>NC_134147.1:26510000-31510000 GCF_033958435.1 Carettochelys insculpta
ATCAAGGGTATGGACTTTTATTTGGTTAAAAATAATTAATTGTCTATTAATTAAAACAAACGCCTTTTCTAGCCAGTACACACCTGCTGCTACCCAATGAGGTATATGTGTTCCGGGGTGTGCAGGGACTGGCTGATTGTGTAGAAGTTGTATGAGGATAGTTTGACTGAGTGTGTCTATGTGCATCTGTGGTGTGATGTGGGTAGGTGCATTTGTGTGAATGTGGCTCTGTGTGCTGTGAATACTAGATATAAGTAAAAGGATGTTTGTGAGATTTGCCTCTGGGTGTGTGTGGGCATAAGGGCTGATCTCTTTTTGTGTTGGTAAACACATTTGTGTGTGTGCATGTGTCACTGCAGGAATGCTTGTCTCTGCTTCTGTCTATAACAAGGTCTTTTAATCTGGGACTACGTGAGCCTCTGCACAAGTAGGTTTGCCTGTGTGACGTGTGTGTGAGAACAGAAGCCTCTGTGTGGCTGTTTGTCTCTGTGTGAGCATGTGTCTTGTGTGGGTTTCTCTGTGCGGCTGGGCATTGTACTTTTGCACCAGAAGGGCCACATGGCAAAATTAAAGAACAACTGGTGATTTATTTAGGAACTTGGAGGACTGATAGGTATCTGAGTGCCAGGAGCAGGGCTTTTTTCTGTGGTGGTACCTGCTGGTACTGCATATTGGCACCTCCGTATCAGTGTTCTCTCAGCTCGCATTCCCACAGCTAGGGCTGCCACTGGGGCTCAGCACCCCAGCCTGCTCCCAGCTGCAGGGTTCCCTCCATCCCCCAGCCTGGATACCTGCAGCTGGGGCTGTCGGTGGGGCTCTGCACCCCAGCTGGGTCCCAGCTGCCTGGCTGCTGGAGTCCCCACTGGCCCTGCAGCAGTGCAGGGGCTAGGAGCCAGAACTGCTACGTCCCATGGCAGAGCAGGGCTGGGAGATGGAGCCCCGCTTTCCCTGCTGGCAGCCCAGCTGTGGGAACCCCAGCAGGAAGCTGGCTGAGTACCAGCTTTTTTTTTTTTTTTAAAAAAAAAAAAAGCACTGGCCCGGAGCAAAAATTCAAGGAAGATCTTTACTGAAGCTCATATTCCTGGTCCACCTGTACAACAGACCAGGCCATTTCACCTGATTCCATCTGGATGAGATGAGGCAGGGGCTGGCCCAACTCACTTGCCAGGCCTGTCTTGTTTTGTCTTAAAGAAATATCAGGGCACATCGGCGTCAGACAGACCCCACAGAATGGCCTTTCCAGTCACATGCCTGTCGCATTGGAAATGGCTGTTCTGGGTTCTAATGAAAAGGTGCCATTATCAGCCCCACAGAAACACTGTGGCGCTTCTGTGAAACAGATTTGTTTTCCATATCCAGACATCCATGTGTATTTACAACAGAGCTGAAAATGAATGAATGATTCAGAAGCTAAAACGTCCCTGAAAAGTGTCTAATCACTATACAGTAGAGCTAAATACTCTGAGCTAAGGAAACGCAAGTAAGATCTAAGAGACATTCACACTTGGCTGGTTAGCGTGGCCTATCAACGACACAACTGGAGTGGTGCATACCAGGAATTAATGTCAGAATAAGTCCTTTGTCACCCTGATCCTTGTGAAGTCACCTAGACATTGTAACAATATAAGGGATCCCACCCAAGATCACGATGACACCTATCATAGGGAACAGATGAGCTCACAGGTGACAACTAAGGGAGTCTCAGAGCTTGCTGGGAAGCCTCCGGCACTGGTCGCTGTCAGAAATAGGGTACCAGGCGAGTTTGACAGCTGGCGTGTCTCTCTCTGTCTTTGAGCTGTGCAAGTGTATCTGAAGAGGTGAGTCACTTCACTCAGTGCGGGGCAAACTCAATGAGGCACAAAGGGAAGGAGAGTCCACAACGCCCCTGGCTTAGCATTGTTCTTTTCCACACAGCCCTTCTAGCGCCAGTGACAGCATTTACAGGGACATCAGCCCACCAGCCAGTCTGAGAGGTCCCTTCAGCAGCACAGAAGGTCCTCTGAAGGGGTTAGAAGTTGGCTAATCCTCAAGGTAGTTGTGATTCTAGTGTGATGATGACCCACTATGTTACTTTCCTTTTTATTTTGTGTGTGGTTGTGTGCAAACTTGACACTGGTGTATAATGCAGGCAGGTGCTGTGCAAGCTTCTTACACATACAGCTTTGCCAGCACAGCTCACTCCTGACCTGCAGCACCTACTGCTAGTTCAGTCCTGGGCCTTCATACATTCAGCTTTGTCAGGTAGCTATCCTGCAGGCCCCTACTCTGGCATTCCTGTCCTGGGCACTCCTGCACCTCCATCCAGACCTGCAGTAACCCCTCCTGGTTCAGCCCTGGTCTTTCCACTCAGCTCTGGCAAAGCACTTCAGTCCTGAATTCCAATACAAAACCAACCTGAATCTGGGCTTCTTCTTGGCAAAGGCTGGTAACCACAAGGGCTTATTCTCTGCATAGTCAGTACATTTCAAAAGAGTCACGTGGCACCAAGGTTAATAACTGAACTGGACAGGGAATTAAGATATTACATAGAGACCTTACTTGTTACTTTTTTTGCTTCCGCCTCACTGAAAGTTACTTGGCTTAGGGTATTGTTGCTGGGATCTTGGTTTCCCTTGTACGATAGCAAACAGAAATTCTTTTCACCATTACATCTATTAAAAGGACATGGAAAAAAATCTTGTCAACATTTCTTTAAAAAACTACCATCTTTTTTAACATTTCCACTTACTCCCTCTCCCTTTGTTTTCCCCCTTTAAATGGCTATAGCCAGGTAGTCAGATTGGTGCTAAGTCCAGCTGCCAGAAAACACTTTTAAATAGCCAGCAGAATCTTTTCATTTGATTATCATAATTGCTACTCTTTTGTTATTTTTTTTTCCTGGAGTCTGGACTGTGACTATATCTTGACCAAGAAATTTGGACCTGAACAAAAAATAACAGATTCGCCTTGTGTCCAGTGATCTCTCTGCCACCTTCTGCCCACTCTGGACAATTTACAGATTCATCCAAGGCCCTGAGAGCTGTCAGGTGCAAATATTTTCAGATTCATGTAGGATCACCTGTGAGAAGAGCTCAGCTCTGTACCTCAAGCTTTGGAGTCTCAGCCTGCAGCTACACTAACTGCTTCACATACAATGTCCTATCATTGCTGTCGCTGGTTGTGGGACTGCCTGAATTGCTGGTGGTGGCATCCACCACCATGTTATCTAGAACTTCTCCGATCACCGTGCACTGACAGTGTTAAAATGCCAGCTGCCAGGAAATCTGTGTCTACGCTATGGTTATTACCATTGCACTCACTCACAGAGCTGGACCAGTGGGGAAAATTTAGACAAAATGGCTCAAGAAAACGCCTCCTTAGCTTTGGAATGGCCAAGTCTAGTGCGTGCATTAGACGACATTAAGCCCTTTTGTGGCAGGCAAAGCTCCATACTCAAGAGCTGAGAGAGCTCTTTGATGTCTCACAGTTCTGTGCCCATAGCTTTTAGGAAGCACTTTATCAAGGCATTTTGTGGGCCCACTTCCTACCAGCCCTATGGTAACCAAACCAAAGTCACCTCTGCAGGCAGCAGCCTAGTGCATTAACTGAAAAATAACACCCCCGAACAATGAGAGCACCTTGCTCAAAGTCAATAGTTACCGCTTGCTCACTTTGAGAGAGGCATTTAAATCATTAGCTCCTGGGGGTTGCTAACAAACCCCATTCTCAGCAGCTACGCTGTGGGTGAATGATTGCTGTCAGCACACTGCTAACCAGGCATTCCTCAGGACAAAGCCCAGGCAGCTCCTGCTGAGAGGTGGCGTAATAAGCATGCGTGGGGTGGGGGGGTGGGGGATACACACAAGCAGACACAACCCAGGCTAATGTATAGGGTTTGAGGCAATGTATCGGCCTGGCTTGGTCTTTCTACATTTGTCTAATTACAAGTCTGTGACTGAGGGACTGATAGCTCTCTGGCCAGGCATAGGGCAGGCGGGCAGGCACTCTTTCAGCTGCTCCACAGAGCACTGTCACTACATTGCAAGCCTGATCAGCAGCCCCATGCCCCGATGCAGCTCTGCTGATGTCGCTTCTGATCCAGTGAACCCTCCATGTAGGCTGAAAGCGCTTCTGATCAGAGACTGGGGAACACACACTCACTTGTGCCAGATAAGTTGGTGTGTTAGTGATACAGACACTCGTACTAGGGGTAAGAGTTATACACCCCCCCACCACCCATCAGATGTAACGTGTGATATAATCTACATCCAAACCAAGTTCTCAAAATGGAGAGGCAAATTCATTATCCTACTGCACCCCACATGTCCCCTCTGTCTTCATATTGGCTACAAATGCTACCATTCCCAGCTTGGAGTTTGACTAACAAGTTCATAAAGGTTGCAAAAAAGAGGCTTTATAAATTAAGTCTACCCTCCTCACAAGGCTGGATAATTTTCCCTCTGCCTAGCAGGAAAGATACCTCAGGTGCTACATTGACGTAACAGTTGATCACAGCCAAAAAAAGTCAAAAGTACATAGCGCATTCATCATCTTTAAACATAAGCAGTGCTACTATTCCTATTCTTAATAGTGAAATTACAATATCTCCTCATCTTCCTATTAAAACAGTACATAAACCACCATGTAATACCCACTCCTTCCATTGTAGGTGTGCTGTAATATCACAAATCCATGACTGAATCTCAATCCCCAGAACCCAAGATGGAATTCCAATGCCCCAATAGATTTGTTAAAGTGCCACTGGACTCCTTGTTGCTTTTGCTGAAACATACTAACATGGCTATCCCTCTAAGTTATCCATGGTTACTATAAGATATGGAGAGTTTTCAGACACAGTGCTGAGTTACAGAAAGAAGCTGAGCATCTTGGCTATAGCTAGCACTGGGGAAAAGCTGACTGTTGTCATGTCTGTAATGTCCAGAAGATCAACCTACTAAGGGCTGATCTTCCAGGGTTCGATTTTGCATGCCCTGCAGAGACGTGCAAAATCTACCTGTCGGGGGTCAGCAGTTGAATCCTCTACTCCTTGCTATTGCCAGGAGTAAGGGAGATTGCTGGAACTCTCCCATCGACTTTCCTTAGCGAGACCAGCCAGGTAAGTCGATTGCAGATAAGTTGATTCTAGCTATGCAATGCTGATTCTAGAATTGCATATCTGCAGTCAACTTACCTGTCTACCATAGACCAAGCCTGTGTAAGGTGGAACTAAGAGGCTCATCTTCTGTGGCTCTTATCTTACAAAGGCTTTGTTTTCTGAGGATTTTTCATAGGCTACGTCTACACGTGCACCCAACTTCGAAATAGCTTATTTCGATGTTGCGACATCGAAATAGGCTATTTCGATGAATAACGTCTACACGTCCTCCAGGGCTGGCAACGTCGATGTTCAACTTCGACGTTGCTCAGCCCAACATCGAAATAGGCACAGCGAGGGAACGTCTACACGGCAAAGTAGCACACATCGAAATAAGGGAGCCAGGCACAGCTGCAGACAGGGTCACGGGGCGGACTCAACAGCAAGTCGCTCCCTTAAAGGGCCCCTCCCAGACACACTTTCATTAAACAGTGCAAGATACACAGAGCCAACAACTAGTTGCAGACCCTGTATATGCAGCACGGACCCCCAGCTGCAGCAGCAGCAGCCAGAAGCCCTGGGCTAAGGGCTGCTGCCCACGGTGACCACAGAGCCCCGCAAGGGCTGGAGAGAGAGTATCTCTCAACCCCCCAGCTGATGGCCACCATGGAGGACCCCGCTATTTCGATGTTGCGGGACGCGGATCGTCTACACGTCCCTACTTCGATGTTGAACGTCGAAGTAGGGCGCTATTCCCATCCCCTCATGGGGTTAGCGACTTCGACGTCTCGCCGCCTAACGTCGATTTCAACTTCGAAATAGCGCCCAACACGTGTAGACGTGACGGGCGCTATTTCGAAGTTACTGCCGCTACTTCGAAGTAGCGTGCACGTGTAGACGCAGCCATAGTGAGATTGACTCTCTTCATCCTTCACTGCCATCTGCTCTAGGCCTCTTCCTGGGAATTAGCAGTGAAGTGCCAGGTGCCACTGAGGCCTAACCTATGGCATTTAGCCCCCACATTGCATCCAGCACAGCATGATACCATGCCCTCCGACACCCAGTAGCTGCAGAGTGTCTCTCGGAAGGCCAGGTACTTGCTGGATGGTGAGTAATTTGCTGTACTTTTGCAGGTGTAGTTCTCCCCCTTGCAGAACCAGGCATCTCATCTGAGTGGCCTCAGGAGGTGGGGGGAGGAGTAGAAAGAGGGTAGTCATGTCTAATGGTCAGAGCAGAGGTCTAGGCCTGACTTAGGGGCGAGAATGTCTCAAGGGAGGTACTGAGATCTAGGGCAGGCTGAGGTCAGAGCCAACGTCAGCATCCGTATACAGGCCAGAATCAGTACCAGAGCTGGAGTCCAGGTGCAGCGGTTGAAGGCAGGTGGTCAGAGTCCAGGAAGAAGCCAAGTCAGTATGGTGGCTGGGGTCCAGATACAGGCCAAAGTCTGAAGCGACATAGTCAGAGTCTGAGGTTTCAGGAGGCTCAGGAAGTGGACCCAAGGCTAGAGTGCATCAGTAACAGGGCTGGAGCAAGGTCAGCGTAGGGCATGGACTGGAGCAGGGTACAGAAAAGGCTGGGGCAGGAATTGGATCAAGAGCAAGGGGGAGACGCAAGAGTCTGATATGCTGTGAGGAAGGGTCATAGAATCCCAGGGCTGGAAGGGACCTCAGGTCATCTAGTCCAGCCCCCTGCCCCAAGCAGGATCAACCCCAACTAAGTGATCCCAGCCAGGACTATGTCAAGCCGAGACTTAAAAACCTTCAAGGGTGGAGAATCTACCACTTCCATAGGCAACGCATTCCAGTGCTCCCCCACCCTCCTGGTGAAGTAGTTGTTCCTAAAATCCAACCTACTTCTCTCCTTCTATAACTTCAGACCATTGCTCCTTGTTCTGCCATCTGACACCACTGACAACAGTTTATCTCCATCCCTTTTAGAGCTCCCCTTCAGGAAGTTGAAGGCTGCTATTAAATCACCCCTCAGCCTTCTCTTCTGCAACCTAAACCAGCCTAAATCCCTCAGCCCCTCCTCATAGGTCATGTGCTCCAGGCCTTTAATCATTTTTGTTGCCCACCACGGAACCTGCTTCACACATTTACATCCTGTCTGTACTGGGGCCCAAAACTGGATGCAATATTTCAGATGTGACCTCGCCAGTGCCGAACAGAGGGGAACAACCACCTCTCTAGATCTGCTTGAAACGCTGCTCCTAATGCATCCCAATATGCCATTGGCTTTCTTGGTTACAAGGGGGCACACTGCGTACGCATATCCAGCCTTTCATCCACCATAATCCCTAGGTCCCTTTCCACTGTAGTGCTGCTTAGTCCAGGCCAGATTGCATTGGTCCAAAGACTGATCTGCTACTTTACCTGAGCTTGGAGGCCATCTGACCCAGGCTGTTGCCACATGCCTGACGGCTGAGCCGCTGCAGGCTTTGTCGGAAAGGGAAGTCCCTGCAAGTGGGCGGTTGTTGCTTTACTCTGTGGTGACTCACCTCAGCTTTGTTGGAAGAGCACAAGTGTGAGCAGCTCTGGCGGGGTTCCAGGGTGTCCTCCCATCATGGTTCCACTTATTCCCTGCTGCTTTTTGGGAGTGTTGTTCCAGGGGCAGAGCAGTGCACCTGAGCTTCCCACCCCGCCATAAATAAGCGCCCGCTGTAATCAGTGTAACAGCTTGAGTCCCAAGTGTCTGTTACCAAGCTGGTGCCAGGCCACGATATAACTCCACCAAAACTCCCTGCACTAACTTGGGAAGGCATTAACTGGTGCCTGTGCAACAGACAGAGACAGGGTGGACCAGCAGCTCCAAGAAACATCAGCAAAAGCAGAATGGGGCTGCAGCCAGGCAGGAACAGCGAGAACATAGCGTGCTCAGGCTTCAGAGCATGCACTGGCTGCTAGAACCCACTAGGCAGTATTCAGGTCCCAGGGATGTCTCTTGTTCTCTGTCCTGGCACACAGCTTGTTCTCAGGCTTAAGCCGAATGGCTGAAGAGTGCTGGGCTCAGGCCATTCCCATTAGCAGATTTTGCCTCAGGTGGCTGTTCACGGTGGCGGTTTGCTTAAGCCCAAAATGAATTACAATGAGAAAACACCGTACGACTTACCCAATGATCCAGGGGCTTCCTCCTAAATGCCGACTCATTTTCCTTTAAGATCCACCCATGTGAGCATCCTCCTCAACTGGATCCTTTGTAATCATATCATGGACTGGGGAAGCCTGGGGTATTAGCTCCCTGGACATGGGAAATGTTCTTCTGCCACTCTAAGCCTTGCCTAGTACACTCTTCCCTGGGGATGGGCAGCGTATCGGTGCTAGTTATCAAATCAACAGTGACATATGCATTCATGCTCAGGCTGTAACAACAAGCTGAACTTTAACAAGACAGGCGCTCTGATCCTCACAGCCTCCCAGAGTTACTTTTGCTACCACTGTTCTTCTGGACTTCCACAGCTCCAGTCACAAGCTTTGTGGCACTTTCCTGCATGCACACGAAACCCTAACAGAGTCACAAGGAAATAAATTCATTCCCTGAGCAGTATTAGTCTGAAGCTTGGCTTTTGCAGTGCTCTTTGTAGTTTCCCTGCTCGTTTGTAGGCCTGGTTACACCTGTATTTTTAAGGCTCCTTTTTACAGCTCACTAAGGGGTTCAAAAATCACAGGCTAGCCCTGCAAATCATGGCAGTGGCCATAAACAATACGGTGTTTGTTTTGCTTGGTCCTCTCATTTGAAACCTTGAGGGGGCAGATTCTGAAGTTTTTTCCTCTGCAACCGCCAGCACTGGAAACTAATGCAGTTGTAAATGAGACCTGACTCTGACCTGGGAGGCCCACACAGACTGTGTCTACACTCTAGGGTTTTTCAGAAATAGCATTAGAACATTGCAATAAGTTACTTCTGAAAAGAGCATTCACACTGCAAGAGCATTTTGAAGTGGAATGTTCACACCAGAAAGCCCAGTTCCAAAATAAAAGCAATGATGGGATGCCTCCTTGGAGACCAATTAAGTCATAATTACCTCTGCTTAGTACACACTGGCTATGTCTACAGTAGCCAAAAACTTTGAAATGGTGACGCAAATAGCCATTTCGAAATTTACTAATGAAGCGCTGAAATACATATTCAGCGCTTCATTAGCACGTGGGCGGCCGCGGCGCTTCGAAATTGACGCAGCTCACCGCCGCGTGGCTCATCCAGATGGGGCTCCTTTTTGAAAGGACCCCGCCTACTTTGAAATCCCCTTATTCCTATGAGCAGATGGGAATAAGGGGACTTCAAAGTAGGCGGGGTCCTTTCGAAAAGGAGCCCTGTCTGGACGAGCCACACGGCGGCGAGCCACGTCAATTGCGAAGCGCCGCAGGGGCCCGCATGCTAATGAAGCGCTGAATATGTATTCCAGCGCTTCATTAGTAAACTTCGAAATGGCCATTTGCATGGTCATTTCGAAGTTTTTGGCTAGTGTAGACACGGCCACTGAGTCTATTTTGAACTAGAAAGTGTGTGGCGGGAGCAGTAGAAGCCATTCGTTTTGGTGGGGTTACTATTTTGAGTTAAATGCCATGTAATTCCAGGATAACAAGCTTTGCGATGACACAAGGTTGTTTTTTCCCCCCAGAAAAAAGATGTTTTTCCACCCCAAAAAAAAGCCCAGTGTAGGCAAGTGCACAAACGACAACTCTTATTCCATTTCAGGCCAGAGAGATCTAAGAATTTTTTTATGAGATAAGTGACGATATCAGAGCACAAAAGCAGTGACACAGCACAGCATAGGTACTGTAACATTGCTAGGTTGGCGTGCTGAAACCCAGCTACAAGGACTCCCCTCCACAGCTGTCCACCTCCTAGTCCTTCTGTTGCTGCTGCTCTGCACAGCCCATCCAGGACTCCCTGCTGCCCATGGCCACTCATATTGCTGCTCTTGCATGAAGAGCACATGGATGCCCAGAACAAATGGGCTGGGTAATGGAGAGAAAGAAACAAAAATAATTCTTACTTTTCTCTGATGGTTCTCCAGCTGCTGTTGCTCCTGGTGTCTTCACACCCCCACTGCTCCCCACAGACAGCCTCAAATTTAAATACTCTTGAATAAGCTCAAGAATAGTCCCTTGAAATACAAAAAATATCATGATTCTAGACAACCAACAGGCATTTTGTACATGACAAGCACCCATCTGACTGCACACACCCCTTCCCTCTCTCCTAAGTGCATGCCACTGACCTTAGAGGAGGGACAGCTGTATTTCTTCAGGGTGCAGTGATAACATATTTTCCACCATTCAAACTGTCTAAAGCCTGCCCAGGTTTTGTTTTATGGCATTTCCAGGTGTCACCCAAACCCCAGATGCGTGAGCCCCAGCTTCACCCTATCTGCCTTATAAACAAGTGACTTTGTTTTATTTCTTTATGCCAACACGGGATAGGTAGTTTAGTTGCAGAGATTCAAATCTGTCAGCTTGTAAAATAGTGGCATTTAGACAACACATGAGTTTTTTTAAAAAATGTGTTAGCACAAACCTGCAGTCTTCACAACGAAACAACCAAGTGACTAAATACACGGAACTTGCCTAGCTATTGTCACAAAGGTAAACACACAGGGAGCCATAAGCAGTGGAAGGGTGAAGCTGATTTTTAGCACATTATGAAAATCTGTAGAGAGATCACCTTCGTGAAATAAAGAACCATTTATTTCCTCTATGCCATTACTGGCCATGGATATTGTCTGTCTAGCAATCAGAGACCCTCTGCAAAATGTCCTAGTCAACAGGAAGCTATAGAGAAAGTCCACTGAGATAATCAGGCTGCAATACACCAAAGGACTTAAACCCATGATTAACTCTGGGCTGCGTATGTAAGTCTGGTTGACGTCAACAGGACTTCTGCTTACACTTAAAGTTAAGCACATACTTAGGTGCTTTGCTGAATAGAAATGGACTTTTGAACCAGGGCCGTAGTTTTGAAGGCTCATTACTAGCATGTATTAATAGTTATATACAACGCTATAGAGAAGGCTGTTGAAAAAGCAAACAAAATGTTTGGAACCACTAGGAAAGGGATGGATGATTAGAAAACATCAGGCTGTCTTTATATAAATCCATGGTATATGCACATCTTGAATTCTGTATATCGTTATGGTTGCACATCAGAATTGGGAAAAGTACTGAGAAAGGCACAAAAATTATTGGGGTGGCAGTGCACCCGATCTGCTTGTATATGAGGAGATACTGCAACGAACAGGACTGTTCGGCTTAGAAAAGGGATGGACGATTTGATAGAGGTCTATAACATGAGTAATGCTCTGGATAAAGCAAATAACGTAGGTGTTATTTACCCTTCCATGTAGCACATAAATCAGGGGTCACCTGAGGAAATACAGGAAGGAGGTTTAAAACAAACATGAGGAAGTACTTCTTCACACAATGCAGTCAATCTGTGGAACTCCTTGCCAGGGGAAGTTGTGAAGGCCGAACGTATAAGGGGGTACAAAAGGGAATCAGATCAGCTCATGGAGGATAGGCCTGTCAGTGGCTGTTAGCCAAGATGATTAGGGATGCAATCCCATGCTATGCACAGGGTGTCCTTAAACCTCTGCTGCTAGATGCTGGGACTGGAGAACAAGGGATGGATGACCCAATAAACTCCCCTGTTCAGTTCATGTCCTCTGAAACATCTGGCAGCCATTCTTAGAAGACAGGATATTGGCAGGGCAGACCCTTGACCTGACCCACCATGGCCATTCTTACGTGCTTAAGGTCTCCTCTCTTGTGAAACTGTGCATCTCTGTTGCTGTGATTGTGACAGGCAGCATTATTAACTTGCTCACAGCTTTTCCTTGAATCCACAGTAACCATGAAGTGGATCAACCAAAAAAATGAGGAAGACACATCCACCTTTTATGCAAGAAAAAAAAAGAACCTTTATTTTACACTGATGGGCTCCGGTAGCTGATACAACAATAAAAATAAAATAACAAAATAAATAAATAAATAATAAATAATAGAGCCCCAGGCTAGCCTGTCTGAACCTGAGCACAGGTCATTTTGAAAGGTTACCAGAAATGGGCCTTACCTTTCCAATCCACAAGCTCATCTTTTGGCTTCCTTACAAAGCAGGCACACTCTTCGGATCTCTCCGGCAAATGACGCTGTAGCAGAACAGTGTTACGAGCAGCTTTCTAACCTAGCTGACCGTGACATGGACTCTCCTTCCCATGGTTAACTTCTGAGTCGTTCTGCCCCAGGAGCTTTTGCTTTGGAAACTCAACTGCTTCTCCAATGCTGGCCGGAAGGTGGTGCCCTCCGCCTGCAAATCACTCAGCCCAATTAGATGTTCAATATCACTAGAAATCATTGCCGTTGATAGAGATAAATGGGTAATACACTATATATGTAACAATAGTTTTAAAAAAGAAAGGGAAAAAAAAAGAACTTTTCATCAAGGGCTAATCATGATTTTTTTATTGCTTTGCTTTGCATTTTCTGGGGAATAAAACCTCAGAGGAGCCCACTCTTTTGTGGAAAATGAAAGGGCATATAAAAAAATGAAATGTACATGGATTCTAAATATTTCAGGTTGTATGACTTTGTGTTTGACCTTAGCAGAAGATGAACTAATCCTGGAATATAATAGACTTTCATAGAGATATGGAAAATGGCTGTTTTTTTATCTCAGTTGCCATGGGAACCATCAGAGAGAAGGCCTAGCTGAGATGCAGTAGAAGGTTATTAAATGTGTGCTTGTGTATATTGGAAAAATACAGCTTTTTGTCATCCTGTGTCACTCATAGGTCTTTAATACGTAATGTTGAGGTTATTAATAAACTAACACCGGTCCATGTTTTGCAGAGAACAACAGCGAATGTAACTGTAAAAAATTAGTACAAGTTGGACATTTGCACAATACTCTATAGTAGGGGCAGAAGCTGTTGGGCCTGGTTTTTCTGAACCACCGATATCTTCCCAGCAAGTTTGCTCCAAAGTTTTCATTCCTCTCTTGAAAGGAAGGAACACAGGAATGGAGCCCACCTCTTCAACAGAGCATACCTCCCCACCCTGTTCCTTCCATTGGCATGGAAGCCAAGACGGAGTGGAAGAGGGTGTGTATCTGATTTACCTCACTTCAGCAGAGGGCTGCCAAGGCCGGTTTGACTGTACATGAGCCATGTCTTTGGGCTGGGTGAAGAGTGCAGCTTTAGAAATACTTAGCAGAGCTGCAGAAATGTTCCAGATCTACCCTTTTTTTAAAAACAAAACAAAACACAAAACACAACAAAAAACAGGCTACAAATCAAAGTAAGAACGTGCAAAGGGGGAAAACAAGCTTCAGGCATTACTGGTAGAATGTTTCTCTCCAGGTGGAAGGAAGATTTCCTACTAGTCCTGAGCAAACTCTCCTGCAGGGACTCTGGGGCCAGGGTGCTGAGACAGACCTTTCACGGGCTCCTGGCAGGGCTTCTGCTAGGAGTCCGTTCGCAGAGGTTTGCAAAAGCGGGCCCGAGGGTGCCCAGGGCCAGGGCTGGAGGAAAGAGCAGTTACAAGGTGCTGTACGGGTGAGACCCCATGTCCTGGGGAATCGTGCTGACTAGGCGCCCCCCTGCTCGGGGTCCCTCCCGAGGAGCTGTCTGAAGGCCATGTGTGATCTCCCTGCGGGGATGGCTGGGGGCGAGGGTGAACAACGCCTGCCTGAGCCTGGAACATTAGAACCAGACCTCGGTAGCGGCCTGGGGCTCCTGCAGTGAGCTCCGGCGCCCGCCTGCCTCCGGCTCTACAGCAGCGCCAAGGGACGGCGGGGAATCCCAGAGCCCGGCCCTACCTCTCAGCGTTCACACGTGGCCCGAGCCGCCGGGCCCGGGCCGCGCCAGGAGGAGGGACTCAGGCCGGGCTTCCCACGCCTACCTGCGTCGGGGTCAGCCGGGTGCCGCGGCCCCAGCCGCCCGCGTGTCCCCCCGGCAGAACCGAGCAGCGCGGCCGCTCCGGATTCGTCGCTCTGCCACTGATTCGGATTCGATCCGGAGCGCCCAGCACAGGGGCCCGCGGGGCTAATTGACCCGCCATTAGCAGATAACTAGCCGGGATGACGCAACCTGCTCCTCCGCCGCTTAGCGCCCTCACCCGGAGCCACTGGGCCGGGCTGCCGAGCAGTTAACCCCTTCGGGGGCCACCGCCCCGGAAAGCGAGGCCTGGGGGGCGGAGGGTTGGCAGCCGGGTGCGGCCGCTCACGGCCGGGGGACCAGCCTCACAGTGGGTTGTCTTCATTTGGTTTCCTACGGAAAAAGCCACCGCTCCCCACCTGGGGGTAGCTGGAAATGCCGGGTCAGCCCGGGGCGCTGGGCGATTAGGACTTATGTCTTCTGCCTAGTGCGCCTGAGTGGCCCAACCCAACCCAAAGGGGCCCTCGCAACATTGCGCCTTCCCCCTCCCCAGTATTCCCGGGCACTCCTGTTTCTCCCGGTGCCCGAGAGCGAGCAGCGCACTTCGTGACCCAGCGAACACCCCCGGCAGTCAATGGGGGGCGGGGGCGCTCAGAAAACACGAGACACCAGCCCCAGGGGTAGCCCAGCCCTTGCACGCTCACACACGCGCGTGTGTCTATTTCACTACAGCCGCTGGCTGCGCACCCACCAAGCCTGCGCGCATGCTGAGGCGAGCGAGGCGCGCATGGATTTTGCCTATCTCCCGATCAAACGCGGAGATCTGCTCTGGTAAATGATGCATTAGATGCGGTGGCTGTATTTGTTGTGCGAGTTTTGAAAGGGTCCTGATAATCTGGAAGCGAGAGATAAGGAACACCATTTATTCAGCAGCACTTTGGAACCAATTTTCAACCCTGTTCAACCCCATTCTCCAGCAGCCTCCAGGAGCCTGGCAGATAAGGATTGGGCTATTCATTATCTTCACAAGGAACAAAGATTAGCTAGCAGAGATGAAAAATTACCCCTGGATAGTAATAATAAGGAGGAGAACCTCTGGAGTTGCTGAGCCTATATAATCTCGCAGCGGCGGCTGCTGCTGCTACTTCTTTTAAATTCTTTCCCTCTCCTTTTGTCAAATAATGTGGGAAGGGTTGGGGTGTTTGTGAGACCTACTCCCTGTCTGTTAGACTCTTCAGTATGCAGAGCAGGGGTGTGGCAGCGGAAGAAAACTGGGGCTTTCCCCCCTACCCCTCAGACTGTAAAACGAGATCTTCAGTGTGAACTCTAGAGCGTGCAGGCGGAGGGGGGGAAACACCCGTCATTAGGCTATAGCCCGCAGTTAGCCAAATACGTGTTTAAAACCTGTCTTCACGGGGGAGTTGGCGGGGGAGGCTCCAGCCAGCAGCGCGGCGCTCACGGACCAGAAACGAATCCCAAACGCCCACCGTCCTGCCCGATTAAAACAAAACCAAAACAGGCGCACGCGCCATCTCCGGGCTCAGGTCTCCGTGCCCGTGAAAGGCAGGTGGGAGCCCCCCGCGGCTGCTGGGGGTTGAGTCACCCAGCACCGTTCCGCCGGGGGAAATTGGTTTTGTCGGAATAGCGTCTGCTTCTCCCGGCCAGACAGCAGCCTTGGACAAGGACATCCGTGGCCCCCGCCCCCGCACGGATGCGCTTCTGTCTCCTCTCTCTCAGGACGGAGGCGGGCACAGGCGAGTAATTAAAACAGTTACTTTGGCGATGCGCTGCTGGGGACTGATAAGAATTATCTGTCGCCTATCAAGGGCCTTCCCCCAGCCCCGAGCCGTGGCACGAAGGCGGGCAGAAGAGGCCAGCCAAAGAGGGCTTGGCGCTCGGTTTCCTACCTCCATTACCCGCGTTCCCTTCGGGTGAAACTTTTCTGCATCCTTCTTGAAATGCATTTCTCCTGCCCCACCCCGAGAGTGGCTTTTTTACACGAGCCCGATCACTGAAACTGGGGCCGGGGGATCCCCCCGGCCTGCCGAGGGATTTTCCGATATCTGAGGTGGCCCAGCCTGCCCTCGTCTTTCCCACAGCCTGACCTTTGCCTGGAGAGGGGAAGGCCAGCCGGGGAGCCCTCGCTGTGCGGGGCACCGAGCCTGTTCTTTGGCTGTTGTACGCTGGAGGGTGGGGACCCAAAGGGGGAACGCAGTGAAACGCCCTAGAACCCCCTAAGAACGTCAAGAACAGCTGGCAAACGTTCCAAACACGCCACAAACAAACAAGCCGTTCTGCAGCGCCTCACAGCCTAACCAATAACAAGCCGTTCTGCAGCGCCTCACAGCCCACCCATAGCCTGTATTAGCTTTCCTGGGTAAGCCCTCTCCCGTGTTCAGGGCTGGGTAAACCCAGGACAGCACCTTACCTAATACATGGCTGGGTGAGTCGCTAAGGTGCAACGCGACTGCTTCCTATTGGTGATTTGTGAAGCCACATTCTAGCACGGCTGCCCCGTTGAGACCGGTTTCAAACGCATTAGTTCTGGCTGACTTGCCTAATGGGCCAGGATACCTGCCTGCCTTGTACCGTTTCTTTCTTCGCTCGCAACCCCTCGCTGGTTGGGATCTGCGTGTATATTGATCCTCGCCCCCCGCCATCTGATGTTACCGCAGGTGCATGGTCCCCCCCCCCCAACCCCCGATGAAAATTAAGGACAAAAAATAAGAGCGGTTCCCGAAGGCCGGCGGGTTAGAGGGAAGCTCGATTCCCTCGCCAGGGAGGGGAAACATTACAAACGGTTCCCCCTGCTCGAAGCAGGCGAAAAGAAAAGAGGCCGGGGCGATACCGCCCTAAAATGTGGAGCCCCCGTTTCTTAGGAGACGGCAGGTTCTTTGTGTGTCCGGGTGTGGGGCGGCTCTCAGAGCAATTCATTTCCCAATATGAAAGTCAAGTCGCGTAGCCTGTGACAGCGGCGGCAACAAAAGGTGCAAGCGGCAGACAATGCGATGGGCTTGTACCGATATTGTAATGATGCAAATGAAGTGGAGGGGACGAGCTGCCTTATTATGTACATAAATACACACTGGCTCGCGGTGCCAGCCCCGAATGCGGGAGAGGGAGCGGAGGAAGGGGGGGGAGCCCGACTCGAAAACTGTTGCCAGTGTGAAGCCGCCTACCCCTGGTAACCCCGCGGATGCCTTTGCGAGCCGCGCTGGGGCCTCTGTAGTCGAACCTAGGAAGGCGAGCCAGGGCCACGCGGAGCGAATCCAGCTGCGCCCGCGCCGCTGAACTTGAGCCCAGGACGCCCGCGACGGAGCCCGGCTGCGGGCAGAAGGCGGCAGGGAAGGAAAGTCGCGGGAAGGGGACAGGTAAGGCTATTGCACGGCACCAGCGCGGGACAAAGCGTCCGGGCAGCGGCGCTGGGAGGAACGCGGGGGAAGGGGAGAGACTACCCCGAAAGTTCCCAGCCGGGGGGCGGCTCTGACACGTTCTCCCCCGACCCGCCGCCCCCCGGCACTGGCTGCCCGGGTGGAAAGGCAGAATATTCCGGGGGGCTCTTCGCCAGCCGCGCCGTAGGGGGCCTTCCAGCTGACGAGGCTAATGCCGGCTGGCAGGGAACAGCTTGCGGTGTCAAATAAAGAGCGATCGCTCGGCGCTTTAAACAAACCAGGCTTGTCCTGGCCGATGATTTAGGGCACTTCGTGGGGCAGTTTTTCTTCTCCCAGAACAAATCACGGGACTGGGTATTTCTAAAAAATGCGCCGCTCTGCCGCCGCCGCCGCATACCGGGTGGGGGAAAATCGTTCGCGTGGCAGGATTGCTGTGTATGTAACACGGCTGGTGTCTTATTTGAACAGGCTGCAAACAGGTAAAGCCCCAAACTGTAATCATTCACCGACCCCACGATGCTGCCAAGGAAATCTAGAGAGGCAGAGCGCGGAACAGGGTAAAACTCCCAGGAAATAATTTTGTTCTCGTTCCCGCCGGATATAGGGGCTGTTTTAGCTGTTCGGAAAAAAAACAAAAACAAAAACATTTTCCCCCTGGCGAATCGCTCGGCGATTAAAACAAACCGAGAGGGCTGGGAATTGGGAACCGGCGGATCGTTCCTAGTTTAAAATGTAACCCCAATTATCTCGCCACTCGGGTTCAATAGAAGCGCTCCAAGCCTCCAATGCCTTTGCTGGTATATTTCGATATGAGATGGATCTAGGGCTGAAACGGATTTCTAATGAACAGTGTTTTCTCATTCTTAAACTCGCAGTCACTTTAGGATTCTCAGATACTCTCTCTTCTAATAGACGGCCGCTATTACCGCTAAAGAATGGGAGCGTTTTAAACGCCCCATCACCCTGCCAAACTAGCCCGCTCGCAAAGAGGGAAGAGCACGGATTATTGCCATGGGCCAAGAAACAAACCAAACCAAACCACTGCGAATGAATAGCGGGGAAAGCTCCCAAGATTAAGCGTGTGTCTCTACGCCGCGCGCGCGTGTTCGAACGCACACATCCCCGGAATTCCACTTTGGAACGTTCATGTCTTTCCACCGAAGGGAGAGATCCTGGGGGTTCGACTGACCCACCCCGCCCGCCTCGCTCCCATTGTTGTCAGATTTGTACATAAAAAAAAGATCCGAGGGTTTGTTCTCCCCGGGAAAGCCCCGCGTCTCCGCCGGCCTAGGGTCCGGCTCCATCTGCACCTGCTTAGCCAGGGAGCCTGTGCCGTCCCAGTCCCGTGCAGCAGATTTGCACAGCTTTGCATGTTTTAAAATGACCCAGCTAAAAGGCTTCAATCACCGCCGGTGCGTTTATTTCCCCAAGGCAGCTTTCCACCCCCTTTTATTTATTGTCCCCCCTCCTTTTGCTGTGGGGTGCGAAAGCTGGGAGGGGGAAATAAATCCATGCTGGAGGCTGAAGGGCGTGGAGGTGATTTCAATGAAAATAGCTCGAGTGCAGGGTTTGGAGCCGGGGTTGGCTTGTGTGGCGGGCGAGCCAGAATCTGGAGCGAGGGAACATCTGTATTCGGGGTTTTAACTCCGGTTTGGCCGAGCCCGAAGACCTGGGCAAGTGTCTTGGAGGTGGAGAAGTGGACCCCACTCCAGGGAGTGGCGATTGGGAATGTGGCCCTGTCTATTGCTACAGACACGCACTCACCGTTGTTAGGAAGGGGGAGAACGAATCAAGCGTCGCAGCTAGACAATTGTACCCCAAAAAACCACAGGCCCGTGTCTGAGACCGACACGCCCCTTTCTAGCCCCCGGGCCCGATCCTGCAGCCTTCCCTCGGGCGATTGCTCCATTAGCAGCACGGTTGCCTGAGCCAGAGCTGCAGGATCGGGCCCCCCCCCAAGCGCCGACACCCGCAATGCCATCGAAATAGGCTCCCGGAAAATCGAAGCCAGCCCTGAAATCTTTGGCAGGAAAGTCTGAAACCCGGCCCCGTCCTCCAGCTCCCCGAGCGCCTCGCTGGGCCCCGCGCCGAGCCCGACAGGAACCATTGTACTAAGGGGAGTACGAATCGCCCGGACTAGCCAGCCGCAGCGCTGCCTTTGAGCCGGCTGGCCCGCTGACAGCCGCTGCCGGAGGAGACTTTGCCAAGCGTGAAGGGGCGCCCGCAGCCGGGGCTCGCGGGGCGCCGAGGGAAGCCAGGGCTGGGTGGCGGCTGGGGAGCTTTCCCGGCCGGACAAATTGCGAACCGATGGCAGGGGAACCGGCCGCGTCCACCCGCGGTCAGGAGGGGAAACGAGAGCCCCGGGGGTGACCCCGGGGGGAGCCAAAGCTCCCCTACAGCCGGGGCAAAGCGGCGGACCGGACCCTGGGCGGGACGCCGTGGCCGCCTTTCGCCGAGGTCGAAGAGGACTGGCTCGGGGATCCCTTCCCCAAAGCCCCTTCTCCTGCAGCCCGCGGCGGGCAGCGGCTACCCGGCCGGGCTGCCCTGCTCCGCACTGGCCCGGGCCTGCCGCGCGGGGAGCCGAAGGGGCGCGGGGCAGGGCCCGCGGAGCGCCGGGCGGCCGCCGATCCTCGGTGTCTTAGCGCCCAGAAGCGAAGGAGGCGGCGGCGCCTGGCTCTGCCGGCCGAGCCGCGGGTCCCCTCGCCCGGGCGCAGCGCAGCGCCGCACCGCCCCGCCGGGGGCTCGGCCCCGGAGCTGCGGGGGCCCGGGGCGGGCTCCGTACCTGCTGCAGGCGCGGCGGGCTGGCGGGCTAACCCGGAACCGTGTGTCCCTCTGAGGCGCTTCTGGCCCTGAACCTGCCCAGCCCGAGTGCGGGAAGCGAGGCCCGCAGCAGCGCGGTGGCCACAGGCCTCCCCCGCCCCGGCCGGCTTCCTCCGCCTGCCCCGGCCTCCCCTCCCCTCCGCTCCGCTCCCCGCCCACTGGCGTATCCCCGGCGCCCCGCCGACCTGGCTCCTGCCGCCGCTGCGAGGGACCGGAGCCGCGGGAGAGGCAGCAGCCGCCGGCTGAGCAGTGAGTACCCCGCCGGGCGCTCCCCCGGCCCCGGCCGCTCCGGGCCTGGGCCCCGGGGCAGCCGCGCTCAGCTCCGAGCCGGTAGGGGTTAACCAAGGGCGCCGCTCGCTCCTTCCTCTCTCTCCCCGCCCCCCTGGGAGCGCTGCCCCGGCGAGCGGCCCATCGGAAAGGCGAGAAGAATGGGGGCTACAAAGGGAGGAAAAACTCCGCCGGCCCCTCGGAGCGAGCGGGGACAGAGCGGGAAGCGGCTGCGCCCCGCGGGGACAAGGCGCGGGCCCGCCCGGAGCGCCCGCCCCGCGGCAGGCTGGGTGCAGCACGCTGGAGCCGAGGGCAGCTTGTTCGGGCGTCGCGGGGCGGGCGGTCGCGAAGCCTTTGCCGGGAGGCGCTTCTCGCTCGCACTACGTGTTACCCGCGGAGGCGGCCGGTCCCCGCCTCGCCCCGTGAACGAGGTACAGGAGGGGGAAAGCGCAAAACGCTCCCCGAGGGCTGGCAGGACGCGCCCCGGCCCCGGCCCGCCCCCCCTCGCCCGAAGGCCGGAGCCGATCTCCGCGCGGCCCCAAGACCTCCAACCCCCACGGCTCAGCGTCCGAGCCCGCGGCAGCCCAGCGCCCGGGCTTGGCCGGTCCCCAGCTGGACCTGTGCCCGGGGCTCGTTGCCTTTGGTGTCTGGCGTTAGGGCCTCCCGGGCTGAAATCTCAAGTCGAAGGGGGCACCCGGAGAGCACGTGGACAAGCAGCCTGCGGCTGGGTCCGGGCGCGTCTGCTCCCTGCCTTGCCGGGTCCCCGCGCCCGGAGCCCGGACACAGGTGTCTCGGTGTGTCTCCAGTGGTCCCCCGAAGTGTTGCTGAAGCCTGTTCCCTCCCTCCCTGCACGAGATGACATCACTTGTCAATCACATTAAAATCACCAGCTGGGCTGCCAGCTCCGGCCGATCTCCCGCGGGAAAAATCGCAACAAAAAATGACGGGCGGCGAAACGGTCGCAGGACAGAGATGAAAAGTCCCGGCGCGAGAGGCCCAGTCCCGCCCCGGGAGAAACCTTTGGAACTTCTCCTTCACCCCGTTCCCCTCCCGCTCGCTGAAGCCACCGAGATCCGCGGGAATAGCGAGCGGACGCCCCCGCCAGCAGATCACAGGGGGACGCTCTGGGAAGTGCAAGGGGGTGTGATGCGGGGAGCTGGTGCCTTTGTCGCCCGGCGGCCCAGGCGGGGGTTGCGCGTGCAAAGTGGGGTTGGTTGTAACGCACCTCGGCAGGGTCTCTCCGGAGACGGCTGGGATGAAATTGACAGAGCAGCTGCTTAACCAGCCGCGTGGAGCTGGCTGCGGCTGAGCCCCTGCGCCCAAGGTCCTGGCGCGGGTCAGTCCGTGTTCCGCTGAGCGCACTCGCCGAACACAGGACCCGAGCGCGCCGCCTCGCTCCCCTGCCCCGCGCCGCGGCTGCACTGGGGCACCTGAGTACCAGCCCCTGCGCGGAGCCGGGACGCGCGGTTGGTTAACTGGAGGGCGCGGGGATCGCTGACCCCGGAGCGGGCGGGAGGCGAGGCGAGCGCTGTGTGGAGCACAGTTCCCAGCCCGGCCCCTCCGCTGCGTACTGGCCCGCGTCTGCGTGCAGCCCTTGCGCGGGGGAGAATCGAGCCGCCTCGCGTGTCCCGCGGGGGAGCGCGCTGGTTCTTGTGCGGGCTGGAGAGGAGCGCGGCCTTCCCCGGGGCTCACGGCCGGGCCCTGGCAGACCCTCTGCCGCCAAGCCGGGACCGACACGAAGTGCCAGGGCACCACTCAAGCGCCGGTGGCACCGGACGCCCCAGGGGGTTCTCTGAGCCGGCAGCAGCCCCAGAGAGGCGGCGGTAGGGTGGCCAGACCGGGCACGGCTGGGAGTAGCGGAGGAAGCTGCCGTGGATTTCCCGCAGGCCTCACGCACGGGCTGGGCTTCCCTCGCCCTCTCCTTGTCGGTGCGCGTCGGCAGCGCAGCCGCCAGCTCCGCCGGTAACCCGAGCCCGGGGCTGGAGGGCGCGTCCCCCGGGCCGGCCGCGGGGCTCTGGCGCTCCATAAATCAGGCCGCCGGAGTCCGCGTTACGATTTGGCCTTTACAACCGATCCGGAGGAATTATCAGCTCGTTAAGTGCGATTTTATCACCTGCCCAAAGCAAACGGCCCCCAGCGCCGCCTGGCGCGGGGCGCTGCGGGGAGAGCCGGCAGCAATTCCCAGCAGTGCACGGGGGTGGCCTGGGGTCACCCCGGCACTGACATGGTGGCGCGGGCAGCCCGGCCGGTGCGTTCTTCTCGCGGGGCCTTTTGCGCCCTCCTTGTGCGGGAGCCACTGCGGTTTTCCCACCTTGTTCGGGCCTGTTGACCTCTTCGCCCCCCCGCCCGCGGGGGCAGGGCCATGAGCAAAGCCCGGTCCTGGGGCGGACCAGGGCCCGGGGGGGGGAAAGGCCTGAGGAGCCATCGGCCTGGTTCAGCCCCAAGCAGCCCGAGAGTGGAAGATCCCAGCGGCTAAAAGGCCCTTCCAGCCAAGAGGGGGGCCCAGGGCTGCCGAGCCCTTCTCTGGCCGTCCGGGCACCCTGAGCCCCACGACCTCTGCCCGGGCGCCGCTGGCAGGGGGGCGGGGGCGCGGCAGACCGACGCTCAAATCCCGACTCTCCGACGGAAAACCGACGGGAGCTGTGGGGCGGAGCGGGGAGGGGGCCCCAGGCCGCGGGGAGGTGCAGGCTCGCGCTTCTGTGCCCCGCTTCCCGCACGGGAGGCGGGCTCGGGGTGAGCTCGCGGCGGCCCCTCTCCCCCGGGCAGGGGTGCACTAGGTCTGCCCGGGCTAGTCCTGCCCCGGCCGGCCCAGCCAGGCCTCCCGTCTCCAGCAGCTGCATCGGGCTTGGTGCTGCGGCGGTCCGCCCTCCTGCCCGCCCCCATTGGCCTCCCCCGCCGGGGGCCAGCAGCGTCCTCAGCCCGGGGTCCCCCACGGCCCCTCGCCCCTGCCCTGGCCGGGCGGGAGCCGGGAGCCGCCAGAAGCGCTGCGCTGCGCGGGGCCGGGCCGGGCCGGGGCCGCAGCCTGGGCCGTCTCGGGATGAAAAAGTTCATTTCCTGGCCAATTGGGCCGCGGCGGGTGACGTCAGCGCCCCGGCGTCTCAGTGACTGGGGCCGCCCGGCCGGGGAGAAGCCGCCGCCTCTCGCCCAATTACCGCCTGGCAATCCAGCGGCCCGGCCCCGACCCCGGCCCCGGCCCCCTCCTCCGGGGACACCGGCCCCTGCCCTGCCCTGCTCCCCGCTGTCGGGGGCCGTGGGGGGGTGTTACATAACCTGTCCTGCCCTGGGGGGTGGGGGGCTTATACAGACCCTCCCCAACACGGGCCGTTCGCACTGGTGGGGGTGGGGGGTCGTACCCCGCTCACCCCCCCCCCCCGAGCCAGCCCTGCCCTGACCCCGCGGAGGCTGGGGGAGTTACCCACCCCCGCCACACACCGCCGCTGGCCGTGCGATTCTGTAACCTGGCCACCCCTCTCCCACAGCCCCATTGCCACTGCCCTGCCACGGGGTTACCTGCACAGTCCCACCGCGAGGCGCCCCCCACCGGGGTGGCTGGGGTATCACCTCCCCGCCAGCCCCTCACGCCCCCATGGGATGTGCAGGCCTCGCTTGAGTGCTGGTGGGGGGGCGGTATATGCCCAGGACACCACCTGCTCCTTCCCACCCCCCCAGCCCAACACACACACCCCCAGACCCGCCTTGCACTGGGGAGTCCCGGGAAAGCCTGTTACCCCCCGCTCACAACACCCCCCCCGGCAAGGCACCCCCATGGCCTGGGACTGCGGGAGACCCCCGGGCGTGTGTGTGATATAACCCGCTCTGACCGCTCCCCTCTCCCTCAAAGCACCAAAGCTGGGGAGAGAGGGGAGAGGGTGAGGCAGCGCTGGCTGAATTACACCGCCCGCTCGCACAGCCCCTCCGCAGCGCCTGCAGCATGCCTGGGAAGGGACTAATCCGGAGGGAATGTGCACAGGGTTAGGGGTCACTCCTAGGAACCTCTGGGCAGGGTCCCCCCCCAGGCACCTTTCCTGCCCAGCGCTGCCTCCATGGGGGGCGGGGGAGACCCTTTCCTCGCTCTGATGCCACCCTGGAAAGCTGCTCCTGTAAACAGTCGTTTCCCCGCACCTCGTAGCTAAGAGGGGCTCCAATAAAACCAAAACAGGCTTAAAACCAGCCCCCCAAACCCGGCCGCGGGCTCTTCCCGAGGCGGGCAGGGCCCTGGTCACCCCTTTCGAGTCCTCCTCTCCCGGGGCCCTCCTCCCCGGGGTTCTCCCTCCCAGGAGCGGCTGGCCCCAGGGCACAGGCAGTTAAAAGTGGGACCTTCCAAGTGTGAGAAATGAATTAGCTGGCCGCATAAGAAGCCCGTTGGTTGCCAGGGCAGTTCTGGTCCGCCCTGGAGCAGGCTTCAAACGGGGAGAAATGCATCAGCCCCAGCCCCGGACGAAGAGGGGGTTTATCAAGCGAGGGTTTAAAGGTTGGCCAGGAGATGCCTCGCCGAGCTCCGAGGCTGTTTAGTGTCTGCTCCAAACACCCTCACTGGGGGGAGGGGCTTTTCCTCCTCTTTTGGGGGAGTCCTGGACTCGGACACGGCTCAAGGGGCGCTCGGGGCCCGATCCTGCACGGCAAATCCCCCAGCCCGCAGGGCAAAGCTGTTAGGACGGTGGCGCGGGGCAGATCCTGGTGGCACTGTGGGAGACCCTGGCAGGAAGCCCGCACGAGGGCTGTAGCCTGGTAGGAGCGGCCACGCCGGGTTTGGGGGCCGGTCCCAATCCCCACCCCAAACTCCCTTGGGTTTGGCTTGCTGTTATTTCCAGCTTAGGCGAGGGTAACAAGCCAGACCCCTGCTAAGGCCCCAGGCTCTCTCGGGCGACAGGGGAGCCCTGGGCCCCCGAGGAATGAGTCCCGGTGGGATGCCCCTGGCCAAAGAGGCTGCCTCGGTTCAGAGCAAAGGACAGAGGCCCCACTCCCGGGAAAGGAAACAAACCTGTTCCTATAAACCCGCCCACGATCCAGGGGCTTTTTCCGCTGGGAGCGGGGTCCCCCGGCCTCCCTCACACACCCCTCCTCCTTCCTCGGGTGAGAGCCCTTCGCACGGCACTTGGGCTTCATCGACGCTAGAGCGTTTTGTCGACAAGCCTTCTATCGACAGCTGCTTCTAGTGTAGACGTGGCCCTGGTCTCGCCGGCTCTTTCGGGCCAGCGGACTCCCGACTGAGGTCCAGACCCCTTGGAGAAGCAGAATGGCGGCTGGGCATTTTTACGGGCAGATTAGTGGCGCAGTTACCAACCCAGTCCGTAAAACCGGGCCGGTCTGGAGCTTCTCCCAGGCTTGTGCCCGGGCACCTCTTTGGGGCGCTCCTCCCAGCCCACTGAGGTGGCCTCCCCTCCCGCCTGGGATGCGAGCGCTCAGATCCCCCAGACCGGCCGGGCTCCTCTGGGGCGTGGGAGGGGACCCGGGCGCTGCTGCGAGGCGGGCGGGGGAGGGGGGAGTGGAAGGTGGGCGGGGGGGGAGGGGCGGGAGAAGCGTTTCGGCCTTTGGCGGGTTCGGCTCTTTTCAGATGTTTGGAGTAAATTAGGGAATGTGGATTTCTGGGGCCAATGGCAGCGCGAGGCTGGGCGCAAGGCCGCTGATTGGCTGGGCGGAGGTTCTTAGCCCTGCGCGTCGCCCCAGTTCATGTCTACTGAAGTGAGTCCAGCTGGCGCCAGGGCTGACATAGGATGCTTTGGGGATGTTACAAAAAAGGCCGGAGTAAGTGGAGCTTGGCACCCGAGCGGGAGCCTGCATCCAGCCCTCTCCCCCACCTCCCAGCCGGCCCGGCCCGGCCCGGCCCCACCCGGGAGGAGCTGCGTACGTGCGGACTTGGCTTCACTCCCCTCGGACAGGCTCCGTGTGAGTATGTGGGGGGCCAGAGCCGGGGTTACTCTGCGGGGAACTGGGCTGCGGGCTGCCGCCTTCCCCCTCCCCCCCCGGACAGCCCTGTCGCTTCGCCTTGTGCCCCGCCGCTTTCGTGCCAGGCAGGAGGTGCCCCGCGCCCTGCTGCGCCCCAGCCCCGCAGAACTCCCGCGTGGATGGCTGCAGCGAAGCGGAAACTTTCGCTTCCAAGTTCGTCGCGGCAGAGGCTGCTTGGCTGGGGGGGTGGGGCCCGGAGCACAGAGCGCGGAGAGGGGACCCCCCCCAGCCCCCTGCTTCTGCGTCCCGGGACCCCGGCATGGGCTCCGGCCGGGGGGCCGCGCGGGGCTGAGGGAGGCGCGGTGCCCAGCCCTGACCCCTCCTTCCTTCCTTCTCGCAGGTGCTGCCCCGGGAGCCTCTCGCCAGCGCGGCCCTTGCGAGGAGAGCGGGGCGCGGGCCCCGGGAGCCGACACACACCTGAGCCCCTGCCGCGTGGAGCCGCCTGGGGCTAGGGCCCTTCCCAGCGCCGATCCTTGCCGGCCGCGGGGCGGGCGGGGGACGGCAGCGCCGCGATGGAAGTGGCCACGGACCAGCCCCGCTGGATGGCTCACCACGCCGTGCTGAACGGGCAGCACCCGGAGCCGCACCACCCGGGCCTGGCGCACAACTACATGGAGCCGGCGCAGCTCCTACCTCCCGATGAAGTCGACGTCTTCTTCAACCACCTGGACTCCCAGGGCAACCCCTACTACGCCAACTCGGCGCACGCCCGCGCCAGGGTCTCCTACAGCCAAGCGCACGGTGGGTGCCCGCCCCGGGGAGAGCAGCCGGAGGGGGCGGCAGGAAGGGGGGTTGCGCACAGGCCCCGGGCGCTTCCTCGTGCCGGGCGGCCCGGATATGAAAGCCAGACCGGCCGGGGAAAGGGCCGGGCCGGGGTAAGGGCCGGGCCGGGAGCCAGGCGCGCTGCGGGGGGTCCCCACCCGAGGCTGCGCGTGGGTCGGAGCGCGGGGGCGGGGGAGCCGGCCTCGCTCGCGCTCTCGGCAGGGCGCGGCTGCGGGGCCCCGCGGGGGTGGGGGGTGGGGGGCGGCCGGGCCCCGTCGTTCTGCCCAGCCCGGGCCGCGGGGCTCGGCCAGGGTCAGTGCAAAGTCCCTCTCCCGCAGCCCGGCTGACCGGGAGCCAGATGTGCCGGCCGCACCTGATCCACAGCCCCGGCCTCCCCTGGCTGGACAGCGGCAAGGCGGCGCTCTCCGCCCACCACCACAACCCGTGGACGGTGAATCCCTTCACCAAAGGGCCCCTGCACCCTTCGGCCGCCGCGGCGCCCGGCGCCATCTCCGTGTACCCGGGCAGCAGCACCTCCAGCACCGCCTCGGTCTCCTCGCTCTCCGCCGCCTCGCACTCCGGCTCCCACCTCTTCGGCTTCCCGCCCACCCCGCCCAAGGAGGTGTCCCCGGACCCCACCTCCACCGGCGCGGCCTCGCCCTCCTCCTCCTCGGCCGGGGCCAGGCAGGAGGAGAAGGAGCCCGTCAAGTACCAGGTGTCCTTGGCGGAGGGGATGAAGATGGAGAGCGCCAGCCCGCTGAGGACCAGCCTCACCTCCATGGGGGCCCAGCCCTCCACCCACCACCCCATCCCCACCTACCCCTCCTATGTGCCGGCTGCGCACGAGTACAGCAGCAGCCTCTTCCACCCGGGCAGCTTCCTGGGGGGGCCCGCCTCCAGCTTCACCCCCAAGCAGAGGAGCAAGGCTCGGTCCTGCTCAGGTAAGTCCTACCGCCGCTTGCGCTCGCGGCAGCGCCCCAGCAGTGGGTGGGGGGGTGTTGTAGGTCAGGGTGTGTGTGGGGGGGAGGGGGAAGGTGTGGTGCACTGCTGGAGGAAAGGAGGCCAACGCTTGACGTGCTCTGTGTGTGTGTGTGTGTGTGTGTGTGTGTGTGTGTGTGTGTGTGTGTGTGTGTGTGTGTGTGTGTGTGTGTGTGTGTGTGTGTGTGTATGCGCGTGCGGGGGGAGGTTGGATTTTTGTTGTGTTCGCCCTACAGCTGAGTCTCATTCACCTGCCTGTGACACCCGGCCGTGGGTAGCGCTGAGAAAGGGGGCTGGGCTGGGCTCTGGCTCCCTGCGGTGCAGCGGGGCCCAGGCAGCCCGGCCGGGAAGTGGGGACACTGGCAGAGCTCGACTGTGCAAACAGGGATTGACTCGGCAGGACCAGACAGGCGGCGGCTGAAAATCCGGGCCGGATCCTGCCGCTGGTTTCCCCCCCCCCCCCCCCGGTACAACTCCCCCGGACAGCCGGCGGGGAGCGTGCAGCCGCCGGGCCTGTAACAAGCCGCACCAAGCGCCCGCTCGCCACTGGCTCGTCCCAGGCCGGGGGCTGCACAGCCGGAGCGGGGCGCGGGACCGAGGGACCGCTCCCCGGGCGGGCGGAGACGAACGCGCTGCGAGCCGGGAGTCCGCGTTCGCGGCAAACCCTCCCAAGCCGTGTCCCCGAAGCATCTGCTCAATCCCGCTGGCCGCCGGCGGAGCCGAGTTCTGAGCTCCCCGGCGAGCCCGCCGGCTGCCTCGGGAGCTGGACCCCTCCGTTAAGAACCCGGGGATCTGATTAATGTTCCCGGGTTCTGGCCTCCCCGCTGGAAGCAAAGCAGAGGGGTGTATTGGGGAGCTGCGCTGTGCGGCCCCGGCTCGCCTCCTCCGCCTTTGAAGCGGCCCTGGGCTCAGAAACACGAGCGCGTTCGCGCATTTTTGTAACGAAAAGCTCGTCTCTTTTTTTAACCGCACCAGCTCTGTTTCAAACTGTCCTTTGCAGGGATTTGTTTTGTCCCGGTACTTGAAAGGCGGCTGCTGTTTTGTCTCTTTTAACCGTGAAAAGAAAATTAAAATGTAGTTGCCGCTTCTCTCCCCGTCTTCCTGCATTTAGAAGCAGCTCTAGGTCGAGACAGAGAAATAGATCCCTACGGGCCTTTTTTGCCCCTTAGCTGCCGAGGGTTTTATTAGATGTGGGGAAGTGAGTGATCTTGATTTTTGTTTTGTTTTAATGGGAGCCCCGCGCTTGGAACGGGGGAAAGTTCGTGACCACTCACTGTTTGTGTAGGAAAGCTAAGACTCACGACAGGACGACTCCTGCAGCTTCCTGCCCTAGGAGGGACAAAAGCTAGGAACGCAATTGCACAGAACTGCCTTCATTTTTTCACTGCACACCATGTTGTTTAAAAGCCACCCACTCCTTCCATCAAAGGGAGACACAAGCCCTGCTGAACTCTGCAAGGCCTAGTCCAGTGATCAGCAAAAAGAATTTCCTCTGCAGTTAAATACTGTACAATTTGCATGAACTATATTAAGGGAATTTCCTAAATGAAGCCAACTTGCCCTCAAACCATTAGAGACAGTGAACTTTTAGCAAATGGGTTGCTGAGGGGGAAAAGAGACAGACCTCTATGGGGTTATGTGCCACTTTCTATTTGGAGACACAAAGTGGGTGAGCTAATATCTTTTATTGGATTTTTTTTTAATTCAGGTCAGGCCACTGCAATACGGTATTGTCCCTTGCCCAAAAATTAATCCTCAAAACAAAGGAGGAAAGAATAGGAGTAAGATAAACCTCTCCACCAAATCAATATGGCATCATGAAAAAGCACAGTACAGGAAAAGCTGATTTTTGTCAGCACCAGATATGTCCTTTTCAAATGCTGCATTTCAACCAGTTTTACTACATTCAAATAAAAATAATCACTGACTTATCTAGCTAGTGTTCCCGCTTCTACGCTGCCCTGCTTTATTGTAGTAAATTGCAGCACTTGTAGAAAAGACTCCTTTGGTCCAGGTTTGGTTCCCGATAACCCTTTTTCTTCAAAATTTTTGCTGTATGTGTGTGGCAAGATAACATGTGATCTGGCTGTAGCGATGCAATAGATATGGCAGGGGAAAGGTTGCACGTTACATGGTAGGAGAGCTCTTGTTGTGCCTGAACCAATACCAATTCCATTTGACACAACAAGCTGGTCCCTCTTTCTCACCTTACAGAGAGAGTAACTATTTCTGGATCACCACACAAAGTGTTAGCTTGTATAAGAGACATTAAGCAGAGCCTTGCCACATGTACTGTAAATAATCAATGCTGTCTGATTATGCTTGAATAATGCACTGTTTTGACTTCTGGAAAATGCCTAAAGGACAATGCAAAAAGCTTTTGTGAATTTGTTTTTAAAGAAAGAAATCCGGTTTCTTCGTGTTTCCATTTAGAAGGCAGAGAGTGTGTGAACTGTGGAGCAACTGCCACCCCTCTCTGGAGAAGAGACGGCACCGGGCATTACCTGTGTAACGCCTGCGGGCTCTACCACAAAATGAACGGTCAAAATCGACCACTCATTAAACCTAAACGAAGACTGGTAGGTTTCTGTCCCTGCTGGGTTTGGGAATAAGTTATACAAAGGGACCACACGCAGACCCACCCACGGTGTCTCCTCTCCTGTGCTACAGAGCCCATTAGGGATACTAGATGTACTGTACAGGAGACTCATGTCACTCAGAGGTCACAGCATAGCCTAAGGACAGATTGCTGGGACGCCACCCATAGCAGTTGCATGCCAAGGTATAGAGTGGAAGCAGGCTCGCAGCTTTCTGTATAGTCCTATACTCTGTTTCGGTTGGAAAATGTGGGGCACAAGGTGTAGCTGCCTTTCTCCTTAGGAACACATACTTTGAACTTTAAATATCATCTTTCATTTGGTTTTTCATTTGTTCAGCCTCTTGGAGCAGTTCAGAAGTGTACAAGTTGTGAAAGGGTTACAAGCGTGACTGCACTCCAACATGTACTAAATATATCAAAAAAATTCCAACCCAAAACAAGGCAAAAAAAATCAGATGAGTCAAACCCTCTGCTCCCTGCTTAATAATTATTTGTATAAAGGTTATGAAGTAATTTTCACTCTTCTAGTCCATGACAGTATTAATATTGGTTCCCTCCTCAGACAATCCCCTAATGTGTTTTTTTTTTTTAAACCTATTATTTTTCCATGGAGTCACCTATACTTTGTATTTTCATTTGAGTGATTAAAAAAATGTCCTTTCTAAGCTCCTGGTAGTAGTTTCCTATCCGGATATCTGTACGTTAAAGATAAGGAAACTTTGTGTATCTGTTTCCTGACTCTAAAAGCTTTAGAGAGTTTCTATAGGCAAGGCATGCCAGTCATGCTTGCTGTTTTGTAATTTCTAATACACTCTACTCCACAAATAATGGGTAAAAACGCTAAGAGTAATAAATATATGTATTTTTGGAGCCATGAGATTTATAATCCCTAAGTCTCTCGGTCATATTGGGGGACATTTTACTGGCCTGGGAGAAGGGAAGGAGAGTTAGCTTTAATGATCTAATGTTGGGATGGGATACAGAGGATTTCTGCCGTGAGCCAGAATTTCAACTATGCAAGCTTCTTAATGACTCGCTTTCCTTCTAAAGTGACTGACACACACACAAAAATGTTAAGACAACAGTGTAACATTATCTGAAGTGCTTGCCAGACCGAATAGACAGGCCACAGAGTTAAGCAGCATAGTCTAGTATCAATAAGCCATTTCAAATTTGCAAACATAGCTCTCCAGCTCCTCGCATGTTGGGAAATTGCTCTAGTTTGCTCAGGGAAAGGAGTTTTGGGAGCTAGATTTCTGAGTTGTGTTTTTATGTTAAATGTCTTTATACATATATAAGAAATAGTTAACATATGGGTCTGGTCATTTGTAGGAATTGGAAGAAGATTGTCTTCATTTGAGTTTATTAATATTAGTTTTTAATTGAATGTCCAAATGACATTGTCAAAACTGAAAGGCCTGAAGTTAATTGTGTTTTGGGTTTGCTTACATGTGCATGTGCTAGGGGGTATACCCAGCCTCAGCTATGGCTTTCGGCTTTGTTCTTGTAGGCTGGCGGCAGGGCTGAAATACATACATCTCCGGGGCCTGATTCTAGTCTTATATTGCTCCACCTTCAGTGGAGTTACTTCTAATTTATACCAGCATACTGTACTATAAGTGAGAGTAAGATAAGGGCCATAATCTTCAGAGCAGGACCAATCTATAATTTGCTATTTGGCCAACTCTCCAGCAGAGCAGACGGGCAAAGGAAAATGCATGAGGAGCGGCATACAGCCCTGAGTGCTGTGAAAACCCAGTGTTGTGGAACGTTAAGTTGTGGGTTCTCTCAGAAACTCTATGCCTTGAAACGAGCACGTCTAGGGTGCAGGGAAGGATGGGCAGTCGTTTGTCCCTAGGATTTTTGTAGCCAATTGCAAAACTCCTTATGGAGCAGGGCCCCCAGGAAATTAGCACAATGCAGATGCTTTATGAATATGAATGAAAATTAATATTTAGTCCTCAGAATTTGCTGGGCTGTACAAAATGGAATATATTTTAAAACATTTCCTAGAGCATCGCTGAACCTGCCTTGTCAGGATGTCTCCCCAAAATGTGGTGTGCATTTTGTCTAGTTCTAATATTTTCTGAAATGGCACCCTTGTCCCAGGATGCGTTACTGCAGTGGTTGTCACGCAAGTGCTCATACTCAAATCAATGGGAGTTTTTCATCCATTTACATTTTTTTTCTTTCTTGCTGTTCCCATTTTGGGAGGCTGACAGATTCTCTCTGCTCCCTAAGGTTCAGCAAAGCGATATGATTAAAAGCATCAGATTGTTTTAAAAGGCTATTTTGGAGGGTTATCGGCCTGGAAAAGTGATGAATCTGGTAGAGGCAGTGGCAGCAGAATTGTTGCTGCAAGGGATGAGAGTAGGTTTAAAAGGGCACTATCAACTTAAAAATCATTGTCTGAGTCCCACTCTCTTATATTGCAGTACAAACGCCGCTGGCACTTAACAAATTGGTAAGAAGAATATTTTAAAAACCAAAATGTAGTGATTTTGAAAGTATACGGAGCCTTTCAAGAGTTGGTTTTTTTGTTTTGTTTTTTTTTTTACAAACATTAATTTCCTCCCATTATCAGTGCGGTTAGCTTTTGCATTATCTTTTTCTTGGACAAAGAAAATAGACTACTCAATTTCACTGTCCAGTTTTCAGGCAATAGCCTAATAGCCCAATATTTGGGTGTCTGTTACTGTGAGGGACCACTTACATCCAAACAAACAAAACTGAAAAAAAAAAAATTCAAAGCAACATTTCTCTGACCTTTGTTTTGTAAACAGTGTAAGGGTTAGTTAGAAATCCTATATATCAGCAGTAAATGGACCTTTCAAAGTTGTTCAGAGTAACCCCTTAATAATTTTTCTTTTCTTTTGATTAGTCAGCAGCTCGGAGGGCAGGGACCTGTTGTGCCAACTGCCAGACAACCACCACCACCTTATGGCGACGTAATGCAAATGGAGACCCAGTGTGTAATGCCTGTGGACTTTACTATAAATTGCACAATGTGAGTATTTGTTTGTCTGTGTGTCTCTGCTTGCTTAGCTGGGATTGATGCCTTAACTGCATGGCGTGCACTGGCCTTTTATTGGTTTCAGTTTTTTTTCACCCCTCAAGGTTCCCCTGGGGACTTGGAGCCATTCTTTGTTGGCATAGTGATGCTAAGTTCACTGACATTACAATATATTAGCTTGGCTTCTGAAGCTTGGTCAAATCAGGCAAAATAGAATTACATTAGTTTTAACTAAGCATGTTGTATGCACTTTCTTTCTCCAGCCATGCAGAGGCCATTTGAAATAGATTCTGGACAAAGGTCAATCCTAGATCTGGGGGAGAGGTATCTCTGTGTAGAATTTTAAATTTTTGTTTTGTTTTGTTTTGACTATAGTAAACTTTCATATCTGGCAGCCCCCAGGAGCGGGAGGTTGCTGGATATTATAATATTCTGGACAATAGATTGGTACACCTAGCAATGCAAAACATTAAAGAAAACAAAATTAGATATTAAGAAAAACAAAAATGTATGCAGAACACTTGATTTACCAACAACAGTAGTGTTGTACGCTGTAAACTTATACTGTATTTGCTGCATTTATTTGTATTTACTTTTACTTTACTGTACTTATGGAAAATGTAACTAAAATTTACTTATGGTTAAAATTTGAGAGTCCTGGATGACAGAATGCTGGATATGAAAGGGTCCACTGTAGTAAACGTTGTCGTAAAAAAAATCAATATTTAGCAGGAATCATGCAGCACATTAGAACATTATTTTAAATGTAAGTAACTAGACGTGGAAGTTTTACTCGTAAGAAACCACTCCCGTTTTAGAAGTGAACTCCATGTCAGTGTGTGCTGCCTTGTTTGATCTATTCTCTTAGGAAATGAATGGGGGGACGAAGGGTAAGCAAGCACAAGGGAAGGAGTCCATCAGCTGCCAAAATCAGTCCAACTTGTTTTCCATATCTGAGGTGTTTTGTTTTTCGTTTTGGTTTTTTTTGTGTGGCTTGATTAAACAAATCAATAAAAACAAGATCTACAGAGAGAAACACCTTGGCCAGAAGAAGTTCTCTGTCCAGGAGAACACATGGGAACTGTCCAAATATTTTCCTTTTTTTGCACTATTAGGTCATTTGGTTTGCATGAGCCTGATTTTCTCATTTCTTTCAGGTGAACAGGCCACTGACCATGAAGAAGGAAGGAATTCAGACCAGGAACAGGAAAATGTCCAATAAATCAAAGAAAAGCAAGAAAGGCTCTGAGTGTTTTGAAGAACTGTCCAAGTGCATGCAGGAGAAATCCTCTCCGTTTAGTGCTGCTGCCCTCGCTAGTCACATGGCACCAATGGGGCATTTGCCACCTTTTAGCCACTCTGGACACATCTTACCAACACCGACTCCCATTCACCCATCTTCCAGCATCTCATTTGGACACCCACATCCATCCAGCATGGTTACAGCCATGGGATAGAACCTGAGTCTCAAGAGACCCACACAGAGATTAAGAACACGGGGCTCTGTCTAACAAGACTCCGAGTGAGGAAAGATTCGGCCAAGAGGAGAACATAGTGAAGGAAAAAGGGGACCTTGCTCCAACGTGGTTGAGTTCTTAGGGCTGGACTAGAACCTTGCAATGATGGGTTTGCTGCAGAAATGCTTAATGGTGCCTGTTATGCACTTTGCCCCTCAGGTATAAGGAAAACGAAGAAATCGCTTGTTTGATACCTGCTGGCCCAGCAGAAAGCAAAGGTGGCAGAAGCAGCAGAAGACGGATGCTGGAACTGGCTGTCCTTTCTCTCTGCTATCACTGTGAATATTGTAAAGAGATAGCAGCCTCCAAAGGCAGAGCTGGCTGGTGGCCCCCTGTTACTGGATTTGTGTGGTGGACTTTGTCTGGGGGAGAAGGGGTGAGAAACAAGGACAACTTTATAAACACTTAATTTTTAAAAGGAAATAGGACACAAAAAGTTGTTATTTATTTTGCTCTTATTTTCCACAAAGAGCCTCTAACCTTCTGACTTGCATGGTCTTGTGCCTTTTTTTTTTTTAAAGGGGGGAGGGTTGGAGGGGGAAGGAGGCAACTCTGCTAGAAGAAACAGTCTGATAACAGGGAAAAGAGTTTGCTAAACAGCCACCTTGAGTCCCTTCATCCGTGTTACATACACAAATGTCTACTAAGGAAGGCAAGAGAGAAAGTGGAAGACAAAGCAAAAACGTATCTGGAAGATGGGATTGTAATGGGCCCGAGATGCGGATTATTTGACATAACTCCTGCATTCTTTTACTTTATGTGAAAGATTTTATTTAAAAATGTTGTTCCACAAACAGCCAAATAGGACAAATCACTAAAAATATCCTGAGGGGAACAATCCTGTGGCCAGTGTGAGTAACTAAAGGAGGTCTTATTATTTATTCATCTTGCCCATCTAACTTCTAGTAGCCTGTCAGCAACAGCACAAGGCGTACAAAATCTAATTCAAACACTCCAGAGGCTTAAATGTTTTGTTCTGCCGTCTTGGCAGCTGTTGCTTAAGACACAGACTAGCTGCTTTGAAAAACTCACTGCAGTTTGGCTACCATGTCCATACAAGGCCAGAGTATGTGCTGTCTTTGGGCATCTAGGCTATGCCGCATGTCCCATTTGGGAGTGAGGAAGGGCAGAAAGTGATTAAGATCACTGGACAAGAGAAAGAGAGAAAGACAATCAGTTTCAGCTTCACATATCCTTCAAATCTGAGACACAGCAGCAGCTGGGGAGGTGAAGAACGGTAACGTTCGAAGGGGGACAATTTATTTCCCATAGCACATTTTATATTTAAAAAAAAGAGTCTCCCGTTATTAAACCATAGTGTACGTAAACAATTGAAAACAAAGCTTTTGCCAATGTGAAGTGTATTCTATTGATTGTTATGACTTGATGACTCTCATGAACACAAGCTCCAGTATAACATATGATGTATATATTTAGCTATACTTCTGATGAAAATGCCCCAGTGAGCAGAGGGGCTTGATAATGTAAACTGCATAAGCTTAATTCTGTGATGAGCTTTTTCTTTTTTTCTTTCTTTCTTTCTCCTTCTCTCTCTCTCTTGTTTTTTTTTTTTTTTTTGGGGCGGGGGGGATCAAGCCAATTGTATCTTACTGCAAAAGTTCTGTTTAAAAACAAAACCAGATAAAAATGGATGTACGCTTTTTTCTAAATAAGTAAATCAAATATTTGATGAAGTAAGGACCAAGCAGCCATTGGTAGTCCTGCTTTCCTCCTTTTTCTGATTTTGGTAAGGTGCACTTTGTAAAAAAGTGGAAATAAACGAACGGGGAAAATTGGTTGGGAGATACTGTAGGAAATTTTAATTTACTGAGTTGAAATTTGGTCTTTTACCTGCTACTATGGTACAGTTGTACATTATTTGTACCCAACTCAAATTTCTGCAGGATTTGGTGGGAGATGCGGGGGAGGGGGGGCGGGGGGGGGAAGAGGAGTGGGTTACTGATACAATTGACAAAGTGCAATATATTGTCAGTCACTGCAGCGTAGACAACGGCAGTCAAGATTTAAATTATTTTGTACTTGTATCAGCATAAAAATTCTGCAGTATTTTCTGTTTTTATTCTTTAATTTTTTTAATTTTGCTCATTTTTGGATTAGTGAACTAAGTTATTGTTAATTATGTACAACATGTTTATATATTGTCTGTAAAAAGTGTATGCTTTCCTCATATTCCTTCAAGGTGAATACTGCTAAGAATAAAATTCCTTTTTTGTGAAAGCAATTGTGCCCTGTTTCGTGAAATCAAATTTCTTGCAGGACAGTGGAGGGAGGAGAGAAGGGACAAGAATACTACAGAGGGGATTATGCCCAGTCAAATGAGTATTTGAAATTTGTGAGGCTATAATGTTAATGGGTTTAGCGTTTGAAAATCCAGCCTTGTGAATGTTCACATACCAGTGAGCATTCTCAGGGTCGTATGCTATCATAAGAAGTCCTGTGGCACCTTATAGACTAACAGATTTTGGAGCATAAGCTTTTGTGGGCAAAAACCCGCTTTATCAGACGAAGCGGGTCTTTGCCCATGAAAGCTTATGCTCCAAAATATCTTAGTTTATAAAGTGACACACGACTTCTTGTTGTTTTTGAAGATACAAACTAACTTGGCAGCTCCTCATACTTTTTATCATAAGGAGTTCAATGTCGATCTCTAACAAGAAGCTGATTTTAAGTTTAAAATAAATCCTTTTAAAGTGAAATTGACGCTGAACGTGGGCTGCATTTTGCTCTGAGGCTAGTCAGCATGTTTGGGTTTTGCTATTGGCACAGATGGGAGCAAAAGCAGGACCTAAGTTTGATAGCCTTTGATAGTGATGTTGTCTGTCCCTGGAACAGGAAACAGAAGGGAATGATTCCCTCAACTACTGGTTTGCCTTCTCTCTGCCTCACCCCAACCCCAGAGCTGCAGAACCCCACTAGGGAGGGCAGGGGAGTTTAGTCTCTGGCCTGTTCAGCATGTGCAGACTCCTAACGAGGCATTGTTTGTGTTGGGAGGTGGGGGTCAGGTGTTTGTGATAGATGCTTATGCACTAGGACTAAGGCACTACAGCATTTCACCCAGGCCATCCACCAGCTGTCACAAGATTACAATTTTTGAAGGGTGTTTTAATCCAATTCAGTGGTTCCCAACCTTGTCCCTAGTGTGGACCCCTAATCACCTTCCCAAACCACAGACCGCCCCCAAACTGCTTACAGACCCCCATCAAAGCCAATTCTATCTGCTATGTACACTTCATTAAAGGAAAAAGGCAACCATAACCTAGATTTTTGGACAGCAATTAACATCATTGGAGGATAATTAATTTAAAAACAATAATAGATTGAACTTTGCAATTTATTTAAAACTTAGAAATGATCATTTTTATTTATCTTCTATTTTTTCATGGACCCCCTGCAATACTCTCATGGACCCACAGAGGACTGCAGACTCCAAGTTGGGATTCACTGATCCAATTGATGATCCTGCCATATCTAAGGCATTCATTTGGGACTTTGCAGGAAGACATGCTGAGCATCTGCAACCCCATTTTATTTCCATAGGTGAAGCAAGGGTGTCAGCTGAATTTTAAGCCCAAATGAAAGACCAGTGGCTGGGGAAGATTTTGGTCTTCATGTCAGTAGAAACAGACTTAAGTACAATTATTTACATTTTAAGACAAGTAACCTTTTGAAAATACCTATATTGCCCATCATTGCTTCTTTTAACCTGCAATCTCCCTGCTGACTTCGTAGGTGGGCCATGTTAGTAAATAAAAAGCTACAGATGATACAGCTTTGCTTAGAAGCCATGACAGCAAATTAGAGGGGCCCATGTAACAGATACAAGGCTGTATCTGCATCATTTTGAGTGCATTAGTCATCTTTTTAGCTTGCTTAGCGAGGGTTAATGCAAACACCAATAAAAAGTGGTTTACGGCACAGATACCATTGAAGTTTACTTTGCAACTTCTCTTTAAAAAGAAACAAGCCAACAATAAAACAGGTCTAAAATTGGGTTATATAGCTAGAAGCTTTTTCCTTTGAAACCATAACACACCCATCTTGCTCTGCTGTCTGCAAACATTCAGATGGCTGATGATGGTTAGGCCGAAGGCAGACTGCAGTGATTGAGACTGTAGTATTTAAAACAACACTTTCCAATTTAGAAGCACTGAGCTATTTGCTTCCATTGTTTGTAACACACCCTCCTTGTTTCTTAGACTAGGGTCTGTGTCAGTAACTGCCTCCACACAAATGGATTCCTGTGCTCTCATGGATCAGCTTGCAGACTGTAAGCTCTTCAGGAGAAGGGACTAAGTTTCCTGTTTTGTAAAGTGCATAGCACAGGAGACTCCCTCTTCTGACGGTGGCCTTTGATTGTCACTGGGACATAAACAATAAATAGTCCTGTTTCCATAAAGTGGCACTGATGTGTGAAAGATCAAAATGGCTTTCTGGACCATGAGGGCTTGCGATATATTATATCAGGAAACACAACAAAGCATCAGGGAATGAAAATGGAGTAACAACGTAAAGTGTGATATTAAGTGTGAGCACAGGGAGGATATCAAGGCAACAAATCTGGATTTAAACTCCTTTCACTTCAACTGAACACTGACGGACTGCTTCACCTTGATGGGATGCCGCGACATTACTTGCCAGAGGTTCCCATTGTTGGGATTATTGTTTTATGCCATGTTTAATTGTCATGTCCCTATGGCCACGTCAAACCCCAAGGAGAATAGGTTACAGGGCGCGTCTGATGTCAAAATACGAAATAAATAGAACGGGTGCTGGAAATGGTATCCTACTTGTTGAGATTTCTACTCAAGTGTTAGCCACACACATTTTCTATTTTTCAAAATGGCGTTTTTAATGATGGCATTTCTCTGACTTAATCTTTCTTTTCCCCAAATTGCTTCCCTGTTTTCCTATGGCAATGCAAAAGGGTTAATATTAATTTTTTAATGGGAAACATGGTTTAAATAATGCAAACTTCTTAAGCATCTAGGTGACCTGTAGACGGACATGGGAGAATTTTGTTATTTACCAGCTTTACAAACATTTATTGTATACAACTAGATAATTAGAAAAAAGACAGTAATTCTGAGGTTGTTATCCATGATTGTATGGCAAGGTCTTGCTATGGAGAACAAAGCACAATTAAATATTTTTTCTTTATGAAGTTCTAAAATAAATTCATTTTGGTGAAAGGTGTCAAATTGACAGACCTTAACAATGAAATTGTCTCTGGCCACAGAGCAGGTTCCACATAGGACGAACTTCCCCCACATATAACAAGTAGTCCCAAAGTGCTTTAAAGACTAACAAATTTATTAGGTCAAGAGCTTTCATGGGTAAGACAAAGCTCATGATGTAATAAATTTGTTAGTCTTTAAAGTGTTACAGGAATACTTGTTATTTGTGAAGCTGCAGACTGACATGGCTCCTACTCTAAGAATATTTCCTCACACCGTCATGTTGACCAAGGAATTTAGTCTCCATAGCCCTTTCTGACCTCCACCACTCTGCTGGTGTTGTCAGCAAGAAGGCCATGTAGTGCAAACCTGCATGCGTCTATTTTGTGAAGTGAATTCTGACTGGGAGCTGGACTGAGAACCAGCACACAGTATACAAAACAGCCTGTAGGTAATTACATTCATTTATTACCAACATGGACTGGATTAGAATGCGTGACCTAGAAGTGAAATGCTTTGTTATACCACCTCCCTGAGCCATCTGGTCCCTGCAAGTAAACACTTGTAAGTGACATTAAAGGCTCTAATAATGGATCATGTGACCTCAGCATCAGGATTCTGTTTTGTGCCTATTTACAAATTCATTGACTTTGGGTTCGTCTTCACTAAGTGGAAAATCAACGATGATGCAGTCGATCTTCCGGAGTTCGATTTAGTTGCATCTGGTCAGGATGTGCTAAATCGAACTCACAGGGTGGCCCCATCAACCACAGCACTCTTTGCTGTTGCTGTCATGAGGAGTAAGGGAAATCAACAGGAGAGTTTTTCCTGTTAACCTGCCACAGGGGGGCTGTGATGGAAATTTGATTTAAGGAACGTCATCTCCAGCTACGCAATTCTTGTAACTGTAGGTACCTCTTGTAGGTCGATTTTCTTTTGTAGTGTAGATCTGCCCTCATTCTCTCCAGTTTTCCACTGGTTTTAATCAGGGGTACAGCTGGATAAGCAAAGAGTCAGACCAGGGAAGGGCATCCATTTAGTAGCAAGAAAGGGCAGGCCTAAGGAATCCAAGAGAGGTACCACTAGGGTCTCTCAACAAAAGAGGACATTGAGGAGAGTCTGAGATTAACCCCAGTATAACAACAAAAATGAGAAATATATTCTGCCCACATTTCCTATACATGGTTTGGGTTTCTGCATTTGCAGGGTACTTCTTGGACAACAGTTTGTGCTGGCATAGAGAGAATTAAATGTACAGGCCCTGCCCATTTATGCTCCTCACCTTGAGGCTTCTTCAGGTTCTTTCGTAATGACCATGTCTGCTTTGGCATTGGACTCTGCTTTGTACTGGTTGCAGAGAAGAAGGCTGAGCCTCTGCTATGGCAGATTTCTTGCCCTGGGCTGGAGAGAGTTGAAGAATGGTATTAGATTATTTATTCTGGCTGCTGATTGAATCTTTATCTTTAACCATCTTATCCATTTTCCCACATGTCCACACTGCCATTTTGCTCCCTGTTCCATAAGGATATTCTGCTCGAACGTTTCAAAGCTCATGTCTAGCATGGTTTCACACTAACATTTTGAATAATTTGCTACCTCCCTAATATATTATTCACCTTTATTTATTCTTTCCCTCTCATGGTTTTGTCTAGTTCTATGCTAAATGCATCCACATTTTAAGAGCCACAGTGGCCAGTAGTTAGAAGGGCTACAGTGAAATTGAATAAAATAGAACTGCAGACATCCTAGAGTAGCAATAGGCAACCTACATGGGTGACTGCGTGGCCCTCCTTCATCTCAATGAGCTGTAAGATTTTGGTAACTAGGAAGGTCTCTGGAGGTAAGGTAGTTTCACTAACTGCGCTTGCGTACCTAGAATTTTCAGCATGCGCGAATTGCACTGTAGCAGCACTTGGATGGGATGCAGAGGGACCATATGGCTCTCTCAGTCAGTGTTGTGTGCAATCAGCACATATATTACTTCACGTGCCCTTGTTTTATGTGTGTGTCACCTTAGTAATACTGGTAGGAAAAAGAAATGCCACTGCTGGAAACCAGTGGAATCTGGCAGCCCTGTGCATGGGTAATGGTTAAAAAAATAAAAAGTCTTGTGGGCCACACAGAGAATCCTGAGGGACCACATGTGGTCCTTGAGCCACAGGTTGCCCATCACTTTCTTAGAGTCTAGTTCAGGGAGACTATGTCCCAGCATGCAGTGGGTTCATCTTGAGCTGAGCAGCTTTGTACAGCTGTCTTCCTGGTGCAATAACTGCAGAGCTCTTTTCATGACTAAGGTATATTAGGAGCGAGAGTGCTATCTAGTAAGCCCAAGTTACAGAGTCAGAATGCCTGGAGACTCTCACTGACTCCATCACTGGCTTGCTGTGTGAGCGTGGGCAGCTACTACATTCCCCTGTGTCTCAGTTTCCACATATGTCAAATAGAAATCATGATTGTGACCTACTGCAATGGGGTATGTGTGCGACTACTTAAATGTCTAGTCTCTAGCAGCCTGCTGGGCAAACAAAGCATAAATAAAAGTCCATGGGGTGCTCTGAGGTGTTCATCTACCAGGCACTAAGAAAAGGTCTCAGTATTAATAGTCTTAGCCTAGTCAGGCTCCTCCCCTGCTTCCCTGCATGACTGTTGCACTGCCGTTAGCCTTTCTGTACAGCTGTCTGTGGCAAAAGTGACACATCAGCACAATTAGTCATTGGAGTGTATCAATCCCTCCCCCATGGACCCCCCACACCCAACTGCTCCCGACACGCGCAGTAAAAGCATTCAGCCCCAGCCCAGCATGAAGCAGCCCTGTCTCCATCTCCCATGCTGGCATCCCCCAGCCGTCCTTTCACATGCGCCGGTGGGAACTAAAAAAGCACAAGCTAACTCAGCCCCAGGATTGCAAAGCACTAATTTGTCTCCAGTCCCTCCCTCCCCCATTGACTTAACGTTCAAACCAGCCGAAGCTTAACAACAAATCAAAACCTCCCCATAGGCTCAGATTGTCTAAATACAGAAAACAGGAAGTGAGTAACCTTCAACAGGAAATAGTTCAGCTGATGGAGGCCAAGGCCCAGTGCCTTTCAGGCCAGCCCAGAGCAAAGCAGACAAAGTGTGTGATCTAGTGAAATGGACACTCCAGGTTTCAGATGAGGGAGTGGCTTGGGAAAGGGCCTCAGGGCTGCTTCTCTTGTGGTTGAGTCGTGACTGCTTTCAAGGGGATGCGGTTAATGTCTGTGCCTAACAATAGATGGGCAGATGCTGGGATTCAGTGGGGGCACAGGAGAACCCAGGAAGAGGGGGAGGAGGAGAAAAAGGTGACGGGGATTGACGTGACTGAATATTACTTCCTATGGCAGTGATAAAAGCCAAGCCCCATCAGGAACTGCATTAGGATGTTTCCAGGATATAGGGGTGGGGAGGGCTTTTGTATGGAAGCCCAATCAGTGAGAAAGGAGGCTGTTGCACTACTTAGGCTGATACCATTTAAAACTAGTTTTCTACAGCAGCTTTTTCTTTCCCAGAGGGATTGAGAAGTGATTTACGGACTGTACATAATAGGGATCACATTACCCACTGTTGAAATACAGCCCTCTCCAGGGCAGACCATGGCAATTGTTTTAACACTACCCAGCAATGGTTTATAGGAGGGGAAGATGAAGAAGAATATCTCCAAGTGAAACTCAAGAGGCAGTTTCCTAGCACAGCCTAGACTCATGACTCTCTCAGCACCACAAAAGAAACTGGGACACCCCCGCCCTCCGCCCCATCTATTTGTCTTCTCCATGACTGAAGAAAGATGAGTGGATGTTATCCTGCCTTCATATATATATGGAGACTTGCAATGTGTTCAGCATTGCTAAGAGATGCCCCAGGGCCAGCTGGGAGGGGAGCCGAGCTCTGTGCCCCAGAAGGGGCAGGGCCAGTGGTGGAAGGGGAGCCAGGCCCATGGAGCTAGCCCCCACCCCACTACCTCCAAGCTGTATGCAGCTAAAGCTCCGGGCCCCTTCAAAAGGCTAGGTCCATGGGCAACTGACCCCTCTGTTGGCGGACCTGCATGCATACTGGTGAAAGGGTTAATGGAAACACACACCAGGCATGTCAGCTAGGAGATGGCCACCTCCTTTACTTGCTCAGTGTAATCTATACTCATGCTCAGTTGGGGGTTTCTCTATGCCCTAATTACCTCTGCGTTGGACAGTCATCAGCGTCCCAGGCCACAGAAAATCAAGACTGAAAAAGGGAGAGAGAAAAGGAAGACAAGATTTGATCTGTGACCTAAGGCTTAGCAACACCATGCAGGAATGCGGGGTATGAGTGGTCAGTCCTGGATGCTTGTGCCTGGGCTAAGGCTGAAGTTTCTGAAGAGGCAAATACAATGCCTCTGCGGATGGGCAGGGGAGAGAAAGGACAGTTTCCTAGAAACCTGCAGAGACTACTCAGGGTAGCAAGAGGTGCGCTACAGGGGCTCTGTAGGGTATTCATCTTGAAGCTTCGGCTTGGAGGAGGCTTTATCATGAGGCCTGAGGGACATAACACGGGGGAGTTGGAGTCCTTACAGCTCAGTCAGGAGTGTAAAGACTGCCACTCTCTAAGAAAAGTTTTCACTATCGCGAGTGGAAATATTGATTCACAAAATAAGGTGCCCTAACCCCAGAGTGAAGCGTGTCAGTGAGATGCCAAAGTGAAGATAAAATGTATGCAGAATCTCTGCACAGAATCCCACCTTTTCAAGCACTCAATAGCTGAGAAAAAGGACCAGCAAATGGCTGTGTGTGTTGGTTAATGAGGGTAGCACAGGCGAGTGGGGGGGGGGCAGATTAGGGACATTTTGTAAGTGCCCTGTTGCACTCATATCTGAATTACTGACTAAACATTACAGTTGAAACCCCTCTTTAAAACTCTCCTTTGCCAGGAGCCTACAAAAAACTGGACAACAGTTTGACGGCAGTGTGCTCAGCTCAATTTATCCTGCTGCCCAATGTTGTCTCATTGCTTCCTCATAATTCTCCTGTCAGTCTACAGCTATCTGTCACCTTATATCTTTTTCTGAGATTGTACGATCTTGGAGACGGAAGCTACCTTTATACTCTGTTTGTGCAGCACCTAGCACATGGGATTGTGGCTCTTGACCAGGCCTTGGATAAGCCACTTAGCATCTGTTTCCCCCTTTGCAAAAATATGAACAGTCAATCCATGTCTTCCCCGCTCCCTCTAGGAAGTTGCACCGAGTCATTACTTCTGATTAGTGCAGTGCTTTAAAAATGTAAGGGCTCAAGAATTTCATCTTGAATCTATGTAACTTTGGCAGCCAGAATAGGTACTGCAGCATGTATGTTACCAAAGTCTGTTCCCACCCTGCTGGCCAGCAGATTTTTTCAAACAAGGGATTTACTCCTACAGGAACTGTGTTAGACCACAGGCTTATTGCGCTCTCTTTGCTAATCCATGGAAAGCCAGACACAATCTATCCCATAGCAGGTGGTTACATGGCACAGTAGTGCACTGATCTGGCATTTGGTTGGGACCAAAGGCCTGATGAGCTGATGCTTAGTGTTCATCCTTTGAGGTTTTGAGCACTGCAAGCTCCCAGGTTCTCAAAGGAAAGGCTGGGCATGCCACGACTTGCAGAGTCAGGCTTCAAATTAGGCCCTCATATAAATGGACATAACACCTACTGAAGTCAACAGCAGTGGTATCTGAATGTGCCAAGCTAATCTCAGACCCAGAAGGGGTGGAAACAGGACTGGAACAAGCAAACGTGTCAGGGAGTTGCTTTACTGTGCACGCTCCTTTTAGTAGTTCCTTTTCCTGCTATGCCCACCTCCCCCAGTGTAGTTCCCTTGCCTGACTATACTCCTTTTGCACACACTCTGAATGTGAAATGGATGCAAGACATTGTGCTCTCTTCTTTGCAGCCATTTTCTGGCCAATAGACTCCTCAGGTTTAACACCTCCATTCACGTCACCGCTGAATTTGGCTCCCATGACTTGTAAGGGGAGTGTGGTTTCCTGAATATGGCCAAATGAGACAGGTCATTTTCATGGAAAACTCCTCTTTGTATTCTGCTCCCTAGCAGAACGTGGCCCAGCCACTGCCACTCTTGTTTGAACTCACGGCTCCCATGCTGCCCCTGCTCAGGCCACTTTCCCTTTTAGTCCTGACTCCAAACAAGCCCTTGAAGAAAACTGACTATATATAGAGAAATGTAGTTTACAAGATTTAATATTCTCCGAGCTCTGCTGTGGACTCTTTCTTCCTCTTTTGTCGCAGTCGTGGTTTCAGAGGAGGCTTTGTGGGTTTCAGTGAGTCCTTGGACGCCTTGGGAAATGTTCAGCAAAAGCAAAACATCCTCTCCAAAGGGTTTGGGCTCCAGCCGCGAGGGCCTGAACTCTAATACACAGGCCCCTCCCCCACCTGGATTAGCACAACATTTATTTTTCATTCAGTCCTATTCTCCTTGCTTTATTACTGTAGGTTTGTGCTGCCTCCCTGTTCCTGAAGCACCAGGCATTGGAGCTGCATTCTCTTCTTGGACCTACATCATCAAGAACTCTAGCTTGACTTTGAAATCCTTGGCTAAGTTAGCAGGGCTGGTAAGAATTGGTTAAAAGCACCATCAAATTACTTGCCAACTAAGGATGCTTAACTTGGAGTCACTCATTGAAAATAACCATGGAAACCCACAATGCTAGTTTGGGAGAGTCACTTTTCAGAGTATGGCTCTATTTTAACACTTTCGTTAATTTCTTTAGTGGGAAAGAATAATGCTCCCACCACCTACACTGCACAATTCATTAATTCTGTAGGAATTAGCCTCTAAGCACCAAATTCAGGCTGTGGTGTCCAATTTAATTATAGGCCAGCTCCTCTGGAATCCCCCTGTTGCACTGCTCCACTTGCACAAAGGAGACCTAAGCCTGCCTTACAGCAGCAGCTGAGGACTCCCCTAGCAAACAGCTGGTGTAAAGCTGGTGCCCCCACACCCTGAGCCACTGGCATGAGGCATTCCAGAGATGACTTGGAGGGAAGAGGGGTAGTTTCAGGGCAGGAGTGGTAGAGCCAGAGCACAATATGTTCAGTGGTACTGGCAGTGGACTGGCTCCTTGGGAGCAGGTATCAGCCATCAAGAGTTAGAGCAGCCCCACGGCTGCTGTAATGCCAAAAGCTCAGAGGTGCTGACTTTCGGGATGCTCTGTGTGCTCAGCACCAATGAGCCACAGCAGGTATCAGAGGCTTTGGGAGGCTCATCTTCCCAAAAGGGACAAGAAATGCTGGGTGTGGTGCATCTCCCTTTGGTGTGCCACCAGTGGAAGCTCCAGGGAAGTGTGGGGGGAGCACTGGCACCTGGACTGTCATTCTGCCCATGCTGAGTCCTGCTCCTGCTGGGCCTTTTTCTCCTGGGAACCTGCCCACACTACTCCTCTTTCTGCCCCTGCTCCACATCTTCCCATCCTTCCTCCAAGAGCACCCACCAAAAGCCATTAGCCAGTGCCTATGCTGTGGATGGAAAAGTGGTGTGAAGCTGGATGTGACCCTTTCTCAAGGTGTGCCAAAGCTGTCGCAGGGCACCTGGTGACTTAGTCCTTTCTGTTCCAGATTGGAGCCTTGGTTAGGACAGCAGAGTTGGCAGGCTGGGAAATGACAGGAGGAGAAAAGGAACTTCCTGGGCTATGGTGAATAAAGCAAAATATTTAGCTGAAGCGTTTACAGCTTTATGCTCTTAATGCTTCCCCCCGCCCCCCCGCCCCACAGCTAATGAAAGGACTCTTTTTTGGAAAGGTGTAATAGCTGGGGGTGGAGTGGAGGGAATGGACAGCTGACATGGTTTGTGGTGTTTGGGGTGAGGAGAAAATGGGAGCATGTGTGTGTGAGGTTCTGCTAAAGGGCTGAGTGCCAGACCAGGGCAGTTTCTCAGAAGCCTCCTCATGCGTGTCTGGTCAGGCAGCAGAAGTCGTGAAACTGCCAGCACACACAGGCCCCAGATCCCTTCCTTTTCTTGTTCTTTTGTAAAGCAACCCCCCTTGTCCTTCTCAGGAAGGAGAAGCCAGAAGCCAGACAACAAAGTCTGAAGGGAGGGTCTAGAAAGAGGCAAAAAGGAGCAAAAAAAGGCGGAAAGCAGCAATTATTGCAAGGGATGGCAAATAAAATAACCCTAAAGCTATTAAAAACTGCCAAAGCACGGCCTGGGTTAGGCTAGAAAATGAGGTCAGTTTAACTACATTGGTCGGGGTGTGAAAAATCCACACCCCTGAGCTGCATTGTCAAGCTGACTTAAGTCTCCATGTAGACTGCACTCGGTCAACAGGATTCTTCCACTGCCTCTGGGGAGGTGGATTACACACATCAATGGGATAGGATGACCATCCATCCCGTTTTCACTGCGACAGTCCTGTATTTTAGGCACGCGTCCTGCCTTTTTTCTAACAAAAAAGCGAACTGTCCTGTATATTCACTCCCCCTGCTGAGCTGCCTTTTCCTCCAAGTCAGCACAACTGCAGGTAAAATCAGTCAGGAGAGGGCCGGGCAGCATGTGCAGCATGCACTGACCCACCAGTACAGGCGGCAGCAGGGGAGGGAGCCAGGGCCTGCTGGAGAGGTAAGGCAGGGTATGTTGGGGGGTAGGGTACTGTGCTTTGTTCTTGCTTTAAGATTTTAAGGGGAACCTGGTCCCCCAGCCGTGCTGGGCAGCTGCCCCTGAAGCCAGGGAGCCCACTGTGGGGAAGTAGCCCAATCCCTGCCACAGAACAGCCTCCCGTGAGGCAGCTGCCTCTGCAGCTAGGGAGCTCCCACAGCCACAGAGCTCTCCTGCAGGGTGGCAGCCCCATTGCCAGTGCCCCGAGGCATGGGCAACCACCCTCCACAACCAGGGAGGTCCTCCCCTGGTGGGGCAGCAGCCCCTTTCCCAGCGCCCAGAGGCATGAGGCAGTTGCGGAGGTCCCCGACAGGGCAGCAGCTCCAAACCCTGCATCTGGAGGTGTGCCACCTCCCCCGCCCACAGGACAGCTGCTGCTGCAGCTAGGGAGCATCCCTGCAGCATTCCCGGAGCCCAGTGGTGTGGGGCAGACAGTGATCCTCCCCCTTCCACAGGGCAACTACCCCTGCAACTGGGGAGCTCCCTGTGGGGTGGCAGCCCTGTTCTGTCCCCCTGGGACATGGAGCAGCTAGGGAGCTGCACTTGCTTATCAGCCACAGCTGGGTGGCACCTCCCTGCCAGTGTCCTGTATTTGGCATAATGAAATATGGTCACCCTCCAATGGGAGAACCCCAGCCATCTGTGTAGGTGGTATTTACATTGAAGTGCTATGGTAGCATAGCTGCCAGCGTACTGCTGTAGCATTTTAAGCAACTGTCCCCCCCCCGACACCATCACCTAAAGGGTTAAACTCTCCTCCCACCTTCTTCCTTGTCCAGCTGGTGGAACTAAAGCAAGTTTTAATTTCAGAGTGTGGACTAGTGATTTGAACAAAGAAGAGGGAGCCAGGAGCTCATGAATTCTTTTAATTTCACCCCTAGCAGGGACTTGAGCAAGTCACTGGACGTCCATGTGCCTCTGTTTCTCCAGCTGTTGAATGGACATAAAGGTAAAAACCTACCTCCCAAGGGACTAGTGAGGATTGGCTAATGTTTGCAAGGTACTTTTAAGATTAAAAGGGCTCAGTATTATTGTCCTGCATGGGAGTAAAGTGAGTGTGAATGGCTGGGAGAAAGAGATCTTGAGAGAGAGAGAATATAACTGGATGAAGATGAGGGAAGCAGCAGCGGGCACCCATTCATTCATAATTATCATTTCTTTCACCCAGAGTCTTGCTGTCTCAACAGCCCAGCTTTTGAACTCGTAGTGCCTCAGCTCCAAAGGCTGATGGGAGTTGTCTGTTCTCTATTCCTCCATTTATATTTTTAAGTGGGCTGAGTGCCCAGTGCTGAGAGGAATAATTAAGTTAAGGGGAAAAATACATGGCAAAATCAGTTCCCTTTCTTTGCTCTTCAAACCAGAACAAGCCTGTTCTCCTTTCACGCGGGGCCTCGGAGAGCAAAAGGGAGCACAGTGTGGGCTGAAACTGGGCCGCTCTCCCTCTGGGGGTGGGAGGGATTGACATTGCGTTTTGAGACAGCCTCTTTCTTTCACACAGCAGTAACCCAAGAGGCTTCCTGGCCTACAACCCTGACAAGGAGAAGGCTTGTTTGAGGGAAATGAAGGGAGGGCTCTGGCTGCCAACATGCTGACACATTCACCTGCAATTCACCTCTGATAGGGTCTTTTTAGCATCTGTTACCAAAATAATGGGGACAAAAGAATGGGCTATTTATCACTATCTCCACCCACCAAATTATCCTGTGTACCTGCAGGGCCCATGTGGCTGCCCTGCTCTCCTTGGAGCCTGCTCAGGCAGCCAAGGAAGAGCCAGCCTTGATTCTAGGAGTGGGAGGAGAGTAACAATGAGGGAAAGGGGAGTGGGCACTGCTGGCAAATCTCATTTGTTTATGCCTAAATCATTTACTGTCCTGATTTCAGCGTCATGAACACCAAACCCCCTAATAAGGGCTGGATTAGCCTGTGCATCCTTGTTGCTCATTACCCAATAAATAAAGTTGCTAGTCTTTAAGGTGTGACAGGACTGCTTTCTTGGGAGTTACGCATAAGGGCAGAGTGTGACTGTGTGATACAGCTCTCTTCCAGCTCAGTTCATGGGAAATGGGTGTCAAGTCCTCTGTTAGTCTGTTTCAGCCAAAGCAAGAAGGAATCCTGCAGCACCTTAAAGACTATGTCTACATCTACACAACACTGGAAGATCGACCCACTCAGGGTTGATCTTCCGGGGTTCAATTTTGCACACCTAGTATGGGCATGCAAAATTGACCTGACCCCTGTACTCCTTGCGAGACATGAGGAGTCAGGTAGGTCAGCAGGAGAAACTCTCTCATTGACCTTCCCCGATGGACAGCCAAGTTAGCTGAGCACAGATACGTCAACTTCAGCTACACAATTGGTGAAGCTAGAATTGTGTATCTGCAGTCAACTTGCTTAGTCTAGTGTAGACATAGCCTAACACATTTATTTGAGCGTAAGCTTTCATGGGCCGGAGTGCAGCAAGTGCATAGCATGTGATGAAGGGGGCTCCGGCCCACAAAAGCACATGCCCAAATAAATGTGTTAGTCTGTAAGGTGCCACAGGCCTCCTCATTGTTGCAAGTCCTCTGAGGGGCTCAGAGAATCCTAGCCCACATTTTCAAAGCATACCACACATGAGCTAGTTAATCCACAAAACCCTCCCCTGTGCTAAGTGACTAAGTAGAACACACCCATTTTGCAGAGGCTAACTCTATACTTAACACATTAAGGCTCTGCTGTGAGAGTGCTTTGAAGTGAAAGTATGGCCAAGGCATCGGTCTTGAGAGAGAGCTCTCCAGTGCTCTATGTAAACCACCAAAACGAAGGGTGTGGCTTCCTGCTCTGGAAGCCATTTTACACTATTGCTTTACTGCACTGTAATTTGCTGTGCCTGGCAGGTAGTGGTGGTGGAGTGCATAACACCCCTGAGCCAGAACGTTGCAGTGCAATAAGGTGCCAGTATAGACCTGGCCAGCAAAGTCAAGTGAATGGCCCATGCCCACACAGGCCAGGTCTACACTAGACCTGAAAGTCATTCCTAGATATGTAATTCCAGCTATGACAATCGCGTACCTGGAATTGAGTATCTAACATTGACTTATCAGGCCGTCCTCACAGATGGAAGTCAATGGGAGAAACTCTCCTGTTGATCTCCCTTACTGCTCGCAATAATGAGGAGTACCAGGCTTGACTGTCGAACCCAGATAGTTTAATTTTGCACATCCCCAATAGGTGCACAAAGTCAAACCCCAGAAAATTGACCCTAACCAGGTCAATCTCCCAGTAAGTACAGCTGTACCTGAAGTTACTAGCCAGAGCTGAGGAGTCCCTGGTCCCAAGAGCTCAAACCACTAAGCTGTGCTGCTATCATAGAGAAGGACAAAACACTTTGGATAAACAAATGAACTGAGCTTTTACCCTGAATGCAAATTACATCAAGCAGCCTTTTTTAAAAAAAGCACAGAAAAGTTTGGTTGTGCTGAAGAGCACAGAAAAAGGCCTATGGAACTTCCTGGATAGAACAAGGAATTCCTGGCAACTAACAATCATAGAACTGGAAAGGACCTGGAGAGTCATCTAGGATATGTCTATCCTTACTGCGCATTCGACGTGCCGCAATCAATCCTCTGGAGTTTGATTTTGCTGTGTCTGTGAAAACGCAGCGAAATTGATCTCTCTGGCATCAGCCATCAACTTTGGTACTCCATGCTATTGCATGGAGTAAGGGATGTTAGTGAGAGCCCACAGACCCCATATCTACACCAGGGAACAAAGTCAATCCTGATATATTGATTCTAGCTATGCTAACGGGGTAGCTAGAATTGAGCATCTGGGATTGACTTTGTTCCCTGGTGTAGACCAGGCCTTAGTCTAGTTTCTTGCATTCATAGCAGGACTATGTATCATCTAGAAGAAGGATTCAAATTTGCCCTTCCTGAAATATGCCTGGATTCAGATTCCCAGGAGTGGGGAAAGCAGAATTTTTACCTGGAACATTTTATGAAAAATAAAAGAACTTTTGTGAAAGAAAAGAACTGGTTGAGGATGTGAGACTAATAGAGAAGCTTGAAACCAGTGACCATGAACTACATGAATTCAGCATCACAAGGAATAAAAACCATATAATGCAGCAGCATAAGGGAGAGTGAATTATGGGGAATTAAAAATCTCATAAGTAAAGGGCAATGGGAGGACGTACTGAACTCCACTAGTGTAAGAGAAGGCTGGGAATCCTAAACAGCATAATATTTTATGCAAGGTATGGAAAAGAGAAGAATGCAAGAAATAAGCAAAAGGGCTGCTCAGAGATCTAAGGATTAAAAAGAAAACCTTCAGTGGAAATGGAGAATAGGGGAGGCAACCAAACAAGAATATTCAGTCAGTTAAAGCTTGCAGGGAAAAGATAAGGGCAGCAAAAATGCAGAATGAGTTAATTATAGCCAAAGGGATTAAGGAAAATGAGATGCCTTTTACAAATATATCAGGAGAAACAGAAGCACTTAGGTAGAAGGTGGGTCTGTTAATAGGTCAGAGGAGAGGATGAAAATAATGAAACACATAAGGCCAAGTATAGTATCGACATCTTCCCATTAGGAACTGGTCTGAGACCCCCAAAGCATTTCACACAGGCCGATAAATAGTTGTTAGACAATTGTGACTTTCATCACCACCAAACCAAGCTGGTTTCAACCCACTGGCACAGTGGTGCCAGGCTTTGCACCCCAGTACCAAGCCACAAAACTACTCAGCCCCATGCTTTGCTAAACCTGAAATGACAGCGTCAAGCCAACCTATGAACACATGGCCCAAGCACTGGGCAAACAGCTCATAATAGTTGATAGGAGTATTTTCATTACCCCGGTGGACTCTGAACCAGGCCTTAGCTACCCAGAGCTCTCACAATAAAACAGTATTAGAGCTTAAGAACAACAACAGAAGTGGCTGTAGAAGAAATTGCACTATCCATTCACATTTCCAGTTGGGTGAAATATAGGGACCTCTGGTGTGAGTTACTCCCATCAGACACCTTGTGTATATCCTGCCTGGAATGGGTCTTGGAAGAACTGTCCAGTGGTTAAAGCACAGCAGTGAGAGGCAGAGGAGCTCATCTCTCTCCTTACCTCTGTTACTGACTCAGGGTACAACACAAAGATGACACTGGCATGGCTAGGTCACTGTAACTATGCTGGCATAACCCTGCAATGACACAGCCCATGGCAATGGAAAGGGTTTTTCCATCAATGTAGAAACACCACCTCAATGACTGATGGAGACTGTGTCAATGGAAGTGTTCTTTTCTCAATATTGCTGCATTTACAATGCGGGGTTAAGCTGCCTATCGGGTGTAGAAGGTGTGTATTTATCTTATCTCTGACCAACTAGTCATATCAACCTAACTTTTAAGTGAATCCAGAACTCACTGTCATTTGGCCAACCCTTTTCCACCTCTGTGTCCCCATTTGTAAAATAAGAATAACAATAATAAAAACAAAAACAAAAAAAAACAAAAAACAAAAAACAAAAAAACCCAAAAACCGAACCAAACAAAAAACCCCAAAAAACCCTTGTGGCACGCTTTAAGATCCTCAGCTAACAACGGAGATGGGAGTGAATCAGAACAAACCAAAGTTCACATTTTAGTGCATAGGGAGCCAAGATTCAAACCCCACAAACTTTAGGAGAGTTTGAATTTGCATTATAAATCTTCAGAACCACGTGTGTTTGGACCTGGGCTTTTGTTTCTGCCCATGACAGAGCTGAAGTCTGGCTCCACATGAAGGTTATGATACAGGCCTAACAGCTCCAGGACATTATAGCAATATCAATTATTATTTTAGGGAAAAAGGGCAAAAATTAGGAATGAAAATTAATACCTGGTTGTCAGAAGGTGGCAACTATTTTAAACCCAACCTTTCACAGGAAAAAAAGACATCAGCATCCTGTCTGGATGCAGTGGGTGTGCTCTGTATACTGCTGATATCTTCTCATGGACAGACACTCCCCCAGGCCACCCCCTGCCTTCCTGGGACTCGCATGCTAAAACAAAGCGCGGCTGTATTGTCCCAGGAGAGAAGGTGCCAACACGTCTGGGCTCTGTTTACTAAACGGAATAATGTTGCTAATGTGGCACTGAGGGGCTGTGATCACTGCTGGGGTGTTGGCCTTTTGTCCTCCCTCCTGGCTTTGAGATGCTTTCCTTTCATTCCTGCCGCCTCCTTTTTCACCCTGTAGTTCTCAGATCTCTCCTTACACTCCTCATCAGACTGGCTTTCCAAGTTTTATTTTCTTCACACTGGTTATAAAATGGTTCCATTTCGCTGGAGAAATCAAGGATTGTTTTTTGCATTGAAAACCAGAACTAGCTGGTACCAGTGTTTCCTGTATGCTGGATGCTTGGGTGGCCATCCAGAAGACATTCAGGTGCTGCACAGCTGATCAGCAGAGCGCCCATAGCATGTGGTTCTATTGGCGGTTCACAGCTGAAAGTGCCTTGGCGCACATAACAAAATTTATTCTGCCCATGGACGTACAAAATTAACACTATGGGCTGGTACCAATCCCCTTTGTCCAACAATCTCCCTGAAACCTTCCATGGCTAGAATGAACAGCTAAGATATACAAGTTAGTTACAGAAGTCCCTCTTCTGGAGGGCAGAAATATGTGGTGGCCAATCAACACTTCTGATGCTAATTGTACCATTCCAAGAGATCCCAATCTCAACACACTGGCAATTTTCACCAACATATCTCCATTTATGGAGATATTTTCATCCTTCCATGACATAATTAAAAACCCGTCTTCCCACATAACAATCTTTCACCAAGGTCCAATATACTCTCTGGACTTGGATTTTAATAATGTTATCAAAATAAAATAGCAACCCTTAGGGCACATGCCTGTGTAAAAACTGGTAAAGATTCAAGTGCTTATATTTACACATATCTTTATCAGAGCTACATGTGTAAAAAGGTGTCAGTATACCCGAACACTGATTTTATGTGCAGATCGATGTGGAAATGTAATCATTTGAATGCAGGCACATTATTACTGTACAGCGATTGTGTGTGAAGCTCTGTATGCTGACATTGCAGCTTTTATATCAAACCAGATCTAGTGTACATTAGAAATACAATATACCCCATCAAATTATAGGACTTTCGTATCATATGTCCAGATCAACACATTACATAGTCACTGTCTTGAACATGAACAAAAAGTCTTGTGGCACCTTATAGACTAACAGATCTGTTATATACAGATCTGTCTATAAGGTGCCACAGGACTTCTTGTTGTTCTCGAAGATACAGACTAACATGGTTACCTCTCTGATAATTGTCTTTAACATGTGATCCAAGATAGTGGGGGTTGTCGTCTTCATCATCTTTTTTTATATAAATAGTATAAAATCACAAGTAGAAGGAAAGGTTGCAAAACTGGAGCTCCTAGCAAAAAAATGACATGTACCTGACGCTTCTTAGGCCTGTCCTGTGCTCCAGTAGAGGATACCAATGCTCCCACAATGATGCGTGTTGGGATGTCACTTCCACCTTGCTGGCTGCAGGCTGGGTGAGGCAGCATGTCATGGGATTTAAAACAAAAACAAAATAAAATTAAAATAAAATTAATTTTCAATCTCCTTCCCTTGGTGAGTGGGATTTATGTTCAGCACCTATTGCTGGATGAGGCTCACTAGAAGGATGTGTCTATTTTAGTGCCTCTTGTTGTACTCTATTTTTTTATTTGGGTGTATTACAGGAACACCTCTACTTTTCCTTTCTTGTGGCTCAAACTTGTGCTGTAGCATTGCAGGAGCTCCTGTTATTTCCTATCTCCATGGCTCAGCACAACCTGCAGTATGGAAAGAGCTTCCCTGCTTTCCCATCTCCTGCCCAGTGCCACCTCATAGGTCAGACTCATGCTGCAGCATCAGAGGAGCGCTCTTCTTGAACTTGGTCCTAATTTCCCAACTGCTCTCACCAGAGTCTCTTTGGACATTTAAAAAGAAGATGAGGTGTTGGGCAAAAGAGAAAGCACTCAAGCCAAAAACCAGGAGCAGCGGCAGTGGAAGGTACTGCTCTGAATAATCTCATGAATCAGCCATGACATTATCTACAGGGAAATGCCTGGGAAGGGGTTTCCCATGTCCTGCTCTGACCTGGAAGGCTGAATGCACCGAGGTCTGAATGGCATTTAGATTGCCAAAGACAAAGGCTAAATCAGAAGGAAATGGTATTTTATTTAACCTCTGCATCGGGGGACCAGTGACAGAGTCACAGGGATAATACCAAGGGATTTAGAACAGATAACTCAGCAACATATGGGCTTTCATTAAAGCCGCATTTGCCACCAAATAGCCAATTTCCCCAGACTTGCTGTCCGTCACTCTCAGGGACTGAGTGTGAAGAGCCTTATACAAGCCAGGCTGCTCCTACAGGACTGCAGATCTCTGATCACAGTGCAATGCTGTGTACACACAAGTTTCCTTCTGAAAGAGTATAATTGTGGCATCTATCTTTTATACACAGACCTTTGAATGCCAAAGCATTTATGGACTGCTGGTCCTGAAGCCCTTATTCAGGCAAAGCTCCCAGTGATGTCTTGCTGACTCCTGCTTCTATGAGAGCTGAGAGTGTTCAGGGACTGTCAGGATCAGGCTCTTAGATTGCAAGCTCCAAACTGTGGCCCAGAGAGCAGTTTGCTGGTGGTCTACTGAGAACTGGTGGATCAAGTAGAGCCACTGATTTCAATGGACTTTGTACCAGACTTTCCTACCTGGTTTAACAAAGTCATATTAACAACAGCCACAAACATCCTAGTATTATTTGTCCATTAATGAAGTTTCTGCCTCATCAAAAACAACAAGAAGTCCTGTGGCACCTTATAGACTAACAGATAATAGCTGTTAGTCTATGAGATGCCACAGGACCTCTTGTTGTTTTTGAAGATACTGACTAACTCGGCTACCTCTCTTATACTTGCCTTTGTCAAAGACATCCCACTTGATCAGGCATGGAAGAACCCCTGGGGCCTGGGCACTCCTGAATGGAAGGGGAGGTGACACACAGTCTAATGGCTTGCATGTTCAATAGTAACAGAGAGGGAGCCGTGCTAGTCGATATAGTATCAAAACAAAAAAGCAGTCAAGTAGCACTTTCAAGACTAACATAATAAAAATTATTTTGTTAGTCTTTAAAGTGCTACTTGACTGCTTTTTTGCTTTGAGTCTAATGGCTCTGTGAAGAACTTGAGAGTCCCACACTAAACTGTGTGGAGCTCTGAACTCACTGATGATAACAAAATACTACATTTTCCAATTCATTTGTTAAACACAACCTCCCACTCCACATCAGTCTCCTTTCCCACCTCTCTCTCTCAAAAGTTTTCAGTAATACTACAGAAATCATTTGGTGGGCCAGGGATTTACAGAAATTAGACTAGAAAAGACCACATTATCTTGGCAAAACTTCGTTCAAAAGTGAGATTTATTCCCTGAAGAATTTTTCTCCGTCATGCAGGAGTATTGGCCTACACACTCTGTTGAGACAACTCTGGCACCTATTCTCCATGAGCTGAAGCAGCTCTTATCTACTTCCAATTACCAGAGACAGTTTCTTTGCTGTAGAATTCCATCTGATGTCCAGTCTGAGTATCTCAAATGGCGAAAAAGGGAAATCCTCATCTGCATTCCAATACCTCTTTGACCCAACACAGCTCAGAAGTCGAAGCCTGCTATACAATTTTTATTAATATTTGAATACCTAATAGTTTGGAGGCTGATATAAAACTTTTGGGTCCTCAGCATTAGGTCAAAACCCTGGAGACAACTTTTCTTGTGTTTTTTTGGAACTTCCAAATTTTTCTAAACTAGGAAGCACAGAGTTGTGCAAAATTAATGATTATTTTTTCAATGATGAAAATTTTTGAACCTGCAGAAAGCTCACGCCAGGTTTGCGTAGAAAACAGTTTCTGTTCATATTGCAAATGAGGAGATTCAACTGGACCTAGTAGTTTCTAGGGGTTCCAAGGGCAGATATGTGAGAAGCACCCATGCATCAGTCTCGCTGTGTAAAACATCTACAGCACAAAGAGATCAGTGGGAAGCATGACCCAAGAAGTCAAAACAAGACCCTTCACATTTTCCACTGTCACCAAACCTGTTTGACTGAATTACAGGTTTAAAAGGCATCATGTTTGTTAACTGCTGGGCTTTAGTGAGCATGTCCTTTTCCTTAATGCAATACCCTGCTCATTTCTTTTGCGAAGGAACCAAAGACTTCTCAGGTTTATCATAAAGTTGTAAAATTTTTATTTACCCCATATTTCCTGCTGGGTTATTTATGAGGCATTTTGTCAGGTCTCATAAAGCTGCCTAGTAAAATATATTTTCTTATAAAAACAAAGTCATTTGTACAAGACATCTTAGGAGCAGTGAGGACAGAGCTGATGGCACACATGCTCAGACCCCAGGCGAGCAAAAGAAAAACAAAAGAAAACTCAGACAATGTTATGTCCTATTGTTAAATAACAGCTTCAGAGCTAAACTTTGCACTCATTCATATTAATTAAAGTTTGCCCTTGGAATGCAAAATGATAGAAAACCAGTCTGTCACTAAATTAAGATTTCAGCAAATGAATTTGAAATACACCAAGGTGCACAGAAACTATTGTTTCTATAAGGTGCATTTTTCTCAAAATATTAAGGAATAGAGTAAGTTCACACAAGACTGAGTGGGAATCTTCATTCAAAACTGGAACCATCCTATTTAATGCTCATTTTTTATCTTTTACTTACTGTGATATCTACAGTATTGTGTGTTTGCATGTGTTTTATGTTTCCTAGCCCCAGGGGAACCACTGAAATATAAGTAAAGGTATTCTTATGGTATGTCCAACATACCTACAGGGCATTGAATTCACCTTTATTTGGCCTTCTCCAATCCATACTAGCATACATTTACCACTCCCCAAGCTCCTATCACCTGCATTGGTGGGAATGGATGGGAATAGGAAGCAGGATGCAAACTCAAAGACCCCTTTCTGAGTGGACTCTACCTAGGATGCACCCAACAGCATGGCAGGTGTATGGTACCTTGAATGTATCAGGATCAGGGAAAGGAAAAAGGAAGACAACTAGAATGGGGGTATTTAAAGAAAAAAAAGGGGGCTGAGAAGAGAGAAAATACAAGGCCAGGGTTTTTTTGTTCTGTCTTTGTACAATGCCTAGCAAAATGTGTTACCACAATGCAAAAAAATAGACAAACAAAGCCATTAGAATGTGATAAAGAGTTAAAATGTCAGTTTATCTCAGTATTCAGAGATGCCTAAGGATCGAGACAGACATCCAGCAGTACTCACTGAAACAAACACTTGAGCAGGTTACCAGTAACAGTGGGGTAGCCATGTCTGTATTCGCAAAAATAACGAGAAGTCCTGTGGCACTTGGACTAACAGATATTTTGGAGCATAACTTTCACAGGCAAAGACCAGTTGGACAAAGTGGGTCTTTACCCATGAAAGCTTATGCTTCAGAATAACTGTTAGTCTATAAGGGGCCACGGAACTTCTCATTATCCTAGCAGGTTAGACATCTGACTTCGCCCAAAGAGCAAGGGAGTTAGGTGCCTTTTATAAATCCCAAGAAATAGGTAAAGATGCTGACAGGCCCACAAATACCTTTCTGAAATGGCCCGAATACTGAATCCCTTCCTTTCACACCCCATCTGCATGCAGTGTCCTTACAATGTAATCTTTTGGGGGAGGAACCTGCTTTTTTACATGCCAGCAAGACATCTAGAACAGGCTGGGATCTTATATAAATCAGCCAATAAACAACAACAACGTCAGCAATGTGGCAAGTGCTTTGTACCTGGGACGTACCTGGAACACTTGGTAGCACAGAACGTGGGTTCCAATGGGGAGGCAGCAGGAAGCTTCAGCTCTGTTTTCCCTGGGTGGTTCTCAGGACACTTAAATGACACAGGCAGTGAAGTCTAGCTCTGGCTGGATGTACCGGGAACATTTATCAGCATTCAAGATATAAATGTCATCAGATTTTCTAGGCATAAAATAACTCACAACCAGAGTGGGAACAGAAAAAAGGGGGATCGGATCTGAAAGACATTCAAAAGAGACTTCTGAGTCTTGATGGATAGAAACTGAGTAGGAGAAGAATTTCTCAGGGAAATTCCTTCTACTACTTAATTCTATTAAAAAAAAAACCCACCTGTGTCTCCCAGCTTAAGAGAGGGTTCTGGCATTCTGATTCCAACCTCAGCCATCTGTTCTGGCCAATGACTGAGAAAAAATATGAGTTTTTGAGACGTAATGCAGTAGAGAGAGCAGCAGACTTGGTAAAGTCATATTTGTACTACTGGGACAAATGCTGTTGACATGATCTTACAAAATGTGAGCCAGCAGGATAATAGGGTACTATTGTTCTTGATAAACTTCAATCAGATTCTGGTGTCTCAGCATCTGACTATGGCATGCGCTAAAAGACCTCCTCATTCTACTAAATCCATTGGGATTCATGGTGAAACCCTGCAAAGTGTATCTCAAAGCTCCAGCTCCCACAAGCAAGTTGCTAATCAGAACAGCTATTTCTTGACATGGAAATGTATCATCAGTACAGTGCCCAGAAGAAGTACATGTCAGCTGCAGCAGACAAATTAACGAGAAGTGCCATGGCCCACAGAGGTATCTCTGCAAACTGCCATAAGAGTTTGTCTATGCCTGGGATGGGCAACCACAAACAGTGGGTTGGCCACATGAGGGGCCCTCCCTCACGTCAACGGGCCACAGCAGCCCATGGCCCACTGGGGTTCCACCCACGCCCCCCCATCGCATGCCCCTCTCCTCATACCTCTTGAATACCGGAGCACTGCACTTACCTGCTCCTTCTCCTTCCTCCCAGCACTTTTGAAGCACCACAAATCACCTGATTGGTGCTCTGACCTCACTCCTTTCCCTCCCTCCCAGAGCTGGAACCCCACAAACAGTGGATGTGCAGCATTCCAACTCTGGGAGGGAGGGAGGGATGAGGAGTAGGAAACATGAGGCTCTGATGCCCTGGTGCTTGAGAGGTGCATCAGGGAGGGGGAAAGACAGGAGTCTGTGGCCTGTACTTGGAACTCCACTAGGCCACATGTGGCCCATGGGCCAGAGGTTGCCCACAGTTCCAACAAAACACACAAAAGGGTATGATTTGAAAAAAGGCTCTTTCTAATGTGCTGTGCTCTATCTACCCCATGTAGGATTCGCTGGCACGCCCTGAAAGCTACTTAGGTCATGTTAGGACTATGTTATCAGGAACTGGGTACCTCTTTGAGAATTCCAGCAGGGTCTCCATGAGGCAAATCATGAGCAACCTGATAGGATGCTGTACCAATCACATCCCTCTGGCTCACTTTGCCATGTCAAGAAGATAAGCCAAATCAGACAAGTAGAAGACAAGGATGAGCTTTGCTTTTGTTTGTAACAGAACGTGCTATTTCCTTCCTCTCTCACTGCCAGTTGCCATCAGCAACCAATTATTTATCATCAGTGCTAAGATACTAGTTATTTTGTGTCACAAACGTCCTGTCAAGATGGTTAAACACTGGAATAAATTGCCTGGGGAGGTTGTGGAATCTCCATCACTGGAGATTAAGAGCAGGTTAGATAGACACCTACTGGGGAAGATCTAGATGGTGCTTGGTTCTGCTGTGAGGGCAGGGGACTGGACTCTATGACCCCTCAAGGTACCTTCCAGTTCTAGCATTCTAGGAGTCTAAATAGGACCCTCAGCTGGGGAATATACAGGTAACATTTATTAAAGTTTTTGAGACCCGGGCTGAGGATCCAGGCTTTGCCACCACACTACGAGAAAATGAAATTTTTTAATTAGTATGTGTTTGGGTAGACCTCATATAAAAGAGGATTTAGGATGCTCAGGAAGATTTTGAACTGATTCTGACCTTAAGCTGTATTTCTGTGCAGCGGGCCATGGATTCAGAATTGTCACTCCAGTGTCCACTCTGGGAATTCAGTCCTCAAATTTAGAGCTCTTTTAATTGGCCATGTGGGAAGAAACTGGGAGACCCCCAGGTCAAACTGTGCAGGCTCATCTAAGATAGGTGAGGCTGAGGTTTAAAGAAAATTGGTCCTCATTCTGAGTTAGGTGACTTGGGTAGACATACAGAGAGCGCCTCATCCTTTGTAGTTGGCAATTTTGCTTAACTGAAACATTTCAGGAGCATCTAATTGTAGACAAACTAAAGAATTACAAAAAAGGTAGGTTGGAGGGTAACTTACACAAAGACAGATGGAGCACAAATGTATTGTTTAGCAATGAGAAGATTCAGAAGGACGTAATCACATTTTATAAACTCTTGAAAGGAAACTTACATATGAAGGGTAATTTATTCTGCTCCTGTGGCTACCTGCGGTGTCCATGTGTGTCTCTGCATGCTGAATGCTGCCAGAGGCAAGGGGCGCTCTGTGAGCTGCGCAGCCCACACAGCTCCCAATCAGACCCACCAACACAGGGAGGCAAAGGAGGCAGTTGCCATGGGGCCTGGTGTTTCAAAGGGGCCTGGAGCTCTGGGCCCCTTTGAAGTGCCATGGCAGCCCTGCTCCTCTGGCTGCTCTGGGTGGAGAGGAGAGGCCCAGCGCCATGATCCAGGTGGCACTAAGGGCTGGTGGCCCTTGTTCCTCCCCCTTATACTCTTGGCCCTGCTCCTTCTGGGGCACAGAGCCAGCCTCCCCCTGGCTCCTTGCCCTTAACCCTGCTGTAGCTGTTGACCCCACTGCTCCAACAGACAGTTCCCAGTCAATGGAAGCTTTGAGACTGTGCTGGGAGCAAAGACAGCACAATAAGAACTCCCGCAAGGGGTGCATGGCATGGAGAGATGCACATGGCCCCAGTGTCCGGCCACCTGGAATGACATACAGGGTGCAACAGGAGGGGAGCCAGCCTGAAGGTCCCACAGGGCCAAGGCAGGGTAGTAGGCTGGATCCAGCAGTTTGGTGGGCCAGATCCAGCCCACAAGCTTTATTTTGCCCACCCCTGGTCTAGATAGTGCTTGATCCTGCCATAAACACAGGGGACTGGACTTGATGACCTCTGGAGGTTCCTTCTAGCACGAGCGTTCTGTGAAGATGTTTGGACAAGGACAAGGAGAGAAAAGTTTAGAACTAGCGGTTAAGAAAAAAAAATTCTGCAACTGGAAAATGGAGCTGGCAACCTAAAAAGGCACTTAAGGCACCGGCCATTCCAGCACAGTGTGCACCTCTTCTCATTCAAAGAAAGAGACAGACAACAAACGATGAATTTGAACAAATCTGCAAGTCCATTGCTTACCATGCATGCAATAGTTGCATCCTCTGCAGAAAATTTTAAAACATGAACACAACGTGTGTAGCCCAGCAAGAAGGACTGGTTCTAGAAAGTAACCAGAGGACCACATAAAGTCCAAAGGCAAACACCAAAACGTCTGGATGCTTCTCTGACCCTGAGGTCTGGTTTGTGGTCATCTGAGCGCTGCTGCAAACATCAACAGTGGCCTGTTTACCCTCAACAACATACTGAAAACCATATTCATGTTAATCTGTGCACCCACTGAGGGGGCCACAAGAAACCTGAGCTGCAAGACAGGCAGGTAACTGTGGTCAGACATACAAAATTGTATCCAAACCTTCAACTTCTACACACTTGAGCTGGAAATTTGTGAAATTTAGTTTTTTCCTAATTCTGGAGGGATGGTGGATAGTAGTAGATGAGCATGGATTTTAGAGCTAGGAAGTCAAACATAACCCTGGGTCTACTTAGGGTACATCCACACTGCAGCCTTATTTTGCAATAAACTGTCCACAAGAGCTATTCTGGAATAACTTATTTCGAAATAAGGCTGCTACACATAAAATGCATTTTGAAATAGCCCTCAGCTATTTTGAAATAAACCACCTACACACAATGGAGCCTATTTTGAAATAGAGCCATTTGACACACTGTAGGCTCTATTTCCGGTCCAAACAGCATCTATTCCAAAATAGCTATATTGAAATAGGTCGAAATAGGCACGATTCCTCGTGAAATGAGGTTTACCTATTTCATAATAAGCCAACCACTGTTTCAAAATTATTTCGAAATAGCAGTTGCATTCTGTAGATGCTAGCAAAGTTATTTTTAAATAAAGTCTGTTACTTCAAAATAACTTTGCTGTGAAGACATACCCTTATTGTGCAGCCTTGGGCAAAATATTTAAGGTCGGATTATTCAGAGGGCTTCAGCCCAGCCTATGACATTTGCAGGCACAAATGACAGTATTTAAGTGTCTAACTGCAAATCAAGTCATTAGACGAATAAATGATACCTGTTGTAGCAACAATTAATTGTGGGTCTAATTTGTACAAACAAATCAGAGGCTATATTTCAAAATGTGTCTTTTAACCTGGCTGTGCCTCCTTCTCCTCAACTTTAAAAGGTGAAGGCACCTCAGGAGGGTGGTGTTTTTGTGAGGGCATGAGGTAATTTATTACTTTGGTCAGCCCATATCCATTCCAAGACCAGACCTTGTGACACATTGCCATTTCTGCCAGCCAGAAGAAAATTTAAAATAACGAAAGGAGTGGGAATCAACTCGCTTGAACTTCAGAAAAGATCTAGTTTTTGTTCTGCAAGGAAAATTGAATCAGTTTGTATTTCCTTTGCCAGCCCTCACACATTTTTTCACCTCTTGCCACAAAAATTAAAAAACTCTTATCTCATCCACTGGCTAAGGAATGCCTGGCTAACTGTGTTTCCAAGACACAGAAACAGCAATCTTTCTACTCTTTAACATCAATAACACCAGTTATTCTCATGAAGAATTATTATCAACAATCCCATTGCTATATTTACAAAGAAGCAGGGCTATTCTTAGAGAAAACACTAAAAAAAAGCCATTTTATTTAGTTTTCTTGGCAGTTTTACAAAAATGTAAGGAATGTAGTCAGTTTAAAATATCAAATCCCTAACACAAGCCTGTAAGAGCCCTCCTAATGCATATTTACAGTATAGAAGAGTAACCACTTTCCTGTGTTGTAGAACAAACAAGGATCATACACTCTTTCTTCTCAGCTGTTGCTGATGACTGGACAATAAGTTTGACACAAAATGCTGCTGTTAATAGTGTGGGTCTGTAAACCTTAATGCTTAAGACATGTGGAACTCATTTGACTGTTTTATTTTTTTTCCTAAAAATAAATTTGAATTAAATTTTAGTGCTGGTGAAAGATTCTGAATTGGCAGCCCAAGACATCTGCACAATAGATTTACCCACAGCGAGGTCTAATTACAGAGTGACAGCACAAGCTTCTTCTGCAGTGTTCCTCAACCCTGAACTAGAGAGACCATCTCTAGTGGTGAGACAAAATCTGCCTGCCTACCACATCCTTGCTGGTCACGCAACAGACTTCAGTTCTTGGCTTTTCAGCTGAGGCTGCCAACAATGCACAAATTAATACCAGCGCTTGTTCTATGAGGTTGCACCTGCCCACCAGCAAATAAACTGAAACCATCTATTTATTTTACAGATGGTCTGCCAAGAGCCACCAAACAGACCATAATGATAACTAGGATGTAGATTATGAGTCCACTTTGCCATGGGAATCACAGAAGGACACTCATTTGGGACTTTTGTAACTAGACTGGACACAACTCTAACACATCTAGACAATCTTTCACTGGCCAGAAGACAGGTTGGATGAGCTACTAGATGTTTTTCATCCCTACTTCTGATGACTCTGTTTACTTTTAGTCTCTGTCCATCTAGTCAGGGTTGATTTGGTGGCCTACCGAGCAAGATTCCAACACCCATTCCCAATCCAGTGAACAAGATTAGAGTGATTGAAAAAAAGACTTCATACAGCCCATTTCCAATCCCTGACGCAGCGTTGATCAAATTGGAATTAATGTCCTAAAGAAGAAAAAGCTTCATAACCCATTCTAAATTTCCCAAACCATGCAGCCCTTTGATGTTATTCCACAGACAGCTCTGTTCTTTAAGCCAGGATTCCCTTCAGATGATTTTATTGTTTTACCCCATCAAGTATGAAGTAATGTAGGTCTTTTCTACAACACTTTGCTTTGCAGGACACTGTGCATTCTCTCTCTAGTTGTTTGGTTGGATGCATGTTTCCCAACCTTATACACATTTGCTCTCTTTCTGGAAGATGAAGAAAACTAAATCCATCCCTAGTCTCCACTGAATTCTGTGTTTTTAAATTTGTCTCACTCCACTCAAGTAATAGCAGGGAGATTGAGGCACAAAATGGTGAAATCTACAAAAGATGAGTCTGCCTCCTGACTGACACTTGTCCTGGTAGCTGCAGATTCATTCTCCACCATGGCAGGTCATTTGAAAATTCTGAATTCATTTTGGGTAGATTGTTGTATGATGATGTTGCTTTGGAACATGATGATGTTGCTCAGTGTTGTGATGCAATGTCACCATGACGACTGGGGTGACCAGATTTCCCTATGCTGAATACAGGACACCTGGTAAAATTACTCTTATTCAAGTGAGTTCGAGAGCAATCAATTGTGCAAACAGTCAAATTAACATCCAATTGACAGTGCCATGTTAAAAAGAAGTACTGCGTAGTTGGATTCTTTTTATTTACTTTCTTTAAGGTGTTCACATGGAGTGGGGTGACAACCCGTGCCCCCCGTCCCCACACTACTGTATACTTCTCTCATGAGGGGAAAGCAGGGGTGTGACTGACTAACCCAACTTTTCCTGACCCATGCTTTCCACTTTCCATGCCTGACTGGGCCTTGGGGATGGGTCCACCTCTTCTGCTACCTGGTAATTTGACTTCTCAAGGGAACATGTGGTTTATTGAGGGTACGGGGAAGGCATGCAGGGTCACATGACCCTCACCTGGATTTCTGCCAGGGTTCACATCAGAAGGTGTCCAGCAGCAGCCTTTTGATACTGTGCAGAAGGGAAAAGATGGAAGGAGCTTCCAGCTGCATGGAAGGAGGATGGGGGAAGGGATGACTCAACCTGTCTTTGCAGTGCTCATTTCTCTCCCTGGCTCCTATGTGGCTGGAAGCAGCTTGTCCTTTCCTGCTCTCACAGTGTCAGAAAGCAGCTAACTCTGTCAGCTACAGTGTAGGCAGCAAGAGGTTAAGCCCTATGGCTGCACTGGGTACTCAAGTGCAGGATATCTGACTCCAGGGGCTTCAGCAAACCTGCTCAGCGAGGTGCTTTAGCAGAGGAGGGTGTCTAGGGGACAGAGCAGCCAGGACCTGGGGGGATGGATGAAGAGGGTGCTGAACCTCTGTTCCAGGGGCTTCTGCCCATTCAGGGCTTGAATGGGCTGGAAATCACCACTTCAGAGCTTAGCTGAGAATCCCCTGTGCCAGTGCTGTGTAGGGCTTTGACACATGCAAGACTCAGCTCTTTCTGCATAGCACCCCAGCTCAGACGGTCTTCGTATTTCCTGGGGTACTAGCTCAGCCAGATGTAGTGTGGGAAGGAAGGTGCCTGCTGGCCAGGCTGCTGGTGAGCTTCGTGCTCTGCCCAGGGTCTTGTTCTCTGCACAGCGCTGGGGACAAGACTCACCCTGCCGAGGGGGATCTGGAGGAACAGTGCAGTTGTGGGGAGAAGAGGCAAAGGGAGAAAGACAGTGAAAGAGGAAGAACATAAATGGCCGACGAGTGGGCAGCAGAGGCGACACGTAATGGGCTGTCGCCCGGTGCTCACCCACACTCACCAGCCACTGCAGCTCACAGCCAGTGCCAGACGGTGACAGGACAAAGGGGTGAGGCCCTGCTGGCTGAGAGTCGGCACACAGTGGGGGCTACACTGATGGACCAGCAGGGGGAGTGGCCAGCCCAAAGTGCTGCATCTTTGCCAACCCCCATTATTAGCTGGTGGCTCCCACTGCTGCGTGGGCAGTGGGTTTCCTGTCAATTTACTACCATTGCTGATAAGAGGGGGAGACAGAAAATATGGAGCAATTTGCCCATTTTTAAGAAGCAGTCAGGCTCACGTACGGGACTGTCCCTTTAAAAATGGGATGTCGGGTCACTTTAATGCTGCAACGCATGAGAGTCACTGATGCTGTGTCCGGATGCAGCACCACTGCACCACAACTTGTCATCATAACTATCTGGCTTGACAAACCCTGCAACTGGCCTTCACTCACAGCGCAGGGAGAAAAGGAAGGTAACTCCCCCACTAGCACAGTAAACCGCCCCTGGAATTTCACAGCTTTTTGTGACTTGTGCCCTCGTTATAATGTCGTGCCCTCCTCCTTTCTCTTTGGGTTTTATCCCTCTTAAGCTGTGTCTACACGTGCACGCTACTTCGAAGTAGCGGCACTAACTTCGAAATAGCGCCCGTCGCGGCTACACGCGTCGGGCGCTATTTCGAAGTTAACTTCGACGTTAGGCGGCGAGACGTCGAAGTCGCTAACCTCATGAGGGGATCGGAATAGCGCCCTACTTCGACGTTCAACGTCGAAGTAGGGACCGTGTAGACGATCCGCGTCCCGCAACGTCGAAATTGCCGGGTCCTCCATGGCGGCCATCAGCTGGGGGGTTGAGAGATGCTCTCTCTCCAGCCCCTGCGGGGCTCTATGGTCACCGTGGGCAGCAGCCCTTAGCCCAGGGCTTCTGGCTGCTGCTGCGGCAGATGGGGATCCATGCTGCAGGCACAGGGTCTGCAACCAGTTGTAGGCTCTGTGGATCTTGTGTTGTATAGTGCAACTGTGTCTGGGAGGGGCCCTTTAAGGGAGCGGCTTGCTGTTGAGTCCGCCCTGTGACCCTGTCTGCAGCTGTGCCTGGCACCCTTATTTCGATGTGTGCTACTTTGGTGTGTAGACGTTCCCTCGCAGCGCCTATTTCGATGTGGTGCCGCGCAACGTCGAAGTTGAACATCGACATTGCCAGCCCTGGAGGACGTGTAGACGTTATTCATCGAAATAAGCTATTTCGATGTAGGCTTCACGTGTAGACGTAGCCTTAGTGATTTAACCTAACACGGCCTAGTACGGCAAAACCAAGCCAAGCAACTGGCTGTGCTGCGATGGCAATGAGAAACTCCATGAGGCCGGTGGTTTCTATTCACTGTCCCATGACAGTCTCATCATTGTACCAAGCGCCAGTCAGATACCAAGGAGGGTAAATAATTGTCAGACAGATTTTCACAGAGACAGCTGACTGGTCCCTGGCTGCTTTGTACACTATGCCAATGCACTGTCATTTCTAATGGGGGAATTTATACAGTGTAATTATAGCTGCAGGCTACACATTGCTCTGATCTAAACCCGGTCATTGCCCTGCAATTAGTCAGAGCCTTAAATCTCAAGACTGAATGGTTTTCTAAAAGATCTACCCTAGGAATTGCTTTGAGAAGTGCTGTACAGAAGGTCTGTCTTGGTTGCAGTGGTCCCTTCTGACCTTGGAATCTGTGAATGTAACACTAGCGGTAATCATAAAAAGCAAGAAACCATCACAGCCTGGCTAAGGAAAATGGGGCATTTCAAAGCTTGTTACATACCTACCACTGGCGATTAGGTAATCGCGATGATTCAAGTTGAGATCGCTTTGGCCAAATCTCGAGCTTACTCAGTACAAAGGACATCAGAGCTTACCTTCTTGTTATCAGAAGGAGTCTCTCCCACTGCGAGCTTTGCTAGAGGCCCAGCAAGAACGCCTTTACTCACACACAGGTGAGATGCGGTGTGTGACTGGGATCCCATTAATCTCAACTAGCTCCTTACGGACAGTGCAGCCGCACAGAGCTGGAGAGCAAAGCGATGATGAGATGATACTAAGTCTTTCTGTCCTGATGCTGGATGAACATATGATGAAGCAGTGATGATGGCCAGGTGGTTTGTGTGGTGAAGAAGTCCCACAAACAACCACAGGGATGCTAAATCTGAAAACTCTCTCTTCCCTCCCACACCAGCTGGTTCAGCTGCAGCAGTGAATAAAAGGGGTCACACCAAAAGTGGTACCTTATCTCTGAGTCTTGGCATCCAAAACCAGCAAGGGTAACCTAACCCCTGACACTGAACAAAACTCCACAGAGTCAGTGCCTAATGAAAGGTGAGCTGCTCACTTCTGGGGATAGGAGGCACCAGTTTGGAAGGAATTACAGATGTCATGTGAAACAAAACAGCCATCAAGTATGGGGTTGGGTTGTAGAATCTCCATCACAGGAGAGATTTAAGAACAGGGTAGATAAATATCTAATAGGGATGATATAGATGGTGGTTGGTCCTGCTGAGAGGGCAAGGGATTAGACTTGATGACCTCTTGAGGTTCCTTCCAGTTCCAGTATTCTATGATTCTTATATCCCAGTCTTATATGAGAATATATTTTGTTTTTACATAGCACATTTTACCCGAGGACTCCAAACCAGTTGATATGTGCATCCTTATATCTGCATTTTATGCTTACCGGCGCCAGCTCTTCTTCCTGGCCAAGACAAGCTTGAGTCAGAACATGTGTAGGGGACAAAATTGGCTGTACATCATCTTTGCATTCACCCATCTTTCAGAGCTGTTCTAAATTATTCCACTTTCAAACAGCTCTCTAGGGGACTGTTACAGCAGCTGGGAATTGCTGAAGCATAGTACAGTTTGGCTGTGTCCCTTCCTGGCCTTTGCTCATCCCTGGCTCTGTGCCAGACAGAGATTCACCTCTCATCTTCTGGAAATCCCCAGTTGGCAGTTTATGGCAGCTTTGCAGCTCCTTTGGAGCTGAAGAACCCAGATTACAACCCATGGAAAGTGAGGCACATGTAACATACTAAACAATGAGCCAGTGGCACGGTCTGACAGATTTCTGATTGCTGTGCTAGTCCCTCCCTCTGTGTGAGACCATACAAGAGAAGAACCTAAAAGTTTGGGTATTTATCCACCTGTGCAAACTTTCTGCTTGGGTGAATGTATCATAAGAAATGGCCGTTCCTTGTACTTCCACTGGACATGGAAATCTTGTAAGCACCTTTTGTGATATATTGGTATGTCCACTTTTGTCTTGTATGGGAATTAGATCAGAAGACAGAGTAGCAATGAAAGTAACAAAGTGGGATTGGAGAAGAATTAGCCAAACCTTTTCAAACCTCAGAAGAGTTCCCTTACCTTTGGTGCAAAGGCTCAGGATGGATCTTTTCTCAGCTGGATCAGTTTGTGATCACTCTATTTATTACCTGACAAAAAAAAGCGACAGATGAGCATGGGTGGCCTGGGGCTGAGGAGGAGGTCATGTCATTCACAGGCCCCGTTTTTCTGCCTTCCAATACTTTTTTTGGGTTCCTCATTTGGGGAGCATTTCAGGAGAACGCTTAAAATAATGGAGGATTTAGATTCATTGTTTTAACAAGAGATAACATCTTCCCTGGCTTTTGGTTTAAAACTCTGCATTAGTGACTGTGTATGCACATGTGCGTGTGTAAAAGAATGGGAAGAATGGTAGTAAAAAGGGTATCAAATACTTTTAACAAATTTAGTTAATTGCTTTTAGGCCAGGATTTTTCTACTTTTCACAATTTTCTCACATTCTGGTGCCTTCATATGCACTTAGAGATGTTCCCTGTCATTTTACCAAGCTTCAGCAAGTGTTTAATAAAAGAAAATTGTGCAAAATTTTTGCAGAGAAAACTGCAGAGGTGGAAAAAGTACCTCAAAAGTTACTTGAGTAAAAGTGCAGCTGATTGGGTCGGGGGGTGGGGGCTTGTACTTTAGTATAAGTTACCAGTATCCCTCTGGAAAACGACTTGAATAAAAACACGAGTCACATCTTGATTGTACTCAAGTATGTAGAAGTGAAAGCAGCTGCAATTTTACTCAAGTAACTTTTTGGGGGTACTTTTCCCACCTCTGGAGAACTGTGCATAGCTTCTCTCTCACCTAAAGCATGTGTGCGCACCTGTGAAAAAGAAGAGAAGTGAAAAGCAGTGCACTGGTTTGATTTTCTACCTGAGATACTTCATCTCACTGTAAATGGCAGCAAAAGAGCAATAATGAAGTGTGATTTGACTTGTCACATGCTTGTCAGTAATTTAGCCTTAGTGCCCTCAAGATCTTTGCTTTTGATTGCAGCTTTGGTATTTCAAGTTGTTTGCCAGGGTAGTTCTTTGATAGCAAATTTGTTTGGTTCTAGAGGGATTCCACTGTTTGCAGTTGTGTTTGAAGAAGGGAAGTGTTACTCACCAATTTCCAAGAAACTTGGTGACAAGTATAAGCACTGGACTACAGGGCACCATAGTTGAATTGTTCATGGCCACTGAAAGGGCAATACGGAGTTTGCAAGACTGGCATCAAAAAGCTGGATGAATTCAACCATCTCTTTGAAAAAGCAAAATACTCAGGAAGTAATTTTGGCCTGATATTTCCAGGGTCCATTACTATCCACCAGCAACAAAGCTGTCAGAATAGACCACTGGATTGTGCAGTTTTATAAAACTTCTGTTTCCTCGATTTATGGAACACTAACCTCCCAGCTAAATAACTGATTTGGTGCTTATTGCAATATTGTCTCCCTTTTTATTGCTTTGCTACCTATGGACCTCAACAAATAGACATACAGTTAGCATGAACAAAGCATGGCTTTGTCTATACTAGCCTACATCTTGCATATTACACATTCCTGTGCATAACTGCTACCTATGGCACACAAACTTTCACACTACCAAGCTGAGTGCATACACTGATCAAGGCCAGCCAGCTCGTCCTCCGTTATTGTGTTGAACTGCCTGCCTGAAGTCAATGGCTGCTCTCTTTCAGCCCAGCTCCCAACTGCCTTTTCTCCCTGCTTCTGGGCAGACCAGAGTTCTCCCCCAAGCCCCTGTGTTACATTGCAACAGAAGCAGCTTATCTAGCCTCCTAAGAACATAAGAACAGCCATATTGGGTCAGACCAAAGGTTCATCTAGCCCAGTATCCTGTCCTCTGACAGTGGCCAATGCCAGATGCTCCAGAGGGAGCGAACAGAACAGGAAGTCATTGAGCGATCCCTCTCCTGTCATCCATTTCCAGCCTCTGACAAACAAAGGCCAGGACACCATTCCTACCCATCCTGGCTAATAGCCACTGATGGACGTAGCCTGCATGAATTTATCTAGCTCTTTTCTGAACCCTGTAAAAGTCCTGGTCTTCACAACATCCTCTGGCAAAGAGTAACACATGCCTACTGTGTGGTGCGTGAAGAACCTCCTCAAGCTTATATTAATGTTGCAATGATCTTCAGGCCTCAGGTGGGCTGGCAGAGAGCTTGGAAGTAATTTGAGTTCTCCACCTTTGTATCTGCGAGCTTGCGGGAGTAGCAGGGTCTCAGCTCCTCCGCTGTATGGAGCAAGCATGAATCCTCAGCCAGGCCAAAATCAAAATGCCAGTAGACATTCTAGCCCAGAAAGTTGACACGCTTGCTCAAGGGAGTGTGCTGAACTCTGTGGTACAGGTAGACAACCCAGAGGCCCTCCAACCCCGGCAGGCAGTGCTTGTGTGAGTGCAAGCCACAGTGTTCACTCAACATTAGATGGCTAATGTGGATTCACAGACCCATTCTATCTTGCAATGGTGCAGTCCCACTGATTCAGCTAGCATGGCACTACTCTCTGATCGAAGCACATACAGAGAGAGGGCAGCCAGGCCCCAGCTCTATGGTCTGCCAAATTATTTTGTTCTCCTTGCCACAGACTTTGAGGGAATGCAGCTGAGTCCAGCTCTCCCAGCCACAGATACTGTCCCAGCAAAGCTGAGGAATGCTAGACTCCAGGCTGCCAAACCTCACAGTCACTGCCAGATGGGGACTTAGGGATTAAGCAGCTCAGCTGTAGTAAAGACTCCAGTCATCATCTGCATCCGAGCCACAAAAGCCTCACAGCCTGAGAGCGAGGTTGGCTCAGGCTCACGAGGGCAGCTGAGCAAGACAAAAATGACACAGTGACCCAGCTCTGACTTCACCCTCTGGAATGGCACATCTCCTGCCTCTAAGAGGAGAGGAAGAAAAGGACAGCATGCACCTTGTAAGGTGATTTCCAAGAGAGATGGGCAGCAATTTTAGGGATGTGCCCCTCACCTGAGTACAACTGTCCTTGCAGAATGACTTGAATGCCGACACGTGGACCGAAGTGGCCTAGGTCTGTAATAGCACAGGGCACAGCAGATCCAGACTGAGATGCACTGGTGAAGAGGAGGGGTGAATTCCTAGCCCCACAGATGTCAGTAGCAAAACTCCTAGTGATTTCAGCAGCGCCAGGATTTCACCCAAGGAATGTGGGAATGGGGCAGAACTGGAATAATTAGAGTGACCATATTTCCCTGGCCCAAAGGTGGGACACCCTGGCAGGGGGCAGCTTCCCAGCTGCATCTGACAAGCAAGTGCAGCTTCCCCCCACCTTGGGGCACCAGGAATAGGGCTGCCATCCCACAGGGAACCCCCCAGCTGCCCCACACCTTGGGGTGCAGGAAATGGAGCTGCTGCCCTGCAGGAGACCTCCCCAGTTGCCCCATGCCTTGCCGGGGAGCAGCCATGCCGGTGTGCCTCCCAGTTTTCCCATGCTGTGGGGCGCCAGGAACTGGCAGCAGCCACTCCCCCATGCAAATACAGGGCAATTAGCCCCTTTGTTAAAATAAATTGGGTTGTCTTCCTGGTGCCTGAAAAATGGGGCTGTGCCACCTGAAACGGGACGGATGGTCACCTTAGGACTATGAGCCGGTGCAAGGGTATTGGCACTCATCCCTTGGTGGTTCAGGAGCTAAATTAGCCATCAACATTACCCAAAGAGCCTCCAATGTGTGAGTTCACTGTCTCATTAGCTGTGTCTACACGTGCACACTACTTCGAAGTAGCGGCACTAACTTCGAAATAGCGCCCGTCGCGGCTACATGCGTCGGGCGCTATTTCGAAGTTAACTTCGACGTTAGGCGGCGAGACATCGAAGTCGCTAACCTCATGAGGGGATCGGAATAGCGCCCTACTTCGACGTTCAACGTCGAAGTAGGGACCGTGTAGATGATCCGCGTCCCGCAATGTCGAAATTGCCGGGTCCTCCATGGCGGCCATCAGCTGGGGGGTTGAGAGATGCTCTCTCTCCAGCCCCTGCGGGGCTCTATGGTCACCGTGGGCAGCAGCCCTTAGCCCAGGGCTTCTGGCTGCTGCTGCAGCAGCTGGGGATCCATGCTGCAGGCACAGGGTCTGCAACCAGTTGTCAGCTCTGTGTATCTTGTGTTGTTTAGTGCAACTGTGTCTGGGAGGGGCCCTTTAAGGGAGCGGCTTGCTGTTGAGTCCGCCCTGTGACCCTGTCTGCAAGCTGTGCCTGGCACCCTTATTTTGATGTGTGCTACTTTGGCGTGTAGACGTTCCCTCGCTGCGCCTATTTCGATGTGGTGCCGCGCAACGTCGAAGTTGAACATCGACGTTGCCAGCCCTGGAGGACGTGTAGACGTTATTCATCGAAATAGCCTATTTCGATGTTGGCTTCACGTGTAGACGTAGCCATTTATACAGAGGGCACATACTGGAGTCAGTGGGGCTCAGAGCCACCACAGGCCCGGGGCAAGGTGGGAGAAGGGCCCAGCTCTGTGTCTGGGAAGGGGTGGGGGACAAAGGTGGAAGCGGCAGGGCCTAGGGCAGTCAGACCTTAGTGCTGCTCAGTGTGCGGAGCCAGGCATCCCCTCACCACAGCCCCATAAAGCGGTGCTGCTGTGGCATTTCAAAGGGGCCTAGAGCTCCAGCTTCCATCAGAGGCCTCCCTCCTTCTGGGAGCACAGACCCATCCCCCTTCCCCTTGGCCAGGGGCCTGGCAATTCTGTTGGCCATCCTCTGTGCATGTGCATGCGCATGCACACACAGACTATGGTTAAATAACACAGTAAAAGCACCCTGAGTGGTTCATAACTTAGATATGTTAAGAAGTAAACCACACAGTGTTTAAATGTGCACTGTAAAGAGCCAGAGGAGACACATTAAACAGCCATTTGCAGCTCGGGAGCCACAGTCTACGTATCACTGTGCTAGAGGGAGAGGATGGGTGGGTGTGAAGCTGGATTGTAGAAGCTGTGAGTTCACAACGCTAAGCATTGCAGGGGGCTGGGGGAGCCTGAACTGCACCCGCTCCCAGAACGCCCCACTCTAGCCAGTACATTTCAGTCCTTTCCACCAGGCGTATGCAGAGTATGCAGCGGTGTAGAGCTCTGCTAACCCTGAGGCACCACTTTGCTCCAACTAAAGGCATGCCCTATGCTGTGCCTGTGTATGCTTAGCACAACCAGAGGCCAGCTCTGCCTCAAGCAGCCCTAATCCCCTAGCTTTCATTCCACCTCCTGGACGCGGCCACCCAATCCCCCACATCCACTGCCTCCTGCTCCACTCCCTGGCCCCTCAGTGCCGCCTCCACTCTGCCTCCCAGCCCCGCAGCCCAATTCCCTGGCCCGTCAGCCCTCTTGTTCCACCTCCTGACCTCAGTGGCTGAATCCCTCAGTCCTGCCCCACAGCTCTGATGGCCCCCATCCCCCGGCCCCCTACTCTGCCTCTCCACTCACAGCACTAATGGGCTTTACTGCTCTCCCTTCCACCTGATCCTCCACCAGCTTCCTGGTCCTGCTCTGACAGGCCTGAGCATCCACCCTGCAGAGTTGCTGTTCAGCTCCCCATTGGGGTGAGGGTTACAGGTGCTCAGGCTGCATACGGCCCAAAGGCTTACAGATGGCCCTACTTTCCACTTATAAGCTTAAATACTTTTAAAAAACAAAGCATACCTTTTATGTGCTACCAGAATCTTCCTGACCCTCTTGTACCCTCAGGTGCACGGGGCACCTGCTGGATTTCTGCCATTTTTTTATGGTCGTATATTGATCTCTGCAGGCTTCTGAGTGTTGGGTTGTTGGATTAGTCTTCCTTCTCTATTGTTCGGCTTACTATTTTTCTAGGTTGCCTACTTTGATCAGGTCCACGCTAGGGGAGAAAACTGATGTAAGATACGCCACATCATCTATGTGAAGTGTGTAGCTGGAGTTGATGCACCTTACATCGATTTTGTGGGAAGTCGACAGGAAAAACTCTCCTATCGACTTCCCTTACTCCTCACGACTGCGTGGAATACCAGGGTTGATGTGGGGTGCCCTCAGCATTCAGTTTATCAGGTCCTTGCTAAATCCACTAAATCAAACCTTGGAAGATCAGAACGTCAACCCTCCTGTAGGTCTAGACAAGCCTTTTTTGTCTTTCCTAATGTCATCCATATTATCACTTACCAAGGAAGTCATGCCAGTGGCCTCCTTAAAATGTGATTTAAATATAATCCATCATCATCATCTTATCACGTTTAATGCTTTTGATTAGTTTGCTCGCTGTTTCTGATGTTGCAAGACACTCCCTTCCAATGGACTCTGAAGAGCTTCCACAGACATTTACTTTGTAATGGATTGATCTCCTTATTAATTTCTGTTGTAGATGTCTGTGACTCTGCTCCATAAAGAAAGGCAGACATCATGCCATCCTAAACATTCACGTTAGTGTATCTGTTCCAATCATAATACTTTTCCAAATCTTTTTAAGTTCAGGAAAGTTGCTTGAGGGTTTTGATGTTTGTTGCTTGACATCCAGCTTGGAGTCACTGAGATGCACATCTCACTCTGGAGACTGGGAAAACAATTTCTAGTGTTTTTTATCCATTCTGATGGTTACTTTTGGGACACCGATAGCCACATATTTCGTTTTCCCTTGTTGATGAACAAAGCTGTATGTGCCAAAAGCTGTGTCCTCTTCTTCCTTTAAGTTGTGTGTTGAACCACCCAGGACAATATCATCAGTTAAAACAAGGTCATCCAATTGTTCTTTATAATTCGTCCACAAAATTTCTCAGCTGCCTTCTGCAATTACTTTTCTTATGACATAGTCAATGACTAGTGCAAACAGTAGTTGGGACATAATACATATTTGGCTCAGTCCAGTTGAAACAGCAAATCATTGGTAGAAAATGTCATAATTTCTGATTGCACATTTGGTCGGCATGGATCTTATAGATCCTTGATTATTCTAATAGTTTTTGGAGGTACTCCATAACGTGCCATAATTATCCAAAGACTGTCTGTCTGTGTTTACTGTCAGAACTGTCTGGAAATCTATAAAATTTATCACAAGAGGCACTTGCCAGATTACAATTTAATAAATAACAACACAAATCAAATAACAACCATCTGCCCTCACTTCTGCCTTTATTGGTTGCTAATGCTCAGAGTTTCTCTAACTCTCAAATGCCTGATGTGTATAGCTCACAGGTAGAAATAAAATCTGCCTACAATATTTTAATGACACTCTTTCCATATCTAGGAAGTTTTCTGTTTGAAAATGGAAGGGGATAGACTTTGGTTTCCTTTAGCATCTTTTGTGATTGGGAGATCTCAATCTCAATTATTTACTGGCAGAACAGCCATAGTACACTTCAGCATAGTATGCACTGATGGGTCACAGAACTTTGTCTGCTAATACAGAGAATACTAAGAGTGGACATCACAGTTATCTCATCTCATTATGATCTAGAATCATAAATTTACACTTGGCCAGAATCTCAGATGTCTGGTCTCTCATACATTTGAGCAAGTAGGGGCTCATGCAGCATCAGGATTGGGTATAAATCCAAGCCCTGGACTTGGATCCAGAAGCATCTTTTTTGGAAGCAAGAACAGTGGAAGACAATTGTTTTGAACATTCTAAAGAGGAAGGGTGAAGTTTTGCTCTCACATGGAAGTAAATGCACATTGAGTCAGTGGAACTACCCAGGATTTATGCTGGCATGAGTACACAATTTGGACTCTATTTTAAAAGGATGGGGTTTTTTTTATAATGGGATCTCAAATCAGGTGGGAACCAAGACCTGCTGGCACTGACATGTGCCAGAGAGAACAATTACAGAGAGAGCCTTTTAGTGAGAGCCCAGAGCTAGTTCCCTTGTGGTACACAATTCTGCAAAATAAGGAGAAGGTGGGGTCTTGAAAAAAAATCCCCACCAAAGGCCCTTTCAAATGTCTTCTTCCTCTTGTGATTTTCTGAAACCTAATCAGTGTTTCGGGTGTTCAAAAACATTAATCTCTGGCTGCAAAGAATGAGACACTGGCGTGAAACAAGGCAGGAGAAATGAGAAAGAAATGGAAAGAAAGAGAAAGAGGGAAGGGGGTTCAAGAGAAAAAAGGAGCAGAAAGAGAAAGAGATGGAAGGAAAACATGCAGAGGAAACCCCTACAATGACAGCGTCTCTGTAACCACAGCCAGACAGCACAGTTTACTTCCCCCCGCCCTCCTCCCCTGGCTCAGCCTGGACTAACTGTAACAACATCTGTTACACTTGAGCTCTGCTCAGTTAGTGGCATGTTTGTTTAATTGTGGGCCTGGTTTGTTATTTTGCTTCCCATTAGGAAGGGGAAGAAAAGAAGAGGAGGGTGTTTTCATTCGGGGGAGTTTTTACCAGGACAATGAGCTTTTTTTCCATGGCACTGAATGGCCAGAACTAGCTGTACTGCTTCTCTCGACAAGACAGACGCTTCTAAAGCCCATTGTTCAACCTGATGCATTAAGGGCTCACACTTGTAATTTTGGCGCTGATCCCCTTCTCTCATTGTGTGATCAAAATGGGCTGGAAAAGGCAAGTCTGTCCGCTTTATCTGGCAGCAAGAAAAGCCAGCAGTGGCACCAGCAACTTCTCCTCTGCCCACCAAACTCGCTCTCTCCTCCTGCAGTCTGGGGAGAGCAGATTTGAAAAACTTTTCTAAACCTGCCAGTGAAAGTTCCCCAAACTTTCTGCCTTTGTTATAGCTGTTTGGCCTCTTTCCAGCTTTCCTGAATTCATCACTGGCTATTTTGAAAAAAATTGACTTCTTCCTGCCCTTTTTTTAAACTTCTAAGGAGAGTTTTTCTAGTGCAACAGCCCTGGAGGCTGGAGCCCTCTGTGTATGTACGCAGAAGAGGTACAGGATGGGCAGCACAAACTCCCCCCCATCCCCTCTTCTCCTGCCCAAGTGTCTCATCACTGAGATAAAGGGAATTTTCTCGGTGGCCAATTCAGTTCTTGGCTTCACTGATGTGAATGTCATCAAAAGGTTATGTATAACAACAGATTCTGTGACGCAGCACATGCATGCAGTCCTTGGATTTGGAGGTCCTGTTTGAGGAGCACCAGAAAGTTCAAGCTTCCTATTTTGATTGCCCTCCTTATGACCAGGGTGGCCTCTTCAATTGCTGACTCAGCAGGACATGCAGCGCTAACGCTGTACTGGGCTTAAGGGCTGATGTGTGTGATGCTGAAATAACAAGAGCAGGCCATGCTGGGATTACAGAAAATAAAGCAGCCTGGGAACAGGGTGAAGCTGACCAGTTTGCAGAATCATCTCTCCCTTCCAAAAAGACGATTGAAGCTAGAGATGGGCCCAAACTAAATCATTAGAGAAGTAGGGATCCCAAATCAGATCCGTTTTTGTTCCAGGGGAAGCTGGAATCACAAACATTCTGAAGATCAATTCTTTAAAAAATAAAACTTAGGGAAGGGGTAAAAATATATAGATCCTTTGTAGCTTAAACATCAATGAACAAATAGTTAAGGCAAGCAAAGAAATAAACAACAGCTCCTAGACCCTGAAGTTGTTTACAGATTTGAGTAACTTTATGAACATGTGTAGCCCCTGAGCTCAAATGGACTGCTCTCACACATGAAGTTACTCATGGGCATAAGTGTCTGCAGGATTGCACATGGTTGGAGCGAAAATCTCTTTCTCCTAAAATGCTTGCACAGCCCCTAAGAAAAGGGGATTCCATCCTGCTTGGAGCCTCTGGATGTTAGCTTAATAAAATAAAAAGAAATTTCCCAGATCCCAGCCAGGATCAGCAGAAGTACCCAAATGCCACAAGAAATGTTTGCAAACAGTTTAAAGCCCCTTGGAAGCCAACAAGACAGCTTGCAAGTCCAGTTTTGCCCTATGGAAATCATTTTCCTGTGCAGCTACGAAGATTCAAAAAGATTAGAACTACTTTGGCTGGGCAATGGCCTCCGAATTTTCAGCTGCTCATCCAAAATGAAACCTCTGAACAGCTCAGATTTGCCCATCCCTACTGATGAATGCCATTGAGTATGTGATCTTTACAATCAGGCTTGTTATCTCTATGGATCTTCTGACACACATTCCCCATTGTAATTCTAGGACTATAGATCCATCATTGGCCTGAAATCTAAATTCCAGTCACACTGGTAAAACTCCTGGCCTCTACACCTTTTAAAATAATACATTTCTTGGGGGAACTGGATCGGCCTGTGGAAACTCTGACACAGCAGATCCAAACTTAGCTATCTACTCCAGAAAAGGACATTGTTAGAAATGAGAGAGAAAAACACACTGATGGAGTCCTTCTCCTTAGCTCCTACACTGCTTCACAGCACCTTTGGTGGTATATCACCTAGTGCAGGAACAATGCCCAAACTTAACATAAGAGTCCCACTGATAATTTACTGAGGCCCAAGGCCCAACTTATTCACATGAAATGGAGCAGATTCCAGCACTTGATGTTTAATAGGATGGTTTGGCGGTCAGAGACCACAGTTTCCAGCATGCAGGACTGCTGGCCAGACCACTCAGATCAAGAAATAGCGTGGCATGCTGGGAGCTGTAGTCTTCCCAACCCATCCAACTATTAAGGCATCCATTTATATTGAAGAATGCAGTGAGCTGCTTTCAGCAGGAAGGCTACATGTTTCCCCCCACTACTTGTTTGTAAGGACCATTGGGCCTGACAGCCTCACCCGGCCCCGGGCAAGGTCAGGGCAGCACGGAGCCAGCTCCACACTCCTGGAATGGGCAGGGTCTCATTCGGAATGGGGGAACGGGTGGCCAACTCTGGCCACTACTTCACCCATTCCCTGCACCCCAGTTGTTAGGCCTGGCAAGGGCTCATCTTCACAGGCTTTAAGTAATATCATCTACACAACTTTGTCTTCATTGCAGAACATGCAAAGGGTTTCTTCTGACTGCAATAACTAGCTGTAGATCATTATTTTAATGTTAGTGGGGCCGACAGCCACTGTGGGCCCTGGGCAAGATGGGAGGGGGGCCCAGCTCTGCAGTCCAGAAGGAGAGGGGCCTAGAACATTCAGCGGCACTGCCTGCCCTCCCCCCACACTACTCAGAGTGATGCAGCAGCACTGCCAAAACTTCAAAGAGGCCTGGAGCTCCAGCCGCTGCCACTACCCAAGTAGAAGCACCAGTGGCGAGAGCTCTGGGACCCTTTGAACTGCCAGGCCCCAGGGAAATTTTTTCCTTTACCCGCTCCCCCCCCGGCGGTGTGCCTGCTTAATGTACAATCCCAGTGGTGACAAGGCTCTGTAATTTTCACCTGATGTGACTAAGGGAAGTCAACCACAGTTTGGGGGAACTAGTGTTGATCTCACCTAGTTACATCACATTAAAAATTACCTATGCACTGACTCCACTAGGACTGTGCAGCGGAACAGTTAACATGCATTAGAGCATTTCTTCACTATGGGCTGGACTGACAGGCAGCGATCGAACCAGTGGGGATCAATTTATCATGTCTAGTACAGACAAAGTGACTGCAGAGCACTCTCCTGTTGACTCTGGTACTCTATCAAAACAAGAAGAGTAAGCAGAGTCAACAGGAAAATACGGCAGTAAGCAGACCAAAGTACATCGCCTTGACCTGCATTATTCCTGCAGGTGAAGTCTCATAACTTAGGTTGACGGCCCATGGTAGTGCAGACAAGACCTCTATTATTTCACTGTAAAACCCTTATCTTTTTTGGCAGTGAAGACATACCCTTCAATAAGAAGTCCTCTGGCACCTTATAGACTAACAGGTATTTTGGAGCATAAGCTTTCGTGGGCAAAGACCCACTTTGTCAGACGTATGACTCATTAAGGTGCCGCAGGATGTCTTGTTGTTTTTGAAGATACGGACTAACTTGGCTCCTCCTCTGATACTTGACACCCTTACATTGTGTCTTCACCAAGGGAAAAAAACCATTGTTCACTTGTGTTTCACAAACCCCTGTTCACTAAAGAAGACAAGGCAACCACAGCTTTCACTTGGGCAAAGCCTAGTTGGGGAGCACAGGCTTTGCCATCACTAGCTAAAGTTAAAACTACAACAGCCCTGTCTCCATTGTGATGGGGTAGTTAACAAGGGACAGTCATGTACCACTTTATTGTGGCTAAACCAGTTTTGTCACTGTCGATAGTATCTAGTCATGTTTGACTAACAAGGCTGTAGCCCCAGTAAAGACCTAGGGCGAAATCCAGAGGAAGCCCATGTAGCTTTCTGTATTTACTTCAACAGTAAATTGAGTCCCTAGGCTAGAAGGTATTTTGTAACTGGGTCAAACCTGTTCTCATTGACTTCCCAGATATTGGAAGTGGTTTTTGCACAAGAGTTCAATAGTGCTTAGGCAATGGTTTTTTGTTCTCTAACTTCATGAAGTGCTAAAGAGAGATCTTAGGTGTTGTGTACAGTACAGCTGCTAAGTCAAGGGTTCAGTTACCAAATGGGTGTCCCTTGACTAAGGTCAGGTTACACTATGGCCAAAAAAAATAAATCATCAATTTAAGATATGCACCTTCATTTACCAGGATTGTAAATCAATTTTTCCTGCTGCCCCCACAGTGGGAGATCAACAAAAGAAACTCTCCTGTTGACTTCCCTTACACCTTGCAACAGCAAGGAATACCAGGGATGACCGTCCCACGAGGTGTGCTAAATTGAACCCTGTAAGATTGACTGCCACTGAGCTGATCTTCCTGAAAGTGTATACATACCCCTAGTTATGACATGTAGTATAGGATTGTACCTACCTGTGCTGTTGTACAGTAAACCCTTGATTTAACAGCCACTGATATAATGGACTTTGGAAATAACAGATGCTGTCTGCCAGCCACCCTGCCCTCCCCTAACTAAATGTCGGAAACTCACCAGAGCCACTGCCATGGCTGGAAGAGCTGCTGGAGCCGCTGGGACCGCCAGGACTGGAGAGTCCAATGCCGCGGCTGGGACCATTGTGGCCAGAGGAGCCAGGGGAGTCTGCGGTGGGATGCAGGAGCTCTCCTGCCCCAGCCCCGTGTGCCTGGAGCATGTCAGTGCCCAGATGCCGCTGCCTGCAATGGTGATGAGCAGCAGCCATGGTGTCAAAGGCTGCTGCCCACTGGCAGGGTGGGGGTGGGTGGCCATGCTCTACCTTCATGTGGGTGGCTCGGAGTTGGGGGCTAGAGGAGCTGCAGCTCTGAGAGCTGCAGGAGGTAGAAGGAGCCAGGCCAGCATTCAGCTCCTCTCCTGGTAATTGGGAGAGGGAGATGGAGGTGTGAGGGGAAGAATGGGGCAGGAGGGGGAAAAAGAAGAGCAGGGCAGAAGACAGGAGTGAGTGATGGGCTGGGAAGGTCAGTGCATCATCATACAGTATTAACCATTTGGATATAACAGACGTTCAGCATTAACGGACACCCCTTCCCCCCATTAGTCCATCAAATCGAGGGTTTACTGTAGTTTGGCTGTCACCAGGGATAGTAAATCTCCAGGCTATGAACAGGTATAGGGGACATTGGTGTTGTAACAAGACTACCTAACATGGCCAGATTTGGAGTGTAGTCAGTGCTAGGGTTACAATATAAAAAAGAGGACACCCCTGAGCAGTGTATCTATATCAGTATCTATCACCTCCAGCTGAATTAATGTGTTACAGTGTATACAGTACAGTAATACAACCTGAGCTGGTAGATACTGATACAGATATGCTCCTTCTCAGGGGCATCCTCTTTTTTTGAAAGGTCAGATATGGTAACCCTATCCTGTTCCGAGTTGCCCCTGAGCTGGCTGGAGATACATTCACTGCTTTGCTTAGATAATCTGGCTATCAAAGAATGACCCCCTTTTGCAGTAAAACAAACCAGCAGTCATGTAGCACTTACTGCTGGTTTGTTTTGTTAGAATACAGTCTAAGGCAGCCACCTCTCTGTCACTATTCCCTTTTGCAGTGTTAAACCTGGCAGCATTGAGCAAAGCATTTACCACTCTGCAGTGGTGGGGCGTGTGATGTTTGTTTAAGCTCAGGCCATTTTTACATTTTCTCAGTGATGTGATAATTGCATTTAGATAGCCCCTAGTCTCTTTGCTAGGCCTTTTCACAGCACTCCTCTTGCCCCCAGCAGGGCTAATTTAAAAGTGGCTCCACTCTAATGAGATATTGCACTATTTAAAAAAACCTAAGCCAAAAACAACAAAGGGGGCCAATTACAAACAAATGTGTTGAAGGGTCCCAAAGCTGTCTGTGGGTGAATTAGGGCCAATTAAAGGTCAAAATGATTTGCGGAATGATGAGAAGAGAGGGAAGGGAGACAATGGGCCAGGATCAGCCACAGAATATATTTGTGTGAAACATGTTAATTTTTTAAAAAACTATCAATGGACAAAAGTCAGTGGCTCAGTCTACATGGGATTTTTAAACTGCGTTAGCAACATCTATCTAGAGAAATACCTCTCAACTTCAGGTGGTGTTTAGAAATCTGTAGAATCTGAAAAAACAGAAATTGATGCACCATCTACACTGAGAATACAGTCATGTCATTGGGACCCAGGGCTAATGATTATTCCTCCAAACAATATTATAACCCAGCTTCTTGAAAGACCCAGCCATGCTTTAAAAACGTCCTCAAATTATTGCAAAGCTTTGGATCTAGTCACCTTTGGTGGAGGAGGGGGGCAATACCATATAGCACCATCACATCCCCTGACATAGTGAATAACATCAAGGGACCCTGAATTAGCTGGAACCAGTTCACTAAACAGTTTTTGTTTCACTCTAGGCAGGGTCTCACTGACATCTGAGCTTACATGCTAACAGTTCAGCAAATTGTATTACAATACAAAAGGACTTAGCTGCAATGATGCAGGGAATTTCTTGAGGAAGGTGTTCTCCCTGCTCACATGAGGGCTAAATTTTGTCCTCAGTGTAATGAGGGTTTCTAATTTTTTCCATCCATGCGTGGAATAAAATTTGTTCTGGGTGCTGAGGCATGTGGGGATGTGCACCTCAAATAGAAACACATGCTGCTGGCTGTGAGCATTCTGCTGATCCGTGGGGCAGCACTAGAATCTGTCTTGTGTGGCCGCCCAAGCGCTCAGCTTACAGGGAACATTCCTTTCACTAGTTTTGCCTTTTTAAATCTTTAGGACAGAAACATATTCTACGATCAAATCTTCCTCATTCTTTCACTTTCCTCCTCTTCCCTGACACCCTGTATCATTTTGACCTTTATTTGACTTTATTTTGCCCACAGACAGTTCTGGGACCCTTCAACACTTCTGTTTGTGATCTGCTTCTTTTGTTGTTTTTCAGGAGATCCGCTGCTGAGTGTTTAAACATGGTCCCTAGGAAGGTGTTAACCTAGTCTGAAAACTCAGAGGAGGAGACCTGGCCTTCAAGGTTTAGAGGACTGGCTTAAAGAAGAATGTCTTGCCATTATTGAGAATATGTTATTAATTATTATTAGTGGTAGTAATTTATGTCTAATAGTTTGAAAATATTTTAAAATTCATAATGCTTTAAGACCTGTAATTCTCCTGTGAAGGAGGCAAACATCATTCTCTCTGTAGTATTGGTGTAGAAACTGAAATATGGAAAGGTGAACTGACTTCCTTCTGGTTGCACCACAAATCAGTGACTTTGTTAGGAACAGAATCGGTATGTATTGCATCTCAGTCCTGCTGGTTTTTCACGAAGCTCATAGATGTTCATCCAAGAAACTTGGAATCTTACCTGAAAATGATCCCAATGATCCAAACATCTTGTGTTGGTAGAACCGGGCTGGAAGCTTCAGAAACATACATTCCTTCCCTCCCCTGCACATTGGTATTCTACTTGCAGGCCTCACCAGAAGCAGGAAGAACTGAAAAGTCATTAACAAGTCTTTTTCAGACCTCAGAAAATGTTCAAACTTCAGGTTCCTTTCAAATTTCTGATGAGGGGTTGGGTGAGTCTTGTTTTTTTTAACCCAAAACAAAAAGGTCTGGGGAAGAAGATTTGGCCTTCTAAGTGCTTCTCTACCCAGTTTTCTCCATTTCACTCAGGGCGGATTAACAAATGATCTGTAAGATCCAGGCCAAGCACTCAGAGAAGAGAGGGAGAGTTAGTAATGTATGTCAGAGCCTGCTCTGCCCCTCACAAGGGGGAGGAATCTCAAGATGTGTAGTCTGTCTGTGTCGACTGTGCAGCATTGCCTGCCCAGAGATTAGCCTGGAAGTTTAGGTGGGAGCCTTGGACTTCTGAGGAAAACCATCTTGGTGGATCTGGGCTTGCAAGCCCAGCCTTATGGCAAGATGAGCAAGGCATTTGCCTTGAGCCCCATGTTTTCAGGTCCCCATGCTCCAATGACTAACAGCATCCACTGCCCACCAGCCTGGCCCCCCTGGGTTGGCTCTGTGGGCCTGTTTCATTTCATTCACCCCCTCTCCATCACATTTCTCCAAATTGCAGGAGGTTTAAGATATGGAATTTTGCCATTTTAGACCAGAAAAGAGGGGCCCTTCACAAAATTTGGATCCAAATCTGATTTCAGATTCAAATGCCTTCCAGGTTCAGAGGTGCTGAGATCTGAGGCAAGGAGTTAGTTCAAAAGTGAATCAGAAAAGTTTTCTTGGGATAACTAGGATTTCTATCTGACCTTTAACTGGCAAACAGAAGAAACTACCCACAAAGACAGGCCATTCACAACATTTTTACCAATGTTTTATATAGACAGCTGGGGAGCCCCTAGAAAACTCTGCTCTAAACCCATTTCATAAACAGCTTTAAAACCTCCACTGCTGTCCCATTTTACCCCACTCCCCTTTCCAGGTTTAGAAAAGTGACTGTCAAGCAGTTTTGTGCAGCTGAACAAAATTCCCTCTCTATTAAAGCAGGAAATTAGATTGTTAAAGTTATCTTGTCACCTACCTGGGTTAATCCTTGCATTTCAAGGTGTAATTTTACTGACCATCTTGGAGCTGAAAGCTCATTTGTTTACTTATTTGGTTCCATGATTTTAAAACAATAATCATCATATTTAATATTCACCTACGGCACAGGTGAACAAACGCTTTTTGCCTTTCTAAACCTGTGGCTCTTAGAAAAGGGGTGGTGTGGAATCTTATTTTTTGTTCAGATCCTTAGGGAGCGCCAGGGTTCCACAAAGGCCCTTCCCATCCCCCTCTCCACACCTTTCAGAGAAGAAGCAGGGTGAGTCAGACAGTCTCCACGCAGTGTCATACTGCAGTTGGAGCAGGAGAATATCCCGGCCATAAATCTGTCAATACAAAGAGAACAACACACGCAAAAAATGTGACTAAAACCGAGAAATGTAGCATAATTACAGGTTCATTACTGCAAACAAAAGCGTCCCCTGATCCCACCCCTTTGGCAGGAACGGGAGCAATTCAAACAGGCTCATTATGTAGTTACCTAGTCAGGGTCGGAGCCCTATGAATAACTGCTGCGGCTCTGTTTATTATCCAGCCTGGGACTTTTGGGAATGGTCCGGCTCAAGCCGCTTAGGTGTAAGACTGCTGAAAGAAGCAGAACTCTGAGTTCCCCTGTCCCTCTGTTCCCACCTATTGTTACAGCCTTTTCTGAGGCATGAGATATCTTTGTATTCTCTTGAAGGTGTATTTAGGGCTGGTGAGATGTGCCTGACCCACCACTCTGGAGACTGAAGGTCTGTGTTTAGCCACGAGCAGGTACAGCATATGAAGGGGCAATTCAAGCTCACCCCACCTGGTGTATCTCAACCTGACCTAGTGGGATAACCCAGGTTAGAAGGGAGTTCTGGCTCTAGAGCCTGCACAGTTTTTGGCCTCTCTCCTGTGACCACCAGTTGTTACATGGACTAAAACAATCAGGCCACCCTACAGCCATCAGCCGAACACAGATCACGGCTGTAACTAGCTTAGATTCTCTCTCTTTTGTTTATTTTAATGGTTAGGTTTTCAAAGAAAATCCACACACACTCACAGAAATGGTCAGCTTCTGATCTGCCGTGGCAGAAACTTGGTCAGTGTTGCACAGCCTCTCGGATGGTCACCTTAACAGGGAACAATGTGAATGTTAAGGACACACCAAACACCCACTTCATGGGACTTGTGGCCACAAGTTTGCAGACAACTTTTCAGCAAGACTTGCGGGTGCCTATGTTCACACTGGCACGTGTGTGCTTTTGATTGCTTCAGCAGATCAGCATCCAGCTCAGTGACTTCTTTTTTGATAGCCTGGAAGGAAAGGTTAGGTAAAGGCAGCGACCCAGGGAGCTGAGCTATCAGAGTAGGTCTTTGGTCTTTCCGTTTCTGATTTCTCAGACTCCTTGTCTCAGGGGCTTGAGATAGAGTGCAAATTTCCCTTCAACACCACAGGCCTGTCCTAAAGCCACAGCTTCCCTCTCTGCTGGCCAAACAATTGAGGAACTCCAAATGGCGAGAGTGAATACTCAAGGAACTTTACAAACGCCTTCCCCTTCCCCTCAGTCTTCGCAGTGATAAATGCTGCTCACACACACACGCTAAACCTGTCTCCATATACAACGCAGATGTCAACACATTTCCTTTTGTAACCCTGTTTTTTTCTTGGTTCTATTAAGACTCTTCTCAGTGCTTGTGCACAGCTTAGAACAGGCCTCTGCCCCTCACTCATTTAGCTAAAACATTGGAGCCACCATAGGCCTAATTCATCCCTACTGATCCGACGTGGATGTAGACCATGCTTCATTTGGCCCCAAGTCTATAATTAGCAAAAAGGAGATTGTGCTGAGTGACAGTGCCTAACTTTGCCCCAAGGCTCCTTGTCTGATACCCTCTGCATCTCCAAGTTCTTGAATCAGCTCACCGCCTCACAAATTTTGCAGTTTCTGGATACCCAATGAGAGGTGTAAAGACATTACATTACACAGTGGGAATAGGCAGCTTACGCCCACCCCTTTTTCCTGGGGGAGAGGAAAGCTCCTGTTTTCCTCTTGTGCATGACCAATCACTTTCCCGCATCTTTATTCTTGAAAAGAATAAAGATATGGGAAGGCCCTACTTTCTTCTGGAAAAGGGGGTGAACCCCATTCTCTTTAAAGTTCATCCTGCTTGTGGGCTAGAGGTAATAGTTAGTTTGAAATGAAAGCCTTGCTGGGGCTCAAGAATATACCAGAGGTGGCAAGCCCAGTGGTGCTACAGCTATGAAATGCCAGGCCAAGAGGTGCCAGAGCTCAGCCCTGGCACAAATTAAGCACTGGCTAGGAGAGATCACTCAAGGTTCACACCAGAGGAAATGAGTACAACTTTCACCTCCAACCAGCTGTAAGAAACCCAGAGCAGAGCACCAGTCCCTTCTGTGGCCATAAAACTGGCCAAAAAAGCCTTTTGTCATCTGTTTAGCTGAATGAGAGAGAAACACCAACAAATTGTGGGGTCTGTTTCTGGAAGGTACACTCCAAATTCAGATGCTGATCCAAACTCATTCTGCAAACCTGCACTGGAAATCATACAGGAGTTAGCCTCTGTGGTTTCCAGTGGCTCCAGCAACACCATGAGAACACACTTTTGCAAGGTGTTTCAGACATCTGGTCTCAGCAAAGGTTCTGCAGTGCTGCAAAAATGAAATTAAAGAAAAAGTTAACCAGACTTTTTCAAACCCCAAGAGCACTTCCTCAAAAATGGTTTGAACACTGGGCACATGGGGGGGAGCATGGAAAGCAGTAAGATGTCAGCCCAGATCTTACGTCTGCGCAAATTGGAGGCCCACCCCTGGGCAAACTCATTATAGAACTGGGGCTCCAGGAAAACTCCTGCCGACTTTAGTAAGTAAAGGCAACAGGCTGAAGACCTTTGAGTCTAATTTAACATGCACTCTGGGACAACCCCCCTCCCCACCTGGCAAAGCATATGCAAAGCCTCACTTAGCACCCACATTAGATATAAAAACTACAGCATCAAAAACCCCCTCCAGTTAAAAAAAAGGGAACAAAGAGCAGAGTGTGTGACTGGAGAACTAGAGAATGTCTGTGTGTTCAGAAAGCGCCTCCTCTCTACGTCCACCCCCACCCCCACGCTCTGAGAACTTGGAGCCTTTATAAGAGTACAGACTTCTCATTCCATTCACAATCCTTCAAAGGCTCTAGGATTCAAGGGAACTTCCTGTTTCATTTCAAAACGTCTCTTTCTTCTTCTTTTCTAGCCTGTTAAAAACTATTCTAATGAAGAAATGTTTGCTGCACGGGGTATAACCTTGCCTCATGTGTAACCTTAAAGTCACATTTGTCAAGGTGTTTTACATTATTACATACCTCTCGACCCCAACTTTACAGCATAACAAACTCTTGTTACGCTTGAAACTGGAAGCTAAGTTAGTTACACAAATGTTTTTCCTCTCATGTGTGCACACTTCTTATTTGCAGCGTTGCTCCTGAGCACTGGATTGCACATACTGCTTTGTTACTGTATGGTTATTTACAAGTATGGAACTGTTGTGCCCATCAATTTGTTACAGCCTGTGTGCAGACTCCGCTTTGCTATTTTAGGGCTACTTGTGATCATTAGTTTGCATACAGTGCGTTGTTATTGCAGGGTTTCTGGTGAAAGCTGGTTTGCACACTATGCTTGGTTACTGAAGAGTTGCTTGGCAGTTCCAGGCACCTGGAATTAAGTTAATCTAGTTATTTCAGAAACAAGTCATTTTAGTGTTGAGGAAAAGACACATCTGAAAAACATCCACAGACTTTGCAAAGAGCTATGTGGTGTTCAGAGGGTCAGCCCATTAGGTTAACTCTGGAGCCTTGCCCGCCTTTTCTGCGTCCCGGCACAGGGGATGTGTGTTCCTGGGTCTGGTGTTTTTACTCAAGCCCCTTCCTGCTGCCCAGCTCTGTCAGCTGGCATGAATTTCAGCCGTGGGGAAGCATAACTGACTTCGGATATTTGGCGTTTCTGCAGCATATATTAATGTTCCTGTGAAAACAGCACAGCATTAACAACTCTCAAAGGCTTGAGTTACTGTAAAAATTTGTACCAGACACAGGGTTTAAAAGTTCAGATAAAGGAAGAGATGGAGTAGTGGGGGGAAAAAAAAAACAGAAGCAAAAAACTAACTTGAGTGATCTTGTCGAGTGACAGCTTTTGGGTAACAGTTTCCCAAAGAGGGAAAAAATGGGAAAAGCAGCTGAGATAGCTGGCTGAAGAAACCCAACGTCCCTCTTGTTTGCCAACAGGTGACTAGACACTACAGTGGAGTTAACCCTCCAAGCTCAGCTCTTCCTACAGTGACTGCAGCTAACACTCAAACCAGCCATCCGAGATGCTATAGGAAAGCTTGGAGGAATGTTAATGTGAAGGGTGGGTGCACTTGTGGGATAAAACTAGGATTCATCCCACAGAATTGCTCAAATCACTAATCAAACGTTCTAAGAAGTTTGTGTTCTGTCTCCATCAGAGTGTGAGATGTTTCTGCGAGGACTTTGGTTCAGTTCGCCCATTGATGGGGTATTATCTGGCTGTCGTGGACTGAATCTGAGCCTTTCATAAGATTATCCTCACTATGTCCTCCAGGAGGTATGGAAGTGCCCTATTTTATAAATGGCAAACTGAGACACAAATAAATGGAGTGACATGCCCAATTTCACACAGTGAGGATGAGATTCAGAAGCTGGGTTATGGCCTTCATGCCACTCAGAGTGGAGAGGCACTCCCTGCTCGTTCACATGTGCTGCACTGGGGCCCAGTACCTTCACCCCCCTTTGCCAGTGGAGAGGGTGTGTTCTCTGAGAAAGGATGTTCTGAGGGGTGGCAATTCTCTGCGGCGTTCAGCTTGATTAAGGACATCTGAAAGCTGTTTTCTACACACTCACAGATCAGAATGCACTCATGGTGGTGTCCAGGCCAGATATAGCCATGCACAGAACCCAGAGTAAATACTGTTGGTATCTGGGTCTCTCTTACACACTCAGCCCAGATTCAAATTCTGGGATTTATTTTTCTCTTAGTTTTATAAAGAGAAGGTGGAAAGAAAATGTTGTTAGCAAATATTTCTGTTTTTCAGGCAATGAGGCCAGAGCTGTTGAATGACCATGATTCTGTCTTGTGAGTGGAGACCAAGACCACCCAGATACAATGAAATGAGAGAGAGACTCCTGTCAAGATAAATAATTAATTCAAAAAATTAATTATTAATCCTGCCTGGTGGGGACCCTAAATCATTTACAATGTCACCGTGTAACCATAAGTATGTAGCACCGACATTACCACAGAGAAAAGGGTGTACAGTCACCAACAGATGAGCAAATTGTTACGTGTGGGGACTCTAGAAGATGCAAAATAGCTCACTTAGATCTATATACGGGGAAAGGAAGTACAACAAAGCATTTAAAAACAAACAAATGGTCCAATTCTGCATCAGACTAAGAGCCTCCAGTGAGGTGCTGAACACCCTCAGCTCCCACGGAAAGTCAGCACCTCCAAAGTGACTGTGGGATCATGTTGAAGCAATCAACCTGGAAGGTTTATAAGACAAGAGTGATGGTGGTGGGTCTCAGTCCATTGCCTAATGGACTGGTGTTCACAGCATGCCATACCTCAATGGACACTAACTGATGCACTCAGGCATGGCTCTCATCCCACGGTGGTTATCTGTGTGAGTCCATTGATTTCTACAGAGCTGCTTGACGGGTGAGAGAGCAGAATCAGCCCATCTTTGGCAATCTCAGCATACTGATGATACCACCACTGTGGGAACATCAGATCCAAGCTAGCAGGCGGAGGTGTGTTCTCTGGAGCCGTGTCAGTGATATCAGCCTGGAAGGAGAGGAGCAATTGTTTGCCATAGAAGTAGGTTACAAGGGAGGGTGAGAGCAATGCAGGGGACAACATACTTTGACAGATGGCCTCTGGCCAGTGTGATGCCTTGACCCGGAAGAACAGATAGATGGACAGATAGGCAACTCCATGGGGCTTTGTGGGAAACTCCCTCTCCCCCGAGGACCAATTTAAATTATTATTGTAACTCAGAGGTACTGGAACCATTTCTAGAGTTGGGGAGGGAGGGAGCTGAGTGCTAGTGAACAAACTGTAGCCTCTTTGTATAATGGAAACCACTTCAAGTTGGGGGTGTTCTGGCATGCCGCCCCCGCCCCCCCGTGCCCTGGCTTCTACCCATATGAACTCTGTCCTCTTTCTGATGCTTTAAGACCTCAGCTGAGCTGAGACTAAATCGAGAATTAAGCCTAAATCTTAGGCCAGGTCTACGCTAGCCCTTAACATTAGTTGCAGATACGCAATTCTAGCTATGGCAATTGCATAGCTTGAATCATCTTATCTACAGTCGACTCACCTGGCCATCCTCACAGAGGGAAGTCCATGGGATAAACTCTCCCATCAACCTCCCTTACTTCTCATGATACCGAGGAGTACAGGGGTCAATTGTCAACCCCAGACAGTTCGATTTTGCACGTCCCTACTAGGTGCATGAAATTGAACCCCAGGAAGATTGACCCTGACCATGTCAATCTTCCGGGTAGTGAAGACATACATTCAACCTAGACTTCCTGGCACGATTTGTAACTCAGCCAAGAAACGAGAGGGAATTTTGCATCTGGATGGCAGGCAAGATGGAGTGTGTCTGCATGGAGAAATTACTCTGAGATTAGGGAGTGTGACATTAAGGAGTTAGAGCTATTTCAGCGACCACCCACCCACGTGGGCTCACTTAGCGCAGCATAAGAGCATCTGCACAGGAAGCTATTCCAGCCAGTTTCCTCAGAGGGATGAGTCCTTAGCATGGAACCAGAGGGACCAATAGAGAATTTGACCATTAATCCATAAGGACAAGGCTAAAGGATGCAAGGCTGAGCCATTGAGACTGTGCTTTCTCTCCTGGGATGACTGGTGGGCTGGTGTATGTGCACGTGTAAGTTCACCCTCTGATTGTGCTGCACCAGCTGCACCATGTCTCTGCCGTGTATAAAGACTTTCAATCTCTGGAGCTTTCCCCAGCATGGAATTATATCTTAAAATTACTTTTGAAAGAGACCCAAACCAACATCACTTTCATATACAATAGGGAGCGCCAAAGACTTGAGTGGAGTCGGTCCTGATTTATGGCTGTGAGAACAAAATCAGGCCTTCTCTGCTGCTGGGAATCAAGCTTCACGCTATATTCCCCAGATAACGCTCTGTATCAAGAGAGAGCACCACGGGAGACACTCACTGGAAGGCCACTGAGATACCGAGGAGATTGGAGCACCGAGGAGGAATGAAATGCTATTCACACAATTCACGGTTCAGTTGTTTTCACGTGAGCTGGGGGGAGCAATGTGTTGTCTGCACATCTGAAAATATAATCATCTCCTCTAGCCCCCTCCTTGCAGTGTTTTGACGGTTTGCTTTGATGGGCTGTGTGTGTCAACACAGTCACAAGATTTCTCCCCACTGCCAGTGTGGGGCGTGCTCTGTGTGTCTGACACTGCCTACAGACTCTATTAGCTTAGTAATTAAAAACAGCTGTAATCTGATCAGGTGGCGATCACGGTTACAAAATGAAGGAAGCCATTAGCAGGAAATGTTGTGGTTCAGGCAGACATCAAATCAGTTTAAAGAGATTGGATTTCATTGTTTTTATACAGTTACTCCATTACTATAATGCACTAGCTCCATTTAACTGACTCTGTCCGTGCAGCACTCATAAGGCAGTAGTGACATCTATGTGAAATGAATGGCATAAACTCCAAGGAGATAGCAGTGAAATTTACACCCCCAATCTGTAGAGAATATTAATGCACATGGAGCTGGTTGAAATAATTTCCATTGAACACTTTCCCATTAAAAACTGCTGTTTCATCAAAACATAAATGGTTTGCGAAAATGCATCAGTTTGGAGGAAAATCTAGGTGGGAAGCTGTCTCAGGTCCAGGATGGAATCTCTGGTCTAAAGGAGAGAACACACCACCCCAGGAAGGCCAGGAGCTCAGTGGTCAGGACATGATACCACTGCCATCGCATCAGATCTAGGCTAGCAGTCAGCCAGCTGAGACATTTTCTCCGGAGCCATGTCGATGGGGGATTTCAGCCCAGCAGCACTGGGCCTTTAACCTGGGTCTTCTATAGGCCAGGGGAAAGACTTAACTTCAGGGATGCTCCCCACTTGTATTTTTTCCTTGAAATGTCTTGTCTTCTTTCTGCAATGGAACAAAAAGAAATTTTGAAACATTTGGGTCTGTTTTTTTCCTTGTCCATGACCCTGTAGTTCCGTGGTGTTCAACCAGTTCTGAAGTGGTAGTCACTGTAGTGGCATTTGCGACAGCAAACTAGCCACATTACAGTAAACTCTGTCTTAACTAGCATTCTATCAACCAGAACTTTCACATAACTGGCATTTTAAACATAAGTAAATTTTAGTTACATTTTCCATAAGTATAGTATAATGAAAGTAGATACAAATAAATACAGCAAATACAGTATACATTTACAGTATGTAATACTACTGTTGTTGGTAAATAAAGTACTCTGCATACAATTTTATTTGTTTCTTAATATCTAATCTTGTTTATCTTTAGTGTTATGAATTGCTAGGTATACCTTTCTGTTATCCAGAGTATTTAAATATCTGGCTGCATCCCAGTCCTGGGGCTGCTGAATATGAAAGAGTTTGCTGTTTTCTGAAAATATATTTACCGTTCAAGCCAGCTAGCCACACTCACCTAGCCAAACAGCCGCATGTGGCTAGCATGTTGGACACCATGGCTCTAGATTGTGTTACAAAGAATTCCACATCCCAAACACTGGCCAAAGTGCCCATAGCCCAGTGAGTTCTGTATTGCAGACCAAAGCCAACACCATCCAGGGGTACAGTTCACTAGCACGTCACTGAACAGGATGACCGCTTCATGTCCCATCTTGATGCAGTCATAACCAGCCTGGTCATCTTGGAGGGGCCTGAATATGACTCCCATATGCTCAGATGGCACAGTGTTGGTGCAGTGAGGATGAGCAGTATTGCAGAAGAAGCATCACTGCTCCAGGATGATGCCTCCTCTTCTGGCTAGGGTGACACTGGCAGAGCGTGCGGTGCTGTGACAAATGCCCCACTCGTGGGCATAAAGGCCTCAATAGGCCCTGCGGTCAGAAGTAAGTATCCAAGACTATTATTTCAGCCTTACCAACCTTTTGAACCTAAGATGTACTTGCATACCTCGCAAGCAGATGGTGTCACCCACCAGTAAAAGAGAGGACCCGGAGGCAAGATACTTCAGTTCTATTCCTGGAAGCCACGAACACGAAGCTGTGTTCCCTTGTCCAGACCATATAGCCTCATCTGTGGCTCAAGCTGCCGCTGTAAAAGAGGCAAAATTATACTAGCCTGGAGATGGGTTTGTGGGGTTTAGTTCATTAGACACAAAGTACTCAGATTCTCAGAGAAAGGCACTATGGTGATACCAGTATCATATCTGGCTCCAGAAGAGCAGTCCCTCCTGGCAGGAGGTGAGCTCTTTCTCTTTCTCACACACACACAGTCCCAACCTGGCACATGAGATTTCTAGGTATTCCTCCAAAGCTGGCCCAGGGGATGGTGACAAAGGGGGCAGTTGCCCCAGTGCCTAGCAATTCAAAGGGGCTCAGGGCTCCTGGCTGCCACTGCTGTCTCTATGGTAGTGCCTGTGTACAGAGTCCTGGACCCCTTGAAACCACCACCTGAGCACTGCGCTCTCTGTATGGCTCTGAGAGGTGGTTGGGGGCTGGGTGTCAAGGAGGGCTGGCTGCCCCAGTTCCAGCCCCACCCTTTCTGCCTGAGGCCCCATCCTTCTGGGAGCATGCCCAGGGCTTATGGAGGCTCTTGGCTCCCCTGGTCCAGGGAGAGAAAGCACCAAGAAAGCCAACCAATGTAATTCTCTCCCACCAATTCCTACCCAGAAAAATGAAAATAAAAAGGAGATGCAGACAGGTGCTTAGCCTGATTCCTACGGTTAGCAAACAGAATCTCTCTCCACCTGCTCTCGATGAAGGTTGAAGTCCTTCTCTGCTAGAAAATGGCTTTGTCAGCTTCATATTAATTCAGTTCTCATGTAAACAGGCAACATTCTTCTTTCCCTGCCACTTTTTATCCCCACTGCCTCCCATCAGCCCTTCTCAAACTCTATCAAATGCACGCAAGCCCAAGTAAATTACATCTCCTTTGACCTACTGGTGGTAAGTTCACCCACAATACATTCAAGCAGCAGTGGTTGTGGTTTTCATGGTCAGTGATGATGGAACCAGAAAAGGAACTGCAGCTTCTAATCAAATGACTCCTTTTGGCTTCAAAACCAAGTTGGTGAGTCTGGCTTCAGATCCGAATTCCCCCAAAGTTTGAGGGTGTTTAAAGATGGGGTTTGGGTCTAGCTCATTGGTCTGAGGCTTGTCATTGCCAGAGGTTTGATCTGAACCTCCCCATTAGTTTGGGTGTTCTTGGATCCAAAGTATTGGTTTAGTCTGATCTCCATTCAAAACATCTTCAGAGATAAAGGTGAAGGGACCAGCGCTGGTGGTTCACTGTGATACGTGGGAAGTTACAGAAATCGATGAGGAAGCTAGGTGAGCAGGATTGTATGGAAACTCCTTGTCACAGGGATCAAGTGAACAGTTTGTTCAATTCTGATCTGTTCTCGACTTATGATCACTCCCCATTAAGATTCTTAAAAGATCTCCACTTGCACCTGAGACACTTCATGACCTTGGGTAGATTTTCTATACAAGTAGTCTGAGTTTTGAGTTTGTAACAAACTTGAAAGTTAGTCAGTTGAATGTTGTTTGGGGTTTTGTTGCAAAAGAGTCACATAGTTTTGCAGATCACTGCCAAGGTTCCATATTATGCTGTGAAGTATGCAGAGAGAACTTCCCCATTCATGCACTGAATGAGAGCCGCAGTCCTGGCAGTGCCAAGGGTGACTGCCCGTAGGTATACGTAGAAGGGGCAGAGCATCTCATAGAACTGGAAGAGACCTTGAGAGGTCACTGAGTCACATAAGACTATAGGAGGGGGTTAAGGGTTGGAGGATGTTCATCCCCCTCCTTCACTCCTATGTACTTGATTTATCAGTTTTTACTGCAATTGTTTTTTGGACATCTGCACTACATAGATGTCAGTCTGTACTGGACATGCTATTGATCTGAGGAAGTGGGTCTGTCCCATGAAAGCTCATTATCTAATAAATCATTCTGTTAGTCTTTAAAGTGCTACATGACTGCTGGTTTGTTTTGTTAGAATAGAGACTAACATGGCTACCTCTCTGTTACTATTCAAATAAGACAAGAAGACATAAAGCCACAGGGATGTGCTTTGCTGTCCATCCATGAATGGAAAGATAGATGGGAAAGTCATGTTAGCAATCAAATTTTCACTCCCTCTGTGCTGCTGTTTGAGTATTCCTGCCATGAACGTCTCTGGAAGCCATGCACAGAGCAAAGTACCATCATCTGAATCCTCTACGCCAGATTCTGCCTCAGTTATGCCCATTCAGATCTCCAAAGCACAAGTCCCAACTCTTGGGCCTGGGAAGCCTTTGCAACCAAGATAAATATTCATGTATATTTTTAGTAAGCTCTTGTCAGGAGAGAATTCTTTGTGTCCTTCTGAGGAGCCCGCAGGATCTTTCATCAGTTTGTTTTTCTCATTAGCTAGCGTAGGCTTTGTTCTTATTTAATAAAGATTAGGATCTGCTGCCTCCAGCCGTCTCTTTTTGCTCCACTGTCAGGCCTGTGGGGGCTCAGTCTGCAACGACATGTTTGATGTCAGGCTACGGAAGTTTAAATGAGGGACAGAAGCTGGCCAGACTCTTGCATTCACTTCCGACCAAAATTCTCTGCATCCAGCGCTGTGGCACTGAACAAGCCACTGCTGGCACCTTCACTTCATCTTGCTGCCAGGGCTGCCCTCTACAAAAGAGGTTTAATTGCCTCTCTTGTGTGGAAAAAGGGGCAAGACGATGGGACAGAGAATTTGTAAACTACTGTATGTATCTCTCAGGGACTAGTAGCTTGCCAGCTGCTTTGAAGTGCAGAGGTTCTGACCTGAGCTAGTTGGAGACTCCGTGGGAGATAAAGGAGAGAGGCAGAGAAACGCTAATAAAAAATAAATACAGGCAATAAGCCATGCAGATGACACCTACTTGTTCCACCTTTCAGGAGTAAGGAAGAGCACAGGTTCTTCCAGCCCTTGTACACTATTACAGGTAGCCCATTAACTAGAAAACCAAAGGTTATTTATTTTATTAACTGAACTGAATCACCTTTAGAAAAAATAGGTTTAAAATTACAGTGTCCATGAACTTGACCTTTACTCTCCCAACCTACAGCTCCCCAAAATGCTGACATGATTTGCTGACATCCTCAGCACACTGAGCAATACATGGGGGAGAGGATGAACTGTATGCCACAATGGCTGTCCAAGGAGGGCTCCCTCTTCTGCAAAACCAACCTCAGAGTATTCTTGGGGGGAAAGTAAAAGGAAGACCTGGCTGCTTCCTAGGGCTGATCCAGAAGATCCCACTTTCCAGAAGCCTACCCTGGAGGACAGGTAAAAGAAGAATTTCGTGCTGTCAGAACTCTGTGAGCCTAAACTCAAGCCTTTCCGTGTTCCCCCAGCTCTAATCACACACCGTTAATGCATTTAAGGGATGTGGCTCCCTAGAAGCTCCTTTTGGTGCAACTGATAGTCCCAACAACTGCAGAAGAAATAGAAAACCCTTTACTCCACTCTTCACAAGGAAGTTGTCGTTGTTAGAAACTAAAGCGACAGGCAGCACCTCAATGAGAGAAGTTGTTTGTGTCATCTGTGTGAATTTGTGTGCAGAAGACCACTTCAAAGTCAGCTGAGGTCAGCAGTGACAGAAGAGTGTTGACATTTGATGGCAGTTCACTGGATTGTCTCAGTCTAGGCCTCAGGAGATGCGTCCCTACAGGAGCTGGCATTCTTTACTCCCTGGGCTTCATTAGCCATCTCAGCAGAGAGGTTATGACTGCATAGTTCATGAAGACTGTATTCCCTTTTCATATGTAGAGGTGGTAATTTCATGGCTGGGTTAGGTGCACACCAGTATGCCAAGGAAGTGTGAGTTGCATTGTTTGTGCCACAGCTTTGCTGTAGCTGAAATAAAGAATATCTGTTTCCAGTCTGAAGTGTCTCACCTGAATGAAATTCACATGAAAGTAAATTTAACTCCAAGCTCACCCAAAGCTCAGGGCTCAAAGTTCAGTTTATTTATTTAGCTTTGCCATTGACCTGCCACGTAACCTTGGGATAGTCTAGTCATTTCTCTGTACCTCTGTTTACCCATTTCTATAAAGTAACAATATTGGGCCATGTTGTAAGAAGATTATGTGACTTAAATGGTTAGTTTCTGTAAAGTGCTTGGAGATCTTCAAGGGGGAAGAGGCTAGAGAAAGGAAAATAAATTGTTATATATTAGCATTGGTATAAAGTGTACACAGAAAATATGGCTTTAGCTTTTAAGCTGTGGTTAATGTATTTTAATTCTGTTGGAGATTTCATTTTAATTTCTTTTTTAAAGAAACAGCTTTAAAAGTTCACAAATAGAAAAAAAGCTTTGACAAATTTTTTTAGCAGCACAGACTTATGGCAGATGTCTGTGTGTAAAGGGCTGGATAATTTTATGGCCAATAACATTTATAGCTATGTGAGCTAAGATAAGGGTAATGGAACCTCATGCTTCAGGGCATAAATTGTTTGCCTAAGGGGGTCAGGAAGGCATTTTCCTCCTTGTACAGCATTGCACAACTTGTCAGGCCAGATGTATTCCGAGTTTGATTTTTTCCTGCTTCCCTCTGAAGAAACAAGAATTGGCTGCCTTTAAAGGCTGGATACCAGATTTCATAGATCACTCCAACATGGCATTTCCTACCTTCTCATTCCACCCATGTGAATTTTGCAAAGAATTTTTTATTTTTTGTTACAAGCAGTCACTTACATTTTTAAATAAATTCATGCTGATCATTTTTGCATCATTTTTATGTTTGCCTTCTATCACTATGTAAGAGATCAAGTTTTACTAGTCTGGCTGTTCCTGGGAAAAGGATTCCAAAGCCATAAATGAGAGCATTTGTGGAGATAACATTTTTAATTTGTATGCACAGACATACAGGTTCATGTCACTGACTGCACACTCATCCAATCAGAACAGATCCTGACCTTGTGATTTATCTGACCGGTCAAAACTCACCAATATACTTTAAAAATCAAATATATGCAGTGACTATTTGCAATCCATAGTTAAAAAAATTAATCACACAAACAATTATCACTGAATGATTTCAAATAATGGATTTGTTCAAGGAAATACGCTTTCAGGTAGTCCATATGGAAACAAAAAGACTAAATCCCTCAGATACATTATTTTCGACAAGTTAGTCATTCAGCACCAGTTCCTCATCTCAGTTGCTTAGGACGATAATATACTTATATACAGATCATTATTACAACAGGAAAAATGTTGTCTGCTCTTCTGAAAGGCATTTCTCACTGGTCAAAAGCAGAGGTACTCTCATTCTGTCTCTCTCTGGCTGAGACAGATCACAGGAAAATAAAATCTTGACTGATTCCCCTCCCCACTTTACCTCTGACTGATTTGCTCACTGCCATGGAACAAAGGTTTAGGGGTGGGGAGGGAATCCTTAATAAAGATAAAATCTAGTTCCAATGTCTATAAAAACAAACCCAAATTCCCAGTTACTTACACATGCGCTGTACCAATGGAGAAATGGAGAAAGGAGTTATTTATTAATAGAAGGGTATTTCAATATAGATCAAGAGGTGATATCAGCCAAATGGAGTCATTTAAAGGACTAATTCTCAATTGGTTCTACCCAGCCAGCCCAGACACCCCCATCCCCATCACGTCCCAGCACAGGTTTGCTGTTAGTCATCAAAAATGCGGCACAGGATGCCTACTGGCAGTGATACACTTCAGCTCCTCACAGAGAGTTGTCACCAGCTGAGCATTACCCCAGACCTGTGTTTTTCATCTGAAACCCTTCTCTCTTGTTATTCCTTTGGCCAGGAGCAGCAAAGCACAGTCAAGAGAGTGGAAGTTGCAGAAATTCCACCTAGAAACAGTTCTCATTAGACCTCCTGCCCTGCGTGGGTGAGTAGAGAAGTTCTGGTATGCAACCTGGCTCCGTTTCTTCACTGCCTTTCACTTGCATTCCCACCCAGGCAAGGTGAGGGGAGAAGCAGGTGTGCAAACGAATGGAGCATTGTACCTGGATAGCATTTTACATTAATTTTACAAAAGGTACAGGCAGCGGAGAATCAGACCCACAGGCAGTTTTGTCTCTTGGTGTACATATGTTAGCCCAATGCTGTAACACTTTACTTCCAGCAGTGCACAATAGTGTTTAGATCTCCAAGAGGCCAACTGTTTTTGTTAACACTAAATTTAAAACCAAACAAAACCTAACTCCCTCCCAACTCTATACAAAGTTTTGAGTCATGATTGGTAGATTTTCTTCCAACAAAATGTAAATTTTGGCCCTTAAATTACTTGCCAAAGTCTCTTTACTTAACATCTTTGCCCTCACTTGGCATGATTTCATAGGGCAGTCCAAATTCTCTCTCACGTCTGGAGGAACTCATTAGCTATGCAAATAAAATGCACTCCAGCAGAGTGACAGCCAATTATGCCCCCCTGCCCCCCCCCAAACCAAATGAATACAATCCACTGAGTGTCTTTGGGGAGCTGGGATGGAAAAGCGGCATAGGCTACTGCGTTGCTGGATGTGGCAATCAAGCTTTCCCACCGCCATGGAACCCTTGGGAGTGTTTTCACTCCTGCTGTTGAGAGCGTCGTCTCTCTATGTTGTTAATCTCCTTTTGCTGCACTCCCAAGCTCAGGCTGTCCCCGAGGAGTCCTGTGAATGTACACTAAAGTCCTAGCTGTCCCTTCTTCCCCTCGTCTCCTTGCATATGGTGGGGGGGCAGGGGGACAATGAGTGCATCCTTCACTGATTTTGGTGCAAAAGACAAACATCCACAGTGCTGTCAAATTAATTCATTCCAAACCTATTTGCAGTTATGAGCCACATGAGATTAGTGGCCATCACATTGCAGTGGCAGTTGTGAGGGAGATGGAAGTAAGATTCTAAAGGCCTTTACTTTCTGAGCCTTCCCTTATGAAGAGGCCTAGACCATGTGGTCACTTCTTTAGTCACAAGTCATTCTGAGAAGCCTCACAAATCCCATAACCATGTTTGCAATTTCTGTTTGTAAGGTTTCCAAATTGCAACTTGTGTATAGTTAGTATTTTGTGCATTAACTCTAACAGATCCTGCCCACTGGGATCTGAGATGGCTCTTGGTCTGCCCTCTCCATATTGCTGAGTACAGAGATGGATGAGAGGTTCTGTTTCATTAGGGTATGTTGTCATTAGCACTGTATTCAGGGTATAAGAGAGACAAACCCCCTCCTCTAGGATTTTTGAGGAACAAGTTATGGATGGATATTCACCTTCCTGCTTTGAGGTGCAAAGCTACTTCTTTCTCCAGATGCACCAGTCAGCATGAGGAATAACACCTCCAGAGACGCTGTGTTTCTTTATGCCTCTCACCCTCCCTCAACTGAAAGGGAACGCAGACTCTTTGAAGGCCCCATGTGGTGGCTCACAGGGGCTCAGTTCCCTGATTAGATGGAAATGCCTGCTGCAACCTGATAACAGGCCAAAATCGGAATGGGAGTCTCCAGCAAATGCTACCAGGGTGAAGGAGTGTCTCGTGTTACATGGGATATTAACATACACAAACGCACAGATAAATGCTTACCTCCATCCCCAGATGTGTCTATCCAGATCCATTGTACTGCACACCTGCTTACACACAGAGAAACTCAGATTCAGATTCTTTTATTATATTGCTCCTTTTCACCACCTCATGTTGCTTAATTGTTTTGCAGGCCAGAGGTGACTTGTGACAGGAGTCTCTGGGCGAGGGGGCACTGTCCACATGCCCTCCCCCTAGACTGCGGAAGGACCGGAACAACCCCTCTCCTCCCAAGGCCCTGCCTCTCCCTGCTCTGCTCTCCCCTCCTCACCCTTGCTCCCCCCATCCCACCTCTTCCACCAGCTGAGGCTGCCAGGGGCACTAGTGCGGCTGCGGGTAGTGGGAGAGCAGCAGGGCAGCTCCTGTTCACGCTGCTCCGTGGCTGCACTGTTCCACTTCCTGTCAGAGGTATGGTGGGGAGCAGCGGGGGTGGGGTGGGGGACAGTCCTGTCCCTCCCCCACAGTGGTGCAGTTAAGAGCAGTGTGAGCTAGACAGCACCTTGCTGAGTTTCTCCAACCACCACCCACCGCCGGTGAATGCAGAGAGAGGGAGGGGGAGGGCACCAGCCCTCAGAACCCACTGTTTCCCCTGCCTGCTGCTGGTCAGGCCTGCCCATCTTTGGGGGAGTACATGACCCCTAGCGGCCCATGAACACATTGCCCCTGATCTGGGCTAAACCTCAGAATCCAGTCCTATACACGCAGCAGTTACAGTTATCACACATACCAGTGAGGGAAGGTTTTTATGACTTACGAACGCATAAGGTAAATTTGCAAAGGACTTTAAGGGCCTGATGGAGAAATATACATCAGAAGAGTTCAGTGAATCAAAACATTGCAAAATGGATTTGACACAATACAGTCACAACCTCTAGGGCCAGAAAGGCCTGTTGGCGATCGTTTAGCCTGACCTTCTGTGCAACACAGGCCAGAGAACTGCCTCAAAGCAATTCCTAGAAGAGACCTTTTAGACAAATATCCATTCTGGTTTAAAAATGGTGGGTGAGGGAGGATCCACCCACACCATTAGTAACATGTTCCAGTGGGTTACTATCCGCAATGTCAAAAAAAATTACGTCTTATTTCTAGTCCGAATTTTTTTAGCTTAAATTTCCAGCCATTGGCTCATGTTACACCTTCCACTGCTAGATCGAAGAGGCAATTATTAAATATATGTTTCATCTGTAGACACTAGACTGTAATCAAGTCACCCCCTAACCTTCGCTCTCTTAAGCTAATGTGTAAGTGATGGTCCATTGTATACGCATGTTCTGGACTCTATTAGCAAATCATTGTTAAAGTACAGCACACACTGTTACAGTGACAGTCCTCCTTACACAGCTATAGGATACACATGGAGTTATGCACATCTGCTGTGCTACATACACACACCGTGTGAACACAGGCCTACTCCCACAATAACGTTTATGTTAAAAGGACTACACAATTTAAAAAAAAATAAAATTAGACTCTGTTTTAAAAAATTGTTTCTTTAAAAAAGGCTCTCTAGGACCCAGAAAAGGATACATTCATAAAACTCTAACTCCAAATTGCTTTGCCACCTATACATGTGTAAAGAATCACTGAGATACAGGCATTTCTGAGCTGTCACTGAAAAAGCAGTAGGATGCCTTCCCTAATCTTGGATCATGTAAAAAGGGGAAATTTTGAACCAGGATACACCAGTGATTCCCTTCACCACCATCTTTTCTCCAGAGAAATGTGGTGGGATCTTTCAGGGCTTGGAGTTGCAGAAAGAGGTCTGTTTGCATGCACTTCAGCACAACAATCAGTATTTCAGTTCTGCTCATAAATTGGACCTCTGACAGTGCAAAAGATATTTAGAGCTACTGGCACATAAATATCTGAGTCATGCACACTATTGCAGTAACTGGACATGCACTTGCTTCCCAGCTGGAGCACACCATGCTATTGCAGTACTGGTCTGCCACATTCAAGCAGCCAATCCTATGGGATAGATCTGGCATTGGACTGTATCAGGATGACTCCATTAAGGGGACAAAATGTTCTTTAGTATCTTAAGGACTACTAAATTTTTTGTGGGTAAGACCCATTTCCTGAGAGGCTCATGGCCTAATAAACAAACATCTTTAAGGCGCTACAGGACTGCTTGTTATTTGTGAAGCAACAGATGAACACAGCTACTACCCTGCCTGAGTCTATTATGGCGGAAGGTTTTTCAGCTCCTTATCTTGCCTGTAAGAGAGAATCTGGTAGATTCCACTAGTGTGTTCCCTTACAGAAGTTGGGGTGTTATTTTAGGAAAGGTTCTATTGTTCCCAGGTTAGATGTCAGCAAGTGTTGAATTCTGTGTAGCTATAAACCTGAGGGAAAGTGACAGCTGGAAATGACCTTGCCACAACCCCGTCCATAACTCGTCCCCTGGAAATGCAGCTTCCAGTAAATTTAACATGTCTCTGAAAAATCTCTCAGCATCCTCTGGCGGGGGCAGAAGCAAAGTCAGCCAGACTGGAAAACCCAGCTTGGATTTAACAAATGGCAGAACTTGATGGGGGCATTTTTGCCTATAAGGGAAGTTCTATCTTTCCATGACTCTTCTGTTGGTTCATTTCAGTTGGGGGTCAGGGAGGGAGGGACTGGTGCCACGGCTGTATCTCAAAAGCACCAACTCTGAGGGCCATTGATTCATTGTGTGACAGTGAGCCACTCGTTTAACCCCGTCAGTTTCCCCATATGTAAAACAGGGATAACAGCATTTACCTCATAGCACAGCACTGTGAAGGAAAGCTGTTCTGCAAATGGGAAGAATTCCTCTTAAATTAAGAGGATGCTCCACATATCTCCCTTTATCTTCAGGGCTGAAATAGCACCCTCAAGGAGATCGTCCTGTTTGCTTCCTAAATGGCAGTTAAATAGGGTTATCACACCAGTGATTTTGCTGCAAATGAGCAAAAGGCAGAGTATGTATGCATATACGACTGCCCACGTGTAAGCAAAGGGAGTGCAGAAGGTGTGCGAGATTTAAATACACTTGCATCTGTACGCAGTGATAGGTATATGCTTGAGTGCTCAGGTACCAGTGGATACATAAGGCTCTTCACTGTTTCTGTACACAAGTGCATGCCTGCTTGGAAGCCAGGGCAAGCTGTTGATAGATTCTCTTGAGAAGTCGTGTGTGAGAGAGAGTGCGAACCAGCAGAGCTCACGAGCATGGGGACAGGTTGGCCAGGCTGCATGTAGGCTCCCTTGGGAACAGGGCAGTATTCTGAATTTATGAGCTCTTAAATCATTACATTTACCATTTATATTCTTCAGTCTTGTAATCTCAGTAATAAACCTGGACAAAATCTTCACTGAAGCACTGTGGCAATTCCCCTGTTCCCAGCCTGCTGCAGCGGCCACATTCAAAAGTTTTTCTTACATAACCCCCAGGCTGTGATGTTGGCTGTTCAGATGCGGGGAAGGGGAGATGGGCTTTCTCCCTCATTTTCCCACCCCACACAAAATCTTCTCAATTAAATATTCCTCCTCTTCTCCTGATCACTCATTCCTGTTCTGTGAAGCTTAGAATAATTAACCATGCAGGTGGCACACAGTTCTGGACTGCTGCAATTCCTCCTGCCCTGCAAAGAGAGAGGGCTACTTTTCTAACACAGAAACTCAGAATTGTTTACAGGACTGACTCTGAAGTAAAGAAAGAATTTTAAATGCTCCAGAACTATCCATGCAAGTCACCAGGACCCACAATTTAATTGTTGCCAGTGTTGGGACACCAGCCACCTCTGTGCTGTTACTCACTGGGGACTGTTCTACATTAGAAAATTAGCTTGTCCCAGCTATGTGGCTCAGGAGTGTGAGAAGTTCACACCCCGGAGAGACATAGTTAAGCTGACTTAAGTCCCTGTATAGACAATGCTAGGTCGATGGATGGATTTTTCTGTCAAGCTAGCTACTGTCTCATTGGGGAGGTGGATTACCTGTGCTGGCAAGAGAACTTCTCTGTGCCTTTGTAGCATTTCAGCTGTAGACAAGCCCTAGTTATGACAGGCTTGCAAGTAGCATCTCTGGACAGTATTCAGCAGTTGGGAAGGCAGGAAGCTCAAGGATGTAAGAGGCAGGGAGCAAGTCAGAAGGACTGGTCTTTCTTATTTCTGAGCAGACAATGACATTGACACTGTAAATGTGGAGGAACTGTTAATTACATACAAAGTAATTAATTATATACAAAAACAGGCCATGACCAAAATATCAGATCCAAACTACATTGAGTTTTGGTCTGAGGTGGGAGGTCAGATTAGTGTCCATGGATTCCAATCTACTCAAAAGGTTTTGGTTCTAGGTGTTTTGAAATTAGAATAGGTCTATTTCCTGTATTTAGGGCTTGATTTGATGCTGAAAGCCAATAACTTCCATTGACTCCAGCTCCAAGTAGGACTGGGTTCTTAGTTTGGATTCAGGTGATCTCAGGAGCCTTCTGCCATTTGTGGTTTAAATTTCACATGAGCAGTCACTAGATCGTGGGGGGGGGGTCTGAAACCCAAATCTCAGAATAAAATGGATCCAGAAACTCCTTCCTCAGCTCCTCCCTGATTATTCACGTCAGAGGATGTGTGAACAGCTGCAGTCCCATTCAGCCTGCTAGAGAACTAAATTTCTTCCTAATGCACCCCAGAACCTCTCTGTCGCCTATTACACAGAACTTTACTGGAATGCAACTAACACATGAAAATCATTGTATGAGATGCATAGCAACTTCCTCTTGCCATCCATGCTTGTGGGAGGCTGCAATCAGTGTCATTTAAGCCTTTTCTCCTCAGCATTCACAGCTGCAAAAACAGCAGGCAAACTCCTGACCCCACAAGCTAAATAGAAGGCATAGAGCCCCGTTACTTCAGCCCACACTGACACTCACTGGCTTGCCTGGGTGAAGGGTAGATTACTTAGGAGGAGTTCAGTCTGTGGAGATGGTGCTTTGCTGTTTTGAAAGGCTTTTGTGGCTAAATCTGTTATTTAGTTTATATCTTTTCTAAGGTAGGCAGATCCTATTGTTAACCCATGAGGAGGTGGACATTACACAGCCCACCATGAGGTATGAACTAGTAAAGCTCCCTCACCACAGATTCTAGCAGTTTTCTCAAGGAAAAAGTAATGAAAACTCCCTAACTCCTCACAGGAGGAATGAATTGAGTACAATATCCCTTTAGATAGAGGCCACTGTGGGGTGAAGTGTCTGACAAGAGTTAGAGTAGCAGAGTGAAGTGTGACCCTTGTTTGATTGGAGAGACAAAGTACTTAGAGCAAATGTCCCAGGCTCATGCTGTTTTATAGATAAAAGGATCCAGGCCTTGTCACAGGATCACCAGGCTGCCAATAAACCCTTCACTTAGTGACAGCCTCTGCCATGTCTGTTTAAAAAAGCAAACAAACAAACAAAAATTGTTTTCATGGCTCAGAAAAGCTCTTTGGATTGGAGGAAAATTCATGGTCTGGTGGAGTTCTGGAAAATGGGTTAATTGGAGATGTGTCTGAAGGTCCGGGATTTGGACGGAAGTTTGTGGTCAGCCGTAGTTTTAAGCAGAGGCTCAGAACAGGTTTTGAAGATTCAGAGGCTCAGTTTAGGATGAAATTTGGGGATTATCTTTTCATTTCAACCCAAAACTGTTTGCCATCCCTCACAGGACAGGTCTGAAAAATGCAAACTGCCTGTTTGGCCAAACATGGGAAAAGCCCTGTGACAGGAGACCTCAGCCCTCAGAATGGTCTTCCCATGGACATACTTGTGTTTAAATTGTGTGTGGAGTGGCAGGGGGAGAGAGCCACTGCAGCTCTGCCCATCTGGCATTCTGAGGCAGAAATCTAAGCAAAGAGAGGAGGGGGGAGCCCAAAAGATCCAAAGATAATGAGCACCATTAAGGTTAGTCTGTCTCATGATTGTTTCTTATTAAAAAGAGACTGTACTTTATCTGAGCAGGATATGTTGTTCGGATGAGGGAATTAGCAGAACGACTGCCTCCATATCATCTAATTAGCAAAAATGTTGATAAGCAGATACAATCACATATGATTAGGATCCTTTTAAAAAGCCACTCCATTAATTAAATAGACAGAGGGGCCGCCTACAGCCCTCGCGTGCCACTGATTAGAATACAAATATTTACACTAATCTCACCTCCATCAGCCATGGGACACTTTTGAGTATTTTTAGTGACATCTGATTACTATTGATTTCCATCCCCAATGTCAGGCCGTTTTGTTAGTATCTGAAAGTGCTGCCTTCAGTTTCGGATGCTTTAAATCATGTTAAGCGTTTATCTTAATGACGCTGCTGATAACCACTGCTCAGGTCACTCGTACTTCTCTTCAAAGAACACAGCCTGGGCTGGTTTTTATTGTTTGTACTTGAGATTTAAGATACGAAAAACATTTCTCATTTCAAAGCCTTGGTTTCTATGGGGCTGCCTGGCTAGTTTGGGTCTAGTTACTTGATGTGTGCATGTTTTTTTCTCTCTCCATCTCCTTTTTTACCCCTTTGTCTCTTTTGCAAACTCTTTTCATGTTACAGCAGAGGCACTCTGCTGAACTGTGGCTAGTCTCCCAGACTGCTGCAGGCAGCTGAGGGACCAGCAGCGATCAGCCCCATTGCAGATGACAGGAGAAAAACACTTCCTACATTTCAGGTTGGTAAATGTACTAAATCCAAGACAGATAATCCAGTGCGCCAGCGAGTCTGAAACTCTATGGACACTCATCAGCAAATGCAAGCATTGTGACTGCTAAGGGATAAGATGCTTCTCAAATGGCACAGCTGAAAAAGTTAGAATTACCTCCTTTCCCGTACATATGATATCACTCACAGCAACAAATTTGGATTTGTTTCTGCTGGGCAGTGGCTCTTGCTAAAACCCCACAGGAAACCTCCCAGCTGGCTCACAGGGATTCGTCCTGACCAAGTCTTCCCCTTCCATCTAACACAGAATGTAAGCACTACAAATAGGAATGGAATTGTTTGGGAAGCCTTGCCCAAGCGTTTGAAAAATACCTAAATCTAGCCCACGTTGGCATAGATGTTGGCGGCCAGCTTGAGATGAGTTTGGTAGGTTCTCAGCCCACTTCCTAGTGGGTAGATGTCTATGGCCTTGCCTACACTCCCATGGACCATCAACCTCAGTTACATGAATAACATAGCTGAAATTGACATACTTAAGTCTTTTCACCACAGTGACTTCTCTGCAGTAAGTTGACAAGCTGATGTTCTCCTGTCGACTCCACTTGCTCTTCTTGTTTTGGTGGAGTACTGGAGTTGACGGGAGAGCGCTCAGCAGTTGGTTTACCACATATGTACTAGAAGTGATAATCAATCCCTGCTGTATTGATTACTGCCCTTAGATCCAACTTGTAGTGAAGACATACCCTATATCATAAAAACCACCATCATGATAGTCATTAATCAAACCCACTGTATGGTGATTTTACCTCAGAGGCCAATGACAGAAAGGGCCAGGGGCCTGGCCTATCTCTTCCACCATGTCCCACTGTGTCAGATTTGAGGAAAATTGGTGGGAAAGCACAGAGGAGGCTTGCATCTACCTATGCTATACCTGTTTTAGGGCTAAACAGAGGCCCCCACTCACCAGCATTGTCAAATTGCTACTTTTTGGCAGGACTAAGACCCCATTCCTACAAAGAAGTGCTTACCTTTAAGCCCAAGTGGTCCCATTGATTCAGTTGGACTAGTCATGCTTAAAGTTGAGTCTATATATACAACTTTGTGGCATCCCAGAAAGTCCCAGGCTAAAATCCAACAGGTCAGTGTGTTGGTATTTTCAGGACTTAGGGATGCTTTCTGACCAAGGAGACCATGCCCCTAGGTCTAGTAGAAACTCTAATACTACTTCCTAGCACAAGAGTCTAAGTAGTCTTTGCACTTGGTGTCATCTCCTTACAAATAGTCAGAAGAAAGGGAGGAAGGGAGTGAGGCCAATACCATTCAACATCCAGGCTTTCAAAATCTAAGAGAGGGGAAAGAGACAAAAAAGTCCACACTTAATTTTAGAAAAGGAACGAAGATACCATCAGTTGTTCATACCCAACAACCAGCAAACACAGCCAGCCGTTCCCCACTCTTCTTTCCTTCTGGGTGTCATTGGAAACTCCCCTCATTCCTTGGCACAACTTGGGCTCCAAATTCATAGGGCACTGGGTGGAATGTGAGCTTGCCATGGTGAGATGGATTTTTTTTAACATACATTCTTGGTACATGCCGTGCTCCCCAAAACATCCTACTCCTCCAATTAATAACCCCTTGTTGGCACAGGAGATGGCAGCCATCTAATGAATTCACAAAAGATGAAACAACCTCCATTTCAATATTTCCCTTCGTTTCCTTGAGCAACAACCTTCATTGAACTAAGTGATGGTGATTTTTACATTTGAATTTAGATATTACATTACAAGTAGTTCCAAAGCATCACTGACCCATATGAGAAACATAACCTTGTCAGCAACGAAATAAATGGAAATGTTTCCAACCAAAGGACTCATCTCCATTGCGGGTAGGTTGGCTCTAAAACTTTCTTAGCTTTCCCTAGAGGGCTGCTTTCTAGTGGATGATGCAGTTTTCCCTTTAGGTTGATGGGCCAATAGATACTGGCTTTCTTTCATCTGTGTCTGCCAGGAGAGGACAGAAAGCCATCGCACATTGGCCATTTCTACACATGCCCCTTCCTCTGGAAGGAGCATGGTAATGAGCAGCCCAGAAGAAGCTAATGAGGTGCAGATGTAAATTTTCCATGCGACATTAGCATATGGCCACTTGATTCTAAGTCCGGAAGAAACTCTAAGGAAGAGGGGGCTTCTGGAAAGAGGGTTTCCTTCTGGGGGATCCCTGTGGGCTGTGCGTCTACCCAGCTATTTTGGAGTCTGGAAGAGCTTCTTCTGGACTCGAAATCATGTGGCCATATGCTAATGAGGAGTGGGAAATTTACATCCACACCTCATTAGCATCTTCTGGGCTGCTCACTACCATGCCCCTTCTGGAGGAAGGGGCATGTGCAGAAGCGGCCATTAAAAGCATGTTCACACCATCAAATGTTTTATCTTAACAATGTTGACTTTTGTGGCACCTTTCACCCAAGCATCTCAAAGCATATTACAGATATGCAAATTGGGAAAATGAGACAGAGAGAGGAGATGGGACCTGAGATACAGCAAGTCGGGGCAACAAATAAAATTCAAGGATTCTGGTTCCCAGTTTCTCCCCATTCTCTGAACTCCACGAGTATCAATGGAATTAGCTTTGCAAGAGGAGAATCATGGCTCCCTCGCGTATATTTCATAACGACTTCAAAAATGCACAGGCAGGTAGAGTAGAAGAAGACATAACTGTGCTGGCCTTTTTATAGTGCCTTAATGTAATCAGAGAACAGTATTTCACACTTCCATCAACACAGGTATTAAATATATCTTTTTAAAAATGTGGGATAAACAGAAATTGGTCCAATAAAAGATATTGTCTCACTCCCCATGTGTCCTCAATATCCCAAGACTGACATAGCTACAGCAACATGCAAACAAAAGCTAAGCCCCTGACAATATGTATAGGATTTTTACCAATACCACTTCAGTGTGCATAAACACAAAACAAACAAAAAACCCAAACACACACACACACAAAAACAAAAACCAAAGACAAACTGGACAGCTGTACAATGATTGGTTGACTTACTTCTGATGTCACAATTGTACCCCTCAGCAGTCTTCAAATCAAAGGGTAAATTTAAGTGATGCATTTCTTTCCCTCTGCCCCAAGTGCTAGCAAATCAAAACATGAACTGAGCAAAACCAGCAAGTTGCAAGTAGCAAATTTGGAGCACAAAGAAAACAGGATTCCCTGGATCTCAGACAGCTCGGACTTCAGGTCACTGTGCACAGAGAATAGAAACTGTTTCAAAATCCTTCCACCCCTCATTTGGGATGGTGAATTATTACGAAGTTTTAGGACTTCACCAAAAAGCCTCACAAGATGACATTAAAAAGTCCTATCGTAAACTTGCATTAAAATGGCATCCTGATAAGAATCCTCATAACAAGGAGGAGGCAGAGAAGAAATTCAAAGCCGTAGCTGAGGCATACGAGGTTTTATCAGATCCCCAGAAACGCTCCATTTATGACAGATCTGGAAAAGAAAGTCGGCACAGAGGTGGCAGAGGTGCAACTGGAGGCCACTTCCACAGTCCGTTTGATTCTGAATATATATTCCGTAACCCAGAAGAGGTCTTCAGGGAATTTTTTGCAGGAATGGATCCCTTTGCACATGATTTCTGGGACCTTTCATTTGATGGAAATATAAGTGAAAACAGAAATAGACCAAGTGGAAGAGGAGCCAGCTTTGCTGGCTTTGATGCATTTCCTGATCTCATGGAATCATTTATGTCATTTGATTCAGGCAGTCCTGGTGAACATACTACATTCTCCTGCAGGTCCTTTGGAGGAGATACTAGTGGGTCAAACAACTTCAGATCAGTCTCAACTTCTACTGAAGTGGTCAATGGTAGAAGAATCACTACCAGGAGAATCATTGAGAATGGACAAGAAAGAACTGAAGTTGAGGAAGATGGGCAGCTGAAGTCCATAAAAATCAATGGAAGAGAACAGCTGAAATGCTAGTAACTCACTGCACACCTGTGCAAAAACATTACCTGGAAGCTGTTTGGAAGATCTCATTTGTGGACTCTTGGTCAGTAAAATGGGATCTAATATAATTAGTAAGAATAAACAGCTTCATTGAGTTCATGACACAATTATTACAGGCTTTTGAATTAATTGGAACAACTTTTTTAGAGGTAAAGGAATAGAGGCAGCTTGTTCAAGCTCCAGCTGTAATGTTAGTGAACCTAAACTAAATGTACCTGTTTTTCCTAAATAAATACTGCAAGGGCAGAAACGGTCTTCCGGGATTACTAAACAGACTAATAATAACAGAGAGGGAGCCGTGCTAGTCTATACACTATCAAAACAAAAAGCAGTCAAGTAGCACTTTAAAGACTAGCAAAATAGTTTATTGGGTGAGCTTTCGTGGGCCTGACCCACTTCTGAAGTGGGCCCAAAGAAATGACTATGAGAGAGACAGAGAGAGCCTTTTATTTCTAGGTGGCAAACTGGGTTTTTCAGAGACTTAAGAGAAATGATTTGGTGGAACCATTGTAGCACATAGTAGACAGATGTCCAACATGACAAGTGATAGTTGTATTAATGCCCTTAACAGTCACCAAGAACTGAAGCAACGTGGAGCCTGAAAGCCCCTTTCAGCCCTAGAAATGGACTGTTCTTGGTAGGGTTGAGGTATGCTGGTAAGGCCAAATAGCAACTTGCATTGCCACAGTACCCACCCTGTGGATATCTAAAGAATGTCAATACTTCAGGGTGTAGTATCACTGACACAAAATTAGCATAGTTTTCAAGCCCATCTTCACTGAAATAGCTTCCTAAAAATGGCTAAGAACAGAAGACAATATTCAGTAACGTAATTACTACAACAGGCAAACATGGAAGGACAACATAAGGAAGAACAAGTTATCTTTCAGCTGTTATTCAAAGGAGGAGCTCTGTAGGACCTACAGAAAATTGCAGGCTGGAGAGGTGGGTATTGGGAATATTTAATATTTGAGGAGATGAACTAACCAGAGGGATGCCAAACGTGCACAGATGTAAGGACACATATGGCACTGGGAGCAAAATACCACCGTGTTCACTAAACTTTAAATACTGGAACTCAGCTCCTCAGGCCTTGATGCTCTACACTTCAGTCTGTTAAAGGAGTCTGCAAAAACCTAGCCGCGCCACTGGCACATACATAGATGGTCTGTCTCTACTGCTGGGCAGAGCACCAACAGATGTGAAGGTGGCTTGTGTTAGCCTTGAAAACATAATAGGCCAGCAAATCAATCTTAATATTCAGTACACTTAATATTCAGTGCTTTATGAACACAGATTATCATCACAACCTGCCTGTGAGCATTATCCCCATTTTACAGATGGGAAAACAAATACAGAGCAGTTACAAGACCTGCCCAAAGTGACACAGCTAGTGACAATCAAGATTAGAATTCAGAAGTTCGTTTCCTTCTCCCAAACTCCAGTAATGTTTAAAATAGGACAGGAAGTTAGGAAATGGTTGAGGGACTGTAACATGAGCATATGGGAGGTGAGGCATTTGGGATTTAAAAATCATAAGGTGATGTTGCTCGGCAAGAAAAAGAAAATTTACTGGTAATGAAAGGGATTTCGTAATTCATGTCAGCAACAACAAGGAAGAGAATTTTGCGAACATGTTGCTCAGTTGCTGTAAAGGATGGCAGTAGGTTATCAGGCTATATCAAGGGACGTATATAAAACAAATTATGTTACCATTGTACAAGACCACATTGACAGTGAAGCACCACTTAGAGCCCTGCACTCAGTTTTGCATAACATGAGGCCAAATTCAGACCCACTGAATTCACCTGCTCTTAGTTTGAATTTGGTCCTTTACCTTCAAAGACAAGTGTGTTTGTGCTGACCTTAGTGGGAAAGGACCCCAGACATGAATGAACAATACATAACACAAAACAACAATGAATAGAAGTGAACACACCCCAAAGAAAGCTCAGGGAGGAACAACAGAACGGATCAAAGGAACAGCCTGCAAATGCCTATACAGTTTGAAGACGAGTCACTGGGCAGGGGATCACCATAGGTTAAGCAAGGATCACTTTCTAGTTAAAATGTCTTAAGAGCATTTTGGGGAGGTAATGCTGGTGGTGCTGTAAGCTTCGACAATCATTTCACTCTCATGTTGAGCACAGGCCAATGCTAGGGAACTGGGCTTGTATTAGCTGAAAAAATTCAGAACGATTAAAGGCTGATGCTTTGGGTGCAAATAGACATGAGGGATGGAATTAGGATAGCAGGGTCTCACAGCAGAGGCTCGTCCGGAGCAGGATGATCAAGATCAGAGGGGTGAAGAACAGGGAATGCTAAGTTGTAAGTCAGCAAAGATAGTTATAGCAGTATGATTCCAGGTGCAAATTCACATAGCAATATAGAAGGTTCTTTTTGGGGTCTAACTTCTGTTACTTTGGAAAAGGGATTAAGTTAAACTTGAAAAAAACAAAATCAGTCATACTGAAATAAGACTGTCCCCACTGGAGTATATAGCTCCATAACTATACAAGTTTAACTGGTAAATATTTCCTGTGTAGACAAATCCTGAGAAATAAGGCTTTCCGCAGCTAGAGTGGGTCTGAAGAGACTTAGGCCTGGTGTATATTTACATTTCAGATTGACCTAGCTACATCACTGCTGAGTGCACAGTTAACCCTCACTAAACAGACAGCTAGGTTGATGGATTCATGTTTGCAGACCTCTTCAAAGATGCATGCTTTCCCCTTACAAAAGCAGACTTGACTCTTCCTCAACAAATTGTCAAAACAAAAAGCAGTCAAGTAGCACTTTAAAGACTAGCAAAATGGTTTATTAGGTGAGCTTTCGTGGGACAGACCCACTTCTTCAGACCATAGCCAGACCAGAACAGACATTGTCCTCCTTGCTTATTGTTTTTGGTTCTCTGTGCCTTAAATATTGAGTCTGTTCTGGTCTGGCTATGGTCTGAAGAAGTGGGTCTGTCCCACGAAAGCTCACCTAATAAACCATTTTGCTAGTCTTTAAAGTGCTACTTGACTGCTTTGTGTTTTGATATTGTATAGACTAGCATGGCTTCCTCTCTGTTACTATTCAACAAATTGTGTTCACTTACCTGTCTGATAATAGCTTTAATCAATTTGCCTGAAGCTAGACTTACCAGCTTGTAATTGTCAGGATCACCCCAGAACCTTTTTATAAACTGCTGTCACCTTAGCTTAGCTATCCTCCAGTCATCTGGCACAGAAGATTATTTAAGTAATTAGTTTACAGAAATTACATACCACAGTTTGTAGTTCTGCAATTACATATTTGAATTCCTTCAGCATTCTTGGGTCCATACCATGTGGTCCTGGTGACTTATTACTATTTTGTTTATTAATTTATTCCAAAACCTCCTCAACTGACAACTCAGTCCATGACAGCTCCTCAGATTTGTTACCCACAAAGAATGTCTCCGTTGTGGGACTCTCCCTCACATCCTCTGCAGCATAGACCAGTGCAAAGAAGTCATGCAGCTTCTGCCTAATGGCCTTGTCTTCCCCCATGTGCTCTATTAGCACCTCAGTCATCCCGAATGTTTGGCAGACTTCGTGCTTTTCATGTACTTAGGCCTGATTTACACTGGGAGGTAACCGTAGGTGACTTTTGTTAATTTTCTAAACAGTCCACAATAGATTTTGACATTAAAGGCTCCTAATGTCTATTTTGGTACTCCTGCTTTTCACAAGGAGCAATGCTAAATTTGACCTTGCATGGTCGACTTTAGGGTAGTGCAGACAGAGCATTGTGAAAGTCAATGTTCTTGGCTTCCTGGAGGTATCCCACAGTGCCCCAATGTGACCACCTCGGCCACCACTTTCAGGTCCACTGCTCTCCAGGGCGATGTCTGCACCACAGAGTTTTGTTAAAACTTGCAAAGCATCCATGCTAAATATATGTCTGTCGACATACTGTCAATAGAAAATGGCACTTTTGTTACCAGACTTCTGCCTCTCTGCCATGAGGCAGAATGCCTTTCTCAACAGAATCTGTCAACAAAAAAACTGCATGGACACTCCAGGGGGCCCTCCGTCAACAGACAGGGTTTCTGGGTCACTGGAAAGTGTGCATCTGGTTGTCCCTTCCGTCAAGAGAGCAGCGGGGTAGCATGGCCGCTTTTTGTCGACAGAGTGGATTGACAAAGCAGTCCACTTTTGTGTATGGCTGCAATCTGTTGACGGAAGTTTTGTTGGAAGATATCTTCCGACAGTAATGCCTGTTGACAGATTGCTGTAGTATAGACATAGCTCAGGTGTACATGAAACTGCCTGGGAAAATTTGAATTTAATTTCCTATTTGATCAGCGTGGTGAGTAGAACTGGCAAGACTTCTCAACAGCACATCTGGCTTTGAATTCCCAGGGTCGCAGATAAGCTCCAGCATGGAGGAGATCCAGGACCTTCTTGCTAGCAGGGGAAGAGGGAGAGCTGAAGCTGTCTTGGCAGGACTATGAAGCAGCAAAAGAAATGCAGACATCTATGCCAAGATCTCACAGGGCATGGTGGAAAAGGGTTACTGCAGGGATGCCCAGGAGTGCTGCATGAAAATAAAGGAGCTCAGACAGGAGTACCAGAAGACAAAAGAAGCAAACGGCCATTCTGGGTCATCTCTGCAAACATGCCACTTCTATGAGCAGCTGCATGGGACTGTTTTTTGGGGAGGGAAGACCAAAATATTGTCCCCAAAGAGTCTGTGGATACCTCCCAAGTGATTGCTCAGGTGGCCTCTAGTAACAGTGAGGAAGACACGGTGGACGAGGAAGAGGACAACAATGGTCAGCAGGTAAACAGAACAGGTGATCTCACCAACAGCCAGGCACTTTTTTTTTTAAACTTTGGGATCTCTTCCCCTCCTCCCAGGATGTTTCGCAGCCAGACCTCGACAGAGGGGACAGTACCTCTGGTGAGTTCTCATTTTTAATCATGCTACAAGTGGGTTAAGACAATGGGGTGTGATCTGTGGTGGAACCTGTACCTACACCTCCTGGTTCTGCCTGGAAACACTTGTTAATGTGCCTGTGGATGGAGCGCTGATCCTCCCAGCACATCTCCATAAAGCTCTCAGACAAGAACTCTTTAATCCTTCTCACGAGGTTTCTGGGGAGGCCTGCCTTATTCCAACCTCCACAATAGGATATTTTTGCATGCTAAGCCAGTAGTAAGTAACCTGGTGCCATTGCAACACAGAACAGTGCAGAATACTGACCAGCCTGTTGGCCACATTCAGTTGGCATCCTTATCACAGTGTGTTCTTCTAAGCAGGCTGATATCTCACATTGCAACCTAGAGGAACAGGGGAAGGGAAACTTTCACTGTCTCAGGTGTGTTGCGGAGAGGGGAATGATGCATCAACCATCAGACCCACGCATACAACCTTGAAGATGAAAGCACAAGCAGCACAGCCATGTCTTGCCCTCCCCACCCCCGGGGCTCCTCGGGGAAGGGAAACATTAAAATTCCCAGCAGAGCAGGGAGGAGAAACATGTAGGATGCAGGAGATTCACATAACCCTGATAGCAAAAGCCGCACAAGAGAATCTCTCACTGTCTCAACAAAGTGGGGAGGTTGTTGTGTTGTAAAACTTATCTCATGTGATGGAGAAAACAAACATAAGGAGATATGTTATTAGAGCATGTGCAAGCCACCTGCATGGACAGGGCACTGTTAAACGCATGGAGGTTAGGACAGCGGATCAGGAGGAAAGGAAGGCAGGTAGTAAGGAGAGGAGAACTGTGAAGTATAGACCCAAGAGGAGATATTGAAGCTGATGGTGCAGCAAACAGATCTCCTGAGGTGCCTGGCACAGAGCCCACTGCAGCCCAGGATGAACCACACGCTCTCCTCAACATGTTCCATACCCTGTCCCGCTCGCTGCTCCTGAATGGAGGGTGGGGGAGAAATGAAGCGCAGCCTTTCATTCCACCCCACAGATACTTCCAAGAGCAGAAGGCTGCCATTTCCTCCACCTGTGATGGCAAAATGTGTCTTGCCTTTGCTCACCTATCTTTATAGCCCCTGCCATGACCTCCTTTACTGCGAGCTACATTTGTCCCCTAAATAAAAATGACAAAGCTCTCAAAAACAGTGTCTTTATTGCTTGTGTTGCATAGGTAAGGAGGGAGGAAGGTTTTACAGGCCAGCACACATACAGGTGGCACTTCCTTAACAGCAAAGGACATGATTGTCATGTCACTATCTGGTCATTCATAAAGCTGTTTTTCAAAGCCTCTCTGACTAGCAGTGCCCTTTGCTGTGTTCTCCATATTTCCCCGGTGTCTGACTGCTCATAATTAGTGGCCAGGTAATCTGCCTCACCTGCCACCATGAAGGGAATGTTGCCTTCTCTGAGGTATAAATGAGTCAGGAGGCTCCTGAACCTAGCTTTTAAATGTCCAAATGTACATCCTACTACCATTCTGCACTTGCTTAGCCTGTAGTTGAACTGCTCCTTACAGTGGTCCAGGCTGCCTGTGTATGGCTTCATGAGCTGAGCTAAGCAAGCAACGGATAAGCTGGATCTCCCAGGATCACTAATGGCATCTCCACAGCTACAATAGTGATTTTTCAGTCTAAGAAGAAAGTCCCATTTTGCAGCTTCCTGACCAGACCAGAGTTCCTAAAGATGCACAATGCACCTTTCTTGACCATTCTACATTGAGGTTGGTGAACCAGCCCTTAGGATCCACCAAGGCCCGCAGCACCTTCAAGAAATGCCCCATGTAGTTTATGTATTCTGTGGCAAGGTGGTCTGGTGCAAAGATAGGGATGTGCATTCCATCTATTGCCCTACTGCAATTAGGGAACCCCGTTGCAACAAAACCATCCTATGAAACTATGTCCTGCACATTTCCCCGAGTCACTGTCTTTCGTAGCAGAAGGGTATTGATTGCTTTGGCTGCCTGGATCAAAGTAGCCCCCACTGTAGATTTAGATTTTTCCACTTTGAACTCCTTGCTCACTGATCAGTAGCTGCCTGGCATTGTGAGTTTCCATGCGGCTATTGCCACTCACTTCTGAACTGTCAGAACAGGTCTCATTCTTGTATTGCTGAACTCCGGGGTGGGGGAAAGCAATTTGTAAAGTTCCACGGAAGTGTCTTACACATGTGGAAGCTTTACAGTCACTGCTAATTGTCCCTTACCTGCAAAACAATGTAGTCCCACCAGTCTGAGCTTGTTTCACAGCACCAGAAACGGTGCTCCACTGTGCACAAAGCATCGAGTGCAGCCAGCATGTCGCCATTCCTCCTTTCCAGTGTTTCATATTTGTGTATGTCCATGTCCTCTTGAGAGTCTTCATTGCTCTGCAAGCAGCTTATGCTCTGCACGTATCGCAGAGCTGTGTGTGTGAGGTGCTCACAATACTTGCCACAACAGTGTGAAGCTGAACACATTCCATGCAATGATGTCTGCACTGATGTGAAAAAAGGGCTCCAAAGCACTTTTTGCCAGTGCTTTCCAAAGGGAGGGGGAGGAGATAAGTGCACTATGGTAGGCTAACAACACATATCCAGAGCCACCCATGGCATTTTTTTGACCTGTCATACACTGGAAGCTTAACCCACAATGCAAAGGGGCAGCAGGAACTGTGGGATAGGTACCCAGAGTGCATTGCTGACAAAGCGGAAGCTGCCCACCCTAACAGGGATGCACTCCATTGACTTCATGTGCCAGTGTGGATATGCGCCCTTGACTTTACAAAGGCGGGTGCTAAAAATCGACCTTGACAAATTTGACCTAATCTCCCAGTGTAGATGTACCTTTAACAGGTTTTACTGGTAATGCATGTGTCTTTTGCTAGTTGCTCTTCACATTCTTTTTATGCCTTCATAATTGCACTTCTACACTTGATTAGCCAGAATTTATTAATCTTCCTAATTTCCTGAGGAGAATTTGACTTGCAGGTTTCAAAGGGTGCCTTTTTGTCTCTAACCACATCTTTTATATTGCTCTTTAGCAATGGTGGCATTTTGGGGACTTCTTAAAAAAAAATTGTGGTATATATTTAATTTGACTCCCTATTATGGTGTTTTTAAAAAGATTCCATGTAACTTGCATACATTGTTACTGATCCTTTAAATTTCCATTTAATTAGCTTCCTCATTTTTGAGTATTTCGCTTTTAATAATAATAATAAATGCTATTATGGGGGGCTTCCTTGGTATTTCCCCTCCACACACCAAGGATGTTACATTTAATTCCTAGGGTCACTATTACCAACCAGTTCAGCTATATTCACTTCTTGAACCAGATCTTGTGCTCCACTTAACATTAAATGAAGAACGGCCTTTCCCTTTGTGGGTTCCAGGACTTGTGGCTCCAAGAAGCAGACTTTAATGGCATCTAGAAATTTTATCTCTGCTTCCTCTCCTGAAGAAACATGTACCCAGTCAATATGGGGAGAGTTGAAATCCCCCTTTATTGCTGAGTTTTCTGTTTTTATAGCCTCTCTAATCTCTTTGAGCATTTTGTAGTCACCATCACCATCCTGGTCGATAGCATATTCCTGCTGCTGCACTCTTATTATTGCATCATGGAATTTCTATCCACCAAGAATCTATGATACAGTGTGATTCAGTTAAGATCATAACTATAGTTGACTCTATGCTTTCTTACATGTATACTGCCTCTTCCTCACCACCACGGCCTATTCTGTCATCCCTATGTATTTTGTACCCTGGTATTAGCACTCTATTGACTATCACTATTCCACTACGTTTCTATAGCATCTGTTAAATCAATATCCTCATTTAATACCAGGCACTTAAATTCACCCATCCTTGATAGTTTTCTAACATTAGCATATCAGCGCTCATAAAATTTGTCAATATTTAGTTGTCTTTCATGTGATGTAAGTGAATTTGACTCTTTTTATTTGACTGTTTTTCTTCAGCTCCTAATAGTATTCTATCAACTTCTACCCTCTTTTCTTTATTTAGGAGATAGAGAATCCCTGTTAATAGATCCCCCCTAAGGGACATCTCCATCTGAACTGTGTGCTCCTCCATACCTTTCAGCTTTCTGTTCCCTCACCCTTGGTTTAAAAACTCCTCTGCAACCTTTTACATTTTACTTGCCAGCAATCTGGTTCCATTTTGAATGATCTGGGTGGAACCCATCCTTCCTGTATAGGCTCCTCCTTTCCTATAAGGTTCTCCTGTTCCTAAGAAATCTAAACCCTACGCCCTATACTACTGTCTCATCCATGCCTTGAGATCCTGCAGTTCTGCCTGTCTAATTGGCCCTGCATGTGGAACTGGAAGTTTTCAGAGAATATTTCTATAGAGGTCCTGGACATTATTCTTCTACTCAACAGCCTAAATTGGGCCTCCAGGATCTCTCTCCTATTTTTCCTATGTCACTAGTACCTGTATTTACTATGGCTACCAGGTACTTCCCAGCATTGCTCATAGGTCTGTCTAGACCAGAGTTTCTCAACATTTTTAAAAAATAAATTTCCCCCTTTAAAAAAATGTATAAGTACCCCCTGAATTTTCTTGTGTACCCCACAGGGTATATGTACCACTGGTTGAGAAACATGGTCCTAAAGTAATTTGAGGTTTTGAAACAAGTGCCATTCAGCCATTCTAGATTGCTGTCCCCTTATCAGGAGTCAGATTTGTTTTGCATACCACCGTTACACCTCACTTAAAAACTACTTACCTACAAAAATCATACAAAAGTATCACAGAAGACTCCTGCTGAAAACTTGCCAATGTTCTATCATCTTCTCACCAAATAAATGAATTGGAATAGAAATATTGTCCTTACATTTCAGCTTAAAGCATATGAAACAGTAGAAACAAGTCCCTGTCTGAATGAATTTTTAGACTGGATTGACTTTATGAGTGATTTTATGTAGCCTGTTTTAAAACTGGGCAAAATCTAGATGAGTTAATGTATTCCCTGAAAGGCCTCAGTAAACTGCCAAGGGTACCCATACCTCTGTTTGAGAAACTCTGTTCTAAACACCCTGAGAGAGCCACAAGCTTTGCACCCGGCAGGAAATTTACCATGTGGTTCTTCCAGTCATCATAAAGCCAGCTACTTATATTGCAAATGATTGAGTCCCCCATTAATATCATCTGTCTATTCCTAATAATTGGGACTCCCTCTGCAGGAGGCATATCCTCAGTATGAGAGGATACCATGACACCCTCTGGAAAGAGGGTCCCAGCTATGGGATTCTGTCCCTCAATTCCAGTTGGATATTCTCCTCTCATGAGACTTTCAGCTTCTTTATCAGCACTGAGGCTGTCTGACTGGTAATGGAATTGCTCTGCTGCATCTTGGAAAGTCTCAGATATGTACCTCTCTGTCTCCTTTACTTCCTCCAATTCAGCTCCTCATCTCAAGAGCCCATACTCAATCTCTGAGGGCCACTAGCTGCTTAAACCAATGCAATAAACTGGACAGCATCCACACTGCTGCTGGATGTTTGCCTGCAGGATTTTTACTCCCTCTGCTTTTGTTTTGTTTTGTTTTGTTTTGGGCGGGGGTGGGATGTTTATTGGCCTATGTTCAGAGAATATTTATTAACTGGATCTGGCTGTCACACTTCTTCTCAACTCCCCTGCAGAACTCCCCTGCTCACTGGTCTTGTTCATGAGCACCTCTGGTGCCTTAGGAACTGGCTTTTTAAACCCTGCTGTCCCTCATAGCCCTGCCCATTGGTTAATGGGTCCTAAAGTGCTCAGGATCAAAGCCTTGTTAAAAAGCTCTCAGCCTTGGCAAGCAGGTTTTTTGACTTAGCACGTGACCCCCAAACAGACTACACTATAAACTTCAGCCAAGCAGGCATGTGGCAAGCAGCAAGCAGACAACAAACTAGAAATGAGTGTCCTTTCTGTTGGCAGAGGCTGTGTCTAGACTGGGAGGGTTTGCCACTATAGCTAGGCAAGCAAAACTTTTCCTAGGGGTTGGTCTACATCGAACATATACCTTGGTACAAAGACATCTCTTGGTGTGGGGACTGTGCACTCCCTGGAGAATTGTGGCTTTTGCTGGCCTCATCCCCAGTGCAGGTGTAGGTAATCCATCGTGTCCGACAATGACATCTGGAGCTTGCACAGGTTCATCAGTTCTGGACTCACATGTGGCTGAGGAATCCAAGCTTTGAACACCATGGAAGTTCACAGTGGGGGCAAGGAAATTGTCCTGGCTCTGTTGGTGTGGCTGCTGCTGTTCCTTTCTTCCTCTCATGAGCATCAATGAGGCGTACACGTCACTGCTTTTCAAAGTTATCATACGCGTGTTGTACGAGAGCACACCAGCCTGTTTGGTCTTTTGCATGCTGCTCTAGCTGATCTGGTTTTAAACCAGCATGAGCAATGTTGGCCTTCATGCAGTCTTTATATCTCTTGCGAGGCCTACTTTGATTCCTTTTGCCCTGGGAGAGTTCACTGTAGAGGAGTTGCTTAGGGATTCTTGACTTCCATTCGTATGATGTGCCCTGTCCAGCAAAGCTGGGCTTTCAGAATCATGGCTTCGATGCTTGTGGTTCCTGCTCTGTCCAGGACTTCCAGGTTTGTAACTCTGTCCTGGCAGCAAATGTGCAGTATTGACCTCAGGCTGCATGTGTGGAAGCGCTCCAGCAGTTTTATACGTTTTCTGTACAAGGTCCAGTTTTCACAGCCATACAGAAGGCTGGTCAGGACTACAGCCTTGTACACTTTCAGTTTAGCGGACTGTCAGATATTGTGCTGATTCAACACTTGTGCTCTCAGATGTCCTAGTGCCCGGCTGGCCTGGCAGATCCTGGCATTGATTTCTTTGTCAAGGGAGCCATCGTTGGCTATCACACTGCCAAGGTACTTGAACTCCTCTACTGTTTTTAACTCTGCTCCTTCAATAAAGATTGAAGCAGGGAGAATAGCAGATCCTGGAGCAGGTTGAAACAGTATCTTGGTCTTTCCTAAGCTGATGGTCAAACCAAAGAGGCGAGTGGCATCAGCAAACTTGTTGATGATGAGCTGGAAATCAGATTCCTTGTGTGCCTTAAGTGCCCAGTTGTCAGCAAAAAGGGCTTCAAGGATGAGCCTCTCAAGCGTCTTTTTTAGCATGCAGATGACAAAGGTCGAAAAGGGACCCATCAAGTCTGTATTTTATGTAGACTCCATGGTGCAGGTCCCTAACTGCGTGGCTGAGGATGCACATGAAAAATTGAACAACACTGGGGCCAGCACATACCCTTGCTTCACACCATTGGATATCTCAAATGGATCTGAGAACTCACCATTTGAAAGAACAAAGCCAGTGCAGGTAATGCTAGGCCAATGGAAGAGTTCGTCTCTTGGCTTAGCTCCTGCTTAGGGGAAGTGGATTAATTAGAATGCTGAGAGAACCCCTCCCACCCAGACCAGCTGCAGCTGTGCCACTTTCATACTTTAGGTGTAGACATTGCCAGGCATGTTGACAAGGGGGACAAAAGGGGCAATTGCCCCAGGGCCCAACAATTCAAAGGGGCCCAGCATTCTGGCTGCTACAGTAGCAGCCACAGCAGTCAGAGCCCCGTGTCCCCTAAATTACTGCTGGAGCACTGAGCTGAATGCTCTGAGCAGTGCTAAGAGCTGGGGATGGAGTGTGCCATACTAGGGGCAGCACTGAAGGTTGGCTGCCCTCAGACCCATCATTTCTGCCCCCAGTCCCACTACTTCTGGGAGCAGAGAGTTGCCCCGTCCACTCCCCTCCCCCCAACTTGACCAGGGACTCACAGAGGCTGTCATCTCAGCTAGCCATAGCATGGCAAAGACAGGGCTTTGGAAAAGTGTTGGAATGCCATTCACAGGAGCACAAAGTCAAAAGAAAGTTGTGTCAGGGATTCATTAGATCACACACAGTTACAACAAAAATATTGTTAACATTTGTGAGCCCTCAGACCCTTCAGGAAGTTGTGAATGGGATGACTGAGACAACAACACATACACACTAAGTGTTTTTACTTCATCATAAACACTCAAGCCTTCTTATCAAGTGTTGCTGGGAAGTCATCAGAACATCAAATACTAGCATACCCCAAATGCTTTGCAAGGCTACTTCACCATTCTAGTATCTCTCCCTCTCTGATCCTTTCAACATACAACTGCTAAGGTTATCATTCTTTCCTGCCCTCTGACTACATCTCTCCTGGTTCTTGAATCTCCAGACAGATCTCCAGATTGAACCCACAGAAGGAATAAAATTATGCATGTGGCTATGGCCCTGTCTTTCAAAAACTGACCAAATTAAGACCCAAGATCAGAACATCCCAAACTCTGAGGTGTTTGAAATCCAGACCAGCTCTGAATTTTGCTGTTTAAGCTTCAATAGAAACAGACTTCTTGATTCAAGAACCTGATGCAAAATTCAGACCTGGATTTTGACCAGTTTAGAGGGTTCAGAGGTGCTGTGCTTGACCCAGTCTAGTGACAGCAGCAAGCTATGCTAATAGATGTTGGTTTGGATCCCCAAACCCAGAAGTGTTAGGGCTTAGTTTGAACTGGGATTTTGGTTCAAGCCCACTATAGCTCTCAAATAATATTTTCATACATTAGTACAACTTTAAATAAAATAATACAACGTCTATATGCACCTTTTATATTGCATATCAGGAATGCTCACACGTTCATACAGTGCCCTCAGCTAAAGAGATAGGCACCTTTTTTCCCAGTTACAATTGCCAAGATCTTATCCGTTCCCATTCACAAGAACTGCACACTCCCTCTGGCAGCTGCCCCACAATAACTTACATGGGATACTCACTAGTTGGAAAGTATTTAATAAATGTTGAGCTTCCTTTAATGCTGTTTGGCAGCTGTAAACAAGAAGGAACCAGCATCATGTGATGATCCAGTGGATCCTTTGCTGTACAGAAAATAAGTCATCCCACAGGATTTATTTCTATAATTAGCTAAAAACAAGCAATCCTGCAGCACCTTAAAGACTAACAAATGTATTTATTAGGTAATGAGCTTTTGTGGGTAAGAAGTGTGTCTTATCCACAAAAGCTCATAATAAATAAATAAATACATCTGTTAGTCTTTAAGGTGCTGCAGGACAGATTGCTTTTTGTGAAGCTACAGACTAACACGGCTACCCCTCTGAGACTACAAGTTATCGAGTCTTCTGCCAGGGGTGGCATGTGAGTGAGATTGCTCATCCTGCAAAGAAGCTATATTTTGGGACCAGCCTTGGTTAACAGTGTCTCTTCAAAAACAACAAGAAGTCCTGTGACACCTTATAGACTAACAGATATTTTGGAGCATAAGCTTTCCTGGACAAAGACCCGCTTCATCAGGTGCATGAGTGTCTCTTTAAGAAGCTTCTGCACGTGAAGACCCATGCATGCAGTGTCCCTTCAACCATTATGGGGCTCAGGTGCCAAATATAGGCTGCTGCCTTAACACACCAGCTCAGCCCACATCTCTTCCCACTCACATCCAGATGCTGTGCCTGATACTGGTGACTTATTTGAGTGTAAATGCCAGGCCAAGGAAACAGCTTTTTACCTGAACGAGGCACCCTTGCCTCAAGATAAATATGACATCAGATAAAAATGCAGGGTTCTTACTGAGCTGAGACTCCATGAAAAACACAAAACTAACACATCCACTACACTCAGCCAAGTAACATCAGCAGCCAGCACAGAGAAGCTGAGTCACTATTTTATTACAAGGCCCACAACCACTTTAATGGGGGCTTAGGCTGCAAAAACAAAAACATACATAAAAGCATTTGGAATTACTTCATAAAACACTAAATCACAATATTAACTGACTGACCTTTGCTCTACACAGACCTGCTAATTTTAGCAATTAGAGCCAACAACTTGAACATATCAAGTGGGCAACTGTTTAACAATAATGACATCTGCCTGGAAAATCCAATTACGTCTAAACATCTTTAAGTCCCCACTAGGGGATACCTGCTTTCTTTTTGCAACTGCTAGTCTCTGCCTAATAGGATTTTAAACTCACAGCCTGCTGCACACAGGGGTGGGCAGTGGCCCCCTCTCCCTGGACTGGCAGCAGCAGGACTGTGACCACATTAGGCAGCGAGTAAAAGTCTCTCCTTGGACAGCGATGGAAGCAGTTTGATTTTCTGACAGCCTAATCTGATAGATGGGTGCATTAGCAGGATCCTTTCACTCTTGCATTTCCCCTGCAGATTCAACTGCCCCCCACCTCTCCAGTCTGATCTTATATGCACTAAAGGCAACCGGTCAGTCCAAGGATGCTCCCTAAGGGCTTCCCCATCTCTAGGACAGATGCTAGATCTAGCTGACCATGCATGTCTTAATTATTAAGAGGACTGTTGCAGTTGTTTTCACTCTTTGCTGGGTATTTAAAACAACTTTTCCTAGAATCTCTAACACAGATAATATTTCCAATCCAGGCCATCTGAAGTATCATCATTTGCCCAGTTTCAACAGCTCAGTGGTTTTCATAGTGTGGACCACATCTTAGTAATGAGATCATCTTGTGGACACCTCTTCTCCCACTCACAACCACAGAGACCTGTTTTCCTGTCAGTTGTGAGCACAGAAACATTCCATGCAGCAACTATAGCAGTTATTTATATAACAAAACCCACAGTTCAGGGGGTAAAGTGGTACACATTTTGTTCCTGTGGAACTTTTTAGTCAAAATGCAATTCTTCATTGCACCTCCCCTTCCCATCTGTTCCGCTCCCCTTGCTCCCTAGCTACTGGGAGCAGATCTATGCTAGACCTGAAAGTCGATCTTAGAGATGCAATTCCAGCTATGACAATTGCATAGCTGGAATCAACGTATCTAAGATCAAATTATCACGCCATCCTCACAGAGGGAGGTCAATGGGAGAAAATCTCCTGTAGTCCTCCCTTATTCCTCATGAAAACAAAGATCACCAAGATTGACTGTCAAGCCCTGGTGGTTTGATTTAGCACACCTCCATTAGGCATGCTAAATCAAACCCTGGAAGATTGACATTCCCTAAGACATTCCCTAAGTTTCCTCTCCCTTTCTCCTGCTAGTGGTCAGCAGTTCTGCTGCTGCTGGTGGCTGCTGCTGCTCCTTCTGGGAGCAATGCAAGAAGGCGGCAGCTAGTCTGGCTCCTCTTCTTCATTTGCAATTGTTTTTGCTGTGTCTAGGTGCATGACAGCAGAGAAAACGTCTGTACAAGCAGCCAGGAACAAGGAGAAAGAGCCAGCACCATGAGACCAGCCAGCGTGTTCCTGAAGGCAATCTGGGGAGCTTGATGTTGGCCAATTTACAGACAGTATAACAATAAGGGAACTTATTCTGATCCCAGGTACACTAGAGTAAATCCCTGAGCTCACACAGCTGTTGGGGGGACCAGAATCAGCTCCATGGCTCCTTCCTTTCATTGCTTAGCATCCCCTTGCCAACAGAGTTTGTAGAAGTTTTGTGTCAAGGCAGAACAACAGAAATTCTTCTCTCTGCCTCCTTTTTCAGATAGAACCTGAAGAAAAATCACAATTGTGTGTTTATAGCATCATAGTCTGATGGCGTGGAAGAGATTGTGATGTCACAATAATTGTGGCTCAGTCCCAAAACTGTGGGAAAGTCTTTCATGGTCCCATCCTGTGATCAGCAGGAAATTAAATAGTTCTGATTCTATCTTGGTCTAGTGATGTAGAGTCAACCCATGAGGATGCAAACACTGTGACGCGGTGTAACAATGTGTTTCTATTGCATGGATGGATGAATACCCATAGGTTGAAACTCCATATACTCCACATTATTACTGCTGAGATTGCACATTCTGTGTATCTAGTACTGGGCAGTTGATGAGTCCACATGAGGGCTTCAGCACCTCCTTGATGTTCTCACAGAAGGCAAGCAACAGAACAGTTGTGCACTGTTAGTGGCATGATCTTTTGTAAGGGATGTTAAGCTCTGGATAATACCCTTTGAAAGTCCAAAGCTCCTGTGGGCTAAGAGAAGTACGAGCTGGGTTGTCTCATTACGAAGGAGAAAAACAAACAAAAAAGGGAGCAGTTTGCAGACAGACAGCATATTATTGCAGAGGTGGGAGGATGGATGGAAGGAAGAAGGCAATTTGAAGGAGTGAGAGGAATGGAGGGAAAGCAGATGCTCTGGAGGCTCTCCAGGTATAAGTGGCAGCATGAATGAATGTATTCATGAAGACTACTGGTAGTGAATGGTCAAAAGAGATGATTGGACAATATAAGGGTGAAAAAGGCAATGCAGCAAAGATGCTGAAGGGGACTGATAGAGGTGGAATTGTGTAGAGCTTTGGAAACATGTGAGAAAGTGACACGTGAATGGAGGACAAGAGGAAGCCACTCAAACAGGTGGAGAAGCTGGGTTTGGCAGGTACAATTACCAGGTAAAACACAGGCACACAATTATAGATATATCTGTTTATAGAAACTACATGGAAGTGTGACTACAGCTGAATCAAAAATTTCTGTCACCTATTAATAGAGCTGAGTGAATATTGAATCAAAATGTCCTATAAATATTCATTCAGGTTTTAAAAGGAATTTTGATTCAGACACATTTACAATTTTTTCTGTATAATTCATATAAATAGATCTCTCTCTAAATAAACAAACAAACACACACACTGCTATAGATATGCATAACCAGTGGTCGTAGTAACTGCATGTTTCTTCATATTTATATTCTTGGGGGAGTGCCAGGCCTTTATTTATCTTTCTCCTAAAACTTCTACTCTGGTACCTCCTAGTTCAACTTGTGTGCCTGTTCTTATACTCTTCTAATAGCCATTTCAAATAATTCAGAACTAACCTGAGATGCACCTACTATATTTGTTAGAGAGCTCAGCTGATAGGAATAACATCATCTGAAACATCATTTGTCAATGGGTCAGTGCATGTAGCCAGGGCAGGGACAACTATAGAATTAACTGGAGCATTTGCTAAAATGAGGAAGATATAAAATGTACTGGCCTAGCTCCATGGGCAATATATTCACTTTGTGGTAGTCCATAGTTCATAGACAATGATGGAGAAATGTGCCACCTGTTGGAATGAACATACAAGAAGCAGTGAACATGTCTGGTTTACTTCTCCTAACCAAGATGCAGGAGTGCCTCACCAGGTCGCTGGCTCTCTGGGTAAGAGGTCTGTGGATCTAAATACCACAAGGACGTCAGCACCCCCTTGTTGTTCTCACAGAAGGCAGGCAACAGAAGAGTAGTGCACTGTTAGTGGCACAATCTTTTGTAAGGGATGTTAAGCTCTGGATGGTACTCTTTGAGAGGCCAAAGCAGATCTCAGTGACATGGACTCCTGACCTGCAGAAACATGCGAGTTGAGTCCAACTCATAACTAGAACATAATGGGTATAACTTGAACGGGGAAGGTGCTAGTTTCTCAGTCGTTGCAGGCCAGATTAGTCCCTGCTGTAACTCTACCACTTTCAGGGGAGTCAGAGCCTACAGCCTCAAATGAGACAATGACCTGGCTTCCATTTTCTATCCCTTATATGGGCAAGTACAGTAAAAATCATCATTGGCTTTGCACTTGGTGGACTTAGATAAATGTTTTTGCACCAGTTTCCAACACATTCTTCCCATTAGGCTGTTGGATCATTAGTTATTTCCCCTGTTTACCTCACTTCACAAAATCACAGAACACTAGAACTGGAAGGGACCTTGAGAGGTCATCGAGTCCAGTCCCCTGTCCTCATGGCAGGACGAAGTACCATCTAGATCATCCCTGATAGGTCTGTATCTAACCTGCTCTTAAATATCTCCAGTGATAGAGATTCCACAACCTCCCTAGGTAATTTGTTCCTTTCTTTTCTCGTTAGAGGTAATTACCATATATCTTGATTCACCTTTTTTCCCCTCTGTATCACTTCAGAGCACAGGAGTTCATGGGTGCAGCTCCAGTACGTCCGAATTTTTTAAGAAGTCCCTTACTGTTTTTCTTCCAGTCCTCTGTGCCATGACCCACCCTCCTTTGCAGCATTACAGGAGCCCCACTCCTTTCTCATGGGACTCAACTTTCCATCCTCTGTGCCCTGGCTCAGATCTGCATTGCAACACAATGAGCAACCTGACCTTTCCATTTCACCCTGTACTCTGCTTCTTACCTCAGATCTATGCTGAAGTCTTACAGGTGTTCATTTCTTCCCCTCTGCTTAACGCACAGGCATTCCCTGGCTTTTGCCTACTTTGGATAGTTATCTCATAAGAATAAATAATTACCTGCAATTTGGTATCCTCCCACTGTGACCAGAGAAGGACTTAATTTGCCCAGACCTTTCTTGCACGTCTTCTAAGCAGCATCTGCCTGCAAAACAACTCCTAACCCCCGACCTCTGTGGAGAAATGTTTCATGTGTTCAATGCCTACAGACTTTTTTTGATCAGAGTGGACTGAACACACTGAGCCAGCAGGCTAAGGATCTAAGCAACCAGTGATGGAGTGTTTTTGGCCTGTGTTTTGATTTGCCTGAGGAGAATCCCCCACAGTGTCTAAACAGCAGCAGGAGTAGGTCCAGCAGCACCAGGTGAGTCAGCAATGAATGACATCAGTGTTCCTGAGATAAATATGCCAATGTGAACATGGTAGGCATGAGAAACCCATGTCTGGCGATAACATTTTTTGAATCTTATTTTTTTGTTTTATTATTCTCACCCCTGCGGTTCCTCCAGCTCCCAGAATGAAGAGGGAGTTTTATTGCTGGGGTTAAGAAACACAAATTTGCATTACATCCTGGCTCCTGCTGTAATACTTCAGTCTCGTTTCTCTCTCGTCCCCTCTCCAGAACAACTGATGCTATCGCAGCCTGATTTAATTTCAAAGACGGATTGTGATTTGGCAGTCGGGGGGTATGGGGGGGAAGCCAAGCTAATCAAAAGTCACCATCTGCTGCGTTGCCATGGGGATATTCCTCCCCAATAAATGTGCTCTTTGCCAAAATCACAGATAACAGCACTATAAAGGGTGGGAGGGGGAGAATAAAAGAAAGAAGTTCCAACACTGGGGGGAAAATGAGAGAGAAACCAGGGAGAAATGAGAACCAGAGAAGACGTGGGAGAGACGGAGACAGAGACTGTTGAGAAGGAAAGGAAAAATGGCCTATAGAAAGAATACTGAAAAGGAAGAAGTAGTAAAAGATATAGGCAGACAGGCAGTGGATGATGAAGAAATAGGGAAGAGAGAAAGACGACTGAGGAGGAGGAAAGGGGAGACACATACAGACATGCTACTGAGCAGGAGGAGATAGACTGGAGCTGCAGCATAAGATGTAATGGCAAAACAAGCTGAGATAAGATAATTGCCCTCAAAGAGTAGGTTCTGGTGATTAGGAGAAAACTAATGCTTTAGTTAAAATTCCCAAGATGACAGTCTCGATTCAGAAAGGCATCACTATTCAGATCAGAAAATAAGAAATGTAAAAAAAAAAAAAAAAAAAAAATCCTCATGCTGTGACTAACACCACCGCACAAGAATGGTTGGGTTTCTAGTCACTTATCAGGTTGTCTAATCCAAAAGGTACCTACAGTATCTGGCAGTAACAGTCCCAAATAAATAATACAGCAGGTCCTGATGTCCATCCACTGCAATGCTGTAGAAACTCAGTGCAGATTGACATAGAGTTTGGTGTTTAAAATAAAAATTCTCTGGACATGAATGTCTTCAAAACATCTTGGCTAGAATGGCAAAGGGGATGGGCCACATCATTAGCTAACTGTGATGTCTGCTTTCCATCTAGCTTTCTTTTTTATATGTGAATATTTGGCAACCACTTAAGATGTAGAATATAAATAATAACAACCCCAGTACTTTCCACACCCCACTATAATTTTAAAAGCAGAAGTTACTGTACCTGACTTCTAGGGGGCAGCAGCTTCAGCTCCAGATGGACGTTAGAGGTACCTCAGGTTTTTATAGCTTGATGTATGCTGGGGCTTCAGTGCAGAGATAAGCCAGCTAGTCAAGAGCAGCAGGAGCTCTGCAAACCTAAAAGGGATAAAAGAAGTGAGATTTTAGGTCCCAACATGTTGAATGCCTCCTGAGCCTATTTAGACAGTGCATGTGTGTATGGAATTACCGCTTAACCCCCAATAACTAACAAGGATATGGGAGTCATTCTGACCTCCCTCCCCTCAGTAGTAACCCAGTTAACTGGGCAATCCATATCCATACTAATAGAAGTGCATGAATTATTCCCAGAAGAAACACAATAAGTTGAATTTGAACTTTTCTTCTGTTTGAGAATGATCCATGAATAGATCACTGTTCTATGACTGCACCACTCAGAATTATTCAGGGACTGCTCTGGGTAATCTTGTTTTGCAATTCAAAACTCAAGCTATTTTGATTGGAAGTTAAAGTCACATGGTCCTGTTTCCATTCCATGACTGGATCAGTATAACACTATATTTCAACCCTAAACATTCAAAAATCGTAAGTCAGCCAGCAAAATATCATGAGATTGGTTTAAAAATCATGAGACTTTACAATATATAGATAGAGTTATTACTTTTTTGGGTGGAGGTGAGGGTGTTGCCCTTTTGATTTCAGAGCCTTTCGGGCACACCTGAGTCACATTTTCATGCTTTTCTTCACAACCACAAGTGCTGGAAACCTAGTTTAAAAACAAATAAACAATACACACAAGTTAAAATTCTCTCATTATAACATGACTCCAGTAGCTGAGAATTAAAAAAATAAATAAATATTGTGAGACTTGCAAGAGATGGTGATACTGACAAAAATCAGATGGAATACTGGAGATATGAATATGAAAATCTCTTCCTGGGAATATTCTCCATTATTTCTGAATGAATTGCTTTTTCAACAAACATTCCTAGCTGTTCATTCATTCATTAGAACAATTGTGGAAATGAAACCTGGAAGGAGACAGACACAATTGGAGTAACAATTAAAAATTCAAGTGAAAGTTAATGCATAACTTTTTTCAATGTAGCTTTAGTCTTGGGGAAAGAGTTTTGACTTATCTGAATTCTCTTGGAAGGGAGGTTCCCTGAAAGGACCAACCCATGAGAATCCAATTTGCTATCCCCCGGAGAAAAGGGGAGTGGCCCAAAAAGAATTTGTACCCTCCAGTTAGACTAAAGGGATATTTGGTATCCCTTATCCCAGACACATACACCAACCAGGCTGAGGTGTGCACACTGCAGTTCCGCACAAGCTCAGAGGGCTGAGCAGCCTATAGTAGCAGGATTTCTCAGGCATTTGTTTGGAAATGGATTCCACTTGACTGCCATACAGACATCACTGTGTGCCACGTGTCCTCAGGTGCAGACAGCTGGAATTGATAACAAGTTTAGCTAAAACCCATCTTGGCCTTTAAAAGGATCAGTGTATTCAAAGTAAAGAGAGTTTTTTCCAGATTGGAGTCTCTCAGGAAATGCTGAAATTTCCCTCTCCTCCATCCCCATGCCCCCCGCAAAAAGTCTGGTCAGCTCCTGGTCCTGGTCCCCTACCAACGCTACTGCAAATGACCATTGATCAAGGTGCTCTTATAGGCGAGAAATACACTAGAGTGAGCTGGAAGAGAGGACTGAGCCACTAGTTAGTCTGGTGGAGGAAGGGCTTCAGTTTAACACAGGGTTCAACTACCTTTCTGAGGCAGAGTGTCCAAATTTGATCTTTTGACTTCTATGTACAGTTCAAGTGCCAGTGATATGTTTTAAAGTCACTAATAGTCCTATTTACAACAGCTTCAGTAATAAATGAGAACACAGAGCTTTACTCTTTAGGTAGTGGTTGGTAGCATGAGATGGTCTTTTGCTAATCCATAGGTGGCCTGGTTTTAGCAAGTTCCCAGCTGCATGGGGGATGAGAGGTGCAGCTGAGCTACCGCCTTGCATATTGATGAAAACTGGCTCGCGTGCCACTTGTGGCACCTGTGCCAAGTATTGCTGACTCCTGGTTCAACATTTGACCAGTAGAAGGACCCCATGATTTCCAGTGAAGAGAAAAAGGAAGTGGTATCAGCACTTTTAATCTCCCAGCTCTACCAGGTAGTATATGCTCCATGCAAGGTTTCTATGATTAGAGTCCTAGAGATTTGCTCTAGGATTGTAAATCAGAGATTTTTAGATGTCGTCTAGGACTCTAAACATATAGTCCTCAACTTGTTTGCAGTTATAGAGATTGGGCTAGAGGACTGGGTGATGTGATACAGTGGTATTATGTAAGGGGTCACTAGCTGCAGTTCCATAACCAACAGCAGGCTGAGGACTGGAGGAAGGGGAAAGACCGCCAGAGAGAGAGGGATTAGGAGGACAACTTGAGGGGAGGACCTAGACAGAATAGAGATTTGGGAGAACCTTTGAAAGTAAGAAACAAAGTGGAAAAGTTTATGCAAATGAGACAATGCTTCGTGATAAAATGTGCAAATTGGAGGAATTACAGCATTCGCATAAATTCTCCAGATTTTTGGATTTACAATCTTAACAGGTAGGATGTGAAATTCCAATTGAAGAGGAGATCAGGCACCGGGAGAGAGCTGAGTAGACCTGGTGTGAAATTAAGGAATTGTCTGGTGGCAGCTTCCTGGACACAGAGGGAAGGCCAGCTAGAAAGCAGCTTGACAGCAGCACCTGAAAAAATTGTGAAGTAGGTGATGTCTGGCAAAAAACAGATACAAATACACTGGTGGACACACTAGCACAGCCTCCAACAAGACGACAGGAGATTGGAATGAACTCATAGTACACAGAAAATGCTACCAAATATATCCAAATATGGGCAGGTTGGCAAGTGCTTTTCAGAACAAGATTATAATTCAAAAGGATCTGGGCAAATTGGAGAAATGGTCTGCGGTAAACAGGATGAAAATCAACAAGGACAAATGCAAAGTACGCCGCTAAGGGCTTTTCTGCACTTAGTGGAAAATCACTGCTCCGGAGCTCAGTCCAGACAATTCTCTATTAAGGACTGTGGATAGTATAAACCAAGAGGTATTTCCTATTCTAAGTACTGTTATTAGGACAGCCACTAGAGGGCATTCAAAATATTGTAGTCTAGATTCTGATTCACTCCAGCATGTGAGAGGAGGGGGAGACAAGTGCAGAGAGCTCTTCCACCCTCACACATCCATGTATGAGCCAGTCCTAATGGTAGTGTAGCCTTGGTACTCCCTCGAGAGCTGCAGGTTAGTGTTGTTGCTAGACAGGAAAAGCAAGGCTTTAAGCTCCTCATGGAGGGTGCGTGTTGTGCCAGGTGGGCGCAGGAGAGACCGAGATGTTGATCTTCGTGGGCAGAGAGCGGCTGTTCCTGGAATGGTTGGCTGACCAAGTGGGGCTGCAGGTGTTGGCTGAACTCAACACAGCAAAGTGTCGATGGGAGTTCAGTGGCTCAGCTCAAGCAGGGATAGGGTGAGCTGGGTTTCCTGTCAGCATCGTCCGTCCTACTTCCAACAAACTTCCCTCCTACTTCCCTTCCTACCTCCATCTTCTTTGACAGATGGGGAAACTGGGATGAAGGAGCAGTCAAGTGATAAGCTAGTGACAGAGCTGGGAACTGGACTGAGATCTCCAGCCCAATGCTTTAACCAGTTTTTCCAATTGTATTTGACCAGGGAACCCTTTTAAAATTGAAAGAATTTTGCAAAACTCCATTCCCAAACTCTACTTCTCTCAGCCCTCCAGATCTGCCCCTCATCTACAGGCTTTACCAATGTCAGCCCCCAGATCCACCCCCTATTCCCAAGCTTAACCCCCTCTCACTCCCAAACCTGCTCATCCCCCAGGATTAACCTGCCTCAGCGCCGGGACTAACCCATCCGTGGCACTGGCTGGGGAGCCTATGCCAAGTGGTCATGTGCCCCCAGCAGAAGGAAGGTAGTGTCAAGGTGTTTTGCAGATGGGGACCCCCGGAGGGGTGTAGCCGATTGGGTAGTGGGACAAGTGAGGGGCTGTCTGTAGCTACCTGCCCTGCTGCTGCTGAAATAATGGGACTAAATTCAGTTGGTTTAATGGCCAGATCCTTCCCACCACTCTGCCTGCTGTGAAACCAAATAAATTTAGTTCTATTGTTTCAGCGACAGCAGGGCAGGGACCCTTATTTTGACTTCAGAACCCCGGGGTTCCATGGAACACCATTTGGGAAATGCTACTTTAACCTTTAAGCATCACTTAGAAGCAGAGACCACAGTTTCCTTTCTCTCCTCCCTCTCTCTTGTTGCCATGCACCACAACTCAGGAGGACGGGAAGCTTGGTTGGGGAGGGTGGGGGCAAAGATGTGGAAGCAATGAATATGAGTTAAAAATAATGAAAGATTTTTTAACAAAATTGTCTCCTATTCAACCAGCTTCTCACTTCTTCTTTTTTTCCCCCCAAATTAAACAGCAAATTATACTTATCAAAGAAAAGAAGGTAAAGGGAAATCTGAAAGGCTGTGGAAAGAACCTTTAATTATTAGTATAGTGGCATGAAAAGCTGTTGAGCCCCTTAGAAACGTACATGACCAATTATCAAAAATATAAGAGATACAGAAAGAAAGGTTTGTCTAATAAGTATGAATCACAGGGCCATTTAGAACATCAGTGTTAAAGCATTAGAGTTAAATGGAAAAGTAAAAAGGGGCTGATGGTTTTAACTATTTCACAGGAGGACAAGAGGTTGATACTGATAAGACAAGCAGTATAGTGAAGTTAATTATCTGCGGCCTGTGGTGCACAAAGCTGTTTGAGCTGGTGATTAATAGAGATAAACCATTCAAACTCCACATTTCTAAGGTGAATGAAGACGGTAGAGGAACTGCTGCTGTGGCATACTAACTAATCTCTCTGATGGCGATGGGCCCTGTTTCTTCTGAGGCCATCATTTGGATTTATCACATTCCATCTGCCACCCAATACCCCAATAACTGAAGAGAAATTTAGGAGCGGAGGGGCAAGTGGACCAAATTTTCCCAATTCAACTGAGTGTTTGCTGAGTTGACACCTGTCAGGAAAATGTGCATTGCCACATCTATACGCGCCCCTCGCCTGCACTTTTTTGGAAGGGACATGCAAATGAGCAAGATTGGAAATGCAAATGATACACATATTTAAATATCTCATAACTCATTTGCATATTCCCATGTAATCTGGCCTTTGAAAGAGCCATTTCCAGAAGCCAAAGCACCCATGTGGACAGGGTTCCTCCCCTTTTGAAAACACTCTTTTTTCTATTTTGTTTCAGGAAGAAGGGTGCTTTTGAAAGTGGGGTTTTCCTTTTGAAGGAACCCTGTCCACACAAATGCTTTGGCTTCCAGAAATGGCTCTTCTGGAAGCCAGATCACATGGGCACACGCAAATTAGGTGTGAGATATTTAAATCTGTGCCTCCTTTGCATTTCCAATCTTGCTCACTTGCATATCCCTTCCAAAAAGAAGGGGCTGTGTAGATGCATCTCAAGGGTTGGGTACCTTAAATAACCAAAAAGAGAAATAATCATGGGGGGTGTTAAAATGTTTGAATATGGCACTTTCCTCAGATGTAGGTTTTATTTTATAGACAGAGAGTACCCATATGAATGAAGGAAGTGAATCAAATGGCTTAGCAGTTTAATTTGAGGTCTGAGTCAGGAAGAAAAGATGTGGATACTGTTAGGACTGACTCAGTCCTTCATCCTTCTGAAGTCAATAAACTGGGCATCATAAGGTTTACCACCTTTGGGTCTGGCAGATAAGACTTCAAAAATGAACGGCCTGGGTGAACATTCAAGATGCATAGATAGACCTTGATCTTACCAGATTTCCAGCTGTATCTCCAGACCAAAGTGATATAGAAGTGCTCTAACAGCAGTCTGAACCTCAAAACTCCAAAACTTTCATTCTGATGCCTCTCCGAATCTCTTGGGCCTTCACATTTCCCTTGGTGACAGTTCTGAAACAAAAACATTTCAAAAATCAAATGGAGAGAGAAATCTCTGAGCTGCAATTTATTTGCAAATTTGACTCCATTAACCATGGATTAAACAGAGACTGGGAGTGGCTCACAGCTCACAAAGGCAGTTTCTCTGCTCTGGGTGCTAATATCGCCCCATTAGACTCTGACACAGGCTCACATCCCCCTGTCCGATCTGACTTGTTTTTGTCTCTTTTGATAAGTGCTGTTGATACTGGGCCATTGCCACCTTGCTGAATAGACCTTGTCAGCTCTGGCCCTCCCTCTTACTGGGACCCCACTCTTTAAATACCCCTTTGAAACCACCACCCCACTCATGCATCTGATGAAGCGGGTCTTTGCCCACGAAAGCTTATGCTCCAAAATATCGGTTAATCTATAAGGTGCCACAAGACTTCTTGCTGTTCTCACATTTCCTTTGTGCACTTTCTGGTACTTCCTGATTCTTGTTGGTTCCAGAAATACTGCAGCTATCAGTCTTTCCTTTTGTGATATTTCTGTGCTTCTGTTTCTGGATCAATGAAGTTCCAAATAGCAATTAAAATAGGAAAACCAGTTGACTCTAATTTTCTGAACTCCAACATATATATTTGGAATTTGGATTTCTAGTTCAATTTTAACTTTGGGCTTGGATTGAGGTCAGTTGTTGTTTTCCCCAAACTACTTCACTCATCCCTAACAAGTCTTGAAAGGTAACTGAACTTCTGCATCTGCAAACAAAAATGTTACATTTTTTGGCCAAACAAAGTTGCATACTTTTTTTGTTTTTAATTGCATCCAGGCCAACTTAGCACAGAGCCAAGTTTCAGACCAGTGGGGTTTGTGCATGGCTTGGATACAAGTTATTGTGAATGGTGATCTCTGAAGGCAATACTGACAAATGGTGACACTAGAGGTGACCACCACAACCAGCTTCTGTGACATACAAAATTACTAAAGGGGGCTCTTAGTTTGTGATACAATCTTGAATATTACGTAGGACACTGAAGTTTGTGCACTTGACTGCATTGTCTGAGACAATCCCTACTCCACACAAGCCTCTTAGCTGAATCTTTCCAAACTGTAGTGATTTGCATGAAATAGAACACGGAGCCAAACCGCACCTGGTTTTCAACTTGCAAAACAAAACAACCCTTGTTTCCATATCACAGAAATGGCTCAAAAAAGGAAATAATTTAGCTGAATTGCTCTTTAACTCTTACCCATGCATAGTGTGAGCTGGATTCTATTGTGACGTGCACCATTGCTTTGGTGAGTTGGTTGACTTGAAGCACAGATTAAAGTCAAAACCTGACCACCTTGACCCATCTCTCTGGCCCTAGATAGAGCTTACAGGGTGAAATTGATGGAATATACCTCGCCTCTCTACCGAGAGATCTCTTCTGCGAGTTCTCAATGACCACCACACTGGGAGGAGTTCAGAGAAAATGCTGCTTCGTCATAACCGAGCAGGGGAGGGGGATAGATGGGAGCACTAACTCTTGAAACTGGCCTTCAAATCTATAAAGAAGCAAACCAAACCAAACATCCAGATCTGAGTAACTTCAACAATCCGGGAAAATTCTGATCCTGATATGAATTTTGCAGCTTGGGACCATTCCCAACTGTACACCCCAAGGCATCCAGCAACATTTTCCCAGTGGATGCAATAGTGAGCAGCCATCCTTCCAATTAAGATTCCTCTTTGGAAATTACAGGCCCCTCCCCTCACTTTGCTCAACTCTGTCAGTGTCAAGTTTCAGTTGTTACCAAACAAATGGGTTTAAGTAGCTTGATACAGAACAGTGGGAGAACAGTTAAAAGAGGATAATGGGCTGGGAGTGATTTGTCTCTGGTTAATTCACAGGGTCAAATGCATGTAATGTACCTGATCAAGGTCAGGGTTTGGTCTGTCTCTAACCTTACAACCTGGATTGGTTCACCCACCAGAGAGGGTGAGATTAACTGGCTCCACAAAGACCTTCACTTTAACAGAGTTGCTCTTTAGATCAATGTCAAATTATACATCCTGGATGGTGCTATAAGCAGACTCCAAACAAAGCTCACGTTAATGGTTCAAGATCTATTTGTTGTTACAGCAGGAGGTTGAATCTGGAATACACTGATTAACATGGACACAACGACAATGATGGTTTCACTAAAAAATGTTCAGAAGAGGTCTGGCTTCACATAAGAATGTAAGGGTGTAGCTTCACGCCATTATCTTGGGCTGTTACTCATGCATTGCTGGCTTGCTACTAATACCCCTCCCAGCCCTTCACATACTCCTCTCACTACAGTTTAGCAATGCTTTTGATCTAGTCTAGACTAACTGGCCTGGCTGGAGTACAATCTAAACTAGAGCATGGATCTTGCTTCAACTCAGGCCGACAAGCCACTCACTTTGCAGTGATGATGTAGGTTAAATCACTAAATCGCTGATGGTGCTCCAATGTCTTCCCGCATTTCCCACTGTGTATCCACAAGGTCAGGTACGTTGCCCCACAATTCACCGGGAAAGAATACTAAAGTGGCTCAGCTTACTGCAGCACAAAGAACCTGGTGTAGGCCCCCATAAGTCAGGGGAGCACAGCACCAATGAGCACAGAATAACTCAGGAGTGGCTTTGCAGTGTGGCTGCTCAAACTCAGAGTAGCCCTGGGCCTCTGACCTAGATGCTCATCGTCTAAGTTAACTCTGCAGTGAAGCTATCTCCAAAAAGCTTCAGCAGCTTTGGATTCGAAATCTCAAGGGAACAGAATAATGCCTGATGAAGTTTCAGGTACTCCCTGCTTTCTGCTGAGCAAAAGAACATCTGTGTAGGAAATCTTGCTACATTGTGCTTCTTGCAACCATATTTCCAACTGAACAATGAAACCCTTTTGGTTATCAGACTCTGTGCCAAATTCACGGCTGATCTAATTCCAATGCAGGTTTGTCTACTTTAGGGATATCTGCATGTATACACATTTCCGTCATCTGTACAAAGCCTCAGACTCTATTGGTGACATTTATTACTGTTCTGGAAATTTGTAACAAATAATTTAGTCAATTATTTTTGCTTTTATCTTCAAAGTACAGGTGTTCAGTTTACAATTCTCTGGAATTAGTTATTTCTTTAGCTAATTCTTGATGTATACATTGTTTATTGGAATATCTGGTATACGTAAATCAAAATAGAAACTATTTTTAGCTAACTTTGATTGGACACCTAGGTCACAAGGCCTTGTTTCTGTCTCTTTACTGGATGAATAAAACTTTTAGTACAAGATTCTGGGGCAAGTACTCAGATTTACAATAGTTCAAAACTGATTTATTAATAACCTCTAATATTAACCTAACATTTTCTGTTTCCACTGGTACTCTAAACCGTAACTTTGTTGGTATTTATGAAAAGTCAACAAAAAAGGAATGTAAATTAGGCAAAGCAAACTTTGTTTTTGCTGTTAATATTGATTGCATTTAAGATGATTTTATTGAAATTTACATATTTATTTTCATTCAATGGAATTACAGATGAAAAATCAGAAATAAATGTTTATCCAAAACATGATGCAATAAAGAAAAAAAACAGTGTTAGAAATAGTTCCAGCATATGGAGGCAAAACACAATATCTAGAAAAAAATATGACTGTATGAGAAATGGGCTAGCCATTTAAATGATCAAGTTAAAGAAGAAAGCTCAGCCACCACTGAGAATTTATTATTCCGTCTTTAGGAGTTCTGAATTTTTGACAGGGGGCATTCTATAGCTCCAATAGCCTTTGTATCCTGAAATTACTGAAAAAAAATATTTCTTTACAATTAGTTTTAAGTTACGGGCACTTTTCTTCAGTTAAAAAAAAGTGAGATTGAAAAAATGTCAGCTTTTTAAAGCATCAATTGATCCATGGACATGACACCTATTTAAATATTATCATATATAGTTTTAGAAGTATGTACACAAAGGATGCAATTCATCCCTCATGCCAAGGATCAACATAAAGTCCTCCACACCACTTAAGCCTCTTGTAAGAGGCCACACAATTGAATGCATGTGCAGAAGTGCCTGCGTACCTCCTTCTCCTTTCTCCCCACATTCACAGGTGGTCTTTTAGTGGGTTGGTTGGTATCAGACCAGATTAACAACCACAATTCCACATGTGTACACCTCTGTGCAAGAGAACCGGGGTTGGTATTCCTGCCTCTAGGCTACAGAAGCAGCCAAAGGGTCTGTGTGGCAGCACCATGCTCTGGAAGGGAGGACTTTCACCTACCCAAGCTCCCTGCACTCCATTCGCATAGACCATAAACATACCTGACCTGATGTAGGTGGAATAAATTTTGCTTAGGAAAAATGAAATCACGATAAGTGATGCATTTGGAGCAATAGCAATTAATGGTTTGGAATCTTGACACAAAAATGACAAAAGTTTAGGAAGAGGTAACTTGACCGAGATGTGTGCACATGGCAAAGAGGAAATTTTGTACCATCCCACAGAGCCACCATGTCCAAATTTCCAACAGGATATCTGTCAAGCATGACACAATACATTTTTTAAAAAGTCAGAGGCAAAGCTAACACTTGTTGCTTGGTTATATCGTGAACACAGGGTACTAAAAGTACTTAAAAAGTCTTTAGTACTTTTTCTCACTGTGACTTTCATGGGTATCACCTGCATTGCCCAGCTTCTTTATTAAATTTGTACCTCTGCTGAAAGCAATGAGTCTTTTCTCTAACAGGGCATATTATTACCATGACCATCACTGCTCAAACAGCAGACAAAAAGACGACCCACCAACCCCTTATTCTATTATGATGCCATTATGTGGGGCCTCTTTTCTCTTCTCTTCCACTGTATGTCAGAAAGATTAAATGGTGCAACATGGAGATGGTGTCTTTTGACAGAAATGGAGTTGGTCAGCCAAAATGAAGTCAGTCTCCCTCACACTCCCACCATTTGACATTACCCTATACTATTATTAAGAATTGTATTCATTCATGACTGAGCCTTTAACAACTGGTTTTCCAACTGTGATGGGATTTTCCTCACACTGTTTGCTTCGTTACTTTCATCTCTTGTGATACAGGTGGAGGTGAAGCTTTGTTCACGCTTGGAAGCGGATGGACACTGCTCACCCAACCAGTTAATCTAGTTGGGGGGGAAAAGTTTGATTTCCAGCAAGGCTGGTTGATATTTGCAAACTTCAAAACCATAAAGCATCACTAGTGTACATGCACCTGTGGCAGCAATAACAGAATTTAGGAATTTTTCCCATCACATTATTAACAACAACAAGTTTATAGCCATACCCATTATGTGTACTTTTCAGAATTCCAGGAAGTCACAATTCCTGCCCCAACCCTCTCATGCAGTCTAATTCTGCCATGGTACAATAAAGCTTTGTTAAGTCACACTAATGATTTAAGTGTCGGAACCTAGGAGGTGCTGAACTCCCTTGTCTCCCTTTAAAGTGAATGGGTGGTATGAATGTTCAACACCTCTCAGGATCAAAGCCCAGGGGAGAACTAGCCTTACTGAATATTGAGAAGCAGAATACACATCCCAAAAGCAAGGAGAATACATGACAAAGCATACATTGCACGTTCATGAGTTCGGTAGTGTTGGGCTTTCTATAGTGCTCAAAAGTATACTAGGTGCCTTACAATAAAGTTAATATGGCTTGATCCTTGTGAGCTTGCAGACCAGCACTTGGGCATGTGTTCAACTTCACTCACCTCTGTGCACCACCCGTAGCTCCTGGGGGTAAAGCAAGGCACACATTTCTGCAGTTTCAGGATTACCTGACCAACTTCAGACATGGTACAACTCAGTGCTTTTTTTTGTGCCAGTACTTGCCTGTACTCACCTTGACAGTCCCAGCCATGGGATTGGCTGGAGGGCAGGGAGCTCGGTGAGTACCAGTGTCTCTCTCTCTTTTTTTTTTTTTTTAAACTAAAAAGGCACTGGCGCAACTGAATTTGTACTTAACAGACCAACAGGGTAAGTGGGTGTAGAAAGTAGGGTGTGGGACATAAGCAAGACTATTTGGAGTCATACAGCACTGCTAAGTTTCAGATGAATGCAAACAGAAGGCAGAGTTCAAAATACGGCACTTTTAGTAACAAGAGTCCTCACTAACTCATCTCCTGTTACATCTTGCTGAGGTTGCCAATCATTTTGTGTAAATTAAAAAATGTGCTGGCTAGAGGGGCTGTGGGTTAGAGTATTAAAAGTGCCTCATATTCAAGGGGCTTGGTATGGGAGTAAAAGAGAGTGCCTCTTAGCCACCATGTGGAATGGGTTTGTTGGGTAAAAGTGCTCAAGACTGCTTCAAGCTGTGATCACATAATTGTTGGAATATTTTGTGGGTACCTTGAAATAAAACCAGTTTTTTTCCCAATGGCTCCATTTTCCACAATGAAATTTGAATGATTTATTCTTCTACCTTATTGCTTCTGTTACTGGAGTCCAATGTAAATTTTCCAGACCTACTATAAAAAAAACTTCATTCTTGATGTAACTCCATAGGCTTCCACAAGTGCCATATAATGAATAAATTTGATCCTGCACCTTGCACAACACTTTCTATACTATACACACACAAACATTAATTTATACATGCAGTCTTTTGCACCAAAAATTAGGTAGCTAGCTGGCTAAATTATATTATTTGTGCCCCAAATTAATTGCTCCTGCATACTTTTGCCTACACATTTAAAACAATGCAAAATAAGAAAACAAGAGAAATACAGAAGGGGGGAAGAGAGAGCGAGCGAGAGGAAGAGAGTGCACACCCAAACGCAATATTGCAGCATGCATGTGGCCTGGACTACTTCATTTCTGTGTTGAAACCAATTTGTTGCATTATGTTTCTATCTTCTGCATGTCCACATTGCCATAAGGTCTTATTTTTTACAAAACAGACTCATCACTCTTTCCCACAGGATGAAAACATGGTTAAATACTCACTGTAAAAAAACCATTATGTGATGTGCTAGCCAAATGATACACATAACTCCAACGTAAGTGCTTTTTTGGCAGCTACTCAAAGGAGCAAAAAATCACATCGTTTTCAGCCCCAATGATAAGATTACACAAAAGAAAGCAAAATATACAAAATGGTTTGATGATAAATATTGTACAATAAAGGAAGAATAAGCTGATTTTCTTGCTGTCACACCCTTTGCAGTTTACTATAATTTTTCCAGAACTAGGAGCAGCCATGCCACTTATTTCCATCCTTTGGGTGTCCCCCAAAAACTGACAAAAATAAGGATCTGGAAGGATTCCTTTTCAGGAACTTCCTTCACCAACTATTTCCTCATTTTCAAATGAGGTTTTCGGGAAGGAAGCGACAGCCAGTGGTAACATTCCCTATGGGAGGAACTCATTTTTCCTTCACATGCAGAGATGTGAGAATGTCTACAAGTGAGACACATCAGGAAAAGAAATAATCCTCTCACCAGTAGAGTATTCCCACCGGATAGTTGCATCTGGTGTGCAGTCCAAGATGGCACCATCTCAGGGGCCATATTTTCCATCTGATAGTAAGTGTTATATGGCAGCTGGCAATTGCAGAGTATACTATAGACTGTGCACACTACTTACTCCATGTGGATGTAAGCAGGGATGAAAAAATAACTACTGTGAACCTTCACCCAAATCCATCACAAATGCTAAAAAGACAAAGTGGGGCATCAGGGCAGGGAAGTTTAACAGAAGTTATATGTAAAGCTGGTTGAATTAGTTGTTGTAAATATTCTCCTTGTTTGCAAGTTAGTCACACATTTCCTCTGATTTCTTCAGCCATATTTATTTTTTGTAACTTTTATTTGGACTGTTTCAATAAACAACTTTCAGCTTATGGGTTGTTCACGAGCTGTTCACACTGGACATTTTTCATTCATTTTCATTATTTGTGGTGTGTGATCCATCACTTAAGTCACATGATACTCACATAACTTCTTAAACAGGAAAACAGTGAATAAAAAGAACACGCTTCTATGGAGATACTGCCTAGTGAGGGGACATGAGCCTAGTCATCAGACTGGCAGTACAACACTGAAGTGAACGACTGCAAACACCATGTGAAAGAAGTCAATTGACTATCTGTGACTTAGAAAAGGAGACGATATCCACTACTTCTGTTCACAGGACTCGTATGTGTAAATTAAGGGCAGAAAAGATTGTTGTTAAGACTAATGTGATTTATGGTCACAAAGCAAGTTCTTGATGCATTGGGGGAGACAAGCCCCCATTAATAGGAGCTCCAATTGAGCTAAGCCAATTATCCCTATTAACATTAACAGGAGTAATACTAATGCATGATGGGGAAAAGACAATTTCAAATATAAAGACGCCTTCTTTTATTTTCTTCGTAAATCTTACGCTCAAACAAGGCAATGACTCCCAGCTTTCACTGCTTGCTTAGGCCAAAAGTCAGGCTGACTCATTTTTTATTCATGAAGCTGTGATTAGAGTTTCTATCAAGACTGGAATCTTCAGGGTGTCAGCTTTGTGGGTGCATTGCAACCGCTGTTTAATACCGAATGAAGTCACACACGTGTATTGAGACCTTCACTGTGAGAAAAGTCAGCAGTCCAGAACATTCCCTTCAGTTGCAGCTTCCATAGCATCTCTGAAGTTGGTTGCTGGCTTTGTCTTTGGTTGCTCTTGTTTATCACGCTGCCAACACTGACACGTACCCAGTGGACATGTTTATTCTCTCTGTGGCACACAGAAGCATCTTAAACAGATACCTGTAACCGTAACGATAGCGTTTTAATGAAGAAAAAGCAGCAAAATTAAACGCAAGTGGCATATTACCACACTTGTTTTTAATTGATATTTAATTAAAAAGTTAATTATTAATTAAGTTTATCAATTGCAGATCAGTTGTTCAATAGAAAAGGGTTTATTCATTTAATTATCTGTGTGCAACTGATAGTATATGCTTTTTAGACTGGCAAGGTTATCTCTGCATCTCTTCTAATTTAGATCAGTTTAGTTTCTAATCTATCTAGAGTGCTTCCTTTTGCAGGCTTTTGATTTGATCTATAAATGTTTACTTACTGAACTGTTAGGTATTAGAGCCTGATGAAATAAAGGAGAGAGTGCTGGCTGGGATACATTATGCTCATCGAAGAATTCTGCCACTGCTTGGTTAGAAAGAACTTCTCAGGGTTTTCTTTCACAGTCTGCCTGCTGTAAAAGTTTCAGAGAAGATAAACATCCACCCAGAAAGTATGTTAATAGCCCAAACAATGGGGAATCTTCAAAGGATGGGAGAGGCCTTAGAGCAGAGTATGGCGACAGACGCCACCACTGGGTAAATTACCCCACTGCCTTTGCTGCCAAAATGACCATGGGGTGTGGCTCACGGCAGCCGCCCAAGAGCTGATCATTTGTGAGCTGCGCCACATCTGGCCAAGAGGATGGGTAAATGTGGTTATTCCTAAGAATCAAGTGGTTTCCGTTCTCCCTTTCCACATCAGACCATTATTGGGTGTTAATCAGCAGCTATCTTATGAAAATATATATATTTATAATACCTTACCATGCTCTAAACTACCCTATAGAACTAGCGCCCCCATAAACTTATTTCTAATGAGTTATCTGATAATTATTTGAAATCGATAACTGTCTTGTTAAAATTCTGTGACAAGCATACTCTGCATCCTCTGTTTTTTAGTGTTACGCATTTTTCAATTGGAAAGCTCCATTACTAGAGGAAACTGGCACAGTTCCACATCATGGGAGAGTTGATTCCGCAAGGTGCTGAGCACCTTGCCTCCCATTGAAGTTAATAAAAGTTGCAAGCACTTTGAATTTCAAAGGTTTGGGCCTCAGATGAGGTTAGCGATAGGCATTATATAAATAACTAAAAATGGAAACAAACTTACACCTTCAGACCCAGCCACCCACTAAAGCTCTGGGGAAGTGCAGATCCAGAGCATGTTACCCAATCTCCTCTATATAAATGATTACTATTTCTATAGTACAATAGGTGTGCATGGCATTTTACAGGCAAGTGTGCAGACAAGATCCCTGCCCCTTGGAGCTTCCAATCTAAATTAGATCAAGAACACAACACAAAAACTACAACAGACCATGGTGGATAGGGATACGGAAAGGTGGGAGAAACACATCAGTAAACAAAAGGAGGAAAGAACTGCTCTTGAAGAAGGGGATTCATTCCCACAGAGAGAAGATCTTTGAGTTGATTAGATTCACATGTTTCTTGTTGGTTGCTCAGATTTTTAATTACTGTTTGAAATTAGTTAATTGTATTTATGATTTTAACTTTTGCACTGGAACTTTTGTTGGAAGGCCTCACAGAAGATGTGTGCTGCAAGGAGGGATGATGAAACAGAGAATGCCAGTTTAGAATTTAATTGATCAAAGAAAGGAAAAGTGTTTTACAGCACGCCAATAATTACAGCACAGACGTTCCTATAATGCAGGCAGATGCTGTAAAACCAGTATCTGATTGGAAGGAAACATGCCCAGGGCAACACTCCTTCTTCAGAAGGAAAAGTACTGAGGAAAGAGGGCAGAGAGAAGAGAGGAAGGTCATTTGCAATGCAACATGCCTCTGGAGTTGCCAGAAGAGCTGGGAGAATGGTGGGGGGAAATGTCCACTAATATTCACTCCACTTTTTCACATGGATTCACTGTTGCCTAGTTTGTCTCCTTTCTGTGTTTATCCTTCACAGACATCCCCATGACTGGGCCTTTCCAAGGACCGACATTTATGGAAAGTGAATTTCAGAGTTGTATGCACAAGAATTTGCTGAAACTAATGTTTACCTATGCAAGTGTCATCCCCACTGATGAGGGATATGCAATACCCCTCCTGACACTCACACCAGCTCCTTGTGTTCTGAGTAGCGCAGCTGCCCTGCCTCTCACATTGGAAAGGCAGTAGATCCCAATGGGTTTGGGAATGAGTGTGGATTGATTAAAAGGCATATGCAGCATATCTTGAAGAATGATGGGTAGGAGACGCCCAGTAACCATTTTTTTATTCCTCCAGTGTTTGTGCATGTCCATTACACTGAAGGTGACTCCCAAGTTGTTATGCAAAACAGCGAGGCTTGATGTCTCATGGGAAGAGGGACTATAGAACTGATCTTCCTACATTTGTGTCTTCCCTTGATGCAGGAGCCAGAGCAGAATGTCTGGTGCATATTTGTAGAGATCATGCTGATGCCCAGCAGATGTCCACAACAGGGACATGTGCCACAAATGCTGTAGAGGCTGACTGTGCTCTGGTTGAGTGTGCTGTCAGCTTCTCAGGCAATGCAGCCGGTGATGCAGTTTGAGAGTTGCTGTGCAGTACTTAACTTCTCATACACTCTGCATAGGAAGCAAAGAGCTGGGAAATAACCTGAAAGAGCTCTGTCCTATCCAGATGAGTCAAAGCTCAATGACTCTCACATCCAGAATACGCCAGTTTTGTTCATCTTTGTGCACATGTGGCTTTGGAAAAAAAAAAACCTGGTAAGTGCAAGGAGTGATTCAGGCAGATATCAGATACCACTTTTGAGAAAAACAGAGTGCAGTCTAAGCCAGAGCTAGTGTTTGTGGAAAACAATATGTGAATGATCAGTGACAAGTGCATTTGTCAAGACAATAGTTCTACCACTCTTCTAATGGAAGTGTTATGAACTAAGACGACAATCCTTCCCAAACGGGACAGTAGCAAGCAACAGGAAGTTCTGTGGCACCTTGTAGACTGACAGATATTTTGGAGCTAAGCAGGTCTCTGGCCACAAAAGCTTATGCTCCAAAATATCTGTTAGTCCATAAGGTACCACAGGACTACTTGTTTTTGAACATACAGACTAACTAGGCTACCTCTCTGATATTTGTCACCATGCAGTAGCAAGCAGATAGCTTCAAACTAGACAGCACTACATTCAAAGCTCAAAGTTGTGCTCGTTCCTGGATAGGAGAGAACAATCCATCCAGGCTTTTCAGGAATGTTGTCATGATAGAGTTCATAAATACAGCTCTAACATCAATTCAGGGGCAAAACACTGAGAAAGCAGCCAGATGCACTCTCATGGAGATGAGGGCTGCATCTGATTCTTTAAAATGTAAGAAATAGTCCATAATTATTTGGCGCTTAGACAGAATCACAGAAACATTATGGGAGGTTTTTTGGATGGAAAAACATCTCCTTTTACTCATGTAAGCAGCTCTTGTAGATTCTCTAATATTAAGGAGGATTTTCTGGACTCCCAAGCTGTGTCTACACGTGCACGCTACTTCGAAGTAGCGGCACTAACTTCGACGTTAGGCGGCGAGATGTCGAAGTCGCTAATCTCATGAGGGGATCGGAATAGCGCCCTACTTCGACGTTCAACGTCGAAGTAGAGACTGTGTAGACGATCCGCATCCCGCAACTTCGAAATTGTGGGGTCCTCCATGGCAGCCATCAGCTGGGGGGTTGAGAGACGCTGTCTCTCCAGCCCGTGCGGGGCTCTATGGTCACCGTGTGCAGCAGCCCTTAGCCCAGGGCTTCTGGCTGCTGCTGCTGCAGCGGGGGATTCATGCTGCATGCACAGGGTCTGCAACTCGTTGTCGGCTCTGTGTATCTTGTGCTGTTTAGTGCAAGTGTGTCTGGGAGGGGCCTTTAAGGGAGCGGCTGGCTGTTGAGTCCACCCTGTGACCTTGTCTGCAGGTGTGCCTGGCACCCTTATTTCGATGTGTGCTACTGTGGCGTGTAGACGTTCCCTCGCTGCGCCTATTTCGATGTGGTGCTGCGCAACGTCGATGTTGAACATCGACGTTCCCAGCCCTGGAGGACGTGTAGACGTTATTCATCGAAATAGCATATTTTGATGTCGCCACATCGAAATAGGCTACTTCGATGTAGGCTTCACGTGTAGACGTAGCCCCAGTGAACAAGGGTAGAGAAGGCTACGCATGTAGCAGCTCCTTGTCCCCACAGAAACAGAAAAGAGCTTGAGATTGACTCAAGGCTGTGACCCTCCTTGGAACAGATCCAGGGACACTTCCTGTTCTGCCAAGTCACAAACAAATCCATTAGTACAAAACTGCTTATGCAAAACATCCAGCTAGAACTGATGCATTGAGAGACCATATGTGGCCTAAGTCAAAGGATCTGCTTAAGTGTTCTACTTGACCATTTTGAATCCTGGAAAATGAAATGCCCTGAGGGTTCTAGAGAGAGATACTGACCTAGCAACCTGAGTTTATTCATCATCAGCACCTCAAGTTCTTTGACATTATGGGCAAGACATTTTCTGAATCCTGTGGGCAGCATGTGTTTTGTCATCTTATTGCTATTATAGCCATATGAGTTTATTCACATATTACACCACTGTGGTGTTGTCAGTGAGATTTTGGACAAACTTGCCCTGACTATGAGGTAGAAACTGCTGATACACTTGGAACATTGCCCAGAGCTTGAAAAATATGTATATGTAACTTGGCCTCATGGGGAATCTGTATGTCCTCAACCAGAATCTTGCTCAGATGCGCTCACCACCCATAGCTGGTGTGTCCCTTACCAGAGTCATGGCAGAGAGGTGGACAGAAGGGAATTCGCCCACACATGCTGTTTTGGCTCACCCACCAACCCAAATAGGACAGCACCCCAGCTGAGGTGTGTACTTGCTTGTCCAGGTGGTGAATGAGTGGGCAACAGACTGAACACTCTAAGGCCTGGAGCACTCTGAGGTGCAGGGATTACTTATGTACATTTACTGGCATGAGGGATTACTTATGTACATGGAGTCATGTGCCTCAAGAACCTGAGGCAATTCCTCACTGGAACTGCATGGCTGGTCTTTGAGGGACACTCAGAGATTCTGCATTGTCTGGAATTAGGACAGAAGCAGAACGATCTTGGCAGCAGCTGGGTGTAGAACCACTCCAATGAACTCTATTCTTTGTGCAGGGGATAATGCTGAGTTTTCTTTTTTTATTTTCAGGCCCGGGATGCCTGGTGTCTGGAGAAACCCTAAACCAACCAATCCAGGAAAGGATACATGCAGGATGTCTCTCTGGCAGAGGTAGGCTGTTGCCACCTCCATGTAGTTGGTTAAAGCTCTTGGTACCAATAAACTTCAGGAACATTCTGGGGCAGGGCAGATTGCAACATGGAAGTAGGCATCCTGGAAGTTGAGGGCAGCATGCAACAACTAAATAAGGGAAAACCATAGCCAGGGATATGCTCTTTTTCGGGTGTTGAAGGTCTGAAATGGGTCTGAGACCTCCTCTGGCTTCAGGTGTTAGGAAGTATCTGCAACAAAGCCCCCTGCTCTCACAAAGAGGTGGCACTCCAACTCCCAAAGACTATAGATGCTTGCATTCCTTCTCCTAGTACAGACTTGTGAGAGAAATTCCTGACGTGGTACTGGGGAGGTAGGCAAGCAGGAGGATAGGGAAAAAAATGCAGGGTATGCCCCAGATTTCACTGCACTTGGTACCTGTTTGTCGGAGGAGGTGGACAGCATTGCATTTAGGAAATGTGGAAAGAAAGAGATGGTCCAGTGTGTTCAAGGCTGGATAGTATGCTGTCCTCAGCCTGAGAACCAAACAGACTGCTTCAAAGCCTGAGTATGTCTGTCTGAGGAGATGAGAAAGTAGAAGAAAGAGGCCTTCTTCTCTGAGACCTTTGCTTTCTCCTGGACTAGTCAGCTTGACAGGAGAATGCTGCCTTGGCTAGTACTGAGGATGATATTTTATCCTCTGAATAGCTGGTGTATAGAGAGGCCTGAGGACTTTGAATTGCCCTAGAGCCCCTTAACGTATGTCTACACTACAGCTGGGAACAAGCTTTCTCGGTAGAGTTGCCAACTTTCCCGACCAGACAGACAGGATGTCATTCACAGTAATGGCATCAGGTCCATCCAGTGGGAAATGTGTCAACCCTACTTCAAGACAAGGTGGACAGACTTGCATTAGCAGGGCTTGAGCAAAACAGCAATGGATGTTGCTTCACTGGTAGATGGTTGAGGTAGCCACCTTCACTCAGACCCACCTATCCCGTGTCTGAGCTTGGGTGACTAGCTTGAGTTTCCACCAGAGCCATAACATCCACATCCTTCTTTTTACCATGCTAGCTTGGGCCAACCTAGTGCTAGCCTGACTACCTAGGGCTATGGAACTGATTCCCAGCTGCAGGGTAGACATACCCTCATTGTGAGTAACACCACATCCATTTTGAGAATCAAGCACATCTTCCAATTACATGGTATGCATCTGCAAGAATCCTTTAGGACTGCACCCAGGAGGAATGGTGCATAGTCTCTGCCATACCCCTAGTTCTGGTAGCAAAATCCGTAGTTTCCAATGAAACCCACAGTGCTGACTGAGAGACTGGGCAACCTTCTGCAACAAGGGACTGAAACCATTCTCTCAAGTTTTCTAGCAGTTTATTTGCAAACTGAGAGATTGCATCCCAGTTAGAATAATTGTAACAGGACTATAAGACCTGGCATTTGGCACTGAGGTAAACTTACCATAGACTAAAATTTTTCCCCCAGAGAAATCAAGCTTCTTGGCATCTTTTTGTCTGGGAGTAGCTTCAGACAAGCCTGACAACTCCTTTTGTTCCCAAGGGCCATTACTAGCAAGCCTGGCATAGGATGTAAATAAAACTACTCTAATCCCTGAGGCAGAGCCTGGCATTTGAATTCCAAAAATTTGGCCACCAGTGGAATGAGACAAGGGCTTGCTACACTGTTTTAATAGGTTGCATGATGGCATCATTTATAGGTAGGGCTGCCTCGTCTGTTATAGCCAAATGTAAAACATCAGTTTGTGCAAAAACATAGGTGAGATAATGTCTTTTATTGGACCAGTTTCTGCTGGTGTGAGAGAGAAGCTCTTTTTCAGCTCTATGCCTCCTGCAAATCGTCCTCACATGTTTCTTTAAAATCCTTCAGTGCTAGGAAGGATGCCTGTGGTGTCAGGATAGGCTGCAGCTCTCAAGCAGATTGAAGCAAGTGCTGTAATTTAAGTCCAAGGGTTGTTTGGTGCCAAGTGTGGCAGGCCTCTCAGTACTGGCTGGAGAAGGCTATTTTCTAGGCGATCTGCTCCTATAGGGTAGATAGAGGCAATGTTGTGCTGTATGCTGGGAGAATTCCCTAGCACATCCAATACTGCCATTGAGGAGGTGCTCAGCGCTATCTATATTTGAACCAAGAGTCCCAAACCCTGGCTCTATTCCTGTCAGATATGCATCCATAAACATGCAATGAGACCTGGAAGAAGCCCTGGACTCCTTGTAGAGCAAGACTTAAGAGGCCGCCTCAGATTCTGATGAGAATTGTACAACCAAAGAGGGTCGTTGGTGACTGTAACATGGGCTCTATCCTGAGAATATGCACCAGAAGCAGCACAGAAGGTGTCCTAGCTGTTGGCACCCTGGCCCCAGGGTATCAGGTACCGACTGGCTAAGGCTGAGGAAAGGGGTAGTCATTCTACAGTCAATGAGTCCACCACTGAGTAGGGCCAGAGCTAAAGGTCTTAGACTCTGGTGCCAGATAAGAGACATCACTCTGAATCAATGGCAATGGTGGTATTAGCAGGAAAAAGAGGTCTTGAGTTGCCATGCAGACCTCTGGCATTTTGGACATTGATATATTGTTGGTTGGTTTGCCTATGATCAGGATGGTCTAATCAGTCACATTAGATGAAGTAGTCAGTTTCAGTGACTCTTGGGAGGGCTCTGGAATTACTGACTCAGATCGTTCAGTATGAGCCAGTGCTAGGGAGCAGATAGCTGAAGGATAGGATGCACCATAGTCTCAGCATGGGAACAACCTCTATAGTAGCATGCTTGGAAATGTTTCCGATTCCATGTGCAGGGCCAGGTAGACAGGCAGAACAATGGGGTCAAACACTGAGGGGCAGGAGAGAAGGGAAGCATGTTTGTGTGAGATTTCCAGCCCAATTTGGCAGACTTACTTGTTAAGCAGTATAGATAAGAAGATGATTAGTGAACTCAGCCTTAGGTTTGAAATACCCAGACTCCCTGGAACCACAGGTTCAAATCCCAAGTGATGTTGACTCAGCCTTCTGATGTAGATAAAGTGAGTTCAATGCAACTTAGGTTGCATGTATGTTAGGAAAATTGGCTCATGTGGTTCTCCAACAGCACACCTCCTTCATCCTACAAAGGTAGTGGTGTTTGACACTGTAACAGAGACTGAGATCAGTTAGATAACAGGCTGGCCTGAGCTCTGTCTACAGATGAGACTGAGCTCTCTGTGAAGACATTAAGGACCCCGTGGATCTCTCTGTTTCTCATTCCCTCCCCGCACAGTTGAGCTATGTAGAGGCCGCTCCGGAGCAGGATGCAGCTAATTGATGCTGTCTATATATGGCTTTTCACTGACGAGTGATTCACAAGCACTGCAGAAATGTATAGCATTATTCTTACAATAAAATCTGTTGATCTGATCAGCATTTAAATGTCTGAGCTTTGAAAATGAATCAGCCCTAAATGTATTTTGAGATTCTCGTATCCCCGACGTAACTCTGTCAAACAAAATTTGCAATTAGAGGTGAGCTTAGTCCAATAAAGGATATTACCTCCCTGAGCTTGTCTAACTTAGTCAGGGATAGTTTGGGTACTAGATATTTCTACCCTGAGCTAGCTATCTGGTCTAAACATCAAAAAGTTATTGTTAAAGTTATTATATGATCTTTCTCTTCTTCTCCCATGAAATATCACCTTGCTCCTCTGTTCATCACGTCAACAGCTTTAGTGATCTGATTCCTCTCCACTGCAAATGTCCATTACCTGCACAAGCTGGTACATGCTATGTATCTGTGTAACTAAACATTGCTCTTTGGAACAAGAGCAGCATGGCCAAACTCAAGGCTACCAGACACATACAGTTAAATAGCACATGAACAATTGTCACAAAAATATGTGAAAAATAATTTACTTGATTTATTCCCTCCCTAAGAAAACAGCCGTCTCAAATTGTGTAGCAACTCTCCCATTTAATATTATTTCTTCTCTCGTCACCCATGGTCGGCCATCACTTTCACTGTGTTTTGGTGTAACTTAGGTTGTATTTTCCTTCAGGCAGTGACCTTGCCTTTTTAATTGCCTGTAAAATACCATGCATGCCTATTATGCCATAAATATAAAATATGCGTCATCTCTAGAGCTGTGAGAAGAAACATTCTAACAATATGCAGGTGAACTCTCGAATTAATTTGCCTCAGCAATGTTCAGTCCCCAAGTATTCAGCATATACAAGAATCTACGTGTTTGGGTGTTACTAGCATGAATGCTCATGGAATGTGCATGTCACATATTCACTTTGAATATGCCTGGAAAACAAATTTAAGACTGACCATGGGGAAGATTTCATGTCAGAAACCTGTTTGTACGGACACGGCGAAATGCTCTCAAATGTAGCCGCTCCAAGCTGATGGGGGAGAGTTCTCCTGAGATTTTAACTATTCTAGCACCCATGACTGGCAGAAGCTATGCTAGCCAGCTAGAAACAATGACTTGCATGATTCATCACAACTCAGCAACAAAACTCCAAACTGGAAAACCAGGTTATAAAGTACAAATGAAAGAGACACTAAATTTGAGACTCTCTCAATGTGGCCAGGAACAGTCCAAAAACAGAAAAAGGTGACATTTGCTGAATAAATCATTTCTCTTTCCCTCTTCAACAAGATTGTCCACTTGCCCTACCGACCATAACTTACACATTGTCCTTGACTTTCAATCCATCTCCTCCCAGATGTTCAGAAATCTGCCTAATCCTTCCTATAATCTCAACACCTCTCCCTCTGTTGATCTCCTTCACAAGCCCACTTCAATAGTTGTAACATTTTTTTCCTGTGGAGTTCCTGCTTTCCAGCCAATAGCCATGCATGATGCCATTACTCACCTTCTCCCATGGACACAGAAGTGAACTTCCACCATGCTTGCCCTCAAATAACTACACTAGTTCCCCATTCGTTTCAGAATTGTTTACTAAATTACAATTCTAACTGTACAGAGACTTATTTTCATCTCTTCTCAGTGTCCATTCTGCCTTTCTTCGGTCCTTCCATACAGCCTGCTCATTACTGACAGAAGATCCTTCCCACTTTGCAGCTCCTGCTACCTTGCACATGCTCCATACATCCTTGTATCTCACTACAAAATAGAACTGAAATCATCCTTTTTCCCTCTTTTCTTAAGCACCGTAACTTGTCTCACCCACCTCCCACTCCTGTTTTCATTCATTATTTAACGCTCTGCCTGCCTGATTTACAGCAGCCCCATCAACTAGGGTAACGTTTGCATGAGCAACATGAGGTGGAATGGTAGGCAGAATGGTACTCTCCTGCCTGTGAGTGCCTGTCTCCGTAGGGGTGTGCAGGGAAGGTTTAAGAATCAGAGGAGGTTAACTGTTGGCTTAACCTTTCTAAGCCCATCTGCCTTCATGCAGGCAAAGATGCAAGCTCTAAACATGTATTATCTTTTCAGTACATTTGTTTCAGGAGCGGGTTGTGCTAAGCAAAGGTACGCCAATTGATAGTAAACCTGCTCCACGGTGTCATTTGTGGGTGATTTGAAGAAAAACAGACCATGTAATCAGGTCTAAGGGGGTCTATAATACCAGCAGACGCTAGTGCTGTCAGCTATAGAAAATAATTAGAATGTTATCCCTGTGGCAAGGAGAATGTAAATACATCTAAAATACGACATAATGACATTCTCCTCTATAAGCCAGGGGATCTGCTTCAAATAAAAGGGCCATTAACACAACAATTAAAGCCAAGGGGGCCGGTGAGACAGGGAGCCAGCCTGGTGCAGGGCGAGGCGAGCGAGCACCCAGCGTAAATCTTTCGCCATCACAGCCAGGAATGTGACTATTAGCCCTCCCATGACCTGAGGGCATCCCAATAATGCATCTGCACTCTGTCAGGGTCAGGATTTCGTAATGTCCTCCAGTGCGCAGAGAAGGGCTGGTTGTGCAGCGCATCGCTAGAAAGAGCTAACCAAAGGGGGCACATCCGTGCAGCAGGGCTTGGGACCTCAGTCCTCCAAATTCAACAAAACAGAGGATCACATGTGCTGCTTTCAGCATACATCCAGTGAAGTCAGCAGGACCACTCTTAAGCTGAGAGTGAAGCATGCACCCATGTGTTTTGCTGAATCAGGGCTCTTGTGAACTTGCCAGAGCAGAGCTTTGAAACCTGACCTTTTACTAGCAGTACTCTTCTCTCTCCTTCTTTGCCTTCTTGCAACCTACAGGTACTTGAATGGTAGGTCTAGATAGAATCTCCTCTCAGTTTTCCTGGGAATTAAGACACCCTCACTCAAGTTTCTCCTTATCCTGACTTATTAAAGATTCATCTCCACCCACCCACCTGAATTTTCTCATTTCCAGCCCAGAGTAACTTTTTGAGGTAAGCCACATACTGAATGCAACATAAATTTGAACACAGTTTCAGGGCGATTCTGCCACATGTTCTGTTGTCCATCCAACAGTCGCTATAATAGAAAGTCCTGTCTACCTTTCAAACAACTCACTAGTATATTATTAGTTCTATGAACTGCAGAGCAAATTCATGCAAAGGGTAAACAATCACTTTGAGGAAGGAAAAAATACAGCAGTTACTATACCACGTATAACCTGTCACTAAACAACAAATGGACAGCAATATGGCACGATAGATAAAATCACTAATGAAGTGGGAAACCTGATTCTAGGTAGAATGTACCTATACCTGACCCATATCAAAGTGTTCTGCCACTCAAATTTGAGATCACTCGTCAGACCAATGACATATCATTGAATTGAACCAGCAAGCTAAGCCTCTTGATGTCAGGCTTGGATAGAGAGACACACCCAGTAATTTAGGCTTTAACTGTAGATTTTATGTAGTCGAAAAAGAAAGGCCTTACAAGATTTAAAAGGTTTCCATGATTTCTTTTTTAAAAATTAGTGACTTTTACACCCCTAAATTTAAACTTTCTCTTACCATTATGTAAATACAAGTTTTTATACTATGGAAGTATCACAAAACTAGAACTAGAAGACTGAACAGGAAGCGAAACCGCCTGTCTGGTTCCACTTCCTAGAACAGGGTTAGCAATCTTTCTGAGGTGGAGTGCCAAAATTTGACCTTTTGACCTCTATGCAGGGTCTGAGTGTCAGTGATACTTTTAAAAGACACAAAAGCCATGTCTACACTACAAAAATAACTTTGAAGTGGCTTACAACTTCGAAGTAATAGACTTTAGAATAGAATACTGGACTGCTTTTTTGTTTTGATAGTATATAGACTAGCACGGCTCTCTCTCTGTTACTACTTTAAAGTTGAACATCTACACACACCCTACTTTGAAGTAGGGCACTACTCCATTCCTGGGAATGGAGTAAGGACTTTGAAGTTGGGCTCCCTAACTTCAAAGTTAACTTTAAGTAAAGGAGAATGTGTGTAGACTCTCTGCAGGCTACTTCAAAGTAGCACTTAAGTTTGAAATTAACTTCAAAGTTAGTTCCTAATCAGACACACCTTAATAGTCCTACTTATAACAGCTTAACAGTCCTACTTACAACTAAATAAAGATGCAGAGTTTTACCGTTCAGGTGGTGGTTGGTAGCATTAGCTGGTCTTTTGTTAATCCAAGGCAGCATGGCTTTGAGTAAGCTCCGTGCTGCCTGAGGGAGGAGGGGCAGTCCTGAGCTCCTGCTTCACATGCCAACGAAAATCATCTCTCATGCCACTCTTGGCACCCATGCTGGGGGTTGCTGACCCTGATCCAGAAAGAGTAAAATACCACATTGTAAACAAACATCGTAGTTAGTCAAAAGTGAATGAGTTCGAAACATTCTGTGTCTTATTAATGTAAGGGAATACCAGCAATAAAGACTTTTTAAAATCTCTTGTTTCCAAGCCACTAATGCCGCATTCAGAACAAAAAGATGATGTGCTTTTGAATATGCTCTCTGTGTGTATGAACATTAATCTCCCTGTCCATAATCCACAAAAAACTGGATTACTGTAAATATATATGTGAATTGTAATGTAGTGGAGCTATTTAAAGGTGATCTTCAAATATACTATTTAAAAATGGACATGTGCCATTCTTAGATTCTTTAAGATGTATAAGGAAGACCTGAAAGTTTTAAATAATTATGACTGGGATTATTTACCTTGTAAAATCCCATATCACAGTGAAGAAACTTTAACTATATAAAAATTCTGACACATATTAATGACTTCCAGGGAAGGAACATTTCTATTGAATAGAAACCTCTCCTTTCATATGGCTGTGGAACAGGTTCCATTGTTCCTATTTGCATGAAATGTTGTACCTCTGAGTGGAGAAGGTGCTCCTGAGAGGGGTCCCTGAAGAGGAGCAGGGAGAGGAGGATGACTGGGGAGGGGTGGTGGATGCAAAGGGAACACGGTATCCTAATCAGACAATCTCTAAGCCCCATTGGTCTCTCGTGATGCTGGCTCATTGTTAGAAGAAAGGGAGCAAGCAGTGTCCCTGGGCTTTTGGAATGGGGTATAAAGCTTCCATTTATTTAGTGGTGTAAATATGCTGAGTGTTCTCAGCGTGGTTTGGGGGTCCTTCATAGTATATGCAACTTCATCTGTTTTGGCCACAAAAAGATCCTGCTTGTCAAATGGAAGGTACCGACCTTCATTTTTAGTTCCCTTGGGATACCCAAGACCTGGAGCCATGAGGCTGTATGCATTACCACTGTCACGGTGGTGGTATGGGCTGCTGTATCTGCCACATCCAATGCTGCTTGAAGGGCAGTGCACAATATTGTCTGACCTTCCTGTATAAGGGCCTGCAGTTGTAGTTGTTTTGTTCTTGTAGGTGTTCCAGAAGTTCCTTCAATTTGGCATAGTTGGCAGGGTCATAGTTTGCCAACAGGGCAGAATAATTGGCAACAAAAAGTTTCAGCATTGCAGATGAGTAAATTTTCCATTTGAACAGATCAAGTAATTTATTATCCTTCTCTGTGGTGTTGAAAAAGACTGTGGTCATTTTGTACAGTAGTGCTCTGCCTCAACCACCAGTGAATTTGATTGTGGGTGGAAGAATAGCAAATCCATATCTTTGGCTGCTACACAGTATTTCCTGTCTGCCTGTTTTTTCATGGGGGGTGTTGCCAGTATTAGCCATATTGTCTCTGCCAGCTCCAAAATGGCTTCATCCCTGGGTTGTGCTATCTTTGTGGTGGCCAACAGCTGCAAGACTTTTAGGAGATTAAGACGTTTCTCCTGCTTTTCGAAGAGGTCTATTTCCTGTGCTATAGTGACCCTTTTGAAAAGATCCTAACATTGTTTCAGGTCATCTGTTAGAGTTGGTGTGTTCATTATCACCACTTCATTAGGCAAGGAGGATGAGTTGTTCAGTGGAGAGCCATCTTCATTTTCTGTGGGATCTAGGTCTACTTCCTTGGGAGGTGCTTTCTCCCCTATCTCAGATGGCGTGCTCTGAGTTTGAGGAGGAGGGGACCCGATAGCTCTCCTCATCAGAGTACATGCTGTTATACGGTGCTTATGTGAGGCCCAGATAGCTCATGATGGGCAGTGCATCAAATATGGGAATGGAAATTTTGCCTATAGTTGTCCATGCCATTGCTGGATAGGTGTGTTGTGTGGTGGTTTTTCTGGTCCAATGTCCCAGGCAGGTTGTTTTTGTGTGGGTGACAAATGTTGGGAGGAGAATCTGCTGTCTTGTCCCCCAGTCTCTGGTTCACTATACAAGATGGAACCTGTTGGAGATAGAGGTGGTTGTTCTGACGCTCCTGAGGGAGAATGGTATGGTGATTGCGATGCCAAGTGGACTTCTATGTCCTTTTGTTGAAGAAATTGCCTCGATGACGAGGATTGTTTTGGTGACATCTTAGTGGTGTTGGTCAGTGTGCCTTCTGTGCCGGGGCCACAGTCTGTGCCGGTCGAGGCAGTATGTCAGTGCTGATCAGCCTCAGTGTTGATTCCTGCATCGGTGTTGTCAGTGCCAGCGTGGAAACTTTGTGTCTCGGCTCTGACTCCAAAGAGGCTCACTTCCTCGTACTAGTGGAGTTCTGCGCCTTGTCTTTGACCTCAGTTTTTTTGATGGGTGGATGAGTCTTCCTCTGAAGGGATTTCTTCAGCAGTATCAGTCTGAGGCATAGCTCCTTGTCTTGCGTGTCTCTGGCTTTTAAGTTGTTGCAATGAAACCTCTTCTGTGAAATATGGCTCTCTCTGAGGCATCTGCCACAAGAGGAGTGCCCATCAGAGACAGGCACTGTATGCCTACCAGTGTCACTTGCTAAACCCATCTGAGCTGGGCATGGTGACTGTTGTTTGGAGGAAATATGGGGGAGTGAGGGAGGTTAGCCTCTGAGACAGTTCAAGGTCTGAGTCCAAGGATGGGGAACGGGTGAAAAACTTTTTTTTTTTTTTTTTTTTTTTAAAGAAACTGGTTGGGTTTCAAATTAGAAAGGTTTTTTAAAATCTCAATTTTGTCTTTTTTTTCAGGGCAGGAGGGTGGCTGGAAGGAGCTCCATCTGTTGCCATGCCAACAATGGTAGACAAGGAACTAAGAGACCCATGCCCTGCACACAACCCAGGATGTCAACAGCACCACGAGGCACCTTGTGCACTAGCATGACAAAGCAGGGCACTGCTATGAAAATCTCCGATCACCAGTGCAAGGACCTAGAGTGAAGCACCCACAGGGACAGCATTCAGAGAACCACCTCAACTTTCTCAGTGTCATCTGTTTATAGCTGTCCTTCCCCAGTAAGTAGTGGCCCTATGCATTCCTTGCCTTTCTCTTTCTCCTCATGCAGTCACAGAATCTCTTCTTATTTTATTTTATGTCTCTTGCTAGCTGCAGTTCATGGCAGATGCACATAACATAACCTGTAACACAAAGGCAGCAAGCAACATATTTGTTTCTCCCAGATAAATGGGCTCTTCAATTCATAGGTGCCAACTCTCTGGGTGCTTTGGGGCTGAACATCCACTGTCAGCCCCAGTGATCAACTTCTTCCCGCCCCACCAGCACCTTCCGTGCGCTGGTGATCAGCAATTGAGGAGGTGCTGAGGAAGGAAGCAGGGGAGGAGGAGGAATGGGATGGGAAGAAGCAGGATGGGGCAGGCATTGGAAAAGGCAGGGCAGAGGATAGAGTTTTGAGGGAAGGGGTGAAGCGGGGGCAGGGGCTGGGGTGGAGCAGGGGTCGAGCACCTAGAACTCAAAGTCAGTGCCTCTGCATCAGTCTATAATAGAGCGGCTGAAAAATAATCTGTAATAAAAAAAATCTAGCATCTTTAACTAAGACCAGTGGTTTCAGTAAACCAAGACTAAGTTTCTAGGGAACCGGAGCTTTTTGGAGCAAACTTGGGTTGATTTAAAGTGACACTGGAAGCCAAAACAAAATCAGATGAAACTTGCCTCGTTTGTCTAACTTTTGTCTGAACTTAATTTGAGTGAAATTCCAAGGATGACACAAACCTCATCATGACAGCACCCAATGGGGGTCACATGACAGGGTACTTGGCTGTAGAGCCTTAACCCAGGTCATGTTACTGGGGCCAGGAAATAAAGCTTGTTACCCTTGCCAGAATTGTGTGGATCAGACCCACATTGCAGTAAAACAAAAACAAAAAACAAACAAAAACAAAACTAAAACCACTTGTGCAAACACTGTGAGCCAAATCCAAGGAACTGCTTTTTTCTTTTTTCAGGTTTCTAAAATATACCTCTTGTCATCTATAGTTTGCTCTAGGCACGAAACACATTTATTAGCACCCAGTCTACCACCATACATCCTACTGGAGCAAAGAACCATAGAAATCAGAGAGGCAATTGGGCATTTAAACCAAAATCCTGGTTCCAAATAAACCTACTTTTTAGGGCATTCAAAATCCAGATGCAAAAATCTGCATCTAATCGAATCAACTGGTCCTTATAATGCAGGTCTCTAGGTGCTGGCATAAGGCCACATGCTGTCAACAATCTCCTGGATCCAAACAATCATGAACTTTGAGACTCTGAAATTCAGATCTTGATCCAAATACTGCACCTCAAAACCATCTCTAATTAAATTATGTGGTGCATTAATTTCTTTACTCCCCTACCCAATACAGCATTGGAGCTTACACATTTCACATTGCTTTCTCCACTCTTAAATTACCTCAGAATGATGCTTCCAATTACTGCAGTTGATGTACTATGGTTTCACAGAGACCAGCCAGCTGAAGTAATATCTTTTATTAAACCAACTTCTGTTGGAGTGAGACAGAATCTCTCACCACACAGAGCTCTCCTTCCTGTCTGGAAGACAAACTCCCACCCACAGAGCAAAATGCAAGGTGCTATAGATTGCTCAGGGTAAGTAGTTAGCACGCTTTGAAGGTAGAGTGGCCCATTAACACCTCTGCAGTCATAGGACAAAAAAGGGGAGGTTTGGGGGTACAGAAAGTTGTAATGAGTCATAAAGATGTTGTCTCTGTTTAGTCCATAATTTTTGGCATGCAGAAGTGGGGAATCCAGCAGCAACATGCTGATGTGGTCTCTCGCAATACGGAAGCTGGATTCGGGTCTACTGTCCCTGGGCCATTTCCAAACTCCCCCTTGGGTTGGTACCTAGAACTGTAGTTGGCCCTCTGGGTAGAAAGCCTACAGTAGTCCTGGCAACTCTTCGGTGGCTCAGTCAGCAGGGGGTTCTGGCAGCTCTGGCCAGTCCCCAGCTCCAGCGGCAAACTCCCAGCTCTCAAGCAGGCGAGAGGCATCTGGTTCTTTCAGCTTCTGTCATTCAACTGAGCTCCAAGCCCTGCCTTTTATAGCTGCGTCTACACGTGCACGCTACTTCGAAGTAGCGGCACCAACTTCGAAATAGCGCCCGTCGCGTCTACACGCGTCAGGCGCTATTTCGAAGTTAACTTCGACGTTAGACGGCGAGACGTCGAAGTCGCTAACCTCATGAGGAGATAGGAATAGCGCCCTACTTCGACGTTCAACGTCGAAGTAGGGACCGTGTAGACGATCCGCGTCCCGCAACGTCGAAATTGCTGGGTCCTCCATGGCGGCCATCAGCTGGGGGGTTGAGAGATGCTCTCTCTCCAGTCCCTGCGGGGCTCTATGGTCACCGTGGGCAGCAGCCCTTAGCCCAGGGCTTCTGGCTGCTTCTGCGGCAGCTGGGGATCTATGCTGCAGGCACGGGGTCTACAACCAGTTGTCAGCTCTGTGTATCTTGTGTTGTTTAGTGCAACTGTGTCTGGGAGGGGCCCTTTAAGGGAGCGGCTGGCTGTTGAGTCCGCCCTGTGACCCTGTCTGCAGCTGTTCCTGGCACCCTTATTTCGATGTGTGCTACTTTGGCGTGTAGACGTACCCTCGCAGCGTCTATTTCGATGTGGTGCCGTGCAACGTCGAAGTTGAACATCGATGTTGCCAGCCCTGGAGGACGTGTAGATGTTATTCATCGAAATAGCCTATTTCGATGTCACTACATCGAAATAAACTATTTCGATGTTGGCTTCTCGTGTAGACGTAGCCGAGATGTCCTGTGCTGCCTCCTGATTTCCTGTGGGAGGGGTGGGCATTGCCTGCCTCCGCCCACCAGCATTCACAGACCAGTCCCTCCTTTGGCCTCAGTACACTGAGTAATGAATTTAAGCTTGGGACAATAAAACTTACTAGTTCACCCACCTTACCTCTGTAATATTTTCATGTCTACACCCCTACAACTAAAATCCTACATATTGTTTCACAGTCTAACAGGTCTCACCCAATTTCCCCTGTGATGATCCTACTGAGGTTAGTAGAGGATGCTAAATTGGGAAAAGTTATCAAGACCAGAACAAAATAATACAAAGGGACCTCAACATGTAAGAAACACAGGGCATGGTATAAAACAACACAACAAAGCTTGACATGGAAAAAGTATAGCTAATGTTTCTAGAGAAAAATAATCCAGCAAAGATATCCAGTGAGAAGGAGCTACTTGCAAGCCATCATGGCTGAAGGGAGCTAAGACGACAGCAACTAGTGTGTTAGACAGGGCATGAGTTTGCAGTGGATATGACCAGATGTGTCAATGTGGAGGCAAGGGGGGCAGTTACGCCAGAGCTGGTGTTTCAGGGAGGGCAGGAGATCGGCTGCTGCTATTCTGGCAGCGGTGGAGCTCTGGGAACCTTTGAAGTGCTGCAGCAACACCTCTTCACCCAGCTCCGAGGCAGGGAAGGAGAGCGAAGTGACATGTTCCAGGCAACACTAAGGGCTGACTGTAGTTGGCCCTGCTCCTTCCAGGGTATGGCAGTGGCCTTCCTCCCACTTTGTCCTGGAGCCTACAATGGCTATTGACCCCACTGGGTATGGCTGGGAAAAACACCCGGGACAGTTTGCATGCATTAAGGCATCGTGTCAAAGAGCCATGAGGGGAATAGGCCTTCACTGTATATATCTCTAGGGCAAATGTTCTAAATTAGGAGCACCTGTACTTCTGGGACTATGCAGATATCTTCCAGAGGGTACAACAACTCATCTAGATATTTGCCTACTTTTACAACAGGCTACACCAAAAGCAGTAGCTAAGTATTACAGACTAAAATTTCATACAAAGACTTGTTTATACTGCTCTGTATACTGAAATGTAAGTACAGTATTTATATTCCAATCAATTTTTTTCAGTTATATGATAAAAATGAGAGTGTAAGCCAAGTTTTCCATAATACTGTGCAGTGCACTTCTGTATTTTTATTGCTGATTTTGTAAGCAAGTAATTTTTAAGTGAGATGTAACTTGGGGTATGGAAGACAAAACAGACTCCTGAAAGGGGTACAGTACTTTGGAAAGATTGAGAGCCATTGCTGTAGGGCAATGATATTATGGCATTCAGTTCTGAGCACTATCAAAACAAAAAGCAGTCAAGTAGCACTTTAAAGACTAGCAAAACAGTTTATTAGGTGAGCTGTTGTGGGACAGACCCACTTCTTCAGACCATAGCCAGACCAGAACAATATTGAGTCTGTTCTAGTCTGGCTAAGGTCTGAAGAAGTGGGTCTGTCCCACGAAAGCTCACCTAATAAACTATTTTGCTAGTCTTTAAAGTGCTACTTGACTGCTTTTTGTTTTGATAGTATATAGACTAGCATGGCTTCCTCTCTGTTACTAGTTCTGAGCACTGTGTTTCCAGAAAGAAATTTACAGACCTTACATGGTTCAGCGAGAAAAAGTAAAAATTATTAAAAAAATCAGGGTTAATATTTATATTTAGGAAAAGAGAAATTCAAACAGGCAGAAGGGGAGTCACAGTCACAACTTGCCAACATAAAGCTCAAATGGTGAAAGTCCACAGGGAGAAAGTCATGCCACAGCATGGATATGTGTGAATACTCAGTTACCTGCACTTCTCTGGCTGTGACTGCTCTGCCTTTTCACTTGCAGCTGGAGAACCAGACTCCTTCCACGAGACCTTTCCTAGAGAGAGGCCAGTTCCAGAAGTATTTATCTGCATCCCCTCCCCAGGCTTCTAGTTTGGGGGCAGGAAGTGGGAATCAGATAAAATGACACCTGGATTTAAACCAACCTCTTAGGGGAGATACCAGTCAAAAATTCAATCAGCCAGATGTCACAAATCCAACCCCCTGCCTACTTCCATCAGTGCATGCTTGAAGAAGAGATTGGCCAGTACCAGAAACAGTTATCCACCACTCTTCTCCACTTCCAGACCTCAGGAGTTTGGATAAAACGGGACCAGATGAAACCATCCCTACACTCACCCATCCCCATGTTCTTCCTGCCTGTTGTATCTCCAGAAGGTGAGATAAGCTCAGTGGCTCAGAAGCCAGTGTAAGCTGAGGCTGCTGCAGAATAAAAGCCACTCTCTTTCACTAGGGGTTTTGTTTTTGTGTCTATTTGGTCATGCAAAAATGTTTTAAAAAGAGCCCTAAAATCTAAAATAAACCCAGTTTGTGACTTTGGTGGCATTGCACTGGCCTTTCTGGTTTGCGTGTGGCATTATCAGGAAAGACAAGCCACAGTGGGAAAATCCCCCACAAAGTGAACAAGTTTCCTTAATATTTTCAACAAAGGGTGGATTCTCTCTCACCCCCTTTCTTTCTTTCCAGCCACTAGGACTCCCATCTGGTTCCTGTTGCCATTTGTCTGATTGCCCTGAAACCTCCAGAAGTCATAAGCGTCAGCCAAAAATTCCCCAAGCACAGACTCCTTTCCAAAATAACCCACAAAGGGTATTGTTTAGGTGGCTTGGCTGGCGGGGATGGGAGGGGAGAGTTTGATTTCTGAAACAGTTCAGGGCATTTCTTACATCCATTCTTTCTTCCATTTCTCCTCTGTCTGAGCTCCCCTCTTAAACTTTTCACTGGCTGCTGAGGTACGGAGAGACAGGGATGGCAGCTACCTCACAGCATTCAGCCTCACTTAGGAGCTCAGCACAAGCTACAGTTCTACTCCTGTCTTTTATACCTCCCCTCCTGCAAAAGTGGGGAGAACAGTTACTAGGTTAATAAGCTGAGCAATCAGATCATCTGTATGACGGCTTTTTACTAGATTAGCTGAAAATTCAAACCCTAACCGTCACAAATAGCATCCCACCTAAACAGTATGGTGATACACAGGAGAAATAATAGTTTCAGTTTGATGGCTGACACAAGATAGGTGCAGCTCTACAGCTATTACTGTATCACTCAACCCTCATTCTTCAGGACCAGGAGAAAGGGACAGGGACTGGTCCGGTTCCTCTGAAATACAGGCCAGCTTGCACCTTTGCCCCAGATTCGGTTTTCCTTTTCCACAAAAGTCTGCTTGAACATTTTCTCTGCAGCTTCCATCTGACCAGGAAGCTTTTCTTCGCAGATCTTACAACCACTCCAGGACGACATAAAATGGCAGCAGCTGGAAACCAGGGCCCAGCAACTAGGAGTCTAGGGATTCCCACATGAATGGAGTGAATAAATATTTTGCATAGAACGTGACTGGAAAGAAGGAGTCCTTTTGAGAAGGGATCATATATACGCAGTACTTTAATTATCATTTTGCTTGGGACCTTTGATTGACACAGTCTGTGTGGAGCAGGAGTTTTCTTTTTGTGATATAATTCATGAGCTGTGTTACAATATGTGCACTTAGGATCCATTTCAGGAAACCACTTACACATGAAGTGAGTCTGTGCTCATGAAAGCTCATGCTCAAAACTTTTCTGTTAGTCTATAAGGTGCCACAGGACCCTTCGTTGCTGTTACAGATCCAGACTAACATGGCTACCCCTCCGATACATGAAGTAAAATTACTTTTCACTTCAGTAGGACTTAAGCCTGTGCTTTTAAGTGACCAATGAAAGAAATCAATGAAAAGAATACAATGAAAGAAATCAGTACAATTGATTACCATAGGCCTGTCTGTTCCACACATTGTTTCCTGCAATGGACAACTGGCAAGAGCCACAGGGACACCACACATTCTAGGTCTCCCTATACTGTGTACAGGGCAGTTTCATCCCTGTCCCTGATTAAATAAAGCTGCCTTGAAGTTTGGAAGGGGTGAGGGGATTTTCCAAGACTGGCAGAAATCTGTGACAATAGGGACAATAGGTGCAGCCTGACTTTTATTTTGGTGGGGGGAAAGCTCCATTCATGCCAATGGGATTTGGGGGAGGGGGCAAATTTGATACCTGCCAAAAGTTCGCAGTTTGGGTGGGCAACGGCCCCCCCATCCTTCTAAACTATACCGATGTGTGTGTGCGGGGGGAAGACAGAATGGCTCACGAGCCTGAGCCTGGGATGTAGAGACTCACTCACAGGTCACCAGGCAGCCTGAGATGGAAGCGCCTGGAAAGTGGCCCATTTGATGGCTACGTGAAATGCATTTCTCTAGTCCCCTGTGGAAGCGTATCACCTTCCTGAAAAACCACCACTATAACTAGCACAATCCTGCCTTTGTATGGAGAAGGACTGGAGCACCTAAAAGTTGTTTCCAGAGAAACTCGACTTTAATAGAGTTACATAGATGTGACAGAGCAGAACTGTGACCTCAGGGGATGTCTACACTTCAGCTGGGAGCAAGCTGGCTTGTGTAGACAGACCCACATTAGCTTGGCTTGAGCTAACATACTAAAAATAGCCATGCAGGCACTGTGGCCATGGCAGACTTAGGTTAGCCACCCAAGCTAAGAGCCCTGGAATCAGATGGGCTTAAGATGTGAAAGTCCAAATTGCTGTCTGAGCAATAATATCCACACTGTAAGTTTTAGTGTGCTTGCTTGACCTGAGCTAGTTCTACTCTGGTCTATCAAGGCTGAGTAGCTGCCTACCCACACAATGTTTATATGCTGCAATAAAATATCTGCAAGCCACAAGGCTACAGTTGCCCTGGGTCAGTTGGTCTGAGCCAGGGGTTGGCAACCAAAATAGCAATAAGAGCCTTTTTTTTCAAATTCAGTAAAAAAACAATTCTAAAGCCTCAATGTGTGTGAATATGTCATGGTCCTTAATAAATAATGTGAAATCATACTTTTTGTAACCTCTATTGTAAGAACAGCACACACATGATTGGTAACATGGTACATGTTTACTGCAGGATGTTCACAACTTTTTACAGCTGGATACCATTCAGCAAATTAGCACATTTTTTGAGAAAATGCCTCTCCAGGGCTACGTCTACATGTGCCCCAAACTTCGAAATGGCCATGCAAATGGCCATTTCGAAGTTTACTAATGAAGTGCTGAAATACATATTCAGTGCCTAATTAGCACGCGGGCAGCCGCAGCACTTCGAAATTGATGAAGCTCGCTGCCACGCTGCTTGTCCAGACGGGGCTCCTTTTCAAAAGGACCCTGGTTACTTTGAAGTCCCCTTATTCCTATGAGCAGATAGGAATAAGGGGACTTCGAAGTAGTCAGGGTCCTTTCGAAAAGGAGACCCGTCTGGCTGAATCGCGTCAATTTTGAAGTGCCGCGGTCGCCCACATACTAATAAGGTGCTGAATATGTATTTTAGCGCTTCATTAGTAAACTTCAATATGGCCATTCTCATGGCCATTTCAAAGTTTTGGCTAGTGTACACATGGCCCAGGTTGCATTTTTTGTTGTTGGTGAATTTCTCACTGCAAATGAGACATAAAGGGAGCCCAGCCAAGCTCAATATAAATGTGACGGATTGGGTCCATTCAGTTTGAAATTCTCTATTTTCATGTTTGGTTTTTCTCTTTCTTAAAGCCATTCCAACCCCACTTTAATTATGCCAATTTTACTTCAAGTTCAATTTCAGTTTTCTTTCTTAAAATCGCGTTCACAGCAGGAATGCTGCAAGCTTCCTTTTCAACGTCAAGACTTTATTAGTAACACAATCAAAACACAGATACAGTATCATATCCCACAGTGCACTGCACATATTAAACGGGGAGTTATCCCACATTTCGAGATCACATATCATTTGCTATTTAGATATTAGTAGTTCATTGTTGTGCTTTTAGACATTCACCATTGATCAAAAATAATCAGGAGGGTTTTTTGTTTTGTTTTTTGTTTTACTTTGCAATTATAGCATCAGGAGCAACAAAGAAGTTCTTAAACAGCCACATGCAGCTCTGGAGCTACAGGTTGCAGACCCCTGGTCTGAGCACAGGCTGTGCAGCTATAAAACTGAAGACTTTCAGGCTGGGTCTGGAACCTGAACTCAGACTGTGAGGGTCAAGGGCTTTGAAACCCCATGAGGTGGCCCTAATCTGAGCCCAAACCTTCGTGCTGCTATTTTTAGGCCTGCAGCTGACCCAGGTGAGCCCAAGTCAGGTGACTTCTGAAACTCAGTGCCACAAGTTATTTAGATGTACCCAAAAAGAGCCTGTGATCTCTGCCTTGCTCTGCTGGCTGACTCAACAGAGATGCCACAACTTGAATGTGCCATTGAACCAGTCACCTCTTACTCCCAGTAGTGATCTCAATTGGCCAGGGGCAACATATGGAGGTATGCACCTCTACAGCCAAATGCAGAGATCAACAGAAGTGTGGTTTCAGGGCTGTTAGTCTGGCACCTCTTACTAGCATTACATTCTCACTCACAGGCTACATCTATGCTTACCGGAGAAGATCAACCGCTCCAGGTTAATCTTCTGTGGTGCTGTTACGTGCTTGTCCAAAAAGGCACATTCCGGGGTCAATGCTGACCCTAGAACTCCTCCTGAGCCACATGGTAGTAAGGAAGGTAGTAAGCACTCCTGTCGACCTGCTGTGAAGACAGGCACAGAAGTCAACGTCTGCAAAGTCAATTTTTGCAACACAATTGACGTAGTAGATGCAGCCATATGCACAAGGAAACTAGAGTGTGTGTACACTGCAGCTGGAAGAGGTGATTCCAGGTGCAGGTAGACAAGCTCGCTTGAACTAACATGCTAAATACAGCAGCGTGGCTGCTGGTAGCTCAGGCTAGTCTCCAAGGCTCAGACCCAGGGTGTCAGGCAGGCTTGGCCTTAGTCAGTTAGCAGAGCCACTGCCAATGCTATTTTTAATGCTCTAGTAGTTCATGTTGAATCACTGTAAACCTGTCTACCAGCACTGGATACCACACCTCATAGTAGCAGCACATGCACACCTTTAGCACTGGAAGACACGTGAGGTCTCATCGAATCCTTCCTTTGTCCAATCCAATTTTAAATGACGTGGCTAGATTTCTCTTACTCCAGTTGGCGAGGGCCTGGAATGTCAGAGCTCACCATAAAAATCCTGACACACCCCTCCGTCATAAAACAGTTGTTGCATCTGTTGATTTAGTGCTAGCAAGACATTTGCATGAGAGACCTATTGGCATTCCTGGTGATTGCACATCCTGAAATGCCTCTACCAACATCCCTCAAGTTCTCAGCCCAATTAAACACTTCATCAATAAAAAAATAAACACTCTTCATTTTCTATTTATAAAAAATCCCTTTCCCCCAAGTTTTATTTTAGCAAGTGCACTGAACCGTGCTCTCAATCTGCACTTCATTTCCTGCTATTCAGTTCTCTGCAGTTCACAGACAAAAATACCTGGAAAAAAAGAAAGCACAATAACAGATCCCAGGGGGCTCTGATTTACCACAGGAAAATACTGCAGACAGAGCACTCCACAAGTGGAACCCACTTATCAGGGCTGGGAATGAGGAACAAGCCTCCAGATCTGATCAGCAGAAGAGCAGAGGGCACGCAAGGGTTAGGGGGCAGGAGGAACAAAAGGGCCAGGAGCCAACAGCTTCTTGGGTCCTTCATCCCATTGGAACCAACGGAAAGTAAGCTGTACCTCACTCTTTGCCATTCAGCACAACTGGAAAGTTGGATCGAAAGCAGAAACATCACATTAAACTGATACAAAAGCAGATGTTTTGGGGAGCAGAGTGCAGGGAAATACCATAACTGTCTTAGGACTTAACAGGGAATTTTAGCCGAGCTCTGTTAGGCGAGCACCTTTCACCACTTTGATATTGTATTGCTAAAGCCTCTTTCATCCCAAGGATCACAAGTACTGTAAACTACGCCCAGAGATCACTCCACCCATCACCGAAATGCAATGTTGCTGGGGCACTAGGCAGCAACATGTTCAGCAATGCAAAGCAACAGCTTAGAAGTAGTAGTGATCAAGCACTCTGATTGAAACTGCATGTAGGGTGACAGAATGCTAAAACCCTCCTTGTATTCCAGGCAGGATGCTGAGATTAACTGCCCTAATGAGGCAATGAAAAATGCCAGGAGGTCTTTAATGTCTACAGGTAGCCAGGCCCTGAAGAGACCACCTCACCTGAATCACAGAGCCTTGCCACAAGCCAGTGATGACAGATTGCTTCAGTGCTGGTTCAGGATGGAGCATGACATCGACCCCTCATCCCACTCCACACCCCACCACCACCCTGAAAATGTAATAAAGAAAAAGGAAATGAGATTAGATCTGAGCTGAGCTTCTGTGAATAAATCACACACACACACACACACACACACACAAAAACCCTTTCCCAAAAAAAAAAAAGATCCAACAGACCCATCTCCGTCCTTTGCAGCAGATCAGGTGAGTAAATCAACAGGAGACGGCAGCAGAGCTAAGGGGAAAAAAAAAGTCCAAAAAGAGGCATCTGGCAGAAGAGGCAGGAGGCGGTCAGCCAGAGCCGCTTTTTCTACACTAGCTAGCTTTGTAGCCAAAATCCAGCCCTGAGGCTGCTCCATGGGTATGTGGTCATAGTGGAGGTTGTGGCATGGATGGGGATTGGATCTGCAAGTTTTTACTGTGTTGTCAAATCCTAAGTGGTCATGAAACAGGACCAGTGAGTGTTCCCTGAATGCTGAGTACTTGGGTGGCTGCCCAAGAGAGACTCAGATGCTGCCCAGTTGTTTAGCAGAATGCCCTCAGCTGGCAGCATTTGTTTCTATTGGTGGTGCACATTGGTGCATGCCTTGGTGCAAATAACAAAATTTATTCCACCTGTGGATAGAAAACACCTGGGAACATTGCACAGGATCCTAAGTAAAAGTAGTTGGCGTAGGTGCTAAGAACATGTCTACTCTACAGTTTCTACCTTCCTTACCCCAATATGGTGAGCATACTAATGATACTTTTGATAGTGTATAGACTAGCACAGGTTACTCTCTGTTACTAAGTTTGCTAGTGTTAATGCAGCCAAAGAGAGAAGGAGAGAGACAGGGGCCTGAGGACAAAGAATCAAGGAGAGAGAGAGAGAGAGAAACACTTAAGTGAAGAGGGTAGAGGAAGGGAGAGATACAATAAAACAATGTCTTTTAGGGAGCAGAGAGTAGTCTGTGAGTGCAGTGAAGGGAAGACAGAAAGAGGGAGGCATAGAAGAAGGGGGAGCCAAGGATGAATAGAACTGGTAAGTGCTCCAACCCTGAAATAACTAACCACCTCAGGGGCCTTTGTGACTCAGTTGGAGTTTTTGACTATTTTGCCACTGGGTATAACCAACTTGGCTTGAAACTACCACCTCCCCGCCCCCTGACGCCCGCCATTATTATATTCTTATATCCTTGAACGTTATTAATTTTATTATTTTGGAAAATTTTGCAAAGACAAACTTCCACCTGCCTTTCATCTTCCCAGAAAGTCTGAGGCTGAAGTGCTGCTCTGGCTGTGTGCAGCTGTGAGGGAGTGGGGGACGGGGTAAGCACCGCATTTTGTGCAGCACTGAGAGCTGACCCACCCCTTCCTCTCTTGGCCCCACCTTTTCCAGGGTGCAGAGCAGGCCCCTCTCCCCCTTGCCTTGGGGCCTGCAGTGGCTATCAGTGCCACTGAGTGTAGCTGAAGTTGACAAGATAAGGTTGGCAGGGCAGCTTTCCCGCCAACTCCAGCCACTGTTCTCATCCTGTTAGAGTACCAAAGTCAAAAGTAGACAGCTTGGAGATCAATTCATTGAGTCTAAGAAAATATGATAAATCACTGGCCGATGGATCAATCTACCATGCAGTGGAGATAAGCCCTACGACAGTGTCATGTGTATACTCATTAGTTACCAATAAATGACACAGTGATGTCTTAGGAGTTTATGAAGATTATTTCCATTCATTTATATGAAACATTTTATAGTGATTATCCAGCTACTTCCTGCCATTTTCTTGTCAGCTCTAATTAACAGAGCTGAGAGACCACAAAGGAAAATCCCAAGGCACTGTGGGAAGTGATACAATATTTCAATCAGTGGTGCACTGGGGCCTTGTCTACATTGAACACCCCAGTCGAACTACCCTATGCAAGTTCAGCTAGGCAAATAGCATAGCTGAAATCAATATATATATATCTTCTACGTGGTAAGGTCAGGGTGGGCTGCTCTCCAGTCACCTCCAGTTACTCTTCTCACCCTGGTGGAGCACTGGCATTGACAGGAGAGCACTTGGAAATCAATTTATCATGTCTAAGCATACATGATAAATCAACGGCCATTGGATCAATCACTACAGCATTGATTCACTGTAGAGTAGAGACAAACCATACGTTAGTTCTATGCCAACACTAAGGATGTCCTGTCCAAATCATACCTGGGTGTATTGCGTTCTGTCAACCTATATTCCCCTTGCAGTTTCAGCTGGATATGGGATACTTCACCTCCTGTCCAAACGTGTTGAGGTGCACTGTTAAACAGCAGCTACATTCCACTCCAGAGGCTGATGCTCTTCAGTGGTAGGTGAGTAATTTTTTTTTCTGCTTGTGAAATACTTTGGAATCTTTTGAGAAGAAAGCAACGGTAAACCTAAGAGGCCAAAAATCTTGCAGTCCTTACTGAAGCAAACACCTACTGAATTAATGTGAATTTTGCCAGAAAAACAACCAGGACATAATGAAACATTTCTGGAATTGGCCCAGTTTTATTATTTGTTACTATTTTTTTGTTCCTTAAAACTCTGTAACTCATCACCCCAAAATGGACTCTATTAATGTCTGGGAATTTCCCTTTCCCTTTATAAAGCAGTATTTGTCTATTTCTAGTTCCATTCCATGATGTCTTAGAGAAGGCCGAACATAGTAGCATTTTCCACTCCATGACAGATGTGGAATTACACATCATAGAGTAGGTCATGATTGTGCAAAGTGGAGTCCAGGCCCCCTCAAGGGGTGTGACATTTCCTAAGGGGGGGTGTAGCATCATGGGCTGTTGGGTTTCAGGCTCATCCACCTCATTAAAAATGTTGACCATGTTACTGTTTTTATGTCTGTGTATTCATATTTATATACAGATTAACTAAATTTTTAGAGTCAACAGACTTATTTTCTTACACTTGCTGAAAGGGGTTTTTCATATGAACATAACCAAAATTTGTCAGCTTGGATAACATAAAATAAGTGGGGTGGGGGTGGCTGCTGATTGTAAGGACAAAACGTGGGGCCTGACCATAAAAAAATTTGTTCACCCATGCACTAGGTGACCAAGTTTTAGAGTTAGACAGGTCCCCAGGTGTCTTTTTTTTCCCCCCAGCAGTCTAGATCAGGGGTCAACAACTCCTGGCACAGGTGCCACAAGTGGCATGTGAGCTGATTTTCATTGACATGCAAGCCAGGAGCTCAGCCCTGCCCCTCCTCCCCCATGGAGCCAGGAGCTTTCTTGAAGTCATGCTGCCTGTGGATTAACAAAAGATCAGCTAATGCTACCAACCACCACCTAAATGGTAAAGGTCTGCATCTTTATTTATTTACTAATGAAGCTGTTGTAAATAGAACTATTAGTGACTTTTAAAAGTATCACTAGGACTCGGAACACACATGGAGGTCAAAAGGTCAAATTTCAGGACTCTTTCTTGGAAAGGTTGCTGACTCCTGGTCTAAATAGTTACTTTTGCATTAATAACATTTAATTCCAATGTCTCTTATATCCTTGCACCCAATTTCTAAAATTATAAAGATGCAGCATTACTCTGGACATTTTTTGTGGTTACTCTATCTTAGGACACACCCACACTGTATTATTAGTAGGATGGAATCACACACGTACAGTTAACATGTTCTAGTTGAGTTTCCTGTCAGCATTCTCTTTTGTCAGCATTCTTTTAATTATTATATACCCCATTTTCTACAAGACTCTGTTTTGAAGTCAATTAGGAGTCGGGTAGTTCTGTGGTGGTCGACTGTTTTTTAAGATGATCTCTAGCATCTCCACATTATAAACACTTGCAATGTGCTCCTTCAAACTCATCCACACAATCTTATACCATACTTCAAAGTCAAACACATCTCAGTTATGGAAAAGTGTCACAGTTGCTCTTATCTGTTTTGCTAATTAAAACTCTCCCTGCCCCCTGCAAAAAAAAAAAAAAAGGCAGCTCTTTGAAATATATATAAATGATTCCATAGCCTGACTTTCTTACCTATTTTAAAGTTTCAAATTAAGTCCTCTACTGCATTTCATTCTGGGCATTATGCAGATGAAAAATTCTGAATGAACTGTGCTTGCACTCTATTTGGTACATGGATTGTAGCAGTGTGTGTTGGGGGGGGGGTGTGGGAGGACTGAATTGGAACTTATAATGCTTACCTTTGAGGGACAGCAGCACATAAAATACTTGCAAACATCTTATTAAAAACAAAGGATCTGCCCATACAGAGTTAATTGCAAAATTGAGGTCTTAGCAAAAATAGAAGCAGAATATGCTACATATGTTCAATCAAGTTGCGTTAATGTGGAATTTCTTAGCTTTTCAACATTTGATCACTTAACCTTGATATTGCACTAACACAAGATTTTTGCATTCCATTTCCTTAGTTTTATTCATAAAAATGGGATGTAAGTAAATAATTTAAAAAATTTAAAACAAAAATGAAGCAAATGGCTTAAACTATGCTATACAGTTGCATATTATACATTCTAAACTGACATTATTTTAATTGAGGAACCCTAAATTTTATCAGGTACCTTTTATCTGAACAGTTCTAAAGAGATTCTTCCCTATCCTTGACTTAGGTGTTTCTAACAATTATGCCTTTACCAGAGCTGTCCTTAACTATTTGGCTTTAGATGAACTATACGTAACAAATATGTCCTTAAATCGCATCCTTAGAAATAAAGAAGGAAAAAGAACAGTTGAAATCATAATATACGTGTACAGAGATACCCATTTTAAACTTCCACAGCTTTAAAACTGCAGAAGTGATTTCCTTTAAAGCCTACCTTTTTCTTCTGTCCTCAGCAAAGGTGAGTCTAGTCTCAACTGTATTTGAAACTTGAAAAAATGTTTCCTATAGTACATATGGAAGGAGTGAGTTTTGCCAACAAGCTTGTGTAATTCCAAAAAAATAGTGCTAGTCAGAAATTTTCCTTTAAAATTTGTCTTCAGTGGACAAACTCACTATCCATAAAGTCTAAATTTTCTATGGGAAAAATTCAATGTTGCTGATTTTTTTTTTTTTTTTTATTTTCCATGGAAAACTCTAAACAGAATATTTATTTTAAGCGAGGTTGTCCCAGATAAAAACATTTTGGTTCAACATTTCCAAATCAAACATTTTCAGACTTTTTTGTTTTGTGAAAAATTTGAGATTGTGAGTATTTTCCTCCCAATTTAAGACAAAAACAAAATTTTGAAATTTTGGAATTTCCGGCCAGTTCTTGTTTTCCAGTGAGCTCTACTTTCCACCACCTTCCCCAGGCCTTTGCTGGCTAGAGAGCTGCCAGGAGACCCTGCCCCTACTACTAACTCTCCCCTAGGGGAAGGGGTTCCTGTTGGAAAAGGAACTGAACAGGGAGGGACACTGCAGGCACAAATGTAACTTGAGCACAGGCTTGGGGAACAGACCTACAGAGCACCCTGAGTTAGAGTCTGCAGTGCATGGAAGCTTTGGCCAAAGGGATGACATCTTAATCCAGAATTGAGGAGCTGAGGCTGGAAAGCAGTCAAGACTGAAGGAGGCAGGATTCCTTTTATTTAAGCACATGAGATTTGTGTCACATTTTCATTGACTGACTCTGTTCTTTTCAATGGCATTTACATTCTCATAAAAGCACTAGGACAGATCTGCACAATAGAATGGTTCCTAGGTGAAATCCCAAGTCCCCCAGGTTGTAATATTTTGGAACAGACTAAGAAAGAGTGGAACCCACGACAGACTGGAACTATCTTAAAAAGCGACATTTCAAGCCTAGCTCTAGCAGTGCCTATACAATGCAATACTGGGCAGAAGGAAACCTAGATCTTCCTTTTGCGGGTTCACTCTGCTTTGGCCCTTTCCTGCTCTAAGTATGCACCTGCCATTTCCCACTCAGGGCCTGTATACTCACTGAAACAACACAGGACCCCTGGGCTGCAGATTGAAGGTGCATCATATATGAAGGCAGATTTCTGCTTTCCTTTTTGACTCCTTGTGTATTCATCAACTGGCTTCTCTTGTGGCCGGCATCCCCTCCCTCCCATGCTACTCTTTGTACGCCACCTACTTTCCCCCTCAAAAAAAAGGCTATAGCAGCCGAGAGACGTCTGGTTGGCTTCCTGCCTGGCATTGGGTGGCATAGAACAGTCTGGTATTTTCAGGAATGCTCCCTAGCTGCATGTGCCACATGTCTATTCCTCCAGGGAAAGGCTCCTCATGTAGCTAGACTTGATGACGTCAGAGCAGGCCCCGTTCAATTGTCCCCAGTTATTATGAGAAGGGCTGAGTTTATATGCCACACCTCAGCTTTCAGGAAGTTAGACGGCATAAATCTCCATGGGAAGGGAAGGCAGTTTGCAGTTCAATAGGTTTGTAAAACTTCTATAGGAGACGGTAGCATTCACATACTTAACATATAAAAATTGGGGCCCAGTTGAAAGATATTGTTTGATGTATTAAATAGGGAGATTTTTGAAGATGAGGCAGGGGCTGACACTGAAATAAGTTCAATAGAGTCAGAGAGCTACAGGGTGAACTCAGCTAATAAAACTTTGGTGCCCTTTAGGCCCAATCCAAAGCCATCTGAAGTCAATAGTAATTTTTCCATCAATTGCAATGGGTACTGGATTGGACCCTTGGTTTTCCATGTCATACTTTCAAGTTAAGAACTCTGCCGGTTTATAGAGGAAACAGTTGTTTTGCCCTAAGTATATCTGTTACCTGTTGCAGAGGAGAGAGATAAACAAAACGCAAGAGCATGTTTGCACACTTTAATTTTATTCTGCCATTTCCCTACATCTAGAACAGAAGTAATTAATACTAAAAGTCTCTGGCTGCTCTTTGTATATGGAGAATACCTAATACCTCAGTGCAGAAGAGAGACAAAAACTCAGATGTTTGGGAACAATTTAAAAACCTTGACTCAGCAAAAATCTGACTGGGAACTTCATGAGAACAAATTACTTTGCAAGACACAATTTGAAGAAGTGAGTCTGACCCACGAAAGCTCATGACCTAATAAATTTGTTAGTCTTTAAGGTGCTACAGGACTGCTTGTTATTTGTGAAGCTAGAGACTAACACAGCTTCCTCTCTGAGACTACTTGCAAGACAAGACAGACTTCTTGGGACGGATTCTAGTATCTGGTTAAATTCACTCAAGAACAGTAAAGGAGATTTAAAGAGGCCCTAAATGGGCAACCAGTCATTCCCTTGACAGTTAGGCTACATCTACACTTATGGGAAGATCATAGTGCTGACAGTAGATCTTCTGGGGTTCGATTTAGCACGCTTATTGGGGAGGCAGACTCCAGGCAGTCACGAGGACTAAGGGAAGTTGACAGGGCAAGTTTCTTCCCTTGATTTGCTGATCTGTGGATGGTGGCAAAAATCAATTTTAGGTACGTCAACTCCAGCTACACAGTTCTCATGGCTGGATTTGCATCTCTTAAGCTGATTTTGCATACCATTGTAGACCTGGCCTTGACGTGATCTGTTCCCTTGTCCTCTGTCTTTGGGTTGTCCTGGGATGGGCTGGAGGCACTGTGGGGCTTACACTACCCCACCTCTGCTTTTGTGATATTTTGAGTAAGGCTCTCCTACTGTGATAGTGAAGCCAAACCACCGTAGGCTTGCAAAGCTTGCAAAGACAGGCTTTTTAGTGACAGTTTTGATATTAACTTGCTTTCTTCTGGATCCCACATAACAAACAGAACAGCATATCCCCTGGAACTTTGACTTCTCCGTTCCCAGACAGAAGCGGGCAATACAGATACAGCATGCAGACCTGGAAGAGGGGGAAGTTAACCAAACATTTTCAAAGATTTGGGTTCAGATCTATGTTTTAGCCAGAAGTTCACAACAAATAGGCCTTAACTCATGCAGACCTGGTACACCCATTGCTAGTATATACAGAGAGACATAATCATGTGCAGTGATAGGAATTACCTGATAATACAGACTGAATTGTCCTGCCCCTGCCCTTCTTGCTTGCCTTTTGCCCTGTAGCTAGCAAAGATAATGAGTAACACTGATATTAAACAGGGATTTCAGCTTTTTTCCCGCCAGATAACATATTACAGTAGATAAAAAAAATCCATCCGACTTTATTTAACTGTAACATTTATTAAGAGGAGTGAAAAGGTCAGTGTGGAGCTCCTGGCATATGGGCTAAACTCCTTTCCCTAGCCTTGAAGGCGACAAGAAAGCAGATCCTTTAAGATGCAACTATCTTAAGCTCCTCTGCGATGTTTAAACTCTTAGTAATTCTAGGTTTTGGAGACAACGTCAAAGCAGAGGGCTCTTCCCTTCATTATTCAAGTAAAGGCCCCATCAATATTATCTGTAATAAGAATCTGCTGTTGACATGGCTCACCCTGCAGTTCCTGTTCCAGGCAGCAGCCCCTGTCAATAGGATTAAAGTGAAGGAATGCCTTTGACAAGTCCACTGGCTGCTGGTTCATTGCTGCCATCAGGCTGCCGTTTTGAAAAGACATTAGGCACCCTTTTGCAGGCCCAGTCATGGCTGGATGAGAACACACAAAACCAGCAAGCCGAAAGGGAACCTATACATTCAGGATTTCACCAGGAGCTCTGTTACTGGGGAGGCCAGACAATGTAAAGCCCTATTCTGCTTCTCTGCAGGATGTGCATAACTCCCCCTGAAGTCATGTGGGAGAATGGGCCACTGAAATGGGAGACTGTCAGGGAGAAAGAAGGTGAGGAAAGGGAATCAGCAGAAGCTGTGTGCCCCAGAAGGTCTTCTTAGGATCAGTCCCACGGTCACTTCCATTGAGTAATGGGCAATATCTGGCTGGAGTTGGGGCATCCTTTCAGGTTGGGGGGCACTAGGACTGACAAGTACACCTGGCCCCAGGACAAGGTGGGAGGAGGCCCAATTCCATACCCCTGAAAGTGGCGGGGCTAAGGGCACTCAGCCCTCAGGTCCCCTCCTAAAGTGGCAGAATGGCGGAGAGTCATAACACTGCTCCAGCCCCAGTGAACTGCTCTGTCTGGCAACTCAAAGGGGCCAGGAGATCCCAGCCACCCTTGAAGGGCTGGCCCAGAGGTAGTTTCACCTCTTGAACCCCACCGTCATGGGGGGCAGGACTCCCCCGCTCTCTGGTGGTGAGGTGGGGGTGCTGGGCTCCCCCTTCCCTTTGGGTGTGTATAAGTGTGCTGGGCTACCTCCTTTCCCCTGGGGTGTGTGCACACACCTGCTTTAAAAACACATCTATTAGTAACTGATGTGTGTGCTGCCATGCTGGCACACGTCCGAACAAGCACACAGGACATCAGTGTGGATGCACAAGACAAAACCAACTCCACCTGTGCATGAGAAGTCTTAGCGGGACACCTGAACCTCCTGCCTCCTGAACCCCCCCAGTCCCTGCTCTGAACCCCCCACACTACGTCTATCAGTTAAATTTCTTGTAGGGAGTGTTTTACCACAGCACTCCCCTAAAGGTGGGGGAAATAGGCCGTGACGGTAGTAAGACGGTAGTTGTAAGAAATGTGTTACTCTCTCCCCGGTTATGAATAAATACAGAAGAGGTTCCAATCCTAGTGCTTCTCTAGTGGTTTGAGAGTCTGAACATCAACTCCATGACTTTCACTGAAGGGCTCAAGTTTGAGAGTCTCCAAAACCCTCAGAAATACTAAAAAGTAAACAGGAGCTAAGATTACTGACCAGCTGGACAAGGAGGACAGTACGGGAGACACACAGCTAGAAAGTGGCTGGCTGCTTAGGGCAAGATTTTTTTGTTTCTGCACAGAAAACAGTAGCAAAAGTTCTCTGGGAAAACGTCCTTAGAATTCATAAGTGCATTTGCTATCCTGCTGAGGAATCAACATTTGTGTGTAACAGTCTGGGCCCTACCTGGTAATCTGACCCAACCCATTGTAAAAAGTCTCTCTCAGAAAAGTGCGAAGTGGAACTAAATGGAAGAATAAATGCCCCATCCTGGAGTACTATCATTCCCCCCTCCCAGAACTGGAGAGCTGGAAAAAGTAGGAAAGTTTTAAATGTAATTTAAGCAGTGTTTGTGGTGTGACAGCATGTTTGTTCCTTGATAGCAAGGGAAGATGCCAACAGGTGGTCATTCTTTAGCTCTCTTGATCTTACATGAAAGCACATTGATGGAAGTGAAAGTCTCAAGTGTAGGTCCTTCAGCGGCAGGAGGAGAGAGTGAAGAGTGAACTAAGTTTTCAACCAGTGTGGCTGGGGGAAGGCTCTTGTGGGGAGTCTCAGGGAAACAACAGAGCCAGAAATGAATAAATAAGGAACGTGTCCTACATGCCTCAGAGTCCTGGGTAAAGGGGAGGCAGAAACCAATATCCTACTGTGGGAGACTGCTATCTCTCCTTGTTCCCCCAAGTGATGCCCCGGAATCATTTTGATAGCTCCAGGGACAATATTTTTGCCCATGGACTGGATCAATGCCTTTCATGTGAAAATAGAGGTGCCAGTACTCAGCTGATCTTCCCCCCTACAGCCAATCCCATGGCTGAGGCTGCCAAGGTGCTGGTACTCAGTACGGGCAAGTACTGGTACAAAAAAAGTACTGGACTGGATATACCACAGGTGGCAGCAGTACACCTCTCTCTCTCTCTCTCACACACACACATATACACACTGTTCACCCACCCAGAACCAAGTTGATGAATTTCTTTAACGGTGAAAGAAAGACTTCATCTCCATAGTCCAAGCAATAGCTGGCTGCTCTGCTACCAGTTGTGTGTGTGTGTGTGCGTGCGTGTGTATATTAAATATGTACATTCACCCACTAGAAAGTAGACTTTGACCATAAATCTCAAATGAGCCATTGAACAGACACGATTTCAAGTCGTTATTGACCCATGCCATACTGGATGTAGTGAACTTAATGTGAAAGGTTCTCCAGCCTATTCCATCTTCAAAGTTACCTAGGCCTCTGACCTGAACTGCACTGGAATCACTGACTGGGCTGTGAAAGGTGCAAGAAATACAGACTCCATACGTTGGGTATATTCTTCAGTAAATTTATCTGCATTTCTTCATGATACAGGAAGGAAGAAGCTCATCTTGGGGACCATGTGCCACATCAGTGTGACAATAATATACTCCAAGTAAAAGCTCAAGAAGGAAAAGAGCTCTGTGTAGTGAGTGATCAGGATTATTAATGAACAGTTGAGCTTATCTAATACTCAGCAATTCTGACCTGCATTTTATTTCACCTCTGCTCTCTTGTTTGATGTAACTCCCATTACAACATCTTATAATTACTGATCAGTGTGCAAGTCCCTAGCTTCACAAAGCTCTGCTCCAACAGCAAGGCTGGTGACTTGAGGTGGGAAAGCCAGAGAATGGACTGTGTAACCCCGCAGCACCGCTTTCAGGCCTCTTTCAAACCAGCTGTGTGTGACACCAGCTTCAAACTCATAGCGCTGAGCTACAAAAAAGGCAGCAGCAAGGAAAAACTGTGGCCGTCTAACCCATGTCAATAGCTTCTTCAAGTGGAGAGGGTGAGAGCATGTGGACTCCCACTCTGATTCCCTTCATGTTTTAAAGTGACTAAATCCTTGTCTAATTTGTTCTGCTCCTGTCCCCTCAGGTGCTGAGGCCAGGTCAGGAAGCAGGCAGCCTGGAGTAAATAGATTAATTCTGTCTTATTTTTTTAAGTCTATTATTGTACTTAGGCGGAAAAAAAACCCCAACCTTCATTTTCAGGAATTGTTACATTTAATCAGGCTGCAAGTTCCACTGGGCTCCAAAAACACAGCCAAGCAGGCACGAATGTCAAAATATTCTGCTCACAACACGAAAAAACCCAGGCGGGGCATTTCAGGAAAGGGAACCCTGTCAGCAGCCCTGTCAACCCAGCTGTAGATTTTTCAATTCTAATTAGAATGATCTTCAATGTGTGGCTATATTTTTTTTTTTAAGAAACACATTTTCCATCTACTGGTGTGGTGTTCTGATGTCAGTTTTATTTAAACTGGCCTGATTTCCTGGAGTGAGGGATACATGAAATGGAGACACCCACATATACACCCCACACATAGGTACTGCGCAGACACAACACACTGCAGTGGAAAATGTGGAAAATGAGCTTACATTTCTATTACTCTGAATAAAAAGGCCTCCGTTCCCAGCTACCAGAGCAACCATTGTAAAATCAGGACAAACAGGTACAAATACGGGGCCAAATTCAACCTTAATGTAAGATGGTGCCTTCAATAGGGGCTTGGCCCATTTAGACCACAGGCTGAATTTGGTTCCCCAGTTTCTGCAGGTGCCATGAGGCACCTCTTACCTAAAATACAGAAATATTTTTAAAGGCTCCAATCCTGAGGGGGTGCGGGGCACCCACTGGACCCACCCAAGTTAAAGCACAGCTGTGTTTCCTTATCCCCTAAACAGGGTTGACGAGAGATTTCACCAGATCCTGAGTGGAGCTGGCTTGTACCCCATGGTAGGACTCTGCAAGGGTGGGCAGAAGAGAACCAGGCAAGGTAGTCCTAAAAGGGTTTTAAGCACCTCTGTGCTCAACAGTAGCACAGGAGCTGTTGGGAGCAGGCCCTAGAAGACAGTATAGGATCCACTCTTATGTGGAAAAAGTGTCCTCTGCACCCTCACACAGAGGCAGTGGCTATTACTCTAGACTGGAAAAGCAGACATATTGCTCTAACGCTTTAAACCATTAGTGAAAAATACAGCAACAATATTTTTGTGGAGAGCTCCCCTGTGCTAGTTTATGAACCCTAGAATGACACTAGTTAATCTGGTGCTTGTCTAACCATTGCAGGAAGAAGTTTTTCTAGTAACCACATGGTAACTTCATCATGCACCTTAATCACTTTCTCTCTAATTAAACTGCATCCCAGTTGAGCACTCTACATTGTGCTCTGCTGCCTAGCAATTTACTCAGGCTAACCTGCTACCCCTACAGGAGCAGACAACAGCAGAATGGTGAGCTAGATTCTACTTTCTTATTCCTCACTGGCAGAATCACATCAAATTTCCAACTGCAGTCTTTATTGCCATGAGGGTGATGATATCGGAGGCAGAAAGAACCCAGCTGCAGGGGAAGTCTGTGGCACCAGCATCTTTTGACTTGTAAACTGAGAACATTTGACCTGGGATCAGCGAGACAGAAGTATTCCACAAGGTCATTTTCATACAGAGTCAGTTTTCAGCCTAGAATTGCACTTTCAAAACAAACCTGAAAGGCATGTTGTAGTAAGAATTGTGTGCTCCACAACTGGGGCTGGTGGCAATGCTCCAGGTTACAGCTCCCTTCAGAGCAAGAAGGTGGAGAAGCTGGCTCTTATCAGAGATCAAAGCTCTGAGGCTAATTTCATACACATTACCATAAGCCCCAGTTGCAAAGCACACAGTCAGGGCTATGAGGGCAGCAGGTTGGCAGTGGAGGGTAAGTAGTGATCTCATGAGTGTACGCAGAGTGAGGAGAACCTCTAGACAGAGCTCTTTCTACTGGTGACTCTCTTTCCAACAGACTGTTGAGGGATGCGTGAGGAGATATGTGAATCCTCAAGTATAACTGAAGAAAAGGAAAAGGAACGAAGGCTTTGGGGACAAAAAAAGCAGTGTGACAAGTTCACTCACAATGGGCAAGAGGGGCCAGCAATAGAAGGGAAAGGCTGGGAATGTTTTAGGATATTTTAAAAGGGGCCTCTGACATATCCAGCCATCTCTACCACACGCACATCTCCCACATTCCACTCAATACCCAAATTTGTGACTTACACACATTATTGTTTGTGTGGTTCACCAAAAATCAGGATCCACAAGGTAAGCCCATCTCCATCTCTCTGATGGTCACAGGCCTGACGATCATTCCCTGCTGCCTGCCAGCACTGGCCTCCTTTGTGACCCCATGCCTATCTAATGGGAAATACCTCTCATCTGTTGGGTTTATCTGATGAGATTGTTCATTTTTCTCATATTTCCTGCAGAAGCACTAGTGGCGAAATACCTCAAAGGGGGCCAAAGTGAGGCCTGGAGAATTTTACACTGAGGCTGTTCAGCCAGGCAAAGTTTAGACAGTCCCTGAAGATGATGAAATACAAAATTGCACAATTCTCTGCAGTGGAAGAATGGCTGGTAGAGAGCCTTGCGTACTTAGGAATCATGTCTGTAGGGGAAGAGATGGAATTGTGTGGTTGGGGGCCCAGTCACTGGCTCTCCAGTTAGTAATTTAGCAAAGGGAGAACAGATAGTTTCCTGTTTGACTAGTATATTTCAATGGCCATTCTCTTCCAGGTTGCAAATGGGTAGAGAGCCAGACCAGAAGAAGAGCCATACCACTCCATAAGTACAGGACGAAAGAATGGTTGGTCCTTTTATAGTCACCCTGCACTGCTGTCACTACTTGGATCACTAACATTGTAAGACATTTCAGGCTGTCCTTCACAGAGGGTAAAAAGTCAAGAGGGTATTAAGCTGTCAGATTGGGGCAATTTATGGATATAAACAGAGGCCTGCTCTGCTGATTTACACCCTGATAACATAAGGCCCACAGGTAACACACACAGCACATCTCCACGTCTGCCAGTGGGAGAAGTTGTGGATTGAATGATCCATAAAAATGCAAGGCCTATAGTTATCTAACTTCACATCTACATGCACATGCAAACAACCACAGCCAACAAGCACTCATGGAGTAATATGATATGAGCAATAAAATCTTTTCCTCAGCTAAAGTTAGGAAAGAGATTAGATAAGGTGGCTAAAGCAAACTTTAACTACCATGGTGGGAGCTCAGTGGGCCTTTTTCTTCAAGCCAATTAAAAAGTTTGGGTGTTCCAGGGCAATCAGTGCTTCAGAGCTGCTTCTGTCATTCTGCTTCTAGTCCCTATTACTGCTGTTTCCTCCTCTATGGGAAGATAATTCCCCACATCTCAATTCTCTTCACACCCACACACCCAGAAGGCCCATTCCCTCGCGTGCACAAAGTGTGACCACCATACCCCTCCCCTCAACTTCACACAACTCCACCAATTCCCTGGGTGATTCAGGGTTCAGTTGGAAACTTGTCTTCCTCCACAGGTTTGATCCTGCAAGCTTTTGCGTTTACAGTAAACCCTTGAGAAACATGATTTTGATTTGCGCTGAACTCACATTAACGTGAGTTAAATGCAAATCAAAACCACACCCACCCTACCAGCTGGAAGAGCCCAGCGGGCACACACCTGCTTGTAGTGGAGTGTCTCCCAGCTGGGAGAAACTGCGCCACAAGCAGCTCTGTGCCCTCCCACCCCCTGCCAGCAGGGATAAGCTGGGGGCTGCATGGCTGCACCCCCGCACTTCCCCCAGCTGCCTGCTGCTGCAGCCAAGGAAATTCCGGGAATCTCCCCAACCCCCCCCAATTTACATAAAATTTGATTTATGCGGGGGTTGTGAATCGAGGGATTACTCTACCAATATTCTGTACTGCAGAGAAGTCAACAGGGCTAAACTAACAAATATTTTATGTGAACTCTGATGTCTCTACAGCTCACAAACTGTTCGTGAGGCTGTTCATTCAACTCTTTGTTACTCTCTCTGTAAGACTGTTACTCTAGCTGCAGGTGGCTGGCCTGATTATCAGAGGCACTGAGCACTGATAGCTTCCACAGAAATGTGTTGGTTGCTCTGAACCTCAGGCCCACGGTGTTGTTTTTGTTCCTTGCCTGGGTGATCAAACAGTTCACAACAACGCAGAAGAAGAGCTTGAACAAACAGCATTTGTGGAAGGACCTAGGCTTGAGACTTTCATTTCCACCCATATACTTACACATGAAAATTCAGTGGCATGAAAGATCACTGGAAGCAAATCAAAAGGGTCACGAATCCCCAGGTAATTTTACTGGGTTTTAGTCAAATTAATGTTGGTGCATAGCTTTAACGTGGCCTGCTTTTTATGAGACAGAGGAGCAGAATCAGGCCCCTTTATTTAAAATCCCTCCATGGGAAACCTAAGGCTGGTTTAACTTTCCTCCTGGTCTGTTCCATGCTGTGCAGCCCCAGCACTGTGGCCAGTGGTCAACAGAAGAGTTAGCAGCAACGTAGCTGCAAAGCCAGCCATCAGAAGGAGAGGGCAGAGTCATTTAGCTAAGGTGCAGCTACATGGCAAGCAGAAGCCCAGAGCAGCATGTCTGGTCTACAAACTCAGGCTCATACCTTGGCACTAAAAACAGCTCTGTAGACATTTGGGCTTGGACTAGAGTGGCTTCCACTCCACTGCTAGTTTTAGCACCACAGCATGATGATGTAGACCTGCGCTCTGAGACTCTCTGCTGCAGGTCTCTGCTTGCTGTGTAGACACACCCCCAAAGACAGAGTGAAAGCCAATGGTCTGTGCACCTGTGGCTCTGATCCCAGGGTCCAGATGGACAGGACCACCAATAAGGGAGGGGTGTGCAAAGGAGGCAACTGCCCTGGAAGTCCCAGGGCAAGGAGGAAAACTGTGACCGTGAACACTGGGCCCTTTAAATCGGTGGCACTCCAGGCAGCGTGTTCCAGGTGGCGCTAAGAGTTGGCAGGGCATGAGGGGCAGGGCATTGAGGGCTAGCTGGTCCGAGCCCTGCCCCTTCCACCCAAGGCCCCACTCCTTCTGGGAGCACAGAACCACTACTACCTCACCTTGCCCAGTGTCCTGGCAATTCTGTTGGCTTCCCTTCATATGGATCTCAAGGGACCAATGAGTTCTGAGGGACAAACACCCACTGCTTCTTTTGCAGGGGAGAAGGCAAATCTGAGCCACTTTACTGAAGACTCTGGAACCAAATGAAGCAACGAAGGGTCACTTCTACTTCTGTGTAGGAGCACAAACTGACCTTTAGGTGAGTGGGTATATGTACTTTACAGTACAGGGCTATATCTGTCTTCAGTATAACAGACACATTTGCTTAACCCTACTATGGAATTTGCATGTGCAATGGCAACATCCACATTCTGCTCAGCAAACTTTAGTGCTTTGTGCCAAAGTAAACAACTGCAAAAACATACTTGCATTTATTATATTACCTATTCAGCCTGCAATGTAAGTTCTTGTGACCAGTGAAACCACAGTCCTCAGACTGGGGAGTTCATCCTGTTTCCGCACACACACTGGATAATAATATCCATCCTGAATGCGCGTGCGCATACACACACACACACACACACACACACGAGCATGAGAAACTCATGTTTGACACAAACTGCTATTTTCAAGCCTTTATAAATCAACCAACCTGGAATATGGCAGGACAGTCAGCAGGTTAAAACAAGATACGACTGGTGATGGGGGATAACAACAGCCACATGGATGGAGAAGTTTGCATTCCCCTCATCTATATCGTCAGAATAGGAAAGAAAAGACATGTTATAATCAGCAAACAAAATCTCCTGTACTATGGACAGTAAATTTTGGCAGAGGGCTACTGGAGAGACAAACCTGCCCAAATATCTGTCAGTCTATAAGGTGCCACGGGACTTCTTGTTGTTTTTGCAGTTTTTTGGTTAAAAAAAAAAGTGAAACTACTGAGTCACAGCTTAGTCCATGACATAAAACAATTGCAAAGTCTGTTGCTGTGGATGTGTATGGCAATTTGGGGAATAGTTCTCTGTCCAGTTATTAACTCTTCTGCGTTATGAATAACATTTTTGATTGCAACCTTCAACATGGATTAGAACTTCCAATGTGTAGTAGAAAACAGTCTATGTCTGGACATCTGAAACAGGGCCATCAGAAAGACATCAGTACTAATAGCTCTACCCTGCTGGAACAATGGAGTTGCTATAGGCAGAGTCATTGACTTTTTAATGACTCTGCCAGCATTCCCATCTGGGGCTGCAGCATGGAAAATTCCAGTGGAAGGACAGGCACAAATGAAAGGTGCTGCAGGCTGCTTATAAAGGGTGAGGTGACATGCTAAGCACAGGCAGCCATGTCATTGCCAGACCCAGAAGACTCAGCAGAAATGAAGGCAGGAGGTTCAGATCCCTTAAGAAACTTAGTTAATCCATGAGACTTACAACACAAGGTGAAAGCACACCAAGGAGGATTGCATTCAGAAGTTTGTTGCTTTGCTGGATCTTTACTTCTGTTGTGCTGCCTGTAAGAAAAGAGTATATATGTTTAAGAAGTTCCTTTGCAAAGTCTGCAATACTTGCTTTGATAATTTCTTGGTCACTGAGGAGGTAATCTACAGTCCAGGCCACCCTTGGTGGTAAACTCTAGGAGAGGGTGCATAAGCTACTGAGAAGGCCGGCAACATTCAGCTCTGAACTCAGGGTCCAGAGCAGTTTAAATGAAAGGCTGTGCCTGGGACTGGGCCCTAGAAGACCAGATTAGAGACACTGACTGTATTCTATGCAGATCTAGCTGGCTGTAAATCAATGGAATCCAAAGACTGGGGCTGATAACAGCTTGATGACACTTGCCTGGGGTGATGGGGCGGAGGGATCACTCAGGGCTGTAACTATCAGTTTTGGTCTAGAAAGGCCCAGGACTACAATAACAGGGCATGACAAAGGACCAGATAGATGTTTATGTTTACCTAGAGGCCTGTGCTGCTGCCAGTTGGTCCTGCAAGTCTGGGTAGAGGTTTCTTTGGGAGATCTGGGGAGGTGTTACAGATCAAGAGTGGAATGGCAAAATGTTTTGCTGCACATAATTAAGGTGCAAGAATAACTTTGCACTAACCAAGACCACATCATTCTCCTCAATTGCATGAGCAGTATTGAGAGGACAGGATTTCAAATCTATTTACAAGGGAATGCTTAGACATGACATATGGGTGTCAGAAAGATCTGCTTCTTACCTAGATTCCCAGTGGAGTTCTAAAGGAGCTAACAAGATGGACAACTGACTTACTCATTGTCCTACAAGGCAAGTGAGAGAAAGGATGCCCTTGCTAATGGACTGTTAGCCTCAGCTTCAAGTTCTTGATTTGTAACAGCTTTACACATGCATGCATCTCCTAGAACTGGAAGGGACCTTGGGAGGTCATCTAGTCTAGTCCCTTGCCCTCTCAGCAGGACCAAGCACCTTCCCTGAAATCTATTTGCCCCATCCCTAAACAGCCTCCTCAAGGATTGAGCTCATAACCCTGAGTTTAGCAGGCCAATGCTCAAACCCCTGAGCTATCCCTCTCCCCTCTTTCATCTGTGATCTTGGACAAATCATTGAGTTTCCCAGTTCCCCTAAGGAAAATAGGGATAAACACATTAAAGGTGGACAGGTGCTCAGATGCTGTGGGAATGGGACCACAAATATCTTACATGGTGAGGAACTAGCAAAGGTGGAGAAGAAGCATGGAGAACTACTACATGTGTATCCCCATTAATGATGCAGGAAGGAACTAGGAACATTTTTGACAGTGAAGCTAGCCATTGACTTGCTCACTTGCCTGAAAGAATGATGCTAGAGAACAGAGATACAGAGAAAGAAATGGCCAGAAACCAAAGGGTTTTGAAAAGTTCTCATTTTTCATTAATTACCTTTATTTAGTCCAGCATTCCTAAATGTTGTCTGTCTTCAGGCATCAGGAAAACACTGGACTGAAGAAACAAAAACAAAACCAGAACTTCCCTACTTGAATCTAAGTCTCATTAAACTTTCACTTCACTGCATTCCAGTTCGAACACTTCAGAATCTGGAGATAAACCCTTCCCAACATTACAGATCTCTTCACTTCCAAAAAGATGGGCCTGGCTGATTTGTGTGGGAAATACAGTCCTGCTCAATGCATCTCATTTGGCTCCAATTTGGGAGTTCAGTTATACTCATTGTAATTGGCCAATGATTATTGCTTTGGGCAGTTATTTCATTCCCTATTTGTAAGTGAATATTGTGAAGTCACGTTTGCATCTCATTTTGCTAACTAATATAAACAAAAAGCAGTCAAGTAGCACTTTAAAGACTAGCAAAATAGTTTATTAGGTGAGCTTCCGTGGGACAGACCCAGTTCTTCAGACCATAGCCAGACCAGAACAGACTCAATATTTAAGGCACAGAGAACCAAAACTTAACTATTTTTGGTTCTCTGTGCCTTAAATATTGAGTCTGTTCTGGTCTGGCTATGGTCTGAAGAAGTGGGTCTGTCCCACGAAAGCTCACCTAATAAACTATTTTGCAAGTCTTTAAAGTGCTACTTGACTGCTTTTTGTTTTGATAGTGTATAGACTAGCACGGCTTCCTCTCTGTTACTGCTAACTAATAGTGGACTCTGTTCTGTGCCACATTATTCTGCCCTTGCAATAAAACTAGCAGTTGCAATGGATAGCAAACAGCTGAAAATGCACTGGTCTGCTACTCTAAGTAGCAGAACACTAAAACACACTGGACATCTCAGTTGGCCTCTCCTAGTTCATTGCTATGGAACAAATGATGCCAACAGCCATTGGGAGGGAAACTTAACTATATCATGACATTGTATTATCTATACCACATAGTGGTTATGGCTACACTAGTGAGTTTTTTCGACAAAACCGGAGTTTTTTCGACAAAACTTGCCACACGTGCATGTACAAAATGCATTTTGTCAACTCGGTGCTTCCGCCAACAACCTTCTGCCTCTCCCAGATGAGGAAGAGCAAATCTGTTGACAACAAAGCTGTGTGGACACTTCTGCCAATAGACAGGGATTCCAGGACACTGTCTGCTGTGCTTCTGGGTGGCTGTTTTGTCGGGAGTGCCCGGGCAGTCCAGCTGCTGTCAACAGAGCAGATCACTCTTTTGATCCACGTTAGAGTATGGCTACACCCTGTCAACAGATATTTTGTCAGAAAATCTCTTCCAACAGAAATGTCTGTCGACAGATGCTTCTAGTGTAGCCATAGCCAATACGATTTGAGACGGAATTCCCAGTAGCCCTACAGTAGCTAAATTCTTAAAAACTGTATTATAATAAAAAGCTTTAACAGCTACCAATGAGTATCTGCAACAGTGGGTATGTCTCCAGTGCAGCTAAGATGCATGATTCCCAGCAGAGGTAGACCAGCAGAATGGGCATTGCAGTGGCTTGGACAGCCACTTGAGCTCAGACTCAGGATATTTAGTGCTGCCCAAGCTGCAACGTTCAAACTGCTATTTTTAGCTGGCTAGCTTGACCTGTCCGATTATCTGTGTGTGGAATGCCCCCAGCACAGCTGGGACTTCAAATACTCAGGACATGCTCGCTCACAATCCCAATAAATAACCAGGGTTATGTAGATGTATTATATAAATAACTTCAATAATGAAGCTATTTATGAAAATCGCAGACATTGAAAAAAAGAAGGAATGAAACCTGTCAAATTATTTGCTTTGTTTTTCTTTTACGTCTACTCAGTACAGTTCTAGAAAGAACTTACACAATTTGTGTTGCACAAATTGCATAATTTATTTTGAGGTAATTTATTTTTAATTCAGTGCTGGCCACACGACACCAGAGTTCAAAATAAGTGTTTATTTCGAACTTCCTGCTACCCCTCCAATGATGAGGGGTAATGGGAACAAAATACTGTGCTCAAAAATACTGTATGCTGAAATAGTAACCACAGTGTAACCATATGCTCTTTAGGGCTATGTTTAGACTGCAGGCTTCTGTCGACAAAACATCTGTTGTCAGAAGTTTTGTCGACAGCGCGCACATCCAGATTACAGCTCTGTCATCAGAGATCTGCTGATATTCCTGTACTCCTCGATCCACAAGGAAGAAGGGATGTCTCAGCAGAGGTGGGGTTTCCAACATTTGGCACAGATGGCTAGCCCAAATGTCGAAAAAGCCTCGCCCATCAGAACTGTTGGTAAAAGATACACCAATTGCAGTGCACAATTTGCATATCTTTTGTGGACAGTTCCCCACAGTCTAGACACAGCCTAGGAGACCCCATTCTACTAGCTCTAGCCAGTAACCCCTTTTGGGAAGCAGGAAACAAAACTTTCACGGTTGTGTTCTTTACCTAGTGGGGGTGGACATAGAACCGCTGCTTAAGGACATACACAGGATGGAAGACAGAATTGTAGCAATGTATGTAAGTGATATAACATCAGTTGCATTGATATGAGACTACTGAGCTGTCAACTATGCATTGGCCATCAGCATTTACCCTGAATTGTATTCCCTATGGGAAAGAGCAGCTTCAGCCTGTAGTTCCCAAACACCAACAGGATGCATGGACCACAGCAGCCACTGATTTTAATATTTGTTTTAATACCTGTTAGTTATCCAGTACCATACGTGTGCATGGTGCTAGACAGATACAAAAAACATATGGGCCAACTTCTGCTCCCAGTTACAGAGGTGTAAGTCCCTGCAGCTAATGTTGGATTTATACTGGTCTAATCAAAACCTAAATTTGGCCCATACCCCCTGCCCTTGGGGAGCTTATAGCTTAAAACCCTTCAACCTTTACTCTACTGTATCGCCATATCCTATTGACCTCAATGGAAGTACACAAATGATTACAGATGACTCATGAGAGAAAGGCTTGCAAGCTTAGGCCAAAGCTAAACAAGACATGATGGGACAGGTGGAAAGGCCATTCGTATCAGATGAGGGAGGGAGTCAGCATTGTTTACGCAGAAGCAGGTAATGAGGTTACATGTTTTTGCAGAGCACCTATCACATCACCCATCCGTTTCTTATTTCATGATGCTCAGGGCTTGACCCAGCACCATTTATAATAATGGGAGTTTTGAATTAAAAAGAGGAAGGATCAAGACTTAAGTGGGCAGGGGATTTCAGGTGGGAGTGTTGTTTGGAGGAAGAGGCTAAATGAGTGGGGCTTAACGAGGGATTTGAATGAGCAACATGGTCCAGGAGGGCATTTCAGGCATAGAAGGTCCACATATTATCTACTCAAAAAAGAGTTTCAAGTCCATGTGAATCTTCGGGTAGCAACAGACAGTCAGCAAACATCCAAGAGATGATAAAATATATCCTTTCATCAATTACACAAAGACAATAATAAAATAATGGCAGTCATGTGCAAGAGCTGAAAGAGGTTCTTTACTTTTTTCCCCTTAACATCTCTCCCACCACACTTTTTTTTTTTTTTTTAATTTTGATGAGTGACAGAGGATTTAAATGCAAAGTGGATCTAATGCACACCCTGAAGTCAGCTGGCAGTATGCAAATGACCTGTCAGATTAAAATCTGAATGAAAGAGATAACAAGCTTATCTTCATAACAAAAGACTCTTACGGGTAAACTATTTGACGCAATGTTGATGTTTGTTTTAACCCGTGGGCTTTGGACAGTGCAGTATTTCAGGGGCTGCCTGGGCTCCCCTCCTGTTTCCTGTGTGAGTGTGCATGTGTTTGCACTGACAACAAAGAAACACTTTTTTAAAAAAAGCCAGCAAGGCCTATAACAGTTGATTTCAGTCTCTTTGGGGAGGTGAAAGGGAGGAAGGTGTGGAATGGTTCTGCAGGGCAACTGCTAAACAAGGCAGCCATAGGTCAACTCTCTCCTGCTACCAGCACTCCAGCTGCAATGAGAATAAGCAAACACAGTAGCAGGAGAGAGAATTAAAGGGGGGTGGGAGGTGGGCTGAGGCGTGCGATTTATTCTTCTGGCACGTGTGCAGGGCCTGGAGATGGATCAGCTGTATTTATTCTGTGAAAAGGGGAAAGAAAAGGAGGCAAAAGAGCAAAGCGAGTTTTGCCACACTAGGGAAAAAAAGATTTTCAATAAACCCCCAAAGGAAAAAAAAAAGCTGCAGGTGTTTGCAAGGGGGGGCTTTATGGAGCCACGTGGGGAATTAGCAAGTGAGGCAAGTTGGCTTTGGAAAGGAAAAGGTTATGTCGAGATTTACATTTCTTCATTTAGTGATCGTCTACAAACAAGCACCAAAGAAAAGGCACCTCGTAAAATGGAGTGGCTTCAAAGCTAAGAGGGATAGGCATAAATGAGAGGGGGGTGGGTTGTGTGAGCCATGCCCAGATATTCAGGGATCCCAGAGCACCAAGCTTCCCTCCTGCCTGGTGTGACATGGGCCCCCTCATCTCTGAATTTGTGCAGTCTCTGTGCATTATTCTTTCAACACAATGAGAAATGGGGGAGCACAGAACACAAGTTCCTCCCCAAAGCCAGCATGCATATTCTTGCCTTTGAAAACTCTTAAATGCTGTTGGTCAATGCCTATAAGCCTAAGGGGGAAGAAATAGGCTTTCTCCAGTTTCTATCAGCTCCTCTAGTGAGCCCTCAAATGTTCAGAGTGCAACAGAATCAAGTTCCCCAGCCTCGGGATATGCCCAAATTTTATCCCCGTTACAGATGAAGAAAATAGTGGTGCCTGCCAAGAAGAGTGACTTGCCTACTGTCTTACATTATTGTAACTCAGAGGCAGAGCTGAGGGCAGAATTCCACTTCCAGAATTCTAGTCAATGTTCTCCCCGCTTCTTCACCTGGCTCAGGGCTTGCATGCTGAAAATGAACTTGTTTCATGTGTTCCTGCAGCAGCCTCAGTGTTCACTTTTTCTCATCACTCACAAGCTGCATCACATGTAAACTGGCATACTATGGTACTCACAGTGGAGCAGTTATATGCAGGAAATGACACATGGAGGAGTCAGACTAGGCTTGTACCTGAATGTGCTAGGAGAAAATTAAATGTAAATTCTTTCCCTACACAATAAACCTTACAGATCCTGATTTTTTTTAAACATGTTTCAGACAAGCCAGAGAGACTTGTACAGGAAAAGGTATAACACTTTCTGTATTTCATTATCCTGCATATCTGCTCCCTCTCTCAAAGAGCTTCAAAGCCCACCACCACAATGGCTTCTTTAAACTCTCCTCCTGACTAGAAGAGATCCTGTCATCCAGTTAGGGAATACAATATCATCTGATAATTAACAACGAAGAGAGGTTGTGAACTGAACACTCACCGCAAACTGTCCAGGATCAAGCTATGGAGGTAAAAAATAAACACAACAAAAACACATTGACTGAGTGCATTCAGATAAATAAACCCAAGGAAATCCAAATCTACTCATGTACATTCTGTGACTGTGCACAAAACAAAGAGTAACTCATTGACTGAATCATTCATTACAAGGTTTTATCCTACTCAGAACAAACAAGGATATTTTTCTCCCATCCTTCACTTGAGAATCGAGAAGACAAACATTATCCTGATGACACTAATCTAGACCATGATCCTTCAAAGATTCAAACAGATGCTTAAAGCTAAGTGCATGTAAGGCTGGATCTACAATAAGGCCAGAAGATTGACCGCTTAGGTTTGATCTATTGGGATGCCGTTTCACTCATGCACAAAACGGCATGTTTCAGGGTCAATGTCAACCCCAGAACTCCTCACAAACTATGAGGATTAAGGAAGGTCAAAAGGAGGAGCACTCCCTTCAACCTTCTGTCGTGAGGACAGGGACAAAATTCGATGTCTGAAAAGTCAATTTTAGGTACGCACCTGGTGTACCTAAAATTGTGTATCAGCCATCGACTTTCTGGGGGAGTGTAGACCTAGCCTTAGTCTTTACAGGATGGAGCCTTAGCCAAGATACTGTGGGGATAGACACCATGTCTTCCTGTGTGTTTGGACAGCACTCAGCACAGTGGAGGCCTCTGGATGCTACCACCATGTAAATAAGTCAGTGACATTGTGAAAGTGAATTTAAACATTAATTTATAGTTTGAAGAGAAAAAAAGAACCCTACTGCTGACATAGTGGTAGCACTCTCTAATTATTTAATATGTACATCCTAATATGATGAAGAATGGGATGGGATTGTTTTTAAGGGTGGAATGTCTATTACATTTCCCCCTGAATAAAATTGCTCTGAAGGATGCTAGTATCGGAGTGGAGCATGAATGCAGGCAATCCCTGACTATGGATTTTGATGCACGGTACACTATCTGATCATATGCCTCATTCCATCATCTATTAAATTCAGTAAGATAAGATACTGTAATACAGCCATGGGGCTGATAGAATTGCCTAGCCACTAGGCAAGATTGGGGGAAAGGTTGGTTCAGGCTCCTGGAAGGAGAAGGGTCCCAGGTGGAAGGATCAGGGCTAGGGACAGCCAGCCTTAAGCACAGTCTAGGGCAGTATTTCTTGAACTATTTGAGACAGTGGAACACCAGACAATAATATTTTTATGCAGAACATCTATGAAAATTTTCTTCAAAAAAAAAACAAACCCAAACAACAACATATACAGCAGAAACAAATGAAGTAATTTAATCAGATGTCATAGCAATGAAAAAATAACATTGTGGGTGTGTCTATACTTGCATTCCTCTTTCGAAAGAGGTATGCAAATGAGGTAAACTGAAAATGCAAATGAGGTATAACTTTGCATATATGACACATCATTTGCATATTCTAATTTTGAAAGGAGCTTCTTTTGAAAGAAGAAAGCCAGTGTAGATGCTGCTCTTTCGAAAGTAAACCCATCTTCAAAAAAATCCTTCTTCCCATTAAATAGAGGGAAGAACAATTCTTTTGAAGATGGGTTTACTTTCAAAAGAGCAGCATCTACACTGGCTTTCTTCTTTCGAAAGAAGGTCTTTTGAAATTAGAATATGCAAACGAGGTGCCAAATATGCAAATTTACACTTCATTTGCATTTTCAATTTACCTTATTTGCATACTTCTTTCGAAAGAAGAATGGCAAGTGTAGATGCACCCTGTATCTTGTTTTAATAACGGAATATGCATACATGCGCAACACGTTGTTGCTAGTTGCTATCCTGCCACAGCATACTTGTGAGTTCTTCATGGAACACCAGTCTTCTGCAGAACATAGTTTATGAAGCACAGCTCTAGACCACACTGTGCCTGCCCCCACCAGCCTACAGGGCCACCCAGAGCATGCTGCCTGGTACTCCAGTGGTGATTTAAAGAGCCTGGGGCTCCAGTCACTGCAGTGATGTCTGGGAATCTCACGCCCTTTTGAACTGCTGGACTCCAAGGCAACTGTCTACATCTGTGAGTGGGCCTGAATACAGAGTAGGCTGACTGGCAGGGTTGGTTCTGAGGTAGTTTCCATAACAGAAGGGCAAAGAATGTCCCATCTTAAAACTTCGTTTGTTCCTGAGAATGACTCTTCATAACACTGGGAGATGAACAGAAAACCAGAGAGGGTTCCAAGATGGAGTCTTCTATGTGGGAGATTCCAAAGGAAACTAGGAGGGCTGCATATGTCCAGGAGGAAAGAAATTTTTTATACAAAGGTTCTGGCACTCACAAGAACAGACCTGGAGCACTGGCATGTTCTGCTGCAGTAGGAGCCAAGTACCCACATGCTGCATTATTTACTTCTTGACTGGAACAAAAAAGAAGTGCAATAAAGCTACTAGGATTGAAGGCTCATTTAGATATTAGCATAAAGAAAATAAGAGTGATGCAGCACGAATCTGTGCATCAGAATGGTGATCTTCCACACTTTTCCTAGGCCTCAGTCCTATGCTGGGAGCAAACAAATTCTCTTTGGGGCAGGGATTTATCATCTGTTCACACAGCATCTGTCACAATGGTGCCCCAGCCCAGTTAGCCTGTAGGCATTACTGCAATATAAATGTTAAATAAATAAATAAGAACAATAATAATAATGTTCTCACATAAAAAGTGACTCGCAGCAAGACATATGGTTAGAATGGAAACTTAATGTGCTGGTATCTTACATGTGATTATAGGGCATGAATCCAAATGCCCTGGAGAACCTTCCAGGGCACAAGAACTACAATGAATCACAGAGCATTGCACTCTCTGAAGTAGACTTATTTTCTTGTGAAGGCAAAGTGGCAAAAAATAATTAGGAGTGTGGCCCAACTTATCTGAAATTTGTGCATGAGTTGTCCTTACCCCATAGGGGCTTCACAATACGCATTCTAGAAATCTCTTTAAGCACAACAGCTGACTTCACCAGAGCCTCAGCCAAACCTGCAATAAGCTTAGTGCTTTTACTGATGCAAGCAGTAGGAATAAACCAGATTCCTTATTCAAACATTCAAAAAAAAAGTACTAGTTCTACCACCTTGTTATTGTCCTCTGAGTTTTCTCCCACGCTCCTAGTGTTCAAAGGTAGGTCTTGCATTTATTCACCCTCTGCCTGAAGCATGGTCAAAGCTGACCATGGAACTCCTTGTGAGCAGTGAGGATTAAGAGCATGTCTATACTTTCAGAGAGTTTGAAGTGCTGTAATCTTCTGGAGATTGATTTTGCCACGTCTGAAGACATGGCAAAATTGATCTCTCTGGACTTGGCCATCAACCCTAGTACTCGCATGGAGTGGGGGACATCAGTGCGAGCCCAGAGAACCCAGATCTAAGTTAGGGAGCAAAGTCAATCCTGATATGTTGATTCTAGCTGCACTGATGCATAGGTAGACTTGAGTATCTGGGATCGACTTTGTCCCCTAGTGCAGATCAAGCCTACAGAAGGTTGACGGGAGAAACACAGCCATTGTAGTCAACCGCTGATAAGTCAATTTTAGCTACACAATTGGCATAGCTAAGATTATGTAGCAGAGGTCAGCTTCTATGTCTAGCATAAACTTAGCCTCTGACTGAAGCAGTCAATTAACATTTGAAACAAGAGCTAAACTCTTCAGGACCACCATATTAGATGTAACCTTGTGACTGATATTTCTAGCCACTTCATACTTTGGAGAACAGCAGCTCTGGATCAAGACTTAATAATCTCAGGTTTACTTCATAATTGACTGAATACAATCCTGCCAAAACACCTCCTGCATACATTGAGGATGTTAAAATTCGGATCCAAATCAAGAACCAGACTTTATGAGCTGGCCCACCTGTACTTCACACCTGTCTTCTAGGTAAAGAAACAAGGAGCCTGGAGTAACAGATACCAAAATCAGAAGTGAACAAGAATGTTAATCTTGATGGATAAGCACCAGAGCTGATTGAATAATATATGATAAATAATGTGCCCAACAATTCCAACCATCTTTCATGTTTGCGGAACATTTGTAAACAAATTGCAATTGCTTGAGATTTATTTAGTTATGTTATTTATTAATTTTATGAACACTGTGGCTTGCTGTTCTTGTTGTATTGCTTAGTTATGAATGTGTCATATAAATAACATAGCATTGTTTCTGTTCCCCAGGTAGACAGGTGGAACACTTTCTCGGATTTTTGAAGAGGTGTACTTGTAAATTTAAAGTTTACTTGCAATAAACATTAATGCCAGTTAAAAACAATGGCACAAATGTTCACAGAAAGTAAATACAAAAAGGGAAAAGAACGTGTACAAGGCAGATTTGTTTAAAAGTCAAACAAATATTCAGGAAATGATTTTTGCAGTATTTAGTTACTTCTACTAAACAGTCATATTTGCTGACAGATGCCATCTGCCCCATACCTAAGTTATAACACCTGAAGCCACACACTTCATGGCAATATGTTCATAGTGTTGCCAATGCTTGCAATGCTATTATGAGGCGCATGAGATGAGGTGCTTTTCTTAAAGCCTTGGCCCCGCAGGCAAGTGATTAGGTGAGAATTTCAGATTTCATTTATTTTTAAAATGAATTTCTAAACCTCCTTGGGCATAGAGAAGAGCTTGACAACCAAGTGCCTCCTAAAGGCTCAGAAACCAGAAGGCAGACAAAAAGAATCATTATTATTTATGGCTAATTTATTTTAATCACGTTTTTCAAGCTAAATTCATGATTTGGGAGTGATTTATGATTTTTGAAGGCTTGGGCTATGCTGCAGCAGAGAAGAAAGTACTCAAGAACTTTTCACAGTGTGATCCCCTTCCTTGAATATGCTGCAAAGCACAGAGATTTTTGCAAAAGGAAAGTAGCAGAGAACCAAGAATCCAACAATGACTCTCTCCCTAGGTCCTGACTTCTTTCAGACAACCCTCATGTTCAGCATTTATGCAAAAGAGAAGAGTCTGCCTTAAGTAAAACCATTGCAACAGACAACGCAGGCGAAAGAACATTGTAAATGCAGAAGACTCCACTAATGGCTCTAGTGGTGACTACACTGACACTAGTTCACAGAGCAATGATCAGAGGTTCTGACAGAGTAGGTGGTAGCGATTGATCTGCCAGTCAAGTGGAGTGTCAGCATTGGCTTCCCAGTGTTCACCAAATTCAGTGCCACCAAATTTACAATGGAGACAATTTGAACTTCTGAAATTCAGTCTGAAGAAAATAAAAAAATATTCAATCACAATTTGGCATGAAGCCTATGTTGTGAGGGGAAATTTCCCTTTTTCCCACCCAAGAAAGGCAGCTGGCAGCAAAAGGAAGAAGAAATTCTTGAATGCAAACCTACTGCTCCTGAAGGTACTGGACACAGATGTACTAGCGATCATCCCCACACTGTTGGGAGCCAACGCCAAACCTTACAGAAGGAAGACCTAAAGGCAGAGCAATAGTGACCATTAAGGAACTCTCCAAAGCATTAATTCATACAGACCTCCAGTATCCTTTCTGACCATTGGTGCTAATGGCTTTATAGAGAAAATTTAAACAGGTCCCTCTAAAGAGGGAGGAGGTGACCTATGATCATAAAACAAGGACTGAGAATGGAGATCCTTAGTGTCCAAATCCAGAGCCCTCACAAAAGGTTTGTTTACAACAGGGAAGAATGTCAGTATCATTGATGGATGTGAGTCCAGCTGCACAGACCAAAGCAAATCCTCCACTTTGGAAAGTGGGACAGCAGAGACAGTAGCCAGCTGCACGCAATGGGCCTGGTGAGGGTCTTCGTCCATGATGGAAAAAAATAATTTGTTAAATTTAAGCTCTGCGTGACTTAGTAGGAAGAACCCCACAACAAATTTCTACGATCACCACACATTCTCACTTGTACCTGCAACACTGCCAGCCTGAAGAGTTAAAAAATCATGGGTCAGGCTCCACCCAAGTCACCTCACTATCTTAAAATCCATGTTTAAAAATAATAAATGGGGGGAGAGGGTCTTTTTGTTCTGGTCTGACACTTGTAGAGTGCACTCTGGTCATGTTTTCAATTTTTTTTCTTTCAGAACCACAAAGGCTAGCAACCTCCTTTTTAATAAATGAAAGCTGAGATTCTTACCCCATCACTTGTCTCCAAGAGCTGGGGCTTTTTGAAGAATACCAAACATCTTGAGATAGACAATAACATGGGGTGACATGGCAAGCATAAGCCTGGACCTAAAAGAAGAACAGGAGAGAGAGAGCGGTCTCAGGACTTTGTCACCCCCATTCATGGATGAGAGATGTGTTCAGTCAATGGATCTGTAGAATCACAAACATTTGGGGCCATGCCCCTTTACCAGCCCTTCCTGAGTGCCTATGCAACAGAACCAGACCTCTCCCTGCTGTTGCCTACTAGATCTTCTGTGGAGAAGGGCAGAATGTGCACCTTAAAACGTTACCTTCTTAGGATAGGGATCACTGCCTTACTGAAACTGGTAGCAAAACTCCCTTTGACTTCAAGGGGCCAGGATTTTGCCTCACTCTGTCTTGTAAACAACATTGCAGATTGTATGATAACAGGCATTATACACTGTTTGATCCAATTCCTTAAATATCAGTAATTGGATATATTCATGTCCATATAAATCAGTTATGTATTATAAAATCAGACGACTTTGGAACGCAGGCTCATGTCTTTTACATGTAGCATCAGTTTGATAATGCCATTTGCAGGCAACATTAGGATACTGGGCAGAAGAAAGTTTGTTACAATTTAGGAATAGCTATTAGACCATAGAGGGAGGTAAAGAGCTTTATGGGGGAAAAAAAAACACCCAAACAATGCAGAAAATCCCGTGGCGTTCCCAAACCATCAGGAACAGACTGACTGTCACTCTTGACCATTTAAGTATGATTCTAATTCTATGTTCTCAATACAAATGCATTTAACCTTGTCTCTTTAAAAGAGCTCTGGACAATCGGAATCATCTTTACAGAAGACTGCGCCTGCTTTTAAATTAGGTATTTAAAAAGCAGCCACTCTCTCTTTTCCCAATTCCCATTCACACTCCGAGCAGATAAACACCAGCAGACCAGAGTTAGGAGTCAGCCTAAAGTTAAATGGAAACTACATTGCAAGGGAGAGTTGCTTTTTCCTGCAACGCATGTGCAGCTTGCAGCCATCTGAGGCCATTGGTTGCAGAGACTGTGTATGTGTTATGTCCCCATTACCTCAAAGGTTTCAACACTAGACTCTCAATATGGCTATTCGAGCCTGTCCAAGTCCTCCTTGGGGAGTTGCTATTATTATAGCCACTGCATCTCCCTTGAGCCAGACAGCCCCTTCTTCTCCCAACAGACATCTGCCATGTAATGTAGTTATGGAGTATCCTGACTTTTACATCTAATTGCTTTCTCTCACTTATACTGGTACACATCTGGAGTAAAGTAACTTTACCTAATTCAGTGGATTTACGCTGCAGAAAGAGGGCAGAATTTGGCCCATAATAATCTTATGCCCTTCCGTAAAGTCTCCCATCTGAAGACAGGAAAACACCTTACAAATCTCAGCTAAACCCGTGAAGCCATTAGGACTTTTAGTACCATTTTATATGAGAAACGAGTGGTACATAGAGAATAAACACTGAATTAGTGACAGAGCTGGGAAGAGAACCAATAGCTCTGAGCAGAGCCAGAAATAATATCTGTGCTGAGCCACAAGCCCACCCAAAGACAAGCCTTGGGTGCAAGGCTAGAAGTGATCATGGGAGTCCTACTCAAAGCTCACAAAAGTTTGGTCAAACATAACTTGTACTAGTTAACACCACTGGGAACCTCTTTCTCACTGCTTACCAACAATCTTTGAGCCCTCCTTAAGGCTTCCAAGGAAAGGATGATTAGCCCAACTACGCAGTCTCCTGTTAGAACCACTAAATCATACTGCTACTCTTAAAACCAAGGCCTTTTGTGTAGCCACTTGCCTCAGTCAAATATCATTTTCCCCACCTTGCCGTGTCCTTTAAGTTTCCTCTCTCTAATCCCAGGAAAAATGCCTTTATATGCTTTAGTTCTATAGCTCCCTCCACTTGAATGAAAGATTTCTATATTCCATAGAGGGATGCTGACTTCACTTTGCTTTTGTATTTCTTCTTTCCACTACTCGATAAGGAACAGGCTCCCATATGGTGGAGACAGTGCGCCCCTGATTTCTGGATTCTTCAAGATGACAGTGTCCCCAGTTTTGTAGATGACGGGTTTTGGGTGGATGTAAAGAAGTATCATTCCTAATCATGAGAAACTAAAGTGTGTTCAGTGAGAATGGTTTTAATTAAAATTGGAATTTCAGAGCTATTGTGCCAAAATGTGACCTCATTTGTGGTCAACAAGGGCACGTGCTGGACAGGAGTCACAATGAGTTTGGAGACTGTCAGGGAAAAGCTACCATTCTGTAGTGGTGCTGGTAGAATAGTTATCATAAACAGGACTGTTGTTTAAAGATGGAATCTTTTGTTCCCTTATTAAACAATAGAATTGCTGTTTGCAAAAATGAAATTTTATAATTGGTTTCCAGATTTGGGCATTAAGATTCGTTGGGGTCTGTGTGACAAATAAGTTTGGCCTTCCACAGGGTTGCTACTTCTACTCAAATGTCACTCATCATCATTAAAAACGGTTATGTTTTCAAATGCATTTCCTCAGGAAGCAGTATTTATAGCGGCAGCAACCAAGACACTAAGGACTAGGTCCTCAGCTGGTGTAAACTGAAGACACTCCTTAGAGTCAGTGGATCTGACCCTTTAATGCTTGGGTTGACTTTGAAAGGATATAAGCTTTCATGGGCAAAGACCCATTTCATCAGATGCATCAGATACAGAAATGGGTCTTTGCCCACGAAAGCTTATGCTCCTATAAGTGTTAGTCTGTAAGGTGCCACAGGACTTCTCATTGTTTTTGCAGATAGCGACTAACACTCTGATATTTGAAAGATTATGTTGTCCATCTTGAGGACTGGGAACCACAATTCCTGAATTCTATGCCTAGTTTTCCCCAGACTTGCTGTGTGATCCTGCACAAGTCCTTTTATTTCTGTGTCCCTCAGTTTCCCCACCTGTAAAGTGGGGTATAATGATATCTTCATGGGGAAGTTGTGAAGCATTTTTAACATGTTTTAAACATTTTGGATGAAAAGTGCTATAGAAATATTTAAAGCAAAAGTTGAATAATAGTTTTCGCTCTAACCTGTTTTCAGTTACTCATAACATTCCACCATGAGAAAGCTACACATGCAACCTTAATAAAATAAAAAAGCAGTCAAGTAGCACTTTAAAGACTAACAAAATAATTTAACGCTAACAAAATGATTTAACAAAATAACACAAAAGCTCACCTAATAAATTATTTTGTTAGTCTTTAAAGTGCTACTTGACTGCTTTTTTGTTTTGATAGTATATAGACTAGCACGGCTCCCTCTTAGTTACTATACAACCTTAATGTTGCCCTCTACTGGCATCCTTTACTGAATGTAATATATTCCCAATACTAAAATATTTGTATATGTAATATACATATTCTGTAATCTTAGAAGAACATTTGTATTAATTGAACTCTACTCTGTGTATATTACACAAGAAAGATTCCAAATCATGCCACTGATATAAAAAACACAAAGTAAGCCATGATTACACATCTCACTGCACAATTTGTTCACAGTTGGAGCTCACAGAATTTTTTTCCAAAACATTTTTTTCAAGTAAAACAAATATTTTCATGGAAACATTTCACTTAAAACTTTTCTGTTTTTCCTACAAAAGAAAAATCCCCACAAAATTCCCAAAATTATTCTGTTTTCATTAAAACTAGTGTTCAAAAATAATTTTAATAAAAATAAATGTTTGAATATTGAAAAAAATTTGTTTTTAGTATTTTTATTGAAAAACTCAAAACTCAAACGTTTCTGGAAAAAGTGAAAAATAGCATCTTTTGACTAGCTCTAATCACAAGGCACATTAATTGGGAAAATTTGCTGGCATATATAGACTATGTTTTCAAAAAAAACTTTCTTTGTAGTTAATTGCCTTATCCCTAAGCTGTACCTAAGGCAAGTTTAGATTGAAAAGAATTTATCATATAAACAAGCTAAGTCAGTACCGATATACTGGACCATATGTCAATGAAATTGGTCTCAGTACACAAGTAGGAAATACATAATACAAGAACTGAGGGGTTGTAGAAAGCTGATAATACATTGTATTTGAGAAACAGCATGTGATTCAAAATCATAACGCATGACCACTGGACAGAGCTAAGATTCCACATGGTATCTTAACTTTTGTCTCCCCTTGCTTTTTGAATGATTAACTCTGCATCCTTAACTGAAGTTCTCTTAACATAGATTTTTAAACTGAAATACATGGCTGTTCATTAATGCAGAGTAGCAAGTGGAATTTGGAGAAATTTGGGTTGAGGAAAATAGGTGCCATTTCACCTTAATGTGAATAACAATAATAAAACATAGCATTTACATTAGGATGATGGGACAGATATTATGATTATGGCCCTGGTCTGCAAGTCTGGAGATGTGAATTAAATGTTGGGTCTGCCCCATATTCTCTCTGTGACTGTGAACAAGCAACAATCTGAGTGTCTCTATTTGTAAAACAGGGAGACTATTTCTTTACCTCACAGATGTATAATGAGGCTAAATTCATAAATGTTTGGAATTTGCTTACAAATCCTTGGAAGAGGGGGAAGAGATACAGAATTGCAAAGCACTATTATTATTATGCCACTTTACATCTTCATGGCTCTCTACAATCATTAGCCAATTCACTGATGATCATGGTGTTTAGATTATACTAACTAAAACAATGGGATTCTTTTGTGGTACAGCTGGCGGGGGCTCATGTCATTGTGCAAATGATTCCCAATTACATTAGTGCGGAGGTGCTCCTGCTACAGGAGAAGCTAGGATTTTTACTAACACTGTTCAACAATTGGTTGGCACATTTTCTTTTCCTTTCCCTCTCTTTATAATCTATTTTCTGATGCTTGGGTGGAGTTTTCCTTTTACTCAGCCTTGTTGGAATCACTTACTGCTTTTAAGCCTAGGATCACCTTTTTCATTTTTGTTTTAAAAATAAAAAAACATGAATAGCAGATTTGTAAAAAAACAAAAACCATACAGTAAAAAAAAAACAACGCATAAATATTTTCTTTTCAAACTGCCAAAGAAATGTTTTGTGCACAGACATAATTGGCGCACTGGTCAGTTTCATAAGTACTGTATATCTCTGATTCAGTGAGCTAGAATCAGAGCCATGCAGATAAGGCTGTCATCAGAGATAACAGCAGTCAACAACCCTCAGTGTCATTATCTCAGCGAAGGGAAAAAGCAGGCAGCTCCCCTCGATATACAAAGTGCGGCAGTTATATATGTCTCCTCTCCAATGATAGATGGTGGAGGATAAAAGGGAAATCTAACAGAAATACTTGAAAGCCAGCCTGCTTGCGCCCTCCAGTCCCAAACTGGGAATATTTTTATACACACAATAAACAAGCCCAACACACACACACACACACACACACACACACACACACACACACACACACACACACACACACACACACACACACACACACACACACACACACACACACACAGAGAGCAGCTACAGCAGAACAACTCACACAAATCTGTGTGAAGTCAGTCTTTCCTTTTTGTGTTAATGGAATTTCCTATGAAGGAATAATGAAGCAGTGATTGTTACACAAGCCTAACTGGAAGGCAAACAAATCTGACAGATCAAAGCATTTTAATTTGAAAAAATAAATACAATAAATATGAATTTATTTGCTATGGTTTGATTCCTCCCTAAAAAATGCTAGACCATTAAGCCCCTTTTTACCTTACAATCAAACTTCAACAGCATAACATTCTTTGGAGTGTAACTGTGCCCAGGGATTTAACAGTCTGCATCATTCTTTACACGCACACTCAGTACAAAACAGAACAGTTCATTGCCACAGACTGCTGCTTCCAAACACTGACTTTTGTGTCAGCACTAATACACTGAAACATCAACACAAATGTGACATGTTGTAATTGCCCTTTTGAACACAGAGACAAGTTGCAAAGCTCCAACCTAGTTGATTCCAATTAAATGCCTTAATCAAAGCACAAGGAAGGCAGGAGGCGAAATTATAAAATAAAATAAAATATGCACACAAAATAAAACAAGTTGAAATCATAAATAAAATGTTCTGGATCTGTTTTCTTTATGTGCATTTCTGAAGTGACAAGAAACACACAGTAGGGCATTTAATTAAATCAAAGGGTAAGGAGGGGGGGAGCTGGAAATGGCCACGCTGCCTGCTATTATGTTACAGTTCACTAAAATGAAAACTTATTTTTAAACCTCTGGCATTAATTTGAGATTATTCAGATACTTAATTAAAAGTGCAGCATGTGTTAAATATTATTTCAACAAAGATTATCATCAAACCCTATGTAATAAGATCCTTCAATGCTTAGAGCGATATTTTATGCAAATTTTCAGTGCCACCAAATGAAGGGCTCTTCAGTTTTTTTCTCTGTCTTCATTTTACTCCAGCAAAATGATCCAGCCAGGAGAAAAGTTTCTAGAATAACAGGGAAACTGTAGAGAATGCAATGCAAGAATATCATCTCAGTGATAACCGAGCTTCTGCGATCAGCTATTTCACTGATAACATTTTAAAGTAAATGGATTGGGGCAAAGTGAGCAGACAGACTCCCACTACACTTAATGAGCTAAATTCTACAATCATGGCATTGCACGGCTTGTCCAAAAAGACTGAATTGGCCACCATGGAAATTCTCCTGGAGTAAGGACTGCAGGATAGGGCCCAGTATGTGTTAAGAATGGGACAAATATGCCATTCACATAGAGATAAGACAGGAAGTTTTTCAGAGCAAACACCACATATTCCTTTCTGGGCTGATCTTGGCCCTTACTCAGGTGAATACCTCCAGTGAAGATGAGGGAACAGTTAACATTAGTCTGGTTCTAAGCTTTTAAAGGGATATGTAGATGTACAGTGCTATATGTATGCATTTTAATAAACTGGTTTCATTGCTCTTCTGAGCAATTCATTGTGCCTCAATACTAAGCCATCCAAAATGAATACCTGCTACTTACCTAGGCTCTCACATGATGGCCTCATCAGTGCCATAAATGCCTTAATCGAAGCATAAGGGAAATTCTAAATTCAGTTATTGACCAGGGCCAGTTTTGTATTTTTATTTTTTTAAATTGTTATATAGGGAAAATTTCCTTACTCAAAGTGAAATGTACCAATGCTGGAGAATTTCATGTACTGTTTTTTAAATACAAAATGTTACTATCTCCCAGTGTGATCGGAGTAGTAATCTGACACAAATCATATTTGCTGTTCCAAAAATATCTGGTAAACTATTTGAATATTAAGAGGTCTTTATACACACAAGGAGCCACAATTAAAATTCAGGAAAAGTAGTTATCGTAAGTCTGAAGGACGAGTTTAGCCAAGAATAGTTCTGAAAGACTCATTCTGAAATAATCAGAACGAAAAGCCTCAAGATCACTGATGACCTAAAATATATTTTTCTGATTCATTAAATTTTTTTTACATATTTAATCCTTTTCTCCTCCTCCCCTCCCACACACACACTGACTACCTTGTCGCTGGTTCTTTGGTCTGAATGTGATGCTGTAGCACAATCTGAGAGCTCTACTGAAATGACAAGCCATATATTTTACTGAAAGCACAAGCCAAGAAAATACAGCGATGGAGGATCCTGGGGCATGATTACAGTGATTGGTACTTAGTCTGAGATTATTGTAGCGTGCAAAACGCACTGGTTCCTTCAACAACAGATACCTATGGTAATAAATAATATAAACCAACTAACTAATTAATAATGATAAATAGTTATCATCTAAAAAGAATATGTATAGCATATACAATATACTAATACAATGTGAGTTGGTAGATACTGCTACAGATACACTCCCTCTCGAGGCGTCCTCTTTTTTGAAAGGTCAAATATGATAACCCTAGAAAAAAGAATTAAAATCAAAGGAAAATGCTATTCTGTGTTTCAGGCTGTGAGACAAGAAGCAGAAGATGGTGACTTGATGCAACAGACAAAGGAAAGGATTCTTACCTTGACTATCAACAAAATTTGCTGTAAAAAGTGTATTAAAGTATATTAAAACATATAAAATCACATAACTGACTAATAGCCTGTCACATTATCATGCACTCACAATCATATTTTACTAAATTTCCTTTGAATAGCATCTGTTCAAACTGTGAACTCTTGAGGGCAAGGATCTTGTTTTCTTGGTTGTCTCTGAAGTTTCTAGTAGGCTGCTTATCCTATACAAATAACAAATGACAATAATAATAGTTTAAAACATAACATAGGAGGTATATTTTTTCAAAGGATCTAGTTCATTGTCAGTGAAATGAATGGTTACAAGTCAGCAAGATTTTTCCTTTAATAAAAGAAGTTCAATGAATGCTAACTAAAAGATTAGAAAGCACCAGCACAAATGACTATATTAGCTGTAAGTCCTCTATCTAGTGTATATTCAGAACTAAGACTACATGCATAGATACAGATATATACACACATGTACAGTGAAAGATATGTGAACTTATGTTAATACATATTTTATGCAAAATAAGCAACAGCATTGTTCTGGGGAGGATCTTTCAGCTGCATGCTTGACAGCAGCATTTACTATTTGTTAGTATTGTTTTGACAAATGATATATAGCAATTCACTTTCTGGCAGAAATGCTTCCCCAGAGCCATGTATTGTCATTTGAATAAGAGTACAACATTTAATGGTATCTTACTATAGAGAAACCAGACTAGCAGGATTTTTTTAACCCTGAGTGCATATGATAAATACAGAGATTTGAATAGTAAAATAGTTGATCATTTCCTCATCTCTCTAGTGTACAGCACAGCATAGTAAGGGGAGTTATATTTGCAGCGTGATGAAATCAAAAAGCTGCCGTCAAAAGAAACAGGAGACTACTGCCCTCTATTGGCATCTGAAAAGCAAGATCTCCTGAAGTAGTTTAGGAAGATGCAGCATTTGGCACCTACTGCACTCAGTCTCTATGATTTGATTATTCATGACTTCTGGGACCATGTCAGATTTCCAGAAGGAATCATTGATTCTTTTTATTATGCAATTTTTATCACTACAACCACAGAGTACAAAAGACAATGAAAATACACAGCATGATGAAGCAGTTAAACAAATAGGAAGTCCCTGCATTTTGCCCACCAGTCTAAACAGTTTGATAGTGGCAATAACAACATTATTCTCCACACAACTTTCCCAGTGCAGCTCTTGTAAACTTTTACAATCTTAACTGGTGAACCAAACTTCGACTTTATCAAGGACCTGTTGTGCTTTATCTCACTACTTTATTTATGTGCTAAGAAATGACCCAGATAAGTGGCAGAAAATGGGAAGCAAGATTTATGCAAAAATAGCTGTACAGATATTAAAAAGAGGGAGGGTTCATTACAATCAAAGAGATGGAAAGGAGAGTCTGTAGGATGGGAGGAAGTGCACAAAATTAAACTGCAAAAGTGATGCAGATTCTTAATAAAAGTAACTTCATTGCAATCATTTTCTCACATCTTGGAGAAAAACAGTGTATCATGCTATTCTCATTTCAGGCAAATCATTTTTCTTATAGAAGGTGTTCCTCTCCTTGTGTAAAGCTAATATGGAATTATATATTTGCATTCAGCACAGGATGAACAGCCTTCCTCAAGTAGCCCAAATGTTCTTGGGGCCTGATTCTGTCCTTACCCTGATTATAAAACACTGGAGGAATTCCACAAAGGTAAGCCAAATGAGAGTTTAGAATCAGATTTTTCTAATGCAGTCATTTTAAAGAGAAAATTGCTATTCCTTCTAATAACATGTATACAATGTAGGGTTCAAAGTTGCTCCCACTGAGATCTATGGTAAAACTCAAATACACACACACACACACACACACAGGTTGGTGCATAACTAGACAGTGAAATGTGTGTGAGAGCTGTCTTTCAGATAGACATTCAAACTCCCCACAGATATGTACCATACAGGGATGTAGGTACTCTTGCACAACACACAAACCTTTCGTATATTGCAGGCATTGAAATGGTTGGGAATTGTAAGGGAAAATTAGCATTTGTAATATGAAACAAGTAAAGGAAAATGGATCCTTTCAACATGTTCCAGTGACAACAACTGAATGCCAGCGTACCCTCTCAGGTGACAGTTTAACAGAACAATATAAGCAGCATTTTTGATAGTACTTAAAATGCATGTTGTTGTTTTGATGACACAGTATTGTACAACCGCAATAGTCTCCAAATGGATTAAGACGTTCAGATCAAATCCAAAGTTTATCAAAACTGAATAAGCATCTTCAGCTCAACAGTACAGTTCCTAAACACAAGCAAAATTAATTCCTTTCTGAGGGTTTCTCAGTCTGCCCCATCTTACTTGTGTCCCTCCATTGGCTCAAATAGGCTTCAGAGTAACAGCCTTAATTGATGAATCTCCTACAGTGAAGAAAACATGCCCAATTTTTAAAATTATAAATAGTGCTGATAGTTTACTGTGTGAGAAAAGCACAGGGAAATCCTAAACCCAAAGTGATAACTCTCATTGTATTTTGCAAATGTTATCTATGTTTCTATACCCCATTGTCTTTGGAAACAAATTAAGTTAGACTGATACTACTAGTGAAGCAAAACTCACTCCTAAATGGCATAGTAAATGTGTTTTAGGTTTGGCTGTGCTAGTAAAGATCTCTGTCTGAAGATCAGAACTTAGTGTAAATACATGAAAAATTGGAAGTTGATGGGTTCTGCTTATCGAGCTTTAGCCATATAAATTAATACAATTTCAGCAAATATAAGTAGATATGTAAAGGATCTTATAACAAGCAGTCCTGTAGCACCTGAGATACTAACATTTATTAAGTCATGAGCTTTCTTGCGTAAATCTACAGCTGTAATGTGTTAGTCTCTAAGATGCTACAGGAGTGCTAGTTATTTGTGAAGCTACAGACTAACACAGCTACCTTTCTGAGACTGCAAAGATCTTGTATTTGTTTTCCTGTGTTGTACCTACATGGAGAAGGGGTGTACAGGGCATATGTCAAATCCTAGAACTGATTAAATATCTTGAGAAAAAATTGCCTCTGGTACACTCTCCATTTCCTAGAAGTTGACAATCCCCCGTATGCATATGATTATGGGTACTGGATACAAAGTGTGCATAAATGCAAATTTGCTGGTATTTTTAAATTGTCTGATTGTATAGGAAACTAACTGATAATATTGTTAATTTTCACTAATTTAAAGGGATAATGACAACGTTTGAATTGAGTTTATTGTTTCTTCTGTAATACAAAGTGAAAGAATTAAAAAACTAGTGTGTTTATTCTTTATTGACTAATCAGCACAGCCTCAGCTATCTGGACCTCTAATACCTGAAGTTGATTGCTCTCCAAAATGTTATGTCCCAAAATATCAGATAGTTACATAGAAAACTCCCTCAATTATCTGAAAATTTGATTATACAAAATTCTTCAGTGTTCTACCTTTACATTTAGATAATTGAGTTTGTATGGTGCATAACTACCAACAGAACAGCAACAATTATCTTGCAGCTGATATAACTATCAACAGCATGTGTACAATGTATACCACAAAGGCTCTATTGTGTGTACGTAGAAAGATAGAGATGAGATAGATAAAGTACTGGGAGGCAGTTTTTCTGGTAGTGATTGTACAGAACTGGTGTCAAGGGACCAGAGCTCTAACTCCTACCTTTGCTACTGACTCTATTACTATTCACAAGACACTTACTTTCTCTGCACATTAGCATCCCAACAAATAAAAAGTGAATAATGATAATTATGCATCTTTGTAAAGTGGTCCGACAGCCTTAGTCATATGGTTTTATATGTAAAAGTGCTGGGCACAATGGTTTTTTTAATTGTTTTAAAGAAAACAGTTGAAATAAGGCAGTGAACATAGAACTCAAAACACTTAAGGGACTAAGACTTCACTTGGTATAACTTAGCAGTGACTTCAATAGAGCTATGCTGATTTACACCAACTAAGGGTCTAGCCCTTTAAACATAAGCTGACAGATACAAGACAATCAATACTGAAAAGCTGTTTATACATTAAGTAAAAACTATTCAACACAGATACATATTTATCATTGCATATTTTTCATGCCTCACAAATTGGTATCGACTGTTGGCTTTTAAACATGGATACTGCAGATTTCAGTAAAATAATCTCATCTGTCTAGGTATTTAGACTGTTCTCAGGGATCCTAAAACACTTTACTCTCTTTATATAAACAAGCTAATTAAACTGCAGACACCTCTTAAGTAAAGCGAGTTGGTATAACACTTTCTGTATATACCATTGCCAGGAAAGGTAATATGTTGGCCAAGAGCACCTAGGACAAACAACAATTCTTAGAAAAGTAGATTTGGGATGTGTGATGTCATAGGACCATAGCAAGGTGGTGCTGGAAGGTATCTGAAGACCTCGTCTAGTCCAGGAGTTCTCACAGTTAATTTGCTTAGTGGCCTCAGAGTCAGGCCACCAACTGTTGCCAGATCTTCTCCCACAGCCCTTCACTGAGAGCTCATCCTGGGGCAGGGAGCTCAGGAAATCACTAGCCCCTAGCAGATTACCAGGCTGCCTAGGCCCTGCTGAGCAGGGTCAGGGGCTCACCCTGGGAACAGAATGCCACCACTGCTTCCACTGACAAGAACTGCATATGGCAGTGCATGCATTAGCCCCATGTGTTTCCAGAGGTGCTGCCCAGAGCCCTCGAGGAGGCAGTATGGCATATGATACTGATCCTTGCTGGCAGTGTAAGGGATGTAGGAACCAGTTTTGGAGTAAGGGTACTGATATCCATAGACTCCAGCTGTAAACCCAGTATCTGATGTCAACCACTTCAAACTGGGGCGGGGGGGGAGTGCAGCTGTATCCACAGAGCCTATAGTTCCAGCACCTAGGGGAGACACCAGCACAAACACAAAGGGGATGAATCTTGCTGGCCTTGGGAACAGCTACTCAGGAACTACATCTGGAAATTGCAGGAGGAGCTATTGCTTTGTCCCCTTTGCATTCCCAATCTCTTCCCACACTTTACAGGCTGACATGGCCACCCAAAAATCAGTTGGTGGCTCCAGTTGAGAAACTCTCAGTCCATCCCCTGGACTGAGGCAGGGTTAAGTACCGGTCCACACTGAGCAGACAGGACCTGGGTTATTCTGGCTTCACTGGAACAAATGTACAATAGAAAATTAATGGCATTTTATTATTTCAAACCTATTGAGAAACATTCTTATTTCAAGCACAGGATGGCATTAGTTTATAGTGAGAGTAAAACAAAATACGTAGAATTAAGTGGTACCAAGAATAAGGAACAAACATAATAGACACATAGTGCTGGAAGAGACCTGAGGAGTGCATTAAGTCCAACTCTCTACTAAAAGGAAGAAAGGTTTACAAGCAAACAAAATTAAAAAATGTGCCTCTAAAGACTAAAATTTAATTTTAGCAAGTTGCTATCTTTGCCTGATCAGGTTCCTCACCTCAAATAACTGTCCAGAGACCTTCACCCCATTAGTTGAAGGATCCACTACTTTGTGATTCAAGAGCACTGGCTCTTTTAATCCCCCAAGTGATAATACCACAATGGCATTCTGGTGCTGCTTATATCTCTGTTACAAGAGGCAGGAAGGCTCCCTGGAAGTCCAGTCATCCTCCCACTGTAAAGACTTTTCAGTATTCATCTTTCACCACGTTTTCCTGACAGCTTTGCTTACCTTGCACACAAACCTGCTGTGCTATGTCTTTAATCAGACCTTGCCTAAGTAATATGCATGGCACATTCAAGTAGGCCAGCCCACATTCCCCTGTCTGGCACAGGCATGGCTTAGGCATTGCTTGCTAAATAATTTTAAGATTGTATGTAATGCACATATCTATGAAGTCTTGTGGGTTTACCATCCATATTGATGATCAGTGAGTTAAGTTTTCTAGGGATGCATTACATGCCATCTTTTAGACACATATCTTGGTATTAGTCAGTTGGGGTGCTTGGAGAAGGTCAGACCTGACAAGGGTTTCTGATGCAGAGTACCGAGCCACCAACAGGACTCTGTCACAAGGTCCATAAGTACACAGACCCTGCACAGACTTGTATGTGTAATAGAGCCTTGAATGCTGCAGACATACTTGTAATCATACACCAAACATCTTGAAAGTGGACAGAATGGGACCCTTTTGGAGAGCAAGATGCCACCTGAATGCGCTGCTCTTTTTGCTTTGTTTTACAAGCATCTGAAATTCCATTTTAAAACTTTTCCACACGGCAGTTCCTGTAAATTGCCCTACACTCTTGGAGGGTTGAGGTAAGGGAAGGATTCTGCACTGACTTATCTCTGTTGCAACGTGGACATTTTTGTAAGCAGATTAACTGGGGCAGTAGAAAAGCTGGAGAAAGAGAAAGTAAGTGGTATGGCAAGTGATCTAATCCTTTTTCTTAGAGGAAAAGAGGGGAAAGAAAGCCCTTGCAATAGCCAAGGAGGGCCTTGTCTCGTAAACTAGTCTCCTGCATGAAACAGAAAAAAGAATGTAACTGGTTGATCCAGAGTGGCAACGAAAAGCAAGGAAGAGTTTAACAGACCTGAATTTTTCATTTCAGTGAAGCAGCAGGTATTATGCTAAGGTCCTGTCTACTCACAGATGAGAAATACTGGTGGGTTAAAAGATCCTTTGACCACGACCATATTTAAACATTATTTTTATGCTACATGTTTAGTGCACACCAAGTTGTATAAGCCACAGACTTGTGCCTCATTAAAGGGATCACTCTATTACAGCATTCTCTCTCTTTAAGGTTTCTGTACATCCATCTAGGTACCATATATTAAACCCCACTGAATTTGTCTCATTTTAAAATTTCTTGTTTTAGTACCTCAGTATTTGATGAGACTCATTTTTATTGTATACTAGAAGTACCAATTATACTACTACTAATTAGGTTCTTTCATCTGAGCATTTTAGGAAGTGAGTCAGCAGAACCATCTTTTTTTTTTAAACGAATAAGGAAACTGAGGCCCAGAGAGATTATGTGACTTACCCAATGCCATGAAGTCAGTCAGTCAAGACCAGAACTCAAGTCTCCAGATGCCAGCCTCTTGCTCAATCCACATTTGATACTGAAATGTATCATTTATCACAGCAGATCAGACAAACAGTCCATGGCGCCCAGTTGCCTGTCTCTAATCAGAGTTCAGTGAATAATTTGTAACTGATCATTTATTAGATGAATTCAGCTTCATTTTCTGTATTTGAAACATCCATGAACAGATTATTTTCTTCATTTTTTATTATTAACAAATTGTTTAATGGGCTTTTTTAGGTTGCTTGAGGGGGTGGGGTAATTTTTTTTAAAGTGGTCCTGTAGAGCAGTTCTTTGTGAGTACATGATATTTGCTATTTGAGCTGTGACTGGTCAGGTCCATTGCATGGTATCATTTCTGTTTCCTTACTGGGGAAGCACACAGACATGTCAGGACCCAAGTACTTAGACATGCAAGTTTTACATTAGGCTTCCATCTGATTTTGATACTTGATTTCTGGGATTTGATTTACTTCATGCCAGTAAAACTGAATCGCAAGAATATTTGTGGGTCACATGTGCAAGAAGAATGTGAATAAGGTCTCAGCTAATTCACTTTACAAATTTTGCTGAAAGTACATAGACTTTTTTTTTTAAACTTTCTAACTTCTAAGCTGTCTATCCAGAATATCCGGCATCCAGTGTTGCTTACAACATGGTGGCAGAGGCAATTGCTGCAGGAGAACAGAAATTTCATCCTGACCCCTGCAGATTATCCATGTATACTGTCTTTGAAATATAAGATCTAATTCATAGCCTTTAGCTGTCCATCAATAGAACATCCAACTACCATAGTATGGTATACTAATTTGTCTGATTTGAACTTGCTATCTTAAAATTTTATTTGATTTGATCCAAGGACGTTTTTTCTTCATGTGCATTCTGCAAAACCCCTTAATTTTCATGTGCAATGGAAACACAGGATGGGATTTGGGAGCTATTTCTTTTACTTAACATGTAATCTTTAAACTATAATAAAAATAAGTCAACACAATGGTGTAGAATGAAACTTTCTAGTTTAAAGGAAAATGGCTTTTGCAGAATAGCTCAGTTGGAAAAAAAAAGTATACATTTAGCTCTGAAACCTGAAGTGTTCTTTGAGGGAAAATGAATACGTTTTAGCCTTAAAGGGATCACAGACTGCAATTATATAATTCTTGTTAACTGATGTTAAAGATAGGCTGGAAAGAATGTATGCTGAGGCCCTGTAATAAAATGAGCTCCTTTGCTCCTTTCAAATGTTTGCAAGCCTTGGAGGTTATCCAAAGGTCGGCTACAGGAAAAGTCTTGGTGCACAGAAAACATAATCATGAGTTTTTTTTAATATGAGCCCTTTTTGTAATAAAATAAAATTATTGTAAGTGGGGGGAGGGCAAGCCCTGTCTCCTTAGATCTAGGGCCGGGGGGGCTGAGCTTTAATCAATTGCTGCTGTTCTTGCCCCCCTGCAAGCCCTGCTCCCCCAGGCTTGTCACTTAAAGTTGAGAAAACCCAGTTTAGGTGCATCAGGGTGTGGTGTAAAAGGAGCAGCAACACAATGAGTTAGGACCAGCAGTATTCTATAAAGGTACAAAGGCAAACACCTGGGATTGCACCCCTGTGAGTTCCCTGCAGAGATGGGGGCAGGCACGCCAAAAAGAAATGAATAGATGTTTTTTCCCAGCATTGGCTAATTCAGCCTAAGAATGACTGAACAGTACAATCTTCTGAAGGGTCCACAATCACTTTACAGAGCAGATAGCATCACTAGCCATTGAAATGCAGCTGCTTCTGGAGTGGAATGGAACTATTGTTTAACTTGTCACAGGAACCTACACAACAGTGCTAGAAGGAAAGTGAAACTATGGAGAACACTACCTCCAACTGCAACTACTCTACAGGGGAATTTGGAGAGGCAGATGATAATTACCTGGACTGAAATTCGGAGAGAATACCAAGGTAGCAAGCTTTACTTTTGCAAAAATGCTTTGAATTCTTTAATGGCCATGGGTGCTCTCAGACAGAAATACCAGCATCAGTTTTATCAAAACAAAAAGGCAGTCCAGTAGCACTTTAAAGACTAACAAAAGAATTTACTAGGTGGTGAGCTTTCGTGGGACAGACCCACCTGTCCCACAAAAGCTCACCACCTAGTAAATTCTTTTGTTAGTCTTTAAAGTGCTACTGGACTGCCTTTTTGTTTTGATAGAATATAGACTAATGCGGCTCTCTCTCTGTTACTACTTAGCATCAGTTTTGTTTTCAATAAAGTACTCTCCTTCTTCTGTAACCCTCAGTCATTATGAAGTCTATGCCACATGATCTGAGCCTCACAGATCCACAAAGACAAGGGCTTCCCCATGTCTTCATTTCCCAAAAAACTGATCTTCCAATATGTGGAGGTCTCCTTTGCTCACTCAAAATATGAGGCTGGCATAATAAGCCATCTGACATCCATGCTGGGCTAAACAGCATCCATGAACACACAGCGGTCCTGCAATCTGAAGGGTCTCCCATCACTCTGGTGAAGTTGTTCCTCCCCAACCCAATTTATTCCTATGCTGCACTTGTTCCTTCACTCATACATTTCTCCCCATTCTCCTGCTCCCATCATCATTATGTCCCCGGGGAAAAAGCCCTCCCATTTAGATTGCTGGGCAGAATTATGAAACAAAGTAGGCCCTCACTTTTGCAGCAGTATCCTCTGTTCTCCCTTGTTTCCAGAAACACTGTTTGGGGGACCAGTTTTTTCTCACTGCACAACAGACCAACCTTCCAAACATTTAATAACTACTGCTCGAGGAAGAGAATGCATTTTTATTTATTTGAACTTTTCCAGTGAGGACCCATGCTCTCACTAAACAGACACAATTGGTCCACATTCAAACAGCAACTGAATTGGATACTGCTTGTAAGCCATGTGCCTTTTTTCATGGTATTATTTGGAACAGCACTTTTATTTCAGTTCACGTCACCACCCTTCAGCACTTTGTCCTCTTTGCTCTGCAGGGGATTCCTCAGCTTTAATCGTGCACTTCTCTTTCTGTCTTTTAGCTGAAAATCCAATCACATAGAGTCATCAGAAAATTCAGTTAAATCATGTCCCTGAAAATTCAAATTTTTTCCCAGTCAGGACCCAATCCAGGACAGCACCTAGCATGTCCTTAAATCCCACTGAATTCCAGGATACTTAAGCACATGCTTAAAGACCCCATCCTGAATAAAGATATCTGCCTGTATTGAGGGCTAACATTGTAAGTGACAAGCTAGAGATGGGACATTTGCTCTGAATGGCTTAAGTGGGGACAGACAAGGAAAGTGTCAGAGTGAGATAAACCCAAGGGTTGTTAACATACATTACACCTGCCCCATCGATCTTAGGCCAGGTCTACACTAGACATTCAAGTAGATAGTAGATATGCAATTCTAGCTACAGCAATTGCATAACTAGAATTGACTTATCTACCATCAACTTACCTGGCCATCCTCACAGAGGGAGGTTGATCAGAAATTTTCTCCCACATTGACCTCCCTTATTTCTCACGATATTGAGGAGTACAGGGGACAACTGCTGATCCCAGATAGCTTGATTTCACGTCTCTACCAGGCATGCAAAATCGAACCCTAGAGGATTGATCCTGACCAGGTCAATCTTCTGCACAGTATAGACATACCCTTAGATATGCAAGTTCAGCTCAGCGAGTGGCATACCTGAAGTCGACCTACTTTTTGTGGTGTCTTCCATGCAACAAAGTCAGCTGGGGATGCCCTCCTATCAACTCTGGCTATTCTTCTTGTTCTGGGGAAGTACCAGAATCAATGGGAGAGCACTTGGAGGTCGATTTATTGCATCTAAGCAGACATGATAAATTGACCACTGGTGAATCAATTGCTACAGTGGTGATCTATGGTGTAGGGAAGACAAACCCCAGGTCAGAGATTGAGGGGCAGAGAACGAGTATTAAGCACCAAGAGCCAGATTTTCAAAATCAATCAGCTTCTGCAATCGAGGATGAATTTTTTAGAGTTCAGCTTCCACTTAGGTAACAATATAGCGGCAAGACCTTTGAATGAACTCAACCCGTTGGGTGGGAGAGCTTTGAGAAATTTGACATGGGCATCCCAAGCGGAGCCGCTGAGCAGTTCTGAAAATCTGTCCTGCTGGGTGCTAAGCCCTGGCAAACCTGGCCTCCCAGCTTCTTGGAGAATCCACCTCTAACAGCATCATCTTGAAAAGTCAGGCTACCAAGTCATTTTTTCCACCCTTAGTGAGCTCACAAATAACACAATGAATTTTGCTGAAATTAAAAAGAAAAATTCACCGTGGGGACAAACACCAGGCCTGGGCATTTTCTGACCCCAAACATGCGTGTTTCAGAATATGATGAATATGTGGCTGGAGGGGGCAGTCATGGAGAGTACTTTGCACCCCTAACTCTAATGAATGTTATTAAGTGAGAGCTATGACGAGTGAAAAGTTCATACGAAAGAAAGTGGGGAAACAAGATGGGAAAGGAAGGAAAATCCCAAGCAGCAATATTACTGAATTTCAGACTTTCTCCAGCCTCCCCTGGCTTGAGACTAAGCATGAATGTGTTCACACCAGATATTTAAGGTACCTTTGGAAGGCAAGGTTGACAGATTAGATTTATTCTTAATTATGGAGCTATGTTCTCCTTACCCATATTACTGGACACCAGCCAGGCAATGAGACTTTGAGCCTATGACTGTTATAGAGAAGGGTGGTGGAGGGGCATCATAAACATTCATTTGACATTCATGCAAGTGAGGGACCCACGCTGCTGTGATTACTACCTCTGCTGATGCTGACTGCAGCACCTTGGCTACTTCGGCTTGTGCCACCAACTCTGCTGCTTTGGCTATTGACTTCAGATTGCCCTGCATCTCCACTGCCACTGCTTCTGCTCCTCCTCTTCGTGGTGCTTCTATTACTGCTGATACAGCTGCTCCTTCTGGTACTTCCATGCCTGCTCCTGGTGCATTGACTGTCACTGCTGCAGCAGCCCCTTCTGGTACTTCCACTGGCATCACTGCAGTGACTCCTTCTGGTGCTTCCATCACTGCTGTTCTCTCTGGAGCTTTCTCGGGCACTGCTGCAGAAGCCCTTTCTGCTACAATAGCTTCTGGAGCTTCCACACCTGCTCCTGGTGCATTGATTGTCACTCCTGCAGCAGCCCCTTCTGGCACTTCCACTGTCACCTCTGCAGTGACTCCTCCTGGTGCTTCCACCACTGCTGCTGCAATAGCTGCTTGTTCTGGTGCTTCCACTCCTATTCCTGGTGCATCAACTGTCACAGCTGCAGCAGCCCCTTCTGATGCTTCCACTGGCACTGCTGCAGTGACTCCTTTTGGTGCTTCCACCACTGTTGCTCCCTTTGGATCATCAATAGCCACTGCTGCAGCAGCCTCCTCTGGTACTTCCTCTGTCGCAGCTGCAGCAAATCCTCTTGGTACTTCCACTGTCAAAGCTGCAGCATCTGCTCCTGGTACTTCCACTGTCCCCCCTATCGCATCTCCCCTTGGTACTTCCACCATCCCAGCTGCAGCATCTCTTCCTGGTACTTCCACTGTCTCCGCTATAGCATCTCCCCTTGGTACTTCCACTGTCCCCACTATCGCATCTCCTCTTGGTACTTCCACTGTCCCCACTATCGCATCTCCTCTTGGTACTTCCACCATCCCAGCTGCAGCATCTCTTCCTGGTACTTCCACTGTCTCCACTATAGCATCTCCCCTTGGTACTTCCACTGTCCCCACTATCGCATCTCCTCTTGGTACTTCCACTGTCTCCGCTATAGCATCTCCCCTTGGTACTTCCACCATCCCAGCTGCAGCATCTCTTCCTGGTACTTCCACTGTCCCCGCTATCGCATCTCCTCTTGGTACTTCCACCATCCCAGATGCAGCATCTCTTCCTGGTGCTTCCACTGTCCCCGCTATCGCATCTCCTCTTGGTACTTCCACCATCCCAGCTGCATCTCCTCTTCCTGGTACTTCCACTGTCCCCGCTATAGCATCTCCTCTTGGTACTTCCACCATCCCAGCTGCAGCATCTCTTCCTGGTACTTCCACTGTCCCCGCTATCGCATCTCCTCTTGGTACTTCCACCATCCCAGCTGCAGCATCTCTTCCTGGTACATCCACTGTCCCCGCTATCGCATCTCCTCTTGGTACTTCCACCATCCCAGCTGCATCTCCTCTTCCTGGTACTTCCACTGTCTCCGCTATCGCATCTCCCCTTGGTACTTCCACTGTCTCCGCTATCGCATCTCCTCTTGGTACTTCCACTGTCCCCGCTATCGCATCTCCCCTTGGTACTTCCACTGTCCCCGCTATCGCATCTCCCCTTGGTACTTCCACTGTCTCCGCTATCGCATCTCCTCTTGGTACTTCCACCATCTCTGCTGCAGCATCTCCTCCCGTTACTTCCACTGTCACAGCTGCAGCAGCCCCTTCTGGTATTTCCACAGTCCCAGCTGCAGCAGCCCCTTCTGGTATTTCCACAGTCCCAGCTGCAGCAATTCCTTCTGGCACTGCTGCTCCTCCTCCTGGTACTTCCACGGTTGCTGCTGCTGCAGCAATTCTTTCGGGCGTTTCCACCACTGCTGCTTCCATATCTGCTGCAGCTGGTGGTCGTGCTGTGTAACCACAAGACTATTCAGCAAAATGAACTTTCCAGAGGACAGTACAGGCCTGCAGAATCTGAAGGATGATCTTAATCCTTTTGAGAAAACATGCAAAAAAAAAAAAATCAAAGTCAGATCATGTAACTCCCTGCAGATGAGTATAGCACTGAGGAGCCCTAGGAACCCTGTTAACTGGAGGGCTTGTTTGTCAACATTCAGTGCCTTCTGCAAAAGCACTGAGCAAGCTCCTAAGCCTGCCAGCCTGAGGAGCAAGAGCCTGAGGTTCAGAGCCTCCGTAACGCAGCCTCAGTTCTCAGACTCCAGTATCACTGCTACACAGATCAGAGTCACTTAGAATTTGAGACCTGACCTCAGTTGAGTGACACCATGATTTACCAGCTTGCTGTTCCATTAAGGGGCTCCCCAGTTCTGCCAATACAGTTCAGAAGGACACTGAAAATGCTGCTGCTACTGGACTACTCCTTGGATTAGGCCATCCCTTCTGGTGGCACTGGAAAATCATCAGCCCAAGTGGAAGGGGTTTTGACACTCAAATGACTTTATTCTTGACAAACATTTGTAAAAACACAGTACAAGTAACTGACACTGGCAGACAGGATCAGACAGTTCCTGTCTCAAATTTACCTTCTCCTCCTCAGGTTTCTTTTCACAGGCTATGTGCGAATGATTGCATCTGACCTGTTGGAAAGGTCAAGTTGCATGTTAGCATGTGGCTAACGGCATCCAATCCACATAAAACATACTTATTTTTAATTATAGTGGGACTACTTTGTCCCTGTGACAACACACATTGAAAATATCATTTCTCTGAGTAGGTTCCCATCTTGAGGGAAAACTCCAGTGAGCCACAGGAGTAAAAAAATATCTGCTTTTCCATTTGTGAAATGTCAGTAGCAGACCACTCCCACATTTGTGCTACCAGCACCCCAGAACCTAACCTCGAAAACAAGCTGAGACTTTGTATCAGGACCACAAAACTAACAAGCCCAGCACTTCTGAAAACTGGTGATTTTATGTCTCATTCACCAGGGTGGTGGGGAGAATGGACACAACAGTCTCTCAGAAACAGTAACCCAAAAAGAACCAACAGACTGTGGGATTTCTAATGCAAACACTCTCAGGATACTGCAGGAAGGACTGTGCTGGCTAGTCCCAGCTCAGGCACACTTCACCTATCACTACATAAGGAGTCTTGAAGCATTTTGCATTATAAAATGGCGATGACATGATCACTCAATGCAATTTAATGAGGTAACTAGAGAAGACAACAAAAATAAGGCTAAAGATGCCATGAGAGAAATGGATGGGGGCTAAGTGACAGCCACCAGAGAAGAACATAGAGAAAACGAAACATACAGGAAAGGAAAAAGGAACAAGAGATGCTAGAGAGATGGAGAAAGATTTAGGAGAACAGAAGAGCAAAGGCGAGAACAAGCAGAAGAGAACGAGAAGATCACCACACCATTGCTAAAGGAGGAAACCGCCATGCTTAGGCATTGTGTGTACTGCAGTCTAAGACATGACTGCAGCTGGCATTAGCCTTACCCACATGCGTACTGACCAAACCAGCAGCATCAATGGGCTGGAGCAGGTTTCAGCGACGTTAGCAGGTAGCCAGGTTCTGGGCAAACCCATACAGTATGCACTGCCATGTCTTCCTCGCTATGTGTAGTGTAGGCAAAGCTAGGCAGGGCTATCGCAAACCACAGGCCCAGTGGGGAGTTCAGCAGCCACATGCTCTGTGCTGGACTCAGGAGCTGGTAGGAAACCTGAAGGCAAAAGCTGCCTGAACAGCTCCTGCTGGATGCAGGTAAGTGACTCACTCAGATGTGACCACCACTTTAATAATCTACCTGAATATCAGCTTCATTAACCAGGAGCCCTTTAGGTCTGCTGACAAGAACCTATTTCCCTCCCCTTTGGTAATTACCCCTCAAGGCTGTCATGCTCACTGGCCAGGAAAAAAGGCAACAAGCAGCTTTTCATGCTGGAAGCTTTACCTTTGTCTCTAGCTATTCACATACAGCAGTCATGGAGAGGTAGCCATGTTAGGCTGCATCTTCACAAAACAAAAGAGCAGTCCTGTAGCACTTCAGAGACTAACAAAATAACTTATTAGGTGTTGAGCTTTTGTGGGATAGACCCACTTCTTCAGAATTTTCCAGCTCTGAAGATGTGGGTCTGCCCCATGAAAGCCCATCACCTAATAAATTATTTTGTTAGTCTTTAAAGCAGCACAGAACTCCTTTTTTGTTTTGTGCACATACAGTAGGTAAAGGAAGGCTGGTATTTGCCTGACACCCCCGACCCCAGCCATGTTCACTTTCCCTTCACCTACCCTCTCCTCTCTCAGTGGGGATGAATATGAACTCACGAGAAAGACTTCATAGAAACACTGCAGAAGGAACTGGAAACAGCCCCGGCCTAGGGTAAGTACCAACTGCAACACTTCACTGCTGTTAAGGTTGGTCTAACTGTGACAATGTGCTGGAAGGAAGAAGCATATAGGTGGGGTTTACAAACATAAGGAGAGAAAACATGGCCTTGGGGGTAAGGGCCTGGACTAAGATTCAGGACTTATGCTCCCTGTGCAACCGCGGGCAAATCATTTAACCTGTTCCTGTTTCCCACCTGTGATAAAGCTACTAATGGGTGTGTCTACGTGGCAATTAAAAACTCATTGCTGGCCTGTGCTAGTCAACTTGGGGTTGTGGGACTTGGGTTAAGATACTATTGACCTGTGGCACAGATTAGAGTCCTGGGTCCAACAGGAACTGCTGCCATAATACTTCCTCATATAATAAGAATGTATTGTACTGTCTAGTCACGACGTGCTATACTTTGTGGCACAGGATAAGGTGGCCAAACCCAGCATTTAGTAATTCATGGGAAAACACTAAAATCTCTCCTCAGTTTGTCATAAATAGAATTTCAGCAATGTAAAGCTAAGGTGGCCGCCCATCCCATTTTGGGCAGTACAGCCTCGTATTTTTGGGCACGTGGAAGGAGTCCTGTTTTATTTTAATAAAGGGGCTAATTACCCCATATTTGCATAGCTGCTGGGAGTGCACAGGCATGGCTGCTGCCCAGTTCCAGGGTCCCCGCAGCTTGGGAGAGACGCCTAGCATGGATGCCATCTGGCTCCCAGCACCCCACAACTCATGGGACACAGGAGCCAGGAGTTGGACTGAAATGGCTGCACGTGGCTTCTGGTTCCCTGCAGGTTGCAAGAGCTGGGAGCTGGACCAGCACGGCTGCGCCTGGCTCCCAGCTCCACACTTCTGGGGGAGCCGGGAGCAGCAGTGGCAGGCTGCTGCCTCTTTCCCAGCTTCCCATGGCTCCAGGGAGCTGTGAGGAGCACCAGAAAGGGGAAGTCACATGCGGACTGCAGCCAATTCCTGGCATCCCAAGGCATAGGGCAGTGGGGAGCCACAGCTGCCCCTTGCAAGCCAGGGAGCACCCCTCCCATCCAGCAGAGTGGCAGCCCCCACAGGGCAGGCACTGCCTGACTCAGGGTGAACATCTGCCCCATTTAGGCCAGGACACTCCCCACAGGGTGTCCCATATTTAGCCTAGGGAAATATGGTCACCCTAAGTAAAACAAAGTTTTCTCGTTTTTTAAATAAAAGTTGTAACACTTAAATTTAAAAATGGGATAGAAAGAGATTTGACGCCCATTGTGACAGGAATTAAAATATTTTTACATGGCACAAACAAGATTTATTTTATTCTTTTAGTGATAAAAATTGTATCTGAATTCCATTTAATTCTATGTGTATCTAGGTACACACTTGAATTTTATATATATTTAATTCTGGTGTGTATATATGTACACACACATGCACACATTTTATATACCTATGTACATATGTGAACCAATCATGGAGGATTTGTTTGTTTGTTTTGGGATTAATCTCATTTTCTTGCAGGATTTGCAGAATTTAAGGTTTTTGCATGTGGGAGCTGGATATAAATGAAAGATCCAATATGGGAGGATATGAGTGGGTACTGCAGCTTGGGACAGCAGCAGGGGAGGATTAAAAAGTAATCCATTGCAGGGATTTAATACAGATGTCTGGGCTTGGGCTAGATCTGAAGCTCTAGGATCCTCTGAGGTGGGAATGGACCAGAGCTTGGACTGGAGCCCAAATGTCTACATGGAAGTTATATAGCTCCTTAGCCCAAGCTCTGTAAGTCTAAATCAGCTGGCATAGGCCAGCAGCAGTTGTCTAATTATATTGTTCTAGCTAATTAAAAATTCTTACAATTGTTTCATTGAGAAGCTCTAGTACCTCAATATGCCAGAGCACAGACTTGTAATTTGGCAGGGTTGGGAAGTTGCTCTGCTTCAGGATTGTGCCTTTTGCCATCCCTGTGAAATTCACCCAAATTTAGCTCAGTTATAAGCCTCTGAAGAGTCACAGTTCAAACATGCTCACTGGAGATCTGAGACGGTTTGGCAGCTAAATTCTCTTCCAAGTGCTTGACTTCAAAATCCTAATGTTTTTCTAATGTAAGTTCTAAAATGTAATGTAGGAAAACAATAGCCAATGACCTTTAGTAATGTCTACACCTGTCCCTTCTTCTCTCTGCTACTAATAACCTAACTAGATTTCAGCACACCTAAATGTGGACCATATAAATGGCATATATACTTTGGCAGGTGCTGAAGGGACATATCTTGAAAAAATGTTTCAGAATCCAGCCTTCTCCTAAACAATGCATATAAGTGATCAGATGGGGTATTTTTAACTGGCCAATTGGTATCGTTTACCAGTTAAAAACTTTCCTTCTCTGGTGCATTTTAAGAATTCTGCAAACTTTTATAGTGTTTACAGTTTTGTCAACCATATAACCAGCTGATTAAACAAAATCACCTTAGTGGAAAAACTCTGTTTAATATCTGAACACAAATGTTAAGTTTCAGAACATTAAGTCCACTGGTCCCCAATGTACTTACCCCTTTCCCCCACCCCCTCTGTCAGTGAGCCTGTCCAAGGATGACCAGGTAGGGTTTGGTGTAGACAGGGTGCCCCAAGGCTCAGGCCAGAGAGGAGAACTCCCACCAGCCCTCTCACCACTGGCCACAGTGAGATCCAGGGCACATGCTCTCCTCTACAACCCCCCCACCAGCACATTCAGTCTACAACACTGTCATTACACATGGTCCTAAAGAAGTGGCATACAACCTTTTTTCAACCATGACTCCATATTTTATTGCACTTGTGTCACAACACCCAAGTTAAGCCCCATAAGCCCTATCAGCCCCAAACCACCCCCCAGCCCAAGGCTTAACCCCATCAGCCCCAAACCAGCACCCCCCCGCCATCTTCAGATTTAACTTACCTCGGAGCACAAGCATAGCTCTCCTCCACAGCCACCGCCTCCCCAGTGCTGCTTCCCCTGCTGCCTCCTCCTCTGCATGGCTCTGGCAGGCTCAGACACCCCACTGCACAGCTCTCCAGCAACCTTCCCCCCATGTGCATGGTGGGTGGCTCCCTGCTCTGCCAGATGACTTCTGCAGGGCTCCCAGCTTCAGCTGGCTGCTCAGCAGCTTCGGAGGCTGCCACCATTTAAACAAAAACACCAAATTCTGTTTAAGCAGCGGCATCCTCCAGAGCCACAAGAGGAGTCAGCAGTGGGAGCACTCAGAGCTGCAAATGGCTCTTTAAAAAGCTGCATGTGGTTGCAGAGCCATGACCACCATGCAGAACCCCCAAGGGTGTCGCAACCCATTGGTTGTGCACTACTGTCCTAGAGCTCCTCTCAGGTCCATGAAGTTGCCTCCCTTGTACATGGGGTTGGATCGCAGCCTACATTGGCAAATAGCCATTGAGTGACCTCCATGAATTTATCTAGGGTTTTGTTGGGTTTTTTTTGAGCCCTGTTACGGTCTTGGACTTCACAGCATCCTCTGGCAAAGAGTTCAGCAGGTTGACCGTGAAGAAATACTTTCGTTTGTTTGCTTTATAGCTGCTGCTTATTAATTTCTTTGAGTGACTCCTAATTCTTGTGTTATGGGAAAGAGGAAGTAACTTCTTTTTCACTATTTCTATACCATTAATGATTTTATAGACTTCTGACCTATCTCCCCTCAGTCATCTTCCTGTACCAAATGTACATGTGCCACCTCCCCATAAGGCAGGCAATCACACATGCTACATTGGGTGCATTGAACAAGATAGCCCCTCACTCTGTTGATGGGCTTCCACCTGCATTCTATTTTTACTCCTAAAATGACCTTTCTTGACATTTACTTTTTAAAATCAGGTGATCTTGGTTTTAGTTTAAGAACTTTAAAGACTAAGTGTTAAGTTATCTAGTCCCCCACAAACTCTGCCTCTGAACTCTACAGCTAAACTCCTCATTTTGTTTCTTATCTTTTGAGTGGAGAACCTGAAAAATGCTTTGGGGATTATCTAATGATCCTTAGGTCATTTTAAATTACAATACTTTTGTTACCTTAGTCATCTGGCTTCTGTTTATAAATAAACTCTCCAGTTTCCGAATTCATCACAGTCACACTCAGGCTGTGTTGCAGATCTGAAGAAGTGGGTCTGCCCCATGAAACCTAATACATTATTTTGTTAGTCTTTAAAATGCTGCAGGACTGCTTGATTGCTCTGTTGCAGTTAACATAGCTGGAGCTGACCCACCCCCTAGTTCCCCACTGGCCCTGAATATGCATGATGCCTGAACACCTTGTACCCATATAACTCACTGCCTAGTCCATACATACAGTGCACAAGAAGAAAAATACTGTTTTATCCACTCCTGAAAGGTAGCTACTCTGGAAGGTGGGGGATGTTATGCTCATTTACCATGAACACCACACAACCATTTAGGAGAAATAAGAAAGAATAACGTGAAAAACAACCATCCCTGCATATATCATGTTTGTGAATCAGTGGGGAAAATGTGTGAAAACTTCTACTCATTTTATTCAGTTAGGTCTTATAATTGAAAGTAAAGAGCTAGATCAGGGTAGCTGGAATGTAATTGGCATAGCTAGAACTTAATCAATTCTTGCAGAAATTTCTGAGTGGTCTTTTTTAGTCACTGCCCATGATCAGAGGCTATTTTGCAGGGAGTGGGGGAGGGAAGCAAGCAAAGTTCTGGGTTCATAAGGAAGCACTAGTCCAAATTCTATTATCCAATGAGAAAATGGAGTATTTAAGGAAAAGACTCCCCCTCTCTAGTGAAAGGTTGCTCTACCCTTTGAGAAAAACCAACAAGTTCTGATGAAATGTTCACAGACTTGTAACTTGGCCAGGATCTGTTTATAAAAATGGTATTTTTCAGGGGCTACAAAAGAAAACAGTAATCTTCTGTTTTTGCTTTGTTGCACAGGCAGGCATCATTACTGCTGTGCTTCATTTCCAGCCCCAGGCAAAACTTGGGATATACTAAAATCCCAAAGGAAACCCCACTTATGGTATTGCCAACACAAGCCAAGGAGCAGTAAAACTCTCATAAGAAAGGCTGATCTTAGGAGATTGCAAGACCAAAGATCTCCAGATTATTTTGTATAAACCTCTGGATAAACATCTGAAATGTGGAAGGCTCAGTAACAAACTGGCCTTTTCAACTGCACCCTTCAAACGGACCCTTCATATGCTGTTGGTCTATTTAGGCAGCAGTGGTATCCAGAGCCCTGAGCCATTCAAATTGCTGATGGAACACTGCACCATGTGCTCTGGGCAGCTCTGAGGCTGGAGTGGGCAGGCAGGGAGTTGCACCATAGTCTGGGAATTGCTGAGGACTGGCTGCCCCAGCCCTGCCCCTTCACCTGCGGCCCTGCCCCTTTCAGAGCCAGCCCCCACACCCTTATCCAGGGGATCTGAAAAAGTGGGTCTGCCCCACGAAAGGTCATCACCTAATAAATTATTTTGTTAGTCTTTAAAGTGCCACAGGACTGCTTTTTTATTTTGTGAAGATACAGACTAACATGCTTACCTCTCTGTGACAGCTGCCCTGTGCTGAACCTTTGGGTGCTGCTGCAATATTCATGATCTGATGCCATAGGCCAGGACTAACCAATGAGACCTTCTTCCCACATCAGCCCACCTCAGTCCAAGCAACTACAATATTGGTATCAAGTATCGGAGGGGTAGCCGTGTTAGTATGGATCTGTAACAGCAACGAAGGGTCCTGTGGCACCTTATAGACTAACAGAAAAGTTTTGAGCATGAGGTTTCGTGAGCACAGACTCACTTCATCAGATGCTGGTCTGATGCTGACCAGCATCTGATGAAGTGAGTCTGTGCTCACGAAACCTCATGCTCAAAATTTTTCTGTTAGTCTATAAGGTGCCACAGGACCCTTCGTTGCTGTTACAATATTGGTATAAAATTCAATGATACAAGTAAGCTTTTCTACATGAAAATTCATTAGATGCAGTGCATCTAAGTGATCAGAGAGCAGCAAGTGAAACAGACAATCAAGTCAGAACAAAAATGAAAAAATCATCCAGGTGTCACTCTCTTTCTGCCTGTTAACTACAGAGTACTGGGCCATCCAACCATACGCTACCTCTGTAAGAGATGCTCTAAACCAGTGTTTCTTAAATTGTGTTCTGCAGGATACTGGTGTTCCATGAAGAACTCGCAGGTGTTTGGAAGAATACTATTTCTGTTGTTAAAACCAGATGCAATATTAGTTCTTCATTGCTACAGAGGTGTTCTGGTTTGGTGTTCCATGGTCTCAAAAAGTTCAAGAAACACCGGTCCAAACAAACACTCCTACTGAGAAGGGATCCCCATCAGCTTAACCAGCCTTAGGATGGTACTAGTTTGGGCAGAAGAAATGGGAGGAAATCCCATGCAGACAAAACAGGCATTCTAACACTGAGCTAAAATTCCCCTTTTTCCCCCCCTTGTAATAAGTGAGAAGTCTAACAAAGAATCAAACTGTAGATAATCTTCAGGGTTATTATGATTTGACTATGAGCTTTCTCATCAAGCTGCCAATGGGAAAGGAGAGGGAGAAAGCTTTCCTGAATCCAGCTGTTATCATTTATACCACATTACAATCCAAAATGAAAAATTACTTACTCCAGATTTGATAGAATAAAGAATCTTGAGATGCAATACAAGTATCCAATTTTCAATAAAGATATTAAACCCAAGCTTCAAAAAAAGGGAATAATTACATCATTTTTTGCTTTGAGTTTTAATGTTAAAAGTGTCAATTTATAAAACTAGGTGAACAGCCACAATTCATAAGCAGACTGTAACTAATTAGACCTCTTTTGATCCTTTATTTTGTATAGAAGGCTTTTTAACAACTTTACACAAAACTCAAGGTTTCAGCACACTTGTGGACTGGGGGAAAGAAGAAGAAGAACTCAGCAGGCAAAAATTCTTTATGATGCTTGTCTCATCAAAACCACACAGTCCCACCACCAAAACCAGTGAACACTTCCTCGCAGCAAGGTATTGGCTCTTCTTTGAGGTCTTTCCATGGGAGGCTCTGCAGAACCTTACTGTAAATAACAAGGTATTAATTTTATGATTTTTATGCACAGTCTCAATCTGAATGGTTTTAGATTAAGAAAATGAGAACGAATGTCAAGTTTTCAGAGAAGATCACAATGTGTACGTCTCCCTACAACACACTGCCTCTGAGAACAAACTGGCTGCTGACTGCCCAGTGACAGTGTTCTTAGAAATGTAAACGTGCCGAGTAGAAAGCAGAAAACCACTGGTGTTTCATAGCCCCAGAGATTTCCCTTAGATTGTAGTGCAGTCTTCCAAATTAAGATATAGAAGCCTCTCACTTTGGACACTGAATACTGAACTATCAAACAGTGTACAAGGGCCAAATTCTGTTTCACTTCACCAATGCAAACCTGGAATAAGGCTAAGACAAATGATGGCTTTATTCTGGATTTACCTGGAAGTAAATGTATGTACAATTTGGCTTTCAGGGATAGGCAGTGTGGGACCCAATAGGACTTTTCCAGCTGTAATTCAGAGGTCATGCTAAATCATGCCATCTTTTTTCTTTCCATTAAGGGGCCCGCCAAAATCAGCCTCAAAGACTTCAGACTTCCCCATGGCTCTACTACCATGGCTCTCTGGTGCACACAGACAGGTACTGTGCCTGAACTGAGGCCTGGTCTACAATAGGGAATAAAATTGAATTTAAGGGACTTAGGTCAATTTTATTGCTGTTCAGATGGGCAATGGCTTGTCTGATTTCTTCTTTTGTAGGTCTGCTGTTATTAATTTGCCACGGTATATTTGCAGGTGGTAACTTAGGAAGTGCCATGTGGGCACGGTGGTTCAGTAGCTCTTCAAAGTGTTCCTTCCACCTACTGAGCTGCTCACTTGGGTTTGTCAGCAGAAACCCCTCCTTATCCTATACTGGCTGACCCACTGTACTCCATGACTCAGCTAACTTCTGTGTGACATTACAGAGCTCTTTCAAGTTTCTCTGTCCTGCAACTTGTTCAACTTGTACAAGGTTTTCCACAAAGGTCTTCTTGTCTCATTTTCCAGCCTTTTTAACTTCTTTGTTGGCTTCTGAATACAGTCTCTGAGCTTCTACCTTGGCTGCTCTTGCTTTGTTGTTGTACATGAGACCTAGTGTATTAAAAAGTCGTCAGATCACAAGCTACAGACATTCATAAACAGATGCCTGAGGTACATCCTTCACTTCAAATGGCAGGACTTCATCACAAATGAGGAGCTTTGGAACAGAGCAGGACAAGAACCAATTGACATAGAAATCAAGAGAAGAAAGTGGGGATGGCTAGGCCACACTCCCAGACAACCATCATCCAGCATAGTTTGTCAAGCTCTCACAGAGAACCCGCATGGAAGACACAAAAGAGGAAGACCTTGGACAACGTGGAGAAGGTCTACTGAGATTGAAGGATAACTGGGGTACTCTTGGAGCCAGCTAGAAGTTTTGTCCCAAGACAGGGGCTGTGACCACACTATGGTAATATGGCACTTCCGGATGTGCTAATGAGGCACTTCCATGAATATATGAATAAACAACCGTGCGTGCTTCAAAACTGCTGGTTTTGAAACGCAGCTGCCCATGTAGCTGGGGGCCTTTTAAAACAGATCCCTGATTTCAAAAGCCCCTTATTCCCAAAACCAAATGGATATAAGGTGCTTTCAAAATCAGGGGGTCGTTTTGAAAGGCCCCCCCAGCTACATGGGCAGCTGCATTTCGAAAACAGCAGTTTTGAAGCATGTGCACCCCCTATTATGCTAATGAGGCACTACATATTCATGGTAACGCCTCATTAGCATATTCCAAAGTGCCACATTACCATAGCCCCTCCAAAAAGAGGGGCTAGTGTGGCCACAGCTGGAGTGAAGTGGAGGAGACTTGTAGATGACCTATGCGCCACGCAGAGTACAATGGTTGAGTAGCAGTAAATAATACGTTGATTTTACAAGGTATCAGTCTTCACTAGAGGGCTCATTAGGTTGATTTTAAGGGGCTCTAAAGTCAACTTTTGTAAGCTCCTTTTCATGAGGAGTAACGCCAAAATCAAATTTACAAAGTCAAATTAAGTCCAGTGTAGATCCAGTGTTACTCAAATCGATTTTACTGGCCTCCAGAGGTAGCCCACAATTCCTCCAATGTGTCTTTTCTGGTCATCACTTTCACCTCCACTGCTCTCCAGGTGAACAGGAAGTAGGTAACAAGAATCAAATGTCATCAGCCCAGGAAGTTTGACTTCATTTCCGTTCTGATCAGCGTGGCTAGCAGAGCTTTAGTGCACACCTCAGCAGCACACCTGGCCATGAATTCACAGAATCACAGCATGGAGCTACCAGGAGATCCAGGACCCCATCGCTGTACGGAGGGATGACTCTATCCTGATGCAGCTCAGAACCAGCAAAAGAAATGTAGACATTTGTGCCAAGATTTCACAGAGCATGCTGCAGAAAGGGTGACGGGTGCCATGCAAATGTGCAAAATCCCTTTGGCTGTTTGTTTTCAGCAGGAAGCGGGAGTGAGGGCAACACACGCGGGATGATGACATCAGACGCCCACGACCACTTGCAGTGACCTTTTATCCCCATAAGGCATTACACAGAAACCCAGGATGCAACGGGGCTTCAGGACATGTGTGATAGGTATCCACAATGCACTGCTGCCACAGTCGAACTTAACTAATTTAATGGAGACACACTAAGTTGACTGTGTGTGCAGGTGTGGACACCCACGTTTGAGTTTATAAAATCTAGTTTTATAAAGTCGACTTTATTTCCTGCTGTAGACACACCCTGAGATTTGTAGCAGGAGTGACAAGATTGACAGTCCTGAGCTCCTGTCTCTGGAACTCCAGGAGATTCACCACAGCACCAGACACAAGACTCCTTGCCTTTTAGCAATATGAAGCAGATTCATTCGACACAATGGGTGTACAGTCATCTGGCTCCCACAAACACATATGCAGGGCATAGGGAGCCAGAGTGACTCAGAACAAGTCTCAACTAATGAAAGCAGCTGTTAGTTGAGTCGACTCATGAGCTCAGAAGAGGATTTTTTTTTTTAATGACGTTGCTTCATCACTGAGAATAAAAGTGGAGTGAATCATGTAAGCATGAGGTTACACAAATATTAGCTGCTATGTTGCAACAGGAAGATGCTTACTGAGAAAGGAGACTTTGAGAGTTTCTGGGGATTCCAGCTGGCAAGAACTCTTTCTTTGTAGCCAAGGCTCAGCTGCAAATCACACAGTTAACACTGCACGGCTAGGCATTGCCAAGGACCAGTCCAGCCACGAGGAAAAGCCCAGCCATCCACCCCTCAGCCTATTAGTGTGTCACAACTCTGAATTCTGTGTAAAATTGCTCACACCTCTTTCCTTCATTCTTTGCCATTAATATTTCCATGGAACTCAGACAATTGTTACTGGCTAGGAGCTGAAGGTGAACACTGGAACTTGAGGACTCAGATAACAGTATTTGTACAGAAGAACATAAAATGCTATACAACAGAAATAATTCCAAGGAATCACAAAGGCTCTGTTGGCTCAATTCCTTTTGCACTTCCAACAGAGAGAGAAATATTTTCTATTGTGGGTGTGGGTGCAACTTAGGTCCTTGCATTGACAAGCCATGACACTTGTATGTCAGTTAGCTTTTGTTGTGAGCTTTTTTATTTGTTAATTTACACGTCCCAATAGGACACACTCAAGTTTGGGAGACTCCAAACTTGTCTCACTGTCTCTTTTTTTCTATTTTAAATTAATGAGCAAGATCCAAATAGTTATTTTTTTCCATTTAAAAATAGATGTGTGTTTAAAGGTAATCTCTCCTTCCCCACATTGTCAGCTGCCCCAAGTACCTGCAGCCATACAAAATCAAAACGATGTCTGATGATCTATGGTCTGAAGCAACTCTACAATGGTAAGTGAGACCCTGTGGGTCCCAGCCCTCAACAAATCTTATAAACCACCAACAAAATCAAATCGAATACTTAACAATACTTTGCAATTCAATTGCAACCAAGTACATAAATATCAAGTCTCCTAATCCCTGTGCAGGGCAGGTTTGTTTTACTCTTGAGGAAACTGGGGAACAAGAGAGGTTAAGTGACTTACTTAGGTCCACAGTGAGAAACTGCCTGAGCAGGAGAACTTAGCTCTCCTGACTCCCAATCCCCCCCGAGAAATAGATGATGATTCTGCCATCCCTGCCCACTTTGCAATACATTGTACTTTGGTTTTTATCCATTAATGACATCTACAACAGGTTGAACCTCTCTCGTCAGCACCCTTGGGACTGGACCGGTGCCGGACAAGAGAATTTGCCGAACTATGGAAGGTCAATATTTTCTAGCATATTATCAACACTTTCACTGCTTAGTGGGGTTTTAGAAGACATTTAGGGGTAAATTACAGCTAAATAACAGCACAGAACACTGAGAACCAGGACTGGTGATTGTAAACAAACTTTATGGGACTGCAGGAAACTTGACCACACCCATGATAAGTGGTCAGCCAGCTAACTAAAATCATGCCAGATTACGGATGTTCCTGGATGAGAGAGTTCAGGATTAGGGAGGTTCAACCTCTATTTCACTTCTTAGTGATTTTAAATAAATCTATACAGTGCTTGGAGACCCCCTAATTGTGATCATATAAAATAGAATCAGAAATTGTTATCTCATTGACTTCCTCATTACCACTCTCAACCAGTGCAGGACCATACACTACAACTCATTGCCCAGTGCTTTGTCCAGTCCCTCAAAATGACTGTTCATTGAGGGATTCCACTATTGCCCTTGAGAAGCTATTCTGCAGTTCAACTGCATATTGTAATGTTCCTTTTGCAGTCTGGGATGAAACCTCTGCATTCTGCTTTACTGTTATTTACTTTGCTTTTGATGTTTTCATTTTAACTCCCACACTCCCTCAAGCAGACACACAGTGGGGGTGTCTCAGGACCCATTCACAGACCAATCACTGCGAAGTCACTGGAAAAGCTGTAGAAACACGCTTACAGGTAAAATTCATGGCAGCCACATATGGCACTGCATTCAGGGGCCAGCAAAAAAATGCGGAACAACCATCTGTGAACACATAGCACCAGGATAGACACTAGCTACAGCTGGTGTCTCTCTATTCAGCCAATGCGGTTTGCTAACTGCTAGTGTAAATATAGTAACAGAGTTGCACATATGGCAGGCCACAGGGGCTGTTTAATTTTAGAAATCAAAACTATCAAGTGATTAAGTTAGTCATCCTTCCTCAATTCAGGACCAATACAAGCAGTTCCAGAGGCAGTGGTCATAACCATTGTGGTTTCTCTGTGTGTGTGTGTGTAAGCAGCAACAACTATGTGTGTGTGTGTGTGTGTAAGCAGTGACAATTGTATAATTTGTCTAGTATTTCAAATCCATATTAGGCAAAACTAGAACTCTGAAGAAGTACCTTACACAGAAAACATAAATCTGTGAGTCTGCATTGCAGCATGTCACAGTGAGAGTAGGGCTTTGAGATTCAGATACAGAGTTCTTCTGATATGAATAAATAGTTGTCAAAATTAGGGACCAAAAATGTTCTGCACCCCCTCATCTTTTATCTTTGGAAGAAAAGTGTATGGTCATGCATGTCTTCACTTAGCAAGCGAAAGGACTTGGTTATTTGTGAACTTCTACCAACTTTGTAAAGTTACCACCCAATTCCTAATCTTTTTTCAGGAGAAGCTTGGGGCTAGCTGAAAAAATCAGTGAGGAGGTCAAGATTCAGGTGCACTTGCAAAGCTGCCCATGCATCTGGGACTGAAAAGCAGGCATTGCTGATGAAAATTGAGGTATGTTGGCAGAGCTGTCAGGATCCTGAGATGGGTATAGTAGGTGGTGTTGCAGGTCAGGCTTGAGGTGGATGGTATAGCTGCGTGTATATTGCACAGATCCTAATACTTAACAGCAGCTGGTCTAGTTTTGCTGTGCTAAATGAGGGTTCTGGACCATTTTACATAGATATCAACACATCTTGCACACTGGAGCTATGGTTACACCACATTGATCCATCAACAGAAGTCACCATAAGAAGAGATTTCCCAACAAAACTTCTGTCTCCGCAGGGTGGCCACACACAAAAGCCAATCAGAAGAGCGCTATGCTCTGTTGACAGAGCACCTGGACTGCCCGGCCACTCTCTTGACAAACCAGACACCCACAAGCACAGCAAACGGGGCCACCCATTGTTCTGGATGCCCCGTCTGTCACGAGAAGGCCCCCCCGCCCAGAGCATCCACACAGCTTTTTTGTCGACTGAATCCATCAATAACAATGCTGTGCCTCATGACTGAGAAGCAGAATGCTGCCGGTGAAAGTGCTGAGTTTCGTTGACAAACTATCAACAAAACACATTTTGCATGTGGATATTCCATCAGTTTTACCTACAAAACCGGGAGCTTGTAAGCAAAACTTGCTAGTGTAACCATAGGCTGAGGCTATGGCTAGACTATTGTTGCTATTTTGGGATACAAATGTGTCCCGAAATAAGAACTCCAGGGCTTAACACCATGCTCAAAATAGCAGTGCTATTTCGAATGTGGTATTCTGTTTCCTCTACCTCTCATGTTGAGAGAGGTATCGGAAGCTTCAAAATAGCCCCTTATTTCAAACTTCAGTGCCATTTGGATGGCACTGAGTTCAAAGTAAGGTAACTCAAATATCTTACACAGTTAATTTGAGTTACGGCTACAATGTAGCCATAACCTTACAGTGGAGGCTGTTATGTCTCAAAGGAAGAACAGCAGCAGCTTGCTTCAGGGATGCTGGGAGTTTATCCTGAGGAGCAGCATTGGTTGCATCAGGACAAATGCAAAACCCGTCAATATCTTTCTCTTCCAGTAAAAAGCAATGATGGAGGAAAGCAAACAAGGGGAGAGATTTTCTGTTTCTCTAGTCAAACACACTAAGAGCAGTTCAAAAGAGGCTAATTAAATTCCAAAATCCCCGAGTAAATATGCTAATAATGATTTGGAAATGAGCCGTTAACCAAGGAAGCTTTCAAGGTGGGAAGAATTTGACACAGAAGAGCATGTGGACAAGAGAGCTGTACAATGTGTGTGCGCAAAAGAGAATATTTGTGCATAGCCTATGTATATAACTGTGCAAGTGTATGTACATACGTATGTACCCCATGTCAGAGGTGGTACAGACAGGAAGTTCCAGAAGTATTGAAATGACTCCTTTTCACATAGCTATCTAGAGCAGGGGTGAGACCAGCACCTTCGCCACTTGCCACATGTGATGAATAGGACACCGCATTGTGGAGAATACAGGGTTGGCCAACCCATAGCTCTCAAACTGCATGTGGCTCCTCCTGAGAACCTCACATGGGAAGTGGCATCCACCTGCTCTGTGCACATGCCCTACTGTTTGGTGGGAGAAGTGTGTGGTGGCCCCAGCAGCAGCTCTAGCAAGTCACAGGCATTGAATTAGAATGGGAGGCCTGGGAGTGCCTGGCTCTGGGGGAGGGAAGGGCATTTATTCAGGTGGTGCTAGCAGTGCCTACTTCTATAAAGTTTTGCATATGTGGCAAATATGGAAAGGTGACAACCACAAGTGTGGCAATCTTTGAATTCCTATTGGACACTGCTGACCCAGAGCTGTGTTACCACAAAACCAGGCCGAGAGAGAAGCAAATGCATTTTTTAACCACTCATGCATGTCAATGGGGAGTTTTGCAAAAGTCAAGTTATCCCTCCTTGTCTCGCACAAGGAAGAACAGTCAACATGGTCTATAAGGGAAGTAAAACAGTTACATATTACTTATATGTTCACCAGAAGCTATGTGGATCTCTATGACTGATTCTTTCTGGTCTTGCATCTTGTATCATCAGTTATGTAAGCACAAAGTGGGCTTAAAAAGCTACTTTTCTGATCTGAAGCAGGGAATCAGATCCTCTGGGTAGCATGCATACCAGACCTATGGAGATGTTCTGAATAAAACAAGACTGCCTGGCAAGGCTCCAATTTAAGTCATATAGACTTGGATACCTTAGTATCTGAGAACCTTCCAATCTCTGATGTATTCATTCTCACAATATCCTGGAAGATTGGGCAGTGCCACCATTTCCACTTGCCCATGTCAGAGAATGGAACTGAACCCATGTCTTGGAAATCCCAGACTACCAACCTAAGCACTAGAATGGATAAAAGTCAATGACTGACTATTTTTAAAAACAGACATTTTTAATTTAAATCAATGTTTTTATTTAAATTAAATACAGGCTAATTTTTAAAAAAAATCAATTTAAAGTAATTTTGCAATTCTGACAGCCTATATTAATATCTGAAATCATTATAATCTATTAAAATAACTTAAATGAAATCCAAAGTATAACATTAAACAGTACATTTTTGCTTCCAAGTATGAAGAAAGTCAGACCACTGAACTGATGGAAATCTCTGGCTAAGCACTTGGTACCAAAGTTTGTTGAAGTGTTAAAACAGCTTTTTGCACCAGTAGCCTCTTCCACCGGTGCAGAAAGAATATCATCTTCACTTCAGTTTATTGAACTAGTTCAATTCAATGACTAGTTCATTCAAAGTAAAGAAAACAATCAGGGTCTGAAAAAGCAAGAAAGCTTTTTTTCTTCCAACCTAGGAATACAAATGAGGATGAGATTTACTAGTTTTAAAGTCTTCAAGAACATTGTTTCTAATCACAATCAGATCAATTCAATAATTACAAATAAAGGAAGTGTTATTTGGTGAGTTGTTTTCAATGCAAAACATATTTGGATAAACTTTTTTTCTCTTATATATCAAGCATATTTAAGATCACTTCATTTAGTAAAATATAAAATGCTGTTTTGCTGTATTTTAATTTAATTTGAATTTCCATTCAAAAACAATTTGAAAAATTGCAGATAAAATACAATCATCAGATAAAAAGTTTTAAGCTATGTTGCTTGAAAATCAGTACAACCATTATTATTTTTCTCCAGCTTTCTGCTATTTCTTCTTGATACCAATGATATCAAAAGGAATTGTCAATAGGTCAGCAAGTTTGTTGGCTGTTCCCTTAATCTCCTAATGGTCATGACAGGTTGATACCTACATGGATTTCCTGCAGTATTCTTGTAAGTCCATCAGTTGCTTTTTGTTGGAAAGAATTAGATCCAGGTTATCTTCCTCTCTAATTAAAATCTCTACTTTCTGGATCATAAATGGTCTTTTACATAATTTTAAAACTTCTTTGATAATGCTTGAGAAGCTGAATGTGTTATTCTGTAGACTTGAAGGGAGTTAAATTCCCCCATCAGAATATCTTTTGAATTCAAGTGCCAGAAGAGTTGGCCGATTAATTATTTTGGCCACCACATTCCTGGAAAGATATTGACATGCTCAAGAAGGTGCTAAAAGAGTGGGGGGGGGGGGGGGAAAAAAGATCAAGGATGTGATGCGGATGAATTCCTTCGAATTCTTAGAGGCCAAATGGGTGAACATTGCATCCTCAGTCCTGCAAGTCCATTAGTTTAGTCCACCCACACAGGCCGAAGAGTCTCTTCTCTCCTCAAATGTGCATAAATCTGGAAGGTGCCATCCCTCTGGGGTAGAATATACTCATGACAACAATAATGTTAACTTTATACAGCCCTCCTCTTCTTAAAAAAGCAGCTCTTCCCAAAATGACATCACAGATAGCTATTTGGCCAGAGAATCCATCTAGGGGTCAGAACAAGGAACTGGGAGTCACAAGGAATGTTTTTAGGTACTTAAGAGCAACCAGGCTGGAATATTTTGTTTATTTAGTTTATTTCTGGGGTTTGATTCCACATTCTGCCACTTGACTCACTGCATAAAACTTGAGTTAGGGACTCAACCTCCTTGCACATACCACATACGGATTTGAAGACTGGTGTTTGCAAAGTGCTCCCAGAGTCTAAGATAAAAGGTTGCAGAGAAAAATATCACTGTTGTGAGGTGAGTGCTGTAGTATGTGGGCCTGTCCTGGAGGGTGCTAGGAGCTCTGATCTTTGCATGTGATTTTCTTCCAGCACTTGAGTTCTGCGGCATAGTGAAGGCAAAGGGAGGGAGAGAGAGAGACATCCACATTTGATTGGCTGTGACTAGCTGCAATTAAAAACTGTAATTTATTACCCTGGATTAGGAGTATAATTTCAATGCAGAGAATTTAGGTTTTCTTCTGAGATGGAAATAAAGATTAATTTTTAATTTCCTTTCTCATTGCACATTTAAGAGCAATGGACTCCGCAGAAAACTACAGGTCAAAATAATTTTATGGGAGGATGACAGTGTTCTGTTGCTGAATAATTTAATGCTCTTGTTGCCTTTTTAATATTTGACTGCAGCTCCCTCATGTGAGACGACAGCAGCAGATACTGTGTGTGTGTCTGCTTGCGCTGCAGCAGTTAGGTCAACGTGACTTTGAGACAACAAAAAGTTTCTCTGTTCAGCACTTGGGTGAGCTTCAGGATTCCCCTGCTGGTGTGAGCTGCCTCTTATGAGACAGGAAGATACCAGTCTTTAGAAAGGAATATGCAGTGAGTGCTGGAATGGAAAGGGTAGGGGGAAGCTGTGGTTGAGATGATAAGGGTTTGGGGAGGCAATGTGAGCCAGAACAAAGAGTGGGAGAGTGCATTTAGTTGTACACCAGGTGCATTTCATCCAGGGCATGCTAGATATATTCAAACTATGCAATAAATTCATTCTTACCTGTAGTATATGGATTATAGTAAGCAGCAACCAAGAGGTTAAATTTGCAGACAAAGCCTATTATTTATACTTCCAGAGCATATCTGTTGAATAATAAACGTTCTGGTGAGATGATGAGTCCTACAAAGGCCTTGCTCCAAAGTCTACCTCATTTTTGAAAAACAACTAACTCAATAGTCGCTAAACTGGCACTGTGAACCCTCTGCACTTCCAAACCCAGTAGCACCCAGAGTCAGGTTGAATGAGGCAAGAGAAAGGAGTTCTAATTCATGTGTCTCTATTGCTTCAAGAATGGTTTTTCCGACGTTAGCCAGTCATCCTGGTGCTTCAGGATGACGCTTAAATGCCTCAGACCTGACACTTAACCCTTTACAAACTGCTGTCAGGAGGAAAGCTCACCAAAATTCTAAAATGGCTTATATCATTGCTCCAATATTAAGCAATTTAAAAAAAAAAGCCTTAAAAATGACTTGTAACTAAGCAAATAAAACCCACACTGGCAGCAGCATGCAGTAGAGGGCCTAATACAAGGCCAGTCCATCTCTAGTTTTTGTTTTACTTAAAATTTACAAGTATCTGGTATCTCAGGGTATAAATGGGATTAAATGCTTAACTAGCATTTGCTGCTTACTTGAGAGTTACACTGATGACTATTTAGGTCCAGGGAGGTATTATCCTTCAGGTAAAATAGCAGGGGCATTCGGATGAGTACAGGGCTTTGTCAGAAGAGGGCTTACTCCATGAGTCAATGTTTTAGGATTGCACAGCAACCTCAGCTCCTTCTTGCCTCTGCTTCTAGTACAAAGCTCTACTGGAGGATGAAAAAGGGGATGTTTAAAATTGATCAGGCTGCAGAGAGAAGTAATGGCAATTGCACTGACTTTCTATAGAACCTCTCACCCAACAAATTCAGAGCACTTTCAGATAGATTACCGAAGGTACCTTGTAAACTGGATTTCAATATGTTCTAGAAAAGCTGTCCCTCTTGGCTGTCTGGGCTACCCTGATTTCAGTCCAGAATACTAGCAGAATTGAACACACAGTTCAGTGCAAGCCACTGCGAGCTGCGTCTGTTCTTGCTCAGTTACTGGAGTCATGGTGCATAACCTGACCCTAAATGAGATTGCAATTGCATGAAGCAGAATCTTCTCTAGGAGGTAGTGTGGCTCTAGGAAATTAATCCCCTTTGCTCAGCAGGCAAGCATTTGACGGGTCTCATGCTTTACCGACAGTCTGTTAGGAGTCAGCCAGTCCTGAGCCTGGGGAATGGGAATCATAATATTGCACTGCTCTTACTGGAAGTTACGTTTAAAAGTTGTTTCCCTCTCCATTCTTACTTTTTTCTGAATTGGAAAAGACACTGTGTGTGTATGCACACACCTTTTGTTATTGAGACCCCTTTCCCAAGATTAACATGAACATCATTTTTCTATCATCTTCCAAATGGTCAACTTAATTAGACCTCAAATTTGACTGAGTAGATGACTACAGACAAACACTATGGGTCTTAAATTGGAGCTACATGAAATGGAAAAAATTAAGGAAAAATGGAGATAGTAGTTAACATGTATCAAATTGGGCAGAACAGAATAAATCAAGAAGGCCGATCAGCTGAGCTTTTGTGAAAATCTGGACCTGAGCTTTGAGACTCTCAGGTACAAAAGGAGATAAAGAATTGAAATCTATAACAGAGAATCCTTCTCATGCCCTTTAACATGAGCCCAGTGTCCAGTAACCAGACAGAATCGGAGCACAAATCTTGATGCTTCTCCAGAAATGGAGCTTAGATTTTTTTCTATCTGAATTCATTGCCCAGAAAACACAAGTAACCCTGGTGCAGCAACTGTCTCCTCCTTATTGTAGTTGCTGAAAAGATTGAAGAGAGAGAATCAAGCAGCACAGACTTATCTTCCAGAGGATGTTTAGCATCCCCCCGCAACACTGTCCCTCTTCCTCATTAGCTTCTACTCATTCTTTCATTGGAGGTTGATGTCTTGGTTTTGAACGTGCAGTGTGTGCTTGTCACTTCCAGAAATGTTGAGTGCTGCACAGTTTGCTAATGGTATCAGTTTGCACCTCTGGAAAATGGGATGTTTCAGACTGAGGATCCTCACCACTGCAACTTTTTGATAATCAGAGCAAACAGCCACCCTGTTTCATGGGAACATGATGGAGTCCTGGATAATTATACTGGAGGCAGAGAACTAGTTTCACCATAATAAATAGATTTATTGCACGAGTGTTCTCCATTCAGTACTCTGGGCAGATCCTTCCTTATTAACTTGCAGATGAACTCTGTACAGGATTCCCTGAGAGAGCTGTGCACACTGCTGCACCGGGAAGCTCCATATGTTGGCATACACCAGACCCTATGAGACCAGGACTTGGCACCATCAATTCTGTACCTCACATTTGTGTTTGCAGCCTTTGGGCACAAGTTCACCTGCCAGTGTGTGAAAAAGGGTCAGAGTTTATTTTTCAGGAGAAGGAGGGATGTTGCAGGAGCAAGGACAAGAATCACATAGATCTGTAGGCTAAAAACAAATGTAATTTCAGAGGAATGAGATGTGTGCCTTGTGAGCTAGTTAAGAGATAATGAGTAAGCAGACCCCAGAAAAACATCCCCTGGCCTGACCTCCACTACCCTACCTTCCAGCTTATACATCTCCTGCAATCTCTCAGCCCATCAGAATGCTCCCAGGCTCTCGATAAGTTTCTCAAACCATCAAAATGCTCCCAGGCTCTAGATAAGTTTCTCAGCAAGATACCCAAGATGCCAAAAACACCCTCTTGCACCTCAGCTGGTGGCAAACTGCCATAGTGAGCACATAACAATATGAGGCTGTTCTCCAGAGGACATGTTCTGTGAGCTATGCAAAGAGAGAAAATAGCCGCAAGCACAGATTCCATTTTCTCCTCAGTTTATCTAAGCAGGGTCCCTGATACCAGAGTGATACATTGTTTAACTGCCTAATGGTACTATAACTTAAAGCTTCTGCTGAGGAATAGCTCAGTTGTCTTGATCACCAACTATACATCCCTCATGCAGGCTCCCTCACATCTGTCAGTCACCCCTTATTCTAATCATACTACAGCTACCTAAATAATATGAGTATAGACAGGAAAAGGGGAAAAAATAGCAACAATGAAATTTTATTCGTATGCACTAATAAGCATGGAAATAGTTATGAAAATATCTCTTATAAATGTAAATAAATTGACAGTTCCTTTTAATTTTATGTATACAATTACAGTATTACATACAGACAACAGTATTCCATGAAATAGACATTTTTCTTCAATTAAAATATAATATTGAACATATCATCCTGAAGACAGTTCCTTGTTGGCGATAGGATTTGCCCAGCTCTACTGAATAGTTTTTTCCAGAGGAGCAGAGCGTGGCAGTATGGTATTACATTTGATAAAAAGCTTAGCAACTGCTGGATATCTTTTCAGTCGATCCAGTTCATCTGTTGGATCACTAAGGTATTGCATCCCAACAATCCTTGAGATGGAGGCAGAAGTAGATGATCATCCAAGCCACAGAGATTAGTGGCAGCTTTGGAAGTTGTACCTTGTTCTACAGGCTTTGATCGGATGTCACAACAAATCAGATCTTGTATTAGTAAAAAATAGTTCCTTTGCAGTTTTTCTCTCATCCTGATTCTGCAGCCAATGCAACTTTAAAAATGGGCATGACACAGAAATAACAATGAATGACTTTGTACTTGTTACTCGCAACCGCATGCTGAAACCATTCTGTTTGTTGCTGCTTCAGATTATTTCCCAAGTACAAACTGTAGTTTGTCAGAAACGAGTTAAGTCTGGATTTCAGCACAATGCAGAAGACAGAACTGTGTCACAGAATGGCTGTGTTCTCTTCCACCAGAAGTCAGAGAAGTGCAGTGGAAACTGGAAAAATCACCTTCAGCTACTCACCTAAGAATTCCAGCTCTGGGCTGGTGAATTTTGGCAGCTGAAGTCACCCTTGCAACATTAACCTTACCAAGAAGGTCATAAATGTGGTGAAAGCAACATTTAAATTCCATTATATATAGGTAGGTCTGGGGATTATTTTTCCAAGTGCATCATTCACAGTCTCAGCACTCTTTGAACTCTGGTGTGCATCATTGCTTAAGGCAGAGCACAAATCCATCACACTTCTGAAAAGAAGCTTGTATTGAGAGTGCTTGGCAGGAACTCTAGAAGCATGAGTAGAGGCTACCAGTTCAGCTTGTGTGAAAAGTGGGTCACGTAGTGGTCAGTTATATGTTTGCTTGTCAGAACTTCAGTACTCCCATGGAGAGAGAAGTAACAGAGAGGGAGCCGGGCTAGTCTATATACTATCAAAACAAAGAATCAGTCCAGCAGCACTTTAAAGACTAACAGAATAATTTATTAGGTGATGAGCTTTCGTGGGACAGACCCACTTCTTCAGACCACAGCCAGACCAGAACAGACTCAATATTTAGGCACAGAGAACCAAAAATAGTAATCAAGGTTGAAAAATATTTTTCTGATTTGTCAACATTGATTACTATTTTTGGTTCTCTGTGCCTTAAATATTGAGTCTATTCTGGTCTGGCTGTGGTCTGAAGAAGTGGGTCTGTCCCATGAAAGCTCAGCACCTAATAAATTATTCTGTTAGTCTTTGAAGTGCTACTGGACTGCTTCTTTGTTTTGATGGAGAGAGGATAGCTATAAATAGATAAAGATACATCCACATGAGCATCAAGCATAGAATGTGGGTTATATATATGTTTGTTAGTATCATCCTCCAGCTCTCTCCAGGTCTAGAAAACCGCATAAGGGCTTTTAGTAAAATTGCTACCATTGTCTGTGACCACATGTTATTTTCATTGAACCCAGATCAAACCACAAAGGAAGGATTGCCCAGAGTACAGAATGGAGAACACTCATGCAATAAATCTATTTATTACAGTGAAACTAGTTCACTGCCTCAAGTATAATCATCCAGGACTCCAGCACGTTCCCATGAAACTGGGTGGCTGTTTGCCCTGATCACAGCAATAGAATTGGCTTTGACAGGGATCCGCAAACAGTTTTGAGGATGATTGTAGGGGTCTGCGTGAGTGAAAACTTTGGGAACCACTGAAATATGGTATTTTTGGCTTTTTTTGGCCAGAAAATGTATGAAAACAACCACTGAAGAAACCATAAACATGCCCAACTGAGGGGAAAACATAGCTAGCAAAAATTAAATGAACAATTTTTAATTAATAATACATAATTATTTACCTGCAATGTTTGGTGAAATTTTGTGGTGTCTTATGTTGTCCACAAATTATTTTGTCATCATCTTCACTGATATCTCAGACTTTAAGGCCAGATGTGATTGTCATGTTTATCTAGGCTGAGCTGCATATTGTAGGCCTCAGAACTCCCGACTAATCTCTGGCTGAGTTAATGTTCTCAAATCATGATTTAAAGACTTCAAGAAGAATTCCACCAAGCAAGAAGTGCTTTGCAGCTTTCACCACAATTTGCAAATGGAGAGTCCTTATTTTCAGATTCCATAACTAAAGAAATATTCCAGGATTAAAGACTCAAAAACTGAACAGGAAACAAAGCAAGATGTACCATCAATGACAACCATTACCCATGGCACTTGGCAGGAGCACACTAAAGAATTGCTTAAGTCCCAATTTTCAAGAAGTCTTTTCAGCACTGGAGCAAGACCCGTGGCTGGTAGACATTTCCTATTCTGCCCTGCAGCAGACAGAGCTATTGATTATCGTCTATTCTCTCAATGCAGCTCACTCAGGTAAGTCTGCATTTACCTTTCTCTGCCCTGCCCTTTTTCCTCCCAGTTCCTCTCCCTTCCTCATACACACACTGATTTACTTCTCTCCTGTGCCTGGCTGCCAGGCTTTCCATAACTGATTGCAGTCTGATGTGAATGGGACATAATGTAACCATCATACTCTGTGGCTGCTGCAAAAGCAGAACTGACAGAAAAAAATCCAGGCCTCTGGGACATAGGGCCTGAACTTCCCAAGATGGGACAGTGGGCTGTAGAAGCCAACCAGAATCCAGGACTGCCTACAAAAAGAAAAGTCAGCATTGGTGGTACTTAAAGCATCGTTAAAGTAGTTTGAAGAACTTAAGTATTCGGGAACATTTAACCAATGCACTTTTCATTGACAACACTGGTTTGATTCACTCACTCACCCAAATGTACTGAAAAACACATTGCTATAGATCAAAGAACCTACCCTTAAGAATAGTTTTAGAATTCGATGGTGACTTAAAATAAACATGTTTATTTATTGGGTGCCTAGTTCCCAAAGACCTTTGGAAAGAGGGATCAGCCGATAGCCATGGTGGGCGAGGTGGGAGGAGGATTCAGCTCCATGCCCTAGAAGAGACGGGGCCAAGGATAGAAGGGGTAATATATCTGTGGAAGGGAAGCATATAGGGCATTTGTCCCTCATCCCCACCGTCAATGCAGTGCTGGCCACCCCACACCTTCACAGCCTCACGCTGTGGCTAAGCAGGGCTGCCATGGCAATTCAAAGGACCCCAGGGCTCCAGCCACTACCACAGATACTTTGGCAGCAGTGGCAGCTGGAATTTGAGGCCCCTTTGAAAAGGTGGTCCTGGGGGCAACTGTCCCGTTTGCCCCCCTCCCAAGCCTTCATTTATTAGTTAAATAGTGCCACAACTATGCAGCAATGCTTTACTGACAAGAAAAATGACATCCTCCCCATGAAGAGTTTACTGTCCAAGTTTAGACATGTCAGAAAGAAGGAAGGTTAAAATGCTGCAGGAGAGAGGGAGCAAAGACAGGACCATTGCAGTGTTATTACAGGCCTCTTGAGGATTATTCAGGTTCTAGTATTTAACATTGAACCTTTTAATCTTTGGGACTCAGTACAGTCTAATAGATCGACAGACAAATGGGATTCTGCTTCTGGCTCTACCACCAAGTGGCTTTGTGGCCTTGAAGGAAATCATCACACCTCTCTGTGCCTCTTCCACCCCTCCTGCCATTTGTTACAAAGCTATTCAGAGCTGGGATTATCTTTCATTGGGTTTCTCTAAATCACCTCGAACAATGGAGGCCCAGTGTAACTGGGGACCTACTGTAATATAAATATAAACAGAATTTATTATTGTTACTTAATGTATCCTGCAAATATTCCTTATTCATTCAAGTATTTAAAAATCTCCCCTGCATAAAATCAAAACTCAAAGAAAGGAAATGCTATTTGTAAAAATTCAGGATGGAATTAACAACAGATGATGTTTACAGAGAGATTTAGACAATGGAGCACTGCATAGCTCTGCAGCCTTCATGAGACCTTTCACACCCATCGAACAGCCTCCCCTGCATGGCTTGCTGAAAATTACTTGCAACATATGAACTGGCATCTGATAAACTCTACTATCTAAAACCCCATTTCCGCTGCCACAGAGCATGTAGGTTTGACGCACTGAAGAGGCCGCTGAGTTACAAACTATCCTCAACTCCCACCTAGGGAATGGGTGTCAATCCAAGACGGTAGAATTACAAGGGTGAGAGGGGAGTTTGTATTCCATGGCCCATTTAGGCCTAGTATCTCCGTGAGAAGAAAGTCAGCAAGGGAGCCACAATAAGTGCACTTGGGACTGGATTATTTGTCCAGTGGGAGCTGGACAGAGAGCCTTCCGAAAAACATTTCTCAGAGAAACCACCTGTTTCAGTAGAACACACTGTACCTGAAGCGTAACTGGAATAGATTGACCTAGAAAAAATAGGCTCCATATTCTAATTCAGAGTCCTCCGTGACCCAAGGCGCACATTTCAGAGCAGCAGATATTTGGCTACAAAGTAGTATCATTTATGACAGGAAGCACAACAGAAGAAAGAGGCTGGGTAGCAGCCGTGTGGACTCAAAGTACTGCTTTGGGGATAGAGGGCCTGTAACCGAAAACACTAACAAAGGCCATTAATCAAGATCACCCTAAAGATAACTCTGATCAGTAAGGCCTCACAAGGTCCCCAAATGACTCAGGGCCTCACACACCAAGTGAGGAAGGCAGCAGGCTCAGGCCTAGCGCACACAGTTTTGAGAAAAGAACACTGGTTTTTAATGTTTTCCTCCTTCAGGCCCTGAATGAAGGGGGAAAAAAAAAACCAAGCTCCGATGAAAAAGATAAATTCTCAAAAACAGCAACTGATGCCCACAGCAGATACCAGGGAAAAAACAACACTGAGATCCGATTAGCCCCGTGAATCAGCTCCGCAGACGGTATCTCTAAACCATAACACCCTTCCCTTTTTCCCTCCTATGCTCCCCTCTCCATCCCTGAAAAACCCTCTCCTCTCTGCCCCGCAACGTCACAAACACTCCTGCATACAAGGTTTTCTAGCACAGTTTGCAGGGCGAAGTCCTCAAGAAATACAGTGAGAAAGCCCTTGCTTTGGCTCACTGTCCACAAGCTGCTGCTGTTGATCTAGCTCCTCTGCTCTGTGGTTCAGCTCTCTCTCACCTGTCCTGTTCCTGTGTGCTGGAGAATTGCTGGGCTGGTGTGATTCAAAGGGACCGGCCTAGAGGACAGGAAAGAAAACACTAAAAATCTCTGACCTGCCAGAGATTTGAGCCTTGGGCCCTTCACAGTTCACCCCAGCAATCTGATTCCCTGATCTCCTCACTCATTTGCCAACTGCCAGACTCATTCTAGAACCTTCTTTGCAGGGACTCTCATGTCTGCCTGTGACCTGCCTGCTGCATGTACACTTCCCCTGCATAAAGCCATTGTGCTACCTGTTTATCAATATTCTCCCTTTCCAGCTCTGTCCACTCTAGACCAGCTGCATCCATGTTCAAACACTGTTAATAGCTGGCTCTCAAAAGCACTGTGCTTTGAAACCACTGGGGTCCTGCAGGCTGGAAACTACATTTAGTGATGGAGGGCACAAGTTGATCTGGATTTGGCATCTTGCATATGTAACTCCATTTTCTTCTCCACACAGGCTCTCTTTTGCTTCAAGCTCATCTTTAGGATTCAGGCTCTAATCTCCCCAAACCTTATCAGTTCTTCACCCACATCAATGTCCCTAAACTTCATCAACTGCATTCTACCTCTGTTCCTATAGACTTGCCCTTGGTTATTATGCAGCCCCTTGTCTTCAGGATCTCCAATGTCTCACCTCATTCTTCTCCAGTCTATCCAAATTCCATTACTAAAGTAGTTTCTCCTGTCCCACTGTGTTCTCCTCATTGCCTCCCTCAGTCAGTGTTTTCTTGCCTTCCTTGCCAAGTTCAAGATTTTCAGCTCCGCTTTCAAGGCCTTACACCAATCTACCCCACTTTTCAGCTCACATTTCCTCCTAACTATCAATTATCCTTTTCTTCTGCCTTCATCTACTTCCACTTGCCACCAAGCTTGGGTATTTGGAGGGCATGAAATTCTAGGCATATAGCATCATCTCACATCACCTCCCATGCTTGTGCCGCCCTCTCCTGTCAGAAATTCCTTCTAAAAATCGCACTTCCACATCTTTAAAATAACACCTCAGACTCTGAGCAGCACCCACTGCATGTTGTGTGAGCAGTTTCGTTGGCATTTTCTCTAGATTGCAAAGTCCTGAGAGCAGTAAGAGAATCTTCATGTCTCTTTGCACAGGGCTTAAGTGTGTTGGTGCTCATGAAATACTGTAATGAGTACTGTCCTGAGAAACAGGACTAGCAGAGTTTTCTACATCATCTCTCTGGTCCTTGACAATGAACAAGTGGCCAGTCTCAAGAGTGATTACTAAGTGAAACATGCTATCACTACATCAAGAACTCAGAGAACCTCAGTGACTCTTATGAAAGTCAGTTTTGATGTCACATCCCCCCGCCTTAGGTAAATGGTGGCCTCCATTCCCTCACTCAAACTCCAACATGACTTTAAATCTTCCCACACAGCTCAGCTGAACTGCCACTATTTGCACAGGAGACAATATGGGTGGCGGTGTTTCAGATCAGACATTAGATGCCTCACTGGAACTGGGGTGGTGGGGGCCACTGGATTAGAGTAACAAGAGCAGAAATGAGCTCCATCGGGAGTGCTGCCATACGTAGCAATATGAAAAATAGAACAGCAGGCAGAGGAATACTACTAGTGCTCCCTCTAGGCTGTGCGCTTGGGCAGCAGCCCAGGAGAGATTCAGATGCCACCCAGCTGATTAGCAAAGTGCCCACCGTTGGTAGCAGCATGTGTTTCTATTCATGAGCCACATCTGGCCATGCCTCAGTGCACGTAACATTTATACCACCCATCGGATGGAAAAAATTAGAGGGAACTTTGGATGCTGCACCCTACATTCTCCTTGCTAGTCAGGTTTCTAGAAGTTTAAATTCACTCCAAGGAATCAGAAAACTAGGCGGTAGGGAATGAAACTACAGGACTGCTTATTATTTGTGAAGCACAGACTAATACAACTACTCCTCTGAGACCATTTGCTACTGTATTGTAATGTCTTCTCCTACAGAATCCCAGGGGCAACGTACATGCTATCCACTACCAAAGTAACAGAGTAGCGGAGAAACCCAACCCAAACAGTCTCAGGAAGACTTCGCTGTCATTCTGTAGGCCACGAAACGGACACAGCCAGTCCAGGCTTTGAGCTACAGGAAGAGGAATCTGAGTGCTACAAAGAATTCTTTCCCCTGTGTCTGGCTGGGAAGTCTTGACCACATGCTCAGGGTCTAACCAACTCCTATTTTGTAGTTGGGAAGGAAATTTCCCCTGTGTCATATGGGCAGAGACCTGGGGTGAGGAGGGGTGGGAGAGGCCAGGGAGGTATTCACCTTCCTCTGTGGCATGTGGCCTGGGTCACTCACAGCTTTAAACTAATGTAAGTGATGGATTCTCTGTAATTTGAAGTCTCAACATCATGATTGAGGTCTTCAGTAACTCAGACAGAGGTGAGGAGATCTACTGCAGTAGTCGTGAGGTTCTGTGGCCCTGTGATGTGCAGCAGGTCGGACTAGATGATCATGGTGGTCCCTTCAGACCTTGAAGTCTATGAATCCATGAGACAACAGAGCCATGTGAAGTCTGTCACTCCAGTCCTGAGAGGACCAGCCAATCTTCTGGGCTCCAACTGCATCCCCCAACATCTAATGGAACCACCTCAGAAGCCATGCCTACAACACTGAAATGTTGTGGTTTTTGTAGTCCATTGGCAGATGCTTTCCCAAGTACACCTAAGCAAGCCAGGCCACGGGAACTGTGTGAAGCTTCTCTGACCACAGTCTGAATGGCAAATTTAATGTCATGAAGCAGAGAAACACCTTTCTTCCAGTTTTTTTCTATTTACTACTTCTGTATACTATGGAAGAAAATTATATTCATTGCTGTGGAGACAGCAGAATAAGCACAAGAGCACGAATTACTGACTTTTTGTAGGCTCTCAAACGACATTTATTAAAATAAGGGATTAGTAGAATAACTTAGGCATTGTTTATGCTATGGGTAGAAAAACAGCAGCCGCATGGAGCCGTAGCTGTGCTGACATAACCCTGCAATGTATATGCAATCTGTATCAATGGAAGGAATTTTTCCATCCATGTAGGAATACCACCTGTCCAACAGATAGCAGCTAGGTCAACAGAAGAATTCTTCCATTAATCTAAGTGCAGCTATACTGGGGAATAGGTCATAGGTGTGTTTGGCTTAACAGGGAAATCCTTAGTCAGCTTAAATTCAAAAAGGATGCATACAAGAAATGGAAACATGGACAGTTGACTAAGGAGGAGTATAAACATACGGCTGGAGAATGCCAGGCTGTAATCAGGAAAGCGAAAGCGCAATTGGAACTGCAGCTGGCAAGGGATGCAAAGAGTAACAAGCAGCGTTTCTACAGGCATGTGAACAATAAACAGGTTGTCAGAGAAGGTGTGGGGCCGTTACTGGATGAGGGAGTTAACCTAGTGACAGATGATGCAGGAAAAGCTGAAGTACTCAATGCTTTTTTTGCCTCAGTCTTCACGGACAAAGTCAACTTCCACATGATGGTCCTAGACAATGCAGTATGGGAAGGTGGAGGGCAGCCATCTGTGGGGAAGGAACAAGTTCTGAGCTATCTAGAAAAATGAGATGTGCACAAGTCCATTCGTCTGGATTTAATGCACCCCAGGGTACTGAGGGAATTGGAGGAGGTCATTGCTGAAACTTTGGCCATTATCCTTGAAGACTCTTGGAGATCAGGGGAGATATCGGATGACTGGAAGAAGGCAAATGTAGTGCCCATCTTTAAAAAAGGAAAGAAGGACAATCCAGAGAACTATAGACCCGTCAACCTTACCTCAATCCCTGGGAAAATAATGGAGAGAATCCTCAAGGAATCTGTTTTGCAGCACTTGGAAGAGGGGAAAGTGATCAAAAGTAGCCAACGTGGATTCACCAGAGGCAAGTCCTGTCTGACCAATCTGATTAGCTTCTATGACGAGGTAACAAGCTCTGTGGACATGGGGAAGTCAGCGGATGTGATATACCTTGACTTCAGCAAGGCTTTTGATACCGTCTCCCACAACATTCTTGTCCATAAATTAATGGATTGGATCCTTGGACTATAAGATGGATAGAAAGCTGGCTTGATGGTCAGGCTCAATGGGTAGTGGTCAATGGCTCAATATCTGGATGGTGGTCTGTTTCAAGCGGGGTGCCACAAGGCTCGGTTCTGGGGCCAGTGTTATTCAACGTCTTTATTAATGACCTGGATGAGGGACTGGATTGCACCCTCAGCAAGTTTGCGGATGACACAAAACTAGGGGGAGAGGTAGATTTGTTGGAGGGTAGAGAGAGAATCCAGAGGGACCTGGATACATTGGAGGACTGGGCCAAAAGGAATCTGTTGCGGTTCAATAATAAGAAGTGTAGAGTCCTGCACCTGGGGTGGAAGAATCCCAAGCATTGTTACAGGCTGGGGACCAACTGGCTCAGCAGCAGTATGATGGAAAGGGACTTACGGGTTATGGTGGAGGAAAGGCTGGATATGAGTAAACAGTGTGCCCTTGTAGCCAAGAAGGCTAACGGCATACTAGGAGTGCATTAGGAGGGGCATTTCGAGCAGATCTAGAGAAGTAGTTATGCCTCTTTATTCGGCACTGGTGAGGCCATATCTGGAATATTGTGTCCAGAGTTGGGACCCCCAGTATAAAAAGGATGTGGATTTGCTGGAGCGGGTTCAGCGAAGGGCAACAAAAATGATTAAGGGGCTGGAGCACAAGACCTATGAGGATAGGCTGAGGGATTTGGGCTTGTTTAGTTTACAGAAGAGAAGACTTAGAGGTGATTTAATAGCAGCCTTCAACTTCCTGGAAGGGAGCTCTAAAAAGGAGGGTGAGACACTGTTCTCAGTGGTGTCAGATGGCAGAACAATGAGTAATGGTCTGAAGTTAAAGAGGGAAAGGTGTAGGTTAGATATTAGGAAAAACTACTTCACCAGGTGGGTGGTGAAGCATTGGAATGCGTTGCCTAGAGAGGTGGTGGATTCTCCATCCCTTGAGGTTTTTAAGTCCCGGCTGGACAAGGCCCTGGTTGGGATGACTTAGTGGGTGTTGATCCTGCCTGAAGCAGGGGGCTGGACTAGATGACCTCCTGAGGTCCCTTCCAGCCCTGTGATTCTGTGATATCAACCAGGGGTGCTGATTCTTCTGAGCACCATAGTCACGTCTACCTGCATCTGAAGGGTAGAACTAGCCCAAGATACCAATGAGCCCTAGAATTCCCTACCCCCTGCAAAAACTGACAATTGTAAAATAGACCAGATTCAGTGGCTATTTAACCAACAATGAAACAGCAAACTGTATATAAGTACATTTTGGAACAGTTTCACATAAATTGTTGCAAAATACACTGTGGCAGACCAAAGGCAGTGGGCTGTAGGAGCCTGACAGAGGGCAGACACGCTGGGATCCAGGTGAGTGAGTTTGTGCTCCCTGCATAAAAAACACATGAAGCTCAGCAAGAGCTGGGCTGCAGCAGCAGGCTAATTAGACCTCTGCAGCCAGTTAAGGCCAACAGGCTCCCCTCAGGCAAAGAAGGGGGAAGGAGAAGAGGAAAGGACTGGGATGTGATGCTGGAGAACTTAGGTTTGGAGGAAAGGAGGCAACCAGATAGCAGGGAAAAGGTGGTAGAGGGAAGCAGTGAAAGAAGTGGCCCAGGGGAACGCTGCTGTGACTGGGGCAGAGGAAATGCCTTCATCAACTGCCACTACTTAGGGTCCCTGGGCCGGAGGCCAGAATAGTGGGTGGACCTGGACTTCCTTGCCCTTTCCCTGGGGAGCTGCCACAGCAGAAGAACAGAACACCAGGCACATTGAGGGGTCTTGCCCCATGCTAGTGACTTGTCTTTGATGATAGTGGCTCAGTAAAAAGAGACTCTTACCTTTGGAAAGGCCTGAGGCAGTGGAAGGGTCACCATGAGCCTCTGAGGCGCACAAGAAAAGCTTCCAGAAGACGCAGGACCCAGAGGTCATGACAGGAGCCCTGCCACAGTATTTATTAATTTTTTGCTACACACAGGCACCAATACTGCATACTGATGTGCAGGCAGTACTCCCTGGAGGACAGAGTGTCTGGGACTATGGATCCACTCTCAGGTCCCAGAAATCACGGGGCTTTGTCCGCATAGATCTACTCATTAGCTCAGGGGAATCTCAGAGGCCAGCAAACTTTTGTGCAAGTGTGGAAGCTTACTTACATGAAAGATTTCACTGATTACAATGGAACCACTCATGGGTGAAATTACTCACACAAGTACAGTAAGGGTGCAGAAAAAACTCAGCACTGCCCTGTTTCTACATTGATTTCAGAGGGAACAAATGCCAACTTCCTGATCTTTTTTCCTTCAAGGCATTGCTCTGATAGCCCTGCAACTTGGTGAGAATCACAATTTCTATTTAATAAAAAAACTTCTAACTCTTATGGCTGTGGAGAAAAGCTTAAAAATGTGACCCGAGTGCCTCCCACAGGCTCAGAAACCAAAAGAATTGCCCCCACATCAAACAAAAATACAATTTTCAAGCCAGTCTCATGATCTGTGTGGCCTAACTCATGACTTTCAATACTTGTGGTTGCCAAACCTTCAACACGGAGCTCTTTTTTAAAATCCCAGCCTAAGTGTTTGCAGGATTAGGCTCTTAAGAAGCATGCATCTTTCAATTTACTTAACAAGTTTTGGGTAACTTTCAAAATATTCCATACTTTATTCCTTCCAGCATGATTTAAGACCCATGAGTGCTAAATAAATAAACACTTACATACATAAATGCATAATAAACAACTTACTCTGGAGTTGTAAGCATGTTCTCTTTGGGCTAGAAGACAAGCAGCAAAGACTTTACAAAACTGTAAGACATATGCACCTGCTTATGAGTGGATATTTTGTCCCATATTTCTGTAGTGGGAAAAGAAACCGGAGGTTTTACCTGACAGCTTTTTACAATCCAGCCAATGTAAGGTATAATGCAGTCTTTTTTTCTCTGGGCTTCTCAGATCTCAGGAGCACAGCATGCCAAAAGACTGTCAACTTGTTAAAAGTACATTAATGCAAATTCCAGAGCTTTCCGTTATGTTTATGCTAATAGAAAGCCTCCTGCTCTGTGACAGGCCCAAGTGAAGAGTCAGTAACAGGAAAATTAATTCCAGCTGTTGAAATTGATTTAAAACTAGCTTATTCATAATAAAAATGAGAGAATTCCTGAAATAAAAATTAATTTATGGAAAATACAAAAAGCACAAAATCATGTTTACTGCATGAGAGCTGAATAAGTTTTCCTGTTGGGAAGACATCTTCCAAATATAATCAACCCTGGTTAGAAGAAAGCTCAGGCTTGTTATTGGGTTGTAAGAGTAGATTAACGTGAAAAGAATTAACTATGTGCACACACAGATTTCACAAAGGAAATGCAAGGGGTTTGTCTATGTGGTGTTGTTTTAGAGTCCTTCTGTCTCATCACAGGCAGGAAAACCAAATCCCACCTAATATGAGAGAGGTAATATTTCAGAAAGGTAACTGCTGCATAGTGGGGAACACAAGGGTGCCGAATGTATTGTGTCATTTGCATCCTGACCAAGATAGGTGTTCAATGCCTTTAGAGTAATCTTGGATGATTAGTTCACTTTGGACAATTTTTCAATGCTTAGACAAACCAAAATCCTGAGCATCCCCAAATTTGGTGGGGTTCAGGATGCAAATCTAGATCTAAATTTCCTGTCTGGCTTCTAATAGCTAATATGGGCCAGATGTTCATTCTCTATCTGAACATGACAGCTCTTGGTCTTAGGGGTAGAAGAAGGGGCCTCCAAGCTCTCAAGCAGTGTCTATGTTTTGCAGGTGGGATGATGGCTTTCTGGCAAGGTCAATGATAACTGTAAATTGGGAGTGTTCTTCAGAGAACACCTTTGTTTGCCACCTAAGTGACATGCAAGTGCTGCTCCATCAGAGGAAGAGTTGTCTTTGTATTAACACACTAGCACTGACCTGAATGACTTTGACCTATCAGTCTATAAGACTTCATCCTGCAAGGTGCTGAACAATCTGATTCACACTGCCATCAAAAAGAGTTGAGGGCAGTGTTTCTCCCTGTAAGCTGAGTACTTGGGTAGCCATCCAGGAGAGAGTCAAGTGCTGCTCAGCTGACTTGCAGAGCATACACGGATGGTACCATGTCTTTATTGACCACTCAGCACCCAGAACTGGGGAAACACTTCCAAAGGAGCTAAGGTCCCACTTAGGTACCTAAATATGAGGCAGATCTTCTGAAGTATACAGCTCTCAGGAGCTCCCTCACGACCCTCCTGGTTCGATTTTGTCAACCACAAGGCTGAGCACTCATTAAAACCTGCCTAAATAAGATGAGCTCCTTTGAAAGTCTGGCCCATAATACACATCTATCATCATGGCACCTAGCTGCCTGTATTCAAGACATTAGCAGCAATTCAATTATATCACAGAGATAGGACCACATTCTCTGCTTCTCCCTCGTGGATTGACCCAAAGTGCTCTGAAGTCATGTAAGTCCCTCCACTGACTTTGATGAGCCTTGCATGAGCCTCTAGAAAAGATCTTGTTTTTAATTATGAAAGACACTAACAGCCTTGAGCCAACTATTGCTCTGCTGCTTTTGTCCTGCTGGGAAGTGTCAAAACTGAAGATTTAAAAACATTTGCTTTTTTCCTCCATTTACACATCTGAATATTTTCCTGGGGGGCAGGGGGTGAGTCACGGATTCCATGCTTTACATGGTTTTTAAACAATATCCCTGACTTACGACACTGAGGAATTTTTGTGTGGGGGTGGATATGATGGCAAAGAGATGGACCAAATTCACTGAGAACACTGAGCACAGCCAAATCAAACCCATGGTTGCATGGGAGGCTAATAGGGAGCAGGAGCTCAGCTATAATATTTCCAGGAGGATAAAGCAAAGGAATTTGCAGTGGGAGCTTTAGTTCCCTTCAGGGGAGAAGAAGCGTCTTTGACATGGTAAGTTTTAATTTCCAAACTTCACCTCTTGAATGTCAACTACTTATGTTCCAATCTACCTATTTAGCACACCAAAAGCCTAGCTACAGTAAAACAAGGAAATAAATGTTATTCAGGGATGAAACAATGTCCACGACACATGACTTTTTAAAAAAATATATTTATTATATTTCCATAAGCAACCCATTACTCTTCTTATGACATGCCATGAAACAAGGGGCCTGTTCATTTCTAACAGAAGAAATGGCACTTAGAACTGTCGAGTGGATTTCAAAAGAGATGTAGCTGTGAATGGCCATCATCTGGAGCTCTTCACACAACACACAGACAATCCTTGGAACTCTTTGCCAGAGGATGTTGTGAAAGCCAAGACTACGGCCTGGTCTACGCTAGGGATAAGCTAGATTGACGTATCAGGATAGACTTTGTTCTCTGATGTAGATCAGGGGTCTTCAGGCTTGCAGTGATGCCCCTTACGCCACCTGGCAACGTAGAGTACTAGGTTTGATGGCTGAGCCCAGAGAGATCCATTTTGTTGAGTCTTCACTGACATGGCAAAACTGAACTCCAGTGGCTCAACTGTGGCACATGGAACACACAGAAAGTATAGACCTACCCTATAAAAGGGTTTTAGAAAAACTAGATAAGTTCAAAGAAGATAGGTCTCTCAATGGCTATTAACCAGGATGGGCAGGGATGCAAAATTATCCTCTGAAGTGTTCTTAGCCAGATGTTGGGAATGGATCACTTGATGATTACTAGTTCTATTCCTTCCCTCTGATGCACCTGGCACTGGCCTCTGCTGGAGGACAAGATATTGAATTAGATGGATCCTTTTTCTAACTCAGCAAGGGTGTTCTTATGTCCTGGAGTTAATTTATGTGAATAGCTGAAGCATTACAAATTAAATATAAACTTGATTAGTGGGGTGGAGAGGAAATATCACTCTTTGCAAGACTGAATCACCCATACAGAAAAGGGCAATTTTAGTGGCCTACATTAGAAAGGATTTGTGTGTAAGATTTGCAGTTTAAATTAAAAAAAAAATCTTTTCTTTAGGGACTATACTGTTATTCTTCTTCATACATATATAGGTGGATGCCCACTGAAGTTAATAATCCTCTTTGAGAATGAGCTGAAAGGAGTTAGGTTGGAAAATCAGAGGGAGCTGGATTCCTAACTGTTTGAAGCTCTTCTGGAAATTCAAGTCCAAATCCAATATGGTAAACCCAAGCACTCAGTTGTCACGAGTTGGACCTCCCAAAAAACAAGAGTTTGGCCTAAAACTCATGAGATTTTTATATAATAATTTTGGGTTCTTTTCCTTTGCCTCCTGATTGTAGAACTTTCCAGTTGTGCTTGGGACATATTTCCACACTTCACTCCACAACCATCAGGTCTAGAAATATGCTTTTTATTTTTAATGCAACCCAAATTCCTATGTAATCACTTACGTCCAGAAGGTGGGGCCTTAAGAAAAACTCCAACAATCACGAAACTGCCAATAAAATCATGACAGTTGTTAATACTGCAAATCTTCAAGTCCTAAGTGCATTTACATTCATTTACAAATAGCAAGCAGTTCTGTAGCACCTGGGAAGCTAACAAGTTTGTTAGGTCATGAACTTCTGTGGGTAAGATCAACCTCTTCAGATAACTGTAGTAGTCATCTCAAAAAGTGGATCTTATCACTAATCAATTTGATAACCTATAAGGTACTACAGGGCTGCTTGCTGTTTGTGAAGGTACAGACTAACATGGCTGGTCCTCTGAGGTTATACTCATTCACTGTGACTTTGACCACAGTAAGAACAGAGTAAAAGTCTGCCACAAGGTCTTGCCCGATGTGTTTATCTATAACATCTTCCTTTCATTCTTAATGTCACTTTAGCATCAGGTTGTTGGGTAGTTTAGAAAGGCTGATTTTAGGCCAGCCAAATTTTTCCATGGACCTCTCTGAGCACCCGCCCATTTGACCCTGCAGGGACACATCAAACAGGCAACTGGAAGATATGCTTCCAAATGCAAACCTCACCCACTTTGGTTCCAAATAGAAGGCACGTTCCTTCAACCTTGTCTTTATGAAGGGCACATAAACAGCACAGTTAAAACAAACTCATGAAAATAAACTATTATGCTAATTTTTCCTCTCAGGATAAGATGAGAGGAATAAAGGAATTACACATAACAAATGTTAGTCATGCCACAATGTGCGGCAGGTTGAACCTCTCTAATCTGATACTCTCCTCTGGAAACATCTATAATCCAGCATGATTTTAGTTAGTTGGACGGCCACTTATCATGGTGCGGCCAAGTGTCCTCTGGTCCCATAAAGTTTGTTTCCAGCCACAAATCCTGGCTCTCTGTGTTCCATGCTGTTATTTAGTTGTAATTTACCCCCAAATGTCTTCTAAGAGCCCAGGAAGCAGTGACATGTTAGTAATGTGCTAGACATTATTGACCTCCAGTGGTCTGGCAAATTCTGTCATCTGGCACCAGTCAGGTCCCAAGACTGCCAGATTAGAGAGGTTCAGCCTGTACCGGAAGGTGCTCAGAGTGAGCACCACCTGGGTAAGAACCAGAGCAGAGCAGCCCAGAACCCATTCATTTTGCAATGACAATGTATCACCACACATGCTGTGAAGTCAGTGCAAATCAGCCTATTTATCAAAAGAGCCAACCAATCTGTCAGCTGCAGATTTCTTTTTCTACTTCCAAGCAGGTGGTGTCCAAATGAGGTGATGCCTCTGAATGGACAAGGAGGTCACAGAAAAATGCCCTTATCATTTGCCTTTTTGTCTGCATTGGAATAGTTTGCAGGGAAACTTGAACACAAGTTTCTCATGAGCTGACTCTGCCAGAAGCATGTGCTCTCTCTCTACCCTGAGCAGGTCAAATCCCACTCCACCCCCATCCTCCCCATGGCCACCAGCTTCCATTTATTCAACTTTTTTACTTCCAATGCAGTCATAATCTCACAACCCCTTCAAGTTCCACCCTCTCTCCCTTCCTTCTCCCTGCGTCCTCAGTCCTCTCTCCTTCCACACACTCTTTCCTCAGTATTGTAACTTCTGTCATACTTACTGCACAACATCAATTTTTAACTAAAGAACATAATTCCCAGAGCTGTCCAAATGTCTTTCATAATGGAGAGAGGCACAGCCCATAATTCTGGTATCAGATTAGTACTTTATGATTTTTGACATATCAAGATGTGAGCTTCTACAAATATCCCTAATTATAATTGGCCGTGTATGGAAGCAGTGTGTTTCAGTAGCAGACAGGATACTGGATGTTGAGTCAGAAGACGTGAATTCTATTCCCTTTCTTCTGCCACCGACCCATCAGGTGTTCTTGAGGAATTCATGCAATCTTTTTGGCTCCAGTTTCTCGCCTGTAGAATGGGATTAATGTAATCATACTTAAACCCCATGGAATGGGTTTTGGAGGAAAGTGTGACATGAGAAACAAGTATTATTGTGTTTCATGCACAAAACTTTATTTCTGCAACATCAGAGTTAGACATGTAACTAATGACTAAGTAAACAAAACAAAAGTTAAAGTTCTCACAATAACATTGGTTTATCCTTTGCACTTCAAGAATATTTTCACTTACTACATTTTCACTTTATAGGCAATAACTTGTAGGGCTAAATCCTGAGGGTCTTCCTCCATGTTTATTCAGCCCCATCCCTTAGGTCCAACTCCCTTTAAAACAAATGGGAGTGTGCCTGAGGAAGATCTGAGTTACACTGCTGTCAGGTCCTCGGAACTTGATCCTTGGAGTATGCACAGCGTGGGCAAGTTCAAAGAACATTTTCATTTACAATTCCCCTTCCAAGGCTGTTAAACAAAGCACTTTGGTAGCCAGAGTGCTGGAGGTGTGCAAATTGTTGAATAATTTATAGAGAAGGAGAAATTTCCTTACTTCTGTGAACTCTTCACCACTGCTGCTCAGTCTGAGAAGATGCTTAAAATCACAAGTAAGACAGGAGAGGGCAGGATGCCAGGCACACAATGCCATACCTCAGTCAAATCAGCATTGCTCTACATTGCAAAATATCCCACTTCAGAGGGCTAGGAGGGTGGGGGGCCGGAAAGAGGGAGAATGTTAAAATCAACACCAGTTAACCAGAAGCTGAACACTTGAAAGTGTTAAAAATTCAACTTGTGCAGCACACACACACCTCCTACTGGATTAGGCCTTTATTTCAAAATGTTGTAGCCTTGGAAGGGAGAAGAGCTCGACTCTTTTACAAGGCATTAAGTTTCATTTGCAATTACTTTGGATTTTATTGCCATGTTGAATATAACAGGTTCTCCAACTGGGCCAATAACATGGTATCCGTTTCCCTTTTTAATGGGGCAGTTTTGTTATTCTTGCCTTATTAGTCTTTTCCCTTTTGCAGCATCTAACTGGATTTTACTGGTGTCCCAGCTTTTCATTAGGCTCCAGATGCCTACCAAGGAATGCAATTGATTTGATTGCTGAAACAGTGGACCAGGAATGAAGTAAACCTTTGATCAGAAGCCCAAGACATTACTTCACGGTTAGTGAGAACAAGCCAAAGAGAAACTCTTGAGTGAGACCTCTGGCTGAAGCAGTACCTGACTAGTTCATCCTGGGTGATGAAGAGGAGAGAAATTCTTAGCTGAAGGAACTACTTCTCTTTGCAACTAACAATAACCTGGTTCAACTACTCACCAAATCCTCTAGTAGGATGGGCACAAGATAGAACAGATAAACATTTTTCCATTGTGAGCGGAGACGGATACATGGAAAAGAGCAGAGCTTTGCAGTGGGCCTGCTGCCTGATACAACTGCTAAAGAATCAAAAGGTAGCTCAAACATCCCCACTGCAATTTGTCACTGTTCCAGTAGTTACCGAGACTCTCAGCATATCCAGCATTGCATCAAAAGCAGAGAAAAATATGTCTCTGTCTCAGAGGATTGAAGAAGGGAGATGAGGGTGTTGAACCCCTCACAGGATTCTTAGTTACTCAGAGAATTGTGCCCTCAATAAGAGAAACAATGCAGTTTAGGCATGTAGGGCCAGATTTTTATATGACCTTTACCTCACACTGGAGCTAGACTGTCCAAAGCATTCAGAAGTTCCCATGGAGTCCAGTGTACTTGGCACTTGTGATAATCTAAGGCCAATCCTGAGTGCTTGAGCTCTTTGGAAAATCTGGTACCAGTGCACTAGATACCAAGAGTGATTATTGCATTTCAAGGGCAGGCAGAATTCTCTCTCTCTCTCAGGCAAATAATGAATTTCTGCCTATGGTGGACCAGCACTCAAGTGCTTTGTGAGAGAAGTACATCTGAAGAGGGATTGTGCAATTGGACCGAGAGAGAGAATATTTGTTAGATGGAAAAGGAGGAAGCTCAAACTGGACCTGGTTGGGAATTTTCCTCCCCCACAAAATGCGCTTTGGTCAAAACCAAATAAACAGTTTGTGGGAAAGGGCCCATTGATGAATGTCCTAATTTGTGGGAAATAAAGTTGACAAACCTTTAATTTTTGAGTGTGACAAAGACTTTTATTTTGAAATCTTAGTTAATTTCATCCTAAAAAAAATTTAAAGAACGATTTTACCCTAAATAAAGATTTTAAAACACTGAAATCAAAATGAAATGTTTCAACTGACCTGACCCAATGTTTTCTGTACACCAGATATTCAGTTCAGGACTATTTTTGGGATTTAGACTCTCCTTCCCAGTTTACAACAGGAAAATTTTTCAAATTCTCAGAAACACTCCTGGAACAGGAAAACCATTTCTCATCCAGCTCTTGTTTCAAATAGAGGTGATGACTGGTGAGGAGGAGTTTTGAACACATGCACCTTGGTAAGTCAATTATTTTTTGTCAGGGTCCAAATTTCTTGGTCAAGGTACAGCAAAGATCCAGACTCTAGAGCAGGCGTGTCCAACCCGCAGCCCGCGGGCCACATGCGGCCCTGGACTGCTAGTAATGTGGCCCCACAAGATTGTAAACTTTTAACATTATTATGTGATTTATATACATTAACTATATTATATATTTTATATGCGGCCCAAGACAATTCCTCTTCACTCAATGCGGCCCAGGCAAGCCCAAAGGTTGGACACCCATGCTCTAGAGAAAATAATGAAAACAACAGTAAGCAAATAAAAAGACTTTTGGGGTCCATTCAAAAGCATGTGGCAGTCCAAATGTGGCCTCTGGACTGCCTAATGACTGCTTCTGCTGCACACCATCATTTATAACATATGGAGCAGAGTCACACACTCATAATGGTCTTACAGGTTGATCCCACCAAATACAGGTGTATACAGGCCTGCTTCTGATCCCCCTACATATCATGCATTACGAAGACTGATTGATTCAGAATGAATTGAGGAAGAAAACCCATTATAGATAAAACACAACACATTTAATATCCCTTTTCTTCTCAGCACTCTCCTTTTCTCTTAGGACGTTTTTGTCAGGGGGTCCTATGCCTTTATGCTATGACATTTGTAGCCACAAAACAAAAAATACATGCAAACCCACAGTCTCTTATTTTGGTGGTTCCACCCTTTTCACTAGTGCAGGCCCCCAATCACCACCCCCCAAGCCATTCATGGACCCCCAATCGCTCCCCCAACCATTCACAGACCCCCATCAGGGCCCATTCTAGCTGCTAAGTACACTTTATTAAATGAAAAAGGAAACCACTACACAGATTTTCAGACAGCAATTAATAACATTACTGAAAGAGATTTACTTTAAAAATCATAATTTATTGTAACTTTGCAATATATTTAAAACTAATTTTTATGATAACTTTTATTGATTTCCTCCCCCCAACTCCCAGGGGTCTGCAGACCTCAGGTTGGGAACGACTGTCCTATTCAGATAACACATTGGGGTCCTCCCACCCAAATGCCTTTATATACTCCACTGTCTACATCATTTTTAGAATCTATCTTACCTGTAGTTATTTTGGTGGTATCAAAGGACACTTGAAGCAGCAGGGACATCTTAACATGCCATCTGTCTCCAAGTCTGAACCTTTCAGATGCATTCAGGAGCACACAGAGCTGTCTTCTGAATCCCAAACAAATACTTTAATTGCCTTCAATTTATCACTCCCAAATCATTCTGTCTAATTACCATTCATCTAGGGTTTGTTTTTTAATGGTTTATGGGTATTGTTGGTAATCTTTTAATTTCTCATTAAAAACAATATCTTGTACGCACTATGTGTGAAAAGCCCTAATCCGATAAATCAAGCAAGAGTAACACAGTTAAAAGGAAATCAATGGAATAATACTTGGGTTTATATATTTCTGTCAGTCAATTTGTAATTAAAAGTTGCTACTTTAAAAAAACACAGTTGTTGCTGTGAAAGCCATTATCAGCCGGCATTTTCATATGAATACTCCTTTAATTAATTAGCAAAAATAAATACATTATATATCAAAAATGCTTTTCCACTGAACCCATGTGTTCCAAAACAAAAGGCTTAATAATCCACACAAAAGAGGGACAGAAATTAGCTGATCCCCCAGCTCTCACTTTTTAGGTGAGAGACCTTTAAAGTTCTCTCAGTTTTTTGTTTGGAGAGTTTGTTTTTCTTTTGGATGGGAGGGGTCTAGGTAAACACAAACCAGGCACCATTCAAATTAAGTGATTTGGAAATCAGCTTTGCTGGTTTTTAGAAAACAAGAGTGTTTATGATTATTAAAAACAAAGTGTAATTAGGATCACGTACCATACTGTCCCTCTGGAACAAGTTGTTTACGGGAGACTGAGAGCTTGCTTCACAAAGGGAAATGATGTGGCTGAAAAAATCTCAGGGGTGGAGGGTACTTTCTGGGGGCTGGAGAAAACAGTTCTCTCCCAGCAACAGACTTGGGAGGAAGACAAGATAAATAATGTCACTGCAGGCTGAGAGCTACTATAAGATCACATGGAGCGAGTGCATCTCCTCACAGAGGATACTGCAAGAGGGCACAAAGGTGCATCCTTCATGCTGTGAAAACATGTAGCTAACCTCAGCTCCGACTCCTCCTCCCCTTGCACAGGTGTTCACAGAAAGAGCAGCAGACAGCATCTGCTTGAGACACAGAACATGGGGAGAGGAGTGAACAGCTTGAGGAAGACTGTGCTCCACATCCAATGGCCCCGGGACTGCGAAGAGCCACCAAAGATCACTGGACTTACATGTCTGGAAGGCTCTGTGCTACCTCTGGGATGAGTGCAGGTCAAACATCTCAGTAGAACAAATCTACCTAAAGGGAAGACTGGTCTGTCTGTCTGCCTCACGAGTCCTTCCACCACATCCCAAACTTTGTGCAGACTTATGAATAAATGCCTTTCGCTCACCTGTGAAATGCAGCTACTGGAGTGAGCTCACACGCAGTCTCTCTTCGACATCAAGGCAGGACAGGAAGTGATGAAGACCATGCAGACGAATTCTGATGACAAAATGTAATTGTCTGAGCTACAGTTTGGCCTTCACTAGTTCTTTCCATGCTCACACTGATGTTTCATACCTAAAATAAAGGAAAAGACCTACCATGTGGGTTGCAATCAGTTTAGCTGGGCTGAGTAATTGCCTGACCTTTAACAACAGGTGGAGCCATACAAATGATAAATAGACAGGGAATCAAACCTTACACATTCGGCCAAAACCATTCATCAGCCATCTTTTCCGGCCCTGCCTACTCTTCACACTAGTCCATGAACCTCTTCCACCCAATCCTGGTACCAGCCCAGCCCATATGCCCAGCAGCCCTATTCCAATCAGAAATGCCAAGCTTCAAACATCTCCCCTCCTTGAACCTCTCTTTATCCTGGAATGCACGTGAAGCTCCAATAGCTACATCCTTTTCCATCTCTCTTCTGCCCCCTCCTTTTTTTAAAAAAAAAGAAACAAAAAACCTCTTTTCTCCTTTGTGTTTTTATTAGACCATCTTTGTTCTAGCACATTAACTGCACTACACAAAATTATTAATCTCACTACTTCAAGCCGGCGCAAGCTATCCAAAACTTTCACCTCCACTCGTAGCGATCTATCCACTGCAAATGCAGTTTCCTGGCTCTACAGGAGTAAATTTATTTAGGCTCCTTGCATTTCATCCAAGAGATTCCATGTGACCCGTTTGTCACCTCACCAGGTGCAGACACAACCCCTCAAGCAATGACCTTGTCTGAGCTCACTTACTAAATACATCTCAATTTGATGGGAGACCTACCTCTTGCAGGAAATTACATTAGTATTTCATTAAGTGGACTCTCCCTTCCAGTTCCCTGCATGGCTTGGGAAGCCACTACCCACTATACTGTTACCTTTCAGAGAGGGAAAGAAGTACCAAATCACTCTTGACAAGAAAAGATCCCCAGGGTGCTTTTCACCAGTTGAGGTGTCCATTCCTGATACCCTAGTTTTACTTTGGAAGATAATTCTATCCTGGAGACCAATCTCTTCCTGCAATTTTACGTTGTGATTGTATTATTCTCCACTGCCTGACATTAAGTGTTGTACAGGTTGAACCTCTCTTGTCCAACACCCATGGGACCTGACCAGTGCTGGATGAGAGAATGTGCCAAACGACAGTGGGGCAATATTGTGTAGCGCATCACCACCACTTCCACTGCTTACTGAGCTCTTAGAAAACATTTACCTCTAAATTACAGCTAAATAACAGCACAGAACACTGAGAGCCGGGACTGGTGGCTGTAAACCAACTTCTGGGACCACGGGAACCTTGGCCACACCCATGAGAAGTCGTCATCTGGCTAACTAAAACCATGCCAGATTACAGATGTTGCTGAGCAAAAGTGTTCCAGATTAAAGAGACTCAACCTGTATTGTGTTGCTGTGTGCGGCTGAACACCAGCTGTGTTCCTCCCTGTTGGTGGTCGCATGTCAGCAGACGGGGAAGTGATATCTGTAAGCAAAGCGGTGAAGTACGTCGGGCTGAAAGGTGCTGTGTGATCTCATTATTAATAGCCCCATTGAGTGGTGTTTCAGCAGCAGAGGGCTGTTTGCCTGATGCAGTCCCTCAGCGCAGACATTCCTTTTCTCTTCACATGACTGCACTGATTTTTATCATTGCTATATTTGGTTCAGCCGCCCATCTGGAAAGCTCTCGCCTCCTCCACCCTCCATAAATAACTGAGCCCAGCTCCAACCCAAGGCAGTTCACAGAGTCAGCTCCGTTGGCCTTTGGCAGTTCTTCCAGGAATTTTTAGGGGTTTCACCAGTCAGGAGAAGGCTTTGATGCTTCAGAATCAGGATTTTATGAAGATCATGTTGTAGGGTTCAGCCAACTCCCGAAGTGTCAGACGTGGGGCATCCTTTCATCTCATCTCTGGAGTTGGGGAAAGAGGATCCTCCCACTTATCTGAAATGAAGGTTGGGGAGGGGAGCAGCATCTCCAAGATGAAGGGTTCACCGTGGAGGGGAGAGTTTCTTTATGTCTTGGCACGGCCCACTCCCATTCTCCCATCACACTGGCTGCTAGAATCCTATCTGTCTGCTCTCTAGACTGCATCAGATAAGAGACCAGCAAACTGCTGTCAGGGCCTCCAGAGCACCTCTTCTTCACCCTCCCTTCCCTTAGGGAAACGTGCTGTTTCAGAAGGGTTAGGGACTAGTTATAAGAGACAAGTCAGACTAGTGTGAAGAGCTTCCTATTTCACAATGTCCCTCCACTGCCCTCTAGGGAATGTGAAAAGAAGCCCCTTAGATTTTCACAGGGACGTGAGAATTCCCATATGCAGAACAGATCAACCACTCATCTACTCCAGCACTGTCTTTCACAATAGCCAGGGATGGATACTCCAGAGGATGGTACAAATCCCCAGACAGCAACAGCATGTGCTGGGCGGAAGGAGAATATTTTCCTGAACTGATGAGGAGATCCCAACTGTAGCTGCTGTCATAGCTAGCATCATGACTACAGAGAGTCATATAAAGTGACTAGACCTTTCCTGAAATTTGTTCGTCTATTTTCCTCAACAAATCAGTCAGTGAAAAAGGCAGATGAAACCTGCTAGTGAGATATCTAGCTGAGCTCTGAAGTGAGGATCTGTGATGACGGGCCACTACAAGGCATTTCAACCAATTACAAGACAGCCTTGAGGTCTTCTCACATGGGCTCGGAAAAGCAGAGAGCATAGCCGTGTTTTCACGCTCTCTCACTGTCTCTTAAAAGGTGAAGGCAGCTGTGGTACGTTCTCCACTTGAATGTGACCTTCAGCTTTTGTTCATCTGTTCTTTGTACATTACCAGCCACTGCCTACTCAGAGCCTTCCTGATTCTCACTGCAGAGTGTCCAGTTCACCCAGTTTTACTGTTCACAGCTTCTCTGCAGAGCTTTAATCATGCTCAGCTGCTGGGAATTAGTCACATCCATCTCTCTTCCACAGAGCACCGCAGGGATTGTTCTAATCAATGGCATTGCTACAGACTCAGTCTGAGAGATGGTGAGTCCAAATAATGCATCCAAAATGTAGCCCACAAGGTGACAGACAACTACGACAAACAATTACCCGGCAGTGGAAGAAGACCTGCACAAGCCTAGATCTTGATGATGTTCAGATCTTCCTATTATCTGGCTGAAATATCAACTAGACCAGAATAGCTAGATTCAATCTAACAGGCTTGCGTAAGCCATGTTCCTATCCTGCTCCTAACAGATGCCACCAGATTTTCTCCCAGAAGAATTTCTCTGCCCTTGAGTCTTCCCACAATGCTCTCAGCCTGCTCACAGGCTCAAACTCTTTTAATACTCCTGAATGAGAAGTAATAGGACGTGGGTTGCCAGGGAAAGGCAAGAGAATCTCTCTGTCTCACTGTGCAGAATCCTAGCATCTGACACCCTGTCACAGGCTCCTCTCTCTGTGTCACCAAATATAGGCCGTCTGTCACCACAACAGAGGATGGGTGAGATATTGAACGGGTGTTATGCTTGGTTCCAGCCAGAAGGCCAAGAAGCAGCTGGTGCCACAGCAGTCAGGTGACAGCATAGAGAATAATTACTGAATGCCTTTCTACAGAATAACAGGCTAAATGCCAATGCTAGAGAATAATTCTATGCTCCAAGAGGAGCAAAAACAGAGGGGAGGAATATATCTACAGCTTCAGAGTCTGAAAAGAGCAGAAGTCTCATGGCAACAATAGTGCAAAATGAAGTCATCTGCTGAAGGGGAAAGGCTGCCCTCCAAGGTCCCATGCACCTCACAGTTGCCAGAGCCAAACACAAATGGAACCCAGCTCGAGGCGGATAGGACCTGGGGGTACGGGGATAGGTGTAGGCAATTCTGATGGGGAAATGTGGGTGTCAGTGCTCGTGTGTCATTTACACGAAGAGCTTTTATGGGTAAGTGTGTCATGAGGGTCATGTACATCTTCCTTTGTCAGATGTTGTCTGTTGTCAGTCTTCAATATGTCTCAAGCACAGTATGAGTGCCATCTCTGTGGTTCATGTGGATGAGGAGCCAGGCTCCAGGAGCACTGGACTAGTCTGCCTTTTACTGATTGCTGTACACCAAATTTTGCACATGCCACGGACAGCACCCCTTCTGCACGCTGAGAACCCTTTGGGCATTCACAATGGGTGTCTGCTTTCAGATACATAGTCACAGGTTGCTGGGGTCAATAAAAGGCCGAGGGAAAACGTTACAGCCTGTGGTATAGAAGAGGTCTGAATGATGAGTTAATGGTCACTTCTGGTCTTCAAGAACAACACGAAGTCCTGTAGCACCTTATAGAGTAACAGAATTTAAGGTGCCATAGGATTTCTTGTTCTCGAGGATACAGATTAACACGGCTACCTTTCTGATAATTCTGGTCTTAAAATCTACGCCTGTATGCCATTCTGGGGCAGAGGAACAGCCCTTGTGGTGTTTTGAGAGTTCCCTAATGGGATATGTGGGGCTTGATTACCCTTAAAAGATGGCATTATTGGTTTATGAGAATCCTATTTCCCTCTATGCATGACAGAAACAGAATACAAAATACAGCACCCACAGGCAGCCCACCATGCACATCCACTCTCCCACCAATTGATTAATGTTTGCTGCCAGTGAGCATTGCAGCAGTATATCTCCACTGCTGCTACTGTGTCTAAGCCTGTCTGTTGGTGGTGACTCGATAACAAGTGGGATGTCTTCATGTCACCCTCCTATTTGTGAGTCTGTTGATGGCTGATCAGACTGATTCTGGAGCCGCAGATCTTATCACAGAAGGGGCAGGTAATAGTAGCTGTTGGAGGGGCAGGAGGCAGTTTTTGCCACTCTTCTTCTTCTCCACCTCTCCTCGTCTGCACTGCAATGGGACCTCTCAAATTGCCCCACCCCCACCTGGATTACCATTCTCCACTGGGAACCAGTCTTGGGCAAGATTCTCCCAAGTGTCAACATCGATACTGCACTTTTTCATGTGTGCCTTCAGCATTTCCTTATATCACTTCCGCTGGCCCCCAGCGCTCCTCTGTCCTTCTTCCAACTCAGAAAACAGAATCTGTTTTGGGATACACTGATCAGACATCTGAACCACACAAACAGTTCAACAAAGTTGTGGATGAATGATAATGGGTTCAATGCTGGTCATGTTCGACTCTTCCAGGATGCCAGCGTTCATGTGCCTATCCCCCCAAGAAATATTTAGGATACTCCTGAGGCAGTATAGACAATATTGTTTAAGTGCCTTCAAATGACGCTTGTATGTTGTCCAGGTTTCACATGAGTACAGTAGCGTTGGAACAACACAGCTTGACCTGTAAGGCCATGGGCCTGTTGCTAAAATTGAGAGAAAGGATGGTTACAGCCCCGGACTGGAACTCTGACTCCTCAAGCCTATTTCCTAGCTGAGCCACACACTTCCTGCCTGTGGGATGTTGTGGAAGTTGTGGAACCTCTCTGTGCCTCACTTCCTTAACCATAGAACGCAGACAGTACAACATCTCTCAGCTGTCTTGTCTATTCAGTCTGTAAGCTTATTCAGGGACTGTCTCTTATTGTGTGTATGCATGCTACTTAACATACAGGGATCTCAGCTGGGACTGCTCAGTACCACAAACCCCAAAGTTCCCACAATTATCCACAGCTGCTCGCTGATTTTCATTGCAGGTTGGCATATTATTCTTCATGGCAGCCTGTGTACATGGGGGAGGGAGGAGATTCCTTATAATTCAAAGCAATTGCCTAAAAGACAGTTTAAGTCCTTGTGGCTGTGTACTTCCTTTAATTAGTTTATGCACGGTGCATTTACATGGAGGATACACAGCATGTGGATGGACTTAATTAGGAGAACAATGCGTTCCCTTTTAAGATAATGACTTGAGGATTAGGAACATTATTATTCCAGATCCATCCATGGGTCATTTGAGGTTCAGTATCCGATGAACCTTTAAAATACATTAAGGTCAGCAGTTTGGGTACTGTTAGTAAGTCACTTGGATTTTACTCTTGATCAAATAAGTAATTATAAATAGTGACTGCATCTGTCCATCAAATTACAGAACAGCTTGAGGCGTGATAACATCAGAGAGTTGTAGACATACGCCACCATACACTGCAAAGAGATAGACTGGCTGAATAGCCTACTGCATGTGACATTTATTTGAATTTGCACCTGCACTTTCACAAGTACCTCACCTACTGCTTTGGTGACCAGGAAGAAGAAGGAACACTTGGACCCCATTCACTGGATTTTCACCTTAGATGTGTAACTTCTCCTTTGTAGAGATGTCCAGTCCCATGACATTGAAAGAGAATTAGAGAAGCCATTAGGAGGCTGTTTGGTTGTCTATGTGAAACGAGAGTTCTCACGCCATTTCCTAGTAAGCTGGTGCCCACTTTCCAAAGCACATCATCACAGGGGCTAACCATCCACCTTGTTAGTCCCAAAAGGGAGGACAAAGAATGAACAAGCACAAACTTCTCTCCTGCCATCAGGTGAATCGCCTAGGTCAATGCTGAGTCATAGTATAAGGTGACAGAGCTCACCCCCACTGCTGCCTATGTTGTACTTGTTCTGGGGATGGACAGAGGACTTCCATTCCTGGGGCTGTGGTGGTTAAAAGAATTCAGACCAAAAGTGGGATAGCAAAGTACTCAAAAAATCCAAACATGGAGTAACTACAAATTAGGGCAGCACCCAAACCTGCATCAAACAGTACATGATGCAAAACACCTCATTAAAATAGTGAAGCAAAAATGGAGGCCCCTCCTCAAGTCTTGTCCCTCCACTCCCACCCCCAACCCCCTAATGTAACACTGTACATTTCTGGTGGTATCAGAGGAAAGCAACTTTCCATTGTCTTTCTCTGAATATTGTTCTGATCTTATGGCCATGGGAGATCTTGTTTACAAAGGTACCCAGAATCCTCCCCATTTCTCAGCAACTAGGGAAAGAGACCCTGCTATGACCAGCTCTACAAAGACTGAACTTCCCAGCCTGCCTTGAGTTACAGCTGAACCAGCAGTAATCTGGGGCCAAGTACTGTCCAACAAGCTTGAGGTAAACAGGTTCTCCATCTTAGGTAAGCTCCCTGAGTGGGGTGACCCTTCTCCCCCTTCAAATATCCAGAGGAGCTGGGTGTGAAAGCTACATCCAAAGATGACAGAGATGGGAAATTCTGGGTACTTTTGCTGGCAACACATGGTGACTACAGCAGCTCTCCAAGTCTTAACCACAATGAGGTGTGATGCCCCATATCCTGCCCCCAAACCCAGATGCTGCAAGAAGACATGGGGAGAAGGGGAAAAAGAGTCTTAAAAGCAGAGAAACAGGACCTGTTGACAAGCAGTGCCACATTTGCCAGAAACAACCTTCTCCTTGTCGGCAAGGCTGTCCTAGTCAGCTCTCAGCAGCATAAACCTTCATTTTACAAGAAGAGAAACAATTTGGAAGGACGAGTTTTGCTCTTTTGACAGCTTTAAATGGATCCTGTTTAACAAACATGATAACTACACCCTGGGTACTGCTTCTCTGCATTTGCCATGCAATGATAAGGAAGTGTTCTATTCAAACGCAATGAGCATGAATTAAGCAGGGTGTTTCAGAAACGCCAACAACAAAGGTTTGGTGAAACCATTACACACAATATTACTATTAAAGTTGAGTAAAGAGCAGTTCTGGAGGCAGGCAGACAGGGCTGCTTCTGCACGTACTTTTCATTAAAAGCCTTTGGCTTGGGGCAGCCATCTATTAACATGCACAAAAATCTGCATTTCATATGCAAAGGAAAATAGGAGAGAGAAAGAACTTCAAAGGAGTATTTTGTGGTTTTAGGCAACTCTGTCAAGCTCCTCCGTATTTTCAAACTAAGTGAAAGGAAATTACATCAGCACATACTGAACTGCAACTTGGCACCCAGGAAGAGTTACACAGGCAAAAGAAAAGGGACTTAGGCTGGACCTACAGGGTTCACAGGTAAGGTTTGATGGAATGGTGGCAGGGAAGAGAATACATCGTGGATTTAAGCTGCATTGGAGTACCCATGCTAATAAGTACTGGTGTTTAGATGAGACACAAAACCCCAATCACCTGCAGCTGATGAAGGGAACATGGTAATTTTTGCATGAGCCAGACCCTCAGCTCTGATTTCTCCACGGCTGAATTCTGATTTGAGCATCCGAAGTTCCCATTATTTTAGTTAGAGATGTTGTCCCCAGCTTCGTTCTCTGCATTGAACTAAAGGACAATCATAGTTGCCCCTCTCTGGCCCACAGGTGGCTGCATTTCAAAAATGGGCAGCTGACTGTGAACCCTCTATGTGGTGTGCTACAGACTTATCTATACAGGGTCTCATACAGTAGCACTCCCCTCTTAGAAGGGACGTAGGAGTGACATAGGGGCTTCTCCAATGCCCAGAAGTGGTAACAAGGACTCCTTACCCTCAGAAGCATCCGAGGTCCCCTGTGACACCCAGACAGGCAGCGAATGGCGGTGCATGGCTTCTCCTCACTTAGCTCAATGTTGATGAGTGAAGCTCATTTCCCTCTTTACTCTGGTCACACAAAGTCCCCAGAGCATGGGTGCTCCTGGGACCCCACAGAGAAGTGGGTCCTGGAGTTGACACCCTACTGAGGTCCTGGAGGAGATCACATACCTCTGAGTAATCGTTTCAGGTTCTCTGCAGACTCAGGCAGACAGTGCATCAATTACTCCCAGGTCACACATACATGAGGTCAACTAGTAACTATGAGTGGCTACCACCTCTAACGACTCGTCTCAAAGTGGCACTTCCGAAAAACCTAGCACCAGAATACCATGTGGGAGAAATACACAGTGGAAAGACTGCAACCTACTGAACACTCCCTGATGTAACACCTATGTTTTCCAGGGAGGCCTCCCAGCCCAGCCCTGCTTAACTTATAAAGATCCAGTAACTTCACAGCCTGATATGAGACAAGCAGGCAACAGACAGAGAGATAATGGGCTAGCAGCCTGCACAGCATGCGTGGGAGAGAGAGAAGGGGCATTACACTACTGGGAGATATCTGACACCGTCTGGCACGTTTTCTTCAAACTGCAAAACTGGTCCATGGATAAATGTGGGCATGGGACTAGCCAGGGAGTGGTGCAGAGAGGCAGTATGGTTGTGCCATCCATCACTTCTACCAGTCAGCTAGGTATTTAAATGATTCCCAAAAGTCATTAAGAGCCCAATCAGATATGCAGAGCCTGACAAGTGAAGGAATGCAGAGAGGGAATTATTTGCATAAACTATACTTTAGAGAAAAACTCTATGTAGTTCACGTTCCAGGCTACGAGGGTACCTGGATTTAACAGAGTATTTCAGCAAACAGAGCTTGAGCAGTGCTAGGCAACTTATTAAACATGGCCTGGAGTAAAAACCAAAATGGTAAACAAATCTATACTGGGAGGAGAAAAAAGCCAATCCCATAGAATGCACTCCACAGCTGTCAGACTCAGTGAGAGCACCCCAGCTCAGCTGCCAGAGTCCGGGCTGAAAAGGAGGAGCCAAGAGACTTACTTTACTTTCCAAAACCATAGTAACAGCCTGTCCTAGCGTGCAAAGGTGAACTAACAAAAGAAGTGATGATGTGCATACCAACAGCTGTCAGAATGTGTGCAAGCCCAGCAAGGCACATGGCAACCTCTACTCTCAGACACATAGCCTCTTGTACACAGCCATGCACACACACACACACACCATAAACGTGCTTTAGCACATATAACATGGGGAAGAGAACTCACAACTTTTTGACCTCAAAACACTGAATTATACAAGTCTCTTCCCTTGGTCATCTCCAGCAAGAATTTTTTTAATTTAACTTTTCTGTCCACTATAACTTTTGGAGGGCAAGAATGTTACAGAGTTGAGCAGGTCTGATTACATCCAGTAGAGGGCAGTGCAATATGGGCACCATTCCCCAATATGGTTCATCTTGACTGCTCTGCCTTAACAGTGCATTCGTAGCCCTCACCACTGACAGGCGGAAGGAATCTTGACTTAATATCTTCCATGCAGAATCCCAGGTCTTTCGTCAACAGTACTTTGCAAGGTCTTGAGTCCTGGTGTGCAATGTGCCCCAACAACTACAGCAGTTTACCACCATGTAGGTTCAATCATGACGGATCAGGGGGGTCTCACCCAAGGGTCTCACTTTCCCCCCTTCCTACAGGTTCAGACAAACCTTAAATCCTTCCCCAATATCCACAAATCAACCATGGTTCGCCACCCACGAGTGGACCAGAAAACGGAATATGAAGGGAGGTGGGCTTGACTACTCACCATACTTTGCAGAGATCAATTCAGGGCCTGCTGTGCTCAGAGGTGAGAGCTATAAATTGAGTCACACCAAATTTATGACCTTATGGTTAAGAGCAGTGCTTTTTTTGTGCCAGTATGCACCTGTACTGTGAACTGGCATCTTGGCAGCCCCAGCTATGGAATCTCCACCCAGGGGGGCGGAATCCCAGCAGCCCCACTGCAGGTAGCCAGCTGGAGCATGGAGCCCTGGCCAGCAGCACCAGTCATGGGAACCCTGACTGAGGAGCTGGCTGAGTACTGCTCGGAGTACTCCTCTTCTGCTACAAAAAGGCACTGGTTAAGATAGACAATTAGGATTATCTTGGGGATAGTCACTGAAGTGCTTATGCGTCAGTATCCCCATCTGTATAATGGGGAAAATGTATATCTGACCTATGGCACCGGGGAAACAAGAATAGCTCACTTGTGTTCGTAAAGCACACAGAGTAGTATAAGGAGGGTGAAGTATTACTGGAAACTCAGCTCCTCCTGGGCAGTTATTTAATTAAAACATAGATGCCACTGGGCAAGTGTCTGATGAGCCATCTCTAAGGAGAACATTTATATTTCTCCAAACACAAAGATGCTTAAATTAGTGGCAAAATAATATTCCTTTCACCTAGTCCAGATGCATACAAATACGAATCAGGCTGCACATTAGTTTGCTGACAAATTGGTTCATGTTGTGAAAATAATGAAGGTATCAAATTACTTTGGACTCCTTGCCCCTGGAAGCAGTGTGAGTGTGTGTAAAGACAAGCCGCAGAGGACTATCAGCCAAGGCACAGATGACTCTAAGCATTGCTTCCTAGTAAGTTCAGATTGCTGCACTGACCTCCTGGCTATGCTTTCATCAGGTCTTTGGGGCATGTGACTATGGAGACTTCCATGCTTCCAGCAGTGTTTTCTTCCTCTACTTGAAAATTTACCACCACCAACTACTGTTACCGTGCTGTCAGGCACCATGCAAGAGGAGGACTGAAATGTTCCCATAGTTCTGTATGGCCTGGCATGCAAAGTGTAACAAATGGAGATGAAACCTCCCTCAGAAAACCAATTCCACAGGAAAGGTATGGAAGAGGGAGCCAGTGAGTGGCCTTTACTACAGAGGTGATCAGACAGCAAACTCAGGATCCCATCTGGATTTCCAAGGCCCCAGAATTAGAGAGTATTTGAGTCTAGGGCTCTGGCTACATAAAAGGGGAGACCACTCACAAACCTCAAATCCAGGTGTACTATTAACTCCTATTTCCATTCTACTCTGCTGAAGATTTTGTTGTGTGTCCACTACTGAAGTATCTGAGCAAGTCCCAAAAGTTAAATGACACCCAAGGTGAATTATGTCCAACAAATTCCCTCTCCACTCCATCCCAGGGGGGGAATGAGCTACGTGGGATTGCATTTGTTTCTGAGGTGACTACTGACTATTTTCTACAGCATAGGAAAGCAAGGTCAGAGATGTGGGCTTGATGTTTGAACCTGAGGGTGGAAAATCAAGGGAACCTGGTGTCCTCCTCTTAAAACTCCACCTTGGAAGCAGACAGTTCCATTGTTCCCAGAGAAGCGAGCTGTCACATGCACTCAAGGATCTGGAGTGCCAGGCAGCCCAACCAGTGGGGCCTTAAAAATGAGGACAGAAACTTTAAATATGGTTCAGTTGATATTTCATATTTCAGTTCAACAGGAGATAGCAGGAGCGAGTGCAGGGCTTCCCTTACAATTTATGGGACCCTCTGCACCTGCAGTTGACCCCTACCCAGCTTCTGCTGGGACCCAGGGCTTTCCTCCTCCTCCTCTCCTGCAGCCTTATGCAAGTCTTCTGCCAGGGGCCCAGGCTTCCCCTATGTGTGGCTTCTGCTTGGGGTTCAGGGCTTCCCTGGAGCCAGTGGAGCCACAGAGGCAGGAGAGAGCCCTCAGTTAGTGGCTAGCTGCTGGCTGGGAGATGTACATGAGGCAGGGGGTGGAAAGAGACAGGGAGAAGCCTTGCCAGGCTGCTGCCATCAAGAGAGAGAGTAGCTGGGGGATGGGTTAGAGAGACAGTGAGCTGAGAGAACTGTCCAGCATACAAGCAAACACAGTTGCATGGGGGCACCATGTGTTTCACACATGCCTAGGGATAGAATCACAGAACACTAGAACTGAAAAGCACTTCAAGAGGTCGAGTCCAGTCCCCTGCCCTCATAGCAGGACCAGTACCATCTAGACCACCCCGATGTCTACCTAATCTGCTCTTGAATATCTCCAGTGATGGAGATCCCACAACCTCCCAGATGGCCCAGCCTCAGAGATGGCCCTGAGCAAGCAGAGAACAACACTGATGCATGTCTATTAAGTCGTGTTTCTGAGGGGAGGCTGCTGCGTTCTTTCCAAGGCATGTGATGTCTAGCCAAAGCAGATGCCATCACACTGACCCATCTGGCAGCAATGAAAGTGTGTGTGACGGAGGTCAGGCTCTCACCAAGATATGACAGGCCACTGCCAGACTGATTGCTTTGCAGCTGATGTTGGGTGACAGTCCTCTGTCAGAGCCTGTTCAGAAGGACTCCTAGATTGTGTCTACCTAGCAAAGTTATTTTGAAATTGCAGCTGCTATGAAATAACTATGCAAGTGCCTGCACAACACAACTGCTACTTCGATATAATTTCAAAATAGAGGACATCTTTTTTTGAAATTGGTAAACCTCCTAGCAGGAGGAATAGCGCCTATTTCAAAATAGGTATTTTGAAATAGGTGCTGTGTAGACGAGGACTAGAGCCTATTTCAAAATAAGCCAATGTAAAACAGTGTGTCTAACGGCTCTATTTTGAAACAGGCTGTATTGTGCGTAGATGATGTATTTCAGAATAGCTGAGCTTTGTTTCAAAATGCATTTTGGTGTAGCAGTGTTATTTCAGAATAAGCTATTCTGGAATACCTCTTCAGGAATAGTTTATTCAGGAATAATGCTGCTGCGTAGACATAGCCCTAGAACGATTGCAAACTAACTCGACAACTATGGGCACATGCTTCCTTGATTGATGAAGATTACAACAGCTTGGCAAGTTCTTCAAACTCCTTTCCCTCTACCTACACAGTCTCCATCTTGCTTGGGTTTGCCTTCAGCCAAAACTTTTATTCAAGAGCTGGTCTCAGGGATAGTTTTGTACAGTGGTGTTAATGTTAGATGTGAAAAATAATCTGATAATATCTGCATATTTTTGGCCTTTAAGCCCATGGATCAGCAGCATTTTCCCCACCAGCTGTGTACAGACACTGAATAGAACAGGAGAGAAGACTCAACCTTCTATCTAGAACTCTGAAGGTGAGAGGTCACACAGCAGAAGAAGAGTTCCGCATGACAACCTTCTGCGTATGGCCTTGGAGGAAGGATGAAAACCATTTCCCTTTACCTGCCACATCTCTAAGGCCAGACTCTGGTATTATGGAACTGGTGTCATAATGCATGCATGGGGAACCAACACTCACACTCAGGTTCATTGCTATACTGCCCAAATGCACAGAGCTGCAAGGATGTTACATAGGAGGGCTTTTGGTTTGACCCTCTTGCTAAATTCAGCCCAAGATTGTGCTACAGATTTTGACCATACCCTCTGTTTTGGGGGGCTTGAATCTGGAGTTGGGTTCAGACCAGACATGAAAGGACTAGTGTTTTCACAGATGTACCTGATGGTTCAGCACATGGAAAAACATTGTCACCCTTCTTCCTTCAAGTGCTACTAGTTTGGAGCCTGAAATAGACTCACTTAAGACTCGTTCCCCGCAAGCCTCCTGACTGCCATTTTCCTGGGGTGGGGGGTCAAACCAGTGACTCTGCACACACCAACCCTTCAGAACTGAGGCCCGATCCAGCAAAGCACTTTACACAGTGCTTGATGTCAAAGGAGCTAGCTGTGTCATTTGCTGGATTCGGGCATTTGTGGCCAGCAGATGCTTTGGAGTTTGCAATTGTCTCTTGCCTGTTCCTCCCAGGATTACGGCGGTGTAATTCCTTCCCAGGAGATGAGAAGATTTCCTCCCAAAGCAGTTATTAATCATTACATAACAATTAGTAAACAACACGTGCTAAGCAGGTAGGATAGTAATAAACTGGCTCCAAACAGCTGTTCTTTAAAGCCTCTCAAGACCCTGTGAGCTTCAACAAGACCAGCAAGGCTCTTTAGTGATCATAACAAATGTGTCAGGCTCTACCCTGTGACTGACTTGCTTTTGGGAGCCTCAGTTAAGCTTTAAATCTATATTTCATCCATAATCAAGCAGCCCAATCAGCCTTTTGATACAGAACCCAAACCAGCCGCCGGGTCTTTATCTTGGAAAGCAGCAGGGCCAACAAAGCTACCGCCAGGAAAGTGACAGTTCTTCTTTATTATCCTCCCTGGTAGTGCCCATCTCCTCATCTCCCCTATCAAATTTCTGGGCCTTTTTGATAAAAATAATTTAAGAGAGCGCTCGGCAGGAAGCGCATGAAGGTTACAGATAGAGCCATTGCCCTTTGAGCCCTTCCTTAAAAGGTGCACCAGAAAAGCGTCTAAAATCAGAGCACATGTTCCTGTCCCGCATGTGCAACACGAAAGGGACACTATTGGGTTAAATATCACATGAAAAATCCCTGTCCCCTGGTGACTAACAGTATCTCAGACCATTAGAACTGACAGGAGTTTTTAGAGATCACATTGACTTAGCATCATTTATGCTGCTTGCTCCTTCCCCTTCCCTGACTCCCCTCTTCTCTGGACAATGAAGCTAAAAGGGTCTGTTCCTAGTCAGCTTCAGTTTAGGACTCCTTTGCACTAGCACGCTTCCTAGGGAAGACTTTTTTTTTTTTTATGTATAAAGAAGCTATGTTTAAATATGTTTAAATAACCTTCCCACAAAAGAATCTCTCCTACTGACGCTCACCAGGCTGTCCCTTTCTCCCAGGCCCCGTCAAATGTTTATTCTATGCCTCGTTTTGTTTTTGTCTGTTTCATTCCAAGGTCTTTGGAGGTGTGAATGCTCCTAACTATAACTGCAAAGCAAAACAAAGAGCACTCTTCTCTGAGACAGCCAACGTTTTAGCTCAGTTCATTATAAGACTTTTAGATCCAGAGCTAATCTTCCCCAAAATACAGAGAGGTTCAGTTTTGGGCTTTCTACTAGAATCCATTTATAGGCAGAAGTAAAGAAAATGATGTCAAAACTAGCTAAAACGTAAAATGGATTTATGTTTAACTTTCACCATTTAGCCTGGTATGAATACCTCACAAATCAATGTGTTTTTCTCTGGCATGAATATCCCACAAATCAACAAAAGACAGGAAATTTAAAGTTGAAGCCGGCACCTCCATCCATAATTCACACTGTCATGGAGAAAGAATGGGAGGAAAAGACCCAAAGGGCATACACTAAGTATTTGGAAGAACTTGGACGGAAGGGGTGATTCTAAAGTTCAGCCTGGCATTGGCCACCTTAGAGTGGCCAACGTCTGTGGACGTGGTCCATGGAAGTTAGTCACAATGGCCAGGGTCCCGGAAACCTTATCAGCAGGAAGACAATGGTTTTTATGTTTACCTGCTGCCGTGTACATTGGACAAACTGGACACTCTCTGCACCAAAGAAAGAATGGACATAAATCCGACATCAGGAACGGAAATACACCTAAACTAGAGGGGAACACTTTAACTTCCCTGGACATTCAATAATGGATTTAAAGATTGCCATTTTTCTACAAAAGGATTTTACCACAAGAGTACTGAGGGAGACATCTGAATTGGAATTCATTTGCAAATTTGACACATTTAAATTAGGCCTTAACTGAGATCTCAACTATCTTATGCATTACAATGTCAATTTCCCCATCTTTGGTATTCTCAGGAATGAGACACATCCTACTTAATTTGCTTCATGTACCGGTCCGACTAGTGACACGTAGCGCCTCCCCCCTTCCCACCGCTTCGTTGCTACCTACTCCCTCCCTGCATTCTAACTGTCTACTCCAATCATCTGAAGAAGTGGGTCTTACCCACAAAACCTCATGACCTAATAAATTTGTTAGTCCCTAAGGTGCTACAGGACTACTTGTTATTTATACGGCTTCTTATGCCAGTCTCCTGCTACTGCAAATTGCTTTCAAGCCATAAGCTTGTCACTTTGAAAACTTTTAGCTGTAGAATACATGTATGATGTCAACATCACACTCCATCACTGGGTACCAGAAACATAATGTCATGAGACTGTCATGCTCCCATCTCTATATCACATCATGATGACAGCACATGAGAAAAGCTAGTTAGGGGTGATCTAATCAGTGATCACAGGATCCTTCCAGAAAAGCCCCATTACACTGACCACAGGAAATTTAACCTGGTTTCTCTGCTTAAGTTAACACATCAAAATGAAACAGCTTCCCCGTTGTATTTGTCTCCAAACAATTCCTCAAACTTTATATTCAGAAAGAGCAGGGTTTGTTTGGTTGTTTTTTTTAAATGTCTCTTGGTTTCGTCTGGGAGTTGAAGAGGAAATATCCTGTAGAAGGATAATCTGGATGAGTAGAAAGAGCTACTCCAGTTGTAAAATGGATGGTTCTGATGAGCTTTCTCGAGTACATCTCCAAATAGATAAAGCCCTGGTCAGCTTGAAAGTAGGAAGCTGAAGAGTGAGAGAGCTGGGCAAGACTTTTCTACTTCAGTTTCTGGGTCCCCTACTCATGTTCAGAGGGCAGGTATAACCACATTATTATTGTTATTTTTTTATTATATTATTATGGAAATGAGCCTCTTTACAGTGTTTCAAGTAGAGCCCACAAAAATCCCAGCCCCTAGAGAGAGAAAGTGCTTGCAGAACACATTTAAACAAACGTTTGCTTCTACTTCCATAGCCCTGCATGCCTCTGCAGAACTCAGCCAGTGCCCTTCAGTTATGACTCCACAGCATATCCTATGCGGCCAGCCTCGAGACTCTCCCTCGCGATAACAACATTATTCCAGGCCACAGAATAATGAAAAAGATCCCCAATTGCCTTGAATGGTGCCCTGGTTTTGTGATGTACCCAGTAGGGATTATTAGCATGAGAGACATGAAACTCACATTAATGGAGATGAAATGAAATAAAATAAAAGACTGGACCCCAGGCCTCCTGACTATGAAAACGGATGCTGTCAGAAGGAAAGAAGCTAGAACTGAAAGATCTATCTGATCTTCTTGTTCACCCTTAGCCAGTACAGCACTGTCCTGCACAGTGCTTCACCTAGAGCAGCCTGTAATAGTAGTTGTGCACTAGGCACAACAAATCGTATTTTGTCCTTTACTTACCCCTCTGTTGTGCCTTGTTAAAATGCACATAAGCTTGTTAACTAGCCCTCACGTCATGCTTCACACCACATTGCCTGTCTGATAGTAAACTAAGCCAACTGCACACACGTACATCCCCCCTTCTGCAAAATTAACCGAGGTTCCTCCTATGCAATTAGAGTCAGGTATCCCCTAATTCTGATCTCTTGAGCATTTAATGCTCACTCTCCAGGGTCTACACAATCCTGCTCTCATTTTGCCAGAGGCCTTTGTATCAAAGGCCTGAGCTGTGTGAAAGGTGATTTAGCAGAGATGGCGTTGGTGATTATTTTCAAAGGAACTGCTGCAGCCTCACCACGAGGGACACTGCAGCCCCTAGATAGGGGGCCCTTATCATATTTTCTCTTCTCAGATAAGATTATGTTTCCTTTTTTCATCCTGCTTTCTGAATTTTCTTGATAACAATTGGGGGCCAGTTTAATCATAGAGGTTGAAATAACCAAAAGGGTTATGAAGGTCATGGTGGGGCAGACAAGGAACAGGACCAGTAAAATGGGGAGGGGCTAGAAGGGGAGTTGTGCGGGGAGGGAAGCTTAAAAGGTCTGGAAAGTTGGATCACAGTAACTAAGCAGAAATCAAGCCAGCAGAAACAGGGTTCTTTTGATGGGAACAGCTGTTAAACTGCAACCAAACGAAAAGCACATGCAGCCAATGTTCTTGTGGTCAATTGTCAACACCACAAACAAAGCGAATTGTTCACATGCCTGAGCCATAGCCTAACCAAATTAGAGCACAACCTGGACAAGGATAAGGTGATGTTCTGCCTTACCACAATGGGGTGTGAGACCTTTTGTGACACCGTCCTTCTGCTTATTTTGAAAATGAAAATAATTTCTATGAAATATGCAATATCAAAGTAGGTGAAGAGGTGATTTGGTGGCAAGGAGACTCCATGATCAGTGTGAGCTGATTTGGATAAGGCATCAAACTAAGAAGAGACAGGAGGTAAAGGGAGATTTCTCTGCCTCTCATACAGGGGCAGGCCTGAACTGGGAAGTCCAGATTTGGGATCAGGGATGCGGTGAAGTCAATTTGGTGTTCCGTCTGAGCTGTAAGTTAATATCCACTCCATGTATAATTTTCATGTGGCCATTTTAGACGATACAGGTTGAACCTCTTTAACCTGGCACCCTTGGGACCAGACTGGTGCCAACACAGAGAATTTGCCGAACCATGGGAGGTCAATGTTGTCCAGCAACATTGCCAACACTTCCACTGCTTACTGGGTTCTTAGAATGCTGAAAGACAGGACTAGGAGCCATAAACAAACTTTAAGGGACCGTGGAAAATCTGGCTGCACCTATGTTAAGTGGACATTCAGCTGACAAGAATCATGCCGGACCACGGATGTTGCCAGACCAGATGGTGCCAGGCTGTAGAGATTCAACCTGCATCCAGTAGCGTGCGCCACCACGGGCTGCAATCTCCTCAGCTTTCACAAACTAAGCAGGAACCTAGTTTATGAAATTAGTGAAAGATGGCCCTTGTCTTCAATAATTGCATGAGACCAGAACTTCCATTAAACTTTGTCAATATGTGTCATCTCCAGCATTAGAGTGCTCCTCACAGCTGCTTAGGGTGTTTGGCTCAGTAGTAAAGAGTGCCACCTACTGAGTCGTCATTGAACTTTACCACTCATCATGGGTGCACTTACACTGGAAACATGCCCATATTGATGTCAGCTCAGCCTCCCAGCCTTTTACATCTGATGTTAATCAAGCAAGATGAGCAGCAAAGCCCTGTTCACGATACAGGGCACTGTGTTCACTCACTCACTGCCCTTCCTTTGTTAAAGTCACAGATCTCCCTATCTGAATGGGAAACTTCCAAAGAAAATCCAGTCTTGGCTATCACATAGGTAGTACTCTTTCCTCCGAGTCTGCACTGGACACAGTGCCCCAAACGGTATGATAGAGAAAGCTGGGTTTGATGTGTGGAGGACCAACAGATTTCAGGCAGGATGTAAATCCAAGGTTTTAGTCATCTGTGGTTATTAAAGATCTCACCACTTCTCTCTCAAAAGCAGGGCTGCTAATCCCAAGAATTTCATCAAATTCAGCCTTAAGGAAGCAACAGGCCACCTCTCTCTAATTACCTCACAGAGCTCACTTCCCCTCAAACAACCTTCTGGTGCAGGGCTGCCATTGCTAACACTCACACATGCCACCCCAGAGGTGGCTGCATGAGTGACCTCTATATATCCTGGGCTCTTGCATAGCATTTTGGGATCCTTTGTGATGAAAGGCACCATGTAAATCCAAGTCTTTAGAACGATACGGAAATCTCAGCAGGTGTGCCGTTCCCTGGCAACTAGTTCTAAAGCAGGGGATGAAGCTCCACCCACCTTAAGCTTCTCCTCCGCTGCTCTGGCCTTGGTCCATGGCAGCTTTCTGGTCAGCAGCCCCCAATGAAACTTAGCATACAGGGTTATGGGATCTGGAGCTGAGGCCTGTTACTTCCCTGGTTAAAATACTGCACACACTGGGAATCCTCAAACTCGCTACTGGGGAGTGGGGCTCAGCTCAAACAGTCTGAGCGCACTGTCTGTGTGCTTCTCCAGCCCATGGAAGGCTGCTGCCTAAATCACAGACAAACCCTCACCTCTCTTCTACAGTATGTGCGCAAAAGAAAAGGCCTGCGACATAAGAGGGGTGCAGACCTGAAGTCGAGGATGGATTCGGAATGTCTGTCAGGCTCTTTTTGGTAATTGTCACTTGAGTCCTCAGCCTCTCAAGACAAAGCCAGAATCGCTGAAATGGTGGCTCACCCCCTTCAGAGACAGTCACAGAGCCACCAGAGGACTCATGTCCTCAAAGGCACCAGCACATGGAGTTCAAAGCCAGGTCTGTTTGACTGGAAGGCAGTGGATGGCAGCTTAGCACAGAGCTCTTGGTAATAAAGTCTATTTGAAGACTCTCAGTGAAAAGTGTGTTCCTAATAAAGGATAACATTTCATGGTCATTATGCAATACACTTAACTTTAAAAGGAACAAAAATGCTGAGAAAGTCATTTTCTGAAAAGGGCTCTCGGATTTCATTACTGTGGGTCAAGAGCCTGGGGAGAAGAATTAAAGAAAAACACGAACTTGTGCACAAATTAATTAAAGATATTTCCACTAATAAATTGTCCCTGTATCCCAAAGCAGAGCCTTCAGTTTGTGCAATGTGGTAATATTCAAGTTGTGGTTTTCTCCGCTAGGCGAACAGTTCAGCAACATTTAAAATCACATGAATGGAGCGTGGTGATTCAAGGTTTGGGGGTTTACTTCCCCTTCTTCAGCCCATAGAAAATTTCTGGCATTTGAACATATTTCTAAGAAAGTAAGACAAATGCCTCAATAAACACCCAAGAGAATGAAACTTTCTTCATTTCTTCCATGCAGTCTGTTTCTCCAAGCAAGTTCTCATTACGCTCCATTCCTTCCAACAATGCGAAGGATTCTGTTCCCTGGTGAGGCAGGGGTAGTGCCAATTACTGTAACTTGAGTCAATCTGCACTACAAGTCGGGGTGGGGGGTGGGTCAGCAGGAAAACAAACAAAGGAAAGAAAATAGAATTATGGAAAGCAGCACTGCAAGGGCTGGGCAGTGGGCCTGAGACACACGTAGGTGGAGGGCCCCTGTTTAAGAAGGGACAGCTGAGCAGAGAAGGAGTGCACTTTAAGAGTTAGGGGACAGTCTTAAAACACTCTCTTATCCAGCAAAGGAGGTACACTTCCTGGTAGTTGAGGGGATGGTTAATGTCAGTGCTGTCACTACCCATGTGGTACCTGTTCTGTGGCCATCTAGAACAATGCAGTTCCCAGGGCTGTTAATCCAGTGTCATTCACCAGGAAGAAAGTCAGAGAGTACACACTGAAATGTAAAGAGCCTGTTTAAATTTGGTTTGTATTGACCCAATCCCAGTTGGCCATCCCTGGTTCTCACACTGACAAGAGGCTGAAAAGGAAGGAAACTGCTTCAAACAGCTCTTTTTCTTTTATTTTCTTACCCCATCCTCCCACTTACATTTCACAGGCACCTGAATCTGATCACGGCTTCCTCCGGCCAGTGTAAAGTTTAGTCTGAGAAAGCGCACATACCGCAATGAGTTGGGATAATATTAATGTATAGTATTCGAAGCCCCAGGGCCTGTATGTTTCATTAATTTCCTCCCCATTAAAGTAAAATGAGGATATCCTGTAGAGAATTGCAGTGAACCATTCGGACTGCAAAACTCGTCCTGACCCTGCTAAGAAAAACAGACAGAAGGGGAAGGAGCAGCTGATCACAATATACAGACACCCAAATGAAATACACTAAGCCCTAGCTCAGCTCCCTTTGCACTATTACTACGTACAAATATTTAGTTTACCAGGATGTGAAGAGATGGACAGCAAACATTAAAAAAAACGGTGTTTTTTTTGTTTTGTTTTGTTTTATGTGAAACATTTCCCATATATTCTCAGCAGAGCAGTAACCCGGGGTGAACTTTCACTCCAAATAACCTTGGGGTTTGGGTTTCACATGAGTCATGGCTGCCACGTTCTGAAGGGTTGGGGCAAATATGCCAGCTAGCCAGTTCCATCTCAACTCAATCAATCTTATATGGCTTTGGTCCCAAGAGTTTGCCTTTCTCTACTCATGGGCCATCACACCTGGTGACATCTGCCAGGACAGTCCACTGATTTAACAGTTACAAATCCCACAAAAGGCCAGTTTCTTCTGGAATTTGCTGCCCTGGATGGCCTGACAGAATCCAGAGACTTTAAAGTTCAATGCTGTGGCCGTCACAACATTCCATAGACCTCTCATTTCTTCTCTGTCCCAGCAGCCAAATCACTTGTCCATGGCCTCATCTCTCACCTAGACCAGTGTACCTTTCCCCTCCTTGTTATGTCACCATGCACCCAAAACAACCTCTCTCTTCCAGCCCTTGCTGCCAACTTTGGAGTCAATACACTGGGATCAAATTGCCCTTTGCCTCAAATCAGACACCTTTTCTGTGTTTCCCATGCCCTTCATCACGCAGCTCCTGTCTACACCTCAGATTCATTCCCCTCTCATTACCTCCTGCCCACCCTCCCTTGTCTGGCACTGATACCAACTCTGATCCCCTACATCTTCTTCCTTAAACAGGTGAGCATGTCTCTGCACCTTTGCCCATTCTCCGCCTCTTATATTTGGTGCACACCATCCTGAACCTTTCCTTCAAGCCCCTTCTTATATTCAGATTCCTCCTAAAAACTCACTTCTGTCATTTGGCTGCTCAGAAAGGTGGGAAGGTAGGTGAGTAATAAAAGCTAACAGAACCACCAAGACATGAGTATGCCTTACTGAATAATCAGGTCACCATTTTATCATCCCCTTCCCCATCACCAACCTGTTTGTGACTGGAATTCGTGCCAGGCAAGTGTCACAAACTAATCCAAGGGTTCCTCCCTACCACTCATTCAGTTGGAGCCCTCCCTAGCCAGGTAATTCACATATGTTTTAGAGCAACCACTTGATGGGGTTCCCTTTGAAAGCTATGTGCCTCTCCATTGCTTCTGGATGCTCAGTGTGCACCAGAGGTTGAAGGGGGGCAGTGGGGCTGAAGAAACTTAAAAGGGCTCACACCTCTTTCAAACCTCTGAGCAACACAGCCAACCGTCCTTTCAAAATTGCCCTGCCTCCTCCTGCCTCTGTTGGAGTTACCATATATCATTTCAGGCAACTGTTGCCTACCTTGTTCTGCTCATTTTTCCATTGTATTTGCCCTGGGTTCTTGAAGTCCCATCTGGTGTGTTCCAGGGCAAGGCAGCAGGGAGGCACAAAGAGCCTGGGAACCAGCTTTGCCTGGTGCCACCAAATCAGCCATTGCAGGAAACTCTGGGAGCAGGCTGCAAAAGGTTAAAAGGCCCTTCCAAGGCAGCTCATTGGTTGTTTGCATGACAATGACTTTGCGGGGAGAAGCATGGCAATATAACCAGTCACCTGCATCAGGAGGTACAACTGCCAACAGCAGCTGAGAATCACCAGGTGGCCACCACCAGAAATGACCTGGGTGGAGACCCAGCTTTGATCCCCAGCAGAAACTGTCAGTTGTTTCTGAGTCAGCAAAAGGGCAGCAGGGAGGCTGATCACCCTTGAAATAAGGGGCAGCTCGGAGAGCTCTGTGCTGGTCCCAAGGGTGCTGTTAGCAGACCTGCACAGGAAGAATCCAGAGCAGCAAAAATAGTAGCTGCACAGGGGAGAAAGGAATAGACAATACCCAGCTGGACAGTGGAGGTCCCTTCCATCCCCAGGTATGGGAGAATGTTTATTCACTGCCTTTTCTCTACTCACTGTTATCGCACCTGTGAATAGGAATGTAAGAATGAACATATTGGGTCAGAACAAAGGTCCATCTAGCCCAGTATCCTGTAGGCAGACAGTGGCCACTGCCAGGTGCTCCAGAGGTAGTGAGCTGAACAGGTAATGATCTCTCTCCTGCCATCCATCTCCAGCTTCTGACAAACAGAAGCTAGGGACACCATTCCTTACTCATTCTGGCTAATAGCCATTAATGGACCTAACCTCCATGGATTTATCTAGCTCTTTTTTAAACCCTGTTATAGTCCTAGCCATCACAGCCTCCTCTGTTAAGGAGTTCCACAGGTTGGCTGGGCACCGTGTGAAGGAGAAGTTCCTTTTATTTGTCTTAAACCTGCAATGAAAACTATTGGTTTTAATTCTACAGAGGCAGTGAGTTACACCCCAGAACAGTGGTTACAGCTAAAGGTATGAGAACTTTGGTATTTGCTCAGTGAGAGAGCAGCTACGGTAGACCACAAAATCATAGCCTTACAGGATGAGTGCTCATTAAAAATGTTCCTTCGTGTGCAAACCCCCGGGAGAAAAGCAACAAGTGACCTAAATCTGATGATCAAAACAATTCTGATAAGTGCTTCCTTCTCCCCCTCCGCCCCCGAATTGTGACCTGAATCCCTAAAACATTCACACCCAAACAACCCCCCACCCCAGGCTTCATGCCAAAACTCAGATCGACCTACCTCTCACCCTGGAGCTTTACCTGAACACTGACAATTACTTTGCTTATTTCAGGGTCAAAAAATACTCATCCTCAATACAATAAAATTCCAGCTTTGTCACAGCTATCTCTGAGCTTCCCGGCTTCAGCTTCTATTGCTTAACCCTCACTGGCCTGCTCCCTACCCCTTCCCCCTGCTTTCAGCTTCATGCTTTGCTCAGCCTGGACCTCCCTTGCTTTCGCCTGGGGCCAGACACAACCCCCACAACTGGTACTTAATTCACATCTCTCCTCATCCCATCCCCAAACTTGCCCTTAAAGCTACATCCAGAGTTCTCAACATTTCAGTGGCTTCTGGACAATGGTTTGGGCATGTCTCTGCATTAAATGCCCCAACTGCAAGCCGAATATGGCCTCTGAGCATTATGGCAATATATATGATAATTAATAATGAAAGGCTTTCGTATAACTCAGTGCTCATATTTGCACATTTGGAGCAATGCCGTCCTCCTCATATTCACCTGTAAACTGCCTAGCCCTCCTTTGGGCCTATATAAATGATCTTTCCCTGGCTGCTTAGATCTTCGCCTCCAGCCAGCTCTGGGTTGGGGACAGCGTCAACACAGGCTTGTGACATGAGGCTCCCTAGATTACACCGCCTGATGCCGCTAACATTTCTCAATGCAAAACAGCCCCCAGCTCTTGATTTGAAAAAAGGGGGAGGGAAGAAGGTGTGGGGGGGAAATTGTCTTAATTAAAATTCCCCCTTTCATCCCAGTAATTACATTCAAACAGGCGACAGCAGCAGCATCGCCACTTGTCACTGTGCCAAAAAAAAAAAAAAATTGATTTGATCGCCAGGACATCGTGTCGCATAGAAAATAAATTTAAAAAAAAAAAAACTGCCAGCAATTAAAAAAGGTAATTATTTCTGGCACGCTGCAAAGAAGGGGAGAAAACAGAGGGAAAAAAAAGGAAGGAGGAGAAGGAGGACAAGGAAGGGGACCCAATGGCAGTAAAAGAACAACTAAGGATGGAAACACCTGTAAGCCAGTGGAGATCTAGAAGCTATCAGTGCTGGCTGCATTCCATATCCATTAGCTACAGGAGGCTGCTTGAGTTTCAGGAGAGGAGAATTTTAGCTCTGACAGCCGGTGAAAAGCTGATGAAAATGTACCAAAGGGGCAGTCACGGCACTGCCATTTGATAAGCGGGGGCGGGGGGACGACAGAGGAAAGGGAGAGAGAAAAAAGCCAGAAGTAAATCAGTCTAATTAATGGCTTTGCTCATTTATCGGGGGCAAATGCTAATTATTCTTTTTAATCACTTTTCTGCTGCAGTTGCTCACTCTCTCGCACTCTCTCTCTTTTTTTAATCCAGCTCTGCTTCCTGTGAGGGGCTGATGGTGGAAAAGAAATTGAAGCTTCAGGCCTATAAATAAGGAAACTACAGAGAGAGAACGAAAGACACGGAGTGAACGCGCTCCATCGAACACCATCAGATCTCTCCCTGCTGTGTGTCTCGGCAATTCAAGAGAGGAGAATATCTGCTGACTTCCCAACTCTACCCCCCCACGCTGTCCACACGCAGGGAAACAGAGTGGTGTCACCTGTAGAGGGAGATGGCAGGGGAAGTGCTCATCCCTGGACAGGGGAGGTCCAAACACTTTGTCAGAAGCAAATGGTCCTAGACAGTGTCTGAGAAAACATCCCTTCAAACTCCAGACTGCTACTGTAGTAGACCAGCTTTATGGCCGTTGTTATGCATGATCGCAGGGGTCAGCGACCCCAGAATGGGTGCTAAGAGTGGCACATGAGAATATTTTCATCAGCCCATGAGACAGGAGCTCAGGTCTGCTCCTCCCCCATGCAGCTCAGAGCTGGTTCAAAGTCATGCTGCCTGTGGGTTAACAAAAGACTAGTTAATGCTACCAACCACCACCTAAACGGTAAAGTTCTCCTTCTTCATTTATTTATTAATGAAGTTGTTGTAAGTAGGACTATTAGTGACTTTAAAAAAAGTATCACCAGCACTAGAACTGTACATGGAGGTCAAAAATTCAAATTTCAGCACTCCACCTCGGAAAGGTTGCTGACCCCTGCGCTATTGTTTGCAAGAATGAGCTTTTGTTGAAGGAAATGCTTCAGGAATGGATTTTCTTTCCAGGAAAATCCAGGGGGCGGGTTGTGGGTTATTGGTTTGTGGGGGTTTTTTTTGGTTTGTTTGTTTTTATTGGGTTTTTTGTTTTGTTTTTGCTTCTCACTTTTGTGTGGTCCCTGCCTGATTTTTCTGTGGGTCAGTGGCCCCTAAACCATAAAAGGTTCCCCACCCCTGCCTCACAGCATTATATTGCTTTCCCACTTTAGAGCCGGTTAGGCAAAGGGGCTCAATACCCAATCCTGGCTCTGTGCTGCAGTATAAGAACGTCCCCTTCTGGGCTAGTCCCTCCATCAGCAACGCAGCATTAGAAGACTTTTCCACCTCCCTGTCCTGACCTGCTGTGTAGCTTACATGGCAGACGTGGAGATGCAGAAGCTCCCAGGCAAGGAGGAAAACGCAAAGAAACAAACATACCTGGTGCTTGAGGGGGATGAAAGAACAACTAAGGGGCAATAAGATGGGACAATTCTAATTTAGAGGTACTGCTTAAAAACAATCAGAAAACCATCAGAGGTCTAAGAAAATGATGCTGTAACCCAGCACTTGCTTGGTCTGTACAGATACTGTGCTGCAGACAGTATTGCAATATCATCCAAATATGCAGAGCAGATCACGCAATGGGCTCTGTCTGAGACACAGACAGTGACCTCCAAAACTCCCCCTGAGGCTAAATGAACTGCAGTACTTTCCTCCCAAACTCGTCCAGCTTCCGGCACGCAACTTGTCTCCACTCAGGACAGAGAGGTGGGACTCCATGCTGCATTGCAACCCTTGTTCCCCATTTATCCACCTTGACAAGACTGGACTTGAGCAGAGCTGGAGGGAGAGAGGGTTAGGTTTTTCAGCCCCACTGGCAGACACAGCCAATTTCATTTCAACCGGCTGTCTCTTACACAAGCTGTGCATGTGGGCCTGTTTACAAACACACAATGTATATACATCTATAAACCATCCGCACACCACATGCAGCGAGAGGTATTTAAAAAGAAAAATGCATCTCTCCCCAGATACTGTAGGCTCCCGCAGCCTCTCATTTTATTCTGCTTTATCTATCAAAAATATATTAACCCAAAAGCCTGTTTCCATCAAAGTCTCGATTCCACCAACATTTAGAGATAAGCCTTATCTTATTACTGGTGCATTAACAACAGAAATCTAAAGGGCTGCTGCCAATCATCTGCTTTTCTCTCCCCCCCGCTGCTTCTTCTCAGAAGCTGCTTTGCAGACAGCTTGGCTGGGACCTCACAGGGATTCAGGCAGTGCCAGACAAACGCACACGCCCAAAGGCACAGAGAAGCTAAGAGCGCTTACAGGGAGTCGGGCAGTGCCAGGCAGGCATGCCCAAGGGGCAGAGCACACCTGTCTGGAACCCTACGGGCCGCACTGGGCCCACATTCTGCTAAAAGCACAAGGGCTCACAGCAGCTCATATATATGCAGACTATGCTTCAGTGATGGGCAACCTAGACTAGTGAGTGGGTCGCACGAGTGGCCCTCCTCCACAATGGGCCTCAGGAATTTGCAGGATGTGTGGATGTAGGTGTTGCAGAGCTCTGACTGGATGCAGAGGGAGCACATGGCTCTCACAGGCAATGTCGTGTGCCATCCACACACCCCGCCAGACGCACTGATGGGGTAGGGGGCAAAGAGGGCAGTTGCTCCTTGGCTCCCAGCCACTGCTACTGGGGGTCTTGGGCCCTTTAAATTGCCACCAGAGCACCATGCAGAGCACTCTAGATAGCACTAAGGCCTGGCTGTTTGCGGGGTGAGATTCTACATATCAGCCCTGCCCCTTCCGTGAGCACGGAGCCAGCCACCCTCGCTTTGTGTCTGTCACTAGTAATACTGATAGAGAAAACTACACAGACAGAAACCAGTGGAATCTGGCAGCCCTGCCTATGAACAGTGGTAAACAAAATGTCTCGCGGGCCACACACAGACCCCAGATGGGCCACAGGTTGCCCAATACTACCCTGTAGAAGTAGAGCAACAGAAGATCTCAAAGTACGTTTCAAAAAGGTAAGGATGAGGACACAGCCCCAGTAAGTGATTCATCCAAGTTCACATCACTGATCAGGATGAAAGTGGGCAATATAACCATAGCCTGCTCTTATTGCATCTATTTTCTATTAGAAGTTAAAACTCTCTCATCCAGCAACATCCGTAATCTGGCATGATTTTACTTAGCTAGATGACCACTTATCATGGGTATGACCAAGTTTCCCACGGTCCCATAAAGTTTGTTTCCAGCCACCAGTCCTGGCTCTCAGTGTTCTGTGCTGTTATTTAGCTCTAATTTACCCCAAATGTCTTCTAAGAGCCCAGTAAGCCGTGGAAGTGTCGGTTACGCTGCTAGACAATATTGACCTCCCGCAGACTGGCAAATTCTCTAGTCTGGCAGCAGTCAGGTCCCAAGGGTACTGGATTAGAGAGGTTCAATCTGTATTTCCTTTTCTGCACTAGCTATATTTCCTCTTTCCCCCTGAATCCAACCCTTTCCATGTTTTCTGTTTAAATATTAAGAGGATTCTTTTTATTCAAATAGTTGTCTAAAGTTGTGCATCATCCAAGTGTTTGGCAGGGATGTTTTGATTGAATTTTTAAAAATTAAAATATCCATGATAGTGCACAGAAAGTCCATGCTCCAGTGCCGGTGTCTTAAGAGGCGGAGCTAAGATTGTGGTGGGAATGCTTACATTTGAATTGCCTGCTTTGTTCACAATTAAATTATCCACCCTAACTTTGCAGCAATGCCACATTTACAGGTCAATTAGAAGTTTTAATTCTGCAAGTGCAAGGAGTGCTATTAGGAACCCACGGCAAAAGTAACAGACAGTTCCACAGCCCCCTGGAAAAGCTTTTATATATAAACAGAGCAAACAGCCAATCCGAAAGTGATATATCCAGGGCTTCCAGTGCATCCAGCGTGCAAGGAGTCAAAGCTATGGCCTGATGAAGCCTATATAAAAACAAACAAATGGCTTCTCATGGATAAGAGTAGACTTTGCACACAGTAGATTCTGCTAGGCACATTCCTGGAGACCTCTGCTGATGTAGTGTGAAATGGACACTATCAGGGAATGCAAGTGACAGAAGTTGACAAGCTGTTATGTAACAAGACTGTGTTGCATGACTGGACATTGTGGCATTATGATACAGAGTCACAACACTACACCAAAATGAGACAAGGCAGTCTTAACAATGATGGTCACCACTTGGCCAATCAGACATCCCAACACTGTCTCTCTGGTTTATTTCACCCTTGCCTCTTTCCTGCCCAGAATGCCAGCATGATGTCACGGATGGTTCAGGAGTTTTGGATCCTTCCCAAAACTAAAATGAAACCTGCCGCCCGATTAAATCTTTTGGAGATGCTGCCGTACCTCATTCAGCATCATTTACTGCTTGTTCTTCTCTGACATCTTGAAAAGCTCTGGTCTTCAGGCAGTGTTTTGTGTGCTTGTCTGTCACTCAGGATTCAAACGCTGCCCAGCTGATTAGCAGAGCACCCACCACTTTTTTGTTTCTACTGGTGGTGCATATTCACACCTGCCTCAGTGCATATAAAATATATTCTGCACACGGATGGAAAAGATTAGAGAGACGATTATGACGTGAAGACAATCAATGCAGGTGAGCCTGTCACCAATCTGCTAGAAATGGAACAGACAGGATACACCACTAGGCCATCTTGCCTTTCCACACCTCTGGCCAATGGAAGTTCATTCTCCATTGGGCACATTTAAATGCTTAGTGCAGTGATATCATAGCCTCGCAAGTGACCAGCATTTCTGCCCTCTCTCTCTCTTCCATAGAATGACAGAACATTGGTGGGAACCCATTGCCGAGACAGAGATAGGCAAAGCAATTACAGCCTATGTCCGATTGAAAAGGGCACCTACCCACACACACGCCTCAAAACACAACAAAATACCACCAAGCAGGGTGGATTAACATAAGGGCAAAAAGGGCAGTTGCCTCAGGGCACAAGGGGCCCTGAGGTTCCATCACTTCATTTGGTTTAAACAATTTGCTGTAATGGAACAAAAGAAATGTGTGATGTCGTTCTGATTGTAAAGTTAATTTAAGTGTAATTTCATTATGCATCATAAGTAATAGCATGAATAGATTTTAAAACAAACAATGACATTACATTAATATTTTAATATATTGACTGTGTTGTCCCAGGGCCTCACCTGTTCTTAATCCACCATGACACCCAGGGCAGCGCTGCAGCAGCCCAAATCAGCACAACCCACTACCAGCAAACAAGACAACCTAAGGTTCCACATCTTCCCACAGTCCAGCATTTGCAAATGCCCGTGAAAAGAGATGAGCTGTGCAGCATACCCTGAAGAACCTCCGACTCTGGCTGTTTTCGACCACTGCTGGGAACAAATTCCCCAGAAGAGGAGCTGCCAGAACATACCGTGGAAGCAACCCCTTCTGACGTGTGTCCCTGGGGGCTTTGGCAAAGCACCTCTGATCTCAGCTCTGACAGCAGCAGAAGAGGCGGGGAGTGCCTTTGAGTCTGTACTGCTTCATAGTGCAAACCATCTGTAAAATGAGGATAAACACTCACCCCTCTTAGGTGCTGCCACCAAGCTTAATTAAAGTCTGTAAAAACTTCAAGCAGGAGGTGCTAGAGAAAGAAAAATATTACCACCCTGGCTAGTAACACTTGGTTAACATCAGACCACTTCAGTTTAAGGTAAATTCAGTTACATTTTGACAGTAAGATCCAGCCACCAGCCGGAAGCAGAATTCAAAATAGCCTGAGTTTTATGGCTGGGGGAGAATGTAGAAATAAACTTTAGCACTTGGAAAAATAGACCATTGGGATGTGAAATTAACCAATAAAACACTATAGATGTTTGTGCATGTTGGATGTTTATTTTTCAATCAAGTGCATATTTCCGGATAACAGCAGAATGTTTGAACTGTGCACATCAAGTCTTTACTCACTGCTTATATTAATGCCAGAGCCTCGCGGAAGATAAATAGATTGAAGGAAGATGGGGAGGTATCTGAGTTCTACATCGCTTCCGCCTCATTTTTTTTTATTGGTGCCTTAAGAAACAAAATAACCTGACCTCAGCATCAGGAGAGAGAGAGACACACACACACACACAGGCAACAGAAGGTGCAGAACAGAATGATTCAGAAACAGTCCCAAAGTGCCTGGCAATGGGCACTCTTGAGACTGTGGAAGAATTAAGCCAATTTCTTATAGTCTGAAAATGACAAGCACACAAAGTAACTGAAGCTGTTCAGGGCAAAAGGGAGATGATGAGCCACTTACCTGCCAGGCACTACGCAGCATGTGCGCCAGAGAATCCAAAGGGGATTGCTGGGCTGCCAAATCCTTCCGAATGTTGACATCACTGGACTTCTTCACCTTTCAAGACACCTTGGAAAACTGAAGCCACTGTGCTGTGTGGTAGCCCAGGGCCAAGCACGTCATGCAGGGAAAGAGGCTGACAAGCAGAAAGGTGGATGCAAGCAGTAAACATTCGACGGACAGTCAAGCACAAAGCACCCATACATAACATCTCATCCTCTGGCCCTTCCTTGAGATTCTTGGCCAGGACTCTAGAAACACCAAGAGAAAGACAAGTCTCCAGAGAATCCTTTTAAAATGTTCAGTCCTTTCCCAGCCTGCAAAGCACCCCCTGCAGTTGCAGACAGGATTTGGGAGTAGTCAGGTCTTTTGCTTTGGGTTATATTTCTCCATACAACTCACTCCTAAAGCCACAGGTCCTCCCACTGAAGAGACCCTCAACTACTGCTCAATGTGGAAGCCTCTGGCAGTGTATTATCCAGAGATCGGGGGCACAAGGCAACACCGTAACAGAAGTGCTATGAACAATGAAACTGGGGCTTAGGCTACAACCCAGCAGCATATCTTGTGGCTTCCTCCTCCTCCTCTGTTCCACATGCAATTGTCAATGAAAGAAGAATAGAAACATCCCCATGCGAAGGGAGCAGGTGCTTGTGAAAAGACTGGGCACTATCTATTACCATCCTCACTCGGCCTGCTCCCCTTTCTGTGCACCCCACACAGGGACACCCCGGTTATTTAGATCTCTGTACCAATTCCGGCAGTGTGATGCCCTATGGATTTAGACTGGGATTTCCAAAAGTGCTCAGCATTGCCCAAGTTCTGTTTGATTAAAGTCAGTGATAAAGCTCTCATCAACTTCCGTGGAAGCAAAGTTAGGCTGAACGCTTGTGAAAAACCCATGCTAAAGATGTTACCTCCTAAAAGTAGGACATTTAATTGGGGGCCAGTGGTCAACTCCATGCGTGTCAAATATTTTAAAGCATCTCTCCTGAACCACTTGCAAGAGATTCAGAGACAGTGCAATCTGTTGTAGGAATGAGCTCCAAAACTGCAGATATTACACCGCACTGTCCGGCCCTCAGCTGTCACACTCAATCCACAGTCCTGATTGCTACTGGGAGATCACTCACCATGACTGGAAATGCCACTGGAGGAACCAAGAAGCAGGAGGGCGCTGGTTTTGAAGGAGACAGCTTCAATTTGAAGACAAAGTACCTTGGCAAATCAGACCCATAAGACAGATATATGAATTTTAAACTCACAAGACTCTTCATTCATTCTATTGAAGGATGGACCTTAGCCCATCAGAATCAACATATTTATCATTTGGACAGTCTGAATATTTGCCAGCAAACTGCCCCTAAACCTAGATTCTTAGAGGCTGAAAAACATTTGAAAGGCCACTTGCCCTGGATTTATAATATTAATAAAAAATGCCTCGGGTTTGCTTCTGCACTCTGATATCACAAGTTCTTAATGAACTTCAGCCGGTACCCCACAGACATGCAAACATGACCATAGTCCCTGCTGCTGGAGCATTATTTCCTAGCACAAGTTTTGGTGTGGGTGGGAGCTCAGGACAGAAGGAGGGAAGGGAGCAATAATGAGGGCAGGGGGCTGGGAAACCAGGGTAGCAGGGAACTTATCAGGGTGGCGCTGCTCTGGCAGCAGCTCCTCTGGTGAGGGGGTGGGGCTGCATTCCCTGGATGGTAGCTCCTACTGGGGAGGGGGCGAGGATGCACGGGCCATCCCCAGTGAGACTACAGGGGCTGGCCCCAGCTTGCAGGCTGGCCTGGCTGAGGACAGGGGGATCAAGGCTCTGGGGACTGGCTCTGACCTGCAGGTGACCCAGAAAGGGGGGAAGTGAGGCTCTGGGGGCTGGTTCTGACCTCCAGGCTAATCCCCCCCACACTAACCTCTCTAGGAGGGGGTGAGGCTCTGGGGGTGTTCCTGATCTGTAGCTGCCCCCCGTTCCTTCAGCTGTCCTCTCCAGTCTGCAGCCTGTCTGGGGGGAGAGGAAGTGAGGCTCTGGTCTCCAGCTCCTCCCCCAGCCCTGCAGCTGGTTGGTGGGGGCAAGGCTCTAGGGCAGGGGCAGGGCTTGGCTGGGCTGCTGGGCCCTGGGGGTGGTCCCAACAGATGCAGGGCATTGGCAGTGGGGGGTCCCCCATGCCTCTGCCCAGCAACGTTTGGGGCAGGGGGGACACACACCAGGTCTGGTGGCCGGCCATGTGGAGCTCTGTCATCAGCTGGCCACTCTCCTGGTGGTGTGGCTGCCCCCAGTGGCCACTCTGCAGTATAGCTGTCCCCAGTGGTTACTGTGCTCTATACCACAACAAGTCCTGTGGCACCTTATGGACAAACTAACAGATATTTTGGAGCATAAGCTTTCGTGGGCACAGACCCACGGGAAACCCTGCCCCACTCATGCATCTGATGAAGCGAGGCTTTGCCCACGAAAGCTTATGCTCCAAAATATCCGTTAGTCTATAAGGTGCCACAGGACTTCTTGTTGTTCTCAAAAATGCAGACTAACACAGCTACCTCTCTGATACTTGTGCTATATACAGTTCCTCCTCTTTGTAGCCCCTCCTTTGCATGTTCTGAAAAACATTCTTATTCCAAGTAAATACCATTCTCCTGGCACAACCAAAACCCTGACCCTGCTGTAAGTTAGGGTAAGAAGAAGTGGCATACCATATTTGGTGGTCCTAATTCTTACGGTTTAGAAGAGTCTCTTGACCGAATGGGCTCACAGACACAAGGACAGACGGCTTCAGACAGACACATTCTGATATTTATAAATACACACACAGAGAAACTCAATGCCACTCACTTCTAGAATTTCTCCTGGACATGGATTATTCCGGCACCTCAACAATTCAAATAGTTAGCAGCTCCTCACCACAAACATATATAGTGCCTTTATTTTTGGCAGGTACAGGGTTAAAGGAAGAGATAAGGCAATGAACAGTCACCTGTCTTGCTAACAGAACAAGTCTGTTCCTTTTAATGACAATCTTTCCTGTAAGAGGGTGAGGGAGGTTGCGGGGGAGGGAAGAGGATTAGTTCCTTTTCTTTTGTTTAAGGCTTTCAAAGGAATTAATCCATGGCCATAGCTTAAGGGGTGGGAGGAGCAAAGGTTACTGCCCCATGTCCTCCATGTTTGTAACTAGACCAGCAATTCCCAGGATTCCACAATGTAGACAATCATGGTTCCCTAATTTCTGATCACCAGCCAGGGCTGGGGGAAAGAGCTATGCATGTTCATCCCCATCAGTATCCAAAGGTTAGCCCTGACCCAGGCTTAATGCATTGCTCTCAATGACTTTCCCATCGCTCGGCCCCTGAAAACCAACCTTGTGTCTCCACTTCTCACCAGTACAACAGGTGCAGGGTACGAGCCAGGAGTCCTCAATTCAAGCTTTTTGTTTCAGTCTCATCATTTCCCATCATGAGCTGGGTGGGGGGAGATAAAGGCCGTCAGTCTGTCTGCAGAACAGGCTGGCTCTGTTTGCCCTGCGCCCCAGCCAACAGAGGCCGCTGAGCTTTAATGGAGCACTCAGGTTTCCATTGATGCCAGCTGCAGATAGAACAGCCCAGTGGCAAACAAATTCAGGTCCCCAGGGGCTGCTCAGATTCTCCCCTCATTTGTTAGTTTATGTGTAAAGTACAGTCAAGCTAATTCCTGCTTGCGTGGCTGGGAAGATACATTTTCCTTCTCTTTGGGTTCACTTAAAAAGAGAGCGAGAGAGAGGGAGAGTGAGAACAAGTACAGCAGGGCTAATGGAGTCAGAGCATTTCCCAGGGCTCAAGCAGCCACAAACACCTTCTGCCAGGGATTCTCCAACTAACACTGCATGTGAAGGTGAAACTGAGCAACTCTAACAACAAAGAACCATTTGTTACACAAAGGGAGAGGAGTTGTCTTAATAGCTACAAGTTCGGATGAGCTTAAATCCAGTGGCTTCTTGTGGCATCAGCTGTTGGATTTATTACATGCTTAATAAAATGTCAGTCAAAAAAAAAAGGCAGGCACGTGTGGAACTGGTAAGGGCATTATTTGCTTAGAAAATATTAATGAAGATATTTAAATTAAGGCTGCTGGTATCACATCAAGGAAGCAGGTCAAGCTCACCTTTACATCAAATCCCATCTTAGAATCCAGGTGAAAACAAACCTAAGGGCCCCATACAAAGTTCCTAGATGGAATTCCCCCAAATCATTAAAACTGTTGCCATTTAGCTGTAAAATGTGGATCCATATCCAGTTTGCAATCCCCTCTCCCCCACTTAAGACATGTTCAGGAATGTTTGATTTAGGCTTGATAAAGAAAAAAAAAAAAAGACAGCAGAGACGAAAGGTCCAGAAAGGGAGTCAGATTCAATCACACAAGCGTTTGGAGATGTACTTAGTGAGAAGGACAACACTGAAATGGCAAAGGATGCTACTTGCATGGCAGGCCATCAAAAACTCAGAGGGTAGCAAGAAGCAGTGCTGGGAATGCAACACGTGGCATTCTTCCATCTGATTCAGAACTCATGATGTTTGGCCTAAGATGCACAGTGTCACCTTCCAGATATAGGATTAAACAGAGCTTTGCCTGGGAACATTACAAATCTTAGGCTACCTTCAAGACATGGTGGGATTTTAGCACTTGTGTCATACAAAATTCCATCTTTCAAAGAGGACCATCCCAAAGCACTGGATAAAGACTTGGAGACCTAGGTCCATGTTCCATGTCAGCCAGCAACTCCCTCCCAGACCTTGGGCAATTCGCTTCTTCCAACTTCCCACCCTGCCAAGTGAGGATAACACTTCTCTCCTTCACATGGATGTTGTAAGAATAATATTCAGTAACAATTTTGAAGCACTCACTCTGGTGATAGGGGACACAACTATCTAGACAGATATAACTGCAGTTCAACTCAACTATCTTGCAGTCTACATATTTAAAATTTCCCCCTGCAATTTCAACCAGAATTGTTATCACTGCACGAAGCCGGGTGGAGCAGCACTGCAGATGTCATAGCACAATGTCCATTTTCCATTCCAAGCTTGGCTGCATTCCTGTGATCAAGGAGCAGACTCCTCAGCTCCACAACGCTATATGGCTTACCTGAACTTGATCTGCATGGGCTCAGAATGATGAGGCACTTCAAAACCTCTAAACACCTACATTGTACAGAGACTTCACAGGCAGGAGCCAGGAGGTACATACATTAAAGCATTCCCAACATGAAGATTTAAGTAGCAGTCTTCTTTTCAACTGTGGTTTGACTCAGACCAGGTCTACGCTATGGGGAAAAATCAATGTAAGATACACAACTCCAGCTATGTGAATTGCATAGCTGGAGTTGATGTACCCTAAATCAATTTTTCCTGTGTCCCCACAGCAGGAGGGCAATAGGAGAAACTCTGTTTACTTCCCTTACGCCTCACGACTGCAAGGAGAACCAGGGTCAACGCTGGAGTCCCGATCATTGAATTTAGTGCAGTCCCACTAGGCACACTACATCGAACCCCGAAAGGTGGATCTCCATCACATCAGTCTTCCAGTAAGTGTAGATGTACCCTCAGTAGGGAGACGATTGAAGCAGGCCATGTGGAGTCCCAGAATGCATGATGTAGCCCTATATGAGTAAGGAAAGTAGGAAAGCAAGGGGGAAAAAGAAACCAGTAGCAAGTTTCAAGAGATTATTAGAGCCAAATAAGTATCCTTCAGAAATCGAAATACAATCCCACTAAAGAGAACAAAAAGTATAAATTACGTCAGTCAAAACATAAGATGGAAATTAGGAGGGCTAAGGGTGAATCTGAGAAATAAGTAGTGAAAGACAAAAACAAACAGCAAAAAAAAAATATTGAAATTGGTCAGAATCCTCAAGCTTCGGGACTAGGTATACCAACAATTGATTGGGATTTGGCAGAAACTTCCCCAACGAGAAGGTTTATTCCATATTTTTCTCACTATGGGATTTTTTTTTTTTGTTGTATCATTCATGGCAGCATCTGACACTGGGCGCTGAAAGAGACCAGATACGGGACCAGATGGACCACTGATATGAGCCTCTTTGCAGCTCTTACCTTCCTGTGAATTGGCATTGAAGGAGAAGGAAGGGAAGGCAACTGAAGAAAGAAGAGAGCCTGAGGAACAGGTAAAGCACATATATTCTCAAGGAAAGTTACCTCCAACATACACATCATGTGCTGTGCACACTGTTACAGATGGTCAATATCAGCAAATCAAAGAGATGTCCCCATGCAACTCTGTTCAAAACTGCAAGGCAGAACTGAAAGCTGGAATGGCAGTCAACTGCAAATAGAGTACATGCCTCCAAAGATAGGAAGGGAGTCTTGTCCTACCTGGCAGCAAAACACAACAGCATTAATCAGACAAAGGGAAGGCTGATCCAGAGCCAGAGTAAAATCAACACTTCTTCCATTTGCCCTTCAGTTCCGAAACCTGGCTTTCCAATCCAATTTCTATATGTTTAATTGAAAATGGACAGAGAAATCCAAGCAACTTGGAAGTGACAAGGGCCAATCAGAAAGATGCATGTTATTTAGAAGAATATTTCTGATGACCTGGTACAGCAAGCAGAAGACACCTACAGGCAGAAGGGGTGCGAGCTAATCCCTGCTGTGTGGTTGCCTGTAGGGAGGGTTGATCCTTCTGCAGTTCTGAACTGCCAGTCACAGCTTCAGTGTCTTAACACACAGCATGTAGTAATTAAAATTTCCAATTAAGGAGAAAACTAACCAGCAAAACAAATGCTGTAAATTAGCAAGCTTTAAATACAAATTGAAGGTTTCTGTTGCTCTTTAAAAAAGAGTATGTTATGTTAGCATTGAAGTAAATTATTCTAGACAAAGCTATTGCAACTCCCCTTGTATCCATTGTAGTAACGTGATACACATCTCCTTTCTTAGGGAGCATGGCCTTCAATAAAGAACTCAGCTCCTCATCTCCCTATGAAATCAAACGAGAACCAAACAGAAATCAACAGACTCTTTATGCTGCTACCCAGCACATGGGGATGCAACTTAGACTTGCTTCAATTTTTATTCCTGGAAAGAAAGGGGGAAAAATAAGCTTTGAAGGAATTTCTAGGAAGAACCCTTAAGTTTGGTGACAGTGAACACAAACCTGGGCTTGAGCGTGCTGGGAAATGAAGGGACTCCTATACAAAGGAGGGAGAATGGGATCTGAGGTTAGAAGACTCACTCTCAAAGTCATTCCTGACTCGTGTAACTTTGGGAAACTCACTCCGCTAACTTGGGTCTTTGCCTCCATTTCCTAATCCAGGAATGAGAGTAGATTAAAATGCAGAGCAGAAGTTTTGCAAAGTTAAATTCATATAAGGGATTAAAATACTTCCCAGTTCCTTGGAATGGAAAGTGCTAGAAAAGGGAAAAATATCATCAGTATCTACATACTACAGTGGAGGAATCTGTGAAAACACTGAGTGCATGCATGCTGTGAGGGCTTTCAAGTCTAATCACATAACAATGTGTTTAAAGGAATTTTTCACATTGAAGAAACCTGGTCTGCTGCTTAAATGTTTGTGTCTAATATGTGTTTGTTATAAAAAATGGCATTGCTTTAACAGTTATCGGTGTGCATGTGCGAGGGCAAAATAATTTTCTTCAGAGTTCCAAGGTTTCGATGCTCATAAAACCCAAGGATTCAAAGCCCTGGCTAGACTCAGACAGGGCAAAGTCAGATGCTCACAAGGGTTCACCACCACTCAGCCAAGGCATTTCAGTCCTACACTGCATTTACCTCAGTCACTGAAGTCTTCAGCCCCAGCAGGTCTCGCCCTTGACCGCACACCTTCCTCATTTGTCATTTCTGCTGGCGTACCTCATCCCTGACTTGCAAGATCAGCTAGGCAGTCATTATTTTAGTCCTACTCTTCTGCCTCAGACTGTCAGTCATGCTGGACTTTGGCATTTGGCATGGTAGTTCACAGAGATGGCACTAGACGGAGTCCAAATAATTCACTTCTTAACATAGGCTATAACAGAAACCAGATCTCAGGAGTGTAAAAGGCTATTGTAGCACCTGAGGCATGTGGCACTGGCCAGTTTCCTCCTCCCACAAAGGGGGTTTTCGCTTCACACACCTTCTGAGCTGCAACATTTTAGGGAAGTCAAAGATGCAAAATCATCCTAATAGCATTTTTAAACCACTTAAAAGAAAGAACATTTTGAACAGAATAATTCTCTTTTGCTGATAACAAGCACATGAAACACACGGGCCTTCTCCCAAATAAACATCTCTTCAAGTCCATCCTGAATATTTAAATCTTTTGTTCCACCTCTCCAAGCTCACTTACATCTTTCCCGCCCTCTAAGATGATGCGAACTCTTCGCTGTCTAATTTCTGCCTTGCGCACTTATCAACATCACAAACTAATCTGAATTCCTACAAAGATTGTACAGTAAACTCCTTCATATCTGGCATTCTATCATCCAGAGCTTTCAAATAATGGCATTTTAACCATAAGTAAATTTGAATTACATTTTTCACAAGTACAGGATAGTGAAAGTAAACACAAATAAAGACAGCAAATCAGTATAAGTTTACAGTGTACAAATACTACTGTTGTTGGTAAATTAAGTACTCTGAATACTTTTTTTTATACATAGCTAATCTTGTTTTTCTTTAATGTTATGCATTGTTAGGTATACCTCTCTATTGTCCAGAATATTTGAATATCAGGCAACCTCTTGGTTCCAGGGTTGTTGGATGTGGAAGAGTTTACTCTATTTGAAAAGGAGATGAGATGCTTGTATGTGAAAATTTGTCTCGTGATCCTTTGCTGTAACTTCCATCTTTCCCATACAGCCCACTTTTGTGTTTCTTACCTTTCACTTTCCTTTGGCTAACTTCGACCTCATTTTTATGAATTGCTGAATAGATATACATATCTCACAGAACCAGAAAGGACTTTGAGAGGTCATTCAAGTCCTGTCCTGTGTCCTCACAGCAGACCTATCACCATCCGTAACAATTTTTTTTTTTTTTTAAATCTAACCTGCCCCAGACCCTTGAAAGGCCTCATCAAGGATTGAGCTCACATGCCTGGGTTTGCAAGGTCAATGCTCTAACCACTGAGCATCGTCTCAGCTCCCACTGATTTCTGTGAGACTGGCAATCTGAATTTGTCATGAGGTATCATACTACACACCTATGGCACTATATAAAATATGAACAACAAGCAGCATTGTTAATTCAACATCACATGACTCCAATATTAGGAATCCAATGAGTCATTTCTTTAATTTTGATACATTACCCTTACAGGAAGTTGCAGTATGCGTGTGTACAATAATCAGTGTAATTAGCAGATGCTTCTCACAGCCCACCCCCAAGTACCTACATTTACTTAGAAAATAAAGGGTAGTGGGAACATCTTTTCAGTCAGATCTCCCCTTCAGTCCAGTATTCACAAGCCTCTCTAGATGAGTGTTTCTTAAACTATGTTCTGCAGAACACTGGTGTTCTGTAAAAATCTCATAGATGTGTCGCAAGTGTTCAGAAAAACACACTGATGTATCTATTTTCTGTTATTAAAACCAGATATAAAGTTACTTCATTGCTACGATACCTGATGAAATTACTTCCTTTTGTTTTTGCTGTATATGTTGCTGTTTGGGAGGATTCGGGGTTTTTTTTAGATCTGAATTTTTTGAGGAAAATTTTCATACGTGTTCCACATTATAAAAATTTTTTGGTGTTCCATGGTCTCCAAAAGTTTAAGAAACACTGCTCCTAAAGAGATCACAAAACTGCATAAACACCTTCTTCAGAGAGCATCCAGGTATGGGACATAAGCAGTAGAGGGCCCATTGCACTGAGTTATTACCGTCTGGGGAGTTTAATTATTTTCCCGTTCTTTTTAAATAAACTCTTCATTGTTTTCTAATTGTGTTAGAGAGATAGAGAGGAAACTGAATAGAGAAATGACTAGATGGCAACTTGGGCTCCATTTAGCTTGGAGATGGATAGGTGCATTATGCAGAATAATCCCCAGGACGTGGCTCCTGATCTAATTAGAAAACATTAGCTAAGCTCAATATACAGTAGCCACAGATGTACACAAGCCCAGGGAATAGATGTGTCACCTGATCGGAACTTCTCCATCATCCCAACTGGAATGTCAGGGAAAATTCTGACAGCTCAGTACAGCTGCCATATGGAAACATCAGGACAAATTGCAACTCAATCATCCATTCCTGTTCATTAAGGATAGATAAGAAGGGCTGGAATACAAAATTTGGACAGACTTTCCCTGAGACCAAAAACAGCTGTATCCTAGAACCACATAGTGCCCCCATCACCAAAGCGCTGATCATCTCAGCATTTGGGCTCTGGAAATGTCTAGCTCAAAGAGCCAAAGCAGTACGAAACATCAGCATACAACTTGAGCCCCCTTGCACTTCCACTCTCACTTCACTGAGTAAAGTCCCACCTCAGCATCTTACAACATCACCACCACCACATCCCGCTGATTAAATCTGAACATGACAACCTCTGTTGGACTGTCTCAGTCTGAGGAAAACACAGAATCAAAATAATTCAAAAGTCCACTTACAGACTCAATGCCTCATGAAACTGACATCAAAGTTCCTGAATATTAGTGAGTTAAAGATGAAGTTTCACAAAAATTGACGGAGTATACCAATTTCCCTCCCCCGAAAGCACATTCAGGACATGCAATATTTTTACATGTGACACTGCTGAGAAATTTACAGGCATGATGGCATGCAGACGAACACTTTTGCAGGTCTCTAATGCACCTAACTCAGCCTCCAAAATAAGTGACCTGCTAGGTCCAGGAAGCCTCCAGTTCAAAGCCAGTTACATACCACTGGACCATTACTATACCATCGTAAGAGGATTTTCATGCTTTGGGTGATAGAGAACATACACATTCTAAACAGGGTCCTGATATAAACTGCTTGCCTTTAGCAGGGGAATTATAGTTAGATGTGAAGATTAAAATCTATTGCCTTTCCAAAAGAGAGTCGCTTCACAAATAGTTGAAACAGAGATTTCTTGGACTGACACATTTGCTTTGGGAACATACAGTATTTCCATATCAGGTCAAGGAAAGAGAACCCCAAACTCAAGTGTCTGATGTGCAAAAGAAAAAATAGTTACTTATCCTTCAGTAACTGTGATTCCTTGACATCGGTCATTCTCATGTATTCCACTTCTGACATATATTCACTCATGAGTACAAAATCTGATTTTTTTAGCCAGTGGTGTCTTTTGGGGAGTGTGAGTTCCCTAGATGACCTCCGTCTCCCTCCTAGGAGAGAGCATAAAGGGCAAAGCAGGCCCAAGTATCCCTGTTAGAGTGCAGGTGGTGTGGGACTCCATAATATTGAGAAGGAGGGCGGATCATAGAGTACACATGGATAACATCTTTATTACTGTAGGCAGAGTAGTGACTGACTGACATCTCTGAATGACTGTCCACACTTATTCTACTTCTAGTGACTCACAAGCAGTGATCCAGTCAGAAGGCATCTGCTCAGAGTCATTTTGAACAATGATCATGGGACAGCTCTGCTACAGGAGGCCTCAGGTTTTGGGGGGCTCTACTCAATCATAGTGCTGGGTGAAAGTGAGGCTTGAACTCCAGTTAACTTGCACTACAGATCTAAGAAACTGGAATTCCTTTTAGAGAAGCTGCAGAAGTTGTCTGGGCCCCGGTGAAATGGGCTCTAACCTGCAGAGATGGATTAACAGAGCCATTTGGACAGTCTTCCGATAGATACAAGTTAACCTTTCACCCTGTCAGGCAAGGTTAGAAACAGAATGGGAGAATTTCTGAAGGATCTTGTCCTGTTCAGATAGCAGAAAGGGGCTCTGATGACATTAAAATTGTGACATTTAATTTCTCCTTTATTACAACAAGGCACAGAAAAGAAAACCATAAAATGGACTACTTGCTTCAAAAATTGATGGTGTTTAAGTGTCATATCCTTTGGATTGTTGTACAATGCAACGCCACTACGAGGGCTTAGATCTTTCCTACCCGTCGAGCTGAATTTTTAGCCATTAAAAAGACAATCTTCACATGTGTGTGTAAGTGAGCCCAATAGCCCCTCAGTACCTACTGGCACAGGGTTCACTGTTGTGAACAGGAACTCCTATCTAACCTGACAAACTCATCACACCTAATACATGGCTAGTGTGGTATTTTTATCTATAAAGAATGCTGTGTAAAGTATCAAAGGAAAACTTATGTCATACTGGTCAGTACAATCATTCTGTGATGTATGTCTAGGGAACAGTGAAAAAGTTGTATGTGTATGCTGAAAAGATGTTGAAGCCAAGCAATCCAGGTAAGGATGATAAACGAGGTTTTTCTTGATGAAGGAATGTTGATTTACTTGTCTGTCTAGACCTCTGAGACAAACTAAGAACTGTGCAGATCAGCATAAAGCAAGCTTCATTTGCATAGTAAATCCACAGAAAGAACAAATTAGCAGAAGCATGAGAAAACCGTATTGGCAGCACAGTGTCTGCACACCAGCCGCGAAGAACTTTAAATATTTATTTAAAGGTGGGAGAAGTTAAATATTTATTTAACTTCATCTGGGGGGTATGCATCAAAAGAGCACATTTCAGAGGCTAACTAGACTATAAGAGGGGGGGGAAAGACACTGTGGTTATCAATCTGTGAAAGACCAAAGAACAGAGTTTGCCACATCAAAAAAGCTGGATCTTGATCAGAAGGTAGGTGGGTGGGGCCAAGTTGGGGACACAGTGTAAGTCTACACAGCCATTATTTCGAAATAATTATACTAACATCTACACAATGCAATGGTCAATCTCATTCTGCGAGGGATTGTACCTATTTCCAAACAGCTATTTCGAAATAGGGGCTGTTTGGACTGGGAATAGAGCCTATTTCAAAATAAGCCATAGCGCAGGCGTGTCCAACCCGCAGCCCGCGGGCCACATGCGGCCCTGGACAGCTAGTAATGCGGCCCCACAGGATCGTAAACTTTTAACATTATTATGTGATTTATATACATTAACTATATTATATATTTTATATGCAGCCCAAGACAATTCCTCTTCACTCAATGTGGCCCAGGCAAGCCAAAAGGTTGGACACCCATGCCATAGCGCATCTGACAGCTCTATTTTGAAATAGGCGCTCTTGTGTGTAGACAATGTATTTCAAATTAGCTAAGTGCTATTTCAAAATGCAGTGTGTGTGTAGCAGCCTTATTACAACATAAGTTCTTCCAGAACAGCTTATTTTGAAATAAGGTTCCTGTGTAAACATACCTACAGAAAAGAAACTCTAGGTAGGAAACTGCCTTAAATAAGGATTGCAGCCCAAGTAAGCTTTACTCACCAGAAAGCAGGTTATACTTTTATTGCATTTGTGACCATCTGTTTTTATGATCTTTGCTTAGAATCACTTCCATCTCTGTTCTATATTAATAAACATATTCTTGGTTTTGTTTTAAGTTCATCCCACTGTGATATGTGAAGTGCCATTTCATTGCTGAGACAAGCTGGTGTGTATACTGTCTCTTCAGAGACAACAGACTTGGTCATTTCTGTGAGAGGGGCTCAATATTTCCAGGAGATGGGGGGACGAGGGAGAATGAAGTATTACCTTTGATGCAAAGAGGGTGGCAGATTGCTAAGGAGTTTGTTGGGGTGTCAGGGAGCTATCACTCAGTTTAACATTAACATATCACTCTCTTGCAAAGGCAGCAAACTTACCCATAGATCAGGATACTAAGTTAAAGACTCACAACATGGTACAGGAACAACAAGAACTCCTGTGACATCTAACAGACTGACAGATTTATTGAAGCACAAGCTTTCATGGGCAAATACACACTTCGTCAGATGCACATGATGAAGTGGGTTTTTGCCCACAAAAATTTATGCTTCAAAAATCTGTTAGTCTATGAGATGCCATAGGACTACTCATTGTTTCTGCGGATAAGACTAAAACGGCCACCCCTCTTATACTTGTCAACATGGTACAGAGTAAAGATTGCTACATGTACAAAGGGGGATCCAAAAAGCCTGATGAAACAGCACTGAAGTCCCAGAAGGGTGGAGTGTTTCTGATAGAAGGAAAATCATGAAAGAGTGCCCGAGGAACCTAGCAATTGTCGGATATGAGAAGACCATGACCTATGATAGGAGAGTGATGAGCATAAGCTGAAATAATTGGACTCTGATCAAGCTAATTGGCAACTCTGAGTGTTTTAGGGCTAACAGGTATTCAAGGATAGCAATTGCAGAGGTTTCTAAGAAAGGTATGTGTTTCTTTAGTGACCAAATGAAGAACTATTTCCATTTCACTCCACGAGTCACTCAAGTGGAGCCTTACCTGCACCAAACCTAAAGCTTGAAGACTCCAGTAGAGCAGGATCTGCCTGTGCAGGTTAGCCAGACAGCTTCCTGGCTATCAAGTGCAATAATAACGGATCCGGGAGCAGGATCTGTCACCCATTCTGAGCAATCATGTTGTTTTGAACTGGAAACGGGATCGGAAGTTGGAGGTCAGGGCTGACAGGTTCGTTGGAACTGAATACTAGAACTGCTTGGGTCAGGCGGAGATCATCATAATCAAAGAGGCTGCCTTTTGTCCAAGTTTTTTTAGGCCCATCAGCATGAGCACAATGGATTAGAAAGTGTACATAAGTACTAGTATTCAAGAATGAGGAAGGTGTCCAACAGACCGAGTGGACTTAATCTCCCTCTTGTGTGCAACATCTGGTTTTTCTAGTGCTGGCTGATTATTCTTGAGTATTTCCTCTTGCAGAAGATGCTCTGCAGAACTGAGTCCTTGGTAGACTACTTGTGATTGGCCAAGTAAGGTCTACTGAACAGATCTATTTAAATGTTCTGTATGACTGGAAGATGAAGAGGCACTAGTGTGATATGATGATGAATGCACCAATCCAAGAGATGGATTGATTCCTGGAAGAGTGGAATTGATTGTGCCCCTGAAACCTGAGTGAGGGACATGACTGATGTGTTTTTGGTTAAAACTTGCATTAACTCATAACAGTCAACAGAGTGCAGGACTTAGCCTGAGGGAGGTGAGTTCTTGATTCTGTGCAATACGACAGTGTTCCTACAGACTCTGAATAGGAGTGAGATTGGGTTGTTCTTTGCTGACTCTGAGACTAAGTACAGTAAAAAGTCCCAGTTATTTGGATGAAACTATTATTTGTTGAGGTGACTTCCCCAAATTAGCCCATGGACAAGGAACAGGTAGATATGTACTGTTGGTCTCCTTAAGCGAGCTGCCAAAGCCACTAGACACTTGGGTCACAATTTTGCAGCTGTGGGAAGCACTCTGTATTGATAATGTGACTTTCCCATCCGGAATCTGAGCTATTCGGGGGTAGGGGGTGCGTGTGTGTGTGACCTACTACATGGAAATAGGCATTCTGAAAACAAAAAGGCACAAATCAGTACTGAGTATCTAATAGGGGGGTTATGAAGGCTAGGGACACCATTGTGACCTTAAAACAATGGAAGTATTTATTATAATATCAGAGGCCTAGAAAAGGGTGTCAACTAACATTTCTTCTTTAGAATGAGGAAATAATGAGACTAAGCTCTGTGCCCAGGAGCTTCATGGACATTTCTTCCACTGCTCCACGTTGCAGAAGGGAGCCTACCTCTCCTCCTTGAGCAATACCTTCTAAGAGGTCCTGAATAATAAAAGGAAAGGGGGATGGAGGTTAGGGAGGAACTGGAACTAGGTATAATACGCCTTGCCTATAATCTCCTGGATGCAACAACTCCAAGCTTATCCCAATCCACACTCCACATCTACAAAAAGACAGTTGCCAAAAGTGGAAAAAGAAAGATAGATCCAGCTTTTCTTGACGGCTCTTGACTGTGGGCTGACACAAGCTCAATGAAGAAAGCATGGCAGAAGAGGAGAAGTCGGAAGGCCTCTTTCTCTGGAATCTGAGACTGCCTCAGAAGCTCTAATGATCTGGTTGTAGTAGTGGGAGAAAAACCTGAAAACTACTTTAGAAAGAGGCAGTATATACTCTGGTTTCTCCTTCAGGCAGTGTATATAACCCCAAGGTGGGTTCCTGAGTTCTTTAAAGTGTGCAGGGCTTCCTCCGTATTTGTAATGTAGAGATTAGAGTCTTTACAGGCTACCTGATGATCATTAGGGCCTCTTCTGGTCTCACAGAAGACTACAACCATAAAGCTCTGTCCATCATGACTGAGACTGCGATGGAACACACTGCTAGGTCTGAGGACCAGCTTGCAGGCAGGTATGGGTCACTAGTTAGCTCTCAGCTGCTAGAGACTTCAGCTTCTGTCTGTGGTCCTGAAGGAGCGTTTCTCAACACTGTAATACCCTGTCCAAATTTAGGAAGTTGTATTTATCAGCACGTTTGGTAGTTTTATAAGTGCATCTGGAAACTGATAAAGGAAAAGACATCTTTGCATCCATGTCCCATAGGGTCATTCTGAGTGGTCCATGTTTTTTAGACCTCCTGTGAACTGCTACAAGCAAAAATACCAAGCTCAACTACAGAAATATTTGACCCTCTTCAAGGGAGCCTAGCAGCACCTGTCTCTCCATTGTAATGGGGATGCAACTCAAGATGGATTCTGCCACAGGTCTTTAGCTGGCTTATGTACTTGTACAACCATTCTCCCAAGAACAGAGGAATGCAGAATCTGTAATAGTTTATCACACTTTTCCTATACTCTAATGGGATGTCCAGGGTTTGGGCACTCACCTTCGTAGTTCTTGAAAAACATGGTAGTCATGTGGTTGGACTGGAATAGCAGAGTGACAGCTTCCTCGGTTGAAGAGTATATTGCTTCTGGACTGGGCTAATCTTCTGCTTCTTGCAGACATTGAGCTCAGTGTCTTGCTCCTGATGCTCTTAAGATGACTTACGACGAGACAGACTTAACTCTGAGGCAGGAGCTATAGAAGAAGTCTTCCTGCAGGGCTGCATACCCCAGGGAGCCCAGAGTAGCCATGAATGCAAGTTATATGTATGTGGTGCTGCAGGCCATGGAGGAGGTAACTGGAAAGCATACTCACCTCAAGAGACCTGATGCCTTCATCTATAGCAGGGATCTCAAACTCACAGCTTGCAGGCCATCTCATGACCGGAACATATTCACTATCTGGCACAGAAGTCCCACCAGCATTGGGGGCTGGGGGAGAGTCTATACTCATCCCCCAAACCCTGCCCCTTATTGCCTTGCCCTCTCCCCTGCATTGCATTGTGTCCTCCGATGGATGAGACCTCCAGGATTACTCAGGGAGTGGGGGAAGGACTGGCACAGGATGGCAGCAGCAGTTGAGTGGCAGTCAAAGCTGTGGGGAAGTGTAATCATTGCACTTGCTGAGTGTGTTCCATTTCCCCATCACTCCTGCCACCAAGGGGATTGGGTGTGGGGCAACCGCTGATGCTGCCCTGTGCTAGGACCACCAGTAATCCCCGATACCACACTCTTTGGGAGACACAACGTAATGGCAGGGGAGAAGACGGAATGCTGGAGGTAAGGGGCAGGGCTTGGGGGACAGGGATGGACATCCCACTTCCCTGACTGCTGAGACTCCTGAGCTGGCTTGAGAATATGCTCTGTCTGTAGATGGCTTTCAGGCCATGCATTTGAGACTCCTGATTTATAGACACGTCCCCTGGTTTCCCTGACAAACCAGCTTAACTCACAAGGAGGGAAGTGTGTCAATACACCAGTGATATCTCCCTGCTTTGTCAGAGGCAGATGAAGAAAACGTGAGTATTTTTCCATAAATGAAGGCACTTCTTCACATGTTCTACAGACTTCTGAAATATTCTTCACTGGCTTAAGATTAGGTACTTCTTAAAGTTAGAGAGGAATGGTGATGCTAGTTGTTAAGCCACTTGGAAACATAAATCTCTTCAGTACTGAAAAGGTCAGAGCCAGAAGAATCCCCAGCAGAGAGATGTGCACCCTCACTTTTGTTTCCTCCAAGAAAAAAGCCCCACATACCGAGCACTCAGCTGACACATGCACTACATCAGAAGTAGTAGTTAGACTGCCCATTACTGGTAAGAATAGTTGCCTTACAGGAGAAACATGATTTGAATACTGGAAACTTGGATTCTGCCATTCCAGAGAAGCTCTCGTGCTGGGAACAACTTAAGGATGGTTTGGCCCACTCCACCCTTGAAGTCCATGGTTGGGATGGCATGGAGCATCAGGGCATAGGTGCAGCCCAAATGGCCACTGCCATTCAGAAGACTCTAATCTCTCGTACACGAGGTATATGCACACTAGAAGTGAATACATGTGGTCATTATTAAAGAAAAACTGATTTTCCAATATTTTGCTCTACTCTAGGCATTTTTAGGGTGTATTGGTGTCACTCAGATTAGTATTTACATAGATTTTTCCCACAGTGGAATCTTTAGCTTGCTTCTCCCAGGTTCAGTAGCTTGGAATATTACATTTGTGTTTTATTCAAAAATTTGGAGTCTAATTACATAGTCAATGATTTCAGATTTTAAACTCACTGAATGTTCACAGGGAACAGAAAGTCTTTTCATTCAGAAACAACAAAAAGATAAAACTATCTTAGAATAGTATTAATAAAAATCAATTCATCTTCTGTCTTTCAACTTTTATGTCATAAGACACCGCATTTCTTTACGTAATGTAAACATAGGAGTGACCTCCCAGTACTGAAATGAAGCCATCTCTGTAATGGTGAATGACTACGTGAGGCATTGTAGTATCTGAATAAATTCCTGTAATATCCTTTCACCTTTAGTCTGCCACCCTGTGATTGCTCAATGTTACTACACTAATGTACATGCAATATGCCTAGTGCTAGTAAATGAACAAATTGCTCAAAGGCTTTTCATCCTGCAGCAACGTGAATGTTTCTTTTTGTTTCTGCAATCACCTAACTGCTCTAAATAAACACCACAGTAAAGGGGTGAAGAAAGACAATATACCCAAAACAGACTCCACAGGGAACTTAGGCTGGCAGAACACAATTCTCTATGTTGGAATTAGGCCAGGATATATCTACTCTTGTGAAAAGTAACACAGGATCTTTGAAGGTAACAATTAGTCAAGACATTGGTATTTAAGTGTCATCTAAAAGACAGGAGACACAGTACCAGAGGACAGCCCATCACTGGGCTGGGACATCTGTTAACACCGAGTGAAGGATGACACCAACTGCAACAGAAACATCACATCTTGCAGTGTGTGCCCATTTTATTAAGGGAACTGGCAGGATCACAGCCCAGACTGGGACAGATACAGTTAGATACTAAAATAATAATTAAAAAAAGACAGAATATATTTAAAAATCCACCCTTTACTCTCTTCAGCACAACTTTATGCACTTCATTCTCACAATCCAAGTAGTCTTCATTAGCCACTGAACACCAGCATGAATGTAATATTTCAGGATTTTGTCAGCGTCTATCACAATCTCCGCAATTTCTTAAAACCTCCCTTTATTTTTATTTGATTTGTATGTTAATTATAGTACATACTCTTTTATCATATATGCTAGTATGGGAAATTCTGCTATATTTAACCGCTTTTTCCAGTTGCTATTCCTTAGTTTCACGGCTTGATGACACAGAGTCAGTAGATCACAATATGACCCTGTTAAAATTTTTTAATGCCATTTTTACAAATTACAGCATAATGCACTGATTACAAGGATGAAAGCAAAGCCTTCGTATGTCTGGAGACCAAATAAAAGAACGTTTGAACATCTGTTCATCCTACAAATGCCTTTAAATGCTTTGATTTTCCCATAATCATTTTGTTCCACCACTTCACCCTTTTCTGTATCTGTATCCAACAGCCTCAGGACAGCAGCCAGAGATCAGCAATAAGAGCACGTTATAATCAAAGATCCTGGGCACACTCAAGTTTTCCTTTTACAGTTGAACAGGAAAAAACTCAGTTCTCACAGATACCGCCAACTCCCAGTCCTATAAAATACAGTGCTCTACTGCATGAGCAAAGTGAAAGGAGAACACACTCTTCAAAATACAGAATTAGAAAGCACTAGAACATTGTTCAGCCAAAGAGAGGGCTCTATTAACACAGTAATATTCGTAACGTGTATTTTCAGATGGCTCGAGTTCCAGAAAAAGTGACTGATCCATTGTGACAGTCCTGAAGAATGCAAAGAGAGGTTGGTGGAAACAGAAGGAATTCAAAAAGTTACATAGAAAATGCTAGGTAACAATACATACCTTGCAGTGATAGACTGTTTTCCATCCAGAAGTATCAAAAAGTCTTTTATAAACTCTGCAGTCAAGAATCACTTACCCATTGCCAAAATGCTTCCACCTCTGGTGTGGAACACAGCAGTTAGCACCACTAGTACATAGATGAGTTTAAGATAAAAACCAAAGACTATCACGACCTACTGAAACTTACATGGGTATTTTAGGATTGGCAGTTAACCCTGTTTGATATTTGTTGAGGTCACCAGAGCTAAAACATCTGCACTTGTAAATAAAACAACAAAAACATTGCCATAGGTTCTTTAGTAATTACACATGACCAAAACTTAACTTTTGAATTATATCAATAATTTACAGAGTAAGCTGATAGAATATACAGGCACTTCCCCTGTGTCATCCATTTACCAGCCTTCTGTAACACCCAGCACCATAGCATCTAAGTACTAAACAGGACTGCAGTACTAAGTAAAGGATGCACTAAGGAATTTGATAACTTAACAGAAAGAAAATGCAATAAATATTCCAATAAAAGATTGCTTTGAGGGACGGTGATGTATATGAGAGAGGAAGGTGGGAGTGAGGTCACTTTTTCCTTATAGGATACATTTCCTGGCAGGGCTGGCAGCACAAGTCATATTAAGCTGTAACTAGAGTTGCCTGACTAATTCCTCATGGATCACACTGAAAGTGTGCCCCATCATCTTAAAGGATGTGCTAAAGCTTTGGCTGGGACTTACTCACTCAGCAGAAACTGTCTGGGATTATTCCACAAAGCACTTTCTCTGATCTGATTTAAAGGGGCACTGTCAAGCTAGTTCAGGCACCGAATTTGCCCTGCCTCAAGAATATTTAGCAAGAAATGTCCCCTGGATATTAATTTTTTTGCCCCTTTTCTGTCCACCCGTCACCCAATAAATAAACCCTACAGTATTTTGCTCTGCTGGACAAAAATAAAATAAAATAAAAAGACTTCCAGAAAGAGCACAACGTAACCAACACCCCCTGTTCCCATTTCTGGATAGCTGAACAATATGCTTTGGTAAACAAGAGAGCAGCTGATCTATTATGATTATTTATTTAACATTTTAAGTGGTCTAAAGAAATGCATGGGATTGGTATATGTGGTCCCATATCATTCAGATGGCTGATCCCCGCAACCAAACCTCTTACTGACAGCAAATCGAGTTATTCCTTCTGAGCAAATGGCAGGGGTGAGTGTTTTGGTGTTGTAAATTCTTCCTTCAATCCCTGCACAAGGGTGCAGCATCTGAATGTGTACACTCATTGTTAGTATCAGCATTAGTAAGGCTGATGCTCAACAAGAAACAAATAAGGGACACTGGAGAACTGTTATCTCCAGCTTTTATGAGGTGGCACAAGAAATCAGCTGTAGCACCTACGAGAGCCTTTCTAAACCAGTAATAGTTTGTAAAGCACCTTAGAGATCTCCAGTTTAAAAGCCTTGTAATGGCAATCTGCCATCTTTATTTTAATGAAATAAAGCCATTCACTATTTCCACAGGCCACTTTTTGTTTCATTCTCACAAAACAAGCACTTCAGTTACAAAAATTAAAGCTGTTCCAGCACAGATTTTCTTAGCAATGACACAGAATAGCTTACCCTCCCAATTTCCTAAAGAGCCAAGTAAACAGCCAGCTGACTCGCAAAAGCTGTGAAATATTGTGGAAAGGCAGTTTTGAACCTTCATACTAGCAAATATAATATAGACACTGAAATTATGTTCATACGAGGGTGTTCTAATACTGCCAACTGTCAAGATACCAATCACTTGTACAAAAATTCCATACCCATCTCACAGATGGCATCTCACATTATTAGAGACGAAATAATCTAAAATATCTATTTGAATGTTCATCATTTACACTAGTATTTTTTGCCCCTCACACAGCTTAGACTGGTTAGTTTCATTTACTGATCCTCATAAAATTTCTCTAATACTATTGGGTTTGGATTTTCCATCTTGATATAGAATGTTTAAATTGAAAGAAACTTAAAACACTTCAGAAAAAAAACATTTCTATCAACTGTAAAACACAAATGTAGAAGCTCACAGGTGACACTTGCCAAGAAGGACAGTGGGGAGAGTCAAACAGCAAATCAGAAGAAACAGATTCTGGAGGTCAAGTGCAGTCATGGGCTTAGGAGGACCTTGTAGGATGTTACTGAGCTAAAAAGCTTTCAAAAGTCCAAGGTTTTCGGACAAGAAGTACATGCCACCTGAACTCATTTTGGTGTGTAAGCATTGCAGGACATTTCAGACATCAGCTAGGGGGCCTCTTCTGTCTTCTCAAGACTGAATCATTTTCTTCTGTGTATCAAAGACATATCTTTTAAAGAGAAGGCTGACAGTAATAGGCTGGGCTGAGTCAGCTTTGCTGCTTTCATCCTCTTTGGCCGTATCTACTTTTCCAGTCTTGGATTTCTTTTTGGAGGTGACAGTGAGAAGCATCTTTGTATCTGGCTTGAGTCCATCTGAAAAAATCAAGAATGTACATGAGAAAAAAATGCCTATCAGCACTTTGATTTTACATGTGTACATCGGAAAACAATGAATAAGGGAGATTATTGCAAAATACCTCTTTGCAAGGATTTATTGGCTAAAATTAAAATTATGACAATCCTTCAAAAGTGTGGTTCAGAGTAATTACTCCCTGCAATCCTATAGTGTCCCGCTTCCTCATTCCCAGATCCATGTTCTTTGCAAGCTCTAGTTTTAGGGAGGAACTGTACAATCTCCTTCCAAAGGGATAAACAGTGATGGATTTTTAACAAACTAGGTTAAATTGCCTGATCTAGACCTTTACCTCTACAGACATCCCTCTTTATCCTGCATGGATGTGTTCCAGCCGCTCTCCTTTCTTGTGAGCGGATTTGGGGCTAGCAGTTTTTAAAAATCAATAAGCGGTGCATCTAACTTTGTTCTGTTTCTGAGATGCAAAACCACCTTGGCAACAATTCATATATAAAACTCATAACCTTATGAGTGACAAATTAAAACCCTGAAAAAGCATAGCTCCATAGGCACCAGAGGATCTTGAATACCTTTGGTCCATTACCTAGAGTGACCAAAAGTACACTGCTCAATACATCACAAGGAAAGCAGTTGTTTCTGGCCAGAGCACCATATATGTTAATGGGTTACAATTTTTATTTACATGGTTAGTCCTCAAAATCAGAATTTGGGGGAGCAGAAAAGCAGGACTGGAAGTTTAAATACTACCCCTGAGAAGGATTTAAATTTTCTCTGTTCAAACAGGACTATCTGCTTCTTTCTACTTAAACAGCAGCATTTTTATTTACAGTTTTAATGCTATTTTAACATGTTGCACTGGTAGCATTTCAGATAAGAAGTACTGGGTAGCTTAGTCCAAATAAACACCATGAAACAGGGGAGATACTGCTCCTTAGAGACTGCACTTGAAACCTATTCTTTCTTGAAGCAGATGACAGAGAACTTCCAAGAAGCACATTCAGTACCACCTGTCTGCATGCCCCAAATATAGCTCTCAGGCATTTGGCCAGTTTCAGTTCAGGTGTTTTTAACCAGTGGTGTCACATAACCTTATCTCAAACACTTAATCAGCTTCTCCCACCTCATTCCGAAATTCAGAGACGGAGTCTCATATCGTAGCCTGACAAAAAGATTGAGATGCTTATGATTTACTGGAGACAGGAGGTCTACAAGCACATGTGATTTTCCCCCATTACAGACACATCTAGAGCGTATTTACAGCTGACGGTACCTGAGCCACCTTCTCTTCTTGCTCTGTCAGATAGCCAATTGCTTCAAGTGGCATTCACAATGTGCTACAGAAGGCTGGTGGGAGGGGACGCCAGGGCACCACAGCAGCAAGAGAATAGGAAATAAGCAGATGCTGCAGCAAACCTATTATACTGTCAACTATTCCCCTTCAATTCCTGTAACTGGGTTTCTGAAAACACTACCACAGTGCTCTAACATGCACACCACTCAAATATTCCACATTGTGGGAACTGAGGAGAGTCTGGTGCTCTCACCAAACACAAAGGGATTTAGGAATATGGGAGAAAAGGAATATCTTATATAGACAACTAATTTTTAAAAGGCCTGGCGTAGAGTTGGGGAAGCCAAATGCCAAGCAGCATTAACTTCGCATACATTCTACGAGGCGTCCTGGAAGGTACATGGGTGACTATTAAAAACTTTTCTTCTTGTATCTTCAGATACTGGGAAATAAAAATCCTCGCTTAATTCAAGTGAAAGTGACTAGATTGGTCATGAGTAGTTGAAAAGTTTGACAGTAATTATCCTTGCCCATGTGAGATACAATTGAGCAAGTTAGGTAATACAGTAAACACTGACCTCAAGCACACACTACAGTACACTATACTTTATAACTTTTTGGTGTTGCTGATTTTTTTAAAAAAACAAAACCAAGTGCTGTTCACATAAAACCTATTTTAAAAAGCCTTTACTTGAATTACAACTACTTTTCATCACTATAAATGAAAGAATGTCATCACTTCATAGAAAGTGCCTTGTTTTACATTTGGAAAGGTCACAGCGTATTCTGAGTGTTGGAAACAGCAGCAATAATAATAGCAATGGCAAAAACTATTAGCTGATCCAGTGTAACTCCTTGCCCGTGTAGGATCTCTTCCTTTTTGCACATTTCTCCTCTGTTGATGGATGTCATTGCAAATGTCCCTAAACTTTCAGAACTTCCTGTACATCTCCAGAGAGACTGATTACTTTCCAGACACCGGGTTTAGACAAGGAAGCTATGCTGTTGAGCTTTACTTTGGTTACTCATCAGTTTCCCTTCCTTAGTCTCATCACTAGGATTATGTTGCTGCTGCTGGAACATTGCTGCTGTTAGAAAGATGTCTAAATCCAAATCCTTTCAGAAAGGCCAGGTTTCATTAATTACAAAAGATCATGAAGTATTTTCACGTCACATTACTAGGTTGTGCATGACATTTTCATTTTTTTTAAAAATATCTAATTTGGGAAGGTAAAACTTGCTCACAGTGGCCAACATTCTTTCTCTTGGGTCTCAGAAGTCAATTATCTCATTCTATAAGCAGGAATCTTTCCTTTACATTTATAGAGTTTAGCACAATGCCCCCCAATACCGATTGGTGAAATCCCAATATTTAACATCAAACAACAGGAACAAGTAAGTGGTGTGAATTTCAGAGGTGTAGTACAATCGTAGTTCTAAATGAGTGATGCATCAGTGAATCCCATGGTGGCTACTGAGAGCTGAAGGTGCTCAGCACCTTTGAAAGTTGGGACATTCACATAGGCCACTTCCTAGATTTAAGCAACCACATTTGAACAATTTAATTTCAAGTAAAAATGATGAAAAAAAGGAGAATGGAGCCACACAAAGGGTGAAGAACTGCAAATGGGGGGAAATATTTTTAAAGTTCTCTCCTCTCCAATCAATCCATGCAGAAAAGCTGGAAAGGGGAAAAAAAAAAAAAGAGGCGGCAAAACTTTACCCAGTCTGCAGTCTCCACACCCACTCAGATTCAAACAAGGTATCATATGCAAAAAGAGTAAGCAGGAGAGCTGGAAGAATGTAGTACTTCCTACAAGTGAAATTATGGGCTGCCAGCCAAATGCAGCTCAGGTATTATTAAACTTGCAGGGTATCTAAATTACTTAATCAGATCCCATGGCCCTCATTTTGTAAATAGATTAGGTGGCTGGCATCATACCCTGACAAATGGCAGTTGCTGTTTTTTTCACTCTGGTGCCAGGAGGTCTATGGCTGAAGAGGCTCTATGAACTGAACAGCACAAAGGAACAAGCAGAGGGAGACAGGCAGAGAGGCACAATCTAGGTTTCATCTACCTCCGTGGATTTCTCGCGTTACACACAATGCATACTTTACATTTTACAAAACCCAGGAAATGAAGGGAAATATATCTGTCACCGAAGAAGACATCAGCCCTTTAATAGCTGAAATGATGGATATTTTTAGATGAAGCTCTAGTTTAACTTACTTACATTAAGGGTCTAATCTCTCCTGAACAATGACTATGTTAGCTTGAATACATAGTGAGAAATCTGTTCCATTAATTAACTGCTGCCTGTACTAGGGATTTGAAGCAAATGTTAATAGATTTTTTTTCCCTTTCTCTGTTGGACAATTACTTTATTTTGCCAAGTTGCTAATGGATTAAATTTAAAAGGTCTCTGTGTTAAAAAAGACTTTAGCTTCAAAGTTCTAACAAGCCACCTTGCCCATATTGATGGGAAATACCTCAGAGGCATAGCAGATAGCTGAAATTTCAGCTTAGCAAATTCATTCCCGCCCATCAACCTGCCTTCAACATCAAGTATATAACATAAGTCTCCTTGTCAGACCTTCCTTAAAATGTATTTATACTGTAGACTAACCTAGGTTAGAGAAGAAAATGTAAACATACATAGCTCCTAAATCACTGCATTCTGTTTGATTTCACTATTAATACTCTCTTGTAAATACTATGTCAGGATTGTAGGACTCTTCTATTTGGCCAAGGACTAAAGGATGCATCCCAAACTGTGTATTTCACAATTCCAGAAAATGCAAACTTTGCAAACCAATGAAAACAAGAATCCCATCAGGAAAATTAATTTCAAAGCCTCCGAATAATGGCATAGAAAAGATAAAAATTTGTAACAATTTAATATTTTCAAAAATAAAATTAATTTTGCTCTAATTTGCACTACATTCGTTTTAGTTTATTAAAAATTATAAACCAGATTTTTACAACTACGCATGCAAAAATTCTTGTCTAATTTGCAGCTGATCTGCAATACAACAATTTCGTATAGAAATTACGTGCAATGAAATTCTGGGCTTGCATTTCCTCTTCCTCTTCTCCTGTCAAACACCTGATACATAGAATCTACCCAGTCAGATCTGGCCGTACACCAAATGCGGTGCCAAATGTAGTTTTATGGTTCTCTTGATGCTTCATCATGGCATGATCTTTTTCCACTGCATACCTAACTGATCTCTCAGGGTCTGATCCAAAGTCCAGTTGTGTCACTGGACCTTTTCCAACTGTTACATCTTTTAACCTGTTGCCTGTAATCTCTGCTTCTTCCTGTTCTTGTGGATCCCAGTCCACAGCCTCAAATAATCCTCTACCCCATTCACTGCACTATTACTTCCACCTAAATAGTCTTTGTCCTTCTTTCTGTCCTATTGCTTTACTGTCTTCTGCTCCTCACCATTTTCTCTAACCCTGAAAAGGTCTTCTAAGGCAGTCTTGGCTACTTCCCCTGAAGTCTAACCCAGTGATCCCACCAGTGGTCTAAGTTGTCCAGTCAGATCCACAGCTCCATTTGAAATTTTTAAGGGTCTACAAGTGAAAAGTTTGAGAACCACTTGTCTAACCCTCCTCCTCTCATCTGCTTCTTGTTTCTCTTTCCACCTGGCCATTTCTTTCTTGCCCACTCCCTTTGTCAGCTTTCCCTCCTTCTTTTCCTCTGCATCCTCATGCCTACTCTAATCTCAGAGGTCTCCTTTACCTCCAGGACTGCCTCTGCCTCCTTTGCTTGGATGCTCCCAGTGTTAAGTAACAGATCCAATTCTTTTTTGTGCTGACATTTACAAAGACAAATACAATGACATCTATGCTGGATGTCACAAACTTAAATAGTTCCTTTTGTGCATAAAGATCCCAAAATGCTTTATATGCTGCTTGCAACCTATTAAAGTTATTGGGTCCCATAAATATTTCAGTTCCATTGGGTTTTTGGAACACTGCTGCCTCTGGGTTGATGTGCAACAAAGTGGACAGCCAGAAAGCTTTAGAACTGGGTGAGCAGCAGGATGCTTCAGCCCCCACCAGTTAACCATAACCGGAAAGCCTCAGGGTCTTTGCCCACCAAAGCTTATGCTCCAAAATATCTGGTTGCCGATAAGGTGCCACAGGACTTCTTGTTGTTTTTGAAGACACAGACTAATGCGGCTACCCCTCTGAGGCTAACCATTACCATCACTAATAAGAGCCTATCCTTGATTTGTTGCTGGCATCTGCTTTGTATAACAGGGGACCCAAAGTGGACTAAACACTTCAGATGTGGCTTCACCAGTGCCAAATAGAGGGAAATAATCACTTTTCTCAATCTGCTAGCAATGTTTCTACTAATGCAGCCCAATATGCAATTAGCCTTCCTGGCAACACTGTTGACTCACATCCAGCTTCTCTCAACTGTAATCCCCAGGTCCTCTTCTCCAGAACTACCACTTAGCCAGTCAGTCCCCATCCTGTAACAATGCATGGGATTCTTATGTTTTAATTGCAGGACTCTGTCCTTGCCCTTGCTGAACCTCATCAGATTTCTTTTGGCCCAATCCTCCAATTTGTTTAGATCACTCTGGACCCTATCCCTACCCGCCAGTGTATCTACTGGAGTACTTATATTCTGCCTACAGAAATTAAATTACTCCTGAAGTTTCAACTAGGCACAATATTGCTACATGCAGGCCCATGGACAGGTGTCGGAGAAGGGGACAACTAACTGCCCTGGGGAACAGTGATACTAAAGGACCCGAAGTTCCCAGCTGCTGCCGCTACTGTGGCAACGATAGTGCCCAGAACCCCAGGCCCTTTAAATCATTGCCTGAGCACCACGCAGTGCACTACAGGCGATGCTGCCAGTTTGAGGTGTGGGACACAGTCCAGGCAATGCGGAGGGCTGGCTGACCTGGCCCTGTCCCTTCTGCCAGAGGACCTCCCACAGGGTCCTACTGAGGCTATTGACCCCATGACTATACATGCCCAACTGTTACGTACTTTGGCTATGCACAGCTGAATAGCTGCGTTCCACCCCGGAACATGCTGCATTTCAGCAGCGCGTGATCGGAGAGCTCGAGTGCAAGCTTCTGGAACGAAATTATTGTAAGAGTTATTATATTGGAAGTGGAATTACAAAGTGAATTTCATTATGGTTTTCTTATTGTTCGGGGAAAAGCTGCTCTTTCCTGATGAGGGAAAAAGAAGCTGTTTTAATTTTGGAGAATGACCTAGGTGAAGCTCAGGCCAAAGCCATATTTGGAAAATTCTCACATAAAGCTGGACACAACCCTTTCATGCACAGTGCCAATTCTACACAATGGCTTGAACTGAACTCTCCAGCAGTCCTTAAAGGCACATTTTGTATCTTGGCTTTCACTGCTAGCAATCAAGAAAGAATTCAAGAAAACAAAACTGTTTCCCAAGCACTGTTTGCTAGTGCCATAATTAATATAATCAAACAATTCCACAAATTGCTTCCAATTGCTGGCGTCACTTTCATGTTCAGAACTAGACTTTCAAAGAAGGGTCCTTCTTGTCCTATACCCCTACAGAAGTAACTCTTGGTTCACACAGTGGTAACGAGGCCCCACTAAATCATATGGGATAATTTGTACTATAATAGGTCCCTAAGTCACCAGGGACACAATTTGAAATGCCATCTAATTTTTCTTTTTTAATTAAAAATCTGTTACTATATTTATGACAACACAAAAAAGTTCAGAGGGGACAATTTGAAGGTTCCCACAGCTTGCTGGGGGACTTCTGAAGGTCAGCAAGAGTTTTATGAGCTCATTTGTACCCAGTACAGCTATTTCTTCCATTAGCACAACACCCACTCTGCATAAAGTCTGCATTTTCATTCATACTGGTAACTGGAGCTCAGGTTCTAGTGCTGCAAGCCCCATGATCAGAAACATGTTTACTAACACCTCCATGATTTCCAGAGAAGCCCCAACCCCTGGCAGCATCCTTACTTTGCCACCTAGATCAAGCACAAACAACGAGAAGTCATGTGGCACCTTACAGACTAATAGATATTTTGGAGCATAACTTACATGGGCAAAGACCTGCTTCATCAGATGCGCAATGTATCAAGTGTGCATTCAGAATGTCACTCATCTATAGGTTTATTTGCCCACCCCCTACTCAGCGAGATGAAGCTGCAGGACAATTGAAGTGTGCAACTCGAACACAAAAATCAGTGTAGTCTCGTGATGCAGACAATCAAAATACAACACAAATGGCAGGATTCAGCAGCAAAATTGATTTGTCTGGACGAATGTTTACATTCTGGTGATCCCTGTAAGCACAAGAGTCTCTGCCACCTGAAGCCATAAGATGGGACAGATTTTTCCATCTACTCACTCTATTGTAATTTTGCTCCTTAAACCCTACATAAACGACATGATCTTAACAAGCCACATGTCACGCACACCAGTGAGACAATCTAAATACTCTCTACAAGGCCATCTGTGGCTGCCAACATTTTATTCCAAAGGCAGCTTTATTCTGGGCACCCACCCAGCATCTTCTCCAGCCCAACCTCAGACCCCTGATCTGAAGCAACAAGTCAGAGTTCTGTATTGCTTGGACAGTCAGTTATACAGGTTGACACACACTCAGACAACAAAACAGACATGTTTTTATACACTAAAAATCCATGGCCACATGATACTTCACAGCCATCTCTGCTGCATGCTGTGCCTATTTGCTGACAGCAGGGCAGAGCTTAGCTCCTCTTGTTCCCTAAGTAAGCCAGGTTAACTTGTGGGAGCATGGAGAGGCAAGAAGAGCATTTGTGGAAGTTTACGTCTGGTCCATTTAATCAGGCACTACTTACTTGTCTATTCTCATATGGTATGCTCTGCAGAGCAAAGACTGTCGTTTTGAGTCTTTGCACGTGGTAGCATCACTGGAATAAAATAATGATAATACCTTCTATGTAAAGGGAGAAGCTGAGCTTGATGTCTAGAGGGACTCTTGATAGAGTTTGGCAGCAGAGAAATTAGTAGCTGACCAGCTCTATCTTCACCATCATGCTGGGAAACAACTCAAGTTATTCAAACAGCGAGACTGGGAATAGTGTTTAAAATATATTTTTCAGAAGCAATTGGTCAGTATTATCTCAACTGCTGATGTGCATTTGTTCCCATTGTCCATGGGCCTGCTTGGTGATCAGAGCACTCCTGCTAAAGTAAGGCTGACCTTGTGTTGGTTTCCTTTAATCAGAGATCATTGCTGTCTCATATATCTCTGGCCAAAAGGATTTAATTAGCAAGATAAATATTGACAGTAAAACAATGACAATGAGCTACAACTTGAACTTTGCTGTTTGCTTAACTATCCAGCATAGTATTTCTGCAATTTAAAAGATTCTGTGCGCTCTTGTGCTGGAACTGGTTTTGAAACTGGAAAATCTATGCAATTTACATAATGCACATTAGTCACAGAGCTAGAAAACTGACCCCTCCACCTATTCTCCCAGCACAAGTTCTGCCTCCCATATTGCCTCAGTCCCATTACTAGTCTCTGAAAAAGGGAACAAGAGCCAGAAAACATTCTTTCTGGTTGAACTACTCTTATAAATACAAGCAACTCCTGGCCAGAACACCAAGCACAGTTTAGGCAGGAGAGGCACGCTTATCGCTCAATCCCAACTCTGCCAATACATATCAATCCTGACTGGTAACACTCCCCTATAGTCCAGTTCTATTCTGCATACACAGCTCTACCAGTACCCCCCATTCTTGTCACTTAACTCCCATTCCTATTCCTATCCCTGGGACCAGGCATATCTTTGCCACTGGACCTCAAATTGTATCTAACAGCCTGTCTTGCATAAACTAAAATCTACTTTCTAATGAGTGTGTAGGCAAACTGAATTCAGTATGATCAGATATTTGGGGCAGTCTCTTAAAACATGAGGACTACTTAATAAGGATAGACTCTTGCCCATGTTTCACTATAGTAAGGCCTATAATGTTTAAACTCTCTTATCTGTAAGGTAAACAATCCCAGAAAGGTAGCCATGTTAGTCTGTAGCGTCACAAAAAACAAGCACCTTAAAGACTAACAAATTTAACCTTATTAATATAAGGTAATCTTGTTACCGTATAAATAAATTCGTTAGTCTTTAAGACACTACAGAACTGCTTGATAGCCGTAGGGAAGCAGTTACCTCTGATGCTCTGAATAGCATGTCTTAAATTCCTGTGCTGATTAAGGATATATTGTAATTCCAACCCAGTGAATGGAGACTCTCTCTGTAAGAGTTCATAATTCTAAATCCCCAGTTTCATAAGCTGGGACCATCTTTACTTCCTATGTGGGTGTTTTGAAACTAAAGCACACACTGGAACAGGCCAACAGATGCTTCAGTTGACAAAGTCAACCTCAATACCAAAAAGAATCAATGCCTCTGCTCTGGACTAGGATGAGCAGCAACACAGCACTAAGTCTGGTTTGAATTCAACACAAGGAACTAAAATTCCATCAGAGAAGCCTAATAAAAAGCAAAAAAGTACAAATACACAATCTCTCAGCAGGCTTTCAGAAATGCATACAACCAAAAAAAGTTCAAATGAGACGATCTGATATGGAACCAAAGCAATTCATGACAAAGCCGCTTCAAATCAAAGTCCCACCAGATCTGTGGACCCATAATCCTCCCATCTTACTTGCAACTCTTGATGTGGAGTAGGCACCAGAAAAGCCAGTTAAGCTGGCCCAACTCCACTGGCTTATACCAGACATTGAATACTTAGTGCTGGTCCAGAGTTTAGGTTGGGTGATATTCATCTTCCCCAGGTTGCCTTTTTAAAGCAATCCTGAACAATGGGACTTTAGAATAAAGACCAAAACCGTTATTTAAAAAAAAAAAAAAAAAACTTCCTGGCAAGGGCCTTTAATGCGATTAGTAAAGGGGAGGAGGGGAAGGTAGCAGCTTTTTCCTTTTTATGTTATGTATATTGTGTGTAAACAAATATGCAATTTGCTTTAAAAAGATAAGGTGATTAAATTTTTATCAGGCTTGTACTCTGTTGTCACCACAACAAAGAGAATTAGGAAGAGGAAAGAAAGGCCCTTTTATTTGAATTATGCTCTTACCAGAGGTTCTCCACAGCACAGCAGAAAAGCCACTCAATGTTCTCTAAACAGGCCCTTTGATTGCATTTTATTCAACTTGTTTGCATTTGGAGCAATCGAAAGGAAAAGAACGCTCCACATTTTGATGTCTTAATGTTTCTTAATACCTTCTTTAATTTATATTAAGCTTCTTAACTAGGGTGATGAATTCTTCAAAAAACAATAAAGACCTAGTACAGAAATCTTTCACACACCATGAAAATTGAAATTATAATATATTCATGGCTTTTTTGCTACAAAAATATTTAGAAGAAAGATTTAAAGCATACACAAAAAATACAGAAGTTGTATGAAAATGACGATCCACAGAACTAGATGAAAGTTCATACTAATTATTACACAGAAAAGAAAACACTGGGAGGGTGAAATGCAGAAAATAGTAACAATGTTTTGTTACTCTAAAGTTTTCAGTCTTAATATCCTGTAAATTCTTTCTCTGTCACTTTTTTACAAAGGACGACTCTGGAAATCTTTTCATTTTTGTCATACACGGAATAAATTTGAATGTTTGCCATCCCTCTCTCCCTATGTTACTATTGTTCATAATCTTATTTCCTAAAATGGCTTTCAAAAGTTTAAGCTTCTACAATGCACTTCCATCTATTTCTATCTTTTACAGAGGGCCAAAACCAACAATGCACATTTAATTGGTAGACATTGTAAATGACGCTTTGAAATGTCAACATATGCAACAGTTTTGTAGTGACCTGGGAGAAGTTTCCCTCACTGAGATGCCGTTCACAGGTGGACTTCAGTCAGATGGGAGACCAAGTGTATGAGAAAAGCAAGGATAATGTAGCAAACATGTTACTGAAACAGGCCACCCAAAGGACAATACTCAATGGGTTTGTTCTTGCATGCACTGTATATTCGACAATTATAATTAAAGAAATACTTTAAAATTGCTGAGCCTATAACACTGATTATTTGCCCTGTGTTGCAAATCTTTCACCACAGGACCTCAATAAAGTTATTTAAATATTTAGGACAGTGATCCATCATAGTCCAGGTGTTCCTAGCAAGAAACCATTATGTTGGCATAATCTCAGTTTAGCGCTTTCTCCACAATCAATCTACTGGCTGGCACTTTGTTTTTTTCAGTATTTGTTGAGAACTACAAGCATATCTATATCTATATCTATATCTATCTATGCATGCACATGTGTGAATTTTATATATACATATATATATATACACATATAGATATAGATATGCATACACACACACACATTTACATATATATATATATATGCATGCACATGCACACCCACTCACTGGCCTTTTCATTACTCTCCCACTCCACAAAGTAACTGCCCTAGACAAACAAGCAAGAAAACAATTGATGGTATTGTCATATAAGCCGATGCTATGCCTAGATATTGCACTACACTGATTTTGGTATTAGAAATACAGTAGGAGAGAGAAACTTCCTAAACACTCCCTGAAGTACATCAAATCATCCCAGAAATCCCTTTGAAAGAAGCACATTTGAAAAGGAACATGGATTTGTTATTTTTTTGCCAAGATTCACTGATAGCTCACCTCTCGTGTGAGTTACGCTTTTATGTTTGCTTCCAGGAAAGCTAAAATTAAAACCTTATGACAAAGCTTCCCCCACTTATTGAGTGCTTATGAAAAAGCTCTCTGGTCACAGTAATGAAAACAACACTGGCTAGATTTAAAAAATCTGTACACTGTATGTTTTTGTAATTTTAAAGTGAAACAATGCTGACTTTAATCCAATAAAGTGTGATTGTGCCATACAGTCTGTATACTGTCTGGAGTCAAATGACACATCACTCTTCCTAAACTAAGTCAGACACATGCAAGTACAGTAGCATCAAACTCATGGCCCATGGCTTTCTGTGATCTATTGCAGAAAACTTTCAGCCTTCCCTGAGTGATATTACTGATGTCAGAGTGAGTGTTCTTGAGAAGACACAAAATAGCTTTCAAATCAGAGAAGGTGCCGAAGGCCAGCTTCTACGCTGGTATCCTGTCTGCTCTGTATTTATCCTGCCATCCTAATCTCTGTTTCATCTGGAGACAGTAGAAAGAAAGAAAGACAAGGCACTATTGAGGCAGAAAGGTGTTCAAGAATAACAGTTTTGAACCAATGAAGCCTACTGTACATATCTGCCCACATTTTCATATTTAAATAAGTGCAAAATTTGCATGCACAATCATTGTAACTGTGCATATACTTAACTACACGTTGATGCTCTCTAGTCTTGCAACCTTGGGACCTGACCAGTGCAGAACAAGAGAATTTGCCAGACCACAGGAGATCAATACTGTCTAGCAACATTACCAACACTTTCACTGCTTACTGGGCTCTTAAAAGACATTTAGGGGTAAATTAGAGCTCAATAACAGCACAGAACACTGAGAGCCAGGACTGGTGGCTGTAAACCAACTTAATGGGACCAAGGGTAATTTGGACACACCCATGGTAAGTGGTTATCGGATAACTAAAATCATGCCACATTATGGATGTTGCTGAATGAGAGTTCCAGACTAGAGAGGTTCCATGTATAGCTAGGAATCTTAACTGGTTGCATGCAATTATGAAAGTTTAGCCCCATAAGCATCAGTGATGCATGAATTTTAATAAAGGAATCTTGTTAAATAACCCATTCAAGGAAACTGAACCAATAAGTCTTTGTTAGTTCACGGAATCTGCTTTAATCGCACCCTCAGATAATTTAAAATCCAGAAACCCAAAGGCTTCATGATAATCACAGATTTCACCATGGCTGTGTGATATTTTTCAAGAGCTAATTTTTGTGCATTGTATTTTCAATAAAACAGTCACATTGCTCCATCCTCCCAGCACACATCAAATATTCAAGCATCTTTTCTTTATTTTTGCTTAATTCTGTTTGTTTATCAGCAAATATTAGCTCAGTCAATACAGTCAACTCTTACTTAACTGCTATTTAATCAACCGGCACACGCGCATAACCGGCATAATGTACCGCCAAGCATCTCTAGTCAGCTGACACCAGACAGGAGCATGGAGAAAGCAGAGGAGCCAGCAGGCTGCACACAGATGCAGCACGGAGGGGCACAGGGCTAACTGTTCTAAGGAGACTGCCCGTTAAGAGATAATTAACGCCAATTACAAGATCTAGACAGAGGATCTGCCAAGTAGCCATCAGGCACTCACTTTTAACAATCGCCATTAACATTCTTCTAAACTATCCAATCTCCCCCTTTTGGGACCCAGATAATGTCTGAGTGCAGCCAGCAAGCTCCTCTGCTGCCCCACCCACCGTGAGTGCCCAGAGCTACGCACTCTGACCAGACCTACTCAGCTGAAGCCGTGCCCTGTTGGCAGAGGGTAACACTCTTCCAACGTAGGTAGATGCTTGTAGGAAAAAGGTTGGGAACAAAATTCTGCATACACTTGTTTGTTTCTTAATATCTAATCTTGTTTTTCTGTACTGTTATGCATTGCTAGGTATTCCTCTCTATTATCCAGAATATTTGACTATCCGGCAAACTCCCGGTCCCGTGGATGCTGGATGCCAGGGAGTTTACTGTATTATGAACCAATATTCTAAGAAAGAATACATAAAAGGCAAAGCAAGTTTGCAAAATTGGCTCTTTGATGATTAGAAAACCATTCCCACTATACTGTTCCAGTACTGCCAATTTCCAATGTCCAAAAATCATGACTCGCTTAAAAAGCAAGAGACTTAAAATAATAGATGCTCAGTTCTTACTTGACCTCTGCACTTTGAAGCCCCAGCATTTACTTTTTCAGCCGTTTTGTCATATCCAAGAAGGGCAAAATTTGTTTTAATCAAAGGTGAGATTCTCACAAACAGTGTGGAATTTAAGGAAAATTCACCTTATATTGTGAAACTCTTGATAAAATCTCAGGAGGTAGCAATAATGAAAGGTTTGTCCTTCCTTCACCTCTTACTTATTGTTCCTGGCTCCTAAAGGCACCAATGTTTCTGCAATTAGTCAAGTACAACATCAGAATATACAGTATAATCTGCTTTATTGGATACTGAATTTGCAGAAGATTGGTAATATTCTCCAATCACACTTTCCACTAACATTTTTTCCAAAGCCAAATTACTTTTTCACTTCCTGAGTCTCAGAGAGGTAGCCATGTTAGTCTGCAGCTTCACAAACAACAAGCAGTCATGAAGCACCTTAAGGACTAACCAATTTATTAGTCATGAGCTTTCATTGGTAAGACCCACATATTGTGTGTATAATTCGAGAACACTAACTGTTGGCAAACTATTCATGTTCCTAGTGTTCTGATACCTGGCATGAGAGATCCATGCACGATAGAAGATTTCATAATGGATGTCAATGAAAGTTCCTTGAATGGGAGTGGAGTCCTGTGGCTATAGCACCCTCCTTGTTAATCAGAGGAACAACGAAAGGGCTAATGCACTGGCATGCTAGTACCCTCACGTTCTAATCAATGACCACTGACCTTCTGAACCTTACTTGGATTGAGAGAGTCTCAGGGCAGTTCCACAACAACAGGCCAATCAGAACGGCATTGCAAAAGACACAAATTAGACTGGTATTTTAAGTAAGCTCAGCAGAAGGTTGCGCTGAAGGAGAGAGAAAATTAGATTATGGGGGATGTAACATGACCAGCTAAAATATACAAACAAGTTAAAAATAAATTAGTCTCATTACCAAAACCACAAGGGCAGCATCTTGCATGGCTCTCTCTCAAATCATTTAAATCTTTGTTTATTTGATTAAGTTTGGGTTCTAGTATGGTCCACTTCCCAAGCGGGGTTCCAGTGTCTTAAGATTTATTTTCCTGCTGGATAATTCTCAAACATTTGTCTTGTATTAACACTTCTATAGTAGTGGCACTCTAGCCTATTAGAAGTAAACAGATAAATATAGTCCCATATATCACCCAGAAACACCTGGTGAATCTGTCACTCTTACCTGATGCCATATGCTCCCTGTTTGACAATTAGCCCTTGCCTTTAAGTGTAAGGAAAGTGTTTGGCAGAGGCAAGAATTTCTACCTTTTGGAAAGAAAAGAAAGTTCCAAATAAAATCTAAAAACTTATTAATTAATTAAAAAAATTAGAGTCTGGCACTTCCTGGAGATGAGGATGAAAAGCAGTTTCCAGTGCAACAGAATTAGATATTTCAGCAAAGTAGCAAATATCTTTATTACTTGAACATTTATCTTTCAATGGGAATGCTGCAGGGGGAATGTGTTAAAATGGCACAGTTGAAAGAGGAGTTACATCACTTATAAGTACTCCCCTTCAACAGGCACAAGAAAGGAATGGTGCACATTCCTTTCCACATCTTGAGTTTTCCCAGAATATAGGACCTCCGAGAGAGCAAAGGAAATGAAGGGGAAAAGTGAAAATTTGGGGCATCAGCCATGTTCACATTCATATTAATTTTTTTTTTAAACCTGCCCTACGTTTTCCTTCTCTTTGGCATCTCTCATTCACCGAATGATAGCTCTTCAGTCACTTCTATACTCCATAAAATTACCTAAATCACTTCCAATAAATACCACAATGTACCCTCAAATATCAGTCTATAGCTGCTTCCTCTATGTAGATCCCTGCCACAGGGTTTTAATCCCCTCATCCCGTTTGGCTTAGTTGGCCTGATGTACCCACTTATTATTGAGGACAGAGCTGATCGAATGCAGGCTCCCTTGGCTGAACTCAACAAAGGAGAGGCTGACAATTCCAACAGCTGTTACTGATTTCATAGCAGAACCCTGGGAATTTTGTGAATTTGAGGTCCGCTCTCTCTCCATCCACTCTTTTGCAGAGGAAGGTGAAAGGGAAGAGAATAGCTACTAGCACCTAAGAGCTTTCCCCCAGAACATGTAACAAAGGAACTGATATACTTCATCAGATTTGCAGTTTATCTACTCTTGTATCCTTTCTCTACCACTTACTAAATGTTTTCAGAGAAGGTGTAAGAACTGAGAGCTACAAAGATGTGAGAAAATCTACTCCTCACATTAGGTCTGATACTGATCTTTAGGTGCTAGAGACTGGTTTAAGCCTTGAAGCGTGGCTTTAATATTCCTTCCAAAATTGCTGCAATCATTAATTATAATACGTCTTGATATTCTTTTTGAAACAACTTTTAATCCAGTTGAATATATTTCATTCCCCCCACCACCAAAAAAAAAGAACTTCTTAGTTGACATTTGGCAATGAAAGTTGAGAGCCATGGCTTAGTTGCACTGATGGATCAATATGGCAGAATGTTAAGAGCCTACTACCTTGCCAGGCTAAAGCAAGTGATTTCAACTGTTGCATCTCCCTGGCCATGCAGCTGCTTCTTCTCTAACCTGTAAGAGATTACAGGAGGGCACTCAGACCCTAGGGGAAGGTAACACTTCCTGTCACTCATTAGTGACTCTTTCAGTGTCTACAGGCCTTGGCTCCAAAGCAGAGCACCAATCATTCTTTGTGTGCAGAAAGATGGCAGGTAACTCAGGTTACCATAAAACAATGAAAAATGGTGGACTCAGACTTTAACAAGAAATTCCAGCTTATACTCACAGCTCATCACTATGAAAGCTTTCAGCATCAGTTCCCCTGAACCACAAAAACAACCCCATTTTAGCTTTCCAAGATTATCACGAAGGCACAAGGTGCACATCAATCCATATCACTGTGGCGATGAGAAAATAGATATAAGTTTTGTCCATTAAAAACAAACAAACAAACAAACAGATTACTCACTCTGGGTGAGTGAAATTCTGCAAAGCTACTGGTTCAGAAAAAAACTACTGCCAATTATTTTATTAAAACCTATATTGTTAAAATTCTTTTTCTAGAAAAGTGCGACACTAAGAACAGCAGCAGGCTTACAGATCCTTACAAGGCATGGAGACTACAAAACACTTCCTCTCCCGTAAGGTGAAATGAACTTGAAAGAAGCCAAACAATATTGCCTTCGATTCCTTGCCTCACCCCCCACCGCCCCAAAAAGAACAAAAAATAAAAAAACCAAAAAAATTCCAACCCTGCAAAATAGTCCTCATCTCCTAAATACGCACATCCAAAACAATATATAAAATAATTTGACTTCTTCGATGGGTATAAGAATAAAAATCAGCTCAGAGACAGCAAAGAATGATCCTTCTGACTACTGTATGTGGCACATAATAAATAGCTTAGATAGTTGCTGTAATAAGTAACTCAAGCACGAGGCATGTAACAAACATGAATTTTCTGTACATTTTATGTTTACAATAAGTATTCTTTGAACCTTTGTATATGTGTCAAAAAACAGGCAACACATTTCATATGAGAATACTTGTAAGAGTCATGCTGAACTTGAAAGTCACAAAGTATTCTTTTGGTTAATTTCATCAGTACTAAAAAGCCCCTTAACATCAGAAGAACCTATAGGTCAGCTTTGCTGACTTTTAATGATGGTTAGTTTGTGCTCTGTAATCTAAAATTACAAGGGTCAGACCTCACTATTCCCACCTTTTAATGAGTCCTATTTTAATACTCCAATATATACTACCTAAATTTGTATACTCTTTAACAGTAGCTAATCTTCAATTAAAATACCTAGAGCAGAAACTAAGATAACTGGTTTAAAAGGTAAAAAGCTTTATTGACAAAAATGGTATTCTTTATACTGCCTTTTTTATTCTGCATATCAAAACGCCATTTTTATGAGTTGAGAAAAAAAACTTCAAGAATAATGAAGGCTAACAAAAGACTGAAGAGCAGTAATTTAAAAAGCTCCATATGTGGCATCCTGATTACTCTATCAGTCCCGTTTCCATAATGAAGGGAGGTCACCGAACTACCGCCTGTCCTTTCTGGTGACAAAGAAAGGGCAAAGAGGACAGAGTGTTTTCAAAGCATCATCCTTCAGGAACTAAAGGAAGAACAAGAAGTCTCCTGCAGTATAATATGTGGGTATCAAGGTCTGCACTTTTTTGGAGTACGGTAACCCCAGCTCTGGTGGTCCCTGCACATGCACTTAATTTGGAAACAGCTGAGTTCAAAAGTTTATCCTCACTTTTTGACCTGCAAGAGTTTAGTGTGTGGGAGTGCACACAAGTGTATACATCATACCACACAAGCTGAGGATGTGTAACTACAAGATACAGTATGTGTGCATGCAGGACACTGTATATTTATAAATGCTGTAACATGTATATATTATCCAATATACATCAGGCACATACCATGCATTGTGTAGGCATTCTACAAACAGCCAGCCAAGGAAAGGTTGCATTTCAGAGTTCAGTAAATCAACAGAATCCACATGAATATGTACAGCTACTTTTGTCAAAGGAAAATAGAATAGTCAACATATGCTGCTAATTCCAATACCACATATTAGGAAATAGCATACTTCATGGAAGGTGTGCCAGCCCAATTCTGTAGTTGATTAGAGTAGCATCATAACCATGTACTATAATGATGTATGCATTAGCAACAGATTTATCAATCTATTGCAACTGGCATGCTATTTGTGCAACTTACAGATTCAGAGAGATGCAAATGCAAGTACTACAGATGTAATAGCTAATTAAAGTAGCATCTGTAGATGCAGCAGGGCTAAGAGATGTATAGTACTAAGTTAGGCATGGTTCAGGAAAGACTAGGTAGGGATCACATGAAGTCTCGGAGCAGTAGTTTTACTTACAGCATTAGTGAGAAAGTTAGCAGTCACAGACCTGGGAGAAGAGTCAGATCTTGCAACTCTTTCATGAATGTTGATGTTATCATCAACACTCCCATCAAATAATTGTCTTGTACTGGTTTAAGGTATTTGTGATGTCCTAAGCTCTTGGACAGGAGGCTAAATATCCCCAATTCACATCTTGGCAAGTAAGCAAAGGAGGGAACAATTCCCAATTCCTTTCTTTGATTTGTGTAACACTTGTATTATGTTGGAATCTTAACCAATCTGATTACAAAAGCTTTCCATTTTCCATTTGTAGCACCAAAGGTTCTAAATAACATTGAACTTTTAATAACTTGTAATATGTAGTAAGTATAAATAGTGTTGTAGTAAAAACACACAGCACATATAATGGATAAAACAGAGGATGACAGAATAATGGAGAAATGGAACTAAAACTCAAATCTGATTGAATAGTAAGAGAGGGAGCCATGCTGGTCTATACACTATCAAAACAAAAAGCAGTCAAGTAGCACTTTAAAGACTAGCAAAATAATTTATTAGGTGAGCTTTTGTGGGACAGACCCTCTTAAGTGGGTCTGTCCCACGAAAGCTCACCTAATAAATTATTTTGCTAGTCTTTAAAGTGCTACTTGACTGCTTTTTGTTTCAAATCTCATTGTGACTGGTCAATGAAACAAGCACATTCTGTCATCAGTAAATTTGAATCACTTCACTCTCACAGAATTACACAGAAGTTCATTATTATTCAGGGGTTTCAAATACAAGGAGAAAGAGGGGAAACACTGAGAATACAAAACAAACCAATCAACATATGTAGACATTTCACAGATATAATGTTGTAGAAAAGTTGTTTAACATAACAGCCTATACATTAGCTGTAGAAAATGGGAGCTGAAACACAACTCAATGCCCTGGGGGATCATTCTGCACAAAGACATTATAGAAGGCAAAGCCACGGAGACCAGACTACTTGACAGATGCCAAAATATGAGTCTCACTCATTGAAAGTCTCTTGGATACAAAGTGAAGTTCTCAGTCATAGCCATTGTATATTACAGACTTTCATAATGACCCAGAAGTCCTGGCCAAGTGCAAGAGTTTTCCAGAGGAAATGCTTTGCTTTTGCATTAACTTCCAATAAAAGCACAAAACAGTACAAAAACTTTTAAAAAATACAGATGAAGGGTTTATGCCATTTCCAAAGCTGAAAAGAAAGGGTAAGGCTTTGGAATGGGGGAATCAGAATAATCCAAAAATCAAAATTACCTGGTTTCACAGCAATGTAATAATTGCAATGCCCAATACTATAATTGGAGAATATTTCTAGAACTGCTAGCAAGGTATCAGCCAACAGCAATTTCAATGCTATCCAGTGGTAGTGTGGGGGCAGCACATTTAGCCTCTTTCTGATGAACAAAGATGATGATGCTAGCTTAATGATGAGAAAGAGAGATGGTCATGATGTTTTTAGGTGGTACCTATCCATACAAGAGGATAGAATTGACTTCTCACAGTTCAGGGAGATCCATGAACTCAAAGTAGGGTGCCAGTGATTCCAGGGAAGGTTTCAGGAACATTTACACTCTCAATAGTGAGTCTAAGGCTGTAGTCACTCTTACTACAGGTTTTACTTCACTAAACTGGGACTTTCTCGTCCAGCAACATCTGTGGCCTGACAGGATCACTGATATTCCTGGACCAGAGGTCCCCAGGGCTGTGAGCCCAGTGGAAATAGAGCTGGTGTCCAGCAGCCTGGTCAGGGCGAGAGCCAGCAGCAGTGGGGCCAGGGCTGGCACCTGGCTGTGAGGCCAAGCCTGGAGCTGGTGGCAGCCAGGCTAGGGTCAGTGGTAAAGGAGGCTGGTGCCTGTCAGCCCAGCTAGGTCTGGGAGCAGACCCACTGGTGGGGAGGGGTAGTAGGCTGGGGGGCCAGCAGAGGGAGAGGGCTGGGGGAGCTGGTGTCAGGGGACCTCCATGTCCAGCAAATTCTCTCAGTTGGAACCAATCAGATCCCTGAAGTGATGGACCAAAAAGGTCCAACGTGTGGTGCAAAACTGGAGTAACTATTACCTTTAATAAAAGAACTCCGGATTTTCAATGAATTTGACCCATGAACTGCAGAAACAATGAATATCCTCATTACAATGACAGGGAATGGGTGCTGCCATTCAGCATCTCTTCTGCTGTGATCCTATTATGAACTGGGACTCTGGAGACTTGGGTTTAATTCCTGATTCTGCCACTGGTTTGCTGGGCAACCTTCAGTAATTCATGCCCCTATCCAGTGCCGTGGTTTCCCCATCTGCAAAATTGGGATGATGATGACCTCTTTTGGAAAATGCTTTGAGATCTATGGCTAAAAATAACTCTATAAGGGTTCATCTACAAGATGGAGTCATGCACTCTACAGGCATGTGATTTCTGATGTGTACTAATGTGGGTGTGTATTAACTGACCTATTGCAGATGCTTCTGCTTTGCATTGAAGGTTCCCTAGAGGACTTTCTTTAATGTGCACCAGCAAGGTCTACATGGATCAACTAATAAGCAACTCATTATAGTGTTTTAGAAATCACCCTCCAAGGATCCATCACTCCAGCATACAGACAAGCCCCTGCAGATATTACACTGTACTCCCAATTATATATATAGCATACAATACACATTTTATTTGGATAATTGGGAACTTCAATAACCAGGAGCACAGGAGCCATTCAGCAACAGAGCCTATCCTGCAACCAGGGTCTTGTCGACCTACTACTCCTTGCAGTCCTGGCTTGGGAGCTGTGCTCTGCCTTGCTTTCTGCTCTCATGCCAGCAGGGCTACAGAGGCCAGGCTGTGCTACCACAGGAACCATTCAACAGAGTGGTCTCCCCACAACTGGGGGCGGCTCCTCCTCACAGGCCTGGATGGAAGTCTTTGCTTTATTACCTGAACCTCTATATTGCCCAAATCACATCCTTTCCCCCCAGCATGAGATACATCTGGGACAAGGAAGGGATTTCAATAACCCTGTAGCTCAGATGACAGACTTTCACATAAACAGGAGCACATTTTCAGAGAGGTAACCGTGTTAGTCTGTATCTTCACAAAACAAAAAGCAGCCCTGTAGCACCTTAAAGACTAAAAATATAATTTGTTAGTTGATGAGCTTTCATGGGACAGACCCACTTCTTCAGATTTGGAGTATGCTTTATTACTGTAGAGATCCATTTTTAAATTTGCACAGCACCATGGTTGGGGCAGGTGAATGTGCCTCAGAAGTGCATTTTTTATTTGTATATTTAAATACATCAACAGCAAACAAATGAAGTGATCTGGATTCTTTTTAAATGTTGTTAATTTAAAAACAATTTAATTTTTTTTTGGAGGAGAATGGGATTTGAGAGTTTAATGTTTCATCAAATATGCTTTTGTTAAGTGCTGTAGAACAGGAACATTGCTTAAGGTCACAACAAACTTTCAAGTGAAATCATGGGCTACTAAGGAGCTCCTGTCCTCTTTCCATGATTTCCATAACTACCACAAAAGGCCAATTATTTTAGAACAAAATGTGAGAAGTATTCTCTCGCCTAGAGCAATATTTGTTCTTTGTTTCACTTCCATTTATGCTTCCACAATATGAATTCATGTCTGCAGTTCCCATGTACCAAACAGAAAATGATGCTTGATCAGTATTTATATCACCACCACAATTTTTTTTAAGTTGAGTATCTTTTCACATCCTTTTGATGTATTAACTTTTGGCCAATGCCAAATTCAGGCTACACGTCAAGGAAAGTTTAGATATACAGAGTTCAAAGATCTTTTGTATTCATTAGTGTTTGAGGTTTGTACATCTTAATTTATCTGAACTCTACGCCTTCTAAGTTTCCCTAAAAGTAATTCAGAATTGTTTCAACAGCTTACTTAACTCTCTGTATTCTTCACCTTATCAAGCAAAATGAAAATACTTTGCCTACTACCAACTTTTGCTCATGTGTTCTAATCCTGGTTTAGACACTGACTCTTTCTGTAGCCTTGGGCAAGCTATTCAACCTCTCTGTGCCTCAATAGATTCTGAGAGGACCATACCATCCTGTTTCAGACTTGTTATTTCAGGAAACATATGGGAAGAAACTATAGTATGTGCACTGCAGTAAAATTTTATATCTTCTCCCAGAGATTCACTAGCTTTGCTTTTGTTTATTTGATCTTAATAGAAGAAACCTGCTAAAAAAAGGAGGTGCAAAACACCAAACATCAACTACATAATATATAGAATTCCAGGGGTACTGAGCATAAGCCCAGTCTCCCACCTACTCAGACCTCTATGAGATGATCAAAGACCAGCCTAAATTATGATCTTAAAAACTATGCTTAAAGTCAACTGCTAATTCATTGCAGTTTAATCAGATGTGATATAATTTTATCACCTTTATAGACAGCTTTTCCAAAAGAAAATGAAGTCATCAGCTAAACTGTAACAGAATAATACAATCACATTAGGAACTAGATGACTAAGTATTGGGAATGGCTAGGGCTACAAATTATGCCATATCCATTTTTAGGTACAGCTCATAAGGTGCTGGTGAACAGGGTAGAAAGCTTGGCAATACCAAAAAGAACCACAGTTTCTCTCTTTTTAGCATAAACAACAAGAAAAGTGCATGTGCTATTAATCGTTCAGTGGTTTAGAATAAGAGGTCCCAGGCTGTAGCTGACTTGTTAATCTCACCTTTTTAAAAGAGGGATTCCTTGTTTTTGTTTTGTTTTGTTTTAAAAACCCATGACACTTTGAGTCATTAAAGCTCTTATTGTCTGTTTTGTTCTGGTCCTTTGTATTATCCAGAATCTCCTATTCTTGTATTAGTCATCCATGTAGTCTAAGTTTTTTTTCCCCTTCCACTTTGGAGCACTCAGTGAAGCTTGTTGAACAGCTTCCCAACACATCTCCACATAAATACCACCAGCTTGAAATGCCCAGCTATTCTTTAATAGTGTGAACATCATAAAAGAAATCCAGGTCTTCTGAGGATTGTGACAAAACTCCATCTACTGCAATGGGTCTCACCATATCTACTGCTACCTCACGTTCTGGGCATGAGAGAAAACCTCAAGCTCCAGTTCCACAGATTCAGAACCTAAGAACCACGTCACTGCTTCTGATTTAAACAAAACAGTAATGACCAAATCTTTCAGAGAGAGCTAATCAGTAGCCTGTGAGAAAGGAGTCAATCATCATAATTCAGCATCTGTAGGGAAATGCTATATCACCAGGGTATCCACAAAAGTGACTGGAATTAAAATTAAATTTGGCTAGTTTGCTGGTAATGAGGAATGAGAGCAAGGATTAACTCACCTAAGAAACTACAACCAAAGCAGCATCTACACTAGAATTTTCAGCCACATCAAACACGATCCACTAGCACAGACAAGGTCAGCTGAGTTGAGTATGTCTAGCGTTGTTGAAAAGGGTATAGAATGATACACATTGTCCCACTATGAGCTGTGCAAATGAAGTAGACAAAAGTGTCTTCTGGGACATGGTTGAAATTGTGGCTATTGTAACTTGTGCCTGCAACAGTGACCCCTAGTTGACATGCAAAATAATCCTCCATCTGCCCCAGATAGGTTGTACCATGCAACTGGAAAAAATCTGAAGCAACACAGGATTCCAGTAATCATCTGTCTCCAGCCCAGCCCCAACCTGTAAAATATCATGAATGGCTCAGTGATTCAGCATAGCCAGAAGATTCCACACGCTGCTCAGAACTGTAGAGTACTATGTCACCAGTTTCACTTCCTGGTTGCAAACAGCTGCTCAATTCATTCTGCACAAAAAGTATCACCTTCCCAAGATGATTTAGGAATAACAAGTATTTCCCTAGACTCTCCAATGTGACAACAGATTACTGCTGAAGAAATTTGTGATTAAAAATTAATCTCATGATATATAGATGCGTGTGTGTGTGTGCATGCGTGTAAGTGAGAGTGAGAGAGAGAGAGAGAGAGAGAGAGAGAGAAAAAAACAAACAAATTCCAGTGGGCCACTCAAATCAGCCCTGGCAAGGAGAGGGAAGTATGCGGAAACTGGGATATGGGGAGTAAGTGGCACAACGTATCGAATGGTGGAGAACAACATTACATCCAACTCTTGGACCCAATGAATACCCTTGGTTGTATTCAGATGGATTGTACCCACCCTCCATGCCCAGGGGGTAGCCAGAGGAGAGAAAGATGACAGCAAAATTCATGAAATTACCTCTAGCTGCAAAAGTATCACGTTAGAACTGGTGCTCTTTTTCCTCTCTTTGAGTTTTACATAGAGCATTTCTTTGTATCACCCTGGCTGTATGCCCACTTGTCTGACCACTGATTGCACGGCACGCGGTCACGATTTTATGTTTGGAGGAACACCCAGACATAGCATGGAAATTGTTGGGACATGCCCAAAGTGGCACCAGTCTATACTAGGATTTTTAACTAGACATTTTAACACACGTAATTAAGAGGCTAATAAATGAGCCTGTCGTACGTGATAATGGAAACTGGAATAAAATTATACTCATTGTAATCTTTTTCTTCCCCCATCATGATGACCAAATATGCAGCATTGGGTCAAGTTAGAACCCTGAACAAGAGCTGGAGTGGGGAGAGGATTATTTAACAGTTGGTTCCATTATTCTCACAAGAGTGAAGGAGGGTTAAAGGGGAATAGTTGAGTAATGAAGAAACTCAAAGGACCTAGAAAGCATGGCAGTCTCTAGAGGTGGATTTTGCCAAAAAGACTATAAACAAGCTACAAAGCTGCTATTAAGATCCAAGCCCTAAAACAAGCCCATAAAGTCAGAAAATATTTATCTGGAAGGGTGGTAGCCCAATAAAAGTTTTATGAATGTTTTACAACTGCCCTGTCAAGAGGCTGGCCGCTCAGTCACCCCCCTCCCCTTCTAAAGAACAACACATGCAAAAAAAACTTTGCCCATTGTGTCAGGTTCCAAAGTGGGAATGACAAGGCTGTTTGAAAAATGGAAGTACTTCTCTCCCACTCATAAAAGCTAACAGAACATGCATTCCTTTGCTCCCACTCCCATAGTGTGTTATGCATAGGCAGGGAATGCGAGTAATGGCCACAGCTTTCAGCCTCAAAAAAGGAAATGGGAATCTTACTAACCTATCTCTTCTCTCCACTATTTTTTTTTCCAGCCAGGCCCCTTTCTTTTGCCCATTAAGGTCTCTTACCTGTTTGGCAGAAGATTTACATGCATGAGTAATAGAGATGACAATCAGATTTTATGAAAAGTATTTGATTTGAAAGATACATTTTAAGATGTTCTGCGCTGATGCTTACAGGCACTGGAAGAGAAAGATGATGGCAGGAAAACACAACAAAGAGAAAAAATAGCTTTTGGATGGATAACGTGTTATTCTGGGTAGATCACAAGACCCATTGCTCTACCCTGAGATGAGCAGAGGATCATATAGAATGGACTACCAGGGTTGCAAACCTCCAACAACAGAAATGCCATATAAAAAATAAAAAGGGGTAATACCCCTATCTTCTGGGAACAAATCCACCAAAATAACCTTGCATAGTTTAGAGGGCGACAGCGTAACCCTGGTGAAAGAAGTTACACTTTCTCATCTTTAATTTTCAATCATCTGAAGAAGTAAGTCTTACCCAGGAACGCTCATTATCTAATACATTTGTTAGTCACTAAGGTGCAACAGGTCTGCATGTTATTTAAAAAGAATATCAGAGTGGAAAAGCACCACTCACTCTTGTCACTGAGCAACTTATATTAAACGATGTAAAAGAGCTTAAGCATTATTCCTCCCTCACCTCTGGTGAAGAAGAATTACAGAGGCCATTTCAGTGGATTACTGGAAAGACAGATGTTTCCCGTCAGATATGTCATGTCTGTGTTAAACAACAGATATTTTTAACATATTGTGTTACTCCATCCATCTTAGTGAATTGCCTGTCTTGTAAAATTCTTTTAATTATGTTATTTTCTCTCCATTATCTTCATCATCTACAATTATTTATAGTATTATTGTCCTGGTTTCAAATACTAGTTACAAACATTGTTGCAACAGTTCCTAAATGGGGGGGGGGGGTTTGTGTGTGTGTGTGTGTGTGCGCGTGTGAGTGAGTGAAAGAGAAAAAATAATTACTTGAAATGTTTCAAACAGGGGTTTCTTCCTCTTGCACTTACCACTCACAAAAGAAAAAAGAAAAAAAAAAGGTAATGGTGAGCAAATCAAGTGTGTTTTTCATTGGGATCACAAAGAAGCAATCTTCCAGGGGATGGCACAGCTATGTCCTGTGCCTGAATCTCTGTCAGCCATTTATTTCTGGGGGAGCAGAGCAACCTCTGAGCCTGAGTTTGGCAGGAGTAAGTGCTCTGCTGGATTAAGTTTCAGCATAATGTTCTCGATAGGAATCAGAGCAGCATCCCTAAAGTGCATTGGGAGGCTAAAACGCCAACACCAAGATGGATGGTTTGTTTTTATTTTTATAGAGATTTTCTAAACCTCAACTTTCACCCCTCACCCCCCCCTCTCTCTCTTTCCCCCTCCCATTCCCAGCCACCTCCAAAGGCCCATCTGTCTGTTTCATTTAATAGAAACCTACATTTCCTGGCTAATGGATGCACTTGGCTAGGAAGAGATATCTCTTGGTGTTCGTTTCAGTTGTCTCAGTCCTGTTACCATATTAATACTGATTAAACATGAAGCCCAACATTTAAGACAGAGCTCACACATTATTTAAAAGAGACAAAAAACCCAACATGGATTTGGACTTGCACAAGCTAACCAATATGGAATGTGGTCCCCACTGGAAAGATTCTCCTTCATGGTTTGGATGCCACCCACGTTGTTGGAGCTGTCCTGTATGGAATCCCAGGACATCCAACTGAAACAGCAGTGGGGTTGATACAGTCTATACTAAGGGAGTGGTCCTGTTGCCATGACTTAAGTAGCAGAGAAGCCTCAGTCAATTCCTGGCTTTGTCAGAAACTTCCTGTGGACACGTGGGCAAATCATGGTATTTCTTCCTGCCTCAGTTTGCCCATCTAAATAAGATAACACCTTTGTTATAGCAGTGGGGTTGTGAGGCCAATTCATTATCTATAAGGTGCTTCATATTGTATCTTCATACAGGAGCACTACAGGCAACTGAATTATCATCAATTAAGCAAAACATTTGAGAAGTTTTAGGATTCAAGCTATTTTTAAAAAATAGGCTACATTTTTAAGGAGAGGGAAAAGGCCTCCAAGTCATATCTCATGAGATGAATAAGATTTTATCATAACACTGAAAGAAAAAAACCAACATCTTCAAAGTCCTAAAAATGACACATGCCCTGTCAAAAGGAAAAAATCAAAAGAAATTGTCAAGAAAATTAATATATCAGGTATACCACCTTATAGTTGTGTGGAGGGGAACAAGGTGGGAGAGGGTGGTTGTGCAGGAAATTCCCTATTCAAAGATAAATTAACAATTTTGTGGAATAAAGCATCTCCTCTGTTACAACCGCCTGTGAACACTAGCAGCTAAACAGGTGGTTGATGGAGGAAACAACCAATACTAAAGCTTCACACATAATTTACTCTGTTTTTTCTTATATTAGACCCTTCACTGTGGTATTTAAATGTCCCATTCTTTTCACTCAATTCTTTCTTTAACAACTCTGTAGAACAGTATGTGCAAAATGTGACACACCCTTCAAAACTACCTGTTGAAGTACATTGCCTTTTGATTGTAATGTTGTCTGTTTAAATACACGACAATTGCTACTTTTTAAAAAAGTTAATAACAATGACACCTATTTTGTAGGATCTATTGTATTATGTTTACTGCTGTGCACAGCAAGTCTGCAGATGGAGTGCAAGTTAATCAGATTCATTACCAGAGCTGTGCTGACATCAAGTACACTGGTTTATGAAAATAGAGGTAACCAGTTAGAACACTGTTAGCATCTGCTCCATATTAAACCAAAACCACCACACACGTAAACAGACCAATCGCCTCTACCCAAATATTTGCCATGCGTTATTAAAATTTAGCTACTTAGCTTAACTGGGCACTTCCAATTACTTTATGCCAACAACATTCCTTAGAAACTGCAGACTGGAGAGTTCTGGACATCTCCATTCTTATGGTACTTCATCTGAAAAGGGATGCTACATGTCCTGCACAACTCTGAAGGAGATGAGGTTACACTATGGTCAGGAAAGCTCCCTTGAGATGTCAAGAAGGCTAACCTAACCTTCTGAGATCCATATAAACAAACAACTGAACGTGGAAAGCCTTGAACTGAGGGACGGCTGTTTACCTAACCCCTGAACTGCAAAAGACATCAATCCCTGCCTTATTAAAGAAATGCCTAGTCTAGCTTGGCATGTCTGCTAGAGCAGCTCTCTCTTATTCACAGCTTCTCAGGGGTTGAAGGAAGTTCTGAAGGGCCTTGTTCCATAAATAAAATCCCTCTGGCTTGTGATAGCTAAATTGTATCAAGACAGACTCAGACAGCTCCAATTAGAAGCTGCGGGTTGGGGTGGATGCAAGTATACTACATTAGTTCACCTAGTAGTTTTTTTTTTCCCCTTTTCCATTCCAAGTCAGCTCTAACTATTGAAATGAAACTATCTGGGAACTAATATCTTCCTTCCATCAGCAGTATAAATACAGTAAACCTGTATTGAAAATCCAGAAATGGCTACCTAACATGTGAACATACAGTTTTAAATGCAGAGAGATGTGAGCTACTTCTACAGTATCAAGACTTTAACAACATAACTATGTTGGTATAACACTGTTTTATAGTAGCAAAAGAAACTAAATATTGCAACATAATTCAATTCTGTCTTTGCAGAAATGTTTCTACAAGTGATTTGTTTAAAACCAAGGGAGAAAGCCATGTATCAAATAAACAGGTTCTTCTGGTGGGGAAATAATCCCACAGGGAGGATTTACAGACCTAAAAAAATGGGCAGTTCACATTTGAATTTCAGTGGAACTATAATCTACGTACATCTTCAGAGGAGGAACTTGTTGGGACACTTAATAGCCATGATCTGTGAAAAAGAAAATCCACACTTCATTATATCTTCTCTCAACAGAAACTTTTGTGCTTTGGCACATTTCCAGTTCCTTAACAATGTCCTCCCGCTGTCACTCATAGATAGGGTTACCCAACATCCATTCTAACTTCTCTGCATTTGTGTCTCTCTTTGCATAGGGTGTATCACCATTTTGTTAGTTTAAGAGAGACTTCATTATTCCTATTCATAGTGATTAGTCCTGGAAAGACTGGATCATGGCTTAACAACAACAAAAAACAAATTTGTATTTCTTCTGGTAATGTTTTTATTCTAGTAGTAATCACAACGTGCTGAGTTTTGGCTTGATAAACAGTAAGAGACCTCATACCTCCAAAGAGTTTACACTTTAAGTAGATAACACAAGTGAATTATTCTTATCCTTAATATCAGGGACGGGCAATGACCAATAGTGGGTGGATTACATGCGTGGCCCCTCCTTCATCTCAGTGCTCCACAGCAGTCTGCTGCCCAGTGGGGTTCCACCTGCAGCTCCCCCACAACCCTGTATGCCTCTCATGCACTGGGGAATCATAGCCCGGCACTTACCTGGTCCTTCCCCTCCCTCCCAACACTTTCAAAGCACACAAATTGCCTGATTTGCAATCTGTCCTAGCTCCTCCCTGACCCTCCCAGAGCTGGAATGCCACCAAACAGTTGATTCATGATGTTCCAGCTCTGGGAGAATTGGGGATGGAGTACAAATCAGGTCATTCACCTGGGCTGAAAGGCTGGGGCATAGGATGAAGTATAGGAAGTATGAGTTCCAGTGACCCAGTGCACAAAAGGCATATGGATGATAACGGCAGCTGGGGGCACCGGAGGGCACAGATGGAGCCCCAGTAGGCCATATGCAGACCACAGGCTGCAGTTGCCCATCACTGATATAAATGGAAAACTGAGGCAATAAGAAATCAAGTGATTTATTCAAAATATACAAGAAATCTGTAGTGGAGCCAAAAATAGACTGAAAATCTCTGCATGCCCAACAGAACACCTTAATGACAAGGCCATTCCTCCTCATTTGCATTCTAAAAAGATCAAAACAGAAGAAGAATGAGTCAACAGGCAAAGTGATGAAGGGGATGGCAGGCATCCAGCTCGTTTGCCCAGTATTTGCTTTATTCGCTTTATTAAAAGAAATTGCTTGAGGAAGAGGTCTAGGGGGCTGAGGGCAAGATATGAAATAAGGAAGAGTGATTGGTCAAGAAAGGAACTATAGCAGTAAGGTAAGTGAACAACCAAAGAAAGAGGGAAGTGCAAAGGTGAGAGGCAAAGAGAGAATTGTAATACCTGGGGGGAATGACGCTGGGTAGCTGAAAGGCTGCAAAGAGTGAAAGCAGATTCCTGAGATTATCTAAACTGTTACTGTCCAGATGAGCAGCTTGATGACCAATTACACAACTGATTATAAGGGGCTGGGGGTGGATCATAAACTCAAGAGAGACAAAAAACACATTATGTTAAAATCCACAGCACCTTACTACATGCCATAAGTACTTACCTGGAACTAGAGTTCCTATGATCAAGATTATAAACTCAGCCATCATATTAAGAAAATATTTTTAAATCAGGGTGGATTGTTGGTTTTCTCCTTTTTTTACAATAAACTTTGGTCTGTAGGAAAATGGGCCATGCTTCCTTCAGCCATTTTAATAGCTTAATCTTGGTCATTAATCACAATTGTACTTATATACAGGGAATGCTTTAACTACTTACGCCTAATGATGTAACACAGAGACATCCTTACAGGTCTTGCTCTGGTTATGATATATTTTTTGTTAAGCACTGAAACCATGATGAATTCTGCATAAGGTACAATCTATGTAATTTATGTCTGATACACAAGAGCATTGTTAGGGAACCAACTATTTCCTGGTCCTATACACACAGCCTGGGTTAAGGTTCCTAAAGTTAGGATCCCGGTCACATCTCAGGTCAAAGACCACCAAGAAGTAATTACAGTAAGAGTCAATGCTTCAAACAGCTTTCAGTTAAAAAACAAAACAAAGAAATGTGCCCTGAGGTAGTCCTAATGACACACACCTTTAAAATGTACCTAGATTTTACAAAGATATCAGAAGAAATGTTAGTTGGAAGGGAAGGTGAAATGGTGAGACCATCAAAATCAAAAATGCACATAGGTGAGGTCACATCTGGAGTACTGAGACCAGTTTTGCACCCCCTACAGAAAGGATTCAGACAAATTGCAGAGTCCAGTGGAGGACAACAAAAATTATTAGGGGGCTGGAGCACATGACCTATCAGGAAAGGCTGAGGGATTCGGGCTTATTTAGTCTACAGAAGAGAAGAGCGAGGGGGGATTTGGCAGCAGCCTTCAACCACCTGAAAGGAGATTACAAAAAGGATAGAGAGAGAGGCTGTTCTCAGTGGTGACAGATGGCAGAACAGCAATGGTCTCAAGTTACAGTGGGGGAGGTCTAGATTGGATATTAGGAAAAACTATTTCACTAGGAAGGCGGTGAAGCACTGCAATGGGTTACCTTGAGAGGAGGTGGAATTTTAAACTTTAAAGGTGTTTGAGACCCTGCTTGGCAAAGCCCTGGCCGGGATGCTGTTGTTGGGGTGGATCCTGCTTTGTTCATCTCAATGACCTCCTGAGGTCTCTTCCAACCCTAATCTTCCGTAATTCTGTGAAGGGACTTCTTTACTAGAAGCAGAAAAACTTAATTTCAATTATTTATTAGGCCAACCCCAGTGACATTTAAATACTGAATGAAATATTATGACTGCTATGTTTCTATTTAAAGATTTTGTAATTACCACTTCTACTTGTACATATGTGTAAATCACAGGTAACTTAAAAAAGATTATTAATAAGGTAGTTAATCACAGTTAACTCACAATTAACTCAAAAATTAATCATGCTTAATTGCAATTTTAATTGCACTGTTAAATTTAAATTTATTAAAAATTTTGGGATTTTTTTGACACTCATTTTAATTTCATTTAAAACGCAGAATACAGTGTACATTATTCACTCTACATTATTACATGTGATTACAAATATTCGTGCCATAAAAATCATAAACTAATAATATTTTTCAATTCACCTCATAAGTCCTCTAGTGAAATCTCTTTATTATGAAAGCACAGTTTACATATGTGGATTTCTTTCTTTTTTTTTTTTTTATTACGTAACTGCACTAAAAACAAAACAAACAAACAAAAAAAAAGGAAAAAGTTTGGAGCTTGCAAATCCAATCAGTCCCACCTCTTGTTCACCCAAATGCAAAAACAGCTTTGTTTACATTTGCAGGAGACAATGTTACCCTGCTTCTTATTCATGTTACCTAAGAGTGAGAACAAGTTTTCAAAATGGCATTTTTTTAGTTGGCATTACAAGGTATTTAACATGCCAGAAATGCAAAAAAAAACAAAAAAAATTTTTTTTTCATGCTGCAGCCACGAATGGACACTTCCATGCTGATGACACTCCTTAAAAATCATCAATCATCATCATCAACCATCCTGGGCTCAATGCCCATTGGTATCTGATGCTTCATGCAATATTTCCTTACATTTTTCCCCATCCAGTGTGGACTGGCTTAGTTTCTGAGTTGCAATTTTCTTTGGGGAGCCAACTTATCAACCCAACCCCAATCGTTCGACTGGTATCACCGACTTTGTTTATCCAGGCTATATCCGAGCTGTCATCTTTTATCAGTTAGTCGTACAGGCATCAGATTTCATTCCTATTGTTTTGAAATCAGCACGTCATCATCTGACTAACCCTCCTCCTCTATCCCAGCTTGGGACTGGCATGGAACCCCTAGAGGCTTCATGGCAGAGTTCTTAAAAATAATGTATTGATTAAATCTGTGTCTGAACTCTTTTTTTTTTTTTGGAGGGGAGATAATTATATGTTTCCTGCTGTTTTACCTGCATTCTGCCGTATATTTCACATTACAACAGTCTCAGAAGACGGTCCAGCAAACGTTGTTCATTTCAAGAACAGTTTCACTACAGATCTGACAAAATGCAAAGAAGGTATCAATATGAAATTTCTAAAGACAGCTATAGCATTCAACTCAAGGTTTAAGATTCTGACATGCCTTCCAAAATCTGAATGGACAAAGTGTGGAACATGAATGCATGTCCTTTGGAATGGTAGCTAAAGCATGAGAGGGCATATGAATTGTCAGCACATCTGGAACATAAATATCTTGCAATACCAGCTATAAAAGTGCCATATGAATTTGATTTCACTTTTAGACAGTGCCATAAACAAGAAGCAGGCAGCATTATCTCCTACAAATGCAAACAAACTTGTTTAAGTGATTGGCTGTGCAAGAAATAGGACTGAGGGGACTTGCAAGCTCTACAGTTTTACATTGTTTTACTTCTGAATGCAGTTATTTTTGCACACAATTCTACATTTGTAAGTTCAGTTTTTATAATAAAGGGATTGCACTATGGTAGCTGTATTAGATGAATTAAAAATACTATTTCTTATTTTTTACAATGCAAATATTTGTAATCAAAAATAAACAAAGTGAGCACTGTACACTTTGTATTCAGTGCACAAATCGAAATAAAAATATTTGAAAACACCCAAAATATTTAAATAAATGGTTTTCTATTATTAAGAGCACTAATAATCATGGTTCATTTTTAATCACTTGTCAGCCCCAATTATTAATAATTACTAAAGAAGATTCCTTCTTGGCCTCCATCTAAGCTAGAACCTAGTCCTGCAATTGGATCCTTGAACATACATATAGGTGCATTAAGCTATGCAGCCTCAGGAGTCCTTCCTTTCCAGCAATGCAGCATTTATACATTTGAGAGATGAAGACTTTCAAGGCGGTTTAAGATAAGTTAGCATTTTATATTAAAAATTAGTTTTATGAGAAAAATATGTATTAAATTTCTGCAGATGCCTTGCTTTGCCCTACCATGATCTTTCATGGAGCAGAATGAATGAGTTCAATATAGTACAAATTACATCGAATCTCATGCTGAATTACACTGAATATCACAGACTACCACAGAATTGTAGAATTGGAAGGGACATCTTGATTGCTAGGTCATCTAGTCCAGTACCCTGCACTCATGGCACGATTAAGTATTATCTAGAAAATCCCTGAGAGATGTTTGTCTAATCTGCTCTTAAAAATCTCCAAGAACAGACATGCTGCAACCTCCCTAGGCAATTAACCACCCTGACAGGAAGTTTTTCCTAATGTCCAATCTAAATCTCCCTTGCTGCAATTTGAGACCACTGCTTCTTCTCCTAAGCTCAGCAGTTACGAGTAACTTTTCTCCCTCCTCTTTGAAACAACCTTTTTAATGTACTCGAAAACCTTTACCACTCACTCAGTCTTCCTCAGCCCCATTTTTTTTTCAACCTTCTCTTTCAGGTCCCCATTTTCTAGACCTTTAATCATTTTTGTTGCTCTTCTCTGGACTTTCCCCAGTTTGTCCATGTTTCCTGCAATGGGTCACCCAGAACTAAATACAATACTTCAGATGAGGCCTAATCAGTGTGGAGTAGAATAGAAGAATTACTTCTCATGTCCTGCTTTCAACAGTTTTACTAATACATATCAGAATATTTGGGGTTGGTTTTTTGTTTTTGTTTGTTTGTTTGGGGTGTTTTTTTTTTGTTTTTTTTTTACAAGTGTCACACTGTTGGCTCATTTAGCTTATAGTCCACTGTTTCCCAGTTCCCTTCCAAAAGAGTCATTTTCTATTTAGTATGAATGAAACTGATTGTTCCTTCAAAATAGAGAAGTTTACATATTTTTCCTTGCTGAATTTCATCTGGTTTACCTCAGATAACATCTCCAGTTTGTCCAGATAATTTTGAATTTTAATCCTATCCTCCAAAGCACTCACAACCATCCTCCAATTTGGTATCATCCACACACTTTAGAAGTGTACCGTCTCTGTCATTATCGAAATCATCAATGAAGATATTGAACAGAAATGGACCCAGCACTGATCCCTGCAGGATCCCACTCTTTATACCCTTTCAACTTGACTGCCAACCCTAATAATTATTCTCTGGGAATGGTTTTCCAAGCAGTTATGCATCCATGATATAGCAGTTCCATCTAAGTTGCATATCCCTACTTTGTTTATGAAACAGTGCTGAGAAACCATATCAAAAGTATGAAAAATCTTTTTCTTCAGTTAGATATAAGAGGAGCACAAATAATTGTGGTGTTTTCATGCAAGTTAGTCAAACGGCCTAGGCAAATAATGAAGACATCCCTAATTGTTCACTTTTTTCCTCCAAAACAGTAAATTCCATACCAGAAACTAAAGAAGAATGTTAAATTTGCTAAGGGAAGCAAGGGAAAGTCAGGAAATGCCAAAGGTAAGATTACATATTATTTTGCTCCTGTGCATACATATTATTTTAATTATATATTATTTCTATTATTATTATTAATAATAATAATAATAATAATAATAATAATAATAATAATAATAAAACAACAATAATAATAATAATAATAATAATAATATAGTGAATGAGAGAGAGGTTCTGTAGACCCCTACCATGCTGTAGTCCAAACTCTGTTTCCAACTACAGCAGTTTAAATCCAAAATAAATCTACCAAAGTCAATAATTCTGTACAGAATTTGGCACAGGATACATAACTGAAATAAGAATGACAACTTTTACTTATCAAAACAAAAAGCAGTCAAGTAGCAGTTTAAACACTAGCAAAATAGTTTATTAGGTGAGCTTTCGTGGGACAGACCCACTTCTTCAGTCTGTCCCACGAAAGCTCACCTAATAAACTATTTTGCTAGTCTTTAAAGTGCTACTTGACTGCTTTTTGTTTTGATAGTGTATAGACTAGCACGGCTTCCTCTCTGTTACTATTCAACTTTTACTTATCTCACCTATTTCTGAGCTAAGTAAAAAAACCACTTCCCCCAAGCTTTCCTTTAATAGTACCTCACTCTCATGATCTCACTCACATTTTCATATCTATAGACGCCTCCCCCAAACCTGCCTTTTGCCAACAGAGCTCATTGATGCCATTTTTGCTTTTCAGAGGTGTTATAATGGTACTATGACGATGGTGTTCATAATTGCCTAAATAGGTAGATTAGAAAAAAATGAGTCTTTATAGAATCTCCTGCTCTAACCATTAGTCAGTCAACATACCAAATAAGAGTAGCTAGAAAGCCAGAGCTAGACTCAAACTGCAACGTCTATAAAGAGCATTTGCCTCACTTCCTATTTCTAAATTCAGCTGATCTCTACTGTCTTAAGTGTCTCATTCCCTCTTTTCTTTTCTTGTCCTGTCCAATTTTATGAAACCATCCTGCATTCTGAAAGCAGCTCACTAAACTCTTACCTGCAGAAAATTGTTAAATGCAGAAAGTGGTTACATAAGTTTTCTACTCTGTTGATTAGTTTATTCCCTCGTTTGGTATTTGTTCAGACAGGCGTTGCTGTTAGATAAAATGCAGTTTGGCATGAAACTGAAAAATAGCTTCCATTTCCTTATAGCCCCACAAGCATGGAGGAACCTCTTGTAGCAAAATTGGGTGTTTCTGCTGTGCTATTCAGGGGAAGGAAGGTCTAAAGAGCCTACAAGGGGCTGCAAACACCTCAGTACATCAGAACCTGACTCTGAGCCTCCTGACATGCTTATGCACGGCAAAAATGGTTCAGTGCTTTCTGAAAATGGTATGAAGGGAAAACACATTGTTTTGCCCATGTTAAAAACATCTTTAAGCCATTTTGTTGAGATGGTCTAGTGCAGGGGTCTGCACCCTGCAGCTCCAGGGCTGCATGTGGCTTTTTAAGGACTTCTTTGTTGCTTCCACTGCTATAATTGCAAAGTTTAATAAAAAAACTGATTATTTTAAATAAATGAACATCTAAAAGCCCAACAATGAACAATTCAGATCTAATGGCAAATGTTAATGTGACCTCAAAACATTGGATATCTCCCCCTTTAATATGTGCCTTGCATTGTGGATATGACACCGCATCAGTGGTTTGAGCATGTTGTTAATGAAGTCTTAATTTTGAAAAGGAAGCTTGTGGCATTCCTGCTGTGAAGGGCAACATGCATTTTAAGAAAGAAAACACACTAAACATGAAGTAAAATTGGCACAATTAAAGTAGGTTCAGGAGAGAATGTCAGGAAGACAGTGGTACAAACATACGTAAAGTGTGAGGAAACAGAATATGTGAAAAGTTTGTGAACATCCTGCAGTAAACTTGTATTACATTACAAATCACTGTGTATGCGCTATTCTTAAATCAGGGGTTACCAAAAGTATGATTTGATGTTATTTATTATGGACCATCTCATATTCACATGCACTGCAACTCCTCTATTACTGATTCTTTTACCAAATTTTTTTTTTGGGGGGGAAGGCTCTTCTTACTATTGTGATTACCAATCCCTAGTCTAGTGCCTATATGTTTTGGGTCTTGCACTAAGGTACCTCAAGAGGTGTGATCTTTATATCATGGATAAGTCCTTTGTTGTCTCAGTGAAAACCCAGCAAAAGTTGGCCAAGTTACAAGCTTTGAATAATGGCCATTCACATCTTTTCAATACAGACTTGTTAAGATTTTGGAAGGTAAATTCCCTGAAGATTACACCTGCTCTGGGTATATTCTAGTCTTGGGCTGAGATGACTTTTCCTATAGTTGCTCCTATCAGCTGCTGCAGGTTACCCTGGTGCTGGACATCAGAATAGAGAGTGAAGAAATTGTCCTTCATGTATCAGAGGGGTAGCCATGTTAGACTGTATCGACAAAAACAATGAGATGTCATGTGGCACCTTATAGACTAACAGATTTTTTGGAGCATAAGCTTTTGTGGGCAAAGACCCACTTCGTCAGATGCATGTATGCTCCAAAAAAAATCCGCTACTCTATAAGGTGCCACCTCACTTCCCATTGTCCTTCGTATTCCCCCTGCCAGTGTCAGACTTGAGGGAATGAGGAGGAATGGCAATCACAGAGGGAGTCTATTGGGATGAAGAGCCCAGGAAGACTGGGAAGCAGAAGGGGACTGGAAATCAGCCAAAGTCAGGAAGACAAATTGGGACTTGCTGGGCAGAGGCTGGGAGTCAAAGAGACCGTGGGGAGGGGGCCGGTGGGTGGGGACTTAGCTTGGACAAGAAGCCCATTAGGAGGTCATTCTCTCTGTTCAACTAACAAAAGTCTATGCTATTTATATAAAGGTTTGGGTCAAGGATGAGTACATGCACTTTTTAGCTCATACCAATAAGATGTTTTCACTCAGGTGAAAAAAAGGTTCAGCGTTTTTTGCTCTTTAGTACTAATAATGGCCTTTGACGGAGCAGCATTATTTTCCCAGAGACCAACCAGATTCACAAATTCAAGCTGAATACACTGACTAACACTGTAAGGAAGACTAGAGGTGAAAGGCTGGAATTCTACAAGATGACCCTGGACCAGCAGCAGGAGAAAATCTATAGAGCCTTTATTTCTGCAGTGTCCAATACACTGCCTGTTCTCCACATGTGGTGAATTGAACAGGGCAATGTGAAGCTCCCTCCATCTCTCCGTGCACATGCCCCACCACTTGGTGAGACAAGCACATAGTGGCAGAAGCGGCTCCTCCCACGGCTCGGGGTGGCACAGCATGGCTCAGAACAAGGTGGCTCAAGGTGGCTCACAGTGGGGCAGCTCCAGTGAGTCACAAGCAGTTTGCATGGGGTGGGGGTGGGGCACATACCTGGCTGAGCGAGGTGTAGCATGCCTGACTTGGGGGGCGGTGCTACAGCGATTGCTAAATTTTGGTTTGGATGCCACTGCTCTAGTTAGACTTGCTAACTCTTGCTTGAAAGAAAATGATTATCTTTATGGGGATGATTTATATGCTTTTGCTGGAGAGTGAACGATACTATGATGTGTGGGATTCTGTTTCCACAAAAGGGAGTATATGAGGGAAAAAGGAAGGTGGCTTTATCTAATTCTGTACAAGTGTTCAAAGAAATGTCTGTTCACCTGCAGAAAAAGCAGCAGGCATTCTATAGCATACACTAGTAGTAGTAGTAGGCATCCTTCGATCCCGAGGGATCATGGGTTTGCGCCCCTGTTGGACTGATTCGAGCAGTGTCTTCTGTAGCTGTGCAATCCAATCCGGGAGTGGCAGTCCCTTCTGCACTGTGACCGGCAGTAGGTACATGTCGCTCTGGTATCATGGGCACAGATCTTCCTGAGGGCTCTCCTGTCTTCTGCTTCCTTCACCAAGGTAGTCTCATACATAACAAGAGCTTCCTTCACTCCCTGTTTCCAGGCACGCCTGTCTGAGGCGAGCGAATGCCAGGTGTTCACACTGATAGAGAGAGCGCTGATATCATGCTTGCACATGTCCTTGTAGCTCAATTTAGGTCTCCCTTTCAGCCTCTTTCCAGATGCCAGTTCGCCGAAGAGGAGGTCCTTCGGTATTTGGCCATCCGTCATGCGCGAGACATGGCCCAGCCAGCGCATACACCTCTGTTTGAGAAGGGTGAACATGGAGGCAGTGCCTGCCCTCTTAAGCACTGTGCTACTGGGGACCTTGTCCTGCCATGAGATACCGAGTATGCGCCTAAGGCAGTGCATGTGGAATGTGTTGAGCCGCTGCTCTTGTTTTGAGCGCAAAGTCCATGTTTCACTGGCGTACAGCAGTGTGCTCAAAACACAGGCTGTGTAGACCTGCACCTTGGTGTGTACAGTGAGCTTATTGTTAGCACATACTCTCTTCATCAGCCTGGAGAAAGTTGTGGCGGCTTTTCCAATGCGCTTGTTCAGCTTGCTAATCAAGTGACAAGTTGTCCAAGATCGTCGAGCCTAGGTACACGAACTCATGGACAACTTCCAGTTCGTAGTCTAGCACGTTGATAGATGGCTCGTTACCCACATTTTGGCCCATCACCTGGGTCTTCTTTAAGCTGATTGTGAAGCCAAATTCCATACATGCATCCGCAAACTGTTATGAGTGACTGCAGTTCCTGCTGAGTGTGAGCAGCAATAGCTGCATCATCAGCAAAAAGGAACTCCCTTAGACGCTTCGTAAGCACCCTGGTCTTCACTCTAAGCCTCGACAGTTTGAAGACATTGCCGCCCATTCTCGTGCAGAGAGAGATGCCCTCTGTAGCAGTTCCAAAGGCATATTTGAGCAAAACTGCAAAGATGCCGCCGAACAGTGTTGGAGCCAGCACACACCCCTGCTTCACTCCACTGAGAATCTCAAAGGGTTCGGATGTGGATCCGTCGTATACGACGGTCCCCTTCATGCCTTCATGGAAGGCCCTAATAATGCTGAGCAGAGTTGGGGGACAGCAGATCTTAGCCAGAATCGCAAGCAGACCTTTTCTGCTGACGAGGTCAAATGCCTTGGTCAGGTCGATGAAGGCAATATACAGAGGTTTGTTCTGCTCCCTGCACTTTTCTTGTAGTTGCCTAACAGAGAAAACCATGTCTAGGGTGGACCCTTCAGCTCTGAACCCACACCAAGACTCAGGGTAGAATCTCTCCGCAAGAACATTGAGCCTCTTCAGAACAACGCATGCAAATAGCTTCTCCATGGTAGTGAGAAAGGAGATGCCACGATAGTTGTCACAATTGCTTTTGTCACGCTTGTTCATGTAGACAGTAACAATGTTAGCATCCCTCTTATCTTGCGGTACGCTGCCTTCTCTCCAGCATTGGCAGAGTATTCCATGCAGCTCTGAAACTAGGGTACCATTGGCGCATTTGGGGACTTCTGAGGGAATACCGTCTTTCCCTGGGGCTTTTGCAGAAGAGAGTGCTTTTAGCATGTCACTGAGTTCCTCCAAGGTGGGCTCAGCATCGAGTTCAGTCATGGTGGGCAGAGGCTCAATGGCATTCAGGGCTCTCTCTGTAACTATGGTCTCTCTGGCATACAACTGTGAGTAGTGTTCCACCCAGCATTCCATCTGCTTGGTTCTGTCCTTCAAGACTTCGCCTGTGGCTGACTTAAGTGGGGCAGTCTTTCTTTGTGATGGACCGATGGCCTGCTTGATCCCATCGTACATTCCTCGCATGTTACCAGTGTCTGAGGTCTGCTGAATCTTGGAGCAGAGTTGGAGCCAGTAATCGTTGGCACACCGCCGAGCAACCTGCTGCACTTGACTCTGAGCAGACTGGAGCACCCGCAGGTTCACCTCACTGGGAGAGGACCTGTATGCAGCCAGCGCCTGTCTCTTCTTCTCAATCAGGGGTGTCAGCACTTCGGTGTGGGCTTCAAACCAATCAGCAGACTTGACTGTCTTCTTCCCAAAGGTAGATATCACAGTATAGATAGCGTCCCGTAGTTGTTCCCATCTCTTGCTGATATCAGTGTCGTCCGGGAGGGGCAAGGCCTCTTCAAGTGCTTGGACAAACTCACATACTTTTGAAGGGTCGTGAGTCTTGCCAGTGTCAATGCGTGGCCTCCCTTCCTTTTTGGAGCGAAAGAATCTTCGCGGTTGGATGTGCACACACAAGCAAATGGTCAGCATCACAGTGTGCACTGTGGTAGCTACATGTCACCCTGGCGTTACCTAAACGGCTGCGTTTGGTGAGGATGAGGTCAAGCTGGTGCCAATGTTTCGATCTCGGGTGTTGCCACGAAACTTTGTGCTGGGGTTTGACGTTGAAGAAGGTATTGGTTACACAGAGGTCATGTTGGGAGCAGAGTTCAAGGAGGCGCTGTCCATTTTCATTCATCTTCCCTGTTCCAAACTGTCCCAGACAGGATGGCCAGCTGTGGTGGTCGCTGGCAACTCTGGCATTGAAGTCCCGGAAAGCCAAGCCAAGGATGAATAGTGGCTCATGGGAAGGTACCTCACTGATGGCAATGCTAAGTTCATCATAGAACTTGTCCCTAACTTCCTGGGCAGAAGTTAAAGTAGGCGCATAGACGCTGAAGATGTTGACCATGCCCACTGGTGTTTGAAGCTGGATTTTCAGCATTCTCTGAGTTCCCACATTTGGTGGTATGACTGAGCCAACTAGGCTGTTTCTGATTGCGAAGCCAACACCGTGGTCCCTGGTCTCTTCTGGAGGCCTCCCATGCCAGAGAAAGGAAAAGTCCTTCTCCCTGAGACATCCAGAGGACGATAGCCTTGTTTCCTAGAGGGCCACGATGTCCATCTGTAGTCTTCTCAGCTCGTTGTTAATGATTGCTGTCTTCCGGGGTTACTAATGCTCTGTAGGTCTTCTGTAAGGCCTGGAGTCATGGTCCTTACATTCCATGTGCCCAGCCTGAAGGCTGGATTATTTTGTTGCTTGTTTGTTTTGCCTGGTGTAAGGTTAACGATCCACCTGTTGGTGATTCCCTAAGCCCCACACACCCAGTGGAGCAAGTGGACCACGGCGAGGCAGCACCTACTTGGCTGGGGGCTGCCCAGCTTGAGGTGGGTGGTAGCTGCCCAATGAGATCCGAAGACCTCTCCCACCGTCGGAAGCAACCCCTGGCGCCTCACTCTACGCCAATCGAGTGCAGTGGCTTAATACTGGTAACTGCTGCTTCCTGTGTTATGTCACCACTCAGAAAGTGATGCTGGAGTGTCCTCTCCAGGGCACAGGCCTGGGCAAGTAAGTTTGAAGAACCCGCTGATGCCCAGCAGCAGGTTCCCCCTCTCCATGCCACTCATGTAATCCAAGGGAAAGGTGAAAGGCAGTACAGCTTGGCACCAATGTTGTCGCAGGAGCTGCCAGAGTGAGATTGAGCACAACCTCAAACTGCCTTAGGGGCTCCATCTCCCGATTTTTCCTCGGGGTTTACTCCCGAAGCCTTTCCCATGACTAGGTATCACCGCAAGGCAGAGGAGGTTTTAAATCAGAGTTTCCTTCTCCTAGGCGGGCGGCCTTCCCAGGCTGACGAATCCCATCTGCCCGAAGCAACTGGTTTGAAGGGGCCAGTCACCCACCTTCGCCCCTTCCCTCTCAGTGCAAACAGTTTCGCCGGGCTTAGAAACTAAGCCACACATGAAGGCCAGGAGCTGGACTTTGGTTGTCAGAGGCTATTGGAGACGCACGCCATGGCAGCATTTTATAGACAGTGAGAGCTTATCCACGCTACCACACTACTGCAGTCCATACAGTACTATACCACTTGTGGACCTACCTAGGACTTTGGTTGTTGGGCATACTTTTCAGAAGCACAGATATGCACTCAATGAACACTGTATGTTACACACCGTCTCCCGTGCCTTATATTTCTACCCTTGGAGTTCACTCAGTCCTTGAATGGCAGACTGCTAAATAAATGCTCTAATTACAATCCAATACTTGAATAACAGTCCTAGAATCCTCACAAACCCTATTAACTCTAGTCTACAATGACCAGCTGCCTGTCAAGCCAATCTTTAAAATCAATGCATCACTCTTCAAGGCTCCAAGTTTAGAGAGAACCTACTGCACTTCACTCATTAATGTCAAGAGACAAAATCTTCCAGATGCGAGCAGAGAAGAGGAGGGGCACCAGATAAAAATTATACATATTTGACTTCTGTTTTCAATCAAGAGTAAAGTGTATAAACCCTGGCTTTTACTCAGCCAACAATACTCTCCAAGGTCAAAAATCTGGATATTCAGACCTTCAAAGGTCAACATGTGCTTACAAGGTAGGCTAGCTTCCTCCTGGCCAGTTTCTCCATGTAAATGCAATCCAGATTTCTAGGTCCTTTGTGGTCAACAGGGCTTTTACATTTCCATAGTTTAATCTGCCCAAGAGAGGATCACAAATGGAAGTGATGCTTCCTTGGAAACAATCCTCTCTCAGCCTCTGTCCATACTACACTAGCCAACCTTCACAAAAAGGAAAGAAGATTTATACTTGAAGTATCCCTTAAGAATTTTAGGTTTTGTTATTTTAGAGGGTAGGGGAAGGAGGACTATGAAAGAACAAGCAGAATTATTCTGCATCTTTTAAATAAAATGCAGCTTACAAAGATTTTTTGCATTTGGGTTTCTGTGTTCTCTCAGCTGAAAAGTTAGTCAGACACCCCTGACACAGACAGCGAAGGCAAACCCATAAGGCTTAGAGGCTTTCAGTTTTTTACTTTATTTTAGTAAAAAGGCAGGCGAATTCCATTCGGCCTAAGAGAGGGAGATTATCCTATTCTCATTTAACACAAGAAAAGGATTACAAAGGGCAGGATCCCCCACAGAAAATAAGCGTGCTGCCTAGTTAAAGGTTCTCTAAAGCTACATTTTCATATTCTCGTGGTACCAGGTATGTATAAGTGGAACAGGAAAAAGTGTACACAAGATGTGAATATGTAATCTGTTTTTAGGATATTCAGATAATAATATTGGACCATCTGGAAGGAAGCCTGGCCCAGCACCCTGCAGTGTTCTCTGCTTACTTTTCCTCCGTCTTTATTCCTAATAGTCTTCATAAGGTTTTAAATATGCACAGCGTTAAGATTAGACATAAATAATGCAGAAAACCACTTTACTTATTTGTTTACACTAATGTATATTAATGTTTCTATTATTTCATATATATTTTTTCTTTATTTAATGAAAGCTCAAGGTTTGTGTTTCTTTCACCAAAATCATCTTAATTAATTTAAGTAGTCATCTGAATAAAAAACCCGTCACTTGTAATTAGTCCATGGTTTTCCCCCAACAAATAATTTTATAATTGCAATAATAAATCAGGCTACAATTGCCAAAACAACTAACTGCAAATACTCCAAAAGTGCCAATATATAATGGTTTATGCAGGTCTGGGAGACTTGAAAAGAAACACCACAACATTCTAAGTAGGCAGAAGCATAAAGTAGCCTAGATTTTCAGTAAGATTTACAGACTACTTCTCCATTATAATTTTTCTCTCTTTACATTACTTTAGTCTCTATTATTGTTATTTAAACTCTGCCCACTCTGATCCTCTTGCCTCTTAAGAAGAATGCAAACCAAACGACTGATGATTGTCCAACTTTCAAATGCACATCATTCAAAGGGTACTGAAATTAGGCAAAACATGGTTATGTGCCATCCTTACTTCTTAGTCACATCAACTACTTCCCCTATATGGGAGGCAATTTTATGAATCAGCATGGGACATCTATTCAATGAATATGATGTGTACCACTCTCTCCTGCCACAGGTGGCTACAGGAGTGTCATAATGGGAAAAGAACACAATGCTGGTATGCAAGAGACAAGAGCATAATGAGATCAAGAAGCTTGCAAAATCTAACTTTGCACACCAGAATGTAAGGTCTCCAGGACAAAGATCATCATCTAGTTCATGTCACTCTTCTACATCGTCCTCTACCAATACAGTAGTATCACAGACAGCCCTCTAGGAAAATACACATTCTGTCCTCTAGCCAAAGGGCAAGCACACAACATCGCTCAACAGGGTGGTTGCAAGATAGATCTTTAACTTTTTATGCTGACTTCTAGGCAGTGTAACCCTTCTGCTAAAGGTATGGCTGCAGGTGTGGTATATATCAGTTTTTTCATATATGCCAATACTCTGATTGAGAAGGTGTTTTGTTTTTTTAAATTGGGAACGGAAGGCATGCACACAAATAAATTTGATTCTGTCTTCATCTGCTGCCAGAAGAGAGAAACAATCACCCTAAATTGGTACAAGTAATAGTAATATCAAAAAAAGCCTGGACTTTCCAGTTGTTTGCTTGTGTCTTTTTATGAAAAGTATGCATTTTATATATTTAACTCCACTTGATTCACAGAAGCACACTGAGCTCTTGTGAATGTACTGGTTATGTACTGCTTCTTTTGCATCAAGAAACAATGTAGCTTTTTTGTCTACTAATTTCTACTGTAATAAGAAGGAGAACAACAGTCAAGTGTGCCACAGAGGAAGAAAAAGGATAAATGCTTTCCTAACAATTAGCTGATTAAGGCTGAGTCAGAAATGACAATGAACTATGCATATGATATCAAGTGTGCTCAAATGAGATTTTCAAAAAAGCCACCAAGTCAAGTCCATTAGATGGGATAGTTAAGTTTACACTAAGACAGAAACAATGGAATGGGCACATCTATTGCTAATCTTCTGACTGCTGACCTCAGCCACATCAGCTCACATTATGATCTCAAAAATGGCAGTGTCTGACAGGGTCAGTCAGTATAGATATGGATACACTGTGGTTTTTATTTTGGAATACATTTGTATCCCCAAATAGAAATTCTACCACTATACACTGCACTAAAAATAGCAGGGCTACTTTAAGTGCTATATTTCATTCCCCTTAACCCTTGTTGTGAGAGTGGTAGTGGGCAGTTTGAAAGAGGCACATATTTTGAACTTTGGTGCCCTTTTCTTCATTAGGTTTTAAATATGCACAATGTTAAGATTAAGCACAAACAACACAGGAAACCACATTATTTGTTTACATTAACGTATATTAATTTTTCTGTTATTTCAAATATATTTTTCTTCATTTAATTAAAGCTCAAGGTTTGTGTTTCTTTCACCAATGTCATCTTAATTAATCTAAGTAGCCATATGAATAAAAAACCTTGTCATTTATAACTAGTGCATGGTGTTCTCCCCAATAAATAATTTCATAATTGCAATAATCAATCAGGCTACAATTGCCAAAGCAACTAACTTCAAGCACTGTTTGGATGGCACCAAGGTCAAAATAAGTTACCTCGAAATAACTTAAGCAATTTGGGTAATGTGAATTTTATAAGTTATTTCAAGATATGGCTCCAGTGTAGCTCTAGTCTATGTGGATAAGAACCTGTGGATAAAACACTCTGAAAAATAAAACTAAAACCTCCAAAGCAGCAATAAGTTATTGAGGTGATCCACATTACTCTGAGTTGCTTATTTATCCTACAACCCACCTAGATGCCACTGGCACCGTACCGTTAGAACTACCATCTTCCAGATGGTGTGCTAACAAGATCATTAAAGACTCAGAGGCACTTTGCCAGAGTAGGGCAATTGGTCAAATGCTTTCTGCTAAATTTGTTCATTGGTGTTAACAAATGCAGAATTTTTCACTTCCTTTCCTCTAACTCAAGTGTAGTATTTTGATGCAATGTTAGAACAGTTGTCATGTATCACTCCCTTAACGAGATGCTCTTTGGTGGCAATTCTCACCGCACACAGTGCATAGTGTGCAAAGAACTATGGGTATTTTTCAGAGGCCCGCTAAATGCATCTTACACAAAGGCACTGTTCATACTCCATTTTTCCAAACCATCATGCTGTGTCCTTCAAATGCATAAAAAGTGTAAGTTCCACACTGCAGATTAGCATCTCCTATCATTTCCTCCACAGTCAAAGCATTACATTTACCTGCAGCAAAATCCATCCCAACAGAATAAAAAATTCTGTCAGCAAACGCATATCTATTTTTGCTTTAGATGCCATTACCACCACTTCAGCAAGGATGCTGTATCTTGCCATACTGTGAATAAATTTTGCCCTGATATGATCATAGACATGGAAAAGCTTGTCTAAGATTGTCTTGTTCTTATGCCTCCGACCACCCTGGTTTTTACTTACAGAGCATAATCTATATTTGAGTAACTTTAGTAATTGAATTTCTAACATAGCCTCTGCAGATATGATTCCACAATCCCAAAAAATCTATGTTCAGAAACTTATATTGATAGTCATGCTTTATTTTCCTTTTCTTCATTTCACATTATTTTTAGTCCTACGTCCTTGGACCACCCGAAAAGATTCCTCTCCGTTTTCAGTGTTTATGCTCTTCATATACTTGTAGCTAATCACATCTCCCACTTAGTCATCATTTAGACAAGTTCTGTGCATTTCTTTTCATCTTCCTTCTCTCGTAAATCAATCTCTCCAGCTCCTTAACAGATTTTGTTGCTCTTTTGTGAATTCCATCCAATTTGCTGATTTCTTTTGCAGGACCAAACCATTCACAAGTGCATGCAGTATTCTAGGTGTAGTCTTATCTTGACAAAGGCCACAAATCCTCTTTGTATCTATATACTGACTTTAATCCGGAGAGCCCAAAGCGTTCTAAGTGGATAATTACAGGGAGGAAAACTGAGGTATAAAGAAAGGAAGCATCTTGATCAGTGTTACACAAAGTCAGTGGCTGAATCAGAAGATGACCAGGTCTTCTGATTCCCAATGACCAAGTCAATACAGACAACTGCCTCTGTCTCACTCAGTCTTCTCACAGCTAGTAAAGTGACCAACCTCTAACTAGCCTTACTAGCTTTAACAACAAACCGGTGCACCACAAAACCAAAACCAAATTATCATACATTAGATACCTGACCAACCTGCTAATTTCCATAAATTACATTCCAGAAGTCAAGACTGGTTTTAACTAATACAAAACTAGGTTAGGTTGAAACAGTTTTCATCTTTTAAGATTGGTTCGTTTTGGTTCAGGTATCTTTGATAAGGAATCCTCAATAAACTAACTAAAGAACTTCAAAGTTTGAGAATAATTCCTGATGGAAGAACTCTATAGGGGAAAGAGTCTAAGCAAAAGCAAGTCTGAAAGTTGAGTGGGAGAAGAATCTGACCAGATAAGAAAAAAAATGGAAAAAAACCAAAAGCCCAGGATGCAGACACATTAAAAAAGCAGCACTGACCTAACAAAGGAATATGAATTATAGGTGACGAATGGCATCATATCCACCGCCACCACCCCCACACACAAATCTTGGGCTACATCTATATCTTGAAGGTCAACTGCTGCTACATAATTTTTGTTACACCAGTTGCATACCAAAAATCAACTTTGCAGCCATCAACATCCATGCCTGTCTTCATGACAGAAGCTGGACAGCTGCACTCTCCCCATCAATTTTCCTTAATGCTAGTGGCTCACGAGGAGTTCCAGGGATGATCTTCTACAGTAAGTGTAGATGCAAGCCTTGGAAACTCCTGAAAGACCCAAATTATTTAAAAGTTTCCACCATCCATTTATTTTCCACTACACATACTTTTCACCTATGACACTGTCTTGCTTTGGCCACTGACCCTTCTTTCTCTCCTGCAAAACCAAATGAGAGAAGTAAAAAATACAGGACTACCACAAATAAACCAATAAGTCATAATGCCCACCATCTAGTTTCTTGTGATGTCAAAGGCAAAAAACCTTTGCTGATTCACCAAGGACTAAAACTACTGTAGCTTAAAATATTATAAAAGCAGAAGATGCAAAAGCAGTCATAGACAGTACAGATCCACTTAAAAACCCTACAATCTGCTTATTAGAGAGATTATGGTTGAAGTTTCAAGACATGTTAGATAATATGGAGGATGATTAAGAAATCTATATACTAAATTTATGGTGCAGTATTTCATAAATAACTACAAGTAAAAATGAATGAGAAGACACTCTCTCCTGCTAGCTTTTTTAATTCCACATTAGTAATCTTTTGCTCACCATGATGCAGTTGGAAACTTTACACTGAAATCTTCACAGCCAAAAAGTATGGCCCATGTTGCTGAGCACTTACAGGAAGGGACATCAAGTGCCAAGTTTGCTGATACACCAGTGGTGGCTGCATCCCATAGAGTTTGATACTGTCATGGCCTCTGCCATTTAACTACAGGAGGAACAGCCCACTGAGAATAAAGAACCTACTAACTGTTAATAGATCTGCATTTGAATGGATGCTGCAACTGGCTCCTGTTTGTGAAAAGTACAATCAGCCCTCATTTGGACAAAACTTTGAGATCTTTTGCACTTGAGACTGGCCTGCTGCAGCTGTAGAGACCAACCACAGCCATGAGGCCTTGCTATGCTTCCTTCCAGACATGCAGTCCTACCCCGCTGGCCCTTGTGGGGCTAGAGCTGTTCCAGCCCAGTGTGGCTAGCTGCCATCAGAGTTCACAGGCAAGCACAGTAGTAAGCCACATGCTTACCGGTTAACCATTTAACATACCTACATGAGACATCTGTTAGCTGACGGGAGGGACACTTACCTGGAATTCGGATTTTAAATTTGCCACTCTGCCCAAAGCCGCCCTCTATTACTCCATCCTCTCCTGTAGATAGTTTGACTTTCAGCCCCACAAAAATCTGGATGTTGGTCTCCTTCTTAAACAATGAACGACCAATCACACTGTAATCATCCAAAACCTGTAGAAGAAATGTATTTATTTATATATGTATACACGCACAAAGCCTATATCATACAGTAACAAAAGAATTATTCATATATGGAACACTTAATGATTTGATAATAATGTGCTTTATAGTTCTCATCAGAATGAATCTGGGACTATCACAACTTCCAAATGACTTGCAATATACATAAACATTTATTGTAAGGGAGCACAGGTCTGATGATCAAGAACTAGCGAGTTCTACTCTTAACTCTTTTCCAAAACTGCAAAGGCGCCTCTGTCAGTTACCTTCTGTGCCTCATACTCCCCTACTGTAAAAATAGGGGGAATAATACTCATTGGCCTCACATAAGTCATGTGAAGAGTAATTAGTTAGCATGTGTTAAATTCGTTGAAATCTCTTCATGCAAGGCAATGGAGAAGTGCAACTGTTATTAAAGATCCTTAGCATAAGCAGTTTATTCCATCACTTACCCCACCATCACTTCTATAGATACTCACTTCCCTCACCATCAGTTCTGCACTCATATGACCTTGGTTTCAATGAAACAGATGATAATTACTCAGAATTACCCAACACATCCTTTAAAATTTCACTGTATACCGTCTTTAAACATGTTGATTTGTTAAACCAACACTCATAAGACGGTTGTACTGAAATTTACTTTCAAGGTTTGTAACCAGGTGAGAGGAACCATTCCAAGTTAGGATTCTGAATTAAGTGATCAGGCACAAGAACCAGCAAGTATGGTGGATGGGGGAGATAAATCACCCTCCCTACGACATTATGAAGGGAGATCAGCTTTTAAAAAGCCTAAAATGCTGATTTCATAACATTTAAAAATGCTCTTCCTCCTCACTGTAGCTGTTTGCTCTGGATGCCAGGAGGCTGGGTGAGGCTTTGCATGCTGCTCCCATCACCTTGCAAAATATCTCAGCTCCCACTGGCTGGTTAACAGCCAGGAGAAGCTCAGGGATTTTGCTGAAGGTGGGGAAGTCGTGGAGAATCACGAAGAGCCTCCCCCTCTCCGCTTCACTGTCTGGAGTGGAGAGCAACAGTGGGTAGGCTGCAGTTTGAGTATCTGGAGTTGCCGCAGGCAGGGAGCCTGCATCAATACCCTGCAAGGCTGCTGGCCAGGAGCTGTCAAGGTAAGTCTTCCGGCCAGACCCTCTCTTTCTCCCTCCCTCTGGCCCCTCCAAGGCACATAACTCATACTTTCTGCACCTCCTCCTGCACCCAAATCCCCTCCCAGACCCTGCCCCGGTCATAACCCTCAACATAGATCATAACCCAAACCCCCTAAACCCCAATCCAAAACCCCCTTCTGCCCAAGATCACAACCCTAACCCCTGCACCTCCCTCCTGCATTCCGGGCCCCTGCCCCAGGTCACAACAGCCTCCTTCACCCAAACTCCCTCCTGTACTCCAATTCCCTACCCCAAGCTCCCTTCTGCTCTCAGGTGCCATCCCAGACCCCACACCTCCCCCATTAACATAACAGAAGAGTACAACCCTTGTCCACTTCCCAAATTCTTGGAGTGGCACCGCATCAAAAATTATTGCACACTGCTGCACTATTATACAGTTCTGTTAAAGGGCATTGAGGAAAACCTAGACTTAATATATGGATATTGAAAAAAACTAACATTGTTGAAACTGTAGCATTCCTTTATTACAGATGTTATGAAATACACTTACACTTTTTAAAATAAGTCTACTCAAGCACCACTCTTGCACTCACCTCAGTGACAAGTTTGCCAGATATGATCTTGTGACTAAGCACTGAGGCAAGGGCTTGATTTTCACAGTGCTGAGCAATAATATTTCATACCCCTCCTCCTCCTCTTCTAGTTATTACCAATATTCAGCAGATAGAAAACTCCTTTTATGAGCTGTCATGAAAGCACTTCATAAATAAGAACCACAATCTCTCTCTGATGGGAAAGCAATACTCTCATTTTACAAATGGAAAAAATGAGGCACAGAGTGGGATGGCACTTAGCTTATAATCACATTGGTGGCAAATTTGGAAGAGTACCCCCAAAGGTCCAGACTCACAGTTCTCTACACTAACCGTTAGACTGAGATTAGAATAAATTAATTTACTGATTTACCTTGAAGGAAAAATATTAGGAAGAGGATGCCCAGCCTCAAGTAACAAGGTGAAAAGAACCCTGATTATGCAATAAAATAAAAACAAATGAGGAAACTAATACACCAGCTTTTTAAAGACACTTTTTAAACAGATATGATCATTTTGTTAGCCCTGGATCTATTTTTGTAAAAATAGTAATTAAAAAAATTAAGACTTTATTTCACACTTTTTTCCTTTAAGAACCTGCAAAAAGCATGTTTTCTCCCAATGAAACTCAACACTTCCAATTACTTTAACAGCAATTTAGCTCCAATCACTGGATTTCACATTAATCCCCTTTGAGTTCTCAGAACAGCTACTACGGCAGTCACTTTGCCTAATAGCTCAACAGCCTTTTGAGAGATCTCACTGCATCTCTCTCGCTTGTTCTCTTTTTTATGAAATATTATTAACTTAAAAAGCCAAACACTGAAAAGACAGTAAGGGATATGTAGTCTGTTCTGAGCAGCAGCAAGGGGCCTAGCAATGAGGGCAGACTAATTTTATTAACTTCAGGGAAACTTCAAAAAGCTTTAGGGCTTTAATGCCAGACAGAGACGACCCCAAAAGTCAGTTTAAGTGCTGCATAAACAAAGGATTAGGGCAAGAGAAAGCTGAAGGCTCCTTGCATTTCTTGTTTATATTGTCATATGACCTAGTGGGAGTGGGAGAGGGCTGCCTCTCTGACTTTAATCCCCATGGTGTACAGTGGCGTTTCAGTTCACTGACCTACATTACGATAATATTTTTTTAAAATTTATGGGAAGAGGTGCAGCATCAAACTCACTTATGGACTTTTAAAAAAAAATTTAAAAAAAATTTTTAAAAAAAGGGGGGGAGGAGAGAGAAAGAGAGAGAGACAGACCAGAACAGAAGTGTTTCTGGCTGCTATATTCTCCTTCTCTTGCGTCGGTTAGATCAGCAGCTTAGGAAGGGATTTTAAGTTCAAAGGGAATGTCTCTGCTACTCTTGTTTTATGGCTTAGACTAGAGGACACAATAGCATTGATTTTATGAAATATTCCCTCCTTCGTCTTGGCTTGTGTGTTTGCAGAAAAAAGTAAATAATACTTTATCATCATAGGTGAAGTGTGTGCGTCCTCCTCTCTCTCTCACACACACACCGCCTCTATAATACCAAAAAGGAAAGAGACACATGCACATACTAAAGGCTACAGCATTATATCTGCAACTCTACAGTTAGGGTTACATGTGGACCTATTCAGTGCAAACCCACAGTTTAACTCCAAGGAAAAAAAAATTGCTAGTTCTTCTCAAGAGGCAAAGCTGTGAACTACACTGTCAAACCCACCAAATCATCTTCATTTATAAGGTGACACAAACAAATGTAGTGTTAGCTAAACATCCCCCTCAAACAATTCACTCACCGGACATTTGGAGATCAAAAACACTTCATGTGCCTATCCCCTGTCCCTGAAAAAAACCAAAGGAAGGAGGACAGAAATGGATGGGAGAAAGAACAAAGGGAGCTATTGGAATGAGGTCAGAGAAATGATGAGAGAAAAGTTGGGACCACAAGAAAGAACAAGAACACTGATGCTGTGTCTACACTTGCCCCCTACCTTTTGGAAGGGGCATGGTAATGAGCAAGTTGGGAAGATGCTAATGAGGCAGTGCCATGAATTGCAGTGCTTCATTAGCATAATGGCAGCCACACACGATTTGAAAGTGCCATTTTCTAATCGCAAGCCACCCGTGTAGACAGGGGCCTTTCGAAAGTACTCCCTTGGACTTTGAAAGCCCCTTCTTCCTAAAACCAAACAGGAAGAAGGGGCTTTCGAAGTCTGGGAGGCCTTTTTGAAAGGCCTCCTGTCTACATGGGCAGTGCACGATTCAAAAGTGGCACTTTTGAATCATGAGCGGCTGCCCTTATGCTAATGAGGCGCTGTATATTGATGGCAGCACCGCATTAGCATCTTCCCAACTTGTTCATTACCATGCCCCTTCCAAAAGGAAAGGGCTAGTGTAGACATAGCCTGAAGGTTCAAATAGCTAGAAAGCAGCACTCTCTTTTCTGATTTAGCCTAACATGACTGAAAACCTGATAGAAAATTAGACAGTTTCACAGATCCTGGAAAAGAATGAAAAAGGGATACATGGAGAAACATGGAGAATGAGAAATGGAAGAGGAACGAATAACTTAATGATGCGCTAAAAGTGGAAAGATTTATTATTAGAGCACATTTGCTATTTTACAGAAAGTTCACTTCAGACAACATTTTAATCTTGAAATCAATGGCAGTTTGCTGGTCCTTGCAAAAAGTTTCAAAACATGTACCTAACTGTGGGAGCGCCAAGAGTACAGGAAGGATACTCCCTTCGGCACATGATCCTCTATGGGGGCTACAGAGCTTCATCTTTTTTTGCTTTGAAGTTGACACGTACGTATTGGAGGAAATAATCCTTTGATTGACCCTTCAGAGGATAGAGTAGATAGGAATTCACAGTCATTTCCAGATATAGGGTCTAAAAATATGGCTTTGGTTTTATTACTGTACATCAGAGTAACTACTCAGCAGAAAAAACATTGTTTCAATCAGCAAGATCTTCTCAAGGGTTAATGTCTATAACAAAGATGTTGCAGTATCAGAACCATGAGACTTAGGCCTTGTCTACACTTCCACTACAGCACAGCCACAGCGTCACCTTGGCACTTCACTGTACCTATGGCAACAGGAGGGATTCTCCCATCAATACATGCAATCCACTTCACAAAGAAGAGATGGGTCAGTAGAAGAATTCTTCCTTTGTATAGCACTGTCTACAACAAGCATGTCAGACATGCTGGCCGCATGCAGGCCCATTGAACTTTTTTGAGGCCCCAGGGCTGGGAGCTGGCCGGGCATGAAGCCCTGCTGGCAGCTCCAGCCCTGCGGACTCCCAGAAGCTCTGGGGCTGGGAGTCAGCTGGGGCATGGAGGCCCTGAAAGCTAACAGTTTCCATTTGTGAGGGCCTCAGTTGGCTTTGAGTTTGACATGCCTGGTGTACAATGAGGATTAGGGATACATCTTTCAGCCATATGGATTTTACATAGCTACAGGCTGAACCTCTCTGGTTTGGGATTTTCTAGTCTGGCAACATCATGAATGTTGACGAACCAGACAGCCCCTGGATCAAAGACTCACAGTGGCAGAGGTTGCTAGTGGCCAGGGGTGCAGCTGGTTCAGTGGCCCAGCAGCCCACAGTGTGACATAGCCTGTTGGACCCGGGGACAAGAAAACCAGCAGTGGCAGAGGCAGAACCAGCAGAGCCCAGAGGGAAGCTGGCTTCCTCTCCACCCCACTCCTGCAGCCCTGAAGCCTGACCTCCCCAGGTCCAGCAAACGTCCTTATTCGGGACTAGTCAGGTCCCAAGGAATGTTAAACCAGGGAGGTCCAACCTGTGCATCTCTCAGGCGTGTGGATTTTTCACACTCCTGGGTGACATAGCTATGCTGATGTAAATTCCTTGCATAAACCAGACCTATGAGAGCCTGACTGAGTGCTTAGCAGTGTGGTTAAATAGGAAAGGCCTATCTTAGGGCTTGTGTACATGAACAATTAGACCAAGGAACGCTAGCATGTGAATCTACCTTGCACTAGTCTGCAACAGTCTAGGTAACAGCCTCTGTGCATAGATTCCCAAGGAAGGTGACATACCAGTCCTTCTGAGTATGGAGTGAGACATCCATCTTGCTGATGAAGAACTTGGGCCCTTTGAACTGGAGATCTTCAGGTCATCACCTTCACTTCTTTTTGGCAATCCTGGGAGGTGTAACCAGGCTGCCTGCCTCATTACCTCTGCCACTGAAACTGAGTGGGCTGCTGTGCCAGCAGCGTCCAATGGGATTTACAGCGCTGTTCTTGCTATTAACTGGCCTTCTTTGATGATAGCCTGAAATGGTTCCCTTTGTGCTTCCAGCAAATGGTCTATGAAAGTGCTTAGTTTGCCATAATTCATATAATTGTAATTTGCCTGTTAAGGTCTGCTAATTTGAAACTTTGAGCTGTATCACTGCAGACAAGCATGCCTTCCACCCAACGAGATTTAGCCTCTTACAATCTCTGTCAGAAGGGGTGGATTTGGAACAACATTGCCTTCCCCAGAAGTTAACCACATTCTCCACTACAGAAACAGATAGTCTGGGTAAAGAGGAAGTCCACCTCCTTAGAGAGGATATAAAACATTTTATTGTCCTTTTTATGTGTTGTAGCAGTGGAGGTTTGTGCCTGCCTTATGACCTTAGATAGGTCCAGAAAAGCCTTGTTGATTGGATGGGCAAGTCTAGAAGAGGGAGTACACATGTATTTAACAGTTTATGATGCAAGTCTTTCAGCTCCTCCAGGGGCATTGTTAGCACATCCACCACCCCATTTGCTGAGATACTGGAATAGCTTAAAATCATCAGCCAGTGAAGGCGGAGGGTACATCACCACTTCATCTGGTGAAAAGGAGAAGTTTGTTGGTGGGATAATTCCCACAGCTACTCCGGCCTCCTGCTCCATTTAAATTTCTTCCTCTGCTTCCGGGGTCCTAGACGCCAAAATTGTAGGGGAACATCTAGTTCAGTGGTTCCCAACCTTTTCAGTAACAAGGCACACATCTATGAGGTAAACAATTCCACAGCACATCCACTTTTTTCAGCTGAATCGACTGCTCATAAATGTCACATTTACTTACATTTACTATGGTTAGAGTCTCACTAGAGAGGTTTGCAACACAGTAGTGCAACAACAAGCTAAACAAGGATCCAATGCATTAATGTTTCAAATCCACCACAGAACACACTGTCTTCAACTGCAAGCACAGACATTTCAAAATCTGCTCAACACCATACTAGGGAAGTTGAGTAACGGAGGTAGGTCTGAAAATTTCAGCACTTACTCGATTACTTGTGAGGTTGTGGGGAAAGGAAGGCAGCTCTAGAGCAGAGGCTCCCCTACCCTTCAGCCCACTGAAGCTAGGATGTGACATTTAAACCATGTCCCTGATCAAACAGGATCCCACCCTCCCCTTCTTCCTGCTTGCCACTGCAGGGAGGGGTTGTGGGCTCCCCACCAACCCATTTGGGCTGGGAAGCAGCATTTGCACTGGGCTCCTGAAGGGTTGGTGTTTCCCTCTGCAGCAGCTCAGCAAAGAACCAAAGTGGGAGGGAAAACTGATGACCCCACACCAGCTAGGGCTCAAGCAGTGGCAAGGGGAAATAGACAAAATTTCATGGCACACTTCAACAATTCTCATGGCACAACCCAGCTGAAAACCACTGATCTAGTGAATCTCCGATGGAAGGCCCACAATGCCCAAGAAACTTGGTGTCTGTAGACTGTCCACAGATCCCGGTATGGCCACTGGAGGGAAACGCGTGGATTGTGATACACAAGGGTGGTGGGCAGGGACACATGTAAGAAGAAGAGAAAACAGGAAATAAAGAGAGGGCCAACGTAGGGTAAATATCACCAGAATTAAGGGGGATATGGATGAGGGACCCACATTTGGGCTGGGAGTGGGTGGGTGGGGGCCATGGGGGTTCAGCTCATGGGAATAAGGGGACTTCGAAGTAGGCGGGGTCCTTTCGAAAAGGAGCCCCATGGGGACGAGAAGTGAGGCGCATCAATTTTGAAGTGCCGTGGCCGCCCGCATGCTAATGAAGCGCTGAATATGCATTTCAGCGCTTCATTAGTAAACTTCGAAATGGCCATTTGCATGGCCATTTCGAAGTTTGGGGCTCGTGTAGACGTAGCTGATAAGAGGTCTTTGCCAGGTACTGTACTATTATCTCTGGTGATGTGCTCACAACACCAGTGACATATTAACTCCTCCTGAGTCTTCCTTCAAATCTGACCATTAGCCTGTTTTAATTCCATGTGGTTAAAAGACAATCACTACCACGCTTTTCAGTCTTAGCATTATAGAGGAATCTGGTAGTGAACTAAATACTAGGGAGATGCCAAGGCAGATGTCATTGGGAATGGAGACAAAAAAAGCTGGGCTCCCTTAATCTAGCACTTGGCACCAGTGGCCCACGCCCCGCTCTGGGAGCACCACATGGGGCAGGAACTAAGCCACGTTTACCCCTTCCCTTAAGCCTAGGTCTCAGTACCTGGACCCGGCTACCTCTGTCTTCACCATCCATCTGGATGTATCTGATGTAACTGGAGCTCCTCCAACTATGGGAGGGAGACTAGGGGAGAGGAAGGGAAGAGAACCTCCTCTTGATGATCACCCCAAACCCAGTGGTTCATCACCTCTCAGAGATAGCACATTTCTCCTGAGGTTAGCTAGTATAATTTGTCGTGTACCTCAAGTGGTAGCAGTCTGTGCTACAATGCTGAGAATTTAAGGTTCAAATCCTTGTGATGCTGTAGAATACATATGTCCATTTCCAAGTTGTATCTCAACAAATAAAATGTGTCTATTTTCTTTTAAAAAACGCCTAGGAAATTACATTTTAAATTATATCAAACATATGCTATACTGTATAGGTTGTAAATGAGACACTCAAAAGTTATGTCAGCTGTCCATGCAATTAAATTTTAACCCCCTGCTGGATATGTGCTATGATACAGTCTTTAACTATGTGATCACATACTACTTTCCTCATGGGTCGCCTATCTTATTAAGCATACATGATGGAAACCCAAAGTTGCACGGATATTTAAGATTTCATAGGCTATTGCAATTCTAGCATTTCCTAACTTTCAAGGGTTTCAATTTGCAACCTAAATAATGTTTTGTAATATATTTTTGAATTTAATTAATAGATAAAATGCCTTACCAAATGTTTTACTCCCCAGATTAATTCCTCCCCACAGGTAACTCTGACACAACCTAAAAAATCAAGCACAACTATCTATATACTCTTAAAACCCCAAAACATGCTGGAGCTTTAAGTTTAATACAACAATACTAGGTATTACTCAAATCTTATAAAATTCTAATGCCGTGTCATAAGAAGCAATGTGTTTTTGTTGCATGAGTAAATTATCAATTTTTCATAGGAGCCAGTGAGTTGATTTTGTGCCTTTGGTGGTAAATTTGTCATGAAAATTTATTAAGGTTGTGTTAATCCATATATTGTAAAGCATCATATTCTTTCCCTTTATCAGTAATCATCATCCCCATTTTCCTCTCTGACATGATTTAACAAAGATGGCTTTTTAATTTAGAGATTTATTACCCCCACTCTCCAACCTTCACAAAACTCTTCTTGCTCAAAAACAGTAAAAGAGCCAACAAATAAATACATCTTTTATATTAATATTTGACTGTATATTTTTACCACTGAAAGCACGGCGAATTTTTATTCACCTGATAGCATTCTTCTCTGTGTTATTACTGTACTTAGCATACCATCAGCAGCCAAGCAGAACCAAACAGCCGCATGTTCAGACTTCAAAGCAGAGGAAACATTAATTGTGGCGTCTCCATGTTTACAGTAGATGGAGTGACATCTACCAGTTCTCCCAGCAAGATTCACAGAAGGTTCTGCAGACATTTCAGGTCACTGCCATTCTTGCAGACTTCATACACCAATTATATAGCGCTATATGGTTCGTTCTCATTATTTACTCTCTGTGTACCCAGTCTTCATGCCATATTAGTCGTCTGGATTTATTCTCTCAAAAGTATCACTAACAGACTGATGCCCCTGTTCATCTACTGAATAATAATCTATTGGTTCACTGTATTCTAGTTGATCTCCAAGAAGGAATACAGCATCCTGGACATTAGCCTTAGTAAGACCATAAAAAGTCCTTAACTAGGAATAGGCAAGATGCGGGTATATAACCACTCCAGAGTGTAACTCCAAAGCATATTTCCCACAATCCTTGCAGGCACCACTCCCTGGAATCACTTCCCTGCAAAAGGTAACTTGAGAAACAAAACTGTTTTGGGAAACAATCTGAACACCCAAAGCAGAAGATGGTTGTTGTGCTATGCTGTTCTCTCATGATTGTCCATTCACTCTAGACAGTGTCTTTCCATACAGACAATGATTCCTTCAAACTAAGCCAAGTAGAGTACTTCAGCACATTGGACATTGGGACTGGGCAGGCTACACTGGATGGTACCCTCTCATTTTTGGGTAAGTTCATTTTCCTTTGCTCATATCCATTTCTTTGTATTTCAAACAGGTTGCTTCGTGAAGTGTGCCACTTAAATACTGTAAAATTTGAAACATCCACTGCCAATTAAATGATGCTACTTTTATCAATATAAAAATGTAAACAGCTACATGCGATATACGAAAATTAATACACATCAATCAAGTTTACATCAGAAAGCACAAACTGCATTATTTTTGCATTTCAAAACAACTAATCAAGGATACATGTCCTACAAAAAAGACTGTTCCTTCCTATCTTATACACTATTGGTATTCAACTCATAACAATAAACAATATGTCTCAATTTCTATCTTCTGTACTACTTAAAACTTTGTACTGGAGCAAATTGATCACCACATCATCTGAGTACCACCTCTTTGGAGACGCCTCCCAGGATTTGGAAACAAGAGATGCACACAGAAGCATTTTCAGGGATCCAAATGTCATTTTGAGAATCTGTTTATTGAGGGAGTGAGACTCCATTGTATGGGTATTGCACAACAGCAATCTGAGTTGCTGTTGTACTGCTGTGGGGAGAAAAAGTAAGTAAAAATTGTCATTTCCCTGGTTTATCCAGAGCTCAACTGGGTGCTCTACATTTCATCTTCTGCTCCGCCTTCATCCACCCCTCAAAAAACATTTTATTTTTTGACAGGGGACTCTCTTAAATAATGTCGACAACACTCAAACATCAAAAAAAGAAGGGCAGAAGGGTGCTGTTATCAACAAGAGGGGCTCTCCTTTTTCCAGGGACTGCACATGTTACCTACATGGTATCTTCAAACCCCCGTCAGTATGAAAGCATTAGCCAGCCAGCAACCAGCCCAGCTCAGCAGAAGCACACAAAATAAATGCGACCAGGATCTTCCATGACTGGTGTTATATACAGGGCTGCAGGAAGTAAATGCCATTCAATGCTTACCAGATGAACCAAGGCTAAAATAGACACAGTCAAGATACACAATTTAAAGATAAAAACAGAAAATTAAACTGGAAAATTAGTTTTCCTTTTGATTTCAGAGAACAACAGATAAGTAATGGCTACCTAGCACCTTTGGAAGCTGTATAGGCAGCTGAATATCTTCTTATATAAAGAGCTATATATAAACAAGGTGGAGGGTTTTCCCCTTTTGGTTCTTCTACTACGGAATTGATTTATGAGTGTCCTCCAGAAGAGGCCCAGCAGCCCCTACCATGGGATAAATCCTATTTGTGCAATCATTTCTCAGAACAGTCAGCATAGCTGAGTCACGCAGAAAATCATAACTTGCTTCTACAGTTTACCTTTCACTAAAACTCATTGCAATGAGCACCTACATACATGGAAATCAACAGGCACGTAAAGCAAAGATTGTGAGAGCTTTATCTCAGAGGCTGAGTAACTGCTTCACACCAGCAACTTGGAACTGGCCAGAATTCCATTTAGAGGGGAAAATCTCCACAGAAAGGTATTCCAGTGTTGGGACTCTTTGTACAGTTTTCAAGTATCTCCATGTGAGCAATATTACAGAAAGCAGAAGCTGTAGCCAGAAACTGACAAATATGCAGCAAGTATGAATAGCAGTTATTTGACTGAACGGGTAAATTTGTGGGACTCTGGGTTTGGCTCTATCACAGTGGGACACTGAGCAAATTACCTCTCTATCCTTCAGTTTCCACATTTATCAAATGGAATTACTACTTTCCTATCTCACAGGAAGGTTACAAGAATGAATGCTACTTTTCTCACGTCATGACCTGCATAGCTGACATTAGGGTATCATGTGAAGAATCAGACAATGCATGACAGCTACTGCCAATCTTGATGCCCCAAATATATCAGGCTTGATGGATGAATTGTCTGATCTACTACAGTAAATTCATGTTCATCCAAATATTCCAATAGGCACTGGTCATCACAGACTTATGAAAATAAGGAATCCTATAGAGGTACCAATCTTTCACCACACGAACATTAAAGCTATGATTTTACCCCCCTGTAGTTTCATTACAGGTTCCTGCATATTTCTTCATAGCAAATAACCCTGGCAGTTAACGGCGGCAAAACTTTCAGCTCCTGCTCCTACCTTTTAAATGTACAGTAAACTCTGATATCCAGTGTTCATGGAACTAGAAAGTTGCCAGATAATCAAATATTTTGGATAAGAGAGAAGTATACCTGGCAATTCATAACACTAAAGAAAAACAAGATTAGATATTAAAAAACCAAACAAAAATATATGCAGAGTACTTATATTTACCAACAAGAGCAGTATTGTACTGCAATAAGCAGAATGGGATCCAGGTGGGCAAAGTCTCCCATCACGTCAGTTTTGGGGGGTTAAATTAAATGGAGACAGCTGGCTTCTGAACCACGCCCTGGTTTGCCTATCACTGGTTTCACTGAAGTTGAAACCAGAACAGTTTAGATGGTTTTCCCCTCCCTGAAAGGTCAGCTATTGGCACATCCATTTTACAAGGAGGGATAGCTCAGTGGTTTGAGCACTGGCCTGCTAAACCCACGGTTGTGAACCCAGTCCTTGAGGGGGCCATTTGGGGATTGGGGCAAACAGATGCCAGGGATGGTCGTTGGCCCTGCCAAGAGGGCAGGGGACTGGACTAGATGACCTGCTGGGGTTCTTTCCAGTTCTAGGAGATGTGTATCTCCAATTATTAAAAAAAATAAGAAGAAAGCAGAGCCAATGTTCAACAGCATCAGGACTGAGGAACAATTTTGCAGATGGGTGGCAATGCAGAATATTGTTCCCAGTCTTTTTCCACAATCACCCACATACCTTAGGAGACTGTTACACCCTGCCAGCAGGACAAGGCCTCAGCTGAGTAGCGCTGAGCGGCGTGAGTAGCTTACACTGGGTGGGAGAACAGATGAGCATGCTGGCTGCACTAAGACACAGCATGGAGGGACGCAGGACAGCACTGAGCCGGCCACCTCTCCTCCTCTGGGGGTTGAGGGGAGCAGGTGTTGCTCTCTCGCTCTGAGCACAAACCCCAGCCCTGACACCATTTATCCATGCTCCCGCCCAGTATCCGCTGAGCAGAGGAGAAGCGGTCTCAGGGCTGGGGTTTGTGCACAGAGCATGAGAACAACATCCCCTGGGGGGGGGCGGAAGGGGGAGGGTGGCAGGAGGGGGGAAGCGGCCTGCTTAGTGGTGCCCTGCATCCAAGTGCAGCCAGTGGGCTCTTCTGCTCTCTCCACGCTCCTTCCTGGTGTCCACTGACCACAGCTGCTCGACTGTGATTTATGTCAGTTATCCAAGTGTGCCAGTTAATCAAATAGTGGGTTAACAAGAGTTTACTGTATGATTCATGTTGTTCTTGCCAATCTTTTGCCTGCGAAAGATGGTTTTGTCTGACAGAACAGTCAGAAACGTAACATGGCATCGCAACAGTAGATCCTCCAGCAGAAGGATTACGGTCCCTCCTTTTATGTAGTCCTGCAGAAAAACACACTGGTCATAGAAACTGAACAAGACATCTTTTTGCATAATTTGTCTTGTCTTTTATGCCCAATGTACCTGAGAAGGTTGTATGAGGTCCATTTAACAGGTACAAACTCCTGTCCAGACACACTGATTTCAGTTTAAGAGTGGTTTATTTTAGTTTGTCAAACAGATTCCTATTCAATATAAAATAAGCCCCTGCCCTGCCAAAAAAACTGTTTAAATAAAAATAAGTGTTCGCATGCCATTTTGCACCAATTTATGCAAACGAGATTAAAACAACATCAAGTTAATGTGATTTTTCTCATGCAGGAAAAGTCTGGAAGAGGCTACCATTCTCAATGCCGATGACCCAAAATTTTTCTACTATGGCCACAAGTCTCTTGGACACTCATTGCCCATATACATGAACCTCAAAACACTACTGACTGACTCAGACCGCGGCCTTTTAGAGAACAAGCTATCAAAATATTTCTTAACTAGTCCCAAGTTATTACTGAGCTGAGTGAAGTACGGACACCTGTAAGTAAATAAATGACCAATAAAGTGGGGAAAATACCTCAGGACACATTTCAGACTTGTAACACAGTTCAGTCACTAATAACGATAGAAAGTCTAGCCCTTTTGCTTCCCGCGCTCCATTGTACTTGATATGTTCCTCCCTCTGGTGGCATTAAATTGACATGATACAAAAAAACAGATATAGTAAACTCTCTCAGACCCAAGCATTCTATCATCCAGAACTCTCAGATAAGCAGCATTTTAACCCTAAGTAAATTTTAATTATGTTTTCCATAAGTGCAGTATCATGAAAGTAAATACAAACACAGCAAATACAGTATATGCTTACAGTGTACAATACTACTGTTGTTGGTAAATAAAAGTATTGTGCATACATTTTTGTTTGTTCCTTAATATGTAATCTTGTTTTTCTTTAATGTTCTGTGTTGCTAGGTATACCTCTCTATTACCCAGTCCCAGCCCTGGGACTGCTGGATATGAAAAAGTTTACTGTATGTAACTACTATACTGAGCAGCACAACAAGAGCATTTAATACCTGGATGTGTATACAGTATTCACAGTCCTGAAGCTTTTAAGCAGAGACTAACATTATGCATAAAGAAACACAGAGCACATGCTAATTCAAGGGCCCATGGGGCTGGGGTGGGTGCAGTTGTGTGATGGTTTTTTTGCTTTGTTTTAACACAGTATCCTCTCATTTCATTTTCCCTGCTTTGAAATGATCAAAATGCCACTCGTCTGCTGTCAACCAAAGAAACAGTAAACTAATGCCATTAAAAGTTAGTAAGGGAGACTTAATTTACAGTTCTTACTGTTTCATAAGTGCTCTGACATTAATCAGATTATAAGCAAAGAGCAAAAACATCAACACCTGATTTCTCCTGGGTGAAATGGTCATTATACTATAGGAGGATTTGTTTTAATTCCAACAGTAAGCAGGGGAGTATGGAGAATTAAAATTAGACTAAATGAGAACAACATTACAAGTGGATACTTCAGAATTCCACTAGTCTGATTACAGTGATAAATCCCCTGCCTCCATTGAAACAGGAAAGCCAAATCCTACATGACCTAGCCAGCCTTCCTCTCTCATTCCCAGCCCTCCAGGAAGTTATGAAACCAATTTTCCTCAGCAGTATTCTCAAGAGGGGAAAGTCAGCATCTCATAAAGGTAAAATTATTGTTTTTATGCTTCCCCAGGGAAGGTGAGGAGGGGGAGCCACCAACTTCCTTGCTTTAACAGAGAGAATGAGATTTTCCTGCATCAGTGCCAAGAATAGACACCCTAAATTGAATTATCCTAATCTCTGCCTATCCATCAGCATCAGGGTGGAACCCACTGATTCAGAATTTCTATTAACTAAAGACTTTGTATAATAAAAAGAATCACTGCACCAGCAATTATTCCTGCTACTCTCCACTCACCCAAATCACCAATTTCACTCTAATCCCTAAATATGAAGTCATAAGTACTTTCCCAGGAGACTCATCATTGGAATCATCCTCTTCCGATCAAACCACCCAAGGCCTGATATACCCCTCTGTCTTTACACTAGCCTACACTATAGTAACATGCTCTGTTGTTGGGTGGTTTTGGGGTTTTTTTGGGGGTGTGGGGGTGGCACATACAGGTTGAACATCTCTAGTCCAGCACACTCTCGTATGGCAACATCTGTAATATGGAATGATTTTAGTTAGCCAGATGACCACTAACCATGGGTGTGGCCAAGTTTCCCATGGTCCCATAAAGTTTGTGTACAGTCAGCAGTACTGGCTCTCAGTGTTCTGTGCTGTTATGTAGCTCTAGTTTGCCCCGAAATATCTTCTAACAGCTCAGTAAGCAGTGGAAGTGCACGTAATGCTGCTAGACAATATTGACCTCCTTGTGGTTCAGCAAATTCTCTTGTACAGCACTGGTCAGGTCTCGAGGGTACCAAACTAATAGACGTTCAACCTGTACTGGGGCAAAATAGTAACTCTGAATGAACCACAGTTGCAAAGTAAATCAAGTCACAATTAATTTAAAGTATTATACACATACCCACGCATGTGCAAACAGCAGTTAATACACACAGGCCTAACAGAGACAATGAGCTGACAATTTTACACTTAATCCTCACTGGTAGAACCAAATGGCACCAATAAAGAGAATAGTTAATGCCCATTTCTCCTACAGCTTTTGTTACCATTCCATGACTGCAAAAAGGTAAGGCATCTGCCACCCATCCTACATGGATATCAGCTACAGTTCACTAATGATATCAGTTTCAGAGGTTACAACACTGGTCAAATAAATTAAAAAAAATATTCATGCCTTATTTGCCCAGCAAGAGAAAAAAATGAATAATTTGATTAGCATCATTAAATTATTGACAAAACTGGCTGAATAGTGGGATGTATGGTAACAATTTTACTAGCGATGGAAAAAATTCAGTAAAGTTATTCATAAATGTTGTATAACTAGTGCTAAAAATTGTAAGACATTAGTTGTTAAAAGTATACCACAGATACCCACTATAGCTTCTGTGAGTACTACATAATCTTTCAAACTACCTACTAAAGTACTCACAACTGCCTTTATTAATGTGAGGGAAATAATAATAAATACTGAGCAAAGAACACTAATCTGAATCCAGATCACTGCAGGTTTAAAAAACACCACAGTAGGGGCCCCTCTTGTTCACTCCCACTCTTCTCTACAGTCTTTCTCATATCAACTTTCCAAGTAGAAAGGTCACAGATATGCCAGTTTTTGCTGGCAGTTTCCAATGCCATCAAGAGTAGGAGTTTTGCATAAATTCAAAGTTTTAGAAAAAGTGAAAGAAGTACTTTTCAGAGTTCATAAACGGTGCCAGAGCATCAACAGAGTATAAATGGAAAAAGAACAGAAAAAGTGTAATTAAAACATTCAGATGGGACAGAAATGTGATATATTAAACCCAAATGTGCTCAATAGTGCAGTGCACTGAACCCGCTGCTCTAGTTTGAGACTGCCATCATTTCCTGGCTAGGAAGACCAGCTATTGGAAAGGAATGAAATGCATGTAAACCTCAACACCAGGATTCTGAATCACTAATAAACTGTGGGTTCCCAACTAGAAATGACTCAAGTACAGGATTTTCAGAAAGTGCTGAACACCCACTCTCTGAATACTACATCTCTTGAAGGTATATCAAATTGGGTGCCCATTAACTGAGGCATCCAAACCACTAGCCATTTTTTAAAATTGTGACCTCCAGATTTACTAGTGAAAGCATTGGGGGGAAAAGAAAAGTGGCCCTCATAAGCAAACAGCAACAACAAGGAAAATTCTACAAAATACTTAGAGATATTTGATGTCTCAGGGCTTGTCTGAACTAAAGCTGATGCAACATACTTCACTCCAGGGTGTGAAAAAACCAGCCCCCCAAGGAAAGGAAGATACATCAACCTAGGTGCTGTCAATACCAGCACTAAATCTGCAGAAGAGCACATAGGTGCTGCCTCTTGTTGAGTTGGTATAACTATGCCTGTGGAAGAGAGTTCTCCTGTCGGCACAGCACATCATCACTAGACACACTACAACGGCATGGCTGCATAGGTACCAATGCACTGAGGTAGCAAGGTACTGTAGACTGGTCCTCAAAAAGAAAGAGGAAAGAATGAATTACAGATGAGTAGCACTAATTGCTTGTCTGGACACAATCATCTGTCAGTGCTTTAGCAAAGAACCTCATTACTATACATCTATTGTAGATTACAAAGTAAATAAAAAAAATTAAGAATGCTCTATCACAAAATGTATGATGACATCTATTTTCATAAGAGTTTCATTCTTCATATACTATATGGAAATGTATTGTACAATACCACACTACACCACTGTGCTAAGAATCAGGTCTGACTGCTATAGATTGCTTTGTTAGAATGATCAGGTTCCTGTATTATGAGCATAAAAATTAACAATTTTCTGCTATGGTATAAATTAACAATATAATAATGCTTAGCAATTATATCACATTTTACTTTTCAAAGCACTACATAAACATTATCAGTTAACAATTATATTAATATTGTTAAAAAAAGATAAATGATTGAAAATGTATACAGTTACCTTTCTAGAGAGCCTTTACTACAAAGAATTCCAAAGTGTGTTACAGTGTTCTACCCAAATAGTATTCCACACACTACTGAAATGCAGCCACAACTGAGGTGGACCACCAAAGCAATTCAACAATAGTTTCATACAGAAAATGAAGAAAAACAATACACTGGAAAGTAAAGGTCCTGTAAAAGTAGTCATAATGCAATTACCCAAATTAAATGTTAGGACAAAAGTTCATTGCCCTTCCAAAAGCATCTTTGGATGATGAATTGGGTATACATTGTGAAATGGTTTACCATATACTACATATGATATATGCATTACTATGTAATATTCAAAGCCTTGTGTACTCAGTGAAACACTTGATCTAAGTCCTGTGGCAAGATTTCTGCATGTCATACCATTCCAGTGCAGACAACAGGAGAGTCTGTGGCATCTTGAGATAAATTTTATCTACTGTGATTCTTATTTAACTGAATACGAAAATTCATAACACAATCAAGTGTTCTTTGCATTCTTAACCTGATATTAATTTTTATTTACTTTATGTTGTCTCTACATTTTTAATATTCAATGTACAGGTTGAACATCTCTAGTCCAGCACTCTCTCATTCAGCAGCATCTGTAATCTGGCATGATTTTAGTTAGCCAGACAATCACTTATCATGGGCGTACCCAAGTTTCCTGTGGTCCGATAAAGTTTGTTTGCAGCCACCAGTCCTGGCTCTCAATGTTCTGTGCTGTTATTTAGCTCTAATTTACCCATAAATGTCTTCTAAGAGCCCAGCAGCTGTGGAAGTGTTGGTAATGCTGCTAAACTATATTGACCTCCCACGGTTTGGCAAATTATCTCATTCAGCACTGGTCAGGTCCCAGAGGTGCCAGACTAGAGAGGTTCATCCTGTAATACACAATTTCGGACTGAAACTACAGAATACCTGAGACACAAGTCAGAGGAAGCAGTGGTTTTGGCAGCTGAGTGACAGACAGCTGGGGCTCCTGGAGAAGAGCGAGAGGCCACTTGAGTCTTCTGACAAAAACCAGCTAAATTGTTGAAGTGATAAACTATGAAAATTAATATTGACATTGATTTTGAAACCATTACATTTCTAGCTTAACATCTCACCCCAGGAAGCCCTAGTGCTGTTCACTCTCCTCACAAAAGAAATGGTTTCTGAATGACTTCAAAGCTGTGACAGGAAATACTGCATCAGCTACATACAATCTTTCATAGATTTTCTTTTAAAAAAAAAAAAAAAAGACACCAACACTACATGTTTTAAAAATGGAAGCAGGCATTCTGGAACACAATTCTATAGTCACGTGATACACATGGGGTTCAGATCACAATACAAGCTATTTTTTTCCATCATAAAGTACTAAGAAATATATCTTACCCTCTCCACTTGTCCTTCTTTATGCTTCAATTTGTACACTTTCAGCTTTGGAAGAAAAGTCTCAACATAGTTCTTGTCTTCCATCCCTTGAAGCACTACCCCATGGAATGCTAGCCTGCAGGTGTTCGTATGAATATCAGTATCCAGCTTGGAGCCAATCACAAGGCACAATTTAGGACAAGTGACAGGTTTCTCAAACTCCAGTAAAGCCCATTGTTGCCTTGGAAGCTGCCCTTCACCTGTTTGGTCATTTTCCTTGTTTTCTTCTGAAGAGTTTGAGCCTTTTGATAAGTATTCCTCTTGATAAAGATAGTCCTTTTCAAAATCAAAAGCATTCTCCAGGGGTTCTTTGCTGAAGTCAGCAGGATCTGGGCTGAAGAACATCACTCTTCCCATGACTGTTTCATGACCCACTGTGATGTGAAACTTGGCCTTGGTCTGAAGAGCACCACGGAAATACTGGATTTTCTTCAGGGAGATGATGGCAGCGTGTATGGTCTGGAGAGATTCTGGAGTACAGATTAAACCTCGCTCTAGCAGCTTCGGGTCAAACTGGGTCACACAGACACCCACTCTGTCACCCTGCATGGCATATGTTACAGGAGTATGGAACATCTGCATAGACTTGACTTTCTTTGTTACCTGTTTAGGGGGAAATCAAAATAAGAAAATTAACGATTTGTATTTAACTGCATGGAACAAGCACCAAATCAAGCCCTGGCTTTCTGTCACATCTTTGAGAACACACAAAAATTTTAAAAATGGAAAACAATCAGATTAAAAAAATATATGAACTCTGATAAGAGTTTCCCAAAGAGCTTTATTTTCATCTTCTAGAATGTAACATCACCAATGCTTGGGCTACCTTGATGTGTAAGTTAAGTTTGCTGATACATCTGCCAGAAATGAGCAAACCAATGAATATTTGGTTATGCATAGGTCATGGAATAGTTGATTTTTTCATCTTTTTATTTATTTTAAGAAGTGGTATCCAAAAACAGGGGTAAGCAAACGTTTTATGCCGAGGCCCTCTTTGCATCCCTGCAATTAGCAGCACCACACCAACACCTGTCTAATGTAATCCAAACCGACGGAAATTTCACTTATGTTCATCAGAAAAAAAAAAAAAAAAACTTTTGGCATCTGTAAGTACATAAGTATGTAGAATGTAAAAACTTTATTAACTGGTATATAAATATGAATACACAGACATAAAAACAGAAACAAATTTCAACATTTTTAATGAGATGGATGAGCCTAAGACCCAAGAGCTGACAGTGCTGCAGCCTCCCCTTATGAAATTTTCCTCTCCCCAAGGGGATCCGCCCCCCATTTTGCACACCTCTGCCCTTATATATCATTAAGAGGAGTAACAGCCACTTATGTAACTAAATAACCTTATTTTCATTTCCTCTTCTTCCCTTAACCCACCTAACTCTCTTTTCTCACACTCACATTTACTTTATTGTATTAAATCAGATTGTTAGCTATGCAGGGTCCCTCACAATGAGGTCTTAGCTTAGATAGTGCCACCACAACAGAAACAATAAAATCACAGTGCCAAACACATCGTCTACATTTAGTGAATAATAAACATTAATCCACACATTCATGCAAAACAGTGTACGAAACCCCACACCAGTTTGAAATAAAAATACACATTCAACTGGACTAACTATAAAATAATTCAAATAAGCAACACCTATCGTTTTAGACAGGGGTATGCAAAGTGGAGGGTGCGCCCCCCCCAACAGTGAGTGACATTTTGTAAAGGGGGGTGCAGCGCAATCGGCTTCTCCCCCTGCAGCTTCCGCTGTGTCACCAGCCTTCTGCGTCCTCCCCTGTGGCCTCTGCCACTACCTCACCAAGGGAATGCACCCACCCCAAACCACACCTGTTGGGCCAGTCAGAGTGCACAGAGGCTCTGACAAGCTGCGGGGGCAGCCAGTGAGTTCCCAGCTTGATGAGGTACCCTCCCCTCCCAACATCCCTCCTCCTCTGAGGCATCCCTGGAGCCTCCCAGCACTGGCTTCCAGAGCATCCCAACCCCTTTCTGTAGTCCCCTCACAAGTTGGGGGGGTGTCCTGGCTAACTGCAGGGCCAAAAAGGTGTGTGCAACCTAACAAGTTTGCTCACCCCTGATGTTACATATTAGCCTTGAATCTGACATGCACATGGGCTGCTCTAGAACCCCAAGCAGTGAAAGCAATTTGCTTGAGAATCTCATATTAACATGCATGCATGTCTGCATTAGTAAAAACCAATCCTTCACAGCCTGCGTGAAGTATTATTATATCCATTTGATAGCTGGAGAAATTGAAGCACAGACAGATGATATGTTTTGACAAAGGTTAGTATAGGCCAGTGGCAGAGTTCAAAATGGAACATGAGCAACTGTGGACCTTATTAGAGTTTGCGAAAACCAGTCATTTGGTCTGACTCCATCCCAAGCACCAAGCACAATGCAGTACTCTCTCTAACGTCCTCAAATTCCCACACTTGATTGTGGCATATTTTACTTATTTATTTATTTCAGAATGTGGAGAAAGCTACTGGGAGGAGGCTGTTCTAGATTTGATTTTGACAAATAGGGAGGAACTGGTTGACAATTCTAAAGTGATAGGCAGATAAGATGAAAGTGAACATGAAATGATAGAGTTCATGGTTCCAAGGACTGGGAAGAGGAAGAACACCAAAATAAAGATAAATGGACTTCAATAAGGCAGACTTGAGGAAGATCAGGGAGCTGGTATGTTAGAACCCATAGGAAGCAAGCCTAAGGGGAAAAAGAGTTCAAGAGAGTTGGCAGTTTTTTGGAAAGAGACCTTGTTATGGGCACAAGAGCAAATGATTCCCCTGCAAAGCAAAGATACAAAGTCTGGCAAGAGACCACGTTGGCTCAACCAGGAGATGTTCAATGATCTAAAAATCCAAAAAAGAGTCCTACAAAAAGTGGGAATTAGATCAAATTACAAAGTATATAGGGACAAAATTAGAAAGGTCAAGGCACAAAATAAGATCATGCTGGCTAGAGACAAAGGCTAACAAGAAAACAAACATTCTACTAAACTATTAGAAGCAAGAGAAAGTCCAAGGACAAAACAGCACAAGTATTCAACGTGAAGGTAAGAAAAACAAAAAATGTGGAAATGGCAGAAGTGCTCAACAGCTTCTTTGTTTCAGTTTTCACCACGAAGGTTGGCGTGTTTGGTTTTCTAACATAGTCTGTGTCTACACTACAAAAATAACTTCAAAGTTGCTTATGTCAAAGTACAACTTTAAAGTAAGCAACTTCAAAGTTGAATGTCTACACACACACGACTTCGAAGTTAAACTTTGAATTAGGGCACTACTCCATTCCCAGGAATGGAGTAAGGACTTCGAAGATGGGCTCTCTACTTCCAAGTTAAATTTGAAGTAAAGGAAAATGTGTGTAGACTCTCTGCTGGCTACTTCGAAGTAGTGTCTAACTTCAAAGATAACTTCAAAGGTTGTTTCTAGTGTAGACGCACCCATAGTGAATCCAGTGATAATGAGGTAGGACCAGAGGCTAAAATAGGAAAAGAACAAAGTTAAAAATTACTTAGACAAGTTAGATGGCTACAAGTCATGTGACCTGATGAAATGCATTCTTGCATATTCATGGAGCTGACTGAGGAGGTATCTGAGCCATTAGCAATTATCTTCAAAAAGTCATGGAATATGGGATAGAGTCCAGAAGACTGGTTTATCATTCCCATGTTATCTTTATTTCCCTCTTTATAGACTGTCAATATAATTCCATTTTCCAGACTTTTGTTTATTTCAAGTGAGTTTGGTGATTATTGGCCCGATTTGCAAATTAATCATAGTGCCTGTTACTCTTCATTTCTTTGACATAAATGATCTTGGGAGCTCATGACAGAGCTGACCACTTATAGGTACACTTTATTTACCACTTTGCTAGCTGCTTTAAAAAGTAAATAGAAGAATATCCCTATCTGAAGTTTGCCATTTATAAGCTTATGGTTATATCAGTCATTTCAATTCAATGAGCTGTCAAACAGAAGAAAGGAACAAAACACTTTTTAAGAACAATCTTGGTTGAATTTGATCAGGTCAAACCAGTTTAATTTAATAAAATTTCATCCTGGCATACTATTGTTGGCCTTCAAACCATTCTTTAAGAAGGGATTTTTCCAGTTTTTGCATTAAACAAATGTTTGACTCACACACTTATGCAAACAGACAGCAATAGATCTGGAATATTAATTTATTCTTTTCAAGGAACTCTAGTTTTGACACAGTTTGGATGCTGGTACAAACATAGAGTATAATAAAATAAACAATATTTCTCTCTTGCATAACCACCCTGTCATCTACAAGTATCCTCATCTTCTCTCTGTCTTGAGACAAAACTTCTAGCTGACTACAGTAGTACCCTAGTTGTTGTCTTTCAATCTCAGGAGATCATCTCCACATTGTCAGAGGTCTTCCTCTTTTGCATTATCCATGGGAGAGCTTGATGGACTATGCTGGATGATGGTTTTCTGAGACATTGTGGGGCAGGGGTTACATACCCAATATATCAGAAACAGCTCTAATTTGACTCTTTCAAAGAGTCATTTCTGAAAAGCAGATTATCTTTCCTCTGTATATGATGGATTGTATAATTCGTCTACAGGCCTCCATTCTCACTACAACAAGCCTCCATTCTACTGCTTTTCTCCCCATTCTTCTCCTCATTGTAGCGCTGCAACACTTATTTTCTTGCTTTGTGCCTAATACTACTTTACTATTCTCATCGTACATACTATTGGCACTCAGCTATCATACTCTTGTCACATTTATCAAAACAAAAAAGCAGTCAACTAGCACTTTAAAGACTAACAAAATAATTTATTAGGTGAGCTTTTGTGAGACAGACCCACTTCTTCAGACCATAGCCAGACCAGAACAGACTCAATATTTAAGGCACAGAGAACCAAAAACAATAATCAAGGTAGACAAATCAGAAAAAAAATTATCAAAGTGAGCAAATCACAGCGTAGAGGGGCAGAAGTGTGTGTGTGTCAAGAATTAGATTAATTAGATTTTTGTTTTGATAGATTAAGCCAAGTATGCAAACGAGCCCCGATAATGACCCAGAAAATTCCCATCCCGGTTCAAACCATGTGTTAACATGTTGAATTTGAATATAAGAGAGAGTTCAGCAGCCTCTCTTTCAAAAGTGTTGTGAAAATTCCTCTTCGGTAAGATGTAAACTTTTACGTCATTAACAGAATGGCCCACTCCATTAAAATGCTGTCTGACCGGTTTGTGGATCAGGAGCGTTTTTATGTGTTTTGTGCCCATTAACTCTGTCTGAGAGAGTCTGACGTCTGTCCAACATACAAAGCATCTGGGCATTGTTGGCACATGATGGCATTTATGATGTTCCTTGAGGAACATGAGAATGTGCCCATGATTCTGTTACTTGTCACATTTATGTTCCTGGGTCACTGCTCAAATGTGGCCGTCTCATTAATAAGCCTCGTCATCTTCCACCGTCTCATTCCACTGTCTTTTCTTGGATGGGACTTAGAAGCTCTGTCACATACTTACTGAGTGACCTGGCTTGGGCAAGTCACTTAGACTAAGACGTTCAAAGCAGTCTAGTGAAAGTCATCTTCACTTACCTTAATGGAAGAGATATCTAAATTCTACAAACTCCTTTGAGTATTTACACTCTGTGCCTCAGCTTCCATAGCTACAATAAATATAACATTTTCATTTTTCATTCTTGGGCCTGCTGCCTTAGATTTCAAGCTCTTTGGACAGAAACTATGGGTATGTACAGCACCTAGCACAATGAGGAGTCAATTTTGGTTCTATAATAATTAATAATTTCACCTCTGCAAAAAAAGGTACTAAGCAGTCCAGCTGTCTGAGTTACTTCTGTGGGACAAGAGCAAGGAAGCCATCTCACTGGGATCTGTAGAGATGCCGAGTTTTTAAATGAATAAAGGTAATTCTTCAGATAACTCAATGTGTCCTCTTTGTTTCAGCTGGCCAATGTCACTCACTTAAGTCTCCAGATGTTCCAAAACTGGATTCTTAGCACACAAAAATAGACCAAACTGATAGACGTAGCTATGGTGCCTGCTCTGGATGCACAAGTGCATACCGTGCATAAATAAATCAATTGCTGAGCGCGTAAGAGAGAGGTCACTTCCGCAGATGTGGACTAGATGAAAGCTACTTTCATACAACCCCCCACTCAAAGAGCAAAAATCTTCCAGACAGTACCCCAGACAGTGCTGTGACACTGAAAAACCATTCCTACCTCTGAAATATATACAGTGTCCCTCCAGCCACTACCAGAATCAATCAATCAATCATCTATACTGCTCCATAAAAAAAACCAGTCAAATTTTCCAGTTGATTAAACAGGCAATGCTAACAGTGGGGAATTTTCCAGAAGAAAAAGGAAAATAGAAACAACTCTCCATCACCCTCAGGCCTCATCAATTAATAAAGTGAACTGAGCAACTCAATCCTTCTAGGTCTCCTACGATATGGGTTTTTATCTCAAACTTCGACTGGCAGCTAATCTTGTCTGGTGTCCTTAATGTTTCCTTCTGCCAGAAAGTGCTGAGTAAAGTAAGGGGGCTGCGGCTACTGCATAGGAAAAGAATGATTCTCCTAGAAGAAAAGGGGAGTAAGAGAAACTCAAACCAACATAAAGGAGAAGATGCACGTGTTACAGCCCTAATTTCGTCTGGCCTAATCTTCAACAGCTAGGAAATAAAAACCTCTTTAAATAGGTCAGTCATGGGTGAGGGGCGGGGCTGGGGGAGAAGCAATATTAGTATACTAATCCTTTTTAAACAATGAAACAACTAAACAAAAAATACAGAAGATACACAAGTAATTGGGAAACACTGACTCAACCAATTCATACAAATAAATGCCATTTCCAAGCTGCAAAAAGAGTAATATTGTTTGGTGCACTGGATGCCTGGCTCCTAATCAAAAACAAAGAAGCAGACCTTTTTAAACTAGAAAAAAGGTTATTGTTGCAGCCCTTTTCAAATCAAATGTCACATCTATGCCTATGTGTTTCACTGTACAACACAGGGTGTGACAGGGAAACAGGAACAGGGAATATAAATACAAAAAAATAAACCTGTTCATTAAAAAGGCTAGTGACCTTAAATGTTTTGCATTGGAAATACTGTTTTCAGTAGTGATATCAAAGCCCATGCTAAGTTCTACTTACTAGTTTACTTTCAAACATTTTTGTGCACAAATCATGTACATAGTATTCCTTTATGTAGGCATCCAAGACTACGTTATTTGGAGGGGCTCCTGCCCCAGCCCTGCCATGGCAGAACTCAGGCCCTGACCCCCTATGGAGGAGACTCGGGGGGTGGGGGGGAAGTGTGGGGCCCTGGCCCCGGCTCCATGGACAAGGCTTGCAGCAGGGTGGGGGAGGCCCTCTGGCCCTGCACTACTGTAGGGTTACAGTTCTCCACCCGTACTCCTGCTTACTCCTATTCTGCATGGCGGAAGAGGGGTGTGGCAGGAGACCCCACTGCATGCCAAGAGCGGCACACATGCCAGGGATTGACAATCACTGATCTAGCAGCATTACCAAAACTTGCACTGCTTACTGGGCTCTTAGAAGACATTTAGGGGTAAATTGCACCTAAACAACAGCACAGAACACTGACACCCAGGACTGGTGGCTATAAACAGACTTTACAAGGCTACAGGAAACACAGCCACACCCAAAACAAGTTATCCTCCAGCTTACTAAAATCATGCCACATTACAGATGTTGCCAGATGAGTGTGTACCAGACTAGAGAGGTTCAACCTATAATTGCATATATGTACATAAACTATATCTCTTTATTGTATTTCATTACAAGAAGTAGAAGAAAGATTTTGGTAATTTTTGTTTTATGCAACGTATATAATATTTTCAGTGTATTTGCTATTAGATCAATAGTTCCAAAATTCCAGGGTGCACTGAACTGGCTAGTAATATAGTGCTAGCTCCTCTTCTCAATTTCCAAATGTTACACTCGATTAAAAGCTAAAGACACATTCAATATTCACTGGTACTTCTCAACTTAAGCGACTGCTGTAATTGCTAAAACTGGGTTTGAGAATACAAGCTGAACCTCTCTCTTCCAGTACCCTCAGGAGCGGACTGGTGCCAAACGAGAGAATTTACTGGACCACTGGAGGTCATTACTGTCTAGCAGCATTACTAACATTTGCAAGTCTTATTGGACTCTTTGACATTTAGGGGTAAATTACAGCTAAACTCCAGCGCAGAACACTGAGAGCCAGGACTCATGGCTATAAACAAATTTTATGGGACCATGGGAAACCTGAACACACCAATGATAAGTGAGCATCCGGCGAACTAAAATTATGCCAGATTACAGATGTTGCCAGATATGAGAGTTCCGGATTACAGAGGTTCAACCTGTACCTGCATTCGACTATATACAATGGGGGTAACTCTCAAAAAGTACCATGGAGTTTTAACAGTATGTCTCCCATTAGTCTATCTGCATCTGGTCGTCTTCTCTGATTTCTGTGCTACAACAGAAATAATTATATTCATTTGTGAAGTCAGCACATCACACTGATAGACATGGTAGCCAAGTAAGTGTTTTAACCTGTCCATCTCCCCATATACCTGGTACTTACCTATTTTCTCCAATATATACTTATCTACTCTTACATACAAGGTTCTTATTTGCATACCTGACAGCAACAGTTAAGTCAATGGTATTGCACACCTAAAGCTGTGCTCATACCTTTACTTCATAAAGTTCTTTTCTTCTTCTTGGCATGGGAATATGTGGTATATGGATCAGAAAGGGGAAGACCTTAACTGAACGAAGCACCTCGGCCACTCAGCTGGGCTCCAACAATGCAAAGATAGAACACATAGGAATTGGTTTCTCTCAAAGACAAAAGGGTGAGGAGGGTCAAATAGGGAAAACTGGCAATAAAGTGAATCAGTGAACTGATTTGGCGCCATTGGATCAAGTAACAATTTAAAGGAGCTTTAAATCATTACTTTCCTGTTGGCTGGGCAGAGCATAAATATGAATAAAATATTTTATTTCATTTTTCTCTGACCTAGACTGATACAGACATTCTTGTATGTCTTAAAAATTCCCCAGCATTGTTTTCTTCAGGGACTTCAGTGAGTGGTTTAATCTCAGCTCTCTATTTTGTCTGGCCCTTAAAATACAAACCTGGAAAACAATGAAGATGACATGATAGGCACTTAAGATTGGGATTTTGTTTCTCTTAAACACACTCAGTTTCTTTACATAAGGTAGCTGCAGAAATTATAAACATAGCTCTAGACTTTTACATATTGTGCTGGGCTTTCTTACCATAGAAGTTAACAAAGGAAAATATTCATTACAGCATCCAGTCCATCTTTCTACAAAGCAGATTGCATCATACATTTTGGAGCATTTTATCCAGCCTGTAGTAGTTTGAAAGTCCTGAGAAATACAACTTTGACTGATATATTTCAGCCAAGTTTTGGCAGCATCAAGAGAGCTTGTTTGACATTTTATTTGCTTTTCTATTTCCAACTTGGAATATTTACAAAATACAGCTAATATGCTTTTAAACAACTGCAACCTCATATTCTCTGTGACAGTAGTTGAGAGAAGAGATGTGGGGGGAAAAAGCCAGTCTGATAAGTCCAATACATTGAAAGTTATTTTAATCCTCTCCCCTGGAATGCTAGACAGATAATAATATAAAGGAAAGGAACAATATTGGGTGTCACTTTAAAGTTAGCCTTTGCTGCATGCAAACAATGTCTGTAAACATGGTTAGCTTGGATACCATTGTAATTGTTACTACAAACTTAGCTCTTAAGGTCATTCACATTTTGTTTCTAAATGGTGGCACAGAGGGACTGATTCTCTCTCTCACTCTATAAATTAAGAGGAGCGTGTGTTGTGAAATCTTACACCCCTTTCAAAGAAAAGATTTTTTTCTTTTTCTTTTTCTTTTTTTTTTTTTTTTTTTTTTTTTTTTATTTAGATGATTCCATTAAGGTTCCCAAAACTTTATTTAGAGGCTTATAAAAGGGGTTAAGACTAGAGGGGACCCATGTATTCACATATAAATAAAAAATGCAAGAAAGACATTAAAAGCTCCAAAACCATTCAACCCTTAAGATAAACAAATATGTTCAATATAAGAAAAGAACCTGTTGTTTGAAGACCAAAGGAAAAGCCCACTAAGATTTTCAAAGCAGTTTAACTACAGACTAATAGGAAACAGGATAAAAATATCCACTAATGACTTCTCTCCTGATATGTCAGAGCTTCTTTTCCTTTATTTATCCAACTTTCATTAAATTATGTGTTCCTTATGTTCTAGCTCTTAGCTTCTCTAGAGAAGCACAGCATCCCGCTACCTCCCGGTGTTGTGACTGCATCTTACTAATACTACAGACACAGTAGCCCCACCCTACTGTAACACAGGATGGAACCACAGAAGATATAGTAAATATAAAATACTAGTATATCAAATAAAAATCACTGGGTTATGTACATAAAGTTCCTGTGCACAAGAGTTTAAAAGTGCAAAAAGAAGATGCTAATTTAGCACCTTGGGCTCCAGCCAAGACTGAAATAAGGATCAGGCTCTAAGTCTGTGCCTACAGCACCTGCTGCTGGAATTATAGCATTACCATGACACTGAGGCCCCACATTGTTTATGGATATATGGTTTTGAATGTGAATATGCATAACTCAAATATGCTTTATGCAAACCATTGCACGTAACCTATTACTGAAAAGTCTAATCTGCTGAATGTGTATATTCTGTGTGTGCCTGTATCATTCTTGTACATGAAGTTAGAATTATGAAATGTGTACACACACACACACACAAATGAAGACTATTAGCACCATGCAAAGAACTTAACAGCCCAGTGCTCAGGACAATGTGTATTGTAAACATTCTAGTGTTTCCTGCAAGCCTGAATTCAGGTGGTCCTATCAAGACACGTGACCATGCCACCGGATGCTGGAATCCATCTTCAAGTTTCTACTTTTTCCACAGGAGTGGGAGGAATTGAGCAAAGACTTCCTAACCTGGGGAAATTCTAAATAAAGAATGGGAAGCAAAAAATGCTAGTTTGCAGCTGTCTCCACAGACTGTGCCGCACCCCGAGAGGATACATGGCAAGAAAAGAATTCTGAGGGCGGAATGGAGAGAAGCTGCTAAGACTTCTAAGGACAGGAGTTGAGAGAACCCAGGTCAGAAAAAAGATCATATCTGGCCTAAAGAGGCCTTTACATGAAATAAAAACTAAAATGAGAAATTATGATTCGCAACAACTTCTATTTGGGTATATCTACACAGCTGCCTTATTACAAAATAAGCTATTCCGGAAGAGCTTACTTCAGAATAACACAGTTAAACACAAAATACACTTTGAAACAGCACTTAGCTCTTAGCCATTGAACGCACTATGGCTTAATTCGAAATAGGCTCTATTCCCTGTCTTAACAGCACCTATCTCGAAATAGCTATTTTAGGTGCTATTCTTCACAGAGGCTACATCTATGTTAGAGGTCTTTCAAAAGAAGCTCTTCCAGAAGATCTCTTCCAAAAGAACTTCTTTTGAAAGGGGGCATCAATACACAAAAAAAGGGATCAAAAGAGCAACCTGCCCTTTCAAAGGAGAGCTTCCACACAGCCCCCACTCTTTCAAAAGAACAGGCCAGGGACTGAAAAATCAGACCCCATGAGGACTGCTGTTTCGAAAAAAAAGGGCCTGCAGAGCAGCTACATGTTTTCTTTCAAAAGAAGCTTTTGAAAGGGAGCTCACTTCCTGAAACAGGAAAGGAAGAGCGATTTTGAAAGGAGCACAACATTCTTTCAATTTACTTTAGAAAGAATACTTTGTGTGTGTACACGCTTCGTGGGATCTGTCAAAAAAGCCCCCTTCTTTCAAAAAAATCTTTCGAAAGAATTTTCTAGTTTTGATGAAGCCAGAATGAGGTTTACCAATTTCAAAATAAGCCGTTATTTCAAAATAATTTCAAAATAGCTGTTGTGTCATGAAGATGCTACAAGGCCTATTTTTAAAATAACGGCTGATATTTCAAATTACTTTTGTTGTGTAGACCTATGCTTAGTGTATTAGGCTTATCTGGCACATTTTGTTGCATTGTAGCTTTGTAACTTAATTCTGTTATCGCTTGCAAGCACTTAAATTCTACTTCTTATACTTAATAAAATCACTTTTGTTTATTATCAAGCCCAGTGTAAACAATTGTTACCTGAGGGAGGGGGAGACAACCGCTCTGCATACCTCTTTCATTGATAAAGAGGACAAGCTTCTTATGAGCTCACTCAGTATAAACTTTATACATAGTGAGCCAAATGTATTTGGTCTTCTGGTCCCAATGGAGCTGTGCACCACAGTGCTGTATCAAGTCCCTGTTACTGGACCTTCCCAGACCTGAGCTATTCTCAGTGTCTGTTACTCTGCTAGGGGCTGTTATCCCAGCTCTGTCTTTGCTGGAGGAGACCAGAGCTTCTGTAGTAGCAAGACAGGGTGGTGAGATGTGCAAAAGGGTGGATGGGCAGCCTCAGTGGTATGATCAATCCATCAAGTGACAGTCTCAAGGACATCAATGAATTGTGATGGGTTGGATCAATCAAATCTGAGTTTTATTTATTAATTTTTTTTAAAATGAGGGGCTATTTTTGGCATTTGGCGTTAAGATATTTAGGCATTGAATGCTATGGGAATCTAGCCCTAAATTCATGGTCCTCAGGGTGGTGAAGGAAAGTTTGTTCTCTTGCCACATTTTCATTGTGCTCATTTCTCTGTCTGAATCTCCACACAACCTAATACATTAATTACGAGAAGTCACAACTGTGCAACATCTCTCAATGGATGTTTAATCCAAGAATTCCTGATATGGGAGACAGTGACAACCCCATCCCAGCAGAATGAGTGGATGGAGGAAAAGAAACTTTCAATCAAAGCACATACACTCCAGTTGTTGAGGTAAATCCCGGAGGACCCCACAACCATTACTTCTTTGGAAACGGAGAAGGACTCCCTGCCATCACCATTCCAAATAGAGAAGCGCCCATGAATTGGACATCAGACCCCATTATAAACTCTATTGCAGCACCTGCAATCATGACCCCATTGTACATATTGTACTCAACAGAAACAGAAAAAAAAAGACTAAACATAGACAACTTTCTCATAAATGTGAAAAGGGAAATAAATATGTACACAATGCATGCATGCTTAACCTGCTGAATTCATTGACGAGTTTTAAAAAAGATGGTGCAATAAAAGGGCAAGGAAAACATCCACTGTTATGTGTTTAACATTTGATAATGAATACATATGTTTATGCATTAGGGCATAAACCAGCTGCTAGCTGACAGGAAAGAGGATAAATTTTTCCCTATGGGCAGTTTATTTCAGAACTTTCCATTGCGCAGTCTCTGCAGTGTTCCCCTGAAGTCTGTGAAATGGGTCACTTACTCACTAGTGGACCCAGGTTGCCAGACTAGATGAACCACTTGTGTGATCCGGTATGGTAGTTTCAATTTTCCTGTCAATTCTTGTCTAACCTCACATACTGCATCTAATTTAAAGTCTGATCACTTAACCAAAATACAGAACTGTGCCTGTTTTTAACCATACATACAGTGATGCGTAAGTACTAATACATATTTCATAAAAACTACATTAAGAACATTCGGATTGCAAAGTCAAGCACTCAAAAAATAGGAAATGCCAGAATTACAGTTGCCCGCTGTATTAGGCAACTTTAATTTACTTATTGTGTGCACACATTATGATACAGTCTTTAATTATCCAATCACAATTTTTTTCAGCTAAACTGCTACCTAGTTCAGTACACAGAATGGACAGTGCTCACTGAATGTGAAGCTACTCAGCATTTATTTTTATCTTCAGCATTCAACGTGTGGACTCATTCTTCATTTACTGCACATCATTCAAAACACTATTCTGAATTATTAATTTTGTCATGGGCTTTTCTAAGATGGTCTTATCATAGTATCTTAGTTCTTTAGAAACTCTAATGAATTAGCCTTCACCACACCCATGAAGTGAGATATTATCCCCATTTTATACAAGCGGAACTGAGGCACAGAGATTACAGGAAAAATTGTCAAAATTATTAGTTAATATTGGGTTTTCCTTTGGGAAGCCTAAATCCTGACTTTCAGAGCACCTACTATTCAGATCAGAGTACCCACTGACCTCAGTTGCAGCTGACAATGCTCAGCACTTCTACAAATGAGATCCTAGATGTTTCAGAATGGAGACCCAGAGAACGAGGAACACGCAATTTGGTCTGACTCACCTGCCCAAATGGAGACTTCAGCTCTCCAAAGCAATATTCTACTGCGCTGTCCCTGAGCTCTTCTCCCAGAACCCTCATTCACTATATACTTTTCAACACCTATAACAAATGAGGCAGGATTTCTAAACACAACAGCCTCCTTCAATATAAATTCTGATTTACTGACAGAGGTGCATGTCCTGTGGGGAAAAGAAGTCTTCTATGATATCATGAAAGACTCTAAGATCATCCATGCACACAAGAAGCAATTTAAAGGTGCCATTAATTCTGCCATTTCCTAATTCTGAGTGCTTGTCTTTGCATCTTTAGCATTCTTATAACATATGGTGATTTTTGTTTCTTAAACATAATTTCCTAAGGCTTTTTTAAAAAAATTAACTGACATAAAAGTCTATCTATGGAATTATACTGACCACCCATATAGGTCATCAGCAGAGTTGGGTTCTTTAGATCCACAGCACAGTACCACTTGAGCTAAGAATAACAACAATCAGTATCAGAAGATGTATGTTCTATGTGGACCTGCAACTGAAGAGGGATGGAAACAAATATTTTGTCAGGGGATGCCATACTATTTGGTAGACAGCAACTGAATACTGAGACTCAGCAATAATGGATTCCAAGTTCCACGGATAAGTGTGTCCTGCGGGTTTCAGACTTTTTTCCCTTGCCCCATACTGCTCCTATCTTCTGTTCTACAGCTCCGGGTAGCATCTTGCCCACCTGACGCCTGCTCTGACCCATCTGCTACGAAATCTGGCTTCTGCCCTCTCCCACTACTCCTGCCCCTATGTCTTCATCTTCTTAATCTTGCTGCTTTACCCTCTTCCCTCCCCGACTCCTCCTCATCCCCTGCATTCAGGCCTGCCGATGGGCAGGCAAGGAAAGGAGAAAGCAAAGAAAGCAGTTGTACCCAGTCCCAATGTTTCAAAGGGGTCTGGAGCTCCAGCCACCACAGCTGCTACTGTGGCAGCCTCCAGAGCTCTGGACACCTTTGAAATACCACGGCAATGCTGCTGCTACTCCATGCAGCTCAAGGTGGGTGAGGAAGGACCACACCACAGTCTGAGAGGTACGAAGGACACACTGCCCTAGTTCCTGCTTCTTCGACCCTCAGCCCCTCTCCCGCCTTGCCTTTGGGCTTGCATTGGCTGTCAGACCTGCTACCTGCATTCTCTTTTTCTTGCATCTTGTTTCTGCCTCTTCCTTCTCGATGTTGCCTGGGTATCTGCAGGGGAAGCCGTGAGAGTATAGGAAAGTAGGTGTCCCTGCTCTTTGTTCTGGTGGCATCTGGCAAAGGAACATCTAACAAACCATTCTGAAGGCTGTTCCTTTTATCTGGGGGGCAGGATATGCACAGTCCAGTCAATGCACAGAAGTTGGAAGACAGAATCTTTGGAGAATTTAGCTCTCAATCTTTAACTCTCTACTGATCACATGCCAATAGAGATTTTTTCATACCTGGCGGCTTGGCCAAAGTTGGGAAGATTTTCACTTTCCTGACAGTAAGGTCCTCCCCACCTGTCAAATTCCACATCACTATTCTGAAACATAGAAGCACTGGACCGTCTCAACTAATGATTGGAAGAAGGCTTTTTAAATGGATAAAACATTTTTCATTGACTTGTTCTTTAAAAGCTAACCTATTTCAGCATCACTCGGAGGCACACACCCAGAATGGAAAATGTCAGGCAACCTTAAATACAGGAAGTACTACTTTCGGCACCTATAATTTCTTTGAAATAGAATGCTCTGATTTGATAATCTATGATGTCAGTACAAGCATCTTAGATTAGTATTTTTAAAGTAATGGTATAGAAAGCCATTGTATTTAATGAGTGCTAAGTATGGAAAGTACCTTATACTCTGTATTTATTAGAACTATATTATAAATAAGCTTAATATTTAATAACAAACCTCAATTTATCAAAACTGGTTTTCAAACACATATTTCAAAATGTCTTCCTCCAAAACAATACAGATTCTATGTGGAATGATGGGTAGAAAACAATGAGTGTGGAATTTTGTTCTTCCAATGAAATAAACAGAATTCTTTTTCAAGTAGATTTAGTTTTGGAACAATAACAAGACTTTCATCTGAAGACTTCAAAGAGATGTACAAAAAATCTCACAGCAAACACAAGGCTGGAAGGTTTATAAAGAAGAACTCTTCAACGTGGATTTTTCCCCCCTCCTCTTTAAAAGGAGATTTTTGTTTATTACCAATTTTTGAAAAGAATCAAAAGGGAGAAATTGCAAGTTAAAGTAGTAAAACTTTTATGCGTAAGCAACATTTGAAGCTTTGTAAAAAGGGTGGTTTAGGTAGAATATGTGACATGTAACCCAACGTGAGTAATATTATATCTCAAATAAAAATCAGCCCATGAATATACATAATCCAAAAGGTAATTCTCCCAATCTCTGAAATGTAATGGAGCCACTCTAGATCACTGAGGCATGAATATTTACCATATTCAGGCTTTACTGCTCTCGATCTGGGTTCAATTTTGCAAATTAAAATGAGGGCTGTGTGGATAGAGAGATTAAAGAAGAGCATCCCAAAGCCTGCCTGTTTCCTTGGTGTGGTAGCAGCGATCTGGTTACCCTTCTGTTAGGTTATTTCTTTTTACTTAATGGAGTAGGTCCAAACCAGTTGAGAGTGGAGAGAGGAGGTCATTATTAGGTCATAACCTTGGAGTTAAAGGCTCACCAAGGAAAAACAAATACAGAGTGAACATAAAGCTGCATTTAAAAATAAAACCTATAATGAAAAATAATATTTTCAGGTCTTTTCACTTCTGTTTTGACAGGTCAAGGTTTTTGTGCTCATTTTTGTTTCCCCTCGGCAAAATTCCTCTAATCCTTCTTTAAGATAAACTTGCCATTAAAAGCTTTAGATACATAAAAAGAAGAAAATTCTGAATAATTAGAGAGTAATCAGGTAAGCATTATTAGCTATGATAAATGTTAACATTTACTACTGGTAATTTTTTATCAAATTGAACAAAAAATGAAAATATAAATGCTATATAACATTACACTATGATTCACCATCAAATACAATATAAATTATTATACACAGAGGATATCGGTACAAATCAAATTATATAGTGTTGCCTCTTATGTGCTTTCTGCTAATTCCAGCTAAACCAAATGCTATGTCTTTGCTAACTTAAAGTATACTATTTATGGATTTTTATACTTTCTGCAATAAACACTGCTTGTTTATGGAAGTAAAAATAATTGGTATAGAGAATCTTCCTTAATAGCTCTTTGCTCTGTGATTTTTTTTAAGCAGCAAACTTTGAAGAATTGGATGGGCAAGTAAATTTTTCATTTGAATAAGCAGTGATATTCACAATTAGAAGACCCATATTATGTAGCTAATGTAAATTAGCCATTTTTAAAATCTGGGCAGTAGAGCCTGGAGTAAAAAAAATTAATGGATGTGTCACCTACTACCACAGCAAACATGAAATTGTAAAAAGCATATAGAAGTACTGGAGCAAAATTTGACATAGCAACAAAAACAATTTTCAAATGTACACATCTTGTGGATAAAACAGTCAAACTTACAGTAGTAATTTTGCATAACTGCATGCACATTGGGTGAAAAAAGAAAAACATATTCAGGGTAAAGAAGAAATAATAAACTGCAGTATATAAAGAAGATGAAAATAGCTGAAAGCCAAATAATATTTGTCTGTAAACAAAAACAGCATTTACCATGGACAGGCAGCACGTGATGCCTTACCAAATACAACAAATTTACACTTTTTTGCCTGCAAGTTACATCTTGGTACCAAAGGGTTACTGTGCTTTGAAAATCCTCAACGGCAGCCATACTAAATGTTTAATATTTTTCTTTCTGCCTTCTTAAAGGCCCCAGATGTGCTCTCACAGATCAAAAGAGACCAACTTATAAAGTTAAACAAAATCAAGGGCTTTTGTTCCGAGGCATCGTTGCTGAACTAATTATTCCTGGATGTTGTTTAATGAAATAGTGGTGCCATATATTAAAACAGTTAACAGGATGAGTTCCATGAGTTATAGGAAAGGTCTGATCTGGGATTATAAATTTAACTTTTTCTTCAAAGGAGATGAAACAAACTACTCACAACTCCCTAGCACTTTCTGTCACTGCAAGACTAAAATAGAGGTACCAAAACATATGAAAGCTGAAACATAATTCTACATTTTTACCTTTCCCATTAATGATAGAGAACAAAAGAGGGGAAAATTCATAAACTCCCAAGATTTCTTCCCTTGACTCAAAGAACCTCTTGCTCTGGTTCCACATCCCCCAAACTGACACTCTCTCCAAATGTCATTACATACACGAGTCAGAATGAATGAAGCTATGGAAAAGCCCGGGGAGAAAAACTATTTATTTTTACACTAGAGGATTAGAAAAAGCTAGACAAGTCTCCTTTCCATTTAAACAACCTACAGTACATACTTACTGCCCCCCACCCTTTTTTTTTTTGTATTTTTATTACTCTACAGATGGACACGGGGATACACATGCACCAAGTTTATTAGTAGAGTTGACCCTTTTATAACATAACAGCAACACTAAACCAGATATTTTTTAACTAACTTATTTTTGTGAAACATTTTTATTCTTCCAGATTTACATGATATTCTTCCAGGTTTACATGACCAAGACAAAAAACAAACAAACAAAAAAAACCCCAATACTAGAATTTTCCCAGAGATTTCTCCGGATACGAAAGAAACTATTTAGAATGACAGCTTTTCATACACTAAACAATAAACACTTCACTTCCACAGTTATTGTCTCTTCTGGGTTCACATTTTACAGCTTGACACCAACCGACCCAACACTCAACACCTAATTAACAGACCTAGAAGATGGAAATGTGTACACTGATCACACTAGACCGGATTAGCCCAAAATAAAAAGTTCAGGGGGTCTTGAGCAAACTGCACCACAGCTAAACTGACAGCTGCTATGAATTTACGTAGCTAGTGCCTACACTTTTACCAAGAGCAGCCTACCCCACAAGAACCTACAGTAGCCTATGAGATCATAAAGGTTCACCTAACAATGTCAGGCTGTGTAACGGTATTGATTTACTTGGAAGAAAAAATCCTCTCAGTTGTTTGCATAGGCCCTTTTAATCAATTTTACTAATGTAGTCATACCTCTCCTTTCCCCTCATCCTCCAGTGAGTTGCGATTTCATTTCATTCAAAGTTACATTATATAAGGGAAAGGGAGCGGTCCTTAAAAAATTTAAAAATTTGAGTGTAAAATACATAGTTCATGCTACTTTGCACAGCACATACATTCTGCCATAAAAGTGCTAGATGCTAAAAATGCAGCTCCACGGCAGTATATGAAGACATCCACTACTGCCCTAAATCTCTAAATAGTCATGGAAGAGTAAATTGATCTATCTTCACCTTTTTCATAATCCTGTTAATTTTTAAAGCCTCAGTTTGACCAAAGATTCAAACAAATCAAAGCTGTTGCTAACCTACTTCAGTATAGTCAATGTTATGCGCAAGACAGTAAATTGCTTATTTAAAACAAAATCTGTCCTATTTTCCAACATAAATGAAAGATTTTATATTAAAATCCTTCTTCCTTCTTTTTCATGTTACTACGATGAACACAAGGTATTTAGAATAAAACTAATCAGTGAATATAATGTATCAGAGTCAAAACAAATCAAGTGGAAATAATCTCATTCTGAAGAGGAAGTCAAATTCCATTCTGAATTATGGTTGATGGACCAAGATAATCATTTTGGACTCCATACGCCACAACAGAACTCTCAATGACAGCAGAGAGAGTTTGCAAAAGGATCAAAAAAGGAATATGGCCAAAATATGAGGTGGGGAGGGGGTTATACACCATAGTACCTACTGTGCTCTAGGCACTTTCCGAACGCTTGAGGTTGGTCCCCATTCCAATGAGTTTTTAAGATGAAGCAGAAGACAGAGGCGTGAAAAAGGGGGAAAAACACTTGGCAATTTAGGCTATGTCTACACTAGACTAAGAAAGTTGACCACAGATATACAATTCTAACTACGTCAGTTGCATAGCTAAAAATCAACATATCTGCTCTCAGTTAACTTGAAAGTTTATACAGGGAAAGGCTGACTAAAGTTTTTCCTGTCTACCTCCCTTACTCCTCACATCTCGTGAGAAGTACAGGGGTCAACTGCAACCCCTGAGAGTCTGATTTCGCACCCCCACACTAGCCACACAAAAATCACACCCTGGAAGATTAATCTTGAGCAGGTCAATCTTCCATGGCAGCGTAGATGTAGCCTTAGACAAAAAGTGCATACAAAGTAACTTGATTCATAAAAATAGAAGTGGGTCTTTACGAATGACTAAAAGGCAGACAGGGTAGGGTGTGGAAATGGGCTAACCGTCACTCATACTATCAGTGGTTACCTTGAAGAAGTTTGTGACGATCATTGTGTATCTGACACAATGCATAGATGAAGCCGAGAGTGCTGAGTGAGCTTGATGATGAACAATAGATAAGGAGTGGAAGTATTTAAAGTTAGTTTATGTAGACTCTACCATTCTGGGCCTTATTATACCAAGAATAACTTCTTCTGCCATTTGTTTCTCTCCCTTCCCTTCTTGTATAGCCCTGATCTTCCCTCTATATTTCTTACCTTGAAGCAACTCCCAACTTTCCATCCAGTAGGCTTCAGAACCATTCCCTTTTTGCAGAATTCAGTGATCAATACTGAGATTGTTAACACCGACATTTCAAAAGTATCATTATTAGGCTTCCATATTAACATTACAAAGAGATCGCGGAAAGAAGAGCTAACATCTCCCAGAAACGTTGCTTCAGGCCTACAACATTGTAACAGTTATATCCTCATGACCTATAGGGCCAGTGACTTTTCTTTTTTCAGTGAAAGCAGAGATTATGTAGAATCCACTTACGCCATGCAGGCCTCTAAAATATATCAGGTAGGCTGAATGCAGCCCATGGGACAAAAGCTTTCTGATACAGCCAATCACTTAACCAATGCAGAACTGTTTCTTAACTTATCACAGTTTTTAGTCTTCTGGATGTTTAAAACTACCCTGGACAAAAGTGATGGAGCTTTCACCATATCTTTTGAGATGCCATTTCATGGTTAGAAAGAACAAATTGCAAGTTTTATGCCATTGTCACTAGTTATTACAATCCTAAACTGCTTCTTTTCCTTTGCTTGTACATTGATCTGCGTTACATACTTGAAAAATGACGCAAAGTGCATCACCATTTATCTTTTGGTACACTGCATATGTTGAAAATTATTCAGAAAAAATGTCTGGCACAACACACATTCTACAAAGCCAGACAAATCTATGTAAGATGTACTACAAAACTGAAGATGCCCAACTAATTTAGCTCACTCTGACAATTACACTGAAAGGCACATAATTATTACAAAGTGCCTTTAAAAAGGACAACTATGACAAAAGGCAGCAACGAGGAACTGAAAGCTTGCAACACTACAGAGCTACTGAATTATTAGTGATTTTCTGTTATGGTAGCTATATATAACAAACCCCACAGCAGCCGCCATCGCACTTCAGAACTTTTTCTCTTTAGTTGAAGCAGTCCTCTTCTCAACAATCAAAACAACATTTGCTCCAGTCTTCGATAGCAGGGTTTATCTCAGGTCAAACCAATGCTGAAAAAAGACTTCCCGTCCAAATGTAGTCCTTACAGGCAGTAGCAAGACCACAGCTAGATTTTGAGAAGTATTCCTAAAACAGGCATTTATATAAGCCACCCATTACAAGAGATGTCTGGAGGCACTTACATGATTTGAAATGAGGAACAGTTTTAGTATAGCAAACTTGGCAACCTTATGAAAAATGTACTATATTACTGGAGAAACTCACAGGGAAATCACAAGTAAATGTGGTTTACTGTGAAAAAATTTTTTTTTTTTTTTTTTAAATCAAGACTTAAGTCAGGTCCACTCTAGGAACTTTTGCTAGCATAACAGCTGATTAGGGAAGTGATATTGGGTGAAATTTCTATGCCAGCAAAAGTTGGAGCATAGACAAATCATATGAACATAGAAGTGCTTTTGCTAGTATAGTTTATTTTACACACCAAACCAGTATATGCTATACTGCTGAAAGTACTTTTTTGCCTGTTCAAGTTGCATCTAAAAACTAGAAGGATTTTGCTGGCACAGCTATATCAACACAAACTGGAAGCACAGACTAGGCCTTAGATAAATAGAGGCTATAGAATGACTTTTCATTTGGCCAGAAAGTCATGTCTCCACAGCTTATGCATGTAGTCAGCTATTCACAAAAATAAGGAAATCTATACTCAGACTCATCAGGATTAAAATATAAATAAAAGTATGGAAGGAAAGGAATTAGTGTTTTCCCCACCAGACATAATGAGTTGAACGGGGGAGGGAGAATTAAAGAAACTTTGTCGTAGTTTAATATATTAAAATAGCTGTTTTTATCCACTTTATAAGTTATTCTTCAGCCTTACTCAATGGCAAAAGAGAGTTGTGTGCCACTGGAATGTTCCTTGTGCTAGCCATACTGTTATAAAATATTACATCCAAAGGGGATGTAAGCAGGAGTGATACCTGTTTTTCTTCCTGAAAAATATAGGTACCACTTACTGCCGTCAGGGTTTTTATTTCCCAAAACGGGCATAAATTATATAAAGTTTGGTAACAAACCCTTTACATTTTCTCATTTCATAAAATTTATTACTGTTTAATGACTCAAAAGATGTGAATACATTGAGCCAAAGCATAGAAATGTCTACAGTCAATTAAACCATTATGTCTGGTATGCTGCCTGTTGCATCAGCTGAAGATGCAGCATCTCACTAATATACTTGACCTATTGTGTCAGCATCTCATTAATATACTTGACCTATTGTGAAACAATATAAATGTGGTGGTAGCTATGAAATCAAATCTCAGCTGCGAAGAATCAATTCCCCTGTTGGTCTTACCTTCGCATAACTACAGATGTTACTGGTCATAAAATAACACCTTTTTCTTGTATCATGGTGACCAGCACTCCAAAAATAATGAATGAGATCAATATAAATCCAGTCCCGTATTTGATTTTTGATGTTCTAGCTTGAACCCAAAATGTAAGAAAATTCAGAGCTTAAGCTCAAGCTTTGTCACTCCCAGTTTTGCTGGGGGTCTTCTATATATCAAGGGGTGAAATAGTCACTCTGCACGCACACACCTGTGGATTAAGAATGCGAGAATAGATCTTACCATTATATTTGAATTTGCTGGCTCTTAAGAATTTCAGCACAAACTCTCAGCTAACCTAAAGATTTTTGTGGTAACAGTACACATGCAGCACAAGCCATGTTTTCACAAGTCTTTGGCTCCATCTGCTGACTTTTAACATCAGAAATAATTGACAAGGGATCAAAACAGTAGTAGTTTTTGGAATATGTCAAAGTTTAAAAAAAAAACACACCTTCCACTTTAAGTGATTTTCACAAAGTAAAACAACATAAAATACCAAGTGTGTGGGTATATCAAAAAAGGGTTGAAGAAACACTGAAACAAACAGTTCTAAAAGGGAGGTGTTTAGGGAAGAATAGTGGGCGAATGAACCACATTTGAAAAGCTGGATGAAAACTCATTTCAGTAACTAGTACTTTACTGGCTCAGTTTAATTCATAGCACCAGCCCCAGAATTGAGTGTAAATTGCAAAGGACTTGGAATAATGAGACACCCGCACTCATTAGCTGGACCTGACGGAGCGTGCTTTACTCGACACCTGCTATTGGTGGGTTCAGCTCTGGCCATTCTTCTCAAGCTCTCTGCTTCATGAAAACTAGCACCTAACACTATATTTATTAAAGACAAAGTAATACAAATTGCTTTGGGGGCTCAGAAGCCCCAATATTTGTCTTCTCCAGAAGTGCAATAAATTTTTCATTCCCACAGATTTCTGATCTTTATCAGAGTGCTAGGGACTTAAACTAGATAGCATTTCCAAAGAAAAATTGCACATATGAAATACACTTAATGTGCCCACAAATATAAGATGGGAAAAGCCTCTCACCCAAACTTAACTTTAGAAGCTTTCCCCAGTGGACTTGTGAGATATTTTTACAGTACAACTGTGAAAAAGAACTTCAGTATAATACAGATCAAGGTTTTTTTTTAAAACTTAGATGCCTTAAGTTAGGCAAATGAAACTATTATTAACTTGAAATGTCCAGATTATCAAGGTGCTGAGCACTCCTGACTCCAAATGACTCGAACAGGAACTGGGGCAATCAGCAGCTCTCAGAATCAGGTCACTTTCATTTAGGAACCTAACTTTATGCACTCAAGTTTAGTATATTTTGACTATGGACTTTAAACCTTTCTGTACTTTATATACGTGCACTCTGAAAATACAGTGCCTTGTCTCACAATTCTCGAACTTAATGTTTGCAAATTAAATTATTCACAAGCGGCCGAGCAGCCACCCCCCTGGGGCCCTGGGCAGGAGCGCCAGCAGCTGCTGCTCCCCACCCCCGCCCCGGGCCTCAGGCAGGAGCACCCTCAGCTGCCACTTCCCCTGGGGCCTCAGGCAGGACAGCTGGCAGCCGGGCGCCATATTCATGCAATTCATCTTTTACGAGGGTTCTCAACATGGAACCCTCATGAATGTTGAGACCCTACTGGATATTCCCTTCATCATCTTTGAGGGAAGACACACATTCTGAATCATCTATGCAAGAACTTTTATGATATGAGGGACCCTTATTCAGCAAACATCATGAATGACTTCTACTTCACAGGCTGCAAAAGTCCTAGAAGAGTGCCTTCCTTGGCTGAGCTCTCCTCTGGAGGGACCAAGAAGAGCTGGGTTTTTGTTGGGAGAAAGGTGGGAACATATGGGCTGTACAGAGTGCCATGGATGTTTTAAAACCAAGATAAAACAGCATCTGATCCAGATCTTAAAGTTCACCCCTTCTTTTCACAAAATAAGCATAAAACTTATTACAGATTTGAGAGAAAAGCTCTACTGAAAGCGAAAGACACAATACCTCTGACGAGCAACACTGACTAAAACGTGTATTTCATTTTTGATACATACACAAAAGCATTGGATTTTAACTTTCTCACAATACTCCATCAAGATTTTACAATCCACTCAACGTGATAGGGCATTGCTTGTGGTTTTCATAAACAGGTGAAACAACTTAAATAAAATATGAAATAATACAGATTCTGCAAAGAAGTTCTCAAGATGCTGCTAGTTGTGCATAAAATCCAAAGAAATTATACTAACCTGCATTATTTCTCTTAAATGGGATATGTCCCCAAAATATCTACGAGCACAAATTTTCTCAGATCAAGTGGGCTCAAATACATTTATGCAAACTTTCATTTGGAGAAAATTTACATTATAATCTGGTTTGGAATTTAAACAAACTTTTCCATCATGGTAAACTTTTAGATTTATTTGAGTGATTATATTTGAAACCCCTTCAATGTAATTCTCTTAACTACAAAAAACACTTCACAAAACAATCAAACACGTATGCAGTAAAGCATCATGCACTCTTATGACAATTATTATTTCTATGGCATGAATGTACTCTCTTTGCCTAAGTCTACTCTAGAGGGTTTTGTGGACAAAACTCAGAGCATCCACACACAAAAATTCGGCACTTTAGTCAACAACTTTCTGCCTTTCCTCCATGAGGCAGAACGCATTTCTCTACAGAATCCGTCAACAAAAAAGCCGTGTGGACACTCTGTGGGGGCCTCTGTCAACAGACAAGGTTTCCAGGTCACTGGGCAGCCCCGTCTGCTGGGCTTCCAGTTGGCCATTCTGTCACGAGAGGGCCAGGCTGTCAGACCACTCTCTGTCAACAAAGCGGATCAACAGAGCGATCCAATTTCGTGTATGGCCGCACCCTGTTGACAGAAGTTTTGTCGGAAAATCTCTTCTGACAGTGCCTTCTGTCAGCAGATTGCTGCAGACATAGCCTGTCAGTCTATCTAATCCTGGAGCAAAGTTAAAAAGCTGAGGTTTGTTACATCACAGTCACTTGAATCACATCAAATAAGGGATTAAAGCTTCACTGCAGGATGGAGCAGAAAGAATCTAGAGAATGACTTTGAGAAACAAAACCAAAAAGGAATAACCCAATGTGAATCCCTTACCAAAAAATCTTTCCTTTTTGCTTCCCCTTCTATTCACTTCTGGATGTCGTTCTCTCTTCTTCTTTTAAAAATATGAACTGAAAACCAACACGTACTTTGTCATTCTGTTAGAGTTTCTACTAGTACCCACCATATTGGTATTTACCTTTGCACAGTATATTACAAACAAGTCAGTGGTCTGGCACCACAGATGTATTTTATATGCAATATATTTGTCCATGTTTATCTGCTGCTACCTCAATTTGATCAGAAGTCCCCATCTCCTCACAAATTAATTTCCTTCTAGACACAACTTAATACCTAAAATGGAATAGGATAAATGGAATATCTGGAATCCTGTCAACAGTTTCTGGTATGGAGTAGACTTTGACAACCCTGAAGTAACATGTTAGTTAGACTCCAAATCAACCTACACTTTTGTACATGCACAAAATCCCTGGCACCTCCTCAGACAAGAACATGGCGCTAAAGAGAGAAAAGATGAGACCGACATTCTAACTGGTCTGAGGGCATGTGATTCTCTTTAAGGTTCCCTCTCCCAAGAATAACATTAAGGTGCAATGCTCCAGGATAGTCACTGGAAGTTTTTATTTTATAGAATTTAAATATTTACATAGAAGTGTCTAACACTGCCTTGTGACAGGAGTGTTATTTTACTTCTGGTAAAACACAACCTCTCTATTTTCCTTTATACTCCTCACTCTTATCGTTTCATTTTGAGTGACTGTGGCATATTTGCTGATTCCCCTGTGTTCTAAAGACTTAAACTTTATGGGTTGTTACTCTCCTCAAGAGGGACTGGAAAAAAATACCTCCCCTTAAACTATCTTTGGAGCGCTTCGCAGAATAAAATTGGATTTATTTGTAACAGTATATTTCTTTTTTTCGTGCCACAATTTAAATAACCTGTTCTCTCATGTACTAACCAGATATTATACATCAGAGCAAAAACCCACCTCCAATGCTGCTCATTACAGCACATATGCCACACTCGCTCATTGGGCTCTCAAAAGAACTTCAAAAAACACGACTATTAGAGCCAAATGCAAGCAAGGATATAGTTAGGACCCTACCAAATTCACAGGTATGAAAAACACATGAACCATGAAATCTAGTTTTGTGTGCTTTTACCCTTCCTACAGAGATTTCACAGGGGAGATCAGCATTTATCAAATTGGACCCAAAAGGGAGTTGGCTGGAGGGTTGCAAAGTTATTTTAGGAGGGTTACAGTACTGCCACCCATACTTCTGAGCTACCCAGAAGGCTGGGTGATCAGAGAGTCACAGCTGTTGGCTGGGTGCCCAGCTCTGAAAGCAGCAGCCTGCCAGCAACAGCATACCATACTACCCTTATTTGTGTGTTGCTGCCTACAGAGCCCAGTGGCCAGAGAGTAGCAGCTGCTGACTGAGGGCACAGCTGTGCACGGACCAGTGCAGAAGTACAGGTGGCAATACTATACCATACCATCCTTATTTCTGCACTGCTGCTGGCAACGGCTTTGCCTTCAGAGCTGGGCTCTTGGCCAGCATCTGCCACACTCCAGCTACCCAACTCTTGAGGCAGTACCACTGCCTGCAGCAGCACAACCCTCACAGCAATAACCTTGCTACCTCCCACCCCCACCACTCACAGCTTTTTGTGTCAGGACCCCTACTGTTACAACACACTGGAATTTCACATTTAATAGCTGAAATAATGAAACTTATTATTTAAAAATCCTATGACCATGACATTGACCAAAATTACTGTGAATTTGGTAGGGGCTTAAATTTAGTTAAAAAAAAAAATCAGGCACCAGACTAAGATATTGGAAATGCTGATTGTCTCAAGAAAAATTCGTTTAGAAACTCTTATTTCTATCTCATTTTTCTGCATCTGTCTTCCCAATTGAAAAATTATTCCTTACATCTGCTTGTAAACGTTTCTTTTTTTCAAAGACATACTTTGCTTCTGTTGTTGATTTTCACCATGAGAAATCAGCAAGCAGGAAGGTCATCTCTTATATCTTTCTTTTGCCTTGTCTACTGTATACCCTGTATTCAGAAGATAGCAAGAATCAGCTGGCCCAGATTCTAAAAACGGGCCCATTTTGTTCCATCAACAAAAATATTTATAAGATCAAAGGGAGAGCTATTACCAAATCTGCAAAAATTCAACTTTTCTTTCATGGTATTGTACATGTTTCCATTCTGATTTTTGTGACCCTGAAGAACTGGCAAGTTTGTAGTTTTAATTTCAGTCATCTGTAATGGAAAATCTCAATACAGGCATTTCATATGACGCTTATGACTCTGTCATCTGGACAGTTTACATATTATGCCAATGGATATTCTAACACAGGCACTCTAGTAGTGCTTCCTCGTTCTCTACATTATAAGTAGGCACTAAGAATTACTAACATTGTATTGTTATAGGAATGCTAAGGTGAAGAGATGAATCTTGCATTTTTTCTGACCATTTATGTTACTGTCAAAAAGAAGATGACAGATTCATGTGAGGAGCTGGAGAAGACTTTGGAAACTAAACTAATTTTCATGCAAATTTACATAACAATAACAAGAAAGAATAAAATATACAAAGTTTATAATAGAATAAATTGTTTATTAATGGTACATATGCCAATGTTCTCCAGAAGAGTTGATATGCTGTATTAATTATACTCTCTGAAGAGAGTTTCCTGGTGACTGACTAAATCTGGATGACAGACACTCACTGATCTCTGTTTCCCCCTCTTACAGTCAAATGCTAAAACTCATCTTAATAGCTCTGGCTGAGCAAGGATTGAGTAGGAGCCTCAGCATTTGAATGAAAAGCTTTTCACCAATTCCCAGAACAACAAGAAGTCCTGTGGCACCTTATAGACAACAGATATTTTGGAGCAGAAGCTTTCGTGGGCAAAGACCCGCTTCATCAGACGCATGAGTCGGGGGTGAGGGGGCGGATCCAGAGGCGTCCCAGAAAAAGGGAGGGCCAGAGCTGACAAGGTCTATTCAGCATGGTGGAAATGGCCTATTATCAGTAGTATGTATCAAAAGAGGAAAAAGCAAGTCAGATCAGACAGGGGGATGTGGGACTATTGTCAGAGTCTAATGGGGAGATATTCCTCTTTTGATACGTTCTACTGATAATGGGCCATTTCCACCTTGCTGAATAGACCTTGTCAGCTCTCACCCTCCCTTTTACTGGGACCCCACTCTTTAAATACCCCTCTGGAACTCCTCCCCCACTCATGCACCTGATGAAGCGGGTCTTTGCCCACCAAAGCTTACGCTCCAAAATATGTTAGTCTATAAGGTGCCACAGGACTTCTTGTTCTCGAAGATACAGACTAACACGGCTCTCTCTCTGATACTTGTCACCAATTCCCAGATGTAAGGGGAGGTTTATACTTTGTAAGGTGAAGGGTCAGTCAAGCAAAGTGATGTTTGCATTGTTTTTATTTTTAAAAGCATGATCAAATGAAGATTTCTACTGTACATGGATGACCAAGGAAAAACAAAGTGACATTCCTTTCCCTCATCCTGAGTGATTACTGAAATTTTGCTAGCACCTCCAGCAGTTGAGCTTTACCTATTAATTTACCTATTAATTCTATTAATGACCTAAAGGTATGTGTGTTACTGAAAAAGAACTTTCGCACCGTTCTTCAAAGGGAAACAGCCGAGCTGGCTTTTACATTCAAATTCGGCACATTAACACATAGTTTAAACCGGGACGGGAACTTTCTGAGTCATTATAGGGGCTCATCTGCATACTTGGCTTAATCTAATTCTTGACCTCCCCCCACACCCCTCCACCCTCTGATTTGCTCACCTTGATTATCTTTTTCTGATTTGTCCTCCTTGCTTACTGTTTTTTGTTCTCTGTGCCTTAAATATTGAGTCTGTTCTGGTCTGGCTATGGTCTGAAGAAGTGGGTCTGTCCCACGAAAGCTCACCTAATAAACTATTTTGCTAGTCTTTAAAGTGCTACTTGACTGCTTTTTACCTATTAAGAATGTGACGATAGGTTATTGCCCTACAAAACCCATTTGTATTAACGTTACAGCCACAGCAAGAATGCTCTGTGAAAGATACATTTACAAATATAGGTTATCTTCCAATCATCATTCAACCGTGTCAATAAGGTTTTTGCTCAAATGTTATGTGTACGTGCTCATGGGTCTGGTCTGAACTGAATTACACTGAGAACAATTCTACCTGATAAATAAAAAGCAGATTAAAAAATAACCTTTGGAAAGCAAAATATTTTTTTTTAAAAGTTAATGAACTGGCAGCAGTAATACTTAAGCAAACAAGCTTTGCAAACAGAAAACAGCTATCGTTGGCTTCAAAAAGTTGCCATGAAGTTTAAATTGAAAGCATTTTGATAGAGGCTTGTAATTCTTGTAACAGTGCCTAAGAGTTGATAACTAACATGGTTTCAATCTAGTGCTGGATTTTGGTTTTCCCACTCCCAAGAAAGTGACATATGGTCATTTCCCCCAGACAACCAGTTCAATGCCCCTCTTGAATGGGAAAAATAGCCATTAAACAAATTCAGTTAGATTCCTTCCTTGATAGCTTAGAAGCAGCAGCACAGTGAGCCTAGTCTATACAGTTGCCAAGGGACTAAGGGCAAGCGTATATGGAAATGGAGAATAGTCCTACAGAAATCATTTTTTGAATTCTCCAAAAACGGAATATCTATCAACTGCCTGACCACAAAATCATATACATCACTTACCAACATCTCCACCTGCAGACTACAATGTCAGAACAAGTTTCACAATACTGGCAGAGCCTGGCTCATTTTAGGCAAGATCCTTGTCACAATCCTCAGCCCTTTTTCTTTTTCTCTCTGTCTCTGTCTCTGTCTCTGTCACACACACACACACACACACACACACACACACACAGCTCTACTAAGATAGCTCCATGATGTGAAAAATTGCCTACCTAGAGCTTTTATTCCACGCTCAACTGTACATACCCTCACACACCAAGTCTTGTACCTCTCCCAAGCAGCTGACCAACACACTGTCAAATTATTTGAAGTTGCACATTGGTCTCACCCACATGAATAAAACATCTCCTAGAGTTTAAGCTGAAATTATCCCATTTTTCACTTTCAACTGGAACTCAAATGAAATCTGACTCCCCGCACCCCTCCCCCAAAATAACCCAAAGCTGGGGTAACCCTTCGCACCACCGAGCTTCAAAGACATATTATTTTGTATCATCTGCACTCAAACAGAAGTACTTCAAGATGCCCAGAGAATTAACCCCAGTATTAACTCAGCAGACAAACTGGAAAAAAGCAGATGGTGGTGTGGAAATACAGTTAATGTTAAAAGTAATGGGAACTATCTTTTCTCCAGCCAGAAAGCACAAATCCATGCAGCAGAGCTCCTGAATAAATATTTTATGACTACGTTAACAGAAGCATGGCAGAGGTGAAGCGTTTATCCCTAAACTGGTGTAAGGAAGGAATTCACAAGTGGCTTTGAAGGAGCTAATGTCCAACCTTCCTTGGCTGGAACTGGGTACCAGTGTTCACTGGAAGCTGAATACTTGGGCAGCCACCCAGGAGAGTCAGGTACCAACCAGCTAATTAGCAGAGCACCGACAGTGGGCATGATATGGTTCTACTGGTGGTGCACACCTGGGTGTGCCTTGGTGCACATAACAAAATTTATTCCTCCCCAGATGGAAAAACTTAGAAGGAACACTGCTGACACCCAGCATATGTATCACCTAAAAACTGCAAATGAATTTTTTTCCCTAATTTAGCATTTGAAGAGTTAATTAAATGGCACCAGGCAAGCCATTCTCCTACCATAAATGATCACATTAAACACATACAAGCTCCAGATATGTAACGTATGGTTTGTATTAGCAATGCTCAGGTTGGCTGCTCTCCCTCTGGCTTTCTTCCCTTCTCCTCTGACCAAGGGGAGGAAGGAGGGAGATGAAAATACTTATATACATCCAGCTCCCTCTCATCTGTGTTTTTTTCCAGCCCCAAATAAAATGAACCCAAAAATTCGGAGCCCTAACCCACTTAAATCACACCTGTTAAATAAGAATACATCGTACACCCCACTTTGGATAGGAACAGAAATGTTGTACATTAGTTATTAGGTACAGATATTGCAGAGAACAGCTAAAAATACAGAGGCTTTCCAGTGCCTATACTAAGTCCAAGGCATTGATTTTAAATTATTCTTTCAAAAAATAGAGACTAGAAAAAAAATGAACTGAAAATATGAGAGATTAAGATTCAGAATCAACAACATTAAATATATGTAAAAATAGTGGAACTGGTTTCTCAAGAACCTGAGCACCTACTGTTCCTACTAACATTCATGTAATTTGTGGGTACTCACATCTTTTCAAAAATCAGGCCAAGTATATTTGAAGACCCTTACTCTACTACTAAACCATACAAAATTGAGTTCATAAGCCCTTTTCATATTCAATATCCCAAGCAACTGAAGTAAAATATTTTCCATCACAGGCCACATCGTACACATTTTACTTATATAAGTAATTCTCCCCCCTCTCCCTGCAGCACAGGTAAAAACAAACAGGATGTGATCTGATGTGAGTAATTTTTTGGTAAAGGGGTGGGAGAAAACTCTTAGACTCCTCCCTAAGTCACTGGTACAAATGTTTAAGCTGAAGTATATTTGTAATTTTAAAATATATGTTTGAGTTAGTGACTTGGGATTTAAAGATTTAAAAAAAAAAAAATAGTTATTTAACCTACCCACAGAAGGGTCACCAAGATGCATTTATGTTCATTTACTAAATTCACTTCACTAATTTTTTTTTCTCCCCCTGAGTTATCTGATTTCAATTTTACGGTGTTTCAATTTTAAAAGAGAAGGCTGGCTGAAAAAATGTGGTAATGATGAATTTATAGCATACTTTAAAGAAAAACAAACTCCAGTAGGATCTAGAAACAAAGTATATGAAGAACACACCATTTGCCCTGTAAATATGACATCTCACACTACTTATACTTCTATTTTTTATGAAGAGGTACATCTTTGAAAGCATGCAAATAGCATTTTTTAGGACTGTAAGCTCATTGGCACAGAGAACATGTCCATTTTTGACCTTCAACTGTACCTATCACATTGATGATCCTGATCACGCTCACTAGCAACTATGATAACAAAAACATAAACTTACAAAAATGAGGCTAAGAAAACAATAAGGTTGGCAAAATCAAGCAGTCAAAAGACAGGCAATTCCAGAATTAAGGTTGCCTGAATTAAGATTCCACTTTGGCAGAAAAATTAAGAATTCAAAATGATTTTGAAAAACTGGCAAAATGATCTGCAAAATAAATGTGATAAATAAAGGACAAACACAAAGTACTACACTTATGAAAGACTAATCATCTACATAAACTCAAAATGGGAAATGACCGCTTACGAAGGAATAGTGCAACAAGGATCTGAAGTTTATAATAGTGAGTCACCAATGTAATAACGCTTCAAACAAACATACATCATTCTGATATGTATTAGCAATAGTGTTATCAAGACAAAAGAAGTAGTTCTACTTCCTCTTTTCTCCCACTCCCACCTTTTATTTATTTTTTCCAGTGCTCCCTATCCCCTGGGTTACTCGCTTTTAGGCTCCAGATTGTCTAGTATTTCATACTAGGTACATTGTTTCAGGTTTCACAACAGAAAATAAAATGTTCTCATTTCTACTCTCTCTTTTCTCCCACCCCAACAGGGAGCATTTTCTGGGACTTCAGCAGAAACAGACCTTAAGTCCAGCAACCCTCCCCAGACTCTCTGGACTGAAGACCAGAGCCACACATGACATGTCTCATGAGGCTGAAGCCCCAAGACACCCCCGTCCCCTGCAGAGCTGAAGCCCCAAGCCCCAGCAGGTACCCCCTGGATCTCAAACTTATGAAGATGGTCAGATGCAGGTTGGGATGTCTGTAAGTATGGCCAACCCTGCTTAGATACTGAAATTAGAATAGTCAGTAGAGTGCAAACTGCTCACAATGATTTTCACTTACTAATTTCTTGAACTAACTCAGTGCTGCCTAGGGAAGTTTTAAGTCTCCTCCAAAAAACAAAACTATTTAAATTTATTTAAATAATTAGGAAAACATTCTTTTCATTTAATAAAATTTAAAAATACAAAGCTACAATTTGGACCTAAATTATGTGACAGTGTTTTTCAAAGGACTGCTGGAGACATCTGAGGTCTAAGGTCCAGAGAAGAGACACAAGAGACATGGATTCTTTCAATGGGTTTGCTCTTACTCATATTTGACCCTGGACAAGTAATAACCATGGCATGTCTGCATTTTTTTATTTGCAGAGTGATGCTAAGGATATTCACCCACATTTACAAAAGTGCTTCATGATTTAGTTCAAATGTGATAAACAATGACTAAGGACTTGTCTACACCAACATACTGTTTGTGTGTGGCAGGCTAGTCAGGGACAGAGTCATGCAGCAGCTTTCTACAAATGAAATGAAGTGCTCCTGTACACAAGCCCTTAAGGATTAGTAGTATTAAAATCTTGAATTTTCAATCACCCTCTTTGCTTTTGGCTAAATTCTCAAAGTAAAGTATACTTACAACAAAATGTCAAAACGTATGTTTTAATCTACTAACCTCAGTCCTAAAATGAATGGATAATTATAAATAAGAACCTCATTACCAGCTCGGGAACCTGTTTTTACAACTAGTAGCAGAAATGTCACTTTATATCAACAAATGAAGTTTGTAAACAAGGAGGAGGTGAAGATTTAAAGACAACTGGAATAATCCTAAATGATTCAGAATCAGAAGACTGCTGATATATTTTCACAACAGAAATCCTAGGTACATGTTCTTCAAATGAATCACGTGTTAACAAATAAAAGGTATTACATTATCTGGATAGAGAATAGTTTGCTGTGTCAGTGCTTTTTGCCAAACACATACATATAATTTTTCTCTTTGTGGTATGGATAATCAACCCCAGATGGCAATTTACATAGGCACTTTAGTAGGTAAAGGAATCCATGCACTGTTGGCGTTCTCAGTCTCAATCAGAGAAAGCATGGGTGTTCGAGAATGTCACTGTTTATTTTTAATTGCTGTGTCCCTTCTCTGTGTAGGTTCAAGCGGTCAGAGATGTCTAAGTCCATTAGTAGAATTAGAAAGTGATGCCACTTCATTTGGTGAGAAGGTTCCTTACATTTAAAAATGCAGCTGGCTTGCAATGTCCCCAGATGCCCAGTGGGTACCAGCTGTCAATCTCAGTTATCATAGGGTAAGGGCAAAGAAAGGTTAGTAAAAGTCATGAACTACAATGTGTTGTAAAATATGCTTTCTCCATTGCCTTGTAGTCCTGAAAAAGTTTTCCTCTTTAATAGCTATACCAGCCAAATTCTGTGTGGGGATAAGGCAGGCATAGGATGAGTTGCCTCTCTTCTCTGTGCCTCAGTTCCCCTCTCTGTAAAATGAGAATAACATCACCGACTTATCTCATGAGCTGACATTAGTACAATCAGAGTACCAACACTATGTCCATGACTTCACAGAACTAAGGTCAGAGTCTGCCTTGCTGGAGCTCTAAGTTCCAAGCAAGACAGTAAGTGGATTAATTCATCAATGTTTGTGAAATGCTAAGAAAGTCAAGTGGGTCTGCCACACGAAAGTTCATCACCTAATAAATTATTTTGTTAGTCTTTAAAGTGCTACAGAACTGTTCTTTTGTTTTGTGAAGACAGAGACTAACACAGCTACCTCTCTGTCACTACAGAAGTTACTATTTACTGTAAATGCCAAGTGTTTATCTTCTCCTTCCTCAAATTCATTCCACACACACTGCCCCCCACCCCCCGCCAGTCTCTTCACTGTTGGTTCAACAGCCATCCACCCTGCAGCTCTCTCTCTGTGGAAAAAATTCCTTCTCCCAACATTGCAGCCTAACAGACTGAATCTCTTAGTAAATCCCACTTTAAATTAAATTATGGTTACCTATTTCAGTTAATAAATCTGAGGAAAATAATCTGCATTACATAAATTATTTCATACACTTCACTTTTTTTTTTTTTTTTGCTGTTTACACTTTGTCCATGAACAGAGCATGTAATCTCAAATGCATTCATTCAAATTTATTCTCAAGTTCCTTGAGCCAGTAATTCTGCCTAAATTCATCTAAATTGTGAGTTTTATAACCAAATATATGAACGTGCATATTCAATTGTAAAATCTGTAATTTGAACTGTTCTTCAATCACCATACCACACATAGCAAATTTTATGAAAAATATACAACTCAACGTTCATTTTGAGGAATAGCCAAGCCATCAATTCATTCTTAACAAGCATGTGTACTAAAAAAAGATTGTGTAGTAAAATATGCAAAGTAAATGTGAAAAGCTCACTAGCATATTAAGATTCATTTCTGAACAAGAAGAAATAATTTGTGGAATTATTTCCCTCCCTGTTCATTCAACTGCCTCTCTAAAAGTTCATTCTCTCTGTGTTATTTACTATGCCCTTATAAGTCTATTGCATAAACATGTTGACAGGAGAGAAGCTATTTAAAATAGTGCTCTGGTCTACCACAAAAGCTCAACCTCCTTGCTCAGTCCCTCACTCAGTCAGAATGGCTGGGGAGAGCTTAGGAAGCAGCATGATCAGTCTTCCTAGGCATTAGCCCCTAATAGCATTTCTGAAATGACATCAGCTAACCTAGGAGTTGTGTTGATGACCTCCAAAAGGAGTGCCATCCAGCCTTCTTCAATCAAAAGAAGACTGGAGTCCATTTAAATCAACAGCTGCAGAATGCTTCATAAGATCTGCTCACTCCCTCTTGGGTAGAATTCTCTGCCTTTGGCCATATAGTTAACAAACACCTGTGAATTGGTCCTTCCCCCACCATATAAATCAAGGGTGTCGAATCTCCTTTAAGAATAATGCATTTTTAAGACAAAATAGCAATAAAAAGTTCAGATAACATAGAAATTTAAAAGGGCTTTTTGGAAGGCCTTTCGACTTTCTATAGGGTCTGTAAAATGTCAGAGTGCAACCAGTCAAATGTCTCCCAGCAGCTCTCTCAGAACATGCTGACATTCATAAATCCATGATGCACACAGAGATTTGAACACAAAATGCTTTCATGCCCTCTTATGGTGATTTTCCTAGTCTCCTCACTTTCTCCAGAAATCTACCTGGATTCTTATACAGCCCCAGTCAATATGCTAGCCAATACCTTGAGTTCAAGGCTGTCAATCAAAGAAGGAAGAGCACACTGCTGAGTCTTTAGGCATTTTATATCTAGGAAACCTGATTCAAAATTTATTCACTTAACATTACATAGCTTATACACTAAACCTGGCCTCCTAACTATCCCTTCCACTTGATAGTAAAGTTGATTAAGCAAAAGGGAGTGGAGAGTGAGTCCCTATTTTTGGCTGTCCAGTTTGTTTAAAACAGCTCTTTTCAGGGTCTCCTCTCTTCAAATCTCACCTTCAGGTTTACATTTCCCTCGCAAATGTCATTCTATAACCAACTAGACAACACCATGTTACAAGTTATACTATATCTCAAATGACTGAATTTCTACCATCCTTGCATGCTCAGGCTGGGCTGCAGCATAACAGGAAAATAAAGAAGTTAAGAAAAATTGGACAAACTAAGAAACAGGAAAAAAAAAGTGCCGTTCCTTATTGAGTATCTCTCAGTCTCATGGGGTGGGGCTAGGGGAGCAGACACACGCACCTTCAGGGCAGGAATCTCTACATTATCACCAAGGCTAACGGAGCCAGAAAGAACAGTCCCTGTCATCACTGTGCCTTGACCCTTGATGGAGAAACAGTGGTCGACAGCCATAAGGAAGGGTCCCGTGGGGTCTCTTGTTGGCAGGAAAGCCTGAGACTTCAGGACCTGAAAGACAGACAAAACACATACCATGTCTTGGTGAAATGTCATGACAGGCATTATGCAAAGACAGCAAATGGATGATTGATTCAATAAACTTGTAGTTTTACTGACTTCAGGGGTCCCACAACAAGCTTGAAATAGTCCAGTGTCAAATAAACTGTGAATGTTACAGAGAAGATGTACACTTAGCAGCAGTAGGAGGGGATCGATTTTCTGCCACAGAAAGATTTGGTGCTGCACATTCAGCTTGGTTAGCAAAACTGTACTGCAGATAAAACTCCTGTGAAATTAAACAGACACAGTTGCAAAAGAGAATGAAAACCCCTGCAACCCATATCTTAAAAATAAACACCAGTGCTTAGTTAAAGTTCATTTATCAGTACAGCTTCTCTGACTTGAAGGAGGAGTTTACTGTATATATAATCTTAAAAGGCCTTAGAAAACTCATCCCTGCCTCTGCCCAATAAGAGATAATGTATTGCAATAAGACAAGAGATTTTTAATCAGGCTGACTTAGGTATTACGTTGACTTTTCTTGGAGGAATAATCTATTTTCATGCTGGCATTTTTGTAGTTCTCTCTCTCGAAAGCACCATCTTCATTAAGCTCAGGACAAGCATACCTCAGCTAGGATTTCACTGTATTTCACTAAGGGTGTGTCTACACTTGCATTTCTCTTTCAAAAGAGGTATGCAAATAAGGTAAATCAAAAATGCAAATGAGGTATAAATTTGCATATTTGACACCTTATTTGCATATTATAATTTCAAAAGAGCTTCTTTCCAAAGAAGAAAGCCAGTGTAGATAGGAAGAAGGATTCTTTTGAAGGTGGGTTTAATTTTGAAAGAGCAGCATCTACACTGGCTTTCTTCTTTCGAAAGCAGCTCTTTTGAAATTAGAATATGCAAATGAGGTGCCACATATGCAAATTGATACCTCATTTGCATGTCTCTTTCGAAAGAGGAATGCAAGTGTAGAGGCACCCTAACAAAATGTTTGTTAAAATACAAGTGAAAGATGAAAAAAACATAACTATCATGGTCTGCAATACAGTGGCCAGTAGTGGTTCAGAGACTTGGTTCACATCAATCCTATACTCCTGTTGTAAGAATTACAAAAATTTCTTTTGAATTTGGTACTAATGTGTCTACCCATAAAAAAGCGTACAACGGGAACAAACGGTTCCAAGCTGCTTTGGAAGAAGAATAGGAGATCAGTTCAGGGTGAAACAGTCACTTGAAACAGTTATAAAATACTGAGGAACAATGGCAGTGCTTGCACAGAACTTGCATGCTCTTCCAGTACTGGGATTCCCTTGAGCAGAAACTGAAAGTTCTACTAAAATTATACAGTTGTTTTGACACATGTATCCTAGCAACAAAAATTCAACATCAAAGCCACTGTCGCTTGCAGGATGGATAAAAATCAATGATTTTTTTTTAAATAAAAAAACAGATTCTTATTATTTAAATCAATTTTTTATTTTTAAACAATCAATAACACTATGTTTCTCATTTAAAATTAACAGTTACAATTAAATCTTATCACAGACAAGTTACACATATACCTCCAATCTCATAACAAGGAATTAATGGCTCTAGTCCGTCCAGCCTCACTACTAGCTCTTCCTTCTAGAAAGTTCTGGTCTTTCAATTCCTGTTTCTCAGCAGACTAAAAAGTATGGTGTGCTAAGACAGATAAAAGCTGGATAGGATCGTTTTTGTCCTGTGCTTATGTGGTAGTGGACCTTGGCCAAGTAGGGCAAAGGAGTTAATTAAGATATTGACTTAAAGACAAAAAAGACAATGTATACGAAAGACAGCAGAGGCATAGAAAGAAACAGTGGAGCGCACTAGAATGAAAAATGGAAGACATTTAGCACACACACAGCTTCCCACACCTTTGCCACAGAAAAACTGTCCTGCCTTCTGGACATAAGAGTGATCATATAAGTGAATATTTTGAAGAAATTTGTTTCCTGGGTAAAAAAGGAAACTGTGCCAGGTCTAAGCAGCACAGGAAGGTTGTGAAGGATCTAGTCCCAAGAATGAAACATCATGAGTACAACTGCTTAGTGGGAGAAAATGATGTGGATGAAGATGTGAATACAACTTAAATAATTCATTTTGCAATGCAACATTCTTCAAGACTATGCTTTTTTAGTATAATTTGGCAAGTAAATTCCCAAGATGTTTGCTGTGTTGGATGTTGCAGAACAAAAAGTTTAGCTTAGCTAACCCTCATGGCTTGCTTAATAATTACCTAGGCTTAGAATGTATCGCTCAAGCATACAATGCAAAAAGCTCCAGTAAGAGAAATTTGGAGTTGCCAATTGCCATCAAGTGCCATTTTTTATTTTATATTACATAATACATGCCCTTTATTTTGCGCATCTTGGCCACAGACCATAAAGGTGAAGCTAGAAGGCTATTCCCTATTTTATTTCATAACTCAGCTTTGTCAGGGAAACCCCATTCTCTACTAGTTCCTCAAAAAACAGAAGTGCCACTGAGGAGTACCTCTAATTTTTTCCATCCACAGGTAGAATAAATTTTGTTATGTGCACCATGTTTTGTTGTGTGTGGATGTGTACCACAAATAGAAACACATGCTGCCCACTGTGGGTGGCTCTGGCACTCTGCTAATCAGCTGGGAGGCACCTGAATCTCTCCTGGGCAGCACCCACAAGCACTCAAGTTACAGGCAACATAGGTGCCAGAGAGTTCAACGGTGCTTACTCCAAAATTAAGTGCACTCTAAGCAGAGTCAGTCTTAGCATTTTTGGCAACTTGATTTAAATCAGTGGATTCTTTTTTGGTTATTTAAATCACCTTGATTTACATCAATCCACCATAGTCTTTTGCTACCCAGTATTTGAACCCAAATATCCACAGTGGGGAACCCAGTGCACTACGCACCCCACAGTCCGACCTGATAAGAATTTAGTAACACTAAAGGAAGAGTTCAGTTTACCATAGCTATAGATGATAGAAGTACCTATAAAAGTTGTCCAGCACCACCCATTATAACACAATGTATTCAGTTTATAATTTTGCACATTAACTGTTTGGGCTGAAATGTTACATGCTGGATGTCTGCCTCAGGCTGAATTTCTCTGAGAAGTTTCAGCGAAAACACTTCAGCCATTTTTGAGAACTAGGTTAGGAAAACTACACTGTTTTGCCATTTAAAAAGCCTGGCAATATTTTCTCTGAAAACTTTTAACAACCCGTACTTGGGAACAGGGACTTGAAATTTGGTAGGGGATAGTTTATATGCCAGGGATGTGCTTTTAGTTGTCCTCATGAAATTCCATTCACATTTGGCCAAGTTATAAGACTTTGAAAACAACTTAGTTTGCAAATGTTCAATAGATTTTTCGAGTTTAGCAGCTAAAATTACTCATTCCCTCACAACTCCTACATGTGCCTGGACGGCACGTGTCATCTCCCCATATGAAATAAACACGCTCAAGCCTGCTTACAGGGCCAAAATCTGGACTCTCCTTCAATTGCAATTCCCTGCAAAGATAAAGGAAGGCACCAAAACCGTGAGAAGGAAGCCAGTTCCTCCTGAACTATTAATAATGCCCCGCCAGCATCCATGCAGCATGGAGGAAAAAACAACATGATCCAAACACAGAGGACAAGAGCTCAGGTGGGGAGAGGGAAAAATAGAGAACCTAGTGAGACCAGAGTGGGAAGAATTGGAGGGCACGCAAAAATCAGCACACATTTAATCTGTCTAACCCTGAACTTATAAAATAACACCACCCCCTCATCTCACAATGTTGTTGTGAAAATAAATTCACTGATAAATTCAATGGTGTTTGTAAAATTCATGAGGATGTGAATAACTCTAGTCAGAACACAGTTTGAACAATGCCCAGTAAATGAGGCACTACACACTGAAGAATGACAAGAAAATTAAATACTCAATTGCCGTTCACATTAAATAAGTACCATCCACCCAGGCACTGAACTCGGCAGTACTCCTGTGGAAAAAAAAATCATCATCATGTAATGACGACTGTATCATAATCCACACACAAAAGAGACAAACTAAGACTGTCCAAATTTCTTAACTTTTGAGTGACTGAGTTTACAATCTTAGTGGGTTTTTCACATTTGTTTCTGCAATTATAAAAAGATACTGTTCACAGATTTGACAGAATTTTAAAACTAATTTTACTCACTGTTCGTAATAGTCTCTCACAATTTTACAAGAAATTTCTCTGCTTAATCATAACAAATATCTTCCCCTACTCAACATTTACTAGTCTCTTAGTATGTAGTTGCTCGTTGCCACTGAGGCTACATCGTCACTTCCGGAAAGACCAATGCTACTATGGTCGATTTTCTGGAGTGCACCTGGTAGGGTACGTGTACAACCAAACTCACAGGGCACAGATTGGTGCTGGTACTCCTGCCCTTCATTAGCAGAAAGGAAAGCTGACAGGAGCAAATGCTCCCACAAGCCTCCTGTAGTGCAGAAGGCACAGAAGCCCAAATTAAGGTGCAGACCAAAACTGCTGAGATGTAGGAGCCTGAAGGAGGACAGATACACTGGGAACTTGGTGAATGGGTTTCTGTTTCCCACATAAAAAAAAGCACTTGAGGCTCATTAAGAGCAGGCTAGTTAGACATCTGCAGCTAGCTAAGGCTGACAGGGTCACCTTTAAAAGGGTCCCCTCAAGTAAAGGAGAGGAAACAGACCAGGAAGTGATGCTGGAAAACTCAGGTGTGGAGGAAAGGGGGCACTCAGATAGGTAGCAGGGAGAAGGTGTTAGAAGTAAACAGTTGAAGAAGTGGTCCAGGGAAAGGCTGCTGTAATTGAGGCAGAGGAAAAGCCCTATCAGCTGCCACTATTTAGAGTACCCAGGCCACAGCCCACAATAGCGGGCCTGCTTGGGATCCCACCACCCTTTTTCTAGAGAGCTGCCCTAGCAGGAGGGCAAGATGCCAGGTAGGGATGTAATAGAGTATCCCATTACACAACTAACCAATAAACATCTGTTTATCTGTTAGTGCTACTGGTTACTCCTAGCCCCCCATCCCAAATAAATAGGGAGTGCTGGCTGGCTCAGCCTCTATCCCTGCTAGAGCTAGGATCAGGCAGTTTCCCCCACTGTTGCTCTGCATTAAAAAGGCTGTCTCAGACTCTGTTTCCTCCTCCCTCCCCACTCAAATAGGTGCACATTGATCTGGTATTCCTTTTTTTAAATTATATTATATAAATTATATACTTGTATACTTCAGCTCAGAAGAACATAAAAAAGCAGTCATGTTGCACTTTAAAGATTAACCAAATATTGTGTTAGTCTTTAAAATGCTACAGGACAGCTTTTTTGTTTTGTGAAGTTACTAACTAACACGGTTCCCTCTCTGTTTCTATTCAGAAGTGTCTTCACTTCTTTGTGTGAAATGATTCTGGGCAGCACTATTCTTTGATCACTCCATCTTAACTATACAGTCGCTGTCACCACAAAAACAAAAACCTCAGTGTTGTCTGAACTTGACAAATGCTAACTGTCCCAAACAGGTGGGACACAGTCAAAATTACTTCTGTACTTTTTCCAGGAAAGACGGTAGCTACTGGAAGATGCTACCAAAGTATGAGGGTGAGATCTGGGAGGAATACTTTGGCAGGGGTGGTGAGGGAGAAGAATGGGAAACAAAGACCTGATATGAAGGCACTGAAAAGCAAAGTGGGAGGGAGGGAGGTAGGATTACTTTGCAGAGGAAAACAAAGACACATGGTCCAGGGACCAGGAAGGACACTAGAAAGTGAGGGACGGGCAATGTAGGTGAAGATTAGGTAAATGCTAACACAGCAAAGCCCCAGTAGGGGCTAGCAGCCCACATAAAGAATGTTGGCACCAATACGGGCATACAGAAAATGAGTGGCAGAGAGTAACAGAAAATCCAAAAGGGTCCCATCAACAGCCAGGACACTGAGCAAGCCAGGAGGCTAATCTGAGGAAAGCCTGTGTGCTGGCTCAGCCTTTTAAATGCAGAGCAGTGGGTGGGGGAGGTCAAACAAGTAACTGACAGAAATTTTGGCATTTACCATTTACCAGAATACTTGCTCTTTAACATTGCTAGTACCAGGACCATTTGAGAGGTCTTGCCCCATATTAGTGACTTGCCTATCAGGAGAGTGGCTCAGCAGGTGGAGACCCTTGCCTCTGGAAAGGCCTGAGGTAATGGGAGGGTCACTGTGAGCCTCTGAGGCACGCAGAAAAAGCAGCCAGGAAGCACAGGACCAAGTGCACAATGGGTGCCCTGAAACACTACATAATTAACGTAACTGGAGTTGCGGACCTTAACTCGACCTTCTCCTTTAGTGTAAACCGGCCCTGAGGCATAATATGTTAGTTCTTTACAACAGTTCTTCACTAATGCATAATTGGTTGCTCAAAAAATATGACAATAATTAACTTTTGGGTCAAGCAGATTTGACTTGTGTGTGTATGATTAGAATACATTCCTAAAGAAGTGCTTAGAACTCTGCACATTAATATCACAAATTCATTAGAAGTAAATATTACTACAGAAACACTGAAGAACTTAAGAAATTGTGCCATATTTTACAGTGTTTTCCTTTTTCTTGACACGTACCTCAATTAGTTCAGAAACACCTAATGGATTCACAGTCTCTGGGGCTTCTGGTCCACCAGGCTTAGCTGCAACAGCAGTAATAGGACATCCTTGGAATCTAAAAGAGAAAAAGAATTCCCACCATAAGACCTCAAGTCCCCCACACATGCAACTAGAGGAGGTAATAATAATCTCATCTGACAATCCATATGAGGAAATGGCCTTGGATATTCATTTATCTAGTTCTGTAATAACAAAAATATTGACATCTCAGAATGTGCTATTTGTGCCTCTCAATTTATTACAGAAGCTTTAACACTGTTAATTTTGCTTTGTTGTAGTTTCTGCAATAAATAAGAAAATATTACAGTTTGACTTAGAAGGCTATTAGTTTAAGCAGGGGTCACACTGAGTCAGCTTGTGGTGGGCTTACTAAACTGGACTTTCTTCCCAGGATGGTTCCCATCTAGTGCTCCAAATGCTCTTCCTGTCACAAAAAACTTCAAGGACAAACTTCAAAATATTATTTGGATGTAAAACAATGCAGTGATATCTGACAAAGGCTACTGACACCCTTAAACCATAGCACTGAGATGTGCTTTGACTCAGATCAGGGGATGTAAACTCTGAATCCTAATGATCAGAATGGAAATGTCAACAGTGTTGATTATTTTACTGGTGATCAAAGAATACTAGAAATAAGAGGAAATAGTAGTTTAACAGACACCTTGTTTTGCCACATCCAATGACAGAAATTTAATAAAAGACCACTACGTCACCCAATTCAACCATGGAGTTTGATCACAAAGGGAAGTCTTAATTTGTGTCTTTGGACTTTTTAATTTCTGACAGAATAGGTAATATTGCATCTTCCGGGTGAACACAAACTATTGGTTTACCTCATCTAATAACTCATTTTGCCATTCCCCCCCGCCCCCGAATGGAAACAAAATGAAAACCTGCCTTTGTAAGGACCAGGACCATAAATAGAGTTGTTTTAAAAAGCCAAAACAGGCCCCTCCCCACCCTCCGGTCACAATGGCTAGTAAAATAAGATTATAAAAGCAGAACAGCAGGGAAAAAACTTGCAATAGCATGTTAGTTCTCCTAAATACTCAATTGCTGCACTACAGACAGGCCACAAACTCAGAGTACATACATACCCTTTTCCTCTCCTACTCTTCCAAACAGAATTTTTCACGGCATTAAGGCAAGAAAATGATGGGAAAGAGAGAGCCAGCTCATTGATAAGGAGAAAATAATCATGAAATGTGCTTCCTTTGCAGAAGTTATCAAACACTAATACAGCATACAAAGTATTTTCTCTGTTTGCACTCCACACACCTCACGGCTCTCAAGAGGTAAGGATAATGAAAATGCACACTGAGAATTCCAGCCATTAACAATAAAGCCTTTAGAAATTCAATTATTTTTATCCAAACACCTTTGTGCAATAAACAAATTAATGTTGAACCAGATGTGTCATTCCTTCTTCAAGAAACTCATGTAACGTAGTCTAGAAGTGTTACATGCTGCTTTTAGAAATACATTTAGATATAAGAACAACAAGAAGTCTTGTGGCACCTTCTAGACTAACAGATATTTTGGAGCATAAGCTTTCGTGGGCAAGGACCCGCTTCATCAGATGCATGAGTCGGGGGGGGGGGGCGGGTTTCATACATCTGACGAAGTGGGTCTTTGCCAATGAAAGCTTATGCTCCAAAATATCTGTTAGTCTAGAAGGTGCCACAAGACTTCTTGTTGTTCTCAAAGCTACAGACTAACACGGCTACCTCTCTGATATTTAGATATAAGAAGACCCTATTAGATCTACCTTCCTCCACCATAAAAAACTGCAAGTGGTGTCTTAGTCTCCACCAAACAGAGAGAAAGGCAAGTGTAAGCAAGGAATCCAAACCCCCAACTGCACCACAAAAATGCCCCACACATTCATTTTGATTTTTGGGTGGAAATATTTTTGCTTTGATTAATTTTGGGTGATGATCTGCAGAATGGTCAACTGTTGAGTAAGCTACATTCTGAAAGCACCATAACTGCAAATGGATGACAAAGTTTTTCCACCACACAATGAAGCTAGAAGGTTGCTGCAGCAACTGCCAGCGGACCCTGTGCAGGGCGAGAATGGACGGAGGTTGGGGAAAAGGGGGGTTGCCAGCAGGGAGAGGGGGCCAGGAACAAGAAGCCTCAGATGGGGAGGATGGAAGGAGGTTAGGGGAGAAGCAGGGCATGCCAGCAGGGAAGGCCTGAGTGCTGCATGTGCTCGAGTCAGGGTAAAAGGAGCTGCAGATTTTTACTTACAATACTGGCCAGAAAGGGGCTGTTTATTTGTCTCAGACAAAGGAAAATGCCACCCAGAGACACCCAGTAGAAAGTGCAACAATAGTGATTTGCCCTGCTTCAGCTTCTTGCTGACTTCTTCCTCTGTAGGCTCCCTCCCATTCATTTCTTCATTGTGCTCCTGAGTTAGGTTGATTTTGTGAGCTCCTGAGGGCAGTGCTTCTGTATTTAGCTGACTATAACTACCCAGCACTTACTTACATCATGTTTCACCAAAACATCTCAAAGCACTTTACATATGTGTACTTACAGATGAGGAAACTGAGGCACATAGTTGGATGGGTCTGGCAGAATCTGGTTGGTGGCTGGTAGTATCAAGCAGGGATGGGCAAGGGTCGATTCTGGGGACAGTTTTGTTCAACATCTTTATTAATGACCTGGATGATGGAATGGATTGCACCCTCAGCAAATTTGCAGAAGACACTAAACTAGGCGGAGAGGTTGATATTCTGGAGGGTAGGGATAGTGTCCAGGGAGACCTAGACAAATTGGATTATTGGGCCAAAAGAAATCTGACGAAGTTCAACAAGGACAAGTGCAGAGGAAGGAGAAATACCAAGCACAGTTACAGGCTGGAAACAGACTAAGCAGCTATTCTGCAGAAAAGAACCTGGGAATAACAGTGGATGAGAAGCTGGATATGAGCCAACAGAGTGCCATATATCAAGAAGGCTAACAGCATATTGGTGTGCATGAATAGGAGCACTACCAGCAGAGCTAGAGAAGTGATTATTCCCCTTTATTCGTCACTGGTGAAGCCACATCTGGAATACTGCATCCAATTCTCGACCTCCTACCACAGAAAAGATGTGAACACATTAAAGATAGTCCAGCAGAGGGCAACAAAAATATTAGGGGGCCGGAGCATGTGACTTAAGAGGAAAGGCTGAGAGATATGGGCTCATTTAGTCTCAGGAAAAGAAGAGTAAGGGGGTGGGGGGATTTGCAGCCTTCAACTTCCTGAAAGGGGATTCCAAAAGGGTGGAGAGAGGCTGTTCTCAGTGGTGACAGATAACAGAATGAGGAGCAATGGTCTCAAGTTGCAGTGGGGAAGGTCTAAGTTAGCTATTAGGAAAAACTATTTCACTAGGAGAGTGGTGAAGCTCTGAAATAGGTTATCTAAGGAGGTACTAGAATCTCCTTCCCTAGTGGTCTTTAAGTCCCAGCTTGACAAAGCCCTGGTTGGGATGGATCCTGCTTTCATGACAACCTGAGGTCTTTTCCAACCGTGTGATTCTATGATTCTATTCTCTTTCTTCATTGCCCTAAAGTCATGTGGCAGCAACTGTAATATGTTGTTGTCAGGGTCCATATCATTGTCCCCCCTACTGTTGTAACCACACTAGCAGCCATGATTTATACTTGGTTGTTGATACATAACTTCACCCAGAGCATGCACAGAACCAGTAGTTTAATAACTGGAGGCAACTCACCAGAGCCACCACCACCACTGGAGTCGTGCCACCATGTGACCTGTGCTGGGGCTGGAGCCGCTGCTAAGCAAGCCACACCACACTGCAGCTGGAACCACCCCACAGCTGAAGCCACCACCCCACAAGCCACGCCTGGGGCAGCAGCTGGAGCAGCGCTGCGAGCTACGCAGGGCCGCAGCTACCAGAGCCACAGGAGGAGCCGCCACGAGCTTGTCCCACCAAGCGGTGGGGCACGTACAGTGAGCAGGCAGCGGGTGCTCCATTTGTGAGGCTCTAAGGAGCCACATTTCACCATAAGGCAATGTCCAGTTTGCCACACACAGTGAACAGAAAGCATATTGGACACCACAGCTTTAGGACAAGTTCACATTAACAATACTTTTAAAAATTCTCAACAGATGAGAGGTCCGAATGCTGTATCATTTTGTTGATGGGTGGGGAAAACAACAAATGTCTTATATATGAGCATCCCTGCAATTAAATGTCTTCAACTAAATTATTATGAAAGACCGCTTATCTCCAAAGGAAACAGTTGTGATCAACTGAGAGGACCTTCTCTCACAAATAGCAAAGAGGGGCAAGGGAGGGAAGACAGAGCATTTTCAGGCAAGAGTTTTCACTCTAGAACTTAGCTCCCCCTTACTCTGACAAAAGCATCCATCTTCAAGGCTGAAAGGCTTTTTTGTGTCCCCAGTGTTTGAAAAAGGATTGGGTTAAGAGGGTATGTGTACAGTTCTGCAGAGATACAAAATTTGTGTCCCCACCCACCTCCATAGCCACGAAAAAGAGCCACAAATATCCACATTCACAGATATAAAGTGGATATCTGCAAATTTGAGTTATATAAAATTTGTATCCACATCCACAAAATAAATGAGCCACAGATGCCGATACCTGCGGATATAAAGTGGATTATCCAGAGATTTGCAGATTTCAGAACAAAGGTTTGACCACAACCAAACTCCACAAGCAATGAGGTGTCACTAGAAATGTAGATTTTTCTCTTTATTTGCTGTATGTTCTCAAACTTTAACCTATGACTCAAGTGTCATGAAGGAGTAATGATCTCCAGTCACGCAAAATTAAATGAAACTTTATTTTGCCAACGTTTGATCAGATTGCCAAGACAAATTATTATAAATCATTACTCTCTCAAATTTACCTGATTTGTACCAAACAGAATTTTGTCTCATAAGAAATATGTAAAAATGTAAAAATTATTTTCATTTCCATTTCAAGATAAGAGATGTGCAGTAGTTCAATCTTGCTAGGAAGTAAATAAAATTGTAGGAAAACTATCAGATAAAATTAAACCTTTATGTTTAAAGTTGTTCGTTTTTGCAGTCAGATGATCATTTTTGGGAGTAATGAATCGGAATTCTTACGCAGCAGCGATCTAAGTGTGATCATGTATCTCTAATGAACTTTATTAACAAAAAGGCACAGCTAAAAACACTCATATATTTGGTACAATCAGAGATGGGGATTTAAAAAGTTTAAGCCATCTCACACTAAATTACAGCTATCTGTATCCTCAAAGAATTATAAAAATTGAGAGTTTCTTAATATACATAATAGGGAAAAACAAGTTTTTTAATATTTATTTGCTTTCCATCAACGACTATGAAGGAGTGTCACAATTTGCAGAATTTTGTCTCTGTACTATGTACACAAGAGGAAACTTCACTCTAGTGATCTCTATGCTGTGCTGATCACAGGGAAACAGACTAAAGAACAGGGAAGCTGATAAATAGTAAGATTTTCAGATTGTTCAGCTGAATGGAGGACACTATCCCGGCATCAAAAATAAGTTAAACGCGAGGTGACATACAACTAAGCTCTTCTGGCTCCTTTAGCACTGATAAAACCCTCACCTTCGAACTGTCCAATCTACTTCTGCTCGTATACCTGCCACTGGAAACAAAAATGATTTAGCAGCTAGGTAAATTATTTTGTTAGTCTTTAAAGTGCTACTGTACTGCTTTTTTTGTTTTGATAGTATGTAGACTAGCACGGCTTTTCTCTGTTACTCAGCGGCTAGGTAAGTATGTGTAAGAATTTTTTCCACAGCCATGACCTTGGACAAAACACTTTACCATCTGTGCTTCAGTTTTCTTATCTATAAAAAAGGAGATAGCACCTTAAAGCCTTGACCCTTGGGGATTTGAGAGGCTGCACTTGCATTCAAGGATCTCAAAAACACCCAACACATTACTTAATGCAAAAGTATTATTTTTATGACACCAATCTAATAATCCCAATCTCAAACACATCTTCCATATTCTCAATTTACACCATCCATCACACTGATCTTTTCACATTAAGACCAATCGCACTTCTCACCTTCAATTTAGGAAAGATTTTAACTTCTCCTCCCTCTTTCTGTGCTGACGAGATTCCCAGACTGCAGAATGTGTTACAACCCCATACAGAAAAGAACCAACTGATTTTTTTTTTTAAGCAGGAGCTTTTACTTCTGTTGTTTTACCTGAGGTGAATTCAAAGACAGCTTTTAAATCACTTAACTACATTAATTTTGGTTTCTCACAGCATTACACTGAAGCCCAATGTATAATTAAAATGTAGGGGAAGGTAGCACGCAGCGCTCAGCAGTGTGAGAAATCCACTCAGTTAGCTATGCAGCCCTTACCCCATTGTAGACAAAGCTAGATCAAAAGCTGACTTGGTCCATCAACACAGTTAAATCAGGGAGGTTGTGTTCCACAAGCAACAGAAAAGTCCCTTTCACTATTGATGTGTGAATCTACTCTGAGGTTAGGTGAGTATAGCTACAACACCTTAGCTGTCATTGACATGGCCATAGGGACAAAGCAGCCACCATGAGATCTTTAATGACCACAATGAGCAGCTGAAGCACACAGCATGGGAATCACAGCAAATTAATCCAAAAACCTCACAAAGTCCTTGACTTATACTGAGAAAATGAAGTGTGTTAACTAAAATTTCTTAAATGGCATGTTTAAAAATACCATTCAGCGCCTAGTACAAATAGAAACAGCCATATTTAAAAGTGTGTTAACTAGCTATGGTCAATGCTAAGGACCTGAATAATAACCCAGCGGTGCTGTCTCAAACTGGAGGAAAAAAATACCACAGCAACTAAGTCACATCAGGGGATCAGAAGCAAAATTTAGGACTGGGTTTGAATTTCTTGGAGAGGACAGGGTCAGACGAGGAATCTCTATCCTTTCTAAACTTCCATACATGAGCTCTCTTTATGCCTGTATCTAATCTAACCAAGGTGTGGAAGCACCTCTGAAGGTAGGTAGAATGCTTTTTTACATTAGAACATCTTTAATAACTTACTTTGTATTTTCCAGAGTCTTCTGCATTTTCTTGGTCATCTTCTCAATTGCTGCCTGTCTCTTTCCCTCTGGAAGAAGATCTGTTTTGTTCAAAACTACCACCATCTTCTGGCAGGCAATTTGCCCAATCACCAAGCACTCTGCTGACTGAGTCTGCATCCCTTTTGTCACGTCTATAACGAGCATCATCAAATCAATAATCTGGGCACCTGGAAGAGAAGTCAATGTTACCATCATACCTGTATGACCAAAATCAAAGCCCCTCTTTCCAAAGTGTGTTTCTGTAAATATGGACCATAGTATAGCAATACACACACACACACCCCATGAGGCCCATGTGAAAATCCAAAGCATGTTTGTATTCAGTGCCATTTGAAAACTCAAGGAATTTCAACATAGAGTGTAGTTACAGCTACACAATGAAATCCAAGATTGTTAAAACTAAGTTCACCTTTTGTACCCTTGTGACAGCATCACAGTAAGAAGTTAAACAATATATTTGTTATAATATGATCTTTGCTTTAGCATAAACATAACATCTCAACTAATTCAGTAACACACTGTAAACAGATTAATACGCTACGAGATTTATATACACTGTTTACACTGCGTCACACCACAGTAAGAGCAGAGTCAGACATACCATGCTGCATGTAAACACATTGCCAAGATTATTGAAATAAAACGTAACACGGTCTAATTTGCAAGACTTTAACATACTTTATTTACTGCAGGCATATAATATTGTGCCTACCTTGGATCTTTGCACAATTGCTAATATGATTATTTCTCAATATCCTCTTGAACAAAACCACTAAGAAAAGAAAGGTCTCAAGCTCCTAAAAGTGTACAAGCAAATGGAAAGTTCAGAAATACTTGACGGTACTCATTAAAAAAAAAAAAAAAAAAACCAGAAAAAAGCCTTCTCCTCAGGACATCTTTAACTTTAAAAAATACTGTCTTGGAGCATTTAACCAGTGATCTAAAGGGGGATGCATGTGTAATCAGCACCGTTGAAAATAAAGCCACTTTTATTTTTGTATTTAGATATGGATTTAGAAGCCTAACTTTAGGTACCCAGGTTTGAAAATGCGGGTCTTAATCTATAAAACAAGAAAACAGTTTCAATGCATGCGTAAATGGAGAAAATCAACAAATGAACTAGATGGCCCAAAGATGTTACATCTGTGACAAGGATAAACTGGGAACCTTCAAACAGGTTAATTTTTCCTCTTCAAGCTCTCATTTGGACCTCTATGGAACAATATTTGGGAAAGCATCAGCCAAAAGCTGGGCGAGCAGAATTCACAGTAAGTGCATAAAAGAATGAAAACGTGAAGAATTGCAACCATATTACTACTAAGGTGAAGAAATAACCCCTGCTGGGACAGGTACCTTGTTCCTTCCTTCATCAAAATACTGACAACAACAGTTTTGTGTTTGGATGTTGAAAAGGAAAAAAAAAAAAAAAAAAAGTCAGGTGGGGAACCTGAATGAGTTACATGATTCAACAAAGGTTATCGTTATGGTCAGATCTGTTAATAGTTTTTGACTGGTGGGCTGGAATATCTGCATTAATAGATACTTCAGAACAAGGGGGAGATTTAGGAAACACTCTGTTCTTTAATCAGTGAGAGCTGACTTTCATCCTTTTCTGACAGTGTCTAAAGCTTGGCACAGAAGAAAGTGCTTTTCCAAGAATACTAAACTTTCAAACTGCCAAATGACAATTCTCAATACATTTAAACAAGTTTTTAAAGTCACCTGATTTATATACTTTTCTGAGGGTTGAGGGAATTGATTAAACACCATCAGTATATTGAAGGGCCCTGTGGCACCTTATAGACTAACAGAAAAGTTCTGAGCATGAGCTTTCGTGAGCACAGACTCACTTCATCAGATGCATCTGGTGAAGTGAGTCTGTGCTCACGAAAGCTCATGCTCAAAACTTTTCTGTTAGTCTATAAGGTGACACAGGACCCTTCGTTGCTGTTACAGATCCAGACCAACACAGCTACCCCTCCAATACTTGACATCAGTATATTGTCATTCTGCCTTGAATTAAAACGCATGCAATACGTGCACTTCAGATCTCTGCAACAGCTGAACAAATACACGTATATTTCCCACATACCCACTCTTCCAGTGAGAAGGATGTAGTTCACTTTGAGTCTAAATTTATCTAGCATTCTTATGGCCTCATTTTTCCTCCAATTTCTATTAGTAGCACTGTATCATCACAAGCTCTAAATATCACTAAGTGAAGATTCCCATTATTGACTAATCTGATTTTCAGATAGGGTTTTGATCCCTGGAAAGCTCTGGACCACACTCCATACACATCCAGAACCCTTATGTCTCTTTCCTGCTAGAATATTGATACACATATTTGATCAGCAACCAGACAAAAATGTGCATCAATGCCAATTACCTACCCAGAAGCTGTTTCAGAGCAGCATGTTGTAAATGAAACATTAGAAAGCCATGTGCAATAGACGTTAATATAGCAAAGCTCAATCCAAAAAAGTAAAGGTCTAAACATACCTAGTCAAGAGTTACAGTAAGCTACAAAACATCTTTCAAGAATTTAAAAAAAAAAAAAAAGTAAAAGAAACTGATGTGACAAATATAGGGTGCATAAAAAAAAAGGTAAAAGAAACTAATGTGACAAATATAGGGTGATTATTTGCAGTACCCAGGATTCCTATTTATTGTGTTTCTAAAATTTTCATGAAACTTTTGTTGGGAATAAGAAATTAAATTAAATTAAATTAAATTAAATTAAAAACGATAGTTTCTTTTCTCTCTCCTCCTCCTCCATCTCACCACTTTTTTGCTTAGTCTTTACCACAGGGGTTGTGGAAATAGACTGCCCTATTTATTATTCCCGCAAACTCAGATAGAAAAGTCAACGTGAGAGTGAATATCAAGGGTAAGTGAGTGTGTAGGAACTGCAGCAGCAAAAATTAACAGTTACAAATTATTTTCAACCTATCAAACCTCTTTATCTCTGTAATAGTACATGAAGACTCCTTTAAAGCTACAGCAGAATCATTATTATAGCCGTGTAGTTAAGTTAGCACAGCAACTTCTCATGCAGAATCTCAAACATTTCATAAATTGCATAAGGCAAGTTTAATGTGCCTGTTAGCTCTCCAGATGCATCTTCTGGTTTTTGTTACTGCAGAAATTGTTTTATTCTTTTAAGCAGTTTTAATTATGGTATAAAATAACATTAAACCTTAATTTTGAGGGAACAGGAGGGGGCTTCAAGGTACTGAACTCAACACTAAAAGGGAGAAAGTTTAATGCAAAGAAAAAGTATGCAGCTAAATTGTTCTGATGGGAGAAATATTTTAAATTAGTTTATCTTGGAACAATTAAAATACTAGTTCTAAGCACACACAGCAGGGTCGGTTTGTTTTTCATGTTGCATATTATGTTTTATTGCACAGATATTCTTCCAATACATGTTCAAGTGAACCATTAGCCTTAGCTTCTTGACTGATTTGAACATTACTAGCTCACATACTTAAGACACAAAACCATTAAAGTAATGAGGGCTGCAGTGTATGTTTAGTTCACCTTCTTACAAATAATTACTATGACTGGGTAAATATGAGTGTCTAGAAATACTCTATGCCAATTTTTTTCATCTCAGTTACTCCAGATTTAATCCAGGGTAACTGAGATCAGAATGCTGCCACTGAAAACAATGGCTAATTTCAAACTACATGCACTATAATATCTAAGCCCATTGACAAAAGATAAAGATTGCACTGCAGCCTTCACATTCAGTGCCTATACAAATGAGTTTATGTTGCAGACAATGACATTTTATTGCAGTTTCTTTCAATAACTTTATGATAAGCAAACATCATATGTACCACTCATTACAATATTTTGCATCTACCACACCTCAAGACAATGTTTTTTAACATAGGAAGCTTTTAAAATATAACACACACACACACACACACACACACACACACTTCAGTTTCTGCTGAGATTCATTTAAGCAACCAAAAAGCAGCACCACAGTTAAAATATGAAATAAAAATAATTGCATCAAATATAAACCAACAACTTTCATGGGAAGAAATAAGAAAATTAAATATGTAAACATTGGCCAGATGACAGCTGAAGGGTATAAACAATATGGTACAAGAAGACTTGTTTAGGTTTTTCTCAAGAGTCAACCTAAATGCTGAAATTCATTAGTTCCCAGTTGCACAACCTTTGCATCAAAGAGGGACAAAAGGCTACTAACCAGAAGTCCAAAGGCTAGACCTGCATACAGTGTTTTTATATAAGATTTTAATCAGAGATAAACAAACAAACAGCTTTTGTTTGTTTAGCCAGAGCAGTGTTTCCCAAAATGCAGCCCCTGGCCCAATACCGGTCCTTGGTAAAAAATACCAGTCTTTAGAAAACATAAATTATTGCTATGTACTATTAGCATTGTGAATAAATAAACAAACAGTGAAAATTTATTCTTTTTTATATGCATTTATATTTTTGGGCTGCAAAAAAAGGTACTGAAAAAACGGGTCCCAACCACATAAAGCTTGGGAGACCTTGAGCTAGAGAACGCTGTAAGTATAAACAACACTAACTTCTTGATATCTGGCTTCATTCTAGAGGTGGCTCTTAGGACCATGAATGGCCTTTCCATTGCATACATGAGCAGCACCTTGCTCAATCCAGCCCTAATTGAGATTCTAGACACAACAACAATACAAAAAACAAACATTAATAATAATGAAATGATTGACAAGATCAATCCAGATAAGTAGAGCAGGTGCAGAATGTCTACCAGGAACAACTTAAAGAAAAGTGAGAGAGAAAATAAAAGAATAACCCAAAGAGATAGCTAATATAGAACATATTGACCCAAGCCATTCCTAATAAAAAACTATATACACAGACACGGTAAAGATTTATTAGTCTCATTGTACTGTAAGCTTTCTGAAGCTGTGATTGTGCCTTCTATATTTTCTACACAGTGTACAGCATGCTGACTGTGATCAATTAATACAATAAATAATTGTTATATAATAAAAGTAATAAGCTGTAACAGAAGTTACCCCATGAACAAAGGGTAGTTCTCACAACTTGGCAGAGTACCATAGCATGGCATACATCGATATTTTCATTGCAATCATGGAACAAAGAGGTAGATGGAGAGCACTCCAACATACTTATTTAAGCTGCAGGCTCCTCAAAGCATTGATCTTGTCTTTTTCACACCTGTTTGTACTGTCCTTAATAAAATATGGTTCCTAAGGCTGATGGGGCATTGAGCACTACCATATTATAACTAACGAAATAACAATTTCCAATTTTCCCTTAAGATGATTTCAAAATGAACCCTTATTCTCTATTTCCTAGTCCTCCTCTGTTTAATTCTCAATTTAATTTCCTTCTGTACGAAACCTCCTTAGACCACTTGCAATCCATGGAACATAGCTGCAGAACTACTGGAGTAATATGGCAAAGTCAGGTAAGATGAACAGGAGGCAAATACAGCAGCCAGAATTCCCATTATGAAAATCAGAAGTTCAATTGCAGCAAAAATGGCAATGCTACTAACTGCATATACTAGAAATATAATCTCACTTATTTTCAGTATTGTTTTAAAATACCTTACAGGTAATACAGGAGATGTGAGAAATTAACAGCCCCATGTTTAAAGGTTAAACTGTCTTCAAAACATCTAGCAACCTACATGCCACAATGCTGAATTACAGTAAAAATAAAAGAACTAAAATATGTATATGTTACTTCCTACTGTATCTCAGGACTTCAGCAACAGGGAAGGCACAAGTAAGGATGAACCTACATAAAAATTACATATAATGTACTACTTTATACAATCACATATATAATGCATACAATCATATCTGAAGAAAGTTTTTAATTTAGATATTGAAAACATTATCACTGCTATACCAGTATGGATATCAAGGGGATGATATCTCATCCGAAACCTGCACGATTTGTTGAGAGGACATCTTCCATAGCTCTGTGGGGAAAAGGATTAAAGAGTAGCTGAACTGCTTTCGCTTTTCAAATGATATTGTCCTACATAGATAAGTGATCCAAATAGATGAGAAAGTTCTTCAAAACCACATATGCAGGTAAATGGGACTGGCAGATGCCTGCAGAAGACCAAGATGCATATACAGAAGCATCAGTGACTATTACATCTATACTAGGGATATCAATTATCAAATAAAGCGATCCACTCCAGAACAAGTATGCAGCCTTTCATTTACTGTTTCATCCGTTCCCTTCTGAAAGAAATGCTGAAGCACATTCAGAAAGATATCAAAAAGGCTTCCTGAAGTAATTTCCCACTTGGCCTGAAAATGGTAAGTCAACTATTAGAGCATATCCTTCTGGTGATGACACACCACTCAAAGAAATGGCTTGCTAATAAGAAAAATGAAACAGAAGCTAGTTGTCACCTAAAGACATAAAGGCCAGTGGCGAAAGATGGGAATTATGTTGCGAGATAAGAAACTGAATAAATGAGAACAACAAAATAAAGCAACAGACATTTACTAAGTCTGGAAAAATAACTGACAATGAGCATAACTAGTGAAAAAAAAAAAATTGTGATGACAGCCGGAGCTGAAAAAAGCATCTAGGATATCAACACAGTACTAGAGAGGAAAAATAGTAAAATAGTGGAAGCTAAACTTAGAGGCAGCAGTATTCACCTCTAATCAGCAGATTGGCAAAAGGCTAACTAATTAGAGATGCTCTTAAATGAGGACTGCTTTTAAAGATCCTTTAGTTAGGGATAAAAATTACCTGATCTCCACTTTAAAAACTTAAGTTTAAGGAAAATAAAATTAATTCAGAACTTTGAGAGAACCTAAATAGCTGGCAAAAAACAAGAATTTATTATTACTATTGCTTGGAGCGTGAGTACTTTATCCAAAGATAGCCAGAGAAACCCTGAAAGCCATCAGTCATCTTGTGGCCAGATATTAGAGAGGACTCCACAAGTTAGGAGAGACCAAGCCAGCACATAACTTGATTTACTTATGCATCCCACACATTCACCCAAGCTAAGACTCCTATCTGTTTAGTTCCTGCCCATCATGGTAGTATCTCAATGTCTTACCAGAGAGGCATCCTCATGATCCATATATAGGCAGTGGTATTACTAGGTAAACCACAATGAAATCTCCACAAGTTGGGATGGTAGGAGATGTAGCTTAGCCCATTTCACACAGCCAGTTCTCTGTATTGATATCCCTAGTATAGATGTAATAGTCACTGATGCTTCTGTATATATCAAATGTGTCTCTTGAAAGGGCAGTGTCATGGTTAGTAAGCCAAATACATGACCTACATTAAAAAATTACTAAGTCTTCAAAATATCCTCCCTGTACATTTTAGGTATTTTTTTAAAGATATAATATAAAGAAAGTGGAAGGCTGAAGTCCAGTGCCTACACCTCCTATGTGCTGGTGCTTTGCATCCCTGGGCAAAGATGCTACAGCAGAAATAGAACTAAGTTTATTAAACAAACTTTCATTGTAGAATGCTGTGAAGATCAGATCTATGGTAACTGTACTCTGTTAGGTATATAACACACACATCAGTCTTTATGACTTCTAATGAAGTACAGAGGAAGGAGCCCATCTCTTATAAGAAGCAAACCCATAAAAGTCTTGACCACATATGTGGTTATGAATCTCCAAATAAGCAAACTCAGAGATTAAGCCTTTGTTCCTTGCTGGTGATGCATGCTGAAAGACCCCAATGAAATCAGTGATGTCCTGTAAAGACACAGCTGTTCATCCAGGCACAACTAGTTTTGAGACCGGGACCTAATAAACTCAGTTCTCTCCATTGCATATCAGTTGTATGTTGTTTTAAATAGGGTAGCAAGGGCAGGATTAGGTCTATAAAAATCATTTAAGCCTCTCTTTTCAACCTTTCAATTCCAAGAGTTTATTATCATTATATAGTTTACATTACAAATGGATTATAAACTCTAAACACTAATCTGACTTGCAATAGGGAGAATCTGAGCCAAGTGAAAAGGAAAATTAGAGGGTTTTTATTTCAGCAGGCAACAGTTTAATATGGTGCCAAATCAGATTTTTGCCTCTATCCCTATCAATAGTAGAGCTGCAGATGATTTGATTCCTAACACAGTAAAATCTCATTAATCTGCAGGGGAGAGAAAGCAGGGAGAAGAGAGGAAAAAGGGCTGGGTCCAAATGTGAACTAGTGAAGAGATTTTTGCATGCCATGTGAGCACAGAACATGAGCATATATTTTGACTCCTTGCTTCTTTAAACTGCTGTGCCCTTTATTCTGTTTGTGGTAATCTTTTTAGCTGACTTTGCGCAAACAGTGTAAGTGTTCACAGGCAGTGAAAGGAAGCAGAAAATGGAATTTGAAATGCAGAAATAAAATAATTGTAGGCCATGGGCTATAATTTGATTTCATGCTTTACAAGGAAATGAAAGCGGACTTCCTTAAACATATTTTTTTTAAATATGCTTTTTACCATGTTAGGATTTCCTCTAGCACAGAAGAGAAAATAGGATTGCAGAAAATGTGCTGTTCTCAAGTATCATTGCTACTCTGGGGCAAAGCTCTGTTTTAATGTACACTTCCCATTCTTGGGAAGAGGAAATTCTTCAATTAATAAACCGGGTGGACTCAGGCGAGTTTTTAAGGTTTAATCAATTTCATCTGCACTGAGAATAAAAAGAGTGACTATTATACTATTTTTCTCCCATTTTCCCCCTTTTTAAAAAATAATAAAATGAATGTTTTATTTTAAATTCTTTGAGGTTAGTATCTCCTGTTTCAGGAAATATTGTCTATTCCATGCAGCGAGTATGAAACTTCCTCCTCTCTCCAACCCACCATCACTTTTCTTTGTTAAGTATCCTTATTCAAAATCACTAAATTATTCTCTGTTTTCATATACAGTAACACCTGGGGAGATGCTACGAATGATACAGGATTTTGGTAGGTACCTTGCGGGGAGATGGTGGAGTTGGACAGAAAGATGTTTTTCAGGATATGGAATCCTTCAGAAGCAATGGTAAATGGAGGAAGAATGGGAATGTATGAATTACTCATGAAGAGACCTTCTGGAAAGCAGTGCAAATTATGTACCCAAAACAGATACCAGAGCTTTGGTTAGACAGTACTTTGAAAAGTACAGGAGCTGTAACTGAAGTTCAAGGCTCCCACCAGTGTTTTCCAGGGATGCCAGTCCAGATGGTTTATCAGCTGGCAGATACAAACAAACAAACAGAGAATCGCTGGAGAGCCTTACACTCAAAAATTGATTTATATGATGTTTCTAGGTACTCAAGGACACCTTAATTTTGCAAAATCTAGGGTCAACGCACTGGTATGCACCGCATTTCTCTATACATGTATTAAAATCATTCATCTTTGACCAATCATCATCATCATCATCATCAACCATGGGCTCAGCACCCATTGGGGTCTAATGCCTCCTCATTATTTCTTTCCACCTTTCCCTGCCAAGTGCAGAGTGGTTAGTTTCCGTAGACTAGCTCCGCACCAATCTACTACATCATCTACCCATTCTCTGTGGGGTCTACCTCTCCTGTTTGAACCATCCATTATGCCAAACAGCAGGGTCTTGATTTTGCATTCATCATTCATTCTGCAGATATGCCTGAATAGCTGTAACTTCCGCTGTTTAACATTCTGTAGTAGGTTCTCTTTCGGCTGTATCTTCCTATGTAATTCTTCATTGGTGACCTTCTGTATCCATCTTATTCTTAAGATCTTTCTATAACAACTCCTCTCCATTGCCAATATCCTTCTCTTTCAATCTTTCATTATCACCCAGGTGTCACAGCCATACAACATGCCACTAAATACATACGTTTTAAAGATGCTCAGCTTCATTCCTAAGCTAATCGCTTTGCTTTTCCAGATCTTATCCATCACCTTCAAACTCGCTCTTGCTTTTGCTATTCTATTCACTATATCCTTCTTAGACTCTTGCTCTGATGTTACATTGCTCCCCAGATATGTGAACTTCCCTACGTTCTCTAGTTCGATCCCATCTACACTGATCTTCCTTCCTATTTCCTTATCTCCAAATACCATTTTTTTTATTAATCTATGTTCATAATCAGTCCGTACAGCTTCCCTTCCTTTTTAGCACCTGTACCATTCTCGCTAGCGTCTCTTCATCTTCCTCAAAGATAACTATATCATCTGTGAACCTCTAGTTGTTAATTCTCATCCCATGCACAGATATCCCTTCTACCTCTTCCTTGGTCTTGTCCCTCACTCTCTCCAGGTGAGTGATGAAGATACTCAGTAATATAGGATCTCCTTGTCTTGTAACTCTGCTCATTCTAAACCAACTTCCCAACCCTCCGCAAGTTCTCACTGCTGCCTCTGCATTGTCATTGATATCCTTCAACAACCGTATCAGTCCGCTATCCACTCTGTAAAACTCCAACACCACCCAAGTCACTTTCTAACTCATCACTCATCTGACCAACCCTCCTCCTTTTGTCCAGGCTTCAGACTGGCATGGAACCCCTAGAGACTTCATGGCAGAGTTTTAGATTCAGAGAGGAAGATTAATTTCACACTGCTGAATGGTGACATCAACTGGCAAGTTAGAAGCAGCATGGACAGTACGCTAATAAGAATGCCATTGGGCCAAGGGGTGATAGATTCACAGCTGTCCTTTAATAATTGATTAATACTCTACGCTGACCTGGTTAATGGCACATTTGCTGCATTACTACATTACCTTAGGCTGTTCAGAAAAACAAGCAGGAAATTAAAGAATGGATCCTAATAAGCACTACACCACAAGCACTCAGGGCTGTTAAGAGCCAATGCCAATAAAGGAAAAGACCAAGAACACAAGAGATAAAAGAAACTATATACAGCACTTGGTTTTAAAACTGACTTTTCTCCCTCAAGAAATGGAGTAGCTGTTTGATGGAACCAGAGAGACAAAAGCACCTCCTAGGGTTGTCTGAAAAATTAGGCTTGCAAACTGTTTTAAAATTCTTTTTCAGTGCTACTGCAAAATAAATAATACTTAAGTCTTAAGAAAGCCGTCTTGTCCTACCCAGAATACTACTGGTCATCAAATCCCAAAGAAAAGAATTGCAAGTGCCTACAATACCCAGTTGATCGACCCGTTCAAGGTCAATCTTTCAGGGTTCAATTTCGTGCACCTAGTAGGGAGGCACAAAATCAAACTATCTGGGGTCAACAGAGCAGTCTAAAAGCTAGCCTACCCTGGAAATGCTACATCAGCACTGGTGAAGATGCTCTATACCTGCAGGAGAGAGTTCTTCTGCCAGCATAATTACTCCACCTGCACATGAGGTGAAAACCTGTTGGCAGGAGAGTGTCTCCAGCCCACACAGCACCAATGTGGACAGCTTGGGCATGTACGTTGTGTGGTTCAGCCCTGTCCCTAACACCTGCCCCTTCTGCAGTGTGAGGAAAACCCTAGCACGCACATCTTGAGTGTAATGTGTTGCAGTGCCTATTCTAGATCTCCTTTTGTGTTTTTGGACGCATTCCTCCTCTCATCTTTGTACATATGGACTCAAAACTGTAGTCCCACAAAGTTGCAGGACCTTCTTGTAAATCTCCTCCTAGAGTTGGCCAAACCAGCCATCTGTAAGACCAGGGATAGAAGACTGGCTGGAGGGGGAGCATCTCCAGTGACAGCAGGGCCTATTTCTGATCCTTCCTCCATTCACACAGAATTCCTCTGAGAGGCATCATCCACTGGCTCCTTTGACAACTTTGAGCAGTAGCGGGCCTGTCCAGCGTTCTTTGCACAGTGTCTCCTTTGGGCTCCCTTATTTGCACCTCTTCCTGTTATACTACTGGTTGTTCCCCATAATTAGTTGAGTTCCTAAGGCTGGCGGGGGATCCTTTAGCTTATGCCTGCCTACTTCCTAGAACCCCAATAGAATCAGTGTGGATAGTGCTTATGTTGCTGTAACTTGTGTTGCTTGGGGGATGGCAACTTACTCCTTTCAACATTAGTAGTGTAGACTTGCCCCAAGGCAAAGAATTGTGGAATTCACCATGGGATGGCAGTAAAAACATGAAGCTTGACATCTGAGAAGTTAAAGGGGAAAGACAAAGGTAGTCTTGTAACTATGACATAAAATACAATCAAACTTTAGACAATCTCTCTATTCACATTACTTTAGAGGTCTCAGTGACGAACAGCAGCCAGAAAGGTCACTGAGAGCCCAGACAGGTAACCCAGCGACAGTGGGGAGTAAGGCTGTTATGAATTCCAATCCTGATTTCTGTCATCAAAAACATTGTGCAGCCAAGTCTATCTCGGCCCTTACATGGCCTTTAACACCAAAGTATCCAAATATCCTCCAAGTGTTAAAAAAATATTGTGCATCTTCCTTCTCAACCTGTAGGAACAATAGTTTATTCATTTCACAGGATTTCTTGCTTACATGTGAAGAACTTCAAAAGGGAAGATAAATTGGGGAACAGAATTTTGCTTTTTTAAATAAGATTCATGGACAATTTTAAGTCATGTTGGAGTAAGTTTCATAGTTCAGGGTCTATAACTTAAGGGGAACAATAAAGGATGCAACAGGACCATTCAGAAAGGTTAAGTACTGTCTAGAAAGAAGAAAAAAGGTTTCCATAATCAGAGAGGCTGACATCTATTTCATTTAGATCTGCAAGTTAGTGTAGTTTTTATCATAATGCTTAGTGTTTCATTTCATTATAGAGACGGCAGTCTTGCTGCAGAGAGGATGCAATATACAGTGGACAGCAGTCCAAATTCTAAGGGCATGTTTCAGGAAGTAGGCATTCTGATAATCTAGAGAGACTTGTAGACCACAAATGTAATAAATTATGAATGGAAGGAGAACCAGAAAAGCTAAACATGCTATGAAAGGCTCCCAAAAATAAGTCACCATCTAAAAAAATGAAAGAAAACTAAGAGTGAACTCAGCAGAATTCCTTCATGAAAAGAGTAAAATTAGCATATTGAGTAAGTTGCTAACTGAGGTCATTGCAGCAAGTCATGTTAAATGACCTCAGGATAAAAATCAGACATTTTTCTCTGTAGAGAGAAAGAAGTTGAAGCATATAGAGCAGGTCACATTTCAGTTCAAAAGCAGCAAGAAAGAATTGCACCATGTAGTGGCAGGAAAACAGCTGCCCCAAAATCAGCATGCCAAGAGACTCCAAATTTTACTAAAAGCAATACAGTAGCAGTTTTAGTTCTGTTTTGAACAAAAATGTGAGCTTGGAGGCTGAAGATAAGCCAAAGCAGACTTGTATTGATTGGCTATTGTGGACTTTCCTTCCCACCTGCACACCTCTCCAGCTCTGTTCATACTACCTCAGTCTGAGCATCACAGTCACAGAGGAATTTGTTCTGGGCTTTTAAAGGTGAAGTGGGAAGAAGTGTTTGTCAAAACAAAAATTTAAGAGTTACAGCAGAAGTAGTTTAGAAAACAAGCCATCATAAACCTTAAAAGCAATGCTAGAATCCCTATGAACTGAGCTCCTAGTGAAAAGGAGAGGTCAAATTTACAGAACAAAACCAAACACTGAATGCTACAAATAGGAAGTTCACAGATTATTATGTTTTATAAAGACATTTGGTGGCCCTTGAGATCAACCTTGCATGCTTGTTAAAAGCAATTAAAACTCAGTGTTTCCAAGTTAAATCTGTGGGGACACCAGACATATCAAAAACTATATATAGCCTACTGCTTCTTTCTCAGTACTGTAAAAAAATAATACATGGCATAATGTTTCTCCTTTCCAAGGGAATTCTATTCTGTCTTTGGGTTAAATCCTGCAGCTCTCATCAGGAGAAATACTCTGTGCCTTATCAGGCAAAACTCAACACAATAGGTATTGCACACGCAAGCCCTATCCCTGTACCACTGTTAAGAATAATATTCATGTGAATTATGGTTTGTTTACAATATTCTTGTGCACATGAATTAAGCCAGGGACCACTACATTTTCTTAAATTATCTGTTCATATTACTAATTTATCTTCATTCCTTTACTTGCAATACCCATTTAGAAGACCAAGAAATCATTTCTTGTTGTTGGCTTCATCGTTTCTATTTAAAAATGTTCTTCCTCCATCTTGGTGTATTAATGGGATAAAAGCTAACTGTCACTGCTTTTTGTTTACTCTGTTTGGGCAAAAGCAAGATGTAAAGCCCAGAAAAGAATATTCCTTAGTTAACATATTGCTGTGTACTGGTGCAAAGGGGATTGTTTTTAAATGCGTCAGATTCAGGCTATGCCTACACTAGCAAGTTTTTTCTTCCCCTAAAAAAAGCTGGGTCTCTTTCAAAATATCCCACGGAAAGCATACAGATAAAACGCTTTCTTTCGATATTAAATCAGAAGAACGCAGCACTTCTTTCAGTGGCCCTCATCTCCCAGATGAGGATGAGCGTCTTTTTCCACAAGATTCTTTCAGAAAAGAAAAAAAAAAAAAAAAAAAGAGTGTAGATGCCCCAGGGGCCTTTTTTTGAAAAAGCAGTCCTCATGGCACCAGATTTTTCAGTCCCTGGCCTGTTCTATTGAAAGAGCAGGGGCTGTGTGGACACTCTCCATTGAAAGAGCAGATTGAATATTTTAATCCACATTTTTGTGTCCCTATGGCACCGGATTTTTCAGTCCCTGGCCTGTTCTGTTGAAAAAGCAGGAGCTGTGTGGACACGCTCTTTCGAAAGAATTTTTTCTGGAAGAGATCTTCTGGAAGAACTTCTTTCAAAGGACTGCTGTAGTGTAGACGTAGCCTAAGGAAGTTACTTTTTTCCTCCTCTCCAATTGTTGGAATGGGGGAGGGGCGGATTTTGTAAAAAAAGATATTCAGGTTTTGTGTAACTTGAAAGCTTATCTCTCTTACAAACAAAAGTTGGCGCAGGTTGAACCTCGCTGGCTCAGCACCCTCAAGACCTGACTGGTCCTGAATGAGGGAACCTCGATATGGTAGTAAATAGTCAGATGGCAAAATCTGCAAATGATATCAAATTATTTAGATTAGTAGAACAAAAGGATTATAAGGAACTTCAGAAGGACCTAACAGAGGCAGTAATGTGGCAACGTGATGGGAACAAGAAACGTATGCTAGAAAAAAGAATTTAAAGCATTTGTGCACATTGGTTTCTAAATAAACTGTGATCACTAAGGAAAGACACTTGTGAACAGTTCAAAGTAAGCCTCTGCACAACATTCAGCAGTAGTCCAAAAATCAAACAAAATGTTAGGCTGTATGAGAGCTGAGACAGACAAATAATGAAAGTATTAAACAGTAGTATATCCTTAACAGTAGAACTTATTTGCACTGGACATAGAGGCCAATAATTTAGTGAAATGGGTTAGATATTTCTGAAGAGCGGTAACATTCACAGTTAAATGAATAGGGTAAAATATTTTAGACAGCATAAAAATAGTCATACGTCAGGACATAAACTAAACACTAACTGGTGGGGATTAGAAAGAAACCTGCATTATGGTTAGGTTATTCCACAGTTGTCCATTACTGGATTTCTTGCACTTTTCTCAGAGGCATGTGATTTTGGCCAATGCCAGAGATATGATACTAAAGTAGATAAATCACAGGTTTGATCTTGTATTCCAATTCCTATGAGATACTCCAAGGGGCTCCTAAGCACTAGTGCAATATAAATGACAACAAACAAGTTTTATCAGTCTCCATTCAATGCATGCAAAAGGTTGTATACAATTCTTTGTGCAGTTTGCACTGAGACAAACCACCTGTGGAGAGGTGGGGATTTGCAATAGATTTGTCTCCCTTTTCCTTGAACAACAGTGATTTTTAACTCCAGAAGCCTGGCTTTAGGAAATATGTGGTGATTAACTGCAGTATATTCATGAGCTGTTTATTCTCACTGCAGCCAGATTAAAGGTGCAAAGAATTAAACACACCTGCATATATACAGCACTCCCAGGAGTTTTCCTGTGACCTGTTGGATTGGAATTGAATGTTCAAAATGCAATGTGATTATTAGTTCAAGTTTTGGCGCTTTTTGGTGGGGAAGTATTTTGCTTTAATATCAAGGCCATATATGCTTCTGCACTGCTTTAAAGAATTAAATGTTATGCAGTATTTATACTTGGGCCTTACATCACTGAGCATAAATGGTCCCTGCAATTCAGTAAAGTTTTAATAATACATTCTGAAACATCTTGGAAAGACTAGATTTAAGAACGTTTAGAGTGTTTAATTATATCATCTTTCTTCAAGATTTTCCACTGAGTTTGCACCAGGGAAAAAAGGAAAGTGATTATCTGTATACCATCAGAGTGCTAAGAAACTTTACAGAGAGATACAAAAATAAGGTTCATAGCCCAAAGCCATAGCCACTGCAGGCCAACAACCTGCCATCTGACAAATGCATGGGACACTTAAGGGAAATTTTCAACATAACTTCTTAATCCAAAGAATTCATTGTTAAGGCCATCTCTTCTCTGGCCTCATTATGTTCAAACACACTGACTGGACATCATTTCCACCCCTTATTAGTTCAGGGAAGAAACAACACAGACAAGGCTCTGAATTCAAATTTCATGCATTGTAACACAGAGTATTTTCATTGGTTTATCAAAAGTGAATTCTCCTGGAGAACTTTGCAAACTAGTCATCAGAGACAAACATCTTCTACACAAGGGTTTCAAAATTATTCATGTGTCCTCAACTGAGGTCTCAGTTGCTATGTAAATGTGGGAAATATCAAACATTTATTCAATTCACCTCTTAAGCATCAGCATAGAATTCAGGGGCCACCTACTATCTGTCTTTGGAACAGACCAGCCTGAGGGCTGTGGTCCCTAGATTGGGAAGCCCTGCTTTGTATTAAAATCCACTGCTATGCATCATTTTAAAACCACAAGAAATATGTTGTCCCCAAGGAAAAAAAGTCATAAGAGGCCACTGGAAGATCCTCACACAGTGCTTGCAGATCTTTTTGATCAGAGGGCAGTTGAAATGGATTTTAAAAGACCAAAATAATTAAGAGTTTATGTAAAAATAAAGATTTTTTTAAAAACCAAAATGATTGCTGGAGGCAAACAGAAAAACATTCTCTAGTATTCTCCCCACCATCCACAACACTGAAAAAACATCAGTCAGGGTTATAAACATCTGTAATTGCCGCGGGAATGTACAATACTTTCAGAAACTCCAGGCCCACGTATCCTGTAGCTCTGCACTTCACAAACAAAAGGTTGGGGGAAGAAAGAGGGGGTGGGATACAGGGAATAAAGGCTTAAAGATTAAAGTCACAGGCAGAGACAGACGGCTCCGTTTTTTAATAACTGAAAACACGAGTTGTGCCTGAATGTGCTCATTGTTTTATGGCGGGAGGGAGAGTCTACGCATGCAGGACTGGCTGGCGACAGAGCTGCCTTTCCATCAAAAATAAGATTTATGAAAAGAAAAAGACACCAGACCAATACCCTAATTTCCCCTCTTGTAATGTTTAATGATGCAGCCAGGTAGTTATCAACAAGTTACCCCACCTCCCCTTTCATTAAGGGGAAAAGACAAGTTACAGAAGAACTATTCCTGATTTTGATAGCCTAACGCACACATGAAAAGGGCTTGCAATGCTGTATGTTACAAAGAATGTAATATATTCATACACAAACATGACTAAAATTTTAATATATACATCCACATGTACAACTTGCATACAACTCTAATACATATGCATATATGTAAACATGTACTTGAATGAGTTTTTAAGATACTTTTCATTATTAAAAAGTGAATAAAATTATACTGTATTATTATACACATAACTATACTAGAGAACATTAAGTTGTTACGTCACTTATTGTAAATAAATGTCTAAACCTAGTTTATTAATGGCATCCTAAATTTTAAAAAGCGTAAAACATTGTAAATATCCAAATTCTTAAGTCTTTATGTTTTCAGCTTGGACAATGACAAGCAATGAAGTCCATTTCGCTTTTGCTAAAAGTCATTTTCCATTTGAATTTTTACCGTTGGGATGTTTGGACTTTAAGCACTTCAGCAGAGTACATACTTGTTTTGAAATCTAACTGTTTCCACTGGAATACTGTATTAAAAAAAATTAAAACATTTGTCTACCTTAAATTTAATAAAAATTGGTTTTCACAACATTCAACTGTTCCTGAATGGTTTATGTCCATTTGCTATCCATGCATGTTACTTAAAATCAGTAAAAAGGCCCAAAAACATATATTTTGTATAAAAAAAGGTTTTGCAAAAATCTAAAATAATTTATGATTTACTTCAATGAAAATATTTTGTCTGTCTAGATTTAAATAGCATTTGAAAACCAAGAATAATTCCATCGTCCAACAGAACAACTATACTTGCAATAGATAAACAAAAAGTAAATTAGATTCTTATAATTCCTTCAGTTGTATTAAAGTGCTCATAAATCACAGGTTTTTTTTATAATATAGACAATTGTTAAATATCGATGTCATTTAAGAAACTGTAGGGGAGGAGATCATTTAATGGGACAACAAGTTCTGTCATCCAAACCATGAAACACTTAGCAATAACTTCTAGAAAATGCCTCCATTAGAGTGGGGGCCGGGGGTAAACAGAGAAGGCACACCTTTGGTGCAATATTGGCACTTCATGGGCACTGAAGGTCTTGCACTCTGTAATGTTCCTGTTTGTTTAATGAAGGAAAAATAGTCCATGGCAGAAGAGAAGAGGAAGGAAAACCCAAAACATGAGCTTGTGAGCCTGGTACATAAGATAAATACAGGCTTTGTTTTATTTTATTCAAACCAAGTATGAATAAAGGATACTTATCCCTGTACTGCAGTTGGGCTCCAGAATTGATTCTCTATGCAGTACAACAAAGTTGCTCTTACTTACATAAATATATTATGTCCCCCTTCCCAAAAATCCCTTCGCATTGCTGACTCTGTAATTTGATATTAAAGTGCTTGCGAAATCTGTATAGTAGCAAATTCTCACTTTGCCCTATCTAGAGGTTTTGTGCACTCAGCAATGAACATATTCCTAATCAATCATCTTAGGAGGAAATGTGAAAATATTCTTATGCAGAGAGAATAGATTCTGCAGATATTAAGGCCTCGATCATGCAGGTCTTATATGTGTATAATTTAATAAAGTCAGTGGCCATATGGGGCAATTAATACTTCTAAGAGAGGACACTTAAACATTTATATTTTTAAGCTAAAATATATATCAAAAATATCAGTTAACCTTCCAGGTTAAGGATCACGTGGACATACATAATGCCAAGTGCAGTTAGAGTTTAACTGTGCCGCACAAGCTAAACTATACAAACAAACAAAAAAAAAACTCTTCAATTATGTTTGGAGGATGAGGTGGAACATCTAACCACAGCCAGTTGAGGGAAGCAATGGCTAGGTAAAGTTAGAGAGATATTATGGGCCAAAATGATAAATTCTCTCTCATAAATCTGAAATTCACAAGTCAGGGCTGCAGCTCCAAATTAATGTCACAATAAAAGAGATAGCCTTCAAGAGTTAAAATAGCTAGCAGAATGTCATTCCCTAAGACAGAAAGATTAGCTAATTCTGCTGTCTTTAAAAGACCTCAAAGACAACACAGCAAAAGATAGGGAAGGGGGAAGCACAAAGTCTGGACTCTGTTGTTTCTTACTCTACGAAAATGTGAAAATTTACTTTGTACAACCAAATTGTACATGAAAGTTTAGAAACAGTCAATTAAATGTAACGCTATGGAATGAGACTCAAAGTCCGAGTGGAACACATTAGATACGCATTCCAAATAATGTATACAAGAGTTAGTCTGCAAGGCAGAGTCTGTCAACCTCCAGTACACAAGATCAACAGCTTCTACTTCATGGGCAACCCCATCTTTGCCCAAGAGCCACAATGGCAACTTGCCAAGAAGCTGAACACCAAATCTAATCTGCAGATTGAGCCACCCACTTCTTTAATATGGAGGAGTGCAATAGGAAGACTGTAAATCCACATGCAGTACGTTCAGTCTTAATCTGTGTGCATCTGAGTGTTCTGTCTAAAGATGATACTTATCAAATCTCTCTCAACCAAGGCAGGATGTGACCTGACAAGCCCAAAGAATCAAAAACAAGGAAGGAGCTATTTACAAGTAATATTGGTGGATAAAGTATTCCTGTTATGGCAGAATTTAACCAGTTGTATACCTGGTGTCAGTCTTGCTTCTACTCTTTGCCATGCATAGTGAAAAAACCTAAGAGAGCAACTAAGAAAAAAAAAAAGTGCCGTTAAAAGACAGCTGGACCAGAAGAAAAGCAGTTATAGCAAGTTAAGTGTGTTCCATGTTACACACAGAATTTCATATACTCTCTGATATAATCAACCTACATTTTGATGACAGCCTTTCTAATTCCTGTAGCAGAGTAGTACAGAATTCTGCATCATGTTGTTTTTTCACCAGTTTCAAATACATAAACATAAAAACTAAAATAAACTACATTATTCCTCCTTCTCCATTTTCATGTTCGATTCAGTTTAATTTGGGGGGCGGGTTCAATTTCATGCAGCCCACAAATTATCAGTGTGCTGTAGACTTTAGCACTGACAACATGTAAATACATTGTAGAAGTTGCTTCAGGAGCAGAAAATGGGGACAGAAAAAGCCTGAAACTGTGGAAACTGTGTAAAAGGCTGATGGGTCTCCTGGCACTCAGGAAAGCATGGAGAACAGTTTGGATTTCTGACACCCAGTAGCTGGATTTTTTTTCCTTAGATTAATGCATAGCCAGGAAAAAGGAGCTTCTATCCAGAACTCTAGATGCCCTGACAATTATATGAGAATACAATTATATAAATTTCTGCAATTCTCCCCTCATCTAACAAGAGAAAGCAACCACCAGTATTTTTAAGTGTTAAGGGCTACGTCTACACGAGCCCCAAACTTCGAAATGGCCACGCAAATGGCCATTTCGAAATTTACTAACGAAGCGCTGAAATGCATATTCAGCGCTTCATTAGCATGCGGGCGGCCGCGGCACTTCAAAATTGACGCGCCTCGCCGCCGCGCGTCCCGTCCCGATGGGGCTCCTTTTCGAAAGGACCCTGCCTACTTCGAAGTCCCCTTATTCCCATCATCTCATGGGAATAAGGGGACTTCGAAGTAGGCGGGGTCCTTTCGAAAAGGAGCCCCGTCGGGACGGGACGCGCGGCGGCGAGGCGCGTCAATTTTGAAGTGCCGCGGCCGCCCGCATGCTAATGAAGCGCTGAATATGCATTTCAGCGCTTCGTTAGTAAACTTCGAAATGGCCATTTGCGTGGCCATTTCGAAGTTTGGGGCTCGTGTAGACATGGCCAAGGTGTCCTTAGCTACACAGGACTCAGAGATCTCCCTCTCAAAATGCCAAGGAGAAGAGAAGGGCCTTATAACATGCTCAAAGAATCAACAGATTCAAACCGTTTTTGACCAAGGAAGAAACAAATTACTAAATTACATAATCCCATGGGAAGATGCTTGGCAAGCAGTCCAGTCTTCTTTTAAAATGCAATCCAAACATCTTTCCTGTCATACCGCTGCAGCAGCATGGCATGGGAAAAGCCTCAGCGTCTCTGATAGATCTCAGAATCTGGAGACTGTTGGCACTCGGAAGAGGATCCATCTTCTCTCACTCCCTAGATTGCATAAATGGGCTCTGAACCCAGGAGACAAAATTTTGAGGGCTTGAACTTTTGTTGCTTTACCCCATCACTTTAACTTGTCTCCCTCCCTCCTCCATCAGCCATTGCATCACAAAAAGATACACACGCTAGCTACAAGTGTATACTAAAATCACCTAAAGTAATATAGTTAATGTTGCTACATTACTTGATAAGTTTTAGTATTAACATCTCTACACCCACCAGCAGCTTACATCCCTCAAAACAATGCTTACAAGTTCTCCATTCACAAACTTAAAAGGACATCAACATACACATGTACATTCTCCATTTTTATAAGGATTTCTTTAGACCTAGGAAGACTAGAAAGATGATTTAACTGACAGACAGACTACTTTCACCACCCAAATTCCATAGCAAGACCTAAATTTCATTATCTCTTAAACAGCCTTAGGGCCATGGCAGACACGAGGTCCTACTTATAATATTTAGTAATAAACCTCAAAATAATAACCATCGTCCTACATATTTTATCACTTCAGTAAGATACATTACATGGTTTCAGAGAATCTTCTCCAAAGAAACCATTATCCACCATATGGCACTATTTCAGACCTTCTGCAAGGACAAATATTAAGATTTGACAGTGTATTTATTTAAATTTAAATTTTTGCTGACTAGGATTGTCTCCTGAGATACACATCTCATTTCAGAACAGTTCCAAGGGGCCAACAGTCATGTAAATTTCATTTTCCAGAAATCCAGGACAAAAGAAACTATATAATGCTGTACACTTTATCTAAATTGCCAACATCCTGGTATGGTAAGCTATGCAGTATTTGTGTCTCAAAATACCATGTACCTATAATTAATAAAAGCCTCAATGTTAACAGAGAGTGAGGTTCACTATGAAGGAGGAAATCGATGCAAAGCTGATTACTGAATGAAGCTATATTACAATACCTGCTAACATTAGAAAAATTGGGATTTAAATTGAATGATATATATTCTACAAAAAAGTGATAAGGGACTGCCGTTATACTGAACAAGCAGAATTAAGAGAAGGGAAGCAGCAGCTTTCTGTAGTGGGAGGAGCAGGGGGAAGCTGAAGGAAGCATAATTGTCTAAAAGCTAAAAAGTAAAGAAGTAAAGTCTTAATAGGACAACCTGGCAGAGTGACCAGCTGTCTAATAACGTAGTTGTGTTGTCATAAGTAGAAATTAAAAAAAAAAAAAAAGAAAGTTAATGGGATCCATATTCAAATGCAAGGGGTGACACTGAATCACCCATGACCACGGTCTGCAACCAAATAGTGAGAAGAGCCATTTTTTCAAATTACGTTACAAAAGCAATACTTACAGAGCTGCAGTGCTTGTGAATACAAGATAGTCCTTAACAAATATTGTCAAACCACACTTTCTGTAACCCCTGTTTTAAGATCAGCGCACACACAATGATTTGAACCAGCTAGAAAGTTTAAGTTACTTCCAACCCTGGACTGGAGAGCAAATGAGGACAAGGAAAACTCTGTGCCTGCAGTTAGGCTCTTAAGCAGGAAGGAACAATGTTTACATCAACCCTCCACGCTCCCCATCCCCAGTCCCAGGCTCTACCCCTTTTGGCTCCCAAATCTGCCCCTACATGCCCAGGCTTAACCACTCTCAGTACCAAACCTGCTCATCAGCCCCAGGATTAACCCCTCTCAGCCCCAAACACACCCTCCCACCTTAGAAACCCCTCAGCCCTAAACCTGTCCCTCCATCCCCAGGATTAACCCATCTCAGCCCCAATCTGGCTCCTGGAAATAACCCATATGTGGCACTGGCTGGGGAGCCTATGCTGTGTGGCCACATGTGCCCAACGGAAGGAAGGCTGACGTAGAGGTGTTCCACTGGCTGGTGTGTGTCTGCTCAGGTAGCGGGGTGAGTGAGGGGCTCTCTGCAGCTCCCTGCCCTTCCACCACTGAAATAATGGAACTAAATTCAGTTGATTTAACAGCAGGATCCCTCCTGCCACTCTGCCCATCATGAAACCAACTCCATTTAGTTCTACTGTTTTAGCCGCGGCAGGGCAGGAAGCCGCACAGGAGTCAGCAGCGCCAGTGTCCAGAGCCACAAATGACTTCTTGAAGAACCACAGGCAGCTCCAGAGTCGCAGGTTGCCAGCTCCTGCTCATGACGTATATATTATACATAGAGTGACCCTATCTCCCATGGCCACATACGGGCCGGATGTGGGAAGGGGTGCTCCCCCTCTTCCCTGAGCCTCAGAGAAGCCACTGGGACAGAGCAGCGCTCCCCATCCCCCTCCTCGAGCCTCAGGGAAACAGCCCAGGCACTCCCCAACCCCTTCCCCGAGCCTCAGCTGGCTCCCTCTGTTGCAGAGGGCATGTACTGACATACAGTATATGATCTCCAGCAGGCAGTTGTGCCTCTACAGGAAACATGGGACAATTGGTCCCTTTTACAAAATAAGTTGGGATGCCCTTTTGGCATCCCAAATATGGGACCATCCCACCAAAGAGAGGAGAGATGGTCATCCTAATTACACACACACACACACGCATAGCACCGCTAGCACGAAAGGGTAGAGCCCTGAACAGGTACAAAATTTCTCTCTGCATCCATTCCATGATCAGCAGATATCTGCATCCACAAACATGGATACCTGCAGGGGAAGGAGGTATCTGTCAATTTGCATGGTTCTTATGTATAAAAGTTGGATCTGCATTCACCTACATCCAGCACTGAGATCACTGACCACTGAAAGTCAGCACAAAAGAATCCTTAAACAGGCAAAAACTAAACTTTCGTACTTATCCGTAACAAAAAAGAATTAAACAGAAAACGACATTTCAAGAGATGACTTGGACTATCTTCTAAAATTTAAAAGATGATTCAATTCATACTCATTTCTGTAGCATAGTTCCAATACCCCTTGAAAACAGTTTCATTCATTACTAAATTCCACAAATTCTTAGCATAATTTGTGGTTTATGCTTAAATTTTGTAACTGTTCCCACAAGGTGTGTATAAACAATTTTGAACAAAATTATAGGTGGTAACTTGAATGCAATACTACGGGGGGTGGGTGGAGGCAGGTTTAAAGGATGTTTTAAATGGTCATGGTCCCAGTCCCCATTTATTCATACCTGTTTGTGACCAACAATATCCATTGGTTATTTAAAATATTAATCAAGATCAAAATCCTCAGCAAGGTCAGAGCTTTGGCTTTGACTAAGAAAGATCTTTAAAAGGAGAAAGTATTTCAGAACTTTCATCTCTCTCCCTATTTACTGTCTCCGACAAGTTTATAATCAAAGATACTTCTCCTTTCTCAAATCTAAATTTGGACACAAAACCAAAGGCTGGCAACATCCCCAGAGAACTGAGAATCTGCACAGAAAAACATTTACTCAAAATATACATTGTTTTGCCAAGCACAAGTGATTGGCTTTAAGGAATGCTGGCACTGCTCAAGTTGTTTGATAGGAAAACAGTAAACAGATGAAGGAAGAATTCCAGTTAAAAAGGAAAATAATATGGCATATAAAACAAACAGAACTCATGCAAAGCATTTTATACTTTAAATTTAGAATTTCAGTGTTTAAAACTGAGTAACATTTGAAAAAGGATATTTCAAGACTCGGAGAACACACCAATAGTGGACAAATTCAGCCACCCAACTTACAAATCTTAAACATCAGACCTAGAATTAAAGCATCCAAAACACACACACACACACACACACCCGACCCACCCAAATGCTATTCCTTGAGTGAACTTATTAAAAAGTGTCTTGTTTATATCCGATTTCTAGGAATCAAAACTACACCAAGAATTCTCAGAGGATACATGCATCCCTCTTTACCACAGGGGTGGGGAACCCCTGGACTGTGGTCTGGATGCAGACCACGGCTTGTCTGGATCTGGCCCCCGAGGCTCGGGGTTTTCCCCTGCACAGCATCCAGACCATGGTGGGAAGCCTGTAGCCTCATGGGACAGATCAGGCAACCAGGGCAGGGGCAGGAAGCAGCAGTTTCGCTCCTGCTCCCCCTCCCCCAACTAAGTGAATGGCAGCTCACGGATCCCTGGAGACGCTTTTCTCACTGACTCTCCCAGGCACCACCCTGTGGCTGACTGGCCAGAATTCCTGCCAGTCAGGGCAACAGTATGGTGGTGCTAGGGCAGGCAGGAAGTAAAGCCTCTGTGGAGAGCATTTCTCCATTCTGCCATTGCCCCAGATGGCACAGAGGTTGGCAGAGGTGATGTGCAGAGGTAAGCATTCCTCCCCATCTCCTAGACTCCTCCCTCCATTCAGACCCCCACCCTCAGTCTGCTTCTGTACTCTCCCTCTCACCCATGCCCACCTTGCTCCTGTAACCTCCCTCCCACCCTAAACACTACCCTCAGCCTTCTCCTGACTCCACATACCACTGCCCCCAACTTACTTAAGCACCTAACCTCCCACCCAGATCCTCCAACCCCAGCCCACTCCTACAACCTCCCTCCCACTCAGACCCCACATCTGCTCCTTGGCAGCCCCCTCCTGCACACTGAATCCTGTACCACACATTTTTGGTCCCACTCTGAGCCCCCAGAAAGTTAATCTTGCATGGGAGAAACCCTGAACCTCAGTCCCCCCTTCTCCACCTCCTGCCCGTGAGGGGAGTGAAATGTCTCAGTCAGGGGCAATACCAGAGAGGCTTTTGTGGGTTTTTTTGCTTCTCACTTTTGTGTGACCCAACTGATATTTTTGTGGGTCAGTGTCCCCCGACCAAAACAGGTTCGCCACCCCTTACTTTACAAGAAACAACTCACAGTTACTTTACTTCTCTAAGTTTTTGCATATTCTTTGTTTAATTGTCACTTTTCTTATTTCAAAGAAGGTTTAGACTGAGCATTAGGAAAAATTTCTTAACTGTCAGTGTGCTGAAGCACCGGAATACATTGCCTAGGGCAGCAGCGTCCAACACGAATTCAAAGATCGCCACACTTGCAGTTGTTGTCTTTCAACAGCACAGCCACGCCCGCAAAACTGATTGCTCTCCCAGCCCTAACCCCTCCCCCCCACTTTAAATAAATGCCCTTCTCCTCCCCCAGAGCCAGGCACTCACAGTCCCTCACCAAATAAATTGCCTCCCCCAACCCTCCCATTCTAATTTAATGCCAGCAGCTCACCAGAGCCGCTGCTGGGTCCGCTGACAGCGCTGCCATGAGATTCTCTCACCAAGCAGTGGGGTACATGCACAGAGCAGGCAGAGAGCACTCCCTGCATACAGCTCTCAGGAGAAGCCGCATTTAAAGGCTCTAAGACCGCATGCAGGTCCAGAGCCTTATTTGCCACAATGTGGTGTCCTATTCGCCACATAGTGACCAGTGAACCCACTGAACAACACATGCCTAAGGAGGGTGTGGAATGTCCATCACTGGAGATTTTTAAGAGTAGATTAGACAAACACCTGTCACAAAAGGTCTAGCTCAAACATCAACCACCTTTCAGAGGCAGAGTGCAGAAATTTGACCTTTTCGCCTCTATGTACAGTCCGAGTGCTGGTGATACTTTCTGAAGTCACGAAGGCTATGTCTATACCTGCCCCCTTCTTTGAAAACGGGATAGTTATCAGGATGATGGGAGATTACTAGTAAAGTGCTGCAATGAATATGCAGCACTTCCTCAGGCAAATTCACCCCTGCGGCAACTTCAAAGTGCCAAACTTTGAAGTGCCGGCATGCCATGGAGCCGTGGGCACTTTGAAGTGCCTGCACGCCTCACAATTTCGAAGTTGCCACAGGAGTGAATTTGCCGAAGGAAGTGCCACATATTTGTTGCAGGACCTCATTATTAATCTCCCATCAACCTGATTACCATGCTCCCTTTGAAGAAGGGGGCAAGAGTAGACATAACCTAATAGTCCTACTTACAACAACTTCATTAATAAACAAATGAAGATGCAGCGCTTTACATTTAGGTGGTCATTGGTAGCATTAACTGGTCTTTTGTTAATCTACAGGCAGCATGGCTTTGAGCAAGCTCCCAGCTGCATGGGAGAGTAAAGGTGGGGCTGAGTTCCCACCTCACATGCCAATGAAAATCGCCTCGAGTGCTGTTCTTAGCACATTTGCCAGCAGTTGCTGACCACTGGTCTAGATAATATTTACAGTACATCGTCAATACAGGGAAGACTATACTAGACTACAGTGTTTAAAAAAGTGGAAAATGAAATAGACTAGAAAGTGAAAGTCAAACTGACTTTACTGACCAGTCCAGCTAAGAAGCCCAAAGCTAAGTCAAAAGTACAAAAATGAGACAGGTATTCCTTAAATTAGATTTCTAATTTTTCCACATTTAACACAGTGGTATCAACAGAAGGATTTAACAACATATACATGTTGATTTGACAGGTTCCTGTTAAGCAAAAGAAAAATACAAACCAAAAAAGCAAACAACCAACTCTGTTAAAAGCCTGGTCAGCTGGTAACTGATTTGTTTAAAAAATAACAACATGCTTTAAAGTCAAGAAAAGCCATCACAAAGAAAGTTGTACATATAACAGGAAGATTCATTTCTCTTGTGAAGGAGTGGCATTAGAGATTCTGCTGGGCCGAGTGAAAGTGGATCACAGCACTCCATAGGAGGTCTGCAAAGAGAGATTATAGCAAGGGTTTTACTAGCAAAAAGGCAGCACTGGAATTTCCACATCTAATAAAAGATAGTAATAGAAATCTATCCCCTCTGTGGCAGCACCAGGCAGGCAAAGATCCGATTAACGTTATTGAAACTGAATAAACGATAGGCCCAAAATACAAGTTTTTGAGTGGTTAAACTCGTAAGCCACTTGACTATTTAAAATTCAAGGAAGCAAAAATATGTTCCATTCCCTCACAAAAAAGGATCATTAAATCAAGACCATGAAACTACTTGCTTACCCAGAAGCCATGTGCTACAAGAGAGGCCCAACAAGGAAAAATAACAGAACACCACTGACTATCACCTATAGCCCACAGATAAAATCGCTCCAGCACATAGTCAGTGATCTACAACCTATCCTGGACAATGATCCCTCACTCTCACAGACCTTAAGCAGCAGGCCAGACCTCACCTACAGACAGCCCATCAACCTGAAACAAATTCTCACCAGCAATTATACACCACACCACAGTAACTCCAACTCAGGAACCAATCCCCGAAACAAACCTTGGTGCCAACTCTGCTCACGTAGCAAAACCAGTGACACCATCCAACACGATCACAGGGCCTACCCACATCAACCACACCATCAGGGGCTCATTCACATGCACATCTACTAATGTAATGTACTAAACTCTCTTTTAACTGGCATTCAAATAACCAGATTTCTCTGTTAACCGGCATTCCATCGCAGATGGCAGCTCCTCCACTCTCCTGCCCAGTGCAGCTTTCCACCCAGCATGGCCCCCTCACCGAGCGTGGCTCCTCATGCCCCTGCCACTCCACTTGTATTGAAACCTCCCTTATATCTGGCATATTTGAATTTCCAGCAACCTTCCACTCCTGGAGTTGCCAGATATCAATGAGTTTACTGTATATGCCATCATGTGCCAGCAATGCCCCTCTGCCATATACAATGTCAAACTGGACAGTCTCTACATAAAAGAATAAATGGACACAAATCACACATCAGGAACAGTAACATAGAAAAGCACATAGGAGAACACTTCAATCTCCTTGGACACTCTATAGCAGATTTAAAAGCAGCCATCCTGCAACAAAACAAAAACTTCAAAAACAAGCTCCAAAGAGAAACTGCAGAACGACAATTCATTTGCAAATCTGACACCTTAATCAAGGCCTGAACAGAGACTGGGAATGGCTGGCCAACTACAAAAGCAGTTTCTCCTCTCTTGGAGTTCACACCGCCGCATCAGCTGCTGGAAGAGGGCCACATCCTCCCTGACTGAATTGATCTCAACTCTGGCCTTCCTCTTGATTGGTACTCCTTTCTTTTCATGAACCTGTACATTTAAGAGCTGACTCTGGAATCTTTACTACATACATCTGACGAAGAGGGTCTTTGCCCACGAAAGCTTATGGTCTAAAAATATCTGTTAGTCTGTAAGGTGTCACAGGACTTCTCACTGTTTTTGCAGATGCAGAGTAACACAGCTACCCTCTGATACTTGCTTTGTAAGTATGGGAATATGCTGACTTTGACCATAAACTTCCAACAATTTGTAAACTTCAATACCAGTCTCCCATATGGTTTTCTTGCACTGGAAGAGGAAAGTGAATTGTGTGTCCATAATGTTTAGCTCACCAAAATAAAAAGTTCAAGATATGCACCTCAAAGGTTTTCAAAAGCTCCACGTAGAATAAGACTGGTACATTTTAGATTCCCCCTCCAAAAAAAAGAACAAAAAACCCACAGGTGAGATTTTGATTTAAAACCCAGCAATAACAAGACCATGCTTCTTCCTCCTCTATTTACTTAAATATTCCTGCATAATAATAGATTTCAGACAGAGATCTGCTGAAATGGCAAAGCACGTGCCAAATTCAATAGACCAACAACATTCTCTAATTGCAAATGCTTCACTGAGATAAACTTATGTATAATTGAAGAGTACTGATCACTTTTTAATGACATCCTGAAGCAAGCACTTGAGCATGCTACCTGGAAGATGAATGTGTTTAAGCTCAGTTTTTTGGGAGCTGGAATCAGGGGTCTGCAGAGGAAAGAAAGAGAGAGATGTTACAACTCAGACATTTAAAATATTTCAAAATAAATACCCTCTCTCTGCCACACAGCAGCGAAACAGACAAGTTCCTGAATTTATTTGCTTTTGGAAAATTAGGCAGTTGATTATTTTATCTGCTGTGAGGCAAAGTAATGTTTGCCACCTATATTTCACTACATCAGCTCCTGAGATTTCACCAGAATGGTATACATATAATGTTCTATATCATATGACAAACTCTTATGGTTGTGCTATTTCAGCTGAATTATCTTCTATGCTTTATGTGTGCGCATGCGCACATGCACATGCAGTGCTCTGTAGCTGACCCCTGAAATTTAGTTAAAGTAGTTTTGCAAACAGCACCCTTACTCTTATCTTCTCCCCAAAACAGAATCTCACATTTCTTATTCACTGAACACATTTTTGTCTTCTCTGGAAGTGGCAACCAGGCAGATGGAAAATTTAGGAGGGACTGGATCAGAAATGAATTTCATTCAAAATTTAAAAAAAAAAGTAGTATAGAGTGTCTCCAGCCCCATCCCTCAGGAAAATAAAACACATGGGAGTTTAGAGCTATCAATTCCATCTGCTTAAGAGTCCTGTGAACTGTCATAGCCCAATATATGAACCCACACATTGACAGCACACACCCTATGAAACTGTTTTTAAATAAGGGGTGGGGGGAATGTTTTGCATTTTTAAGTCCAGTACATCCCAGGCACTATAATATAAATAAAAATAATAAAAACTATGCTACATTATGCACTAATGATAATCAAGTTCCTAAATTTCATTTTTCAAAATGCCAATGCATAAATTCAAAGGGGGTCTAACAAAAAGATTTGCTGCAGGATTTGCAAGTTTTAAATGGCTATTGCCCACTTTTTTCAAAATCAGTGTCTTGGGGATGGGGTTGAGGGGATTAACCTCAACGTTAACTGTAACAATGCTAAGATTACACTCAGTGAAAAATAAGAGAAAAAATAGCTTGGTTTGTTCAACCTATTTTATTTATATGACAGAACTTTGTACACAGTCTAATAAATCTAAAAATGGTTTGTTCTTTAAAAAACTACAATTTTGTCAGATAAAGATCAAACTTGTGTGCCTAAAGTTAGTCACCAAAATAAGTTGGCATTGTTTTCAGAAATGCTAAGGACTTATCACTTCCACTGACATCAACGGAAGGTAATGGCGACCATTGCCTTTGGGGAAAAATAAATAAATAAATAATGTTGTTTTCTCTACTCCGTATCTGTCCAGCGGAGGCACTGTTAATCTGATGCAATGTCACAAGATGCTGAGTAACTCCTCTCAGTAATCAGAGAGGTAGCCAAGTTAGTCTGTATCTTCAAAAACAACAAGAAGTTCTGTGGCACGTTATAGACTAATGGATAGTTTGGAGCATAAGCATCTGACAAAGTGGGTCTTTGCCCACGAAAGCTTATGCTCCAAACTATCTGTTAGTCTATAAGGTGCCACAGGACTTCCTGTCCTCTCAGTAATGAAATCAGAGAGGTGGCAGCACTCAGATGTCAAAGGCACCACTCCACATTTTGCAGTTATCCAGCTCTTGTTCTCAGCACAGCATTCAGCAAACTTTCTTGTAATACTCCATTACATAGCTGTAACACCTTGGGATATTATTCTTTCCACTTCATTCATAACAAATTTATCCAATTCTACACTCACTTGCTTTTCTTCCTCCAGTTTTGCTCAGACTGTGCTCTGATCATTCGTTGTCATTACCTCTGTCAGTGCCTGGTATCAATAATCCAGTAATGGTTTACATCTTATAACAGAATGTAAACCCAAAAGTAGGGTGAGGCACGCCACTATTACTTTATATATAAATTTTTAAGCCACACTGTAAATAATTTCACATACTAAAATGTGAGGGCAGATAACCCTGCCAGAACACGACAGAGAATCCCTGAAAGTCAACCACAGGTTCAGGTAATCTTGACCTCAATTTTACAACGTAAATGCATAATTTCCGTACTGGTCTTTGATGATGGGACCACAGACTTGAAAAGAGGAAACAATTACAGTCATTAGAATTTCACCCAAGCATGAGATTTAATCTCAGGGCATGGACTTGCCAATGGCTGTAGAGGCCTCAATGGAGACAAAATTGCTATTTAGGAGGAAGAAAACAGCAATGATGACATTAGTCAGCAAGAGAGACTGGGCTTTGTCTTCTGTCCAGCCTAACAGCCAAATACAAGGAATCTATTTTCCCTCCCCTCCTTTTCTTGATCACAAATACAATAATTTTGCTTCTTTCAAATGCAGCCTTCACATACTTTAGAAACTTTCTTTCCAGTGCAATAATGCTGATTGCAGTAGCAGGAAAGGAAGGGGGGGCTCTTTTTATAACAAAAGTACACTTGAAGAATGAATAAGTGTCTGGGACAAAAAGTCATTTCTCCCCTGCCCACCCAGCTCTATTTAAATTGGATGGTTTTATTAACAACATCAGTCTCTTACATTTCCATAGGGTTTTTTTTTTCATCTCAGAAGTTATCAAAGCACTTTTCATATTTTATGCATGCAGCACTCACTTCACTATTGAAACATGGCCACTTGGTCCACTGCAGTGGGGCAAGGAGAAACTTTACTCAGACAAACCAAGGCAAATTTCTGCTCTATGGCAAGTGCCACTAGATCTACACAAAGCAGACACAGCCTCAGCTATTATGTTAGTATTATTTATAGTAGTAACTATAGTATTTGCTCAGCACCACACAACAGATAAAATGAAGACAGTCTTTGGATTGAAAAGCCTACAAGCAAAGAAGCCTGGATGATCCAGGAAGTCCATGAGAAGGAGTAACTTGGACTTCAGGGGTGAGGGGTGAAGTGTGAAGATGCATTTTTTACCATATCAAGAAGTGGATGAAAAGAAATAAAACTAAAGTTTTGTACAAATACAAAATATACCTCAAACAGTAAACGGATGGAAACTCACCTCTTTCGGAAAAAAGCTGATGGACAAAACAAAACAAAAAAAACCAGTAAAGTAGCCTGTTAAAGACTACCAAAATAATTTATTAGGTGAGCTTTCATAGGACAGACCCACTTCTTCAGACCATAGACATACCAAAACAGACTCAATATTTAAGTTGACCTTACTAAGATTCAAATATAAATATTTCAGATCTGATGCTTATACCCTAAGAAACTCTCTCCCCACTAATACAAAAGCATGCTCAACAGCAGTTTCTAGAACTTTTCTCTTTCATGAACTCCATTTCCTTCCCTATTCACAAACTCTTCTTGTGTTGTCACGTTCACACACATACGAGTTTGTCTGATCATAACCACGCCAATGCTGCTAATGCTGATAATTACAATCTGATGCAGAACTAGTCAGGCTGGGTTTGAAACAGAGATCATAATTTAAATTGGAAGCTGACACTAATCATTTGCTGTTCACTTGAAGAGATTAGATAGGCTGTGCAAGAACATTTTGGTAAAAGTACTGATAACAAGATGGGAAATAAAAATCATTATAGGTACAGTAAATGCCAGTACTTATGGAAGCAAACTGTTTATATATAAAAATTACTATTCCAAAATTACTATTAAAATTACTATTATAGTTCTTCAAAATTACTGTTTTATCTTAATTTTACAGAAACCACTGAAAAAATTTTCTAACAGAATGCACAGTATCTTTTCCATCATATCTATCCTATGGGTTGACCAAATATTTCTTTGCAGTAGTTCTCACTTAATTTTGCTCCATTATGAGCTACGACCCACAGTATATAATGCATTCAAGAATCCAGCTAGAAATTAGCACCAAAGAACATCTGTCCTTGTTCTTCAGTTTGCTAGTCCTGCCTCAGGGATCCAAGACAGAAAATAACTATCTGCCCTATACAAAAAACATTTTTATTCTATCTATGGGCTTTAATGCCAAAGGAAATTTGAAGTTTGTTTTCTTTGTTAGATGACATTTACGGAAGATATGTTGCAAATCTCATTTAAAACTACACATTATAATTTGTAAGGCAAAAAAAAAAAAGGAAAAGAGAAACACACTCACAAAAGAGGCCCATGCCTTCTTCAAGTGAAGCTATTTGCACTTGTAAAATCCCAACCTGTTTTCTAATAAAAAAGTACAGTATCCTATAGCATATAACTATGTCTAGCAGCTTCTAATTGAGGGCCATCTCCAAACCAAGCTCCAGGAGGCATATGCAGGACTACAGCAGAAACTTGCTAATCCACAATGACCACTCACAGACTATTGAAAATTACTAAATTGTACCATTTAGCAAATGAACACCCATTCACCACCACCAAAAGCACAAAATTAGAAATTTTACTTTGTTCATTTGGTCTGACAACTGCATTTTAATTGTAATCTTTCATATTGTATGCGAAATGTAATAGATTTAAAGTATCAAGCTCTTAACATAAGACATCTCTATATTATTGTTTTTCTTAACAGAACCCAACAGATAAAAATCTTGAACACTGCCCCATACTGCCTACAAACTAATTTAAGACAAGCAGCAACAAGGGGCAGGGGTGACATTATGTAGTTATTCAGTGAATGCTAGTACACAGTATGATGGAACAAAGAAATTTTGTTTTTTAGCTCAAGAGAATGAATGAACAACTAACAGACTTCGTTGGCAAGTCCACTGTGCTTGGTTATTAAAGGGTTCCTGAGAAGTTGTGTTTTTGTGGCAAATAGCAAAGTACGATTTTGCTGTATATCAGCCACTATGTACACACACACTGAAAATATCTCTAGATTAGTAGCAGCACATTTGATATGTAAATCAGAGAACGAAGTTTAATAAAACCACTCTTGTTCACAATTTACATTTAAGATATAGAAAGATGTCCTTAAATGAGAATAGAAACCAATGACTTCAAAACCAAGATGTGCAGTATATGGACAGATATACACACATAAATAAAATGAGCATTGCAAAAGAAGTAATATTTCTAATATTGTTCCAAGGTATTATTACATGTATAACTCCAAAGATCAAGAGTTACTGGTTTTATCCTTCTTCATATCCATAAACAGTAAGGGAAAATCTTCTGGATTTGCTTTCTACTATCACTTCCATGCTACAGCACAGAGCTTAGGAATTGCTGAACTTGAGGTTCTGACAGGCAAACCATAAACTTCAAGTCTACACACCGGCATCAACAACCCTGCCCCTCCACCAAAAAAAAAACAGGGGAGGGAGAGCACAGGGTAACAAGACTTTAGATCGCAAGACCTACATGCACAAAAAATTGATAAGATGGTCAATACACAATATTTTATAGACATTTATTAAATTGAAAATGAAATTAATTCATAATAAAATTTATGCTCAGACACTGAAATTATGATACAAATGAAAACATCAGGAAAATTCCATATCAAGGCCACTGCTCTGTTTTTAAAATCTTCCACTATACCTATGTAAAAAAGAGGCCTCGTGCTAACCCCAAGCCCCATATTGTAACTCCTAAGCAACAAAGGAGGACTTCGGAATGGATCTAAGAGCGACAACATGTAATCTCCTGGCTTTTGCTTTTTGTTATATGACCTTTAGGCAAAAATACAAGGTGGGGGATATGTTACTACCCGGGACCATGGTTCCTGCATCTTTAATTGCTTTATCAATTTAATTGGATAGTCTTTAAATTTAAAAAACGCACACACAACATTTGACTTTTTAATGGGGGGTAGGGGAAGAATCCTCACAACCAAATTGTTTTTAATTAAAAAGCAGCTGTTTTGCCTCCTTTATGGATGCTCCTTAGCCTCTGCCATTGAATTTACAAAATTACACACCAGATTGTTTAAGTAGTACAAACACTAAAGGTTGTAGACAACAAAATGTTTACAAAGACATCTAACGAAGAATAAATCATTGAGGGCAGGGAAGAGTTAAGCCATGTTTGAGTTCTGATTGACTATAAAGTCTATATATTGTCTCATTTCAAAATCAGGGTCACTCCATTTAGGCTGACCCACTATATTTATCTTAAAGATAGTGCATTGTAAGCAAACACTGCCCTCTTGTGCACTATAATGTCCAGTAGAGAAGGCTGGATTTTTTTTTTCTTTTTACAAGCAAGCAACAGTTTTATACCAGCAGCCTCTTTCACATCTTCTCTATACAGTCACAGTTGTACTAAAAAACAAAACCACACACTTCCCCCCCCACATTTAAAAATTCATTAAAGTTACTTCTCTAAGCTGTCATATAAATGTTAGGAACCAGTAGAATATTACAAAATTATTTTTTTTAAATCTAAATTTTAGTTTTGAGAGAGGAGGTATCTAGTTTAAAAATATAGTTCAAAGTGGTTTAAAACCATTTTTGGAGTGCAGCTATGTTGCACAAGTAAACCATATATAGACATGCTGTGCAATTTGGAAAACAAAGTACTAGCAGCTAAGGTATCAGACAAGTTTGAACCCTTTCAGACTAACAGACTATTTCCAAAGTGCCAGCTACTATGCAGCTTCACAAACACATTCTCTCTCCCTCTCACTCATAGTCATAGGTCTTCCATTCATTTTAAACTTTCAAAGCACCCACCAGGCTCATTACAACCACCATCCCCTACTCAAGCTGGGGGCCAATGGTCTTCCAGAGTTTATCTAGCACTGCACTTGTTCAGCTGACCAGAATGGCTGCTGTTTAGAAATAAAAGATGCTCTTTTCAACAAGGAAGAACAAGCTGCCACCATAGCATTCCTAACCTCTGCAAGTCCAAAGAGCAAAAGGCCTATGTTCAAACGTAGGTCTCTCCCATGGCTGTGGGAGATCTCTGCCACTAGGCTACTGGATTAGCACACGATAGATTCTGATGTATGTACAAATGTAATCAGAAACACTCATTCAGAAAAAGAGAAAACTTTTAACAGCTGCTACATTGAATTACTTTTTCCATTCTACTAATTAGACTTTACGTACCGGTGTTCAACATCCAAACTCTGGATCACAGAGTCAGTGCAGGGTTACCACTAAGTACTGTTCCCCAACAGGCAGAGTTAAAAAACATGGTGGATTTAGTGCAGCATATGCAAATAAATTTATGGCAGCCTGCTCAATATCTATAACAACTTATTACATGGACATTTGTACTGAGTTTAAAAAGCTAAAAACAACATTGAATATGTATTCATAAAACGAACACCTTTCCCTCTCAACCAGACTCCCTGATGTGGGTACTAGCTCCCACCTGTCTTCCCCTCATAATACTCTCACTGAAGGCCAAATGTTCCAGCCTCTATTATCTTGAGGAAGTTCAACCAGATGGCTCTTTCAGGATGCAACAGTGCCACTCCATACTCTCCCAAGTGCTAAAGCGGATGCTGCAGACAGCAAACATTTGCCTTCCTTTCTCAGTCTTCACTCCCAGAGGGAGTGAGCATCCTTTGCTATCTTTGCAGCTCAAATGGTCTCCACTCCCTACGGAGCAAGAATGTGGACAGTAGAACCAGAGATCAATCTTTAATGATGCCAGTCTTGCAAAATTCTGTTTGTCAACTGAACTGCAGTAAAACAGAGATCAGTTTTATCATAAGAAGCAAAGAAGGGCAAAAAGATTTTGTACTAAAAGGCGATGTATTTTCTTTGCAAGGTTGATGAATGCTACACACTTGTATGAATAAATATTAATATCATCTTACAATAAATTAATCAAAACAAACATTTTGTAACAACAAAAGTACTGCCACATTAATCTTACAAATAATCTCTAGCTGACCAAATTTGAACCTTGGTACCATGCCCATGTTTCCCTTGATCTCCCAAGACTGTTTTCATTGTAGTCATTTGCATCTGCAAGACATGCTTTTGCTACGCTCATTTCCCCCTCCCCAAGCTCTTATGTGAGTTCAAAAGTCCTGGCCCCTTAAATGTATCAGGTATGAATTAATACCCTTCCTTAAGAGAACACAGCAGCAAAGTGGAAACAGACACTTGGAAGGCAGCCTTCTTTGAAAGGAACTGCTGGGACAAATGGTGACAATGAAGCTCTGGTTATGAAGTAAGAAGGTCAAAGGTTCAGACAGGCATACGGATTATGAAACTACAAGTTTGTCAAAATTTCCCCTGCAGGTTTAAACAACCAGGGTCAAGCAGTAACTTTCCAATTAAAGTCCTATAAGACTACTCTGTCCTTTGAACTTCGGGGGGGAAAAAAAGAGAAAGTCTATTTTTAAATGTTCTTTGTGAAGCCATCTCAGCTCATTCAAAATCAAGTAGATATAGTGCATCTGAAAACTATGTACCTAAAATAAACATTCAGTATCCCTCACTGTAGGTATGTAGTCTTGAAAGAGAGCTAGGGTGAAGTAATCATGTTCTTCTGTATTAGTGTGCTGACCCTTTGTAGGGCATGAAATTAACCAGCAGCATGTAAGAAATCTGTTACTGGTTAAACTACTTTGCTACACATTGTGGCCTTAAAATGAAATATGGGACAGAGCTTCTTCTGGAAGATTAACTTCCATAACCTCTCTACAGGTTACCTCTGTTGCTGAACTTACTCCAAAATCCCTTCAGCACCCTACTGGATGTACAGGATTTTTAGAGTACAGCAGACATATGTATATGCCCCATTCCCTTGAGGAAGATAATGACAGCTTCAAGAAATCCATTAAGACGATTGTCAATAACAAAACCAAACTTCAAGACAAGCAGCAGCAGCATCACATAGACTGACTCACACTGAGTAAAATCCCTCGAACAGCCTAAACTAGTGTTTCCCAAACTTAAAACTTTCAGGTACCCCTTTCAGGACTTGAGTCTTATTGGCTTACCCTCTCTCCCAGTGCCATCCAAAGCTTATTTCCTGATTTTTAGTAATTTATTTTCTGCCCTGTACCCCTTAAAATCCCTTTGTGTACCACCAGTGATAGGTGTACCACACTTTGGGAAATACTGGCCTAAACATATATATCAACTTTAAAAAAACAAAACCACTCCATATCCCATCACCACTGCCATCAAGTAGCGCAGCCTCAATAGTGAAAACAGGCATGAGTTTAAGGACAGAATGAATGACTCCTCGAATTGCCTTTTCACTTCTCATTGGGCCTTATTGCTATGTGTGAGCTTGATAAGGACATAGATCCAACTGTAGAGACAACGACAAGGCATTAAATGGCAGGGAAATGCTTAATTACCAATGTGAGATGTAATTTTAGTCATGTAATTTTACGCTGAGCTTTTCGCTGTTTCTGATATAAATAAAGAACGCACATCAAGTTTTTCAGGGCTTTGATTCTTTGTTCAGTAACCTTCATCTACTTGCAAACTGCCCCATATGCTTTTGCCGCACTAGATGAATAGTAGAGACTGTTATTAAGCATTTTTACCATTAAAGCAGAAGTAGTGGACTTGGTTATGACAAGCAACATTCACACAACAGAAAAAAAAAAGGGGGACTCTGTAAGTCACAATCTTATTGTAAGTAAATATCAGTTTTAACTATGTTCATGTGCTATTTTCAAAAGCGAAGACTAAGTAGTGGTTGGACAATGACTGAGCAAGTAATTGTAGCAGCCATTCTGTGCTCAGCTACAACTCAGAAGACAGTCTGAGATTTTACTGCCCATAGGGGAGCCCTGATAAACATATCACTTGTCTTTCTCACAGTCACATGTCACTGTGTGTTGAAGACACCCACCCCACTGCCAAGGGGGGGGGGGCGCAAAGGACGCAATCACACCAGAGCCTAGTACATTTAAGGAGGCCCAGGGCTGCCATTGCCTGGGTCCTTTAAATAGTGTTGCTGTAGAAGTGTAGTAGGACTGTGGGGAGTCCCGGAGCTTAGGTCCACATAGCTGCAGCATAGGAGGGGGCCTGGGAGGTTGTAACAAAGTGAATGGGCAGAAAAAGGAGAGCCAGGCTGGGAATGGAGGGCAGGGGCAGTCTGGGTTAGAGCCAGATGGGACTTCAAGTAGCAATGGCTGAAGGGGGCCAAGGAACTGGGCTGGGAAGGGAAAAGAGCAGCAGGATGGGGCAGAGGTAGGCAGGAATGGCTGGGAGAAAGGAGGGAAAGACACAGGACTGCTGGGCAGAAAAGGTGTGGGGGTGGGGGGGAGGAGAGGAAAGAAGCCAAGCTGGGCACAGAGCTTTTTAGAAGGTGTCTGGGGGCCAGAAAGGGAAAGGGCCTGAGCGGGGCACAGGAACATGTGAAGCAGATCTGGGGGAGGGGAAGGCAGAGCTGGACACAGAGAAACTAGGGGACAGAGGGGGAAGGAACTGAGCTGGGCACAGGACTGCTGAGGAGCAGAGCTGTGCTGGTTTGATGTAAGTAGCAGAGAGTGGAAGGAGGGATGGAGAGTTACCTCCAAGCAGGTGGGGGGATGGGGTTGAGATCAACCAGGGGGTCCTCTGATCGAGGGGAATAACATTTGGGGTTTCCCTGGGCAGGGGGAGAGCTTGCAGCTCTGTCTGAGGCAGGTGGGTTGGGGGCCCATTGTGCTGTGCAGGGGGCCTGGAATTCCTATCAGTGGGCCTGGTGTGGTACAACGTAGATGTGAAGTGAAGTTCCACTTGCACCATGAAAGCCACAAGAAGCATGTCAAATACATTTTTGAAATACATATTTAAGCTATGCATTTTAATATATAGATATATAATCCACAGTAACAACATGACTCATTTGTTGCCTTTTAATTTCAGAATTGTCTGAAAATAGCACTTTTTTCAGTGCAGAGACTTCTTAATTATGAGAGAAGACTTGGCATACAAGTGCACACTTGTAAGTTACAACTGCAGCTGCACTATACGGGAGAACAGTGAAACTAAGTGAAATCCATGGTGTGGTCCTCCACATGCAGATACTCAGAATCCCTTACCACTCCATTGATGGTGGGCAGGGATCTACAGTTTGTGAACAGATTGATAGTGTTGGGACAAAAGTGAAATTAAAAACTAAAAAGTAATTTATTAAGAAGCCTAACTGGAAAAAGTTGTATCCAACATTGTATTCCAACCTTGACTATAACCTTCTAGATAAATACCTATGAATGCATCATGGCTGGAACTAACATTTTCTATTCCTAGCATGTAGGTAAAATATTCTTTGATTTAAAACTCGATATGTTTTGCTCTCAAGGGCAACCTCTATGAGAAGAAAGATGTAACCACACAGAATGAAATATTACTTCCATCTTCCATTCCTCTTCTTATTTGGTTACTGCTCAGATATTCTGCATTCATTGAAATCAAGGTTTCATCTCCAATGAGGCTTCTTTTACTTTGTCATGAAAAGTATTTGCAAGGTCAACATTGCCCTATGTACCAGGAGGAACAGGAAAGAATGCAGGATTCAGCTACGAAACTCCCTTTCAGATAGTGAGTTATACACACCATGATTTTAAAGGATGGGTTGTTTCAATCAGCCCTTTAAGGAGGAATTTCCACCCTGAAAAAACGTCTAAATAGAACATATTAATTAATAAAACAGTTAATATTTTCTACCTACATGACACCTTTCATCTAGAAATCTTTTAGGCTAGGTCTACACTAGACAAAGGCTGCTTCTACACTTGCCCTCTTCTGTTGGAGGGGGTACGATAATGAGGCAATTCAAAGTAGGCTAACAAGGCGCTCACATGCATACTAAATGTCTCATTAACATAATGACAGCCACACAAATTTAGAAGTGCAGACTTCAAATTGCTGACTGGCAGTGTAGATGCAGGCAGCTTCAAAATAAGAACCCCACTTCGACATTCCCCTACTCCCACCTGGTTTTGTGAGAGTAAGGGAATGTCAAAGTGGGGCGCTTATTTCGAAGCTGCCCATATCTACACTGTCCATCTGCACTTTGAAATTTGTGCAGCTGCCATTATGCTACTGAAGAGCTGAATATGCACATCTCAATCCATCTCCCAGGAAATGAGTGACCATATTGTACAACTGTCCCACTAACTGGTTCTCTGTTGGGGATCTTGAAAAAAGAAACTAAGGACTGAAAAGGCAGGAGAAATACACCAATCTCACCTCTAAAGAAGATCCCTATAGGTTAGCAATAAGAATCATCAGCTGGGTCACCTTGAGAGAAGCTAGCACTATGGCTGCTCTTACTGCACCTTTTATCTGACTAGTAGTCTTCAGGACTGTCACCTTTCAAAAGCACCAATTTTTTTTTTTTTAAGAGTGCATGTTTTTAGGCGTTCCTTTTTCACATGCTAGCATCATCATGCCACATAACTGTGATTCCTCAGTACATAATATTTTTTTTCTGTGCAATTTGTTTTAAAAGAAGCACCAATGTAAACTATGTCCCTTTTTATAGTTGCCTGGGAAGCAAATAATCAGTTATTCTGTAAATTATCAAGCACTTTTGGAAAGCCTTAAAAAAAAATCACCTGTTTTATAGCAAGGGGGAAAAAAAACATTATGCAAGCTCTAAACATGATTTAAGACCTGCTCATGGAATGGAAGATCCCCACTCCACACACCCCTAAAAACAATGTGAATTTATTTTAAAGTCTGATAGTGAAATAAGTCGGTCTCCTTCACCTCAAATTTGCTTTGAAGAAGAACATTTTAAAAGAACTGAAGCTGGAAAAAAAAACAAAACATATTTTAATATCAGTACTTCTACAGTCTGACAAATATTAAGAACATTTCAGTCTGGGTAGAAATGTGTACATATGAGCACATCAGCAGCAGGACCATTAAAACATCACAATTTAAATAAGTGAGAGTCCAAGAAATTTGAGAGAGAAATTGTACTACATCCATGAATACTGTCACAACGTTTCCATCATTAAAGAATTTAAAACCAAACAAACACACAGATTACCACAAGCAAAACTGACTGGTTTACAAACCAGTTTTGAAGCTATAAAATATTTTGATTACACAAGCAAATTTTTACTGCAAGTTATATCGATATAAACCCTGGCATGGATTTAGCTACATCAGTTTAAGACCTGTCTTTAGCTTAGTTTATTCCTTCCCAAATACAAAAATAAGCTCTCAACTCCATACAGGGCAGGGCTACACTTTTGTGAGTACAATAATGTTGACTCAGAATACAAATTTTCATAACATTGTTATATTAGTAAATACCCAAGTATAGAAAGTTATAACAAAAACAAAAAAGCTTTTTGCTGGTACGGATAGTGTCACCATTGGAAGGATTCGGCATCTGTACAGTTTTAACCCTTCCCTGCTCTGGCACGAAGTTATTTCCAACTTATCAACCCTCCCACTATACACAAGACGACCTTTAAATTTCAAGATCCCCCACCCCACTCAGGCTGGGGAATGACACCCACATCCACACAGCGGGAGCTGAGACCACCAGTCACACTCCCCTCCTCGCGCCCCCGCCCCCCACACCGCCGGATTTGCTGCTCCCTAAGGAGCAGATCCCCCAACATGTGTGGGTGGAGGCGACCTCCCCCCTCCAGAGTCACAGTCTCTCTTAGGGTCCTGTCGCCCATCCACCCCCCCCAGCCTCCGAACACCCCGCCACTGCCCCCCTCCCCGTACCTCCAATGATGGTCCGAATGAGGGAGGCGTGTCCCGGACAATCCACCAGGGTAAGCTGGAGCTCGCCAGGGCCGGGGCCCAGGTGCGGCGGCAGCGGGGTGCGGAGGCAGGAGAAGCCCAGGTCCAGGGTGATGCCCCGAGCGCGGCTCTGCGGGGCCCGGTCGAAGGCGGCAGTGGACCCGGTGGTGCTAAGAGCCCGGGCCAACGCTGTCTTGCCGCTGTCGATGTGCCCCAGGACCCCCACGTTCACATTCAGCCTCCGGGGGGCGTTGGGTTCGGGGGCAGTTACAGCGGCGGAACCGGCCATAGCTACCCTCTACCCCTCGCACACCACAGGTCCGTTCCTAACAGCGCCCCCGCAGCAACACGCACGCCACAGCGACCGGTCCGGCCTGTCTCCGCGTTCCGCCTCCTCTAGGGAGAAGGGGAACGTCTAACAGCCGTGCAGGGCTGGGAGGCAGGGTCACACAGTAGCCATACAACGGGCCCGGGGGCTGGCTCAGGCTATAGCCCCGCCCCGCCGAGGGCAGATGTGCTAAAACTGACCCTGGCATGAGCTTTGTACCAGCCCCATAAACCCTGGAAGCTGCCCCAGGAAGTTTGCAAACAAAACACACAATTCCCAGGAAAGTCAGGCACACTGTGACTATCACACCTATAGCAGAGGGTTGCCAGTTTTCAAACTGCACAAATCCCAACCCCCGCGTCAGGCTTTCTTCCCGGAGGCCCTGCCTTCCTCCACTACAATCTCCCCTCCCTGGGTGGCTCCCTGTCTTCCACCCTCACTTACTTTCACGGGAGGGAGACAGGTTGAGGGCAGGAGGAGATGGGGGCTGTAATTAGGGATGCAGGCTCTCCAAGGAAGCCAGAAATGAGGGATTCACTTGTGAGCACAGCCATCATACAGTATGCCAACTCTACAACTCCCATTGGCTAGAAACCACAACCAGTGGGAGCTGTACCTGTGCGTCCAAGTGCAGAGCACAGATAAAGCCTCCCTGCACATAGGGGAAACAGGGACCTAGGGCATTGCCAGGCCCCTGGGCAAGACTGAGGGAAGGGAGGGGAGCGTGCTGCAGGTGCAGAAGGGTCAAGGCTGGGTGCAACACTGCTTCAGCACCAACCCCACCACAGCACACGCACGCCCACGCCCACCCCTCTCCCTACAGCATACTGTGCTGCACTCTGACAATGATTTAAAGAGTCTGGAGCTCCAGCTGTTGCTGCAGTAGTGGCAGCTGCTGGGAGCTCCAGGCCCTTTTGTATCACCAGGCCCTGGGAAAGTTGCCCCTTCCCCCACACCTCCATTAGTGGGCCTGCTTGGCATCAGCTTTTTCGTGACAGATGCAGAAAGCAATGCCGGGAATTGCACCAGCCAGGAGTCTTGTCCCACGCCCCCAATCCAGAGTTCATACCCTCCTATCATCCCAACCCCTTGCCCCAGACTGGAGCCCCCTCCTACACCCCAAACCAGTCACCTCCAGGCCCATCCCAGATATGCACCCCCAGCCAGAAGCTGCATACCTCTCCAACACCACAACATCCTGCCCAAGCTCAGGGATGGAGCTTGTGTGGGGCCAAACCTCTCGGAAAGGGCAGAGGGTGTTTGGTTTTCTGTGGTTAGAAAGTGGGCAACCATAAGGCTAAAAATAGGAGTTAACGGTGTAACACTGTTGTTTGGTTTTTTTTTGCAAAATTCTGGTATGTGTAACCCCAGAAGCACTGAGACCACTGACAAAGGAGAGTGAAGCCTCTGCTCTACAGACTTGGCCAAGAGCCAGCTGGCTTTTAACTTGTGCAGTAGACCCCATGGCTTTAGACCCCAAGGTTGCAGGTTCATTCCCTCCTGCCACCAACCCAACTTCATTAGCTTCATGTATGGATTAGCAGATGTGTTGTAAGACACAAGAAGTAACTCTTCCACTCTACTTCATGCTGATTAGGCCTCAGCTAGAATATTGTATCCAGCTCTGGAAACCATATCAGGAAAGATGTGGACAAAGTGTAAGAAGTCCAGACAAAAGCAACAATGATTAAATGTCTAGAAAATATAACTTGAAAAAATTGGGTTTGGCATGGAAGAGAGGGGACATGATAAGTTTTCTACAACCTGGAAAGTTATAACAAGGAGGGAGAAAAACTATTCTTTTTAAACCTCTAATGATAGAAGAAGCAGCAATGGGCTTATACTACAGCAATGGAGTTTAGGATGGACCTTTGAATACACTTCATAACCCTCTGGGTTGTCAAACAATGGGAATAAATTGCCGAGGAAATTTGTGCAGTTTTTTTAAGAACAGGTGGACAAATTGCAAACACCGATCAGTGATGGTCCAAATAACACTTAATCATACTATGAGTGCAGGGGATGGGACTAGAACTCTCAAGGTCTCTTCTATGATTCTCTGTTAATGAGCATTGAGCCGCACATATTTGTTTGCCAACTAAACTACTTTCAAAGAACCTCTCACTATGATCTACCTAAGGGCCTCAAGCTAATGACATTTAAGGTTGTTTTATTCTGGAGAAAAAACACGTATAGATTTGTTTTGGAAAGAAAAAAAAAATACATACTTTGAAAAAGTAAATCATTTTTGATCAAATCACTCTTAAGACTTTTTATTCTGAATTTTTACATAGGTTTGTAGAGGGAAATACTTTCTACATAATTATCTTATTTAACTGGTTAAAAATGTAGCTGTATGCAGCAAAGAGTAAGCAGTGGTGGAAAGAGCTCCATACAGCACTTCATGAGAGAAAATAAACTTCCTCCAGGAAGGAAAAGGGCTGGACAAGCATCCCAAGTACAGTATGTCAAAGGGAAGAAAAAAAAAATACCCCTTGTGTAAGTCTGTGACAGAGACCCTTTGGTAAGGGGTCTTCCATTCTTTGCAAACATTTCTTACCCCAGCCTTAACACATTAAACCAATACATCATAGAGAATATTTATTCATAAATTCAGATTTCATAGGCAGTCATGTCAGTTTGTTTCAGCAAAAATAATATGTCCAATGTCACCTTAAAGACTAAAAATTTAATTATGGCATAAGCTTTTCTGAGCTACAGCTTATTTCAGATGTAACAGAAGGAATCTACAGAAAGCTCATAACTTTTTCAAGGGTCAATCACTGCAAGATGTATATATGGATAATATTTAAGGAATATTGTATTATATTGAAAATATACCTTATGGACTTGGAGAAGAAATTAGCCAAGGCCATGTGAGTTTTGGGAATGACCAATTCAAGCAAAGAAGAGGCATCACCCTTGTGGTGAGGTAATGCGTGGTTCTGTTTCTACCCTTGCCACAACTAAGACCCGCCAATGAAAAATCATGAAAGAATTACAAATGCTCACAACATATGATGGTGAAAAAAAAAAAAAACCATGAGAGCAGGCAAGAGATCACACTGGCTATGAATAAGGACAAAAAGATTGTTTCAGTTAATAGAGTGTAAGGAAAGGTATTTGCATCCTTTTGCTTTGGAAATCCCTTGGGGAGTTAGGAGCTTTCATGAATGTATGAATCCTGGTTCTTGCGATACTGTCTTTGCAACAGACTGAATTTGGAAACATACATTAAGGTAGAGTAAGTGTTGATAGGTGTGGACTCACGTAACTGCTTATAAAACATGAGTTTCCTCCACTTTCTCTCACATCTAGTTAAACATACATTTTTATTAAGAGTGCTCACAAATGTGAGATTAGGAGAGCATTGTTTTAAGGAAAAACTGGAGAACATTACACTGTTGGCAGCAGAACATCTGAAATCTCCAAACAGCCAGTGTCAAGAGCTGATCATCAAGACAAACAATTCAAAGAGAGTTGGAGATTGGGATGCCCCTACTGTTAACCTGCAAAGATAAATTAGGGCTTGCACAGCTCACAGGAGAGTGACTGAATGGATGAATGGGCGGAAGTTTTAGGGAGCTAGCATCCTGCTATCACACAGAAAACTCCCATTCACTGGAGGCAAGCAGTAACAAGTTCACTCACTATACTGGATATTCCAAGAACTATCAAAGTCCTTTCGCTTCAATGGAGTTACAGAAGGGAGGTTGGTACCACTACGTTTAACATAATAAAAGATGAACAACTGTATTTGCTGATGACGATGTATCTCAATCATGTAATGACTGAAAATTACAAGTATGTTAACGTTTTCAAATGATGGAAGATGACAACAAATTGATTTATTCAATCTCACAAGTTTCTAAATAAACTGTTATGAGATTCACTGCTGTTACCCATTTTAAAGGATTTTCCCCCCACTATTTTGCACCTTTTTGTCATGAGAAGAAACAGTTGCATTTAACTTCCTGTACAATAATACACGTTGTTAATATTATTTAGCATTTACTAGTGTTTTATGTTCAAAGTAGCATAAAATATTAATAGCTTAATTAAGTCAGTTTTACAAACAACTTTATGCCCATATTACACATGTGAAAACTGAGGAAAATACATGGCTAGCTTTCCCAAGATCATATATAGTACGGCTGAGATTTGAATTTAGACTCAAAACTGTATGCTTATTCCTCCAGAGCATATTGCATCATGTTTCTAATATTTTTTATTTCCTTTCATCCAAAACTTATGATGCTTTACAAAATTTGGGAACAAATAATTCAGGTCACTTGCCCAAGCCACATAATGATTCTATGGCATAGTTAGGAACAAAAGACAGTCCCAGTTACTGCTCAGTGTATGGGTGGACAACGCCTCCCTAGAGAAAATAAATCTCAGACAGGCTAGTAAAGACAGGTAGCCTAGTTATTCGGTATACTCAGAGAAACAGTCCTTATTCCTATTGCCATTAATGAGAGTTTTGACATGGAAGCTAGTTTAGGCATATGTCACATTTCTCGTCAGATGCCCAAGCTCTAATTCATTTTATATCAAATCATAATTCTCCATAGCTCACCTACACTTTAATACCCTGAACTCCTAATCAATATATACATTCATAAACACACAGTTAACAGCAAAAATATGTCTACCCCAATAAGCATACAAGAAAAATGCCTGTGTAATTCACTTAGATGCATTACTAGATCACATTGCAAAACATTCATATTAGTTATAAGACTTCTGTGGATTTACAATTTGAATTTGTTACATAAAAACTACATTTCTCATGTTTCTTCTTCACCTTTTGTAATTATAAAGATGACCTTCAAAGAAAAAACCCTGGATTTGTACTTGAAGTACAAACTTTTTATGGTTTTCTGTTTGTTTATAAGGGCAGGCAGCATTTTCTTCTATTTGTTTTTACATAAGAAATTCAAGTTGTCATTACATTAGGTTACATTATCCAGAGTTATGCTAGCTGCCTCAGGCTATGTCTACACGACAGCCTAACCCTGAAATAAGCTATGCAATTTGTGTTACACAAATTGCACAACTTATTTCAAGTCAATTTCAAAACAGGCTATTTCGAGGCATCCTACAAGAAGTACAGGGATGCCAGAACAGCATGTCCCTTATCTCAAAAGTTGTTTTGAGATAACGGCCATGTTTCTTAGATGTGGGCAGCTGTTTCAGGATACCATTGCATCCTGAAATAGTGCTCGCCATGTAGATATAGCCTCAGAGTACCCATGCACTAATAGGTCCCTAACAAATTCACAGCCACAAATAATACATCACAGACTGTGAAATTTGGTCCCCTTCCTCATGAAATCTGTTGTTTGCTTTTACCCTATATTACACAGATTTCATGGGGGAGACCCATGTTTTTCCAGCTGGGATTCCTGACCAAAATGGAGTTGGAAAATGTCAACCAGGTTATACTGCGGCGCTGGGGGATACGCGGTACTGCCATCCTTACTTATGCGCTGCCTTCAAAGCTGGGTGGCAGCACTGAAGTAAGAGTAGCAATACTATACCATTCCACACTTACACCTGCATTGCCGCTTTCAGAGCTTGGTAGCTGAAGAGCACTTGCTGCTAACTGAGGGCTCAGATCTGCAGGCAACAGCACAGAAGTAAAGAGAGAAATACCAACCACACCACCCTTAGTTCTGTGCAACTGCTGGCAATAGCTCTGTCTTCAGAAGTGGGTTCTTGGCCAGCAGCCATTGCTCAGCAGCTGCCCAGATCTGAAGGCAGTGCCTTCACCAGCAGCAGCACAAAAATGAGTATCAGTACTGCAACCCCCACATAATCTTGTAAACACCTCCCCAACTCCTTTTTGGGTCAGGACCCCTACACTTACACCACCAGCAAATTTCATATTTAAATAGCTGAAATCAGGACATTTAATGATTTTTTTAAGAACCTATGACTGTGAAATTCACCATGACTTTGATACGGACCTATACATTTAATGAGCTCCTTGCCTCAATTTGCATAATTGGGGTGTTAGATCATAAACTGCAGGATACGGATCTAAAAGAAAGTTCTTTCCCCTGCCCTAGAAAACCAGTATTTTTATGATGTCACACATACCAAGGATGTGAAACCTGGGCCATGTCTACATTACAAAAATAACTTTGAAGTAACAGACTTCAAAGTTGAGCATCTACACACACCCTACTTTGAAGTTCAACTTTGAAGTTGGGCACTACTCCATTCCCAGGAATAGAGTAAGGACTTTGAAGTTGGACTCACTTACTTCAAAGTAAGGGAAAACACGTGTAGTCTCTCTGCAGGCTACTTCGAAGCAGCACCTAATTTCGAAGTTAACTTCAAAGTTAGTTCCTAGTGTAGACACACCCTAGGTGAAGTGAGAAGGGAATGATTTTTATTCAAAAACCTGTCTCTCGGCTGTCACTTTATCTTTACTATTTCAAATCTCTTAGAAAGAGATAGAAGAAAGTATGCCTTTGTTAAAGATTCAACAACCTCTTTGATTAAAGGCTTAGGAAACTCCCAATCCAATTTTTTCCAGGGGAGACCTCTAGCAATATGACAAATAAGACTTGATATTCCTAATATTTCTAAGATTAGGCAATAAATTGTCCAGTCTTGTATATATACACAATATGAAAAAACAAATTACAACAACTCATTTTTGTTCATTTCAATATAATACCCTCATTTGTGAGCTGAACTCTTGCTTCAGAAGGGTTCCCCTTATTAAAGTTTCTCAAGACTCATGGGAGAGAGGGCAGGAAGTCAGACTTTTGGGAAGGGCTAAAAATGTAAAGGTCTCTCCCCCTCTCTCTCTTCCCCTCCCCCCCCGCCAAAAAAAACACACTATTTGACAGCTTCAGGATTTGGCATGTCCCACTGAAATTTGAAAACTTACGTGAAACTAGGCCATGTCCTGTAACCTCAAACATTTAGTCTAAGAAAACAGCTCTGAAGTCTCCAGCTCCCAACCTCATGTATCACATGACATCTGTACCAAAGAGAAGACCTCAAGGGGTGGAGAGCAGAAGAGAAACTGTACCAAAACATTAAACCTGGGGAATAACAATTCAGACTATGTGAATGGCAGGTATTAGTTTTCTGGTTAAATGGTTAGTGAAATACTGGATTATACTCAAAGCATTTATAATGTGAGAGGGACAGCAAGGTCTCAAAACTGTCTCAAATTCTGTTAAAAAACACTCGATATAGAAGAAAGAGATGAATGACTCATGGTTAACATCTAGACTGAATTTATCCTCTCCCACTTTCTCCTAGAATAAATGCACTAGCCAGCCAAGGTCAAGAAAATCATGTTAAACTGAAGTTCAGTATTTCTCATGTTGATGTATCATAACAACACAGGATCATTCACATCAGACATCAATCACATGAGATCTCCCAAGCTATGTAAGTTCAGCCTTAAAACCTCACTGTAGTTCCACTTCTTTTCTGCCCTTTCTGGTGATCATACAATTAATCCTGTGTGGTCTGACAGGCTGTGATTGGTTGGTAGGGTTTCTCTCCCCCACACCCATATAAATTGTCTCCACTTTAAAAAGAAATAAAGTGAAATAAAAAAAAACCAAATCCTTCTCATTTTACAGATAAGAGTAATCCCACTGAAATCATAAATCTATTCAGATGAAGAAGAGGTGGAAGAGCTAACTAGAGAAAGCAAAACAGGAGATTTACAATACACATTTCTCTTCTCTACAGAAAAAAAAAGGACCGTGAACTATCTAAACTCCTACTTTCCACATGGGGCTACAATAGCGATACCCTTAACTCACCCAGCAATATTGTCAATCTACCCAATTACACACACAGCCCAGCAGAAGAATCTGCCCTCTCTCTTTCTGCCTCACCACCCCACAAACTTGATACAGTTATGTGGTGATCTGGAAGCCTACTTTCGCTGTCTCCAACTCAAGGAATACTTCCAACATGACACGGAACAGCGCACTGACCCACAGGTACCCTCCCACCTACAGTACAAGAAAAAGAATTCTTCACAAACTCCCGTGATGGTCGAAATGACAAACTGGAACTATACATAGAATGCTTCCGCCGGGGCGCACAGGCAGAAATTGTGGAAAAGCAGCATCGCTTACCCCACAACCTCAGCCGTGCAGAACACAACGCCATCAACAGCCTCAGAAACAACTCTGACATTGTCATCCAAGAGGCCAGCTAGGACAGACTACCAAAAGGAGGCTGCCAGGCAACTCTCCAATACCACATTCTACAAGCCTCTGTCCAAGGATCCCACTGAAGAATACACAAAGAAACTACAGTATCTGCTTAAGACCATCCCTATAAAAACACAGGAACAAATTTCCACAGAGACACCCCTTGAACCCAAACCAGGTTTATTCTACCTGCTACCCAAGATCCATAAACCTGGGAATCCGGACACCCCATCATCTCAGGCACTGGCATCCTCACAACAGGATTGTCTGGATATGTGGACTCTCTACTTAGACCCTATGCTACCAGCAACCCCAGCTTTCTTCAAGATACCACCGACTTCCTCGGGAAACTACAATCCATTGGTGACCTTCCTGAAAACACCATCCTGGCCACCATGGATGCAGAGGCCCTTTACACCAATATCCCACATGAAGATGGATTCCAAGCTGTTAGCAACATTGTCCCTGATGAGACCATGGCAAAAATGGTGGCGGAGCTTTGTGACTTTGTCCTCACCCACAACTATTTCAGATTTGAGGACAAATTATACCTTCAAATCAGTGGCACTGCTATGGCACCCACATGGCCCCACAGTATGTCAACATTTTTATGGCTGACCTGGAACAATGCTTTCTCAGTTCTCGTCCCCTAGTGCCCCTCCTCTACCTGTGCTACATTGATGAGACCTTCATCATCTGGACTTATGGGCAGGAGGCTCTTCAAGAGTTCCACCGTGATTTCAACAGCTTCCACCCCACCATCAACCTTAGCCTGGACCAGTCCACACAAGAGATTCACTTCCTGGACACTACTGTGCAGATAAGCGATGGTCACACAAATAACACCCTCTACTGAAAACCCACGGACCATTATGCTTATCTACACCCCTCCAGCTTCCATCCAGGGCATACTACACGATCCAGTGTATACAGTCAGGCACTAAGGTACCACCGTATTTGCTCTGATCCATCAGACAGAGACAAACATCTATAAGACCTTTACCAACCTTTCCTCAAACTACAATACCCAATTAAGAAAGTGAGGAAACAGATTGACAGAGACAGACGGATACCCAGAAGCCACCTGCTATAAGACAGGCCTCACACAAGGAAAACAAGAGAACACCACTGACCATCACATACAGCCCCCACCTAAGGCCTCTCCAACGCATCATCAGTAATCTGCAACCCATCCTGAACAATGATCTTTCACTCTCACAGACCTTGGGAGGCAGGCCTGTCCTCGCCTACAGACAGCCTGCCAACCTTAGACAAATCCTCACCAGCCATTATAGATCACAGAACAGTAACTCTAAGGCTGGAACCAACCCCTGCAACAAACCCCGCTGCCAACTCTGCTCACATATGTACACCAGTGGTATCATTACAGGACCTAACTTCAAACCATACCATCAGGGGCTCCTTTACCTGCACATCTACTAATATAATATATGCTATCACATGCCAGCAATGCCCCACCGCAATTTACATTGGCCAAGCTGGAGAGTCTCTACATAAAAGAATAAGTTGACATAAATCAGACACCAGGAACAATAATGTACAGAAGCCTGTGGGACAGCACTTCAGTCTCCCTGGACACTCAGTAGCAGATTTAAGGCTGGCAGCCCTGAAACAAAGAAATTTCAAAAATCAAATGGAGAGAGAAATCTCTGAGCTGCAATTTATGTGCAAATTTGACTCCATTAGTAGGTAGTCTGTCGCCTCCGACAATGACGTCTTGAGCTTGCACAGGCTCATCAGTTCTGGACTCACGTGGCTGAGGAATCCAAGCTTTGAACGGCATGGTCATTCACCGTGGGGGCAAGGAAATTGTCCTGGCTCTGTTGGTGCGGCTGCTGCTGTTGCTTTCTTCCTCTCATGAGCATCAATGAGACGTACACGTCACTGCTCTTCAAAGTTGTCATACGCGTGTCATACGAGAGCATGCCAGCCTGTTTGGTTTTTTGCATGCTGCTCTAGCTGATCTGGTTTTAAACCAGCATGAGCAACGCTGGCCTTCACGTAGTCTTTACACCTGACGCCTACCTTGATTCCTTTTGCCCTGGGAAAGTTCACCGTAGAGGAGTTGCTTAGGGATTCTTGTCTCCTCCATTCGTATGAGATGCCCTGTCCAGCAAAGTTGAGCTTTCAGAATCATGGCTTCGATGCTTGTGGTTCCTGCTGTGTCCAGGACTTCCAGGTTCGTAACTCTGTCCTGCCATCAAATGTGCAGTATTGACCTCAGGCTGTGTATGTGGAAGCGCTCCAGCAGTTTTATGTTTTCTTAACCAAGGATTAAACAGACTGGGAGTGGCTCACACCTTACAAAAGGAGCTTCTCTGCCCTGGGTGTTAACATCTTCACATTAGACTGACAATGGGCCATATCCCCGTCTTATCTGACCTGTTTTTTCCTCTCTTCATACATACTACTACTAATGGGCCTTTTCCACCCTGACTGAATAGACCTCATAAGCTCTGGCCCCCCCTTTTACTGGGACTCCACTCTTTAAATACCCCTCAAACTACCCTCCACTCACGCATCTGATGAAGCGGGTCTTTGCCCATGAAAGCTTATGCGCCAAAAATATATATATATGGTGCCACAGGACTTCTTGTTGCCTCTCACAAGAGAGTTGAGAACAGTATTCCTTGTAAACTGTGCACTCGTGCAGCTGCTTGGGAACATTCAAATACCACCGAGTTGATTAGCTAGTTTTTTGTTTCTACTGGTGGTGCACATTTTAATATACCTTAGAGCACATAAAATTCTGTTCTGCACATGGGTGAAATTAAGAAACATCAGAGAGAACAGTGGTTGAAAACCTTCATTATAGTTTAAAAAGCTTCTCAAGATCCTGCAGAAGTAGAATATTGCTACTCACACTCTAGCTCTGCATTAAAAGGTTAAATTCTTAAACATACATATCAAATTACACCTTTACAGTGCACATAAACATGTTGAATACATTGTCATATGCACATAGATATACTCACAGCACATAGCATTTAAAATATATCATGTAATGTAAGCTGGTGAAATGACCCAGCAGAAAAAGTCAGACAGCAAGGCCTTTTCCTTGAAGCATGATATTTATAACAAGAACTCTACATAAGTCATCATGAGCAAGAACAGGATAAACGCAAAATTTCCCAAGTTGGAATTCACCCCAGTGCCATAATTTGAAATGCAGATCCCACATACACTTCCCAAAAACAGTCCTACCTCTCTCTCTCTCTCTCTTCCTCTGATTACTTGTAAAAGGGAAGAGGAAACCTATATCCCTTTCTTTACTAGGTAATGTCCCTACCACTATTCCACTTAAAAAACAAACAAACAAAAACAAACAAACAAATCTTCTGGGACAACCTGATTTTCCCGGGGGGGGGGGCGGGGGGGACAGGAGTGCACGGTCATACCCTACTTCAGCCCAACGAAAAGTCAATGGGCCACTGAGCCCAGAAGCAAGAAACCACACACCCGCACAGAGTCCCTTGCTAGTCATTCCAGCAAAGCAAACAAACATCTGGGCTCAACCAGACACAGCCCATGAACGAGACAGGGATGCAGGCACCAGGAAACCTCTAGAGAGCAAACAATGCTTGTGCCCTTAGCCGTGTCAAGTTAATTCACTAGACGCAGGCAGTCCTCGCTCCCTCCAATGGCCAGAAGTTGGAGCTGCAACCTGAGCAGACCGCGATTCCCCAGCCAATTGACCGGGGAGGGAAGGCTCCCAAAGCCTGGGAATCCCTCAGCCGTACATCTCTCCCAGCGCCCCGTGTGTGACCAGGCACTTCCTTCCCCCAACCTCCACAGCCCTCCCCCCTGGGGTCTAGCACTCCAGGCAGGTCCTTCTCCCGACCCAGACGCCACAGAACCAGCGAATGAAGCCAGAATCGCCACGCAGAGCACGAAAGGAAGTAGGTGGGTGGGCTCACAAGGCTTTTTTGTAACAGACGCACACTCTGCCCAATAAACACCAAGGAACATACTGTAGACACAAACTTGGACCAATGGCAAGGTAGAAGGCGGGATTAGGTGACAAGGCGCCGGAGGCCTTGGTAACGCGCGGGTCGCATGCTCCCGCTTTCTACGCGCAGAGCAGGGAGCTGTAGTCTGGTATCTGCGTCGCAGGTCCGCGCTCCTGGCCGCCGAGATGAAGATCGAGGAGGTGAAGAGCACCTCGAAGACGCAGCGCATCGCCGCGCACAGCCACGTGAAGGGGCTAGGGCTGGACGAGAGCGGTGCAGCTAAGCCGGCGGGGTCTGGGCTGGTGGGGCAGGAGAACGCCCGGGAGGTGAGCGGCCCGCAACCTCAGGAGGTCGGGACGGGCAGGGAAGGGCCTAAGAGGCATGGCAAGCCCTAGGGTAGAGAAGGGAGACCGTTTCGGGGGGTGGGGGCTGCTGCCCATGCCTCTTCCGCCCCCTCGCCAAGGGCCCCATCTACCCAGCCGTCAGAACAGCTACCTGGGACTTAAACACCAGTCTCAGCTGCTTCCTCGGACGCCCAGTGGCTACTGGGTACGGTCCCGGCCCCTTGGAGGGGCCAGAGTCCAGCTGCTTAAATCTTTGACATTCCAGTTACGTGCACCCTTACATCCTCGCGGTAACCGCAGCCATGGCAGTTCCACTGTGTTAAGAGCTCACCTGTACACCGTTACACATTCATAGAGGGGCTAGCACTTTATAACAGAAGATTAGTGTCAGTCTCTGTTTCTTGTGGAGAAACTGAGGCAAAAGAACTTACCCAACGTCATGCAGCAGCTCTAGATTCCACACAAGTTATGCTAGTAATTCTCAAGCCACTCGCTCATCTGCTGGAGCACACGGTCATAAATCTTTGCATCCTAAATGTTTAAGAGCTCTCCTGTTGTCAAACAGTTATAGGTTCATGTAAGAAGTTTGTGTCTACAGTAGAGAATCAGAACTCCTGCATTTGAATTGTACCTCGAGCACAGATTTTGAGTGATCTAAAGAAATCACTTCTTCTGTCTCAGTTTCCACACGTCTTATTGAGATGATGCTTAATTCTAACATTGTTAGTAGTAGTAATTCTTGTAAACAATATGGGTTCTTCTTCGATGAAAGGTGCTCTGGCAGTATAAAATTATTGTAAACAAACTGCTTCAGAATAGTCCTTTAAAGTTAATCTTTAGGTATTTTGATAAGTATCTAAATTAATTTCTTTAACTTGTAGGCCTGTGGTGTTATAGTGGAATTGATAAAAAGCAAGAAAATGGCTGGTAGAGCTGTGCTGTTGGCAGGACCTCCTGGAACTGGCAAGGTAACCTATTTTCAGTGCAAAAGTTGTTTTCTACCTAAATAGAGTGGTGTCAAATATCTCCTACTCATAACACCAGCAGGTATCTTTGACATGTACTGAATCTTTTTTAGGCAGTTTAGCAAGCATTGATCTTTGCTCTAACTTGTATTTTGTCGGGGGGGGGGTGTGTGTGTGTGTGTGTGTGTGTGTGTGAGAGAGAGATGGCAGTGTCTCATTCTAGTACCAAGAGTATAAAAAACATGCTGTGTACATGAGTGAATGAAAAATGTAATATGAAGCAAGTGATTTTTAAACAAAGATCTTCTTAAACATAAATGGAGGGGGGGAGCGTGTTTAAAAACATTTTAAACTTTTCTTTCAGGCACTTTACAACACTTCATACTGGATGTTAAAAAGAGACTGCCCAATACTACTGAACAATTTTAGGATTAAAGTGCTTCTTTATAATTCTTTGATAAAAGCCAGAGTGCAAGGGAAAAGTGCTGTAGTATATGAGAAAATAGAGACCTAAGAACATAGGAATCCTGACTCCCCAGCCTTAAATTCCATTTCTTATTTTTCCATTGTGTCACTGGAGGCACATGTAGCTGTCTATTTATAAAACTGATCACTGTGAGGCTTAAAAAATGTTTCTCAAGCACTGCAGATTCTTGGACAAAGGTGTTATGATGAGCAAAGTATTTAACCTGTGTGGAGTGATTTCCATAAGAGTTTTCAACCATTACATATTTCTCTCATAAAAATCCTTAAGTATGTAACAGTTCAGTCTCTTGAATTTTTGCAGACTGCTTTGGCTCTAGCTATTGCTCAAGAGTTGGGAAGCAAGGTTCCATTTTGTCCTATGGTTGGAAGTGAGGTCTACTCTACTGAGATCAAAAAGACAGAAGTCCTGATGGAAAATTTCAGAAGAGCCATAGGTAAGTGTTAAAGCAGAAGAGGAGGTTTTTTAAACAAGGAAGAATATCTGAACAGAACATTAGCTTTTTCCATCAGTTCTGATGAGGGTCCATGTTTTCAAGTTTTTCCAATGTTCTTTTTCTCTCTGTTTAATTCTGTCTTGTTCCTCATCTTAGTTGAGTCAATATGGGTTTTCTGCACTGTGAAAATTCGTACAGTGCTTTTGTCTTTGTCACCTGTTATTCCACCTCATGTCCCTTCACAGATTGTAGCAGGAGGGATACTCTTTTCCATTCTCTTGCCTTGTCCTCCAACATCTCCTATACCTCCATATTGCTGCTGGACAAAATTAGGAAAAAAAGTCTTTCTAGAATCTGTCACCACGTCGTCAGGAAGGTTTTGCAGAGAAGAAAATGCTTCTCTCTTTCATGTGACAACATTCTCAATCCTTCCTAGCAAAAAAAACTTAAACCTAAGTCTCCTACATATCAGTGCTTTACCTAACATTTTATTATTCTAAGTGCGCACAAAAGAATGTTTCATGCTAGCAAGATGAATATCTTAGTTTGTGGTAAATGCATTCTAGAATTAAAAAGGAAATTAAATTGCATTGTCTGGGTTTCATTTTATTGGAACAAACAAAGTAAAACTTGCAACAAAAGCTCATTGAGTCCTTAATCTTCTTGCATTACTTTTATATGATTGCTTCAGACAACTGATAAAGTCAATCAAAAATGCCCCCCTGCATGCATTTGGATTACGTAAATGAAACCTAATTGTTTTCCATCTGGACACATTATTGGTTACTTTTCCTGGCTTCTGTATAGTTATTCATCATGGACTTCAGCTAGGTATTTGGTGAAGACTCTCTCTCAAGCCTTTAACCAAACAAAAGTGGCCCATTGATTTCTGTAAGAAAGTGATTTCCAGTAGTCTGATGTTTAAGTTACTGTTAGGTTGTCAAGCCTTGCAGGAGGGAGATCAGAGATGAAAGAGAGCAGTCTGCAATATTTCCTTGATGTGATGAAATTCCTTGTCAGACCTTTGGAAATTTGACCCAGTGGATGAAACCTGTGTCATCCAAATTGTCATTCCTAGAGATAGTAATAATTGTTAACAGCCATCCACATTCCTGGTGCTCCACATACCCTGAATGTCAACACAGGGATGCTTCTAAACAAACGCTTGTGTTAATGAAAGACTGAAATTCTTCTATGTCCTTCTGTTAAATTCCATGCTCACTTAATCTAATGTGTGCTATTGTAAAACATTCCAGTAGGAAGATCTGTTCCTTTTTAACACATTTAAAAATATTAAACATTTTAAAAGGACTAACAAGCCCCTGTTTTATTTGAGTTAAATGATTTCCAGTCATGCTCATATCTAATTTTTGGAATGTTACACTGTCATAGTAAGGATTTTCTAGGACATGTTTTCAGAAGATGATTTTGTTTTCTATGGAGAATAATTCCAGTGCAAGGCACTTGACTTTAAGACAGCATTTCTTGGGTGTAAGAGTAATTTCAGTCTCAAGTCTCGTAGGGTGCATAATGCTCACAGTGCACTTTGTCATGTGATTCTTCACATAGCAAGTCACAATATGCATGATCTGATCGACATCTCAGGCATGGTACTTTCAATTGGTTTAGACACCTCAGTACCACTGGAAATGATTCTAACAGTCCAACACCTGAGTCTCATTCATAGGTTTTCTTATTCTTGAATACAGCAAGTCGCTGTAGTCATACGAACCACCACATAATTCCCCTATTGTTCTGGGCCCTACTCATTGACACACTTCTTAAAGACTTATCCAGCATGGCTCCCTCCTTTGGTTTAGATTATTTTCTTAGCCATAGGAAGGTGCTTTCTGTCAGGAATCAGTGTTGTCAGTATTCCTTAATACTAGACTTATTATTGGGGTCTGAACAATACATGGTGCTCTTTAGGATTCATCAAGACAGGAAGGCTCTGCCATGAAAAGTTTGATTCATAAGATACATGGGCAACATATACAGTGATTAGAAGATTACAGGGGAATTCTGTCCTCTAATTTTTTAAAAAATTAGCACAAATGTTAATTCTGTATAGCACCTATTAGCATTTGGCAAAGATACTGACCAAAAATGTAAAAAGCACAGTTAGTCAGAATAGTCACTGCTTAAAAAGTACAGTATATTTACTCCCTATGTCTCCAACTTATAATAGCATGGTAAACAAGATTGCACTCCTCTTAGTACTATTAAGGCAATAAATACAGAACCCCCATAAGTTCCTTTTTATAACATGCTTCTGAATATAATCAAAGGAAACGCCGCCTTTAGTTAAAAAGTACTGTGGCCTGGAACCATCATGTCCACCTATTTCTGAAGCAGTATCCACTACAGTGGCTACTGATAAAGCAAACAAGCCACATTATTCTGAAAATATATTTATTGTTTGAGCCAATGAGCCACACTCAGCTGGCCAAAGATCCAACATGTGGCTAGCATGTTGGACTTAGACCATCTTCTTCATAGCAAAACTCAAAATTTGCCTTCCTAAAATAAACCTCGCTTCTATTACATACAATTAAAATCTCTAAACAACTAAAGAGCAGTATCAACAAATTCATACGATTGGCTAGAAGCAGCCACCTTGGGCTATAAATCCCTGTGATGCTATCTTTCCTGCATCATTTTATGCCACTTTAATAAGATGCTCAGAGCAGAGATTTGTGAATTTCTCTGTAAAGGCACACCCAAGACACTGCATAGATATGTTGAATTTCTGAAATTCTGTTCCACGTGATATGTATTGTAGGGTGTTAGACAAAGGTAAGCTAATGATTCCACTGAAAGTTAAGCTTTACTTACAATTCACATTAATGCTTTACTTTAAAAATTCCACCCTTAATTTTAAATGAGTAGTAATTCCCCTCCACTTGCCCCTCAGCAGCTCAAGATTATTGGTGAAGTACTTGATGCATGTATATTTCAAAGTAAGATAAAAAGCTATAAAACAAAGTAACTTTCACAGAGTTCTTGTGACTTCCAGTCCTGTACAGAATGAGTTCTCTTGTGTCCCATTACAATCCATTTTTTATTTTTGGATGGTGTATAAACTTGATATCTATTTTGCAGTGCCTGTTAAGGTAAGGATTCTTTGATATTACAAATTGGAACTGGTTCATAATTGTGGTGGTGATGGTTTATTCTTAAGGTAATATGACTGTAAAACACGTTACAACTCATATTTAGAAACCTAAAATATAAACTGAAAGATTTGACTATAGTTGGCTGTGGGAAGAGTAATAGATACTGTGGTGATGGGAGTCCTAGAGAAATACATAGACTAGAAAAGTCTACATATCATTGATGGGGCTTGGTTGTGTGAAACCGAGGAATAGTTTAAATTTTGCACCTTACTGAAAATCTGTTTGATTATATATCTGGTCCATCTTTGGCTACAAAATACATTAATTTAATAAAAAAAATTTAAATATTACAAGTTGAAACTGTCTTGTCTGGCAACATCCATCATCTGGCAGGACTGTGGATGTTGCTGGAACAAAGAGCACCTGACCAGAGAGCGCCAGCTGTGCTGGACTGAAGCAGAGCCCCACTGGCAGCCCACTCTGGGGAGCCCCAGGTCAGGGAGCCCCACTATGGGGAGTCCTTCCAGGAACCTGCCCTGCCAGCAGCACCCGCAGCTATGGAGACCTCAGCCGCCCTGGGACAAGGGGAGACACCAGGGGCATGGAGCCCTGCCAGCAGCCCCACAGCCATGGGGACCCCAGCCAGGACTGGGGGAGCCTGGCAGCCCCACATTTGGGAGCCAGCTGGGTCTGGGAGGCAGCCAGGTCAGGAGAGCTCTGGAGGAGTGGGGCCCCCTTCCACGCAGTCTGACCTCTGGTGAATCCCCTCATTCAGGACCACTCAGGTCTCAAAGGAGCTGGATGAGAGAAGCATAACCTGTAAATGTTAACTATTTTATTTTAAAAGAATTCTGAAAGAGGTGAACCTGCATTTTTACCTTTGATTTTGTTTCTAGAATTTCTTAAGTTACATTAAACCATTAGTTTTTAAAATCTCAGTATCCTTCACACAGATTGGACTTCACAGATCTGATTCCCTTGGCAATTGACTGGTCCTGAACAAGGGGATTTACCAGATCACAGGAGGTACCTTGCCGCCTGCTCCTAGCCTGTCTCCACCTGATTTTACCCCCCCAACCTCCAGCCTTGATGGTGCCTGCTGTTGCCTGCTGACACAGGCTCTGGCCCTAGCTGTGACCCTTGCCCAAGAGCCCAGCTACCATGGACTCCAACCTTGCATTCTCTAGTCCAGGAACATCTTTGGTCTTGCAGGACCACTGAGGTTGCTGGATCAAAGAATCCCAGTTTTTAAGCTGTACGACCTGTACCATTGCTGTGGGTCAGGGGGTTTTGGTTTAAACTGCATGAATTTCTTAAGCTTTCTGTTGAAGTTACATAGGGATGAGTTTTCTATTTTTTAAAAAAGGGTATTAATTTTCTAGTTTCCTAAATAGGGAATTACACTAGTAATTATTGTAGGAAGTACTCTAGTGTATGAACATCCTTGCTGCTCAAGTGTGTAACACTGGCAAGAACGATTTCTAGTAAGAGTCCAGAATAAATGTAAGTGATAAGTTCTTTATACAGTGCAACTCATCTATGCCATTTTTTTTGTAGGGCTGAGGATAAAAGAGACCAAGGAAGTTTATGAAGGTGAAGTCACAGAATTAACTCCATGTGAGACCGAGAACCCAATGGGTGGATATGGCAAAACCATTAGCCATGTAATTATAGGACTGAAAACAGCAAAAGGAACAAAACAGCTAAAGGTATGTATGATAAATTCTCCAGCTTGCCATAGAGCATCCCAGATCTGCAGCCTTTCACCTTTTTTCTGTCTTTCTTAGTTTTGTGATCTCTCTCAGTATCACGTAAAGTTTAAAATAGTCCATTTCTTCCCCCCCGCCACTTGTGTACTGGTAGCAAACAAGTTTATCTGTTCCTTGTATATAGAAATATTAGACTTCTGGGTCTCTAACTAGTAATTTTAAAGGCTTAAATTCAGGTAACCTGTGTTCAGCTACAGGAGGATTTGTAATGTAGGGGGAGCTAAGAGCTCCCATTTCTTCTTACCCTTTTCCCCATCACCCACTACACACCCTTTTAGACAGCTCAAAAATTAGCTCAGACTGTAACAGATTGACTGAGTGTGCCACTTTGAGAGGATTGCCACTTCCCCTGGAACAAGGGGCTGAATTCAGCAGCCAAACTGATCTGCCTCTCAAGAGCAGCACATTTTCCTTGGGTGTGATGCGGAGTCTGATCCCAACAACGGCTCCTATATATCTTCACAATTAAACAAAAAAGTTGCTGTATTTAATTGGCATTCTAATTGAATATTGGAAGATAACTTCTTGAAATCTTATCTGTATTACTAAAAATTTCATATGTCACTTGCCTCCTTTTTATATTTAAAAGGAAGATCTAGTGGTCTGAACACAGGGCTGGCCTTTGGCATGGGACATGATGACCCCTGCCCAGGGCAGTCTGCCAAAGGGGCCACCAGGAGTAGGATTAAGATTTCTATCTGACTTGCTGAAAGCATCTGGGACAATGGAGGTGGCAGTCAGGCAAGCAGCAGTGCTGGGGGTGAACAGACCTATCTGGGCCTTGTAGTTTGTCAGGAGCAAGGTACCTCCCCACAGCCTCTGTCCCTGACCACTCCATACTGGGACCTTCCTCCCACTCCTCTTTTCTGTGGCAGTGGGAGGTCAGGGAGAGAGTTAGGGGGTAGTACAGGGGAGACCTGTATGTGTTGCTGCCTTGCCTGAGCTGAAGTTGCTTTGTTTGTGTGTGACCACAAGCCTTGCAGGCTCCTGACTCTCCCTGAGTACTCGCAAAGAGACAGACATATACTGAGGTGTGCTTTCTCTGCCTCCCTTTTCCACCTCGCAGCACCCAGGCTCCCCATATGCAGGTCATGTCTCCAGTTGTGCTCTCCTCCCTTTCTTTTTGCACCCTTTGGGCTGACTGGGGTGAAGGGGAAACAGTCTAGTATGGGAACAAGTAGTGATGCCAACTGCTTTATGCATCCTGGTGGGTCAGTTTCTCCAAGTGAAGGCAGAGGGGTAGGAATGACAGGAGTACAGTACAGTGGATGCGGCACAGGAGGGTGCAGGCACAAGATAAGAGTAAAGGGTGCACAGTTAAGGGGGTGGAGCACAGGAGGTGCAGAGGGTAGGAGTGAAGAGGCAGGGGCAGGCATTAAGGGCAAAGTGGTCACAGTGCAGGGGCTTGGGGTACAAGAGGGAGATGCAAGAGGTAGTGAAGGGGGCAGAGGGAGAACAGTGCAAGGGTGAGGGGGTATAGAAGGAAGGTACATGGTTTGGGGAGAAAGTGGGGTAGGAAGCCCATGGGGGATGAGGGCAATAGGGGCACCACAATCCTGGGTCATTGGAATCAAAATGCACATTTGCCCAGGATACCATGTTCTTTGTGGTGCCCCGTCTATCTAACTGGAGCCAAAAAGCAAGTTCTGTTCCTAGGTCAGACCCTTATTCTCTGTTTTTTTTAGACAAGTCACTTCTCTGTACTTCAGTTTTTCTTCCCTATATGAAAAATGGGAATAAGAGAATTTAAAGGAACATTGCTGCTGTTTAGCACTTATAAGCCGTGTCTACACGTGCACGCTACTTCGAAGTAGCAGCACTAACTTCAAAATAGCGCCCGTCACGGCTACACGTGTTGGGCACTATTTTGATGTTAACATCGATGCTAGGTGGCGAGACGTCGAAGCCGCTAACCCCATGAGGGGATGGGAATAGTGCCCTACTTCGACGTTCAACCTTGAAGTAGGGACCGTGTAGTCGTTGCGTGTCCCGCAACATCGAAATTGTGGGGTCCTCCATGGCGGCCATCAGCTGGGGGGTTGAAAGACGCTGTCTCTCCAGCCCGTGCGGGGCTCTACGGTCACCGTGTGCAGCAGCCCTTAGCCCAGGGCTTCTGGCTGCTGCTGCTGCAGCAGGGGATTCATGCTGCATGCACAGGGTCTGCAACTCGTTGTCGGCTCTGTGTATCTTGTGCTGTTTAGTGCAAGTGTGTCTGGGAGGGGCCCTTTAAGGGAGCGGCTTGCTGTTGAGTCCACCCTGTGACCCTGTCTGCAGCTGTGCCTGGCACCCCTATTTCGATGTGTGCTACTTTGGCGTGTAGACGTTCCCTCGCTGCGCCTATTTCGATGTGGTGCTGCGCAACATCGATGTTGAACATCGACGTTGCCAGCCCTGGAGGACGTGTAGACGTTATCGATGTCTCCACATCGAAATAGGCTACTTCGAAGTAGGCTTCACGTGTAGACGTAGCCCTAGTCTTCCATTTTTTCGTTTTGAAAATGCAAAATCAGAGCATCTTTAGTGGAAGTACATGAACCATACACCCAAGAAATGCAAGAACACATGTCACCTGCTGACTTCCCACTTGGTCATTTATATAACCGCTTGCAGGAAAGAGAGGTCAGACTAGATGATCACAATGCTCCCTTCTGACATCTGAGTCTGAGTAAAAGGGTCGTATCACTTCATAAAAACATAAAGAGACATTGAGTTGTCAACTGGTGCAGACTGTTCCAGAACTAACAGCTTGTCCTTTATAAGGTTTGAGTTGCAACCAAGAAAACCACTGTGTCTGAGAATAAAGAGTGTATCGGTATGGAATATCTTCGTGACATATACTAGCATCCTCACAACTTGGCATAATTTAATTTGCATTACAAACACTAAATTATCAAAGAAACAGATTAGGCAAGAAAAATTTAAAGACTCTATGAAAAAATGTATGTAAAATAGCAAATATGGTTTCATCACAGCACCTTTTGGTCAAATAGCAGAGGAAGTGAATAAGGACATTTTATAATACCCATTGTGCATCCTGAGCTAGATCTTGCCCTAACAATTGATTTGAGCCCCAGAATCTCCAATTTTGAGAACTCTCAACTCATTTTGTCTGACTGACTAGCAAGCTTTGGTTTAAATCACTTGTTTCATAACGTTCTGCAATACAAATGGAACCATCTGACCTCTGTGGTTGTCTGTCTCCAGCTGGATCCCAGCATCTTTGAAAGTTTACAGAAGGAGCGAGTAGAAGCCGGGGATGTGATTTATATTGAAGCAAACAGTGGAGCTGTCAAGGTAAAGCCAAAAACATGACTTAACTGTTACCATGCTGTGTGTACTCAGAACTTCAAGAGCCCCTCATCCTAGGACCCTGTGACCTACTAACCTTATTTGGCTTGGATAGAACTGAATAGAAGTCTGGGACTTAATTACTGTGGAGGGAGACATTCCTCCAGGTTCAAGATACAGTGGTAATCCAGTTCACCCTTAAGGTCATCTTGATCAGGAAGACATCACTGCAGCTGTCTGGGATGAGCCTTCATTCCTTTAGCCTTTCAGATCAAGACATTTTCAAAAGAAGGGTTAAAAACCCAGACAACTTTAGTCATTCTCAAGCTGAAATATGCAGTGTATTTAATCTTTCTTCTACCTGTGTGATATGTTTTCCACAAGTATATGCATGTAGAAGGGAAAGCGGCATTAGTTAACATGCTTTTTATATCCGATTTAAAATGTACTGTACAGTGATACTTGCTGTTAATGGATGAACATAATATTTTGAATCATATAATCACACACTTACAAAGAAGTCTCAAACAGTTCTCCCAATCCTGAGTTCATCTGGTGGATTTGTCCTTTAACAGAAATTGCACACAGTTAAAGAAGAGCAGAGGGAAGTGAAATATTCTCAGTGGGGAAAATATCAGGTGTTTTTAAGAGGCTTTTTGAGCCTTGCTCAGTAGATAGGATATGCATGTTGCTAACCAGGGAATAAAGCATATTCTGAAATGTCAGCCAAAGCTTGTCAGGACTGTAGTTGTGAACCAAGCCCTTGGCAGTGACACTAACTGTATTCTTGTGTTCCTCTTCTCACTCTACCTCTCTTCTCCTCCTCCGCTTCTCCTTTATTCCCTCTCTCATTTTCCACAGCGGCAAGGCAGGTGTGATACTTACGCCACAGAATTTGATCTTGAAGCTGAAGAGTATGTACCTTTACCAAAGGGCGATGTACACAAGAAAAAAGAAATTATTCAGGATGTTACCCTGCATGACCTGGATGTGGCTAATGCTAGGCCTCAGGTATTTGACTGTACAGAATAAACCTATGCAAAACAGTTCCTGAACCTAAGGATGGGTTGTAGACTAACCCATGGGTATGTGGGGAGAAAAGGTGAGAAGTAGTGAGAATGCAGAATGCTGCAGTCCATGGGATCCACTCTGTACACTTCAGACGTGCCTCTATTGAAAAGAAAATGGAAGGTCGCACCTTGAAACACACTTTCTCCCCTATCTCCTGAAGTTCCTGGCCACAAACCAGCTCCATAAAGGTTCGTGGAGCTTGCTAAACTTTGTGGCTACATCTACACAACAGAGCTATTTTGAATGAAGCTCTTCTGGAAGATCTCTTCCGAGCTTCTTTCGAAAGACTGCGCCCACACACAGAAAAGCGAATCAAAAGAGAAATCTCTCTTTCAAAAGAAAGTGTCCACGCAACCCCCACTCTTTCAAAAGAACAGGCCAGAGTTCAAAAATAAAGACTGCCCTTTCAAAGGAACGGCGCTGTGGAGCACCTACACACGTTTTCTTTCTAAAGAAGCTTTCAAAAGGGGGTGCTCTTCCTGAAACAGGAAAGGAACAGTGATTTTGAAAGGAGCACCACATTCTTTCAATTTACTTCCAAAAAAACGCTTTGTGTGTGTGTAGACGCTCCATGGGCTCTTTCAAAAGAACCCCTTTCTTTCCAAAAAAAGTCTTCGAAAGAATGTGCTTGTGTACACGCAGCCTGCATATCTGCTCATAAAACACTTGGCAGCACCAGCAAGTGTACATTTCCCAGTTCCGTAAAAATATCAATATATGCTCTTCATCCAATCCAGCGAGTAGTTTTCTGGTGAGCGAGGTAATAGCAAGGGAATATGAAATGCAAGAAGAGATGAAAAAATGAACAAAACAGAAAGGAAAATTAATAGCAAATGAGAAATGAGGCAAAGCAAAAGAGGTGCATAGGACGAGGGAATACCAGGGGAACAGGTACTAGCCCAAAGATCACAAAGATTGCTTCCCGAAAGACATCTGGGAACAACTGCCCTAGAACCCAAAGTATAACCTGTGTTTAAAATGAAAATCTAGCCAACCAAAAAAATCCTAGGTGCTTAAGCTAAGAGAATGCCGTTATGGGAGCAGTTGCCATCACCATGTGAAGCATAGGTTACTTTCCATTCTTAAGTCTTAAAGATATCAAATGGCAGTTGCAAGCAGGTCTGCGTAGTTTTTATTTATTGAAACATTCTGTAGATTAACTTCCTTTGCTCTATATTTATTGTTTCGTAAACTATGAAACGGGAACTGTGAACGTTTTGATAAATTATCTTTGCTTGTCTGGTTTTCCTGTAATTTGTGTCCCTGTATCTTTTGGAAATGTTTAGTAACTTAAGATACTCCCCAGTGACTTGCAATAACACCTTAGGCATTCTAAGGCATCAAACTTTTGTATAGGGAGTGTTTCCCCACACTTTGCCCCAGTACTGGGAGGGTACCATTTTGTCAAGCAGTATGATAGATGAATAGTCACTTTCTTTAAAAAAAAACACGAATTTTTTAGGTTCTATATGCAAAGGAACTCTCTCAAGGTTGGCATACTCACAATTTGACAAGCCAAACCCTTGAACTACTTGTTTCAAAATACCAAACCCACCCTCCCACTACAGAAAAGTCCACCAGGCTCCTCCTACAAAAATAAGGGATGTTATAAAGTTTTAAAATCCCAACACATGATCCATCTGCTGGAAAGTTGAAAATTCACAGTCCAAACAAGCAGCTTGAGCCTTTCTGCTCCTGGTCAGTTCCATTTGCCTGAGCTGTCCTAGCACTGAAATTGACAATGCTGTAGGAAAAGGGTATGTAACCCTTTGAGCTCTCTAACTGTTCTCTCCTAAGTCCAGACTAAAAACGGAGTGAAGAGGCACTCTTAACTAAAAACAAATTATACATTTAGAATGCCAAGGCAGTGAAGTAATAATGGGTTGGTCTATTGGATTAGAAACAGAATCAACCATTGTTATGAGGTAAAATATTACAGAGAAGCCCAAATAAACAATTACTCAACTTGTATCCAACAGATATAGATCCCTACTTTCTATAATAGCCTGGTGCATATCAAATCTCATGCACTGCTTAACAGCACAGGAAGGAGAAATTGTTGATCCCTAACTTTGCTTTTTCCAGGGTGGGCAGGACATCCTTTCAATGATGGGACAGTTGATGAAGCCTAAAAAAACTGAAATCACAGGTAAAAAATTGCTTGAACCATATGCTTGCCCCCAACATAAGTTATACATATACCTGCTAGACAAGGAGCTGAAAAAAATTGAATTTATATAGCTTCTCTAAAAATGAACATACTTCAAAAGTACTTCAGAAAGTAAGCAGTGCCAGTAGTGCAGTGACTGGAATCCGATGCAGTAGAATTATATAAATAATGTCATGTATGTTGCTTAAGACATTGGAGCCCATTTTATTTAGAGAGAAAGTTAGGACACTAGGATTATGCCTCTGCTCATTCAGAATGGTGCCACTATAGGTCATAGGGGATCCAAACATCCCATGAAGGAACAAACAAACAATTGTAGAACTAAATTCTTTCATCTTGAAATGTACTACCTTTTCTCTCACACTATGCAACTGTACAGTGGTTTTACAAAGTAGCAAAATGACTGAGATTCTCTTTGGCATTGACCCACCAGCAGCAACAGCCCATAAACTTCAATATGGGTGCTGTAAGTGGAACTGATTCCCTTCTTACCTACAAATCATAGAAGGAAAAATAAGTACAGTAAAAATTGTTTCCCCTTTTTGCTTTGAAAGAAAAGGTGCTTCTAGTGTCTTTTCTAAATTCAGATCAATCTATTTCCATACTAAAATTCAGTGACGCTCTTTTGAAGTATTCCGTTTCTTGCAAAGTATCAGAGAGGTAGCCATGTTAGTCTGTAGCTTCGAGAACAACAAGAAGTCTTGTGGCACCTTATAGACTAACAAATATTTTGGAGCATAAGCTTTCGTGGGCAAAGACCTGCTTCATCTTATGCTCCAAAATATCTTAGTCTATAAGGTGCCACAAGACTTCTTGTTGTTCTCATCTCTTGCAAAGATCACCTTCCATAAAGTCAGACTGTATCTATGTAACATCTTGCACAGCTTTGAGATCTCTGTGTTCAAAAAGCTAAAGAATTATACGTTTGCTTATATTCAAATGCTGTGTTAAAATAAACTAATATAAGCAGTATTTAGTTTTCCTTCCATTCATGCTTGGAAGCATTATCAAGAGTTCCTCACAAACTATGCAGTAAGAGAATTATACTGGCTGAAAACACTAAGAACTTGGCATTAAGCAAATTATGCTTATATTTTGGTCATTAACAGACTTTACTCTCACTTTCTGATGCCTCAAAGTATTATCTTAATGTGTTAATTTTGGCATGTATAAATGTGAGTTACAAAACATTGCACATTGTAGAAGCATTAACATGGGGAAAAGGGCAATTTTACACAGGATGAGACCTGAAGTCAGTGTCGTCCAGTACCAGATGCTTCAGAGGAAAATGCAAGAATCATGAAGTAGTCATATTGTAAAGTTATGAGCCTTGACTACCTTTCTAAAGTTTAGAATTAATTTTAACTCCTTATTTTTTATATCAGTGTACCTGTCTTGTCCTTTTTCAGTGTTGCTAAATTCTTAGTCTCGATAACTTCATTTGGCAATGAGTTCTACAGCCTATTTGCATGTTGTATGGAGATAGTGTGATTTTTTTTAAGTTATTTTTAAATTTGTCACTTTGAATTTCATTGAGGCCATGTCTACACTAACCAAAAGTTTCAAAATGGCCATGCAAATGGCCATTTCGAAGTTTACTAATGAAGCGCAGAAATACATATTCAGCGCCTCATTAGAAAGTCAGCAGCTGCGGCACTTCGAAATTGACATGGCTCGTCCAGATGGGGCTCTATTTCGAAAGGACCCCAGCAACTTCGAAACCCTTTATTCCTAACAGCAGATAGGAGTAAGGGGATTTCAAAGTTGCTGGGGTCCTTTGGAAAAGGATGTCAATTTCGAAGTGCCGTGGCTGCCAGCATTCTAATGAGGCTCTGAATATGTATTTCAGCGCTTCATTAGTAAACTTCGAAATGGCCATTTTGAAGTTTTGGGCTAGTGTAGACTTAGCCTGAGCGTCTTTATATTACAATACAGGTAAAGCAAAAAGTTCCCAATCGAAGGTCTATTGTTTGTCTCAGTAGGTAAAATCACAGTCTTTTTAATCTCCTGTTGCAAGAGAGATTTTTGCCTAATCATTCTCTTATTTCTTTGAACCACCTAATTTTGCTTTTTTGCTTGGGGGGGGAACAGGATGACTATTATTGCATATTATTTCAGATGAGGCTCCATCACTGATTTGTATAATAACATTTTCTTTATTGCTCTCCATCCCATCCCTTGTGCATTCTACATCTTTTGTATTTTTCACTGAACATAGAACAAAGATCTTTGATCTGTTCGTGATACCACCCAGTTCCCTTTCTTGAGTTGATAAAGTAAATTTTAAAATTTTGTAGAGCATAAAGGAGTTCAATTTTTCCCCTCCAATGTGCATTGCTTTGCTTTCGTGGACATCGAACTTTTTTTTGCCATCACGTTGCCCATAATCAAGCTAGGAGGAGGTCCTCCTACGCCAGTCTGGACTTTCATCTGCAAATTTTGCTGCCTTATTACTCACCACTCTCTACAAATAATTATTTATTTTAAAGTTTGAATGTAATACAAAAGTTTAACTTTTTGTCATTATGAACATTGACCACTTAATCGTGTTCTTTGGTTTGTGTTTACTAGCTAATTTTTGAATCTTGAAAATAGTTTGCATGTCACTGCATGGCTAATTGGCTTCTTTAGTAGTCTCTTGTGCAGAATCTAGTCCAAGACTTTTTGGTGGGCAGTTAGCTGATCATAACTCCCCAGTACGACACTCCAAAGGGCTGATCTATAAATGGGAATCTCAAGTAGGGGTGATTTTATCTTTGTATTTGGTACTGATATGATTGCAGCCGTAATACTCAGTCCTACTGTCTACGAATTAGAAAAGAATATTGATAAATTGGAAAGGGTTCAGAGCAGAGTCACAGGAGTGCTCAAAGGATTGGAACAAATAATAGGCTTAAGGAGTCTAGTCTGGTTAGATTAGCAAAGAGGAGCTTGACTGTGCTCAAGACACCACTCTTAAGTACTGACAGAGAGACAAATACTTGATAATGGGCCCTTAGTCTATAGACTATTTAGTCTTTAGACTAGATAGATACAACAAGATTCAATAGTTGAAAGTTAAAGCTAGACAAATTTAGACTAAAAAGACACTTTTAAAAACACTGTTCCGATGATAAAATTACCCTCAATGTATCTGGGGTTGTAGTGCGTTCTCCATCACTGAACATTTTTAAATTGTTTTTCAGAAGAACTCTTATTAGAAATTATTTTGTGAAGTTCTGTGGCACACGCTATACAGGAGATCAGACTAGATGATCACGTGGTCCCTTTTGGTCTAGAACCCATCAGAGAAAAAAGTTGGTTTTTTCCTTCGGCAGCATCCATGCATTTTTTAATTGTGTTTAAAGTTGCTGTGACGTAGGATTGTCCATACAAAATGACCACCCTCATATAAAAGTTCCAGGAAAGTGAGAAGAATTACTAGTTCTTCCAGAGTGTGAGCTCTACATCATACTTCTGTCTCTCTTACACATATGAGAAAACATGGGAATTTGGCTCAACCTGACTCTCAGACCACAGCAACTTTACATCAGTGAGATGCCTATTCAGGATAGGACATTAGTTTAGAATCAAAATCCAAGCAAGTGTCATTCCCCACCTGAGCATCTTAGGGTCCTACATATAGATGCAAAGAGCATGAACAGAAGAACTAAAATAGCTTTCTTTCCTGTTTTTTAGACAAGCTTCGAGGCGAGATAAACAAGGTGGTGAATAAATACATTGATCAAGGAATTGCAGAGCTGGTCCCAGGCGTGCTCTTTGTAGATGAGGTTCACATGCTGGATATTGAATGTTTCACATATCTGCATCGAGCATTAGAATCTTCTATTGCTCCTATCGTCATCTTTGCTTCCAACAGAGGGAATTGCATCATCAGGTACAGTTTTTAAAGTTGAATTCTACATGGTTAGTCTCTGTCCGTAAGCCTTAGAATTAGCTGTCTCCGTACCAAGAATGATGAACTTTGAATGCTTTCATCTTTGGTGCTGACAAAGCACTTATGATCATCTGGGCAGCTCATGAGGCAAATCCAGTGCTCAGGAGGTGCACCCTGGGCAAAGCAAGATGACTGGATAGTGAGTTGGATGGAAATACTGTTTCTACACCTTATTTTTCCAGAGACTCACTTTTTGATCCCTTCAGCAGCTGACACGTTTATTTCTCGTGCTTCTATAACTGCCCTCTTCTTTGACTGTCTTTAATGCACACATCTCCTGCCTGCCCCCATCTACATTCAAAACGCTGCTGCACAAATTCTTGGGCCTTATTTTCCCCCAAGTCCTGAATCTTTTCTCTGGCTCTCCTCCTTTACTGCAACAACTTTTAGCTATTTGCATTCACTTTTAAAAGCCTTCCCATTATTCCCTCCCCCACTATCTCTCTCTTATTGACATGGCCTTTTGTGTTCCTCTAACAATGGCAGCCAGTCCATGTCTCTCACAAGCACTGACACTTTCTCCCATGGTTCCCCTTCTGGCTCTCGTACACCCCACACTCTGAACTAGTCAGTAAAATCACTCACTTTCCCTCAGATCCCTTCAAAATGTGCTTCTGCCATGTTGCTTATAGTAAATTGCTAGCTGATAATGTCTACAAAAGTTGCCAGTAGGGATTGGTACTGTTTGTTTTCAGTGACTTTACACACACACACACACACAAGATCTCACCCTGTCCACCTTTCCCCAATTGCCTCGCCTTGGTACACTCACTTGATGCATCTGGTCTTCAGCTGGAAAGCTCTTTGGGGCAGGGACAATTTCTTTCTGTGTTTATGTTCAGTGCCTAGCAGACTTTGTTCTCTGGATACTACTGTATTAGAAATATTAAAGTAAGTTCTGCAAACAGCAACACATCTGGAGCGAGAGAGCTATTGAAAATGATACCATCATATTGCTTATGGAACCACAGAGGCGATTCTTACCCTATGTTTGAAAAGTTGTTGCTAACAGGGTTCTAGCCTGGCTTCCCTCTCCAGGGATTAGGTAAGGATTGGTATTGTATCTCTTTGGATCCTACGTAATATAAGGAAGGCCCATTTAAAGGCATGATGTTCCGAAGCACCAGGACACAACTGAAGATACTGTTAAATAACTGGCCTGGTAGTAAGGTATATTGGTGCCTGTATCTGTCACAAATTGAATGCCTTTCCTCTTGCCTTAAAAACAAATCATAGATTATGGTCATAATAAATGCTAAGGCCAATGGATTTTCAGGTAACAGATCATACTTCTATACCAAGTGTTTTAAGTTGCTTTCCCATTTATGTCTGTCTGCAGACGGCCCTTACCAGAATCGAGTAGTATAATTCAATTGCCTGTATATCATATGATTAGGAATAGCTTCTTATGAGAACAGAGTGCCCTCTACTGGAGAACATGTATGGAGAGTTTTAAAAAATTCGCTTTCTTACTGACCCTTTGTACAGCTTCCTGTGGGGAATTGTGCGCAGAGCCTGAGGTGCTCAAATACTGGCACTGAGTTTGGAAAATGAAATGTCTATCATAGTTAGCAAAGCAAGTTGGTAGGTCTGAAATCCTTGGTGTCACTTTTCCCTGCTAAAATAAGAGTTCTGCTGTGTTACACTGTAAACATAATGCATAGTCTTTCAGTCTGCTGGCTTGCTAATGTGGCATGTACTACAATACTCACTACAATAGGTGAGGGGAATAAAGGGGATCGTGTGGAATGCTGACCAGTGTCACGTCTGGTTTACATAAAGAACATGCTCTGTGTTCAGTACTGCATATAATTTGTTTTTTATTGGTTAAACCACAGTCAGTCAGTCCTTCAGCCCTCACACAGAGAATGCTGATATCAATACACCAGTCATGGTGTTCTAGCCATTCCCTCAGCCTCCAGTTGGACAGGCTATGTGCAGCCAGACACCCAATCAGCATGGTATGCCGCAGCCTAGAACCCCTCAGTGAGTCTTCAACCGCAGCCTCCCAAGTAGCTGGGATTAGAGGCACATATCACTATGCCCAGGTATTACTTAAACACTATAATATAGTTCGCTCCTTCCTGGAACAGGTATGATACACTTGGGAATATCAAACAGGTATAGCATGTATGTTTTTTACAGACTCACTAGTGCTATGAGAATATGTTTTAAAGATGCTGATCCTGGCTTATTCCCACATCTTAATTTTGCAATGTGAAATCATTGAGAGTGGAGGGGAAAGAATACTTCCATTTTAGGCTGTTCCAGTTTAGCATACAAACTCAGGAGTCTGTTCTCCTTTGTTATATATGAAGTTCCATACAGTGGCCACTCATTTGTCAGTATCGAAACCAAGCCCATGAGTTAAACTTTGAATGAGGAGTCTGACTTCTCTTGTTTCTCTCTTCCAGAGGCACAGAGGATATAGTATCCCCTCATGGAATACCACTGGACCTTCTGGACAGAGTGATGATTATTCGAACTATGCTGTATACACCACAGGAAATGAAACAGGTAAGGTCTATATTAAATAAAAGTCTCTGCAATTCCAGCCTGTAGGAGGTAAGAACTAGCACTTGCCTGCGTGTGATGTTCCATTGTAATTATTAGATCTCTCCTTGGGCAGTAAGGCTTAATCCCAGAACCCTCTCTGTGCCATGAAGTCTTGTTTGGACATGACAAATAATTTGCCTGTTTTGTTTGGTTTTAAAAAAAACTTAACCATTCTAGTTCATCACCATGCTCAGAGTCTGAATTTTGCCCATGAAATGGCTGCATTAGTAAATTGGCGGGGATGGCGTGAAAGGCAAAGCGTATTGGTCCTTATTCAAGACAGAGAAGCTGCCATCTTCACAGTCTACAGGTTGCAACATGCAGTGTTTTTTTGCTCAATGTGAACTGAAGTAATATGGGTTGGGACCTTTGTCTTTTGCAGGCTGCATTTCTGTGTTAAAGATGAGTGTTGGTTGTGTTGTAGAACTGAAACCATTCTTCTGCGACTCCTCCCCTAAAGCTACTTTCTGTATCTTTAACCTATTTCGCTCTCTAAAATTCACAAAACTATACAGTAATTTTTCCCCATGCTCCTTGGTGGAGTTCGGGAGTGCAGGAAGAGTTGTACTGTTACATTATTCAATGTCTCAAGACTTTCCTGGGAGCCAACACAATGCATTGTGTATCGATTATAATCCTTGGGTGCCATTATGATGCATCATGTCAAAGATCCCACTCATTAGCGTCTCAATAGCGTGAACTGACATGATACAGGAGCCATTACAGTTTATCATGTCAATTCTTTGTATTATTTAGGAGATAATGTCAATGGCAGGGAGCGTTGTCACAAGATAATGGACTTGTGCTGCTGGATAAGTGCCAGGGTGAAGCTGAGGCATTTATCGAACATAACCGTAGAGGCAAAACCTCATTTCATTTGGTATGAGGAAGCTTTTGTGAATTGCTGTTTTGAGGCATGTTCGGGATGGTTTTGTGCACCTGAAAGGACAGCTGAAGCATTGCAGTGTAGATTACAATGGAAGTAGTCAGAGGGTACGGTAATACAAATGGGTTTTGTCCGTCAGTAAAGCCAGCTTTAAGTCCTGACTTGCTCTCAAAGCCTGTGCCGCTCCATCATGTACTACTACTTACTTTGCTTACATTTTCCTAGGATTTGTAGAGATAGTGCCAGTGTGTATTTTTAATTACTTTTTGTTGTTATACTAAATTTTAATATTTAACTATCATAAAAAACTGGTGTGTTCTGTGTTAGTTAGCTCTCTCTAGTTAGCATATGATTAGAGATCTAATTTATGAACTGTCCACTCTCAAAACTTTAGCAGGGACTGTACGACTGCCGTTAGCTACTTGCACAGGGGAAAAGATTGCAATAGTGCTGTGTCCAAAGCCACATAGAGTGTCTTGCTGGTTATGGTCAGTAAACCATGGCACTCAGTCATTAACGTGCCCATAATTAGACCATTCTGCCTTGATGACTGACCTCCACCTCCGGAGGTTGGGAGCTGGAGTAACTGAGTTTCATTCACAACCAAATAGAGAAGTATACAATTTAAAAAAAAAAAACAACCTGTATACCCCTTGGTTGGGGAGGGAATCACTGTTTTTAAATGAGTTTGTATATGGGTTTGCTCCTCTTTTGTCTATTTTGCTAGGAAAAGGCAGTTTTCAGAGGCAATATGCTGCCCTTTAAGAAAACTATGTTTTCGCCCTTGCCGAGACTCACATGAGAACTTTATGCTCATTCTGTAGATGATTTTCATTACCCAAAAAATTTTGAAAATTGAAGCGCTTCACTTTTGACTGGTTCAAAAATTGCTCTGTACAAAACTTTCATTTGCACCTGGGTAGTGTGTGTAAAATGCTTCTTAGTTTGTATTAAGTTGATAGTTTGTATACAAATTCTGTTATCCAACTTTAGTCAGAGTGAAGAAATCCCCGAAACTTTGTTCCTGCAATGATGTGTAAGAAACTTAATTTACAATAAAACACCAGTTTAACATTAAATGTGAGCATTTATATGCACCCCATTCTTGAACTCCCAACAGATACTACTACAATTTTACAGTTGCTTGTTTATAAATATTTGCTTGGTTTAGTGTCCTGATCTTATGTTCATGTCACCCAGTACAGCCTCACACAGGCTAAGAAGTTACAAAAGTTGCTTTTTAATATGGCATCAACTGACACTTTAAAGATGTATTATGTCTTAAGAGGGTTAGTGCAGAGTAGGAATAGCTGGAAGTATGAAAAGTTGTTTTGTTTTTTAAATCTCAACATTAATTTTGTTAATTTTATAAGCTGCTTCAAAGTGTATTGTTTTTAGAGCAACTTTCTGCTGTGTCAAACCACTCTCCTTTTTCTTACTCTATTCCTTCACTCCCGAATCCCCTGCTGCATTTTTATGGCTTTAATTTAAACGAATGCTTCTTGATATCTTGTTTACAAAGCTGCCAAAGTGAAAAATACCTGTATTATATGAGGCTCGCAGTTCCAGAGTTATCTCAGCACTACAACACAACATCATTATCCAGTCTGCCCCTTATCACTCAGCTGGTAATACGGACTGCTAGGAGACTTGTGCCACTTTTGTTACAGCTTTATATGCTCAAGCTTATTGGTGATATCTTGCACTCCAACTTTACAAAGATCTTCTAACTGGTACAGGCTTGAGACCATTCCTGAAAGATTAGATTCTTTGTGATTTTAGGAAGGGGTAGGTGAACCTTATTAAACTAACTTTTGATTTTTTACCATCTTATTTATCAAGTGAATAAAAAGTGCATGGTATGGTGTGAGCAGTTCAGGGGAAAGCAGAGTGTGCCTCATAGCAGTGACCTACAGCACACACAACTGGGAATGGGGCATTTCTGTGTGCACAGGACTCGGATGGCCGTTGTCGGTGACTAAATGGTTGTAATAATTTTCCCCATGTAAGCTTTATACCAGGCTTCTCATTACTAAATAGGCTTAATCAGCCTTGCAAGCTCATTGTGGAATTTTACCAGCCCATGCACAGTCCCTCTCCCCTGCCCTTTACAGTGATGATTAATGATGTCCAGAGGTAGTCAGGATGATTTAGGGTTTTACATGGGGGGTGGGGGAGAGGAAGGCTAAAGATGAGATATTTGAAACAAAAATCGGACTTTGATTCACCTCTCTTCTCTAAATAGGATAGCTTGTCTGCTATTGCGTGTTTTGTTTTATATTTTCTGTAAATTTGCAAGCATTGGATCTCCAACTGCCCAGATTGTTACACAACTGCTGCAGCTTCACTTCTCCATCTTATATATCCCAACAGATCATAAAACTTCGAGCCCAGACAGAAGGAATTAATATTAGTGAGGAAGCCCTAAATCATTTAGGGGAAATTGGTAACAAGACCACCTTAAGGTATGTAGAGCACATCCGAATTTTCTTACACCCTGCAGTGGTTGGGTCTGGACACGCTGTGGGATCCTACACAATGCCCTTCCCAACGTACAACTGAACCACAGTCCTTGGATAGCAACCTCTAACCCATTAGGAATGGGCTTTGAACACTATCCAGAAATGGCAGTCCTCCTAATTCTACTATTGTGGAAGTGCATGGGACACTCACTGGAATCTTGCTGTAATTTTGTGCTTCTAAAGCAAGGAGGATTGGTAGGAATCTGTGCCGACATGCAGGATTATAACAAAACAAAAAAGCAGTCCCGTAGCACTTAAAGACGAACAAAATAATTTATTAGGTGATGAGCTTTTGTGGAATAGACCCACTTCTTCAGATCTGTCCCACAAAAGCTCATCACCTAATAAATTATCTCGTTAGTCTTTAAAGTGCTACAGGACTGCTTTTTTGTTTTGTGAGGATACAGACTAACGCAGCGATCTCTCTGCAAGGATTATAACAGTTAATTCAGCCTGTCTTCTTTCCCTGTTTGATCGCAGGTATGCTGTGCAGTTACTGACACCAGCTAACCTGCTGGCCAAGATTAATGGGAAAGACAGCATTGAGAAGGAGCACATTGAAGAGATAAATGAACTTTTCTACGATGCCAAATCATCCGCAAAAATTTTAGCTGACCAGCAAGAAAAGTACATGAAATAAAGGAGCTTGTTGCACATCGTATGCTTCAGAGTAACTTTTAACCTCTCCAAGGGTTAACTTAATTACTGAAAGAGAAATGTTAATGGTAAATTTCTATTGCGACTGAAAAGTATTTAAATGTTAAGATACTTCAAGATGTGAAGCTGACAGCCCGATATTCTTACCTTTGCTGGCAAGCAAGAAGCAGCAACCTGACACCTGTAACATTTTAATGTCCCTTGTGTATTGAGTGCATACAAAATGGATACACTCAGCCATCATTTTTTCCTTGTTCTTTAGATTTGGTTGTAAAAGTACTGTAGGCTTACAGTACTCTTGATTTCTCATGCTGAAGCTGATGCTCAAAAAACAGTCTGCTTTCTTTATGAACTCTGTTTTAATGTCATTTGTTTGAACAAAGACCTCTTTCTCTGAAATTTTGAAGTGATGTTCGTCTGAAATGCTTTTTTAAATAAATTTCAAGTAAAATATTTCATTCTGTATTCTGATCTACCTGGAGAAATGGCCTCATTTCTTTTGACTTCTAAGGTAAAGATGACCGGGGGAAATGAAACCCACAAATAATCTATACTGGGCTGCTTCATGACATAATTGTTCATCTCTTTGCGGGGGCTGAGGATTGGAAAGGATTCTGCTCTGGTTTCCCCAAAACAGCATCATGTGGAGTGGAAGCTCTCTCTGCCCTGTCCAAAACCCTGGCTGCTATGAAGGGTCAGGTTAATAATCTCGTTAACGAAGATCTCATTCTAAGAGTTTGTTTGTTTGTTTGTTTTTTTTTTTGGGGGGGGGGGGAAATGTAACACAATTGTTTTTAAACAGCCTGAATAAAAATCACTTCCCTTACCAAGTGGGTCTGATGAAGTGAGTCTGTCCCACACAAGCTCATCAATGAATAAATCATTTTGTTAGTCTTTAAAGTGCTACATTTTTGCTGCTGTCCCTTACCAAGGAATACTGCATCCTCCACTAGTTCTCTAGTCAACCATTTTTAACTCCTAGGAATATAAAGGTAGACAAGACACTAATTTATAACAATTAGAAGAATTATCCAGTGGTTCAAGTGCTAGCTGGATATGAAGTGGACCTGGATACAAAGTTTAATTCTCTGCTTGGTTTTAAACTTCCTGCCTGATTATGGGCAAGTCAGTAACTGCCTCAGTTCCCCAAGTGGGAAGTGCAGATAACACTTAAGGGTGTTGTGAGGGCAAATGCAGCAAAGACCTAGGCTCTCAAGTGTTATGGTAATAGAGGCCAGATAAGTACTTAAGATAAATAGAAGGGGAAAAATCATTTCAAAACTTCAAAGCAAGATAAAAAGCAGTACCTTTTTGCAAGTTGCCCTTCAAAAGTCATATACAAAATTTTATAAAAAAAGATTACTTTGAAGCATTTGTTCAAATATGTGGTTTACTCTAACACAGGGAAAAGCTTGCTCAGCACAGAACATATCTGACAATGCACCTTATTTGAGCATCTCAGTTGTGCTATACATGTAATAGTTTCACAGGGGGAAAAAAAATTGGCAAAGTCAATCAGATTTCACTTCATTCAAATTTAAATCCTCAGAGCTGAAAGAGAGGAATTGTGTTACTGCCTACCATCCAACCAATAACCTACTGATAAATCTCACGTTGACCATTTGCTGAAAGTTGGAATTTTCCAATACAATTGTCAAATATAATACCCAGGGGAATTCTCCCTGAACATGGCAATTGCCAGTACCCTATTTTTAAAATACACAAAACAAAAATCCCATTAATCTAATCTAGCTTTTGAGTTTCTGCTATTTTAAGTGTCCTAGGTCTTGCAGGAGAACCTAAGATCAGTAGCATATTTAGAACAGCAGGGGCTTCCAATTCAAGTCCACACAGACTGTAACAGCAACGGAGGGTCCTGTGGCACCTTATAGACTAACAGAAAAGTTTTGAGCATGAGCTTTCGTGAGCACAGACTCAGTGTCTGACACTGTGGGTAGAGATCCCAAAGCGGGTCACAACTCCATTTTAATGGGGTTGCCAGGGCTGAAGCCGAAGCCAGAGGTCCACCACCTGTGGCCAGAACCTGAGGGGTTCAGCCATGCATGTTAGGACTCAGTTTACTGGTCCCTTGCCTGAGATTAAAGCTCTTGGGTTTCAGCTCCCACCTCTGAGTCAGTGTGGCTCAGGCAGACTCAGGCTTTGTTCCCCCATTCTGGGGTCATGCAGTAACTTTTCATGTCAGAATGGGTTCACACCACAATGATGTTTGAGAACTGCTGGACTAATAGAACACGTACCCACAATGTTACTGACATAGCGTAACAAACTTTTTCCGTGATAGACGGCTATTGGTCACTGCCAATTCCTGAAGAGATTTAAATTAGTTTTTAAACAAACAGTATCCTATTTGAGTATCAAAATTGTGTACTTTAATTTTAAGACAAACCACTGTTTCTCTTTCCTTTTTCCCTACATGTGCATGTATGCTGTGTTTCAAAGCAAACGCCTGCCAGGACAAATTCAGAAGCTTCCTTGTAAAGTTGTCTTGCACTTTAGATCTAAACCACTGCAGCATGCCCTCATTTGTGGCAAGGAATTCTGCCTCAGACGCCTCTGCCCCGAACACCTGAAAATCTAAATCTGTAGCTCCTATAGCATCATCCTTGTGGCGAAGCAGTGTTGTGGAAAACAAAGAATCTTTGGCATAATCACAGCCCCATCTATTAAAGGGCTTTATGGCTCAAGCCTCAGGCTCTGAATTCTGCCCCCTCTCTCTCTTACAAAGAGAGGACGGGGGCATTCACTGATGGCAAGTTGCTCAGGGTGAATGTTTCGGATTTAATACATCGAACAGGGTAGCTGCAGCTATAGAAATTGTCAAATTAAGATTTCTGTTAGGGCCTATATGCCTTCAAAATACAAAAAATTCCCATTTTATTTCACTAGTCATCTAAGGACTTATTCCAGCCTTTAAAATATAATAGTTTTGTCATCCACTGTTAATATTTTTGTGCTGTAAATAATCTGCCTTTAATCTTTTACATCTACAGCTAAAGGTTACTGGCTGAGATTTGCAGTAGAAGATGGTGGGACTGTTCTACTGTAACCCAAAAAGTAGTAATCTGCAATAGCTTCTGTTGCTTCCAAATCAGCAACATGCTGCATCTCTGCCATCACAGCAATTTGTACAACAATTTGGCTGTAAAACAATTATAGCTGCAGGTTTGAGCAGCAGGATTTAGAGTAGTTTTATTAATGAATTTCCTGTCATTTAGGCCCTACAGAAAGTTTAACAAATTAAACTGCCTTATGGTCGAAAGTACACTTAACAGTTTGCTCCAATTTACAAGGCCTTCTTTATGGCAGTGATAAATGTAATACATTTTCTTACTGAATAGTTATATGTTCATAAATTTTTCAGAAATATCTGATGTTTCCTTGCGAGGATAGGTCAGGGACTTGCTAAAAATCAGCCTTCCATAACCCTGAACTTTAAGGAGGTTCAAAATCCAGATCAGAACTTAGATGACGGGTACTGATAAGTTTTGTTGTCCCTTCAACATGGTATCAAGACATCTGCAGGTGTATTGGAGATTTGTTCTTTATGGGAACATTGAGGTCCTCGTCCATATTATATTTTTAGTAAACAGAACTCAGGAATTCACCTTGTCTTGCAGTCTGATGGTTTAACTTTTAAAATGCCCCTTACCATAAAAATATTCAAGATGCAAAACTGGGAACATCTACTGCAGCTCTTAAAACAGGCCTCCTCTGAGCCTGAATTGAATAATCCACCAGGGCCAGTCCTTAAGCATTAGGTAAAACCCCAGAAAAGGGAACACATAAACCTTTGCACCACCCCCTAAAAATAAACAACTTCAGGTTGTGTTGGACTAGCAGAGAAATTTAGCTCTACAGCTGATTTCTACTGCTGGTGTTACATGTCATTGGTGATTGACTCCACAAAAACTGGCACAAGTTTAAGCTTTTGTCAGCTTGCAAATGTCCTTAAATATTCAAGTGGGAGAAGAAGAGAAGCTTTAGGAGAAACAGCAATCATTACTATATTGAGTCTGTTCTGGTCTGGATATGGTCTGAAGAAGTGGGTCTGTCCCACGAAAGCTCACCTAATAAACTATTTTGCTAGTCTTTAAAGTGCTACTTGACTGCTTTTTATATCACACAAGATTATCCTCAGACCTGACAAGTGAGCTACATTATTCAGTATCCTGTCTGACTAGATGCTTCAGAGGAAGAAGCTGCAAGAATCCTTACAATGGACAGTTATGGAATTGCCTACAAAACCTTTCCAATAAAATTCTTATTACCAATTTCTACAAAGCCAGTAAAGTCCCGCAGTTACAAATATAACTTGGACACAATCTGTATCTGATAGTAATAATAAACATTAGAATGACATCAAATAAGCCTGCATTTATTCTCTTACTGTTGCAAGAATTCTGGAGCACAGTCTCCAAACTGGCATCTCTCTTCTAGCCAGAAAGTATTTGGGAAAAACAAGCCTGTGATAAAAGGGAAGACCCTTGCACACTGAATGGTAAGTGAAGGTTTATCTGGCCTATTAAGTGATGTCCACCTGACTAACTGGTATCAAAGCTTAGCCCATGAAAATAGTCTTCATATTACTGATACAAATAGCTCTGGTGAAAGAATAACTGTACCATATACAAAGCTGATGAAGAATTTAAAAAAAAAAAAAAAAAACACAACAACCACCAAAACAAAATTGTTTTGTTTGAGGGAGAAGTGGTGATCTAGAAAAAAATACTCCCCCATAGGAGGCTGGGATTTGTTATTAAATGTGGAAAAACAAAACATTTTAATTCTATCCTTCCCATTTCCCAGAAGAGCAGCACTTATTGCATTAATCTTCTGAGCGAAGTTTTTACGACCGATTGCCTGCAGACTATGAGAAGTTTCTCCATCCATTACACACAGCGAAACAGGTCCTGCTGGGTAGGAAAATATTTGTTACATCTTATCAGCGTGACACATAATCTAACAACAATTACAGCAGGCCCATATTTTGTCCTATTTTGGTTTCAATGTGAAAAATAGTTCTATATTAAACCTAGGATGAGTGAGGGTGGGGTGGTTATAGTAACTTGTTGAATATTATAAGCTCTGCAGCTGTGATTTCCTTTCAGCACATAGTAGTGCCACAATGGACTCTTGCTTTGAATAAGTGAATAAACATAAATCCAACTTATGTGCCTCCTATGCAAACCACACAATTTAGGTGTCACTGGGAAGGGAACTTTAAAGATAATTCCCTCCTGACATATATTGAGTTTTAGAATTGCCTTCTTCCCATGTCTTATATTTTCTGTAATGTAAATGCTCCCTGGGTCAGGTCAGATCAGCCTCCTTTAGATTTACTAGCTTCCCCTTACTTTCCTTCCCTACTCAATCCCCTGCCAAAGTTAACTGCATCAGAGATCTTTCTTAGCCACTTTAAACAGAGGAAATATTCCTTAAAAAATGGACTTCCCCATTCCCAAAGAGCTTTGTTGTGCCTTAAAAAGACAAAACACAAATATGTATTTTCTCAATAACCTCCGTACCCTGCAAGGTTTCCCCATCATAGAACAGTAAAGCTTTGTGAGGCTAGGTAGGTTAATTTAATCAGATATGGCCACACACAACATAAGTATCCAAGACAAGTAGAATTCAGGCATTCCTGACTCATGGAGCATAGATCCAAAATAAGATGGTCTGGGGCACAACCCCATGCTTTGGGTGTCCCAAAACCTCTGACTGCTAGGCACTAGGACTGGATAATTGTTGCATTCTGTTCTATCCCTTTGAAGCATCTAGCACTGTCCACTGTCAGAAGACAGGATACTGAGCTAGGTGGTCTATTGCTCTGACCCAGTGTGGCTGTTCTTATGTCACCTATATGCAATGAGTTTTATTTCAATTTTCTAAGATATAAATTATAGGTGTCCATCTTCTGCTCTGGGCACCTACTCCAGATACTAAAACCACAAGATAAAAGGCTACCTATAAATACACCACCTCAAAGCATTCCCTCCACAGGGTTAGGGAACAGAGAAGAAAAAAGTTCTAGAGAGAGAGAGAGAGAGAGAGAGAGGAAAGCACGCCCTTCCCTATTGCTGTGTGCCCAAAACCACCAATCAGCTGTGAAGAAACATATCATATTTGCATGATAGGCGATGCATAAGTAATTAGGTACAAAGCATTTTTTTCCAGGGACCTGCTATGTTGCTGAAGACACAGGTGTGTTACACCAATTCCAGCTTATTGTTACTGTGGAACAATTTGTGTAGCGTGAGTGGTGAGAAGAGAGTCTGAGAACTTGGGAAAGTGAGGACATGGTTTTGATGCAGTGGGGGATGGGCCATAAGAGGAAGAAGACTGCAGAACCAGAAGCTCTCAGAACATAAAGATAATTAGATTTTAGCCTCCAAACTATTTCAGGACAGTGCATGAGTTTATGCCAGCATTTTCAAAACTCTTTTCTAATGTTGTATGCCTTGATTTTTGGGTACCCTGCACGGGCCCAATTTGCAGAGGTGCCAAACATGCATTGTTAATATTTGGGTTTGTATCATGACAGCCTCTTAAGTCCCTGATCAAGAATAGGGCCCTGTTATGCTAGGTGCTGGCCACATATAACTGGAGACAATTCCTGCACTGAAGCATTTCCAGTCCAAATTGCCAAAACCATTCCCATTGATTTCAGCTGGGGTTCTGGGGCTAGCACTTCTTGAGCCTGATCTCCCAGTTCCAAGTTGGGCACTCAGCCCAAGAGATGCAAAATTAAAAAAGGCATCTTTGAAAACTTGAGACTTAGATGCCTGAAGCAACATCACAGGGGGCGATGCTTCCCCAACTCCAGGCACATGTGCTAGATTTAGCTGTCCTGGAGGTGCTGCCACACCCCCTGGCTTGAAGTGGTTTCTGTCGTATAGAGGGTTTACAGTTTGGTTTAATGGTTTTCTCCAACCCAGAGTAAATCAGACCCAGTTAGTTATACCACATGAACAGAACAGTGCGTAACATTTATAACCCCATTAATTCCTGTATCGTCACAGCACAAACTCCCTCATGGCAGGAGATTGCCTGGCAGGAATCCTGTCTCAACTTGCTCTCTGGTTCTCCCAGTAACACTCACAGCCCACAACACTTAGTTGTATTCAGCTGTCTGGGGTCTAACATACTAAGTTTTTTTTATAGTCTCCTTTGGCCTGTCAGGCTCAAGCCATTCCCTCTCATGGCTGTCAAGTCATTCCCATCTCAGGTCTTCAGTTTCCTGCTTCCCCTCCAGAGTTCTATCAGCCAGGGAGCTCTACTAGTCCCACTGCAGATTTTGGCCTCTCTGGAGAATCTCTCACAGGTTACCTCCTGCCCTGATATGTGGTCTAATTTCTCCCCCTTGGTCAAGAGATTCCATAGCCCTCCTTGATGGGGATGTGCCATGATTCAAGCAGGCTCCTCCTGTCCATTAGTCTCTGGGTTTCACTTGAGCTCAGCAGAGCACTCCAACTCCTTATACTTCTTCCCCTTGGTTGCAGAGTCACACAACTCTCCCTAGGCAAGGGGTGTAATTCAGGCAGGCATCTCCATTCTAGATCTGGATTTTTATCCCAGGGACTCTGCCTTCAGACACAGAGCTCCCCTGGAAGTCTCATCTCCCAGCTATCCAGCCTCTTGCCTCTGGGCAATCACCTAATGGCTGGTTTTTATCATGTGCTGGAGGTAGCTACTTGATTAACACCTGGCCTCCCAGTCCTGGGCCTTTCAGCTGCTCTGTTGAATGCCTGTTTTATTAAAAGGGCCACATCAGGGAACAGTGGTTGGCTGTTTCCAGTTCCACAACTCCTTAGAGGGAACTGAATGCACTATTACAAGTCTTTTAACATGAGTTTGCTGTGATTTGGACCCATCTAGTCAAGCAAAAGAATGATCCAGCTGGATTATAGCACATTTGTGCTGTAGAAGAGTTGTATTTGCAGGATAGATGAGAAGAGACCATGGGCAAGACGTACATTTCCTAACTTCCCAGTGGGTATGTCTACACTGGAACTGTGCCTGCCAGCTGGGATAGACAGACTCATATCAGCTTTGCTCAGGCTAGTGCCCTAAAATTAGCAGCCTAGATATAGGAGTGTGGGCTCAGGGTAGCCGCTCCATCCTAAGCCTGGGTGGCCACACAGTTATACTTAGTGTGTTAACTCAAGGGAAGCCAGTATGTATCTACGTGCCTGGGCTGGGAAGCAGGCTCCCAGCTGCAGTGTAGACCTATCCTGGGTGCCTAACTTTAGATTTTTGCGAGATGGGGATTATATTTGGATCACACCTGGAGTGAAGCCCACTCAAGGTTTACAAAGCACTTTGAGATGGAGTCTTGTGCTGTAGGAATCCCAGAGCATGGCCTTTATTAAAAGGTTCAGGCCCACACACTTCAAATCCTCCTGCTTTAGAAATAAGGTTCACTGTGGACAGGAGTTTCCTGTCTTCCAAGAGAACCAAACACTGCACATGAGCACCAGCCCCATGTTAAAAGGATCCCAGTGATGACCACAGAGATCTTGTGGTAATTGATGCAATGCTGTGCCCAGTAATCCTAGCCAAAGAGGCTGGTAGTGGTGCTTAAGGCTGAATGCAGACCTGCCAACCATCTATCCTCATTGAGCAACCTTAGCTTCTCCTGAACAGAATGACTCCAAGTGCTAGAGGAGTGCAGATCCTTATCACTCCTTTCCCCTTCAGCTCCCATGATACAAGTGTGATTGCTAAGTTAGGTAAGATTTGAATGAAGATTTAATATACTTGGAACAAAATGTATGTGCATCACACTGAAATAATGCATGCTATAATTCCCCCGAGATAGCAAGGAGACAATCAAACAACAGTGGTTTTTGGGAAGCGCACACAAGGGACCTAAATCACCAATGAAAGGGCAACCCTCTTTCTGCTGTCCATCCTGCTCAGCTGCCAGGCCCTCTCCTTTCAGGCCAAGTCATCCAAGAGGATGCTCTGAAGTGTGTCAAAAGTCAGCAATGCTCCATGAGACCACCTCTAGGCCTGTCCCTCTTGCATAATGGCTTGGAGCTTATCTGTAGATTCCAAGGCCAGAAAGTTCCACTGTGATAAACTCCTCTAATCTCATGATAGTACAGGCCAGACCCCCTCCTTCCCCACCCCCCAAAAAATACTAGCACAGATCTTTTACAAAAACATCCATTCTTGCTTTATAAATTGCCAGCAATGAAGAATCCACCATAGTCCTCAGTAAATTGTTCCAGTGGGTCAATTACTCTCACTGGTAAAAATGTACATTTTATCTCCAGTCAATTCATCCAATTACATCTTCCAGTCATCGGATCAGGCTATACCTTTCCCTGCTAGATTAACCAGCCTGTTCTCAAATACTAGTAGTCCATGTAGGTACATAGACTCTCCTCAAAGCACCTCTTAGCTCTCTTTGGTAAACTAAATATGCTGTGCTCTGTTAGTCTATCTTACACATCCTGTTTTCTAATCCTTTAATATTCTCATGGTTCTTCTCTGAACTCTCCACAATTTATCATCAACATCCTTTTTGAATTGTGGGCACCAGCACCAGACATGGTATGATAGCAGCAGTCACACCTGTGACACAAACAGAGGTAAGAACCTCTTTATTCTGACATAGGATTCCCATTTATGAATCCAAAGATTGCATTAGTCCTTTCAGCCACAGCATTGAGACAGGAGCTCACCTTCAGCTGAGTAGCCATCATGTTGCCCAAATCTTGTAGTTTCCCATGACCAAGTCCCCCAACCCTGTAAGCACGGCTGCACTTTTTGTTCTTAGGCACATAGATATTAAAATGAATATTTGCTTGCAGACAGCTTACTAAGCAATCCAGATCTCCCAGGAGGAGTCACTTGCCCTCTTCATTACTTACCACTTCTCCAACGTGCACATCATCTGCAAACCTTATAAGTGTTGATTTTATGTTTTCTTCCAGGTCATTGATATAACTGTTACATATCAGAGCCAAGAATCGCTCCCTGTGTGAACCCATGAGAAACAAGCCCTTGTTACAATGATCGCTCATTTATAATTACACTGTGAGACCTGTCAGTTAGCTAGCTTTCCATCCATTTAATGAGTGCTACGTTAATTTTATATTGTTCTAAGGGTTTTTAATTGGCCTGATCCTTTAGCTCAAGAAATCACAGCATGGGCCCTGTCTCTATGGAGTGGTCCAGGGCCGGTTTTACATTTGTAATGAAGCTTTCATAGCTAGAACTGCTTGCTCAGGGACTAGGATGACAGCTACCCCAGTGGAGAATCAGAACTATAGGATGGAAATTTGTTATAACAGATTGGGGCCTGAAAAGATCAGGGGCTTGTTTTCTGGGCTACTTCTGGTTTGAGTGGAGAGTCGAACTGGAATACAGCAACTTGATGGAGCTCTGTTGTTAATAATTTCCTCCTCACCTGGGAACTGCTATGTCACATGAGAATCACCAGATACAAGGGGACATGTTAACACTGAAGATTAGTTGATTTATCATGAAAAAGCTTCCGTAAATGTTTAGCCTGGAAGCTTTTGAGTTCCCTATCCTGTATATCCCACATACTTCTTCAAAGAGTGTGGGCTTGGGGATTAACAGCCAGCACTCAGGACAGAATAGCTAGATTCAGTTCCTGACTCTGTCACTGTACAGCCCTGAAAAAAATGTCACTGCGGCCAAAGCGTTGATGAGTATCTGCTTAGCATCTGATCTTCCAGCGTACTGGGTTCTGTGTGATTTCAGTGCTGGAGGTGCTCATCACCCCTGAAAAAAGTCAAGCCCCAGCTGTCTCAGGTTAGACACCACTAAGCTGAAGCACCTGAAAGAACTAGAAACCTGAAAAATGAGATGGAATTTAGAAGCCTAAGACCCAGACCATCACAGAGAATCTACATATTCATAGAAGAGTGACTCACCAGCCGATGAGACCCGTCATTCCTGGGCACAGTCCTGCATTACCTTCCCTTCTGTCATCACCTTCTGATGGCCAATCAAGCCTCATCATGGTCTAGTTGTTTTAGTGAGTCAACCCTTCCAATTGGTCACATGCAGTCAGTGCGATCAGTGTCCACAACAATACTGGACATCAGTACAGCTGCTTCTGCTTCTTCTTCTTCTTCTTCTTCTTCCACCCCTCTGGGGCTCCTCTTCAACCCCACTCTTCTTTCAGAGTATCTGGATCCCAGGGTTCTCCCCCGCAGAATTCAAAAAACTTCAAACCAGTCCAAACCACCAAAGCCACTCTGGGTTTGAGCTTTTTAGTCTTTCTGGGTTTTCCCCAGCTCCTTTTTCCTGGGAACTGACTTTCAGGATTCTCTCTTGGGGGTGTTACTTCTCCTATTTCATGGCCCAGCACAGAACTAACACTACTTCTGAAGCTTCCTTAAGGTTCTTTTTTCAGCAACAGAGGGAAGGACCCTAAACTTACCCTCTCCTGAAGTGTCTTCCTATTTTTCTGACCTCACTTCTTTGTGAAGAAGACCCAGTTCCTTCCCAGCTGTATCTGATAACTACTTGGGCCTGGCACATCCTCCAGCTGCAAACAAGTAGGCTAACTGAGCTGTGTAGCTTCTGTTAACCAATGTGGGGTTTATGCCCCCATCACAATGCCTAATTCCCACGGGTTAAAACGAGAGTAGGTGTCTAAATACTTTAGAGTATCTAGGCCTAAGTTACTTTTTAAAATGGGACTTTCACCTCTTAGACACTTGCAAATTTTACATAGTCTGTACTCTCATTTTACCAATCAGCAAAATGGGTATATACTGCCTTTACATTGGCATATAAAAATTCATTCATTAGGGTTCATGAAATGCTCAGAAAGGCCTAGATGGAAGGCAAGGGAGAACTGCCCAGAACTATTATTTCCTATGCTTTATGACCAGGGATATTTTCATAGAAAGGGTATCTTTATTTCTCCTTTTTCTAGATATCTGTGGCTCTGTGAGAAATGTCTCCATCAGCCTTTATTGCTGATGTATGACAAATGTAATTCCCTTACCATTGGCAGACAGCATGTGTGTGTGCACGGAAAATGGATGAAAGTCAGAGCTCCTCTGATGTTTGGAAATAGCACAGAGCAGAGCTTGTAGGAATATTCCAAGTAACCCCAATGTCCCTAGAACTCCTTCTCCACAGCTTCTCACAGGCTCCCCCAACTCACCCAGGCTGCTGCTTTGTGATAGGCATTTGATTTAACCCTCTGGCTAGGCTCCAGATAGTCCACCCCCGCCAAGAATGCCAGTAAATAAAGGGGAATCAATACAAATGAATCATCCCAAACTTGGGATAGACTCTCCTTTTTCTGGGGAGCAACCCCCAGTTTACAGCTGCAAATTAAGTCCACATGGAGTAAACAGGAACAGATCCCTCTCAAAATGAGTCAGGATCTGGCTGGCCCACCTGCCCTCTCACTCTCTGCCACCTTCAGAAAAGACTATTAAGCCCCAGTAAACCAAAGAGCAAACCTCTCTTCAGTTACGGAAGACCTGCTCTTCTTCCAAGTTTGGTATCAGCAATCTGACATCATTCACAGATGTGCCAGAGCAGGGTCACCTGAGCTCACATTAGCTTGTTAACCATGTGTTTCCTAGTGTGGCATTTGTATGCCCCATCACACACCCCTTCTGTCCTCATCAGCCCACTGTATGCAAGGCAATGAGCTAAAGAGCCTGGCTTCTCCAGCTTCTATAGACAAACCTGCTTACCCCAGAGCCAATCTCCTCTTCTGTTGGGAGTAAAACAAAAACAGATGTAGGTGAAGAAACTGTCAATAGGTGCAAAACTGAGAATGGCTCGAACAAGGGAGTAGGCTGCCATGTGGTGAGCTAAAGAAATCCAACCCAGGTTTCTTCTGTGGGCCTCATTAACACATGAGCAGACCTGGACATTGTGAGACGCTGCTGGACTCACAGGAAAGCATTCTCTTCCCGTGCACGGTCACTTATTCGCCTTCTTAAATGAGGCAGGGATGAGTCTTCCTGGCTCCCTTTCTGTGTTCCCCTGCAGACCTGAACTCTCACTTTTCTTTTAGACTTCACTTTAAACAGGCTGAACCTGACTTTTCCTTACAGACTAACAGATATTTTGGAGCATAAGCTTTCGTGGGCAAAGACCTGCTTCATCAGATGCAGGAGTGGGGGATGGTTTCAGAGGGGAATTTAAAGAGTGGGGTCCCAGTAAGAGGGAGGGCCAGAGCTGACAAGGTCTATTCAGCAAGGTGGAAATGGCCCAGTATCAGCAGCATCCCTATCAGCAACCCTATCAACGACACTTATCAAAGGAGGATAAAACAAGTCCCCCTGTCTGATCTGACTTGTTTTGTCAGCTCTGGCCCTCCGTCTTACTGGGACCCCACTCTTTAAATACTCCTCTGAAGCCACCACCCCGCACTCATGCTTCTGATAAAGCAGGTCTTTGCCCACGAAAGCTTATGCTCCAAAATATCTGTTAGTCTATAAGGTGCCACAAGACTTCTTGTTGTTCTTGGAGCTACAGACTAACATGGCTACCTCTCTGATACTGAATTTTCCTGTTCATTGCCATGCGCCCCTATCAGAGGGGCAGACATAAACAGGGTAACACTACAGCATGCTGGATAATTGTGGATCAGTGTTATAAGGACACACAGATACTTTAGATCAGTGGTAGGCAACCCATTGCCTGTACACAGGATTGCCAGATTCCACTGGTTTCTGGCTGCATAGTTATTTTCCTACTGGTATTACTAAATGTGACATGCACATGTAATGCTGCCAGACCCAGGCTGTCAGCAGAAGGGATTGAACTTGTAACCACTGGGGCTAAAGCCCTGGGCTCTACCACATAAGCCTACACTCTCCCTAGTTAGTCATCTCAGTGCATCTGAAGTTACACACGTAAAGCAAGGACACGTGAAGTGAGGTGCATGCTGATTGCACCCGATGCCATCTGTGAGAGCCATACATGCTCTCTTCATCCAATCAAAGCGCTGCTACGATACAGTCAGCGCATTCTACAAATTCTACGTGTGCAAGTGCAGTTAGCAAAACTACCCTATCCTGAGAGAATATCTTGGTTACAACAGTCCTGTGGCCCATTCACCAGACTAGGTTGCCCATCACTGCTTTAGGATGTAAGATAGATGCACTGGAGAGTCTAAGAAATGCACGCTATAGAGCCTCATAAAGCTCTAACGCAGGATTAAGCAGGAATGTCTGGTGCCAAAGCAGAAGATTTTTGAATGTTAATGATGGGAGAAAACCTGAAGACTTACCTCGATTCTTACTTTAGTGAGACTACGGGTGGAGTAAAGGCTTCAGCATTTAGTATAAGCCACATAACCTTTCCCCCTGCAAGATCCCAAAGTACATTAACAGACCCAGACACAGATGCATCCACCACTCGAAATGCCTGGATCTCTGACGTCCTGACGGGAACCCAGCCACTTCCCTGGTCAAACATAGAAGTCACCACACACCAGTCTTCAGAAGAGAGGTTGGGGAAGACAAATTCCGGCAACATCCGCGGGACAGAATTATTACCCAGAGCAACAATGCAATGTTGATATCAATAATAAGGAACTCATTGGTGGACTCACAGCCCCTGAGCTCCCAGGGACAGTGGAAAAAGGGGTACAGATTCTGCCATGTGCTTACACTGGTGTGAGTCCACTGAATACAGTGGAATTGCTTTGGTTTTACACCACTGTAAGAGCAAAATCTGGCCCATTTCCTTTTGGGCTGTTCCCAGTCACATGAATCATGACCCCTCTCAGTGGTGCAGGTTTCCAAAAGTTGATACTCTTTAGAGGGGTGGCAAGAGGAGGGGCCAGCTGCCCCCACCCTGGGTGCATGGAAGTGTTCAGAGTCAGAAACATGACAGGATATTTCAGTCCGATGCGCCCCCTCTCCAGGCTGTGTATTGATGGCACTGTCACTCCCAGAAGCCAGCATCACCTCCAGCTTCACTTTTTGATTAATGTTCTTCCAAACTTTCCTTGGCTCCCAGCGCTCCCACTTTCTGTCACACTTCTCATTACGGATGTATCTTTGCATCAAGGAAAGCAGGAGGAAAAATTGTTCTTTCAGGGTGACAGCTGAGCGAGGGCTATATTATTAAAGGTACCAATCATAGGTGCCGAGCTATCATCGCACGATGAATGCACTTGTCAGGAGACCGAGGCAGCCGGGGGAGAGAGGGAGGGAGATGGCGGGACAGCAGCACTCGCTTTCTCTCTCTTTTTTTTCTCCCCCTCACCCCCGCTCTCTCGCTTTCTCTCTCTCTCCTTTAATGTTGGCCACCTCTGCTTGCCTGAACTTGGACCTTCAGCGGCGACAATTTCTCTGGCCTCGACAGCACGATTAATTTCTCCTGCCCTCCGCAGGGCCTCCGAGTGCTGTGGAAGTCCAGCTGGCCTGCTGCTGATAAGATGTACCTTTTGATTTGTTTTGTCTTTGATTGCCTTTTCTGTCACCTACAATGGCTGGCCGCCTAGAGACCTCCACATTGCCTGACTGACGGATCTATTTATCTATAGGCTGCTCCCCAGCTTCTCCTCCCCCCAACCTCCGCCTCTTCCTTCCCATCCTCACCCCCCCCCCCCCTTTTGCAAACCACCACCTTGTACCACTGAAGTCCCAGCCTAATAGAAGCCGTGAAGGCTCATCCACCATAAAATACATCTGCCATCCTCCTTCTCTCCAAGATAAAAGCCTGTCAGTGTTGCTTTCCAATTCCAGGCAGCTTGATTAATGGTGAAAAGCCACTGCAAGATCGACTTCTGGTTTTTACAAGCGCTGTCAGCCAGCCCAGGGTTATACGAAACACACACACGTACAAAACAAAACAAAATGAGAAAAGGTTGGGTGGGGAGGAGGGGGGCAAGTGTAACCAAATCATATAAGGCTCAAAACTAAATAAAATAGAAACCTGGAGCCATCAAATTGCTGTCACCCGGGTGCAGAAATACGTGCAGCAGCTCATTGTACCAAGGCAAATTATGGCAATAATAAATCATTGTTGAAGGAAGATTGTTGATAATATTTTTTTTTTGGCTGGTGGCATTCAATAGGGTCCCTGGGACACCTGCCACTGGGCTCAGAGCAAGAGCTGGAGCAGGTTATTACTCTGTCATTCACACCACCACCCTGTAGGAATCAGAGGGAGTGGGACTTGAATAAAAAGTCTGGTACAAGAGACACTCAAAATTATTTGATGAAATACCAAAAGAGTTCTGAATAGGGGGAAAAAACTAAAAGAGGCCAATGGAAAGAATATCAACATCGTTTACAATATTATTTTTAATTAATAATATTTTATAGTCATACGTTGTCTTCCATCACAGTATTGCTTCACTAGATACAGGGATCACTTCACCTGCCACTGAAATTTAGCTGTGGCTGGAGCAGAATGACGCAACCATTTAACAGAGCACAACAATGCTGCATGGCAGTCTAGAAAAGCAAGAAGCCCAGAGCCATCTGTAACCACAGGGGAATTTAGTGGGGAAGACTGAAATTATCTAGACTGGGTTTTCAGCAGGACATCCACGCTCTTATGACTCACCCTCTTACAATTGTCATGGGCACTTCAAAAGCCACAGATGAAAGTTGACACCTCCAGCAATGTGGTACCCTTACCAACATGTGAGAACCTTTGTTCAGTTCTGATACAGAGGGCAGAGGGATCCCTGCTAAATAACCAGGTGTTGACCAAACCCAGCCCTGCTTAGTTTATGAGATCTGACTGCGAACCACCTAGCAAAACAAAACTCTTCTCTGTCCACCTTCTCTGTCCCTTCCAGCACCCAGCAGTCAGAATGCTTAAAAGGGCTTCTTCTAGGTCAGGAATAGACAAATGTGGACACTGGTGTGAGACCAAATCTGGCCCAAATATGACCATTAGCTACCCTCTTTCAGGCTATGTCTCGATTACAGGGATTCGTCGACAGAAGTTTTTGTCGGAAGATATCTTCCAACAAAACTTTTGTCAATAGATCACAGCCAAACTGCCATGTGGATCGCAAGAGTGCTCCACTCTGTTGACAGAGAGTTGCTGGACTGCCCAGCTACTCTATCAGCAAAACAGCCAACCCAAAGCACAGCAGACAGGGCTGCCTGGAGTCCTGAAAGCCCTGTCTGTCAACAGAGGGCCCCCCAGAACCTCCAGACTGGCTTTCTGTTGACAAAGGCATTATGCCTTGTGAGGAGCAGGACACAGCTGTCGACAAAAGTGCTGCATTGTCTCCACTTACTGTTGACAGAACACCTTGGAAATCTGGACACGTCCTGGGCTTTGTTGACAAAACACTAGTTTTGTCAACAAAAGCCTCTAGTATCAACTTAGCCTCAGTTACCACTGTGAGGAGAAAGCAAACAATTACAGATCATATGACTGGTGACCTTGCACAGTCAAGAGCTATTTGTGTGCAAGAACATTACAAGAAGCAAAAAATTAAGGGTGCCTCTCAAGATCCTTGCATGACAAAGTGGGTTTGTATTAGCTTTTTTATGTTACGTGTGAGTTCTACTGCCTGATAGTGAACCCATATGTGTGCCTCAGTTTCCCAGGGCTCTGCACTAATCCCTGGTTGGTAATTGGGGTGGAAGTTTCAGGCATGACTCTTTCGGACGGAGGCTACCCTTCTCACAGCAATGTTCCAGCTAATTTTTTAATTTAGATGCCAAATAAATTTTGTTATGTGCACCATGGCATGTGCCAATGTGCACCACCAATAGAAACACAGGCTGTCTACTACGGGTGGCTGTGAGCAGTCAGCTAATTAGCTGGGCAGCACCTGAATCTCTCCTGGGCAGCAGCCCAAGCACTCACCTTTCAAGGAACACTGGCCACAGCATTTGTACTATGGCCAACATCCTTCATAATCTGAGCCCCGGAGGGGGTGGGAGGTGAGACCAAGTGACATCTTTTGCCTGGGAAGGAGAACAAAGTGCTGAGGGGTTTGGGCCCAGACAGTGAGGTATGGGGGTTGGTCTTGGGTGGTTCTGGGGGACAGGAAGAGGGTCAGTGGCCTTGATTCTGGCCCTCTCTCCCCAGGATGGATTGCACTGATTGCTTCTGGCTACTGTGCTGACAAGCCTGTTCTATGCTGCATCCCTGTCTACTAATAAGCCTTCTGTTCTAGCTGTTGAATGAGAGTCATGTCTGACTGCAGAGGTGGGTATAAGGCCCAGTGACTCCCCTCACTTTGGTGATACCTAACAAGTTGTCAGGCCTGAAAAGGTGCCACCAGCTGCAGCGAGCCTGCCCTCCACTGCCCACAATGTGCCGTGGCCATAAGACGAGGGGAAGTCCAACCTCTAAAGCTGTGACAGGAAGCATGGCTCCTGATTGGCTCCCCACACTCAGGGGCATTGCAAGAATTGTCCAGACAACAGTGTATATCTTCTATAGCTCCCACGATCATTCATGCCTTGATTTGGATTTTATCTTCTGACTCTGAGCCCCCTAGTCTGGGCCCTTCCTATGGACTCCTCTGCTACTCCCTGCCTTAAATTTCCGCCTGCTCCAACTCTTGGTCCTGAATGCCCTTGCTGACAGTCCTCACATCTCACATGATCAGGCTGCTGTGCACTGTGAAAGTAGCATGTGAGTGACCTGTGAGTCTTGCTCTTCAATAGGGCTGAGAAGTTATAGCAGAGGAAAACCTACAATGAAGAGACACACAGAAGCTGTTCCAGGCTTGCTCACCCATTGCCTGGTGTTACCTTTTTCCTTGGTTATTCTCATTTCATGACTATAGTGCTGAAGATACAGGCATGTGCAGGGATAGACTGAATGACTGGAGATGTAGGTAAAGGAGAAAGGTGAAGGAAAGAGTGAGAGAACAAGGAATTTAAGTTGTAGGGTGCTGAGTAAGAAAAAGAAGGTAATTAATGCAAGAGGGGAGAGATGGAGATCAGACAAAAACCATTGAAAGAACATTCATCCGGAAGGACAGAATATAGGAAAGGGGGAAACAGGTGAAAGGAATTCTAGAGAACACAGAAGAGAGAGGATGAGGAAGGAACTAGTTTAATAAAAGGGTAGAATAGAAAAAAGCCAGAAGGAAGTAATCACAGGGTACTGGACATGATACCGTAAAGAGGCAAGCAAACATGATTGACCACTACAGGAAATCCAAGAGGGGAAGAGACACAGTAGGTAAAAGAGAGGCAAGAAGGGATGGAAAATAAGGCAAGTGAAGGAAGAACGGCCAAGGAAGACACCAGAGGTTTAGGTGTCAACATTCTTGCCTAGAAAGTTTGGAGGCCAGTAAAACATAGTGAAGTGTGTGTATCAGGGACAATGGAGCGAGACAGTGAGTGTGAGGCAGCAGACAGAGGTTGTTCCTGGAGCTGTGGGTTAGATCTACATTCATTTTGCAGATTGTCACACACACGCCTACTTACCAAACCATTCTGCAAACAGACACATGGGGCCCAATCCCTGCACTCTCTGCTATTGTTTTACAATTGTCATCAGCTGCTTTGTACCCTGCAATAATCCTAAGTGGTGAAAACACTATGAAAGTGACTCTGAATTCCTTTTACTTTCTATATCCGTGGCTGTGACATCCATCACATAACCCAGCCAGCTGAGATACAGGACTGTCTCACTAGCTGCCAATGGGGGTGGGTAGAGAAGGGGCTCTCTCTCCACCCTGCAGACCACGCAGTACATACAGAAACCACGGCATAATGTCCCCATTGTCAGAGAACGCCTTGATCTTCCTGATTCACATACCAACAGCCGTCAAACTGGGACCGTGCTGCGTCCTGAGCCAGCACAGATGTAAAGGAGCACAAATGAGAAGTGACAGAGGGGTCCAGTGGAGCAAGGGGAACAGAGAGGAGAGGAAGGAGCCAGTGGGACAACAAAAGGGATCAAGACAAAGCCACCCTTGCATGTGTTTCCTTTGCAGAGGAAGTAATCAGTCAGCCCACTCTGGAACTGCAGCACAAGACAATATTTCATCCAGGGAAAATTAATGAATTGCACACACTGGGGTTAGAGGAGAGCAGGTTGGGAGCACCAGCCACATCCAAAATCTGCAGAGATTCCCAGAGGGACAAGGTCCTCGGCCCTGTGTTCCTTTCTCCAGTCCCAAGCACTAGAAGCTAGAGAATGGGTCCAAGTCGCTGAGCCTGGCTTCAAATTTTACATCTTCTCTGAAAATCAGAGGGGCTTGGATCCAAAACATTGGTTTGGTCCCAGCTAACAGAACTGAAATTCATATTTTCCCAATTCAGTCTAAAAGACTCACTTTAAGGTTTTTAACTTTCTCGGGTCTGTGCAGTCAAAACACCTACCTCCAGGTGGAGAAGCGAAGCATTTCACAATAAACTTGTGGCATCGGTGCTGAGCTCAGAACTCACACAGCTTCATGGGCCACCTCCAGATCCAGCATTGTCTTTGACACAACTACGCTTGCAGAGCTATATAGAGTGTGCAATCAGGGCCTTCAAATTATTCTCCGCAAAACTAAAACTCAGGAGCAATTTCCTCCGATGGGTAAGTGATGTATTTGAGGCAGATAGCTTGCAGTAAAAGGCTTCGGGTCTTCCTCTCTCTGGTTTCAATGAGATTCAGGCTTGCACCACATTCATCCAAAGCAAACAAAAAGGGGAGAGGGATGTTTTCCAGCACATTTCTAGGCATACTCCTAGGGTCAGGATTCTGCTAAGTTCCGTTCAGTCCTGGTGACATTTAATGCAATGAAGCTGCCTTTGAGTGTCACTGAAGCCACAAACTTACTGCCAGAAGCACTCAAAATAGAAACCACAACACATACCTGATCAATGGCTCTTTTGTCCAATCCCTTAGCACAGGAAATATTGTGTCAACTTCCATAGTGTTTTTACTTGGCATTACTGTAACCCACAGGGCCAAATGCTGCCCACAGGACAGTTCTCTAAGAGCAGAGGAATGTCTAAATTCTGGGTCAGAGGCACCTCATTGCCACTCTGGCTGCGTCACTGTCAGCACCAGGGTCCTTTTCTTCTCTATCCCTAACTCCACAGGATTCCTAGAGCTGCACGTTACATCCTAGAGACCACTGGGAGTGACATGCTAAGGCTCAGTATTAATGCAAAGAACTGTAGAAGCAGCTTTACTGAATGGAGCTGCTCTGTCTGGCCATCTATCTTGTACTAGCTTGGATGTCAAGGCTTTAGGCACCTGAAATGAGAGAGACAGGTAAGTAAATATTCCAAAAGGCTCCTGTCCTTGTGTCCACTCCCTCCCCGGGGCTGTTTTTATATTGCTCAGTCCGGAACACAGAGGGGCTCCTTCCAGGAACATTCAGAATCTTCTAACCTCCTCTCACTCCCCCTTGTCCTCACCTCTCCCCACATACCCTCAATTCTTTTACTTTTAGAAACTCCCACCACACCTAGGCTGCCTCATGATCAAGGCATGAACAAACCCACCAAAAGATGGAAGAGGAGATACTTTGCCAAGGAGGCAATTTTATAAAAGATGCAGGAGACAGCGCCAGAAGCTTCCAGAGGTTTTTTCAGACCTGCATGTGACACAGCAGAAACAAAAGAATTACCTCTGTTGATTAGTGTGTGTGGGAGAGAGAGAGGTCAGGTCAGGATAGTTTCAGGGGGCCTGTTTCTCCCAGAACTCATTGACTGTGGGGATGAAGCTCCTGGTGCTTTCCGGTGAAGACCTGAAAAGGAGTTCAGTGTAAGCTTGAATGCTCGTCTCTTTCACCAACAGAAATTGGTCCAATAAGAGACATTACCTCACTTAAGTTGTGTCTCTAATATTGTGGAACCAGCATGGCTACAATAAAAGGGCATTCTCTAGTGTGGGAGGTCAGTGGAGTCAAGAAGGTCTCACTCTTCCTTCAGTTCTGTTTGCAGAACCCTGTTTCCAATTCCACAATACTGTGACCGCACTCCAGGCAAACTATTTTAAAGAAACAAGCAGGGCTCAACAACACGTCCCTAGAGGGACATAAGAGTTCATCATAACAATTTTCAGGTCAATGGTAACTTTTTAAAAAAAGTTGAATGACTGAATGATGTAATCCCCATCGCCAAGTCCACCACTAAGCAGAGAAATTTTGTCTACGCGTCCATCATGCAACATGGTGGTACAAACTCCTGGAAACAAGGTAATTTTTTCCTCTTCTCCTTCAGTCGGTGTAAAGTGCTGATGGTTCACAGAGAGCGCTCTGCCCATCACCTACGGGACTCCAGGCTTATTTACATTGGGAAGTTACTGCACTGTAAGTTTCTCACTTAGGGGTGTAAAAACAACCCCCCCCCCCACACACACACACTGCCCCACTCCAAGGACGGCAAGTTACAGCTCTGTAAAGCAGCAGTGTGAATTGTGCTACTCTCCTCCTGGAGATGGTTTATCTAGAACGCTCTCTCCCAATACTTTTGCCATTACCACACTGCTGCATCAAAGTGCTGCTATGGTTTTAATATGTAGACAAAGCCTAATTAAAAGGAACCGCTCCCTCTGCTGCTGGGGACAGTCCGTTGGGGTAAAAAAGGAGGCAAGACTGATCAGACAATTGGCCAACAATAGCAAAGGCATAACTAGCTCAGATTGACATTTACAAACCTCCCTTGTCCTGAACCCTCAGGACCTGACTGGTCCCAAACAAGGGAATTTGTTAGACAAGGGAAGGTCCCCTGCCTCCAGCCCACTGCCAACTCTGCTTTGCACCACCATCTGCCCTGCCTCCAGCCCCACTTACCTCTAGCCCTAGGGCTCCCTTGCCTCTGGGCCTGCTGGGCTGACACCAGCCAGACACCAGCTCCCAGCCCAGGCTGGGCTGCTGCCACCAGCTGGGGACACAAGCCCCTACAGGCTCCCCTGGCCAGGGCCACCAGATTTCCCCATCACAGGGCTCCTCCCAGCCCAGAGCTCTCTGGTCCAGTAACACCCACGGTCTGCCAGACCAGAGAATCCCAGTTTGGGAGGTGCAACCAGTAACATATGAAGTGCTTAATCTGGCCTATCCTTCAGCCCCACCACAAAACTCCTTCAGACAAGCACACTGCTCTTCTAAACATGTAAGATCATCAGAGCTTCTACAGTAACAGCTAAAGATAGATCCAAAAATTAGAGGTAGGCGTCTGCCAAATTCAGATTTGCCTTTCTCTAAAGATGGTATTTGAATCTGTTGTTTTGGTTTGGTCTGTTATTGAGATAACAGCAAGGCAGATCAGATGTGGATCTGGAATCCCAAGTTTCCCAAGTTCAGGGTCAACTTGGTGCTCTTGGGGGGGGAAGGGAGCATGTGGGGACATCCCATTTAGCAATTAAAATTTTGGTAGGTGCCTGGGAAGGGGATGGGGCACCTCCTGAGCACTACTATGAATCATCTATGCCAAAATTAGTGTCCACACCTATAGCTTCCATTTACAGGTAGTGCCAACAGCTCAGATGAGAGAAGTAGAGCGGTAGTGTAGTGTAGTGGATAGGTGACTGGATGAGGAGTCAGAATTCCTACATGCTATTCCCAGCTCTGACGCTGACCTACTTTGTGTCCCTGAACGAGCCTGGTCTCTTTACCTTTTTTTTAACTCTTCCCACCCTTTGTGTGTCTTGTCTATCCAGACTGTAAACTTTCTGGGGGTGGGGTGGGGTGGGAATGGGACTATCTGTGCAAATACAGCTCTGAGTACAATAGGACCTTCCACTTAAGCTGGGGGTTCCAAAGCACTCCCATGATACGAACAAGAGGTGGAGGTCACTGGGGTTTGAACTCATTTTTAAATGGACATCTACTCTGTAGCGCACCTGGGGGACACGGTGTGGTCTTTCACTGATACAAGTAGATCATTGTAAATACGAATCTTAAAAAATGTATTGCTGCACCCCAAGGTAGCTAATTACTAATGACCCTCACTATCTCGCTAAGGGATAACACAGCAGACACTGTGGCTCTGACCTGCTACCAGGAGTGGTGAGAAGGACCTGAGGCATAGCTAGGGCGGCTCTGTCTTTATACCTTGGTTGTAAGGGGCATAACAAGACAAATGTAAATGACAGTACTAGCTAAACAATTCCAACCACTCAGAGGCACCTTTTGTTTATTAATGAAGTGACTGACTCATGGCCTTGTGCTCACTCCACTGTCACGTGGGACACCTGGCTCAGGCAGGATCCCCAATTCCAGGGCCCAGCATAGGCTGAGAGTACAATGGAGGTGCATGTTTGTTCTCTGCAGGTGGCAGTAATCTCACTCCATCCAGTTACAGCATTCACAGTGGAGTCCAGGCAAGATCTCCTCAGCTGGAAGGATGACGGATGGAACACAGGGCCTAGAAGGCTGGAGATGAAAATTTGGGATGTCCCTGATCTACAACATTGAGCAGAATAGTTTCCTAATTATTTACCTTGTATTTACCCCTTCCCCACTCCAGCACAAAATCAAGGGCCAGGATCCATACAGAAAAGTCCTGTTTACTCATGCACTCCCTTGTCTCCAGGAGAATGGTTTCTCCACAGAGAATGCTTTTGAATGGAGCTTATTAGAAAGGAAAATCATTATTTTATTTACTTTTATTATTTATTATTATTATTATTTTAAATTACAGTTTACTAGAAGATTTACTCAGCACTGCTCAAGTACTGAGGGGAGTGAAGGAGTCAGGATTTGAGTGTGGTGGGCTCAGGGCAGAAGGTGTGTGTGGGGGGTGCTTGAATTAGGGTTCAGGAAGGGCAGAGGGCTCTGTGGGGTGGGGGTAGGGGGTGGACTCAGGTTTGGGGGATGAGGAGGAGTACAGGACAAGGTGCCCGGGACTGGGGGGGAGGTGCAGGAGCTAGCCAGGCAGCAGCTCTCTGGATATGGCTGCAGCAGAGACTGCGCTGGCTAGGCAGCTTACCTCCACCCCGCCAGTCTAATGGGGTAATAGCTGTCCCAGTCCCCATCTCTCTTCCCTCATTGCCCTCCTGTGGTCATTACACAGTCTAACTGTCCCTGTTAGCCACTCCCTCTCTTTCTGTGTTATGAAGACCAATCACATTCAAGGCCCATCCCATACCTTGCTTTAGATTACAAGAGGAAGCTGTATACCAACTCTGGAGTTCTTGAACAAACAGGGAGATGGACAGACAGACACTCACAGAAACTCTTATATAGTAGATATGGACCCAAGTTCATTTGCAAAAGTAAATATTTTATTTCAATTATTAAAAAACATCCTTTGTCCCCAACTTTTCCTTTGTTTAGTGTCTTGCTATTAAGTAACTCAGAGCTTCACCCACAAAGAGTGAAATCCTGGCCCTACTGAAGTTGATGACAAGACTCCAATGAATTTAATAGGACCAGGATTTCACCTTAACTGATTAAATCTCTCAGGCTCCTCCCTCCCTTCCACTCTGTAAGGATCACTGTCCCCATGTTACAAATTGGAGAACAAGAGGTACAATAACTTACCTCAGGTGACTCAATGAATTGCTATCGAAGTTGGATTGGAAACCAGGTCTTCTACTTCCCAGACCTGTTGTTCCTGCTATAGTCCACTCTACTCCCAAGTTACCAAGGACAGAAAGCCAGTTTCTTGCTTAACTGTGGACACAGAGCAACTCCCATTTACTCTGCTCCTGGGACGTGGCCCAATTAAACTCTTTGCGATTATTCACGTAAGGCCATCAGAAGTTGAGCCACAGTTTTATGACATGGCCTAGGTACATGCACTGGGCTGAGACAGTCAGTGCTGGAGGTAACATCTGTTATTTACTTTTGGATTTGTTCTAAATGAAAATTATTTACATGTTTCCTGCATCTATGTCTAAAGCTCCCGTACAATTTTATGTTGCTGATTTCCAGGGAGTTTTGACCGATTTACATGGAATTAGATGAAAGAAAAGCCCCAGTTCTGTAGTAAACCCCCTAAAACCACAGTAACAGTGTTCAACCTTTCATCTGCCGAAATGCTGAGCATCACCTTCCTTTGTCAGGCAATCCCAGTAGACTGACCTTTGAGGGAGAAGCTACTGTAAAATGGCATGAGCCCCCAAAGGGAAGGACCAATAGTGAGGGAGATATCAAAACACGCCTGTCTCTTCCTGTAAAATATGTGGAAAACTCAGCCTATGGCAACTGAACTAATGACAGACCTTCTCCTTTAAGCACAGAGAGGTTGTAACAGCTGGACCCGTCACAATCACCCTCTGTGTCTCCAGACTAAACACAAACTGCTTACTTTCACTTCCTCTTCCTTAAATAGAAGAGAGTGGGGAAGTGGTTTTAACAAAGGAACATGACTTACCCTTCATCCCTTATTGGCACAGTCCTCCTCAGTCACAAATTAACCTTTTCTCTTGCCGTAGACTAAAAATGCTGTCTCCACTATGCCTCACAAGAAGTACAAGCCTCCTCAGCAATTTAGTCCAAGTAATCATGGAAGCAACCAGACAACCATTACAAAAACAAGCACAAGAGCTTGAAGCAGAATGAAAATAGAATGGTTTATATTTCTCTCAAATGTGGGAAGTTGTCTAAGGCAATGATCCATAATTACACCGCTACTGGCTTCATCATTTAGGAGGAAAAGTTCATTACAAATTTGGGCCTGTTCCCACTAGCCTAGACAGCTCAAGACTTGGACAACACTGAACAAATCAGAAGAAAGCTGAATAGCTTTATACAAATGGGTTTCTTTTTAACCAGAGGGAAACACACAGGAAAACTTGCCTGGTATCTTCTCATAGCACAGAAAGCACTCATACATAGGACTTATCAGCTGCAGCCTGTCCAAAGAATACAGGTTTGGGAGTTTGGGACAGGATCCATAGAGGTCATCTATCTTCCACTTAAGCAATGCAGAAACTTCTGTAGATTGCTCCCAACAGGATTCCTTCTCATTTTTAAATGTTAGTACATTCAGATCAACAGGCCTGATGCTTGGATGATGCTTCCTTATCCCTCCCACCCCGATCCCCTTTGTCCCACTTCTTAATGTGACCATCCACTCCATGGTTACAAGGCACAGCAAGCCTCTATTCCCATGCAGTCCCTAGCCTCTCTCTACTACCTGCCAAAAGAGGTGTCAATTGCCATAGTATTTCCTTTCTACCAAGCACTGCCAACTTGGCTAGCACTGCTAACAAGAGACTAGACCCTAGAACACGGCCTGTTTTCAGCAGGCCAGTCTAGTCTCATACTGTGAAATGGAAACTTAAATTCTTGCTGACTAATTAGGACCCAACACAGAATATTTTTTGCTTTGTTTTTAAGCTGCTTGTTCTCCCTGCAATCTCATTTAATGATGTCTTCTCAAACCTATAAGTATTGTCCCAATCCAGGTGTCAGTCTCCCACAGATTGTGTGGTCATGTTCAACAGATTAAGTGGCACTATTAGCTGCGGCCTACTGGGACGCAGGATGCGTAGCCCAAATGCTTTAATGGATTTTAAGTACTACACTAGGACTATTATTTTATGCATTTGCACAGCTCCCTGCAGAGGGGACTCAATTTTTATTCCAGGGGCTATGCCAATATATTCGATAATATTGTTCCCTACATTTTACTCTATGACACACATCAGTGCAATGCACTGAAACAAAAAGAAAGCAAAATGACAATTACACCACAGATGCATGTTTAACGGCCTTTTAATCATCAAGGAACTAGTGCCTTGAACCGCAGTAGAACAGCACCCCATAGTGGAAAGCTGCTGATGTTACAATTTCAGGCTAGTCCTACAGAGATGTTTGGATAAACTTTTAAGATCCTCTTTCATGGAACAAAAGAAGTTTCACCAAGCAGTCATTGTTTGAACACCGGCAGAGATCCCTGAACAGCTGGGAGGATGCCAGCGATACTGATCCTCACTGGCCAAAGTTCAAACTGTGACCTTTTTAGACAGGAAGGAGGCAAAAGCTAGAATTTCACGTCAACTCTGGCAAAGGAAAAGGCAGAGACACTCCAAAGGTAAAGGTCCAAGCATACAATAAACCCTGGATTTAATAGACCCCGATTTAATGGACTTTGGAATTAACAGAAACCTTCTGTCAGTCCCTCTCTCCCCCTAAATAAATGCCAGTAACTCACCAGAGCCACTACCACTGGAACTGCCAGGGCTGGAAGAGCTGGGGTTGCTGGGGTAGATGCTGTGGCTGGAGCCATCAAGGCAGGAAGAGCCACCACGTTTGGGGCCACTGGGGCTGAAGGAGCCACGGTGCTGAGTGTGCTGAAAACTGCAGGAGGTGGAAGGAGCCAGGACAACGCGCATATCCTCTCCCAGTAATTGGAAAAGGGAGACAGAGGTGTCAGAGGAAGAATGGGGCAGGAGGGGGAAAGGGAAGAAGCGGGGGCAGAAGACAGAAGTGAGTGATGGGCTGTGAAGGTTAGTGCATCATCATTCAGTATATCCATTTCGATATAATGGACCTTCACCATTAAATGGACACACCAGCCCCCCATCAGCTTGTTAAATTGGGGGTTTACTGTATATGAAATAGAGTTTCAAAATTTCATCAGCTTTCCTCCATATTCTTGTACACACTGCCAAGTCTTTGTAAAGGCCCCCTCCTCCCTCAGTGAATACATCCATGGGGCTACAGTGCCCTTCCAAAGCACACAAACTTCAGTCAGCATAAGTACAGATGTAGCAGGAAACTGTTTTCGAATTCTAGATGCCCACAAAGCTGACTGAGCACCTGTCAATTGTCATATCCTGTCAATAAGCAAACATCAGTGCACAAAAAGCTGCCTGCATCTTTGTGAGGCTGAAGGGAACTGAGGGCCACCTGAAACGTGTCACTGCTTACCCACACTGATTGAAAGGGAAATCGAGTGGCAAAAGCAGAGGATACAGTCAAGATTCCACATTTATTGATGGCAGCTTGCCCTGATGAACTAGCCTATTGCACAAGCTATAATCTCATTTTACACCTTGGAGACAAGAACATACTACTTCCCATCTTCGTACAGATGTTCAAAAGCTGAGATGCAAAATGTTCTGCCACTGTAAATAAATCCCCGAGCAGTATTTCTTAAACATTTTGAGATCATGGAACACCAAACAATAATATCTTTTAATGTGGAACACCTATGAAAATGTTCTTAAAAATATATTGTAAAATAAAACAACAAACAAAAAAACTCAAAACCACAAACAGCAGCAACATATACAGCAAAAACAAAACAGAGTAATTTAATCAGGTATCAGCAATGAATCCAGTTGTAACAACAGAAAATAAATACCATCAGTGTAGGATATCAAAAAGGCGTTACACACTTGCAAATTGTTCACAGGACACCAGTGTTCTGCGGAACATAGTTTAAGAAATACTGCTCTACGGGGCTAGCTACAGTTGTATCAGGGATTGGCCATTCCTCTACACAGTCCATTTTGAATACTGCCTACAACAAGAGTGCTTAAGATTTTCCTTGGTATAGATAAGATTTTAATGGGGATTACCCTATGGACGCCTCCCTTCCTATCTATAGTTGTGGGAACCACTTTGTCTCATTTGTGACCACACAATTTTTCTGGACAGTTACAACTGCTGCTTACATTAAAAAGTATATGCATTTTTTCACAGGGCTGTTTTCTTAGCTGTTAAATTGCACCAAATAGCAGCACATAGCCCCTTTCTGCTGCACACACTGCTTTGAGGATCGCTGTTCTACAATGGCATTACAAATGACAGCCAGGTGAAACTTCAGAAGAGCAAGGAACAGAGCATTTTAAGGGGAAAGAAAGAATGCCTCCTAAAAGGCTAATTAACCTTTACTTTTCCCATCAGATCAGAAGCCTGCAACCTTAGCGGAAAGGGCAGAAAACAGTCTAGCACGAGACACACCCTAATTCTTTAAATTGTTGTATTTAATACAATAGCATCATGCTACAAAGAAATTTGGTAGAAACAAATTTAGCAACACAGATATCAGGCAATACTTCAACTCCCACCGAACTGTTTGCTCTGTCACATCATCCCTTGCATGATGCTTATTTGCTTGTTTTAGACATCTGCTGAATCCTGTTTTATATCTAGATAATAGATTCGCTGGGGCAGACGCTTCCTTTGTACACTCTTTAGTATGCACCCATCTGAACACTCACTTTCAGCATCTTTTAGGAGTGCACTTGCGACAGTAGTGTATTTAACTCATTACAAATCACTGTTCGTTCCAAAGATGTGCTTTATTTAATAATAAATCAAACTGTTTAGGCAACAGCTCTTCATTTTCACTCTAAACGTCCATTTTATGATCTAATTCTGCCTTCAAAACATCTGCTTATGATGTACAAAGTTCCACTGCTAAGCAACAACATACAGATGCAAACAAGTGCTGTTCATCAGAAACTCAAAAACTGTCTGTCTAAACTGCATCCAGTTCAAAGAAAATTTCTAACTGAAAACACAAGCACAGTTCCAGCCCAGCCAGAACTGTACGCCCAGAAGTGAGGTCCTTGACTTGTCTTTCTAAGAGATATCACCTTTCACCTTCCCTCAAAAGTCACTTCCGAACGGTCAGCTTTTTGAATCAAAAACTCTGTCACCTGCTGCTATTTCAAGACAGACTACTGGATAAAAAAAGAACAATTAATGTAGTGTGACATTAATAAGTGGACTTTTATAATATTTTCTTTATTCATGGCTACTTTATTCCAACACTTTTGCCTTTTTTTCCAATTTAGGTCCTTGTCCCATTTTAAGCATTTATGTTTCTATTGATAGGTACATAGTACGCAGAGCCTGCAGAATTCTCACACATTTGGTATAGTTTGGTGGCAAATACAGCAAGAACTTCTGGGCCCTGTCTACTTTTCTCAGGAATATGTAAAGAAAAGATTCTGTCACTCACTAGAAGAGAAAACGTCTTTTACATTTTCAGAAAAATGGAAAATACAATCATTTTGGTGCAATACAAAAAAAAAAAAACCCCCACTATGACCCCACCACTTCCCATTCTGGTTTACAGGTTGGTCAATACTGTCTGAAGAAGGATCTTGCAGGATGTCTTTACATACAAAAAATTTGAACTTATCAACATTTAAGGTGCCCAAGAACAATCTAAATTAAAATTAGAAGTGGAGGATTTTTTTCAGTTTCCTCTAAAACTTCAGGTGACTTCTCCATTAAGATTGGAGTGGTCCTCAGGAAAATAAAACACAGAAGCTGTAGGTGTCCAGACAAGTGTTTTCACTACATATTATTCAAGTCTGCAAGGTACATTTTAAGCATACTTTGGAGATGGCAAAAGGACGCTTTCTACATGGGCAGTGACGAAGTTATCAGGACCATAAAGTAGGTACGTTGGGACAGATATGCAAATTAAATTTATGGCATTCTGTAGCAATGAATCTCACACAGTTCACTGGAAACCAGCAGCCTAATGATGATTTCCTCATTGCTACTAGACAGTTACTTATTTTTAATGAGAGAAATCTGAGTTTATCTAAAGACAAAACATTTGCCTCTCACAAGTTATGACCTGAAGTTTCAGTGCCAGTGTTAGAAATGACTGTGGTCAATGGTACCTAGAACACTTAAAAAGGGTTCCCCATTTTACCAAATAATAAGGTTACAACTCTTAAGCACAATAATTGCTTCCCCACGGAGAAACCTAGACCGACCTGAGTTTTCGGCTTACAGATGGGAAAGTATTTCTAACTTCTACGGACACTAGGCAACAGTGTGAAGCCAATACTCAGCATTTCACAAGACCTAGCTTAGTTTACAAGACATTTGGAAATAGACACACCTTTGTAAAAATACATGAAATATGCCTCACCAAATATGCCATATTGGAAAAAAACATACAAAACTGATAATATTAAACACCGTTTGTGCTTACAACCATAATGAATGAACTCCAGCATCAGAGGGAGAGATTTTTCTCACCACATCTACCGCAAAGGAGCTACAAACACAAAATATATGGAAAAAAAATCCCTTCCAATACATAACCCTCCCGCCCCAGGTCTATCTATTGAAGCCTATAGAGACTTCAGATCTTCATTCTTGCAAGGGGATAAAAAATTAAAGAGCCTTCAAACTTAATCCAATTCAGGAAGCTGGTTTTCCTAATAAGTAATTAAAAATAAACAATTTTCTTTAAAAGTGTTTTTGTACATTTTCAAAGAATTTATAAAACACAAACAATATGCTAAAAAGTGAACAAAAGAAATGCACTTTGGAAACATTATTATAAGTCATGTTCCTATAGCATCACGTGCCCAAGTTTGTTTTATTTCTTTTCACCTGACTGGGTAATTCAAGAATACGCCTCCCTCTTTCCTAGGTCCATGAGAAGCTGGGTTTAGAAAAGAAGAGCTCCCATGCTCCCAACTTCACTCTGTTCCTTTACAAAAATTTCGAAGTACTGATAAATGATAGTGACAGCTAGCAAGATTCCAGTTCCAGACCCAATTGCTCCAAGGAAGTCTGCCAGGACAGACAGAGCACCAATGCAGAGACCACCAAATGCAGCAGCTGTGGGAATGTACCTGTAAAATAAAATGGTACAAGGAAAAGCACAGTTAAACATCATGCTATCTTTTTCTTGAGGGATTAGTACTCCTGTAGGACAGTGGTCCTGAAATTGGAGGGTTATGCCCTTCTCCCTCCCCTCCCAGCCTGCAGCCAGAGGTATGGCCAGGGAAAAGGGAGGGCAAAGCCGGGGCTATGACCAGGGGCAGGAATGGAGCTGCAACTGGGCTCTGGTGGGGGCTCCTCCTCCAGCCTGGCCCCCAGCCTCAGCCCGAGGCAGGAAATGGAGCCACCCCGAGGCCGGGGACATGGTCAGGTAAATAGAGCTGGGGGAGGGACTGGAGGTGAGCTGGCAGCAGGAAGGGCTTAGGTGGCGCTCCTTCCCTTCCCTCCCCTCCCCTGTGTGTGTGTGGGCAGGGGGGGTTGGCCCAGGCTTCACTAGCGCCCTCCGAAAAGGTCACTCAACACCCTCAGAGTGCCATGCCCCACACTTTGGGGCCTCTGCTGTAGGATACACTTAACTGGTAGAACTGTCAGAATCAAAGAGGTGAGCCTTTTCTACAAGGAAATAATCAAACTCCTTGAAAAGTAAGAACAGGGAACTAAACCTCATACAACTAGACACCTTAAAATACTGTTTCAGCAGCTCCCCTGCAGCTTAAGGTAACTGTCACAAATAAAAACTGTTAAAAATAAAAAAAATCCCTGGCCATCGTCTGGAGACCATGCTAATTGTGGTACCGATTTTACATGAACAGCAGTATATTCCACAACAACTAGTACAACTAGCCACTGATATTAGCTGCTCACCTGTTTAGTTCATGGACCATGGAGGTTTCTCTATGGCCCCTCATTACCATCTGTTGCTCTTTTAGTTGTTTGGCCACCTGCATTAACACAAGAAATTCAGTACAGAAGTTTAGATTCGTATTTTTAGGTTAATGTCACAGAACCACCTAACAATCTGGAATTAAAAGCATGGCATTTCTGTGGTTAAATGCTAGCCATTTTCTAAGAAACATGGAAAGAACCCAAAGTGGAGCTTTTTTCCAATGAACTATGAGATGACTTTTTCCACTATTCTAAGAGTGACACACAAGCAAAATCCAGCCAATAGCTGTACAGAGCAATTGGTAGGGCCTCAGCCACATTTGGCAGCCAGCAGCCAGATGCAACCCCAAATGAAAACACTGTCAACCATTTTACCATTGCCAACAGATGCAAGCAATGCAACTTGTGAATAAAGCATTTTGTTCATTAGTGTAACACATCTGAGCGACTAAAACTTAGAGAGGTCAGTTACTGGTATGCAGCTGGGCTGAACTATTTTTGATATATTGCCAGTTAAGCAAGAGTGAAATACAAGCACTTCCAGTTTTCAGTCCCCATACAGAGCCCATGAAAGCTTGTTTCTTCCAGGCACAGGAGTATTAAAATACTGTATATAGGTTTTTAGTGAGATAATTGCCCTCATACAGTCATGCCATCATCTGACCACTATGCTCCAAACACAGTGACAAAGCTTTCTTTCTGATTGTTCTGTTTCTTTCTATGCCACTCAAGAGATAGCCAAGCATCTCAGAGTATGTCTGCACTTACTGAGAGTTTGACGAGCTGCAACTCCTCTGCTGGAGTTTGATTTTACTGCGTCAGTGAAGACATGGCAAAATCGATCTCTCTGGGCTCGGCTATCAACCCTGGCACTCCAGGCTATCACGTGAAGTAAGGGAGGAAGAGTCCTGATCTACACCATGGAACAAAGGCAATCCTGATACATTGGTTCTAGCTACACTAATGGCTCCTTGACCCAGTAACCAGCACACTAAGTGGGAATCTGGAAACCTCTTTTCCCCCTCTCTGTAAAATGGGGATGGAAATGCTTACTAAACTTTATGTGCTTTGCAATCTACAGACAAAAAGGCACTTCATGTAAGTGTGGTATTACTAAGAAGGAAGTCTGGCACCAGCCAATACAGTCCATTTCACAATATTACTAGACAATGATTCTCTGGGTTTTATCCTGTAAACCTATTTCTCTAACTTACATCTTTTGCAGAGGAGCCAGAGACTTCAATCCATGTCTTGGAGAAGAAAGCACAGGAGCCCAACATAAACACAATATAAACAACTGCATGGACAGGGTCTTCTAACACCGAACCAAAGGACTCAGGGGGTGACAGATAATAGCAAAGTCCACCAACAGGATAAGAGCGAGCAGGGCCTCCTGATGAAGTATCCTGAAAAGAAAGAAATAAGTTTGTAACAGCCAGTTTTGCGTCACTATTGGTTAGCAGTTAGACCAACTGTAGTTAAATGCATCATCCCTCAATACAGGAGCAGACAATAATTTTTGATGGGGGCCACTCCACAAACTGGTAAGTGATCAAGGACTGCACTCTTCCATGATATTAATGGAGGAAGTGCAAGGTCTGGAATGGAGTTTGTGTGGAGGGTGTTGTGATCTGGGAGCAGGGGACTGGGATGCAGGATCTAGAAGGGAGTGTGGGTGCAGGAGAGAATTCTGACCTGGCGAAGGGGGTTAGAAGGTGGTACAGGGTCTGGGAAGAGATATGGATACAGATGGTTTGCGTTACATGGAGTAGTAGTGCAGGAGGGGGAGCAGAGGGAGGGATGGGGTGCCAGAGGCAGGCTCTGAATGGGAGGGATTTACCTGGGCAGCTCCCAGCTAACAGTCCAGCAGGTTCCTGAGCCAGGATCCCTGCCTTTCATGCAGCTGCTCGGAGTATGTGTGTGGGCAAGGGCTATGTGTGCTGCTCTGAACTGAAAACTGAGAGCCTGGGGGAGGAGTGAGGAATACTTCACATGCTGCCTATCCTGCAAACAGACAGCTCCTACTGGCTGGAAACCAGCCAATGGGAGCCACTAAATTTTGCTGGGGCAGTGTGAGAAACCTCTCCTCCTCTCCCTGCCTCACACAAACACATGCAGGGTTCACAGAGCCCTGCAGCTGGCTTTTCTAAGCACAGAGCAGGGACATGCAGACAGCGAGCTAGCTGAGGCTCCCATGTCCTGGAGCCATCCTCCAGGCTGTATTTTGCCCAGCCTTCTCTTAACAGGTAGTCCTCGTGTGCGCACATGTGAATTCAAGTTCCAGATTATGAGCAGCTTCTAAACTAAATATGGGAACACATATTGAAGACACATGTTAAATGTACAGACCACATACTCCATAGTCAACATGAAGGAAAATCATCATATCTTGGGCTTTTAATCTCAATGTGTATAATTTTGCCAGGGAAAAAATGTCACTATGTTGACAGAGATCCAGGTGTTCTAGTTGGGCCCTGGCACGCCGCACAATAAGCTATAGAAAATAGGTGGATACTTACAGACCAGGTGCCCAGCAGGCTAACCAGCAAGTTGCCACTGAAGCGAGCCGACAGCATCTGGGAGATCACATACAAATTGGATACCAAGGCAGACTGAAGAATGATGGGAATATTGGAAGTATAGAAGAGCTTGATAGGATAAGTGTTGTACTGGCCACGGTAGCGGGCAGATTTGATGGGGAGGTCCACTCGGAAGCCCTGAAAAATTCCAAGTGAAAACACCTCACTGTAACTCTGAAGTAAAACCACACAGACAGCATAGGAACCACACAACAGCAGCAGCTACAAGGCCTCAACAAAAATATTGCCTTGAACAACAGGGGTGTTAAACATGCTAGTAGAGCAACTCTCCATATAAACTCTTCTGCCATGACCTTGGACCAATTCAGACTGCTGGACAGGGTAGCTTAAAGAAGTGATTTTATGAAATACCAAAATACTTAAGAGGAGAGTCTGAAATTCCAGAACGAAGAACTCAGCAATGAGCCCTGAAGGGGAAATTTCAAAGCTACGCACACAGAAGCCTTATTTTCTATCTATGGGCTATTTTGCTGCAGTAAATTACAAAATGGACTCAGGTTTTTACAGCATTTTTGGCAAGGTCTTTTAATAAACATCTATTGACTGTCACAGCCTACAATGCTGAAGCCTTTTCAGATCAAGTACAGAGGCCCTGGCTGTTGTACGCACAAATCAACAGCAGTCTTCTGCATGCACCAAAAATATCAAGTTTAACATCATGCTTCAGAAAAAAAAATCCATTTTTAAACATTCAGATATGTCCATTCTCATTTTAAGCCAGGAAAGAGCCAAACATTTTGAACTTCCTAAATTCCTATCTATCTTCACAACTGTCAACTTTTCCATGGAACGTTGTCAGGATTGGTACTCAACATTCATCAGGTTGCATTTATACCAGAGTATAGATGACTTTACTATTTCCAGCAGCTGTTTGAAATATTATTCTAGATTCTGACTGACCTGGAAGTAAATGACAACAGCAAAGACAAAAATGGTGGCAATCAGGTTCATGAGGTTAGGGAGGTTCTGGCGATAAAAAGCCTCTCGGAGAGCTCTGACTTTGTCCGTACGAGTAGCCAGCAGATGGAACAGAGCAATGATTGCTCCTTCGAACTCCATCCCTTAAGCAAGAAAGGGAGAGGGGGAAGGATGGTGAATTCACGCTTCTGAATAGCTGAACTAAGATTAATTAGACTTCTGAACAATGTTCCCTCTAATAATTTTCACCCACGTGTGGATTTTTTCCATCCATGTGAGGACTACATTTTTAGTGTGCACTGAGGCATGTGTGAATGTGCACCCCCAGGAGAAACAAAAAGCCTACCTGTGGGTGATCTGCTAATCAGCTGGGTGACATATGAATCTCTCCTGAGTAGCAGCACAAGCACACACTTTACTGGCAACGTTACTTATGAAATATGTATTTTTAGGATGGGATTGTCTGAAGTGCTTACTGTTGGTCTAACTATGCTCCCAATAAAGTCACTGAAGAATTTTGCCATTGATTTCTAAAGGATCAGTTAGGCCAATGCTGAGCACTTTTGAAAAGCCCACACTAAAGGGTATTTCTTCTACAAAAAGCATGTTAAGATAAGAGAAGTGCAATTGTCTTCATAGTGTTAAGGTACATCTGCCAATGCCGCAGGGGCATCCCATCCCATGGGCAGGTCTACACTAGGGGAGAAAGTTGATCTAAAATGCACAACTCCATCTATGAAACTAGTGTAGATGGAGTCAATGTACCTTAGGTTGACTTTCTCTGCAGTCCCCACAGGAGAAGGTCTATAGAAGAAGTTGTAACAGTACAATTTATACCCACAGAATTCAGAGCATCACGTAACACTGAACTATCCAAAAATTTCTAGCAATCTGCATCTGACAAATTTCTTGTTAGAAATCTACGTTTTCCAAAGCACTTATCAGAAACAGATACAGAGCTAAGCACAGTAGCATAGGATTAAAAGGAAAACAGAATTGTAATGACTTTTTAATGACAGTTATGTTTCAAAGAAATGCACTGTTTTGTTTTCCTACTTTGAAGTTGTGTGCTTTGAGAACACACTATCACAAAGCAAACAATTCTGACTCTTCTGTCCCGCTTGGGGGCAAAAAAAAATCTCATAGGAAAACAGTGTTCAGAATTTATGGACCCATGGTTCTTAATAGGCAGAAGCCTGGATTTGATCATAACTACAAATTCTGTGGGACAAAACCAATGTCCATTGAACAGAAGAAACATTTTGAAATAACAGACTCATAAGACTCCCAGCAACCAATTCCAAAGATGTGGAAAAGTAACTGATAATGACACTACATATATTTATAGTATGTCCACACCTTAAATACTGCTACAGTTTTGATTGCCCCATCTCAAAAAAGACAAATTAGAAATGGAATAAGTATACAGATGGGCAATGCAAGTAACTGTGGTATGAAACAGCTTCTATAGGAGGAGCAACTAAAAAGATGGGGACTGTTCAGCTTGGAAGGGACAAGACTGAGGAGGGATATGATAGAGGTCTATAAAATCATGAATGGTGTGGAGAAAGTAAATGTTATTTGCCCCCTCACATAATAAAAATCAGGGAAGTCCTAATGAAATCAGAAGGTGGTAACTCAAAGTAAATGTAAGGAAGTACTGCTTCACATGATGCATGTTCCTGAGGAACTTGCTGCAAGAGACGTTGTGAAGACCAAAAGTGTAACTGGATTCAAAAAAGAATTGGGAAAAATCATGGAGAATAGGTTCATTAGCCAAGATTCTCACAGACATATTTAACTTAATTTCCTAAACGGTTTATTTTGTGCACAGATACACAACTTTTCTGTTCCTGAAATTCTCTGTGCTCCGAGAGTTTACTGTAGAAATTACTATGTCTGAGTGGTGCTTTAGAACATGGAAGAGCAAACAAGAAACTACTCAGATAATCTTGTCATCTTTTATGTTGCAGAATACTTAAATCCTAACACAAGCAAAGAGAACTCAGAGAGGGATAGCTCAGTGATTTGAGCACTAGCCTGCTAAACTCAGGGTCATGAGATCAATCCGAGGGGGTCATTTAGGGATCTGTCGCAAACAGATTTAATTTGAAAAAGAAAAAAAAAAAAACCACAGGTGAAGGATGATGACAGGTCCCGCTAAGAGGGCAGGGTTCTCGACTCAACGACCTCAATGACCTCTGAAGGTCCCTTCCTGCTCTATGAGACAGATAGACTAGGAACAGCATGTGAGTTACCTCGGCCTGTGTTCACAGTGGTAGGGCTGAATGCCTTCCATACAATCGTCTCACAGATGTTGGTAGCAATGAAGAGAGAGATGCCAGAACCAAGACCATACCCTTTCTGTAGAAGCTCATCCAATAGAAGAACTATCAATCCAGCTACAAAAAGCTGCAAAAAAAGAAATCGCCTAATTTACTAAAGACATCATCTCTATTTTTATAACAGTATTGACTTGATGCAAATGTTTTGTTCAGTTAAAGGATGACAAGGAGAACAACAGCTATCCTCTTTGGTTGCTAAACATGTGCTTTCGACTCTCATGAGACTGTATAACTGCCCCCTCTAGACTCCTTGATGATAAAAGGGTAGTATGATTTTGAGGGGTGATGTAAAAATTACCTGAATTGTGATAAGCAAACAGATACCAGCACCCATCTCAGATGGGTCTCCATACATCCCTGTCATTACATAGACGATAGATTGACCGATGGTAATAATCATACCAAACACTGTAAAATAAGATTAAAAAATATCATCTGTTTATATGGCATTTGTAGAACAGAGTAAGAGGGTAATGAGGGGAAAAAGTACACAATAACTAATAAATAGACATTTAAATGAAATGTCAATGATATTTGATCAATGAAATCAGTCACTGAAAACATTAAGGTCAAGAGAAACACTAAACAGCAGCAATGAGAGAGAAAACTAATACAGATGAAGCAATATTTGCAGGGTTACATACTTTTATTTGTAGGATTATTTTAAAAAAAGTACACAATAAAACATTAAGATAATCCTTAAGCAATTTAGGTGAATTTTTCTTCAGGAAAGAGATTTTGGAACTTATCTCTTCTTAACTAAAATTTGTTGAAATGTATACATCACAGAGATCACAGGAAATTTTACTATTGGAAAAAGCCATATTAAGGGGCTTGAGTCTCAAGGTGATTCCCACAAGAGGGACATAAGCAGCACCAAATTGCCTCATCCTTCCCTCAACATCAAATGTGCCTAGATCTTATTAACACTTGATCACAGCTAGAGGTTGGGATGCTAGGTGCGTCTCTGTCGTCCATTAAACACTTGGCCCCTCTGCTGAGACTGCAGCAAGGACACCATAACGTGACATAACAACTAAGAACTGAATGGAAACCCACAAAATAATTTTACATGGGCCAAGAAACAGCAGACAATAAATCAGAGCACTTAAGTACTGACAAATTTGGAATCAAGAAACTAACATCTCAGGAGGCCTATATGACAATCTCCCTAGAATTTCGATAGGCTCCAGGTCATAATTTCCATGGTTAATGTCAGGCCTTTTTCTACATGAGCCTCCTTGATACTAGGTGCTACTTACATTTCTGTGCCCCATTGAAGAGAGCTCTGTCTTTTGGAGTATCACCAACCTCAATTATCTTGGCACCAGCCAAGAGCTGCATGATGAGCCCAGAAGTGACAATGGGTGAAATACCCAGCTCCATCAATGTTCCTGTCAGATAAAGCAGAATGACAGTTGACAGTTCACCAGTTCCAGACCCCCACCCCGTAAGTGCAAAGTTTGATTTTTCATTCCTCCCACCTCTAAATGGTACAGACAGAACAATAAGAGACACATGGTACCTCCTTCTCTGAGTCAGTGTAAAAAGAAAAGCTTTAGAAGGTAACTGAAGTTTGAGGAATGAATCACTCCTTAGTATCAAGTGTTCTGTATTTAGGTTACTGATTTCTGGAACATCTACATCAGCTATAAGATGGCATAAAAATGGTAACAACGTTTCTCAGCTACATGCTAATCTCTGCTTCTCGTAACTTCCCATTATGCTACAAACAGGTGACATCATCTGATACATATACAAATACCTCAAGTACTATCAAATGGTGAAATGAAGTGAGTGGTACTGTATCTGATTTATATCAGCACAAAAACCTTCAGTGAGCAACTAAACAATTGACCAGTCAGCAAAGGTTGCCAAAAGTGTCATGGGCGGCGGTGGTGTGGGGAGTACAAAGTGATCTTACAACTGGGATTGTGCATCACAACACATAGAAGGCACTACAGAAGTTTCATGACTTTTATTATATAGGTAGGTATGAATTGTCTTGTTCCCACTTTCTTTCCAAAGGCTCTGTCCCTCAGTTGGATATATGCAACTGATCATGCAATTCATATTTAGTTTTTAATACATTTGTGCCAATGCTTATCCCCACATTTCACATTTTTTCTATTTATGCTGTGTTTATTGCTCTAATCCAGATGTTTATGTCAAGAGGAAAAATATATTAATTAAGAATAAAACAATCCCAAATGTTCAAGCAAGTCAAATTACACGCAATTGGAAGTATAAAACCCCGCACTGGCAAACTGAGAACAGAATCTTACCTCTATTTGAAGCCAGAATCACTCTCATCCAGTAAAAAGGATCTGCCGAATCTGATGACATGATGCCGAAGAGTGGAATCTGAATTTGAAAGTTAAATTGGGTTAAATTAAAGCACTGACTTTGTTTCCCCTTTTTATTTGAAAGGAAGATGAAAGAATGTTGTCAACATACCTGGCAGCATACTAAGAAGATAAAAAGTGTAATAGCGGTCCATAGTACTTTTTCCTTAAATTGAATCTGAAGAAAAAGAGAAAAGGCAGGAGTTAAACTGAATATATTGTCACACAACAGCTAGTCTATTACACAAGTCAAGCAAATTTTATAATGCAACTCATACTTAGTAAAATACTAAAACAGAAGCTAATTGTCAAATCCTTTTTCATCCCACCCACATTACATGAAGTCGTGAAAAAAAGATGGTCAATCTTTACTGAAACTTTAACCCAAACAAACAAAAAGCAAAGCAAAGCAAAGCAAAGCAATATAAGGTAATTCCAGTCGTGATCAACAGAAATTTAGTCTTAATTTGATGCCTTACCAACAAAATAAAAAAATAAAAAAACCCACAAAAACCAAAAACAAATACATCTCAGCATATAAATTCCAATCTAAGATTATTTGTTCAAATAAGATATTTTGAGAGGGAGGGGGGAAAAAAGGAATTTTTTGAATTAAGATGTAATTTTAGCTACTCAAATTAATTCTCTCACATACAATATACCTCAGGCCTTGCTTACAAACAAAACTTGTACTGCTTTTACTGCACTGATATTATTAAAGCAGTACATCATCTACCATGGATATAATTAAGCCAGTATAAAGATGACTTATACTGGATAGAACTGTGTTCACATTAGGGCTGTAAAAGTGTAACTATTTCAGGTAAAAATAACTGCTTTGCTGACAGTTACACTATTACAAATATTGAGAGTAGACCACACTTTAGGCTAAGAAATCTTAACTTTTACATATAGAGTCCTAAGGATGTCTCAACAACATACCTTCCTTTCTGGCTTTTGAATTTCAGGCAAGATAACACAGAAGGGCTTGATTACTTCAAGAAATTTAACTGTAAAGCAAATAAGTTAAAAGGTAAAGTGAACATACAGATATTGAACTTATGGGAAACCTAATGATTAGCTACTGACATCTGAAAGAAAGGGAGAGTTTCTAAATTTGCAAAAAGCCAGGTAGTCACCTCATCCTTATCTGTTCTAGGTACCAATGGTGAACTGCACCTAACAAGGCTGTTGTTCCTTTAAAAAAAGGTGTTATAAGAAACGGCAAACTTTATATACATTAGTGATCTCAATGTCTTGTAACTCTTGCCTGAGAAGGATAAGAGAATGTTAGTTTCACTAACTTACTTGTTTTCCTGAGATACACTCTTCAGCCAAGTCTACACTAGCCATTATTTTCGAAATCCCAGGCCCTCTTTCGAAAGACAGCGTGGCATATCTACACATGCTGTGCACTCTTTCGAACATGAAATCGAAGGAATGTGCCCCAGCTTTCAAAAGAGCTCTTCCAACCTTCAATAAGAAAAGCCCACCCTTTCGAAAGCCTCTTTTGAAAGAAAATATGTGGAGACACCCTGCAACCTGCTCTTTCAAAAGAGCAGGGTCTGCCATGGTGCCAATCAGCTGGGACGCAGACACGTGCTGTCCAGCGCTGTAGGATTCTATGGTCTGTGCATCCAGCAGCCCTCAAGTTGCATGGACCCAGAAACCCTGTTGCAGGAAAGTGTGCAGGTAGCAGCCTTTATACGTGCTGCCCCTGCATGCCCCAGCACAACCCCTGGCAGTGCTTTCAACGCATGGCCAGCACCCGCCCCTCTGAGCGTGCTCGGGGCTTGCAGGGGTCCACCCTGCAGGGGAAAAAGCGAGCCCCTTTCTGGATGGAACATGAGCTCCAGGACCTGTTGGGCCTATGACAGGAGGCGGTGGTCCTGTGTGAAATGGGTGTGAAGCAGTGGAACACAGCCGCTTTTGCCCTGCTGGCCAAGGGCCTGACTACCATGGCCACCCTTCCTGCACTCCTAAGTGTGCAGCAAGATCAAGTAGTTGTGGCAGGTGTACACCCAGGCTCAGGACTCGGTCAGCTGGTCAGGGTCTGTCCCTGTCTCATGTCCATTTTACAAGGAGTTCCAGAGCCTGCTGGATCCACGGGACACCACCTCCTCAGCCACCATCCTTGACACCTCAGCCACAGAGCCCCAGGCTGGGGATGCTAACAAGCCAGGACAGTCAGCCAGCTCCATGACAGTAGGGCCAGAGCTGGAGCCAGCAGCAGCAGTGGAGTGCTCCAGCAAGGAGGGGGACCTAGTAATAGACCTCACCTCCAGATAGGCCTCAGCCAGCCGGGCATCCCATGACCTCAGCAGAGTTGGGGACAAAAAGACATTAGCAATCCAGGGCACAGCTAGTGGTTTTAAAGGGTGGGCAGCAGGGCAATGTCAATCTAGGGCACCTCTGGGTGGGGAATCTGTGGGAGGGTCAGCTGGGTGCTGCCAATCTAAGACATAGCTGGGGCACTGGGGGCCGGAGAAGAGCACCAATCTAAGGCACCGAAGGGGGCACAGGAGGAACAAGATACTGCCAATCCTAGGCACAGCTGGGGGAGTGTCAGACGAGGGGGAACAGGGCACCTCCCATCTAAAGCATAATTTGGGGGAGAGAGAAAAGGGAGCTGCAAACCCAGCACACAGCTGGGTGGATGGGGGAGCAGCAGGGCGCTGCTCATCCTGGGCCCACTCCAGGGAGTTGGGGGGAGCAGGGCGCTGCCAATCCAGGGCACAGTCGGAGGGTGAGGCGCGGGGGAGCAGGCCTCTGCCAATCAAGGACACAGTCCAGAGCACAGGGAGGCACCTGAACTCTGCACTGACCACGCAGCGGGGCCCCCCACCCCCCTCAGGAGCCCCTCCATCGCCTCAGCCCCCGGCCGCGCGCCGACACTCACTCCCCATCTCGGCCGCTCTCGCTGTCCGCAGAGAGAGCAGAGGCCGAGCGGCGACTCCTGCTCACTGGAGAGACACGTCAGTGCTTGAGCCGTGCCAGCCCCCTTCCGCTTCCTGCCACGCACGGAGTCGCCGGGCTCCTCTGCGCAGGCGCTCCCGACTTCCACCGCCCCCGAGCACTACAATTCTCTGGCAGTCACCGCCGCCGAGTCCCGCCCTGGCCACAAGGTCGAGTCCCATCATGCACTGCGCCCTCTCGCCTCTCAACACCGAACATGCACTTGGGCGACAGGCGCTGTGCTGACTATTCCCTTATACCTTTCGGACCCACAGAACTACGAGACCCAGCATGCCATGCGCCTTAATTTACGATATCAGGCCAGGTGCACCATGGCCTGCTGGGACTTGTAGTCTCCGCTGTTTAGCCTCCATCTTAAAGATGACTGGTCGTCTAGGCACGTAACAGTAGAGAACAACAAGAAGTCCGATGGCACCTTATTAGACTAACAGATATTTCGGAGCATAAGCTTTAGTGGGCAAAGACCCGCTTCATCAGATGTCGGAGTGTGTGTGTGGGGGGGGGGGGGTTCACTCATGTACCAGTTAGAACGTTAAGTTACTCACTTTTCCAGGCTTTACCCATCTCAGTCCTCAAATCCATCCCTACCATGCCCAAGATTTACTCCACATCCTGCAAACCTGCTCCCCATTCCCCAGGCATAACCCCTCTGAGCTTCAAACTGGCATCCTCACCCCCAGGTTTCCCTGCCAGGAAGACTCAGGACAGCTCCAGAATCAGGCTGGTCAACCATCAATGGACTCACAAATAGGATGGTGACATGAAGACATTCTACCACTTATCAAGTGACTACCAAGAAGTACCGAAATAGAGCTTAATGATATTTTGGAGCAACAGAATAACACTGCATCAAATACCATCATGCTGTGACACAATACAATGTTATGTCCAAAAAGTGGCACTCTGCTTCAGAACATCTTTACACCAAAAGATGGGATGAAGACCATATGTTAGAAAAGTAGAGCGCTCTGGTTTGGTACGTTAAACATGCAAGGTCTCATGATTCAGGGCCCTGTTCCAGCCTGTCACATTGATTCACTTTATGAATATGATCAATTCCCATACTTTGTCAGTCTCAGTTTCCCCATCACAAGTAAGGATAATGATCTTTGCTCACTCTTGTAAAGTGATTTGAAATCCTTTGGTGAACCCTGCAATAGAAAAGCAAAATCTTTTTGTCCTTATCACAGGAAGCCATTATGTTATCAGATCTGACACATGTTTGGTGGCATGGTGTCAAAACAGTAACATATGTACACTAAAGTCCACCCTCTTCCCAGAATAGATCCATTCCTAGGTGTGTGCGGGGACTGGGGCAACTCCCCTTCCCACTGCCCCTGGTGTGGGGCTCAAGGCAACCCCCTGCTGCTGGCTCCACCCCACCCTTCATCTACTCCATGCCCATCCTGCCCCACTCCAATCCACCCCCTTGCTTGAAGACTCCTCCTCCAAGAAACATAAGCCAGGGGATTACTGGGGGGGGGGGGCGCTGTCAAGGGGCAGCAGCAGGGACTACCCCCACACACACTCACTCTAGCAGCAGGAGCTGGAGTGACCCGGTATCCTGCTCTCCTCCCTTCCACCTGGCCCACTGCACTGTGCTTCACAGTGACAGTGGGAAGAGGAGCACCCGGGAAGAGGAGCATCCTGGGGCGGGGGGTGGGGGGCCAGGTTCTGCTTCCTGCTGCTGTGATGAAGCAGAGCACAGCAGGCTAGGAGAAGCCATTGGGGTGGACCAGGTTGCCAAGTTGCTCTGGCTCCTGCCACCATGGTGAGTGTGGCTGGGACCCCTACTGTTGTCCCTGGCCAGGCCTGCAGGTAATCCTCTAGGCCACCCTGGACGTCATACATAGCATGGTTGAGGCAGCCACCGCAGGGCGACCCCCCCAGAGTGCATGGGGTAGATGATCTGAACTGTCTTATGGAAGGGACAGCTCTTCCCCAGAGATGCTACCTCTGGATCATGCTGTAGCGCGTTGACAGGGTAGTGGGGAAAAAGTGGAAAAGTTCGCCCTGCTACTGCCTCCACTGTACTTGCTCTTTGAATGAATAAATAAATAGTTTAAGTTTTTGGGGATCCCAATCCAATTCTTTTCACCAGCATTAAATCTGCTCTGAAAATTGGCTCCTTGGAGGTATGCAACTGCTCCCCTCCTCCCCGATTGTTTATATTTATATTCTTTATCTGTTAGATAAGAATAGCTAAAGAAACAGATTGTAGTGTTCTTGGCTCTGCTCATCTGTCAACTTTCTTGGTTTGCTGTGGAGTGTGGAAAATAACAGCCATAGAAGCATTTTGATTTGCTCGCTACAATAAGAAAAAGGAACTTATAACTAGACACAGACCTGAACCAGGTCAGTGGAAGTGAAGCCTGCTAACTCTTTCTCAGAATGAGGTGGAAGTCAGGGTTCATCTCCAGATCTGAACCCAATGGTTTTTGTTACCTCTGTAATGGACCCAATGTAGTTTTAGACCATCCTACAGGACACCTGACATCATCTTCATTCCCTGACAAATCTAGGAAAAGTCTCAGGAGCAACATCAGCGCCTTCATCGATTTGACGAAGGCCTGTGACTGTCAATCACAAAGACACGTGGAAGACACTGCCCTGATTTGGCTGCTCTCCAAAATTCATTGAGGTCCTAATCAGATATCCATGATCAGATGACTGCCAAGGTTCTCTGTAATGGCCTTGAGACAGAACCTTTTGTCATAACAACTGGGGTTAAGAAGGGATGTATCATTGCCCTCCACCTCCCATTCTCCATCTATTTAGAAGTCATTTTGGTCCTTGATAAAGATCGCCTCCCCAGTGGAGTTAACAGCCAATACAGAATGGATGGGTGGCTCTGTAATTTTTGAGGTCTCAACTCAAAGTGTAAAGTCTTCAGGCTGTCTATTACTGATCTTCAGTATGCTGATGTCTGCGTCATTCTCATGCACTCTTAGAATGGCCTTCAGTCCATGTTGGATTTCTTCGAATGAGCTTACCAAAGCCTAAGAGTCTCATTATTGAGAAGTGATCTATCAACCTGCTCCAAGCCTTGCCAATGACCCACTACAAATCACCACTGAGGGTCATACTTTGGAGACAGTTGACCAGTTTTGCTACCTTGGTAGGCAACTTTCTCAAGATGCAAAAATCAAAAATGAGGTCCAGCACAGGATCCAATGAGCAAATGCTTCCTTTGGGAAATTGTCCTGCTGTTATTTCATGGACCATGTCTACCAGCAGAATGCCAAGATCCAGATCTACAATGCAATTATTGTTCCTACACTCAATTATAGATGCAAAACCTGGATGACCTATCAGCAGCTCTGAAGCCCTGCAAGAGTCTGTAGAAGTACCACCAATGATGCGTCCAAAAGATCATTGTATCAAGTGGCAAGATCACTACACCAACACTTGTATCCTCACTGAAGCCAATGTCACAAACAATGAAGCTATGATCCTCAGCTGATCCATGGTCAGAGATCCCACGGCGTTCAGATAACATACTGAATAAAGTACAAAGACATACTGAAATTGTATCTTAAGAAAACTGGTTTCAACATCACAAGCTGAGACGGCTTTGATATTTGCAGTAAAAGCACATACTCTACTTAATTTAATTTGCTTCATCTACTGGTCCTGCTAGTGATAGGTAGTCATCCTTTCACCTCCTTCCTCCCTGGATCCTAACTGTCTACTCCTATAATCTGAGGAAGTGGGTCTTACCCGTGAAAGCCCATTACCTCATTAATGTGTTAGTCTTTAAGGTGCTACAGGACTGCTTGTTATTTGTGAAGCTTAGAGGAGTAAGTCATTAACCAACCCCAACGGCACCATATTCTCCATCAAGCAGTGGCCTGCTTCAAGGGGAAGCACCTTGACCTCCAAATTGAAAAAAGATTGAAAAGGAAGGAAACAGAAAGAAGCTGGCCTGCCATGAAATGTCTGTACCTACTTCTGGTGGACTTGCAGTTCCAGGGTCAGACTCCTGAGTCATCTCAGGACACATATAGCCCATAAATCCATGGTAGGGATCATCCTTGAATCAAGATATTGCCAATTAATTTATGAATGGACCCAATGGTTCTTGTTACCTCTGCAATCCAGAACACTGATCTTTAAGATCCTCAAATTTTGAGGAAGTTTGGAGTGTTTGGTCTGAAATCTGCCACTCAGGTTTACTTCCAATTATAAACCAAATTCCTGTAAACGAGTTTTGTCAGGGTCTTAAAGTGACTATCTCTTCCTCTGCCAGCAGAAAAAAAGGAAAGCAAACTATAGTAAGCCAAATTCAACTCTCATATAAGCAGATGCAATTTTTGTGGGAGAGCAGAACAAACTGGGAATATCGTTATAGATGGATGATTATATTTAGTCAAAAAGAGACAATGGGCCAAATGCATGCTTAGTGTAACCCAAATGATTTCAAATTGATTTAAAACTAGAATAAACTTGACACTTGGCCAGAGTTATGAATTGAGTCATTAAAAGAAAATGTCACAGATGAGGATTTTTTCCCTATTTGTTTTCACTTAATATAAGACCCAGATCCTGATTGGTGCCACTAGATGCTATTGTAATAGAAATAGTAAATAATAATAATAATAATAATAATAATAATTAATGGTATAATAATAAGTCACTGTTCAAAAACAAGCAACATCTGAAGAGAATCAGGCACAGGTTTTACACAGTTTGTTCTTTTCATGCCTTGCCATTTTTCCTTGAACCAAATCAGTCTCTCTTATATAACCATGATAATCCTGAATCAGAATTGAAGTGCAATTTGGGACCATTAAAAAAATTAATATTCACTTACTGGCTGCAAAGTCTGTTAGCCAATGTGTTCTACCATTTTACACAGTGAAAATTTTGAGCATTTGCTGCAAAATTATACATCTTGTTATACATTGATTACATTAGGGCAGAATTGTACATTTAATTACTGCCTTTGATATTGAACTGCTCTCTGGGGTGGATGATTTGGAATTGTGGGCATATATTGTACTGAATTATCTTCTAAGGGAATCCACAAAGAACAGCAAGATTTCTTAAATAGCTAGACAGGAAATGGGAAGAATGGTGGTGGGTGGGGGGCATGAGAAGCAGGAGGTCCTATCTGCTTCATTTGTGTCATTCACAGAAGCTGAGAGGAATGGGTTAATATTTTTTCCTTTTGTAAAGACCACATTCTCATCCACTTTCCATTGCTAGTGCAGGACAAGATCTGCAGATTGCAGTAAACACCAGCCTCTGCCAGTAGAGCTAAAGAAGACTATTAAGCTGGTCTGAAGCTGGATCTTACAACATCTTATATAGGGCTATGATCACTAGAGGGCAACTTTTGTTTGTGCGTACACTTTATATACTTAGCATTCATGGAGGAAGTTTATTTTCTAGTATGGGTGTGTGGGATGGGTCTTCACAGTCTTAGTGGGGTTATGTGCAATGTGTCCATGTGACATTACTGTCCATTTACGGTCTCTGATATTTAATGCAAAAATCTCGGGGACTAATATCCTGGTTAACCACAAGGTGGAAGAACTGCTTTACTTATGGTGCCAACTTGGCTAACTTGCATGAAATATGCACGCACATTAGGCTTGTATCATTAGTGTTACTATTTAATAGTTCTGTTATAGTAGCATGCAGAGATTCCATTCTGGAGCAGAACATCCCAATGCTAAGTTCAGTATAAACATAGTCCACCATCCTGCAAGTAGCATCACGCACTATGCCACACAGAGTCCCACTGACTTCAACCAGGCTTCACACAGGGATCTGTCTGCGTGGAGCTCCATGCAGGACTGGGACTTTAGACACAGAGGCTTGGCCTATACTAGAACATTAGGTTGAACTTAGCTGGCTTAGGTCAATTTTCTAAGTAATCAGTCCATACAACAGGGTCTGTTCTGACTACATTAAGGAGTCCAAAAGTCAGTTCTGGTACTTCTGCTTTTTACAAGGAGTGACACCAAATTCGACCTTGCATGGTCGACTTTAGGCTAGTGCAGATGGAGCATTGTGAAGTTTGATATTCCTGGCCTCCTGGAGGTGTTCCACAGTGCTCCAGTGTGAACGTTCTGACCAGCACTTTCAGATCCACTCCTCTCCAGGTGTGCAGGAAATGGCCTAGGAAAAGTTTGAATTTAATTTCTTGTCTGATGAGCATGGTGAGTGGAACAGGGAGCATACCTCAGCTGCACATCTAACCATGAATTCCCAGGGTTGCAGATGAGCTCCAGCATGGAGCATGCAGAAGATTCAGAACCTTATTGCTGTGGGGTAAAGGGGTCAGGGGGAAGAAGATGTGCTGGCAGAACTACAAAGCAGCAAAACAAACATATACATCTATGCCAAGATCTCACAGGGCATGGTGGGAAAAAGATACACCTGGAACATCCAATAGTGCCACATGATAATAAAGGAGCACAGGCAGGCGTACCAGGGGACAAAGGAAGCAAATGAATGTTCTGTGTCATCACCGCAAACATGTTACTTCTATGAGCAGCTGCATGGGATTCTGGGGGGAACCCAACCACTGTCCCCAAACACTCCATGGATTTCTCCCAAGAGATTGTTCAGGCAGCTTCTTCTGGAAAGAGTGGGGACAACATGGTGCATAAGGAAGAGAAGGAGGATGACAATGGTCACTAGACAAATGAAGCAGCTGATCTAGCTGACAACCAGGAACATTTTTCAACTTTGGATCTCATCCCCTCCTCCCGGGACACTTTGCTGCCGGACCCTGATGGCGTGGAGGACACCTCTGGTGAATTCTCATTTTTAATCATGTTACAAGCAGATTATGGAAATTGGGTGTGATCTGTGGTGGGCGCTGTACCTACAATCTGCCTCCCCACCAGAACAACTTGCCTGGGGAAGAACCAGGAATCTTCCCCGCATATCTCCATAAAGCTCTCAGAAGGGTACTCTTTAATCCTTCTCACAAGGTTTCTGGGGAGGCCTGCCTTATTCTGACCCCAGCGATAGGACACCTTTTCATGCCAAGCCAACAGTAAGTAATCTGGCATCATTGCACCACAGAGCTGTACAATATGATAACCAGTCTTCTGCCCACATTCAGTCAGCATTCATTTCTTATCAATGTTTGTTATTCTAACAAGGCTCATACATTGCACTGCAACCTAGAGGAAGCTGAGGAAGAAGGTATATGTAAATTAAGAGAATAAAGGTATGATAGCACAAGTAGCACGGCCATGCATGGCCTGCTCTCTCCCTTACCTTTCCCTGGACTCCTGCTGGAAGGGAAACTTTCATTGTCCCAGCCAAGGGGGTGGAGGAAACAGTATGTTTATTGCTAGTGTTTCTCAATGAAGGGAGAGAGTTTTACAGACAGGATTTACAGGCCAGCACACATCATACAGGTGGCACTTCCTTAACAGCAACAGACATGACTGTCATGTTGCTGTCTGGTTATTCATAAAGCTGTTTTTCAAAGCTTCCCTGATTAGCAGTGCCCCTCACTGTGCTCTCCTTATTGCTCTGGTGTCTGGATGCTCATAATTAGAGGCCAGGAGATCTGCCTGTGCCCTCCAGCCTGGTATGAGATTTTCACCTTTACTTTTGCATAAGTTATGGAGCACACAGTAGGCGGCTACAAGGGGAATGTTGCTTTTGCTGAGTTCTAACCAAAGCAGGAAACTCCTGAACCTGGCCTTTGAATGGCCAAATGAACATTCTACTACCATTCTCCACTTGATCAGCCTGTAGTTGAACTGCTCCTTACCATGGTCCAGGCTGCCTCTTTATGGCTTCATGAGTCAAGGGAGCAAGGGATAAGCTGGATCTCCAAGGATCACTATTGGAATCTCCACAATACCAATGGTGATTTTCTGGTCTGGGAAGAAAATTCCATTTTGCAGCTTTCTGAACAGACAAGAGTTCCTAAAGATGCTAATCAGAGGGGTAGCTTTGTTAGTCTGTATCCACAAAAACAATGAGAAGTCCTGTGGCACCTTATAGACCAACAGAATTTTTGGAGCATAAGCTTTCGTGGGAAAAGACCGACTTCACATGCATGCATCACGCACCATTTCCAACCATTCCACCCTGATATTGATGAAACAGCTCTTGTGATCCATCAGTGCCTGCAACACCATTGGGAAGTACCCCTTGTGGTTTATGTACTCTGTGGCAAGGAGGTCTGTTGCCAAGATAGGGATGTACGCCACAGTTAGGGAATCCCATTGTGGTAAGGCCATCCACTATGTTTCTGCACATTTCCCAGAGTCGTTGTTCGTAGCAGAAGGGTATTGATTACCTTGACTATCTGGACCAAAGCAGCCCCCATAGTAGATTTTCCTACTTTAAATTGGTTGATGAGTGACCGGTAGCTGTCTGGCACTCCCTCAAAGCTATTGCCACTCGCTTCTGAACTATCAAAGCAGGTCTCGTTCTGGTATTGCTGTGCTTCAGGGCAGGAGAAAGCACCACACAAAGTTCCATGAAAGTGGCCTTACGCATGCAGCAGTTTTGTAGCCACTGCTGATGATACCAAACCTGCAAAACAATGCAGTCCCACCAGTCTGAGCTTGTTTCACAGCACCAAAACTGGCATTCCGCTGAGTAGAAAGCATTGCGTGCAGCCAGCATCTCACCGTTCCTCCTTTCCTCTGTTTCACATATGTGTATGTCCGTGTCCTCCTCTGAGTATTCATTGCTCTGAGGGCTGCTTAGGCTCTGCTCATACCACAGCATAATGTGTGAGGAGTTTACAATACTTACCACAATTGGAAGCTGGTTGGGCCCCTCCCAGACACATTCAGCCTGCACAGCATGAAATCAACAGAGCCAACAACCAGTTGCAGACCCCATGCACGCAACATGGACCCCCAGCTGCAGCAGCAGCAGCAGCGGCAGCAGCAGCAGCAGCCAGAAGCCCTGGGCTAAGGGCTGCTGCACGCAGCGACCATAGAGCCCCTCAAGGGCTGGACAGAGCATCTCTCAACCCCTCAGCTGATGGCTGCCATGGAGGACCCTGCTATTTCGACGTAGCGGGACGTGGATCGTCTACACACACCCTACTTTGACATTGAATGTTTAAGTAGGGTGCTATTCCCATGTTTGGATAGGAATAGCGATTTCGACGTCTTGCCGCCTAACGTCGATTTCAACGTCGAAATAGCACACAGTGCATGTAGACGCAACGCGTGCTATTGCGACGTTGTGCCAGCTACTTCGAAGTAGCCGGCTAGTGTAGACACACCCTTTAAGTTATAACAGGAAGCTGTATACTGAATTTGGTAGTCCTAGTTTTTACTTTTTAGGATGAGTTCATGATCAAACAAGCTAAGTCTCTAAAATACATAGCAGATTTTCAGAGCAATGGCCCAGCACCAGTGCTTGTTCAAAATATATTGTTCTTGAAAACTTTTTACCAGTCTTCCCTAGGTATTTGTAGCTCTAGCTGGTCACAAGATTCACTTCATTCTGATTATCTTGCTCTCCAAAGACAGCAAAGCCCTAACATGATTTTAGTAACAGCTGCTTTACATACCTACCTATCTCATGGAACTGGAAGGCAGCTTGAGAGGTCATTGAGTCCAGTTCCCTGCCCTCACAGCAGGACCTATCACCATCCTTGACAGATTTTTTTTTAATCTATTTGCCCCAGACCCCTAAACAGCTCCCTCAAGGATTGAAATCACAGCCTAGGCTTAGCAGGCAAATGCTCAAACCACTGATCCCTCCCCCACTAAAACATAGCACCAGAAATCATAGCTTTGGAGAACCTAGAATCTCAGTTCATGGTATAAAGCATCTATCTTTAATTTTATGTGTCTTGGGATATCAGCTAAAACCTATTTCATGCTTAAAACACACACATTAGAGTGGAAGCTGGGAGAGGGCAAAGCAAGAATGTACTAAGGATGATGTGACTTCAAGGGCAGATGGTTTTCAAGATATTGAACATTACAATGTAACTGATCTCTTCAGTCCAGTGCAGTGATCGGCAACCTCTGACCCATGGGTCGCATGCAGCCTATCAGGGTTTCATGTGCAGCCTCCACATCCCCCCTCTTCACCTTTCTCCCACGTCTTATGCAGTGAAGGCCTTGCACTTACTTACTCCTCTTCCCTCCAAGCCTAATAAATTGGCTGATTTGCACCCCACTCTTCCCCCTCCCCCACAGAGCTAGAAAACCATGAATCAGCTGAGGGACAGGAAACAGCGGGAATGCAACGTGCTTGGGAGAGGAGGTGGGGAAAAGGCCAGGCAGGGATTTGATATTGTACAGTAAGTATAAACGTTTCTTTTTCATTACTAGAAGTTGATGACAGTTCAATTAATATATGAATGAGTAAAGCATCTGTGCTTGTTTTGAAATATTCAGCATGCCATGTATTTAATCCTATTCTTGGTGTCATGGTTCGTGCACATGAATTCAATGTACCAGTATTGCAATTGCAATTTCAATGTACTAATAATTGTTCAATGTGGCCCACTGAGACAAAGGAAGGACACTCATGGAGCCCAATCACTAGCCTTGGTTGCCCATCGCTGGTCCAGCAGATTTATTTTGAAACTGGTCCAGGACTGAATGTAAAACTAGACTTCAGACCAGTACACACAGCTCCCCAATCTTTTGTCTATCAAATCTGTATGTGGGCAGGAATCCCAAAAACACATACAATCACATGTGCATAATTTGTACATGAAGTTACTGCTGTTCTACACATAAACGAGTATCTATGCACTCAACCATTTGTCTGTCCAAGTGCACTTGCAATTCCAATAATTGTACGTGCAAATTAAGGCTACGTCTACACGTGCATCCAACTTCGAAATAGCTTATTTCGATGTTGCGACATCGAAATAGGCTATTTCGATGAATAACGTCTACACGTCCTCCAGGGCTGGCAACGTCGATGTTCAACTTCGACGTTGCTCAGCCCAACATCGAAATAGGCACAGTGAGGGAACGTCTACACGCCAAAGTAGCACACATCGAAATAAGGGAGCCAGGCACAGCTGCAGACAGGGTCACGGGGCAGACTCAACAGCAAGTCGCTCCCTTAAAGGGCCCCTCCCAGACACACTTTCATTAAACAGTGCAAGATACACAGAGCCAACAACTAGTTGCAGACCCTGTATATGCAGCACGGACCCCCAGCTGCAGCAGCAGCAGCCAGAAGCCCTGGGCTAAGGGCTGCTGCCCACGGTGACCACAGAGCCCCGCAAGGGCTGGAGAGAGAGTATCTCTCAACCCCCCAGCTGATGGCCGCCATGGAGAACCCCGCTATTTCGATGTTGCGGGACGCGGATCGTCTACACGTCCCTACTTCGATGTTGAACGTCGAAGTAGGGCGCTATTCCCATCCCCTCATGGGGTTAGCGACTTCGACGTCTCGCCGCCTAACGTCGATTTCAACTTCGAAATAGCGCCCAACACGTGTAGACGTGACGGGCGCTATTTCGAAGTTACTGCCGCTACTTCGAAGTAGCGTGCACGTGTAGACGCAGCTCATGTGTGCAACGGCATGTATTCTTTTGTATGCACATGTGAGAAGCAGACTTTAGATCGGGGTCAGCAACCTCTCTGAGGGGGAGTGCTGAAACTTGACCTTTTGACCTCTATGTATGGTCCAAGTGCTAGTGATACTTTTTAAAGTCACTAATAATCCTGCTTACAACAGCTTCATTAATAAATAAATTAAGATGCAGAGCTTTACTGTTTAGGTGGTGGATGGTAGCATTAGCTGGTCTTTCGTTAATCCACAGGCAGCGTGGCTTTGAGCAAGCTCCTGGCTGCATGGGGGAGGAGGCACAGGGCTGAGCTCTCGCTTCTCATGCCGATAAAAACTGGCTCATGTTCCACTCTTGGCACCCGTGCCGGGGGTTGCTGACCCCTGCTCCAGATCTAAAATTACATTGTTGACCCCTAATGTAAGCCACCAGTTCAGTTTGCTATTTATCCTATGGATCTTTGTAGCTTACAAAGTAGTTTCTTCAATCTTGCACTTCTTGTCTCATGACAGTATCAACATTTAATTCAGAGCTGTCTGCAAATCATTCTTTTAGCTGCCATGCTCTTTTGAATTGGAATTCTGCATAGCAGCAGAAACTCAGTAAGCAAATTCCCTCTCTGGTTTTAAAACTGAAGTTGAAATTGGACCAGTTTTATTTGGTACAAAATGAATGAGCTTCCATGTGATCTGATTTTTATCATATTTCATTTGAACTTTTACTATAAGACATCTCCCAGGGACCCTTTTGAGCAAAAAGCTTCATAAATAAAACTATATTGAATTTCCAGTCTCTGTCTGACTCTTGAAATTATTTGATAATTTTTTGATCATAAAATCTTATCTCCGTAATATACCAATATGTGGAAGGTGACTCCAGATGTTTAGTAATGGAGCTAGATGTCTCTGTAGGTTTTTACTAATGGGTTTTCCTTTCCCTTATTAAAACAGGACAAATGGCTGTATTATCAACCCATGAACAGTTCTTTTGCATTCTGACTCATGGGTATTCAATACTCAGGGAGCTATTGATATTTCTACTATTCTCTGACTTCAGTTTTGCTTTGAATAGTTTTGTTAACATCAGATTAAATGTAAGGTGTTTAATTGACATCTGTGCAAGAGCAGCTATAGTTTAAGTAGAGCAGATGGTGTTCACAGTCACTTCATAGACTTAGGCTTTTTAAATTTTTCGACCAACTCCTTAAGAAGTTGGGTCCCTCTGACTCAGAAAGTATTCTCCTGGTGATTTTTGGTGGCACGGTGACTTCCACACATGGCTAGGTTAATCACAGGCATGTATTCCAGATGGATATCTCCTGAGATATCTTAACACTTTCCTACTTAAAACTCATATTATGGCTGCAGATTTTTTTTAAGTCACTTGTTAATTAACACTTACTGTATTTCTATTTTTCAGTGTGGGCACTATGGGTGCCAATGAACTTACAACATAGGTTTATTCCAATCAATGGTAAAAATCCTACCGATTTCAGATGAAGATGAATCAAGTCCCCAGTGTGGTATAACATGAGTTATGCCCCTCTGATGCCTAACCAGAAACATCATTTAAAAATGTTCTAGCCAACAGTTACTTTGGAATCATCTTTGCTAAGATTTATTTTCCTTTCACTAGAAGAGATTAGTTAAGCAAATAAATCTGAATCTAGACATTTATCTATACAATTTCACAGTAGCACAAGAATGTTAAAAATTCTCCTTCATCTTGAGAAAGTTACAACACTGGCCAATTGAACCATTCAAGAGACAAGTCTGCTGTGTCCCTAGAAAAATTCACACACTTTGAATTTTACAGACATTACCAAGTGGCAGAGAGATTTTTCACTGTACAATTGCAGTGCCGTGGCTTTTTGAACACCCCACCCCATTACTTAAGGAATTCATCTGTTCAGGGAAATATCAAGTTTCTTGGTACAATAAGTATTATTTAGTGCACCAGTGACAGTTCCAAGCTGCACTGGTTTACATGGGGGGACACTCACTCCATTTTTTAAAAAAGTATTTTAACACAGAAGGTTATATCAGATGTCAGACGTGTAGTGGGAAGGAGCTTTCAACGCCATGGCTTTGTGCCTGTTCTCCTTGGTATCCTGATATGAGAACATTGGGAGGCCAACAAGTGGTAAAATACTTAAACTTTTAACATGAAAATCACTGAAGAGCCCAGGTTCTTGTGTACAATGATTATTGCTGCATGCATAGTCTTTGCTATTTGCCTCCATGAGGCACTCCAGATCTAGAGTGAGGGAAATGCTGCTATGTGTCAGTCTGCCCTACACTCCCTTAGATTACTTTACCACAGATGTATGTGAGCGTAAAGAAATTCAGCTCAATATAATAGAGGCACTAGAAGGTAAAAATCACATCTTCCTGTTAGTGGCTTTTTTGCCTCATTCTTCTCTTCATGCCTTTCAGGATGGGAGTGAAACTGTTGGAGGCTCCTTTACACTCTGCTACACGTAGCAGGCAAAATTCAGAGGTAATATACTTAAATCTGAAAAGGAATAGTTTAGTGTGCATAAGAGATGCCAGACCTACAGTTCTCGGTGTAGACCCCTTCTTCTGCCCATATAAAAGGTGCAAGTAAAAGCAGTGCAAATTTCTCCTGACTGTTACGTCAATGTTCCTCAACCCTGATCTGGAAAAATCATGTCTGAAGAAAACAAAACAGCAGTCAGGTAGCACTTTAAAAACTAACAAAATAATTTATTAGGTGCTTTATGGGACAGACCCACTTCTTCAGGTCTGGAAATAGTCTGAAAGTCTGAATAGAATGTGTGTCTCCAAAGCCCATCAAGACATTGACCTGCTCAAAGTGCCAATAAGAAAACCAACTATGACATTGCTTTTTAGTAATTTGGGTATGTACACTAGGAGCTAAACTGAGACCCACCAGCTCACTTCATATGGGCCAATAAGTAGACATCACTGGGAATTACATTCAATCCCTGCTGACCCTCACTAGGCTTGAACCAGTGATGCAGAAAAATGGCACATTATTCCATCAACAATCCCTCAAGCCACGTATTCCTCTCTATTTCCTTTTATGTTTCACCGGGGAAGGAAGAATCCAACACTGTGAGCCTCCTCCTCAGATGAGCTTGATTTTAGGGGAAATATTAGACTTGATTCTCCTCTAACTTATATTTTTATTACTCCAATGTAATACCACTGGTTTCAGAAGAGATGCACCTATTTTATACCAGTGCAAGGGAAGACAAAGGCAAGGAACCATGTGTGGGTGCAAATTGGTATGCAGGATTCTAGACACAAAATTTGTATCCACATCTGAATACGTATCTGCAAACATGAGTTGCAGATACTTGCATCCGCATGCATGGATGCAGACGCCAGTAGATATAAAGTGGATATCTACAAATTTGCAGGGTTCTAGATTAAAAAAATTGTATCCGCAGTCATATCTGCAAAATTGAGCCATGAATATTCTCAGATATAAAACAGATGTCCACACTTTTGCAAAAGTCAAGCTCCTTCATTTTTTTTATTGGCGTTTACTCACTATTTGCTTGCTGGCTTTCCTTTTTTAAGGTATTGTCAGTTAACTCTCAGGCTTTCAATTTAAAAGGTCAAGTGAAACAACGGACCTAAACCAGGTTCCTAATTAAGATGAATCTTGTCCTGCAGTGTAAATCTCTCTCTCTATGTTATCACTGTGAACCACAGCAAGAAGTCAACATACCTCACCACTGATTTACAAAAAAGAGATCGTTGCACAATTTGCCCATCACTAGAAGAAGGCAATTTTTGCCCCAGAGATTAAGCATTATAAATTATTTGTTAGATCAGCTAAAACTAGCTACATATGCAGAAGGAAGGATAAGGCCTCCTTAATCTGTGTTGTAACTTCAGTAATTTCAACAAATAGATCCCACTAGGTTTACATTTAATAAAGTCCTAATGCTCCCTCTAATAAATTTTCTTTTACAGGTGATTTCTTCAGCATAACAGTGCCTTGCAGCAGCAAGTTAGGTGAATGGCAGATGTATGTTAGGAATCCCAGGAGATTTCTCACAGCTGTTTGCCTAATCAAAGCTAGCGAGGTGTATGGTCTAAATTCAGCACATGTATCAGACACCCAGTGAGTCTGATATGCTACTATAAGCCACCTTCTATTTTCTGCTTACTACTAATTGTGGGTGGCTGTCTGTGCCCTTTGTCAAATTACACATTGTACTAAATCAGAAATACTTTCCTTAGAAGAACAATTTATTTATTCTTAATGATTACAGCTCAAATTCAGTCCCAGAGAGTGAACTCTTTAATTTCTGTGATTATTGCTGCATCTCTAGAAACATTACTCACAGCCAACAAGCAAATACATACCCACCAATGTTCCCTCCACTAGATAATGTACAGTGTTCCTTACACAATTTAATATTCTTTATTGCCTTTTCTGTTATGGGGTGCCCAAAACACTCCTGTGCCTGTAAATACTCAGTTGCTCCTAAGCTATGAAGGATAGGTTTCTGAGAGCTTTGAAGAACAGCATTGACAAAATCACAACAGTTGTATAGCAATGATGAAATTTGCCTTCCTGTAGTGCTTTTGAGCCATGGTTCTTGAAGTGATTTATAGGCATTAATTAATGACATGTCCTAACAACAAAGAGCATGAGCTAAATATGAAATTCTATGCGCTTTCCTCATGGATAAACTACAACTCAACAAGGTTTTGTGATTTGCCCAAGTTATAGCTCAAAATGGTGGAGCAGGGAATGAAAAACAGGAGTTCTAATTCCCACACCCCTGCTCTGGCCTCTACGCAACTCTGGCTGCACTTGCTTCTGTTTATTTGCCCGACTCGAATTTGGAATCACTGTTTATAGTTTTAAAATACTGTGGTGATCTCAGCTGCATTTTTGAAGGAAGGGCTCACTGTTTCCCGTGTGCTGAGTGCTCAGGCAGCCACCCAGGAGAGATGATTAGCAGAGCAGCCACAGTGCTCACATCTGGCAGCATGTGTTTCTACTGTGGATGCACATCTGCACATGCCTCGGTGCACATAACAAAATTTATTCTGCATATGGATGGGAGAAATCGGAGGGAATCCTGATCACATCAGTGTGAGAAATGGCTTCCCTTGCATTGCTGTATGTGTAGTGCAGGAAGTTTGCCTACTTGGACGCCTACTTGAACAATGCACAAGGTACTTGGTTCTGTTCTCTTACCTAGTCCTTTGCTTCCAAGAATTTCAGAACCATTACAAACACCAATTAATCTCTCACACCCCTTTATGAGATGGGTCAGTATCATGATGTCCATTTAAAAGGCCGTGTAACCAGAGTACAGAGAGGTAAAGTGTCTTGCCCAAGATCACACTGTGAGACTGTGGCAGGACTCAGGTTTCCTGGCTCTGAGGGCTGGGTAGTAGCCACAAGATCAAGGATATTGCAAAGCCCAGAAAACACAAAGAAAGAGGTGATCTTTATTATCCATGAGACTGTGCTGCAAATTTTGGGCTGCGGTCTTAATTTCCCCCTTAAGTGCTTAAATTCAGGGATTCAGTATAGGTTCTTCTCTTCTCTTTGGGTGTGTCTATCTTAGAAATAAAATGCCACAGCTGGACTGTGCCAGCTGACTCAGGATCCCAGTGTTTGAGCTACAGGAGTGTCTAACTGCAGTGAAGACCAGTTGTTTTCAACCAGTGTGCCATGACACTGGTGTGCTCTGAGAACTGTTAAAGTGTGTCATGTGAGTTCATCAATTTCACCTTGCCACAGCTCTTTGCAGAGCCACCCAGCGAGGAATTTGATGACCCTGTGCCAGCTGGGACTCAAGCAGCAAGGCTTCCTGAGTCTCAGCTGGTGCAGGGTTGGTCAGTTTCCTTCCACGGTCGCTCTTTGTAGAGCTGCCCCAAGGGGTAATGCTGACACCACAGGAGCCTGTTCATGCTGGGAGGCAACTCAAATGCTGTTTCCTGGCCTGAATGGGCTGGTGGAGAGCCTGCCCCCTCACCCCCTGCTGTAGCAAGGCAGGAGAAGGGACAGAGGGAGGGTGTGAGCCTGTTGGAATTAGAATGTGGTTTAAATGCTGCATCCCAGTGCCAATGGGCTGGAGGGGAGGGGTGACGTTTATGTGCAATCTATTCAGCTGAAAACAGTGGGTGTGCTGAGGAATTATTTGTGTCACTGAAGTGTGCTGAGTTACTGAAAAGGTTGGGAACCACTGGTGTAGATATTTCAGCTCAGGCTGCAGCCCAAGTTCTGGGATCCTCTCAATTTTCAGGGTCATAGAGCCCAGGCTTTAGCCCAAGCCTGAATGTCTACACTTCAATTAAACAGCCCTGCAAGGCCAGGTCAGCTGGCACAAGGCAGCTGGAGTTTTGGAATGCAGTGTAGACACAATCTCTAAAGCTGGAAGGGTTCATAGAACAGAGGGATCCTAAAGAGGTTTTTTGGAGGAGGAGTGAGAAGCTGGGTAAATATCTAAGCCTATGGGGTGACATGGAAGTGGGAGAGAAACTGGAAGCTTGCCAAGGAGACAAATAGATGATCAAGAGAGAAAGTAGAGCACAGAGCGTGGGATGAGATGTAGGCAGCCAAGAGAAGAAAGATATGGGATAGCCAGAGTTGTGCAACACTTTGAAAATGAGGATGAAAAGCTTTGATCGTTATCTGAAGGGAGAGGGGCAGGCACTGAAGGGGTTGGAGAAACAGGAAGACATGGTCAAAGCCTCTAGCCATAGTAAGTTCTCTGGGGCCCGAAAAAAAGAAGGAAAAGGCATTTTTCCATTCAATCGATTTAAAGCAGAGGATGTTAGAATACAGAGACTTTTCCTATCCAGTTACTAGTTTCTATTCAGGAAGGCTCTTCAGCATGTGTCTGATGTTAAACCTGTGACAAGGTCAGTGATTTCAACGAGGATTGAGTAGTCACATGCTTAAAGGCAAACTCTAAGGTTACCATATTTGAACTTTAAAAAAAGAGGACACCCCTGAGAGGAAGCGTAGCTCTATCAGTATCTACCAACTCACGTTGCATTAATATGTTATAGTGTAACAGTGCATTAATACAATGTGAGTTGGTAGATACCCATACAGATACACTCCCTCTCCGGGTGTCCTCTTTTTTGAACGTTCAAGTATGTTAACCTTACTCATACCTAAATATTTTGCTCAGTTGTGTCTTAGGCAGAATTGCCATGTGGCTTGGTAGAAAAGACCACAGTAAAGAACTTAAAAATTTAGAAATAAGATACACAGAGTATCTATTACAGAATGCATTACATTCTATAAATTAATAACATGTCCTATAGTGAGGCAGCTCAGCCTATATGGAGTTGCAGCCCCTTAGAACTCTGCTGCTCTTTGCGCTGTGCAGCATAAATTCACAAACCACCCAGTACACAACCCTGTGGCTGAAATCAGAGGGTAGGTTATTAAATCATTCCATCAAACACTCAAAGGGAATGGCACAGCATACAAGGAGTTGAAATGCTTGGCAAGGAAAATAAGGGTAGTGCAATTAGGAGCACTTCCTGTGTATGTTTAATGCCAGTTTTTAATACATCCTTTACTTTCAACTTCAAAGTATCAGAGGGGAGTAAATTGCTAGTGTTCAAGTTCCAGCTGAGCACAACTGGAGGTGGAATGCCTTCTTTTAGAAACCGCTGGTCGATTATGTTATGTCTGCTTGAAAACCTTTAGGAACAGCCCCAGAAACTGGCAAGAGTAGCTGATATTCTGCCCTACCGATTCAAAACATCATGGCTCATGAATCAAATTGCCAGAAGGGTTTTACGTGCCGTAACAGAGAAAGAGAGGACTCTCAAAACTAAAATTTCAACCACATGGGAAATAGATTTTTAGAATACCCCTGTTTTGCAAATTTGCAGGAAAGGAACCCTTATTCCCAAAACAAATTGGGAAGAAGGGAATTTCAAAGTCAGTGGTTTATTCGAAGCGCCTGAGTCTACACAGCCAGTTGGCGTTTTCAAAGCAGCACTTTCGAAGCGCAACTGGCGGCATTTTGCTAATTGGGTGCTGAATAGTCATATCAGCACCTCATTAACCAGTTCCAATCTGTGTCATTTACATGCCCTTTCCAAAAGGGAGGGGCATATGGAGACACGGCCTGTTTGTGCAGTGGATAATTAGGTTTACTAGCGGATCGTTTGCATGCATGGTTATCATGAGCGCATGTGGCAATACAACAAGTAGATGTGCAAATGATGAACATGGATATTTGTTTAGTCAGTAGTTTATGAACAAATCTAAAACCCAGGATTGTACAGCTACAGTGTTAAGTAACTTTTTATTAAGTTTTCATTTTTAACCCTTCTTTCCTTTTTTTGCAATACTCTAAATCAGTGGTTCCCAAACTTTTGGGCATCACACCCACCTTTTGATTTTAAGAACCCCTCATGCCCCCCCCCCGACCTCTCTTTTTTACCTTGGGCCAGCCACCCCAGCTGCCTGCCTGAGCCCCTCCCCTCCCCCAAAGCCAGGCACCACCAGCCCTTCATCTAAACACATCCTTGTCCTCCCCGCAACCCAGCCCACACTCACTCATCTTTGCAGGAGGCAGCTAGGTCCATGTGGGCCTTTGCCGGCTGCCTGCTTTTTATAGCAGCTCCACTGGGTTGCCCATGTGAAATGGCAGGGGTTGAGAGCCAGAAGCAAGGACCGGCCCTTTCTTAGGTTGAGGGGAATGACTTGGGGGGCTGAGTTGCCTCGTTCCACCCCCCCTGGAATTTCTTCACACTCCTCCATAGGGGCATGCCCCCCATTTGGGAAGCCATGCTCTAAGTTGTGTCTGTATTGCCCTTTCCAATCTGGAGCTGTATTTCAGAGTTTCAAGCAAAAACTGAAACCAGTATGTTGGCTTCTGCTTATGAGCCTCCATTTATATGGCACAACATCTTGCCAATACATATTTGTTTGCGTACTAGCATTACAGATGTCAGAATAGTGTTAGGAAGAATCTATATGCATTTTTCCTGACAACAAAGAGCTTTCAAAAACTTGAGTGTTCAGCAGAGAACCTCAGGTAATCACTTTTCGCAGGTGGGCCCTGGATGCAACAAATAATTATTATGGATATGCGCAATCTTCCCCACATGCATGAAATTAACTCTGAAATCATGAAGGTGGCAGTGGGATTGTAAGAATCAAGAGATGGGAGAAGGAATGTGGCTCAAGACTGTATCTTTCCTCCTCCTGTCCCTGTCAGGCTTTTATGACTAATTATTAGTTTAGAAAATTTAGAGCACTTTCCAGATCTTTTACACTGACTGCAGAATTTCCAGAACTGTAAGAATTTCCAGAGCTCCACCCCGAGATGTCCTTAAGCATCTGCACTGGATTTTCCATCATGAGATGCGTGGTTGGTGTCTGCAAAACTTAAACTCCGCATCTTCTCCCCACCACTTCCAGACAGAAGAGAAAAACAAGTCCCAAGCAAAACAATCCCCACCCCACAAGAAGAAAGGAAAATGAATTCAGCATTCAGGCCATGAGGCAATATTTTGCTGACTTTGGTTAGAATGCTGAGCAATGCTTGGTGTATACTAGGGCTGACTGAGCTAGTGCACTTCATGAGATCTCTCTAATGTGGGGGGGTTCCTTAAATTATAACAGCCCCCCCCAACCCACCCCAGCTCTGAGAGCTGGATCCAAACACAGGGTATGCAATATCTCAATTGATGCTGCTTTCTACTCTCAAGACAGACCTTGGTGGGTTATACAGTCTTCACCCTATTCTGTCAATAACTGTGGAGAGGAAAGGTCACTTCACCCCAGTCACACAAGCTTGATGGAGGAGCTCTAGGTGTGTCCACCTTTATCCCAGCCTCAGTCCCCACAGGATCTCCAGAGGCAGCTCTCTATAATAGAGCATATTTCAGACCTCCTTTAAATGTAGTTAAGTTTTAAGTCTTTGGAAACATAGGCTATGTCTACACTTGGCCCTTTCTTTTGGAAGAGGCATGGTACTGAGCCATATCGGCAGATGCTAATGAGGTGCTTCCATGAATATGCAGCACCTCATTAGCAGAATGCTGGCCACACATGATTCGAAAGTATCACACACGGTTCGAAAGCGCCGCTTTCGAATCATGCACAGCCCATGTAGATGGAGGCTTTTTGAAAGGAACCCGTGGACTTCAAAAGCCCTGTCTTCCTAAAACCAAGTAGGAAGAAGGGGCTTTTGAAGTCCGGGGGGTCCTTTCGAAAGGCTCCCGTCTACACAGGTGGTGCACAATTCGAAAGCAGTGCTTTCAAACTGTGCACGGCCGGCATTATGCTAATGAGGCGCTGCATAGAGATAAAAGCAGGAGCAGTCATAAAATCCAAAGAAGCACTCCCCTGCCCAGCTGTAAGTTTTTTTAGAAAGGGAAAGAAACACAATTGATTTGATGTTGAGGTAGTGTTCAAAATAATCCTTCAGATAGATAAATTCTGTGTCCATAAGAACTTTCCACCTAAGTGAATTGTCATCCCAAAGTGTCACTTTCTCTGATCTAGGGAGCTGTATAGATGAATTGCAACAGCTGAACACTGTAGACATCCTTTCTCTGCAGTAGTGGTGCCATTGAGCCGGCATGGTCCCAGCCAATGAACTAGCAAGGAATTTTTAGCTGGTACAGTACAATGGAAAGACTCCCTGCTGGCCATCCCCAGCCCCTCTACTGGCTGCCATGTCTACGTATCCAGGACTGGGGCTTGCGGGGTGGGCCTGGGAGTGCTACTGCAGCCAGGGGAGATACCAGAATTCTGCTCCTTTCTCCTCTACCTCTCCCAGCAGGACTCCAGCCCCACAACCCTCCCTGCCCCATACACAGATGTGGCAGCTCTACGGAGGGGCTAGGGAGGTGGGTTGGGAGTTCTGCTCTTTTCCTGGCTGGGAGGGGCAGTGGGGTAAGGAACAGAACTACCAGCAGCTCCGCTCTGATTGTCATAGAGCTCCCAGCTGCCCCTCCATCCCCAGGTAACATGAAATGGGAAAAGGAGGGGAAGAGTGTGGGTGTTCCTGACTGGGGATGGGGCAGAGTCATGTGGGAGATCACGTGGTCCTGCTCTTAGCTGGTGTGCTCTCTCCCTCCCATACCAGTAAGAACTTTTGCTTACTCACAGTTCTGCAGTAACAGCAAAGTTCCTTTGATACACTTTCAGAAATGGCGTAAACTCCCACGTTTTTTACAGGTTTAAGGGCAACTGTAAAGTCACCTGGATGCTGACAGCAAAAAGCATTTAAAAACCTGACAGTTCAGGAGAGAGCCTAAGAACTGCCCACATGAGTTTGTACCACTGAGACTCATCTTGGCAGCAGCACTGTCCTCAAGTTACCCTGACTCACATGTCACCGCAGGAAAGAAAGGAAAATGATTTAACATTACAGAGGTGATAGACACAAATGTGAAAGTTTAGACTGTCAAACATATCCTGCCTACGGAACAGGCAGGGAGATAAGAGCTGAATCAGAAGGATCACAGCCTCACTTTTTTCTTTCTTAAAAACAAACTACCCGCTGTCCATTGACCCCTAGTGCAGTACTGTATATATCGCAGAAACTTTGGTGAACTTCCTGTTTAGTGTTTTTATAGAACAGAGTCATAGTTCCGCAGGATATTCAAGGGAATAGTTGATGAATCACAAAAATTATAGCTGGGAAAGGCCATTTGGGTCATCTTCTCCAGCCCTCCTACCACCAGTCACAGCAGGGAGAATTATAAACGATAGGAACTCTGGCAACCAAAGATACAATTCAAGAAGAGTGTGGTGCACCTTTCCAGCATATGAATCCTGCACAGCAAGTGATTATTCTGATCCACCTACTCTCAAAGGGAACCCCAGCTTTCTCTGCTGATCGCTTGCCAGTTTTGATGTTGATACTGTGACTGTAAGCAGCAATTTTTTGCTGCAAATTCATTATTGAGCATTTCAGCATTTTATAACACATTGCTGAGCTGCACTGAGGGTCTCCCTTTGTGTGTCACGCAGTATCCTGCTTGTGCTGACTAGGCCCATGGTGTCCAACCCACTAGCCACTGGCCACATGTGGCTATTTGACTGTTTGAGAGTGGCTACTTGGCTTGAACAATTCATATATTTTCAGAATAATGCAGCTAGTTCACTATAGCTGTAGCCACTAGAGCATCTACTGCTTCAGAATGGTTGGATACCACAGGACTAGACAATGACAATCAGATAAATAATGAGAAAGGCACCAGGTTACTTAGGAAGGGATATTACTAATTCAAACCGGATATCAGCTACCTGGTGAGACGTTAGCACGTTTCTAGTCAACTGTAACCTAATCCTGTGAATCTAATGCTGCTCCAAGAAGTTCAGTGTGATCATTCTGTCTGAACGCCTCTTCCTCCCTCTGAGAACAGTCAAATCCTCTAGAGTTTATCCCCATGCTACATGAAAGCTGCTTCTATTTAAACAATAGCCTGATTTAAACAACGACTGCTAGACTGCTGAGAAGCTGCTGTTGGAGTCTTTGTTCTCTTTGTGTAGATGCATAGCAGCAGATCTTGCTGAATGATGATAAAGTTGGTTTAATTTTTATTTTGTGCTTCATTTCACTCCCTTTTCCCCTCTTTGAAACATTGTGCTCAACGTTCTAGCCAAGAAGGGCTTTGAAACTGAGCCAGATGGTACCTTCAAGGCACTGGCTCCACCTGGTCACATGCAGCAGCACAAGCCCTTGAGAGCTGGAATTCCTCATGACACTGGTGCAGCAGTTTCATAACCCTGAGAGAAAAGGAAGGATGTTCTGCCTCAAACTGGTTCAGCTCTACAGGCTATTGAGGGGATGGAAGCAGGGCCATGGCCCACCTTCATCCCAGACTCTTTAAGGTAGTGTGATTGTTTGAGCTCATCTATGCTCCTCACCTGGACTATACTTGTCTCCTGTGTTCGAAAAAGAGTGAGGCTCCTTGCTTCATATCTCCTGCTACCACTGCTCACGTACTAGTACAGGACCAGCTTCAACCTAGCCTTTTGGACAACTGTTATCAGTCCAGACCAAATTCTGCTATCTCTAAATATCTTTGCTAACCCTCCTGAAATCAATGGGGTGTGTATGTGAAGATAAACTCTTCCCTTGAAATTTCATCTGCACCTGCTAGAGCTCTCATTCAGTTGTGTGGCTTTACCTGGCGGTAGGCCTTGGAGGTGCAACTCTGGCACCCTAACCTGTGCTGTACATTAGAACTTACACAATGGAAAGGGGGAGTGCTGTGCAAGGGTTCCTGCACCTACTCCAGAGGCTTATTGGGGTGGAAAGCTTGTAGTATCAATCACAAAAGCCTGAAGTACCAATACTGAGCAAATCACAGTGGCCAAGAATCACAGTTTCTAAGGCATTGCTTTCTTGAGCATGTTACAGCATCTCTGTAGAACCCAGTTGTCAAGCTAATTCCAGGGTCATGCTGAGTTTCTTTGTCTGTTTCCAGCTCTTCAGCTACAGCAAAATCCGGAAGCTCAAGGACCAGCTTCATTCCTATTGATCCACTAGGTCAGAGGGTGGGGGAATAAGATCACGGGGGTTAAGTCTAGCCACAAGGCAGACATCATAGCTGTCATGCATGAGGACATTGACGGCCACCACGTTCCACTGGTTTTCCCACGTATCCAGTTCTAGGATCTCTTTGGTGATAATTTCATGGCGAGCTGAAATATAGTACCAACAACAAAATATCAAAGACAATGCCAACAGGGTCAAAGAAGTTTGCAAACTTAAAGAATTAATATTATTTCTTTGTGACAAATTTGTCATAATCAAGGTAGAGCAACCAAATGAAATCCCAGACATTCTTACAAACTGCTTTTTCACTGAGACTTACAAATCTTGACTTAAAAAAGAATTTTTCTTCTGTCAGACTGTGGCGCTGAATTACACTTCTTGGAAAAAGGAAGAACCTTTTATTTGCTAACACAGGACCTGAACTTTCTGGCAGTTTCACTTCTCAAAACCAAGTTCTTTTCCGTAATGAAAAGGGCCTTTCATTTTCCTCACTTTTTCTTTTCATTTCAAAGTTAGATTCTCACAGCAAGTGAACTTAATCTAAACTTTTCTTACACTGAAAAGAGAATGTGAATGTGTTTCGCTACCACTGTCCTTCCTCCACACCTGATGACTTGCTAAATGGCTTTATTAAAGCTGAGTCTCAAAGATTTGCAACCACAGACATTTCATAACCATCAGGAGAAGTATCATCACAATAAGAAACACTAAATACCCAACAGGTTTTCTCTGAGACTTTATAATCTGGTGACAGGCTTCATTGTGTAGCGTGTCTAGACTTGCACACCCATTTATCTCTTCTTTAGAGATTGCTCTTGATCCTTTCTTACATGCCCTCAAAACCTATGCCTTTATCTGTAGCGAGTGTATGTCAGTGTTTGTACCCTTCTATTCTTTGAGGCTGACAGCAATTTTAATTCATGGCGAGAAGAGGAAAGGAAGAGGTGAGGTTCCAGAGAGTTGCAAAACTCATCACCTTGGGAGCACAGTCCATTAATTCTCTCTCATGAGAACAGTCTTAGCAGTTCCCCAGTCCGATCCATAATATTCACATCTTATGATTTAGGAGAGATACATGAAAACAATTGTGTCATGATGGCTCAACATCACGAGACCTAACATATATCCGGGGCTATCCAACTGTTGGCTTGCTGGGTGCGGAGGAGAGCCACATGAAAAAAGAATTTCAGGGTAAGTTTCCTGACCCTGAATCTCCCCCACATCCTCTGGTGCAGTGAGCACCCAAAGCCAACCCTTTTTGTAATTATGTGTGTTATGATCACGTGTTCATTCCTAAAGAAACTGTTCACCAGGTCTGATCACATCGTTTTTCATATCGTAACAAAAAAAGAGATGCTTCTGTCTCACAGGCTACGTCTACACGTGAAGCCTACATCGAAGTAGCTTATTTCGATGTAGCGACATCGAAATAGGCTATTTCAATGAATAACGTCTACACGTCCTCCAGGGCTGGCAACGTCGATGTTCAACATCAACGTTGCGCAGCACCACATCAAAATAGGCGCTGCGAGGGAACGTCTACACGCCAAAGGAGCACACATCGAAATAAGGGTGCCAGGCACAGCTGCAGACAGGGTCACAGGGTGGACTCAACAGCAAGCCGCTCCCTTAAAGGGCCCCTCCCAGACACAGTTGCACTAAACAACACAAGATCCACAGAGCCGACAACTGGTTGCAGACCCTGTGCATGCAGCATGGATCCCCAGCTGCAGCAGCAGCAGCCAGAAGCCCTGGGCTGAGGGCTGCTGCACACGGTGACCATAGAGCCCCGCAGGGGCTGGAGAGAGAGCGTCTCTCAACCCCTCAGCTGATGGCCGCCATGGTGGACCCCGCTATTTCGATGTTGCGGGACGCGGATCGGCTACACGTGCCCTACTTCGATGTTCAGCTTTGAAGTAGGGCACTATTCCCATCCCCTCATGGGGTTAGCGGCTTTGACGTCTCGCCGCCTAACATCGATGTTAACATCGAAATAGCGCCCAACACGTGTAGCCGTGATGGGCGCTATTTCGAAGTTAGTGCCGCTACTTCGAAGTAGCGTGCACGTGTAGACATGGCTACAGATCAGAACTCCAAATCATAATTTTTTCTCAGTTTTGCCCACAATTAATTGTGGAAGAGGGAAGAAAAAGTAGGAATGGGGTGGGAGGGGGTAGAAATTTTCACTGAACTAAATGTTGAGCCCCTACTTAGCTTTAACTCCCCTTTGGGAATGTGCTTGACTAAAGTCTGAATATAAGTTAAGTAAGACCCCCATTAGGATTTGTTCCCATCAAAATAGCTCTTGTTTAATTTCTTCACATAGCCCGGGGAGAGCTTAACAGTGGTGATATTTTACTTATCAAACTCATGCAATTCGGCAAGAAAAAAGGAAGAATAATAGGTAGGAAAGCACCATCCATGTATGATCGAGGAGAGCAAGCTGTTAAAACACCCAGTTAAAATATGGAGCAGAAAGGCTTGATTGACAGATGCTGCAAACAAATGACATCTACAAGCACCACCACAGACCTCCTGTTTCTATGTGACCCAGAAGGGGCAAGAAGCGTTTTTTTCCCAAAGCAAACAGGAAAACACAAGCAGCCCCTATACATGACACTGGAGGCTCTAGTCCCATTATTTATTATTAGATCAATTCCTTTATGCCACAAATTATTATGCCAGGAATTTCTTTGGTATGGATCACGAAAAAATGAGACAATCGAGTGAAAAAAATCAAACAGCGGAGCTGTCTAAAACATTCTGTGGAGGATTGCAATGCTTGAAAAAATCCTAATTAAAACATCAAAGGAAGATTCAGAAATCCTCCCCATAAATCTTGCTGTGTCTTTTCCTGACCCTCATGACTCATAACCTCTAGTGTCTTTTGTTTCCCTTTTTTGTGAGCTGATGTAACCAGTTTTGTTCTACTCTCTACAAACTCTGTTTTCCAGCACACCGGGTGTTAGTTAACTCTCAACTCTTGATAGATAAAAGAGAGTCTATGGTGTTGGAATAAAGGATGGAATCGCTTCTCTAGTCTTATCTCGCTTAACTTAAATGGAAACTACTCCCTTTTGGTTCAGAAAATTCACAGAAAGAGAATTAACTGAGACAAAGAAAAAATAACAGAGCTAAAATATTCCTCTTCTCTGATGGCCTTTGAGTTTTGGAAGGATTCCCATTCAAACAATTGAATTCAAATCTGGTTCTGTGATTCTGGATCCAAGTTTGGGGTCTAAAAATAGAAAGGGCCAATGCTCAGATCCAGTCTGTGCATGGCCAATATATTCTTGCAAGGTTTCAGCCCCATAAGATAGAAATCTAACAGAGATGATCTTATAAGACTTTCACTGTCATGCAAGAACAAAGTATTTCTTTATTGCCACTATTGTCTATTATTAATCTAAGCTAAAATTTTACAAAAACACCTCTTGTCAGTTTGGGGCCATTGATAGGTTCCTGCCTCCAAACTAGAGTCAATCTGTAGCTTAATCCTAACACAGGTGATACTCTACTCATGGTCTCTTCAGTTTCTCTGTTATTTTAATTATCATCTGTATTTCTAAGTTTCATTCTCTTACAATGGTGTATTTAACTGAAAAGTGGTTTCACAAGTGCACTGCAGAATCCATACTCTCTCAAAAGTTCACCCTTATAAGGGAACTTCTCTTAAGAACTCATCCCACAGTATCCTCAAACATATTGAGCACAGTTCTGCTCCACTTTTATCAGGCAATCACCTACATTAAGCAAATTACTTTGTTTTAATCACCCAAATGGTCATTTAACAGCTTGCACTGTTACACAAAAGGAGCTTTCATTCTGCTAGAGATACTGGCTTATTCATCAGGAGTAACTGCAAGAGGTACATTGTTTGAGTATCGGAGGGGTAGCCGTGTTAGTCTGGATCTGTAACAGCAACAAAGGGTCCTGTGGCACCTTATAGACGAACAGAAAAGTTTTAAGCATGAGCTTTCGTGAGCACAGGGTCACTTCATAGGGCATCTGATGAAGTGAGTCTGTGCTCACGAAAGCTCATGCTCAAAACTTTTCTGTTCGTCTAGAAGGTGCCACAGGACCCTTCGTTATTGTTTGAGTAATGAAAGAGATAGCTGTGTTAGCCTGTATTCTATCAAAACAAAAAAGCAGTCATGTAGCACTTTACAGACTAACAAAATAATTTATCAGGTGATATTTATTAGGTGATAATCACCTAATAAATTATTTTGTTAGTCTGTAAAGTGCTACATGACTGCTTTTTTATTGTTTAAGAAGATCTGTAAGATTTCCTCACAGGAGCCTACATAAGACAGACAAGTTCTCTATGAATACATTCACAATGTATTCATAGAATAAATACTCCACTAAGAACAATGGGATATCCAGCTAGAAACCCAGCCAAGCACACAGACTAGTACAGCACCACTGTGGGTGCAGCTACATAGGTCTTGTATCCATGGGGCTTCACCCATTCTAGGCTAGCTAGGTTAACCCTGCAGTGCATACATGCCCTATGGGCTTATCTACAGACATGAGTTGTACCACTTTAATATACCAGTAGAGTTAAAGCAGTGTAATACTTCTCCTCCCCAGTTAGAATATCACTATAAAAGTACGTATAACAGTATAGTGTGTTCTTGTATAGGAAGGAGAATAGGCTATGCCAGTATGTCATCTTTATACTAACATAACTGTGTTACACTAGTATCTGTTTCGATTCAACTGCATTGGTAAGAAACACACCCCTAACTGGCATAGTTGGAGCAAAATCTGTGTCTAGACCATGCCTGATATTGCACCTATAAAACCACATTTTTTCTTTTGTAATTGAGGCTTTAATTTACAAATGCAAAAATCACATTTCACAGGTACAAATTACAGTATTCTACATGCAGAATTTAAAGGCATAAACTTCAAACTCTTGCTTAACTCTTTGGCCCATAATGTTTTGTTTGTAAACAAAATGCTTATCACTTTTTACATAACAAAGTTCTTCTCTGGGATGTGTTTAGAGCAGGATGAAACTGACAGAGAGAATGTTACTTTTCAGTAAGATGGCCGCCTCCATCCATATGCTCAGAAGGTTCCAATTCTATTAAAAGATACATATTTTAAATGCAGTTCACCATCCAAACATTACTGGACTCATTTTTTGTTTTATAATTTCTCAAGCTACTTGAATCAAGATGGACCACTGCACACTGAGACCTACAATATTGCTTCAGGCAATGCTATAAATATTTTATTTGCTTTTCTGTTCTTTCAAATTGAATTCCATATGTGATTTGGGGTAACAGCTTTCCCTTGTGGATATAGGTGTTTATTACTGCTCGTCCCTTTGATATTTATTTTCCTTCTCATAGCATAAGCACTACACATTCCAATACAAAGTTAATTTCAAAACAAGGTATAGATTTTTGGCAAATCTAGCCAGGTATTAGCATGGCGTATCTGAGCTGCCCAATCATTTATGAATCTATCCTCACAACTTATTTGATAATGAGAAACCCTGTGGCACCTTATAGACTAACACATAATTTGGAGCTTAAGCTTTTGTGGACAAACCCACTTCATCTGACAAAGTAGGTCTTTGCCCACAAAAGCTTATGCTCCAAATTACCAGTTAGTCTATAAGGTGCCACAGGACTTCATGTTGTTTTTGCTGATACAGACTAAAACAGCTACCCCTCTAAAACTTATTTGATATGCATTATTATTAATAATGTTTTACAAAAGAGAAACTGAGGCATGGAACAATGAAGTGACTTCCCCAAGGTTACATAGCAATACTATACAAGAGCTGGCAGCTAGAACTCTGGAATTCAAGTTCAGCAGTTTAAGAATATAAGACAAAAATAGTTGACTAGCAAGAGACAAGTGAACAAATGAATCCTTAATAATTTTCCTTCAATGTAGTTACACCAAGTACAAATTTGGTCCAGTATCTAAGCAATCTTTAGTAGTCCATGGGCATAAATATTATTGTCTCCATTTTATAGAGAAGGAAACTGACCCATGAAATGACTAAGAGGCTTTACAAAGGCCACACAGTATGTCAGTGTCACCTCTGAAATTAGAATTCATGTGTCTGCTTCTCCTTAATGGGCTTCTGTGTTCCCCACATTGTCATATCTTTTTTCTAGGTATGACATGCACATCTGTCTACTGTCCCCTAAGTCATATTGTCGTGAATCAGCTGCAAAACAGCCACTAAAACTCCAGCTGCTAAATTGTTTGCTAGCAGTTTTCATCATCTCTCCATAAAGGATTAATTTAGGCATTACAGATCAACCACCAACATCACATCCCCAAAATACCCATCAGACACTCAATCAGGTCTTTTATTCTCCAGTTCCTCCAGCCACTGGCATTTAACTGCCATCCTAAAGCTGACTTGTCACAGTTGAAATGCTTTGATTCCACCATTGGTCTATATATCCATAGAGGTTTTTGCTTGTCTTTTTCAGGTCCTCTACATGTGTGTGATTTCCATGATTCTCTGCACCAGAAAACACCCAGTCGTCTCTGCAAATAACATGACTACAGCACCACCAGCCACATTATTCATGGCCATTCATAGCTGCCCTCCTAATTACCTGTCAGTAATGTTAAAAGCTTTGGGGCAAGGGAACACACATGCTGTTGCTGCAATGGGTTAAATGCTTTGTTAGCCTGTCACCATGGGATACCTGAAAATATACTGCCTTGCAGTAGGACAACAGAGAAAATTGTTTTCTCTCGGTCTACCGTACTCAGCTCCATTTCTGTGCAAAATCAGGGGTTAGATTGTGAACCATCCTGCATGTCCATGCAGGGGAGCAGAGGGCAAAGGTGCAACCTAACATTGCTGAGCTGGCTGCCCACATGACAGAGCACATCCTCTGTAGGGCCAATACAACTCCTTATCTGTGCGTGTGTGCAGGAAACAGGGAAAGCTAGGGCTTCACTCCTTGACACACTGGCTGGTGCAAGGTACAGACCCAGGAGGGCTAGGGCAGAAGTGGGTGACCCATTCTGATGTGAGTTTACAATGATACAACATACAGTGGTGCAATGTAACTTACAGTCCAGGGATCTGTATAGAACCTGAATCCCGTACAGACAAAGTCTCTATTTATCAGTCTGCCTGGCTGCTTAATGCTCCTAGCCCCACAGACTTACTTTCATGAGCGGTCAGTGCACTCACCAATTTTACCAAGTTTTTAAAAGGTGGACCTGGTGGCCTATAGGAAGAAACTTCCATTTTACTTCCTTTTCTATTGTCTTTGTTTGGGCTTCACTACCCAGAACCTTTCTAATTATTTATTCATCCTTTTAGGACTTCATCTTGCATCCCACATTCTCATGCATAAGTTCATCAGGTCTGATTTTGTTCCCAATACAGGTGGAACCTCTCTTGTTTGACACCCCAGGATCTTACTGGTGCTGTACAAGAGAATTGATGCACCACGGGAGGTCAGTATTGTTTAGCACATCACCACCACTTTCACCGCTTACTGGGCTCTGAGAAGACATTTAGGGTTAAATTACAGCTAAATAACAGCACAGAACACTGACAGCCGGGACTGGTGGCTGTAAACAAGCTTTATGGGACTGCATGAATCTTGGCCACACCCATGATAAGTGGTCATCCCACTAACTAAAATTGTGCCGGATTACGGATGTTGCCAGACAAGAGAGTTCCAGATTAGACACATTCAACATGTAGTTGATGTCAATACAGGTTGATCCACTAAAAATCATGATAAGTGGACATCCAGCTAACTAAAATCATGTCAGACCATAGATGTTGCAGGACCAGAGAGCCCCAGCAGCCAGGGCTCAGGCAACAGCAGGACGTGAGGCTGGGAGTCCTGCCAGGGTTGACAGCAGCAGGCCAGACAGCCAGGAGTACAGGTGGGGCCAGTCTCCGCAGTCCAGCAGCCTGAGCAGGGCCTGGTGGAGTAGGGCTGGCAGCTAGGCCAGCGCTCCCACCATCAGAATGTGCAGCCTGAGCAGAGCTAGTTGCCTGGATGCCTGGCAGCAGGGTGGACAGCCCCAGTGGGGCCAGCAGCCTGGTCGAGGCTGCCTGCAGCAGGGCCAGGAGCTCATCCAGGGCTGGAAGTGGAGCCAGTCTGGGGAGGCCAGGCAGCAGAGTCTGGCAGCTGTGGCTGGGAGCGGAGGCTGGGAGCTGAGCTGGACAGACCTGAATTAACCTCGCCTGGTCCGGCAAACTCCCTTGTTCAGGACCAGTGAGATCCCAAGGGTGCTGGACCAGGAGAGATCCAACCTGTACTGTCATTAACTTCAAGAGTAGCAAGTTTGGGTGGCTGGACTTCAGTAGGACCATTCACCTCACTAAGAGCCTCAGGACCAGGCCCTTACAGAAGCAGAATTACTGGTCCTACTCTGTGCTAAGAGCCAATAAATGGCTTCGAAAGGATTAACACATGTTATAAGCATGTTCTAGACACAAGCAGGATGTCGTTATGAGCTCTGTGAAACACTGCCATGGTTTCAATTAAAACTTCATTCAAACAAGACCCACATTTAAGACAGCTGAAAGAGATATTGAAGGGCTACATTTAAAACCTAACAGTCTGCTCAGAAACTAGCAGCAGGTGAGCAAAGGGTTTAACCAGGCCTGCCGATGGGAGTGTCTGTGTGTGCAAAGGGATCGGTTGTTCTAGGTTGTTCAAAGCTCCAGGCCCCTTTGAAGTGCAATGGCAGTGCTGTTGCAACTCTCCATGGGCTGGGAGGGAGGGAAGCTGATCATCATGGCCTGTTTGGTGCAAAGGGCTTGCTGTCCATGGCCACACCCTTCCTCCCTTGGCCCCACCTCTTCTGGAGGCAGGGAGCCAGACCCCCAACCCCTATTTCCCTAGGGCCTGGGGTGGTGGTCAACCCTGCTAGGTTTGACTAGGTGTGACTAGATGGGCTGGTGTGTGGGTGGAGAGAACACACAGAAATGGTGATTAGGTAAGAAAAGAGTGAAGAAAGGAGAGGCAAAAGACACAGGAGAGCCCAGCAGTAGCCCCTCAGCACAGGGTGACCCTAGATAAAATTACCAAGACAGCTATTTGGGTCCATTGGCTAAAGCAGACTGGGTAGGGTTGCCAGCCTTCTAGGAGTGTCCTGCAGGCTCCAGGAGTTAAAGATTAATATTTAATTAAAGATTATCATGTGATGAAATCTCCTAGAAATTGGCCAGCCAAAACTGACAACCCTCGGTTTGGGCTGTAAGCTAAGAAGTGCTCCTTTTGTTCTTCGTTCCTTCTGTATTCAGAGACACAGGACATTATACGCTCTTTGTATGTGAACAAAGCTGCAGCGATGAAATCCTGACTACCACTATTTTCTGCTGCCAGCTGGAACAACCTCCTAGCTCCTACATTTTGGCCCCTGGGGGTAACAATATGTTATAGACAGTCATAAGTACATCAGCAGATGTTATACCTGGCAACAAGCTGTGTTTATAGGCAACGTATTGGACTCTAACAATTGTTGAATGTTTAATAAAATGCCAGTTAATCATTTATTAACCCTATATAAACTAGACGTAAATGGAATCTTGATCTGAATTGTGACCAGATTACTAATTATCTTCCTTTATGACACAGGGTGGAATTCAGAAACTGTAGCAGGCAGGTGAAGTTTCCCATTGCATCTGTGGCCTGTATTAGCCTTACTTATTGCAGCATAGGTTTTACTGATGAATGCTGGAGAAGTGGGCAGCCTTCTCTAGGAACGGAGCTTACTAGAGCTCTCGCTCTCTTTTCCTCTCTCCTGCTCCTATGTTTTCAAGAGCTGAATTACATATTACGTCGGTTAGCATGAAAATTAGGTCAAAGGTCATCCGGCAGCTTCCTCGTGGAGCTTCCATATGCAGGCTTGATAGATGGTTGAATCCTGGCAGCCTGACAGCCTATGATGAGCTAGTACTGGGCGAAACAAAACAGAGCTCTGCTTCCCATTTATTAATAGGAAAATGTATTCAAAAAGTAACCATTGAGGATGGGAGAACTTGAAATATTCCGCGCTGCCTAGTAAATTCTTAACAATCAGGGAAAGAAGCACTGTTGCAAGCAGCCAAGAACTGCTCTCCTGCTTTATTTAACCAGGAACATAGCAGGGTGCCTGAGAAACAGTTTTGTTCCAGTCCCACATCCCCCAAACTTCACAAGTACAGTATTTACTGTGCCAGGCTCCTTAATATGTCTAAATTTAATTTGCTTCAAGTACTGTATTGTAACCACTGTAATCCAAAACAAGCACAACAATTACTCTCCAACTAACTCGTATAATGGATGAGACTGAGGAGAGCAGACTTTATGGTAGATTAGTCAAAATAAATAATGGTTAAGCTAGTCCACTATCAGGAAAGGATGGTGCTGAATTCTGAACTCATTAGCTCGGCTGGAATACACTATTTATAACATGGCACTGGCCTGCTGTAAATGAAACATGATTCCAGTTCATGCATTTGTTTTCAAGAGTTCAGTTCATGTAAGTGAGGAGGCGGCAGTTATATACATTTGGATTAGCTATTTAAATATTTGTATAGAAAAGTAACTGTTCCATGGTTGGTTGGACGTCATGAGTGCTGCCACGGCTACTTGGAATTTCATAATAACTACAAGGCCCTCCTGCTCCAGAATCACAGACGCCCACCATTTAAGCTAAAGGAGAATCCTCAGGGGTTATTAACAGGATGGGGCCTCTGACACAGAGATAATCATCTCATGCAGGGATTCCCAACCTATGAGTCAGGACCCAAAACATGGGTTGTGATTAGATTTTCTAAGGGTCCCCGGCTGGGCTCTTAAGGAGCCATTTACTTGACTCATCCTTGGCTCCCAGTCCCTGCCCTGCCGTGCTGAAATGGAACTCAATTGAATTGGTTTAACAGCTGGCAGGAGGGATCTCACCCTGAACGCCATTAAATTGAGTACCATTTAAGCCTGCAAGGCAGGGAACTGCCCTGCTGCAGGTGGAGGAAGGAAATGAGAGGGCTGGGGGAGCCGGGCAGAGGAGGCAGCCCAATGAAGAAGCAGCAGCGGTCAGCAGCAGCAGCAGCTTGTAACTTCCCTGTGAAGTAGGTGGTGGGGCCGCAGTGGCTAAGACAGGTTAAAGCCTTTGGATGGGGGAGCAGAAGGGGCTGAGAGCCAGTTAGGGCTCCACATACCAGCTGGCTCCCACTGTGCTGCTGTGAGGTCTCCCACCCCTCCCACCTGGGATCCCACAGCTGGCGCTGCCAGCCAGGGCTCAGCACCCCAGCCAGCTTCAAGCTGCAGGGCTGCAGTGGTTCCCCCCACCCCAACCAGGGATCCTGTGGCTGGTGCTGCTGGCCAGATTTAAGCACCCCAGACAGCTTCAAGCTGTGGTGATGTTGGGGTTCCCCCCACCCTGACCGGGGATCCCACAGCTGGCTGTGACAACCAGGGCTCCACATCCCAACTGGCTCCCAGCTGCAGGGCTGTCAGAGTCCCCACGCCCTGCCCCAGTTTTTGGAAATCTCATGCGGGACAGGCAGCCCTGGCTGGGGATCTGATGAAGTGAGTCTGTGCTCACAAAAGCTCATGCTCAAAACTTTTCTGTTAGTCTATAAGGTGCCACAGGACCCTTCGTTGCTGTTACAGATCCAGACTAACACGGCTATCCCTCCAATACTTGTCCCACATAAGTTTTCCAAAAATCTGGCAACCCTAGCTGAGAGGAGTTTAACCTGAGGGCGGGGGGCTGAGAGGGGTTTAAGCTGAGGGGCAGAGAGGTATGTTTTTGCCTGGGGAGACCCTCTTCCCCCACCCTGGTTTTGAATTGCCTTGGGTCACAAGCTTGGTCTTCCTGAATTGTCAGAATGGGTCCCAGTCTCGAAAAGGTTGGGAACCACAGATCTCAGGAAGGCAGTGGTGCACACACTATTTACATGTTTACATTAAAGTAAAAATATATTACTGCTATAAACTGTATTTGAGGTAGATAATTGTCACTTGAAATACGCTATTTCAGGATCAAGAGGAATTAACTGATGAGGATCAGAAGGTCTTTTAGATGTGATGGGCCAATAGCAGCAGATCCTGTATTTGAAACAACACGATTACAGCTGAATTCAGGTAGTTTTCCTTTTGTTTCGCAAACCAGCCACGGACATATAAGGGTGGTAGCCTTGAGTGACAGCCTAGATATATGCTCTGAACAAACAATAGCATTTAATTTTTAAAATAATGTTTAAATATCTGCATTTATGCACAGAATTTATTCCTACAAATATATTAATTATACAATTAGGCTAATGTGTATAAAACCCACTAGCAAAAGAATAGCTTCTAACAATTCCTCAGATCCTTCAGCCCTCTTCCCCCCTCCAAGTCCCCCCTCAAAAAAAAAAAAAAAACTAGGAAAGCCCATGATCTTGACAACGTGATGTGGAGGTCAACAAATTTGCATCTTGGCAAACCTAGAATGAAAGCAAGTAATATGCTTCCAGTGCGTGCATGTGTATACACAACCCCTGTCCTCCCACCAAGCTCCACGATTTTAACCTGAGAAGGTTTTTTTATCATCTTTATTGTCAGAATCAGTGAAAGAAAAAGGAAACCCAACTGGCAGGCATTTTATAAATAGGTAATGCTGGATAACTAACCATGTGCTTGCCGCATCCTTCAGTGAAGCATGCTAATGACTGCTTATGCCATACACACAATTCATAACACTGATAGCTGTCAACCTGTGCAGATGTTGGGATTTCATTTTATGTAGAATAGGCAATAGAAATATAAAATGTATCAACAAGACCATTATGCAGTCAATCTGCAATGGCTGGTTTAAAGTCCGTAGCTATGGTAGTAGATCAGCAAAGTGTCTAAAACATGGGTGTCCAAACTTTTGGCTTGCCTGGGCCGCATTGAGTGAAGAGGAATTGTCTTGGGCCACATATAAAATATATAATATAGTTAATGTATATAAATCACATAATACTGTTAAAAGTTTGCGATCTTGTGGGGCCGCATTACTAGCTGTCCAGGGCCGCATGCGACCCGCGGGCCGTGGGGTGGACACGCCTAGTCTAGAAGAATTCTAGATGGCTATTGCCAGGATGGATGGAGATGGTGTCTCTAGTCTCTGTTTTTCAGAAGCTGGGAATGGGTGATAGGGCCTGGATCACTTGATGATTGCCTGTTGTGTTCATTCCTTCTGGGGCACTTTGACCTCCGTTGGAAGAAAGGGTACTGGGCTAGTTGGACCTTTGGTCTGACCTCGTATGGCCATTCTTATGAGTGTTCACTTTAAGAGTAGCACTTCTCACTGTGTGCAGAACTACAGAGTGTAATTGTCATCAATATTTTTAACTAGGTAAAACACTGCATTTCTGTGCATCTTGTTGGGAGCTGCAATGTTGCTGACAGATGGCATTTGTGACACTGCCATGCTTGGGGAAGTAGAATGTCAGAGACAAATAGATTAATAATTCCTCCTGCCTTAATAGCGGGTCACTTCTTAAGGGAATCCAGACGGTTAATGTGCACACCGTTGTTTTAACGGCCCCAAAATTAAGCTTCCCAAGTCAGGTTAAAGCAGATTAGAAACTGGAATCTCAGTTTTTCAAGTACCTAGAATGGGCACGGTAAGAAATAGTATTATGGGAAGATGGCAACTCTCAACAGGTCAACACAGATGAATCAGTGTTCAGATGTGGATCAAGGATCAAACTTTAAAAAAAAAAAAGTGGCATTTTCCAAACCTCTACCCACAGCTCAAACCCTGGCCTACTGGAGACATCCACATAGAATGACATTACGCTAGTCTTGAGGTTCAGAGGTCTAGCAGGGCTTGCCTTGGTGAGTCTTGGAGATATGTCAGGCTCAGCTCACTCTTGCCTGCTCTGCATTGTTTGCCATGCTGACATGCTCTTCTAGGCTCAGCTCACTCTCAGCAGGGCTCAGCAAGCCCATTGACTTCTGGGCTCCGGACTGTTGCCTATACACTTGCTTCTCCTGTGCTGCCGGGGGAGCTATTACTGCTACTCCTGCTGAGAGACTTGAGAGGCGGCAATGAGTTGAGTACCCAGACATGGGAGTTTAGGGCAACAGCAGTGCATAGATTTGGTGACGGGTGCGGTAGTCAGTGTGCAATATCGACTTTCCCCTCATTCAAGTCTGGGGCTTTCCAGTAGTTGAAAGGTGGGGCTTTCAAGCCCAAGGGTGTGTTTGCACTTGGTGCCTCTGGCCTTTGATTCTCCAGGGGTGCCAACAACAACACAAGACGGCTGTTGAGTCACACTAGTGGCAAGAGCAAATCAAAATTGCCACCAGCTAGAAATATAGCAGAAAAACAAGCCATGCCAGTTCATGAAGGAGACACTGTTGAGCTGTGCCCTGGATCCAGATTAGGTTTGAGTACAAGGAAAGATGAATCAGGGGGTTGGACTGATTTATTATTATAGGGAGTGCTGGCAGCAACATTGATATTTAGGTTGCTTAACAATTTCCATTATAAAAAAGGCTTGTGGCCTTTTCTTGAGAAGTTCTGACACCTCCAGAGTTCAAAGCAGTGGGCAGCCCTTTGAAATTCAGCTTAGGTTACAGCTGGGCCTTCAGCTGGTCTTGTGACATTCTGTTCAGATTTGGCGGAGTGGTAAATGTCTGAAAATTACCGTTCCCCTTCTCACGGTCGTGAGCCTGAGGAAAATGCTGTCAGCATGCAGAAACAGCAGCCAAGCAGGAACATTCTAGAGAGCTGAACTCTGGCTGCTCCAAAACAGAGGCAGTACATGCTATTTTAGAAACACCTAGTGCTACCGCTGAAGTGGGGAGCGGGGCAGGGAGAGAAGGGGGAGGTGAGGACAGCCAAGCCAAACTTTTTCCATCAACTCCCCTTCTCACCCAAGCCCAGAACCAACACACAGCACCAGTTGCACATTCTTTCTTCTGACTCAGTGGCACTGGCACCAAATGGGACAGCAGCTCCTGCAGTTTCCACAGGACATGGGAGCCCAGGTGACTCATGGTAGCAGTGGACCATGCCCCTGCCAAAATTTTAACTGCTAAATGTGGTGCCCCACTTCCCTTCCCCGTGTCCCTCTGGGTGGCCCTTCCTGCACCTGCTACCTCTCTCAGGTACCAGTCAGGCTTGCAAGGGAAGGAAGAGAGAGAGCTAGAGAGAGAGCGAGGGTGATTTGATAGCAGCTGTCACCTTCCTAAAAGGGGGTTCCAAAGAGGATGGAGAGAGGCTGTTGTCAGTAGTAACAGATGGCAGAACAAGGAACAACGGTCACAAGTTACAGCGGGGGAGGTCTAGGTTGGATACTAGGAAAACCTATTTGACCGGGAGGCTGGTGAAGCTCTGGCATGCATTACCTAGAGAGGTGGTGGAATCTCCATCCCTAGGGGTTTTTAAGTCCCAACTTGACAAAGTCTTGGCTGGGATGATTTAGTTGGGGTTGATCTTGCTTTAGGCAGGGGCTGGACTCAATGATCTCCTGAGATCCCTTCCAGTCCTCGAATTCTATGATTCTATGATTGATCCCAAACAGGCCTCTGGACCCAGCACATGGCCCCTCTGCCCATTTTTGTCTCTGGAATGTTTGCCTTTTGCTGCCAGTTTGTGAAGTACAGTTTGATGTCTTTGTTACCATGCTGAAGACTTAGAGTTCAAACCCTCTTGATGCTGTGTGATCGGGGTTTGCTAGAGGGGTGCATAATAAAATCTGTTTTTATCTTTCTCCTTTTAATAAAAACTGGGAAATGGCACCATTTCCCCAACCACAAAAAGAGGCCTGTGTAAAGGAATATCATTTAATTTGCAAAGTCCAGTGTTTGAAAGTAAAATAAAGGCCAGATTTATAGTTATCCATGCAGCTATGCTTTGGCCCCTTTATACCAATATGCAATTATACGGTTTTTAGTTATATGACTGCAAACACATAACAGAAAGACCAGCAGGCAGCCAAATCAAAATGTGTCCACTCAGCCCTAACTTCTGATGGTCCATAGAGCCATACTTTGAAGGGATAACTACAATCATCTAGCCTGACTTCAAGCCTAATGCACCCACAACAGTTCTCTTTAGATTAAATCTTAGGAAAAACATCCTAACTCTAAGAACAGCTGGATAATGTGAAAGACTGCTTATGGAGGTCATGGACCTTCACTGGAGGTTTTCTGAAGGAGGCTAGATAGTCACCTGCCACTTGGACGGTTTAGCTACAACAAATCCTACATCCTGACAGGGGATTCTCAAATTTCAGCTCAGGACCCCAAAGTGCATCAGCCCCCTATTTTATTGGGGTCGCCAGGGCCAGCTGAGACTTGTTGGGGCCTGAGTCAGATGCCAAAGCCAAGGCCCCATTACCCTGGGCTTAAGCTGAAGCTTCATGGCTGGGATTGAAGCCCTTGGACTTCAGCACTGCACGCCCACCCCATCTGTGGTAGTGGGGCTTGGGATTTGCCCCTCCAGCCCACTCCAGGAGGGCGTGACTCGGTGGACTCAGGCTTCAGTTCCCCCTCCTGGGAGTGTGTAGTAACGTTTGTTGCCAGCAGAGGGTCGTGATGCAATGAAGTTTGAGAACTGCTGAACTAGATAACCCTTGTGGTCCCTTCTAATCCAGTGATTCATTGAGACTTGAATTCCACCTGAGAATTTTCAAACACACACTCTGACTCCTCCCTCTCTACCTCTTCCAGTCCCAGTAGTGGCACCATTTACATGGGATTCAGTGCCAAAGTGTGATGGTGTTCATATTATGTGTTTTGCATGGCTCCAAAGCTACCATAGTGCCCTATTTTCATACTAAACAGTTAGTCATGCTGAATGTAATTGCTTCATTTAATTATGCAACTGATCAGTCTTTTGAGATTGGCACTTAGTAGGTTTAGGCTGTTTGTTTTTGAACCTGAATGTTGCTGAGAGAAACAAATAGGAAAATACAATGGCATAATGTTTTCCATGGAAACACAATGATGTGTCATAATCACTGATATTTTAAAGTCATTGAATTGTTCATCCAAAGATGCCAGAAGAACATGTCTATTAGATAATGTTCATGTATGACTTTTTCCCCAAGGTAATGGGAAAGAAGATGAGTTAGAAACTTATGCAACAAAACAGTATTATCATTCAGCTAGACAGGCAGCTTTAAATTAAAGTTTGTAGCACAAGTAAAATGTACATGAAATTTAATGTAACAGGAGTCATTGCCACATGAAGGATAAGTGTCTCATAGTGATACCATGTGAAGACAGTTAGCCTGACATGACCCTCAGTGCGGTATAATATATCTGCCTATCTACTGTCTCCTAAAAAAAGAAGAGGAGCAGCTGGTGCTGTCTCAGGTGGTTCTGTGTGTGCGTATTGGGAGTTGTGCATGCATTTCAATAACAAAATATTGTTTTATATAAATGCCCTTCATTTCAAAGTGTGTAACAGAGATTCTACATACAATGCAGTAACCTGTGATGTGGTGGGCAAATGCCAGCACAGTTTATTGGCATGCAAGGGTGTAAACCTTAAATAGAAAGGATGGTATAAAGAGTCACAACCCTAGCATGTAATATAACAGACTTGAGTGCAGTTTCCTGCTCTGTCCCAGATTCACTTTAGGATATTGGTCAAGTCCCCTTTCTCTGCTGGTAAAAGGGGAACAGGCATTTTCTTGTCTCACAAGGGTACTGTGGAAAGGGTCTTATTAGAAACAAGCTTTAGATGGCCACAGAGCAATTTTTCAGATCTGGGAAAGGTACAAGCTTCTTTTGTTAAAATGAAAACTGCCTTTTGTGGAGATGAATTTACTACAGCCATGGGAGAAGCCCTCCCAATCAGCTTAGAGGCATCTTCTCCAAACCGCTGCGGCAGTGCTGTATGGGCAGACAAGCCCAGAGGCAGCAGATCTATAGAATATTTGGTGATGCCCAGAACAGATCCAAGTCCTTCCTCCTCTCCACCTGCCTAAGAGTCTGGGAGGGAATTTGGGGATGGGGTGGGGGGGTGCAGGGTGTCAGGTCTGGGATGGAGTTGGGTGCAGGAGGGGTGAGGGTTATGGGATGAATCTTAAATGCTGGGTGTAGGCTGAGGCCGGGGCACAGGAGAGAGCTCAGAGTGCCAGCCCTGGAAGGGTATAAGAGAGCAGGAGGGGTGAGTGGTCAGGCTCTGGGAAGCAGTTTGGGTGCAGGCTCTGGGACAGAGTTTGGGGATGTGCCTCACATAGAAATTTAAGGAGAAACTCCGATTTCTAGTATGCTGGCATAAATCTGGAGTCACTACTGAACTTAGAGGTGTTTGATTTTCACAGGTATAGCAGAGATCAGAACCTGTTCCTTAAGTGTTTCGGCCAAAAGTTTTAGCAAGTCAACAGCATGGAACTTAATTTATATTGACATTAACAATCTGAATTATTAATGGCTGAGTCACCTATGCGGTGGGGCTGAGAGGTGTCAGTATTTTAAACCTGATGATTAGGCTATTCATTCATCCACTCATGGACTGAGTGCATGATGCAATTGTAAAGCTTAAATTATGGAAGGAACATCAGATTCCTTTCAGATATAATCAGTACCTGCCCCATGAAATCCTCCGCAGACATACAGCTTTCCTTCCACGGAGCCGGCACTAGTTGAGTTGGTTCGTAAGCTGAGGAGAGGAGAAGGCATAGGAGGTCCCTCTCTCCAAAAGTCCCCATCAGGGTTATAAATCTCCACTGCATCGAGACATTTCCGTGCCTGTCCCCTATCTCGACCCAAGCAACCAATTCCTCCTGCAGAGAAATATATGTGTCAGACAGGCACACAGGACACTAAGACAAAATACAGCAGTACCAGAGTGACATTGAAACTGGCTGCTTCCTAGTCATTACAGGATCCCTTTTTACTGACATGCATTGCTATCAGTATTTCTCTTAGATTTTCTCTCCATCTCCAGAAGCTTGTTAATAAGAGGCTTCCTAATTAAAAGCCCCTGAACCTTTGCTACAGAGCTCACTGGTGCCTCAAAGGGACTCCATTCTAATGGCAGGCAGGCTGGACAAGAGGCACTTTTGCAAAAGGCCAAGGTACGCGACCCATTTTTTTAATTACACAGTAGAATTTGACTGTACAGTAGTGACTTGTTCCTTGTTTGTAGTGGCCAGATCATATGATCATTGGCATACAAATCAAAAATTACTTTCTAAAAGTAATTTGGTGTCAGTGGGTTTGCCCTTCATTCTTAATAATCAAGATGCATTTGGGTTTTTTAAAAGATAGGAAAGAGTTTCTTCCTTTTGCAAGTACACAACGGATTCAGATAAAATAACTGTCCAGTTTACAAGAGTGTCAGTTAAAGACAGTTAATATCTGACTGACCTACCACTGTGGCACTAAGTTGCCTGGTAAAACTGGCTGTGTACATAACAGATGGTGCTTTTGAATTTCTGTATGCATCTGATTTTGAGCGTTGACTCCTTTGTGGCTCTGGATATAGTGACCATTCAGTTATAAGTCAAAACAAAACTTGCCCAAATGGATACAGTATACTTAGGTTTCCAGAAAGCCTTTGACAAAGCCCCTCACCAAAGGCTCTTGTGTAAATTAGGTTGTCATGGGATGAAAGGGAAAATCCTTTAATAGATTGAAAACTGGTTAAAAGAGAGGAAATAAAGGTTAGGAATAAATGGTAAATTTTCTGAATGAAGAAGGGTAACGAGTGGTGTTTCCCAAGGGTCAGTCCTAGGACCCAATCCTATTCAACTTATTCATAAATGATCTAGAGAAAGGGGTAAGTAGTGAGATTGTAAAGTTTGTGGACAATACTAAACTGTTCAAAATAGTCAAGATGAAAGCACACTGTGAAGAACTTCAAAAAGATCTCACCAAACTGAGTGATTGGGCAGCAAAATGTCACATGAAATTTAATGTGGACATGTGTAAAGTAATGCACATTGGAAAAAATAACCCCAAGTATACATACAATATGACTGGGGCTAATTTAGCTACAACTAAACAGGAAAGAGAACTTGGGGTTATCGTGGCTAGTTCTCTGAAAACATCCACGCAGCGTGCAGCGGCAGTCAAAAAAGCAAATAGGATGTTAGGAATTATTTAAAAAGGGATAGAAAATAAGACAAAGAATATCTTACTGCCCCTATATAAAACTATGGTATGCCCAAATCTTGAATACTGCACATAGGTATGGTCTCCACACCTCAAAAAAGATATTTTGGCATTAGACGTGGTTCAGAAAAGGGCAACTAAAATGATTAGGGGTTTGGAACAGGTCCTATGTGAGAGGAGGCTAAAGAGACTGGGACTTTTCAGATTAGAAAAGAGGAGACTGAGGGGGGATATGATGAAGTATATAAAATCATGAGCAGTGTGGAGAGAGTGAATGAAGAAAAGTTATTTACTTATTCCCGTAATATAAGAGCTAGAGGATACCAAATGAAATTAATGGGTAGCAAGTTTAAAACTAGTAAAAGAAAGTTCTTCTTCACTCAGTGCACAGTCAACCTGTGGAACTCCTTGCCAGAGGAGGCTGTGAAGGGTAGGACTATACAGAGTTGAAAGAACTATTTAGCTGATTCCTCAGTTTTTATTTAATTTTTTTCAATTTTTCTTTTAAATTCTCTTCATCGCAGTTATCAGTTATCAGGATCCTTCAGCTCTGAAGAAGTGGATCAGTCCCACGAAAGCTCATCACCTAATAAATGATATTGTTAGTCTTTAAGGTACTACAGGAAAGCTTTTTTGTTTAGATTCAAGAACGCAGTTTTCTTGTATCTCAGTCTGTGTAGAGATTCAAGAAAAAATCGCGCCATAATGGTACAAAGCATAAGTATGTAGGGTTTTAAATTGCTTTCTAATTCCACTCCTCAGACCACATTCCAAATGGAAACACATACTGCATTGTGAGGGCAACAGTAGAATTTTAATTCTCATATTTAATTGGAGTTAAAACAAGCCCTACCAGTTGAGACTTAATTAGGATGTCTGGACTCTGTTTTTAGAATGACTTGGCCATTAAAAACTGCTTCTGGTTTTAATTTCTTGGAACATAGTGCAACATCCGGCACCGATATCTCCTCACCCCCACTTCATCTTCAGCGTCCAATGTTAGCGCACTGAAAGTGTATGGCAGGCAGCGTCTCTAAATACTTTCCACTGAGCAGCTCTAAGTTTTACATACATATCTTGTAAGCTGGAAGGGACCTCAGGAGGTCATCAAGTCCAGTCCCCTGCCCTCTTAGCAGGACCAAGCACCCTCCCTGGCAGATTTCTTTCTTTCTTTGTTTAAAAAGTCTAGTTGCCCCAGACCCCTACACAGCGTCTTCTAGGATTGCACTCACAACCCTGGGTTTGTAAGGCCGATGCTCAAACCACTGAGCTCTCCCTCTTTGAAATCACTGCTTTTAAATCTCAAAGATTGAGATGCTGATGCACTCCAGCAGCTTCTGCATCTGTGCCAGAGGATACAATGCCCTGTGATGACCATTGATGGCATCTCCATCCTAAAAAAGCAGCTCTTTTGTATGTGCATGTGAATGAGTGTGCCCACTTTTAAATATAAACTGACATGATTATTCAGGCAATTTCCACATAGAAGCTTACGTTTCCAAAGGGCCTCCAAAAACACATGCCCATTCAGGACCTCACAAGTGTATGAGACCAAAATGGATGCTTGTGAACTTTATTACTCATTTATGTGCAAACAAGTATGATGGTAAATATGGCCAGTGCAGTCATTTTGCAGGAAGTTTAGGGTTGACGTTAAGGCTGATCCTGCTTCAGGCAGGGGGCTGGACAAGATGACCTCCTAAGGTCCCCTCCAGCCCTAAGCTTCTATGATTCTATAAAGGTGTTGGTGGAAGGGGAGTTTTGAAACTTTAGGGACAGCAATTACCTGACCAATTATAAGGACTTTTTCACAAACTTTGCTGTTTGACCTAACACTTACTTGTCTACCTCTCACTCTGCCTCTCTCTGCTCTTCTATCTAATTTGCCAGCAATGATACCAATTTTTCTAGTTTGTCAACCTTGATAACAATTTTTGGACCTCTGTGCTTTATATAATGAGTATGTTCTGGTAAGGCTAGAGATCTGGAGAAGTGGGTCTGTCCCACGAAAGCTCATCACCTAACAAGTTATTTTGTTAGTCTTTAAAGTGTTACATAACTGTTTTTTCATGTGTGACAAATTCAAAGAATTATTATTTCTTATGAGTTAGGTATGCATGCATTCACCACAATGCAGTGTCCTATTCGCCACACGTAGTGAGTAGCATACATATTGGACACTGTGAGAATTGGGCATGGGTGGTGGGTGAAGCTGCTACTTAGGGAAGCAAGTTCCCCAGCCTATAGTCCTGCCTGTACTCCAGCCTGGCTCCTTCTAGGCCCTGCACTCTCTCCACTGTCCTACTTCTTCCCCACTGTCTCCCCTCTTCTCTCTGCTACTCATTCCAGCCAAATCCCTGAACCCAAACATAGTAAATGGCATTTGGAAAAAACATTCTAAATTTCTTTCTAAAGGAAATAGAGCATGTTTTCCACTGCATGCCAGATTGTGAAGATTGGACATGCAGAAGATGCTTAATTAAAAGCACTAAATTTGGGAATAAAACATGTTAGCGACAGGTTTTCTGATACAACCTGAAGTTTGTCAGAGATTTATTTGCAAAAACTTTGTAGTAAGGACAAGGCTGTTGTTCTGCTGAATAAAACATTAAATATTGTGGAATAATGATGCAGCCCATCTCTGTTTTACCTTTTCTTTATCAATATTTCTAAGCTGATTTTATATTTTAAATATACTCTTAAGCAGTCCTAAATTAATCACTCCAGATTACTACATATTTAAACTCACTGAAACAAAGACGCTAGTTTAAATTAATCAGTCAGAGCTCTTTAGTGTGTTCATAACAAAGTTCATTGCTTTTAGAAAAAGGAAACGCTGATTTATTCTGTATGATTTTCATAGCACAAACATTTTATGAAATTTCACTGTGTTTATATTAAAATATGATTCCAAAATGTTTAGATTTTAGGCATATCAAGAGATTTTTATATCTTAGTAAGGTACTAATTTTGGTGGAGGGTTCTCTTAAAACTATTTAATCAAATAGTCAGAGGCAAAAGAGAAACTCGTTTGTCTAGCTAGCTGGAAGAAAAGGAATGTTGTCTGTTTCAAGATTCCCTTCAAGGCGAGGCAGAGGAGGTTGTGCTGTATGGAACAAGAGTAGGGGTAGATAGGAGGTACAGGAAGACTTTGGATGCAAGTTTTTGCAGTACAGTAATCCCTTGATTTACATGGGGGTTGCATCCTGGGCAACCTCCACATAAGGTGAATTTCGTGTAAATTGAGGGGGATTGGGAGACTGGGCACCTGGGGTAAGGGAGACAGCCACATGGCTCCCAGCTTCTCCTAGCTGTGGGCCACACAGCTGCTTGCACCGTGGTTTCTGAGAAACCGCTCCTCAAGCAGCTGTGTGCCCACCAAGCTCCCCATTTGGTGACCCTGGCACACAGACAGCAGCTTATAGTGCCAGTTCTCCCAACAGACAGCTGCTTGTGGCTGGGAGAACCAGCAGTGCAAGCAGCTGTCTGTCACAGATGGCGGCCTGACACACAGCTGCCGCCCCTGCCCCGCACAGGTAACTGCTCCTGTCAAGGGCAGCATTTGTGAGTCAGGCTGCCATCCGTGACAGGAGTGTTTTTCCCCTGCTCCTATCAGGGACCGTAGCCTGACTCATGGCTGCCACCCTTGACAGGAGTGGCTGCTGCCCCAACAGCAGCAGCAAAATGCTCTTGTCAGGGGCAGCAAAAGTCAGACTGCTGTTTCCCTCTCCTGTCAGGGGCGGCAGTCGCGTTAGCCCAAGATATGCACAACTTGATTGTGTGTATCTCGAGGGTTTACTATATAGTAGTTAAAACTGAAATCTGTATTTTGGATAAGGGTGGTCCTTTGAAGAATTTATTTAAAAAAACTACACCAAACACTCCAAGCAGTTAAGACAAAAGCTGAATGCTTAGGTTGTGCATCTAAATATCTATGCAAAGATTTAGTAGAGATGGGATTTTATAAGATTCAGCCACACACTAATGAAATATTTCAAGCAAATTTTAAGCTAAGGTCCTGTAGACATAGTGATATATAACTGCTTTTGTCAGAAAATTCAGGGTTGGCACTTGCCTGCTAAATGGTTTTAATTAGTACTTCGGGGCTCTTTCACAAGTTCTATGTTATGCTAACAGGTCTGGCAAGCCGAAAGGCTTTTCACTTTTAAGTTAACGGATATACTTTGGGGGGAGATTTTAGTTCTTTTTTTTGGGGGGGGTCTGGGTTGGAAATTATGTAGATCTGAAGAAGTGGGTCTGTCCCAGAAAAGCTCATCACTAATAAATCAATTTGATAGTCTTTAACGTGTTACATGACTGCTGTTTTACTTTGGGGGAAGAGTATCGGAGGGTTAGTCTGGATCTGTAACAGCAACCAAGGGTCCTGTGGCACGTTATAGACTAACAGAAAAGTTTTGAGCATGAGCTTTCGTGAGCACAGGCTCACTTCATACATTTGAGGGAAGAGTCACCGGTCTGCAAGCTGCAACAGCTTGCTATGGGAGCCATCAGGAACTGTCAGAATAGGGTTAGGAACAGGGAGTGGTTAAGCGCTAAGATCCAGGGGAGGCATTGCCTCCCTTTGCCTCTTATACCAGCTGTCCATGGAATACGGCAGGGGTCAGCTACCCCACCCCACCCTCCCCAGCATGCATGTCAACAGTGGTACTCCAGCTGATTTTCAGCAGCCCCACCCCTTCTCCCCCATGCAGCCCAGCACTTGCTCAAAACCATGCTGCCTGTGGATTATCAAAGATCAGCTAATGCCACCAACCACCACATAAAGGTCTGTATCTCAATTTATTTATTAATGAAGCTGTTGCAAGTAGGACTAGTAGTGACTTTCAGAAGTATCGCCAGCACTCGGACCATAGGTCACATTTTGGAGCTCGGCCTTGGAAAAATTGCTGACCCCTGGTATAGCGGAAGGTTGGGCCCAAGCTAGAAGGCTACCTAGCTTCTGAGAGACATAATTAGAACAACAGTTAGGGTGAGAATTTGTATGTAACAAGTGTATTAGGATTAGCTGGTATGTTTTTATTCATTTTGGCTTAGTAGCTTAGCTGGATCTGTCTTCACTTGCAATCATTTAAATCTTATTTTTCATACTTCATAAAAACACTTTCTTTTATTGTCTAGCCTGGTGTAAGAAATTGTTGTGTGGGGGGAAGGGGGGTGGGGGGGAGGAAGCAGCGACTGTTATTCATACCTCCCTTTCATTAATAAAGAGGAAGAACTTATAAGCTTTCTCTGTGTAAAACTTCCATACAGAGTAAGATGGATTTATTAGACTCTAAGCAACTCCAAAATGGACGGGTGGCAGCTGTGACCAATTCTGCTTTTTTATCTGTTCTGGGTGAGAGAAAGGCAACCTGATCGTTCAGTGTAGACTTTCTATAGTGATGCATGTCTTCGTTACAGTCTTGTCTCAACAGGGCTGTGCCTAAGACTATTTGGAAATGAAACTTTGGACATCTGAATTCTGCATTTTTATTAAATGGTGCTTCATACCAACAGCATACTATCTAGGTACACAGTACTCAGCTCTGATTCCTTAACAGTTCCCAGCAGGGGTCAAGAAGCTGGTCTTGACCTATAAAGCTGGGCTGCTGTATCCTCCTTAGCTGACCATGCTCTTATTTCACAAGGCAATGTTTTCAGTCCCTATTGGTCCTTTAGAAGGGTAGTCAGTGACCTCCCAAAAGTAGTATTTCTATGGTATCCACTGGTAGAATGTGAGTAAAAGGGTAGGGTGCAGAAGTATCCACTCCTAGGTGGATCCTTCAGCTGAAAGACAGAAAATCTTTATTATTTAAACTAAAGTTGTGAATGGCACTGGACTGGGATTGCAGTAAGTTTGACTCTGATTAGTTGCCTTTCTTTTCTGAGCATGGTATTGTCGCAAGTGCCTCAGAGGGAGACCACTTCTGGATCTTTCTAAGAAACATCACTAGCATTCTTTTAAACATCTTGAGAATTTTGTAACTACAATAAAAAAATGCAATAATCATGGGCACTGCAAATTTGAAAGGAATGAAAAGGACAATTTGCATTGCACCAGAACAGAATTTAAACCATACATGTAACATTTGCAATGGCCTGTTTTATCAGAAAATCCAGAATTTTGTCAAATAATATAGGAATGTGTGCTGGCAACCCCAGGAGAGCAGACTTTGCAGCATTTTCCATGTACAAGTATTAAAGAAGTAAATTTTAATGGACTATCACAAGTCACTTTCAAAGCCTAGGCTAAAGGCTAGGATATTTAAAAAATTAAATAAACTGTCATCAGATAGTATAGGCCTTAAATTTGACCTATCTAAAAGTAGTTATTTCATATCTAAAGAGTTTTCCCATCTGAGCATATCTAAATTTTTATTTAGACCTTACCAAGCCATTACAGAGAAATCCAATTTCAGCTTCATTCAAGACAAGGCCAAAAATCAATGCTTCCCAAACAGAAAAGAAGAAAAAAAATCTGAAGGGAATAAAATATAATTTCCAAACTTCTAAAAGAGTATTCTAAGCAATGAGGAATTGGAGCCATAGGAGAATGGCTTTGTGCTTCTATTTTAAGATAATGCTAACACTGAAACAAGCTAGCAGATAATGCAAAGCAATCTGCAAACTCCAGATATTGCTAGAGTTGCTTAGTCACAAACTCAGAAGCTGTGTCTACACTAGAGAGTTTTGTCAACAGAAGGGGCTTTCTGTTGATATAACTTAGGGAGTGTCTACACGCATTGGGCATGTCTACATGGAGCTGTTCTCCTGGCAGTTCCATGCTAATGAGCAGTCTCGCAATTGCAAATGGCTGCTCACTAGCATAATCGTGCGGCTAACTAACATAGCCACGTGAGATCTCGCTCCCAGCAGAGGGGCTGCTGGCAGTAAAGAAGCCATGTAGACGTGCCTCTGCCAGCAAAAAACCCCTCTGTCGCCAGCCCCTTATGCCTGAAAGATTTCTGCCAGAAAAAAGCTACATGTAGACGTGCCCATACAGCATTCTGTTGACAGAGTCTTGACAGAACTCTGCATTTGTCTGGACAGTGTTACCTCTCAAAAATTTGAGGAATAACATTTTGTTGACAGAGTTCTGTTGACAGAAGTGCAGTGTAGACACTTCTGTCAACAGAGAGGGCTTCTGGTTCACCAGGCAGCCCTGTTTGCAGAGCTTCCGGTCAGCCATTCTGTTGATAGAGGGCTGGGCAGTCTGGCTGCTCTCTGTCGACAGAGCAAACGTTACTGTTGACAGATGCTTCTAGTGTAGACATAGCCACAGGGAACAGCTCAAAGCTCCTGCACTCAAAGCTCCTGCAATGCCTCAGGAATCTCAGCAGGTATTTGTCTATAAGCCAAAAGAAAGAGGACACAGATTTTGTTCTGCAGAGGCTCACAGCTCAGACCTGTCCTTAACAACTTATATCCACAATATAGAAATTCCTTAACACTAATAAATCTCAGATCAGCCATTGAGCAGAGACATGGCTGGAGATGGTTGAAAACGAAGAAACTTTGTCAGAAGCCACTGTATCCTTTCAATTCCAGAAGGTTCTACCTTACTGACCTTCCTAAACAATGACTTTATGAAGTTGTCAGGAGGGTTAGTGAAGACATGCACTATGGTACATTCAGGGTGCTGAGAACACTCATTTCTACTTGATTTGACTTCAGTGGAGCAGTTGAGTAACAGTGGTTGGCAGAGAGTGGGGTTTGGATGAGGGGAAAAGCTGGCTGAAGCTCCAGTCCACACAAGATTAGGGCTACTTCTACACTCACCCTCTCCCATTGGAGGTGGTATGGTAATGAGGCAATTTGAAGCAGGCTAATGAGGCACTAATGTGCATATTCAGCACCTCATTAGCATAATGGCAGCAGTGTGAATTTTGAAGTGCAGACTTCGAATTGCAGATTGACAGTGTAGATGGGGGCAGCTTTGAAATAAGCGCCCCACTTTGCCATTCCCCTACTCCCACAAAACTTGATTGGAGTAAGGGAATAGCGAAGTGGGGTGCTTATTTTGAAGTTGCCCACAGCTACACTGTCAATCTGCAATTCGAAGTCTGCACTTCGAAGTTCACCTGGCTGCCGTTATGCTAATGAGGCACTGAATATGCACGTTAGCGCCTCATTAGCCTGCTTCAAATTGCCTCATTACCTTGCCAACTCCGACAGGAGAGTGCAAGTGTAGAAGCAGCCAGAGATAAAATGGAAGGCTTCTGGAAGCATCCAAAAAAACCCAGCAGAGATTGGATAGGGGACCTGAATGGGGTAGGCAGCCAAAGGATCCAACAGGACAACATTGGTATGATGGGGGCATGCTTCTCTATTCTGGACTTTCTCCCTTTTGACTGTGCATATCTGAGACTATCTAGAGCGACAAAAGGTGCCACGAAAAACAAATGGCTCCACTGACCTGTAACTCCTGTACATGGCATACGAAGGAGCAGCAACTGCTGTTCCAGACCATAAACTGGAACAGCAGCTAGATGGTTTGTATTACTTTCCCCGCTACCCTGCTGCACCTCCCTGTGGCCTTTTGCCATGAACAGAGTGGGTGAATTCAATCCCTTTCCACCAGCTCCCAGCTTAGTTCTCTGCACAAAGCCTTGACCTTTATGCAGGGAGAGGTGGCTTTCACCCTGGGCGTATTGAACATTTTGCCTGTCATTTTCACATCTGTTACAAAAGAGGACTTAATTCCAGAGCACCGTCCTCTATTCTTGTAAATGCACCATTTTGACATCTAGACCCTTTATGTTATTTTTTCCCCTGGGAGACAGCTCAGATGCCACTGTAGGACTAAAATAAGTCAGCAAAGCCCCCTTTGTGTTCCCAAAGCCATTAATGCTTCACAGCTTTTCCCTATCATGCTTGGTTGGGTCTGCAATCAAACACACTTTCAAGGACACTCTGCCAGCAGCAGTTCTAATGGCCTTAAATTTAAACATGAAGCTCCTTCAGTAAAATAAATATATAAATACAATACATAGTCCTGATTAAGAAATCAGGATTACAAGACAAGCCTTTTGGTGAAAGAAGACAACGCAGGGTAGGTGACGTGATCGGTACAGCCTCAGAATTTCAATGAGATACAGTGCTGTGCCTTACATATACTCACATGCTGTTGATTGGCTGAAGGCAAAGAATATTGCTTCACTTTAGGATGACTCTCTTTCCCTCCACCTCCCCTTATCCTTACACAGTGAGAGGAAATGGGATTTGAGTCACATCCGTCACAAGAACTAAACATATCCAGTGTATTGGAAACAGTAGAGGGAACAGGAGTCTCAAACGATGGGTAAATGTAAATTCGTGGTAAAAACTGAGTAATCAGGATTTTGGGTGGGCATCTCTGTAAAGATGGTGGGTGAGGGAGGGACGGAAGTAACTAGTAATACTCAGCTATGCTGGTGTTTGGTTGGAATGGTGATTAATGCCTTAAAACATTCAAAAATTTAGCTCTTTTATGGGGCTGATGGCTCGGATACAGACCACAGCATCAAGAGACCAGGGTTATGCCCATCTGTGTCACCTCAGCCCTGCTGCTGAAGCCAAAGTTTTCCAACGTGGCTAATTTTGGGAGCCTTTGTTCATTTATAACTTGGGACACATAGGACTTGATTGTCAGTAGAACTGAGCAGCCACAAAGCCTGTTAACTTCCATGAGCATGGTGGGTGTTCCTCACCGAGGGCTCCCAAGTTGGTTGTGTAAAAACATGGGGCTGAAAGTACAGATCATTAAGATCTCTCAAATGGAGACTGTACTAGTTCTCCACCTTCTCATGCCCTTCGATAGCAGTACACAGGCAGCAAAAAGTATTATTAGTCCTTGTTTGAATTTTTATCAAAGAGAAATGAAGATGAATAAACAGAGCAGGTTCACCAATAAAGCAAGTGAAATATAAAGCTGCTTCTCTCCCTCTCTTTCTGTAAAATAATTCACTGTTAAATTGATCTCTGGAATCCACAATGGATTTAATAGCGCTGAACCCTTATGTAACACTTCCTTTCATTACTTCTTAACAGCGCTCCAGCTGAGCATTAGGACTTGCGTTGCTTTCTCACTACCTGCAAACCAGTGCTGCATAATTGGTTTAACGGAGAAATGAGGGAACCATAATGCTAGCCCTGACAGACGCTTATGGGAATGGAATTGAAAACCACCTGCCTTGCTTCACTATTGCAGAGAAAATAGATGACGCAATGTGTCTTCTAGCAAAACATGAAGGAAACGGCTGATTGCAAGCAGGGATGGGAAAAGCAAACGGATGCCAATGCACACAGAAACCACAGATTCAGTTTCAGATTCTCCTACAACCCACCAGTAGCCTCTGAAGGAAACAGTGACAAGTCTCAGAGGGGGAGCCATATTAATCTGTGTCCACAAAAACAACCAGAAGTCCTGTGGCACTTTATAGACTTACAGATTTTTTGGAGCATAAGCTTTCGTGGGCAAAGACCCACTTCATCAGATGCATCTAACAAAGTGGGTCTTTGCCCATGAAAGCTTCTCCTGCAATAAAGCTGTTCGTCTATAAGGTGCCACAGGACTTCTCATTGTTTTTGAAGGAAATGGGGAAGCTTCTTGATAGCCAGAATCAGGCCAAGTTCGGCTCTTGGTTCAACTGCCATGCAAGCTCGTTAAGCAGAGTCAGACATGAAGAGGGGTAACCGAGGGCAGAACTGGGCCCATTATCTGCTTCTCAGAGGAAATCCAGAACGTATTTATGAACAGATGTGTTTACTTTAGAAGCAGCATAATTTATTCAAAGGCACCCTTAATACTGGAGCATGAAAGTTAAAATTTCTCCTTCCAGTTCCTCCTACACAAGCTTTCCTTCCCAGAGAGACCCCTGAGTATCATATTCAAATAAGTATTTTATGATGGAGACATTCAGAATTTAATTGAACCTCATTTAACTGCTTAAAACTTTAAAGAGAAGCTCTCAGCAAGAGCTCAGGGGAAAACTCAGTTTTAATGAGGTGGTATTCCACGGGAAAGAGGATAAACAAAGATTCTTTGATTCCCAAGTCCTTACTAACAGGATTTTTCATTTAATTCCTTCTATATTTTCTTATTTATGAAAGCAAGGATTACGTAACATAAAAACAATGCAGAACTAATACCCTTATGCTGAGGCAATATCACTTACCACTGACCTATATTTCAAAGACTGTGGCTCTTTTGAAAGTATTTTAGTATGAGCTGGTGCATTTGGCAAGTCTTTTTCTAATTTACCCATCGGTCATAATGAGTTTTCACAGTCTCAGATGCAAAGAATTTCTTTTTTTTTTCAAAAAAAAAAGCAAGAGATTAAAATGCATGACCTTAAATAGAGCCTTCCCATCTGGTTTTCTTCCAGAAGTATCTCAATTGGCTGTGTCATTAAGAACACAATACTACTCTTTCTGGGGCTTTCTAACGAATAAAGTTATGTTCCTGGGAAAATATGGAGAGAAAGAGCTAAGATCAGTCAAATGTGGTGAATGGGAGAAAGGATTTTGAGCCTCAGGAAAGGTTGTTCATTTACTTGGAAAGATTATGTACACCATTTAAATAGCATAAAAGTCTGCAGGAACATTATGTGGTGAAACAGCCAGTTCTAAGGTAGAACAGCTAATAAAAGGCACGTGGTATAGGTTCTATAAAATCACTTAAACAGTATGAGTGTTTCTCATATCCCTTACATCAGTGTAACACAGGAATAACTCCATTTAAGTCAGTAGAGTTACAAAGGTGTAAAGTTGATGTCTGATTCAAATCAGGCCTTCTGGAGTGATCTAAGTGTATTTCTAATTTGGAATTTAAATAAAGTACTTTCCATATTGTGACACAGGTTCTCTCACACCAAAAGATCTAGAATAGTTAGTGTCCAGGGTCAGCATGTTCAGTTCCCATTTGGATTGAGAGGTATTCTTGGGCAGTGCCTGCCTAGTCTATGTTCTGTACCAACAGATCTTTTCAGAAATTAACACATGAAAGACTGAAAGCCAGACACTGATCTCAGAATGGTGTGTCACGTTTGAACAATGGCGCTGAAGTCAAAAGCATTATTATAGGGTCACACCATGGAACTGAGAACAAAATCTGAACCTGAACATCAAAAATATTGTTACAGCAATTTACTCAAAGCAAACATGTGCCTTTTGCTTCAGACATTGAGATAGCTACACTGAACTGGATATTGGTCTTAGCTAATTTCTTTAGATATTTATTTCTATTGCAGGTGCACCCTAAAGCCATAGTCCTGTTCATGGTACTGTTCAACCATACAGGAACACATGGACCCTGCCTTAAAAATAATCTCATTTCATTTGGAAGTATGTGTTAAATTTAGTTGAAACGAATTAAGTCCAGCCTGTCTGAAGTACCATTTTTATGAGCTCAGCATTTATTCTAGGACAGGCTATATTCTCTTTCACGTATATATTTAAATAATATGAGCAGCAGGGAGCTCCATGAGCTCTCATTCATGGAGCTGCTTTTTCATCATTGTGTTAAGACAGGGCTTCCCCAGACGGAAGGGGTGGGGATGAGGTTTGTTCCACACACCGTTGGACCTGACTTAGGAGATGCATGCAGGTCTATGGGAACTCATGGAGACACTATTCCTCCAGGCAAAGGCCACAACTTTATTTATATCAAAGATACCGTAAGTGCAGCATGAGAAGAGAGTCGCATTAGAAGGAAGCTAAGCACTGTCAGAGTTTTCATATAATAGGTTTGATCAGTGTCTCCTCAGATCCTTCCTAAAGCAGAGCTTGTAAGGAACCTTGGTCAGAATTAAAGCCACACCCAACATCCGGAATCTTCACAGAGGATTGAGGAACACTACCAGTAGAGTAAATCTCTCCTTAGGGTACAAAAACTTAGCAATACCAGAAGGTAAAATTACACCTCTTTTTGCCAGATCTGCTGAATTTACACCATAATCTGCAGATTTAACAAGTCTGGAATGGCGTATCGAGCCATAATACATAGTGTTGATATCTCTAGGGACACTGTATACAAGGGTCCTTCAGAGTTGTGAGAGCCCTCAGAATTTGGCTTTTGAAACAAATTGGCATTGTCCGTCTTTTTATCCTCTCCAAGTGTTTGACATTCCCTTTGAAACAATGTAATGTCCCAAGGTTCCGTGCTTCTGAGCAGTTTGCCATTCCCCATGACTTGTTATTCTTTGGTCTGCCCATATCAGCCCCAGTTGTTTCCAGTCTCAGTCTCTCATGGATATCATCTGCATGACCGAAAGCTTCACCAACCAGATTAAGAAAGCTTTCAACATGTTCTTTCCACTGTCACAACTTGTCTGTCTGCCTAGCTGGGGCACCATCACAATTGTCTTTAAAAAGTTGACGTATATGCATTTTTGCAGCCCAACAATCTGACAATTCACAAGGTAACAAGCACCTGTCACTGTGGATAAGCCATGGTGTGTATTTTTTGTGTGAAGTTTTAATTCTAAGTGGCATGTGGGACCCAAGTGCCAGAGATGAGACCATTTGTGACGTTAGCAGAATGAAATAGTAATGCCATGACTACCAGGCAGTCACCAACATGTTTTAACACTAGAATTCTTTTGAAGCTTGGAGAGAGAAAACAATTTGCGGTCTTTTACATAGCACTCTCAGATGGTTGCTGTTAGGAATTCTAAGTGCAATGTGTCCTCCATTGCATTGGTGGAAATCCTCAGTAAATCTGTTGATACAACAGTTCCTGAAGTGAATTTAAAGGCCCAGTATGTCCAGAAGTGTCTTTTGATTTGTACTAGAAGTTGTCGTGTTAGCAAAGGTGGTCACTGCCAGCCCCAGCCTACAAAATGCCAACTTTAACTGAAGTGCAGATCAGGTCAGCAGTGCGACTTCAAACAGCATTGCTGTTCTCAAGAGACCTACTTTCTTGAGCAGAGTTTGATCTCAGTTAATGCCAATATAAATTCCATGCAACTTGACTCTCTTCAGTGGAGTTGCTTCCAATTTACACTGTCATACAAGAAATCAGATTCTGCCCTGTGTACCTTTAGTCCAATTTGCTGAGTGTAGTGACAAAATTGTGAATAGACATTCATTGCCTTATTAGCATTAGGATGCTTCCAGCCGCAGTGCTGAGTGGAATAAGGGGACTTTGAAATGTGCGGGGTCCTTTTGAAAAGGCCCCCCGTGTAGCCGCGCTGAGATGCGGGCGTTCAGAAGCATCCTAATGCTAATGAAGCGTTGAATATTGAATTCAGCACCCCATTAGTAATCTTCGAAATAGCCATTAGTATGGCTATTTCGAAGATTTATGCCCGTGTAGACACAGCCTTCTTGTCCTATTATCACAGCTTAAGGAGAATAATTTTACTCCCTTCTCCTAGTAACAATCTTTTAGGTACTTGAAAGCTGTTATCATGTCCCCTCTTAGTCTTCTCTTTTCCAGACTAGCAAACCCAGTTCTTTCAATCTTTCCTCATAGGTCATGTTTTCTAAACCTTTAAAAGTTTTTTTTTTTATTTATGTCTGGACCTTTTCCAATTTTTCCACACTTTTCCTGAAATGTGGCGCCCAGAACTGGACACAATACTTCAGCAAAAGTCTAATCAGCACAGGGTAGAGCAGAAGAATTCTTGTGTCTTGCTTGCAATGCTCCTATTAATACATTCCAGAATTATGTTTGCTTTTTATGCAACAGTGTTTACAAGGTCACCCACAATGTTTAAACCTCCTTTGCTCCTCTTAGACCTGAAATATTGACACAATGATGGAAGAGGAGGTGGGCTTTTAGGTTGGTTCACATGTCATCAGCAGAATTGTTAAAAGTTACACATACAGAATCTATGTTATTCGTGTTGACCGGCAAGCAAAAGAAACAAACCCAACTTGATGCTGAGCAGTTTGTATCACTGATAGTTTTAAGAAGCAGAATACAGATTTTCACTTGTGAAGGAAGCAGATCTTCAGGTCAGGTAAGCAAGAGACCAGGGCAAACCTTGTCACAGGTGGCAAGAATGGCACACATGCTGATTTTCATCAACATGCAAGGCTGGCATTTAGCTCTGCCCCTCCTTCCCCATGCAGTCAGGAACTTGGGCAAAGCCATGCAGCCTGTGGATGAACAAAAGACCAGCTAATGCTACCAACCCCCAATTAAACAGTAAATCTCTGCATCTCAATTTATTTATTAATGACGCTGTTGTAAGTAGGACTATTAGTGACTTTAAAAAGTATCACTGGCACCGGGATCATACATAGCAGTCAAAGGGTTGAATTTCAGCTCTCCATCTAGGAAAGGCTGTTGACCCCCTGGGAGAGCCATAAACACGAAACTCCACAATGCCGCTCTGACAGCCACTTCTCAGACTAAAATTGCACTTTTAGCAAACTTATACATTTAATTCTTTTATTCACAGTGATACACATTTCTTGCCATGTGAAATTTTAAACCAAGGTTGCTGGATGTGGTTTTTCCTTTACTAACCACAGCTTTTCAGCAAGCTTCTCCTTGTTACAGTAGCACATTCACTGCCTAGAAGGCTGCCAATTTATTTAATCAAATGTATCCCAAGACTTCTCTCCCTGCCTTCTTTGTATCATCACAGAATTCCTGGTCTTGATCTCAGGACACTTGTTCCTGAAATACATGAATAGAACCTTTTTCTTCATCGCTATTCCTGCTGCTGCTTTTACTTATGCACTAGATGGCCTGCTTCAAGCTTTCATTATTGTACCTACCACAGAGGAGTGGACTTAATCTATATTTGATCATCTCAAAGCACCTTTGAACCTACACAGACAACACTATCTTTATCTGATAACATGCTGAAGTTCAGCTGCCAGTGACCCTCAGCAATAACCATCTTCCACTTTTTGATGCCTGTTCCTGGCTAAGTCTATGGGAATGGCCCAGTTCTGCAATAGACAAGTATCTCTCTAAACCAAGATAAGGAGAGGGTAAAAAAGACATTTTCCTCCTCTGCTACCCAAGGATATTTCCCTCATATCACTCCCCTCTTGGAAACCCTCTGCTGACTGCCCCTAATACATGTCACATACAGTTTTTTCACCCTCACCTCCAAGGCCTTGTGCAGTTAAACTCTTGCTTATAATTCTGCTCTCATTACTCCCCTGTCTGCTGTCTTCTCTCGTTTCAAGTTATGTATTTTTCCTGTTTTTTGGGCTAGGGTTTTTTGTTTTGTTTTGGTTTTGGTTTTTGATCCTACACCATTCCCTATGCCTGGAAGACTTTCATTCTATTTTTGCACTAACTCATCACTTTTTCTTCATTCTGATTTACCTTTATTTTCCAAGATGTTTGATAGTAGCTAAGCGGCTGGGAATCTTCCCATTGATGTTAGTGGAAGCTGGAATGGACCACAAAATGAAAAAAAAGGATAATCTTGATGTTGAGGCATGAGAGTGGGAAAGCTGGGATCCAGTCTCTCCTCTGCCAGATTGCTACAGCAAGTTACCTTTCCTTTCCATACTTCAATATCTTCAGCTGTAAAATGGTAGCAATAATGCTTCCCTACCAAAAGGGTAGTTTTGTGAGCCTTGATTCACTAATATTGAGATCTTCTGATGGGAGGTGTTACAGAAATTATACTAAACCAGAGCAATAAAGTTTCATTTCAATTTCACCTAACTTAACCTAAGAATACAATTACGAAATAATGAAAAAAATAAAAACCCTCTCTCTATTTGAGCCGTTATTCTTTGGCCTAAAGTTGAAAACAAAAGGTGTAATCTTTCATTTCACAGAAGCAAATTGCTAGAAAAAATAAAAAGTGGCTGTGCTATCGGTTAAAAATTTGTTTTCTCTTACCCAAGACATAAATCTCACTGTTGACTACAGCTGTGCTGAAACGATATTTGGAGTACTTCATTGGTGCACGCTCTGTCCATTTGTCTTGGCCCGGGTCATACTGCAACATTCTGTTACTTAATCGATCCAGCTCATCGTCAGGGAGATCCATCTGTATGAAATATGACAGCCATATAATAATACAACACTTGGAGCCCTCTGGACACGCCTGCATGCAATTAATCACAGCAGACAGCTGAGCAGATAAATAACATAAACACATCAATTATAGCTGTGAAGTGATTCATACTCACTACGATTTAGCAGCACCCATGACTTGTGGCTGGAAGTGCATTGTAGAAGGCAGATGAATAACAGTGCATTTATATTCTATAGCAAAAAAAAAGCTGAGGACTTGGGTAATAACAAAACATCTATGGACACAGCTCTGACAGAACATAGCTCTTTTACAAGTCTTCTGTGAAGCTCCAAGAATAAGTCAAAACCTTTTTTCAACACATTTCTTTCCTCCTGAAGCCAGAATGTCTATTTACTTGCTTACTTATCCTGTATCATGAATTTTGATTGGGTACTTTAAAGGCAGCCCTAAGAATCTTTTTATGTACAATATTTGTTCTGAATTAACATAGATTTAATAAACAATTATTAAAATTGAACTACTGCTAAATCTTTCCATTTTATAGTTCAAAAATAAACCCCTGGCTTCCAACCACATCTTTGCTCCCAATCCACTCCAACACCCACTCCTGCTCCCTCTGTTCATCTCAGTCTTCCTCCCCATTTTCTCCATCTTTTGATGTTACACAAGCAGCTATAATTATGTTTTCAGAGGCCGGCACCTTTAAATGTAAGCAGTCTGTTGTGGGGGAGGGCTCTGAAGTATTTCAGGATTAAGGGTTTTAATGAGAGAGAGTGAACGCACACATACTCTGCTCACTCATGGGATTGTTATATTTGTTCTTTTTTGCTTGTTGTTTTCCTTAGGTTTTGACTACATTACAGTTTTTAGTGACATGGCCATGTCGATACAGGCATGTTGCTCAAAGTCAGGCAGCATACCCACTGTATTTCAGCTCTTTTACTGACAAAATACTTCCACCCCAAGGAACAATATTTGCGTTGTAAGCAGGAGAGCATTCCTGTTGACAATGCACTAATCACAAGTGTACTTTTTGTGGCAAAACTTTTAACTTCAAGCATGGCAGGCGGTGGGGAGTTGGCACCTCTGAACAATAAGAGTTTTGTCATTCAGTTGCCAGTATAGACACAGCCATAGGGCAGGAGTCTGCAACCCCAGCACAGGTGCCAACAGCGGCACATGAGGTGGGCGTTTAACCCCACCTCCTCCCCAATGCAGCCAGGAGCTTGCTCAAAGCCAGGCCACCTGTGGATGAACAAAAGAGCAGCTAATGCTACCAACCACCACCTAAACAGTAAAGCTCTGCATCTTCATTTATTTACTAATGAAGCTCTTGTAAGTAGAACTATTAGTGACTTTAAGAAGTATCATCAGCACATGGACAGTACATAGAGGTCAAAAGGTCAAATTTTGGCACTCCATCTCGGAAAGGTTGCTGACCCCTGCCATAGGGTATGCCTAAACTTTGCAGCTTTTAGTGACAAGGCTGCATCGACAAAGTCTGTTGCTCAAAGTCATCGTGCATGAACACTGTGTGTTGCCATTTTTGCCAACAAAATACTTCTACCCCCAACAAACCAGGGCACCATTTCAGGAGGGGTGGGGGAGTAGCAGCCACGAGTACCAGGAGATGAAGGGTCCCTCCTTCTGGGTCATGGTCCCCATGAAGAGCAAACCGTGACCACCCTTCCTCAGAACTGCCTATAATTCCTGTGACAAGTTGCTACCTGATGAAGTCCTTCCACAGGGGCCAGGAGCCACTGAGCTTTGGCATTCATAACTCTGCCCCTTTGCAGCCTCTCTCACAGAGGAACTTTCTTAATTTGTTTCCTTTCCTAGTGAGTGACCTCACCAGGGCCCCCTTGAGAGCTTTGGCCTGGTGGGGACAATTCCCTTCCCCAGAAACATCTATTCCCTAGCCCACCCCCAAAGGGAGTAGCTTCCTTTTATTATGCCTAGGTAGTATCCTGCCTAATTAACAGCCTCCAAGTTATTCGGTGAAGTAATTAGTCCTAGATGAACCTTCGCTGCCTCATGTTTCCCTTGTGGAGCCTGTCAGAGGTAGACTGAGTCGCTGAATGATTTGGAGGACCAGCTACCCTCTGGCAGTAGCCCTTCAGAAAATCCTTCTGTCTCATTATTAACAACTCCCACTTCCATATGTCTGATTGACACTTACTGCACTACTCCAGTTTTTCCACTGACGTCAGTGTGGGCACACCAGTGCAGAACTGGAGTAATGCTGTGGTGAGTCTGGCCCTCCCTCTCCTGAGCTGTTGTTATTTGCCCTGTGTTGAGTTTGACCTGTCTTATTGCAATCGTAAGGTCTCAGTGAGCAAAGCATATGTCTTTGACAATGAGCTGTGAATTGACATGTACACTTAAGGTTCTGTAGATGATGCGGGCAATTATTTTCAATGGGGAGGCCACTCCAAGGTTTTGGTAAGCAGCCAAGGGCCGCACTTTTCTATGGAGGGGATGCAGGGTCTGGGATGTAGGTGGGGTGCAGAAGGAGACTGGGTTACAGCAGAGAGTGTGGGGTCGGAGAGGGAGTTTGGGTGAAGGAGGGGGTTGTGACCTGGGGCAGAGGATTGGGGTGCAGGATCTGGGAGAGGGTATGAATGCAAGAGAGGATTCTGTCCTGGAAGGGGTGTAGGAGCAGGAGCAGGAGCATTGGACTTAAAATCTTTATTTCACTGCTATGGCTGATGCATTCTGACCTGCGGAGGTAGACTCTTATGTAACTTATCAGTTAACGCTAAACTCCTCGTCCCAAACGACTGTATGCATAGATACCTACAGGTGCAGGGTCTGTGAGGGAGTCAGATCTGGAGAAGAAGATTGGGGTGTAGGGTCCAGGAGAGGGAATGGGCACAGGAAAGGATTCTTGCCTGGAGGAGGAGATGCAGGGTCTGAGAGGGAGCTGGAGTGCAGGAGCGGGTGGGGTGACAGAGGCAGGTTCTGTCCAGGATGCACTCTCAGGCAGGTTCCCCTGCATGCCAGCAGCCCCAGACCACTTAAAGTGGCTGGATGTTCGATGTGGCTCTCTGCACTGCGGGGGAGGCTTTCCACATTGCTCTCTGGCACAGCAAAACCTCTCAGCGGCTATTGGCTGGAAACTCGCCAATGGGGGCTGAGAAATTGTGCTGCACTCTTCCCGCCCCCAGCAAAATCTGGTTTTTGGCCAATAGGAAATGAGAGATTTTCCTGGGGGCATAGGCAGTGCAGGAAGCCCTGCACCTTCCCCCTGCCTCCCAGAGCAAAGGACCAGCAAGCTGCTTTGAGCGGTGCAGCTCCACAGTTCAGGAATAGCTGCAGGCCAGATTACAAGGATTGATGGGCCAGATCCAGCCTGCGTGCCATATCGTGCCTGCCTGCGCTCCATAGCAATGCTATATCATTAATGTTTGTCAAGGCTGATGGAGTGAGTGCTCATGGTTGTACATATATAAAGATAATCCTTAACTTCAGGAGCTTTAATATGCTTTCATACTGCTCATTTGACAGTGTCATACCTACACCCTCTGTGCTGGGAAGAGGAATACTAATACGGAAGCAACACAACTACCACTGGGTCACTGGACTTAAAATCTTTATTTCACTGCTGTGGCTGATGCATTCTGACCTGCGGAGGTAGACTCTTATGTAACTTCTTATCAGTTAATGCTAAACACCTCATCCCAAACGATTGCATGCATAGATACCTACAGGGGATTTGGCACAGAAAGTGCTAGTTGGCAGGAATCAGTTCCCAGGTGTCTTTATTTTTACCAGTCTTGGCTCAAGCTTCAGGACAATAGCTTCTCTAGCATTTTTCTCCCTCAAATTTAGAGAACTATCAAGCTAGACAAATGCTTGTTGTCTGTCTTAACATCTCTCTTCATTATATTACAATGTACCCAGTTTGAGATTTTAGTGCCATATTATTAAGTATGTTCTTATATTTTAATTATTTAAAAAAGGGAAAATGCCTTTGCTCAGCTTCAGTGTAAGTCTGACTCTCTCACCGTTCTATTGCCTCCATAGGGATTTGCATGCTCAGAATATTTTAACAGATGCAAATTGTGTTTGCTGAACATATTTTAGTTTTAAATTTTTAAACACTAGTTTCTAAAAAGCAGTCCCAAACCAATGAAATCTGGTCATATTTTAATAGCCTACAACCAACACCACATATTATACATGTCTTAAATGAAGGCTAACAAAATTTTTGGTGGGAAGTTGCAGTTGTGACAAAACTAATTTTGCGTGTGTGTGTGAGAAGCATCTCTTTTCCACTGGCAGTTTTTACTTTTTGTAACAAAACAAACAAACAAAACCCCCTAAACACATTAAAACAGAAAAGCTTTCCAGAGACATGGAACTGAGCTGTGACGCTTGTATATGAATTTACAGCTGAAATTTACCAGTTTATAGGGTTGGATTTTGGTTTCTCGTACAGGCTCATGTCTTAGAATCATAGAACCGTAGAATTATAAGGAACCACAAAGGTCATCTGGTCTGACACCCTGCCAAGGTGTGGGATTTGTTGTTTCTTATTTAAATACAACTATTTGCAACTGATAGAAAAGTTAAAGAGGACAAATAATTAGTGAGATGTGAAAGTGCCAGGCAGGAACCAGGTATTATCATCACCACAATTTCTTTTTAATTAATGTTTAATTGAATTAAAAACTGAGTGGAGACTTCAAGAATTACCCCCATCACTATTTAAAACTGGAAGGTAAGTGAAATTGTGTTTTGACAGGATGCAGTGTCAATTTTTCCTCACTGAGAAATTCTCTTTGAAACAACTGTCTTTCTTAGAGGTAGCACATATAGAAGATTATGTAACATGGACATTATTTCCACTTAGCCTGCTTGATTTTCCCATTAAAGATGTGGGAGAAATGAGTGCAATTTATTTTTTTGCTTCCAAGTGAGGTATATTAACTATGCAAGAAGAGCCACAAAGTTATGTTAGCTAGCTCCTATACAATCAAATCATTAGTGAACTTTTTTACCTGTGGTGTCCAGCCTCCCATCACATAGAGTTTATTATTTACTGTTACCACAGCATGGCAGGCCAGTTGCAGTGGAAGAGGTGCCACGCTTCTCCAGCTATCTTGCTCCATGGAGTACTTCTCAACAGAGTTTGTCACCAGATACTGGTTTTTCAGTTTAATTTGTCCTCCAATGACATACAAGTCATTGTGAACAGTGCCCAAAGCATAGAGCTCACGAAACTGAGCAGCGCATAAACTTTGCCAAAACCGGTTTCCTCTATTGTGGTACCTGTAGGACAATCCAAAATTAGAAACTGTGGTTGGGACAAGAGCTTATCAATTTTGTATTTAAATCACCCTTCTCCACTTTCAGATGATGTTACAGTGACAATCAAAGTTCTTTCTCTTGGCAACAGGAAAGAAAAATTTCTAACCTTGAACTCACTGGGATTAGTCTTGTGTGTTGTTACTCACATGCTTAAGTGTTTGCACGACCAGTACTTTAGTGTGAACATAAGAATAATCATACTGGCTCAGAGCAAAGATCCACCTTGCCCAGAATCCTGTCTTCCGACAGTGGCCAATGCTGTTTGGAATGAACAGACCAGGCAGTCATTAGGTGACCCTTCCCCTGTCACCCATTTCCAGCTTCTGACAAACAGAGGTCAGGAACACCATTCTTCCCCATCCTGGCTAATAGCCATTGATGGACTTATCCTCCATGAATCTATCTGTGTCTTTTTTGCATCCTGTTAAACTCCTGGTCTTCACACCATCCTCTGGCAAGGAGTTCCACAGGTTGACTGTGCACTGGGTGAAGAAATACTCCCTTTTCTTTGTTTTAAACCTTCTAGTCATTAATTTCATTTGGTGACCCCTAGTTCTTGTGTTATGGGAATGAGTAAATTACTTTTCCCTCTTCACTCTCTCCACACCAGTCATGATTTTATAGACCTCTATCAGATCCCCTCCACCTACTTGTCTTTTTTTAAACTGAAAAGTCCCAGTCTTTTTAATCGCTCCTCATATGGCAGCTGTTTCAAACCCCTAATCATTTCTCTTGCACTTTTCTGACCATTTTCCAATGCCAAGATATCTTTTTTGAGATGAGGTGACCACATCTATACAAAGTATTCCTGATGTGGAAGTACTATGGACTTATACAGAGGCAATACGATATTCTCTGTCTTATTCCCTTTTAATTTTTTAGTGATTCCTAACAGTCTATTTGCTTGTTTGCTGCTGCATCTTGAGTAGATGTTTTCAGAGAACTATCCACAATGACTCCCAAAATCTCTCTCTCCCTCTTGAGTGGTAATAGCTAATTTAGTCCCCATCATTTTGTATGTATATTTGGGACTGTTTTCCAATATGTATTATTCTGCATTTAACAACATTGAAATTCATGTGCCATTTTGTTGCCCAGTAACCTACTTGTGTGAGCTCCTTTTGAAGCTCTTCACAGTCTTTTTTGGACTTAACTACCTTGAGCAGTTTAGTATCATCTGCAGCTTGTCCCCTCACTCTTTACCTCTTTCTCAAGATCGTTTATGACTACCTTGAAAAGGACTTGTCCTGTACAGACCCCTGCAGGACTCCACTCATTACCCTCTCCACTCTGAAAACTGATTTAGGAATTTCATTCTAGACTCCCCAGTTTGAAAATGTTGTCCACAATTAAAGTATCCTTATTTTGTGTGATCTGAGCACTCCTGATTTCCACTGCACTCAGTGATAGCTACAGTAGCACCTCCAAAACAAATTGCACATTTATTTAAGTGCCTAGTTATGAATTTATGTTCCTCATTTTCGGCCCCACATTTACAGATGTTGGCTTCAGTTTGTAATTAATCTTGATTTTGGCAAATCTCCCACTTTCCTCAATGTGAATTTATCTGAGTGAGGCCTGAGTAAAAACTGAGTGAATGGTTCAATTTATTATTATTATTATTATTATTATTATTATACTTTAGCTCCCATTTAAAATCAGCATAGTACAGTTAAAGCTGGGTATAGATTCACAGATGACCAAATTCATTCATTAATTTTCATATTTCAGACATCAGCACCACTATGAAATAAATCATCTGGAGGAAGGGTCCAGGATGAAAATACTAACAAACTTGAGACCTTTGGGTTAGGGGAACATGAAGCATATGGAAAGAGATTTAGGACCAGATCCAGATCATTTTACTTGTTCCATCTAAGTCAGTGGGCCTTCTCATGAGTAAAAGGGTCAGAATTTGGCTCTCGTTATAGAAGGTGCTGCTTCAGTGTTTCATGGAGAGGAATGGATAGGCCTTCAACAAATTGCTTTGGGTAACTGAAATCAGTATCCAAACATATGAGGAGAAGAATGCTTTCTCTAGTGGCTCATTCCTGGAACATTATTTATAATTTAACTTCAGAAACAATTATCCATTTTTCCCTCCCACTTGACAATACACACCTATAAATTTCAATGTTCTTTGTTTTTTGTCTAGACATCTTGGCAGCACTGGCCTCCCCTGCCACAATAATGTCATTGTTCTCAGTGACCACACCGGTGCACACACATCCTAAACCCTCACCATACTTTGGGGAGGAAATGAAATAAGTCTTTTGGGTTGCAGGAGCGTAACAAAAACTGGCATCTGCATAGCTACCACGTCTGGATCGAATCCCAAAAGAATTATTGCCGATGCAAAGTAGAAGACTGGTGGTCTCCATGCCATAACGAAGACTGAGAGAGGAGTGATTGGATTTCTTTATAGTTTCTAATGCTCTATCAATCATATCATGGCATTCTGAATGAGACAGAAGCACCGTGTTCCTTTTCCGAGCTTCCACTAGGAAAGAAGGACATACAAGTTCCAGTCTAACTTGCTTCAGGAGTTCAACAAGGTGCTCGACGCGAGATTTTCTGCAATGGTTCACCCATCTGAGCACCAAGTCCAAAATGCTCTCCTCCCGGGATACGTTCAGATCATCGGATCTTATGAGACTCAGCAACTGCTGTGCTTCAATCTCTAATATTTCTTCATGCAAGCTCACCTCAGCGAAGTGCTGATACAAATATTGCCTCGCTTGATCAGCCAAATCTTCTGCCCCAATGTGCTTTGCAAAATAGCAGATCCCCACACAATTGGAAGCATCCATATGGTCCATCATGTACTTCTGACATATATTGAAAATGTCTTCCATCTGCATAAAAAATGCAGCAACAGCAACACCTTGCACGTTGAAATTAGTCAGGTGCAAATCTGCACTGTACATGTAATTGAGTATTATGGACACACTCTCTGCTGAGATGTCATAGAGGACCACTTCTCTTTGGGTGCACTCAAGCAAGCCACAGGTAAACATGGCTTTGAAATAGGGACTGAAAGCAGCCAATATCAGTTTATGGCAGGGAAACTTCTCACCTTCTGCTACAAGGACCACATCAATCATTTGCGTTAATTCTTTCATGCTGTTTAACTGATCCAGTAAAGTCAAGCTATGCTGCTGCTTTCTTTTCCCTTCAGTCTTGTGATCCATGATAAAACTCCGAATTTTCTACTTTTCAATTTCTTCAAGAACTTGCTTGATTTTTGGAAGGGTTACTTGCATGTCTGATTGATGTAAAAGTGACATGCCTTCATCATCAAATATTTCTGGGGGGAGGAAAGCATATAATTTTCTTATAAGAATAAATCCTCTCACAAATTAATTTTGCTGTTAATTCCTAATGACAATAAGGATTTCTAGAGGACTTGAGCATGTATAACAGTTTCATTTTCAAACAGAGCATGATTTCAAGATGAGGATTATATTTTTTCACTCTCAGTTTTGATGCCTGAACCAATGAAATAGAGTTTTCATTTTCCATCTAAAATTGATATATATTTTAATATTCTGACTGGTCACTGACATTTAATAGAAAAATATTGCACTACAATTGTGGTCTAATGATGTAATGCATGCTACCAAATATGTGTAGAATTGTTTAAAGAGATCTAAGAGATTAAATATTACCTCCCAACTGGAACTAAAATTAAAGCACAAATCCTCAAGGCCTCATTCAATCAAAACTCTTAGTGACATCATATGTAAACATCTACCTACTGAACTGAAAATCATACTCTGTGTTTCTGCTTACCCTAGAATCAGTTATTGGTATTGACACACATCAATTGAGCCTATTTTGATGTATGCTGTCAGGTTAAAAGTCAGATTTTTATTGACCTTACCTATGTGACAAATAAGTTTTACACCACAATTATTTTAAAAAAGAAAGAAATTTAAAATTTACTTATCATTACCTTTTACATTTATCTCAGCCTGGATTCTGAGAGTCAGCTGGTCAGTTTCTTGTCTGTTTTTTGGCCATTTAGAATCACTTTCAAGCTGTCACAGGCAAGCACAATGTTGCAGAATTTACCTTGGAAACTCTGCAATCCAGTGGGAGTTCTGCAAGTGCAATTAATGCAGAGTTGATCCCTAATTAAAGCCTCTTGCCTGCCTTGACTAGTTTTAGAAATGATAAAACTCCAAGGGAAAAATATACTTTCAACAACTATAATTTTATCTCTTCTTTTTTAACCTGACAAGTCACAGATCCAAAAATTAAATACAAAGGGCCTTATTTCAGACAAGTTACACTGGCAAATAACTGGAATAACACTTTGTGAGTCAGTCCCCAAACTTATGAGACAAAGGCCATGTCAAATAATCTTTGGGGTTCTGGGATTTTTTCCTTTTCTCCCCTCAGTTTTCTTGTCAGTTAAAGAAACCCCAACCACCCCCACCCCCTGCTTTCAGAGTTATCCTTTGTGGTTTTCAGCTGTCTCCCTTCTTAGGGCCTGATCCAAAATCTATTTAAGCAGATAGAAAGATTATCAATAACTGTAAGAGGCTGTGGATCAGGCCTTCAAGTTTCAGTTCACACAAACACCCCCACCTAAAGAAACGCAGTACTCCATGCAGATACTGAATGTCATCTGAGAGTTCAGCTCTCTTTATTCAGGCAGCTTGATCATTCTGAAATCATCTAGAGTATCAGTGGAACATTTCAGTGCTCACTGTTCCTAAAGACCTCAGCAGGAATTTTGGCTATATAAGGGCTACAGAAAATGGGTCCACAAGGTTAACAACAATAGTGGGCTTGATTCTCCATTGCTTTGCACCTGGTATAGCCATTTACATTTCTTTGGCACAGGTGTAAACATGACCACCAATGCAAGTGAATGAAGAATTTCAGTTTCACTACCATTCAGCAAGAGAGTAAATAACTGTATATAGCACAAGGTAATAGAGATTCAAGCCCACTGAGCCCATAGAAAGGGCCTGTTTCTCTGCTCAAATGGAGGGCAATCTATTATAATGCCTCTTAAGTCAAAGGAATAACACAACGCAATGACAATGGGCAGACATTGAGTGGCATTTGTCCCCCTCTGCATGAGGTTCAGCTCCCAGCATGCAAATGGGTATTGAGAGAAAACCCCTGCACTTCCGTCCTCCCACTAGCAGGGCAGCGGAGAGACAGCCTCCTACTCAGTGAAGTAGCAGAAACCACCCTGCCTCCCCCTGCTGGCAGCCGTGGGTTTGAAGAGAAAAGGTGGGGCCAGCAGAGAAGATGTCACTAAAGAGAGGCGCTCACATGGCAAGGGAGGGGAGGAGGACCCCAGGTGAGCCGGAAAAAGTCTTCAGGACGTTGGTAGAGAGCCAAGGGAGCCAAGAGATTGTTCTTAGATTTGAGCATGGTAGGGTTGGGATGGGGTCAGGAGAAAGAACATTGCAACATGTGGAGGGAAAGCAGAAGAAAGAGGTATGGAAGGAGGGAATAAGGCTTATTTACCTCCCTACCCCTCACCATTACATCTGAGGGCCTCCACTCTTCCCAAGTGTTTAAAAATATAGGCCTGTCTGCCTGCACTGTGTAACTTAACCCATTGAAGAACCCGGTTAAAACACAGCTATTCCTCATATGATGGTTATGAACTTAAAATAATGCAATCTGGTCGTGTTGTTGGACGGGGCCTAGGATTCAAAAATGGGCCTGAGTCTGCACTGTGTTACACCAGTGTAACTCTGTTTAGTGCTGATTTGTACCATGGTATATGATGGGAGAATACAGCTCATGTTTCTAAACTGTGTGGCAGCTTTTCTGAAAGCGTTGTAAGTAGTCAATGACATAGTGGTTTGATGCCATTGATAGTGACCTCAGATGGTATTTTAACCAAATATTATTTGCCTACTGTATCTTAACATTTATCCAGAACAAAAAATAATGTGAAAGACGTGGTGGTTTTGTAATCTTTGTGCCCTGCAACTGCTTCTGTTCAGTTTAAATAACTATGTCTGGAGATGTACCAGTCTGAGGGGAGAAAGAGGCCTTGTAAATCGGCCTAGGCCAATGCGTCTGTATCAGTCATGTCTAGAGGCATGGGAGTTTTAACACACTTTTTGTTTGAAGTGTGATAATGAGACAGTTCTGTTACAGAACTGGATTAAGGACTCATGTCACGGGGCAAGTGAAGAGAGACCATAAAGCTGTGCTATAACCATTGTATGAAAACTGTTATAAATGTGGCCATAAATCCCACAAACACTTAGGACTATTCAAATAAGTAACATTATGCACAAGCAGGATCAGGATCTCAGTCTGCAGCTGTGCTGAGAAGCTCCCTGAAGCATTCACAACAAGACTTTAAGCTCACCTTCATTAAAAAGAAAACATCAACATGAAAAAAAAATATGTTTGAAATGACCAAAAAAATCCACTAAGGGGATCCTAACAGCAGAATCCATGTTTCTCAGTAGTGCCAAAAGCTAGAAATAATAACTATCTCCCAGGTGAGGAAGGGCTGTGCAGCTACAGTAGTAGCCTCAGGACTGGGCATTCAGTGGTTAAGTTGTTTGCGTAACTAGTCTTCTTTCTGTTATAGCTAGGTGTGTGCATTTCTTACACTGAACTTACTAGAAAAGCCAGACATATTTAAAGAGTAGTATTTTCTTGGCTTTATCTATTTTTTAGTTTTTCCAAGACTTGAATTCAACACAACAAATATGAGCAACTGATTACTATGATTACTGTCCCACATTTTAAAAATGTATCTAGAAAACAAAGCATAACTTCATAGTCTCTGAGGGCCAAATTTCTAAGCTTCTGACTCAGTTTTTACTCAGTGGAATGAAATGAGAGCTTTGCTGAAATAAATGCTTCGTGGAAAATGCAAAAGGACTTCAGGGTTGAGGCCTGTGCTTTTAAAAGGTGACACTGTAATCATTTTTGCTGTCTACGTTAAAATTGACTATTTGAGAACCCATTACACTATTGGTCTGTTAGGTGACTTCACTGAGTTCTTTTGATGGTGGGCTTGTAGGATTAATTGGGTCTTAAAGCTGAATACAAAATTATTTTTTAAGTTGGAGTTATCTGTTTTTTTTGTACCTCATTATGATGAAGGATGAAAATTACTCCAGTCTTAACTGCAGAGTTAACACTTTTTAAATCTGCAGTTATAATATTTACCGCTCCTTATAAGACGTGTGCATTTTTTTAGCCTTCTCCAGTCAAAGATCTCAAAGTGCTTTCACAAACATTACTGAATGAAATCTTGCAACTCCTTTGTGAGGTAAGATTTTCCCCTATTCTATGGATGAGGAAACTTTGGCCCAAAGAACTGAAAAGTTACTGAGGAACAGTGAAGATGAACAAGGAATACAGCTGTGGAGTGGAATCCTTTCATTGATTTTCTGTGGGACCAGAATTTCACTCTTGTGCTTCACCTACAAAACCATCGTTCTCTTCTTGACTCTTAGTTTAACATTTCATTCAGGTAAGGTAATTGGAAGGACATTACAATTCTCTCATACACTACTGGAAAGGTTATTAAAAGGATAATAAAATGGTACTGCTCTGCTTTAGTTTATAAAGGGAAAAGATGTGTATTAAGGAGAGGATAGGTGGGACACAAATATAAATTGCAGTGAGATACTATATTTTTATCAAGCAAAGGCTTTAGGTGTCATTATAAAGCCTCCAGTACAATGCCTGCCTGCTTTGTCATGTCACCAGAAGCCCAAAATATGCTTCTAGCTTTGTTTGCTGCTTTCATATTTTAGGTTGTGAAAAATGGATCCAATGGTAAATGTTACCTTATTCCATAGCAGCATTGTTGATCTTCCACATGTTGTGATCTGCTTAGTTTATTTTTATTTTATCTGCTTTGTTAGTCCAATTTAATATTATTCTTTCTGCAGAGCACATTAGTAATAATCGTAATAACACATAACATTATGAAGACACTAAAACTCACTATCTCCAAGGCTCTAGGATGCTGCACGAACAGTTAAAAACATAAATAAATACACAGTTGGGATCTCAGAACCTTGAATTCCAGCTTTTATGAAGCTATCGCAATGTAAGCCTCCTCTGTCCTCAAGGCTCAGTGCTACTACAGCCCCTTTGTGCCCCTGCAATGCCAAGGGACGGTACAGCAGTTCGACCCCCTGCCCCACTTTCCTTGGGCAGAGACATTTCTCAGTTGGAGTAAAGTCAGCATTATGAGCCTGTCATTCCTTCTTAGCACTTATACAGATGGCATGGCTGGATTATCTCTGGCCTCCACAATTCCAGCTAACAGAATGAGCCTTTGTGGAAGATGGCAGTGAGGCCTTGTCTACGCTACCATCTACCCTACACTCCCCATTTGATGTAACCTGTGCAACTTCAGCTGCGTACATAGCAAAGCAAAAGTTGACATTCTTATTGCAGTGTCTTCTGTGTGATAAGGTTGCCAGGGGCTGTTCTCTTGTCGACTCCAGCTACTCATTTCATCCTGGTGGAGTACCACTGTCGATGGGAGTGTGCTCAGAGATCATGCTAAACTGAGCGCTGGTGGATCGATTGCTGTATCATCACTCCTCTGCATAGTGAAGACATCAGGGCTACGTCTACACGTGCAGCCAACATCGAAATAGTCTATTTCGATGAATAACGTCTACACGTCCTCCAGGGCCAGCAACGTCGATGTTCAACTTCGACGTTGCTCAGCCCAACATCGAAATAGGCGCAGCGAGGGAACGTCTACACGTCAAAGTAGCACACATCGAAATAGGGATGCCAGGCACAGCTGCAGACAGGGTCACAGGGCGGACTCAACAGCCAGCCGCTCCCTTAAAGGGCCCCTCCCAGACACAGTTGCACTAAACAACACAAGATACACAGAGCTGACAACTGGTTGCAGACCCTGTGCCTGCAGCATAGATCCCCAGCTGCCGCAGAAGCAGCCAGAAGCCCTGGGCTAAGGGCTGCTGCCCACGGTGACCATAGAGCCCCGCAGGGGCTGGAGAGAGAGCATCTCTCAACCCCCCAGCTGATGGCCGCCATGGAGGACCCAGCAATTTCGACATTGCGGGACGCGGATCGTCTACATGGTCCCTACTTCGACGTTGAACGTCGAAGTAGGGCGCTATTCCTATCTCCTCATGAGGTTAGCGACTTCGACGTCTCGCCGCCTAACGTCGAAGTTAACTTCGAAATAGCGCCCGACGCGTGTAGACGCGACGGGCGCTATTTTGAAGTTGGTGCCGCTACTTCGAAGTAGCGTGCACGTGTAGACACAGCTCAGATATAAGATAGAGAGGCCTTCAGGCCAGCCCTACAATCTAAAGGATACGAAGGTTGTACAAAGCCTCCTATGTCTCATCTTCCTTTGGGTTCTAACCAAGCACTGCTCAGTCAAAGCCGAGAATTAGGGCCTTTGCCTGCACATTCTTTATGTTTTCTAGCAATATATTGGTTACGCATGCTTTTATGCCTGATCGAGCATAAAATCAGTATTAAGATTATATTATAAGACGTGTTTAGAATCCCAATATTATATTACTGTACAACAGCCTTTAGACATTGTCGTTATGGGCTTTATTTTCTATAAAACCTCCACCTGAATGTATTAGGAGCCCAAGTCCCACAGTGATTTAAGAATTCACTGTGACTTAGGCTCCTAAATCACACAGGCATTTTTGAAAATATGGTCCATAAGGCCTAATCCAAGCCCCAGTGAAGTCAGAGGAAGGACTCCCATTGATTTCAGTGGGAGCTGGATCAGACCTATAACCAATATGCCTGTTCCTTTCTCTTAGGTGTTTTGCACAGAGTTACTTTGAACTGGAAGAGATGGGGGTGATGAGCCTTTAAACTCTTCTGAGCTTGTACACATTGCAAGTAGAATTTGTCCTTGGGATGAGATTGGCCTATGAAACATACAGTGTGAAAATGCTTCAGTAAGGGTATTTTGCTCATTTCCTCTTTCAAAATCCTGTAGTACATATATATTTTCACCTTGGGGCTGATCCCAGGGAGCATGATCCTAGGCAATATGAGTCCTTACACACCCCACACCCGGATTAGCTTCTGCTAAAAAGATGACTGCTAGACAGGCTTTTGATAGACTCTCCAGTGAGCCTCACAGTGCAAATGGTGTGCATGAAACCAAACAGAATCATTACTGAAAAGCACTATACATGTTCCCTACTGTGAGGAATATAGCTGTGTAACTGTTATGACCCTGTTTGTATGTACTGTACCTTTAAAATGCTAACACTGCTGTCAGCTTCATTTTGTGTTACCTTGGGTCAGATTGTTCTATAGGGAACTAGACATGTGTCTTCCCTTGTGGACACTTACTTTTATTCTTCCTGGTTTTGTTGCTTAAACTGAAGTAAAAATAATTTGGATTTGACATAGCATTTTGCTCTTTGTTTGTAGAGGAACAACATAATGCCTAACAATGGGTTTTTCAGCATTTAACAATGCTGCAAAAACTGTTGGCTGTGTCTTTGATCATTGAACACTTGGCGATACTTTGATTGCTTTTCAAAGGGGTTGTGCTGTGTGTGATCCTGAAAAGATTTGGCATTGAGAGCTGCATTTATTGCCAGCCCAGAGCCCTGAAGTAGAGTTAGATTAATACTCATTCAATCTCAGCAAACACCAGGAATGTGTTTTTCTTTAAAATATTATGGATTCATAAGTACCACAGACCTAGGGGTGATAGGACCAAGTGGACTATCTTTTCAGTGATGCCTTACCCTGATCTTAATTCATGAATACTTGCAAACCCTGGGAAGTCAATAGAGAGATTCCCACTGATTTTAATGGGCATTATATGAGGCACTTTATGAACATAAAAATGAGCACAAGCAAATTCCCAAGTGGGCAGTTTTTGTGAACAGTTTCCAGTCGTACATGAAAATGATATAAGTTATACCCACAATATCCATTTTTGTTCAGTTTGTGTTGCACTTTGCAGATGGTTTTACATATATAAAAATATTTACACAGAGAAGTGACAATACACAAAAAGTGCATGCACACATATTTTGCACATCTAAAATTATATGTTCAGAAAACTAGGTCATTTTTCTAAAACTTGCTGTTAGCTAAATCCATTTTCCAAAGCTCTCTAGTTTCTCTTTTTGATTGTCTAAACATGCTTGAAATACAAGAAAATACTGGAAAGCTTGAAGAAACATTGTTCATATTTTTGCTTTTATAAACTGTTTGGATTATTTTGCAATTACAGTATGTGTAATTTAATGATTTGTATAAACCAGTTTCCACTTACATTTTTTAAATTGGCAGAACTTGTGAAATAATGACAATAACTTGCTTAGTCTTGAAACCTTACTAGCTGGAGCAGTCATTTGGTTAGCAAATATTAGTGTTCTCAGAGTTAACATCTCCTGTCAATCAGTAAGATTCAAATAGCTTGTTAGTTGTGGAACCGGATGACCCCATGACATCAGCATTTCACTAGTTACCATGCAATGTACTTGGATCTATCTTTTCCTGTAACTTTTCCTAGTTTCAGTTTCAGTCAGTGGCAGGCAAATATCACTGTAGGACTACCCCCCACGCCACCACAAACCCATAACCACCCAGCAACATAGCAATCAATCTACAAGAGACCATAATAATACAGGCTATATGCATAACAACCCCACAATTCACAATGGAACACCCATACTAAAAATTCAGTACTGCACAATCTAAGGCACATGAAAATCCTAAAATAGCAGAGCAACTGGTTTTCCAAGAGCTCTCACTTAAAGCAGGATTAGACGTGCATGTCATTTTCAGATTTCTGGAGAGTGCAAAGGTCCCTGTATTGGAGTGCACAGCACAGGGACCCTCAGGTTTCTACATCTTCAAACCATTTTTTTTGCATCTGCTACAAACTCCAAATAGATGTTTGATGTTCTTGGGGTTCCCATATTGATTTCCCTAGGAATAAGTCTAATCTGCCCTGTTTGACCTCTACAGAGAGCCCTATATGGAAGCTAGAGGCCCTTTGTTTCAGCACCTCCTGGGGTGGGGGGGATCCAACAGGTACAAAGGCTTCCATTTATCTGCCAATGGGCCCCAGTTTTGACATCCCTAAAGGGCTTCTAAGAGCCCCACCCCACAACCCTGCCCACACCAGCAACACCCTTGGAACAATCCACAGTAACACTTACTGCATGTGAGCCTCAGCAGTCAGTCCTTTCTCTCTCATGCCTAGAGAGAGCAGTGGATATATCTACCTTTTCCTCTATTGTCCCCGACGCCTCTGGATCTACATATGTTTGGTGAAGTGGGCAAGAGGGGGATGTAGTCAGGCATAAGGGTGAGGAAAACAGGAGTGAAAGAGATACCTCCTATGGTTGCTGCTTATCTGAGAGCCTCATGTGGAAAAAGGGAGCCAGGGGCTATTATTAGGCCTGGCTGAGTTCCTCGCTGTGAGAGGGAGCAGCATTAATGTCACATGCAGAGTGCATGAGGACTAAGTGAAAAGCCTTGGATGGCATTGATGTGTTCCCACTGCCCTCCTTCCATGAGCTAATTGTGTACTTAATATCGATTTTGCAGCCGTCGACATTGGTCCTTGTCTTCACTACAGAATGTTGATGGCAGTACTCCTACTGCCAACTTTCCTTAATCCTTGAGGCTCACAAGGAGTTCTGGGGTTGACATTGATCCTGGAACGCGCACGAAACGGCACCCCAGCAGATTAAACCTAAGTGTTTGATCTGCCGGGGCCAGTGTAGACCTAGCCAAACAGTTTCTTTAGGTGTATGTGCACCACTCCCACTGAGTATGGGCAGCGGGATTTGATCCTGACTGCGTCACCTGTACAGAACAGTCTCTTATTTCTATGTTGCCATTTCCAGTTCCTATACTACAGAGATATGACTTCCTTTTGGCCTTTTTGCCCTCACTCTGCCTCCCAACCACATTCCTCCTGGCTTTTGATGCTCCAACTATTTTGAATATTCATCAGTTTAGGAAAATCCCTGGAAGGCACTGGGGTCATATTATGGGTCTATGCCAACCCACCCATCTCCAACACAGAGGTCTTGTTTGGAGCACAGGACCAAAACACCTCTCTGTTCCAGTTTAAAAATAATTTAAAAAGGAAGGGCTTATTTAGCTATAAGGACATGAGGATCTGATTCTCCTTTCACATTGGTGTAGATCATGAGTAAATCCCCTGAAGTCAAGAGGCCAGGTCAGTGGAGCTATGCTGATTTTACACCAGCTGAAGATATGGGCCAACATAGTTCCACCAATCTAAAACAGTGTAAATTACAGGAGAATGTGAAGGCCCTGGAGTAATCACTTAAATCTTAATATATTTTGAAGCAAGGACAGAAAAAAATATAGCCTCTCAAATGAAGGTCACACAATGGATTAAATTTATGCATACAGTTTTACTTGAAAGGAATATTAAAGCAGGTCTCATGATACTGAAAATCTTTTTCAAGCTCTTTTTTTTAAAAACACTCAGTTGATTAATTGTAATAACTTGGAAAATTGAAACTGAAATATGTTTCCTTATCGAGTTTTTTTTATTCTCCTCCTTGCATTCAGCTTGTTATCACAGGCTTTTTTAAATACACCAGAAAATACACTCAGCCACTCACACCTATTTTGTTGGTTTTTAAGATGTATGTCACAAGGGCCGCGTCTACACGTGCACACTACTTCGAAGTAGCGGCGCCAACTTCGAAATAGCGTCCGTCACGGCTACACGTGCTGGGCGCTATTTCGAAGTTGAAATCGACGTTAGGTGGCAAGACGTTGAAGTCGCTAACCCCATGAGGGGATGGGAATAGCACCCTACTTCGAAGTTGAACATCGAAGTAGGGCACGTGTAGACGATCCGCATCCCGCAACATCGAAATAGCGGGGTCCGCCATGGCGGCCATCAGCTGAGGGGTTGAGAGACGCTCTCTCTCCAGCCCCTGCGGGGCTCTATGGTCACCGTGTGCAGCAGCCCTTAGCCCAGGGCTTCTGGCTGCTGCTGCTGCAGCTGGGGATCCATGCTGCATGCACAGGGTCTGCAACCAGTTGTCGGCTCTGTGGATCTTGTGCTGTTTAGTGCAACTGTGTCTGGGAGGGGCCCTTTAAGGGAGCAGCTTGTTGTTGAGTCCGCCCTGTGACCCTGTCTGCAGCTGTTCCTGGCACCCTTATTTCGATGTGTGCTACTTTGGCATGTAGACGTTCCTTCGCAGTGCCTATTTCGATGTGGTGCTGCCCAACGTCGAAGTTGAACGTCGACGTTGCCAGCCCTGGAGGACGTGTAGATGTTATTCATCAAAATAGACTATTTCGATGTAGCGTGCACGTGTAGACGTAGCCAAGATGTGTAATGCTTTTGAAAAAATATATGTATAATATTACCATAGAATTTTCTAGTTGCAATAAGAAAAAAAAATTAAGCTGGTAAAAGTGTATGCCCGTTCCTCTTTTCTGTTGACCAAACTTCATGCATAGATGGCTGTATAAATAACTAGATTGTTCCTATTAAAACATCAGTTTTATCTTAGAAATAAAAATATCCAGGCTGAAGGAACATTAGATTGGGGGTGAAATGCCACAACTGTGATAAAAGTGAAGCATATCCCTCAAATTGACTTGTTCCCCTTTTAAATGGAATAATTGATAGTATCTTAGTGGTTAACACAGACTGCTTGTGTGATAAATTGTATTTATTTGAACTCATGTTGCTGACATAATAATCATAATCACGTTTCACTTTTGCGTGCATTTCTTGAGCTAATTTGGGTAATGAGACTATTTCATAAAAACACTAACTGAGGCTTTAAAACAAATTTATTTTTGTCACTAATGTAATTCTGAATATTTCTGTTGCAATTAATTGAAAATTAATCAAGGAGCCTGACTCATCAATGTAATGCTGTAGCTTTATGTCAATGTAACTCCACTGAAATCAGAGTGTTTTACCTATGTAAAACTGGAGTAACACAGTGGTGAATCAGGCCCAAGATGTTTCTGCCAAAATTAAAGCTCTTCTTCAGTTTGAACAACTGTCTTCCTCTTTTCATGAAATTGAGTCATAACCCTTCCTTTATGATATCATTAGCTGTGGTCATGGTGATTATAAGTGTAAAAACACTGACTAAAGAGTGGGTGAGAATGTTTATTCTTATCTTCAGCAAAGCAGAAATAACAGCAAAAGAAAAAAGGATAATAAGAAAATTAAGTGTTCTTATAACATTTTTAAATGTACAGGCCTTTACAGGGAGTTGCACATGTTAATGGATTATTTGTGACAAAGACTGATCTTTACACAGAAAGGCAGTTGTACAGGTAAGCATGATCAAGGAGTGGAGACACTGGTTGGGATTGGGGCTTTGGTGTGGAGTTTTGCATGGAACTCTTCATGCAGTACATATTAGCTTCTATGTAAATGGCACGAACAGAGGATTTCCTTTCTGACCATTGCTCACAAGTCATTGCCGAGCTGTGTCGAGCAGATCCTGCCCTCTTTTTTTAAGAAAAATTCACATTGACTCCCAGAGAGTACATTTTGCTGAGCAAAGAGAGCACAGTACATTCATGAATAAATACTATTTTTTTTTGAGTATAGTCTATTTACTATGTATGGGTGTCTTCCATACACAAAGTTTTTCTCTGTGTCATAGTGAGAGGCAGGTAGATACACAAGTAACAGTGAGTTTTAATTGATTTTTGTAAAAGGTTTTTGGTCACTTTTCATACCTGCTTCAGAAATAGTCTCAGAGGAGTAGCTGTGTTAGTCTGTAGCTTCACAAATAACAAGCAGTCCTGCAGCATCTTAAAGACTAACAAATGTATTAGACCCATTTCTACAGATTATTGGAGTAGACAACTAGAATCCAGGGTTTAAAGAGGGCGGGGGAGGCGAAGAAAGGAAGAAAAAGGGGTTGCCTGTCATTAATAGGACCAGTAGATGAAGTAAATGAAGTTAAGTGGGATGTGTGCTGTTCTTGTGAATATCAAAGGTGGGGAAATTGCTTAGAGGCAATCCAAATTGGTGCAGTATGCACACTGAATGGGCAAGTCCAGATTCTCTCTACAGGTAGCCTGCGGTGATGGACTATTTCCTCTCTTCTAGGGCTCAGTCCTTTTCTCTAGGGCATGGCTGGGGCGTGCTACTGTGTCCTGTGAGGAATCATGTACAGCCGGGGTCTCAAACTCAATTTATCTTAGGGCCAGTGCCAGTCCACAGATCCTCCTAGTGCTCAGGCATGCACCTCTCTGCGGCAGGGCTCTGGGGGAAGGGAGTCTCCATGCATTCCTCCCCCCACCCCGTGACTCCCAACCCTACCTCTGGGCCTACTCACTCTCCCACCCCCATGCATCTCCTAGCCCTTCCTCCCATTCCCAGGCAATTTAACACCCCTCCCACCCCCGCCTCCATCACCATTAGCATATTGGGACTAGTGCAGCTTCCAGCTGCTGGCTCTGCACCGCTGCTGGCACACACCTGTAGCCCAGGGAAAGTGTGTGCAGAGCCATCCTGCCAGTAGGATGGTTCAGTGCAGATACCCTCAGCCCCACACTTTGTAGGGGCCTCAACCATTTGATGGATGGGATGGTCACCCATACTCAAGTTAGCCTCTGGGGCTCTGGGTGGTCTGGTGAATGTGGGGGACCCAGCCCTTGCTGCCACCCCACTTCATGTCTCTGGTAATCCGTGAGGCCGCATCCCTCAAGTAGTGTGATAGGTTGCAAAGAGGAGGGTGTGAGAGGAGCAGGGACTGGACTTGGGGGAAGCATACAGGACCCCCACCACCCCAGCCCAGAACTGCAGGGACTCACATGCCAGTGGCCGTGTGCAGGCTGGATTGTGGAACTGCTTGGACAACAGATGGCCCCAGACCATGAGTCTGAGACCCTGATCTACAGCACTGTGGCCCCAGTTCAGCAAGATGTCTAGCTGTAGGCAGGCACTAATCCTATGGAAGACAATGGACAGCTCACATGCTTACAGTTAAGTGCATTAGTGAACCAGGGCCTGTGCGCACACACAGAGTAACTGATTGTTGTACGAATGCCAGCTGAACAGGGAAGGAGCAAGTCAATGCAATATAGTTAGAATTTTGAAAACATTAGAGGGGAGCAGGGGGAATGTGCTTGGCCAAGTATTATTGTCTTTTATATCATCTGAGAGCTTAATAACTGATCCAGTGCTTTAGGTGCTGTGCAAACACAGACTGTTAGTATTAATTATATGTTTTACCAGAGAGACAAGAGTTTGGTGAAAATATATTTTTAAAAAGAAATTACTTGAACAGAGAATTCCAGTTTAATCCTGCTACCTGTTCCCCATTTCAGTCAAAGCACAAACACCAAAAGTTTTGACCTATACTGTAGACTACCATCAATTCTGAACCTGCCACGATCTCCCTGTCCAGGGAGCCAAGACCCTGCAGTCCCTCTGAATTGAAATCTCTTCCTAGCTCCATCAACTTGATTCCTAGGCTGCTGTGCAGATTATGTGGCATGCCAGCCACCCGCTGCTTTTTCATTTAAATAAATGAGAAAGTTGTGGCTAAATTAGCACCCCAGTGGTGGCACTAAGGACAGACACACCAGCTGCCCTGAGGTATGCAGATTGCAGTTTTACACATTAGGGGTTGATGTTTAATTTGTAGGTGTCTTTCTGTCTTTCACAAAAAATGGAGCCTCCAGCACATCCAGGTGACTTTAAAAAAACTAAAACAACCCATATAAGTGTCAAGCATAGCAGCTCTTCTAGGACTTCCTTCCCGATCATTGTGGCTAAGTGGTCATTACTGAGTACTGTGTGCTGGCTGTGGCTTTCTAGCCAAAACCTACACTGACTTTCACAAATGTATAGCTTGAGTAAGGAAGGCAGGACTCGACCTTTAATACATGAAGAAAAATTTTCCTCTTCAAGCCCATACACAGGAATTTCTGGGGTACGGTGCTTTTTCTCTAAATGTAGACCATCCTTCCCACAGCTGGCTCTGCCCCTCTCTCCCGTCCTACCTGCCCTGTCCACTGGGGTCCTTGCTGCCATGCACCTGGGGCTCTCCTAGATACCCCAGCTGCGTGCATTTACCGGGGCTCTCCTGACAGTGCGCATGGCAGGGAAGCAGTGTTTCCTCTCAGATTTTCCATCCGTGGGCAGGGGCCAGGTGGTGGGGCAGGTGGCAGCGGCAGCTGCTGCAGGGATCACCTCTCCCCCTCCCCAGCACTCAGTTCTAAGCCACGCCCTCCCAGGCCACTGAGGCCTCCAGCCACCTGCAGAGAAGTGGGGCTCAGTGGGCCAGGAGGATACAGTGGAGCACAACATGCTGAGTGTAGGGGTGAGGGAGAGGGAGGCTGGACAGAGGTGACCCCTGCAGCTGCTGCTGCCGCTGCCATCCACTGCCTGCTACCCTGCCCCAGGTAATCCCTGGCCAGGTTGGTCAGGGTGGAGGCGAATGGAAAGGGTGGGGACTGTGGTGTGTGTGTGGGGGGTTGCCCTGGGGTCTGCCCCCCAAGGATGGCTGAACATGGCGCATTGGGGGGAGCACACCCCACCCCCATATATGGGCCTTTCTTCCTTGTCCCTCAGCTCAGTGCATGCAGGGATACCACAATCCAGCATCTCAGCATCATGGGTGTTTTTCTGGAAACGACTTAAACTAGCACAAAGAAGAATCGGGAAGTCAGTGAACTAATCAGACAGCAGGAAGAGGACAATTAGACAGGACCGAACAACTTTATATCTTGTGCAGTTGGGAAAGAAATGCAAAGATATTTACAGTATGAAGTTAATGAGTTTTGCAGAAATACACATCTGTCCATCGCTTTTAATGCTTTTATGAAAGCGTAGTATAGATTCAATTGTATTAGACATGCGGGGACCAATTAAGGATCCCACAGCAAAACTAAACTGAAAGTGGGGAAAGGAGGCGCACAGTCTGAAAAAGCAGCTGGAGGCTTCTAAATCCGAAACTATCAGAGGGGTAGCTGTGTTGGTCTGTGCCCACAAAAACAACAAAAAGTCCTGTGGCACCTAATAGACTAACAGATATTTTGGAGTATAAGCTGTCGTGGGCAAAGATCCTCTTTGTCAGATGCAATGTGAGGGCCGTTGCTAACTAGCAACCAGTTGGAATATGTCTACACAGTAAAGAAAGACCCATGATTGGCCCATGCCAGCCAATTTGGGCTCGCATGACTTGAGTCACAAGCTTCAATTCCAAAGGATCCTAGAGCCCAGGCTCAACCCCATGCCTACACGGTAATGAACCAGTCCCACAGCCCAAACCCTGTGAATCTGAGTCATCTGACATGGGCCAGCCATGGGTTTTCATTTGCTGTGTAAACATACCCTAAATGCCCCCTGTGTAAACATATCCTAAATGCCTTCCCTCTTGGAAGAGGAGTACCTGGAGCTTTCCCCAACTCAGCCTTCAGGTCATCACTCTGGAGTTTATTGATGAAACAGAAGATTATGTCCACAAGTCACAAAGGAACAAAGAGTGGTTGTATGGATAAGATAGTTAGGAGACTTGGGGCCAACTTGTCCTGGGTGTAATTCTCTTGGTTCCAATGGAGTTATACTGGGGAAAAATTTGGCCTTGGGTACTGATCCAGGCTCAGCCTAATTTTTCTCCATGACCTTGGGAAAGCCTCTCACATATGTAGGCCTCTGTTCATCATCTGTAAAATGGGTATAGTTACACTTTCCTATATCAAAGGGATTAATTAGTACTGAAAGGGCTGTAGGATCCAATAAGTGAAACACACCAAAAAGGGTCTTTTCCTGTATTCTGAAGTTCTGTAGTACATCACTGCCACAAAATCTACTTCCTGCTGCAGATTTGATAACAGACTCTAAGCTTTAGTTTTAAACAATAGATTTTAAAAATGTTTTGCTTTGAACGAAGACAACCAAACATGAACCAAATTACTGTCTTATTTTAATTTAAGTGTCAGTACTGTTAACTGTTTCACTGCTGATCATTTTGGCAGCAATAGTTAGCTAATTCTGCCTAACTCTAATTGTTGATACTAGAACAGTGCTGGCGCAAAGTTTGCATTAAGAGTGGCTGTGGTGAGTAATTAGGAGGTCCTATTCAATCCCAAAAATTTCAAGTCCCTTCCACTCTTACCCACAAGGAGGAAAAGAAGAAATCCAGCCACTCTCCATGGTCAATGCCTCTGGCTTTCTTCCAACATACAACTGTGTATTGTCCATACAAAAATATATAACAGACTGAAAGTCTCAGGCAATGTAAAATATATTTAAATATCATAAAGGTGAACACCATAAGGGATACTGCAATGAATTCATTATTCTTGCTCACATTTAAAATGAGTAAAAACTTACTTTTTCTGGAGATGCCACAGAATTTCCAGTTTTCTGCAGAATTTACACCTGGAAACCCTCACTTAAACAGGAGCTTTTGCTCGAGAAACTGGGCCCAGCTTGCCACAGTGTACAATAACACAGACATTATATAAAAATGTATTATGATAATTTTTATTCATATAAGGCATAACTAAGAGAAGGAAATGAATTGCTGATTCAAAACCATAAAATTCAGTTTTATGCATATGCTCCTCGTAATAATAAAAAATACTTCAGCATATATAGAGCACACACAATTATAATGAGAACTTCACCCAGCCATCATGTGACTGCTGAATTCATGAATCAAAAGAGAAGGGCAGCTAAAGATGGTTTTTAAAAAAGGTAGATACAGGATGGCCCTCAAGCATGTTGAGCTTTGGCCTGTGGTCATGGACTAGCAGCTCAAACTCTTAGGGGAGAGAAAAAAATGTTTCACATGCAATTAAACAAACCAAAAGAGGACGATAGTGTTATAACTTTGAGCTATTCTCTGCACAAGTGTGCAGTCATATTATACTGAGACATGCTTGGCATTCTCAACAAAAGTCTTAAATCCTGCAAACATTTACTACTGGGATGTTTACTAGTAGGAGGATAATTGTAGTGTTCACAGGATATCAGTCATAAATAAAGTAGTGGGTGTCTACAGGTGTTCAACACTGTGTTTTTTTCCTGAGAAAGTGTAGATATCAGGTAGCAGTAATTCATAGGCAGTGATACCCATGGGACTCATACACAGGGATTACAGAATTTTCCATGAAATTCAGCATGTTACCATACTGCTGTGAAATTCCCTGTTCTGGCCATGGATTCTCCATTTTGCTGCAGCCAATTTCTAGATTCCTTGCAAATCTGCAGATATCTGCTTTATATCCATGGTATCCACATCGCTATCTGTAGCTCATTTTAGTGGCTGCAGATACAAATTTTGTATCTGTGTAGGGCTCTTAACAGTTGGCCGACATTTGGTTCTTTCTGCGGGACAAGAGGAGCTGGCTGAAGCTCTCAGTTTCTTTGCCACTAGTCTCCAGCGATACATACTCAGAGAAGGCAACCCCAACTGGTCAGAAACAGGACTCAGGGCCCCCAACATCATGACAGTGCCTAAAAATTCATGAGGCTTGTTAAAAATTGAGTTTCTATTTGCCTTCTGGTTTTCAAGCCTTTAGGATGCACTGGACTGACCTCTCCAAATTTTACTCTGAAACCATGAGGGCTAGAAATTTTACTTGAAAAAATGAAAACTGAGATTCTATCCTAAATAAATGATTCCAGACCACTATCACCAGACTTGCAATAGAAAGCATTGGATTCTTTTCCATTGGAAGCTGTTGCTCATCACTGGCATGTACAGAAAGGAGGACAGCAGCTCTTCAAGCTTGTCAGGGAAAGCCTTCTCTACCTTTAGAAGATGTGTGCTCTTGCTGGGGGAATGTGGCAGCCAGGAGCTGAGTACATGAGTTGCAGGCTCCAGGCAGAAATCTCTCCTGCCAGGATGTAAATTGCAAAGTGTATGGTAGGCAGGGAGTCCTGAGCAGAGCACCGTAGGCAGCAGGCATGTTGACTTGGGCAGATATCACTGCATTGGCTATATTTGAGTCACATCTCAAATGCGCACCACACAATCAGAAAGCTTAGATTCTCGGATAATCACACGAATCCAGCAGCTAGGGTCTTAGGCAGGGATTTATGGTGTCAATATGTTAATCTGGCCTAGAAAATATGTGCGCTATAGACCCTTCACACTCTTCACAGCTTGGGAAGGACTGAGCTCTTCCAGTGCTCCCAGCTTACAGGCTCAGCTCCCAGCGACTGCCATTCACCTTTTTGTGTCCTGCTCAATCCCCTACTCCCAACCCTGCCAGCATAGAATGGATGCAGCTTTATTCTGCTTCCATGTGCTGCTGCTAGGAGCTGTGTGCTGTCACTACAAGAACCCTAAACATCCAACCCATAGAAAACAACCTTCTCCCTTTCCCCTAGGTTTCCATAAAAATGTTACTACATCTCTAGAGTAGATTCAGCAAATCAACAAATTAAATTAATTATCATTGCCAGAGAACAGAGGGTCTCCTGCCCCAGAACTGATGAGTACTGTTACAGAATTTAGATCTAATGTGCACTGGAGAACAGAGAGTCCTATCCATGGAACATCAGTATGAATTCACATGGATGTGTGCCACCCCTGAAGCAACTACAGATACTCTGAGACCAAGCCACTTACAAAGCCACCTTTAGCTGTACGAGAAGAGTAATAAGAGATTACATCCAAGATCTGATATTTATTACTGGCATTCTTTGAGCTCACACATTCAGTAACAATAGAAGTGATTACTGGCACATAATTAATAAAATCTGCTCATTAAAGAAGGCAGTAGAGGCCTGAAGAGGTTTAATATCTTCCTTACTTGAAAGTCCACCTACAAGGAAGAATGCTGAGATTTCTGGGAACAGAACTGTAGATTGTTTTAAAACTCAGTACAGTCACTCCAATACTGGGAATGACCTAGTTGGTCTATAGACTCTACCACAGTATAAAATTATTTAATCATCATCATCACACTAGAAAGCAATGCATCTGGTAAGAAATGTTTGCTTGATCAGGCCCTAACCCAGTATCCCAAAGCATCAAAACAGAAAAGCAGTTCAGTAGCACTTTAAAGACTAACAAAATAATTTATCCGGTGATGAGCTTTCGTGGGGCAGACCCACTTCTTCAGATCAAGTGGGTCTGTCTCACAAAAGCTCACCACCGAATAAATTATTTTGTTAGTCTTTAAAGTGCTACCGAACTGCTTCTTTGTTTTGATAGTATATAGATTAGCACGGCTATCTCTCTATTACCATCAAAGCATCATATCTGAATGTTCCTTCTTTTTTCTACACTATGATGCTTACTTTTCCTTTCACACCCGTTTCACACTGGCGTAATGCTTTTGTCTGCAGTACCATCACTCCTGATTTACACTGTGGTAAACAGGAACAGACTCAGGCCCACAGTGAAATCATTAATGCAGCTGTTTTGCTGAACCAGCTTCATGCATGGGAATGTATCCAGTCAGCTGTGGGTAACAAAACCCAGTAATAGAGATTTTAAAGATTTCATACATTTATGTTTAATGTTGCAGAGTTACTTTTCCTATATAATCTGTTATGCAGATGTCAGCAAATAATTACTGCACATAAATCAAAGAAAATTCACATCTTAACACAGCCGAATATTGGTACCTGTAAGTGAATTAAGCAAGGAAACCAAATATGAATGCAAGAAAATCTAGCGAGATATCCGATCATATTCCCATGGCTGGAATTTACACACGTTTTTATAGGTAAGACATAACGCTTGACAAGCTAGCCAGATACATTGGATATTAGTGACCCATAAATACATGGTGAGGACCAAGACTATAAACAAGGTATCATTTTTAGACACACAAGAGTGGCTGGTAATTGTACTCACAGTTCTTTGGCTAGATATAAGAAGAGCTACATTTAACCCCAGCCACACTAACAGGAGTTTCATCTAGTTAACCCAGGAATTAGATGTGGATTGTGACAAACTTTATTATTATAGCATGCATATATGCTAGGGCAGTCAATTAATGCATGTTAATGCCTCAATCAACTCAGGGCAGACGTAATGTGTTAAAACAATGAACGCACATTAATCTCAGGAGTGTTAATTGACAGCCCTACTTTAAAGTGTGCCAACTGAGGGGGTTCATGCCCCAGCTGACCACCAGCCTCAGGGCTGCTGGCATTCCTCTGGCCTGGTCTGGGTCCCTGAGGCTGGAAATGCCAATGGGGCTCCAAGCCCTGGGACTGATGGGTTCCCCGGGCCCCACCTGGGTCCCCACAGCTGCAGTGTTGCTGGTAAGGCTCCACGTCCAGCTGGCTCCCAGCCATGAGGCTGGCCTGGCAAGGCTCCCCAGGTTCAGGGCAAGGTCTCGCCTGTAAGTCTCACCGGTAGCCTCACAGCCATGGGACCTGGTTGGGGCCAGGGGAACTTTGACAACCCAGTGCTTAATCATGATTGATTTTTTTTTAAATTTTTAATTTTTTTAATTGCTTGAGAGCCCTAATAAAAGCCTTTCAAACTGAAGGATCTCCAAGCATACAAGGAACTAAATGGCCTTGATCATTCACATGTTCATGCACTTGTAAGGCCAACACACCCGGGTTGTCGGTAGGAGGGAATGAACCTGCAACCTTAGGGGCTAAAGCCCTGTGTGCTATCACATGAACTAAAAGCCACCTGACTCTCAGCCAAGGAATGTAGCACAGAGACTTCATTCTCCTTTGTCAGTGGTCTCAGTGCCTCTGGGGTTACACACAAATGGAACTACTCACAGGTGTAATGTTCCTCAGGATTGCCTGATTTGGCTCTGCTTATAGGCATTATTTCACTGGTACTATTACTGCTGAAATGCATCAGCTCTTGTGAGGGAAGGTAGCAGCTGTTTAACAGCACACAGTAACAAACAGAAAATCAAACTGAAGGAAGAATTAGAGGCAGCCATGGCAGGGGGCATTCTTTACAGCACCCGCTTGTGGCCTTGGGTGGCCCTGAAGGAACCTCACCCTCAATCCCTACTAATTAAGTGGTTCTCAACCTTTCCTGATGACACTACCTCTTTCAGGAGTCTGATTTGTCTTGGGTACCCCAAGTCCGATCACACTTTAAACATCAGGCTTTGGCATCAGCCCTGCACAGTGGGGCTCAGGCTTTGACTTCCTGCCTTAGGCCCCAGTGAGTCTAACACCTGCTGTGGCAACCCTGTTAAAATGAATTCGCCCACCATTGGAGAACTATTGTCGGTAGGACATTTTAGTTTGTACTGACTTCACCAGCACAGGCAACATATAGGGGGCATAAACAGGCATATGTCCCCACCCCCAATGCCAGGAGCCAGCCATCAGCTCGTGGGGCCAGAGTCTCTGCATAGTCTGGGGGACTAGGAGTGGGTCTGTTGCCTACGGCAGGGATCTGCCCCCTACCTCCACACTCACTGGCAGCAGTGGGGGAAGCAGAGCAATGTGTCCTCAGCTCATTCAGGGGCAGGACCACCCCTGCTCTCACCGGCAGGAAGTGGAGCTATGTGGCTGCGGGAATAAAGCAAGCGGGGGCCATGTTGCTCAGCTCCTCCCACCCCACCCCACCCCACCCCACCCCGCCATCACTGCTGGTGAGTGCAGGGAGGCTGGACCCCAGCTAGTCCCTGAGGGAAGGAGTTGGGTGAAGAGATGGAGTAAAGGCAAGGAGAAGGAGGGAGAGAGCAGAGCAGGAGTGAGGAGGGGGCAAAGCAGGTGTAGAATTAGCAAGGGAAGCAGGGGTGGGGAGAGACAGGTCAAGGGGCTTTAGGGTTGTTGTCCTGATCTTTCCCCAGGCTGGGGCGGCAGTCATGTGGCCCCTCACGTCACCTCCGACCAGTTGCCCTGTTCACTAGTGCATTTTACATAGTCCATTATGAATTGAGTTCCCCTAGAAGATGCCTGCGTGCTCCCAGTGGTACTTGTACCCCTGATAGAGAAACATCGACATAATAAATCCCAGTCAAGCATTTAATACAACAGAGTGTGGGCCACACACAGCTTGTCCTCAGTCTACATGGGCCAGGACAGGGGACAACCTGTGGTTTAAGGGCCACATACAGCTCATCAAGGTTCAATGTGCAGCCCTCAAGACTTTTTGTTTACTGTTACTCTCAGGGTTGCCAGACTCAACTGGTTTCTAGCCATGTCATTTTTTTCATACCACTATTACTAAAGAGACATTCACGTAAATGAAGGGCCTGTGAAGTGAGGTGCCTGCTGATCACACACCAAATGGATGGTGAGAGCCATGCATTCCCTCTGCATCCAGTCAAACTGCTGCTATGGCTCAAGCAGCACACCCTGCAAATTCTCGGTACACAAGTGCACTTTGCAAAATTCCACCATCCTGGGAGACCATTTTGTTATTACTGTCTTGCGATCCATTAAAATGAAAGAGGGCCACTCGCGCAGTCCTCTCACTAGCCTAGGCTGCCCACTGCTGCTCTGTTGTGATGATTTTCAGTCATTCATAAGATAAAATCCTTATTAGTAACTATGATAAAATAGCAGATCAGTGTTTACATGCCTATGAAAGACAGTACCACAGAATCAGCCTTCCAACACTTAAAAATTACAAACCAGCAAGGATGCTTAACATTTCAAGTACAAATTACAGTCTAAAACAACACAGCTGCCACTTTGAAAACTGCTCTGAAAGCACCAAGGTTGGTTGCATTTGAGAAGCAATAGCATCATTTGTCCAAAAAATAAAATAACAAAAAAGAAGAAGCAAAAGCAGAAGTGGTTTTAACATTTGGGTTGCCAAGGCAGAAACAAACACTGCAGACACATTTTTGCCCTTATGGGGATTCATCAAGGTTGTGCTGTGCAGCTGTTGTCTTAGTAAAAGAAAGTATCAGCCCTTGACTAAGAGAAGCTGAAAGATAATTACGTTATGATGAGCTGAGAAACATGCAAAGAAAAACTGGAATGCAAAACATGATGGATGATCCTTTGTCAACTGGCAAAGCTGCAAGAGAACCAAGCTGCACAACACCTCTTCTTCATTTAGGGCTTCCAGTTTGGCTCCCAGACTAAAGCACCACTTCATCCACCACAGAATTGCCATGTCTTTTTGGTCCTGACACAATTGTGCCAGGTTTGTAAAGTGGATTATGTAGCCATTTTCAATAAAATGAGAAAAGACTAGGTAGGCACTTTTGAAATACAGTATAAGGTTATACAAGAGATGCAAGAGAATTTAGCATGTTATATGCTTATTTGGATACATTTTAAAGTTCAAACATTAGACTTTTTTCCTCAAAGGCATCTTTTGTAACATACTATGCAGTAAAAAAAATTCTGTTTTTACTGTTATGATTGAAATCTTAACAGCATCCTAATATGGCTATATGAAACCTCCCCATAATAGCATAGAAAATACCATTTCAGAGCACATAATCTCTCCTAATAATGCTGGGAACAGGATTTCCCTTCAAGTGCTTCAGTAGCACCATGGAAATTCACTTCTCACAATGTGAGTGAATCATGCAGGACAAACAGGCTAATTATATAACAGGATGCTTCTGTTTAGAAACAAATATTGGTAATGAGGACAAAAAGGGGAATACTGAAAAAGCACATGACAAAGGAAGGTTGTTAAAATATAGTCTTCAAAATACCCTTATGTGTCCTGGATAAAGAGGAGCTATTACTGTGCCCTCTACTGTTCATGTATTGCAGTATTTACCTCCAGAAATCTCTGAGCATAACAGGCATGATACTTAAGGCTTGTCTACCTGGAAAAACTGATTGGCATAGCTATGACAAAATAAGTACAGGTTGAACCTCGATAGCCTAGCACTCTCAGGACTTGACCTGTGCTGAACCAGAGAATGAACCAAGCCACAGGAGGTCAATGTTGTCTAGCAACATTATGAACATGTCTGCTGCTTACTGGGCTCTTAGAAGACATGGTGGGGTAAATTACAGCTAAATAACAGCTCAGAACAGTGAAAGCCAGGTCTAGTGGCTGTAAACAAACTTTATGGAACTGTGGGAAACTTGGCCACACCCATGATAAGTGGACATCCAGCTAAATAAAATCATGCCGGACCACAGAGGTTTCCAGACCAGAGAGTTCAGGACAAAAGAGGTTCACCCTGCATGCCACAATACAGGTTGGACCCCTCTAATCCAAAACTCTGTCGTCCGGCAAACTCCATAATCCAGAATGATTTTAGTTTGCCAGACAACTACTTATCATAGGTGTGGCCAAGTTTCCCACGGTCCCATAAAGTTTGTTTACAGCCACTAGTCCTGGCTCTCATTGTTCTATACTGTCATTTACCTGTCATTTACCCCACCATGTCTTCTAAGAGCCCAGTAAGCAGTGGAAGTAATGTGCTAGAAAATATTGATCTCCTGTCATCCAGCAAATTATCTCATCCAGCACCAGTCAGGCCCCAAGGATGCCAGACAAGACAGGTTCATCCTGTAGCTATTCCAGAATATCTTACTGTGTGGACACTGTATTCCAGAATAAAAGTGACTATTTCAGGAGAATTACTCCTCCCACAAATTCTTTTTATTCTGGTACAGAGAGTCAACATAAAGGGGTGATTCTGATACAATTAAACTATACAGCCGCGTCTACACTAGCAAGTCCTTTTGGAAAATCAGGCCCTCTTCTGAAAGAACAAATGCAGTATCTACACACAAAATGGGCTCTTTTGAATTCCTTTCAAAAGAACACAGCACTTCTTCCAGAGGCCCTCTTCCTCTTCCAAATGAGAAAGAGTGCCTTTTTCCAAAAGATTCTTTCAGAAAAAAGCATGTGTAGATGCGCCAGGGGCCCTTTGTTCAAAAGAGCAGTCCTCATGGTGCTGGATTTTTCGATCCCTGGCTCGTTCTTTCAAAAGAGTGAGGGTTGTGTGGATGCTCTCTTTCGAAAAAGCAGATTGCTCTTTTGATCCTCCTTTTTGTGTGTGGATGTGCTCTTTCAAAAGAAGAGCTTCTGGAAGAGATCTTCCGAAAGATTATCTTTCGCAAGATCACTGTAGTATAGACATGGCCTACAGGAATTGTTATTTTGGATTAGCTGGTCAGTTTCTGTGAGGTAGACAGTGCCTTGCAGTGAAGTTTTAGCCTTTAGCTTTGAATTGTCTTTGAAAGGTGCATGCTTGCTGTTTGCACAATGCTTCTGATTCTCAGTGGGAATATTCTTCTGTGGGTTTTAACATTTATTGTGTCTTTCATTAAAACTGCCAGCTCTCGAATTAGAACAATACGTAGGAGGGGGGCCACCTTTTAAACATTAATGAAATAGACTGAAACTTACATTCAAGCAGTGTATTTATAAACACAAGATTTTTTTAATTGTGTATTTAGGAAGACTTAGGGCCTGCTCACCTCACTCAGTCTTATTTGAAGTTAGAGCCTATATGTACATTATAAATGCTATGGCAACAGCACTGGAGCTCGGCTGCAGTAGTGGTTTTAACGTAGACATTGACAGAAAATGTTTTACCATTGATATAGTTAAACTAGCTCTCCAAGAGGCACCAACTAGGTTGACAGAAGAATCTTCCCATCCACCTAGCTGCATCTACACCAACCTAACTATAGTGCTGAGGGTGCAAAACTTTTCTGTACAGCCCTAAGCAATGTAATTAGATTGATCTAATTTTTAGGTGTAGACTAAGCCACAGTTTTGTTGTTGGCTTCAGTGGGAGCAGGATCATACCTTTGGCAAAAAGAATCTTATTTGCTGCAAATAACTAGGGACTCATGAATATTACTCATCTTATTTTATTTAATGAGAATACTTTGCACTTGTGTCCAGAGTCTGAAAGTGCTTTAAATATTAATTAGTAGTAAAACAAAGAGAGACAAAGTGACTTGCCTCAACTCAGGCAGCAAGTCAATGGAAGAGCCTGGAAACAGGTTTTTTGGTTCCAAGGTCTTTGCTCCTTTTAAAGTAAACCTAAGTTTGAACTGGTGCATGGGCCCAAAGGATAGCTGTCCATACTGAAGTTTTGAGGCCATCTTTAAGCATGAACTTGATCAACAGGGAGATTATAATTATTATTTTTTTCCTCAACCCAGTTTGCATGGCACCAAGTCTGTGTTTTTAATGAATGTGGCAAGGAGTTAAAGTACATATTTTAGGATCAAACAAAATGTGTGTTTCTTATCCGGTAATACTGTACTAATAGGCAAGCTTAAATAGCAAGCACAAAAGAAGTAAAGCTTGGAAACTAAACTCTGAATAGGGAGGAATAAAGAATTGTCCCAAGAGAATAGCAAAACTAAAATCATTATTGCCAATAATAATTGCTGGCATTTGCTGCTTGATCATTTGCTTTTCTCTTGTATTTTAATTTTTTTCCTCATGTCCCATCTCTTTGTATTCCCTATGCACTCTTGATTACACCTGTTGCTTTCATCCACTCTCTGTGTATTGTAATCTACGGTGTATTTTATCTTTATTGTTAATGTTTTCATATCCAGATACTCCTTAGTTATGTTCTCATTCTGCTTGCTGACCATCAATCATCATCAGTGAAGGTGGCAGTTTTATGATCCTATTGAGCAGAATTGCAAATGGTTTAGCAACATCTCCAATTAAATCCACTTATCAATTCAAACTACTTTTTTGCAATTAATGAGGATGTTATAGTCAACGAGAACAGAAGGATCTTATAAAATCACTTTACCTGCTCATGCTAACAGGGAATAGTCCATTAGAAGGTCATTCCATGACTTGCAAGTCTAATGGCAAAGAGAACCTTACATCCATCTCTGCTGCTGCTTTATTCTGTCAGCCTTCCACGCAGTCTTTCCTCTATCCGTCCTTCTAATGTCTTTCAGACCTCCCATCCCTTCCCCTCCACTATCCATACTTCATCTATATGTGATGTTTTTTTTCTTTCCAGTGCTGGAGTCTCTGTCTGTTATTTGCCCTATTTTCAGGCAAGTCTCTGCCGCCAAATTTTACGTACATCTCTAGGTACTTACATACTATAACTGACGACAAAAGAACTGCTTGCTTCCGATAGCATGCAGGGTTTGGCCCTTCCTTCTTATACTAAACAACTTTTCTGGACGCACCTCATAAATCCAAGCTGCTCTCAAGTTAATATAAAGATGTCAGTGAGTCTAGTTCTATTTTTATAAGAATTTGATTTGATTTAAAACATATTTCCAAATTATGTGTCACTCCCTAGATTAGAGAAAGCAAATGATGTTACCATCTGGCAATTGCTGCACTCTCATGGCTCCTTTTGTCTTCTCACTGGAGACTAGACTTCAATAATTGCTGAGCTGGATCCTTATATGTTGTGTTGATCTCAAACAGGTGAATCCCTACGTCCCACGCCACCCAATTTTCCCAGGAATATTTTTTTTATTCAGGACTCAAAAGCCATGAGGAATACCAGACAGTCAGGTGTTTGTTCATTTCTGCAGTTACATCATGAGTCAGAAAGTGCAAAACCGAATTTTCCCAAAATGCCCCCAGAGGGCCTGATCCTGCATTCCTTGCACACTGCATTCCCAGTGAAGTAGTGGGAATGTGAGGGACTGTAGTATTGGGCCTGTAGTACTGTTGAACTAAATGTCAACTGATCAGATGGTAGCCACATATATAATTTACACTTAAAGCACCGTGTAACCCATAGTGTTTTATATACATAAGATTACTTCACCCACCAGTGAAGTGGAAAGCAATAGCTGCTTAACAACACACGGCTAGTAAATCATATGCTTTTGAACATACTGTTCTCCGGGCTCTGTGAAGGCCCCCAGGCTCACCTGGAATCCTGCTCATTATAAATGTCCATGGATGGATTTCCACACATTAACATTTCTGGAACTATATAATTTTGCCTTTGCAGTCTGTAATGAACACGCTTCTTTAAAAGATTTAATATAAATGAATAAGGTACAAATATCCCTTTGATTTCCTCTTTAATATGTATATGGTTTGGCTTTGAGATTGTTGTATTAGTAGTTATTGATTTTATGTATTTTTTTTCCCTTTCCTCAGCCTTTGGTCCCAGTTTGGAGCCTGTTTGGGAATGTTGTCTAGGGTTTTGTTTTTTATTTTGTTTTGTTTTAAATATTCTTTATTGCTCTTTTTTCTTAAGCTGTCAGGAGGCTTTTGGACATGCTGTAAATGAGTCTCTAGAAATTAAAGATAAAATGATGCAGCACAAAAGGCCTGAGTGTGCACTCTTGGGGTAGGCAATTCAGAAAGCATTCAAATGCTAAATATGGAGTTTTGCCAGCATTAGAACTAAGGCTCAAGCTCTTAATTCGCTACCTGGACATTTGCCTTTAAACCTGGGAAGCAGTTTTCACTCAAGAGAAATGGATTTTTGTCAGTTTTCCTAAGCCTTCATTATATGCTATAAAGCAGGATTATAATTACAGAGGAGCCAATCAGGTGATGTTGGGTACTGATCTGGACTATAGGCAATATCCATATTACCCACATCCACCTATTTGGGTTTGGATTCAGGGCATCCCAAATGTTGAGAACATTCACCTCCAAGCACTCAGAAATCTCATAAGAACAACCGCACAGCTAAGCTGGGCTGCTTTTAGTTTGGGCTCACACTAGAACCAGAACTACAGGGGTGGGATCAAAGTTGAGGGAATTAAAAAGACCCCTCAGATTCATTCTCTTGTCTGCCCGTGAGGCCCACAGCTCTGGTATGAGCACCCCCTTCTAGCTATGGAGCCTGATTCTCAGTTAGCAGGAAGGGAGAATCTCATCTTCATCAACAACTATGGGCTCAGCGCCCTTTGGTGTCTGATGCCTCCCTCACTATTTCCTTCCATATTTCTCTGTCCAGTGTGGAGTGGCTTAGTTTCTGTAGACTAGCTCTGCACCCACTGCCCAGTCTCTGTGGGGTCTGTCTCTTCTGTTTGAACTGTCAATTATGCAGAATACCAGGGTCTTGATTTTTCATTTGTCGTTCTTCCTGCAAATAAAGCTTTCCCTTTGGTGGTCTCATGGGGGGGTTGGCACTAAGACACTACAATGCTATTCTGAACTGGGGAGCCCTTAGTGATACTTGCCCAGGGGACCTGAGAGGAGGGAGGCGAGCTGGACACCCTGGGGGAAATGCCTCTTTCATGGGCTCTCCCAGGGCTTGCCTAGAAATGAGGGGAGCTCTTATTCATCTGGCACTGACTGCAGGGCACGCAGCAGGAGAGATCAAAGACCGCCCCTTGCCCCCTGCGGGAGACCCTGAGTTCTGGAGTTGCGTCTCCTAGAGCCACCGGGGCCTGGCTGCTGCCGGATACAAGTGCAGAGGGCAGAGCGCCCTGCCTGGGCCTGCATCCTGGCCGTGCCCTGTAGGCTGGTGTGGCGCCGCTGCTCCCGCCTCCTCCCGGGGCTGGCCCCAGTGCGCCTGCCCCCTCGCCCCCTGCCAGCCGGGCTGCTCTCTGCAGCGCCGCTCGGCTCCGCTGTCGCGCTACGATTCAAAGCCTGCAGGAGCCGTCGCGCCTGAGGGGATGGAGCAGGCAGTGAGCGGCTCCCGGGGCAGCTGACTCCGCTAGCACGCCGCGCTTGTGAGCCCCGGGTAACGTCCTTTGCGGAGCTGCCTGGCCATGCACGTGTCGGGGCTGGGGGCGCAGAGGCCACTGGCGGGCGGTGGCGGTGCGCTTCCAACCACGGCAGTCGCTGGGGCATTGCAAACTAGGGGAGTCCCTGCATTGGGAACCAGGGGCGCCTGGTGCATTGCAAACCCCGGGGGATTTTTTTTTTTTTTTTTTGCATTTCCCCAAACCTTGGCGGTGTCAGCCACGTGAATCCTCCCCGAGCCGCTGAAACGTCTCCGGGGTTCTCTCTCGCCGCTCTCGCTCCTGGAGAGAGGCAGCTGGGGTGGGGTTGGGGCTTGTTGTTATTTTTTTCGGGATGTCTTTGCAGCCGGGAGCTGAGTGGAGAGCCCCCCCCTTCCCCCCATGTCCTTGCACAGCGAGTGACAGGAAGGAAGGAAGGAAAGTTTGCAAGCAACCTGCGGCAGCAGTAACTTTCTGCCCCAGTCGCCCAGTGCCGCTGCACAGCTGCCTGTGCTCAAGGTGCCTTTGATGTGTGTGTGCAGCAGCTTCTGGGAACTGGCCGGCCGCTTTCCTGTCCCCTCCCCTCCCCTCCCCTCCTCTCCCGCCGCCACCTCAGCCCACACACGCGATTTGTTTAAGAAAAGTGATGAAATGAACAAGAAGTGATGAATTACGGGACGAGTTTCCCTAAAGAGAGCTCGGAACGAGGCGCCCGGGAGAGCTGATCGCAGCCCGCACAGAAGCGTGCCGGGGCGGAGAGGTCCCCCCGGCTCTTTCTTTTGCAACAGAGAGGAACTGAGCCGGGGCTGGGGTGCTGAAGGTTTGGCGGGGGTGCGAACGAGGCTGAGCGGCGAGATGCAAACGCCTGTATCTGCTTGTGTTTGACTTGCAATGCCGGCTTCTCTCGGGGATGCACACCCTTGCACAGGATGAAAACAGGTTTGCAGCGATTCCTCCTGGATGGCTTTTTCTTTCCGATGTCAGAAAGCAGCATGCTAACCACACGGTGCCACCAGGCTCCTCATCACGGTGTGCCTGCCCTTCCCCGTGCTTTGGAGCCGCTAAGAGAGCTGAATCTTTAATGCAGCTGCCTCCTTGTATCCATAGTGGGGCTTCACAATTTGCACTTGATTGCAGCTAAATATTCTTTTTTCAGAGCCGGTTCCCAAACCGATGTGAAATAAACACAGATGGGAGAAGGGGAGAAAAGCCTTAATGAAGCAGTGTGGTTGGGTGCTTACTCCCTTCCCCACACCCCCCACCCCCAATAATGTGAACATTTTTCTCTCAAAAAAAGCAGTCTCTTCAGATTCAGAGCTGTTGCAAGAAGCAGATGAGAGAGCCCAGTTTGCTGATCTTTGCTGGGTGGGAGAGACATTTCCATTAGTGTCAGTTGCCTTATTGACTCTCTTGAATGTGTGTATTTAGTATACCCCTCTGCCAGCATCTTTTCTGCTCCTCTTTAAAATATGTCCTGTTTTTCTTCCCAACACCTTACAGGTCATTGTTCTAGAATGCCCGAGGACAATTCCCCCAGACGGAGCCCTCAGAATATCCCTTATCAGGACCTTCCTCATATGGTCAATGCAGATGGACAATATCTTTTCTGCAGATATTGGAAACCAGCGGGGACACCAAGGTGAGCACTTTCAAATGATGCATTTTTTTCCCAGTAAGACTCCATTAATGTGTCTTAATTATTATTTAGAGTATATAGAGCATCACTGGTGTACATGGTGCTCTACAGAACCAAAAAAAGGTATATCCCTGCCCCAAAGAGTGTCCATTGATCATCCAACTCCTTACTCACATAAGCAGGCCTTCCATGAATGAGGACTACTTACCTGAGTAATGTTTTGAAAGATTTGCATTTACTTTTATGTCATGATCAGTTGAACAGGGTGATATTTCAGTAACCTTGGAAATAGCATGCGTATGATGCATTTCAGCAGTAGGAGATATTTTTAAACAGAGATCACCAACTTTCAAAAATGTGTGAAATACAGAAGCTTGCATAGCCCAGCCTTTGTCATTATTTTTAGTGCTAATAAATCAAACGCTAGAGATCTGATTCAGCTGTACCAGTGGAGCTATAAATCTCAGTGCAATGACAGGTTTTACATACTATATGTAATTTCCTTCTTCCTAAATTTAAGGCTGGAAATTACTTGGATGGGTCATCCACTTTAAATTGGCTGTGGTTTCGAAGCTGAACTTAGTACTGGCACGTGGACAAATAATCAGATGCAGAAATTTAAGTAATCCCTTATTTATTCATAATCCTTTACTGTAATGGTTTGTGTGTTAGATTAGGGGCTTCTAAAAGCATGAATATGGTATTGTGGTAGAAAATTGCCTGTGTATTTCTGTAGTTATTTATGATCTCATTTCTAGCTGCCGATCGCAGTTACAAGACGCTGGCATTAGCTATACAGATAGCTACATACAAAAATGCATCTGTTGTTCTATTGTTGGGCTTTTCTGCAATCAAAGAGAATATAAGTCCTGTTTATTTTTACATTGCTGGGATAGAAGTCATTGGTGGGAAATGGTTACCTAAGGAACACTGGGAAATTAAAATTTTCTACCCAGCTTTCACATTGCAGTCTCAAGACCAATCAGTGGGCCTTGCTGAGTAGTAACTCTGGATGATGTTACCTAGCTTTCTGCTTCTACTCCTACAATCATTCCCAAGCCACAGGCGTGTTCTGTGGATGACACAAATTCCCTTGAAGTGCCTGTGTGAAAAAACACAGTAAGCTGTCCCGGAGGCAACATCCACTGTTATCCTGTCACCGACCTGGTGAACTTTTCAATCCTGATCCAAAGCCCATTACAGTCAATCACGCTGATGTCAACAGGGTTAGGATCAGGCTGTGACATAACTGTCTTGGCTTAAAATCTCCTGATGAAGTGGGTCTTTGCCCATGAAAGCTTGTGCTCCAAAATATCTGTTAGTCTCTAAGGTGCCACAGGACTTCTTGTTCTTGAAGATACAGACTGACACGGCTATCTCTCTGATACTGGTCCAGGCTGTAATTCAGGCAGTCATTTCTAACCCCACTGCATTTTCGAAAAAACAGGAAACTTTTTGGCAGTGGTTTGTATATAGCCTTGGCATCAGCCTAAAGATCTCCTCTACAGAACAAATTCAGTAGCAAAACAAGCTTCTCTGTGAAACCCGCCTGTCATGTATTATAATGCTAATTAATCATTAACTGCCCACAGTTCCACTCAGTTGTAGAACTGCATTCTCTTTTCATGTTTAATTTCTTAGAAAATTAGTGGGGAGCAGATGAGTCTTTGATCGAGAAATGAAAAGATGATAAAGTGGAAGTTAAAAACTTGGTGTTTTAATTCCTGCATTAGCTCATCTTTACAGGGTTCTATACACCAAGCAGTTAATTGAGAGCGAGGTTGCCCTAGTTTTGTGACAACAAAGTAAACAGGATCAGGGCTGCTCACTTACAAGAACTCTTAAGTATGAGGGCTGGGGTGGGGGAGGAACTATATTTAGCTTTTACTTATTGTGTGTGAGAGAGAGAGAGTGTAAGTAACCCAGTAACAAGTCAATACCTGGATTCTACCTGCCATGAATGCTCTCAGAACCTTTGAAGAAAGAGACAGATGGAAAATACATTTCGCTCTCTTCAAAAGCATCCCAGAGTTTTCTCTTTTATGGGCAGAAGTTTAGTCACTTTCATCCGACTTTAACCATTCAATGAAAATGAGATTGGGAAAGTTCAAGGGAGATTTACCAGCCTATTTTAGTTGTATTGTATTTCAAATACTAATGAGGGCAATTATTGAAATTATTATTTTAGCTACAATAAATGTGGTGTTATTCAACTGCTGACTTGCTTGGGAAGCTTTAATATTAACACGAGCTGCTGTAATGCTCACACAGAACCTTTCATTGATCAAATCCCAGCAAAGGGCTTTAGCTAGCTGTAGGTGTCCAAAGGTTAGCATTGACTTGGGTTCCTCTGGTGGAGAATTTATTATTGTTGGTCTCCTCCCAGGAAAAAGAAACAGGAATTTTTCCAAAGGTAAAATTAAAAAAAAAAAAAAATCAATTGGCTTGGGGCAATGCTCTAAATCAGTGTTTCTTAAAATTTTTGAGACCACGAAATACCAAACAATAATATTTTTATTCAGAACACCTATGAAAATTTTCTTCAAAAAATTGCCGTCAGACAAAAAAACAAATGAACAGCAACATATACAGCAAAAACAAAGTGAAGTCATTTCATCAGGTATCATAGCCGTAAAGAAGTAACGTATCTGGTTTTAATAACAGAAAATGTACACCATCAGTGTATGATATCAGACACTCCTGGCACACTTGCAACTTGGTCACAGAACTCCAGTGGTCTGGAGAACATAGTTAAGAAACACTGCTCTAAATGAAGGCCAGGTACCCTCTGAGACCAGGACCAGGTGATAGCTACTACCTCTTTCAAAGTGTTCAGCTTTTACTTCTAGAAACAAGCATTTTAAGGGGGTGGCGGGGTGTGAAATAACAGCTGCAGTGGATTGAAGGGCTGCAACATTTTATCAAATGATCAGGAAAATGGGACAGAGGCTCTCTTGTTTAGTGCCTGAATGCCTTGGGCCCATACTAGTGCATAGAGAATCTTTGTTACAAAGGGATGTGGCATACCACAAAAGCCAAGGATAGAGAGAGTGAACCCCCATGCTCACAAAAGATCCACAGTCAGGTTTGTTGTTCTGCTGAGAAGAGAGATTTGAATAGTGACCAATGCTCACTGGAAAGCTGTGCACCTGTGTGGCTGCTCAGGAGAGATTCAAATACTGTCCAGCTGATCAGCAAAATCCTCACAGGTAGGTTTTATTTTTACTGGTGGTGCACAGTCACACACTCCTTGGTGCACATAAAATAAATTATTCTGCACATGGATGGACAAAATCCACACATGGATGGAAAATATTAGAAGGAACATTGGTAGTGACCTCATTTGAACTTGCTGGGCAAAGGCATGCAGATGTTCCTGTGGTAACGATGGGGCTTGGGAAGAGAGGGACAACATTTTCCTGTCACATCTGTAGAATGTGGTATATTTCCCAATGGGAAAGCTTTGGTGCAGGTGTTTTCTTCTGCTCATCTCTCAGTGCAAACAGCAAGGCACTGGGACATTTGTGAAACACCTGTAAGTTTTTCAACTTATTGAACCTGTTTTTTTGTAAATGAAGAGGCCAAATTAACACATAATTGAATACGGGGGGAATGGTAGGGACATGCTAGGGTGGCTAGCAAGATTGACTCATTTGTCATAGTGAGACAATGGGCATATTTTATGTGGCATGACATAGGGATGTTAATGATTAACTGGTAAGCCTCACCTTAAATGGAAGAGACTTACTGGTTACAGTTAACTGGTGGGGCCTGGAGTGGCCCCCTGCCTGCTGTCAGCAGGGGGTACTCCAGAGTGGCTGGAGCAGCCTTTGTCTGCGACTGGCCTGAGAGCGCTGCAGGAAGGGACTCTCTAGTCCAGGTCCATGGTGGCAGAGGGCATGACGCAGGCAGAGGCATTCCAGCCCGGCTGGAGCAGCCCTTGTCTGCAGTGGGCCTGGGAGCACTGCAGCTGGAGGGCGCTCCAGGTCGGCTGGAACAGCCCCTGTCTGCAGCAGGGGATTGGAGAGGAGCCGCTCCAGTCCAACTAAGCTGCCCCACCCCCAATTCCCATCCCTTGTTTAATTGGTTAACGGTTAAACTTAACCTTTAACCAGTTAACCAGTTAAATGGAATTTTACATCCCTTGTATGACAATAGTGAAATTTTTTATGTTTAAAGTGCTGGTGTTGTAAACTCACTACAGCCATAGCCAGGGTTAGAATCATATAATCATAGGGTTGGAAGAGACCTCAGGAGGTCATTGAGTCCATCCGCCTACTAAAAGCAAGACCAATCCCAACCAAGGCTTTGTCAAGCTGGGACTTAAAAACCAATAGGGAAGGAGATTCTACCACCTCCCTAGGTAACCATTCCAGAGCTTCACTCATAAGTGCTGGAATAGGGGTGCTGGGGGTATTACAGCACCTCCTGGCTTGAAAGGGATTCCATTATATACAGGGTTTACAGACTGGTTCAATGGCTCTCAGCATCTCCACTATAAAAATTATTCCAGCACCTATGGCCTCACCAGTCTCCTGATGAAATAGTTTTTCCTAATATCCAACCTAGACTTGCCCCACCAGAACTTGCTCCTTGTTTGGTCGTTATTGAGAACAGCCCCTCTCTATCCTTTTTGCAACCCCCACCTTCAGGTAGTTGAAGGCAGCTGTCGAATCCCCCTTCTTTCTTCTCTTCTGAAGACTACATAAGTCCAGCTCCATCAGCCTCTCTTAAATCATGTGCCCCAGCCCCCTAATCATTTTTGTTGCCCTCCACTGGACTCTCTAATGCATCCCCTCATCCTTTCAGTAATGGGGGACCCAGAATTGGATGGAGTACTCCAGATGCGGCCTCACCAGTGCTGAGTAAAGAAGAATAATCACTTCCCTAGATCTGCTGGCAGTGCTCCTACTAATGCACCCCAGTTTGCAATTAGCCTTCTTGGCTACAAGGGCACCTAGTTGGCTCATATCCAGCTTTTCATCCACTGTAATTCCAAGGTTGGGTTGTTTTTTTTTTGCGGAACTGCTGCTTAGCTTGCCAATTCCCACTTCCAGCCTGTGGCAGTGCCTGGGATCCCTCCATCTTAAGTGCAGTACTCTGCACTTGTTCCTTGATGGGGTTCAACCTCATCAGATTTCTTTTGGCCCAATCCTCCAATTTGTCTAGGTCCCCCTGCTCCCTCTTCCTACCCTCCAGAGTTCAGGCTCTTTCTCTAGGATACCCCATCACTTTAGGTAATGCAGCTTCTTAAGGCAGAAGCCAGATGGATGAAATAATTCTTTTATCAGCTTAGAGCTGTCTGTACCTAGGGATAGGTCATCCCCAGTACTCAGGAGTGCATTTTTCACATACCTGAGTGATGTAGGTGGGTCCATTTAACTTTCTAGTGTGGCCTGGCCTCAGATTCCCAATCAGCAGAATGGAAATAGTAATCTGACAAGCCTCCTATCTAGCTGCTTATATGGCTCTCACGAAGCACACCCACCTTTGGAAGTGGCTTGAGATTCACACCTGAAAAAATTAAATTAAATGGTTAAATTAAAGTAAAATAGCAGTTTTTAAAAACCAACTGTTATTTTTGCATCTAATGTTTCTGTAGCTTTCATGCTTTGTAAAATCCCTTTAATTCTTTCCAGCTCAACAGCAGCAAAGGACCAACCCAATGTTAAAGTAAATCCATCTCCCTCATGGCCCCTACCCTGGGGTGTAGAAATCCAAGCAGGTTTTGTTTTGAACAGAGCCGTAAATCAGTACATATTGCTTGCTGATTTTGGCACTTCATTACCAGAATTTCTGTAGCGTTTTCAGAGAAGCAGCACAGTTCACAGCATGAGTAAGTAATACGGGTTAATGAAAATTCCAGGAACGTACAAAATTAATAAATAAGCAATCAACCAAAGCAAAAAAAAAAAGGGGGGTGGGTGGGCAGGGAATGGGGGAAAGGGTGAGTAGATCCCCCATACTGAAGAAGAAGTAGTAACAGAGAGTAAGCCGTGCTAGTCTATACACTATCAAAACAAAAAGCAGTCAAGTAGCACTTTAAAGACTAGCAAAATAGTTTATTAGGTGAGCTTTCGTGGGACAGACCCACTTCTTCAGACCATATCCAGACCAGAACAGACTCAATATTTAAGACATAGAGAACCAAAACCAGTAAGCAAGGAGGACAAATCAGAAAAAGATAATCAAGGTGAGCAAATCAGAGAGTGGAGGGGTAGGGGGGAAGATCAAGAATTATAGGGGCTCGAGGGGTTCATCTGCATACTTGGCTCAATCTAATTCTTGATCTTCCCCCCCACCCCTCCACTCTCTGATTTGCTCACCTTGGCTACGTCTACACGTGCAGCCAACATCGAAATAGCTTATTGCGATGTTGCGACATCGAAATAGTCTATTTCGATGAATAACGTCTACACGTCCTCCAGGGCCGGCAACGTCGATGTTCAACTTCGACGTTGCTCAGCCCAACATCGAAATAGGCGCAGCGAGGGAACGTCTACACGTCAAAGTAGCACACATCGAAATAGGGATGCCAGGCACAGCTGCAGACAGGGTCACAGGGCGGACTCAACAGCAAGCCGCTCCCTTAAAGGGCCCCTCCCAGACACAGTTGCACTAAACAACACAAGATACACAGAGCTGACAACTGGTTGCAGACCCTGTGCCTGCAGCATAGATCCCCAGCTGCCGCAGAAGCAGCCAGAAGCCCTGGGCTAAGGGCTGCTGCCCACGGTGACCATAGAGCCCCGCAGGGGCTGGAGAGAGAGCATCTCTCAACCCCCCAGCTGATGGCCGCCATGGAGGACCCAGCAATTTCGACGTTGCGGGACGCGGATCGTCTACACGGTCCCTACTTCGACGTTGAACGTCGAAGTAGGGCGTTATTCCTATCTCCTCATGAGGTTAGCGACTTCGACGTCTCGCCGCCTAACGTCGAAGTTGGTGCCGCTACTTCGAAGTAGCGTGCACGTGTAGACGCAGCTCTTGATTGTCTTTTTCTGATTTGTCCTCCTTGCTTACTGTTTTTGGTTCTCTGTGCCTTAAATATTTAGTCTGGTCTGGTCTGGTTATGGTCTGAAGAAGTGGGTCTGTCCCACGAAAGCTCACCTAATAAACTATTTTGCTAGTCTTTAAAGTGCTACTTGACTGCTTTTGGTTTTGATACTGAAGAAGAAGGTGGAAGAAAAGCTCCACCTTTCGTATGGCGGTCATGTCCTGGTTATTATTTACAAATTTGCCTGTGTTTGCAAAAGCCCTTTGCACTATAGCGTTCTCTAATGATGCTGTTTGAGCTGCATAAGGTGGAGGTGACTTTTCAGGGGCTAAAGGCTTGTATGCTCCTAGCACATGGGCAATACGCTGTGGCTTAGTTGGATGATGTAGTCATATGGAGGCCAGAACTCCATGATGTTACTCCAGCACTGCAGTTGATTGCCAAAGCTGGCCTGATCACCACCCCAGGTTAACTGTGTATTTGGAGGTAACCCTCCCCCACATATCTGAGATGTACAGTGGGTTGTAGACACGTATACATGCTTGTGGACAAGCTGCAGACTTTGAACAGCTCTTCAAGTTACAATTTTTAGGGTTGGCTGAACACACCAGATGCTTTACACCACCAATAACAAAACATGCTGCTGGCTTTGAGTGCTCTGCTTATGAGCGGGACAACACCTAAATCTCTCCTGGATGGCTAACCTGACACTCAGCATGCAGAGATCACTAAGCATAACCCCCTTCTTACAACAAACAGTAGCACACAACCACAGGAGGAGAAACTGAAGACCTCTCCCAGCCAAGCTCCACCACCTGAACGCTGCAGTCCCTGGTAGCAAAGCTGAAGCCCAAGGGCTTCTGCCCTGAGCAGGGGCCATGTAACCTTGGCCCTGAGTGGTGGCCCTTGGGGTTCAGCTGCAGCCCTGGAAGGTTGGGCTGGGGGTTGGTCTTGGTCTTCAGACTTGCTGAGAGGATACTGGCCAACACCAGCCTGGGCGACCCTATTCAAATGGGGTGGTAAAACATTTTTGGGTTCCAACCCACAGTTTGACACTCCTGCAATACATGCTTTGCACTTTCAGGGAAACCCTTTTTGCTGACTGTCGATCATGGACCCCTCCAATGGCTACACACAGTGAAAGACACAGATGTGAGAATCAGGCATTGGAACCTCTATATCTATACCAGGTTCAGGTGTTTAATCGGGCAGGCAAAGCTCATAGCAATGTGGGCTGCTTTTTTGCAGAGCATGGACACTGCAACGGACAAGGAAGTCAAACCCACCCTATCAGGCAATGTACCTATTTCATTTGTGTGGGAGGGTATGTGATTACCATGCAAATGAGGAAGGCACCAAAAACGCTGTGGGTGTGGGAGGCAGGCGCTGGCTCTCTTTAGCCCCGTCAATCATGCACAGTAGGGGGAAGGCCTTTAAAAATGGTAGTTAGGGGAAAGAGCTGAGCACCAAAGCATGGAGTGACTCCTGAAATCCCAGGGGAGCTCCCATCCAAGATATTGGTACCCCAGCCCTACAGGAGTGCTGCAAACTCCCAGGGCATGCCTAACAGAGTGTGCCTACTGCAGCTACTTGGCCAGAAGGTCTCAGAGAAAATCACTGTGAAAGTACTGGTGACCTTTTCCCCTTTGAGCTGACTCCAGGAAGAAGATATTCATGGTGCTTAGAACATTTATTTTCCTTTGCATTCCCCACTGGAAGGGCCATCCAAAGACCCCCGAAGGACAGGGCCCCCTTTGCACAGATTAAGAAAGCACAGCCTCAGTGTAAGCCACATTGGGTAGCTAACTAGACATGGCTGGGTCTCCCACACCTGCGAGAAAAACCTATGGGGTCTCGTATACAAACATGTTCCTCGTTTTTACAGTGGCCGAGTTTGTACATAGAAGTTATGTAACAACCAAGTAGGTTCGAGCACTAAGCCTCTTTGTTTTGTCCTTTGCTTCTTAAAGGAGGTGGTAACTTGACTGCTAAAGACCTCCAAACAAGTTATCTTTCTAAAGAGCTACTTTGAATAATTTCCTTTGAGAAGGTGTTGTATTTCTACAGACGGAATGGGAGAACAGAAACTTAACTCAGCTAAAGTATGTGAGGACCAAATTCATCCTTGGTGTAACCTGGAGGGCATCAGTGCAGTTACGCCTGGGATGAACACAGCTCACTCTATTATTCAGCCTGTGGTCTGCAGACCCCTGGGGGTCCACAGAATGTGTGTTTGTGAAAAGTTGTTGTTACTCCAGAATGGTGGTTTTCAGCCTGCAGTCTGTGGACCCCTGGGGTTTTGCAGACTGTCTGAGATTTCCAAGGGGGTCAGCACTTCTGTTTGAAATATTTGTGTGTCTGCAAATGAAAAACACTTGGAAATCACCACTGTATGTCATATGCAGCAAACAGAGGAAGCAGCACAAATTTTTACTTAAACCACAATCAAATCAACACTCGACTTTATAGGCCATAGCATTATGTTGTTGCCTGTATTTCACAATTCTTCCCTTTTCTATATGTCAATCATCTATACTCTTCCTTAGTGCCAATGCTTGCTTTGCACCACGGTGAATGCCTCAACTGGAAATGGGACATCCTTTTAAGATTCCTTTTCTTTTCTCCAAACAAATCAGCTTCAAAATATGAGCGGCCCTTTGACAGGCAGGCTGCTTCTATTCTTGCTGTAGATGTTTTCAACAGCCTTCATTAGTAGGATGAATTTTTTTTTTTTTTTTTTTTTTTTACCATTTACCACAAGAATATTCCACATAAACAAATCTGTCTTTGTTTTGCAATGGGTCCCAAGAAAAAAGGCAAACAAGCTGATTCATGAGTAGCAGCTATTATTATCCTGTCTGTGTCTTTGGGCCACCTGCACCAGTCAGGTCATTTTCTGAGCAACACTCTTGAATATAATGCACCATTGTGGATACCTGTAGGAGAGTAGGAGCTGCTTGTAAAAGCTCTTCATTATGAAGCCCAGACCTGTAAAATTCCAAACTGGCCCTTAGGCAGCTGAAAAGAAAGCAGAATTATTTGAACTATTCAGGTATGTCCAGGCTGACAGATTCTTGGATTCTTCTTCCCCAGCCTTGTCAAGATGGATAGGAGATGAGGATGAGAGGGGAAGATAGATGATCATGTTGATCATGTTGATTTGCAGTTCAGATCTGTTCCTAGTTCTGCCGCTGACTCAATCTGTCTCCCTTGTAAATAGTTCATTTCATATTAAAGAGATTACTAATGTGGGAGCTGGGTTTGACTCCGAAGATACATCTACACAGCAAAAAAACAGAAAAGTGTGTTCTTACCTCAGGCTGTGCTAACAGTGAAGACACGATAACAAGGGTTAGCAACTTCAGTTCAAGCTTGTAGCAGTCTGGAATTGAATGCAAGATGCAAAGGCAAACCACCATCTTTTCACTGCTACTGTACCATGGATTAGCTAACTCCCTTTAGCACTACATTTTTTGGCAGCGTGGAATATACCCATAAATCTTATCTACACAGGAAAGTTGCGGCACTTTAATGATACGTTTTGCAAGAGGCACAATCCTCCCGCTGTTTACAGTTATACCAATATAAATGTGCTTATTCCAGTGTAGAGTATTCCTGTACTGAAACAATAATAAGACACCTTTATTCAAGGATAGCTGCATCCACATTAGACCTTGTACTGACATAACTACATCAGTAAAAAAATCACCACTTCCCCACCTGACAAAGTTATATTGGTACAAAAACGGGTCTTGGCCAGGCCTCATTGTGTGACCACCCAGCCACTGAGTACCTGATCGTTCATCCCTTACTGATGTAGGGCATCTCTGTGAAATCAATGGAAGTGCTATTATTTTTGTTAGAAGTGGCTGGCAGTGCTCACAAAAATAACGTATTTGTTTTACTAGGATCCTTCTACACCAAGTGGTCCTGTACAATCCAAGCAGTGTCATTGAAATCAAAGAGACTGCTTACTTAAGATAAAGTGTGGGGAACCAGACCTTTAGTTCTTGAAGCAGGGATTTGTCTTCATATGCGTTTGTACAGTACAGCACTTCGCTCAGTGATTGGGAATTTCTGGATCTACCAAACAAAAGATGATGATGGCAGAATAGCTCAAAAGAAAGAATAGTCAACATACTAATAATGTGGTCAAAAAAGTGAGTGGCTGGGTCTTAATATTTGCTAGTGTAGTGTTCTGGGATTCTTTTTTTTTTTGTATGGATGTTACATGATAAGTGGTTTACAGGATCAGGCCCTTAATCTTACCATATCTTAGTTTCCTCAGCTGTAAAATAATAGGTGCAATAAGCCTCACTGGTGGTGTACAGTTAAATTAACTATTTGTAAAGTGAACTGATGTCCTGGAGAAGATCCAGGAGAAGAAGGCTAAAATATTACTTGGCATTCCTGAGGATATCTGTTTTTCTGATGTCCTGGGGAGATTCTTGAAGTCTTCCCAGTGAGTCTAGGTGTGTACTCTACCTTTCAACTAGAGGCCTCTTTACATTTGCAACATTGCAGCCAGGGACAACATGAGGAGGCATGAGGAGCTGTGTGTGCCCCCAAACACTGTGAGCAGGAGGCGCAAGAGGCTGGTCAGCAGCTGGTGGGGGATTGGCAGGGGGAAGAGGCATGGCCTAGGATGGAGGGGAGTTGTCCCAACCAAGAGGTCTGCAACCTGCAGCTCTGGAACCACGTGCGTCTCTTTAGGGACTTCTTTGTGGCTCCCAATGCCCTAGTTGCAAAGTTTAAAAAAAAAAACAAAAAAACCCTCCTGAGTATTTTCAATAAACGACGAAGGTCTAAAAGCCCCAAAATGAACAACTCATATCGAAAACACCAAACGAAATGTGATCTTGAAATGCCCTTGTTTTGCAATGAAAGATAATCAAGCTGCTTCATGAGTAGTAACCATTATTATCCTGCCTGTGTCTTTGGGCCACCTGCACCAGTCGTGTCATTTTCTGAGCAACACTCTTGAACCCTACCATCTCCCAGAGAGAGAAGGTTTGGGAGTGAAAGCCAGGAAGACGGTGCAAACACACACATAAAATGTGAGGAAATAGAGTATATAAAAAGTCTGTGAGCATAATAAACATGTATCACATTATAAATCATTGTGTCTGTGCATAGATGTTACAAAAAGTGTAGTTTGATATTATTTCTTAAGGATCATCTCATATTCACATGCATTGCAGCTCTTGAATTATTGAGATTTTTACCGAATTGGAAAAAAAATGGCTCTTCCTGCTATTTTGGTTGACAACCCCTGTCTCAGCCCTTCCCCTCGCTGGGGGAGAGTCGTGGTCCCCTGGTCCTCTCTCACCAGTCACCCCTAACTGCAGCTGCACCAGTGTAACACTTAGTGAAGGTGCTCTCTATGTCACTGGAGGAGTTTCTTCTGTCAACATAGTTAATCCACCTCCCCAGGAAGTGGTAGCTATTTTGATAGGAGAACACCTCCCATGGATATAGTACTGTCTACACCAGGAGCTGTGTTCCCTGTAAGCTGTGTGCTTGTGCAGCCACTGATCAGAGATTCAAATGCCACCCAGCTGATTAGTAGGGTGCTGACAGCGAAGTGTTTTATTCCTACTGGTGGTGCACATTCGCACATGGCTTGGTGCACACTAAAAATGTATTCTGCACCTGGATGGAAAAAATCCACACAAGGATGGAAAAGATTAGCGGGAACATTGCCTAGGAGTTAAGTTGGTATAATTGCATTGCTGAAGGATGTGGAAATTCCTAACCCTGAACAGCATAGTTATACTGAGGTCAGTTGGTATTGCAGACCAAGCCTAGGAATAAGATTACCCACTACTGATTAGCTAAAGGGAGAGGAGCAAAGAAGGTCAACAGAATTTTAAGGACTTCAGACATTCATAACATCCATTTGCAAACATCTAGAAGGTAATAAGGTGATAAGTAATAGCTTGAATTTGTCAAGAACAAATCATGTCAAACCATTCTGATAGCTTTCTTTGATAGGAGAACAAACCTTGTGGCTAAGGGGAAAGCAGTAGATGTGGTATACTTAGACTTTAGTAAAGCCAGTCTTGCATGGCTTTCTCAATAATCTAGGAAAATACAACCTAGATGGTAGGTGCATAAATGATTGGCTAGCTGTAAAGGGTCAGAGAGTAGTTATCAATGGTTTATATTTATACTAAAAGGGCATAATGAGTGGGTTTCCTCAGGGACTGGTTTTGGGACTGGTTCTGTTCAAAATCTTCATCAGCACTTTAAATAGTTGCATAAAGAGTGCTCTGATAAATTTTGTGGATGATACCAAGATGGGATGGGTCGCAAGTGCTTTGGGCGTTAGGATTATAATTCAAAATGATCTAGACAAACTGTAGAGATGGTCTCAGGTAAACAGGCTGAAGTGCAACAAAGACAGATGCAAAATACTCCATTTAGGAAAGAATAATCAGTTTCACACATGCTGAATGGGAAATGACTGCCTAGGAAGGAGTACAGTGGAAAGAAATCCAAGGGTCATAGTAGACCACAAGCTAAATATGAGTCAACAATGTCACACTGTTGGATAAAAAAGCAGACATCATTCCAGGATGCATTAACTGAAGTGTTGTAAACAAGACACAAGAAATAGTTCTTTTGCTTTACTTTATGCTGATCAGCTAGAGTACTGTGGCCAGTTCTGGGTGCCACATTTCAAGAAACAAGTGGACAAATTGGAGAAGGTCCAGAGAAGAGCAACAAAAATTATTCAAGGTTTAGAAAACATGAGCAATGAGGAAAGACTAAAAAGCTGTGTCTACACTGGCACAAATCTTCGAAATAGCCACACTAATGGCCATTTTGAAGATTACTAATGAGGCGCTAAGTTGAATATTCAGCGCCTGATTAGCATTAGCACACCTCCAGCCACGGTGCTTCAAAAGCGTTGCTTTCGACTGCTCGCAGCTCAGCTGCACAGGGATATTTTACTAAAGCACCCTGCATATTCCAAATCCCCTTATTCCCTCGTGTAGCCGTGCCGCGGGTGTTCGAAAGCAGCACTTTTGAAGCACTGCGTCCAGAAGTGTGCTAATGCTAATGAGGCGCTGAATATTCGATTCAGCACCTCATTAGTAATCTTCAAAATGGCCATTAGCGTGGCTACTTCTAAGATTTGTGCAAATGTAGACACAGACAAAGAATTGGATTTAATTAGCCTGGAAAAGGGAAGGGTTGAGAGGGGACATGATAACAGCTGTCAGATACCTAAAATGTGGTTACAAAATGGAGGGAGAAAAAACATTTTCCTTATTTCTCGTTGAGAGGAGAAGAAATAATGGGCTTAAATTGCAGCAAGGGAGGTTTAGGTTAAATATTAGGAAAAATTTCCTGTCATGGTGGTTAAGCGCTTGAATAAATTGCCTAAGGAGACTGTGGAATCTTCATCACTGGAGATTTTTAAGGGCAGGTTAGAAACACCTGTTAGGAGTAAAGAAGTGGGTCTGTCCCAGGAAAGCTCACCTAATAAACTATTTTGCTAGTCTTTAAAGTGCTACTTGACTGCTTTTGGTTTTGACCTGTTAGGAGTGTCTGTGGTGCTTCATTCTGCAATGAATGCAGGGGACTGGACTTGATGTCCTCTTCAGGTTCCTACTATCAGTATTGGAGGGGTAGCCGTGTTAGTCTGGATCTGTAACAGCAACGAAGGGTCCTGTGGCACCTTATAGACTAACAGAAAGGTTTTGAGCATGAGCTTTCGTGAGCACAGGCTCACTTCATCAGATGCTAATGCTAATCCGATGAAGACCAGCATCTGATGAAGTGAGTCTGTGCTCACGAAAGCTCATGCTCAAAACTTTTCTGTTAGTCTATAAGGTGCCACAGGACCCTTCGTTGCTTCTATCAATATTGTAATTATGCACTCTATTATCATGTATAGATTGTGCCACCCAGATAGATAAAGAGAAGATTCAGTAAACAAATGAGGGGGTTTACAAGGAAGAAGGATTAGCAGTCTCTTTTCAAGAAGCTGACAGACCTGACCTGAACAAGAAGCTCTTGTGTATTATCTCCCTCTTTCTTGTTCAAGCTTGAGGCTAAGTGGGTGGAAAAGACTGTCCTATCTGAGAATAAAAGAAGATTTAATTTGCGGTGTCTGTCAGCACTCTGCAGCTACACAGATGGGCCTTTTAAAAACGTTTTTACCTTTGTTATTCAATGCCACTTCAGTGAGGTTTCAAACTTGCCTGTCAAACTCTGCAGATCTATGGTGGCTTAATTTGCTGGGCTGAAGGAGTGAGAAGTGATGAGGAAGCACTAAGTAATTAAGCTTTTCTAGGGATAACATCTAGCTGACAGTGATGAAGCTGTCTTCCCCCCACCCCAGTCTGACACAAAAACGGTTTTACAATATTTGTAATATTAAAACGTGGTATTATGAGCTTCGTTTATAACCTCACTTTATTAAAGGGATATTCCATAGGCCAGCATTTAAACCATCCTTCAGGCTGACAGTAAGGGATTTCTGCAAGAGACACCATAAACTATTTTTTTTAATCTTTCTCTTGTAAATAAGTACGTTTCTCTTTCTACATGCTTAACACTGTAGATTGTGAAACCAGAAAAATTGTAAAAATCCATTTTGCCATTCACTGGGACCCAGTGGACTAGGTACTAGACCAGAACTCAGTCCACTTGAAAGTAAGATCCTGATGGCATTGAAGCCAATAGCAATACTCCCATTGACTTCAGAGGGGTCAGGATTCCTCCTCTATTTTTCCCCCCCATCTCTGTGACTGCTCTGCTTTTGGACCACAGTTGAGGCATTTCACTTCTTGTGCATCAGTTTATCTAGCTGTAAAGGGGTATAACGTACTTGCCTCTCTTGTAACACGCTATTTTGTGGATGAAGAGCACAGTGTGGGAACTAGTTGTTATTATTTATGCTACAGTTTGTATCTTCATGGTCTGGCAACCTGGGGACCCAACTGGTCCCAAACCAGGGAATTTGCTGGACCCAGGGAGGTCAATGCCAGACCTCTGCTGCTACTGGCTGCAAGGCTCCACTCCAGTGGCAGCACAAAGGCCAGCATTGACCATGTGGGATCTGGGGTAGAAGGGTTTCAGGGGAAGAGGCAGGGTGACTGCAGAGCCCCATGGCCAGGGACCAGTAATGCTGCCCTTTGAGGGTGCACCCAGCCCTTTAGCCATGGGGCTTTGCTTCCGGCCATGGGACTCCCCAGCTGCCCTGCCTCTTCCCCCGCCCTGCTTCTCCCCATCCCACCTCACCTCGAGCACTGCAAAGGAGCTATTTGTGGCCATCCCGGAGCTGGGAGGGAAGGGAGCCAGCTTTTCCTATCAGTGCTACAGCCCGGGAGCACCCATGAGGAAGCTTGACAACAGATGCTGCCAGAGATGGAAGTCCAATAGAGGTCCAACCTGTAGCGTTTACTGGTTGCATTTCTCCCAGGTAGGGCAATGGAAATCAAGGAAGAGCTTCACTTTTATTTATCTGCAGTTTTGCTTTCAGATTCTTGCTGCAGTGGCTAGGGAATGTTTGTTTAAAAACTACAGGTTCTGCTGGATGCTTTAATTTCTGTAACAGACACATGCCTGGCATTTTTAGGTTTGTCATATTTGGCACGTCACTTTCATTGCTTCACTTGGCTTTCCGCCCTTTTGGAGTTGGCATCACGGCTTTGAGATACAAACACTCTCTTACATCAGGCAGGATAGCCATGTCACTCAGAATGGTGAAGGCATGTAAAAACAGAATCACATTGTCATGCAATGTTAAGACTTCATAACGTATTCCCAACCTCAAATGATTCAAACTGAGAAAAGCATCCTGCTTGAAAGACATGCATTGGACAAGCCTACAACACTGCAAACGGATGACACTCCTTTGGCCCGCACTCCCCGGTCCCCAGTGCTATCCCAGGTGCTAATTTAGCTCTGGCATCTTGCTATGCTGGCAGTCCCAAAGGTTTGCTGCTTCCTTCCACCACAGCACAAAAGCTGGAGCAGAGTCCAGCGGCTACTGGGTTAACAATCATAGGTTACCTCTACATGACAGGCTTTTCCCAGCAAAACTGGGCTTCTGTTGGGAAAAACCGCGGAGTGTGTACGTGCAAAATTTGCTTTGTCAACAGTTTGTTAACCAAATCCAGCACATCGGCTGGCAGCATTATCCTCTCCCCGTTCAGGTATAATGCCTCTCTTGGCAGTGTTCTGTCAACAAAACAGCCATGTAGATGCTCTGGGGCCCTTTAGTCAACAGGTAGGACTTCCAGTTCACTGGGCAGCCCTGTTTGCAGACCTTCCGGTCAGCCATTCTGCTGAGAGAGATTCAGGCAGTCTGGCTGCTCTCTGTTGACAGAGCGGGTTGCTCTTTCCATCTGCTTTTATGTGTAGATGCAATCTGTTCATGGAAGTTTTGCTGGGAAATCCCTTCCAACAGTGACTTCTGTCGACAGAGGCTTCTCATGTCGATGTAGCCTTAGTGTTTTGATTGTTTGCTTCTGACATTGTTATAGATTTGAAAACATGTAAAAACAGGCAGTCTTTCTCAGTTTCTCATAAAAGAAGGCACACAAAACACAGCATTCTCTAAGCAGAATAACAGCTTGCCATTTAGCTATGTGTTGCTATTTCAGCTTTGCTGTAGGTGCACATGCATGTTTTGGTTCAGTGATTGCCAGATACTGTAAATGAATATTGATTTCCTGGTCTATTTAAAGCCATACTGCTCTAAATGCATCCCATGTGGCTTTAGCTTTCTTTGCCTGTACCCTAAGTAATTTCAACTCAGTCTCCTGCACTGGTCTCTTTCGCCATTATTGCGATCAGTAGCTTTAACTGTATCAGTGGAGGTCTAATGTGGCCAGGGTCCCATTCAGCCACTGCTGTTTTAAGCACTGGATCTAACCCTGTAAATGGCCAATCTAAAAGATCAGTGCTTAAAATGTCAATAGCAACTGGTTCTCTCTCTGCCTTAATGTTGTGACCAAAGATACAGCTGAAGTGGGATCAGCAATGGCAGAAAAGTTTAAGGAAACAAATCTACTGTAGCTAGAGTCTTAGGCTATGTCTGCGCTACCTGGAAGATTGAACTTCTGGAGTTTGATTTCATGTGTCTAGTACGGATGCACAAAATTAACCTCTCAATGGTCACAGTTGACCCCTGTACTCCTCACAAGATGCAAAGAGTAAGGGAGGTCAGTGGAAGAAACTCTCCCATCAACCTTTCCCAGTGTAGACAGTCAAGTTAGCCAAGTGCATATATGTTGATTTTAGCTATGCAATTGCTGTAGCTAGAATTGCTTATCTGTGGTCCACTTACTTTGCCTAGTGTAGACATAGCCTTACGGTACATCTACACTTACCTAAGAGATCAACCCTGACACGGTCAATCTTCTTTGGTTCAGTTTTGTGAATCTAGTGAAGACGCACGAAATTGAACTATGAGGGCTCAACAGTCAACCCCTGTACTCCTCATTATCTCAAGGAGTAAGGAAGGTCCATGGGAGAGTTTCTTCAGTCACTCTCCCTTAGTGAGGATCGCCAATTAATTCGATCCTTGATAAGTTAATTCCAGCTATGCAATTGGTTTAGCTGGAACTGTGTCTCTAGGATTGACTTTCAGGTCTAATGTAGGCCTGCCCTTAGATGGCTAGATAGCAGTGACCAAGGAATAATGCTGAGCTAGATTTAAATTGCAAATTGTCTTCTGTAGATGGACTACTGTAATGCCTACTATCGTGGTAATACAAGCTTTTGTGTACTCAAACCATGGAAAATGACTCAGGCCATAAAGCACGTGTTCCTGTAATCACTGACTTAACAGTATTATAAAATGTCACATTTAACTGTTTATACTAAGACTAAGCATTCTCCTCCTACCTCTAGTTTGTGACAGGCATGAGGTATTCAGTAAATTGGAACACACTCAGACCTTTGACATATGCTTTTCTGATGCTTTTCTGATGACATTACTAATTTCCCAATGGATCGGTTCTTAATATTGCTTTCGACATGGCTTGTAAAGTACCCTTTCACTGAGAAAATTCTTTTCATAGGTGACCTAGGCTGCCATGCAGTTCTGGAGTATGCTGAGAGAGTTACTCATTTGAAATTAATGTGCTTAACCTCTAGGCATTTTAAAAATGCATAACTACCTAACACTTAAGAAATAAATTAATCCTTCAGGTTCGGTCTTCAAAGCATATGGGATTCCAAGACCTTTTCCTCCTGTCTCTTTGAAATCAGTCCATAAGGAACTGGATACATGGGGATTTGTATGACCTTGGAAACCTCTAGTTTAAAAAAAAGTAAATTTTCCACCTTTCTTGAAGATAACAACAGATAAAAGATTTCTGTAGTCAGAGAGGACTGCAGACTAAGTTGGATCGGAAGGATAAATGTGAGGATGGATAATTGAGCCTAAGTAGGAAATAATCAAGAGGGATTTTTTGTACATTATGATAGAAGTTGCCTAGTTACAAACCATACTATGTGTTATAGGAATTACACACGTATGTTCTACTTCAAGCCATTGCCTTTGGGTGGGAAATGTGCAATCTGCATTATAAGAAAGTTATACACAGACAATTTTGAAGTTCATAAGGGACAAAGCCCTGAAATTCTTATTTGCATTACTCATTCAGAACTCAGTGGATTTGCTTGCCTGAGTAAATGCCTGAATAAATGATCACAGTGCATCCAAGGCTGGATTTCCAATTAGGCTCAGTAGGCATGTGCCTTGGGGCACTGGCATCCTAGGGGACCTAACCTCTCTGAAACTGTGTGCAACAGGAAGATCAGCAGTCAGCAGGGGGCACTGAAGATGCTGTGCCTAAGGACATGTAAGGTGTAAATCCGCTCTTGGGCATGTCCCTTGGACCCACTCAACTCCTGTGACAATGAGGTGCCTAACTCTCTTGCTTAGTCTTGCTGCTCATGCGCATTTCAAGCTGTTGGATGCATTAGGCACACAGCATGCTAGACAGCTATACTCTCCTGTAATAGCGCTGTGAGTGTTGCTTGACCACAGGTTCACTGGGTGCCATTCACTAGCTGAGATAAATGAAAAGCTGCTGAGCTCATGCCCTCTGAACCCCAGCTGTATGCCAAACCAGCAAAACCCCAATATTTTACAAAATATTGGGGCTTTTTTAGTCTTTCTAAAACATACGCTGTAGCTCAAGCAGAAGTTCTGGGCTTGATACAGTAATTACTTGGTACAAACTATATAACCTGTTTTATAGGGGAAATCAGGCTGGATGAACCAAATGGTTCCTTCTCATCTTGAATAGACGGCAGGATTGGACACAATCTTGCACTTGTTGGGAGTGGACAAGAGGAGCCTGTCTCTTAATTAATCTCATTGGGCTCCTGCCTGAGCTGCGGTAGTGTCTAGCTCACTTACTCTGAGCTGTGTTAGCTTCCCAGAGCTATGATGTAACTGGAGCAAAAAGTAGTGAAAACTGACTTAGCCAGCGTGTCTGTGGAAATGGCTCTGAATATGTTCTGGTAGCAGACAGACTGTGAAGGAAGAGGTCGTTTTTACATCGTCACTTTTCAGAACGGAACCTCACTTTTAAACAGCAAAGCTTTTTGTCTGGTAATTAAATCAATAGGATTCAATAGAGAATATGATTGGCAAAAAACAAGAATAGCCTTTAATATTAGTGAATTCTTGCAATAAAGCTCCTGGCCCTCTTACTGTAGTTTTCTTCGTGACCTGAAAACTCACCCCCTTTCATTGCACTAGTTTGACTACATCCTGGGCATCAGCATAGCTGGTACCCCCAGTGTGTTGGTTTTAAGAATAAACCAGTCATAGAACTGCTCTGGTGAACGGCAAGTTCTAGCCTTTCAGAAACCGTCCAAGGCTGGGTGCAGGCCACTTAGAAGAAGGAAGCAGGATTGGGTCAGTAACCTTCCGGCAACATTAACCCATCACACATGACCTGTTAACCTGCTCTTACATTAGCCTTTTTCCATGGCGTTATTTTCATGCAGCTATAAGTCATCTGTAGCAACTTCATTTTAAGTGAAAATTAATGTAGTATACATGAGACAGGAAGTTGCTTATCATAGTGCCTGTCAGTGGGACTTGTACTCCTAAATCTCTTAAATGCTTTGAAATTTTCTCCCCTACACCTCAACACTTGAAAGGTCTCTGGGGAGGTTCACATCCAGATCTGGATTTTGCAGATTGAGCTGATCTCTTTTACTTGGTCTATAGCATCTTTCATCTGAGGCTCTCACAGTGTTCTCCAGACATCCTTCTAGCACTCTTAGGAGATAGGCAAGAAGGCAACCCCCATTTCACACACTTGGAGAAGGAGGCTGAGGCACAAAAAGAGGAACTGACTTGCCCAGGATCACCCAAGTCTGCAGCAGAGCAAAGAGTAAAACCCAGTGTAAGACTTAACTTCAGTCTTGTTTGTAAGCAGCCAGGTCCTGATGGGGAGGGCTGGAAAGTATAGTAACACACTTCTCAGTTGTGAGTGAGCTGAGTCTGCAGTTGTGTACTTACACATGGGACCCTGATTCTTTTTCTCAGTTGTTCCAGTAAAACTAAGAACTAACCCCAATGCAGTCGGTGGAATTACAACATCATAAAACTAGTGTGAGACATACCTCAAGCCGAGAATCTTCCAAAATTCTGTCTAGCCAGTCTGCATTTCCAGAGTGCCCACCAGTATGCCTGGTTCGGGGCAGCAAGCTGTGCTGGGGCAGAGCCTGTCTCCTTGGTGAGGAAATGGCAGAAAGGAGAGTTGGAGAAGACTTCATGACAGGGTGCTGACAGGAATGGGGGGGATCAAAGGTGGCAGCTGCACCAGGGCTTGGGGATTTAAAAGGGCCCAGGCTAGCTCCTAGCCCTGCCTTTCCACTGAAAGCCTAGCTCTGGGCGCTCGGAAGAGGTGGGGCCATCTCTGACCTGGCAAAGTCTGTCCTGAGCCCTGCTTCACGATGGGATCCTTGTACCCCTTCTTCTGGATTTACCATGCGATGGGATGGGATGATTAGGCCCCGGAATTTATTTTAGTCTAGTGTCTTTTAGACAGTAATATCCTTTAAGTAAAACATCTGGTGTTAAAATGTTACCATGCTCTGTGTGGAATCACTCTACTCATTCAATTGCTTTGTCCAGAGAATCCTTACAGCAACCTGAAGTTTGCTTCAGCTCTTGCATTTTTAGCAGATCAGTTGTGAGCTATGCAGACTGATGTTTTGCATTTTCAGAAAGGCCTGATAAATCATACATTCCAAGCTGTTTCTCTGTGTTGTTCCTTACTGGCTCTCGATGGATTCCGGTCATGCCTTTTGTATAGAAATCTATCTGTGTTGTGCAATTCTGTCTCTGCTCTATTGATTTAGAACAATAATGTTTTTGGTATCGCTGACTATCTTCCCAACTTTATCCCACTCATGTCTGCTGTAAAATCCCACTCCAACACTTTGTAGATGAAAGAATTGTTGCAATCTTGGCATCCAGCAAGAGATAGATCTGCAAACCTGAATCATGTGCACAGTCTTACAGAAGTCAGGGAAGTGCCTCAAGTATGTAGAATGTTACAGTTATTGTAGAATTGGGCCTGAAATTTCTATCATGCTGCGGGATTGATCTTGCATGGTTCCATTCCCTGTGCCCTCAAAGCCCAGTAAATCAAGTGGAGCTGAGGGAAGGGAGAATGTAGATGCAACTCTTTGAGGTGGAGTTTGTAGGTTTTTCATGAAATTGGCTCTGGGATATCAGAGTGAGCTTCTGATTTCTTTGAAGAAGCATAGCAGTCAGAGGAGAATTCTCCTACCCCACATAGGAGCTGTGCGGGTTTCTGTGGGTGACCACTGTCAGAAGACATGATTCTGGGCTAGATAGACCTTTGATCTGACCCTGTATGGCCATTCTTATGACCCTGTGTTGGCAGGATGTAAACCCTGGTATATGGGACAGAAGAGTGGGGGGGTTGTAATATCCACTGCTGTGACCATCCTCTCTTGCACCAAAAGCCACAGGGCAGCAGCAGAAAGGCAGCCATAACTCAAAGCAGCCCCTGCAGACCACCTAAATTATGCCCAAGGCCATTTTGGGCCTCACATAACCCAGATTCAGGAGGACAGCAAAGCTACCTTTCTCCCTTCTTCCCCTGGTCTGTCCTTGCATGCTGGAGACACAATACAAACTTGAATTATATTTACCTGAGCAGGACCTGTGCAAAATTTGTATTCAGATAGCTATGAATGGGTAAGCTATTGCCTAGTTACATACAATCAAATGTGAGTTATTCTGATGTAACTCCGGTGTGATTTCATTAGAGCCAGCGAGAGACTCCTTAAGTGCACTGTTAGAATAGCAGAATTTAGCCCACAGACGAAAATAAAGATTTAAAGGAGTAACATTGCAGTGTTTTCCTCATTTTGTATACAGTCCATTTTTCTAAAAGACCTGCTTTCAGTGCTGCAGGATCATATATGTCAAGATGACACCATGTCAGTGTCAACATGGTTTCTTTTCAGTCTGCCTTGGCAGGAAGCTATTCAGACACTGCACCACAGATTATAAATACATACACAAAAACTGTCTTAAAAATGAAGGAATGTTTAAGAGTACACAGTCAAGAACTCAAAAGCTAGGAAATTCCAGAATTGGAAAAGCCTGTTCAACCTTACATAAGCCATCTATGCACATGCTATATGATACAGTCTTTTAATACACACTCGTGCAATTTTGCACAAGTCCTCTGTGCACAGAAAGGGTGGCTCTCCCTTAATTACTAGTCATTTAATATTTTCTTTTATCCTCAGTGTTCACTGTATGGCCCCAGGCCTTATTTACTGTACCTTTCTGAAACCCTGCTCTGAACACAGTATTAATTCTTAATTTAATTAATCATAAGACGCTGTTTTCATATAATTTCCTATGCTTAATTAATTATAATGGCATTATCAATGTCACTTATCATTATAGTGTCTCAGCACTTTGCAAATATTAATGTATTTATTTGTACAACATCCCTGTAAGGTGATGAGACAGTATTATTCCCATTTTACACATGTTGGGCTGAGGCACAGAGATTTTGGACATCCACTAATAGTGGGAACCCAATCTTAAATGCCTGGTTTTTTTCAGAGTACTTAGCATGTAGCACTTCATACATTCAAAGCACAATTCTCGTTGAATTCAGCTGCAGCTGTGAGTGCTCAGCATTTTTGCGAATCAGGCTACAAGGTATGAAGTCATACATTCATAAAATGAGGAACACGCAATTAGTGATCACTTGGAAAATTTGTTAAAACCAGCCAGCATCATATAGGAAATCCATAGCAGAAGCAGGGATCGATTCTAGTTCTCCAGGTCAATATTTATTTTTCTGAGCTGTGAAACCATTCTTTGTCCTCTGCAGTCTCTGCCTCATTCAATACACATCTTCCAACTGGTGCCTCATATGATCATGCCACTGACTCTTTAGATGACTTGAGGAGTGGTGGGTGCTGTCAGGGGTTCTCTGGTTGGTGTTCCCCTATGGATACTTATTCAAGATTTGGCCTAACTCCTATTCCTTGTTTTTCATCTGTTGTTCCACATACTCAACTGCAGCCTGAACCTTATTCTTCCTCTACCTTAGTTGAGCGGATCGGTCTTTAGTGTTGGACAGGCCAGTACTGACCTGTCCCAAAATAGACACATCCGACGCACTGAATGCAGCAGGGCTCTTTTGGTAAAAATAGTATGTGATCGTGGAATTAACAGTTGTATCCTTATGACTTATGCACCAGGAGACTGAAATAAGGCTACCCAGACAACCTTAGCTCTGGCATTTCCTACCGCTTAGATGTTTGTCTTTGCAGGCTTAGTAATGTTCTTTTAGCACAGTTTTTTGTGTAATTTCCAAAGTAGGTAAAAAAAATGGCATTTGAAAAGAGAAAATCCGTCATGCGGCATCATACTGACATTAGCCAGGTTGGAACCTTTAGATCCACCATGCAAACTTCTGCCACTTGAGCTACTGCTAGCAATTGTAGGTTATCTGCCGTGTGGACCAGTACTTAGAGGGGAATGGGGCACTTCGCTACTGGGTTTCACTGGTATTTGCTGATAGCAGAGGAATGATGAGACTCAGGAATCTTGGGTTCTGTTCCTGACTCGGGAGGGAGGAATGTGCTAGGGGAACTGACTGTACTGCCAATTCCTTCCCCAAAGATTACCCCTTCTGTCCTATGCCATCCAACCTGTCCCTGTCTTCTTTTCCCCACTCATAGCTACTCATCCCAGCCCCATTCTCCTAACTTAACCAGTCTTAGGCTCTATTCCTCAAGCGTCTCCTCCCAGTCCCATTCTTCTTGGCCAGCAAGTAAAAGGCACGTCTTGGACACAAAGGCCACCCCGGTCCAATTTCAAGGCTTTCTCCAAAGGGTGGGTGTCCAGATTTTTTTAACATGGGCAAAACAATATATTTTTCATTAGCCTTGTTCTTTGAAATAAGTTTCAAAGCAATAATTTAGCTTGCATTTGAAAGCCGGTATGGAGATTTTCAGCTGAAATGGTTAAAGTTTGGAAAAATTATACACACCTGAAAACAGGGTCTTATAATGGAAAGTGTTAGGCAACCTTTATAATAGGTAGTTCTACCAGCCTCACCTATAGTGGGACATGGAATATATCTTTGCGTATGTCTGCAAAACAACATGCTAATTTATGGCACTATAAGCAATTTTAGCACCATGAATTTTAGTAAAAATATAGAAGAATCTTAGATTATTTAAATAATTTAACTCTGCAGAGTATAGATATACATATGTGTCCAACTAACTAGTCACTTCTTGGGTAGTCTAGAAAATACCCTTACTGAGTAAGCAAGATATAATATACTTGAGTTTTCTTTTCACTTCCAAGAGGCAAGCCAATGCCAGCTATAGCGGGCTAATAAAGGAGCTAATGCATTAAAACTAAATCTAATATTTCCTTTCCTTAATTTTCCAACATATCAGATAACTCTCTGCTTGTGGTTGTTGATTTGCTATCTTTTTAGGGGTTTTAATTTCAAAGTTTTCAAACTACAAATGTTGATATGTTTTAAAGTCATTCTGTTTATGGTGACAAAGGTGGATATGTCTAGACCCTAATTCAGGAAAACGTTTATGCATAAGATGCAGACCATCAGTGGTCAGGACATCATTTAACTATGTGCCTAACTTTAAACATGCAGTTAATAAGTCCTACTAACTTCAATGGGGCCTAGGCAGGTTGCTGAAGTTGAGCATGTGGTTAAGGATTTCCCTGAGAAGGACTGTTCTGGGGCCTTGGCTTGTGGGTTTTGTTTGTTTAATTGTGATAGCATAAACAGGGGGTGGCAGTTTTCTTCAGATCACTGGTCCAACTAAAGTGCCTTTAGTGCCACATCTTTCTGCTTACAGGCTTCCTTTTCCCACATAGCCCAGTTCAGGGGTTAGCAACCCCGGGCACAGGTGCTAAGAGTGGCACATGAGCTGATTTTCATCAGCACACAAGGCTGGAGCTCAGCCCCACCTCTCCTCCATCATGCGTCCAGGAGCTGGCTCAAAGCCATAGTGCCTGTTGATTAACAGAAGAGGAGCTAATGCTATCAAGCACCACCGAAATGGTGAAGCTCCACATCTTAATTTGTTTATTAATGAAGCTATTGTAAGGAGGACTATTAGTGACTTTAGAAAGTGTCACCAGCACTTGGACTGTACACAGAGGTCAGAAAGTCAAATTTCTGTGCTCTGCCTCAGAAAGTTTGATGACCCTCTGTCTAGGTCATAATTGTCGTGATCTCTAGCTACATAAATAAAAAAATACAAGAAAGTATATTTCATAGCCAAGAGGATATGAAATCCCAGTTTTCTAAAGATATGAAACATTTGTTTCTAGCCTTGGTGGAGGGTGGGGAACACCAACCCTTAAAACAATGCCATTCCTTCTCCAGACTGTATGTATAGCAGTGTTTCCTTGACTCTGATCCAGGACTGAAAACGTCACCAGCAAGCTGCTCTCTTCTGGCACAGGGATTATAGTGTCCTAGACTTGATACCAGTGTAATTTAGATTGCTGGCTAAAAGTAAGGAATAACAAATTACAGGCTGTGCAATTACAATGAGAAGTATACAAGTATTCAAAGCATTGAAAGCTGAGATCTACTTTTGCTGTGATGCCTACAAATTGTGTTGTAACAAGGGTATGGGGAGTGAGGCACTTGCCTTGGGCGCAAAGCTGAGGGGGCATATATATGTATATACAATTGATTGTTTATGCAAATATCATACCTATAATAAATAAATGTTGTGTTATGATTTTATATTCTTGCGTCAGGCACAAAATTAGCTAGTTATGGCAATGCCTACAAAAGTATGCAAAATACACACACACACAAAAAACCAAACATGCACCAGCGTTGTCTGAATAATGTCATAATCTTAACACTGTCACACAATATGACCCTGACTCATCAAGATACGGAAGAGCATGTATAATCTCAGCGATTTCACTGGGATTACACCCACGTTTACCTTTCTCTGACGGAGCTCATGGAACCTATGAAATTAGCATGGTTCAGGCATAACTCCAGTCTTTCCCAAAAAGCATTTCAAGCTGTGAATACTGGCTTCTACCCGAGCCATGTAATTTTTAAAAAAAATCCTGCCAGCAGAATTACAACACTTGGAGATAAAAGCGTACTCTAAAACTGGTTTCACATCAGGCCAACAACTGTTTGGGCCTGTCAGGGCCTTAGATGCTGAACTCCTACAAAGCCCTAAACAGTGTATCTCCATTACCTTTAAATAACCCCCCAAAAGAAACATTAAGATAGAAACTAAAAACACTTTCCTATTTGCTGTATTGTATATTCCTCAGGGAATTCTGCGCCACTGCTTGTGCGCAGAATTCATTTTCCCTTACAGATTTATTTACATTCCCACAGGAAATTTACTTTCTGACAGAGAAGCAAAGGGAAGCTGCTAGAACAGTCACACGCCACTCACTAGCAGTGCAGGTCACTCATAGCCACAGGTGAGCCTGAGTGGGCCGTGGTGCATCAACTTATCATCCAGGTCTATGCCCTGTCTCAGCTCTGCTCCTGTCCAAGCTCTTGCCCTGCTCAGCTCATCCAGCACTTTTTCTGGGGAACAGAAGTGGGGTTGGAGTGTGGGAGCTTGACCAGCTCCTGTGTTCCAGCTCAGGGTGAGGGGGAAGGGGAGTCAGGCAGCAGGGGCTTAGCTGGCCTGCTCTGCCCACCTGGTGCTCCTGCCAGGGTCTGTTATGATCTGCCCACCCAATGCTCCAGTCATGAAGCCAGGTGAAGGACTTGCCATACAAGCCACCAACCCCCACTCAGCAGCTGGAGCACTGGAGTGGGGCAGAATCCCACAGATGGACCCACTCCTGGCAGGAGTGCCATGTGGGCAGAGTGGGGCAAGTCCCCACGGCCCAGCTCTGCTCCCTGTCAGGAGTGCCAGGAAGGCAGAGGGGGAAAAGACCCCATGGCCCAATCCCCTTTCTCCTGCTGGAGCACTGGGAGCCCCACTGCCCTGACTCTGCTCCCCAAAGAGTATGCCAGGTGGATCAGGGCAAGCCCCCAACCTCACTCCCCAGCTGGGCAGGAGGGGAGTGCACTTTTCTTCAGACCCTCACCAGCTTTCCAGAGTACCTGTCTGGAGCGTATATTGCCCTAAAGGGGCTGGAAAGGGTAAAGGGGGCCCCAAAGTCCACCCTAAACTGGGGGCCACCCAAATGTTCCAGTCTGCCTACACTACTAATGCAGGTCCATCATTTCAGGCACCTGGAGCAGCCAACAGAGAGGTAAATTACCAAGGGATTAAGAATGCCAATTAAGCCAATGACTTGTACCCTGAATTGGGATCACTGCTAGTCTCACTTGGGCTGGAGGCCGGAGAAGACAGGACTTCCTCTTCCCTGGCAAGGAATGGCCGGGTCTGTGTCAAACCCTCTGCCATACTGTAGTTTCTGCATTTATTTATTGACTAAAACTTGCAGAATTTTTTTTTTTTTTTTTTTGGCACAGAATGCCCTCAGGAGTAACTGTAGTTCTCCTTTTCGCAAGCATTATAGTCGAAGAGAGTGCACAGTAAATTCGGGACGGGCAATTGTTAAAATGTTGACAGACAATAAAAAAACCCTGCTATCCATCAATCAGATCATTTGGTTTTGATTCACACCAGCTCACAAGTAAGCATACATGTACTATAGACTTATTACACTGGCTGCATGCAATAAACTCTTTCATATCCAGCAGCCCTGAAGCCAGGAGTTGGCTGGATATTCAAATATTCTGGATAATAGAGAGGTATACCTAGCAACGCAGAACATTAAAGAAAAACAAGATTAGATATTAAGAAGCAAACAAAAATGCATGCAGAGTACTTTATCTACCAACAATAGTATTGTACACTGTAAACTTATTGTATTTATTTTTTATTTACTTTCACTGTCCTGTGCTTATGGAAAACCTAACTAAAATTTACATGTGAGTAAAATGCCAGTTATTTGAGAATTCTGGATGATAGCATGCTGGTTAAGACAGAGTTTACTGTATATGGAACAGCGTTCTTATTTGCCAAAACGAAATGTGGTTTGTAAGTAAAAATGGAAAATTATGGTGGACGGGCCAAATCCTGCAGTTCTTACTCAGGCCATAAATTAACTTATTATATTATAGGTAAACTTCCCAAGCCTGGTGCCTAAAGCAAGACCTCTGAATCTATACTTGTTCTTTTCTAAGAGAAATGTTAAATCAAGGCGTTAGTATAGTATAAGAGGTCATTTTGGAACCTCTCATGTGGCCTATCAGGTGATCTCTAATACCAGAGGCTAAGGATGTTACATTTACTGTCCTTGCCATGACAGATTTGCATTGATGAAATGTCAGAGTAACTTTATGTAGCTGTTAGAGAATCTACTCTGTTCTTAGTGAAGTCTGGTTTGAATGGATTGTCTGTCAAATTCCCTACCATTAGCAATTGTTTTGCAATCAGTGTTAATCAAAGAGATGGGGCAGCAATTATTACAGCAACTAGCATCTTCTCTAAGTTTAAAAATAACTAAGATCAAAGCAGCTTCTTTGTGCGAGTATATCTTTTACAGATGTATTGAAAATCCTTGTGAAAACAGGGTTGATGATTTCACCACATATAAATTTCACTTAATAAGGGTTGAAGATTTTGCTAAATAATTGTTAGTAGTTCATCTTGGAATTTTTTTTAATTATACTGAAGACCTGAAGTAGAAGCCTCTGTTCTCTTGTGTGGTTACAGGTGTTTTGATAACAGGTACATCTTTAAGTGAACAGGTCAGATTTATATATAAATCAAATTGGAGATACACATCTCCTAGAGCTGGAAGGGACCTCTGGCGGTCATCTAGTCCAGTCCCCTGTCCTCTTGGCAGGACCAAACGCTATCCCTGACATCTATTTTGTCCCAATCCCTAGGTGGCCTCCTCAAGGATTGAATTTACAGTGCTGGGTTTATCAGGCCAATGCTCAAACCACTGAGCTACCCCTCCTCCCGCAATGTGTAACATTGCAATTTGATTGGCAAAGAGGGGGCAGCCCTCTCATATTGAGCAACACTTCTGGAGTTTTACTCGGCCATAATTATTTTTACTGAAAGTCCCATATTCTCCATAAGTATTTCCAGTAAAACACAGATAAATTTCACTGAACTCAAACCATCATTTTCATTTTTTAGTGACATTCTACAGGAAGTGTAATTAGTATGTCTAAAATGTGAGGCCTTAGTGATGAACATTTGTAAAATGTCTTGCACACAGAAGGGTCCTAGAATGGTTTACACAGTGGGAGCCTAAGGTTGCTGTAATGATTTCAAAATCACTTCACTCATCACTCAAATGCAGCTTTCTGGTTGGAAATTCAAAATGAGTAAAAAACATTCAATTTGGGATCAAATCCAGCATTCCCCAAATTTCAACTCAGGTCCTAGATTCTCGTTTGCCTCTGTTTTTTCTCGAAATCCAGTAACCATTTAGCAGCAGCAGCATTAGACAAACAATTGAAGTCAGAAAGTGAATAATCATATATCTGGGTGAAGCTGCAGAGCAAGATCCTAACCTTGATCCCACTGAAGCCAATCACAACACTTCTGTTTATTTCCATAGGAGCAAAGTCCAGTCCAAAATATAATTAGCCTGATAAAAGAGAGTTGCAGAGACACAATTACAGTATTGATCTGCAGCTCCCATTGTAGCAGCCTCATGCTAAGTTAGGTAGAAAAGTACAGGACACTCCTTCAGTCTGCAGCTGGCTCACAGGATAGTCCCAGGCCTTCCACCATAAAGTCATCTGCCAGGGGGTTTGTCTGATGCTATTCTTCTCCTATGATCGTAGATGTTCATGGATAATCTGCTGCCTTCCTCACCATGGTACCCTTGGTTAAATGCTGCTCAGGCCCCTCATTGACCTGGCTTGAATTTGTTGTCTTCTGAGATGCTTATTGATAAAACAATGATGCTGTTTTGTTTTGTACCCACAGTGCTGGTACCTTTGTAGGCTGATTTCCAAGTTAATGCTTTATACCTTGATGCTCCATTTAGGGCCCTCGTGTTTATCGCTCACGGCGCTGGGGAACACTGCGGCCGCTATGATGATTTAGCCCAGATGCTGACAGGACTTAACTTGTTTGTATTTGCTCATGACCATGGTGAGTATTATAAAAGAAATAGCATGTGATGTATACCAGGTCAGGGGAGTAGCGAGGTGAATGGCATTAGAACTGTTCAGCAGGGAATAAAAGAAAGTAAATTAATTGTAGCCCAGCATAAAGGGGAAGGGGTTGATCAATGCATCGTGTAGTAGTGTCTGTCTAATCTAGCCAATCTCTCAAATGACCACATTTGTTCCTCGGGTTTTCTCAGCCTTGTCATTAGGAAGCCACCATTTACACTATTTTTAGCCTTTCCTTATGGGATTGCACTCTTGTGCCTTATGTCTGGTTGTGATGGGGATTTTTGCCCCTCCCTTTTAGGGTCACCACAGTTGCTGTCCTGAATCACTCCAATGGAGGTGAGGAAATGGCAGTGTGTCTTTCACACTCACTGAACCTGAAGGCCTTGCTTTGGGACACACATGCACACTCAAAGGCTGAGAGTGATCCCTCTTAGCAACCCCCAAGTCGCCATGAAGGCCACGAGCTGGGAAAGCCCAACAATATTTAAATGATTTACTTCCTTGTCCTGCTGCAGCATTCCCTGCCTGCCTTTTCCAGCTTGCCATTGTCCTGTCCCTTTAAGCCTTTGCTTTGTTGGCTTGTTTCTCTTACCACATATAGCTGCCTCTGCAATAGGTGCTATAGAGAAAAAGCAAAACAAATAAATGGGATTGGATAGGGCAGTGGATGAGAGGGAGGACACATTCAGAAGTGGGTGGTAGAAGAAGTGCTATGAATCTGTGCTGCAGTAATGTGGGCCTGCTCTGCACTGCCATTTAGGTTACCCAACTATGTCACTCAAGGGTGTGAAAAACTCACAGTGCAGATACCTCTGGGCCTAGCTGTCGTCTTATGGGCGGTATGGTGGATGTACATCCTTTCCATCACTGTAGCAAGGGCCTATGCTGTGGCAGCACAGCTGCAGCACCATAACCATGCCTGTAATATAGACATGTCCTCAGATTTTCTTGCTGCAGATCTTCCTCTGGTTACACCAGTGTAATTACACCAGCGTAATTGCAGCATAACTTCACCGAAACTTTAGCTTTTCTTGACTAAAATCAAGACCCCAGTTTGGCTTGTAGGACCCTGTCCCTCTCACATACCCTTACTGACGTGGAACACCACCAGGCACATTATCTCTGCATTTAACTTGAGGTGTCTCACCAACCTGAACACTTCACAGTCTAGGGAGTTTGATCTCTAGTAGAGGCCCACCTGGTCTTTAAGAACAATGGCATATCCTCAGTGAGCTCCAAAATCAACGTTCTCCTTTTAGATAGGTACTTGAGACAGCCATTGATGCACTGGCAGAAACTGGCCATAGTTTTCCTTAGGGTAGAGAAAGCCCGATCGTCAGTTTAATTGTCATATTTTTACAAAGCTGTGATTGTATGGAGCACGAATGAAACACTACAACTGAGCCTGGGTTTAAAACGCAAACAGGCATTTGGCCAGGACAAAAGAATTTTTGCAGACACTAAGGGCCAGTATCCATCCTTTCACATATACAATCATAACACCACAGTAATGCCATTAATTCCAGTGGAGTTCTTTTTGATTTACACTTGCATACATGAAGCTGGTAAGGCTTTGTGAGTTTAGTAATCCCAGTGAAAAGTGTTTCTTTACTTTGTGTCGCATAATGTTGATGAGAAATATCATATAACATGTTGAGCAGATGCCTTATGGTATGCCAGGCTGCCTCTGTAGCCCTCCGGATTTCTGTTACTGTTCCACCCAGGAGCGATTCAGAATTTTGGCACACACTGGCACATCTGAGCAATTGGGGCTAAAAGCCAGAAGTGCAAAGATCTGGGCACTTTGGATTGTGGGGCTGTTGCTTCTTTTTTATTTTAGTTCTTTATGGGCCTCACCAGCAAACTTTTAACTAGATCAAAGTAGCAGGTTTGAAAAATAATATTTAAAGAAATGGAAATGCAAACAGCAACAAGGAGCAGCACTTTATAGTGTATATTTAATAGGGAGAGAATGCCACATCTCCAGACAGAAAAGCAGCTTTGAAAGCAAAGGTACCTGTCAGGAGTTACTGCGCTGTATAAAAAGAAGCTTATTCGCTCTGTATTGCCTTGAATATCTTTTATGCTAGAGAACTGCAAATATTCTTTTATTAATAGAGAACAATTCATTTCATTCTTTTACCTTCTTTGAATAGTAGTATCCAAATGAGTGTATCTTTATTGACTTTGAAAACGGTAAAAATACTCAGCTCACTAACTGTTCTAACAGAGACAAGGTAGATGAGGTAATATTTTTGATTGGACCCACTTCTGTATGTGAAAGAGACACGTTTTGCGTCACACCAAGCTCTTCAGAAAAATAAACCCAGAAACTTGTCCATAGCATTTTCCATCCAGGTTTTATCTCATAAAGGACCCTAAAAGTTGGACACTGGAGACAATGTAGAAAACCTGCTATATTATGAAGGAACAATTTTCATTTTCCTTCAGAAGAGCTATGTGTAGCTCAAATGCTTGTCTCTTTCACCTACAGAAGTTGGTCCAAAAAAGATATTATTTCCCCATCTTGTCTTTTCAATATGGCTATAACAATACTGCAAATAACTGTTCTGAATTGGGTTATATTAACTGGGCATAATCTCTGATATAGCTTTTCAGACATCGTAAGAAACTTCTTTAAATGGTAAAAAATTGTTTTTATCGGAAAATATCCCCAGACTTAATGCCACAAGAATGCTTAACTCTCCATTGCATCTCCCAAAATAGCTAGTCAAATGTTAATTTATTTTGTGTTGAGCCTGTGATAAACCGTGAGATCATTTGGCAGAGAAAAAATGAAGAATTCCTTTGTCATATAAAGAGATTTTCTCCATTGTCTCCATGGTCTGGCTTTTGTGGTCTTTTTATGTGATAAATTTGTTCATTACAAAGAGAAAATGTTATTTCACAGTTTTTGGGTTTACTCAGGGCATTGCAACATGGGGCAAAGTTAAGGTTGTTTGGATGACCTTGCTATGCATATCTAGATATACGTAACATTTGGGTTTCTTTGAAATGTAACCTCAATTTTGAATTTCCTGAATTCAGGTAGTTGGATTTGGGGGTCCTGTTGGTTTTGTTTGATTGTTTGTTTGTTTTTAATAACAACAACATTCTTATAAGGTTTTTAACCCTTACCTAACTGATTTGTGCTCTCAAACTTCCCTCTTACTTCATGAAGTCATTTTCCAAGTAGTGAGAACTTTTCTATGTTGCTTACCATTTATTTTAAAAAGTGGAAACCTATTTTCACAGCTCTGATAATATTAAAAAAAGAGAATAAGTCTACATTGGTTGTCCTAGAAAGTTTTTGGTTTATTGGGGACACACTGAGGAATCAGCAACAAATTTATGGTGGAGATTCTGCCAGGGTCTGGTGATGTTCTGTTTTCTGTGGATTGGGCAGATTGCTGCTTGTTTTGTAGACATGCTTTAGATGGGATGTGATAGCCTTTGGGAGCCATGACGGTCAGAGCTGAGAAAATGAAATTGGAGGATAGAAAACCTGATTTAAATTTTCTCAAAGTGATCTAATCTATTAAAGTTTGAATTGTTCCATCCACCCTTATTGTAGTTCCCATTCTATTTTGTCTTTGGTGGTGAGCTTTGTATTTGCTTTGATTGTGTTACATGACCAGAGCCTAAAAGAACCAGTTTCACTTTTGTAGCGGGGTATCAGCTAATAGCAGTTACTAACGTGTTCATATTTTTGTAGATAGCAGCAGAGTCTTACAGTTACTCATCTCTTACCAATTCTCAGTACATGTTGCAATTATTCCCCTTTTACATGGTACTAGTGTGACAATAAGTCACTGTGTTTGGGAAGAAGGATGAAATAATCTCTGCCCTTTTTGCTGCCACACCCTGTCCTCTCTGCAGGGATTCCAGGAGGTACCTAGCCACTCAAATTTCCATAAGCATAGTGCCGGTATCCAGTCCCTTAGTGCTCATCTGTAGAGGTATATTCAGAGTTCCCGTAAAGCCTCCCCTTTCTGGGGTACAGAATGTGTAGCTACCTCCCAGTCTTTCCCTGTGCTTTAAAACGTAGAGAGCCACAGGGTAAATTTCATGTTCTTAATTATCTGTAATATCAGATTGCAGTGAAAGGAAAGATGCTGCTCTTAGAGTTTAGATAGATAATTTAGGTGCTCCTAACCAAAGTACCCCGCTGCTACTTTATATGTTTATGTATGTGGTGAGTTGGAAGTCTCCTCAGACAGAGATTCACTAATGCTTATGCCTCCCATTAATTTTCTCGCCAGATTCCATACTCGCTAAAGCCCTTACTTTAAAAGGAAAAACAAACGGCTGAAGCTGTAGATTTAAAACTGTATCAAATATCTGAGATTTTTTAGCAGGGTCGCTATTTTGTTCTTAGAACTGTTAAAAGACCATTGTTGGTGAGAACAACAGTCTGCTATTTATTCCCAGCACTGGGGAGCATTGGTCTATAAAGAAAGGTTAAAAGGACTAAATATATACAGTACTGGGGAGGGGGAGAATGAATGAGTGTCAGCGTTAATAAGAGCAAGCATTAGGGTGGTTCTACATGTGAGATGCAACAGCTCATGTAATAAAAGGAAAGGAAAATGTCTGATTAGCAACATTTCCTAATAATAAGGTCAATCAGATTCCAGGATAGTTCCACCAGGGGATGGTGGAAGCCTTGGTAGGAATTATTTAGAGTTGATTTGGATAAATCTCTCAGAAATGTGCTGCAAGGAACAATTTTGTTGTGGTTATGGGTGAGCTCATTGAGCCATAATGGTCTATTCTATCTGTGATTTCTATGGCTTAAGTACTGCTCAATAGAGTAAAAACAACATTGGCTTCTCTGCAGCAAGCACTTATATTGCCTGAGGCACAGTCTTGTATTTTGAGGTGCAGTCCTGTAATTCCCTCTGGCAGTAGCTACTGCAAGATTTTTTATTGGAGGCTTTATGAATGCCAAAATGTTACATGGACATAGTCTTTGTGATCCCAGCTAGGGACAGCTTGTACCCTGAAGTGTTAGGGTGCTGGTGCCTGATGATTGAGCTATAAACTTTTGAAAGAACCATGTTTTGTTCAGCACTGTGAATATTTCAGAGCCATGAGCAACCCCCACTTGGAGGTGTTTGGAATTCTGCAGTTCTAAGATATTGAAATATTAATTTGAAAAGTCTAACTTTATATCTAATGAGTTCCAGTGAGAATGAAACCACTCATGCCTATCTCCAGCCACTCTACTAAGTGGGGAGCTGGGCCTGGTGTCTCTGAGCAAAAGAACTCTTATATAGTTGGACAAGCAAAAGAGCTTAGTTGTAGCTGTCTTGGCTTGTCTCTCTTACCAACAGAAGTTGGTCTAATAAAAGCTATTACTTCATCCACCTAGTCTCACTAAGAAAATACAGACCATTCAAATTCAGCTTCCTTACATTATATGGAAAATACAATTTGTCCTGGTAGACCTAGCAAGCTTTTTCTCTTTAAGTCCAGTCTTTTTACTGGACACTGTATTCTTTCTTGCTTCCTCCTTTAAATTGCTGGGTGGTGTTGTGTGCTATTAGTTATCACATTTCACCCCAGAAGTGGTTACACCTCACTGGTGGATGAAGTGGACCCTCTATATCCCTAATAATAGGGTAGAATTTAATTTTATATTTAATCTTGGTGCCTCGGTGAGTTATGTATAAAAACCTTGTATGGCTTATTAATATTTATAAAATTTGACAGCCTGTGTGTGAGGATTTCTTCTAAGTACAGAGTATTATTTTGATTGCTAAAGGGGTCAAAATGACTCCGTGTCTGCCAAGCACCATTTAGAATGGGCTTTTCTGGTACATCCAACAACTTTGTACGAACAGAATTATTTTTAAATCACAGAGATGGTCCCAAACACCCCTCAGATACCATGACAGCTCACCCTGTAGTGCTGTGTTTCACTCTGCCCAAATAAAGGCTACAGTGGCACTTCATCAAGATGGACTAATTCTCATTGACTTCAAGGCCTTTTATTTGAAAAAGAGTGTAGCGTATGCCTGTCATCCTTCTGTTTAATATACTGACTCAGCCCAGAGAGCCCAGCAAGCAGGGTTCCGTTTTAGGTGCAAATAGAGGTAGCTACTGCATATTGCATTTTTATGAAAGAGAGGTCATCTGCAGGCCACATGCTAGACCTACAGAGCTAGCAAGACAAAGCTCCTGGTTTACCGTGCAGTGGTTATTCCAGTGCTACTGTACACATGTGAAACCTGGTCGACATACAAGCATCATTTGAAGGCACTTGAACAATGTCATCTACGCTGCCTCATGAGAATCATAAATATCTCTTAGGAGGCTACGTGCATGAACACGAGCGTCCTGGAAGAGTTGATCATGACCAGGGTTGAAGCCATTATTCATCAACAACTTGGTTGGACTGGTCAGATAGTTCGGCTGTCTGATCAGCGCCTCCCAAAACAGATTCTAATTTCCGAGCTGAAGGAAGGACACAGGAAGCAATATAAGGACAGGCTGAAGGCACACATGAAAAAGTGCAGCATCACTGTTGACGCTTGGGAGGGCCCAGGACCATCCCCAGTGGAGAGCAGTAATCTGTGAGGGAGTGGCGCAATTTGAGAGGTCCTGCTGTAGTACAGGTAAGGAGAAGCGGAGAAGAAGGAAAGTGGCAAAAATTGCCCTTTGCCCCTCCAACAGCTACTAACAGCTGTCTTTTTTGTGATAAGATCTGCTGCTCCAGAATCGGGCTGATCAGCCATCAACGGGCTCACAAATAGGAGGGCAACATGAAGGCATCCTACTCATTACTGAGTGACCACCAAGACACTTATCTTAATCGTGAATCTGAATTTTAGCATGAGCAGCATATGAGATCTGAATATGACCTATCAGCAGTAGGGGTTTTTTGTGCCAGTACATGCAGGTACTGAGTACCAGCACTTCAACAGCCTCAGCCATGGGCTTGGTGAGGAGCAGGGAGCTAGCTGAGTACCAGCTCCTCTTTTTTTTTTTTGTTTTTTAACAAAAATAAACACTGCCTATCAGAAGCAGATAATTCAGATTCACTGCCAACAGAAGGTTGAGCACTAAAGTGTATTTCACCTTGCTTCCATTTGAAGAAGGTTAGTGTAAGACAGAAGGAAAATACTCGATGAGTCATGAAAGCAAATTACCTACAACTTTTCTCACTCTGGAAGAGGCCACATATTTTATTTTCCTGTCAGCCCCTTGTGAAGTACGATACAACAACATTATCATACTAGGAAGTAACTGGGCCCAACTGAACTAAAAACAGAGACAATGAGACAGCCTGAAGCTGACAGTGCTGGGACAAGCTGCAGTACCATTCTTATCTGAAAACTCCAGATCTGGAGCGTGGTCCTGGATTTACTCAGCATGTTTTGCTCTTCCATTTCTTTAGGGAGTGAAGTGAGGATTCAGCTCTCAGTTTCCCACAGATCTGTTAGACACAGGGAATCTGATTCTCTTCGCATGCTGGTGTAAAACTAGTGTTAATCCATGGATTTCAGTATAGTTACTCCAGAATTGCACCAATGTAAATGAAAGAAGAATCTGTTTTGGGGCTGTTTTTCAGTCCGGGAACATACCAATTTGCACACTCAGGTTGTTGCATACAGTATTATCACTAATGCACACACAACCAAGGAAGCTGAACATGTCAGTTAGACATGTCAATTCAACATTAACCTGTTTGTTTTGTTGTTTATTTTTTAATGAAGGACAATTTTATACATACTATCAGATCCGGCTAGCCTGCCCTGGTTTTCATAGTCAATTTACTCTCAGTAGTGAACAGAGGGGAAAATGCCACTGGCTTGCTCTCTGAGTTGATGTATTTCTCAATGGCAGCTCCTTGGACATAATCAAATGGTGGTTGACCCTCACACAAGGGTGGCCTCAGGCCACAGTAAGTATTAATATAAAGGGAAACAACAAGGCTGTGTCTACACTGTGCCCTAGGGCCGACAGTTTGATGCAAATAAGCAGTCTCAAAAATGTAAAATGGAGGATCATTGGCATATCCATGCACCTAATGTACATATTCATAAGGCTAATTTGCATTTCAGAAATCATGCCATGTAGATGTGGTTCTGCTGGCAAAAGACCCCTTTTTTGTCAGCCCCTTATGCCTGGATAAAATCAGGCATAAGGGGCTACCAAGAAAGGGGGGTTTTGTCAGCAGAACCACGTCAACAATGCGTGATTTCTGAAATGCAAATGACCTTCCATTTTGCATTTTCAAGGCTGCTGATTTGCATAAAACTGTCAGCACTAGGGCTCAGTGTAGACACAGCTCAACAGAAGAAACAAAGCGCTGTCTCTTTAAGACACCTTTCACCCATGGTTGCTGCTGGCCAGCTTCCAGACCACTGTAGACAAACTGCCATTCCCCCAGTGGGGAGCACACAGCATGACAAAGATCCACAATGAGGAAAACCAAAACATTATTCATGCAGGACACTCAAAGGCATTCAATCTTGCCATGTAAAAAACTCCCTTTAACACCAGCTCCAGGATTCTTTATATTTGAGATAACTGTCAAGCATAAGAGTGAGGGGATGCCACATTTGTATGGAACACAGGTCACTTTTGGACTAAAACAAGAGAAAGTTGAGAGAAGTGAGTCAGAGGGAAACCTGGACTAAAGAGGAGGAGGCCACTGTCAGATCCAGACAGACGCCCTCCAACCAGGGTAAGCAAAATAAAAAGGAAATAAACAAGTTGTAGTGTACAACCTCTACTCAGGAGTACAGTCAAAGGCAAGTTTCTGTGGTCTTCATGCCTTCTAGTCCAGGAATCATTTAGGATCCATCTAACCCTGCTCCCTCATTCCCTACTTGTAGAGCTGCTTTAATGAACCAGATGAGAGTCCTCTCTCTTTCCTGCTGGGGCAAACTCCCAGCAATTCCCTTGGGAGGCAATGAATTCCACCCCTCCCTGTGTGAGACCATCCATTCTCAGAGCCAGAGGGCTAAGCTTGAAAAGGTGAGAAGCTGTCTTCCCTGTGAGGATGTCCGTGTGTGCAGTTGGGAATTCTCAGCTTGTTGAGCAGATGCCAGGAAGAATTGTCATGACACCACTTATCATGCTCCTGAGCCTCAAGTGGAGATTTGTAAGTTACAAAATGGAACACTTGACAGCAGCAAAGGATGCTCAGTTTTCTTTTCCAGTGATTAGCAGGCTTTTAGGTGAAGCGTTGTTATAAAGCAGTTTTCTCCTGCTCCCCTGAATTACAGTACTATCTTCAGACTGATAAAAGACAAAGGCCAGATTTTGATCCCAGGTGCTCTGGTGTGATTCTAGATTCAACCTCTCGAACACAGGCTTTACACCAGTGCAACCACATTGACTTCAGTAGACTTGAAATCAGATTCTGAGCCCATATATGGGAACTCCATGTATGTAAATATAAAAGAACCTCAAAGTCAGGAAATGACCAGTGAACCACACACCACATTTGGGACCAGAAGTACACAATCGAGCAGCAACAGGGTGTGGGGGCGGAAGTCCAGTACAAGATTGTGTTAAATGTAAACTATTTTTAAAAAAGGAAAAAGCAGCATTTTTTTTTCTGTCTAGTACAGTTTCAAAGCTGCAACAAGTCATGTTCAGCTGTCAGCTTTGGGAAGATCAGCCATCACGTTTTGTTCAGAGTTACGAACATGTCAGAGTTATGAAAACCTCCATTCCTGAGGCGTTCGTAACCCTAAGGTTGTACTGTACATTGGCCATGACTCAGTGGCAAAGCCCACCATTGAAGACATTGCAGGACTTGTGAATGGGAGGAGAATCAGTCTCAAGTTCAGGGAATCTCACCAATGTCAGCTGAAAGAGCTGTGCAAATGCCACAGTCGTGTATGCTGGAGGTGCCGCTTCAAGATGAAAAGGAAGTCCCGCAGCAAGTGCCAAATTCTGCTTTCATACACACAGGTGCAAATTCAGAGTACCTCCAACAAAGAGTCACAGGGTAGATTTTTTGGGCCATAATTTATAACCGTTCCATATTTTACCATTAGCAAAGAACAGTTGAAAGCCCCATGTCAACAGCTCCCTCCCCACCCCAAATGGAACCTGCATGACCAGATTCAGGAATTCATCTGCGTGCTGCCATTAGAAGATGGAAAGACAAGAGCCAGATGTTTCCGTTACTGGAGCTGCAGATGATTTAACTAATCGTGGCTGCTTCCCTAGGTTAGTGTGCAGATTTCAGGTTTGCTATAAATATCAGTCTAAGGGCTGGTGTGTATCACTGTACCTGCATTGACTTCAGTGCAGTTGTCCCCATTTACAGCAGCTAAAGCTTTAGCTGAAAGGGTTTATTGAGAAGGACGCATAACGTCAGACAGGAAAAAAAAAAGGAAGAAAATGTCATTGGGCAAATGTGGCATGTGCCCTGGATACCCACAGAGAATGGGTAGATGATATAGTAGATTGGTGCTGAGCTAGTCTACGGAAACTAAGCCCTATGCACTGGACAGGGAAAGATGGAAGGAAGTAGCGAGGGAGGCATCAGACATTAACGGGCGCTGAGCCCCTGGGTGTTGATAATGATGATGCCCTGAGTAAATTCACTGATCGTTCCAGTAGCTGGCAATAGGCATTTTATTTCCAGATTAGATCTGAATATGTGGGTAGGTGTGAGGAAGTGCACCTCTTAAAATGGCCCTTGGTTATACCCATGATGATGGCATTTTCAAGCAGTTGATTTGAACTTTATTTCTTATCCCCTTGGAGAGTGGTGTAGAAAGAAATGTGTTTATATTTCACCTTTACAGGGACAATTTTTTTTCCATAGCAACAGCATGTCATTAACGTGATCAACTGACTGGTTTTTCCCATTGTTTACTTCTCAACCGTGTCTAATTTGAAAGGTTGCGTCTTAGGAGGAAACTGCAGGTGACTTCTCCCATGACAACAAAGTCTTTACTCTGATGTTCAGTCTCTCATTTAGCTGGGTAAAATTGTCTGGGTTAGTTCTTTCTTTGTGTGTTGCAGGGCACTGCACGTCCTCAGATCCCTTGGTGGTTAGTGGAAGTGGAGCGGAATTTGAGCTGTTTTTGGATCAGGCCCCTACTTATCAGCAAACTGAATAGAATTATTAGGCCCTTCTGTGTGTGCTCTCTTATTTGACCCAAGCAATGGAAAAGGAAGGGCTGCTCTATAAAGCAAAGCTAAATGCTTCCTTGTTGATTGTCTGGGTTGTTTTGTTATTTCATCTTAGTTATGAGGGTTTTTGGTTAGCGTACTCTACGTGGGAATCTTAATGGGTACAACCATAGTTTTTTCTGCAGCTGAACCGAACAACCACCACACAAAAGAGAAGGAGAGTCAGGGAAGAATCACATGTCAATGAGAAAAATGGAAAATATTTTCAATTTCTTCTCTTAAAAAGCAAAAACCTGACCTCGGCACCTCATTAACTTTTAGCCTCCTAAGCCCCAGGCTTTAGAATTTATACAAAAATGTAGCAATCTCACCCGCGCCTCAGCTACATACCTTACAATACATTAGTGCCTTATGAAATGCTATCAGCTGATGAAAATGAAGGTCCCTGGCCTGTGCTGGGATCCATGCAGACGAAGTTTCAAACCCCCTGCGGAGCTCTGCTGATTTCAGACAGGTTTTCTTTTCAGACATAATGGCCCTCCTGCACAGATCCAATTGCAGGGTTGGGGCCTGAACTGCAGTTGCAGAATGAATGAACCCAAGCACCCTCTGTGCTGCTGTGGCTTAGGGGTGGGCGGGGGGATGTCTATTTTTATTGCTCGTTGACTTGCTCATTCAGAAAATATGACGCATAGCTATAGGGCTCCCAGTCCTGAGTCAAGTCAGTGAGTTCTTTCTGTAAACAGCATTCCAGAACTAATTTTCTATAAACAGTAACGTCTGTTAATTGTCATGAGAACTTTTATGAGTTCCGATCCCACCTCCCAAAAAAAAATGTTAACAAATTTGTACAAACCCTAAAACCAGCAGAAATCTACTGTGTATGTGTGAGAGTTTGTGTGCTTGCTCAAGAACTCCTCAATGGTAGGAGCTAGGACCACCAAATTCAGCATACTGCTTCCTCTTCTCAGAACTTAAAGCAAGGTCACGGTTTGGTTGTGCCACGATAATGGGATGTGCATGGAATGGGATTCCTTCTCATAAAGCCATACAGAAAAGAGAGACAGTCACCAGGCAGGTGAAAGGGGTGGGTTGGGGGCACCCTCCCCCCCCGTCATGAACTGCCCCTGTCCCAGGCTTCCTACCCCCAGGTGCGCTTTGGGCGAGGCTGAAGCACCCCCTCTCCTCTACTTGATTCATGTGGAGCCAATGCTGGCTGCTCCCCTGTGTCAGGGAGTGAGGGGAAATTGCACAGTTTGCTGCACTTCTCATTGGCAGGGGAGCACAGGAGGCAGACAAACCTGACCTGGCCCCAGCTGCGGGATATGTACCTCTCCCCCAACTGTGCCCACTGGAGCTGCAGCAGCCATGGAGAGGCACTTCTCACCTGGCCCCAAGAACCTGCAATGAGAGAGGGCTGGGGTAGTCCTCTCTCCCCAGGGCAGCCTGCAGACTGATTCCTCACCACAACCCCACCCCAGAGCAATTACTTAAATGAAGCACATACATTTTCATTTTATTTTCCAAAATAATAATAATAATAATAATAATAATAATTGAGTTAAGGACCGAGCAGCACCAGGTAAATCTGCCAGTATTGTTATATTTTAGAAAAGGGAGATGGATATTTTAAAAGAAAGAAGTATCCCCCTTTGGCATCTGCAACCCAGGCACTACACTTTGGCTGCATCTACACTAGAAGCATCTGTCAGAAGGGATTTCCTGACAAAACTTCTGCCAACAGAAAGCGGCTACACACTCCATCTGCTTTTTCAACAGAGCCAGCTCTGAGACCCCAGAAGACAGGGTCTAATGTCTGGCAAGCCCTTCCAGGACCTCCGGCCAGGTTCACCCTTAAAGGCCCTCCCCTGCCCTTTCAACCCACGTTCCCAGACCATGCCAAGGCTTGCCTATCTCCTTGAGGGACAGCAAAGCTGTTGCAGGGCTCTCTAGCCATCTGTGAAAGACTCAGCTGTTTTCTGACCACAGGCATGCCAGAGCAGACCCTGGGCTCACCCTGGACCGATGACCAGCTGCTGAAGGTGCTGCCATCCGTCCTGAGGGCCATCTTCCACCACATCTTACTATCTTTGATGTATTTGTCCTCATAACAGCCTGTAAGACAGAGCAAGGCTCTTTTGTAGGTGGGAAACTGAGGTGTAGGTAGGCTACATGATTTACCCAGTCACACAGGAAATCTGTGGCAGAGCCATTATTTGAACAGGTGTCTTCTGAATCCCACAATGCCATTGAGGTTCAGGGCCTGCATTCTGTCTTCTCTTAGGACACCGTGTGCCACATGAGAAGTAGAGACAGGACAGTCCGTGAACTTCACTCATAACAAATCTGCCTGATGCTTACGCAGACCACAGAAGTGGTAAGAAGGCTGTTTGCACCCTCTCCAAATACAAGACCTGTGCAAGTGCTAGGCAGAATCTTCTGTTAATCTCTCCAATTATGTGTGTGTGGTATTTTGTACATGTGGCTCCAAAAATCCAGGCCCAAATACTAATAATCTCACAATGTACATACACTGTAAGCATTTTAATACCTAGTGTCTTTAGGCAAATTCTGCTGCCTTTTATAGAACTGTAAAGTTCACAGAGCATGAAGTCCGTAGAGCTACTGTGGTCTTACACATAATGGACAAAAGCAGATTGGCCCATCTATTTGACTGTTTCACTTACATTTGAGAAGGACTGTTCTTTGTTACCCTATCCTCCACCTTATCTTGTCCTAAAACGAGGAATGCCCCCTGATAAAGTTAGTGGCTTGTAGATTTAGAAGACATAAAAAGAAAAATAGCTTCATGCAGCATATATTAGGTACTCATGGCTGTATGCAATTAGAGTCAGTTATCTACCTGTGGAGGACTGTTTCTGAATATTAGTGATACTGGAAGGGTAGAAGCTGATTGCTAAGTAGCTCAGGAAGGATTTTTTTCTGTTCTGCCCACCTTTGCATGGTCAGCAGGTGCATTCTGGTGGAGGTTTTTTTGCATTCCTCCAAATAACTTTATCTGAAGGATATTGAATGTACTGGACCCGTCGCCTTATCCAAGATAACAAAATTTATTTCCCCTCATGCTCTTAAAATATATACATTGCCCACCTCCCTTAATTTTCAAAGGGCCTGTTTCTGCCACCCAGCTACGACAGGCTGGAATGTCACAGTGCTGCATTTAGTTGCACTGCCAGGGAGCAAGGCAGGAACTAATTTCTGGCGCTGAAAATCACAATCTGATCTGCGCTTGTACCTGTTGCTTCAGGAAGAAGGAATTTGCACCAGACATTTTCGGGATGCAGATTACTCTCCCACTGTGTCAGATGAGCTCTGCTGGCCACAGAGTGGAGATGGAAGGAGTCAGAACTCTGCACTTTCCTTGCCTTTGCCTGCCCACATGTCTGGGGGAGGACCACCATCTGGGGGTGGCTCCTTTTCCCCTTAACAGGCTCTGTGGCATGTGCAGGGGAGTAAAAAGCCTCCCAATGCTCCTATAATCCTCAGATCAGGTATACAGCCATGCTCACAGTCAAGCCTACTAAGGAGTGTGTATAAAAGAGGACATCTGAATCATGTTCTGTGGGATTTTTAGTTATGAGATTCCTATTTGGGAGTCATGCACTGAGTTCCTTCTTTCAGGGCCAGAATGAATAAGGGCACTGGTGCACACAGAGTTTTAGGAAACCTCACAGGCCACCAGTAGATATTGAGGAAGCAGTGAGATCCCTACTTGAGCTTGAATTTGATACTTTCATTTGTGAGTATTTTATTGCATTTATAATGTAGGGTTTGACGTGGTTTATATTGGATCTACCTCCGTATGACTGTTGCGTTGCTGGATGGTGAAATCCTGACTTCATAGATGTCAAAGGGAGCTTTGCCACTGACTTCAGCAGGACCGGGATTTGATCAAGAGGGGAGAATACCTATTCTATTAATATGGGCCCATTTTTTAAGAAACCCTGAAGAATTCATTTAGCCCAGTTGACAGAGGTGCACAGGCAGTTGCAAGAAACCAGGAAGAGCTGATTTTAAAAGTCAGTTAGGTAATTTGGAAGAGTGATTCCTGAAACATTTTTTAAAGCCTAATCTTCATCTCTTAAAGCCTTTTAAAATGCAGGCATCTTCATTTGTGAGCCCATTACTGACACGGAACAGAGCATCTGGTTAGCATCTGGCACACTGCCTAAGCACCAGCAAGTTTTTAGTATCACGGCCACATTCTTTCTAGCCTTGTTGTACCTCCCTGTTCTCTAGAACAAGAAAGTGGGATTGTGAAAGAACAATATTCGATCTCACACAGCCAGTGGCCAGGTGTGATACATTTCATTGGAAGGCTTATGCTGCCTATTGTGAAATCGCTCACCAGATCAGTTGCCAGGCTGGCTATTCTGGTGGTGGATTTTGTGAAGTGGAAACCTGGCCAGGAAGTACTGGAATGAGAACTCACCAACTCATTTCACAAAGGCCACCAGTCATCCATCCATCCATCAGGTAGCAACACTCTTTGGTCAGGGCCAACCTGGGCCAGACCCAGTCCAATGATTCTGAGGTGGAACAGCTTCATAACTCATTACACGTCCTCTCAGTTGCACAAGTAGAACTTTATCCAAAGTCTGTCACGGTGAATGGAAAGACTCCCTTTGAGTTCAGTGGGCTTTGGTTCAGGGCCATAATGCTCATGTTCTTACACTTAGATATAATACTAGTGGCTGCAGAAGTTGCAGCCGAGCAACCTACATCATCTCAATGTCCGATTCAGGGTGGTGTGTGTGGTTAAATTACTATTGTTTTAATTCATTATGGTAGATAGGACAGAAAGTTGGGAGTACAGACACCTGGGTCCTCTTCTCATCCTGGCCACAGATTTACTGTGTGGCCTGGGGCAAAAGCATTTCATTCACCTGGCTGTACATAAGTCCCCAGCTGTAAAATGAGGAAAACTATTATCACCTAGGATAAATGAGATGTGTGTATTTAAAGGAGGCAAAAATTGCAATAAAATGCTAAAGAGCATTACTTGCAGTGCAGCTCAGAACATCTAAACTGTAAGATTTTAAAATAATTTATGCATGCAACTGTGTGGAAAACATGTAAGCAACTACATGCCCAACTTGTATGTGTAATTATCCATTTTACAAGAATGCATCAGAATTGCATATACAAATGGGCTACGTCTACATGTGCCCCAAACTTCGAAATGGCCACGCAAATGGCCATTTCGAAGTTTACTAATGAAGCGCTGAAATGCATATTCAGCGCTTCATTAGCATGCGGGCGGCTGCGGCACTTCGAAATGGCCACACAAATGGCCATTTCAGAGTTTACTAATGAAGCGCTGAAATGCATATTCAGCGCTTCATTAGCATGCGGGTGGCTGCGGCACTTCGAAATTGACCCGCCTTGCGTCTTGTCCAGACGGGGCTCCTTTTCGAAAGGACCCCGCCTACTTCGAAGTCCCCTTATTCCCATGAGCTGATGGGAATAAGGGGACTTCAAAGTAGGCGGCGTCCTTTTGAAAAGTAGCCCCGTCTGGATGAGATGCGCGGCGGCGAGGCGGGTCAATTTCGAAGTGCCACAGCCGCCCGCATGCTAATGAAGCGCTGAATATGCATTTCAGCGCTTCATTAGTAAACTGTGAAATGGCCATTTGCGTGGCCATTTCGAAGTTTGGGGCACGTGTAGACACGGCCATGGTGAGTGAAATAGGCAATTGGTTATTTAGCTGCACACCTACCCCATTTGTGCATACAATTGCACCTACATGCCCAGTTTGTTGCAAACCAGGCAGTAAAGTTATTCTGTTTTTCTTTCACATGTGTGGTTTGGGCCTTGCTTTGATGCCCCCATCTTCAGCTTTCTTTCCCCTGGGTTAAAATAACAAATGGATTCAACTGTTGGGCACCAGAGGGCAAAATTTCTCAGTACATCAGATGCCAAAGAGATGTGACAGCCCATGGCACGAAGGTGTTAATTTCTCGAAAGAGACTATCTGCTGATTCAATTCATGGGGAAAAGCTGTTATGCCAACAGCATCTCTAATGCTGTGATTTGTTCTGTGTTTGGCAGCAGTCTGCAATTTGAAATTCCTTGTTCATCCTGGAAAAAAAGTGCTGAATTGTAGATGATACAAAGGCTAACGTTACCAGCCGAGATCCCTTAAAATTGTTATTCTTTAAGCTGCATTTATTTTTTGGAGCTGAATAAAAAGACAAAGAGCACTGGGAAGCCTGAGCATCTTGAATAATACTATGGTAGAGAGGGCCAAGAGCTTCAGCTCTACCAAGTTCAGTGCTCAGTACAGCTATGAGGAGAGAGGGCAAAGGTGATTCTATGCTGCCTTTCTAGTCCCCAGATCTGGGGCTGTGGAGGACTATAACAACTTCTGGTGTAACTTAGAGCAGCCTAAGGGCTGTTCTAAATTACAGTGGCTAAAGCAATTCATTGGGACCACGGTGATCCCGTCACTCTGTGCCATGCCCTCACATGCCTTTTCCCATACCTAGCTCACAACCTACCCAGTGCAGAGGGAGCAGCAAGCTGAAAACCTCTTTTTATGGCAGGTTTAAGGTCTTGTTCCATAGTTCTGGCAATGCAGAAGAGCAACATACAGCTCCCTAATCTTCATCCATTCAGATACCATCAATGTGGTTTTTCATGGGGCATTAAAGTAGCACAGTTTTATCACGTGCTATTCACTGTCTTCCAGGGTTTCCTGTAAACTGGCCACCCAAGAGAGGTTTGGATTGTAACCCATCTGATTACCAGAGTGAATACAGCTACCCAAAGCTGGCAGCATGTGTTTCTATAGTGGTGCACATCTGCACATGCCTTGTTACATGTAACAAAATTTATTCTACCCATAGATAGAAAAAGTTTGAAGGAGCACAGCTGTCTACAACCAACCAATGTTTAATTTGATTTATAAAGGCAGGAAAAGTTAATGTATTTATTCGATCGCAGCACTTCCTGTAAATTTATTGCCTCAGCATATGATGAAGCATTCAGAATCACATGGGAGAGGGTTAAAGAGAAATGGAACCAAATGCTAAAGATTAGCGGGAACAGTAGCAATTAAATCAATCTGCAATAGAAAAGGAAGGCAGGTTTGCTACATGCCAGGGTGAAGTGAGATATTTTCCACTGTGCTGGTTTCTGAAGTATTTTTATGGTGAGAGGGAAATATTTCCAAATACCATTGTCTAACTAATCCAGCTGGCTTTCATATTACATACTCAATGAACTTGAAAGGTGAGCATAAAATGCTACTAACTCCAAAGAGTGGCATTTTATTTACACCAATTCCATACTTTGCACAGTATAAGTGACAACACAAGATGCCAGGTAGTAAAGATTCAGGCCTCAAAATTAATGAGTTTGAAAATGTTGTCCTTTGCCCATCCTTTTAGTAGATAACTTATAATATACATTGCAATGCCCTGACACACTTGTCTTTTATATTTTCTAGCTGTTAAAGTACAAACAGTGCTAAAATCTCATATGCTGTATCTAGACTAGCAAGTTCTTTTGCAAGATTTTTTGAAAGAATAGGGTTCGATCGAAAGATCCCGCCGAGCGTCTATACACACAAAGCGTTCTTTTGAAAGTAAACCGAAAGGATGTGGTGCTCCTTTCAGAAGCGCTCTTCCTTTCCCATTTCAGGTAGAGCACCCCCTTTTGAAAGCTTTTTAAGAAAGAAAACTTGTAGATGCTTCACAGCATCCTTCTTTCGAAAGAGCAGTCCTCATGGGTCCTGATTTTTCGAACCCTGGCCTGTTCTTTTGAAAGAGCCGGGCTGTGTGGGTATTGTCTTTCAAAAGAGTATGTCACTCTTTTGATCCACTTTTTAGTGTATGGACATGATCTTTCTAAAGAAGTTCTTTCGGAAGAGATCTTCCATAAAGGCTCCTTTTGAAAGATCTCTGTAGTGTAGATGTAGCCATTGTAGTTCGGCAGATTTCACTGCCTATGTGTCCTCATGGGTCTTTGGCTCCGTGGATGATAACCAGAAGGGTGCTTGCATGCATGTTCAATTATATGGGACCAATAATCTGAGCAGACCCGCAAGATTCCCCAAAGACCACAGACCACATAAGGATCAAAGACGCCCAGCCAGGGTTTATTGGCAAGCAAGGTACAAATAACAGTTGTCAAATATAATATACTGTACTGATACACTGTACAGATGTACCTGCAGCAATTGACTGACACAGCCAGTGGGAAGTCCACTGCCCCCTAGGTCAGACAAAGATGATCCCCCACGATATCACATTATATGCAGGTACAAACAAAGCACACTTTACTGCTGACGTTTCAGGTTACCACCCTCTCACATTGTCAGGTTATCACCTTCTGATGCTACTTGGATACCACCCATCACCCTGTATCTCATGGTTTGGTTAGATCATCTCTATCCATTATACTGTCATTTTAGACCCTTTTGTGAACCTTCGTCTGTATCTGTGAGGAGAAGGTATCAAAGTCTCTTTTAATGAGCTGGTGAGACCTTGTGATTTCAACTTATACCAATTATTGATCTGCTCCTGGACCAATTACCAATGACCATTTTGTACTCTCAGCCCTGTCTGTGCCAAGTTCTGTTAGCAGAGGCCTGCCTCTTGCTCACAGCTTAGCTTTGCTTTGAGCCATGTTTTGTCCATTGTTGCTAGGCCTTAGGCCTCACACCAGGCCTGTGCTGTATGGGCTTAGGCTTTCTATCTTACTACAGCCATAATATGTGTTCGTAGCCCTAAAAGTCTGAATTGACAGTGCAGAATGTACTAGGAGCCTTTGTTCTATATAAGAGCATGTGCTTATTTTTAAAAAAATAAATAGCGTGGGTGAATGACAGCTTTTTTTTTATTGGTGTGGGTTCGTGTTGGGTGGTCTTCGTGGAAGGAGAATATTTTGAAGGGGGTTTCAATAAATGCTCCCTGAGATATTTGCATAGGGAAGAGTCCGAAGCAGAGAAAGCCGCATGGATGAAGTTATTAAATATGACTCCATGTTCTGTTTTCTTCCTTCTCTCCTCTTGTTTCCTGTTCTGAAGCTCTAGTAGAGAAAAGTCAGTACAGGGTTTCCTGAGATAAAGTGATTTGCATGTTTTCCCAGCTATTAAAATATCTGAGGCCCGTGTATGGAGTTTGCAATGTTAATAGAATGAAGAGGGCCTTACCATGGATTGTGCAGGGCTCCCCCTCAGAGATCAAAAGGCAGATCATTAACTTGCAACTCTATTTGAACAGGAACAATCAAACGTCTTGTATGGGGCTCTCAGGCAGGGTGAACGAAACCCTCCTGCGGGGTAAATTAAACCATCTTTAAGCAAATACATGAGTGAAAAGTGAACGGCTTTTGTTGAGGAAAAACGGAAATGTTTCTCGTTAAACAAGCTGTCCTTTAGGACTTAGTAGCATGTGCATGTCAGAAAGCAGATGCGCATTCAAAAGATGGCTGGGACATAAAATGGGGGATGGGTGATCATGAAAAAGCTCTATTTTTTCCCCAGAAGAAACCCTAGTGTTATGAGTTAATACCTCAGTTTTTTTCGTACCACTTTTGTTTGGATTTTGTCCAGCAAATTAGTGCAGGTAAATTTGTTTTCCGCTCATTTATAAAAGGGAAAAAAACATGCTCCCATTTATGGTGCATGCTTTCAAAAGCAACAAAAAAACATGTCCTTTGTGCGTTTTTTCAGGTGCTTTTCTACCAATCTTTTTAGATTAAAAATAGCAAGGAAATTTTGTTGGCTGCTACAGACATTCATTTTCTCTCCCTGTGAGTGTGAAACTCACTCTCCCATTAATGGAATCTTACCTCATGCAGGGACAAGAGAATATACAAAACCCCTCCCTGATCATAAAAGATCCGCAGCAGGGGGGCCAAATTCTCAATTGTTGTACCAGTATGAAGCCAGAGTAACTCCGATAAAGTAAACAGAGTTTCCCTGTGTAACAGAATAGAAATAGGTCCTTGTCACATGAAACAGGTTTCCAATGAAGGTTGTTCCCTCTACTGCACTTGGAACATGTAACGGAATGGGTTCTGAGAGCCACCCTGTTCTTCAGGGCAGCAGGGCCCAGTGGCAAGTGTCCAAGGCAGTAACCCATCACATCAACATTCCACGGCTGTAGCACCTTGTGTCAGCAACTTCAGGCAGTAGTGCCGTGTGCCGATAGTCTGCAGCTGTTGCTTCTGGTGTGAATCATCCTCAGCTGTGATAGGCCAGAGCACCCAGCACCAAAAGTCCCCAGCAGCAGCACCTCAGCGAGGGTACGGGGAGGCTAGGGGAATGCAGGCCCACCCTGCTCTAGCAGGTTCTCTTGTGAAACCAGTTCCCCTAATGCAGGGTTTGTGTTTCCATGTCATCAGACTGTTCTCTGTTGCCTGTTTGCCGTAGGCATCTCCTCAGCTTAGAGCATCTTGGCTTCCTTTTACATCCCCGTAGCCAACTGGTTCTCTGCAGCACACTCAGTGTCCTCAGTCTCGACCATCTGGAATCTTGGCCGTTTCTTTGTAGGAGCCTGCAGCTCATGTCTAGTCTTTTCCTCAGACAGCCCGGACTGACCTAAGCTGCTTTCTTTTAAATATTCCCTCCACTGGGGGAGCGCGTCCAGCAGCGCCAGAGCTGGTCTTAGGGGCCGGTGAGCCGGGCGGTCTCCCAGGGCTGCCACTTTCAAGGGGCCACCAAAAAGCCAGTCCGCTGTGTTGGGCTCGGCTGCTGTCTTGGCAGCCAGCTTTCCCCTGTGTTGCACACTCCTGAGCAGACACTCCGTTCCCGGGCTGTCCCCTCCATGCTGCCCACACTCCTGAGTGGGCTCTCTGCTCTGGACTGGCCCCACCGCGCTGCCCACACTCCCAGGCCAGCCCCTGCAACACTGCCTGCGCTCTGATCCTGAGCGGGTGCTCTGCTCCCGGGCCGTCCCTCATGGTGCTGCATGCTCCAGGATTGGGTCAACTGCTGGTTGTGGAGCTGGGGCGGAGTGCTGGGCTCGGGGTTATTGTGGGGGACACTGTTTTCAAGAGGCCACCAAAATTTGCGCAGGGCCACAAGATGGCTAGGACGGCCCTGAGCAGGGCCTCTTCAAGCCAAAGGAACTAGTTAACCCCTGCCTGCCCACTGCAGGCTTAGTACATCCCATCATAGTCCTGTGTCATCTCAGAATTCCTAGGGTAAGTTATTGGTGACAAAGTATGATACTAAACCGGGGTATCCAACCCATGGCTCTTGAGCCGCATGCGTCTCTTTGAGCTACTAAATGTGGCTTCTCCTCAGAGCTGCGCACCAGCTGTTGGTGGGAGGAGCGCGTGGTGGCAGTGGCGGCTCTGGTGAGTTGCTGGCATCAACTCGGAGCTAGAGGGAGTGCAGTGGGGGGACTGGGGTTCCTGGCTCTGGAAGAGGGGGAGGGCATTGAGTCACATATATTTGGTTTTGTATATCTACATCAATCTATATATATAGATAGATAACAATAAATATATAGTATGTGTCTCTTTGCACTACCGATGTAGCTCTTAGTCCCTAACTGGTTTGCCGCCCCTGTACTAGACAATGTCACCTTTCTTCCTTGGAGGCACTCAGACAGTGTTCAGTTAGGAGGGATTAATCTGTGACATTCTGCTGAAGCAACAGTAAAAAAAAAATATTACAGGGCTTTTAGCACAACCACATATTTCCTGGATAGAAAGCCCCATACTGATTGCGTAGGTGATTGTAGATCTTAAATTTATATGGAGATTTTCTTTGTGAAGAACAAAGTATTTAACAGGAATTCCTTCGTCCAGTACTGAAATGCAGCTTTTTTGCAGAGTAGAACTCAATAGCTATTTAATGACACACACGAGATTTACATAATAGTTTTAGGACAACTGATCCCAGTTTGCAGCCCAACCAGGGGGCTGCAGAGCTATGTTCCCTCTAATTTTTCCATCAATGTGCAGAATAAATTTTGTTCTATACACCAAGACATGCAGATGTGCACCACCATACAAACACATATTGTCCACTGTGGGCGCCTTGGTAGTCAGCTGGGTGGCCACCCAAGTACTCAGGGAACTCTGCTGCAGAGCCTTAAGCTACATGCTTTGTTCACCCAGGGGGTTGCCCCCTAGTTGCAATCTAGGTTTACTGCCTGCCATGGCCGAGCAGCTGTGGGGATCCCATCACAGCAGCCATTCAAACTTGTCTATTAAGAAAACAAGACTCGGTGCCAAATCCAGCCTTATTTTAAGGTGGGGCAAGTCTACTTAACGGAGAGGAATCGTGCCTTCTTATACCAGGGCTGAATTTGATCCTTAACACTGATGGAAATTCTGAACAACTGTTTACCTTGCTAGACTATGTGTTGGAATAAACAGCTCTTCTAATAGACCAGCTCATTTCTTGATCAGCTTCAGAGCACAGAAAAGACTTTAAATGGCTTCACAGGAGTTCTGAGATGCTGAGCAATAACACACAAATAATTTTAGCTTAGAAAATTGCCCGTTTCCATTTATTTTTTTTTGCCAAGGCAACAAATAATAATGTATGTGTGTGCATGCTCTAGTCTAAAAATATCCTGGCTCTGCAAATATGTGTCTGATGTGGGAGGAGAAGGCAGCTCTCAGTGTATTGCAGTGTTTGTGTGAGGAAGGAGATGGGAAAAAAAGAAGCCATCCTGTGACTTCTGAAAGAAAAGGGATCATCCTCATTTTGTACGGAAATACCCCTGTGTTATAGAGGATGGATGGGACTCATCTTGTATGCTCTATGCAGGTCACAGGCAGGATGGGTGTATACTGTATAGAGGATGAGTGGAATATTCCTAGTGCATACTGTACCTCTCCCTCTGTGGTCTTATAACTTGCCCATTGTCATAGTTTCTGAGAGTGCAGGATACATTTGCAGTGTATGTGAAGGGAATAGGTTATACCTGGTGTGTTCTGTGTAGATGAAGAACACCACTGCTCACTAACAATGGGCTGTGAGACATTTCAGAGCTTGACTGTTTAGTCCACTAAGCGAGAAGGAAGGAAGAGCCAGTGATTAGGGCGCTAGCCTGGAGTTTTATAGACCTGAACTCAATTCACTTCTCTGTCACCAATTTCCTGTGTCACCTTAAGCAAGTCACTTGGTATCTTTCTGGGCCTTTGGCCCCCGCCGCTCCAGTGGAGGTACTAGTGCTGCTATACTGCATGCTTGAGAATAAATGCATTAAGAAATGCAAAGGTGCTCCAGTCCTAGGGTTTTAAGGACCTTTTAATGACCTGATGGACACTAGTGAATATCCTGTAGGGAACAGTCCTATCTCGATTGTTAGAAGGTGGGTGGAGAACAAGTTCACCTTGTGCTAAGAGATGGTTCCCAGTGTGAAGAAGACTTTTTTCTGGCTACCCATCTTTCTAGTGACATCCAAGCTACTTCCTGTGTATGTGTGCATTCCAGGAGTGTAGCCTTTGTTTGCATGTTATGAAGGATACAGAACAGTCTCTTGGCTTTCCAGATGTTGATTGCATGCTTTGATGTTTCTTCTGGCTGCATCAGTTGTTTGTGTCTGAATGGTCGATGAGGTGCACAACTTGCTAAACACATAATGAAAATAGCATCAGGAACTTTGAAAAACAGTATGTTTAATTAATGAACTTTGCTCACTCAATAAAAAGTATGTACTTGATTCGTTTTTAAAGAGCGGGTTCTGCTCAATAGTGAACTGCTCTGATGTCATTTCAAATGGTTACTCATACTTTGTTTTTCCACTTCAATATTAAAAAGATAGGAAATCACCAAGTCCTCACACAGTCCTTGCAAACTTACATTTCTGATTTTGTCTTTGCCTTTTCTCAGCCACCACCCCATCTGGGTTTCCTCCTGCCTCCACACAAAATGTGTGGCCCCAGCTCTGATCCCATTTATTACTATATGGATTGCTTTGGCATCTAAGGACCACATTCAGAGGCCAGGTCTCCACCATATTGGGTGCTGCATATGCAAAAAAGACAGCCAATGCCCTGTCTAGCTAAAAATCGAAGTACAGATAATCCAGATAAAGACATCTGCTACTGAAATGAATATACTCTTTCATAATTTCATCACCTAAATAACTCCACTCCTATGACTTCTAAAGCTAACAAACACTTATGCAAACTATTCCCCCTGCTATTACAAGTTATCAAGCATGACTCAGTTCAGCATAACCATCAGCTAAAATGCTACACATATCAAATTCAGTACAAAACACACGAGAAATATATTTCCTGGACAACACCGCTGAAATCACTAATGGCCATATTGACACCACCCTCTACCAGAAACCCACTGACTGCTACACATGCCTCCAGCTTCCATCCAGCAGAAACCACACGATTCATCATTTACAGTCAAGCCCTTAGATACAATCACATCTGCTTTGATCGTACTGATAGAGACTGAAAACTTCAAGACCTCTACCAAGCATTTATAAAATTTGATTACCCACTGGGAGAAGTAAAAAAAAAAATTGACAGGGCGAGATGAATACCTGGAAACCAGCTACTTCAAGATAGGCCCAAGAAGATCAATAATGGAACACCACTTGTCATCACCTATAGCCCCCAGCTCAACCCCCTGCAACACATCATTAAAAACCTACAACCTATTCTAGATCACAATACTACATTCCAGAAGGCCCTAGGTGACTGGTCTGTCCTCTCCTATAGACAGCCTCATAACCTAAGAAAGATGCCCACTAGCAATCAGAGGCTACGCCACAGTAATACTAATCCGCAAACTTTTCCTTGTAACAAACCCCGCTGCCAACTTTGTCCACATATTTATTCTGGGGATACCATCACTGGACCTAACCATGTTAGTTACAAGGTCAAGGGCACATTCTTGGGTACTTTGATCAATATTACATATGCCATTATGTGCCAACAATGCCCCTCTACAATGTACATTGGACAGACTGGGCAAACTCTTCGTCAAAGAATGAATGGACACAGAGCAGACATCAGGAATCTCAGTACACATAAGCCGGTCAGTTCAATGGCGTGGGCCATTCTGTTAGAGACCTGAGAATTTGTGTCTTAGAACAAAGAGACTTTAAAAATAGATTACACAGAGAAAGTGGTGAATTGGAGTTCCTATTCAAATTTGACACATTAACACTTGGTATGAACAGGGACAACAATCACGCATTACAAGGATTGCTTCCCTTCCTTCCGTGCTCATAATTATCTCAGGCAAGTATCAGAGAGGTAGCAGAATTATTTTGTATCTTCAAAACAAGAAGTCCTGTGGCACCTTATAGACTAACGGATAATTTGGAGCATAAGCATCTGACAAAGCAGGTCTTTGCGCACGAAAGCTTATGCTCCAAATTATCCGTTAGTCTATAAGGTGCCACAAGACTTCTTGTGGTTTATCTCAGGCAAGACACTTAACATCCTCCACCCCTCACCCCCCTCCTTCAGTCCTATGTACTTGATTTGTCAGTTTTTACTGCAATTTTTTTTGGACCTCTGTACTTATAGATGACACTCTGTACTGGTAATGTGATTGATCTTATGAAGTGGGCCTGTTCCACAAAAGCCCATCACTGAATAAATAATTTTATTAATCTTTAAAATGTTATATTTCTGCTGTTTTGTTTTGACTGAATACAGACTGACACGGCTGCCTCTCCGTTAGTTAGTACGAAACCAGTTCAGTGCAGAGCAACTGGAACACCACCGCTTCTAACCACTCCACTTGGTCAGAGCTGAAGGTCATGTGTTTACGGTGGAGAGAGAAGTCATGTTGTGTAGGGGGTGGTGGAGGTGACCAAGGTTACCAAACAAGAAATAAATATTGGGCGTAGGTTGCAAAAGATGGGTGAAGACCTTACCAGTGATTTCATGGCTCTTTGTTGGTTGTGTTGATGCAATGAGCACTTGAGCAACAGTGGAGGAGGAAGTTTATATTTTTTCCATGTACTTCAGTGTCTGTTTAGTATTAGCCTGTCTGACTGCCAGGAGTTAAGTCCAAGGAGGCAGTTAAAGGGGAAGCGAACAGGAAGGGAAACAATGACAAAGATTAAAAAAACAAAGGGTTGTGAGGAAGCTATTTATTGAGGAACACCTCTGCCTGGCTTCCACTACCTGGCATGCTAGCATCATTTACTCCTCTCAAAGCTGAAAGCCTAGGTCCAAAGGGGCTGTTAACCCTTAAAGAGGCTGAGGTAGGCTGTCCATCCCCCTTCCTCCCTATCAGCTGCGGTGGCAGAGAGGACAGGACAGAAGCTGCAGAAGGTCAGTCTGTCTCACTCATCCCAGAGGTGGCATTATCTGGCTGAGGAGAACTTTCAAAAGCTTGGAAGGTCAAGATTAAGGTGCAGGACTGTAGGTAATACCCCTGCCTCTGGACCTTCCTTGTTTTGATCCTTTGGTCTGGATTCTACGTATCTTGAGTGAACAAATAAATTATTTGTTTTGAAGAGGCTGTTTTAGAATAATTTGTATCGTCACCTGCTGCTCACATGTGCCTAAAGGAAACAGTTTATGGGTGCTGGGAGCTATCAGATAAATACAGCTGTAAGCAGAGGACTGCTGTGTAGTCTAAGAATGGTTGGGCCATGTGGTTCCACCAAGAGAGAAGTGCAGGAAGCCAGGCCTGTCCTATGAGGGATGCAATAAGGACCCTGAAGGGGGCAGCTCAACTGATAACCACAACAGCAATTTTAACTGGGCTTTTGCAATATGAAAGCTAATAAAAATAACATGCTCAGTCCTACCCCCACAGGGTTTGGATATTCATCCAGATGATTATCTTGTAAGAAAAAAAAATGTCTCCCTGCTGTTCCTTTGGGGTCCCGTGTGGGCTTATTGATCAGAGAGGCAGTGGGGTAACCAAGTCTCACAGATGGAACTTGGATGAGCACTAATGAAACGCCTTCCTTTGCCCCATGTTGCTCATGTTGCCCCATGTACCTGATGCTAGCACAGAGCTATTTCTGAAGCAGTAAAGCTGCCCTTTCTAGCATCTAAAAGGCTCTGATGGGAATTGAAAAGGAGCTTCCCAGCACTCCAGCTTATTAAGTCAGCCACTGCTGCATTGAATCTAATTTCTGCCTTGCTGAAGGCCTCTTCTAGTATAATTAGTAAGTGTCCCTTATGTGTGGATTCTGCTTTATGAGAGATGTTCTTGACTATGCAGGTGACGACAGCTTCACCTTTAACTATCATAAACAATCTTGGGATCCAAGCTTCTTTCCCCGTGCCATTTAGATTTAATATTTATTTGTGCTCAGAGTGGGAGCAGAGCTCTGGCTACAGGCAAAGCACTGCGTGGACAGCTGGACTAGAACTTCTCCCTCCTTCTTTCACCTGTTAATAGCTTCCCCTTCGGGCCGTAGATGTATTAATCCGAGGGTTGCCACCTTTCTACTTGCACAAAATCCCACATGCTTGCCCCACTCTTTCTCTGAGACCCCACTCCCTCTGTCTCCTACTCTCTCTATTGCTTGCTTTCCCCACCTTCACTAGCTCCTTTTCCCCAGGCTGGGGTGCAGGAGAGAGTCAGGGCACCAGCCAGGAGTGAGAGCTCCAGGCTGGGGCCAGAAATGAGGAGTTGCAAGCACAGGAGGAGGCTGCACGCTTGCAGTGCAAGATGGGATAAAGGCTCTACTCCAGCTGGGGGACTGAGCTCTGGGGTGGGCCAGGGATGAGAGGTTTGAGGGCAGGAGGTGCTCCATGCTGGGGGATGGAGCTGAAGGGTTCAGAGTATGAGAGGGGGTTCTGGGATGAAGCACGTGGTTGGAATGGGGGAGGAGGTACGGGTTCTGGCTGGGGTGTGGGTTCCAGGGCAGAGGGTTGGGATGCAGAGGGCGTGGCACGGTACCTTTTAGGAATGCCTTAAGGGATGTATCAGAGAAAAAGGATGAAATTAAGATCGTGGGATCTTTGGTCTATGGAATAGTTTCCCAAGGAAAGCAGTGGAAGTGTCATCATGTGAAATGTATAAAACTAAAGAGAAATCTAGCAGTAATTTGACAAAAAACAGCCTTGCATGGGCAGGCACAGGGCTGGAAGACTTTGTGGGAGTTTTCCGTCACTAATTTACATGATTCCAGGAGGATTAGAGACTTCCTTCCCCCAGGAAAGGATCACTTTGTGATGTGGAAAAGAAAACCAGATTGTAAAAGGAAGCAATGCATTGTCTACGTGTCTTTCTTCCTCTCTACATTTGAAACAAAAGCTGCTAGCACCTGTTATAAAAACCTCCTCTCAAAGGACCTGGTCTCTCCAGCACCCATACTCTACATCCTGACCTCGATGGAGTTTAAAGAAATCCTCATCCACCCTTTGATACATCTGTGAGCTGTAAAATAATGACAGAGGCCCCTAGGACCTGGGAGAGGTGAAGAGCAGGCACTGCCGTGATGGCTGATGCCCTGCTGATCTAATTTACTGGTTTTAAAGGTCTGAGTTGCAGACTTGCTGAGAACCTGCAGCTCCCATTGGCTTCAATGAGAAGGCATAATTCTATGTTAATCAGCCCCATTCTGTCACCAGCAGGAGCTTCCGGTGAAGCACATGGCATAGGTGTCATTGCAGGCCGTGGGTTAGTTCAGTGATTGCACTTCAGGGCTGCGTAAGTTCCTTGAGCTCACAGGTTAGGCAGTCAGATTCCATTAGCCCTGTATTAAAGCGTGTAAAGTCGCACTGCGCATTTTTCCAGAGTCCATCTGCAAACTTGCTAATATGTCAAGTCTCCTAAAGAGTGTGAACTAATAGCAGCTTGAAGGACCTTGCTGGCTTCACTTTGCGTCTTTTTTGCAAGAGCAAAGCTCCATCACATTGGAGAAATTGGGGATCTAAGCAGGAAAGGAACTCGTAGGATGCGTGAACAAGCAGAACCCTGAGAATAACGCCAGTAGGACGAACATTTCAGCAGCTCCTTGCTTACATGCTGGTAGCTCCCACTTCATGGCTCCAAATGCTCCCTCTTCCACCCCCACCCTACCTTCCAGCAAGGCTAGTCAGCAGTTCCCCTTCTAGAAAGATGTGTAACAAAAAAATGCAGCATACACACGCAACCTAATAGTTTAGGCCCCTTAGAACTGGAATACTTTGGACTAATTTCAATTGTTGGCAGGGCTGTAACAGGACAGAGCAAGCTGGGCAGCTGCACAGGACACAAAGGCGATGGGGCAGAAGAAACTGGTAGAGGGTGCAAATATGCTTGTCTAGTTAAGTTGCTGGTTGTCAGGTTTAGTGTGTGGGTACTGATGACCTGTGATATTCAGGATGTCGGAGTGTGTGACCCTTCTGGTCCAAACCCCATGACCATGACTGTTGGCCAGCGCCCTTGGAAAGGGCGGAGCCCCTGGCAAAAGGGATGGGGCTGGAGGCAGTGATTTAATGGGCAGTAGCAGAGTTGGGGGCTGGTAACTTCAGGCCCTTTTGTATTACGGGGCCCTGGGGCAATTGCCTTCTTCTCTCCACTCTCCCCATCGGTGGCCTGCTCTTGGTTGAAACTCATGTGCCCAAACCCCAGTTCAGACGTGGCTGAGTTTGTTATGCACACCTCTTGCTGTTCTGGTTTTGGACTCTTAGATGTAGAAATTTGAACAGATGAAGTTAGAGAACAGTCCTGCTCAGGCCATGGAGGAGGGAAGGAGTAAGAATAAAATGCCCTAATGCTTGTTTTCCTTTTCTAATGTCAGGGGGCCAAATCCCTGCAATTCTTCTTCAGTCCTTAGATAAAACACACATTTTTCAATGGTGCTTTTGCTGGAGTAAAGAAGGCAGATTAGCACCTCTGATTTTAAGAATGAATTTTTTAAAAAGAATAGTGGCTGATTTATTTATAAGAAAGCCAACATGTATGCAGCTGCACACTGAGTTTGTGCACTTAGTTACAGCCATTGCATCATCACCTCTCTGTCTATTTGCATATACAACAGTAGTGGTTGAGTGGGCAATTTAGACATGCAATTGTGTAGGCATAATTTGGAAAATTAGGCCCATGTTATAGAACGTGTATGGTGATTACATCTCTTCCATTTTCAGCCCGTTCAGCTGAGCATATTGAAAAGCTTGTCATTAAAATGGCTGTATCGTGTATGTTAGATGAAAGTTCTGCGCAAGGCGGCTTACTGGATGTATGTTATTTCTCCCTTCAAGGACAAACTGTCCAAATTGCAGGGCTTTGGAGCTTGTGATATTTTTATGACCCACTATTGTGCTGCTCACTTTTGAACATCACTTGCTTAGTTTCATCCTCCAGACATTTCACAGATGTAGCTTTTTTCTACATCCGCTTTTACAAAACTGGCTTTTTAGAACCATTAGCCCAGATGCATCCTTTGTGTAACTCCATTTCAGATAGCGGGTTTCATCAGAGATGCATTTGGCCCCCGTACACTCTCACAAATGCCTCCAAAGTCTGTCAAATTTGAAGGAAAAATATCAGGAGTCTTTACTATATTGATGTTGTGCTGTGCCACCTCTTTTAGCTCAGAAGGTCTCAGCTCCCTGCCGTGAGCAGTTGTCAGATGGGAGATTCTAACGTTTAATGGACTCATTATCTTTCAGAGCAGGTTTGGTTTCTTAGGGAGGAAAAGATAAAAGCTAGTCACTGCTCTGTTAAAATGACAGGCGTGGGGGAAAAAGAATGTCTAGAGTATAATCTGCATGGACTCTTACTAGCATTGCTGAATCAGCAATAATAGTATCAGTGACAAAAATAAAAAAATGTTAATGGGGAGTCTGTTCTCCCTTTATTGCACATGCATCACTCAGGTCACATGCAGGGGAAAATCCCCTAATTGGGTTTTCTTTTATGAGACCTAAGAAGAGGATGCTCATTTAGTGGGTAGAAAGGAGTTGCAGGGAAGCAGGGAATCAGGACACCTAGGTTCCATTCTTAACTCTGCTATTAAGCCGTTGTGCCAACTTGCAGAAGTCATTGAACCTCTGCATGCCTTTTTACTCCCTGGCCGTGTCTACACTAGCCCCAAACTTCGAAATGGCCACGCAAATGGCCATTTCGAAGTTTATTAATGAAGCGATGAAATGCATATTCAGCGCTTCATTAGCATGCAGGCGGCCGCGGCACTTCGAAATTGACGCGCCTCGCCGCCACACAGCTCGTCCTGACGGGGCTCCTTTTCGAAAGGACCCCGCCTACTTTGAAGTCCCCTTATTCCCATGAGCTGATGGGAATAAGGGGACTTCAAAGTAGGTGGGGTCCTTTCGAAAAGGAGCCCTGTTGGGACGAGCCGCGCGGCGGCGAGGCGCGTCAATTTCGAAGTGCCGCGGCTGCCTGCATGCTAATGAAGCACTGAATATGCATTTCAGCACTTCATTAGTAAACTTCGAAATGGCCATTTGCGTGGCCATTTCGAAGTTTGGGGCTAGTGTAGACGTAGCCCCTGTGTGTAATACTAGAGATATTGACACAAGTGCTCCCAGAGGTGCTAGTAAGGTTCATTCCTTAATGTTTGTGAAGTTCTGAGACTTCTTTGGATTCAGAGGTGCAGTACCGTTTCCCTGCAAAGTGTTAGTGCATGCCATCTTGTTGAATGATGCAAAGAAAGCCTATTAAATGTGAATGTATGTACTATTTGTAGAGGGGAGAATTCTCAGAGGCGCAAATGGCCTGTGGGTGTCCAACTTCCTCTGAAAGTCTATGAGCCCAGGACATCAAGCTGCTATTTGTTTAGTTGAAAATGTGCCCATAATGAGAAATGGCCAGTTAGGACATGTCTACACTACAATTATAATTAGCTACTATGACACCTTAGCACAGATGCTTCCTATGTCAGTCCATCTCTTCAAGATGCAGTAGCTGGGTGGATGGAGAAATTCTTCTGTTGACCTCAGGCAACCTTTAAGTGTACACAAGGCCTTAGGCCAGAAAAGTTTTGCCAGCATAGATGTACATAAATATCTAGACTGGCAAACAACTGTAGCACTTCAGTCTCTCAGATCTTGGGAGGCAGGCCTGTCCTCGCCTACAGACAGCCTGCCAACCTTAAACAAATCCTCACCAGCCACTACAAATCACAAACCAGTGACTCTAGGCCTGGAACCAGCCCCTGCAACAGTCCTCACTGCCAACTCTGCTCTCATATTCACACCAGCGGTATCATTACGGCCGTGTCTGCATGTGCCCCAAACTTTGAAATGGCCACGCAAATGGCCATTTCGAAGTTTACTAATGAAGCGATGAAATGCATATTCAGCGCTTCATTAGCATGCGGGCGGCCGCGGCACTTCGAAATTGACACGCCTCACAGCCGCGCGGCTCGTCCAGACGGGGCTCCTTTTCGAAAGGACCCTGCCTACTTCAAAGTCCCCTTATTCCTATCAGCTCATGGGAATAAGGGGACTTCGAAATTGACGCGCCTCGCCGCCGCGCGGCTCATCCAGACGGGGCTCCTTTTCGAAAGGACGCCGCCTACTTCGAAGTGCCGCGGCCGCCTGCATGCTAATGAAGCGCTGAATATGCATTTCATCGCTTCATTAGTAAACTTAGAAATGGCCATTTGCGTGGCCATTTCAAAGTTTGGGGCACATGTAGACGTAGCCTACAGGACCTAACTTCAACTATACCATCAGGGGCTCCTTTACCTGCACATCTACTAATATAATATATGCCATCATGTGCCAGAAATGCCCCACTGCAATTTACATTGGCCAGACTGGACAGTCTCTCCATAAAAGAATACATTGACATAAATCAGACATCAGGAACGGTAATGTACAGGAGCCTGTTGGAGAACACTTCAATCTCCCTGGACACTCAGTGGCAGATTTAAGGGTGGCAGTCCTGAAGCAAAAAAATTTCAAAAATCAAATGGAGAGAGAAATCTCTGACCTGCAATTTATTTGCAAATTTTACTCCATTAACCATGGGTTAAACAGAGACTGGGAGTAGCTCACAGCTTACAAATACAGCTTCTCTTCTCTGGCTGTTTATATCTCCCCATTAGACGCTGACAAAGGCTCACATCCCCCTGTCTGATCTGACTTGTTTTTTCCTCCTTGGATAAGTACTGTTAATACTGGGCCATTTGCACCTTGTCAGCTCTAGCCCTCCCTTTTACTGGGACCCCACTCTTTAAATACCCCTCTGAAACCACCCCAACTCATGCATCTGATAAAGCAGATCATTGCCCACAAAAGCTTATGCTCCAAAATATCTGTTAGTCTATTAGGTGCCACAAGACTTCTTGTTGTTCCCAAACTGTAGCATAGTCACAACTTATACCCCAAAGAGGACTTTTATTAGGATAGCTTATGAGTTCTCTGAGTGAACAATTATATCAGTGTGAGAATAACTCACTAACTGGTATGCCCCCTTCTGGATGGGCATAGGATAACAGGCTTCTGCTGTGGAGCCCCTAGCAGATAACCAATATAGCCCCACCGTGGTGCACTTCCGTTTCTAACTCAGCCAGTTCACTTTTAGGTCTCATACTCCCAGGGTAACAGAATCCCACAAAGCAATAGGCCAGTGATTTTATGCCAGGTCTTTGGCCTGATCCTTATATCAGGGCTTGCAGGCCACTTTCCTCAGAGCTGATCAAAGCAAGGGAGCACCTGGGATCTCCTGAGCTCCTCTCCCAGGACCCTGTAGCAAACAGCTAACATTTGCTTCTTCAGTCACCTTGCCGCCTTCCTAAGCCCTTGCTTCTAGGTACTTTCTCCCAGCCCCTACCAGGGCTTACTTCTCCACAGACCTGCACCCCACCTCTGACTCTGCAAAGTTCTTTGTAAACTGCTGTACTGAACAGTACCTCCCAGAGCTTTCACTCTAGACATCAGGCTCCTGACTTTCTCCCCACGCTCTCCATACATCTCTTTCCTCCTGAAATTCAACCCCTGAAGTCTTTCTTCCCTAAAGTTTCACTAGAGCTCACTTCACAGAGTAGCTTCCCAGGCTCCATCTCAATGCTTTACCATAGCTTCCCTCTTGAAATAGCCTATTCTGTCTTTCAGCCACCTGATTCCCTCCTACTGCCCTGAAGGCCTTCTTTTATTAGTGACCATGACTCCTCACAGATGAGACTCATTCTTAATTCAAGTATCCCCACTCTGCCACAGCTGGGCCAAATCTTTAATTGGGCCTGTCCCATTCTTCAGGTGCAATGAGTGCACTTACTGCTCTCTGGCTTTTTGTATGACTGGGATGCATACATCTCATCAGAATCAACAGAATGGCTTTTATGTGAGCATAAGAGCATCTAGGCTAGGATTATTGCCAGCACAGAAATGTAATTTAAATAAATAAATAAATAAACACACTCCAAAACCAACATTACAATCATGGCAAAAATTTCTAGGGTACACCTGGCCTAAGGGTGGTAGCATGCACCAGATGCAAGGAACTTTCCAACACAGAATAAGAACATTGTATGTTATTCACAGCAGGGTTTATAGTAAGAAGTCGGGGGAAAAAATCAATTACATGTAATAAATAGGGCAGCCTCTGAGCATCTGAGCCCACAGTAGCCTCCAAGCACAGTGCTCGCTACTCTTAGTAGGCCCAATGAAATCAGTGGGCTCAGGAAGCCACTTACGTGCTTGTCTGACTCTGAGACCAGGGCAATAAGCACTGCAATCAATAGTGTGCTTGCAGGATCAGCCTACAGTCCCAGCAACATATGACAGGTTGTACCTCCCTCGTCCAGCACCCTGGAGTGGTCCAGAATGAAGGGATTTGTTGGGTGAGGAGAGGTCGGGGGCCAGGCTGCCTGGAGGGGGGCACTGTTGTCGGGCTCCCCAGCGTGAGGCTGCCTTGCTCTCCCACCCCATCCAGGGTCCCTGTGGCTATGGGGCTGCTGACAGGGCTGCTGGGCTCCCCTGCCTGGCTTAGCTGTGGGGCTCAAGGCTCCTATTGGATCTCCTGACTGGGGCTGGGCTCCCCACAGTGGGACTCCCCAACCCCAGCCAGTCTCCCAGTAGGGGGTTCCCCAAACTGGCTCCCTACCCAGGGGCTGCCCTTTGGGCTTCCTAGAGTGGGCTGCTAGCCAGGTTACCTGCCACCAGCTGGAGCTCTTAGGTTCAGGTGCTCTCTGGGCCAGCAACATCCATGGCCCTGCCAGATGAGAGATCTTGCCAAACAAGAGAGTTTCAGTCTGGAGTATATTACAAATGACATGCTACGAGTATGACAGGCTGGATCACAGAAATCCCCTGGGAATTATCCTCTAGTGTGCTGATCAAGCCCAGAGCCTGCCTTGCTGCCCTTTGGGGCTTTGCACCACCCTGTCTTGCTGAGCCAGAAGTTCTGGTTCTCCCAGCCAAAGCATGGGGTTGAGCTTATCATTCCCCCGCACCCACAGAACAACATACAGCAGGGCCAACAGCCACTGATGGCCTGGGAGCAAGAAGTGGTGGGGGCCTGGTGTGGGGCTCAGGACAGAAGGGGCAGGAGCTTAGCGCATTCAGCACTGCCTCCCACCCCCATGTTCCCTCAGAGCCACAAGCAGAGCAGCCACAGAGTGCTCCCATGATGTTTCAAAGGGTCTGGTGCTCCAGCCACCGTTGCTGCTACTTCAGCAACGGTGGCAGCCAGATCTCCAGGCCCCTTTGAAATGCTGGGCCCCAAGGTAATTGCCCCCTTTGCTTCCTACTCCTGTTGGCTGGCCTGGCAAGATAGACACTGAACCAGCTTAGTTTTGGTACAGCTGAGCCATAGGGCTATTTTGCAACACTTAGGAAACCAACCCCCAAAAGGGACCAAAATCCCAAATCCATCTTTACCCTGTGTAAAAGTTTTACATGGGGACAGCTCATAGAGAAGTTTATCCCTTTTATCAATGAAAAAGAGATATACACAGTAGTTGCTTTCCCCTCCCCCTGGTTACAGTCATTTACACTGGGCTTGATAATAGACAACACAGTTTTTATTAAGTGCAAAAAGAAGGGTTTAAGTGATTGCAAGTGAAAACAGACAGATCCAAGTAAGTTACTAAGTTAAATAAACAAGACACCAGCTAATTCTAATCCACTAAGAAATTTGTTACATGCAAATTCTTACCCTAAACAGTTGTTCTTATCACAGACCAGAGTTGATCTTTTTCTGACCTGAGCCCAGCAGCTCTACCATCATCCTACTGCTACAGTTCTTTGTTGCCAGATTTTTTACTGTGTATCCTCTTAGGGTGGAGAGGCAGTTTCAAATAGCAGTTGAAGACAAAAACCTGATTGCTTTCCATTCCTTAAAAAAACTTTCCCCCATGGCAGAAACCCTTTGATCAGTCTCCCCAACCCCACAGAAAAGTACTAGATTCAGAATGGATTCCAGTACTGGATGGCATGGTTACATATCTTTATAGGACTGACTACAGTTCAAGCTTACAGGAAAAATAAAACCATTCACAGATCATTGGTTTGAGTACTGAGCCATTAAGTTCCTAAAGTATCACTAATGGCCCTCATTAGTACATTTAGAATTAAAACCAGATTCATACTTCATATTTCGGACTTCACATATAAGAATGATTCATGCACAAAAATAGGATAGTAACAGAGAGTAAGCCGTGCTAGTCTATACACTATCAAAACAAAAAGCAGTCAAGTAGCACTTTAAAGACTAGCAAAATAGTTTATTAGGTGAGCTTTCATGGGACAGACCCACTTCTTCAGACTGTCTGGTCTGGATATGGTGTGAAAAAATAGGATATACACATTCATGAGATTGTAACATTAAAATTGATGTTACATGGCACACTTTGCATAAAGCATCTTCAAATTATTCATATTCATAATCTAATTTTCATAAAACATGGGGCAGGCCCTGTGACAACTAGTGTATCATAATACAATTTTTAGAGACGGTTGCAAGCATTTAGCATATTTCTCCCAAAACAGCCTCTATACATCAATGGACAGCTTTAAAATGACCAATAAATATTACAATAAATGTAAAATGTAATGTTTTTTGGAAATGAGCCATGTATAGCATTAGTGATGAGATTTTACACTAACATTTTTAAGAAAGAACATGGAATGTAAGTGCCTTTCCCAACCTACTCTACAAATACAGTCCACACCCTGTGTAGAATCCAAACTCACCCTCTGCCTAGTATTTGGTTCCAAACACAGAAATTAATGAGATAATATACAGTGTTGCTCACACTGCAGATAGCCTACTCCTAGAATTCATCCTGTCAGGTTGCTCAGCCCACACTTTACATCTTCTCTTTCTAGAGAACTTCCTTTCCACATCCCTAATAAGTAAGAGAAGTAAGAGGCACCTGGATCACTGAGTTAGAAGGGCCCATTCAGCATTTCCTAGCATGATGGATACCTGTGACCAGGGTGGGTGTTCGAGGCAGATATGGCCAGCCTGTAACATAAACCCAGTAACTTTTGTTTCCCCCCATATCTCTTTAAATGATGAAGGATATTGACTATAAACAGTGAGTTTCTTTTGGGGGTAAATATAGTTCTATGTATTATGCATGTCATACAATGCACGTGGTTATGATAATCATCAAATATACATGCTGTTGTTTCTACAGTGTGTGGTATCCATTTCAAAGCTTTGTGTGCTACAAATTGGCTCTGTATAGTGCTCATGGATGTTACTAATCCCTCCCCATTACTAAAGATACCATGGTTTCCATAGTAACTAGTGTATTTCAAAGAGGAAAAAAAGCAGGGGAAACTAAAAACCGATCAAAACCAAGACACATCCCGTGGGTAGCATAAATAGACTTCCTCAGGCTGAGCTGCTGGGGAAGGGGGTTGCATTACCACTTATTTGAGAGGAGAGCCTCATTTACCCTCCTCATACTTGCGACCTTACAGTACACTGGCACTGAACTTCACTTTTCCACTGGTGAAGGTTAGCACACTAACCTCTTGCCCCACAACAGCACGAGGAGAGAACAAGGTAGAGCTCTCCAAATACAACATCTGTTTCTGGACAGAATCAAAGACCAGAGTCCAGGCCCACTGACAGGAATGCTGGGCCAGAGGACAGCACAATCAAAGGCCCCTGTCCCCATCCCTCCGATGGAACTGCAAGCCCCTGCTCCCCTTTCCCCCCCCCCCAGACAGATCCCTCGCACTACCCTGAGACCAGAGGACCCTCCGGTTGGTTGCAGTCCCATCACCCACCTTCCCAAGGGAGCCCCAGGCCAGCTGCAGTTGTCCCTCCTCTCCCTTATCCAGCCCCAGCCCTTGGTATTTCATGATTCATAGAACTGGAAAGGACCTCGAGAGGTCATCAAATCTAGTCCCCGGCACTCATGACAGAACCAAGCACCATCTAGACCATCGCTGATGGGAGTTTGTCTGACCTGCTTTTAAAAATGTCCTGTGACGGGGATTCCACAACCTCCTTAGCCTTTTTTTTTAAAAAAAATCAGAAACAAGACTTTATTGTTTTAAGATTTTTGTGTATTGAGACCAATCAGTTGTGTGTCACAGGGGTTATGCCTGCACAGGGGCTATATCTACACTAGCCCCTTCTTTTCAAAAGGGGCATGGTAATGAGCGAGATTGGAAGATGCTAATGAGGCACTGCCATGAATATGCAGCGCCTCATTAGTATAGTGGCAGCTGTGACAATTCAGAAATGCCGCTTTCGAATTGCGCGCCGCCCATGTAGATGGGGGCCTTTCAAAAGGACCCCCCCCCCCAGTCTTCAAAAGCCCCTCATTCCTATTTGGTTTTAGGAATAAGAGGCTTTCAAAGACTGGGTGATCCTTTCAAAAAGACCCCATCTACACAGGTGGTACGTGATTTGAAAGCGGTGCTTTTGAATTGCTGGGTCTGCCATTGTGCTAATGAGGTGCTGCATATTCATAGCAGCACCTCATAAGTGCTTCTGACCTTGCTCATCACCATGCCCCTTTCGAAAAGATAGGGCTAGTGTAGAGGTAGCCAGGATGTTTAATATAAAGAGGCTAAAACTTAACTGTTTGTAAGAGCAACCAATCAGAAACATAAGTTTATCTGGAATGAGTGGGGACACCGATGAGCTTAGGGTAGGAGAAGGTGAGCAAATAAAAACAGTTTGGCTTGCATTCCAAACAGGAAAATAATTCTCAGGGTGAAAATGTAAAATCTGACATCTGAAAAAGAGAAGACAGAAGTTCAGAGCAGAGGATAAACGAAAAAACCTTCATGAGGCACATAGCCAGAAAAGGCTGTGTCAGTGTTTCATATGATGATATCTCAGTATATTTAAATTAAACAAACAGGCTTTATGGAGAACTGACAGAAATCAGCAGGTTCCAGGACCCCAGCTTTATTTGCAATTTTATCATTCATTAAATTTAAAAAAAAAATTCAACATCAAGCTTTTCTTCTTCCACTTAATAAGTTTGTTTTCTTCTATAAAAACCCCCTCCCAGGTAGAGACTAAAAGAAAATTCACAATATCAGGACACCCACCTGTTGTAATATATATAGAGAAACAGGGTCAATTTCCTTTCCCCTACCCTCATTCCACCTTGACGTATAGGCACAGGAGTCCTGCTGAAAGAAGTCATCTTACACTTTTTAATAATCAGTTAATCAGATCAACTTGAAATACCACATATCCACTGTGTTAAAAGCCCCCATAAGAACATGTACAGATGTAAATACACACATACAACCACACAACTCCCTGCGCAGACCCAGGCATATGTTTAAGCAGTCACGCAAACATCTGTGCCCAGAAACACGTACAACTTCCACACAGGAAAAAAGTGGCTAGGGGCCAAACACAGACAATGAAAGGACTCAATCCATTCCTTTCCATGTCCTTTGGTTCGCACCTAGAGGCACAGAATTTTTTTTTTTTTTTTGTCTTCAGTACACATACGTCTTCCTTCCCCAGTCACCGAATCTGAGTCACTTTGTGGTTTTCTTGCATTTATCCTCCCTCAATCCTGTGAGACAGGAAAGCCCCCTTATCCCCATGTCACAGCTTGATAACTGAACTATGCCTATGGGAGTTCAGGAATATTTCCCTTGATGTCTCAATCTCTGGTATAGGCTAGCCACAGATGATTAGCCCTGGGAGACAGAATAGCAAAGAGAGCCAGGGCATTCAGTGTCCTAGACCTAGGTGAGTATCCTGCCCCATGTGCCAGCTTTTCTCGCTTCCTTGGACCACTTTCTGAATCCTGGTCCAGGCAGGGAAATTTGGCTTGTTCCTTTCAGGATGTTTTGTGTGTCACAAGGCTGGGATTTTCTTTTCACTGAGGCAAATCCAAACAGCCACAAAAGCACCTCTGACAGCCCCACTGGCCAGCCAGAAGACACACAAGCAAACCCACAGATTTCCCAGTTGCTAGGCAAGTCCAGTCCAACAGCTGCATATTCAGGTGAGAGCTTCTTGAAACATATTTCACCAACACCACACAGATTCTTCCGGGCCCCAAAGGGTCCAGCCACAGTCCCAGGCCAATATGTACTTGAATCCTACCCAAACAGCATGCTGAATGCCAGTTCTTTAGAATCACAAATCTAAAGGGTTATTAACAAAAAATGAAAGAACAGGGTGAGAGAGAAATTGTTAAAGTGATACATTACATATATCAATTACAGGTATTGATGCCGCCAGCAATGTTATATGCTGATTCTTGAAAGTCTTTGCAAGCATCCTTTTGGGTGATAGGCCCCCAGTCCAGACAGGCTTATATCATGAGGACTAAAAGAACCTAGATGGACCCTGCCAGAGCCCCTCTTATAGTTTTTCCAGAGGTGGGAAAAAATCCTTCCTTCTTCTACCATCAGGCACTGGAAAGTCAGGGTCATCTGACTCAGGTAGGCTGCTGTGGCACTCTGCCATTGGATGCATTCCAGGTGACAGTCCCAAATTCCTGAGATGTGTACTTGATGTCCATGAATCTGTTCCTTTGTTTAGCCCATCATGTGGGCTCAGGAGGGATCTCGCCTCCTGTTGTGAAACTCGTCACTAAAACATTCCGAATACAGCTATAGAGCCAATATCTATAACTTCACCTACCAACATGACACAGACATACAAGTAACGTAAACAGATTCAGGGCATTACCAGCATTCAGTAGACACCTCACTTGGGCCACCTGGCACAAGATTTGGTGCCGCTATATGCAATGGTTACATAAATGGCTTTCATAATAGACTTAAAAATGCAGTCACAGCACAGGGGGAACTAGTTCCTGTTTAAATTTCTTTCTCTCTACCCAGGCTGCACCAGGAGAGACAATCCGCAGTGTAGTTACCAGTCAGTCCCCTGAGAACTTTTCCCTCCAGCACTAAGGAAAATGTGGCTTTGAGTCCTCTTAGCTTTCCTTCCTGTGGCATTGAAAGGTATTTTCTCCCCAGTTAGTCTACTAAAGGGGCGAAGGATTGTTCTATCAGTGATACAGCCATGGCTGTGATTTATGATGTGTCTTTATTCTGCAGTCTCCTGGGGCTTGTTGTGAAACGGGGTTAATGAGGTGCATTGTTCCCTTTATCGTGCAAATTTGCTTTTTCAGTTTACTACTGGTTTTACTTTTTATTGACAATGTGCCCTATTTGCCGTGCCACACAGGCCAGCTTGCAGGTGGTTCTGACCCACTCAGGGCTAGCACTGAGGAACCCCAGAGAGGCCTGTCCATATAGTGTGCCACCAGCTGTTTCGCTGTCAGCAGCTGTTTGATATATTGGATCAGACAGGAACCATGGAAGGGGATGGAGTGGCTGGTGAAATACCGTGATCCCTCCGGCAAGTGCTGCATCTCCTCCCTCCAAGGTCCATTCCAATTTAACAGTCTGAAAACAGGGGACAGCCCTATGTATTACTGCACTGGAGACACAGTGAGGGGAAGGGAAGGGAACTTGAGCTTCGGTATAAACCTTCCCCTATAATCACAGCACAGCCTGAGCGCTAACAAGGCAGTGTGATGAGCACAGCCCAGCAAAGGTCTCCCAGACTCTAAATAGTTGCCAATCAGTGTAGTGTCATAATAACTTTAATTTACTCACCTTGTGTAGTAAGATGAGGGCCTAAAACTTAAGCCCACATATCACAGGCCTGGTGGAAGGCCTGAGGCCTAGTCCGCAATAGTCAAGATATTGCTAATGTAAAGCTGCAGTGAAGCTGTGAACAAGAGACGGGCCCCTCTTCACAGCAGTTGGCAAGAACGGGGCTGATATTACAGAAGCGCTCAGATCTACGAGGCACTAAGCATAGGCTGTAAATACTTTCCGGAGAGATCGTAAAGGAACACATCCTAAAGACCCATCTCAGTATTAACATGTGCCCTACAGACAACAGGAACCTACCAACCCACGTTCAGGACAGGGTTTAATCTGACAGAATTATGAATAAACACACACAGGTTAGTACCAGAACATGTCCTATAGATAACAGCAGTGACCCATGCAGGGGATAGGGTGAGGATAACAGCATGATAGATAGGGATGTTTTGATCGATGCACCATGTACAACGTAATGGGTGGAACTAGGTACGTCAGAGAGTGGCAACCTGATATGTCAGCAGTGATGTGTAACTTCTTCTTCTTCTTCTACTTCTTGGTAGTCCATCCTGTCTTGCACAGGCTCATCGGTTGTGGACTCTCATGTAGCTGAGGAGTCCAAGCCTTGACCGGCATGAGCGTTCACAGGAAGGGCGAGGGAATTGTCCTGGCTCTGTCAGCATGGCTGCTGCTGTTGCTTTTCTCCTCTCGTGAGCATCAATCACGCACATGCATCTCTGCTCTTCGAAGTTGTCACTCGCGTGTCGTATGAAAGCACTCCAGCCTGTTCTGTCTTCTACATGCTGCTCTCTCTGTTTTGGCTTTCATCCAGCATGAGCAGTGTCGGCCTTCACACAGTCTTTATACCTCTTGCAAGGCCCACCTTGATTCTTTTTGCCCTGGGAGAGTTCACCATACAGGAGTTGCTGAGGGATTCTTGACTCCTCCATTCATATGACGTGCCCTGTCCAGCGAAGCTGCGCTTTCAGAATCATGGCTCCAATGCTTGTGGTTTCTGCTCTGTCAAGGACTTCCAGGTTTGTGACTCTCCTGCCATCGAATGTGCAGTATTGACCTCAGGCTGCATGTGTGGAAGCGCTTCAGCAGTTTCACATGTTTCTGTACAAGGTCCAGGTTTCACTTCCATACAGGAGACTGGTCAGGACTACAGCCTTGTACACTTTCTGTTTAGTTGACTGTTGGATATTGTACTGATTCAACACTCGTGCTCTCAGACTGCCTCGTGCCTGGTTGGCCTTGCAGATCCTGGCATTGATTTCTTTGTCAAGGGGCTATCATGCTGCCAAGTGTCTGTTCTTTTGAATGGTGAGTCTTCAGGTCCATTTGAGATACCCAATGGCGTGAAGTCAGGGTGCGTGCTGGCCCAGTGCTATTCAAACTCTTTTTCACGTGCACTCTCAGCCATGCAGTTAGGGACCTGGACCATAGAGTCTACATAAAGTACAGGCTTGATAGGCCACTTTTCAACCTTCATCATTTGAATGCTAAAACCAAGACACTTGAGAGGCTCATCCTTTCAACCCTTTTTGCTGACGACAGTGCATTTATGGCACCCAAGGGATCTGATCTCCAACTTATTGTCAACAAGTTTGCAGAAGCCACTTGCCTCTTTGGTTTGATCATCAGCCTAGGAAAGACCGAGGTGTTGTTTCAGCCTGCTCCAGGATCTGCTGCTCTCCTCCTTCAATCTCTATTGAAGGAACAGAGTTAAAAACAGTGGACAAGTTCAAGTACCTCAGCAGTGTGAACTTCTCTGTACCCGTGTATAAAAATGTAACCCAAGAGAGTTGACTTTGTCTTACCTGGGGGCAGTGATGGAACCCACATCACTGACTGAGCCACATCCATTGTCACGAGCACAAATACTTAGCCTACTTGTAGACATCTGATCCAAGGAAATTATTAATGTGCTTTATTTACAATAAACTTGGCCTCATCCCTTTGATCCTTGTCTGATTTGGTGATCTTTAGGGGGGATCTCTCCCAGTTTACTCATTGGCTACTTACAGAAGCCACTGCAATGCACAAAGGGGCCAAACACATAGCCAAACAGTTATCATCATTGACAGAGCAGGAGTCCTGTCAGGACACCACACCAGTGACTTGTGACCACCACACCCTGGAATTCCTAGGAGCATCAGACACAGTGCTGGGAAGACTTATTCTGTTCCCCTTTGTTATTTCTATTCCAGACACACAAACACACCAAGGTGCAGACAGAAAAAGAAACAAACGCAAAAGCAAATTTAGACAAGTACTACTCCAAAAAAGGAGAAGTGTGCACTCAGAGAAACAAACACACATGGAAACACATCAGTATTCAAGAGTGTGCTGAATTCAAAAGGACCCACCAGAGGGGTCACATCACCAGTGCTGCCACTCTTTTCAAAGCAGCAACAAGCTGCAGGCCCCCATGCCCTGCCATGCCATAGATCTGAGCAGGTTTAAAGCTGCAAGGAGTTCTGGGGCTCCCCACAGTGGTGCCATACAGCTACAGCAGTGCTGTTCAGAGCACCAGGGCAGGGCTATAGTGGGCCCCCTTGAATCCACCAGGCCCATATGCGATTGTCTCCTTTGCCCCCTCTGCCCCCCCCCTTGGCCTGTCAGAGTCCCAAGACCCCCAGAAACTGGGAAAGTTGGTACACAAGTCTGAACATTGCAGGAGACCTGCTGTGCCTATAATAATCTACTCCAATATCTAAAATCTGGGGTGTTTGGGGTGTCCAGGGAGGGGTAGCACCTCCAGTGTGGGGACTTGTCGTGTCTCTTCGGGGGCAGTTCATGCGCCTTTGGTCCCCACCTGGCACCCAGCTCTCACCTGTGGCTCCAAGAAGCTGTAGCATGCAGCAGCCACACCCCGCTAAACTGCTTCGACAGGTGGGCTAAACCAGGTGAGGGTAGCCGGCAGGTCTGAAACCTGCAGTGAGATAGGGAATTGCCTATCCCAACATGCAAAGTCAGCCCCGGTGGACTGGGCGGATGAGATCAACAGCACGCTCCAACGACCAGGAAGGCAGTTCTGCAGCGCTCTGTGGAGAGCGAAGGCATGACAAGGCACCAAAAACAGCATGGCCATCCACTGCAGCCTAGGAAGTCCCAGCCATGATGACTTTTCGTACCACTGGAACCAGGCTTCTGAAGTCGAGAGAGTGGAACTGCCCCCATGCAATGGCTTTTCCACTTTAAACATTCCCCGCACAGGTTCTTTGCACATTCGATGTCATCGTCGGACACGACGGACTGCCTAGTATCTAAAATCTTCTCTCTCACCCCTCACCATGCCATCTGTGTGCCTGCATCCTAATGTCCACAAATTCTGGGCAACTTTGGATCAGGATCAAACTCTGAAATTGGTATCTACTGTCCATCTCTATAACAGGTCACTCCAACGCCCGACAACTGAGCAGCCCCTGAATTTCAGGTACTCAAAGGCTAGATCTGAACTCTGTTAGTCAGGCCTGTCTCTGTTAGTGATGGGGAGCCAATGCGTATATGAAGAATTATCAGCCCTCTTGGATGAGACCTAGGCAGCCATAAGTTTTCTTTCCTGTCCTGTGTGTTATTCTGCATGTTTGTACAGGATATTCATGTTATCCATTATGAGGCCCAGGAACAGAAGCTGTGTGGGACCTATTTTATGCAATGAGCAGTGTGTGTGCTGACCTACTTACTTGTCTATTGCATTTCTGATGCACCCATATATATAGGTGCCAAATACAATGTTAATATTGCTTAATGGAGCAGCATTGTTTTCTTTCCTCCACACAGTTGGCCATGGGCAGAGCGAAGGAGACCGTATGGTTGTGTCCGATTTCCACATTTTCATCAGAGACAGTTTACAGCACATTGAACTCATCAAGAAGGATCACCCAGACCTCCCCGTTTTCATTCTGGGGCATTCCATGGTAAGCATGTGACAGTGTACGTCTTAATAATAATCATTGCATCTGTCTGCAACAGAATTATGGGTTTCCTTCTGGGGGATGGGAATCACACAACCTCCAATAAGAAAAGCAAAGTAACAAACAGTAGAACTTGAGAGTTATGAAATGATCAGTCAAGCACACATGTCATTTGGAAACAGAAACAGGCAATTAGGCATCAGCAGAGACAAAAAACCCCAACTACAGTTCTCTATTAAATATAAACTACTTCAAAAAAAAAAGCAAAGTTCAAAAGAAAATATATGACAAGGGAAGGAAACTCCCTGGGTTTTGGGGTTTTTTCTGTTTTTTTGTTTAAGGTGGTTAAAAGCCTGAAAGCCAATGTTCACAATGTTCAATTGTACCCTTTTGAACGAACAACAATAATATGTTGTTCAGAGTTGAGAACAACCTCCACTCCCAAGATGTTCATAACACTGAGGTTCTGCTGTACAAGCATTCCCCTCTACCCATTGCCTCGGTCCCAGAGGGACCGTCATCTCTAGAGAGGACTTCAAGTCCCTGTGGCTCATTCAGTCCTTGGCCTTACTGTTGGGATAAGATGATGCCATTAGCAACAATGAGCTAATTCATGATGCACATCCCTACCAGCCCCCTAGGAACCAGACTGAGTTCCCCCAACTCATTCCTCATGAGGCACTAAGCAACTGTCAGATAGTAATTTCTTTCATTTACCAGCTTGTATTTGAACCAGTAACCAGGAAGTTATATACACTCTGTAGCCTTGTGAATGGACCAGGAATAAAACATGGCAATACACTGTAGCCTCATTCAGTTACACAACTGTTCTGTAAAGTGTTTGGCGGATTGGGGGTGAAAAACAAAAGGAGGAGTGGTTTGGGGAGCAGCTTTTAAGTTTGATTCAGACAGTATAGGCCAAATCCTGAGTATTCAGACAGGCTGCATTCGTACGGGTGGCACAATGATTGTCCCATGCATACAAAAAATGCAGAAGCGCTTCAGGATTTAACCCCGTGTTCAGATAAACAAGAATCCCAATCTAAAGTGCATGGCATGCTAGGGTTCACTGTGCTCTAAGTCTCTGTAACAAGGAGCTAATTTCCAAGCACCCAGCCAAACAAGGTCATTGAGATTCTTCTTGCTGCTGCCCCATTTAAACAAGCCAGTGATTCTTCAGCAGCTTGTAAGTTCACCAAGCATTTTCCTTGACAATTAATCCTCTGTGATCTTTACGGAGCAAGTGAGCCAAGCACCCCAGTGCCTACCATTCTCACACTTTCTGCAGGAGGCCTGCCAACACTTGGCATGACACTACATGGGAATGTGGCACTGTTTAATTTGCTCCCCATGAGTAGGTCACTGATTGTAGAACTCAGTGAGCTGTGTGCTCTGGGGGTAAAAATGAGGAAAGGGACATTTGCAAGAGGACAGTTTTGGGCCTAGCGTAATTATCCAAACATTTATGGTTTCTGTTCCCAGGTGACAATCTTTGTTACTCACGGATACCAGTATAACTCAGAAATACTGGATAGTAACAGAGAGGGAGCCGTGCTAGTCTATACACTATCAAAACAAAAAGCAGTCAAGTAGCACTTTAAAGACTAGCAAAATGGTTTATTAGGTGAGCTTTCGTGGGACAGACCCACTTCTCCAGACCATAGCCAGACCAGAACAGACTCAATATTTAAGGCACAGAGAACCAAAAACAGTAAGCAAGGAGAACAAATCAGAAAGAGATAATCAAGGTGAGCAAATCAGAGAGTGGAGGGGTGGGGGGAAGGTCAAGAATTAGACTAAGCCAAGTATGCAGACGAGCCCCTATAGTGACTCAGAAAGTTCCCATCGCGATTTAAACCATGTGCTAATGTGCTGAATTTGAATATAAACGTCAGCTCGTCCACTTCTCTTCAGAAATACTGGATACAAATGCCTGCCTGCCTGCTTTTCTGCTACCTTTGTATCCCATTCCCACTCATCTTCACACTTTCTGTCATTCAGTCCCTCTCTGATCCAGTTCACCTTGTCCCCACCTTTGAGTCTCATGTGAAATATATGTGACTTCCATGAGACCTTTAATTTTTAGTTCTCTGCACAGAGATCTGTTCAAGCCCTGAACCTGCAAACACTTTATGCAACTGAATAATCCAGTGAAGTTCATAGGACTGCTCATGTGCATTTAGGTAAGCATGTACATAAGAGTTTGCAGGACTGAGGCCAGAAAATATCTCAAATGCTCCCCCCCTCCAAAAACTACACCCCCAGTCAGAACATAACAAATCTACCCCTTTGCTTCTACCCCTTTGCTTCTTTACTCCATCTCTTGCTTGCACAAAATGCCTGTCCAACTGGAAGCTTCCTGGAATAGAGAACTTGACTTTGTATCTGCCAATAAAGTGCCCAGTACATCAATGTACTGTTCAAATAATAAGAAATGATCATCTGTTTAGTGCTCATGCTACCTCTCACTTTTGTACTACAGGGAGGAGCCATCTCCATCCTGACTGCCTCCGAGAAACCCAATGAGTTTTCGGGCATGGTATTAATTTCACCTTTAGTTGTAGCAAGCCCAGAGGTTGCAACGCCAATCAAGGTAATTACAATGAGTGTTTAAAAAAAAAAGCAGAAAACCAAACTGAAAAACCAAACAGGAAAGAGAGGAACCAGGTTGTTCTTCTTGTGATCAGATCATTTTAAGAAGTAACTATGACTGATCCTTGTCTCTAACTGCAGTGGTCCTGCCCAGATCTGAGTTCTCTGCATCACATGGGAGCCATTCAGTCATCACTTTCTTCTTCTACCAGCCCCTATTCCCAAGAAGATTGCTGTTTATTCAAAAAGGAGGGTGAACCTCTGGTTCAAGAAGACTTTTTTTATCAGTCAAATCAGAAAAGGGAGGAGTGGTTTTAAAAAATTAGATGGTTAAATTCTCCCTGTACACAAGCAGGAGAAGGAGAGGCTGATTAAAACAGAGTATGAGGAGGTAGATGACTAGAGGCCCCAGTTCTGCACCCAATGAACTCAATGAGAAAGGAGGGCTCTGGGCACACAGTCCATTGCATAGTAGAGTGCTAAAGCTCTAGACGAAACCAAAAACAATCTGGCAATTTATCTGTTCTTCTCAGAAAGGGATGAAAGCTGGTGGCTTTATTATTGCTTATATTCACCTTGAGCTGTTCTTATTAGTTGTAGTGCCTGAACCTACACCACACTCATCCTCTTGTGGCAAGAAGAGTTTGATGTGGCCTAAGTAAATGATGATCAGAGGGAAGTAAGAGTGGTCCAGATCTCACAGTCGCTGCTGCCATAGATCAGAGTTTAACCAGCCACAGGCATGTTAGAAGAGGGGTCCAGAACAATGGCACACCCGGAACAGCACCTGGAGGCATTCTGGCTATGGAGAACAGAGTCAGGCAGAACAGCTCAAGGGGTGCTGGGGGGAGCACAGGTAGGAATGGTAGCCACTATGCTCTTTAAAAGAATGCAGACGGCGTTAGCCCTGTGCCCTATGGTTCCCTCACACAGAGAACAAAAGCACCTGGCTCCTCATTCCACAAATGCACCTTCCTCCCTTCTTGCTCACCAAGGTAAGAACAGCTAGAATTTGGCCCTGCGTTTGCAAGCACATGCAGGATGTAAAGGGCAAGAAGGCAAGGAATTATTTTTGGTGGCACTAGGAGATGGAACAAGGGGAATCGAATAAAAGTACACAAAGAAAAATGTACAATGAATAACAGAAAGCATGTCCCTGTTAAGCCCTGGAATCAGTTTGTGTCCAAAGGGAATGGGTAGAGGCTGCATTGCTTGAAATATTTATAACTGGATGGAATCAGCTGCTAGAAAATATCTGAAAGGAAAAATCCTGCATTAGTATTCTGGGGATGGATTAGATGGGACCTCAGTGAGATTTTTCTGTCTCTAACGTGTATGACCTGTGTTACAGTTCTCCATTTCACTTGGCCTTTACTGACCAGCATCGTTTATTTTCCTTTGTGGTTGGATGTCAGCTGGTCCCAATAAAATTTTTGTTACAACTTCTCTGAGCCCTCAGGCCTCATTTTCACACAATAAAATTAAAATGGTTTGCTTACCTTTCGCAAAATCTGTTTTTGTAAACAGTTTAGTTGAACTGGAGTAAAACCCTTCATAGACACTCTTATTTTGGTTTAAGAGTGGTTTATTTCAGTTTAGCTTAAATCTGTTCCTAACGAATTTAAGATAAATCAACATAAGACCAGTGTATAGTGGTTTAGGCATTCCCACAAAGCCTTTTGCACCCAGCTAATTAAATTGGTATTAAATCACAGTTCTAGTTAAAAACCCATATAGATTGGTGTGTAGCAAACCTTCACACTCACGACATCTTTTACCAGGACAATGTGGGAACCCCCTCTTACAGACAGCATAGACAAGGGTATTGAATGACTTGTCATACCTATTGACGATGGCACATCTTTTTTGCCCCAGACCAAAACTATCCGATTCCTGTCATCTCCATTTTATTGAGTCTGGCCTGTCAGCCACTCCTTAAGTAATTCATATTGCATCAGTTCCTGACTGAAACACATTAGAAGATAACATCTTCAACTATCAAATGTAGTAGCTATAGTGTTTAATAAGACAGTCTTTTAATTAAAAGCCCATTGTGTTATAGGTCATCACCATGGCCCTCGTGAATCAATAATGCCAGATTGGAACCTTTTGACCGTCGAAGCTCGAGTTTATAACATGAAAGATTAATTTTTCCAATGGCAATGATCTTGGCTCTTAAAATCATTGTGCTATAAGCTGTACTGACTGGTGCACTTAGCACTAAATTTACAAGGGTAATGTGACTTTTCATATAAAGCTGAAATTCCATATGCGTGCAGTCTCAGAACACTACCTTATCACAGTCAGTCAGTCACTTTGACCTTAAGATAAGCTATATCTATGCATAGGTAATATTTGTATGTGTGCACACAGAGGATATGTATGTATGGGCATGCACAAACACACTTGGCCTGATTCTTCTTCCATACAGTTGTAAATCAGGAGTCACTCCCCTGAAATCAGTGAGTCTCACCAGTGTAAAACCTGCTGCGTGGAAGATCAGAACCAGGCCCACTGTATTTCTTTACTGGTTTGTTGTTGTTGACTCAAATTGGTGAGAGGCTCCAGAAATGTGAGAAAGTTCTGAGAATGTGTCCAAACCATGTGCCAAAGAGTTAGTAACCACAAGTGTGTGGAGTCATGACAACAAGAAGTGAGCAGCATTAGGGTCGTATGTGCTCATGTGAGGGAATTCAGATCTACTTCCTTTGCAAAATTTCCATCATCTATACAGGGCTCCCTGAGGGTATAAATTCACTCACACACACACACACACACACACACCCCAACAACAACAGTGTATCTTAAATTCACAAAGGCCAGCGAAAACTTGTTCTTGCACTAGGCAGAAATCTCACCTTGGCTACGTCTACACGTGCACCCAACTTCGAAATAGCTTATTTCGATGTTGCGACATCGAAATAGGCTATTTCGATGAATAACGTCTACACGTCCTCCAGGGCTGGCAACGTCGATGTTCAACTTCGACGTTGCTCAGCCCAACATCGAAATAGGCACAGCGAGGGAACGTCTACACGGCAAAGTAGCACACATCGAAATAAGGGAGCCAGGCACAGCTGCAGACAGGGTCACGGGGCGGACTCAACAGCAAGTCGCTCCCTTAAAGGGCCCCTCCCAGACACACTTTCATTAAACAGTGCAAGATACACAGAGCCAACAACTAGTTGCAGACCCTGTATATGCAGCACGGACCCCCAGCTGCAGCAGCAGCAGCCAGAAGCCCTGGGCTAAGGGCTGCTGCCCACGGTGACCACAGAGCCCCGCAAAGGCTGGAGAGAGAGTATCTCTCAACCCCCCAGCTGATGGCCGCCATGGAGGACCCCGCTATTTCGATGTTGCGGGACGCGGATCGTCTACACGTCCCTACTTCGATGTTGAACGTCGAAGTAGGGCGCTATTCCCATCCGCTCAAGGGGTTAGCGACTTCGACGTCTCGCCGCCTAACGTCGATTTCAACTTCGAAATAGCGCCCAACACGTGTAGACGTGACGGGCGCTATTTCGAAGTTACTGCCGCTACTTCGAAGTAGCGTGCACGTGTAGACGCAGCCCTAAAGTTATGAGCTTGTATTTATAGCCATGGTGACAAATTTATTCTTGGGGAAACTTCATTGACCTCAGTGGAGTTGAATTTGGCAGAGGGGGTTTGAGTACTAATGTGGTATTCAGTGTCTTACATGACTTACATAGACACCCCCTCCCCCCCCAGGACTAGGGGGTTTCTTTGATATGTACTATGAGACATCACTGCCTTCCAATTTTTGGAAAACTCTGATTGCAGTCTGGTGATTTTTGTTTATTTAAGAGCATCAGACAGGTCTATTTAATGGATTACAGCCTACTCTTACAAACACCAGCAGCGTATGCAGATTACAGATTAAATTTGCAGGTAATATCTGTGGATAGAGTAGAACAGTACAAAGACCAATAACAAGTTGTCATATTTTCTAAGTGGTGACCATTTAATTAGAAGATAGTTATCAAAGATCAGAGAAGAATTTTGCATGGGGGGTGTGTGAAGTGTTATTGAAAAACAAGCGTGTTCTTTTCTGATGCTAGTGCTTTCAAACTCAGACAGCTGAACGCTTTTGTGTTTGAGTCCCAGGAGACAAGCGAGCAATAGATTTCCTTAATCAATGCATACACACTTTACTGTTGTTTATGTGCAGACTCCCTGGAGAATGTGCTTATCAAAGAGACTATAGCCTAGGCAACTACTGTAAATTGCATAGAATATCACTTAAGTGCTGCAGCCTGGAATCAGAACTCACTGACGGTAGGAAATGCAGGGGCTTAAGCTGGCCCTTTCCCACATTGACTTGATCTCTCATCTGCACTGGGAAGAAATGCAGAGTGTAGCCTCAGGGAAGTTGTGAATACTTCTTACTGTTGTGCTCATTCTTGTAATTGATGCTGGTGGATGTCCAAATTTTTTGTTTCATGGCAGTTTTTAATGTTAGAGCCAGATCTCTAGTTGGTGTCAAATCAGCACACGCTATTGACTTCAGCGGTGCTATTGCCAGTTTGACCAGCTTCGGCTTTGGCTCACCCATTTCTTCTCCGTGCTGCCCAGTTAATTTGTTTTATTCATTTCCCACAGGTGTTTGCCGCTAAAGTGCTCAACTTTGTTCTACCAAACCTAACACTGGGAGCTATTGACCCCAATGTGGTTTCCCGGAACAAAAAGGAGGTGAGGCTGTTAACATCATTGTAAGTCATTGGAACGGTGGTCCACAGCCCCAGCGCTGGCCCTCTGTCGTGGGGCTAAACACCTCATGCCAAATTCTCTGTTTGTGGAAACAGGGGAAATGTCCTTAAAGCCAATATCTGTGACCATTTACACCAACAGAAAATTTGGTTCATAAGCTGACTAGTCCAGTCTGGAACCAGTTACCAGTGCAATGAACTCTGCATCCATGTCCTGGTTTGGCTAAAATTTGGCTGTGTGATAGTCACTGTGGCACAAAAACAGACCCATGATTCACTACCAAATGCAGCTCCAACAGCAGCGGCAATGATTGCAGTTGTAGTTTGGACAGGGCTCAGATACCTTCAAGATCATGTTGTCTAAATCTTCTCTTCACACAGATACCATAGCAAAGATGTTTGCATTCTATCTACACTTACTATTACTTGTATTGTTCTTAGAGAGTGGCTAGGATCTCCCATCACAGAGCAGGATCCGGTGGTGTTAGGTGCTGTATTAAGATGGTTCCTGCCCATACTTTAACCATTGTAACTACTTAGAGCTGCTACCTTTCTGAGTTGTAAGCTCCCATTTCTGCTAGGGTAGATCAGGTATATGGGACCAAGCTGCTGTGTGGAAAAGCAACACCACTCCTCATGCTTATGGACAGCCTGCTTTGGTAATCACTGATGTCTTGGGACCTCTTGCAGCACAACAACTAAAAAGGCTCCCATGCCTGTTTATAGAAGATAGCCAGGTCTGTATTTAGACTGCTGAGGGGGGGAAAAAGTGAATGGAACAGCTGTGTCTGGGAAGGGACCACAAATCAGGATTTTAGTTCACTCCTAAGATCAACTGGAATGGCAGGAGATGGTACCCAAGGGTCTCTAAAAAGCACGAGCACGTTGTAAGCATAGTGAACGCTTACTTCTCTGGCAGCCCATGGACCCTGAAGGCTGTAATTTTCCAGTGCATTTGAGTGGCTAGACGACCTGGATTCTTACTTCACATAGATATTAATGCATTCCCCAGCTGTGGGTGGGTAGGCGGATCTCTGTCCATGCTGGCATCAGAATGCCTGCTGACTGGATACGACGCAAACAGAATGTTGTTAGTACTTAGGTAAGCGTGGCACAGTTGACCTTTGTTTGCAAATTCAACTTGCCAAATTGCCTTTGGAAGGAAGGTGAATTAGAAGTAAGAGTGGTCCTGTGGATAAACCGCATGGATTTCTGGGTTCTGTACCCGGCTGTGACACAGATTTTCTGGTCAAGTGACATAGTTTCTGTGCCTCAGTTTTCTAATCTCTAAAAGGGGATTAATATTTCATTGGGTTAACAACATGAAACACTGAAAAGGCCTTTGAGATTTTTCAGCTAAAGAGGAGTGAAATAGACAGGGGCAAATGCAACGTTCCATGATACTGGACACAATATAAGAACCAACAGAGAAGGCATTAGCATACATCCATGTTGTAATATATATATGTCCTCAGATATTTTGATGAAGCTTATAGTAACAAAAATGTACAAACTACACATAAATAAGGTCAGTTCCATTGTAAAAGGGACACCAGCCAGCTCTCTAATGTTCTATCATGTGAAAGAGTAAAGATACAGTAAAACCATATGAAGCAAGAATTCTATGCCTGGGTTGCAAAGAAGAAGTCATACCAGGTGTATGTAGTAAAAGGTCAATCAAAGCCACCACCTTTATATCAGGAGGCAGCACAACCTAGCTGTTACAGCAGCGACTCCTGGGTTTCCCTGCCTGGTTTTGCCACTGACTCATTGGCCGTGTCTACACTAGCCCCAAACTTCGAAATGGCCACTCAAATGGCCATTTCGAAGTTTACTAATGAAGTGCTGAAATACATATTCAGCGCTTCATTAGCATGCGGGCGGCCGCGGCACTTCGAAATTGACGCACCTCGCCGCCGCGCGGCTAGTCCTGAGGGGGCTCCTTTTCGAAAGGACCCCGCCTACTTCAAAGTCCCCTTATTCCCATCAGCTCATAGGAATAAGGGGACTTCGAAGCAGACGGGGTCCTTTCGAAAAGGAGCCCTGTCGGGACGAGACATGCGGTGGTGAGGCACATCAATTTCGAAGTGCCGCAGCTGCCCGCATGCTAATGAAGCGCTGAATATGTATTTCAGCATTTCATTAGTAAACTTCGAAATGGCCATTTGCGTGGCCATTTCGAAGTTTGGGGCTAGTGTAGACGTAGCCATTATGTGCCTACGTAAACTCACTGTGCTGAAGTTTATCCATCTGTTAATCGGCTGTAAAAATACCTTCCTTGAAGGGGTAGAGCCTCAGATGGAAGACCCTGAGAACATGCTAACTATTGTTACAGGATGTGAACTCTAAGCTAAGGCCTGCCCAGTTTCAGACTTTATTTACCATCTCCCCAACTTCACAACACACTTTTACCTAAGTATTTCAGTGGAGGCTGCAAGGGAGCCATTCAGAGGTGTCTGTGGTAACCTGAGGGTACAGTCCACGATAAGAATAATTGGGTTTCTGTTGGGGAAAAACAGGTTCCCCAACACTTCCCTCCTTCCTCCCACTTGCTCACACCGGCCTTCATTGCAAGGCTCAGTGCTAGGGCTGGCAAAAGCTTCATGTTCTTCCTCTTGGCTTTGGCTTCTCGTGTAGTCACTTCTGTTTCTGTGCTATGACCATCATTAGGCAGTAGGAGCAGTCATATAGGATCCATCCATCTGGTGACTGGATTAGATCTCTGGCCCATTTTGTGTGATAGTAACACTGGACCACATGTGCTATCAGCCTGGTCACCCTGTTGTGAAAGTAACAACAACCAACAACTACTTTGCTGCTAGGCAAGGCCTGACCACGCTATTTCCCAACACATTGATGGGCATGTTTAAGGACACACCCACATACAAACTTCAGGGAAGTGTAGATGAAACCCGAGGCCCAAGATTTGCAGCTTGTGAGCTGGAAACACCCATTATTTACATGCTGAATGTAACCAGATCAACTTTTGTTTTCTACAAATATCTTTAGGCAGCTCTCCAAGAATTCCCTTCCTTGTTTGTCGTCACAGGAGGTTTGGCATTCTCACTGAGGAACTGAAATGTACATGGTGCCATGGAGACATTTGGTAAATCTAGTTCTTTATGAAGGGCCAGGAAACAAGTCAGGTGGGACGTTACCCAGCTCAATCGTCAGTGTTCAGTGGAACTCTCATTGAAATCAGTGGAAAGAGCCCCACATCTGTGGGTGTTAGAACAGGGAGTAACTACGTGGCAGCCTACTTAGTGCAGCGCAAGACTGATAAAGAGCTGACAGGCTAAATAGATGGGTGACACCAAATGTACCAGGGGACCTGCTGGACAGTGCCATCTACAAGAGAATCTTTTTTAAAAACCAAGCGGGTCTTTGCCCACAAAAGGTTATGCTCTAAAATATCTGTTAGTCAATCAGGTGCCACAGGACTTCTTGTTCTTTAAACACATAGTTGCCGGTTGTGATAGGTTCTACAGACCCCCACCCTGGGCCAGGGCAGGAAAGGGCCAACATACTGCACCTGCTACAAGTGTGTAGCTCAGACCCCCCCGAGACACAGTCCAAGGGTATGTCTACACTACAGCTTTTAGCAACCAGGCTGCCTGTGAAGGCTGTTTGTTGGCACTTTTGCTGGCAAAATACTTCACCCCCATGGGGGAGGGCATTGCGTTGTCAGCAGAGAGCGCTCCCACAGACCAGGCAGTGTTCACACTTTCACTTGCGGTGGGAAAACTTTGTCGTTTGTGGCAGGGGAGGGGTTAACCCCCTGTGAACGCCATCAGTTTTGTGGCTCAACTGCAAGGGCAGACATACCCCAAGGTGTCAGGCCTGGAAGGTGAGCCCCTCAGTAGCTGTAACTAACAATGAGGAAAGAATGGGAAACGGCGTCAGGAGGCAGAGGTTACCCACGTTCTCCTGGCCAGACAGCGAGCACAAATGTGAGAGTTGGAGAAATTGCAAAGGAGGAAAAGAGCCAGGATTTACTGGCAGAGCAAAGGTGGACAAGGCAGTTGGGAGTATTAAGAAACAGAGAGCAGAGACTGAGGTGGCCAGATTGATGCAGAGCCTGGAACATCACCCTGGTGTCTCTTAGCCCTCCCTGGTATTTACTCCTCAGCACATCAACTCTCTAGATATCCTGTCCTTAAGCCTAATTCCCCCACCCCATTTTGAGCAGAAGGGTTTTCCCTTTTCTCTACCTTCTTCCAAAGGCTGAAGCTAAAGCCCTTTCTCCTCCTCTCACCACGACATGCCATGTGCCATGCCTTCGCTCCAGTTACTTTCCCTCACTTTAGGGCCCCTCCAGAAGGCCCTTAAATTGAATTTCCAGGAGTGGGATTATGGACATGCCATGGCCAGGGGAATCAACAAGAGCCCTGCACAGGACCAGTGTAAAGCCTGGCAGTGGGACAGGAATCTGATGGGTCCTGCAGGACCCATCGCCACACGAATGGCAGTGGGATTAAAAAATAATCCTCTGTGGAACTCTAAGATAGACCCTTTGCTATCTCTAGCAGCATACAGCATTTTAAAGAGGCTTCAGTGATTCCAGAGGGAAACCAAACTGCACTAGCATGGTCAGGAAGAGGATCCCATACTAAAGTCAAATGGATGCTGGCACTGCTACTTAATATGCCTAGTTTTCAATATAGTAAACAATCAGAGCTCACCTCTTGAAGGGAGATGATCGGGACAACATTCTCAGATAAATGGACAGGGACTGAGCCATTTTGACAGCTTTGCTCTAATTTCCTATAGTCCATTGGGACAGCTGCAAGGTGGGTTGCTCTTGTCAGTTCCTAGGGCTGAGCTCTCCAAGCTCTGCAGCAGAGGTGGGGGTCTCGGTGGCAGGACCATTCCTATGCAGGCTGCTCCCTGCAGCGGTCAGCTGGAGCCCAAGTGTGATAAGCTTCAATGCTCAGTGTAAGACCAAGTCTATAATCATCATGCAGACCATCAGCACAGCAGAAAAAGAGAGCTCTTTGGGTATATCTACACCGTGTACCTTTCAGTAGCACAGCTTTGCTGCTGTAAGATCTCCACGTAGCTGCAGTGATGGGCGGTAGCTTTGTCAGCAGGAGAGGGTCTCTCAGTCCCACTAACAAAACACCATCCAAGGTGGTGCTTGTCACCAGTAAGAATTTTTTTGTTCTTGGGGTGTTTGTTTCACTCCCCAATCGATAAGTTTTACTGACAAAAGTGCAGTGCAGACCTAGCCTTAGACTGCATTAATGAGAACCCGCTAGGGGAAGGAAAGGAGACACAATCACGCTGCTAAAATAAACTATGAAGTGAGACTCCATCAGCAACTGAGCACAGGAGATTCTCCCAGGTTCCATACTGCTGGCACTTGGGGTCACTTGAGCAGAGGGCATCAGGTAGCCAATTCTCTGGCCCAGGTCTGGCAAATATTAGAGCAGCCGAGGGGCCTCTCTAACTTGTGCCAGCTGGTTATGCTCCTCTAAGCACCATCCATCAACTAGGGATTGCTAGTGCATTGTGTCAAAGCCATTCCATCCCCACCCCACAATATATCTCTTGTGCAAAGGTAGGTGGGGAAGGAGACGTGCTTTACATCAACTGGGTAGTATCCAGAACAAGGGGCCTTGCAGATTGTTTCCACTTCCTTTGTGCCACAGAAGCCTGTCAAACAGACCCGATAGGGGCAGAGAATCAGTCTCAGACTTCTACTGCTCAGATATGGCACATGTGTGGGCACAGTAAGGAGGGATTTAGACTAACCTTTGTGCTTGCTGGAATTAGTGCAGGGGGCAGTGGTCACAGTTTAAACCACTTTGTCAGAATAACGGCCTTTGTAATTTACTGACTTTACGAGGGACATGGCAGCTGCCAAAGAATTCATTGTGCTCTGGTGTCTAATGAACTGTACAGAAAACAGGACAAAAAAGCAGTCCTGTAGCACATTAAAGACCAACAAAATAATTTATGAGGTGTGAGTGTTTGAGTGGGACAGACTCACAAAAAGATACAGATGAACACAGCTACCTCTGTGGCTGTTCCCATAGGAGCTGCTGTGCTGAGGGAAGTGGGCTCACTTTTGGGTGGAGTTGGAGCAGTAGTTGCCACACTGCCACAGGACAGGAGCTATCGCTGTGAGGGAAGTGCAGGGCAGGCTTGCTTTCAAGCTCCATTCCCCCACCACTCATACACACACACTGGGGCCTGTCTTCCACCCTGAACCAGGAGAAGTGTATGGTTGCTTTGGCCAGAGCCTGGTGATAGGTTAATCCAGCTCTGGAGGCAGTGACTCACCTGGAGTCTTCTTGTAACCCATATCCTAGAGGAGAAAAGTTAGGCACCTTTTAGCCAACCTACAAAGAAAAGATGATTTTTTTCCAAACTCCATTAGAGTTTGAGGTAGCGGTAGCTGTGCCAGGGATCCACCTATAAGCAAAATGCTTTGTCAACTACTGAGAAGGCAAAGCCCACGTAGGCTGCCAAAGCTCACTGCTCCATATGCACCATAATGAGATTTACTGTCGATATGCCTTATGCAGCAACTACCCAGTTCTTTGCTGAGTTAGCCATTTCTCGCACTCTCTTCGCTTTAGACTTTTTGTGCTGACGCTTTGCTCTTAGCCAGCCTGCAAGAGGAGGATAAAAATTTGCAAGTGAAATGCTGCGGTGTGGGGTGGTTTATTTTCCCCCCTCAGTGGCACTTTATGTCATAGTTTAAACTAAGGCCAGGTCTACACTAGAAGTTAAGGTCAACTTTAGATACACAATTCCAGCTACAGCAACTTACCTGACCATCCTCACTGAGGGAGGTCAATGGGAGAAAGTCTTGCGATATTGAGGAGTAAAGGGGTCGAGTGCCAACCTCAGATAGTTCGTTTTCACACATCCCTACCAGATGCGTGAAATCGAACCGCAGAAGATCCACCCTGACTGAGCTGATCTTCTGCATAGTGAAGACATACCCTAAGAAAAGCTTTGCCCAATAAGGAGCAAAGGCCCATACATAGGGAGCGTGTGAATTGTGCAGAATGAAGATACCTTTATAGTTAATACCACGGGGAGGCCCATGAGGTTACAGGCCCCAGAAGGCAGTGCTCCAGCTTGCCCCGAGCAGCCTTCACTGAGCTCAAGCTAGCACAACTTGTCAGGACCCACCCTCTTTGCAAGGACCATCTCCACATACACGCAACAACGACACAGCACTCTTCATTGTATTCATGCTTTGCAAGCAGGAGCTAATCAGTATCACCACCCTCCTGGAAGACAGGTAAATATGCTTACCCCCATTTGACAGATGAGGAAACTGAAGCAAGGAGTGGCAGTGGGACTCATGAAGGGCTACTCAGCACCAGAGACAGAGCTGGTACTCAGGAATTGCTTGCATCAATATAATCTTTATAATAAGGCAGAATGGAAAACAACCTAGGGCATGGGAGGTAGGCTGCAAAACTTTGGCTGTGTCTACACGTGCCCCAAACTTCGAAATGGCCATGCAAATGGCCATTTCGAAGTTTACTAATGAAGCGCTGAAATGCATATTCAGCGCTTCATTAGCATGCGGGCGGCAGCGGCGCTTCGAAATTGACGAGCCTTGCCGCCGCGCGGCGCCTCCAGACGGGGCTCCTTTTCAAAAGGACGCCACCTTCTTCGAAGTCCCCTTATTCCCATGAGCTCATTATTATTTGTTATATTTTCTGGAGTCTGCACCTTGACTATACGCAGGGTTAGCAACCTTTCTGAGGCAGAGTGCTGAAATTTGACCTTTTGACCTCTGTGTACGGTCCAAGTGCCAGAGATAATATTTAAAGTCACTAAGAGTCCTACTTACAACAGCTTTGTTAATAAATAAATAAAGACCCAGAGCTTTACCATTTAGGTGGTGGTGGTTGGTAGAATTAGCTGGTCTTTTCTTAATCTACAGACAGCATGGCTTTGAACAAGCTCATGGCTTCCTGGTGGTGGAGGGACAGGGCTGCACTCCTGCCCCCTGTGCTAATGATAATTGGCTTGCATGCCGCTCTTGGCACCCATGCTGGGGTTGCTGACCCCTGGACTATACACTGACCAACAAATTTGGACCTTAACAAAAATTAGTTGCTTACCCCCAGCTAGGATAACCTGGCACAATAGCCCATGGGGGAGGAAAGAGCCTTTAGCCTAAGCAATAGCTGGGAAGAGACTCACCATACATAAAGACTCCATCTTGTATTTTTCAGGACTGTTTCTAACAATGTTCCACCACCCCCCACAGGTTGAAGCTTACACCTCCGACCCGTTGGTCTACCATGGGGGCATGAAGGTCTCCTTTGTCATCCAGTTGATGAACGCCATTGCCAAAATAGAGCGGTCCATGCCTAAATTGACTCTGCCAATCCTGGTGCTGCATGGTTCACCGGACAAGCTCTGTGACATCAAAGGTTCCTACTTATTGATGGACACCGTGCAGAGTCAGGACAAAACACTCAAGGTCACCTTGCTTCTTTCCTTTGAAGGGCATTATCCTGTACTTATCAGCCACTGCTTTGCTCAGTGTAGGCCACTGTTTCCCAATTTTATTTGGCTTCAGAACTCATTTAAACGCAAAAGAATTTTGCAGACCCCCATTCCCAAGCTTTGCCCCCCTCAGCCCTCACACCTACCCCCATCTCCAGGCTTTACCCACCTTAGCTCTCAGCCCCCAAATCTGCCTCCCTACCTCCAAGCTTTACACCTCATCCTGCAGACCTGACCCCCCCCAACCCCCAGGCTTAACCCCTCTCAGCCCCAAACCATCCCCCAGGACTAACCCATCCATGGCGCAGGCTGGAGAGCCTATGGCCACATGTACCCAGCAGAAGGAAGGCTGGCATGGAGGTGTTCCATGGGTGGAGGTGAGCTGAGCCACGACTATCGGCAGAGTGTGGCTGCTCACGTAGTGGGGTGAGTGAGGGGCTCTCTGCAGCTCCCTGCCCTGCTGCCGCTGAAATAAAGGAACCAAATTCAATTGGCTTAATGGCCAGATCCCTCCCGCCACCCTGCCATCCATTAAACCAATTAAGTTTAGTTCTATTGTTTCAGCGGCAACAGGACAGGGAGCTGCAGAGGAGTCAGCTATTGTAATGGAATTCTCTTGCGGAACCCATATTTTCACTTCGGAACCCCAGGGTTCCGTGGACACACTACTATAAGCTTAAGGGTTTGACTGAGTCACCATCACAGCAGGAGTCAGGTGCTGTTGACAGAGTGCAAAGCATGGGAAATTGTCAGCTGCTGGCATTGGCCGAACACCTGAAGGAGTAGAAGGAGGTTGGCACACTCCTGGGTTGGCTGTCAACCAGGTAACCCAGCCCTCCCAAACGCTGCGACAGTGCAGGCTGCTTTCACGCCAATTCCACCTCACTGCGTAGAGGTACAGCGAGAACTTTCCGAAACACAGCTGAACAAAAGCATCTGCTCCTTTGGAGAGAGCACACAGCTGATTAACCAATTGTTAGCACATGAATGAGCTTGAAAGGGAGATGGGGAGACCAAGCAAAAGCTTTTGTCATCAGAAAAAAAAATGTCTATACCAGCCATCAAAAGAGTGAAATTACACCCAGGGCTGTGGGAACGCCTCCCATGGCATTTACATGCCAAGGATGTGATTAATATTTCCTGCCTCTCATTGGGCTGCAAGCTTGGCTCACTGGATGCATCGACTGGCAAGGAGACTATGCGAGAATGGTTTTGCCCACTGCTTAAGTGCATGAAAGCTGCCTTTGCAAGAGACTTGTGCTTCTCAATGTATGTGCTGTATGGGGGTTAAAATAAGAGCCACGCTGGGTTTGCATGGCTTTCACTCCCTTACTGGCAGACAATAGACAATGGAATGCTCTGCCTGTGTAGGGCAGGTCTTGGTTTGATATCAATGCCATCTCCAGAGTGTGTGTTATCAAACTCTACTTGCAGCAGAGGGTCTGGACTAGCATGGGGCCTTGGAGCCTGGTTCTCCCATCTCCCCCATCGGTGCCTTAACCATGAAATGAGTTTAGGAGCCTATGTCCTTTTGTGGCTCTGGGCCCTGAAGATGAGTTTTTCCAAAGGCGATGAGCATTTACCATGCCAGCTAAAGTCAGTCTGGGCATTGGGTGCTCAGGAACATGTGATCATACCTCACATTCTCCTGTGAGTGAATCTCCCTCCATGAGGAGAGAGGCAGGAAAAAAACTGGAGGAAGAGAAGGAATTGTAATTGTAACATGGCAAACCTGAGCAGGGAGGACAGCTGTGCAACTTGGATAATCCTGTTAAATCTCCTGCTGAACCTGACTAGATCTCAAGTTGGTGGCTTCCCTTAATTTTCTCTCTCTCATAGATAGGGTGAATGATGAAAGACGGACGAGATTTGTGCAAGGCAGGGATGTGGGCGCTCTGGAGTGCAGCCTAAGGGCTGCTTGGTTCTTGCAGGGGAGTTGGCTGACCCAGTGTTCTTTCTCTGATTGCAGGTCTATGACGAGGCCTATCATGCTCTCCATAAAGAGCTGCCAGAGGTCAGCACTGCTGTGTTTAAGGAAATACTAACGTGGATTGATCAGAAGGTCTCAGCAGCCGGAGAACCCAGCCACACTTAAGAACAGCTGCCTTGTTACTTCTCAGTGGTCTTCTGAGGATGGAAGTTTGTGTTTGATTGGGTTGGTTTTTTTTCTTTCCCTTTTTTTTTTTTAAAAAAAAGTCTCTCTGGAAAAGATTTACCTTAGAGGGACTCCTAGGATTCTTTGCTATGAATAGACATTCCTGTTACATAGGAGTGAGACACTTCTCAGTCACTTAAAGAGGCCATTGCCCGAAGGCAGGAAAGGGGTTATAGCAGTGGGAGAAGGCGCAGTAAACTTTCCAGGTTGGTTGTTGCACTACAAGGCTCCTGTTCAAAAAAGCCCCCAAAGCTCCCTGCCTGCTTTCCCCCCATGGTCTTTGTTTTCTCTGGAATTCCTGATGTGCCAAGGCTGTTTTTATTCTGCAATAATCTTGGGAACGTTCAGTAGTTCTGCATCTTTCATTTCATTCCATTTCTGCTCCTGCAGAGTATGGTTCCCTTCCCTGCTCCAGCAGTTGCAGAACATGTTGTATAAGAAGTCTTTACCCTGGAGATGAGCACACTAGAGAGAGTTAGCAAAGAGAGCTGGGGAGAGGAAATAATCCCACACTTGAAGGTGAAAAAGCTAATCGTCTAGGTCATACTAACTTGGAGGAACCCCACTCCTAGCACATGAGGCCCCTCCCCTGGCAGTTTGTGCTCTAGAACAGTATGTTTAAGAGCTATTTAATTCCCAGTACCAGAGCTGAGTTCCCAGAGGAGAATGTAGTATAAGATACTTAAAACCTACTAAGCACACACAAACCTTGTGACTTCCAGATAACATACCCTTTCCCCTCTGCAAGGTGAGCTACTCTGCAAATATTCCTAGGGCCTGCTTTTTAAAAAAAAAAAATTACTTGTGCTACTGACACTTAAGATGTAAAGTCAAAGTTTTATTTAAGAGGAAATATTAATATACTATATTATATGTATCTCGGCAGCTCAGAGAGCTGTCAATGAGGAAGGGAGGAAAGTCTGAAGATAGAGCCAACTGTTCTCACAACTGCACACTCTCAGCCATGGCAGTTTTGTCCTAGCCTGGCCCATTCCTCTCGTCTCAGCTCTATAGCAGTCATTTGGCCTTTTCCCTCCTTAGCTGGTGATGACCAGAAATGCTAGTCTGGCTTAGACCATCTATTGAAGGGCAGGGGTTGAGGAGATGGGCCTGCACCTTGACAGTCCACTTATTTATTAAGAACTCCCTAATGTTATTAGCTTCCCCTGCAAGCACTTCCAAGTCTGAAAAGGCTCTTTCTTGAGTGATCCTTCTAGACTTAGCAGCTGTGTCTTAGCTGGATGGCAGTGATGGGTTGTACTTACTCCTGAGATTGTTAAAAGCAGATCATAGAGTACCTAGGTAGCCAAACATCTGCATCTGAATACTGGGGCTACATAGAACACTCCCTGGAGAGAATAGTGATGAATCTACCACAAGGGCAGCTGCCACTAAAAGGTGCACAAACCCAGCAGTTTCTAATACTGGTTGGAAGCTACAGACCCAAATGCCCACACTGGTCTTTTATATCAGCAAAGCTAGAGGAAGACTTCTAGGAGAACTTTCCATGGTAAAACTCACGCATGTGGTAAAGGAGCTTGCATCAGCCTGTTAGCCTTTCCTCTGGCAGTTGTGTTACAGCTTGCCTACATAGGAAAATCTACTACCAGAACTGTACTGATATACCACTGTGGCTATACCAGTATGAAGTCCCTGTGTGGCCATACACCTTGCACAATAAGAGAGTGTCCACATAGTTATGCCAGTGAACACTCTTAGATCAGTTATACTGGAACAGTATACCAGGCATTGTTTTGCCAGGCAATGTCCCATGCCAATAGGCCTCTGTCCACAAGCAGGAGGAAGTTCAGCTTTTTCCTTCCACTCCCTTAGTTTCCATCAAACTTCTGCAGCTAGGGGAAGGGGAAGGGGAAGGGGAAGGGGAAGGGGAAGAATCATTCCCCACAGAGAAAAATAAGCCCCCTTTGTGGCTCCCATTGTAGAGGGGCCATGTGTCCTCTCTGGGCATTGCCCAGCAGCTGAAGTTATCACAGGTCCTTGCTACTGTTTGCCCTGAAGGAGAATAGGGCTGTGTTTCCATCATGACAGTGTGCTGCTGTTTCAGTGGCTTGTAAGGCAAGGTACTGCTATTACACCACCATGTCTGGACTCAGGAAAGGTAAACTTTTGCAATAATAATAAGCATTGGAGCCTGACTTTCATTAGCTCACACCTGTTCTCTAATAACGGTTTGAAGTTAATGTCATCCCAGGACTTGCAACTGTGTAGTGCATCAAATCAGAAATGCTGTGCTTTACAGATTGGCCTCTGGCATTAGTACAGCTCTGGCTTCCTGGCTGCAATCTGAGAAACTATTATTAGTCTCAGCAGTTCAGCTGGACTTGAATTTAAAACACTGTTCCAGCCATTACAATCAGCTGCTACCAGCCACACCTGTAAAGCCCCTGCAGTGTTTTTTGGATATCAACACCAGGTGAAGCTCAGGCACTACATACTCAAAGAGCTTCCATCGAGCTGCTTCTTTTTCTGCTAAGGGTAAGTCCCTCATTTCTTCTCCTTTGACCCCCTGCCAGATTATCTATGAGCTGGGGCGAGTGCAAGCATGGAGATTTAAGCTATTGGTAGAGCTTGCCTGCCTCTGAGGCCTTAATCAAGCATGAGGGTAGGTGTAATCACACAGTGAGGTGTGCTAGGGTAACATGGGGCACACTAGGAGTGTGCTATAAACAAAGAATCAATGAGAAAGTAGGATTTTCAAAAGTTGTTGTACTGAGTCTGCTCCCCTTGAAGTCCAGGGGAATTTTACCATTGACTTAAATTGGAGCAGTTAGTGGAGTGCTGACCTCTTCTTGGGGGCAGGGCAAGAATCCTAAATGAACAAGTACTTAGGGGAGAAAAATAAAACTAATCTTACAGTGTGATTGGCCACAGCCCTGCTGTTTCCTAGAATCTGTATGTGGCCCCAGGAAAGCCTGGTGTCAATGCCTTTGACTGGCTCTGCACTTTTGCCTGAGAAAGCTGCTTTCCTTCTGAACTTGGAAGCAGTTTGTAAAAAGAAAGTGAGGAAGAGAAAAAGAACACGTCTGGCTAAGCTCAGCAGAGCTGCATGGGCAGGGGAAGTGGTCAAAGGACAATTGGCATCTGCTGCTGCTTCAGCCAGGTCTCTGAAGCGCTACCTTTTGGGCCATGAGGCCCAGAGAAAACTTGGCTGAGAAACTCAGGGAAGGACTCTAACAGGCTTGAGCTGCTCAAATATCCCTGTTCAATATAGAAACTCTCCACTGGTGTAAATCAGCATTCGCTGTAGACTCACTTCCAGGTGTAAACCAACATAGCTCCAGTGAGGTCATCTGTGCTGCACTGAGGGACAGCAACTGGGGATCTACCCCACGCTTACATTCTTGCTGTTACAGTCAATCCTTTGCTGTAGGTTTGAACTGGCTTAAACCGATACACACCTAGTCTGCACCCTGTCCTAGGGGAAGTCCCTTCCTGAGCAACTTCACTGGCAGCAGCAAACTTGCCACCTGTGGGAATGTAAATCAAACCTTTTTTTGAAACACCAGGGACACCTTAGGGGGAGCACTGCTGGCCTTATGAACTTCCAGATTGCTCTGCTGAGACAACTGGGGACACTTTCCCTCTGAGACTGGAGTGCATTTCTGACAGAGCAATAGTCGTTTGTAACTACTGTATATATCTCACCACACATACCCAGCATAGCATCAAAAGACCATACTCACAATGTGTAATTCACACTCTTTTCTATTTAGACTGCTCTTTTTATATTGGTCACCTTAGCACACTGTCAACATAAACCTGTAGAGATCATTTATTTTTCCAATTCCAGTAACTTCTGAGCCCATTAATTGTTCCATTGTGCTCCAGTTTAATACAATATATACACATGTGCATACACGTATTTTCAGTGGGAAAAGTGTGTACAAGTTTAGGGTTCTTTAAAGGAATACAGATATATTGCAACTAATAATAAAGTTATGTTTTCTGAATGTGGTGTATTTGGGAGCATCATTTGCTGCAGTCAGCAGAATATAAGAGAACAATAGAAAGAAGGATCTTTAAAACACTTCACCTTTTGGGTGGGGATATAGTTAAGCCACAGATACTGCTAACCTGCAATCTCCAGCATAGTAACATTGCAGGTGCTGCCGCCCCACCTGTCATCCTGCCCAAACTTGCAATGTAAAGGCTGTTTACTCTTGGGTTGGGAAAGTCTGCACTAGTGTAGCTATGCCACAGAACATCTATGCCAGGGCCAAGCCTCTGACTAAAGCTTAGACTGACCTAGCTACCTCACTCAGGGGTATGAAAAATTCACACCCTTGGGAAAAGTAGTTACATCAGCCTAAACCCTAGTATAGACACCACTACATTGACTCCTAGGACAGAAAAAGCCCTTCCACCACTGTAGTATCTACAGCAGAGCAGCACAGAGGCGGCTGTGTAGCTGTAACACAGACATACTCTCAGATTTGCATCAGAGAAGCAGATGCAAGGAATCCAAGTGTAAACAAGCCCTGAGCTCTCTGGGACGCGGCCCATCCCTTCGGTACATTTGCACAAGCCCTAGCAACATGGGGACTGGAGCCTGATTGGTGCCCCTTGCACTATGGCAATCCAGTAACCTACACTGGCACTGTTGCTACACAGCAGTGGGGGCACTTAGGTAACCCATGCTGGAAGGGACTCTTCAGGTTTTCATACAGGCTAATCTGTATAAAGCTTTCAAAGTATTACCTGAGCTGAAATTTACCAAACTAGTTTTTAACCCCACCATCAGTTTCATTCTGCAAATACTGAATGCAGGCCAGAAGAGAGGCTGGAACGTAAGTCACAGGTATTTTAAACACTGCCCTTGTCCACAGGGGCAGCTCCAGAATGAAGCCTTTGGGACCCCTGGATTTTCCTGTAAAATTTCAGGAGGCTGGTAGGTCCCAAGTGCCAGTGGATGGAGGCTCACATGGCCTGGGGTATTTGTTTACATTCTGGGGCACCCTTGCAGTGTTAGAGGCTGCACTCACCTATGGAGATAGGATCTCTTTTCCAAAGACCCCACCCAGCTACTTCAGTACTTTTCAATAACAAAACACTTCATCAACTAGAGTCCCAGTCCTGGAACTGGCTCAGCACATGCAAGCCTGCTGTGCCAGACAGACCCTGCTGAAGTCCACAGGGCTCCAGAAAGGTGAAGAGATCCACACATATGAAGAGAGCTGCAGCATCAGGGCTTACAAACCTAGCACAACACCAGGCAGAGTGGTGGGTGATGGCCAAGAACATGAGAAATATTTTCTTCTCTGACTCCAACCCTAGAGTCCTCAGCACTAGAGGATTTTTGTCCAAGGAGAGCAGGGAGTCACCCCACTTTAAAGAGGCTTCTATGCCAGCCAGCCCTCCCACTCACCCGTACACACTGAAATACATTGGCACTGAGCTGACACGTGCTTCCCACATGTTATTACTCAGGGGGCTAGGTGGCCAGTTTTCAAGTGAGAAGTGTGGTCAAATAGGGGACCTGACAGTATCTGGTCAGATTCACTGGCCAGACAACCCTGACTCCTGCACCCCCCACCACTGTGCCCCTTCTCACACCCCAACTCTGACTCCTGCACCCCCACACCTCCCCGCGCTCTGCCCTGTGCCCTTTCTCATGCCCATTCTCACACCCCAACCCTGACACCTGCAACCCCACACCTCCCAGCCCGCTGTCCCCTCATACCAACCCCTCACCCCAACCCTCACTGCACCCCCACACCTCCCAGCCCTCTGCCCTGACTCCTAAATCCCCATATCCTTCCCTGAATCCCACCACCACTTACATTTCTTACAAGGGCTGCTGTATTACAACCATCCAACCTCCTGCTCTGAGGGTCCCTGCTCCTCCCCCCTGCCCATCCCCCAGGGCGAGGCTACAATCAGACAGTACCTGTAAGATATGTAAGTCACCCTCACCCCTGCTCTTCCTTTGCCCAGCCCCTTGGTCAATCTGATGGGTTGCCAGTTCTGCAGGACAGGCACAGTGGTTCACTATGTGTAGCACCAAGGGCAGGAGAGGCCTTTCCAAGATCCAGAGCAGAGGCACTCCTAGCCTACGAAGAACAGCAACAGATCCTCATGTTCACAATGGGAAAGTTGCTAACATTTGAAAGTTGCCCTTCTGCCCATGTGCAGCATTGGCCTGACGCAAAGAGAAGCATTAAGACCCTGACAGTTGTACAAAGGTGAATTAGGGCTCATTCCTCAGCTGTAGGTATTCAGTGCCATGCAAGGGTGAGCCATGATTTGAGGTGGGGGCACTCCCAGACTTTAGTAAGTGGTCAAGGGTTGCACTTTTCTATGGGGGGGGGGGCTGTCTGGGATGGAAGTTGGATGAAAGAGGTTGTGATCTGGGGTGCAGGTTCTGGGAGGGGATATGGATGCAGCAGGAGATTCTGGCTTGGGGGAAGGGTGTAGGAGCAGATGCACAATCCAGCAGGGAGTTGGGATACCTGGTACCAGAGGTTGGCTCTGACCAGGAAGCACTTACCTCAGCAGCTTTTTCAGGCAGGATTCTCTGCCTGCCAGTAGCCCCAGCCCACTGGCTGTTCTGTGTGGCTCTCTCCACTGGGGTGGGGAAGGGCTGTGTGCTTCTCCCACCCCCCAGTAAAATCTCTCAGCTCCTACTGGCCAGTTTGTGGCCAGTAAGAGCTGAGAGATTTTGGGGGCAGGGGTGGGGGCAAAGCAGAGAGCAACCAATAATCAGGGGTGGACCCACAGGCTGGATTAAAAGGCTTGGCAGGCTGGATCTTGCCCACCCTGGTCTCACTCCATCATGCTCACAGACTAGAGAAAGACCTATTGCAGGCTCTCAAACACTGGCATGCATGTGGTGGGCTTGAAGTCAGATGTTCAGACTTGCATAAAAGAGGAGATTAGACCTCTGAGGCTAGCGGGAGCGAGCACCCTTTAATACGGAGCAGAAGGGAAACCCACCCTTAAAATGCTCTGCGGCGGGCATGTAAACGCGCTAGGCTGAAGGAGTGCAGAAGGACAAGCGCTTCTTCCTGTATCCTTCACATAAAGCCTTGGCAGGAGGTGAACAGGAAAAGGCCTAAAGCTAATGGAAGCAATGTGCAGACAAGGGCCAACATCCTTTTAAATTTTGGAGGGCTAGAAACCATACTACTTTTTAAGCTAGTAACTGTCACTCAAGCGAACAGACAGACTCACCCAGCCTCTGGCCAAGGTTTGGTGGGAGCCCCAGCTCACACTCCCAGAAGGGGTGGGGCAGGGCCAGGGCAGCCAGCCCTCCACATTGGCTGAATTATGCCATTTACCCTCCCTCTGCCCCGTGCTGTTTGGGGCATGAAGCATGGGGCTCTGGCCACTGCCATAGTAGCAACAGGGCCCTGGGCTATTGCCCCTTTCTCTGTCAACAGACCTGCCATCGCTGCACACAGATTTGGACTAGCTAACATGGCAGGGTGTTGGCATGCCTGTTTATTGAAGCAAGAATGTGAATGCAAAGGCTTGCCTCATATGTCTGCACGCCTGTGCTGTGCTGTGCGTGGCCGTGTCTACCAGCCATTTTTCCTGTGAGACTTAATGATTTGGGTGAGGGACTGGATTCCACCCTCAGCAAGTTTGCAGATGACGGTAAGCTAGAGGGAGAGGTAGATATGTTGGAGGGTAGAGAGAGGACCCAGAGTGACCTGGATAAATTGGAGGATTGGGCCAAAAGAAGTCTGATGTGGTTTAACAAGGAGAAGTGTAGAGTCCTGCACTTGGGACAGAAGAATCCCAAGCATTGTTATAGGCTGGGGACTGACTGGCTAAGCAGCAATACAGTGGAATGGGACTATGGGGTTATAGTGGATGAAAGGCTGGATATGAGTAAACAGTGAGCTCTTGTAGCCAAGAAGGCTAACAGTATATTGGGGTGCATTAGGAGGGGCATTGCAAGCAGATCTAGAGAGGTGGCTGTTCCCCTCTATTCGGCACTGGTGAGGCCACATCTGGAATATTCTGTCCAGTTTTGGGCCCCCCAGTATAAAAAGGATGTGGATGTGCTAGAGCAGGTTCAGCGGAGGAGAACAATGACTCTGCCCCAGTTTGATGAGGCACATGACAAGGCTCAGCTGAAAGGAGTCATAAGCGCTGAGTGATATTGCTGCACAGCCAGGATCAGTGCCACCACATCAGCTGCCTCTTTACACAATGCTTAGTAATTAGTTGCCCAGTGTTTACTCCCTTCTCACAGACCCATTCAGGCCTAGCTCACTGGCTAACTCCCATTTCAAGAAGCTGAGGGAAACATCAACTCTTTATAGACCCCTTCAACTGTAAGCTGATGTGAGCTGTAGAGCAGGTGAATTGCTCAGATTCCTGACACCACCCAGCTGTGTAACACTCAACATGCAGTCGTTGAACACAGCCCTGTGAAGCCAGGTAGGAAGTATCAGAATTGTAAACTAACCTCCTATCGTCCCATTCCTTCTATAGAGATGTCGCTGTGCTGCTTCTTTACCTTGTGTATCTTCACTATCAAAGCATCACAGCGTATATGACAACCCATCTTATGTGTCACAGCCTGGGCCTAAATGCAAGAGTGATTAGCTGACACGTGCTCAGAGCAGTGGGAGTGGCGGGGAAAGCTGCTTTTCAAGTGCCTTGACAAGGAGGACCATGGCTTGTAGTGACCTCACTGCAGGGGGTTAGCTTTGCATCTAGAGTAAGGCAGCAAGAAAGACATTAAAATCCAAGATTGCTGGCACCATCAGCCTCACCTCACTGAGTAACCCCTGTGTGCTAAATGCACTGACCAACGTAAGAGGAAGCAACTCCTCCACTGAAGGGGGGAAGTGAGGGAAGCTCAGGAAAATTAAGCCAGGTTCAGGACCTCACCATCTAAACAATCTGGTGGGACAACAATGTCCACGCAGCAAAGCTGGGTTTAGAACGCGTTGCCAGGGCACATTTAGATTGTTTGGGTTTTGTATTGCATCCAGCAAAACCTTTGGTCTGGCTAGGGAAAAAAAACCAAAGCCTTTAAAATGCTGACCACAGCACCTCGTGGCCTCTTGTGTAGGTGAAGGCAGGAGAGCGACAGGAAAAGAGTTTGCCGGCGGGGGGTGTGGATCAACCCAATAAAATGTCTGGGATCGGCAAGGCAGCTCAGAGCCACTTTCTATATTGCTTTTGCGACCAAGGCGGCCCCCTGCGTTCCAGTCAAAGCCCTTATAGACCCTGTTGTGAAGAGATGAGATGGAGTGTCTCTGAACTCGCCAGGTTCAAAGAGAGAAGATAGGCTGGGAGGGAGCTAGCCCCCATTTTTTATGTATGTGGGGGTGGAGGGAGTTGCTGCAAAGGAAACACGTCTCCAGGTGAATGATACACTTGAGACAGCTGTTGTGTGATCCCCACTGAGGCACAGCTGGAGGAGTCCTGGCAGATTTATACCGGGAGCCATGTAACACAAGGAGGTCAGTCAACCAGACTCTGACACCTCAGTGGGAGGTGAAAAGATCAAAACTGAGAGCTGTGGAGCTGGCACTGTCCATCATTTCTGGATATTGACTCCTAAAAGCACTAGAGTGTGAACTTGGACACAGCCCCAGGGCAATGGGGGATGCCCCAGGACAATGGCGGACACCCCAGAGTAACTCCTCTCTCACTTCCTCCTTATTACAAGGGGGAGCTGTTTGCAGCTGGTTTACATCCCATCCCATTACAATGCCCCACCCCCACCTTGAGTCAGTTTCACTGAGCAGAGTATCAGGGGTCAGGTCAGACCTCTTACAGAGCAAGTAGGCAGGTTGCAAATCACTTCTTACTGGTGTACCCAGACTCAAGGTCCTCAGTCCATGCACACTATGTGTGTAGGGCAATTCTGACTCTGTAGCACAAGTGTATAGTCCAAGTAAGAAGCCCCACTCTCCATGAGAAGCAAATGGACAGAGTCTAAAATCTGGTTAATCTGATCCCCAAGTGGTTCCCAACATGGGGTCTGTGGAGTTGGGGGTCTAGGAGGGTAGTACAGGGGATCTGTGGAAAAAAATAAAAATGATTATCAAAAATAAGTTTTAATTAAATTGCAAAGTTATAATGAATTTTTTTAAATTAAATATCTTCCAATAATGTTAACTGCTGTCTGAAGAATCTGTTGTGGTTTCCTTTTTTCACATAATGATGTGTGCATAGCAGCTAGAATTGGTTTTGATGATGGGGCCACAAATGGTTTAGGGGAGTGATTGGTTATTTGCATTAGTGAAAAGGTGGGGGAACCACTGCTCTAGATCATCCGTTTGTCTAAGAAAAAGCTACAGACCATCCTCAAGAGCCCCTAGTCTGGGAGAGACTCCCTGTGGGAGCCAGGCTCCAATTTATTACCTTCACGTAAGCCTGTAGATACTGGAATCCAGGGAGGATCCAGATCAGACTCTGGCAAAATCCACACCACTAGTTGTAGTAGATGCTCTGTGAGCAAGGCCAACTTCACTGTGTTCCTCTGCTCTGTTAATCTCTCCTGGTGCAGCGTCAGCGAGGGCAGACAGCATTAGCGTAATAGGCACAGTGGGAAAAACAGCCCTTCCGTCCCACCGCTGACCAGGCACTGCTTTGATGTCTGCCTGGTCTGCTTTCTCCACTCTTTGCTGCATATGCTCTTGGAGTTGAGTTGCCTGCTATTTTCTCAGCATACAATACAGTTCTAGTGCAGAACTGCCCTGCAGTGAACTCCTTCAGCAGCCAATGTGAGCATCTTGTTGGAGCAGAGTAGCGTCTGATTCAATAAGCATTACTGTGGGGCCTGGTGGGGGGGGAGGGAGAGAGAGCTCAAGGGCAGTGCAAGGACACTGCATGAGCTCTGCAGCCAAACAAAACCGGCAGGGTTGCTCCCTCTTCTGTAATCTTAGAAATCTGCAGGAGGAAGAAGTGGTCCCCAGCTGCCAGCATTCTCTGTAAAAACCCAAGCGTGCACACCTGCTTCCCACAAGTGGACATCTGTAGAAGCCTCACACTCCGAGAGGAAATACAAGTTCCTCCTCTTTGACCAAGAATTGGAAAGGACAGGAGCAGCGTGTACATGCAAGAGCCTTTTGTGCTTTGCCATTATTCCAGCAGGCAGGCGTGACACCATCACCACCTGGGGCTGTGCAATCTGTCACAGCAGATAATTAACTTTAGGATGGTCCCCCAGCCTTTCTAATCTGACTGCTGAGCCTTTGGCCATTTAACAAAATATATTCTCTCGTTGTTCTGGTGCATATTTTTCTCTTTAGGGGACTGCAGCTCAGACAGTAGAGGTGATACAGACGAGTGAAGTTGTGCCGCTTGCTAGCTGAGTGTAAATCATTGCACTACTATAGCACCGATTCTTGAACTACTTTGCACACATGAAATTAAGCCCTTCTGTGGGGTGAGGAATAGGCTTCGCCCCCTCTTACTGAGAGGACAATCGAATCAGGCTCCTAGCCTGTCCTAAAAAGTTGTGTAGAGCCACAGCACAAGCCCAGCCTATAAGCATCTTGCCTGAAGTCACAAACCACCACTAGCACCCAGAGACTCTGCCAGAGCACTGCTCTCTGCATGCTCACCACTACACAAATCCTTCTTTCCTGGCACAGGTGGCTGTTTTGGTCCTTCCTTGCCACATGTCTGAAGCACAATGAAACTGCTCAGCCTATGACTAATGGGAGCGCTAGCTTACCCATTTCCAAATGGACCTAGGGCAATGCTTTAAGTGGCTTCCAAAAGAAGTCCTCTGGTGTTGTGTGGAGCAAGGCGGTGCTTCTGGGTACAGGTGAAAGGGACGAGAGCTGTAAGAGCCCAAAGGCTCCTATTAACACTTTGATTGTCTACAGCAGCAGGGTTTGGTTTTGTTTTTATATTTTGTGCCTGTGTGTGTTTTGTCAGAGGAAATGCAAACTGCACGAGCAGCTGCTTAATTATTTTGCAAGGCGCTTCAGATTCCAATTACAGACACAATTCTATGGCGGTAAACAAATTAGCAGGGTCTTCAAGGTCACTGGCTCCCCTGTCTCCAATGAGGTTTTCAAATGTGTAGCAGGAATGGAAAAGTACAGACCTTTGCCTGCTGATAAGTGCTCCCCCTGCCAACAGGCGAGTTACGCTTGCAAGTTCATTGGTGCAGCTCAAGGCTGCCCACAGGAGCCCCCAGAGCAGAAAAAGGCAACTCACCCGTATCTTCGGCCCCACTCTGCTGTCCCCCTTCAGCTTACACTGTTGCACATACACACCCCATACAGGGCTCTGGCTCTCTGCTGTTACAAGTAGAAGGTGCAGGAGAGTACAGGGGACTGGTAATTGAACAGAGCTTGCCCAATTTTCCCCGGAGCTACAGTGATAGCCATTGCCCCGGAAGTTGTCAGGAGGCCTATGTGAAGTGTTCTCAGTATGGTTCTTTGTGGGACATCTGTCCATATTAGAGAAAATTTCTACCCCCAGTGATGCCCTTGTGGGCAGCCAAAGCAGCCGGGCAAATGAATGAATGGGCCAGGGAGAGTAAACAGCTCTCTGGTGCCTAGCAGTGATGGCATTTCTGCGGTGAGGGACATTGTATGCTTACAGTCTTTGCTAGTGTGTATGTTAGGGACAGCCTGCATGCTCTAGGATGAAGCTGGACACAGGAAGAAGGGTTTCAGCAACAGTGGGATCTCTATCTGGTTCCTTGTCCATTCACACACCTGGGCAGAATTCCACTGGATGGCATCTATTGACTCCTGCCTCCGATACCTGCAACAGTGGGCATGGTTTGAGGTTCTCTACTCCATGACTCCTCCTGGTGCCTTCACTTTTATCCTTTGGCTTGTACCGCCCCCACCCCCCGCCTTTCTTGTTTAAGCTTAAAGCAGTCAAGTAGCACTTTAAAGACTAGCAAAATAGTTTATTAGGTGAGCTTTCGTGGGACAGACCCACTTCTTCAGACCATAGCCAGACCAGAACAGACTCAGTGGGTCTGTCCCACAAAAGCTCACCTAATAAGTTATTTTGATAGTCTTTGAAGTGCTACTTGACTGCTTTTTGTTTTGATAGTGTATAGACCTAGCACGGCTCCCTCTCTGTTACTATTGTTTAAACTTGTTTTTCTTTTTTTGTAACAGAGAGGGAGCCGTGTTAGTCTGTACTCCAGCTAACCAAAGCAGCAGAAATGTAGCACTTTAAAGACAAAATGATTTTTTTTTTTTTAACTTATTTATTATGATTTCTTTTTTTGGCCTGCTGTGATCTGTTGATACCTGTATTCTGTGGGCTCTCCCTCACCCAAGGGGAATGTCATTGCTTTAGTGAACGCCACTGACCAAATCCCAGTCAAAGAGACCAGAACCTTGGACAAGCACTACAAACATACCAGTGGGTGGGGGTTGAAATCTGCTACAAAAACTCCAATTTTATTCCATTTCTCCTTCAATATCCAGGTATAAACAGCATCACCTGCACCTTATTGCCTATTTAAAAAGAAACCACAGCAGTTTCCAACCCATCATTAAAAGGCATTTTAGTTTTCATGGTATTCTGTCCCACATTAGTTAAAACTGAAATGTTGCCCATAGCTCCCAAGTTGATTTCTGAGATGGAAGAGAAACTGAAACAGGGATAAACTTTGTTCACCTTCCCCTTACAGCAGTTTATTAAAAATAAATAAATAAATAAAAAACAAAGGCAACCTGGGAACGTGGCGCTTTCTATGAAGGCGGAAGGTTTCTGAAAGCCACATACCACAGCTCCAGGGATCAGGCCAGCATCTGTATACAGTGACCAGACAGCTTTCTCAAGCCAAAAGTACTGGTTAGTCTTGACAGTGGGAACAAAGCACATAGAATCATAGGGTTGGAAGAGACCTCCAGAGGTCACAGCGTCCAACCCCCTGCTGAAAGGAAGACCAATCTCGACTAAATATCTCAGCCAGGCTTTGTCAAGCTGGGACGTAAAGACCTCTAGGGAAAGAGATTCTACCACTTCCCAAGGTAACTGATTCCAGAGCTTCACCACTCTCCTAGTGATATAGTTTTTCCTAATAGCCAACCTAGATTTCCCCCACCATAGCTCGAGACCATTGCTGCTGCTTCTGCCGTCTGCCATTACTGAAAACAGCTTCTCTCCATCCTCTTTTCAACCACCCTGAATTCAGATAGTTGAGGGCTGCTACCAAATCCCCCCCTCGCTCTTCTCTTCTGTAGATTAAATAAGCCAAAATCCCTCAGTCTTCTATAAGTCATGCACTCCTGCCCCTTAATCTTTTATTGCTCTCTCCAATATGTCCACATCTTTTCTGTAATGGATGCCCAGAATTGGATGCAATACTCCAGGTAGTCCCAAATAAAGGGGAATTATTGCATCCCTAGATCTGCTGTTGATGCTTCTACTAATACACCCCAGTATGCTGTTAGCCTTGTTGGCTACCAGGGCACACGGTTGGCTCATACCCAGCTTCTCATCCACTGTAATTCCCCAGGTTCTTTGCACCAAATTGCTGCTTAGCTAGTCTGTTCCCAGCCTGTAATAGTGCTTGGGATTCCTCTGTCCTAGGTGAAAGACTCTGCACTTATTCTTGTTGAACCAAAGATTTATTTTGGTCCAATCCTCCAATTTTTCTAGGCCTCCCTGGACCCTATCCTTACTCTCCACCATATTAGCGTCTCCCGCTAGCTTTGTATCATCTGCAGTCTTGCTGAGGGCACAATCCATACCCTCATTCAAGTAACTAATAAAGATGTTGAACAAAACTGCCCCCAAAACCAACAGTTGGGGTACTCCGCTTGATCCATCTGCCAACTGGACAAAGATGTTGATTATACCAGTTGAGTATGACAATCTAGCCAGCTTTCTATCCACTTTGGAGTCTATTTATCCAATCCATACATTAACTTGCTGGCAAGGATGCTGTGGGAGATTGACTTTAGCAAAGCTTTTGATACAAGGTACACATATTATGTCCACCACTTTCCCCATAGCCACAGAGCCAGTTGCCTTCTATGACAAGGTAATCAGCGTGGTCAGGCATGCCTTGCCCTTAGTGAATCCACATTGACCATGCTCACCATAAGACAAAAAAAAATTTTAACACAATAACTTCTGTCACCCTAAAGCCCTGTCACCGTCTGGTATCATCTGGCCAGGCAACTTTGCTGCTTTAGGTCCTCCATCAGAGTCAGACTCTCAATTTGCTCTCTCCAAAAAGAGGTCCCCAACAACTGCCTCACCCTGTCTCCAGCTAGTGACTTTAACCATTTAGTGTCCGTTTGATCTTCTTGCTTCCAGCCTTGGCAACACCAGTTGGAACTTAGGCATGAGGCATTACCCCGTAGTGACACCCCACCCTGTTTAGAATGAACTTATCTTTAATTACTGTGGTGCTAGCCTGCTTGTTTCTTAACCTTACCACTTTTAAACTAAACTAACATATGCTTACAGTAAACATTCCAGTAATCTAATACAGCCAGACAGTAACTATCCCAAATACAAAGTCACATACTGCATCTATACATCATTACAGATCAGCCCCATGACCTTCATGACTCCTTGGGAAATAGAGTTTAATTTAGGCATTGGATTAGCTGTCTCTCTCCAGGGGACTAAGACAGTGGATGCTCCTCAATGCTTGGACTGTTTCCACAAAAGAAAATTCCTAAGAGATCAATTAAGAGTTTGTATGAAACTTCTGATATGCTCTAATGTCTAATTAAAGGAAACTTGGCAAAGAAAGCTGTTTAGCCCAGAAGGAGGTGAACAGTCCAGATGAGAAAGCAACCCCTCCATCTCCCAAGAAAATGTCTGCAGAGGAGACAGTATGGACAGAAGGGAGAGAGGATTTAGCGAGGCAGTCACAGCTACAATAAGAGAACTATCAGATACTATTCCTTAGATATTTTCAACTTTTAAGAAAGTTTCCAATAATGAGAGGATAAAATACTCAGTGGCCAAATCGTGCACTTCTGAATCAAAGTTGCCAATGAAGTCAATGGAACTTGAGGGTTACTGAAGGCTGCAAGATCAGGCTCTGTTTTTAATTAACAGCTGGCTTTTTCATCTAAAAAAACTGAGACTCGCAACGCTCTTCTAAAGTCAAAAAAAGTGCTTTGTAGAAGATGTCCCATTAGGAACAGATTGATTGATTAAGTGAGCCAGATGCAAACTCACCATATCAAAACAAAAAAGCAGTCCAGTAGCACTTTAAAGACTAACAAAATAATTTATTAGCTGTGACGGGCAGATCCACTTCTTCAGAGCTGAAGAAGTGGGTCTGTCTGACAAAAGCTCATCACCTAATGAATTATTTTGTTAGTCTTTAAAGCGCTACTGGACTGCTTTTTTGTTTTGATAGTGTATAGACTAGCCCGGCTTTCTGTTACATTACAAATATGTTACCATTGCACAAATAAGTGCTTCTTTCACTTTGCAGTACCGCATTGGTTTTTTTTTATGGAAACATCTCACCATTGCTAAGCCCCATGGAGCTGCACCTGCATTGACAACACTGGGACACCGATGGAGACAACATCCACCACTCACCAATGTTACTACAATAAACCCTCAAAATGCACGATTTTGAATTGCACTTAACTTGCACTAATGTGTTAAACACAACTCAAAAGCTCACTTCTCCCTGGCCCTGGTTCAACCCCCCGCCCCCGTCCCACTCATCACCCACGCATGGCTCCAGCTCAACCCCAGTGCCAGCTCACACCCCCTACATGCAGCTTCAGCTCAACCCCCCCGCCCCCACCTGCTCCTGTTCAAACCCCACGGCTCTGGCTCAACCTCTTTTCCTCCCTGCCCTGGTCAACCCCCCCTTGTCCCAGCTCACCACCGCTGTGTGCAGCTCCAGCTCAGCTCCACCCCTCCACCCTCCCCTGCAGCCCTAACCCACCGCCAGGCTTAATCCTCCTCAACTGTCCCTCCATCCCCAGGACTTACCTTCCAAAAGGAGCTCCAGGTGTTCCTGCTGCTTCCCCCACTGCAGAACATGCATTCCGCCAAGGAAAAAGCCCCTGATTTACATGAAATTTGAGTTACATGAGGGTGTGTGGGACCATAAAGTGACGTACTAGCGTACCACTGCGTCTTCTAACCCAGGGTCTGGGTGTGGCCCACAAGACATTCTGTTTAGCGTTGCCCATGGATGGGCTTGCCACATTCTCCTTCTTTTTGTCGACAATGTTTCTTTTTTCCTTATGGGTGACACACTTAATGCAAAGGCCATGAAGTGAGGGGTGTGTGTGTGCACACACGTACACTGACTGTAAGAGCCATGCGTTTCCTATGCCTCCAAAGTGCTGCTAGGATTCAGTTGGCACATCCCATAAATTCTAGATACACAAGTGCAGTTAGCAAAACTACCTTATGTCAGAGAACAAGGAAGGTTATACCTACTGGTCCCTAGGTGAGGAATGGCTGGGACTCAGAACAGTTACCAAAGCTTCAAACTTGTCCAGGACACCAGTTTCTGCAAAACTTTTCTCTTGAAAAAAGTACTCTTTTAAAAAAAAAAAATAGAAATTAATGGCTACAAGTAAACAGGATCTTAAGAGCAAGAGCCCCTCTGAAAGGCTTTTCCAGTCCATCATGCATTTGTGTTCTCAGTTTTTCAAGTGTTTTCTGGAGAGAGGGTAAAGGAACTGATGCCATTGACTAGTTAGGTCTTAAACCTACTTAGGTAAAATTCCTGTTGGTATGGGGGGGTGCAGTAATCAATTCTACAGCAGCAGAATGCTGGCTCCTCTGTTATGGAAGCATTTTAATTAACTTAATAGAATATTTGTTCTTGTGCTGTTCTGTGCCTGGATTATATTAGAATAGTCACTTCTTTAGCTGTCATTTATGAGATAAGAGCTGATCTTTCTAGTAAAGGCGAAGCGGCTACAATTCTGTCTGAGACAAGACTATTTTTCTGCAGTATTATTTTCCTGAAGTGCAGATTTTTCTCTGTATACAGATTCCCTCTCCCTCTCTCTCTCGATTGGTGTCATGCTTTAGGCAAGACCCCATCACTAATTGTAGAGGTGTCAGGATGCACATTTCTGCCCGAAACATGGGAAAAAAGACCTTCATCCTGTCCTTTAACAGCGTGATGATTACACCCTAACCGTACAGACTGGTTTCCCTAAATACACAGTAATAGAAAACCCAAGTTTCTTCAATATAAAAATACACACACAGTGCAAATAAAAGCTTATTCTAATAGAAAGGCCCAGCCACATTCTTATGTGTATTTTCTACAAGTCTAAATTCCCAGTGTCTTCTCATCCTAGCAGGCAACCCTCTTCCCCATGCAGTTCTTCCCAGCACTAGCTGAGAAGGAAAGGAGCCTGAATTATAAAGGCCCAAGACTCCTTCCCTTTCCCAGCATGCCTAGCAAGAGGTGTGGAATGGCCTGGCCTCTCTTCCCCCTTTCATAGGAATGGTTCAGACCACTTCATATAGCTCTCTCCTCCTTTCAGTGAAGAGATTGTTTTGCACCATGCTTTGAAGGCAGGGTGAGAGCCTAGAGCATTCCCTAGACTCTTCTCTTGGTCTTTTTCCAATTCTGAAGCCCTAGTCAGGTAACATGGGGTGGGGGAAAAAAAGGAGTTCTTACATTTCCTCCTCTCAAACTTGTCTCAGGAACACAGCAAAAAGACCCTTGGGAACAAAGCTAACTTTGGCACTGCATTCTCTACCCGGAGGCCCTTTATTTTCCAGCAATTGCTAGCTATCACACTCCCTTTGTGTCTTATTAAAATTCATTGTAAAAAGTCTCAGGGGGTAGTTGTATCAGTCTGTTAACTTCAAAAAACAACAAGTGGTTCGTGGCACCTCAGAGACTAAACACATTTATTGCATCATGAGGTTTCGTTGGTTTTAGTGTTAGCCTCTAAGTTGCCACAGGACTGCTTGGTTTTAACTTGTGGGACTTTTTTGATGAGGCACTTCTCCCGTAACACATGTGCAATACTGCAGAGTTACCTGCTCCCTCAACAATGTTGATCATTCTTAGCTGCTGTCCTCTCTCTAGGCACCTCTGGTTTCTAAGCTTAAATTTTTCATGTGCATTTAATGCTCAAGAGAGGTATTGAACTGACAATCCTGGAAACCAAAGTCCCTTTTATCTGCCTAAAATTAGATTACGGGTAGGTAGGTATAATGAGATCTTTCTCTCTGGCACACAGCCTTTCAACAGCATTCCACAGTCCCAGCCTTCAAGGGCCACTAACAGTGCCAGGAAGGAATCTCAGACTCTGTTTGATTATTGCCTTTCTTCCAAGACAAAGAAATAATTTGGAAAGCGTGAAGTTCTTGTTTAAACTGTGGTTGCACTCTAGCAAGTGAGATCGAATGTGGACTCCGTCTCTTAACTCCATGTCCAACAACTGCTCTAACTGCCAGCACTCCCTCTAATCTGGGAGTCAGAGCTATTTCTTCCTTTAACTTCGTCATTGGAAAAGACTCCACCACTAGACTACATACATCACCAGCTGAACTGTTAGCTAAATTTATCCCCAGACTGAACCCTGCTCCCACAAATGTGTGCACTTTGCAGTGCAAACAGGCGCAAGATACAGAGAAAACAAATGTCAATCAATAGACAGAGTAGAGAATCTGTCAACACACAGGGAATGCGATCTGTTAAGTGAGAACATGACATTTTTAGGATCTGACCATAAATGCACCACCATAAACTAATGAGGCAGATAAAACATAAAACCCCTGGCTTTTACTCCAGGATCTCAGCAAGCTCCACTTCCACCACAAACCGCTTTCTTCAACACACTTGTCCTGCTCATACAAATCACAAACTGAAGACTTAACATCGTTTTGAACAGTTCAGACAGTGTCCCTTCAGTTTCAAGTCATTCAAAGATTTCTGTTCTTCTTCCAGGAATCCTGTGTGCTCTTACATGGAGTACTTGCGTGTTTATTTCCAGAGGTGCTGGGCACTCAGCTCTCAAAGAAATCAGTGGGGATTGCAGGGACTTAGCACTTTTACAGGTCACGTCACTACTGTTTGCTACAGAAACCATATTCTTGCCATCTGGCTGCACATGGGGTCTGAAGGGGAGACAAATCTGATATATTCTCAGAGACAGAGCAGGGTGCATCTGGGATACTTCTCTGATCTTGAGGTTTCTTCTGTGAAAATACTTGTGCCTTTGGGAGAGCCCCCCCAAAAGTACATTGAGTCAAAATTATCTGCAGCATAATTCAGTGGCATTACACCAGGGATGAATTTGGCCCAGAGAACACACTAGCATAAACCCTCAAGTTACATGGGAGGTTGTGTTCCTGCAGCCCCACACAACTGCAATTTTCATGCAAGTTGAGGGGAGACAGGAACCAGGTGGCAGTTTGCAGGAGCTGGGAAACTGACCAGCGGACCTGGTGGGCTGGTCAGTTTCCTGGGTCCTGTAAGCTGCGGGGAGCTGGGAACCAGGTAGCAGCCTGGATCCCACCTCTCCTCTGCTTGCAGAGAGAGAAAACTGACCAGTGCAGCAGCCCTGTTTAGTTTCTGGGCTCCAAGGAATGGAAGGGAGCCGGGAGTGACAGGCTGGCTCCCGGCTTCCCTCCATTCCTTGGAGCCAGAAAACTAAACAGGGCTGCTGCCCTGCTCAGTTTCCCAGCTCTGCAAGCAGAGAAGAGCGGTGAGCCAGGCTGTCGCCTGGTTCCCAGCTTTCCACCATGCTGGGAACCAGGAAACTTGCTCCTGTGGGGGTGGCAAGAGTCAGGCTGCTGCCTCTGACAGGAGCAGTTTCTCCTCTCCTGTGAGGGGCAGCAGTCGTGTTAACCCAAGACATGCACAACTTGGTTGTGCATATCTCAAGAGTATATTCTAGTAGTGAGGGAATACATTCCACGGATGGGAAGAATTAAACCCATCTGTGGAGTGAAAATAAAAAAGTCTCAATTCTTTGCTTTTGTTTTGCATCAGGGATTATATTATTGGCCCACTGAGGAGGTGGAAACAACATGTTTCCCACTTCCCCCCACTCCCCACTGCTTATGAGCAGAAAAAAGCTATTTGGTAGGTGGGTGAGAATGGGGAGCACAGACTAAATGTACCACCTGGGTCTTTTAGAAATAAAAGTCACACAGACACTGTTAGAGCCATTAATGAAGAGGCCACAGCAGAGACGGGCATAGTGAAATATACTTTTTTTTTTTTTTATTGCTGCACACATGCTCACACATTACATTTTTAAATATTTTTATTATATTGCTGCTCTGATAAACTTTACCATTTTCTTAATTCAACAACTGCAAGTAACAAATTAAGAGGACAGGGACAGCAGAACATAAAGGAAAAAAAGAAACAGGAGTCCTAGTTTTTCCATCTAGCAATAAAATCACTTGCCGCACTAAAGTGAGTTCAACACCTGTCACAAACCAGTTTGTTTATTTTTCAATTTAGGAGTTTGTTCTGTTTGTTAAGCACCTGTTCATCTGTTTTTCAGTGAGATGAAGGATCCCTAGATATTCGGTAATCTGACAGTCCAGTTTAGTTCAGAGATTTTGCCGCTATGTACTGCTGAACAGAAGAAAAGTGTTCTGAATTCAGCCAGCACATTTAACAGAACTGCATTACCAAAGAGGAAAACAAAAAGCCAAACTGACCTTTTATCCCACAGGGGGCAGACAACAGTCTAAGCTGTTTCCACATAAATGAACATATTTACGAACAGCTGCATGAAAAATACTTCAACTGTCCAGCTGCCAATTCACCTATTTTTGAACCATTTTTTTTAAACCCAAAGAGTTAAGACACCTACGTGGAGAAATAATGTGTTTCACAACAGTCCTGCTCCTGAATCTTATTTCTAACACATGCCTTGTTTTGAGGGCAAAGGCCAAATTTGCTGCTAAGTGCAAATCCATCTAAGCTGGTGGCCTGTAGTCCAGGGGGGTGGGGGGAATGTCACAACTGTTGTTGTGAAAAGGTAGGTTGTGTTGAAAGAAAGAGACTGAGGAAATTATGCAGCAGAAGCAGAGAAGAGGTGATAACCTGAGCAGTGTGCTTCTACACAAAGACATCTTTAGTAATAAAGGGAAGAAAAATGCAAGTGAGTTGTACCAGTTCAGCTAGAAGGTTGTTTCTGAAAGACAGGTTTTGCAGGATATTTGAAAAGCCTTACACCTGCACAGGGTGAGGCACCACTGACACCCTCCCATAACGTAAAATACAAGGGATTTAGTTAGCATCAGCCTTCCAACCAGCTACTCTACTGACACTGAGCTTTTCTGGGGCATAGTCTTAGCTAAACTATGTAGTCACTTTATAACTATTACTAAACCAAGACTAAGAAACAATTCCTCAGGCTGTCCAAGCCATGTTGGAAGCCAGGCTTGCAGATGGAAAAGGACAGCATAAAGCCCACATAATAGTCCTTGCTTCACAGGGGTATTTAAATCCCTTCCCTTTCTTGTGCTGGAAAAATGTTACCAGATGCATCATGAGAGGAGTACAGGGGAACCCAGATCACCTAGCTCCATGAACAGGGCCAACACAAATCACAAATCACTGAGGTGGTGTTTTAAGCCTATGTATCACATGCAGTTACTGCTACATCCTCCAGAGATGGCAGCACTGATATTTTTATAAGCCTCTCTATGTAACTAATGCAGCCCCATTTTCTTCATCCTCAGCCCCAAATACTGCAGAAAGAATCTATTTCCTTTCCCCTGACAAATCAAGACTCATGTAGTACATAATTCTCAGGAGACTCGGTAGCACGTAGCATGGCAAAGTCCTTGGCAACATTAAATTTTCAACATTACAATACTTCCTTTGTGCTATGTCTCTCACCGTGAAGCCACCTGCTTCCTAGGCCTCTCTAAAAAGTAAGACCAGATAAGTCTCCATGCTTTGCTCTCTGGGAAGGTGGACAATGAAGGATGCTGACAACTCTAGAAAGTCTAGTGATTCCGTGAGACAACAAAACTCAGCAGATTTCAGAAGAATGAAATCTGGGCGTGGGTAAGATTTTATAACTGTAGATCCCCTTCCTAGCTCCAGCCAACACCAAGGAAAGAGCCTGACCTCACTTATAAGTAAACAAAGACAAAGTAATTGTCTTTGATACTGCCTCTTCAGAGTATGACCCAGCATCAGCACACAGGATCACTGAATCCAACCTGAAGTCATCTCATAACCCTAGCTTCCTGTAAAATTGCAACTTCCAGCCATGCTGTCACAGAAACCAGAGCTACAAGTAAGATTATCTAGAAACAGTGCTACACTAAAGAGGGACCATTTAGTGAGACTGGATGGTTGTAAATGCAAGGAAGCAGGGCTCAGAGACTGAGTCCATATGATTAGATGTACTCAGTGCATGAGTTGTGGCCTGCTGCTTTCATTTTGGAAAAAAAGAGAAAACGCAGCACTATCCCTTCCTGAATGCCAAGGAAACCAGATTTCTAAAGAGAATTTTTACTGCAGAGGAAAGCTCCCCAAACACTTTTGCAAGGACAAACAACAAGCTGCTTGGAAAATGAGGAATTTAAGGTTTTTAAGCCTGAGCAAAGTCAGAAGACAAAAGAGCAGGACAGATGAACTGAGACAGGCCTTGTAAAGCCCTCGTTTCCTTCCTGCTCACCCTTAAACTCTAACAACTCTCCCCTTCACCTGACACAACAGGCCAAAAAAAGAATATGTGGCAACTCTCAGAGGAAAGGAGTTTCTTTCCTATTAGAGTGACATAAGGGCAGTACCTTCACATCAGTGTCTTTGAAAAGTTACTGACCTTTCAGGAGAAAGGGTCTCTCTCCTGCTGCTCTCTAATGTATTTCTACAGGTTTTTATTTGGGACATGCATTCCACAAAGTAATCAGAAAAGAAATCATTCAATTTATCCATGTCCCCGATCAAGAATACATAGTCACAATCTGTGAGAATATAGACTTAAATCCTAAACTTCCATACTACTGTGAGGGTATAAATCCAGGTGCCAATGCTTGGAGTAGTTTGTGACCAAGAAACAGGAACAGCAGATGAAGTGAGCTAGCAACTCTGTAAGGCAACATTCCTGCGCCCATTAAAGCTCCATGCTCCCTATAGTCCTGACAGCAAAAACCATCAGTTTCATTTGAATCTATTCCTTCATGCTCTAAGTAATAAATCCATTTTTGTGCCCTGCATATACTATACAAGACCCCAGCCTTGAAACAGTTACAGAAGTGCATTGCTGGGTAAGAGGGTGGGGCAGCTCACTGAGCCCCTTAAGACAGCTCCACTTACCACAGAGCTGGCACTTCCATCAGTGCTGTAGTATACAAGCAATAACTATCAATCTGGCTGCACTTGGGGATCCTATGAATGGAAGGAAAAAAAAATATACATGCACATGTCCATCCATGAACAAATTAAAAGGAAACCAAGCCTGGCAGGGGGTGGGAAGAGAAAAAAGATGTACAGACTTCAGCACTCGAGTCCTATACTGGCCAAGAGGTTTTCCAGTGCCTCCAGTTTCTGGTTGGCCTCTTCAATGGCACTGTAAGTCTGCACATTGCTGGTGATGTGGAAGCGGATGTCATCCACTAGGGGGATAGAATCTGTCTCTTGTCGTTCCTCCACTGCTTCAGCATTCTCCTTCACCGCAGCCGCAAACTCCTCCAACTCCACCAGCTGGAAAGGGTGAAGACATCTATTAGTGGAGCAGAAAGGCTGAGGGGCAGTGACAATGTGACATTCAGCCCTTTCACTATGAAGTCACCAGTTCAAATCTATCTCCATTTGATAATGAGTGAAAGTCTAGAGAGTTCAGAAACCTGTGTTTATGAAATGAGTTGGAGGCTTTCCACTTAGGTACCATGCAGAAAGTGATCAAAACAAGGCCAACCCTATAGTTGGCCCTTCTGATGAGACTTCCAGGAAGGACGATACACAGTGCCAAGAACTGAAAAGCCCATGGCAACTGAATTCCCCTTACCTATTCTGTAAGGGTCCTTCCAGGTTCAACATAAGGCACATTAGCAACAGGCAGCTGGCAGGAAAAGCTTGTCCTGCCATTATCAAAACTGTATCTACGCTATGGATAAACACAAAGAGTCAGTCTTCAGGGTTATCAATCCTGTACCTTTCAAGTCTTTTTCCTACTGGCCCAAACGTCCATCATTGCAGTGTTTGGGCACCATTTACATGAACGCACACTATTTCCCCAAAAGCAAAGAGAGAGACCAGGAAATAACAACTTCACAGGGAAAGCCAACCTCTCCTGTCAAGGAAGAAACAGAGAATAGATATCCATCCTGAAATGGAACCAGAGGCCTGATCTACTATAGACCATGTGGCCAAGAAAGTCCCATCACTGCCAGTACCACTTCAGCTTTCTTAGATAACAAGCAGTCCTGCAGTACCTTAAAGACTAATACATTTATTAGGTCATGAGCTTTTGTGGATAAGACCCACTTCTTCAGATTAAGTCTTACCCACAAAAGCTCATGACCTAATAAATGTATTAGTCTTTAAGGTGCTACAGGACTGCTTGTTGTTTGTGAAGCTACAGACTAACATGGCTACCTCTCTGATCTTTCTTAGAGGAAATCCCGTTGTGGACAAGGGGCTGACACCTGCTGGCAATCTAACTAGTGGGTCACCTCCTTTTGCTTTGTGCACCACTAAATGACATTATGTGCCCCCTCCCCCCGGAGACCTTCCTATATCAGTGCTCCCACTGTGCTTAGCACTAATAAAACAAATAGGAAATGCCCTAAAATTCTTAGCCAAGCAAAGTCCCAGTGACAAGAATTCAGTGTTCTTGATCACTGCTTGTACAGCTCATTCAGCAGTTGGATTCCCTTTTGAGAACCCACTCTGGTCACATGTAGATGGTCCTTGGTTCCCCCATTTCTACTGATCAAGGGCACTTTTGAGTGAGAAGAACTGTTTGGACATGATTTTCTACACTGCTTGCACAGACTGGAAAGAGTTGCATACTTTCCCAGAGCTTCTCAGCTGCAGATAAAGAAAATTACAGCTCACATGGGTGTGTTAATTATAGCAGTTTATATAAAACTACTGACCCCACTAGGAACTAAAATACTTAGAAGAACTGAGACAGTCTGTGCCACATGGTCAGTTTCCCTGCAGATGTCACTGACTCCTGGATCTCTGCACAGCCATCAGAGAGAATGGCAAAGAAAAGAAAAGCAGTGGGGAGGAATGCTCAAATTGTGAACAAGATTCCAGCGTGATAAGACTGAGTATCTACCTAGTCATCAGTAATGGTGTTCCAGATCTGAAAAAGTGGGTCTGCCGCATGAAAACTCAAACTAATAAATTATTCTGTCAGTCTTCAAAGTGTACAGGACTGCTTTTTTGTTTCGTGAAGATACAGACTAACACGGCTACTACCTCTCTGTGACTCATCAGTAATAAGTTTTCCCTACGGAAGTTTCTATAATCTGCTTTTTGGGAGTTGTCATGAATGTGAGGCTACAGTACAAAAGAAATAAATGCATCAAGAAGAGTCATGCGTGGAGAGTAACATTCCCACATCCCCCTGCACACTGCACTGTGGGCACATCAGCCATCACGCCATGCTATTCTAAAGTGACCAGATACAAAATGTGAAAAACTGGGACAAGTGTGTGTGTTTGGGGTGGGGGAAGTAGTCACTTGTATAAGACAAAGCCCTAATTAGCAGTACCGTGCCTCTAAAATAGGGACACCTGGTCACCCTATGCTATTTCATAGCTGTAATCTTTTTCACCAACTATGTAAACTGCGAGGTGGGTCCTATTGAGGACCAAGGTGTGATTATGAAATTCACTTCTCTTATGACCCAATAGCTTCAGAAGTGAAAAGTGCATACTGTAAACCAAGACAACACTTAGAAGAAGATTTAGCAGCACCACTGAAACATCATAGGGAAGGATTTTGCAAACCTTCTCAATGATCTTTGCCATGTACTCTGTGCACTGGTCCTCCAGTCGGGTCAGTTGGAACAGCTTTGCAATCCTCCAGATATTGACAACATTGTCCTCATCCAGTATCTGAGCCAAGGTTCTCCCACACAGGCGTTTAAGCCCAGGCAACAGGTACATGTCTGCTACACACAGCACATCATAGGCATTCTCAGGGGACAGCTGGTAAGGCAAAGAAAATAATCATCAGAAAGAAAGCCCTGCCTACACCATGTACTTCTGTCAAAGACAGACTGCCCTCAGATTGAGTTTCAGACATCACTTCTCTGCAGTTAAGGGGAAAAACACCAGTCCAGGAGTACCAACCCTGAGGAAAGTGCTCTGTGTCATCATATGAGAGACTGAGTCTATGTCTTCACTACAGAGGCACAGCTATGGCACTGCAGTGCTGTAGTAGAGACTATTCCTATTGCAACTGAAGGGTTTTTTCAGTTACTGTAGGTAATACCCCTGACACCTTCCCAAGAGACCACAGCTAGGGTGATAGAAGAATTCTTCTGTCGACCTAGCAATATTTCTACACTAGGGGTTAGATCACCTTAACTATTTCACTTAACTGTGTAAATTTCTCACACCTGTAATTGGAATAGATATAAATTTTGTGGGTTTTTTAAAGTTTATTTCAGAAGTTTTAACAAAACAATCATTAAAAGACAAAAGGTTTTGTTTAAAAAAGGCATTATATACATATTTAACAGACCAGACAATCAAAATATTTGATTACCTTTTATTCAATGTTTAGACAAAATATATTCACCTGCCAAAATACCCCCAAAAACAGCATACAATTTTATTATCATTTGATCGATATGCCTGGTCTGTGTTAAATATGTGTACTCAAATTTTTCACTCGGTTCAATGAAAGCTCTAGAAATGACATGTTATAATGATGCTTATGCTAGAATATGGCAACAGCTTGTTAACTGTCTGATGAGTATATTCCAATATAATGTCTTTTTAAAACTAAAAAATCACAATCTTAAGATTTGTTCTAGTTTTTCTTTTTTTCCTGGCTGGTCAAATTCTTGATGTTTATTTTAATCAACCATCTATGTCATTAATATGGACCCAGAGTCCTCTTCCATGCAGCTTTGCTACTGCTAATATGAAAAGACCTGTGAAGAGCGCTGACACCTATCTGGACTTATGGTGGATGCACTAGAAAAGACCAGGTCACGTAGAATTATGAGGAGAACAAAATCTTCTATGTTTATGCTAAAGAACTTTGCAGGTGCAAGTTGCACAGGTGCATGCTACAATGGAGCAGTGCCTCCCCATGAGCTATTCTGCACAAGGTGCAGTGCTGCCCACATCTACACACTGATGTAGATGATCATTTCAAATGGAATTGCATCCTTGCAGTTGCAGTGCTTGCATGGCTGTCTGCACTGGTACTTTTGAGTAGACAAGATCACTCAGATCAAGTATGAATTGGAATTTGATTGGAAAGATGAATCCTCATGCACTGTGGCAAAAACTACATGAGAATGCAAAGTGCATTGGGAGCATGTCAGAGACTTGCACCAGTTTTTAAAATGCTGTAACAAACCTATTTAGTTCAAAGCAGCAGCCGCAGCAGCAGCAGCAGCAGGAAGGCTGTCAGGCTTATTCACCAAATGCTGTTACAGGAGCAGGTCTTCCAGATCTGTGCTCACACGCACAAGACTTACAGTCCAAAAAGTGACCTTTATACCTTTCTCAAGTTCATGACTTTTCCACATGAACCTTGCATTCTACTGCCCCCTTGGGTAATTTACCACACAGTGCTTGAGTTTCAGTCCCACCATAACTGCTAGTCTCTCTGCTCTGGCAGCTCATAAAATGCCACGGAAACCTAGGTCATGAGCATTAATTGAATTGAAAACATCAGCGCTCAATTGATCACTGTTCAATAAAAAAAAAGAAAAGAATCAGTGACGTTCCTTTTAAAACTTCTCTCGCATGTTCATGAGCGTGCAAGTTCCACTTAGCTGCTTATTTTTTCCCCACTCAGAAACCACATGCTTACATACAATCCCTTTCCCTGATAATACAGGCTGTGACAGTGGTAGAAATGATAATCTTTTGAAAAAGATGAGGTCATGCAGAGCGGGGACTCTGTTTATGTTAGTGCTAAACTGGACTTATGCCTGGGAAGAGAAACCACTGAACTCTGAAAATCTGCCAGGAAAAATAATCAAGAAAATACTAACATTGTTTTTTCAGACAGATGGCTGCTCGCCATAAAATTTCATTTTGGCTTGGGACACAAATAACCACTGGAAAATACCAGTACCAGTCTTTAATGTCAATACATTATTGTTAACTCAGGTGAGCCATCAGGCATGTGCACTGCACAAACAGGTGGCAACTTCAAATGGGACAGCTCCACCTAAGCTCCAGTTGGGAAATGTTTTCATTTAGCAACACGACACCGATTCTGGAGACACAAGAGTTGCAGAAGAACTGGGTCTGGCTGCAGGGCTGTCACAAGACTTGCATGAGCTTAGGGCTCCCCACTTCACACTCCATGTGTCCTCAAGAGCAAAGACAATGGGAGGTTGTCGCCAAAATGAGTTAATGTGAGGAAATTCTACAGGTTATTGATGACAACTCAGCATGCCAGACAGTGACTTCCTGCCTGATAAATCCCCTCTCTGCCTCTGGCAGATTCTATATTGTGGTTTGTAGCCAAGCTGGTCAGCAGGAATAAGGTCACAGCTCTGCAGGTGCTCACAGCACATCAAAACCAGAGGGGGAACCCAGAGCAGGAATGGTACAGTCTATTGCCTACAGAAAAGCTTTGGAGAGGACACAAACTGGCTCATCTTCCTCATTCACCCCTTCAATGCCAAAATATGTACAGCAGTGGCTCGAGTGTGTCTTGTCCATAGGATGAGGTGGGGTGGGTGCCCCAGGTCGCTTACTTTTGGAGGTCTTGTGGATGGAAGGGAGGAGGATTACCTTGGGGCAGGGGGTGGGGGCAGGCAGCAGCAGCAGCAGCCACTGCAGATGGCCTTGTCCACTCCCCAGCACTCCTGCGTGGCACTCCACCATGCCCCACTTCTCCCTGTGGCGAGTTCAGGGGAAGGAGGAAGAAGGGACATAGGCCAGAGGCAGCGCAGGGAGATGATCTCCTGCAGCTGCTTCCCAACGCCCACCCCATGTCCCAGGTAATCCCCAGCCAAGCTAGTCAGAGACAGGGCTGGGGCAGAGCAGGGCTTGCTGGGGGAGGAGGTTGCCAAGGACCCCAGGCCTCACCCCCACATCAGGAAAGCCCTGATTAGACTGCTAGTCCTTTAAGGCAGGGAATGACTTTTTGTTATGTGCTTAGAACAGTGGGCCCTGATCCCTGAGTGGGACATCTTCTGAGCACTCCAGGCAGGTAAATAACTTTTGTTTTAAATGCAAAGATAGGCTGCAATGCCAATAGTAATTAAACAGATCCCTTAACCTTAGCACACTTGCAAAGCTGTTTTCAGCCACCATCTAGTAGCATAATTCTGATCATATGGCTTTGAGAACAGTATGGCACAACAGTATTCAGTGGGGAAGAAGACACAGCCAAACAATTAATGTATTATGTAGCTGGCTTAAGTAAAGCGCACCCTAATGTACATGGTATTAATTTAGACTGAAAGATAGACATATGGCATTTAGAAACAATTGCACTGACGTATACAGGAAGCAAAGGCCTGGCTTAGCCTACAACATGGATAACACGAAGCTACCAGTACTTGGATTCCTGAGGTCCTTCAAGCCAGGTGGAGAATGGGCGAGTGGTACCTAACAAACCAGCAGTAGGAGACTTCCACAAAGATATTTGGGTATATCTTGAAGGCACTGCAAGGAGAAAGTAGGCTGGCCTCACCTCTGTGTCATCGCTGTAGATGTAATAGAGGACCCTAATGAAGATGTCTTCTGAGATGTTATGAAGTGTCACCACAGGGATGGTTGGCTGTGTCTGCAGCTCCTCACTCTCACTGAAATGATCCTCAAGAAGGGCTTTGAAGTAATCACTGCGGCCACAGAAGAACGCCTGCATGGGAAAAGAGGAAAATCTCCCTTTCTGCTACGCTGCGCCTGACAGAGCTAGGCAAGGGATCAACTTTCAAGAGTCCATTAAGGAAATTCCAAACCAGAGTCAGAAGAATAACCTCTGCAGTGTTTTCATCCCTATACTCTGATAGGCTTCTCTCTTTTATTTCTTTCATGTCTTATTTTTATACATTTTTATACCCTCAAAGCAAAAAGAAGAGATACCAACCAGAGTGACAGTTAATCGAGAGTAACAATATATTTGTTGTTAGAGGCCTGGGAGTCAGGATTTCTGAGAACTGCTTCCAGTTCCAACCTTACACTGAGTCATATTGAACTATTAAGGATCCAACACTTCAAACAACAGGCTTAGATTTGTTGCTGACAGTATGAGACATAATGTAGATACCTCTTACTGCAATTCACCAATCTCTTTACCTTGTAAGGGAGGCAGAGTGGATTATTTTATTAAAAAGTGGCTTTAGGTTTAGCTTTGCTCTGCAGTGTGGGAAGGACACCTGAGTGGACTGGGATGTCTCTAAATGTCTGTACATACCTTATGGCATAAGAAGTTGTAATCTGCTACTCGAAAACATACATCGGGACAGCTGCTAAAGTTGTCAGTGCTGTCAAATGGCAACTCCCCAAAACCCACCTAGAAAAACCAGTTAAAAGATAAGAAATTTCTGTGGTTAGTAGCCATGGTGTAAACATTAGAGCTGCTGACATTGATCTACAAATCCCTGGGTGTTTTGGCCATCAGACACCCACCTTTGTCCATTTACACTTTAGCAGTAATGGAGATCACCAGATATGTTCCTCCCAACTGACCCTAAAATGGAACAGCTGGGACCTCAGTGCCAGGTATTCTCAGTGGAGAGGCTTCTGAACAGAAATTCCCCCTTCCCAGTTTGTCCAGAAGAGCCAAATGAGCTTCAAGCCACCAGTGGCAAGCTCATAGCACCTCTTGCACTTCTACATGAGAAGGTGGATTGCTGAGTGGCTATTCGCGGGATGAGTATCTTAATACAGACCTCAATTAAGGAGAGGCATGTTATTGTTAATCACAGTGTATATAAAAATTGTTTTATATGTGAAACAAAGGAGTCACAGATCTGAAGCAATTTAATTAAAACAACAGCCATGTTCAATAAAAACAAAGCTTCCCATGCACAGGTCAATTGCTTGTCTGCTTTGCAGTCTAGTGAATTAGTTTAATTTTGTTAGACTACTAATACGGTGACTATATTGCCCTAGGCCAAATACAGGACACCCTGAGGTAAGGTGGGGGGGCTCCGTGGCTGCAGCTGCCAAGCAAGCGCAGATCCCTGGCTGCCCCATGCCACAAGGCGTTGGAACAGGGCTGCTGCCCCATGGGGGAGCTCCCCAGCTGCAGGAGCAGTTGCCATGTGGAGGTGTGGGCATTCACTGCTGCCCCATGCCTCTGGGTGCCAGGAACAGGGCTGCTGCCCCACTGGTGTAGCTCCTATCTTCCCCAAGACACAAGGATCTGGGAACAGGCCTGCAGGTGTGGTTCCTGGCTTCTCCCCAAGCCATGGGGAGCTGCGAATGGGGCTGCAGCTCCCAGCTGGTATAAACCACATGGCGCTGGGAACAGGGCTGGAGCTCTGCCTGGGGTGGGTGGTGTCTTCCTGGCTGGAGGTGCAGCTGCCCGGAATGCTAGATCCCATTAAAATCTTAAAAAGGACTGGAGGGACATACACTACTCCCAGCCTCTGCCCCAATATACACTGCCTTAGCTGTGGCACAGCTCCTGCTGGCTCCCTCTCCTGCTGCTGCCTGCACACATGGCTGGTGAGTACGTGCTACACGTGCTCTCCGGCCAGGAGCTGCGGCTGCGCTGACCTGGGGGAAGGGCAGCTTAGCAGGGGGTGTGAATACGGGGCAATTAGCCCCTTTGTTAAAATAAGTCGAGACGCCTTCCTGGTGCCTGGAATACAGGACTGTCCTGGCCACAATGGGACAGATGGTCACCTTATTTGTTAAGCACAACACCCTCCAATCTGGAGCATAAACGTTTGTGTTCTTGTGCCTTTTTTTTTTTCTAAGATAGCATTATAGATACATTGCTTCTCAGTTATTCTCACTCTGGACACAAGGGAAATCAATTGCATAAATCTATGTTCACAGTCATGTAACACAAGCAATTATTCCCAGTTTAAGGGGAAAAAAAAAGTTTCCTCCCTCCTTTCTAGAAATAGTCTGGGACGAACAGTCTGATCCCTACCATAAGTCTCTCCTCTGAGCAAGTGGCATTAAAAACTGGCTGTAGGTTTCCCTCTGTACTAGGGCTGCAAGCCAGGACGTTCCACATCCAGTGGAAGAATGCCAAATATCTCCCATCCAACCACACAAGCAGAGGGCAGCGTGCCTATCCTTGGGTATAATGGAAAGTTCGGTTGGATCAGATTCCCCCTTCCTGCAATCTCACTCAGAAGGCCACAAATAAATAAGAGATACACGCAGCTTTCAGTACCATCAGCCAAGCTCAATTCATGCACACTAGGGCTTGCTTTTTTGGTTCTCCATATTGTTATAGGCTGTGGAGAGCCACTGAACTAACAAAGGCTCTCAGTTTCACACTACTTCAGAGCAGGGCAGCTCTGGTCTCTCTGTCAGTACTCTGCTCTGGTCTCTCTGTCAGTAATCAGCACCATTTGGAAGAGGCTGGTTTCTAATTCTAGTACAACTAAGCCTAATGACAGTCTCAGTTTTTCGGTGATTAACGCAGGAAAGCCACCTTCCTGCTTGGTCTCTCTCCTCTCTGACTTTAGTCAGTCAGTAACCTATTTATGCTTTCTTTGGGGGGAAGCAGGACATGGGGAATTTTTACAGTTCCTAAAAGTAAAAGATCTGCAGCACTTCAGCACAGCTGTCTGACTCCACCTTGTCCCCTTGGCTTTTAACCTGCTCTATCTTATACAACAACAGGGATATGCATGGCACTTCAGGACACAAGGGAAGCCCAAGACTCTGCCTCAAAGAGAGAGCTGTCTAAATTCAGACAAGGGCAACTGGCAGAGACAGTAACATGTGCTACCAACATGGAGAAGTGATTTGCTCCTACATAGGAATAAGCACAGTAGGAAAATTCGGCTGTAAATAATTTATGACAGCCTACAGAGGCCCATTATGTCTTACCAATCCATAATGGGATTACCAACTGATCACCAGACTCAAAGATTTTATATTCAGCTGCATGTTTAGTCATCAGGGTCTATAACATATGGCACAAATGAGTGCAAAGCAAAGCACCAGAAAACATACAATAGCCAACAATCCGACACTAGCCATGGGAAAGGCTGTTTTGCACTTAGATGTTTTGCATCTCTGACTTCTACAAATTGAAAAAACTAGCACAGTGGCCAAAGGCCTGCTGACAGGATGTGCAAAGGGGGCAACTGCCTCAGGGCCCGGCGATACGACAGAGCCCACAGCTCCTGCCTCCTGCTGCTCCTGGGTCAGTGGCAGGAGCTCTGGACCTGTGTATCACTGCTGGAGTGCCACACGGTGCACTCCGGGCAGAGCTGAGGGCTGGAGCAATGCCATCATGGTCCAGGCAGCACAGAGGGCTGGCTGCTCGGCCCTTCTGGGGGCACAGAGAAGCCCCCCTGACATCACTCCTTGCCCAAGGGGCCAGCAAGACTAGCGAGACTATTGACCTCACTGGGTAACATAGATGTTAACAGCTCGCCTGCAGCACCGAAACACCAACACCAGAGTAAAGCAGAGAAAAATAATTTTGTTTCATGGGGAATTTTCAATATTTTGAAATTTTGCTCTAGTCACTACTGAAAACTCTATATTTCCATATACACACGCAATGGAGAAAAGGTAAATTTCAAGTATAAGCACAAATAAGGCACCAAGATTTAATTGCATTTAACTCATAGCTACTTCATTTAGGAAATAGCTCCTGTGGTTTACCAAACTATAAAATTTATGGGTGTCTGAAACAGCCTTCTTAAAATCAATACACAGCACCCCACAAAAAGCTTTCATGTATTCAGACTGTGCAGGGCCAGCAGATGATGTCAACTACAGTTGCAGAAATCCTCAGTATTACTGTTTATTATAGAGAGAAAATTGTGAAAGCTCAAAAAATAAACAGTTTATACTGGGAAGACAGAAAAACTATCTGGGATTAAAAACTACATTTAATGTCCAATATATGATTATTCTTAAAAAAAATCACCTAAGCCAAAAGTTCATATAAAATCAAAGCTGCACGCTGCCTAGCGACTCAGAACTTTGCTTTTGTGGTTATTGCTTAAAATCCTGATGATAAATTTGTGTTGCATCTTATAGACACATATTGTTTGTTGTTTTGCACATTCCAAAAAGAGTTTGATCGCTCATTTCAAGAAACTTCATGTTGACTGACTGTGCAGTGTTCTTTGGCCTTGTAGGGTATGTGTTCTGTACCATATATTTCATGCATGTTATCAGAATCTACTAGTAAGATTGCAGGGCTGCTGCTCCTAGGACTCAGATCCTTACTTCATGGGATGACCCTAGCAAATAAAGATTTAGAAGAGAGGTAAATGATAACTAAGCAGTACAAGTAGATTAAAAGGCTACAATCTTGTCATTAAGAGCTAACTGGCTAGGAAAAAAAAGAGAATATTTTAAAAATTATCAAGTTAAAACAAGGCAATTAGCAGGGATATGAACCTTAATTCTATGTTTAGGGATGCAGTACAGATGTTCTAATAAATTTTCTCCACTACCTTTTTAGCTTTTATGAAAACACACACGAAGTAGGACAGTAATGTCAGTGCAATGTGTTTCAACTGGATTATGATGCACTTTTTCTGGGCTATGTAAAAGAGCTGAAAAATTCAGAAAATGTCAGCAATGCTAACTCGCTATTTTATCCAGATTCTCATTACATTAGGGGGTTTTCTTCCTTAAAGAACCAGTTCCCATATGAGTATAGGAAAATCGCAGTTTTCATTTGTAAATAAGTGTTTCTAGCCCTTGCGGTTCTGGAGAAAAGCTTTAAAATGTGACCCAAGTGCACTGTAAAGGCCCAGCCATCAGAAAATAAATACAAAGAACCTAACTTTTTTTTAAAAAACGCTGTAGGATTTTTAAGTCAATTTCATCATATTGGGGGACCTCACTCATTATTTTTAAATGCTTGGGGTTGATATTACTGGAATTCACTCTACCCTACTCTCCAGTTTTTTCCTCTTTTTCCAAATATGTAGTGATAACCAAAGGAAACCACAACAATGGTGTACCAAAAAAGCAGCTTTCTGCTTTGAGAAAGGGAACATCAGTTGACAGGATTCTCTCTTTATATCCCACAGTACTCAAAGTGGATCACTGACAGCCAGCACAATATACATTGGCACATCCTGCTTAAGAAGCCTAAGCCACCAGCACATAAAAAGACTACCTTGCTTCAGACACTGCCTTGAGCGCTGCATCAGGAAGTTCTATTTAGCACAAGAAAGCAATAAGCTTTGTTACGCAGTTCAGTTACACAGCCCACAGGCACAGAAGCGGCTTAAAATGAGTGTGTTATTAGCTTTACTACTCCATGTGAAGAAACTGGGACAAATATATTAAAGGAAGGAACATATACGATGCAATCATCAATATTATAGAGACTAACAAAGGCAGGAAGAACTGGGGCCCACCAACATCTGCCCTGTTCATTTGCATTGCTAGGAGCTGATTGTGTGGAAGACACAGGCCTGAGTGCAATGAGTAATCCAGACTCAATGCTTTGGAGAAAAAGTAAAAAACCAACTCCTTGCTAGTACTCCATAGGCAGCTATTCTTAACCAGGAGGATCAGAAAACTCTGTGGACCAATAATCCCTGTTAGCAAGGGTGGTGGAATAAGGCAAAATAAGGAAGGCAAGCCTCAGCAACACCCCTTCTGCCCCCCAGGTCCCACCCCTTCTGCAACTTTCCCTACTCCCCAGCTCCCCTTCCCCATGGAGACAAGACATGCCTGACCCTAGCCCTCCACCACTGCAGCCAGGGAGCCAGGCTGCCCTGCCACAACCCCAGCTTTCCTGGGGGACGTGGAGCTGGTCTGCTGCATTGTGGCACCTGCCTTTCCAGGGGACAGGGAGTGTGGGCAATGCCTTCCCTTACCTGTATTACCCACCGCCCATGCCAGTTAGGCATCCCATTCCATCTATACATATCCAAAGATACCGCTGTCATCTAACGAATTTTTCCCTCTTCTTCCATCCCAATAATCAACTGGGGGTTATATCTTGTTCCCTTTGAAATCAGTGGGGTCCTCTCATTGGATGAGACCAGGGATCTGACCTCTACAAGTTGCTGAGGGAAGAAAAATCTCGCTGCACAAAGGAAAAGCAGCAGCCTGGTTATGAGATTTTACAGCATTTCCCTGTGCTATACACGACTTCAGTGTTTGGAAAATCAGCTTGGGCCATTAATACCAGCAAACAAGTGACCCCAAAACTCAACAGAGAAAGTGAACCTAAAGGTGTGTGACCACACAGCCCACCAGGTGGCACAGTGGAGCATGGGAAGAAAAATTCCCTACCCGCAGTTCAGCTGGCAGGGCGCAGTCTGCGAGTAGAGCCAGATCCTCCTGCAGCCGGTAGTTACCTGGGGGCTCAATCGTCAGCACTTTCACACAGGTCCCTGGCTTGGAAGAGACTGGAAAAAGGAAAACAAAAACCAAAAAATATAGATCCCTACAAAAAACTACATCTAAAACCTTTCCCTCATATTCAAAATGATCTTTGGGGAATGTTTGTTTTGGCTGATTTTGAGTTTCCACTGAAATCTAAAAGTGTGCCTTCCAAGAGAGAGACACATGCACCTGCTAGCAGTGCAAGGGAAACAGAGGACCTAGATTCCACCATTTCCCCTCTTACATCTCCACTCACCCCTCAACTCCAGATCAGTTATAGAGACCATGGCGAGGAAAGGGAGCAACCATGAGCCTGTTCTCTTCTTCTGTCTGCTACCCGTCATTACAGTGCCTTATGGGGCTGCTTCCTTCCCACTGGAGTCAATCCTAGATGACACAGTAATAACTTAAGATATATTCCTGTTGAACAAGGAGGGTGAAGCCTAGTGAACTACAAACATGCTTTCACTCTTACGTCCAGCCACTGGTGAATCCACTGGCTATGTATTTAGAGTGAAGTCATAGAACAGTAGAACTGGAAGGGACTGCGAGAGGTCATTAAGTCCAGCCCCCTGCACTCACGGCAGGACCAAACACCATCTATATCAGAGATGGGTAACCAGGATTAATGGGTGGACTGAATGAGTGGTCCTCCACCTCAGTGGGTTGCAGTAACATGCAGGTGTTCCACCTGCTGCCCCATGGTTCCCACGTGCTTCCCACCCCCAGGCACCTCTCATGCATCAGAACCCCACACTTACCTGCTTCTCCCCTTCCTCCCAGCACTTTCAGAGCCAAGAATCACCTGATTCTCCTCCTTCCTCCCAGAGCTGGAATGCCACAAACAGCTGATTCACGGCATTCCAGCTGGGGGGAGAAGAAGAGTGGGACCGGAGCCTGAACCAGCACTTTCAAAGTGCCACAAATCACCTGGGAGGGAGGTGGAGACTTAGGAAGTGTGAGGCTCCTGTGCCCTAGTCCACAACAAGGGCGTGGGAGGCAGCCAGAGGTCCATGGGCCACAGATGCAGGCCCAATGGGCTGCAGGTTGCCCACGACTGATCTACATTGTCCCTGAAAGCCTAAGTCTGGCTTATGCTTTTCCTGCTATTATGCCCCGAGTCTCCTGGATCAGGTGTTAGTAGTACTGCTATGATTTAATTACCTGGGGAGGATTAATAACCTTTAAAGACTTAGATCTTTGGGGGGCAGAGTCACTGTACAGGGAGCTGCTCCCTCATTCACCCAACATACCTAGTGAAGCATCACCCAGTACTTGCACAAGCCCCCATACATGAACCCCCTTCCACTGAATATCAACCCCTGCATCTGGACCCCTGTGCAACCAACCCCCTGCTTGTGGGCCCCACCCCTGCACCCACTTCATCCCTCACTGAGCTCCTTGCACTCAACCCCCCACCCTGATGAGCCCCACACCCCTATCGAGCTGCACTCCCACTCCAGCAAGCTTCCACTCCTCCAGCATCCAGACCCCTCTGCTGAACCCCTATATCTTCATCTGGAAGCCCCTGCAGAGAGTTCCAAGGACTCTGCACTTGGAACCCCTCCAACAGGGCTCTGTGCATTCAGATTTTCCCACGCTCCTAGACCACACACTGTGCTCCCTGCACTCAAACTGTCTCACCCAGAACTCCCAAGTCCCACACCTGGATCTCCAACACTGAGTCCCTTCACACTTGGATCCTATCTAGTTGAGCCACAACTGGTGCACCTGGCACAGAGGGGCAGGGCCCCAGGTAGGCTCAGGCCTTGTGCTGTGTCAGGAAGGGGTGCAGCCTCACCACTGAGTCTATAACCCTGGGGGTGGGTGTTACAGGGTGATCTCTCACCCTCCTACAGCCAGTGGCCTGTGCTCCCCACTGCCATGCTGAAGCCTCTGCATTTACTGGCAAATAAAACGTGCAGAATTTTAAAATATTATGTGCAGGATTTTCAAATTTTTGACCCACAATTTTTATTTCTGGGTGCAGAATGCCCTCAGCAGTAACTACTGTGAAATCTTATTGTCAGCTTTGTCTTTCCTCTCTGTGTCCATTTACAAACTTCACTTGCTGCCTCAAGTCCAAATTAGATTGCACTTGGCCAAAGTTTTTGAGCCTCTTAGCAGGGAAATCTTGTAAAGCAAAGTGCAGTCGGGAAGATGAAAGTTGCTGCAATGAAATCTTATGGATCCCAATGCAAACATAGTGAAAGAAAAGTTAACAATCAGTGATTAAAGAGTTAAACTGCATTGTGCTGGGTGTTACAAAGGATTTTTTACAGGAATGATTCACTGCATTAAAACCCTCTCTTCTCAGGTGAATCACATCACCATGAGACCTCATTTTTCCTGACATTTTGCTCATCATAATATGGGCTTATCAGATGACTCTACCAGGTGGTGGGCGAAATGACACCGAGATGTGCCACAACATGAATCCTCCACCCCCACTCCCAAGAAAGTACTACACCCATCAAGATGGGCCGCCATGACACCTGAACTGGCTGAATGTCCCAAATGGTTACGGGAAACACTGGGGTGCATAAAAACCCAATCCACCAAAGACCTTATTGGTGCTATAACCGATATCCAGAGAGGTGCACTGGAGAATGAGCTACATAAATTCTAATTAGAATTGCCTTCAGAAAACAAGCAACCTTACTAGTGGGGCTGGATAAGTTTGGCATTGACCCACGCCAAACTGACAAAGCTGTCAGACCAGAGTTCCCCAGAACCACAGATCTACAGATGCAACTGAGAAAACTATCCCTGACCCTTTAAAGCATATCTTCATGGCAGAGTTAATTTAGGCTCTCACTCAGGTGTTTCTCCTAATCCCTCTGTTGTCCACACACGAAATCCTTTCACCCAGATTCAGTGGTGCTTTCAGACTGTGCTGGATTGTCTGGGGCTGCAGACTAAAACCTGAGAGGCACTTCTATACAGGGTGGTAGTTTGCCCATTTTGAAGGGAGTAATGGAGGCAAAAATCATTAGAGTGCTAACAGTTCTCAAGTGCCTTCCCACAATTCCCCCAGACAGGTGTGCATAGACAGACAGTTCCACAATTTGCCAGCAGAGAATCAGAGCAGCACCTCTTCTTGCCACATGAAAAAAACATCAACTAAGTCCCCAGAAGTCCTAATATCACACATGGATAAGTGCAGCACCAGTGATGACACAGTACCTCTGGAATAGCCTCACACTTTGGCTTCTTACACCCAACCTAGGCAGACTCAGGTGATAGACACAAGCACCGAACACCCATGTTAACGCTGCAGAGAAGACACAGACTAGATTTCTACCCATCTGTGGAAGACAGGTTGCTGTGACTGCTTGATGATAATCATCACATCTAAGGGTGCCTTTCATTAGAGGCTTTTCAAAGCATTTTCCACCCATTAACCCTTGAGTGACACAGAGCTCTTGTCTAAACTAGGATAAAAAAAGTTTGTTAGAGCATGTTCTTGCTTTTTACCCTATTGGAGATAAGGTTGGAAAGAGCCTTGTGATAGTTTAAAGCAGAAGTTGAGTATGTAATTGCTTTAAACTTGTATTTTGTGTGAATCTACCTACCTATCCCACCCAAAACACATATGGGAACACCAAAGAGATTAAAAGGTTCAACAGAGATTCTATTTGAAGCTTTGTTTAACTGAGGAATTCATATACCATACCAAAGGGCACACTAAGAAAATCTAGAGAGGAAGACAGATGAGACCAAGAAATCTTTCACTTGCACATAAGACTCATCCCACATCACATGAAACATGGCAGATTCAATGCTAAGTATTCACACCCTAGGTTCTTCAGCATATCTAGGCACTTTCATAGGGACCTGAAAGAATCTCTCATGATGTTCACACCAGAAACACTGGGGCTTGGGTGACAGTGCTGTACCTACAAATCAATTCACACACTGCATATTTCAGGTTTTTTTCTTTCAAAATGGATTAAAGAGACAATGAAAAAACAAAACCAAAATCGTTGGCAGCAGCAAGCAAGAGGGTCCCTCATCTGATGTTTGTGAAATGCAAGAAATGCAGAGAATTCAAAAAAGAGCAGTACAAATAATAAAAGGAGCTGGAGTGACTTATCCAGAAAGGAAGATTAAACAAAGCAAACCCATGTGCAGCTCAGCTAAAGAAGAACATGAAAGCATGCTAACATCTTGCATACACCTGGCAGGTATAAGCATCCAGGAGGGACAACAATCATCTAAGGAGGTGTAACAGGTATGAAGTGAACCAAAGAAAAGTAGATCAGAATATTTGGGAGCATCTCTTAAAGCAGCAGAATGGTCTCAGGAGACAATACTAAAGTGTTTAAAAAAAGATAGGACAAAGCATTGGCAAACACCATAGTGATTAGTCCTGCAGTGCCTGGAGGGAATAGACTGTTTAGCCATTAAACCCTCTTCTGAGGTTGCTGCACAGTACAGAACATCACTAACTGCTTTATAATCTGTCTTTATTCTCAACTTTCTTACAATTCTTTTTATTTTATAATAATACGCCACTGGTTTGCTGGGTTGAAAAGAAACCTTTCCAAGATCATGCAATACAAGGACATCTGCACTACACATACATTTTTATAGTGCTGTCCATAAGCACTGCCACTGGAACATTAGAGCAAAGACCTCAAGTTTGAAAACAGGCGTTCACAAATCCTGGCCTGAAATCATGTGCTTTGCAACATACAGAAAATGTTTCTGAACTTTTTTTAAACAATGCCTCCAGTTCCATAGCAAGGATTAGGTCTTAATCTGGACAAATTCTGACTGAATTCTTCCCAATAGGTTAACAGGTTTTTGTGGTCATATCCAGAGCACACCAAAAGTGGAAGCATGGAAGTAATTACACTCAGCATGGCAGATGCTAGTCTGCCTGCCTTAGGTATAATGGAAGACCTCAAACCAATTGTGTGTGCCTGTGTAGGAGTCTGCATGTTTACTTTTGATACTCTTTCCATAGCATCAAGATACCAGATGCTTTAGATATACAGACTCGACTTAGATAACGAGACTAGACAGGAGAGTCATCCATGCAATTACTCTCTGGAACAGCACTGGCTACAGTGTGCATTATTGCTCCTTAAATAAAATACATTGGATCTATTTTTGCACCAGGGTTACTGACACTGGATCCCAACCCAATGCAAATACACAAGATACTCAGGCCTGAGTCAGATGCTTATTTCCTAGAAGTACGAGCAGAAATTTCTAATATACAATAAGGAACAACGTTTTGGCAAGTAAAGGACATCTTATGACTCAACAGGTCTTTCCTGCCCCTTAAGTTCTACAATACTTTCTTGGGGATTCTAACACTTGTTTCCCTGGTTCACGTACAACATATCTCACTTGACATGTAAACCTTTAATGTTACCAGCCATAACACTGTCAATTCACCTCAGTCCTGCTCTGTCACTAACACATCACTCAATCACTTATATCAATGTCTTGCAAGTATTGACTAAGTCACACAAGACCCTCATGAAATAAAATCATCATCACCACCACCCCTTTGTACAGAGGGAAACGCAGAAGTTAAAGTGATTTGCCCAGTGCCATACAGGACGCTCACACCAGGACACGGACAGAACTTTAAAGCAACTCCTATTCAAATTACTTCTGCTGAAGCAATTCGTCTCTTGCTCTCCTATACTTGGGCCCCAAAGCTTTAATGCTACTTGCAATATTGTTTTATTTCTTTCCTGGACCTCATGCACAGAGGCTGCCAATCGTGCCAAAGTGCATGATGGTTTCAGAATATATATATAAACTACCTTAACCTTATTTAATTTGCAGCCTAACAAATAGATTACATATAACCTGTGTTTTTGGAGAAGTATGGTCATCACACCAATCAACTGCACCACCATAAACCTGTCATCCCGTGACTCAGCAAAACACCTTGATACTATAGGATGCTGTAACTCATAACAAAATTTTTGCTATCTGGCTGCCTGACTGGTTTGAGCATTGGCCTTGTAAACCCACGTTGCAAGTTCATTCCTTGAGAAGGCCATTTAGGAATTTGGGACAAATAGATTTTATTTAAAAAAAAAAAAAAATCTGTCAAGGATGGTTATTGGTCCTGCTGAGTGTGCAAGGGACTGGACTCGATGACCTCTCAAGGTCCCTTCCAGTTCCATGAGATATATATGGAGGTATTTTTTTTCTCTCAGTGTATTGGCCTATAGTTGGTATATAAAGGCTACAGTTGGTATATATAGTTTAAACTTCTGCCACTCGTTACAAGCAGCAGAACAATTTTTTCTTCATGCGTTTAAATATTTTTGTATGCACACCCATATATAAACAGAAAAAAATGCAAGATCTGTGATATAGCTAACTTTGCACTATGGGAGGACTGTCACTCCAACTACAACCATCTCACCTTAGGGAAAGGACACAACCACATTGAAACTACAAGCCAGAGTCTGCTCTCACATCAGAAATAATTCCACTAAGCCAAATGATTTACAATAGAGTATAAATGAAGGAGACTCAGACACGGCATGATTTACAACTACAAGTTTCTTTACCAATTAACTCATTGAACTGAAAGCAGTTTGGTTTTCTAAATTTATCATACAATAAACCCTTGAAATACATGGCTTTAAGTTGCATGTAACTCACTTTAACACAAACACAACTTGAAACTGTTTTGTGGCCCCTTCTCCCTGCCTTCCCCCAGCCACACAGCTGTCAGCCTGACAGCCACATGGCTGGATGAAGGCAGGGGGAAGGCTTTTAGCTTCCTAGATGCCCACAGCTTTGGGCAGCTAGGCAAGCTTAAAGCCCCTTCCCCCTGCCTGCTCCCAGACGTGGGGCTGTAAGCCTGACAGCTGCGCCGCTGGAGGAAGGCAGGAGGAAGACCCCTTCTCCCTGCCTTACCCCAGTGGTGCAGCTGTTCAGTTTCCCCAGTCCTGCAAGTGGAGGGGAGCTGGGAACCAACCAGCAGCCTGGTTCCCAGCAGCCTTATGCTGAGGAGAACTAGGAAACTGACCAGGCATGAGCTGGTCAGTTTCCCGGGTCCTGCAAGCAGCAGGGAGGGGGGAACCAGGCTGCCCCCTGGTTCCTGGCTTCCTCACACTCTGCGAGCCAGGAAACTGACCAGCCCTAGTGGGCTGGTCAGTTTCCCTGCTCCTGTAAGCCCAGGTGAGCTGGGAACCAGGCAGCAGCCTGGTTCCCTCTCCTCCACGCCTGACTTGCATGAAAATTTGAGTTACGCAGGGGTTGCAAGAACGCAACCCCCATGTAACTCAAGGGTTTACTGTACTTTGCTATTTTTATGCTGGTAGAACACTAGTCTTCCACTGGCTGGTCCTTATGCAATGGCCCAGTGCTGTTGTGTTTGGATCATGAACACTCCAGGAAAGTGTTCAAAAACCACACAATTGTTTACATTTTAAAAAACACATGTAAAGCATGCTTGGTGTGTGTGTGTGTCTGTATGTTTTATTCCCATGGTGTGTGTGTGTGTCTCCACACACAAAACATACTAAATCTAAATTACCTGACTGTTTCAGTGTTAAGTCAGGCATTTCTAACATGCAGAAAACACATGAACCACCACTGTAACCCATTAGTTCACTGATTGCAGTAACTTTGGTACATGCTCCTCCGTACTCTACTAGGGTTGCTTAAGTCCTTAATAAGACTTGAAGCCATGTTCCCCACTACTATGATGGTCCCGTTTGCTGTTCAGTTAGGGAATATTACAGAAATTGCACCACAAGGAGACTCCACGTGAAAGACCTATTCTGCTAACAGCTGTGCACAGAACTACTTGGTATTGTCCCCCACATCAGTCTGACTGCCAGGTGCCCCACTGGTGGAACGTCCCATGTCACGATCTCCCCTCCCAAGTCAAAAAGAAAACCAAACATAATGAAGAGAACCAGCCATTAAGGAGGAGCTCACCAAATTCATACACCTTTTTACACTTGGTCTCCAAATCCTCAATGAGATCCTGGAGCCGACATTGCTTGGCCAGTCTCTTGCAATCATTCACATATTCTACATCAATATCTAGACGACCTGGCAAAGAGAAACACCAAAATCCTTTCAACCAGTTCCTTGCCCTCACATCAGTCACCATTTACTTATTTAGGCATAATAAAACAGCTGGTCTACAGATAAGGGAATGGATGGACTGTGAAGGACTGCTAATAAGCTATGCACTCTCTCTTCCGGATCACTGATTTGAGTGTAGCTCACATACGTGTGGGTCATTACAACAATGAGAATTACTTTGTTGACTGCTGACTGGCTGAATTAAATTTGGTGACTGGATCACGCAGGTCCTCAGTTGCCTACACCGCAGCTGGACCCCCAGTTGGCAGTCTCAGCAAAGAGGTCAAAGACTGAGTGGCTCTTAGAGACAAAATTTCACTGCCCCTCATCTCTGTTCTTCAGAGACAGTGAGTGGAAGCTTGTACTGCTACTACCATCTTGGTTTGGTCTGAGAAAGAACTTTGGTTTCAAGGGCTGTCAATCCAGCAACTTTCAGGAATACCAAATTTACTAAAAAGCGTTTCGGAGAATGCACTAAGGAAAGCTAACTCTAAGTAGCTATGGTTTTCTGGTGAAGAAACTCTGATGGCTAAAACAACAAGGAATCTCCTAGCACCTTAAAGTTTTATTTAGGCACAACCTTTCATGAGCAAAAACCCACTTTTCCTAATGATTCAGTAAACTTTTTAAGTGTACTGTAAGAGAAATGTTAACTTAGTGCACCACCGTCTGGTATGAGGGTATATTGCATTTGCATTTTCTAATATGGAACACTTGATTAACAGTGACTGTATGTTTAAAAACAACTTCTGCTGGGAATGAATGACAATAACACGTAGTCAAATCACTCAGCAGTCTGAAACAGGGCTGCTAAGTCCTGAAATGCTCACAAGCCACTGGACACAGGAAGTACAGTCACTGCTCAGCTTAGGAGATCACGGGCTTAGATGGCAGAAGTATTTTAATTATCCTAGAGAAGGTACATTTCCCACATCTTTCCACTCAAAGTTGATTTTTATTGACTCCCCAGTCACTGGAAGAACCACAATTGGCAAGAGGTAGGAATATGTATTATCAACCAGCTTTCAACAACAGCATGGAATTGCTCATACTCCTCATATCTGCCAGATGACAGAAATTGTGTCTAAGCCACGGTTACCCTCCCACCCAGACAAACTTGTTTAGAAGCCTCTGCCACCCAAACAGTGCCAAGACAAAGAGGTGCTGACTACTGCAATCCAACACGGACAGATGCACAAGTCAAGCAGTAGCAACATACCTGTATAAAGATACTGCAAGAGGGAGCCAAAGGCTGCTGGGTTGATCTAAAATAAGACATGAAAAGGTCACCTATATTAAGCACACACATTTATCCAAGGAGCCTGAAGCATCAATACAGATATATACGACTTAACTAAATTGCTAGTACACTACACACTAAGGTAAAGGTCGGGGGTTATATTCAAGAAAGGGACTCTAGAATGCACGGGAGGTAAGAAAGAATGCCTCCTTCATGAAAACTCCAACTAGTGCAGTAATATCATTTTGAGTATACACACCAGTCTCCTGCTCCCTCACATAACTAGTGTTCCCATTCTACCCAGTTTGCACAGATCTGTAAATGCACTAACTTTTCAGTTTACCCACCCTCCCCTCATGTTACACATCAGAGAATGAGTTTCCTTGCAGGGAAAAAGCACAGAAATCTATGCCTACAAAGCTGGCAGGTAAAAGCAATATTGCAGTTCACACTGAAGAAGGCAACTACAGCAGAAGCACTATCACAAAAAGCCATCCATTGATTTCCCCACCACTTCCAGCTCTCCAAGTTAGACAAACTCAAGTTACAACCTAAAGAGCAGGAAGGATGGAAGATGATGAAAATTAGGGGTGTCCTGAGAAACAGGAAGGATGTTTGCAGTAGAAGAGCATCTGAGGTTTGCAACAGACAGCCAAACCACAGAAAAATATGCTGGAGACTGTTAGTAGCGGACAAGTAAAATTCACCTATAGCCTGTTTAGTCCTTTAGCCTCTCTGCTGAGGCAACCAGTCAGAGACAATGCCAATTATAGTGGTGATTTCTGTGGTGTGGCCCACCTGTCTACTGGAAGTTCAACAAAGGGTCAACTCATTTCAAATAAATGTCACCAAACAGCTGGCCAATGTTAACATCTGTTTTACTATGAGCCTGAGTTGAAGTTAAAACAACAACAGAGGCAAAATGAGAAGAATCTAATAGCCTACAGCTTTTAATATATCAGAGTAAGAAGCCATTTTTGTCCTTAGTGTCCATATCCTCTGTTCTGGAACTGTTCAGGCTTACGAAAGGTGTCAACTATGGAAATTACCCCTGAAACTTCCTTTTCAACCTCATTTTCCTTAGACAGAAAATATCTAAGATTGGCGGGGGGGCAGACCCTGAAGCGTGGTTATCCTCACCAGTGGGTGCTTTAATGCTATCATGTTCTTCCCTTTCCACTTGGTCTCAAACGTTTCTGCGAAGTAAACGCTGCGAGCACTAAGGATGCAGCGGTGGGCACAGAATGATTTTCCATGGACAATGAAGACAATGTCACTTTGGTAACCCTGTTCCAGAAGCCTGGAAGGGAAAAACAAAGACAGGAAACGAAGTTGGCTTTGTAGAACGAGAATACAGAGGAAAGTGAGGGAAGGGAGGGAAGCCTGCACCCTCTGGGAAAAAGGCAACTTGTGAACATCTTGTTCTTTAAGGAGCCATTATCAAACCAAGAGTGCTGCTGTCTTTCTTCAATACTTATCATCATCATCAACTGTGGGCTCAGCACCTGTTGGTGTCTGATGCCTCTCTCATTATTCCTTTCCATCTTTCCCTGTCCAGTGTGGAGTGGCTTAGTTTCTGTAGACTAGCTCTGCACCAATCTATTATACCATCTACTCATGCTCTGTGGGGGTCTGCCTCTCCTATTCAAACTGTCCGCTACGCCGAATACCAGGGTGTTAGTTTATATGGCCCTTAGCACAACATTTAAGTGCTTCTCAACATTGTTCCCACTGATATTTCATCTAAGTAGAAATAAGAGGTTCAGAAATGATGAATGAATTCACTTTTCATCATTACTGCAGTTCGTTACAATTTTAACTTTACCTGGACATGGACCACAGCAGTCTCACCCTGGTTCTGGCAAATTAGCTCAACAATGCAACATCTGAGATGTTTAAATTAACTTTTCAAAATTCTGCTTAACTGGTAGAGAGTCGTTTTTTTTGCAAAAACCAGCAAGCTATTTTTTCTGTTTTCCCTGCAGGTTTAAAAATGGAAACTATTAGGGGAAATTCTTACCTCCCAATGGGACTCCTTTGTTTCCAGAATTGGAACGTACACACTTCAAAATCATGATTTTTTTAAGTCTATTAAAATTTATTTTAGATCACTTTTAGACATATTTATGGCTCCTTTGAGGTCTGTGTAACTGGATTTAGGGTAAGTAAAGTAATATAATATACACCCATTAAAAGATTTTTAAGATTCTTACACATTCTTTTTATGTTCTGTAAAGTACGTGGCATATAGTGAACACAACAGTGCAGAATGAATACCTTATCAGCTGTTTGGGATCTGTGGTCCACTTGTGGATTGCCCATTCCCCCAAAATTTGACCATCCCAAGCTTGTGATGAGAAGCCTGTGCACCATACCTCAGGATGATGCATTCCCTAAGCTTTTTTGTATTTAGAGAAATGGGAGTACAAGCACACTAGGGAACCGTCCATGCAGACACGTAGGCTACATCCACAGTATGAACTGGAGAAGTTGGGGAAGGGATGATTCCTTGTCTGTAAAAACATACTTGTGCTGTCACATGATCTAGCACACTAAAAATAGAAGCATATCTGCAGTACTGCAGAGAGTGGCGAGCAGCGTCACACAGAGTAATAACCCCCCTGAACCCCTCAGATATGTACTCTGCACAGCTTGCCTGTTTAACTGCTCCCCAGGCTACTCCAGCTAGGCTATTATTTTTAGCACACTTCCTTGGTGACAGCATACTAAGGGAGCTGGGAACAACACACCTAGCACCACAGTGCAAATATAGCCTTAGTGTAGAGCATACTACAGTGGGAAAAACTTACACCCCAGCTTGTCATGAACTAAGCATTTGTATAGACAGGTCTCAAGCATTTCCATTCTATCAGGACTTTTTACAGGTGCTTAGAACCTTCTCTTATCTCTAAAGCTGGAGTTTTCCCCATGTTTCCTCTCAGCCCAAAAGCTATAATTTTAGAAGACTGATCACTGTGAGGAAAGAAAATTCTATCACTTTTAACATAAAAAAAATCCCACACATTTACCATAATAAAACAATCTTCCATTTTTTGTGTTTGTTTGAAAATTTAGGCCAAGATTTTCAGACATGAATCCTGATCTTTGGAAGCCCAACTGGAAACATCTGAAAGAAGCCAGATTTTCAGGAAGTGCTTAGCACTTTCTCTTTGAAAAATCAGGCTTAATTAAGAGGCTGTTAGTTGGGCACCCTCAAAATAAGGCACATATAATCACTGCTCACTAGTGAAAATATTGACCTTCATGTCGGGACTTAGAGGTGAAATTTAAACTCGTCTAACATGTTGATGCTAGTTCACAGGTGTGCTTCCTGGAAATCTGATGAAAACACATTTTGATTTTGCAGTCAAGGGTTCGAAAGTGTATGCTGTACTTTCCAAGCTTTTACTACATGCTCTCAACATTCCACTGAACCTGCATCTGTGCATGTACACAAGCTGACAGACGTGCCCAGGTACATGTGGTGAATGATCAGTCAGGGTACATTCAATGCTTTGCCTAATTTGGCAAAATATGTAAAAGCATGTATGGAATAAGGCAGGTTTCCAATCAATCTGCAAATGGCAGATTCAGATAGCCTAGCTGACATCCCTGCCGGGGTTCTGAAATGCGCTGATGTGCTGTCCCATCACCTTACCGTTGTAAGAAGACATCGTAATAATCTCTCTTCATGCACTTTGCCGTGATCTGCTTGTATTCCTTCAACATGCGTCGGATAGCATCACTCAAAGCACCATACAAACAACGTTCCCCATCAAAAGTGTTTGCTTCGCATTTTGCACCTGCAAAATGGCAACAGGTGTAACACTGCAAGATAGACATAGCACACCGCTATTAAAGATGGCTCCCTCACTAAATAAGGGAATTGTCCTATGGCTGATGGTATGATTTATGAGAATCACCCTCCCACACAGTACTAGAATTCAACTGCCAAAATTAGGCCCTCCACTCATCTGAATGCCAAGTCCGACCTCCCATCAATACCACTACTTCATGAACAAGCCAGGGTATGTTTCTTTAATCTTCTGTGACAGGAGGGTCTGGGTCTCAGCCCTGGCATAACTGCAGTAGCATTCAAAAAGGAAGAAATACTGTATGAATGATGCTATTAGCCACAGGATTCTTAAAGACCAATTTTCTGCTTTGTACAGAAAACAACGGGCCCTGTATAAAGGTGAACTGCAAATGTTTTACTGAATAAGAGACGTATAACAGATCTATTAGATCCCCAGAGAGAAATTCATTCGTGGTTTAAGTGTGTTAAATACAGCAATAATGACAAATCATCTCCCTAAGACCTTGAATTGCAAGTGCCCTGGTTTGTCCGCCAGAAGCAGGGATGTCACTGGTGCCTTGGAACTGAACGGAGAGTCACTCACTCTGGCACAGAAAGCAGGACTTTTCAAGGTTTGTTTGTTAATGTATTTCAGTCTGTTTTTAACAGAAGTTTTTGCAGTTAGACTAAGGCCAGGTCTACACTAAAGAGGAAGGCTGAATTAAGAAACACAACTGCAGCTACATTACTTACATAGCTGGAGTCAATGTACCGTAATTCATGCTGCTGTACCATCTCCACTGCCAGAAGTCAATGGTAGCAAATGCTCCTGTCCACTACTCTTAGTCCTCATGAGGAGCACGAATACTATCACCAGTGGAGGCACCATGTGAGTTTGATTTCGTGCATCCCTATGAGACATGATAAATCAAACTCCCGAAGATTGACTCTGCTGCAGTCAATCTTCCCAGTAGTGAAGACAAACCTTAGACTTTAAGATCAGAAGGGAACACCGCGATCATTTAGCCTGACCTTCTACACATTGCAGACCAGGGAACCACAAGCGTTCCTGAACTAGACTGCTAACCTGTGGCTGAAGGCCTCAAATCATAGTTTAAAGACTTCCAAGTTGAAGAGAATTCACCATTTGCACGAGTTTAAACCTGCAAGTGATCTGCAACCCGTGTTGCGGAGGAAGGCAAAAAAATCCAAGGGTCTCTGACAACCTGATCCCGGGTAAGATTCCTTCCCAAACCCAAATCCTGAGCATGCGGGCAAGACCCATGAGGCAGATGCCTGGGAAAGAAGCCTGTATAGCAACTCAGAGGCCACCCTATCTAATGTCCCATCTCTAGCAGTTGGGAATTTTTGCTGCTGGCAGTCATTGATGGGCCACTTGCCATCAGAGGCAATCCCCTCACACCATCCCCTCCATAAACTCATCCACCTCAGTCTTGAAACTGGTTAGGTTTTTTACCCCTACTGCCCCCATTGGAAGGCTCTTCCAGGACACTTTTCAGAGGGTTAGAAACGTTCATCTAATTTCAAGCCTAAACTTGTTGATGGCCAGCGTATAGCCATATGTTCTTGTGTTCACATTGATGCTTAACCTAAGGAACTCCTCTCCCTCTGTTGGTGTTTATCCTTCTGATGCGTTTATAAAGGTGAAACATATCTCCCCTCAGCCTCTCTTTAGTTAGATTTAGTTTAGGTTAAGAAGCCAAACTATTTTGAGTCTCCCCTCATAAAGTAGGTTTTCCATTTGGCTGATCATCCTAGTAGCTGTGCTCCAAGCCAAATACATCTTTCTGAAGCAGGAGAGACCAGAATTTCACACAGTATTCCAGATGAGGTGTAATATATAATGGTAATAATGGTCTTGTACAATGGTACTAATACTGCCCTGGTTCTACTGGAAATGTGTCACCTGATGAATCCTAGGATTGCGTTAGCTTTTTCCATGGTCACATCAGATTGACGGCTCAGTCATCCAGTGATAACCAAAGCACTCAGGTCTTTCTCCTCCTCCGATATGTCTAACTGAGCAGCTTACAGAAGAAATTCTTGTTATTAGTCCCTAAAAGCATGACCTGGCACTTTGCACTACTACATTTCATCTCATTTCTATCACTCCATTTTATACGGTCATCCAGCCATCCTTCGTATTGGTAATACCTCCCAACTTAGCGTCACCTGCGAATTTTATTCATATACTTTCACTTTTTGTTCCAAAGTTATTAACAAAAATGTTAATTGGTCATCTTGGGAACTCTATTGGTAACCTCCCTCCAGCCTGACAGTTCACTTTTGACCCATTATACCCGTTTATTCCATTCCTTTCCACCTTTTAATTCTCATATTAGTCACATTGGAGAAAGTGGAGATTAATAATTTCCCATATAAACGGTATCAAAGCCTTACTGAAATCCAGGTAATTCCAGATTAAATCTACTGCATCTTTTGTCTAAAAAGAAAAATCAGTTATCTTCAAGGAAAATCAGGTTGGTCTGACACAATCTACCTTTTGTAAAACCATGTGGTATTTTATCCCAATTACCATTCAACTCTATGTCCCTGAATACTTTCCTCTTTCAAAATTTGTTCTGAGACCTTATGTACGACTGAGGTCAAACTAATAGGCCTCTCGTTTCCTGTATCACATTTTGCTCCTTTCTTAAAAACAGAAACTTTATTAACAAATCTCCAGTTACATGGCACAATCCGAGTATACAGTGCACGTGCCAGCTCCTTTAATATTCTTGAACGGAGATTATCCAAGCCCCCTGATTTAGCCCCATTAAGTTGTCTGAATTTGACTTCTGCCTCATATGTGGCAATTTCTGCCTCCATACCCTCTTGTCCATTAGCCACTGGGCCACAACCCTTAAGCTCTCCATTAGCATCCCTAAAACTGAGGTAAACTATTTGTTTTGATATTGGATCAGACATAGATAATCTTTAATCTCCACCTCTGCCTCATCCACAATGCTTAATGGTTCCACTTCCTTTATCTTATTCCTACTTACAAAACCTTTTACTATTGGTTTTAAGTCCCTTTTCAAAGTCAAACTCTGAATGGTTTTTGACAGTCTCACTTTAGCCCTATACTTCTTAGCCTCCAGGAGACAATTTTCCTTGCTGACCCCTCCCATCTTCCATTCCTTGTAGGCTTTCTGCTCTCTCTTTCTGCTCAAGATGCTTGTTCATCCAACTTGGTCTGCAACCTATCCCTACAAATTTCTCCCCTTACTTGGGACGCAGGCTTCATATAGCTTTACACCTTTTTGTACTTATATAGAGCAAGACTCAAAAAAAAAAAAAAAAAAAAAAAAAAAAAAAGCGTGAAAGCCCACAAAGGAAGAGGAGGGAAAGTTCACGCAAGCGATTGACTGACTGAGGTCCAGTTCTGACATCATAACAGCACTACACTCCTGCAAAGTCTGCTGTAAACGTACACAGTCCTCATTAGAGCCTCCAACTCATCAGTTCATGGGGGGAGCTTATTAACATACCAACCGAAAGGGAGGAGGGAATCTTCCTCGTAGGAAGCCCAAGAGATAAGTGGTCTGTAAAGGGGACATTGGCAAGTTCAACCTGACTAGGTCAGCGTTTTTTAATCAGAGGCTTGATTATATTATGAAGTAGCTCCGCAGGCAACAGTTCAAGGAATATAGGGTTCTACACACATCAGCAGCAAATGATAAATGGAAAGCTAGAAATGGGGCAGATACTCAAAGAGAACAGCATGATCTCTAGACCCTCTCTTACCACTGGCTAGAAGATAGCGTACAAGCTCCTCGTGTCCACAGAGACAAGCATAGTATCTGTTAATGAACAAGAAACAGAGAATCAGAAATACAAATGAAACCTTTTGGAGCTAAATAATGGTACTCTCTTAGAGCCTAAGGATATTGCTCTGGAATGACTCAAGGGACCCTCTCCTTACAACAGGCCAGACAGGTTTTCTTCCCAGCGCACTCAAGTTCTCTCTGCCTGCCTGAGGACCTCCCAGTACAAACCCTGATTCGGACCCCCTTATAATGCCTGGAGGCTGCCAAACTTGATCCAGCAATTCCATACCCCACTGCCGTAAATACATATGCACACTCCTACTTCTTCAGCAGGCATATTCATTATTGCACACTCAGAATGCTGTAGGCTCAACCCTGTATATCAGATGTACAGTAAACTAATGTCCCCAATCTCCTTTTAGCATGGATTTATTTTTCCTTTTAATATCTTTCCATAACCCAACTGTTTTATGCTCGCCTTGTGCTTTTCACCCGAAGACCTCAAACTGCACTCTAAACATCAACTAAGCCTATAATCCTTCAATGTAGTAGGTATTATTCTTATTTTACAGACATTTAGAACTAGCCCTTAGAGAAAAGTCTTATAGAATGAAATACATGAGAAACTTTCTATAGGTGTTTTGAACTATCAAAAAGATACTGAGGAGATCTCAGTTAGTATGCAGTTCTACTGATCTTATGGTAATTTTAGAACCCTGTCTGTGGCTTGATCCCTATTAAATTCTAGTGGACTTTTCCATCAGGAAAGCAGAGAGAGAGGAAGTGACTTACCCTAAGTCATATAGTAAGTTAGTAACAGAGCTGAAAATTCAACTAAGTCTTAACTCCTAATTCCCAATTACCATCAGACCACACATTCCAAAAATAGTTCTAATCTGTTAGGCCGTTTCTACACAGGCCACTTCCAACACGGAGCGAAAGATGCTAATGAGGAGCGGAAGCAAATTCCCCGCGCCTCATTGGCATAACGTCACACGATTTGGAGTCCGGAAGACCGTTCTTGAGGACTCCAAAACGCCCTGTAGAAGCGCGGCTCCAGAGGGGGCTTCCAGAAGGAAGTCCTTCTTCCGGAGGCCCCTCCAGAAGGAAGTCCTTCTGGAAGCCCCCCCTGGAGCCGCGCTTCTACAGGGCATTTTGGAGTCCTCAAGAACGGTCTTCCGGACTCCAAATCGTGTGACGTTATGCCAATGAGGTGCGGGGAATTTGCATCTGCATCTCATCAGCATCTTTCACACCATCTATTAACATGCCACTTCCAAAGGAAGTGGCCTGTGTAGAAACGGCCATGTGGAACAAGACATATGAGTAGCCTCAATTTACGTGCATTCTTATTGCATTCCATCTCCTTTCCTTTATCTATATGTTGCCTATTTGGATTGTAAACTTTCAGGAACTCATGTTTATTACATTACTGCCTGAGAACTAATTGAGATCGTATGACACACACTTCTGGTTCTCAAACCCACCACCTCCTCAATTTCTTCTGATTAATTTTTGTATAGGCCTTCTGGAAGATATTCAGTCTTTAAACTGCATTGCAGATGTCTCAAGGCACTCTGAATCCAGCATATTATGTGCACAGATCTCTCACCAGACTTCAATAGGGGACATGGAATTCTTCACTGCCTGTCCCACACTGTTGCGCAGAGTTCCCGTACACATCTAAATCAGTCACCATGCCTCACTCCAGACATGGAGGCAGAAACCCATTGTCTGGCTTTGGGATTCCATAGCATGTCCCATTCAGATTATCACATCCACTACCTTAGTGGCTAGACAAGAGTGCACCTGGCTGCACAAAATGCACAATGGGTAGAATAAAATATTCGTCAGCGTATCCAGCCAGCCAGGATTAAATGTATGAAGTCCCTAACACCTTCCCACCCAAATACCTCACACTGGAGCTCTAGGCTTTAACACTCACAGAGGGGTACTGTCCCATTTATCCCGAACATTTATTTCCACATCTCTCTGTTCCAGGAGATATCTGAAAGAAAAGGGAAAAAAAAGCTTGTAAGTTATAACTTCTAGGCACTTACTATATCAGATTTCCCCTTTTGAAGATGTAGCTTTGGGTTTGTACAGTAATAAATTTCAGAAAGTACCCTGGAACCTTTAACTTCCAAATGGGCAACCACCAGAGATGGTTTAAGAGGACCTCAGTTGAACAAGTCACTCAAGGAGAGCAGTTGTATCAATGCAGTCTGTCTCAATGATATTGCTTTGTGGTGTCCGTGCTGGCTCTGACTTGAAGTTCTGGTGGTGGACTCTCATCCACAACTTTCTGAGCCAAAGGTGACAAATCATTGACCACGCCAGACCACTTAAAATACCATCTCTGAGTTCTTCTGCGACAATTGTTGCTGAGCACTTACTTATAGCTCACCAAAAAATGTATAGCATAGCCAAAACAGATTTTCTTCATGCTAGGGCTGTTGAAACAGTTAACAGGTTAAATGATGGTGCTTAACCAGTTAGTTGTTTCAACCTAGGTCCTGCTGACCCACCTGCAGCAGCTGCTCTGACCCAGGGCAGCTGGCCACTGACAGAGTTAGCTGGCAAGGACGTTAACCAGTAAGCACACTGGTAAGCCTTGTGGTTATTGGTTAACATACCTAGTTCCTGTCTTCTCTAGTACAGAAGACAAAACAACTATCTGCCCTCTCGTTCCTCTCTCCCTTGCCCCACACATCCAGGGCATATCCAAATCTCATCACTTCTTGCTAGTTGGCACCTCTGGGAGCTGTCCTCTTCTTTACAGCCCCACAGATACTCCTATTCAGTGTCTCATTAGAGCCTGCTCCAGCTACTGCACCTTCCTTTTCTCTGGCTTTCTGAGCACACACGGGCCCCCTTCTGTTCATACAAAACAAACATTCAAGTCATTTTTCTTGTACATTTTGATCACATCACTCCGCTCTTTGATTCTGTCCATCTGCTACTGCATCAGAAAGCTGGTTCCTCTAACCAGCTTGAAAGCTCTGCATAACTCTGCCTCTCCACACTTAACCACTGTTGTGAAACGCTACAAAACCTCCTCACCCCTTCCACTCTGTCAGCATTCCCAGTCTGTTCCACTTCCATTGGTCTACAATTGCCTCTATGCCTTCTGCCAAATGGTACCATTTCCAAGAACTGATCTGCAGGGTCCCACTACTCTCCACGATTAAGGTCCCCTTCTGCTGTGCTGCTCACACTAAATCATACTAATCTGTGTAAAAATGGTCTATTCTTGCTCCCCTAACCTCTGTCTATCTGCCTGTTTGTCCTTAGATTGTGTGCGCCTCAGAACAGCGCTCACCCTTCCTGATCCTTTGGAAAATACCCAGCACATCACGTGTGCGTCCCTAGACAAACAATAGCATAGGACTGAAAGGCATGAAACAAAACTGCAGACTCAACTCAGTCAGTGCTGTTACAATGCCCAACAAAGTGTGGGCATATGGAATGCAGTATGTGACTTATCATTAGAGGGAACAAGGAAGGCAAAGCGTCACAAGAGCTGGTCACAGTACAGACTGTCCCCTTTGTTCTCCAAATGAAGCTGGCTCTTAAATCTAATGGCTCTCTTCTAGTCTTATCTAAGGCAGAACACGAGAGTGAAAGGGTTAAAACAATTAGCACAGGGTACTGTACTGTAACTGCATTTACTGCTGATTTAACTGGGGTTCACGTACAAGGGAGCATATTTACTTTCAGCATTAAAGTAACTGACTTGAACAAGGCTTGCTATATAAATTGCTGATTGTTCTCCATCCCAACTGTTTCTGTGGGGAAGTAGAAGGCCTGTTTTCTTCTACAAGAGTAACTCCTCATTTAATAACACGGCTCTACTCATGAGATTAATAGACTATCCATTGTTTGTATTACAGCAGCACCTAGAGGCTTCAACTGAGACCAGCCCTCCAGTGTGTTAAGCACGATACATACTAGGGATGTAAAATCTTGGTTAATTGGTTAACTGGTTACACAGCAGGTAAACCTACCTTTTAACCAGTGGAGGTGGTGGTGGGGCTGCTGGAGCTTGTACGTCCTGCCATGGACCTGGGCTGCTCCAGCCCAGCTAGAGCTTTTCTGTCTCCAGCGTGCTGCAGACAGCAGCGCTCCAGCAGGGCTGGAGCAGCCCTCATCCGCAGCAGCCCCTGGTACACTGCAGGCAGGGATACTTCAGCCCGGTGGCCTCCCCAGCTGTTCCCCCCAGGCTGTCACTGCTCAGGCCCCATGGGGCTGTCACAACCCCCTGCCCACGCTGGGTGGAGAGGGGTTGCTACAGGCCTACTGGTTAACCAGAAACGAAAAGCTGAAGGGGAAATTGTGGCACAGAGCGATACAGTTCCCAAGGCTTCCCAACTGGTCAATGGCTAATTCCACATTCCTAAACCAAGCTGTCCACTACAGGAGAACAGACTTGAGCAATTTTTCCCCAGCTCAGACTGGCACAAACCAGGGTGAGGTGCACACATGGGGCGAGAGAAGGAAAATGTTAATTTCCTCTCAAGTTTGGTGCATGGGTCACCAGAAAACAACACGGCAAAGCGTGGGGGATGCTGAGCTGAAAAACCTGGGGCACCGCTAGGAAACCATTTAAAGACTTGCCAGAAACAGAGTAGCGGAGGAGCTCTGTCATTGCCCTAAATGCCAGAGGCATAGTGGGAACAAGATGATGATGAAATGGTGGATTCTCTGTAACTTGAATTCTTCAAATCATGATCTGAGAATTTCAGTAATCCAGCCAGAGGTTCTAGACCTATTATAGGAGAGTGTGGATGAACATCTATGGTCTACAATGTGCCAGAGGAGGTCAAACTAGTGGATGATCATGATGGTCCCTTTGACCTTAATCTGCGAGTCTACAGTTCTGAACTTAACATTCCAACGTTTTGTGGAGCTACTAGCACCCTCGGCAAAGCCCTATCTTCAGAAAATGAGACTGCATGATTCATCATCATAGAGCTATCCTAAACACTGTACTCAATTTCCAACATTGCAGGGAGTTATACGTGTGCTCACATGAAATTATACTACAGGGGGACCAGCTGGAGAGAAAAAGAGGGTTACTAGACTGGTTGCTTGTTAATGATGCACACTAGGGCCAGTTGATGAGATCAGATACGTGGTCATTAAAGAAATCTTCCAAACTAAAGCATAGGCAAACACATTAGTGGTAAAAAACAAAGTATACTCCACATCTTGAGAAAAACATGTTTATAATTTTTAAAAAGTTACTTTTTCCCTTGGCATTAAACTCTCTCGGTGTTCTCACTGCTATCTAACATTGTCAGCTGTTTCAGGCCACAAGGTCTAGCTGATATCCAAGGCTGGGTACATACTAGGGGAAAAACTGATTTAAGATACACAACTCCAACTATGAGAACTGCATAGCTGGAGTAAACATATCTTAAATCAATTTTTGCTGCCATCCCCACAGCGGGAGGTCAGCAGAAGAGTTTCTCCCATCAACTTCCCTTACTCCTCCTGACTGCAAGGCGCACTAGGGTTGATGGTTCAGGCACTCTGATCCTTCGATTTAGTGTGGCCCACCAGGCATACTAAACTGAATCCTGGAAGATCAACTGCTAGTGCATCGATCTTCCAGTAAGTATAGATGTGCCCCAAGGCTCGACAAACCAGGACTTCTCATAGCTCTCAAACTCCCCTAATCACAGACTCAGGAAGCAACATGGTAATGTTATATTGCACACAATGTTGACTCTTAGTCAATAAATTTAGGCAGCCCAATGAAAAGAGCATTCAATAATAAAGGAGAAATGTCCTGTTGTATAATAGCTAGGATGATCATCCATCCCGTATTGGGCAGGATGGTCCCATACTTCGGAGGCCAGAAAGGCATCCCAACTTTTTTTTTTTTTAAAAAGGGACTAATTGTCTGATGTTTGTCCCCCCCCAAGCCTCGGGGAAGCTGGGGGAGCGTAGGCAGCTGCTGCTTCCCCAGGCTCCCAGGGAGCGCCAATGGCTGCCTCCACCTTCCCAGCTCCCTGGGGTATGGAAGAGCCACCCCTTCCTCCCATATCTCCCTGACCCGTATTTGTTCATGGAGATATGGTCGCCCTAATAATAGGAGAAAGCACATCTCTTCGTATCCTAGAACAAAATTGCTTATCCATTTTAGCAGTATTTAATTTAAAGCAAAACTGCTTATTAAAATAGAGGAGGGTGCAGAAAGAAATTCACATCTTATTCATGGTAACAAACTTTACTGCTATATGCAAACTATCCCAGGGCACTTTTTGTAAAGGAAGTATAACACCAGTGTTTACCTAACAGTGATAACCCTGTTGCAGAACAGAACATATCCACAAGAAGAGACTGTTCTATTTACACAACTATGCTTCTTTTTGTTGTGCATGAGAATACTCCTGTATTAATATTTTGTGACATATCTGTTGTATTACTCTTCATCAGCTCCCCATCAAATCTCAAACAGTTAATGCCTCAAAACTAGTGAAAACTAAGGAAGTACTACCCCCACACAAATGCATAAGAGAAACAGTGTACACCTATACTGAGATTAAAAAACCTACAGCATGGAGTGTCAGGTATGTTTATGAGGCAATTAAAAGCACATGGCTGGCTTATGCCAGCTGACTACGGCTCCCTGGGGTGTGAGACTAAGTGTGATGAAGATATTCAGTGTTAGGCCACTGCAAGATGGGAGGGTCTTGCAGCAGGACCTGTATCTCAGCCCAAGTCAAATAGCTACACTGCAATTAAATATCCCCACAGCCAGTGCCAGCTGTGGGTTTTAAACTGATGTGTAGACATTACCTGAGAGCCTGGGTCAGCTGACTCCGGTTGAGTGGGCTCAGGCTATGGGGCCAAAAATAGCAGTGTAGACATTCACAATTGTGCTGGAGCCCAGGCTGTAAAACCCACCACCACCTAGAATCTCACAGCCTGAGCTACAGCCTGACCCCAGCAATTATACTGCAATTTTACAGCCCTGCAGTACAAGCCCTATGAGCCCAAGTCAGCTGTGACCTTGCTTTTACTGCCTTTGTCTTTTATGTGTAGAAATGCCCAAAGGGATTAGGTGTCTTGTCCAAAGTCACACAGGGAGTCAGTGTCAAGCTTGGGACAAGTACTCAGAAGTCCCTCTTCTGCCTACTCCTCAGAGACAGCATGGGACTAAGACCACTGGATGACCCTGGGCAACCTATTCAACCTTTCCGCACCTCAGCTCCTGAGCTGTAGAAGTAAAGGGTTGATGCTGATTCCCTCATGGGGTATGTTGAAGTTAATGCACATAAAGCGTTTTGAAGGGATCAAGCACTTCAGAAATGCCTAGCAATATCACACCACCACTTCAGCTCAGTCACCTCCTACTGCCTGTGCAATGCTCCCACCTCTCTGAACCCCAGTCTGTTCCCAGAGGCACAGGGAATGGGGAAAGGTCACACAACAAGACAGCCCAACACACCTCTCCCCTCTCAGCTCTATGTGGTGGAGGTGTTGACAGGTATCCCACAGAGCTGCAGAATCTCCTGAGGGTGGCAAGGAGGACTGCTCTCTCCTAGCCCCTTCCCAGCTGTCTCTACCACTAATTATCCCAGCTCTCTACTGCTCTTCGCAACCCCTGCCACCCGCTTACTGCTGCCCCTTCCCACTTCTTTCTCTAGGACTCCCCACACCCTGGACAGCCCATGTCCTCTCCCCCAATTCCTCATCAGCTCCAACTTGTGTCCATCTCTCCTGGGCCTGCCCCATAACTGCCCGTGCCCCTCTCCCTGGGCTCCTCATGCCCTGCCCCATAACCTCCCCACCCCTCTCCCTGCCCCCCCCACACCCCATGCCCCTCTCCCTGGGCCCCCCGCACCCTGGCCCGCAGCCCCCTAGCTCCTCCTGCCTCCCCAGCAGCCCGTCCGGTAACACCACGTGCCCGCCCCCCTTGGCCCCAGCCTCCCGCGGCTCTCCGTGCCCCCCCCCCCGCATCGGCCCAGCCCCGGCCCGGGCTCACCGCACTCGGCTCACGTCCCCCTTCTTGCAGCTGGTGAACAGGTCGCTGGTGTCCATGGCCGGGGCGAGGAGCGGCGCCGCCGCATTGGCTCTGCCGGGGGCAGCGACCGAGCGGGCGACGGGACCGGGCCAGGCCGGGGCAGGCGAGCAGCGGCGGCAGTGGCGGATGTAAACACTGCGGCGGGCGCAGAGGCGCTGACACCGCGAAGCCCGGCCCCGGCCCCGCCCCCCGGCCAGGCGTAGCTAGCGAGCCCGAGACCCACCCCCTCGTCCCGGCCGCGGCGGAGCGGGTCTAGACCGGGGCAGGCTGATCTGGAATGAAGGGGGGGGGCGGCGTGTTGCTCTAGAACGCCGTCGCTGGGAGGGGCGCTCCTCGTTTGTTCTAGAGTGCGCGCGCTGCGGCGAGCTCTAGAAAGGCGGGGGCTGGGGGCGTTCTGCCCGTTATCGGATTTGCAGCTGGGGGAAAGGGTGTTGTCCTGGGACCGTTAGGTCCTTCTGGATCTAGAACCCGGTACCCTACAGCCAGCTGGAAAGAGCCCGACGTGTTCTAGAAAATGGGGGCGTGGGAGGGTCTAGTATAGGGTGAACTTATTTCCTTCTGTGAAATACAGGATGCCTGGTAAAATTGCTTGGAGTTAAGAGTCCAATGGCAACCCATCAGAACCAGTCAGTACAAACGTTCAAAATAACATTAAGGGGACTGAGCACGCACTGAAACCATTTACTGCATTGCTATAACAAAACAAGTAAACATTAAAATATATATAGCTACAATTGAGTGGTTATTGCTCTGTAGAAGTGCCTGGCTTGTCCTCATCTTGCTGTCCTCCAGAGTGTGGGCTGGAAATGTGTGAGAGACAGGTGCAGGATCCAGAGCAGGGGCCTAAGGGGCATCTGGGGGAGGGCTGGGATATGTGGGTGAGCTGCTGGAAATCAAGGCTAAGTGTGTGTGCAGGAGAGCAGGAGTTGGGGTGGGGGGCAAGAGTCAGGACAGGAGGCTGGGAGCAGGGAGGAGCCCCATGGCTGGGTGCTGGAACAATGTAAACCATTTGATATTTTTGCAGCAGAATAAAAGGAGACTGCAACCTACTAGGCCAGTCCCCCTCTCCCCTTGACACCCCCCCACCATTTAATTTCACTGGGATCAGTGGATTTATAACAGACAAATTATACCACTAGCTTTCAAAGTGAAGCAATATATTATTCCATACCTGATACTTTTCAATACCTCACTGCATTCAGTGTAGCACAGCATACCTTCCAATATCCATACACACTGTGCCAAGCTCATTGCCAAACCTAACCTGCCACCAGTCTGTGTACAACAGACTTACCTTCTAATACTCTATTCTGTAAACAGGATTTTCAGAGCTTGTAGTTTATAAGCCTCCATGAAAGATACAGCACTGAAAGGCTTGGAAATCCTCACCCCTTGCCCTCATGCTGCCTCTCACAGTCTCCCACTAAAATGTCCCGTCATGGGTTTATCTCTCCCAAACAGTGACCTGACCACCAGTCTAATCACTGAGCCCAGCTGCCCCTCTCCACCCCAGAGATGCTCAGGCCACATGGTGCCTGTTTGTTTCCTAGTTGCTGCCTGTGGGCCTCCGCTTCCCACCTGTGCAGTCCTGGCCTAGCTAAGGTGACCACTGGTCCTGTATATGGGACACCCTTTGGTGTCCTGACTTATTTTTTAAAAGGGACCCATTGTCCCGTATTTGGACTGTTGTCCCCAGCATTTCTCTGAGCTTTGGGGAAACGGGGGGAGGAGCGGCAGCTGCAGCTTCCCTGGGGTTCTAGGGGATTGCCAGCAGCTGCAAGCTTCCCTGGGCTCCTGGGGATCGCCAGTGGCTGCCACTTTCCCAGGCTCCCAGGGAGTGCCAGGGGCTACCACTTTCCTGGGAGTGCCAACACCTGCTCCCTCCTTCCTGGCTCCCCAGGGCTTAGAGGAGCTGCCCCTCTCCCCCATATCTCCCTGTCCCGTATTTGGGACAGGGAGATATGGTCACCCTAGGCCTAGCTATTTCTCCCTTTCCCTAGGGAAGGGCCATATTAAGATATGGACTGCAGCCTAATGGTTCAAATACCCCCTCCCAAACAAATGCTAACGTTTGACGGAAATCACTTATCTGGAAACCCAACTCTAAATGAAAGGCAAACAAACAATGTATGGGTAAAGCTCTTCCAGCTTTTAATTTACCATGCATCAATTAGTAACTTAACACAGGAATTTTTATTTTAACAAATTGATCAGTTTCCAATAGCATCTACACTAGCACAAATCTTAGAAATGGCCATTTAGCTGATAGGAATAAGGGGATTTCAAAGTTGGCGGGGTCCTTTCACTTAGGACCCCCCTCTGGATGAGCCACACGGGAGCGAAATGTGGCATTTTCAAAGAGCCACGGCTGGCGGCATGCTAATGAGCTGCTGAATATGTATTTCAGTGCCTCATTAGTAATCTTCGATTTGTGCTAGTGTAGACAGTCATAAAGAATTTTGTTGTAAAAATAATTCTTTCCCTTCTTAAACCATTAACACCTATGCAAAGTGGAGCAGTCGAACTCCCTACCCTCCACCCTGTTTCTCCCATCGCTTCACCTTCTTCCACCTCCTCTCAAAGGGTAGGGGGCTGTGGCTCTGGCCTTTAAGGGAAGGCACAGGTAGAAAGAATGGAGCAGGGGTTAGCCTCCTCAAAGCAGGGATTCCACCTGTCACACCTGTCTGAGCAATTTAAAAGGGTCTGGGACTGTCAGGCCATTTTAAAATGGCTGGGGTCCTGGGCACTTGCCCACTTTGCCCCCCCATCAATCAGTGGACCAGGCTGAACCCCCTCAACCTCCAAACCCCTGGGCACCAGCCTGGAGCTCCCTCCTGCTGCACCATGAACCCTTCATCCCAGGCTCTAACTCATGCACTCCTAGCTGGAGCACCCTCACCCCATCTCACATCCCAGCCTTCTGGCACAGCCAGGAGCACCCCACTCCCATATTCTGAACCCATGATTTTTATGCTAACCCCAGATCCTAGGTGGCTCCACAAAATCTAATAGCCTTGGCCTCCAGAAGAGTTATTCAAGCCCTATCAGCCTTCCTCCATGATTCACTGTCCGTGTCCCCTTCTTCCTGTCTCTGCTCCCTCCTGAGCCCTGTCCCCCATCCTTCCAGGGATTCCTCCAGATCCATGCTCCCCCATCTAACTCCTGGCCTGAGTCAAGCTGCCCTTTACTATTTACTGCTACCTGTGGAGTACCAAGCTAAGTGCAACTCCCCAGCAGCTGCCCCCCATTCCCAATGATAGGGCCATGCCCTCCCTATCTGCATCATATTACCTGCCAGCATCATTTCATGAGGGGTGGGGGAACTATCTGAGACACAGCCTCCTTTGTCTTTCTCAGGCAGTTTGAGCAGAGTACACAGCAGCCCTACCGCCTGATTCTGGCTTCTAACAACCTTGCCCCTCCTCCATACCTTCCTCCACATTGCCGGGGTGCTGCTGGCAACAGCGTGTTTAAACAAGTATCAGAGGGGTAGCCCAGTTAGTCTGTATCTTCAAAAACAACAAGAAGTCCTGCGGCACCTTATAGACTAACATATTTTAGAGCATAAGCTTTCGTGGGCAAAGACCCACTTTGTCAGATGCATGAGTGGGGGTTCCAGAGGATGGTTTAAATATATGGGCTCATGACCCTATGGACAGCACCCAGTACGATTTGTGACACCCTCTCCCTTCTCACCTGATGGCGATTAAATTGAATTGGACTTGAATTGGACAATAAAGCAGTTCCACAGATTGTGTCCCATTCCCTTGTCTTTTACCCTGAACTCTGCCTAGTAAGTTTACCCCATTGATTAATAGGAGCCTACTACTCTTTTTTTTCCAACCTATAGATCCTGGCTTCACAATACCCTCCTGCAGTGCTTGTTTTGTTTTGTTTCAAAACAGGTGCTGGCTCTCCCGCCTGACCAATCCAGTGGCTGGGGCTGCTGAGATGCCAGTACTGGCAAGTACCAGCACAAAAAGGTGCTGCTCTTCAGCCTCTGGGGATCCAGTTTGAAGTCAGGAAATCAATTTGGAAGGGAGTTTACAGGCTCATCCTAGTCCTTGGTCTTGTAAATTTCTGCTCGCCTCATACAACCACCCCAGCAATATACAAATATTAATCTTTACTTGCACAGGTTCAGGTCCCCTGTGATGCTACATCTAGAGAAGGGTTAGAATAAGAACAGAGGTGTTTGCTGAAGAGCTGCTGCTCAGCTCTGAAGCAAGCCTGGGTTCTGCCCTGTGATTTTGTCACTTCCCCAAGAATTAATGTCACTCACACATCTTTGCTTTAGTTGAACAAAAGAGACCAGATGGACTGGAGACCAGTGAAGTAGCATTTCTCAGCGTCTGGTGGCCCAGGCTATGGTACTGGGATGGCTGGAAGTGGGGAGCTAACGTTAACACTTTTTTGGGAAAGGAAAACAAAGAAGTAACATTGTGTAAAGTTAATTTAGTGGAATAGAGAGAGAGGGTTACCACATACAGAAGAGGACCACCCCTGGGAAGGAAGTGTTACTGTGTCGTTATCTATTAACTCATGCTGTGTTAATGTTGTGTAGCCTGGTAATCCTAGCTGAGAACACAGGCGAGTAGAGATGAGAGCTGAACACCACAGTCCAGTCTTTGCATTTGCTGGAGAATATGATCACCTTTTCCAGGAACACAGGCAGGGAAGGGGTTAATGTCACCAGCACCCAGAGATCCACTGAAGTCATACCCTCTGCCCCACCAGCTAAATTCCCTTTGCCCAGGGAAGGAATTATAGCATGAGAAGCATTCAGAGCCAGGTTGTACCACACCTGTGTGGGCTGGGATAGCTCAGTGGTTTGAGCCTGGGCTTGTAAACCCAGGTTTGGGAACTCAGTCCTTGGGGAGGCCCTTTAGGGGTCTGGCACCAATAGATTAACAAAACAATCTGTTAGGGATGGCCCTACCAAGAGGGCAGGGAGCTGGACTCAATGATCTCTTGAGGTCCCTTCCAGCTCTCTGAGATCTGGTATGTACAGGCTAATTTACTCCCAACTGTAGACATACCCTGAGACATATACAGCAGTGCCTTGATTTACACAAGGGCCCCATTCCCATGCACCCTCACATAACTCAAATTTCACATAAGTCAGGGCAGCTTTTTCCCTGCTAGAATGCGGGTTCTGCAGCCAGGAAGCAACAGGAGCTCCTTTTGAAAGTTAAGTCCTGGGGTTGGGGTAGGGGGGCAGCTGGGAAGGGTTAAGCCTGGCAGGGGTTGGGGCCATGGGAGGGGGGAAGGGGGTTAAGCCTGGGGTGCCTTAGTGCTGCAGGGGGGTGCAGGTGGGTGGAGTTGAGAAGGAGCCACACACAGTGGGGGCGGCTGAACCAGAGCTGGGGGCGTGGTTTGAGCTGGAGCCATGCATGGGGTGGATATCTGGGCCACAGGGGGGTTGAACTGGAGCTGGGAGGGTTTGAACCAGGGAAGCGCGTGGAGGTGGTGAGCCAGAGCTCTGCTCAGGTAGTGAGCTAGGCTGTGGGGGGTTTGAACCAGAGCCATGCACAGGGGAGGACAAGGCTGAGCTAGAGCCAGGTGGGGAGAAGGGGGTGAGCCAGAGCCATGTATGGAATGTGGGGTTGAGCCAGACAGAGCCCTGCGAGGGTGGCGAGTGGTGCCAAGGGGGAGCTCAACCAGAGCTGCGCAGGCCAGAGCCATTGAACCGGGGCAGAGGGAAGCAGGATATTGAGTTGCATTTAACTCATGTTAGGGCAAGTTAAGCGCACCTTGAAGTAGTGCATTTCAGGGGTTTACTGTATTTTCTGTTTGAGACATGATACACAAACTAGGTAGTCTAGCAGCTATGTTCCCCCCCTGTCCTCTAGAAGCCAGGCCTTTGGATAAAAAGAATCAAAGAGCAGCAACAGTGTATCTAATTTTGAGGGTTAGTTAATGCTAGCAAGCATTTCAGCTTAGGGGAACTGAGATTTGGATGGCTTTATTTTCTGCAAAAACAGCAGGTGTATGAAAATATGCACAGACACAGGCAAGAGCCGCCAGTTGAAGCAGGTGATCCAACATGGATTCTCACACCCTAAGAAGTGTTCTGACCCCTATAAAGTATTTTTACTATGTTTAATGAACAGATTACTGCCACAATCCTGTCCATTTAAGGGCCAGCCCAAGGGCATCTCGGAGTGTCTACATTACAGACACGCTGGAGCTGCAGCCTATACCAACAATAGTTTTTCTCTTGGTGTAGGAACACCACTTCCCACAGCAAAGCTATTACTGGAAACCCTCTGTTGTTGCTGTCACTGGGTATATGCCAACAGACCCCAGCACTGTTGGTCTCAGTGGGTGTGGTGTTTTTCACTTTTTACACTCCTGGCTAACACAGCAAAGCCAACACAACTCTTCAGTGTGTTGCATCTTCTGCCATGGGCCCAAACAAATACAAGAGGAGGCTTGCTGCAGCCCACTCCGGCAGGGACAAGGAATATGAGCACACTCACTGCTGTCTAAGCTAGAGGCTGTTGACCCAATTTTCACTGGACATCAGCCACACTGCTCCTACTGATGCAATAGGAGACCCAGGAACCCCAAACCACTGCACAGGAGAAACTCTTGCTGCTGTATTGCTGGGAATTTTGTCTGTGGACAAGACACATCAGTCATTGCCAGAAGGAACAAACAGCAAAGGGTAACAAGGATTCCTTGCTGCTCTCAGAATAATCACTCTAATAATGTCTATGATAAGATCCATACATTTCATACAATGTTCATCCAGAGGGCTCTCCAGGCAATTTACAAACTATATCTTGTAATGAATTGCTGGCTCACTACCGGATACCTTCCCCATGCTCTACAGCTAGAGACGTAGCCTATAGCTATGATAAATCTTAGCATGCATCTTGATTCATTTAATTTCATCTCTGGATTAAAGAAGTCAGTGGCCACAGGTCCTATTCCAGACACTCCTGGGCAATATATGGGTAATGGCCTATACTTTGACCAAGGGAGATTATATTTTACCCCACCAAACATACAGGCTGTAGCTCATTACATTTCTGGATATCAGTTCTTCCTTCTTCTTTCCTACTTACCCAACACGACAGTCATGCACCAACTCACATCCCTTCCATACGCGTGCTGCTCCCCACCAGTGACAGCTATTTTTAAAACCTCCTTTATTTCCATGCAGATGAATCGCATTTATGGGTGTGTGTCCTGTGGCATACTGCTGTCTATAGATCTCAGCACAGAATTCTGCCCTATGACCCCAAAGAACAATAAATCAACTCCCTGATGTTTTGCTTAGGATATGCTTACATGGCATTTGCCTCACTTCCCCTCATACTGTACCCTCTGATTGCTAGTGATTTTAACAACTGCAGAATATGAACAAGATGTGAGTGGTTATCCACTGATTGTGTTCAGAAAAATCACTGGAAAATGAGTCTCGGGGGTAGCTGTCTTAGTCGGTATTTGCAAAAACAATGAGAAGTCCGGTGATACCTTATAGACTAACATATTTTGGAGCATAAGCTTTTGTGGGCAAAGACCCACTTTGTCAGATGCAACGTAGTGGAAAAAAATGAGCATTCACAGTTTGGAGAAAACTGTCCTTTTAATTCATTTAACCTATAACTACCAGAATCCACCAGGTGTCAGTGTAACCTATTAGGTGGTAGACAGGACTACAAAGAAACCTTACTGAATGATAAACAAGTTTTTTCAGGTGTCAGCCTCTCCTCCATCCAGTTTGGTGCCCAACACTGAGGGTTTATGTTGAAAATAAAAGTTTGACAAAATTATATGACCAGAAAAGTGTCCATAATTAAACAAGTAATTAATTTAAAAAACACATTTTCTTCTTCCTTTAAACCTCCCTTGGCAGCATTAGAAACCCAAATCACAAGAACCAGAGTAAAACTGACTAGGAATATAGGGCCAAATCCTGCACAGGGATGTCCATAAAAATTCTGTGCTCATGAAAGGACTGCAGGGTCAGGCCTATGCAGTATAACTGATTCAGTCTCTCTCCCCCAAGATCAGCCAAATGCAAACAGTAAATTAAGCAGGGAGGTAGATTTAAAAAATTTCTCAGTTTTGGAGATCAGTTGGGATTGCATAGGCAAGCAACACCTCCTCTGAGATGCTTCCAAAATAAGTGTTCGGGCCACTATGACAGACCTCCAAAGATGCACTCAAGAGGCATGGAGAGCTGCTGCACCTCAGTCGGGAGAGCCAGGAACTCTTCCTTTTTGCCTCTGGAGATGCAATTAGGGTGCTGCTCTGCCCCTAAGGAACTGGAGTAACAAACTCCTGGAGTTTGGTAGCTGGCAGCTTGCAGAGCTGGTGCTGCTAATTAATAAGCCTCAGTGGCAAACTTTTAACAATTAAAGTTTGGTGGCTCCCTGACACCTCCACAACCGCTAATTTATGTCACTTTTGGGCTTGAGGATTAGATGACCCTGCTGTTTCCGTACATGATGAGAGGATATGAAACAAATGTGGCAAAGCAACCTTGCACAGCAGGAACATACAAAAGAATCCATTGAAGGAAAAATGTACTGTGTATGGGTGTCCTAATCCATGAGTGATTTAACATTTTATTTTATAGTAGTCAGAGTATTCAACATAGTTAATGAGGATTAGCAGCTATATTATTAACATTATATTGCGGTACTGCATGAAGGTCATGAACAGGTTGAGTCCCACTGTGTTTGGTTCAGTATAAACACATAACTCAATGTTTTACTCATTCACCAAACAGAGACGAAGTCTTATATTTTATACAGCATTTCTTCATCCTGAAGAACCTCAAAGCATTTCCAACACACACGGTTCTTGATTCTGCAACACAGGACTGATGACAGTCCTGAATTATTCAATTCAATTGATTGGGGAGTCAGTCTGTATGGAATATGCTAAGCAAAAATGAATCTGTATTAACAAACTCATTTGCATCCTCACTTGCAACACTTGGGTATCAGTAATAAACGTGCTCCAGATAGAAACAGAATAGATAAGCTAGATATTAATTAAAAGTTCATTGCTAATCCTCATGAAATATATTGGAATATTTTGAACAGTTATTCCCTTAAAGACTGAACTTTAATAGCATCTGGCACAGGCAGCCATCCAGCATGAAAATGCAGGGCTGCGTCTACACGTGCACGCTACTTCGAAGTAGCGGCACCAACTTCGAAATAGCACCCGTCACGTCTACACGCGTCGGGCGCTATTTCGAAGTTAACTTCGACGTTAGGCGGCGAGACGTCGAAGTCGCTAACCTCATGAGGAGATAGGAATAGCGCCCTACTTCGACGTTCAACGTCGAAGTAGGGACAGTGTAGACGATCCGCGTCCTGCAACGTCGAAATTGCTGGGTCCTCCATGGCGGCCATCAGCTGGGGGGTTGAGAGATGCTCTCTCTCCAGCCCCTGCGGGGCTCTATGGTCACTGTGGGCAGCAGCCCTTAGCCCAGGGCTTCTGGCTGCTTCTGCGGCAGCTGGGGATCTATGCTGCAGGCACAGGGTCTGCAACCAGTTGTCAGCTCTGTGGATCTTGTGTTGTTTAGTGCAACTGTGTCTGGGAGGGGCCCTTTAAGGGAGCAGCTTGCTGTTGAGTCCGCCCTGTGACCCTGTCTGCAGCTGTGCCTGGCATCCCTATTTCGATGTGTGCTACTTTGACGTGTAGACGTTCCCTCGCTGCGCCTATTTCGATGTTGGGCTGAGCAATGTCGAAGTTGAACATCGACGTTGCTGGCCCTGGAGGACATGTAGACGTTATTCATCAAAATAGACTATTTCGATGTCGCAACATCGAAATAAGCTATTTCGATGTTGGCTGCACGTGTAGACGTAGCCCAGATGTTCAAAACAAGGTGAAAGTGTGATGGTGGTCTTTTTTTTTTTTTTCAAACCAAAGTGCTCCAACTTCATGGAACAATGTGGAGTAAAAAAGGGTCAAAACATTTCAAGATCAATAGTTCTGAGCATCATGATTTAAGGAGGGCTGGGAGTGTAGTTATGCATATTCAAGTACATTTTATCACAGCCTCAGGTAGCTGGGGCCAGGGTTACTCCTGGTTTATTTCAAGGTGAGACAAGAATCTTCTCCCTTGAAACAGTTCCAATAAGGTCCAAAATGGAAGGGAGAAGTTTTCAGTCTCTGCATCTTATTTTCCTCTATTAACTTGTTTGAGATCCTCTGTATGTTCATCTCACAAGATCAACCACAATAATAGGCCACAGCCATTGAAAATGGGTTGGGAAGAGAAAAGACCTCCTAGTCAGATTCAGACAAGGGATTGTCTTTTGCTGATGTGGCCTCCCAAGCTGCCAAAAGGCAGGTAATTGTCCTTGTCAGATGAATTCCCACCCCACACTGAAATAGCAGCAGAGGCTCTGCAAGGCAGCACTGAAATTCTCTGCCATCATCCAGACCAACCAGAATAGGGTAAAGTGCTCAAACTTTTCAGGTTCAGTATGGTGTTTGTGGAACTGAAAAGAAAACTGGGGAGGTACCAGGCAGAGGTAAGAGCTCAAGGGGAAATGTTTTCATTTGAACACCACAGCAGACTGTCCCAACAGAAGCTAAAGCAAGGACACCAGAGAATATCTGATCTTCATACATGCACAGAATGAAGCTCTCTGTCCACGACATCAACTTAATCTTGGTTTCCCGGATCCAGAATGAGACAGATTTTCCTATTACATCTGTTGAGAGATTCTTCTTCCAGCTCTGGCAGCCAGTGAGGTCAGGTCCTGGCTTGATCTCTCCCTGCTGCACACCCAGTGGCAGTCACTTGGCAGTCACTCTTAGCCTCATCACACTGGTTCCCAAACACAGCTATTCTCAGCTGCTGCTGGAGAGCTACAGTAAGTGCATTTAAAAGTGATGAAAGCAACGATGCTACTAATAGCAAAAGACATACACACATACATCCCACTGCCCCCACCCACCTCCCTCCACTCACAGTGACCCTTCTCATTCCAGGATTTGGAGGCAGCCTCAAGACCATCACATGAGAGTTGCTCTATCCCAGAGCATTATAAGGGGTTCCTGAGAAGCTGCTCCTCACCTCATATTCCTTTAGTTAAGTTAGGACAGACATATTTAAGCTGTTTCACTTGTTAAAGGTGTGTATCTTCCTCAAACACATCTGCATCCTCGTCTGCCCGCTTCGTGATCAGGACATCCCAGCCATCAGGGCCGTTGATGGCACCCCCGCCATTCACACTGGGCTTCTTCTCCTGCATCTCTGACTGGCTGTCAGTGGCCACATCCAAGGTGGGGTTGTCATGGCAGCCGTTCTCCACAAAACGCAGCTCCTCACCATGTGACTGGAAGGAAGGAAGGAAGGAGGAGGCAGGGTGGGACACAAAAAGAGAAAAGCTCCCTACCTTGCTGAGAGGCAAGGTCAGGACCAGATCCTGTTCCTTTCTGATTTTTGCCCTGGGAACTGGACTGGGTGGAGTTTATTCATTGCCCTATGTGAAGGTCAACTGGTTCTTGTGGGACAAAGGAGGTGGCACGTGCCAGAGCCCAAAGGCTGCACCCTTTCTAGATAAAAAGCAAGCACTTGAAGCCACAACTTTACTATCAACAGGTAAAGGACAGAGAACAATATCCTTCCCAGCACATAGTACATTCTGGTTGCTTGAACTGAGATGGAGCATGGCATGCTGGGATCTGCAAGTAGCATCCCCATATTAAAGATGGAGGTGACTGCGCTTAAGTACTCTTTGAGCTGCATCTGGACCACTGCAGATGCTACTGGGTTACAGCCAATAAGAGAGCACTGTCAGAGCCCCAAATTCTAATCTGGACGTGGCCACTGACCCACAGTGATCTGCCCCAGGTGCTCAAATCAAACTCACCTGGAAAGGTGGACAATGAGAAGGAATATGTCCCCTTTCCACCCACCGCCACTGGAGTCCTCCCCGCCCCCCGAGAGTCAAGAGCCAAATCTAGATGTCTTTCTCCACCCTCCATGTCCTCACCACGTTCTTCATCTTGGGCAGGCGTCTCTGCCAGCAATTGTAGATGAGTCCCATGATGATGATGATGGCACAGATGGAACCAATGATGACCAGAACCACAAACAGTTTCCCATAGTCGCTGTGGGTCTGGCTGGGCCGTGACTGGCAACTTGTAGTGGTGGAGTAGTTTTGGATCCCGATCTAAAGTTAACCCAAAAGAAAGACAGGCTCAACCACCTGGAGGTGAATGGTGCTGCAATCACTGTCCTGTGCAGAATCCTAGAGCTGTGGTGGCCATGCACAGGCTCACCATGACCCGCCGGGACAAAAGGTGTACTGGTGGGACCTGTTGTGGAATTGTGTTAGACAGATGGAAGAAAGCACATGATTCAGTCTAATACGCTCTACAAATCTTCCATGAGGCCAGGATATCTTCTTATTAGAGAGCGACAGTGAGAAGAAACCAGAAAACCAGGTGTTAATCCATGCTCTGGACTCACACAGGTGTGTTAAGTAGGGCAGTAAGGCAGAAACTGTGACTAAGGTCCAGTCGCAGGGAGGAAATGCTCTAGAAACTCTTACAAGGTAGGCAAAGGGGAACGAAGTATATGGGGGAGGCAGAAGGCCAGAACAAGCCACTCAGCTGTGAGTAACCAGGGGTGGGAGGTTACATGCTTAGGCACAAGCCTGCTCTTTCTTTTGCTCTAATTTGGACTCACAATAGCGCAGGAATGAAGTTCTGGATAAAAACCTCTTTCAGTGAATGACTGGTGTTCTGTTTTGATATGAATGACCCTCTCCACCAGCTTCGGCTTGGGATACCGAATATTCTAGAGGCCAACCAAACACAAAGGGTATGTCTAACCTGCAGCTGACAGCCAGTCGCCCAGCCCAAGCAGACAGTCTTGCACAATCAGCACTAGAGTTAGCACACTAGAAATAGCCATGTGGATGTCTACATTGCAAACCTACATTGCACGGGTCCCCACTTAACTCAGGCTCAAATCCTCCACCTTTGGGAGGTCTTAAGTTCTGAACTAGAAGTTAGCACAATTTGTGTGCAGACAGAAGGCGGTTAAGCTTGAGCTGGAATTCATTCAACAGACTTACATTTTACAGGGTAGAACATACCCTCAAGTGGAGACTCGTGAGAGTGCACCCTGCTCTGCCTACCCAGGCTGGGAAGCTTGCTCCCTTACTGCAGCGTAGACCTACCCATGCAGTGTTCACAGAAATGATAGTCGCACCCTAGTCCACAACACTCCTGGCTGGCAGGCCAGGCCTCAGTTCACCAGTGAGAAGCTCAGGTTAAGGCTCTTGCACAGCCACAATGGCTGTCAGTGTCAGAGTTGGGATGGAACCACAGGATTTCCAGGCCCCCTGTTCTGCATCCACTCCACCAGGCCCATACACCAGACAAGCAGGATATAAAAACTTAACAAAAACTAAACGCCCTTGGCTGGCTAGAACCAGAACGTCAGCAAATAAAGCTGAACACAGCTGACTGGTCTCAGTGACTTGGCAGATTTCAAAAAGGTTATGTTTCAATTCAATAGCATGTATGAGTGTAAGAGAATATCCTCCCTCTTCCTTCAAAGCTTATGATCACACAAGGTCAATGTGATGAAGAGCATTTCATTATTGATACTACTGGACAATGATTCCAGGTGCCGTGGTAGAATGGAAGTTGTGTAGGAGCTCTGCTGGTTGTTTTCTTATTCTCTGACAAACAACCACCACTATGCGTTAAAGTCTTCTCACATTTTCCTTGGCAAAGACAGTTCAGGTTGCTGGTATGGTATTTACACAGATTCAGCAATGCACCTTGTCGGGTGTTTGGCACTTTCTCTGGTGTAAGCCAATCAATACCACACTGAGCACTTAATTTGCTTTGTCTAGCTGCACTGGTTTGTTAGGTCAGAGGTAAACATGCATCTGCCAACACATTCTGGTCTGACTCTGCTCTCACTTACACTGGAGTAATTACACTGCAGTCATAGTTCCAGCAGAGTAAGGGAGAACAGAATCTGACTCTTGATGCCTTCATATATCAATAAGCTAAAGGGTCGGGCTCAAAGGAAGGAGAGTAGTTTGCTTTCTTCCCTGCTCCTCATCCAGGGTACCTAAGTACTTTGGCAAGTGCTTGGTGAATAATTTTAGTCTGCTATGGAATTCAAATAGTGCCATCTATGAGAGAAATGGAGTACTAAAGGTGGTGATGTCAGAGGGGACTGAAAGGCAAGCCTGAACACTGGGGAGAGGGAAGAGAATGAGAGACAGCCACCTCCATTTATCTGGTGTCCCCTTCTCCGGATCAAATCTAAAGGTATGTCTATTCTTACCAGGAGATCAACCCTGATCGGGTTGAGCTTCCAGGGTTTGGTTTCACGTTCCTAGTGGGGGACATGCAAAATCAAACTATCGGGGCTTGATAGTTGACCCTTGTACTCCTCATTATTACAATGAGTAAGGGATCACTCTCATCAACCTCCCTCTATGAGGAAGGCCTGATAAGTCAATGCCAGATAAGACAATTCCAGCTACATAAATGTCATAGCTAGAATTGTGTATCTAGGGCTGACTTTCAGGTCTAGTGCAGACCTGGCCTAAGGTTCAGCTCTGCACCATGGTCCTCGTAACTCAAGGAATCCAGTGATAGGTGAGCACAATTTAAAAAATACTTTCCTTAGGAAACAGAGTGCCTTGTAATCCTAGATGGTGTTCTATCCCATATGGAAACTCATCTGGACTTCTAGAAGAGGATGAACAACTACTGGAGAGAAGAGTTCTAAGTGGACAATGCAGTGAACTGGATAGTGCCCACCTGTAAAAAAGGGAAAAACAGACCAACCCAGGAAACTACAGACCAGTCAGTTTAACTCCTGTTCCAGGAGAGATGATGGAGTAAATAATTAAGGAATTCATCTGCAAACATCTGGAAGAAAACAAGGTGATAGCTAACAGCCAGCATAGATTTGTAAAGAACAAATCATGCAAGACCAACCTGATAGCTTTTTTGACACAATAACAAGCCTTGTGAATAAGGGAGAAGCAGTGGATGCGGTATACCTAGACCTTAGGAAGGCATTTGACATGGTCTCGCATGATTGTCTTATCAATAAAATAAGTAAATACAACTTAGATGGGGCCACTATAAGATAAGTCTATAACTGACTGGTTAACTGTTCTCAAAGAGTAGTTATTAATGGTTTGCAGTCATGCTGGAAGGGCACAAGTGGGATTCCACAAGGATCTGTTTTGGGACCAGTTCTATTCAATATCTTCATCAACGATTAGATACTGGCATAGAGAGAGTACACTTATTAAGTTTGAAGATAATACCAAACTGGGAGGGGTTGCAACTGCTTTCAAGGATAGGGTCATAATTCAAAATAATCTGGACAAACTGGAGAAATGGTCTGAGGTAAACAGGATCAAGTTTAATAAGGACAAATGCAAAGTACTCCACTTAGGAACAATTAGCTACATACATATAGAATGGCAAATGACCGTTTCGGAGAGAGTACTGCGGAAAGAGATTTAGGGGTCATAGTGGATCACAAGCTAAATAAGCAAACATGATTCTGGGATGCATTAACAGGAGTGTAGTGAGCAAGACACATTCTTCTGCTCTACTCTGCGCTGATTAGGCCTCAATTGGAGTACTGTGTCCAGTTCTGGGCACCACATTTCAAGAAAGATGTGGAGAAATTAGAGAAGGTCCAGAGAAGAGCAACAAGAATGATTAAAGATCTAGAGAATGTAAGCTTTGAGGGAAGACTGAAAATAACTGGGCTTGTTTAGTTTAGAAAAGAGAAGACTTAGAAGGGACATGATGGCGGTTTTCGAGTACCTTAAAGAGGGTTACAAGGAGGAGGGAGAAAAATTGTTCTCCTTGGCCTTTGAGGATAGGACAAAGAGCAATGGGTTTAAAATGGAGCAAGGGAGGTTTAGGTTGGACATTAGGAAAAACTTCCTAACTGTCATGGTGGTTAAATACTGGAATAAATTACCTAGGGAGGTTGTAGAATCTCCATCACTGGAGATTTTTAAGAGCAGGTTACATAGATACTTATCGGGGATGGTTTAGACGGTGTTTGATCCTACTGAGAGGACAGGGAACTGGACTTGATGACCTCTCGAGGTTCCTTCCGGTTCTAGTGTTCTATGATTCTATCTCAGGGCTCATCTTTCTATAAAGAATCCTACAGACAAAATCTGCAACCTATCCTGGCAGATGGTGGTATAAGGAGCAGGGAAGGAATTGGTTGACATAAACTCCCCAAAGTGTGGACAGCAACCTCACAGAATCCTTCTAGAGTCAGCAGATGACCCTTTAGCCAGTCACCCTTAATGAGAGCTGACATCTAATGACTCTGCAGTGAACAGGGAGGGAAGAGGGGATTCTGCTAATTTTGCTTATGAACCCATTTTAAGGCATTGCACCTTCAGCCTGTAGAGGTTTGTCAGACAACTTCTTACCTCTGCTAAGCTCCTCTGAACATAGTCCAGTGCCATCAGGACATCTTTGGTAGGGACAACACCTGGTGAAAGGAAGAGAAACAGACAGAAATGATCACCCTACATCTTCTGCTTTGGCTCACTCATTCAAAACATCAGCACTCCTTGGAAATCTCAGGGCAGGATGTGGAGGAGAACAGAACATACCTTTTACAACTTTATGAACTATTTTAGGAGGCAAAAGAAATGTTAGCCCAAGAATTCTCAGTGCATGCAAATACTACTGAAAGTGTGGAATAATAATCAAGAAATTATAGGGTTAGATACCAGGCTATCCCTGTACTGCCGACAATGCATTTCAGCCCTGACCGGCAATACTCACAGTCATTGTTCCCTGTAAGTTTATGTGGCTGCTCAGGAGAGATGCAAATGCCACCCAGCTGATTAGCAGAGCACCCACAGCTAGGTTTTGTTTCTATTGGTGGTGCACACTCACACAGGCCTCAGGGAATATAACAAAATTTATTCCACACATGGATGGAAAAGATTAGCGGGACCATTGCTCACAGTTACCCCTGAATGTTCACACAGCACTCAGAATGCACATCTCTCCTGACCTGAAGCATCTTAAAGGTTGTGTGTTCTGTAGAGATGCCTAGCAAGGCAGCCTGCCAGGTATGAGGCAACAGACTATCAGGAGGTTTATTTCAACAACTTTGTCCCTGACAGAAAGAAATCTGCATCAGGATCCCTACTGGGGAGCAACTGGCCATCACTGAGTGGCCCCCACATGGCTTCCTTCCCACACAGGATAGCGTCCAAGGTGACACGCCAGAAACCCCATGACTTGTCAGTAGGATTTAGAAGCTGAGGATTATTACTCCCTCTCCAGTTTGGTCACAGCAGAAAATGCTTCAGTCCTTGATGATTCCAGGGCTCCTAACTGGGCACAGAATTCCATTTCTGACAGCTGTCCGGCCTAGCTGTGCCGCCAGCATTACACAACCCAGCTACTCATCTCCGAGAGACCCGCTCCAACAGAAAGAAAAGGTTTACATTAGGGCCACATGTTCTTACAAAAGCCTTTTTAATGGTACATAGCTTGGTCCAAAACATTGGGAGAAATGTGTGATTTAAACAAGTACACAGAAAGTACTTCTTCAATGTTAACATTATTTCCCAACAACTATGATGTATTTTATAATACAGGTTGAACGTTTCTCATCCAGCACTCTCTCGTCCAGTAACATCCATAATCCAGCACGATTTTAGTTAGCTGGACAAACACTTATCATGGGTGTGACTAACTGCCCTGTGTTCCCATGAAGTTTATTTACAGCTATCAGTCCTGGCTCTCAGTGTTCTGTGCTGTTATTTAGCTCTAATTAACCCCAAATTTCTTTTAAGAGCCCAGAAGGAAGTGGAAGTGTTGGTAATGCTGCTAGACAACACTGACTTCCTGTGGTCCTGCAAATTCTCTTATTCTGCACCAGTCAGGTCCCGAGGGTGCTGGACGAGAGAGGTTCAACCTTTATTACTTCTTACTTGCCCTGTATGAAATAATATAATTATAGGGCATGCTTCATAGTGCTTATATCCTAAGCAGATGGCAGGATCAGTTCAGAACAGAGACAACCCCAGCTGATCAGAGTATTTCAATCAGGAATATATTTCAATGGGCATGCAATAGCTCTTCTAACCTCCCCAGGGAGCACTAGCAGGCGCTGCAGATCTGAACAAAGAACAGAATTTCACCTCCTGCAGCAGCAGGAGGGAGACAGAGACGTGAATGGGGGTGGGGGTAGGGGTGGGAGGGAATGCACAAAGATGAATAAAAAGAGAGAGGGGTGAAGCAGGAAGTAATATGGGAGTGGAAGGAGGAGAATGATGAGAGCAGAGCTTTGCAGAGCCTTGAAGGTCAGTAGGAGAACCAGGAATCTGACGTGATGGAAAAGGAGAAAACCATTACAGACTGTACATGGGGACAGGCATGCAACCACCAAGCACAGAGGCAGCATTGTACTGTACAGCAGGAGGGATTATGTCACTATAATAAGGAGAAAAACTGGGCCTAACAGGGCAGAGAAATCTCTTTCCAGCTCCACTGGAAAGCAATCCTGAACCAAATACACCCTTCCCCACCACTGCCTACCCCACGCAGCTTTTCTACTAACACTTACCCTGCTCCCTTGCCAAGGTCATTAGCAGGTGCTTGTCGTTCTCACTGGGTTTGCTCAGAGAGATCTGCCACTGGGCTTGCAGTCTGTCTGCCTGCCTGGAGAAGGCATTTTCCAAGAGAGCCAGCAACTGGGGACCCTTTGCCAGCCGAAACTCCTCCTGCCACAAGGAACATTGGAGAGCATCTTACCCTACTTCATGACAAAGAAAAACCAGTAGCGTGAAAATAGAGGGACAAATACAGACTTGGTGTGAGTGAATGCCCATGCCACTGCCGTCAGTGGAGTTATACCTGTTTACAGCAGGGCTGAATGCGGCTGTTGGTGGGATTATTGTGTGTGTGGTGGAGTTAAAAGGACCATACAAGCTAGGGGAATGGTACACATTGATGTGTAAATAAAGTCAGTTTGACACTCTTGGAAGCAGCTGCCAGTAACCACAATACAAACCACCAATGTGCTTCCCTGTCCAGACCTGCAGAATCTCTCCATCAAGAATCAGAGCATCTCCTTCCACTCTCACAGTTGTGCTGATGCACCTCTGTCCTCAACTATGCCTCAACTCTGGTTTTGTAGCAACCTCCAGTCTCCACTGAGTCCCTCCTGGCAGCACGTAGGGATGCCAGAATCACATCTGTGTGCAGAGCTGTTTTCTTAGGCTAAAGTAAAATTGTTCCAGAAGCCAAAAGAAAATGCCAGATCTGAAGGGAAGGCCTCAACTCTCCCAGAGCCTGGCGCCGGGTCAGGGGGGCCCAGCTCAGCCTGACATGTGCCACTGCCTGGCAGCTCCTCTGCCACTTTCCCACTCCTGTGTTTCTATTCTTGTCTGTGTTGCCATGCCAACCCAAAGGCCACCAGGATGATTAATATATGCTGGCTGCTCCTGGTTGTCATGGCAATCCCCAGCGCTGAGGGCAAGCACAGGCCTGAGCAGTGAATGGCCTAATTGGAAAAGGCACCTACCACTCAGGCCTGAATCACAAGAGCCCATCAGTGCCATGTCTCATCAGGCGAGGGTTATGGATTTCAGCTGAGGGACCGTATGCAGCATTCCCAGGAAGGCCTGGGAAGAGGGCAAGGGTGGGAAACTGCTCCACAACTTTCCCGCTGGGCCCCCCTGCTCAGAACCATGCACTGCTGTGGCCTAGTAGCCAGCCCTCCACACTATGGCAAGACAACCACAGTTCAATTCTATGGCTCAGCGGGAGCTTGGGGATGCTGAAGGGAGGGTAGCATGCTCGGCCTGGCAAAAATAGGATGGGAGGCAGGAGAATATTTGAAACAATACATGCAACTGAGACATCAGAGGCCCCAGCAGTTCACACTGGCTGAAAAGACAGTGGACATGACATAGGTAATCTGGCAAAAAGATCACTCACCATGCAAGACTAGAGTGACTTCAGGTTTAAATCGCATGGCCCTGAATGGACAAAAGGGACTGTGTACTTGCCCTTTCTATAACGCATTAGAAAGATGAAGGGACCCAGCCAACTTTGGGTCTACAATGGAGATCTTGGTAAAAATGTGCTTGTGTAATGGGTACAGAATCCTAGGGCCCAATGATGCAAGGTGCTGAGCGCCCTCAATTCCAACTGATGCTCAGCATGTCATAGCATCAGGCCCTTAACACAAACTGAAATATTTGCAGTTTTTCTCCTAATTTAAATAAAAACAATACCTTGCTCAAAAAGGCAAACACTGTCCTGCAGGACTGAAAACCCAAACAAAACCCAGAATAGGCCTATTGTACAAGAGCCAGAAAGCAAAACAGACACACTCAAGGAAAGACAGCTTGTCTCCTTGTACTGTCCAGGATGAATGAAGTTCAAGAGACAGTAAACAAATTGCATCACCTGTGATGGTAGAGCAGGAGGGAGTTTAACTTAACCAACAAAAACCCTTTCTGTTTCAATCACATAAAATAATACAACACAGGGAAGGACACACTTGTGTTAAATATTTAAGTTGACAAAAATAAGGTTGAGGACAGCATAAACCACTTATTGGAAATATTTGTTTTGAAACATGAAGTCAAGTAGAAAAACAGTCCAATTGTGCCCAAGGGCAGCATCTATATTCAGTAAGGGAATAGCCAAGGAGTCAACATCAACAGTCAAGTGATTTCTGCAGTTTTGCTTCCTCTTTTAATCTGTGCCTAATGGTTAAAATTCAACGATTGCAAATGGCAACAGGAATAGGTAAGAGTTATTATGTACAGCAAAATTATACTTGTGTAGCATGAAGGATATGGAAGAAAGAGGAACGATGCGAAGTGAGCCTCCCCAAGCTTATTTTCAAGTGCTGATATTCTGAAGTGTAAAACAATAGTTGTGACAGAAGCACTTAAAACACTCTGAAGGACAAACAGTTCTCTGTTTGAAAGAGCAATGTTCATGTCAGAAGACTTACAGAAAGGAACATTTTTTTCTACACCTTTACAAAGTTATCATCATTCATTCTATATAGTGAGTGTTTCTAAAGCAAATTATTCAGGAGGCTCATTTTTACTTTAAAAAGACTGAATGTGCATAGATAAATGCTCAAGAGCAACCCTGCAAGAACAAATACAGCACACTCAGTCCAGTGCAAGGATCTATGATTTAAAGAGAAGATATACATAAAGAGAAAATATTTAACTAGAAAAACATTCAGTTTTAAATTTTTAAAATCAATTTTGAATCACAAAGGGCAACCCGATCCTGTCCCCTTGATAACTCGTCTTTATGGATTTGATAAATGGCCCATGGGAGGTTCCTAAGGTAAACAGACCCTCCTACCACGGATACACATGGTTCTGCATATTAACTAACTTTCAGGGATTGATGTGTGAATACTGGATTAGCAGAATGCTTCTGGTTGACACTACAAAACAAACAAGAAAACGGGGAAGGGGAACAAGAGGAGAGGTACTTCAGGAAAATTTTGTGGCAGCCTGGAAGCAATGAGTCTTTATTTGCAGAACCATCAGAGAAGCACGTGCAGAGACATCATGACCCAAAAGGAGAGGAAAAAAAGCCTGGGCATGGGATGACACCCCAATCCTGCCACTTCATTGCATGACTAGGGAATGCAGTGTTACCGATACTGTCCTGCGGATGAGATGGAAAACAAAGGTTTCTGACTTCTCAGGCTGTATTGGAGCTACTGCAAAGCTAAGAACAGATGTTGTGGCTGCTTTACAGTAACTGCAAGGTCAGCATGGAAACCAGTACAGCACGCTGGTTTAGAAGGTAAGAGTGTGAAATAGAAGTGTGAGCCAGTAGTTCGAGCACTGCACTTCTACCTGGGAATTACTATGGTCTAAGTCCAGATCTGTAGAGCCGACGTGGATCTCTGCAGACCATTTCTGCAGATGCAGATGCCAATTTTGTATCCATTCAGAGATCTACAGATCTGACACTGGCTAAAACACATTTGCTGATAACTCTTTCCATATCTGTAAAATGGGAATATTACCCTGCCTCCCACGATTGTTGTGACCATTAGTGTTTGTGAAGTCTTGAAAATGAAAACGTAGACCAAGGGCTAAATATTATGAACCCAATCTCTATCCTTCTAGATGGATGGGCTTGTGGTTAAATGCACAGGATTGCAAATCTGAGTGCCACTCCCAGCTCTGCCCTTGAGTCACTGTGTCACTTCACTGCTCTGTGCCTCAATTTCGCCAGCTGTACAACTGAGGTAATGCTGACTAACACGGAGCTGACTAACAGTTTAAAACACCACATCTCTCTCTCAAACTATTATACTGAATCTATGTACAATGACGATCTAAGAGCACTAACATGAAATATAGCAAAGAGCTACATTTTCCCATTTATTTCGATTATGCATAAAAGGTTATTGAATGGACCCGTTCTCCTGCTTAGCAGGTCAGCAAGAGTGAAACTGACTCATTCAAGAGGCCCATATAAATAACAGACAATCTATAAAATGTAAGGAAAATATAATTTCAGGCCTTACTTAGTATTTAAAGGAGGCACACTAATGGAAATTGGACTGAGAAATCAATTTAAAAACTCATTTGTAAAATATCCCTTGAATTTCTGAAAAGTAAAGTTATTTGAGATCCGCCAGTGGAAACTATACCAAACATGTCTCTGGTATTAAAACCCATGCAGAAAAACCTCAGTTGAGGCTCCCACTCTCCCTATGCAAACTTCTTGTTGTGTTGACCAAGACACGAGAAGGACAAGTGGAGGCCATATATATACAAAACTTGCAGAAACCTTTTAAAAAGTTCATTTGAAGATCTAGGAAAGACATTTTATGTTGAAAACCTGGGTTTATAGCTAAACCTGTGTCCATCTTGACACCATTATCTCGCTTGCTAACCCTGAGAAATAGAAGAGGATGAAAAATGCACACAGAAATGTATGCAACACACAAGAGTTGCAGTTTCTTTACAGCATGCTGCTGCTAGGATTTGCGCTGGCTCTAGAAAATGCCTTATGAATCTCAGGATTAGTTGCACTAATAAATATTTTGCTGCCCTCTGTATTGGAGCCAGCCCCCAGGTCAGTATTCTAGCCTGTTCCCATTTAAAATATTCAGACTTCTTGTGTATGACTTACGCAGTCGATGTTATCAGACATGTTCAGAATTACGTAGTTTTTCCCTGCCAGGTTACTCCAATCCTTGCAGACCACCTGAAAAGAGAAGACACATGCACAGCTGGGTTTGGAAGAAATTTGAGCAGAGTGAGCAAGGGGCTGTACTGTATGCTGAGCAGGGATTGAACTCTTGGGGAAGCTCTGGAGGAGGGGATTCCCCAAAGATGGGATGTTGGAAGATATCCCCGTTCTCTGTGCTGTGACATATATGCACAGAAAAGAAATATCTTGTTCCTTTAAGTGCTAGTAGATTTGGTACTCTTGTTAACCCACAGAGCAGGGACAATGCTATTAGTGGCCAGCTAAGCCTCCCATAGGGTGCCCTGACAATCTACCTTGCTTTCCTGGAGCTATCTAATGGTGCATTCAGTCCTTGGCCCCTTACTGAGAATGGAAAAGGGGGCAGGCTATAGGCTGAGCCTCTCTAATCTGGCACCCTTGGAACCTGACAAGTGCTGAATCAGAGGGTGTGGTGAATTACAGGTAGTCAATATTGTCTAGCAGCACTACCAACACTTCCACTGCTCACTGAGGTCTTAGAAACATTTAGGGATAAATTATACATAAATAATAGCATAGAACACTGAAAGCCAGGATTGGTGGCTGTAAACAAACTTTATGGAACTGCAGGAAACTTAGCCTCACCCCTGATAAGTGGGCAGCCAGCTAAGTAAAATCATGTCAAACAACAGATAATGCCAGACCAGAGTGTGCCAGACTCAAGAAGCAACGAAGGGTCCTGTGGCACCTTATAGACTAACAGAAAAGTTTAGAGCATGAGCTTTCGTGAGTTAACTCACTTCTTCAGATGCTGACCCTTCATTGCTGCTACAGATCCAGACTAACACGGTTACCCCTCTGATACCAGACTAAAGAGATTCAACCTGTATTAATGCTAACCACCAGCTTCATTTGTGAGACATGGACATCAGTATGCTGTCGTGTTGTCCAAATGGGGGTAGATACTAAAATGACAATCACTTAGTGGTGCCCCCTGTCTGGTAGCTGGACCCACTGCTTAGATGGCCTTCATATTATCACAGCAGAGACCCCATCAAGAGCCTCATGGGCCTTAAAAAGCAGCTCTGTTGGTGAGCAGAAACGGAGCTCTTCTCCTCAGCTGACCTACTACCAGCTGGAACCCGTTTCAAAACTAGCCTTAAAGTCCAGGTCAACAGTCATCAGATGATAGTGACTTGGTGACCTCACTCACTACCAGCCTGAGGGGCACTGAAATTAGCTGACTTAGTGGTGAAAAGCTCTGGAGCGCATTTGCTATTCCTGACACCATCCAGCCAATTTTGCAAGACAAGAGAAGCCTCTATAGATCTCAAAGCAAGTGCTACTGCACACCTACCCTGCAATCCCACCACTACCTGCAATCTTACTGTAATGCTACCTTCTTATCTCAACCCCCATTTATCTTGGCACTTATATGGCCTCTATTCTCATAATATCTGTGCACCTCGTAATCCTATCCTCACAGCACTCCTTTGAGGCAGGGAAACACTATGATCCCCATCTTGTAGATGGGGAACTGAAGCACTGTGACTTGCCCAAGGTCAAACAGTATGTTTGTGGAAGAGCAGCTATTGAACAGATCTCTGACAGGCCACAGTAATGCTTTAACCACTGGACCATCCTCTCTCTAAACCAGGGGCAAGTAAGATATGGCCCACAGGCCAAACCTAATCCACCAAGCCTTTTAATCTGGTCCTCCTGGCTGAAGTCTGCTTCTGGCACTACATCCCAACTCCCTCCCAGACCTTGCACCCGCTCCTACGTTCATCCCCCAGGCCAGAATCCTCTCCTAAACCCATACTTCCTCCCAGACCCTGCACCCCAATCCCCTATTTTGGGTCATCCACCAAATGCTTTGCTCTCTCCTGCCCCCTGCCCCAGGTCACAAATGCCTCTCAGACCCTGCACCCGTTCCTACATTCCTTCCCTGAGGTCAGAATCCTCTCATGCCCCTGCCCCTGCTCACAACCTCCTCCTTCACTGAAACTTCCTCTCAGAACCCCCACTCTGTCTTGCACCACCATTGCCTACCCTGAGCTCCCTTCCACACCCAACCTCCATCCCAAACCCTGCATGTCCCCCCCCCCAGAAAAGTGCAGCCCTTGACCACTTACCAAATTCTTGGAGTGGCCTCCCCATCTAAAACTACTGCCCACCCCTACTCTAAACCCTCTCTGAAACTCTACTGTATGTCTGTCCTGCAACTCCTTCCCTGCAATGCTCTTGGACTGACCTCCTGACAAACATCAGTGTCTTGCTGCCTTGCTCCACTGGTCCTGCTTTTGTCCGTGCAACAACAGTTGCAGTGCCGGCACTCTTCAGAAATATTCAGAGCCACTCATGCACTTATATTTTCAATAATGCCACCTGCAGAAATGTAACAGGACTTGCAAGGAGCTTGCTTTTAACCTTTTCACTGCTGTTTGCTGCTCAAAGGTCACATTGGTTAGATATGTGCAGGCAGCAAAGTAGAAGTAAAGGTGTGTAGCAGGTGGCCCTGACACCCCTTCCCCACTCACGCAGGATTTCGAGGCATCTCCACAATGTGCCACGAAAGAGGGAACAATTCTCTCCAATCTTCGGTGGAGCCATGGGAAAAGTGCCCGCAACTTAATTCCACCAGCCTGGCAACAGGGCATTTGAAATTAGGGAGAAATAAGGATGAGTTCAAATTCACACAGCACTGGGAGCGGAAGGGCTAATACCCAAACATACTCCACAATAAGTTCTCCTCGCCCACACAATGGGGTACCTGTGGTGAGTTCCATGGTGTTCCAGTTGACAGCTCAGCCAGGTGTGCGTCCCCAGTCTGTGGCACAAGACTCTGCTCTGCTGCCATGCTCTCTGTAGACAGCTTCATGCCATTTTGGAATGGGGTTGGAGCTGGCTTGTCAGACCCATCCAAGGGAGCTGCTGAGGAGCTGGCATTTGAGAGGCCAGGAGTGGTACCAGAAACAATCCTGGGATCGTGGAAGCTTTCTCCAGGAGAAGTTACCTCAGAAGCTGCCTCTGCTTGAACCATTCCAGCTAGCACTGTAGGCTCCACTTGCTCTGCTCCCACTTGGGCTGTGGGTTCCATGAGCTCCCCTCCCACTGGGAGCTCCGTGGGCTCGAATTCTTCCCCCAGTGGGGTCTGTGTGGACTCTACTGTTGCCAGTGTCCCTGCTAGCTCCACTCCAGCTCTCACTGTAGCCCTTACATTTCCTGAAGTCACCTCCATGGGGAGTTGAGAGACATCTTGGGACCCTGCAGTGGACACCGAGAGGATGGAGGACACAGGCAGCAGACTAGGCCCCATGCTGCTCCCTAGGTCAAAGCCTGAAGCGGTGTGCTCGGGCACAGAGGCCTCCTCTTGCCTTTCCACAGCTGCCTCAGTCACAACACCCAGGCTACTGGAGGCTGTGGAGAAAAGGAGGGAGAACAAGGAATCTTCCTGGCCAGCTGCTTCTGAAAACGTGTCCTTTGGCCAGTGGGTCTGGCTGCTCTGTTGCCATCCCTTAGACTGGTTTATAGGGAGCAGCCCTTCCTCTTCCTCCAGCACACCAGAGAAAGGTCTGTGTGTGTCAGGCTCCCTGGACTCTGATGATGGCTGAAGTGGGGCAGTTTCCCAGGTGTCTTTAGCCTGTGTCCCGTTTCCCTTGGGCAGAGCCGTCTGGGAAGCAACTGGAAAACTATAGTCTAAAACAAACACAAGATGTTTCATATTAGGCTTCTTTCATGAATGACCATGAACCTTGAAAGACTGGGAGACAAAAGCAGAGGAGGAGGAGACAAGCCCAGGGTCTATTTACTTAGGGCCAGTGCTGACAGAGACCCTATGAGAGTGCAATGGTGTTTGTCACCAAAGAGAGAAATGGACTAATTTAATAGGGTTAAGTTCATATGACAACGAGAACAGAATTGGCAGATGCAGCTGAGGCAACGGCAGCGCAAATTTCTCATGTCTCCAGCACCCTGGCCGGCAGGAACCTTACAATAGACAAGAGAGGTGTTCCGACTTCACAGCCTCTTCTGTACCAGCTCTCTCCACTGAGACTGGTCAACCCAGGAGCCAACCAGTACCAGTTTTCTTGCTGATGTTCATGAGGTGGATTTGCACAAACTCTGAACTGGGCTAAGATCCTACAATTCATTTATTACAGGGGCCAACAAATAACAGAATTCTACTCTCAGTAACACCACTGAAATCTGGATGGACTTGGATGTCACTGAGAGCAGATTCTGGGTCAGGAAAGAACCTCAGAGCATAAGAATCACCTCACAAATGGTTCCTGGGTTCCCGAACTACCAAGACATTGAAGAAGTTTTATAGCCCTCAGGAATGAACAGAAACAGCAACTGAGCTAAATTCACACATCCCCATCCAAAGGCTCACTGCCTGCTGCAAGGTGCTATACTAGAAGATGTCTGTCTCTCTCTCAAGGAATCCCACAGCCTCTGGAATGTCAGGGTGAGGATGTAGGCCTCACACCAGGAAAATCAGTACAGACAGTGGCCCCTCTTGGAAGCCCAGCAAGGAGTTACGAGATATCCTGGACCAACACAGCAGCAGTCAGATCAGCTCCTGATGATTGGCAGCCAAACACCATAGCCACAGTCATCCCTGACGCTGACGTAGACCCACCCAGGATGATCAGGTCTCTCCATCCTTGCCAAGGAGCTGCCAATAACAATGCTGCTGAGTACTCAGCCTCTCAACGCAAATAAGCCCCCTCTCTTCCAAGCCTAGCATGGTGCATTCAGGGAGCCAGAAAGAGGTCTCACTGCAGCCAAAAAATATTGGTCCTCCCACTTCCCTGGGCTGTGGTTATTCTTCATAAAGAAATGATTGTCCCAGTGTCCTCAAGCCCACATTCTTGCCTGGCTGCTAAAGAGGATGCTCCATTAAGCACAGTGGGAGGCAGCTCTCTGGATGCCTTACAGTGAGCATCTGTGAGAAGAGCCTCTGAGTAACATGGGTTCCCAAACTGCCGCTGCATCTGGAGCTCAGTTTGGGGGGAGTGTGGAGGCGGGAAGAGTGCATTGTCAGCAAGTCACCTGGGTGCTCCACAGCAGGTAAAGCTCTCAGTGCTGCTTGAGAGCAACAAGAAGTCTTGTGGCACCTTATAGACTAACAGATATTTTGGATCATAAGCTTTTGTGGGCAAAGGCCCCCTTCATGTTAGTCTATAAAGGTGCCACAAGACTTCTTGTTGTTCTCGAAGCTACAGGCTAACACGGCTACCTCTCTGATGCTTGTCACAGTGCTGCCTGAGCAACTTATACTCTCAAAGCAGGAAGCAAGTTGATCCTTTCACCCCCAGCAGTAACCACAAAGGTGTCATGGACAAATTCCTGCCTGACTGGTGGGTGACTTACATGCATCTCCCACGTCAGGAGCTTTATATTAAAAACCAGCTCTCCCTAAAGCTCCTTTATATACCTGTGATGGCTCAACCCCCTTCCCCGCACAGTACGACAGGAAGCTGGTGAGACTTTCTCCTGACGCTTTCCTTCAAAGTGGAACTAGAGCCTGTAAAACTCCCGAGGATGCTGTTAACTGGACTCACTTGGGGACTCTCCTACCTCTGGCCCCATATGAGGCACCACGATCTGTTTTCACTCGGGCCACCCTGGAGCTCTTAGGCTCAACCTGATCTCTGGAGGGCATATGGTATAAAATCTATGCTACTGGGCAAGCAGCTGTTCCTTGGAGGATGTGCACTGAAATCCCTGAAAGAGGATCTATCTTCTCCAACATGTCAAGGGCCAGAGGAGAAGGTTCATACCCCTACAGACCTTTGGCTAGCAAAGACGTTACGCCCTATCATCCAAGGTGGCTGCTAATGCCCTGGTTGACTGCCCTGGCACCAGCCTTTCCAAGGGCCCTCAGCTAATTTTACTGGCTTCATCCTCCTGTCTACAGATATGCAGCAGCATCTGCTGCCTCACTCATCAGAGGCTGTTTAATGGCAGGAACGACAGTGTGATGGAGGACACTCGGGGGGAAGGACTTGCACACCTTGCAAGCGCGGTGGCTTCTGCTGCCATTGAAACACTTGTTATTTGCATTTAATGCAGTAGCCCCATTGAGAACTGCAGGGCTCACGCTTAAACAAATACATTATGAGCGAGGAGTGCAAGTTTGGCCTCCCCCTGATGTGATGGGACACTAGACTTTGAAGACCATTGAGGTGCTCCTTCACTTCCCTGCAGTGAGACCCTGTAGACATTCTCCCAGGGTCCTCACTGCTAGTTCCAGGAGGGGCTGAGAACCAGCAGCAGAAGAAAAGAAGGGGTGCAGCAGGAACACAGGCTGATTTCTTGCCCAGAAGGCTGGGACTGGCCAAATAGCAAGCAAGAGCACTGCTCCTGGCACATCAGTGTCCCTTGAAAGGCGTGCACCTAGCCTGTCCCTAAACGAAAACAACAAGCAGTCATGTAGCACCTTAAAGACTAACAAAATATTTCATTAGGTGATGAGCTTTCATGGGACATGACTGCTGCTTTGTTTTGTTACAATACAGACTAAGACGGCTACCTCTCTGTTACTCTTTCCCTGAACTGTTAGAACACCTGGAAATTAGCTAGTTCATTTGTGGTTAAGGCCCCACTTAGCCTGCCTCCTCTCCTCTGAGCAGAGAGCGCTCAGGGTGAACGAGCCCTCAGGGAAGCTGATGGCTTGCAGTCTCCTCTGTCTTACCACTGAGATCAAAGCTGAGCAAGAACTGATCCTGCAACTTCCCAGCAGGCTCCCATCTACAGGACAGTCTACAACTGAAACCTGAACTGCTTCCCTCCAGCAGTGAGTCAGTGATGTGGAAGCAAAGTCAAGAGTCCTCATGCTCAGGGCTAATAGATTTAACTTTTCTGCTCCTCACTCACACCGCCACGTCCCTGTGCACAAACCCAAGAGTCCTACTATCCATCTTGCCCAGCAGAAACACACCGGCTAAAACCTAAAGATCCCCAAAAGCTGACAAAGAACTCTATCCTACCAGTTATTTTACAGATGGGCCCACATGCAAAATTCTGATCTGGCTCCAGACTGCCCCAAAGTTCAGGAGGCCTTAGATGTGTTGGACACTGGTTTTTTCCATTATAAAAATTATGCAGAATCCAGATCCCACTAGGGATTCAGGCTTCTCCATAATTCAGGGCTCTGGAGTGATGGTTGAGCCTCTCTAGTCAGTGTACATCAAGATGTAGATCTTCAAAAGCAACTACAGGTGGAACCTCTCTCATCCTGCCTGGTGCTGAACAAGAGAATTTTACGGACCACAGGTAGTCAATATTGTCTACCACATTACCAATACTTCCACTGCTTGCTGGGATCATAAAAGACATTTGGGGAAAGTTAGAGCTAAATAACAGCACAGGACACTGAAAGCCAGGACTGGTGGCTGTAAACAAACTTTATGGAACTACAGGAAACTTGGCCACACCCATGGTAAGTGGCCATCCAGCTAACTAAAATCATGCCCGATTACAGATGTTGCTGGATGAGAGAGTTCCAAATTAGAGGGGTTCAGATGGTGTTAGGTTTAAGTTTCCAACTCAAATGACCTCAAATGAACCTGATTTTTCAGAGGGCAGGTGCCCAGTAATTTCTGAACATCAGGTCCCTGTAAGGTACCTCAACGTGATCACCCACAATCACCTCTTCTGGTACTGAGAGTCATAGAACTTGATTCAAAGGAATTGTCATGTGATATCATATGCACCTCCTCAGCATGCAGAGCTGCTAGAGTGATTCTCTCCCTTCTAGAGTACCACCGAGATTTCTATAGGAACCGCATCCTTTCACACTGCATCATGGAATACAAAGTCCAAGTTGACTCAGGTTACTTGCACTCATTCTGGCGAAGAGGTGCTGGGTATTATGTTAACAGGATGGGTGTTAGGTAGCTGGCTGCATCAGATTGTTTTATGAGTGTATATTTCAATAAGGAATTGGAGACCTGTTTCTAGAACAGAAAGATGTAAGGAAAAGAGGAAGAGAAGAGGTCAGAAGCGAGTAAGATGCAGTCTCATCACTAACACCTTGACAGTCAGATCTGCACTCTCCTGACCCTGCTGTTCTGCTCTATAGACATTGTAGCGAAGGTGGTAGTAGGTCAGACCTGGCTACATATGGCCATCTTCAAGATGAGTTTATCTTGTGTAAAGATCTACTGCATTTACCAGTAATGAAGAGGCTAAGGTTACAGCTACACAATGACATAAATTCAAATTTAAGGCAGTTAGGTCAATATTACAACATCACTGTCTTCACTGCAAATACCATTAGCTCGATTTAGGGAGCACTCCTACTGATATCATAACATTGTCGAATCCGGCTGGGTGTAGCATTAAGTTCAAATTTAAAAGTCTGAATGAAGGCCAGTGTGGAAACACCATGTGTTAAAATCAAATTCACTAGCCTCCAGAAGTGTCCTATATGTACCCCACAAAGGTACCTGGTTACCCACTCTGTATGGCCGCATCCATCTCCACTGCTCTCCAGGTGTGCAGGAAGTAGGTCACAAGAAGCCCACAAATTTGAATTCAAATATAAGAAACAGCAGAACAGCACAGCAAGGAGAGACACAAAAAGGCAGCAGCAACCTAGAGCGAGTATGAGATCACCTGCATCTCAGGTTTCATCTATATTTGCAATTGCTCAACAAAACTTTTGCCGTTCATGGGTGCTTCATCCCCCCAACCCGTCCTCGAATGATACAAGTTTTGTAACGGCAAGTGCACGTATGAACGCTGCTCCTGCCAACAAAGCAAAAGCCACTCATGGAGGATCGGAGTATTTTGTTGACTAAAGGGCAGACAAACAGCGTTTGTGTGTCCACTTGGAGGATGCTAACATCTCCAGGTAGCATTACCCCACCTGGCTTGGGGAGCCCTGCTGCTGCCTCCCTTTCACCTTCTTCCCCAGTTAAGAAAGCTTCACATGGCTGGTGCTTTTTCAGTCACTCTGACCTTTTCAGATTTTGGTTTATTTTGTTGAAACTTTTTACTAGGGCAATATCAGCATCCAATATTAACATATTACCTCATGCAGTACTTACTCAGGATCAGATTAATATTCAAAGAACCAGGCTAAAGATGCTGGCTTACTGACAGGGGAGCCCTAAGTATGCTGAAAAGGGTGACCCCTTTTCCAAATACCTATCCTCTTTTTGCCACTTACCTTGTGTATGTACTTGGTGTGACTGCTTTTCCAAGAAAAGGAAAGAGTCTGGTGCAGTAACAAAGTTCAAAACCACAAGATTTCCCTTACCAGGCTTTCCTAGCTGATTCCCACCCTTGACAGAAGGATCTTACCCCCATCCCCACTTCAGGGTCTTAGGTTTGATCATTGCTGAGGAATCAGGACATTTTGCATGTGGTTGTGATTCATTATAATGGCATATGGCACTTTAAAACCCCATTTTAATACCCCTGCTGTATTTCCTCCTTAACAGGGACCATTCCTAGAGAGGGAAGATGCTGGAGTAACAGAGGCAGCAGGTCAGGCACTTTATTACAACTATAAATTCCACTAAACAAACAAACAAAAAAATCAGTGAATTAAGGTCTTTTGCGTTTGCATGCACACGTGCACGCTTTAGTAAGAATCCCCTTTCTCCCAAGTGGATTCATTGCCCTTCTATCCCCTCACCTCCTGTTCCAGATTGACAGCAAATCTACAGTTCATAATCTCATCTTCAGCCAAGGCATTAATGCAATAAAGCACCTGGGAAAGGCCGTGTGTAAGAGGCTTAGCTCGGAGCAGCCCCCTGCTTGTGCTCAGCTCCAGGATGCCACTTGTTTACGTCCTACTTTCATGTATGCCGACACTTTAAACAACCCTGCTCTGAATAGGCTTTCCCTCCCAGCAGCTGGGGAGCAAAGGGCTGTCTCTGAGCCACTAGCGTGGGTTGCCCCAAACTGAAGCCATGATGAGGGAGACTAGACTGAGTAACTGGAGCATTTTAGCGACCTGTACTTCCCACCAGGGAGGAAAGAAAAAAAAATCCCACAGAAAGGCACCAGGACTGATTTTAATTGAACCAGAGAATAACATACTGATATGTGATATCGGGAGCCACATCAGGGATGGATATGGTCCAGTGCAACTCTACTGGTATCAATGAGGTTAGAAAGGTCCATGACATTAGTCCTGGAACAGAGCTGAACACTTTTTTTTTTTTAAGCAGACCCAACCTTCTTCCTCCTAAGTTAGTTAGGAAACCCCATTGCTTGCCTTGCAGTAGCACTGCATTAAGAGAAAACAGGAAAGGACGGAAGTCATTTGGGACCCTGCTGCACACACATCCCTACAGGAGTCACTTGCTCAATCCAATTTTACTGCAAAGGAGAAAAGAAAAAGTCAAACCCAAACAAGAATTTGAACTGCTTCTAGTTATCTGGGGATACCAGATCATCTAGCACTAACCAGATCACAGAAGTTACCGGGAGGCAGTTGAGGATAGCTGGGGAAGGAGGTCATGCTTCTAAGTCCTTTGGGTCTGCAACATACTGTTATATTTCAGGGCCACTGTGCCTATATTCCCTTCTTTGGTACCACAAGGGCACTTGCTCTAGGCTCCCAGCTTCTCAGCCATCACCTGAAAAGATGGGCATCTCTTCCTTCTGACTACAGTTCTTCAAAGCTGCACAACTCCCTGATACACTGTGACTTCCCCTACAAGTCACCCTACCTATGCTGGGCTGCTTCACTTTCTCTTCAGAGGCAAAACAGCGCTTAACTGCCCATAGTTAGAAGGTATTACACAGCCCTTCCTAAGCAAGCATAACTATCTATAAGGTAAAGGAATTACAGAGAAAATGGATTAAAATAATACAAGAATCTACACATGTGCTAATACACTCACCAGAGGTCACTCCACTCCCAATTTGAACATGGGCCCCAGCAGGTGGTCAGTCTTTCAAATCCCACCCAGGGTTTTTTCTGTGGCTACAAATTCAGAACAAGAACACCCTTGTCTCTGTGAGCTATGCCTTCATATAGTTGGGGTCTTTGATCTTGGGACTCTGGGGACAGAAGATGAGCAGACAATGGATTTCTCGTCAGGATATAGCTTCAAAAGGTTGGTGACTGAGAATTTGCCTTCCTTTCCTCCCATGTATATCTGAGGAAACCCACTCAACTAAAAGTTCATTCTCCTCTGGCACATTAAGAGAACAAAAAAGCAGCCCAGTAAGCACTTTAAAGACTTACAGAATAATTTATTAGGTGATGAGCTTCAGTGGGACTGACTCACTTCTTCAGATCATAGCCATACCAGAACAGACTCAATATTTAAGGCACAGAGAACCAAAGAGAGTAATCAAGGTTGACAAAATCAGAAAAATTATTATCAAAGTGAGTAAGTCAGAGAGCAGAGGGGCAGGGTGTGTGTGTATGTGTGTGAAGAATTAGATAAAGCAAAGTATGTAAAAGAGCCCCTATAATGAGGTAGAAAATTGTCATCCCGTTTCAAACCATTTGTACCAGGATTACTCTGTGCCTTAATATTGAGTCTGTTCTGGTATGGCTATGGTCTGAAGAAGTGGGTCTATCCCAAAAAACTCATCACCTAATGAATGATTCTGTTAGTCTTTAAAGTGCTACATGATTGCTTTTTTGTTTTTTATTTTAGTAGGGTTTGTCCAGGAAATTGTAATATATGCACATGCCATGCAAAACACAGCATAGTCCATTCCCCTCCCAATACTTAAAACAGAAGCTCCTCCCTGAAACAAAGTAGAAAATCAAGACTGTGTTGCCATCAAGAGGGGAACTACAACCTTACAGGAGCTCCCTCTCCATCATCTACCTTCCTGACCTGAGCACCAGCCCTGCCTCTTTTGCCAGTGTTTCCTCCTCCTATGCTACCATCTCCTGCCTTTAAGTAATTCACTCCACTGGCAGCCTGCCTCCAAGTCTCTGCTCTGGTCCTTGGTTGGACCAGTAATGTGACTCTCGTGCACAGCACCGACTTGTTCCCTGGGCCAGATGATCAGTTACGTGAAGTAACAAAGACAGAGAGATTTCAAGCATGTCATCCTCAAGGGGAAGCTTCAAACTTCATGGGCCAGACCCTTTTCCCACTGAAGTCAGTGACTAAAATTCCAGTAACTTCAGGTCTTAGATGTATTCATCCTCTAGTCAGGGTGCTATGAATTCCACTGCATATACATGTATCTGTCACCCTAATACCATAAGAAGACCCCATGCTTTCAGAGACATTTACTCATGACTACTTATGTCCTAATAAAGAGGTTAGTCTCTAAGGTGTCACAGGACTCGTCGTTATTTTTGGAGACAATTGACAGCCACCACTGCAGCAGGAAGAACTAGAAGATACACATTCTGCATTTGGGAGAAGCAGGGAACTCTGGGTTCAGTCTCCAAGCACCCCAGTGGGTCACTAGTATACTACAAGTTCTCCTTACTTCCCACCCCCCACCACCAATCCTCTGTGGGGTTTCAAATCAAGTCAGATAATTAGTTGGCTCTCACCCTCCTCCCCCACAAGAATACACAATTAAATACTTTCTTATTTATCCCTGCCCCTGCACTAGACCCTAGACACCCTCTGTGCTCCCTGGAGTACCTGCCAAGCCACTAAGCAAAAGCTACAGGGGTGATGGCTTTGGTGCTATAGTCAGACTCCAGCCACTGCAGGGCTGCTATGGTGTAAACCTCACACCCCATCTCATGCACTGCCCAATAGGCAAGCGCACAAATGTTATTCCACCGTGCAAGAAGGCTGGATGCAGAGAAATCGCTCCCCTTTGCACACTCTGCAGGTCATTAGCCTCAATGCAATTACATGGAGTGGGATTTGGAAGCATAGGGAAGAGTTAGGGGCACGCATGCTTAAGAGGGTCCAAAAATACATGCATCTGTCAGCCAACCCCTCTGTGCAACTGCTGCTGTCCTCACTATAGAGCAACTGAGCTGCCACTCCTTGTGCTAAGGAAGAAAAAAGATTCCAGCAACCATCTTGACAAACTTCAGAACCCTCTGAGCCAAGCCCAGGCTCTCAGTATTTGACTACGAGATTAATTACCGTGTGGGAAATGGGTGTGGATGCATACGAAGTGCAGGGGGTTGCAATGAGTTACTGTGGAGGACAGTGAGTTTCAATGCACATTCATGGCAAGAGTTGGATGAGCATGGATAAAACGCCTCAGTTTAAAAGTCTGAGCCCAGGGAGACAAGTCCTGGGGTCCTTACTGAGGCAGGGACCCATGGAAGCCAGGTCAAATATACTGTGGGGTGGCATAACGATTTTATCACCAGCAGCGCAGTACTCATGAGAGGCAAACCCACCAGCTGAGTTACACCAGCCACCCCAAACAACTACCAGGTGTTCTTGAGATGTCACATGCTCCCCACAAAACACACAATGTATTTTAGGAAAGTTAAAGACCATGAAAAAGAAACATATGGGGTTATAATTCACATCACTCCACCTGCAAAGCCACTAAAAGGCTGAGTTGAGTCCAATTCTACAGACTTCAGAGGGAGTGGGGAAAAAATTAACAGCTTTGAAATCTCTGGAAATTTGGCCTATACTCTGGTTATGATATTGTGGTTTTGAGGCTTAATATCTTTACAATTAGAAGTCCCAGAAGTAAATGCTATGTGTCCTGTTACAAAGCTGGGAATCATTCCTTTCTACTAGTATAGCTGACCCATTTCTAGTCCTGACTCAGGGTACATCTACACCACAGGAAAAATTGACCCTGCCACGGTCGATCTTCCAGTGTTCAATTTAGTGCACCTGGTGGAGACATTAACATCAAATTTACAGGGCGCCCTGTCGACTGCAGTACTCCTGTCCCCGCTTTAGGAGTAAGAGAAGTTGATGGGAATGCAGGCTTCTGTCAACCTCCCCTAGTGGAGACAGTGCAGAAGCCCAGATTAAGGTACATCAACTTTAGCTACATAATTAACATAGCAGAAATTGCATACTTTAATTCAACAGTCCCCTGTCATGTAGGACTGCCCTGATACTGGGCCTTAGGCCTGTCACTGCTCCAGAATTGAATTTTCCCACCCTAGTCCTTACTCCAGTGTAATCTTAGGAAGAAATTTTACATTTGATAATAGAAAAACATTTATCTGGTTTAAAAAAAAAACAATCCAGAAGGATGGGTTGATATGTTAGAAGTAATATAATAAACACATTTGATTACAGAGTTCCAGAGAGACTTACATGGCATTTCCATTGCACATGTGGCATGCCTATCACAGGCTCACTGGCCAAATGTGGTTGGGGAAAGTTTCCTGGTTTAGGGATGCTATTACTATAGCCTATATTATAAAATGGCACATGCCAGGTTTCTGATTAAATTTTGAATAGAAATGAGCTCCCCAGCTGTTGAATAATTCAAGGAGTTGTATTAACTGAGGTTCTGAGATGTGAGCTGCACTGAGCAGGGGCTGGGGGCTGGCAGAAGGCCAGCCCTCAGAAGTACTGCAGCTGTTTGGTGGTGAGTTGATAAGGAGGTAGGGTGTGTGTGTGTGTGTGTGTGTGTGTGTGTAAGGGAGAGCATGCGAGTGACTGTGCATGAGAGTGGGAAGAGGCAGGGTGTGCTCTGCATGATGAGTGTGTGTCTGGGATAAGGCTGGTTTCAGCTCCCTGTGTTTATTGCTATTAATTTGCCTGGGGGATGAAAGGGTGAGATTCTTTGGCTAGATGTACATACCAATACAGGGATGAGCTGTGTGTGCATGAAGCGGTGTTGTGTGCTTACACACATGTGAAGGTGCCTCTGAGTGTGATAATGTGTGTTCTCTACACATGAGAGGCTGGGGAGGAGCACACAAGAGTCAGAGGGGGTGTAAGCTTTCGTGTCTCTCACTACGACCACCAGTGCGTGAAGAGCATCTGCATGATCCATGTGAGTGTCAGAGGGAGGTGTGTGCTTGGATAGTGTGTGATGTGTAGGAGTGTTTGTGACAGTGTGTGTGTGTCACCATGACCGTGACTTGTACGTGCATACAGCACTACTAGTTAGCCTGGTGATTTCAAGTTCTAACACAATGACATCTGTGCCCCAAGGAGCATAGTTTAGTACAGTGCATACAAGAACAAGAGTATGAAAGGAGGGTGTCCTGGCCAAAATGGGCTGTAGCACTTGTACATTAGATTTCTGCTGCCGACTCTGTTCTCATCCCAGGCCTTTGTAACATTAGAGGAATCACTGTGACAATAAAACGAGAAAGGCTTCAGCTTTCTAACTCCAGTCCTCAATCATGCCACAAAAATACCCACTGAGAAAGAGATGAAGACACAGGATGTGGTAGGGGACAGAAGGGATTGTGCTGAAGGTCTGTCTCCTACACTGTTTTTAAATGTGCCCACTCTGGAATTTAGAGCAGGATCATGTGGGATAATCTCATAAGCTATAGGACACTCCCCCTCCCCATCCCAGCCTTCTTCCAGTGAGTGTCTCACAAGCTAAGTCATCTTCTGCTAAGGAGCTCAGGGAGGAGATTGGGAAAAGGGCTAAAGCAGGAGCCATATTTACAAAGACAAACATGGGCAGCTTAGTCTCAACTTCATTTTTGTATTGTCAATGGCGAAGAAGCTCAGCTGGGATGCAGGTGGGGACTCCTGTGGGTGTGGGAGGAAGGGGTGGTGTGTACAGATTCACGTTCTCCGTGGGAAGCTCAGCTGAGGCACAGCAGTGGGTTACAAACCATGGCTGTTGTATGGGGAGAAATGGGAGTGACCATGGGTAACACATTGTCCAAGGGGAGATCAGCTCAAACCTGACACCCAGTTATGGCGAGACAATCCTTGCCTTTTGTTCCAGGTTTCCAGTTAGCCTGAGAGAGTGCCCCAAGCAAGGTGGCTGAGCTATTTGACAGGACACAGCCAGCCAGATCCTGCTGGCCATACTACAGCTGAAGTCACTGCTTGGAATTGGGATTAGTGAGTTCTGCTGAGATCCAAACCCAGGGCCCAGCCTGGATGCCTCATGGTTTATGCTCAGATGACTACTGGCAAAGGAAAAGTGGGAAAGGGGTCTGAAGGGAGAACAAGAGGACAGAGAATGGGAGGACGAGGTGAGCAGAGAGACATAAAGGGGACACTCTCCTCAGTTTGTAAAAAGAGATTCAGCAGTACCTTGTTTTCTAACATCCACCCACAACCAGGGTTTCCTAGGCACACATCAGACACTGAGGTAAGATAACAGAGTCAATGTTTAACCCCTTAGCAAGAATAATGTTCAGACACGAGAACAGAGTCTTCTCTGGAGGAAGGAAGGGATGAAAGGGATAAAAATAACCTACCTGTAGCTGGTCCCAGGTCCAGGATGGAATCGTTGAGATCTCCCCCGTCTTCCCAGAAGTACTGTGGGGGCTGTGGGATCTTGGATTCCCCATTCTCCTCGCTGGCAAAGCCAGATCCTGCTGTGGTATGCAGGGCACTGAGGACGGGGTCAGGCTCCATAGCCTCCAGGTTGCTTTGCTCACTAGAATCCAGTGGCTCCAAATGGGACATCATTGTAAACTCCACAAAAGAGGTTGAGGTGAGGCCCTCAGCAGTGGGCTCTTCTGATGAAACAAGGCAGATGCACAAGGTCCCTAAGCAAAGATAAGGAGACCCATGTCAGACTAACGGTGAGAGGCAGTGGTCAGAGCTGATGAAATGCCACACAGTGACTTTGAGCTGGCCACAGGTTCCATCGCTGCAGGCAGAGCCGTTATGCCTACAGGACAGTTCAGGGCAGCTGCCCCAGGCCCTGCACTCAGGGGACCCCATGGGAGCCAGGGCAGCCTGAAGACAGGAGCTGGGGTAAGGCCCATCCCTGTACTCCCCGGCAGAGGCAGGTACCATGGAAAGTGGAGCAACCCAGCCTTAGCGTGCTCCACCATTTACCAGCCAGGACACTCCATCTCCCACCACTGTAGTGAATGAAAGTAGGGAGACACCCTCTGCTGCTGGTGCCAGGCCCCTCAATAATCCCCCAGGTCACATTGCTCAGGGGAAGCAGCTTGGGTGAAGGATGCTGTGGGGGTGGGAGAGGATGGAGGAGGGGCAGGGCCTGGGGAAGGGGTGAAGTGGGTCAGAAAAGGGTAGGAAGAGTGGGGTGGGGCCTGGGGCAGAGGGAGGGGTTGTCCTGGATCCCACAGTCCCCTGGGGATGGCACTGGTGCAGGAACAGCTGTACAGGGTTAGACCAACAAGAACATCTAACCCAGTAACCTGTCTGCTGTCAAAACAAATCGGCCCAATCTAGTCTCCTGCTGAGTGACATCTCTGAAATATCCCCACTCAGGCTGAGGGTACCGTTAGCTTAGGACAAAAACCCCCCATGGCTGTTTAAGAAATACCAGACTCAGCAGATGTAGAGTAGCACTGTTCTGCAGAATTCCTGTGGCATCGGTGACCTCAGCCCAGCCCTGCCCAGCTCCGTGGACTCCCAGGAAACTAGGCCAACCTATCCCAGCTGAGGATCTGGCCCCACAGAGTTTATCAGATGCAGTATGACTGGGATCAAAGCTGCCTGATTGCAGTGGACCTAAAGAAGAGTTCTGTGTAGCTTGGAAGCTTGTCTCTCCTCCTAACAAACACTGGTCCAATTAAAGATTTGTACCTCACGCACGTTGTCCCTCTAGTCCCATAGCTACAATGGCACTCCATTGCAGTGGCGACATTTGCAATTCTCCACCAATAAGGAGGCTCAAGTTGTGGGAGTCTGTGTTTGGTTTGTCTACCTTTCAATTAGATTTATCCATGGGTGGGGCATCTTGGGGCATGTTACAGAGACTGACGCTTTGTTTTAAGATCTTCCTTCAGCTGCGCAAAACTCAGTTTGTGTGCGAGAAGAATGCAAGGCTGAGCTGACCCTGCCAGCACTGACCCTGTGCTTCCAGACATTACCAACCTGGGGCTATACTTGGAGGTGAAAGTACGCAGTTACAGCCTGCCATGCAGCTCTGACAAGAGTTGTCTGTGCTGTGGCAAAAGCCAGCAGAAAGCTCTTTAAAGACCTATCAGGGACCTGGGTTGCAACAGGACGGTACCTTTAAGAAATGTTACTTTCACCCCTATCTATACTGCTAAGCTACCCTCTCGAGGGAACAGTCCTGTGAATTCATGAACCCTCATTGCCCACCTCACCAAAGTGCTGCCTGCTCTTTCTTAAGCATAGAAGCATCTCTGTTCCAGTATAGATGCGCAGTCCTGAAACTTTAACACTTTTGTTTGTCCTGAAGGGACTCAGTGGAACCTTCTAACTAGGCTAGGAAGCGCCCACTTCTCGAAATACGAGACAGGCTGGGAAAGAGACCAGTCATCATCTACTCCGTGGGTGTAAGTGTGAGACAGAGAGACATAATCTGCATATGTGTGTACTTGTACTGGTGGATCCCCGTGGACATATACAGCAAATCAAAGTTGTTGAATTACCTTTCCCACCTCGGCTTATATCATCTGCTGAGCTGTGAGTACCATTAGACTGGGAAGTATAAAGGGAAGGGAACATAGCTGTTTCATTTGCCTGCAGGGCCCGTATCACACTGCGGTCAATGACTAAATAAATAAATAAATAAATAAATAGAGATGTCCTGCTTGGCAGGCCGAAATCGATCAACAAACACTGACTACTTGTTAAACACCCTTCCTGGAGAGGAAGCAGGATTTTAAACTATCAAGGTAAAATCCCAGCTCCAACTCTATGGGACTTTTCCCTGGACTTTAGTGGCACCAGGATTTCATGCCAGGACATTTTCTCTCTCTTACATCTCTTCTAGGAACATACCATGTTGTACTGGGACACTTTACACATGTAATTCAACCCACTCACATGAGCCTTGTACAGTTCTCTCACTCACTGCTACAGCCCTTTACAGAAGCTCAGAGTCAAGGGGCTTTTCCCAATAACTGAATGAGCAATACTCCTATTTTGAAACACCTGGGGAGTGGAGAGAGAACTGTTATTCACTGCACCTAGATGGAACAAAGCCTTCATGGGGGCAGTGAACACAGGGATGGAGATGCTCTCAGATTTAGGGTAGAAAAAAAGTACTCACCATGGGACCTTGTCGGTTTCTCTTTCACACTTTTAAATAAAACACTCATCCCACCTCCTTATTTCACTAGCAGAGCGGTGTAGCTCTGGAATGGGCTACCTAGAGAGGTGGCATAATCTCTTTCCCTAGAGGTCTTTAAGCCCCCTGGCTTGACAACCCTCAGACTGGGACAATTTATTTGGGATTCAGCAGGGGGTTGGACTCCATGACCTCCTGAGGTCTCTTCCTATGATAAGCATAATCTAAACCAGGGGGTCCAACAGGCAACCCACAGGCCAGAATCTGGCCTGTGGAGCCTTTTTATCTAGGCTGTGGAGCTGGCAGCAGTGCCATTTTTAAAAGGCTGGCTGCTATGTGGCTGGCTGCTTAAGGGCCTCAGCAGCTGTAGCACAAGGCTGCCACCAACCCCGGGGTGAGACCCCTGGCAGCCATAGCAAGGAGCCACTACCGACTGTGGGTGAGGCAGAGTCCTGGATGGGGTGTAGAGCCTGCAGCAGAGCCCTGGCAACTGGAGCACAGAGCCACTTCCAGCCCTGGGGGCAGAGCCCGAGCTGGGGTGTGGGACTTGCAGCAGCGGCCCAGCAGCCAGAGCGTAGAGCCACCCCAGCATGTGGATCTCCTGGATAAGTTAATCCTGGGTTTGGAGCATGGGGGGTTCAGGGATGCGAGGGAGGTTATGCTTGGGGGCAGGCGGAGGATGGTTTGGGGCTACGGCGGGGGGAGGTTAAGGCTGGGGGCAGTTTGGCGCTGCAGGGGTGTTTAAGGCTAGGGACAGAGGGGCAGGTGGTTTGGTGCTGCGAGAGGTTTAAACCTGTGGGTGTGTGGTTTGGGGCTATTTTGTGTTCGGCCCCTGCAACAAATAAAAAATTGTAACATGGCCCCTGATGAAAAAAGGTTGGACACCCCTGGTCTAAGTAATTCACAACCATCTAGTTAGTTAATCATCACTAGCGCTTTGGAAAGTTGTTAAGTATTATCCCCGTTTACTTGCAGGGAATCTGAGGCACAGATGATGTCACACCTGGTGATATTCCCTCTAGATTTCAGGTCAGATCTGTGGAACAACCAAAGACCAGGCCAGTCCTATCCCAAAAATCCATCCACTGAGCCCAGTGCACCCTGTGATAGGATGCTGGGCCCTTAGCCTGTGCTATATGAACACCCGTCCAGTGCACATGTGGTCAATGAAGCTCAGAGTCATATATTAGCTAATGGGACTGTGTACTCTGATTTAGGGAGCTCTTAGGAACAGAGGTGACTTGCCCCTGGTGAGATAAAGGGTCAGCTGCAGAAGCCAGAAGCTTCCAATTCCCAGTTCAGCCCTTGGGCCACCCCTCCAGCTCCTCTAGAGAGCTCCAGAGAGAAATCACAGGCCACTGCTGCTGGGAAACACGGGAATAAAGGGCTGCACTACTCAAGCATGCTGCCTGTGTTTGGTCCCAAATGGCTTTTTGCTATTGATTTGGGAAACATTCATTTTCTCCCCAGTCCCCAAGCCCTGCTTGGTTTTGCTAATTTTGTGCTATTGATTTAAGACAACATGAGCGCAGGCCAGCACAGAGAAATGGACAGAAATGATGACAGAAGCAGACACAGTATGGAAAGGAAAGCTGGAGAACAAACCAGCCTGTGGAGACACTCCTCTGGGCATCCCACGGGATGAGCAAACTCATTGGTATGTGGCTCAGTCTGAGCCACTCAATGCGGCTGAGACTCCCTGAGCTTTGCAGTCGAAGCCCAGATACGGGATGGTCCCTGACAGGCAATGACTTTGCAGGTTCAATTCTACTGGCGTGCTCTCTGCTGCTAAAGAGTTTAAATGACAACTTTGTTCAGGATTTTCTTGTTCTCAGGCAAAAACAGCTGATAATTTAGTAATGTTTAGTAGAGTAGCACCTTCGGCCCCAGCTGAGAGTTGTACCCGCTGTGTTAGGAGCTGTACACCCACAGTAAGAGGTAGTCCCTTCCCAAAGAGCTAGCAATCTAAGCAGACAAGAAAAACCGAGGGTGGGAGAAAGAGTATTATTATCCCAGTTACTGAGGTGAGGAAGCAGAAGTGTAGTAACATGCCAAAGGTAATGCAGTGAGTCTGTGGCAGAGCTGGGAATTGTATTCTGATCTCCTGAATCTGCAAACAACATTTTAACCACATGGCCACACTTCTTCTCTGTAATGCACAAGTAGGCAGAGACTGCTACACACACGGTTTGTTAGTGAACTGCTGGAGCAGTACCAAGAAAAGGAAGGCCGAGTGCCTTTTCTCCATGGGTCCCATAAAAAAGGCTGCTATTTATCTGGAAGAAAGCATTTCCACTTGTCCTCATTATTTTTGAGACAGCAGAATGGTGGAGTGCTGAACTTAAAAACAAACACTCTTGGACCTAACCCACCAGGGCTACGTCTACACGTGCACGCTACATCGAAATAGCTAATTTCGAAGTAGCGACATCGAAATAGCCTATTTCGATGAATAACGTCTACACGTCCTCCAGGGCCGGCAACGTCGATGTTCAACTTCGACGTTGCTCAGCCCAACATCGAAATAGGCGCAGCGAGGGAACGTCTACACGCCAAAGTAGCACACATCGAAATAAGGGAGCCAGGCACAGCTGCAGACAGGGTCACGGGGCGGACTCAACAGCAAGTCGCTCCCTTAAAGGGCCCCTCCCAGACACACTTTCATTAAACAGTGCAAGATACACAGAGCCAACAACTAGTTGCAGACCCTGTATATGCAGCACGGACCCCCAGCTGCAGCAGCAGCAGCCAGAAGCCCTGGGCTAAGGGCTGCTGCACACGGTGACCACAGAGCCCCGCAAGGGCTGGAGAGAGAGTATCTCTCAACCCCTCAGCTGATGGCCGCCATGGCGGACCCCGCTATTTCGATGTTGCGGGACGCGGATCGTCTACACGTCCCTACTTCGATGTTGAACGTTGAAGTAGGGCGCTATTCCCATCCCCTCATGGGGTTAGCGACTTCGACGTCTCGCCGCCTAACGTCGATTTCAACTTCGAAATAGCGCCCAACACGTGTAGCCGCGACGGGCACTATTTCGAAGTTACTGCCGCTACTTCGAAGTAGCGTGCACGTGTAGACGCAGCTCAGATGATTAACAGTATGAGGGGGCAGGATTCAACTGAGATCATCAATAGTTGATAAACATCAACTTTACATGACAATCAACAAATAAATTATCCATCAACAGCAGCCAATGAGCACGGCCTTAGTGATCTAGTCCCCAAGCCCACCTTGCAGTCTCACTGGCATGGCTGCATTCACTCATTCACCAGCTGGGAGTGCAGGGCTGACTCTGGGCAGAAGGTCTCCCTCATGCCCAGTGACTTGTCCTCTTCCTCATAGCCCTAGGCAGGGAGGATTTTTAGCTCTTTCCCACCAGGACCACAACTTGCACCTGCAGGAATCTGGGGTCACCATCCCCACAGCCATGCATGGAGCTCTGTGCAGTCCTGCTGTCATCACTCTGCTGTGAAACCCTGAATGCTTATTAACATTGCTACTTTTAACCCTTTCCTCCAATTGTTATCACTGTCCTTACCCAGCAAATTCATCAAATTATTAAAAAAAAACCAAACTACAAATTCTACCAAGCCCAGGGTTCCACTACCCTCAGCACAAGATGAAACTACCCTGGCTCAAATGCTAGAGTGAGTTGTCAGCAGAGATGGCTCGTGTGGGTACCACCAGCATTCTCTAGGGACAGCGCCCAAAGACAAGCCCACCTCTGCCTCTGTCACTGAACATGGTGGGGAGAGAGATTATTTCATTCAGCGTGAGATGGAAAACCACATAGCCACTTTAGTCCCTGGAAGAGCCCCAGGTCTGTTGCAGGGTGTTTACTTTTGTAGCAGCATCATAGAGACGTTACACTGGAGGAAATGTACTCAGAACACTTCCCAGCCCTGGCACATACAAGCAGCCTAATTCTATTGTGTCCTGCATTATCATGCATTCGTTTACACCTGTGCATAGTGAGTATAAAACGCAGCTGCACCACGCACATGCATGGGAGTGTTTCACAGCCCAGTTGCACAGTTGAAAGGGGCAACACAAGAGGCAGAAGCCTGTCGAATAAGGCCCAATATATATACCTCTTTGGAACCTTTACTGATACCCCCACCCCCACGTTCTCCCAAGTGCTTCAAAGGAAGGCCAATGGGAGCGGATGACTCAAAGCAGAGGCCAGAAGGAAACGGATCAGTGGCAGGAGTAGGAATGGAACACACAGACTCCTGGGGAGAGCAAAAGGGAAGCAAATGACTTCTGCTTGGGGTCATTTTTATGACATGGTACTTTAAACATAGATCGACTGAAAGGAGAACACCACACCCAAGTGGACAAAACCTCATGACGGCAGAAGAGAGCCAGTGGGGAGTGTGAGCCAGAAGGCTTTGGCTCCTTCAAAGGGGGACTGGCCGATCCTGTACAACAGCCTCCTAACTGGGTGTGTCAGAAGCCCTATGATGGGGGTCAGGACAGTCTCAAGTTGTCCCCAACCAGAAAGAGGACAGCCATGACACAGCGAAGGACGTATACAGAGCTCCAGCTGAGTTTGGTCCTGCTGCTGTCCATCTTTCATTTCAAACTTTATCTCGGACGCATCCGAGGGTTTGCCTAGCAAATGTCGTTTACGCAGTTTGCAGGGTCAGGAACGGGTCACTTACTGATAATCAGCTAGGACAGGAGCACAATGACTGGCAGAGTGAAGCATCTCCCAGCCATGTCCCCTCCTCCTCCTACCCAAAGACACTCCGTAGGGTGGAATAGTTGAGGGAGCGAAGTCCAACAGTGGCATTCAAGAAGAGGGAGGTGTGGGCACAGAGAACAGAGGAGAGAAAGAGGTCTGGAATTAAGGCTGTAGCTTACCATGACTACCAGTTATTTTCGCTGCCCATGCCTGGCTATTATCTAAGTTCTTTAAAGCAATGTGACGCACAGAGAAAACTTAGTCAGAAGGATAATTCAAATGGTGGAGGAAGAGCAGGAGAAGGAATGTGCCTTTCCTCAGCTGAGTCACTGCTCTAAAATGCTCCCTTCTATTGCCTGCACCATCAGCAGCCCCCTGGAAACTCAATGACTTGCACTACGAAACATACCAGCCGCCCAGACACCAGTCAGAATTATTCACTCAGACTGATGCGTGCTCACTATAACAGATTATCCGGCCCTGCTCCTTCCTCTGACAAGATTCCCCGCCTCCACTCTGCCCCACGCTGGATCCCCCGCTTGTTTTGTCTCTCTCACTTAATAGTAGAACATTTTAAACTGAAGTCTGGATTAGGAAGCCTAGGGGAGCTATCACTTCTAATTAAGGTTTCTGAAAACACATCTTGGAGGCCAGCAGGCCTCTGGCACAGTCCAGGAGGAACTTTCCCAAGGGTCCTTTCTAACACACTATCTTCCATGGGCTCCAGAATGTTTTCTGGCTACTGGGATGTATGTATGTCTGTGAGTAAGGAGGCTGGTGAGGGTAGTTTAATGACTCACAATGGGAACAATTCTCCATATAGTGGAAAAGGATGGACAAGGTGTGGCCCACTAGGTCTTTGGGGTTTGAGAATTCTTTGCAGGAAAGTTCTAGAGGATGCAGTACCCCCACGGGAAGGAATAAATCTGTACCATCATGTTCTGTCCCCACCCGAGAGCCAACAAACAGGCCTCTTGCAGGACTTTGCAACGCTGGGAGGTATGGTGTTGGGCAGGTGGAAGGAAATCGCACTGAGTCCAGTACACACCTGGTGGTTACACCCATTTCTGTTTCAGGGTCCCTGCAGGAGAGGACCTAGGCCTAAACGCAGCAACTGGTTCTGCTCCGTCATGGCTGGAAACTTCCTGCCCTTGGTCCTGATCTTGGGGTCTGAATTCTGGAGCTGCTGAGCATTCTCCCATCTCCCACTGACCTCAGCTGGTTGCAACTCAAGTGGCAATACAGACACACAGCACTTTTGAAAAGCCAAGCCCTTAACGCTGTCCAATTATGAAATACTGGGAATGTGTCCACCATCAGCACACATGACAGGAGATACTGATGCTGAGAGAACCACTCCCCAATACCTCCTCACCCTCCCATCCACCTGCCTCAGACAAACCCACTTTGCCTGCTTTCCCCATCCCATTCATTCCAGGATTCAGAGCAGGATTCTCCTCCTTGTTTTCAAGTCTTCACAGTCCTGCTTTTCCTCTCAACCCCTTCCGCTTCCTGCTCCTTCTATTCCCCTGGTAGCGGACTTTGCACCATCTTCCCTCTGCACGTCCCACAGTCTTGGAGAAGCTCTGTAGGCCCTTCTTCTCTACCACCATCCCTTGGCACCTCAGCTACCAGCTGAAAAACTCTCTTTGCCTTTGTCTCTGATTTTTCCTCTAAACTTACTGCATAATTCTTCAAAGAGTTATTGACTCTGAGCCGTACCAAATAAAGCTGCAGGATTGGCTCCACCAGCACAGCTGTTGCAGAGCCAGGATTCCCTGATCAATGCACAAAAAAGCAGGTTTCCAAGAAACTGGCTAGCCAAATTATACTGGAGGCCTCATCAGCACCGTCAGCCAAATGGGGTTTAAACTGATTTGGTCACAACTAAGTTTAAACACGGTGGTTAAATTCAGTTTCAACCCATGCATACAAAGGGTCTTCCAGGATTTCTTTCTGTTACATGTTACATGAGTTTGGCCCCCTCTCATATATTTATATCCAAGCCATAGGCTCCAATGTCAACAATTTCACACTGCAGTTTTGTCAGGACCTTATTGATATTCCTTAACTAGGCTAAATCCCTGGATGTGCTCCAGGGTCCAGCATCACATGGGAACACCATTCAAAACACGGTTAGTTCCACCCTTGACTAAAAAACTGACAGGAGCAAAGGAAGACAGTATTATAACCAGGCTGGGTTGTCACTGTCATGCTGAGGGAGAGCTCTAACATGCCTCACAGACACACACAGTCTCTCCCCCAAGCAGACAAGGAGTCCATGCCTAAAACCTGCCAAAAAACTGGTTTAACCAGGGGCACGAACAGCACGGGTCTGATCCTAGCTAAGCAGGGCACCACTGCCTTGCCAGCATCCCTGCCCCTATAAACAAATGGTTACATGTGTTTGCTTTGCCTCCCTTGTGACTCTGCCCAGGCTGCACTCAGGCGGGTGACAAATAGCCTGTCTCCATTCTTTTGGGATTATGTGTTTAAATAACCAATGAGAACTGACAGCCAACTCACACAGTTGCCAGCAGTAGGACTCAATGCACCCGCACCCCCTTGCACTGTACTCTACAGTCTAGCCTGCTCTGCAGCTACCAATGGCTTCTTTTACCCACCATACTGTAGAGCTGATTCCCACTCTGAGCAAAGGGAAAACTTGTGTGCTCTGATCTGCAGCCTGTCGCCTGGAGCTCCCCTTGGAGGTCTTCATGTAGTTAGTTCAACCCTGATGCCTATAATTAAGTGAGCATTTCCTTATGTTACTAAGAGGCAAAGGAAAAATTGACTGCACGGAATTTTCATCCATCCTGATTTATGCTCCCTAGACATCAGCTCATTTATACAGTACTAACAAGGAATTGTCTAAGACGCGGACAGACATAGGGGAGAGAATTATCTAACAAAGCCTGGTACTCTCACAGCCAAATGCAGACAGACACCTGGGGTAACATGGGGAAGAAGAGGAACGAGATGTTCTTCTCTTAACCTCAAATTTACTATTCACGAAAGCAAAGGACTTACAGGACTGGCTAAAACCAGGCAAGGCTCAGGCAAAGGACATGATGATTACCTGCCAGATCTGACAGAGGACCTCAGTTCTGACCTCCCCACACACCCAGAGCTCTCTTACCATACCCTAATACAAGCTGCAGCAGCTAGTGTTTCAGAGCTGCACGTGAAACACCAGGATTATAGATGTACCCTGTCCCTTACCTGCAGCCTCCCGTTCTATTCCAGTCCTGGGAATACCCTGCTGTACCTCATTCCTGTCCTGCAGCCCCTGCAGTTATTCTAGACCTGAACCTCTCCTCAGCGGGGACTGCCAACGATGAAAGACTATGTGCTAATTTTGCAGTGCATCTACACTGCAGAGTCCTTATCTTCACTTGTGACCTGTGCTCTAGGTAAAAATCCAGGTCTCCAGAGGCAGCTGGCTAACTAGTTCACCCACTGACACCACTAGCCTAAGGATTCAGCTACTATTAAGTTGTGCCTCTCTCTTCCCATCCAAGTGCTGTTGGAGGGGAAACAGTCAGAGGAGTTCTGAAGTCCAAACGCTTACTGCGAAAGTACAAAGCCGCATCTCAGCAGAAAGAAATGTCCTTCCAGAAGCTGGACTGCATCTTGGACGGTTTCACCCATCTATGCATCACCCATGAGATTAGTATGATGCAGACCACCTCCTGTAGCTCCCAGATTTCATTTAACTACACCTCCTAAGTGCCTCTCATTTCTTTCCTCTGTGTAAATAACAGAGCTTTAAAATAGTAAACAGCCAGCTTCTAGCCAGAGACCAGATGAAAACCTAGGAAGCAGCAGGGCAACCTTCCTACATATGTACTGACCCCCTTCATGTGCCTCCCCACTGCACTCTTCAAGGATGAGAGGGACATTTTCTCTATCCTGATTCATTCCTCCCTTCTCTGCGCAGATGCACAACAGGGAGGTTCCAGCTGCAGTGGCTTTCTGTGCCATTGAGATGGGCTGAGACCTTATCCTGTAACTGTTGGATGACCTCAGTGAGAAGAGGGATGGACACTCCTCCCCATCTTCCTAGCAGACACTCTGATGTCATATTTTAAACCACATTTGGTTTTTGAGCTCCCCACGCACACCCCATATAACCTCACTGATGCGTTCCTCTTTCCCCATTTTACCCTGCTATCAGATCACCAACTTGGGATGGGGACAAACGGGTATATAATCACTTCTGGACGACCACAAGTAGTGCTCCATAAACTGAGGCAGGCTACAGAGTAGCCACCCAGCAAAGATTTGCCCTTTTACCCCTACCCCACAGAGTTCTGCTGGTTTAAGATACCAAGAATACCCCTGAATCTCTGGTGGTGCAGAGCTCCACACTCACTCCATGAAGCACACTGAACTCTATTTGCAAGACAGAGTGCCACCACACAGGGGTAAATGGCAGAATCAGAAATCAGAGATGAAGAAGAACTGTTAGGTTGCCGCATGTCTGTACTGGTGCAGCTTGGTTTGCAGTGTGTTATGTGATAGGATGTCCATCCGCTGGAAGAAAGACAACTGATGAGTCAGCACCAGTGGGAGTTCATACTAGACTGGACCCTTAAATCGGCTCTATAATCCTTCCTGTACCCAGGGACCTCAATGAGGAGTCCACGACTCATTGTGCTAGGTGCTGCACATAAAGAATCAAAAGATAGTCTCTTCGCCAAAGCACTTTGACTGTTTTGCCATTGACGGATAATAAGGAAGTGGGATACTACTGACCCCAGAGTGCATCCCCCAGTGTAAGCAAGCTACCTTTTTTTTAATGAAACTGACCCTTCATCACACTCAGGAAGAGAAAAGAGTCACCTTTTTGCTCCCAGATTCAGCATAAGACACCTTCAAACCTGCCTACTACCTCGTGATCCCAGAGAAAGAAGACGCAACATTTCTAATGCTTCATTTCACAGTTCTCTTTTCACAGCACTACCCCAAAACTCAAACTAATTTAAAAGGCAAAACTTTTTCCCAGAGTTCTTTGAGAGGGGCCCCTTGTTTGAAAACATCTCCAAGTAGATTATGTAAAAATAGCAGCAGAGACCTCATAACTAGTCTAAGTATAATTACTTCTGTGCTTAATCGGCTTTAATTAATACCACACCCCTTCACCAAATTTCAAGATTAGGCTCTTTGGGGCCAGTGGACCTTGTTGCTATTTAGTCTCCTCTTCCTTTTTAAAAAAAAAAAAAAAAACTTCAGGGTCATTGGTAAACAGAGAAAGACCATAAATAAAGATGGGTTTTGTGCAGCACCAAATAGTGGCATCTCTACAGCCCCCTTGGGGAAAACAGCAGCATGCAGGAATCCAAGTTCATGGATGGCACGCAGAAAGCATGCTACATTCAGAGCTATTTCTATCCTCTCATAAAACAGTCCTTTTCACTTCAGCCGGCCAAGTGCTTAGAGGAGCACACACCTTCCCTGACCAAAGACATTTTTAGCAGCTTCACACATATTTTTCTTCCTAAGAAATAACCTTTAGAACACACAAGTAGCAAATGATTCCCCTTCTCCATCTCAGCACATCATAACAATAATAAAGAACAAAACAAGTGTCATGGAGGCGCACACACCTTTAATAAAATCAAATAAAGGAAAATGCATAGAAGGACTTGAAAGACAGCACACAATCTTATACCACCAAAAATAAAACTTCCAAATGATTTGTGGGGAGAGAAAGCTGCCCAGCAAAGATCCCAAAGCTGCAGAGGTGATCACATTGCAGTGAATATTTAGGACAATTTCCCTTAAACTCTGGGGAAAAATACAGAAGAAGGGGGTTACTCGCTAAGAACTCATGCCCCCTCTGAGGGAGCTAAGCAGTTAGAGGAGAAAGCCAGGCACATCAGACAGGTTGTGGTTCTCTTTTCCTCTGATGTGCGCACACCCAACAAGTTATCGTTTAATTTTTCCAGCAAGTTACTGTTTAATAATCACAGTAACAGAAATGAGAAGACGGAGAAGATCCCATTTGTTTCATCAGTGGCTGGGGACCAGAGTTTGGCCCCTGCGACTTTGCTCCCTACTGATGGAGATATCCCATTTAGTCCATGCCACCAGACCTCAGACACAGGGTGACAATCTCTCCCACTTTTCCTGGGACAGTCCCTCATTTAAGCTGTCTCACGGGTGTCCTGGCCTTTTTTTTTTTTTGCAGGGCACCTGGTACCTAGTCTCTTGAGCTGGCAGCCCCCACTACCCAGGAGCCCCTCTGATGGGCAGCTGCCCCATTCCCTGGCACCCCCCCGCCCCCATTGCTAGAGAGCTCTGCCGTGGGGGGGGGGGGGCTCTCCATTCTCATCCTCCACTCCCGCTCATCAGGAGGCTGCAGAGCCCCCATCCCTGGTGCTCCCTTCGCTGAGGAGCCCTGACATGGACCAGCAGCCCCCTTCCCAGAGGCCGCTGCCCCATACATGCCATAGGGTAACGTGGTCACCCTGCCCAGACGGGATCAGGCCCGCCAGTCTATTCCGGGCGCTTTGTCCAACCTGCGTTAACTTAGCCACTTTCCTGCCGCCCCCAGCACCCGGCTGAGGCTGGACCCGCTTCCTCCCCACGGCCGCAAACCAAGCGCCCCAACAGCAAACCCCCGCGGCGCTCACCCCAGGCCAGGAGCACCGCCAGGGCCCGGCGCAGCCGCAGCTTCATGGCGCGAGCAGGGGCACGTCTTCACTTGGCCCTGGATTCCGCGGCGGCCCCCGGCGCTCTGCCCCGCGTGGACACAGCGAGCCCCGCTCTGCCGGGCAGGTCAGCCTCGGACGGCATCTCCCCAGCGCCGGCGGCGGAGCGGCAACTTTCCCCCGACGCCCTCCTGCTCCTGCTCCTGCTCCTCCCCGCGGGCTCCGCTTGCAGCTGTCAGGGGCTGGGGCTGGGGCTGGGGGCGGGGGGGTTGGAAGCGCTCAGTCAGCGCACAAAGGGAGCTGGCCCAAAGCCGGGCGAGAGCAGCAGCCCGGCGCCGAGGCGTGCACCAACCCCCACCAAGCCGCGGCGCGCATCCTCCTTGCCTGGGCCAGGGGAGGGGGCAGGACCACGGCCTCCGCCGGGCGCCCAAGGGCCAGCGGCGGTGGCCGCGCTCCGTCCGCTGCAGCCTGGGAGGGCGCACCTCCCCCCCCCCCAGCCTGCCTGGCGGGCGCGGCGGCTCGGGCTGGCCCCGCTCCCCACGCGGTGCAATTAGAAGTCGCATCTCACGCGTTGCGCAGGGGCTGCATTCCGGCCACGGCCCGGGAACAGCTTCCCCCGGGTCCTAGAGGGAGTCCCACCGCTGCGTGGGGAGTACGAGCTGTGGCTGGGGTGGGGGGGGGACAAGGGGGAGGCGGGGCGGGGGTGTGCTCAATGGCAGAAGCGCCCCCAGATTACCCCCCCGGGCGGCTGCCTGCTGGGGAAAGCCCATGACCATTTGTGCACACAAAAGGCTCTCCTGCCGGGGAGGGGGGGTGCTATTTACAGCAAAGGCCCAGCCACAGCTATCATCCGCGCCGAGCTCTCCGACACTAAAGGCAAGAAGAAGACCTGGGGCACCTGATAGACTAACAGTTATTTTGGAGGATAAGCTTTCGTGGGCAAAGACCTGCTTCCCTAGATGCATGAGTGATGAAGTGGGGCTTTGCCCACGAAAGCTTATGCTCCAAAACATCTGCTAGTCTCTAAGGGGCCCCAGGCCTTCTTGGTTTTTGTCTTTTAAAAGTTTCCATGGAGCATGCAGCGATTTCACTCCACAGTGCCTTTTAATTTCTGTTTAACTTATAACTTCATTTTTTGGCAGTCCCCTTTTCCAAAGTTCAATGCTACGGTCTTGAGCTGCTGTAGTTTTCTCCACCACAGAAAAGTTAAAACTAATCATAGTCTGATCACTGTTACCAAGTGGTCCAGCCCTCTACAACCCTTCCACCACTTACAACTAAATGAAGAACTGCCCCTCCTCGTGTGGGTTCTAAGACTAGCTGCTCCAAGAACAGTCATTTAAGGTGTCAAAAATTTTATTTCTGCATCTCACCTTGAGGGGATGTGTACCCAGCCAACAAGAGAATAGGTTAAATCCCCCATTATAGTTGAGTTTTTTATGTTTATAACCTCTTTAACCTCCCTGATCATTGCAGAGTCATTATTACCATCCTGGTGAAGTGGTAAAATATACCCCTGTACTATATTGTTGTTAGAACATGGAATTACTATCCATAGAGATTATATACTACAATTTTGTTCATTTAAGACTTTTAGTTCATTTGATTCTTCACAGACTTTCACATATGCCAGTCCCTGACCAGCATTACCTGTTCTATCCTTCCACTATATTTTGTACCCTGGTATTACAATGGAACACAGATTATCCTCATTCCACCAAGTTTCTGTGACACCTACTCAGGCATGCTCACAGAAAGGCAGGTAAAGAGGGCAGTTGCCTCCAAGCCTGGTGTTTCAAAGGGGCCCAGAGCTCCAGCTGCTACTATTTTGGCAGCAGCAGCATCTGGAGCTCTGGGCCCCTTTGAAAAGCTGTGCTGCTCTGGCTGTATGTGGTTAAGAAGAAGTATGTGGGGTGGACCAGCACTGCTATCTCAGCAGCGCTGAGGGCCAAATGTCCTAGGCCTCACCCCTTCCCCGTCCTTGGATCCACCCCTTGCGGGGCATAAAGACAAGCTCCCCTTCCACCTTGCCCTGGGGCCTACAGCAGCTGCCCTATTATGTCAATGTTCTCCTTCAACATGGGGCACTCTTATTCAGCCATCTCGTTAGACTTCTAGCATTTGTACATGAGCACTTTTAAAACATGACACTTTTTAGCTATCTGCCATTACAAGATGTGATCATAGAATCATATGGCTGGAAGGGATCTCAGGAGGTCATTGAGTCCAGCCCCCTGCTTCAAACAGGATCAACCCCAACTAAGTCATTCTAGCCAGGACTTTCTGAAGCCGGGACTTAAAAACCCCTAGATATGAAGATTCCACCTCCTCTCTTAGTAACACATTCCAGTGCTTCACCACCCTCCTGGTGAAGTTTTTCCTAATATCCAACCTACACCTCTTCTACTGTAACTTCAGATCACTGCTCCTTATTCTGCTGTATGTCACTGCTGAGAACAGTTTCTCTCCATCCCCTGTAGTGCTCCCCTTCAGGAAGTTGAAGGCTGCTATTAAATCACCCCTCAGTCTTCTCTTCTGCAAACTAAATAAGCCCAAATCCCTCAGCCTCTCCTCATTGGTCATGTGTTCCAGCCCTTTAATCATTTTCGTTGCCCTCCGCTTACTGTTTCTTGTCGGATCTTACCTGTATTTTATCATCTTCCATCCTCTCCTCTTTACTAGGACACAGAGAATCTCCCTTAATAGATCCTCCCCAAGAGATGTCTCTGTATGATCTACACAGTCCTCTATACTTGTCAGCTTTCCCCCAGCCCTTAGTTTAAAAACTGCTCTACAACCTGTTAATGGCCAGCAATCATTTTGCTTTAGGTAGAGCCCCTCTTTCCTGTATAGACTCACCCTTTCCCCAAAGTTGCCGCAGTTGAGAAGAAATCTAAAGCTCTCCTCCCTAACTGATCCACACATTGAGCACTTACAGTTCTCCTGGACTACCTGGCCCTGTGCATGGACTGGAAGCATTTCAGAGAATGCTCCCATGGGCATCCCAGGCTGGACTTCAATCTCTTTCCTAACAGCCTAAATTTGGCCTGAAGGACCTCTCACCTATCTATCCCCATGTCGTTTGTACTTACATGTACCATGGCCACCAGCTTCTCACTAGAACTACACATTCGTCTACTCAGATGCCTTGAGAGATCTGCAACCTTTGCACCAGGAAGGCAAGTCACTATGCGCTTCTCCCAGTCATCACAAACCTGGCTGTGTATGTTTGAATTCCCCATTACCAGTACCTGTCTCTTCCTGATAACTTAAGGTCACTCCTCTGGAGAGGTAGCCTCAGTGTGAGGAGATACCAGGAACTCATCTGGAAGGAGTTCCCCAACTATGGAACCACTTCCCACCACTCCAGTCGGGTGTTCTCCTTTTGTGAGACTTTCACCGTCCTCATCAGCACAGAGTCTGCCTGACCAAAGGCAGGACCATTCTGGTGTGTCCCAGAAAGTCTCATCTATGCACCTAGCTACCTCAACTCACAACTCCAGTTCAGCAAGCCTGGTTTCCAAAGCCTGTACACACACTCTGAGGGCCAGGGGATCCTTGAACCCTCACTTTAAGAGTCAGCTCTCTACAGCCTATTCTCCATAAGAAGCAAAATGCACTTTGAAGATTATGCCAATGGTTGCTGAGGTTTAGAATTACCTAATATACAGATGGGGAAAACTAGCACAAAACCAAGGAAAGTGACCTGGTAAATCAGTGGTAGATCTGGGAATGGTACACACAAGAAGAATTTTGTCATTTAGATCTGTTAGATAAGATATACTAAAATTCTAATCTCAACAAATGTGACTTGTTTTAAAAGCTTCAGTTAAAAATAATTTAAATATGCTGGTAAGAGCTTGTCAGGTCCAACACAGCAGCATATATCAAACTGGAGACTATGAAGGCAAAACCAGTCAGAAGCCAAAGAAATCAACCAGTCTTACTATTGTTTTGCTGAACAAAATGGAAACTACTCCCACAGTGAAGAGTAGAGTGATATTATTAAGGGACTGCAGTGTTTGCCATCTAAGAGGTTTACTAGTAAGAGGTCTTAGCCGATCCAATGGCGCTGTACATACAGTAGTTCAAGAGCATCCTTGCCCCAAAGCTTGTGCAGTACAAGCTAGACCAGAGTGAAAGTAAGCAGCTGCGCCCTGGTGTACAGCTCTGTCAAGAGCTGGCTGAGCTGCAGCAAAAACCAGCGGGGAACTATTTAAAGAGCCGGCAGGGCACAGGTTGAAACAGGACAGTACCTGTAAGAAATATCAAGTTCCTTTCACCTGTGGACCAAACAGAGAGTGGGAGGAAGAAACTTCCTTTTACAGTTGGGGAGAGAGAGTGAGCGCTTGGGAGAGAAAGAGATTAAATGGCCTTGCTGAAATCACACAGAACAAGCGTGGCAGAGGAGAGAACTGAAGCCGGGGTCCTGCAGCACCATCTATGTTTTAAGCCACGCAACCATCCTTTTACTCGTAATAGGGATGTTGGGGGCTTTTCCTTTTGTCCCAGCACAAACCTCTTCTCTCAACCAAAGAGTTAATCTTGCACTGTTGCAGCACACAGAAGTTTATTTGAGTAGGTCTTTTTGCAAGGAGATTTGTATAAGCTTATTTTGCTGATTTAGCCTTTTTAATGCTGGAATACTGTGAAATATTTTGTGACTTGTACTAAGCCGGGGCAGGTACAGGTTTTATTCTTATATCACAGGGGACATGTGGTTTGCATCCACTTTCATACAGATGCAGCTTCTAAACTTACTGGGGCTTGTGGGAGGAGATATGTAATAACATGTCTTCAAGAAAAGTGGTTCAGAAAAATGTTGAGGCCAAAAAGGATCATGAAGTTATTCCAGCTGCCCTACTTGCAGAGCACAGCCCAAAGGATTTCACCCCTTTACACTTGTCAGCCACAGGTGTTGGCTTCCTTTTGGACAGCAAGATGACATTTGGAGCTTCGGTGCAAAAGACAGTCAAGGCCTTGGCTACATAAGTGTGTTAACTGGAGTTACACAGGGAAAGAACCACTGCTGATTCGCTGTAGCCTTTGGGCAACATAGAGATGGGCAGCCAACTTCTAGCCAGTCATAACACAGGAGCACCAGGGAAGATTTGGAGTCACTGTCAACTCAGAGGCACTCTGTGTTCTAAGCTTACCCCTTACTTTGTTAAAGCCTTTGCACGAGTGCTGTAGTTGAGGGTGCTGGCTTCATCTGTCTTTGACAAGCGTGCTCAGAAATGCCTACTGTCCTCAATGCTGATTAGATTTGGTTTTCGCCCTGGCACCAAAGCACATAGGCTCGAGAGGCTAACACTGAACTGCTAATCCTTTCTCTACACAATGGGGATAACACTGCTAGCAGACAGATCAAAGAATGGGAGCGGCAACTGAGGTGCCATTAGTTTTCATGGAGCTGGCCACAGTTCTTCACTTATGAATTGGTTACTTACAGCCACCTGCCCACCCAGACCAAGCAAGCACTCTCTGTGCCCAGAGAGGCAAATTCATCCAGGCCTCCCCAGGCTGGACACTTGCGTATTATTGTCCAAGCAAGGCTGAGGCTATATGACTCTTTTGTGAAGTGCATGTAGGGGCACTCTTCTCCCGCCAAGAGACTGAGTTTGCACACTGTGGGGGTCAGCTTGTACTGGAGCAGTCTGGGCAACCTGCCCCTTTTCACTCATTGCATTTCCAAGTCACCCTGATGGCTCTGTCAAAGCCAGCCTGACTCAGCCTCCACAGGCAGCTAAAGGGCCAGCCGGGGAGGTAGCAAATCGCAGCGACACAACCTTGTCCCTGTATTTCTTAGAAAGGAGTATCCAAATAATTCTGCATTGCTCAGCTAACAGTGAATTGCAGAACAAATCCCAGCCTGGCAGCAGCCCTTCCCCTCCCTCTCCGCACACTGAGGGTTGCAGAGGTGAACACTCCTTTTATGTCTTCACCATTACAGCGTGGAACAGAGTACCAGACTTAGCTACACCTGATTCAAGAGTTGTCACAAGGTCAGGTGGAGCCAAACATGGCCATCCTAGGGACTTTCAGGGAAGACGGCAGGTCCTTGTGAAGCACGAAGGGGAAAGCTCTCCAGCCCCCCACAGTACCAGCTGTGCCCCATTCTGCTGATTGAGCCTTTACAGCCAGATAGCTTGTGAGTGAAGCAACATCCGTCTTCACTCATTACATCATCCAGCTCAGACCAGCCATCTGACACTGCTGAAGGCCCAAAGCTCACTCCAGGGCCCTTTTGCTGCCTGACAGCCACGTGAGGAAGAATACGTCTTCAGACCCAGGTTAGTGAGGAGATTCAAAGCCACAAGAACTAAAGAGGAAGCCCCGGCCCTGCACACACACACTCTTCTACTCTGGACTGGTACACCCACAGCATGAGCGCTTCCAAAGGGAGTTAAATTTGTGTGCCCAGCCTTTGGGGGTCTTTCATACTAGTGATTCCAATGTCAGCCATAGCAAGGGCCACGGATTCAAAAGTTGTCCTGCACTGCAAGGTTGTACACTGCCACCAGGTGAGGTGGAGTCAAGTAGCTACCTCTAAATTAAGAGCTCGTGGTACGCGTGGCATTGGGGGCAGGGCTAGCAGCACTGCCAGCTGAAGGTCCCTTCCCTCTTCCATAGTGGCAGCTCTTGTCCTTAGTGACAGAGAGGAATGAGTGGCTGAGCCAGATGCAGAATTCCCAGCTGCTCTCCCAGGCCATTTGTCCCCACATCCCTGGCACTAGCAGGTGAGGGGGTAGTAGCACTGTATACTACAAGTTAGAAGAAACTTTGGATACTACTGGGACCCTGTTCATGCTAAAAGGTTATGTCCAGGGTAATGGTTTTACCCTGGTTATGAAATGGGCTTTAAGCTTAGGCCACCCTGCCTGAGCCACATGGTCCCGCCCATGCCCAGGGTGCTAGTTAATTTATACCAGTGCATTTTGGAGGCAAAATTCCTGCAGCAACAGAGAGGGTGCCAGGAAGACATGCTGATAGGCTGGAATAGGAAGCCCTGCCACAGAGAGCCCTAGGGAAAAGCCTAGCCACATAGCAGGTAGGAGTCTGGTTTACACTGTGCAAAGGCAGCAGGTCCCACTTAGGGCACAAGCTCTGCAGTTAACAGTTATAGCCAAACTGTGCAGGGATGTGACCTATGAATGGGGACCCACCAGGTGCAAGTTCTGTGAAAGGCATCTAAACATCAAAGAGTTTGCTTGGTCACCGTACGGAGGGTACAGCCAATTCCAAGTCCCATCTTAGAATAGGTGGGGACAGTCTAAATCAACGTGCGAGGCTGTTCTGTATCAGCCAGGCAAACTGCCTTCAAAGCAACTAGCTGAATTGTTCTTGGACGCGGTTTCGGGCTGCGTGAAACACTGCCGACTGACATGGAGGTGAAACATTGAAAGGAAAGGGATCTGGGGTTACTGGTTTTCAGTTTAAAACCACACAGTGTCAGGAGAGGGAGGAGAGTACAGAGAGCCAATGGGACTCAAGAGGGGGCCGAGTAGTTTAGAAGAATGAGCAGGCCAGGCCTGGCCATCAGACACACAGTCCATGGGAACCAGGCATCAGCCACAGGCCCAATCACTGCTGGCCTCAGCAGAAAAAGTAGAGCATCGATCATTCCCGTTGCAGCTGCCCCGTTGTCCCATCACAGTGAGGAATTCTGAATAGCCTAGAGTAAACTACTACACACCCACTGTTCCCGACCCTTCCATCCCGAGTGTTTCAATGGCTGTCCAGGCCATTCCCACCCCCAGCAGTTCCTGGTATGTGCAAAAGCAGGGCCAGGATATCAAACCACAGGAGAGAAAATGGCTCCACCCCTCACCGTGAACCTCCATTTTGAATAGTGGAGCAGAGGCAGCAAAACAAAGGACGAGAGCAGGCAAACAGCTCAGTCACGCTGACCCTCCCTTACTGTCGTGGGGAAGATTCCCAGAGGAACACAAACACAGGCAGTGTCAAAAAACACATGTATTCAAAACACACAGTGAAAGGGCAAGAGACTCACAGTCGCACATATGAAGAGGTGTGACACAGAATTGTGTGCAGACCATCTGTCCCCCAACACCATTTCTTCCTGCATGTTGTCTAGCTGAGGCTCTCAAAGTCACAGCTCTCACACCTGTGGCATCTCCACTGGCTTTGCCCATAAGGACCTGGCAACTGAGGACAGGCTTCGCCCCTAAATCTACAACGGAGCTTAGGTTCTGCTGCTTGTTCCAGCTCCTACCTGTGCCCCTTCCTAAGGCAGAATGTGTCACCCATCACAGCATTCTGCAACCTAACAGACTTTAGACACCGACTGAGACAGATCAATACCGGCCCCTGCCTTTCCCAACGACCAGGTAACAGCTCTAATGGTTGAAACGTTCATGTTCTATGTGCCACATTTGAGTCCTGCCAAGCCCCTCCCACTGAGCCCAAGCACAGACTTGGCTCATGAAGGAGCCTAAGGGAAATGCTAACAGTCAGACCCCAGGCCAGTTTGGAGTCAGTTTCAGATTGCAGCAAACCAGTCCTGATTGCTGTCCATTCGGCAGGATCCAGAAACAGGAGGCTGAAGGCTTTGGTGATTTGACTGGCACCTGTCTGCCAGCCAAGGTACACCTCTACTTGATGGTACTTCTCCACCTGTGCCTCTAGGGGGACCCTCAAGCCAGAGCTCAGCATGGAGGAAGTGGGAGGGCGTAAAACATACAGCCTGTGTCACCACCGAGTCTCACCTATTAGGTTCAGCTAAGAACCAAGAGAGTTACCAAAGCTGCTAACAAATAGCCTTAGCTGGGCCTTTAACTATTTAACTCTGCTCTATTTACAAGTCCTTCTGCTACCTGTTAAGGCACTCCCTTAATCCTCAAGGCACAAAGCAAGCAAGGGTATAGCCGAGTCCTCTGGATTCTCCTATCTTCAGTTGCATTCTTGTGTGGGACACAAGTCATCATCTCCTGTTCTCTTGCATGCAGCTCTGTCGTTGTCCTTAGAACTGCTGGACAATCACCTTCCGTTTCATGTCACGGCTGAATTTATTCATCTTGAACAGCTCACTGTCGTAGAAGGCAGAAAGGGTGTGAATGTTGATCTGACGAGCCTGGGAGAAGAGAACAGAGGGAGGCATGAGCACTCACTTCAGGCAAGATGCTGCGGAGGGCTCAGCCTGTCATGAATATGAGCAGTCTTTGCTCAGCATGGAGGACGCTAGCTCCGGACCTGCCTGTCCTTTACTTCCACTGATTCTAAGAAGCAGCCATAACCAGAGAAAGCTCAGACACATTGTATGTGGCATATGCTTAGTTCAGTGATGGGCAACCACGAACAGCAAGTGTGCCACCTCCTTAATCCCAGTGGGCTGCAGTAGCTCACCAGCCCCCACCAGCCTGCAGCCCCTGTGTGTCCCACTGCCCCCACATGCCTCTCAAGCAGTGGGGGACCCGAACTCTGCACTTCCAACTCCTCCATCCAAGCACCATGAACCTGCTGATTTGCAGCATTCCAGCTTTGGGAGGGAGAGTGGGGGAGGAGTAGCGACGGAGCATCAACTGGTGGATTTGTGCTCCCAAAGCACTGGAACAGGAAAGAGTAGCGAGTGCAGAGCTCTAGTGTCCCAGTGCGTGAGAGACGTGGGACAGATAGGGGGTCTTGCAGGCTGAGCCCCCATGGGCTGTGTGTGGCCTGTGGGCCACAGGTTGACCTAGTAACACATGGATTTCAGATCTGCAGAAGAACTTTTCCCTCATAAAGGAGGCTGAGTTCACAGCTCACTCTGGTGGACCTGAGGTGAGGTGCAGTTATTAGGCACGTCCCACGACAGGGACCAAGAAGTAAAGGAAGGAAGGAACGGGAAGAGTGATACTCCGCTGGTGCCATGCACTGAACCAAGGCACCCTCTGAGAGTCAACAGTTCTGGTTAGTTTTTAAAAAAAAAACAAAAAAAAAACCTGTATTTAGACTGGCAAGTCCTAAACACTCAGTGCCTGGTGGATGGAGGAGGTATGATATTTACTGATCACTGCTCGTATAAGCTCTTGCTTTTCCCATCCCGTCTGGTTATTGCCCAGTCAGACTGAACTCCAGGGGGCAAGTACCAGCCACTCCCTGTGCTCTGCTGCCCTAACACTCCAAGAACCAGAAAACAAAATAGATTAGGAATAAGTGAAAGCCACTACTCCATTCTCTTACTGTGAAAGGAGAAAAAACAAAGCAGCAAAAGATGGACGGCAAGCTAGACTTCATTTAAAATGGTCTGTGTCTAATGCTACGTTCTTCGGGTGAAGCAACTCAGGCAAGCAGGTTTCCAAAAACACTGGTTTGACTCGGTCTCTCTAAAAGGCAGCTATGACCCACCGGCAGATTCAGACAGTGGTAATAGCGCACCCTAGAGAACACTTGTCAACAACAAGCACAACCCACATTCTGCTAGAGCTGGAGCAGATAGCTTCTTGCTCCTTTCTGGTGTCACAACCATCTTCTTTTAGACACAGCAAGGACACCCAAGAGCACTGTAGGTTAAGGCCAGTTCTACACTAGACCGAAAAGTCAGTATAAGATAGGCAGTCCCAGCCATGACAATTGCATAGCTGGAATCACCATATTCTAGATTGATTTTTCTGGATGTCCACACAGTGGGAAACTCTACTGTCAACCTCCCTTACTCCTCATGAGAATGACTACCAGCTGGGCTGGCTGTAGAGCCTGGAGGGTTTGGTACAGCGCGTCCCCACTAGGTGAATCAAATCGAAACTGGAAGACTGACCCTGAAGGAGTCAGTCAATCTTCTGCTAAGTGTAAACATATCCTCGGTACGGAGGGGTGTGGGTCAGTGTTCCCTGTCAGCTGCGTGCTTGGCAGCCACCCAGGAGAGATGAAGGTGCTGCAGAGCCGATCAGAGGACCCACAGCCATCAGCACACGTTTCTATTGGTGGTGCACAGTGTCACATGCCTCAGTGCACATAACATTTATTCTGCACATGGATGAAAAAAAAATTAGAGGGAATGTTGGTGGGGGTGCTGGCAGGGCCATGGAGCAGTCAAGTCCCTGCTGGGACATGTGCAGGGCACAGAACCTATTCCATACCTTATCCACCAGGTCTTTTTCTGGCACCTCAATGGTGTCCTGCTGAGCCCCGTAGCGGTTCCTCTGATACATCACATGCTCTGCCACCAGCTGCTTCAGAATAAACAGCAAGAGCTCATTGTTGTCTCGTCTGAAAGCCAGGTAACGGGAAAAGGTCTGGGAAGCAAAGGAAGAGGCAAGAGGGTTAGAGCCAGAGGGCCACACAACCTGCAAACTACCCACAGAAGTGTAACAGCTGAGCTACGCTTAAAGATTAGACTGACCGAGCTACAGGCATCAGTGCTGTGAAAAATTTCTCCTTGAGGCCTCTGTTTAAGTCAGCCTAACCCTGATGTGGTCTGCAAGGCATATGGAAGTATTCTTCTGCCGACCTATTGCCTGCCTCTCAGAGAGGTGGATTAACTACAATTGATGGAAAACCCCCTTCTGGCAACACAGGTAATAGTGCAGACATACTGTGTGGGACGGTGAGGTTTAGGCTGTCAAGTAAAACACAAAAAGCAAACAAACAAACATCCATTTCCATTTCACACTCTCCTTTGGAAGTCTGACTAGCTTCTGCCAGCCACAGTAGTGTCTCAAGAGAAATTCACAGAATTGCAAGGGTGAATATATTTAAGGTAACCAGGCTGAGGATCCTCTACTGGGTCTTCCCTGATCTCATAACATAGAATATCCCCAAAGATTTAGGAAGCAACCTAGATGCTCCCCAGCATTGAAAGACAGGGCTTTCAAGAGAGAGAATCTGCACTTGGGGAAAAAGGTCTATATATCTGCTTACATGGACCCTGAATTCTATGCAGAGAGCTGGGATCATACATATCTGCTTTAAGGTAACTTTTTAATGCTCCTCTAAATCTTTGTCCAACCCAAACAGTGTGGAACAGCCCCGGGGGTGCTCCAAATTACACGGGCTTCTAACAGCCTTCTAAGGGCCATTTTGCTCACCAAAGCAGCCACAGAGCAGTGCATTCTAGCCATACCCTGTCACCCAAGAGTCCCTGTATATCAACACTAAACCCCCAAGACATGTTTGTTCCGTGGAGGCCATATAATCCCCTTTACCTGACCAGCGTAGGCAGGAGAGCTGCATTATAAAGCACCCAAGCTGTAGCCAAGCTTTTAATTTTAGTCACTGTGGCTTTCCTACGGCCCTGCAGAGCAACATGAACCTGCTCAATAAGACCCTGCACAGACTGGAGTCGGTATTGTAGCCACCGTCCCATCCCAACTGGTTTCCAACCCTGGGAGTTCAGATGGAGCCTTAATCTAGCTGGTCAAGGGACTCCAACCCATGAGCTCCTGCCCACACACCTTCCGCATGCTCCTCATGATGCTGAACTTCTGTGTGTCGATGAAGCTCTCCAGCATCACCCTGATGGCCATGTTGACGTCGTCTTCTACCACATAATCCCGCAAGTGAATGCGGGCGTGGGCCTCCGCCATGCGGATCATGGACTCGATATGACGCACCGTGATGGGGATACTACCAGTGGCCTATGGAGTGATGAGAGGGACAATGTTACAAGGGCACGTGCAACATGAGAGCCAGCAGACCAGGCTCTTTACACAGGCCCTTCTCAGCCCACACATGTCTGCTTCATGCTCAAGGACCTTCAGAAACCCAGGAAACTACAGCACTTGCTGGCAGACATAGTGCAATAGGGAGAAAGGCAACTGATACTTATGGACCTGGACAGTCAGTACTTTAAAATCACTTAAAAAGGGAGCTATAAAGGCGCTGGTGTCCCTTATTCTGCTTATTTCCATAATGAGAGGCAGGACAGGGGTTTCCCCCATTTCAATTCTTAGTAGGGAATTGAAAAAAGATGAAGCCAGACATTAAGCTTATTTTCCCAAGGTCCACAAAATGCCCTTTGCCCCAACACATTCAGTTCAGAGCAGGGAGATCCAGGATCCCATGGGAGGAGACCACAGTCACAATGGCAAAACACTGCAGAGCTTTCCTGTTGCCGTGCTCAGGGGTGAAGGTGGAGCCTATGACCACCTCAAAGGAAATCCAAAGAGACAGCACGAACTTATGGGATTCCACAGCAGCCTCTCTCCATGGATTCCTACCCGAGAGTGGAGTGCAGCAGAACCTGTTAGCCCTGTGGCATAGAAAACCTCACTACTCACTTCTGCTACCTTTCCATTCACATGAGGCAGAAATCACTTATTTACCAGACACCTCCATAACAATGGGCTTAGCCCAGCCTTTACTGCAAGGCAGCCCAGAGCTTCATACCCAGACTATGGTTGAACACAACAGGAACAAAGAGGAAGATATTGCAATAGTCCACTCCCGATACAGGTAGCCCCCTACCACACACGTTCCCCAGAAAGGCGCTTATGTAAGACTACTCACCATGGATTCCTTCCGTAGATCACTGTACATCCGGGCCACCTTGTCTTGGTCCATCTGGTTGAGTTTAGGGTGGACCTTCTCCTTGGCATAGATGATGTATTTCTTCAGAATCTCTTGGGGGATGGGGTCCACGCCATAGGTGTTAGGCAGGATCACCTCCTGAGCATCTCCATTCACCGCGTCTTTGCTGCCAGGGTGGTGTTTGATGTGGCTTCCCACAACAAACCGAGCTAACATCTCATCCTGCAGGGCAGTGGTAGGAATTACAGGCATTAAAGCCATTGTGCCAAGGGTCCCTCTTTCCCCTGCCAGCCCTCTCCCCTCGTCAGGGGTCAGGCTAGCAGCTAGTTTCTGGGGCGGGAGTCCACCTACTCCCTTCTGGGCTCCCTCCCTTGGCCATCTCCAACCACAGCAGTTAATGCCGTTAGCATTGGCATCTCTGTCTCTCTTTGTTTCTCCTCTCACCCTCTGCCACTCCCTCCTCTCCCCTCAGCCACCCTCTAACTGTGGCAGCTCTTAAAGGCCTTAGACAGGCCTCTGAGCGGAGTTATCTGGGGCTCATCTGCCTGGGCCACTTTCCTACCAGCTGCTCCTGATTGCACCTCGTTAGCAAAGGAGTGGGCTCTTGCTCCTTGTGGGCTGCTTTCCCCTCCGCTGTAGCAGGGCCCTGGCCTGACCCTGTCACACCATCTATGATTGGGGGATGAAGCTCTCTTGCCAGAAAGAAAGGGCTGTAGTGCCATCCTCCCTCCATGCCTTGAATGGACAATTCACAGAGTTAGCTGCTTGACTGGACACAGGGGCTACGTCTACACGTGAAGCCAACATCGAAATAGCTTATTTCGATGTAGCAACATCGAAATAGGCTATTTCGATGAATAACGTCTACACATCCTCCAGGGCTGGCAACGTCGATGTTCAACTTCGACGTTGCGCGGCACCACATCGAAATAGGCGCTGCGAGGGTACGTCTACACGCCAAAGTAGCACACATCGAAATAAGGGTGCCAGGCACAGCTGCAGACAGGGTCACAGGGCGGACTCAACAGCAAGCCGCTCCCTTAAAGGGCCCCTCCCAGACACAGTTGCACTAAACAACACAAGATACACAGAGCTGACAACTGGTTGCAGACCCTGTGCCTGCAGCATGGATCCCCAGCTGCCGCAGCAGCAGCCAGAAGCCCTGGGCTAAGGGCTGCTGCCCACGGTGACCATAGAGCCCCGCAGGGGCTGGAGAGAGAGCATCTCTCAACCCCCCAGCTGATGGCCGCCATGAAGGACCCGGCAATTTCGACGTTGCGGGACGCGGATCGTCTACACGGTCCCTACTTCGACGTCGAAGTAGGGCGCTATTCCGATCCCCTCATGAGGTTAGCGACTTCGACGTCTCGCCGCCTAACGTCGAAGTTAACTTCGAAATAGCGCCCGACGTGTGTAGCCGCGACGGGCGCTATTTCGAAGTTAGTGCCGCTACTTCGAAGTAGCGTGCACGTGTAGACACAGCTAGGGTGAAATAGAGACAGAGGGAGGGACATTCAAGGAATTGGATGAGGGGTATTTAGCTGCAATAAGTCCTAGGGACAGGGATGAGGTGGAACCGCCAAACAGCCTGTAGTCATACTTGCAGAGGCAGACTGGGAAGCTTCAGTGGGCCAGAGTGCCAAGGCAAGGGGTAGATATGCCCCATACTGCCCTATCCATCACTACAGTGCTACCACAGCATGACAGGGGTCAGAACCGAACTCCCTCTGTCAGCATGGGCAGTGGCACCCCGTCCTCTACGTAAACTGTGGGTCAACCTTCAGGTCATACCTGAACGGGGTCCACCGTGTCTCTCACCACACACAGGATATCAAATCGGGAGATGATGGGCTCCGTCAGATCCACATTCTCCGAGAAAGTCAGCGATGGGTCGTAGCGACCACCTGCAGCACAGCATCATACCCTTGTTACTGTGCATTTGGTTTCTGTCTCCAAGCAGCACATGCAGCAACAGGGTAAGAAGGTCTGGTGACCAGAGGTACATAAAGAGACAGAGGAGCAGTTCTGGTGACGGCAGAACTGATACTGTGGGTCTGGGACAGGGACTCCTGCTTTCACAGTTCCCAGGTAATTACCTATAGGGTTGGCAGCAGCAATAATTGTGCAGCGGGCCTGCAGGGAGGTGACTATGCCAGCCTTGGAGATGGAGATGCTTTGCTGCTCCATGGCTTCATGGATGCTGGTCCTGTCCTGATCATTCATCTAGGAGAAAGCAAAGGCGTTAGCAAACACTGATGCTTACTATCCTGCAGGAGGGCAAGAAGCCAGGAGTGAAGGAACACACTATCTAGGGCCTCACAGTCCAACTTCCATGAATCTATACCAGGTGCATGCTGCCAGACACGTGGGGGACGAGGGACAGGAAAACGTCTAGTTCCAACCCACTCCACAAAAGCTTCCCACACATAGCTAAGAAACCCATTGTAACATTTCCCTGGCAGCCAGAGAGGCGGTAAAGGGGATCCATGAGCCCCTTGTTAGGGAGCACAGATTTTTGAAGGACAGGAGGTGTGTGATCACTTCACTGCTACAAACCCCACATAGATCCTCAAATCCACTCCTTACCTGCCTCCTGCTGAACATGTGGGGGCCTCCAAGGATGGCTCAGATTCAGTCCAGCTGCCTCTACCCCACTGTGGTGGCAAATCCTACTTTCACTTGCTCAAGGGAACCCATTCAAATCTGGCCCAGCTCAGCAGCAAGTGACAGCTACACCACCCGATGAGGGCTCAGTGTCTCTAGGCAGTTTCTAACTAAACTAGCATCACATCACCAAAACATGCACTTGTTAGCCCCAGAGACCAACAAACAAATGGAAGACGGTCTTAGCTTTCTTCATCTCACCAGGTCAGGGCCGAAGTGCTTCAGCAAACAGGTTCCGTGAAGGGTCCCTTAGTAACTTTCTTGAGCAGCACATGTGCATGGGAACTGCATTGTGAGCCTAGGCAGGGGCCTAACAAAGTGCATCCATGCAAGCCTGAGTCATTCACTCCCACAAGGAACAGCTAAAAAGTTTGGGGTGGGGGGAAGGAGATGGTGAGGACACTGCCATAGGCCACTGAACTCCTCAGCCAAGAGAGCCCCTAACCCACGCACCACTGGCCATCTCACTGCGTCAGTGAGATCAGTGCTCACCTTGTCAAACTCATCTATCAAGCAGACACCCCTGTCTGCCAGCACCAGCGCCCCTGCCTCCAGGGTCCACTCTCGGCTGACTGGGTGCCTCTGGACATAGGCAGTCAGACCAACCGCAGAAGCACCTTGGCCTGTGGTAAAGATGGCTCTGCTGGACACCTTCTCCACATACTTGAGGAACTGAGATTTGGCTGTACCCGGATCTCCGCAAAGCAAGACATTGATATCACCACGGACTTTGTGTTTGCCACCTACAGCCAGGTAAGAAACAGGAGAGGGCTTAGGGAGAAGTAGCTTTTATACAATTTAACAAATCACACTGCCCTCCATTGGGGCAGTCTGCAATTGAAAGGAAACAACAGCACTAGGACGGCTTGAAAGTTTAATAGAGAAACAAAGAAATACAGCACTGAGGTTCTCAGAGTTGGGCAAGACCCAGGACACCGCATGCTTACCCTAGAACCAGGCGCAAGCAAATGAGGCCTGCAGCACTCAAGACACTATTCACTGAGCAAAAGCCAGGAAGTCTTGTTTAAAGATCAGTTCCTTCTGCCTGCCCCTTCTCCTCCCACTCCCCCTGCTTCAGTGCGAGTTTGAGTGGGAACATTTCGGGAGCTTCCCAATTCATTCTCCAGGGGAGTTCTGCAGGTGCAAAAATCCATCCGAACAGCTCTGTAAGAGATTCCAAGTCACCAAGCTCTGGTACAGCCTGGTGCGCCAGGGACTCTCAGCATGCCCCAACCTTCTGTGGAACCCGGTTCCTTTATATGTAGGTCTGGGCTACTACATTTCTTCCCCCAGTTTAAATAAGACATCTTTGTACACATGGAGGAAGCAGTATTGATCCCTCAAACCTGCAAAGACTCTAAACCAGTGATACTCAGACTGAGGCACATGAGTTGCAAGTGGCTATTTCATGCATCTCCTGAGGCTCTGTGCAGTACATGGTACCAAAACCACAGTGTTCTTGTGTTATTAGTTATTAATCAATCAAGGTGTTTTTACTATGTTATAGCCAATTAAATTATCCACTTGCACTAAGATATTAATTTATCTGTTGTGAGAAGAATAGGTATAAATGCAGAGAGTACTATAGTAAATGAACCAATGAATTCACACTTCTATGGCTCTTTAGGGAATCTCTCTCTCTAATTTGGCTCCAGAACTGCTGCAGTTTGAGTATCACTGCACTAAAACCCAGAATGCTCGGGGCAGAGGAATGATAATGCAGTTGCCTAAATTCTAGCTCTTCAGAGCTGGGACCTTATCTTCAGTCTATATATTTCTCCTCCTGTAGGGCAGAATGTATGTTCCTAGTCCCATACCAAGAGAAGTCCCCTTACCCTACTTCTGCTGATCTTCTTATCATGAAGCCACAACACGAAAATAAATCCTAATAGTCCAAACAGGTATGGAATGACACACTGAATACAAGTGACAATATATCTACCAGGGTTTTTGGGTTCACCACCAAACAGGGCAAGGGCCAGGCCTCTCTTGATGTCTTCATGCCCGTAAACAGATGGAGCAATGCTGGCAAAGATCTGAAAGGAAAGGCAGGAGGAGTTTCTCATTACATCCAGCTTGAAAAGCACTCACTAGCCACACAACTACTCTAATCAGTGCTTCAAGTCACCCTGAAGATGTCAAGGATTCCTCTGTTATACAGTGAGGAACATCACATCAATGCAATACAACTGATACAACCCAGAGGTGCCATGGTAGCCCAGGGTACATCTATACAGTAGCCTTATTTCAAAATAAGCTATTCCAGAAGAGCTATTCCGGAATTCCTTATTTCAAAATGACACTGCTACACACACAATGCATTTCCAAATAGCACTTCACTATTTCAAAATACAGCACCTTCACACATGGAGCCTATGGCTTATTTCCAAATAGGCTCTATTCCTTGTGTCCGTGTCTGCGCTAGCCGCCTCCTTTCGGAGGAGGCATGGTAATGAGGGATTTTGGCAGATGCTAATAAGGCGCTGCCATGAATATACAGCACCTCATTAGCATAATGGCAGCTGCACACGATTCGAAAGTGCTGCTTTCTAAATGCACACCTCCCGTGCAGATGGGGTTATTTCGAAAGGACCTCCCCAATTTCCGAAGCCCCTTCTTCCCAAAACCAAATGGGAAGAAGGGTTTTTCGAAATCGGAGGGGAGGGGTGTCATTTCGATAGGATCCCCCCCCAATCTACTGGGTCGGGTGCATTTTGAAATCGGCACTTTCGATCATGCGCGGCTACTATTATGCTAATGAGGTGCTGCGTATTCATTGCATATTGTGTTCTGACTCAGTGAACCTGACTCTGGCTGAAGCCATTTTAATCAATTCATTCATATTGGATGACCTGCTGTGCAGAATAATGGCTCAAGACCAGCTATTCAGATTACACACAATAGTTTATTGCATCACCAATTAAGGCATGTTCTGTCAAAATGGTTGATACAAATCACTACTGATTTCAAAAGCTACTTTTTTGAAGGTGGAAATAAAACTTGCAGGTCTTCCTGCCCAAACCTCTGGATTTGCAGATATATTAGCACCACCCAGTGGAAGTAAAGTTACAAGCATCAAACTCCGGATTTAAAGATGACAGAACAGAGACGAGAGATCTCATCCCTGCTAAAGATCTGACCCCATCACACTATGTTTCCTATATTACAGATGCTCAAGGCATCCTTATTCTGGCTCTGCGTCCTTCAGTGCATCAACCTGCCAAGATCTGACCTGCAGGGTTGCTAACTAACAGTTTAAACCAGTCTTACTCATCTGTTAATAAGTAACAGGGACTGACTGTTAAGAGGAAGATTCTTGTTTTAGACACTCACCCTTAGAGGGAAAGGCAAGGGGCAGGAGGTGAGACACAGAACATTGGAGTTAGATTTTCTTTTTGCCCTCTGTGCTACACAGCCACTGCTTCAGAAAGGCCCATGTTAGCCAGCATCAGTCCAGTTTGAGACCAGCTCACGTGGAGTCTGTCTATTCTGGTGGCTTCCCCAATCTCCTCTTTCTGTTTTGTCCCTGTTGTGGTGTGAAAGACTTGTGCAAACAAGATGGGAACTGAGTCTCCCGGAGGAGCAGCGAAGTTGCCCCTACACAAAGCACTGACAAAGTGTTCTACCCACAACTCTTCAGTTCCCACTCTGCCCTTTGAGCACTACAAAGAACAGGACATTTTCAGACAAAAAACTGATTTTTGAGCTGATGGCCTCCCTCTAAATAGAGCATCGTGTAGCTTAACTTTGTTCTCAGATCTCGACTCAAACAGACAGCTAGCTGCCAGGAGGAGAAGTGTTTAATGCAGACTCACCTTCTCCCCAATTTGCTCATCCTTAGACAGGCCAATGATAACCTTCACATCCTCATCAGTCAGTTCCCCAACTGCTACCTTGTTGTCCTTCTTGGCAATGTGGTTTGCCATGATCACCGTTGCAAATACTGGGAATCCGTTGGCTGTGTTCAGGGAGCCATCATAGTTGTTGTGATAGATCCCAGTTAGCTCCTAGAAAGCACAGAAAGGGACACAGTAGGTTAAAGTCTTGTTAGCAGGACCTCCAAATACCAGTTTACATAACACAAGACCTGTCTCCTCCCACTTACGTTCCAACTGGAAACAACTTTCAAGCCCATTTGGCACACCTTAGAGCTAAGACAGCCCTGCTTATCACCCCACCCCCCCATACACACACCCAAATGGCAGTCAAGGTCCTCATAAGGCCACCACAGCGCTGAGAATAAATTTTAACTGCTCCATGCTCACTCCAGTGGAACTTACAATCTCATCCCCTGGTTTGCAGCTGTCAACCAGGTCAGCAAGAAGAATGGCATCCTTGGACCGAGGCAGCCTGCCAGCTGCCACTTTCCCGGGGCTCTCCTGGATTTTGATGCGCTGGTAGTTCTGGTAGACAGTCTGCAATAACAAATTTGAGCTGCGCTGTGAGGCAGACGTCCTGGGTGCTTTTCAAAGGGCCTTTGCAGAAAAGGCTAGGGAGACTGCCAAAGCAATAGGCTTAGACTTCAGTGTAAAGCCCAGAGTGGCTGAGGGGTGATTAGCAGCAGTTCTAGGGCTAGAGGTTGTCTGCTGGGTAGACAGCCCTGAAAATAGCAGAAGGTTTTGCTATGTTGCCTGTGACCAAAGTATTTCACCCGCTAGCACTCACCTGCAGGAGGGAGGGAGAAATTAGTAGTGTTTGCCCATTCAACTCCTGCCTTCATGGCTAAAACACCTGGGTAAAGACACCCAGCTTGCGAGGAGGGGCAGAGTACAGCACGTAGGTCAAAGACTTGGAGCTGGGAACTTTGAGTAAGTTATTCTGCTGCTATCTTGAAGGGACTCTCTTCCCCTAGCCATACAAGGCTCACAGTACTGACCTAACTCAGGGGAGGAGGGGTGTGTGGAAGGCTCAGGGTTAGCAACCCTGCAATGCTTCAGGTATCTACATGGCATCAGACAGGGAAAGAGTCATCCAAGGCCCACCTGGGAATCAGACCTGTCATGAATCCAGTTCCTGAGTGGACAGCGGGGGAGGGGGGGAAGAAGGGGTCCCTGCAACAGACAGGTCAGCACTGTACAGTGGGTTTACATCTTACCTCTTCCATGTTGATTTCAAAGGGACCAACAGACTGACACTCTGGGCAGGAACCAGGCTTCACCTCTTGGTTCTGGGACTGGAAGAAGGGCCCTAGGATGAAGCTGCACTTGCTGCAGTTGTATTTGACCATGCTGAGCTGAGGCAGGACCCCTGTGCAACTGGTCACCACACCGCTGGTTCGAATCAGCTGGTTCAAGTGCAGCTGCCTAAAGAGAGATGGGAAGACATGGGTAGGCTCTCAGGAAGGCTGGAGGACTTGCCTCAGCCTCCTTGCAGCAGGCTCAGCTGGAGTGCAACCTTGTCACAATACCCAAAGAGGAACAATGATCAGTGAGCCTATTGTCACAGGATTGTGGTTTATCTTTTGTGGCACTAGAAACATTATCCATGAGCAACTCAACTATATTAATAACAGCCCACCATCCTACTGGGCTTCCTCCAGCACAGCCCAGAATCCCTGTTTTCTCCCACAGAACTTCAGTCAACCTAACTCCAGCAAGCCTGATCAGCCCCAACGCGTGGTCCAAAGGCCCTCACAGGCCTGGACATCATCAGTAACAACTCCACTGCCTACCTGAGTGACCGCAGCTCTTCCACCAGAGGCAGATGCGAGATACGGACATGGATCTCCTGAGCAATCCGGTCATATTTGGGGTACATGGCCAGCACCACTTCCTTGGCGGCTTCATCAAAGATCTTCAGCATTTCAGCTGGGGCCTCAGGCAGGAAGTAAGCAAGGACATGCTCCCGAGCAGCCAGGTCTTCATAGTTTACCACCAGGCTCTCTCTGTTCTCTGTAGAGGGAACAAATTGGGTCATCTGCAGTCCATGCCCTCCTATAGCCAATGTTCTACTGCGTTGCTCCTCACCAGTGCCAGGTTTCTGGTGGCTGATTTGATGAAAGAATAAGGAAGCTCCCCAATAAGCACAGAAACCCAGTGCAACGTTTTCAAGACTGAATGACCTTGCCACAATGTCTGGTCATTCAAGCAGCTCCGGAAAACTGACATCAGACAATACCAGCGCATGGATGTTTTGCTAGATCACAGACCCCAAAATCTGTGCTTCATGTAAGTTTTATAGGACAGAGACTGACATTGTTTTTTTTCCTCTTTGTACATCACCTAGCACAATAGGATTAAACTAATAACACCTACAGCTACATGGATGATTCTTAACAGATTTAATTAACTTTTCTTTTTTTTTTTTAATCATCCCACTGCTTCAAGATCAGTCAGCGGCTTTTGTCAGTTCAGTTTCTTCCGTGGCTCACTACTGCAAATGCTAGGCTTGGTGAGCTGAGACTGGTCTCCCAGGTCATACACCATTGTTCTTATTCCTGGTGCAAATAATGCCAAAAAACAAAATGTAAAGTTCCTCTTTGTCTTGTACCTGAGCTTGTCAGCTTCCAATCTGCACCCCTATGAGACTTCCTGCTGGCAGAATTCAGCTGCACAGTGGAAAGTGAACACAAGAAGGACATGAATTAAGGTGTCAAAAGAAAGCATGCAGCAAAGTCCTGCACTATTCAGCCATAAAGCAACCAAGGCTCTTGAAAAGGCTTATTCAGCATTTGGATTAGACTGGAGATGAAGATGACATATAAAAAAAGACAACTATAAGGTGCCACAGCCAAGGAGGAAGGGGGAGAACGCCATATCAGACATGGCAAAAAGTGAGTTCTACTGCAAATACACACCCGGGTGGATCTGCTCATCTGCCATTCCCACATGTCCCACAGCCAAATGTACCTTTGCACATGTCACTGATCCTCTCCTTAAACACGTTGTGTCCATGGTCATCCACATGAGTCTTCAGGAAGTTCTTGAAGCGGTGGTAGATCTCAAGACGAGGAGCTGCCATAGACACCCATTCCCTTACTGAATGCCCCTTCATGTCTTCCAGATTCTCAATGCTCTCAATCATGTCTTCGTCCTCTTCCTCTGCCCCCTCTGCAGCCCGTTCAGCCAACCGCCTCTTTCGGGAAGGTCGATCCTCATCTTCATCATCACTATCTGAAAGTTCAAAGGAAAAGAGGGGACTGTCAGAGGCACTTCCCTTGCCTTGTTCAAGAAGAGGCCAGATCAGCATGGAGTAGAACAGAATAATTACTTCTCCTGACTTGCTTACAACATACCTACTAACACATCCCAGAACGATGTTTGCTTTTTCTGCAACAGCGTTATGCCATTGACTCAAACTTGGTTAGTGATCTACTATGACTCCTAGATCCCTTCCTGGGCAGTCAATATCCCCATTCTGTATGTGCACAACTGATTGCTTCTTCCTAAGTGGAGTACTTTGTATTTGTCATTACTGAATTCCATCCCATTTCCATCAGACCATTTCTCCAGTTTGTCCGCATCATTTCTGAATTTTAAGCCTATGCTCCAAAGCACTTGTAACCCCTCCCAGCTTGGTGCCATCCACAAGCTTTGTAAGAATACGCTCCATGTACACCATTATCTAAATTGTTGATGAAGATATTGAACAGACCCAGACCCAGAACTGACCCCTGTAGGGCCCCACATGATGGGCCCTTCCAATCTTTACTATGAACTACTCTCTGGGAACAGTTTTCCAACAAGTTATAACCTCACCTTATATTTGCTCAATCTAATTTATAGTCCCCTAATTTGTTTATGAGACAGTCACATAAAAAAAGTCTTAATAAAGTCAGGATACACAACATCTACTCCTTCCTCCCATTCACAAAGTTTGTTGTCTTGTCAAAGAAAGCGACTCTGTTGGTTTGACACAATTTGCTTTTGAAAAATCTATGCTATTACTTACCACCCTGCTATCTTTTAAGGGTTTACAAATTGATTACTTAGTTGTTTCCTCCATTATCTTTCCTGGTACTAAAGTTACGCTGGCTGATAATCTGTACTTCCCCAAATTGTCTAATTCCCCATGCCAATCCAAGCTCTGTCTAGCCTCTTAAAAATCTGCAATGATGGCAATTTTGCAACCTCTGTTGGCAGTTTATTCTCACATTTAATCAGACATCTGAACTCGTGTCCAGAGAGAGAAGTGGGACTCGACTGGACACCAGGGTTAATAATACCCATGGTCCCTTAAGGAAAGGGGCAGCCCATCAGAGGTGGTTCAATGCTGGGCCTGAAGTCTCCATAAGTAGGAGTGCAGCAGTCTGCCCAGCACACGAGCTGAAGCCTTTACATGGGCCTGTTAGTAATGGCCCAGCAGCAGCTGCACAACCAAGTACACCAGGCTAACACTGCTAATGCCAGCACTCCCAACATGCCCACCCTAGAGGGATTGCGTATGGGGGAATTCCCGTCAGCCCTGTGCCACACAAGCTCCTCCACGCTGAGCTATTTGGCAGGCTTTGGCGCTTCTACAGCATCATGTTACTTAGGCTGAGCAAATAACTCTTAGCCGTAGGGGAGAGAGGAGTGTCTTTTGCAAGGTTAGTTTACCAACGATTACTTTTAAAAGCTCACTGACACATACCGTACAGCAGCCCCCTCCTCATGCGGCCCAGGCCCCGGTCCAGCTCACGATCCCTCTGTCTCATTGCCTGTTCCGCTGCCTCCCTCTGGCTGGCAGTCAGCTCCTCCACATCCTCATCATCCAAAGCCAGACCCTCAGCTTCATAGACGTCCAGCTCTGGAATGGGGCGGTAATCCCTAGGCACATACAGATCCAGTTTAATCAGTTTTTTTCTCCAGCCGCTTTACTGTTTGGGGCAAGACTGCGTCAGGAAGATCCAGCAAAACTGAGAAGAATTTTACCATCCTGTGTTAACAGTTGCAAAAGCTCCAACACACTTGAACCTCCAAACTCCTGGTGTTCCTAACCCAGGAACATCTGGCAGGTCTGTGCACTGCCACTTCTTCCGCTCCCCCGTTGGTGGAACAGCAACACAGCAATGTGCTTCCCCTGAGGCTTTCCCCCATGCTCCCACAGCAGCAGGGGGCAGTGCCTGAAGCAGCAGGGAGTGCAGAGCCTCAGGTGCCTCCAAAGCAGGATACCAGATAAGCCCCCCACCCTTATCGCCCTCACGCCCAGACACTACAGTGCCCTCCCTGGCCTGGCAACATCTTTAATCCAGCAGACTGTTTCCCAGGATTGCCAGATTAAAGAGGTTCAAGGGTACTCTGGCAATAATTACCAATATACAAACCTAGACTACGCCTCTGTCCCACACAGCTCCCTGGTTTGCTGTTGAACCTGGGGTGGGTGATATTTCTTTTCAAACCTGGTTGCAGAGTTTCCAATGTGTGCAGAACAACTCGTTTTGCTGAAGAAGCAGGACTGTGAGTGACATGCTCCCCCACATGAGGGGCTAACACTTATCTGATCCAGGCAAATTCTGGTCACCAAACACTCCTCACTGCCTGCCTATCCTAGCCTTGGGCACATGTCCACAGTCCCCACCAGTGCTGTGCAGCCCCTTTGCTGGTCCCATCTCAGGCTTCTCTTCAGCAGACATATCCCATGGTGCTGAGGATGCCCTGGTGAGAGGGATTTTAGAAACACCTGCACAGTTTGAGTGTGCTACACTACAAAGGGCTATTCTAAGGGGTGCACAAAAGAGGACCAGGCTGAAGATAATGAGTTCTCTCCCAAAGCCTGTCAGAAGAACCTGAACCTGTGTGTCTGGGGTGAAAAGCAAACGTATCTCCCCCTTTTCCATGGCACTGCCTGCCTGGAACAACCCTGGGAAAGGTCTCACATCAGAGTCTGACTGCCGCACACTCCCTACCTTTCCATCCCATCCCCAATCAGTTCTTCTCCATCCTCTTCCTCTTCAGGGAGTCCCTCAGTCCCCAGTAATCCCTCTGACTCATCCTCAAAGGGAGGCAGATCTCTGCCAGGGCTGGAAGTGAAGGGATCTCGGCGAGAGCTACGGGCAGGGCTCGTGGCCACATTCTGGGACTCCGAGGAATCCTACAGGAAAGGCAGAGTCACGTTAGAGGCAAGCAGAAGAACAGACTGTCCTCTAGAGCATGCACGGGTCTCCGTCCCGCACCCAAACGCGGGGCTCTACCTCCCCAGTGGGGCCCACAGTTCCGGAGGTCTGGGAAGGGACAGGCCATCTCCCCCAGGGGAAAGTTAAAATAACCCCAAATGCACACCTCAGGCAGATCACCCGGATGGGACAGACGCACTAACTTTAGTCCTCCTCCCCCCACAGAGGTCTTGGTGGGGAATGAGGGAAAGAGAAAGGAGAGGGTCCATGCCTAGGGACCCCCTCCCCCACGCAGGGCCCAGAGCAGGGAAAAGAGGATTCAGTGCCCAGGAACCATCTCCCCCATGCAGAGCAGAGAAGACCGGGAAGTTGCGTGGCCGGGATCCCCTCCCCCATGCAGAGCCCAGGGGATCACCCCCTCCAGACCCCGACTCCCAAGCAATCATCCCCGCCCGGGCCACTCACCGCCATTCCTGCGATCACAGCAGCTTCCACCAACCCGAATCCCGCGCGCGAAACAGCCCCACGTGGTCGGCAAAAGCCCGCGAAACCTCATGAATAATTAAGGAGCAGCTCATGAATATTCAGTAGAGTGCCGGGAGTCGGCGAGACGCACGTACGCACGCGCGGGGTTCGGGACGGTGTCGGGGAAGTTCGGGGTGACCGAGTGGGAGGAGATGAGGCTGGGCTGGGCGGAAGTGTGGGGGGCTGGGTGGGAGGAGATGGGGGCTGGGCCAGGGTATTGGGGGTCTGGGCTGTGTGGGGGGAGATGAGGATGGTGTGGGGACTGAGGAGAAAAGGAGAGATAGATGGTCTGGATGAGGGGAGATGGTGGCTGGTCTGCAGGGTTTGCGAGGCTGGGCTGGGTGTGAGTTTATGGAAAGCTTGGAGGAGGGGCGTGTAAGGTATAGGGTGACCTGACCAGGCAATAAGTGTGGTTCCCCCACCCCCTAGCATGATGGATACACAAGATCACAAGAGTTAGTGGGTCTCTCCCAGGAAAGCTCATCACCTAATAAATTATTTTGCTCGTCTTTAAAGCTCTACAAGATTGCTTTTTTGTTCTGTGACAATACAGACTCACAGGGCTACCTCTCTGTGACTATAGAGATTATGGGAACATAACATCATAGTGCCTTGGTCTCACCACAGGCGGTACCTGATTCCAGGCACAGGACAGCTGGATAGGGTGAGCAAGCGGCATTTCCCAAGGAGAGAAGCCAGTATCCAGACTTTTGCAAGTGTCCACAAGTACGCAACAAATTTTTACAAAGTCCCAGCTTCAAACGCATTGTGCCTGGGTTTCAGAGATGGCTTAATAAAGTCCATTATTTTATTCAGCCCCTCTGAAAAATCAGGATCGTAGTCAGAGCTGTTGGATAGTTTGGGGTGGCCATACTGGACCTTGCATTTTGGGGGACGCCAGGGGACTACCAGAAGGTCTGGTGTCAGCAGCAGGGGTTGCGCCCTTCTCTGGATTCACCAACAGTGATGGGAGCTGTGGGAAGTGGAGAGACCCAGCAGCCTTGTCTGTGCTCTGCCCTCTCCCAGTCAAGGTGCTCCACTTCACTGTGGCAATGGGAAGTGGAATGAGCCAGCAGCCTGCTCCAGTCCCCTGATCTGGGAGCTGGATTGAGGGAACACAGGGGTTGGGGCTGGATTACTCTACTTCCTGCTGCTGTACTGAGTGCAGGGGTGCCTGACACCTGCTGCAGGTGCTAGGCCCCCTCCAATCTCCTAGGCTACGTCACTCAGGAAAGGGGCTTGGAAGCAGAGAAATGGGAGGCAGGGTGGGTGTGAAGCAGGAGCAATAGGGGTGGGGCATGGGGGCAACTGGTTGAAGGAGGCCTGCATACTCCTGGGTAGGGCACTGTCAGGTGGCTCAGGTTGGGCAGCTAAAACTAATGGTCAGTTTTGAAATAGTGCAAGTGCTTGGATCTGGGCTTGTCCTTTGCTAAGTGAGAGTATGTACTGGGAAGTTCCGGGGGATTCAAAAGAGTGGAGGACTCTTCATACTCACCTATTGCTGTTTTACCCTCTGATAATTGCTTGGTGGCTTGGGTGAGGTGAGTTTTGTAGAATCAGTCTAACTCCTAATGGAATGGTGACCAAAAAAACAACAACAATAAACCAAAACCAAAATTCACCACTTCCAGAATTGCACTAATTGACCTTCTTTGTCATCTCCAGCAGTGCAAAGATTGAATAAGTCAAGGAGAATGAACTTCCTTCTCCAAAGGAAGGGTGAGACGAGCCAAGCTCAGCCTGCTGCAGTATATGCCACACCTGCCTCATGGCTATAAGGAACCAATCTCCAGGGTCAAATCAGCACCTTCCACCACCACCACCACCACCACTAAAAACTCAAAACCATAACTTAAAAAAAATGAGATTTCCTAGAACCGAAGTAGCATAAACTGGAAACATTAGAGATGCAATAGTGAATGCTCCACCAGGATTCCCCCAAAAACTAACAAAGTTATATAAAGGCTGCTAAATTTCCCATCTTTTCAGGATTAGCAGCCCTTGTTCTAGCTTTATACTTTCACATGGTTTGAGATCTACTGATGAAAACACTATTGTTATTGTTAACAATAATGCCTGTTTTCCTCTTAGAAAATCCAGGAAGCAGAATGAAAACAGTGATGACAACATTGGAAAAATGAAGAGATACCAAGTAGCAGAGTGTCACACCTTGCAATGTGCATCTCTGTAAGCCTCTGACCTAGGAGCCGAGCTGTGGAGAGCTCAATACTTATTGATTTCAGACAGAAAAATGTTTATGAAGACAGGCCAAAGGATCTGGAGACTCAGATCTTATTAAAGTTGTCTATAATGCTGTCTTTACTACCTCAAGGGACATAATGACTACCATACTCTACAGCTGTCTGTATATGGTGATGCAGTACTCCCAAGCATCCTGAGGAGAAACCAATTGAAGTGATGCACTATGGTAAAATACCATTTTTGGTGTGGAAGTTGTGTTGTTGCCATTCCTGCGGCTGGTGAGTGTGGCAATGTTCCCATCCATTCCTGCAAGCCTCATACCCCAAGCAACACGGCTGGGATCCTGAGGAGCTGAGCATGCTGGGGTCAGGTTGTTTCGCTTCCCACTGCTGCTGGTGAGTGGAAGGGCAAACTTGACTCTGATGCTGGTATCAGGGTCCCTGTTTGTCCCTTGGGCTGCCCTCAGCTCTGCAGACCCCCAAAGTGTGGGACCCAGGGTGGCTGCCCCAAAACATCCCATGGACAGGACGATGGCTGCTGGTCCCTTGCCCCTCCCCCCACCAGCGGGGGAGGGGGGGCACGTGACCCTTTTGTGCTGTTATTCTCCATGCATTGATCCTGGGGATAGTGATGGGGATTGATTGTCAAATATCTTGAAAGCAAAGATAGGTATCTTATGTTTGCTATAGCAAACAATAACAAAACAAAAACCTATTTGTACAGGGATTCAAGAGAGGTGTGAAATTGTCAAATGAGCAAGGAATTTCCAGAGATGTAGGGTGCTGACTCAAGTGTATCCTGAGCCTCTGCCAGCCCCTGGCTTACTATAGCTCTGAATTAAATCAATGAGAATTGAATTGTATGTCCAGAGAGCAAGATCCAAAGATCCAAAAATGACAGCTAAACATTTTGCAACTCTTTGAACTATATGAGCCTATTTTATTATTCTTATTATATTTGTTCCATTATGGCAGTGCTCACAGACTCCAGCCAATATGATGGTTCCATTGACTGGAATCCTGCCGCAAAAAGCTTAGAGTTTAAGGAAAAAAATGACATTGAATGTATATGGTGGGGGAAGAGGAAGAGAATCAAAAATAGATATCATGTGTACATATGTTCTCTCACTATATGCAAATATTAGCTCAACTGCCTCCTGCCTTAGTCACAATAAACTGGTTAATGTTTTGTAGTGACCCAGTGGAAGTGGGTGTTGCTAAAAGAGAGGGTACTTTTTTTGCCTAATGACTGAGACTGCAAAACATTGCGTTCTTCCGGCAGTTTTCATGGGAGATCTCAAAGCATTTTTTGCCTAAAATCCCATGCAACCAAGTGAAATTGCTCATGCTTCTGTCACATGAAGCTGTTTGGCTTGGTGGAGCGATCCTTTCCACCTGATTTCCAGTCTTTTTTTCTTTCCCCCATTTGTAGACCTAACCCAGTTCTCTCCATCAGATTCTAGGACAAGAGCTCTTTCAGTTTGCCCCTGTGCTGCGGCTAACTACGCTTCTTCCCTTCTCTGCTCAGCTCCTCCGCTTTCTCTTTACCCTCTATCTCCAATATGGGGCCAGAGTCTGCCGCCTTTCTCACCCCATAGTACCTTACTCCTGACCCCGCAGCCGCTCTGCCAAAGCCCCTCAGTCCTCTGTGAGAATTGTGCCCCTGCCCCTTTTAGACCACCACATTCCTGCAGTTCTAGTCCCGCCTCCCTGGCAACGCCATTGGTTCCGGCGGCCGTTTTGTTTCTTTTTGGCAAGTCTCTTGACCTCGGCGCCTCCGGATTGAGCGAAGTGCTCCGGTTCAGAGATCCTCTGCAAATTCCACTACTAGGCCCGGCCGAAGAGGCCAGTCTCGTCCCTCGCGGGCAGGTGAGCCTTTTCCGGCTTACAGGAGCCCGTCGTGCCGCAGAAGGGATTCAGGAGGGCAGCCCCAGCGGGAAGGGGAGGGTTATCTAACCGGGCTCGTGTTGAGCCTCCCCTGTGGTGTGGCGCTTTAGCGACGCTCCCCGCGAGCGGGGAAGCTGTGGGGCTGTAGCTGAGGCTGGGGGATGGCCGGGCTGGGCTCTCGCGGCTGAGCAGGTAACGGGGGAGGGCGCGCGGCCGGGCCTCCGAGCCCGAGTGGGAGAAGGGGTGGCCCGGCCCGGGGGGAGCGGGAGGTTCCCGGGGGGAGCGGGGACCCTGCTCGGGGCAGAACCGAACGAGGCTGGGCGGCCGTGGGGGGCGAGCCCCGGCGCGGGGCCCGTGCGGACACGGCTGCGGGAATAGGGCAGGTGCGAATCGCCGCTCAGCGGGTCGTTTCGGTTCCGGCTTGGGAGTAGCCCGAGACGCCCCGGGCTTCCCCAGCTGCTCTCCGGCAGAGGCCTGATGGCCGAGCCTGGGGGTCAGGCTGGGGCTGCGATCAGGTACGTGCGGGCCCCTTCGGGCTGTGGCACGTGGTTCTGCGTCCGCTGGAAGTGAGGCAAGGAGGGAGGGGCTTGGTCCGCGGGCAGAGAGATTTGGGTTAGAGACCAAGGGGAAAAAAAACAAAACTTTCTGGCTGTCCCTAGTTACTCCTTGCAATAGGCTTCCCGGGGGGTTGTGGACGCCGGGCATTGGAGGTGTCTTGGGAACAGGTTGGGCCAGCACCTGTTAGGGAGGGATGGTCTAGGTTGTCTTGGTCGTGTCTCAGTGTAGCAGGTTGGACTTACTGACTTGTCAAAGTCCATTTCAGCATTGCGTGTCTCTGATTCATATCTTTCCTCTCAGGCCTTCCTCTGGGGAGGTCCCTGCCAATATGAGAGTGATGAGCATCTTAGGGGCTGGGCACACTGAGAAGGTGCACAGATGAAAGCAGGCCAGTACGGTGTATGGGTAAGAGCTGAATGCCAGGACCACTAGGGTTACCATATAGAAAAAGAGGACATGCCTGAGAGGGAGTGTATGTGTTATCAGTATCTGCCCACTCATCTTGTACTAGTGTGTTATGGTGTATATAGTACATTTGGAAGGTCAAATATGGTAACCCTAAGGATGACCCTCTATATGACTGATGTTAAATAGCTGCCGTTGATCCTATGGACACAGCTGCTGATGGGGAAGGATGCACAAAATTGGTAGCTGCCCCCGGGGTCCAGTGACTTAAAGGGCCCAGGGCTCCTGCCCACTGCTACTGTACCAGCTGCAGCAGCCACTGGGAAAATATGCACTTCAAATTTCTGCTGTAGTTCTGGGGCTCCCAGTCATCACAGCAACAGCCACTGTGAAGGGCTGGCTTCAGAACTTTGGCCCCAGCTGTGCCCCTTCTGGGTACCAAGAGCTGGCCCCCTCCTAGACCTTGCCAATGACCCTGGTATACTGGTAGGTCCAGGCAATTACTCTCACCCCTGAGAAGATGGATCAGTTTTTAAAAGCAGCTTAAAAACAAAAATAGTTGTTGTATATCCTCATGTGGACACACTTGCATCTGTTTAAAGGTTACATTGGTTTAGTTTTTGCCTGCATATTTACTAATGCAAACTAAATTTATATAATGCAGCTTTAAACAAACACTGGGATAGTTACTGGTTTAAAGAAATTGCTCTAAACCATTTAGTTATAGTAAAGTAAATTGGAGTGTATTTGATAATTATAACTTGCTAGTGGGCAACCTAGAACTAATCCTGATCAGGTAACATATGCTAAAACTGTAACGTGCTCTGGTTACATTAAGATTTTAATGTAACTTTCTTCTTGGTATCCAGCAAACAGATTCTTTGTGTGTAGACCAGGCTTTAATGGGAAATACCAGTTCAGTCTATTTATTCTGGGGTTGTGTGTATGTTGGGGGAAGGGGGTGGCTGCTGGTCTCAGGAGTTTTGAAGAAAAGAAATTCTCTTTTGGAGAGATGTGGATTATTTTTGTCTGTACTCTGGGCTTCAGAATCAGTAATTTCTAGCAACACAAGATCTATTTCCTGTATGAGTGCTGCTGACTAGGAGCTTTCTGTGTTTTAGAGAAACATAGAAATTGACTGCAATCCTCTTCCCTGAGAAGTGAGAGTTTCTAAGTGGAAATTAAGCAAGTCTCCTGGACAGACAGAAGGCTGTGGAAGCACCAACATCTAACTGCATAGGGTCTGAATTCTAGCCATCACTCTGGGAGCCTTTATGTGAGCCCACATGTTAAGGATCTGTCTAAGAATGTGCAAATGTTATTATTCAAAAGCCCAGATGAAGCAGGAGGGCAGCTTTCTGGTGTGAAGTGGCAGAAGTTTGGGAGAATTATTTAGAATGATCATTGAACCCCTACTTAAACATCTTTGGAGTAGCCCAGAGGAGAGCAACCCTTGGCATGCATGCCAAGATTAGCACTCAAGCAGATTTTCATTGGCACGCAGGGCAGGAGCTGAGCCCTGTTCCCTCCTCCTCCAGACAGCCGGGAGCATGCTCAAAGCCATGCTACCCGTGGATTAACAAAAGACCAGCTAATGCTACCAACTACCACCTAAACAGTAAAGCTCTGCATCTTAATGTATTTATTCCTGAAGCTGTTGTAAGTAGGACTGTTAGTGACTTTTAAGTTTCACCAGCACTCAGACCATTCATAGGGTTCAAAAGGTCAAATTTCAGCACTCTGCCTTGGAAAGGTTGCTGACCCTCGATGTAGCCAAATAAAGTTATTGTTATAATTGTAAACAGGGTTTGATGATGATCTCCTACTGGATTTCAGGCATAGCCTCTTAACATGGGAGCAAATTTTAGGCCAAGCTTTTCAAATGTGCCTCTAAATGTGCCTCTAATTTAAGGCTTAATTTTTAAACTTTTCTGGGAAAGGTGCCTCAGAAAGTTAGGCTACTTGTTTAGGTACCTAAATGTAGAAGAAGTTGTTCTTAGCATGAGGCATCTGCATTTAAAAATTTTGACCTGTTCCTCACTGCTAGATGTTTCATTACTTTGCTTTTATATCCAGAGGGGCAGGTCTATATCCACTTGTCCTTCAGGGTTTTGTGACTGGAGCTCTTAGGTCTGGCCAGCACATCTCTGCTTATCTTGCATTTGCATGATAATGATGACTTAAGAAGAGGATCTAGTATCTCTTGGATACCCTCTTCAACAAAGATGTTTGTGTTTTTCCTATTTAACTTCCAGAAGGACTGATGTCTACCCACCTTCTTTTTGCTTGGGGAATGCAGGTCAGATGCTGTGTCCCAGAATGGACGCCACATGGTGGTTGTGGCTCACAATTGTTTTTGTGATTCTCTCCCCTCCCTGAACTCATGATGCTATTTCTCCTTTCTCACCTCCCCACCCCATTTTAAAAAAAAGTTAAGCAAAATTTGTACTATGCTGATAAGCATTACAGTCCCCACCCTTTCCTCTCTGATTCCTACTCTTTCTTGAGCCAGGCTAGAAGGACAGAGCAATTAGATGCAGTGCCTGCTTCTGTGAGGTGTCTGGACTGATTAGGAATTGTGGGAAGTAGAGAGAGTGTAGTACACTTCCTGGGGGAGGAGAAGATGTTTGCAAATGTGAAGGTCACTCATTGGAACCTCTGCCAGAACTAGGTTTTCTGGCACAGAAATTGCCATTTCAGCACACAGCTAATCTTCCCGAGAGCGTGTTTGTTTAATGTTATGTACCCAGAGTAACATAGCACAGTTATTAAAGAAACCCCCACCCCAACAAGTACCTGTTAGAATGCATGGATGAAATGTGGGTGTATTAGCAGACCACTGCAATTTACCTTCCCTTGTAAGCCCTGGAAAGAATCCCAGCTTTCCAGAAGAAAGAACAGTTGTGTGTAGGGGAGTTTCAGTCAGCCTATGGAAGGGCAAAACCTGAGTGCCAAAGGTTCAGCACATGACACAGAGAAGTGCTTCTCCTCCTCCCATTTGTGGCAGAAAACCTCTGTCTTCCTCAACTCACTCCTCTTTCACAGTGTTGGCTCTGGCTTGAAGCCAAATTGAGGGGAATTTTTTTGAGATTAAGCCTGGATAAGCTACAGCAAGCTGGCTATCTGTTCCTCTACCCTGAAACAAAGACAAAACACGGCAACCTTGAGACAGTGAGTCTGAGTCTGGGTCAACTGATTTGTGTTTCAGGGATAAAAATAGTGTAGATATTTCTGATTTGGCCTGGTATCCGGACTTTGAGGTCTTTCTCCTTTGAAAAATCTCAGAGCCTAGGCTGCAGCCTAAACCACCATGTCTACTCTGCTGTTTTCAGCCTGACAGTGTGAGCCCAATGGACTGGCTACATTGAAATGGTCTCTGCCACTGGTTTTTTTTTTTTGTTGTTTTTTTTTTACAGTGTAGACATAACCAGGGACATGTGATGTTGTGGTGACAGTAGGCAGCTTTCTTCATCTTGCTGTGCTCTCTGAAGGCTCTGCTGGGGAGTCCTGGGTTCTAGAGTAAATAGGACTTTGTCATGTATTGCACCTTGTCTGGGGAATGTAAAGAACATAGCTGGGGAAACTGCTGTGTAGGGAACGGATTGGCCCATGGTCATGCATCACAGCTTCAGAGCTATTGACATGATTCAGGTCTTCGACCTCCCAATCTGCTTTAATCCCATGATACATGTACCAGGAATCATAGCATGACGCTGCCTGCCAGGCTGCATTTCACTGGTGGTGGATTGACCTGTTTATGATTCGCATGTTTGTTTGTTAGTAGCAAGTGCTTAAACCTAGTTAGGCCTCTGGTATGATCAGGTCCTTAGAACAAAGCATAGGACCCTCTTCTACCCTATTTTCCACCAGGGCAACCCCACTGTAACCAGTGGCTATGACTTGGGATTTTATGGACATGAGTGCAGAATTGGCACAGTAAATACATCAATGACAATTAATAACCCAGTGGGAGCAGCTCCTGCTACCAGAGAAATGGGACAAGAGGTCAGGCATATAGGCAGGGAGAGTATGAGTATGCATTCAGTGAGGCCAGGTCATATAGTAACTGCCTACTCCCCTGCTGAAATCTATCTTATTTTCCTTCAGAATACTAGGGAGAGGGTGGGTGGTGCAGTGGACAGAAGAATTAACTGTGACCCTGGACTGTAAGGTTGCACGCTTGGCTGCCCCCCAGTGCAACATGGGACATGTCACCAAATAACTCTGAAAACAAAAAAGCAGTCCAGTATCACTTTAAAGAATGACAAAATAATTTATTAGGTGATGAGCTTTCGTGGGACAGACCCACTTCTTCATACCAAAACAGACTCAATATTTAAGGCACAGAGAACCAAAAGTAGTAATCAACGTTGACAAATCAGAAAAAAAAATGATCAAGGTGAGCAAGTCAGAAAGTAGAGAGGCTACTACTTTCTACTACTAGAAAGTACTACTATTACTACTAGAGGGGCAGATCACCTAATAAATGATTTTGTTAGTCTTTAAAGTGCTACTGGACTGTTTCTTTTGTTTTCTTAGTATATAGACTAGCACTGCTTTCTCTCTGTTACTTACCAAATAACTCTGTGCTTCAGTTTTTACATTGATAATTTAGGGCAGTGGTAGTAACCTGTATCTCCAGAACTGGTGAGTGGTTAGTTTGCTGATGACTGTCACCAGTGCCTGGAGATCCTTGGATGGAAAGGGGCTGTAGAAGCCCTTTCTGATGGAATTTGCATAAGTAAGAGAGAAAGATGTAATTACTTTGGATCTGATGTCAGGGATGTTCTTTGCTGATCTTTCTGTTCAAGTGATTTAAGGTTGCTTTTTGCCTTCATTTTGGTTGTTCATGTGTAATCATGCTTGGTCTTAGCAACGTTATGTGTGACTAACTCTCTGTCCCACATCTAGAGTGGAGGCAGGATGCCCCGGTCCATGATGTCTGTGCTGAGGTTCTCCACATATGACAATGTCACCCACTCTGCTGCCACTGCCCTGGTTATGACCTCAAATAATGTGACAACTCTGCCCCCAACAACAGCCTTGGCAATCAATGACACCAACATCACAGTGCCACACAAGTGCCTGCTTTTGCTATATGAAGACATTGGGAAGTCCAGGTGAGAAATAGGAGATGGCTTTGCCTCTCAGGGGCCTGGGAGCAGGGAAAAATGAGGCTGATGCCTGCCTCTGGGTGCAGGGAGATCATGCAAATACACTTTTCAATATTTTTTTTTTTTTTTTTTTTTTTTTTTGCAGAGTCCGCTACTGGGACCTTATGCTTCTGATTCCCAATGTGCTTTTCTTTGTCTTTCTGCTCTGGAAATTGCCCTCTGCCAGGGCCAAAATCCATGCCACTTCCAGCCCCATCTTTACTACCTTCTACATCCTAGTAAGTACCAGCACCTGCCCTCTCTGAGTTGATTTGTGTTGTAATGGTGTCATTGTTTCATTGTGTACCCTCACCCACCTTCCCAGAATATTTATGGTTCAGGGAGAGCCCGGTCTAGATTGAGTCTGTTCTGGTATGTTTGGTCCTGCCAAGAGGGCAGGGAACTGGAGTTGAGGACCTCCTGAGATCCCTTCCCGTTCTAGTGTTGGATGAGCCTGAGTAAAATCCCTTGGAGGTAAAAGCCCTGAGGCATCTATGTAAATAGATAGGTTTTCTTTTTAAATTAAGCTGCACTGTTAGAAATGGGCACAGAGCTCAGAGTTTGGATCGGAGGTCAACTTCTCTGAGGCTTGGGGGATATTTAGATCTGGGATTTTTTCCTTGGGTCTTTCTCTACTATTAACTGACCAGTTTTTACTGTAACGCATTTTTTTTTTTTTGCTTCAGTACATTGCTATCTACTATCTTATTTGCTCGTTGCCTCTCTTACAATATGTCACATTAAAAACAGCACTAACTTCTTTATTTTGATAATGGAAGTGAACCCTCTGGAAAATAAAATGCGTGAAGCTTCCAGAAGGAGACTGTGGATTAGACCCTCTGTAGAAAATCCTAATGTGGTGAATTTCAGTAGAGCTCCTGTAACCTGGAGACCTCCAGCCTGGGAATTCCTCTCTGAGGCAGCAGGAAAGTGGCTGCTTGTTCCAGCTGGACAGCCCAGCTTTGGTTTAGCGAGCATTCTTGTGGATTCTTGGTGTTGTGAGCTTGGACAAGGACACATTAACAATCCTAGTTCTCAACTACATAGGAAATCCTTTTCCTTTCCACAGTTTAAACAGTAACATAAAGCCTCTAATTAGGGTAGGAAAGTCTCTGAAATAGCTTCTGTTTCTCTCAGCTGCCTTTGGTGCATAGTGTAAGAGCAGATATGTACCTGGCTGGAACAGGTGTGTGCAGATGAGGATAGCTGCCTCAAAGCAGCATGCATATTGCCTGTTGTCTGTCAGCGGGAGTAATGTGGCAGCAGTACGGTGCCCTGCTGGGCAGAGTTCACCTAGGTAAAGGGAACTGCCTGTTTATACGTAGACAAGAGGAGAGGTGTCATTCCTCAAACAAAGAACTACTAGTAAGAGACAAAAATCAGGATATGTGAAAAACAGAGGCCCAGATAATAGCAAGAAGCAATGTCAGAGAGCCAGGAAAGTGCAACTGACCAGAAACTGAAGGAAAGAAACAAAAATGAAACTGTATATCTAAGCTGTTAGCTTTGGGAGGAGCAAAAAGTAACCAGCAGAAGAGACAGTGAAAAGCATTTCTCCATTTTATAATATAATGTATGTTAGTAGAAAAGAGGATGTAAAATGTTTCCTTTGAAATCAGGATTCATAAATTGGTAGTGTCTGTTCAGACAAGTATCCCTGTCTGCTTCCTGAAGAGTGAACAAAGCTTTTCCTCTTTCAGGACAAGGTGCAGCCTGAGTCTGGTGGCAGGCTAAACACAGTCTGTCTCTCCTTTGAACTATTCTCAAAACACACCTGAAGAGTCATGTCAGTATGGTTACTGATCCCTTAGTGAGCAGATGCAGGTTTTTTTGTTGCTAAAAGTAAGGTGTGGGATTTGGGGATGGGCCAGTCTTTTGCCCCTTAGAACAGTAGCCAAGAAGATACAGTTTCAATGAAATAGAGGAAAATATGCCTTCTAAACTGGTTCATTCAAAAATTCTGCTTTCTTGTCAGTGCAGCTTTTCCCAAAACCTTACACTCTGTCAAGTAGCAACTCTGCACTCTCTCTCTGAGTTACATTTCTTCCCATGCTCCGCTGCCACGGTGTGCTTCAAGGCACCCACTTGGATGTAAACCTGGACTGCTTAGGAAGGTGCTACAAAGATTGTGGTAAATGGTACGGTTCAAAATACCTGTGCGGTACGCTTGATAACAGGCTTTCTTGGTTCACCTTCACTGTGGGAAGGGCAGTACAGCTGGTGAGTTGGTTAATCAGCTTTGACCTTTCCCCAGATTGGGATAGGTTTAACCACTTGATATCCCTAGACGATTAGGATAATTTAGCCCACAATGCTGGCAACGCTTTTTGGAAAAGCTTATGTTTTCAGAAACTCGAAAGCCCTTGGCCTCAGCTGATTTTTCCATCTTGTGCATTCTTGAGAGAATTATCTTCTTGGCCCCTGGAGAATCACCCCCAATCCCTGGCCAAAGCCATTGCATATCAGGACTGGCTGAGGCTCCTTTCACTGACTCTTGAGGGAAATTAGGCGTTCGTTCATTCCAAGGGTCTAAGCCTGCTGCCTGTCTAATACTCGCACCAAGTAAACCTGGGGAGTTGCAGACCAGCCCCAGGACTCTTGTCTTGGATCTCTGACTTAGAAGTCCCTGAGTAACAACTATTGGGCTTCCAAGCTAATGTGGAAACTGGTTCCTAGAGCAGAATCCTGTTTATCATCTGGGCAATGTGCAGCACATGGGCACCAGCTCACCTTCGCTGTCTTTTCCTAGGTGTTCATAGTGGCTTTAGTTGGGATTGCCCGGGCTGTTGTCTCCATGACGGTCAGCGCCTCTGATGCTGCTACAGTTGCTGATAAGGTGAGTAAAGTATTGACACTAGACACTTCTGCATTGTGCAGTTAGGGGCCTTGTGATTAGCAGCTTCCTGTTTACATGCATACTGGAAGAATGTTTTTATCTGCAACGTTCATGGCATGTGGGTTACTCCGGAGTTTCATTTTGATAACTATATACAAATTATTCCATTGTCTGGGTTTATAGAACAATTAACGTCCTAAATAACACATCAGTAGTAGCAAAATCTCCATCTCGCAAGGAGATGACTCAGCTAGGCATCTTGATGCAAACTAGGACCTCCTACAATTACCTAATGACTGGCAACACCCTGACTTTGTTCCTAGCTGCAGTGGAGTGCAGAATGTGGGGTACTTCTTGGCTGTTGAAAACAAACAAAACTGAGTCTATTGTGATCCCGGGAACTGAATGTTTCCAGATTATTGAAAGGGCAAATAGTAAATGTCACAGTAAAGTAAACTTTCTTGTAGAGAATTTGATTACCACAAGAGACCGTTCCCTAAATCAAGTGTTCTTTAGCTCTCGAATTGTTGGGGCCAGAAGTTCTACCTAGAAAATAGAACCTTTTCTAGTCAAAGTTTCCTGGGTGTCCTGGTAGTTTCTAGGTTTCCTTTCTCCCTGACATTCCCTGTCACAGGTCACTGCTTGTCAATGTGCCGCTTGTCGCAAGTGGCTGGGTTGGTCACAGTATCCTTTCCCCTGCACCTCTGCTGCATGAATTAGGGTCTGAACATTAAATAAGGGATGAGATTTCATGAGAATAACAGTCTGTGCCTCTGTTTGACTCTCTGCTGTTCATGGTGCTGGGAAGTCATAAAAAGGCATAGGGAGTGCTGGATAGGACATCTGAAGGGGAGATGCTGTTACGTGGCTTTGCAAGACGGGGTGAGATAGAAGGCGGTGCATCTTTTTTTTTCATAGGAATTGCTGCCGTATGACTGGTTTTCGAAGCTCATGAGCAACTCTCCCAGGAGATATACTCTCCTGAAACTGCTAGGTTCTAATCCCAGATATGCCGCCTCTTCACTTTAGCAAAAGTCATTTCAGGTCACTATGGCTGTCTGTGAAATGGAAACAATAGGTATTGGCCCCTTAGGAAACTTTAACAGTTTATTTTGCTTTGAGATCCTTTAGATAGGCAGCGTCAAAGGAGTGCACTAGAATTTTTCCAGACATAGGTTTGCTGCAGAATAGCCACCATAATGCTAGTTTCTAAGGGGCTGAAGTTGTATGCCATTTGTGCAGGTAGTGATTGTGAATGCAGCAGAGAGGACACTCGATTCCCTGGAGGAGGGGATTTAACTGTGCGGAGCTGGGGCCACATTCTCAGAACTTCAAGTAGCATATCATTCATTCTCAGTTGCTCCTTTGGTGGCTGGGTGTGCAGTGCTGGGTCTTGGGGTAAGGAGTATACTTGGGTGATGTTGGTTAATGTTCAGATCCCTTTCCTGCATCCTTTACAAAGAGTGAGGAAGGTATATGGGAACCATCAGGTCCCTCTGAAAAGTGTCTTTCCCCAGGACAAGGGAGTGGAGTTTCACTGTGTAAACTTCCCCTTGGCTCCTTGTTCTCCTGACCCTGTTTTCTGTTGTTTCTCAGATCCTCTGGGAGATCACAAGGTTCTTCCTCCTGGCCATTGAGCTGAGCATGGTGATCCTAGGCCTTGCCTTCGGTAGGTGCCAGAAGGCTTACTGCTTTTCAGTGCTCTGGACGTGTCTCTTTCCTTCCATGGAGGTGGTGTACACAGCTTGGCCTCTGCCTGTGGGGAGTAGCCCAGGGTTGGGGTGATGGATATTAGCCCTGCATAGCAGTGCCTCACTAGAATAATAATGGCGGACAAATAAGAAACACTTTCCTTACTGGAAATGGCTTGAGGTCTCATCTATGCAGTTTCCTGTGTGGCTTGTGCAGTTGCCAGAGCTGCACATGAATGCCGATTGGGGGTGATGGTGCATGCAAATTGGGGGAAGGGAGGGATGTTGGTGCACAAGCAGATTTTTGAAAATGTCCCCTCCAGCCTTGCAACATTTTTTTCCACAGTCTTTTTAAAGTCATTTTTATATTTGCTTGAACCCTGCTGTATTTGAGAGGGAGATTCCTCTGGGGCCCTTCTGTCTACCTTCTTTTGTTGCCTCTTCCCTTTTAGTGGCACGGGCAAGATGAAGCTGCCTCTGCAGCCTGCAGCAGGTGCTTTCATTCACACTCTGGGAGATGCTTCTTAGCATAGAGCAGTAGTCAGTCACACACGTGTACAGTAGACCCCAACTTATATGTAGGTTGCAACCATGCGTAAGTCAAATTTTATGTAAGTTGGGATTAGGTGAGGAAGAGGCCCTGCCACCTTTGGGTCCCCTGATCCTGGCTGTGCCTGGTTCCCTGTTCCTGTGAGTGGCGGGGAGCCCAGAGCCAGAGACAGCATCTCTGGTCAGTTTCTTGGCTTCCATAAGTGGTGGGGAGCCAGGAAACTAACCGACACTGCTGTGCCTGGCTCCCAGCTGCCTGCATCTCCCAGGAGCCATGAACCAGGTGGTTGCAGGAGCCAGGAAACTGACCAGCACTGCTGTGCCTGGATCTGGGCTCCCTGCTGTTCATGGGAGCCAGGAAGCTAACCAGCGCAACAGAGTTGGTCAGTGGCCCAGCTCCTGCAAGCAGAGGGGAGCCAGGAGCCAGGCTGCTGCCTGGTTCCTGGCTCCCTGCCACTCACTATTTCTACTCGCGTTATTGCAAGTAAGTTGAAATTGTGTAAGTTGGGGGTCTGCTGTACTCAGATGTTTGTCATGCTTATCGTGGCAGTATCTAAACACTGGATCTCCCACCTCAGATGGCTGACAGCCTTGGAGCAGGTTCTCCAGTATCACATTAGCCCTGAGTGGACTGTCCTTTGTTTTCTGAAAAGAGATGTTTCCAGCTGTTGTGTGTTGATAATGTTGCTGCTCACTGGGTTTTGTAACTGTCCTAGAAGTTGCTTTTCTGGAGGTGGGGATGGGTGTGAAGGGAGCAGAGTGAGTCTCCTTTATATAGATGGCATCCTGGATTCTGTGAAAGGTTTAAACAGTCTGGGCAGCAACACAGCTGCCTGGGGTTAAATAAGCTGTAGTTCTCCAACTGCAGGTGGAGGTGGACAAGGGCTTTGCAGTGTGGCAGAAGCTTCTGGAGGCAGCTGATATGGTGAAGGTGACTAGGGTGTGTTCTCTTCTTTCTCCTTTCAGGTCATCTTGAGAGCAAGTCCAGCGTCAAGCGTGTACTGGCAATCACCACAGTGTTGTCACTGGCCTACTCTGTTACCCAGGTGAGCGTGTGGGGCTGGCAAGTTAGTGCTAGTGAAGCAGAGCCTGCTGTTTGGAGCTGAGCAGTGTTTGTCTGCGAAGAGCAGGCCAGTTGTGTGGAGAACAGGGCCTGTTACTTTGGAGTCTGGGGAGGAAAGAAGTGTGGCTAAGAGTAATCCAGCATTCTGTGAGACTGGTAACCTCATGGGAGCTTTTCACCTGTACGGCAGCAGGTAGGAGCCAGCCCAGGTCAAGGGGACTGGTTGGTTCAGTGAAGGGTCAGGGGATTCGATACCAGCAGAAGGGGGCTGGTTGGTTGAAAGGATTGAGGAGTGGGAACTGGAACTTTTCACATTTAGGGAAGTGCTTTCAAAGTATACTAACGTCCATACGTACTTCCATCCTAACTCAAAGCAGGAACATGACATGCTTTTTAATCAGAGCTGTCCAGGGTCCCTCACAGCCTCATGTCTCCTGCCACATCTCATCACGTTACCACTTGGCATATTAGCTGCAGCTGACTCTCTCTCTGAACAATGTGGTCTGTGTCTGGGCATGTTTTCTTCTTCCCTAGTGACTGTGTCCAGTCCTTTGTAATAGTCTATCTATTGGAAGCAGTACTGGAGTAACAAGGTGGTTATTGTTCAGTGCTTGGGCTCTCTCATACAGAGGCAGTGAGCTGATCGTTACCACATGATATGCTGAAAGAGCCTCATTAAATTTCAAGTGGCTGAGCTGTATCTGGATTCAGGAATTCCCCCTTTTTCTCTTCATTGTCTGTGCAGTCAGATCTCTCTAGCCTACTTTCAGAAGGGCTCCGGTATATGACACTGGCTCTTCTTTCCCTGCTGTCCATAAATGCAAGGGTTTTATAGACTGACGCTTACTATTTTGACATCCAGCTCTGGAGGAGGAACATTGGACTTGCCATTCCAGGTCAGTCCAGTCTTCTCCATCCAATCCTCCTACAGACCTGAGCACTGTCTGGTCCCCTGGCTGGCTTGCTTGCTTCGCTCCCCACACCAGCCCCAAGGGAGGGGTTTCTCCCTTTGCACTAATGTGCTTGCACATGCCTTCAGATGGATGCTTATGTACTACTAAACAGACCCTTTCCACTTTCTTCCCCATTCTGCTGTGGCTCCCTAGCTTTTCACCCACATCTCAACCACTGTCTTCCTAGATGAGGCTGGTGTGTGTGAGAGAGAGAGAGAGAGAGAGAGAGAGCGAGAGCGCAATGCAAGGTCTAGGGCTCAGTGAAGCAGTTGTCACTGAGCATGTGTCAGTGCAAATATCCTTTGTTTGGGTGTCTGTTAGTAGTGTTTCCTGGGGATGATATGGAAGGGTCTGCAAAAGGCTGTGTCCTGATAATGCCTTTCTTTCTGTTAGGGGACACTGGAGATCCTTTACCCTGATGCTCATCTCTCAGCAGAGGACTTCAACATTTATGGTCATGGAGGAAGGCACTTCTGGCTTGCCAGCTCCTGTTTCTTCTTCCTGGTAAGGACAAAGCATGTTCTGACCATCCCTGAGACACATAAAAATATAGTTTGGAGAGGTGCCAAACTGGTATCTCTTCCCTGGTGCGTGTAGCTACAGGTTGAACCTCTCTCCGTGGCACCCTCTGGACCTGACCAGTGCCAGATGAAAGAATTTGCCAGATGACAGGAGGGCAATGTTGTCCAGCACATTACCAACACTTCCACAGCTTAGTGGGCACTTAGAAGACATTGGGGATAACTTAGAGGTAAATAACAGCACAGAGCACTGAGAGCCAGGACTGGGGGCTGTGAACAAACTTTATGGGACCATGGGAAACTTGGTCACACCTACGATAAGTGGTTGTCTGGCTGACTAAAATCATGCCAGATTATGGATGTTGCCAGATGAGAGAGTTCTGGTTTAGAGACTTTCAACCTGTACTATCTCTGCTTTCCTAGCTGCCTGATCTCTTCTAAAAGGCCTAGTGAGAATTGACTCTAGTCAAATGCAAAGCTACAAGCAGTAGATGGTCCCAGGTCTGCTTATTCTCTTATAATGCCTTGGATGCAGTGTTGGACCAGGGAACTCCTGAGAATTGATGCTGCCCTTAGGAAGAAGGAAGGCAAATGAAGACTGTGTGGGAGGGACTCCATTTCTGGTAGCAGAATTCTAGCTCTGCTTGATGCTTCTCCCCAGTGTTTCACAGTCAAGAGCCCTCAAGGCCTGAGCCAGGAAGCGCCTGAGCATCTAGGGCTCTCATTGGCTTCCATAGTAGTGGCTTGGTTCCCTGTATCTCTTCGCTCTTCCATGTGAATTCATGTTTACACGGTGTCACTGGGGTTCTGGCACTTTGCACACCCACCACTCCCTTGAGACTCTGCAGTTTAACACAAAGCCAGGGGGAGGACCATTGGCAAGGGCAAGGACCAAGCTCTCTCCTTCTGCTTCAACAGGTCTATTCTTTGGTGGTGATTCTTCCAAAAACTCCTCTGAAAGATCGGATTTCCCTGCCATGTAAGTGGGCATGCCAGGCTTCCTATGACCCTGTCAGACACTTCTGGGACAGAGTTATGTATTGGGTGCAGGATGGGGGTTGTTCGCATGGAAAGGAATCAAGGTTTCCTTAGGCCTCACCTGTAAGCAAATGTACTGCAAATACACACACCTCTCAACCACTGATTGAGGCATTGGGTATGTTGCAGGGGATGGAGAAGGGGTTAGTTTGCTCTTCACGGCCAGTAAACCTGCTCTGTGGGGTATCTGTTTTCTGGATGGTAGCTTTGCTCTGGCTGCTCAGCATTAGCTCTCCAGATGCCAGCACCTTTTCATACTGGTGGACAAAGAATGTAAACAGGGACTACATGATGGTTACCTTGGGGCAGTGCATGCACAAGTAGCTAATTCTTGCGTGGTGAAATCCATTCAACTATCATATCCTGCATTTTAGGGTCTCTCCCTCCTGAGATGACAGCGGGTGAGAGAGTATATTTCTGTCTCCACTGTGCCTGTCAAGGCACTGAATGAAGAGAGTGGGACTTTTACGTTATTGGAGTTGTGGGGAGGAGGTGATGTGAGTTTTGAGTCCCAGTAAGATTCTTGTAGAGGCCTGCTGATGGGGGAGCGTAAGGGGTAACTGCATAGGGGCCTGGTGTGTCAAAGGGTCCTGGAGATTCTGGCTGCAGCTGCTGCCCCTTTGAAGCATCATGGGAGCCTGGTTTCTAGGAGCTGGGTTCTGTGCCCCTTGTGTGGTGTGTAGGCCCGCCGTTGGGTGGTGATGGCAAGGAGGCAGTTGCCCCAGGCCCTTTTAAAGTACAGCGGTAGCGTTGCTCTGGCTGCATGCAGCTGTGAGGGAGTGTGGGGAGGGGACAGCACCATGGCTGGAGCAGTGCTGAGGGCTGACTGCCCTTGGCTTTACCCCTTATACCCTTGGCCCTGGCCCCTCCCAGGGGACAGAGCCAGGCTCACCATGCCCTGGGGCCTGTGGCATCTGTCAGACCCACTGGGTGCATGGAGCTGGCTGGTGGACTCTGTCGGCTCTGCTGCTCTTGTAAGGTGTAGTGAGTACCATGAGGAAAGGCTTGGCTTCTGAAAAGCAAAGTGTCCTGTTGTGTAGCATATAAAGTTACATCATCTCAGCATGCAGCTGCTGACTGGCTGACTGCTTGGGAGGCAAAAACTCTAAGCTTTCCAGATTAGCAACTCCTAAACAGGCAATCAGTCTTGTCTGGTTTGGCAACTCTGCCACTTTTGTTAGTATGAGACCTGTGGAGCATGCTGAAGTGACTGCAGTAGCTAAACTGTGGGAAGGATGGTTCAGGCTATCTACTTCTATTAGATAATTTGATTGGTTTTATTTAAAAAAAAAAAAATTGTCCATGTGATGCTGGCCAAAGTGAGGGGAAATCCTGGCCATACTGCTGGCGGGTGCTGGGCAGGTTTGCTAGACCACAGCTCTGACAAATCTACCTAACTCCAGACCTGCAATATGCTGTTCTATTCTAGTTTTGGCCTCTCTCTCCATTCTGCTAATAACCTTCACACCTGATGCATGGTGCCCCTTGCATGACCTCCATGCAGCTTTGCTAATCCCTTCGTTTCTGACTCTCAGAACCTCTACCAGGTCAGTCACAGGCCTCTGTGTGCCAAGTTACTACCTGTGTTGCATATTTGTTTGCCTGGCAACCAGTCGGGTCAGCGTGCTCAGCTGTAACAGGCTTGCATGTATGGCCTTGAAACCACCCTTTGAACTCCAGATTTTTCTTGATGATGTGTGAGCCTGTAGTTTTATCCATTCTACCATATTAAGAGAGAACTGTTTATTTCCTGGCACTTGCAGAGCTCCTGGAACAGGGTGTGGTATGGGGAAGAAACATGGACTTCCTGCATTCCAAACATTCCATAACCCTTCCCTTCTGTACATGGCTGGTCACTTCCACGAAGCAGGGTGTAGTTAGCATGATCAGGCATTTGGTCAGTGCTGAGGGGGTTAGATTTCATCCTTGTGTCCTTGCCTATCTTACAGCTAGAAAGAGCTTCTATGTCTATGCTGGAATTCTCGCTCTGCTGAATCTGGTGCAGGGCTTGGGCAGCACCCTCCTTTGTGTGGATATCATAGAAGGATTGTGGTATGTATCTGGGGGCCCCAGCATCCTCCCTGTTGCTATAGATAGGTGTTAGGGTTGGCAGAAGGAGGAGAGCCAGACTGAGCAAAACTTACTTAATGAGTGCCTCACATCGCCCTTCTCCCAGGAATAGGCCCGGGGTACTGAACTTCCTGTCTGACCTTAAAGTGAAATAAAAGTGTTGGCATGGATGAAACAATGCTTCTGTTAAGAGCTCCCTGTGGGAGGCACCAGGAAAAAGCAGCAGTGTAGGAAGCTCCTGAAAATGAGTCTTATAAATTTATCCCTTAGTTCTTTCCACACAGGCCTCTTGTGCCAGAGTGGGGCAACATGGTTTCCAATGATGATGACCCATTGGCTACATCTTGTCTGGGTTTTTCACATTGAGAGAGACCCTGTTCAGAAGATATTGATAGAAAACACGAACACAGTTTTCCAGAAGTGGTGTGGGGAAATCTCTTGAGCTGTGTTTTGGAACTGGCAGGATCTGCTCTGGGATGCAATGCCCTGCTATTAAGGGGCTCTCCCAGAGTTTGAATTGGGTATACTGCACTGAGAGGCTGTGTTGTAGACATTTGCAGCTGGCTGGTTCTCTCCATGTGGGCCTGGGAATGGTGAGGCTTTGGTGGCAGAACTCATTAATTTGCAGCAAGGTAATGTGCGTATTTCCAAGAATGCTCTTCCTGCTACTCATCCGCCCTCAACCGGTGTGTCTTTGATACTTTGCTTGTAATGGGATCCCCTCATGAGTGGATGGTTGCGTTGTGTTCATTGCACAGCAGACGCTAAATGGCTGCATGTTTGTTCTTGCCTCCAAAGCTGTGTTGATGCCACCACGTTCCTCTACTTCAGCTTCTTTGCACCTCTCATTTATGTGGCATTCCTGAAAGGCTTCTTTGGGTGAGTAGCCAAAAAGGGGGTTTCAATGTCAGTGGATCTTTGTGCCAAACATGCTCCTTTTGTAAAATAAAAGCATTTGATGGAGCAGTGGGTAGACACTCAGGAGAACTGGGCTCTGTTCCTGGCTGTGCTGTTTGTTCCCTGTGTGATCATTGATAAATTACTTCCCCGCTCCGTCACTGCTTTTCCCTGTCTCTGTAATCGGGATAATACTTAGCAGCTTAATTCTGACATTCCTGAGAGGAGTTTAACATCTCCAAAGCACTAGTAAGAGCTAAATTGTTGTCCACTGAAGTTAATACTTGACTGATTAGGGGGAGCCTGAGTCCCTCAGTGGGATTAAATTGGTATCTTTTCTCCTGGATTTTCAATGGGTTTAGAGAAACAGTCTGTGGATTAGATTACCTAGCATGATGGAGATCCAAAACCTGAGCCTGCTAACTACTTGAACATCCCTCCACCCCTCACAAATACACTCTGACAGACTGATATTTGGGCTCGAGGTGCCACTATGTGACCAGACTGAGGAAATGCAGGAGTGTCTCTGGAACAGGAGACAACAAAACATACAGATATATTTGTGTGAGTCTTGACAGCGAGGGAGGAAGCAGCAGATTTTTAACCCCATTTAAGACCTTGAAGTGCTCTCAGAACAATTACAACTGTCTCTGGGGCTTCTTATGCAGTCTGGAGGGGGCTAAGTTTTGTTTGGAATTGAGTGTAGATGGAAACTGCAGATTATTCAGATAAAAAACATACCTCCTGTCTGAGCACATCTGAAGTCCCCTAGAAGAGCTGTGTGGTGACAGCCTGGCCTCATTGAAGTCAGCAGCAAAACTCACATTGATTTCAATGGCACCAGGATTTCACCCTGGGCATTTAGGAGTTAGAAGTGCTGTGAGGGGAGCACATTTCTCGACATGCCACATTCCAGCCATGGCTGTGCGGTTGTAGCTCTGCCATTGCAGCTCATTGCTGAGCTGCAGAGCCCCCTACTGTTTTGGTTGTGGAACGCCCTGATGGTAGCTCCGTGGAGTAGGGTGTGGTGGCTGACTGTCCTGTAGGGGTCAAGTATCAGAGGGGTAGCCGTGTTAGTCTGGATCTGTAACAGCAACGAAGGGTCCTGTAGGGGGTGAGCAAGCCTTTTACATCGGGGCCCCACTTTCCGTCCCTGCAATTAGCCTCAGCCACCCTCCACCTGTCCAATGTAATCTAAACAGTCAGAAATTTGGGTTATGTTCTTATGTTAAAAAAAACCCTTTCAGCACATGTAAGAAAAGTGTGCAGAATGTAAAAACTTTATTACTCGGTATATACACTCGAATACACAGACATAAAAACAGTAATATATTTCAACATTTTTAATGAGACGGATGAGGCTGAGATCCAGCAGCTTATCGTGCTGCCCCCCCCCATATAAAATTTCATGCCTCCCCCAGGGAGCCCACCCCCCACTTTGCGCATCCCTGCTTTAGAACAGGGCAGGTTTCTTGTAGCTGCTGTGGCCTCTCTTCAGCTACCGCAGCACTTAACCAGCGTCTTACTTTTTTTCCCCCGACTCCAGATCTGAGCCAAAAATCCTGTTCTCCTACAAATGCCAAGTGGATGAGCCAGAGGACGTAGACGTGCACCTCCCCCATGCTTATACTGTGGCCAAAAAAGAGGGCCTGGATTCCAGCTTCTACTCCAGCACCCAGATTGACACCGCAGCCTACCTGGATGACATCGCCTCAATGCCCTATCACGTGGGCAGTGTCAACAGCATTGACAGTGATCGCTGGAAAGCCATGAATGCCTAAAGCAACGCAGCACTCCAGGATGATGCCACCTTCCCATGTCACGCAGCTGCTGGGATGCACATCACAGACTGGACCTTAGTTACTTGGTGTGGCTTTTCCCTCTTCCCTGGGGGTTTTAAGAAAACCCCACGGAACAAAACAGCTCCAGCTCTCCCAGACGGACCTTTTGTATCTTCATGTGAGGACAACCCAGACCAGCTTTGTTCATAAATATTTAATGCTGAATCTTCCTGATCCTTAGTATTACAGATGTAGCTGTGACCCAAATGATGGGCCTGGCTGGCACCTGCTCCTTTTCAGTGACTGAAAACACTTGTGTAACTGGGAGGGGAGTGGGATTTGGAATAGTTGAGTTGCGATTGGCTTTTCCGTGGCACGCATGTGAGAAGCCTTCAGCACGTGTAGCCAAAGGCGCTTCTTAGGCTATTTTAATAGGTTCCATTTTCCAAGTCATACTGTATTGTAGGAAGAACAGTGTCTAGAGAGAGGAAACCTGGGAGAGCAGGGGGCTACACCCCAATTTCAGCAGATACCAATGGAAATCATGAGCTTCAGTAAAATGAGAATTATTAGGAGTGTTTTGGGTGTATAAGGGAGAAGGCTTACTGATGTGTCTTGTGACCATTACAAGGGCATGGTCTGGCACAACAGCTATATCCTGGTTCAAAACAAGAGACTTTTAAAGTGACGGCATTGCTGTCTTTTGGGGAGACTGTGGCTATGGGAGACTCTCTGAAGACCAGGCTGCTGTGCACTGGACTCCAGCTGTGAACTTGCAGTGACAAGTGGTTATGTGTTTTACACTGAATTGGGGTTGAATTTTAAGAATAAAATTGCCCAAATGTGAGTGTTTCAGATCTGCTTTACAACCCTGGCTAAATTCAGAGCTCCAAGAGAGCTGTCGAGGAGCAAGCTGGCTTTGAAGATGAAGGCTCCAGAGGAATTCAGATGGTTTCAGCAGAGCAGAAATCCAACATGAATACTGTTTGCCAATGATCAGTAATGGGTGAACTGTAGGAAACCACCGGAGTGCCAGGATCAAGGTGAAAAATGTTGTAGACTGGGAGGTAGATAGGATGCAGGCAGACAAGCGAACTGCTACTACTACTATGGCTGCTTCCCTCTCCTGACTTGTGGTGTCTTACAGCTTGCACCCTAGCACAAGTCTTACAGCTTGCACCCTAGCACAAGTCACACTGATCTCAAATGAAAATACTTCCTTGAATTTAGAACATGGTTCTTTTAAAACTTTCCAGGACCTGCTATTAACCTCTTCATGATGAAAAACAACGGGATCCCTGCAATCTGACATGGCATTTTTGGATCTCATCATGGTCCAAACGTGGTGGTTCCACTGAAGGCAGCAGCAGCAGCTGGTCTTATGGTGCCTCTGTGGTTGGTTTGGATTCAGTGATTGCAACTACATTTTCTTCCTGTAGCACTTAGGGGAGTGGGAGCATGTGTCTCCAACATAGGAGCTCTGGGATTTGGAGGCTCTAATATCAGAAGTAGCAGCATTCCATTAGAGATAACAGGGTGAGACCATTTTAACCATTTTGAGATTTTGTGTGTCTTTCTCCTATGAGTATGTCTTGTGCCTGGCAGCCAAACCAAGGGTGGAGGAGGCTGAGACTTTTTAGGAAGTGCTTGCCCTGTGATGAGAGGGTGATTTGAATTGTGGGTAGGTAGGGGGCAAATGCAGCACAGCCAGCTTTCAGAAGCACCCAGGGTGGGGAAGAGGAACCATAAGGAGTGAGATCTGGAAGCTAGTGCTGGTCTTTGAACCCATGCAAGCACCACGTCATTCCTCTTGCTACTGAGCAGTGCAGCCTCTGTATGGCCAGGAAGTTCTGCGGCCTTTGGATTTTGCCCTCTTAATCTGCCCACAGTGCTGTGATGTGAAGGAAAAGAGACTTTGGTTTATTTTTAAACTTTTTATCTACTTTTTTAAAACAGAAACTTTTCTGATTGCTCCATCCAATATTTGGGTTGAATTCTTCATGTGGCTCTTCAGAGCCTTTTAAATGTGCTCCACGTGTAATGACTCCAACAGGCAGAAGCTGAAATTGTGCTCTTCCTTTTTGTCAAGCTACTTGGCCAGGTCAGCCTTTTCCACAAGAGGGAAATGTTGCACTTTCCCGCCATTGTGGACATCCGTTCAGCTCCACTGATGTTAACAATGTTGGGGGAATCGGAGGAGAAGGCTGCTTGAAACATTGCAACTTTGGGCAGCATTAGATGGCACGCCCCCCCGAAATGCTGGTGGCCTAGTGCTTCCATTGTGGCTGATACTACTGAAGTTGAACCAGTGTAGCGGGGGGCGGGGGGAGAAGGAGAGGAGGAACTCTTGAAAAAAGTGGCCTAGGGTGGGCAGGGCTTTGCAGACTGGTTCAAGAGTGTTTGTTGTTTGTCTAGACCTATCCAACCCCAATGAGTAAATGCTGAAACTCCTCAAGAGCCTAAAAGTGATGTCATTCTTGTTCCCCTGGTGATGTGAAGCACAGACTATGAATACAACTTATCAAATACTGAAGGATCAGCTAGACAAATGTTCAGTGTGTCCATCAGTTCTCCTTCTCCAAGACTCAGTGTTTCCCCAAGTTAAATATTGTCTCTGAATGTCCCACATTGTCTTTTACTGAGGAGCTTCTTCAGTAGGTGTAGGACTGATCTTCCTTCTGTTGTCTTTTTTATGTCTGTAATGCCTCTGAGGCCAGCACATGGTATGGTCCAAGAGCAGTAGTGTGTGTGTGTGTGTCTCGGGGGGGGGCGGGGACTGGGGAGATAAAAAACAGTGATGTGTACATTTTTGTTTGTAAAATAAAAAAAATGAAATTTGGCATAATAGTAATACTTTATGTCTCATCACCTAGGCTATATAAATGTTCTTCAAAATCTTTTTAAAAATTTATCTGCTATAGTGTAATGTACCATCGTCTTTTCAGAGAGGGAGGCTGTGATTTTTTTTTTGTGCATAATCGTTTATCCTAGCAATAACCATCTAACAATATGGGGCTGCAGTGACAGTGGTCCCTAACTCCAAGTAATTTAAGTAAATTAAGACTTGACCTATTTTGCTCATCATCTCTTCCTCTCTTGAATCTGACAGCTTCCCTTATCTGTGTCCCGACTCTAGCTTTTGCAGAATGCTTCTGCGACCACATCTTATGACAAAGTAGCTTGATCGTATGCTCAACATTCTCAGCCCTGTTAGGGAGATGTTAATTTTAAGATCCATTTAATAAATACTCTTAAATATAACCCTCCATCATATTTCTGTAGCTGATCTCATGCCTTTTGTGCTCTTTGTTCTCTCCACCTCTGTTGGGCTTGGATGTTGCCCTATGCTTACCTTTGTTAGGTCCTGACTGTCTTGATGGGCTCGTTGGCACTTGGTGGCTCCTCTCTGGAGGGAATGTGAGTTATTGCTGCAGTTGCTGCTTCTGTGTTGCTGGTTCTGCTGCTTCTGTTGTGTCAGCTGTTCTCTGCCATGCAGAGAGAGAGGCTGTTAAGTCTATGTTGCCTAGCAACCATCACCAGGGGGTAGTTCATTGGCCCACTCTTCTCTGTCAAATCTAGCATCTGGCAGTGGATACTAGACAGGCAACAAAAGTGGATGCATGAGGGAGTGAACTTGCAGCTTGTTGAATGCTCCCCTCCTGTGTTTGTGGGCAATGTCTGGTGGCAGGTGCCAACTCGGTAAGGGACTCAAGGGCTTCAGTGATATTTGGGGTAACCAGTGGTAGCTTGGAGAGAGGCATGATGGGAGCAGAGGCTTGGGAAGGCTGTGGCTTAGGGTGAGGAGATCCGTTGGTCAGTGTTAGAGCACTAGCTTTGTAAACTAGGGGTTGTGAGTTTGATGCTCCATGGGGCCACAGATGTAAAACACCTGTTTAGGAAGGGGATGGGAGCTGGGGTTCAGAATGGAAGATTGTGCCTCAGGGAAGGGGTCTGCAGGGATGGCAATTTATGGTGAAGGATGGTAGGCTGGGGTGTGGGATAAACGATTGCAGGGATGTGTGGGGTAAGTGCCAGGCATCTTTTATCTTTTACAGCCAACTGCATCTGAGTTTTCAAGCACAGAGAAGATGGTTGCTGTGTGACAGGGTCAAGCAGCCTGGGTAGCACCGCAGAAAAAACCCAGTAGTGGCCAGGCATTAAGAAGTAACTGGTGTTAGAGCTAAGGGGGCCTCTGTGTCTCTACCATGGGACTGGATCAGATCCTTCTGTGGCTGAGGGGAGGGTCTTAGAAATCTTGTAAACATTTCTTCACCAAGTTCTGCCCAGATGTTTCCTTTGGGAGCTGGCAAGGATTCCCCCTAAATTCTTGGGGATCTCACAGGGGAGCCCCAGATGGCTGTTTGTGGGAAGGCTATGTTAAATGTTTTGCTTCCTTTCTGTACAGAAACCTTTATAAGGCAAATAGTGTCTATGTTTTTGTGTTACTGAATAATCCAGGTGTCTCAGTCGTGGTCCATGACCCCATTGTAGTAGGTACAGTACACGCTCAGGACAAAAATGGGCCCTGCCTCAAACTAACAAACTCATGGGCCTGGATTTCTTTAGCTGGATCTATGCTGAGGGACCCTGGTGTTTGGCCAGAGCACTGCTGTTGGACCAAGTCTGCAGTTTTCATATTTATTAAACTATCATGTTAAGTTTCACATGAAAACCTCTGTCGTAAATGTGTAACGAGTAAAGAGGCAAGTACTATATTACGTGTGTTTGTCATATCTATAAGTGATTAACTGACTTCTGAAAATGAGGGAAGTTAAACAGTAGGTTGTGTGAGGTGCTTTAAAAATTGGTCTAGGAAAGGGCACCTTGGAAAACAACATGTCTGCCAGTCACCACTCTGATCAATCTGCTACAGACTGTACCTCTGTAGTCCAGCACCCTCTGGCCCTGACAGTGCCCGATGAAAGAATTTGGTGGACCACAGGAGGTCAGTATTGTCTAGCTGTAGCACATTACTAACACTTCCACTGCATACTGGTCTCTTAGAAGATGTTTAGGGGTAAATTACAGCTAAATAGCAGCATATAACACTGAGAGCCAGGACTCGTGGCTGAAAACAAACTTTATGGGACTATGGGAACCTTGGCCAAACCCATTGAAAGTGGTCATCTGGCTACCCAAAATCATGCTATATTACAGATACTGCTGGACAAAAGGATTCTGGATTAGAGGGGTTCCCATTGTACTACATTTTCCACGTCATTTATCTGCCCTTTCTGTTTAGATTTTTTTTTTTTTTGAGCCCCGTTAGGCAGGGAGCCTCTCCTATGGAGCTGTACAGTGTCAAGTACAAGAGGCATGTGCTTTGCCCCTCCGTGGGACCTCTGGGTGTCACTGTCCTACACCTAATAAAAAGCAATAATTCAGAAAAGCTTTGAACTGAAGTAGGTGATAGGTCAGGAAATGTTACCTTGACCAGCAAAGCATTATCTGAAATTGATTTAAAAACAAGTACGATCTGCAGTCAAAGAAACTTCATGCACTGAGTGGAAGATAAAATCAAATGAGTGGAATGCCCTCCAAGGATACTTCTTGTATAGTGATGGACTAGGAATTCCTTGAAAGGGAAAGAAATGCCTGTGCCTGGAATAGGGGGAACTGGATAGAATGATCATATTGATAGTCAAAACAAAAAGCAGTCAAGTAACATTTCAAAGACTAGCAAAATAATTTATTAGGATAGGTGTGTGATAGCTGACCACCCCCTTTCTGGACATTTTAGCGGGATAAGTTTCATGGCCATTCTGAGTATCCTTTGGTATCTTAAAGCCTGCAGAGTTACCCTAGTGAACTTAAATGCAAGAGGTAACATCTTTGCTGCTGGACTTTGCAGGTATTTCCTGTCCAATCTAGGCAATGGTGTGGCTGTCTTAGGCTGTCACCATCAAAAACAGCTGCATCCAAAGCAATCCCTGGGAGCAAAGATAAGAGTATTCTGCTGTTCGCTCCCCCTCTCCCCATGTGCTATTCTGTTTTCTCTTCTGTTTGGCTTTTGCCTAAAGAAACTAAATTGATTATTTTTTTATCAAAGTGAAGATTTACAAGGTGACTTTGATTTGACCACTGTCGATAAATACTGACCTAGGTGGGAAAAAGATTTCTGATAGTAGAGGGCTCATCAGTCTCGCAGAGAAAGGCCTACCCAGATCCAATTGCTGGAAGCTGAATTAGATAAATTCAGACTAGAAATTAGGTGTCAATTTTTAGCAGGGAGGGTAATTAATCATTGGAACAATTTTGCTTAGGGAGTTGGTGGACTGTCCATTATGGGGAGGCTTCAAGATTAGACAGCTTTTTGAGTGAGATGCTCTAGCACAACCAGAAGTGCCTTAAAGTGCCTTCTAGCCTTAAAATACATTGGTCTAATCAATTCTGACATTAACTGAACTCCATAACAAACCAGGACAGGCTAAGATTTGAACCAGATCCACTAAAGCATGAAGGGAAATCAATTAGCAGAAACTTGAGTAGACCAGCCAGATGTCATCCCAGATGAGGGATGCCAGTAGGGCACAGAGGATGAAGTGCACCAGTTTGCAAATGACCTGTGTACCATATCCTGCTTATGGTATGTGAATTAGGCAGGCATCAGTGAGACACAAGTTCTTTCCTCTCCATTCTCTTGTGTATATTTGGTAAAGAACAGGACTCATCATAACAAAAATGCCATCATCAGACTGAACTATTCTTTTCCCCAACAGAGCCTTGCTAGTATCAGCAAGAAACTTTTGAAATAAACAATTTCCTTCTGAATGACTTTGAATGTGAATGAAATATGAAAAGGAACTTTTCTAGCATGAATAACCATTAAACTTTGAATTCCAAGAATTTTAATGTTTCTCTTTTGCTTATCATGGTTTCTATTTTTCAAAAAAAAAGTTTGGAAGAATTATCCTATCACGGTCAATAGAGTACAATTGCCTTAGAGTCCATTTTATACAAGAAGCTAAATTCACAAGTAACTTTCCCATTTAAACAGGAAACTACAAGTTATGTTATCACCCCAGCATCTTGGAGCCTAATACCCGTTTATCATAACATAACACAATGGTGATTTATTGGTTCATATATTTAATCTCATTAGTGGTACAATAATTAAATAGGCATATCTTGCCAACTGCATATTCTGTTTTATTTGTGCTGTGTTTAATTAACTGCATTAACAGCATAAAATACACTAAATTAAATTAAGGGATTCCAAGTTCCACTATTGTAAGCATCAAGACGTTTTCCTGGAGCAAATCCAAAGTTCTTCTGTAAAACCTTTTAATATGTCTCCAAAACATAAAATTAATCATCTTTTTGCAAAATAATCTTAGTAATCTCTCAAAAAGCTTTGTGTATCTGGATCCTAAGATGTCTAGAGTGACCCATTAGCCTGGGGTTGATTGGCTAGAACAAATAATGGCACATTTTCTTCTCCATTTGCTTCTGGGTAATACGATTGAATCTTGACTGCTGTTCTTGTATGCCAGATCCAAATTTTTGAAAAAATAAAATTCCCTGGTTGGGGAGAGGGTCAGGTTGGAGGTGGAGCAGGTATAAGGGGTGGGGTTTGTAGTATAGGGGAGTTGCCTGGGGCCCTGTTCCTGGGGCATTGGGTGGGGTTGCCTCAGGCTCTGCCCCCCAGGATGGCCTTGGGTTGGATCCCTCTAAGTTTGTTATCCTCAGGATATGACTGCTGCTGAACCAGAGAATTTGCTGAATCTTGGGAGGTCAATATTGTGTAGCAGCATTACCAACAATTCTACTGCTTACTAGGCTGTTAGAAGACATTTGGGGTAAATTAGGGTTAAATAACAGCACAGAATACCATTTGAGAACCAGGACCAGTGACTGTAAAGTTTATGGGATGGCAGGAAACTTGCCCACCCCTGTGATAAGAGGACGTCTGGCTATCTAAAATGCTGGACCAGGGTGTATGGGGGGGAGGTCCTGGGAAGGCTGGGGCTTACAGTACTGTTCCTAGACTGCCTGAGAAGGCCAGGGCTGGCTATATGCTCCCTGACCTCCTGGGAAGAGAGGCAGGGTGTTGAGCACAGTGAGCGGGTAGAACAGGCCTCAATAAAATAATTTGATTGGAATTTACATATTATCCTCATATTTCAGTGTATAATATGTAGAATGGGATAAACAATTGGATGAAATTTTAGCTTGAATTGACTTCACTAGTGCTTTTTAAGTAGCTTCTTGTAAAATTAGGCAAATATCTAAATAAATTGATATACCCCAGAAGACATCAGCATAATCCCAGGCTACATGTGCCCGTGACTGATAAGCACTGCACTGAGGTATGTTCCATAACCTATAGGTAGAATGACATGGAATGTCGGCTGCTTTGTGGAATCATTCTTTAAGTGTGATTGAAGGTAATATAATCTTTTTAAGGAGGACTTTTCGTAGGTTAGCTATAAAATTAGCTACAATTCTGTCAGTGGACAGAAAATCCAGCACTGGGAAACTCTGTCTTGTAGAGGTGAACTTGTTTCATTTAAATATTTTGAAAGTGAGACATTTTCTTTTTGCCCGTTAACATGGTACACATGGTGGGCACTCCTCTCTAATATTCTTTCACGTTAGCTTATGAAAGGAAAATAGGTATGACACCTTTCTGTCCTAGTAAAGTCTATGAGCATTTTAGCAAGTCTGTTCAAATGACTCCATCTTTACTGCTCAAGTCTATGGAGATTCAACTTGTCTCCATTATTGACTTTGGATATTCACTCATCTGTTCCATTTCCATATTCTCTTTTAAAGCATATATCTACTCATCCTTCCCCCTGCAGATTCTATGGCCATTCTGTTCTTTCTTTTAATATGTTCTGCAGCCATAAATAAATAAAAGGCAGGTCGTGTATGGTTGACTCCACAGGAGAAAAAGGGAATGTACCCAAAGCAATACCCAATGCTCCTTCACCCCACCAGCCACCAAACCCCTCCACCTCCACTTTCTTTCAACAAGGTCTTGCTGTGTTCGGTGCTCTCTTACAATCAACAGACTACAGAAGAGCCTCCACTTTAATTTAACAGACCTCAGTGTGGTGGAGAAAATCCATGCAAATACAAAGTAAGTGAACCGACAGGCTCAGATTTCAGACTACAAGTAATAGCCCAGCATATACATTAAAAACCCCACTTATTATTTTGGATGCCTGCCCAGGTCGTGATGGGGAAAGCTTGTGAGTTAGCTCTACTGCCCTAGATCAGGGCTCTGGTTCAGCTCCTCTGGGAGGGTTGGGGGTGGCCTGCCCCAGAGCCAGTGGCAGACAAGGACCAATGGCTAATTCGGGCATGCCTGAGATGAGATTTCAAAGGCCAGGCCAACCCACACCCTTTCATGCTCGTTGCTCTCCGTGGTTGGGCCCCTCATTCTGCCCTACCCTGACACAAGCCCGGCAGAAAAGTCCCAGCCACCAAACTACATTTCCCAGGCTGCCTCGCGGGTGAAAGCCAGCACCATGCCTCTCCATTGGCTGCTCCAGTGCCAGCCGCCAATCAGAGGCGGGTTTGTTAGTAGGCGGACTAGAGAGAGTTTGTGTAGCTGTGGCGGCTGTGCTTCAGCCTAATTAGGGGGACAGAGCGGGATAACCTTCTCCAGCTCTGTCGGCATGGGGAGCAGCGAGAGCAGCTACGGGAACAGGAAGGTCTCGTTCGGGCTGGATGAGCAGGAGCGAGTGCGGGTCCTGCAGGGCATCAGGGTGAGAGGGGCTGGGGATGAGGGGCTTGGTGAGGGAGGGGAACCTGGGATGAGGGGGCTGGGGATGAGGCGTTGGGTGGAGGCGGAGGAGGGTGAATGGGGAAGAGCGGCAGGGTGGGGAGCAGGGCTGAGGAAGCAGGGAGTGGGTGGGAAAGCAGGGGGGAGGTGCTGGGTCAAGGGAATGACACCCAGCCATAGCATTCTTGCCTTTATAGTGACAGTCCTTATCCCCTGCCCGACCCAGAGCTGTCGAATGCATCTTATACTCTCACTGCCTGTGGGAGGTTTGACGTCAAAGGCAGGAGTTGGCTGCTCAGGGAGCATCCAAGGGAAGAGACCATCACCCTTAATAAGTATCTCCTGGGTACTTAGGGATTGGTGCAATGTAGACATGTAGGGAAATAGGAGTTGTTGCAAGTGAAGATTAGATGCCTTTCCAGAAGTGGGGTGTGTGGTGGGAGGGCAGTTAAAACTGGAGCTCAGGAAGGAGGCCTCATCTGCCTCATGATTTCACATTAAAGAGGTAGAGTTGGTGATATCACTAGTTTGCATTTTTCTTTTGTTTCTCTGTGTTCTTATCTCTCTTGTTATTCTTTTTCTGTTTTTGTTTTGCTATTTTTCACTATTTGCTTTTGCTATTTGTATTTGTATCTGTCTATCTGTTTAGCCCAAGGTGAAAGGGCCCTTTGAGTGATACCGGATAAGCCTGTCCATGTCTTTCCAGTCACAAGGATCATAGTAGTGTTGTTTCAGATTCCTCTTGCAGACCTTTGATACAGAAGGGAACCTGCTGCTTGGCTGGGTTTAGGGTTCAGTTCCGCGTATCAACTACACGGCAAAATGAATTGCTTTGTTAGTTTTATGTTGTTGCCCAGCTGGATGGTGGTGGAATTAGAGAAAATTGTTGATTCATGATTATTAGTCCTTCCATTGATCTCTGGGCATTCAGGCTAAATGGAGGAGCCCCAGTATTTGTCATTATAGGAGCTTCCACTAAATGAACAGAGGTCTCTCTAGCACATTCATTTGAATTGCAAAGCTGAATCTAGACACAAGATTTTATTAAAAGTTTTTATTATTTATTTTCTCATTTTTGGAATTTTAAGAGGATTATTTTATTTTTTACGAAAACTTCAGATAACTTATAGCTAGTGTGGACAGTTAATTTTCTTTCAAGGAAGTATATTCACTTCTCAAGAGTTGTTTAATTTTGTCCTTTTGTCACTAAAACTTAATAATAATTATGTAGGATTTTTTTTTTTTTTGGCAGTACATGTTGTATACCTTGAGCTATATTCCATGGGATCTGTTGATAGTGTATTGTGTGTGTGTGTTTTTTTTTATTTATAGTGCAGTTAGAAAGAAGTAATGTTGAAGACCTAAGACGAAACCAACAAAATCACAATATGTAACGAAGATGTTAAAATGCTGCTTATTTTTGGCACTAGTGAGAAAACTAAAATCTATGTTCTGATGTATGTTCCAAAGTATATCATTGGGAGTCTGACCTGGACACAGAAATTGAGCACCCTTTAATTTCCTGCATTAGGGAGGAGTTAACCTTGCCTATGTCATCAAAGGCAAGGGCAGAAAGACAGAACTGAATTCCCAGAAAAAAAATTGGGTTCATTTTCTACCTTTCCATAGTTCTGTGCGCAACTATGGGATTGGGAAATAAAACTTGAGTTGGGCACACTCATTCCTTCCATCATTACAGTAAACCGCTACTTTATGTGATTTTGACATACTCATTAATCGTATTAACACAAATGTCGAAATCCTGGACTCCTGCTGTCCACTTCCCCAGTTGGGGGAAGCAGGCAGCTGCAGCCTGGGGGGGGGGCGGGGGGAGCACGGCTTCCCCCAGCTGGAGGAAGCTGTGGACCTGCTCCTTTCAGTGCTCCACTGTCAGCTCCAGTGGTTGGAGCTGGTGGCAGAGTGCTGAAAGGAACATAAGAACATAAGAATGGCCATACTGGGTCAGACCAAAGGTCCATCCAGCCCAGCATCCCATCTGCCGACGGTGGCCAATGCCAGGTGCCCCAGAGAAGGAGAACAGAAGACAATGATCAAGTGATTTATCTCCTGCCATCCATCTCCTGCCCTTGTTCTGAAGGCTAGGGCACCATACTTTATCCCTGGCTAATAGCCATTTATGGACCTAACCTGCCAAAATTTATCAAGCTCTTTTTTAAACCCTAATAGCGTCCTGGCCTTCACAGCCTTCTCGGGCAAGGAGTTCCACAGGTTGACTGTGCGCTGTGTGAAGAAAAATTTCCTTTTATTAGTTTTGAACCTACTACCCATCAATTTCATTTGGTGTCCCCTAGTTCTTGTATTATGGGAAAAGGTAAATAATTTTTCGATATTCACTTTCTCCACACCATTCATGATTTTATATACCTCTATCATATCGCCCCTCAATCGCCTCTTTTCCAAACTGAAAAGTCCCAGTCTCTCTAGCCTCTCCCCATATGGGACCCGTTCCAAGCCCCTAATCATCTTAGTCGCCCTTTTCTGAACCTTTTCTAATGCCAATATATCTTTTTTGAGGTGAGGAGACCACATGTGCACGCAGTACTCAAGATGTGGGCGTACCATAGTTTTATATAGGGGAAGTATGATATCTTTTGTCTTATTATCGATCCCTTCTTTAATAATTCCTAACATCCTATTTGCTTTACTAACTGCCGCTGCACATTGCGTGGATGTCTTCAGAGAACTATCCACTATAACTCCAAGATCCCTTTCCTGATCTGTCGTAGCTAAATTTGACCCCATCATGTAGTACGTGTAATTTGGGTTATTTTTTCCAACATGCATTACCTGACACTTACCCACATTAAATTTCATTTGCCATTTTGCTGCCCAATCACTCAGTTTGCTGAGATCTTTTTGTAGTTCTTCACAATCCCTTTTGGTTTTGACTGTCCTGAACAACTTGGTGTCATCTGCAAACTTTGCCACCTCACTGCTTACCTCATTTTCTAGATCATTGATGAACAAGTTGAACAGGATTGGTCCCAGGACTGACCCCTGGGGAACACCACTAGTTACTCTCCTCCATTGTGAAAATTTACCATTTATTCCCACCCTTTGTTTTCTGTCTTTTAACCAATTCCCGATCCATGAAAGGATCTTTCCTCCTATCCCATGACCACCTAATTTACATAAAAGCCTTTGGTGTGGGACCGTGTCAAAGGCTTTCTGGAAATCTAGGTATATTATGTCCACTGGGTGCCCCTTGTCCGCATGTTTATTAACCCCTTCAAAGAATTCTAATAGATTAGTTAGACACGACTTCCCTCTGCAGAAACCATGCTGACTTTTGCCCAACAATTCGTGCTCTTCTACGTGCCTTGCAATTTTATTCTTTACTAGTGTTTCTACTAATTTGCCTGGTACTGATGTTAAGCTTATCGGTCTATGATTGCCAGGGTCTCCTCTAGAGCCTTTTTAAAATATTGGCGTTATATTGGCCGTCTTCCAGTCATTTGGTACCAAAGTGGATTTAAAGGATAGGTTACAAACCACTGTTAATAACTCCGCAATTTCACATTTGAGTTCTTTCAGAACCCTTGGGTGAATACCGTCTGGTCCTGGAGACTTGTTACTATTCAGCTTATCAATTAACTCCAAAACCTCCTCTAATGTCACTTCAATCTGAGTGAGTTCCTCAGATTTGTCACCTAAAAAGGCTGGCTCAGATTTAGGAACCTCTGTAACATCCTCAGCCGTGAAGACTGAAGCAAAGAAATCATTTAATCGCTCCGCAATAGCACTGTCTTCCTTGATCGCTCCTTTTATATCTTTATCGTCCAAGGACCCCACTGCTTTTTTAGTGGGCTTCCTGCTTCTAATGTATTTAAAAAACATTTTACTATCGTTTTTTGAATTTTTGGCTAGCTGTTCCTCAAAATCTTTTTTGGCTTTTCTTATTACATTATGACACTTAATTTGGGAGTGTTTATGTTCCTTTCTATTTTCCTCACTAGGATTTGACTTCCACTTTTTAAAAGCTGCCCTTTTCTCTCTCACTGCCTTTTTAACATGGCTGTTTAGCCATGGTGGTTCTTTGTTAGGTCTCTTACTGTGTTTTTTTTATTTGGGGTATGCATTTAAGTTGGGCCTCTAGTATGGTGTCTTTAAACAGTTTCCATGCAGCTTCCAGGGATTTTAGTTTAATTACTCTACCTTTTAGTTTCTGTTTAACTAGCTTCCTCATTTTAGTGTAATTCCCCTTTTTGAAATTAAATGCCAGAGTGTTTGACTGCTGCGGTGTTCTTCCCAACACAGGAATATTAAAAGTTATTATATTGTGGTCACTGTTTCCAAGCGGTCCAGTAACAGTTACCTCTTGGACCAGATCCTGCGTTCCAGTCAAGACTAGATCGAGAATTGACTCTCCCCTTGTGGGTTCCTGTACTAGCTGCTCCAAGAAGCAGTCATTTAAGGCATCAAGAAATTTAATCTCTGAATCCCGTCCTGAGGTGACATGCACCCAATCAATATGGGGATAATTGAAATCTCCTATTATTACTGTGTTTTTTGTTTTGATAGCCTCTCTAATCTCCCTGAACATTTCAGCATCACTATCACTGTCCTGGTTAGGTGGTCGGTAATATATTCCTAATGCCATATTCATATTAGAGGAATGAATTGTTATCCATAATGATTCTATGGAACATTTTGATTCCTTTAGGATTTTTGCTTCATTTGATTCTATATTATCCTTCACATATAGTACCACTCCGCCACCTGCACGACCTGTTCTGTCTTTCCGATATAATTTTATATCCCGGTATGATAGGGTCCCACTGATTGTCCTCATTCCACCATGTTTCTGAGATGCCTATTATGTCAACTTCCTCCTTTGATATGAGGTACTCCAGTTCACCCATCTTATTAGACAGACTCCTAGCATTTGTGTAAAAGCACATTAAAAAACTACCACTATTTATATGTCCGCCTTTCACAGACACGTTGGATTTTTTTATATGTGATTGTTTCACATCTGATCTTGCCCATATATTATTTCCCACGTTCCCTATCTGACTAACTTCTAGGGAATCCCTATCTATGGAGCCTCGTGTAAGAGAAGTCTCCGTCCGATCCAGGTGCTCCCCCGCACCAATCGGCTTTCCCCCACCTCTTAGTTTAAAAACTGCTCTACGACCTTTTTAATGTTTAATGCCAGCAGTCTGGATCCACCTTGATTTAGGTGGAGCCCATCATTCCTGTATAGGCTCCCCCTACCCCAAAAGTGTCCCCAGTTCCTAATAAATCTAAACCCCTCTTCCCTACACCATCGTCTCATCCACGCAAGGAGCAGCTGCGGGGCTTCCTCTGACTTCCACTACTGCATGGCTTCCCCCACCACTGGTGGGAGGAGAGGGGAAGCCCGGGGGAGCCCCACAGCCCCAGTGGGGAGACAGGAAACTGACCAGATGCTGTTGTGCCTGGCTCCTGGGGACTCTGAGGGGGGTGGGGAAAGCCCCTCAGCCCCCCAGGAGCCAGGTGCAGCAGCGCTTGGTCAGTTAACCAGCTCCTGCAAACAGCCAGGAGCTGGGAAACTGACCAGGCACTGCTGCACTTGGCTCCTGGCTCTCTGTGGTTGAGGGGGATCCGGAAAAGTGACCTGACGCTATTGCACCTGGCTTCAGGTTCCTAGGGGCTCAGAGTAGGAAGGTGGTGTACCCCTTCCCCAACTTATACAAAATTTGAGTTACATAGGGATTGCGAGGAATGCAACCCCTGCATAACTGGGGGTTTCACTGTATTGTTTTGTGGAAAACTCTGCCTCGAATTATAGCTTGTTGTTCAGTTCTTTGTCTAGTCTAGCCTTAAGACTCAGTTACTGGAACTCTATCACTTCCCGGTATGATGTATTTTCTAAATGTGATTTCAGCAACAGATAACTTGATCTGAAATAATGTTTTAAAATAGCATAACTAGCAGAATGTTGAAGCCAGATTTAAAAATAATTACCTGTTGAAAACTTGTCTTAATTTTTATTTTATACTAACTCACTTAACCTCTCCTCAACAAATTGCTGTAGCTCTCTGAAGATGTAGTGAATCGAATGAAGGAAAGACCTCAACTTAAAGGGGACCAGAGACCATCTTCCTATTCGTCTTCCTCAACCTATGTCACTGCATCATCACCACATGCTGCAGAAGGGAAGCCCAAGTCTACTACAGGTATTGCCAGTCTGGGCAGTGTCCGCAGGGTGAATGTACAGATTGGGAATTCATATTTTTGCAAGAATGTTGTAAGGTAACTAGAATAGTTGGGTCCTGGGTTCTGTTTCTGGCTCTGCCAATGAAACTTTATGACTCTAAACAAGCCATCTGACTTTTCAGTGCTTCTCTGTTTTCCCGTTTTGTCAAATACTTGTGTGACTTCATTAATGTTTGGTAAGGCTCTTTGGATACCGGGTGCAATAGCAGTCCTGAGTATTACAACCATGCTCCTAAAAGGGTATCGCTTGTATCAGCTCCTTTCCATGGACGGGGAATCTGCCATACATGTCTCATGTTAATTTGCAAGATCAGAAAGGAAAAATTTCATGAGCAGTTACTGGCTGTTACCAGAAGTAGAAGAGGACACACTGGCACAGCTTGGGTATTTTGCTACGTGACTTTATGGCTTGTTTTCTTATTCAAGTCAGCTGACTCTTGTTTTCCTCTCTGGTGCTCAAATATATATCATTGGTACGGTTGTCACTGATTCTATGAAAGTCCTAAACAATAACAGAGTGATGCTGGGGGTCGTGAACCATTCCTTTGCAGCCAGAGACCAACATTCATTTGTGACCCAAGCCTTGTTTAAAAGTGGGTTTAGTGATGCCTCATCCTTTTCCCTGTCTGTCCCCAACCATTTTATAATTTGATTTCTGTTTGGGAGAGGCTGGTGATGGAATAAGAAAAGATGCAGCAGGCATCTCATGATGTGATGGTAGTCAGTGGTTCCCCCCGCCACACAGTGGTCATTCACTTTTATTCTTCTCTTCAGGAATCCATCCACCAACTGCCAGTAGCTCTGAACAGAAGCTCTCTGAGGCAGAGGAGGACCTATACAAGAGGTAGGAGAACACCTGACTTTCTGTAAGGAGACTCGTGCTTTCTTGGCCACATGAATGCCCTATGTAATGGTGTATTCTAGAGTTTAATGGGATCATTGTATGTGTTATTGCATATTACAGTGTTTCCCAATTTTATTTGGCCACGGAACCGTTTTAAAGTCGAAAGAATTTTGCGGAACCACATTCTCAGGCTCTGCCCCCTATCTCCAGGCTTTACCTGCCTCAGCCCCCAAATCCACCCCCATCCTGCAAACTGCCCTGCCATCCCCAGGCTTAACCCCTCTCAGCCCCAAACCTGACCCTGGGACTAACCCATTTGTGGCATTGGCTCGGGAGTCTATGCCAGGTGGCCACATGCGCCCAACAGAAGGAAGGCTGGTGTGGAGGTATTCTGCTGGCGGGGTTGAGCTGACCTAGGCCCACTGGAGGGATGTGGCTGCTTGGGTAGCAGGGTGAGTGAGGGGCTCTTTGAGGCTCCCTGCTCTGCTGCTGCTGAAATAATGGAACTAAATTCAGTTGGTTTAATGGCCAGATTCCTTCCGATGCCCTGCTGGCGGTTAAATCAACTAAATTTAGTTCCAGTATTTCAGGGGCTATTGTAATGGAATTTTCCCCTGGAACCCTCATTTTCACTTCAGAAAACCATTTGGAAAACACTGGCATAGTATGTTTTCAATGAGGTCTTAATGTAGGCAAAGGCCACTGGGTGTCTTTTGTTGAACGAACATGTGACTCTTAGGTTTTGAGACAGTAACAGAGCTGGGAACCAATGGGAAGGTGTTTATAGAAATGTAGGCAGGAGGAGTGAAGAATGTTTTCCTCACCAGCTGTAGAAAATCATGTAAGACATAAAATATTTGTCCATTCAAGCCTAAAGTTGGGTCTACTTGTTTGTTCTTTTTGGGGAAAGTGAAAACTCCTAAGACTTCTGTGGTTGAGTCCTTGAAGAAACTTCTCTCCAGACTTAAAACTTCTTCATCAGTTTAACTGGGCATAGGAGTTAGAATCTCTGTATTTATACTTGAAATAATGTTTATCTAGACGTACAGCTTCTTCTCTCCCTGGAGCCTGCTCTACTACACCTGGGGGTTGCCTGCTTTTTGCATTTTGCTGTGGGTTTTTCCTGTATGGGGCATTTTGTCTTGCCAAGATGTCAGTGTAGTAAAGGCACAGTGAGAATTAGATGAATTACAGTATGTGAAATGTGGTCCTTGCTGCATTTCCCCGCAAGAGTCTCTACTGCTTGCCCCAGGGGTGGGGACAATAGGAGCTCCAGCTTCCTTATTGCTGAAGGGTTGTCTATTGTAAAACTATTACCATATGTTTTTCTAGCTCTCTAGCTGCCTATTCCTATTCTTTTTTTGCTCCATTAGCATTCTCCTGAGTTGATGCTTTCTCTGCATGTCACACAGGTCCAGTTTCTGGGACTATGACAATGAGTCTTCTTTAGTGCTACTGTTGATTATTCAAGCTTATAAAAGTGGTGCATTGACTGCATTATCCTCAGTGTTTCTGATGTGCCTAGTGGACTTGGGGAAGTTGGTTTGGCTCTACTATTTAAAGAGGTGTTGAAATCAGAATTGCAGATAGCCTTCACTCCTGGCTCATCTGTTTCTGGACAGATGCTTTAATGAATGCTGCAGAGAAAGAAAGAAAGTGAGATAGGAGTCTGCTGTCTCTTGTGTGCTAAAGAGCCTATCCTTCTGTGCGTGCAGAATTTTCCAGGTCTGAGTGGCAGTTACCTGGGGTATGTCTGCACTGCAAAACAAACAAAAAAAAAACCCTCTGAGTCTCAGAGCCAGGGTCAACTGAGTTGGGTAGCAGGGCCAAAATTTCAATGTGGGCGGCAAAATTTTGGGACAGGGAAGGGTCTCGGAGCCTGGGTTCCAGCTTAGGCTTGTACATGTACACTGCAGTTTATAGCCCTCCAGCCTAAGTCCAGGTCAGCTAACCCATTGCCAACCACAGTCATGTTGCATTCTTTTATTGCCAACAGATTGCAGACATATCTATAGGTGCACTATGTTTGCTCTGTAGTGGTCGTTCAGATTCAGGTGCTTAGACTGTTGACATCTCTCAAGGTTGCGTCCCATACATCAGTCACCCCACTTATATTACAAAGGGCTACTTCTGCCTCACGGAGCAAATATGTAAGGTGGGACTGGTCTATTTGCTCAAGAACTTCTTCTAAAGGGTAAGAGCTAGGACCACCAAATGTGGTATACAGTTTCCTCTTACCATAATTTAAAGCAGTGTTTTGGCTGTGCTAGGAAAAGGGGATGTACCTGGAATGGGATTGCTTCTCATAAAACCCTATAGAAAAAAGACAGAATCACCAAGTAAAGTACAATCCTCACAACTGACATGACTGAGTGAATGTTGAAAAAGACTGAACCAAGATGAGCCAGAAAAATAAGATGAACCTAGAATAGGATTGCTCCTCAATAAACCTTACAGAAAAGAGATAAAATGGATAAATTTGGATTAGTACTCTCTCTTTTGGCATAGCTTAATCTAAGTTTAAGATTTGCAAACTAGAAGAAAACATTATTGGAAACCAAATTACCAACTTTTCTCTTTTGTTTAAAACCCAGTGAAAGAAAAGAGTTTACAGGGTTAAAGAAAAAATATATACTTGATTGAATTTCCATTTAAAAATTTTTCTAAAAAAATTAAATGGACAGATTTTAACAAATTTTTAAAGAAATCTAAAATAAATATTAACTTAAACAACTATGCATTTCTGAATAATACAAAAATTTAAATAAAACATTTACATTTTCCTTTCATGTGTTTTTAAAAAAAAAAACAACAAAAAACCTTAATTGAGTTAAGGACCTGAGCAATGCCAGATTAATTTGTTAGTTTAGCTGTATAGACAAACATCTTGTTGTGTGGCCTGCACTTTATTTTAAATCCGCTTTATATATTGTTTGTTTGTTATATCCTTTTCATTCATTGTTTTGCGGTGACTGTTGGGTATTTAAGAGCCAACCCTTAACTGAACTGTAGTTTTATGTATTTTGTGGCTACTTGTTTCTTGAATTGTTCATATTGATCTTTCAAGTCAGCTCCTGGTGCTCTAGAATTCCCATGGAAGCCCCAGAGTTGTGAGTAGGCTTTGTCCCAAGTAAATCACACCACTCTGCCTGTTCTGGTCCAGGGTAGAGCAAATTATCTGTGAACTCTGCCAGCAGTCCGCTGAGCATCCTCTCTCTGCCTTTGTTTGGCACTGATGCAGGTATGAGCGAGAGCAGGCGCTTGTCCAAGAGGAGCTGCTTCGGCTGGCCAAGAAGGAACGGGAGGCAGCCAGCGAGCATCTCAATACAATCCTCCAACGGGAGAAGAACACCACCTATGAAGAGAGGCGGAAAGCAGCTCAGCTGGTAGGTACAAAGCAACATATTCCTAGGCAGGAGGAAAACCTGATATCTTTCCTCTTTGAGGGATCAGTTAAATGCCATTATTTGCGTAATGAGTTCAGTAACTGCTGCTTGGTCTGAAGCCCATGGTAGTCATCACCTCATCATTCTTCACTTGCTTTTTGGCTTACACTACAGCTGGCAAGTCTGTCATGTAACTAATCTCTAGGCTGAGCTTGTACGAGAATGGTATAAATTTGACTACATGCAAGTGGGAGCATTGTCGGTGGGAGAGTGGAGATGGCAGAGAAGAGAGCTTGCTGCAGCCATAGGGTTGTGGGAGATTAGCACAGTGGCAGCCTATGCTGGATGGATCTTTGCTAAGCTACTACATGTGTGAAATGGGCGTTTTGATGTCTGTATAGGCTTGACCTATCAGCTTTACTGCATCTGAACTGCTGAGTAAAGTTACACGGACATCTGAATAGTGAGGAGTAGTATCTTACAAGAACCGGCAGCTTGTTCTGAACTGTGATGGCATGAGCTGACTCTTTATAACCGAGGCAACCATATCTCCCTGTCCCAAAGGGGGGGGGGGAGGGGCAGGAGGGGCTGCTCCTCCAAGTCCCAGGGAACCAGGAAGGAGGCGGCAGCTGCCAGAGATCCCCCGGAGCTCCAGGAAAGTAGCAGTTGCCCATGCTCCCACTGCTTCCCCAGGGCTGGTTGGAGGGGCAAATACGGGACAATGAATACCTTTTAAAAAATAAGTTGGGATGCCTTTATGGCATCCCAAATATGGGACTGCCCTGCCCAATATGGGACAGATGGTCACCTTTTTTGTAACAAATGGTGTTTTACAGAACGCTGGGGTTCTGCGAAGTGAAAATAAGGGTTCCGTAAGAAAACGATCAGGGGTCAGCAACCTGCAGCTCTGGAGCTGCGTGTGGCTCTAAGGAATCTTTTGTGGCTCTGGATGCTGCTGCTGACTCCTCTGGGGCTCCTTGTGCTGTCGCTGCTGAAACAGTGGAACTAAATTGAATTGGTTTAATGGCCAGCAGGGTGGTGGGAGGGATACAGGCATTAAACCAACTGACTTTAGTTCCATTACTTCAGCAGTGGCAGGCCAGAGAGCCCCTCAGTTGCAAAGTAGCTGGCATGTACGCAGTGGGGGTGGGGCAAGGGGAGCCAGTGGCTATCCAGAAGGGGAGCCAAACAAGTTCTGTGGTTCCTGCATCATCCTCGCCTTTCCTTGGCTGTGACTGGCATCTTGCTTTGCTATAGGGCAGCCAACGAAATAGGGCCCTCAGGACTAGAGTCGGAGGAGCAAGGGTGACTAAGGTAGATTTGTTTGCCATGTTGGGTGAGGTAACAGGAGGAACTAACTTGGGCAGAGTTTGTTCAGGTGGGGTTAGGCTGGGGGCCTCTTTGGGTGGAGCCAAGTTGGGGCCGAGGCAGGTTAATCCTTGGGGGTGGTGAGGCGGCAGGTTTGGGGTTGAGAGGGGTTAAGGCATATATAAGACTGTTATTAGGGGTTCTGCAAAAAACTTTTGAGTTTAAGAGGGTTCTGTGGCCAAATAAATTGGGAAATGCTGCTTTATAACAATGTGAGGATAACGCTTGCTACAGTGAAACTGGTCCTCGGTATCAGTAGACACCAAGGTGGATATTTAGACTAGTTCATGAAAAGTCATGCACTAATTATGAAAATGACCATGTCTTGTTGAGGGAGGGAACAGGGCTGGAAATTGAGGTCTAGGTTTTATTCCTGATTTTCTCTTGTTCTTCTTCCCCAAACACTGATTTATTGTGTGCCTTTGGTTAAATCAAAAATCTTTCTGTGCCTCCATTTTTTCCACCTGTATATAGGTGTTGATACTTGCCTTCTGGGGTGGGGTAGTGAGGTGTAACTTGATTATGAAGCACAGGGCATCATAATTTACTATTGAGCCAACATACTAGCCTGCTGCCTTTTGATATTGATCATCCTGATGTGGCTCGTAAGAAACCCCTATGAGGCAAGTGATTTCCTTTATGAGAAACTGTGGGAGCTATCTCTAGCAGAAGGGTTAAATAAAACAAGGAGTTGATAATATCTAAGGCATGTAAGAGCTGTGCATTTGAGTAAGGTGCTGCACGTGTTAGGTAACACTTACTCCATTTCCACCAGGAAAATAATTGTTTCTTTCATAAACATAATTAACGCAGCTTTCTAGAAAGTGGTGGTGAATTAAATTCTAACTCTGAGGAGATTGTGCTGCTCAGCGAGAGAGCCTTTCCTCCCAGAAGGAAACGGAGAAGAGCTGTAAGGTAGGGGTGTAACTGAGGTGTGTCTGCATTATCACTGAAATGTGCTCTTATTGCTGGAACAAGTGGGACCTGGGCCTTACGCTATGTCTAGATTATGGGGACTTGTGGACAGACGTTTTTGCTGCGAGATATCTTCCAACAAAACTGCTGTTGACAGATTTCATCCAAACAGCCAAGCGGCTTACAAGAGTGATCCGCTCTGTCGACAGAGAGTGGTCAGACTGCCCGGCTGCTCCAGTGGCAAAACAGCCAACTGGAAGCACAGCAGACAGGGCTGCACAGTGTCCTCGAATCCATGTTTGTTGACAGAGCCCCCAGCCCCCCCCCGCCCCGCCTCTTCAGAACAGAGGCGTTGTTCCTTGTGGGGAGCAGGGTACAGCTGTTGACAAAAGTGCTGCGTTTTGTCGACTTAGTGTCAATGGAACACCTTAGGAATCTGGATGCTCTGCGAGTTTTGTCGGCAAAACGACCATTTTCCCAACAAAATCCTCTAGGTAGAGAGAGCCTTAGGGCAGAGGTCTGCAACTGAAATAGTGAGAAGAGCCATTTTTTTCAAATTCAGTTACAAAATCAATCCTTCAAGAGCCACAGCGCACATGAATATGAGACAGTCCTTAATAAATAATGTCAAACTGCTTTTTATCACCCCTATTTTAATAACGGTGCGCACACAATTATTTGCACCAGTTAGAAAGTTAAGTTACCCCCATCTCCAGGCTTTACCTGCCTCAGCTCCCAAATCTACCTTCAATCCCCAGACTTTAACCTCCATCCCACAAGCTCCCACCCCCAGGCTTAACCCCTCTGAGCCCCAGCCTCCCACTGCTGCCTTCAGGATTAACTCACCTCAATGCAAAGTTCTGTTGTGGCCTCTCACCGCCAGTGCTGCCACTGCCTCCTTGGTGGGCTGTGTGGCTCTAGCAGCAGCAGGCTCAGCCACTCCTCCCCGCCAAGCTCTCCTGCCAGCTGACTTCTGCCCACGTGGAGCAGCTCCCTGCCCAGCCAGCTTTCTCTTCCATGCTCCCTGCTCTGCTGCCCCTGACTGCTTAGCAGCTGTGGAGCTGCTGCCGCTTAAACAGAATTTATTTTTAAATAAATAAATTCTACGTAGGTAGTGTCTGCCTCCTGAGACGCAAGAGGAGTCAGCGGCAGCAGCTCTCAGAGCTACAAGTAGCTCCTTAAAAAGTTGTAGCTTGCCGACTCCTGCCGGAGGGTGTGACTATACTGCAGTTAAGTGCCTGCCACTCCTCCAAGTCAGTCAGTTGGGCTCAGGCTATGGGGCTATTTAATCGTGATTTAAAATGTTGGGCTTGGGCAGTGGGCAGCCACATGTGGCCCATTGGAGTTCTGCGTATGGCCCACAAGGCATTTTGTTTCCTGTTATCTCTTTGGTGCCTGTTTCTCAAATTTTAAATGTCTCTAATTGTAAAATTTCTTACAGAGGCAGCCATTCATGGTAGGAACTTCACAGCACTACTAACTTTACCCTTAAGGAGTTGTGGGTGTTGTACCATTGTGTGTAACCAGCGAAGCAGGAACTCTTTTCGCATTGTATGCAGAGGGTTTTCTTTCTTTTTCTTTTTACAACACCTAGCACAACAGGGCTGTCCTGATCAGGTCCCATCCGTATTTCTTAATATAAATACCAATGTCCAGTACAATGGGGATTATATGTGCAGTACCTCACAGAGGGACTGTGATGCTTAAATGGATGTTTGTGAAGTGCTTTGATGCTTACATGAAAGGTACTATGAAGTGGCCCCGAACTAATGTAGTTGTTTTTGAGTCGTTTTTGTTTTTGCATCAGGGACTAGGAGGGAAGCTTCTCCCTTTACTTTGCCATCTGCTTTGTGCCCTGTATAGACCACCTCTCTCCAGACATATATTTTCTTTTTTCTTTTGTTTCTAATTAGTCACAATTTTTCTCCTCCTCCTCCCCCTTTTATTTTTTAGCAACCCCTCCAAACAAACAAACACTGTCAAAACTCTACAAGTGTGGCTGCATCTCCACTTGTCCTTAATTTTCGGGGACCATTTAACATTCATCTCTCTGCCATCTAGTCAAAGGCAATGACATTTCAGGCCTTCTGGCTTTAACCAAAATTCTTGAAACAAATCAATGTAAGATGAGGAGGGGGTGAAGCAGGCAGAAGGAAACATGATTAAGTAAAGATGTCTCATTAAAGCTCTAGAAAGGGAGGATTATAACCAGTGTTGTAGAAGGATCTCATTCAGGGGCTGTGTGTGCCAGTGTTATCAGGATAGAGGGAGAGCAAATAGAATAAATGAAATTAATACTTTGAAAAGAAGCATTACCTGGATTTGAGAAGTGAACTAATATGATTTGTGCAAAGCCCTGAAGTTTTTATCTCCCTGTTTAATCCTCCAGAATAATGACTACGTCAGATTTATTGACCCCAAAGTCTTTTCTTCCTTTGTTTCCCCATTCACCTCTTTTCTTGTAAAGGGGGAATTCAGAATGAGTGAGGGTAGACTCAATGTTCACATAACTAGGTTTTTTTTTTCCTCCAGGGGAGCAGAAGTCATTGGTTTGCTGTGTGGGCACAGGCTAGTATGGAAGCAAACATCCTCATTTACAAGGGAAAAATTCCTTCTGCTGTGCATAGAATGGTGGCTTCTTGTGTACTGTGTTTTTAGCTGTGCTCTGCCAGCTGGACAGAAAATCTCTCCAATGTCCCCTGGTTCTTGCTCATTGACATTGGAGATGAGCCTACATTGGAATTTGGACTTGGGGGAATTGTGGCCCAGTATTGTGGTTTGTGCCTTCTGTAATTGCTCAGGTAGATAGAGATTGTGGGCAGGTCAACACTAGACCTTACAGTCAACTGCAGATACGCAATTCTAGCTGCGGCAATTGTGTAGCTAGAATTGACGTATCTGCAGTCGACTGTAAGGTCTGTCCTCACAGAGAGGTCGACGGGAGTGTTTCTCCTGTCTACCTTCCTTACTCCTTGTGAGAGGAGGAGTACAGAGGGTTGGCTGTTGACTCCAGAGAGATTGATTTTGTGCGTCTTTTACCTGACGTGCAAAATTAAACTGTCTGAAGATCCATGCCAATCTCCCAGTAAGTATAGACAAGCCCTGTAAGTAATTATGGACAGTCCATTGCTGTTGCAGTAGCAGTGGACATGCGAGCATAGAGTGGCCATTGGCACTTCAATAAGTGTTTTTGTTTTTTCTAACCCAGCTCAAACCAGGCCTAGGTTACACTGTTTAAAATGCCAGTGGCCGATTCATGCTAGTTTAACCACCAGTGTTAATACAGTGGAAGGAGAGTTTGAAAAATTTGTCAGTTTAGGTAAGGCCTTGGAGATTCTGTATGGAAAGGTGGGAGATGAGCAGATGAGGATTTGTCTCTGCTTTGGTGCACTAGGAGTAGAAGGTGGGTGGGGGTGGAACGGAAGTTTCAGTCCATTAATGGAAAGCTTGTGTGAGCTTTCAGGCAGTATTTTATATTTAAACTAATCTTGCTTGCTGCATTGCTGGCTTGTATAACTGTATTTACATTAATGAATTTCCCTGGTGCTGACCGTTGGTTTTAGAAATAAGTGTGGCTGAGCTGATGCTGAAAGTGGTCTTTGAAATGTTGCTAAGCATGATTTGATTTTGTTCACGCTTGGAAGTAAGCTATTTTTAGTTAACAGACCGGCTGCACCCTTGCTGATTTCTGTCATCAACAGGGAAATTTCCTAGTGTGGACAAGCATATCTATAAATCATTTCAAATTTAAAACTTATTTACTAAAGTATTATCTATATTTAGTAAATTAAACTGATTTGTTCTGGTTGCCATGTTCCTTAAGATCTTAGAACTAGTAGATTTCATCCTGTCATACCATATTTTTATTCATAAACTGGAGAAGAATGACCTGTTCTACTTCAAAAAAAAATATTCCATCAGTTTTTCAGCTCTTAGTCAACTAGCCATTGAATAAATTGAAATGAAGAAAATACTCTCTCTACTCTGTGGAAGAGGCTATTGTTGTCAAAAGCCAGTATAGCACTTCAACAAACTTTGCTTCCAGGGGCTCAGTCAATTACTTCTGCCAATTCAGTGGTTGGACTTTATTTGAAATTTTAATGATGGGCAATTCCTTTACATCAACAATGGTAATTTGGAAAGATATTGCTTCATTGCATCATTCTGAAGACCACTTACCATTCTGACTATGCAGAAATTCTGCTATTGTCACTACATCATTATTTTTAATAAGACAAGGTTACCTGCTATGTTTGCTAGTCTACAATAGCTGTCTTGGCATATGGTTTTGTGTGATCTAGAAAGATCTCTAATAGGGTTAGATCATGTCTACACTTTAAAAATTTGAGTGAAGCTATTTTAGGCTGACTTGCAGCCACCACAGTAATTACTGTGGTGGTTCATGTCCGTGTTACCCTCCTACCACCATATTCTCACTGCCTCCACTCACCTAAGAGGGGCAATGCAGAGGACTGATAGCCTGGGATCTCAGTTCCTTTCACTGCTGTCCCCACCTACTCTCCATTCCCTACTCCTAACTGGGAGCTGGCACATCTTTCCCTTCCTTGCACACCTTGCCCCCCGCGCAGCCCCACTCCCCACCAAGAGCTTGTCCCCCTACCTCCGTAAACTTTTGGCTCTCTGCTTCCTGGTGGAAATGGTGCAGCTATTTGGGCACCTTTCCTCCGTGCTGCCCAGGCTCCTTGCCCCTTTGCTGGGAGCAGGGTAGCTGGGACACTGGGCAGTACTTGGATTCATGGGCTGCAGCCCAGCTGGGAGCAAGGACGTCCTGTGAAACTGACAAGAATGGCAATCCACATCTGATATATATAATATCTACACGGACACTGTGTAACCCCGACTACACTGCTGTGAGCCTGACACCTCATATGGGTGTGGAGTTATCGGTATTCCTAGTAAGCAGTGTGATTGTGCAGCCCCTCGGGAGAGATTCACATGCCATCCTGCTTATTAGCAGAGTGCCCACAGCTAGGGCTTTTGTTTCTACTGATGATGCACATTGACACATGCCTTCGTGCAAATTAAAATATTAATCAGTATATGGAGGGAAAAGGTTAGGGGGAACATCAGTTATGTTGATTGTAGTGGGGCACTTAAACTGTGGGAGAGAGGCAGTAGTGCATACACTTACATAGTTGGGTTGACCTAAGCTGCCTTATGCCTGTCTAACTGTGTAGTGTAGATTAGGGTTTAAACAGGATACTTGCTGGAATTAGCTACCCCCTTAATGTGGGATATGGAAATGTTCTCTTGTTGTGTGCAAATGGAGTTGTAATTCTGTGGTTTTAGCATTCTTGGGTGTGCCTGCCTGCTGAGAGGTCTGGACTGGTTTATGTAGCTCCAAAGAAATTGACAGGAGAATTAAATCACCAGGTTGTACAGCTTCATAACTTGCTTTTCTTCCTGACCACAATTTATTGCATGTGAGCTAGATAATACACATCCAGAATTTTCTTCTCTTCTGTTCAATGAGCTGAATTCCATGTGGTGTGATTTATGTCCTGTCTGCCCTGCATGGACATTAGCATCTGAGACACTTCTCTGGGTTTGACCTGGAGTTCTCAGCCAAAATTCTGTCCTCCCGACCCTCGCCTTATACCAGGGGACAACAAAGACATTATCTGGCAGCTGATAAGAGGCTGTCAATCCAGCAGCCTAATAGGTTGGTTATTTTTGCATCTACCAGTTAGTGTAATGGTTTCAGGATCCATTTGTAAACATTGATAGTCTGTCACAATCCCGTGGTACTCTTGTAATGCCCCCAGACTTGTTCTTTTTCTCATAGGGATCAATCAGCAGTGCTGGAAGCCCAGAATTACAGTTTCATGTATATTTGAGAGATGTGAACAACTGGGTGGAGGGCAACAAGCAGACATACCTTTCAGAAATGCACAGTCCTCACATACCAAATTTATCACAGGCTTTTGTGGGCAGAGAGTAGGGAGTAGGGGGATTAGGGTACCTGGAGATGACGTGAGGAGACTTACAGACCTGGGGATGTAGTGAGCAAGGAGTTGGGGTTCTGGGTGGCCTGGGGAAGGATATGGAACAAAAGGGCCTGGGGGAGGGAAGGTAAGCCATTAGTTCCACACACAGGAAACAGCCTCTGGATATGGTCCATGAAGGGCAGAGGTTAGAGAGATGTGACACTTGGGGAGTTGGGAGAAAGGATTGAGAGGGTGTGGGTGCTGTGCAGGAAGATCTGGGGGTCAGGATGGGTGATAAGACAAGGGGAAGTTCTTGCACTGTGGGGGAAGATACACTGATGTCTTGCCTTGCAACCCAGGACACAAGGAGTATGGAAGGTGGTGTTACTCTTCTGTGGAGAAGGGATTACGTTGTGAGGCCAGCACTGATTGGAAAATGCCTCCAACCACTTGCTCCTGACTCCTGTCCTGTGGGACTACCTGGGCTTGGTTTCCTGCTCTGGGCATTGCAGCTTCCGGGGTCATAAACCCACTCAGTTTGGTCAGGGCCACATTTGTGTAATGTTGCAACCTGGCACATATGGCCACAGCGTTATTCACTGAAATTTGGCCCAGCCAGCCTCCATCATCAGGAAGGAGAGTGTGTCTTGGCCAAACCTAAGCAGGGCTGTGGCCCTCTATACCAGGTCTCAATGCTTGGATTGGGGAGCTGAGCCCAGGAAGCCCCTGCAACCATTTGATGCATTCTGGTGACAGAATTTTTGGGATGTGGCTCTCAGGCTGAGAAACTGTGTGAGATTGAGCAGAGGTTTGTAACAGTCTTTTTTTCTTCTTTCCCTCTTAAACACACCAAAAATTGCTTTTGTTTTCTGCTCCTCTGTACTTCTTTTATGTCCTTACTCCAAAGGTTAATTTGTATTTGGAGGGTTTGTACAGATTTCAGCAGCTGATGGTCTAATGTGAGCTTCATATGTTTATAGCTGCCTTGGCTAAAGGACCCTTATCAGTGGGACGGCCTCTTTTTAAACCCTACTGCTGCAGCAAATTGAAATCAACTGTGGGTCTGATTTGGCTTTGCTGCCTTCCCTGCACTTTGCTTGTTTTTGCTACAAAGTTCACTCCTTCCACAGAATCTGCTGTCAAATTAGCTTGTTGTCGATTAAAAAGCCTGCACTAGCACGGTTGCAATGGGTTTGTGAATTTCAGAATCTCTTCTCTGTTGAAGCTGTGGAATGATGGATAAATCAGTGATTGTTTTGAGGAAAAGCCTTAACATTTAAAATAGAATTCTAATTTTTCTTATTCTCGTGAGTAATTTAGTACTCTCAGAAGTAAGTGCTTAATTGCGCTGTCTGGAATGTATCCAGCATCACTGTCAGTGCACCTTAATCATCCCATAGAGCACTCGCAGGTAATTCCAGTCCTTAACTCTGTCAAGATATTTTTATTTTGTCCAATAGCAGCTTAATCTATTTAAGTTTTGGACCTTTCACAAGTAGAGACTTTAAATTGTGCCAAAATGAGAATGTTTCACATGCCACCAAAAAGTGTCTAGAAAACTGGGAACATTGATTTCTAAGTGCATTAAAGTGTATCAGCTCCCTGTTCCACCACAATCCTTGTGTTATCCATACAAGTCCCAGGTTAGCTTTAGAGTTACAGCACAGTTATTTCATCTATGAGGGTGGGAAGTTGCGGGGGGGGGGAGGGCGGGGTGTGACCACAAAATGTTCGCTTTGCAAACAAATGAACTTATTCACTGTCAAATATCAATTTGTTCACTGTGCATCAGAGCTACTTGATCATGTACTGATAATCAAAGGCATAGGTGAAATTCTTTCTTCTTAGTCCCACCAATTATCTTTTGGCATGAGTACCAGTGCTCTGATTCCACATGGAAGGCTTGGTTAGGAGTTACAGCTCTTCAGACAGAGAGAGCAGCAACACTTCTCCAGGTATCACCTTGAGGTTTCCTTAGATAGCTCTTTGCTTGGAATCAGTACTGAACCAGTGTGGTGTGGCCTGGAGGTATCATCCTTCATATGAGATCACTACAGATCCCATATCACTTTTTGTAAGATTCAGGCTATTACAACCAATGCTATACTCTAATTTCAATTTAGGCAGATGCTCTGCTTCTCAGAATTTTGAGTTTTGGGCAATATGTGAACTTAGTGTAGTATTTGGTTACATACACAGCTATGAACAGCAGTCAGACTCTCTTGACCCCCTCCACCAACAACAAAAGAAGAAGAACTCTATGGTCGTAGTGAAAGTCTGGATTTCTACGTACATTTTTTTTCTTTAAAGTGCGACTTGAGTGCTTTTTTGTTTTGTCAAGTATCTGCTATGTTACCTCCTCGAACTGACTGCATTTCTGTCCTGGGTCAGTACAGTTTACAAATTCTTTTTAGGATCCTTCTGGCTGGAAGATATTGTGCAGATGGGTATAGAGGGTTGTGGGAGACAGCTGAGATGGTAAATTTGAAGTATACATGGTGGCTAGGAAATGATCTAACTTACGTGAAATGGAAGAAGTTGGTGGGTAGCTCTGGATTTCCAGGCAATGTGAAAACTTGTCTGGGGAGCATTACATTTGATCAATTCCATTCATCCTGCCTAAGCACCCTGAAATTTAGCCTTGGTTCTCCCACTTCTTACACCCTTCCATTTTGGTGGCTTAATTAATTTTGTTTTGGCTTTCTCAGCAGCCCGTTTGAAGGTTCGTGAGGGAACTGCCAGGATGATGGTGATAAGCTTGTGCGTGAGATAAGAATAACATTTTTTATTATTCTGGGGGTCGAGTGAATGTACGTGGTGTAGTCAAAAGGATTAAAAAGTAGCAGTAAGGGATGTGTTTGCAGTTTTACTTTATAAAAATAAAATCAAGTAGATGAGGATTAAGGGAGTTGATGTGAAGAGCAAATTCCACTTGAGGTTTTTCTCCCAGTTAGTGCTTGCTGCAGCCTATCATTCCCGCACAGCCGCTAAAGCTGTGTACCCAAAACCTGCACTTTTTTTCTGATCAAATTTATTTTCTTTATGCCTAGCTTTCTGCTCCCTCCCTCTCAATCTCTTTTATTCCTGAAAGCTGTGGGACAGTTTCATTGCCTTCTGTTGGTGGTGGTGTTATCAGGTGCATGTGTACAGAGGGTGAGATTGCAAGTGCCACTGTTCTCTGGGACTTTAAGTATCAGACAATGTTTTACACTGCATCCCATTCTCTAGCTGGCTGGTTGGACATGATGTTGGTACCTTATCTTCATGCTGACACACACTGGACATTAATAGAAATACATTGCTGAGGCACATGTGTGGAATTTCAAGCAGCCTCAGTAGCTGTTGCTGTAGATAGTGTATTGTGTGCTTAACCTCCTTGGATCGGGTTTTGATGAGGAACCAATAACATTAACTCTTAGGTGTCTGCATGTCTTTTTAAAGTTGCCTGTTAGAATCAGTATGATTTCTTCCTAATTATGTGCACACATACATGTGATATAGAATTTCACTTTTTAAAATCATAAGTTCATGAGCACCATTCCAACTTCCTGGAAAGAGTTTACCATGTTTATTACACAAGGAGGACATGAGAAATCTGTGTTCCGGAGGTAACTCGGCTCAACCATTCCAATTTTGTTCAAAGTCCTTCCCTATATCATCCAAGCCTCCTTATTGTATTATAAATGAAAAAGTGTGTATCAACAAGTCACATGAGTAAGGGCTTATCAGTACTACCATGGAAGATCTTCTGCGGTTCGATTTTGCACGTCTAGTCTGGATGTGTGAAATTGAGCTCTCTAGGGTCACAGTTGACCCCTGTACTCCTTGCGAGATGTAATGATTAAGGGAGGTCGAAGGGAGAAACTCTTCTGTCGGCCTTCCCCTTTATAGACAGACAAGTTAGCCAAGTGCAGCTATGTTCATTTTTAGCTACCCATTTTTTGGCGTAGGTAAAATTGCATATCTGCGGTCAACTTTCTTGGTCTAGTGTAGTCATAGATTCCACCTATTCCTGTTTAAGTAAGGCATCTTTCTGCTTTTATATCATGTCAGCATTTTAATTGTGATTCTGTAGCATTTTCTGTGCTTTTTCTGCTGTGATTCTTTGTGTATATGTGATAGGGTATATGTAAACTTTGTCATGCAAAGAGGTGCAAAAAAGGGGTTCTGTGAAATTTGATAGTTCATTTTCTGATAAGAGAACAATTAATTGGTGAAATTCTGAAGTTGATAAGATTATTTAAAAGTCACCTGCAAAAGAGGCAGATTATGCCCTTTTTGCTTTTATTTAAGCAATGAAAAAAGTGAGGAAGGGTTTCTTATTTTGGGGTTCAGGAGAGGTTTTGTTTCTTTTACTTTTGGGTTGTGTTTTGAAATTGAGGTCCTATCTAGCCTGGTAGACTTTGGTGATGAGAGAATGTAGAAATTACAGCATAAGAGTTGAAAGTGAAAAGCTGAGCAACTGAGAGGATGGGGAGATCATTTAGTTATGATAGTTTTAAAACTTGGTTTTCATTTAACATCTACTAAACTTTAGTGGTCAGCCAGCACTTTGGACAGACGATATCTCTGTTAAAGTTCAAGTGCTCCTAAAATTTTAAAGAGATGACACCCCTCCATGTATATCCTCTGAGACATTGAGTAGGTCTTCAGAATAACACACACGCTGTGGGAGAAGAGGCAGTGCTGCTGGTTTACCTGGCTCAGAGCATTCATTTGGCAAATAAATCTTTAGATTCTTTTCTGAAGTTGTAGAGTGCTGGAGGGTGTGTGTTTCAGTGAGCAGAGCGGACATGCTCATTGGCAGGTAGCTCCTCTTGCTGTAATAATGCACAAGCAAACACACAAATTAAAACCATGCCAATGCATATTGATGGATTTCTCCTGTTCAAATTCCAGGATCCCAGCACAAGAGAGCCTGGTTCCAACATGAAGAAATAGTCTATTTTAGTAGGTGGATGGAATCTCTTTTTTTGGTCACCATTCCTCTCCATGTATTCTCCCCTATATAAGTGGCATTTTGGGGTGTAGATTTTATAAATGGTATAAGCATCCTTCCTTTCTTATATTTAAAAATTATAAGGTGAAAATTATCTTTAGATATTACATGCTTGAAACCTGAGTCCACGTTATGATTCTGTTCATAGCAACCAGATTTTCTCTCCAAAACATCACCACCTGCTGAAGAGTTTCAGCCTTTAACTGATTATTTTGTCTAATTTTTCTTAACTTCACTCATGAAGGTTATCAGTCTGATAGCCCTATGTTTCCCTTTCCACGTGCTGCATGGAGCACGCGACTCCCTGTGCTAGAGCCACCTCAAGGAGGAAGAGTGGGGCATGGAAGCTGCTCTCTCTTCAATTCTTTATGCTTTTCCAGAACTTGTAGCAATGTGTGTACATCTCTGCTAGCAGCTGAACTTGAGACTTACGAATTCCTCTGGCCATGTTTGACAGCTTGTGTAACTACCAGATTGTTGGTCACTGTGACTTCGGTCCAAATTGGATCTGGTGATTTAAAGATGAAAAGCTCTTTATCCCATTCTCAGGCACCTGAGTTTTTCTGCTCCATTATTTTCTTTAAAGTGATTTATAAGTAATTTGTGTGGGCAGCCATATTTTCCGCAGATGAGGTGAAACCTGGAGCTTGCAGAGATTTTAACCGTAATGAGTCCAGATTCAGTGTAAGTTTCTGCTTGCCCAAATTAAACTGAGACCATTAACTGTGTTCTAACTTTGCTGGAACTGAGCCTTTCCCCGTATTAATGAGGAATTTGCTAAGGTGCCTTGAGGCAAAGGACCTCTAATGATCCTGGTTACCTTGCTATTTTGTGGAGATGAAACTGGCGTGTATGATAAACACACTATTGCCACAGGCTGCTGAAATGCTTGCTGTTTCCTTGAGAAAAGAAGCCAGTCCAGGAGGTACCCCAGGGACTGATCAAATGAGATTGAGGCAATTGGAGGAGAGCACCTCTGGCTCATCTGCTCCAATGCCAATTTAATGCACTTTAATGTAAATATTTCACACTCAAACTTGAATCTTAAGGATAGGCACATGCAGATGACAAAATGTGTGTGCACAAATGTTAAGTTCCATGTTCCAGTTGTTGAGACTAAGGGTACCAGGCTCTTCAGCCAAAGAATGTCTTATTCTCTGTTCATAAAACATGACAAGAACTTAATGCTTTAGTAAAACAAATCAAACCATTAATGTTGTCCTGATTGGCCAGCAGATGTTGCTGTTGCACTGTGCTGGGCTGCCTCTGGTTGTTCATGAAGTTACTTGCCTATTTAAGGAGCTAGATAAATATTCCAGCTGAGAGTTGAGCCTCAGTTTCCTGCTTAGTAATTCACACAGCTTAATAAGCTGAACCCTGGTCCTGAAGTGTGTTTTTATACGTATATGTCTTTACAGACATACCACTTAAAATAAGTCATTGGCAGTGTGGTAGTCTGATCTGTTGTTGGTTTTGCAGTTGATTGGTGACTCTGAGTGTTCTTGATTCCCATGAAAACTTTTGCATTCTGAGTTTGTCTTGACTCTTCAGTGAAAACTCTCTTCAATGAAAACTCTCAGGATGGCTAGGTGTGACTCTCTCTCTCTCTCTCTCAAATCTAGTGGTGCAGGCAAGATTCTAAGAGAAGTAAAAACAGCAGGTGCATATGCAGTCCTGATTTCTCGCCATAACAATAATATTTTAAAGCTTGCACTTAGGGCTCTTACTTGCCTTATTTGTTATGTCAAGAAGTTGGTTGAGTTTCTTCCAGAGACCAAAACCACTGGCCAGTGTGGAGTCTGCTCTGTATATTTATCTTATGTTATTGGGATGCAATTCTTGGTATAGCATGTCTTTTTATTGTGGGGCTGAAGAATTTAAGAAATGCTTCCTTAGTTAATTGCCAATGATGAGCCCTTTCCCAAGCCTCTCTCTTTTCTGTTGTATTGAGAAGGGTTTCGCAAAACAGGCAAACGTTTCCACTTGGTGGCAGTAAAAGGACACCAAATCACGCTTCCAGTATTCTCTTTCAATAACTGCTGTGGCTCTGAATCACTTGCATGTCCATAAAACCTCTCCAAGTTTTCATTCTGTCCCTTCGCTGTCCTAGGCTGGGGTGTGGAAAATACCATGTTTTCATCCTGAATGCAAGTTTGTACCATATCCTGGCCAGCTACTGCTCTCTGTAGAGAGATTCTCTTTGGAATTGTGGGGTTGCTGTGTACTAGAACATGTTAAAACCTAGAAATATGCATTAGATCCACCTGCTTCTTCTTTTCATTTTTCTCCTCGTGCCCCCTGAGGCTTTCTCTCCTTCTGTTTAAACACTCTGATCCAGCAGCCACCAATTATGTTGCTGTGTAGTCAAGCTTTAACAGTGACAGTAATTAATCCTTGGAATAACTTACCAAGGGCTGTTGTTGATTCTCTGTGTCTTTTTTAAATAAAAATGGGGTGTTTTTACTCAAGGAAAAAAATATTTTGGGGGATGTTCTGTAGCCTGTGTTATATAGGGGATCAGACTAGGTGATCACACTGGTTGCTTCTGGAATTGGAATCTATGAATCTATAAATTGCAGCAAAAGGATGGGAGAAATTATCAAGAAGGAAAACAGATTTCTGAATAAATACTATGCAATTCTTTTAGTTACCTCAGTTTTGTCTTTACAGTCTAGGTTCTTTAGTATGTAGGTAATCTTTTTTGAGGGTTGGGTAATCCCTAGTAGCAGCTAGTGCAGCTCTTTAGAGTTCAGTAAGAACTGCAACCAAAGCTCTGCTCCATGTTTGATTCAGAGTTGCATAACGTCGTCTTTAAGACTCACTATTACTCACCTCCATGCCAGCCTTCCTTTTAGATACTATCCACAAAACAGAGAGCAGTGTGATGAATGAATGTGGCTGACCTACTGCCCTCAGCTGGCTGGAATCAGACTCACTCAAATGTGTACCAGGGCCATCCTATACTGATGACAGCTAAAGGAGATTCTCTTTTAGCTAAAGTGGCAGGGGCCTGTGATGTGTGACAGGAGAATGTGAATTCTGGCTTGCTTCTATTCCGAGTTTCTGATTAACTGTGATCTAAAGCATAGAGATGTCTTAGTTAGCTCTCGACAAGTCAGATTTTTTAAAAGTAAACCAAAGTGGACCTTATTAAGTGTGTATACATAACACACAACAGCTCTTATGATCTTTGGTGAATTCTGTGAGGAGCAAGTCTATCTTTTTCCTCCTTCTTTCAAGAGGGGGAAATCTGAGTTATAAACACCACTTAAAGGTTCAGCTAAGATTTATTCTGGCTGAATAACTGCCGACTATAATAACCTTAATGTGCATCATCCTAAAGCTCCTAATTGGCCTTGGTGTTGGCAGGCCTTTCAAACCCAGCAGAATCCTCAGTGTTCAGCAGCTTTTATGGAGGAATCTAGCCAGAGAGGCATGAAAGATGAAATGGCTGCCTTATAAATTCTGACTGACCTTGAGAGTCCTCATTTTAACAAGGAAGCGGAGACTGTTGAGACCTGTTCTCAATGAGAGGTGAGGGGAGAGTGTGCTGATATGATTTTTATGAACAAGGCGGAAGTAAAAACTTAGACTTGGTCAGAGCTGATAGCTTTGTCACAGATCTGTGTACTTATTACCCCATCACCTATGAATCTTACCCATATGGACATGGACAGTAGTTGTCCTCTTGCTAGCTGGCTAAGGGTTTACATGTGATGAGTTGGGTGGTTGAGTCCATTTTATCCAGACAAGTATCCTGGTTATAAAACGTATTCCAAGTTAGCACTGATTGTTTCCCTGTAGAGCAGTACTGGCAGAGGTCACAGACTGAATGGCTATCAAGGCTGAACTCCCCTTTTGCCCCAAGTATGTTTTAGTGTTGGGAGGGATGGAAGCTTCTCCTGCTGTTGTCCATTTAGTACCTGTTTCGAATACTCATGAACAGCAGAGGGTTTCAGTCTCTAGGGCTTCCAGTCTGGCACCTTTCGCAGGCACTAAATTTCCTTTAAAACAAAACATTTGGCTTAGTTTATTTTATTCCATTAAGTAATTTCAGTGCTAATGCATAATTATCCACAGCAGTGACACTCATCTCTACTTTAATTATCATGAAGCTGCACAACTTCCCCCTCCCCCCAGGAAAGATGTCACTGGTTTAGGGTGGTTTTGTAGAGATAAGTGTGTAATAACACTGCAATGCTTTGGTCCTTACCCAAAACCCTGTTAATTGCTGATCAGCACATGTGGGTAAAGGAAATGTAGGTGCAGTGAGGGATTTGTTAGTAGCTGGTTTTGGTGTGGGATGTAGAGCTATTTGGAAGGAAAATAAGACGAGTCTTATCAGAACCTTCTAGCAGCAGGTTGGAGATAGAAGAGTGTGGGAATGCTGAGGAAAAGAGACTAAACTTACAGCAGTGAGAAAAATATGGAAGCACACATTTAATTGTTTTTGTGTGAAGGAATATTTGAAAATGTAGTGTCTGTGATAGTATAGACTGGAGTCCAGATACCCCATCCCATGCAGGAGGAGTATACCTCTCCTCTACCCTACTCCTTTATTTAAATGTCTTGCCAATTCTTTTATTGATGGATAACAATGGAGTCCATAAAACTCCTTTGGGGAATCCAGCCCTGTTACCCCGTGTTTTGCACTCTGCATTCATATGCATGAAATTGAGTTCATTTATAGGGCTCCCTGGTGTGGAGTGGGTGCTTGCTTGTCTCCTGGATAAAAGTATAGGTTGTGCTCAGTGACGGCATCTCTGGTCCATTTAAGTAGCGGCTTTGGGATGAGAAAGGAGGGTCCTACAGAGTCATCTTGGAAAAGAAAGTTGGTGGCTACAATGAGTCTTGGATGCATGTGCGTGAAGGGCAGGGGGAACCAGTTTGAGTCCAGTTTGGAAGGAAACACAATCTTCAGCAGATGTTCAAATCCCTATACAATCTGGTGAAGAGAAAACAGGAGAACTGATATTTTTTGTTTGTCATCTTCTGGAGCTAACCAAGTGAGTCTGCCAGGCAGGAGTGGGACATTAAAACAGAGCTTATGAGTTCCTGATCTAGGGAGGAAGGGAAGTCTTTCTCCTAAGATGCTGGCCTGGGAGCCACATTTTATCTAAGTTCTCTTCCTGGCTTTGCCTTGCTGGGTTGCGTGGGCAAGTGACTTCGTTCCTGCTTCAGTTGCCTCATCACTAAACTGGAATTAGTAAGGAGAGAGGTTCTGTGGCTTCATTCATTAATATTTGTAAACCAGCTTGAAATTTCCAGATGGAAGGTAACAGTTACATAAAAGTATTATCAGAACTGCAGCAGTGATAAGCCTGCAGGGCTCTAATGCACTGGCCATCAAAGAATCTGAATGGTGATGGAGGGGAGAGGATCCAATGGAGTGTGCCAAGTACGTCTGCCTTCTCTTTGGGAGGAACTTGCTGAATATCTCTTGTGTTTGAGACGTTTCCAGGCTCTGTGGTGTATGTTGCAAAGGCCCAGTTGATCAGCAGCAAACATGGATGTCAGCATGGCTGCCAGCTTGTATGGTTTCATTTGTCGCTGATATGATGTGGCTACTTAAGAAATCGGTAGGCCAAGAACTAAGTCAGTTTCCAAGCTTATTTAGGGTAGAACTTAAACCAAACCAAAACAGAGCTGCCACTCTTGACTTCTTACCCCCTCAGCCACCTTTTGACAGGAGAGAGAAAAATACTAGCAATGATCTGATCTGGATTTTACAATTTTGATGACACCTCTGACAAATGAGTGAGAACTGAGTCAATTTCCATATTTGAATTTCATTTTAGACAAGTTGTCCTTTTGTGTTAAAGAGATCAAGTCTTTATGCTGTTGAAATGGAAGCCTGTGCTTGTTCACCATCTTTGGGAAAGTGATGATATCATATGCAACCAGTATTGCAAGGCAAACCCCTCTTCAGCACATATCAGCTGCCTTCAGCTAGGATAGAGGATGCCTGTTCTAAGCAAAGTATCTGGTTTGGGTCTCGTGGCTTTTAATGTAGTCTCTTTAGGCCTGGGGTGTAATCTATGTATGTCATATGTTGCTATCGTGGCTTACAAAGCTCTGAATCTGTTAATTTTACAACTTCCCATGGTTTGTATCATTATAGCACCAAAGTACTTTCCAGTGGTTATTTCTGCATGGTGAGGTGCCCAGTGGATTTCAAAACCCTGTTCTTCCTGTTGCTGGAGTGAAGGAAAGATTCAGCTAAAAATATGCTTGTAGTGGAGGAGGAGTGTGTTTCTGCCATCTGGGAAGGCTTGGGGGAGGTTGCTGTGGGTGGCTCTGGGTGGGTGGACCTGGCCATGTCCGACTGTGGATGAGGGGAGGAGCTGGGATAAGCCACCACCAGATCATGGGGGGAGGGAAGGTGTCACTCAGAGCTGAGCTCTGTCTGCCCCTACTGATAGGAACCGTATCTTACTGCCTGGCTCCAGGGGTATTCAGTAGTGGCAGCTGGAGCTCAGCTCTAAGCAGTACCTTCCCTCCACTCCCTGGCCTGGCCAGCTCCCTTGCTACCACCTGAGTTCCAGGGCCAGTTGTAGGGAGTGGGCCCAGGGCTGGAGTGTGGGAAGGGAGGGCAGGTAGGCGGAGGAGCTGGGGAGGAGGCCCACGACAGCTGAGGTTTGCTGCATAGGGAACCTGACCTGGCTTGGTTGGGAAGCCATGCGGCCTACCTTGGCTTGACCTGGCACCTCTCCACATCATCACCCCTTGCTGGCAGATAATTGTCTTTAAAGTGACGTCATTTGTCACCTAGGAGGAAATTTTTTTTATATGTAGTGAGAGATTATACCCACTCATCTCTAATGCAAACATATTCTGACACATGGCAAGACACTCATTCCCTGCTGTATAAATCCAGGATTCAAAGTGTCTACTCTGAAGAAGTGGGTCTTACCCACAAAAGCTCATGACCTAATAAATGTATTAGTCTTTAAAGTGCTGTAGGACTGCTTGTTACAGTAAAGCGTGTGAGAGGGAAACTACATAGTAGAGATGATGTCCCTGAGAGCTTCCTGAATAGCTAGTTAGCACTTGTGATGAAACCTGTGGAGGGATCATTCTTTATTTAAATGAATGGTGAACTGGCTAGAGATAATGGTGGACCAAAAGGGAGAAGGAGCAGAAGATGATTTAGAAGGGGGTATGATTTAAAATAAGCATAACCTAGGGTGTTGGAGCCTGGTAGGTGAGAAGCTGGGGAGGGGATGAGAAGAGTGAGAAAATATTGTTCCCTTGTTGTGGAGGGGAGAAAATCCTAGTCTGATAAGGCAGCCAGTTGCACAGCTGATGATTAATTGCCCTTCTTAAATTGCCATTATGTCACTCATCAGAACCTATGAACATTAATTCCCAATTTGCTGCATGAAGAACTGAATGATAATGGAGGTGCATTTGCTGTTTTCTCTGAGATTGGCTGCCACTGCAGCCAAGAGTTATTCTTGAAGGAAAACTCCAGCATGACACTCTTTTTGAGTGTTTATTCTGGACTCTCTCTCTCTGCTTTGTTTCCATGTCCTTCTTAGGAGTCCACTCTCTTAATACTGGTAGTTGAAATTCCCCCAGTGACCAAAGTAGACAGAGTGGCAGCTTGATTTAACTACAGGTTGCACCTCCCAAAACCAAAATTCTCTGGTCCACCGGACCACAGATGATACAGAATTAGAGACCTCCAGTTAGGAGGCTACTAGGAGAAGGGCTGGCGCCTGGTAGGCCAGTGATGGGGGCTGGTGGTCCTGTGCAGAGAACGCTTGGGGTTTGTGTCCCTGGTGCCAGCAGTCCAGGGTCAGTGCTGGCAGCATCAGGCCAGCAGGGGCTGGAGGATGGCTGCAGGTAAGGAGGCCACTGGGGCTGGTGTGGGGAGGGGGGTGAGGCAGGGGACCAGTGGAGTGCAGTCGGTGGCAGGGAGAGGCAGTAGGTTGGGTGGAGGTGGAGGGAAGTCAGGGCAGGGCAGAGCAGAGGCAGGGGACTTCCCTTTGGCTGGCAAATTACCTCATGTGGGACTGGTGAGGTCTCAAAAGTGCTGGATGAGGAAGGCACAGCCTGTAATACATCTGGGCAGTGTTGGTTACCTGGATAAATTGACAGCTTCAGCTGTTTTGAGTCTCTTTAAAGAATCAAATCCCATTTAATTCTCTTCCAACTCCAGCTTCTTTTTCTAATTTCAGATGACATTTGTTATTCCATTGTATATTGGGGATATTTGGGGTCTGTGCATGGGGGAGTAAATATGCTGATTGTACTATTATCACATGAAAATGATTGGCAGGGCCTTAGCAGCTCATGAACTCGGATTGTGAAATTTTTGTCTTCATAACCCATATGAGTAAATATGTGACATGTGACCAGGCCAGGTTGAAAACTTCATTTGTTTTGCAGTTTAACACTCTGTTGAGGTGTGCGTTGTGTCTGGGTGCATAAGAGAGCTAGGCACGTGAGACCGGAATTCTGGAGTCCTACTCCTGACTCTTTAGTTGCTGTGTGGACCTGAAACACAACAAAGCCAAATGACTTGTTTGGTTTCCCTGGAAAGAATTCCTGTCTCAAAGGGTGCTGCCAAGATTCATTAATGTTCACTGAGCACTTTGAAGAAGAAAACTGTATGTGCTAAGTACCGTATTTGAAAAATATTTCTCTATAACCTTTTTGTTATTGGGCCTTGTTGCTTTATTTAAAATTCTTTGTTTTTGTTATAGCTTCCTGAAGGTTCTCCCAGACCTTCAGATTAAGGCTGTTATTTAATTACAGTTGTGATGAATCACACTGTTAAAATAGACCTTTCAATTCAAATTTGTTAAATATTTAGGATTTTTCTATATTTTCAAATACATTTGTTACAACCCACTACAAAGTGTGTAGTGCTCACTATTATTTTTATTGCAAAAATTTTCACTGTAACCCTACCAAAATAATATTTTTGGTTTACCCCTGTCATGAATGAATGCCTGTAAGCGGTTAAACCCAGAGATAGTGGGTTCTCTGGTAGCAAGCAGCCAAGTGAGCCAATGGGAAGAGATGGGGACTTTTGAATTGAAGCAATTACCTGCTGAGGTTGGGCAGGGTGTGGCCAGAGTGGGGAGAGAGACTATTTAAATCTGAACCAGGCTTGGAGGATTCAGTAAATATCCAGGCATCAAGGAAATCCTGGGAATACAGATATGTAAGTAGAAAGCAAATGTTTAGTTGGACCTGATCAGGTAATTTTTTATTTTGGGTTTGATGTGGGGCTTCTCAGGCTGGCTGATGTACTCCCCTGTACGCTGTAACTTTTAAGCGGAATGTCAAGGAAATAATTTACTGTGGTTTAATATACCTTTTTTTAGTTGCTCTGTAACACATCACGACCAATGCTTCACATATATCTTTTTGCTTTGTTAATAAACCAGCCTTTTTTTTATGCAATGATTTGATTCCTGTGTCCTAGAGAAAGGTCTGTGTGTATGCATACCTAAGACTGAAAGGTCAGCTATCAGAGATTGCAGTTAGTTTTACTTTTCTCTTTGTTTTTGAGCTCTCCCCTAAGAGAGGGTTAAGAGCTTGGGGTTACTCCACAGGGAGACATCCCAAGTGTCTCTCCCTGGGTTCTAAAGATGAGTTTTCTCACTTGGGTTGTGGTAGCTACATCCCAAGGTGAGGGAATCTGTGACCTTGGGAAGTTTTTAAGCAGAAACTATGGAGGCAAGGTATTTTTAAGATCTCTTGAGGCTCTTCACCTTCTGCAGTTGGAGTGTCAGAGTGGGGAACACCCTTGACAACCTCTTACCAGTACCCTAGTGTAATCTCCTTACTGAAAAAGTGCCACTTACAAATGTAGATTTTTTTTTCTTACTTAACTGTGCTGAAAAACAAAATAATCGTAAAAACTTAGAGCCAGTAAGTTTGTTCAGTCTTACTACTTGTTCAACCAATCGCTTAGACAAACAAATTTGTTTACATGTATAGGAGATAATTCTGCCTGCTTCTTATTTACAGTGTCACCTGAAAGTGAGAATGGGTGTTGTTCTGGTACTTTTTTAGCCAGAACTGCCAAGTATTTGTGCCAGACATGATAAACATTTGTATATCCCTTCATGCTTTGGCCACCATTCAAATGGACATACATTCATGAAGCTTGTTTAAAAAATAATGTTAAATTTAAATTTATTACTGAATTCCATGGAAGAGGATTGTATGTATTCTCTGTTTTATCAGGTTATAGCTGCCTCTGCAGATGACCCGGCACATGTTATTCATTTTAATATATTCATGCAGATTTGACAAACCCAAAAGAATTGTCAGTGTGTGATTTCTAAAGATGGCTAGAGCGTTGAACCCAAAGTTTTAAAATTTGACATGACTTCCAAAATCTGAAAGGGAGAAGTTGTGGAACATTCTTTCAGAAGTCTTAAAAAAGCAAGACACTGCTGTGGAAACTACGTAACCCAAACTTCCAGAAAAGAAAATCTACCGTCTGCTGGTGGCATCCGACTCGCATGATAAAAATGAACAAGTGTTAGTCTGCACTGCTTTGGACTATTATTGAGCAGAATCTGGCATCAGAATGGACTCCTGACTTCTGGATGAGGCATAAAGGGACATCTGAATCCTTAGCACATCTGGCATATGAATATTTTGGGATGCTGGCTTCAACAGTGTCATGGGAACCCCTTTTCTCACTGTTAGGTAACATTGTAAAAAAAGAAGCAAACAGCATTATCTTCTGCAAATGTCCGCAAACTTGTTTTTCTGAGAAATTGGCTGACTAAGAAGTAGAACTTAGTGGACTTGTAAAACTTCAGAGCCTACATAGTTTGCATAGAGTGCAGTTTTTGGGTATATAAATCTACATTTATAAGTTCAACTGTCATGGTAAAGAGATTGCATGATATTACTTGTAAAATGGGGATTAAGAAATACTATTTTTATTTTATTATTTTTAGTATTTTAAAGTACATATATTTGAAATAAAATAAATAAAAAGCATTGTACACTTTGTATTCTGTTTTGTAATTTAAATCAAAATATTTAAATAAATACTGTGACTAAACAATAATGAATACTGTTAATCATTAACTTTTTAAATTGCTTGACAGGCTTACTTCATAAATACACACACTGTTTCCTGCTTGTTCATAAGAGTTGTTCTGTGCCACACTGTCAAATTGATGGAGGATCTTTTTAAGAAGGAGGAGCAGGCAGATAAGGGAGTTACACTGAAGAGGCAATTTTAGGTCTTAATTGTCCTTTCAGTACTCCATTTCTGCAATGGTAAACACTAACTGCTAATCCGAAAGTCTGCCGAGTTGCAGTAATGATTGAACGCAAAGTACTGGCCATAAAAATACTACATATGTTTTGCACAGGAAGAACAGATTCCTTGTTATCCACTGAAGTCTCTGAAACTCCATTCTAACTGTATGCTAAGATCATAGTCTTCCAGCGTTGTCATTTCCTATATCACTTGGTGTGTGTAAGCATCTTCTCTCCTAACAAAATGAATCTGTTGATGTTCTCTGATGACATTATGTGAATTTCAGTTACTTTATTTAGCACTTAGGTGTACTAAATTAATGGATACTTTACCAGCAATTGAGAGAGATTTTGTTCAGTGGTCCCTCAACAAGGCTATTTGGACCCATGCTGAGACAGAGGGAGGAAGACTCACTGAACTGTTTTGATTTTTTTGCTTAGCCTGCAACTTGTTTTGTGCAGATGCACTAGGTTGGATTACTTTTGTATATATGGTAACTTTTAAGTGCATGTTTATTAAGATCCTCCCACAGTATGCAGATGAGGCTGGGGACAGCCTTAGAATTAAAGGGTTCATGAAATTCACAGACCAGCTCTTTTGTCTACCTTACCATTTAGCTTTACCAATGATAAATTGTTCACCTTCATCAGCTTCTTCTATTTTGGGTCACCCCAGGTACTCTCATTACTATTGTTGTCATCAGAGGTAAAAATTGAATGTTCCATTCTTCTTTTAGTATGTTGGAAGGTACCACACTATAGGTACCCTTGTGTTGCCTCAAAGGGAACTTGGAAACTTTTTTGAGTAGCAGTGTCCATCAGGGTTGTGCACGTGACTCCTTAATCCTCACTGAGGGCATAAGGAATGGAGAGCTGTTACTCTGTCTTGGTTTTACTTCCTGTGGCAGCAAGATGGAAGCTGGTGAGTGTCTGATCCTGTATTCCTCCTTGAGCCTCAATTCCTTCCAAGTTTGATTTTTGCAAAGAAATTCCTCTTTATTTGCTTGTTACTTTTTTCTTGAGTTGAACTCCCTGTCTCTTCCTGGAAAAGGACAGTGGAAGACCTCCTTTACTTCTGCCTTAGACTCGAACCTAAATTCAGTCCGCCATGCAATGGTCTTAAATGACAAGCATCAGAGATGTCTTTTTTTTTTTTTTTTTTGGTTTCAGAAGGCTGCATCCTTGATAAGTGCTCAATTTGCCATTCCTTCTTGTCCTGCACCTGAAAATTGAGAGATGAGTCGCAGATTAAGTCTACTTTGTAATCCACTAAAATTGTCTAATTCTGGAAAGGTGAATGTGAAAGGTTCAGGCCCTCTTTGGCGCTGTCACCAGATATGCTGAGTCGTCTTTCCCTCAGCTTAACTTCTGTGCCAGGAAAGATAATGGAGCAGGTAATTAAAGAAATCATCTGCAAGCGCTTGGTGAGGTGATAGGGAACAGCCAGCATGGATTTGTGAAGAACAAATCATGTCAAACTAATCTGATAGCTTTTTTTGATAGGATAATGAGCCTTGTGGATAGGGGAGAAGCAGTAGATGTGGTATACCTCGATTTTAGTAAAGCATTTGATACGGTCTCACATGATATTCTTATAAAAAAAAAAAAACCTAGGAAAATACAATTTAGGTGAGGCTACTATAAGGTGGGTGCATAACTGGCTGGATAACCATACTCAGAGAGTAGTTCTTAATGGTTTTCAATCCTGCTGGGAAAGTATAACAAGTGGGGTTCCACAGGGGTCTGAGTTAGGACTGGTTCTGTTCAATATCTTCAACGATTTAGACGTTGGCATAGAAAGTATGCTTATTAAGTTTGCAGATGATACCAAGCTAGGAGGGGTTACAGCTACTTTGGAGGATAGGGTCATACTTCAAAATGATCTGGATAAATTGGAGAAATGGTCTGAGGTCAACAGGATGAAGTTTAATAAGGACAAATGCAAAGTGCTCCACTTGGGAAGGAACAATCAGTTTCACACATACAGAATGGAGAGGGACTGTCTAGGAATGACTACAGAGAAAGGGATCTAGGGGTTATAGTGCACCACAAGCTAAATATGAGTCAACAGTGTGATGCTGTTGCAAAAAAGCAAACATGATTCTGGGATGCATTAACAGGCGTGTTGTGAACAAGACATGAGAAGTTATATTACCTCTGTATCTGGCACTGATACAATTACTAGTGGAATATAATGTCCTGAATTTTAGAAGGATGTTGGTAAATTGGAGACTATTCAGATAAGAGTCATAAGAATGATTAAAGGATTGGAAAACATGTCTTACTGTGATAGACTCAAGGAGCTCTATCTATTTAGCTTAACAAAGAAAATGCTATGGATGACTTGATTAGTTTATAAGTACCTACATGGGAAACGCAAGTTGGATAAGAGGCTCTTCAGTGTAAAAGAGAAAAGTATAACAACATTCAGGGTTTAGAAGTTGAAACTAGACCAATTTACACTGGAAATATATATTTTTAAATACTGAGGATTATTAACCATTGGAACAAATCAAGGGTTATGATTATAGCTGGCCAGTGTATCTTTCTTATTCACTATTAAGACTTACTCCACCAGAACCCAGACAGTATTCTTGGCCTGCTTCTGAAATGTGCCAGTATCGAAAAATCTGTAAACCTGCAACGTGAAGCAGTCCACTTACATATGTCAAAAACTCTCCCCTGTATTTATCTGCTTAATCTGTTGCCAAATTTGGGAGAGTACTGCTCCAGTTTGTGTTTAATTGATGGGCTGATAATTCTCTTCCCACCATCCTAGGAGAATGTTGCTGACAAGTCCCCTGTAGTGGAATCCACACTGAAGCACATTCATGGAGAGAACTGTCACCTTACAGTAACTTCCCAGTGTTGTAGTCAGCACAGATCTCCTGTGGCCTACCTTCCATACCCGCTTGTCAGAGCTCTCCACTGACATGGGCTTCCAGTTGTGAGGGAACTGAGGATGGATTGTTTCCTTATGCTCTTTCACAGGAGCACAAGAAGGCACAGAGTGAATTTGTGACTCCAGCAGATGCTGCTATTCAGATAAGATTGAGTTCCTGTTAATGAGACACACATGCACCTGCAGTGTGATCTGCATGGAGTGTAGTATCTTGAAGAATCACAGTTACTATGGGGTATGTGCTGTTCTTATTCAGGGGCAATAGGGGTGTTGAGTGGTTAAGTTCTTAACATGCTTGTTCTTGAAAGTCCTTGCTACTGTTTCCTTTTTCCTCCCTCACCTTTACCTGCTGAGCCCATAGTTACATTCTGGTTTAAACGGGGAGCTCTGTGGGGATGGGGCTGTCTTACTTGTATCTAGTAAATTGGACTATGTGGGCCCCTAGGAGCTGTTGTAATACAAATAAATTACTGTGTCACTCGTAGCTCTCAATAGATATCTGTTAGCTGGCTTTCATGTCAGAACTGCATCAGTTTTGGAGGTTCTCTTGATCATCGCTCTTTGTAAGATGCCACGACTTTCAATTAGGAGGGGTCTGCCTTTAGAAAGGTAAAGCTGTAACTCTGACTGCACCCCAGGGTTCTTCTGGAAAGGCTGGACAGTGAAATGCTTCTGTCTTTGCAGGATGCTCAGTGGTACATTCTTGCACTTCATCTATCCAGCATTTTTTCCCCAACTGTTGTCAGGAATAGAACTAGAGTCTTGCCTCTGTTTTTTGCTTCAGCCTCAGGACAGTGATTCTCAATCCTCTTGGACTCAGGACCCATTTTTAAAACCTTGAGGAGGAATCTGGTGCTGTTGTCTCTGCCCTCCCTCCAAAAAGTATGCCCCCTTCCTCATTTTGGATTTATTGTACCAAACACAGCTGAGCAATGTACTTACTGTCTAGCAATGCTGGGGCATATAAGTTCACGATGGGCTTTTCCCCCTTTGGGGCTATCGACTGAAAGGACTTGTTTAGGCATTCTGACCAGTATGAAGAGCGGGATGGAGGAAGAAGGCTTACACTGTTGCCTGTCTCATTCCTGTCACCATAAGGGGCTTTACAGTATTTTGCAAATGAGTTACTCTCTGAAAGATGCTCTCTTGATGCTAATGTTGATTTAATAAGTTTTTCTCATTCTCTCTCTCTCTGCTTAATTTGAAATGTCTAATTTTGTGCTTCACAGTTCTGAGAAGAGAATTAGTGAGGGAAGAAGAATCAGAGGGAAGGGAGAGCTTAGTGCCACCCCAGAAATTGCCTGAGGAGACTGACTCAATAGAATGAAAAGGTGCAAAGGATTTATATGACCACAGTTTGGGATGTGAAGGGCGTACCAATTCAGAGGAAAGTTTGATCCCCCTAAAACTAGGAGTTTAAGGTATTTGTGGGGAAGCTATTCTAGAGGAGGTTTCCCCAAACTTTATATAGTTGGGACTTGGTTTTTTTTCAGTACCTTTTTTGGTCCCAGAAATATAAGTGCATATAAAAAATGAAAAATGAATAAAATTTTCACTGTTTATTATTTTTTCACAATAATAATAGTACATAGCAATAATTTGTATATTTTCTAAGGAGTGGTATTTTTTTCCCAAGGACTGGTACTGGGCTGCGGGCCACAATTTGGGAAACGTTGCTCTAGAGCTAAATGGAATGCAGAAGTGTTTGATTCTCTGAGTGAATTTTGCTTTTGATCATGTATATTAAGAGAAGAAGGGAGCGTTTTATTTTACAGGTGGTTTTGATAACTCTCTAGCATTTTCTTCCAAAGAGGCTCAGTGGTTTATATGGAGAAGCCTGAATCCTTACTAATTAGCAGCTTGTGGATTTGGTCTTGGGGGAAAAAAATCTTTCATGAAGCTCCTTTATTGTCTGTATAGCTGAGTGTTTTTTTCTCTGTTAATTTTGTGCTGGTAAAAAGCATCACTGACAGTTCTGGACATTCAATTCTCCCATTTTTTTATCTGCAGTACAGTCCAGACTCTTTGATACCATGGTGATGTGTAGTATAAATGCTTACATAGACTGTAGCCACAGAAGCTTTTCTCTTCCCTGCCCCGCCCCTTGCCAGTGTTCTTCAGTTCTTCCTCATAGAAGATCCAGTCTCTTGAAGACTGGGGCGCAGGGGAAAGGGTGGGGAGGGGAAGGTTGTTCAATTCTTAGCCTGTTTGGGCTTACTTTCACTATGTGTATGTTTACACTTCACGGGCTTTAAGGGATATGGCAGGAAAGCACTCCTGCCCAAGCTAGGACTTGCTTTGGCACAACTTTTGTATGGGGATGGGAGATTGGTATAAGCACCTTTGTTGCTCAGTTGCCAGTGTAGACCAAGGCTATTAAACTGAATCTTAGTTAAATCAGTTTAACATCTAAGTTTAGCAATGTAATGTTCATTGCATCTGACTGGTCAGTGTAAGTAAGCACAGCTTATATTCAGCCCTGTGTGTAAGTATCATGTCAAAAGTGTGGTGAAACCTTATTAAATTCCCTGGTGAAGACAAGCTACCTGAGGCTTCTAGTTATGGCCCCCATTAAATTCTGCTGTGGTTATGTGACCATGGTTATGATGTGGGCACCTATCTGGTAGGAACTGGAATGAGTCCTAGCATGTATCACTCAGGTTATCCTGGTGTTGGTAGTTTGCAGTCACTATAATGACCCATGGCTGAGCTACATTGTTATATGTGCACAGTGAGGAGGCAGGTGAAAAGTGATGTTGCAGTAAAGATTACAGTTTTTCACAAGCCTACTTTTAGTTAACTTAATTTTAGTTAAGGCAGCAGAAATGGCAGCAGAAATGTAGCTCTTTGAAGAATAACAAAATGATTTCTTCGGTGATGAGCTTTCATGGGACAGACCCACGATGAGCTGAAGAAGTGGGTCGGTCCCGCGATAGCTCATCTCTGAATAAATCATTTTGTTAGTCTTTAAAGTGCTACATTTCTGCTGCTTTGTTTTGTTGGAGTGCAGACTAACATGATTACCTCTCTGTTAATTTTAGTTAGTTTAGTTAATATAATAGTGTCTTATATCTGAGCGAAGGCTCCTGTCTCTCATAATGAATGTTTAAGTTTAGCAATGAAAGAACTTGATGTGCTCTTGGCTGCATGGCAGTCTGAGAAGTAATAGCTCCATCTTGATGTGGAGCTTTCTGCTCACTGTTCTTTGCTCTGGAGCTTAATGGCTTGTGATGGGGCAGCAAGACAAGTGTTTCCAGGGAAGGTAGGATTCCTCACCTTCAGAATTTGCTTTCTTTGTTGATTCACTGTTCCTCTAATTTGTTGATCTTCAGATCACTCTGCAAGACCTATCTGTTCTCCCTAATTTTTTTTTCTTGGAGGTTGGGGTTGGTAAAGGTGGTGGGCAATGTTCCCTCTAATTTTTCCATGTATGGGCAGAATAAATTTTGTTGCTTGTCCCAAGGCAGTGTGGATGTGCACTACTAATAGGAACATGCTGCCAGCTGTGAGCGCTCTGCAAATTGGCTGCATGACACGTGAATCTCTCCTGGGCAGCCACCCAAGTGCTCATCTTACAGGAACACTAGTAGTGGGTCTGAGCATATTGTAGGAGAATTGGTCCCTACTTGTTAAGTAGTGTTTTAATTAAGGAATTTTTTAAGTGTGGTCACTGTTGGATGACTGTACTTCAGCAAGTTAAAATAAACACACGAGTCCCAGTGCTGCTATCATGAGGTTCTCCTCTCCACAAGCCTGGTAGTCACAAGTGTGAGGAATAAACCAGGCCCTAATAGTTTGTGTTTTCTGAAAACTTCTGTGGCCTTCTTCTCCAGCATAGAAATTGTTGGCAGCGTTGCTCTGATGTATTTCAGTTTGTCAGATTGGACACTGTCTCTCTGAAGCTTTGTTTTGATGATTCTTCACTTCCTGACCAAAATTCTTACATTTGGTTTACAGTTCTTTGGTTGTGCTCCAGTTGGTGGGTTTTTTTTATCCTTCTTTTTCATTTGTTTTCAACTAACATGTATCTGAAATAGCTCTCTAGTGTTTGCTTGAGTACATGAAGCTGTACTGCGCTGAGCAGAACTGGCTCGGCCTTAGCTTTCTGTTCTTCTGTGAGTGGACTTGGTCAACCAAGTCAGTAAAAGAGGACATAACTAAGGTTTTTGGGTCCAGTTCTTTAATGGGCTGGGTCCAACTACTAAATGAACCTATGCCCAGCTTACTGGTCTTCCTTCAGGCATTGGCCTCCAAATGAGCATATGTAAAGCCACTTCCTTCTCTCACTACTTCTAATCTATTGTGCTGGTAAACTTGCTGAATCTATAATTTAATCAATACATTAATCAACAGGTTCTTGAAATGACTTTTGTTGGCTCTGTTACGAACTGTAAGGAACAAAAGCGAGTAAATGATTGCATGTGTTGCAGCCACAGTCAGTGAGCAACTTGAGTGAAGGTATGTTTATAAAGAATACCTACTACAATAAAAGAGGGGTTTTTGATTTGGAGTTTACATAATATTGAGAGCTGGATGGATTCCTGCAAACAGAAACCCATGAAATGAAGACGAGCTGCTCTAGCCACTATAATTTTTAAAACCTAAATATTGAGCACTGTTCATTTAATCGAGATTGTGGTGGCTTTAGGAGTGAATACATGATTCCTTAGCGTAAGACAGAAGGTTCAGTGTATGATAGCTTATTTAAGTTTGTAAATTCACCATTTGCATTTAGAAGCAAAAATAAATGTTTGTTTTAAAGATAACTAATTAGTGCTCCATAAGAATTTTTTTACTTCCGGTTGAACACCTCTAGTCCACTTCATCTTCACATGAGGTAATTCTACTCTGTGATCTCTCCAAGCTGCAGACACTTGCTCTCAATATTTCTTAATGTATATGTAAAGAAAAATTGTGCATTGTCCAGTAAATATAAATTGGCATTGAATTCTTGTGACCAACATAAATTTTAAACACTAGCACAACACGTTTAAGTTGTGTATCAAATGGTAATAAAAATTTTGCTGATGTTGACATATATTTGCAAATTTCTCTTGATACAATCATGCCCTGGAGATTCATCTCTCTCCCTCTCCCATCTCTATCCCATAACCCCTTTTGAGGGTCATTGGGGCACGGCAGATAACTTCCTGATCAACTCACTCCACCTCATCCTGTCCTGTGCAGCTCTCTGTGACTCGCTCACATTCAGGTTTGTCCACTCTTTGATGTTATCTTCCCATCTCTTCTTTTGCCTGCCTTTCCTTCTACCACCAGGTACTGTGCCTTGCAAGATGGTCTTTGAAAGGCCTGATGAGCTGATCACGTGGCTGTACCATCTGAGCTTGCGCTTCTGCACCACAGTGAGCAGGTTGTCATGTGGGCCTATGACATGCCTGATCCTATGTCGTACTTCTTCGTTCGTGACATGCTCAATATAAGAGATGCCCAGAAGCCTCCTATAGCGTCTCATCTCCATGCTTTGGATCTTTTTCTGCAGTTCTGCTGTAAGGGTCCACGTTTCGCAAGCGCACAAGAACACTGTGACCAGTGAGCGCATCAATCTTACTTTCAATCTCAGACTGATGTTCTTGTCCCTCCAGCTGGGTCTAAGTTTTGTAAGCACTGCTGTTGTTTGCACTATTCTGGAGAGGACTTCTGGTCTGGACCCCTCATCTGACATGATTGCACCTAAGTACTTGAAGCTGGACACACATTGAAGAGCTTGTCCATTCACCATTATATCCCTACTGAGGCCATTGGTGTTATTGGTCATCAGTTTTGTCTTTTCTGCATTTATCTCCATTCCATAGGCTTTCGAGGTGGTATCCAGCCATTCTAGCAAGCTGGCAAGTTCCTTTTCTCCGCCAGCTAATCCGTCTGTATCATCAGCGAAGCGAAGGTTGGTGATTATTCTGCCCCCTATGCTGACAGTTCCTTCATGGTCTTCCAAGGCATCAATCATGATGTGCTCCAGAAAGATGTTGAAAAGTGTGGGGGAGAGCAGACAACCCTGACGGATGCCCACTGTCGTTCTGAACCAGCTTCCAATGGTACCGTTGTGGAAAACTGCACTGGTGGCATTGTCATACATGTGTTCAACAACTCGGACGAGGTTGGTGCTGATATTGTACTTTCTCATGGTGGCCTGTAATGCTGCCTGCCAAACTCTGTCAAAGGCCTTTTTGAAGTCCACAAAAACATGGTACAGGTGCTGTTGGTGCTGCAGGTATTTTTCACAGAGAATTCTCAGGCTGAATATTTGTTTGGTGGTACTCCGCCCTGCCCTAAAGCCGGCTTGTTCCTCAGCAATAATCATCTCAGCTTGGGGCTTCAACCTGTTCAATATTACTTTCAGTAAGACTTTACTTGGGTGGCTAATGAGGAGATTGCAATGCAAAAATAAGAACATATAGCTTACAGTATCTTGCAGTTCTCCTCTTGTAGTATTTATGTTCTTACTGGGTTGCAGATGGCTTAATTGTAATATACTTGATTTCGTTAAAAGCTGTTACCTTGTAATATTCTCTCTGATCATGGCCTTGTAAAGACTGAATAGTGTACTTAGCCAAGAACCAGTATACTCGCCGTTGGAAGTCAGATTGTGTCCCTAGCATCTCAGAATCACAGCTTAATTGGCAGCCTTTTCATGGGAAATGCTTCAGGAGTGGTGTGACTTGGGGATGGAAAGAAGAAGGGAGGGTGTAGCAGGCCAGGAATGAGGTGCATTAGCAGAACAGTAGGTAGGGAAACTTAATTAGTGCCTGCTTATCTCTCTTTATTTAAAAATCATGGAAATGAGGGATGCTGCAGTGAAGTTGGTCCGTTCCATGATGTGTTCCAGAGCAGTGTTTCTTAAGTGTGTTCTGCAGAACTCTGGTGTTGCATGAACATCTCACAGGTGTGCCGCAAACGTTTGGAAAAATATACAGATGGTACATATTTTCTGTTATTAAAACCAGATACAATGTTACTTTGTCATTGCTGTGATACTGGATTAAAATAATTCATTTTGTTTTTAGCTGTATATGTAGCTTTGTTTTTTTGTTTGTTTGCTTGTTTTTGGTCTAACAATTTTTTTTGAAGAAAATTTTAGTAAGTGTTCTGCATAAAAAAATATTATTTGGTGTTCTGGTGTCTCAAAAAGTTTAAGAAACACTGTTCCAGAGGACTGGAGAAGGGCAAACATAATACCTTTTGTTAAAAAGGGAAATCAAGAGGACTCTGGAAATTATAGACTTTTCAGGTTAATTTCAATATGTAGAGAGGCACTGATATAAACGATTAAACAATCAGTTTGTAAACACCTAGAAGATAATAGGATTATAGGCAATAGTCAGCATCCATTTGTCAGGAATAAATGTTGCCAAACTAATCTAATTTGCTACTTTGGCAGAGTTACTGGTCTAGTAGATGGGGGAAGTAGTAGATGTGATAGCTTGATTGCCAAAAGCCTTACTGAATAGTTCCACATAATATTCTTATAAGCAAACTCGGGCAATGTAATAGAGATTAAGTTACTATAAAGTGAGTGCATAGCTGTTTGAAAAACCACGCTCAGTTGTTATTGATGTTTTGCTGTCAAACTGCTAGGGATATCTAGTGAGGTCCTGCAGAGGTCAAGTCTGGGGTCCCGTGCTATTCAACATTTTTATTAATGACTTGGATAATGGAGGGGACAAAACACTTATAAAATTTAGAGAGCAACAAGCAGGCAGGGGTGCAAGTACTTGGACAGGAGTAGAATTCAAAATGATTTGACATGTTGGATGGTTGGTCTAAATTCAATGAAAATAAGCAAAATATTCTATGAAGGAAAGCAAAATTACGTGCACAACTAAGAATAACTGACTGAGGTGGTAATCCTGCTGACAAGGATCTGGGGATTATAGTAGGTCACACACAATGAAATATATGTCCAGTTACAAAAAGGACTAATAACATGATTAAGGCCTATTAACAGGAGTGTTGTATGTAAGCCACAGGTAGCAATTGTTTCACTCCATTTGGTACTGGCAAGGCCTCAGTCTTGTCCCATTTTAGGCACTACGTTTCTGGAAACTTGTGGACAAACGGGAGAGTTCAGAGGAGGGCAACAAAAATGAAAATCTAACAAATGAGGAAGGGTTAAAAAAATCTGGGCATGCTTAATCTTGAGAAAAGACTGAGAAGGAAACCTGTTGGTCTTCAAATACTTTAAGTGATGTTTTAAAGAGGACTCTGACCAATTGCTGTCCATGACCACAGATTGTAGGATAAGAAATAATGGGCTTATACTGTAGCAAGGGAGATATGAGTTAGATATTAGGAAAAACTTTCCAAGTATATGCTAAATATACACTGGAATAAGCAAGGGAAGGTTGTAAAATTCCCTTCATTGAAAAATTTTAAAGACCAGATTGGACAAACACCCATCATGGGTGGCCTAGGTTACTTGGTGATGTCTCTTTTCAGGGAGCCAGACTTGGCGATTTATCAAGGTGCTTTCCAGCTGTACATTTTTTATTTCTGTAATCGGTTCACTTGCCTGTGACAATCCTTATTTATCTAGCTAATTTAAAGATTTTTTGAGCTTCAGTTTACCTTACTAAAATGCACATTATGACGGTGATGCTTGTCTTCTAGGAGTAAGGTTAAAATTGGTGCCATCTCCTATATGTCTCTGTATATCTATTTTGTTCCTTTCCCCATGGATTTAGAAGGCAATCAATTTATGCTAAACCTTTTCTCCCCTTGATGATTTTTTTGTGTCTTTCACATGTGCATTGCAGTGTCTTATTAGGCTGGACTCCAGACCCTGAAATGCACTGATTGGGTATTTCTGAGTAAGTGTGTGTTTGCGTATGTCTGGAGCTGAAGGAAAAAATGCTGGAAAATATTTGACTTTTTGGGGCTGTAGAAATCTGAGCACAGTGTGAAACTGGACAGCCAGGTCTCCATCTGCAAAGTGTATTTGTATAGATTTTGGGATTGAGAGATTCAGGGCTGTGATATTTGAAGATTTTTTTTCCTAGGATTTTCTTAGCTAAGAAACATAGCTAATAAAACCATCTTAGTCTGTATTTAAAAAAACGAACTAAAGCTGACTGCATTTCCTTTAGCATTTGCAAGAAGCTTTTAAAGGAACAGAAATTAGATTTTTAATCATGGGGTAGCTAGTTTGGCAGGAACAAAGGATTTGCTGTACTGGATTAGGCCACTGGACCATCTTGTCAAGTATCCTGCGGCTGGCAGTTGCCAATAGCTAGCTGATGCTTAAGAGGCAGGTGGAAACTGTTGCCTGTAATTCAATTTCATAATGCTTTTTGTTGTGAGGGGGAAGGGGAATGGGGAGATTCCTTCCTGACCCAGAGGACTGATCATTTTATGTTGCACTGAGGGTTGTGGTGAATTACTGATGTAATTTGAATTTCCAGATGGCATAGGTGGTGGTAGATAAAATTTCTCTCTGATGTTTGATTCAAAAACTTGAATCCCCATCTTCCAGGTGGGATGAGAGAAACCAGCACTTGGGGTGTTCTCTTAAATGTGTGGGGGACAGGCACGTGGCCACAGTGGCTACTGTCAAGTGGGTATTACAGGTGGGTAAATTACATCCTCTACCAGTGGTTGTGAATGATCTGGAAATAACCCAGGATAAACTTTGGGTGGATTTATGATACAGGCTGGTATGTGGGGTGAGGAGAATCTATTTACTTGTAGATAAAGTAAATCTGGTCTAGAACAAGGGAGCCACAATCACTATGGGAATTCTTGATATCCTTTGAGTAACACATTGCTGCCCTGTAAATTGAGGGGGAGACTTGCAAACTCTGGAACCTAGTATGCGGGAGAGGATTTTCACAGAGAAAGAGAAGGCTTAGACTGCCTAGTTGCTACTGCACCTACTGTCAGACACTGAGTATTTTGAGCATTTGTCTGGAAAGCCTACATTCTTCAGACTCCTGAAGACTTTGCCTTGTCCGTCGGCAGGCCATGTAATGAGTTGTTTGTGTGTGTAAGGGAGGAGTGAAGTGCAGTAATGAAAGGACTTGAGGTGCTCTTGGCTGTTTGGCAGCCTGACAAGTGAATATGGGGTGCAGGTAAGTATCAAGGTAAACAAATGAAAGCAGTTGTGTACTCTGGATTTTGTAAAATAGATTTAATTGAAAATAACAGACCATGTAGCTAAAGACATTGCAAACCCATTTGTAGCAACTCCGTGAGCATTAGAGGTGGTGGTGTCCCTGAATCATGAGGGAGTAGAGACCTTTACTGCTACTTTCCATCTTCCATGTTTATAAAATTGTATGTTTGGTTCCACTAAGCATGGGCAGTTTCAGCACAATCTTTCCTTGAAATTGATTGCAGCTCAGCTGAGAAACTCTTCTTCCTCCAGTTGGCTGGCTACATCTCTGCCTTATTATGCTTTAACATTGATGCTAACTTCAATTTCTATCCGGAAGCCTTTAACTGGGAAAGGGGGCTAGAAGTGTGAGACAAACAGATACTTTTAATACTCATCACTTTGGAAACATTTTAGTTTTCAGATTTTCTCCGTGAGGAAACGTCATAGTTTACCCATTAAATGACGAAGTTTGTCCATCAGCACGTCAGTGTATCTGATGCAGAACTTGTCAAATACTGCTGTGTGGTCCCTAAAGTAGATGCCAGTTAGTGCTTAGGTTGCTGTGAACCTGTGTGCTTCCTTGTATCCAAACTTGTGCTGTGTCTGATTTGTTCAAGCCTCTTGTAGGGTCTGTTGCATTCCATCCTTCTGAAGTTGGCAGTTTCCCATAAACAATTGTGCCAGTTTTTAGGCACTTTGCCTTCTAATGAAGGAAACATCTAGCAAGGGACCCAGATTCCTGCTGAGCCTTTGGGCACTCTGAGAAATGGGCATAAGACCTATTCCACAGAGCAAATGCTGGAATAGCTGTAGGCAATTGTTGGTTCAGATACAGGTGTCATCCTGTCCCGAAGCCCTCTCCTCAAGGGTCCACCTTATTGTACTTTGCAAGATAGATGACAGAAATGATCTGGCTAGGTTCTGAAATGCCTAGTATCCTGCAGAGCAATGAAATGTCAGAAATCCATATAAATGGATGGATATATACCACTAGATTGTGATGACTCATGGCACCCTGTGTTGATGGTTTCATTGTTTACTGAACCAAGAACAATTTAAAAGATACTTGGGTCATTACTCTTTGCTTAGTGCAAAATACCTCCTTAAATATTAACTTTCCCAGCTCTCACTTATAGCTTGAATCATTCCTGAACATAGCCAAAGTCCTCTCCACTTAGCCACTGCTGGGCAGTTTAGGCATCTGAGCTTTTCTGTGCGAATGCCAAGAATGAAGGATTTTGGGCCTGACATCGGTGTCTGCTTCAGTAGTAATCTTATGCCCTAGTTACAGTCAAAGAAAAGATCCTTTTCCTTTAGGCTCTCAAGCAATAAATCTACCAATGGTATCGTTTACTGAAATTCCTCCCTGGCAGGTTGGGTGGGAACTGAATCTTACCCTTGTACTCTTTGTCTCAACACAAGGAAGCTGCAAAATGCAGCTTAAGTATTGGTGCAGAGATCACAAAATACACAAGCCCCTTTAGCTGGGAACTCAAAGCAGAGTCTAAGTTGTTTGGAAACAAGACATACAAGATGATGTTTCTCTTGGCCAGGCAACTTGAACTCTGAAACAAGTGATCAGGCACTCTAGTTTAATGTGGTCAGCCAATGTTTGTTAATACAGGTCCATCAAGCCCTTTTGGTACAGGCCTACCAAATGGCAAATTTTAACTTAACAGACCTCAAAGATTGCTTCTTTTGAGTCTTTCTTCCCTTATTTTCCTGTTAATTCAGTCCTTAATCTGGATGTTTGACTTTTTCCAATATAAGAATTGGTCTAGATACATTTTGGACTTTTGGCTAAATTACTCAGAGATATTTGGATATATTTAAGAGCAGGTTAGATAAATGTCTATAAGGAATAGTCTAGATCCATGGTGTACAACACATAAGCTACTAGCCAAATGTGGCTATTTGGCCCATTGAGTATGGCTAATTGGCTAGAATAATGTGCCTAGTTTACTATAGCAGTAGGCGCTATGGTGGCTACTACTTCAGATCTGGTTGGACACCACGGAGTAAATGGTGCTGAGTCCCGCCATGAGAGCAGGGAGATGGACTTCATGATTTCTTGAGGCCCTTTCCAAATCTAGGATTGTATGATACTCCGTATCCATGTAATGGCTCTCTTAAAGTGAACTACATTCTTTGTGAAAGGTGCCAATTTAAAGCCTTTGAGAATGAACCTCTGTGTTCACAAACTAGGCATAACATGGGTAGCAATAATAGAAACCTTCCTTGCAGAATTTACCACCCGTCCTGACACCATTACATCTCAGACCTGATGGAGAGACCCCTCTTTTCTGGGATGGGCCAGTACATTTTTAATATTTTTGGCTGTCTGCTGAGGCTGCCCGGAAGGGGGTGATTCAGTGCCAATGTCTGAGTTTTTGATGCAAATGTTTTTCCACAAGAAATTTGACAGTTAATGACTTAAATGTCCAATGGATGACTGACGTAAATCTAACAGAAAGCTACCTGTATATGACATATCTGAAATAATTATGCACTGCAAAGTACAGTGCAGCAATAGAGAGGTTGAAATAAACAAAACCTGCACATTCTGTTTAAACGACAGTACAGGTAGGAAGTAAAAAATATTCTTGAAACCTGGCTACTGTCATGATCAGTTGTCAATTGTTAATGAATGCTTGACATGTTGGGTTGATAGATTGAAGACTTGTTGATGGTTGCTACCAGTTTGTCTGCAGGAAGGAGGGAATTGGCCTTACCCAGCTGAGCTGTAGACATTCAGCTCCACCCCGCTCTGCTGTTGCAGAGGTTAGGGATGACAGCTCGCATAGCTAATCATGCTTCATCTCTTCACAACTTCAGGTGGCTGCTCTGTGCCATTAAAACAACAGCAGTTTTCATAAACCAGTTGCTCTGTGTCATCTGCCATCTCTGGCACTAAACTATGACAAACAAGAATATCCCTCCCATCTCACCAAAGCCCCTCCAGTAAATAAATGTGATGAAAAAAGTAGCTGTTTCCAGAATGGTCTGGTGAGTGAGAGTAACCCCAAGAAGTAGTGGAGATGCAGCAGCCCTTGATAGTGAAAAACAGTCTGGTTGCTTCATAAACATCTCTGTCTGAAGCCAGAGTGTTTATGGGCATGAAAAATGTTTATCTTGTACTTGCTTTGCTACTGCTGGGGTTATCGCTTCAGTCAAAAATAATAAAAAGGGTGAGTCAGGAGATACTGAAATCCTTGTGATCTGTGCAGCTTCACTGTGAAGTCTCCAGCCAGTGACTTTGCAAATAAAAGATGAGGGAAGAAAAGACGGCAGCTTGGATTTGGCATGCTATAGGAATAGTGGTCTGCCTGTGTAAGGGGGGCCTGGCTGAAAATCTGCCCATAGACAGATCACGTTTTCATTGAGAGGGCTGTCAACTATAAGGTTTCCAGTGCAACTACAAGAGTGAAGATGACTTGCCAGCTAGGTCACCTTGAATATATAAAACTGCTCCAGTGAAGGAGGTACTGTACTGTACCTGTTTTTCTTGGAGAGGTTGGCAGTTGCAGGGCTTTTGGCCTTGCACCTCACCATGCATCTGACACTACCACATCCCTTGGTGTGTGCTGCTACTGATATGAGTGTCTAATTTTGTGCAGTGTCTTGTATGAGCCTGGCTATGTGTCTGGGGAAATACTTCTTTTTTTTTTAACTGAAGAGCCTAATACCATTTAACAGCCTTTATTTACAGCACAGTTGCTAATGGGGGACATAGGTGCGCTGTTAAAATGCTTGCCATTTTTAAGGAACTCTTCTGAACTCATGTTAAAACCTATATTGTGCAGCAGCAGGCAGTCTCCATGAATTACTGATATATATTTACCCCCTTCTTTCCTTCCCCATTTCTCTCTTTTCCCCCCGAAGCCTGCGGATTTGGATGCCTGGGTAAGCTCTTTTTGTCTGTCTTGCTTATTCCAAATGTCATATTGTTACCATGTGCATACAGATTGTTATTGCTGAGCACAGATGCAGGATTTTATTTTGTCATTACATTTTAAAAGGTGTTCAGCTAGAAAATTGCATATTATTTCTTCCATAAAGATTTTCACTGGTTCCTTTTGTGTAGCTTACAGCTGCTGAGACCAACCTTGATAGAGTGATGGGTATGTGTATGTGGGGATAATTGGGTAGCAGAGGCAGGCAGGAAGTGACGGTTTCTCCATTGTTGCTCATTTGGGCCTAAGTCTGAACCCATTAGTTTGTAGTTAAAAATTTTCCTAGATTTCAGTAGAAGTGATAGTAGGGGTAGAGAACCTAAAAATCCATGGATAATTGCTTTATATCTATGGCCCATTTTTGCAGCTCATGGATTGGATGGGGATACAAATTTTATATTTGTGCAGGGTTGTAGTTGTGCCTGTAATACTTTGGGGCCAAAGAACACCAAGGTGACTTTTGTAGGTCTGAGCTGCCTAGCACAGAGATTGAGAACTGTGTCAATCGCTATTGATTGGCTAGATTTCTGCCAATGTCACTTAATCCTAATTTAAATAACGCTTTGTTATTTCAATTTTTTATGCCTGTCTCTACTCAGATCAGTTTTGATTTACTGCAACCCTTCCTATTTCAATTTTACTATGCCCCTTTTAGCCCAGCCGTTGCCCATTCCTTAACTAGCAGCACTCCAGCTATTCCCACTACACTACTTTGCTGGTGCACTTCAATTTTGTCCAGTTGCAAATCTGTTATTCTAGTCCTGGGATCCTGAACAGGGTTCTCTTCAACTTCCTGTCTGCTCTAGTGGCTGAAGAAGACAATGTGGGAGAGCATGAGCTACAAGCATCTGCAATTGTTAAACAGTGGAAGGGGTGAGGTGCCCAGCTGAAACATCTTTATCTTTGCTATTGGATTCCTTTGGGACATGCAGTTTATTTCCTCCCAAAATTAAAATAATTTAATATAGAGAAAAGGCATTTGTAAGAGGTCAGAGTTTATTTTTTTTCCTAAGGGGTGAGGTATGAGGAGGTGCTGTTTTTTCATGCCTCTGACCCTGTAAAACCTTGTTGGGGTTTTGTACGCCACATCTGCCCAATTGAGTGATATTCATGGATGAATGAATTTCAGAACTATCTGTTACTACATACTGTGAGTTGCCTCTGGGAAGAACTCGCATGGACTGTGCTATGGACCTTTTCCCCTGTGTCAAGCCTCCCTTCACTTAGAGACAACCAGTTTCCTCTAAGATGGATTTTTGTCTCTTCTGCATTTTGGGGTCCTGAATAGTTGTAAGTACTGTGCACTATAGCTGTGCCTCATTCCTGAATCCCATTTAACCTACCTTAATCTGGCCCTGCCAACAACAAACTTCCTTTTACTACTATAGTTTCTCTTTGGTTTTCGTGTGCATTTCTCACATATGTGTACTGCAGCCTGACCTTTGCACGTAGAAAAGGGTCTGTTTGTATGCATGCCTAAGACTAAAAAGTCAGCTGTCAGAGATTACAGGTTTTTTTCCTCCTTCTCTCTAATTTCAAGCTTTCTTTTACGGGAGGATTAAGCACTTGGGGTTACCCCGCAGGGGAACTTCCCAAGTGTGTCTTCCTTAGTTCTAAAGATGGGTTTTCTCACTGGGGTGGTGGCAGCTTCTTCCCAAGGTAAAGGAATCTGTGACCTTGGAACACTTCTAAGCAGAAACCTATAGAAAAAAGGTATTTTTAAAGTCTCTTGTGAGCTCCCACCTTCTATGCTTGGAGTGTCAGAGTGGGGAACAGCCTTGACACCTGCTAAGAGTGTTGCATTGGAAGACTGATCATAAGAAGGCTGTGGGGGAGGGATAGCTCAGTGGTTTGAGCATTGGTCTGCTTAAACCCAGGATTGTGAGCTCAATCCTTGAGGAGGCCATTTAGGGATTGAGGCAAATAGAAGTTGTGCTTTTACATTGCAAATGGCTTGTGGGGGGAGGGATAACTCAGTGATTCAAGCATTGACCTGTTAAACGTGGGGTTGTGAGTTCAATCCTTGAGGAGGCCATTTAGGGATTGAGGCAATAGATGTCAAGGATGGTGCTTGCTCTAACCAAGAGGGCAGGGGACTGGACTAGATGACCTCCCAAGGTCCCTTCCAGTTCTAGGAGATGTGCATCTCCCATTATCTTAAAGTCCTCAGTATTCCATTTCTGTGTTGCCAGCCCTCATCACTCTCTGGATCATGCTGTGCAGGGCTCTGGCTGTGATCTAAAGAACCTGGGGCTCCAGCTGCTGTTGCTACCACTGTAGCAGTGATGGCAGTCCAGAACCCCAGTTCCTTAAGTTTCCAAGCCATGGGTCAACTGCTCCTTTTGTCCCTGCTATCAGCAGCCCTAACTGTCATTGCACTCAGACTGTTTCTTGCTCTTTGCGCCTGTGGGAGCAGTGCACTAAACTCCTCAGTGCTGAATAGCCAACTAATGCGGTAACCAACACAGGTGCCTTCATAGTTGTATGCAACATCTTACATGGTGAAATGAGAGGAGGATGGAAGGAGGGCCATATGTTTCTTTGCAGTGTCTCCTTATGGCTGACCTAAGAGCAGTGGTTTTTGGGAAGTTGTCTGGATTTCCTTGGCTGAAAAGAAGATGGTTTCTACTCAGAGTCTTTTTGTTTATGGTGTGGGAGGGTGGTGTGTAGTGAGAAATTAAGAAGAAACTGGGAGTGTCCTTCCCCATACTCACTGAATAAGTTTCAGCGGTGTCTATCTGATATATGTTTAAAAAAAAAGTTGAGTCTTGGAATTAGAAGGCACCAAGCCTGTTACAGCAGCTGCTCTGTTGCGCAGAGATGAGAGAGTGCACTTGCACTGGGTTTTCATTATCATACCTTGAGAGCAGAGCATGAGAGACTCATCTACAGAGCCAGTTAGTGGACAACAGGCTGGTACGCTGCGCATAGCCTGGCTTGCCACATGTTTGCTAGTGGTGTGGATATGCTTACAGTTTTGTAGTGCTCTTTGTCGTATTCCCATTTTGAAATGGGAGAATGGGAAAACATGCTGCTGCAATTCCAGTGCTCTGTAGATTCATACCTTAGCTTACCTTGCAGTCATGCCACATGTAGACAAGCCCTCGGCTCCCAACTAGGGATGTTAAATGTTAACCAGTAAGCCTCATCGTAAAGGGTTACTGGTTACACTTAACCAGTACAGGCTAGAGCAGCTCTCTGCCTGTCATGGTCAGGAGATTTTTCTAGCTCCACAGGACAGCCCTTCATGTGGGTGCTTCAGCTATGCCAGAGTAGCCCCATCCAAGGTGGCCCTGTGGCACGGATGCTGACTGCTCAGGCCCTGCTGGAGAACCTCTGCCCTGTGGCGTGCCCAAGACCGCTGTGGATGGAGGCTGCCACAGCCAGGCTGGAGTGCCTCTGCCGCCAGTGCTCCTGGGCTGGACTGCTGCCATTGTGGGCTGCTTAGGCTGTGCTGGAGAACCCTCACCTGCAGCAGTGCGACAGGCAGGGATGCTCCAGTTGGGCCAAAGCAGCCCCGGTTTCCAGTGTGCAGGGGGGGAGCACTCCAGTCCAATTGGAGCAGCCTCCCTGCTGCCCCCACAACCTGTTTAGTAATTAAACAGGATTTTACATCCTTATCCCCAGCTTAATTACAGACTACTCTCAGGCATCTGATGGTCTCTTCCTGGCATAGGCGGGAAGAGACCCTTTGAACTCAGTTATCCTCCCGATAGTCCCATCTGCCCTACCTCCTCATTCTCCTTGCCTAGTGTGCTCCCTTAATCGAACAGTCCATCTCCCCTAAATGGTTTCCACTTCCCTTTAGATATGCTCATATATCACTTGTTTGACAAGGGAGTGTGTGGGCATTTGGCTGTTGAGAAATGGGTATTCTACTCTCAAATGCTCCTTTGGAACTCATTTAGTCCTCATACCACAAGCCCAAGCTCAACTCAGACTCTTAAACCTATCCGCAAAATGGATCAGTAATATTCAAGTTAGAAACCAACTTGACGTTGAGTATTGCTTTCTCCCTCCACCCATTTTCTAGGAAGAGAAGCTTTTTTCATGTAAGGTGTTTCTGAAACTTTGTTTGCCACTTGCAGTCTCAATCCTCTGTGAAATTTGTAATCATCTCCACAACAGCTAGCTCTGTCTGGGACATCACAGGCTTCTGACTTCAAGTGGGGAATAAGCAGCAGGAGACGAGGCGCTCCTAATAAATATCCTGCGTTCAGGCAAAATGTCCCTTGTTGCCTAACCCAATTTTGTAATGTTTGGTATAGTGAATATTTCAAATGACACATGCTCTGGCTGAACTATACATACAGTACTTCAAACATTATGATAAAGTGTACCAAAGTTCCTAGTATAAACAGCTGGGGGTAGACGAAAACAGAAAACAACTTTCATGCAGATCTGTGTCTAAACAGATTGTTTCTCAGGGCAGATCAGCAGAGTGAAGCATCAGCAATTATTTAAAATGAGCAAGTTGTTGAAATTATGCCAGAGTTACAAGTAAAACTTCTATACAGCCTCTGTCTGCAGTTCAGCTGTTTAGTGGTGATAGTGGAGAAAGTGATCAGAGAAACTCATTGAAAAGAGGTATTTGAAGGAAGAATGGTTGAGTCACTAAGGCATTAGCATGGGATTCAGGAGCCTCAGCTTCAATTCCCTGCTTGGCACAGATTTCCTCAGTGATCAGAGCTGTTTTGTCCATAGGATGAGGTAGGACAGCTGCCCGGGGCTCTCTGGGGGACACCCCCCAACCATCCTACAGATGGGAGGGACAGGGGCTTACCTGGGGCTTGAGGTCCTGGTACTACAACAGTAGGGGTCACCTTCCCTCCCTCCTCTTGCTCCCCTCCTGGACCACTTCACCCACCATCTCTGCAGCAGTGAGAAGCTCAGTTCTCTGGCATCAGGGCGTCCGCTTCCCTTCACAGTGGAAAAAGTGGGATGCAGCAGTAGGCTGGGAGAATGGTGCAGTGGAGCAGAGCACTGCTCTGGCTCCTGTCACCCACATGGTGAATGGGGGGTGGCAGCAGCCCCTGGCCTCTTAATCCCTTGGGCAACATTGCTTGGGGGTGGGGTGGAGGGTCACAGATGTACGGTGATAGTGGGGACTGTATAGTGCTTTGGATGGATAGATAGTGTGGGAACCAGAAAGGTTCAAATCTGGTAACCACTTCAAAGAAGTTGGCCATTACCATCCCAGTAACAATGGTGCATGTAACAAAAAAAAAAAAAAAAAAAAAAGCAAGTAGAAGGTTTTTTTCTTTACAAGCATCTTTATTCCCTTCCCTCCCTAACTTAAATGATCCCCTCATGCTACCACAGCATATTTGTCATAGAAGAGCAAAGGGAAGGAAATATGCAGCAACTTGCTTTCAGATGCAATTTTTCTTGTTAACAATGACTGCTAGCTGTAAAATGACAGGTCTGAGCCCACAGGGGACGTTCCTGTCCAGGCTGCTTAATCATATCTGGCCAGCATCCTCTACAATTGCATTGGGCATCATTAAAAGTTAAGAACGATGCTGCTGGGATCTGTATATGGATTAGCAGTGTTTGCATTCATATGAAAAGGTCTAATCATTCTGCCTCTTAAAGGTCCACTGCCTGGTGGTAAGTTAGGTGGTCATGCAGGCTTTTGGGGCTCAAGTTCCATCATCCTCCCCTGCGATTTTAATGTTGTTGATTTTTATTTTGAGCTGTTAATAAGAAATATCAGTTCAATTCCATCAATGCCTTGTTACCTAATGCCACTCCAGCACAGCAGCAGTACATTACTCTTTTCTAAAGAAGGAAGCTATGCTCCTATAAGAACCCAAATATTTTTCTTCTCTTTATATCTGCCTTATTACTAGTGTTATACTTTAACTATGTGCCTGACTTGCTCTTTGAAGGTACAAAACAAAAAAAGGGGGTGGGGTGTTGGCAAGACCTATAACAGCAGCTTGGGACCTATACAGGTTGAGGGCCATGTATACACAGTGCTGTGGGAGAATAGAAAATGGCCCTGGGGAGAAACTGGGGCCTTCCTGTCACCTTATTTAAGCACTAAGCATGTATGAAAGCAAATGCGTGGGCAATAAATGTGCTTGGTATTAATATGATGGTGTAATAGTTTGAATAGTCAGGGTTACTTCAAGATCTGAAGAACAAATTGACTCTTGTAGTAGTTACTTTAAATTCCAAGTGCTAGGAGCTTATATGTGGGGTTTTGTTTTCTGTTTTAAAGTACTTCATGGCATAGATGCCCAAGACAAGTAGTAGAAGTCCTTTTATGTAAGGAAATTTGGATCTAGACTAGATGGAAGTCGGCGAAAGATGGGGGAAAAGTTCTTTATTGGCCATATGCTTACTGCAATGATTATGCGTCTTAGATGGCTTATATTGCCATCCTTTTACTAAGGCGAAGAAATGCATATGGAGTAGAGAAGTGTGATGGCAGTAGCCCTTTAGAACTTTGAGGGGAATCCTGAGTTAAGCAAGTGAGTGTTACGTTTAATGACTGGACTTTATTTGGCATGATCTGGTATGTATGGTCCCCTCTGTACCAGTCCTAAGTGATATGGGATTTCTCAGCTCCTTTCAGTCCTCTTCTTGTTCTGCTGTCCTTGTCCCTCTGTCTGTCCTCTTCACCATCATGTGCTGTTTATAAGCTGTTTGCAATTTCTTGTAGGTACGTGAGCTACAGTGCAAGGAGGAGGACTTGAAACGGCAAGATGCCTTCTGTAAGGAGCAGTTGGCCCGCATTGAGAGGAAGGTGAGGCTACGTTGTCTTTCATTTGCAGTGCCTGAATTCTAATGGGATCAGACATGGATCCAAGTGGATCAGCAGAGAAGAGAAACAAGAAGCATTGTTCTGAAAGCTGGAACTGTCTGTCCCTGTTATTTATCCCCTGCATCTACCTTATGCAGTTAAATCAAACTACTCCACCAACTGAACCTTTGAACAATTCACTTTTGAAAGATAGTTGTTTTTTAATTGGATGATTTTTTTTTTAAAAAACTAGTTTATAATAATTCAGGTTTTTTTTTCTTCTTTCACCACGGTGCTCAATTGAAAGCAAAACTGCCCTGTTTTTATTCCTTTTGTTAAAAATCCATGGCCAAAAAACCCCCAAACCCCTCAAATCTAGCTATACATATGAATTAAAGTTGTATTATTTATTTTTCTCAAGAGCCCAACAGATCAAAGTGTGTTGCTGCAATGCACTGTCTGTTTTCTGTTGGATAAGCCTTTGAAATGAATGTGATTTAAAGAGACACTGTCAGGCATCTTTTAAGCCTGAAATGACCTTTGAAAATCCATTTAGGGATTTGAATCTCTCCTCTAAACGTGGGATTTGCTTCTCTGTTTAATTGTTTACTGTGACGAGTTTTTAAAAATTGATGTAATGAAAATCAGAGCAGCCACACTATTTCTTATGAACTAAAGTGTTTTTCTCTTCCTGACATAATGAAATAATGTTAGTAGTTGTATTTATGTTTTAATAAACATAAAGAATAATCTTCAGTTTGAAGCAATTAGACCTTGTGACAGAAAGGTTTCACAGCTTTGACTTCTACTGATGTTGCATGCCAGAGAAACTGCAGTGAGGCGAAAAAATGGATTTTAAAGAGACAGTGGAATTTCTGCATTAGCTTTACTACCCATGTGCGGTGTGGCCTCTCTCCACTGGAAAATTTGGCTGTAAAAATGGCAAGACCCTATTAGCATATCCGGTGCTTTCTGTGCTGGTACTAGCTGGTACTGAGTAGTGGCACTTTGGCAACCCCAGCATGTGGGGTGGAGGTGGAGAGCTGGCTGACATGTGGGTTGCGGATAAGTTGTATCCAGCCCCATCTTGCCCTCCCATTAAGCCCCTTTTTATATTTTGCAGTTCCCTTTGCAGTCCTCCTTGCTAACTTTTTAAAACCATGGTGATTGATGCTTTGGTTGCAGGAGTTCTACTGAGTTTGAGATCAGTTGGAAGACCTTCAGAGCTATTCAGCTCACTGATGCTCACTATCTTCCTTTTCTAGTTCTTCCTTGCACCATAGTGAGTAGGTAACAGGAGCAGGCTTTGTTTCTTAGCACAAAACAATAGGCCCTTAAACATGAACATTTTACTGGTGATAAAAATAGACAAAAGTCTCCCACTGTTAGAGTCTAGATTGGAGCGGGAGGTACGGGGGCTGGGTTGGGAGATGAGAAATGTACTTGAAGCAGTGTAATAAAGCTTAATTGTATTAGTTTTCAAAAAGGTTTTCGATCTTCTCTGTGGATACTTTTATTCCTATAATGGTTGGAAAACACAGCACAGAACAATCTTCTTTATTAACTGTTGCTTTTATGTAATTCCACGTTCACTTGCTGATATGCTCAGACCTTGACTGCTGCTATAGTCACTGCTGTAGAATCTTCCAATTGAACCTTTTCTGTTTTTAAGAGGCTTGCTGGGCGATGAGTTGGGGGAGGAGCATGTGAACAGCTGTTGTTTGCCTTCTCTGATGTTTCAGAATGTCAGGGAAGGACATTTGGATTGCCAGAGCTAGATTGTTGGGGGTGGGAGGAGAAAGGGAGGTGATGATTCAATATGGCACTAAAGAACCCAAAATCATTCTTGGAAAGAACAAGCTGTCAGGAATTCCCTGCCTGTTCTTTGCTTATCAGAAGTATTGGTTTGGCTCGATCTCCACTTGCGTGCGTACAGAATGTGAAAGCAGCAGTCTTTTATATTTATCTATTTTTTGAGGGATGTTTTTAACGCCTGTGCTGCTGCAGGAACAGACCTCATTCTCTGTCTGAAGTGTTTCCATGTAGTAACCAACCATTCGTACAATATCGGGACAATCATGCCATGCTGGAGAAGTGTATTTCATAAGAATGACAGAATTGCCTTACTGGATCAGACCAGCACTTTAGCTGGTCCAGTGCCCTGTCTCTGACTCTGGCCAATTTCAGATGTTTCAACAGGATAAGTTTACTAAAAGAAAAAAAACAAAACAACAACAACCATAAAAACCACTCTGTGGTGCATAATTATGGAATTACTCACTCATAAGGGAAGTGTTGTCTTAACTATTGTCAGTTAGAGGTTGATGTATGCTCTGAAACTGAGAGTTTATATTCCATAATTTTTTGTAACATTAAATATGACTTTGAAAATCCCCATTGTTCACATAAACGTGTAATCCATTTTTTTTTAATCCTATCAAGTTCTTGGCTTCAGTGGTATACTGTGTCAGTGGGTTCCACAGCTTAACCATGCATTCTCAAAAGTTTCCTTTTATCAGCTTTAAGTGTTTCTTTTAACTTTGGTGACTGTCCCCCAACTCTCATCTATGATAGAGTTAATGAGAGTGCACAATTGGCCTTCTTTGTGCCATTCGTTATCTTTTTATATATGTGTCAAGTCCTCTCTTAAATATTTCTCCACTAAACTAAACAGTCCCTACCTTTTCGGCCTCTACTCCTATGAAGCTTTTTCTGAGCCTCTGATATTTTTTTTGTTGCCTGACTCTGTACCCTCTCTTGTGCTGTACCTTTAAGACAGGGTGACCAGAATGGAACTTCGTAGTTCCATGGGATGCAACACTGAAGACATTACTTTGCTGAAGACATGAATTTTAAGCACTAGACTGGGTAAATACATTATTTCTCTATTCTGTAGCCTTCAGAGATGCAGTGTGAGCTAGTAGTCTGAGCACAGGGTTGGAAGGGAGGCAGTCATGAAATCTAGTGGTAGTTTCCTCTCTTTGAATGTGGGGACATCATTTCACTTTTCTGCCTCAGTTGTGGAATCTGTAAAATAAGAATAACTCATAGGTAGATAATTGCTTCCCTTGGGATATTGTGAGGATTAGTCTATTTGCCCAGTGCTTTGAAGCAGTACAGCTACAGCAGTGTTAAGAATTCATTTCTTCGGCCTTTGTGCTTGCTTGGGTGAAGTCTCCAGATACGTCTAATTTTATCAGATATTAAGAAACTTAGTTCCTCTGGTCTTATCCTTCCTATTGATGCTTTCAGTAGTAATAGGTGGGTGACGTGAGAGTGCAGCCCCTGATATGAATTCTGAGACCACAGTTAGAATAGGTAATCCTTATGAACTTTTATGGCTGGTGGAATAAGAATCCATTTTCTGTGTAGGAGGCTTGCAGGTTCTAGTATCCTGCCTTGAGATGCAGTGCTGCCCTGAGCCATATTGTGTTGGATCCTATTTAATTTCTGCGATGTCATACTAAGATGGGCAACCGAAATTACTGAGTGGGCTGCATGAGTGGTTCTTTTTTGTCTCAGTGGGCCACATGGGCAACTTGCAGTACGTGGCCCACTGGGGTTCCACCTGCAGCCCACGTACTCCCTCTGTGGTCCCCTCCCCCCATGCGCCTTTCATGCGCTGGAGCCCTGTACTTCCTCCTCCTTCCCACCTCTAGCACTTTTGGAGCAGCCCCCTCCCCACTCTTCCCCTCTTTCCCGAAGCTTGAACACCCATAAACAGCTGATGCCTGGCATTGAAGCTCTGGTAGGGAGAGGGAGGAGCAGGGACAGAGTGTGAGTCAGTGGATTCGTGGTGCTCTGAAAATGCTGGAAAGGAGGAAAAAGAGTAGGAAGTGTGGGGCTCCCGTCCCCCAGTGTGCGAGAGGCTTCTGGGAAAAGGGGGCAGGGAGGGTGTCTGCGGTCTGCAGGTGGAACCTCACTGGGCCACGGTGGGCTACAGGAAGCCCACCACTGTGCTAGAAGGTAGTTTTTTTTAAGTAGGTCTCCCTCAGGATTTTGTACTGTAGCGTTTTTCCAGATAAGGGGAATGGGGAGTGAGTGACTGGCAAGAGAACTCCTGCAGAAAGATTCATAGAAACAACCCAGCTTGAGGGTTTAATGTTTGAGTTATTGATAAATGCCAGGAAGGGGACAGGTTTGAATTAAAAATGAGCATGTACTCTCTTCAGAATTGGATGAGAATTACATGTGTTTGATATGGGGGTATGCATGTGAATGTCCTATATAGCCCTATGGAAGTGTCCTGAGAAGCCGATTGAACCACCTTTTGAACTCTTTAGACGCTAATGGGGTTTGTTGAAAATATTATTTATAAGGGGAAATGTAGACATTTTCCTGATTGTTTTTTTTCTTCTGCTGTTTCCCCTGTTTCTCCATTGAGCCTGATCTGAAAGAGTTAAGGCCAATGCTACATTAAAGCAAAGAATAGATAGCTTGTTGTGTATTGTGAAATGGCAAGGAAAGGCTCAGGGTAATCTCAGTAGATAAAGCAGAGCTCCCTGCTGTAGAGTGAGGTTGTTTGTTTGATTTCTCAAGCACTGATGCCTACAGTTACTTCTCCAGTGTAGTTATGGACATTGTTGAACAGTGGATAGATAAAAATCTGACAATCCGTGCCATGGGTGGTGGGTGAAGGCTGGGACTGGGGAGGCAAGCCACAGCCCCACCCCTTCCTTGCCTATCAGTCCCCATTATGGCCAGTGGTTCCTGGTCCTGTCCTCCTCCAGCATCAGGCAGCTGTGCAGCCCCAGCCTCCTCCGTCTCCGCCCCCCCCAGCTTCCAGAGTGGGCATCCCCATGGCCCCACAGCTCTGGCCTCTGGAGTAGTGGGGCAGCCAGTGCCCCCTGGCCTAGGAACAGCCCTGAGGCTCCTGGAAGCAGCTGGGTGGCCCCGGCACTAGCCATGGGAGAGGCTGGGTATGTGCACTGCAACACCAGCCATCCCGGATGTCTGGAAGGCTGGTCAGTGGGGCAGCCACACTGCAGCCAGTGCCCCAGCCTTCCTGACAGGCCAGAGTGTGATGAGCAGGGACACCCAGGTATTGCTGGGAAGGCAGTGCCTTCCCTTCTCTCTGTTATCTGCCAGCCGTGATCCCCTCACCTTGTTCTCCCTTGGGAGATGAACTTGTGGCGGCTCCACTCTAGGCTTTGGTGCGTCCCTGCATCTTTGCACAGAGATTTCTGCAGCATTATCCCTCCACGTCACGTGTTTTGGTTCCACCTTGTGACCCTGCATTTTTTTTTTTTTTTTGAAGTGCCACACACATAATCCAGAATCCTCAGTTACCTTTCTACCATCCCGGCCAGAGGTGAAATGCAGCAGTCCCACTGCCAAAGTGGTCTCCTCAGATCTTCTTTAGTTAGAGTAATTGTCCTTGTTTTCTTCCTTTCAGTAAGTTAATTAGGTTTAAAAAAAACCTTCCACTTCAGTGGACCTTGAACAGTTCCCTGTCACTGAAATGTCTGGCTCTCCATGTTTCAAGAAATGTGCCTCCTGCAAGGAAGCTATGTCCATCTCCGATAGGCCCAGCCAGTGTGTCTTCTGTGTGAGTGAGGGGCAGATCCCCAAAATATGTCCTTTGTACCAAACTATTGTTCTGGGTATGCAGAGACAGGGACCTGAGACAGAAGCTCCTCCTAATGAAGATGTACCTTTGACCATCCTTTGACCAGGATAAGGGGGACTCTTGGCAATGGACTCCCCAACAAGGTCCACAAAGCCCATTGAAAGCAGCAGAGTACTTCACTGCACAGAGCACAACAGAGAAAAACTGTTCTCTGAGATCCCTGCCTCCACCACAGACTGCTTCTAGAGTGAGCACTGCCACTGCTCCAGGCTCATCAGGCACAGCGCGTCGCTCCAGCACTCAGCACCAGTGCCAACGCTAATGTGACCACCCTCACTGTCACACTCTTGGCTCTGGTGGCACCACAGACAGGCTTGGCACTGACAGCCAATCTGCTCCCACTGCAGCAGCTTACTGCCGAGGAAGGCACTCATCACTCCTTGCCTGCAAAGTACACAGAAGCTCTGTCAGCGTGCATAGCAGTACTTCAACTGGCCACATCACAGGCTTATATTCCCCACAGAGATTTGTGAGTCTCCCCATTGCCAGCATCCCCTTTGCTTGTGGCATTGCTCTTGCCTACTTCGGAGGCTCTTCCCCATGGCTACCCATGGGAGGCTTCCCTCTTTTTCCACTGAGGGGGATGCAGGTTTTTCCCCTCACCGTTTGCTTCCTTGAAGAGCCCACAGGCTTGACAAACAGCCAACTTTCCAGTCCTGTTATGACTACCCACTGCCATGGTATGGGTGCCAATGGGGGCCACTCAGTCCATGGTCATACTGGAATCAGTGGGGACCCTATACATCCTATCACAGATGACAGAACTCCTGCCAGAAGGCCACCGTCGACTCTCCACCATCACCTTCACAACCTTCTAAGGCAGGAATATAAGACTTACCTGTTGACAGCCACTCAGAAGACATAGTCCATGGCACATCATCTCAGGCTAATGAGGCCCCTTTGCCATTAGACAAGGCTACTCTGCCCCCAGTGAGCCACTGTGGATGATTTTCAGGACCTGTTTAAATGGGTGGCAGCAGAATTCTGCATGGATATGCAGAAGGTGTCAAAAACTCAATACAAATTGATCGACATATTGCAGCCATCCTTCTCCACTATGATAGCTTTTTTGATCAATGGGGCTATTTTAGATCCAGGAAAATCAAGAGAGCAGACTGTAAGTACTATGTCCCCCCATAGGCTCAGAATATCTCTTCATCCATCCTGCCCCTAATTCACAAGTGGTGGAGCAGTGGACTAAAGGTCTAAACAACAGTCTAGAACTACCCCTGTGGATACAGGTAAGAGACTGGATGCCTTTGGCCACAAAATATGCACCTCAGCCACTCACCAATTCACAGTTGCGAATTACTCTGCACTACTTGCTAAATATGATCACAAAAACTATACAAAGTTTACAGACATTAAGGATTTCCCAGAGGACAAAAGGCAGCAGTTTCAAGTCCTTGTCACAGAAGAACAAATGACTGCATGCACCATGGTCCAAGTGACTCTCAGTACCAGGGTTGCAGCTGCTTTAGCCATAGCCACTGCAAAAGTCACCAGTGAGCCTCCCAGTGCAACGTCACCATGTTCCCCAGAGAAATCCAGAGCATGGTGGAAGATCTCCCCATCAACACTGAGAAGCTCTTAGCAGCAATGATCAGTGAGATGCTTCACTCAGTGAAGGACCTTTAAGCCACTCTGCAATCCATGGATATGCAGACATCTGCCACAGCAAGATGCCAGTTTAAATACCAACCATACTAGAGAAGCAGGCACCCCTACTACTCTCAATAACACCAAAGATCAGGTGACTAATGACAACAATGACACAGACGCCATAACATTGTTGATCAGTATCTACCTCATTGCCCTACCCCCACCTTCTAATAAACTGATTTGAAGGTTTGGTCCAGGATGTGGAAGATCTTTCCCTCTCTGCTGTGAAACCTCCAACTGCATACAACCTTTCTGTCAGGAATGGCTCACAAGTATACATGGCAAATGGGCTTTGGATATAATCAGACCTGGCTACACCATCTTTTCAGGTAATACTGAAATCTCTTGTCAATACTTGTTATATCAGGAGGTAGACCATATTCTTCACTTGCAGGCTGTATAACTTAGTAACATATTGGGAGAAGATTTTTATCTCTACTACTTTTTGATACCCAAAAAGAACAAAGAATGACAACCAACTTTAGACCTCAGATGCTTAAATAAGTTTATAAAGAAATAAAGGTTCAGAATGCTCATCCTCTCAATGATAATCTCAGTGATAGAGCAGGGCGTTTGGTTTTCAGCCCCCTTCCTGCAAGATGCTTATTTTCACGTCACCATACACTCTGCTCATAGACATTTTCTGAGATTTACAGTAGGGGCTTTTTACTACCAATACAAAGTTCTGCCCCTCCATGTTTTTTTCCTGACTCCTTGTGGTATTGATTGCACATCTCTGGAAACAAGGAATCATCCTCTTTCCTTACCTGGGTGATTGTCTGCTCAAAACATGCGCACAAGTGAAAGCCATCCATGATACCATCGTGATGTTGAGATGCTTTCAGCGGTTGGGCCCACAGGTAAACACACACAAATTAATTACACAAACCACACAGCATCTTGAATTCGTAGGAGCTCACCTCGATTCCACCCCAACTTTCCCTTCTGCGCCATTGTTTCCAAGCCATCACCTCCTCTTAACCTCCTTGCAGACTTCCCCACAAACCACAGCACGACAATGCCTGCAGCTACTAGGCCATATGGTGACTTGCGTCTTTGTAGTCAAACATGCATGACTATACATTCAAAGTCTGCGAGTTTGGCTTGTAACAGTGTACTAGCTACACAAACATGCATTGACATTACTACTCACAATTTCTTGCAAAGTAAAGGGCTTGCTTATCTAGCGGACATACCTGTGAAACCTCTCCTGGAATCCCCTTTGTTCGCAATTCACCTGCACACATTATGACCACTGATTCCTTTCTAATGGGGTGGAGAGCACACAGGTGACATCATGCAGCACAGAGTCACTGGTCTATAACTGAGCAGAATCTGCATATTAACATGTTGGGACTGCAGGCAGTATGATACACTTGCCTCCATTTCCTTCCATGCATTGTGGGCACTATGATGTAGGTGCTCACAGATAATGTTCCATGAATGTTGTATGTAAACAGACAGGGAAGGGCTCACTCCCTTACCGGCTGTGCTAAGGCAATCAAGATGTTGCACTGATATATCCAGCACAATATTCACCTTTCAGCCTCTTACCTATCTGTGCTCTCTGAATACCACAGCAGATAAACTTGGCAGAGTGTTCCCAACAGACCATGAGTGGGAACAATGCAGTCTTGCATGCCATATTTGACTAATTGGGTTACCTGGCCATAGACATCTTTGCCACAGCCAGGAACAAGAAATGTAAAACCTTTTGCTCCAGAGCTGGTCTTGGTAAACACTCAATGGGTGATGCTTTTCTCAACTGATGCCCATACTAGGCTTAAGTGTTTCCACTCATTCTATTGCTACATAAAGTGGTAAACCAAGTCTGACTTGAACAGGCAACAGTAATTTCAGTAGCCTCAGCATGGGACAGACAAAGCTCATCCCCTTACTTCCTTCAACAAACCAAAGCAGCAGAAATGTAGCATTTTAAAAACTAACAAAATGATTTATTCCATGATGAGCTTTTGTGGGACAGACCCAATTCGTCAGATCTTTACAATGTTTTTAATTTCATAATGATAACTCAGATGGTGGGATCTGAAGAAGTGCGTCTGTCCCACAAAAGGTCATCACCGAATAAATAATTTTGTTAGTCTTTAAAGTGCTACATTTCTGCTGCTTTGGTTTGTAGGAGTACAGACTAACACAACTACCTCTCTGTTACCTCCTTCAGATAGACACCTGTCCCTGCCCTTCCATAACCTGCTCACACAACAACAGGGCCACATCTGACATCCAAATAGCAAGATGCTTCAGCTCAAGGCATGGCATCTGTCTGGCTCTCAAACACTGAATTATCATGTTTGTCACAAGTACAGAATGTCTTACTGCACAGCAGGAAATCATTTACCTGTAGGACGTACAGACACAAGCGAAACATGTTTAAATCCTGATGCACTGCAAAGCAAATAGATCCCAGAAGGGCACCTCTTCTCGCTCGTCCTGGATTCCCTCATAGAGTTAAAAAAATAGCTTTTCCCTCAGCTCCATGACGGTACATCTAGCAGCTATCACTGCATTCCATGTCAGAATAGATAATCACACTGTCTTTGCCCACCCTATTACCAAATGCTTCTTGAAGAGCATCTCAGCCCTATAACATTATGCCATCCATACACCTCCCTGGAACCTGCATTTAGTCCTCACCATTCTCACGCACAAACCGTTTGAGCCAGTAGCCACCTGTTCGTTACTGCACCTATCCATGAAAGTCTCCTTCCTCATGGTGATCACTTCCACTAGACACATTGTAGAGTTGGGAGCAATTATGGCATACCTGTCATACATCATATTTACAAGGACAAAGCTCTCCTGAGAATCCATCCTGTTTCCCCCGAAGGTTTGCATTTCTTTTCACGCTAACCATTTTCTACTTCTCCTGGTATTCTTCCTAGAAGCCACCATGCACACCCTCGCTGTCAAAAGAGCTTTGGTATTCTATTTGGAATGAACTAAACTATTCCAGACCTTACTGAAACTTTTTGTCTCAATTGCTGAATGTTCTGAGGGGAACCTGTTGTCCACATAAAGACTTTCCAGTTGGATAGTGGGCTGCATCAGGCTCTGTCAACAGGTCCAGAGAATTCGGTCACCACAGATGGTACTCTCACATTCTACCTGAGCAGTCGCCACATCAGTAGCCTTCCTACACAAGTATAACATACCCAACAGTATGCCATCACCCATGCATCTTAGGCAGGCATATCTCTGGGCAGAGTGATCCTCTCAAGAGCCATTCTGCCAACTCTGAAGTCCCTCCTATCCTAAGGGACATTGCTATTAAGTCATTTAGAGTGGAGCACATCTCTTAAGGAAGAAGAGGTTACTCACCTGTGCAGTAACTGAGGTTCTTCAAGATGAGTGTCTCAGTGGGTGGTCCAGTACTTGCTCTCCTCCCCTCTACTTTGGAGTTATGTAGCTCAACAGTAGAAAGGGACCTGTGGGCTCCAGGTCCTATTTATGGCACTTTAAATGAAGGGGGTTTGTGAGATGGATGTCGCACAGAGGCAACCCAGAGGGACGCTGCTGCACAAGTCTCTCTGTGTGAAGCAAAGGGATGCACCTGTACCTACAGTGGAGCACCCATGGGGAGACTCTTGTCAAAGAACCGCAGTTACTGCACAGGTGAGCAACCTTCACTTTTTCAGATAACTGAGTACCAAAGAGGTACCTGCAGTGGCAGCATATTTATGCAGGTAGGAAAGGGATGCATTAAATATTTTATTGATATAAGATCTAATGTTCCTGTGCATCTGTTTAGTTTCATGGGTTTCATAATTTTGTGTGTGGCATTCACTTTGTTTGATTTGGTTAAATTAATCTTCCTTCCTTGCACTTAACATTAATTCATGTTTGTAAACCATTTAGGGGATATAAACCTCTATGAAAGTGCTAAGGTTTTTTTGTTTATACTGATTCTTCTTACCTCTTTCTCCTTAAACAGTCTCCTACATCTGGCATATCAAATGTTCACTCTCTCTTCATTTAGCTTCCTCCTCACAAAACACTTCTTCCTTAAGTCTTTCAGCATTAACCCACTGAATAAAGAAATCTAAAATCTTAAAACAAAAATTATTTTAGACAGTTTCTTCATCTGATCAACTGGCAGTGCAATCCCTTTTTGTCCTTTGTCTTCTACAATGTTGAGTAAACTGGTGCCATGTGACAGCAAATTATTTTAATTTTCCCTTTATCAAATATTAACTGGCAGTGTTACCTAAAACCAACCAAAAGTAGATGGGGACTCTAAGTGAAGTTTATCTGTCCCATGAAACCTAACGTGCTTATGCCTGGTATTGAAATGGGGACTATGCTGATGTGCTGTCCTTGGGATGTTAACCCCATCTCCAGCCATCTAGATGGGAGTTAAATATTCATTGCCCTTTGCTAGATGAGTTGATATCTCTTGGCAGGTGTCATGGACACCATTTCTTTTCTCAGTAAAAGAGGTGTAATGTCTTAGGGGTGCATGTGAGCTATTGCTATATGTGTAATTGCTGCTCTGCTTGCCTCCAGTCACTATGCTGCCAGTACTTATCACCTTGTCAAGTGCTTCAAGACACTTAGAATCAGAGAGGTTGATATAAACCCAAATTCTATGGTGCAAGAAATCATTGTTCGTTCTGATGTAACTCCTTTCTCGTCACCAGATAGACTGATTCCTCTGATCTGTTTTAAGAATCTGAACAACATTGATTTGACTTCAATGAAATAATTTTTGTGCATTTCTTATTTTATTGCAGTTCCCACCATCTGAATTATCATTATGAAATCAAAAACATTGTAGACTGGTAATAGTTTTTGAAAGTACAGAGAGCACGGTGTGAGGTTTGTCTATCAAACCAATGAAGCAACACAATAGAATGCCAAATTCATCAAGTGGACGGTTTGATCCGTGAACAGAAGAAAAATAATCCCCCAGTGTGGCTTCCTGTAACAGGTTGATAAGGTTCTCTCTGTTCCTCCAGACTGTTTCCCCAGTTACATAGTCTGTCTGGAGAGCTTTCGTGGACATGCCTCGTCAGGCAGGGTTGATTCCACAAGACTCTTGTCATGCTTTCTTCGCTGATGTGACACAAGAAGTCCTTTAAAACTATAGCATAGCTATCCTTCAAACCTCTGGGGGTTTAGCAAGGTGGAGTTATTGTACCTTTTTTATAAGATAAGTTAAACTACTTGTTTTGAGGGTGGACCCAATGTTATAAAAGAGAGAACCTTCTGAACTCTGGAGTACCCATCTTCAACAAGTTTCAACCTCTCCCTCTTATGCTGCCTTCTGACCATTTTTTGTAGAGCTATATACTTTTATGTGCCATCCTTTTTTTTTTTTTAAATTACCTTTCCTGTTTTCTTCTCCAGTTATTTAACTTCCACATGTCCTCATTGCCCTACGTGTGTTGTAGTAGGGTCTGGAGATGTTCTTCTGGAGGCGCTTCTAATTGTTGTTTTCCAAGCAGGGCTATGTCTTCTGTGAAGTGTGACTGTGCATTTCTACTGACAAGACTTACAAGCTGGCTTTCAGTGCTGTATGCTTGATTCACTCATTAATGGCTGTTTCACTGAAAGCCTGTAAAGTTTAGTAGTTAATATACCTCAGTGCACCTGCTTTCAAAGACCAGAAAAATTGAGTGGTAATTTGATGAACTCAAAAAACATTTATATTAGGGTAAATAAAATGTACTAGATGTCAGCACTGCCTGCCTGCCTTCATTTCAGTGTGTATGTTCATTTTAAGTACTGGGTTGACTGATGTATGGTACTTGCCATCCGTTTACAAGTGGCTTCTATGCAAAGAGCAGCTAAGTGTCTCCTTCCTTTTCAGCCTTCATGATTAATGAAGAGACACATTTGCAGCCTTTGTGCTGAACGGGGATCTGCCTGAGCCTTATGGTGGTCTTGTTTTTCTGGTGTTTAAATTTCCTTTGTACAGAAGGAGGATGAGGCTTCATCTTGAAATAATTCATCCTTAGACTTTTATTTATTTTTTATTTAATTGGAGATACACATCTCCTAGAACTGGAAGGGACCCTGTGGGCCATCTAGTCCAGTTCCCCTGCCCTCTTGGCAGGACCAAGCACCATCTCTGACATCTATTTGCCCCAATCCCTAAATGGCCTCCTCAAGGATTGAATTCACAACCCTGGGTTTAGCAGGCCAATGCTCAAGCCACTGAGCTATCCCTCCCCCACAACTTGCTTTTGAAATAAATGTGGCAATGTATGTTTTGAAATTGGTTACCTTAAAATTGAATTTAGCAACTGAATATAGATGATAATATGGTATCTGGTCTCATCAATGAGACTATACGATGACTTTTTACAGGTAGAAATGATGTGGGACATAATCTTGTCTGTCTTTGTCAGCATAGAATTGTTCCCTACAGAACATGTGAGTTCTTTGTCCTGTCCAGTTATCTACTCATTCCATTGTCTAATAAAGCTCACTGTTGATATACTGTTTTTAAATGTCTAGTTTGAATTTTTTTTTTTTTTTTCCTATTTGTGACAATAGATTTAATATTCTGTATGGAAATATGCTTAGGAATATGAATACAGCTAGCCTGAATATGTTTTATGTAAAATTCATGTAACATCATTGGACACTTGAAATCCACTAAATGTGCATGTTCTATTTGTACACATGTACCGTTTCTGTTTCTGAAATTAGGAATATTAACAGTAGGTTAATTATCAGTGTGGTCCTGTTAGGCAAAATCCTACTTACAGGGTTGTTGGTTTGGGCATTAGGAGCAGCTGAAGAATCTGTGGGTTTGCTTGTGTAGATTCTGGTTGGCCAGTGGGGCTGGCAGAGGTACTTTTGTGACTGGGTTTTGTTTGGCTTAGTGAGAAGGAAACCCCAGCCTGGGCTGTAAGTGGCCTGGGTTTTAAGCAATTTTCCCCATGATTGGCTCTCTCAGCTTGGCCCAGAACACCTTGAAATATTACACCATGTCAGAAAGGGCGTCTCTGGCTTGAGAAGAAGTTTGCCTGAAATAAGAACTAGGGTCAGATATTATGATCTGTAACAAGTTCTCTTAGTATGTTAGACTTAGCTGGCATGTTTTGTTTGCTTAGTAAGTTATTTTGATCCATCAGCTATCACTTACAACCCCTTAAATCCTACTTGTTATGCTTAATAAAATCACTTTAGTTTAGTAATAAATCTGGTGTAAATTGTTACGGGTGTGTGTATGGAACAACAGCTGTGCATCTATCTTCAACTAATAAAGGGGAGCAAGCAAGTTATGAACTTGCGCTGTATAAACTTAATACAGAGTAAAATGGATTTATTTGCGGTTCTGGTCCCATTAGGGCTGCGTACCTGGGTTCTGTATCAGATCACTTGGATTGAGCCATCTCAAACCTGATCTGATTTCAGTGTCTGTGCTGCTCTGCTGTAGGCTGTGACTCCAATTCTGTGCCATCAGTAGAAGAGACCAGAGGTTCTGGCTCAGCAGGATAAGGTGGTGGGGTACCCCAGAGGGCAGGTGGGGCCTGCTCAGTGGCATTTTGAGCACATCAAGTGACAGTCTCAAGGGGCTGTCTGTGGCCGAACCCATCACACCATTATTTCCTCATCCTAAGACTTTGGACTCGTTACTCTTCTGAAGTAGTTATACCCTTGTTCTTATAGGTAGTGTTTTTCTTTGTGCTGTACAAACATACCAAAGTAAGTGTACCATATAAACTCCCCAGTACAATAAATTGTAGGGCTCAATGTTCCCTCTTATATTTTCCATCCATGAGCAGAGTAAATTACATGCACCGAGGCATAGGCAGATGTGCACCACAGTAGAAACAGAAGCTGCTGGCAGTACGTGCTCAGCTAATCAGCTGGACAGCATTTGAATCTCTCCTCGATGGCCGCCCGACTGCACAGCTTACAAGGAACACTAGTAGGCTGCTGATTTAATTGCGGTATACTCATGCAATAATTACAACACAAAATACAATGTTTAGGGTGCTCACTTTATATTATTTTATTGCAAATATTTGCACGGGAAATATTATTCTTCACTGCAAAAATCAGAAACAGAAAATCAACCTTCTGCTGTTGGCATCTGACTCATGATGATGAAAGTGCTTCTTTGGACAATTATTGAGCAGAACCTGCCATCAGCATGATGCATCCTCTGGAATGGAGATTGGCGCATGACTGGGCATGTAACTCTTTAGCACCTCTGACATATAATTATTTTATGATGTCAGGAATGACAATGCCATGAGAATGCTTGTGCTCATTTTCAGGTGACACCCAAACAAGATATTGGCAGCATTATTTCCTGCAAATGCATACAAACTTGTTTGATAAAGCAGTAGGACTGAGTGGACTTGTTGGCTCTAAGGCAGCAATGGGCAACCATCAGTCATGAGTGGGCCACGTAAGTTGTCTTCCTTCATCTCAGGGGTTCCACGTGTGGACCCATGCACCCACCTCCCTCCACACGTCTCTTGCGTGCTGGCATACCAGAGCAAACATGGTTCTGTTTGGAGCAGCCTTCCAGCTCTGGGAGAGCTAGGGAGGAGTGAGGGCAGAGTAAGAATCAGATGATTCATGATCTTTGAAAGTGTGGGAGGGAGGGGAAGGAGTAGAAAGTGTGGGGCTCTGGTGCCCTGGTGCATGAGAGGTGCATTGGGCAGGGGAGTGGAGCAGCCAATAGGTCCTCAGCCTGTAGGTGGAACCTCAGTGGGCTGCAGGTTTCCCACCACTCTTCTAAAGTTTTATTTTTGAATACAGTTTTTTGTACATAACTCTTAAGTGTGAAGGTTCAACTTTCAAGGTAGAGATTGTACTACAGCACTTGTAATGGGGGAATTGAAAAACATTATTTTATTACAGTAGAAATATTTGTAATAAAAATAAACTGAGCACTGTACTTTTATAGTCTGTTATAATAGGAACCAATATATTTGAAAACGTATAAAACATCTGAAACTTCAGATAAATGGTATTCTATTGTTTAGCAGCACAGTTGTGACTTATTTTTGATCACATGACTAATCAAGATTAATTTTTAATAGCTTGACAGCCCCAATAAATAGCAATCCTACCTCTTGCACCCAAATAACTGTTTAGTCAGGCTGTGTATAGGTAGTCCTTGTTTACAGTTATAGTTAACAGCTGTGCTAGTTACATAGTTAACTAACTAGCTAATGGAGACTGAGATGAGGAAAAACAATAATTTCATGACTCAATTGGGGTGGGGGAAGTGCTAACTGAAATTTTGTTCTGTTAACAGAATGGAATATTGGAAGGAGCCTAAGGCACTGTTAGGGGATTTGGTCACCTGGCTGCCTTACATTTTTCTTTGACTAGCCCAGTTTTAGGCCTCAGTCCTGCAGGTTGTTCCATATAGGCAGACTCTTGGATTTGTTCAGGATCAACCCATATGAAGGTCCTTGCGGAAGCAGGGCCTTAATGACTAAAATCTCTCAAAGACTGACTTGCAATTAAATTAACTGTAAGGATCATGACTGTGATCAGAAAGGCTTTATTCTATCAATAACTTGTCTGTCACTATTGTCTTCTTTCTCAAGATCGTGGTTTACTAATAATGAAGAATTTTAGCCTCTCAAAGTGCTTGTGAGGTGAGTCAATACTTTTAGGGCTATTTCATAGAGGAACTTGAGAAGTAACTTGCCTTAGGTCTCACACAAAGTTTGTGACAGAGTTAGCGATAGAACCCTAAAATACTCGTTCACAGTCCAGTGCCTCTTCTTTCTTGTGTTCAGCTTGATGGCACGAGTACTGTTCTCCTCCCGCTTCTCTGAAGGGCTCTTAACCTGGTTGCGGAAAAATGCTCCCAGCTGAAACATGGAAAAGAGGGCCTCAGTTCTATGGATATTTTTAAACTACTATATTATTTTACTTGTTTGAGTTTAAGCCTTGAACTTTTTTAAGCACAAAATTTAATCAGTTCTGTACTTGTCTTGATTTTTGAGGAGGAAATGATATGGATGGTGATTAGTCCACAACATAGTATCTCAGAGCCCCACTAGAATCATAGAACATTAGGACTGGAAGAGACCTCGAGAGTCCGTTGAGTCCAGCCCCCTGCCCCAGCGGCAGGACCAAGTACTATCTAAATCATCCCTGATAGACATCTATCTAACCTGTTCTTAAATATCTCAAGCGATGGAGATTCTACAACCTCCCTTGGCAGTTTATTCCACTGTTTGACCGCCCTGACAGTGAGGAACTTTTTCCTAATGTCCAACCTAAACCTCCCTTGCTGCAGTTTAAGCCCGTTGCCTCTTGTTCTATCCTCAGAGGCCAAGAAGAACAAGTTTTCTCCTTCCTCCTTATGACTCTCTTTAGATACCTGAAAACTGCTGTCATGTCTCCCCTCAATCTTCTCTTTTTCACAAACTAAACAAGCCCAATTGTTTCAACCTTTTTTTCATAGGTCACATTCTCTAGACCTTTAATCATTCTTGTCACTCTTTTCTGGACCCTCTCTAGTTTCTCCACATCTTTTTTGAACTGCGGTGCCCAGAACTGGACGCAATACTCCAGCTGAGGGCTAACCAGCACAGAGTAGAGTGGAAGAATGACTCCTCGTGTCTTGTTCACAACACACCTGTTAATGCATCCCAGAATCATGTTTGCTTTTTTTGCAACAGCATCACACTGTTGACTCATATTTAGCTTGTGGTCCACTATAATTTTTAGACCCCTTTCTGCTGTAGTCGTTCCTAGACATTCTCTCCCCATTCTGTATGTGTGAAACTGATTGTTCCTTCCCAAGTGGAGCACTTTGCATTTGTCCTTATTAAACTTCATCCTGTTTACCTCAGACCATTTCTCCGATTTATCCAGATCATTTTGAATTATGACCCTATCCTCCAAAGCAGTTGCAACCCCTCCCAACTTGATATTATCTGCAAACTTAATAAGCATACTTTCTATGCCAATATCTAAATCACTGATGAAGACATTGAACAGAACCGGTCCTTACACTAACACTAAAATAGAAACAGTTCAGATACTGAACTTACTGTGTACGTACGTACTTACTTACTGTGACTACATCTCAGAAGGGTTTGTGTATAAGAGGAATAGTTTTCTGTGGGTGTTCAAATATATGCTTTATGAGAGCCCAAGGCCGCCACTTTAAAGGCTTTCCCGATCAGCCAGGCATTTTAAAGAAACGTATGAATAACTGAGCTATTCCAATTTCTTGGGCATATAATACACATACCCAAGAGACAGAAACAACTCTGAAGTAGCTTGTAAATAGTGTGCTTTAATGCATTCCTTAAATGTGTGTGTATCTTAGGGCCTGCTGTGAGCCTTTGGTCTCTAGCAAGTGGTATTTGTTTCACCAGTCACAAATCCCCTGTCAGTAGGGGTTGTATTTAGCATGTTTTTTGCTAAGCCTTCAAAATATTTTGTCACGTGCCTCCCACCCTTGAGAAATGACTGCAGTTCCAGTCACTACCTTAACCTCAAAATGAACTGAGTTGTGCATTGTGAACTCACGACACTCTGCATCAATATGAATCAGTGATGAACTCTCCATATTTATTTATGAAAAATAGTAATTGTTTTTCTTAAAAATTGTGACTGGCCCTGTTCTTAGAGCCTGGCTCTGCATCACTTACAGAAAACAGTGTTTTATCTACTTTTTGCACTCTCCAGCAGACAGGCCAATAGCGCTTGGTGAAGTGGTGAAATTAATGAGAGGATTAGTATGAACACCTATATGCCCTAGGGATCATGCTTAGGTCTGTTGTATAATTACATTGCCGTTTTTCTCTCCATGAAGATTTCAGGTGAGGCCTTTCCCTCCTTATGTTGCCCCACTCTTTGTAAACTAGCCTTTCACCCTTTCATAATAAGCCCCACGGCAGTCTGAGACCATAGGAACTGCTGCAAAAGGTAGGGCAGTGCACCTAAAGCCACAGACTGAACCACCAACACAGGGGAGGACTGGACTGTGGCAGGCTTTTGTCATTTGAAAAGAATCAGAGGTATAAGAGAGTAGGTAAGTTTGACAAAGAGTTTTGTGCAATGTCTTTAAGAAAGGATGGTGTGAAGGTGAGAGGAAAGAAGGCAAAAGTAAGGAGCCAGAGAAAAGAAAAAAGAAGGCAAGAGTGTAAATAGTGGGCAGCCTTCTTTCTATTATATCTCCTCCTTCATTGTTTACTACCCTACGGTTGTATGTGGTGTGGTTTTTTTTCCCATGAACCTGAAGTCTAGTTCTTGTTGGTCTGAGACAGGGGTCTGCATCCTGTGGCTCTGGAGCCACATTTAGCTCTTTGAGGACTTCTTCGTGGCTCACTACACTATAATTGCAAAGTAAACAAACAAACAAAAAAACCCTCCTGGTTATTTTCTATTAACGGTGAACATCTAAAAGCCCAAAAATGAACAACTCACATCTAAATAGCAAATTATAAGTGATCTTGAAACATTGGATACCTCCCCCGGCATCCTTCGGGGGGGAGAGAGAAAGAGGGGGAGAAGGTTCAGGAGTGAAAGTCAGGAAGACAGTGGTACAACACACACACAAAGTGTGAGGAAATAGAATATGTAAAAAGTTTGTGATTGTCCTGTCATAAACGTGTATTGCATTACAAATCATTGTGTGTGTGATCTTAAAATAAAAGTTACAAAAAGTACAGTTTGACATTATTTATTAAGGACCGTCTGTTACTCACATGCATTGTGGCTCTTGAATTGTGGATCTTTTTGTTTTGTTTTGTCTTATTGAATTGGAAGAAATGGCTGCTCGTGCTATTTTGGTTGCCAACCCTTGGTCTGAGGGGACTTTGGAGAACTGGTGATTTTTAGGAAGTAACAAGCTTTCTCCCTAGCTATTATTTTAAGTATCTGTATGAAGAAAAAGGATTAGAAACTTACATTTTCTTCCCTGAATAAAAGCTGAGGTTCTACATCTAAAATTGTGTGCCTTTTAGTTATGGAAGATCAGTTGCTGTGGGCTTGCAGGCCTTGGACTACTGGCAACACTTAGTTTTCTCCCTTCTTTATTGTTCCAGAAAGTGTATTGTGGTGCCTCAAGCAGCACAAAGAAATTGCATAGGCCCAACCACTCAACCAGTTTTGAGAAGGGACTTGCATGGGATTTTTATAAGAAGGGCAAATGACTCACATCAAGGGGGGAGGCACAGAGGAAAATGTCTTTTTTTTTTTTTTTTTTCTTTCTCTTTCAGTATGAGAATTTTTCATCTGTGCTTATAAAAAATGCTGGGCTCTGTGCTCAACTGGACATGCAAGTGTCCCTGGGAGCTTTCACCTGCTCTGTCGAGTCTGTTTACTGGGATCTCAATTTTCCAAATACAATTGATTTTCATGTGATGAGTGTGTATACTTAAGTGCTGAAAATGGAGTATGGAGCCTTTTACTTCTAGACCTTTTAGTCAAATACAACTTGGTTTAGCTACAGCTACCATTTGCTGGCTATTCAGTGGCTTGGATCTCAGTGAAAGGGTGAATCTTGGTTTTGTTATTCAAATATGTGTTCATATTGCCAAAGAATGCATCCCAGTTGACAGTTTCAGAAGATGGGGAAGCCCTGGTCCAGGCTATGGAAGTTGCATCTCCAGGTTAGAGACCAGGCATGCGGGACAGCATTGAGGGTGTTTGTGCTGTGTTTTGTGTTTTCCATTTTTTCTCTGGATTAAGGGTTTCATTTTTCAGGGGTTTCAGTATGTATGATGGGAGTTTTCTGCAGCTGTAGACAAAAATATTGGCTACTTGCAACCCTGTCCCTGTGTCTTTTTTCCCCACTTTTGTGACTCTCACCACCCCAGTAGTTTGATTTCTGGACCCTACAGCCCTCAAATCAGCTGGAGTGAAGGAGGGATTTCCTTGTTTTTGTGGGCTCTGCCAATCCATATACTTGTCAGGTAAGAATGCATCTAAACCCGAACGAAAGTCATTTAGAAAAAGAAAACCTTTCTTTTCTGTATGTTTTGTTAGCTACAACCCCAAAGTCCCAGCTGTAATTTAAGTGTAACTATCTATAATTGCTTTAGGAGGTTTACATTTAATGCTTTCTTATTTAGCTGCTGGACTAAATTCTTTCTTTGTAAGAAAAACCCTTTGCTGTGGGAGGAGGAGACCTTTTGGTATGTAGAGATTAAATTCTTAATGTGGATGTGTTTACTTTAAATGTATTGTTTTGACTGTGGTAACTACATGTGTTGCTACTTCATCCATTTGTGCTCCTAAGAAGTTTTTAGAGGCTTGTCTTTTCATCTCAAGAGGAATTTCCTGGTTTAAGTATTGTTTTAAAAAACAGATAATAAAGTAGTTATTGTGAGTGGTAAGGAAGGAAACCCTTTTTCCTAGTTGGTTCTTCTGTGAGACCATAATTTTAAAATTGTGTTTACCTAATCACATTCAAGGCCACATCTGATAGATGAGGATTATAATAATAAGCTAGTCGGATGGATATGTCTCAGCCAAAGTACAGGGATGTAGATTTCCTCTTCAGTTATGCAGTTCCCTGCAATATGCTATAGTTGTCTGATTTGCATACTTCTCATAATACTTACATTGAATATACATCTCTTTAATCTCATTGGCTGTTACAATCTCTGTCCTGGTTGGTTCATGTATTTAAATTTTCAAGATCTTTACCAGGAGAAAAGAACCCTCCTCAGTGTTTCATTCTCTTCAGGGGAATCAGGAAAGTTCAAAAAATTACTTGAAGGGAGAAGAAGAAAATACGTAGAAGCCGAGAGAATGTGTCTGTCAAACAGTGGAAAAGGAAGTGCTTTAAAATATTCTTTGACTTCTTTTCCCTCCTTACCATCTCTCTTCTCTCAACATATCTGTCGTATCCTTTGCTGAACATCTCCCTAGAGACCCTCTGGTTTATGATGGGTCCCAACTACTGTCAATATCAGGTGCTCCCATTTGTCTTGGCAGTTTCACCCAGTGTCTTCACCAAAGTGTTTTCAGCAGTAGCAGAGGAGTTTAGGTAAAACAGCACCACCATTCTTGCTGGATTTAGCTGGTTGGCTTATGTCTGGCAGCACACACCAAGAAGACTTTGTGTCAATATCTGGCTTTGTTGCATCATTATTTGTTATCCCTACGAGTCTGTGTGACTTTGGAAGAATCTGTCTTAATCACGACACAGACTAAAGAATTTATGGGAGCAACCTTAGGCCATGTCTACACCACAGAGTTAAGTTGACTTAAGCTACATCAGTGATCACAAATTGGTGCAATTACATCTGCTTATGCATGTTCAGAAAACAGTCTTGGTGTTGGCAGAGTGCTTCCACAGTTGGTGCCCTAGCAATCACAGAACAGTGGACTATGAATAGCTATCATATTGTGCAAATCACCACCTCCTCCCACTAGGAGTTCTGGAAATGGCTGGCACTGCATGATGTGGGAGTCGGATCACTTCTCTGTGATGCAGTTTTTTCTGTTCCATAATTCCTGTGGCTGCTGACCTATATTTTGGCTATTTTTCAACTACCACTGTAAATTTTGTGTCCACCATCTTTGCCTGAGAGCATGGATCCTGCATTGCTGACTGGGCTTGTAATAAGCCGTATAAACATAATGTGGCTGATCATGCATTATTTCATGAGCTGTGAGTCTGAACAAGAATCTGTGGTGGCACACAGAAAGGCAGGTATAGAAAGAAACTGTTCAAGTTTGACGTTTGCATTCTTGGAATAGCTGCACACAGTGGATCAGGAATCGAGTACTAAGAGGTGAAAATGGATTGTGATGCAGGTATGGGATGATGAACAGCGGCTGCAGAACTTTCAAATGCAAAAGCCATCTTCCTTGAGCTCTGTGCAGAGCTGGTCCCTGCCCTGTGTCACAAAGACATCAAAATGAGGGCTGCCCTAAACGTGTGTAGGCATGTGGTGATTGCCATGTGGAAGCTGGCAATCCCAAACTGCTGCTGGTTACTTCTGAATCATTTTGGAATTGGGAAGCCACTATAGGAGTTGCAGTGGTACAAGTATTCAGACTATTAATTGCCTACTGGTATGAAGGACTATGACTCTGGGCAATTTGTGGGGAGCAGTAGATGGCTTTGCATCAGTAGAATTCACTGAACTGTGGTTAGATGTTGGATGACATGTTATAATATTGGCCTCCAGACCATTTTGGAATACATGGTTATAAAGGGATATTTCTCAATGGTGTTGGAAGCACTGATGGATCACTGACATCAACACTGGATACTCAGGAAAGGTACGTGATGCATGGATTTCAGGAACACTGGCCTTCATGCAGAGACTTTCTTTCTAAACCAGACAATTCTAACAAGGGTAGTGGTCATCTCAAACACACGTTCTATGTAATTCTTCACTTGTTAGTCTGATGAAAGGGTTGCTGGCACCGCCTTTTAAGTTTGTTACACCTCAGTGAGGAAACTATTCCCATGAGCACAGCAGCTTGCTATGTTCTGCGTAACATTTGTGAATACGAAGGGAAAACATTTCTCCAAAAGTGGAGGGTAAATGTGGATCCACCTCACAGCTGATTTTTGAGAAGCCGGGCACCATGGCTAAACAGGGAGCTATTCAAATTAGCGCATCTTGAAGCAGTATTTTGGCAACGAGACCCAGTATCTTTCTGTAATGAAATGTATCTGGCATTGTTTACTTACCACATTGACACCACTGTAATGATTCCTGCTTGAGCGTTAGGTTAGTGTGCAGATGTGCCAGTTGCCCCAGGTACAAATTTTTGTTGCAATCTCTGTATGGGTTGCAAATAATCCAGTCTTTGTAAGACTGCATTTGTATTAAGCAGCAAAACACAAATGAAGATTTCTTACAAGGGACATGACACTAAGCAGTATTCTTTGAAGTCAGGATTTCACAGCTGTGTAAGTCCAGATGTCATGGTAAATGTTCCTAGGGATGGATTGTAAGGGTTACGGTGACTGGCTGGGAAAGTGAGGAGAAAGTGTGTGGAAAGTTTTGGGAGGGCAAGGAAAGCAGTTCTGAATGGGGTACAGGGGAGTCAAGCACGCCCGTGTTCTCCTGCAGTAGAATCAGGGACATCAGCATCTCTGTTTGGTTCCCCATGGACTTTATTATCTGCTCCTGATTCTCTGTTATTCACTCCTGACCTGTATCATCTGCTGGCTATTCATTCTGATTGTCTCTCTCCATGCTCTGTGCTTGCTATTGGCCTGATCTGACAATTGTGGCACTTTAAAAAATATGTCCATTCACTTCTTTATCCGGTGGAGACACTCTGTTGGTCTATAGGAGCTGTCCCTTAAGGCTACATCTATGGAAGCAAAAGAAACAATACACAGAGTCAGCATTGGGTGTATGCTTAGTCTCAGTCATACAAGTTACACGCATGTCTTTTTCACTTCCCTTGGCAAGTATGCAGCACAACCAGAACACTAGACGTGGTGAGTCCAACCCAGAAAGAGGCAGTGCAAGGTGGGACACAGGGTCTGGGTGGGTTCAGACGAAGATCAGTACAAGCTCTTCGAGATACTATTCTGAATACTGACACTGTTTTCCACAGGCTGAGACAATCAAACATTAACTCACACTACTGAAGGCAACCAAAGATACAATGGTGCCTTTATTAATTTGTCTTCAGACAGGTCCACTTGCTGCTTGCCTGTGAGCTGCTTTGGTTTCTCCAGAAATAATTACCAATTTGTGCAGCAAAGTTTCTTACAACAGGGAAAGAAACAAAGCAGTTCTGCCAAGGAGTCTTAAGCAGAAGATTGCAGAGTATTTTGAGGTCCCTATGGAGGGTTCTGAGGAGATCTCTGGGTGCATAAACAAACTTACCTGCAGGGCCCCTACCGTGTAGCTACAAAAGGGAACGTGAAACAGAAGCAAACAGCACCTAGTGTTAATTTCAATTCCTTTTCCCATGTGCACTGTGGAACAAAATAAATGAGACCTCTACCATATGCAATTCATTATCAAAGGAAAATGAGTACTTACTGGAGCGAAACTGCTGGGGCTGGCTAGACCACTCTGAAGTCAAAAAGTACTTCTGGCTGCTACGCCACCAGACAAACCTGTTGTTTGCCTCACACTCCTATTCAGCTTCCTTGTCCAGGGATTTGTTGTTGGGATTGAGTTGGTCAGCAACTGCCTCTAGTCACCCTTGAAATATCCATAGAGCTCTTGGTGTTGGAGGTAGGGTTGCTGCCGAGAACAGTGTTCAGCCCCTTGTAGGAATGGCGTGTTTTTGGTGTTGCACTAGATGGTTGGCCTTCCTTTCTTTCTGGCACTCTTGCCTCCACTCCACTGCTGTGTCCCTATTGTGACCCTTCTTATCCATTCCATAAGCAGTCTGCTTAAAGGTGTCAGAGTTCCTGTGGCTGGATCAGAGCTGCGACTGCACAGCCTCCTTTCCCCAAAGTCCCTACGGATCCAGAAATTCTGGTGTAATCCAGGTGGAAGCATGTTTGCTGCAGAAACCAGCATGATCATCTGGGAAAATGTAGTGTGAGCTGTTCACCCCAAGCAAACTTGAAGTGGAATTTCAAAATTTCCTCTGGCTTTAAAGGGAGGGGGCACATGCCTGTGCACCTGGCTGCAGAGCACCATAGCAGAAAGTGCTTGTCAGACCTGCCATGCTGCGCATTGTGGGACACCTCTTGGAGGTCACTTAAAGTGACATAAAGATATACACTGTCTACACTGATGCTGTGTCAATTTAATTTTGTTGCAGAAAGCTCTGTGCTGCTTGCTGAGTTGGTTTTATTATGTCTGCGTAACGGGACAGTTAAAACAGGAGGAGCATTGTTGGGTGTACACCTTCACTGTTTAGTTGACAAAACCTGACTTTTGTCAATAAATGTGTGTAGAATAGACAAGGCCTTGGATTCTGGGCTTATCTTCCAATGTGTCAGACTTTTCACCACGAGCAGTGTGATTTGATGTTTGAGGGTTGTGCATAATCTGGTTTATTTGGATTTGCCTTTCTCTCCTAGGACGCATGGGGTCTTGCACTTACATCATGGGTTTCATCAGACTCCATCTCTGTTGTCCACAGGTTAGGTGCCAAACAACATATGTACCAACCAAATGCAGTATGAACACCACAGTAATAATTTTAACCAGGGTGAGGACCTCAGTAATGTGGCAGAAGAACCAAGAATAAGTGCTGTGTGGGTGTTCCTTTGCTACTCTTTACATCCAGCAAGATGATGATTGCAGATATTTCCCTGTGAGGCAGGGAAAGCACACATGGATAGTTACATGGTGCAGGGTACTTGAATGCCTTGAGAGACTAGAATGCACATCTATTTTCTGGAACTCTCAGCTTTCTGAAGCTTGCAAAGCCTTTCTGTTATTTATCAAATTTTACCATGAGTTCATGACAACCTTGCAATAACCAAAATGATAACCATATTCTACATAACCAAGCAGGGAGGAGCAAGAACCATCCCTCTGTGTAGAAGTGATCACTTTATGGAAGTCGTGTGTCAAGAATCATACTGTCTTATTGACAGTGCTTTTCAGGAGCCCAGATTTCATTGGCAGACAGCCTCACCAGGCATTTTGCCATTGACCACAAATGGGAGTTACATGACTCAGTAATGAGCAGGATGTTTACTCACTGGGGGGCCCCCACTGTTTGCTGCCCAGAAAAACAGGAAAAGCAACATGTAATGCTTCAGGGGACCTAAGGAGAGCACTACGAAGGCAATGCTCTCCTTCCCTCATTAGATCACTTGAGTTATGCCTTCCTTGGGGGCTACAAAAGATTCAGCAGGATAAGGCACAAATCATCCTTGTCAACCTCCAAATGGACCAGGCAATTCTAGTTTACAAGGCTCCTATGAATGTCATCCTGCCCACCAAAACATCTGCTTCTTTCCAAATCTCTTGAGCCAGGAGAATGGCAGAATCCAGCATCCCAACCCCAAAGTGCATGATCTCACAGCTTGATATGTAATGGGCATCAGCTCTAGAATTCTCCTGCTCTGAAGATGTGCAAACCCATTCTTCGTATCTGAAAGCATTGTTCCAGGAAAAGCTAGCTGGCTAAGTGGAAATGATTCCCTATCATCTCTGTATGTACCAGTGATGTCCAAAAGAAATTTAATGGATCACCACAGGTCCACCCACCCCTGAGCCAGGCACCGCCCCCTTGCTGGGAGCCAGGCGCTCCCCTGCCAGATTACTCGCTAGAGCTGCCCTGGGCTGATGCCACTGTATGAGCCACCCTGGGCTGAAGCCATGCTGTGGCTGGAGACGCCGCTGTGCAAGCTGCCTCAAGATGAAGCTGTGCTGCAGTTGAAGCCCACTGGGGCCAGAGGAATTACCTCCGCTGCTGCCACCATGTGCTTGTCCTTTCATGTGACAGGGTGCATGTGTGGAGTGGCTGGAGGAGTGCCCCGCTGCATTTTGCCGTACTTTGCTGCCCCATTCACCACATGTGCAGAGCAGGGAGCATATTGGACACCATGGCTCTAGATAGCTGACATTTCCACTATTATAGACTATTTGCTTTTGCTCAATACATTAGGTCTTTTTCTTTAGTTCTCTGAAGGCTCATCTGACAGCAGTCAGTGCATTTCATCATCACTGATGTTACTGAGTGGGTAAAGATTGAGTAACCAACAAAATTCTTGAAAGGCCTGATGAAAACCTTCATGTTAGTAAGGTAACCAGCACCTCACTGGGACTTTTGGTTTAGTTTTTTCCACTGCTCACAAACTCACCCTTTGGACTGTTAGCTATGAGGTCTTCATCTGTTCATATGAAGTTTGTGTTTCTTCTTGCCAACATCTTGACCGGTGGGGAAGGACGGTAAGTATGATCCATCATAAACAATATTCCATAAAGAGAGAGTCTCACTGCATTATACCAGTCATTCACTGCTAAGATAATTTCCGTCTTTCCAATAAATCAGTCAGTTCATTTATCTGTCTTTTTTTTCCCCCAAAGCCCTGCATCTCAGGCATAGAGAGTAGACTTCATTCCTTCAGCATTCAGTGAGCACTGGCATTTTGTCTGCACAGAACTAAACTTATCAGAAAGTCACTGTGACCATTTGTTGCTGCAGCAGAATGAGTTCTAAGCCAAGCTGTATACTCCCAGAAAGTCTCTAAGTGGATCTCTGGTAGTATCCTGCTCCGTCAGCTGGCACAACTCCCTTCCCCATACAGAATAAGGGCTCACTCTACAATGGCACAGCAGCATTACTTCAACAGTATCCCTCCTGGACATTTGCAGGGGCATCTACATGGAGTTGTAGCCACATGTTCACAAGACATACCTGGGTGCAAGACTCCTATGCTCATGCACCCTTTTGGGTCAGTTGTTCTGCAAGCAGTTGCAACACCTGCATTCTCCTATCCTGCTCCTTTTTGAGTACTGCTTTTCAGTCACTCACAGTGGAATACATTTAGTGGCAAGCACTCAGAGAAGAAGGGAAATTTACATACCTTTTCATAACCAGGGTTCTTGAGAGTGCATGATCCCTGTGTGTATTCCACTGTGTATCTCCTTTCCCATCTGCTTTGGATCATGACTGGTTTCACATTAGAGAAGGAACTGGAATAAGCAGTCAGTCTGCATCACCCTTTACAACCTCAGTACAGAACACAAGGAGAACAGAGTTGCAGGTTCACACTAATGGGTGCTGATTGCAAGAATTCTCCAGTCCCAGGCCCATGGAGTGCATGCATATCTATAGTGGAATACACATTTTAAATACCTTCCTTTTCCTTGGTGTAATCACTAGATCACCTCTTCCTTGCAGCTCAAGGCCCTGAATATAAGTGAGCACAGATTCAAAATACAAATATCTTTAAAAAGACTGGTGGAGGGAAATGTGGCAAATTAAGTTTCTGCTTGTATATATTTTTTTCTTTCCTGAATTCACTCTTAATGTGGAAATGTCTCAAATATATAAATGCAAAGATGACTTGCTGCCAAAAACTGTCAAGTTTCTGGAACTTTCTGCCCTTGATTATTCAAGCTATAACCTCCACTACCCCCCCAACTAGTACAGTGCTCTGAACATATACACCCACCAGTCAGTCAGATCTGTGTGTCTGGTTCATCTTCTATGTCTTTGATGTGCTCTGTAATGCAGGCAGAGAGAGGTCTGAACGTCTTTCTAAAAACCTGACAGTTTGTGTGACAATCTGTCCACAAATCCACAGGCTCCCTGTCAACCAAATGAGCTTTTGAATATCGGAGGCTTTAGGAATGGCGCTTACAGCATTGCCTGTGTGCTGAAGGGAATGTGTAGTGGGGCTTCATGTGTAACCAGAGAGATGCTCCGCATTTTCCTTAATCATTTTGGAGCAATCTCATCATTGCTTGTTGACTGGTTCTCAACCCTGCACAAGTCAGGGTTATTTAGCAAAGCATGACTGGCTGGGAACTGCATGCAATTTGCAGCAGGAGGGAAAAACCTAGGGAGGATGGGGGGGAAAAAAGGAAAAATTGTAGGCGAGCACTGACCAGCACTTTGTCCGCTTTGTTCAGCCTGTCCTCCTCACTCTGCTCTCCCCCCTGCAACCCTAAATAAAAACAACCCCAGTAATTTTACTTATTCTGTGGGGTTTTCTGTGGACATGTTGGTGCACTGACGTGACCTATCTTCTTTTGTTCTCCTTTCCCTCTGCATGTACCTCCTGAAGGCCAGCATGCCTTCATCCTGATTGCTGGATACCTCTTGGAACCTAGTCAACCGCGTTCTTTGGTTATCCGTTGTGCAACAATCTAGGCCTGGGAATATTATCCAGGTCTCTTGTATGGAGGTGCAAAGCTTGCTTATCAGGCCAGTTTCTTGCAGATCTGAAATAAGATTTAATGTGGCAGGGGCATTCTTGGTGAGAAATCCCATATTTTTATCCAGAATGGTGTTGGTGGGAGGAAGAGGCCTTGGTGTTCAGAAACCCATGATGCAGGTGTCTGTCAGATACGAGTTCCTGGAGAGTGATTAATTTCTTTTAACAAATCAAATACCCCTCTAATACAGAGGGGGTTGACACTGGGGTCTAATAATATCCCCCTTTTAGCATATTGCAGTTATCTGAGGTCTGTTAGTTTTATCGACAAAGTACTGGTCATATCTTGATAGAAACTTTTGGTTATGCAGACTAGGACCCTTGCCCCTGTCACAAGCTGCTTGCCCATTACCCCACTCTTACATAGTTAGAGTTGTAATCAATCTGTCCTGAGACCTAGAGGTCCCTTTCTGCTTTTGCAACCCTGATCTGTTGACGGAACCCATGTGTGTTGTTGCATAGCTGTGAGTGCTGCTATGCTACCCAGGCAGGGGCACTGAGCAGGAACTATCATGCTGTGAAGTCTTTTGGATGCTGCTTTATCTGTGCAGTACCAACAGGCTGAGGAGTTCTGTAAAGCAGATGCTGAGAAACCTCGATGCTTAATCAATGCTGGTGAGGCCTCTTTACCTGCAATTGTCAGGTATAATTGATTACTGCATTTACTGTGAATTCCTCACCTAGGACATCTGAGTCCTGTATTAGACTTTGAACTAAAAAGGGTGTGTGTGAGGATATCTTCCAAAGCATTTTAAATGTGATGCTGGGGCTTTTGCATTGCTTGATGCTATCCTTGTCAGAGAGACTTTGTTGCCTCCTGGCATTTTATGGCCTTTCTTGGTGAAGCTGATTCTGCTTTTCAGAACTCTAAAGCACTGTTGATTTTTCACAGCAAACTTTGCAAGTTATCTACTTTAACTGAATCCTGCTTCTAAGTAATATGATGTATTTTCTCTGTTTTGGTTCCCTTTATTATTGCTAAGGGTTATCTACTTTTCATGAGTTGTTGTTTACATCTGCTGCATGTCTTACCAACCAGAAGCTATTGGCCTCATGGCCACATATGAGGGTTGAACTTCTGGAAACCATTCTCTAAATAATTACAAAACTAGTTTTCATGGTATGTGTGGGGAAGGAAGACTGGGAGGGTGGAGGGAAGAGAATAAAATTAAATTTTTTTAAACTCACTCTTGTTCATATTTTCAATGAGACATTAATGGTTTTCTAAAGGAAGAGTGTCTGAATTTGGGCTTCTGAGGGGCACATATTGAGATACTTGGCCCTGTGCACAAAACAGGACATGTATTTACAAATAAACTTTTTAGTATGTCCTCATGGGAGCCCTCTTTCTGAACTCACCCTGATTTCTTAATGTGAGCCCAGCATTTTCAAAGGCCAATGCTTTAGTGTAAATGTGTTCTTATTTGGGTCGATTAGCTCGAGTACAGGACTGGAAAGTAGGAAGTTCTGGGATCTATTCTTGTTTCTGACTCGTCTTTTTTTGTGGTTTAAAACAACTCACTGTCTCATTTTCATCATCTGCAAAATGGGGCTAGTCAGTCATTTCTCTCATGGGGCATTGTAAGAGCTAATATTTGTAAAGCACTTTGGATATGAAAAGCTTTCTGTAGCTGTTGAGTTTTATCCTGCTTTCACCCATGCATAGAGTTGCAGCAGATTTATTCCAACAGAAGTATGCTCCTGCCACTGACTTGTTTAATTTTCCCTATTGATAGTATTGCAGATGTGACTCTTCTCCTTGATTTTGCAGTGAATCCTAATCGAGGATGTATGATCTCACAGTCTGTTGCCAAGGGAATGAATTGGGTGTCACAGATTCAGCTCTCTGACTTCACTGCAGGCTCCGGTAGGAGTGGATGTGCCCATGCTTAAACAGCAAATACCAGAGCTTCACTTAGAAGCTGCCTTTGGGTAGTTAACACCTTTTCCCATGCCAGCACTAGCCCCATTCTTCCCTGTATCTTCTCCATGCAAAGTGTAGGAGAATGGAAGTAAAATCTCATAAAAGTTGGCCTTCACTTTTAACCCGTTATTCTCAAGAGCCACATAGTGTGCCTTATCTGTTCATTTTTTCCATTTGTAAATTGTGCTTGTTGATTATCCTTCAAATACATTTACACTTAGCAGCAGTGGAAAACATCAGCTGTTTATCTTTGATGGACCAACATCAGCAAATAAGAAACGAGCGCTGCAACAACCCCACTGTCACAGGGTTCTCCCCATGCTTTATGAAAATTGGCTTATGAGTTTTATAACCCAAAGATAGCTTATGCAAATGGCATCATGTTACATGTAAATTTTAAAGTTACACTCTACTGAATCTGCATATCGTATTTGTGTGCCTGTATCATTCTTGCATGTGAAGTTAGAAATACGAATTGTGAATCTGGTTTTAATTCTGAATTTTCTGCTGAGGGACATTAGTGATGCTCCAGAAACTTAATGACTTGGTGGTCAAGTCAATGACTTGTGAATAGTCTTGTTTCCTGAGTAAGCCCAAACTGTGGTTGGTCCTAGAAAGACCTGTGGCTGAGCCACCAGATGCTGGAAAAAAACATATAGGATCTGGTACTACTTCCCCTTAAGCTGAGAAAAGTTTGAATGGAGCACAGAGAAATTCTGCATTGGGCACAAAGGATATAAGGGAGGAAAGCTAACAACAGGAGTAGTTGCCAGAGGCCAGGAGCCGCCCCCCCACTCTCCCCTTACTACTTAAGAGCCTGCTGGAAACATCTAAGACTGAGCAATGGGAAGGGCTGGGCCTAAGCTAAGAGGCTGCTTACCTTGTGAAAGATGCTTGGGTCAACTGATCAGGGTAAGAATTTGCATGTAACAAGTGTCTTAGCATATTAGGATTATCTGTCTATATTTATATTTTAACATAGTAACTTAGTTTGATCTGGCTGTTTTCACTTGCAACCATTTAAATCCTACTTTTTATACTTAATAAAAGCCACTTTTTGTTTATCGTCAAGCCCAATTGTTACCAGGGGGCATGGGGAGAGCAACCACTGTGCATCTCTCCCTTTCATTGATAAGGGGAGGGGTGACCTTATGAGCTTCTTCTGTATAAAAGTTTTACACAGAGTATGATGGGTTTATTTGGTGTTTTGGTACATTTTGGGGGTTTGAACACTTATAGCTGAGTCTTCCTGGTGCTGAAGTGGTTCAGCATCTGTACTGCAGTGTAGGGGGCCGTTACCCCAAGTCTGTGCCTTTGCTGTGGGAGATAAGAGCTTGTGGTCCATCAGGACAGGAGAGTCCCAGAGAGCAGGAAGGTGGGTGTCAGTGACTTGATCTGCAAACCATGGGACAACCTTAAGGAATTTCTGTGGTCCAGCCTGTCACATCCCCTCTGAGACTTGAAGTGACCAGCCTTTGCAGTATGTCCCGGAGATCCAAAACTCAGCTCCTTCAGACCAAACATGAATGTATATGGGGGCAATTCCAAAGACTAATTTGAGGGACTATCTGCTTGCAGCTTTAGGATCTGTGAGTGGGGAAAAGCTCTCAAATGACCAGGTTCCAATCCATGGGGAACTTCTTACTGGTGAAACCCAAGAATTTGAATTACACCTAACTATGAAACATGAGGTCATTTTAGTCTATGCACACAAGTGCATTGTGCTCCCCGTAGGAGAAATTCCTGAGGAAATGTAGCTGCTGCAGTCTGTGCTAGCTGAAGTTTTTGGGGGACTTTCCTCTGTTGCTCCCATAGGGGCAGTACTAGCTAAACCAGAAATTCTCAAACTTTTTCATTGGTGATGAACCCCTTTTCAAATGCAGTGTTAATTACTGACCCCCCCAATAGAGAAGGTGATTGGCAAGAGTATATGTGTATTTCATATAAATACATTCTTCTAGTAATGCTTTCAGGAAGAGTAGAGGAGTACTTAGAGGTATCAGTGAGTATGCGTGCTTCTTATTGCAGTCTGTCTCTCCTTGTGTGATGTGAAGCAATGTCAGGGATGTGTGTCTTGTGGGGGTCACATGCACCCCAGATGTCTGCCTTCCATTTGACCTTGCACCCCAACGTGCTGATGCAGCAGGGCAGAGTAGTGGTGTGTCTCCTCTGCTAGCTGTGCCTCCTCGTGGAGTCAATGGCTGAGAGCCAAACCTTTCTGATAGAATGGGAAGATGCCTCTTCTGTAATGACATTGCCATTTTTGGTTGGGCCCCTCCAGCCTAAGCAGTCAGAGTAGCCAAATAAGGTGATTCAGGGGATGGAGATTGTGCTTTGTCCCCAAGCCCCACCTCACAGTGTTGACCTGAGCCACCTGGTGTCACTGCTCGCTCACCTGAATGTTCCTCTGAGACCCCTAGCTTGAAAACCTCTGGCACTCCTTCCTGAGCCCTGCTCTTGAGGGCCCACCTCATCCACCTGGCTTCATGGCACCTCCCCTCCATGTGACGCTACACACCCCTACTTTGAAATCCTCTGGCATGCCCTCCCCAAGTCCCACTGTGTGTGTTGCTGCTGTCCGTTGAAACTTCTGTGCCACAAGGGGACACAAAGGAATGTACCGAGGGCTCAGACAGGCTCCATTCAGTGGTGCTTGGGGAGTGACGACCCCACATGAGAACCACTAATCTAAATGTCTGTAGCAGCTACTTTGTGAGCTGTGTGCGCAAATGGCAGGGGCAGCAGATGTGCACATTCTCATAAATGTTATGTGAGGTCTTAATCTGTGACTTCAGTGGCATTGGGAAGCAGGTATTTAAAATCTTTGGCAGACACTTATGGCAGAGTTGCTAAATTCACTCTAGTCTGGCCCATTTTCCACCTTTCATTTTGTATTTATCCTCCTGCACATTAGAGCATATTTGTTCCTTCTAGCAAAGGTGGGTGACATACATTCCTTTCAGCTTATATAGGGTCACACTTTAGGACATTTGTTGAATGCTGGAGTGTGCACAGACAAGGTGGTGGTGATGCAGGGGGAGGACAAGGGGATAACAAGTGATGCATCTGTCAGGTGTTAGGCAGATTTCGCCATCTAATCTCACAGCGGTGGTCCATAGCATTTTTCAAAACTTCCAATCCCCTGCTCCGTTTCATCAGAAGTGTCACTAGCATTCATCTAGGCTGGCAACATTTCAAGAACCATTAATCCTCTTTTTGTATCTTTAAGCACTATGACCACTGACAAGATTTTATACACCAAAGTGTCAAAATGCCTCATGATAGCTTTGGTGTCTGTTGTCTTTTTATACCAAACAGTCTCTGATCCACTGACCCAGTCCTTAACCTGATGGATAAATCTGTGTTCTGGTGTTAGAGTTTTTTCCTGCTGCTGCTGCTGCTTAAGGTTAGCAAAGCATTTCACCTAAAATCTGATTAGTTTCAGGTTTTTCTCACTTCACTCACATTTTTGTATCAAGTGTTTCACGTATTGCAGTGAACAATGCACTTTCTGCTGAGGTGGGATGTAATACGCTTCAATGTAAGGGCAAATATGAACTGGCTGGGTTTGTGTGTGTGTGTGTGTGTGTGTGTGTGTGTGTGTGTGTGTGTGTGTGTGTGTGTGTGTGTGTGTGTGTGTGTGCGCGCGCGCGCATGAGAGAGAGAGAGAGCTCTCAAGGATATATTTTCATATTCTCACCATCAAACCAGTACTTACCAGAAGAGGCAAGCCTTTTAAGTCTTGGTACAGCTTGTTCACATGCTAAAGACAGAATCCCAAAATTGCCAACTCCTAACATCAAAAATCACGAATCAGATCCTCAGAATTCATCAGCTTAAAAAAATACATTTCAGATTCTCTCCTTTTGGGTTCATATGGGTCACATTATCAAACTTTTTTCAGCACCACAAAGGCTGGCTGGAAATGTAGGATTTTTTTAATGACACTTCAAATTCTTATGTAGCTACTTGTCTCTAGGAATGGAGCTTTAAATAAAACATTAAACATCATGAAACTCATGATGAAAATCATGAGAGCTGCAACACTGTTCCTGTGCTGGATGTTTTCTGAGCCTATTTTTTAAACAGGCTTCCAGATGAAGCTGCTTTCTTAATATGGGGTTCTTTGAGATATTTGACCAACAGCCTCTCTGGGGCTGAGCTTTAGACACCAGCTATACCTGTGGTCACAAGGCACTTGATAAAGTTATCACCTAGTATAATGTGGGTAAAGTGGCCCTGCATTTTCACAGAGCTGCCTGTTCCGAGCTTTCAGGCCAGTTAAAAATTCCGGGGTTAATGTTAGCTACTGGAATATTCTGTCACAGTGTGGTGGCATATCAGAACAAGAACGTGCTGGAAAGATTCAAACCATAACACCAAATTTTGCAGCTGTAGATGGGATTTCAGGGATTTTCAAAACTAGTTTAATTGCTGGAGGGAGCCCCAAAAAACATAACCCCACTGGGGATGTAAAATCTCATTTCATTGGTTAACTGGTAGGTTTAACTGGTTAACCAATTAAGTGGGGGAGGGGCTGGGGAGGCCGCTTCAGCCCAGCTAGACTGGAGTAGCATCTCAAGCTGCCCTTCTTATCCAGCTGTCCTGCCTAGAGCTCACTGGGGATGGAGGCTGCTCTGCCCGGGCTAGAGCTTTCCTGCCTGCAGCACTGCCACAGGTGGGAGGCGCTCCAATGCACCACAGCAGCTCTGGTCCCTGGTGCACCATGGACAAGGACACATCAGCTGGGTGGAGCAACCCCAGTCCCTGGCTGGGGCAGGAGCAGACACTCCTCTCCCATCCTCCCTGCTGCTGTAGACAGTGAGTGCTCCAGCTGGGCTGCCCACACTGCCCATTAACAAATGGAAATTCAATAAATCTAAAATGCTACACTTAGGAAGAGAAGAATTATCTGTACAATGAGGAATAACTGGCTAAGCAGTGGTACTGCTAAGACGGCTGGTTTCTTATGGTTCCATGCCTCAGTACTTCTGTCCATGCTTGAGGATTGCACCCAGTGTTGCCAAGGGGCTCAGGCAGGAACTGGATGCAACAGTGGTGATACCATCATTTCTAGTACCCCATCACAATAAAGTTGTGGTTCTGAATCTTTCCTCGCTCAAACCATGCAGAGACCTTTGCACAATTGTTTCAAATCTGTGGCTCTACAGCAAACACATTCTGGCCGCTTTGCCTTCCTTAAATGGGTTAAATGCCAACTTCATGCTGGGCCTCACATATAGCATATTTGTTCTTATTTTCATCTCCTGCTGCTGTTTCTCTGCATACTGCTGCTGTCTAATGGTGTCTGATGGCAGTACTTCCTACTGCCAGAAAAATGCTTAATTTTCCTACCTTCCCTTCTCTCTCTTATTCACTTTCCCTTTTCCTCTTATTTTGATCTCACAAATCTAGACTCTTTGAGAAATATGAAAATTGTTTGGGAACTAATTGGAGAAACAATGAGACTTATGAAACTTGCAAAGAAATAACACTCTTCATACCTACCTTTTCACATTGTTTCATTTCCAATGGTAAATGTAATTAATTGGCACATAGACCTTGTAGGTTCAAATGTGAATAAGCAGCAGCAGGGAGCTGAAAGTCATAGGATATGTTTACAGGACAGAGAAAAAGGCTCTATTAAAATATGAACTCTTGTTATTGAAAGAAGTAGGTTTTTGCAGTATAGAAGTCAGCCTATTGTGTAACAAATAAGCAAACAAAGACATTCATGACTGCTTGCTGGCAAAACTCATCTTGGACTGATTACTTATCTATGATTTGTCAGTTCTAAGAGTAATTATGAGGTCAAAATTTGAGAAAACTAACTTCTTCCTGTGGTTTGTGTGCGTTTACATGAATGCGGATATGTATAGAAATGACACTTAAATACAATACCTTTCAACTGTGTACTTCAACAAACCTTTCCATTAGCTAAAAGTCAAAAGATTTTTGTGGAGTAGGCTGGTGTTATTGCCACTTTACAGAAGTGAAACTGAGGCATATAGGTGATAACTCGACTTACTCTCATTTCTAACCAGTGAACAGTACTTGCAGTCTCTTGATATAGAGGACCTCAGTCACAATCACAGGAGAAAAGTTGGAAGATAATTTTGTTAACATAAAATGACAAAATCAGGAGATAGGTAGGAAAAGAGCAAGGCTGGGCCCTAAAGTGAATTTTAGTACTTACCTCCAACATCCTATTTATCTCATCTCTTCATTTATTTTAAAAAGAAGTCTTTGTCTTGTGTAAGTGTGCAACTACTCTTTCAAACGGACTGAAGTCTGGTACTTCCCCTATACCATGAAAGTGGTTAGTCTACAAATGGCTCAACAAATTTTCCTTACAAAGGAAGCTAGATGGGCATTGGGATTGAAATATGAAATTCAGTCTCTTGTTAGGCCAACATTGTTGTCAGCTAACCTTGACACTTGCGAGTCAGTAAGCTAAAGGCTCTCCACAGCAATTTAAGAAATCAAAACAAACGTAAGTAGTGTTGAGAATTCCTGATATAAAAGTAGTTTTGGTGAAGTTACATATGCTGAATCAGTAAACTCTTTCATAGCTGGCAAATATTAAAAAATGCTGCTTAACAGCTGGGAGCTGTCTGGGGCACTGCGTTGGGGGAATTCCAGCAGCTCCGAGGCTGGGAGAACTGTGCGGTTCTCGGGGCTCTGCAGGCAGACTGGGCTTTGCTGTGGCGCAGGACAATGCCAGTGCATGGGGCTCTGCTGGTGGCCTTGGGCTCTGCCAGTGGTCTTGAACTGTGCTGGTGTGCAGGGCTGTCCCTGGGTGCTGGGCTCTGCTGGCAGAAGAGCGGCTCCAGGAGGCTGGCCCCAGGAGGAACTTTGCTGGGGAGTGGCGCTCTGCTGGCAGCCAGGCTGGGAAGGGAGCTCTGTCGGGTCCAGAGGAACTCCAGGAGCCCAGTTCCAGGCCAGGGGCAGAGCTGGCATGGGCTGGTGCCGGTTAAGTGAGAGTTCCAGTATAACAGATACTGAATAAGAAGGAGTTTACTGTATTGGCCAAGAGGCCTACTCTTTCCCACAGGAGGTGTCAGTGTACCTTAAGTTTGTTGCCTTGTTCTGATCTGTAGAGAAGTGCAGATGTTCTTTTATATTCGTATTTTATGTTGGTGGAGCCTAAATTGTTTTGTCGCAGAATGCGGTGCCTGCTGAGTGAAAAATGAATATGTTTTATTATAGAAGACAATTACATCACAGGGTATAGTACAAATAAGCACAAACTTGAGTGATGAGTGATATTTGCTTTGTTTCAGAACGCTGAAATCTACAAGCTGACATCAGAGCAGTTCCATGAGGCAGCCACAAGTGCTGAGAACCACATAAAGTAAGAAGTAATTTCTGTCCTTTTCAACACGTTTGCTTGCATTTATAATGCTCTGGGTGCATAGCCCCTGGATAGTTACGTAAATGAAGTCTGATGTTACCTCAGATTAAGTATTTAGATTCCTGAGCAGTTGTAAACTCTCTTTGTGCTAATTTTAATGGAGAACATTTAGGGTGAAAGTGTGGCATTTATTTGAAAATAAAAAAGAAGGAAATGAAGGTGGGGGGGTGGTCTGGAAAACACAGTTTGGATTAGAATATTTTCAAGATTTGTAGAATAACAGTGAAAAGTATTTCTGGTTTACATTTCAGCTGTCAATCACAGCATTTGTAACCTTGGTAGTACACTCATCTCTCGCTATATGAGCACATTTGGGTCCCAACTTTCTGCTTGTAGGCGGAATCTTGTGAGAGGGACACTAAATTACCATTAAATACACGTTAAAGTCTCTGGTTCATAGTGCTCCTAACTCAGGGAAGGAATGGCAGCATGTGGCGCTGCTTGTGAAAGGTAAGTGAACCTTGGGTTGGGGTGGGGTGTTGGAAAGGGTCAAAGGCTGAGGGGCAGTTTGGGGCCATGAGCGGGAGGGAGGGTAAAAACCTGGTGGCGGCTCCTTCCTTCAGGCTGCAGCAGTGGTACCTGTGGGGGGGTGCGGCTGGCCAGGGGGTTTGGGGACCGGACTGGGGTGGGTGTTGGGAGCAGGCTGGGCTGGGGGGGTATGTGGGGAGTTGTGAGCCGGGGGTTTTAGGAGCGGGCTGGGCAGGGGCAGCAGATCTCCCCTCCCCACAGCAAGGGACACCGTAGTTGGAGCAGAGCTGTCCATGAGGCTGCGAGTCTCCCCTCCCACCAGCCAGGGACCCCGCGGCTGGCTCCACTGCACCTGAGGGGTGGGGGAGGCTGCAGGACTTCCTGCTCTCCCCTGGCCAGAGACGCTGCAGCTGGCTCCACTCCAGCGGCAAGGCTGTGGGTCTTCTCACCTTGCAGCCAGGGACCCCATAGCTGGAGCAGAGCCAGCTCCAGGGCTGTGGGTCTCCCTGCCTGCCCAGCCAGGGCCCTGCAGCTGGCTCATAAAAGTGGGGAAAGTTCACTTGTTTTATGAACAAAGGTATGTATGTCTGTCCCTCATTTTAGCGAGTACTCGTAAGTAAAGTACTCATTAAACGAGGGATGAGTGTCTTGGGCTAGTGCATAACAGCAGAAAATTTAAACTTTTTTCATTGTCCAGCTAAGAGAAATGTAAAATGTAAATAGTATAAATGGTGATACCGTCTTTGCCACTATAGCACATTTCATGTCTAAATTACTCCATTTTTGTGTGCTATTGGCTTTTTCTAGCTCAGTGTTCCATGTGTACTTAGAGCTGTTTTAAGAAAAAATCATGTAGTTTTGAGAATTCTTTACTATTCATGAGTTCAGAGCAATTCTACTGTTAAGAGCAGCATTTATACCTCAGTTTGGTACAACAAACACCCAGCCAAAATGTAATAATCTGGAGTATTAACATATGCAGTCCAAGAGGATCAGATGCAGACTATGTGATATTTAACCACATGCATATATTATACAGGATTATGTAAGCGGGGTACACAGCATATTGTATATATATATATATATTTTTAAATGATGACTAGCTGCCAGAGTATCTGTCACCTAACCTGTTTATAATTCCACACTGCTGCTTAGGTACTCTGGTTGCTGCGAAAGCTCATGTACAATATACTTACAAAATCAAGGCACTGATATATCCCAGACATTTTCAAAGAACTCTCTTTAGTAAAACTTAAATTATTAAAGTAAAATATAAAAGTTGTAGATGTGGTAATCAAGATGTAACACTCTTTTTTCTTCAGGTTCTCTGGATCAGAGAGAAAATATTTTCTGTATGTGCTTCCAGAACTGTGTAGCCAGTTGATGAAAATACATGCAACAGAGATATGACATAATGAATTCTTAGAGGAGATTAAGACCTCTGGTTACATTATAGCCTGCATTTGTGATCAGCTATATATGGAAGCTGGCTGTAGGACAACCTTAAGTTGGATTTTCTTGGTGTTTTTTTGACCTCCCCTTTTCCTTGCAAGACGAAGACCTGCCACATGTTACCATCTGGAGATGCAGCTGTTCATGGAAATGGTAAACAATTCAGATCGGTATAAAGGCTGATTCCTGAAATTTAGCAAAACTTAGCAAAAATTCCTGAAATTTAGCAAAACAATAAAGAAGTAAAGTAGCACTTTACAGACTAACAAAATAATTTATTAGGGGAGCTTTCATGGGACAGGCCCATTTCTTCAGACCATAGCCATACCAGAACAGACTCAATATTTAAGGCATAGAGAACCAAAAATAGTAATCAAGGCTGACAAATCAGAAAAAAATGATCAAGGTGAGCAAATCAGAGAGCAGAGGGGCAGCGGGGTGGGGAGTCAAGAATGGAACTGCTATGGGCACTCGTATGGCCCCACAATATGCTAATATATTTATGGCGGACCTGGAACAACGATTTCTCAGCTCTCGTCCCCTATTACCCCTCCTCTACTTAAGATACATTGATGACATCTTTATGATTTGGACCCACGGTATAAAGTCTCTCTTTAGAAGATTTCCACAGGGACTTTAACAATCTGCACCCCACCATCAACTTATGCCTCTATTGCTCCACATGAGAGATGCGTTTCCTGAGTGTTACAGTACAAATCAAGGATGGCCTAATCGGTACCACACTCTACCGGAAACTCACTGATCGCTATACTTACCTACACACTCCTAGCTTCCATGCTGCACACATAACTAGATCCGTTGTTTATAGTCAAGGCCTTAGGTACAATTGCATTTGCTCTGATCCTACTGACAGAGACCAAAAACTATAAGATCTTTACCAAATATTCATAAACCTGAATTACCTACCAGGAGAAGTAAAAAAACAAATCGACAGGGCCAGATGAATACCCAGAGACCGGCTTCTCCAAGATAGGCCCAAAAAAGCCAAGAACAGAACACCACTGGTCATTACCCACAGCCCCCAACTCAAACCACCGCAACACATTATTAAAGACCTACAACCTATTCTTAATCAGGATGCCACACTCCAGAAGGCCCTAGGTGACAGGCCTGTTCTCTCCTACAGACAGCCTCCCAACCTTATGAGGATTCTCACCAACAGCCACAGTCTGTACCACAGGAACACCAATCCTGGAACTTTTCCTTGTAACAAAGCCCGCTGCCAGCTTTGTCCACGTATCTATTCTGTAGATACTATCACTGGACCTAACCAGGTTATTCACAGAATCATGGGCACATTCTCATGTTCCTCAGCTAACATCATATATGCCATCATGTGCCAACAATGGCCAGATGCTTTGTATATTGGACAGACTACAAACTCTCTCAGACAAGGAGTTAATGGACACAGAACAGACATCAAAACACTCCTGATCCACAACCCAGTTAGTCTACATTTTAATGGAGTGGGCCATTCTGTTAATGACTTAAGAGTTTGCATCTTATTGAAGAAGAATTTTCACACTGCTTTGGAAAGAGAGGCTGCTGAACTTTCTTTCATATTCAAATTCGACACATTAACATGTGGTTTGAACCGGGATGCAAATTTTCTGGGACACTATAGGGGCTCTTTTGCATACTTGGCTTAATCTAATTCTTGACTCTGTCCCCTCCGCTCCTCTTCTCTTTGATTTGCTCGCCTTGATATTTTTTTTTCTGATTTGTCAACCTTGATTACTATTTTTGGTTCTCTATGCCTTAAATATTGAGTCTGTTCTGGTATGGCTATGGTCTGCAGAAGTGGATCTGTCCAACGAAAGCTCACCTAATAAATTATTTTGTTTAGTCTTTAAAGTGCTACTTTACTTCTTTTTTGTTTTAATAGTATATAGGCTAGCACAGCTTTCTCTCTGTTACTGAAATTTAGCAAGATTGTTTCAGAGTTTTAGTGGTCCCTTCCACTTCTCTTTGTGCCTCTAAGAGCAGCCAGTCTGAGATTTCCTGCTTGTCCTTTCTTGTAATATTTTCTTTGGAAGAGAGAGGACAATTTGGCCACTATAAATAGAGACTTCCCTTGGGTTCATTTAGATGGTAGCCCGTACTAGACCAGGTCTCACCTTGCCCCCCAGTGTGGTATCTCTTTTGAAGTTCACATTGCTGTCTTCAAAAGATAGTTTGGGAACCATGTTCTGGAAGCCTGTGTTATTGGGAAAGAATAGGCTGCCAGAATGGTAAATGTGAGGCGGCAAGAGTTCCTCATATTATGTATTTGTTTAGAATGAAGATTTTTAGGAAATCACAAGCAATCTTGCCCTACATCCTGGGCTCTTGTCTGAAATACATCATCTAAGTGTTGCTGATGCCACAGGCTAAGCATACTGACCACCTCGTTGTACTGAGTGCTATACAAACATACATCACACACAATTCCTGACCAAAGAACTTGCAGTTCTAAAAATAGAACAGAGCTATGTCTTGGATAGAATGAGGGAAAAACCCTCTAGGTATGTGTACCTGAAGTTACTGGGTGGAATCAAACATTCGTTTATGCTACAAGGTCCCTTTATCAGGCACTGTTTGCTGAGTGCTAAAGAATGAAAAATTTAACACCCCCATCTGAATTCAGTGAACCCCAAATCAGCTGAAGGAGTCGACCAGTCATACAGTTTAGTCTTAAATCACTAGGTCATCTGTATAGCTACAAGTAGTTTACCAAAGTGAATACATTTGATTATCCCCCTTCTACAGGTGGAAAAACTGAGATACAAACAAGATCAGACAAATTCTTCTAGGGATGAAATTCAGGTCTGCCAACTCCCAGGCCCATGCATATTGCACTTTTCCACAAGTATGCCTGTATAACAAGAGGGAACAGGAAGTGGGCTACTTCTTCCTTATGCAGAATGCCTTGTTTCCATTCCTCAGTCTGTCTCTGAGCCCATAACACAGCGATCTCATCAGTCATGGTGAATTACTGAACTTACCTTCTCTATCTTGCATATGCATACACTTAATCAGATGCATCTGTCCTGCATTTTGTACCCTTTTACAAAGCACCACATTTTGTAGTTTTATGTACTGAGGGATGGAGAAAGGAAATGAGACGTCCCTTGCTGTAAGTAAATTCCTCTTTGCGGAGACCAAACTGCAGCAAAAGTCAGAGAAGCGTAAGTCCTGGAAGTTGCTTGTGTGGCATCTATTGATATGAATGTGCGTTTCCTTCACTCTTCAGTCCTTTTAAACATTTCCAGCTTCACACGTGGTTAAATGCACCATTGTGTTTTTTTCTCTGCTTAGCTCTTCACTTGTTCAGAGTTTTGTACAGATTTTAACTGATGAGTCTTTACAATGTACCTGTGAGGCTGGTGGGGAGACTTTATATCTCCATCTTGCATGGGAGAAAACAAATAATTGGAGTACTTTGTTCCAGGCCATGTAGTGAGTCCACAAGAGAAGCACCAGATGATGGCTTCTGCTGAAGGCAGGCTACTACTACAGTGATTTGATCTTGTGTGACAATCTGTGTTCCTAACCACTGTACCTGAACTTAGCTTCCACTGGCATGCAAAGTATCTCAGAAAATTGCACAGCCATCCTCTCCATCTTCTGCTCACTGTCCTGTCTTCGGTTCTGTCTAGCCTGCATCTGTCTCCCAAGGGTAACTCCAGTCAACAACAGGCTACCTAACAGAGCAGGGAAAATGGGCCATTCTTTCAGCACCTTCAGTAATACACCCATGTTGATCGTGTGCTCTGGTGACTTGGAGCACTGCCGTGGACATATTGTGGTTCTGATTTTATTATAATTGCTGCCCTTTGTTAACCAGTGGAATTAAAGTCTGGAGACTCGGAACTTTTCCTCCCTCCTTCCCTGTTTAGCAAACTCTGCACATCAGTAACCACCCACAAAAGAAGCAGTATGTACATAAAAGACCAGTGCTCCCCACCCTTCACTTTGCTTCACATCCTTTTCTCAGTGCTCAGAGAGCCATGACTCAGACTGGGTTTAGAGAAGACAACTTGTTAATCCCCTCCCTGCTACAGAGAATAAATGGCATTTCATTCCAAGCTCTATTAATGCGCTCGCTCCTGGGATAAAGCAGGACTCCCAAAAGGCAGTGGCCATGTTTTTTTTCCTTTTGCGTTGTCTTTGTCTTCTTTTGAGTGTTACATTTAGATTAGCTTCCGAGGATTAAATGTTATTACAGCCCCTGAATCTCTTAAGGGCGGTGGGGAGGGAGAAATCAGTGAAGAGGTTATGGCTTAGTGCAGGCACTCAAGATTTATCCTCCAAGTGTTGGGTTTAGTTAATTTCATTTATTTTCTTTTGTTGAGTTTGACCTTATCTTATTATTATTTTTAAATTTGGAAGCAAGCATTGACATGGTTGGGTGTGGGCATGTGGTCTTCTTTAAAAGGTAAAGCTGCAGAGTGGGGTAGGGGGATTAGGATGTTGTTAAAAGATAAAATTGTTCTGGAGCTGAGTAATTTCCCTCTGAGATCACCTTATGCTCTGTTGAACTCTCTCTGAAGCTGTTTACCAAGAGCCCTATTGCTTAGTGCACTACACTGAGAGGAGTAAATATGCCATGCAGAGTTATCTGTGAGCATTTAAAGAACGCCCCTATCTTTTCATCCTGATAGATATCAGCTTTGAAACCAAGGCAACTTTTCAATGGACAGGCTGCCATCAACATTTACTCCACATGGGACCTCCTCTCTAAGAGTGATGATTCTAGGATCTTTAAACTTAATGGACATGAGTATTTAAGGTGATTATCTTAGAGAAACTGACAAGTGGTAAGTATCCTCCTGGGCTTTGAATGAAAAGTAGAACTGCACGGACTGGCACAGGCACAGGGTAAAAAGCTTCTGAACAGGGTAATCTTGGAACAGCAAATTAGTTTGAGTTCAGTCTCCTGAAAATGAGTCGTCTTAAGTTTCATAGTGGACTTCATAGCAGCAATAGGTCTTTACTGAAAGTGGCAACCATGAGCAAATCCCAGAGGAATTACCATCTTTTTGACTGGTTTCTGTAGAGATCATGAAGGCCAAAAGATCATGCATGGTTCTACTTAGTTGGCTCAGTCTGACACAGGGCAATTTTTAATTAGCTCCATAGATTTCTACCCAGAGAGGTCTGCGCATGCATCTGTTCCTGTCCACTTTACTTGAACCTAGCCTCTGAATTCTGAAGCAGACATTAAGTGGACAGTACTGAAGCACAAGGAGAGGCAGGAACGTGGTGGGCTTCAAGCAAAATTACTGTGGTATTTTTCCTGTCGTTAGACTAATAGGTTCGTACACTTCTGAAATTAAGGGTCCAAGTGATAGGGAGATGGTAGCTGGTGTTGTCTCTCTGAAAGTTACTCTTTGGAGCTCATCCTTGCTTTGTATTGAGGTACGAGCAAGACTGTTATCCACAGAGAAAGTGTCTGGCTTTCTTCCCCTTTTCCCCCACAACTCCACTGACACTGGTTGTTCTCAGCTCTGCCTTCAGTGATTGTTTCACATGCTTTTCATATAAAGGGATTCCCTCACAGCTTGGCCTTCACTGCAGTGACCTTTTGTGCTTCCAAACCTGGTCTGCGACAGGAACTTGAAGTATTGCTGAAACTGGCCTTGAGGAATATGTTCTCACAAAGTGATTTGTAAAATGGTACACGTGCTAGAGTAGATGGGATAGTACTGATTTTAATGCCATTGCAGAAAGTGTGAGCCAGACTTTATAGAAAAAAGTATTAATTAACCTTTCTTAAATGGAGTTGAAGGTAGTTTGCCCATTTATACTAGCACTTACCCATTTTCATTACTGTTTGAGGGGGACCATTGTTAAACTCTGTTCAGCTATACATTGATTTCACGGTCTTGCACTCAACTGGCAGCTCAAGTTTACTGCAAGACACAGATTTCATCAACAAAAGTGAAAATGGAGCCAGAGCATTTACATGGTTGGTTTGGGGATTGTGCAGTGGGAAAGCAGCATGAATGAAACAAGAACTTTTCAGTTGCAAATGTTTGAGACTCACCTGCATGTAGTTTTTCTACTTGACTCCATATTAGCGACTTTTAAAGCCTTTTCCTACCTATCCCAGGAAAGGTGCTCTGCATATTGATTCCTGACCTCAGGTTGGCCAGCACTGGATGCTTGGAGCTGCCTTTCTGTGTGATGGTGATGGCCCAAGGCTGCTACGAGGCTCAGGTCATCTGAAGAAGCACTTCAAAAAGGTGGTGAATGAAACCTGTCAGAAGCAATAATTCCTCAGAAACCACTTGTAACCAGTGAATTAATGACTTGTTTGCTAATTAGCAGCCAAAGGCCAAGCTGAGGCAATAATCCTAACAAACTGGTCATTAATTCACTAACAACTGATTTCAAGGGCAGTGTTGCTATTTGGAACAGTAATTGTGTTCATGCTTCTGAATTACATGCTGAGTATTGGAGATGCTTCTATTTATTATTGAATGTTAAATTTTCCTCATGAGGTGATAGAAACAAGGGTAAGTGATGTTGGAGGGTATGAGAGGGCATTAAGGAGAGAGATACAGATGTATGAAGATTAAAGGTTGTATATTCCAGTATGTGCCCTGAACCGCTGTCTCCTGCAGAAATGATAGCCAAGCCATAGCTGCACAAGCCTCCAGCATGGTGAGGTGTCTCCCCAAAGACCAGTGTCCAAGCTGCATGATGTTATTGGTTTCACCCTTCCTTTCCTTGTAGAGGATGTGAGATTACTTTATAGCTTCATTCTCCAGTGAGCACTTTGTGGATGATCAAAGTTCTTCAGCTGAAATAAATTTTCATGTAAACAGTAGTACACTCAGTAGCTTGCTGCGTAAAGTTCCTTTAACTATGAAACTTCACCATCAGTAGACCTTCAGCTTAATCTCACTATACATAGGCCTGCTGAAGTTTGGTTCACCTCACCCATCCTCACTTCCTGTTTCTTCCCTGTGTCCTGAGGTCAACCCTGGAGATTGTCTTTCCTACATGATGGGACACATACACCATCTGCTTTGCAGCCAAGCCTCTAGGCCTAAGTCTAATTTGGCAAAAAATGCAGCACTTGGGAGACCTTACTGACTGCAGAGAGGTCCATAGGGATAAAGTCCATAGGGTTCTTGGACAGAGTATTTTGGCAGTAGGCAGTAATGTACTGGAGCTGCCTGTAACTGAAATTAATAGCTGAAGGCAATCACCCTGAAGTTGGTGTAGGTCATGTTATCTTTCAAGAGAGGCTTTTGGTGCCTGTTTGAAAGCATATAGGTTCCTATTTATTGAAAGCCATGTTGACTTGAATTGTTTTCTGTTGCAATTTCCTGTGTTCTTTAAGTCTCAGAGGGGTAGCCATGTTAGTCTATATCCACAAAAACGAGAAATCGTGTAGCACCTTAAAGACTAACTGATTTATTTGGGCATAAGCTTTTGTGGGCAAAATCCACTTCATTAAATGCAGTGGCTCCAGTCTGATGAATTTGATAATGTTTTACGTGCAAAAGCTTATACCCAAATAAATCTGTTAGTCTTTAAGATGCCACAGAATTCTGCATTGTGTTCTTTAAATACTTTGTTGAGATTGCATTGCCTGCCAAGACCTGAGTGCAATGCTTTGTGTGTTTCCTGCAACCACAATGTTTCTAGTACTTAAAATGGTGGGTGAATGGTGATACAGTCATTTAGTGAGTAAATCACACAACATAATGTAGGTATGGCGAGCTATGGGGCTGACAGCATCATCTTATGCAGGAGAAGTAAGATGTTAGATTGCAGAAACTGTCCCGGGGTCTTTAAGATGAGGTGATTAGCTCCAGTTTCTTATCTGAATTCTAATTTAGATAACTTAATTCTGTCTCAGTTTCACTTGAAGCTTCAGTGGGATACACTATTGTAGCATAGCATATATAATGTATCTAGTGTGGCTGTGGTCGTCATGTCTACCACACAAATGCTTGTATTTTAGTGGTGGGTGAAGCATACACTGTATAGAAAGCTGCTACAGTGCTTAGGCACCTTTTGTCCACATAGGGAGCAGTCTAAATTTATGATGGAGAGGGTATCACTGCAAAAAAGCTATCTCTTTAGCATTGTGAGAACATCACAAACTCCTCTGAGGCTGAGCTCAGGTCTTGTAAGTACAATAAATAAAGGTTGCTTTTGTAATTTTAAAATCTATATCAGTGTAGCTTTTCTGAGGAGGCAGTTACCCTTAAATGCTGTAGCACTGACCATCACAGCATTTTGTGTTCTTCGTGTGGGTAATTCGTGCATTCAGTGAGCTTACACATTGTGTTCTGGATCTGAGGTCCTTAATGTTCTTCAGTGTTGTTGTTTATCTTTTAAATCCATGTTTGGGTCACCTGGAGGGCTAGATTGTGTTTCGGATGCAGTTACTGCTTGCTGTATTGTATTCTGTCTTGTGGGAGCTCAGCCATCCACCTTTTCTGATTCAAAGAGCTCCTTCCAGCAACAAGGTTCTGACTCATTCCTGTTTGGCTTCCAAAGGCCATTTGGCTGCTAACTTTAGACTCTTCATCTTTGCTTGTCAACCTTAGTAACTTGGCACGTTTGGATGAAATGGTGTGTGGTGTTTGCAAGAATTAGATGCAGTTCTGTTAACTTCAGTATCTCCTGGCAAGAAAAAGAACAGGCTGTAATTTTCCTTTCCGCTTCAAAACTGGCAGTGTTCCTCCAAAGTCAATATCTTACATTCATCACTAGTAAAGAATTTACGTCAAAATATACATTTGAATTGCCTGTGAAAAAGTCTTTTCTATTATACCACACAACTTGCCATCTGCTCTGCAAAATGCCAGTAGAGATGAATAGTTACCTAGTTTGCAGGCTCAATGGGATGGGGCCATGTCATCCTCCTTTTTGTGCAGTTTGAGAGTATTGGCATCCAGCAGATAACACAAGTGTCCACAGTTATAGAGATTATATTGGTCAGTCACTCAAGTTACTTTGACTTTCTCTAGCATACCAGACTGAAGTGTAAACTGGAGTCTTCTGAGGCACTCATTAGTGAAATGGAGAACGGTTGCTTATGTTTAATGAGGTTAAGAAGGCACGTTAGAGGACAGGATGTAGTATAGTATTATGGGCTGAGCACAGTATGGGGGGTCAGGAACCATCCATTCTGGTTCCAGTTTTGTCACTGACAACTGGAGCATCAAAGGTATGAGGTGCTGAAATAAGATCCTAATAGGAGTAATGGGGGCAAACTACTTAATTTTAAAAAAGCGATGGGCAAACTAATGAGTGTAATTGTATGGCGGGGTTGCTGATGGTGATACCTAAAATCCTTTCTAGTTTGTGTTTTGTTTTCATAATAACTGCTGTTTAAAGGTTTCAGCTGGTTACCTGCAGGAGTCAGGAAGTGTGGCTCTCCCTCATTTCCTCTCTCTCCTTTCCACCACAATGTACCCTGTGAGTACAGGTTGTGGTGGCCTTCATCCTCTGAAGCATAGGAGACAGCAGTGGCTGGAGATAGAGGTCTGAATATGGTGGGCCTGGCCTCTGAGGTGGCACCATGCATTCTGTCTCTCACAGGCTGAGCTGGCTGATTCTTGCTCACATGCTCAGGGCTTAACTGACTGCCATGTGTGGATTCATAAAGGACTTTTCCCCCAAGCCAGACTAGCAGTGGCCTGTGAGGTTTTTCCATTTTTTCTGCAGTATGGATCACCTGCTGGGATTATCTGTATTGCAGGGGCTTTGGGCATAGCTGCACCTCAATCTCTTCTGTTCTCTTCTTGTGACAGATAGATGATCAGTCTCCTGAGGGCTGTAATATTCTGCATTGCAATTAAACAACCACATGAGTCAGAGTCAGTAGGCACAGGCCTGGCACAAGTGTCTGCAGAGTAGACGTACCCTGAGTTTAACAGACAAGATAGCAGGAGGAAATTGGTATATAGAAGGTCAGTAACTCAAGAACCCCTTGGATCAGTAATAGTATCCTGTGCTCTCATGGGGCACGATGAATTTCAAAGTACTTGAAAATCTAAACATTGTTTTTCAGAAAGACAAGGGGATTGAGGTAATATCTTTCATTGGACCAACTCTCTTGGTGAGAGAGGTGGGCTTTTGTGCTACATGGTGCTCGTCTCTTTCACCAATAAAAAATATTGCCTCACCCGCCTTGTCTTTCTAATCTCCTTGGACCAACATATCTACAACAACACTGCAAACTGCAGATTTTAGAGAGGCACTTACAAGCATTGAGTTTAAAGCATATGAAGTGGTGGGCATGGAAACCCCTCTCTAGCTGTTTTTCTGTATTGATGCATGTGCAATATGAAGAAAATGCACATATTTATGTTAGATTCCCTGAATGTTTCGTGGATGACATAGGTGCAGATGAGGGGGGGAAAGGTGGGTTGCCCCCCTGCTCCTCCCCTTCCTCCCAGTGCCTCCCACTCAACACAGATTAGTTGTTCTGGACCAGAACATGCAGGAAGTGCTGAGGGGGGAGGAGTGAGGGCTGGGCAAAATGGGGATAAATGTGGAAGGGCTTAGGGAGAAAGAGGTGGCATGTGGGCAGGACCTGGCCCAGAGCTGAGGATGTCACCCACCCCACAGCACATTAGAAAGTCAGTGCTTCTGGTGAGTACCATACACTAACTCCTTGACAGATCGAGATTTTTTTGATCTGAATCACATCAGTAGGTTTGATCCCTGTGTACAAAACCACCAAAACCTCACCTACAAGATTTTTTCATTTAAATGGCTATTAGTGTGGTCTTATATCTCTCAAACCCTTGGTTCAAATAACTCTATGTTTTGATCACTAACACCCACCTTTTTTCTCCATCTGCACCCTTCTGAGGTACACTAAATTTCAAATAAACTAACTGCGCATACGGATTTTGGAGAACATAGAAAGATACACCTTTAAACAGGTAACACAGCATAACCTTAACAGTAGCACCACTAGAATATGTTAATCACTTCACTCACCACTGACATGCAGCTATCTCTGGGGTGGAATGTAGCAGCTGTTTAATTGCAGTATAGCACAACTGTTCATGCTGACTGGAGGTAAAGCAGCATATCATACCCAAAGGAAATGGCAGAGGGAATTCCAGGACACAGAATTTAGTTATCTGAGCTTGAAAATATCTTAATGGCACTACCCTCATGAGATGTCCCAGGAGGTGGTAGTGGTTTTCTCTGTTTCGGTCCAGCTTGTCATCTTATTTGGTATAACACAGTATTTGTCATAGTAGATTGCTTACCACGCTGGGCAGAAGTAAAGACCAATCCACAGCAGTGTCCTGTCCTGATGCTTTGGAGGAAGATGAAATCAGATCAGTTAAATGGTGTTCTTGAATACTTGAGAGAGAGCAGGAGTGTTTTCTTCTTGACTGTAGAGTTTATGCTCTGAAACATGCAATTTGGGTAACTCATCTTAGTATATGTAATAGAATGTTATTGAATTATGGAAGGCAGAAATTAAAGAGATTTGTTCATATCAACCATGCAATACTCCTGCTAAAGCAGTCACCAAATGACTGCCCCCTTTTTAATTCTAGCTGTGTTATTGAAGTGACGTGCTGGGGCAGTGAATTCCAAAGGAAATAGTGAGGTCATGATGCTGGGTTTGTGATGTTGCAGCGTCCTGTAGTCCTGCTTGATCACAAGCTGACAGCTTCCCATGTAGTTTCCACAGCTTTTTTCTCTGCAGTGGAAAGTTTATTTAGGAATGAAATGCTTCAACTGTGTTTAATTTTTGGCTGTAAATGACAGGGATGCAGTAGTCAGAAAAGAAGAAATCTTTTGTGTCCCATTCAGTGTATTCTTCCAGAATTATTTGCCTGACTTGTTAAAGAGAAGCTGTCTGTGACATCCCAATACTACCAAAGGGAGAATGCAGTTTTTCTGGTCAGCTAGCTGCTTATAGGTTTTTGCATATGTGCAGTATCATACTACAATATACCACCATATCTGCCCATTGCACCAAAACGCCTGCTCTGGAATACTGTACTCACAGTATGCCTTGTATGCCAAAACATCCCACCAAGTTATTCTCAGTTCCTCCAGATGTCCTAGCACTTGCTCCCATCAAGACAGCACCCCAAATGTAGTTGTGTAGGGTACTGGCAGCAGTAAGTGGTGGCATGGACTGGCTGTACTAAGCAGAGGTGTCCCTTGGGTATATATAAACAGGGCAATGGATCCAGGACCTGTGCTTCAGTGTGTATATGTTATGTGGGGCTTGTGCAGAAGCATCCAGAGGTGCTGATTCTGTGGTTGCTCTGGATCTGGCTCACCCACAGGAAAAAAAAACTGCTTAGCACCCATCAGACGGTCCCCTATCAATGCTTCTCCCCCTACCCCAGTGGCTTCTGCGGATCAGTGCCTCCCCCATCCTCCCTCCCAGCACCTTCCATCTGCTGCTGATTGGTTGTATTGAGGTGTCAGGAAGTGTTGGAAGGCAGATAGGAAAGCGTGAGGGAGCAGATCTCTGGGGGAGGGGTGGAACTGGATGGGAAGAGTTGGAACAAGAGGAAGGAGGGTGGGGTGAAGCAATAGTAAGGGGTGGAGTGGGAGTGGGGTGTGGGCAGAGCCAAAGGGGAGAGCACCCTCTGGTAGATTAGAAACAAAGACTGATGCCTTCCAAGCCCTGCACCCCCAAAGGGATGTCCCTAGTGCCAAGCATGTGTCCACTGAGTTCAGGCAGCTTTGTACATAACACAACTAGCTTGTACCACTGCTCATTGCTATGCTACCTCAGTTACATAATGGTTTTTAGAATACCAGCTCACTGAGAGCTGATGTGAGTATGTCTGTGCAAACTGGGAGTCACAACTTCAGTTCACGGTGTAGAAGTTACCGGGGCATGTCAATCCTGACCTGCAACACCCTGAGCTAACTGTGCCTGGGCTCTTCTGCAGCTCTGTCAGTGCACCTCATTCTTGATCTCTCTCACTACCTGGTATCTTAGCCCTGGGCTTTTTCCTAAGTAAGATGCACGGATATGTCTATGATTTGATCTCCTCCCCCTGAAACTCGTTTGTAATCACAGTGGTGACTCTGGCTGCTCTGGTGAGCTGCCAGCATTTATTTGGGTGTTGGAGGGGGGCTGAGGGAGTCTGCCTGTGGAGTGGAGGAGCCTGCTTCTTGGGGAGGGCATTTATTTGCGGGGGAGGGACCTGGGAGAGCCTGGCTGGGGTGGGTGGGTGAGCTGTGGGGAATATGGAAAGATGCCAATCACAAGCGTGGCGATCTTTCATTTCCCATTGGACACCACTGGCCTAGTTTACAGTGGCCATCAGGAAATAGCTTTTCTGCACTGCTCTCTGGACTGCTGTGGCCTAAATCGATAAGGCTAGATTTTTACTTTGCTGCTGTATATTTAGCCACAGGAGAAAACATTGTCAATTACCATTAAGAATTAGGGGTTTTTGAGGAGGCTGGGTGGAGGGTTGGCCACAGTTGTGGGATGTACCAGAGTCTACTCTTTATTTAAACAACTGACTTGAAGGGTTGGGAGTTCTGTCACAGAAGGGTGGAAAGCAGGGTCTGAACCAAAATCCCACATCTGAAAACTCGAATCTGTGGAAAGTTAGGTACCAAATCTATGGCTGGAGTGGTGTATGGTGCGGCAACAGGGATTTGTACAGACAGTGAATGGACTGGTCTCCCTTCTCTGACTGAGGAGAAATGAGTATGTTTTCATTAATCTTTAGAACAGAATGGCCTCCTGTCATTCTCTCTAACTCCAGCATTTACAGCCCTGGTTTTTTTGAGTGCTGTTAACCCCGGAGCTAATTTTAAGATTAAATAGTGCTTGTCTCTACCAAAATGTTGTGCACCAGACACCCTTGAACTCTCCTGCGATGGTCTCTTCTTGTTAAACCTTGTATCACCATGCAAACATTTCGTCTCTTCTTTCTAGAGGCAGAAGAGCATCCTCTTCTCCGCCTCCCAATCCTAAACCATCACCTTGCTCCTAAAGGAAGCAGCCTTCCACCAGCAATCCACAGGGTACTTCTCTGGATATGTCTACACAGCAGCCTTCTTTCAAAATAAGCTATTCCAGAAGAGCTATTCTGGAATGCCTTATTTTGAAATAACACTGCTGCACGCATTTTGAAATAACATTTAGCTGTTTTGAAATATAGTGTCTACACACAATAGAGCTTATTTCTAAATAGATCCTTTGGACTCACTATGGTTTATTTTGAAATAGGCTCTACTCCCTGTATTAACACCCCATATTTAGAAATAGGTGCTGCTCCTCATAGAATGAGGCTTACTAATTTTTGAAATAAGCCAATTGCAATTTCAAAATTATTCAAAATAGCAGTTGCGTGTGTAGAAGGATAGTTATTTTGAAAGATCTTTGCTTTGTAGACTTCCTTCTGTGGCCTGTTGCACTGCCTTGTTCCTGCACCTGCCTATGGGGCCTATGTCTCAAGGATCTTGCCTTATTCGATCCCTGCAATAGCTGGCTGTCTCAGTATACATATTCATATGGGGGAGGGAGAAGTGTTAATTTTTGTATTAACTGACAAACATGTTTTTACTAGTTCAGAAGTTATGGTGGAAATTCTTTAGGAACTTGCTTTAACTTCCCAGGCACCCTGCACTTCTTCATTGGGTTTATATTCACAGAGATGAATTTGCCAAGACAGATGAATGCAGCTGTTGGCTGAAACAGCAGTTACCTGCCACTGTTGAACAGCCAAGAGTGGGTTAAGGAGAAAACCTCTTCTGAGCCACTAGATTGGTCCTGACTAAGATGAATGTCTAATTCACTCCCGGCGTCCTTACTGCTGCCAGTAATAAAAAGCTTGCTTCACATATTCGCCCCACTGCAGACGTTTCTCTTAAATTAAATATCAGGAGGACATATAATAGCACGATTCCACGCCAAGCCAATATTATCAGATTGATGTCAGCAGTGATAATAGAAGAAGGATAAGTTGATGAGATTTCATTTATTAAATAAAGGGAATACACGGAAGGAGATAGGAATTGGTAACTCTCAGTGCGTCGAAATGCAGCAAGATCTCTTTGGCTCCATGCTTACCTCAAGGGATGGCAAAGAGAGAGATGCCCTTTGTTTCGTTTAAGAAAACCTTTCCCTTTTTTTCCAGACAAAGACCTGATTTAGCTTACTCAGTGGGAGGGGGAGAAGAGGATCTGAAATCCTGGATTTCATGTGTACACAGCCTTCCTTCTCATTGGACAGCAGAGAAGCAAAGGTTTGTTTTCCCCAGTTTGATGAGAGCAGCATAACTAATGAGTTATTTCTAGTCTCTGCTGTTCCTCTTTCCACCTGTTGACTAATACCTTGTCTGATACACAGATGAAGGAATAGTTTATTAACTTAGCTTTTCATATTACAATGTTTCATTTTTCTTCATGGGGCATTGTTCAGGCCTCTAACCTTGCAACCCTTCCTCCTGTTCTTTATCCCTTTGCCTATGGGAATGCCATATATCGGTATTAGAAACACTGTTGGAATTATAACTCAATATGTTAAGCAAGGTCTAAGAGCCTAGCATTCTCTGGAGCCAGGAGAGTCTTTTTTTAAAAGGACTACGTTTTTCCTTTTTAAAAACAGAGTGAGCTTTAAACCTTCCCAAAAAAATGCGGGGGTGGGGGGAGAAGCCCCAGATGTCAGTGCACCACACGCCTTTTTGTTGAACGCTCTGTTTTTACCAGTAGTAGCCCAGTGCAGAGGCTGGAATGCTGCCTTTCTCACAAAAAGTCAGCTACAGCTAGTAGGCTCCAACTGGGGAGAACAGGTAATTCAGGGGTCAAAATGGGGTATCGCGCTCCTTGGATTATGGAGGTGCCCACTGTATGGCTTTCTGCTGGATTCTACTAGGCTCTTCAGTCTTGGCTCCCTCTCAGGGGTGTGGAGAAACCTCTCTGAGAAGCACCAGGTGGAGGCATAGGCAGACTGGGGGTCACAGTGCTTAGTCATGCAGTGATGCCACAATTACAGTTCTCAGGTTTAAAACAGCAATTAAAATGTGAACTAAGAGGAAGCAGTGGAGTGGAGTCTGCCTGAGGCTACACTAGCCTTGAACAGAGGAAAAGGGCAGCAGCCATTGTAACAAAGGAAAAAACTGCTTAGCCCTACATTCATCATGAGAGCGGTCTGAGCACCCACTTTTTGAGCGAGCATGGTAGGGCCAGGAAGGCACAAGCTTAGGTGTCCCATTTGGGTTTTCCAGGAGAGCCTCCCCTTGGGTGGGGTACACATGTAATCCTGAGCCAGGCTCCTCCCCTCTAGTGTCTTATCTTCACAGGTCTGATCGAGCGCTGTTGAAGAAATGGTGGAATCTTCCAGGTGCTATGTGCTTACAGCACCAAATCAGCCTTCATTTGAGGAAGATCATGCAGATTCGTGATCTTCTGGCTCCTTCTGTGACATGCTTTGCTCAGCAGAGAGATGGTTACCAGAGCTGGGGTCTAAATTGTTACCGCTAACCTCGTAAATGGGACCCTCCACTCTTGTCAGAGCTATTGTTTTAGGCTGTGTACAAACTCAGGCAGACTTTACTGCATTGATTACACTTGTTCAAAATGTTAAGGTTTTGTTTAACAGTTGTGAGATTCCTTTTTTGAGTGAGTGCAGGGGCCTTGTCTAAACACAAGTTCTTCTGATTTACTTGGGTGAGGTTAGAAACAGATGGAGTTAAATCAATTGCAGAATGCCTTAAATCAGGGGTTCTCAAACATAATCGCACTGTGTCCTCCTTCTGACAAACATATATATTACTGCATAACCTGAGGAAGAGGGACAGAAGCCTGAGCCAGCCCAAGCCCCAGATGGGTGGTAGCCCGAAGTCCCACTGCCCTCAGGAAGTGGACCAGCAATTTAAGCCCTCCCATCCTTTGTCTTTGGAGCCGGATGGTGAAGCTTGGGCCTTGGCCTGAATGGGGAGCCTTGGGCTTTGTCCTGGGGCCATAGTGAGTCTAAGTCAGTCCTAGTGACCCTATTAAAATGGAATTGTGACCCACAGTTTGAGAACCGCTGTCTTAAATTAATAACCGACTTAACTGACTTTGTATATTATTCTTTAGTTTATCAATCTAAATCTGGTTAGTTAAACTTGTACAACTTGTGTGTAGATGAGGTCTTGGTTTTCATTTTGAAACCGATATTAATTTATTGAATCGGGGATCTGGTGTTTATAACGACTCTGCCTAACTGAAATTCAGTTGCTGTATAAACTCATGGCTTTTCTGACTGCTCTGTGAAGTAGTGGCAATGCAGCTGCTTCCCAGGCAACCTCTCTCACTTTATATGGGGTGATCTCTCACTCCTTGCAGGGGGGAGACAATGGCCAGCATCTCACCAGCTTCTTTCTGTAATTTGTTTTGGTTTTTTTCACTCTGTGCAGTGCAGCCTGCACAAGAGAGTGCCATGAGCGCTCATGTGTGTCCCAACTTGTCATTGATCTTAGTGAAGAAAGGTGCCATAGCTGGTGAAAGTGAAGAATCAGCAAATAAGGGCTTAATGACCCTCCATTCTGAGACTGGCAAAATGAAACCCAAGCACTCTCTAAAATGTGACCACCTATCTGAGAAGTTTATATTGCACTTGTTAAATTCAGGTGAATATAGATGAATGATTTCATAACATATTGTATCTTTCTTTCTCCCTGCCCTCCCAGTAGGTTGTAGTCACAAAATACACTTAACGTTTTTTTTAACATGCTGAGTTAAAAACCTAATTTTAGAAGTCTTAGCTTTCCCAGTGAATTGAGGTATTTGGTAGTATTTCCTGACCTAGCACTGTTTGGTATTGTTTCCAAGGACTCATTGAGTTGATTAGAGTTATATTAAAATTGCAGTGACAGAGCAAAATGCCGACCTTATGAGTTTCTGAAGTTCCCTGCAAGTTCTTTTCCATTTCAAACTTATGGAAGGCTTTTAAAAGATTTTTTTTTTCATTTAATGATGAACATAGTCTAGTGTCATGGGATCCTAGGTAGGAATTGCCTTCATTTTAAAGACCATACCATGTGGGGGTGAAGAGGGACCCTAGTTATGTTACTGTGGCTAATCCAAGCACAGCAATGCTCCTGTTACTTTTCATGCCGTGGTTGGTATGTGGGGCATGTTGTTCCTGATAAAGGGTGCCGCTTTGCCCTTGAGATTTAGTTATGTGATCAAGGCTGGTGGTGCACTTCTAGTACAGTTTTCTCAGAGAAGTATCCGCATCCTGCCTTTGAGCCAACAGAATATTTTGACCTCGTTGTGCCCCCCTTTGTGCACCCACAATCTAAAAAATGAGCTCCCTTCCCCCCATTTTCCCAACAATCACAGAAGGATCCAAGAAGCACAGGATTTTTAGTTTCTTTGCCACATAGAAGGAAAAAACATGACTCAAATAATACATTGAAAATGCAGGAGATATAACATCTACAAACTCCTGTTCAGAGCCCCTATGATTGTGCACTGAAATCCTAAGGATGCATTGATGACAGAGGTTTCTGTTGCTCAGGAAATGAATATGATGTCATAACATGGGATTACAACTTGGCTGTAGGATCAAGTGCTGTGGAAAGAGAAGCTGGATTTCATGTTCAGAGACAGATATTTCAAATGTAGCAGTGTAGGAAAAGTGGAGATTTACAGTGCAGTGAGTTACATCTGAGAATTTCTTCCTGTGTGCACCCTCTCAACATGTGCTCACACTTACACACAAGTTTTAAAGTCTGGTGCAAATCCTGTGTAGATTTGCTTCGTATGTAAGTACCATCTTTGATAGTGGCATTTCACCTCTGCTTTCTCCATTATTTGAATTGCTGCTGCTGGTTGTGTATTATGTGTACGTGCACATCTTAATACGATGTGAGAAGGATTCTACATTATCCCTGGGTATGTGTAAAAGTCACCTATAAAATGCAGTGCTTCAGAAAATAAACATATTTAGTTGCACTATTCACTCCTTTTTTTAGCCACTAGCTAAATAGCTGTAATTTAAATTGTAGAGTGTGTTCAACAAGTCATAGCTGCTCTTCAGACACCTACTATAAGTATTCATGAGAATCACAGGTATGACTCCAGCTGGAGTAAACTATCTGTGCTAGCTTTAATCTAACAAGCTGACATGTGGAAGCAGTGAAGCCACAGCATCATGGACTGCAATGCAGACTATACACGCTTGTCCAAAACCTTGGGTAATTGCTTGTGGGACTAGCCATACTGAAACCTCTGACACAGCTTTATTGCACCAGCTAAATTAAAGCTAGCTCATGCCTGTCTACTTGAGCTGCAGTCACATACCCAAGCTAGTTCTTTTTTGTTTGTTGTGATGTGCTTAAATAGCTGTGACGCAAATTGGAGAATGAGGTGGCTTATTCAACAAGTCACAAATGCTCTTCTTGCTGTCAGGGTAGACCAGTCATTGTTTTGGAGAGTCTTGTCATTCACCCTGGATTCCTGGGAGTTACCTCCAGCTCTGACAAAGACTTTTGTGTGTGATTTGGGCAAATGATTTAATCTCTCTTTCTCCACTTGTTGAATGGAGATAATTTCCTAACTTCATGGGAAATTGAGGCATGTATTTTCTAAGTGCTTTGAACTCCACAACTGGAAGACATTGTTAATGGTGTGTGTCTCCTTTGGTGGTGCTATTCCTACTGCTAGTTTATATTCTGAAGACGTTTTTGGTGGGCCCAGTGCTGGGGTTGGTATGTGTGGGGGAACTGGGAGAGTAGAAGTAAGTAGATGAACATTACGTTTGTCATAGATCCTCCTGTTCCTGTTTTCACCACAGGCGGAGGAACACTGAGCCTCTGTGTGCAGGACTGCAGTCTCAAATTCTGAAGTGCTACCAAGAAAACAAGCATGAAGTGCTCAGGTGCTCAGAGCTGGCCAAGGAGTACCAGCGCTGTGTTAGTGCAGCACAGAAGGTAACAGGAGCATTGCCATCACCTCCTGCTGGCTTTGCTGTCCTCTCTGCATGTTTTGTTTTGGGTTTTTTTTCCCCTAATGGGGTGGTTTCTCACATGTTCCTGTAGTTCTGATGGCAAGGTCAGAATGTTCACAGGCCTCTGTCTCTTCCCAGCACCTTCCCACGGGTTGCTGAACCATCACAATTGCAGCAGGTGCTGATGCTCTGAAGCACTACCTTGAGACAGTAGTGCAAAATGTGACTTGGTTTATGTTAAGCTCCTTATGCATCTTCTTGTCGCTTTTCCCCAGATTTCAAACTTTCCAATGAACCATGCAAGGCCACCTTCACATTTGGGGTGGCAAAGCAGTATTTTCTATATCCATAACATTTTTGAATGGCCAGAGCTCAAAGTGCTCTGTCTCCTAGTATTGCACCCTAAACTGGGGGACTTCTCTTCTATTTTTCTGCTGCTTGTTAGTGTCGTTAATTGGCAAATTAGACCAAGGTGTTTTCTGTCAGGGGTTAAGGGTCTCCCCAAATTGCTGGCCCAGCATGGGAAACCTGCACCCCTTATGGTGTCATTTTCAAAGGTATAGAGTGCATTAACACCCATCAGTTTGGCTGCTCAGCACTTTGGAAGAATTAGGTCATGAGTATTTGAACAAAAGAAAGGGAATGGAAAAGATGCACAATTTACAGACTGCATCCGCTGGAAATTCACACTTCCAAGGGATTTCACCTGGCAAATACAGTCTGTGAGACAGTGGGTATAAGATACCAGGTGGTATTTCTGGTGTATGAGGAAAATGTCCTTCCAGGTACAGGGCCATCTCCTGTGGTGGAGCATCTCTTTGAAGAGTTTGTGGCAGGGTGGACTTAAGGGCAAAATCAAAGCTTTGTAGGGAATATGAGACTAAGATACTTCTCATTGGATCGCCTGCACTGAAAGGGAGAAGCTTGGATTGTTGTGAAGGAAACCTCTCTTTGTATTAGCATTGTGAGGGGAAGCTGTATGCCTGATTTAAGTATAACATGAACCAAGCTGCCAGCCAGCTCCCAGAAGAAGCCATGACAGAAAGAGATGGGAAAATTGTCAGGATATATGAAACCAAATGTTGTTTCAAGTCCTAGTGGAATTTTTTTCTTTCCTGTTTACAAAGAAGGTCTTTGTATGTCTGCAAATGAGCAAGGTTAAAGCTGCCAGGGAAAGGGCTTTTCTCTGGTATCTTTTAAGTCACCAGCTCCCAAAACATGTGGTTTCTTTTCCTTCTTCAGCTCTAAAGTAAAACAGGACCTGTGCTGCTGCTGCACAATCTTTGTCCCCTGCTGCTGTGTGCAGAGCACAGCACGTCTCTTGCCAGTCCTCTGTTAGGCAATGCTTCCTTCTTGCCTTCTGTAAGTCAGGCTTGTAGCCTTTTCAGTGAGTGTATCTTTAGCAAATGCATTTACCAATAGTCTTTATTGTGCCCAGTGCAGACGGAATGTGATTACCAAGAAGACAGATTGCATTAAACTTCAGCATATTCACAAGCTGCAGCTCTAACTTGCCTGAGAGAGAGGCTGGGAAGCTGCCAGTCTTGCGCCCCAGCCTGACATTATTAAAGAGTAAATTGGAAGCTGAATGACTGGTAACAGCAGAGGGCAGTGAAAGATTCTATTACCTTGGCATTTGTGGTTTTTTGTTTCAGTTGTGTGTTTTCTTTATAAGCCAAATACCTGGGCAAATTTAGTTCCCAGAGACTCCTGTGTACTGTGAACTGTGCTAAAAAATTTCCCTTGGTGTTGTGGAAATCTGCTGGATAGAGGTGCTGACAGAGTATCGAAGCACATATTGCATTGATTTGCTGCAGGCGACAGCAAGGTGGCAGGAAATCTCTGTATGTATTGGGAAGGAAGAGAGGCTACGGCTGAGGTAGCTGTGAGCTCTTAGGTTAGCATTTGTGGTGAATTCTCCAACATTGGACACTTAAACAAGATTGGATGTTTTTCCAGAGGATATGCTCGAGTTCAAACATAAATTAATTCAGTGAAGTCTTGTTGCCTGTGTAATACAAGAGGTCAAACGAGATAATCACAATAGTGCCTTCTGGCTTTGTAATCTGTCAGATAAAGGGTTCTGAAAACACTGGACCAAATGGAGTCCTGGTGTAAGCTCTTACAACTTGAGTGAGTTCTCTGGATTACTCCAGGTTTAGTTCTTCCTGTGGTGGTTAACCACTTAACCCCATTGGTTTATGGTGTCCTCTGAACCCCAAAATGCATGCACTGCCTCAGGCCCAGGCTGCTGGCTATATTTCATGAAAGACTCTTTATTACAAGATTAAGAAAAAAAGACTTTTCTTAATTTTACATTGTTTATTAAATGCACCTTTGCTTCAAGCTCTCCTGCACATTTGTAAGATTCACATTGGAGAAGAGTGGGAAAGAGCAAGATATCTTCATGATGTTTTTAAACTGAGCTTGATTTTTAGACAATTCATTGTTGGCATCCCATCAGCCACTGTGTATAGGTGACTCCAGTTTGTTTGCATGCAAATGCTTTACTCTCCCTAGTGTACATCACCAAAAATCTTTTAGTGCTTATCAGATGTTACTTAATGGATCCCGTAAGGCTCTGAGATACCCCGATGGTGGCAGAAGGTGCTCCAGACAATTTAAATTAGACTAAGGATGGGAAGATGCTGGACTTTGACAGGAGTGAAAATTGCAGTTTACAGTAGACTACTCTTCCTCCAGCCCTTCTAATGTTTGTATTGATCAGAGCCTGTCCTTTGAAAAAATCCAGTGTTCTCTCAGAAAATTTCCCAGATTGGAAAGTGCTGCATGTGCCGTGAGTGCCCCCACCCCATTAACATATAGATAAATAATTCTCTTCTTTCTTCTGTTTTAAACTAGTTTAATTTCACCCTCCTTTGTTTGAAAATCTATTTAATGAGGCATTTTCCTTCCCTAATTGGTTCTTTGTCCTGTCTTGGTCAAACTTCCTCCACTAGACCTTTGCTGGGATTCCAGGGAGTTCAGAGAGAGACTGGGATGATACTGAAGTTATGCAGACCTGCTGTTTATGAAGGAGTGAAGGGGAGAGGGCAGTACGAGAGCTGGGACTCCTAAAGAGGCAGCAGAATAGTGAAGGGAAGAGAATGAGAGAGCAATAGAGGCTCCGGCACTCTGAGTTAGGCAGTGTTGGGTGAGCTGCCAGGGTCAGGAGGATGACCAGTCTCAGCAGTATGTGGTTGCTACAAAGCCAACTCTAGAAAAGTGCATCCCCAGAGAGACATTTGTGGACAAGTGGAAGGGGAATTCTGTTCACCAGATGGAAATCATGAGACAAGGTAAGGAGCTTTTGGGCTTGATCTCTGTGCCATGAATATAGTTACCTGTGCCAGACTGTGGAAGACCCTGTGGGTCCACTTAAGTTAGTAGTAGTTTTCACTCTTGTGGGCTTGATGGGGCAGAGGCTAGTGGTCAGGCATGAAGTGAAGGTGTGTGTAGAGAAAATGTAAGGGAACTCCCCTCTTCACTGGCTTTGACACCGAGAATATTCTCCAGTTACTTCTTGTTAAGAACTTTGTCTAAGTGAACATGGGGCTACTTCTCTAATGCCTCCTTCTCCCAGCAAAGGAGAGGAACTTGGGAGGCACTTTATGAAACTGGGTTTCAAATCTCCATTAGAGTCTTATCTAATAGTGAGCTAAGAAGCCGTAATACTGACTCTAGTGTGTATTGTTCCACTTAAGTACTCGCCATTGTCAGAGTACCAGCATCCTGAGTTTGCTGTGTCTTGGTGCTTGGAAGCATGTTCACATTGAGAGTGGCTTGCTTATGACATCTCCTGTTAGTTTAGGTCTGTTTTGATGTCTCTGCAGAATTTCAGACAAGAAAGCATAAAATCACTGCTTTTAGAGCAAAATAAAAGCTGGGATAATAGTGAAGCTGTAGGAGGGGTAGCTTCTATTGTGTCCCTTCAAATTGTCTCTAGTTTATTGACTGCAAGTTTCACCAGGGGGTGGAGCTACCACAGCTTGCATATAATTAGAACTGAAAGACGATGCTGCTATTTTCGCTCATGCTAAGAGTGGGGCTGGGAATGGGGCTGGGGGGACGACAATGGAAATCTGATTAGTTTGTTTCTTGGAGCCCAGGTAAGGAGACCCATCTTGGTGAGCAAATGGCAAAAGCCTTTGTATTTTATCAAGCCTCTCTCTGTGCCTCATCTTAAATAGGGCTCCTAGACTATAATCACCTCCCTGCTTCCCTTTTCCGTTTGCATGAATGTTTGGTCCCGGAAAAGCTTGTGAGAGTGGATAGAGTCTGAGTTTCACCTATGGTTTTAGTTGTCAGAGAAGTTTCTGCCTGGTTTGTTACATAACTTATTATTGTACAATCACATCTCCCATCAGCCCCCACACAGGATGAACTGCAAGAGTGAGCCAGTGGGCCTGACACCTTGACATTTTTCTCTCCTCACAAATACCTGACGAGGATTGCCTCTCTGTGAGTGGTTCACCCTTTCCCTCAGACTGCCACTCCAGTGTCACCAGGACCTTTTTCTTACAGACCAGCCAAGCTGACATTTTGGCTTATCTGAAACTTATGGCCAGGCTGTGTTTTATGTAAAGCTGAGACCACATGTATAGCCCTGCCACGTAAGCGTTCTCTTGTCACTAGTAGGTGCCTAAGTGAAGTTGTTCTAAGGAATTCATAATTTTCCCTCATCTTTTTCACACTACCTCCTGTACTACTCACCACATAGCACGAAAGTGTGAAGGGAGGAAAACCAGTCAGATGTGTTGAGACAAATGCCTGCTGTGATGAGGTACACCAGAGTATTTCTAACAATCTTGAAGACTAGTCAGGATCTCATTAAAGCCTCGTTGAAGGGATGTATATACCTATGCTCAAAATATCCCACATGGAACACTGTACCTCTGACTCAGAAGGCTGATGGACACTACTTCTTTATTGGAATCCAAATGTAGTTTCAGAGAAGTCTGTGTATTTTACACCCGGAGCTTGGAGCACTTCGCCATCCTTTGTAGTATTTTCCCACTCTGATATCTGCACGTGTCCACCTACCTTTTTAAAATGCAAACTTATCTGTAAAGTTTTCCCTTGCTTTCCTTGTAAAGTTAGTTCAGCTTTTAATCTTTCCTTCTTCGGAGCTTTGTTTGTGCAAACATTGTGGTGATAATGCTATTGGAGGAGTTTATGACTCAATAAATGGCCCTCACAAGGGAATCAGTGGAGAGGCCGCAAGCTGCAAGCAGCTGCTGTTTATTTAGTCATAAACTCTGAGGAGAGCAGTGTCAGATTAACTATACCCAGGCATTCTCCTAGCCCATTATTTGCAAAGGTGAAAGTGATCCATATTTTGCTTCTAATTAAAAACAACCTGAAATGGTTATTATTTTAATTCTAGGGCAGAGGTTCGTTTTTTCGAAGAGACTGTTCTTGGTCCATATGTAAAAGCTTTTCATGTGCCCTAGAGTTCATTAGTGGAAAAACTAAAAAATGTGGAGCTGCCTGTAAGGACATAAACTTCCCTCTTAATATATGAGACATGTCCCAGAGTAAAATGCTGACCTACTTAAAATGGAAATGGCTGTTGCATTCACCCAGTATTTACAAAGCTAGAAGCATACATTCTTTATTTTGCTCTGTATCACAAAGGTTCATAAAGCCCTGGTATTTTCAAGCCTGGCATATCATCAGTATGTATAAAACTGTGTGAACACATGCCTTTCCCTATCTGTGCTATATAGTCCACATGCTATATAAAGCCCAAATGTGACATCTTCCTGGAGTTCAGCATTATTTAAGAAAAAAAAAAAGAGAGAGAGAGAGAACATATAAATCAGCTCTGAACTTCTCACCATGATTGTCTGCGCTCCAAGATTCTTCTTCCAGTACTGTTCAACCCACACCCTATGTCCTGCATTTTCCACCACACTGAAAAGAGGCTTTATATCCAGGTAAAGTCACCTGCCTCAACAGGACGCACTTAACCTTTTCCCTGCAAGATCAATATCTATCATGGTGTTCCAGGCAATAAAACCCTTGTTAGCCTAATAATTGTACATTCAGTTGTGCGTCACAGAGTCACAGGGTATCCTGTAACAGTGTTTTGGAAGTACCCCCTTCTAGTAGTTGAGGCTCCAAGGATACATGGACCTCTAAGACTGGGTCTTCATAACCAGCATTCTCTCTCTTTCTCTCTGTGGCTTCCTGCAGCAAAGCACACTCCTGCGGGAGGCTTCTATTGTGCCCTGCCAGCCCACAGTGCTCTCAATGAGTATTTAAAGTGACAGTGGCAGCCTTTTGAAAACAAGATAATGTATTAGTCACTTGGCATACAATCAGAAGTCATGAGGTTAGCGCACAGAGATAAAATTACACTATAGTTCACACTGACGCAGATGGGCTGACCAAGCTGTGATGGACTCCATCTCTGTGACTTAATCCACGTTCCCCTCTCTGGTACTCCTAATTTTCTCTGGGAAATAGCGTTTATCCTTTATCTTGCACCTCTCGGTTCTTTTGTTCCCCAGGAAGGGCCCCACTGAATTCACAGCCCCGCTTCCTGGGGCTTCTGCAATTAAGGATTGAGTGCAGAATCATTGAATTTACATTGGTTCTCTGAATTTCCATTGATAAGCATTTCCCTAGTTAGTCCTTTTTAATGACGTACTCATACTGCTCAAATAGCTGGGTGACTTCCCGCCACATGTCTTCCTGTGTGCTGCTCCCAACAACAGACATAATTCCATATTCCCCCTGGGCAGGTCCAAGAGAAGATGAAGATATGATATGTAAGATTAATAATAATAAAAAAATTACAGAAAATTCCCATTTAGTCACAGTTAACTACTTCAGTAGTTCCTTGATCTGAAGAGTCTCTTGCTCCATGCATAGAAACTTTTCATGTTCCCTAGAGTTCACTGGTGGAAAAACTAAAAAATATGGAGCTGCCTGAAAGGACATAAACCGCCCTCTGACATAATCCCATATTCCCCTATCAGTAGGTACAGGAGAAGCTGAGGGATATGTGAGATTCATTAAAAAAAAAATTACAAACACTTCCCATTTCATCACAGTTAATCATGCCAGGGCATTGAGTGGAAGAAGAAGGGCTTGATGACCCCACAAGTTCTCTTCTCCAAAAGTCTCTTGTACATATCTTCTATTCTCATTTGGTGCCAGCGGTTTAGGGTTGCCCTGTTTTTGGGGCAAGTCAACTTTTTAGCCTGAGGGCCACACCAAGGTAGGAAAATTGTATGTTGGGGAGCTCCATGTGCTGACACTATCTACAGCATCACTCCCACAGCACCCATTGGTCATGGTTCTCTGTTCCCAGCAGATGGGAGCTGGGGCTGGGCGGGGTAGTGCCTACTGTTGGGCAGCACACTGAGACCCTGTGCCCCCAGGAAATGCATGGATGTGCTGGCCACTTCTGGAAGTGGCATGGGGCTATGGCTGAGTTCCACTGTGCCATGAGATTAGAAATCCTGTGGGCCAGATTAAAAGCTCTGATGGGTCAGATGTGGCCCACAGACCATAGTTTGCCCACCTCTTCCCTAAGAGCTGACTTCTTATTGCAGGCCTGCTCACAGGCAGTGTTTCCTGTAAGTTGAGTACTTGAGCAGCCACCCAGGAGAGATTCAGGTGCTGCCCAGCTGTTCAGCAGAGCTCCCACAATGGGCACTATGTGTTTTCTATTGGTGGTGCACATAATTTCTTTTCTACCCACAGATGGAATACATTAGGGGGATCACAGCTCCCATGTAAATTTAATGTTAACATGCATATTCCCTATGTAGTCCTGAAGCCAGCTGAGTAAAAATGGGGAAGGCCACCTTGCAAAATTTAAAACTGGGTTTACATAATAGGTCTTACAGGTTTTTAAATCAGTTTACCTAAAGCAGTTGGAAAATTTCTCTAATGTAGACAAGGGTGTAAGAATTATGCACGTGCAGTCAGGGAACAGAAACCAGGCATAATTATATATGCAGTCAGAGCTAGCCAGCTGCTTTATAATTGGTATGTCCAACTAAAACTAATTTTGAATATTTATAACTAACTGCTCCTTAAAATATGGAAACTGAAAATTGTCTGTGGAATTTTGAGAAAATTGTGAGCTTCTTATGGACAATTCATTAAAAAGGAAGATAAATCAGTTAAAATAATTCATCCACTTCTGTGGAGTACTAGCTAATTTGAATAGGATTGGGTCAAAATCAAATAAAGATTTTTTTCAAGGGTGGTGGGGGTGGTAACCACAGAAACTGGATACGCCCTTGATATATTTTTCAGGAAAGAGGTGATTCCAGATATTCACTTGTGTAGAACCCTCCTCCCTAGCCACCTAGGTGGTGTTGGAATGACTGTCTTTGAAAATAAGTCCAGTGCTGGAGAAAGATTGTTGTGTATTTCACTTCTCTAGCATATCTGCCCTGTTGGAGCAAGTAAAACTTGAAAGTATTTGACTTATGTTAAAAATCAGAAATTCGGCCAAAGTGTGGCTGACTGGGCATTAGAAGCAAGAAGTGGGTACATCCTTTTATATACAGTATTTTGGAAAGTCTTAGAACCTCTTCTATCCTACTGACTTTAAACTACACCATTTTCAGTATAAATTTGCAGACAGTAAGCATATAATGGAGTATACAGAGCTATCATAACTAACAGTACTCCCTAACTCTGTGTTTCTTGATTTGAATGCATAACTCTGTAGTGATGTAACATACACGAAAATAGGCTATATTCCTGAATGAAGATGTTATATTTTTTGGTGAGGGTTATATCCTTTAGGAAATATGCTGTTCTGTGCCAAAAGGAATGTTGCAATGCCCTGTAGTTTTGATTTCACAGTGTCACAGCTTAACATTGGCATGATGGAGATGTGGGAGTTTTTACCCAAACTGATTCTGGGCGACATTAGTGTCCAAGCTGCTGAGTGTAGAAATAAGCTTATTTCCCAACTGAAGAATGGTGTTTTGTTGAGTCTCAGAGTAAACTGAAGCAGGTGCACAAAACTTGCTGTCAGTAGCAACTGCAGATTAGTAGTGCTAGGTCAATGGCCAAAGTGCTCTAACCCCCAAGAAGTTTAAAAGTAGCTCTGAAATGTTCAACCTGTTTACAGTTGTCATAAAGCTACTGTTGTAGCTTAATTTGGTTACGACTTATGAGGGATGTGGCAGCCTGGATGTAGCTTTCCATCAGAGTTGCAGATCAGAGTCCACAGTCAAAAGGGATCATTGTGATCATTTTGTCTGATCTCCTGTGTAGCACAGATCACAGAATTTCATCAAATGCTTGCTCGTGTCCATTCCATATTAGGTGTGTGTGATCATCATGTACACCGATACTGGAAGTTTTCCTCCTAATCATACCTGTAGTGGAGTGCCTCAAGAGATCCCTAGTGTGGCACGTCCCTGGTATAAGGGGTGCTGAGTATTCCACTTATCTTCACTTCCTTCTGGCCACCAGTGAAGGTGCATCAGAACAGCTCTGCTTCAGCCTTGGCCGTTGTCTTTTCCCCATTGTTAGTTTTCTTTGACTTTCGTTTGCCCATAGTATGGTTAGAGTAAGTGGTTCCCTGAGGGACTTCGACCCAGGTTGGGGCATACCTTGATTCTCGGAATTTAAACCCTGAGATTGGTGCAAACAGTCTGTGCCAGTCAGTGACCTGCATAGGAGTTGCTGCACTGTCTTAATGAAACACACATTAGTGAGAGGTGCAACATTTGCAAGTCCTTTATGCTTAGGACAAAGAAAGAGTGGGATGTTTGATTTTGTGTGCTCCTCAGGGAGTCAGCCCTACCCGTGGCACATCATTTGAAGTAAGGGCATGGCACTGAGAGCTTGGTGCGTCATGCCCTGGCGACACCGCTCACCAGTTGGAACCACTTCCCCTCCCCTGCCCCAGTGAAGAAGCTCAGGAGGGTGACAAGGGACTACTTGCCCCCATCTTGGATTAAAAAGGGGACAAGGTGGAGGATGAGCACAGACCTGTGTCACATGGTTCCCAGCCTCTGTTGAACTCAAGGTGCTCAGAGAAGGTAGGATTTACAGGTCTGGCATAAACTCTTTTGTTTATAATCAAGCCCAGAGTAAATGATTATTACCTGGGGAGGGCTACCACTGTTCATATCACGCTTTCATTGATAAAGGTGGCTTACCTTAATGAGTCTTCCCTATGCAAATCTTTTTTCACACAGCGAGAAATGTATCTGGGGTTTTGATCCCTTCTTGCTGTTGATTTCCTGGGTGCTGTGTCCTGGAACTGCATCCACCCAGAGCCATGGTTAATCAGTGTCTCCATTGCTCCACAGAGGGGGGCAGTGTCTCCAACTCTGTGCCTTGGCTGGGGGAGACCAGAGGATCTGGCTCAGCAGGACAGGGTGGTGAGCAAGCCCCAAAGAGCAAAAAAGTGCATGTCAGTGGCATGATCAGCACCCCAGAGAACATCCCAAGGGGGTCTCTGAGACTGCACCTTATCACAGAGGTTCCCTCCACTTTGTGGTAAGTCAGGAGCACTGCTAGTTTGCAGTCCTCCTCTTTTAACCTCTCATCAGCACCAAGGAATTTCACAAAGTGCATGTTAATGGTAGCAGCTTGCCTCAGGTGTTGAGGTGACCAAATATTTCCATACCTCAACAACTGACTGGTCAAGGGCAGCTCCAGGTTCTAGGTACAGAGTCATGTCTCCCTCCTTCCGTCCACTTGCAGAGAGCTAGTCCTGCTGGTGAATGAAAAGAAGTCCATGTTAGTACCAGTACAGAGAATAGTGTTCATAGAAGCAGTACAGGATGCCGAGACTGCAGGGCGTCCCTTCCCAGGGAAAGTTTCCAGGCTCTGGGAGACTTTATAGGGGTGTCTCCCAGTTCCCAGTAATGAGGGTCAGAAGGTATCTATGCCCCTTGGGGCAAATGGCGGTGTGTATTTATATTGTCGAACATGCCAGACTCTCCACACACCTCCTGCAGATATGGCTGGTGTCAGTCCCTCACACAGCAGAGCTCGTTTGGACAAGGTTCTCACCATTCCAGTTCCTGTACTTACCTTCCTCTGATGCAACGAAGGGTCCTGTGGCACCTTATAGACTAACAGAAAAGTTTAGAGAATGAGCTTTCATGAGTTAACTCACTTCTTCAGATGCTGGTTCTTCAGATGCTTCCTCTGATGGTGGACAGTTCCAGGAAAGGTACTCCACACAGTCTTATTCTGGAGCCACCCTCCTACCCTCAAGCTGATATTGGTTGCACGGGACCTCATCTGGGGAAGCAATCTTATCTTGGGAATGCAGTACCCAAGGCATGTGGTCCCCAGATGAAATGGGCCTGCATATCAGTATCAAAGAACTTAGTGTGATACATCTCAGGTTGAAGGCCTTCTGCCCCCTGCGTAACAGGTGAAGTGGTCAGAGTCCTCACAGACAGTGCAGCCTTGATGTTTTATATCAACTGACAGTGAGGATCCTGTTCTGTGACCCTCTGCTGGGAAGACCTTGTGCTCTGGGGTTTCTGTATCATACATGATATTGACCTGTATCAGAGGGGTAGCCGTGTTAGTCTGGATCTGTAGCAGCAACGAAGGGTCCTGTGGCACCTTATAGACTAACAGAAAAGTTTAGAGCATGAGCTTTCGTGAGTGAACTCACTTCTTCAGATGCTGGTCCTGGAAGTCTGCAAGGCCAGGTATAAATAGGCCAGCGCAAGGCTGGGGATAACGAGGTTAGCTCAGGCAGGCAGGCTGAGTTGTATTGTCATCAGTAGATCTGGAGGTGTGAACTCCAAGAGAGGGGAAGCTGCTTTTGTATTTAGCCAGCCATTCACAGTCTTTGTTTAATCCTGAGCTGAGGGTATTGAGTTTGCAGATGAATTGTAGCTCAGCAATTTCTCTTTGGAGTCTGGTCTTGAAATTTCTTTGCTGCAGGATAGCTACTTTTAAATCTGCTACTGTGTGTCCTGGGAGATTGAAGTGCTCTCTTATGGGTTTTTGTATATTGCCATTTCTGATGTCTGATTTGTGTGCATTTGTTCTTTTACGTAGAGACTGTCCAGTTTGTCCGATGTATATGGCAGAGGGGCATTGCTGGCACATGATGGCATAAATTACATTGGTAGATGTGCAGCTGAATGAACCCACGATGGTGTGGCTGATCCGGTTAGGTCCTGTAATGATGTTGCTGGTGTGTATATGTGGGCAGAGCTGGCAACGAGGTTTGTTGCATGGATGGGTCCCTGAGATAGAGTGACTGTGGTGTGGTGTATAGTTGCTTGTTAGGATTTGTTTTAGGTTGGCAGGTTGTCTGTGAGCAATGATAGGTCTGCCTCCCAAGGCCTGTGAAAGTGTGGGATCATTGTCCAGGATGGGTTGTAGATCCCTGATGATGCGCTGTAGAGGTTTTAGCTGAGGACTGTAGGTGATGGCTAGTGGTGTTCTGTTGGTTTCTCTCTTGGGCTTGTCCTGTAGCAGGAGGCTTCGTGGCACACGTCTGGCTCTGTTGATTTGTTTTCTCACTTCCTCAGGTGGGTATTGCAGTCTCAAGAATGCTTGGTGCAGATCCTGTAGGTGTTTGTCTCTGTCGGAGGGGTTGGAACAAATGCGGTTATATCTAAGTGCTTGGCTGTAAACGATGGATCGTGCGGTGTGTCTGGGATGGAAGCTGGAGGCATGAAGGTAGGTGTTGCGGTCAGTGGGTTTACGGTACAGGGTGGTACTGATGTGTCCATTCTCGCTGAAGGACTGTCTGGTTATGTGGACTCTCTCCTCAGACCCTATGTCACCAACATCCCCAGCTACCTCCACGATACCACTGACTTCCTGAGAAGACTGCAATACGTTGGTGACCTACCAGAAAACACTATCTTAGCAACCATGGATGTAGAGGCTCTGTATACCAACATCCCACACAAAGATGGAATAAATGCTGTCCGGAACAGTATCCCTGATGATGCTACAGCACATCTGGCGGCTGAGCTCTGCAACTTTATACTCACACACAACTATTTCAGATTCGGTGACAATATATACCTTCAAATCAGCGGCACAGCTATGGGTACCCGCATGGCCCCTCAATATGCCAATATTTTCATGGCTGACCTAGAACAACGCTTCCTCAACTCTCGTCCACTAACACCCCGGCTCTATTTACGCTACATTGACGACATCTTCATCATCTGGACCCATGGGAAGGAGACTCTGGAGGAATTCCACCGGGACTTCAACAACTTCCACCCCAACATCAAGCTCAGCCTGGAGCAATCTACACAGGAGATCCACTTCCTTGACACTACCGTGCTTATACACAATGGACACATCAGTACCACCCCGTACCGTAAACCCACTGACCGCTACACCTACCTTCATGCCTCCAGCTTCCATCCCAGACACACCGCACGATCCATCGTTTACAGCCAAGCACTTAGATATAACCGCATTTGTTCCAACCCCTCCGACAGAGACAAACACCTACAGGATCTGCACCAAGCATTCTTGAGACTGCAATACCCACCTGAGGAAGTGAGAAAACAAATCAACAGAGCCAGACGTGTGCCACGAAGCCTCCTGCTACAGGACAAGCCCAAGAGAGAAACCAACAGAACACCACTAGCCATCACCTACAGTCCTCAGCTAAAACCTCTACAGCGCATCATCAGGGATCTACAACCCATCCTGGACAATGATCCCACACTTTCACAGGCCTTGGGAGGCAGACCTATCATTGCTCACAGACAACCTGCCAACCTAAAACAAATCCTAACAAGCAACTATACACCACACCACAGTCACTCTATCTCAGGGACCCATCCATGCAACAAACCTCGTTGCCAGCTCTGCCCACATATACACACCAGCAACATCATTACAGGACCTAACCGGATCAGCCACACCATCGTGGGTTCATTCAGCTGCACATCTACCAATGTAATTTATGCCATCATGTGCCAGCAATGCCCCTCTGCCATATACATCGGACAAACTGGACAGTCTCTACGTAAAAGAACAAATGCACACAAATCAGACATCAGAAATGGCAATATACAAAAACCCATAAGAGAGCACTTCAATCTCCCAGGACACACAGTAGCAGATTTAAAAGTAGCTATCCTGCAGTAAAGAAATTTCAAGACCAGACTCCAAAGAGAAATTGCTGAGCTACAATTCATCTGCAAACTCAATACCCTCAGCTCAGGATTAAACAAAGACTGTGAATGGCTGGCTAAATACAAAAGCAGCTTCCCCTCTCTTGGAGTTCACACCTCCAGATCTACTGATGACAATACAACTCAGCCTGCCTGCCTGAGCTAACCTCGTTATCCCCAGCCTTGCTCTGGCCTATTTATACCTGGCCTTGCAGACTTCCAGGACCAGCATCTGAAGAAGTGAGTTAACTCATGAAAGCTCATGCTCAAAACTTTTCTGTTAGTCTGTAAGGTGCCACAGGACCCTTAGTTGCTGATATTGACCTGGAGACTTTTTAACTGCCAGGAGCCCTGAACTCTTGTCACAGAATACTTGAGCTGAGACTTCGCTTCTCACCACAAGTGGACACTGAATGCAAAGGTCACCCACATGGTCTTCTGGAGATGGGGCATTCCCTGGATGGACCTGTTCACTACCAGACAGAATGGCTGCTGCCCTGTTCTGCTCCAGATGGGACATGGGTAAGGACTCCCTTTGACACCTTCCTGTTGTCTTGAATGGGGAATTTTCTCTGTGTTTTCCCCATTTCCACTCCTCAGCAAGGTCCTACAGAAAATCAAAAAGGACATGACCATGATAGCTCCAGCCTGGCCCCATCAACATTGGTTCATAACTCTGTTGAGCCTGGCTGTGCTCCTCCTGAGGTCATTGCCACTCTGCTGGGACCTCCTGCCCCAGGACCACAGTTGACTCCTTCACCCCGACCTTGCATCCCTGCATCTTGTGGAATGGATGTTGCATGGCTGAACGTAGAGGAACAGGCCTGCTCAGAAGTGCATTTACCTGGTCCTCCTACAGTGCAGGAAATCCTCAACCTGAGAAAGTTACACAGCTAAATGGGCAGGGTTTATGTGTTGGGAGGCATACTTCACTGTCTCTCCAGTGAAGTCTCCAATTCAGTTGATCTGAGATTGCCTGGTTTCTTTGAAAAAACCAAGGGTTTAGCACACTTCACCCTCAAGGTGCATCTGGCAGCCATTTCTGCGTTCCATCCCCCAGTGCAGAGCCACATGATCTTTTCCTATGACATGAAGGCAGGTTCCCTAAGTCTGGAACATCTCTTTCCCCTGGTCAGACCCAGAGTTTCCCCCATGGGACTTGAACCTGGTCCTGTCTAGCCTTATGGGCACCCTGTTTGAAGCACTGAAGATGTGTTCTTGGTCACATTTGTCCTAGAAGGTAGCCATCCTTCTGCCAATAATGTTGGCTCGACAAGTTTCTGAACTTTGAGCTTTAAGCTCGGAGCCACCATGTCTTCCATAAGGACACTGTTCAGCTCTGTCCATATCTAGCCTTTCTGCCAAAAGTGGTGTCAGCCTTCTGCTTGGACCTGGATATTTTCCTATCAATTCTTTGTTCCAAGCCCCACTCTTCTAGAGGGGAGAGGCACCTTCATTTGTTGAATGTGCAGTGGACCTTGGTCATTTACCTGGAGAGAAATAAACCATTCTGTAAGTCCACTCAATTATTCATCTCTACAGGTGAGTGAATGAGGGGTCAGCCAGTCTCTACCCAGCAAATTTCAAACCAGATCGCTTTGTGTATCTGAACCTGCTATGGCTTGACTGGCGTTCCCCCGTCACTGAGTGTGCAGGCACATATGACTAGGGTGCAGGCTTCATTGGAAGCATTCCTGACTCACGTCCCTATCGAGAACGTCTTTTGGTGGCTACACAGTCGTCAGTGCACACCTTCACCACATAGCATGCCATTGTCTCCCAGACTAGGGACAATGGTGGGTTCAGCAGGGCAATCCTGCAGCATTTCTGTTCATGACTTGTGTCCATCTTCAAGTGGATACTGCTGGTAGACACCTATTGTGGAATGGATGTGAGCAAGCACCTGAAAAAAAGACGGGTACCTGTTCCGTAACTGGTGTTGTTTGAGATGTGTTGCTCCTGTCCATTCCGCATGTCACCCTCCTTCCCCGCTGTTGGACATTCTGGCACGAACGAACTGAGGATGGGAGCTGGGGCACAAGAGCACACCTTATATCGCTCCAAGGAGGCACCACTTCTAGGCATCTATAGAGGAGCTGCCTTGGGGTTCTGCTCAAGCTTCCGGCACTGGAGCACATGGTGAGCATGCACATCTGTTGTGGAATGGACTTGAACAACATATCTTAAACAACACCAGTTACGGAACAGGTAACTGTCTTATCCCCAGAATAATTCCTAGAGCAGATCATTTTAAAAAAATCTAATCTTGATTTTAAAATCGCTAGCAATGGAGGCCCTACCACAGCCCTTGGTAAATTGTTCCAACTGTTAATTACACTCATTGTTAAAAATGTAAGCCTTATTTTTCCTCTATTTGTCAAGCTTCAGTTTGCAACAATTGGATCATGTTTTATATTTATCTGCTAGATTGAATAGTCCATTATCAAGTACATGCTCCTGGTCTAGGTACTTATAGTCACCTCTTCATCTATCTTCGTATGACTTACAGAACTCAGTCTATTCAGCTTATCACTATTGGGTTCCATGTAGTTCACACTCAGTGACACTCCCTGACCCATCATGGGAGGTGGTATTTTCTAGTTAGGGCTATGGGATAAGGGAGGAGAAGTGTTGGACAGCTACTTGTGCTTGTTGTGCAGATAAAAATCTCATCTCCAGGTTAGTTAAATTGGCACCTTTCATCAAATCTCAAAGTCGTGTGTTTTTGTTTCACTTTGTGTAGTGTGTATCCAGTAAAGGCAACTTTAACCCTTTGTGAGACTGTTTTGCCATCTAACTGATCTCCTTGAGAGGAGATACTTCTTAAGGCTTCATGTGTATTTTGTGCATAATGACACACTGGCTACGTCTACACGTGCACCCAACTTCGAAATAGCTTATTTCGATGTTGCGACATCGAAATAGGCTATTTCGATGAATAACGTCTACACGTCCTCCAGGGCCGGCAACGTCGATGTTCAACTTCGACGTTGCTCAGCCCAACATCGAAATAGGCACAGCAAGGGAACGTCTACACGGCAAAGTAGCACACATCGAAATAAGGGAGCCAGGCACAGCTGCAGACAGGGTCACGGGGCGGACTCAACAGCAAGTCGCTCCCTTAAAGGGCCCCTCCCAGACACACTTTCATTAAACAGTGCAAGATACACAGAGCCAACAACTAGTTGCAGACCCTGTATATGCAGCACGGACCCCCAGCTGCAGCAGCAGCAGCCAGAAGCCCTGGGCTAAGGGCTGCTGCCCACGGTGACCACAGAGCCCCGCAAGGGCTGGAGAGAGAGTATCTCTCAACCCCCCAGCTGATGGCTGCCATGGAGGACCCCGCTATTTCGATGTTGCGGGACGCGGATTGTCTACACGTCCCTACTTCGATGTTGAACGTCGAAGTAGGGCGCTATTCCCATCTGCTCATGGGGTTAGCGACTTCAACGTCTCGCCGCCTAACGTCGATTTCAACTTCGAAATAGCGCCCAACACGTGTAGACGTGACGGGCGCTATTTCGAAGTTACTGCCGCTACTTCGAAGTAGCGTGCACGTGTAGACGCAGCCATTATGTCTAACTACACCTTATCAGATGACCCTAAGAAATCTCTCTGCTTCCTCAGTGCTTGACACTTCAAATATTGATACAAGAAGACCTGAGGGAAGCACCCCATTATAGGAGTTGAAGTATAGAATTTGGAAGGAGCTCTGCTACTGACTGACTTTGCTCTTTTGGCAGATACTTAATTTGTCTATACTGACATCTGTGAAGTGAAATTAGTGTTTATGCACCTTTTGTACAGTGCTTTTAGATCTTGTGAAAGGGTCTTTATAAGTGCAAAGTATTCTTAGAATATTTTTACAAAACTGCTCACATGCTAAGACTTGAACTTGCTACCTTTGTAGTAAAAGACAAACTCTTAATGCACAGTCTTGAAAGGTAACTCAGTGCTGCAGCATTACATGTATTGAACAGTTTCCAGAGAGAGACTGCCCTACCATTCTGCTGTGTAAAGACTGAGCATGTGTCCAGAAATACAGGCAAAATTATTGTGACAGTGTGTTTATTCTTTGTTCCTGATGAATGCTGAGTTCATCCTGTATAAATGGTCTTTAGTTTCAGACAACCTTCTGTTCTGAATTAGTCTGATAAGGTATGGTGAGACAAGGTTAAAAATAGTGATCAAAAGCTAGTGGCCCTCCATGCTGTTAGGGGGAGTGATATAAAAATAACGCACCAGAAAAATGTGTGTTATCTTTAAAATGTTTATACTCTGTAAAATCTTGGCTCTTCTATTCTTCAAGCTCTCTGCTTGACCTCCGCCCTATTATTTTTCTATCAGGGCCCATTGCCTCTACCCATCTGGCTCTAAATTTTATTCCACTCAGATCAGCCTGTACTGCTGTCCACAAGGACTGGGTTTGCCCTTTTTCTGAGTGGATCATTTTCTGGGCCACTTCACTAGGTCAAGTAACAGAGAAATAATGACAAGTATCAGAGAGGTAGCCGCATTAGTCTGTAGCTTCAAGAACAACAAGAAGTCTTGTGGCACCTTGTAGACTAACAGAGAAATAATGTTGACCAAATTCAATCCATCTTATGAAGCACAGGTCAGTTGTTTCATGTTTTTGAAGATTCCTGATTTCCAACTAGAGTGGCACTCTGGAAACTGCAGATTGTCTGTACATCAACTGTGATGAATGGCCACTGCATCCTTTACTCTCAGGGATTTATTTTATCACTATCTCTTTTTAAGAGTGAGTTTAATGCTGTGCAAAGACAATCCCAGGAGACAGAGAATGTCTAGGCCCAGAACTGGTAAACCACCCATACTGTTGGCTCCATCTTCTTCAATGGCTCTGTCTAGATTGCCAAGAACTGTCAGCAAAAGCTACACAAATTGTGCACTGCATTTATGTATCTCTTGCTGACCGTTCTGTTGAAAAGGGCTTTCCCGACATTTGGCCCATCCACATGGTGTCAAATGTCAGGAATGAAGAAGACAGGGATGTTGGCAGAACACTCCTGACATGTCAGACTTCTGCCGAGCAACCTCCAGTCTTCAACAGAAGCCTGCAGTCTAGACATAGCCTATGTGGTGTTCTTCAACCCTAACCTAATTGGACTTCTTCTCGTGGACAGAGGAGTTTGTCATGGCCCATTTGATCCTTCCTGGCAACTTTAGCAGAGAGAGTATGCGGGTCAGTTAGTTACAGGTGTGCAGGTGATTTATATTACATGTAGACCTACCTTCTCAGAAGTGGGTTTAACCCCACCAACTTACTTCATGTGGGCCACCAGTGACCTTCAGTCCATTGACTCTTCTAGTCTTCCTTTCAGGGAGTCTGCAATGTGTGTCTTAACTGCATTAGCCAGGGAATAAAAGAGCAAATAGAACAAAAAAACACTTCTAAACATTAAATGTTCTTCGCTTCCTTAATTTGAAACAGCCCCTTTGGATAATTTTATAATTTTGCTTTGTTTCTGTCATGGTGTTTCTTACTCATGACAGGGAGCTGTCCTCAGTTTTTCTTCTGAAGACCCATGGCTGGCCCTGATCAGTTCATTTGGATTTCGGGAGCTCACGCTCTGGGGCTGAAAAATAGCTATGTAGATTTCTGGACTTGGGCTGAAGAATACACCCTATGATCCTGTGAGTGGAGAGGGTCCAAATATGCAGGCTTTAGCCTGAGCCTGAACATCTACACAGCAGGTTTTTTAGCCCATGAGCCAAGTCATCTGACCCAGGACAGCTGTGGCTGTGTTGCAGATCTCTTATCCTTTTGTAATCACACTAAGTATCCTTTAGCTAAATTGGTAGAGTCCTGGGCTTTGGGGTCAGGAGGAACAAAATTCTGCTACTGCTATTGCAGTGCACTTTCAGGGGGCCACGGTGTGCAGAAGTAGCAGCAATTGTGAAGACCCTAGATGGTTGGAATAGTGGTGGATATTGTAGGACATGAGTGAGATGCATAGGGAAGGCAAAGTTGGAAGCTTGAACTGGGATAATGTGGGTGCTGTAGAATAGGACTGAAGTGCACTGAAAGCATGATGAGTGGTGAGGTTGACTGTACGTGCCATGCGATGTCTGGCATTGCCTCTGAGATAGTCCCAGTGTTTGTGAGCGGTCAATTCACCTGTACACGTAAAACAGAAAGCAGGTCAAGCTTGATGTTGAGCGCATGGGGGAAATAAAGTTAAAACAAACCTATCAATTTTATTCACATCAGTCTGTCCTAAACTCTAGTGTGTTCTTGTTAGGTCATATTGTCACTATTTTCTGAGGCAGCAGAAAGGTGCGTCAGAAGCCATTTAATGTAAACCAAACACATTGTAGGTGCTTGTTCAGTAATGAGCTGTCTATTCATCCAGAAGTAACAGCAGGGACTTAAGACAACAAATAGCCTTTAAACTCCTTACATAATGCAGTATCAAACCAACAGAGAGAGGAAGGGAGAGGTCCCAAGTTGCATGCAGTACCTTTCATGAAGGGTCATCATGCATTGCCAAGTCCTGGCATTTGCTGCAGTTAAGCCATTATAAAACCATGTAAAGGCTCTCCAATGTTGTGGGTGTCTCAGTAGGTCTCCTTTCCTGAAGATTACACAGTTGGCCTGTGCAGTAAACATATAAATAAGTAACAAAAGACAATATTTATGTACTGTGCTTCCGGCACTTAACCTGTTGAACATCTCTAATCTGGAACTCTCTTATCTGGCAATATCCGTAATCCAGCATGATTTTAGTTAGCCAGATGACCATTTATCATGGGTGTGGCCAAGTTTGCTGTGGTCCCAGGAAGTTTGTTTACAACCACCAGTCCTGGCTCTTAATGTTCTGTGCTGTTATTCAGCTGTAATTTACCCCAAATGTCTTCTAAGAAGCCAGTAAGCAGTGGAAGTGGTGGTAATGCTGCTAGACAATATAGACCTCCTGTGGTCTGGCACATTCTCTCATCTGGCACAGATTAGGTGTCAAAGTTGCTGGATGAGAGAGGTTCAACCTGTATTCTTGGTTAAGGAGTAGGTGAAACCAAGGTAGTGGGAACCTGCAGTGGGCGTGATCAGTCCTTTAGAGAGATGGCAAACTATTTACATCTTCCTCTTGTGCTGTGAACTGACTGAATTTCTGAAGGCTGGACACTGTAAGAGTCACCTATTTTGTAAGAAGTTAATAGCCCTACCTCCAAAACCTCCCACAATGCATATGTTCTCTTTTTCTTTCTAAGATAATACCTGCAGTGGTGTGGTTGGGTATCAGCAATCATCCGAAAGCCCTTTCAAGGAAAAGGGAGCTGATGGTTTTAAAGCTGCTCTTAGTTTTACCCCATGAGTGGGTTGTCCAGTTGGATGTCTTGTTCTTGGGAAATGTAAGCACTTTAGCGCAGCTGCTAATTCTAGCTGGCCTGAGTACCTTTTCTTGCTGATCAGCAGTATATGTGGCTAGTTGTCAGCCAGATGTCAGTTGCTTGGTAGCTTGTTTTCATTGCTTACTGCTGAGGTAGGACAGGGGAGAGTGGGATTTCATAACCTGCTTATGTAGAGAGTTAAAGGACCAGACTAATAGGAAAGAACATATCTGAGTTAATTTGTTCTTTCACATGGAGAATGCTTTCTGGCACCTCTGTCAGCTGAAATGACTGTCCAGTAAATACCCTTTAAAGACTTCCCAACCCTCTAGCAGGTACTCATTGTAACTGCCAGGGTGTTATAAATGTGTACTGTGCTGGGAGAGACTTAACTCAGATTTGGAGCATGAGGTTAATGAGTCTGGCCATTTTGGTCCAGTCCCCCATAGACGTGAGTTGACTCAGGGCATGTGGTGTGATTGGCAGACCCTTGTTCAACAGCTGGATTTAATCAGAGGCTGGGAAGTGTTGTCTTTGAAGATGGAGTCAAATCAGCTGAACTGGGGCGTGATGGATGGCTCAGGACTGGTATAACTGCTGGTCATAGTGAGCTGGGTCATCTTTGTGAAGCTTTCACAGAGTCTGTCACAGTGTTGATGAGGCTGAAGCCTAAGTCCACAAGGAGAAAAACAATTTAATGATTCACAGTAGAAAGCAGATCCATTTTGCTGACTCCGCTAGCATTCTCTACTGTGGCTTCTCTCAAAACCAGCAAGATTCTTCTTCTGTCTGTGGTGGAGAGTTATATTCCCTTCATAGAACAAGTGGAGCCTTTTCACTATAGTTTTGCCACCTGATTTGATAAGGGAGGCCTACACTTCCCAAGCATAGATCTGTCTCATCCTCTTTGCTGATGAGGTTAAACAGTGAAATGGTGGGTTAGGGGCTACACTCAATGGAAAGTGAAGCAGAGAAGAAAGAGATCATACAGCACAACAAATGTGAGAGCTTGCATATCCCTACACAAAGGAGTTAGACATGGCTATACCTGGGAATAGCCCAGCTGTGGCAATGTGTCACCTTGCAGGAAAGTTGAAACTGAACCTCAGACCTAGTAACTTGCTTTCATGTACAGACAGAGTTTGAGCGTGCTGCGTGGAAGACATGTTTACTCTTTGGAGGGGCTGGTATTGGCAACCTCCAAAGAGGCATCCAGTCTGCCCCCGAACCCCTGAATGTAGGTGTTTTAAAGAAGGACCAATGTAGCTTGCATTAGAACCACCTCTTCCCCATTCTAAAAATGCCATTAGATTAGAATTCAAACCATGGGCGGTTTATGAAGAAACTGTAACTGTGGAGGAGCCCCTTATAGAATGTAGAGTGTACCGACTGCATTTGTCTCCATCCCAAGCATTTTGCCATCTAGAGTGTTAGACAGCTGGAGATTCCTCAGTCCTGCTCTTGCTGTCCCCGCAGTTTCTTAGCACTCCATGGCCCTGATTTAAACACCTCTTTCCAGAGTGCATGCTCAATTTCTTCCTTCCCTCTGTGCCTACCTTTTGTATTCCACCTGCCTTCTTCCATTCTGTTCCCTTTCCTCCCTCCTCTCTGCTGCTGTGCTCTATCTTCACTTTCATTTCATTTTTAAATCTGAATTGGAGCTGACATCAAGATGCCTGTTCTTTGTAGTGCTGCACTGGCAGTTTGGAAGGAGGAAGCTCTAGTTTCCTTAGGGGGTAAGGCAGAGTTCAGAGCCTGTCTTACTTTAAATATGCCTCTTAACATGGCTGATCAGAGGAGCAGAAAAAATCTCTGGGCCCTGACTATTAGACGCTCGTAAGAACATAGAGGCTGGGACTGTGTTCTGTGTGCCTCTCTTGCAGAAGAAGGGTTCATAAAGCTAGAAGGTAAAGTTGCACAAAGAAGGAATCTCAGAACAGTGATAAGGGAGGGAGACATGGGAAAGAGGATGGGGGATGTAAGCATCACACTTTTCTCCTCCACTCTTCTTCCATTTATACAGCATTTTTCAACTCTGAACTACTCCCAAGGTGCTTTACATAATTATGTATCAACTTTAGACCTTTACAAAATTCTGTCTGCCTTGGGCAAGAAGAGGATTAGTAGTTGATCAGCTTGGTAAAGGAGAGGAAGTAGAGATAGTGAATTTTCCTTGATGTTTTTGCACTGCAGTTCTATATGCAGCAAATACTTCTCCCACCACTGAGATGCAGCCACCTGAAGGCTGAAGCAGAGCAGCTGTTGAGCAATTCACAACTCTACACAGCAGCTTAGGACAGGAAGCAAACAGAAGTATATTGAACTGGTGCTACAACAGGAATTTTGGTTAAGTTGAATGTAACTATTCAAATTGCAGTTTGGCAGACCACCTGACTTCTGTAAAATATGCCGGTGGGCCATTAGTGATCACAGTGGATCATGGCCTTGGCTTATGGCTGCTGTTAATGTTGGCACTTCCAACATCTCATCTCTTTCTAGCACTTGGTTTCATACTGATTCAGAGGAAAACAATGCCATGGTTGCACCCTGGTGATCTCTCATGCTCAAAGTGATGAAGCCAGTCCCTGGTTAAGCTATGATCACCTCAGCTCTCCTAAGGTAAATCACAGGAATAATGATGGGATCTGTGCCAACCAATCTTTGTGTGATTGGCATGTGTGTGGCCTGCCCAGAGGAGTAGGCCAGGCCCCTCATGTGTAGAGAAGGGCAGAATCCTTGTCCAGTGGCCCAGTTAAACAAACCACTGATGCTAAGTCAGCAGGGTGCTTTGCAGGAGAAGGGGACGCATCCTTCATGAAAACCACTGCTTAAAACATTCACTATGTTAGTACAAAGAAGTTGCTGCTACACATTTTCTGTTCCTGTTCCCTTTCTAACACAGAGGAAAAAATCTATGAAACCACAGTTTCCTTTGCAATTTGTCAGTGCAAAAAAATCAGAAGCAAAAATAATAATAATTTGTCAGAAGTCTGGACTGGGTAGGGATACGCCTTCTGTTCTGATGCTGGCAGTTTTCTTTTGTTTCTTTGTTTCTTTTTGTTCCTTTCTGGCTGTGTCTACACTAGCGGGTTTTGTCGATGAAAGTGAAGTGGCAGGTGCAGGACAGCAGGAAGTGGCAATCACGGGCGTGGATCAACTCATGTCCTGCTTTTATTCAACCACTGACACCTGGAAGGACATGATAACCCTGCTGCCGCGCCCCCGCAGGGCATCCTGGACCTCCTGCAGTGGCTGAGAACCATGCCCACCCTTCCCTTCCCTTCGTCCACCCAGACCTCACTGCAGCCCCAGCACCCCTGTACTTCCTCCGGTCCTGGCCCCATCTCAGATCCAAGCCAGAAACTTCTCTCGACTGGTGGAGACGCAACCTTTTATTCTTTTTCTGTCTTTCTTTCTTTCCTCCTGCCTTCTGTCCCTCCCTCCCTCTTGCTTACATCAGTGCCTTGGTTGATTAGGTATGTTCAGCTGCGCTTCTACATTCAATTCAATATTTTTAGGAAGTTATGCAGATGAAGTGGGCTGGGGAGAAGGCGAGGTAAGTGCTGTGGAGTGCAGATGAATTGGCATATTGCCAAGCTTCAAATTCACCTTTTAGTTTCTACTATATGTTTTTCCCTGTTTTTGTTATGAAAACAATGTTGAATGGCAGAGGGAAATTTGGTGCTCCTGCAAAGAAGGGTCTGATGGGCATAGCGAGAGCCAAGTAAAGCTTCCCTAGTTCTGTTGATGTCAGTCATTCATGACCTGCAGAATGACCTGCTAACGGAGTTTTGAGCTCCCTGAATAGTTGTCCTGACTCAATCCTAATTAGTAACATCCTGTACTGTTCCAATGCTGGATATTCAGCACAGCACTGCATCTGCACTGTGGTTCTGACCTGGTGCAGTCTCTGTTCCACATTTGGTGTCTCCTGAACAGTCTGCTAAGCGGTCCTAATTTGTTGTGTCTGCAGCATTTTTCTTAGATTGCACCGTTACCAGCAGCTTCAGTGTTCTGAGTAAGTAGACAACAGGATAGTAAAATTGCCTGAGCTTTGCCCACCCCATGCTCCCAATGTTGCTGCCACTTGTGTGACACTGTGTCAGTGATAGTGTAGCGATAGCATTTAAAAAATAGAGACAATGTCACTGGCCGATCATTTTGTAGTATGGATAAACCTCCAAAAAGGGAGAAGGGCAAGATGTTCCCCATGTTGTTATTGCTTGTGTACCTGGGCTTTGAGCCTCAGTTTCTAGATGTAAGAGACTGTTGTGTAAATCCAGCTAGTGCATTGCTTGCCGTGACTGAAAATCTAGGTACTTCACAGAAGCTGTTACTTGTTTGACCTTCATGCATGAAACAATTTCTGTTTAAAATGTTTTTTTTCTCCTTTATCAGTTATTCATTGAAGAGTGTCTTTGCATCTGTAGAATTTTGAAGGGTAGCTATTATTTTACCATTTTAATTTTCCCAGTTGTTCAAATAGTAGTTTTACCCTTTCAGTGCCAGGAAAACAGTGCTTTTAATATCTTTGTTGCTCTGCATTGTAATGGTTCAGCTTTATTTGGTAAGTTATGGACAGAAAGGCTATTTTGTTTCTCTCCTTGGTAGGGGGGTCTCTCGCCAAGCCTCTGTGACAGCAGTATGGTCTGCAAACAGGGGTGGATGCCAGGAACTTATGAGCTTTATTGCCAGCTCTGACACTAACTCACTGTGTGACCTTGACTAGTTACTTATGGCCTGATTTTTTTTCACAAGTGCTGAGTACTTGCAAGTTCCATTAAAACCAGTATGAGTCATAATTAGGTGTCCAGACAGCAAATGTTAGAAATTGAGATGGGGGTGTGAAGTAATAGGCTCCTAAATAAGTAAAAGTCCCAAACATTGGGACTCTCCCTATAAATTGTGACATGTGGTGTTGTGGGTGCTCATCACTTTTCAAAAATCAGGCCACCAGACTTTTTGAATAGGTTTCCCCATCTGTGGAATGGGAATAATGACACCAAAAGGTAGTTTGAGGAGATTATTAGCTAATACATGTGAAGTCCTATAATATTATATTCCCCCTGTAGTCTCCATCTATTACAGCAACCACACTGACTGCTGAGGGCAAGATAGAACTCCCCTGTCAAAGCTGTTTGCTAATCTGCCAGAGGAGGCTGCCAACTGACGGTTGTAAGGCAATCTAAAGTCGTGCACAATTTCCAACCTGTGCTCATCTTCCCAAGACTGGCAGTACCTCATTGGTCTCTCTTGTGGTATGGCAAGCAATGAGAGCAGCAGTGTCTTCTTCTGAGTTTCTGTTTTCATTTCTGCTTTCATAGCAAGCACTGCATCTGTTGTCAGGACCTTGCCATGGGTGACAGAAGGTGGAATTTGAAAATAAGTGACAATATCCGGGTATTTGGGACCTGCTGCTGTGTTCTCACATTTTTCCTTTCCTCTCACATGTTTAAGAGAAGTTGCAAGAGTGATTTATATTTCATCAAATTGAGCGTGAAATATCTGACTGCAAAACCTATCAATCTGATCTCATCTATCTCTATCCCTTTAATTAGGGAAGCCCTGCTGAAAAATGTACCCATCAGATATCGAGAGATGGTGTAGTCCTGGACCCTTGACATAAATCTTGAGTTATCCAGGTGCCAAAATGCTGTCAGAACTGACAGATTTTAGAAAAATACACCCACAGGCAGAGTATTATCCATTATTCTAGCTCTGAGCAGTGGGCAGTAAGGAAAATCAGCTGAGAATATGTCTTTATCAACTTTAATTGGCTTTTCCTGTTGATAAAAATCAGTGTACCCAGCAAGGGACAGAGGCCAGCCAGCAGTTTGATCTTTCCATCCCAGAGCCAAAGGAGTCAATCTGTCTCCATTGACATGTGACATGGACTCATCTCAGCACAACTCCTGGCAGTGAAACAGACTCTACAGCCTACAAAGCAGCTGCCAGTTTGCGCTTGTTGAGTGACCATGTTTAAACAAGCGTGAAGAATGAATTACTCTGTGTGGACGAGCGAAGTTGGATGTCATCTGCGCTCTAGTTGCTGGAAACTTGCTTCAGAGAGAAGCAAACTTAGTTTAACTTTTCTTCAGGCACTGTTTTGTTAAAGCTCCATGATAATAACTGGACACTCTCCAAAATTAAGGATCTGGTGAATGAAAATTCCAGTAGAGAGTGGGATTTCACAGCTTTGTAACAGCTACAAAAGAGGACTATCCTAGCGCCGTTTGGGTTGGAGGGTCTTTTTTTGGATCATCTCATCCTGCATCTGACAGAAAGGAATTGTATCTGCTTTGGATTGCTGCTGTGAAGGTGATTTTGCAGTGTCTTTTGGCAGCTTGTTCCATTGTCCTTGCTGTTCTTGCTGTTAGCAAATTTCTCTTCAGTTCTCCTTGTTGCAGTTTAAATCAATTGCTACTAGTGTTAAAAAAAAGCTTTTATTAGACTAAATACTGCCTTAAAGTTAACCAGAAGTCCGTTATTTGTTTTCTTCATATTGACTTGTGAGTTTAATTGATCCTTTTATTTATGATCCATAGAAATGATGGACCAATTGAGAATATCTTAGCACTTACCCACCTTCCTTATGATTTCTTCACATTTTTCTTCTGCTTTCTGTTCTATTGGACAAGATTCCTGCATCCTTTTGCCTAAATATGGCAAAAGCAAGACTATTCGTAAATAGGTACTGGCTTACTAAATTGTTCCACTTTTTGTTGCTATTCTAGATACTGTAACATCCACAGTGAATTTGAGGATCTAATGAGCCAAGTTGCAGGGGTCTGACCCTCTTAAACTTCTGTGCAGTGCTGTATATATCACTTCAAAATTATTTTTAAACTGCTGCAAATATCTCCAATCCAAATAAAAGAGAGAATATTTAGCTCTGTGAATATTCAAAAGTTGTATCATAGGGAATTGCCATTTGCCTGAAATGGATTATTGTGAGCTTTTATCTATTCATTTTTTGGACCAGAGACTATCATTTTCTATATGTTTGTATGGTGCTCAGCACAAGGGGCCATTGATCTGGCTAGCTTCTAGATGCTACTGCAATATAAACTTAGACTGGTAATGTGATCAGCATATTGTGAACACTGACAAAATATGTTGTCTGGATGTTTCTGGCATAGTGATTAGCAATGAAAATGTAACTGCGAGTGCCTTATGTATGGGTGGGTTTCAGACGGAATGTTAGTCTAAGATAAATGAGAGGATGAGTAGCAGAGGCTATTCATTTTCTTTCATATTCAGCTTGTATATTTTCAGGTCCAATGTTTAAGGTATATTGTCAGAAGTTTTTGAAGCAAAATGAAGGCAAACATTTTACCTTTTTGCAGCATATTTACAAAATCCCTGTGACTATCCTAAAACTTCAGAATTCACCCAATTTCTATGGTTTCTAGCCAGATTTTAGCTTGGATAATTCCATTCTGTTAATATAAATTGCCTGTGCACTTTTACCAGAATTCAGTATTCGTTATTCCCTGCCTTAACCTGTTGTGTCATGTTGCTGTGTGCTGTCACATGTCACCCAAGGGATGGCTGCATTTCAACAATGGAAGATATTATTTGTTGTGTATAACCTGTAAAGGTAGGACAGGCTGCACCTACCTGCTCCAGCACGGCCAGGACCAGAGCGGTCCCAAACAAGAGAATTGGCTGAGTCGGGGGAGGTCCCCTGCTATGGGCCCCCAAGCCTGCAGCAGTTGGGGAGCACCGGTTCCAGCCCTGGCCCTGCATTGCTTCCTGTGGAACTGCTGAGGTTGTTGTCTGTGGCCCTGGCTGGCACATCTGCCTCTGTTCTCTGCTCCAGAAGCATCCTTGGTCTTGCCAGACCAGAGAGTGCTGGTTTTAGGAGGTGCAACCTGTAGTGAAATGTATAATTATTATGAAATATAAATAATTTTAATGGGTGTAAAAAAACTGATGAAGGACCTCAGGATGTGAGTTATCAACATTATCGCAAATAGTAAGACTCCCTTTGTTTAGTGAGGTTTGATACTTCCTCACATAGAGTAGTTGAAGGAACCATGAGCTTCCTAATGTGCACATTCTAGGCACTTACATTCAATTATATGTTGGCAGGCCTTGTAGTGTAAATAGGGACAGAAGGTGTCTGGTGCCAGGGTCCTTGTCAGTCATTCTCTGAATGCTTGTTAGTTTCTGCTTGGCTGGTTCCCTAGTTAGCTGTTTAGAAGAGAACTGCGTTAAGTTTTGTTTCTCTGAAGACTTTTGCACTCTTTAATTGAGCTCTGTGAGCTGTTGTGTGCATGGCACATCAGGGTTTTTGTCTTGCCAGGGGCTATGTAAGTATGTGCTGTATTGTAGGAATGAGCTCCTTACACTGCAAGTGCTGGAAGAGGAGCAAGCCATATACAGTGAAAGAGATGTCTCCAGAGACAATGAAAGCAAAATGGCACAGGGGATTGTGGGAACGGGAGTCAGAATAGCTGTCTTGAGCATCACCTTTTAATAAAACAGCTATTTATAGATCAGCTGAGGCTTTGTAGAGTAGATTGTTAAATTAATATTTACATACTAGCTTCATTGTTTTCCCTTGAAAAATCTCATTTGCATTATTGCTTGGACTGAAATGCAGCTTCTCGTTCTCTAGGCGCATGTGCTCAATAAAAGAAACCACAGTTTGCAGTCTGAATCTGAAAGCCATTACATCCAGCCTTACAGCACCTCGCCTCCCAATGGAAGCATTTCCCCTTCTCTTTGTGTGTCTGTCATTGCTTTCTGGAGTAATGGCTCACAAACCCGTTTTGGTTCCCAAGCGCTCAGGATGCTCCTTGTGAGCTGATCTCACTGGAGAGAGAGAGACAGCATTTCTGTTTAGTGGTTCCTACTTAATCTCTACCTCTTGGAGAGAGACTTGAATTGTTGATAATTTAGTAACTGATAGATAAATGGGATGTATGAATGGTGGTAATTTAACCCAGGTGCAAACTCTCCTTCCCTCCTCCTCCTCCCCTTTGTAGCTATTTGAAGATGTTCTGTTGTAAAGGTTTTTGTTTCTTTATACCTTTTTAGCACCAGTGTACAAGCAGCGAGAATAATCACTTCTCACTGAACACGATAAGCTTCACACCTGGATGAGGAGTGTAAACCTCGCTGTGTTTCAAGAGGGAAGATTTATCTAGCTGAGAGATTTGTGGCTCTGCCTTACACTTATTAGGTATTTTGAGCAAGACTTGAAACTGCTCTGTTTGCCCATATCTAGATGCATAGATATTACTTGCTAGATTTGATGAGATTAACTGGATGTCTGGAAAGTGCTTTGAGTTCCTTTGATGGAAAGCGTTACGGAAGCATAAGGTATTTACGTTATCTTTTCATAAAACTGATCAGGGTCCAGATTTGCCTCCGTATGTCTTGTCATACCTCAAAGCCATTTAGACACTTGAACTGCACAGACACTGGAAAAATTTACACACAATCTGCTGATGGTACTGACAGCAGAGGCTGTAGTATAGATAGGACTCAGATGGCTTTACCACCCGTCTTTGAACTTTAAAGAAGGGTTAGGTGATGAAGTGATGGAAAAGCCTGAGTGGAGCTGAACCAGTGGTGTATGTCCTTGCTATGCGTATGTTTAGAAACTGTCAGTATCCCTCAGTCACCTGAGAAAGAAATATGACAAGTGAGAGAGACATCCACTCAAATGGGAAGCTTTCTTGGTGTGCTTTGTTGCTGGCTTCAGAAAATATCCTCTCACCGGTTTACTAATGTTAAGGCAGGACCATACTGCTTCCTGCTGCCATCTTTGCAAGAGTATAGGAGGCTCTAATGTGAATTCAGGATACTGGCGGCGATGCAGTTGAAATAGAAAGGGTAGGAATAAGAAATGGAAGCAGCCTCTTTTTGAAAGAATGGAAGGTCCCCACAGTAATAAAGCACTGCCATGACCCATCACTGCATTGTTTTGTGACTGCTGTTCTCTTAGTCAGCACTGGGTCTCTTAAGTTGCTGTTGGGTCATTAATTAACCAGAGAGGCATGCTGCCATACTCCTGTGAGAGTCTCCAGGCAGATTCCTGTTTAAAGCACACTGAGGGTGGCTCTCTTTCATTTTGCTTTTCCTGTCTCTCAAGCTGAATTGTGTGGGGAGTGTGAGTGTGATGCCAAGGTCCATAAAAATTGGCGGATAGAAGTAGTGGAGAGTTAGTGAGAGGAGGAGGTCCTAACGTGACCAGCAAGTGCAGTTTTTAATGAGGGATGTGTAGTGTTGCGTCTAGTTTTTTTTTTTTTAACTACAAGACAAAACTTTCATTGTGAAGTTCAGATATTAAAAAGAGGGAGCCCTGCCTGATGTGTGATTTCACTCTCCTCTTCTACAGTCTGTGTTCCTTCTCGCTCCCAAGCCCAGCCAGGGACACTGGCTGGAGGATGCTCCATGGCGCTGAGAGCACGGGCATGTACTTGGTGCATTTCACCTCATCCCTGACAGTTACTCCTTTTGTGGCATGAGGGAGACCTTGGCGCACACCTTTCTTCAGTGAGCTGGGATACAGCCCCTTTTCCGGTTCCTCTGGAAACTCCTGTTGAGGTTCTGGCTGCACTTCTCCGCTCACCTACTGATCTTTGCACACCCTGTCTGTGACCCCACCCCGCCCTCCCCAAAGTCACGGGACCTTTGTGTTAGCCTCCTTCTGGCTATGGCCATTTATAAGACCACAGAGGGAAGGTTGGCTGGGGGAGCCTGCAACTGTGGGGCTTGCTTCTGTTCCTCTGTCCATTCATGCATCCAGATAGACTTCCTATGGGTGGGGTCCACTGGCTCCCATAAGCTGTGTCTACACGTGCACGCTACTTCGAAGTAGCGGCACTAACTTCGAAATAGCGCCCGTCGCGGCTACACGCGTCGGGCGCTATTTCGAAGTTAACTTCGATGTTAGGCGGCGAGACGTCGAAGTTGCTAACCTCATGAGGGGATTGGAATAGCGCCCTACTTCGACGTTCAACGTCGAAGTAGGGACCGTGTAGACGATCCGCGTCCCGCAACGTCGAAATTGCCGGGTCCTCCATGGCAGCCATCAGCTGGGGGGTTGAGAGATGCTCTCTCTCCAGCCCCTGCGGGGCTCTATGGTCACCGTGGGCAGCAGCCCTTAGCCCAGGGCTTCTGGCTGCTGCTGCGGCAGCTGGGGATCCATGCTGCAGGCACAGGGTCTGCAACCAGTTGTCGGCTCTGTGTATCTTGTGTTGTTTAGTGCAACTGTGTCTGGGAGGGGCCCTTTAAGGGAGCGGCTTGCTGTTGAGTCCGCCCTGTGACCCTGTCTGCAGCTGTGCCTGGCACCCTTATTTCGATGTGTGCTACTTTGGCGTGTAGACGTACCCTCGCAGCGCCTATTTCGATGTGGTGCGGTGCAACGTCGAAGTTGAACATCGACGTTGCCAGCCCTGGAGGACGTGTAGACGTTATTTGCTACATCGAAATAAGCTGTTTCGATGTTGGCTTCACGTGTAGAAGTAGCCATAGTGCCTTTAGGGAGCTGTGGACACTGTCTGGTGCTCTCTACTCAGTGTAGCCTTTTGGCTCCCTTGTTTTAATCCTATGATCTCCATGCCTGTCACCTTTCTTCTTTTCAGCTGTCCCCCCTGTTCTCTAGCCCAGTGGATCCCCCTAGCCCAGGAGAAGAGATCTTTTAGCTGTGGGTGTGCTCATGCCTACCCACTACTCAGATCCCAATAGCATCACTTTTATTTTCAAGCTGACTGAGGACTGTATCTGAACTTTGTCTTCTGAGCTTGACCAGTTTTCCCTGTACCACATTGATATAGAGAGGGGAAGGGAAGATGGATTTTCATAAAATTTCAAGGCCACCTCCCTGAGAACTGATAGCGTGAACACCTCACGTCCATAAATACCTAGGTACTGAGGTTCAGGCACTGTCTCTTACTCAGAATCATACTCCGATTCTCAGTGACACACTCTCAGTCTTGGAGTACACCCTTGTCCTGCCACAGGGAGACAGGTACCACTGCACTTTGCTAAACTCCTGGAATATTTCATTTTTCTTATTGCCTCAACTCCTGGAGTCTTGTGAATACATGTGTCTCAGCATTCACTGTTCTTAAAGAGTAAATTTCTGTCCTTTTTTATTTACAGAGAAAAGCCTGAGACTGGGAACTGAGTCCACCCCAAAGATTCAAAAACCAGAAGGCAAATGAAAAGAATATCAAATGCATTAAAAAACCTTACGACTTGAGTTGGATGGCTAGATGGATGACTCATGATTTCTCTAACACTTGGGATGGGCAATGCAGGATGCTTGGCAGGGCGGGGGGGTACCGTACATACACCACATACACACAGAGCAGTGATGCATCTGCACGCATTCAAATATCACAGGTCAGCTGCAAAAACTCACAAGACCCCTAAATTTTAAAAGATGATTTTCACTCGTGTTTTTGATCCAGGAAGGGGCTATATATTTTAAGGGTGTTTTTTTTTCTTCAGCTGTTGAGGGTCAAATTCTTTTTCATTTTGAAGGAGAAACTGAGATTCTCATGTAATAAAGCCCTATGTGCTGGAGTCGTGTTGAGAATAATTCCTAAAGCACCAAATGTCATGAGACTTGGAATAAAGCCATAAAACTGGCAACATACTTGTTATTCACATAGAAATGAACTTTTGTACTCTTGCACCTCTGTAGACTTTCAGAGATGCACAGCTGGATTCACAGCATGCCCCATATGCACGCCTCCCAATAGTCCCATAGAGTGGCACAGCCAGCATTGCAGGTGTGCATCCATTTACATGCACGCCGGTTTCTCAGTGAGACAAGAGAGGCGCCCGGACCTGCAGTCCCAGATGGTACACGTTCAAACCCTTCCATTGCCCGTGCAGGAGCATATGTGCAGTCATACTCCCACAGCATAAAGGTTTCCAATAAAGCTGAAATTTGACAGCATTGTTTTCCCAATCATTGGCAAATGTACAGTCATTGTGTTGTTCTGAAAGCTGTGATGCTTTATTTTCTGCAGGCTGAATGGCAGCTGTGGGTAATAATAACCCAAGATTTAAAAAGCCAACATTATAGGGGCATTTACAACCCACCGAGAGAGTAAAATCTCAGCAAGGCTGAGCTCTGTCTCTAGTGATCCTTCATTTTTCCTGTTTGATAAGGAAATGATGGGCAGCTCTAGAGAAATGGCCACTGCAGCGCACATGAAAGGGAAGCAGGTTGTCTGTTCAAACTTCACAGTTAGTGGAGTGGGACAAATGGAATAGCTCTCTGCAGATTAAATGACCTTCTTGTCCTCATTGTGCTGTGTGGGCTGGCTTTGGGATTTTTGCGTTATTTGATCTGTATTCTGATGAAAAGCATAGATTGGCTGGTTTCAGTGCAGTCACCTTCAGCCTCCATAATTCTGTGTCTCATGCTGAGAACCCTTGGTTGTGGCTGCTGTTCTTGCCTGACCAAGGAGATGCATTGGAAAACATTTGTGTACTCACCCACCCAAGTATACGGTAGAAATGTAGCTTTTGTTGCCTTAAAGCATCAGATTGACGCTTAATATGGCTTGGTTCCTGCCTTTCACACTGGATCTCCTCTTCCATGTTCAGAAGTAGCCACAAGTGAACTTAAATGCTGTGGCAGGAAATGTTTTTGTAGTGTTTTTCATAGTGTTTTTCATAGCAGTATCAGCTCTACAGCAAAGGACAGCACCTTACTTGATTCAGATCCCAAGTTCTGTCTCTGCTGACGCCTGGAATCAAAACCTATCTTTGCAAATTTTATCCATTTTAAAGGAAAACTCCCAGAGTTAACTGAAGTCTGAGCAGTCACGACAAGAACAAATAGCTCACACTTGGCATCGTCTTGAAATCAAATCAAATCAAAAGCTGCCAGCTTGCTGGTGCAGTGTAGATCCAGATGAGACATGGAAAAACTCAGACTTTCAGTACTAAGAGTTAACTATTTAAAAATGTCCGTGTTTAAATTAATAATAGTTAATTTTGCTTCATTTGGTATTGGCTTAGCAAGTCTTGATTACTATAATGCTATATTTTAAAACTGTATAGCTCTTTAAATTTTTTGGAAGTCCTTGCTTTTCCATGAATGCATGTGCTAGCTGCATTTTCTAGACTGAACAGTGTCTAGATGGCTGTTTCCAGGTGGACACCAGTCACAGTTGTGGCAAAAATGAAATATTGATAGCTATTTTAAATGCTATTTTGAAAAAAAGTAATATTTTAGTAAGAGTGTATTCTTTCCTTGTTGTGGTTAACTATTGTAGTTTTTCTTTTTCTGAAAAATAACTAATTCACGTTTCTTGCTCTGCTTGAGGGAAGCAGTGTGGTATGGCTGCAGTAAAAATTGAGACCTCAGACTCCAGCCTTTTGTTTCTAACTCTGGGATGAAGTATGAAGTACTGGTTAGAGCACAGAGCTCTGCCTCTGACTCATGATGTTTCAAGGGACAAATTGCTTAATGTGTGCCTGCCTCTGTTTCCTCATCTGTAATAATACAGATTATTATTATTATTATTGGGTTGTTGCTGGACCTGGGGGAAATTTTTTGATGAATAATTTCACTGAAAAATGTGGGGGTTTTTTCAGTGCATCAAAAGTGTTTGTGAAGCTGATCAAATTTGACCAATAGATTTGTCTGTCAGAGCTGTCAGGGTGGTAAAGCCCTGAAATAAACTTCATAAGGATATTGTGGAATCTCCATGGAATCACAGATTTTTAAGAGCAGCTTAGACAAAGAAATGACATCTCGATGTTCCTTCTCATTCTAGTGTTCTGAGAGCCTGTGGTTTTGTTTGAGTGAAAATTTAAATCTTTGTGTTTTTTGCAAAAACAAACAAAAAACCAGCTTCTCTTCAAACTTAACCAATTTTTACTTTTTTCATCCTCTAAAGTGTAAAGTCAGTTTGCTCTGCTTTCCTCATAATATATGTCACAGAAGTTTATAAGCCTCAATTAGTATTTGTATGAAAGGCTCTACAGGAAAGCAGAATATTTTGTATAGTTTGATTTGCCTATAGGAAATTGGCCAGTTAATGAAAGGTAAGTGGAGATATGTACAGTCTGCACAAACGCCAAGCATGTGTAAATCTGGGTTGTGCACCTCTCTTCCTGGCTCTTGTCTTGGATTATAGGATATTCAGGTTGCTAACTGTGTTCCTGTGCATTTGTGCAAGCCCATGGTCTCAGTCCTGTCTGTGCAAGATTGTACTATCATGATGGCCAAGCTCTCTCTCGTTTTTAGAGTGCATGTGTCTGTGAGTTCATTTCTTCAAGAACTTCTACTAAACGGTAAGAGCTAGGACCACCAAATTTGGTATGCAGTTTCCTCTTATCCTAACTTGAAGCAAGGCCAGGGTTTGGTTGTGCCCGGAAAGTAGGAAGTACCTGGAATCCAATGGTTTTCCAGAAAATGGGAAGGGAGGGACACAGAGAGGAGGGATGACCTATTTCAGACTCACCACTGGGGGCAGTGAGCACAGGGACCAGCTACCGAGTGACCACTGGGGACAATCACAGCAGGAGATCAGTGGTCAGCTGGGGACAGGGCTCTCCACACTGCCAGACACCTATCTCAAACCCTCCCCATTGGCTGCAGCACTGGACGGGGGAGCCCTGCTATCCCTGCCCCCCTCCTCCAGACCAACCCTCTGGGTCCACAGCACAGCCCAGCTCCCCCCCACAGGTTCTGGAGCCAGGAACCCTGTCCCAGGGATCTCTCCCCTAGGGACTCAGGCTGGGAAGCATGGCCTGGCCAAGACTTTGTGCTCAGGCTGAGGCTAGGAAGCCTGCCCATCCCTGCAGATGCCAGGGCCAAGAAGCAGGCCTCGAACCCCCAAGGAGATGCCTGGGCTGGGCAGTGCAGTCCTCTGTTCCCTAGCACCACCTTTGCTGTTGTGGGCAGCTCTGGTAAGCCTCCCACACCCCTACCCTGAGCCCCCCCAAAACCCTTCACTGACTCCTCCATCCCCACCCTCACTCCCCAAACCTCCCAACACTCTGCCCTACACCCCATCCCCTTCCCTAGTTCCTGCACCCACCCGCCCACTCTGAGTTCTCCAAGCCCTTCCCTGACTCATCCACCCCCAAGCCCTGAGTGCCTCCGACCTGAGCAACCTACCCCTGCCCTCACTCCAGAACCCTTCACCTCCTTCCCTGACCCCCGCCCCCAAACCTTCCAGCCCCTGCACTCACTCCAGCCTCTGGCCAGACCCCCTCCCGACATACTCAGCCACCTACCCTGAGCCCCACCCCCACTGAACTCTCTGCCCTGAGCCCCTCCACCGCATGCCTTCACTCTGCACCCCATCAAAACCTCTTCTGGGACATCTGCACCGCCACCCACTGCCCTAACCCCATCATGCACACTGAGCCCTCTGCCCTGAGCCCCCACTACACTCCTCACCCTGGCACTCCCAACTTCCTGCCCTGTACCCCCTGCCTGGAGCTCCCCCAACCTCCCAGCCCCTGCACCCCTCCACATCTGTTGTCTATTAAATAATTTGTTCAAATGTTTAGGGCTTGTGGACAAAGGATGAGGAGGCATTGGTGCTACAAGTAAAGCATGGTTTGGGTAGAGTGAGAAAAGGATGCAGTTGAAATTAAGCATGAGGCCGGTTCTTTGCCAGGGCCTTTACATCAGCAGCATTGATGTATTCCCACTTGACAGCTCCCTCATCCCCCTCCTCTGTCTCCCTCCTCCTCAGGTGCTGTTGTTTTGGGATGAGTTGGTTCCAAACAGACAATACTTTTCTGCAGATAAAAGGACACCCAAGCAGCTGTGTTGGTATCTATCACAAACAGACATGCTTTGCAGTGAGAGAAATTACAAGACACGACCAGCACCATTCGTCAAAAATTAAAATGCCCTCGGCCTGAGCTGCATCCGCAACTTAGTGTTGCTTTCTTTTCCAGTCTCTTACGCATTTTAAACTGTTATAGTTAAATATCCTACTTCACAATGGAAAAGGGAAATCATTTACACAGCCCTATTGGCTGATCTCAGCCTCCTCCATCCCACTGCAGCAAGGGAGATTTAGGTTGGACACTAAAAAACTTCCTAACTGTCAGGGTGGTTAAACACTGGAATAAATTGCCTAGGAGGTTGTGGAATCTGCATCACTGGAGATATTTAAGAGCAGGTTAGATACACATCCGTCAGGGATGATTTAAACCAGGTATTCCCAACCTATGGGTCGGGACCCAAACGTGGGTCTCCATTAGATTTGCTAAGGGTCACTGGCTGGGTGGCTGTGAGCCACATGTGGCTGTTTAAGGAGCCATTTGCAGCTTCCGCTGTTGCTGCCACTCAGTTCTCTGACTTCCAGTCCTTGCCCTGCTGTGCTGAAATGGAACTCAATTTAATTGGTTTAATGGCCAGCAGGAGGGATCTGGCCATTAAATCAATTAAATTTAGTCCTATTTCAGTGTGGCAGGGCAGCCCGTACTTCAGGTGGGGGAAGGAAGTAGGAGGGCTGGGAGAGCCGTGTGGCGGCAGCAGCCCAGCGAAGGAGCAGTAGGGGACAGCAGCAGTGCTTGTGTGAGGCAGTTGAGGGGGTGTTTTGGGGCTGTGAAGGGTTTAAGCCTGGGGGTGGGAGGGGAGCAAGGAGGGGGGCAAATCAAGATTTATACAAAAGAAATTTCCCAGTGAGGAACACCCCCCTCACCACCATTTTGAATTGCCTTAGGTCACGAAGTCTTAGTGAATTGTCAAAATGGGTCCCCTTCTCAAACAGGTTGGGAACCACTGGTCTAGACGGTACTTGGTCCTGCTTTGAGGACAGTGGAATGGACTCTCTGACCTCTGGAGGTCCCTTCCAGTTCTAGGATTCTGTGATTAACCATGGGAAGTGTTACATTCCAAACTGAGGAGGAGAGAGGATCGGGGAAGTACTGCTTTGTTAAGAATTTTAATCTTAGAAATGGGCTTGCTTGAATCTGCCTCAGACAGGAGGAGGCAGTAGGTGGAGAAACATTTTGTTTCTCAGGGATGTTGCTGCTCTGCCTTCACTTGTTGGTGCTGCATTGAGGGTCATAACACAACTTAACGTGAATATCTGTTATTGCATTATGTATGTTGGATAAACACAGTCAGTTGTACAAAACTGTTCTGCTGAAGTGTTAAAGAGTAATGGCATCTGCCTGCATCTGAACTGGTGACTGAACAAGTCTACCATTAGGTTCATAGCTGGGCATCTGCATGTGTATGCATGGCCAGAGACCTCTCATTTTTTGGGTTTCCTGGGCTTTTTAGGCTTTTCCACAGTGATCCAATGTATCATGTCTTTCCTGCCTTGGGTCCTAAGTCTTCATTATGTACCAGATGATAAACCCAAGTTACTGTGTTTTTTGTAAAAAAGTAGGATCAGCCAGCAAATATAGGAAAGTTAAATGATTGGGTTTGGTGAGTGAATGCTGGAGCCTCCACCCAGGAGGTGTGGGTTTGGAAGTAGACAGAGTTTAACATTCTGCTGCAGGCTAGTTTAGTCAATTTGTTTACCTCAGAAAACATGCTGAGAAATGCTTGTTAACATTCCTGTCCTTGGCTGTTGCAGTTCTCCAGAGGCCCATCAATCGGGGTTTGGTGTGGTAAAACTTCTCTTCCCTTGTGATCTAATCAAGTCTCTAGGCACTCTCAGATACCACAGTGTTGAATGTGGTATAAATGCCCAGGCAGCATTATAGATGAGTTTCAGTGTTGAAATTCTGTAGCATGGATCTGAAGGAGTCAACCCTGCTTTGAGGGTCTTTCATCCCCCGCTCTTAGGTTTGTGCATTTCAGTTAATCTCTGTGTCAAATATCTTTCTGATTCACCCTTTGATTATTTATTCTGATGCCAGATAGGAAGTCATTGGTAGGTGCTCTATAAAAGGAAGTATAAAAAGGTTCTACTGCTTACATACTTGCATATAGATTTGTGAGTGCAGCCCTTTCTGTGCCCTATTGCTGTCTTCTCTTCTGATGTCCTGCTCTGCAAGTGGCAGAGAAAGCAACAGTAACACCCGTAAGCACAAAATGAATACAGCTATCATAGAAATAAAATTACTGGCTGCCGAATGGCAACAGCTTAATGAAAATGGGAACAGTTAAACAAATAAAGCCAGTTGAGCTCATAATACTTCTGGGTGGAATTTCACAATATCACTGAGCAGAAATACAATTAGGCATAGAGGAGGAATGTCGAGGGAAGTCGTTCCTGCCTGCATGTTCAGTATGTGAGGCTGGAGGGGAGAGGAATCAGCCTTATGCAGGTTATAAAAGTGTTATCCCTGAGCTGGAGTGGCAATCAAAACACACAGTACGTTGCTGAAGTTTTTTTTAAAGCAAGGCAGAAGGGGGCTTGGTAGCAGAGCAAATTAATGCATTATCTTTTCCTCACTGAAGCCTGATTTCAAATTTTGCTGTAGAAATAAGACCCAAGAGAATTTAGTGGTAATAATTTGTACTTCCTTAGAATCTTCCACTGGCAATAATTAATGCATTTGGACCCTTGCAGGACCACTGTGTATTCAGTGAGTAGCTGTATTCCTGTTTTACAGAAAGGGGAACTGAGGCAGAGTATGACTTGACTAGAGTCATTTGGTGAAGCTTATAGGAGGGCTGAGAGTAGAACCCAGGAATCCTGACTCCTGCACATGCTTTCTTGCCTCTAAACCTCCTTACTTTCTGCTAATGAACCACTGCATAGTCGGTAAGTATTTCAGTCTCTGCTAAGGAGCTTCTCCAGTTAGGCCATAGCAGATGGTATTACTGGTCAGGACTGGGGCATGGTGCCAGATATGTGTGGTAGCAAACTTACATTAACACTACTCACATATGCGTCTGGGTGTTGCAAACTTGTGAATTTGAGGGCTCATGGAAGTATAGACAAGATAAATTTAATATTGTGAAAAGGGAAGGAGGCGTCATTGGTTAATAATGTGTCCAGTGATTAGCTATGGAACTGTGAACGCAAAAGGCGATGAATAAAATAGGAGCCGAAGGAAAGAGTACCCCTTATCAATGATTAAGAAGCAGCATTGATTACCTCAAAAAGCATGGCATCCTGTCTTTGGTTTTGCAGCCAATGGCTGCAGTTTGGAGGGGTTCAGGATATGGGAGAGGGAATTTGATAGTCTTTAGAGGTACAGAAGGAATTCTGGAGGTGTTTTCTCTTTATCAAGATGATGTTGCTTCAGAGGAAATTGTCTTGAACAGTGTTCCCTGCAAGCTGAGCGCTTGGATGGCCTTCAGGAGAGAGTCAAATGCTGCCCACCTGATTAGCTGAGTGTCCACAATCAGCAGTATGTGCTTCTATTAGTGGTGCACATTCACACATGCTTTGGTGCATATAACAAAATTTATTCTGTCCATGGATGGAAAAAAAATTAGTGGGAACCTTTGGTCTTGAGCAGACTTCGTGGGCTTGGTTTCAGATTAATATGGATTCCCAATTACATCAAAGTTGGACTGCATCAGGATTGCTGGGTGCGCTAATACACTATGGAATTTAATTCTCTGAGAAGTGTAGTGAATGAGAGTTTGAATTATCCAATGGAAGGGGGATGAAAAATCTAAAATTCTTGTGTCTGGCCAGAGTGTGTTCCCTTGATTTTAGTTATCACTCAGTCAAATGACGTTTGAGTCAGGAAAACAATTTATTTAAAGGAGTCTCATCTCAGATGTGGTTTTGAACATGATAAAATAATCCCTACATAGAATCTGTAATGAATAAGTTTTGGATCATTGGATATACAAACTCACAAATTTGAAATCCAGAAGGATCCAAGGGTATATTGGTCCCAAGATGAATTTCTGCATATCTGACTTTTATGTTTTCTGTGTTTCTTGCATCTAATTGCACCTGTTTTTGTTTGCTTCTTTGGAAGGAAGTTGATTATTAAGTAGCAGTGTGACATTCTGAATTTATACGTCCAAAACGTGGGCTTCAAAGCCAATAGTCTTCTGATTTCTTGGTGTTAATCTCAGTTCTCCTGCTTCCTTTTCCTAGAAGTCTGCAGAAGTCATTGTCTAGGCTGGTTCTAATTCTTGCAGAGGTGCAGTTTACAGGTGTCTTGTCTTATGCTCCTTTGTACCATGTGCTTTGTATTTCTATAACCCCTTCAATCCCAGAGCTTTGAAATGCATTCCAATTAGAGATTGGGCCTCCCTGGTCCAGCACTCTTGGGACTTGAGGGATCCCAAATGAGGGAGTTTGCTGGAACAGGGGAGGTCAGTGCCAGCCCCTTTGTTTTGGGCCTCTGGGCTCTGCTCCCACCACTGGGCTCTGGTCCTGGTTGCCAGCCCCTGGCTACCAATCTCAGCCTGTAGTCCTGGCCACTGGCTGCCAGCTCCCTGATGGGCTCTGCTCTCAGCCACTGGCTCTGACTTGGCTCCAGCTGCCAGGCTCTGACCACCAGCTCTCTGCCACTGACCCCACCTGGGCTCTGCATCTGGCTGCCAGTTCTCTGCTTCTGGCACAGGGCTCCTGACCCTGGCTGAGCTTGGTTCCTAGCTGCTGGGCCCCAGCCCAGGGTCTCCCCTTCTAGTTTACTGTCCCACTCCTAGCCCAACAGCAGTTGTGGTCCTGCCGTGCAGGTATTTCCACGAGTACTCCCTCTGGGATGCCAGACCACATGTGTAGCTGGATCAGACATTCCCGAACAAGACAGGTCCAACCTGTCTGTACTTTAATCTCTCTACTCCCTGTGATTTATAATGGTGTTGTAGCCATGTTTGTCTCAGATTCTGAAACACACAAAGTGGATGAGGCAATATATTATATTGGATCAACTTCTGTTGGAGAAAGTGACGGGCTTTCTAGCTACATGGAGTTCTCCAGTTCTGGGAAAGGTAAGCAGACCATCACACTTCAATACAAGCTGAAATAAATGAGGTATAAGCAGTTAACACGTTGCAATAAACCATTCAAGATGAAGTGGGTAGCTAAGAAGTCTGCAGGTATAAGAAAAAAGGAGGGTAAGTGGGTTAAAGATTTGTTATAATGAGACGTAAAATGAGCATGTCTAGTGCAGTCACATCTGCTTTAGCACTTATTTTAGCAGAACTTTTCTCATTCAGTCATGTTTGAAAAGCACCCCTGAGCAAACTAAGTTTTGGTGACATAAGTGCTAAGCATAGTACTATGTCAGTAGGAGATGCTCTTCCTCTGATACAGCTAATGCCACTCATTGAACTGGTTTTAGTACGTCAATGGGAGACCACTTTACTCTTGACATAATGCAGCTACACAGGCACTCATAACATGGCACAGCTGTACCACTCTAAGGGCAGGTCTACACCAGACCTGAAAGTCAGTCTTAGATATGCAGTTCCAGCTATGATGCTTGTGTAGATGGAACTGATATATCAAATATCTATTTATCAGGCTGTCCGCGCAGGGAGGTCGACAGAAGAAACCCTCCTGTCAACCTCCCTTAACTCATTAGAATGAGGATTACCAGGGCCAACAGTCAAGTGCTGATGGTTGGATTTAGCACGTTCCCACTAGGGATGCTAAATCAAACCCTGGAAGATCGACTCTGAACCAGCTGATCTTCTGGTAAGCATAGACATACCCTACATTTCTAAGCATAGATATGACCATAGTCCATTATTTTTAGTGTCTAGTGAAATTATGAGTTTAGGCATTCAGGTTCATCTTCTGAGGGTATTGTGCAGGTTCCCCTTGAGAATAAGGAATGTTCTGTTGTGGAGTAATTGTTCTGTGCAAAGTGTTTACCTGTTTGTGTTAAGATTTTTTTTTACATTTTATCAGTTTTCTGTATGTATTCATTCGAGAGGGGAATGATTAGTTTCATCCATATACTTGTTGGGACTTTTGATGCTCAGGGTCAGGTACCACCATGTGTCATGATGGACATTTATAAACCAATGGATGTTAAAAGGCTTGTTATAAACAATATTGATCGTCAGAGTAGAGGAAATACATCATCAGGTTTTGCATCTGTTGCTGCAGGGCCTGATGCTGTTTTGAGCTGATGTTTCCTTGTGTGAGGGAAGCTTGTTTCTGCTGATGAGCTTGGTGAGGTGGGAGGATTGTTTGAGGGCCAGATGAATTTGGGGCAGGTTATTTTCAGGTTTAGGCCCCATCAAGAATGAGTTGTAGTTATTTGATAATACCCCCTCTGAATTACTGTGAGGGGTGGTAGGTGACAACTAAGGACACGCTGTCAGCCTCACTATGTTCACTCTGCACTCACCACGGTGGCAGGAGTTGGAGGTACCCGCCAGCCTGCTTTGCTTGGCTGCGCATCTCCTAGTCCGTTGTGCTCTGTTTCTCTGCAGTCCCAGCCTCAGCCCTGCCCTTTAGCCCTTCATTGCTTGGGAGCTCAGGATGGGGCTGGGACCAGGGATCTCTGCTTTCTGCTACTATGGCGACGTAAAGTGCAATGGGCTGAGAGATGGGCAGTGGAGCAGGCTGCCAGGTAGCTCCAGCTCCTGCTACTGTGGTGAGTAAAGGGGTGCCAATCCTTGCTGGGCTCCCGGTTATCCTCTGGCTCATGTTGCACTTGCAAGGGGGACGGGCAGACCGGGGTGGGAAGAGGTGAAGCGGAGCAGGAGAAGAGCTTGGGGGAAGGGTTGGAGTGGGGCAGGATGGGGGAGGAGCAGAGGGGACACAGGGGCATGGCCTGCAGGTGTTGCCCTGAATCCTGCGTCCCTACCCCGCGGGCAGCCCTGACTGGTCCCGAAAATTTTTTGGCCTTGTCCGAACAAGTATTTTTTTTCTTTTAATTTCCCACTATTGCTCCCATTTTTCAGTCCATGTGGTTGTAGCAATGGTGGGAACTCAAGTAATATATACTCTGTTTAATTTAGATATGCTCTGAGCAAGGTAAACTACAACAGGGCCTAAAAGTGCCCACAGTCACAGAAGCTTACTGCAGCAGCAACAATATTGCTACCCTCTGTCCTTACTTCCCTAATGCTTTTGGGCTACAGTTGGTAGGACTAAAGTTGTATGTTGCATCACTGGGGTGATTTTTCTATTCCTGTTGGCTCTGGAAGAGGGAGTATTGCTCCCCTGGCTGCAGTTATCCAGGGTCCCAGTAATAAGTACTGGCAATGGTCCTTTTAATCCCACATAAAACTAGGGTTGCATTTGCACAAGTTGTAATTATTCTGCTATAGAAAACATCAGGATTCCTTTATCTCTCCTGAGGTCTAAATTACATGCTTAAAGAGTGCAAGGGGCTATTCCAGTTATACTGGAAAAGAATAGCTAGTGTTCTGTCCTTTCCTTGTAAGTTCTTTTCTCTGTCCCTATAAAATGCATTGTTCTGTTTGTACTGTCTGGTGTGTATAGCTGGATATCATCATCTTTCTCCAAGGTGGAATTATTGTCTGGTTTTGAAGAGAGAGGTCACAATTCTAAAGGGAAATGAATTTTGAAGCAATCTTGACCAACTGTAGTGGTGCTATTTCATACCACTAGAGACTCCGCTTTACAGCAGCTGTGCATTTCTTTCCTTCAGTGAGATGTAGCACTAACACTTGCAGAGTGTCTAAACAAAAATACACAATAAACTGCTAGTCCCAGCCCTGGATTTGGGTTGTGATTATTAGTGTTTTGTGCTGCCATGTGGGAGACCCAGATCTTTGCCTAGTCTTCATTGATGATTGTTGTTCTTTACAGAGCCGAAAAGTAAACTACAGGTTGAACCTCTCTTGTCTCGCACCCATGGGACCGACCTGACTGGTGCCATATGAGAGAATTTGCTGCACCACAGGAGGTCAATATTGTCTGGCAACGTTACCAACACTTTCTCTGCTTACTGGGCTCTTAGAAGACATTTAGGGGTAAATTACAGCTAAATAACAGCACAAAACAGAGAGAGCCAGGACTGGAAGCTGTAAACAAACTTTATGGGACCATGGGAAACTTGGCCACACTCGTGATAAGTCATAATCTGGCTAACTAAAATCATGCCAGATTACGGATGTTGCTGGATGAGAGAGTTCCAGATTAGAGAGATTCAACCTGTAGGAACTTTATGGAACATATATGATGTTAGCCATAATCTTTCTTGCCTGTTTCCCTTTAGCTGTGTGCGCTGTGGTCCTGTGTCTGTGGTCCAAGGTTCTATCCTGTAGATGCAAGAGAGAGAGAGGATCATACTTCTTTAAGAGACTGCCACTTAGCTATTGGTACAGACAGTTAGAACTAGGAGATATAAGAGGCAGCTGTATAAGCATTATATCTTGGGAGGGCTGGCTTCAAATGTGGGCTGAATTACGAGGCAAATGAGCTTGGTTTCAGCCTTTCCTAATAGCTGATGCTTTTTCATATTACAAAACATTAGCAGCTCAACAGGATATGGCAATTTTGGTTGAAGAAGTTCAGGACTCTAATAGCAAGGAGAGAGGGATTAATATAGCAGGGAAGGGGTCAGCAATCTGCATAAGAATAGCAAGTGACGTTTTAGGTCACGATTGAGGTGCAGTGGCAGACCTGTGTGTGGGGCCCAGCACTAGACTAGTAGAATGCTTCATATAAGTAGGGCCCAAGCATTTTCAAACCTGTGAAAAATACATCACTTATTGTGAAATCCAATCTCCCCTGCTGCTGAGAACATCACTGGAATGGGGCTCCTAACTCCAGCTGAGCCAGGGAAGGACAGTACTTGTCCATCCCCTGCACAGCTGCTCTCTGAGGGAGGCTCAGACCCACTGCCACCTTCCAGAGCCTCCTGCAGCAGCTCTGGGGGCAGCACAGAAATGAGGGGGACCCCCCCACCACCAACCAGGTTTGCAAACCTACTCTCCCCCTCTCATACACTCATGCCCTACTCTCCCCATCTCATGCCCTTTTGGGGCAGGACCCCAGTGGTTACATCATTGTGAAATTTCAGATTTAAACATTTGAAAACGTAAAATTTAACAGCTTTCAAATTCTATGGCCATGAAATTGATCGTAATGGACTGGGAACTCGCTTGGGCCTTACATGTAAGGGCTGAAGTGCAATAACAGAAAGATTTGTGGATTCAGGACTGGACTAACCAAGAGATGCAACAGCCAAGCTCTGAGCAGGTACCAGCATCAGTACAGAAGGATTAAATCTAGCAGTCAGAGACTGTCTGGCCAGTTTGTATCCTTCAAGTGGTCTATACTGAAAAACAATGAGTATCAAATGTACCTGTCTCAAATCTTTTAATGATGGGTGGGGAGAAGAATTCACAAATGAATTGTCCTATTTTTTTTTCACCTTTTGCATCACCTGCAATGCGTGGGTGTAATCTGTATGCCAGGCACAAGGAAAATCACTCTAGCCTGTTGTTTTCTTAGTGGTGAAAGCAGATTAAATACAATGAACATTAATTTAACAAAACCCATCCTTAGTGTTTATTGCAATTAATTAGCAATCATTCTCTCTGGAGTGACCCTTTGTGGAATTATCTTTGTTCTACTCACCCCCCCAACGTTTTCCAGCTCATGTCCAAAATAAAAAAGGCACTCCCTGAAGTAAGGTGTTGGGGCTGCTGATTTGTTGGCAGGCTGGACCCCAAACAAAGTCTGTTGACAGCATTCTGGGCCTTGCAGAAACTCTCAGCTCGTGGAAAAACATTTCCTATTAAGCAGGTGCAAAGATGAGGGCTCTTTCTGGGCTAGAACAATGATCAGAGTGATTATCCCATGGAAATCAATATGTCATAATGCATGAGCAAACAGGGGAGTCTCAGAACTAGAGATTAGTGGAGCTAGTGAATTACTCCATCTTCCAGTCATACTCTGTGAAATGAGGTGTAGTGGCAGAACAAAGCAAATGTTGCATCTGGCCTTTTGAGTTAAGGTGAAAATAATATATTTGTTTCCTGTTCTTCTTTTCCATAAGGCTGCAGAAGCCATATGGGGACTTCCATGTTGATGTGCTCAGAGAGATACCCCCACAATACACCTTGCACCTTTATGAAGGCTTTCCATTCTGCTGTCATGCAGGCTTCTGAGCTCTATAGCCATGAGTGAAGTAGGCCAGAAGCTGGTTACTTCTTTTCCTCCGCTGTCTCTGCAAAGCTACTGGAAACAACTGAGTAGGGAATGAGGAAGCAGAATTTTGTGGTTTGTTTATTGAATGAACTATTTTTCTTGGTGCTTAGACAGCCTTCTGCCCTCTCTTTGTCTCAAAGTTTAGCTTAAGCAAGCAGTACCCGTGGACTGTATGTTATCTTGAAGGACACAAGATTCAGAGGGGTATCAAGCTGCTTTATTTTGTGTAATAACTGTATGGCATAGAAGTGCCTTGATCCATTTGTCAGCACAGCTGCTCCTTGGAATAGGCCATACGCTGAATGCAACAACACAAATTGCACATAACTGAAAAATACCTGCAGCATACATTAAATCAAAGTGACACAAATGCCCCTTAAAATAGGTTAAGATGCTAATAGGCCAGGAGCGAGTGCCTTAGCTAGAAAAAAGGCCTTGAATACCTATCTTGGGCTGGCACTGTTTTCTTGCAAGATTTTCCAAGTTGACAAAAGTGAAAAACACTTCTGCAGTCATGCTGCCTAAAGGCAGAAAACACATGTACCAGTATTAACACTGCTGTGGAGAAGTATGATATGAGCAGAGAGCAGGGAGCCCTGAACTCCAGAGTTCTACTTTGAGCTTTGCCACTGACACCCTCTGCTTGGCCTCAAACAAGTTATTTAATGTTTATGAGCCTGTCTCCCCCATGTAAAATGAGGATAAGACTTTCCCACCTCCAGGAGATACTAAGAAGATAACAGATGTTTGCAAGCTTCTCTGGAGACGGAAAGCTCTGCAGAAGTGCTAAAGAGAAGGCAGCATCGGTATCTACAGCGCACATAGGAATTAATGTTCTGCACCCCTGTGATTATACGCAGCTCAAGGAGGCTCACTGATAGCTGTTTAGAACTCAGAACCTTGGAGAGTTTTATCGGCAGACTCATCATAAGTTGTATGAAAACTTTTCCAAAGAGAGAATAAGGTGGTTTGTGTTGAGAGCTTACAGCAACAGCCTATGGGAAGAAGCTGGAAACATCTACGTCCTCCTTTTTCTTCTACTACCCTCCTGGGAAAGGGATTCAGGAGAGACGGAAGATCCTAGACAGTTTGGCTTGTGGCTGGGAATCCTGATCTTGTTGCCATGGAACCTGCATGCTGAAAATAATATTAAAACAAACCTAAAATAGTGACCATCAGAGGCACCATGGCAGGGTTAGCTGCTGTGTGGTGTTTGCTCAGGGGTTACTTTAACAAATGTGCCTTGCCCTGTGCTGTTTCCTCACCAGCAGAGCTTCTGGCAAACCACCAAAGAGAGTAAGATTCACAGGGTATGAATTTGTCAGCTGAGAATGCTCCTCAACAGCCTGTGAGTGCCAGGAAACACCATAACCCTGACAGCCAGGTTAACCCAGCCTTGATGGGAGAAAACACCCTCTGTACTACTCTGTACTGGCCCACATGATCTTACCTGGCAACCCTTCTGGCTTCAGGCACCACATAGGGCAATGAATAAAAGGCATGTAGCTCATAGAGCAGCCCTAGAAGAGCTTGTTGCTGGGTTTACCTGGCTCCCATTGATACCAGGGTGAGTAGGGGAGAGCCCGAGCCCAGACTCCCACATCTAAACACAGACTTGGAAAAGATAAAATGTCTTGAGTTAAAATGTGTGCAGAGCTTAACTCTTCCTTGTCCACGCTGATGGAACCAGAGATGGAAAGAAGCAGGCTTCCATGCAGCTGCTGTTAGGTGGCACACTGGCAGCCTAGCAGCTGGCTGATTTTTCAGTACTGTTAGTTGAGGGGCAAGCCTCACTGTGCTGTATGTCAGGAGAGGGGAGGTAGAGACCAGCAAAGTAGAAGATGCTGTCTGGAATGGACAATTCTCTCCTTGCTAGAGCTGCAGTTGTGAGGATTTATCTTTTCCTCTTCCATATGTGAGGTACACATGGGCTTAGCAATGGTAGACAGTCAACGCTAGAGCCCAGATTCCTCCATCTACAGACTGTGTACCTCATGGGCAGCAGCATGGCAAGCTCCCCATCCTCTGCACCCCAACGGCATGCCTCACCCTTGTTCTTCCAAGAGACCAGGGAGGATGGTCTCCACACCTGTTATGTCTCTGGCTTCACTTTGAAATCCTAACAAGGAGACCAGTCAGTGCCAATTGTGGTGGCTTATTGTGAGGATGCTTTGGGCTGAAGTCTCTAATTTATTCCTTGTGGGCCACGTAGCAGCCATTGCATGGGAACACCTCCTGGCTGCTTGCTGACTTGAAGTAGCTTTGAGCCTGCCCTAGGGCCTGCGTAGGAATAAAATGCTGTGTATGCTGTGAAGGACTTGTCTGGTTCAGACAGTGAAATATCTGAACTCCTGGAATGGCACACTGTGGGGATGAGGAAGTTAAGTACCCAGGAGTTTAACTGGATAGCCTGTGGTAAGGGAGACAGTTTCTGCTTGCAACCTAAACGTACGTGTATATAACAAATTAGACCCCCCCGTGCCCCTTCCCTCTGACTTTGCTGTGCAGCACATTGTGACTGACTATAGCTTTGCACAGTGGCTGGGGGACTAGAACTTTGATCTCTAGTACCAAAATCACAGGGCCCCAGCATCATTTACTGTTCACTCGTTTAGGGTTTGCAACACAAAGTTGATTCAATCCAGGAGGAGCAATGGCGTACACATTAGCCAGCTCATAGGCTGTACCACGTTTTTTGGTTTTGGTGTAAAATGATCTTAAATAAGAGGGTTTCAGTGTGCCTCTAAAACATCAGTCATTGGACACTACTGGACACAGGCTAGCCCAGGTCTCTGGTTTGGTAAAGGTTATGAGAGATGGGTCTGAGTCTCTATGTCAACAGGTGAAGTGGTCTCTATGTCAACAGCTGTGAGAGGCTTCCTGTAGCCAATCAGCTGTGTGCTGAGTATACCTCTGTTTCTAAGCATTGCCAGTGCCATAACTGGGCCCTATCAAATTGAGAGTCCATTTTGGTCAATTTCATGGTCATAGGAATTTAAAAATATTTTAGCTGCTTATATCTGAACTTTCATGGCTTTGTAACTATTGGGATCTTGACACAAAAAGGATTGGATGGGGAAAGTACAAGAGAGTACTGCTATCCTTACTTCTGTGCTGCTGCTGGTAGTGGTGCTGCCTTAAGAGCTGGACAGCTGGAGAGCAGCGGCTGCTGGCTAGAAGCCCAGCTCAGATAATAAAGCCACTGCCATCAGCAGTGCACAAGTAAGGATAACATGCTATGGCATTGCCACCCTTACTTCTGTGCTGCTGCTGGTGGGGTGCTGTCTTCAGAGTTGGGTGCCCAGCCAACAGTTGCCACTGTCCAGCCACCCAGCTCTGAAGAAAATACAGAAGTAGTGGTGGCAAAACCATGACCCCTCTCTAAAAAATGTTGCCACCCCCGACCCCCCAAAAAAGCTCCCTTTTGGGTCAGGATCCTCACTTTAAGAAATGCTGGTGTCTCCCTTAAAATCTGCATATATATTGTAAAAGCATACAAAAGACCAGATTTCGTGGTCTGTAATGTGTTTTTTGTGGTTGTGAATCTATCCACAACCTTCATGAGTACAATATACACTCTTAGGAAGGCAAAAATTAATTAGCTAGTCTATCCAGAGCATGTTGATTTTAGATGTAATTGTATCAGGCCTCCATTGGGAGCAGCCTAGGTTGATTGATAGCACTATCCAACTGCAGCTTTTGTTTGCAGAAACTTTCTTTGACGCTAGTTGCAAAGCAGGAAGCCGGTGAGGAGCTCTGGTCTGCACCCTGCCAGGTTTCAGGTCCAAAGCTGATTAGACAAGGGGTTTGTTAAGTTTTATCCCCCTAAATGGATCCTGATGGTTTAGTGCTAGGAATGTTTGTTAACCTTCAGGTTGACACATCCCTACAGCTGCGTGGATAGTTTGCGGTTGGACTGATTTGATTTTAATCCGTAAGTATTGCTTAAATGTCTTTTGCCAGCAAATAAAACCAATGAAAATAACTGATCGATATCACAATCCGTAGGGAGAAAAAATGCTTTTTAAAAGTTGTAAAATACAATTGAAGGGTAACTTCATGCATTAGTGGCTTTATTGAGGAAAGAAGCATTCTTCTTTGAGTGATTGCTCATGTCCATTCCAAGTTGGGTGTGCACAGGCAAATGCCCAGGTGCCGAAGCTTTTAGTCCTAGCCAGTAACCATAGGGTCAGTGTGGTGCCCCCTGGAATGGTGCCCGTATGGGAACCAATATGCACTGCCTGACACCCTTCCCTCCCACCACTCAGTTCCTTCTCACCTTGCTGCTGGTGATTGGAGCTCTTGCTTTCTCTGCTCAGTTCTTTAGCTAGTAGCCTATGGTAGTGTAAATAGATCTTGAAGAAGTGTAAATAGTTTTAGTACTTGATAGTTAGTCTTAGTGTTTTAACTAATAGCCGAGGAGGGGCTTTCCGTCCCCCTCTGAGACTTACAGGATGCACATTTCCATATTTCAATCTACCCTCCTCACAGGAGGTTTCTCAGGTTTGTGGCAGATGAGAGCCATTATCAATTCACAGTCCTGCCTTTTGGTCTGTCTGCGATCACAAGGGTCTTCACCAAATTCATGGCGGTAGTAGCAGTGCACCTACTTGGGCAAGGTGTGCAGCTGTTCCCGTACCTGGATGACTGGCTAGTCGAGGGTTGTTCCAGGGAGCAGGTGAGTCAGCATGTACAGTTGATCTGTCAAACCTGTGTAAGCCTTTGTCTCTTGATCAATGAGGCAAAGTTGAATAGTAACAGAGAGGAAGCCGTGCTAGTCTATACACTATCAAAACAAAAAGCAGTCAAGTAGCACTTTAAAGACTAGCAAAATAGTTTATTAGGTGAGCTTTCGTGGGACAGACCCACTTCTTCAGACCATAGCCAGACCAGAAGAGACTCAATATTTAAGACACAGAGAACCAAAAACAGTAAGCAAGGAGGACAAATCAGAAAAAGATAATCAAGGTGAGCAAATCAGAGAGTGGAGGGGTGGGGAGGAAGATCAAGAATTAGATTGAGTTAAGTATGCAGACGAGCCCCTATAGTGACTGAGAAAGGTCACATCCCGATTTAAACCATATGTTAATGTTCCGAATTTGAATATAAATGTCAATTTGTCCGTTTCCCTTTCTACAAAGGAGCGATAATTTCTTTTCAGTCACACACATACCTTGAGGTCATTGACAGAATGGCACCATTCCATTAAAGTGTTGACTAACTGGTTTGTGGATCTGGAGTGTTTTAATGTCTGTTTTGTGAGGCAAAGTTGGTGTTGGTCCTGTCTCTGTCAATAGAGTTTGTAGGGGCACGACTGGATGCCAGGTGTGCCAGGGCATTCCTGCCGGACAACAGGTTCTGGTCCATGGTGGCCATCATCCGAGATATCCTGGCAGTTCCCACCATGACAGCCAGGTGCTGCCTGCATTTCCTGGGTCACAAAACAGTGTGCACCTTCATAGTATAGCATGCCAGGTTAAGGATGCGCTCTCTACTCTAAGGCTGTCATCGGTGTATCACCCTGTAAGAGACAGTTTAGACCTGGTGGTTACGGTGCTGACACAGACTCTGTTGACCCTGCACTGGTGGTTGGACAAGGGGGTCATCCTCACAGGAGTCCTCTTTGCCCCTCAGCAGCCCTCACTTTCCCTAGTGACGGACTCTTCAGACTGGGAGTGGGGAGCGCACCTGGGCCAGCTACGAACCCAGGCTCTCTGGAGTGTGTCGGACTTTTGGCTCCACGTAAGTGTGAGGGAGCTCAGAGCCATCGGACTAGCATGTGTGATGTTCAAGGCCAATCTGGTGGGACATTGCGTGTCAGTCAGTACAGACAACATGGGAGCAATGTACTATATCAACAAACGGGGATGCACGCGCCTCTCCTCGCGTCATGAGGCCATGATGCTCTGGGACTTCTGCATACAGCGTAACATCATGCTGCAGGCCCTTTACCTGCCAGGTGTGCACAGTTCACTGGTGGACCAACTCAGCAGGTCCTTTATGGATCACGAGTAGTCTCTCCACCCAGAGGTCATTCGTTCTATTTTCTGGAAGTGGGGGTATGCCCGGGTGTACCTGTTTGTCTTCCACCTCAATGTGAAATGCAGGAAGTTTTGCACCTATCGCAATCAGAGCCCTGGGTCCTGGGCAGGTGCCTTCAGTATCCCCTGGTTGGGCAGGCTGATGTATGTGTTCCCTCCAATTCTGCTAGTTCACAGGGTCCTCCTCAATATTTGCTGAGAAGGGGCATTGATCATCTTGGTGGCACCGGTATGGGCCTGTCAGCACTGGTACTCGACCCTCCTGCACCTGTCAATCCACGAGCCGATGACGTTGCCAATCTGGATAGACCTGCTGATGCAGCAAGAGGGGAGACTGCAACATCCCAGTCTCCAGTCACTGCACCTCACAGCGTGGGTGCCGCATGGCTGAGGGACCAGGAACCGGCCTCTTCAGATCCCATAAAGGAAGTATTGTTAAATAGTAGAAGACCCTCAATGAGGGTGACTTATTTGACTAAGCAGAAAAGGTTTTCGGTGTGGGTGTCTCACAGAGGGTTCTCCCTCACAAGCCCCCATCCTGTGGATTTTAGATTACCTATGGGGTCTGGTACAGGAGGGTTTGTCCCTCTCCTCGGTTAGGGTGCACTTAGCTGCTATCTCAGCCTTTCACCCGGGTCATGGAACGTCTTCTGTGTTCTCAGATCCCATAGTGAAAAGTTTCTGGAAGGTTTAGAAAGAATCAAGCCCCAGGTTCAGGCACCACTGCCCCCGTGGGATCTCAATCTGGTGTTAGCCCAGTTTATGGAGTCCCCCTTTAACCCCCTGGCTACCTGTTCCCTGCTGTTTCTGAGTTACAAAACAACATTTTTGGTGGCAGTCACCTCAGCCGGGAGGGTATCTGAGTTGAGGGCACTTTCAGTGGACCCCTTGTACACAGTGTTTCAAAAGGATAAGGTTAGGCTGAGACCTCACTCTGTGTTTTTACTTAAGGTGGCCTCGGCATTTCATGTTAACCAAGACATTTCCCTGCCAATATTTTACCCAAAGCCCCATGCCTCCCTGATGGAGCAATGTGTACACGCCTTGGATGTTAGAAGGGTGCTGGCCTCCTATATGGATAGGACTAGGCCCTTTAGAAGAATGCAGCAACTCTTAGTGGCAGTTGCTGATAGGAGACCAGAAGGCATCAAGGAGTGTGTTACAAGCTCACAAGTGTTCCTCCCCCTCTGATTAGGGCACACTCCATCAGAGCACAGGCGTCGTCTGTGGCGTATTTGGCACAGGTGCCTATCCAGGATATCTTTAGGGCGGCTGCCTGGTCCTCAGTTCATACATTTACAACGCATTATGCTTTGATGTAGCACGCACGGGAAAACACTTTGGGGGGCAGGGCTGTTCTGCAGTTTGTTCGGGTCTCCGACCACATCTCCTAGGCATTGGCTTGTATTCACCCAGCTTGAAATGGACATGAGCAATCACTCAAACCAGAAAAGACAGTTACCTGTTCTGTAACTGGTGTTCTTTGAGGTGTGTTGCTCATGTCCATTCCAAAACCCTCCCGCCTTCCCCACCCTCCCTCCTTTTAGCAGCTGGGCATGCGCCTGTGCACACCCAACTTAGAATGGACATGAGCAACGCATCTTGAAGAACACCAGTTACAGAACAGGGAACTGTCATTTCCTTGACCCGTAGCTAGAAAGTTACAAATTTAATATAATGAACCATTTTACCATGAAATTTAGTGGTTCTTTGCTTATTACATTTTGCTGTTTATAAAATACACTGCTTAGTGTAAAACCTGAATTTACTAATGATCAGAAGAACTACTTGGGAAATCAGAGCTGGTCAAGTTATATGGATGATTTCCTGATAAGCTTTGACTAGCTCACTTGGCAAAAAATATTTCTTTTTATCTTCACATCCCTACCAACTCCCTCCAGCTCATTAATGCTAGAGAAGAGAGCATGAATATGCACAGGAGGTAGGGACTGAATAACTGCCCTTTCAGTAACCACACTCAGTGGATGTGAGCCTATTATTAGGTTACTACTGGAGTGACAGCAGCTGCCATTGAACATTCTCCAGCACAGTGATATTCCTATAAGGATCCCTCTTTTGGAGTTAGTGCTTTCAGGAAAAACAGCTTTTCCCATGCAAAGACCTCCAGGCAGGGAGGGGGACATAGTTCAAATCCAGCCTGAGCCTCTGGACTACTGTGTAGACCTCCATCATCCCTGACTCCCATCCCTCTGTTTTGTTGCTGACTTTACATAGGTTATTTAAACCTTTAAACATGGCTAGGCTCAAATGTTTTAACCCAGTGGGGCAGACAACCAACATCATAAGGGATTCGCTCAACACACTTTTCTTCGTATTTTAGACAGACAATTTGCTGAGTGTGTGGCTAGTAGGATGCTGCTGTTGCTAAACAGGGAAGCCAGCTACCCACTAGATGAGCAGGCATCAGACACCAGGAGCCCAGATTATAAATCACTGAAGGCACCTTGTGTACATAGGATGTTGGCAGCACTGGCATCTTCTTGTGGGGAAGAATGACTGCTTTCCTTAAGGTTTTGACCATGGTGTAAAAGTACAAATGTTTGCTGTCATCACACTTGCACCTTGATGCCCAGTGAGGAAAGTAACCTTCACTTGGCATCAGCTCTGCTGTGGCCCACAGGAAGGGAAGGACGTAGGAGCTCATTACAGGGCAGATGCTTCCTTTGAACTTACACCAGAGAGAGTAAGAAGTGAAGAAGGGCATGTGTTGCAGCCACTCAGATATCCCAAAAAAGGTTTGAACGATCCTCAAGTTTTCTGTCCTCTCTTACCTTTAGCAGGACATACAGTGTGAATAAAGAACACAGCTCAAGGAAACTATATGATTCATGTGGGGACAAAGCACACAGGATTTGTGATGGGATGAATCACAGAAGTCTCCTTAGGGTTCTCCCCTGGTATGCAGATGATGCTAGTCAGGGCTTTTTTCTGGTGGAATGCATCAAAATGGAGTTCCAGAACCCTTTTTCCCCCAGCCAGGGATCCTGTGGCTGGCGCTGCCAACAGGTCTCCACTCCCCAGCCGGTTCCCAGCTGTGGGGCTGCAGGGTCTCTCCTACCTCCCAGCTGGGGATCCCACAGCTGGCACTGTCAGCAGAACTTGAGTTCCAGCACCATTTTTTCTAGGAAAACAAAAGCACTAGTGCTACTGATGCCCACCTTCTTGCTCTCCAGGGCTCCACTCCATGCTGTCCTGTTGGGCTAGATCCTCTGGTCTCCCCCAAACAGGGTAGAGAGTTGGAGTTACTGCCCTCTTTTCCCCCCGCCCCAGCACAAACGCTGAACCAGTTCATCTCTGGGAGGGTGCAGTTCTAATAGCTGAGCACCCAGGAAATCAACCCCCAAAAGGGACCAAAATCTCACATAAATCCATCTTACGCCATGTAAAAGTTTTTTGCACAGAGAAAGCTTATAAGGATGTCCACCCTCTGTATCAGTGAAAGACATGGGACAGTGGTTGCTTTGCCCCCACCCCCCATGCCTGTAACAGTTATTTAAATTGGGCTTGCTAATAAACAAAAGTATTTTAATAACTATAAAAAGTAGGATTTAAAGTGAAAACAGTCAGGTCAAAGTAAGTTACTATATTAAAATAAACAAAAACTGCTTAGCCAGTTCTAACCCCCTGAGAAACTTGTTACATACAAATCTTACCCTAAACAACTGTTCTTATCTCAGGTAAAAGCTTCAAATAAGAGCTGATATTTTACTCTGACTTGAGTCTACAGCCATGGTGTCCAGCACACTAGCCACTAACACATGTGGCTATTTGGCTGGTTGAGTGCAACTAGTTGGCTTCGACAATAACTGTATTTTCAGAATAATGTGGCTAGTTTGCCACATTAGAACACACAGAACTGGTTGAACACCACAGGTCTAGATGTTCTTTGAAGTTCTTTGTATCCCCTTAGGGTGGGCTAGGCACTTTCAACAGCTGACTGAAGACAAAAGCTGAGTGCTTCGCATTGCTTAAATTGACTTTTCTTCAGGGCAGGAATCCTTTGTTTGGCACCTCCTATCCCTATGGAAAAATGTCAAGTTCAAGGTTGATTTCAGTACCTGGTGGCATGGTCACATGTCTTTCTAGGACCAACCACAGTTTGGGTTTACAGGACAAATGTGACCATCCGCAGGTTGTTGGTTTGACTATTGAGTCTTAATGTACCTGAAGTATCACTATCGACTCTCATTGGCACATTTAGAACTATACATAGATTCACACTTCTCATTTCTAACTTCACATAAAAGAATGATACATGTACAAAAATAGGATATACAGATTCAGCAGATTGTAACTGCAAAATTGATAAGTTACATGACGTGTTTTGCATAAAGCATCTTTGAGTTATGCACATTCATATTCATAAACCAGTTTTCAAAACGTGGGGGGTGTGACAGAGTTGATTTGAGTTTTAGGAAGATATGTGTCAATCAGATTAAAAGTCCAAGTCCCTCAAACTTTGTTGGGCAGGAGAGTGGTCTGTGGCATCCTCCATTTCTTCCTTCTCTATCACCCTTGTGTGAGATCCTCCTTTCTAAGCTTGTCTGCATTGGTCCAACTGTCAGGTGGGGAGTGTGTGCATACAGAGAGATAAGTGTTCAGCTTCATTGGGTCTGAGCAAAGTGTTCTAAACCCTGCTGGGCCTAGGGAATGAACAAAACATCAGATTGAGGCAGCACACTGTTACCCATAGCTGATCTGGAATTTACCTAGCTGAGTAGTCTCTCTTCCCACATATCCATGAGCTGTGCAGAGAGGATCATGACTCTTGCTGTTGATTGTTGGAGCAGACTTTTCTAATTCCAGTGTCTGAGCATTCATTCTCAGTAGAGAGCCCTCACCCATGGAAATTGCTCTGGTTTACCAGAGCTCAAGGCTGGTGGCCTTCTATTCAGGTTCTAAGCTGTCTTGTCTAATCAGGCTCGGGTCAGGGCCCAGCCCATCATACGGCAGGAACAGACATTTTATTTTCATCCTGTTCTGTGTGTATCAGTTTGGTGCTCGCAGTAAGAAGTCAAGATGCTGTCACTACAGGCACTGTATAAATATTTCAAGAAAAAATAATCTGTCTGCATGATATGTTGGGACCATTGTCTATCAAATCTAAGGCCAGAGACCTGCTGTTTCTCACTGAAGTCCTTAAATCTCCATTGGTAAATATTTTCATTGGACTAGTGTTTTCTTGTCTCTCTCACCAGAACTTGTGCCTCTTGTTTGATGCTGGCATGGCTTCCACTTGTTCCCAAGGTCAGCTGTACCATTTGTGGAACCCAAGATCCCAGAAAGGTGGCTTATCAGGCTACAAAATATGTCCCCTCTTACCTGTTATCAGAGAGGAATCTGGCAGAGGTGTTGTTCCACTCTGCTGTCAGAGGAGGAGATGTGGTCAGCTGGGCAGAGATTGCAGGGGATGTGATCCCCAGCAAGCTGCCTTAGTTAGGGTCATCTGCAAGGACAGATGAGGAGGGTTTAACATGCTTTAGCTTGGATTGGGGTTTCTGGCTGCTAATTCCCAGAAGCTGTGCAGTGTAGGGGCTGACAAGGTGTCAGGTTAGAATCCAGAAGAAATCCTTCTTGGCCTGACCAGAAACCCAGGTCTGTTGTTGTTCCACACCATGTGGGGTGACGTTACAGAAAACAATCTTGGAGCAAGTTAACTGTTGGGACTGGGTGTTTCTTTCTCTTCAACCAGTTTTGACTTTGCTAGAGTCTGAGAGGAAACCTTACCTGCACGTGAAAAGATCTCTGTTACTGTGAGCTACCCCATGTAGTTACAGAAATCTTAATTCAGAACACTTCAGGAAGCAAATGGAGCTGTGGGGTTTTAACTTCCTCCTGAAAAGTTTCAGATCGGTACATTGGGGAGACCTGGTTGGTTTTGAGTGGAACAGGGTGAAAAGAGATGAGAGGCCAGTTGTACATCTTGAAATAACCTTTCTGTGCCATTTAGCTTTTTCAGTGCCTGTTCTACAATTCCCATTTCCCCTTACATGTTGCTTTGGTTTGCAGCTAACAGTGCCTAATAATCTTCTGAAGGGTGCTGTTTGTCCTGTCTGGGTGTGAGCAGCATCTCATCCCTGCCAGTGTTACTCGTTCATCTCAGAAAGAAACAGTCCTGTCACAGCAATTGAATAACTAACCAGCCAGCTCTTCCCTTTGTCTTCTTTCCCTTTTTCCCAGGAACTGTTGGTTAATCATGGATAAACCCTGGCAGCCGCCAAAGAGCAGAACACAAGGACCACAGAGGCCCTTTGAAGCCCAACATCATTCTGGATTTTTGCTGACCAAAATCGGTGCCTTCTGTCTGTAGCAGTCCAAGAAAATGACATGATTCCTCTTCTAAATGCCTGCATGTATCAGTCTCACTGGATGTTTTTGGGCTGGCTGGGGGCAGGGGGTGGGATGGTGATGGGCAGCCAAATGTGCTTCACCCTTTGTTCATTGTAAAAAGAAGCCTGTGAACACAGGTGCCTACATCATGGCACATAGCTTAGATGCCCATGTGACCTGAGGCCCAGTTGACTTCATATTAGTTTTGGTTTCACTTATCCATTGTGTGTTTCAAGTGCTGTTGCCTTTGTCCTTGTGCTTCAGCGAAAGGCATCTGAACTATTTGGGGAAGCAACCCTGACCTGCTTGTTAGGATTAACTGTTCCTAGCATGCTCTTGTGATTAACACCAGCAAACACATTCCTTGCCTTCCAAGGCTTTTTCCTAAGAACAATAAACTGTCTAATGGTCACTGTGTCCGTGACATACTTTCAGCCCTGTGAGTTTGAAGCATTGCTCCTTACTATCCCTCCAACCCCTGGAGCAGCAAATATCTCAATTCCCAATAAGCATTAAGAATAGGGATAGATATAGTTCCATTCACTGTTTGTAAATTATTTGTTTCAGCCCAGGTGCGGAATGTCTTTGGCTTTTATGAACATACTTGGAAGGCGACGAAGCCTTGGCTGAGAGGGAACTAGTTTTGAGAATCATGCAGGAAAAAACATCACTTATTGAATGCAGAACCTTCACTATGTGGATCTTGTGCATGTTGCCTCTCCCTCTCCCTCTACCTGCCCCCACACCCACTTCACCCTCCTCCCTCTCTGTGGAACAAGGGGCAGTACAGAACAGCATATCTAGCATTGCATCCCTATCCATGTTCGGAGGCAGTTAGTCTGTCTTGACTGTATTTCTTTGGGGGTCTCCTGTCATCTGCACAGCCTAGCTTGAGTTTGTGCCTGGGTATGTGTATTGCTTTCAACACTCTTTCTTGTGTGTATAGCACATGCAGTGATCATTTGCCCATCTTTGACATGCCGCCAGCTGTATGGTTGGACCTGGTTCATTATTTCCCATGCCAAGAATGCTACACAGCACTTTCGGACAGGAAATGAATAACTTCTCCAGTTGAATCCACAGGGGGAATATTAGGTAGCCAGAAAGAAATGAGCGGAATTGGAATTTAGCCAAGATATACAACCCACACCAAAGCTAGTGAAAAATTGACCATGTCTTCCATAATCACATGAGATCAGCGCCTTCATTTAATGCCTTACCCAAAATGGGGCAGCTCCAGCTTTATAGTTCCCCTCACAGTGGCTTTGCATGTTTGGCTCCATAGTAAAGAGTGCTACCTAATGAGTCGTCACTGAACTTTGCCACTCATCATGGGTGCACTTATACTGGAAATGTGCCCGTTCGTCAGCTCAGTCTCCTGGCCTTCCACACCTCCCGTTAAGCTGGATGAGTGGCAAAGCCCTGTTCATGATGCAGGGCACTGTGTTCACTCTTGGCCCTTCCTTTGTTAAAGTCACAGATTTCCCACAGATTCCAAAGTTGCTGCACTGCTCAGGTCAGACCCACTGGCCCTTGCGGAGGAGAAGCAGCTTGGAAAACCAGAGCTGGGCGCTTTGTGCCCTCAGGTCTGTGGATGGCTGTTTTAGGGGAGCTTTCTGTGCTGCTCCAAACCAGCAGGCCAGGGCTCCTGCTCTGCTCACTGCATGAACGTTCTGTGGAGCAGAGCATGAGAGCCACATATCTTCTGAGATTAACTGCAGGTAAAGTTCATCTCCAGGTGACTACTAGTTTTTAGTTACTATTGAGTTTTAGGGGTGATTGTCCCTCTTAGCTTGCCTCTTGCCTTGTCTCTCCCCCAGCTTTGCTTGGTGCATGTAGTCTTCATGACCTGCACTTCAGCCTCACCAGTTTGTGGGGAGATGGCTTATGATGCCAGGGCTGAATATTTAGCTGGAAATGGGTGACCGGGATGGATCACTTGATTATCTGTTCTGTTCATTTCCTCTGAGCCACCTGGCATTAACCGCTGTCAGGAGAGAGGACACTGGGCTAGATGGACCTTTTGGTTTGACCCAGTACAGCTGTTCTGATCTTATTTTGCTGCATAGGACAGCTTTCTCCCTGAGGCAACTGTAATACATTTCCATGTTCTTTTGTAATTAGCTTTATTTACCAAATTGGCAATTCCTCTGTTGAGAAATAACTGATTACAGCATTCAGGGAGTTGCTGTTATCTCAAGATATGCAGGTGTCTGTGAAACATAAACAGATGTGATCGCTCACATAATGAACCCAGTAGATGTGGGAGGGAGGGATCCAGTTATAAAAATGCAAATGCAACATCTCTGGCCCTGTTCAGGTTAATGCAGGCCAGGTGTACTACCACTTTTGTGCAGCCCCAGTGATACCAGAGTATCATCTGATGCTATCGGGCAACTCCTAATGAAGCTCCCGATTTGTTTAATTGCCTTTATTTTCTCTGTCCTTCAGTCACTGCCCCAATCCACTGCTGAGCCACCTAATCAGAAACCTTAGATGAGATGGCAGTGGCATGAGGTTGGTCATGACAGAAATGTCTGTTTTGTAGCCTCTGTACTCACTATCCTATTACTGTCATATTTCTTACTTACTAGTGCTGTAGGTCCTGCGTCAGAAGAATTAATGGAGAGCAGGATACATATGAAGACTGAAATAAACTCATCTGACATGCTTTATGTGGAGCCCAGTGATGGGGCTAGAAAGCCAGCAGTAAAGGAGGGTGTGAGGGTGAAAGCCTTTCAGCTCTGGGATAACAGCTAAATTTGTCTCCTGGGAGCACTGCCATGAAATGAGATTTAGTAGGTCTCAGAACTACAATTCCATCCTGCAAGGAGATAGCCTATCTGCTTTTCAGGAGGTCCACTGTACTTGTTCCTCCTGCACTGCTGAATAGTTCCACTGGAAGTTACTAGCTGCCATGTTCCCCATCATCTTCCTCTGAGGCCTCTGGGCTTGCAACAGATCAGATCTGTTTAGAAAGTTTACATGGGGACCCCAAAAAGAATTCCTGGCAATTGAGTCTTGGATACTTTCTGAGCAATTATGAAAGTTCTTCTGTCTACACATAATACATCATCTGTAGTGAGTGTCTCTGGTACATTTTTTCCCCTTTTCCCATGTCCTGTGTTCCTAAGGGCCTTGCAAAGATGGGAGACATCCTGTACGCTGCAATGATTGGCTCCTGTGGGTTTTCTCTCCATTTGATTCCTTGACTGCCTGTTCATGAAATCTCTGTTGCTTGCTGCACAGCTTGATTTTCATGGGTGATTGTGATGGCAAGTGTTAGATAAACTCTTAAGGGGTAAAAATTGTTGTGATTTCAGTTTGGTACCCAGTGGCAGGTAGTTTTGTCCTCATCACACAACCGGTCACACTTGGCACTAATTGGCAACGTAAGTCTCCACCATAATAAACAAGTATTGTGTGGACCATAGAAACTGAACTGCTTTTCACCCTTAGAACAAGGTCCTTTCAAGACAAGATTGAAGAATAATGGGGACAGCTTGCTCTATGGCCATCTTCGCTACACATTTAGTGGATAAGTAGGACTTTAGTATCTACTATTTCCTCCAACCTCTCTTACCTACACAAAATTCACCCAGGCAGATTTTCAGACAGTTCAGCTGAGCATCTGCCTAATTACTTTGCTCGTTCAGCTAATGTAGTTGTGTACACAAACAGGTAATTTGTGCAGAAATGCAACTAGTTAGCATATGATGTGTACAGTTGTGGTAAGTGTGTGTGTGAAAATTAGGTTTGCAGAATGCCCAGTTACAAACTGTTTGAAAATGGCTGGATGAATAGGAATTAAATAAAAGAACTTGCTTCCATGCGAAAGCTCCTAGCATGGGAACAGTAACAACAAAAGACTGAAAATATAGCAAATAAAAAACTAATAATTCAAAATTTTCCAAGAGGCCTCAGTGGTTCTTTAAAGGCAACATTCAACAAGCACTCGGGAGCTCTAATATACAAGGGCATCTCAGGCTCTCTAAACACAGAATTTATAATATTGCATAAAAACACAATCCACCGCCACCTGTTGTTAATATTTCATGCTTGATTTTACAAGATGCTTTATCTAATATCCGCTCTGCATTTGTACCTTTACCAGCTCTGCCTTGTCCATGATGAGAGAGGCTGTAAGAAGAAAGGCAATCGCCAAGTTTGTGTCTAATCTTTGTAGGAGGGTTTTGTGCAGCTGTTGGGGTGAAGAGTTAGTCTCATTTCCTATTTCATAGTCTGCTGAATCCTGTGATCTCATGCTATGTGTTTCCTTTCCAGGCAGAATTTCCCTTTTGTCTTTTAAGGTATTATTTATTTTATTGCCAAACTGGTTAAAAGCTCCTTTCTGGAGCCTAGAGGGGTTGAGCTTCCATTGGCAACATTGTGACTTTCATGATGAGGTCCTTAACTTTGCATGATGGCCTATTGTCATGCTTGTCACAGTTTGTATGTGGAGTGGAAGAAATATAGGTTCTGTGTCCTGGGCTTTCCCTCCTGCCTCTTTCCTACCAATTGCTGTGGGAGAAATGTACCTATTTAAAATACAGTCAACAGCTGCAATGGCCTGTTGTGTTAGTCTTTGTGTACACACACATTAACCATTACAACGCACACCAAGTAAGAATACCTTTTGGCTATTAGTAAAAATGGTCAGGCATGGCACCCCATGCTTGGAGTGCCCTTTGCCCCTGCCAGTCAGATGCTGGCCATGGAAAACAGAATGAATCACTTGGTGATTGCCTGTTCTGTTCATTCCCTCTGAAGCACCTGGCATTGGGCATTGTTGAAAGACAAGAAACTTGGCTAGATGGGCCATTGGTCTGACTCAGTATGGCCATTCTTACCAGCATCTCTCCCCTCTCCAGCTGATGCAACACAATTAGGAATTACTGGATATCTTTCGCCAGAAGCTTGACAGCAATACAGAGTTGTGTAGGCATGGTCTCTAGCACCTGCTTGTCTTGATTTGAACTTCTGTATAATTGTCCTTGTGGAAAATGGCTGTAATGTTCTTGATCTGATCAACTTTCCTCCACCACTACTATGTGAGTGTATCTCACTGTCGCCTCATTGCCCCAGTTCTGTAGGGCTAACACGTGATACAAACTAAAGTCGTTTCAGAGCCTGATCTTGCAATCCTCCTTGTGTGGACAATTTTTCTGTGCAAGTAATGATACCCCTCCCCCTCTAGTATCTAATTACACTTGCAGAGTGGTGATAGTTTGTGGGTAGCCTGGGACAGAGCCAGTGGGGGAAGTGGATCATCTTTCAGCACTAGCAAGGCTCCATATCAAAATGAGTCCATTGCATTTAATCATAATGCTCATTCTGTCTTCATACTTTTGCAGCCAGTCTGCTCAAGGCAGCAAGTAACTTTCTTTGTTCTCTTGCTGGAGAGATGAACAAGCAAGCTGTTGTTTCTGTGCTAAAGGTAAACTCAACTGCTCCTCTGGCGTCTGAAACAAACTACAGCTGGCAACCCTCATCTGTCTATCAGTGCTCCAAATTACATGCCCTGTTTGCTGTCTTCTTGAAATGTTTCTCCTCCAGAATGTGCCCTTGATGGGATTGGAACAACATGGCAAACAACAAAGCCCCCAGTTAGCTGCCTAGACTCCAGTGTAATGAACTGGGGGAGAGGGATGCCTGAGACTGTGATCCATGCAAGCCAGCACTGTAATTTTATAGCCCCACAGCTTGAGTCAGCTGACCTATGCTCTGAGACACAGTGCAGTGAGTGTTCTAGCGCCATGTAGAACTTCCCAAAAATGTCTTTTGAAGAAATGAGTGTTAGTCACTTGCCTTGCTCCATATGAAACAGGTAGTAGTGGAGTCCATGTTGAACTTTTAGCTCATTGTTTAGGGTGCTCTGCCAGAGGAAGGGGAGAGGGTTTGAACTGAGGTGGGGGTATTCCAGTTCACAAGAGAGTCCTCAAACTGCTGACCTGTAGGATATCCTGATGACAAGCTCCCAGAGCCTCCTGTTGAAGCTCTTGCACTCTGGATAATTGATGAAGTGATTGGAGCAAGGGGACAGGACCTGAGGTCTCCCACCTCCCAGTTGGGTGTTCTAATCACAGGATTCTAGAGTCATTCACATTCTCTCTCGGCCAATGATTGTTCCATTGTGGCTGAATAGTCATTAAGCCTCTGGCCACATTTGAATAGGACCCAATCTAGTAGGTTTGCTTGGAGGCTACCTACTGGATCAAGCCTCCGACCCCCAGCTTAAGTGGTCAAACATCTATCTTCCCCTGGCTTGTGGATTATTTTGGGGGCTCGGTTGGGAGATGGGCATCCAGACATCTAACATAAGGCAGCAATGCATGTGCCCAGGAGCAAGAATATAGGTACCAAGGGCACTTTTACTTTCAAAAACATAGGTGCCAAGGGAACTGAGAGGCCTGCACAGTTTGGAAGGAGTTTTGTGGATCACAGTGGAGCCACACCTGGGACTTAGGACACTAAACCTGAAAAGGTGCCTTCATGGATCCTACCCTAACAGCTTTTGACCACTACTGCTCCTTGTTGGTTTTGACCTAATTTGTGGATATGAAAGACTCAGTGCTCCAGTAGTTAGTGACCGCAGCTTGTCTCCCTGGGTATTTCAAACATGGTATTGGATTTCTGACACCCTCGCTGAAATGGCTCCTTTAGCTTCTAAGATGTGGAGTCACTATCTGAGGTTTAGACAATACAAGAGCCTTCCAAAGATGGGAATGCCTTTATTTAATCGATCTCCAAATGATCAAACCATAAGGCCTTGGCCTTCTCAAAGGACATCAAAGCAGAAATTTTAAAACTGAGTTAAGGAAACAATTGTGTAATTAACCTGTGGAACCTACTGCCACTCAACCTCCTTTCGGCCAAGTTTAGTCAGGGTAATAGCTCTGTATGGATAATGAGAACATCCACTGCTACGATGGATGAGGGGACATAGAAGAGATTGGAACTTTCTTGCTTTGTGCATAAGCCAACTTCTAACTGGCAAAGTTGTAGAATACGTTCCCACCAGGGAAGCTTTTCCTAGTTGCTCTCAAGAGGGAAGTGTGCACTTTTTTTAGAAGCGTGTGGTACTGGCCACTGTCCAAGACAGGATAGTGAGCTAGACAGACCATGAATCAAATTTGGTGTGACAATTCCTAAGCTCCCAAGGGTTTTAAGGTAGGCTGGAGAGATTCCAGAATCCTATTGAATACTTTTCCTGGAGTAGACAGTAACATGATGTCCCTCTAGTTTTTGCATTCCTTTAGGTTGCCTTTCTTTGGAAGCTTGATATGGTAACCATGTTTCCAGTCTTGTGGGATCTCTTCAGTGTCTCAAATTTTCCCAAATAGATTATACATCATGTTGATTGATGTCTCAGTGTGTGCCTTGATTGCTTTTGCAGGGATGTTGTCTGGATGAGGGCTTTTCGGATGGGTAACGTGTTTTCTGATTTCTTCTTTTTTTGGTCTGTTGCTGTTAATTTGCAGAGGTGTATTTGCAGGTGGCAGCGCCGGAGATTCCATGTGAACAGGGTGGTTCAGTAGCTCTTCTAAGTGTTCCTTCCATCTACTGAGCTGCTCACTTGAGTTTGTTAGCACATGCCGCTCCTTATCCTGTAATGGCTGATCCACTGTACCCTGTGACCCAGCTAGCTTCCATATGATGTCATACAGCTCTTCCAAGTTTCTCTGTTATGCAGCTTGTTCCGCTTGTTGTGCAAGATTTCCACAAATTTCTTCTTGTCCCATTTTACAGCCTTTTAAATTGTTTGTTAACTTCTGAATACAGTCTCTGAGCTTCTGCTTTGGCTGCTCTTGTTTTGCTGCTGTTGATTGTTGCTTTTCTGTCCTTGCGTGCCTTCACTTTTCTCAGAGTTTCTGCTGTGAGCTATTCTTTGAGACACCTTGTCCTCTTCGCCAGTGTTTTATCATAGGTCTCTTCCTAGGGTGTTTTGATGTGTTCCCAAATTTGTTCCACAGTATCATCTTGCAAGATAAGGTTTGTCAGAAGTGCATATCTTTTGGACAGCTCCACAACACCATCACACTGGAAGGGGATGACCTGGAAGATAAGGAGCAGTTCATCTGCTGGTGGGAGTATTATGGGCAGAGACAAAGGGACAGATAAGAACATAAGAACATAAGAATGGCCATACTGGGTCAGACCAAAGGTCCATCCAGCCCAGCATCCCATCTGCCGACGGTGGCCAATGCCAGGTGCCCCAGAGAAGGAGAACAGAAGACAATGATCAAGTGATTTATCTCCTGCCATCCATCTCCTGCCCTTGTTCTGAACGCTAGGGCACCATACTTTATCCCTGGCTAATAGCCATTTATGGACCTAACCTGCAAAAATTTATCAAGCTCTTTTTTAAACCCTAATAGAGTCCTGGCCTTCACAGCCTCCTCGGGCAAGGAGTTCCACAGGTTGACTGTGTGCTGTGTGAAGAAAAATTTCCTTTTATTAGTTTTGAACCTACTACCCATCAATTTCATTTGGTGTCCCCTAGTTCTTGTATTATGGGAAAAGGTAAATAATTTTTCTATATTCACTTTCTCCACACCATTCATGATTTTATATACCTCTATCATTTCGCCCCTCAATCGCCTCTTTTCCAAACTGAAAAGTCCCAGGCTCTCTAGCCTCTCCCCATATGGGACCCGTTCCAAGCCCCTAATCATCTTAGTCGCCCTTTTCTGAACCTTTTCTAATGCCAATATATCTTTTTTGAGGTGAGGAGACCACATCTGCACGCAGTACTCAAGATGTGGGCGTACCATAGTTTTACATAGGGGAAGTATGATATCTTTTGTCTTATTATTGATCCCTTTTTTAATAATTCCTAACATCCTATTTGCCTTACTAACTGCTGCTGCACACTGCGTGGATGTCTTCAGAGAACTATCCACTATAACTCCAAGATCCCTTTCCTGATCTGTCGTAGCTAAATTTGACCCCATCATGTAGTACGTGTAATTTGGGATATTTTTTCCAACATGCATTACCTGACACTTACCCACATTAAATTTCATTTGCCATTTTGCTGCCCAATCACTCAGTTTGCTGAGATCTTTTTGTAGTTCTTCACAATCCCTTTTGGTTTTGACTGTCCTGAACAACTTGGTGTCATCTGCAAACTTTGCCACCTCACTGCTTACCTCATTTTCTAGATCATTGATGAACAAGTTGAACAGGATCGGTCCCAGGACTGACCCCTGGGGAACACCACTAGTTACCCTCCTCCATTGTGAAAATTTACCATTTATTCCCACCCTTTGTTTTCTGTCTTTTAACCAATTCCCGATCCATGAAAGGATCTTTCCTCCTATCCCATGACCACCTAATTTACATAAAAGCCTTTGGTGTGGGACCGTGTCAAAGGCTTTCTGGAAATCTAGGTATATTATGTCCACTGGGTGCCCCTTGTCCGCATGTTTATTAACCTCTTCAAAGAATTCTAATAGATTAGTTAGACACGACTTCCCTCTGCAGAAACCATGTTGACTTTTGCCCAACAATTCGTGCTCTTCTACGTGCCTTGCAATTTTATTCTTTACTAGTGTTTCTACTAATTTGCCTGGTACTGATGTTAGACTTATCGGTCTATAATTGCCAGGGTCTCCTCTAGAGCCTTTTTTAAATATTGGCGTTATATTGGCCGTCCTCCAGTCATTTGGTACCAAAGTGGATTTAAAGGATAGGTTACAAACCACTGTTAATAACTCCGCAATTTCACATTTGAGTTCTTTCAGAACCCTTGGGTGAATACCGTCTGGTCCTGGAGACTTGTTACTATTCAGCTTATCAATTAACTCCAAAACCTCCTCTAATGTCACTTCAATCTGAGTGAGTTCCTCAGATTTGTCACCTAAAAAGGCTGGCTCAGATTTAGGAACCTCTGTAACATCCTCAGCCGTGAAGACTGAAGCAAAGAAATCATTTAATCGCTGCGCAATGGCACTGTCTTCCTTGATCGCTCCTTTTATATCTTTATTGTCCAAGGGCCCCACTGCTTTTTTACTAGGCTTCCTGCTTCTAATGTATTTAATTCAATACATTGTGTTTTGATTTAATTTAATTATTTAATTATTACTTAATTATTATTTAATTTAATTATTTAATTCAATATGGTGTTTCAATTCAAACCTAATCAAGACTCACAGCTTCCAACTGCCTGCCTGAGCACATGGCCTTTCAAACAAACACTCAGTACCAGGTTGGGGAAAGCAAAGCTGCATTCAAGACTCTCCATCCCATATGGAGTTCTCAAATAATATCTGCAAAGATGAAACCTCAGATTTTCAACACAAAGGTGAAGAGTGTGCTGTTGTATGATTGTGAGACCTGGTGTACTAAAAAGTCTTCAAATCACAAGCTACAGACGTTAATAATCAGATGCACGAGGTGCATCCTTTGCATCAAATGACAAGACTTGATCACAAATGAGGAGCTTTGGAACAGAGCAGGTCAAGAACCACTCTACATTCAAATCAAGAGTAGAAAGTGGGGATGGCACGGTCACACTCTCAGAAAACCATCATCCAGCATTGTCTGTCAACCTCTCACATGGAACCAGCAAGGAAAACGCAAAAGAGGAAGACCTCAGACAACGTGGAGAAGCTCTACTGAGACTGAAGGACAACAACTGGGGTTCTCCTGGAGCCAGCTAGAAGTTTTGTCCTGAGACAGAGTGAAGGTGGAGGAGACTTGTAGATGGCCTATGCTCCACTCGGAACACAAGGGTTTAAGTCACATTAAGTGAGAGATTCCAGATTTAAACTACTTTGAGCTCACCTAATCAAGGAACCAGCTTGGAGATTTGAGTGATTATCTCACAGCAAGAATCAGAAGGCCCATTCCTTCCAAGTCAGTTATTTGGCAAGGACCACTTGCACATTCCCTTTGATCTGCTGGCTCTGCCAGTGAATGCATCATGGCATTGTGTTTAGTAGTATTTTGTACGAACAGGGAGTGCCACTGTAATTCAGCATTAGCTAAACACAGCATTAAAAATAAAGAACAGCTATTAATTTAATGAGCTCCTTGTTTCAACTGTCATAAAGCAAGTAAATAGGAGTTCCGCCGGTACTGTCAGTACCCACTGAGGGAATGGACTAGGGGGTGCATCTGATTTTGTGCCATGCGATACTGCAGTGTTAGGTTTTTAAACAAATTCTGTTTTCTGTTGCAGCATTTTTAGCTGCTGAAGAAATCTGGGTAGTTACTGCAACCCAAAGCTCCTGATTCTTGGTGAGCCAGGGGCCATTGCCAGTTCAGGATTTAGCTTAACTCACATCAGCTGAGGTAAAAGCTCACAAAAGGCAGAGAAATTGCTCTTTATGGGCTGCATGAATGAAAGAGCATTGGTATTCCTTTAATCCTTATTTTTCTTCTGCAAGCCTGTTTTGTGTTGCTTGTTTTGGGGATTTTTTCCCCTCCTACTCCTTGGCTGCCACTTGGCCATTGCCAACTAGCGATAATTTCCTTGGACTGCAGTTTATTGGATTAAACAGATCAGTGCTGTGCATCTGTGAGAACCAGTGATGCAAATGGAGTGAAATTGGCTGCTGTATCTGCTGCAGGTTTTCAATGCCACCTTTTGCCACGAGATTCGTGTTTGTTCCCCAGTCATTGCTTCATCATCACAAGCAATTACGAGTGGTGGAAAAAAGACCCGAATACAGAGAGTGATTTAGCACTCCTTCAGCAGGAGGGTACGTTGCTGAATGGGGTGAGAGGGCTTAAAGTGGGCAGGGTTCATCATGGGATCTAAGAGGTTTGAGCCTGGGACTCATGGTTCCATGACTTCTGTTTCATGCAGTTCCATGCTCTGCCACTTTCTGTGTGGCCTTGGGCAAGTCAGTTCACCAGTCTGAGCCTTTGGAAGACACTATAGTGCTGAGCATGGAGTAAGTGCTGTGACAGATGGACTTACGAAGCAGAGCTGCTGTTAAATTAATTTATACGTTTGTATAGTGTTCTGAGAGGAACCACACAAAGACAAAATATCTGCCTACTCTTCTATTGCAACATTTAGTTCAGCTATTGTTATTTCATGAGGACGTGTTTCAAAAGTAGAAGTGTCTATCCCCAGCTCTGGGTGCCTTTCCAAAATGTAAGGTTCACCGTAATAAAAACATTGAATTTAACACAACTCATCCTCATCTGACCTAACCTTAAGACCCCATGCTAATAACCCTCCCATCTGACCCCCGCCTGTTTCCTCCCAGACCACCCAAGAAATGTCAGCTTTGAAGAGTGATGGAAGGTTTCGTCAGTTTGGCCTTAGCAATGTGGGGCAGGGGCAAAGAGGAGAGACAGTGAGAGAGAGAGAACATGTCTTAGAATGCAGCATCCTAGAAAATAGCCTGCCAGTAGCTCCTTCTCCTGTTACTAAAAGTGTCCCTGCCCAAGAGTCTCAGCTGATTGCAGCTGTAGCAGTTTGCCTTGGAAGAGGAGGTAGCCTTTCTAGAGGGCAGGTCTTGAAGACTGTTAGACCCTGAAGTGGTAAAAGCACCTTGGATTCCTGCTAGAAGACTGCAGGCAACCAGTGGTGCTCCCTAGCACTGTTGGTCCCAATACAGAGTTCCACTTACTAAGTGATTTACTTTATTCTGGCAAATCATCTCAGGATGTAGCTCCAAGCAGAGCATGTTACTGGGGTCTGAACTCAGGTGATGAAGGCCGAGAGCAAGGCCTGCATCTGAGAGAACAGTTACATTTGCTTCATCTAGCATGATGGACCAAAAAAGTCATAGCCAACATGAATTGGGAGCTCAGATGGCTCTCTGGGTGTCCTGCCAATGCTGGGCTACAGTAAAATAATTTATCTTTATACAATGATTGTCGACTGCATCACCAAGGTAAGTGTGACCCACTTCCAGAAGTGTCTGAAAGCAGCTATGTTCCTCCGCTGTGCAGCAGGCCAGTGTGTACAATCATGAGAAGTGAGGCCCTATGAAATGAGGCAATGTTAAAAGAATTGGGCATATTTCATCCTGAGAAAAGAAGGTGGAGGAGGAGGGGGCGTGTCTTAAGTCTGCTAAGTCTTGGGGTTGTTGTGAAGAAGATGGTGCTCTGTTGTTCTCCATGTCTGCTACAGGCAGGACGAGAAGTAATGGTCTTAATTTGCAGTAAGGCAGATTTCAGTTCGATGTCAGGGAAGTGTCTCAGTCTTTAAGGGTAGTAAAGTACTGTTACAGGTTATGCAAGGTGTTGTGGCATCCCTGTCACTGGGGGGTTTTAAGACCAGGTTAAACAGACATCTGAAAGTTTTACTTGTTCCTGCCTTGTGGTGAGGGTTGTACTACACAACCTTTTGACATCTCTCCTAACCCTACACCTCTGTGATTCCTCTCCTGTTAAAGGCAATCTGCTTTGTTCTGTTCTTCTTGCTGTGGCCACGTTCTACCAGTACTCACCATATTATTATACATTGAGGGATTGTGTGGGAGGTCCAGCTTGCATGGTTCTGCAGAACGGCCCAGTTCACTTACGAGGTGTGACGGTAAAGCACATTCATAAAGATTGTGCCTCAGATTAACTCTGCATCTCTCTGCTCCCTTTGACTGTGGTCCTTTAGCGCTGATACATACACTTTACACCTCTTGAGCAAAAGAGTGGCATTGAAAAAACACAATACAATGGCAACTCTACCACAACAAAACACTTTGCATAGCTGAGAAACCACAATACAATAGTAACCCTACCACTAATTGCATTCAGTGGAGGAAAAAGTTTTTCTTTCAAGAGTTTTTTTGTTTCTGCATTTTAGTAAATAGTTATAATAAGAAAAAAAGTAAATCTGATCTTAAACATAATGAAGAATGCTTTTTGATGGTCTCAGATTGGTGGGGATTGGGCAGCCCCTTTCTTTGGTGCTTCTAACAGCTTGCGTGGCTTTGATTTCTGTGATGTGTGTGGATTGACTTGGTATTTACTAATATGTGTGTTTATTGGCATTGGCTGGCACAAGTTAAATGCTTGGATTTAACCTTACTCACTTGTAGGTATTTATAATATGGTAAATCTTTTGTGTGTGTATTCGAGGTGGAAGCAGAGATCCAGTAGGAAGCAGCTACATTACAGATGGACGTTTGGGCCTCTAGCCAGGTCAACAACTGCTTTCATAATCCACCCTGATACAAGTCTCCCAAAGCAGAAGAATTTTAAGGCAGGTCAGACTTTGGCCCTTCTCGATCATGCCCCCCTTAAACGTCTTCCTTCCCTTAGACTCTTTTGCTTTCATGAAGGAACTCTGTCTGTATTTGTTCTTTCTCAAAGGCTTTCCATGCTACAAAGTACTGGCATCCACCCAAATTTGTGAAATGGTTTCCAGGGAAAGTCACTTGCATGCTACAGAGAAATGGATGATGGAGCAATAAGCAGCAATTCAGGAGGAAGGAACACTGTGTGGATGAGGCAACACAGAACTGTGTGATGGAGCTAGGAGGGGCTGAGCAGAGCAAATGGGCGAAGGAGGAGCTGGATCTGAGGTCAGAAATGGTGAATGGAGCAACCCTGTGGAAGGGGTGTGAACACCAGGGATGTCATTTAAATGAGTTGAGTAGAAGGTGGATAAATGGTGAACCCTGAAAGCCTTTAGCTTCAACAGATCCGTGTTGCCGTACAGTCCAGAGTGTGAAAGATGCCCCCACACTGCTGCCTGCCCACATCTCCCACATGGCCTGGCTGGTGAACCACAGCAAACCAGTGCCTCCAGCACACGTCATCCCATCTGTCCTGCATTTTCCCTATTGCTGACATGCTGCATCCTGGAGAGCTAGCCCTGGGGGGAGGATACCCAAACTGCTGGGATGGCTGTGATCTGGGCAACTGAATCTGCAGATGGTGAAACCTGGCAGCGGGTGAAGAGGTGAGGGTGAAAGGAACAAAGAAGGGGGAAGAGAATGAGGATTGCCTTTTGTCCCACTCAGTAAGTAAAGCTGCCCTGATGGGGCAGTGGCCTCATGCAGCAGGGACTTCCTCCTCCACCACCCACTGACCCAGTCTCCAGCTGACTGCAATTTTCATCTAGACTCTTGTGCTCTCAAGCTTAAAAAAGTCTCTTTACACAGCGTCCTCCAGTCCCTCTCGCTGCCAGCTCTCCTCCCCAGCAGGCACTCAGGATAATCAGAGCAGGTCCCTGGGGACCATTGTGTTGCTAATGCTGTTTTGTCTTTTGTGAGAGAACCAAGCAGAAGCATTGCCTAGCAGATGGCTTTCCAGGTTGACAGCCTCGTCCCCAGCAGGTCTCAGGTTTTAGTTACTTGTAACAAATTAGCATCTGTCGAAAGGCAGTCCTGCTCTCCACTCCCATGGGCAAGGAGGAGTTTGTTTTTCCAAGTCAGCCCCTTAGGTACCCAGCTATCCCCTGGTGGAAAGTTTCCATCGGGGCTGCCTAGTGTTGTCTTCATTTCTCCGGTAACAATGGGGAAAACATGGCCTGATGTCACACACATGTAGTTGCAGATTTCAGAGCCAAGAGTTCAACTTGGTTTTGAGCCAAGAAACCTTAACAATATGTGAGCCCAGCTGTCACTCTTTCCATGAACAATTTGCAAATTCTGCATCTGGATCTAGGTCTGGACTTCAGAAGTCTCTCCTCTGTATCCCAGAGATGCACAGATCCAGGGACAGTTGGTTTAAGCCCATCACTAGAGTTTGCTAAATCTGATGCAAAAATGTTAAGTAGCCTTGGTACTCATCATGCCAGCCTGCTTTGGATGGTGATGGGGAGGAGGATGTTGGCGAGCGTGCACGCGTGTGTGTGTGTGTGTGTGTGTGTGAGAGAGAGAGAGAGAGAGAGAGAGAGAGAGAGAGAGAGAGATCATAGATAATAGTTTCATAAAGTATTGTAAGGTGATCATGCATTCATAGTTTAAAGACAGAAAGGGCTTCTGAGATCATCTTGTCCTGTTTAGCACAGGCAGGCATTGACCTTCTCGTGCTCTCAGTAAGTGACTGCCTTTGAAATTGGGCATCTTCTCCTCTCCCTGGCTGCTCCCTTTGGCATAACCCATGAATAACTCTGAAGTCTGTTACCTGCATTTTGGGAATTCCCAGGGCTGGGAAAGTTTGTGCTAGGTACCCTTTGCAATGGGAATAAGGCATTGATCACTGCAGGCCTCAGTCTGTCTCTGGGACACTCACACAAAGAGGCTGAAATAAACACAAGGCGCGACTGGTGCCTTCAGAGTGCTACTAACGGGGGATAAAGCCATGTCCATCCATATCAACTGTTCTAAGGCCTCCTGCACATCCATAGCAGCTGTTCTCAGCGTCATTATAGAGGAATAAACTGTTCAGTGTTCTCTTGTATGTATGAATTGAGCTGCTTGATTCACCTCTGTGAGTTGTTTCCAGCCTCACTGAGGTTCTCTTCAGTGCCTGCTCCTGTCCCTCATGTTCAAGACTTCAGTGCAGTGACCAGGGGCTTGTTGCTAGCATAGTCCTCCTCACCGATCTTCCCACTGGGGATGGACCTGACAGCGTCTGTCATTGTCCTCAGCCCTCAGCAGGCCTTGCTCAGATATTCTCCATAACATTGCATCTGACCCTGTTGTCTATGAGGCTACCTCAGCAATGTCTGCACAGGAGTGTAGGTACCTTGTTTCTACAGTGGGAGGGACTCCATCATCCTTGTTCTTCCAAGTGAGCCAAAAGATATAGCGTAAAGTGAGAGGGACAAAAGGTCCTCTCCAGCATTTTGGGTGCTAGTCTGGCATGATGCATCAGCACAGAAGAGTAACTAAAATGATTAAAGGTCTTGAAAATATGATGTATGAGGGAAGACTGAAAGAACTGGGTTTGTTTAGTTTGGAAACAAGAAGGCTGAGAGGGGAGAGGATAGCAACTTTCAAGTACCTGAAAGTGTGTTACAAGGAGAGAGAAAAAATTCTCCGTATCCTTGATGACAGGACAAGAAGCAACAGGATTGCAGCAAGGGAAGTTTAGGCTGGACATTAGGAAAATATTTCTAACAGTCAGGGTGGTTAAGGACTGCAATAAATTGCCTAGTGTGATTGTAGAATCTCCATCATTAGAGATATGTAAGAACAGGTTGGATACATTTCGAACGGGTAATATAGATGGTGTTGGTCCTGCTGTGTGTGCAGGAGACTGGACGTGATGACCTCTTGAGGTCCCTCCCAGTTCTAATATTCTATGATTCTATGAATTTCTGCCTGCCTCATGTCATTGCATTCCAAGGGACTTGCAGGTGCTGGACACATCCAAAGATCAAGTTGTAAGGAAAGCAAGAACAACAGAGAAGGGGAGTTTGGGTGTGGAGAGCAAGTTCAGAAGAGAGAGGGGGGCTCAATGGGCAGAAGACGTCTCCAAGCTGAATGGGAGGCCAGGCTAGCATGCATTGAGCTGAGAGTGTGAGGAGGTGTTAGAGGGGACCATAGGGAGAGACCATTGGGAATAGAGAGAGGAGGTAGTTGGGGAGTTGGAGTGGAGACATGGCTGGGGAGAGGTGGTAGCCACATTAAGATGTTGGGTTTTAAGTACCATTCAGGCAGGAGGCATTCCCTAGATCAGCAGGTGAAAGTTTTTTGTAACTTGGCTGCTGCTTCCTGCTCCAAGTCCAGGCACAGCCTTTCCATAGGGACAGAAAAAAACCTTCTAGAATCCCAGCACCAACTCAGTTGAAACCCCTTCCTGGAAGCAAGGATGAGCTCTATTGTCAAAACACTCCCACGCAGTTGTTGGTTGTTGTATGTGATTTCACTCCACCTGTCATGTACACTGCGGAGGAAAGGGAAAACTGACAGTGCTTCCCTCAGTCAGGGAGCCTGCTGCCCACACAACAGCCGTGACTTCTGGGGCCTGGCTGAGAGTGCTACAGTTCTGCTTTGGCGAGTCAGAGTGCTGGGAGAATTCCATAATTGTTGTATTTGGGGCCATAGTAAATTGTGGTATTTCTCTGGGACCAGAACACCCTGCCGTGGAACAGCACGGAATGCAACCTCCAAGTTTTATTAGTGGCCACTGTGGGGCACTGCAGTGGGGCCAAATCACCAGGGACCAGGCCTATCCCTTCCCTCTCCCAGCAACTGAGCTTGAAGTCCCCTTCCAAAAAGTCAAGCCCAGAGTGATGCTTATCTAGCCCATGAGAGCTCCTTTGTCAGCTTTTCCCTTTCCTCTGCCTCTCTGGTGGCAGCAGCCCTTCTTGCAAAGGAGGGAATGAGACGGGGGTGTGGGTGTGAAGATGGAGACTGCGGTTTCCTCTCTTGGTAATTTGAAATGGTAAATGGCAGCTGACCCAAGGCCTGGTCTGGGTAAGTACCCATTGTGTGTAGATGATGCCCATCTTTAGCAGGCCCAAAGAGTGCAGTAGCTGTCATCCAGTGACAGTGGCAGGCTGGAAGCTCTGTACACCCAAGTGCCCCATCATGTTCCTGTTATGCAAATCATTAAACTCCAGCTGACACCATTCATTGCTTTCAATCTTACCTTTAGTACTTTGGGTTAGGGCTGATCGTTTGGGTTCTACAGAATCAGGAGTGAACCTGACCAGCGCTGTAGTCAGCTACACATAGGTGAACTGAAGATCTCTAGTGCTTCTGTATGGGCAGTTCTCACTGTGTCTTCAGTACCTCAGGAGCTGACCACACTTTGCCTTCCTTGCTGTACATCCATCCTCCAGGGCCTGCAATAGCATGAGGAAACTTGATTTTGTACCCTCTCAGCTGCCCTGGGAGTGTCTTCCCAGGCCTTTGAAAAGCCTGTGAAAAATGCATACATGTGATCAAAAAGGTCTAAGCACTCCCCTTGTGGTAGGAAGTAGATCTCTTGGAAGCTGGAGCTGAGTCACTCGTGCTGGTCATGCCAGGCAAGCTGCTCTTTTAACCTTCAGCCCCACAAGCCAGGGCTAGCACAGCATGGTGGGTCAGCCCTTGAGTATGCACGCATCTGAGGGCACTGCTGTACTTTACCAGAGTAGGACAGACCCATTAGCTAACAGCTCCCTCAGCTAATTAAGATGGTGCAGCTTCTCCTTGAGTTTGCTGGGACGGAGGGAGACTTTGCCATGGAACAGAGTCCAAGTGCTGCCATGGGTGCGTGTTGGAAACGCCTATTCATGGCCATGTTAGGCAAGTGTCTAACATTACAATTCAAGCTGTGGAAAGCTGAGAATATCACATGTTGGACTGGAATGGGGAGCTAAATTTTACTCTGCTGCTGGGGCTGTACCTGTCTTGAGTCACATGTAGCAGTTTGTGCCTTCAAAGCATTGTACAAACAGTGACTCTGGGGAGTGTCAGGCCTTTCCTCAGAACCCTGCAGCCAAGGGACTGAGCACTAGTGAATGAATCATTGAAACCATTACCCCAGTTAACAGCTGGAGACACAGAAACTGATAGGAGAAGGGATTGTTTTTCAGCCTAGCTCCACCAACTGAAACTGTGGACCCAGCAGGTGTTTATGGGCACCGACAATTAGCTGGATGCACAGTTGACCATTTACTAACATACAGCCTCAGCTCGCTCTCCTAAGTCCCATGTGTCTTGCCCAAGGTTATTCAGATTAGTGGTACAGCCCAGATCTCCTGACTCCCTTCTCCTTCCCACATGCTGGTCACAGAATCAGACAAATGTAGGGCTGGAAAGGATCTCATGGCTCATCTAGTCCAGCTCCCTGCAGTGATGCAAGACCAGGTGTTTATAGATCACACCTGGCAGGTGTCTGTCCAACATGTTCTTAAAAACCTTCTGTGAGGGGCATTCTACAAATTCCCTTTGAAGCCTATTCCAGTGCCTGACTATACGTAGAGTTACTTTTTCTTAAATCTCCATTGCTGCAGGCTATTGTCTCTTGTCTTGCCTTCAGTGTGCATGGAGAACAACTTGTCCTTGTCATTGTTCTTCCCTTGTTCCTTCTCCTCTGCCCCCATTACCCTCTCTCCTAATGAAGAGCACTGATAACTGCCATTGATTTGGCATCCAATAATGCTCCCACCTCAACTGCTAGCCAGTGACCTACAGCTCTAGCTACCAAACCTCTTCAACCCTGGGTGCAGGAGGGCTGTGAGCTCTTGGGAACATTTGCTGCATTTCACCAGTTGGCTGCCTGCTGCAAGGCTGGGGACACACACACGCAACTCCCCCTGCTCCTCAGAGTCAGCACAGCTCAGTGGGCCCTGTTGTTATAGGGGACTTGTTCTTTCAGACAGCTTTCTCTTGACTGAACCACCCACCAATTAGGAGCAACAAATGAGTTATTTGTATGCACACAATTCTGCTGTACACAAACTGGAGACCACACGCACAACAAACACACAGAGACCCAATTAGCACTCTCTTCCGTCTTGACCCTGCCCAGTCCCATTCCTTTATTGTTCTTAGCAAAAAAGGCTAATTCAACTCAGAAAAGTATCCTTTTCCCCTTTCCTAAGCATGAGACTGTTAATTTTCTCTTTATATTTGTATTTAATTAATTCCTGCAAAGATTCCAACTATATGTTTTTGGTATAATTTCTTCCTTTGTCTCTCTCTCTCTTGCTCATTGTTATCCTCACATATTCAGCTCCCCCTCCCTTTCTCCCCAGACTTGAAATTCTATTACCATTTCAGAAGGCAGGCGTTTGAAGAGAAAATTGAATACCCGTCCAGTCTTGATAAGAAGGGACATTTGGTACTAGCAGCAATTTGTGAAGCAGATTTTTTTAACCGTTGTTCACCCCTCCCATCCCCACGTGTATTGCTTGTAACCTATAAGGGGGGAAATTAAATGGAAGTGAGTGTAGTGGGGGTGGGCCTGGCGAGAGAAGAAGAATGTAATGTCATTTCTCTTAGAATTAGCAACCCCTCTGTCCTTTCGCTCCCTATTGAATGTGTCATAGCAACCAGGCATCCTCCCTCCGCCTGGTGATCTGTGAAGAATGTGTGGTGACATTCATGACAAGCTTTTGTGGGGTCTTCCCTGCAGTCCCCATCTCCCGAAGGCGTGTCTCTTCCTTCCTTCTCATTCCACCCCCTTATTATTCCTGGAAAACATCAGGCACTGAACTCACATGTAATCTAGCAGCACATAGGAGCCAAAGCTAGTCACGTTCTGTTTATGAATGAAAGCTGATGGTGGTTGGGAGACCCCCTCTCCCAGGCTTTACCCATGCAAGGACACAGCAAGAGGTTGTTTCCTGAAAGCAGCCTCATTTGCCCAACTAGAGTTTGCTCTTCCCAATGCGAGTTCTCCCTTTTGTCTTCCCAGCAGTTTGAATTGGCGTCCATTGTTGCTGGGTTAGAACAGTGAACTCACCCTGGCTGTAAAAGAGACAAGGATTTGCTCCCCAAGCCACTGAAGTACATGTAGTCACACAGTTCATTCCAGTTTGTACTCCCCTTGTGTATCTGATCACAGGTGGCAAGTTCTATGGGCCCGAGTTTCTCCCTGGCCCTGCCTGCCACCCCTGTGCATCCCTCCCGGGTATCTCCTGAACCCTCCTGCTGCCAACTAGTGATTTAAAACAGCCCAAGGGTCCCAATGCCAACACTGGCAGAACAGCCTCTGGCACACCCCACTCCCTCCCAGAGACTACACCTTCCCACACCCCTTCCAGCCCCCAGAGTCCCTCCCGTAGCCTGCACTCCTTACTTGTCCTGCACTCAGGCACCACACCCCCAACAGCCTTTATTCTTTATGCACTTTAAGGACAAAGCCGTATGTAACGTGATGTCAGTGAAAACATTCTTCAATGTGTTACATTTTCTCTGGGTTGAGTCACCTCCCCAGCTGTTGCGGGCCCTAGACACTGTGATGTATTAGATGTGCCTTTGGGCTGCACTAGTAGAACCCAGGATTCACCTCCCCCCCGAGCCCAGAAATACCAGGATGGGAGGCAGCCCTAGGCTAGGCACCGCAGAGAAGCTCCATGCACACTTCCCACCCTACCCTATTTCTGCCAGTGCACGTCAGTGATCTGCAGCACCCCTGCTTTCCAGTCTGGGGGCTCTCCTGTTCTGCTAATGCATCTTATCCCTACTATCGCAGTCCCAGCCCCTGTGTGAGCAGAAACCTGATTGTCCTGGTGGGGATCACTGGATGGCATTGCTACGCATAGTTTTACAAATTCTTAGTGGCAGTCTAGCATGTTACTTGTCCTAGGGGAAACTGTTACCATGTTGCTAGTAGGAGGTTTTGAGGGAGCAGGGGTAAGCAGTATGGGACTGTGTTCTCCACTGTTGTCATTCTAGATAGAGTTAATTCTTGAGACAGTGTTGCAGCCTGGGAACTGGGCATTGATGTTTGGGCTCACATTCCTACCACAGGATTGCATGAGTGCTGTTTGTGCATGCCTGTTCCAGGACTGGTACATGCAGCATAACATGAACAAGTTATACTTCTCATTAGTCCTTACATACTATAATGATGCAGAACCGTAGAAGATGTAAGGCTCTTTTGCCTCTCTCCATCTTATGTGAATGGGAAGATGCTGTGTCTTGCCTACTTGGCTCATTTCACTTGTGAATGGGGGTTTTTCACCTTCCTGTGCAACATGAGGTAGGAGTCACTTGCAGGTTTAAATGGGTGTCAGTGGGGGATTCTCTGTAACTTGGAATCTTTGAATCATTGTTTGAGAACTTCAGTAGCTCATCCAGAGGTCCAGGGTCAGAGGTGAGGCTCTGTGACCAGCAATATACTGGAGGTCAGGCTAGATCAATGGCTCCCAACCTTTTCACTAGTGCAGACCCCCAGTCATCCCCACACCATTCGTGGAACCCATTCAAAGCCAGCTCTATTTTCTATGATCATTTTTATTTACAGGTTTTTCCATGGGCCTCCAGCTATACCTTCACAGACCCCAGGTTGGGAACCACTGGACTAAATGATCACGATAGTTCCTTCTGACCTACGTCTATGAGTATGTGAACCATGGAGAATGTGTCTAAAATCACAAGCCTATGAACTAACCTGGTGACCTTTAGAGTGAGACATGTTTGTTGCTTTTAACCATACAAATTCTTCTGGCATTGAGGAAAGAGTGACCATGACAGAAATAGAGTGATCTAGAGCAGCCCTGCCCTTTGGCTCTCTGCTGGAGGATACAGAAGACAATAGCGCCATCTCACACTTGGGAAGTCTGATTTTTTGATGGTGGGATCCAGAACCTGAGGGTCTGGGCTGAGACTCTGGCATTCCAAAGTATCATTTATCCTCAACCCCCATCTGTCTTAGCCCTGAATCCTTCCTGTCGTAGGTGAGCAGAGTAGAGCCATTGATTGGGTGACTGACCGTAGGCTCTTCTGTTCTCGCTCCCTCACCTGCCTCCGTCTGGAGAGATGAGACCTATTCGGGTCTCATTGTCAAAAATGATTGAGATCGGTCATGGGGGAAAAAAAAATAACCAACCAGTTTTTGTTGCGTGGGTTTGAACAGAGGCATTTCTGTTCTCCCAAAATGTTATCCAACGTCTTCAGTTACCAAAACTGTTGGTTTTTTGTCCTCCTAACCTCGCCTCACGTCTGTCTTTTTCACCTCTGTCCACTTCCCACATTGAGCCACTCTAAAGATGGAGGGAAGAGTGCAAAAAGGGGGAAAAATGTTTGTTTTGGGGTTCCAGGTGAACAAAAACCAAACATTGTTTTCCAAAAATGGCTATTTTGAAGGGTGGGTGGGGTGGGTGCGGGTTAAAAAACACCTACTAGCTCCATATCTACCTGATGCTTATAATCCTTGTTGGCTAGTGTCCCTCTGGTGGGCAGAGCTGGTGTTCAGTGCTGTCTGGCAGTGTATTAGAATGGGCTGCTTGTCTCTGGGATGCCCTGTGATGGCCACATGGTCCGTGCTACATCAGGGGATTGACTGGAGCCTAGTTCTTTCCCCACGTACTGTGCAGCATCCGTGTGCTTTCTCAAGTTGTTCCGACGTGTCCTGTTCCCTATAGGCCCATTTCCCAGAGCCACGCTCATTGGCTGTAGCTGCCCTGATTGCTCCCTCCCTGGAGGAGCATATTAGGCAAATCAACAGCTATGACACGATAAGTTGTGCCAAGCTGGAGCAGCACAGAAGCTGCCAGCTCAGGGCTTTCCTTTTGCCTGTGGTATGCCCAGGATAATGGCCATGTGTGCTGCATTCACTGGCTCTCCTGCTTCCTTTGCCAGGGCTCTGAGTGGTCTGCAGCTGTTGTCTCAGCCAGGGCAGTTGTCAGCCCTAAGGACAAGTTGAGTTTCTGCTGCGTGAATCCCTCCTGGATTTCTCCCAGTGCTGCACAGCACGTAGGACTTTGGCTGCTGTTTGGCCTTGTGGCTGTTACCTGGGGCATATGATAGTCAGCAACCTCCGCTCTTCCCCAGTTTGCTGGGCTCTTTGTCTCCTCTGGCTTTGGCAGGGGGAATCCTGCATGGAGGATCCCACGGCCACTCTTCTGCGCTCTGTGGCATAGCGCCTGCCTCTCAGAAGCTGAGGGAAGGAGCACTAGGCCGGATGAGGTGCCCCAGAGACTCCAGAGAAGCTTTCCTGAACCATGGATCATGTCCTGCCAATGGCAAAGGTGGTGAGAATCTAGTGCATGGGGTCCCAGTTACCTCACTGTTTGCTGAAGCCCCTTGCTTGCCCTGTCCCCTTAATGTCTGCTCTGTACCCACCTGCCAAGGCCTTCTGCTGCTGCTGCAGCCCAGCAAGGAGCCTCAGCTCCAGTATGGCCCAGTTTTGTTCCTTAAGGGATGTACCAGAACCCTGAAGGTGATTGAATTCAGAGAGCACTTCTATGAGAGCCTCCCCTCTCCCTACGCTTCCCTGGAGGATCCACTAAGCCCAAAAGCTGACCAGCTATTGGGATGAGCATGTGTTTCCTATCTTGATAAGCTTTCCTAGGGCAGCTAGTCCCTTGCAAAGATCTGTGCATGCAGTTTAACTTCCCTGTGTTTTGGGGAAGGATCACTATTGGAGTTGGGCAAAAAAATGGAGGGGAAATAATAATTTCACCAAGAAAAAAAAAGTTTTTAATACAACAAAACTATTCATGTCAAATTTATCAAAATGTTAGGGCTGGAAAAAATGGGGAATTTTCATTCTGAAATGGCATTTTCTTTAGAAATTAAAAGAGCTGAAATCCCTCCTCTCCCAAATGGTCTGTTACAGAAAGGCATCAAACTTTCATTTTGGGTTAACAAACTTTTTTATTGTATTTTCTGGAATAAGCCCCAAACTGAGAGCTCAGTTAGTCCCTGGCCTGTAACCACAATCCACATTTTACAGGTGGGGAAGTGACTTCTCCACTTCATGCAGCGAGTTAGTGCTAAAACTGAACTCAGCTCTTCTGTAGCTCATGGCAGCTCCTGAAACCCAGGTGTGTTCTTCTGGTAGTCGCTCCTTTGGACTTGGGCCCCTCCACCCCCATCAACCCATGTGGAGGGAAGCTGAATTGCTGGCATCAGCTGCTTGCCCAACTCCCCCATCTCAGAGAGAGCTTGGGCCAGCGGAGGGCTCTGTGAAAACAACCTGCCTGAAGCATGTGAGCCCAACTCTGAGCCAGGAGGGAGGGATGGAGACAGATGGCACCGTGTACTGCCGCCAAAATTTCTAGGAAAGGTTCTTCAAGGAAACTGACAGCATCAAAGAGACTAAGCTGTTCTGTTATGTGGGAGATCTCCCATGTGGGGCAGAGCGTGGAATGCCATGGAGACCAGCCCAGGGATGGGCATTTTGCTCCTACTATGCAGGAGTTCTGGGTTCAGATCCTGGACTGACCTGGGCTGAGTGCTGCAGTGTGGACCACAGACAGCTTGCTGTGTGATAGCTGAGTTTGGAACCCAAATCAGGAGGAGATGGGGGTGCTGTGGAACTGGTTTCAGACCCAAGGAGTTGTGTTTCTGTTGCAGAGCTGGCCAAACAGTTTTCAAGAACACTTTTTTTTCCCTAAATAATTACTTTTCCAACCAAAAAGGAATCTTTGGGGAGGGAGACTTCAAACTGGGCTAAAGTTTTCTGCTTTTTAAAGTTAAAATTGAAAATTTTCAGTTAAGAGTTTGGGGGTTTTGGCCTTCAATTTTGAGAGAACAATTGTTTATTTTTTGTCTGAAAACGGAAAATGTTTGCTGAAAGAATTTTTCAAAACCCCAAAAGCCTCAAGAAAAACAAATTGGGAAGTTAAAGAGAAAAAAAAAGAGACCTAGAATCATAGACTTGGGAGAGACCTCAGGAGGTCACCAAGTCAAACCCCCTGGTCAAAGCAGGACCAGACTCAACTTAATCATCCCGGTCAGAGCTTTGTCAAACCGGGACTTAAAAAACTCTGAGTGGAGATTCCACCACCTCTCTCTGTAATGCGTTCCAGCACTTCACCAACCTCCCGGTACAGTAGTCTTTCCTAACATCCAACTTAGACCTCCTCCACTGCAACTTGAGACCATTGCTCCTCATTCTGTCATCACTGAGAACAGCCTCTCTCTGTGCTCTTTGGAATCCCCCTTCAGATAGTTGAAGGCTGCTGTCAAATCCCTCCTCACTCTTCAGTAGACTAAATAAGCCTAAATCCCTCCACCTTTCCTCACAAGCCTCCTAATTATGTTTGTTGCCCTCTGCCAGTCTCTCTCCAATGCGTCCATATCCTTTCTGTAATGGGGGCCCCAGAACTGGACACAATTCTCCAGATGTGACAACCTCCCAGGTAAACATTATTTTCCCACAAAAAACAATTGGCATCCATTGCCCCACTTTCCCCTTTTGCCCTGCGTGAGACGGTCTTCAGCTCCTCAGCTGCGGATGCTGAAAAGACTGGTTTAGCGGCCAGAACTTTCCCCACCCTTGCAAGTCCTGGTCCCAGTCTCCAGGGTGTTGGTTGGCAGGGGCTGGGAATGCTGTACAGAGCACATGCCAGTGCTGGCAGCTTTCCTGTGGTTTTATCATGAGTCTCCTGATATTTGCTATTTTGCTCAAAGCCCTTTTTCTGCAAACCAGTGTTTACATATAAAATAACACCTCCCCCATTTATGATTAAAATTCATACTTTTTAAACCCATCTCATGATGATTGCAGCCATGGCACTGGACATTTGAGTACTTGGGGCTGGTAGTACCCATGAGGGTGATGTTATAGAAATAGCTGAGTAGAGATACAGACCCATGGGTGAGAGAAGGTGTTTGGTACAAATGCTCCTATGCCTGCTTTAGTGTTGGGAGCTCCCTCACCTGTCTTCTGCTCCCTCCAGAGTATGCTTAAAGCTGATCTGCTCTGCAGCTATTTCTGGACCCACAGTTAAAAGCTGGGAGACCCTGTGTCTGGGTGTGGAATGACCAGAACCACTGTTTCCCTTTAACTCTGCTTCAGCTTAATTTGTGTCATGCTGATGATGTCACATCCGTGCCCTTGGCTCCTTGTAGCAACTTTGTAGTCCCCTGGGAGCCTGCCCCATGGCCAGGGGCACAGCAGGCCTGTGCAGGGTGGGGGTGTTACTGGGTACTTAGTGGATCTGGATGTCCCAGTGATCAAAGTTGTGTTGGTGAAGTGGAGAGTTCAGGAAATAAAATGGCTTTCCTAATGTACCTGTTGTAAAGCCTGAGCAGGGCCCCTTGCTGAGTGGAAGCTGCCCAAGGTCTGGTCTTGAGTTCAACCTCCTGTGTGCATCTCCACATGTGTGCGTGTGTGTGTGTGCACAGAGTATGGTGACTGTACAGATTTTGTCTTGTTGTACAGGCTATTGAACGTGGGTTTGTTTGCTGACAGATGTGTGTGTGTGTGCACGTGTGTGTGTGTGTTATGATGCAGCTCTGCAGAAGGGTGTGTGTAGCAATGGGTTTCTTTGCAGGACCATATATTTGTGGTGTCGGGGGGTTGTGTATTCCTATGCAGGAAGGTAGGGGTGTAGGAGCGTGTCTGTGCACAGGAGGGTGACTCTATAGGTGAGTCTCACTGTGCCACATGTGGAAGTGAGGTGAAGGGATGTATCTGGGAAAAACCTATCCCATCATATGGCCAGCAGATGGCAGTGGTACCCCCAGAGATGTGTTGTTCTCAGTCTCCCATCGCTCACTCCAGCCACCTAGTACTGTGTTCCCCCAGGTATGGTCTCTCCCCACTTCACTTACTCTAGTTGTTCTGGGCCCTTTTGTAAGCCACCTCCCCAAAACAGAAGCCTGTGGATAGGTCTCTGTCTCTGCCTGACTGAGGAGCTGCACTGTAATCTTTAGGTCACAGATGTGCTGTGAGTCCTTCCCCTCTAGCTTTGCCAGGGCAGATGGCCCCAGACACCTGGAGCTGCTCTCCAGCTCAGCTCCCAGGTGATGCTGGCCAGTAGGTGCCAGGCCCATCAGGGTGAGTGACCCTCCAGGGGCCCTTTGGGCCATGCCTCTGCCAACTGACTCAGCAAAGTGCTCGTTATTTGCATGGTTTCTGTTTAGCTAGTCTGCAAAGGGCAGTTTGCAGAAAGGTGTGGCTGAAGAGTTCGGGAACAATCGGATCTTCTGTCTCCTCTCTCATAGGGAGATGCTTTAGTGAACACCACTGAGTTGTGTGTGTGGCAGCTATCAGTAGTCAGTGTTTCTGTACCACCTACATCAAACCAGGTGCCTTCTGCCTTGAGCCCCTTAGGCTGGGGTAGGTGAGCAACTCACCACCCTTTTGGAATACTGACACTGCTTGGTTGGAGGGCTTCTTTAAATGAATTCCTGCTGGTAATAAGTGTCAGACTGACAGCTCTGGAGACAGAAGTCTTGTATTCATCTGCAGAGGGTGTGTACAGTTTGAGCCTCTCTAGTCTGGCACCTCTGATATGACTGGTGCCGAACAAGAGAATTTGCTGGACCACAGGAGGTTAATACTGTCTAGCAGTGTTACCAATGCTTCCACTGCTTACTGGCTCTAAGAAGACATATTTAGGGGTAAATTAGAGCTAAACAACAGCACAAAACGTGGAGAGCTGCGACTGGAGGCTGTACACAAACTTAATGGGATCGTGGGAAACTTGGCCACACCCATGATAAGTGGTCATCTGGCTAACTAAAATCATGCCAGATTACGGATGTTGCTGGATATGAGAGTTCTGGATTAGAGAGGTTCAGCCTGTTGTGTGGGCTTCCCTGCATGCCAACCACGTGGTGCTGAAGTGGCAGCTCCTAAGGGTGAGCAGGAAGGCCAGTTTCCAGAGTCCATATTGTCATAAAACCATGTACGTTAGAGACAGCAAAGTCCTTTGATGTCAAGTTGTGTCATATACACACACACATGCACACGTACAAGATTGTTCACACCACCACAATGGTTCTCGTCCTTACTGCAGAGATTCCAGAGAGGGCATTGGGGGCAGCAGGTGTTTAGGGTTGAGGACATCAGCCCTCTAGGGACTGTCCATAGTCCCTCCAATTATTTTCATGCGAGTCACTGAATGAGCACATCAGGTAATGTGTATCCAACAGCAGTGTCCTGCACACATCCCTTCTGGAGTCCTGACCAGGACTTTGGAACAGCCAGCGAAGAGGCTGCCCTAACTAATCCAGCCTAGATTTGACTTGACCCCACTGTAGGAGGGACAGGACTTTGGAAGCCGAGGGAGTGCTGGGTGCATGCCTGTGCCATGCAGGTATGGTCAATAAAGCACCCTAGTCAGAGCAGGACGCAACAAGGATGACTGAAGTGGTGCAGGGCATGGCTTGTCCCTGGATACACTGGCTGTGTCGGAGATCGGTATTACAAGTTGAACCTCTCTCATCCAGCACCCTCGGGACCTGCCCAGTGCTGGATGAGAGAATTAGCTGGATCACAGGAGGTCAGTATTTTCTAGCACGTTATCAACACTTCCACTGCTTACTGGCACTTAGAAGACATCTAGGGTAAATTAGAGCTAAATAAAAGCACAGAACACTGAGAGCCAGGACTGGCAACTGTATACAAATTTTATGGGGCCATGGGAAACTTGGCTTAGAAGTGGTTGCCTGGCTAACTAAAATCAGGTGGGGTTATGGAGTTTGCTGTACAAGAGAGTTTCGTATTAGAGAGGTTCAACCTCTACTACTCTTATGATTATGACTTGCCTGTGTACTGGCTCAGCTGTTCCTTTGCTGACAAGGAGTACTCACCCTGGTGAAGACAGAGCCCCTTGCTGCCTAGTCTAAGTCGTGATCTAAGGTGACTCCCTACACCAAGCAGTCCCAATTCTGAGTCCTCACTGATTTGATGCTATTGGGAGGCAGTAAACCAGAGGACAGAACCTGGCCTGTCTTTGCCAGTCCCCTGGGCAACCTGTGCTTCTGACACATGCCTTTCTATTGTCATCTGCCTACAGTATGGGGCAGTAGGCAGAGGGTTAATTACTAAAGCTGCATAGCCCGCAGAGAATTTTTTTTTCTGCCCGCACAAAGTGCTGTATAAATCAAGATGGGGTTGGACTGAGCTGCATGAAATATTCCTTGTTTCCTTGCCCAAATCGGCTGTTCCGTCTGGTTCCAAGGCACTGGCCCATATTGCACATTTGAATTTAAAAGCAGACTTGTACTCAGGCTTTTTTTAAAAAATAGATTAAAAAATAAAGTTCCTTCGGTGTTGTGCTGCCTTCCCAAGTAGCTGCTAATTGCAGTCCGTAACCCTTTGCAGGCTCTGCTCTGCAGGAGAATGCACTGGGGAAAGGTGCACAGTGAGGCAGAGCAAAGCCGTGAGGGAGAGTTTATCTCCAGCTCTGGAAGGACACATGTCACGGAACATGGGGGTTGCCAGGCCTGGCACCCCATCTTCAGTCAGATGGGACTCTCATTCAGCAGGTAGAACAGAATGTTTAATAAGAGACAGGGACACAGCATGAAATGATTTTTTAGCCTAGAAACCAGAAGTGGTCAGTACTATACATCTTCAGGAGAGTGGGCCAAGAGGGTGCTCCCAGGCCAGGGCCCTACCCCTCACTTCCTCCCTCTCAAGGCAGCCAACACTGCCCCTACTCAACTGCCCAATTCCAGTTCAAACCAGCCAGGCTTCTCCTTTATCCTGTTTCCTGGAGAAGAAAGGCATCACCTGGTTGCTTAGGTTACAAAGGACATGGAGGCCCATTGTGTACGTGCAAGAAGTCATCACACCAAAGCTCCCATCACCAACTATGCATTGAGGCTGTGCCTAGGGAAACTGAGGCACACACCTGGTGTTACTACAGCACAATAAGAAGCACATGCAACCTAACCAGGGGCATAAAATCCTCACACCCCCTGCTTCATCACATCTCTCTCCTCAAGGTTGTTGATTAGTTAGAGCAGGGGACGTGGAGTTAAGGAATCCTGCCTTCGGGTTTTGGCTCTGGGAAGAGAGTATCATCTAGATAGGGCTCTGGATTCAGAACTGGGCCTTTTGGGTCCTAGTCTCAGACCTGGAGAGGAAAGTAGTCTGGTGGTTAGGACAGTGGACTAGGGATTGAGAATATCTGACACTAACTTGCTGGGTGATGATGAGAGAGTCACTTCCTTTTCCTAGGCTTAAGTTAACTTAAAGGAGACAAAGGTATCGATGCACCTTTTGTTGACTGCTTTGAGATGTCCCCATAGGAACCACATTTCGTTTGCCTGTTCTGTGAGTGCTCTCTCAGGGTCACGTCTCTGCAGTTGGTGAGCCCCAGTCAGACCCTGGGGTGGAACACACCAAATGCTTAGGATGGCCATTATTCCGTTTTTCCCAGGACAGTCCCTTATTTAAACTGTCCCACAGGTGTCTCAACTTTTTTAAGAAAATGGGCAAATTTTTCCTTATTTTGCAGGGCTCCTGTTCCCCAGCACCTGGTGTCTTGGGACAGCAGCCTCCCCCACCAGGAAACCCAGTTCCTCAGCAACCCTGCCTTGGGGCAGCAGCTCACACTGCCACAGAGATCTTCTACAGGGAGGGTGCCCCATTTCCCAGGACCCCATGATGGCAACCCCTGATGTTGGTGAGCTCCACCATGGGGCAGCTGCCCTGTTCTCTGCCTGCCCCCCTTCCAGCGGGAAGCTGCGGAACCCCCAACCCCAGTGTCCCACCATGGGACAGCAGGCCCCATTGCCAAGGAGCGCTGACATGGGGCAGCAGGCCCCCCCACCCCTGGAGGCTGGTGTCCCATTTTGTGCTGGAGGGCAATGTGGTCACCCTACAGATGCTGTTATGTTAGAATCTGCACCCAAATTTTGTGGTGCCAGCCAAGATGGACCAGTTGAACCCACTTCTGCCCTCCCCTGTAGCAGCCTCCTTCCACTGGACTGTGTGTGCTTCAACCTACTTAGGCTGGAGCTGCTGCAGAGCCAAGTCTGATGACCAAAGGTCCCAGATGCACCCCAGCTTGCACTGGTGAAATGGAGGCCAGCAGTAGTGATGCACTGGAGTTCAGTAAAGAGACTTACGAGTGTAGCAGGGAAGCAGAGCCTCAAGAACAAAACCAGAGAGCCTTAGGAACCTCAGCCCAGATCCTGGGAGTCACTCATATGCTACAGTAATGGGGACTCCATAGACACTACAATACATTTAAAGCACCCCATGCAATAGGTCAATATCAGATCTGTTTTACTCTTAGTAAAGCCTTTGGCATAGTTCCACTTGACGTTCTTGTTTGTAAGCAAACTAGGGAAACAGAGTCTAGAGGAATTGCTCCAGTAGAACCTCGGGGTTACAAACAGCGAAGTTACAAACTGACCAGTCAACCACACACCTCCTTTGGAAGCGGAAGCGTGCAATCAGGCAGCAGCAGAGACCAAAACAGAAATGACAAGAAACTAACAGAAAAGCAGATCTACTGTATATTTTAGAGTCTTTCAGTGCTACGTTTGTTCAAGAACTCCTCTTAAACCATATGCAGCTTCCTCTTACTGTATACCAAGGTCAGGGTTTGACTGATCCTGGGAAGTGGGATATGCCTGAAATCCCACGATTTCCCAGACTATGGAAAGGGAGGGGAACTGACATACTTCAGACTCACCACTGGAGTCAGTGAGTGCAAGGAATAGCGATACGGCAGCTGCAGCAGGAAAACAGTGGCTGCTTGGAGACAAGGCTCTACACCCTGCTAGGAGAGGTAAACGCCGCTCTACCCCAACTCCAACCTGCACTGCTTGGTCACATTGCCATGCAGGGGGAACCTTGCTGCCTCTCCACAACTGCTCCTCCTCATTCTCCACGATTAACCTAATTGTTTGCATAAACCATATCCTTTTTCCCCTTTATCTTCCAAACAGGAAAAAAAAAACCCAAAACTTATTATGCTTAAATACCCGAGTAATGCAGGGTCAATTTGCTAGTACAATACTGTGATACATATAAACTAATTGACTAACTATATAAAGGGAAAGCAGAATTTTTCTGCGGCAGAGTAATGTTTGCAAGCTGTAGCAAGTCAGCTGTTCACTTGGAAACTTTTGAAAGAACAGCCATAAGGTTTTGTTCTGTTATGAACATCAGACATATGAACCACCTCCATTCCAGGTGCGTTTCTGACTCTCGGGTTCTATTGCATAAGCTGGGTGCATAGTTGGTTGACAGTCTGTACTCAGAGGAGCTATCGATACTTGGTTGTCAAATGGGGAGGACATCTCTAGCAAGGTCCCGCAGGGTCAGTCCTGGGTTCAGTACTATTCATTATTTTCATTAATCGCTCAGATAATGAAGTGGAGAGTGTGCTTGTAAAATCTGCAGATGGCGACAAGCAGGGAGGGGTTGTGAGCACTTCGGAGGACAGGACTAGAATTCAGAATGACCTTTGGAGTCTGAATTTAACAAGATGAATGACATTCAGTGAAGAGTAATTCACAGAGAAAGGAAGACTCCAATGCACAGCTGCAAAACTGGGACTGTCTGGCTTGGCATTGTTCCACTGGAAAGGATTTGGGGGTTATGGTGGGTCTCAAATTGAAAATGAGTCACCAGTGTGATGCAGTTGTGAAAAGGGGGGTTTCTGGCATGTACTCACAGGGCTGTTATATCGAAGATGTGGATGGTAATTGTCTGCTCTGCTTAGTGCTGGTGAGGCCTCAACTGGAATAGCTTGTCCAGGTCTGGGCACCAGGTTTTAAAAGGATGTGCACAAACAGAAGAAAGTTCTGACGGCAACAAAAATACTGAAAGGCTGAGAGAGCCTGACCTGTGAGGAGAGGTTTACAAAAGCAGGATGTTAGTCTTGAGAAAAGACTGAGGTGGGGGATCTAAGGTTAGTCTGCAAATATATGAAGGGCTGTGACAAAGACGACTGTGTTCTCCATGTCCAAGGAAGGAGATTAAGGTTAGCTATTAGGACACTCTTGGGCACCTCAATGGAGATGTTTTAAGAACAGGTTGAACAAATGGCTGTCAGGACTGATGTAGGTTTCCTTTGTCTTTTACTTAGTGACCTCTCGAGGACCCTTCTAGACTTGCACTGGTTTCTGTGATTTTTATAAAAATCACACAGTGAAACAATGGCAGGGCTGGGCCTAGGATTCACATCTCCTGGCTCCCAACCCAGTGCTTTAATCCCTGTGTTTGCTCAGGTGCCATTGGGACGTAACAAGGGCAAAATCCCTTCTGGGAAAGATGATCCATATTTTAGGTCTGTGCAATACCTTGAATCTGCACTAGTCACTTCTCCCATCCTTTGCCATCTGTCCATACCTGCAGTGGAGCTCTTTGGCAGCACGTGGCAGTGGTGTGGCAAGACAGCAAGAAGGTCATGGTATCTGATGGATGCTGCAGGAGAAATTTCAGCCAGGCAGGATGTAGTGACTCAAACTGGAATGGGGCCAGGAGCACAGGGCTAATGCCACTTACTGTTATGATGCACCCTTAGTAATTCAATGTCTGTGGGACATTCATGGCCTTGGGTTCTTGTCTCATCTGCAAGGTGGCAGACCATAGCCCCACACTGAAGCACGTATTCAGTGCTGGTTCAGAGGGAAGGGTGGATCCACTTCCTGCTTCTACTGAGCTTTCCCTTCGGAGGGGTTCCTTGTGAACACAGCCCTAACTCTGCCTGGCAATAGCTTAGGAGAGCTGAGGAGCACAACCTAGAGCAGGGAGGGTTCTGAGACTGCAGGAAGGCCTCTCCGGAGGTTCTGTCCTGTGGGGATTTGGTTCTGGGATCAGCTGTCCTCTGCATTGCTCTGTGTTTACTCAGCCCTTGTGCAGGAGAGTGGGAGGGGAGGCTCTTTAAGGATTTATTAGCTCCAGCTGCTTATTCCCCACCTGAAGTCATAATCCTCATGTTGTGATATCATCATAATTTCCTTAGCAACCAGCTGTGCTCACTCCAAAAGGAGCTTAACAGTGATCTCAGGAGGGCAGGAAAGAACAGCAACAGCCCAGCTCTTCGCAAAAAAGGCCCCATTCATGCCAGGGCCCAGGTGGGCTGAAGGAATCCTGTTCAAACTGGAGATGGGTGCAGCCGTAAAGTCCGCTCTGGATCTCTCTCACATCCCCAGAAGTTCAGGGATGTTCAGGTCTGGGGATCTGCTTTACATCCAGTTCTGTTTTAATGAGGTTCTAGCCAAACAGGTTTGCTAACTGCATTTTGCTGGACGAGGAGAACAGGGCTCAATCCTGTTAGGTCTATGACGAGACCTCAGGTCCTGGCATCTATAAATGTGCTTTTGATGTGATGTGACTCCATTCACCCCAGCCAGCTGGACAGCTTTGGAAACCAGGTTAGCTGGAACTAGCCCCAGATTTAGCCTAGATTATAAATGGACATTGCTCCCATTGATTATCTTATGGACTGGCACCTGGGCTGCAACTGATTCACTGGGCCAGACCCTCAGCTGGAGAAGTCAGTGGAGCTGTGCTGATTGACACTAGCTGAGGATCTGGCCCATGTATTCAGAGAAAGGTTCCCGGTGTGGTTTAACAGCTAGCTGTGGTGCAGCCAGAGGGTTTATTTTCATGCAGAAGCTTGTGGGTTACACAGAATGAGACAGACACACTAAATCCACACAACTAGTGTGCAGGATTGTTTGCAAACAGGAGATGACCCTCCCACTGCTGCAAGTGTCTGTGGCTCCCTTTGCTTACTCCAGCTAAGCCATGCTATATGCTTTCCCTGTTTTTAGGTGATCTTGGGACTGACACAGGCCCCTCACAACCTAAGGGCTGTTCAGACTTATTCTTAGAGCAACAGTCCTCCAGGGGTTGCAGCAGCTGAAAACAGCGAGAATGCTGCCGTGTTCTGGCTGTGCTACCGCTCCCCAGCTGTGCTCTCTTATGCTGAAGGCTACAAATGAGCTGGCACAGAGCCACCTGGAAAACACTATCCTGATAGGGTTTTCCCTTGTGTTCAGTTTGGTCAGCTGGACACCCCCATTACGTCTGTGGAGTGGCATAAGGTGATTTGCAGCATAGTGAAAAATGAGGCCCTGCAACACTGGATCTGAGCTTATTGTTGAGAACTCAAGCTCCACCAAACAGCGTATTGTTCCTGCAGAAAATTGCTCCCATCAACTTATTTCGACAGGTTAAGTCACTGAGCAGGCCTGCTAATCATGGCACTGCCCTAGGTGGTAATTATTTTATTATTCATTTAAGAACTGAATATTTATATCAGGCCTTGGTGAGGCAGAGTTTCTCCGTGTGTGTCAGCTGGGTAGCTACCCGAAATCGCTTTTTCTATCCTGGTCTGGTTCTGGGATTTCAGGGGCATCGTGCAGTTTCAAACAATAATGTGCCTTAGCTGGGTTTCGGCAGCCATCAGCCCCTGCATGGGGGGCAGGCAGGAACGCCAAATGTTTAGAAGTTCCCAGTGATTTCCAGCTTAACTGATCGATGCTGACATTGTTGGCAATCTGAGGACCATCTTCCTAGGGAAATGCCTCTATGGGGGGTGATGGACAGAGGGGAGGAGGGAAAGGAAAGGTTGGGAGAGAAGTAGGGAGGAAGAAAAAGGGGGCAAAGAAGAGACAAAGCAAACCCCCACAAAGGAAGAGAGGAAAGGAGGGAATGCAGAAGAGGAGGCACAACCGTGAAAGAAAAAAGATGGATTCACTGAGAGAGAGAGAAGTTGGAGCTGACTGGGAGGGAACGTGGAGGAGTGGGCCCCTCAGAGATGCCCCAGAGGTGCATGAGTGCATCTGTTCCGCTTCGTGCTCCATGCGAGCGCTTCTGTTTGCGATGTTATTAACGAGGATTAATTGTGCCCGGCCTGGACCCGGCCCTCTCGCAGGGACGCGCTCCACTTCCACTCCCCTCTGAAGATGGCTTCCTCCTAAACTTCCTGCCTCCCTCCTGGGTTCGGTGGGTAATTTATGGACACGGCGGTGCAGAGAGCTGCTCGCTGGTTGGCAGCTTCACCACTGGGCACCTGTGCCTAGCTTGAGGCAATAAATAATCCTATCAGCCATGCTCCGTCAGACAGGATATTTGTGGTAGATGGATAATTCTCATCAGGGGGGCTGTCTCTAGTAATGGTAATGATTCTGCATTCTAGTGCCTCTCAGAAGGAATAGTCCTAAGATGCTTTGAAGGCTACATGCAGGTTAGCTGCAAGGAGCTACGCTGAGATGCAGCTGCCTCTGGGGTGGAACATGGCCTCTGTTTGACAGTGCCCAGTAATGCTGCAGAATCTTGCATCCCGCTGGAAATCCCAGGAGGGATTTAACGCACTGGAATCTGGTTGGGAAGTGGGGGTGAACCCCTTGACTCCTGCAAAAAAGTGCCATGCAGTCTCTGATGGCCGTGCATGTGCTAGGACCTGTTTTATCTGATGCTGAAGAGGGAGCCTCTTGCTACGCGGCAGCCCCCGTGCTGCCCTGCAGGGACAATGCCTTTCGCTCTCGCTCTGAGCCAAGAGCAGTACCTCTTTGTTTTAACTTCCCCAGGCAACTAACGGAACTGGCCTGAGGCCTCCCATAGAATTGCTCTCGAGAGGGGCTAGGTAAGGAAAACTGCTGCTTGTTCTAATCGTAGGGAGACGTCAGTGTCATTCATTCCTTGCCATGTGGTGTGAGTGCTCAGTCTGGCTGGGTGGGACACCCTGCACCGTTAAAGCTGCTGCTGGATGGCTACCTAGCCTGCAAGGGGAGGCTGTGCACCACAGGGAAGGCAAGTTAACCTTAGCCCACAGGAGTGGCTCTCTGTACCTTGGCCCTTCCCATTCCTCTGTGCCAGTTCCAAGTTGCCTTGGTGACCTGTTTGAGAAGGGCTTGTTCTGAGGTATAGTCATGGGTTAGTGTTGGCAGCCTGGGAACCTTGGGGTCCCTATCCTCAGAGCCAGCAGCACATGGGTGGTGCTTTCCCCTTACTACCCAGTATCCTTTGACATAACCCCTCAGCCCTGCCCTTCCAGTCTGGTCTCCTGGCTCGTTCATACCCTCGTCTCCTTTCTGAGCCTGACAACAATCTGTATCTGAAGCTGCTGTGCAACGAGGGCTCCTGTATCTTAGGAACAGTGAACAGTCTGAGCAGCTACCATGTGGTGAAGACTGTGCTCCCACCCTGGACCAGAACCAAACAGGGAGCCTCTAGGAGTTAAAAAGCTCTATGTGCCATTCCCAGTCCAAGCTAACCAGTTCCTGAGGACCAGCAGTGCTTCAACCTTCTTCTTACTCCCTCAGCTTCCTGGCATGGGAGAAGGAGCTTTGCCACGCTGGGTGACGTGGAGGCCCCAGACCCAGCTGTGTGTGAGGGGTTTACTTGTACTTCCTGAGCTCTGCATCCCATGTGGGTCAATGCCAGCCTCTGGGGCTGGAAAACAGGCGAGAAGCAACAGCAGCAGCAGTGTCACCTCAGCCACCTCGCCTTTCTCCTCCTGTGTCCACAGCATTGTCTTCTCTCTTCCCCCCTCTGATCCCGGGCTGCACCCTCCTGGGCACCGTCCTTTCACCCACAGAGCTCCTCATCTCCTGAACTCATTTACATTCATCTGGTCTCTGTCTCCCTTCTGCTGGCTCTTCCACAGCTGTCAGCAACCCCTTGCTCTCCACTAGGGTCTCCCCTGGTGCCTGCAAGAGCCAGCCTTCCGTCACTCCATTCTTAGGTGGGTGAGGCAGCTCACTCTCTCCCCGCCCGTTGCAGTCAACTTGTCTCTGTGCACTTGGTTTTGGGTGGTAGGAGTGTCACAGAGGCCAAGTTGGAGAAGGCCCCGACTCTCCATTCTCCCTGGGCCTGGGCGTGGATGGGTGTTGGAGAAGAGAACTCCCAGCTCTGGGTTTCTCTGGTGGAGGGGACTTGAACTGGAAAACAGGTATGAGCACGGTGGGGTGGGCAAGACCTGCTGGGAGCAATGCAAACCAAATCTGCAAACGTTAACACTGTCTGCAGTCTGCCTTGATAGATCACTGCTCCACCTGCCAGCCAGCCTGTCTGGAACTCTGGGGGGCAGATGGCCAAAGGTGTCTCAAGCGTGGCTCTGTTGGAGGGACTGATACATTTCCTAATGAATAACACAGCAATTAAATGTTTTAAAGACCCACTGACTGCCACCATGGCCTGTTACGCTTCAGCTTACCTGACCGTGAGCTCAGGCAGAATTTGCCTTGCACCCGTGGAAGCAGACAGAGTCACCAGCGTGTCATTCAGAGCCATGGTGAATGTGCACAGACATATGTTTCCTCAGGCTGGTGGTTTCTTTGTGTGGCTTGGCTTTGCTGGTTCTTTCCATGCCCTCTCCCTGGCCCGCATTTCCCTCTGTCCTCTCTCCCTCCAGGTGCACACACACAATTGTGCATGTGTTTGTACTTGTCGGGTGCAAGGCCCACCTCAGCTTTCCCGTGTGAAGTGGAAGTTCTTCGGGAACACACCTGGTGCAAACCCGTGGCCGAGCTCTGTCCCACGAGGAGACCATTTAGCTCATTTGCATGTGCGGTGAAGACCAGCCCCAAGGCATCAGCCTCTTCATGGCTCTGAACCTGCTGACAAATGACTAAGGGAGGCTTCTTTAATTCCCCTTCCTCTCCCACCCCAGAACCTTCCCCCACCCTGCCCCTGACCACCCTGACCATGGCCTAGCTCAGGAGGGAGCTAATTTTTCATGTCAGGCCCCACCTTCCAGCCTTGCAATTAGTAGCAAACCGCACCTCAGGCCGTCCAATGTAATCCAAACCGACAGAAAATTCACCTATATTCATATGAAAAAACCCCACCTTTTGGCACATGTACGAAAATAAATCTGTAGAATGTGAAACGTTATGAATCGGTCTGTAAACGTGAATACACAGACATAAAAACAGTCACATAGTTCCACGTTTTTAGTGAGATGGATGAGCCTGAGAGCCAGCGGCTGATTGTACTGCCCCCTCCTTAGGAAATTTCCTGGGCCCCCCCCACTTTGCATACCCCTGGCCTCACTGATTTACTATGGGGGTGAGTGGCCTTGTTATACCACCGGCGCACAGTAAGACGCTGCCTTTACAGGTCCACAGTTTGCTCTGCCTTTCTGAGCTCTGTGGTACGTCTGGTTAGTTGGGGCAACAGGCTGAGTTTCTAAAACTGGTCTCAGCTGACTTCACGCACCTGAGACGTTGCGGGTGCATTTGTGTGCGCAGAAGCCCGTCTTTGTGCACTTAAACCCCGTTGATGGTAGTCAGGTGTTTGCATGGGGAAGCTGTTTGCCAGGCTCAGCCCCTCCGGTGAGCAGTTCTCTGCCAGGGTAAATGGTATTGGCAGGAATCCTGGAGTCACTAAGGATGTCCACGGGGCCAGGATCTTACACACTGTGCTCCCTGCTGTGGCTTTTTGTGGGCACAGAATTTGCAGGTGCGATGTCAGAGGCCGGTTTTTGGATCTCTGTGAATTTGTCCCAGAGCCTCCCCGTTAGGCAAGTCTGTGCCTTTTCCAGCAGGGTGCAGTCTCGTGTGTTGTAGCAAGGCAGCTACTTGCCTTCTGCATCAACATGTGACAAGACAGCAGGAAGCAAAGGCGGTGACCCCATCCCAGCCAGATGCACTGTCAGGCCTGCTGTAGGGCTGTCAATGGAAGGGCCAAGGCAGCGGAAGGGGAGCCCTGCAGTAGGGGGCAGTTGCCGTGATAACACTCAGAGGAACAGATGGGCAGAACAAGTTGATTTTATGGTTGATAATTAATTAGAGATGGGGGGATGGGTTCAGCTAAAATAACCCACCTGAACCTTCTCTCCAGATTTGATCTGAGCCCCCAGGATTCAACGAACCCCACAAGCCCTTGTGTCTGTCCCTAACTGAGCCCCAAACTCATTGCATCCTGAGGTGTCCTTGCTGGGGATCTCTTGACTGGTCTAGGGTAACCAGGCATTGCAGATTGCCCACTTCCCTGGGATAGGTGACTTCTCCAAGGGGTTTTGTGGTGTGAACCAGGATCATCCAGTCAAGGCACCAAGAGGAGACCTGCCCCTTCATCCCCCTTGTGAGTCAGCTGAGGATGGGAACTCACGTCTCAGGCAGAGAAGGACCTGGGTGCTAAGCCACCGTGTGTGCTAGCCCTTTGGAGGGGGCGTTTCTTGTGGCGAGATGCCATCCCTCGTGCTGTGCATTGGGGGATCTTTGCGCTGGCTCAGCGCTTCCTTGCCGGTGGCGAGAGCAGAAAGGGGGTGTATTTTTAGCAGCATGGCTCTCGCGAGCAGTAATTGGTTTCTGAGGGTTTTGCTGTGTATTCTTGGTCGTACTTCACAGTTTGCTACACAGGAAAATGTGCTCTTTTCCCAGCTCAGCTCCTCTGGCGGCGCTTTGGGTAAGTGGGGAACTCCATTGCGAGGCTGGATGGCATCCACGCGGGCTGCAGGATCAGCAGACAGGCCTCATTAAAGGCTTTTCTGTCTGGCTTAATAGCAGCCCCCTTCCCACTCCCCCAGCTCCCTCTCTGCCAATGTGCGCACGTTCCCTCCCTCCTAATCAGCCTTGCAACAGCTGGGACCACGAAACCAAATTGCAGGTTCTCAGCTGTCCAGGTGCCAACAAAGCACCTCCTAGTGCGTCCCCTCCAGCCGCTATAGGAACAGCCGTGCAGTCTGCTACCCATGGGTACTGCTTAGTGCCTTACCAGCACCTCGCCCTTTCCCCACTCCTTGTGGCTCTCATAGAGAGTGATGGGGCCTCCAGCAGGGCAGAGGCCAGAGAGAAGTTGCAGGTACAGAGACCCTCCATATCCAGCATATCCTCCAAAGCAGATCTTGGGGTCTCTGCAGGCTCATAGGCTCAGGTAAATTTCTTCAGTCGTATGGTGCTGGTGAGTGCTGGCAGATTGACAGCCCTGGGGGCTCGAGGTCCTGTCCACCCACACAACTGGCTCAGAGTGGGCAGCAGTCAAGCAAGCTCACCCCACACCCCCAACACATGCACACCTTGTGGCTCGCCTCTGTCCTGAAGACAGTGGGTGAGGGGCTTCATGTCCATGGGCCATTCCATCCAGTAGTGCTGGTGTGCAGCTGTGCCCGTAGACCCTGTTGGATCTAGAGGGCACTGGGGTCTTGAATTAGGATTGGTGTTTTGGTAGCTGTCGTACCTAGTTATGTGGCACTGTGACTTGGTGGCAAGTGAGGCAGTGTCCTTGCCCCAGAGAGCTTACTACCTGAGGGCCAGATCCCACCGGAGCAGGGGTTACCAGTGAGCAGTGGCTCTGGGGAACGGGCTCTGACATTAGATGGGGCTGCTGGGGGTGTGGGGGAAGGGAGCGTGAGGGGAAGAGCAGTGGGAGCTGTTGATTGCTGTGGTGGTGTCAGGGCATGTGTCAGGAGGATCTCCCAGCTCCCTCCTCCTTGTTGGAGGTGCCAGAGCCTGTGCCAGCAGAAGCCAGCCAAGAGGCTCCATTAATGGAAGTGGCCAAGATGACTCCACTGACTGCCCCAGCCAGCCCCTCTGGGTGGATTCCCTTAATAATGCTTATACATGGCTGGTTGTCTAGGGCAGAGTAAGGCAGTGGCCTGCTGACTGTTTGCATTGGAAATGTCAGCACCTAGCTGTTCTGCAGCTGCCTCTGTCTGCACTAGCCCAGCAAGCAACCTACTCCTCTCTTCTGGCTGGGGGCAATGGTGCACGTGCGTTGCACAGTCCCAAGGCCCAGTGGGCCCCTCTGAAGGGACTTCCCAGCATCTAGGCTCTGCGCTGAAGAGGAAGAGGATGGGTGCTGTGGTGTCCCTGGAAAAAGGAGCTGTGGGAAGTCATTAGAACGGCCATCTGACAACTGCGGGAGCACCAGCCCTTAGGGCAGCATATCATGCCTGAACATCTGCTGCGAGACCAGATAGTGTGGTGGTTAGAACAAGGCCAGGCAGTCAGAACTCCTGGGTTCTGTCTGAGACTCTGCCACTGACTTGCTGGGTGGACCTGAGCAAGTCACTTCACTTCTCAGTGCCTGTGCCCTCCCACCTCCCTCTCCCCCCCAGGAGGCGGTGGAGCTCAGCTGGTTAACATGAATGCCAGCCTCTGGAGACCCTGGGACAGGAGAGGCAGTGCTGGTAGCAGGAGGTCCGAGAGCACAACAGACAGAAGTAGCATCCTTAGCATCTCCAAAACACTGGTGGCAAAAAAAGGAGCCAGATCCCTGGGCACATAGCCTGTAGGAGCTGTGAGGAGAGCTGGCTCTTGTGGGGCAGCAGGACAGTGTTAGCAGTGATCTGTGGGAAGAGATGGCTTGGCCCGACGACAGATTGCAGACAGCGAGGAGTGGGTTGGAAGCAGGACTGGAGCCCCAGCTGTGTCTCTGTGTCCTGTGCCCAGGGAACCCTTAGCAGCAGCTCTCACACCATGGGCTCGTGGGAGGGGCCTGGGGCAATGGAGCTGTTAAAGCTGAGTGGGTGGGGGACTGAGCACAGGCCAGTGCATAGGAACTTGGCCTCCCATAGTGAAAACTACTAACTCACTGGCTCCCTCCATTCTTCCTGTCATGTGGGAAGTGTGCCTAGGCCTGGGCTGGGAGCCAGAGACTAGCATGCTTAACTCTCTTTGTGGGGCTCTCTGAATTTACAGCTGCAGGAAGTAGGGGAGGTCTGGAATGGGGCAGGTCCGCGCACCTCAGCAAACCACATGTGTGGGTTGGGCTGTCATGCCCAGCAGCTGACTGATGTCCATGCTCCCTAGTTCAGTTATCAGTAACCACCTTCCCCTGCTCTCTGCCTTCTCCCCTTAATCTTCTGCCTGGCACCAGGTGAGCCTTGTGCCTGCAGAGCTCCAGCAGCCTGGAGCCTTTCTGGGCTGACCTGGCCTTTGCAGTATGGTGGTTGGCAGCAGCTCCTGCGACTGCTTGTTATCCAAACCCTTTCCCTGCTCCCCAGTGACGCCTGCAGCCAATTCACTTGCTGGAATGGGAGCAGGACCTGCTGGCTGCCTCCAGCTGCCATAGGTAAGCCTGGTAGCTGAGCTGGTGGACCTGCCGTGTTTGGATATTGCTGTTCCTGCATCAAAGGGGGCACTGTGGGAACGGAGCAGGGTAAACCCAGAACAGAGGTTGGAGGAGGTGAGCTATTGGCTAAGTCTAGATTTCTGGGTGAATATCTTTTTTTAAAAGGAAGCACAGGTCAGACCTTGCAGCTTTGAGCCTGCAGGGAGCATGCCCTTTGATGGTGTCCCATACAACGTTCTCCATCTCTTGATGTCTTCCTGGTATCAGGTGTCTGGGTTGGGTGTGACCCAAACAGTACCACAGCGCCTCCTCCAGCCAACTCAGGCACTGTCCAGGCCTTCTCCAAGTCTCACTTGAAGGATGAGGCACGGTGGGAAGAGATGTTGTGCAACAGGGAAAAGCTGGGGAGTCTCCAGGGTCAGTCTAAATAAATATGTCAGTGCCCTGAGCCACCCAGTCCCCAAACGACACCTGCAGCAAACCTCAAACAAGGAGAGGAAGCCTGGGAACCTGATCCTGCAAAGTACTGAGGGACCCTGCTTGTTGGAAGTCAATGGGCTCTGTGGGCACTCTCTCTCTTGCAGAAAGTGCTCAGCACTCTGCAGGGTCAGGCCCTTCATCACCAAGCCCTGCTCAGTCCCTGGTGGAGAGTTGCGCAGGCAGCTCTCCCTTGTGCATGTGCTTCATGCTGCTCTGGTTTGATTACCTGAGGGACTAGCATCTTCCGGCATCTCGCAGCTCAGGTGTTCTTTTCACAGCCCTTCATGCTTTGCAGGATCAGCGGATATCATGGCCCTGCCCAGCTGTGGTCTGCTCTAGGTTCTCATCTAGTCTCAGCTTCCATCAGCTCTTGATTTTTATATACCTCTGAAATAATGTTCATAAGTGCTGTGAAATCTCTCTGCACCTGATGTCCCAGAGTCTCTGGGCAGTTTAAGAAAAAAAACACCCAACAAGATTGTACTGTAGGGTAACGTGCCATGGCGCTGTGTTGCCAGAGTAGGGCTCAACCCTGTGCCTCTGCTCTGGCTCCCTCTCCAGCTGCTGGGGTCCTTTCCCACAGACCCATCTCCCTGCAGGAGAGGCACAGTGGAGGGCCCTCTCTTCATGTGCTGGGGTGTGGCCCTAGAGAACCCTGGAGTAATTCCAGAGCTTTGCTAGTTCATTCAGAACCACTTACCCAGCAGACTTCTGCACCCTCTTCAGGCTTGGATGTCTCTCTAGCCATAGGAAGTCAAAGATGCTTCTCTCCAGTCGCCTTTCAGCAACTTGTGTCCATGCTGTCTTGAAGGTCACACAACTAACTGGCAAGCCTCAGCCTTGCTGTTCTCCTTCCCTCCTGTTTCATCTATAGGAGGATTGGATCCAGTCAGGTGGTGCTTGCCAGAGCCCTCTGGAGCCATTGCCACTGGTCAGTAGACAGTGTGCTGAGAGCAATTTGACATGAGGGGATCCGATTCAGTTTCTCTCCTGTCAAGTGGGGTAGGATGGAACTCTGCAGACAGTCTCCTAGAGGCAATCAGTAAAGAAGATTGCAACATGCAGTTGCATGCCTCTGGTGAAGTGGGCTCCAGCCCGTGAAGGCTGATGCCCAAATAAATTGGTTAGTCTTTAAGGTGCCACAGGGACTCCTCCATTGTTTTTGCTGAAACAGGCTAACATGGAGACCCCGCTGAAACTTGTCAGCGTGCCTGTAGATGCTCAGCTTGTTCATTCAACTCCATCTCACTTGTGAAGACTCTTCACTCGTGGGTTGTTCCATTTCCACAGCTGGACTCTATATCTGGACCCAAATTTTGCATCTGGCCTTTTTACCTAGACGTGTCTAGACCCAAGTCCCAGGTCCAAATGCCCCCTGGCTTTGGGAAAGGTGGGATGCAAGTTACTGTTGTCATGGAGAAGGTGTGATTTGAAGCAGCCAGAATAACAACTTGTGCAAGAGTTCTCTTGCCTGGTGAGGAAAGCTTGTCATGGAAGCTCATTGTGGAAGAGAAGGCCTGGAGATAACCTTGCTAAATTTGACTGCACCTGTCCAGGTGTCTGATGAAATTCTGTTATAGAAGTGTGTGCGGGAGGGGGAGTCGGGAGGGGGACACAGTCTTGAGATGAAGAAATTAAGAGTGAGCAGGGAATTCAAGCAGAACTTCTTTGCTGGAGAGGAGGAAACAGATGGAACAAGTTGTCAAGACAGAACATCAAAGCAAACAGTCCCTGTGGGCTCTCATTCGTGCCCTGGTTCAACTCCACTGAAGCTGGTGGAATCATAACAGGGTTGACTGGTGTAGGAGACAGGCAGAAGTGCCTGTGGCAGAAGGGACAGAGAGCTGAAGGCCAGACCATGAAACTGAGTTGGGGGATGAGGGCTACGTCTACACGTGAACGCTACATCGAAATAGGCTATTTCGATGAATAGCGTCTACACGTCCTCCAGGGCTGGCAACGTCGATGTTCAACATCGACGTTGCACAGCACCACATCGAAATAGGTGCTGCGAGGGAACGTCTACACGCCACAGTAGCACACATCAAAATAAGGGTGCCAGGCACAGCTGCAGACAGGGTCACAGGGCGGACTCAGCAGCAAGCCGCTCCCTTAAAGGGCCCCTCCCAGACACAGTTGCACTAAACAACACAAGATCCACAGAGCCAACAACTGGTTGCAGACCCTGTGCATGCGGCATGGATCCCCAGCTGCAGCAGCAGCAGCCAGAAGTCCTGGGCTAAGGGCTGCTGCACACGGTGACCATAGAGCCCCGCAGGGGCTGGAGAGAGAGCGTCTCTCAACCCCTCAGCTGATGGCCGCCACGGAGGACCCCGCAATTTCGATGTTGCGGGACACGCAACGACTACACGGTCCCTACTTGGACGTTGAACGTCAAAGTAGGGCGCTATTCCTATCCCCTCATGGGGTTAGCGGCTTCGACGTCTCGCCGCTTAACGTCGATGTTAACATCGAAATAGTGCCCAACACGTGTAGCCGTGACGGGCGCTATTTCGAAGTTAGTGCCGCTACTTCAAAGTAGCGTGCACGTGTAGACACGGCTGAGAAGAGAGTGAAACCTTCATGGTTTATTTGTATGATTGTAGCATCCAGGTGCCCCAGGCATGGACCTGGGCCACCTATTGCTAGGCACTGTGCAGGCACAGAACACAAAGGCAGCCCTTCCCCAAAAGTGCTCACAGTCTAAGCAGAAGACAAGAGACAACAGAAGGATACAGACACATGGAAGAATGCAAAGAGAGAGTTAATGTTGGTCAGAATGATGGGTATCAGGTCAGCAGAGATGGCATCACTGTCAAGCTTTTTATAGGCATCACAAGAGAGAGTTTTAAAGGACTAAGAAGAATAACACTTGGCATTTACACTAGCTAGGGTAGAGAGGATGTCTCCTCTCCCATGTCAGGATGAAAGCCATTCACTAACTGCCTTGTGCTGGGGAGAAGCTTCCTCCGTGTTACTGTATTACAGTTGTCCATCGTGGGGTTTCTGCCTCATCCTCTAACCTGGTTTTGCAGAGACAGGATACCAGGTTCACACTTTGGTCGGGCTCACCCGGGCAATTCCTGTGTTCCTGGAGCAGGTGGTTTCTTTCCTGCATAGCAGTTCCTCAAGGAGTCCCCTGTAGGAACTTCCTAATGGAGGGACCCAAGCTCAGCAGGGCCAACAACCGCCATGGGCCCTGGGGCAAAGTGGGAGGTGGTCCGGCCAAGGGCAGAAGGGGCGGAGCCTAGGGCAGACAGCTGTCAGCGCCACGCCACCCAGACTATGGCGCTGGTCCCCGCCTCACACACTCCCTCACAGCTGCGCCTAGCACCAGAGCGGTGCTGTTGCGGCACTTCAGAGGGGCCTGGAGCTCCAGCCACTGCCTCTGCCAAAGTAGCAGTGTTGATGGCTGGAGCTCTGGGCCCTGTCGCTCTGTGGGTTTGCTGGGGCTTGGGAACGGGAGCCTGCGTGAGCTGCCCAGTTACTTGAACATGGCATGTAGGATTTTAACTGGCAAAAGGAAGCAGCTTTATCAGGATTAAGGCTGAGTGGTTTTCCTAATGCCTGGGTCTGGGAGCTCTGTGATGCAGACAGACGTGCATCCAGGCATGGCTGAGACCGAGACGCTGTCTGTGACACAGTAGTGTCCAGGAATGCAGACCTTTAGGGGGGTTAGGCCGCGTGGGACATTTTGTCACACATCCTGATCTGTTGTGAACATGGTGGTGGGAGCAGGACTTACCACCCCGTCCTCTTCCCCAGTGTGTTGGGTGGATAAAAGCAGTAGCTTAGCTCAATGCTAGACAGTCATAACCTGAGAGACTTTAGTGAACCTTCCTGAACAGTCATTTACGTCTAATCTAATCTGTTCCATTTACCACTACCAGGCAGCAGGTGAAATTTCATCTCAATAATATTTTTTTATTATTGAGCAAATGTTTAAGATGCAATAAGAAGAAAATTAAAAAGCGTAGAGTGCTGAGTTCTGCGTCTCCTGAAAACACAGCGATCCAGGCATGGGCCTGTGGTTAGTCAGTGGAAGGAAGCTCCTCGTGTCAAAGCTCCCAGGCTTGGCAGTGGGTTGAATAACTGTCCTTTATTGACAATATCTGCACTGCACAGGTATCCAAGCAGCATTCGCGGAGTCCACTGGCCTCAGAGTGAAATCTGGGTTGAGTTCTGTGGTTACTCAGAAATACTAGTGAGGAAAGCAGAGGGGATGTGACCAGAACATACGCATGCCGAGTTCACAATGACCTTCGTGCACCTTTCTCAGTAAGGCTGTGGTGAAAATTTTGCTGCTGTGGTGGCTCCCTGGCACCCACAAAACCCTACAGAGGTTTCTCCTCATTCATGGGCGCCAGATGATCAGGAAGGCAATACACCAGGGAAACTGCTTTAAACAACTGGTCAATGGGCCAGTAAAAACCACTTGTCTAGGAAAGGTGGGGCTGTAAAGTACGCTGAAGTTTTCCTCAATGATTCAATTCAGCCTCTAGCTAATGCAGTTGCTTAAAGCTGGAGTGGGACTGAGATGCTTATTGAATGTGGAGTCATTGGTGGTACCTCCTCCAAACAAGATGGTTAAATCAAAGGGGTGGACCACTGGGGGCTTTCTCATTCTACCCCGGGAGGGACCTGTACTTGATGCTTGAAAGGTCTTGTGGCTCACGTGGAAGGTGAGATGCGTGTGGGAGAAACAGACACACTTGGCTCGGAGGATGGCGTCACTGGCAGAGTGAGGGGAGGAGGGTGACACAGAAGGAGAGACTGAGATACCTAGGGAGGGACTGACTTGCAGGTGAGAAGAAGCAGCTTCAGTTTGATGCAATGGAAGATGAGGAGCCAGGAGAGGGATTCAAAAAGGAGATTCACCTGGTCCCTGCTGGCCATCACCTTCCTCCCTGAAGCAGGAGGTGTGTTGTGCTCGTCCCCCTCGCTCACTCAGAGCCAGCTGAAGATAGTAATGTCTCTGGTCCAGCACCCTTGGGACCAGACAGGTCCCGAATGAAGGACTTTGCTGTACTGGGGTGATCCCCTGCTGCCAGCCCCTCAGCACTTCTGGCTGGCTGGCACCCTGCTCTTGGGAACTGCCCTGGCCCTCCCCTCTCGCTGTGGCTGCTGTGGTGCAAGCTCTCAGCCCTGCCATGGCTGCTGTGGTAGAGCTGTGAACTGGGGTTGCCATGGCAGTGCTACGAGCCAGGCCACGACTCCTTGGCTGTGTCTCCACAGACTCCAGCCGCAGGGTTCCCTTGCTACACCTGGGCCATGGCTCCCCAGCCCCTGAGGCAGTAGTGGCTCCTGCACTGCTGCTGGGCCTCCGCTTCTGACTGTGGCTCCCTGGCCACTGTTGGGCCCTGCTCTGGCTGCTGGACTCCCTGGTCCAGCAACATCCGTGATCCTGCCAGACTACGGGTGTTGCCGGACCAGAGCATACTGGATTTCGGAGGTGCGGCTGGGATCGCTCTCTCCTCTGGCTATACTGCCTCTCTTCTGCCACCTTTGCTGCTAGTCAGCTCACCTGATAGATTGGAAGACTGGCCTGCCCACCTAGCAGGGTGGGGGAAGCAGACCCATCAGGCACAGAGGAGGAGAAAGTTTTGCTGAGGAGCTGGCCCAGAGATCACTGTGAGGAGGAGGAAGGAGACTGCTTGTTGTGGGTGGAGAGCTTACAGTGGGAGAGGAGGATGGATGGATGGAGCTGAGTCTGGAGAAGATGGAGGAGCTGAGTGCATACGGGAGAGGGCAGAGCTTACTGGAGAGAGGGAGAGCTGGGCTGAAGGAGCCAGCTGGGCATGGTAGGGAATGGAGAGCTGGTGTGGGAGGGGAGTGCTGGCTGGGGTGGGGCACACGCTGTGTCCGTGTGCACAGGAGCTGGCTGGAGTGGCAGAGGGCCACGGAGGCCTCAGGGGAGGGGAGCTCCCTGTCCCTGAGCAGGACGCCCCGTGGGGGCAAGGTGTGTGTGTGTGTGTGTTTGTGTCAGAGCCGTTCTCTTTAGCTGCGGTGTTTTTACAGCACAGAGCCCAGGTTTCAAATGTGAAATTGCGGAGTTATTAACAGTGGTTTGTAACCTATCCTTTAAATCCGCTTCGGTACCCAATGACTGGAAGACGGCCAATATAACGCCAATATTTAAAAAAGGCTCCAGAGGAAACCCTGGAAATTATAGACCGATAAGTCTAACATCAGTACCAGGCAAATTAGTAGAAACAATAGTAAAGAATAAAATTGCAAGGCACGTAGAAGAGCACGAATTGTTGGGCAAAAGTCAGCATGGTTTCTGCACAGGGAAGTCGTGTCTAACTAATCTATTAGAATTCTTTGAAGGGGTTAATAAACATGCGGACAAGGGGCACCCAGTGGACATAATATACCTAGATTTCCAGAAAGCCTTTGACACAGTCCCACACCAAAGGCTTTTATGTAAATTAGGCGGTCATGGGATAGGAGGAAAGATCCTTTCATGGATCGGGAATTGGTTAAAAGACAGAAAACAAAGGGTTGGAATAAATGGTAAATTTTCACAATGGAGGCGGGTAACTAGTGGTGTTCCCCAGGGGTCAGTCCTGGGACCGATCCTGTTCAACTTGTTCATCAATGATCTAGAAAATGAGGTAAGCAGTGAGGTGGCAAAGTTTGCAGATGACACCAAGTTGCTCAGGACAGTCAAAACCAAAAGGGATTGTGAAGAACTACAAAAAGATCTCAGCAAACTGAGTGATTGGGCAGCAAAATGGCAAATGAAATTTAATGTGGGTAAGTGTAAGGTAATGCACATTGGAAAAAATAACCCAAATTACACGTACAACATGATGGGGTCAAATTTAGCTACGACAGATCAGGAAAGGGATCTTGGAGTTATAGTGGATAGTTCTCTGAAGACATCCACGCAGTGTGCAGCGGCAGTTAGTAAGGCAAATAGGATGTTAGGAATTATTAAAAAGGGATAGATAATAAGACAAAAGATATCATACTTCCCCTATATAAAACTATGGTACGCCCACATCTTGAGTACTGTGTGCAGATGTGGTCTCCTCACCTCAAAAAAGATATATTGGCATTAGAAAAGGTTCAGAAAAGGGCGACTAAGATGATTTGGGGTTTGGAACGGGTCCCATATGGGGAGAGGCTAGAGAGCCTGGGACTTTTCAGTCTGGAAAAGAGGCGATTGAGGGGCGATATGATAGAGGTATATAAAATCATGAATGGTGTGGAGAAAGTGAATATAGAAAAATTATTTACCTTTTCCCATAATACAAGAACTGGGGGACACCAAATGAAATTGATGGGTAGTAGGTTCAAAACTAATAAAAGGAAATTTTTCTTCACACAGCGCACAGTCAACCTGTGGAACTCCTTGCCGGAGGAGGCTGTGAAGGCCAGGACTCTATTAGGGTTTAAAAAAGAGCTCGATAAATTTTTGCAGGTTAGGTCCATAAATGGCTATTAGCCAGGGGTAAAGTATGGTGCCCTGGCCTTCAGTACAAGGGCAGGAGATGGATGGCAGGAGATAAATCACTTGATCATTGTCTTCTGTTCTCCTTTTCTGGGGCACCTGGCATTGGCCACTGTCGGCAGACGGGATACTGGGCTGGATGGACCTTTGGTCCGACCCAGTATGGCCGTTCTTATGTTTGCAGCAGGTGCAGTCCAAGCTGTATTTTATTGCTGGCTGCTTAATAACTCTTTTTTTGATGGTTCAGTAAACTAGTCAGTTCACCCCAGGTAACTTGCTAATGGCTACAAGACTGGGCCAAGTTGGGCTGGGGCCTTCCTGTGTTTGCTCTGCAGCCTATACCCAGTCACCCCACTGAATGGCTCAGGCAATAGGTGTACTTGGTGACTGGATGGAGAGTGACATGGAAGGAACCACAGCCAAGGTGTTCTGGACTGCAGGTAACCCAGGGGTTGGGCATGACTCTTGTGCCCCCTGGCCTCTCCGGAGTGAGTGTCTTTTGCCCTGGTTCAGACTGGGGGGCAGGGATGGAGCCCGCCTTGTAAGCCAGCCTGCAGCACGCTGGTTCTCACCCTAGCTAGTGTCGCTACTGGTGTGGTTCACCTAAGATGGATGTGGGTGTTTCAGGGACCTTCCAGAGCAACCAGCAGCGGTGTTTGCAAACCAGCGAGGGCCAGGGATGCTCAGCGTGACCCAGTGTAGGTCAGGAGCCAGCCTTTCCTGCTCCCCTGTGGCGACAAAGAGTGGGTGCTGTCAGGACCCTCCCTCCCTCACTGCACCACTGCCTGTGAGAGGAGAGCAGGGTGGGAAGGGCCTGGAAGTTCCTTGGCCGACTGCCCCCGTGAGTGCACGCACCATGTGCTGGTGTGTGCAAAGGTAACAAGATGGGGGTCCTCACGGTGCATCAGATGGGCAAGGCCAAGGCAGCAGTGGCATTTGCTCCGAGCCCTCTCACGCCTCTGCAGATGTGGGAGGCCCCTGCCAGGCGGTGAGCAGTAGCTAATCCAGCATAGAGCAGGCAGCTCCAGCCAGGCCTCTGTCCAAGCTGGGCTAAGCTGAATTTCAGAGGCTGGTGGCCGGTTAGGATTGCGAGCTGGGGGCACCCCACTCATTTTGCACAGGGTGAGTGGCACTTCCAGCAGTTGTCACCAGAGCAGCTGCTGCCCTGGCCTCCCCAGGCTCTCAGAACAGTCCTGTCATCCTCACCCTCTCTCAGAAAACCGGGGCCATTTCCTTTAGGTCTGAATAGACCAGGGGTGAGCAAACTTTTTATATTGAGCCCCACTTTTCATCCCTGCAATTAGCAGCCCCCACCAACCTGTCCAGTATAACCCAAATGGATGGAAATTTCGGTTACGTTCCTAGGAAAAGAAAGAAAAGAAAACCCCCCTTTGGCACATGTAAGAAACTAAGTCTCTGGAATGTAAAAACTTGGTTAACTGGTGTATAAGTGTGAATACACAGACATAAACACAGTAACACAGATCAGCATTTCTAATAAGGTGGATGAGCCCAACACCCAGCAGCCAATCGTGCTGCACCTGCCGGCACTTACAAAATTTCACACCCTCAAGGGGGCCTGCTCCCCACTTTGCACACCACTGAATTAGATTACAAGAGAAATCTCTGGGTGGGCCGGGGGTGAGGAGAGGCTTCATCAGGGCCATCTTTCGCTTCTCCTCATTGCTTCAGTGTCTCGTCCAGTCCTGGGTGACCATGTCACTCTGTCCTTGGCCAAGGAGTCAGGTAAACCTCTGTCTCCATCTCCCAAGGAAGAGCTTGGCCCCCTGGAGGCAGCCAAAGCACTGGGTCCTGGGGGTGGAGGCTGGTGAGGATAGGAACATGTGCAAGAAGTCTTTGCTACCACCTCTCCCAAACATGAGAAAGTCCCTGGTGTCAAGGCTCCACTCCCAGACTTGTTCATCCCAGATGGACACACAGTGGCCTCAGGGCCAGAGCCTCAGCTGGTACAAATGGTTGACTTCAGGGACTCCACTGATGGGCACCAATGAATACTGCGGGAACTCAGCCCTGTACTGGTTGGGGCCCTGCTCGCGGAATCCCAAGCCATTGCAACTCATGGTGGAAAAAGCCATTCACATCCTGGAGTCCATCTACCTAACGTACTGATGGTCTCTGTGCTTTCCAGCTCCTCAGCCTTTTCCTAGGCCTGACTTTCTCAGCCTATCTTGCTCAGGGAACTGCACATCCTGCAGGGAACCCTTGTTTGCAAGACAGAAAGCTGCTTGACTGTTTTCACAAACTGGGGCACTGTGCAAAGCTCCTTTTTAATCCTCGCCTCAGCTCCTTCTACTCATCAGCATTCCCCTCTCGCAGCTGTAGCCGACACAGAAGCCCTGCTTGGACACGGGGTCACTGACCTCTTGCCCCACTGGGCTGGCCTTGTTGTTAAACCTCTGGTCAAGTGGCTGTCCCATGCATGGCCGAACTGAACGCCTCCACGTATGGATAGCTTCTCCCCGTGCTGTGGCTCAAAGGCTAAATGCTCCACTCGGGAGGGTCGCTAATGAGAGCTTCCACTGCCTCTTGGGCTTTTGCGTATTACCCTTGCTTCCCCTCCTGCCAGCTGCAAGCCTTGATTTTCTACTCTACTCAGGTTTTCCTCAGAGCCAAAGTGACGCAGATGCTGCTCTCACTCAGCAAATGCTTTCCCAGGCATGCTTTAACCTCTGATCAGTCCAGGACGAGGGTTTTGTGTGTGTCCACCAGGAATACCTCTGGCAATCACTCTCCCTGGCAAATGCAGAATTCGCTGGCTGAACTCCTCTCTTCACTAACAATACCTTGCATGGCCAGAGCACTTTACCTCGCCAAGCGTTTTACAAACTGTGTCCTGGGATTTCTTCCCTCGCTGCTGAAATCCGGCTGCTTCCTTGATGGAGGGGGTCTGATGGCTGTTCAGCACAACTGTATACTGCAGATCAACATGAACCACTTCAGCCATCGTGGAAGTGTGGCCACCTCTGCCATGGACCTGATGGCAGTCTCAAAGCACAGAGCTCTGGTACGAGGCAGAATGCCGTGGTATCCAGCTGAGTGTGTGTAGGTGGGATGTAATCGCTCCACTGGAATCTAATACGGGCACCGAGAGGGCTAACAAATCTATGCTTGAGGAGAGCCTCGTGGGATTTCTACTGATGTTGAGTCATCAGGGCCTGGGTTTTATGCCTGAAGTGAAGGCTGGCGCCTCCAGCTGTGCCCTGCCTCCTGGCACCAAGCTGAGTATCAGCCTCTGTGCCCAGCCCCCCAAAACAGCAACACTTCCTGAATCAGTAGGGGGACCATATCTCCCCCAGCCAAATATGGGACTCAGGGAATGACCCCCACCCCAGCCAAAATGGGATGGATGGTCACCCTCGCTGGGGCACCGGGAACAGCGAAACTCCTGGCTTCCCCAAGCTGTGGATGGCAGCCCGCGCTGCCACATGGTCCAGCTCCCGGCTGCCCCAGCTCCAACCCCACTGCGACCACGGTTCACCCTCCGCCCTGCTCAACCCCCCACAGCTGCGGCTCCGGCTCCGGCTCCGGCTCCAGCTCCCCTGGCCCTGGTTCTGGCTCCAGCCACCCCACTCCGACCCCCCCATCCACCCACCCAGCCTCTTGCTCCAACTGCTGCAGCCTGGCTCAATCTCCCACAGCTCCGGCTCCAGCCCCCTCAGCTCCAGCAGCCACGCTCAACCCCACCGTGGCTCTACCTCCAATCCCCACCACCCAGGCCCTGGATCCAACCCCAGTAAAGCCCCAATTCACACCCCCTGTGGCTCCTGCTCAGCTCCAGCCCCCGTTGGGGGAAGCTGGGCGGCAGCTGAGCCACCACACGGCCTGGCTCCCAGCTCCCACCTCCTCCAGGTGGGGGAAGCCGGTGAACCCTGTGAAATAGGGGGCAATTAGCCCCTTTTGCAAAATAAATCAGGACACCAGAATGGTGCCCGAAATACGGGGCTGTCCCACTGAAAACAGGACAGATGGTCACGTTATGAATCAGCAATACCACTTCTTAAAGCACTTGGGAGATCTCCATCCAAGTACTGACAAGGGCTCACCCTGCTTAACACAAGAGCTGACCTGTGACTACAGCTCCCTTCACCTGCCTCAATAACTCCCAGATAATCAAGCATACTGCGTGATTGTCGGAACCATCTTTAAGAACACATATTGACATTAAAAAAAACCCTATGTACCTATTAAATGAGCTCATTAAATTTAATAGGGTGGTTATTGCATGTTAAATAAATACCAACTAATTATGAAAAACATATTTGCCAAGCTTTAACTATGGGATAGATGCATCAATTACATGGTTATTAAACCTCAAGAAAATATACACTTTTAAAAATGAATTGACATTTAAATAACATACATCAGCCATCTTATTAAATGTTGATTCTCTTCATATTTGTGGACTTTAATTTAAAGCATTTACCCTCTGCAGTGTGCTTTGCGCTGTTTGTACCCATGCATCATTAACTATCTTTTCACTTACCATTTTGCAAACATTTTTATTTGTACATAGCGGAGCAGCTCATAGGCTGAACTGGCTTAAAATCAATATGGTTCTTCCATTTGGAGAGAATAGGGGAGGTATGGAAGGATGGAAGGACGGGGCCTCGTTCTCCATTGCCATGAGGCTTGTGTACTTATACCAATGCGAAGAGGGAGGAATATGCTTCTTAAATCTGCACCCCCCCTACAAATGACCAGGCAGTTGAGCTGAAGATTTTCTGCATGTTTGGATTTAAAATGATCTCTCTATTTCTGCAAAATCCATTACATTTGTAAGGCGTATCCAAGAAACAGGCAGTCAGTAAGAGGTGGAGGATGGTTAAGGTCCAAGACTGAGTGTCAGAAAACTTTAGGTTAATTTCTCTCCTGTCCTGTGCTCCTGGGCAAGGCATTCCACCTCTGTGTGTGACCGTAGCAGAATCAGTAAATTGGGGTAATGATACACACTGGGAACTGAAATTCTTAAAGTAGTAAAACTCATTAAGATCCTTGTATGGGAGTCACTCGAGAGGCAGTTGGGGTTCAGATACCATTTCTAACATTCACTAAGGTAGCATCCGGTAAGGTGCTACACACCCCTCCCAAGCAGTGTATGCCAAAAACAATGAGAAGTCCTGTGGCACCATATAGACCAGCAGATTTACTGGAGCATAAGCTTTGGTGGGCAAAGACCTGCTTCGGTGGCTCTTCATTACATGCCTTTGACAAAGTGGGTCTTTGCACAGGGCAGCTTATGCTCCAAAAAATCCACTAGCCTATCAGGTGCCACAGGACATAGCTGAGGGCATTAGCCTGCTAAACTCAGGGTTGTGAGTGCAATTCTTGAGGGGGCCGTTTAAGGGTCTGAGGCAAATAGATTTTTTTTTAAAGTGGGGGCTGGTGCTTGGTCCTGCCAAGAGGGCAGGGGGCTGGACTTGACGACCTCCCAAGGTCTTTTCTAGTTCTATGAGATGTGTACCTATGTGCTGTTTTTGCAGGTACAGACTAACACAGCTACTCCTCTGATAAGTGTACGCCAAGCTTCCCCTCTGATGGTTCAAAACCCAGCTACCATCTCCGCTGCCCGCAGTCTGTGAAGCACACCAGCTGTCATGACAATGCCCTAGGCAGTCTGGTTTGGACAGTATTATCTGCCCTGTGTCAACTTCTCGGAGCACATACTTCTCAATTGTTCAGCACAGGCCTCATTGTGTGATGCCATGCACACTTCTGACTCTATATAAAGGATGATCACATTAATGTACGGTAAGAAGCAGAACCTAAGGCTCTCTTTGCACGTTTTGCAGAGCCCAATTTCTATTAATGGCCATCTTCTGCTTGAGGGAGGATGTTGAATGCCAGAAGATTCATTTGTTGGTTTCCTTAGGGTGTTCAGTAGGCCGTGTCTTCTTGGCGCCATCCTTCCTCTAGTTGCTCTAAGCCCAGCTGCAGGGTAAAGGACTCTTCAGCACAGCTCTCTGTTCTGCTGTGCAAATGAGAGGACCTCAGATGGGGATGGGTGAAGAGTCCTTCAGTGCTGTTCATTAGTAATCAATCATGCCTAGGAATGTAGTGCCAGGATTATGTCACAAGCTGACAGGGCATTAGCCCAGTCCTACCTCCCGAGACCTGTTGTCCTCAAGGGCGTCTTCCTAACCCTGCTTACCAGTTTGCTCCCATCCCCCGGTGGTGCAGTTGTAGCTGGGTCAAGGCTGAGACTTCCAGATGGGTTGAGTGATTCTGGATGTGTCCATTTTCAGGTGCTCAGCCTGGGACACCCTTCAAGGGCCTGCTTTACAGCAAGGGCTAAATGCAAAAACTGGTCAAAAATGTTCAAATTTGGTCCGTTTTGACAGAATATTTTCACCTGGATTTTGATAGAAAAATTGGTCCAAATGACATTAAATCTTCACAGTAGTTCCACCTTGTCTTTCTACTGGTTGTACTGAGCACATGTCCTCTGCATAGCAGGCAGCTGCATGGGAGTCTGGCCGGCCACCTGGGCACTGATCACTTTTGAAATTTTTGCTCCATTTTGGAAGAGCACAGGAAGCTGTGACAGAGGGTTGGGGAGCAATCTCCAAGAGAGGCAGCCTCACAGGGCATGTATGTGCTGTCGGTTGTTGGGGGAGGCAAAGCAAGGTGTAGAATAAACAGGGAGCACAAGGTAACAATCATGGGGCTTGCAGACCTGCTTCTGCTGAATGAATTGATTGACCTTGCATAAATAATTTTCCCAGAGTCAATGAAAGGGTATGCTGGTAACAGAAACCCTTCTGTCCTAGACCCTCCTGGCATTCATACACACCCCATCCTTCTCTCTCCACTCTTAGTCACCTCCTCTGCCTGCAAAAGGGCAGCTCTGTGCTGGAATTGAGAATCCAGAGCACAAGCTGACAGCTCTGCTCAGCTTTCTGGGAATCACACGTGCCCTGAGTGCAGTGCAAACCTCCCATCATTTAGATCATGTCTGAGAGCCAAGGTGTATTGTCTCTTGTACTCACTTGTAATGTTTTCTGCATCCACACTGGAGCAGACGATCTGAATTTGGGAGGCCCCAGTGGATGGCTGTACACACAGAAGCAATTAATGATGGAGAAGTTAAGTGGCTGGGGCTGGTGAAGGGGCTCTCTTCTTTCCTGTACTCTTGCCTGTTCTATTCCATCCTGAGTCGAGCTACAAGTCTCCCAGGTCTGTGATGGCTGAGACTCACATTGTTTGGCGTTAGAGCAGCAGAACCCGGGGTAAGCTCCAGGAGACAAGTCCACCAAAAATCATATTGCTGAAGTGGCTCAGAGTAAGGTCTGAAACAGGAACCTCCTGCGTGCTAATCTGAACTTTGACACAGACTGCCTCCATGGCTCAGACAAGACACTTTGTTGCTCTGTGCCTCAGTTTGCCAACCTGCAAAATGGGGATAATCTTGACCAATCTGTCAAGAGTCTCGGGAGTTTAGAGGAGGGGGCGCATTCTGCTGTCACTCATCCTGGTATGACTCTCCTGAAGCCAGCACTGCAGATTTTCACCGGTGTCACTGAGTGTGGAACCTGGCCAATGGTGAGTAAAGTACTTGGAAGGTATAAAATGTAACACAAGCCAAGGTGGGTTCAAGCTAAAAAATTCAGGCTCGAGGCTGGATTTGGAGCAACCCAAAAGGGGGGCATTGGATCGAGAGTCTGGTTCTGAGCCATGGCTCTGGGCGATGCCGATTTTCAAAGGCTAACTGGAAAGTGAGTGTCAGCCCAGGATCTCCCAGGTAACCTGCCCCCTCCAGGCTGTTTTCATTGCATACCTGCTCACGGTTTCCCAGCGCCCGAAGAGCCTTTGTATTCTGCTCAGGTCACTCACTTTCCTCCAACTCCAGCCACTCCAACCCAGTGATCCTGCAGTGACATCACAATGCTGTATTTACAACATCACAGGCATTCATGCGGCACCATGGGGTGCTCTTGTAAGGGCAGGACTGGGCCTTTGTTGCAGACTTCTCTGGCACTGGTTGCTGCACAAGCCCCTTTGATGATAAGCTGTGGGAGCATGGAATATTCAGCCGTTCTGTGCTCACTCCTGTCCCTTTTAAATCCTGACACCAGATGTGCTTGACAGCTCTTTTCTAACAGTGGAGGTGGCAGGAGCCAGTGCTCCAGTGCAGCCCATATCCAGCAACCCACGTTTTCTAGGAAGCCTAGTGATGGCTGGCAATGTATGGGGGGTAACCTACAACTATCCGTAGACCCCTGACTCTGCCTCGCCTGCACCCTATCCAGCCCATGACTGCTGGAGAGGAATCTGGGCCACCATTAGCAGTAAGCAGTGAAAGGGATGGAAATAACTGCCATGAGACAGCCCCCACCCCACTTCCCACTGCCCCCAGGAAAGAGTTGGTTGTGTGTGGGGGGAAAAGCCTCTGTGACCACTCAGTCTGATGTCACAGGAACTGCCTGTACACATACCTGCTCAGCACCCTTATGAGCTGATGATTTGTGCCTCTGACGTGTGACAGCAATTAACTTCCCGATGGTGTGTTTTACTCACAGAACTATGGCTTAACCCAGGGGTCAGCAACCGCCAGCACAGATGAGGTGGGAGCTCAGCTCCGTCCCTTCTCCCCCATGCAACTGGGAGCTTGCTCAATGCTATACGACCTGTGGATTAACAACAGACCAACTAATGCTGCCAACCACCACCTAAACCATGGTTTCCCAAACTGGGGGGTGTGCCCCGCAGTGGTGTGTGAAGAAATTCAGGGGGGGGGCATGAGGCAACCCAGCCCCCCCCACCAGTCATTTCCCCCCACCCGAAGAAAGAGCCGGCCCTTGCTTCCAGCTCTCAGCCTCTGCCATTTCACATGGGCGACCCGGCGCAGCCACTGTAAAACGCAGGCAGCCGACGAAGGCCCATGTGGAGCTAGCTGCCTCCTGCAAAGGTGAGTGAGTGTGGGTTGAGGGGAAGGAGAAGGATGGGGTTAGATGAGGGACTGGTGGTGCCAGGCTTTGTGGGAGGGGGAGGGACTCAGGCTGGCACCTCACCAGTGGCTGGGGTGGCTGGCTTGTGGTAAAAAGGGGGTGGGGTGAGGGTTTCTCAAAAATCAGAAGGGGGGCATGATGCCCAAAAGTTTGGGAACCACTGACTAAACGGTAAAGCTCTTCATCTTTACTAATGAAGCTGTTGTAAGTTGGACTGTTGGGGTGTGTGTATGCAGCAGATTTATTTTGGAAAAACAGCCACTCTTCTGAAATAACTTTGCAAGCATCTACCCAATGCGACCGCTCTTTTGAATAATTTTGAAATAGTGGACAGCTTATTTTGAATGTGGTAAACCTCATTCCACAGGGAACAGCGCCTATTTTGAAATAGGTATTTCAAACCACGGGCTGTGCAGAGTGGGAATGGGGGCCATTTGGAAATAAGCTATAGTGTCCAAAGGCTCTGTTGTGCTTGGACTCTCTGTTTTGAAATAGCTGAGCGCTATTTCGACAGGCATGTTCTGTGCAGATGCGCTATTTCAAAGTCCGTTGTTCTGGAGAATCTCTTCCAGAGCAACTTATTTTGAAATATTGCTGCTGTGTAGACAGAACTGTTGAAAGTATCACCGGCACGCGGACAGTACATTCGAGTGAAAAGGTCAAAGTTTGACCCTCTGCCTCAGAAAAGTTGCTGACCCCTGGCTTAGCCATTGTGAAACATCACCTAGTAAGGGATCAAGGAGGGGGAGTAATAATGGTGGGGTACTTAATTCGTAAATTGCAGCTGATTTCTTCTGTAATTAAACATTCTGACCTTACATGAGTATGGAATAAACTTGTCATCAGTGTGGTTGCACCGAGTGGAACCGCCAGGCTAGGCGGGGTGTGTGTGTAAAGATTGGGCTTAAAGTCTGATCTAGAGAGAACATTTTGGCTTATGGATATTGTAGAAGCATGAGAGAGAGGGTGTGCATGTGTGTGAGAGAGAGAGAGAGAGAGATGCAGCTCACACGAGTGTTTGTACCTGTTCCAGCTGTTGTAACTCCCTGAACTGTCTCTACTCATTGTAGCCAATGCTGGCGTTTGAATCTTTAATATGTCCCCAGTTTGGGCTATGTTCGCTGCTCATCCTCAGGGGAGCTGCAGGCTTCAGGGAGGTCTAAAGCTGGTATGATTTACCCTTCTCTGGCCTCAAGGGTTATACCTACACAGCAAAAAAAAATTTGTAGTTATCCCATGTCAGCTGGCTCAGGCTATGGGGCTGACGCATTACTGTTTAGATGCCTTCTTACCTCGCAGGATCCTAGAGCCCACACTCCAGCCTGAGCCTAGATGTCTACACAGTAATGAAATAGCCCCACGGCCTGAGCATGGTGAGCCTGAGTTAGCTGACTCAGGCCAGCCGCGGGTGTTCAGTTACCATCTAGGCATGCTCTTTGGGACTGTCTTGTGCTGCATCCTATCCAGGCATTGACACCAGTGCCAAATAGGTGTCAGATACTACCAGATCAGAGTATGCATATTTTACCCCCACTAGGGATTGGGGTAAAGGTGTAGGGCAGTGAAGATTTGCCTCTTCCTGATGCTGGTGTAAATGAGGAGTTACTCCGTGGAAGTCAATGGAGTTCCACCAGGGTAGGTGAAAAGAAAATTGGATCCAAGCTGTAGTGACACAGAGTCCTGGGTATTCACACCCACTTACTGGTGTAAATCCCACCATGGGCTGCTGAGTCTCAGGAAGGCCAACTGGTGCAACTTCCTTGACAAAAACGAGGGGAGGGAGGAGGAAATGCAGATCCCACTGTGCGAGTGAAAGCTGTGGTGGCAAATCGCCTGTGAGCTCAGACTTATTTATGCAAACCAGGGCTTAATTTCTGCCCCACCTGAGCTTGGCAGTTCTTAGGCCTGGCACCTCTGGGCTTGCTTGTCACATCAGTCATGGAAAAAACAGTCTGGCTTGCTCGGATTTAATGCTACTCCAAAGCATCAAACCCAGCCTGCACCTGCGGGTTCTTGGAGTGCATGTGATTGTCGGTTCCAGTCAGGTGTGTGCCCATGTGCACGGTAGCCAGAAGATTTCCCCCATAATGGTATCTGTTGCGTCAGTCTGGGTGCCCCCCGGAGCGGTGCCTCCATGGCACTCAGTGTAGAGCCCTGCCGACCCACTACCCTCTCAGTTCCTTCCAGCAGCACTGGGACCCACTGGAAGGTGGGAGAGGGGCCCAATTCCCTGTCCCAGAAGAGGCGGGGCTACAGGCAGAAGGGGCGGGGCTTTGGCAGTCAGCTCTGGGGTCCTTGCCAAGCTCGTCCAGAGCTGCATGCGGAGTGTGACACAGTACTCTGTGGCATTTCAAAGGGACCTGGAGGCAGCTGGCCTCTTGGCCCCCCCATCGGTCACCCTGGTTCCTTCTTACCACTGGTGAAAATAGGCTGAAACAGCCCATAACCCTTGCTGCAGCAATCATGTCCATCTCAGTCTTTTTGTCTACAGTTAATTGTATTTACAGTAAATTCTTTCATATCTGGTATTCTGTCATCCAGAGTGCTATAACTGGCATGTTAACCATGTAAACTGTAAATTTCAGTTACATATTCCCTAAGTACAGGACAGTGAAAGTAAATACAAATAAATACAGCAAATACAGTATATGTTTACAGCGTACGATACTCTTGTTGTTGGTGGATCAAGTACTTGGCATACATTTGTGTTTTGTTTCTTTATATCTAATCTTGCTTTTCTTTAGTGTTACGTGTTATAATAATAATATGTGGAGACGCACATCTCATAGAATTGGAAGGGACCTTGGGAGGTCATCGAGTCCAGTCTCCTGCACTCTTGGCAGGCCTAAGCGCCATCCCTGACAAGCCATTGCTAGATATACCTCTCTATTGTCCAGAATGTTTGAATATCCAGCCATCTCCTGGTCCTGGGGCTGCCGGATATGAAAGAGTTTCCTATAATTGGTTAGTTAGTCTCTCTCCTTCCTGGCTCCCCAGATCACGGGTTTATAAATGGCAAGGTCAGCGCTACGCACACGCTGACAACAATCCTCACGCCTCTTGTTTACGGTGCCAAGGGAAGAACCACTGTAAGATTTGCCACGAGTTCAGCCTCAGGACTCTACTAGAAAGAGAGCAGTAGCTTAAAGTTCTCCGTATGGAGGCAGCACTCCACCCTCACTCAGACCTGAGGCTCAGAGGTCCCACTCCCAGGTCGTTGTCTTTGGTGTGGAGTGCCCCGGCGCTGTCACCGAGAGAATTGGTGCCAAGAAAGGACTGGATCTGAGACAACTGGCACCAGCACAGCATCTCCCACAGTCCATCAGCGAGCTGTCTCCAGTGCCTCAGAAGAAAAAGAAGCCAGAGAAGGATCGTTCTCTGACCAAATCCAAGGGGCCAACTGCTGTGAGATGCTGTCAGCTCCTGGTTCCAAATCCCCGGCTTGGGCTGCATTGATTCCTGCCCAGCTCAGGCACATGAGTCCAACTGGAAGCTTTTGAGGTGGCCCAGGACTTGCTGTGCCTCATGCTGCCAGTCTTGTGCCCAAGGAGGGAAGAGTCTCAGGCGCAGTTAGCTCCACCCTGCCCCCACATGAAGCTAAAAGTGCAGCCAGCATTGATGTCTCAGTGTCACCCACACACCTAGGTGTGGTTAACTGTCCCATGGGGTGGTACCTAGACCACTGCACAGAGACAGACTAAGTGTCCTCTACAGCCTAAGATACCAGCCCGCTGACCTCTAGCTTAAGCTGTAGAGAGGCCTCTACTCAGCTCTAGAGGTCCCAGGTTTGAGACTGCCTGAGGGCAGTTACACCAGCACTCCCTCCATGCCATTCTCTAGCCCCAGCCCATTTGGACAGAGAGCCTGGTCAGTCCCAAATCTCCTGATGATCAGTGCCCTGATGCTGAAGTTCAGCTCCTCCCTAGTCTGCCTTCTTGGAGACCTCAGAGTTGGAGTAAAACTCAAACTGCTCCTATAGGAGTAAGGGGTCCACATCATGACAGGACAGACCAGAGTTCCCAGCACTGTGCCCATCTCAGTGGCCATTCTGGACACCCTGGGCCTTCTGTTGAAGCCAGGGCACTGCTCCAGGACATTTTCAGCAGCTTTGGTCTCTGTTCCACTATCAGCCAAACAATCTGCCTCTGCTCCTGTTGATGCCATTGGCTGCAGCACTGCTTTTGGCAATGACAACTTTTTTGGCACGGGCACCTGCAGAGGCACAGACACAATAATGGTGCTGAGAGCGGCACTGGTGGTGCCGATGTTTCTGTTGGCAATGCTTTTGCAGTCAGCAGCCCCAGCACTGAGGGGCATTACCCCAGGGAGTCACAGGAGCCCTTGGAGCTGATCTTATAAGGACCTCCTCCTCCTCGTCATCACTGGATGAGGCGCTGGCAGGCCTGGCCACAGCCCCCTATGCTTGAGGGCAGCCAGGTGTTGCAGCAGTCTTGGCATCAAGGGCAAAGGAGGTAGTCCAGGACACCAAGGCCAGCAGGTTCTTAGCAGCAAGGCAGAGGAAATAGTTGAGGATGCTGATCCATGGTAGATATCTTCACCTCTCTGGACCTTCTCATGTTGCCCTTCCACTCATTAAAACCATCAGGGACACCAACAAGACCCTGTGGCAAAACCCCACTTCATTGCCACTCACCGCCATGTGTAACAAGCAGAGTGGCAGGGTCTCCGAGTACCCTCCGCAGAATGGGAGGCAAAATGGCTGAACCCTTTTGGGGGAAAGGTCTGTTCTAAGGGGTGGGGTGGTGGAGGGGAGTTTGCAGCTCCACATGTTGAACCAGCAGGCCATTGCAGCAGGTACTTGTTCAACCCCTGTGCAGGAGCTGCTCTCCCTAGTCTTCCATGCTGAAGTTTTGGGCCTGGTAGAGGAGGGGTAACTAGTCTCTTGAGCTTCCCTCTTGAGCTGGCCTGGAGCTCCAGCTGCTACCACTGTTTCAGCCATGGTGGCAGTGGGGGCTCTGAGTCCCTTTGAAACACCCCGGAAGCGTTGCTGCACCATGCTGTCAGCTTGTGGGGCGTGAGGGGGGCAGCACTGTGGTCTGAGTGGTGCATAGGGCTGACTGCCAAGGCCCCTCCCCTTCTGCGGTGTGGAGATGGGCCGTCCTCCCACCTTGCCCCAGGGTCTTCAGTGGCTGTTGGCCCCATTGGCCGTGAGAGGGGATCCTGGCTCCGGGTCTCCAGTATGAAGTCCAGCAGACTCAGCTGAGAGTGTGACTCTAGTCTCTGAAAAGACAGACAAGAGGTTGCGCAGCCTGAAAGATTCAAGGGCCACCCTCAAGTCCTCAGGCCTGCAGACACCTGCCACACAGCACAGCCTCTCCTGAAGTCCGATCAGCAGAACTGACTGGATGGCTCGTGGAGGAGGAATAGGAGCAGCAGGAAAAGGCCACACCCATCCCCAAGACAGTACTCTGGCCAATCCACCTTCTCATCCAAAAAAGGCCTTTTGGAGGTGTGGTCAAGAATGTTGTACCAGGACGCCAATCAGATCCACCACGCTGTACCTTTTTGTCCCAATTAACTCCTCTGTGCCCCCTCGCGTGGTCCCATGTCACTTTGGACTGCTGGCTGCAGAGCATGGTAGGGAGGGGTTATGCCATCCAATTCTGTGCCTTTCCATCCTTCTACCCCCACGTCCCTAGCTCCTCATACTTGCTCCTCTTGCTGGGGCAGTAGAAGAGATTCCTCAGGAGCAAAAGGCTAACTCTTCCCCATCTCAGTATTTCCAAATACTGAAAGCTCAGGCCCATCCAAGACCTGCTGAGAATTCAGCAGGTTTGTGAGGAAATTCAACTTCCATATGGTCTCTCTGGATCCAGGAACCAGGTATGCTGCACTCAAGTCGATGGACATTTTAGTCCCACATTGCAACAATGTGCCCCGGGAAATAATCCTGTGCCACAAGAAATACCTCAGGTTTGTGGTGAACAACACCCACCTCCAGTTCAAAGTCCTTCCCTTCGGCCTGCCAGCAGCACCTCCAATTTTTGCCATGTGCATGGCAGTCATGGCTGCATTCCTGTACAAACGACAAGTACAGGTGTTCCCATACCTTGACAACTGGCTGATCAAAGGCCATTCCAGGAATGAACTAGAGATACAAGTCACCTTCAAAAGTGCAGTCTTCAATGGACTGAGCGTGCTCCTGAGCTAGGGGAAATCACTGCTATCCCCAGTCCAGAGGACAGTTTGTAGGGGTGATGCTATGAGCCCGGGCATTCCTTCCCAAAGTCAGATTCTGAGCCTTGAGTGACAGCATTCGAGGGCTCAGACAGTTCCCACCACCACAGCATGGAACTGTCTAAAGGACATATGGCTGCTTGCACCTATGTAGTGCAGCACACCAAACTCAGCTTTCCACCTCTTCCCAGCCCAGACCAACCACTAAGGGCAACTGGTGTCCCAAGGCCTTCACCTTCTTAATCCATTCTTTCTTCGCTGGCACAGCTTGGCATGAATGAACAGCTGGCCAGCAGCAAAGGGGTGATCCTGTCTGCATGGCAGAGAGCACCGATGCAGGTGGCAAGAGGAGGGGCAGGGGGAGAGGGAGGGCGTGCTGCATCCCTTAATGGAAAGAAACAGACTGGTTGTGTTTCAAAGGAAAACCACACACTTGCCTGCCACTGCCACTGCACTCTTCCTCTGCTAGCTGCATAATAGACCCATAATAGCGTGGGAGCGGGCGGGGGGGATGGAAATGGGGAAGCAGCTATGACTCATGTTTGGCCATGCAGTGCATTGCAAGATCAATTGTGTGTGTGTTTGTGTATGTGATTCAGTGGGGAGAAATTCATCTCTGTGCTGGTGCACGAGGGGGACAGTTTGTTCAGAGGCTGCAGGGCACCAGGGCAGCCCCTGGCTGTTGCTAGGAGCAAACCTGGGCTGCCTTAACTTACAGCTGTCAAAGCCTGCTGCAGGGATGTGGAATAGTTGAGGGGTGGGACTGCCTCGGCCATGCCTCCCCTCTTCACCAAGCCAGCTTGCATCAGGTTCAGGGACGTCCAGCACCCAGGAGTATTCCTAGGAATGGGGTGGGGTTTACACCTGTCTTTGGACAAAAAGGCTGTAGGGCAATTCTGGAGAGGGCCCTGAGTGCCAGCCTAACTGTGTGTATGCTTGATTCAGCCTGTCTCGTGTGTGTCTGTGTGTGTGTGTGCGTGCGTGCAGCCTGGCTGGGGTGTTCAATGCAGATTAGCCATTTCCCCTTCTATGAAACTCACTTGTTAATGTGGGGGAAATGCAATTTATTTATGCTAAGCAGCTATTGTTATTCAAACACAATAAAATCGAGTCCCCGGTGTTCAGATTTCAGCTACCCTCAGTGTCAGGCAAGTGGAGGCCTCGTTAAAGGCAGTGAGAGAGGGAGGGGGAAGTCTCTTAGGGGAATGCAGAGCTGCAATTTAAAAGGACACTGCCACATTTTTTGGTTCCAAATGATCTGGTTTTTTTCCTCTGGTGTTTTAAATACTGATTATTTAAATTGCTTGTCCCATGGGGCAGGACCTTGTCTTCATCTCAGTCAGTTATAAGCCAAGCACATCTATGGCCCTGTCCAAATAATAACAATATTAATGTATATGGCCTGAACCCTGTCTCCTAAGTGCTTTACAGATATTTAGTTGTTGAATATTTTACCTTTTACGAGGTTGGCAAACATCTCCACTGCATTGTATAATATTGGTTAGTGCTAGGAGAACCACTGCCCTCTACAGTGTGGAGTCAGAATTGCAGATCAAAGAGTCATAAATATCATACGGCTAAATGATGGGTGGCGATTTACTGAGCTTAAACAGTAGGGACCTGTGACTTGGAAGAAGAGACCCTGTGTTTAGCCCTAGCCAGGAAGTCCTGGGTGCCCATACAGGTTGACACAATATTACTAATATGCATTTATGAACTGAGGCTACTTCCCAAGCTGGTAGATATTTCTTTCCCTCTTCTTCCTTTATCAGGCCTTGATTTTCTCATCCCTCCAACCCTATGTTTCTGTTAGAGCTTGATGTTATTATGACCCCTTCTTTGTTTATTTTTTGTGCCCCAGCCTCTTCAGTGATTTAGCCCAATTGTGAAAATAAGGCTGACTTGTCGAGGGGGCACCTTTAGCAGAGCACAGGCAGAACTGGTGGTAGGAGCGGGGGGCACCCTGGTTTTTGTATAGATCTAGTAGCAGTAACGATGGGTGTGGCTCTGAACTGGGAAAGTGGTTGGGTTGTCAGGGAGTGCACAGCAGAGCAGAGGCCTGGTGGGCTGTGCTGGTGTATTTTGAGCTATATGGACCATTATATAGCCCCAAGAGTGTCACAGATGGACACTGATTTAGGAGTCGAACTTGGAAGCGCCTTGAGGATCATTTTTCAGAAGTCATGAGTACCCACGACTGCACCTGGGGTTAATGGCATCAGTGGATTCTTAGCACCTCTGAAACTCACGCTCCCATGTCACAGGCTGAGCAATCAAAATGGAGGCACAGTTGCTACTTTTAAAAACAGTGGCCCTAGTGGCTTCCTGTGGATACTGCTTGCTGGAGGACTTCTGCGGGAATTGCATTTTTCCTTTTGCAGGAGACATTCTGGTATTTTTTTATCTTTAAGGGAGAAAAACCAAAACATTCCAAAGTTTTACACAAAATGACATAAACAATAAAAGAGTTTTGAGTGAACCACAACATGCTGGGTTGATGAAACTGGACCATTTAATTCTGCCAGTCAGTCTATGGCAGCGGGAGGAGACTGGTGACTCTAGGTAAGAATGAAGTGGTGCTGAACAAAGCTTGTACATAAGGATCCACTCTCTGTGTTAACTTGAAGCACGGGCACTTTCTTTTTCTTCTATTTCTGATCTGATTAAAGCTAATACAGTTAACTAAGAGGGCATATTTGGCTTATTGGATTTCAGGAGCCATAATGGGTATAAAGCTATTTAATAATAAAGACACCATCTACATATTACACACTTACAGCTTCATGTATGCAGATACCATCATGGGGGGAGACACTCTGAACCAGAGGTCTTCAACACCAAAAGTGCCAGCTACTGTCACTTTCGTAGGTGTAACTCTTAGGGCTTTTATATATTTACCGGGAGATCGACTCCTTGAGGGTTGATCTTCCAGAGCTGGATTTCATGCATCTGGTAAAGACGCCTGAAATTGTCCTCTCAGGGGTCTGACTCATCCTATCATGAAGAGTAAGGGAGGTTGACGGGAGAAATGCTCCCGTCGACCTTCCTCAGTGAGGACAGACATTACCGTTGACTGCAGATAAGTTGATTCTAGCTATGCAATTACTATAGTTAGAATTGCATATCTTCAGTGGACTATAAGGTCTAGCATAGACCAGTCCTTATGTGGGGGAGGAAGTAGCAGACTGGTACTGTGCTGGAGCTAGCCACTAGACAAAGTCCTGAACACAGAAACTAAGGAGATATATTTCATGTCGCTGGACATTTCTTCCTTGCTGAGATTCGTGAGCCTCTCACAGGATAGCTTTGCTATAATGTAACTAATCTGTACCGGGAAGGTGTCTTCCATAATGATGTCTGGATTTTTTAAAATATACTTGTCATATCTTTTATTGGAATGCCATTAAAATGAAATTAGAAACTAAAATAACTTTAATTATGAACTTCATAATACAATATGCTATAAATCCTTCAGCATAATATTGTGCCATAAAAATGCTATTGTGTGATAATTATTATTATTGTAATTAATGTGCTTAATTGCTAGTATCACGGGTGCTTATCGTCTTCCTTGCAGTGTCTTCTGCAAACAGTTTGCACTGTGGTTTGGTATGAATTCAGCCAGTTGTGAAAGTGGACAGAGTGTTTTGGGTATGCATGTGTGTATGTGTATGTTGGTGTGTGTTTCAATGGGAGGGGTGTTTTGCCCCACTGTTGGTCTTTTCATTTTGCTCCGTAGCACCTTGCGTGTCTGGGACAGAAAGAGGAGCTCTACAGTGGAAATCAGTGTTCATTATAATTTTATTTATTATTAGTAGTAGTAATAATGACTCTCCCTTCTTCCAAACAAATAAGCTAGGACTTTAAATCTCACACACATGCTCTCTCAGCACTTCCTTAACCACATACTTAACTTGAAAGTCAGCGTGAAGATCTATATGCCACGGAGGTAAATATTTGTCAACAGCTCTGGCTACTGATCAGAGCACAGATGGAGGCTGATCACTGGGGAGTTTCTGCACTGTGGTTGGTAGTAGAAGGGCAGCAGTGGCTTTATTTGTACACAGCTGCCCCCTTGGCAAAGGCATCATCAACAGTTGGGGCAGATGCTTGGAGGTATATAGGTTTAATCACTGGCATAGAATGAGTCTCAGCGCTGCTGTGAAAGGTTATTCTGGTGGGGTCACCATGGGAGGAGGGGAGATGTCAGTACCACTCTGGGCTGGGGAAGCCACCACCCCAAGTGAGAGATCATAGAACAATAGAGCTGGAAAAGACCTAAAAAAGCTGTTGAGTCCAGCCCCCAAATGGGAGATGCTTCTTCCCATGAGGCAGGCGGTGTGTGTTCGGAAGAGTGAGGGGAGGCACTCATGCGTTACGAGGAAAGGCCATCATTCTGTGGGGGGATGCTGTCTGGAGGGGAGCCCTGCTGTCTCAAACTGGGGGAAGGAGCTTGTTTGTGGGGATGCCTGTACTATCCCCAAGTAGGGTGAGCTGCTGTGGGTGGGATTGGCCTTGCACTGAGGGGAAGGACCTGCTCCCTGGGGGAATCACCCCCCCTCTGAAAGTGGGGAAGAATCTTGTGCATGGAAGGAAATGGAAGTGGACGAGCAAGCCAGGTACCCCTCACAACACAGTCTTGCCCTCAGCCTCCCAGCAGCATCCTGCTTTAGCAGAGCCAGCTGGAGTGTGTCCATACATCCTGGCTGGAGCTGGACAGGGAGGAAGGGTGGGTTACCAAGGCAAAAAGCACTCCTGTTTAACCACAAATCACCTCACAACCCACAGGCAGGAAATGGCGGCGAAAGGGCCAGGTCTTGGGCTACTATTGTTTTTGAACAAGTGACAGCACTGACTGCAAAGGTGCATGGGGGACAGCGAGGGGAAAGGCTGGGAATGAGGTGAGGTGGGAGGGAACCAGGAAATGAGCTAGACGCATCTGTCTGGTGGGCAGAGGGGAGAGAAGCCTGGTGGGAGGGACGAGCAGCCTGCAGAGCTGGCAGACCCAGGATCTAACCTGAGGTGGCAGGTTTAATCTCAGGATGACTAACGGTCAAGTGCACAGGACTAGGAGCCAGGACATCTACATTCTATCCCTACATCGGCCACTGACTTGCTTCGTATGACCAAGGCTAAGTCACAGCCCCTCTATCTGCCTCAGTTTCCTCCTCTTTAGACCAGTGCTGTCTCCTGGGGGGTTTCATACTGACTCCCCTTGAAACGCTGGGATGAGATCTGCTGGAGACAGTCATTGCACTGGCCTTTGACAGTTCACTGTTGGTGGGGTAAGGTGGAAGGGAAGGGAAGGACGCAGAGTGGCTCAGGCACAAAGGTTACAGCTTGATTGTTTCTAACCCCATCCAAATGATCTTGGCCAGCAGAGGATGGTCACAAATGAGGCTCTTTTGGGCTAATCCTAATGCAGAGAAGGAGGGCTGGGGAGTTGAGGAGGCAGCTGCGTGTAAAGATACATCCTGCATTGCTCCACCAGGGACTGGAAAGAACCCAGACCCCCTGAGAAGAAGAAGATGACTTTCCTCTGTGCTAGCTCCTCATTGCTAGTTTGACTGAGTATTAGAGCGCTCTAATTTTGATCACCCAGCACAATAGGAACAGAATAAACTAGACACCAGCTTCCCAGGAGGGTTAAACACTGCCAATTAATGTGCCCCTAACAAATGGCCTGCTATTACCTCCTGAGGAGGAGCTTAGCACATGCTGGCCCTGTCCATGCTGGGCTAGACATTGTAATATACAGCATGGGCTCAGGAGAGAATGGCCAGGCCTAGTGAGTGAGTCTGTTCAGGCTGCTGTAACCCTAGTTCACGCTCAACGTGTGTGGACATGACCATGAGAACCAGGGCAGGTGGGCGGGTCGGTAGGTCATGAAAGATATGGGTCTGTTCCCTCAGTGTGACAAGATGGCCACGCTGGCTAGAGCGAGTGCTATCAGCAAGCGAGCTGGGTTCTGTCCCTAGGATGCTGGCACAGCTGGAACTGAATGTTGTGGGTGGCAAAGAACTTGCCCCTGAGGGTGAAGGAGGAGGAGCTAGTTAAAGCCATGTGTGCTATAGGGAAAGCTCTGTCCTGTTCCGCTACTGCCCCAAGAGTGCTGCCAGTGGTGTGGGGTGCCTGTGCAGGACACTGGCTTGTTCTCAGCTGGCTCCCACTTCCAGCTGTGTGCTGTGTGGACAGACCTGAATGCATGTAGAGGCCCCTAGTGTGCTGATGCGAAGCAGGAGGCACCTGCCACTGCCAGGAGAGGAGGCTGTGTTGCAATGGCACAGATTTCACAGGGTGGTGACAGCAGTTGTGAAGGACAAATAGGGTGGGGTGGATGGAAGAGCACAACCAAGTGACCCCATCAGTCCCGGCTCCATCCAGCTCCCTATGCACATGAGGATGACTATGGCCAGCATCTTACAACCTGGGTCTGCTTTTCCAGACCCCGTGTGCACACATCCCATGAAGCCTGAGCTTCACCCCGAGCACATGGCTCAGTGACACAAATGGCCTTGACTGCATGAGCTGTTCTTTGGCTGTGTGCTCACTGGGCCTAATGACTCTGTTCCTCCTCGGTCTGGCAGGGGGTGGGGAAATCCCTAGAAACTGGAGCTGGTGATAAGTAACCACCAAGACTATTTGGAGGCCCTTTTGATTACATAGTCATGATCCTTCCCTGTCTGGTTTCAGCCTTCCTGCTGTCTCACCATCCAGCCTTGTGCCCAGAAAGTTCTCCTTTGGTTCCAGCTCCTGGCTCCACACAGGACAGGGTTGTTAAACACCCACAGCCTGGTGTGTAGTATGTGGAGGGAGATTCTCCTAGTTCGAAGAGGTTTACAGGCCGGGTGGAGCAGATATGGGGAGTATTGGAGACGCAGGGGCACTGGCCATAGAGGGAGAGCTGGCTATGGATGGAGGCTTATTCTGCAGGGCCTGCCCTAAACCCAGCTGTCGTGGGGATGTCAGGAAGGTGGGCAGCCGATTTCAGTATTTAATGGCCCACATGCACAGCTTTCGCCTCACTCACTCCTGCTTGTGAGAAATGCAGTGGGAAGGAGGTACCTGTCTAGTACACTCAGCACATCTTCTCTAAGAATCTGCTGCAGCACATTATGGCCGTGTCTACACGTGCCCCAAACTTCGAAATGGCCATGCAAATGGCCATTTCAGAGTTTACTAATGAAGACCTGAAATGCATATTCAGCGCTTCATTACCATGCGGGCGGCAGCGGAGCTTCAAAATTGATGCGCCTTGCCGCTGCGCGGCGCGTCCAGACGGGGCTCCTTTTCGAAATTCATGGGAATAAGGGGACTTCGAAGTAGGCGGGGCCCTTTCAAAAAGGAGCCCCGTCTGGACGCGCCACGCGGCGGCAAGGTGCGTCAATTTCGAAGCGCTGCTGCCGCCCGCATGCTAATGAAGCGCTGAATATGCATTTCAGCGCTTCATTAGTAAACTTCGCAATGGCCATTTGCATGGCCATTTCGAAGTTTGGGGCACGTGTAGACGTAGCCTATGTCTGAATTAAGGCATCTCTAGTGTCACGCTCCCTAATTACCATGAGATTCCCTTACGGGCACTGGCAGCAGAGGGCTGTGTGGCAATGGGGCTGTATCAGTAACACACTGGGGCTGGCTGGTTTGCAAGCACGGAGTGGTTCCCAGCTAAACCTGCCATCAGCTGAGGCTTTCTCATCTCAGACTTGGCCCCAGCCTCCCCTGTCAGCAGTGGGGCTGCACCTCAGCCCCAAGCCCTGGCTAGGTCTCACCTGGCTTTGCCCACTCGCTCTCCCACTCCCCCCTTTGGCTCTCTTCCTCACCCTTCTCTGGGCTGGGTGTGACATTTACTGTTCTTATCCCCCAGCCCCCATTCTCCCACAGCTCTGCATCACTTTGCAGCTTCAGCTGCTCTCTCCAGCTTCTCTGCAGATCCCTCTCTTCCTGCCAGTTCTCTGCCCACCTCCTCACTCCCTGGTCCCTCTCATTCCTCTTTCTCTCCTTCCCTCCAGTTGCGAGGCAATTGCTAGACTGCATCAGACCCAAGATCTGGTCCGGTACCCTGTATTGGGCAGTGGCTGGTAGCAGCAGCTTCCGAGGAATGTGTATCACCCTCCCACCTAATGCTCTCTTGGCTCTCCTGTGGCTCATTTCCTCTGGCGGACAGGCCTCGTGTTGCCCACACAGACAGCAGGCTCCTTCCTTGCTTTTCTGTGGCCTTTTTCCCCTGCTCTGTGCTGGCTGCCTCTCTCCACCGCATGCAGCAGGATCCCCAGCTCCAGCAGAGCGCAGCTCTAGAGGCAGCTGCAGGAGGTGGGGGTCAGTCAAAATATTCAGCTGGCAAAAGGGCAGCTGCTGAGCTGCTGCCAGCCCCAGGACACTGGCTGGAACAGCAGGAAGAAGGTGGGTTTTCAAAACCCAAAACTGCCAACCAAACCAGGCCGTTAATAGCTGTGCTCAGAACTTCCCTTCCCTACCCCAAACTCCATGAACCTGAGAGATCTATGGGGAGAGGAAAGGGCAGCAGCCCTTCATACACTGTTGTCTCTGATTAGTCCTTCAGAGCCTTGAGGGGGAGGAGGAGGAGCAGTAGGCTGATGTAACCCCTGGAGAAGCCAGATATTGACCATTGGTTTTGGCCTTGGTGCACAAGTGTAACAAGTGCAGTGGCCTCAGCTGGGGCTGTTGGTGTACCATGGCATCGCAAGCTTGGTAGGCTGCCAGGCCTGAAACCGCAGGGAGATCCTCCAGGACAGGAGTATGCAGGGTGAGCCTGGCACTGGAGCAGCACGGGCAGGCTGGATGTATTGGCAGGATTAGAATGGGGAGAGGGTATGCAGGTCACACACAGGGGCCTTGGCAGAGCTGCAGGGAAGGGCAGGGCTATAACTACTCTGGGGCTACCCTGAGGGAACCAATCTCCAGCCCTGTCAAAGGCAAATCCCCCAGGAACATAGGACACTGCATGTTCCCTGTTCTGATTGGAGGGAAGCTGCAGTTGTGAACTCACAGAATGTGGGTATCATCAAGATTCAGATCGGCAGCTGACAGCACCACCGTTCCTTCAAAGAAAAACCCTTTCCATTTACTGTACCAGCTCATGTGCTGAAGCATGAAATGCTGCTAATACGGGAGTGATTAGCTCTTGGCAATGGCAGATAGGTTTGAGAATGACAGTGGCTCTGCTCCCTCTGAGAGGGAGGGGTGTTTTATGCTTCTAGGAGTGATTCTTCTGTGGGAGACGTCCTGGAAAATAGCAGAGGCCTGTACTGCACAGAAAGGGTTTGCCCGGTGGGTCCCAGGGTCAGCGCTTGCTCTGTGTTGACCCCCATTAAATGGGCTGTAACGTTGTAGGATTTTCTTCTTTTCACCTGAACGGGAATTTAAAGCAAGCCTGGGCCAAGTAACCACTAATTTAAAAAGGGCGCTTTGAGTGTATGCCACGTACAAACTGCTCTCTTTGGGTAGAACCAATAGGAGGCGTGCAGGTGGTTATTGGTAACTGCAATTATTGATTGCTAGAACAATTGATCTGAAAGAAGCAGCCAGTGGGGGGAAGGTGGGTATTCAGTGCTACAGCCTGCTTGGCGGGAGGCCCTGGTTTACTGAACCACACCCCTTTGAAAAGCTCTCCTGGGCCTGCAGCCTCTGCTATTTAAAAAGGCAGTTTGCAAATTGCAGCCCCTGGAGAATGTTTCTTGGTCCCCTGAATTTAACCCCTCCCCAAGGGCCCCTAATCAGTTGCACATTACATACATCTCCTAGAGCTGGAAGGGACCTCAGGAGGTCATCTAGTCTAGTCCCCTGCCCTCTTGACAGGACCAGCCATCATCCCTGATATTCCTAAAGGGCCTCCTCAAGGACTGAGCTCACAACCCTGGGTTTGGCAGACCAATGCTCAAACCACTGAGCTATCTCTCCCCCGTTGCATGGGGGGAATTAAGTTCCATCACAGAGCCAGTTCAAACCCACGTGAAATGCCAGCCCCTCAAACTGAGCCACTGGAATGAAATGAAATGAAATGGAGAGCAAGCAGTGCGTGATAGCTTGTGTTTTCTCGTAGAGTGTGACTTTGTGCTGCCGTCTCTAGCTGGAAGGGAGGAGCTGAAGGGAGCATTCCTGCATCAGGACGGGGACAGGGAGAGGGGTTCTGTCCATCTCTTGCGTCGGAGGCTGTAGACTGTTGGCTACAACACGGCTGTCAGCACCAAAGATGCCAGCTGAATCAGAGACAACATATGCCTTTGTGTGAAATGTGCGGCAGAAGGTGTGACTCTGCCCGTTGGGACTTGGGATGATTATTTCGAGCTCCTGGTCTTGGAGGCATTTGCTTCTCAGGCAGACTCAGGGCAAACAACTGCAGTGTGTGAAAAAGTCTCCCTTTTCCAGGCTGCTAAGTGTAGGGTATCCTGCAAAGATGCACACAGGGGGCCCTGCCTTGCGAATCTTACAGCCTACAGCCTGCACGGCGCCAGCTGGGAGCTGAAGAGTGTCACACAGTGAGAGGGTGATTAGGGCAAGAATGCCTGAGATGTAGGGAGAGTTGCAAAGGAGCAAAGAGTAATGCCAACTGGTGTTTGGCCAGAAGGGAGGAAAGCAGTTCCTGTTGACTCCAGCACCTGCCAACAGCTCTGAGTCTACAACTTTCCAGAAGGTGGCCAACCACGTCACAAAGGCAGGTCTGTAGTGCTCAGAGCTGGGCCCAGAGGGAGGTTTGCAGGGTGCTCGACTCTGATACGCCAGCAGATGGTGCTCTGCCGACTGCCTAGCTACACATCTTCCCTGTGTCTACACCTGCCCCTTCCTTTTGAAAGGGGCATGTTAATGAGCGGGTTCGAAAGATGCTAATGAGGCACTGCATATTCACTGTGATCACCAGATCACCAGATAGGAAGAAGGGCTTTCGAAAACTGGAGGGGGTCCTTTTGGAAGGCCCCATCTCCACGGGCGGTGCGTGATTCAAAGAGCTGCACTTTCGAATCACCGCAGCTGCCATTATGCTAATGAGGTGCTGCATATTCATTGCAGCACCTCATTAGCATCTTTCAAACCCGCTCATTAATATGCCCCTTTTGAAAGGAAGGGGCACATGTAGACCCAGCCCTTGGGTATGGTTACACAGCAGCCTAATTTTGAAATAAGCTATTCCGGAATAGCTTCGTTCAAAATAACACTGCTACACAAGCGGGCCGTGTCTACACTGGCCCTTCCCTTTCGAAAGTGGCATGTTAATGAGGGAGTTCGGAAGATGCTAATGAGGTGCTGACAAGAATATGCAGCACCTCATTAGCATAATGGTGGCCACATGCTATTTGAAAAGTGCCGTTTCCAAAACACATGCCGGCCATGTAGACGGGGCCTTTTGGAAGGACCCCCAGACTTCGAAAGCCCCTCCTTCCAAAAACCAAATGGGAGGTGTAGACGTAGCCAAAATGCATTTTGAAATAGCCCGCACCTATTTCAAAATACAGTGTCCACATATATACGGCCTATTTTGAAATGGTGCCATTGGACACACTATGGCTTACAGTAAAGTTCCCACATTTACAAACTTCAGGTTTGCAAATTCAATTATTTGTGAGCCTGGGACTCTGGGGCAGGGAGTGCCGGTGGCTGCCGCTTCCCTGGGACCTTGGGTGGGGAGTGCCAGCAGCCGGGGCCCCGGGCAGGGAGCACCAGCAACGGGGAGTGCTGGCAGCTGGGGCTCTAGGTGGGGAGCGCTGGTGGCTGCAGCTTCCCCATGTTTGCAAAATTCAACATTCGCGAGGGTTCACAGCACCAAACCCTCGCGAATGTTGAGACCCTACTGTACTTCGAAATATGCTCTTTTCCCCGTCTTAACAGTCCCTCTGTAGAAATGGCTGTTTTGAAATAGGCACTATTCCTCGCAGAATGAAGTTTGTCTATTTCAAAATAAACCAACTGCTATTTCGAAACAATTTCAAAATAGCGGCTGCCTTGTGTAGACGCTGGAATAGTTAATTCGAAATAATAGCTGTTATTTAGAAATAACTTTGCTGTGTAGACCTGCCCCTCTATAGAAATTTCTTTTGTACAGCGGTCTCACCACAACTGTGATTATCCCCACTTTACAGGTGGGAAACGGAGGTGGGGGACAGGAGGTGAATTGTCCAGGTCCTTCCAATGACTCGATGACACAGCCAGGAATAGAACTTAGGGTCTTGTTTCCTGCCCCATGCAAAGAGCACAGCTGTACAGAAAATGCACATAGCCAAGATATGAATTTACCATTGGATGCAGAGGTCTCAGTGCTCCTTGTAGGAAAGTGACTGACTAAGACCAACTGAGACTGTGAAGACATGAAAACAGTAACTGAGCTGTCTGCTTCACAGTGGCGAGTGTGTATACGTTGAAGTTGATACTGGGATGCATTTTTAATGATGCAGGCAGGGCTGGGTTTCTTTAAATAAGATTAAACAGCACATACACGCTCTGTAAACTGTGTAGTGCACCACAGATGCATTATTTACACCATCTTCTGCCATGTCCATTTTAATTTTAAATGTGCTTCACGGTATGCAACCAATAAAGCAACGGACCTATTGTATTTCTTCTGTCACCCTACATGTTGCATGTCATGAAGAAATAGACCTGACCTGTTACAGGATTTGGTGCAGCTTCATCCACTGACTGAATTTTTGCATGAGCAGCCAGGTACTCTCATATGATGAATTTCACTTACAATTGGAAACAGAGTCAGCAGATGTGAGGATGCTGGAAATAACTATCCCGGGACTCATACAAAATAAGTTATAGAAACAAGAATTAGAACTGTGCAGTGGTTAGAACAGGCAACTTGCAGGCAAGAGACCTGTATCTATTGTATTCTTCACTCTGTCACCGATCCCCAGTTGGCTAGTCATGTCATTGTTGTGTGCCTCAGCATCCCCATTTTTGAAACAGGAATAATGGTACTTAACTTTCTTCTCCAATGAAACATTCTTTGTCAGTGTAATGTGTCCTGTGCAATACCCACAGACAGACCACCACCTCTACTGCTGCTGCCACTTGCTGGAGGAGCAGACAGCCTTGTCTGGGCAGAACGTCATGATGGTCCCAAAGGCCAACAGGATACCTGATCTGTACCTGTCTAGAGAAGAAATGGGAAGAACATGAGCTGAAAAATGGACTGAGGGTTTGACTGTGAAGAAGCTGGTGGCTATGGTATGAACAGAGGTGGGGACAAGGCCTCGGCTGGCAGAGAGCATTCTTCCAATGTGCTGATCTGGTTGTAGAATGCTCAGTACAAGTGTGGGTCCCAATTCCAAGTGCTGTCGACCTTGCCAGAGCAGCTGGCAGTACTTGCTAAAATGATCCCCAGTAAAATACCCGTTGGCATTCACATAGCTGTTCTGAGGCTTCTGCCAGTCAACATACTAGTGCAGTGAGTGCCTCACCTTACTCCTCTCCTACCCCTATTGTCTCAGGCTACCTGCAGACCCAGGCAGAAAGTCTTGCATTGGGCCACCTCTGCAGCCAGAAAAGGGAAGTATTGTATTTGTTTGCCTTTCTTGAATTAGAACGGAAATGCTGCTGAACTGATTGTCCACTGGAGTTAGATCTTCTCACACAATTCTTTGTGGTGCCAAAGGAGTCAAGGAGTGAGTCTGTCTCTGACCTTCAGACTTCCCCTGAGTAGAAGTCAGGCTTGTCTGGGTTTGGTTTCACACTGCACTGAGAGGTCTGGATTTGGTTTAGCAAGAGATATCAGAGTCACCTAGCAAGGAGCCCAGAGATCCCAAGGAAGTCACTCAAGATGCAAAGTAGAAGTATGAGGAAGGGGCCGTGAAGCCCGAAGCTAAAGGCTGAGGGACATGGTGTTAATCTCACTAGCACCGCCATGGTCTGGAATGCGCTGAGTTGGCAGGTGGTTAACCAAGATAAAGACATCTCAATACAGAAAGCCATTCCTCCCTAACAGCCCGCAGGGTGGCCTGTGTGAAAGGGGCAGGAGATCTCCAGGGAGTGGGCAGGTGTTTCATCACACTGCTGTGAAACAGGCCAAGGACTGAATGAACCACAGAGACTGACTTCCCCCTCTCCGCCCCTTTGGGCAAGTCTAGAAGTGCTCTCTCCCCTAGAGTGTTCTCTGTAGGCCCATAGTTGAGGCATCTTGGCAAGGGGCAGGAGCACCGGGTTGTATTTGTTCTGTGGAAATGGAGGACGCCAGACTCTCAGGCAAAGAAGTCTGGTGTCTTTCAGGAGCTTAAAAGCAGCCTTACAAGAAGCAAGAGAGTGAAAGCCATGCACACCTCTCAGAAAAAACACCTCCCTGCTCTCTGTGTCCCCAACCCCACAGCTGAGATCTAGCGCTGATTGTCTTGCCTTGACACACACATTGAAACTTACAGGCAGACCTTCCAATAACAATTTGGCAAATCTGTCAAGCATACCCCAGAGTAATCACAGGAAATAAATAACCCAACCAGCCCTCTTGCCCTTTGCGCAAACTCACTCTGGGGTGACACAGACATTTGGTAAATATATGGAAACCTCCTGCAACCTAAAAATAGGTTGATCCAAGTGCAACAGGACGAATAAAAGAAATACACCCCTCTTTTTTCCCTCTTGCTTCTTCCTCCACCTCAGGATGACCTGGGCCCTTGAACTGTGTGATCCTCTTGTTTTATACCCTGCCTGGGGGAACACAAACCCCACCAGGTGCAATTAACGGTCCTGCAGACTGCCCAATGAAGGCGCTAATAGAAAAAAAATCTCCATTCAAAGAACAACAAGCAAATGGGAGGGATGACTCCATCAGCTCTGCACCCAGCAGTACGTTGCACATGCTTGGCAATCAAGAAGGCAGTCCTCCAGCAGATGGCAAACACCGGACAGGCGAACACATGGCTGCATGGTGATGAGACCCCAAAACTTGCAAAGTCCCTTTCACGGATGCCTGTTGAGTGCATTTTGCTCTCTGGGCCTGCTAGCATTTGCAGCTGCAGTCCCTCGAAAAATGGCTCTATTCATTATCCATTTTAATTTCACTCTGTATCCCCAGAGCTCTACAGACATATTTTGTTATCCCAACTGTCAAGAAGCTTGAAATGCTGCTGATGCCTACTGGAAAACTCGGACAGACCCTCTGTTTGGACATCATTCCACTTGCCCGGCCTGTCTGCTTTGTGCTTCCATTCCCTGGCTCTTTATTAGCAAAGGCATCTGTGTGAGGTTGGGGAAATAGCAGGGTTGGAGTTTCCCAGGAATTTCATCTGCTCATGCTGCCTCTTGCCCAGCTGAGGATGACAGAAAAGGACATATGGTCTCCCCATCAGCTGGAATTAAGCTGCCAGATTTGGAGCAGGATGTATTCCAAACTCCAAAGTGCTCTGGCACCTTGTCTGCTGTTTAAGATCTGCTGTCAGAAGAGGCTCTTTTGGTTTTAGGATGTGGTACATGGCCATAGGAGAACTCACCTGACATGACCAAACCCATTTCATACCCAAGAGCCATAGTTCATGTAATCATTTTTGGCCACCCACTACTTGTCTGCTCTGGATTCAAAACAAAGAAACTCCCCAGGCCTGACCACTCTCCTCTGCCAGGCAGTTTTCCTGGCTTGTTTCTTCTGGACAAAATGTTCACTAGTCACCTTTTTGAAAACAGTGATCCTGGAGTCATCGCCTTGGAAACAGAGGAAGATGAGCCAGAAATATTGAGAATAGATTGTATTTAAGTGGAATTTGGGTCAGAGTTTTGTGTGAGTTGTACAGGCATCACCTACTCGGTCTGCACATAATGAGAGTGAAAGAGGAAGCCCAGAACCTCTGTGGATTTTGGTCCTGCTGAGTTATCTACTTCAGATCTTCCCTCCAGAGCCAGCAGGAGCTCTGAAATGTCAAGTACCTTCAATGTTGCCTTTCATGCCAGCTGCTCTGGGGTACGTGGGGGAGGGGGGAGCTGGAGCACACCTGATAGTGTGGCTCTCAGATGTCTTCAGAGTTAAAGGTGAATGGGAAAGTATTGCAAAAATAAAATGAAAGACCAGCCAAAGATCCTAGAGCAGTGACCGGAAAGATGGGCAAGCTAAAAACCAGCTGGTCCAAATGTCCTGACCTAAGTAAGGGCTGCTGAATACAGGGGTTCCCACTATGCATGGAGGGTGGGACTGGGTAGTGAAAGCCTGTGCAAAGGCCCAGATCTCTTGCAGCACAGAGCTGTGTGCATTCTGCCATGGGATAAGTGTGTGGGCATGGTTGCTGGATCTGCATTTATCCCCTCCGTGGTGCACTGTGCACATGTCACAGCAAGGCAAAAGCTCTGCTGTCCTGGTGCTGCATGCTCTCAGGCTGCCTACTTCCTGCTCTGCAGCCTGCACATTCATGTTGCTGGTTCTCTCTGACCATTTGTTTTATTCTGCAGTGTCTATGCCTGTCTCTTAGAATTCTGGTGTGATCAGATAGGAAGTGTCTCCTAGTGGCTGGAGCATGAGACTGGGAGACAGGACTCTGTATTTTTTCCCAGCTCTGCCTCAATCTTAATTTCTCCCCTCCCCTTTGTGACAATCCAGGTCTCCAAAAGTCAGGGCACCCATTACCTCAGCCTCCTCCCCATGAACCATTAGAACAGGGCAGGGTAATAAGTGGCCCGCTGGCTGGACACAGTTTGCTTGGGTTAGCCCCTGGGAGGCTGCCAGATGCTTTATGTACCTGAGCCTCTGCAGGTCTGGCTGCTGGCAGCTCCCATTGGCTGCAGTTTGCTGTTCCCAGCCAGTTCTGGTGAACTGTGTCCAGCCTGCAGGCTGCTAATTGTCCACCCCTACAACAGGGTATAACAAGCCTGAACCTGCTGGTCACACACGTGGCAATAGCATCTCTCCTAATGTCCTGGGAGTGTTGCCCAAGGGCTTCATGATTCTTCTGAGTGCGTGAAGCACTTACAAGGGTGAGAGATAATTCCTCCTAGTATGTTGTACCTGCAGGACAAGGCAATACTCAGAGAAGAGGCGGCCAAGGTGCCTTTGTGAGCACCCTGAGATAAAGTCAGAGAGAGAGAGAGAGAGAGAGAGAGAGAGAGAGAGAGAAGGTTCCTAATGGGGTGACAGAGGATTACTTGAATATTTCTTCCTTCTTCCTCACTTGGTTATGAGGTTTCGCTGTTTCAGTAACTCCCTCGAGAGACGAAACAGCCGCCTCTTTGAACGTGAATATCTGACAAGGTTTTAATGTGAACAGAATTCACTAAATTTAGCCCCTGGGAAAGGAGAAAAAGGCGAGCTGTTCATTTGAATCCGGGAGAGAGGAACCCAAACTCCAATTGCTTTGCTTTAGTCAGAACTCATTGGTTTATTCCTTTCTTCTCTGTCTCAAAAGCTTTTAAGCCTCTGCACTGGGCTCCATATGCAAATAAAGGGTGTGACAAATAGCAGAGCAGACACCATCACTGGAAAGGGAATATAGCAACATCAGGGTCTTCACAGCTACCTCAATGGGGCAGATACTGTGTCCAGTCTTTTGGGGCTGGCAGGATCAAAAACATAACCAACCCGGTTCAGAGGTGAATGAATGTGCCATGTAGAGTTGCTGGGAATTTGGTGGCGTTTTTGGTTCGCTTTCGAGCAGGACCACCAGCCTTTGGCACTGGAAGAGATCTCTGGAGCCCTGTCAGATGTGGACCCTACTCTAGGGGGTGTCCTAACTGCACAGGTGAGTGAGGGCTTATCTACTCTATCACATTAGATCTATCTGCTCAGGGTTGATCTTCTGGGGTTTGACTTTGTGTGTCTAGTTTGGATGTATGAAGTCAAGCTCTCGGGGTTGCAGTCAACCCCTGTACTCTTCGTGAGATGGGAGGAGTAAGGGAGGTTGAAGAGAGAAACCCTCCCATCAACCGTCCCCTGTAAAGACAGACAAGTTTGCCGAACACAGATACGTTGATTTTTAGCTGCATTATTGGTGTAGCTAAAATTGCATATCTGCAGTTGTCTTTCTATATCTAATATAGAGATAGCCCCCGTGATTTACTTTCTGCTAGATAGACCCTTGCCTGCTAGAGGGGCAAGCAGTTCAAATACCTGGTTTCCTGTCCATTCTGACTATTTGAGGTCCTCCTAGTTGTAGGTTCATCTCTGGCTTCCGGAGCCCTCCCTCCTCCATTCTCTTCTCTTACTCCCACTGCATGGGGCTGACCTGCTTTTCCTGCTGATGTAGCTCCTTTCTGAGCCCATGAAACCTCTCCTAGCTCAGCCAGAGGAGGCAAGAATCCAGAATAGCATTGGGAGCTCTTCTAGAAGGCCTTCATGTTGAGTGGTTAGATCTATTAGCCACAAGGGTTGGACTGGTAATTCTAGGACACCTAAAGATCAGAGGTGGGAATTTAGCTCTGTTTCAGCTACATTGTTAATGTAAAGATTTGTGAGTAGGGGAGATCCCTACAGTTCATATCTCAAGAGGTGTCAAGTAGAGGTCATCTGTGGCTCAGGGGTCTGTGTTGGTCTGGGAGTTTCCCTGTTCTTTTAGGATGACCTTGGGCATGTCACATCCCCTTTCCTTGCCTCAGTTTCTCCAGCTCTGCACTGGAGTACAGTCTACCCCTGCCTTATGAGGGTAATTTGTTCCTGAAAAACCCCTCTTAGGGTGAATTCTCATAAGTCGAAAACATAATTACCATTAATTTCAATAAGAAGAAATTGTATGCGTTCCTGAACCCCAAAATTTACACCCATTTATGCTGAAACAACACCAAATCCCATTAAAATGAACACAATTACTTCAATAGTTAACGTTAGTTATCATAACACAACCTAACAAGGCATTTTCCCTTCATTAATTACAGTACAAAAGATGGGGAGGGAGATCTGCCAGGAAGCCAGTGCTGCCTTGTTTTGCATCATCACCAGGATGTGGTGGCTGGGCTGCAGTAGGAAGCGGGAGTTCAGGGGCGGCATGGAGCTCAGGAAAGTTCTCCCGGTAGTGAGGCCTGGGGAGCAGAGCTCGGGGCTGGGGCGGCTGTCCCAGGTGCAGAGACAGGGCTGCGAGGGGAACGGAAATCGAAGAGTGCCTGGGAGGGGGGTGTAAAGCCGGGTGGCTGCCTGTGACTGCAGAAGCGGGGCCGGTGCAAGGGGGCGGGCAGAGCAGGGCACAGGGAGGCAGCCCGGCCTGAGCACAGCTTAGGTTAAGTGCGGAGGGGGCGGTGCCAGGGGCTGTCCGTGAGGGGAGCTAGGCAGGCACAGGGGGCCCCCGGCTGGCGAGGAATGATGCCTTGCTCGTGTGGAGCTGCGCAGCAGAGAAGCCCCGCCAGTGGCGGCCGAGGCACTAAATGTGACAGAACGCTGCAGGGGGCGAGCGGTGCCTGAGACACAGTTGCGCAGGGTGGGCAGCAGTGGCCCCCTAGCTGCCCAGGGGCGCAAGTGGCAGGGGCGGGGCTAGGATGGGCTGCACCCCGAGCATCCACGTCTCGCAGGAGTGCCTGGGAGCCCACAGCCACTGGCCGGGCTGGGGCACGCGGCTGCTGCAGCGCTGAGACAGAGATCCAGACCAGCCACAGCAGTGTATCCTCCTAAATTCGAGGCAATGCCTTGTAAGACGAAGTAGGGGTATTAAATGCAATTCCTTGTAAATTTGAATTCTCGTAAGCTGAATAGGCATATGTCGGGGTATGACTGTATCCATACTTTACCCCCTGGTCCCCTCCTAAAGCTCTTTGAAATCCACAAATGAAAACATGCTATGTCTGCAAAACCTCATTATGGAAAAGTATTTGTGTTCATTGGTGGATGTGGCATTATCTTTTGGCACATGCACCACAACACACTCAACTATAAACAGATAGATACTCACCCTGTTGCTAAAGCTGGAGGAAAGAGCTGAGCTTTGCCCTGAGCCCTGTGGGGCAACAAACTCTACTTCTGTAAGACCAGCAAAGGAAACAAATTCCAGAGCAGGTTCCCCCTTTCGAAAGCATCTTCCCTCAGCCACAAGGTTACTCCTTGGCTGCTATTTGATCCAATTGGCCTGGTGTTTTTTTGAAAATAACTTAATAAGAAATAAGAAAAATAATTTAATCTGCTGGTTTTTGTTAACAGGGTCTACAGATTTGCATTGTTATCACAGTGCACTGGGATACCTTACGTTAAAAGTTGGTGTCATGCTAAAGAAGTTGCATTGTTCTCATCTGCGGTTTAAGTGCTAGTAGATCAAAACTGTAGAAAATACAGCAATCTGCCCACTAACATGCCAATGTGCTGCGCATGTGTGTGAGAGAGGGCTTGAGGAACCGGGAGCATGAGGAGACCTAGGATGTTACCAATCAATCTTATCTATATTTGTTATCTCCCTAGATGCTGTAAGTGGCTATTGAAAGCTGGGGCTGCAGAGTTGCCCTGGGTTGGGGCTGTGGTGGGCTTGCTTTATGGCTGGGATCTGGGCTGGCTCTTTTGCATTGCAAAAATGTTACCCTACTCAGCCAGGCAGATGCTCAGCTGAAGGGTCAGTGGACAGCTTGGTAATCTAACCCGCATAGGGGTGTCCCTTAGGGAGCTGTAACTCATGCAAATCCTGAATTTCCTTCAGTCCTCTTTGGTTCTGGCTCTTGGAAAGCAAGCTCACTTGGGCTAAGCAATGGGAGAGGTGTGATTTGGAATAGAGTCTTGTTTAGTCAGTGCTGACGTGGGAATAGATGAAGGCGTTATCCTGCTAGTGGATCTGTGGGGATGCGGCCCACCTGAACTGGCCCCCAGCAATCCCCCGAGCAAGGAGGAACAGACTGCCTCCCTGCACATCACACCCCGCACATCACCAAACTTACCGTCTGTTGAGACTCCAGCCCAACCCAGATAAAGTGACATCATCAGACATTGCTGATTGAAAATCCTTCCACTGTCTTTCAAAGTACACTACTGTACTGATTTGAAATGCCTCGTTGTGGTTACAAAGGATAACAGCCCAGGTGAGAAACGTTATAGAAAGAAAAACACAGTTGCCATTTTTGTGGGATTTACAAAAATGTACAGTCTGAAAGGGATAGCAGTGTTAGTCTGTAGCTTCACAAAAAAGCAGCCATCCTGTAGCACCTTAAAGACTAACAGATTTTATTTATTAGGTAATGTGCTTTCATGAGTGAGACCCACTTCTTCAGAGTTACCCATGAAAACTCATTACCGAGTAAGTAAATCTGTTGGTCTTTAACGTGCTACAGGATTACTTGTTTTTTGTAAATATGTGCAGGTGTTTGGGTGATGCACTGGGGCTGCTGTTCCAGGGAAGCCTGGTGTGCAGAGAAAGAAAGGACCAGAGGCACAGTGATTTCACTGGGGATGGACAGAACAGGGGACGGGAGCACTGGGAGCTGGCAGATGGAAGGGGTGATGTTTCTCAGGTACTAGCTAAGATTGTGAGTCATATGGTCTCCTCCCCCCCCCCCCACCTCCAGCAATAGGGATTTTTTCTTCTGGTATGTGGGTGTCAGCTCTTTGACACCACCAGCCTTTCAGACACTCAGACACTGTCCTCTAGGCCATGCCCATCCTGATTTCTCCTTGCAGGTTAACGGTAGATGCGCCCCAATCTGTGGTATGTCTCTTTGAATGGGTCACTTATGATATCCAGCCCCGGACCCTGTCTACTCTCAGCAATTTCAGATCAACCGCACGCAACACTTCAAAATAGTCTTGGTTACCAGTTTTACCATACACCTCTGCTCCTATAAACCACACAGCACTAATGAGCACTTGTGATAAAAGAAAAGAAGAGAAAAGAAAAGAAAAGTTGCTTTACTTGAGTGAGACAAAAGACTTAACTAGCAGTGAGAGACAGTGAGAGAAATAACTGGTTACACAATGCAGAACAGAATCATGGAACATAACACTGGGTCTACACCAGTGTTCCCTGTAAGCTGAGCACTTGGGCGGCTGACCAGCAGAGATTCAGGTGCCAACCAGCTGATTAGCAGAGCCATAGCCATGCACACTGGGCAACAAGTGTTTCTATTGGTGGTGCACATCCACATATGCCTTGGTGCACATAACAAAATTTATTCTGCCCATGGATGGAAAAAATTAGACCCAGTGTGCGCTCTCCCCAAAGTTGAGTTTGTTGAAGAGCTGGCTGATTTCACAAGATCCAGGAGCCACATGTTCATGAGGGGTTACCATGGTGAATGGACACAGAATACTTTTCCCTACGCTCTGTTAAGATGAAACAATCTTCTGTCTTTATTCATAGATGGGGCATCCCTGGCCTGTTTTAAAGTTCCTTTTCATCTCCAAGTGTTTTGGTTGCTTGCAGTCTTCCCTCTAATTTTTTCCATCCATGGGCAGAATAAATTTGGTGTGCCCCGATGCATGTGCGGATGTCCAGTACCAGTTGAAACACATGCTGACATCAGTGGGCACTCTGCTAATCAGCTGGGCGGCATTTGAATATCTCTTGGGTTGCCGCTGAAGTGCTCAGTTATAGGGGACACTGGTTGCTGGCAATTGTCTTTGATGGGTTCCCACTGATGAGGGTGTGGCAAGGGCAGACAACAGAACCTTGTGTTATGACCGGCTCCCTAGTGAGTGGTGCTAACTTCCTCTTGCTTGATGGGATCGTCCATAAGAGAAATGAACTCTAGTGCCTAATTTCTACTCCAAGTCCATAAAGCGTGCTTTCAGTATAAATGCAGTATTCCTTACTGTTGCCTGTGCATACAGCGCTCAATGACAGAGTCTTCTCCAGTTATGAGTTTTGGACAGTGTCTTTGCTTGTTACTCCTTGTGGATAACTGTCCTGCAAGACAAGTGTTTGGCGCTGCAACCCCTTTCTGACAACAGAAATTACTACACGACCCCAGGACTGAAGCCTGAGCCCATCCAAGCTCCATGTGAGCCTGGACGACCAATATCTGAGCCTTACTGCCCTGGCCAGGGGGAGCAAAGACCCAGGGCTTCAGTCCCAGGAAGGGGAACTTGAATTCCGCCACTCAGGGATTGATTCCCTCTGGCTTCAGCTTTGACCCCAGGTGATGAGCCTGGAGCTTTGGCTCTGGCCAGGGTGGTGGGTCTCGGGTTTCAGTCCTGGCCCCAGAAAGTCGAAGCCAGCCCTGGCGACCTCATTAAAATGGGGAACCAGCCCACAATTTGAGAACTGCTGGTGTAGCACGTTAGGTCTGAGGTGAGAGGTGTTTGCAATGAACAAGGGTCCCTCAGCCACAGGAGGGGACAGCTGAGTGTGGAAGGGATGCTCCTTTCTCAGATAAGAGAGTGTCGCAGGGAGCAGAGAGTCGGAGGGAAAAATGGAAGCACTAAGAGTGCCTGGCACTGAGTGCGGTTTTAAAAGACAAATAATCAACTCAAACTGTCAGTTAGTCTTATTTATGGCTTATTATTTTTCCTCTTTATAATTTTGTTTTTAACTGGAGTGAATTTAGTGCCAGTGAAAGACACTGCACTGACAGCTCTGCCGCACAAAGCGCTCGGTCTAGCTGCAGAATGGTCACAGCAGAGGCAGCGGAGGGGCCCCCTCCCACTGGCATTCCCCCAAGGCTACCCCTCCAGAAGGGCTGAGAGGAACATCTCAGTCACTTGGCGTACATGGCCCATGACTGTCTGGCCAGCTGCCCACTAGGAACCAGACTAAGGGCTAGCTTTTGAACCAGCACACAGCCCATGTGGCAGTGCTGTGCGGTGCTATGCATTGGGGTCCTCTTCTGGTGCCCGGGAAGGAGATCACAGGCCACAAAGTGGTGGGTGCTCTATGGCTCTTATAGCAGCCCCAGGTGTGGTCACTTCTGTGCCCTCTCGTGGGGAGGACAGAATCATAGAACATTAGAACTGGAAGGGACCTCGAGAGATCATCAAGTCCAGTCCCCAGTCACAGCAGGACCAAGTGCCGTCCGGAGTCTCTAGACCATTCCTGATAGGTGTTTATTCAATGTGCTCTTAAATAACTCCACTGATGGAGATTCCACAACCTTCCAAAGCAATTTATTCCGGTGTTTAACCACCCTGACAGGAAGTTTTTCCTAATGTCCAACCTAAACCTCCCTGGCTGTAGTTTAAGCCCACTGCTCCTTGTCCTATCCTCAGAGGCAAGGAGAACAATTTTTCTTCTTCCTTCTTGTAACACTTTTTTAAGTACTTGAAAATTGCTATCGTCTCAGTCTTCTCTTTTCTAAACTAAACAAGCCCAGTTCTTTCAGTCTTCCCTCAGAGCTCATGATAGTTCTCTGAAGACATCCACGCGGTGTGCAGCAGCAGTCAGTAAAGCAAATAGGATGTTAGGAATAATTAAAAAAGGGACAGAAAATAAGACGAAGAATATCTTACTTCCCCTATATAAAACTATGGTACGCCCAAATCTTGAGTACTGCATGCAGATGTGGTCTCCTCACCTCAAAAAAGGTATGTTGGTGTTAGAAAAGGTTCAGAAAAAGGCAAATAAAATGATAAAGGGTTTGGAACGGGTCCCATAGGAGGAGAGGCTAGAAAGACTGGGACTTCTCAGTCTAGAAAAGAGGAGGTATATAAAATCATGAATGGTGTGGAGAAAGTGAATACAGAAAAGTTATTTACTTGTTCTCATAATATAAGAACTAGAGGACACCAAATTAAATTAATGGGTAGCAGGTTCAAAACTAATAAAAGAAAGTTTTTCGTCACACAGCGCACAGTCAACCTGTGGAGCTCCTGACCAGAGGACGCTGTAAAGGCCAGGATTCTAACAGAGTTTAAAAAAGAGCTCAATAAATATTTGGAGGTTAGGTCTATAGATGGCTGTTAGCAAGGGGTAAGGTATGGTGCCTAGCCTTTTGTCAAAGGCGGAAGATGGATGGCAGGAGACAAATCACTTGATCATTGTCTTTGGTTCACCTCCTCTGGGGCACGTGGCATTGGCTACTGTCGGCAGACAGGATACTGGGCTAGATGGACCTTTGGCCTGACCCAGTATGGACGTTCTTATGTTCTCATGACCAAGACACTGCAGGTGTGGCCTCCCCAACAACTCTTGTGTGCTTTGTGGAAGGCTGGAGCCATGACACGTCCACTGGGTCAGGATTATCTGCGCATATGGCGGGGGCCAGAGGAGGGCCTGGGAACACAAGCTCATGTCATACTGTAGGCTACTGAGCTGCCATCAGATGGGCCACAGTGTCTGCCACCCAGTATGTCCAGGGTGGGGGTGGAGTGTTGTTTCCATAGTGCTCCCTCTGTGGAGTGAGGGTGGGGGAAGGAAGGAGAGGGTGGGATGGGACCCACATTCATGCCCCTGGCAAAACCAGCACAGGGTTAATATATAGGGAGCACATTAACTCCTATGCAGGCTCCTTCACAAGGGGAAGTTCCTACCCAACCCTTCATCCCAGAGCAGAAAATGGAGAATTGTTGCTCATCCTATATGTATATGTGCAGGGACAAGTCCCCCTCTCTGATGACATGATCCTAAGGCAAGTACAGGGGAAATCCTTGCAGAATTCTGTTCCAAAGCCCTGATCTGTGCCTGGGAGAGATTGATCTGGATCTGGGATACCACAAGCTGTTGATGCCCCTTGTGCTTCTTGTTGCGATGGAGTACTGGAGTTGATGTGAGAGTGACCGGCAGTCAGTTTATCATGTCTGTACTAGATAGGTTCTAGGCTCCCCTGGATTGGTAGCTGCTCTCTTAGTCAGACTCAGAGTGAAGACAACCCATTAGGATTCTTAGGTTCTAGTCCTGGCTTTGCTGTTTACTTGGCCTAATGCATGGTAAATCTGAATGACCTTGTCAAAATTAGCATGACTTTGGGCAAGCTACTTAATTTCGTGGTGCCTTCATTATCCTTACTATAAAGTAAGAAAAATACTCTGGAGTCTCAGAGATTGTTAATAGCTTGTAAAGTGCTTTGAGGCCTTCCTCTGTAAAGTAGTATCAAAATGCAAAATACAATTATTGCGCTGCAGTACTTTGTTTTCCTTTAAGTAGGACTCAGAAGCGCAAATTAAACAGACTGTTGTTGCTGAGTCATAAATGCTATATAAAGTGATCTATCCATAACAGTGAAATGTGGGCCTTATATGCTAATCTGCTTTTAATGTACATGTGTCTGAACTGTTCACTGCTCATGGAGGCAGTGTAGTCTAGTGGTTGGACCAAGGGATGGAGAGTCTTCTCCTGAGGCTGGTTCCTGGCTCTGAGAGGAAGTGCTGTCTGGGGAAGAACAGACAGAGTCCAATTTGCTGGGTTCTGTGTCTGGATCAGTGAGGCTATGTGATCCCATAGCCTGAGCAGGGCTCTAGAAACCCTGTAAGATTACCGCTTGGGTGGCCACCCAGGAGAGATTCAGGTGCCTCCCAGCTAATTAGCAAAGCACCCACAGCACTTAGAGCTGGCAGCACGTGTTTCTGTTGGTGGTGTACATCTACACATGCCTCGGTGCCCATAACAATATAATTATTCCGCACACATATAACAAAGAGAGGGAACATTGACTCCTGGGTTCTGTTTTCACCTCTGCCCTCAGTCCTTCTGTGACCGTGGCCTCTTGGGGTGTGCCTCAGTTTCCACGTTTTTGAAATCGGGGTGATGCGGCTGCAATGGGCAGCTGAATTGGGTCAGGAGAGACCGTTGCCACTGGTGGCTGGAGGGTGTTATAATCCTGCCTAGCAATATTGGGCTTGGCTTCTAACACGCCCCTACTTCATTTTCCCCCTTCCCCACTCCCGCCCACCCTCCTGGAGAGCTGAGAACAAAGGACCCGGGGGTTCTTCCAGTCTGTGTGGTGCCTCGTGGCGCTAGCAAGAGCATTGCCGCTTTTTCGTTCCCCCCCCCGCCATTTCCCTTTTAAGGGGATGCCCGCCCCTTTCGCCTCCTCACTTTGCTCCTCCTCCCCCTCCCTCGGAGCGCCGCTGTACGCAGGCCAGGGCGCCCTCTAGAGGGCAGAGCTGGGGGAGCAGCCAGCCGCAGCAGCCCCTTTGAACGGGTGCCTCAGTCTCCGTCCCTGGGAAGTCAGATCGAGGCTGGAGTTCCATTGGAACCCTGCGCTGCATTCCATTCATGCTGGTCAGAAGGCGGCAGCGGAGCTAGAGAGGCGCGGAGCCCCGGCCGGCTTGCAGGGAGCCCCGGCTGCTGGAGGGGTGTGGAGTGTGATTATGGCTGGCACATCTGAAGCGAGCGCCAGTGCAGGCTGTAAGTAACCAGAATCCAACTTTCCTCCTCCAGCTCCCAGGATGCACGGCTCCCCCCTCGCTCTGCTAAAAAAGAGGCGGTGATTGTGCAGCGAGAGGCAGGGGCAAAGGTGCTGGTACAGGAGGGCGAGGGGGTTGCAGCGCCGTTCTCCTGGCTCCGGAACAGTTGTGCCCCGTCTGAGAGAGCCACGCCGCAGAGGGGAAATGCGGTGCGGGTCTCCGCTCTTGGGGAGCCTGTGCGTTGCTGGGGTAGGGTTTGCAATTTTCCCCCCGCCTGCGGGGTGAGACTTCTTTCTCTCCGCGTGCACTGGGGAAGGAGAGGAGTTTGCTGGATTCTTGGGCTGGGTGGGATGGCTGCTGTGATTTTGTGTGTGTGTGTGTCTGCCTGCCTGCGCGCGTTGTGTGGTGCCGGTGCGGAAAGAATGCAAACTAGGGAGACAAGAAAATGTTTGGGGACATGAGAGGAGGGGGGTATTCGCCTAGCCCCAAAGGATCAGCGGGGGAGAGTGGATCGCACGGGGGGCTCGGCTTCAGAACGAGTCTGAATGGCTTCCCCTGAAATGTGGCAAGGCTGCAGCGGAAAGAGTTTACAGCGAACGTGAAGAGGGTTTGCTGTTAAAAGTGGGGAGGAGAAGGAAATCGGCTGCCTATGAAATTGACGAAAGGGTGAGTGTGGGGAATCGGGGGGGGGTGTGAAATGGGAAGGCGTGAAATTAACCAGCCTGTGGTTGTAACAGCTTCATTTAGAATAGATGGGTGTGTGTGTGTGGGGGGGGGGGGAGAAATAGCTGAAGCTGGGTAAAACGTGCTACTGCTGTTTCCCTGCATGAGGAGGGCTGCGAGGGAGAGACACCCCCCCCACCCCCGTCACAACATGCCATGGCAAATGTGAAAGGTACGGAAGAGCTAGCGCAAGGGGAAATGCAGCAGGCGGGTGGATTGTGTGTATGCATGGCAGGGAGTGAACCAGGAGGGAAAGCCAGGCCGGATCGCTCTGCATTTTCACTGGCCTGGCGCTGCATTTATTTTAGAAAGATGTTTGGTTCCCCCTCCCCGGTTTAAGCCCTAGGGAGGGAAACGGATCTGGCTGTTGGAGGGAGATGGGGCGTTTGTTTAGTGAAGGCTGTGGAAGCTGCACTGCATCTTCTTCCCCACCCCTTCGCTTGCTGGGGACTTGTGGAGACGAGCTGGGTCTGGGCTCGAGCGGGGAAGCAGTCCTGCGCGGATCTGGAGGCTGCGAAGCTGGGAAATTGCTGTGCGGTGCAATAGTGACTAACTCTCGAGTCATCCTTGCGCTGGATCCGGCTGTGGAGATACCCCTTTAGACTGTGTTTATTTCCCCGATTCCCTCGGGCCTGGGTTTAAAGGGAAAAGTTTACTCGGATTGTTCACAACCGATATGTTTTAATAGACGGTGGGGTGCAGATGCTGGGTGGGGGATGGGGATCCTTTTTATTTTTTTTCTCCCCAGTGTGTAATTTAGTAAGAGGTGTATAAGGTCTAACTCTGCTCGTGTTGTGCTCCGTTTTCTAGGGGCATGCCCAAATGTGGGTGTCAGGGAAGGGAGGGAAGAGCCCTGTTCTATTGCTCATCTGAGCCCTTGGGGCTGTTCTTACTCTGGGTGTCTGGGGTGGAGGAACTTTGCCTCCTGTAGCATAGGGTTTATCTTTTATTTGGGCCAGCATGCCTGGAGGCTGGTGTTGCTTTTGTTTTGGGCTCCTGGTGGAAATGCCTCCTGGGCCTTAGCTGGTTGTAGGGCAGAGAGAGGGGCACTCCTTGGCTTGGGTAACATGCCACTTCTTCCAAGGCAGTAGTGGGCGTACATAGGCAGGGGATTTTGTGGGCTGTAGGGGTACACAAGGCATGGTAGATGCATTCTGGGTTGCGTGGGTCTCAGTTGCTGTTGCCCAGCTGGGAGGATTTTCATTCCCATGCTGGGTTTCCTCTTTCTAAGATGAAGCAGCTTTTTTCTGTGCCTGTAAAATTTCCTCCACTGCCTGCATTAACTGGGCTGCGCTAGTGAAACTGACCAGAAAAGCTCAGCCTAGAGACTTCTCCAGGGTTTATTCCTTGAATCCCCTGGAATGGGCAGTGGGAGTGAGTCTTTATGATTAGAAATGTGCTGAGCATTATAGTCTCTTTGCTGCTCTGTGCCTTGGTTTCCCCATCTTCAAAATTCAGAGGCTAACTGAATCACACAAGAGTGTTGTGAAGATTCATTCAGGTTTGCAGTGTGTTGAAAAATCTAAAAGCAGTTTATGGGTGAAGCCTTTATTACACTGTAGTTTGTGAAAGGCTGCTGTACTTTTCCCCACAACATGTATTTATGACTGTGGCCATATCTATTTCTACAGGGTGGATTTTTCTCTATTTATTGTGGCATAGTGTGTGTGAATCCCTCTGTATCACCATGGATGGAGGTGAAAAGAACTGTTTGCCTTCCTTTCATTTTCCTTGACTGCTTGCATGCACCCCTTTGCTGAGGACTGGACGCACTCATGCAGCTCTCGTGTGTTTGTGGGAATTTGCAAATACTCAATGACATAGTTTGTGAAAACACATTTAAATCCTAAGAGGGTTACAAGGAGGAGGGAGGAACATTTTTCTCCTTGGCCTCTGAGGATAGGACAAGGAGCAATGGGCTTAAACTGCAGCAAGGGAGGTTTAGGTTGGATATTAGGAAAAACTTCCTAACCATCAGGGTGGCTGAACACTGAAATGAACTAACTAGGAACGTGGATGTTGTGGAATCTCTATCCCTGGCGATATTTAAGAGCAGGTTAGATAGACATCTGTCGGGGGTGGTCTAGAAGATGGTGCTTCGTCCTGCCATGAGAGCAGGGGACTGGACTTGATGACCTCTTGAAGTCCCTGTCCCTTCTAGTTCTAGTGCTCTATGATTCCTATTTTTCTTGAGATTTTATGGAGTAGGTGTTTTTGACTTTCCGGCCCACACCCCAAACAATGACATTCTTCCTTCTCTCCCTAGCAAAATGTGTGTGTTTGTACTGATGGAGATGGAATAAGGATAGACAGTATATAAGTGGAACTTGACATGAAGATCAGTGGTTAAAGGTGAGATGGTTTGAGAGGAAAAATAAGGCCTTATCCTTTCTGGTTAATTCCCTTGTCCCTCATGCTTCAGGGAGAGAAAAACAAGGCAACTATGTGCCAATAAACATTCCTGATCATCCTCTTAAGTCAGAAACTCTGAGGGGAGAAAAGTTGCGAAGATGAGCTGCACTTCTTGTTTGCTTCAGATAAATCAGTTTGCAGGGAGTATTCTGTGTAAGAGAATATTGTTAGCCTTTTGCAGGAATGAAAATTACTCATCTCTTCTGCAAGGGGGCATGTTAAAAGGGACAAGAAAAGGCTGTTGGCTACATCAAAGGTTATCCATTTGAAAACACCATTTTCCTCTGAACAGCCTCTAATTGCTTCCTGAACAGTCTCAAGGTCTTTTGTATATACTCAGTGGGTAAAATGAGTGACTCGGTGTATCTCTCTCAAGATATCAGTGAGCAAATGTGCAGAGTAAAAAAGCCAAGGAAAATCAGCAGGATAGAAAACTCTAGATGATGTGGAGATAATTTCTTAAGTGGTTACAAAGAGAGATGTCTTTGCATCTGAGTATTTGCATATTTCAGCTCTTCTGATATTAGTAAATTACAGTGTTAAGAGAAGAGAGACAGTATCCAGGTTGCGTGGGTGGAAAGGAAGTTTGGATTCACAATACGTGATTATATAGCATATGGATACACCACGAGGAAGGGGAGCTGGGAATCCAGTGCACCGCATTCCAGATCTCTGTGTTACTTGAATGTGCCCAGTGTCATCTGTTATGCAGTGAAGTTAAACAGATCTGTCTCTTTGGATTAAGATCCCAGTGGAGTTGAATAATGTGTAGTCCTTCTCCAGTGGATTTGTAAGAAAACAGCCAGGGGGATGGTTTTGTCTTTCACAGTTTGGTCACTGTGTTTTGCAGATCACGTTTTAAAGACTATTTTTATTGTATTTTTGTTAGTGCAGTAAGATATCAATATTTGAAAGCTCTTGTTCTTAATCAGACATGTTGAGGGATGGGAATGGAAGACAGCCTGAAGTTTTACCCGTGAAGCTCCCTTTCCTGAAGTGTAAGATTTGGAGTAGAGCCTGGGCATCAATCTTCTTGGACTCTCTCCTTGTGATTTCTGGATGTAATTTTTTTTCTTTTGTTTTTGTCCAGAAGCACTTTTGGTGGTTGTTGTTAATGGCGGCGAGAACGCTGAACTAGCTAATCAAGTCTCTCCTGACTAAAATTGGGATTGGATCGGAGGACACACATATGTGCTTAAGACTGTTGTTTATTTAAGGGGAGACTTGCATTGCTGCAATTGGAGGGGACAGTAAAAGCTCGTGCTTTGCCTATCACCTGTGGGTGCATGTTTCTCACCTCCTGCCATTCGGACACAAGAAGAGACGACCATGCAGCCATTCCTCTCCAAAACTGGTACGTGGCATGTGAATCCAGTGCAAGTCTGTGCATTTCAGTGGAGTTACTCTCCGTTTGAACCCTAGTAGAACTGTCTAGCCTGTAGTTCAGCTCTGATGACAGACTCTTGTTTGTGCCTTGAAGGCCAGGTTGGTTACAGGTTATGGTTGCTACGTGACTGACTCCTTTCTTTTGCAAGGCCCAGAGTCAAGTGTGCTGGTGTGTATGTGTAAATGAGCCCTTTTGGCACATGGGAGAAACCATGCTCACCAAGCGGAATGCATCTGTTCGCTCTCTGGGAATCCCACTGGATGTGGAGACCACTTTAGTTTATAGTTTGGGTTTCTCTGGTAGCTCGGCCCCTATCTACCCTTAGCTGCCCAGGGCTCCCCACTTCCGTGGGCGGTTTTTCTAGTCCCATGCAGATTATGGGAGCTTGGCACCATCTCCTTTTGCTCCAAGGCTTTGCCTGGCAGACACAGATGTTGAACAGCATCAGACTCTATGTGACCAACCCCATAAAGAACAAAATACTTGAAGTGTACAGCTCTTGGGTTGCTGTTCACGGTAATCCATCACCACCTCCTCAATCCCTCCTCCAGGTCTGCTGCTTTTGCAGTGCCTGTAAGAGACTAGCCAAGGAAGTCCTCTGAGTGCGTACCCTGTTTATTTCCCACGAGAGACCTGCTCTTTTATGTGGTGGGAATGGAACTGGGGCGGTGGGACTGAAACTTGCAGCTGGTGCATATGGGGGAGGCAGTGGGATGTGGAGTTTAGCTCAGAAATGGACACTGATTTTTTTTTTTTTTTTTTTTCCTCCTTTTGGATGTTTGGTTTTTGATTGGATGCCCAACCAGAGACACCTGGGGCGTGATTCCTCAGAGAGGCTGAGTGCCTGCAGCTGTAGCTATGTCCAGTGACAGTTGAGTGCTTCTCCCCTCTGAAAATCAGGCCCCGTGTGTGCTAAGATGAGCACCAGTGCCCTCCCTTGAAAGCGGAGCTTCACTGTATTGTATCCCCTTCAAGACACTGTTTGTGCAGCGTGTGGCTGGTCCAAGGGCTGCTGCGTTCTAAACAACGCCCCCTTTATAGATCTGATCCACTGAGGGATGCGGGTGCATGTCTCTGGCACGCGCGCACACACGCACACACAGACGCGCACACAGCCTGCACCCTGGTGCTGTTGCCACAGTCCGCATTGGGTACAGCACATGTAAGCACAGACAGCTTCTTCATCTATATGCCTCTGGGAGTCTTGTTTGAGCAAATGTCATGTGCACTGTGGTGGTGAAGTGCTAACTAAGAAATAAATCTGGCTGGTCGTCTGCAGAGCCAGCAACACTGACTGAATCTTGAGCTGCCCTAGCAAACACAGTGTGGCTCGCGGTGTCTAATGCCTTTCATGCCGAGGAAGTCTTCTAGCTGGTAGCCGGAGGAGAGCCAGTTGTGCTCTGCAGGAGAACATCATTCTGCACCAGTTGAGGTGGTAATCGCTTTTTTAAAAAAAGTGAAATCATTCAAGCGAGCAGCTCGGCCATGTCCAGGCGTTTCCTGTTGGAGCAGCCTTTCCTGTTAGATGCTATGTTTGTGATCTATCCCAACTTCTCCCTGGCTTTCATACGCCTGCTGCTTCTAACCCTCTTCCACTTCAGGCAAACCTCTCTGACTAGGAGATTAAATGTAGCCCTGCTGGCTAACAAAGCCTCACTGTTTAAAAACTGATGTTCTTTATTTAGGGCAGGCATGAAAAGCACCTGCCAAAGCTCCTTGTTCCCTATGTGAAAAAATGCAGAAGCCAATTTAAATCAACTTAAAATACAAACGCTGAGTCTAGACTGTCAAACTTAAACTGAACTGAGTTTTCTAGTGTCCTTGCATGAAAGGTGTTAAGTAAATGCAAAGCATATAATATAATCCTGGGTTGGTGACAGATGAAGGTCTTACAGTTACAAGAGCACTGCAACAAAAGGGTGGAGGGTCAACCATTGTCAAAGGCTCCATGTGTATTTGGTGTGGTGTTTTTAGCATTGTTTTCACCCTTTCTGGGTATGGCAGTATTTTAATTGAACAGAATATTCTTTTTTTTTTTTTTTTTTTTTTTTTTAAATTTATGAACTCTAGATTTGTCTTGTAATCTCTCTGATGTCCTAGTACAGTATGAGCCTCTCTAATCCGGAACACTCTCATCCAGCAAACTGTGTAATCCACCATGATTTTTAGTTAGTAGCATGAGCACTTATCATGGGTGTGGCTAAATTTCCTGTGGTCCCATACAGTTTGTTTACAGACAACAGTCCTGGCTCTTGGTGTTCTGTGCTGTTGTTTAGCTGTAATTTACCCCTACATGTCTTCTAAGGGCCCAGTAAGCAGCAGAAGTGTTGGTAATGTGCTAGAAAATATTGACCTCCTGTTGTTCAGCAGATTCTTTCGTCCGGCACCCGTCGTGTCCCAAGGGTGCCGGACAAGAGAGGTTCAACCTGTAGTTGGGGTATGACGCTGGGGTATAGGAAACCTGAGTTCCACGCTGGACTTGCAGTGTAGCTTTGGGCAAGTCCCTTTGCTCCAGTGTGCCACAGTTTCCCCAACTGTGCAGTTAGGGGTGACAGTCATGCCTCACTGAAGAAAAATGGTCTGAGATCTCTGGATGGAGTAATTGGAAAGGATGATGTGCTATGATGGCACAGGTAATAGTCACCTCACAGCAACTGGACTGCTCTTTCCTGATGGTGCCCCTACATTGTTCTAGTACCCAAAGGTGTTAGGAGGCCCCTTGCAATCTCTCTGTGTCTCTCTTTGAGTTGCCCAAATATAGCCAACACCATCAGCCTTGGCTCTCCCACCTGCGCTCCCATGCAGGTTGTACTGCAGTAGCTTGATAAAGGCTGCTCGATGGCCGACAGCTTGCAGAGCAGCCTGCATGCTTTCCACCTCCCTCCCCTAGTGCTATCGCATGTATCCCTCAATCTGCTGGCCAACTTGGCACAGATGAGAAGTAGTAATCCAATTTGGGCACTTTAACTGCACTTTGCTAACCAAGCCTCTGGCCAGCGCTTGGGAACTTTAATCTGCCTAATGACCCCAGCTTTGGGGACTGATGACTGCCCATTTGTTTTATTTATTTCGTTTTACTTTGGTTGTTGGCGATGAACATGATGCCTTAGAGAGCTGATTTCCAGAGTCCAGCCTCTTGTGTGTAGCACTTTACAGATTTGTCTAACAGTGGGAGAAAACGTATATTGAATTGGTGTTTTTTTTCTTTTTCTTTCTCCCTCTCTCCATCCCCCTTTTCTGTTCTTCTCCTTTCTTTTCTTGTAAAAACAAACCCCTCTAGACACAGCAGTTTTGAAATATACTATTATTTTCAGGAAGGTTCAGCCAAGAAAAATAGTCTCTCTCTTCCTTTGGTTGCCTACTGTTTAATGTACAAAATACAGGGGTGGTAATTGCATTAAAATGTATATAATTATACTGAAGGAAAAAAATCTTGTTAATTGCATCGGGGTTTTGAACTGATAAGTGTTGAGTGATTCGTGTTTTCTTCAGAGTTCACCAAAGCAGAGCTGCAGTTCGCAATGCAAGCGTTGAGGAGAGAGGCTTGTTTTCATACCATTTACAGAAAGTAAGTGAAACATTTAGACTTTGAGCTGAAGTATTGCTCAGATCTGTACTTGGCCCCTCATTACTGGCCTCCAGGGCTTGATCCCATGAAGTGTGGAATGCTCTGGCCCTGATCCAGCCAAGCCCTTAAGCACATGCTTAACTTGAAACAGTTGTGTAGCCCCATTGACTAAGTGGGGCTCGGTGAGTCTTCAGATAAGCATGTGCTTACATGTCTTTCTGGACTGGGCCAAAGTGTCCCAAGTTTATGGCAGCATGAGTCCCCAAAAAGCTGGGAACCGCAGCCACACTGACACATGCCGCCACTGACTCCGATTAAGAAGGAAATTTTCCCCCTTGGTTTTGTCATACAAATTACTCAAACTAATTGTACAGTTGTTCAAGTGGATCAAGGGTTGTTTGATGCCCATCTCTGAAACATTTGGGTTTTGATCATTGTCAGAGGCAGGTCGTTGGCCTTGATAGATCATTCTGACAGGGTGAAGCAAAGAGTTGTTTAATGGTTTGAGACGCACCATGAATTTGGAAACCATGTATCCTCTTGAGAACGCCAAACCTGCTAAAGTTACAGGTAACACCTAAGGTGACAGTAACGGAAGGAAGTGTTTTGCTTTGTGAATTTCTTAGCACTTTATGTATAGTCCATTTTATATGTCCTCTAGCTAATCAGTTAGCTTCTCACTTGTGGTAAAGACCTTTCTATAAATATTAACAGAAGAACAGGAAAACCCTTACAGTATTTGGAAAAATAAATTCCAGGCTGTGCTGATTGAAGGACATTCCATAAATATGTTCATTGCTTACAAAAATGTCTAGTTAGTGTATTGGATGCGTTCCTTTATAATACCCCACCAGGAGTGAAGAGGATTTGGGCTCTAATCCTGGCTTTGCCTTTGACTCGCTGTGTAAATGGCAAGAGAGGTTGAGCTGGGGTCTGGATTTGGTCCTAAGTTTGCGTGTGACTCTTGTCTTTTTCTAGCAGAATGAGTCTGAACAGCCTGAACTCTGGCAAAATGCAGATCAGGGTTTTTGCAAATCTAGATTCAGGAGTGTTTGCAATTTCATTCAAATTAAACAAGTCACCTCCCCTCTCCTGGTCTTGCTTTCCCTATCTGTGAAATGGAAATTAAGAGATTTAACTACACCCCAGGGAGACTGAGCATCTGAAGCCATAACAAGATAATGAAGTGCTTTGAGATCTTTGTATAGAGAGCATGTGGGAAGTGTTGACTGTTTCTACTTCTATAAGAAGGAAGGAATTGTTCCTTAACCAGAGAGAGGGAGCCTCTGAAGAGGTGATGTGTAGTTTGTGGTGGGAAGCTTAGAGCTGTGATGTCTTCGAGAAAATGTTTGAAATTCATCCTCTCTCAAATCTGCTATGTTGCTATGTCACACTTCCCTCCACCCCCATCTCCTCCCCAGTCATTTTTATTCCTAGAAGTGTTGGCATGAGCACAGATGCTCTGATTTGTAAGCGTCAGTCTGTAGTTTCCTACCTGAGGTCCTGTTCTTTGGTGACAGAATCATTTCCAGCTGTGATGATACAAATGGGGGTGCAGGTTCTTGCCTCCGGTGGGATAATAAGCAGCCAGTGGATCTCTTAGAAAGCTGAGAGCTGCTTTTCCAGGGTGTTGTCACGAGCAGGAAACAGGGGAAGAGAAATACAGGGGAATACCAGCAGAATTGTTTCCAAAATAGAATGTTTGGAGCTGTGCATGTGCCAATGAGCCTATACAACATAGAGTGGGCCTCTGTGAAATTGATGATCATTATTAGTTCCGTTTATGTAGCACCTTGAGGCCTAAACAGAGACTGGGGGGGCCCCACTGTGTTAGACATTGTTCCTGCTCCGAAAGGCTTATATTCAAAATAGGGAAAAGTGGGTCAGAGGACAAACTGAGGCCCAAACAAATTTTGAGACCATAATGTACAATTTAGGGCCAATGTTGAAATCTAAATCACAAATTGCATGCAATATATTGCAGCGTGGTGTGGCACACAGTAATATGGCCCTCCTTGCCCCTTACGCCATGAGGTCATGCCACTTGCTTGAGCTTCTGTGGATATTTTCATTATTTTAAAGTGAGTGTCTCTGGGCGCATTGGTGCGCCTTAATCCCTGCCTGGAAGGAGACAGATGCAGTGCGAAATCAAAATCCAGTTGTCTTGTCTCCTTTGCTATGACAGCTGATGAGTGAGTTCAAATCACTTACGCTCACGTGTCCATACGCCCGCAGGGGCGCTAGAACAGTTTGGACAGTGGGGTGTGCTGAGAGCCAATGACCCAAACTGTAAACCTTGTATCTGATGGAAACTACTTCAAACCTGCAGGACCTTCAGTTCCAGCACTTATGTATGTCCTGAAGATGCTGCTTGGAGTTCATTTCCTATATGCACCCATCAGCCTGTGATGCTTCCTCACTGCTGACCTGGGCTGGATTTGAACCAAAGGCATCAAAGACAAAAAGCTCTGCATCCTATCTTGCCAGCCAGCCAGCCCCTGTTCTTGTGGCTACTCTCAAACACTGAATTCCTTTGGTGTCTGCTTTGTTGAAGTCAACAGTCAGGCAGAGTAGAATGTGACTCTATTAGTAATGGAGAGATAGCTGTGTTAGTTTATATTCTATCAGGACAAAAAAGCAGTCCAGTAGCACTTTAAAGACTAACAATAATTTATTGGGTGATGAGCTTTCATGGGACAGACCCACTTATTCAGACCATAGTTTGTGTTGACTGGATACTTGGTCCTTCCTGCATTTAAACTAAAACCTCTGTTGCTCTGGTAAAACGTAGGTTTCCTTCTCTGTTTTGTTGCTGTTGAAACATTTTCAGTGTCTTCGCTCTCTCCCATCCTGTGGGCCAGAGAGACTTGGTGAGCTTTTAGGTTTTCTCCCTGCTTGCAGCTGTGCCAGGCCTGCTCCATGTAGAACAATTTAAAAACTCCTTGCACTATTGTGGGACTGGAGCTTTGAAATAAGAGGTTCCGAGTCTTGACTTGTCTTCCAAGGGCTCTTTCTCACTGTCTTCTCTGTAGGTGGGAGCCTCTGTGCTTTGGGCTGAGCCAGGCTTCCAGCAGGGACTGAGCTGCTGTGAAAGAAGCAGCTAACAAGGAGGGGAGCCAAAGCAAAGCCCCTTGTGAAAGGGAAAGTGGAGCGGATTGGTCTCAGGTAAACCTCGTCATGAGACCTGCATTAGCGAGGGAATGAGGGGAATTGGAGGTACAGCTGATGCCAAGAGTCAGTTCACTCACCTTTACAGAGAACGGAGAATTTGCTCCGGGGAGTGAGTCTGCCCAAGAGTCGGCAAAATCTCCCCTGCGAGCTTGGGAAGGAGAGGTGCCTTCCTGCTGCTGGAAGGGCTGTGGATAATCAGTGGGATTGCTGGGTTGGCAAGAGGCTAAACTCCTGCTGTTCTTAGATGATGGGTGTGGGTGAGGGAGAGAGACAACGTTCCAGGGGGACTGGCTGCTGGAGGTGTGGTGAGCTTGGGAGGGGAGGGTTGATGGTTAGTATCTCTGGCTGCGCTGGCCTACGAAGGGGCTTGCAGCAGGTGGTTAGGAGGCAAGGAATAGATCTCTCTCTGTGTGCATGTGTGTAATTCCCAGCAGTCTGAGAGCTCAGCTTGTGCACTGAACCATGACTGGCCTACTAGGATTCTGTATATAGTAACCTAATTGGCTCCCTGTTCCAGTAGCTTGTCCTTAGGAGATGCATCAACAGCTGGTAAAGTTAAAGGCATTGCTCCTTTGTGGTACATAGGGTCAATTCCAGAGATGCCATGATGTGCCAGACGTGGTTCCCCAATAATACGTTTAAGGGGACAAAGGGAAAAAATCCCACTGCTGACAAGGTTGCATAGAACAGAAACTCATCTCTGTGGCTGTCGATTTGTGTGTTTGCCTTCCCACCCACCCCCTGTGCACCTGATATGGTGAGCATGGGTGTGGACTTGCTGCGGTTGACCCCTGCCTCTGACACTTGTTCTTCGTATAGCGACCGGAAGAGCCTGGCGCACATCTATCTTGAGTGCACTAGTTACAGCCCCTCTTCTGACTCCTTTGGAAACTCCTGTGGAGGTTCTGGCTGCACTTCTCCCCTCACCTACTGATCCTTGCACACCCCATCCGTGGCCCCACAAAGTCACGGAGCCTCCTTCTGGCTATGGCTAAGATGGCCATTTATAAGACCCGGAAGAGGAGGCGGGGGTGGGAGGTGGGACTGCCACTGTAGGGCTTGCTTTTGCTCCCTGCGACATTCACACAGCTGGGTGGAGTTCCTCGGGGTGGTGGCCACTGGCTCTCAGTGCCTTTGGGGACCAATGCGTGCTCTCTGGGTTGCTCTCCTCTCTGTTCCCTTCCCCCTCCCTCATTTTGGCCTTATGACCTCCGGGCTTGTTCCTGTTTTTCTTGTCTGTTGTCCTCCCGTAACTGTTTGGGTTCCCAAGTCAAGTGGCTCCCCACCCTCACCGGGGGGGATCTTATAGCTTCCTGCTCACTTCTTGGTTCCCCAGTAGGACCCCCTAAACATCAGGGTTCGGCGCCTGAAAATGATGGAAAATGTATTTGGCCCTGGCACTATCTCGCTGTGTTCACCTTACAAAATTCAGTCCACCTAGAATCTCGGCTCAAGAGAGGCCCAGGACTAGAAGAGCCGGGGCTGGATTCGTTGCTTGTGTGCAGTAGCAGGGACTGAGGGGCTTGTATGGCTCTCTGGCTGCTTTGTGCCAGGTACAAGCCAGTGGGACTAGCTGCTTTCTTAAGCACCAATTTCATCTCCCAGCATTTCCAACCCCAGGCTGCCACTGGAGCTGACTGGTAACGGGAACAGCTGTGATCGGCGCAGCTTCTCAGGGTAGGCCCTGCTCCTCCAAGAGGCCTGGTATGATGGGGAATTGAGAGTGCAGCTGGGAGGGAGAGGACCTCCAGTAAGCTGGGCAATGAGCTCACGACAAGTTGGGCTGAGCTTGAAGCTGATCCCTCCAAGACACTGTCAGGAATCGGATTTGTATTTCCCCCATGAGAGCTCTCCCCATGATGACTCACTGCGGCAGCAGGCAGAGGAGGTGAGAAGTTAGGTTGGGCTCAGAAGGCAAAAAACACTTGTAGATTCTTTCGGTGGGACTTGCCCATTTGATGTGTAACCACCAGCCAGGCTAGATCTGAACTAATGGTCTCCCCATTGGAATAATGTACAGGTTGATCCTCTCTTGTGCGGTATCCTTGGGACCTGACTGATGCTAGACAAATGAATTTGCTGGACCAGGGGAGGTCACTATTGTCTACCACATAACCAACACTTCTAAGAGCCCAGTAAGCAGTGGAAGATATTTAGGGGTAAATTAGGGCTAAATAACAGCACAAAACACAGGGAGCCAGGACTGGTGGCTGGAAACAAACTTTATGGGACCACAGGAAACTTGGCCATACCCACAGTCAGTGGTCATCTGGCTAACTGAAATCATTTTGGATTACAGATGTTGCCAGACGAGAGAGTTCTGGATTACAGAGGGCTGTGGTGGATTCTCCCCTTCTTGTAGTCTTTAAATCAAGACTTGATGCCTCACTAAGAGAGGTGCTAGTGCTTAACTAGAAGTTGAGAATTTGGCACAAGAATTACTATGGGACATTCCTTGGCCTTCTGACCTAATGGTACCTTCTGACCTTAACTCTTCTGATCTGCCTTCAGGTCCAGGGGCATGTTTCTTTTGTTGTCACTGGATGGGGTTGCAGTTGAGTGGGTGGTATACAGAGCCAGTAGAACAACGAGAAGTCCTGTGGCACCTTATAGACTAACAGATTTATTGCAGCATAAGCTTTTGTGGGCAAAGACCTATTTCGTCTTTGCCCACAAAAGCTTATGCTGCAATAAATCTGTTAGTCTATAAGGTGCCACAGGACTTCTCTTTGTTTTTGCAGATGCAGACTAACATGACTACCCCTCTGACACCTTACTTCAGATACCAGTTCTGCCTCTGAGCTGCTGCAAGGCCTTGGGCATGTCACTTCAGCTCCCAGCCATTGTCTATCTTGTCTGTTTGGACTGTACTCTTTCTGGGTCAGCACACTGGGGCTCTGATCTCATTCTAGATGCTATCTTATTACAAAGAGCACTGTTTAGCAGTAAACTTCCTCCTGCTGTACTGGAAACCCAAACAAAGCTGCACAGAGGCTATTTAATGAGAACCAGGAGAAACAGGCCAGTTTAGCTTCTCTCCCCTGAGGTAAGCGAAGCACAGGAAAAGGAAACAAACTACATGGTTGGTGGAAAGCTGACCTGCTGTGGAAAGCTTTTTGTGTTTGCTGATTTAAAGCTGGGGGAAATAACCCATGCAGAGAATTAGAGCGCCTCAATGTGACTGGTTTTAACCTGATGGTGTCCCTTTAAAATGCTAGCTGGAGACTGAGCCAGGCGCAATGTGCCAGTGGCCCTTAGCGACTGTGCCAAGGCATCCTGTGGCTGCCTGTGTTTAGCACGATGACTGCAATGCAGCTGCTCTAACTGGAGTGGGAGAGGCCCAGGAGCCCTGTGTACCTTTTAGTGTGATGCAGGCAAGCTCCTGTGTTTGCAGTCCTGCCGGTGCTGCAGGGGTTAAGCTCTGCTTGGCTGTGCACAAAATACTGAGGCAGGCTGCCAGAGCACTGTATGAACTGCACCTCCCCTCTTTCCTGTTGCTGCCTGTGGAGCATCTGCAGGCATGGGAGGGGGTTAATGTCACGCTCAGTGTGAACTGTCTTGGGCAGGAACCCCGGCATGGCGGGAAGCCCTGAGCGGCCGTGCGCTCTGTGCTCCCCAGGGGTATGGTCCTCTTTCCCTGTGCCCAGGCTCCAGCCTGGGCAGGTTTATCCTGCCAACCCCTTGCGCACCCTTGAAAAGCCAGCGATTTGCTGCTCCCAGCATGTGAAGAGCCCAGCTAGTCTCTGGGGTCCCAGTGCTGGTGTGGAGCTGGCAGTAAGTGTGACAAGTCCTGCCTGAACCAGTGGGTTCCTGCACTGCTGCTGTCAGTCCCCATCAGTCCCATAGGCAGAGACCAGCTCACAGTATCCCAGTGATGTTACGGCGCTCAGGTTTTGCACTTAGCATTTGCATCCAAGACCTGGTCGTAGCCCCATTTCCCCTCTGGGGGAGCTCTGAGGTCAGCAGTGGCAGAAGCAAGGCTGCACTCTTCCTGGAGGTAGTGCCCAGGAGTCCTGTGATTCAGTTCCCTGCTCTAGCGAGTAGGTGAGCGTCTCCCTACGGCCTTTGTGCAGATGGCTTCTCCATGGGCGCTGAACACCTGAATGTCCTTCCTTTGTTATGGATGGTGCTGGTTTCTAGCTGTGCTGAACCCCTCCTCTGCTGTCTGTGGAGAGGAGCTGGCTGGAGGACGATTTCTTCCGACAGTCATTCGGGAGCAGCATCTGCATCACGCGGTGTCTAGTGCTACCCGTGTGCTAATGAATGAGCATGGAGCATCTGCAGAGGTCCTGCCCTGTGCAGCCTGGGATGCCGGGGAAGTGCGGGCTGGAGAAGCAGGCCTGCCCTGGGAGCATGTCCCTCACTGGGCACCCAGGGCCCTGCTGTTCTTGCAGCAGGTAGGGGTGGAGCAGCTGTGGCGGGTAGATTCAGACTGCTCCTGCTGCAAGCAGGGCTGGTTTAACATCACGCTCTTCCTGCATCACTGCTGCCACATCTCATCTGGCTCCTTTGCAGAGACCAGCCCACAGTAGCCCGAACCCTTTGCCAGGAGAGACTTGTTCTCCTCCAAGATGGACCTACAGTATGCACATAGCTTGGCAAGCGTGGCAGGTACCACCTAAGCTCACAGGGTAGGCCCTGGCAGGACTGCACCATGCCTCGCTGGTGCATAGTACTTCCACCGGTCCAGGGGGGCAGCACCAGAGAAAGGGTTAACCTACAACTATGCTCTCTTGCAGCTATCCCAGGCAAAGCCCTGTGTTTCCTGTAAGGTGCCTGCTTGGGCGGCCCCCCAAGAGAGATGGAGGTGGTACCCAGCTGATGAGCAGAGCACCCACAACCGGCATTGTGTGTGTCTACTGGTGGTGCACATCCCCCACATGCCTTGGTGCACTTAACAAAAATTATTCAACTCATGGGTAGAAAAAAATGAGGGGGAACCCTGGCAAAGCCTCTCCCTTGTCAGTTAATAGGAACTGCCAGTCTCCTCTGCCAGGGCAGTCTGTGGAGGGCTGGTGTTGTCTGTAGCTCTTCAGTGGTGCTGGGCCCTGAATAAGATGCTAGCACAGCCTGTGTCCCAAGGAGCCTACAGCCCGAGGACAAAAATGGCCAGGACTGTTCAAATGGACTATCTCCCCCACCCTGCTTCTCAGAGGTGGTGGGGTTGGGGCTGGGGCTGGTTAGGGCCTGTTTATCCTTGTAAGGCAGCGGTGTCCAGTATGCTCCCTGTTCCCCACATGTGGCAAACGGGGCAGCCCAGTGTGGAGAAGAGCAGCTCGGGAGAGCTGCACACATGAAGCGCCCCTCTGGCCAGTCCATGCACACACCCCACCACATGGTGGGACAAGCACGTGGTGGCTGTGGCGGCTCCTCCAGCCCTGGTGGGCTGCAGCCGCATTTTGGGGTGGCTCACGCGGCGGTGGGCTGCAACTGAGCTTCAGGGAGGCTTCCATGAGTAATCTGGGGGGTGGGTGGTGCCTGGCTGGGGCTGGGGGGCCTGTGGCGATCATTTACATCCCTTTTGGACTCTGCTGCTGTATGGGATCTGGATAAGCAGAGAATAAGGGGCCTGGCATGGCTGCCTCTGCCCAGGGCGTTAATCCCTTTCTGCCTTCGGCTGAAGTTCAGCCGGAGCTAGTTAACCTCCCTTGTCCTCTCTCCATCTTCTGAGCCGCTGGCGGTCAGCATGCTGGGATGTGAGCACTCGAGGCCAGGTGGTGCTGGGCTTTCATTCTTTTGGCGGTGTGCTGGTTTAGGGCTGGCTCAGGTTCTCTGTGGGAGTAGCCACGTCCAGCCCTGCCAGGCTGAAAGGTTGGAAACCTCAGAGTCCATGCATATAAAGCCCAGTGAATCCAAGTCCCAGCTGAGAAGTTTTGTGTGCCGTTTGCAAAACGCTGCCCCTTGGCCCTGGCCCCGGGAGACCTCAACCTTGCTGTCTCCTTGCTTGACATTATTGGATCCACTCCCCATTGAGCAGGGGAAGGGCTGCAGGTGAGTTCCGGGCTTTAACTCTAGTTTGGCGGTCCCTCCCTCCCTGCCTGTACAGTGGGAATGCTGGCCAAGGGGCCTGGATAACAGCATGGAGAATGCTAGGGACAAGCAGTAGAGGCCGGATCTGGAGGTGGCACATGTAGGCGAGGGCTCTGCTGGCTGTGGGCGAGGGGCTCTGATGGCTATGGGGTTAAAGGGGAGGGTTGATTTCCCTCTGAGAAGCTCACACTATGAGGAGAGCATGACCAGCTCTGGTGAAAACTTCTTCCAGAGGAGGACTCTGCCCATTGGGGAGCTTAAGACCAGCCAGTCTGAGCTCCAAGTCCTTGACCTGGGGTGGTGTGGCCAGGGCAGATTGGCCCCTCGGGGTGGTGAGCTTCTGGCACTTTGTGCCCTGAATTCTCTTGTGCTGGGGTGGAACTGAGGTGGAGTTGATATCTGGAAAATACAGAACGGCATTACCTAGCCACACGTTTAAAGAGTTTGCTATAGAGCCACCCAGCTGGGATCTCAGATTCACTGCTGGTTCATACACTTGTGCACGTGTGGAAGGGAAGGGGCTTGTTCCTTTCTATGTCTGCTCTTCCTTTCTTATTAAGATCAAGTGCTGTGACCCTCCTAGTAGCAACTCTGCTCCATCTGGGGCTCTGTCTCCTCTCCCACCCTCCCCAAAAGGACGCACTAATCTAACAGATCATTTCATCGCTTGACCTCAGGGTTTGAGGTGGAAAACTCTCTGTATTCAAATTTTGCTGCATCTTGATTTTTGCTTATTTTTAGCCAAGTCTCTTCGAGGCTGGCTTTCCCTGCAAGCCCAGCAGTCTGTTGTTAATTACCTGGCTGTTCTAACTTCTCCCAGCTGAAGGGTTGCATTAACTCACCAGGAGCCTGAAGGCGGTGCCGGATCTGCATAAAACCAAGGGGATTGCGGGGGCTTCCTCTTTGGTGTGTGGAAGTAGCTTATAGAAACTACAGCTCCCAGCATGCACTGCCCCGTAGCCGCCAGCCAAGATGACACTCTCTAGGCCAGTGTTTCCCATTTTTATTTGGCTACAGATCCCTTTTAAACTCTAAAGAATTTTGTGGAACCCCATTCCCAGGCTCTGCCCCCCTTGGCCTCCAAACCCACTCCCCATCTCCAGGCTTTACTTGCCTCAGCCTCCCAAACCTGTCCCACCCTCACCCCCAGGTTTAACCCCTCTCAGCCTCAAATCTGGCCCCTGGCACTAACTTCACCCATGGTACTGGCGGGGGAGCCTATGCCAGGCAGCCACATACACCCAGCGGAAGGAAGGCTGGTGTGGAGGTGTTGTGGAATTGAGCCGAGCCACGCCCACCCAGAGGTATGTGGCCGCTCAGGTAGCAGAGCGACTGAGGGGCTCTTTGTGGCTCCCAACCCTGCTGCCACTGAAATAACAGAACTAAATTAAGTTGGGTTAATGGCCGGATCCCTCCCACCACCCTGCGGATTAAGTTTAGTTCTATTGTTTCAGCGGCAGCAAGGCAGGGAGCTGCAGAGGAGTCAGCTATTGTAATGGAATTCTCTCGTGGAACCCTTATTTTCCCTTCAGAATCTGGGGGTTCTGCAGAACATTTGGGACACACTGGGGCATGTCAAGGGCCATAGAGTATTTTGGCCGCATGCTTTAATTAAACAGGAGGAAGACCACAGGACGTGTGCTGCATTTGTCCTAAGAGGCGGTGCATTGCTTCCTCCACCCTCAGACCTGTCCAGACTGTTGCAATGGCTTGTTGCCAGCAGATGTTAAAGGAAAATGCTGGTGCTGCTCCCTGCCAGTTCTCTCCTTTAAGGGAGTTGCTATGCATGGACAGAGGCAGATGCCACTGGGTGCACATCTGCATGTGTCTCATCCCTGGGTGTGTGTATGGAAAGCTGAACAGAGCAGCTGGAGCTTTGCCTTTTCATAATCCTCCCAGGACTGGTCAAGATGCTAATGGTGCTGGGAACATTTGAACAAACATGTTCTGCTGATGGCTAGGTTCCTCTTTTCTTGTGTGGACCAAATGCTAATAGCAGGACTGGAAGTGCTTCTCTGGGCCCTAGGCCCCCCCGCTGAGGATCGAAAAGTACTCTGCTCCCATACAAATGATTTTCTGCAGGCAGCCAAAAGGTTTTAGTTTTCAAGATACACCGTGGTTGGGTAGCTATGAACTCGTTCACGCTGGACAGTCCGTTGTACTGTTTTCCTTGCTGAATTGCAAAGGAAGGGGACACATACCTTTGATAAGTCCCATGTTTGTTTTATGGCTGCGGTAGGACCGTGCTCTTAGAGTGCCCCTTTCATATGTGGAGGTCAAACTGCTTTGCAAACACACAGCCCAGCAGAGCACCTGGGAGGTACATCGCAGCTGCTTCCTGCCTTTCCACTCCCGGCAGCCCAGACACAGGAGGAAGTTAAGTGACTCACTCAAGGTCACTGAGTGACTCTGTGGAACATTTGGCAGCTGCTGCCTACTTGTCTAAATTCCACTCATAGGCCAGGGGTTCCCAACCTTTTCCAGTAGTGCTGAACCCCCTCCCCCAACTATTTGTGCCCAGTAGTCACCCTCCAAATCATTTATGGATCCCCATCAGAGCCAATTCTGTTTTGTATGATCATTTTTATTTCTTTTATTTTCTCACAGACCCCAGGTTAGGAACCACTGCACTAGACAACTCTCTCACCCTACACCACATCGCAGGGGGTGGAGCTAGGCTCTGATCTAGGCGGCACCAGGAGTGTGTGTGTGTGTGTGTGTGTGTGTGTGTAAAATCCTGACTGCAGCAGATGTACTAACAAATCCAAGGGTAACTGGGATTTGGATGGGTCTGATTCAAAGCCCATTGAAGTCATTCTGTCGACTTCAGTAGACTTTGAATCAGAGCCAGCGGGTGAGTGTGATATGAAATTTGTAACAATGATTCCGCTAGCTGGGGAATGCTGGCAAAATCCCTGAGAATATGTTTTTAATTAGTGCGGGGGAAAAGGAAAGAGTTATGCTTAGCTGAGGTGCATACAGTTGCATATAGAGTACAAGCATCTCCTGGTAGAACTACAAGCCTTTTCTTTCGTTATTGCTGCCAAGCTTTACAAGCCTTTCCATGAAGGCAAACCTAAAAATACACTTACTGTCTTGTCTATTGCACACATGGGCTTTCCTTCCTCGATGTACCCTTCCTGCCTTTGCTAATTACCAGCGGAGTAGGTTTGTTTCTTTGTCCGTTTCTTGTGGCAGACCACAGCAAGTGAGCTTTTGTGGGGCAGACCCACTTCTTCAGATCTAGAAATAGAACTAGAAAGCTCATCACCTAATAAATTATTTTTCTTAGTCTTTAAAGTGCTACATGGCTGCTGGTTTGTTTTGTGAAGAGACAGACTAACAGGGCTACCTCTCTGTGACTATTCACAGCAAGTGAGTCATAGTGCTCAAAGATAAAGACCCACTAAGTCACATTTCTCCCATTCTTTGGGGGACCATTCAGGATAGTTCCCTATTCATTAATTTTCTGCCCTAGCTTAGTTTTCAAAGTGCTGCTCATCCCTGAAATGTGACTCTAAAGCTGCTGGGCTCTTTGTTCCTTATCTCTCTGGCTCCAGATCAGTTTTCTTCTGTTTGAGGAGAGAGGTGGTTTTTCTAAGTGCTGTCTCTGTAAACATGCCTGGGACTCCAGGAGTCAGACTAGGCGCCTGCTGACTTATGTATCATGGCCACAAATGAAGGTGCTGCAAGGAGAACATAGGTAATGAGCAAGACTGTTAGATGCCTGAGCGAAAACAGAATCCAGCTTGTGCTACTGTGGCTGTACTGACTCTGCAAGGCTAAAAGCAGTAAAGTGAGCTCTGGGGACCCTGAATGCACGTGGGATGCAGGTCTGTTGTTTGCTCCTTGCTAAGCATAACTGCACTTAAAATGGTCCAAGCAACAGGGCTTCTGTCAACCCTTAGAGTAGGCTGTTTTGTGACATGTTGGATGCGGTCCACTTTTCTATCAGTCTGTGCCCTTGTGAGGCACTGTATTAGAGAGTTTTCCTTGTTACAAGACCTAAATTCCTGCTCACCCCTGAAATCCAGATTCCTTCCTTGCACTCTTGGTTCTACCCATTTGTGCCTCCCTCTATGATTTTTCTTTTTTTACAGCTCCATCTGATGTCATGAACACAATATTCTGACTGGTCTGCAGGGTCCAGCAGGAGGGAGCGCAGTGGGCTGGAAAGGGGGTGAATGGCTTGTCTCCTTATCTTTATTGGAAAGCAAGTCGGACGCAGGCATTTATGGGGCAAGTCAGTGGCTTTTGCGTGAAAGGGTCTTTAAAGTGTGTGTTGGCATTGGCTGCAGTCAGGCAGGCAGAGAGTCCAGCCCAATCTAATTCATGGAGCAGCTGAGAGCAGAGTCTCAAACAATCAGGGCTTCATGGCCACTTTAAAGGTGAAACTGTGAGCATGGTTCCTTTCCAGCGGAGGATAAAGGGGATTTGACCAAGTCTGGCATTTGTCGGCTGCGTCTGTTTTGCTTCTGATGGCTGGTTTCCTGCTGCGCGTGTATAGGGGAGTCTCTCTCTAAAATAAATACAAATGATTCCCCTGCAGTGCCTGGGCCCTGCCTGGCTCCTCTCCTGGCTTCTCTTGCATTGCTGATGTTTGAGTCATCCTTCTGCGGGGTTGTTCCCTGTCACAGGAAGTTCTTCCCTGTTTACTTTTCTGGCCAGGCAGAATAATGGAATGTATTTTTAGGCCTATTTGCATTGCTCCCTGAGTTGGCATTAACATGCGGCCTGGGCTTGGGTGTAGCTTTTTAATGCAGTCCATTTCAGACCTGGGCTTGGCTCCAAGGTGTCTGCCTGGCGGTTTCCGAAGTCCTGTATCCACAGTGGCCATATTTGCGGAAGAGGATTAGTTTCCTGTTGGCAAACAAATTGCTAGGTCTCCAGTGGGAATGCGGTTTCCTGTTGGAACCTGTGGGAGGCTGCCTTGGGGCATCTTTGCTGTGCCAGGGTGGAAAGACAGTGCAGTTGTCATGGAGCAGGCCTGGGGGTCAGAAGGGTTCTGTTCCTCACTTTGTCCCAGAGTTCCTTTGTAGGATCTTTGGTGAGCCACGTAGAGCTCAGCCCTGCAAGGCCCAGGTGATGGAGTGGTTAAAACAGAGGGGTCTAGTACATCTCCCACTCCCCACGTGTGGCAAATAGGACACCGCGGTGCAGCGAATATGGCTGTCGAGCCACAAGTGGCTCTTGGAGCCTTTAAATGCGGCTCCTTCTGAGAGCTGCACGTGGAAAGAGCTACTTTCCTCCCCCGTCACGCTGCACACGCGTCCCATCACTTGGTGGGGGAAGCACATTGCAGTCCCGGCGGTGGCTCCGGAGGCTCTGGTGAGTCACCAGCACTGAATTAGAGCAGGGACACTGGGGATGCCTGGCTCTAGGGGAGAGGGAGGCATTTGTTTAGGGGGAGTTCTGGGGGTGCCAGGCTCTGGAGGAGGACATTAATTTACGGGGTTGCACTGGGGGTGCCTGATTCTGGGGAAAGGGGACATTTACTGGGGGGGAGCACTGGGGTGCTTGGCTCTGGGGTAGTGGGTGGGGGGAAATACAATCACATGTGGCGATTTTGAATTGCCATTGGACTCCGCTGGGTTAATCCTGGCCACTCTGCACTAGCGTGCCCGCTGCTGGTAGTGGTGACAGGGCATGTTGGGAGGGGAGGTTAGCGCAGAAGCAGGCTGTGGCTGTTGTGGGAAGAGGGCCTGTGGTAACATTCAAGCCGTTGCCATTCTCAGAATGGGCTGTAGCTCCAATGGAGAAACCTAGCATGAAGGAGATCCCCTTTTCCCTCAATGAGCCCCCAGCAGAAACGGCATTGGATTGGCCAGATGTCTCTGGGCTCTCATACAGAGCCTTCTACTTCATTCAGTCACTGCTCAGTCCGAGTCCTCTGTTCAATTTGACTCCAACCTCAGGAACCCAAATCACTTTTTTATATTTAAATAATAAAACGTCCTGTTTCTTTTAGTCATTATCGATCGCTTTAGGCTGGTATTATTGGATAAATGCAATCACCAGGTGTGGGAAACTGCCTTGAATAGCAGAGCCAAAGGCATGAAGGAGAGAGGAACTACTGCCTAAGGAGGATCCATGTAAAGGAGCGGAGTTAGCACCTAAAAGCTCTGTGCATCTCTTTAAAGAAACAAAAGCTCTATGGGCTCCATCCTGTCTCCTTCTCTGCTCATGTTTGCTCTGTCTTGCTCTGCACTTCGTGGCCTGCTCCGTTTTCTGTATGTCCAGACGCTCCTTTGGAGTGACACGAGGCCTTTCAGTGCCTTCCAGTACCCATCTCCCCACCAGCACGACTCTGTTACCTAATCCCTAAAACATGCAGCTAACCAGAGATAGCCAAAGAGCGTAACTTAGCGTTGTGCTTTCTGTAAAGAATTGCCTAGAGTAGTGGTTCCCAACCAGGGTCTAAGAGGGTACTGTTGGGGGTCCGTGGAAAAAATAAGATAGATAAAAATGATTATTGAAAATAAGTTTTAAATAAACGGCAAAGTGACAATCTACTATTTTTAAATTAAATCTCTTCCAATAACATTATTAATTGCTGTGCAAAAATCTATGTTGTGGTTTTCTTTTTCATTTAGCAGCTAGAATTGGCTTTGAGCGTGTGTGTGTGTGTGTCTGTGAACAGTTTTGAGTGGTAATTGGGGGTCCACACTAGTGAAAAGGTTGGGAACTAGTGGCTGAGAGCAGTGTTTTATGTAGGCATTTACAGGGAATCCTGCTCTACTCCTTCCCATTGCATGTTGTCGTGTCTGTCCTGACTCCCTCCTCTCCCCAGTCTGTCGTCATCCTTTGTTCAATCTAATTGTTATTTCTTTGTGAAAGAGATCTAGATACTTACACCTCTGTCCTTCCATAGCTATAACCATATAAATAACTTAGTAATAGTGTAGTGCAGTATTTCTCAACCTTTTCTTTTCTTTTTTTTTTTTAAATAAAGTACACCTTAAAAAAATACTACCCCCAGACTTCTCTCGCATACCTCTAAGGGTGTGCGTATCACTGGTTAAGAAGCATGGTCTGAAGGTAATCTGAGGTCTTGAAGCAACTGCCATTCAACCTTTCCAGATTACTGTCCCCTGTGCAGGAGTTAGATTTGTTTTCCATACCAGCAAGTTACACCTCACTTTATAACTACTTACTTACGAGAACATGTAAAAATATCGCAGAAGACTACTTCTGAAACTTTCTGACTTTCTACCATCTTCTTCTCAAATAAATGAATTCTAATATTGTACTGACATTTCAGTAACAGAGAGATAGCTGTGTTAGTCTGTATCCTAACAAAAAACAGCAGTCCTGTAGCACTTTAAAGACTAACAAAAAAAAATTCATTAGTTGATGAGTTTTCCTGGGTCAGACCCACTTCTTCAGATGTGGAGATAGTGCTGTGCTGGAAATTTTAGATGTGCAGCACCATCTCCAGATCTGAAGTGGGTTTGCCCCAGGAAAGCTCATACAATATTTTGTTAGTCTTTAAAGTGCTACAGGACTCCTTTTTCGTTTTGTTACATTTCAGTGTAAGGCATATGGACCAGTAGAAACAAGTGATTGTCTGTCTAAATGAACTTTTAGATTGTACTGACTTTACTAGTGGTTTTTATGTAACCTGTTGTAAAACTAGGCAAATGCCTAGATGAGTGGATGTGGCCCCCGGAAGACCTCAGTGTACCGCCAACGGTACACGAACCCCTGGTTGAGAAACACAGGTGTAGTAAGTAGTGTTCCTGAGCACCACTGCCCCCTCCTCAATAGAGTTAGACCAGTTCAGTTGTGTAGAGTCTATTGCTGATACGTTTGTCCATCTTTTGTGCCTCAGGTGTTAGGGCGCTGGACTTCAGGGGCCGGGGGGAAGATCTTCCTTTTCTCCCTGGTGTTATCAAGGTGGAAGCTCGGAACAGTGATGATACCAAATATGGCAACCTTGAGCCATTGTAGGTGGCCACGCATTTGTTACAGAAAGTGTGTTGTTCAGACTTTGCAATCGAATTGTGCTCTCGTGCACTCTGTGAATGGTGCCTCATTGCTCACCGGGGTGAGATCAACCACTTAGTTCAGTCACTGTAACTGAGAGACTGTCTTGACTGAAATAAGAGGCAGGCACTGTGTGGGACTTGCTCCTATTTGCCAAATGCCATTAGAACAGGGGGACCCTGAGCATCTGACATCTCAGCAATGGGGAATGAGGGAACATTTCCTTGGGGAAGAAGAAGGGTGAAGATGCTCTGGTTCCTCTGCCCATGGCAGGAGCAACATGCTGCAAATACAGGGTAGTGTCTTCAGAACCAGGCCTCACCAGGGAGGGTGCCTCTGGACTAGCACTGGCGGGGCAGGCTGTGTGTGTGATGGGTGAGGTGGGGGAAGGTTATTATGGAAGGAACAAGTATTATGCTTCCCCCTGTTACTGGAGAGCTACTGATAGGCCTGGATGGGTGACTGATGGGTGATAGACCTGAAGGGAGCCATTGCTAGAGGAAGGATGGCCTTATGGATGAGGTACTGGACTGGGAGTCAGGAGATCGTGGTTTTATTTCACCCCACCCCAGTCCACTGATTCACTGTGTGGCAATGAGCAAGTCACGTGCCCTGTCTGGGCCTCTTTCCCCATCAGTAATATGGTGGTCGGTGCTTAATTTGTGATGAGACGCGGGCTGGAGCTGAAGCTATTTTTTTACTTTCATAACTGACGCAGCAAGTCCAGAGGTGCTGAGCCTCAGCCCTGGCACAGATTAAGCTCTGGTAATGATGATGTCCCCTGGCCTCTCTGAATGGGACAGGCAATTGATATTTGTAAAGGACTCAGATACTCAGAGCAAAAACCATGCCAAATAGTTATCCCCTGGCTATGTGGCTGGATGTATGAGTGTGGGGATATCCCAGGGCCAGGCTTTGCCCTACATTGTCTGGGCTGTCTGTTGCTGAGAGGGCTGCCTGTTTCCAGAGGTTTGGAAGCCTCCCCCTGAAGGCGTCATTCAATGTGCAGATCTTTCAGACAAGTCCCGTAAAAGTCAAGGTGCTGTCTCTGCCGTGTGTGTTTAAAGATTGCCTGGCATTTCTTTGTAAGGCCTTCTGTGTGCTTAAACCTTAGTCCGACCTAGCCACAGCACTGTGGTGAGTGACAAATCCATCCCCCAGGGCACTGTAACTAGACACAGTGCAGACACCTCCCGGTCAATGCAAGAACGCTTCTGTCAGCTCCTGTGGCTTGAGAAGGTGAAGCTCCTCCAGGGAGAGAGAAGCCCTTTCCCTCCCTGTTTTCCCTCTATAATCCTACAGGGCAGAGTGCTTCTATAGCACTTGCAGGGTAGACATGGTCTAAGAGTTGGGGTTTGAGCTATGGGAGCTTGGGCTAGAGTTTGTCTATCCTTTTTCCTGTCTACTGTGCTCCACCCCAGAAGTGGTTACGTTCAGAGGCTCAAGTAGCGATGTATGAATATGCCATTTGCTAAGTGCTTGGGCTCTTTTACAGTGACTAGAGAAACATGCGTGGTACCATTAGTACTAATGCCAGGGCTGGTCTCTTGAAATCAGTTAACTCAGCACCAAAGTGGCTTTGCACTTAAACACTTGGATCAATCTCTCCGCGCTGCTCCTACGCAGCCATGTTAGTTTGTGCAATGTGTATCTATGGCTGCATAAACAGCCCTCTAGGCTGGTACCTTACAGAGCCCTGGGGATGGGAGGAGGCGTGGTTAGGACCTCAAAGGCTGCCTGTAAAACAAACAGCAAGGGCAACTTAACTTGGCACCTGCTCAGCTGGCGCAAGCTCCCAGGGCTGCTTAGAATTGCACTTACCGCATGGAGCAGGAGCCAAAGTCTTGCTCGAATTACCTGGTGTGCCAGGAGGGAGCTGCCAGGGCTGCTGCTGAGACAGTGCTGCTAAGGTCGATCTGCCAAGGACCCTGGTTTGGTTCCCTTGGTGATACCGTGCATAGCTCTGGTGGTCCTTTCACAGTGGACTCTGGGGGCAGGGGGAGAGAGCCTGGGAGGCAGGCACACCTGGAAAGGCCTCTGCAGAGAGTGAATGTGTGGACAGGACCTCCCCACCCCTTGCCCCCTCACCTGGAGTTCTGCCAGCCCTTTCCTCTTCCAGGCTAATGTTAAGTTATTGTCAAAGGATGCTGATGTAGGTTTCAGGGTGGGGCAAAGCCAAGGTCGCGGTGACCCCCTCACAATGTACAACCGCCCTCTATTGACTGGTGCTTTCGGGCACCAGCTCTGACCCTGCGGTAGAGGGAGCTGCTGTGGAAGATACAGCCCAGCAGCAGGCCTGAAGAAGAGGAAGGAGCTGGTCCAAGTGGCCCACGTCGGAGCCTGTTGGGCAGCAGAGGGTGCAGGACTGGTTTGGCTGGTGGCCTGGAGCTGAGGTCCTTGTGCGTTTGGTTTCTCCTCGGTGGTGCTGGCCAAGCCCAGAGGGGCAGTGCAGTGGAGCCCCTCTCTGAGCGCGTACAGAGGCGGGTTGGAGGAGGTCTCAGGACTGGGTGGAGTGCAAAGGGTGGTTGATATCATTGGGCTGGTTGGAGTGGGCTGTTCATGCGGGCGGCAGTCGGTGCCCCTGAGGAACGGAAAGGGGCGCTGTCTCATCATAGCTGAATCAGGGGCTCTGTAGCCCTTTCATAAGGTGACCTCATCCTCAGGTGTAGCGGGGTTGCACAAACTGCTGCAGAGCCTCCTGTTGGCCACTCTGGGAATTAGCTCAGTTCCTCAGCAGGGCGCCATGTTGTGGCCGGCGTCTTGCTGGTTGTCGCTCTCCTTTCTCGGATGCCTCCACCTTCTGGCTCTGGAACCGCATCACTCCCTGGACCGCAGTGTTGGCTTCAGGACACTGCCCTCTGGCAGTGCCCGCTGCTCTGGTCTCTCACCCCCTTCCGGAGGTATCAGCAGTCCCCCGTCTCACCACTGCCACCGTGGCCGCTTGCAGCCAAAGTCTAGCTCCTCACTTCAGGGCAAGCTGTAAGTCTCTATTAGCCACCTTCCGAGCAGGCAAGGGGAGGTGGAAGGGGGCAGGGTGTGGTCCTCCACCCATTACTCTGGGACCTGACCCAGGGACCCTCTGGTGGCAGCCATTTCCCATCCTCCTTCACTCTCCTCTACTGCCTCTTGGTCTGTAGGCCACTTCCCTGTGACTGCTTGTATCTTCCTGGCCCTTGTATCAAGGCCACACCCTGGGAGGTAACAGACTCCAGGCTGGAGTCTCAGCCCAGCTCTTCTGAGCCTACTCAGCACTGCTGCACCAACGGTGCTTCCTCTCAGGGAACCACTCCTGCAACTCCCTGGCCAGGACCCAACTGCCCACTGCTCTGCTGAGCAGCTCCTTATAAACAGGCTACTTCAGGACAAGCCACCGTTTGTTTGGCTCCCTTGGAGCATTTTTCTCATAGGCTGGGGCTCTGCACAGGCTCCCTCAAGGCTGGAGTGGGGCAGTTGTCCCACTACCTCAGGGGTCTCCAGAGTCCCACTCCCTTAGCACCTCAAAGGGGGCACCCTGGAAATCTGCTGAGTGGTGCAAGAACCTGGCTGGTGTCTCAAGGAGATCTGCTTGCAGGTGCCTGAGGAAACCTGACTCCCAGAAAATAAAAAAGGAGTCCTGTTGCCCTTTAAAGACTAACAATATAAGTTATTAGGCGATGAGCTTTCGTGGCACAGACCAAAGCTCATCACCTAATAAATTATATCGTTAGTCTTTAAAATGCTACAGAACGTCATTTTTGTTTTGTGAAGATACGAACACGGCTACCTCTCTGAGATGATCCCCAGAAGATGGTAGCCAGGTGACAGGAACAGATTTAACATCAGGCAGGGCAGCTGGCTGTCCCAGGGAGATTGGATTTTGGGAGAAATAAATCTATGGGGTTGATGATACTGTGCACCTACCACCCCATTCATAGAAGGAGCTACTATATCAATGTTAATCCGTGGTATTCTTAGCCCAGTTCTGCATATGGCTGGAAACTGGAACAGAGGGGAAGTGCCTCCCTGAAGGCCATGTGGCAAGTCATTGGCAAAGACAGAATTAGACCCCCCCTGCCCCCAGAGCCCAACTCTCGATCCCCCTGCTCTCGTTTCAGCCAGGCTGTTCTTCTCTCGTACACTTGGCACCATTTATTTCTCCCTTCATTTGTGAAAGCCTTTGTCTTTATAAAAGTAACATCTCTTTAATGACCAGCCATTCAGCACATTAAAGTCCAATTAGGTAACTGGTGAAATGTAGAGAAAGCTGTGTAGGCTGCCTCGTGCGACAGGCGCAGGGAGAATGGCCCAGAGGCACTCACATTGTGGAGTTTCCCAGCCTCTCTGTTTAGGAAGGGGGGTGCCTTTGTGGGGTGGTGGGTGTGAAACACACAGCTATCATGCTGTTGGGCTTGGTACAAGGCCACTCATGGGTTGTTTTACTGTGTGGGAAAGAGACTGGATTGCCACCTTAAGCAGTAGAAATCCTCAGTGTACTCACAGCAAGGACAGGCCTCCCTCAGGAACTGCCCCTACCCATGGTCCTTGGCTTCTCCGCTGAGATGGCCAGGCTGCTGTTGGTAGGAGGGTGGGTTTTGTGAGGTGGACACCTGTCTCCAAGGGCTCGCACAGACTCACCAGTGTGTTTTACATGGGTCTGCTTCACCGCCTTCAGATGGCTGCAGCTTTGCAGCAATGACTTGGGCTGGATTTGAACTAGGGGCTTTGAAGGGGCTCCGCTTTTTGTGCCTGAGCCATCCATTCCCCAGCCGTGCAGCTAGTTTAGATGAGAGGGAAGCAGCTGGCTTTTCAAAGGAACCAACTGTGGTTTCCCTGGGCTCCTGAGCAGCTAACAAACCCCCTCAAGGACCAGATTCTAAAACCCACAGTGAGCTGCGGCAGAGCTGCCAGGCACTGAGGTGTGTGGAGTGTCCTGTCACAGTGGGTGGCTTGGTACTGCAAGGCCCTGTTGAGTGTTCCTGGCATGAAAGGCACAGCCCATGGAGGCACTTGTGGTGTGTGTTTTGCCACTCGAGTGAACTGTGAGCCCTCTGCCTGCTGTGTGTGTGTGTGTGTGTGTGTGTGTGTGTGTGTGTGTGTGTGTGTGTGTGTGGAGATGCTGCACACTCACTCTGGGAGCTTTTATGCTCTGTTCCCTCGGCCTTGTGACAGAGCCTGGCTGACTCTCTGGGCTGGTGCTGATGAGGCTGATTGCTTGACAGCACCCCAGAGCAAGCTGCCCATGCTGCTGGGGGGCGCTGGAGCATTGACAGGCTCTGTGGGGAGCCGCAGTCAGTGTGGTGGGAAAAATGGTGCTTGTGTTCTGGACCAGCGAGTGTCAGGGAGGGGAAGCAACGCAGCCGTGAATGGCCGGAGGCTTGCTGGGCTGGTTTTAGGCTCCGTTGTGCTAATCGGCTGTCCCCATGTCTCCCTTTGGATGGGAGGAGTGCCCGTTGCCTCTGCTGCTGGGGCAGGGGATGAGGTGGAAGGGGGGTACATGTGGCTTTCTCTGATGTTGCATCTTCTCCCCAGCTGCATGGGGTTGCTGAATGGCGAGTACAGTAGGGTCACAACATTTGCAAGGGTTCAGTGTTGAGAATCCTCGCAAATGTTGAATTTCATGAAGAAGGCAGGTAGCTAGCTCTGGGCAGCAGCCAGGGGAGACAGAGACTGGTGGCAGGGCCCCAGAGCCCCTGGGGAAGCAGAGGCAGCTGCCAGCACCCCCAGCCCCAGGGGAGTGAGGCCGCTCGCGAATAACTATATTTGTGAATGTGGCACTTGCCAGTGTTGCGAGCTTGCTGTACTGTGCTGGAGGAGATGGATGGAAGGGGTGCTGCATTTCCAATGCATGGCACAGAAAGCCTGCTAGGCCTCCAAAGGGCCAAGAGACACCAAAGCTCCAGAAATGGAGAGTGGCTGGCAGGTTCCCTCCAACTTTTTCTATATGTGGGTGGAATAAATTTTATGTGCACCAAGGCATGTGTGGCTTGTGCACCACCAATAGAAACTCACGCTGCTGCCTGTGGGAGCTCTGCTAATCAGCTGAACAACACCTGAATCTCTCCTGGGCAGCTGCCCAGGTGCTCAGCTTACAGGGAAAACTCTGGTGGGTGGTGAGGGGGGAGTGATGTTATAACCTGAGCTGCAAAGGACTTATTTCCCCTGTTCTTGTCTTTCCCTCTAGGGCTGACCAGGCTGCCAGCGTCCATGATGCCCTGACTGTGGAGCCTAGCAGAAGCAGAGGAGACCGTGGCCCTGTACTACCCCTCCCCTTTCCCTGACCCTCTATTTTGGGTTGGCTTCGCATTATTTTGTGGCTGGGTTTGTGCACAGCCGTGATCGAATGTGACACCGCTGCAATGTGGCTCCTTCGGCTCAAGCACCACTTGTCCGTTAACATCTGGACCCTGCTGCTCTTGGGGAGTGCCTGGCTGCCACTGGCGGAGGGCACCCCCAAGTCCCCTTTCCGGACTTTCTCTGTCACAGACTGGAGCTTGACACACCTGGTGGTGCACAACAAGACTGGGGATGTCTATGTGGGTGCTGTCAACCGGATCTACAAGCTCTCCAACAACCTTACGCTCTTGCGTGCCCACGTGACTGGGCCAGTGGATGATAACGAGAAGTGCTATCCGCCCCCCAGTGTCCAGTCCTGCCCCCATGGGCTGGTCACCACCAACAACGTCAACAAGCTGCTGCTGGTGGACTACTCGGAGAACCGGCTGATTGCTTGTGGCAGTGCCTCCCAGGGCATCTGCCAATTTCTACGTTTAGACGACCTATTCAAGTTGGGAGAGCCCCACCACCGCAAGGAGCACTACCTCTCCAGCGTCAACGAGTCAGGCACCATGTCCGGCGTCATCATCGAGGTGCTTAATGGACAGAACAAGCTCTTCATTGGGACGCCGATCGACGGGAAGTCCGAGTACTTCCCTACCCTGTCCAGTCGCAAGCTGATGGCTAACGAGGAGAATGCGGAGATGTTTGGCTTCGTCTACCAGGATGAGTTTGTCTCCTCCCAGCTCAAGATCCCCTCGGATACGCTCTCCAAGTTCCCCACATTTGACATCTACTACATCTACAGCTTCAGCAGCGAGCAGTTCGTCTACTACCTGACCTTGCAGCTGGACACGCAGCTTACCTCACCTGACTCTACCGGGGAGCAGTTCTTCACCTCCAAGATCGTCCGCCTCTGTGTGGATGACCCCAAGTTCTACTCCTACGTGGAGTTCCCCATTGGCTGCATGCGTGATGGCGTGGAGTACCGCCTGATCCAGGACGCATACCTCAGCAAGCCAGGCAAGGCGCTTGCCAAGCAGCTGGGCATCTCGGAGCAGGAAGACATCCTCTTCACGGTTTTCTCCCAGGGCCAGAAGAACAGGGTGAAGCCGCCCAAGGAGTCCATCCTCTGCCTCTTCACTCTGAAAAAGATCAAAGACAAGATCAAGGAGCGCATCCAGTCTTGCTACCGAGGGGAGGGAAAGCTGTCCTTGCCCTGGCTCTTGAACAAGGAGTTGGGCTGCATCAACTCAGTAAGTGCCTGCTTAGCTGTGGTTGAGGCGGTTGCCTTCCATCCCTGTGGAACTGCTCCCCTGGTGGTCCCCTGGCCGGGCTGCAGCCTTCTCAGAAGGGCTCCTGGTCTATTGTGAGAACTGTGGCCAGCCAGGGTGGGAGCATAAGCTGAGGCAGGGTATCTAGGGGCATCCCATGCTGAGTGTGGAGCATGAGGTTATGGCTCTGGTGTGGAGTGTTCACTGGGTTTTGGTTCACATGGTATTTACTGGTGATGGCTGCTGTGACCCAAATGGTCCCACATTGCATTAGAATCCCAATGTGTTTGTTGATCCAACCACGAGTAGTAAATGCTGCTCCTAACCATGGCACAGAGGGTGTCACTTCTGCCTCAGTTCTACCTACTGTAATGCTGAACAGAGGGCTGGGGGAGGAAAAGAATAGCATCAGAAAGCGTCCAATGCATCCAGGAGCTTTTAGTTGTTACTAGTTTGGTACCCATCAGATCCTTAGGGAGGAGGGCACATAGAGACTTCTTTCTCCTCCTTGAGCCATGCTGGCTCTGGCAACTCAGAGCTCCCGCTAGGATGATGGTACTGGGGCTCTGAGTGATCCCTTATCCAGGGCCTGGGGCCACTCCTAGCAATGCTGAACCTTTCCCAACTTGTGGAGAGTAACACACACCCCAGGGCCCAAGCAGCGGGATGGTGGAGGTGATACCTTGCCATGCCATTTCTGGCTGTGTACAGCACATGGACAGCTGACTCTGCTGTGAATGAGTTTTGGGGATGGAGCTGCACATGGTGACTATTCCCCTCTTAGCCTTTTGCACTACCGGTTGAACCTCCCTTGTCCGGCATCCTCGGGACCAGACCACTGCCGAATGAGAGAATTTGCTGGACCCCAGCAGGTCAATATTGTTTAATGTATTACCAACACTTCCACAGCTTACTGGGCTCTTAGAAGACATGGAGGGGTAAATTACAGCTAAATAATAGCTCAGAACACTGACAGCCAGGACTGGTGTCTGTAAACAAACTTTATGGGACCGTGGGAAACTTGGCCACACCCATGATAAGTGGCTGTTCTGGCTAACTAAAATCAGACTGGGTTACGTACAGGTGTTGCTGGAGGGGAGAGTTCCAAATAAGTGAGGTTCAGCCATATTCACTATGTTGTCAGAGTTGATCCCCTCCTGATCAACTTGGAGCGGGATGTGAGGTAGGGGCATGTAATCTCCCTGCAGATCAGGCTAATAACACGCTTCAAAGAGCTAACCCCGTAGCTCTGGAGAGCAGGGAATGCAGCCTGTCCTCTCCAGGCCCAGGTGGCTCCTTTCCCGCTGGTCCCAGCGCGTAGTGTGGAGATGGAGGCGGTTCAGTGTGCAAACCCCTTGCAAATGGCATCTGCGACTTTTGAGAAGGTCAGAGAACCTGCAAAGGAATCGTGTGTGACTGAGCATGTCGGGGCGGGGAGGGGTGGAGAAGGCAGAGTGAGCATGTGGACAGCAGCCTTGCAGACTGCACAGCTTCCTTGTGGTCCACTCCAAGGCTCCCAAAGGATTTGCTGTCTTTTCCCTGCCCCTTGTTCCACCCTGGGTACACCTGTTGCATATCTTATAGGATGAGTTGGAGAGAAGGAGAGTGCAAGTATGTCTGAGCCCTTGATTACTGCTCTCAGGCCCCATTAGAACAACTGGCCACTGTGGTCCACACCTTCACAGATGATTCAGGACACCTGGTTCAAATGTGCTATGCCCCTAGTAGAAAGTGATTATTCCTGTGAGCTGCAGGCAAGGGGCTAGGTCAAACAGCCAGACCCCAGGCCCTCGCTGTGGGGCAGTCCAGCCTTCTTGGCAGACTGGGAAATAGTCTGCCTCTGACGTGTGACACCCTCTGTCTGTGATCTTACGATACCTGGCACGTGTATGGCCCGTTCAGCCTCTGCCAAACTTCTCTCTGTCCTTGTGCCCTGTTCTGCCCCCTCACCATGGTACAGGACAGTGGTTCCCAACCAGGCGTCCGCAAGGGGTTTGTAGGGGTCCATGGGGGGAAAAAAAAAGATAAATAAAAACAATCATAGAAAAGAAGTTTTAAATAAATTGCAAAGTTACAATCCATTATTATTTTAAAATGAAATCTCTTCTGATAATGCTATTTGCTGTCCATAGAGCTATGATGTGGTTTTCTTTTTCGTTTAATGAAGGTGTATACAGCAGCTAGCATTGGCTTTGATGGGGGTCCACGAATGGTGGAGAGGTGATTGGGGGGTCTGCGCTAGTGAAAAGGTTGGGAATCACTGCTGTAGGACTATTCCTGAAGGGAGGCGTTCTGTGCTGACCTGATCAGACCTGTTCCCCTGGCTGCTGGAAGCCTGAAAATCTTCCTGCTCTGGCTCTCAACATCTTGTTCCTTCCTGAGTGTGTTCAAAGGAGCTGCTGAGGAGCAAGCTGAGGAACTCACTCAGATTGAAGTGACATTAGAGGAGGTTTTGGAGTTAATTGATAAGCTGAATAGTGACAAGTCTCCAGGACCAGACGGCATTCACCCAAGGGTTCTGAAAGAACTCAAATGTGAAATTGCGGAATTATTAACAGTGGTTTGTAACCTATCCTTTAAATCCACTTTGGTACCAAATGACTGGAAGACGGCCAATATAACACCAATATTTAAAAAAGGCTCTAGAGGAGACCCTGGCAATTATAGACCGATAAGTCTAACATCAGTACCAGGCAAATTAGTAGAAACACTAGTAAAGAATAAAATTGCAAGGCACGTAGAAGAGCACGAATTGTTGGGCAAAAGTCAGCATGGTTTCTGCACAGGGAAGTCGTGTCTAACTAATCTATTAGAATTCTTTGAAGGGGTTAATAAACATGCGGACAAGGGGCACCCAGTGGACATAATATACCTAGATATCCGGAAAGCCTTTGACACGGTCCCACACCAAAGGCTTTTATGTAAATTAGGTGGTCATGGGATAGGAGGAAAGATCCTTTCATGGATCGGGAATTGGTTAAAAGACAGAAAACAAAGGGTGGGAATAAATGGTAAATTTTCACAATGGAGGAGGGTAACTAGTGGTGTTCCCCAGGGGTCAGTCCTGGGACCGATCCTGTTCACCTTGTTCATCAATGATCTAGAAAATGAGGTAAGCAGTGAGGTGGCAAAGTTTGCAGATGACACCAAGTTGTTCAGGACAGTCAAAACCAAAAGGGATTGTGAAGAACTACAAAAAGATCTCAGCAAACTGAGTGATTGGGCAGCAAAATGGCAAATGAAATTTAATGTGGGTAAGTGTCAGGTAATGCATGTTGGAAAAAATAACCCAAATTACACGTACTACATGATGGGGTCAAATTTAGCTACGACAGATCAGGAAAGGGATCTTGGAGTTATAGTGGATAGTTCTCTGAAGACATCCACGCAGTGTGCAGCGGCAGTTAGTAAGGCAAATAGGATGTTAGGAATTATTAAAAAAGGGATCGATAATAAGACAAAAGATATCATACTTCCCCTATATAAAACTATGGTACGCCCACATCTTGAGTACTGCGTGCAGATGTGGTCTCCTCACCTCGAAAAAGATATATTGGCATTAGAAAAGGTTCAGAAAAGGGCGACTAAGATGATTAGGGGCTTGGAACGGGTCCCATATGGGGAGAGGCTAGAGAGACTGGGACTTTTCAGTTTGGAAAAGAGGCGATTGAGGGGCGATATGATAGAGGTATATAAAATCATGAATGGTGTGGAGAAAGTGAATATAGAAAAATTATTTACCTCTTCCCATAATACAAGAACTAGGGGACACCAAATGAAATTGATGGGTAGTAGGTTCAAAACTAATAAAAGGAAATTTTTCTTCACACAGCGCACAGTCAACCTGTGGAACTCCTTGCCCGAGGAGGCTGTGAAGGCCAGGACTCTATTAGGGTTTAAAAAAGAGCTTGATAAATTTTGGCAGGTTAGGTCCATAAATGGCTATTAGCCAGGGATAAAGTATGGTGCCCTAGCCTTCAGAACAAGGGCGGGAGATGGATGGCAGGAGATAAATCACTTGATCATTGTCTTCTGTTCTCCTTCTCTGGGGCACCTGGCATTGGCCACCGTCGGCAGATGGGATGCTGGGCTGGATGGACCTTTGGTCTGACCCAGTATGGCCATTCTTATGTTCTTATGTTCTGTCTGGATCTTGCAGAGACAACTCCCTAGTTCTCGCCTGCACAGTTCCCAAAAGGATCTGCCACGCTCCCACTTGTCCGGGGGTAGAGCTCCTTTCAGCACAGCTCAGAGGAGGCATGTGCAATCCTAGTTAACTAACCACTTAAACGTTACATTGGCTGATAAAATTGGGGAACCACTCCAGCCCCTGTGGGTTGGGACAGCCCCCGGACGAGGGCTGCTCTGGCCAGGCTGGAGTGCCCCTACCCAAAACGTGCCCCACAGGGCTAGAGCAATCCCGTGCCTGCAGCGGGTGGGGGCCTGCTCCAGCCCCCACCAGTTAACTATAGCTGGTCAACCTCATCTGTTTGGAGGGAAGTTTACTGGTTAATCATTAACATCCCTGGTTCAGGGCCTTGGAGCTTGGCCCCTCCAGTTGGGCACACTGGTCTGTCTCTGTCCTCGGATCAGTATGCAGAGAGGGAACATGCGGTGATGCACCAGACAGACCTGGGGTTCTCATTCCCCTGCATGGGAGCAGGAAGTAAGGGTGTGGGGTTCTGTAGCAGATGCATACCCCTTCTGCCTGTGGTCTCAGCTGCAGGGCCCACTGCTGCTGCCCAGGGGCTCCAATGCCAGCCTCGGGGTCCTGCCTGGCCACCGGTGTCAGCTTTAGATACTGATGAGGGGCAGAGGCTGTGGGGAAAGTGGAGGTGCAGCTCAGTGCCCTGACTTCAGGAACTGTTCACCTTCAAGCCAGGGTGCCAGGCTGTGGGATGTGCCCAGAGCGTTGGGAGTGGCTGAATCCACCCCGTTCATTCAGGACACCTGGCTGGGGAACGGCAGGGCGTGGGGCAGCGGACAGTGAGTAGCAAACCATCGCCACTGGGGATGTGGGAGTGTGCTGGGGCTGTAATCCCTGGGCTTCCGTTTCCTACTCTAGGAAAAGTTTCTTGCCTGTCCCCAGGGAAGCATTCCCCACAGGCCGTCGCTAGCGCACGAACTCAGCTGCTGTTTATTGATCGCCTTTGCTGCCTGAAGTCTATGGTGAGGGGGTGCTGAGCCTGCTTGGTTTATGAACTACTGCCGGCTTCTTTTCCAGATGATATTATAAAATATAAATGGTCACAGGGAGGCTATTTCAGCTCCTTGGGATGATGGGAGTGTAATATATCCAGGCCTCTCTGAACTGGCCTGTCCTGGGCAGCCTCTCACAGCCTGGGCTAAAGGCTGCAAGCCAGATCCTGAATGGGGTAAATGAGCTGAGCTCCAATGAAATCAGTTGAACTGCACCAGTTTACTCAAGTTTAGGATCTGGCCTAGCTGTAAACAAGTTTGGTGGGCTGTACACCTGCTTACACCAGGGCCGAAATGAGTCCCTTGTCGGCTCGGGGGCTGAATACTCTAGCACAGGGGTGGCCAACCAGTTAGAGATGAGGAGCCAAAACAGCAGTAGATAAGAGTGCAAGGAGCCACCTATTAGGTATCTATATGTAATTGTGGCTCAATGTCCCCCCCCACCCTCAGCTCCAATTCCGTGCCAGTGACTCTCTGGAGCCACCACCGTTACCGCCACGCACTTCTTCCGCCAAGCAGTGGGGCGGGCGGCACTCCCAGCATGCGGCTTTGAGGAGGTGCTGCATTTAAAGGCTCGAGGAGCCCTGAGTGGGCCACCCCTTCGCTAGCCTCTCTCTTTGGAGGACTGGGATTCCAGACGTGGCGAGATCACCATGGAGGGACTGTTCTCAAGCTGCTCCAGGGTGGGTATTTGGTCACATAACACAAAGTGGCGTGGGTGACTGTCCCTGGCCAAGGGAGCCCAGCTCCAGAGCAAGCCGGGCACTTGCAGGTTAGCACTGGGGGGAATTGGCGGAGTGGTGGTGTGGCCCAGCGTGGAGCAGCAGGGGCGCGGGAGAGGGAGGCGGGCAGCTTCTGCCAGCCAGCACTGAGGTGGGTTGAAAGAGGTCGGTTGTGACTAGCAGGGGGCTGCAAAGCTGTGTGCTGGGAGCTTGCCCTGCTGAGCGGAGTCTGTGTCCTGGGTTCTTCTAGAGCAGCCCCTGTGCACCCTTGTTCTGGAGCCTCGTGGGACTGGTCTTTCAAAGCTGTTGTGCTGTGCTCAGGAAGCCAGCAGCCTAGTGCCTGGTGGTGCCCTTCTCCCAAGGAGTTTTGCAGTGAGCTGCTTATTGCTGGTGTGTCGGGGGCTGTGTGGTGCAGGAGGAACCTGTAAATAGTCCCTCCACTCACCTAAGCTGCAGTCTGTGGAGTGTGGCCATCTGAGCCCCTGGCATTCCCGCTGCAAGGGGGAGCCAGCCAAAGACAGCTACCCCTGCTGAGTGTCCATTCTGGTTGGCCCTTGGGGGCATGGGGCAGTGCAGCAGGAGCAATGCCAGGGGGAGGGTCTCCCATGGATTTAGTGCCTGGAAGGAATAACACAGAAGTTTTCTTTCTTTATTTATTCCACTGCGGTTTTTAAAGTGGCTTTTTGCAGGTTTCCGTCACCACAGGGTAGTGGGGCTGTCCTCGGGGAGCGTGTGCCTCAACCGCAGCCACCGGGAGCGCACAGACATCCGTGCGGAATAGTCCAAGGCAGCCCCTCCTTTGTCCTCTCCGGAGCTTGGAGCTCGCAGGGAGACAGCTAACAGCTGCCTGACAAAGTAAAGGGTTTGCTGTCAAGAGTACTGGGCTCACAAATCTGATTTTGGCTTCAAACTAATTCAATTCTGGTGGAAAATGATGAAATCGTTACACTGCTGCCCGCTGGGTCATACGACTGCTGACTCCAGGAACGGAGCCGCCTCCCTCCCTCCCTCGCCTGCTCTGTTTCTCACCCCCGTCCCCTCTCTTTTCAATGCCCTTGGACTGAACAGCTGTCTTGAGGACCCAGCTGTGGCTCAGAGCAGCTCTTCTGGTCCCTTTGGGCTTGTAAGCCAGGCGCTGAAGGGAGAGTGAAGGGAAGGAAGTCAGTGGCACCTTGTCTCTGCGCTGGTGGGTGGGTGTGCATTTGGGGCTGCTCAGCCAAAGGGGTTGAGGATGTAGTCGTCAGGCCTCCTGCTGGATGAGCGCTGGGGGATGGGTTAGATCTAGGAAATGTGCTGTGCAGAGGGATGTTCTCAGCATCAAGGACATCCGCTGGGGGTGCTGTGTGCAGAGCTAGACCTTTAGCATTATTCTGACTGTTCCCCTGGAGCTCCCTGATCTCTGTAGGGCTCTGGGGTGCTTAGTGGCCCTGCCGGGAGCCTGAGCAACGATTACCCTGCAGATGAGCGTTCAGACTGCAGCTGCCCTTGGTCTGCTTGCCAGTAGCTGCAGCAGAACACCGGGAGAATGGGATGTGGATACTGAGCTGCTCTTTCTCCACTGCTAGAGGGCCCTGTCCTGCACCAGTGCTGGGGTGATGCAGGGCAGCATGCGTGCTTCTGGCTGCAGATTATAATTCCCTCCTAGCCCATGCTGGAAGCATTAAGGAGAGAGGCATTAGTGGCTCCTTTGTGTGTCTATGTCTCTCTCCCTTTTCACTCCTTGCCCTGCCTTGGCATAGGGCTAACAAAGCCGGAGAGAAGGAGCAAAGAATAAGCCAGCTGCACAGCCGCTGTTTGCTCACAAAGGTAACAGCCCCACAAGAAAACTGGTCTCGCTGGAAATGGAGCTGCAGAATCAGCTGTGGTCAGTTGTCCTCCCCAGTGCTGCTCTTGCTCCTTAACAGGCATCATTGCCAGGATCCAGTTTGGCTTTGCTGGCTGGCCCAGGGCAAATTGCTGGCCTTTGAGGAATTGAGGTATGACTGAAATGCCTGGCCCACGTGTGGCCTTTGAACCCCAGCTGGAAACAGGATTCATTCCCCCAACTTGTAGGCTAGAGAACACAACAAGCATTGGATGAAGGCCATGCCCCTGCCTGGAGCTGTGATGACAGCTCGTCTCACCAGCTGAGCAGAGATGGGCCCAGTAAGGGCTTTAATGGGAGAACTCTAGTGAGAAATCAGGGTGCACTGGGAGGGGGAGCTAGTAATCCACTGAGCAGTGCTTGTCTTTGTGAGCCAGCAATGAGCCATTCTCCCAGCCTTGCGTGGAAGAAAGCTGTGTTGCTGGTGGCACGCCAGGATGCTGGACCAAGGCGTTGATTTGGGAGCTCTTTAATGGCAGTTTATCCAGAGATGTAAGTGTTGCTTGTCCTGCCCAAACTGCGTTCCTAAATCCCATGGTAGGTCCCATGTGGTATTCTTAACTTCCTGTCCTAAATGGAGAGGCTGCTGTGTGCTTGTAGTGTGCTACCCCTGCAAGTGGCTGCATTTCTACAGGAGCTGAGCGAGCCCAATACATCCCATTCATAAATCAGTTTGCAGGGTGTGTTGGGAGCTTCCAGGATGAAACACCTGTCATTATTATAGTCAGTAGTGGGGGCTGAGGGGGAGCATCACCCTCTCCCCCTTTATGGGAAGTGTGGAAGGAATATAGGTCATCAGGTACAGGAAACCTTGATGGTTTCTGAGTACCCTCTGCTTTCCTGTGCCTCTGACAGATCAGGTGTTCCTTGTCACGTGACAGCTGCTGTCTTGGCTAACCCCAGGGAGTGACTCTGGGACTCAGTGTCTCAAGTGACTTGGCGAAGTTTCTGCAGCATGGGTGTCCAACCTTTTGGCTTGCCTGGGCCGCCTTGAGTGAAGAGGAATTCTCTTGGGCTGCGTATAAAACATATAATACAGTTAATGTATATAAATCACATAATAATGTTAAAAGTTCACGATCTTGTGGGGCCACATTACTAGCTGTCCAGGGCCGCATGCGGCCTGCGGGCTGGACACGCCTGTTCTACAGCTTGAGTGGAAGAGCCCGGTTGTGCAGCTGCTGTCTGTGGCGTTCGCATCTTCTGCGTATCAGGCATAGAAGGAGATACCACCTATCTAGACAGTCCCTCTGCTCTGTCCCGGACAGCTCTGGCAGCCCACCAGCCTTTCATTAGCATTGCCAGTTGGGGTTTTGATGCTGGTTATTCCCAGGAAAGTTCGGGGTTCTGGTGATATCTGATGCTGGTGAAGTCCCAGTGAGGTGACTTGTCTGAACTGGGAATAGCTGAGGCTTGGGTTAGAGGCCATCTCCAACCCCTTTCCAGCCCTGGTGAGGAGGAGAGTGACTGGTTTCTGTGCCTTTTAGTGGTGAGGGAACTAGCTGATTGTCCCCCAAGCTAGAGGCTTCCATGAGCAGCTGTAGCACAAGGTGCTACTGGGAACCGTGTAGGAAGTGGTGCTCGTAGCGTTTGTTACAGTGCATGGTCGCTGGGTGTGAGCCATGGCAGGAAATCAGTCTGGGAGTACGTGCGTGTGCTCACTGTGGGGTGGGGGCAGGTAAGGGCGCAGCTAGGGGAGGGAGTCCCCAGCCCATCTGCCCCAGGCCAACCCCTTCAACCTTTCCTGCCCCCCTCCCCGAGCCTGGCCAGCCTGGCCCCTGCTCTCTCTGGTAGCAGGAGTGTAGGCAATTTTGGGAAGGCAGTGCTGCCCATGGGCAGGGGAAACCTGGCCGCTCTGGCATTGGTATTATGATGTGAGCTTGGTAGGGTTTCATCCATCCTAAAGCATGGACCTGGCAGCTGCTGAATACCATTGTTAGCACTAGCTGTGCTGCCCATGAAGACTGTCACTCTGCTAGGGTGCTAGGTGAGATATTTGAGCCTAGAGAAATGCCTGTCCCTGCCCCACCTCATGGTTTGCTTTTGCAGGCCAAGCAAAAGAGGAGGCACAACAGAGGAAGAAGCTGCCAGATCTCACACCAAGCCCTTAGCACCTAGCAATACCCAAACCACATCCTTCAGAGTGTGCAGAACCAGCAGGTGCAAATCCCCTCACCCATCACTGAAGTGCTGCCTTCTCTGGAGCCGGCCATTGCAGCCGATTAGTGTCACCAGCAGATGCTATAGGGCTGCTTTGTAAGGAGGCTAACTGTAAATGTCCAGGGTGCAGGCCTCCCAGCACACTGGGGTTAATGTCTGATGGGTGTGAAAAGTACTGCTTGCTCCTGGTCAGGATTTCTGGCTGGAAGTCTCACCTGGGAGGTAGACAAGCCAGGCTCCATTGCTGTGGCAGACAGGGGGGATTTCTCTGCATTGGAAAGCCCTGTCAATCAAGATTAATCTCCTGACAGTGGATGGGGTGGGGGAAGGGCAGTCCCATGCTCAACCTCACCCTCTTCTTTTGAGGCTCTCCAGCAGCTTTGTAAGGATTCTATTCATCTCGTGCGCCGGAGCCTCAGCCGAGCAGGGCTCATACGTGCATCTGTGTCGCATGTCAGGGTTCAGAAGACAAGGGTGAAAGAAACTGTAGGGGGATGTGGCTTTTGGATGAGCTGTCCCCTTTCTCTCCCCAGCTGAGTTCCCAGGGCACACGGCCACGGCCTCCCCCGTGCAGCAGCATCCTTGTGTTATGGTTCCAGCTGCTGCCACCGCAGCATGAACTTTAGATTAGTTAATCCCCAAGTGCTCTGGGCCATAGCGGAGCCCACGCTGGAGCCAGGAGGAGAGGCCGCCAGACTTGGCAGAGCGCTCTGAAGATGTTAGCGGTTCCTCCCCAACGCTGAAGAGCTGAACCAACTTGGCTGGGAAATGAATTCCATCCAGTCTGTTTGTTTTTTTTCCCCCCAGCGGGGACCAGGAATTCATCCGAGGGAGGCAGCCCTGCGGGGGGATTAGGCAAATTGTAGGGGGCTCAGCCTAGGCATCTGGGACCCTGCCTTGCAGCCCACCTCCCGTGACCTCTGTAAGGCCTGGGCAGGGGCAGCTCCTGCCACGGGGGGATGGGGTGGTTCAGTTCAGACTGTGGGCTGAGTTTTAAGGCAATCCAATAAGGGCAGCCATTCACTAAGGGCCAGCTGACTCTTGCTAAATGGGGTCTAGCGAGAGCTGAGGGCCTGTTAACCCCTTCAGTGCTGGATGAGAAAGCACATGCTCCCCTGGACTCACGTGTCTGTCATATTGCTTCACCACTCTGTAGGGCAATCTGTTGTGGGGCCAGAGATCTGTTCGGGTGTGTTGATCCCGCTATTGTCCATGCAGCGGTGGAATTTGATCACTTCCCTGACCAAGGTGTCTTCGCAGCACCTCTCCAGCACATCGCTTCACAGGTGGGGGAAAGCCCTGGTTCAGCAGAGCGTTTAACCCCCTGCTTGAGTGTGCTCCTGAATCAGGGCCTCCGGGGCTCTCTGGGTTCACACAGGAAGCTTGCAGCAGACCTAGGAATTAAACTTTGATTTCCTGCATTTCAGTGCTTCAGTCACCAGAACATCCTGCCCCTGCCTGCCGACAAGGGGTTAGTATTTCTGCTGGACTGAAGGTCCCTTTCTCTGTACAGAGCGGGTGGGGTATGGCTAGCCACTGAAGAGGCTGCGGGTGTCTCTGCTGAAGTGTCTCATGCCTGAGGTGGAGGGAGCCTGTCTGGGGGAGGCGTTCGGATCCCATGGCTGGTGTAAGTCCTGGCCTCTCTCAGGAGCCTGCTGGTGTTGCTGACTTTGACCAGGAGGTGGTTATGTGCTGCTGGTGATGGGCTGAGAGAAATCCTCTTTCACAAAGGTCTCGGAGCAGAAAGCAGGTGCTCGCAACTTCCATTCTCTCCTAAACCCCAGGGCTCAGCTCAAACAGGCAACTTAAGATGTGAACGAGCTGGAATCCCAGTCCTGCTGTCTTGAGCTGGCTAGTCCCTCCTGCCCCATAACAAATTACCTTCAGCTTCTCTCTGAGTCTTCTGTGGGGATCAGGTTGCCTGGGGATATCTTCCTGGGATGGGGATTTCAGAAGGATCCTGTCCAGTTGCAGCCCCAGCTCTTCTTTGGTCTATGTGTATTGCTGTGTTGTCTGGTCTGTCCAGATGCATGCATCCAGTTAGGCCCAGGGATAATAAGGTGCAGGGATACATAGTTCTGGGTACCAGCAAACTTCTCATTTCTGACACTACCCTGAGCTGAATCCTGGAAGCCAGAAGCAATGGGCTGATGCCCACAGCCTGTACCAATGTCTCACCTCACACTAGTCCTCCAATATCAGCGTTTAGCTTTGGTTTTGCTATCAAATGACCCTGGGGGCTTAAAGGTCCCCCAGCAGACATCAGAAAGCCAGACACTTGATGGCAGCTGAGGGAGAATATTTATTATGTGTTGACTAGCCAATTACTGGCCAGTTAATAACTCTAAATGGCATGAATCTTGCCTCTGCCGTCAGCTCCCTCATTGCTCTGGTAAGTGGGCCGGGAGGGAAGCGATGAATTGGAGTGTCCTGGAGATGGCTACTTCCTGTCCTGGTTCAGCATCTGCTTTGTGTGTGTCTGAGGCGTGGTTGTGTTATCCAGTTCTGTCCTTACTGCAAGGTCGTTTCCTGGTGGGGGGCTCACTGTGCTACTGGAATTTGCCAGGCCCTTTTTATACTGTCTGGACCTTTTGGGGCAGATAGAGGGTGAGGTGGTATTGGTGGTAGGTACAGGATTTCCATGCTGCTGGAGATGGGATCCTGTGAATGTCTCCTGGCCACCTCCCCTCATCTTCTGTCCCTGTCTACATGTCTCTTCTGTGCACTGCAGTGCCCTCCTGTGGGATGAATATTCAGTCTTTTGTGTTCAGCCCTTTCCTGACCTCTCTGCTAGAGCTGTCAGCTAAGGGCCCAACTCTGGTGGTGGTTTCTATGGTGTGTCCACTGGTCCTGCTAAGAGGTGAACTGAGATTCTGTCAAACCTGTTTGTATTGCGGCCACTAAATGGCCTGACACTACTAATTAACCTATATATCCCTCCTACCTCACAAATGCCTCCAGCACTGATCCCTGAGAAGTGAGGCCTCACAATTCGGGTGTGGGTTAAAGTCTACCAATGAATCGGTCGGGTCTTCACACCAGCCAATGAGGACAGAGCCTGTTGGAAGCTCATTGCATCACTCTTTGTTGGCCAGGCTGGCATGAGGTCTCATGTTAACCCAAGTTCTGGCTGTATGCGTTAGTAGCTATAAGAGGTCAGGCTGTGTGTGGGGTGGGGGGGATGAGTAGGATGTCAGTGTTCCCTCTAATCTTTTCCATCCATAGATGGGTTTTTTTTTCCATGCATGTGTGGAATAATTTTATGGCACTGAGGCATGTGTCACTGTGCACCAGCAATAGAAACAAAGCACCTGGCTGTGAGTACTCTGCCAATCACCTGGGTGAATGTCTCCTGGACACTGGCAAAAGTGCACAGCTTACAGGGAACAATGGTGTGTGTGTGTGTGTGGGGCAGAGAGATGGGGAGAAATAATTGATCCTCATGCTTGAGTCTGTAGCAGGTTAGCACAGTGGTCAGGAAAGAAACTTACTTGTTCCATGCAGCATGATGCAGCTGGCCTGCTATGTTATTCACATTCCCCTTGACTTGATCTGAAGCACTCGGCATTGGCAGAGGCCAGGCTTGCTGGGCCATTATCTGGCTTTGTTATTGCAGTTGGCACTGTATCTTTCCAGTTGCTTTCTCCACCTGATCTGACCTATCCTGGCTTGACCTTGCCATGGTGTCATCCTGCATGTCCTAACGAGGCAGCTTGCTGTTAGTGAGCTAATTGTCAGTGTAATTATTTATTGAGGTGGTGATGGTGTTGCCGTGGCAGGCGGGTGCATGCTGCTTGCAGCCTGGAGTGCAGCGGCGCAGCTGTATTTGTCATTTCCCGGAGTTTGTTGAGACAAAGCAGAGAGGAGTAAACACCATAAACATTTCTCCTCTTGCATATTCAGCAGCGCATGAGGTTGGGGATGCTGCAAGTTGGAGTGCAGAGAGCAGCATGACATGGAGATTGCATTGGCTGGAGGTGCCTCTGGGGCTTAAATATCTTCATTGGTTCTGCCCCAGTACCCCCGTGGCTCAGGCTTTCCAGTCATCCCTTCGATGCTGCAGAGGGAAGAAAAGGGGCTCAGGATGCTCTATGCCGGGGAACAGATGTTGCGGGGGCAGGGAGGGAGGGGCAGGATGTTGCACTGGGGAAGAAGATGCCCACCTGTGATTCAGGTCTGCAGGAGGGGACCTTGCCTTGTCAGAGCCTGAGCCAGGATGGGCTTCTGAGTCCTGGCAGCTGCAGCTGTGAGGGGCTGAATGCTCCTGGGGACGAATATGTGCTTCTCTTAGGAGCAGTGACGGGATAGCTCCTCCTTCCTCTTGGAACAGACTGTTTTGGCCATCTGTGCTTTTGTGGTCCAATGGACTGGGCGTGTGGCTGCAAGGGCGATGTCTAGGGATGCGTCTGGAGGGGGAGAAGGGGGCTGGGCATCAGGAGGACTGTTCCCTATAAGCTGGGCATTTGGGTGGCTGCCCAGGAGAGATTCAAGTGCAGCCCAGCTGATTATCAGAGCGCCCACAGCAGGCAGTATGTGTTTCTACTGGTGCTGCACGTCTGCTCGTGCCTTGGTGCATGCAACAAAATGCTTCCCACCCTTGGATGGAAAAAATTAGACGGAACACTGATTAGGAGCCCTGTATTGCCACTAATGCACAGAATTGTATAAAAGTAAAGATGTCTCCCATGTGTGAGACCTTCCTCATGTCCTCGTTTGCTAAGTCCTTTACAGCAAACCCTAATCGCAGAATGGCCAAGAAAACTCAGATGCTGAGCTGGGGCCGAGTCTGAGACCCAGCAGCCGATTGTGCTGTGTCCCCCGCCTTATGAAATTTCATGCCTCCCTACTTGGCACATCCCTGTGCTAGAGGAATCTTTTGTCTGGTCGATGGGGAGATAAAAATCGGGGATGGAAAAGAGTCAGCTTGTGACTGTGTTCTCAGCCCAGCGTCAGCTTGTGACTGCGTTGTCAGCCCAGCGTCTCAGCTAGAGGAAGTGAAAGCAGCTGAGCACACGAACAGAGCTGTAGCTGTGAATGGCTTTGCAGGACAAGGTCTCGTCCACTGGACTATTCCCACATTTCTGACTCAGCACCATTGTGAACTGCAGCAGTGGTGTGAGCCTCCTGGGTCAGCTGTGAAAGGGTCAGGTGGGAAATGCATGTTGCAGGGAGGGGCCTGGGGTCAAGGGCAGCAAGTCAAACAGGAAACGAAAAGCTGAGGTGGGTCTTACCCATGAAGGCTCATAAATAAACGTGGTAGTCTTTAAGGTGCTCTAGGACTTCTTGTTTTTGTGACGCTACAGCCAGAGACTAGGAAATGGAAGTGAATGGCCCTTTTAACAGTGGGTTTACTGCATGGCTGTCTGCGGATGGCTGTTCAGAGTTCCTTGCCAAGGGTGCGAGTGAGCCAGGGTGGGACTGCACGCTGACCTCTGGAGAGTCTCTTGCAAGTGTGCCCCATGCTGTGCAGGTGCCACACTCCAGCCCGGGGTGACAGTCTTGGGGGAGCTGGTTTTTGATCGGCGCTTTCTGTTCCGCTCCCCCGCCCCAGTCTGCAAAGCTGAGGAGCTTGGCACTCTGGCCATATGTTACACATGCACTGCATGGAATTCAAACCCCTCCAAGGACTGGAGCAGGTTCTGAGCCTGTCTCTTGTCAAAATCTCTCCTCTAAACTGAGCTGCAGATGGCGCGTCTCCAAACAGTCTCTCTCCACCCCCCCCACCCCAAATGCTCCACTCGTCTCGGTGAGTATCGTTCAGAAGCTGCCTCTGCTGGCAGTGGTGCGTTCGTATGCTCCACGCTGGAGCAGGCTGCTGCCTGTTCCGGGCGTGGCACGAGTGCTTTACACCTGGAGACTCCCTGGGTGGGAAACTGAGTTGGGGCTTTTGCTGGGATTACGGCATGATGGCCGGAGGCAGTGCTTGGCTCACCCAGGTGTAGGGTGTTGGAAGGATTAGTGGAGTGGGGGTGCTGTGAGCTCTTTATATAACGGAAACCACTTCAAGCCTGGGTGTGCAGCTACTCCCCGGCATGCCCTTTTCCAGCACCTGTGCACAGCTGGGACCTTCTGGGTAACTGAGCTCACCGGTGCCTGGCTGAATGAAGGGCTTCAGTGACTTCTCTTCAGTCCGCATTCCCCCTCCCTCTTTCTCCACATCTCCCAGAGCCTGGAACCCCTGGTCAGAGGCTGTTGGACCAGGGGTTGTCATGGCAACACCTCTCCTCCCACTGAGGTGTAGATAGAAGCAGATTTCATGGTTCAGGGAATTTCCCAGTTCCTGACCCGTGTTCCCTGCGGTCTCCCCGCAACCCCTCCCTTTCATCCCTGTCATCCCCTCTTAGCACCACATGGCTGGGCCTGCCTCAGAGGCTGGAGGGGACGCAGCACAGACATTGCATGTTAAGTACAGAAACCTCCTGCGTCCTTCCCCTCTCCTCTCAGTGCTGTGGAAAAGAGACTGACACAGAGCCAGGCGGTCTTGTCTCAGGGGTCTGGGATCAGGGAAAGGGGCATCCTAGGGAGAAGGATTAAATGATTCCCTAGCATGGGCAGATGTGGCAGAGATGGTGCAGGCAGAGTCCCACTGTCAGGGCTGTGCCTCTTTCCTTTCCCTGGCTCACCTGCCGCCTTTTCTCAGCATATTGCCTTTTTCTTTTGTTTATTCGTAACAGGGTGAGTCTGCTGGAAGGTGCTAGATTGACAGCAATGGCGTGAGTACAGCCAAGGAGAGGCAAGGCATGCTTCTCCCTTACCCTCCCCTTGCTGCTGTTTCAGACCTGTCCAGTACAGCCCCTCTAGAGAAGAGAAGGGAATCAGTCACTGTGGGGCCAGGCCAGCTCTGAGGAGAAAGCTGAGCCAATAGGAATTGGATTGAGAGCACATTTCTGGACCTGCTGGCCAGCTGTCTGATCCAGGGCTGACTGGAGCTGGTGACCTGAAGATAAAAGGCCCTGTATTCTGTTTCCTGGTCTGAGGCAGCACGGAGCAGTGCAGCTCCAGGGTGCAGGGCTGTGGGACTAAGGGTCTCCAGACTAAGTGCAGATAATTTCTCACATCTCCCATTGGCTGTGCAGCAGGGTGACAGGTCTCAGTTTGGTGCTCTCTGTGTCTGACACAACCAGGCTCCTTCCTCTTCGCTCTGCATTAGTTCCTCCCTCCATGGGCACCGAGTAACTTCTCTGTCCCTTCCTCCCCTGCCTTTGGAGGGCGTCAGGGGCCTGCCATCCCACTGCATAGGATCTGCCTGGCTCTGCTGCTCTCCCGTCTCCCTGGGCAGCAGCTACAGTGCTTGGGAAAATTGCCCTACATTTGTGTCTGCCAGTGCCGGGCACAGGCTGAGCTGCAGTGGCTCTTGGCTGCTGTTTGAGCTCCCTTTTGAAAAGGCTTCTCCTGAATCTGCAAATGCAGGAGAGTGTTTAACCAACAAGGGCACTAGCTGATGCAGGCAGGGGATCGGTGGTCCAGCAGCGGCTGCCAAACTTGCTGGGCTAAGCAATGGGAGGGAAGGGCAGGCGACGGGGGTCAAGGTTCTGTTCCCTTCCTCCCACCTGAGAGCATTGCCTGGCTGGCCAGCTGCATTGTGGGGAAGTTCAGCTTCTGCTGCTGGAGGCACTAAGGAGACAGTGCTCCAGTGGGCTGTGTTAACCCCTGTGTCCCTGAAGGGAGCGTAGCTGTTCAAGCATGCTGTCTGTTCTCAGCCCTGGAGGTAGAGAGGGGAGTTCAGCCTCGGTTGCCCACTCGCTCCTGGGTGGCTCTGCTAAGACTGCTAGCAAGAGACTAGGCAGTCCCAGCGCTGGTGGGGCTGTAAGTGAGATGGCTGTTCCCATGAAGTGGGATGAGACTCCCCAAGCTCATGTCACTGAACAGATGGCCAGTAGAAATCACTTAGGGTCACTGCAGTCCTGGGCTGGTGACCTGGAAGGGAAATATTTAATGTTCCCTCTTCCCGCCCTCAGTCATATGAGCTAGTTTTTCCTTTGTTACCATGGGCTGACCACCTGGGCTAAGCCGTTTGGGGGATTGTGGGGAATTAGGGAAGGGAAGGGCACTGGAGAACATGGGTGAGCAAAACATTTACATCAAGCCCCACTTTTAGTCCTTGCAATTAGCAGCCTTCCCCCTGCCACCCAACCTGTTGAATATAATCCAAACTGATGGAAATTTCAGTTATGTTCACATGAAAAAAAATCCCTTTTGTCATGTGTAAGAAAATAAGTCTGTAGAATGTAAAAATGTTATGCGTCAGTATATCACTGTGAATATATGTATATAAAACAGTAACAGACTTCCACATTTTTAACGAGATGGATGAGCCCGAGACCCAGCAGCTGATCATGCTATGTCCTCAATTTATGAAATTCTCCCTGCCCCCTGGGGTCTGCTCCCCACTTTGCACACCCCGGCTGTGGAAGATGCAGGGAATTCCTGAGTGGAAGGGGTAGGAGCAGAAATATTAAACTGTGTGTTTCCAGGAGCCTTTGGTATGTAAAGTGACCCACTTAATAAAGGCAATTGCCTGTTTGTCTTGGCAGATCCTTGGCTTGTCAGTGTGGGGATGGCAGTGTCACTGGGGGAGGGGGAGGGTAAGGCATGAGGCAGTTCCTTTTGCTTTTACAGACTGGAACCTTCCCACGCGATATCCGGCTCGGTGGTGCTGGGGTGGTGCATAGCTGGGTTTTCTCCCATCACTTTGTGTTCAGTCAGGGCAAACTGGGAGTAGGATGGGGAAGAGGGAGTGTCTGTTGGCCTTTTGGTGCCCCAGGGCAGAAGCTGAATCTGAAGCTGGAGAGTGTCTGGGGCAGTGGAGGCTGACCTGGTCATCTTAAGACAGCATTAGGTCCCTGGCTAAAGGGGCCTGGCATAGTTGGTGGCCAGGCGTTGGGCCCACATCCTGCAGGGTTGAACAGTTCTATTGGAACTTGTAAGGCCATTGCGCATGCATGGAGGCAGGGCTCCAATTTCTCCAGGCTCACCGCAGAGCTCAGTGATGTTGGATATTACCAGTGTGTCCTGTGTAGCCTCCCTGCCAAGTTGCTCCTTCTGGAGCTGGCCATGTGGAGCAGATACTTTCTTGAGGAGATGGTGAGAGGTTAAGAATGAGGATTACTGGATGGGCCCATGGGCTGGGAATTGCCAGCTATCTGTCCCCATGTCAGCAGTGTGAGAAGACTGTTTGTTTGCTGGGGCTATTACATTGGCCATGAGGCAGCTCTGTGTCCTTCCCTCTGCTGTGGACTGGCCGTGGCAGTGTCTGTGACAGATGCTGGGTTGCTGGCATTCCCTAGGCAAATTCAAAACCTGGTTTAAACCTCACTTTTGTTCAGTTCCTCTCTCACGGTTTCATTTAGCCCCCCACCTGACGTGTGGTCTGTAATGGCAGCAAAGCACGCTCCCAGGGCAAGCTGCTCACAGCCAACACTGTGACATGAGGCTACTCAGGGCGGTTCCACCCATCGGACAAGGTGGGGCACTGTCCCAGGCTTTTGGGGGCCTGTGGTGGCCACCCCAGCTGTCCTATGTACAGGATGGGTGGGAGAGTTACTTGGGACAGGGCACAGGTGGTAGGAGCAGGCGGTAGCAGAGGAAGCAGGAGGTAATGTCCCTCTGCCTGCTTCATGCTGCTGTGCTCTGTGGTGAGTGAAGGTGAACTCCTACTGCTGCCACTACTGGCCACGGCTCATGCCCTGCCCCAGCTGATTCTTGGCCTAGCTGGCCAGGGAAGGACCCAGTGGTCGGGGGCGGGGCAGGGCAGAGCAGGGAAGGGGTAGGGCCTGCAGCACTGGGGGTTGCTCAGGGCCCTGCACCTGGGGCATGGGGGTGGGTTGCTCCTCCCCTCCGATGACTCTGGGGCTATTCCTGACCCCTGCACCTCAGAGCACAGACTCCTACACGCAGGCAGTGAAAATAGCCCTCATTCATTTCTCCAACACAAGTTCTACATTTGTAATCTGGAGTATTCTCATCCGGCATGCTTATGGTTAGCCAGGCAACCACTTACCAGGGGTGTGGCCACGGTTCCCGTGGCCCCAGAAAGTTTGTTTCCAGCCACCAGTCCTGGCTCTCAGTGTCCTGTGCTGTTATCTTGCTGTAATTTACCCCTAAATGTCTTGTCAGAGCCCTGTAAGCAGCAGAAGTGTTGATAACGTGCTAGACAATATTGACCTCCTGTGCTTCAACAAATTCTTGTTCAGCGCCGGTCAGGTCCCAAGGGTACCAGAGTGGAGAGGTTCATCCTGTACCTTTCCAGCATCAAGCACTGTGTTCAGTCTGTGCAGGGATCAATCACTTCTCCCCTGCATGCTGAGGTGCAGCCACCTCTGGGGCATATTGTAGCAGCAGCAGCAGCTTCCCATCTGTGCAGCCACAATGCCCAGTGGCTTAGGACAGGAAGTGAAGAATGTGTCTGTTGGAAGCTGCAGGGGAAATGTATAAAGGCTGAGGGGTGGGGGGGAGAGAGAGAGAGAGAGAGTGTGTGTGTGTGTGGATTACAGATGCATTCTTTCCCCTCGTTACAGCATTTCCTTTCCAGTAATAACCTGAGGGGGAATGGGAAAATGAACAGGTGTGGAGATACAGAGCACAGTTCCCCCCTGCAGGCCTCTGTGGATCCAAAGCAAATGATGTAGTTGTTCCCCAGGACCACGAGAAGCCAGCAAGGAGAGTTCCTAGACAGGGATGTTCATGGAGGCCTGGCCTCTGCTAGCACAGGTCTGCAGTTCCCTTGTTGGCTTGGTGACACTGTGCCCCTCATGAACACCAGGTGTGTTTGGTGAGGGGGTTTAGAACAAGCAGAGCTGTACCCAATGGGCTTGTTGAAACCAGCAGTGAGGGGGTTATATGGAAAGGAGCCTTGCAGCCAGACTGAGCCAGGAGACCCCGCAGGGGAGTGTAACTAGATCTGGGAGCTGCTTTGCTTGGGCTCATCTTACCTCCCAGGCTGTCTTTGTCTAAAAACTCCAGTCCCGGGAAGGCCAGTTGTTGCCTTTCTGCAGTGTTGTAGGTCTGCACACGCTGCCTCTTCCTGCTCTTCAGGATCAGGGTCCTTGCTGGTGGGGGTGTGGAGGGGGTCTCCTGCCTGTCCTTCAGGCTGACTTAATATTCACTCTCCTTGCTTTGGAGCTCACTGCAGAGAGGCAGGGAGCCAGCTGAGCTATGGGGCTCTAAGCGATCCTTACCCACCCTGCCCCCTGGGCCCAGCGCAGTGAGAGGTGGGCAGCAACCTGGTTTGACTGCTGATGGGATCCGCCCTTCTTCCTCCCCTGTCCCTCCCCATGATAATGCTTCTCTCACTAGAAGCTTGGGCTCAGTGCTGGCTTCTTTGTGCTGCTCCAGATGGGACTAAGGCTGGGAGCCCCTCTGCCTCCCTTTCTCCTGGGGCCTTGGCTTAGGGGCAATGGAGAGGCTGTGCCAAGAGTAGAATTTCCGGTTTGGACGCGCTCTCCCCTCTTAGTTGGTATCTGTGTCTCCACTTCGCACCCTGACCTGTCCCCCTGCACATGTTGTTCTACCGCCTTTCCTGGGGGGTTGGAGTTACTGGGTCTCAGCTGCAGCATATGCCACTGGGCTGCTGGGGCTTTCTTGATCACGTTGTATAAGGCATGTGGGGGAGAGGAGAGGAAAGGAAAGGAGCTTTCAGGCAGCAGTCTGTGCTTGGGACAGCTTCTCTGGGGATTTGACCGTATTAAACCTTTGGTGGTGGGAGGGCAATGTCAGGACCCATGTTCCCTCTAATCTTTTCCATCCATGTGTGGAATAAATTTTTATGTGCACCTGTGGCCTGTGAACCACCAGTAGAATCAAACCTAGTTGTGGGCACTCAGCTAATCAGCTGGGCAGCATATGACACTCTCCTGAGCGGCTGCACAAGTGCCCAGCTAACAGGGAACACTGGCCATGACTCGCTGAAGGAAGGAGGTTCTCTTGTGTCTTTCACTCCACATTCACCCCCCCCAACCCAGAATCTTTTTGTCAGCTCATGTGGCACATCAGGGAGATAGCAGCCTCCCTTGCTTTTGAGTACACATCCATGGGGAGAGGCTGAGCAAATCTGGGACTTGGAGTGGGTGCAGACAGACTCATAATTCCTCTGGAAAACCACTGGCTGCCTCCTGCGTGGCCTCAGCATGAGAACAGCCAGCATGCTTGAATCCTTTGGTTGGGAGATCAGAACTGAGGCAAGTTTGGATACTGCTTAAGGGCGATGACCATACCCTGCAGGGGCCAGATCAGCAAGCCACCTGGGATGGCCCGTGGGTCTGGAGAGCTGCTTCCTGCTAAGGCTGGGGCAGCAGGAGGGGATGCAGGTCAGGACTGAGGGGTGCTGGCGGTGGTGAGCTGGGCGCTGGCATACTACAGATCAGGACAGAGGGGCTCCGGCGGAGCTGCATGTGGGAAGCCATGTGCTGAAACAGCCAGATTGGTGTTGGCAGCGTGTAGTTGTGGGGTGGACCGGGGCTCATCGTTAGAGCCCTGCATAGATACAAAATTGGTATTCCCATCTGCAAAATTGATCTGTGGTATCCACCTCCACAGATGCGGATCCCTGGTGGGTATAAAATGGATATCTGCAGGTTTGCAGGGCTCTGCTCATCGTATTTCCCCCATCCAGGCCTAATTAGCCAGCATTTCAGTGGAAAAGTGGGGTGCGGAAGGGTCCTTGTCAGGATTCGTAGGAACAGGCTCTACTGGGAGCTGTTACGTTAGATTGTTGCTGCCCTGTGGTGAGAGCCCTGGGCAGCCGGGCCATGTCTGGAGACTGACGCTGTCTCTTCCAATGCAGAGCCCACCCGCACCACCTAGCACCCAAGGCTTCTCTTGCAGACTGTGAGGTTCCCACCCCTCTGTTTCCTGGCACCGCAGCTCATCTATGAATCTGTGCCTGGGCATAGTTAGTTCCCAGCATATGGGTATGTCTAGTACCAGACTGCTGTGTGTGAGCTTCCAAATGCTTTGGAGATAATAGCTTCCTGCCCTGTGCTGGAGGGGAAGCAGAGCTCCTTAACACCCTCATGTATTGTTAGCAATCTGAGGCAAGTCCAGGGTGTTTCTCCACTCTCCTTGGCTGCCCTGGATCCAGGCAGGAATGAGCCAGTGGTAGCTAAGAGGGGCTTGTCTTATTTCCTCACTTCATTACTGCTCCAAGTCAACAGCTCAGCTCCCTTTGCACATAGCAGTTTAAGCAATGTCGATGTATTGACGAACAACTCACCTCTCTGATTCCCATCTTCTCCGACAGCCTCTGCAGATTGACGACAATTTCTGTGGCCAGGATTTTAACCAGCCGCTGGGCGGGACAGTGACCATCGAGGGCACAGCTCTCTTTGTGGATAAAGAGGATGGCATGACCTCAGTAGCTGCCTATGACTACCGGGGACACACAGTCGTCTTTGCTGGCACAAGGAGTGGCAGGATCAAAAAGGTAGGCACCCTGCTGAGCCGGTGGTGAAGGCGGGTGGTTGACTGACTCCCTGCTTTGGGGCAGGGGCAGGGTTTCATGGATGGGTTTGAGGCGTGAATGGTTGGACCCAAGGTGGGGGAGTGATGGCATCCAGGGAGGACAGCTTCTCTTTGCTGTTGTCCACCGGACGTAGCTATTAAAGCAGTTGTTTATGGCAGGATTGTAATGTGGGGAAACTCCCCCACCCTGCCTTTTCACACATCCCCATCAGCAGTGCTGTCAGGTGTTTCCTTCACTCAGGTTCACAGCACAGCACTAATGTTGTGTCTCTGTGCTCTGGGTGCTTTTATCACTGGATTGCTTTGCCACTGTCCGAGAGGGTCTGTGCTTGGGCTGCGTACGAGCTGGTGACCTGATGCCTGTGGCATTTGGTTGGCGTCTGCCCTCATGCCAGGCGGCAGCCTGGGCTTGTGTGAGCCCTGGGTGTTTCTTGGGCAAAACGAAGCTCCTTCTCTTGGCACTGCTTGAGTTCAGAAATCCTTCCTCTCTGTTGGCCTGAATTGGGCCTAAGAGGTTCAAGTAAGACAGAATCGAGAGGGGAAGGCCTGAAATCTCTTCAAGCAGGGCCAGGCCTCCAGGGCACACAGCCTTTGGACCAGGCTGGCACTCAGAAGATCAGCAGTGGGAGAATTTTGTCTTGCCATGTAGCACCTGTGCTTAGCTTAGATGTTGCTTGGGCATCATCCATATCCCATTTGGCTGGTTGATGTGAGCCTGGGGTGGGGAGTGACATGTCTTAGACAGTGAGTCTGGAATGGTGAGATTGCTTATCTCCACCCTGCCTGCACTGAGCATCATTATGCTCCCATCCCTATGTCCCACTGGGCCCTGCTGCTGCCCCTGTCATGGGAGAGCCCTGAAGTTGATGGCGCTCCACCGTAGTGGGAGTTGAAGGAATCTGATAAGCTTCTGTGGAAGGGGAGCTCTCTTGGGGGCTGCAGCATGCTGTGGCCTGGCTGACTGAAGCCATCTGTGGGCAAAATTCCACAGTGTGGGGGAGAGCTCTCTTCCCTAGCTACACAAAAGGCTTCTTGTTGGTGGCAATTAGCAAATAACTCTGTGCCTCTCGCTGCATCTCCACGGGGCATGGACTTCCTGTTATCTTAACATCATTCCTATAATTACAGCTGCCTATGCCCTATATAAACACAGGGCACATTAACTGTGTCCTCCATCAGGCCCAAGTCATGTTGAGAGACTTCCTGCAGCCCTACTGGAGGCCTGAAGTGCAGGACTCCGCTGGAGTACCCAGCACTGTTCTTTTCTCCAGAGAGACAACCACATGGGCCTGCCCACTCATCAGCCCTGGGGAGCAATGGCTGGAATTTTGAACTCCTTTTGGAGTCTTTGTTTCCCAGGTAAAATCCCTCCTTTTCTAAAATGACTCACTTGTCTGTAGAAGCAAAGGCAGCTCCTTAGAGATGTGGATGGGATGCGGGGGGTGGAAGTACCATGATTCCTGTCAGGGTGGGGTGGGGTCCTTGGGTTTGGGCTGTGCAATAGTCATCTTGGAAGTCCTGAAGCTGTTGGCAGCTGATTCCTTGAATGAATTGGCAATGTGGCAGGCCACAAACTCCCTTGGGCTCCGTGTTTACATAGCCAAGTTAATAGGGGGATTAAATTAGAGGGGCCTGCAGGACCCCTTGCCTTCAGTCAGGTGAGGAAGGGTAAGACTCATGGTTTCAGGGACATTATGCACAGGAGGGCCAGATGCTTTTATCGAGGAGTTTGGTCTTTCAGTGTGCTATGCAAACATGAACTAAGCCCTTGGGAGTTTGGTCGGCCTTGCATTGATTTCCCCATTTTACAGTTGGGGAAACTGAGGCACGGTGAAACACAGTGACTTGCCAAGGCCTCTTAGCAGGCCAGTAGCAGAGCCAGCAGCTGCACTAAGAATTCCTCTTCCTGATCCCTTGCTGTAGGCACTGGACTCTGCTTTCTCTCTATCTGCCTGTGTATATTGAACTTACCTTGAACTTGACCTGTGAGGGTTTCCTCTGGGCCACAAGTCTGTGATCAGCTGTTTCCGCTCCTTTGTGTATGGCACAGATCCCTTCACCCCTACAGACATGCTGGAGGAAGCAGACTTTTGCTGAGGTGCTCAGTTCTGGTTTGCTGGGTTGGGAATGCAGTGATTGGCCCAAGGCAAGTTTAGGACTGAACTAGGAGTGTGGTTAAATCATTACGTTGGTGTCAGCCTGCATGAGGTGGGGCAGTGCTGGCAGAAGGGTGCCCTCTGTGTGTGTGTGAGAGGGGCTTAGACAAAGCTGCTTGCACACCCCTCTCCTCAGCCTCCCTGGCCCTGCTCCAGTGGAGCAGAACAGCCCCAAGGGGGTTCTAGCCATCGTGGTGTCATGCCTGCGCACACTGAGCCCAGCAAGGTCTCTGCTGCTCCCTGCTCTCTGCTGACTGCCAAAACCCAGCACCCAGATCTCCGAGCCACCCTACTGTGGTGGCTGGTGGCAGGACAGAGACCAGGCTGTTAGATTGGCCAGTCAGTTTGGGGATTTGCAATTCTGGTGAGTGTGAACCTGGCTTCCAGGCTGGTGTGGGGAGAGGGACACTAAGGGTGGGTGGCTGTAGGCAAAGCTGGGGAGTATATGTCTGGGTGGGTGGTAGGTTGATTTCTTAACACCTTTCTGCCTCAATTCTGTTCGGCTGGAATGCATCAGCTGGCAGAACTCCCAATTCCTCCCTCCCCACTGGGATGCAACAATAGGCAGCCCCGAGGCATCTCCTTCCTGGTCTGTCTGGAATCTTTCCCCCTCCTTGGTCTGGTGATGTCTGTCATGAGCCCTGGGTACAGAATAAGCCCCCGCTGCTGCTTCAGGGTTAGAGTCCAGGGAGTAGCTCCGGGCCTGTGTCCATGATTTGTAGTTAAAGCTGCAAGCTTGTGTTATAGGGGAGTGGAAGAGAACTGCATCAAATTTAGTCATGCTGAAGGTGGGGATGGTATCGTGGACTCTAGTGGACATGCACCTGTGTCCACCAGATCTGAGTACAGTCCATTGTCTGTGGTTTCTTCTGTCAGCAGATCTCAAGGCATTCCACAAGCACTAGTGAATGAGGATAACTCACACAGACCCAGTGGGATGGGTCGGTACCCTTCTCTGTTTTTAAAAATGGGGAAACTGAGGCATGGAGTGAGGTAGGGATGTGCTCCAAGTTGAATCCCTGCCTGCTCTAGGAATGGAACCTAGGAGTTCTTGTGGTCGGTCCTGCACTACTACAAGAAGACCACACTTCTTGGAGGATGTTACATGGATAGGCTTTCCGAAACTCATGGCGTTTCTTCATCCATTCCAAAGTCTCCATTTCCCTTTCTCTCCTTCGGTTTCCTTCCTCTTTGGCATCGTCACCGCCATCAGAGGAGGCATTGGGTCAGCATGGATTGTGAGACGCTCCTGTATTGCTGCCGGAAGCAGCTTGTCCTCCCTTGTGGATCAATACGGGAGCCGGAGTGGCTGGTGTTGCATTTCCACCAGCCTCTCCTGCTATTGAATTCCAGCTTGCAGGTTTTAAATAGGTCTGTGCAAGGGTGGTGCAGAAGGAGGGGGAGGATGTGTGGGAGGCGGATTCGTGAAGCCACTCAGTGTTACATGTCCAGTTATTTATCCCTGGAACCTGACGTTTGCTGTTTGCCTGGCAAATTTCTCCCTGAGGTGCCAGATCTCTTCTGTTTTCTCTGTTTCCATTGCATAAGAATGGCCACACTGGGTCAGACCAAAAGTCCATCTAGTGCAGTGTCCTGTCTTTTGACAGGGGCCAGTGCCTGATGCCCCGAGGGAGTGAACAGAACAGGCAGTCACCAAAGCGATCCCTCTCCTGACTTCCATCTCCAACCTCTGACAAACAGGAGCTAGGGACACCATTCCTGCCCATCCTGGCTAATAGCCATTGACAGGCCTAACCTCCATGAATTCATCTAGTTCTTTTTGGAACCCTGTTAAAGTCTTGGTCTTCACAACCTCCCCTGGCAAGGAGCTCCACAGGCCTGCCATGCGCTGTGTGAAGAAAAACTTCCTTTTGTCAGTTTTAAACCTGCTACCCAGTAATTTCTTTTGGTGCCCCCTAGTTCTTTTGTTACAGGAACAAGTAAATAACTGTTCCTCATTCACTTCTCCCGCATGAGTCATGATTTATATACCTCTCTCATATCCCCTCTTAGTTTCCTTTTTTCTAAGCTGAAAAGTCTTCATCTAATTCTTGTGTCTTTAGCTAATTTTTCCCTTCCCCTCTTCCTTCAACTTCTGTGGCCCTGCAGGGGCTGTAGCTGGAGAGCAGTGGGCACCTCCCTGATTCTGGGCAGCCTCTTCAGGCTAATAGAGGGTGCAGGGCTGGGCCTAGGTAGTTCCTCAGGGCTGAGCAGGACCTGGTGTGATTCTGGAACTTCAGACCCATAAGTGTGGCTCATGTTCATTTGGAGCCTCACCTTCCTTTTGATTTGCCTCACTCTGCCCACCTGCAGCCACAGCATCAGAGGCCCTGCTGCTCTATAGTCCAGAGGCTGTGGTGGACTCTGGCCCTTGAGGGCTGAGGGAGACAAAGTGGGGTTTCATGGGAGACAAAGGGGTGGTTCCTCTGTCCCATTCCCAGTGGTCAGGTGTCCCCATCACAGGTCTTGCAGCTTTGCTCCTTAGGACGCTAAGGATGGGACTTTCTCCCACCCTGTGGGCAGTGTGGGACACACTGACGGGACAACATGTGGGACTTTTCACCTTAAGCTGTCTGCTAGGGTCTGTTGCATCGGAGTACCTTGGAGGGTTTTTAAAAGGGAAAAGTGTCCCCTCGCTCATTCTGTGCGCCTCCTTTCTTCTCTCCTTCAGAAGGAGAGGAAATAGTCTGTTTGGTGAGAGAGGGGAGAGTGTTTGGTTACAATCTGCCGGGGGGGGATGACACCCCAAATCTAGCAGACAGCTGGAGCAGAAGGAAGGAATGAAAGCAGCGAGACCTGTGCTAGCTGTTTCTCAGGTTATGCAATCCTTATCCTTCCCGGGTTAGTCCCAGCCCCTGTGTGCACGAGGGAGCCTCACAGGTCACCCATTGTTGCAGGTGGGAGCTTGTGCTGTGAGTGCGATGGGAATTAGCCATGAAGGCAGGTGGGGGTACTGCTGATGCTTTGGCCAGTGTTTTCTCCACAGCTCTTCCCTGAGTCTGTATGGGTCTTGAGTAATCAGGGGAGAGGAATGAGCTTTGTGGGGTTCTGCTGGTGGAGGAGCAGTTATCCAGGACGTCTCTCTGGACGTTATGCTGGAGGAAGGACCCAAGATATTTCAGGTTATTTCCATTTCCCAGCTGTGAGAGTGTTGGGTGATTGAGGATCTCCGATGACATGTTAGGGGCCCAGTTAGGTGAGCAGAGCTGAACTTCCCTTGCCAAAAAGAGGTTGGCTCCCAGGGCAGCATCTGCCCCTGCTGTCTCTTGCTTGGTTTCTGTGTGACCCAGGGCCATGCTGCTGGCAGGAGGCCTTGGAGACCATGCCTTCTCTCCCTTGCCAGCTCATGGGTTGCTTACAAAGGACTGTGGTGGCAGGTGAGGTCTTGTAGGGAGCAAGGCTTTTTTCCATCATGGTTGCATTATTGCATACTTCAGGATGTGTGGGCATCTTGACTTCTTCCTTGGTTAGAAGCCCTCAGTCTCCAGGGCTGCTGATTCAGCATCCTTCACCAGAACAAAATCCACTCAGATGTTGATACATTAACTATAAAAGCTGGGCTTCAGCTGGGCTTGAAAGCCCACCCTGTTGAACTGTGGAGAGCCCTGGCAGGGGCCAGCAGAAACGTAAGGGGTGGTGGTGGGGAACAGAGGGCTCTGAAAGTTTGAGGGCGGGGGGTCCCTCATTTGAGGGGAGGTGGATGCTTTTTCAACCATTGCACCTTCGGTGCTCGTTGGCTGAAGGAGCACGTGTAGGGGAGGGGTGTCCAATGTCCCCTGCTGTAACCTTGGAGCTTTGGTGTGGGGAGTGACATGGAGAGATCAGCTTCCTTCAGCAGGGGTTGTCTGGCTGGACCTGGAGGACAGGGAAGTGCTGCCTCAGCAGTTACCTGATCTTCCTGGGGAGCCCATTGTAACCAGACCCTGCCACTGGCTGTCTCTGCTGCTGCAGCAGTGAGAGAATCCCTCCAGCTCTCCCAGTCGGAGCTGCTCTGGTTCAAAGCAGTCTGCTTTCTGGGGACTGCATCTGGGTGGGCGATTTGGCTCATCGTCTGAGAGGGAGAGCGGGGCAAGCACAGCGCTCTCGTCCCCGGTGGGGTGTCTGCAGGGAGAGGAAGGAAGCTGGCTGGTGGAGAGTGCACTTGGGGAGCCCCGCATAGAGAAGAAGCCTGCTAGCTCCGGGGCATGGGCAGTTCTCCTCTGACCTCCTGCTGCTTGGAGCCCTGAGTTTTCCTGTCCAGTTGGCTCTTGCTGGAGGTTGGCTGTATTGTGGGGAAACCTGCAAGAAGCAAATTGGACTAAGCGTACTGTCGTCGCTGTCTGCCTCCCCTTTATACACGTACCTGTCAGGCAGGCCAGCTGGAACCTAATTCCTGGAAGACAGGTGGGGCTTCCTGAAGTTGTAGGTGGGTTGAGCCCTCCTTGGTGGGGCCCAGCTCCATTCCCGGAAGGGGTGGGGTCAAGGGCAGCCCACCCCTTGTGCCACTTGGATTGTGGTGCTGGCCCACCCCCCCCAGTTCCTTCAGAGCCCTGCAGAGTGGTGCAGCAACACTGCCACAGCGTTTCCAAGGGCCTGGAGCTCACATGCCATCAAAGGGGCTTTCTGGAGCAATAGGAAAGAATGGTGGCATGGCAGTGGGAGGGGAGTGTGTGCCAGGGGCATGGCTCAGCTTTTCCCTCTTCCCTGCAGGGTCCCGAGCTTCCTCGGGTCTCACTGAGTTCCTCCAGGACCTGGTCCTTAGCCAGGCAAGTTGCATTGAGCGCACACTGAGAGGGGTGCTGGAGGGGGCCAGGACTAGGGATCGGGGGGCACCATTGGCAGAGGTGCTGGGGAGCAGGGGGCTGAAGGGTGGGGTCTTGGGGAGCATGTTGGCAGAGCTGTTGAGGGGGCCAGGACTAGAAAGCAGGATGGGATCAAGGGGCATCAGCATTGCTGCGACTGCCCAGCCCCTCCCGTCTCTTGAGAGCCATGAGCTCACTTCAGTGTTCCTGTGTCACCTTGACAAGTAACTCCCTTTGGCACCGTGCTGCTGGATAGTCCCCTGCCCCCTTGGGTCCCTCTCCCCTCCTGAGGGAGGTAACGCTTCTGCAGTCCTTGTACCCGAAGGTGGGGCACAGCGGGAGAGAAGCACCACCACTAGGCCATGCTGCCCGCCTCCTTCCCTTGCATGCTTGGCAGGCAGCTTCCTTCGTCAGCCTGGCAGCCAGCCCTATAATGTAACAGAGAGGTAGCTGTGTTAGTCTGCACTCCAGCAAAACAAAGCAGCAGAAATGTAACACTTTAAAGACTAACAAGATGATTTTTTCGGTGATGGGCTTTCGTGGGACAGACCCACGATGATCTGAAGAAGTGGGTCTGTCCCACGAAAGCTCATCACTGAATAAATCATTTTGTTAGTCTGTAAAGAGCTACAGCCCTATAATGTATTAGCCTGGAGAGCTCCTGGGCTTGTCCCGAGTGAGCCCAGCCTTTTCCCACATGAGCTGGTGAGGGGTGTGGCAGATCAGCTAGGTCAGGGGTCAGCAGCCTCTCCAAGGTGGAGTGCCGAAATTTCATCTTTTGACTTCTGTTGTATGGTCCAAGTGCCACTGATACTTTTTCAAGTCACTGATAGTCCTACTTACAACAGCTTCCTTAGTGAATATGCAGAGCTTTACCGTTCAGGTGATGGTTGGCAGCGTTAGCTGCTCCTTTGCTAATCCACAGGTGGCCTGGCTTTCAGCTCGCATGCCACTCTTGGCACTCATGCTGGGGGTTGCTGATGTCTGGTCTAGACTGTGCCCAGCAACAGAAGCTGGCTGCATTCCCACCAAGCTCTCTAACAATGCAGGGGCTGAATGTCCTGGATGGGGCTGGGTTAATGTGCCCTGCTCCAGAATTCCTCTGCTGCCTCCTAGGACATTTGGAGCCCCTGCCACAGCCAGTGGTGGTGCTGACCTGCCTTTCCCATCGTTCAGGTACAGGTGCCACCTTGAGATGCAGGCCCACCTGAGTTGCTTAACATCCCAGTATCTTTCTACAAAGAGGTAGCTGCATTGTGGTTGTGAGGAGGCCAGTGTGACCTAACCCGTTCAGCAGTCTGGCTGCTGCTGCCGAGAGCGCAGCAGTGATGTGGCTGCATTTGTGAATAACACTCCCTCCCACCCCCAGCATGCTGTTACATTCCACAATGACATGAGCGCATCGTGAAAATCCCCAAGATCACAAGCCAGCTGGGACTTCTCTGTGGCCTGGGAAACCCCAGTGCCAGCACCTGAACATCCTACTTCTGCCCAAAGCTCAGCTGACCAAGCTGGGTCCGAGCAACCAAAGGGCTGCCTGGGACAGACAGGCGCTTCGGCTGCTGTTTCCTGGTGCTCTGCAAAGGGTGCCAGGTTAAAGAGGAGGCTGATTTTGCTATCCAGAACTGGGAGGATTAGGGAGAGGAGAGTCACTACTCTCTGCATGTTCCCTGGATGGCAGCTCCAAGCACTTGCCCAGGCTGTCGTCTGCAGACAGAACTCTTCTTTGTCCCAGGCCGGGGTCACGTGGGCCGGCTTGCTTGCAAGGACTTCCTAGACAGGCTGCAAACAGTTGCTTCTCAGAGGCTGGGCTGCTGGTCGCCACCTGTTGCTGTTGCAGCTGTAGCCTCTTTCGTGACCTGCACTTTTTCCATCCTGTCCCCCTGCTTTCTCCCTGTCACCCCTTGCCCTCTCTTCTTGGTTCTGGACAGCCAGGAGGATTGTGTCTCATTTGGAATCATCCCCTCCAGCTGACTGACGACACAGGAGCTGGCTTGAATGGCGCCGAGTCCCTAGGGCAGGTGGGGAGGGGTCTCACAGCAGCTGGTGGGGCACTCAGGTTTGGAATATACAGTTATAATGGTACAACTACCATAGGAGATGACTTGCACCAGTGGACTCTGAGGATTGCACTAGCAGTGGGATTGCACGTCAGCATTTAGGAGCCTTGGCACAGCTGCATAGTGGCAAGCCCTAGACTGGACTAGCAGGCTGTACTGCAGTCAGGAGTGAGGAGCGATCTCTGCGCTGTACAGGATGGCGATCTGGCAGGACTGGGATGCTGGGGGTGTTTGGGCAGACCAAACCACTGAAACCCCAAGCAAGTTGGCCTTGCCTGGTGATTTCCCTGCTGTGTCACTAGGCACATGGCTGGCTATCTTTGGAAACTCCAGTCTCCCCAGTGTTATGCAAGTACCCTCGTGCTATCTGCTCTCCACAGTCATGGGGTGTTGTATGAGTAATTTTGCCATTGCGAGGGTGAGTAATGAGGGCATGATCTGCCTGAATACTGCCAGTTTTGGATGCATCTCACTTCCTCTTAGTTCTCCCCCATCTCTGCTGTAGCCGATCAGTCACCTGTGGGTTTTTGCCCTGTGATTTATCAGAGGTTTTAAACCAGGGAAGTGACACTGTGAGGAGTTGTTTTTCTGTTTGTTTATTCCCCTTGGTGGTTTCCAGAGCAGATCTGAAAGGCAAATAAGATTTGATTCCTATCTGCTGTCTCCTGCTGGGCAGTTGCTGGACACTCTCCCTCTCTTGACTTTGACTGGACAGTCATGGTCTCCTGGCGACTGTCTCGTGTTCCTGCAGAGTGGAACATTATGAGCCGAAGAGCAAACAGCCACATGTGCAGCTGCAAGACTGAGCTCTTGGGTGCACTGAACACGCATCTCCAATTGCTTGCTTGCCTGCACACGTGGAATGTGTGTGTTTCATGCATACTTAGTGTCCTGTGGAAAATGCATAAGCTTTTTGGGCATGAACACAAAAGGCACCATTACTGGTAACCTGATTCCTCACCCTTGCGTACCAGAGTTGGACAGGCATGCTTCGGAGGTTAGTGTGGAGTGTTCCATACTGGGGCTGCTTGTTCTGTGGGGCCACCTCACCATGCTAGGAACAGAGCCTGCCATCTGTTCCACATTATGTAAATTAGGCATTGCCCTCCAGCTTCTGTTAAGCCCCCCTGTGGCCCCAGCGTTGACCCAGCATTGGGTGCCACCTGACTTGTTGGGGGAGGTAGGATCAGCTCTGACATTCAGCAGCCAGCTGGCCCCAGGCTTACAGTGGCCCCCAATCTGCTGGAGTCTGTCAAAGTACTGATGAAGGAGATGAGGCGGCTCCTGAGTGGACACCCTGCTGACTCGTGCCGCAGGCTCAGGGCTTTAGGGAGCCAGCTTCACTTGGATGAGGATTAAGCTCTGAACACCTTTTGGAAGGGAATTAGTTTGGATCTTAAGACTTTGGGGCCTGAATTTGTATTGTTCAGATGGCTTCTGCGGGGCCACTGGTAGGTGAGGGGTGTGAGTGTTACTCCAGAGATATACCCTCCAGTCTGAGAGAGCAGGGTTTGGCCCGGGGGAGGATTAGGTTTGGGCCCAAAGCTGGGGGAAGCAGGTTTTTTGTAACAGGCCGTGGTATCTGAGAGGCGGTTAGTGTGAAACGGGGAAGGATTTCTGCTGGCTGGGTGGTTGTACACAGCAGCTTCCTAGCTTCTGTGGCGTGTTGGGCAGAGGTGAGAGGTGGGTTTGGGGATCCCTTTTCCTTCATTGTCGGGTCCGTAGGGGCTGAACAACTTTATTCCTTTACCTGCAAGTGGGCTGGAAGGACCTACCAGGCACTGCCTATCTGGAGGCTGATGTGAAGGGTGAGCGAGACCACAGCAGAAGGCCCAGGGCAGTGAGAAGTCCACCCCATGACCTGCTGGGATGCACAGTAGTGCTGGGGTTCCTGTCAGATTGCTATTCCACAGCAGCGTAGGGGCTCTGTGTTCCACACCCGCCTCTGGCTGGAGTGTCAGATAACTGTAGCATCCTCCCTCTATTCTAGGTGGCTAGAAGGAAGTGTGTGTGTGTGCGTGCGTGTGTTCTCCTGGTGAGACTCCTCCTTGCTGGGATGGTGCATCCACCACCTACCTTTCCCCACCCTCTCTGCTGCCCCCAAGGGCCCGGTGCAGGGTATGTGTGTATCTGCCCCACTCCTGGCTGCTGTATTTGGGGAGCTGTGTCCATTCTCCAACCTCTTTCCCACCAGTTTCCCAGGTCTGTTTGAATATAGGAACGACAAATGAACTTTTTGATCTGTCCAGCCCTTAGCCTCCTCTCCCAGGAATAGCTCCAGGCCAAGATTTTTCCAGTGACCAGCGACTGGTGCACACCTTCATGAAGGGCCTTGTTTTCAGGAAGCACTGAGCACTGGCTCATTGAAAACCAGGCCCCTTTGTGAGCTCGAAGGCTGGGTCCCATACCCAATGTCTAGGCCTCTGTGCCTGGCTCTCCCCAGCGCTTTCCCTAACAGCAGCAAGGCAAAGGTGAGAGACCTGGGCAAAAGATTATCAGAGGCGCCCAGAGGCAATGATGATGGGCACTTCGGGCATGTGTTGCCCGCTTATTGCACTGCTCCTCCTCCAGCTGCCAGTGCAGGTTTGGTTTTTCTGCGCATATCCCATGGGTTTTTATACATCTCTGGTGATGGGGCTCGCACCTCTTGCTATGGAGCAGGTGTCTGACAGGCCAGTAGATCTCCCTATATTCAAGCTAGATTTTCCTTTGTTTAATTTAATGTCATTTTGTGTAGTGGATACTCCCTTGGCCGTCCTACATGGACCCTTCCTTCTTGATCTCCACTCCCTTCCGTAGCACCTGCTGAGCCAAGCAAGATGTGCTTAGCTCGGTCTCCGGCCCCACAGGTCACTCCGAGAAACTCTTTACGCATGGTCAGGGTTCTGCCCTGAATTTCTCAGGGCTGGGTTGGAATCACTATCGTACTGCTCCAGGTGGGCTTGACGGGGCTATTGCTGAAGACCTGCCTGTCCCTTTTTGCAGGGCCTATCTTCAGGACAGGGCTGCTGTTCTTCAGAAGCCATTGTGTAGTCCAGCAACAGCAGGGTTAAAGCTGGGTGTTTGAGGGCTCCCCAGGCTGGCACAGCTGAGGGGGACAGGCTGACCAGATCTTGTTGCTCTTTCCCTGGCATCAGGGCTCAAGAGGTGTCAGACTAAGTGGCTCTTGCACAAGCTGAGTTCTGATCTGGGGGATGTTTCTTTGTCTAGCTCTGCCTGTCCAGTCGCCACCCTCTAACCCTCCTTCCCTCACAAACCCAGATGGCCCTTGGTGTGAGTGCATTAGGGAGCATTGGTGTCTGGAATCTGCTCCTTCTCACAGCTCTCGAGCTCTGCAGCTTGTTTATTCTCTCCCACGGAAGGCGAAGCTGAGCTGGCCCCGTGTCTGCTTTTTTTTCCCTTTTTCTGGCTCATCTTCTGTTTATTATTGTTGTTGCTAATCTGTTCATGCAGCGTGGTCATGCTGACCCTTTAACACACATACATGTGCTTCCCCCCATCCCTTGTGCTGAGGATAAAAGGACTCACATTCTGCCCTATGGGGAGGTGTGGCCATGTGCTTGCTCGCATACTGAGGAGGAGAGGTCACAGTGCACACTTGCCTGTAGGGCCCAGGTGCGGATTCTCCCAGCAGCAGGCATGACTGTAGCCCCCAGTCCTGGCCAGCGGCGTGATACAAGATCTCTGACCATGCGGTGGGTGTGGTAGGCTTTCAGGTTATCAAAATGAAGCTGGGGTGGCAGGGGAATGCGAGGGACCCCTCCAAATCCCTTGGCAGTGAGACTAGTTGGAAAAGTTGGGGCCTTTGTGGCTTTGGGCGAAGAAGTGCTTCTGGCCAAGGGCCATGGAGGAGTCAGGAGCCTGCTGCATTCCAAGCTGCTGAGGTAGGGCCGGAGCTCAGGCACACCTCCCCCTTCTCCCTTCCCGCAGCTTTGCTTCCAGGCTTCTCCCAGGGATTTAAAAGCAAAACTCTTTCCCATTGCAGTGCTCTTCCCTCTCCTGCCCTGAGTGAATCAGCACTTATCCCCAAGGTCTTGGCCTGGACTACGAGGTGTCTCTGTCACGTGCAGGCGCCTGACTGGGAGAGGAACAGAGAGGGCTCATGGGGTAGATGTACACACACAGAGCGAGGTGAGGCAGGGCGCTGGTGCTTCAGCCAGGCTGTTCCTGCCTGCTGTCTCCCTGCGGGGGGCAGGGACTGGCTCCTCATGCCACTCACAGGCAGCTGACTGGCCTGCAAAAGTGCCTTGTCTGCCTTATCTTGCCCCACTTGTACCTGCGGGTCCTTCTGTGGCACTGCTCTGGAGGGAAGTCCGCAGCTTCTTCTCTCTGGAGGCAGGAGGTGGCGGTCACTGAAGAAGGCTTTGCCCTGGAGAAATGCAGGCCCGCACAGAGGGCTCCACAGCAGTGTTTCTCAGTGCGCATGAGCTGGTGGTGGGGATTGAAAGGAGAAGCTGGGATGCTGCTAATCTCCAGTGACAGGCTGGTTTCCCACTCAGCTGTCAGAACAGCTCCTGCTGGGCAACCCAGCAGACAAAGGTGGGTGGGTGGAGCTGCCTCCTGAAGGGATCAGCTGGAACACCTACGTTTGATGGCGAGGTGGGTCCACGTCACTGCCTGGGGCTGGTATTTACCTCTTAGAAAGCTGTCAGTGCACAAGGGGTTGGTGTTCCCTTTCTTGGTATTGGACACGCACAGACCCAGGATTAGCTGGAACTAATCTTCCACATTGCTGAGGCCTTGTCTACTGCACCCTCTGGTGCAAGGCCTCTTCTGGACGTGAGAGACCTGGCAGAGGTCACAGCTCTCGTTAGTGCATCACGCTGCATGGATCATCGCCCCCTAGGCACATCCAGCCAGCCCCAGCCTCATTCCCTACCCTTACTGGCTGCCTGGGCCAGTTTCTGTCACAAAATGCTTCGTGCTAGACACTAAAGGTTCCCAGCTGAGACTCATCCTGGTGCCTCCAACATTTGGAATCCAGTCCCTGGCGCCTGCGATTTGTGAACAAAGTGATAATGCCTCTTTTGACTCGGCTCTCCCCTGCCCCTATGTGCAGCCCTAGCGATTGCAAAGGGGGAAGCCAGTGTTGGGCCCATGGATGGAAGTGAAGGTCGTGTACCTCCTGCCCTTGGTGCCTGCTGTCTCTGGGGTGAGAAGTGTTTTCCTGCGGCGCTGAAGTAAGCAAACCCATCTCCTCAGCCACCTTATGCCACCCTTGTGTGCCAACTCACCCAGCCTCCCTGGGGCATGGAGGGGAATTCGAGGGCACTTGCAGTGCCCGTCTCCTAGTCTGTACAAAGTGCTGTAGTATGAAAGGCCCCTAATGCGGGCGGCTCATTTGGTAGTGGATCTGTCAGTCTTGTTCTTGGGCCTAGTGTAGATCTGTAGCAGTTCCAGGCCCCTGGGACATTCCCTGCTGTTCTGTCGCAGGTCTACCAAGCCCTCCTAGTCCTGACCAGCAGCCCCCTGCTATTCTTATCGTAACGCGCTGACCCAGCAGCTTGACTGTAGCTCCTTAGTTACAGGGAGGGCTAATTTGCAGGGGTGGTGGGGTCTTGCTGTTGTCTGGAATCCAGATTTCAACACTGGGCCCTGCTGAATGTGCCCAGAGGCACCTCCCAAGTGTACTGCATATGTCCCAACACTCCCTAGGCAGCCCTTGAAGGCTCATAGGCAGAAGAGGCCCAGCAGGTGTGGCAGAGGGCTTTAGCGGTGGTCAGGTTAAATGCCTGGCATAACTTTCCCTTGGGGACTGCTGCCAGAGACATTGTCCATAGCCAGCAGCCCAGGACCTGGAGGTTGCTGGATATTCAAAGATTCAGGACCACAGAGAGGTAAACCTAGCAATGCATAACACTACAGACAGACAAGGTTAGCGATTAAAGTACTCTGCATTCTTTTTTTTAAATTATTTACCAACAACAGGAGCATTGTACACTGCAAACTTACACTGAATTTGCTGTATTTGTTTGTGTTTACTTTCCCTGTTCTGTACTTAAGGAAAACAACTAAAATTTACCTATGGTTAAAATGCTGGATATTTGAGAGTTCCGGCTGCTGGAACACCGGATAGGAGTGAGTTTGCTGTAGCACCGCCTTTCGTAGGAGGTTCCCTAACCCCGTAGCAGTGTGTGGGGTGGGGGAATCCCGTGAATGACATGCTGTGTGTGCAGTGGGGTCTGGCTCGAACACCCTCCTGTACCACTCTGGCCTGCTCCCAGTGGGATTACCACCACCTGGGAATGCTGGAAGGGCTTAGAACAGGGTAACATTCCCTCCCCCTGCACATTTCCTGCTCCCAGCACAACCCCACTCCTGGCCCCCCTACAGCTACCCCAAGGGTTTGGCTTGTGGGTGCTGGGCTGCCACACTTGAGTCTGGAATGTCATGTGGCTCTCATGTGGAAGGAGTCTTTCCCTGCAGCCTGGGCCTTATTCTGCGTGGCAGGCAGCACAGAGCTGGTCCATCCGATGGGAGATTACTAAGCCAGCTGTCTGTGCTGCACAAGAGCCTTTTGTTCTCTGGCTCTCTCTCCCCCCTACTTGGTGGTTCTTGCTCATGATGTCTCTGTCCCCTTCTCTTGGGGACCCTCATCTCCCACCACAAAAGACAGCCAGCTCCCCTAACTTCTCGCGGGGGGCGGGTCTCAGACCCTGCTGCAGGAGAATCTAGCCTCACCTGTCTGTCTGTCTCCCTCCCTTCAGTCGCAGTGATTTTATAGGTGTGACAAGGTAGCAGAGTGTTGCCAAAGTGAATCCATTAAATACCTCTTGGCTGCTCCTCACCCCTTTAGGAGCACTCGCTGGAGTCTTTAAGCGCCAGCCCTTTTAATCAGGGTGGAGGCTGGGGCTTGTTAAGCTGCTGGGTCCTGGGGAGGAGGGAGTGGAGTCCCCACAGCAGGTCATGGCTCTGGCCAGGGAAGCTTGCCCGGGGGGCCAGCCCCTTTGCCATGTGCCTTGGCCCCTTCCTGTTTCCTGGTTCGCTGCTCATCAGGGTCTGGCTTTGTTGAGCCGAGCTGCTCCACACAGGATGCTTCATTGTTGGAGGAAACAATCAGAAATTCATTGTGAACCATTGGCCTCTGGGCGCTGCCTGGAGCCACAGACATGCCCCTCAGGCGACTTGGTGGGAGAGACCCCGCAGGGCTGCTACATGTCCATAGCAGGGTCCCCTGCGAGAGCCGGGAAGGGGGGCGGTGTGTGTCCGTCCCCCGCCTGCCTAGAGTCAGGGAACTGGCTGGATTGACAGCTTTAGCTGGAGGTTATTGCTCCTCTCTCACCAGAGATGTCTTGTCCCTTGCCCCTAAGCAACTTTCTGCATCGCTGCTGTCCTGGCGGGAGGGCTTTGTGGCTAACGGCGCAACCTTCCCTGGGAGGGAGGGGAGGCTATTGTGTGGTCACAGGCTCTGCGCGCCTCCCCCTCCCTGCCTCAGCTGGCCCAGGCACTTTGATTCATGGGCTGTAACTTTTCTCCCCATCTGTTCCGTACTCAGCACAATGCAGACAGGTGAAGAAATGGGGGGAACAGGGCCCTGAGCCTGGCTCCCTGCCAGCCCGAGACGTGGCAGGAGGGGAGCAGTAAGCCCTGTTAAAAATCTCCTCCCCAAAAGTGCTGAGCTTGCACATCTCCCCTGCTCCTTTCACTTCAAAGTCGGGAAGTTGAGCGCCGTGTAATCTCCATCCATCAGCCAGCGCTGGCTGCCAGAGGGGCCTGCTCCAGCTTCCAGGCTTCCCCCAGCCACACAGGCTTGGTGTGCAGAGCCGGGTGGTGCTCGTCGGGGTTTGGAGCAGTGCAATTGAGACTGATCAAGCTTTGGGAGCCTGTGCGTGCCGGTGTCTCGTGCTACGACGGCCAGGGAGAGGGATGCAGGGAGGCATTGCAACACCCTGACGAGATCTTGGGCCCACCACCGGCAGCAAGCACGACCGGAGCTAGCAGGCAGCGTGGCACCAAGGTTGTCCAGCAAGTTTGGGGTGTGTTTAGAGAGGCCTCGTGCCCCACAGCAAAGGGGACAGGCCCCCGCCTGCCCTGACACCTCTGGTGAGCCCCTGGTTGGCACACTGCCTTCTGTCCTGCCTTCATGTCCCAAGTTGCGCAGCCATGCAGCTGCCTATTTAACATTGCACAGGTGCTGAAGGAACCTGCTGCAGCTGGGGGGGGCTGCCTTACCCCAACCTTGCCTGGCTTCCAACTTGCCATGGCTGGAAGGGGGACAACCTGAGCCGCTGCCTGCCTGAGCTTACCAGGGCTGGGGTGCCTCCCCCTGGGCCATACCTAGCTGCAGCTGTGTCAGTCCTTCCCCAGACTTATGCGGTGGCCTCATCCCAGCCCTGCCATGTCTGGGACAGCCCTCCCCCAGCTCTGACCTACCCCTGTCTCAGACCTGCAGGGTGCCTATCCTGCTTCCCCAGTCCCAGAGCTGCCAAAGTGGGTGGAAGTGCCTTCCTCCCCCACCCATGTCCCGCTGTCAGGAGGGAGAGCAGGGGAGTCCTTGCTCCTTGCAGTAGCCCTGGAGCACGGGCCTTCACCTCCGAGTCCTCAACCCAGCCCCACCTGTGGCCTGCACCCTCAGCCAGAGCCTTTGCATCCCAACCCTCTGCCCCTGGCTGCGTCCCCTCAGGGCCTTGTGACCCCAACCCCCCGCATAGGAGTTGTGTTGTGTTGTGTCACACCTCACTTCCCCATTGGTGTACGTAACAAAAGTCATTCTGCCCCGGGGAGGGAATATCAGTGTGAACACTGCTGACCTTCACCCCCACTAGAGCCAGTGAGAGTGTGTGGCCAGTTGTGGGGGAAGAGCAGGACTGGCCCTGGCCCTGTCATTGGGAGCAGAGATGCGACTGAGTGGTCAGCGGGGCTGGGCCCGTGGTGGAGCAGACACTGAAGGGAAGACGACATAGCACAGTTCCTGCACTGCTGGGGATAGGTCAAGTGGAGCTACCCCACGAGCTTGGCTTCATATACGTAGGGGCTGGGCAAGCTCTGCTGATGGCCCCACTCAGTCCTGACCTGCAACCCCTCCTACTGCAGCCCTGAGCTCCTGTACACAGCTTGGTCAACGCCCCTCGGTCCTGCTGTGCTGTGCCAGTCCGAGGCGCGGCTGCATCATGTTAAAATGGTTTAGTATGTTTTGAGGTGACCTCTGGCGCTGTTCTCTCTTGCGTGCTAGCCATTGTTGTTCTGCGGGGTGTGTCTGAGCTGCGGCTGTGTGCTTGATTCTCGGGCTTACCCTGCCAGCGCAGGCTCTTGCAAAGAGCATGGAATAACCAGCAGGAGGCAAAGAAACCTCATCCAGTGGCTACATGGTGTGCAGGCGGCACCTGGCCCTTACTGGCAAGCCTGGGGAAATCAGTGTCCATCCCTGGCCCCTGCTGGAGCGTGGGGGCAGGACAGTATTGATAGAAGTGCAGCAGCCCGTTAAATTTGCAGTCGCTGTGGAGGGTCACAGAGTCGAACGGGAAGGTTGGATTTGGAACCAGGATGAGTGTTTTCATTCATGTTGCCATTAGCAGCTGGCACTGAGCGGCATGCGCTGCTTGCTCCAGGGCGCACAATGATCACCCCATGTGTCAGGAGGCGGAGGTCTCTTTTATACACCTCCTCTTCAGCTGTGCTGGGGGGCTCTCCTGGCCTTCCTTTGAAGCAGCCGGCACTGGGCACTGCTGAATGCAGGTTCCTAGTGGAGATGGACCACAGTACTCTCCTACAGCAAATCCTTTGGCTGGCAACCTCTTCGGATAGCAGTTCCACCATAGGGGCATGGAGGGTGGGAGTGGAGGGCTCTGCTGGAGGTTGCATCTTGCAAGCACTCTGGTGACGGGCAGAGCTGGGAGGGGGACCCCTCTCTTCCAGGGGGCTCACGGCAGAGAAGGGGTGTGTATGTGGACAAGGCCACGGTGCTAAGGTTTTGGGGACAGCCTGGCTAGTGCACGTGGAGCAGGCAAGAACATGATGGATCGGGTTTGCCACAGGGCGCAGAAGAAATACTGAGGGACCCTTGCTGGCAGTGGGGGATGGGAGGGAGGAGGAGATGGAAAAAGCAGAGGGGAAATCGGTGTGGTTCCTGGAATGCAGGGAGTTAAAATTCCCACATGATTCCAGCAGAGTCTTTTCTGCTCTGGCCTGCGTCGCCTCCTCTGAATCAGGAAAGGGGGCTCAGCAGAGACATCCCATTAAGGAGAATTGAACCTAGGAGTCTCTTCCCATTCCCTGACTGAGGTGGGCTCTCTGGGTTGAAGCGATCGATCGGGCACAAGTGGAGGTCTGAGCAGGGGTCTGTCACCTGGCTGCAGCTGCACTGGAAGGGGAAAGAGCGTGAGCTCAGCCTGAAGGTGGCCCACGTGGTGGTGATCGCTGTGTGCATTTCCTCAGCCAGTGTGTCCCCAGAGCCCAGTTCAGTGTGGCAGTGAGGGCGCAGGAGAATCCCCAGAATGAGTGCTCCCTCCTCTGGTTCTCCCTCTGCCTGGCCTGCTTTTCTGCCTCTGGAGCACGAAGCTGCCATGCAGTTTGTTCCCTCCCTTGTCCTGGCTGCTATGTGACACCAGTGACCTTGCCTCCCTGTAAGCTCAGGGACCTGGCTGGGCTGGCCCCGCTGGGGTGAGGCCACCCCCATTGAGATGGAAATGAGCTCGGAGTCCTGAGCTCTGGAGGGGTCCCTCCTGTCAGAGCCATTGTGTCCATTTGGAGGATGTACTGCGGACTAATCTGGGCCTTTCAGGCAGGAGAATAGGCCCTGCGTCCCACTGATGGGAAAGGAGAAAGGGGGGTGGGGAGGCACAGGGCTGATAATAGAGGTAGCTATTCAGATGGTGGTGGCCTATAGACGTTGCTGGTGCGGAAAGGGGCAGCTCTGGAATCCAGGCACGCCTTTGTCTGTCCTGACCAGCACAGATGAATGGTGTCTGAAGCATCTCACTGAGTCCCTCCACGAACCTGCTGCCTGCCTGAGGGAACCTGCCCTCCAGTGAGGTGGGGAGTTAGCTGCTTCTTGTGGCCCATTTATTGGCTCTTTGGGAGTCAGTGTCACTTTCTGCTCCACCTTTAATGTTCCAGGTCAGCTGAGTGCCAAAAAACTAAAGCAGATGGGGAGGCCCTACTTACCAGCAGGGTGGGGTTGGGACAAGCTCCTAGCAGAGGAGCAGGAGGGGGTGGTAGAGACATTGATGCCTACTGCTCAGAGAGAGGTTCTAAGGTGGATGCATTCCTGAGAGCAAATCTGGCTCCTAGTGATCTCATGGTGGGCCTTGATTGAGTTGCTGGATGCCCCTTTTCTGGCCTGCCAGTATCAGGCTGTAGGCTATGGCGGCCCTGCAGAATACAGTGTGTTCATCTGGTTTAGCTAAATGACCTTAGTGTAGCAGTCAAGGCATGGCAGCTGGGCTGTTAACACCTATTGCAGCTTGCAGCGTGAGTTCAAGCCTACAGCACAGCCTGGGGTTGAACTTATGCAGCTTCTCCGAGTTAATAGCTCAACTGCTGTGTCTTCACTGTAGTTTTTAACCCAAGTTAGCTAAGCAAGGTTACAAACACCCTTGCTTTTGCAGACTGGTGTGGATTGCCCTGCAGGGGTCTGGCTTTGCATTACCCATGTTGAGCATGGTAAATCCTGACTTGCCAGGGGAGCAGGAAGGTTGGAACCCATGAGCCCTGCTGCTTCTCCAGCAGCTCCTTGGGTTGGGCTGAGCCATGGGTTGGTAGCAAGGGCAGCCTGTGTGTGTCGCAGGGCCACAACACGTATAGGCAGAGGTGGCTGGTAAGTTGGCCCTTACTGATTCCCCTATGGCCTGACCTCTGTGGTTTCTTTGGCAACTCCCAGGTACATGTGACTGAAGCTGTGGAGACCTCCAGCCTTGGAGGAAAATCCATCATACATCAAGAGTGAAAAAGGTGCAGGGAGACTGAAAAAGGACTGGGCAGGGCTTGGGAGCTAGAGGCTGAGAGGCTGGCTGCTTCCTCGGCCGTTGAAGGCTGCTGCTGGAGCCCATCCCAATTCTCTGAGCCTTTTGATATTTGCAGTGCATTCATCTATGTCGCTTGGGGCCCGCCCCCCCAGAGCGCTTGTGTACAGCACACACTCCGCCAGTATGGCCCAGGCCTGCGAAGGCTTGAGACAAGCAGCTGTTGGGATTCCTTTGTGCCTCTCCCTTGCATTCATTAATGATCAGTTGGTCTTTATGAAATGGGGGAAAATGCAGGTGGTTGTTATGGCTGAACTCATACAGCGAACGTGGGGATTTAGCCAGGGCCTTGGAGATCAGAAGCCTGGGCTGAAATTTCTGCTTGGGGAGGGATTGTAGACGAGGGCTAGGGGATGGTAAGGGATAGGACTGTGCCGCACATGGCCTGCTGCTAATAAGAGAGCAGATCCTCTTGGGAGGAGCAGCTCGAGGCATTTGCTTTTCAAGAGAGCTGATAGATTATTTTGAGGTGGAGGATGGGGGGGCAGGGAATTAAATCCAATCCCCTGATGCCCAGGAAGCATGCGTGGCTTGCTGTGCTGTGATTAAAGTCCAGCGGAGCCATATCCCTCAGCCTTGATCCTGTGAAGGTTTTATTTGACCTGTACCATACAAGGCGGCAACAGAATCCAGGCCACGTTCATAATCCTGGAGTTCCTCACACTGGAGCAAACACCCGAGGGCTCTGATCATCAAGGCAGCAGAGACAAGAGATGTGGTAGGAGGATTTAGATGGGCCAGTAGGCTTAACAGGATAAGGAAAGCCATCTTCCAGCCGTAGGAGACTTGGGTGCTAATCCTGGTTTAGGCCACGATAAGAATAATATTTAGCATTTTATATGAGGATGCTTTACAAGTGATAAGAGTTTGATGGATTCTCAGCTTAATCCTTCAACTGGACATGTCATTATACCCTCCCAGGGTTAGGTGTAACTGGCATGGCTCACCCAGGAGTACGCTGGGGTTAGAATAGCTGGGGGCAGGGGGCAGTCTGTAGCAGGTCAGGAGTTGGTGGGGGATACTCAGAACAGTGGCAGCAGAGTCCTGAAAGCCCCAGAGGTCATGGTTCTGGGATGGATTTTGGTACCATTTCCCCTTCTCTTGGTCTGGTTCCGAGGTGTTCGACTCTCCCTCTGTTCTCTTCAACTATTTGAATTCTCTCGTCCTGTGGTAGACAGCCCTGTCTCCCTTCCCTCCTGTTTCCCGCATGGTGTGGCTGTGGGACGGGTGCACTTCTGCCAGCTGACGGATATGAGGCACTGCTCTCCGAAGGGACCAGTTACATATCCTTTTTGCCCATGGCAATATCACCGTTCTCTCACTTCATGGGGAGAAATACGAAAGTGCAGAGACAGCCACGCGCTCTCTCAGGTGGGGAAATTCACCCACAGTCAGTGTTCCCTGTCAGCTGAGCGCTTGGGTGGCGGGTCGGAAGGGTTTCAAGTGCTGCTCACCTGCTCAGCAGAGCACCCACAGCTGGCAGTATGTGTTTCTGTTGGTGGTGCACATCACAAAATTTATTCTGCCCACGGATGGAAAATCTTAGAGGCATCCCTGCCTCCAACCCCCTCCTGCTCTAATGCTGGAATCAAGGGAGGAAAAAGAAAGTGGAGATTAAATAGCGGGGAAATTTTGGTGATGAGGTCAGGCGAGTGGCTGTGGACAGAGGGAGACCCCTTGCTTGGGACACTGAAATCCATGGATGGGTTTGGTGCTGGTCTTGGGGATTCCCAGACTTTTTGCTAGCATGGACCTCATTTACATGGGAGCAGTCACAAACACATTACATCCCTGTGGTAAAGACAGCGATTGCCCGCATGGAAAGCAATAGTAGGAAAGTCATTCAATGACTGTTTAGCTTCTTATAATGCAGCTTGGCAGGCAGAAAGGAGGAGGTGAGCCAGCGTCATGCGACAAACCCGTGCTCTACAGTTTACGAGTTTGGAAATGAGAACAGATTACTGGGAACAATCCCATGTTGGTGTCCAGAGAAGGGTGGGATAATTTAATAGGATGTTTCCATCTCTAATTTACATGATTTTATCACATTGCGCTCTGCGGGACAGGGGTTTTCAGTTGCTGCATGTCTGTACAGTGCCTGGTGCAGTAGAAGCTTTATGTGGTTAAGGAATATAGGTGCTACAGGAATGTAAATAATATAATAAGGCAGTGCTGTTATTGTTGTGCACTTGATGGATACTGTTTTTAGCCTAGCATAATCCGAATAGAAATGGGAGAAGCAATGCCAGGTTTAAAAATACCATCAATTTTTATTAGATATGACTTTAATTGTGTCTTTCTGTACAAAACTGCCAGAGTTTTTGCTCTCTCTTTTAAGCTGTTTGTTTACTGTTTTGAATTTTATTAGTTTAGACTTAAAATGTGAAACTGACCAGTCTATTTCTCTTTCATTTCACTTACCTGGTTTACCTGAAATTTCAAAATGTTGCTCTTTGTGTTTCTGATGTTGCAGAGGGTAGTGTTAGTTTGGAAGGGGGGTGGGAGGGTGTAATTGAACTAAATCCAAAGATCCTGAGAGCATTTCTGTTCATCTCATAGCCTCCAGCCTTTTTAGACAGGCTCAGAGTACCCAACATATTTTCTTTGAAGACCTAGTTAAAACTTTATAGCAAGCTTCTCCTCTGGGTCTGTTATTCCATAACTGTCCATGATGGTGGTTTCTTTACCAAGTAGAGGGATGTTTCAGAGAAAGGTGAGACTAGCTAGATCTGATCCTGTCTCAGGCAGCTCTGCTGCTTTCTTCATTTCTAGTGCATTTTGGTCTTCATAAATAGCACAGTAGAGGCTTCGTCCCTCCAGGGCAGGGATAGTATAGCTGTGTTTCCCACCCCAACAGAAAGCTGCTGGTATGAGAGTTGGACACCCCCTCTCCTGCCTTTGCCCTTCTCTTGCTTCGTTTGTGGACAGACCCACTGGAAGAACAAATGTTGCTGTAATGTAATTTTCAGACAAACAGTAATCCAGGGACAATGTTACATTCATGAAACTGGCTTAATGTGATGAAATTTAATGAGGTAATTTGTGTGCTACTCTGGGCTCCTGTGATATGAAGGCCCTGCACTGGGGAAGCAGCACCCCTCATGGATATGTAGGCTCCTGTCCAACTTTCCTCCTCTCACCGCACTGAACACTGAGTCTGTTTTCCTTCCTTGACTGCAGAGCTTACACACATTTTAGATGGCTTCATGTGGCCTGGCCAGAATGGGTTGATGCTGGTCATATGGTGAATGGTGGGAATCTCCTATCCATGCCATCTTGCTGAAAGGAAGTGCTTCACCCTCTGAGTACAGGCTGACACCAACAGAGCTGCTGCCCTCCAAGGCAGTATTTCTCAACCCGTTTTTATAAGGTACCCCCAGTTCCTACGCTTTTCAGACAATTTTTTTTTCTACCATTTCAACACATTTGTTTAAACAACTTAATGGTAACTGGTTGGTTGGAAGAAATTGCCTATAGACAATAAACTCACCGTTGTGCTTATGACTGTGCAAAAAGGATAAATAAAAGAATTAAATGAACATAAAATAGTCCAATTTTTTTATTCATAAATGGGTTGAGAAACACTGAGTTAACGTACTCTCTGGAAGAGTGCTGCATACTCCAAGGAGTACATATACCCCTGGTTGAGAACCACTGCTCTAAGGCCGGGGTGTGCAAAGTGGGGGGCTGGCCCCCTCTGGGGGTGTTTGTGAAATTACATAAGTTGTGGAGCGGGGGGGGGGCAGCACGATCAGCTGCTGGGTCTCGGGCTCATCCATCTCATTAAAAATATTGAAATGTGTTACTGATGTTATGTCTCTGTATTCACATTTAGATACCAATTATTAAAGTTTTTACATCCCACAGACTTGTGTTCTTACATGTGCTGGAAGGCCTTTTCTTTTCTTTTTCATATGAACTTAACCAAAATTTCTGTCAGTTTGGATTAGATTAGAGAGGTTGGGCGACCCTGCTAATTGCAGTGACAAAAAACGGGGCCCAATGTAAAAAGTTTGCTCACCCCTGCTCTACGTTTTATAGCACAAGAACAGCCTCTGCCAGGCTGTGGGCGTCAAAGTTTGCCAGACTGTATTTGCTCTGTGGCTTTTTCTAGGCCTTTATGAAGTGGAAACACCCCATTCCTGCCACACAGGGCTTTTTAATGTGACTACCGCTGCCCACCTGGGCTCTGTAGCTATAAAGGTTAGGAAAAGGCTAAGGAGAAATTCCCCTCTGCTCCAGACTGCCTGGTTGGGCAGCGCTGGGTCTGAATAGCCTGCTCCCCCCAGGGCTCTTCTTTTCATCAGCGTTATTTCTTCCTGTAAACTTTATTTGGCTCAAACCCTGCTGAGCTGCCTTTCCTCCCGCCTCCTGTTAATAGCGGATGTGCTGCCTGCTCTGGGGTCCTTTGTTAAGGCAAAGCCCCAGGTATTAGCCGCTCCGGGGTGTGCAACACCAGGGCCAGGCATTACAGTGGGTTTCTGTGATTAATGCTGGCTGCGTTGAAAGGCTCCTAAGGATTCCGCTTTTAATCTCGGCTCCTTGATCTCTGCCCTTTGGGGCTCCCCAAGTGGGGAGCGTGTTCTCTGTGCTTGTCACTCCCCCACAGCATGCAGGGGTTGGGCTGCTACTGGCAGGGGGGAATGTGTTCACTGTCCCTGGATGATGTTAAAGCCCATTCCCGTTCCTCTTCCTGTGATGTGATTGCTGCTGGGAGGGGAGTTACGCAGCTAGATAAGTAGTCTAGTGGCAATGGTCCATGTGCAGGGGTTGGCACTCAACGAAGCAAGCTCCAGCTATGGATACTGCTGCAGCAAAGCGCCCAAGGATCGGGGGAGAGCTATTCCCAACAGCAGCAAAAAGAACATGGTCATCCTCCCAGCCCTGATCCATCCTCTGTGTCCCACCCTGGGCCATGCGGAGTGGGGTGGATAACAGCTCTCTCGCTCCCCCCTGGGAGCAGTATTCTTATTATTGGAGCTGATTCTTTAGTCATGAGGTTTCAGAAGTACCCGGCCCTGCAGAAGGAGTTCGCTCTCTGGCCCTCTGTGCAGAGAGGTCCTAAGTGCCGTGAGATCCACTGGGAAAACCGCTGCCCTGTCTTTGGCCAAGCTTCCCCAGCACCATGGACATGGGGATCAGGCATTGTTGAATGGCAGTGCTCCCTGCAGCAAAGGCGGGGGTGATGCAGCTGCACTGTGGTGTGAGCAAGGGCTACCTCGTATCAAACCTGTTAACCACTCCGCTTTGACTGTCCCAGAAAGGCTTCTGCCCTGGGAGGTCACTTGCCTTCAAGGGGTGATAACCTTTGATCTTTGTTTTATACAAACAGTTGCAGATGAGCCTTCTCCCCTGGGTCACAGGGCAGAGCCGAGAGATCACCAGGCAGGTCAGGTTGGCTTTTGTGTGGTCGGGAGCGCCTGCATGTGTATTGCCCAGTGTTGAGATGATATGAAAGTGGCTGGGTTGCTGGGCTGGGCTGCTGGCTGGTGCAACGCTAGGGATAAGAAGGAGCATTTTCTGTGTGGCCGCGCCTGTTGGGAGCTTGCTGTCAGGTGTGGTAAGGTTCAGGGGAGTGGAAGTTGGGTGATGAGTGTGACAGCGCCCCCCGCAGCGGTACTGGGGGTCAGGTTGAAAGCCCCGGGGGTGGACGTGCATGGTATAGAGGCCAGGAGATGGCCTGCCCCGGGTGTTAGTAAAGCAAATGGAGACAAGGTGAATGTAATGATGTCAGAATATCTTTCCCTGCCTTGGCATAGACCAGCTCAAGAACAGGGAGTTTCCTGGGCAGATGAGAGGGATGGACATTTATAGCTGGGAAGGAGGAGGGGGATCTGGTGTGGGAGGAGAAATGGGCTAGCGGGGGGTTCCAGATGTAGGCCCTAGCACTGTAGGGGGTAGGGATGAATTTCCCAAGCTGAGGGAACATGTGTGGGTCTGTGCCTGGTATATTTCTTCAGTTAACCATGCCATGCCAGATCCCTACAGGACTGTTATGCCCAGACTTTAGGGGAAATCTCTCACCACTTCAGCCTGGCTGATGGTTGCAATGGCAGGAGAGCCAGCATAGGTGGAGTGCCGGCCTGTTTTCCCGCTGTGTTGTCTAGTCCTGCTCAGACTAGTGGCTCTCTGAAGGATTGTCTGACGGTGGCATAGAGAAAGCTGTAGGGTGTGGTAGATGTAGTGCAGAGCTGCTCTCGGTTCAGGCTCCTGGCTGCTCTTGGGTATGCAAAGGAGCAATCAACAGATGCGTGTGCGCTGTTTCCTGCTTTGTGAGAGTCTAGGTCTGGCTGAGGAAACCTCTGGAGAACTGACTGGAACGTTATGCGGGCTGGAGTTAAGGCAGCTTTCCTCGCCTAGCTCTGCTGATGTCCCTCCGTCCTGGTCTCACAGCACCTGGTATTCTAGTCCTATTCCATCCTCCCAACTTGACCAAGTTTGCGGGGGTCAGCTTGCCTACTACTCAGGCCCTGTTTTTGAAGGCTGAATTGCCAGTGCCCCTCAATCCTGACCTGCAGCAGACACACTTGGCCATGCCAAACTTTTTATGGGCATTGTCGGAGGAACAGATGCCTCCAGAGAACTAGGCTGAGCCCCACCAACTCCACAGGGGTTGAACTCAAAGTTAGAGGGACAAAATGCGAGTGACTTCAAGCCCTTTGCCATCCTTTCACACCCAGTGTTTACTCTCAGCTGGCTGCACTGAGCCTGGAGAGCAGACAGAGAAAATGGCTGCAGGGTGAACAGCTGAGAGGGAGTTTTCATTTGAAGTTCTGTAAGGGGTGGGCATCACAAACCTGTAGAGTCCAGAGAACTTGGTCAGAAACTGGGGAGCACTGGGTCTTAAGGAGGAGGCTCAAGACATTGTGAAGAGCTGCCCTAGAGATGCAGGCAGGGGACACAGATGAGTCCCTTTCAACTCAGTGTGTTCAGAGGACATGTCCAAAAGGAGATGCACAAGGGTTCAGGAGATCGGCCCCTTTACCTAGCATTGGGCAAGTGGTGTGTGCCCTGTGGGTGCATCTGTCTAGTGGTGAGACAAGGGGAGCTGTATGTTTTCTGCTCAGGAATGAGCTGGGGAACACAGGCATGTGTCACGTAGTCCCATGCTGCATTACTGCTGATAGAGCAGTAATAGTCCAGGGAAGACCTGGGTCTGCCATTTGGCACCATGTTGGAGGGTATCATTACAGGGTGAGAGGCTCAGCATTGGGCATGCCAGGACACTTTGGCACCAGGGTGGCAAGGAATAGCAGCCCTGCTGATGACAAGAGGAAGGAAAATGGCACCAAAGTTGCCAGAGCGGCTCAGGCCGACCATTTTCCCTGCAGTGGTGTGGGTGGGTGGAAGGGAAATAATGGTTTCAGCTAACAGTGAGGTACCAGGAACATTGGGCAGTGCCACAGAGGGTTAAATGCTGCATAGACTTCCCTAGAGGGGTGGTTTGGATTAATGACTTGGCTGCAGGAGGCTCTGCAGGTAGGACAGTGATGGTGCATTTGGCAGCCAAAAGATGCTAGCTACAGGGACTTGAAGAGACTTGGATGCTGCAGTTAACGTTCCTGTGATGGTTGGGACTGTGGGAGGTCCCTGCAAAGGGAAGATGTTTTCTGGAGCTGTCTATCCCAGGTCTGTTCTTCCTGCGACAGGTAAGGAAGATGATTAGTCAGAGCGAATGGGAGGTTAGGCAGCAGGTTTAGTCTCTTAGGTGAGGTTTGTTGCTTAAGACCATCTGCATCTGCTGCTGGATGGGCTTTGAACTGGTGGCTGAAATTGCAGCCCTAGCAACACAGCTCCTGGATTGGAGCTGCTGTTCATCACAGACTCATAGATTCTAAGACCAGAAGGGACCATTGTGATGATCTAGTCTGGCTTCCCCCAAACAATTCTTAGAGCAGAATCTTGAATTTTAAAAATTCAGTGATCCAGACTCTATCATGTCTCTTGGTAAATTGATCCAGTAGTTAAGTAATCCCACCATTAAAAATGTATGCCTTCTTTCCAGCCTGAATTTGTCTCGCTTTCAGCCACTGGATTGTGTTACATCTTTATCTGCTAGATCAGTGGTTCTCAGGCTTTCCAGGCTACTGTACCCCTCTCAGGAGTCTGATTTGTCTTGTATACTCCATGTTTCGCCTCACTGAAAGACTGCTTGCCTACAAAATCAGACCAAAAACAAAAGTGCCACAGCACACTACTACTGAAAAATTGCTTATGCTCTCATTTTTACTATATAATTATAAAAGAAATCCACTAGAATGAGATTTAAGTACAATATTTATAGAGTACAGTATATAGAGCAGTATAAACATTTCATTGTATGAAATTTTTGTTTGTACTGACTTCACTCAAGCTTTTTATGTAACCTATTGGAAAACTAGGCAAATATCTAGATGACCTGAGTGTCCGGGGAAGACTTCTGCATATCCCCACAGGTACATGTACCGCTGGTTGAGAATCATTGTGCTAGAGCGAAGAGCCTGTTAAATATTTGGTTCCCATGTTGGGACCTATAGATTGTAATCGTCACTCTAAGGTAAATAGATTTGATGTTTCTTGAGTCTGTGTAAGGCAGGTTTTCTAATCATTTAATCATTGTTGTAGCTCTCCTTTGAGCTCTCTTCAGTTTATCAATATCATTCTTGCATTGTGAGCACCAGAATTGGATACAGTATTTCAGTTGTGATTGCACCAGTACCAAATACGGAAGTTAAATAACTTCTTCACTCCTATTCAAGACTCTCCTGTTTATACACCCAGGTTCGCATTAGCTTTTTTGGCCACAGTATTGCACTGGGAGCTCATGTTCAGGTGATTATCTAGCATGATCCTGTAACTTTTTTGAGTCTCACTGCTTCCCAGGATATATTCCCCTGTTGTGTAAGAATGCCCTACATTTTTGTTCCCAGATGCATATTTTTACATTTAGCCATCTTAAATACCTACTGTTTCCTTGTGCCCAGTTTACCAAGCAATTTGAGCCAATAACCTTTTCTCTGTTTTTCACCACTCCACTAGTTTGTGTTGTCTGCCAAGTTTATCAGTTTTTAATTTTGTTTTCTTCCAGGTCATTGATAAAAATATTAAATAATACAGGTCCAAGGGCAATCTCAGTGAGACCCCACTGGAAACAGACCCACTCAGTGACAATGCCTCCTTTTGTAGTTGCACTTTGAGACCTATCAGTTAGCCAGGTTTTATCCAATTTAATGTGTCCATATTCATTTTTAATCAAAATATTTTGTGCTACCAAATCAAACACTTTACAGAATCTAAGCATATTACATGAACACGGTGTCTTTTATCAGCTACGCTTGTAATTTTGTCAAAAAAATACCAAGTTAGTTGACAGGATCTATTTTCCATAAATGCACATTGATTTGCATTACTTACATTATTCGCCCGCCCCCCAGCTCTTTATTAACAGAGTCCTTTATCAGCTATTCCATTATCTTGCCCAGGATCGATGTCCAGACTGACAGGCCTATTATTACTTGGGTCATTTTATTTACCCTTTTCAAAAATTGGCACGCCATTAATAGCTTTCTTCTAGCCTTATGGAACTTCCACAGAACTCTTAAGACTTATTGAAAATCAACATTAAAGGTCCAGTGAGTTCCAGAGCTAGCTCTTTTAAAACTCTTGTATGCAAGTTAGCCACACCTGCTGGTTTAAAAAAGTCTAGCTTTAGTAACTTCTGTTCCCTTTCTACTTGTATCTTTTGGAAGGAATTGGGATGTGCTATCACCATAGGGTAGGATTATTTCAGCTGTTCCTCTCTTCTCCCCTGAACTAAAATATTCCTCAATGACTTCTACCTTTTCTGCATTCTTGATAATTCTGCCATTTCCATCTAGGAGGTACTACTTGTTTTCCACAGCTGCAGCATTGCACTGCAAGAATGATACCTGTGTGTACAGTGCCATGGGCTCTTTGTGGATGGAAGTTGATCTCATCCACACCTGGTTGACAGAAGGTATGTTTGCTTAAGTCAGGACCCAATGATCAGTTAATTAGGCCCTTGATGTGGTGAATATTCCCCCGACTCTTGGGTGGGTCAGAACCCACCATTTGGCAAACACTGATTAGCGGTTAGGGCAAAAGACTCCGAGGCCAGGACACCTGAATTCTATTCCTGCTTCTGAGAGTGGATAGATACATAGTTGGAACACATGATTAGGAGGCGGGACTTCTGGGTTTTGTTCTCTGTCACTGGCTCTGCCTCCTACAGATCAGGTTGTTGCCTGCCTCTATCCAGAGTGGTGCACAGAGAGTTATGAGATGTGTCTGTAAAGCACTTTGTGATCCTGGTGTGGCAAGTGTGATGCAGAGGTAATGTTATCTGCTGGCTTGTCTTGGTGGGTGGGCACAGATTCCCCAGGGGATGGACGAGCCTCCGACTTTTTCTTTGAATGAGAATCTTCTATGTTTTCTGTTAAAGTTGGTTAAAACTGCCTAGCAGCCACTGAACAGAATGCAAATAAAACAGTTCTAGGGGAAAAAAGTGGCACACTGTCTGTGTCTCTTCAAATCTTCCGAAAAGAAGTCTGAGTTTCGGCCAGAGCGACCGTAGCTGGGATTAGCTGTGGAGAACAGCTGTAACAGGAAGTCTCACATGTTGGTAGCACCATTCATTGGGACTCCCAGGACGTTTGGTCACACTTATCCCAGTTCCATGTGGAATTGCACATGCAGAAGGTGGCCCAGCAGGTGTGCTGGGCCCGGCACTAGAGCTGAGGTGTTCCTAGCTTCCAGCCCTGTGGTCAGGCCAGGAGGGCACCTTTGTGGTGTTTGAGTGAAAGTGCCTGCAGCGCAGGAAAGGGGACCGCTGTCTCCATGGGAGCGCATTGGCTCGGGCCTTTTCATTTCAGCAGCCTTAGTGGTAGTTTAGGAGGTGGGTGCTCCTAGCTGTGCGGCTCCGGTTCCTGCCATCCCGCTTTGCGCTAGAGTGGTCCGGCCAGGCAGCTTTAGGACAAGGTGGTGGCCCATCTTGGCCTGAGTTGGAGGGAATGGTCTGTTTGGAGGTCAGCTGGGAAGGGCAAGGCCCAGCCTGTGGTTTCGGTAATAACCATGGGCGGTGCCCAGCATGGTGAGAGGCAGGTGACAGAGCTGGGCTGCAGCCTCAGGTGGAGGGGGGGAGCATAAATGACTGTGGGGAGATTTTGCTTCCTGGTATTTCTGGAGGCCTGAGGAGCTCTTGTCAGTCAGCCAGGAAGGGGTGGTTGACTACTAACACCTGTGTATGTTGAAGAGCTTTGTGTGGGCTTGTAATGCAGGGAGTGGAAGGGCACACGCTTGTGGGCTTGGACTTCAATCACTGGAAACAGTCCTGCCTCTCTGCCTTGCAGTGTGGTGCATCATTCGTGGCACTGTGTCCAGCCCAGAAAATATGATGGGCTTCAGGGTCCCTCAGCCTCCCTCAGTTAACTGGGCGGGGGGGGAGCCTTGCTAGAGGAGGGATTGTTCTGCTCATACTGGGTGGGTGGTGCCCCAGGAGCATAAAGGCTCGTGACAGCCTTATGGCTTAGGACTCCCCAGGCTGTGGGAATGGAGCAATGAATAGCCCTTGTGTCTGGTCCTGCTGCTGGGCAGATTGCCAGTGCTTACATGTAATGTGGTGGGCTCTTGCTTTTCTTCTTTATAAGAGTAGCCCTGGTGTACCCAGCTCAATGCATTGGGGTCTCAGTTCCTGGCCTGAGGTGTTGGCCCTCCATTCTCTGATGTCTTGGGAAGCACTGGACTATTGGATCCTCAGTTACTCGCTGTCTGAACCTTGTGGTGTGCGACTTTCCTCACCTGAGTCAGTGCAGAGCAGTGGCTCAGCCTAAGCACACTTCCTTGGCTTGAGCGCCATTTGAATGATGTGATTGTGCCCTCTTTTGCACTTAGCTTGTCTACAAGACTCCTTGGATATCTACCTCTCCTCCCTTGCCCACTCAGAGCCTCTGTACCCAGAGCTCAGATCCAGTCATGCAGTATTCTCCTGTCTGAAGGAAAAACCCTTTGGGCGGTGGAGGGGCAAAAGAGGCTCAAGGTCCACTTTGCTGCAAGGCTGGGACAGACACGCTACACTGAGCTGCTTCCCTAGTGCTAGTTGGTTCCTGGCAGATTTCTGCTCCCCATGAATGTGTGCCACATGGTGCTGCTGCATGTCTCAGCCAGAGTCGAGGCAACCAGACGTGATGGAAAAGCAATGCCGCTAGTGAGGAGTGTGGTGGCGGAATGTTAGCTGTGTCTCCCTGGCAGCAGCTGTGATGGGGAGGGCTTTGGGAAGAAACAAACTTGGCTGTCGAGTAAGAATCTCCAAAAACCATGCCCCCTCCTCCTGTAAAACACCTGTGGGGGCTTTTCTCACATCACTCTACGGATGGGTGCTTCCAGGCTTGAATTCCACATTTGTTTCCCTAAGGCTGCCCTGTCTCTTCCCTCTCTTTCCTGTTGTTTATGAGCCTCCAGATGAGTGTTTTACACTCAATGTTTAAAATTAAAGACATTTCTTTTCTAGTGGGTGTGGAGGCAAACTCCCTCTTCGCATGAGGTGTGTTTGTTTCTTTAAATAAGGGAGTGTTGTCTAGTGATCAGCGCAAAGGAGCGGAAGCCCAGGTTCCTGGGTTCTCTGTGTCCATATGTGTTAATCATGTAACTTGTCTAAGCCCTCATTTCCCTCTTTCTAAATTAGGTACAGAAGTACCCAGTTTGCAAGGGATGGGAGCTATGGTGGAGTTGAGTCCTCATTTTAGCAATGCTACTGAATCAGAATTCTTCCCATTCTGCACTGTTGCAAAGGACTCTGCAAGGGACAGAACAACGGTCATTCAGTCCTTGGATTTCCTTTGCAAAGTCAGAATGAGCATCGTACTTTGTCATACATGTCAGGATGGAGCAACTCTTTCTCTTAAAGAGGTAACAGCACAGTAACAGTCAAGACTGATCAGATGAATGTGTCTTTAGACTGTCAACTCTTCAGGGTCAGGACTGTCAGTAGTGTGTGAAGGGTGACTAGTACAATGGGCCCTGATCTCAGCCAGGGCTATTAAGGCGCTACGGAGACATAAATTGATGCCTTATTTCTGGTCTGAATTTGTCTAGTTTCAACTTCCAGCCGTTGGGTCATGTTGTACCTTTATGTGTGTGATTGACGAGCCCATTAAATGTTTGTTTCCCATGTAGGCACCTTTAAATCAGTGGTGGGCAGCCTGTGGTCTCTTGGGGTTGTGTGTGTGGCTGGTGTGACATTTTGCTGGTTTCCGTCCATGTAGTTTTTTTTCCTATTGGTATCAGTAAAGTGACGTGCACATTCAGTAAACCCCCGACTTACACATAGGGTACATGCCTGAGCAGCCACGTGTAAGTCAAAATTCAAGTAAGTCGGGACGGGTCCTCTGTCCTGGTTGTGCCTGGCTCCCTGATCTTATGAGCAGCAGGGAGCCCAGAGCCAGGTGCAGTAGCGCTGGTCAATTTCCTGGCTCCTGCAAGTGGTGGACGGGGGGCAGACCAGTGCGGTGAGGCGGCTGCTCCCTGGCTTCTCCCAGCTAGGAGAGCCAGGGGCTGGAGCCGGCAGGCAGAATGTTGCACTGCCGGCTGGACTCCACTTGCTGATTTCAACTTGCGTTCATCCAAGTAATGTGTAAATCTGGATTTTACTGTATAGCAAAGGTCTGTGAAATGAGGTGCATGTTGATCCCACACAACATTGACTATGAGAGCTGTGCGGTCCCTCTGCAGCCAATCAAAGCACGGCTACAGTTCAGGCAGTACATCCCGCCAATTCTAGGTACTCAAGTGCAGGTAGTAAAACTACCCTGTCCCAGGAGGCTGTCCTAGTTATGACAGTCTTGTGGCCCACTGAAATGAAGGAGGGCCACTCTTGAGGCCCACTCACTAGCCTGGATTGCCCATTGCTGCTTTAGATAGTCGTCTCCAGCCCTTATCGGAGTTCTTGTGTCGTGGGTGCTGTCTGTTCTGCAGCCAGACCTCTCAAATCGCTTCCTGAAGCCGGTCAGTATCGTTACCCAATTTTATATATGGAGAAATGGGCCCAGGGGCGTGAAGAGGTTCACGCCAGAACATCCCGCCGTGGATAGAACCTAGGCTTCTTCAGTCCTAGCCGGCTGTGCCGTGCTGTGCCCCTAACCGTAGCTGGCCTTTTCAAACCTCAGGCAGGCGCTGTCTTCCAAGGTGAGCATACAGTGCCTCACAGCTATAGCAGAAATAGCAGTCTACTGGAAACAGGAGAGTCCTTCCCTCTGTTAATAGTTCATGTTATTAAAAGGGAAAGAATTAACCCCCCTCCCACCAAAACAACAAAGAAACCCAAAACTCCCCCCCCCCCCCAAATATCTTGTCACTGCTGGAGCTGTTTGCTGGCTTTTTGCAATCTGCGCCTGGGCAGTGGTTCAGCTGTGCTCTCACTCTCCGCTTAGCTTTGTTCTCAGACTGTCCTGGCTGTTCTCCTGCTTGTGCAGCCAAAGTTTTGTTTCAAACCAGATATAAAAGGTTTGACTGTAAATTGAACCCACGTCTCAGAAGGCATTTCTTATTTACATTGCATTTTGTCCGTCTGTTGTTTGTATCTATCCCCTATCTAAGTCTGGGGCCACAGCCACGCATGGCAGGCAGAGTCATAATGTCTTTGAAAGGTTCGTAGCTGATGTTGGATGGGTTAACACCAAATTGGATTTCCCCCACCTGTGGCAGTTGCTGCCCTGTGCACTTATGGGCAGTGGTGGTAGGCATTTTTTTAAAATTTTACTTTTTTTGGTTAAAAAAAAGTGGTGGATTTTCTTAAAAAATAAGTGGGGATAAATTACTGTTTGTTTTTTTTTGTGGATTTTTTTCCCTAATTTTTATACAGTAGACCCCGGAGATACGTGCATTCACATTGCGCAAATCTCAGGTTAATGTGATTGTGATTGGCGGGGAGCTGGTGCCAGGCTCTGGGCTGCCAGTCACTCCCAGGAGCCGGGAAATTGACTAGTGCAGCAGCGCTGGTCAGTTTCCTGGCTCCAGTGCAGGTCTAGCAGCCCGAGCCAGGCCAGCTCCCCGCTCCTGTCAGGGGCAGCTGTCAGGGGTGGCAAGACTCAGATTGTTGCCCTTTACAGGAGCAGTTTCACAGTTCCTGTCAGGGGTGGCAGTCTGAGTCTTGGCTGCCACCAGGTTCAAGCTCCATGCTGCTCACAGGAGTCAAGAAGCTGTTCAGCGCTGCTGTGCTGGTCAGTTTCCTGGCTCCCCTGAGTAACACGAAATTTGACGTATGTGGGGTTGCACAGAAATGCAAACTCTGCATAAGTTGGGGGTCTAGTGTATAGAAGTGTTTATTGGAAACCGTTGCAAAATTGTTATAAAGCATTTCACTGACTGAAAAACAAAACTGGTTTATGGTAAATAAAATGGTAAATGGTAAAAGTCAGTAAAATGTTTTGAGAGAACTTTCAGCTAAAATAAAAAATTAAAAAATGTCCCCCTGCATTTTAGCAGGGATTAAAAGAACAGCCATGACAAATGCTGCAAAATGGAAACCGTTCCAAGGTGTGAGTTTGAGGAGATTTAGCTGTGTCCCTGACTCTCCTACAGATGTGTGTGATGATCTTGGGCAGGGCATGTCACGCCCGAGTGCTTCACTTTTCTCCTCCATAGAATATAGGGTTGCCAACTACCTAATCACACAAACCCAAACACCCTTGTGTTGCCCATTCCCCATCCCTATCCAAGTCCCTGCCCTCGCTGACTCTATCCCCTCAGCCACTTTCACTGACATTGGGCAGAAATTGGGGTGCAGGTGGGGGCGTAGGGCATGGGCTCTGGGATGGAGTTTTGGGTGTGGGAGGGGGCTCAGGGCATGGCCAAGGTGTCAATGTGCAGGCTCCAGCTAGGCAGTGCTTACTTTGGGTGGGTCAGCAGGCCAGTTGGCGGCACAGCTAGGTGAAAGCAGGCTCCCTTCCTGCCCTGTCCCTCTGCCGCTGCTGCAAATGGCCAGCCCGTCTCGGTGGCCCCTAGGCTGTGTGGAGGGGTGGCTCTGAGGTTGCCCCGGCCTGCAGGCATTTGTCACAACTCCCAGTCAATGGGAGACAGAGTTGTTTGTTGGGGCTGGGGCAATGCGGACAAAGCCTCCACCCACACAGGGACTGCAGGGAGGGATGTGCCTGCCAGCACATTTCTGGGAGTGGCCTGGGCAAGGAAAGGTGGGTTCCCTGTTGTGCCACTGGACTTCAGTGACTGATGTTCCAGTTTGGCTTCAGGAGCCTCTGGGATACTCCCTGGTGGAACCGGAGGGTTGGCAACCCTCATAGAATGCAGGTCATGGTACCCACAGGCAGACTGAGGAGTGCTGCAGTAATGCATGCAGAATCCCATACGTTTCTCAGCAATGTTCCTTCTGATATTTTCTACCCCCGTGTGGAATAAATTTTCTGTGCACCGAGGCATGTATGGATGCGCACAACCAGTAGAAGTATGTGCTGTCAGCTGGGGTGCTGTGTGCGCACTGTTAGTCAGCTGGGCAGCTGCCCAAGTGCTCAGTTTGCATATAATACCCACCCTCGGGTAGAAATTGCAAAGGAGGACAAAACTTTAGCCATGATTTAGCCCTTTGTTTGAGGCTGCTCCAAGAGCTGTGCTTCTGCCTTCCGCCGTTCAGAGATTGTTTTGCTGAACCTTCCCAGGCTTGTTCATTTGAAGATATGATGTCAGTGTGTGTTTTGTCTCACACATTTGTGTGGACTGGTCTTAACCTCTCTGTCCCCACTACTCAGAATTCGTCAGCACACTATAGGTTAGAACCGTGGGGTCAGTAGATATTCGAAAATCGCCACACTGGTGTTTGTCATCTTTCTATATTTGCCGCATTATAGAGCCAGGCACTCCCAGCCCCTCCCCTAGAACCAGGGACCCCCAACACCGTTCTAATTCAGTGCCAATGACTCGCTGGGGCCGCTGCTGGAGCCACCGCTACTGCTGTTTGTTGCCTTGCTCTTCTCCCGCCAAGTGCTGGGGCGCCCACGCGGAGCAGGCGGACGACACTCCACACGTGTGGTTCTCAGCAGAAGCCAAATTTAAAGGCTGCAAGAGCTGCAAGTAGCTTGAGAGCTGCAGGTTGGTCACCCCCATATTCCCCACAGCGCAGTGCCCTATTTTGTCACTTGTGGGACGCGTATTGGACACCCTGCGTTGGACTCAGGAGGGCTGAGGGTGGGAAACCCTTGCCTTTGCAGAGGCGGGGACCGGTCTGGCAGAAAATGGACTGATTGGGGAGCCAGTTCCGCCCCCCCCTCAGGCACCTCCTGGTACTTGCCTGCAAAACTCTGGCTACAGGTGTGACTGAGACTAGGGTGTAATTTTAATCTCACTTGGGGAGCTAAGGGTCTTCCCCATTTGTATATCCCCTTTGTAACTCTTCTAGGCCTTCTGCAGGCTGGAGTGTTTGGGGCTGTTTTCTGTTGTGTTTCATAAGGGCACTTAATCACACACAGGATGTTTCTGTTTGTTCAAGCAATGAAATCACACAAACAGCCACCCCCAATGTTAGGCTTTTGCTGAGCATCCGCTGCGTGACCCAGGTTCCAGACAGTGCCAGAGGAATTCTCCCCTCCCCTTCTCAGCTGACTTCTCTAGCGGATCTCAGCTCAGCTATAGCTCAAATTGCAAGTACAAACTGGGGAGGAGCCCATAAGGAGTTAGTTTAGGTCAGGCTTTAGCTCTGAGTCTTGGATCATGGCTGGGATTCAGGTTGAGGTTAGACAGCATCAGGATATTGCAAGATTTGTCTCTTGAGATTGTCTCCAATTGTGGGACCTTTGCAAGATCAGCAGAGCTTGCCAGGTTTCCGCTGCCTTGGCCTTGTCCAGATTGGCTCTTTAAAGCAGGTTTCACTCAATTCTGGATCGATGTGGCCTCAAACCTGCCAGGGCTCAGTCCTGGGGTGCAAAGTCTGAGAACCCCTCCCTCAAAACCCAAGATTTCAGGTTGGAAATGCTCGCTCGGGCCCGTGGACAAAAATCACAAACTGTTCTGAAGCTGAGCTGTCTCTGGAAGGGTGGAGAGTGAATTGGAGAGACCGTTTTGTTCCAGGGGACGTGTGTTTTTAAAGGTCAGAAACAAGTCAGTCTGTCCAGGCTCTCAGCCCTGGGATAGGTGGGGGTGTGGATTTGTCAGCTGAATTGCTACCATGTTGTGCCTTTTCTGGCTGGGCCAAGTCCTGCAGGATGTTAAATGGAAGGACAGCAGGGATGTGTCATAACTGGTTGAAATGAGATCCCAACTTCTCTCAGGCCTGTAGAGCAATGGGGCTGATGTCCCCTGGTTACCATAGCAAACCAGCGGGCCTATGACCTAGCAAGAGCCTGTGTTGCAGTCTTTCAGGTTTGGAGGAGCGAAATCCTTGGAGACCATTAGAATAATTTAACGAGCCATTAACAAGAACAGAGTGGAGTTTGGAGAGGGTCTGGAGGGTGGGTGGGGAAGTGGAAGGGGGGGTGATTTTGGCAGGGAGTGGGTCACATTGGCAATCTGCCCCCTCTTTCCGAGATGTGTTATGAAGTTTGTGAGGTTGCTTGAGGAGTGTCTGGGGAACGGTGGTGAGCCAAGCGGGCCCCTGGCCAACTCCCAGCTAAACATGTTGTTGTGTAAAATTGTAGTCAATTAATCTAAGACCTGCCAATTTCAGCTGCGAAGCGCGATGAGGTTCTGTCAAGTTTTCAACAGGGTAAAGAGAGGGAGGGGGGCTGAATGTAGTTAGCAGCACTGAGGGAGATTTACGATGGAGAGCCCAGCCCTTCCCTGCCTCCGCTGATGTCAGCAGACTCGCTCCTGCAACGTTTGTCATTGTCGGCTGTGGGAACCAGATGGAGCCCGATTCTGTTCCCCGTGGAAGGGCTGGACCTGTCTGCTGGCATGCCAAGGCCAAGGGGAGGCGGAAGGGTCTATCCTAGGCGTATGGCTGCGGTGGCTGCTCTCCCTCTGCTCTGACTTGGGAGTGTTCCCGGCCTGGAGCCCCACAGGGCAATTTCCGCCCATGGCAGTGCCTGTATGGTCCCCCACGTGCCAAATCAGTGGTTCTCAGCCTTGCTAGGCTGCTGAACCACTTTCAGGAGTCTGATTTGCCTGGTGTATCCCACGTTTCACCTCATTTAAAAACTACTTGCTTACAATATCAGTATTAAAAATCCGACACTGTCTCTGTGCATTATTACTGAAGAATTGCTTGCTGCCGCATTTTACCATATCCTTATAAATCAGTTGAAACATAATACGTGGAGCTAATATTTCATTTGCAAGCTTTGTCTGACCAAACCCCACCACCCAGGGCTGAAGCATGTAAATTCCTTTGTGGGGCCCCTTACATCATGGGTCCCTAGGCATTTGCCCTGCTTGCTGCCTCCAAATGCCAGCCCTACATGTGTGACCCGTCTGCCCCCTCAAAAAAAAAATACCATGGCCCTATAGGGGTCGCAACCGTCAGAAACATTGATCAAGATGAGTTGATGTACACTCTGGAAGACACGTTCCCCTTGCTGAGAGCTTCAGTGCTAAAGAGTTCTGAAAGGTTGGCCTGTTCCCTTGTCACCCTGTAAATTGGGGGAGGGGAGGAGCTTATCCTTCGAGCTGTGATTTCCTACCTGTGCCCATCTTTCTGAAGCAAAGAAGGACCTTGGAGGTCAGTGGAATTGTGCCCAATCTCCTTCCCAGCTTCTGATCACTTTCAAGTAGTACAAGTTGAACCTCTCTAATCCAGCACCCTTGGACCTGACCCTGGTGGTGGACGAGAGAATTTGCCGAACCACGGGAGGTGAATATTGTCTAGCAGCATTACCAACACTTCCACTGCTTATGGGGCTCTTACAAGACATTTAGGGCTAAATTACAGCTGAATAACAGCACAGAACACTGAGAGCCGGGACTGGTGGCTGTAAATAAACTTTATGGGACCATGGGAAACTTGGCTACACCCTTAAGTGGCTGCCTGGCTAACTAAAGTCATGCCGGATGATGGATGTTGCCGGATGAGAGAGTTCTGGACTAGAGAGGTTTAACCTGTACTTGGGTTTGTATGAAGGACTGACCATCGTTCTTGGCTTCAGCATAACTGAAGATGGTTGCAGATTTCTAACCTTGCGTGCCTGAGCTGCTCCTCACCCCCCTAGACCAACAGTGATTTATCAAAAATGATCTGAGCCTTTGTCTCATTTATTGTATGTGGTGTTCTAATCATTAGCATAGATATTTGACAGCTGTTTCCTCCATTGATTAGGTTGGGGCATGTGTATCTTCCTTGGAGGCTTCCAATGGAGTGGGGGCAGAGTGGGGCTATGCTTGTACAGCAACTAGCACAATGGGGCTCTGATCTTAGGTTCTCAATACAAAGAATGGCCCTCAGCTTCCCTGCGGCATGGAGAATTGCTCACATCTCCTGGGTTCCCTGGCATGCAGAATGAGGGGAGGGTGCCCTTTCTTACTGGAAGGGGCCTTAGCTGTTTTCAGTATATTTGCTGGATTCTCTAGCGGAGACTTGCTTTCTGTTTCTTTTTACAGTTTCATTAAATCTCTGCAAAGTTGCAGTTCCATCAGTGAGCAAGTCGCAAGACTCATGAAACAAGCTGTGTTTGATTGTGCCCCTGGGGCTGTTCTGAGCAAACTTTGTAGGATAAGCTCCCAGCCCCTGTGCAAAAGAAAAGGAATTTGTTCTTCCCAGGGCCTGCCTGTCTGTTTGCATTGGCTCTGCTCTCCGTTAGTCTGTTTTTCCACCACAAAACCCACTTGTGAGTGTGCGTGTCCATCTGTCTGTCCCTCTCTGGGCTGTGCTGGACTTTGATAATAGCCTCTGCAGGAGGGCTCTGCAATTGGTGTTTTGCTCTGTAATTAGGAGCTGCTGGGAGGGGGTGTTCAAAGGCATGTGGCAGCGTTCCCCCCGCCCCCCCCCAGGCTTTGTCCCAGCCCTCCTATAAGATCCAATCAATTCCTGACCACATGTGGTTGTTTTTAGATCCCATGACTTTCTTATAAGTGTGAGGAAAGGAGGTTAGAACTTGGCTAGACTGCTATTATATTAGGCTCCCTAACTCTCCCAGCAGTATTAGTAGAACATTGCTATGAGGTGTTGCCTCAGCTGCCACATATGACCCATGAGGTGGTTTGCAGTACAAAGATACACACAGCAATTGCTGCATATGGTTTGTAAGTGCCTTTGCCACTCTAGAATAAGTGCAAGAGATTCTATTTAACATGCCGTAGGGCTGAGATTTTTCTGCCACACAGCTCCTTGTCTGCAAGGAGAAGTGAGTCTGGGGTTGTTGCTGGCATTGGCTCTACAGCTTGTGTCACCCTGTGTTAGTCCCTGCATACAGTCATCTCTTTTTATGTACTTCCTCAGAATACATTAAGTGTGATTTCCTCCGACTTCATCCGGAGCTTGTTAATATTTCATTGGGACACAGGCTCAAGCTGCAAAGATTTCACCTCAAAGGAAAGCGGTTTTTAGCAACTTTGGTTCAGGCATGAGGTTTTGCACTAACTCATTTTGTAGTTTATTTTTAAAAATATGCCCAACAGTTCCAAAAGCCATGGAAGTCAATTGCCCTGCTGTTTTTCCTTTGTCTTTAACTTTCTTGTAGAGTCAGCTGGCAAAGCCTGATGGGGGAGCTAAGACAGGTGTCTATGGAATTGCACAGAAGGCAGAGAGCAGGGGAGTGGCTGGGCGCTGGGGAGTCCGATCCTTTTTTCAGAGGCTCAGAAAGTCCCATCCTTACATCTTCAGCTATGCACGCCTGAGAGGAATCATCTGTTTGTGCCACAAGGGCTAAGCTGCCTCCAGCTGTACCCCAGAATTGAAGCCTTTGTCATGCTATGGAAGTGAGGGCTGTGTGTGTTATCGTCTTCTGTGTCCAGAATTAATACTAATGGTATAGCTGACTCTGTGGAGGGGAGGCTTTAAATTGTGCACAGTTAGTCTCTCTCTCTCTGGTCTACCTGCATTTGTGTTTCAAGAAATGTCAGCAACGTGATGTAGCAGTGGGGACTAGGGGGGTGGGGTGCTGAAACGACTAGTTCTCTTCTCACTTTGTGTGACCCATTCAGGCCGTGGTAAATGATGGGTAAAAGCAGACAGGGTTGTTCCTTAGCCCAGAACTGCTCAGAGCAGGCAGAATATCCTATTCCGAACACCTGTGTACTTTGAAGTTTCTTAGAGTCTCACCACTAGTCTGTGAAGTGCAGCAGGAACCTTGCTGCTTGGCCCTTTCCTTCCAAACAGCTGGAGATGTGCGCTGTTTTTCCCCCAAATTTTATTTTTGTGTTTGAATGGATTCCATATAGCAGCACTTCCAACGGCCCAGGATTGGCCCTCCAGGAGCAATAACACAAGAATTACTGCATTGCATGGGTGTCTTTATGTGTGTTTTAAACCATGCTTCCTAATTATAAATAATGGCTGTGATAGGAAATGTGATTATGATGAATGGTGATTCCGTATTCTGCGTGCATTAGCTGCTTTAACCTCGCTGAGGTAATTATGTCTCATTTAGAATTCTGATAGTATTTATTTGAGGTAGGGGACTGGGAATTTAATTTCTACCACTTTGTCTTTTAGCAGTAGTAGTGGTAGTATTTGAAAAGGATACCTTTGCAAAATTGTTTTTAATAATTCCCTCTTGTGGCAGGGCAAATTCATTAATATTTTAGGGGACTGTGAGAAGTTGGTGTTAGGATGTTCTTAAAGGTGCAGGAGAATGTAAAATAAAGGCACATCGATGAGAGAGGGAAACCGCAGGAGGGAAGGTAAATGGCGCTGGTGTCTGTCTCACTCACACATTAGCACTGGCAGAGTGCAGTGTAAAGTTCTAGCCAAGCCATCACTCGTGATTCAGAGCTGGCGAGTGACTTCGCTTCCTCTTGGAACAAATTAACTTACATTGGAAAAAGCCTGGGATTGGTAGAGGCTTGTAATAGACTCTAGGGGTTTGTGCAGCTGCCTTCTGTGTTCGCCCTCCCTTTCCCTCTTCTGAGGAACCAAATGCAGGCTCCTGAGAAGCGGGATCTCCTCCAGCCTTTCCCGGCTGGGGTTTTCTCACTGAAGGTGTTTTTAAACCATGGCTTCTCTTGGGACTCCTTCCTGGCTTCCTGCCTCTTGCCTGTACTCAGCCCTGGAGCTGCACCCGCAGCCAGCAGCACTGCCTTTGTCTCAGGCGCTGCACCTTCTGGCCCCGTGGATTATCCAGGCTGCTGTTCAGCTGTGAGCCCATTGGGGGTAGTCACTTTTGTCTTTGAGTCTGTAAAGGGCCCTGGGCACAGATGCCCATTCCATTGTTATCCCCCCTGTAGCCAGGTGAAAGGAGCAGTGTACAACTCCCAGCTGAGTTACAAGGCACATGAAAGGACAGTATGGGCAGAGTCTAAAAGCAGAAACTCAGGCACTGAACGTGTTCGCAAAACGTAGCAGCACCGGAGGGCTAGAGGGTATGGATTTTTTCTGGTGAGGATGGAAACATCGCTTATCCTGAGGAACTGCTGACCTTCTGCCATGCTTTGGTCATCCCCCTGCAAGGCACTGTTGTGTGTGCAATCACCAGACACGCAATCTCATTTGTTATCCCCGAGAACATGATCAGAGAGCCGCATGCACAATATTACACGGTGCGGTCTTATGCAGGCGTAGCCGTTCTCACACAGGCATGCCTGCGTGCCCTATCCAGTTCCTCTGTGCGGGATCAATTCGCGCATACGCACGCGCGCACGCAGAGCCTCAGGTTTGACTCCCTCCATGCTTTCCATGGGGGCTTTCACTGTAAATCTGTAGCTCCTTGACCTGTGGCTCCCTGTCTGGGTGCACTCTTGGGCACAGTCTCTGACAGGAATTAGGGGGGCTGGAACGGGGATAGAGAGGACAGTAATCCAGGCTGTGTCTTTGCCCAGCCAGCCCCTCACCATCTCTGATGGTACATTTAATTAAAAATCAAATCAACATAAAGATTGCACACATGCACTTAAATCAGTTTGAAGTCTCTGGGAGAATAAAGTAATTATAGTAGTCATTTGGCTATGGTAATTAAAACTTTAATTAACATCGTTTACCACCCCCTGGCCTCCCTAAACAGCGCAGGCATTCAAGTGCTGCCACTTGAGCACCTTTAGGCCCAGCCAGGGGTGGATCTTGGAATAAAATAAACTTTTTGCTTTGTGGTTGTGTTGATTCTGCACTTCTAGCTGTAAGTCACAAGGCAGCTTAGGGAAGTAACATGCATTCTCCATGCCTCGTGCCATCATCATCTTCCCCGCCACGGGCTCCCCTGCTCCCGTTAAACCACGTTAACCCCCTGTACAGCCAGGAATGGAGATGCCTCCAGCTCATCCTTCCGGGAGAGACCATTGAAATGAACTCTCTTCGTGTTCCTTGTCAGATTGTTCCCTACCCTGGTAGCATCCCCAACGAAACACACACAGGCTAAAATGAATGACTGTAAACAGCATGTCACACAATGAAGGATCATTGACTAGCAAGTAGCCATCTTGGGCACCTGACCCAGTCTGAGGCACAGGAATTGGAGCTCCGGGTTGTGAAGCGTAACGGAGAGGAGACTGTCCAGATGATAAGGGCAGGTGTCTCATTGTATCCTCGTGGAAGGACGTGTATATGAAAGCATTGTTCAATTAACTCTCAACTCCTCAGCCCAGTACAAGGATTGACCTCACTGCGGCTTTGCAAATGTGCTGCTTGCGTGTGTTCAGATGCCGATCTGCTTTTCGGATGTCAGTTATGTCATTCAACTGGGCTTCCTGCTGGGAGAGTAATCATAAACCACCAGCGCCCATTTGAGATGCCCTGGCAGCATTTGAAGCTCTGGAGAGACTGAGACAGCAACAGGTGCTCTACAAAGCTGCTCTGAGAATTCAGTTTTTAACGTGGTGCATACGGTAGTTCTGTTCAGCCGTTCAGTGCTCAAATTCTCACGCACAATGCAGTGACTGTCCATGAAGTAATTGTGCATGCAGCTGACCCATTAGGGCACGTCTGTCACATTGGGAAGCAAGCCTGCCGGTTCACGTCCACTGACTAAAGTGAGTGGGTCTTCTGCTAGCATGGTCATGTAGTCATGTGGATGCTGCTTTGGTGGGGTGACTTGGGCTGGAACTTGGGCTCTCGTGCCTAGGAGCCTCTGTCTGCACAGCTATTTAGCTTGCTAGCGAGAGCCCCGCCTGCAGCACCAAGCTGGGAGGTTCACTTCCAAGTGTCGTGTAGACACTCTTAGGGTGTGGCTTCACTACGCAGAAGATCGACCCACTCAGGGTCCACCTCTTGGGGTTTGATTTTTGCGTGCCTAGTAGGGAAGCATGAACTGGAAATGTCTGGGCTCAGCAGTTGACCCCTGTATTCCTCAATCCCTTAGGAGTAAGGGAGGTCGACCGGAGAGTTTCCCTCGGTGCGGATGGCCAGGTAAGTCGATTGCAGCCAAGTTGATTCTAGCTATGCACTTGCTGAAGCTAGAATTGCTTGTCTACAATCGACTTTAATGTCTTGTGGAGACCTGGCCTTAGGCTCCTGGCTGATGTCTTGTTTGTGTCATTACAATGCTATCTTAGCCCAAATATTTGTTTAGCTTTTTAGAAATAATCCAGGGAGTTTTTTATTAGTGCCAATGGAAAGTCCATGCATGTGCTGTGGGGAGGATGCCTCTGCTGCTTGAAACCGTAGCTCTTAAGTAGCTCAAGCTATTGCTTCAAAATAGATGTGAATCTTTCCAGTCTCTCCTCCCAACATGTTCCAGTGCACAGGCTGGAGTGGCTCATTTTTCATGACTTCTTTCAGTGATTCCCGCTCCCCTCACATGCTCAGCAGCCTCCTGTTTGTACTGCGTACTTTCTGTGCAGCGGGAGATGCAGCCACAGGGCCTGATCCAAAAGCCATTTGCCTTAAAGGAACAAACTGTCTTTTCACTGACATAACTGATCTTTGGATCAGGACCCGAGTTTATTGAGAGATGCCCCTTTAATGGGCACACGTGAGGCTCTGACTGGGTCAAAAGTTTAGAGTCTGAGAGTCAAGTGGAAATGCTTCAAAGCTTAGAAAGCAAGCAAAACAATGGAACCAGTGAAACTCACAAAGAGTTTATAAGGTCTGCGGTCAGAGAGAGGAAGAGTGCGTTTATGTGGAACAGAGATAACACCTCAAGAGGATGATGTATTTTGAGGCAAAATATTTGCGAGTATTCACCCTTGTTCAACTGCTGCAGCTTGACTTCGTACCATGTTATTACTGAGGACATCTAATACAGAGCAGCGAATGTTCCCCTCCCCCTTTCTTCCCCACCTTCTCAAAAATGCTTGGGTAAACATCATGGACCCTTTCTGCGGAAGGAATTGCAGTTCTGTGCCATGGAGAATAAGGGCTGATTCTTCAGTGGATTTGTCCACGTAGCCTATACCATCCAGTGCATTCATTTTCTTTCCCCTTTGAGCATAGGGCTTTCTCTGCACAATTTATTATTTTGCTTGCGGACATTGTGGATTCTACACAGTCAAACTGTATTTCTGTCCTGGAAGTTAATGTCTTGTATTGCTGATGTGCCACTTACTTTGATATAACTCGCCTATCGCTTATCAACTTCTTAGTCATCATCTGGGCATTATTTGTCAATCAAAATTAGCCACTAGGGCAGCTGCAGCAGCAGGAGGCCGGCTCTGTATTAAAGGATGAAAGTATCTGTTGAATAGCTGCAGTTGAATCTCACTTGCACAGGGAATTGTCCTTCCTGGGCAGACATGAAGGGGCAGAGGATTTAGTTGTTATGATATGTTTGTTGTAATATATTACTGCAGTAAATCGCCTCCTCAGTTTGTACATAGTGGAAATAATGGCAAGAGTTCAGTGAACGCATAGCCACTTGAATGAGGCTGGGTTCTGGTCTACCTACTTGGAAGGTGTTAGAGCTTATGAGGTTTCATTGACTTTGAATGCTGATTACTGGAGAGAGATGTGATGAATGAACACATCTAGTGCACGCCTTTGGGGCCTTACAAACAGCAATCACCTTGCATACTGAAAATCTGCTCTTGTCTGCTAGATAAATGGGGAAACAGCCTTATGCGTTAGTGGGGCTGCTGCATGGTGGTGTTGGGAATGCGGCTAGAGGTGACATTCAGTGCTCCTCACGCTTCCCCCATGCACCTCTTGGTAAAAATGCGGAGACGAAGGCAAAAATTTCATGTAAAATGAAACTCCATGAAGGTTGTGGAGCCCACCTCCTTCTCACACAATACTTCTCACGCGTTCCTGCACCTTCCCCATAAGAAAGCGTTGATCGTAGTCTGAGAAGAGGTTTGGGCAGCCGAGAGTTAAGGCTGAGATTTTTTTTCTTTGGAGTGGATTTGTGAAGGGGAAGGTGGAGATGTGCTTGGAAGGCAGCCGGTGAGAAGTAACAATGTTCCTATCTGGCCTGGGGCTGCCCACCTGGTTCCAATTGGAGAAGTGCTTGGATTCCATAAGAAGAAATAGATGCCAAATCCTCTCAGCCGTGGCCGAGGGATTCAGCTGAGGATCTTCCTCCTCTGCATTACTCAGAACATGGGATGGGAAGGGTGGGTGAATCAGAGACATAAGGCTGGCTGAGGGAACTGGCTTGTGTCCCCTCCCACCCCCGCCTTGAATGCTGGGTGTGGTGGTGCAGAGAGAGCTTGGCTTCACTCTGCCCCATCGCTCCCTGAAGACAAGACTTGCGGGTGGGGGGGCAGGAAATGACCCCTCCTCCAGGCACAGACTTCAGCACAGCTGGATTCTCAGGCAGGCGTCTCTAGCTTCATTGAAAAGTGGACGGGATGGGGCTGCAGAAGAACAGACAGCAGGAAACTCTGCTGCAGTGGCCCCCACCACAGAGAGACCAGGTGGCATTTGCTGGGCCTTCTCCAGCTCTGTGGAGCAAAATTCTGGAGCAGTTGTCTCGAGGGACCAATCCTTCTGTGGGCTCCCAGGACCCTGCTTGGGCTTTTCCTGTCTCTAACTCCCATGAGCCTAGGCAGGGTGACCCTTTGCAGCCTGCTGCCTCCGCCTCAGTTTAACTCACACTGCTTATTGTTTTAAGGGCGAGGAAAGAGAGAGCTTTTTCCCCTGGTGATGATCGGAGGTGGGGAAGGATAGGCCGATCTCTGTGCCAGGTCTAGCTGTGCTTCAAACCCCTCCCTTTCCCCAGAGTGGAGCTCCACCCCCTGCCCCAGCGGCCCTTACTTTCTACATGCAGCAGAAGTTGGCAAGCTCATTGCTGGCTCTTCCCCCTTCTAGAGCACTCTTTCAAATGGGAATGTAGCTTTTCCCTGTACTGGGGCAGAGGGGTGAGTACCTGTCCTGACCGGGCTGACGAGGGCGACATTAATCAGGGCAACATCTCACACACTAACCAGACTTAGAAGGTGGGTGAAAAGGGGTGCTTTCAGCACTTCCATCTGAAAGGTAACCTTCCAAGGAGAAAGAAGTTGACTTGTTTCTTAGGCCACGGGTAGTTGGCAAAAGTTTGTTGCTCTGTGATGTGAGAAAAGCACCCGAGTGACACACATTTTGCTGGCACAAACGTCCAAGTGCTCAGTGCCAAGTCAGCGAGAGCTGCTTTCCCACTGACATAGCAACCACGACTCATGCGGGTAGTTTTATGATGTCCACAGGAGAGACGCACACTCCCATTGGTGTAGAACGGCTACGCGAGCCAACATGGAGCGGAACAAGTGAACCGGTGCAGCGAGCTAGTTTAGACACAGCCTTACCGTGCCCTTACCATGAATGTTGTGACCGGTCATTGCAATTTTTCTGGCTGTCGTCTTGGAGGCCCCCACACCACACACTGAGAGCGGCCTTGAAGGCAGTTGAAGGAGAGGGGTTTTTCTTCTGTTTGCACACTTTTCAGTAGTCTGAAAGTCTGTTCTAAGCCGTCTCTTTTTGGCAGCTGTGAGGTCATCGTGTTGTTACAACTCCTGTCAGCCACAGAATCTTCCAGGGAAAACAGGGCAATCAAGGCCTGAATCCCTAATATAAAAAACAAGACAGGAAAGCCCTTATTTATGGGCCCATCGTCCGCAGCACCTTCCCAGGCGTGAGGGACGTGCGAGAGGTCGGATTCGATGAGCCTGATGGTCCTTTCTGGCATAGAAGTCTGAGAGTCTGAAAGCTCACAAGCCCCCCAACCCCATTGGTTTCTGCCTTGCAGGTTACCTTCCAGAGCATCTCTGCCCCACTGAGGCAAAGCTCTAGGGAGCACAGGATCGCAATAGCCCATTGGCAATGCAGCTTCACAGAGCTGTGACCAGCCTGTAAGAGTGGAATCCTCTTCTCCCTTCAGCGGCAGTGGCCTTCTGTCGGGTGCCCTGCGGCACCCTGACTCAGTGACCCAGGGTGATGGCTGCACATTGATTTCCTTGTCAGGAGCCCCCTCCGATTGAATCAGCCCCGAGCGACACTGATTGGGAAATAATTGCAATAATAATAGAGATATTTTGCTCCTGAGTAACTAGACGATACAAACCGGGCGTGGAGCCAGGAGAGTTTTGAAGGGCAAAGCTTGAGAAATCAATGGCTCGAGGCTGCTGGAGCAGCTGTCGGGCTGGGGAAAAGGGAGTGGGGTGGGGGAGAGTGAGGAGAATGGAGATAAAGATGCTAATGGGGAACAGCTGTGGGGGTTCAGATCACTGGCCTGCAGCCAAGAGGAGGGGGGAATGAGAGCACCCCGACCTCTTTCACACCTCTGTAAGGGCACGTGGCTCCTGAGTGCAGTTTTCCAGCATCCTGGCCTCACTTAACTGCCTCTCCCCCATCTTCCCTTCTCTTCTTCATTTGAATGTGGCTTTCTGGAATGGGTTATTGTGGCCCACCTCCCATGCAAAGGCAGCCAGCCAGGTGATGTACTCTTGAGCAGGTGGACGGCAGGGAGAGGAGCTTATTCCATCATCGGAGGTGAGAGAACAGCCTCGTGTTCCTACGTGGCTGCCTTTGATATATGTGATCTGGGCTCTCAGCACTGTATTGGAGGGAGCAGAGGGCTGGCTGGTTGTATGGTGCAAACTCTTCTTTCTAGCTGCTCAGATGCAACAGAAAGACCCCAAAGAACCTGTGGAATATGGGCTTTCCGTGGGGGTCAGTCCTTGCAGTCAGTGCTTTGTGGTCCTGGCAGACAGGAGGGGGCCAGTGTCAGGGAGTGGGTGATGGAGAGAGGTGTTGAGGGCTGTGAATGGCCATGAGCTGGAGAGGTGGGTTGTCCATGGAGAAAAGCTCTTGCATTGTCTGTCCTGTGATTATAGATCTAGACGGGTTCTGTCCAAGGCAGCGTTACCAAACTAAATTGCTCTGTCATGAGCCATCTTCCCAACCATTATTTCTATTAAAGATTTTTAAAATCCATTTTTATCATCCTCCCCCTCCAACTTTTTGTTACTGGTGCGGCTCTTCCAGCCCCATTGACATCTCCAACCCTGTCATCTCAAACCCTTTGCCCTTCTGAAGAGGCAGGTCAGTAGTGATAAAATCACAGCTCACCTCCATTGCCTCTTCTGTCCAAAGAGCTACAGGTGGGTGAGGTGTATTAGCATCCCTGGTTTTCAGGCAGGGCAATATTGATACAGACTGCGGAACTGACTGGCCCAAGGTATACAAGGGGTCGCAGTGGTTAGCTAGCACAGAGTAAATAACACCAACTCAGACTACAGAAGAGAAGACCGTTTGTAGTTTTTTCACGTTAGCAGGTTGAGGAGAACACTAGGGTGGATTCCAGCCTCAGCCAGGTAACTTGTGTGCAAACCACGGCTTGCCCATAGTGGCATGTTACCATGTGATACCTAACACCCTCTTTCTTAGGGAACACAAGGGCCAAGCATCCTGGTCTAACCACATGACCACCTTTCTGCTTATATGGGAGCAGAACAGATGAGTCCTGTCTTTGCCACCTGTTCTAACACAAGACAGCTCCTCTCCCAGGGCCCCAAGTGAGGACAGGCCACATGCTGTCCTAACCACTGCCAGGTGGACTTGCACCTGGGGGTCTCTGGAGCTGAGTGCAGGAGCTGCCACAGTTTGAGCTAAAAGCCATTTGGCTCTCAGCTAAGGCTATAGAGGAGGCTCTTTCTCTCTAAGTGGTGTAAGTGCCACTACATGGGACAGTGAACCGCATCCCTAGGTATGTGGGTTACACTGTCCCTGTAGAGTTACCACGAGCTTTCCCTCAGCAGCTGTTCGTGCTGTAGCATTTCATCTGTCCCATTTAAAGTCTGAGCGTGTACATGCCCCAAATGCCTGTCCCACCTCCGCGGGAGCCCCCTGCTAACACACAGCCTCCTGCAAGCCCCCTGCCACTGAAGTTTGATTGGAGAGAGCCAGGGATTGTGTTACAGACTTCTCATGAACTTGTGTTGTGAGCAAATCTGCTGATACAGCATCCCCACTTGGTGCTGGGTCATGTTGCGAGCCCACGAACACAGTCACATGGGGCTTCTTTATGGCTTTAACACAAATGTTTGACTTAGTTGCATGTTGGCCGAAGTCCAGCATTCCCCTCCCCTGCTGAGAGATTAATAACCTTGTGCGGCAAGACAATCTGGGAAGAAAGGGGCCTTTGTCTGGTATCTCTCTCTCTTGTACAGGATAGTGGTGAAAGTGATTAGCCATGAGCGAGTGGGCTCCTGCAGCTTGCTGCCAGCTAGTGTCCCTAATGTTTCCATACGCAGGAGACTCGTGTCTGGCACTGGGGACTGGGTGGGAGGTTGACGGGCTGGATCAGCTGCCAGACCAATTTGAGACGGAGTTGCTCTTAACCTGTTTTGTGCTGAAGTGGCTCCCTCTTTCATAGGCAGCAGATGGATCTGCTGAGTAGAAAGGTTCGAGCTTGTGGAAGGGCTCGTCAGCCTGACAGGGGATTGAGTTCTGGCCATGGTCAGGGTAAAGACCTGTTCTGAACTTTTCCAGAGTGTGGGGCTGGGCTGGAGGCTGGGTCAGCTCTGACTGGCTGTATACAGCCAGTGTGGCTTCATGTCTCTTTCCCTTCATAACTTGCACATGCCTTTTCTCATAAGCTGATGCACCCATTGTCTCTTCCTAAGACTGATTGCAGAGCTGGGCTCTGGGGACTTGTTGCCCCAAAAGGGGAATATGTTCCATAGAGTTGGCCCCATTTCTTTCAATCTCTGGGCTCTGGTGGAGGAGGCTGCTGTTGAGGCAGCAGGCTTCAGGCTTGGAGAGAAACGGATGCGCGATAGGGTGCACTTGCACTTGGCTTTCCTCAAAAAGTGCCTTGGGTGTGCTGTGGACAGCTCAGGGGCACAGGTCAGAAACTACACCAACTGGGCTGTCAGGGATCCAGCTTTGCCTGTCTTGGGTGTGATGAGAGCCCTGGGCTGAGCACAGTGGCAGTAAGTCTGGATGGCAGATAGTGTTGTAAATTGCACAGTGATTTCCATGCAGGGGTCTCCAGTTACCCATCTGCACAGTCCTAAGTACATAGCTGAATTCCGCTATGCCTCTGGATCCCTCCTAGAGCTCCCTTCTGGGGAGGGCAGCGTGCAGGCGTGAGGGGAAATGGAGCTCCTCCTTTCATGGCGGTGTTCATTGCTCTTGACTGGGGATGGAGATGGAGATGGGTGGGTTGACAGCTGAGCTCGGCGAGTGTCTCCAGGTGTGGAGGGAGTCTGGTTCTATGTGCACCAGTCACTGGTGGTGAGGGGAGTGTGAGAGGGGCCTGTGCCTCACAGCATGTGTGTTGGCGGTGCTGTGTGTAGTGCATGCACGTGGCATAAACCTCAGTCCCTGCAGTTTTGTGATGATGGCAAAGCTGAGCATGTGGTGGTGCTGTCCGGACGTAGACTTGAGTGCTTGTGTGGCAGCTGGGGGATGTTGTGTTACTTGATCTGTGTATTGGGGTGAGGCCGTGTTACTGTGGCTAGGGTTGGGTTGTGTGTTGGGGTAAGGCTGTGTGACAGCAGCTGTGTGGGGCTGGTTTGGGGTTTTGTCTGTGCCTGGGTATGTCGGGGAGAGGCTGTTTTGAGCATGGATACATGTAGTTGTGCTGCCACTTAAGCTGGGTGGTTTTGTGTATGTTCGTGGTTGGGGAAATGCTTTGTGAGCAAGGGCTTTTGTGTTGGGAGTTTGTGTACAAGCGTGTCATCGTTATGGAGTTGTTTGCGCGCGAGAGTGTAGGGGTGAGTTCTGTGAGCGTGAATGATTGGGTTTGTTCAGGGCTTCGGGATGTGGGCACATGGGGTGTGTTGCGGCTGTATGCAGGTGCGTACTTGTGTGCATGCTAGCAGCTGGGGTGCTATAGGTACAGAGGGATATTCTGTGCCCATGACACGCGTGTGTGCACATTGACAGTTCCCCTGCGTATGCTTGCTGGTATCGCTGCTGGTCTCTTGTAGCTAGCCTGCCCTTTCCAGCGAACCAGGCACTGGGGATTAGTGATGTGAGTAATGTGTGTGCATGCTGAGCAGGACTATTAATAACATTCGCCTTGAATTTGGTTAGATTAACCAGTGTCATATCTGTCAGCGTCGGTGAGTTGTTAGAGTTTGTTGCTGTTATGAACATTGATTTAGATTAAGTATCTCCCTGTTTTTTGCTTTATTATGCTGATATAATTAAAGTTCCAATATTCTCTGCCTCCCGGCGACGCAGGGTCCGGGATGGAAACCTTGCTTGTATTAATCTTTATTAAATGGGAACTGTTTCTCAGAATGAAAGGTGGCAGCTTATCTCCCCCTCCCCAAATATGTTATTGATGAGAAGAACGTGCCTCAGTCAGGCATGAGCACTAGGTGTGACCGCTTTGGGAGATGAGCAGAGGGATGGGACACCCAGCTGATGACCATCCTGGGTGTATTGGGGCAATCCAGGGATGGGATAGGACTGAGTCAGCAACTCCCCATAGTCCCCTGATAACTTTTCTGTGCTCCAGGGAACATTTCTCAGACCCCTGGAATTAGGTTTCGGTAGCTGGCAAACGCCCATCGGAACTGCTTGCCTTCTGAGAAATAGAATATTCTGCAGCCCCAGAGAAGCTAATCACAGTGTGGGCCAGTGACTGGAGGATTGACCGAGCATCAGGTGAGCTGGGTGTGAATCTCATTTTTGTTAGCATTTGGGCAGATCCAACATTTCTGTGCACCCTCTGCACAATGGGGATTGTGAAATTTCGTGTGTGCGCAAGGTGTCTTGAGATCCTGGATGAAAGGCCAGGTATTGTTGCTGGTACGATTATCAGATGTCGTGGTTTAGTCAGTGAGTAAAGATAATAGGATTTCAAAATCACAGCAGCTGCAACATCAAACCTACTGCGTGATCGTTCTGAGCAGGGCAGCTCGGTTTGAGGTACTTATGCTTCACACATACCATGGCCATTGAGAGGCAACGTGGTCTAGTGGGCTGAGCGTAGAGCTGGCAGCCAGGAACCATGCTCTGCTGCAGTTTGCTGTGTGGCATTCAGGAGCATCCCCTCAGCCCTTGTTTCTGCGGCTGTAAAATGGAGCTAAGGAGATAACAAGCCTGCCTGGATTTAACGGAGGTTATATGTATGGGTCTCCCTCTTCCCCACAGGTGAAAGAAAACCAATGTGTCCCAGTGCAGCGCATTTATAATACACTGGCTGGGTAGGGGTGGGGCTCTGGATGTTTGCTGGCACCCTGTGCGGTGTGGCCACAGCACATCCAGACTCCAGTAATGGTGCTCACAGAGTTGGGCAGCTGTGGTTCCAATCTAGCTCCAGTGCTTGGGCGGGTGGGCAGAGTGGTCCCCAGCAAGCCCTGGGCCTTGGGTGGCTGGGGAGCACGGTCCCCCTAAACTCCCATGCCTTGACTTCTGCACCCTCCAAACCCCTGCCTAAGCCTCCCCACTCCTCTGCCCTGCATCCCGCATTACCGGCAGGAGATCTGCTGCTGGTGCTCCGGCCCTGGCCCAGCGCTCACCAGGGCCCTGCGGCAGGGGCTTGGGCTCGGGCTCAGGCTGGGGACCCTATGGAAGGGGTTTGGGAGCCCACAGCCCTGGTGCCATGTGCTGGTGGGGGCCTGTGGCAGGGGCTTGGGATCCGATCCCAGTGCTATACATTCCAGGGGGGCCCTGATAGCAGGGGCTCGGGATCTGGACCTGGCCCAATGCTCTGGGAGCCCTGCAGCAGGGGCTCAGGCTCCGGGGGCCCTGTGCTGTGTTCCAAGAGCCCCATTCACCACGGTACGGTCTCCTATTCGCCGCACGTGGTGAGAGGAGACCATATTGGACGCCACGGGGCTAGATGGTGGCCGATCCTTGCTGTGAATGGCTGAATTGCCCTGTCTTGTCAGAGCAGCTAGTATTTGGCCTTTATAATTAGCAAACGGCGCGACACCTCAGAGCTAGACTGACAGCCTGGAGGCTGAGGCCACAGCACTAGGAGAACCCTGGCGAGCTTCCTTCGGGTTGTGCCTCAGAGCCGTCCTGGAGGGATGTGCAGGGGTGGGAGACCAGAGGGAGCAGGGAGTGGACGAGGGGGATAGTCAATCTTCTCTGGGGTTGTTTGTGACAGAGGGGAGGAAATGAGTGTGAAAGCCCTGTCTGCTGTGCTGGGGTTGGGGAGAGCAGAGACCTCTTAGAATCGATCCCTGAGAGGGGAAGGGCACGAGGGCAGGGAGAGGGTTGCTGGCAGCTGCTGAGGGCAAAGGTTTGCAGAGCTCTGGGGCTCTAAGTTTGTATCCCACGGAGGAAGAGTGAGCTTGGCAGGGCTGAGAGAGGCCAAAGCCATCTGCTCATAGGGGTCATTGGAGAGGCTCAGATTGTGGGTCTGTTGCTGAAGCGGGACGGAAACAGCTGTGCTCTGTTGTGCTATGGCACAGCCAGGTACTGGGTGAGGGGCACCACTCCCATGCTTAGTTGAGCTCGTGTCTCTTGGGGGCCCCCTCACCTCTAGGGAGATGCAATGTCAGCTCTGTGCCATCATGCCAGGGCCGCCAACAGTCTCGTTGTGACAGGCTCTTGGCTATGCCTCAGCAAGATGCGTGCTAGGGGCTTGCCTTGGGTTAGTGCTCTGAGGGCTGAGAATGAGCCCACCTATCTGCCACACCTGTCCATAGGCCTTCCAGCTCTGCAGTGGCATTGCCTCTTAATATAATCATATTGTGAGCTGGCATCTGAGGGTGGTGATCTCAAGTTGTAGCCCAGTGATGTAGTCAGTCTCCCTCATCAAACCATGCAACATGCAGTCATGCCAGACACACACCAGTCATGTTTGGGTGCCCACAATAAACCTGTAGGCTCTGAGCTATTCTGGGGTACTGAGGTGGAGTGGCCTGGGGATGGTGGTGGAATTGTTTGTTCCCAGCCAAGGTGTAGGGTCCACTGCCCTGTGGTCCCTATGGGGTGTGAGAGCTCATTCTACCATCCAAAGGCTCCTAAGGATCATGCCCACTGGTGTCAGGTTGCCTGAGAGCTTGTGTCCACCTCATGAGATTCTCCACAAAGAAAATTGCAGCCATAAATCAATAAGGAAGCCTCTCTCCTGAAATGCTGCCTAATCTCATAGTTCTCCATAACAAGCCAGACTATGTTCCGCCGGCAGCCATGATCACGAGGCTGTGTTGCCCATGGGGGAGCCAGCTGTTTGTCTGCAGGGAGACACGTCTGTAATGCAGCCGAGAAGAATAAATTCCTTTGGACAGCAGCTGTTGGGAAGCGGAGCCAGGGCTGGGCGGATAGTGGGTGGAGGAGGTAGAGCAAAGGTATCTTGGGTCCTCTCCTCCCCTCCCTCCACAGAGAGCAGCAGGCCCAACACCCTCTCCAGGCCACATAGTTTAGATTCCTCTTGGAGAATGCTGGGGCTGGGCAACTGCTGTGGAGAGCAGACTTGGCTCAGAGCTTGTCCCGTGATGGCTTGCAAGTGGGGGAGATCAGCAGCAGCTGCAGATACCACAGTTGGTGCTGACCTGTGCATTGGAAGCTTGCTGGGGTGGTTAAATGCTGGGTACATTCCTTAGGGGAGACTGCATGCACATGTGAGTGACCCCCTCAGAAAAGGCTCCCTCCAGGAACACCCGCCTTGCTCTCTGGCCCCACGACAAGCCCACAGACAGCATCTTCACTCCCTGTCTGCCTCGCATCCCCCCGACTAGCACCAAACCTGTGGTAGTTGGGGATTGCTTGCTCGCGGTTGCTTTCTCTAATCCTTGCCCCACTGCAAATCCAAGCCTCGGGCTGTTCTGAACACAGCCATTTTCTCTGCTTCAAAAGCCTGCGCACATGCAGCTGGCACAGGCCTCCCTTGTTCTTTAAGTTGCTTTGGGTGTTCTTTTGTGCTCACAGAAGCTCAAGTGAGTCAGGTAAGAGTGAATGGAAGATGTAGGGCTTCCTGCACCCAGCTCTGCTAGTGCCCCTCTGTCCTGACTCCCAGCCCTGGCTATTCCAGTCCTGGGCCCCACAGCCCTGCCAGTGCCTCTCCATCCTGACCCCCAGCCCGGCCTGTGCACCTTCGCAGTGTTCCCTGTAAGCTGAGTGCTTGGGCAGCCACCAGAAGAGATTCAGGTGCCACCTGCCTGATTAGCTGAGCGCCTGCAGCCACCCACGGCGGGCAGCATGTGTTTCTGTCAGTGGTGCACATGTCCATGCCTGGGTGCACGTAACAAGATTTATTCTGCCCGTGGTTGAAAAAAATTAGAGGGCGCACAGCCTCTTGGTCCTGACCCACAGCCCCGGCTGCTCCAGTCCTGTGCTACACAGCCCTGTCTTTGCCCCTGGGTCCTGGCCCCCAGTCACCAGCTGTTCCAGTCCTGGCCTTCCCCCTCCACAGCTCCCCTGAAATACTGCCTGTTTGAAAGCTGACTCATTCCAGCACCTGTGTCCAACAGTTGGGCACTTGTAGGCGACTCAGCTGCTGCTTAGTCTAATGTGGTCTGACAGATGGACAGCTGATGTTGGGGGCGGGGGTCCCCCCTTTGGCTGTTTCTGCACTAGCATTCCTCTGTGGTGTTTTCACCATTTGTATCCTCAGTGCTGTGGCAGTGACACCTGGGGCCTGTCCACTCTGGTGCTCACCCCACAGCCGGCACTGCTGTGTGACTTGTGCCCCAGTGGGAGGGCTGAGATGGTGAACCTCACGCAGCTCTGCCCAGCGTGGATGGTGCTCGGTCCTGTACCAGATCCCACAGTAAAAGCCCCCTCCCTTAGAGCTCTCCAATGGGAGGAGGACCAAGGGGTCCTGTCAGCTGTTGGGTGCCACAGGTCCCCTAACGGCTCTTAGGGTGACTGGGAGCTGGCAAGTGGATGGTGGGGCAGTCTGCCTCTCTGGGCTCCCGTGCACCCCTGCAACCCGCAGATGGCCCTTGTTTGCTTTTACTCCCTCCCCTAAGACCTGTGCAGTGCTCTTTTGTACGAGATGTAAAGCCTAAGTCTTGCCGGCTCCTGGTGCTGAAGGTTCCTATAGCCCTTTCCCAGGAGTGGGGCTGTATCCTGGGGGACCTGGCCAGATCCCTGAGTGGTGAATTCCACTCTGTCTCCCAAAATCCCCCTACGATGCCAATCAGCTTCCTCCATTCGCTGCCCTCAGCTCTTGTGTGCAGTGCTGTTGCACAGTTGGCACGTTCCACCCCAGAGGGGGCTGTGTTTGTGGTGGGCCAGGCCGTTCCTCTGTGGAGTTTGCACTGGGCTGCGGCTTAGTCCGGAGCAGAGGCACAGACTCTGCAGGAAATAATTCCCATCAATAACATTTCAAATCCTCTGAAGCTCAGTGAAGCTCTCCTGCTGCAGCCTCTGTTCTCCCACCTGCTGGTCCCTGCTGGGAAATGGGACAGCCATCACAGCAAAACGTTTCTATTAATCTCTCCCCACTCCCAATGACCTGCTCCGTGGCCCCAGCCTCAGTGTTGCCTGGGCTCGGGAGATCCTGGATTTGAACGTGGAGATTTCTGCTGCTTGCTGGCTCAGCTGTGCACCTGGGAACTGTAGAAAGGGAAAGGTGCGTTACTTCTGCTGGGCAGTGCAGGCTGCGAGCCTCTGTCTTGTGTACGTTTGCCCTCTTATAGGCATTTGCATGATGGTGAAAAGGAAAACTTGGGTGGGTGGTTCTCTTCCTCCCACGTATGGCCAGTCGCAAAGCCAGAGCCTCGTCTGCTGATTATCTCCAGGTTCAGATCTCAGCTGGTCCGGCAGTGACCAAAGCTAATCCCTATCTGGCAGCACTCACGGGCCTGCATGATGGGCTCTTGAGCTCAGCCTGAGTCCCAATACGTACGTATCACATGCTACTCCTGCCTGGCACCCAGTGATGGATTAGCCATGGGGCCTATGCCCAGGGCTCTGGGATGTCTGACCCTGCGTCATGACCTGATTCCCCAGCTAGGACACTGGGCAGGTGGAATGGGGCAAGCCCCCTGCCCTGACACTATTCCTCAGCGGCAGGGCAAGGGAAACTGCGGGCAGAAAGGGCCCCACCAAACCCTATTCTGCCCTTGCTTGAGTCATCCCTCTAGTCAATGACTGACATTGTCTCTCACCCCGAGGGACGAGCCGCGAGAGCGGTGCTGGGGATGGTGGCGGGGGGGCTGCTCTGCTCTGAGGATGCGCTAGGGCATGTTGTGTCTCCAGCCTCTTGTCCCAGCCTGTTCCACCAGCACTGCCCATCCCTGACAGCAGCCCTGCATCGACCTGTCACGAGTGACGGCTTCTGGTCAGCACGCTCACCTACCCAGCGTCCCTTTGCCCTCCAGCAGCCTGCACGCTCAGCAGCGGCTGTGAGTGGCCCAGAGCGAACGAGGAGCTGGGTGGGAGCCTGTGCCACCCCAGCCTCGCAGAGAGTGCAATGTGGGGACCGGGGTGGTGGGGAAGGAGAGGGCCCTGTGAAATGCAGTCCCGTAAATGAGCCCCAGCGCTTGGCCTGTCTGCTGCGCCAGGTGGGTGAAACTGGAAAGGGTCCCCCTGAAAAGGCTGCAAAGTGTGTTTCAGGCAGATAAATCCCTGCTTTTGAAGTGTGGCAGCCGTCTGACGCCCCCCCCCCCCCCCCAGCCCTTGTAGCTGCTGCCAGCCCCTGAGAGGTAATCACAGGCATGCACAGATAAGAGTACAAAGCAACACGAGTGCTGTGCCAAGGCAGTGGTGGGGATCGGGCAGGGGGTGAAGCTGGAGAGAGAGGGGCCCGTGGTACAGAGGAGACGGTGGGACCCAGGGATGGGGATGCTGAATTCATGGAGGGACTGGGGGAAATGGGAAGAAGGAGTTGGCTCTGGAGGGGAGGGATGTGACCCTGTCTGGGCAGACCCTCTCCCTGCCTCTTTTGCTCTATGATGGCGTTGCTGTTTGACAGCCTCTGCCCCAAGTTCCCTGGCTTGATAGGGTGCTTCCCCCTTTTTCTCTGTGTGCGAAACACTGAGCCCTTCCCCACACTGGGGCTGCGGGCATCGTGTAGGGCTGGGCTGGGAAGCCTGCTCGGGCAGGCTGGGGAGAGCCGGGGGCATGGCAGTGGCGGATGAAATTCGGTGAGCACCACGGACTCCAAGTGCAGTGCTGGGGTTCAGTGTCGTGCTTTGCAGTGCACGTCTGTGTGCTTTCTGGGAGCAGGGACAGCTCCAGTGCGGTGAGGGGTGATTGGTGAAAGAGACAGTTGGATCCAGGCCAGGGGTGGGAGTGGCTATGAACAGCTTCCATCTGGCTGCTGCTCAGGGGCATGCATGTAATGAGTTGGAGGGTCCCAGTGCTGAAGTCTCTGGTCCCTTCTACAAGGGGGGATCTCAAGGCAGGCCCAAGGCTTTCGGGGAGTGAAGGGCGCACGCCCTAATTCTCCTGTCCATGCTTTCTCTAATCTGCAGGCAGAGGGGCTGCAACCCCTGGGGCTGTCACTAGCATAAGATGCACTTTCTACGCCTTGCCTGTCCTGGGAAATAAGCAGTGTTGACTAGGACGGCCATGGCTACATTGTGTCACTTGCAGGGAGATAACTGTGGAAGGAACTTTGTGAATCTGAAACTTAACTGTGCCCAGGTGACTTAACATTAAGCACAAAACCCTGTCTACGTAGACGGCTCAACCCTGTGTCAGCCTGCCTCTTTCAACCTAGTGTAGCTTCCTTCTGTGGACAAGGTCGAAGGGTATAAGCCAAAATGACCCTCCTGCCTGTGAGCTGTATTGCATGCTGCCTGATGAGCTGGTTGGCTAGCCCTTGTGTCTTTCCTGGGGACACCCTGCAACCCTCTCACTGAGAGAAGGAGTGCTCTGCCTGCATAGGGCTGCCTCACCAAGGGTGGAGCACCGAGGAAATTCTCTGACCTGGATAAAATCAGAGAATTAGTTCAGCGTGTTGCAGACTCTCCCCAGGCAGCTGTGTGCTTTCTCCCATGTCATCCCCAACACGTGGTGCACACTCCCTGAACTAATGTGTAAAGCCCTGTTCTCCTTCAGTCCTACATCTGCTGTGGTACTGCTGGCTAACAGGAGTGAGCGAGATGGCCACTGGGAGCTGCCAAAACTGAAACCTTTTAATAGACTCGCCAGCACCGAGTTGTGCCCACTGTCAGTCTGTGAAATATGTTCTTGTTACTGCCCCCCATCTTTTCTCTCCCACCCTCCAGTCAACATGTCACCCCCAGTACCTTGTCTCCTTACAGCAGAGACTTTTGACGTGTGTACAGCACCTAATGTGGTTCCTTCCTGCAGCACTGGGTGCACCAGTAACAGAAATAGTTGTTCAGAAAAAAATCTGTTAAAAGAACATTGTTGTTCCAAAGCCAAACCCTTGAAAGTTAAGAAATGCCATAGCTAAGGTGGCCGGTGCAACCTTATGAGTACACACTCCTGTAACCTTGCCTGATGTCACACAGGAAATCCTGTGTGAGAGCCAGGAATTGAACCTAGATTTCCAGGATCCTAGTCCAGTGTCTTCCTTTCTTTTTTCACCCTTCTGTCCAGAGCTGGTCCTGCGGGGCTTGGCCAGTTGGCGGGGCCCAAGGTGGAGTGCTGACAGCGGGGCTGGGCTGGGGGGCAGTGGATGCCTAACTCAGTTGTGGTGCAAGCCCCAGGGCAACCACCTTGCTCACCTTACCATAAGGTCAGGCCTGTTTGTGTCTCCTTCTCTCTACGCCCCATGCACTGAGTGATGTGGGGGGTCCTTCAAAACAGACAGCATCAGATTGTGTAACTCGAGTGCATCCTGCAAGGCTTAGTGCTTCTGTCCCTGTGCTGAGCCTCATTATGTCATGTGCAGGATGGTCATGCGATGATGCAAAGTGATGATTATGTTGCTGTGTCCCAATTCGTAGCCCACTCAAAGCTGTGGGGGGAGTAACATTTTCTTGTGTTGGTTGGTGCCCTGACCTAGCCTCCCCAGCCGAGGGTCCACTTATCACACCTCTCCTGGAGGGAAGGAGCACCACAGGAAACCTGCCAGCCCTCTCTGGAGAGGAAGGGGGCCTGTGGCTCTGAGAGGGTTCTGAGAATGTCTGTTATATGCACGGTTGCTCACCCTGTGACGGACTCCTCTGCCGGCGCTGGGGAATTGTCATCGGGCTGCCTGGAAGGATGCAGAGCCATTAGAACTGTGTCACGGGAGTTTCCTGGATGGGACTGTACACTCATCTACCCTGACTCACTCTGTTCCCCTCCACAGACTGTTCAGGTATGAGGGGTCCCAGTGTCCAGGCTGTGCAGTGCGTGATGCTCTCATACCTTTGGTGCTTAGGGAACGTTGCTCAGCACTGCGTTCTGGTTCTGTGCATCAGTGGAGCAGTGCAGGGACTGTCCACTGGAGCAGGGCACTGGGGAGCACTGTGTACTGCGGCTGCGTCTCCGCATGCTGCCAGGGTCTCCATCCAGGACTGGACCTTTTGCAGCCGCCTTCTGACAGCAGCACGTGTAGCAGCTTCACCCCCATAACGCACTCTCCATTTGGATATGGACGCGTTCGGAACAGCTTGATTCATGGCACGTGTTAGGGTGCATCAAATGAAGCAGATGCAAAATGAAAGTGAGACAGGAATTGGAATCTGTAGGGTGCAGGAAGGATGTGGGGCACCACCTAAACCTCAGCCAGAGGCTCCCTTTAGCCACAAGCCTCTGAGAGAGGTCATGGCCGAACTGTAGTCTTGTGAATTGGATTGGGTGACTTGGCCATCAACCACTGGCTACTTATGAGCTGCCTCCCTGTGCAAGAGTTAGTGTCTAGCTGATGGGAGGCTTATTCTTCCCTGAGAAACTGGAGTTGGGGCCATCATATAATCATCAGTGGCCTGGCCTGTCACCTGTGGACTGACAATGACTTGTATTCACCAGCAGAAGAGTTCTGTGTAAGCGCAAAAGCCTGTTGCCCTCCCCTGCAGACGTTGGTCCAATAACAAATGTTTTCCCCTGCACCTTATTTCTCTTATAATTACACAGTCACTTAGGAAGGGTGTCTTGAGCCTGCCACTTTCATTTCTACCACAGAATAGCAGACCACTGATCCTTTAGACTGGAATCCCTCCTCACGCTGGGGCTGATGTAAGCGACTTTTGCATGAAGCTGGAACCCCTGTAGTGGCTATAATTGCCCTGGCTGTGCAGTACCACGTTGAGGGGATGGTGATTGTTTTCCGACCCCTGCAGATGTTTGGCATACACTGTGGAATGTGAGATCTGCTTTCCATTGGCAACGTGAGCAACCAATATTCTTATTAGCAGTCCTGAAACCATCTGACCCCGATCTCTGCTTGAGGTGAGTTGTGGAGGTCAGTGTGTTGTGGGCAGGTATTTTTATCAAGGCCTGTCCTCTTTGGATAGCACCATCGGTGGCATGCTGGAAGGACCCTGGCTTATCTGCGGCAATTGCAGGCTGGATCCTGTTGTTGTTTAGTGCCTTGGGATAGCTGTCTCTCATTGCGGTGAGTTCCACCTAAGAGGAAGAGAGCTGGGAAGCCAGGCGGAGTGACGGAGTGAGTGTGTGCATACGGAGACAAGAAAACATCAGGTTCTGCATATTGGATTTCAAGCACATCGCCCCCTCCCTTAAAGTTCTTCTGGCCCATCTCTCGGTGTAACCTTCCCAGACCCTGCTTCTTGCTCCTACGCCAAGTCAGCCGTGCCACTGACACTTCTACCCAGAGATCAGACGTAAGACAGTCTTAAGGTTGAGGCCTTGAGTCTGAGGCGCTATTTCAGTCTGCCAAGGACTCTGGAGTGTGACCCCTTCCTGCACTTGGTTTTCCTTGTCTGTAAAACGGGGCTGGTGATGCTGACATACAACCTGCCAGATGTACGTAGTCTGTATGTAATCAGTTTGTTAAATGCTTTGAGATTCTTTGGAGAGAGGGAGCTTTGAAAACAGAGTGTTATAACCTCCCAGCTGAATTCATGATTTCCCTTTTTAGATCATTTTTGGGCATTCTCTCCCCATGGGGAAGAGGACTCCCCTGTGTCACAGAGAAAATACCTCTCTCAGATAGATGCACATCCAGTGGCATCGCGCTGTGGTGCCCTGGTATCTTGGTGCTGCAAAGCTGACCCAGCTCACTCGGCAGGGCCATGGTCTCAGTGAGGATTCATTTTCTAGCAGTTTTTAAAAGTTCTGGTGAGGGGATTTTCTGGGTGCTTCTGTGAGAACCCTGTGGTCAGACTTCCACGACTGGTCTGCAAAAGTGCAACCCCATGATTGCAAAAGAGACTCCTCTGATTGCTTGTGTGCCAAAGGAGACAGGCTCCCGATGAGCTATTTGTATGCATCACCATGGAGGTGTTTTTGCACGCGTATTACTTGCAAACCAATCTCAGACCACGAGCTGTTTTATGGAGTTGGTCCCTTCAAATAGTTCATCCTGTAATTTCTTTGTTCCAGTCTCTTCGCAGGTTTGGGCATTGCCCTCCAGAAATGGCAGCCTTGCTGTCATGGCAGCAGAGGTAACAGCTTGATGTAGTCCCCCTGGGATATAACTGCGCCCAGCAGGGAAGCAGAAGCACATGGGCTGCTGGCCTGTGTAAACGTGGAGAGTGTCCCTGCTGCTTCAGCTCAGACAGCTAGTATGTTTTGCTGCAGGAAGAGGAAGGAGCTGGAGATGCTTTGCTGATATACAAGATGGGAAGGGAGTGGTGATATTGGAGAAGGGGAGGGTAAGGAGTCCATTCCAATCAAAAGGGCAGACTGGATCCATCCTGCACCCCAGGTGCTTGTGGATCATAGAATCCTGTGGTTGGAGGGGACCTCAGGAGGTCATCTAGTCTATCCCCCTGCCTAAAGCAGGATCAACTCCAACTAAATCATCCAAGCCAGGACTTTGTCAAGCTGGACTTAAAAACCTCTATGGACGGAGATTCCACCATCTCTCTAGGCAACACATTTCAGGGCTTCACCATCATCCCAGTGAAATAGTTTTTTCTAATATCCAACTTAACGCCTCTCACTCTGTAACTTCAGACCATTGCTCCTTGTTCTACAATCCATCACTACTGAGGACAGCCTCTCTCCATTCTCTTTAGAGCCCCCTGCGGAAGTTGAAAGCTGCTATCAAACCTCCCCTCACTCTTCCCTTCTGCAAACTAAATAAGCCCAAGTCCCTCAGCCTCTCCTCATAGGTAATGTGCTCCAGCCCACTAATCATTTTCTTTGCCCTCCACTGAACCCACTCCAATGCATCTGCATCCTTTTATACTGGGGCGAGGGGGGGCAGAACTGGACACGGTGCTCCATATGAGGCCGCACCAGTGCCTACTATAGGGGAATAACAACATCTCTAGATCTGCTGGAAATGCTTCTCGTAATGCACCCCAATAAGCCATTAGCCTTCTTGACTACAAGGGCACACTGTTGACTCATATCCATCCTCACATCCACTGTAATCCCAGGTCCTTTTCTGCTGCACTGGTACTTAGTCAGTACCCAGCCTGTAACAATGCTTGGGATTCTCCATCCCAAGAGTCCTTGTTGAACCTCATCAGATTTCTTCTGGCCTAATCCTCCAATTTATCTAGGTCACTCTGGACTCTATCCCTACCCACCAATGTATCTGCCTGCCCCGCCCCCCAGTGTCTTCTGCAAATTTGCTGAGGGTGCAATCCATCCCTTCATCCAGGTCACTGATACAGTTGTTGAACAATACCAGCCCTAGAACCGATCCTTGGGCGCGCCACTTGAAACTGACCACCAACCAGACATTGAGCCATTGATCACGAGCCATTGGACCCATCTGTCAAGCCAGCTTCCTAACCACCCTTCAGTTCATGTATCCAATCCATACTTCTTTAACTTATGGGCAAGAATGTTGTGGGAGACTGTATCAAAAGCTTGGCTAAAGGCAAGGTATGTCACAGCCATTGACTTCCCTGTGTCCGCAGAGCCAGTTACCTGATCATAGAAGCCAGTCAGATTGGTCAGGCATAACTTGCCCTTGGTGAATCCATGTTGACTACTCTTGATCACTTTCCCCTCTTCCAACTGGTTCAGAATGAATTCTTTAAGGATCCCCTCCGTGACTTTTCCAGGGACTGAGGTGAGGCTGACTGGTCTATAATTCTCTGGATTGTTCTTTTTATCTTTTTTAAAGATGAGCACTACATTTTGCCCTTTTCCAATTATCTGGGACCTCTGCAGGAGCTTTCAAAGATAATTAGCAAGTGGCTGTGCAATGGCACCTGCCAGTTTTCCTCAGTACCCTTGGATGCATTAAATCCAGACCCATGGATTTGTGTGCGTCTAGCTTTTCTAACTAGCTCTTGACCTGTTCTTTCCCCACTGAGGGCTGCCCACCCTCTTCCCATACTGCACTGCATAGTGCCATTGTCTGGGACCTGACCTTGTCTTTGAAGACTGAGACTAAAAACACATTGAGTACTTCAGCCTTTCCCACATCATCTGTCTCCAGGTTACCTCCCTGATCCAGTAATGGCCCCACACCTTACCTGATAAGTCTCTTATTGCTAAAATACCTGTAGAAAACCTTCTTGTTGCCCTTCACATTCTTTGGTAGCTGCAGCTCCAAATGTGCTTTTGCTTTACTGATTGCTCCCCGGCATTCTCCAGCCATGTATTTATACTCCTCCTTCATCTGTCCAGGTTTCTGCTTCTTGTACCCATCCTTCTTGAGTTTAAGCTCACCAAGGACTTCTGTGGTAAGCCAGGCTGGTTGCCTACCATATTTGCTTTTCCTACTGCGCATCGGGATAGTTTGTTCCTGTGCCTTCAATAAGACATCTTTAAAATACTGCCAGTTCTCCTGACCCCCTTTCCCCTTAGCTTCCCAGGTGATCCTGCCCATCAGTTCTCTCAGATCTCGAGCACTTTGGGCCTTGTGGTTGCTGAGACGTTAATTCCGCAGTGTAGTGTGTGCTGGTGTCACAGCTTGATCAAAGTGACTTGGCTGGCTTGGCTTGCAGGGGTTCAAAGGCCATTTCCTCAACTCTGCTTCTCACTGGGGATCAAGCCAAGTCAAAAGCTGAAAACAAAACAACAAAATTTTATGGCTAGAGGCAGGATACCACTAAAACCCTCCCTTGTTCAGCTTAAGGGCTCCCACTTGACCCCCTCAATCAGCCCAGCTAGGCCTGAAATCCACCCCATAACTTTGGTCTGATCCAGTAGTTGCCTGAAAAGTTTCTACCTCTAAGCTAGGTGTTGGGTTTGTCACCTTCCCTGGAGCGGCAGGGGTTTGGCCACATGTTGCGAGTTGTCTGTATTTCTTCAGCAATGTCTGTGCGAAGGATGGCATTGTTGTAGTGTTCTGGGGGCCTCTATGTTCTGCAGATGAAATGCTGTGTGGGTAGCCTTCCCTCGATGAGAGAGGTTTTCCAGGGGACCTCCTGTGTTGTTGCCCTCTGGACCCAGCTGGGGCAGCTCACCAAGAAAAGGGATCTGCAGCCTTAAGGGAGTTCTAATGTTCAGCCACACATTTGTGTGAGGTTTTCTTTGGGATCCCTGTATTTCCTACCCTAGTCACCTAGTCTGGTTCCCTAGCCTGGCCAGCATCTGCTCTTTTGGGCTCCCTCTGGCAGTCTTTGTGCGGGCAGAAGAAGCTGCACGTTTCCCCTGCCGGCCTTCCGGCAGAGGGACCCTCCCCACGTGGCTCCTGCTTCTCCATCTTAGCTTGTCCCCAGTGCCTTCCTCTCCTGGAGGACCTTCTTCCAGCCTCCCCTTTGCCTCTCTCCTGCTGTGGTACAGTGCATGAGGGCTGGTGCCTGAAGCCAGCCTGCATCTCCTGGCTGTGGGCTCAGCTCTGCTCACACGAGACAGGCAACATGAGGGCAGGAATGCTGAGTGAGAAATTAGCATGAGTAATTATTAGTATTGGATAATTATCAGCATCAGGATGAAGAGAAAGGTTAATGGAGTTGTTTTCAGTAACGGTCTTTTCCCCTGGGTGAAGGGGAGCAGAGTAAGCAGGAAGAGACATGGTTCCTGGGGGTGGGGGTGGGAAGAGTTTATGATGATTAACCTGCATCCTCCTCCGATCCCTCAGCTACCCACTCCACTGGAGATGGAAGGTGGAAGCAGATTCCTCAGAAGTGCCTGTAGCAAAGTTCAGTGGTGGGTACCTTTTGCACGTGATAGCCTGGCTGTCGTGGAGGTTCCCCACCCTACCAGCTGAAGGCTTGGAGAAGGCCATCCATGGACTGTAAGGTCTTGCCACATCCATTCCCCTCATAAGGCCATAGGTTGGTCTGTTCTCCAGTCCAGTTTTAAATGCCCCCAGTGTTGGGTCTCCTAGCTCTTCCCTCCAGGAGGCTTTCCTAGTAAAGTCACCTCGCTGTGGGAGAGGTTTTCTCGTGCCACTTTCTGCCCTACTCCCAGCCTGCTTCTGAGTTAGAGGTAAAAGTGAAGGGGCAAGACAGTAACCAAGTTGGGCCTGAGGCCTGCCCTGGACATGGTGGTGTGAGAGTATGGGGAGCCAAGGTGGCTGAGCTTGTACCCTAGGAAGCCTTCCCTCGTGGTGGGGGCAGTGAGAGATTGGGGGTCTAGATTTGGTGAGATATACCGTGGAAATACTTTCCTGGGGATGGTGAGGGTTTAGGGGAGCGAAGCTGGGTGAGGTGAACCATAGAAAACACAACAGCAAAATTTTATGGCTAGAGGCAGGATACCACTGAAACCCTCCCTTGTCCAGCTTAAGGGCTCCCACTTGACCCTCTCAATCAGCCCAGCTAGGCCTGAAATCCACCCCATAACTCTGCTCTGATCCAGTAGTTGCCTGTGGGTGGGAGCAGTGAGGTGCATTATGGAAAGGTTCCCTCACTCTGTAGAATGTTGTTCTCCCCAAGCCTTATACACCCTTTAATCTTCCTCCTATGAACTGTAAGTGAGACTTCAGACCTTTAAAAGCCTTTACTTTTCCTGCCCCACCTTAGGCCCCTTTTATAACCCAGCAGCAGTTTAAATCTCCCCCTCTGCCCCAGCCTCTCAGCCCTCAATTCTGTGCTCCCAGAACCCTTTGTTTGCTTTGTGTTGCCTTTGGAACTCTCTCTGCTCCCTGTGGCATCTCCTTTCCCAGGAAGAGATGTGCCCAGGTACGAGAGAGTCTGTCTGTCTGTCTGTCTGTCTGTCTGTCTGTCTGTCTGTCTGTCTGTCTGTCTGCCTGTCTGCCTCCCTCCACGAGGGTCATGTACTCCCTTCCAGCCTGTCATGTGTTATTTGGGGCTCATCTCCATCCCTCCTTGGGGTCGAGCAATTATTCTGAAGCTTTTTCCTGAAGCCTTGCATTACCCAGAAGTGCTTAACATCTGTTATTTTTAATGTCTCTCTCTATTTCCCAGCACTGCACACTGCAATAATGTAATGGGGAAATTACCCCGCTAGTTAAAAATTACTGCCGGAGTGACAGCCAACCATAGATCTATTTTAAAACCAGGGTAAAACTGTATTGATTTCTGTGCACTGCGGCCTGAAAAAGGGTTGGAAAGGAAGGTGAATTTGTGACATTGCCCCAGCCCGGGTGCCAGGTTGCAGGGAAAAGTGGAGGAGGTGCTCATAGCTTTGATGCAGTGTGCGTGGCCTGGGCAGGACAGATTCACTCCTAGCTGTTTATTTAGGGGACCCTGCCTGTTGGGAGGCCAAGTGCTGTGAGCAACAGGAAGTTGGGGAGCTGGGATTCATGCTCAGCCAGCATGCTAGTGTGTCTAGGAGCCACAGTCATGAACCCCATTGTGCAAGGTGCTGTACACCTCCACAACCTATGCCCTGGGCCATGTAGGTTGTACTCCCTTCAGGCCAAGGTAGAGGAGCTTTTGGCTGGGCATTCTGCCTTAGACATAGACTAGGCTTCCCCCAATAGCCCCAGCACTTTTCATTAGAGTCCCAGTGCTGGCTCAGCTGAGGCAGGAGCATTCCTCCTGGTGCAGAGATGAGGGAGGTGACTTGCAAGGAGTTGTGCTGACCGCGCTCAGGTGCCCTGACTCCCGATGTGCTGCTTGGCTCCCTGTTCAGCATGGGCAGGTGCTCTTGTGCTGGGTGCATCACAAAAGCTTTGCTCCTGTTTGGGATCTGAGGGAGGATCAAACGGAGCGCCCGGATCTGAGCAGCGGGCAGGCCTGGAATGGGACAGAGGGAGAAGGGAGCAGAGGTGTTAATAATGGAAAGGGGGCAGCACAGCCCCAGGTGCTCCCGCCTCCCGACCAGCCCCACAGCCTAGGGGCTGGTGAGCAGGAAGCACTGGCCACACTGCCAGCTCCAGCCCCTGGTATCCCCTCCTCCTCCAGCCTCAGCACTGGGCCAAGAGCAGCCTCTTGCATACAGGATGGAGGTGGCCTGACCGGGTAGGCAAAGCCTTCCTCAGCCTTGTTACCGGCCATCCGTGGCAGTGCGGGTAATGGGGAGGCAGTGGGAACCCAGGTGGGATGGGGAAGGGAGCGGAGACCTGGCTGGGAGCATGCTGGGTGTCGGTAAATGGTGCAGGGAGCCCCGGTGAGGGGGCGGAGGGGAGCTCACTGCTAGTTGGAGAAGCTGCAGCTGTGGGCACACACTCCACTTCAGGGCCTGCCTGCGACTCCTTGAACAGCTGTCAACTCCTCCCTGCAGCGCTACACGCTGCCCGCAGGCCCTGGCCCCCGCACCTTGTGAGGGGGCAGCGCTTCTCCCCGCCCCGTGGGGCCCTTCGCTCGCTCTAGTAGCTCAGGGGTGTCTCTCTTAATTAAATACATTTGTTTTGTAAAACTGACTAAAAATAATCCGGGGCTGGTGCACACGGGATGCTGGTGGTGAATCAAAGGCGCCGCTCTAATTAAACAGGCCCCGGTTTGTTTGTGAGCCGCATACATTTCCATGCTAATCAGCTGCACGCTGGGATCCTGCCTTCCCAGCCCTGCATCCCCTGCCTGACTGGGGACTATGCAAATGTCCGGGTCTGTTTATTAGCACTCAGCAGGCTTTGGGCTCCTGCAGGATGCAGGGGAGCTTAGTGCCTGTGGGGCTTTGGATAGGTACCTAGCGCTTTGAGGCACTTTGGGGGAGTTATCTGGGATTTGAGATACTGGATGGGGGGTTTAGTCTACAGTGGTTGGAGAAGCTTTTAGCATCCAGAGCCTTGGCTGTTTGGGGCCTGAGTTTGTGTTGTCTCCCTGAGCCTGGGATGCTGCTCTGGTACTTCTGTGAGGCAGCCAAACCCCTGGGAGGTCTGGAGCCTGAGGGCTTTTCTCACCAGGTCAGTTTCTTCTGTGGTCTGATTTCCATGAAGTCAGCCACGGCTCTTGTCATTGGTTGTGGGCCTGGCTGGAAGCCGTGCAGGGTGGAGGCAAGTAGAAGGCGACAAGGAGACGGGGGGAGGGTGAGAGAGGCAGTATGGAGGCCTCCTGTCTGGGGTGCACATGTGACTGAAACCCCTTTGCGAATGCCTCATTGCTGTGGCTGCATCCTTACCCCTTCCTGAGCTGCTGCAGGCTGACCCAGCCTGGGAAACAATGCTAACCCTCTCCCCTCTGGTCTGCAGATCCTGGTGGACTTGGCCAGTCTCAGTGGGCGCCTGGCGCTGCAGTACGAGAACGTCGTGGCCCACGACGGTAGCTCCATCCTGCGAGACCTGGTGCTCAGCCCCGACCGCCAGTACATCTACGCCATGACGGAGAAACAGGTAATGGGGGAGACAGGGCTCCCCTGCATCACCAGCAGGTTGACTTGGCTCTGGTACAGTTGGCAGCAGCCGTCTCTCTCCAGTCCCAAAGGTGGGAGGGTCCCAGCCTGCTGCCATCACCGCAGTGCCCAGGCCCCAAACGCACGTGTAAGCAGCATGATAGGGACAGAAGCTGCATTGCTCCTGCTGCCCCCATCGCTGAGTGCCGGCACTGTCCCTCTCATCTCCCCAGGGCCTCTGAACGCTGACCTGGTCGTTCTGCTTCTTGGTCCACCATATGGGGGCTGTGGAGTCATGTGTGAGCTTCCCTCGGCTCCATTTCTGCCTAGCCCTGGTGCTCCATGAGCTACCTCAGTAGCTGCCAGAGAAGTGGGATGGGTTGTGGCTCTTCTCCCCCATTGTTGCTGCTGGGTCAGCCCCACTGGGCGCCAGGCACTTCTGTCTTATGGTCTGCTGGAGAGAAGAGGGCCACAGTCCAGATGAACCAGTCTAATACAGCCTCCCTCATCTGTTTCCTGGCGCAGTGTGCTGAGAGAGCTTGGCAATGGGGCGTGTGGTGTTTGTGTTCACAAGTATGTCTACACTCATGAGTGTGCATACCTGTGCAAGCAGGCACGTGCCTGTCTTCGCAGTCTTCCAGCTCTCTGGACCATTGCTGTGGCCCCACAAGGCTGCCTCCAGCAGTGAGGCAGGGGATTGCTGGGGTGACCAGTGTGAAACGAGTCTGTCCTTTCTCAGTCCTGTGCCTGATGGCCCGGACTGTGTAGCCAGTGCCACTGATTGGCCTCTCATTGGGCAGTCGGAGCAGAGACTTAGGCTGGAGTACGTGGTGGTGACTGGATTCGGATGATGTGGGCTGGGGCGGGGGGAGAGGTGTCCCTCCAGGGAAGAGCAGAGGCACCCTGCTTGTGGGAGCGTGGGTTGTTGCTGCTCCTGCTGAGATGGAGGGATCCAGTCTCCAGGGCTGTCAGTGCATCAGGATGTTCCTGGAGAGAATGGCAGGGGTGGTCCTGTTTCCTCCACCCTCCCCCAGCTGCTCGCTCCCACATTCCTGTCCCCTTTCTCTCCCCTGGGTCCCCTTTCCCAGGTCAGTGTCTCTCTGGGCTGCTGTCTATCCCTTGTCATCCCTTCCTGCAGGGACTGCTGCTTCCCTCGGAGGCCTGCCAGTGACCTGCTGTTTTCTCTCTCTGGCCCCTTGCCCCCTGGGGACAGACGTCTCACACTGGGCACAATTCCACTGGAAGGTCACTAGTGTGCTGCTGCCTTGTGGCTGTGAAGGATGGGAGGGAGGCCGCTCAGCAGTCTGTCCCCCCCACCGCACCCACGCCTAGGTGCCTTGTCCTGTGCCCTGAGCTTTGGCCTGGATTTCTCTGGGTTTCCTGGCCTTGCCCACCCCCCATCTCTGGGAGCTGCCTGCAGGGTGCCTGGATAGTACTGAGGCCCCAGTGCAGGTAGCGCAGTGCCTTAACCACAAAACCACCATTCCCAAGAGCTGCTCTTTTGGCCTGGGTCTTTGCGATTATTGGCAGCCCCCTTGAGTTCCCCTTCCCTTTGGAGAGATGGGCCTTTCACGCAGTGTCTGGCTAAACACCCGAGCAAAGCTGATTTCCCTGCTGCACGGGGCAAGGAGGATGGCTGGCTGAGAGAGACATCTGTCACCCAAAAACATGCTCCAGCCGCCTCCCCCACATGCCCGACTCCCTCGGCAGGTGACTACGCGGGCGGCGGCGCAGCTCTGACCGGTTCTTTGTTATCCCGTGTGGATGGTCTTGGGGTGACGAGAACAGACATCTCTGTGGCCACGGTTCTAGGGCAGGCTGGCTCCGGCGCAGGCTGTGTTTGAGGCAGGCGTGTGAGAGGTAGATAGGAGGATGGCCCCAGGCTGTGGTTTCGGCAGAGCAAGGAGGAATCCCGCAGTGCGATGGCGTAACTGTTCGGTGAGCTGTTCCCACACACAACAAGCAGAGCTCTGAGCAGTTGGGCTTCCTCCCCGCCCCCTCCACCATCTTCACCCCCGCTCTGTGGATAGCAGGGGGATTTTAGGCACTGGGTTCTGTGCGCTTGAGTCTTCCTAGCAAGCCCCAGAGACAGGATGTTAGTGGCACAGTGCCTAACATCCAGTGGTCCCAGGAGGAGGTGAATGGGGCTGTCGTAGGGTGGATGGGGTGTGGCTAGGCACTGCGCATTCAGCCCAGCCTCTGCACTCCAGCCGTGCCCCGTCTGTCTGCAGCTCTCCACGTCCCTGTTGCTCTGGGAATGCACCTGGCTCCTGACCCGCAGCCCCCAACAGCGGTTCTGTTCCTGCCCCTCCTGGGGCGTAAGGGAGAAAAGTTCGTCCCCAGAGAGGGAACTTTCTGCACAGCATATGCCCCTGTTGTCTTTGGTCCCTAGGCTGTACAGCCTGCTGCACCCTTTGTAGCGTGGGTGGCGCCCATGAGGAGACACTGGGCCTTCCTCTTGCTTTCAGGCCTTCATGGGGAGCCTGAGCCCTCAGATGTTTCCTGTCTTCTGGTCAGGATGTGTGTCCCTGTAGCTGTCCTGAGCACTGCCTCCTGGTGGCTTTTGCCAAGCCAGTGTTTGAAGTGAAGCTAGTGTGTTCTGCAGAGGGATCCCAGTCATGCAGCCTCTCTTGGGCTCAGCAGGAGCGAGAGGCTGGCTGCCCCAGTGGGTCTCTCCTACAGGTCTCTATCCATGCTGTGATTGTGGACTGTGATTTAGTACTGCTTAGATACTGCTAGGCAGCCACCCCACCGTGTTCTGGGCAGGGATTCCCTGTTGGGATGCTCAGGGCTGTTTCCCAACAGCTCCCAGGACCCACGTGTCTGCAGAGTGATTGTCTCTTCTTCGCAGGTGCGCAGCATGCCTCAGGTAGCACTTGACCAGGATTCATCTCCCCCTTTGGTCCCCTCATTGGGTCATTAGCTTTGCTGGACCAGGCCAGGTACTGAAGAGTGACGTGAACGTTGATCCATGCACCGCCCCATGCAAACCTTCCCATGGTGTACGGTGTCCTGCAGTGCAAGGCTGCTGATCCAGTGATGGTTAGGGGAGGTCCTGGTGCTGGGCAGGAAGGAGAACTAGCCCAGCTCCTGCCTGCCACCCCTGCCACAGTAACACTGGCAACCCCGCCTTCCTGGTGAAGGAATTGCAGTGGCTGGAAGGCATCACCTGGGAGGGCCTGGGTAGGAGGCACAGCAGTTGGGACTGCAGGCTGGTTGGCTGCTCTGCTGGGCACCTATCCTCCCGCTTCAGGCAGGCTTGCTGGAGGTGTAGTTCGCTTTCCCTGAGTGGGCTTGTTGTGGCATCTGTGTCTGCATTCCTGATGCAGCCGTGTCCAGCGCCCTGTGACAGCAGGGCTGTCCCTTGGCGAGCTGTGAGCACTCTTTCTCCTTGCATTGTGCTTACCTGCCCTGTGCCTCCCTCAGAGTGCAGCAGGAGCAGGGACCCGGGATGAACTGGGTGGGTGGAAGTCCTCTTGCCCCCCTGAGCTGGCCTCCTGTGGGCTGACGTCATGGGCCAGACTCCCCGATGTGGCTGTTCGGGTGAGCTGTGTGCAGGTGATGCTCAGTCCCTAGTCTGTGCATGTGGCTGGAACCGCAACTGAACTAAAATCACGATAAATCGCCAGGCCATTGTCCCAGGTGGGGGATGTGAACAAGGGGCCTTTGATTGGTCCAGAATCCCCTGGGGGACAGAGCGGCCTATTTCCTCCTCCTGCCAGCTCCTCTTTGTGGTTGATCACCTGCCAGTAGCTTTGAGGTGACCTGGAGATCTCTGGGTGACTTGCTGGCTGAGAGGCTCTTGGTCAATCCCCCTGACCCCAGTGTCTCGCAAGGGCTGGGATGTGGTTGAGCTATCTGCATCTCAGCACTAAGCCCTTACTGCCCCCAGCGCTTCCATTTCCCCACTTCCCTTCTCTTCAGTAGCATTGTAAGTGCACCGCAACCCTTCCGTAGCAGAGCAGCCTCTGCCCTTGGCCCTGGGTTCAGCTGGGCATTGGCAGGAGTTCCCAGGCCTGGGCTGTTCCCTCCTGATGCACACGTCGGGGCACTGGGAAGCGCTGGGGGAGCTGCAGTGCTGTTGAAGTGACAGGAGATGGTCTTTAGCCCCAAGGCAGCAGCTGACAGATGATGCTCCTGAGTCTGCAGTCCATGGGTGGAGATTTCACTCCCTCCCTATGCCCCTCCTTCCCCCCAGTCTATGCATCCTTGAGGCCCTAAGTCAGGGATAAGGAAACATTTTTGATGGGGGACCACTCCAAGAATTGGGCAAGTGGTCCAGGGTTGCACGTTTGCAATGGAGTTGTCCTACAGGACTGGGGTGCAGGAGGAGGGGATGTGGGAAGGATTTTGGGCGTAGGAGGGGGTTGTCGCCTGGGGAAGGAGACTGGGGTGCAGGAGGGGGTACAGGGTTCCAGAGGGGATATGGGCACAGGAGAGGAGTCTGACTTGGAGGAGGGGCTTAGGAGGGGGTGCAGGCTCTGGGAGGGAGTTCTGACCTGGGGCAGGAGTGCAGAAGGAGGTGCAGGGGATTGTGGTGTAGGGGTGCAGGAGAGAGGAGCTGGGGTGCCAGAGGCGGGGCTCTAGCTCAGAGGTACTTACCAAAATGGCTTCCAGCTAGCAGCACTAACCCTGCCAGGTGAGTTCCTCAGCCAAGCTCCCTGCTCTCCATGCCCCACAGAGTGCGGGGCAGGGAGCCTGGCTGAGGCTCTCTCCCACTGTGCTGTGGGCCAGATCCGGCAGCTTACTGGGCTGTATTTTGCCTGGCCCTGCCTGAACTTTTGGCCAGCTGGGGAGCGAGGAGGGTCGAGCGCAAGGGATGGTCGTCTGCAGGAATTACTGTCTGGAACTGCTGGCCTGGGGTATGTGGGTGATGTGACTGGATGGTGCTAATGCCTGCACCTGACAACCTATGGATGCTGCAGGGCACTTTGAACCACATAAGGTTCCCTGCTCCCCAGGGGTTCTGAGGGCTTGAGGGTGCATATTTTGGGATCCATCAGCAAAGGCTGGAGACTGGGGAGGGGAGAGGGCCTTAAAGGGAAGGCTGAGGAAAGCTCTGAGAATCTGTTTGTGGCTGCTTCCCTCTTGTTGCAAGTATGAGGCCTGATGGGATTTTGTGGGCGTGTGCGTGCAGCTGGGCAGATGAGGGGTTTGCTCACTGAACCCCAAATGAAAGGGATTTATTGCTGAGCTGTGGTGTTTTTTCACAGCAGGGAGAGCAGGACATTAACCCTATTGTGCTGAGTGCTGTACAAACAGATTGGAAGTGGGTTTTTTGACATTTGCTTTTGCAGCTTCTGTCTCTTCGCTGACAAAGCAAAGAACTCTCTTGCCTTCTGAAACCCCCTCCCACCCCCATCCTTGCCTTTCCTCAATAAAAAGAGCTCTCTTCCATCCCGGCCTGGTGTTATCAGGGTGTTGCTGGAAAGTAATTAAATGAACAGTTGTAAAAGAGCTGTGAGGGCCAGAGAAACCAGGGGATTTTAATCAAATCTGGAGGCGCAATTAATAAAGAGCCTGTAACCCTTTAAGGCCAACTCCTGCTGCCACATATCGGAGAGTGCAGGGGTCAGGCTGCATTCGAAATGGGAGCTGTAAATTGTAACCTCCTTTTCGTAAATGCTGGTGAGTCCAGTTGTTCACTGTGCTCTGTGGGGGTTGGCTAGATGGCCAGAGTCGCAAGCCATTCACTTTTCAAAAGGCCAGATCTGCCTTTGATACCAGTATTTGAGTCGTCATGGCAGTGAGCTCAGTGGGGTCTCAGTCTGGTCCCTGTTTCTGTATCACAATCCTGGATGACCTTTGTTGTTCTCTGGAGTAGTTGTCAGCCTCATTCAGGGAAGGCCCTTCCTGGGGGTAGGGAGAGCGGCAGTTCAGGGTTGAGGGACATCTGAGAAGGGTGGGGACCAAGGCCTGGAATAGTGTGGTGGGCTGGGAGTCAGGAGTGAGGGATGTCTGTGGAGTCATGTAGTAACTCAGGGTTGGAGGAGCTGAGCGTCAGAGCAGAGGGGGTTGGGAGAGCTACAGGAGGGGGGCAGGGCTGGGATAGTGTGATGATGGAGGACGAAGGTCAGGGTTGAGAAGCCTAAATCTTTGCAAAGCATTTGCGAAATGTTGGGTACAGCCCTGCATCCCTTTCCATGAAAGACCGTGGGCACTAGAAAGGCTGTGTCTGTGTGGGTACGTGGGCTCCCTTAGCTCTCTCATGAGCTATTTTTCTTAAAGTTCGGTAGTTCTGGATGAAAATATTTTAGCTTCTCTCAGTGCCGTTGTCTCTGGGTTGAAATGAAGTCGGTGTTCCATTGGCTGCTGGGATCAGATAGAGAGCAGTTTCACCTGCCCTCCCTCTCACCATTGAGCATCCTAGGGAGCTAAGTGATATGTGGGACCCCCTGGGGCAAGCAGAGGTGTCCTCTTATGGGCCAGGAGTTCCAAGGCTCTCTTCCCCTCCTTAGCTACCAGCAGGGAGAGGGCTCAGACTGGTCCCTGCAGGAGACTGTGTATTAGGTTCTGGCAGGTTGTAGGTTTCTTTCCAGTCATCACAGATGATCCCCAGGTCATTGGGAACCAGATTAGGCTGGTAGAGGCGAATGTTCTACCAACCCTTCTCCTTTTAAAATCTCCCTTTTCGCTGCAGCTGCAGAATTGGCATCTGGTCGTTGCCCATCAGAGGCTGTAAGCATGTTGGCCTGTTGCTGCTGCTGCTGCTGCTCTCTGAAACATCGTTGGCCACAGTAACAAAAATTAAAAAAAAAAGTCTCCTTGGGGTTGTCCTCCGGTGTGCTTATCAGGCCACTGATGCCCACCTTTCCTGCTCTCTAGGGCTCCCCACAACCCTGTTGTGTTGGGCCAGATTCTGTGGTCTTCCCCCAGCCAAACAAAGAGGTGGGGTTACCACGTCACTGCAGAGCAGCAGACACATCAGTTCAGCTCTGGGAGGGCTCAGCTATAAGGACTCAGCATCCAGGAAACAAACCCCAAATGGGATCAAACCCTGGAATAAATCCATCTTATTCTGTGTAAAAATTTCGCACAGAGGAAGCTCATAAGATTAACTCACTGTATCAGTGAAACAGAGGAGACCCACAATTGTTGCTCCTCCCTCAGGTAACAATTGTTTACACTGGGCTTGATAATGAACAAAACTGTTTTCATTAAATACAAAAAGGATTTAAGTGACTGCCAAGGAAAATTGTCAGATCAAAATAGGTCAGATTTAGTAAGTTACTAAATTGAAATGAACAAAAACCTTTAGCTAGTTGTAATGCACTAAAACTCGTTACTTACCAATTCTTACCCTAAATAGCTGTCCCTGTTTCAGGTAAAAAGCTTGTAGTCAGTGTTGATCTTTACTCTGGCCCAGGTCTAGAACTTCAAGTTCTTTGCATCCCCTTAGGGTGGACCAAACAGTTTCAAAGGCCAATTGAAGACAAAAGACTGATAGCATCCCAGGGTGGGGAACTCCTTTTTTGTTCAGCACTTTTTATGTCTGTAGAAAAGTTACGAGGTTCAAGATGCAGTCCAGTTCCAGGTGCCATGGTTACATGTCTTTCTACGATCAACCAGAATTTGGGCTTCTAGGACAAAGAAGAATATTCATAGGTTGTTGACTTGGGCACCAAGCCATTCAGGTTCTAGGGCACTAGTAATGGCTCTTATTAGAACATGTAGAACTATAAACACATCCACATTTCATATTTCTAACTTCAAGTATAAGAGTGATACATGCACAACAATAGGATATATATCTGTATATTGTCGTTCAGCAGATTGTAATGTTAAAATTGATCTGTTACGTGCCCTGTTTTGAATAAAGCATCCTTGAACTATGCACATTCGTATCCAGAAGCCAGTGTTCGTAAAATGCACGGGGAGAGAGGGCCCTGTGAAACCCTGACTGCGCTACTAGAGCTGTGTGGTTATAGGGGTCTCCCAGCATAGCATACCTGCAAAGCACTTCTAGTGTAGCTGCAGCTATACTGGCAAGATTGCTTTTCTGTACCAGTACAGCAAAAGTCCCAAGCAGGAGCAAAGTAAATTATACTGGTGACAGTGCAGCTTGGCTGTAGGCCTGTGTCTACACTGGGGGGAGGGGGTCTCGTGACTGCGTTATGATGGCAGAAGTCTGTAGTGCCGACATGGCCTAACTGTTTTCTCAGCCTCAGGATTTTACCTGGGGTATTGGGGCGGGAGAATGTGGAATCCCTGTCACTGGAAACTTTAGAGAACAGTCGGGACAAACATGTTTCAGGGATGAGGTAGGTTTGCTTGGTCCTGTGTCAGTGCAGAAGCTGGACTTGATGACTTCTGGAGGTCACTTCCAGCCCTGCATTTCTGTAACTTGATAATAAGTGGGGAGTGAAGGGCAGGGACACTGGCTTGGGAAGGAGCCAGGTGGTCCAAGTACTTGGGATACAACCTTGATCCTACCCCACCCCCCCACTGGTGCTGTGGTCATGGTTTTGTGGGCTTCTTGAGGGACAAGCAGAGAGGCATATATGGGGCTGAAAAAACCTGCACTTTAGTGGGCTCATGGGACTTATTTTGCCACACTGACTCCCAAAGTGCTCTCCGGGGCTTGAAGCACAAATGCACTCAAGTCCTGCTGCTGCGTGACTGAGACGGAGGGGCAGGCTTGCTGGCTTCTCTGTTCTCAGCACTTGTGAAAATTTGAGTATCTAAATGTTGCCCCTTGCCCCTAGATCTAGCTGCCTGCCTCTGAAAGCCTCGCTCCAGATATAGACCTTGCTAGCCTCGACTCAAGTCAGGAAGTTATAGTGTTAACAGACCCTCTAGGCTTTATTAGGAGAGCCAGCTCTGTTCTACCCCTGGTGCCTGCTGCACCCCCCGCCCCTCTCCACACAGGCCAGGAAGACACGTACCTCCCTGTGGAACGCTGAGGGTATCCTTCACCTGGAGTAGCTGTGGTGAGCTGGCGTGAGGTGGCGCCACTGAGTCAGTGAGAGATGCCTGTTCATGTCATGTGCTTGCCATGGCCTCCCAGACAGGAGGGGGAGATTGTGTGCCCCAGCCACAACAGCTTCTACAGGAGTGGAGATTGGGCTCCTGGCCCCATTGCTGCATTTGTAGGCTCTGGGCTGGCTCTGGAGGGCACAGCATGAGATGAAAGCACAGGAGAAGAGTCCCTGCGTACTGCCTCAAGGAAACACTCGGGGCACCTCAGGTCTTCAGTGCTAGGCTAAAGGCAAGCCTGGGGCTTGCCCTGTATCTTGTTAATCCCTTCACGTCCAAGGATGGAGCTCTTAACACAGTGTGGCATGAACTTTGCCAGGGATCTGGTCCCCTGAGGGGAGCACACCCTCCAGCCTCTCTCAGTCAGGGCCCGAGCCACCTTCCCGTCATGCCTCCCTGTCCCACTGTCCACCCTCTCCCCATTTAAATTCTCCATCTGTCCTGTGGGATCCCGGCATCTCCTCCCCTCCCATCTGTCCCCTCTCTGTCCAGGCACTGGTTCCATCTGCCCCAGTGTTGTTCCCATTCTACCAAGCTTGGCTCCCTTTCCTGCTGTTTGTTGTCAGGTTCCCCAAGAGGCAATGGTGTAGGAACAAGCTGCTTTGGGGCTTTCTGATGGGCGTGTTCAGCATCTGCCTCTCCCTCTCTCTCCCCACAGGTGACACGGGTGCCCGTGGAGAGCTGTGAGCAATACAAGAGCTGTGCCCTGTGCCTGGGCTCCAGGGACCCCCACTGTGGCTGGTGTGTCCTTCATAACATGTGAGTATGGTGGGCTCGTGCTGTGTGTCTGTGCCCCAGTCCTGCGAACCTGTTCCTCTTTCCAGTCACCTGCAGGGCTACCCATGACCAACCTTCTCCCTGGACCAGCAGGGAAGTGAGTCCCCAACACAACAGAGCCATTGGGGGCTGACCATGCGGTTGGATGTTTATTGCATGCCCCTTGTCCGTGGAGGGGTTTGTGCTGCTGCCCATCACTGTGGTATCTGACTGCCTCCAGAGTCCTCACTGGAGATGCCGGTCAGTTAGCCTCACTGCGGTGCTCTTGCTCAGCCGATATAGCTGTTGTCAAACCCCAGGGAAAGGCAGACTAGCCCATCGCAGCATATTTCCTTGTGACTCAGCTTCCTCCGCTGTGGGGCTACTGTAAACTGCTGACTCCTTTGGAGCAGGTGGGTGCCAATGAGAGCCTGTGCGAGAGACGTAGTGGCTGAGGGTTTGGTTCCCTGCCTATTTCCAGACCCGAGTGGGTGTTAACGGCCCATTCTCCTGGCTTGTGCTGTCTCTCACTGGCTCCTCCGGCTGCGCTGTGTCCCTCCAGTGACATGGTGCTGCGAAAGTGATTGACGGCAGTCCGCTCCGAGTCACCAGCCATCTAGTGTGCAGAGGATTCTGAGAGTCAGATCTGCTGGTGGCTAAGGATTAGACATGCAGCTTCTCATCCTGACGGGCAGCAGCTTCCCTTCCCCCTGCAGCACACACACGTGCAGGCCAGACGGCAATGGAAAGCTCACCCTGCCACCTGTGCTCCGCTGTTCTGCGACCCTTCTGGGTTTGGCAGCTGCTGGGGCACCCAGGATGCCAGAGTCCAAGGTGTTGATCCCTGTGGTGACTTTCCCCTTGGTGACCAGATACGTTTTGATGGTGGTTGAGATCCTGTTGAGGCTCAGCCCATTTGTGCACAGGCTGGTGCCTGCAGTGCAAATCTACCACCATGGCAAGCCCTAGGCACCACGGACAGAAGTCAGGGACTGAGGGCCTGGAGTTGCTCTGGACCATGGAGGCAGGGGAGAGTTTGCCCTGACACTGTGCTGCCTCCTGCAATGTCTCCACCTTGGAAGTTCGAGGTGGGGGTGACCCTGCCATAGGTGATGGACGTGAGGGTTGCCCATCTCTTCGTGCTGTGATGCATACGCCAGTTTCTCTCACACATGTGCAAAGCTCCTGATTTCATTGTGCCATATCTAGGCCAGAAGTCCTGGAGCTAACCTATCAGTACTCAGGAGGCCTATTGTAAGCAGCAGCTTTGCCTCTCAGAGGCCTCTGTTGTTCAGCCCCCCACCAGCAGCACCAGGCCAGTGTTAGTGGACAAAGCAGCTGGCTGTACTGTTGCATCTTGGAGACCGGCAGTGAGAAGAGTCAGCAGTGTATAGCGCCGAGACCCAGTTGTGTGCTGGTGCCGTTAGCAGTAGAAGTGGACTGCAAGGTCCAGCAGCAAGTGAGAGAGACTGTAGAAAAATTTCCTACCTTTTGCACCATACGCCTCTCTCCTTGTGTGCACAGCCCAGCTCAGGCTTGGAGGGCAGCAGTCTATGCTCTGCTTTCTCTGTGTGACCTGGGATCCTTAATGTCTATGCGGAGCAGGCAGGAGCTCAGTGTCTGTGCTCTGAAAGACCTGCATGCAGGAACCTGCATGGAACCAAAATGATCCCAAGGGCAGAAAGCTGAGCTGAGCCTGCTGGGATTTTTCCCAGTGTGTGTGAGGGAAATGGAGGCATTACACCCCTGAGTGGAAGCCTCGGGAGCCAGCTCCCCTGTAGTTGGCCTGTGGCAGGGTGTGGGGGAGGCAAAAAGCAGAGCGAAACCAGGGAGGAGATGACAGACTGTGAGATGCGGGGCAGTCCTAGGGAGTTTCTGCTGGACAGACCTAGTGATCATCTGGCAAGGGGCCCCCCAGACTTCCCTTCTCCAGACTCACCCGCCCTCATGCTTTTGGAGTGGCAAAAACTGTTGCTTCTCTTTCTGTCCCTGGGAATAGCTTTCAGGTCACACCTGATGAGCCAGGCAGTAGCTTCCCCTGCAGCAGGACATTTTGCTGTGGCACTCGTGTGGTAAGCCACAGACCCCTGTGGTTAAGCAGTGATGCTGGCAAAGCTGCTTGGACAGAGAGAGAGGCTAAACCGCAGGGGCCCCTCGCTCTGCCCTCTCTTGCCAGCTGCTTCTGACAGGAATTGAAGTCACAGCGTCCTTTCAGAGGCAAACCCAGAGCAGGCAATGATCCCTCACCCATACTTATGCGGGAAGGGGTCAGTGCTAATGGACTTTAATTTGCTCTGGATAGCTGGAAGGGAAGGCCTTTAACTCAGCTCCGTGTGCAGGAGTGAGGGGAAATGGGATGAAAGGTAGAAAAACAAAGCTGGCGCATTTTCTTCTGTGGGTTGGAACTGAAAATCTGCTTGGAAGCGTGACTCTCCCTGCCGAAGCTCTGTCTGCGTAGCCAGGCAGAGGCTGTAATTAAACTCTGAGACAGAATCTCCCTCCATGAGCTCTCAGAGAGGTGGGGTGGGATGGGACAGAGCCTGTTTCGGGGACTGCGAGGTACAGTGTGTTACTGGCATATGCTCAGGAGATAAATCACCCAGATTACAGCCAGGACCTCCAGATGCATCCAGTCATCTTTCTTTCTGCTTTCTTTTTCCTCCACTTAATTAAACTTTTCCCCCAATACAGTGATGTTGTTGCCGATAAAGGGAGGGGAAGCAACTGGAAGGTGAAGGAGTGCATCTTGAAGGGGCTGCAGACTGAGGGGACAGCTCCCATGCCACGAGGGCTGGTAAATCACAGCTGCTATGTGACAGAGCTGGTGGTCTATGGGGGGAAGGAAGCACAGAGGGGTGAGCTCCAGCATGTTCTGGAGGAGCTGGTTGACACTGTTGCAAAGGAATGGGAAGGGAGAAGGGAGTAAGTGCATTATCTGCTGAGCGTGTAGCAGGGTTTAGGATACAAGTGGAAAGTAATTTCTTACACCACCCCGGGCTGTCACATAGTTAATCCCAAGGATCATCAGAAGAGCTGGGGGAGAGGGTTTGGTTACGACAGAAATTGCTTCAGCTCTAGGTTGGGGTGCATTAGCAGAGCCATGGGGTGTATCCAGCCTGGATTAGCAGGGGGTTCCGCAGTGCTGGGTTGGATGCATTGGAGAGCCGTGTGGTGTACCAATGCTGCAGTGCTGGGTTGGGGTGCATCTGCAGAGCTATGTGCTGTACAAAACCTGGACTAGTGAGGGGCGGAGGTGGTCAAAGTACCCAAAAAGTTACTTAAGTAAAAGTGCAGCTGCTTTCACTTCTGGATACTTGAGTACAATCAAGATACACCGTGTGCATGTACATACTTTCACTCAAGTAGTTTTCCAGAGGGACACTGGTTATTTGTACTTAAGTACAACCCCCTCCCAAACTTTTTGGGTACTTTTTCCACCTCCGGTGAGGGGTGCTGCTGAGTTTGGTTGCCACGTGGTGTACCCAGCCTGGCGTTGTCAGGGCTACAGCAGTACTGGATTGTGGTGCCTTTACGGAACTCTGTGCTGTACTTAACCTGGACTAGTGAGAGGTGCTGCTGAATTGTGATGTCCCCAGGCTGGTGTCACAAGGGGTGAAGTTCAGTGCAGGGGAACTTCCTCTGAAGTGCCTTCCAGCAGGACTCTGAGCTTGGGGAATTCTCCTTGTCCTCACTGGTGTTTTATCCCTTGGCAGCTGCTCACGGAAAGACCGATGTGAGCGGGCTGACGAACCTCAGCGCTTTGCCTCGGACCAGCGCCAGTGCGTCCAACTCACCGTCCAGCCCAAGAACATATCGGTCACCATGTCTGAGGTCTCGGTAAGCTGCTCAGTCTGGGGGTGTAGAAGGGTCACCCATGCTAGCTTTGTTCTGGTGCTGGGGCAAAGCAGAGAAAACAATTTGAAATAAAAATGCAGTGTAAAACAAGTAGAAAAAAGAGTAAATGGATACAATTGATTATAAATTACAAAGATGTGAAATCCCTGTTGTTAGCGTCCCTTATCCATTTTCAGGAACAATCCATTTCTGGCAGGACTAGGGACAATATGGCTTTCTTTAAGCAGATCAGGGCAAAAGAAATGTTGGCAATAGTAAAATTGTTAATAATGATGTGGAAAAGGCAGAACCATTCAATAAATCTTCCTGTTCTGTATTTGGAAAGAAGCAAGATGATGTACTCGTATCACTTGAGGTTGATAAAGTACTTTCCAGCCCATTAATAACTAATGAGGCTGTTAAATAGCATCTACTAGGAATGAGCATTTTTAAATCAGCAGGCCCAGTTAACTAGCACCTCAGAGGTGGCTAAGGAAATCTCTGGCTCACTGATGTTAGAGTTTAATAAATCTCTGTTAATATAGGGGGAAATTCCAGAAGGCTGAAGGAATGCTCATGTGGCGATATTCATAAAGGCACACCAGAGAGGGCTGTTGGAATGAACTGCTTCACTATTGGCTTCTTAGCCCAATGTCAGTGTTGAGCAAAATAATGGAAAAAGTGACCTGGGATTCAGCCAAGAGAAAGTTAAAGGATAGAAACATAGTTAATGCCGGTCAGCCTAGCATTGTGGAAAATAGATCTTGTGAAACAAACTTGAATCCATTCTTTGAGATTGCACATTTGTTTGACAGAGGTAACTGTGTGTCTAGAGCTGTGTAGATGTAATATGCTTGGGTTTTGTCGCACATTCAATTTAGTAGCACATAACATTGTGAATAAAAAAATGAGCACTATATAGTATCAGTAAAACGCATGTTAAATGGATTAAGGACTGCTAACCAAAAAGTAGTAGTCAACATGGATTCACTATCAGAGGGTGATTTCTAGTGGGGATCTGCAGGGACAATCTTGACAATATTCAGTATTTTCTTCAGTGTTCTGGACATCATCATAAAACCACTGCTGGTAAAATTTATGGGTAACATGCAGATTGGCTGAGTGGTTACTGGTGAGGACAGGGTAGCCAGACAGAGCAATCTGCATCACTTGGTAAGCTGGGCTCATTCAAACAAACTGCATTTTAATACAGCCACGTACAAAGCTGTGCTTCTAGGGGTAAGGAGTGTAGGCTACATATAGGAACAGGGGCCTGCAAAAGAGAGTTAGTGGTCGTAGTGGGCAAGGAACTCCACGTGAGTTCCCAGAGTGATTCTGTGGCAGCAGAGGCTAATGCAGTCCTTGCATATGTGAACAGGAGAGCAATGAGCAGGTGCAGAGGTAGGCTGCTTATTTTACTTCTGTATCCAGCATAGGAAAGACCAGCACTGGAATACTACCTGCAGTTCAGGTGTCCACATTTTAAAAAGAATCTGAAAAATTGGAAGCAGTGCAGGAAGAGGCAGAAGCATGTTTGAGGGCTGGAAAGAACGTCTCAGAGAGAGAGGCTGAAAGTGCTCAGTCTGTTTCTCTCCTCAAAAAGAAGTTGGAGTGGTGACTTGATTATGGTGTCTGAGTACCGTCTCAGGGAGAAAATATCAGGTGCTAATGGGCTCTTTAATCTGGTAGAGAAAGGCGTGACAACAACCAATGGCTGCAGTTAAAGCCAGATATATTTAAATTAGAAATAAGGCGCACGTTTCTAACCCAGGAGGATGATTAACCGTTGGAATAGACTCTCAAGGGAAGTGGTATAGTCTCCATCTCTTGATGTCTTCAGATCAGCACTGAATGCCTTTTTGCAAGAAGTGCTCTAGCTAACACAAGTAACAGAGAGGAAGCCGTGCTAGTCTATACACTATCAAAACAAAAAGCAGTCAAGTGGCACTTTAAAGACTAGCAAAATGGTTTATTAGGTGAGCTTTTGTGGGACAGACCCACTTCTTCAGACCACAGCCAGACCAGAACAGACTCAATATTTAAGGCACAGAGAACCAAAAACAGTAAGCAAGGAGGACAAATCAGAAAAAGATAATCAAGGTGAGCAAATCAGAGAGTGGAGGGGTGGGGGGAAGGTCAAGAATTAGATTGAGCCAAGTATGCAGATGAGCCCCTATAGTGACTCAGAAAGTTCCCATCACGATTTAAACCATGTGTTAATGTGCCGAATTTGAATATAACAGCCAGCTCGGCTGTTTCCCTTTCCAAAACTGTGCGATAATTTCTTTTCTGTAACACACATACCTTTAGGTCATTGATAGAATGCCCCATTCCATTAAAATGTTGACTAACTGGTTTGTGGATCTGGAGTGTTTTGATGTCTGTTTTGTGCCCATTGATCCTTTGTCTAAGGGAGTTAGAAGTCTGTCCAATATGCAAAGCATCTGGGCATTATTGGCACATGATGGCATATATGATGTTAGTAGAGGAGCATGAGAGAGTGCCTGTGATTCTGTGAGTAACCTGGTTAGGTCCAGCGATGGTATTTCCTGAGAAGATATATGGACAAAGCTAGCAGCGGGCTTTGTTGCAGGGAAGGGTTCCAGGACTGGTATTCCTGGGGTATGGACTGTGGCTGTTAGTGAGGATCCTCATGAGGTTGGGAGGTTGTCTGTAGGAGAGAACAGGCGTGTCACCCAGGGCCTTCTGGAGTGTGGCATCCTGATTAAGGATAGGTTGTAGGTCTTTAATAATTCGTTGCAGTGGTCTGAGTTGGGGGCTTTAGGTGATGACCAGTGGTGTTCTGTTCTTGGCTTTTTCGGGGCCGATCTTGGAGTAGCTGGTCTCTGGGTATTCGTCTGGCCCTGTCGATTTGTTTTTTTTTTACTTCTCCTGGTGGGTAATTCAGGTGTATGAATATTTGGTAAAGTTCTTGTAGTTTTTGGTCTGCATACTTGGCTCAATCTAATTCTTGACCTTCCCCCCACCCCTCCACTCTCTGATTTGCTCACCTTGATTATCTTTTTCTGATTTGTCCTCCTTGCTTACTGTTTTTGGTTCTCTGTGTCTTAAATATTGAGTCTGTTCTGGTCTGGCTCTGGTCTGGAGAAGTGGGTCTGTCCCACGGAAGCTCACCTAATAAACCATTTTGCTAGTCTTTAAAGTGCTACTTGACTGCTTTTTCTAGCTAACACAAGTGCTTGGTCTCAGTGCAGAGGTATTTGATGAATTGCAATGGCCTGCACTAAGGAGGAGGTCAGATTAGTTTTTTTCATAAGGCTAGGTGGGTCCACACTCTCTGAATCTCACTGTCTCTTGCTCTTAGGGTTTTCAGGAATGGGCAGGGGTTTGCTTCCAGAGTGGGGGCTGGGCTCCCTGATGGGTTTTGGGGAGCAGGTGTGTACAGTTTTTGGACTGGCCTATTGACTGGGCTTGATCTGATTGATCTCCTCTTGTTCGCTAATTCTCTGTGTGATATTTTTCCCTCTCTTCCCCAGCTGGTTCTGCAGGCCTGGAATGTCCCAGATCTCTCTGCTGGAGTAAACTGCTCCTTTGAAGATTTCACGGAGTCCGAGAGCCGCATTGAAGATGGGAGGATCTACTGTAGCTCTCCATCTGCAAAGGATGTGATCCCCATCACCAGGGGGCAGGGTGAGTTTACGAGTCACTTTTGGCCTATGTCATTTTCCTCCCCAGAATTGAGGGTAAAATCCGTTTGCAGCAACTGCCTGATGTACAGCGCAGGACCTTTCTGTGAAAGCCACATGCAGATGAGAGCTGGCTGGCTGCCAGCCTTGCTCTTATACGTTAGCTCCACACTTTCTTTAGTGCTGGGGACTTAGAAGCTAGCTAGAAGGCATGAACATCTGGAATAGTTTGATGGCTGCTCAGCTATCCCTGGCCTGTATATTGTAAAACTTGCCCTGGGCTCAGCAATTTAAACGGCCCTGGGGCTCCCAGGTTCAGCCCTATCCCTTCTGGGATCTGGAGCTGCCCCCGCCATCTTATGTGGGGCCTAGTGAAGTCTGTCAGCTTCCTTGTCACGGTCTCCCACGTCTTTGGCACAACTGCCTGCAAATGGCCCAGCCATCTGCACATCGGTCTAGCGTAGGTGACCCAATGGGCTCCGTGATGCTCATGCCTTGTTCTCTAGCACTGGCGCATTCTCCAAACATGCTGATTTTTCACTAGACTCTTGCGTTGGCTGAGGGGGTCATGCTGCCTGCCGGCTGCTACTGTAAACACAACCCAAGGCATGTTCCCCTCTGTTTCCCCCCTTGTCCTGCCAGCACCTCATAGAGCAGGAAGCCAAAGGGGAATTGTGTAGCTTGACGTTGCCAGGCTTCTGAGCCAGCTAATTAGCAGGCTTCCTGTAGTAGGCCCCTCCCTTTTTAGCTTAATAACTGGGTGATTTTGTTATCTATTTGGGGTCCACTGGGTTTGCTGCGCACCTCAATCATCCCCCACGCCGGCCTTGTTCTCTCTCTGCATAGTCATGTGCTCAATTTCATAGGCCTCTTAGTGTCTTTTCTGCCCCCGATCCCCCTCTGAATAGTGTATGCACCTTGTTCTCCTGCAGGCGACAAACGGGTGGTGAAGCTCTACCTGAAGTCCAAAGAGACTGGGAAGAAGTTTGCATCTGTGGATTTCATCTTCTACAACTGCAGCGTCCATCAGTCGTAAGTGACCTGGGCCGTATGAATGTGTTTCAGGAGCCAGGGGTCAGAGTAGAGGATGAGACACAAGACACAGGCAGAAGCAGGTAGGGAGAGATGCCAGCTATGCACATGGGAAACATGTAGACAGGCCTAGAAGGAGCTAGATGTGTGCTGTGGCTCATTGGGATTTGTGGTAGGGTCTTTGGCAGTCTAAGCCATCTGTCCACTTACTTTTGGTGCAGTGGAGGGGCAAGGGCTGACCACAGCCCCTGAGAACAGGGGGAACATCCAAAGAGCTATGCTTTATAATTCAACCCACCTTAGTTGTGCAGCTTGAAGTCCATTTCTGCTGCATCTCCAACAGAATAGTTTGTCAACTTCCATTCGGATACCCCAGGGCAATCTCATGGAAGGCCGTTATGTTGCTCAGTGGCACTCAAAACGATGGTGTGTCTATGAAGGTATAACTTGGACTGTCGAACCTGGTAGAGAAGAGCCCAGAAGTGTTATGTTCTGAGCTGATGCTGAGTTTGCAGGACAGGTGGGTGGCTGTGGGGGACCTCATTCTCTTTACTTTTACACAGAGTACTTAGACCTGGAAGCAGAAGTGCGATAATGAACATGAAGTTTCATAATGCCTCTGGCCTACTGTTGCTGCTCATTGCAGAAGCTCATTTAAAAACTAGGATTTTCTTTATTGAAACCTTTGGAAGAACCAGGAGCAAGCTGGATCCTTGCAAGACTGCAGACCCCTTAACAATTCTGTGACGCAACCTGCTCTTTTAGGGGCTGAGTGTATTGTTATTCCTGCCAACAGTTAACATGCAGGGCAGAAGTGACTTGGCTATGCAGAACTCAGGAAATGCTACATTTTCCTACTAAGATACAGGTTGAACCTCTCTTGTCTGGCAGTCTTCGGACCTTGCTGGTGCCGAATGAGAGAATTTGCTAGCCCACAGGAGATCAATTTTGTCTAGCAACATTACCAACACGCCACTGCTTACTGGGCTCTGAGAAGTTATTTAGGGGTAAATTACAGCTAAATAACAGCCCAGAACACTGAGAGCCAGGGCTGATGGCTGGCTACTAGCTTTGAGGCCACAGGAAGCTTGGCCACACCCATAAGTGGTCATCTGGCAAACTAAAATCAGGGTGGATTATGGATATTGCCAGATGAGTGTTCTGGACTAGAGAGGTTTTACCTGTAGTTGAATCCTAGAGTTGTTGGAAGACAGTTTGGGAAATTCCCATGAAGCTGAATGGAACATCTTAGGTGTGGTTGGGCATTTGCACAGGAGTTTCCTAGGAGGAAGTAACTGCATTAGCTTTCTAGCCAGGCTATTTTGGAACCATCTTTGAATATGAATCTACAGGGTTCTTGAGCCTTGCTTGCCCTAAGATATGGGGTGGGATATGTGAACTGCCGGACTGTGCAGTGGTGAGTGATATACCCGTTGCTTGCATGCCATGGCAATAAGTGAAGTATGCACACTTTAGTTAGAGGAGAGTCTATGAAGAGCTTGGGCAAAGAATTCAGAGCTCAAGAGCGGTTCTGTTCTGCCAGAAATCCTGCATTGGAGAGACAGGTTGATCAATGAGTCCAGCAGAATGAATGTCTGGCAACGTGTCTTGGAAAGCTTCCTGTGGAAGAGTTTAGCTCCGAATCAGAGGGGCAGCTTGGAGCTCAGCTACAAAAAGCCACTTCAATGACAATTCATCAAACTGGGTTTTCAACTTTGATCAGCGAAAAAGCAGTTGAGGTGTGGGGCTCCCAGAATACTGCCTGGACCCTTGCAGTGAAGAGTCAACCTCGGGCTGCTGGTGAACAGGACAGCCTGAATACACCCTGACTCTATCTGCCAAAGAGATGTATGTCTGTATCCAAGAGGAACTGGGAAGGACTTCTGGGGCAAAATCTGGGGGCATCAGAGTAGACCAGCCAGGACTGTGAGGCAGACAGTGGAGGCTGTGATGTACCTAGGGATGGTTCTTCCAGGAATTTTGTGTTGAGAAGGTGTGGCCAGTCCAACTGCCACTTCTTTAGAGAGCAGATTTTTGCTCTCTCAGGATGGAGTTCAGGTTGGGGCAAAGAGTTTTAAAACTTGGCTTTCTCACTCACCTTGACAATAGAGAAGTGCTCTATCTCCTTTCGTGTTGTGAGATTTCATCAACAGGCTGAGGGAAGTTGCATGTCTTTATTTTGCAGAGTGAAAAAGCAGATGTGATTTAAACAAATAAGGAAAAGAAACGAGAATGGTGGCCAGTTTGGGGCCACCGCTTTGCTGTAAAGGGGAGAGGGGTTAGTGGAATGGATTGTGTGTTATGTGCATGACGTAAAAATAAAAACCCATAACACAAATCCCTGCCTGATTGATTACCAGGTTGAGGTTTGATTTTTGGATGCATTATTTAAAAAGGCTAATTATGGATGCATTAATATTTATGGGCTCTGGGTTGGAGCTGATAGAAAAGTCCTTGTTCAGGGCTGTTGAACATTTTTATTATTTTCTTTACGTCAAGCATTTTAGCATTTGGAGGCAATTTTAATTGTGTGCCCTGCAGTCAAGTCATAGCCAAAGAACATGACAGTATCCAGGGTGATGCAATATATTTAAATACCATTTGCAGACAGGTGGCTTTAATGGATCTCTTCAGAGTTAATAGCCTTTTGGATCCAGGTTTCATATTTTACAGAGGAAAAATCTATAAGTCAGCCTGAAGAATTTTGTATTAGGAGCAATTTGCTTCTCCATGAGGCTAGTGTTTTTTACTGTGGAGTTTTCTGAACACCATGTGTTATGTTTTACTTTCACATTTGGGCAGCTTCACGTAAGTCAAGAGTCAAGGGCCAGACCATTGAATCACTCCTCGGTTTGAGGCTGAAAGCTTGAAGAGAAAATTTCAAATTGTTCTAGAAAGATGGAAGAATTGTGGGCCAGATGAAACTGGAGTGGCTGCAGAGAAGTCAAATGAAATTCCACCAGTTTACACCAGTGAAAATGCTGGTCCCCCTGTGTTCTCAGCAGAGCTCTGGAAAGGCACCTACAAAATTTGTAGCTAAAATACTTCTGCAGATTGAGATTGGTCCTGCCATGTGTGGAGAGCCTTTGATTCCTCTTACCATGCATGAGTTGAGCCCTGTGCATTTTCAAAGGGCTCTGCGAATCTTGGCCTGGCTGCAGGGGGGAAATTGGGTAGGGAATAGTATGTCCCCCACTTCCTTATTTTTAAAGGGACCATAATGAAAATGAATCAGCAGTAGTTAAAGATAAGCTTAAAATAACTTGTTTTAAAATTCTGTCCTGTGAATGTATCCTTAGGAGATCAGTGTAAGGGGACTCTCTTACTCTGATTTGTTATATTAGGATTCCGTATTTCCAGCCAGAACCCCTAGACCTGGGCTCCCCCACACTTGATAGATTAGTATAACCAAATCCCTAGTGAATTTCATTGGTATTTCACCTTTTCCTGGTTATAGCTGCGCCTGGAGGGCTTATGAAGTCTTTCCCTGAATTCCTGCTTATTATCTCCAATGATGACAGCAGAGTTTTTTAAGCAATCTCCTTTACTTTTCCTCTTTGTGGCTGCTTGTTTTTAGTTTTTGGACCTCCTCAGCTTAGGGGGAAGGGAAACCAAGCTGGTCACTTGGGCTTTCTATTTCTGGTAGTTTGTGTTTTCTTTTTCTCCCACGCTGCTGCTGTGTTGGGTTTTCTGATAGCCCAGGGGAATGTTGAAATCAACAACCACAAAAAGCTGTTTTATATTGAAAGCTTTTTAAAAAATCTATGAATACATTTCTACTGGTGTTAGGTTTTTGTAAATTGCCTCTCCACCCCCTCCTCTACATTCCTTTCCAACCTGTGCAACCTAAATCTTTTAATGCTAACTACAGTTTTTATAAGTAGGGTGCCCAGTTTTAGATGCTGCAAAAGGACCTGATTTTTCAGAGGTGAAGATGGAAAATCAGGCCCTTAAAGGCAATGTTTCTTAAACTATGTTGCATGGAACATTGGTGTTTCATGAACAACTCGCCGCAAGGTGTGCCAGGCGTGTTTAAAAAAAAATACATTGGTGGTATATATTTTATTAAAATTAGATATAATGTTACCACCTCATTGCTATGATGCCTAATTAAATTACTTCGTTTTGCTTTTTCTGTATATGTTGTTGTTTGGGTATTTTTTGGGCTCACAACAATTCTTCTTTTTTTTTTTTTTAAGAACATCTTCCTTGGTGATCCGCATAAAATACCTTATTTGGTGTTTTATAGTCTCAGAAAGTTTAAGAAACACTGCTTAAAGGTATCCTAAATTGGGCCCCAAAATTCTTTCCTCTGACGAAGAGGGTCTTTTCCCATGAAAACTTATGCTCCAAAAGATCTGCTAGTCTATACGGGGCCACGGGACTTGTTGTGGATTTTGCAGATACAGACTAACACGGCTATTCCTCTGATACTTGTCACCAAAATCCTATGAAGTTCTTGTCACAACTTTCTTCAAAGAGCTCAGGGCTGGGACAGAGGTTTGGGGTACTGCCTGCTGTGCGGGAGAGGACTATACCCCGCCCCCTCTCACCACAGCAGCTTGGGGACCAGGTGAGAGGTGCCTCTCCATGGCTTCCACAGGTTAAAAAGGCACAGGCAGTAGAGGGCCTCCTGTACCCCAGCTGGGGCAGGTCTGGGGTAGACTGGGTGGGGGTCAGGGGAAGTCGAATCTCCGGCAGCCAGCGGCAGCACTGGGGCAACATTCCAGTGCCACGGCCAGAGGAGAGCTTGCTTCTGCGGTCCCAGCACTTGAGCTGCTGTGGATGGGAGGGAGGTGCCCCTCCCCCAGCATGGAGGTGCTGCAGCAGTTCTGCCGTAGCTGGGGTGATGAACAGAGGCTTTGCTCCGTCCAATAGCCGGGAGCCCCTGCGCAGGGTTTGTTAGGCAGCTGCATGGCCACACAGCATAGTGGGAGATTAGCTGTGGAGTGGGCTGGGTACGGGGAGAGGTGTGTTTGGGCTGGCCAGCCTGTGCGAGTGTCTCAGCTGTGCTTGGCTGCAGAACAGCCTGTATGTGGCTGGGTGAAGTAGCCATAAGGTAGAACAGCCCCTAGTGCTGCTTTAATGTGTGCTGAGGTCTGGGCTTAGAGTTTTCCCACTTGCCTACTTCCATCCAGAGCTGGACCTCCTGCAAGGCTGGAATCAGAGCTATTGTTGCTGGTGTTAGTACTGCATTAAAGTATCCCCAGCAAAGCAGACCTTGTCCTGAGCATCAGTAGGCTTGAATTAAAATAGCAACAAGCTAGGATATTGTGGGTTTGTGTCAGCGACAAGGATCATGCACCTTGCTCCTGATTTCCGTGGTTACCACTTGCACGGGAAGGATGTGGACAAGGAGGCAGGTAGGGGATTCTCAGTAATGGCCCCTTTTGGGAAGCTCTGGATCTCCACGCTCCAATTAACAAGCAAGAATTAGGAGAGCCTTGGAGTCCTCTTGGTAAATCCAAAAAAAGGGAAGGAAAGGCTCAGAATTCTCTTTTACAAATGCCCCGGGAGTTAATCTGTTTTGACCTTGTCAGTATTTTCCACACCTCTTTGAGAAGGGAGAGCTGTGACAGAGCCTTGCGAGGAGTCTCTCCTTGCTCTGCTTTGCAGAGAGAGGAATCACTGTGACACTAGGAATCGGAGGCCTATAGCACCTCTCAATACAGATTACCCAGTTCTCACTAACGTGCTGCTGCCTGTTGACAAGGTTGCCCCACAGCTGATTTTTCAAGGCCATTGTATGTGACTTATGGCAGACTGCAGAGAAGAATCTAGTCTCTCTGTTCAGAAAAAGCTGCGGCAAGAGGACCCAGGCTCCTGTTTCTTAAAACCCTAGCTTAGAACAGCGTTTGTCTGTGTACTTCTTCCATGTGCTGGGGGCATCAGTAGTTCTGTGCCTAGAGACTGTCTGAGCTTTCTCTAAAATGTCTGGGGGAGGCCTTTGGTTAGGGGATAGCTAGTTAGTGTTCTTAGTTTGAAGTCTGGAACTAGAACAACCTGCCCTGAGCCCATGGTTCTGCGTGTTGCTACTAAACCTCTGGCTGAGAAACCTACAGAGGACCACTGGGCTCTGATGCACACCCTGGTCTTCTGCACAAGTGAGCCTGGAAAAGGGATTTAGCCACTTCTGTGGTGATGATATCTCCTGCACATGATCCAGGGTAAGGCAGGAGATCCATTCATGGAGAAGAGCTGGGCTGATCGGGGGCTGTTCTGGCTTTGTAGCACACAGAATGATAAAAAGGTACAGGCCCAGGCTGAATTTTTTCTGGGATCTTTCCTGTGGAGTGGGGATTCTCCCTAAAGGGTGTGTCTCATTTCTAGGGCAGCCATCAGCTGTGGCCTCCCTATCAGCACACTGCGTTTGAACCATGCCTTATGGAGCAGTGGAGTCCAAGAGCCGATGGGGGAACACAGACCCTTGCTCCGAAGGCACAAGCATTCCACATACGCTGGGATTTGTGCGGGTTTATTGGGCTCTTAGGCTGGCCATGTGGTTAGGTCAGAGGTGCAAACTCTGCCCCCCATGTTGTGATGACTGGGGAGGAGTCTCCCTGGGAAGAACCTAGTGTAGATCCCTTCCCTGCTAACCCTGCCCCCTGATGTTTTCTGTCCCAGTTGGTGCGCTCTGCTCACAGGCCCCTCCAGCTGCTTTGATAACCCAGTTAGTCATTCTGTCTCCAAACCTAGGCAGATGATGCAGCCCTCCCTGGAAGCCTTAACTCCCTCTTTAAGGTGTCCTTCAGGAAACTGAATCCTCTCTGCAGATAAAGACATAATGCCAGGTTCCCATATCAGCTCCGTTAGAACCTGTGCTCTCTGGTGAGGGAGAGGAGTGCAAAATCTGCCTTGAAAGTGACTTAGGAATTCCAGAGCAAGCTCAGTCTAGAACCACGCTTCTGAAGAGAGAAGTCCTCCAAACCCAGTCATCTAGGAGGGGGAAGTAATAGATAGGAGAGTGGAAGGGTACTGGCAAGAGGCTGGCCTGGGGTCACATTGCGACTGCTGGACCTGATCACACTAGGGGTCATCCAGCCCAATGCCTAGACTCGGTTCGTGCTCAGCATCAGAGGAAGGTGCAAGAAACCTCCCTGGTGAACAACCCAAACAGATTTGTTCCCAATGTTTCTGGGCGGCGGCGGAGGAGAGCGGGGAGTTGCCTTCTGGAATTGCTTGGTCAGAGCTTCCGTCATGGCTTCTCTGAGAAGTCTTGAGCCAGGACTGGTGGGTTCTGGTGTGGGTGGGGGAGGTTCAAGGGGCATGAGCCCTTGTTCCACAGTTTCTTCTCTTGGATAAACTGTACCAAACTTTGAGGTTTTAATAGAAGTTTGTTCAACACAGATTCAGACTCTCCTAGGCACCTGTGCAGCAACGAATCCAACTCTTCCCCTTGGCACAAGGAGGGGTGGTGTAGCCCCGGGGGTCCCAGAATGTTAGGCGGACAAGGAGGCCTAAGTAATATCTCTTATGGGACCATCTTCTGCTGGGACAGAGAGAGATGGGCTCTTGGGACCTTCAGAAGCTTCTCTCTCTCTCTCACCATCCAGCGCTGGTCCCGTAACAGGTCAAATGGTGTCAGCATGCCCGCTCTGGATGGCTGGCAGAATTCTGGAAAGTAGCAGAGGGTATCCTGGTGGATGGGAGGGGTGTGACGCTTTGAATTGGGGCAATCACACCCGGGCTCGTACACTACGCAGCGCCGTGCAGGCCTGCTTATTGTGGGGAGGTGTCAGGGGGCAGCTGCCCTGGGGCTGGGTGATTCAGAAGGGCCTGCGGCTCCTGGCTGCTGTTACTGCTGGCACTCTGGGCCCTTCAAATTGCTGCTGGGGCCCCACACAGTGTGCTCCAGGTGGCACTACAGGGCTGCGAGGGAGAGGCTAGTTAGCAGCCCTGCCTTTTCTGCCAGAGGCCCCATCCTTTCTGGGAGTGCGGAATCAGATGGTGCGCCCCACCCTGCCCAGGGGCCTGGCAGTTCTCTCTCTCTCTCTCTCTCTCTCTCACCTATCCACCCACTCACCAATGGCGAGGAGGCCTGGAACTCTGCCACACTAGTGATCAGTAACGGAAACCTTTAATAGCTCCCAGCAATGCTTTTGTTCCTTAGTGGCTCCGCTGCCCTGAGTCTGTGTTCTGAGCTCTGCCTCCTGGCTGTGTGGCAGCTGGCTGCCCCCAGGACGAGAACATTTGAGATGATGCTGGTGTGCAAACAAAGCAAAGGAAGCTGGTTTTGCGTCTGCTCCACTGGCCCTATGAGAAGAGGGGAGGGGGCCGGAGTTGGTGTTTGTCCAGTGGAGTAACAGGACAATACCTTTTATTTACAAAGCTTCATGGAGGGCATCGCAAACAATAGAGACATGAGTGAGCAACTGTCACTCCAACGCCGCACTTGGGCATCTCCCTAACTTTAGGCGAGTGAATGCTTTGAATGGAGCAGCTCTGTCGCACAGGTCAGGCTTTTGTTATAAGTCTCCATTAGGCAAATGGGATTTTAATGCATTGCTTCAGGGGCCGGGTGCTGCTTGGCAGTATAAGGAAGGCAGGGGCTGGGCTGGCTGCTAGTACGCGAATCGCTACAGCCCCGGCTCACTGCACAGGCTTTTCCAGGCGTCTCTTCTCTCCCAGGCCAGCTGTCGCCTTTTTCAATCTTTCAACTCCAGTTTAAAAGTCAGTGTATTCCTCCGGAATGACAGGCTGTTTGGTCATACTGGAGCCAGGTGTAGCATGGACAGGTGTTCAAACTGTCCTAACTCTGCTCATGCCCGTCTGTCCAGACCTTTGGTCCCCCTGCTGTGAAAGAACAAGAACATCTGCAATTGCTTCATGGATTTTTCAGAAGGCATTTGACAGTATAGATCAGAAAGTGACTTGGGTGGTGGTGGAGTTTCATAGAGTGGATAGCAGACTGATATGGTTGTTGAAGGATATCAATGACAACATGGAGGCAATGGTGAGACAGTGCGGAGAGTTGGGAAATTGGTTTATAACAAGTAGAGGTATGAGACATGGAGATCTGATATCACCGAGTATCTTCATCACACACCTAGAGAGAGTGATGGACAAGATCAAGGAAGAGGTAGAAGGGATATCTGTGTATGGGATGAGAATCAGCAACTTGAGGTTCACAGATGATATAGTTCTCATTGAAGAAGATGAAGAGAAGCTGGCAAGAGTGTTGCAGGTGCTAAACAGAAGGGAAGTGGCACGGACTGATTATGAACATCGATAAAACAAAAACAATGGTATTTGGAGATAAGGAAATGGGAAGAAAGATCAGTGTAGATGGGGTCAAACTAGAGAGCGTAGAGAAGTTCATGTATTGGGGGAGCAACATAACAGATGATCTAGACCGTAAGAAGGGAAATAGCAACTAAAATAGCCAAAGCAAGAGTGAGTTTGAAGATGATGGATAAGATCTGGAGAGCAAAGCAATTAGCTTAGGAATGAAGCTGAGTATCTTGAAGTGTGTATACAGCAGCATGTTGTGTGGATGTGAGACATGGGTGATAATGAAAGATTCAAAGAGAAGGGTATTGGCATTCCAAAGGAGTTGTTATAGAAAGATCCTGAGACAACTATTTGTGCATATCTGCAGTGCAGTCCCCCTCCCTCTGTGTTATCCAATGTAGGCTGTAATGGAATCTAATATTTGCTAAGGATGTATCATCTTTCTTACCGAGCTACTGTCTTTGAGTAGCTTGGGGGATCTGAGGGAGTCAGTGGGAACTGCTGTACACCATGCAGATGCCTTTTCCATCTAATTTTTCCTTTCCAGTGAACTGCTCTTGTTCTGGATGTGCTCGTAATAGAACTTGCTCCCTCCTTCCCTGACTCCCCATACTCGGCTCAGTCTCCTTCCTCCAGGGCTGGCTTGCATGGCAGTCACTGCTCCAGGCAATGCTGCCCACCAGCAGGGCTGCCTCCTTGCATCTCTTGTGTCAAACACCTGCCGCCTCCTTTCTCTCACGGTTGGGAGCACCTTTGGCCACCTTCAGCCTCCATCTTCCTTCCTGATTCAGGTTTATCTCACCCCTAGGGATTCTTGTTTTATTCTCTGCCTTCCCCTCTCTCTGTGCAGAGCATGGGAGAGTTCTTGGTGCTCTAAGCTGGAGACAAGGTGCGAGTGGATTTGTGCCTCAGGCAGGCACCTGGCAATGTAATGGCGAGGTGCACTCTGGTTCTGAGGATAGGAGCCAGTGAAGGGGAATGAGGGAAGGTGCCACCCATCGATATTGATGGGAAAACTTCTGTTGCTTCACAAGGTTTGGAACAGGCCCTGGGGCAGCAGGAAGAATCCCAGGGGGACTTCAAAACCAACTGACTGTTCCATCAGGATATGGTCTCCTGATGTGATCCACAGGTTCTGGGACTGGGCTCTGTGGAGCTGATCATGTCATAGTTGGGATTCTAGGACTGATGCTTTCTGCTCACTGTAGCCTTCTCCATGTGGCCTGGGGACTCTCCTGTGGTTTACAGGGAGTCCCTTGGTTTACTAACCTCAACCTCTCCCACTCCCCACACTCCCACTGCTGCCTGGTGATCCCGTATTGGGCGTATTGCCATATAAATTCAGCCATGAATGAATGCACAAAATGAGCTGTGCTGTCACCTCGTGGGCGCCACAGTCTATGGGTGGAGATCTGGCATCAGACCAAAGGCTCGGTGCACCCCGCTCAGTGCTGCTCGCTCCCCCTTTCTTTGTGCAAGGTGTTGTGGGTATTAGGGTGATCCTCAGTGGCTGCAGCCGTCACTGCTCTTTCTCTGGCTGGGGGAGCTACAGCCATGATGCCAACCCCCACCCATCATGGCCCCTTAGATGTTCCAGGAAGACCTTAGACAGGTGGTGTTTCATGACTGTGAACTCTGCGTGGGGAGGTGGGACCTCTTTTTGTTCTGTTTGTACAGCAGTTAGTACGGGTGGGGGGGTTGTCTCTCTTTGGGCTGCTAGAAGCTGCAGTAATACAAATAATAAATCATCAGCATCATGCTCCGTGACTCTTAGGAGGGAGGAAGTGTGACTGGCCACGCTGTTTGTCTGTCTCCTGGTGGTTGTCCACCATGAACCCTGTCCCTTGGGGAAGGTTTGTTTGGCCCCCCTTGAGGTGTGTGCTGAGTTAGTCTCCATTCATGTGACGCCTGACTCCAGCACTTGGAGGAGGTGGGAGAAATTGCTGGTGAATTTTAGTCCTGGATAACACCTACAGTTGACCTGGTTGGGGCTCTGCCACTGTATTTGGGTCTGTATCATGGCTCCAACATGAATTGTTTCCGTGCCGGTTTGGTTGATTGTGGAACGGGTGTGGTAGGGGAGTTAGTCTGCCCCAATGTCTAAAGTTTAAGGGAAGGTGTGAGGGAGATTTCCTCCAGTTATCAGGAGTGATGAAAGCTGCTTCGCTGATAAGTGACGAGGAATTAAAAATGCCTGACGGTGGGAAGCAGGGGAGAGACTGCACAGATGGCAGCAGGCTGCTGAGCAACCTGCCACGGCATCGGGAACAGACAGTAGTGACAAATGGACACTTCAGGATAAAACCCCAGACACGCAGTACAGCCTGACGCTGGGCAGAATGAGCCTCTCTCAAAGGCACAGCAGAAAGCCCGGGTGCTTTTGTGAGCTCTGGCAACACCAGGGATTTGGCGGGGCTAGTTTGCAGTGACTCCTTGAACCATAAGTTTTGCTGCTAGAGGCATTGCTTCTCCAGAATCTCAGCTTTCCTGATCTTCTCTCTAGTGCTTGTACTTATGAAGAACAACCTTCAGAGCAGGCAGCGAGTGCAAACTAATGCAGTGGTGTCTGAGTCTGCAGGGAGCTCAAAAAGTCAGTGCTGGGAGAGGTTTCGGCTTTCTCTATCTGTTTCAAAAGGCATTATGAGCACTAACACCTAATGATCACTCACATTTCAAGGCTGCTGTTGCACTGCTGATCGAAACATGCAAGAAAAGAGATGGACAATCAGCTATTAGTAATCAGCTAAATTTGCAGAAAAGAAGATAATACGTTTTTCTAATAGCTAACCGTTATCTTTAACAGTGGTTAAATGCTGGGACAGGCTTTCTGTGAAGGTTATGGAATCCCCGCCACTGGAGGCTTTTAAGAATAGAATAGACAAACACCTGTCAGAAGTATTCTAGCGATACAGAATACGCCCCAGCTTGCGGAAGTAGTCTAGATACTAGGGATGTACTTGGTTAGCTGGTTAAACACTAGTGTTAACCGGTTCACTGATTAAGCGGGGTTGGGGGAGCAGCTGCTCCAGCCCAGCTGGGTTGGAGCTGTCCCCTGCCGTGGAGAGGGGCTGCTCCGGCCAGGTTGGAATGTCCCTGCTTGAGGCACGTTGGGGACCGGGATTGCTTTGGCCCAATGGAAGTGTCCCTGCCTGCAGTACTGTGTGGGTGAGGTTACTCTGCTGCTGGAGCAGCCTCGTCCACAGCGGCCTGCCCTGGGAATGCTCTGGGCAGGGGCACTCCAGCCTAGCCAGAGCAGCCCTCATTTGCGGTGGCCTTGGATGTGCTGTGGGGTTGGAGCACTCTAGCCCTGCCAGAGCAACTCTTGCCCGGAGATTTTCCAGCTCAGCTGGAGCAGCCCCCATCTGCAGCAGGGTGAAGTCTCTCCAGCTGCCTCTCCCCGCTTGAGGCTGCTGAGGATGGGGCTAGCCTGTCAGATCCTTAGCTCAGATTGACTAACCTTTAACATCTCTGCCATCTAACCTCTTGAGATCCCTCGCAACCTTTCATTTCTATGATCAGTGATAGGCCTGGTAGGACAGTGTAGATGATGCAGTACAAGCTTTGTTATCCACCGTGCATGGAAATGGGGGTTACCAGTTAAACAAATGTGCTGGTTACTCAAGCTTTTTCACCAAATTCAAAAAATGTTTAAGAAATGAAATAACCTTACTTAACACTACACCTTTTAACCCTATTCCTGTGTATAGTACCGTAATTTACTGTTCCTCTGCTGCCCCAGGGCCATCAAACAAACACGACTTCCACAAATACTGGACATGATGCTAAATAGCTTTCAGAGTTTTTCCAGTTCACCGAAGGGGAAATATTATTGCTGTCTATGGCAGATGCCGGTTAATCGAGTTTTCCAGATACTACAGTTCTGGATGACAAAGCTTTTACTGTAGTGTGGTTTGTACCTTCTGGATCTCATTGTGGCATCTTGAATGGGGGAAGCTTTGGCTGCAAGTGGTGGTCAGGAGAGAAGAATTACTAATTTATTTGTCCAGTCTGACTTCTGGACTTGCCAAGGACATATTGCTAAACAGAGTGGAACTGGAACTGAAATGGACTAGAGTAGGCAAGAGTAACACATTCCAGAACTGTGTTTAACTGGGTTCTAGTTTAGGTTGTTTAGTGCTTCTGTGGTATACACCCATATGTTTTCAATAGAGCTTGGCCAACCAGTCTCTGTTACTGCTACTGTATACTAGGGATTAGATAATAGCGGCCATAATATGATGAAGTTTGACATCTTCATGGTGGAAGGGAATCCTAGCAAGAGGTAACAATGTCATGCAGAGCTCAAGGAGCTAAGCTTTAAAAATGAGTCTTAGGTTAGAAAGAGCTTGAAGGTATAAATTACTAAATTTAAAATCCCTGGAGGCTGCTGAAGAATAGCTTATTAGAGCTGCTAGATATACGTCTGTTCCGTGACAGATGAAGAGGAAGCCAAAGGGCCGGTGAGAACCTAGTGTGGGTATATAGTGAGGTACATCAGTTCACTCAGTTCCCCTAAAGCAGGGGTCAGCAACCAAAATAGCAAAAAGAGCTGTTTTTTTCCAATTTTGTAAAAAGCTCAATTCAAGAGCTGCACTGCATGTGAATACGAGACGGTCCTTAATAAATAATGTCAACCCATACTTTTTGTAATCCCTACTTGAAGAACAGCATACACAGTGATTTGTAATGCGATAGATGTTTACTGCAGGACGTTCACAAACTTTTTACATATTCTCTTGAGGCTGCATTTTTTTTCTTGTTGGCGACTTTCTCATTGCAAATGAGACATACGGGGAGCCTGGCTGAACTCAAAATAAATGCGGAGGACTGGGTCCATTCACTTTGCCATTCTGTTTTCATCTTTGATTTTCCTCTTTTTTTGAAGCCATTCCAACCCTACTTTCAATCAGGCAATTTTATTTCACGTTTCACTGCTGATTTCTTTCTTAAAATGCACGTTGCCCTTTACAGCAGGAATGCCGCAAGCTTCCTTTTCCTTTTCAAAATCAAAACTTTATTAGCAATGTGATTAAAACACAGGCACAGGATCATCTCCCACAGTGCACTGCATATGTTAAAGGGGGGTTTATCTAACATTTTGAGGTCACATATCATTTACTGCTTAGATCGGTGTTCATTTTGGGGCTTTTAGACACTCACCATTTAGTGAAAATAATCAGAAGTGGTTTTTTGTTTTTTGGTTTTACGTTGCAGTTAAAATGTTGGGAGCCACAAAGAAGGCCTTCAAGAGCCACGGGTTGCAGACCCCTGTCCTAAGCTATAACTGGGGGTACTGGGAGAGACTATGAGAAGGAAGTAGAAAATAAGGTGCACTTATAAAATCTACAGAGAAGACATCACTCACCTACTGCCCGTTAGCTGGAGTGTTCTGCCTTCTCGTGTCAGTGCTTTGTGGGTTCAAGCCCCCAGTATGGGAATTTCCCTCCCAGTTTGGGACTGATGTCAACTAGAAGAGGGCTGGAGGCATTTGCCCATGATCTTAAAAGCAGTGATTTTCAACCTTTATCATTGGGGCTGCGTATGTGTCCCATAGTGTGTAACCTGGGCCAGGTGGCAGGACAGCGGCTGCCCAACCTCAAACATGCACACTCACACAGACCCCACCTGGGCTGCCCTGCATCCTGGATCCCAGAGTTTGCGGGGTCAAGTGGCAGCTCCAGATACCCAACTGACCTGAGCTTTCATTGTGTGGGGCCAGGCGGCTGCCACAGACCCCCAACCTGTGGGGCTGGGCAGAAGCCCAAGACCCTGCCATGTAGCTGCCATGTTTCCAGGTATGCAGGCTTGAGAGACTATGAAACAGCCTGAAAACTTGCATGACTAGGAGGTATTTCTTTATCATCAGACACTGTTGGCCAGTGCTCCAGTTCATCCTCTTATTTCTGGTTATACCACCAGACCATTCGAAGAGTGTGTGCTCAGCCTTCAGTGACCGCCCCATCAGGAGCTTGTAGCCACAGACCCTCTTTGACCACTCTCTGTGGATGCTCCTTTACTGCTTGGATTAATTGCCAGTCTTTCGCACCCTGAAAACAGATTTGTCTGCCTTCCCGTCCCTGCTTGAGGGAAAATAAACACAAGCCTTTTGCTCTGTTGTTTGTCCCCCTCTCCTCTGCTCTGCAGCACCCCATCAAAGCTATTGGAGATAGGAGGCTGCAGCTGTGCTTGTAAGTTGAATATCTGCAGCTGAAATAAAATTGCATATATTTGCATAAGGAGCATCTCAATTAACATATTTGTGGCTAAAGCAACAAGGGCTGTTCGTTTGGAAGTGAAAACGTGAGCGAAACATGGAAATGACTTCAGCCCCTGTGCAAGCAGCTTAATTAAATATTTCCTTAGCGTGTGCGCATGGATTTAAAAAGCGGCTGCTGTATATGTAATGGGGTGTGAAACTCTAGAGCAGAGAGCTCCAACCCTGTGAAGTCCCGGGTGTGGGGATTTGTATGGAAGCTGCCTGTACCTTGATCTGTCTGATCAGGCTGGTGTTATCCCAGTGCTGCTAAAGTGACAGCCCAGCTGAGTGGGGGCAGGAATTCAGGGTGAGTCCTGGATTTGTTGAAGCCTCTTTTTTAGGGAGGTGTTCTGTCTGTATCCTTACACTGTCTCCCTCTCCCAGCAGCAGCCCCGCAGAATGCACTGTCACAGGAAGCTAGGCTTGTTCAGAGCTGGGGGTTCAAGGACAGCCTTTCCATTCTAGGCTGAGTAACAGACTCATTCCTGCTGAGAGCCCTGGGTAGCTAAGGGTGTGTCTGTGTTTTCATGGAATTGCTGGAGCCCAGCTTTGCTCTAGTGGGAGAAAGGCAGCAGAGCAAACCCTGTGTTGAGGTAATGTCTTCTGTACCATTGTTGTTCATCGTTTTGTTTAAAGAGCAAGTTAGAATAGGGCTGGGAAAGACATGAGGAGGTCAAGTCCAGCCACCTGACCCACATTATGGCCATGTTACAGAGGGGGAAATAAAAGCACACAGTTCCCCTAGCAAACCAGCAACTGAGCCTGGAACAGAACCCAGCTCTCCCACGTTCTAAGGCATTGTTTTAGCAGCTAGGCCACATTTCTTCCTCCTTGGCTCTGCCTTGCAAGCAAGTTCCCTGAGACACGCCTGCTTCTTGTGAGCCAGGTGTCAGAGTCAGTGTCCTGGGTTTATTTAGGGCTTTGTGGCAGCGCCGTGTCCTGGGAGAGCCCTTTGAAAGGCAGCGGTTGTGGTGTCAGGACTCAAGTGGTGCAGACCTGACTTGTACCCTTCCCAGTGGAGATTCTCCCTATGCCAATGGAGCACTGAGGTCCTTAGTGATTTGACTCTTGATGCAGTGATAGTGTCAGAGGCTCTGTTGCTTGGTGTCACCCAGAGACTTATTTAGGTACTTGCTCTGTGCTGAACAGCTACTTAATAACCAATTAATACCTGGGCGGTGGCTTGGAGCTGGGATTCTGCCTGCGTGATGTGAGGTCGCCAGCTGTACTAGAAATGCTCCGTGGGAGCTGATTCTGGAGCTGAAACAGGCAAGCTTCCAAAAGGCGTCTTACAAAAGGAGGGCGGCTGGGTCAAGATTAGGAGAAATGTGTGTCTGAAGAACAAGTTAGCAGGCCCTTGTTAAACAAAGAGCTGTTGGAATGCATTAGCGCGGAGTATAGACTGGCAAACATGTTAGCGGAGTGTGATTAGCCCTGGGCCATGTGACTGTGCAGCAAGGGCAAAATGACACAGGGTAGCAGCATTCTTCCCCAGTGAACAATCCCGGGAAGGTCTGTAATAGAGCGAGGGAAGTGTCGTCAGAGCAGGACACAGGCAGCAGGATCAACCCCTAACACAAATCCTGCAGAGTTTGTATATCCCCCCTAGGGGGCTGCTGCATGGGCACATCCCCTCTGTGTGCCTCAGGCTGGTATTCCCGCTGAATCCCTGTGCTCAGCCTCGAGGCCTGGGCCAGGGTGTGGGTTGTAGTGCCATATGAGTCCCTTTGCCCCGACCCATGTGTCCAGCGAAGTGGGTCTTTGCCCACGAAAGCTTATGCTCCGAAACATCTGATCGTCTGTAAGGTGCCCCAGGCCCTCTCGTTGCCTGTGCCCCTGAATACCTGGGTCCCATGTGAATCCCGCTGTCCCTCAGGGGGTTTGGGGCAACTTCCCTGCTGCAGGGATCACCTCTGTCCACTCCTTCCTCCGCTCATCCCTTTCCCCGGCAAGCCCTGCCAAAGCCCCTGAGCAATACAAGCTGAGGTGTTCCTACGAGGCCAGGCGGGGATGGCAGCAGGAGCACCCCTTCCCGCCCCCATACATATGCTCCACTCTGTCCCAACCCGCCGCCCTCTCCCAGCCTACTGGGGGAGTCACCGTCAGGCCAGGGCACTGTGCTTCCTGCTGCTGCAGGGAAGCTGAGCCCAGTGGGCTGGGAGAGTTCATCAGGACCAAGTGGCGTAGGCGGACGGTTCGCTACAGCTCCTGTTGTTGCATGAGTGTGTGTGTGTGTGTGTGTGTGTGTGTTGCAGGGGGGTGGGAGGGGGCTCTTGCTGCTGCAGTGAAGCTGAGCCCAGGGGGCTGGGAGAGGGCAGCGGGATGGAGTGGAGCAGGCTGATGGATAGCCTTGTCTCCCATTGTTGCTTGGGTGTACTTGTGTTGGGCGGGGGAGGGGGGCTGCTGCCACCCTGCCCCAACCCCCCCCCCCAGGTAATTCCCTGGGCCTCCCTGGGACCCTTCACAGATCAACTGAGGCAGCTATCACAGGGTCTCACCAAAGTGTGGGGCCTGGGGCACCCGCTCCAACACATCCTGTGGACGGGACAACTCTGCCTGTGTTTTCCGGTGCTGCAGGTTTGGCTAGTTCCTCGATTTCTCCAGAAATCAGCTGAGATAACTTTGGAGTCCAGCCCCACTTGTAATCAGCAAAGGCTTCCTGCCTGCCATGTCTGTGTTCGCCAGGCGGCTGTGACACAGGGACTTCAGAGCAGAGGAGCGCTGGCTCATGGAATCAAACAATGGTGAACATGGCCCTGGGGAGATGCCGAGGAAGGTGGGGCGGAGAGAGAGACTCTGCTAGAGAGAAGAGGGAAACACACCCCCACAGTCAGACAGAAGGAGACAGAGAACCAGGGAGAGAGGGACTGAGACAGAGAAGGGGGTGGGAAATGTGCGCACACGCAGCCTGCCGAGTGACTGAGGATGTGGGATGGGGGTCACACACATTGCATTGTGAGCAAGTGAAAGGCGCTACAGTCACGAAACATTAGTCTGACACAACCTTTGGCCAGTTATAATTTCTCTCTGAATGAACATGCGTTAATGGAGAGGGCGTCTGTGGAGGGGCCTTGTTCTGACGCCCTTCGCTAAAATCGTCTTTCATAAAACCAGAAATAAAGCTCACAAAGTGTGCAATTCAGCCTCCTCGTGAGCAAGCAGGAAGGGAAGGGCCAGTGCTACCAAGTTAGGGCGAGGGGTCACAGGTCCCCTGCCTTTGACCACACAGCATGTGTTACGTGGGAGAGCAGAGGAGGAGAACGTGGCTGGGACCAGGGAGGAGTGAGAGATGCTGCAAACTTTGTACACCGGCTGGGGGGTGGATGATTTATCTGCAGGACAGGAGGACTCCCCTGTTAGAATCCAGACTGACCTGAGGGTGCCAGGGTGGTTCTTTTGGAGGGAATGGAGAGGTGATTCCAGGGTCTGGCTTCCCTGAGTGAGCTGGGGGTGTAAACTAGCTAACCAGTTAAACGTAAAGTCTAACCAGTTAACCAATTAAATGGCGGAGAGAGGGAGCAGCCCCCTACTGTGGACGGGGGCTGCCCTGGCGTACCATAAGCCACGTAGGGTGGAGCTGCTAATCCTCATCTGTTTAGGATGAGGCTTAAAGTTTAGCCATCGACATCCCTAGACTGAGCACGGTCCCAGTGCCCGAGGGCGGTGCTAGGCGTATGGTGCTGCAGGTGGCTGGGCGGGTGATGCAGTAAGGGAGATGCTACCTTCTGACTGAGCTGCCTCCAAGCTGATGCTGGGTGGTTCTGTGCTGCACCAGCTACAGCCTTGGGGCTAAGATGTAAAAGAGAGGCCCTGACTTTTCCTGATGATTAAAAATACCAGGGCTCGCTAAACTGGAGCCAGCAAATTAACCCCCGCTGTGTGCTGGCCTAATCTAACTGCTGATGGTTCCATTTTGGCTCCCTAAATCCCCTTTGCTGGCTCACATGGAGAGTGGGGGAGTGCTTTCATCTCTTGTCCTGAATTATCGTGTTGCCGAACGTTGCCATGGGCTGTTGATACAGCCATCGGCTTCCACCCTAGAAGCGGCTGAATTTCTGTGGGTGGGGGAAGGGGCCCTGTTGCGATCTGTAAGGTGCTTTGGGACAATAAGAGATGGTGTTTTGATGCCACCTCATCAGCTCTCTTCCCTTACAGCTGCCTGTCCTGTGTGAATGGCTCCTTCCCATGCCACTGGTGTAAATACCGGCACATCTGCACCCACAACGCTGCTGAATGCTCCTTCCTGGAGGGACGTGTCAAGATGTCTGAGGTAAGGAGCCCTCAGAGTCTCCAGCCACCTCCCGTCAGCTCTGCTGAGGTTTGTGACGTGAACGGTTTGCTGGCTAGCGAGGGAGAGACCCGTCCAGCTGCCACTGGGGAAGGGCACTTTCTAAAACTGACCATTCTTTGCCTCATGAAACTGTCCAGAATCTGGGAAGGCCTCAGGGTTGCAGCCCCACCCCCGCCAGGGCTGGCTTTTGGTTTCTGTGGGCTGGACGCTGATGGAGGCAGTTGTGGATGTTCTCCTGGGCTCTTTCCCTGCCTGTTTATTGCTCCGTGGCATCCGCTTGTCCTGATGCTCAGTCTGTGTGCGCACAATTAAGGGTGAGTGAAGCCTGGGGGGGCAGTCTGCCCATTACAAACGAGGTCATTGGCGCTTCTCTCCCTCCCCTGCCTAATCTTATCAAGGCAGCTTCGAACCCACGACCAAGTTAGAGAGATTGTTAACCCTTCATGTGCTGCAGTCGCAGGGGGCTTCCCAGTCATTTAACTGCAGTTACTACGTGTCGTAGGTGACTTGTAGAAATGAAGACAGATTTCCAGCTGGCCTCTAACATGTGCAGGCCCATTGCGTGCAGCTGTCAATGAGCATCACCCTGTGTGCATCTCACTAAACCCATGAACATCGATGGCTGCTGAGGGCCACCTCCGTCTATTCCTTCAGGTGCTGGTCCTGGCAGCATATGCTTTGTTCAGGCTAGCTCTGAGTGGCTCAAGTGAAGGACCTGCCTTGTGAAGTCATTGGTGAGTTTGGAGTGTCCAGCCTGAGGCACTGTTACAGGGGCCTGATTTTCAGGAGAGCATCTGTGCTCTCCAAACCAGACCCTTGTAATTTGTCTCAGGTCGAACCCTCAGCAGCACAAGTCACTTCTGAACACTTAGGTCAGAGCTCCCACTGTCACCTGTGGGGAATGTCCCATGCCCTGTCTGAGCTGAGAGGAAACTAGGCTTGCGTGTGGTAGTGCGGGTACCAGACCTTGTGAAGCTGCACAACTTAGGGTGTGACCATTGACATCAGCAGAGCTAGGATTTCACTCGTGCTGTGTTACAGGCCCGTCCAGGCAGGACTTGAAGAGTTAATGCAGTTGATTTTATTTCTGGATGGTGGCCACAGGTCCCCTCAGTGCCCTCATGCAGCTTCTTGCAGTGGCCCCATGCATGTTTTCATCCCCAACTCCACCTTGCCATTTCCGCACAGTCCCTAGAGCGGGGGGTCAGTGAAAATTTCCTTGCAACCCCTGTAGGGAGGTACTGAGGCCCTGAATCCAGCAGTTGAATCCTGCTTCCAGTTCCAACATGGGTGGCTTCCGGCCTTGTTATCTTGTGTTCCTAGGTATCCAGCCTGCTGCCCAGAGCCAGTGAGTAATGAGGGTTTCTCCCTCCCTGGGGGTGTCTGTCTTAGCATGAGTGCTCTGCTTTCCATCACCCTCTGCTAAATTGGAAGAAAAGGGCTCCCTCACAAAGCCATGAGTTAGGCGTGCTCTGTCAAAAGCTGCCACTTACCTAGGACCGCTTCCCTTCGGCCCTTCCATCATGGCCCCTCTGCAGCTTAGTTGTCTCGGTTGTGATGCTAACCTTTCCCATGCTGGAAGCTTCAGACTGAGTCACAAAGGGCAAGGAAACATTTGAGGGGTTAGTGATCCTCTATGATGTGTGTGCTTCTGGGGCTCTGCGAGCCCCAACGGATGCTTTGGGATGTTCCAGTGGAAGGCGCTCCAGATGCCAAAGGCTGGTGACATTTGACTGCTTTATCATGATGGAACTGCACCTGTTCCCCTTGTCCAGCGTCTAACACATGCACACCTGAATATGGTGGGGAGGGAGGCCAGGCCCTCTGCAGCAGAGACACGGAAGAGCCTAGCTGTGTTGAATTCCTGGGCACAGGCAGCAAGTGGTTCTCTCCAACTCCCGGATGGAGTAACACAGCCTGTGCTACTGTCGCCACACAGGGTCTCCTCAAGTCTCCACTGGGACTAAGCTGGAGGTGTGATTCCCAGCTGAAGGATATATGCTCATGCTAGTTCTCCTCTGAGCTAGTGCACGAAAGGTAGTAGTGTGGATGTGGTACTTCAGGCCGCTGTGGGTGGTGGCCCAGGCTAGCTGCTGGCATAGGCTTCAGCCAGGTTTGCACTCGGGGCACCTAGCACAGTCCTGCCACTGGGTATGCTGCTGTGGCTACACTCCTATTTGTAGTGCCCATGCTCCAGGGAGAGCTGGCGTGAGCATATCTGCATGAACTGGGAATCAGCCCCCTTAGCTTGTTGTGTAGATGTAGCTGCAGCCCTGGTTTGCTGACGCACTACAAGGAACATGCCCTTGTAAATAGCTGGAAGAGGTGGTGTCCAGGGTGCTTTTAAAGAGGCACATTCCTGTTGGATTCAAACTGGTGTAACCTCCTGGCCTCCCACTACCGAGCGGTTCTGATCAGCTTCAAAGCAGCCCTGCACTGCATTATGGTCATTGCCTTTGCTGACTGCCCCTGAAGATCCATCTGCAGCTTGCATTTCCACATGCTGGATGCAAAGCCCTCAAGGTTAGGCACAGAGGTTAGCTCGCACTGCTGTGGTTTAGAACTGGCCTGGCCTGACAGCAGGCTGAAGTAAGCACCTGCTGTTGGAGGGGCCTCTCTGGATTGGAGGAGGAATTAACTGTACCAGGAAGTCAGTCCTGTTTGCTGCCCCAGCAATTAGCACAGAGAGCAGGAGGTAAAGAGGCTTTCTAAGCACAAGCCTCATCCTTGCTTTAGAGGAGGTGTTTGTTGTCCCTCTTCCACCCAGGCCCCTGTCAAGTGCTTTCCCCTTTCTCTGCTCAGAGATGGTCCCAAGAAAGGAGCAGTGGGCCTTCTTCAAGGGGATGGTTCAGATGTGCTTCTTCCCGAAGAAGGCATTTGGCAAAGTGACTTCAGGCAATTCTCTCCTGCCTTCCCATTAGTGGAGAAGCTGAGATTTGGCAGAACTCGTGTCACATCAGGGATCCCAGACGAGGACTGGGCCCAGGGAGGGATGGTAAAGTTTATACTCTCCTGTGTATAAAAAGCAGCTATGTTGTTGTTTTCTTCTCTCCGGGTTTATGCAGTTGCAGCTGGCTCAGAGACATCCCCTCCCCAGCAGGGGGAGCCTTCCTGTAGAACCCAGTCAGCCCTCTGATACGGGAAGATTCACGAGCACGTGGGCCTCCAACGTCAGACACCCCCGATCTTGTTTCACAGACTTCCCGGCAGCCCCATCTCCTTTGCCCCCAGTGCAGTTCTGCTCCTGTGCTGAGGGTGAGCAGAAGCTGCCTGTCAGAGAGCCCCCTTGCTGTGACCCTGGAGAACCTTTTCTGTTCATCTCTTGCTGCTGGTGTCTCCTGAGTCCCCAGCACCAGGGAGGGCAGGCGTCCTGGGACGCTAGTGAGTTGGTTCCACCCCTGTGGGTGGTTCCTGTGCTATGTTAGATGGATCCAGCTGTGAGCGCTGGTACAGCCAAAGTGCCCTCACTGGTATTTTTCACTTCCCTCTTGCTGCGTTGTTTCCACCCTGACTCCTGTCGCTGCAGCAGCTCCAGGCTGATGAGCATCTGCTCGGCATTGAATAGGTCAAGCTCCCAGCAATGAACAATTCATTTTTCTTTTTCCCCCCTCTTTTGTCATTTCTGGGAGCCTGGGCCCTCCAGGAAGGAAGTGGAGAACTGGGCAATTACTCATCCAGAGCCCAGCCGTCAGCAGCACAATTACTCTTGTGCAATGGCTGCTTACGTATAAAGGAGCGACTTTATTTATGATAGGCCAGATCCCACGTGCCTCACTTGTGCAAGTGGCCCAGGGAAGCCAGTGGGCCTGATCCTGCCATTTCCACCCTAATCCTGCAGAAAAGGGCTGCTTCCATGATCAAGGCAAGAGGACCTGGCCTTGTTTACTTCATAATGTCTTAGTTACATGGTCTGAAGTCACTGAGGCTCAATAAACCTGGAGCCCACAGATGCTCTTTTCTAGAGCAGCTGTGCTTCAGGGCGCACATTTCTGGCTATCTACAAACTGCTCCGCCAGCCCTGGGTCTTCTCAGCCTGTTTGCTACATAACGCCCTCCTCTGTGCACACACATGAGCGGTGTTGGCACGTGCAAGCCTCAGCAGGCAGAATTTCAGAGCTGCTTTTGCAGCTACAGGTCTGAAAGCATCTGGATGTATCCTCAGGTTCCTGTTTTGAGAGACATGGGCTCTTCCCAGAGGCCAGAGCTTGAGAGTTGGCACCATGTGTGACATCCAGCATGGGTGGGAGCTAGCTCTGGCCGAATGTTGTGGCTAAACTCAGGAGGGACCTGAGCCTTGTGTGAGCTCAACACAGGACACTTTGACTTCGGCAGCCCGGTAGATCCTGGCGAGTGGGGGTGGCGACGTAGTTGCAGACGGTCTGCTTTCCCAGGAGACTCCTCGAGGCTGGGACCCATGAATCCTTCCACTCTCCCTCCAAGGCCTGTTTTGAAGTGAGTCATTCAGACAAAGATGAGGCCCCAAAGTGCGTAAAGGTTGCTGCCGTGCTCCCTGGTGCTGGGCCATCGCCTGCGGGTCAGATTAAGAACAGAGACTCAGCCTGACCCCTGAATTTCCAGCCTTTGGTGGGTGTGCCTCTAACCCTCTGAGTTATTTTAAGCAGGGCTTGGTCTGGCCTGGTGGAATTTCAGCTTGTCTGAGGGTGGCCAGTGAGGTAATGGAAACTCCTCCTGCACCAGACAGAGGCGTAACCCTTTCCTCACTGGTTTTCTCCTTGCACCTGCTGTGCTGTCATCGTCCAGTAAGTTCTCTGGGTAGTCAGGGGAGCACTGCAGTGCAACTGGTGGCAGTGGGGGAAGAGCAGGAGCTCCTATCTCCTGGCCCCTCTTTTCTGCCCCTGCCTCTTCGTGGTGGCTGGGGAGCATGATGGGCAATTCAGACTGAACTATCTTTTAGTAAAATGCTGCTCAGTGGAGGCAGGGCCCTGTGGGCCTGGGGAGGGGAGCCTGCTGTGGCATGGGTGAGGATTGTGAAACGCTGGTGCTCTGACAACTGCAGTGATCTGGGCAGCATGCAGCCGGCTTTCCCTCATGCCCATGTTTTTTGAGTCATAGAGACCCAGTTGGGCTTTGGAGCATCTCTGAGGCATTGGAAATTCTCACAACTCTTCTGTCTTTGCCCAGAAAGGACCAAAGCCCCAGGGGTCATAGAAGGGTGCCCTTGGGAGGTTGGTGTGGGGCCTCTTTGGCCAGCTTAGGTGGAGGGGCAGTAGGGAGTGGCTCTCCAACCCTGCCAACCCACAGAGTAAGAGGCTGTGGCTCAAAGTGGATTCAGGGTCTTCCCTCTTCCTTTAAATCTTATGGCAGGGTTCAGATCCTTAACTACCGGATCCCCAGCCTGGCTTCTGCAGCACTGCTGGCCATGTGGAGGGAGAGGCCAGGAATGGAGCCAGGTCTTCTCTAGGGTGGTGCATCTGTTGCCCTGCTACTGACTGCACCAGGCACCCCCACCCACAGGACAAGCCACCCCCACCTCTGTGTCCAGACCATCTCACTCTCTCTTATGTCATGCTCCTGGAAACTCAGCTCTGCTTCTCCCCTGGCCACTGACACATGTTCTCCAGCTGGCCCAGTCAGCTGCGAAAACTCCTCTGCACCTCCACCTCCGAACCCTGTCCCACAGACCTGCTTGTCTCTGTTGTGAATCCAGACTTCTCCATGCACCAGTACTCCCATGATTCATTGGGGGGCGGCTCAGAGCCAGCTGGGCCCGGAGTTGCTCTAAGGTAAGCTGGCAGACAGGGATCACAGCAGCGGAAGGGCTAGTAATAGTGCAAGCAGGAGCCAGCCATGGGGTGGGAGGTCTGGTCAACTTGGTGGCTGCTCCAATCTGCACAAGGAAGACGGGGGCCCCAAATGTTTGAGGGGTGCAGCTGATGGGCCCTTATGAAAGGGGAACTGAGGCTCTGTCCTTTCCCTGTGCTGTCCTGCTAACATGGGTAGACAGGCACAGTCATGTTACAGGCACTTCTAGGGGTGCAGGGGAGACATGTGCATATACCGCAGCCGACGTCCCCGCTCAGCTTTTCCATCCGTGTGTGGAAGACACTCTTCTGTGTGCGCCCAGGCATGTGCAGATGTGCGCCGGCAGTAGGAACACAAACCCTGGCTGTGGTGCTCTGCTAATCGGCTGGGTGGCACCTGAATCTCTCCTCAGCAGCTGTACAAGTTCCCGTCTTACAAGAACACTGACTAGTCATTCCCCTGCCAAGGAGAGCTGGACTCGTGCAGAGAAGGGAGTCTGTAGGGGGAGAGGCAGAGAGAAGAGAAGGGGAGAGGTGGGGAGATGTAGCCAGAGACTGAGTGGAGCGGAGGGAAGAGAGACACAAAACAGCAGCATGTGGGGAGGCAGGTGGAGGGTGAGGGAGAGTGTGAAAGCTGAGGGATAGGGAGCTGCAGCCAGGTGGAGGGGAAGAGAGAGGGTCAGAGTAGCCGAGAGGTGGAGAGAGATGGATGGAGGGAAACGAGGCCCAGTGTGGGAGGTAAGGCAGGGGTACAGCTGGAGCAGGTCCTGGCTGCTAGGCAATTGCTGCCCTCCCTGACCCCCTTCAGAGTTGGGGAGACTCCTGTCAGGCTTGCCGCCTGCTCCTGTCCTAGTGGCTGGTACCCATCTGGATCACGCTTGCCCTTGCAGTGCACCTCCTGTGGGTGCCACAGCTTCATGACTGGAGCTGGTTGGAAAACAGGCTTAGCAGGGTGGGGGGATTTCTGGAAAATTAGGAATTTTTATTTAAAAAAAAAAAAACGGCAGTTTAACATTTTGGGATGAGTTGTTTTTAATGAAAAGTCGCCAGTTTTTGAGGGAAGCAGCCACGGCCACCAAGTATTTCGGTGAGTCGGAATTCCTCGGAGAAGATGAAGCTTCTGATCTGCTTCTAGGTGGTGGAGTTGGGAAGGGGGAGCCAGAAGGGAATGGGGCATTGGCCCCTGTGCTGCGCGGAGGGCTTTGTGGGTACAGGAAGCCTTCCTGCCCAGGGCGCCAGGAATTAACTGAGCACAGGGGAAGTTTCATCGGTCCTTTGCATCAGTGCATGAAAGTTGCTGAGGAAGGAGTTGTTGAAATCCCCTGGCCCTCACACAAGGGAGGTAGGGGCTGGGCAGAGCCACAGCCAGTCCCCACAAGAAAGCCTGCTTACACGCTTTGGCTGGGCTGAGGGGGCTTGTGGCTGACTGGAAAGGGCTCCCAGCACCAGGTGCTTCCTGTTTTGGAGCTGAGTGAGATTTTTGCTGGATGAGAGACACATCCTGGATGATGCAGAACATGTGAAGTTGCTGGCGGATTTGACTCCTTCAGCAGAGAGAGAGAGAGAGAGAGTGTGTGTGTGTGTTGCACCCGGGCCTGCCTGGGCAAGGGAGCAGCTGGCAGGGGTGGAAGCTACAGCAGTCACTCACAGTTACTCAGCAGATGCTTCAGGGAGTACAAGCTGGTTGTTTGAGGGTCAGTCAGAATTGCTAGTGAAGGTAGGAGAGAGTCTTCAGGCAGGCGCTAGGTCTGAGAGTGGTGGGCTTGCTGACCAGCTCAGGGAGGGCGTTCCCTGTCTGGGGAGAAGCAGACGTTGGCAGCCCAGGCTGGCTTGAGGGGGCTGGGAGAAGGATGGATGTTCAGGGAAGGACAGTTACCCAGTGCCTTAAAGGTGAGGAAATGGAGGGGTTTCAGATCCTGTGAAGAGGAGAAGCAAAGGCCTACGGACAGCTGGCCTGGGAGGCTGTGCCACCCGTCTTATCTCCCTAAGCCACAGGGGGGTTGTACAGAGCACTCAAATCCCATTAGGAGTTCACATCCCACCCTGAGCAAATGGCGGATGAGAGCCAGCACCAGCCAGGAGGTTGTAGGGTTTGACTGGCTGCTGCTTTCTGAATGTGTGAGCCAGGGCTGGCAGTTTTCTGAGTTAGCCAGAATGGGGGCATTGCCATGGCTTCGAGATTATAAGCAGAGTTGAGACATTGCAAGACCTCGATCCAGGGCCAAGCCTTTGTCTGCTGATGGCCTGGAGAGGATCTACAGCATTGTAAGTAAAGAGTGACAAATTTGGGCTGCCTTTCTGAGCTCCAAATCAGACTCTGTGTGATCCCCCTCCACCATCGCTGGCGCGAGCTCTACAGCAGTTTATTAACATTTGTTCCATGAACAACTCACAGGTGTGCCACGAGCGTTTGGAGAAATACGCTGATGGTGTCTCTTTTCTGTTGTGAAAACCAGATACAAGGTTATTCCTTTATTGCTATGGTACCTGGTTAAACTACTTCAGTTTGGTTTTAGTGTGTACGTTGTTCGGTTTTTTGGTCTGACAACATTTTTTTTTGTTTTGTTTTTGAAGAAAATTTTCATAGGTGTTCTGCATCAGAAATATTACTCTTTGGTGTGCTGTAGTCTCAAAAAGTGTTGGAAACACTGCTCCAGAGCATGGCCATCTGCAAGTCAGGGCTCTCTGCCATTGCACAAGTCACCTTCCTTCTCAACCCTGCAAAATGGAGATTGTCAAACCTGCTGGCGGTGACAGGATCAAGCTGTGCAGTTGTAACCGCCTACAGGCAGATTTGAACCTGGGACCTCTGAAGCTTAGTGCAGGAGCCTTTACAGGCTGAGCTAAAAGTCGGCTGGTTCTTAGCTCAGGCTGTAGAGGAGATTCTGCATAGTGGTTCAGATGCCACTACCTGGAACAGTGAATCACACCGAGTAGGTGTGCAGGTTACACAGTCTCCTCCCGGCAGAGGTGACGGAAACGCCAGTGCTCTGGAAGGCAGGTGGGTGAGTGTCCAAGGCAGTGTGCAGAAGGGCCCAAGCCTGCACTGGCCCCAGGGGCCGCATGGCAAGCTGGTGCGGTTCTCATTCTGTGATGGTTCTCTGTTGACCTGGGCTGAGGGGGTGTGGTGGTTGGTTGGTGATGGCTGTGAAGTGTTTCTGGGGCTCGGGTGCTGGGAACAGCTTTCCTCAGTGTGAGGGCACCTCAGCCATTGCTATGCCTGCCTCCGGTTCCAGCCCCACTCGCCAGAATTTGCGTCCCTGGTGTGGGCGAGGGCTGTGAATGCTGCAAGTGGGGGATAGGCCGATCTGCCCTTTTCCTCGAAGGGTGGCCAGGGGAGGCTGCTGCAGGTCCCTGAACAAAGTGCAGCTTCTGTTCTTGGACTGATTTGTTTCAAAACATGTTATTCTTTTGCCCCTATTTAAAGCTGGGGCCGCTAAGAGTAGCTGCCCCCAGGCACAAGTCCCCAGCCCCTGCAAGGCTGGCCTGGGGATTGCATCAGGCTACTGTTGCTGACCCGAGGTCCTTTGGGAATATCAAGCTGTTATTCTGCCCAGACCCGTTTATTTTTGCTCTCTGCCTGGTCTCCTGGGCTTTGCAGATGGGCCTGGGGGATCGCCAGAGAGCAGCCTGAGTGTTGAAATTGGCTGCTGTGAAAAGATCTGTGTTACTTCACTGTGACCCCAACCATCCTCCCTCTCCACGCACCCCTGCTGCCCCGGGAGATACTGCAGGATGCCAGCAAGGTGAAGCTCTGGCTCAGGTGCTAGCTGCTGGCTTGCTCCACTATAAATCCAGCTCCAATTGTAGCTGCAACCCGTCCCTCATGCCTGTCACCCTCCTTTCTGGTACGGGGTTGGGGCTGTGTCTGTCCAGCGGCCGTTCACACCAGTCAGCAGAGGCCCTCTGCCCCACTTGTGTTGCAGATGCCCCTGGGGTCTGTGCATGGCTGGTCTGCTTTGCAGAGCTGGTGGGCGCTCTTGACCAGAAGTGGCTTTCTGCAGATCCCACAGCTGAATGCCCGGCTTCTCCTGTGCCAGGACTGTGCTGAGTTCCTCAGGCAGACCTGCGGGAGAGCTGGAGCTCGCCCGGCAGCTGGGCTTTCTGCAGCTTAGGAGTCAAGGGCTGTTCAAGGGCTGAACCGGGGCAGGGTTTTCCTTCTGCTGGAATCACAGGGCTGTGTCCTCCACCAGCCATGGAACTTCACTGGGGCTGCCACAGAGGGGTTAGTGTCAGCCCCCAGATTTGTAGCACTCTCAGTTCTCCACCCTCATGGGCAATAGTACTTCTTGTAGACTTGATTCTTGCCTGGTGTTCAGCAAGTCAGGACTGCAGGGCACAAGCTGGGGCAGGAGATCCAGGACTATAGAAGAGGTTGCTCTAGGTCAGGACAGAGGTGCATGGGTAGCACTGTGTGTGGGGCTCATGTTTGAAAGGGGTGGGGTGGGGGCTCTCAATCAGGAGGGAAGTTCTCTGGCAGGGGCGGGGTGGGACCCAGGACTGGCATAACAGGGGCTGCAGGACAGGAGGTCACATCAGTGCCCATAAGTTCACATTTGGAAAGATGCTGAACAGTCACTGGCTGGTCGGTCGGGGTGGGGGTAGCTGCCCAGCTGCCTGCACTGCTGTGTGCCTGGTTCCAGCCAGTAATTAGCCTGTTTCCCTTCTCTGTTTTCCAAATAGACACGCAGCCACCAATGAACCTCCCTTCCCAGGGCCTGTCCCAGTGGCTCACTTGTCTTTTGTGCTGCTGGCTCTCCTTGCCCAGGGCCAGCTGGAATGCTCCATGGGAAGCCCTGCATTAGCAGGCAGGTCACAGATGGGGCTGGAGGCCCAGTGTAAGCTAGTTTGGTAGTTCTTCCCATCAGAGGCCCTCCCAGGCTGCTAGCCTGCGTGAGCTGAGGCCCGTCGTGTCTGCGGGGCTGGGCTGGGCTGGGCTGGGGGAGATGCCAACGCGTTCCCCTGGCGCTGCCCTAGAGAGAGGGTGGCGTGGGAGTAAGAAAAGGTGCCCAAAAGGCTCTTAGCTGTAAGGGGGATGAGATCTCTGGGTGTCCGTGCCAGGGGCACTGTTCACAGGTCACAGAGCTGAGTGGCACATGGCACTGACTGCATGCTGGGTCCAGAGGCCTGGTGTCACTGTGCAGGGCTCCCCTCCAGCTTAGCAGGGGTGTCATTGGTGGGCTCTAGACCAGTCTGCTCTTTTTCCGGGTTGGGTGGCTCACGGGCAGAGCCTGGGGGTGCAGCAGGAAAGCAGGTGTGGGGAAGCCTGTCCCCTGTGCCACAGAAATGTGTTCCAGAGACTTGGCTTTACCGACCCTCAGTGGTTGTCCAGAACCTTTCCAAATGTGAACGTGTGGATGCTGACGGTAGCTCTGAGAAGGTACCCTGCGAAAGCGCACCTTCCCGTGTTCACTCTGAACCCTAAGGATGACCCTTCATGTATCGCACCTGCTTCACTGTAGATCATTTTGCAGACACATGCAGGTAGCGGGCTCATCTCACCACCTCCATCTGCCTCCCACATTCTCCCTGTCGCCCAGCAGTCTGTAACACAAGTGTGCCTTATGTTTGTGCAGCTGCGTCCTGCTGCCCATTGCAAAGGCACATGTCCAGCCAGTGGGGAGTGGATGCAGCATTGGACTGAATAATCTGAGGACATGGCCACTGTCCTGTTTCTGCACGTGGAGCTCTTGGCTGAAATGGGCGGGGGCTCTCAGCTGCTGCAGAATTTCCGTCCTGCCCCATGGGGGTGCAGTGAAATCCGGAGGCCTGTGCTGCAACAGGAAGGTCCTTCATGCTGCGTCATGTGCAGAGCTTTGGTCAAAGCAGTCATGAAGTCCTGCTGTCGCAAAGGGCAGGTTTCTGCCCCTCCACCTGCGTTTCTCTTGTGGTATTTTCCAGGCCCATCAGGGTAGGTGTTTTTCCACTAGGCTCTGGAGTACCTCAGTGCTGGTGGTGATGGGCGTTCCCAGATCTGGGGGTTTCTCTGCCTTACTTCACTAGTTCATGGCCTGCTCTTTGTCCCTCTTGCAGGACTGCCCACAGATTCTGCCCTCCACCCAGATCTACATCCCTGTGGGTGTGGTAAAGCCCATCACTCTGACAGCCAAGAACCTGCCACAGCCTCAGTCCGGCCAGCGCAACTACGAATGCATCTTCCACATCCCCGGCAGCGCCACCCGCGTCACCGCTCTGCGCTTCAACAGCACCAGTATCCAGTGCCAGAACACCTCGGTGAGTCCTCAGCTCCGGTCCTGCCCTGCCAGGCCTGGGCTGCTCCTCTGTCGTAGGGTGTGGGTGTGAAGGCCATTCAGGCCCTCAGTGTCGGTGGCGCTTCTCCAGCCAGAAGGTGTTTTGCTCCCAGACAGTGCCTCTCTGCTAGCCCCACGCGCTCCACGGCTGAAAGGTCACCCCAGCTGCCTTGCTTTTCCCTGACTGGGTTTTGCCTCTCCCATACTTGATCGGCAGGTGGAGATGTAGGTTTGTGGGGACCTTGGGAAAGATTCTCCCTTTGCTCATACTCTGTTTGCCTTCCCCTGCTCACCACCTTGCTCGCTGTCTCTTTCTCCTCCCAGCTGCAAGGAGAGATTGCTTGGTGGAATTATTCCATGCAAACTCAACTCCCCTCCCTCCCCTGTTGTGGAGCCCAGCTGGCCCCAGGGGGGATCTGCCCCGGCTTTATGAGCATTTCCAAGGAAATTTGCTTATGAAAGCCAAAGGAAGTAGCCTGGACTGGGGCCAGCTGGGCTGGAATGGGAGACTCTGCCCCCACTTCCCTCTTTGCATTTGGTTTCCCCTTACTCCAGATGATCCCTTTACAAGTGGAATAGAGTTGATTCTTCCCGGCATGTGGCAGCACTCGCTCCCGCGTGCTCTCAAGTCCAGCCGTGCCTCCCCTGCCTCTTTGGCTGCTGCCCATCAAGCCTGAGCTCCCACGCACAGCCCATCTGATGGCTTTTGAGCCTGATCTGCTGCCCTGCACCCCTGCTCCTCAGCTCCGGTCCTGAGCTCTTCACACACCTCTACCACTACCCTGTCCTCCAGCCATGCTGCTTTTCCATTCCAACCCTCTCACCTGCTGCCCCTCAAGGCTCAATTTCATCCCCTACTAGGCCAGCCTCTGCTCCCCCAGTGCACACCGCTCTGCCAACGCCCCTCAGCATTGCACCCTCCTCCCTGCCATGCCAGCCGCCTCTCCCTCAATTCTGACGATGTACCTCCAGGTCATCCCCCGCTCTTCTGCCAGGGCACCCTCTGTGCTGACCGCCAGCAGTCCCGATGTCTTCCATCAACCCCTCTGCCGATTCACACCACCTCACCCTGGCTGATGCTCTCCCCAAGATGGGAGTCATCGTTTCCATGGTGGGCTGGTCACTCAAATTCCTTCCTGCTGTCACCTGCCTCCTGCTGAGCTCTAAAGGCTGCATGAGCCTCCCATCCCCTCTCAGACAGTGAGCCCCGAGGCCTGCCTGCCGTTCCTTGCCATGGGCACTGCTGGCTGAGCCATTCGCTCCTGGCAGCTTGAGGAGGTTCTGGGTCTGGGGAGGGCTGGGGGCTGCTCCTCCGGGTGAGGCTGAGATGCTAGAGCTGTTTTTGGGAGAAGAAAGGAAACCAATGCAGAGCTGAAGCCTCCTGGTCAGGCTCCAGCTTGCCCATCCCCTGGGGGAGCCAGTGCAGGATTGTCCTTCACCCGGGCTTTGACCTGTTGGGCTAGGGAAGCCATAGCAGGTCCCATCCTGTCCGTCACCGTGAGCTCATAGTGATGGGCTCAGTCTGTTTCCCAGGACTCCTTGTAGCCCAGTTTTAAGTGACTCAGGAACCAACTGAACGAGGCAGTTGATGCAGGACGTGTGTGTGAGATCAGATTGCGGCCCCTCAGCCCCCCACAAGGAAGGCCTGAGCGGGGCTCTCGTTCCTTCACCACGGATAGCTCCGCTGCTCCGTCTCCATCCGAGTCCTGTAAAAGATTCTTTGGCGGTCAGTGGAACGGCCATTTTCCCAGCAGGAGGCCAATTACACAAAATACCTGCTCAGCCATCTGGGGGCTGTTCCCGCAATACACAGGCTCCTGCGTGCAGCCTAATCACATCCCAACTGCCAGTGCTCTCAAGGCTTGAAATGGGGTTGATTAGGAGGCTGGGGGATTCTGCAGCCTGGCCGTGTGGCTGCTGTGGAGGAGCCATTTGTCAGTGGCAGAGGAGGGAGGAACAGGGCTTCCTCATCGCTGCAAGACAGCAAGGTGGGACGGCGTCTGAGCCCAGTGCAGGGATGCGTTACCGGTGCCAGCCACCTCCGTGGGTGGGTCACCACCCAGCGCACCAGCATGAGGCCTCTTTGGAGGAAGACTCTGCAGAGGCAGCTAGAGACTGTGGAAGGGCCATATAGCCCCTGATCCTACAAGGGCTTATTCACAGGTTTGGCTTTACTTGTGCAAGAAGTCCCGGTAAAGTCAATGGGTTTACTTAGATGAGTAAAGCTGCACGTCTACCTGAGTGCTGGCAAAATCAGGACCAACATCGCAGAACCGCGGAAGCCAGTATTTCCTTTGCTGATCTGCCAGTTACCTAGAGCCCTTGGGGTGTTTCCAAGAGCAGCAGAGCAGAACGGGCTCCTTGCCCTTTTGCCCCCCAGGGCATCAGAGCAGCTTTGTGTTCAAACCGCCCCGCAGTCCTCCAGTGCGTGTGCGAGGCCTGGCAGCAGTGTTCCTGTGAGCTGCCTGCTTGGGCGGCCATTCAGGGGCTGCCCAGCTCATTAGCAGGATGCCCACAGTGGAAAAGCAGGAAGCCAGGCAGAATATGGGAAGGGAGGGGCATGAACATGGCAGATGTGAGTGATTGCCCAGCTTTAAGGTGGGTATTTGCCCGTGAGCATTTATTGCTCCCCAACCTTCCCATTGGAGGAGCAACCCTGTCGCCAGCGCATCTCATTCCATCCCCTGGTCATTCTGCACCTCCGCACTCCATCCCTCTCCCTGCCCAGAGCCTGTCTCCTGACAGCTCAGTTCAGCCCTCCAGGCATGGCCTCCCCTCAGGGGATTCTCTCTTTTAACTTGTTCCCCCAGTTCTCCCTCCTCCCCTGGAGATGCAGAATCCATTCCCAGGGTCCGACCTAGTGGGTGCTGAGAGCCCTCGATCCTGCTGGCTTCCATGGGAGTTGAGAAAGCCAAATCTTCTCTTAAACGGTCTTTCTTTGTGTGTCTCGTTCAGCTTAGCTCACTCTAAAGAGATTTGGGATGCTGGGTTCTGACGGACACGATAGAAAAATAAACGGCATGGCTGAAGGCAGCGGGAACGCTGGCTTAATGGGTCTTGAAGGTTGTATCAGTTACGCAGCCTGTGGGAGAAGACTGTGTCTATAGAAATGCAAAACCGGGGAGAGAGGCTGCGTGACTGGGAGGGGGTCGGTGGGGTTTTGGGGAATGGGATGGAGATGGGGATTGCTGACAAGCTGTGCCGATTTCCTCCTAGTCCATTACTGCCTGCAAAGAGGCGATGGGCAGTGCTGCAAGCAATAGGTAGCTTCTGTATTTTCAGAGCAGTTCTGTGCATTCGAGCCGTGGTGCATTAAGTACACTGTGCTTGGAGCTCTTATTTAAAGGAACAGGGGGACCCCTTAAGTTTCGGTACCAATCAGCAGGTTTTGTTTGTAACACAAATGTATTTTACAAAACTTTACTATAGAACCATCCACTTGGAGGAGTTATTTGTGTCACAGTGGGGCAAGGAGGTGTACACTACAGACACCTCCAAAGAGGTGGTCCCTGCCTCAAGGAACTGAAAGGCTGAATAGACTCAGGAACAGAGTGCATGCAGAACACCCAGCAGCTTAGTGGTAAAGGGGAGACAGGACCCAAGTGTCCTGCATCCCAGTCTAGTGATTTACTTATTGAACAACCCTGCATCTCTTGTTTGGAGTCTGCATCGCCATCATGAAATACTGTCAAGAGATCACATTTGGCTAGTGTGGAAACACAGCTTTAGTCTAGAAATTATTAGATGTGTCCTGGCAGCAAAGCAATGCAAAATGTCCGTGTGCAGTGTATAGTAAATTGGTCAAGGTGTCCCTGAGTTACAAATTGGGGGCCTGGTCTTTCAGAGCCCCATAGTATTAAGATTTGAATTAAAATTCCATCCTAAATCCCATTTTCATTCTCCTTCTGATTTTTCCTGAGAGAACTCTTTCTCGAATGACAGGACCTGCCTTTACTTTCAGGGTACGCTCCACGCCTGTTTTAACATTTGAAGGCAATGAGCCAGCCTGTTCCTTAGAGTGGGTGCTTAAAATTCACACTTCTTTGTAGTTTTACTCCTCTATACTTTTTCGGTCCATCTGGCTAGATGATAATGCTTCACACTTTCTGTGCAGTTAAGTGTAATTAAGGGTGACCTGCCATGAGGCGGGGAGAGGGATTGAGTTCTTACCCTGGGTTGTTTCTTTGTGATGGATAAGGAAGTTTTTCTTTGGTTTAAATTTGACTTGTTTATAATGCCAGAAAGTTGTCTTGTGGTAGCCAGAAAACACTAGTGACTGGAGACCTAGTGAAAGGATGAAATCACCAGAAACTGAATGTTGTATAACTAAGCCCTCTGATTTAGGGTGATCCTTAAATGCATGCTTAATTCCCATGGACTTCATGGGACCTACACAGAGTTAAGCACTCTGATTAGATGTGCTTTCGTGAAAGGTGTGGAGGAGGCTGAATGAGAAAGGCATTTTAAATCTAGAGACACTTTGTCTTGTGTTTCATTTTGCTAACACTTATCTAACTCCAATGAGTAGCTAATATTTTGAAGAAAAGTCATCTTTGTTAAAATTCAACAGTCCATTCAATAAGGCATGAAAGCTGACAATAGGCCTTCTCTGAAACATCTAACACGTGCTCCAGCAAAACCAAGGGACACCAGACTTGACATTCCTGATATCTGAGGTTAAAAAAAAAGCACCTATTTTTTACCGTTTCCTCCTTTGTTTCCCTAGCTCCTCCTCCCCCCTGCCCTTGGTCCTTCTTTATATGTTATAAAGAAGCAAAACCAGGGCATAAGCTCAATATAACAAAATGTTCTTTGTAAGTCAATTTTAAATACAATGCATTTGTAATTAACAGTGCTCCTCACCGCCCCCTCCACCAGGTTCCCGTGACTGGGGCTGCTGGAGGGACAGTGGGGGCTCCAGCACCCAGCCCCTGCTGCCACGGGGCACAGGGGCTCTAGCTGTTTGTCCCACAGCAGCTTCCCATTCACCGCACTGCTGCAGAGCCAGCGGGAGCTTCACCTCCTGGCCCTGCAGGGCTGTGGAGCCAGCGGGGGTTCTGACTCCCGGTCTTGCATTGCTGCAGCCTGGCGGGGGCTGCCATCAGCCCCATGGCTGGTAGCTGTCTGGGTGCTGAGCCAGAACTCTGGCGAAGAGGTGCTGGTACTGAGTACTGGGTACCAGCACATACTGCCAGCAAAAAAGCCCTCTTAATTCATATCCTTAGAGGAAGCTAAAAGATTCAGCCTTATTGTTTGACATAGGGATGTACTGAACTTGAATTATGTATCCTTTGTGCAGTTTAAAAGTGATTTAGCATGTGTAAGTATGGAGGTAAACACTCACCTCCATCTTGCAAACACTCCTGAGAGTAAAGTTACTCATGCAAAAGTGTTCACAAGTTCGGTGTCCTAGTGTGAAATAAAAGTCTGATAAATGTACACATAGCCTCACAGTTGATGAGTCTCAGGTAAATCATCCAGGTCCTGCAAGCCCTGACCTCTGCTCCCATTGCCAACCTCCCTTCCTTACAACAGGGTCTGTGTCACTGATCCAGTGGCTGTAAACAGCACCTCTGGTGAAATGCAGCCTGGCTTTTCCGAACCTGAGCCATTGCCAGGAACAGAGGGAAGATTTTCTTTTAATTATAGGGAGCCAAATTTCTGGTGTAACCAATATGCGTTAAAGGTGCTACACCAGGAGTGGATTTGTCCCAAGCCTTTTCCCTTGAGCATGTTCCTTTGCAAGGTGGAATGTCCGTTGCTGGGGCAGTAGACACATCCCGTCCCTCTCTGGGTTGAGACAGGAATGAACTCTTGCTCGGCTTTCTGCTCCGGCTCGGGTTTGTAGCCTGGGTGCTTGGAGGTGAAATGTAGCACTGAGCTGTTTCTCTTTGCCTTTAACAAAACCCACACTTGGTGGTGAGCAGCTATGTCAACTGTGGAAAGCCCTTTGGGCCATTCTCGTTCCGTCCTCCCCTCGCTCGCAGCTGAAGAGTCACTCATCCTTCATGCCTCTTATCTCTGGTTTCCAGCCGTTGGTTCGTTGAACTCTGTCTGTTCCACCACGGTGTTCCTGGTGTAGAGAGGCATCTGCCAGCCTTGCTGCCGCTTTGGAAAATGAACAGCAAGTTCCCCTCTTTTCTTTTCAGCCTGATGCTAAAGTGGCCTGTGATTGGAAACCTCTCTCCCCATCTCCCAGGGCCACCTGTTGTGGTGCAGGGAGCTATGCAGATGCTCACTGGGCATTAGTTAGCCATCATTATAGGGTTTCCCTGAAATTAGGTTGGATCCAGAATGTAATCACTTTCCAGGCGCTGATTGGTTTGTATTCTTCCTGTGCAGTGCTCTAGTGCAGTGCTAACCCAAGGGTGGTACACATACCACTAGAGTACGTGAAAGGATTTCAGGGGGTACATGGCAGAAAATAAATGACTGAAAGCAGGAGGTAAGCACTGGGACGGCGCTGGGAGAGGGGTACGCTGATAAGGCCGAAGTCCCAGAAGGGATACCCAGATGTTCTAAGTTTGGGAAACGCTGCTCTAGTGCATGCCCTGAGAGGAGCTCAGGTTTTGCAAACCCTAAGTAAGCATCCAGGCAGTTGTGAGGTGGGTAGTATTGCTCCCGTATATGGACAGGTAAACTGAAGCATGGAGAGATTAAGGGATTTGCCCAAGGCTGCATAGCAAGCCATTAGCAGAAAGAGAGCTAGAGCCCTCACTCCAAGCACTGGCAACACTTCCTGTGTGGAACAAGATGCCAGATTACAGGTTAAACCTCTCTAATTCCAAACTCTCTTACCTGGAAACATCTGTAATCCGGCATGATTTTAGTTAGCTGGGTGACCATGTACCATGGGTGCGGCCAAGTTTCCCGTGGTCCCATGAAGTTTGTTTCCAGCCACCACTCCTGGCTCTCAGTGTTCTGTGCTGTTGTTTAACTAATTTACCCCAAATGTCTTCTAAGGGCCAAGTGAGCAGTGGAAGTGTTGGTAATGTGCTAGACAATATTGACCTCCTGTGGTCTGGCACGGGTCAGGTCCCAAGGGTGCTGGACAAGAGAGGTTCAAGCTGTACCATAGTGCTGCAAACGTTTTGGCTTGTGCTTTGATCAGACCTAAACCCAAGTGTCTCCAGATTCTTGTTGGTAACATTCTGGGCCCTTTTTGTGCTGAACTCAGATTTCTCAGCTGGGTGAATCAGAGGAGGAACTGGAATATGAAGAGGGGAGAGGAGCTGTAAAATCAAAGCCCGGGCTATACTGCCAAGTGTGATAGTGTTTGTAGTGCCATTTACGTGTGTATATTTGTAGGGGAACATAAATAATACATATGTGCCCTGTGATGAGTGCTGCACACCTACAGTATACATATCTCTAATTAACCAGCCATGGAGAGTGAAATAGGATTGGGTCCCATAACCCCAGAAATGTAGCTGGAAAAAGCCAAGCGCTCTCTCTAAGCAGCGCCTGCATTTATCTTTCCTGCAGCAGTGTTTAAAGGGAAAAGGGAGTATCAGGAGAGTTTGATAGGATCCAATTAAATTCCAGCAGATAAAATAATGATGAATTGCAGTTGAGCCCCAGCGAGACACAACGTACATTACAGCCGTCCCCATAGTGCGGGGAAGAAGTTGAGGTCATCAACTACAGAAAAATAGGACACAGCTGCAACTGTGCTATTTCTACAGAAATGCAATCAGGGGGAGCACATACGTGAGAGTGAGCCGGGGTGTGGGGGGGAGGGGTGTAGTCTCTGCATGTGTCCGCTGAGCTTTATGGAAGGCGTATTTACTGTGCGCATGTAGCGTACGGTTCTGGGAGAAAAGCAGACACTTAGCTCCCTTTCTGCGAGTGCTTCTCTGAATACATCATGCTTCGCATGCCTCTGAGAACCCTGGACAGGCTCCTGCGTTCTTGTGGGGAGGTGTGGGAGTGGGGCCGGTTTGTATGAATGGGGGAAATTGGAATTTGAAGGAGCAGCTTGGAGCAGAGGGCTAAAGGGATTCTTTTGCAGGGATTTCCTGTGTGCCCTTGTTGGATGCTGGGAAATCAAATTCTCAGGCGCTCCCCCACTTTGCCAAAAAAACAGGGAAGAGACGGAGGCCACCTGCAGCCAGGGGAACAGGCAGGTGGCAGTGAGTGGAGTGAGCACAGGCTGGAGGACTCCAGAGGAGCAGTGGGCATCCCACAGCAGGCTGGAGAGAAGTGGCACTTTGAAGGAGAATCCGTCACTTCTCTCGGGCTGCACGGCTGCCCCCTGCTCCACCTGAGTCCTCCGGCCCGGGCTCACACGGCTTGTGGCCGCCTGGTGAGTGGAAGTTGGGGGTGGTGTTGCTGGATCCCATGCGTAGTGCCCAGCTGACGAGCACCATGAAAACTGGGGCAATCTGGTGCCCCACACAGCTGCATGTTTTGCATACTGGTAGGGGTGGCCCTGTCTTCACTCCCAATCTGCCGTCATCAAACCCTGCTTTCTTCCCCGTTCCCTGTGCTCACGGAGCAGCCCGCTGGCTACCATAGCAGTTGAATAGCTGGGCACTTAATCCTGGCAAAGTGTTTAAGGGATGTTTAATTTCTCTTACAAGCTAGACACCAGCAGGAGCCTGCACCACCTGATGAGCTGGCTGGCTCTGGCTGGGGGTTGGAAACTCCAGGTTAGCTGACATACAGTAAAAGAAAACAAGCTGTCGTGTAGCACCTTGAAGAGTAACAATATTATTTATTCAGTAAAGAGCTTTCATGGGTAAGATCCACTTCACGACCCTCTGAGACTGTTTGACATGTAGCAAGTCACCCAACAAGGTGACCTGCTCTTCTGCATCAGGTATTAACTCAGACCAGCAGAGGGAGCACAAGTTAAGAGGGAGCTGGAGGACATATGATACAGTGGTCTGGGCATGGGGCTGACAACTAGGAACAGACGGTCTCAGGCTTTGCACCAGCGCTCCCTCTTAATTTTTTCTATCTACGGGCAGAATAAATTTTGTTTTGTGCGCCTGAGCAGGTGGAGATGTACACCACCAATAGAAACACAGGCTGTCGGCTGTGGGGGCTCTGTCAAACAGCTGGGTGGCACCTGAATCTCTTGTGGGCAGCCACCCCAGTGGGCAGCTTACAGGGAACACTGCCTGGCCCTGACGTAAATCTGGGCCAAGTTGCTTTCTCTACCTGCACTACAGTTCTTCATCTGAAAAAGGCAGAGGTCAGAATGCACTTACCTGTCTCTGGGATGGCGCGTGTGTGTGTGGTCTTGTTGCTATGGACGTGTGAGTGTTTGTGGTGGTGTTAAACAATGTCTCAGTGCTGACCTGCAAATACTGGTTGGAATTCGGGGTTGCCAACTCTCCAGGATTGTTCTGAAGTCTCCAGGAATTAACGATTAATCTCTAATTAAAGATAACGTGGTGATGAAACCCCCAAGAACTTGCACAATTGAAGTTGGTAATCCTAATTCCAGAATGTGCACAGAGTGCATGTGTGTGGCCTTCGACAACAATAAATAATTTGAACCAGCCACCTCTTTACTCAACTGCCAAGTCCCACAGTCTGGAATCTGTTTCCTTTTTAACAGTCACGACTGGTAAATCTGTGCATGGAGCGCAGCCGTTTGCTTGCTGTGCTCTAGGTGTTAGTAGTGCTATGCACTAGGGTTGGAGAAACCAGCTCAGAGGCCTGGTCTCAGATGCTGCAGCATAAAAAAAAAACCATTCAGCTCACCTTTGGGGAGATACAGATTTGTGAAATCCACCTGTCTCCTCTCACGGGAATCTGCCGCCTGAGTCAGATGGTGCATTAATTAAAAAAATGAATTAATAAAACCCGAATGTTTCTGTTCACCTTTAGCTGCAGTGAACCTCCTATCTGGTGCCTCCAAACCTACCGTCTGATCCTCCCCACCCCAGTTATATCATGTCCTATGCATTTGTGCAGTCTCTCATCAAAGTCATTGTGTGGTACACTCACGTAGCACAGGCCTCAGTGGTGCTGCAAGGCAGTGAAGACTCAGGCCCTACTCCAGCTAGAGTATTTCTCTGGTGACTGTCACAGTAATATCTAAACACCTGTCACACCCCGATCTGCTCAGACCAGTTGGGCTATCCCTAGAGCTCTGCTGCCATTGGCATTGACCTTGCACAAACAGGGAAGTAATTTACACACAAGGAGCCTGTAATCAGTGGCAGCTCCATTCCAGAGAAGGGGTTTTGCGGGGAGTGGGGAAGAGGCCAGAAAACCTAGAATCATGGGTGCTGGAGCTGCAAATAGCTTGAGATCACATCAAGCCCATTGCCCTGATTAAACTGATAATGTAGGTCAACCACAAAGAGGGCAGACCCTGGAAGGAAGGAGAAGGGATCTTCCAGCTCTTGGGACTGGTAAGGGTGTGAAAGAAAAAGCAGGGTCTAAGCAAGAGGGAGGTTTTGGCTGTACTTATGTAGCCCGTGGTGTGACTCCGGGCCTGGGAGAAGATGTTCTGGCTGCTTTCCCCACCACTTCTCCTACACACCCACTTCCCCTGCTGGGTCTCAGGGTATGTGTTGGGCTCCCTTTCTATATGTAGCATTCAAGGGCACACAGCAGTTTTGGAAGGCGCAAAAGGCTGGCTTGGCCTCCCTCTGGTTGTGTCATGGAAAGACGGTCAACTGCCAAGTTGGCCCAGGAGAAGCTGAGCTGGAAGGAACAAGCAGTTGTTTTCCCAGGGAGCTCCCTGGAGTGCTGAGGGAGATCCCCAGAGCCATGGAAGAACACCTTGGACAGCCAGGTTTAATCAGTCACAGCCCTTTACAACCCCCTCCCCTCCCCTGCCACAGCAGCAGCTCCCCTTAGTTGTGTGCCAGCTCATATCTTCTCCACCCAGGAATAGCTGAGGTCCCTTTCTGAACAGAGGGAGTTTCTCTGTGTGGGATGCTGCTGGCTGCCCTGCTGGGGTACCAGGCCTACTGCCATTAGTGCAAGGTAGTAGAGGTGCCATGGATGGAGGAGGGGAGCCCTCACTCCTGCTTTAGCTCTCTTGGCAGCACCACTGGGCTCTGGCCCACCCAGCATTGGTTTACTAAGTGAGCAGAGGGTGGGGGGAAGCACCCACTTCTGGACCCAGACAAGGATCCTGGCAGTGGTGGCTCATGGCCTTAGCAAGTGCTTTGTTTGCACTCTATGAAGTTTGCTGCCTGGGTATTTAAGGCAAAACCTTAATAACCCAGGAGTTGTCTGCCCTGGGGGACATTATTTCCACAGCCCTTCCCACTGAAGGCTAAGCCAGAAGGTGGTGCTATGTGCCAGTGGCTGGCCCTCTCCATGCCAGGTCTGCTTTTCAGTGGGGCCAGCAGGGCACTAGGGGGGTCCTTCAAGTTGTGCTGTCCAGTCCGCATGCTGTGAGGGCTGAGAGTAGAGTCCAAGCCTGTGCTGTTCTGGATCCCTGGCATATTTCAAGCTCCTGGAGCCTGAATGGAGTCTAGCCCCTGCCTCCAACTTGGGGCCTCTAGGAGCCCCTGAGGGCCCCCCCCCCCAACATTGGAACCGTCTGCCCAACCCCATATTCCTTGTTTGCTCAAACACATTCTATCCCAGAGCCTGAATTCCCAGTAAGCTGCATGGTTTTAGGAAGCCATGCAGGGCAGGGATCTGTGGCTGCTGGGAGAGGGCGGCCTCATCCCTGGTGCTAATCTAACGTGCCCCCCAACCGGCCGGGGAGCCTGGCCCTTGCTGAGGCCGTGATGGCCTGGCTCCAGCCCTAACCCTGACCCTGCTACAGGTGGCCTGTCCTTAGAGTTGCCTCAGTGGGGAGAGGTCCTTCAGCTGCTGTGAACTGAGCTGAGGGACTCTCTCTCCTTGTAGCGGCCCCACAGCCCCCTCCTTCATCCCAAGCATCTTCCACACTGGCCCCATGCCAGAGCCCTCACAGTATTGCACCCCAGCCCTCTGCCCCACCCATGAGCCCCTCATCCGAGAGCCTGCACTGTCAGCTGTGCTCCATGCCTCGGCCCACTCCCCCACTGTGAACCCCTTGGCCCCACTCCTCCCACGTATATTTTGTGATTCATTCCGCTCAGTGGTGGGAAAAATTAGCAGCATCTCGGCCCACCCAAAACTGTGAGGCGCCTGGTTTCCCGTTTGAACCCCTTGGGCGCACAGCGGTTGTGAAGCAACCCGTACACATCCACATGGCTCAGTTGAACTGCTTGTTGCTCTTCTATCCTTAGTCCTGTAGAGTGCAGGAGAACACAGATGGTATGAAACAATACAGCTGAGCCCCAGCGGCTCTCACTTCCTATCTTAACCTTTCCTTGTGAGCCCTTGAGGGACCGTCTCAGGATGGAGGCAGGATGCACCTCCTGACGCAGGCGCTGACGTGGTGAATGGTCTCTCCCTTGTGGAAAAGAGTCCCCAAACAGACCATACCTTGTCTTTTTAAAACCTTTAGTTCCTTTGTGTCAGGTGATGCCCTTCCTCGCGCCCCCCATGAGCTGAAACCCCTGCTCCGGGGACTTCGTTGCCAAGATGACCTCCCCACTTCCTAAACCAGTTCTTCTAGGTAGGAACCACTCTTCTGTCTTGACTAGATTTCAAAGGATTGGGTACTTAGCTGCCTGCTCTCTGTTATCCTTCTATTGCCACCAGCCTTCAGACTATCAACCCAGCCTTGTGGCGAGCAGATCATGGACAAGTCAAAAGGCTGCATGTTCAGAATGGAGTTTGCAGCCTGGCACAAACACCCACGGTTCAGATTCTCTCCAACTTGATACACGGAACAGATTCCTGATTCGACACGCTGGGTGTTAGGAATTAGAGCAGGGTTTCCTGTGACTACTCCTGACTTCCCAAAGGATGCAAAAGCTGAACCTCAAGCCGACCGTTCCCATCTACAAGAAGGGCTGAACTGAAGCCGTCTCCAAACCTCCTGCAGGGCTGGGGCTGTCTGTAATTGAAATCAGAGTGAGTTGTATGCCTTCCGCTCATCTCAGAAGCAAACACATTACCCAAGTGAATTGCAGAACCAGGGCAGAAGTGTCCGCATTGGTCACAATCGTTCATTCATTCATTCAATCAGCAGGGAGTGTGGGCAGCTTGGACGACCCTTCCTGACCTTTTGTTTCCATTTCACTTTGCCCTTTGCACTACTCAGACAGTGACTCCCTTCCAGTGCGCCTTCCTGGCTCGGGCCTTGTGCCATTGTATGTTCAGCACCTCAGTTCAGGGGTCTCAGGGCTGAGTGAAGAGAACTGTTCTCCCAGAGGGAGACGTGCAGCCTGTTGAGTCTGTCTCCCCCTGTCCTCCCACCTGTGCCTGTTGCTGTCTTCTGGGCTGGGACATGAAGGGTTAATCCCCTCTCTTCTCCGTCCATTCCCCCCTCCACCCCGAAGGAACTCATTTCTAGAAGGAGCTGGGGCAGAGAGATGCAAATCAGTCTTGCAGACAGCTGCAGGCTGGATGCCTTCCTGCGATGCCAGGGCCTCCAATGAGACATGTCAGAGTACAAATTGAAAATGCCAATTTCACTTAAGCTGCCACATTGCTCGTCACAGCTAGATCCTGCGCCGGTGCTCTCCCCCTACCTCCCTCTGCCCGAGTCTGCCGAATGACGATCTTCTCTCGTTAATGCGTGTCTGGCCTGGGCCACCTCGCAGCAGGTCCCTCTCAGGGGCTCCTGCAGGCTCTGCCCACCTGCTGGTGTGGAGTTAGGCCAGAAGGGAGGATACACCTGCTAAGAGCTGAACTCCCGCCCCCCTGCTGGCTCCGTCATCCTAGAACCACTGGGAAAGGCCTGTGGAGCTCAGAGGTGAGCGGCCGTCACTGGCGAGAATGTGTCCAGGAGTGTTGGATGGGGAGCGAAAAGGAGCATCTCATGCAGCAGTGGTGCTGACTTGGCCAGTCTGGGGCTGTGCAGGAGCCAGGCTTCAGGAGACTGGATGGGCCTAGTGCTATTCCACCGCAGAGGCTGGCTTTCAGCTGGGCTGGCCAATAGGAGTCTGGGCGGTTTATGGTGGTTTCAGGGGGCTGTGTCAGGCTGCTTCACTGCCTGTCACAAACAGCCATGCACCGCTGAGCAGCTGCATTCCAGCCCTGAGGTGGCTGCATTTGACTAGTGGGCAGAGTGATTCCTGCTCGCAGAGGCCTCGTGTACACACGCGAGCACGTTCTCTCAGGCTTATGCTGCAGGGGTCGTGAAGACAGAATTTGGCCTATTGTGAATTAAGGGGGGTTGGAGCTTCCAGAATTAAAGGCGTGTGTGTGTGCGCCATCCCTGTATTGTAACCTGTGGTGCAGCCCAGGATTGGGAGACCCAAGGCTGGTGGGCTAGGCTGTACGATGAGGTCTGAATGCCCCAAATACTTGTCTGCTGTACGTGTCACCTGCTGCTGCTACCCTGGCTTGGGAGCAGGGTTGCTTTGCCCATTTCCTGGGTCACCTTTCTGCCTCCTTGCTCAGCAGCTTTCAGCTGCCTGTGGGCATCTCCCCTTGCAGAGCCACTGCATCAGTCAACAGTGGGGCTGGAGTATTTCCTGCCATGAGTGACCAGGTGGGGTGGAGGGAAGGAGTGGGCCAGCAGGGCTTTCTGGCTTTGGTGGTTTCTGACGAGGTGCTTGGATGCTCCCTCTTGGCTGAGCCCCAGAGCAGCACTGTGGGAGCTTCTCAGCTCCCCGGCTGAGTTAAAGGTGAGACAAACCAATAACTGCAGTGCACAGGTTCAGAAGAGGGACAGGCCTCTCTCTCTTCTGTGCACCAATTAATGAGGCAGGGGCCTGATTTAATCGGGTCTCTGGCCCAGGCACAGAAGAGCCATGGAGATCAGCCACTCCTTCTGCCTACTCTCATGAACACAGGGCCAGGATCTCAGATTTTACACTGGTCAGGGATCAAACGCTGCCACCGAGATTAGCCCATGCTACCCTCAGGCATGCCTTTCCCTGTGCAGGCATCAAGCTGGGGCAGCACAGCATGGGGAGTAGTTACTGTCCTGACCACCTGTGTTCTGGGTCCCAGCCAGAAAGGCCAAGGACCACATCCCCTCCTAGCTTGTGGGGCTCTGCTTCAGTAGCTGTCATCCGCCCAAGCTGCACGAGGCAGCTCATCCATGGGAACTGGCACAGAGTAGGGCAGTCTGACGTGAACTCGCAAATAGACTTGGGGAGGTGGCTGTGTTAGTCTGTAGCCTCACAAAACCCAACACATTTATTAGGTAATGAACTTTTGTGGTTAAGATCCACTTCTTTAACTCCAGGCTGAAGAAGTGGGTCTTACCCAGGGAAGCTCATTAGCTAATTAATATATCGGTTAGTCTTTATGGTGCTACAGGGCTGATGGTTTTTGAAAGCACAAAAAATGTCCTCTTGCCGCATTTCTTTCCGTCTGCTCCTTTCTGAGTCCCGATCCCCTTGACTGTGCTGGGATACATAAACTGTGCTTGTATCTTATTCCCTTTCCCCCAAAAGTTCCCACAGTGCACCTGTACACTCAGGCACACGTGCAGCACTGCCAAAATCCAGCCACCTCTGGCAGGGCGGTGGGGAAGGCAATGGCCAGTGGGTGCACAGCAACACCGCACTGGGGAGCTGAAGGGTTAGGACTGCAGGGTGAAATCCACCTCTGATAGGGAAGCTAGGCAGGATGCAGGATTTCCTGGCCTCCCCTGGAAGTTCTCCTAACCAGTAAGCAGCACAGGAGCCCACCTGTTTCCCATTGAAGAGCCTGCCCTTGCCTGGTGCACAGGCACTTGGCTTGAGGTACAAGCTTATCCAACTCAAGACGCCTCCCGCTTATCTCTGCACCCAACTATTGTGTGCCCCCGGCTAGTGTGGGACCCAAGAACTCCCCTATCCCGGCTCCACTCTGCTGCTGTTCAGGGCAGACCCTCCAGTATACCCAGCCACCTGCTGTGGCTTCACACGGATGGGGCAGGATCCAAGTGGCTGGAGCACAGGACTGGAACTTGGGACTCCTGAGTTTTATTCCCAGCTTTGCTAGTGACTCACTGTATGAACTCAGGTGACTCACCTTCTCCTCCTGCTCACTCTCACTCTGCCTCAGTTTCCCCATTTGTAGAGCACGCTGAGATTCTTGCATGAAAAGCTGCTTGTCTAATGCATTGTGGTGATTAGTGTAGCTCCGGCAAGAGGGGGCAGCAGTGGGTGTTACTGGTTCCCTGGCAGGCAAATGCTGAAGGTGTGGAAATCAGGGTCCATCTCGATCCCGTTTGTTGTTCCCAGAGAGAAGCCTGTTGTCTCTTTGTGCTGCCAGGTGTGGCTGCCTTAGTCCCTAACACGCGCATGCCTGCACCACAGGGATGGTTTTGCATACAGATTGTGGTGGGCTGTTAGAGTGCTGAGAGGCCCAGGCCTGCCATAGCAGGGAGTGGAGGGGACCGGGGGCAGGGCATGGCAGGGGACTGCAGGTTAGGCACAAAGGATGTCAGCAGTAGTGAGAGCAGCAGGAGATCCTAATGGCAGTGGGTGCCTCCGCTCTGCACCCCTGCGATGAGGCTGGTGGTTGTGGCCTGCAGCACCACAGGGGCAAGGAGAGACATAGTCCCCTGAGGGAGAAGCTGCCACCTTAGAGCAATGCCCTTGAAAACAGCTTCCCTCCCCCATCCCTGGGGCAAGGGTAACTAACTAGGGGTTGCGCTGCTCCTCAGCTGGTAGGTGCTGGAGAAGGGCAGTGCTAGTAGGTGAGGGTTCTCCCCAAGCACCCACATCACACAAGCTCTGTACAGCATGGCCCGGCCGGAGTCAGCACTGGCTTCAACGTGACCACGAGTTCAGTGTCCCAGGCACCTCCTAGGCGCTCTCAGAGAGCGCCACTGCTCTCCTGTCCTCCTTGTGCTGGGATCCACTCACTGCAGGGTCCTCAGGAATCCTGCCCCCATGTCCCCTTAGCATGCAGCAAGGTCCCCCAGCATCGCCCCAGCCCGTCTTCTAGCTGCTGCAGGTCTGGCTGTGCCAGGGGTTCACTGTTTAGTGGTCCCTGGGCAGGGGCAGGTTCCAGCCGGCTCTGGGATCTCCTTGGTGAGTGGGGCTTGTTGCCTGTTTGAAACCCTCGGTTTGTATGAGATTTCACAAGCCAAGAGGTGCGCTCCCTGCCTGGGTGTCTGCCAGCCGTGGCACAAAGGCACCGGCAGTGCCAGACCGAGCCCTGCTGTGCCAAGTTCTCGTCCTCCTCTATGCTGCCCCGGGGAAGTTTGTAGAGATTCATGGGCCTCTCTTCATCCATCAGAGCATGTCCAGCTTCCCTCCCTCCCGCGCGCTGACAAAGGGGCTCTTGTTTTCTTGTGTCTCCCCTTGCAGTATTTCTACGAAGGGAATGACATCAGCGACCTGCCTGTGAACCTGTCCGTGGTGTGGAATGGCAACTTCGTCATCGACAACCCCCAGAACATCCAGGGTGAGACGCGGATGCGCTCTTGTCCCCACAATCCACCTGCAAGCTGTCCAGCCCCTCAGCTTCCGCATGGGGCTTGAGTCGAGTGGGCGCCCTACCGGGGAAGCTCTCCATACCCCATTCCCAGCCCCTGAGGTGGCCAGTCCCATATGCAAGATACGTTTGTTCTGGAAGTGCATCCTCTGCATGGAGCACTGCCCCCCAGGCCGTCTGTTCAAGGCAGACCCCAGTTGGTAGCTGTTCCCAGGTATTTGGCTGGGCCATGCAACATGAGCCGGTGGGTCTCTGCCTGGCTCCTAGTGGACAGTTGCCCTCATGATAAATAACACCTCTGCCATCTCCCTGCCAGGCTCTGCACAGAAGCCGGGGTCAGATGAGCCTATAGAGACTGAGCTCCCATCTCACAGGGAGGTGGGAGACCCTTAGGATGGGATTGAATGACACTGGTGGTAGGACCAGTGTGCGTGAGATACTTGCCCACCCACTGCCTTGGTGGCACCTCTTCTGGGTGACAGCAGAGGCCTCCAGTCTCTGGGGCTGTCAGCCAGTGGGGATGACCTGAGGCCCCTCTGCCCTGCCTTGCAGCTCACCTGTACAAGTGCTCGGCCCTGCGTGAAAGCTGTGGCCTCTGCCTCAAGGCAGATCCGCGCTTCGAGTGCGGCTGGTGCGTGACGGAGAAGAGGTGTTCCTTGCGGCAGCACTGCCCGGCCTACGAGAGCAGCTGGATGCATGCGAGCAATGGCAACAGCCGCTGTACAGACCCCAAGATCACCAAGGTATGTCAGGGAAGCAGGGGAGGATGTGTGTGCTCCCATGCTGAATGCAGTGCTGGAAAACACACTGCAAGGGGCAGGCCTGCATCGGCCAGGGCTGTGGTGATCTAGCATGTTGAGTACCACTGGTGTGCAAAGGGGCTGTGCGGATGATCCAGGAGCCAAGCTTCCTGCCCTGAGGAATGAAGACATAGTGTGGCTGCATAGGGAGCAGGAGGCTCAGAGGTGGGCCAGGGAGGGGAGAGGCGGGGCTGGGGAAGGGAGGGTCTCCCAGGGAGCAGTCGTTCGCACACCCAACCCAACCCTGGGAAATGGTGTCTGATGTGCTCCCAGCGGCTGCACAGACCAAGAGGGAGGGAGTGGAGACTGGGGCAGGACATGCTGGGGTGGGGGGTTTGCTGAGGGAGGCTGCAGGGCGGAGGAGGAGGTACAGGGGCAAGGGTGCCCTGAGAAGGGGGGTGGCGTGTGGGAGGGAGGCAAAGGGAGCGTGAAGAAGAGCAGCGCTGGCAGCGTGCCGGGCCTGGGCCACGGGGAGCGTGGCCCCCTCTCTCCTAGTTAGACATTAAAGCGCATGTGTGGCATCTGTCTCCCTGCTCTCTGGGCGCTCAGGTGCTGCTTGCATTGGCCACTGGGATCTCCCCAAGCCTCTCATGTCACTCCGCCCCCTTTTCTTCTGACACATTAAGCCCGAATGCCCTGGCTCCCCTGTTGCTGCTGGTCTAGGGTGGCTATATCTCCCACGCCCAAATATGGGACAAGTGGAATGACAACGTCCTGGCCAAAACGGGACCGATGGTCACCCTGCTTGGGAGTCAGGAGGTGGCTGCCCTGTGGGGGCTGTCACCCTGCCAGTGAAACTCCCGGCTTCCACCAGCTGGGGAGCCACTGTGCTGCCTCTCTGGCTACCTGCTCCCCAAGCCAGGGCAAGCTGGGGGCAGCCACGACATGGGTCCAGCTCCCCCAGCCGGAGAAAGCCGCACTGTGGCGGGGGAGCTAGGAGGAGCTGGTGGATGGGAGCAGCCGTGTTTCTGTGCAGGTCTGGCTCCCAGCTCCCCCAGATGGGTAGAAGTTGAGGGGCAGTTGCACTGCGGTGGAGAAGCTGGGAGAAGTGGGCAGCAGCCACCTGAAAATACAGGGCAATTAACCCCTTTGACAAAATAAATGGGGACGCCACTCTGGCACCCAAATACGGGACTGTCCTTCCGAAACTGGGATGGATGGTCACACTATGCTGGTCCCTGCACACCCCTAGGCCAGCAGGACCAGGCCAGCTGCCCAGGTGATGGGGGTGGGGATTTCGCATCTTCTGTGCAGATGAGTGGATGAGCACAAGGGGCTGGGAACCAGGACTCTGGGATTCTGTCCCAGGCTCTTGCTTTGAGAGCTTCAGGGGACAGGCTCTGAGGCCGGGCGTGCACTTGAAATAGAGATCCCCATAGCTGTGTTGCTCCAAGGTGTGAAAAAGCCCCTGAGTGATGCTCTCCTCACACCCCCTCCCCCTCCCAGGTAGCAAAAACCAGGTCAGTGGAGGAAGGCTCCTGTTGATTTTGCTGTTGTTACTTGGGGAAGTGGTGTTCCTGCAGGGAGGGAAAATCCTCTTCCATCCAGGCCGGCTGTCAGACATTCCAGCCCCATGCCGAGGTAGCCGTGCTGCTGTCATCTCTGTAGCCTCGGCATTGTTTGTTTATTTTCCCCTCTCCCCGGTTTTTCTGATTAACGGGCTCTCTCATGGTGCTTTCACACCTAGAGGTTCTGACCTTTCCAACGGATTCCTGGGTTTCCTCAGATCCCAGTGTGGAACCCTGGCAAGCAATAGGTCTGGGTTCCTTTCCCTCTTTCCTGCCCCCCAGGGAGTGGTAGTTCATCATCTCCGGTCTGTGACAGCTTTTATGACCTTCAGTTAATAAGATTGTGTATATTAATGTTAACATGTCTGTTGGGCCAGGCTCCAAGTGCATTAGGAGGGATTGGTGGGTAATTCTATTTGATGTGTTCTATTTACCCACGGATTCCAGGCCAGGCAGGCCTTGGCGGTGTTAATTACCGGAGTCTCGGCACAGTATCTAATCTATGTGGGTTTCGGTGTCCTATCAGATGAAGGCTGGAAATGAGAGTTGTGCCTCTCCCGTTCCCCAAAGTCACTCAGCTCATGCTAGTTATTGGCAGGGCACTGACTATTGCGCTGGCCCCGCTGAGAAGGTAATTCCTTTGCAGGGGTGTGCCTGCCATTCACAGCAGCAGGTGGGGGCTCTGCCCCGACAATGCCTGCTCATCACCCATCCGCTGGGAATTAGTTTCAAATTAACGGTAAGAAGTAACAGGGACTAAGATCATTGAGCCATCCTGTAGCACAGATGGGCTGAGCCCCAGGGCCTGGGAGCATTCTGCTCTGGGAGTTGGATTGGCCCATTACCTTTCACCCATGGCCTACAGCTGCACTTTAGGGAAGGCAGAGAGGACCATTATCCCTCTTTTACAGAGGAGGAAACTGAGGCACAGAACAGCAAAATGACAAGGTCCCACAGCAAGTCAGCTGTGGAAGTGGCAGAAGGGCTTCTGATGCCATCCCTCAGTACTAAGCACTAGACATGCTGTTCCAACTGAGTGAATGACCCGCTATGGAGTCCATGGGACTTCTGTGATCTAGGTGTAGGGGTGTTTTCCTATCTCCCCTTAGAGCCAAGATTTAAACCACATAGGAACTGCCATGCCGGCTCTGAGTCAGGGGCCATTCCTGCCCATCCTGGCTAAAAGCCACTAATGGACCTCTCCTCCATGAATGTATCTAGTTCTTTCTGGAACCCTGTCACAACATCCTCTGGCAAAGAGTTCCCTTTGTTTGTTTAAACCTCCAGCCTATTAATTTCATTCAGTGGCCTTCAGTTCTTTGTGTAATGAGAAGAAGTAAATAACACTTTATTTACTTTCTCCACACCAGTCCTGATTTTAGAGACCTCCAGCAGATCTTCCCTTAGTCATCTCTTTTCCAACCTGAAAAGTCTTGGTCTTACTGATGTCTCTTCCTATGGAAGCTGATCGTAATCTCCCCAGTGAGACCTTATGCAAAGTCATGTTTGTAGGACTCTGTGGCCCTTCCAGTCAATGCCCCTTTTGTTCTATGAGGTCCCACAACTGCAGAGACCTGTACCCCCATGGAGAAATCCCACAATCTCCTGGACTGCACGAGTTTAGTACTTTCCTCGCAGTGCTCTCCTGCTGATGGAAGGGAACTCAGGGGATTCAGTTAAGTATTTTCTGTCCAAATCCATCAGGGCTTTTTTAAAAAAAGAGCATTATCCAATGTGATATGAATAGAAAGATTTGTACGATTAATAAACATCAGTGCAATCTGGCTTGGAGGACTAGGGAGAGCAGAGGCTGCTCTCTGTGGCATTGAATACTCCAGCCTTACATCCTTGAGCTAGGAACTAAAAGCCAGACCGGGGAACTGGCTAGAAATGGAGTGATACTGATTATGCAGAGGGGACCGAACTCATCAAGCCCCTAGCAGGTGCATTTTCTCTTGAAGTCATCAGGAGGTGCACCCACTTGCATTAGGACTGGGTTTGGCCTACAAAAGGTAATAGGCCCATCTAGCTTCATTGCCTTAAGCTGGTGCGAGATGGAAAAACAAACCGTGTAAAAAACTAGGAAGCCCTTGAAGGGTTTAATGATGTTGGATGGGGAATGGAATGACCAGACAAGGAGATTTTCTGGGCATTGGGGTATTGAAACATGCCTAGGTCACCTCCAGCACACTGCCTTCCTCAGCAGCTACAACAAATGCTCTCAGTAAGTCCTGGACTAGCAAGGCAACTAGTCACCCATTCAGCAAGAGTTGTCTTCTTGCCAGCTCAGGCTAATGCACTGAGAGATCTCCAGTCAAGCCCCTTCTTGGGTGTGGCAGCTGGGGAGAATCCCAGCATGGCCATTTAGGCCTTGAAGGCCTGGCAGCTCTATTCTGAGGTGACCTGGTGTCTGTCGCTTCTAGAATCTGACAGGACTGAGATACCCAGCCATAAAAACTGAGGTGTCACAGGACAGGGAGTCACATTGTTGGCTTAGCTGTTAGAGTCTAGATGTTGCTTATGTGCTAGTAGCGAAGCAACCAATCATGGGGATGTAATTAATAAAGTCACATGTAAAAAAGCCACATGTGGCTGAGAGCTAACCAACTGGATGGCAGCAGGCCATGAATCCCAGTGATGACTGAACCTGGAGATTGTCTCGTGATCTCACTGTGGGCCCGCTGCTTCTTAGTGGCTGAATTCCCATTGGCTTCAGTGGCAGCAGGGTGGGACACATTGTCCCATCGAAGTCCTTCAGCGCCAAAGCAGCCCCTCACCTCTGCAAACTTTCTCCCATCTCTGCTGCAAGCCTCACTCTATGAACAGTGCCCCAAGGGCATAGCAGGAGGCTGTGTGGCAGGTATGCAGCCCTGGTGCATTTGAGAGGCGATGGGGTGGGGGGCCCTGCTCCTAGAGTATCCCTGGCCAGGAAAGGAGCAGCAGCAGGGGTCAGTGGGAGAAAAAAGCAAACATGATTCTGGGATGCATTAACAGGTGTGTTGTGAACAAGACACGAGAAGTCATTCTTCTGCTCCACTCTGCGCTGGGTCGGCCTCAGCTGGAGTATTGTGCCCAGTTCTGGGCACCGCAGTTCAAGAACGATGTGGAGAAATTGGAGAGGGTCCAGAAAAGAGCGACAAGAATGATCAAAGGTCTAGAGAACGTGACCTATGAAGAAAGGCTGAAAGAATTGGGCTTGTTTAGTTTGGAAAAAAGAAGATTGAGGGTGGACATGATAGCGGTTTTCAGGTACCTAAAAGGGTGTCATGAGGAGGGAGAAAACTTGTTCTCTTTGGCCTCTGAGGATAGAACAAGAAGCAATGGGCTTAACCTGCAGCAAGGGAGGTTTAAGTTGGACATTAGGAAAAAGTTCCTAACTGTCAGGCTGGTCAAACAGTGGAATAAATTGCCTGGGGAGGTTGTGGAATCTCCATCTCGGGGGATATTTAAGAACAGGCTAGACAAATGTCTACCCGGGATGGTTTAGACAGTACTTGGTCCTGCCATGGGGGCAGAGGGCTGGACTCAATGACCTCTCAAGGTCCCTTCCAGTCCTAGTATTCTATGATTCTAAGAGTGCTTATGGAAATCAGTCCAGCTGAGCAAGGGACAGCTGTGCATGTGATGGGAAGCCTGTGAGATGGGAGGGGCAGGGCGACCGAGCACTGCTACCCGGGTGGCACACAGTTTTAATGCAGGTATAAGTGGGGTGGGGGAAGTTCACTCACCCATCCCACTGCATGCTCTTGGTTCCAGAGACCCTGAATGCTGAGAGCAGTACAGCTATGCCGACAGCCTCCTCTAGCACCAGGAGCACATGGATTCAGCCTGTCAGCCCCTTTAAGTTGGATCTGTGTCATCATCCAAAATGGGGAAGCTGAGGCACGGGGTCAGGCAGTGAATCAGTGGAAGAGATGGGATAGAACTTGCTCTCCTGACTTCACATCCGGGGCTGAGACCATTAGACACTCAGTCTCCTGGTAAGATCTGTGTGTGGTGAGCGCACTGGGGCTTGGTGTCTTACTGCACACCTCTGGGGACCATGTAATTCAGAGCTCCATGGGAGCCCCAACCCAAGTGCATTTGATATCCCTTTCCCCCCGTGGGCACCAATCCAGGCACAGTGCAAAGTACCCCTCTGCTTCTGTCATGGTGCCACTCATGCGGCAGAGAGATCCTGAGCTGAAGCAGCAGTAGCTGCAGCCGGTCAGGATGAAGGGGCATAGCTGGAGGTGTGTTGAGCAGGGCAGGTAGCTGGTGTCGTTGTGTGGTGTGTGGGCATCAGGAGCTGGGGTTTCCGGGGGTGCTGCATGGCAGGATGGGGCATCAAAATGGGAGGGGAGTAGGAGCCAGCAGTGTGGGAGTGGGAGCACTGCAGGGGAGTGGTGAGGTGCCTTGGCAGAGCTACATAAGGAAGATGCTTGCTCATCACTTGCACCCTCAGCTTATCAGTGCACGAGCTCTAGCTTTGCCCAAAATTGCAACAGGGGACAGTCCTGTGAGTGCAGAGGGGCCAAAGAATGAGTGTCCTGTAGGCTGAAGGTGGAAAGCTGCAGTGTCACAAACCTGAAAGCGTTTTTAAAGCCACAAGGACCGTTTGCTTTAAATGGCAGCCAGCACAGCTGCTACCCACCTGGGCCAGGACCTGTGTACAGGAGTTGGGTTGTCTCCTGCCTGTTCTGTGATGGGAGCAGCCGTGGTGCAGGCCAGTGGATTAGAGCTTTCTCCGCTTCCCTCTTGCAAGAGCAGAGTGTGCTGCGACAGCTTCTAGACCAGCCTGGATTCCTGACACAGCTGGAGCTCCAGGGACGAGGCCTCTTGACCCTCAGGCCCACCTTGTCACTGGTGGGGCCTGCAGTTCTGGCAGGCTGCTGGGGTGTTGGCTCAGCTGGGTGAGTGGGAGAGATGGAAACCCAGCTGCAGCTAGCAGGGTTCAGCTTGCCTGTTGAACATCTTTGTTACAGATGACTCCACTGTCTGAAGCCAGAGAAAGAGCTCAGGCCTTGGGGCTGTTCTGGGAAGCTTTAAAAACACTCCCATCCCGGCCTGAGTTACCAGAGCTAGGACTCCCCCTGTGGCGGAGGGGAAACCCGTGAAGCGGGGATTCTCAAAAGGAGTCTGCACCTGCAGCTGAGGCCCGAGATGCCCAAGAGCTTTGATCCCTTTGGGCACTTAAATAAGGGGCTTTGGAGAATCTGGCCCCAACAGGGCATGCTGAGCATGTGGAAATTAACCTTTCACTGCAGAGGGATCCACTGCACCTGCAGGTCAGCTGCTCTGTGCTCAAGGGCCCAGACTTCGCAAGGTTTCCTTGTGGACAAAGTGACCAACTAAGGACTTGGGACTTCCGCCTTTCACGCTGAATGCGTCAGATGTGGCATGTGCTGGCTACAAGCTGCATCCAATTAGCTGCTGCTGCCCGGGCCTGATATCGGTCTCGCTGTCCCTACATCATTAAAAATAAACCAAGAAATCGCCACACTAATTGTGGGTCCTGCATAAACAAATCAATGAGCAGCCGTCATCGGCCCTTGCAGCTTGTGCGCCTCTCGGTTCAGGCCTGTGGTCAGAGGGGTGGTGGTGGTGGGTTTGCTGTGGTTACCTGCTGCACTGATTGTAGGTCTGCGCAGAGCTGTGGGTGCTGCGCAGTGGTGGCGGAACACACCCCTGCGCAGAAGGGGGGCAGTGATCACACCCAATCCGAAGCAGAGCTAGATGCAAGCGGCTTCGGGAGTGGGGAGCGCAGTCCGGAGAGCCCCCACGCTGCACTCAGTGACTCCTGCATGAGAGGGCATCCAGCCTTGGGCAGATGCAAGGAGGGTTCCGGGAGGGGGGCAGGGGCAGAGGCGTCCCAGGAGAAGACACCGTGTTCGGTGGTGTCAGACCCAGTCATTGTGCAGCACAAGGATGTTAGTGGCTAATCAGTAAGCCTCACCCTAGGTGGATGGGGCTTACCCGTTTATGGCTAACCGATTGGGTCTGGCACAGCACGGGACCTGCCGTGGGCAGGGGCGCTCCAGTGCCACCAGAGCAGCCCTCATCCCTGGTGGGCCTGGGAGCACCACAGGTGTGGACTCCCCAGCCCACCTGGAGCAGCCGTAGTCCATGGAAGCCCTGGGAGCCCCTGTTCACGGAGGGGGGCGCTCCAGCCCAGCTGAGCTGGAGTGCCCCATTTGCCACCCCCCTCTGTGTAACAAGTTTGACTAGTTAAACAACGTTTAACAGGTTAACTGATTAAAGGGGATTTTACATCCCTAGTGTAGCAGTTTGGCCCCTGGTGTGGTCACCTGTTGTCACCACAGCATTGTGATGGAAGGGAAGCGTGAGGGGCTGCTGCACCGAGCTGGGAGCCGCTCCGTAGCTGGGGGAAAGCACTGACCTGAGGTGTGCATGAGCGTGCCCCCAGCATCCCTGCAAAGCAGACCGTCTCCCTCCAGCCTGTGTGGGGACCCCCAGTCGTCCAAGCTGGCATGCACAGATGGCCTTGCTTGCACCCCACTCTGTCACTGGCAGCCCCTCTGCCTGCTCTTGCTGGCAGAGCTGAGGCGCAAGCCCTCCTTGTGCGCTCCTTTGTAGAAGGACCCTGTGAAACCAATTAGCAGAAGAGCAATGTTTGTCAGGGCTGGAGCCGAGGTGGGTAGGGACTTCGGGGTGGGAAGTTTGGGAGAGCCTCCGATCTCCCTGCCAGCTCTCGCTCCCCTGTGTCTTGTTTAGTGGTGACCTTCCCGTGCAGCTGTGTGAGCGGTGTCATCTCTTTCCCGGGGTTGTTGCTCCCCCGTGCACGGCCCTTGTCAGTTTTACCACTGAGGAGGAGGAATCTAACTTGCTGGGACAGCTTTTAACACTGGTTTAAAAATGCCGAACAAACAGCCGTCACTCGCCACCTGCCTCAGCGGAGCCCAATTGAGGGGAGAACAAATCAGATCGCTGGCTGTAGCTGCCTTAATGAGACCTGAGCCGGGACTTTAGCAGAGGGCTGGATTGAATTTAGGCAAACAGCAAAACCCCAAAGCCCAAATCGCTTTTCCTGTTGTATAAATTCTGGCTCCTGGTGTACCATTGCCCTGAGCCTGCTGTGAGTTAATGTGCAGTGTGGCCTGCCAGTCAGAGGGCAGGAAGGGGAGCCAGGACTCCTGGGTTTGGCCATCTGCTCTGCCACTGGCCTGAAGCAAGCCCGTGCCTCTGTGTGGAGTGTATAGGTAGGACTTGTTCCGAGCAGCATCGTTAGTTGTAGCCGGTGATGTTTGCAGAGCACTTGGAAGAGGAGACACGCAGCGCAAATGCCAGGAGATGATTAGTAACTCTGCTGCAGCCATTGCTGTGGTAAGGAACTAGATTATCTTGCTGAAGTTGCTCCCAGATCGGTGCAGCTCCTCATGGCCAGGGGGGCGGGGGGGCGGCATTGGGGCAGGGCTGGCTGCAGCTTGGTTGTCTTCCTGCTCTCACCTCTGCCCAGGGCACTGGCTGGGGACAAGTTGTTTCCCATCCCTGGGAGGGGCACGGTCCCCAGCCGAGACAGCAGCTGAGGCTCAAGGTACAGCAGGTTTAGGTGTGCCATGAATAGGGATAGCCTAGGCCAGCTTGGCTTTGCAGCAGCCCCGCAAGGAGGGTGATGCGGGAGGAGAGGGCAAGGCAGAAATTCGAACAGGAAGTGCATGGAAAGGAGGGAGCTGGTTCTGGCACTGAGGCCGTCTCCATAGCAACCTGGGCTGCCAAGGTCAGCACAGTGCTCTCTCCCAGCACCCCCTGCTGCAGGGCAGGAAGGTCAGCCGAGCTTTCATTGCGGGCAGCAGCCTAGTGCAGTGGTGTCACTGCGACGGTTCCTGCACTTGGGGCAAGGGGATGCCCCTGTATTAATGCACCAGCTCATTGCCTACTAGCACGGCCATACTCTAATAATCCGCAGCCTGTGGGTGTTGCCTGGGCAGCCTCCTCCTGCCTGCCCTTCCCCAGGCTCTGTATTGCCAGCGGCCCCGCTCCCTGGTGTGGGAGCACAGCACTCGTCCATTAATTCTGTTTAGTGCCTGCAGGTGTGTGCTGAGCATGGGGGCCAGGGAAATCTGGTGTAAAATTGCCCATAATTGCCTTGTTAGCAGCAGCCCTGGGCCTGCGCCTCTCTGCTCATCCGTCATCGTGCCGGCTTTTGTCAGACCACACCTGTCCGCTGCGTTGGGAATCATCCTGCTCAATGAAGCGCGGCCTGAAGTCGGGGGCTCCCTTCTCTCCCCAGCTGGCACCAGCTCAGGCTTTGTCTGCAGAGCGGGGCCTGGATGGCAGTGGGGAAGTGGGGGAGTGTTCATCTTCGTCAGGGCAGCAGCCTCTCCGTGGGGCCTCTACTGACCTTGCCGGAACAGCAGAAGTGCAGTGGAGCTGGTCCTCAAGCCAGGGTGTCGTCCTCATTCCAGAGCGTATGGAACCTCCCCAAGGCCAGGCAGGTCCTACCGCTTGCACCCCAGAGCAGTCTCAGCTGGAGCAGCGGCTGGGCATACGCATCTCCAGGCACTTGTGGCTGCGTGCCGCGTTCTGTGAGGTGGAGGAGGTTGTTCAGTGCCTGGAAAGTGCCAGATTTCTGGGAATCACACGTTCGGATCCGCAGACGTGAGCCCACAGCGAGGCAGAAAGCCAAGGAAGTAGGCAGCTTGCTGTCCGCGGGGCTTTTGAGAGACCCAGTGCTGAATAAGGGCAGGTTCTCGGGCCCGCCGACACGACAGGGGGAGGGAAGGAGCGAGAGGCAGTTGCACAGGGGCCCTGCATTTCAAAGGGGCCTTGAGCTCAGTCTCCCGCCACTGCTGCTTCATCAGCAGTGATGGCTGGAGCTCTGGGTCCCTTTGAAACGCCACAGCAGCACTGCATGTCACTCTGTGGCTCTCTGAGCAGGGCTAAGGGCTGACTGCTTTGGCCCCTCCCCTTCCACTGTTGGCCCCGCCCTTCTGGCTGTGCAGAGCCTGGGCCCCCCTCCCACCTTGCCCCGGGGCCCATGGTGGCTGTCAGCCCCCCAGCCTGTTCTGCTCTGTGTGGGCAGCAAGAATCCCTGGGCCCCGGTCACAGCCCAAAGCGTTTGCCCTGGCGCTCTTGGCCAGAGTGCCCTTGCCCTGTCCCCTTGCTGCCTCCAATTCAAGCGCGTTGCTTTGTTCTCTCTCAGTTGTCACCAGAGACAGGCCCCCGGCAGGGAGGGACTCGTCTGACCATCACCGGGGAGAACCTGGGCCTGAAGTTCGAAGACGTGCGTTTGGGCGTGCGGGTCGGCAAAGTGATGTGCATCCCCATCGAGAGCGAGTACATCAGCGCGGAGCAGTAAGTGTCCAACTGGCTGGGGGCAGCTGGAGGCCCTGCTCTGCGAGGCAGAGATGGTGCCCCACATCCCCTCTCCAAGCTGGAGGGGTTCATGTCTTCTGAGTGAGAGCACGTACCCCCACTGCAGTTACAGTTGCCGTGAGCTGGTGGTAGCACTGGGGCACGGCAATGGAGCAGTGAGAGGCACAGCCCGTGGCGCAGAGCTGTGGCTCTGGTGCTATGTGTCTGTGGGCCAGGCTGTGTGAATGGATAACAACCCATCAGAATGCAGGGCCCAGGTGGCAAGGGAAGAGCTGGCCAAGCTAGTTACAGTCCTCTAGTCAGTTGTAATGGTAGGTGCTCCTCCAGGAGACATGCACACCCAGCTGCCAGCCTTCTGCCCCCCAGCACACGTGAATCTCTGCGGAGCAGCCCAGCTGTGGCAAATGACCTGAGAATTCCTCTCCTCCTGCCCCTAGAATTGTGTGTGAGATTAGTGACGCCAGCCCAGGCCGAGCCCACGACGCCCGTGTGGAGGTGTGCATCAGGGACTGCTCCCCCAGCTACAAGGCCACATCCCCCAAGAGCTTCACGTTCGTGGTAAGGTCATACGTATTCTCCATTGCACTCTCCCTCTGGCTTGCAGCATGTCTACCTTCCCTGGCCCCGTCATTACCAGTACACCGCCAGAGCCCCTAGAAACAAATCTACTGAGTGTGGGGAGGAGGGATGGATGTGTGGGAAATTATGAAACTATCTTCCTGGTTGGAAGCCTGCAGTGAGCCCATCTTGGCCTGCAGCCTGGCCAGTTCTCCCAAGCTGGGAAGCACAAAGCAGGTTCCTCAGCCCTGGTGACTGTTGATCCCAGGCTGTTCCTGGCAAAGGTGGGAGTGTCTTGGTCAGATCTCTGCTAACTGCTCGGCCTGTCTAAAATCTCCTCTGCCGTGTCAGCTGGGTATGGGACACCTCCCGACACTGCCTCCTAACTTCAATTTGTTGTCATGGTCTGACAGCTGCCCCCCTCCTGCACACTGAGCTCTGATCCCAGCTGCCCCCTTCGCCCTCATCCCTTTGTCCCTCGCTGCTGGCATTTGAATTGCTGGTTTGGTTGCTTTCCTTTGGCAGACGCCCACTTTCTACCGTGTGACTCCAGCCCGGGGACCCCTCTCCGGGGGCACCTGGATTAGCATTGAGGGCAGCCACCTCAACGCAGGCAGTGATGTCACCGTGACTATTGGGGGGCGCCTCTGTGTCTTTTCATGGTAAGCATTCCAGGTGGCAGGAGGACAGAGCCCTGATGGGGTGGGCTGGAGAGTCAGGTAGGGTCCCCAGGGGGCATGGTGAGGATGGAGACTGGACCCACAGCCCTGGCTAGGGTGGAGGAGCATTCTGGAGGGAGACGCCTTTGCCAGTGCATGTGGGATTTCTCCCTCGAAAGGCTGCTTTTTTTTTTTATTTCCAAGGACCCTGGAAGAGACCAAAGACTGAGGGTTTTGTCTCTAAAATCACAAAGCCCTGAGGCATGAAGTAGATAATTTTTAGATTAGGGATGATAATGGAGCGGCTCTTTAAATATTTTCCTGCGGTAATTACTGGTTATCAGCCCTAATCGCTGCTGTTTGCAGCAGCCGCGCGATGGGGAACGCTCGGGAGCTGCGCTGGCTTCGCCCGCTGCCTTTTGTTTTATTTTTCTCTCTGCTAACTGACAGTTTCTCCAGAGTTTCCACGGCGGTGAGGAGATGGGTAGAGACAGGGGGCAGTGCCTTGAGCACTGGCACCTGGGGCCAGCCACTGGGCGGGACCAACAGCAGTGTCATCAGGTTCTAAAGAGCTTTTCCATCCATTGCTGGGTCCTGTGGCTAGAACGGAGGAGGCGTGACATTGACGAGGGCGTCTTGGGTTCTCCCCAGCCAGGCTCCCTCTCTGATTGCTGGATGCTCCCTAGCCCGAAGGTCCCATTTTCTTATGAACTGACAGGAGGTGCTCTCCAACATTGCTGTGGCCCATGCACACCTGAGCCGGTGGCTTCCTGCCCCTCCTATAGCACTGAGTGCTTGGGCCCCCTCTGTGGCAGCGGGAGGTGGTAGGCGCCCTCTCAGGAGGCAGCATGGGAGTGAGTTGCTGTCCTGTCCCTCTCCATAGCCACTCAGCGCCTCCCGGTATCTGACAGCTCTTCTGCCTTGTCCCCAGGAGGAGCGCCCGGGAGATTCGGTGCCGGACGCCCCCAGGCCAGAGTCCTGGTGGGTCTCCCATCCTCATCAACATCAACCGGGCTGAGCTGAGCAACCCTGAGGTGAAGTACAATTACACGGAGGACCCCACTATCCAGAAGATAGACCCAGAGTGGAGCATCAAGAGGTAAATCTGCAGGGGACACGAATCCTCATGCTCGGGGGGCGGGAAGGGGGCTACCCGTAGGTCTTAGCTGGTGTGAGCATGTGCTGACTGTACATGAGGGGTGGGACCATACATAGCTCTTCTGAGCAGGGATCATATTTCCAGTATATCTGTGCAGTGCCTAGCACGCCTGGGCTCCTGTCCTGAGCAGGGTCTCTGGGCACTGCTCAGCAGCCCACTGGAGGGCTGGCTATGCCACATGCTCTGGAGGTGCAGGGACGGACACAGGAGAATCCAGGAGTGCCTGGTACGGCTCCAGGTCTCAGCACACTCCAGGGATTATAAGGCTTCAGTTGGTTCCCTGTCAGCCTGATGTTTGGCTGTGGGGCTTAACACTCAAATGTCCCCCACCCCAGGGGATTTGGGAAGTGTTGACATGAGTTGTTCTAAGGCTAGAGTTGGCTGGAGCAAAAGGTAAGGACTCTGTTAAACTGCATGTGCCATCATCCCTGCTGGAGCCTGGCTGCAGGACAGGCTCCCCCAAAGGCCTGGGGGAGCCCCTGCTGCTCTGGAGCATTTATAGCAAAGACCCAGTGCCGCTCAGTCCTGGCCCCTGGACCATACCTGGCTCTCGTGGGCCTTTCCCATGTTTCAGTTCTTCGTGCCTCTGGGTCTCACTGGTGGCCCAGGGAAGTTGCCAGTAGTCTGGAAGTTCACAGCTGCTGTTGCTTTGGGGACCGGTGTTGACATGGGGTGAGTGAGTCTCAGCCCTTGGCAGGCAGGCCTGTGGGTTCCAAACCCCAACCCTAGTTGGCACTATGGTGGCAGCCTCCACAGGGAGGCCAAGCCTTGTGGGGGTCCCTGGAGGCTGAATTCACCATGCACCCCAGAGGTCTGTGGCGGAGAGAAGCTTGCCGTGGCAGCTGCTCTGTGAGCTCACAAAGGGCTGCAGACCCAACAGCATGAAGCTGTCGAGCATAGCAGAGAACTTGCCCTCAGCAGCCGGGCTCTGTGCTGTGCTCTCAGCAGATGGCTGTGGGCGAGTGTGATGGGTCAGGGTTGTTTTGGATGGAACTCTGTGGCTGATCTGCCACCGCAGCTGGAGGTGGAAATCAGCTGTTTGGATCAGTGTGGACAGAAGCCAGTGTGGTGCCATGATTGGGGTGGGTGCCTTGTTCCCAAATGCCAGAATATGGACAGTGCATTGCTGGGAGGTTTCCAGACTGGAGCTTGGAGGAATGGTCCCATGTTCCAGTACTATAGGCCAGTCCCTAGGGCTTCATGTTCATACAGGCGTGGGACAGGTTCCAAGATAGGCAGCGATGGCGTGTGCCTGCCTTCACCAGTGCCTGCTTGCCCTGTGCCAAAGCAGCCTCTCCTAACTCCCTCCTCTGTGTGCCTCCTAGCGGCGGGACCCTGCTGACCGTGATAGGCACCAACCTGGCCACCATCAAAGAACCCAAGATCCGTGCCAAGTACAGCAGCACAGAGAGAGAGAATGTAAGTAGGTTGCCGCCCAGCTGGCAAGGCCGTGTGCCTGTCTTGGGGAAGGAGGGCAAGGACTCCTATTTCCTTCTCTCTCATGCAGGACCTGTGAAAAGCCTGTCCTGCCTCTGACCACCTCCCTTGTAGCCTTGACCGTCTCGGAAGAGAGACACCAAGACAGGAAGGTCATCGCTGGGGAGAGGCCAAGACAGGCCTACCTTAAGGGTGGGGGTTAGTGGGCAGAGCTCACAGTCTGAAGTGAGGGAGATTTGTTTGGGGAAGGTGCTTTGGAAACAGAAATCGTGCTTACGTGGGAGCGCAGCAAAGCTCAGTCCCTGACAGGGTCTCCCTTGCGTCTCTCTCCTCACATCTACTCTCCAGCAATCAGGCCCCATGCCTACAGGAGTCTCCTCCCCCACCATTGAAATGCAGCTACTTCTGGGAGGGAACGGGAGCTGTTCGTACAGCAACCCTCACTACAGTCTGGGAGGGGAAGCGGAGAAGAATTGGGTATCCCGTTGGCAGTGTGAGGGTGCTGACAGGCTGCAGTGTGAGGGACAATGTAGGGGCTGCCCTTCACACTGGGGAGCAGTGAGAAGGTGGGATGTGCCCAGCTGTGAGCAAAATGCTGCTGGATTTGAAGGACTACATGTGATCAGTACTTAGGTTGAGCATCTGTGTCACGAGAAGGGCTTCTAAGAGCTCAGCACCTCTGAGGCTCGGTAGTGATTCGGAGGGAGCAGCATCTCATACAGATTCAGCACAGCTGCTTCTTGCAGGGGGTCTCTCCTCCTGGTGCTGGCCATCTCCAGCCTACTTAGATGGTAAGATCAGAGAGTGTCGCAGGCTGAAACGGCAGGAGACAGCTCTGAACCGCCCGCATGCCTTGTCCTATCTGCAGAACTGCACAGTCTACAATGACACCACCATGCTGTGCTACGCGCCGTCCATCGAGAACCCGACCCGCAGCCCGCCTGAGATTGGGGACCGCCCCGATGAGATTGGCTTTGTCATGGATAACGTCCAGGCGCTGCTTATTGTCAACACCACCAACTTCGTCTATTATCCGGACCCCGTCTTTGAGCCCCTCAGCCCCTCGGGCATGCTGGAGCTCAAGCCCAGCTCTCCTCTTATCCTCAAGGTAAGCCCAGCTCTTCCTCCCTGGAGCCTGTGCGGCTATAGTGCAACCCCAGGTTTCTGGCTCCCTCCTCCCGGCTGGCACAGCTGCACTTCCACACTGCCCCTGGACAGCAGGGCAGAGGACTCACAAGGGAGTGAAATAGATTGGTTCAGAGTCAGAGCAGCTGGGCTATAGGATTAAAGGGATTGTGCCAGCGAGGCAAGTGGGGGAGGGGAGCATGGCCTGCCCTGCACAAGACACATACAGGTTTGTCTGGCCTCTGTCGGGACACGGGTTTTCTGGCTCTAGGTAAAGGCCGTTGAAGGGGTGTGTGCATGCAGGAAGCAGGCGATAGGGTACGTTCCATGGAGGTGGAGGTCTCAACCTTTCTGAAACTGCCCTCCTCCCAGGAGCATGGGGCGGGTGTCTGGTAGAGACCTATGCATTGGTGGGGTGCCACTGCCCAGGTTATGGAGCCCAGGCTTAAACGTCCCCTGGGGCAAGTGGGTGCGCAGCACCTTAGAGCTTTGCAGAAGGGATCTGCAACTCAGATGAGTCATCCCCAGGGTGTCTGCAGGGAGGCTAGCCCCCCACCTTGATCCATTCTGGGTGCATCTTCCCACTCCTCACTGGGGACTAACGGGGTGGAAGGACCTGGCGGCCTCCTGCTCTCCTGGGGTTGGAAGGCTGAAGAAGAGAATTTGCTTGGAGAATCCAGCTGTGAGAGAACTAACAATCTTGTTTCTTGTTCCCTTAAAGGGCCGGAATCTGCTCCCACCGGCAACTGGCAACTCCCGTCTGAACTACACGGTGCTGATTGGTGACACCCCCTGCGCCCTGACAGTCTCCGAGACCCAGCTCTTATGCGAGTCGCCAAACCTCACAGGACAGCACAAAGTCACGGTAATGCTAACTGCCTGGCAGCCTGTCTGGGGCCCAGCACCCTCGTGGGCAGTGCCAGGACTGCACCATGCTCTGGGTGCTCATGCTTCCTGCTGAACAAGCCTCATGTGGCTGGGGCTGGAGACGGGGGCCTCTGGCTCCCAAGCTGAGATGGGATGTGGTTTACCAAACACCGCTGGGTCCCGCCTGAGCCCCGGAGGCCATGGTAGCTGCACTTCCCCAGCCCTTTCTGGGGCACTGGCTGTCGCAACGCCCCAGGGGAGTGACCCACACAGCAGCTAGTGCACAACACCCAGCACCTGCCTTGTGAGGCCCATCCGTAAAAGCATCCGCAGTTACCAGGGAGCACAGTTCAGCCACTGGCAGCAAGTGTGTGTGTGTGTGTGTGTGTGTGTGTGTGTAAGGTGGGGCGTGGGCGTGTGTGTGTGTGTAGGGTGGGCATGGGCTGATCCTCTACCTCCTCCTGCGCGGGGCCCTGCTGAACTCCAGGCCTATCCTGCATGTGACCTGCTGTACCTCAACCTCCTTTAGTGAATGGTCCCTGCTGTGCCTCCTTCCACTCCCTCCCACATGGCACCCTGCTGAGCCCACTCTCCCAGTCTGGGTGACCCAGGGTCACTATTTTATAGAGGGCCTCCCAGTACTTGGGCATTGTCTTATATAGTTGTCTATCATCCCACCCTGATTTTTCACACTTGCTGTCTGGTCACCCAACCCAAATCCCCTCCTGCCGGGGGCTCTGCTGTAGCCAACGAACTTTCTGTTGATGGTACAACAGAGAGTTGTGCCTCTTTCCCTCCAGGCTGCTCCCTGCTGCCTGCGCTGGCACTGCCCTGAGGGACAGAGTGGCCTGTTAAGCTGAGTGCGTTGTCGGGGCACTGCTCCTCAGCCAGCTCAGGCACTGGGCTCTGTTTGCTGGGGCCATCTCAAAGCGCCTGGCCTAATACGGTGCTTGCTGATGGTCGCTTTGGGAGCAGCACAGGCTGGCCATGCACCATCAGTAGCTCACGTTCAGCTGAGGACATTACAGTCCCCTTTTACTGAGCAAGGGGGCAGTGGCTGGAGCCAGAGAGGTTAATCCCCTCCCGGAATACGTTGGTGAGCATGAAGAAGCCCTTCCCCCTCTAACCCGGCATGGTGCCAGCTTGCTACTGGTCCTTGTCCGGTAAGAGCTCATTAGCACTGGGTTGTGTGCACACGCAGGGGCTTAGATCTGCTGGGAGGAGCTGCCGGCTGCCTGCCTCCCTACTGCTCCCCTCCCCTAGTAGTCTGTTCAGAGGGGTGGAGTGCTCCATCCAGCCCTGCCACGAGATCTCTCCATGTTACCCACCTCTAGTTGGGCCTGTCCCCTGGGTTCCTTTCTTACTGGCTGCAGGAGACTCAGCTTGAGTTACATGGTCAGGGGGTTCCCAACCACTCCCTTTCCCTGTCCCCGGCTTCGTTTTAAGCACGATTCTTTGCCAGGCGGTAGCTCAGCAGCAGCAGCTCTCAAGGTCTCAGTGCAGCCTTGTGTATGACAAAGGGACCCAGAATGGTTCCCCCCCCCCACAGGCTCCTCATCAATGAGGGAACTCACATCCCATCTGTTATTGCAGTGTTGTGTGAGTGAGACATCAAACCCGCTGCCTGCTCCTCCCAGGCGCTGACAATACACCAGCATGTCTTCTGCATCCCATTAAAACTCTGCATGCGCTCAGACGAGTCCCTGACACTGTCACCCCCTGCACCTGCCCGCCAGCCTCCTCCTACCCCCTGGTGTCTCTGCCTCCTGGAACTGCGAGGACACCTTACTCACTGGGCTCTGCTTGGGCTGCCACTCGAATTATCTCACCACCTCGTTACACACTTTGGACACGTGCCACGTGTGTGGACAGAGAGCATTTGGAGGGTCCCTGCTTTCTCAGCACCCGCTTCCAGCACTTGTCTCCTCCCACATACAGGAGGGGAAGAGAGGGTTGCCACGCACCCCTTGAAAAAGGGACTGAGAGAAATAGAGGCCTGGAATGGACCTAAAGAGATCATCTAGTCCAGTTGCTTGCACTGCGATAGGACTAGGTACGTCCCTAGCAGGTGTTTGTCCAACCTGTTCTGAAAACCCTTCCAAGACAGGGATTCCCCAGCCTCCGTGGCAGCCTGTTCCAGAGCTGCACTACCTTCGAGTTAGATGGATTTTCCCAACTCATGTAAATCTCCCTGGCCGCAGATTAAGCCTTTTCCTTCTTGTTTTCTGTCCTCTGTGGACACAGAGAACAACTGATGACAAGTCTCTTTATGACCGCCCATAGCGTTGTGAAGACTTCTCAGGGCCTCCCTCAGTCATCTGGTCTCAGAACTAGCCTGCTCAGGGTTTTTAGCTTTTCCCCATAGCTCAGGTTTGCTGATTTTCCCTGCTCCCCTCTGGGCTCTCCACTTTGTCCACATCTTTCTTAAAGTGGGATTGGTGCCTGAACGGGATTCGGGGCTCCTGGGAAGCCCTCACCAGGGCCAAGTAGCACAGGATAGTCACTGCTTGTATCTTACAATGCTCCTGTTTGATCACCCCAGTATGAGATTAGCCTTGGTCTCATCTGCATTATGTTGTTGGCTTGTATTCCATTTGTGATCCACTGTTACCCCCAGGTCCTTTTCAGCATTTGCCAGTTACTCCCCAGGGTGTAGCTATGCATTTAATTTTTCAGGGGAAGCACTCTGCACCTGTTTTCACTGCATTCCATCAAGGTCCTCTTAAATGCTAATCCTGTTCTCCATGGTACTAACAAACCCTTCCAGTTTGGTGTGTCCTGCAGATGTAGAAGCACACTCTCCACTTCGTTATCCAAGTCAGTAATGAAAATACGGAACAGTACCACCCCAGGACAGATTCCTCCTGCTCCCCACCCCACTAGATCCCCCTCCTGGTCTGACAGTGCCCCAGTGATAACTACTGTCAGCCTCAATGTGCACCCACCTCATAGTCATTTTCTCTAGTCCATTGTTGCCCAATTTTATTTGGCTACAGAACTCTTTTAAACTTGAAAGAATTTTGTGGACCCCCTAATAACAATCTTCTATATGTAGCTGAAAAAGGAGACCACAAATAAGTAAGGATAATAATAAACAAATGCTAAACAAGGGCATGAGATCAACATTTAGTTTAATTGCACGTACTGAAAAACAAAAATCACGTATATTGTGTACAAAAAATAAAGCTCAAAAACTAACATGTATTATATTGGCAGTTTGTAATGTGAAGGGTGGTTTTTCTTCTTTTCTCGGGAAGTTATTTTTATGTTTAGTTTAATAGTGGAAAGTTGGATTCACGTATCTGGCGTGGCATTCAGTCGATTTCTGTATTTCATTTTCGTTGCTGCGTAATTTGAGAACTCAGTTTCACACAAGTATGTTCTGGCAAAAGGCAACAACTGACGAACCGCCCATCTTGATAAGCTGAATATCCTCGACGTAAGCTGCCCCAAAATGATCCACGCTCCCTGAGAGTGTGGGTGGGGATCCACGGTGGTGTGGAACAGGTGATTGTACCACTGACTGTGCGTGTAGTGCTGAGTCGTGACATCATCGTCCCCACTCTGTAGTTAAGCTGGCATTACCCAGGGACACTTATCCTGGCAAACCCAAAAGAGAATTATTTTTAATACAATTCATAAATGCTTAACTATTAGTTCTTTCAGAAAATAAAATGTTGTTGTACTAGAATTTTCTTCATGGAACCCAGAACACCATTTGGGAAACACTGCCCTAGAGTTGTGTTTCTTAAACTTTTGGAGACCACTCAACACCATACAATATTTTTTATGCAGAGCACCTACGAAAATTTTCTTTAAAAAATCGTTGTCGGACCAAAAAGAAAACCACCCAAAAAACCAAAGAGCAATATATACAGGAAGAACAAAATGAAGTAAATCTCTCAGATATCAAAGCAACGAAGAAGGAACATTGTTTCTGGTTATCATCATCAAACAGTTATTCATTGTAAAACTTTGTATTATTTTTCCAAATGTGCACGAAACACCTGCAAGTTGTTCCCAAAACATAGTTTACAAACCACTGCTCTTGACCGTGTTGTCCTAGTGCTCTCATGGAGATGTTGCGAGGACTGATGAGCTCCAGGCAGAGCCATCCCTGCCCCTTCCCAGGTGGCAAAGCCCTTCTGATAACAGCCTGCCAAGAAAGGGGGCGTGTCTTGACCTGTGTCCCCAGAGCTAAACCATCTCTCAGTCTCTTCCCCACATCAGTGGCTCATCCGACTGCGAAACCCTCCTATCCCCAGATGCATTATGGGGCATCTGAGAATCTGCCTGGGGCCTTGGGGTTCTGTCTATGCTTATCACCCCACAGCTGCTCCCCAGCCCTTTGCATTAACACTAAGCTTTTTCTGTCAGATCAAGGCTGGTGGGTTTGAGTTCTCCCCAGGGACTCTGCAGATCTACTCAGACAGCCTCCTGACGCTGCCCGCCATCATCGGGATTGGCGGCGGGGGCGGCCTCCTCCTGCTCATCATCATCATCGTCCTCATTGCCTACAAACGCAAGTCCCGGGACGCCGACCGCACCCTGAAACGCCTGCAGCTGCAGATGGACAACCTGGAGTCCCGCGTGGCCTTGGAGTGCAAGGAGGGTAAGTCTATCTCTGTGTCTCCCCCACACCCTCCTAGCCTCAGCCTGTGCCCACCTGTCAGCCCCTTGTCCTCCTCACCATGTCTGCCCTCTGAGGCCGTTGGTTTCCCCTCTTGGGCTTGTGCCAAGAGTCTCTGTTCACACCATGGCGTTTGGTGAGGGAGGCAGCAGAACCATGGAGGTCCACGAACCCTCAGCCAAAACCACCAGGTCGGCTCTTACGAGTACTGGTGTCCACATGCAAGCAGGCAGGCAGGTGCATTTCTGCTGAGACTCCCTTGAAATCTCCAGTTGTCTGCAGCATTGTTGGGGCCTATCCCCGACTGCCTCTTTGTTCCCCTCAGTTGCTGAGTGTACGTTTGCAATCAGCTGATCCCTATCCTGAAGGCCACAGCTTGTCCTAGCTCAAGGGTCAGCAATGTTTCCAAGGCAGTGTGCCGACATTTGACCCTTTGACCTCTGTGTATGGTCCAAGTGCTGGTGATCCTTTTTAAAAGTCATGAACAATCCTACTTACAACAGCTTCATAAATAAATACATTAAGACACAGAGCTTTGCTGTTCAGGTGCTGGTTAGTAGCATTAGCCGGTCTTTTCCTAATCCACAGGCGGCACGGCCTGGCTGCATGGGGGAGGAGGGGTGGGACTGAGCTCCTCCCTAGCATGCTGATGAAAATAAGTTCTTGTGCCGCTCTTGGCACCCATGCAGGGGTTGTTGACCCCTAACCTAGCTCTTGATGCATCTGTTTACAGTGCTCTGTTGTGTTTTGGTCCCAGTGTGGGGTACGGAGCTTCCCTGGGTACACATTGCAACCCATTGCAAGGCATTGTCACACCACAGTGACTGCCTTGCAATGCATCACCCTGCTTTTAAGGCACAAGAGTCTTTGTTCGACAGGTGTTTCCTCCTTGCTCCTTTCTCTTTCCTGTCTCCCAGTCTCCAGTTCTGCAAGTGCCCTGTCCACTTGCCAAGCTTCATGCTGACTTATGGCATGTTCTAATTCCCCCCACAGAACTTCGGGTAAACCTGCCCTCTCACCCCAGTGCCATGGGTCTGGTGCCCCTGATTCACAGGGACCTTCCCCTTCAGTGCGATTGGCCATCTGAGCAGGCAAAGTGACCTTGTTGGAGGAGGGAGGGGCCAAGTTAACTTATTTTTAGTTTCATTTATTTTTGCAGTTAAGGATTTTGTTTTTTAAAGTCTAAAAGAGGACAGAAGAGGGCAGAGAAACCTGCCTGGAAAGGGACCAGAGTCTCTCATTATGTGACAGGAATGCTGCAAAGTTGGACAGAATGCCTCTATGATCCTGCCGATAAAACCTAATTGCCCATTATCCCTGCAAACCAGCGCCTGGGGCCGCGACCCTGCCAACTGCAGCCAGCCCAGAGGCTGGGGGACAAGCGGGCGCCTAAAACCAGATAATAAAAAAGAAAAGGAAAGAAAGGGAAAAAAAAGAAAGAAAACCAAAAACCAAAAATCCATGTAGCTGGCAAAAGTGCCAGAGAGAGGGGAGGGTGGAGAGGATCTTGTCTCCTCGTCCACAGCTGGCAGATAAAAGGATCTGCTTTTAATTAAAAGGCGCAATCTCTTCCCTGCCTTTTCTCTTTTCTAGTCCCTCTAGTTACAGATAAGATAGGGAGCCTTTCAAGCTGACGGTTTGTTTTTTCTCATCAGGCTGACAAGCCTGCACCCTCTGCCTGGCTTCCAGCTCCCTTTAAAGTGCTGTTAATTTGATTTCTCTGGGCTTTTTTCTCTTTCACTTACACAGTGCTAGAGATTCCCCCCACCCCAAAAGCCTTCCTCTGTGGGTACTATTAAAGGCGCAGGACACCACACGCTCAGGCTGGGCCTGTTCTTACCCCAGGGTGCTGGGTTTGTGTCGGTCTTTTCTCTCTGTCGTTATTTAGGTCAGAGTGAAATCAGAACATTCTTGTGGTTTAAACCACTGTCTCGCCCAGAGTCTCTGCCATGTAGTTCACAGCCGCCTACAGGTTTCTTATGTATGTGCATGTAGAAAGGGGGTCAGAGCTGGGAGGCTGAGGCCTCAGAACACCTGGGTTCTGTTCTTGGCTCTGCCACTGATATGCTGTGTGACCCTGGGGAGGTCACATCCCCTCTCTGTGCTTCTGCTTTTCTGTGTAAAATGGGGATAATGGTCCTGATCTGCCTGACAGGGCATTGGGAGGCTGAGCTAATTGATGTCTGCAAATTGTCTTCAGCCCCTTGGGACAAAGGGCAGCCCCCACTCCTCTGGATTTGTGCGGCTCTTTGACTGGCGCCAGTGTGGTAGCTGTAGGGCGCAGGGCCTCTCTTACTGACATCCTGCACGCCCAGGGTCCACTGACATGAGTCTGCTCTTTTCATCCCAGCCTTTGCCGAGCTGCAGACGGACATCCACGAGCTGACGAATGACTTAGATGGAGCTGGCATCCCCTTCCTGGACTATCGCACCTATGCCATGAGGGTCCTTTTCCCTGGGATAGAAGACCACCCTGTGCTGAAGGAGATGGAGGTGTGGTAATGTGTGGATGTGTATCTGTCTGTTTCTCTCTGACGCTTCACATGGGGGACCCCTGCTTCTGGGTTCCGTGTTTCATTCCCCTCTACTGTGGGGTTCCCCATTGCAGCTTCTCTTGTCTTGAGTGAGGAAGTCCTGGACACTTCAGTGAATGATGGGCTGTTACAGAGCTGGGCTCAGCAATGGATGGGGAGAGATTATTGACCTGGGAGTGACTCTGGCCACCATCCAAGGGGACTGCATGCTGCAGAGGGCGTAGTGTTCTGCAACCTCCCCCTTGGTCTTCTAGGACCCCCGTGGGAAAGCTGGGTGACACTGGGGTATACTCCGCTAAGGTGCCTGGCAACTCCTTAACTGAGGCATGAGACCTTAGTTTACAGGACGGCAGCAGAGTAATGCGATGCAATCTTGGGCTATTTGTATTTTCGTACATTACATCATTAACCCGCAGAGCTCATTGGCACAATGTCACTGAGGCCAAGAATTAACAGGGCTCACAGCAGGATTGGATAGTTGTACGGATAACGAGAAGATCCACAGGTACGTTAGACAGGAACGAAATGTCTTTATAAGGGATATAAACCCCCCAGGCTTCAGGGGATTGACTAGATGCTACGGGCCAGATTTCAAAAGCACTCAGCCCCCACTGAGAACAGATGGAGTATAGTGCTAAGTGACCAGAGTTAGGAAGGAACTGTCTCTGTAGGCAAGTTACTCCACAACTGCCCTTGTTAGTGTTTCTTGCACCTTGCAGAAGTTTCTGGTACTGGCTTTCATTGAAGATGGGCCACCTGTGTGATCCACTCAGGCCATTCTTATGTTCCTGTCTCATCGCGTAGCCCAGAGGAGGCAGGCCCTGTCTGCACAGCTCTGGGGAGGCAGGGCCTGGGGCAGGCAGTACAGTTCTGGGTACCCTGGTACCAGAAAGGGGTTGCAGATAGGAGGGAATTCAGAGAAGAGCGACAGAGGGGAAAGGCTGGAAGAATTAAGGCTGTGCAGTGAAGCCAAACGGTGACAGGAGAGGGAGGGGGCCTGTCTAAAGGCACTTGCAGGCGCAAACCCCAAGGAAGCAGCGGAGCTGTCTGGGGCTGTTTGAGGGCAGGGGTATAATGAGGAGTAATGGGAAGATGTTGTTGAGTATGAAATGTGCAGGAGTGTTTTTTGATCGCTAGATCTGCTGGGCTGTGGAATAGTCTGCCAGGGGTGGGGCTGAGAAGGTTGGAGCGGGAGGGTTTGGAAGTCTCCTGGCTAGGCACAGTGGAAGCTCTGAGTGGCCATAGCACTAGCAAAAACACAGTGGCGAAGCATCCCATGCTGGCCTCAGGGCGTGGGGCTGGTGCTGCTGACTAGGCCCAGCTCACCTGTGCTGTGACGCGTCTGAGACCGTAACCCCTGTGCTGCTGGTATTGTTCTGCACGGCAGCAGGAAGGTCTCTGAAGCCATAAAGCAATCAAACATTTCACCAGCAGGCTGCTCCCAGGCACTGAAACATAGGCTCAGCCTGTTCCCGTCCTTCTGGGGAACCCCGGATCACCCAACTGCCACTGCTGCTGTTCCTGTCTGATCCCTCACCTCCACTCCCGGAGGGGGGTCCTGCAGCCTGGCTGTGGCATCCTGAGCCAAGTGCTCTCCACCTGTTTTCCCTCTGGGGAGTGTTGAGCTTTCACTCCCACCTTGGAGAGGGTTGCTCTCCTCTGGCAGAGGCCTGCGTTGCCACCTTCCACACCTGCTTTGTTCCTCTGCAGTGGAACTGGCCCTGCTTTACCCAGTTAGGCCTGCACTGCCAGCTGGACAAGAGCCTGGGCCTGTGTCATGGCTCCTTCCCCACTCTAGCAAGATAAATGCAGAAGTGGGGGCCAGCAGAAGTACCTCCAAAACCTTCTCTACCAGGTTTTGGTATAAATTTCCCTCCAAAAATCCTAAAAACCTTAGATTTTGGGGATAAAATTCTCTGCCGCCACCCAAGTAATAATAAGGAAACCCGAGAGAGACTAGTTGGGAAATCTCAGCCCCAAAAGTAAAAACCAGGACACCAACATTAACCAATACCGAGTTAATAAAAAGAAAAAGAGAGAACATTTATTATTACAATAATATTCGTGTTGCAAGCCTCATGACTAGATGGAAGAGTCACAAAGTAAAACACATGGGGAGTCTTCACCATGGGCCTAGAACTTAGTTAGTAGTAGTAGTAGCATCCTTCAGTCTACGTAGACTATGGAACACGCCCTTCGTAGTTCCGTTTGGCATCCTCACTTGCAGCGTCGGCTGTGACTGTGAAGACCCATGCGAGAGTGACAGTCCTTGCTGCATCAGTTGCATATGTAATGGGTGTCTGGCAGGTCCTTGCCAGAACTTAGTTACAAGGAGAGTAAAAGAACATTTTTGAAAAGCGCACAGACATCAGATCCCACTTCCCAAACCATAAAACAATAAAGCCTAACGGATCTATCTAAACTTTACCCAACTTACAGAAGATTGGAGGGCCTGTTCTTGGAGGGGGATATTTTGTGTCTCTCTCCCTCATGGCTGGAAAGAAGAAGAAAGAACAGAGAACAGAAGAGGGAGGAGCCAAAATTCAATTCTTACCTACGTTCCTATAGGCCAACCCCAGCGGGCTAGGGAGGCTAACCCTTTTACTCCCAGGCTGCTGGCCAACCCTCATGATCATGGCAGCCTGTACCTCATCTACTTTAGCAGAGTGCGTCCGCCCTTCCTTTAACAGGGTTATGGAGCCCCTGGAGACCACCCTCGGCATCGAGGCCGTTCTCTGCAGGGGGCTTCTCAGACAAGCATGGGTGCATGTGTGTTGCCCCTTCTCCGCAGTTCCTGGGCACGTACTCCTGGATAGTGATCCATCTGTCTGGGATGCATCTTGCCACATGCCGGTCAACGTGAGCACAGGGAGGCCACTGTGTGGCTCCTGTGCTCGCTGACATTAATATCAATATTTGGATTAATGTCTTTGCTGCCATCGTTTTCTCCTGATATGTTCAGTTGGGTTTGTTTGGTGCGTGACCGGCCGCTCATTTCCAGCAGACTTGTCCGACACCATCTGCCTTCCCAGTTCTGTGGTCCCTCCCCTCAGAATAGCATTGTGTCCCTTCTCCCCAACACAATTCCCCCTTCCCTCCCTGCATCGTGTCTGCTGTGTTTAGTACATGCAAGTGCATGGAAATTGGCTTCTGGTTTTCTGCCGCGCTGAGGTTGCTGTTGATTGGAGTGGTGTGGGGTGACCTTAGCTTCCCCTCGCTGTTGACCCAGTGTGGTAATTAATGTTGACGTTGACTTCAGAACATCTTTAGCAGAAGTAATCAGCCTTAGTACAGGATGCAGAGTTATTAATTACGGGGGATCAACCCCATACAACTGCAAATGCACTTGCTTTCCTTGTAACCCAGAAGGCTGCTGCTACTGTGATCTGGCTCTCACTGTGGGGTGGAGGTTGGTTCTATCTCCTCTGTTTTAGTCCCTGTCCCCTATCCTGGGGGACAGGCAGGGAGAGACACTTGTCCTGGCTTTCACCACAGAGTCCAAATGTTCATGGGTCTGCTTCCCCCGAGGCCTGCGGAGACTCGGACAGGCCTGCCCGTGGGGCACTCCATTGTTACCACGCAGCACAAATATCAGAGATGTAGCCGTGTTAGTCTGTATCTTCAAGAACAATGCTGGTCTTTGCCCATCAGAGCCTATGCTCCAAAATATCTGTTAGTCTATAAGGTGCATGCAGCACAAAGGCGTCACCCCAGCCAGGTGGGAAAACTGTGCTCACCAGCACAAAGTGAAGAAGGCAGAGAGACCCTGACCCTTTTGTCTTCCACTGTTACAACGGCTTTAGTCAGCTTGGGCCTTTGCAGGGGAGGGGCTTGTTCTCTGGCAAATCAACCTGTTCCTGGAAACCATGAGGGGGCTGCAGCTTCATCTCCATCTTCTACCCCGTTGTGGCCTCTGCGAGCTCTCCATTCCCAAGCCCACCAGGCTCACTCTACAGTCTCCTTCTTGCCCCCTGGGTCTGACAAAGGAGGTTGACACCCATGGAGAGGGTGATCATGTGAGGGAGAGGAGTGAATTCCCCTCACAGGCAAGATGGGTTAGGGGATGGGGCCTGCAGCCTGGATTTGGACATCAGGCTGCAATACCTGGCTGACAGCGGGGAGTGGTGCAGATAAAATGGGTTAATGGTGGAGGGCCGTGAGAAGCTATGCTGATGAGTACCTAATTACCTTGATAGCTGGATGACCCTCCCGGGGCTTCTGCCTTGCTCTCTGCTGCAAGCCCCAGCTAAGTCACAGAGCTCAGCTTTGGGGGGGGGGGGGGGGGTCACGCTTCCCAGCATGACAGGGCTCCTTCAGGTTAACCAGTCTTCCATGGCCCCGTTCCCACTTCTTCTCACCACTGTGTTGGACTGATCCTGACTCCAGACACGGAGGCCGGAGGGTTGATAAAAGCCTGTCCTTGGGGTAGCTGTCAGGTGGCTCTCCTGGGATGAGCTGAGACTGTATTCTGTGAACGTGCTTTTCAGTAGGCGCTGAGGTGTGGCCTTGTGCTAGCACTTCTTGCTCACTTCGAAGTGGGGAGGTGGGCTTTGTTCTAAGAGCTCACCTCTTGCTCTGTGTACCACTCTCAGGGACACACTGGGGTGCCCCATAGTCTTCTGTCCCACTGTCCTGGCCAGGAAGAACTTCTGTGTGCTGGGTGTGAGCTAAAGGGCAAGGCAGGGAGTTCCCTGCCCTTTCCTGGATGAATCTTCCCATGGCATTGCCAGCCTGAGCTGGGTATGGAAGCCACTGGGGGCTGGTAGAGTAACTCGGGCGCACAGTGGGAATCCCGTGTCTTGCAGAGGAGGAGTATTGTTTGTGAACCCCCTTGTCTGGCTTCCCAGCCTTAACCAGTGCTGCCCTTCCCCCAGTGTGTGAGAGAGGGGTGTGGGGAGGAGGGCGCAGGGAGGAGCCGGGGAGAATTGGAGAAGGGGATCTGTGGTTAGCGGCAGGGTTAGCCTGGTGACAGCTCTCAGGCTGATGGAGGTCGTTCACTGTATGTGAGACACATGATGGTGTGTAGCATAAAACTACTGCCAGTTAAAGGTCTCTGATTTTCAGAGGGGTTATAAGCTACCTGTGAAAATTGCCCTCCCCATGGTGCTGCTCAATGCCCAGCTTGACAGCCCGGCTCTCGGCCGTACCCTCTCGCTCTCTTTGTTTCAGGCTCAGCCCCTGAAGAGTGAGGCGGGGGGGTGTCTGAAGTACCATTGCTCAGCTGTGGTGCCCAGCTGTGGCAGAGCCAAGCCAAAGTGAATGTAGCTGATGATTCTGTCTGAGTGTCAACGTGACTTGCCATCTTGCCGCTTTTGTCTCTGTAGGTAACCCCAGTGAAGGTAGTTCCCTGGGCTACGCTAGTGCTTCCAAACTCGAGCAGGGCTGACGAGGTGAGGCTTGGGTCTGGATCTGGATTTAGGTTTAGATTGGGGGTTGAATCTGAGTGCTCCAAAGCCCCCAGAGGTTTTGGCTCCATACTAATGGAATCAAGGTCAGCTGCAGCTGGGAGATGATGTATGTTTTTTTTTCCATCTTAAAATGTTCTTCCAGCTGAGCTGAAACCAAGAAAAGGGCCCCTTCTGAGTTTGGATCCAAACACTGAGGGCAAATCCAGATGCGAGGATTTGAATCCATGTCTTTCCCCACAGTGAATTCCTCGGCTGTGTTCTGGCTCATCTCAGCTTTGCTTTTGGCAGTTGGTTTGTGGTGAACCCATTGTCTGCTATCACTTCCTCAGTTAGTGTAGGGAACAAATGTTACAGGGCCAAGTTTGGCGTCTAGGGGATAGAATTTCCTGGTAGGAGAGAAGGAATGAAACTGAATCAATGAAACATTTGACATTTTCCAACCAGGAGACCTGCTAGACAGTGGAACCCTTTCCAGAGGGAAGAGTTGGAAACCTCATTGAAATCTAGACATGTCAAAGCCCTGGAGAAGGAACTGCGTTGGTCTTTTCCCATTCCAATGTCTGTGACTTCACACATACTGCCTCAAAATGCAAACAGGAGCATGTGAGCTTGGTTGGGAAGCAAAGTGTTAAAAGTTGCAAGGGAGGGAAAAAAAGCAGATTAAATAACGCAAATACAGTTGTGTAAGCTTCATATAATTTAATCAGGTTCGCTTTTATTTGTCCCCTTAATCAGAATGAGTGTAACACTAGCTATTATGAGTGGTGGGGAAGGAGCTCTTCCACACACACGCTAATCCAAAGCCAAGTCTCAGAGCCGTCATTAGCAGCTCCCTTTTGCTTTGGGTTTGTGTGGAGATTTTTTTTCCCTCTTGCTTTGTGTGAATTTAAGCCTGATTAAATATTTAATTCTTTATTGTTCATTTACTTCTGCTAATGATCAGTGAGTTAGACACAAAGCCGCAGCAAAGTGGGATGGCAGGAGCTCACCGTGGGTGCACTCAGGGAGGCAGTGTCTGACAGATGCTTTGCGCACTACCCCACTGTCCTCTTCTAACCCCTGTGCGAGACCCTGATAAGATCGCTGGGGTAGGACAGGACCAATTTCCTAGCTTATCGAGTATTGGCTGCTCCACTAGCGGGGAACGCAGCTCTGACAGGATCGTGCCATCTGACCTCCTGCTCTCCCCAGCAAGCAGAGGACTGGCAAGCAGAGGGCCGTGTTTATTTTGAAATGGTGCTGCCATCATAGCCTGAGACCAGCCAGTGTGTCAGAAACAAGACAGGCAGCTGGTTCTCTGTGCTCACGTCCACACTGCTGGCAGAGAGTTGATCACGGAAGGCAGGGGAGGTACTATGCACCTGTCCTCTCCCCAGAGAACCCCACCCTCTTTCTCACCTTTCGCTCTTAGAGTGAGCACAGGGAGAAAGTGCTAGCCAGGGCCCGGGGAAATGTGGGCTGTTTCCCTGCTGTGTTACAGACTTCACTCGCGACCACGAGCAAACCACATGAACACCAGCACTGTTTTGAACCACCCTGTCAGTGCACCTGGGGGAACTCTTAGCGCTCCTCAGCACACTGTCACCAGCATGACACACTGGAGCTTTACACTCCAGCTTGCTGTAGTAAAGGCCCGTCTCTCTCTGTGCCTCAGTCCCCCAGTGGGAAGATGAGGATCATGGCACTGCCTGACTTACAGCCGTTCTGGGGGCGGAGGGGAGGGCAAGAGGAGCTCAGGTAATAGTGAAGGGAGCCACATAAGCAGAGAGACAGATTCTGTCTGTTTCCAAGGCAGGTACACGTGGGGGTAAGATTCCCTACCAGCCTGCCTCACGTCTGCCCTGCCACGACCCCTTGTAAGAGAAGTTCAGCCTCTGTCACCCATTCCTGGTGTGGCCATTTGGTGTGAGGTGGGCACGCAACCATTTGGGACTGGGCTGTTACCCACAAATCTATGGTCACCCACAGTGTTTCCTCTATTTTTCCCCTCCATGGGTGGAATACATGTAGTTATGTGCAGCAAGACATGCACCACCAGTAGAAACACATTTCCCCATGGTTGGCGCTGTGGATGCTGGTAATCAACTGGATGGCATTAGACTCTCTCCTGGGTGGCCACCCAAAGGCTTAGCTTACTGGGATCACTGGTCACCCATACTATCCAACAATCATCTGCTGGTGGTGAGGGAGAGGGGAGATTTGTCCCAGGAGAAGTGCCCAGAGTTGGGAATTATTTTCTGCTGTGAAACGTGAAGTTGCAACATTGAAAAATTTCACAGAATGAAAAATGCCAAAAAATTTCAATCTCAGCAAAATAATGGGAGGTGGTGAAACCCCATTTTTCATCTGGAGCTGACATTTTGAACGTGAAGAATGTGGCTTTGTTCCAAATGCTGACTTGAAACGACATTTTCATTTTGATTCTCCCGATCGAAAAATGAGGAAAAATTTCATTAACATTGACATTTTCCCACGGAAAATATTTTGTTTTGATGAAACTGTTCTCCAGTGGGAAGCCGTTGAGTGTGAACATTTTCATCCACCTTGAGTAACCGCCGTCAGTCACTGCTGACCACAAATGGGTTGGTACAGGGGAGGTGGAGGTGGAAACCTCCATACCCAGACCCTTCTGTCAGCTGGCTCCCTTTGTTTCCTGCCCAGACTCGGACGTGGCTGACTGCTGCACAGAACCAAGCATGCCCTGAAATTTGACATGAATTTCAAGGTTGGGGAAAGTATTTTAAGCTTCTTGTGCTGATATCCAGCCAGAAGAGTTTGGACACTGTGGCGTTTAGCGAGCTTGGTATTTTGGCAGTCCTTTCATTTGGAAAGTTAGAAGAGGAGGAGATGTTTTCTTTCGTGCATGGAGAATCCCAAGGTCTGGGATGGTATCTTTGTTGCATGCAGAGCGAGTCCAGCTGCTCACTGGCTGAAATCGGAAGTTACACTCTGTGCGCACGGGTGTGCCCTCTCTCCTGTAAAGTGAGTGACATGGTTAGCCTGACCGGCACACATTGCCAAAGTGCTAAAAAAGCAGCCGTCTGCCCAAGTCTCTGCTAGCGGAAGGTCTGTTCCCCCAGCAGGGCTGCATGCTGGAGAGGGAGGATGAGCCTGCAGGCATGTTATTTGAACTAGCCCTCACAGCTGCCCCGAAGGCATCTCTTTGCAAATAGACTCATAGAATCCGAGGGCTGGAAGGGACCTCAGGAGGTCATCGAATCCAGCTGCCTGCCCAAAGCAGGACCAACCTGAATTAAACCATCCCAGCCATGACTTTGTCAGCCAGGACTTAAAAACCTCTAGGGATGGAGATCCCACCACCCCTCTAGGCAGTGCAGTCCAGTGCTTCACCACCTGCCTGGTGACACGGTTTTTCCTAATATCCAACCTACGCCTCCCCCAAATAGTCTGTTCTTGTTCTCCTCTCAGGCAGTGCTTCACTACTGCTCAAGCAGCCTCATTCCACTGTGGGCAGAGGTGGCTGTGGCCAATTAACAGCTCAGAGCACATGCAAAGAAACAGGATCCCGAGGAAGCACACAGCAGTCTCTGGAAGGGCATGTGGGCTCCCAGGGCACTTGCAAACCTAGGGGCAAGGCTGCCAGGTGCTGTCCAATAGCATTTGTCCTCTTCATACCTTGAGCAACAGTCGGGGAAGATCCTCTAGCATCTCTGTTTTCAACCCTTTCCTTTTCGCTCTTGCTGGCCACCCCCAGACCCCACTGGAACCCTCCCAACAGATGTGCTCTTGTCTGGAGCCTGGCCCGGGCAGGGGAGGGCTATCAGTTTAGAAGGAGGGTGCAGAGGACGTGGACATCAGCAGTAGTTTAATTTAAGGGAGTTGTCTGCTGTGCCTTGACGGCTGTATGGCATGTTCCCAGTATCTCTGTCCCTTCCCTGAGCCCACAGGTCCTGCACACAAGCAGCATGTGCTCTGCACAGCTGGAAGCTATGTGGCACAGCGTGAGGAGAACTATACCTAGATATTAGAAAGGGGGTGATGTGCAGCAGGGCAGTTCTGACTTCCCCACTGGCAGAAATAAAAGCTGATGAATAAAGTTGGAGGCCGGGTGAGACTTCCCTGCAAGGAGAGTTTAGACAGGAGACAATTAAAGAGGGTGCACAGGCCCAGGGACAGGAAATCAGGCTCCTCCTCATTATTGTTATTTATTATTTGGTGTTACCAGAGTACTTAGACAGGGCAGCATGGCAGTCAGTGAACTGGCCAGACAGCCAGCTGAAGACTGATCAAAGGAAATCCTGTCTGACACTGTGCACAATCTGTGGAACTCCTTGCCACAAGGCATCTTTGGGGACAAAAGCTCAGGCGGAGTAAGAGAAGGTGAGATGTGGCTGTTAAGAGCGCACCCTCCCTCATATTCGATACATTTGCATTTGCTTTAGAAGCCCTGTACCCGTCATGCTTCCTGGGGCATGCCAGCCACTCCCTGAGGGGGCTTGGAAGACGCTTGCCCAGAGGCACCTTATTCCAGAACTGCTCACTAGGGGGGTTCTTTCCCCTTCCTCTGAGGTATCCAGCACTCCACTGCTCTGACACTTCCCTGTTCCTGGCTCCCTTGCTGGCATGCAGTGTGGCTGGTAGTGCACATGAAGCCATTTGTTCCTCTGAGTTTTTTGCATTGCTAAGGCACATGATGGGAAGGAGACTAAGTCCAGGGTGCTAACATGTTGTTGTCTCACTTCCTTCTCCTCTGCCCGCCAGATCTGACTCGGGATGGTTGTTCTGTCCCCTCAGGTCCAGGCGAACGTGGAGAAGTCCTTGACCCTCTTTGGGCAGCTCTTGAACAAGAAGCATTTCCTGCTGACCTTCATCCGCACCTTGGAGGCGCAGCGCAGCTTCTCCATGCGGGACCGGGGCAATGTGGCTTCCCTGATCATGACGGCACTGCAGGGGGAGATGGAGTATGCCACAGGTGTGCTGAAGCAGCTCCTCTCTGACCTAATCGAGAAGAACCTGGAAAGTAAGAACCATCCCAAGCTGCTGTTGCGGAGGTGAGTGTCTGTCACACATCTTTGCATTGACTCTGATGGAGCTTCCTGATCCATGCTACTGGTACAAAAAGTGCACCAAAATCTTCACTGCTGGAGTGAGAAGCTCCACGGATGTCCCTCTGTGTCTGTCCCTCCAGTGATGATCCCTGTGCACCTGCCACACACACATCTCAGCGAGGGAGAAGCATCAGGGTTGATGCCATTGACCATGGCGGTATATTGAGAGCATCTTGCTCTTCAGTGGGTCCTGTATGAAACCATCTTTCTCTGCGGAGGTGTTCTGTCTGCTGCTCTGGCCACATGGTTCTGTGGTTCCTTGTGGGCAAACTATGGTTAAAGCACGTGAGTTGCTGCCCTGCTGCTGCCCCCTTATCCTGGTGTAGGCCTGTGCGTGTCTTAGAGGTGCACTGTGCCCTTTTGTGATGCGCTCAGCTGTCTTCTCCCTCAGCAGAGGTGGTGGCAGCTACCTGGGGATAAGGCATTTCCTTGGTTGTGTGAGAGATCGGCTCTGAAAGGTTCCCTGCAAGAGATGGGTGTGGGACCTAGGGAGTGCCTACGGAGGCTGTGGATCTCCCTCACTGGAGATATTTAAGAGCAGATTAGACAGACACATGTCAGGGACTCTAGATGGTGCTTGGTCCTGCCATGAGGGCAGGGGACTAGACTCGATGACCTCGCTAGGTCCCTTCCAGTTCTAGCGTTCTGTGATTCTGTGGCCTGGGGCAAGGCTCCCTGAGTTACACGTGGTCGGGTGCTGAGAGAACATTGCAGGTTTGTTTTTAAGACAGGGATTTAGGAGCTGTTGGGGAGCAGTTGTTTTGATGTCACATTGAACCTTCAGTACTGGAGATGGAACTTTCTCGGGGTACCAGGCCAGTCCTTGGAAGTTGGACCCTCCATTTCCTCCACTCCCTTGACAGCGTGTTTTTCTTTGCTGGGACCTTTGCTTGTGGATTTCTGCCTCACCCCAGCATGGCTGCTTTGAGATGCAGGAGGAGGGCCAAATGTTCCCCATACCATCTTTCTAGGCTTGCAGGCTTCCCGATTGGTCAATGTGTGTCCAGCAACTGTGGCTTCCTAGGCTTGTGGTTAGCCAGGATTCCAGCCAGTCTGCCACTGGAAAGGTGCTGTGGTGTTTGTCATGGTGCAGGGCATTGGGCAGCGGGCTGCAGGGGCTGGCACCACAGGCAGCACCAACACCTGGGACTTGTTGGTTCCCTCACACGCAGTTTTTCGGCAGTGTGAGCCATCCAGGTGCAGCCACAAGCCGTCCTGGGATGTTTTCTGTCTGCCTTGCCCTTCTCCTGGTGAATGCCTGGTGTGGAGCCATGAGGCTGGGGGATGTTACCGCCTTGTCTCAGCTGGAGTTTCGGTGCTGACTGTCCATGAGCAGGGGTGGCTGAGCCAGGCAGCACTGGACTGGAATTCCGCCTGTTACTGCTGCTGCTCTTTGGAAGTACAGCAAGGGTGGGGGTCACTGGTAAGTGAGGAGCGGTGCTTCATGCGCTGCCAGAGCCTGAGCCCTCTGTCTCCGAGAGGCCTCCGCTCTTCGGCTAGCACGGCAGGGGGAAAGCACAGCCCTGGCTTTCTGCAGCACTAACTCTGGGGCTTGTAGGCGTCGATGTCGAAAGAGTGGGGGAGGTGTTGGCATGCACTGAAGGCAAGTTGAGCCATGGCTAACAGCTGCCTGGGCAGCTGGAATGCTGCATCGCCGGAGATGCTGTGTAGAGTTGGAGACCTATAGGGAGCCAGCTTGGGATGTTGCTACCTCTGCAGCGATGCTCCCAGCTGCACCCTGACAGCATTTCAGAGCTCCCTCCCACATGCTGGTGTTCCAGTGCTCTGGATAACATCCCAACGCCACTGCTACTCCTGCTGGCGTTCCAGCATCTGGGCAGCATCTCACTGACATCCCAGCACCCCTGCCACGCCTGAGGGTGTTCCAAGTCCTGCATGATGTTCTGGTGCCCTCGCTTTTCCCACTGGTGTTCCATAGCAAACTCCCTGGCCTCTCTAGCTGACTCCCTAGTCAGTTGCCACCAAGCGTGCATGCAGCTCCCACCTGGCCAGAACACTCCAGTGCGTCCTACGTCAGTGTCAGGCTTCTCTTCTGCGGCAAACCCTCCCCTTGCCTGGTGGAGATGCTGGGGCTGAGCCACGAGACCAGGCTGGTAGGGGATGTCATGCAAAAGTCAAGTGGATTTTCGCAAGCGACTTGTCTGGTTGAGGTGGGGATGGGAGCAAGAAGGGAGTGTGAGCAGGCGGCAGGCTTCCAGCTCTGCTCCATCAATATTTAAGCTCTGAGCTCTCCTCTCATGAGCCAATGAATATTGAAAGATACACCAAGTAGAGAACAAAATCCATTAATAAATGACACTGTCCCAGCACCTGGCCTCTTCCTCCTTCCTTCCCCACTGCCATGCTGTGCTCTCCCCAGCACCACAGTGTTTGATGGGGGGCAGAGCACATGACATTAACATGACACCAGACAGCTTGGGGGAGCTGGACAGTAATTCTTCCTCTGCAGCCACCAGCCAACTGCTGGCGGGAGGTGTGTTTGCACTTGGGGGTTTGCTGGCCTTTGCTTTGGTGTTATTTAAGGGCTTGCTGCCTGTCTGGGCACACAGATCAATTTCCAAAGAGTGGAATTTTTCATCAGAAATACCAAGGTGGGAAGGGCCCAACGGGGCTTGTAGTAACTCTCTGCTGTCTGTCTGTCTCTTTTGGTGACTCCTTCCTCTCCCTGTCTCCCAGGAGTGCTGTACTCTTTAATGCCTGGCCTGAGTGCCTCAGATGGAAGGTGCCTGGGAAGGGCACATAGACCAAGGTCTGGCCATTGACCTGGTGAGGGTGTTGCTTCGGTAAGGCCCTGGTGAGGTGACCCCATAGATTTCCTTTCACGGCACAATCTCACCATTGTCTCCCTCCCCAGCACTCTGCTGGCACCCCCTTCCTCTCCCCTCTTCAAATCACTCGTCGTTTCGCATGTGACAACTGGTCCGGCTGAAGTATTTAAGCCAGGAGATGAGATCGTGGGTCACTTGGAGTGGCACAGAGTAGCTGCCCAGCAGAGCTCCCCAATCGAGCAAATAAGTAACATCGGAGCAAATGAGCCCTGGGTTGGGGAGCCCACGGCAGCAGTGCAAGGCCAGCAAGGAGAGCAGGATGCAGCCCTCACTGCCTCCTTCTCGGCTTGCACAGGTGCAGGTAGAGTTTCTGTTCTCAGTGGGCCTGAGAATCTTGGAGGGTTTAACGCAGAGTGTGTTGGATTTATTGATGTGCATTGGAGGAGCTGTGAGGGGCCCACAAATGGAGCAGGGTGGGAGTGAGGGGCCCTAGCAGAGAGCAGCGCGTGGGTCAGGACTCAGTAGCGAGGAGTGCTACAGAGCATTGGCAATGGCTAGTCCTAGCTTGATCCCTTTCCTATTGCTCTCATTTAGTTGTTGTGAGGGTATAGTCAAAGAATGAGCCTATTTCCCCCAGCTGCCCCTGACCTCATACATACACCGAGAGCGGAGTTCTGGGCTGTTCCTTCTCCATTGTTTGTAGCCAGTGGCTGGTAGATCCTGGGCTGGATCTAACATCACAAGTAACAGGATTAGCTTTAGCCAGGCTGGGGAGATCTGTTGTTTTGTTATTTTATGGTAGCATAATCTCCGGTGGCTGTAACACCCGGCCATGTCACAGATAAATACAAATGTCCTGGTATGGCCAGGGCTAAGGAAGTCTCTCCCGAGAGAAGTGACAGGAGCTGACTTGAAATGAGTGTAGGGGGCTAGTCTGCAGCTCTAGCACAACTCAGAGGGAAGTTTGGTAAACTTCTTCATTTTCATGCCGTGATTCCCTCTTTTCCATTGTCCCTTCTCTTACTCATGTGCACCTCTCCCCAGCAGCACAGGCTGAGCTTGGGGTAGGACTGACCAAAAGCAAATCGGAGGAAATAAACACTGCTCTGAACCATCTATAATCAATAATGGTTTCCTTTCCATCCTCCCCGTGAGGCTTCGTGTCGGGACTTCGGCTCAAAATCTGCATGGGTCCAAACATTGGGTTTTTCTTGTTTTTAAAGGAAAGGCTTTTCTCTCCCGTCCTCTTCGCTCCCCTGGTGCGGCGGGAAGGCAGTTACCTTCTCGAGGTCATTAGTGTTACTTGTGCTTTTGTGAGCGTCTGCATTCGAAAATAGCTGATCTGATGATTAATGGATAGAGCAGCTGAAAATGCATAACTAGTGAATTTCAATGGGAACTGCCTGGGTTGTTTCTCCTTAAGGAAGTGCAAGTGGCTTTTTCAAAAAATAAATGTGTTTAAAGACGGTGTTAAAATAACATCTAAGCAAAGGCCAGCAGAGCTTGGAAACCCTGAGTACAAGTGCAAAGCCTCTTGTGCAGGGGATGTACACCTGGCGAGCAGCCTCTGCATGTTGCTCCCATGCATCCTGCCCAAATCACCTCAGTCCAGGCCGGCCACATTCACAGCTGTTCCATTCCTGCCCTGCCCCGCCCCATAGTCCAGCTGGTAGGTGGTGACCTCACTGCCAATCTGTAGCAGGTTGTCTTATTCCAGACTCAGGCTTTGCATGCATCTCAGTCATCACCCACATCTTCCCCTGCTGTTCCCCTCCTGGGCCCCTTTGCACAGATCTATTGATCTGCCTCACTCCTGACTTGCAGCCCCTACTGTTCCAGTTTAGGCCCTCTGACACGACTAGCTGGGTGGTGTTCTGAGATCCCGGAATGTGCGCAGGAAACAATTCTGAGCTTCCTCTGCCTGCAGTCCTGCAGTGGTTTTGTGTGTGATGTGAGCCAGATTTGAACATTTTTCAGCAGCAAGAGGCTGCTTACAGTGCTGCCACGCCCCCTGAATTTGATAAGGATCACTTTATTGTCAGTCTCTGTGTTTCACTGTCTGCCTGTTCAGCTGCCCTGACAGACCGCTTCATCAGCCTTTGCTTCCAACTGTTACGCCATCACATTCACCTTGCTAGGAAACAGGCATATGCCATGCAAGGACCCTGGAATTCCAGTGAGCCCACCTCCATTCCACAGGCAGGGACCTGATCACTCCCCTGGTTCCTGGTAGAGGATTCTGGCTGAGATCTGATCTGCTCAACCGTGTGTCATAGGCCATGCAGGGCTAGCAGCTTATGGTGACTTTCCTTTAACTCAGGGATTAGGACTTGTACTTTTGGAGCAGAAGGCTCAGCCGTTGCTGAGAGTTTCAGCGTGGCCTGGGTGTGCAGTATGGTGACATGCGGTGTTCTAGACGGTCATGGATTTAGCATAATATTCTCCTCTTGTAGAAGACATTAAGGTGAACCGAAGTGGGTAAAATCTGAGACCCACCTCAAGCTCCGGAGTGGAACACATGGGAAATTCACCAGCTCCCAAGTGGGACATATGGGAAACCAGAGCAGAGATCTCCCGTGGCTGTTGGTGGGAGGAGCAGGGAGGAAGGCTGGCTCGCACTCACCTGCATTGCTGCAGGGCTCTCCTGCGGGCAGAGGCTCTGCCTGCTGTCTCCGCCCTCGCCAGGTGATGCTGCCTGGAGGGAGTGGAGCCAGCTCTGCTTCTGCCTTCTGCTGGAGTCCTGGGGCTGAGTCTTGCAGTGTGGGCTCCCCACTAATGAGCTCCCTTGGGGCAGACAGCCTCTCAAGGCTCCCACCTTTAGATTTCTCTCATGGCAACCCCCAGAACACTGACTGGCTCCTGCGGCTCCTTTGCTCTGAGTTTTCTGGACATGGCCTTTACAGCACACAAGGCATAGGTCAAAGGTACCAGGCGCAGGAGACTGCAGCACAGCTCAGAGGCCCCCATTTCTCTGTTGTGACTCTCTCGCTCTCTGCCTTCCGTACAGGACGGAGTCGGTGGCTGAGAAGATGCTGACGAATTGGTTCACATTCCTCTTGTACAAGTTTTTAAAGGTGAGTGTGGAAGAGACGACCAGCCCTGGGGCCTGGCCACTTTCTCAGTTGAGCCAACTTTGTGTTGGGATGAGGTGGTATGTGGCTGGGGAGCCAGGAGATCTGGGGTCTGTTCCCAGGTCTGCCACTACTTTGCTGTTTGACCGTGGACATATTGCTTCCCCATTTTGTGCCTCAGTTTCACCCTCTTTCTGCAAAATGGAGCTAGTGAATCTGACTCCCCAGTGGGGTTGGGTCAGGAGTGAAATCCAGTCTCATCTAGCCTAACATAAAGGCTGGCCTGCACTGGGAACTTATACCACATAGGTATGTCTGTCTGGGGGGTGAAAAACCCACACCCCTGAGAGGTGCAGTTATGTCAGCCTCGTGCGGACTGATATGTTGGCAGTGTGGGGCAGGGACTCCAGCTGGGGGGGGTATGAACAGCAGGCGCCAGGCAGACTCTGAGCAGCAGAGGTGCTGCTCTCAGATCACATCCTGTGGGCCCAGCGTGGCAGATCAACAATGTGTGAGCCAAATGGTCTTCAGTGGGCTGTTCTCCTGAGCTGTTCCTTTAGAAGGAGTCCAAGCCAGGTACATCGCATCTCCATAACCAGCTGGCACAAGCATCTGCCCTTTCCTTCCCTGTACTTGCAAACCTGATGGCCATAATTCACCCAGGCGCTGCTTTACCCCTGTGGCAAGGGATGAAGCTGAGCTGTAAATGGGGAGGGAGCATGTTTACCTCTGGCTCATCTCGCATTATTCAGAGGAGAAAAAAAACACCTGAGCATTGTCTACCTGACCGCCCCTCCATTAGGACTGCAGCTGTGGCAAAGTTTGCTGGCACAGTCGTAGGAGCAGTGGTTTGCCATGTGCTCCAGAAGGAAACAAGCCGGGTTAAGGGCACTGCTTGTTTCTCAGTCAGTAGAGCCACTTCCCCGGGATCTTGCCTGGTGTTTACTCTGCGAGGCCCATTGGCATGGAGCCGTTTCTGTGTGATTTCATCCCTCACTAAGATAAAGCAGGTCTGAACCATTTCCAGGAGTGGGATGTGTGTGAGCAGGCATCCGTGCAGACCTGGAGTGATTGCCAATGAGAGGTGATTTATAATATCACTTACATGCACTTGGCGTTGTGCCTCTGTCTAGGGATGGCCCATATCTATAAAAATGTATCTGTACGGTGTCGCTTTCCAAAGGCAGGAGGGGAGTGATGTTCTACCTTAAAAACTGCTGTGAAGTCCTCACGCCGTGTGTTTGCCTTTGTGCATCACAAGAGGTTCCAAAGGGCTTTGTACATGCAGGCAGCAGAGGATCCATCCCTAGCATCCTTCACCACAGCAGCGGGGCAGGGGAAGGGTTATTCAGGCTAAAGATGCTGGGACAGAATCACACTTGGGGGAAAGTGGCAGGTGATTTCCCAGGCCAGACCTGGGGAAAAGATTTGCAGATGTAAAATCCAGTTGCGTGTGTGTGTGCACCATGCTAGTGCCAGCAGTAAGTCCAACTGGCTCTTTGCAGGTGTGTGCAACTGTGTGTGTGAAGGAGGTTGGAAAGGACTTTGAATTTCTGGGCGTGTGATTGTGTGTATTCTATCTAGCTTCTGACTGCATGCAGGAAGTGGACAGGGGGCAGACATGAATTGGTCTCATTCAGATGAAACCCACAGACTGAGCTCCTGAGCTTGGCAAATTGTGGTCCTCAAAGAGTGAAGGGCTCAGCTCTTCCTGCTGGGAGCAGAACATGTAGTTCAGGCTCTGGCTGTTTCAGCCTCGATGCTGAGATGTTCTGTGTGTACATTGCCCTCCTTGCTGGCACCTTGACAGCTCAATACAGCGTTGTCTGACTTGAAAGCTCCTCTGAGCCAATTCGCTCACTCTCTGTCCTGGGGCCTGACTGCTACAGAGAAGTTAAGGGGAAAAAAGCGACTTGGGGCATGGGCAGAAACATCCCTCACTATGGAGAGGTTTGGCTAACTGGCAGGGGGAGTAGTTACAGTCCCCCAGGCTATGGATACAACCCCGGGGCTAAACACCATGTGCAAAATAGCAGGGCAAGTTAGAGCACGATATTCTGTTTCCACTACCCCTCCTCATGAGACGAGTAATGGAAACTCTGAAATAGCTGCTTATGTCGGTGCCATTTGGATGGCACCAAGTTCGCAATGTCAGTTCAAAATAATGTACACAACTTGCATTGCACAAATTGTGTAAATTATTTCAAGTTATGGTTACAATGTAGCTGTAGCCCCAGATCTAAAGAACAGTGAAGGGAAGGAATATTGAGGACAGTACCATAGGGACATAATCCAAGGAAAATGTTTGCAGATTACCAGGACAAGCTTGTTTGCAGTGCAGTCTGTTAGGCTGTGAGACAGGCACCCAGGAGAAGCTGCGGAAGCCTTATTGCTTGCTTGAGACAACTAAAACTAGCTTGGACAAAATCCTAGAAGATGGTCTGATAGGAAGTGCTCCGGCCTTGGTCTTGGCAACCCGCAAGCACCATGTAATTTCTATCCGTACGTGACATGTGGATTGCAGGAGGTAGGGAGAAGAAACCCTGGAGCTGGATGGAACAAGTATTGCAGCAGATAGTTTGCTAGCAGGGAAACATATGCGTTGCACCTAGTCATGGTAATTGTGTGTGAAAATTAGGTATGCAGCCATGCTCACTTTTTCCTGTGCACAGCTGCTCCGGGCACTTCTCAGAACCAGCTGCCCTTGAAGGGCCCTGGGACACTCTTTGTTAGGCAGGGGTTGACTTGATTTCTTCAGCTGATGAGAACTGCTGCTGCTGATGCAAATCTGTAGAGAGCAGGGTCTCTTTCCTCTGCTTTCCCCAAAGTAGAGCTATTGCCAACGACAGCAGGAGTGCAGCTAGCAGGGTACAATTTATACACCTGGTGGAAGGCCCATTTGCCCCTCCTCCTGTGTGTGTTGCACCCATGATCTTGCCAAGTGGATGCCATGTGGGTACCCCCATGATGGCTCACACCTAGGGGGCCACAGAGCGATTTAGCAGCATGTCAATCAAAGGAGCAAAGCAAGCTGGGAAGTCACCAGGCACAACTGGGAAATCGTCTCTGGCTCCTCACAATGCAGATGTCTAGCTTGACCCAGTGAGAAAGTTAAACCGGCTGTAGGCAGGCAGGAAGAGAGCACAGCTCTGGGACCCTGTGTGTCTCTTGGCCCTGCCTCCAGAGGAGGAAATGGGGACAGGCAGCAACAGTGGAATCAACAAGGCCTGGTGCTTTCATAGGGCCCTGGAGCAACATTTATCAGGCTCTTAATGAGACACCCCAGGGGAAGGGAGAGGGGAAAAATAGAGATGAGCATTGAGAAATGCATGGTATTAGGTGCCTGATGAGCTAAATCTCGTCAGTAAGGCACTGTGAGCATTTGCTGGCTCGGCTCAGACTGCCTAAGGCCTGTTTCCCCCTCCCCCCAGCTCACACATGCAAATGTATGTGCCGCACAGACATTCCCTTGCGCCTCCTTCCCGCAGCTTCTTTTCACTTGTCTGGCTCGTGTGAGGGAACTTCTCCAGAAGCGTTTTCCTTCGCCTCTTTCTCTCAGAGATGCCGAAAGCCGGCCAGCACGCAGGCCGAAGCATGGGCAGAGCTGTGCACGCTAGAGCCAGACTGCCTGTGGCATGTCCCTGGCCCCTCCTTTAGTTTGCTTTCTGTAGCGACCTGGGGCTGTAGGTAGCTCCTCAGGCAGTGCTTCTCGAACGGTGGGGCAGGACCTGCGTTCCCCGTTAGCTGGACACTTGGGAGAGATTCAAAGGCCGCCCAGCTGGTTAGCAGCATGCTCATCGCTGGGTGTTTTGCTTCTACTGCTGATGCACATTTGCACGGGCACTGGTGCACATACACATTTTATTCTGTACATGGATAGAAGTGACTCTTGGGAACGGTGATCAGGACCCAAAGTGTTAGACTTGGTGGGGCCTGTGGCTGAAGCCCAAGCCCCATCAACTGGGGTCGAAGCTGAAGTTGGAGGGCTTTGGCCCTGGGTGGGATACGCAGGTTACAGTCCCCCACTTGGGGGGTGAAGCCCTTGGGCCACGCGGGGGTGAAGCCCTTGGGTTTTTGGGCTCTGGCTTGAGCAGGCTCAGGCATCATTTTCCCCTCCTGGGGGCAGGTACAGGTTGAACCTCTAATCCGGAACTCTCTCGTCTGGCAACATCTGTCATCTGGCATGATTTTAGTTAGCTGGGCAACCACTTGTCATGGGTGTGTCCAAATTTCTGTGGTCCCTTAAAGTTTGTTTACAGCCACTAGTCCTGGCTCTCAGTGTTCTGTGCTGTTATTTAGCTGTAATTTAGCCCTGAATGTCTTCTAATGGCCAAGTAAGCAGCAGAAGGGTTGGTAATGCTGCTAGACAATATTAACCTCTCATGGTCCAGCAAATTCTCTCGTTTGTCACCAGTCAGATCCCGAGGGTGCCAGATGGGAGAGGTTCAACCTGTAATAATTTTTGTTAGCAGGGGATCACAGGGCAGTGATGTTTGAAAACCCCCTTCCTAAGAGAACCATCTAGTTGAGCTCAAAGAACCCCCACCAGTTTCTGGGCAGCATCCTTCTGAAAGTGGCAGCAATGCTTTTGTGCATTCAGGGGAGCATAACCATAAGATGGTCTGTCCCATGGGAGGCTTTGCAGAGGTTTCACTGACATTGAGAACAGCATCTTCAGCAAACAGCTGATTGCTAGCTTGCTGCGGCGGGAGCACATGGTGAAGTCCTTTCAAGATCACCCCTGGCTCACGCAGTCCAGTGACACAGTTAGATGGCAACTGGTCTGGCACTGTCTGTCATCTTTGCTTCTGGTTGGAATGGAATAGAGAGTCAGAAAGGGGAAGGGGAGAGCTGTCTGGCTCCGCGCCATAGGTAATGGGTCACAGAGCCAGTCCCCTCCAGCACACTGGTTTCTTCTCGCTTATGGCAGGGAGAGATCAAAAATCATTCCCATCCAATGGCCCTTTGGTGACCTGCCTGAAATGGTCAGGGGATGTCGGTCCAGCTGCCAGAGAACAAGGGTGTGCAGCATGGAGAAACTACTCCTATTGGTATTAACTTCTCCTCCTTGCTGGAGATCTCGGCAGAGAAGCCAAGGATCAAATGGACTGTAGGGACATACTTGTCATCCTTAAAAGGGATCTGCGCAGGCCTGGCTGAAGGAAGTTTGCACTGCAGCTGCCTGGGCTGTAGGACTTCCTTCAGGCTGTCAACCTGTCACCATTCCCGAGTACTAAACTCACTTTAAATGATTGCATTGGTTAATTAGGTAATGTCTCTCCTGCCCTCGCATGCAGAAAGCTCCGGATTCCACGTTCGTTTTATTTCAAAGCGGGGATCTGCAGCGCCTCCCTGGGCTGAAAAACAAAATGGGTCAGTGCTCAGGGGTGACATTTTTAAAAAGCAATCTGCTACAGTGGCAGGTTCCTGTAGAGAGTGTGGCCAGACTGCCGGCAAAGGGGAGAAAAGTCTGTGCTGAGAATGGAGCCGCTAAACGAGATGTGACCGCAAAGGCTGCTCCAATTTCTTCTTCATCGGTATCACTTTCCCATGGCTGAAAGTTTTACAGGAGCTTTTATAAGCAATCAAAGGAAGTGACTCCCTGTCTTTACTCTCATGAAAGCAGGCGAAGGAAGTGAACTAGAAAGGCAGGCGCATCTCCGCGGGCTGGATTGGAATTGCTGAGCGGGCTTGTTGGTTTACGGTCATTATTTTGTTTTTGCATTACGAGGCAGCTATTAATAAACAGCCCAGTGCCCACACTGGGGCTCTTTCTCCCTCTCGCTCTCTCTTCCAAGCTGACTTAATGAAGCCAAGTTTGCAAATGAAACATAATTTCAAAGACAGGCGTGTTGTCGGAAGGTCTGGGGATGATGTATGCCTGTTCCTGCTCGTTAGCAGCTGTCTCTTTAATTACCGCAGATGCTAACGAGATGCTAACAGCATATGGTGACAGGGAGAGCAGCCGCACTTTGCACCAAAGTACAAATAATTTGTAAGGCGGACGAGTGGGGGTGAGGGGCTGGTTGGGTGGAGGCTGTTGGCATTTTTTCTAGCCCTCCCCCAACCCTCTTCCTGTCCTGTTTGGAGGGGGTGGAGCCTGCTTCTGGGAGGGGCATGCAGTTCAGAGGGAGAGTTCAAGTTGTGGGGCGCTAGTGAGCAATGTCACTGCTATGGGACTTGGCTCTCCCCTCCTCCCAGTTCCCTGCTCCTCTAGACCCCCTTCCATCTCCTCACCACCTGCATGTGCCCTGCCCCTGCTGACCAACGGGGTGGAGGGGAGCAGGAGCAGGAGGTGTTGAAACAGCATGAACATGGCCTGCTTCCTAGGCAGGCCCCGTGGCTGGCCAAGTGACTGGGTCTCCGAGCCCAGGCTCCCCTGAAAAGCCAGCTAAGGGGGTTGTGAGTTGGCCTCTTTGCTCCTTCTGGCCCTTGAATTTAGCTGTGGTCCCCACCTGTGGCTGTAGTATCAGCATTTCCTATGTATCCTTCCGCCCACCAAGCCTGGCCTCTCAAAGGAGGCTAAGGATGTAATCCTTGGCCCTTGTGTGGAGTCTGTGATGCTGCCCCTCCTCACCCTTGTTTGGCAGGATGTCCAGGTCCCAGGTGGTTTACCTTGGCCAGCTCAGGTCCTAATATCAGGCCATTAATAATATTCCACAAACTCTGAAAACCCCAAATGGCTGATAGAGCTTGTCCAGATCAGATGTAGTGGATGCACTGAGCACAGACTGACATTATTGGTGGGTGTTCTCTGACCTGGAGCGTCACTGCTCTGCCTGCATCTCCCTCACTTGCGAAATGACCTCGCTCCCGCCTGAAGAGGGTCCCGCCAAGGATGGCTGGAAGGCATTGTGGGAATGGGTTGGGGGTTACAATTTTCCTGAAAAAATGAACTAGGGAATTGTGCAGGGAAACAGCAGCTGGCTCTGAGGGTGATAAAAGGGGCAAAATTGCCACTTGTTGAGATCACAACATGGATTGTCTTTTGGCCACGCCTAGGGCAATATTTTGTAGCTCATGCTCCCCAAAGTATGTGGCAATACAACGTTTGCTGTTGGTACCTGAGCTGTAGAAGGGTAGCCCAAGGCAACCCTGGCTAGTGCTGAGAAGGTTTCTAAGGCCACTTGTTGGTGTGTGAATCAGTGATTCATCCTGAGAGGACTTGACAGACTCCTGCATTCTGCTTCTCTTTGCAAGAGCCTCAGCTTCCTCACTGGGTTCGGGTTGGTGTCTGGTGCCCTCTGACCTCTCACTCTTCCCTCCCCAACCCCCTGCCTCCTTGCCCCACAGGAGTGTGCTGGAGAACCCCTCTTTATGTTGTACTGCGCCATCAAACAGCAGATGGAGAAGGGACCCATCGACGCCATCACTGGAGAGGCCCGCTACTCGCTGAGCGAAGACAAGCTTATCCGGCAGCAGATTGACTACAAAATGCTGGTTAGTGCAAGCGGGAGCCTCACCCATGACTGGTTCTTGCCAGGACCCCTAGGTTCTTAACCAGGTCTTTAAGGCACCCAAGGTACTTTGCAGAGAGCAGTTTGTGTCTCATTTTTCTCTCTCTAGCATCCCTGGTAGTGCCTCGTGCCTTGGCCACGTTGTTCCTCATGTGTGCCAGCCTGGGGAGGGTGGGTGTGGAGTGGTAAGGCTCACCACCGCAGCAGAGCTGGGTGAGCTGAATGCAGGTCAGGCCCCTTCCTGCATGGATGGATGCAGTGCACTGACATACCATGGGGAGCTGGCAGGGATGGAGTGGGGAGAGATGCTACAGAGCACAGTCCATTGTGGGTGGGGCTTGGACCAGCCAGCTGAAGGTCTTCTGGGGTGGGATGAGGCTGTTTTTGCAAAGGGCTGAGAAGGCTGCAGGTTCTTTCTTTGCAGAACCAGGAATAGGTACAAATTCTCACCTCCACCCGCCCCACCCACCTTGATTGCCTTGTCTGTCTAACCCCCTTTGGGTGATTAAATAAAACCCTTCCTGTGACTAAGTCCAGTGCTGACTCCTCCCTGCTTATCTTCACCTGGATTGCTTTGGTGGTGGGGGTCTGGATACCTTTCCACTACCTATTATCCACGGCTGTGCCACTGAAGCACTTCAGAGTCTACAGCAGGGAGTCTCCCACTGGTGAAGGAAATCCACCTCCCTGCTCAGGAGCATGGATTTCTCACACCTCTGTCCTGTTTGGTTAAACCAAGCTAATTTTCTCATCCTGAGCAGTTTAAGGTGACGAAGGACTATTCTCCCTGAAGCCACCCATTGCTTTGTCACATTGAGACATCTGGGAAGTTGGAACTGCTGCCTGTCCCATGTTATGCTCTCAAGTAGTTGAGTGGTTGGGGACAGGGCTGTCTCCAGCTCCCCACTCTCTGGAATGTGTCCAGACACGGGTGTGGCTCAGGATCGCATAGTTTCATGGGTTTGATTTGGTTTGCTGGCTGCTGGGATCTCCTGGTTGATATGTCTCTGCCTTGCTGGGGCGAGGGGGTTAATTATACTCAATTTTGGGGTCGGGGAAAGCTTCAGAGATGCCACTCCTCAAAACGCACTGCCCTGTGTGGCCTCTGCTCAGGCTCTTTGTTCCTGGCCCAAAGTGAGTCGCGCTCCCCATCACACACATCTCTGCTTCCCTGTGCTGCAGACGCTGAACTGCGTGAACCCTGAGAACGAGAATGCCCCTGAGATTCCTGTCAAGGTTCTGAACTGCGACACCATCACGCAGGTGAAGGAGAAGCTGCTAGATGCCGTCTACAAGGGGGTGCCCTACTCCCAGAGACCCAAGGCAGGAGACATGGACCTGGGTGAGATAAAGAGACAGAGGTATTTGCCATACGGGTAGGACAGATGGAGCATGAATGATGTCTAGAAGAGCCTGAGGCAGGGGGACCTCATGCCAGTCTGAGTGTTTCCACAGAACCTGGAGGTAGAACACCCAAATGACATGGACAAATGCCGATGTCATGTAGAAACACATGGCCTAGAGGGGCAGTTGCATTTGATCCTATCTTAACCCTCCACTATGTATCAGAGACAGCATGTCTCGACATGAGGTCACAACAAGCTATAGGTGGACAGTATGTTTTGTACCAAGCAGCTCATGGTAGCATGTATGTATGCTGGGAACAGCTTGGTGCTAAATGATGCACACAGGCATGCAGGAGACCTGATTGCACTTCCTAGGCCTGGACTCCTGCCCAGTTCTTGACAGCATAATCAATTGTATTTTTGTCCTCCTGTGAAGGTGGGAGCCACATGTCTCCCAACAGTGACCCCTGGGAATGGTTTGAAAGGAGCATTAACTGGACCTCCAAAGCAGGGGAGAAGCCATTCAGCCCAGCTGGGCTGGCATTCTGGTGCTAGTGGCTCTGACCTCAAAGCAATGGGTGTAAATTATGGAGGAATCCTCAGGGTGTCAACAAAGATGTGAGGAACTTGCGGAATAAAACAGTGACTTGTAAGAACTGCAGTTGTTGGTGGGTTGGAGACACCTCTGGGTTGGTTTGTGACTACAGCAGAAGAGACCAGAAATGGTGACCCATCCCTTTGCTGGTGAAGGGCAGGAAACTGGAGAATAGAGTACAGTTAGCCAGTGATGCCAGGCCTAAACAGATGCCCGGCGCCTTCCCTGGGGTGCTTAGAAATGCCTTTACCCAGCATCATGCACAGTGCATTAGCTGTTCGGTACATAGAGAAGATTCCTAGCTATTTGTGCCAGAGCTTGGGAAGCTTTGCTCCTTCTCTCTCCCTCTTCCCCTCCCATTGGTTTTGCATCCCATCTAGAGCGCCACTAACTCCAGTCCTTTCTCTTGCATCGGAGCAGAGTGGCGGCAGGGCAGGATGGCCCGAATCATTCTGCAGGATGAGGACGTCACTACAAAGATAGACAATGACTGGAAGAGGCTCAACACGCTCGCTCACTACCAGGTCTGCTCACCCACAGGGGGAGCGGGAGCCACAGGGGTAAGGCAGTGAACAGCTGTCAGCTCTCAAGGAGCTTGGCCTAGCCTGGGTACCTGGAGGTTAATTGCTTGTGCCTGTCAGGTTTTGAGAACTGGCTTGGCTGCTTGGTTCCTCACTTGTAGTTCTGCAGAGAGAGCAGCAGTGTTCCCTGTAAGCTGAGCACTAGTGCAGCTGCTCAGGAGAGAGTCGCAAGCAGCCCAGCTGATTAACAGAGTGCGCCCAGCCAGGTTTTTGATTCTATAGGTGGTGCACATGCACTTGCCTCAGGTGCACATAAGTAAAATTTATTCCCCACATGGATGGAAAAAACCACACGTGAATGGAAAAAATTAGTGGGAACAGTGGAGAGCAGTATAGCCTAATGGCACTGCCCTGGGCTAGCATCTGGAGACTTAGGTTCACTGCCCAGCATTTGGATTGCTGGGAATGTCCAACAACACCTGTGAGCTTCATAAAGTGGAGATGAAGCTGCTCATCTCCCTGCCCAGCAAGCCCGCTGGTGAGTGAGAGAGCAGCCTCCATGGGTTCTGATGGCCATCCCATTTATTACTTCCCAGATGAGATGGAAGGTTTGGACTGCAATGGGAGGCCCTCAGGGTGCATATAAAATGGAGGTAGGGGAAGGAGGTTTCAGGACTCCATCCTTGGGGAACCTTCTCCTTTCCCAAGGGTCAGTGAAGGGCCAGAGCAGAGACTCTTACTCTCCTATCTCAGTTGCAAGGCAGCTGTTGGGATTCCCATTCAAATCACCTAGAGCCAAGTTCTTGCTGCCCCTAGAGGCTCTGCTGTGTGGAGTAGGTGGTGATTCTGGTTTGCACTAGGTAATGACTGGGGCATGTTCGGGGAAAGGGGCTTAAGAGTTTCCTCAGGCATTAGTGAACCCTGAAACTGGTAGCTTCTCACTGCTGCAGGGGTGATCCCCTTAATGTGCATCTCCTTGGGTCATGTTCCAGTGACATTGCTCTGCCTTTAGGTGACTGACGGCTCTTCTGTGGCCCTGGTGCCCAAGCAGAACTCGGCATACAACATCTCCAACTCCTCCACCTTCACCAAGTCCCTCAGCAGATACGGTGAGTGTGGGGGCAATCCCACGGCCTGCACTCTGGAGCCCACAGGAGCAGCCCTTCTGGACAGGGCAGGAGCTAGGCAGACACAGAATAGAGGGAGACTGCAGTTTGCATGATGTATTGAAACAAGCACCACCAACTTCCCAGGTCTCTTGTACCCTCCCATTCGCTTAGGGCTTTGTTCAGGCTGTGAGCACTACCTCCGTTAACCATGTGCCCTCTCCTCTCTTGGTGTAACCCGGTCTGGAGGGGAATGTGCATTCAGGGCAAGCTGGGAGAGTTGCTATGGCAACAGGAACGCAGGCAGCAAATTCAAATAGGCACAGGGACTCCTGATCCAAGGAGGGTTTGTATAAGTGAATTTCACTCCACAAGGGATGCTGCACTGGGGAGTTGTAGCTGGAAGTTCTTTGTGCACCCAGAACAGGAAGGGTACAAGGAGCTGCAGTACAACTTTGCTCGCATTGTCCTGCCAGTGAGCCTCCCTCCCTGGCTGGAAGGGACCATTCTGTGCGCTCAGACTGAAGCAAAAGGCCCGATTTGTGGGTATGGTAGTGCAGTGGACACCTGTCCGCTAGCAATGGGACAGGCCTTGACTTAAGTCGTCTCACATGGGACCCTAAGCAGGAGATGTCAGGTCACCACTGACTGTGAATGAATCAAGCCTGGCAACTGAGCAACGTAAGACCCTGTCAGTTCGCCCCAAGCCACCCATGTCAGCAAGGGTGTGTAACTGAGTTCTGGGCCCAGCACATGTGAAACAGCTCTGTGTGCTGTGTGTGTGGCCATGCTGAAGGGAAGTGGGGTACAGGAGAAGCAGATGGGGGTGAAGGTTTCAGTACAGGAGGGAAGGGAAGTTGCCATTGTGTTTGGTCTTCTCACAGAGAGCATGCTCCGGACAGCCAGCAGCCCCGACAGTCTGCGTTCACGGACCCCCATGATCACACCAGACCTGGAGAGTGGCACCAAGCTGTGGCATCTAGTGAAGAATCATGATCACATGGACCAGCGGGAGGGCGACAGGGGCAGCAAGATGGTCTCTGAGATCTACCTGACCCGTCTGTTGGCCACCAAGGTATAGCTCAGAGAAGCAAGGCTGCCTCATTGCATCCAATGTGGGAGGGCAGGTGGGAGATGAAGGTGCTGACAGGGAACTATTCTTAGGATGCCTTTCGTTGTGCCGCCCAGCCAGGTTCCTCAGCTGGATACAGTGTAGGTCACACACAGCTATTACTGGCTCAAAGCCTTTAATGTCTCCTGTGGGCAGGGAGCAGTCTGGAATCAGGTTCATGCAGTTACCCTGACTCACCTTCTCTAATCACCCAGAGGTTTGCCCCTCCCATTGTTACGGCTGCATCAAGCAGAGTTCAGAATGTATCCTCTGAGTTCCACCGACTGGCTCTGCCCCTTCCCTCTTGTCTGCACCGGATAACTCTGTCCTGCTACCTTCAGACTTAGCCCCTCTCAGTGCCATGCACTGCAGCAGGACTCAACCCCCATTCCTGCTGTCTCTTCCTCTAGCCACGCGTTGCGCACTGATTACATCTGGCCAAAGAACTAGGTGCAAAGTCCAATCTTGCAGCAAGCCTGTTGAAGAAGCAATGCTTCTGCCCATCCTGCAGTTGCAGATTTCCCCCATGTTTATTGTTCTGGTGGTAAGAGATGTTTTCATGTTACTGGTTCTTTGCATCTTGCAAAAGAAGGGCTGGGACAGCTTAGGACCTGAATGATCCAAATTCTGCCATTTCCACATGTCAAGTCAATAGGGAGAGGCCAGCAAAACCCTACCTCCTGCCAAACTGCAGGAGCATGCAAATACACATGCTACAAGGGATTCCTTCTCCGCCATAACAAACCCCACCATCCACTGTAGCAATCTGCTATAGACTTGAACTCCTTCCCTGCTGGTGACCTCTACTGCTGTTATATTGCCAGTGGCAGGCTGTCTGTGGAGCTGAGCGGCATGGTAGAACAAACCTGGGACATTCAGAAGGAAATGAAATGTGTTTTGCCCACTCAGAGTTAATATAGGCAGTAACACGGCAGGTGCACATGATCTGGGATGGAACTGGTGCACTGGTAGCAAAACGGAGACATTAGATTCTGGAGTCTTTGGGGGCAGGGGACATGTCTTGTTTCTTTGTATGGTGCCTAGTATACTTTGTGCTCAGTGAAGAAATAATGATGATGTATCTCATGCCTTCAGCACTGTGGCAGGTTCATCTTACCTGGGAATGCTCACAACCTTCTGCAGCATAGCAGCTGCTCTATATCTGAGCCTGACCTAGAAACAGAAGGGTGGGCTTGTGGTTACAGCACTGACTCAGGATACAGGAGAGCCAGGGTTCACTTAGCACTTACATGCCTATTATCCCTCCTGTACAATGGGAATAATACTTCCCCAGCTTGCAGGGGAGTGCAGAGTAAATTCATTAATGCTTGTGAACGATTCAGATACCATAATGGGCGCCACTTGGTCTATAAGATTTGTTTGATTCTTAAATGACCTGGAGAAAGGGGTAGACAGTAAGGTGGCAAAATGTGCAGATGATACAAAGCTGCTCAAGATAGCTAAGTCCATAGCAGACTGTGAAAAGCTTCAAAAAGAGTTCACATAAGTAGGCAACTGGGCAACAAAATGACAGATGAAATTCAGTGTTGATAAATGTGAAATAATCCATACTGGGAAACATAATCCCAACTGTACATATAAAATGATGGGGACTAAATTAGCTGCTGCTACTCAAGAGAGAGATCTTGGAGTTGTCGTGGATATTTCTTTGAAGTCATTCACTCAATGTTCAGCAGTAGTCAAAAACTAAACAGAGACTGTGGCTACACTTGCTTTCCTCTTTTGAAAGAGGTATGCAAATAAGGGAAATCAAAAATGCAAATGAGGTGCATATTTGCATATTTGGCACCCCATGTTCATATTCTTATTTCAAAAGAGCATCTTTCAAAAGAAGAAAACCAGCATAGATGCTGTTCTTTTGAAAGTAAACCCCATTGTCAAAAGAATCCTTCTTCCCAAGATGGGGTTTACTTTTGAAAGAGCAGCATCTATGCTGGTTTTCTTCTTTTGAAAGATGCTGTTTTGAAATAAGAATATGCACATGGGGTGCCAAATATGCATCTCACTTGCATTTTTAATTTCACTGATTTGAATGCCTCTTTCAAAAGTAAGTGTAGATGCACCCAGAGTGTTGGGATTCATTAAGAAAGGGACGTTGAATAAGGCAGAGAATACCTTATTGCCTCAATATAAATCTGTGGTACACATAACCTGAATAATACATGCCTCATCTCGCAACACCTACATTGGTATTGGAAAAGGTTCAGAAAAAGGCAACAAATGTTAGGCACAGGCCTGCTGACAGGAGGCTTGAAGGGGGCAGTTGCCTCAGGACCCGGATGTTCAAATGGGCCTTGGGCTCTGGCTGCTGATGCTTGGCCCTTTAAATCAGTGTTGGAGTGCTGTGCACTCTGGGAGCATGAGGGGATGGGGAGAAGGGAAAGGAGGTTGGTGTGTGCGCTCCAGGTGGCACAGGGGACTAGCCCCGCCTCAACACTGCCCCTTCCGCACTCAACCCTGGCCTTTCTGGGAGCACAGAGCCAGCCCTTCCCCCAGTCTTGCCCAGGGGCTTGTGGTTGTTGGCTCCCCTGTTTGAGGGGTATGGAACAGCTGCAATATGAGGCAAAATTAACAAGATTGGAACTTTTCAGCATGGAAGAGAAATGACTAAGGGGGACTATGATAGCGGTCTATAAAACCATGACTGTTGTAAAGCAAGTGAATAAAGAAGATATCCCATAACATAAGAACTAGGGATCGCCAAATGAAATGAATAGGTAACAGGTTTAAAGCAAAGAAAAGGAAGTACTTCTTCATATAACACACATCCAACCCGTGGAACTCCTTGCCACAGGACGTAGTAAAGGCCAAGTCAACAACAACATTCAAAAAAGACTAGATAAATTCCTGGAGGATAGGTCCATCCCTGGCTGTTAGCCAGAATGGGCAGGATGGTGTCCCTAGCCTCTGTCTGTCAGGACTGGGAATGGGCAAAAGAGGCTGGATCACTTGACAATTACCTTTTCTGTTCATTCCCTCTGGGGCACCTGGCATTAGCCGCTGTCAGCAAGCAGAATACTGGTGAGACAGAACTTTGGTCTGCCTAGACCTGCTGACAGGGAGGCCAATGGGGACACTTTCCTCAGGGCTCAGTGATCCAAGGCTCCCAGGACTCTGGCCACTGCTACAGTAGCAGCAGCAGCAACCAGAGATCCAGGCCCTTTTGAATTATTGCTCGAATGCCACATGCTCCAGGCAGCACTCAGGGCATGGGTTGGGTGGCAGGGTGGACTCCAGCTAGATGCCCTTGACCCCACCCCTTCCACCCTTGGCCTTGCCACTTCCTGGAGCACAGGACAGACCTGCACCTTGTCCAGGGCCCCATGGGGTCTCTCGGCTTCCCTGGGTCTGACTAGGTATGGCTGTTCATATGCCCTTATGGTCATTCCTTACGGTTGGGTTTCTGGCTGAGCTAGGCTCACCAGTGATGAAAAGCCAGGACCACGTCGTCTGTCTTTGGAATCCCCTAAACAGTTACTACAGCACCATGAAAAAGTAATAATGTGACTGGGTTTCCCTCAGTATCCAGACAGGGCAGTGACCAGGATGATGCCCAGCTAATGGAACATGAGAGAGAGATACTATGCCAGGCTGTAAAGCAGCACAATGTATTTCTCTTTTGAAGTGGACAAAACTCGGTGACTGGGCAGCAGAATGGCAAATGACAGGTGACAGCTCGAGTCAGCTTGCCAGAGAACACCCAAGAATCGCTGGTACAAATCTTGTCAACCCTGCGTATTCTCCCCATTAACGGGCCAGTGTGGTTCCACTGATCTCCTCAGTGCCTCCTTTTGGGTCTCCTCCAACAGTCCCTGTCTCACATGATGGCCCATTACTGGTAGTAGCAATCCGATGAATATCTGCATCTCATGGTTAGCCCCACTGCTTTCTCCTTTCTACCAATGCATGACTTTCTGGGCAGGACTGAGCAGCCACTCTCCCTGTCTCGTCTCCAGGGCACCTTGCAGAAGTTCGTCGATGACCTGTTTGAGACCATCTTCAGCACAGCACACCGTGGGAGTGCCCTGCCGCTCGCCATCAAGTACATGTTTGACTTTCTGGACGAACAAGCCGATAAACACCAGATCAATGATTACGATGTCAGGCACACCTGGAAGAGTAACTGGTAATTGGGCAGGGCAGGTGCTGGTGGACAGCTCTCCTGTTTGTACTCTCCCAGCTAATAGAGGGGAATTTGAATTTGCCAACCTCAGCCAGGGCAGATTAACACTCTGAGTGACCTAGGTTAGGTAGAAATGTAGGGCACTCAAGCCTGCTTGTACAGCAGCATTTCTTGGCAGGGGTGAGCCCCATGCACATTGTGCTATAATAAGTAGTCTCAGCCATGCCACACTTCCCATAAAGCTCTTCTGAAGAACTGGTGTTCCATGATTGAACTATGGCAGGGCTGTGTGATTAAATGCCCAGCTCACCTTGAGAGTCATGGGACATGGGCCCCTGCCTCCCTGGGTGCCCGTTGCAAACCCCAGGCTGTATTTGCTACATAGCTAAGTCTGTTGTGATAAGGTGGTGTAATAGGGATGTTAACCAGTTAATTGGTAAGCCTCACTGTAAATGGATGAGGCTTACTAGTTATGGTTAAGCGGTTAGGGCTAGAGCAGCCCACTGCAGGCAGGGGGCTGCCCCAGCCCTGCAGAAGCCTGCCACAGGTGGGAGCACTCCAGCCTGGACAGAGCAGCCCTCGTCCATGGCGGGTCCAGATCAGAAGTGCTGCAAGCAGGAGCAGCCTTGGTCCAGCGGGTCATTGGCAAGAGTGCTCTGGCCTGGCCACAGCAACACCTGTCCACTGCGGGGGTGGGAGAGGGAGGGTGCTCCAGCCCATCTGAGCCTGAGAAGCGCCTTCCCCCCGTCCCACCTCCCAGTCACCCTGTTTAATTAACTAACGAGTTAAACTGAACATTTACCCAGTTAACTAATTCAACGGGATTTTACATCCATGTGATGTAATGACACACACACACACCCTCCCTAGCCTAGCCTGAAGAGCCAAGCATCAGGCTTCCTCATTGCTTCCAGGCAGGTGCTGATGAGAGCTGACTGAGTAGTGTGATGGGGCTAACGTCCACCGTACGTAGGCATTACTCCTCCACAGCTCCTCCCTAGCACGGCATTCTTCTTCTCTGCTGCCTCGCTGATGCCATCTCTCTGATCTCCTTGCCTCTACTGGCAACAAGTACATATGTTCCCATGTCTGGCATTTGTTAAATGGCAGCCACATTGCTTTTGTATAGTTCAGTATCTGTCAGCAATTAGCAGGGCTGGAAAAGCAACATTTTGAAAGGGAGATATGAGCATGCGGGAAGGCTGGGAACTGATTTGTAACTCTAGTACAGTATTAAAGAGTCAGGGCGGTGCAGGGGGTGGGGGAGATACGCACAGGGCCTGGGATGCTGGCTCTTGCATACCAGTGTGCTCTGAGCATTAATTAAATGTGTGGATCTGGTTTCTTGAGGCCGCTCCCTTCACAGATTGAAATGTGTGTGTACATCCGGCACCCTCATTAGAAGAGCCCTGGGGTGCCCAGCATTTCGCATCTCAGACAGAAGCATTGTTCATGATACAGGGAAGCTCAGAGGGGTTCTTGGGAGCTCTATCCAATGCCCATCTCTGGGGATCTTCTAGGGACAGTTAGGTGCTACTGAGATGAGGCTGTTACAAGGCTAGAATAGAAAAGTGGCGTATATTTGTGCTGTGAGCCAGCACTTAGTCTATCACCAGCCAGGATTCCCCTCTCGTGCTGTCATTCATAAACTTGTTATCAAAATACCTGAGGTAGCCTACATTTTCCTCTGATCATATATCCCCTAGTGAGTCCCTTAAAGAGCCTAACAATCCTCCTCCCACATGAGCCTGGCTGGGGCCTTTGTAAAGTGCCACAGGGGGTTTTAAAAGGATCATCAGAGGAGGGAAGCTGACTTTGCACAATTTGGCATAAGCCATGAGATCTAGGCTTGGAAGGGAACCCTCTCCTGTGGAGTGGGAGCAGACAGCTCAGCTAGTCCTAGGAGCTGAGGCAGGAGCAGTGTTCCCCGGTGTTAAATGGGACCCCTGAGAATTTGATCAATGGGCTATGGGCGCTTTGGTTTTCTGATCCAATGGGTTTCGGGGGTTTTGCAAGTGCACAGAGGAAGGGGAGAGGACCGACACCCAGCAGTCTTGGAGTGGAGATGACTCATTTGGGAGGTGGCGGTTGGACAGGAAAGAGAGGAAGAATACTTTGATGGGCTTCTTTTAGGGTTCCTGAAGACCCCATTATGGCTGTGGGCTAGCAGGGAGCCACTCCAAAGCAAAGTTTCTCCCAGATCCCTATTCCATACAAAATCTTTAGGAGCCCCGGCAATGTTGTAGTCCCTTCAGGGGAATGGGAGATCTGCATTGGAATGCAATAAAAACACCTTCCCTGATGTACGTTGCAGGAAGGGACACCCTCCCTAGTCCTGGGTACGTGAGGTTTGTACACTGTTCCCCACTGGCACCCATGCCCCAGATAGCGCAGTGACCAAGAAAGGAAGACCCCCAAAAGTAGGATGAATGCCTACGTGTGTAGGCTGGAGCAGGGGAGTACCTGGGAACCACCAGCACCTGGTGTCATGGCTCAGGGTGTTTCAGTCTTCCTCCTGTTCTGTGTGACTTGGCGGATAAGAAATGGGCCCCATGATAGAATCACAGAAATGTCGGGCTGGAAGGGACTTTGAGAGAGCATCAGTAGAATCCTGCATGGATGCAAAATTTGTATCTGCATCCTATGCACAGGCGTGGTCTGTGGATGCAAATCAGAGAGCCACAGATTTGCAGAACTTGAGTTGACAAGTCCAGCACCTATGCTGAAGCAGGCCAAGTGTACCTAGGCCATCCCTCGTCTCACCCCTTCTTAAAAACCTGTGAGGACTGGGATTCCACAGCCTCCCTCAGAAGCCTACCCCAGAATTTAATTTCCTTTATAGCTTGAACATACAGCTTTGCCTAATACCTAACTTACATCTACCTTGCCAGAGATAGGACATAGAGAACAATTGATCCCCACGCACTTTATAACAGTCCTTACATGGAGTGTCGTCTGGTCCCTTCTCAATTGCCTTTGCTTGTGGCTAAACATGTCCAGGTTTTTAACCTCTCCTTGTAGGTCAGGTTTTCTAAGCCTTTTATCATTTTGTTGCTCTCTCCACATCTTTTGTAAAGGGTGGTGCCCAAAACCAGAGGCAGTGCTGCAGCTGAGGCCTCACAAGTGCCACATAGACGGGGACAATGACCTCCCGTGTCTTACATATGACACTTCGGGTCAACAACCTCATGTTACAGACACCTGGGCGTGGCTGTGCCCTCCTGGTGTGGTGCTGCATCTGGGCCTAGGCTTTTTGGAGGAGTCAGGCATCACAGTTTCTGGTTCCAGGCCCACAAACCCCATTGCACTGAAGTGTCTCTGAGCGAAGCTGGGAGATGAGCACAGGGAAGTGGAAGCTGCAGGACAGGAGCCAATTTATTCCTAACCTGCACTGCTACTGGACCAGACAGAGGCAGGCTGTGTTGATTAGGGCATCTCTCCCAGCACCTACAACTGTCATTTCAGCAGGGTCCCCCAAGCACGCACAAACTCTTATCTCTGCTCTCCTTAGAAGCTACTGACAAGGCCGAGAAGTTCCCCCCACACCACAAGGCCTCACTTTTACTGTGCCAGCAGATAGAAATTACAACATTCAGGCTAGGCCCGCGGTCTGCAACCTGCAGCTCCAGTGAACGTCTAAAAGCCCCCGCATGAGTGACTCTCATCGAAATAGCTAACGATATGTGATCTTGAAAACTTGGATAGCTCCTGTTAGCATCCTCCAGAGAGAGAGAGGAGGTTCAGGAGTGAAAGTCAGGAAGCCAGTGGTACAAACACACGTGTGAGGAAATAGAATATGTAAAAAGCTTGTGAACATTCTGAAGTGAACATGTATCACATTCCAAATCATTGTGCGTGCACTGTTCTTAAAATAGGGGCTACAAAACGTAGGATTTGACGTTATTTATTAAGGACCATCTCATATTCTCATGCATTGTGGCTCTTGGATTACTGACTTTTTTTTACTGAATTGGAAAAAATGGCTCTTCTTGCTATTTTGGTTGCCAGCCCCTGGGTTAGGCCCTTGAATGTGATAGCTCAGGTGTCCAGGGTGCCACTGCACCCCAGTGAGCAAATGTTCCTCCCAAATTGGTTATTTTTGTTGGGGTTGGGAGAGAAGAATTGGCCAAATTCAGGCTTGCCTGGGAAGTTGATGAGACTCTGTCTACAGTAGTTCCTCTCTGGAGCCTTGTTCCTGCTGTGACATCTCCATTCTTTCTTTTCTCAGTCTACCTCTGCGTTTTTGGGTGAATGTGATTAAGAACCCCCAGTTTGTGTTTGACATTCACAAGAACAGTATTACTGATGCCTGCCTCTCCGTGGTGGCTCAGACATTCATGGACTCCTGCTCAACTTCTGAGCACAAGCTGGGGAAAGACTCTCCCTCCAACAAACTACTGTATGCCAAGGACATCCCCAACTATAAAAGCTGGGTGGAAAGGTGAGTAACCCGCGCATTGCTTCCTCTTCGCTGTATTATATTATGTCTGCAATATGTATTTGTGGGGGGAGAGGATTGCAGACCTCATAGTCCACATTAATCCAGTCCTGTAATAGTGCACAGTTACATGGTTCTTCTATGCTGTTCTTAATCTTTAGGGTTCGAAGATGATCATGATATCACTGATAGGTTTGGTTTCTGTGAACATGTGAGTGGCTGATTAGGCCAATTTGAGCTTTGAACTATCTGTAGTACACTGAGCAGGAGATGCCACTATAACTGATTTCTCTAACAGTGGTTATGTTGCTGTCATTAGATTTACACTGCTAGTACTTCTCCTTTGCTTGTAGACTGTGGCTCCAGAATGGATGAGGCTTTGCCAGGCAGAGCAGTCGTGAGTGAGATCTTCCCAAAACACTGGGTCAATGTTGAAATGCTGCTAGGATAACTTGAAGGAGTCTTTGAAACATTTCTTCTGGCCTCCCTGTGAACGCTGTCCCTCCTTTAGCTTGCTGTAAAAAAATCTTTTGTGGGAGTAGCTCATCTGGGCCGTGTCTACACTAGCCAAAAACTTCGAAATGGCCATGCAAAAGGCCATTTTGAAGTTTACTAATGAAGCGCTGAAATACATATTCTGCGCCTCATTAGCATGCAGGTGGCCGTGGCACTTCGAAATTGACACAGCTCGCCGCCGCGTGGCTCGTCCAGACGGGGCTCCTTTTCGAAAGGACCCCGGCTACTTCGAAGTCCCCTTATTCCTATCAGCCTCAGATGTAGCATTCAGGGGAACAATCATCAGCAAACAAGTCATGAGGACTCATTTCCTGTACTTTCATCTTCTCCTGTAGCCTCCTCAGATTGCAAAGCTTGCCATCAGTCCAATACCTGATGCAGATCTCAGTAAGTGTGACAGAGAACGTTACACTGAAGTGGGCCTGGTTAATGCAGTAATTTTGTTGTGAAGGTTCCTTCATGGGAGAAAGGAAGAAGAGTCACTAGTTGCTAGGAGGTTGTCTTCTAGGATGGGGCAAGTTCAGGAGGCTAGAAGCATCTGCCTTTTAATAGATCCCCTTAGTGCCTTGTTTGGGGCTTGCATTTGAAGGCAGCCATTTATGGCTGTTTAGTGGAGCGGGTAGTGATCTCTGTTTTGAGATTAACATTTTCTGTTGTAAAAGATTCTTGTAATCTTTGTCAAAAGCTCTAACCTTCATTGTTTGCAGCAGGCCTTTGCAATTCATCAAGGAGAAAGCCCTTGGCCTGAGAAGTACCTGTTCTTTGTTCTATGAAAATCCATTCAGATTTTGAAGACACAAGGTGTTGAAAATTGCCATTTCTCTTCTCTCATGTGTGCTCCTCAGGAATAGTTTGGAAGCCTTCTTATATAAGAATTGTCAAAACAACAGCAGATACCACATCATTGGGAATTCCCAGGTGTTGCCAGAGAAGCTAAAGCAGGGATGAGGGCAGAGAACCAGGATAAGATCCCCCCATCTATCCTCCAAGCCACCACCTTGCGCAGTGGTCCATCTCCCATTCTGGGTTAACAGTCTTCTGTCATTAGCTAATGTCACAGGTAGTAGTGGATGTCTGTGCTGCAATGTTGAAATCTTCTGGTTCAAACCATGTTGGGGTTGTTGCAGTAGTCAAATATAAGTGATTTTTTAACCGTTACCTTTTTTAAAAAAAACCTAGGAAATAACAAAAATAAGTTCTTTGCTTGTTTATGTCAGATCCAATCACGTGCACACGCTGCATGCCTGGAGGTCCAGAAGCTTTTTCCCATAACAGCCCCCATTGGGTTCGTTGTGGAGCCCCCTGGAATGGCATCTTCATGGTACTCAATACAGTGACCCTGCCAACACAGCCTCACTCCCCGTTCCTTCTTACCCTCTGTGGCTGTGTTGGACCCAAATTCACTTGCATGCAAGTTTTCCCTTAGCCATCTTAGTTAGTGCCTAGTTCCTGTTGTAGTGGTAATTGTTATCAGTTGTTAATTGTTAGTTGTTAATTAGTTGGTGGTGTTCCACCACCTGCCCGTGTCCATGGGATGTGCCACGAACTCGGGTGGTTAGTCTTACCATACCTGTCACAAATCTATGCCTGCTATTGACCCCAATGACTTGTGCCTTAGAGTGCTTGTGGAAAACTCATCAGTCAGAGCGCTGTAAAAGCTTTCAAGGCTCAGCCAAAGAAAGAGAGAGGCTTTCATGTGAAGCAGCTCTTGATGGAAATTGCACTTGCATTCATGGCACCTGATCATCCAAGTCCAAGCTCATTGGTACGGAGCACTCCAGCCTCAATATGGCAATCAGCATCAAGGAAGGGTTCTTTGGTAGAAAGATCTGTGCTTCAATGGCCTTACGGTTGAGAATAGCCAGCAAACAAGCTTAAGGGGAAAAGGTTCTTGAGCTGGTGCAAGCAGCATCAGCCAACTTTGATGAAGACATCCATTCTGCTTATCTTGGAATATTTGTTACACCTGATACAGCAAAGGCTGGCATTGTCATCTGTTTGGGTTCTCCTGGTGGCTATCTCCTAGGAGAACTGGGTTGTTGGGTACTCACCAACCCCATTGTCGGGAGCTTTCTCCAGGATATGGAAAGGTTCTACCCACAGTCACATTCACCTTACCTACCCGGGATCTTAGTCTGGTCCTCTCCAGACTATGGATTGGCCCTTTGATCCCTTGGCCGCATGCTCCCTTCTTTACCTCTCCTGGGGCGATGACATTTGTAGTGGCCATTACAGTAGCCAGGAGGATGTCAAAGTTGACAGCTGTAATGTCTGAGCCCCCATACACTGTTTGGACAAGATGCAGCTCAGGCTGCATCCAGCCTTCCTGCCTAATGTAGTGTCCCAATTTCACATGGGACAAGACATCTTTCTGACAGTCTTCTACCCGAATCCACATGTGAATGTGTGCCAGCAGAGCCGGCGTTCTCTAAATGTCTGGAGGGCACCAGCCTTCTTCATTTGAACACACAAGAACATTCAGGAAGTCAACCCAGCTCTCCGTTGCTGCAGCTGATTGCATGAAGGATCTCCCAGTTTCATTACAGCATATTCTGTCTTGGATCACATACCTGTCACGAGCTAGCCAAGATCTTGCCCCTGGCAATCACAGCCCATGCAACACAGCCTCTGACTATTTTCCTCACCCAAGTACTGATCCAGGAGATCAGCAAGGCAGCGACCTGGTCCTCAGTGCAGATGTTTACCACTCATTATGCCATCGACCACAGGTCAGAGGTAGCTGTCGGCAGAGTGGTCCTCCAATCAGTGATTCCTTTGCTACAAATCCCACACTCCCACCCCACAGCCTCTGGGGAAGAGCTTAGGAGTCACCTACCTGATTGGACTTGACATGAACAAGCACTCGAAGAAGAAGAGAGAGTTACTCAGCTTTTTGTAACTGTTGCTCTTCAAGATATGGTGGTCACGTCCATTCCCATACTTATGTTCCATCCCCTCTGTTTGAGCTGCCATTGATAAGGAACAGAGGGAAGAGTTGGACCACCAGGTTCATAGATTGAGCACCATGATGGTGCCGCTCCAGGGGTTCCACAGCTAACCTGACAGGGCTGCAAATGGAAGAAACTTCTAATGTCTGTGCACGTGGTGTGCACACACCTGATTGGAGTGGACGTCTGTAATACATCTTGAAGTTCTAAGACAGCGAGTAACCATCTTTTTTGTTTAGCTTGCAAAATTGAACATTCAAAGGCTAGGAAATGCCAGATTTAAAGTTGCCTGTGCAATCTTAATTCAGCCTTCCTGTGCATGTGCGTAATGATACAGTCATTAACTGCATGATCACATACTGTTTTCCCCTGAGAACTGCTGTGGTGTTTGGTGTACAGGGTGGCTGCACAAAAGATCAAATTAAAGTTATACAGGCAACCATAAATCTGGCATTTGCTAACTTTTGAGTGCTTGATTTTGCAGCCTAAATGTTCTTGTAATGTTTTTCTGCATTCAATATTTGTATTGCTCCATAGGGGCATGCATGGTGCTTTGCAAGCCAATTAAAAGGCAAGGTTCCTGCCCTGAGGATCTTAGAACCTCAACTGGACTTAAAACACAAGAAAAATGTTAGCTGGCTGCATCAAGTAAGAAGAGGCACCATCTTGGTGCTCAGTCTATGAACCTGGTGGCCCAACTCTTCCTTCTGTTCTTTGTGCGGAGCTGGTTCTCCCTTCTGTGCTAAGTGGTTGGATTTCCCGCCTGTCATCTGTGGTGGGGCCTTGCTGTGTAATCCTTAGGGGATTAGCATTGCAAAGCACTGCAGAAGGAAGGGTTGAACGCAGGCAGAGTGATTGAATGAACTGGGCAGTCCCAGTGGAAGATCTGTCTATTACTTCCATCATCATGACAGCCAGTCAAAAAAGGGCATTTTGCCAGTTGGCCACTCCAGGGAAGAAAGCAAATTAAAAGGCAGAGCACACAGCAATGCGTGGAGGAGAGAGAGAGACACTTGGGTTTGCTTCCAGGCTGGCTGCATCCTGAGTCACTGTAATGCAAGGTGTGGTCTCTTGGCTTGTAGGCATCCAGCTGGAATGTTACCAGTCTAGGGGCTGTTGGTCTATTAAAGATGTCAGCATGTGCACTTGAAAACTAATTGTGACTTCTCATCCCCTGCATAAGTCTGACTCCTGAAAGGTCTGCTTCCTTTGGGCTGGAGATCTGGTACTGCAGCTATGGATGCTCTCATCTGCCATTGGAGTCTCTGCATCATGTTCTCGGCTCCCATGGAGTCCGCTTCCCTTCAATGGCATTTCAGATAGTGTGATCCAGGTAGCTAGGTTCCCAAGCAAACTCATCCTTACAGCATGCCTTGGAGGACCTTGGTGTGATTTCAGTGGCCAATAATTTGGAAGATGGCTGGAATTCTGAGGCCCTAGGCTTGGTCTTTCTGCCATCATGTTCTTGGAGTGGATAGAAGGTGTTTTCCACCCTGGAAGGAAGACTCAGGTGGAAACAGATGAGAATCCACATCGTTCAGCTTCACAGTGGGTCCTTTGGTGCCTGCTGTAGTTGGCAAGTCTTTGCGCAAACCTTTGTTTTCCACTGCTGCTTAGGGGATGGAGAGTTGGCCTCTGCAGCTCTATTGGCATCTACAACGCCTCCATCCTCCCCACTCCAAGGACAGCTGGAGCCCCTGCTGGAGACTACCCTGTCAACGCATCTTAACATGAGCTCTTGTCTGTTTTCAATACCACAGGATAGGTTGAGGCTCATGCTCATCTCCTGTAAGTGTTACACTGCCATCTGCTCCCACCCAAATGTCTGACTCAGCGCCCTTCCATTTGAGTGAGTTTGGATTCAGCTAATGATGATGATGCTAATAATCACAGTGCCAGAATGTTGCCTTGGAATTGCATTGGCGTTTCATTTCCCTGGGATCATGAGAGACAAAGCAAGGTTTGGGTGGGGCTAGCAGTCCGTAATCACAGATATTTGGAGCAGCAAGGCCTGATTATCATGGGGCAGTGCTGTTTTGCAGGAAAAGCCTGTGAAGGTATTAAGAACCTGCTTGCCAAAAGGACCTGAGTCTGCTCTCAGAGTCTGCAACTTTGTCTTTTGCCTGCACAAATTTGGAGTCTACACATTCGATCATTTTGCTGTACTGTTTTTTTTTTTTCAAAATGTCTTTAGAAGATGTCTGGAAACTGTGAGGCCCAAAGCTTGGTCTTTCTTCATGTTCCTGAAGGGGATAGAAGCTAGCTCGCTTGTTCCTGTGGGGAAATCTGTAAAGGCAGCCATCCAGGGCACAGGGCCTGGTAGATTTCTCTTCTGAGAATGGCTGAGCTGCTCCCCAGGAAAGCTCACCTCAGTACAGGTTGCTTTTACTTCAGGAAGTGATGTATGTGGGCATCCCAGGCACATCCTTGGGAGCTCCTGCCATTGAGGGCAGCACAGGAGATGCTTGAATGGCTTCCACGGAGCCTCCTGCCTCTGTGAATAAGGGAGACTGTTAAGCACAGCAGATGGGGCTAGGATAATGCAACTGCTGTTTCCCTGGACTTTGAATCCTCTTGGGTCCAATTTATGCAGCTTCCTGAATTTGCTGAGCATACCAAGTCCTGTATCTCCACTCTTGCCCTACCCAAACAGACCAGTTGGCTGTGCAGGAGTGGGTAAGACTGTTGATACATAAGCCAAGTATTCCATCTCCATAAGACCTCACTGGTTCATTTAGGCCAGTATCCTTCCTCCAGCAATGGTCAATAACTTCAGTGGCATTCTAGATTACCTGCCTCATCATGCTTCTGGCTAGCAATGAGTGCTGTCTGAGGCCATGAGGGAAGTCGCATTTTCTGTGGTTGATTCTGGGGAAGCAGAGTTCTCAGCATCAGGGCATGACCTATGGGGGCTCACCAAGCTTCTTTTCTGCTATTTCTCAACTTTTTTGGCAGAATCTGTTTTAACTAAAACCCAAATGGTTTCTTACCCTCCTGTTGTGCAGTAATCTTCCAAGCACAACTAGCCACAGAAATAAAAGTTACTGACTGTACATCCCTGAGGGAGGCACAGTCCATGAAATGTTCCCTATGGATGTGTACAGTATAGATGTGGATGTGAAATTATCACAAGTCTAAGCACTGAATGTGAACCTTTTAGCTTCTTGTGACACTGTAAACTTAAATAGAGCCATTTCAACAACTAATTGTTACTTATGGGCTACGTCTACACGTGAAGCCTACATCGAAGTAGCCTATTTCGATGTGGCGACATCGAAATAGGCTATTTCGATGAATAACGTCTACACATCCTCCAGGGCTGGCAACGTCGATGTTCAACATCGACGTTGCTCAGCACCACATCGAAATAGGTGCAGCGAGGGAACGTCTACACGCCACAGTAGCACACATCGAAATAAGGGTGCCAGGCACAGCTGCAGACAGGGTCACAGGGCGGACTCAACAGCCAGCCGCTCCCTTAAAGGGCCCCTCCCAGACACACTTGCACTAAACAGCACAAGATACACAGAGCCGACAACGAGTTGCAGACCCCGTGCATGCAGCATGAATCCCCCGCTGCAGCAGCAGCAGCCAGAAGCCCTGGGCTAAGGGCTGCTGCACACGGTGACCATAGAGCCCCGCACGGGCTGGAGAGACAGCGTCTCTCAACCCCTCAGCTGATGGCTGCCATGGAGGACCCCACAATTTCAACGTTGCGGGACGCGGATCGTCTACACAGTCCCTACTTCGACGTTGAACGTCGAAGTAGGGCGCTATTCCGATCCCCTCATGAGGTTAGCGACTTCGACGTCTCACCGCCTAACATCGAAGTTAACTTCGAAATAGCGCCCGACGCGTGTAGCCGCGACGGGCGCTATTTCGAAGTTAGTGTCTCTACTTCGAAGTAGCGTGCACGTGTAGACACAGCTATGGTGGCACGGGGGGCCAGGAGGGTTGACTGGAATAGCAGAAAGGATTCTGGGATATCAGCAGAGGCTGGCACACCTGTGGATATCCACTTTATATCCATGGTATCCACATCTGCGGATGTGAACATGGCTATTCCTGGCTCATTTTTGCAGCTGCGGAAGTAGATACAAGTTTTGTATCTAGAACTCTGCAAATATGTGGATATGTGCAGATCTCTTTTTTGCAAATGCAGATGCCAATTTTGTAGCCATGCTGAGCTTTAGATATCAGGTCATTGAGGCAAAAGAGGGTTGTTTGGAGGATCATGGAAGGGAACAGTGAGTGGTTTTGAGGGTGACAGGAGTTAAAACACAGAGAACACCTGACTTACACTATCTCAAGTGATTCAGTGTTATTTAAGTTAGAAGTTAATTTAAGGGTGAGATAGTATTGTCTACTGGACAGAGCACTGGAGCGGGCTTCAGGGGAGCTGGGTTTCGTTTCCTGCCCTACTACTTGACAGCTGGGTGACTTATCCCTTCCCCTTCCTGTGCCTCAGATACCCCAGCTGTAAAATGGGAGCGCTGATACTGACCCTTTGTAAAGCATTCTGATGAAAAGTGCTGTATAGTACTGTTACTGTGAAACAAAAGGGTCCTTGTGTTCACCTGTCAGACTGCCCACAGGTTGTTCTCAGAAGAGATCCCAGGCAGGCCTGCCCTTTTTTCCCCTCCTTGCCTCTCCCTAGTTCAGACGTGCTGTTCTGTTTCTCCTATCCCTCCATAGATATTATGCAGATATTGCTAAAATGCCGGCAATCAGTGACCAGGACATGAGTGCATACCTGGCGGAGCAGTCCCGGTTACACCTGAGCCAGTTCAACAGCATGAGTGCACTGCATGAGATCTACTCATACATCACCAAGTACAAGGATGAGGTAAGTCAGCAGGGCAGGGGCATCTTGTTTTCAAGACAGTACCTCTTCGTTCTCCCCGATTTCTGCATCCCCCTCGTGCTGCTCAGAAAAATTATCCCAGTGGAAACAGAGGGAAAAATTGCTGTTGGTGAGTGGATTCATCTCACTCCTAGATCCACATCTGGATCATAGCAGGCTGCCCAGAAAAAATGTGTAGTAAAGTAATGCCATATCTAAGGGGTGTGTGTGCGTGTGCGCGTGTGTGTGTGTGAGAGAGAGAGAGAGAGAGAGAGAGAGAGAGACGAGCAGCCAAAAGTACCAGGTGCCAATATACCATGGATCAACACCAACGGTCCCTCTACACGTTTTCATCCATGTGTGGAATAATTATTTTAAGTGCACCGAGGCATATACAAATGTGCATCACCAGTAGGAACAAAAAAGCCTAACTTTGGGTGCTCTGCTGATCAGTTGGGTGGCGTGTGAATCTCTCCTTAGCAGCTGCACAAGCACCCAGATTCCAGGGAACAGTGATTTACTTCCTCCCTGGGTGAATGTGATGCTTGTGGCAGTGACAGAAGGGGCTGAGGGCAGTGAATACAACCAAGGCCCAGTGAAAGGAGATGATAGTCAAGTTTTTCCCAGCTGCTCTCTCCACTTGTCATGTTGCTAACCCACTCTGTTTATTACAAAGATGACCAGCAGCCCTTTATTCTATTCTTACCATGTCTTGCCCCGTCAGCTCTTCTGATACCCCTCCATCCCAGCCTACAGCAGCTCCTCCAGTCCTGGGCCTTTCCTAAGCATGCGGTCTGGTAGGGGTGTTGTTTGTACCCCTATTTCCTCTGGCAAATGGCATGGGAAACTGTCCCACTCTTTTCCAACGTGAACAAAGTCAGGGTTCGAGCTCCAGTCTCTCTCACCATTTTCCCTCCCTCTGCCCATCCTGCTGTCAACGACCCCATCACGCAGTAGAACCCCATGAAAATACCCAGCTGACCTTGCTCCCAGTCCCGGGGGCATTTGGAGGGATGAGGTGACCATACCAGTAAGCCTCTTCTTGAATATTAACAAGAGTGGTTGTAAATTGAACAAGTTAACTTCATAAAGCACAATTCAGGCATACTCTGCAATACTTTATTAAAGCAATAAAATATATAACTCTTGTATATATAAAAACATAACTTACATTTTATTGTCCCAATAAAGCAGAGTGAAAACTTAGGTTTGAGTAGTGGTTTGTTTAGATAATAAAAAACCTTTGTCCCTTTCCCCTGCCCCCCCGCCTCCCCCCAGCAGTTGCTGCATTGTCTCCTGAGAGATGCAGGGACATGTCCAAGCCATGAACGAGCCCAGTAGAGGTGAGGGCTGTCAGTAGACAGGAATATTCAAGGAAGAGGGAAAAGAGGAGGACTTGTTGGCTCAATGGGATTTATATTAGGATGTGGAGCTGTTCTCTGTGAGCTCACTGGACTTGACTCTCAGCAGCAACTACCCAACGAGTTCCTTGTGAAATGGATTTGCTAGTTCTCAGTCCAGGTCTGAGCAAAAAAAGTGTCCATCTCACTGAATCCATCTGCCCCATTGGCACTGAAGGTAGAAGCCAAGGGCTCTGTGGGGGGAGAAAGAGTGAGTTCCCCTGTATGCATGAAACATGCCCCATCCCCACCCCCGAGGGAGATACTTTGCCGCTCCTCATCCTGTGCCTCAGTCAAGTCTCTGGGTCTGTTAATCCAATGCCTCTTGCCAGCACAAAATTAAACAGCTATAAAAGGTTGGTAGTAGACAATCAATAGGCTCAGAGGGGAAGCAGGGTTAGGGCCACCAAGGTGGAGTGTGAGACGAGGTGATTCTTGGAGGTTACCCCAGGATCATGCAATGATGGGCTCTGAAGAGCTTTGGTAGCCCTGCATAGCATCGCTTGGTGTCTAGGATATTTTACAGTGTATGCAATAGCCATGAATTTACTGTACAAGGTAGGACTTGGGTAATGGGTGGCACAGGAATAGGGAGGAGAGAAACGCCCAGAAAAGCACCTTCTAAGCAAGACAGAAAACCCTCAAAAACTCCGGTTTTGCTCAAGAGACTTGGACTTCAAGAGGAGGGCCTGGCTCTAAGCCCGGGTAGAGACAGACAAGGGGAGGAGAGAAGCAAGGCACCATGGAGATAGGTATGGTTTGAAACCTGGATATCTGTGGGTTTCAGTCTGCGGTATCACACCAGCACAGTGAGTCTTGCCAGTCTTAGGTATGTATGATTACAGCCTCTCCTCAGGAGATGGCATCGTGTGGAAAAGCCAAGGGTGCTGCGGGACAAGATAGATGAAGCTCGCTGGCAAAGCGGGATGGATCAGCCAGGGTTACTCTAGGTTAAGTTTTGGAGCAATAGCAGAGCTGGGTTGGGAGAGCCCAGTTTTGAGATGTCAAGTAAGAGCTGCTACAAGTTGGTGGAGCTGAGGGTGGGCTGGGTTGTAATGGATTGGCAGAGGTGTGGGAGAAACCATTTCATGACACAGTGCCTGTGTCCTCAGCCTCTGCCTGTCAGCAGCATTAAAAGTCATCTAGGCCTCAAAAATCAGCCACCAGCCAGCCACTGTGTGAGAGATGTGGACAGGAGGGGAGTGTGATATTAACAAGCTGCTCTTTGAAGATGCAGAGTGAGTAGCCATCCTGTGTTCTTGCCAGTTCACTGCAATCTGGCATCTGTTGGATGTTCCCCATAGCCCACTCTGAAAGCATCACTCGTGTGTTCTCAGCTCTCAGGAACTTCTTTTATTATTCGTAATGGGATTAATAAATCGCAGCTGTTCCCTTTGTTTGTTTTCATTCATTAAGCACAATTACATGCAGCCCGATTGCACCCTCTTTGATGCGAAATGGGAAAGAATCATTTTTCCCGTTGTTCAGTGCAGTAATATGCTGTCACTGGCTGTAAATGAAAATCATAATTAATTTTCATTTGGGTACTTGCATCTTCATAATCACTGGTCCTGGCTTCGTACAGCAGGTGACAAGCGTGTATCTCTCTTTATACTCTGCATGGACTTCTTTTTGCTATGTTGTTTCCATAAGGACAACAAGATAACAAATAATCAAATAAATAGAAGGCAGGTTGTGAATCTTTCAGCACTCTTAAAAGTCAACGATAAACTGTTCTGTTATCAAGAGAAGCACCACTGAGGTGGGAAAAGGGAACTGTGCTCAGATTCATAGTCTCCATCTGATTCTGTCCAGTTCTGATTCAGATGCCTTTAAGATGTGTGGCTTTTTGACTGCCAGATGAGTATTTTGTGGGGTTGGGTATAAGGTGCATTGGTTCCATCTAGAGGCTGGTCTGGTTAATGGAAGTGAAGTGTCTACTAAGAGCATTGAGTATATAACTGGATAAGACTATGAGCCCATCAAGTCTTGTAATTCTGCTTCCAAGTTTAACCTGTAGCTGACATGTCAGAGGAAAGCAAATAAGCTCTCTGTAACGTACCGGGATAATTGTGACATTCATAGAGGGGATCCTGGAGCAGAACTATGATGTTTGCTCTTGGGGGCTATAAGGCTGAGCCACCCTTTCTAAAGTCCAGCTTCAGGATTTGTCTTGTTGGGATGAATAAGCCCAGAGTTTGAATCAAATTGGAAATAGTCAGAAAGTTACATGCCTTCCCCAGATACCTCCTTGTGCAACATGCTTTCAGCTGTGGTCTTGGATGGTAGTTAGGGTGGCTGTTCCCTGAAGGACAAAAATTCCAAGGGCACAGTAAAAGCCCTGGAGCCCCCATCCCATAATCCAGGAACAGGTCACTAACCCAAATGAGTGGGCACATGGCGTCTGTGGAGGGATTTAGAGGGGCACTGGGGGAGCCTTTAATGACCCTCAGTGCCTTTTGTGACTACATCCCCTCAGGATGTAAGTGAATCTTGGGGAGGATTTTTTTCTCCTCATGCCATAGTATCTGAGCCAGGGTCTTATCCTGACAGCACACCTCCTGCTGTGTACCTAGCCAGGGGCTCAATCCTGCAAGTGGCTGAAGTCAAGTATTCAGTCTCATGCAGGATTGAGCCCTTAGTTGAGGTGCACAGCAGGAGGTATAATTTTGTCCTCATCTGAAAAGTCAGCGGTAGGTCACTGCCCAGGCCTGCCTAGGCCAGACTGACAGCATTACCTGCACTACCCCCAGAAGTGCTCTGAGACCCCGAGTCTCCCAGCATCCGGCAGTTACAAAGCCCCAGCGCTGCATGTTCTCCACAACATGTCCTGTGCGCTCAGTGCTGGAAACCTGCAGGGCACTGCAGTGACTTTTAATCAAAGAGGATGGATTTCCCTATTAAGGAGTTACCTGTAGGGCTTGTGATGGGCTTTTGCCTGCCTCCTAGTAAGTCTGTTAATTATACAACAGTTTGTTTCCAATTATGCAGCCAATGAAATGGTTAATCAAATCCCCTTTGATGGATGCCGTGGCATTTAATTGCAAAAAATTTGCTGTCCTGACAGACTTACTTGGGGAGACAGGATCCCTGTCAGGTGTGTTTTCAAATCAGCTGTTGGGTGTCTGGTGGCACAATGTTATCTAGTTGGGATTCAGTGCTTCAGAGTCCCAGGTGATGGATAGACAAGGCTAGACCCTCCCTTACCCCTCTTTTTTGTGTACATTGGCTCTCCCTCATCATGCCAACTTGCCTACAGCACCCAGCTTCTCCCTGCACCTTGATGAATGTCCCAGTCCATGTAAATACCAGAGGAATGTGCCCCTCCTGCCCTCTGATGTGTCCTAGCACATAAGCTTGTTCAGAGAAGGGAGATTCCAGTGGAGAAATGCCGGTTGGATGTTTCTGGTATTGCAAACGCTTCTGCTGTACAGCAGTGAGGTAGACTTCATTGAAGCTGTGATGCTCCGACAGAGCCAACTGCCTCATCTCCAGTCTGCAGAGCAGTCCTTCTAAAGAGTTGTTGCTGGAGGAAACTCAGTTAGACGAACTCTCTCTAGCCAGGGGCTTGCAGCTGAGAGGATATGAAAGGCCGGTGAGTTTGAAGAAGCGCTCCACTGCATGGCAGCTCCTTGCAGCTTCAGAAGCTGTGGGTCAGCTTTTGGAGAGCAGGCTCCTTTGAAAGGTTTCAATTGTTTCTGACCCCCCAATAGCGGCAGAACAACAGCTCATTTTAGGGTAACCCTGTCTCCTGTCCTGGGTATGCGGAGGCAGCTATGCTCATGAAAGTTACAGGCAGGGGAAATGTTACTAAGGTGGAGGGGCAAACTCCACCCAGTGCTACTGTTTTTCCTGAGGACTCAGTTCCCTTGTTCCCTGTCGTTTGTGTTTGTACCTTACCTGAAGCCTGTGCAGAACGCTGAGGAAACAGATGAGGCACTGCCTGTACTCCTAAGCCCCCTGTGTGAGCTTTTCAGGGCTGGGCCCTGTATCTTCCCATGTGTTCATACTGCGCACAGCACAACAGGGCGCCATTCCTGACAATGGCATCTGGCTGCTACTGCTGCACAAATACCAACACAGGGCTTGGTGCTGATTCCCTTTGAGATTCGGGTGACTGAGCCAGTTCTCAGCCCGATTGATTCAGTTGATCCAGCTGCTGGGCCAGCCCACGTCAGTCCTGACCAGTCTCACAGCGAATGCTTAAATGCTTGTTTTACACTGAAATTTTACATTGGCATAAACCATATATGTCTACCAAGAAAACCTGCAGTGTAGACACAGCTGTGTCAATGGAAGAAGGCTTCCCTCCACATAGTTAATTTCACTGACCCTTCTGTCAGGGTCGCCTGTGTCTGCACTGAGGGGCTATCCTGGCATTGTGGTGCCAGGAGATGTCTGTAGTATAGATGTACCTTGAGGCCAGGTTCTGACCTTGGAAACACTGCTGAAAATCCAGAGCTGCTCCGTGTCTACAGCTGAGTTCCTCCAGGTTCCCATGGAATCACTGAAGCTGAACCCAAGTCTTTTGGGAATTCCATTTGGTGGCTGCGACATGACAACAGAGGCTCTATTCATCTGATTGAATTGGGACGTTAAATAAAACAATCCCCCAGCAGGCAGAGCAGCGATGTCTGTGCTGGCTAGCATTCTTCTACTCAACCCCCAGCTCAACAATGTTGTACCTTCCTCCTTAGGAATAAAATCAAATACATCAGCCAGAACCCAGGGTTATAAATAGATACGTAGAGAAGGCAAGATTCTCAGGCGTGACTAGTGCCTGTAGCTGTCTGGTTAAGACACTTCAAGGGACTTTGTTTTCAAAATGTGCTGTGCGTCTGCCCTCGGAAGATTGAGCCTCTCAACAGTGCCCTAATAAGGCACCCACAATCAGCTAGCAACTTTTGAAAATCGTGGTCAGAGTTGTTAGCCCCAGTGGGCCTTGGTACATGATGCAGCCAGAATTGGTCCATGCAGGTATTTTCTAGTGGTTTGTGTAGTCTAGTTCAGGCCCACCAATGGGGGGAGCAGTGAGGGACAAAGAGGGCAGCTGCCCTGAGGTGTGGCCATCCGAAAAGGCCCAGAGCTCTCACAAGGGCAGTAGCAAACGGAACCGCGAGCCTGCAGCTCTGAGGGCTGCCAGCGGGGAGGCCCAATCTGCCCACGGCCATGTCCCTTCTGGAAGCGTAGAGATCCCCTCCCCACCCTATCTCGCACAGGGGCCGGGCAATTCTGTTGGCCCCCCCGGTCTAGCTTGACTAGACTCCTCAGATGGGGCTTCCGTCACATTCCTTAGGCGGCTCTTTCCCTGGGGGGCGGGGCGTGTCACCCTCAGGAAGCTGTTCTTGATGAGCATGACTCAGTTTTCCTTTTCTTCATTTCCGCCTGGGCACGAGCTCATGGGAAATAGTTTTTCCCCATCCCTGGGCTTCACACACCTCCCATGCATTTTAAATGTGCTTTTTGCCTTAGCCGTCACTTAGCCCACCGACTCTCAACCTTTCCGGTCTACTGTAGCCCTGTCAGGAATCGGATTTGTCGTGCCTACCCCCAAGCATGACCCTACTTAAAACTACTTGCTTACAAAGTCAGACGTAACGTTACAAGAGCTTCACAATACTCTTCATGAGACAGTGGTGAGTCCCTCCTTTTAACGATACCATTATAAAATAAATTGTAACCCCCTCCTCCAGGTGGAGCAACCCTGACAGAATAGCTAGAGCAGGGGTCAGCATCCCCCAGTGTGAGTGCCAAGCGTGGCATGTGAGCTGATTTTCATTGGCACGCAAGGCGGGAGCTCTGCCCCACCCACCTCCCCCATGCAGCCGGGGGCTTGCTCAAAGCCTGTGGATTAACAAAAGACCAGTTCATGCTCCCAACCACCACCTACACGGTAATGCTCGGCATCTCAATTTATTGTCCAGCGACTCCTTTGTAAGTAGGACTATTAGTGACTTTAAAAAGTATCACCAGCATTTGGACGTACACAGAGGTCAAATATCAGCACTCTGCCTCAGAAAGGTTTCGGACCCCACGTTAGAGCAATACAAAGGGGTTGCTGTCTGCATGAGATTTTAATTTGCACTCACTATGCTGGTGCTTTTCATGTAGTCTCTTGTAAAACCAGGGAAGGATCCAGATGAGTTGCTGTACCCTTGGAAGACCTCTGCATAGCCCTGTTTGAGAGCCACTAGCACAGCCCATATTTAGCTATTTTGATACTTTGTACTAAGTCAGTCTTCTCTCCCACCTCAGATCAGATTTTTATTGCTTTTATCTGAAATCCCATTTTTGCCCTATCTTCCTGGTCAGGCAGGGCTCAGGAGCAAATGCAGCAAGTAGTTTTGCCTTGCCTCCTAGTGAGGGGCTGACAGGTCTCTCCTGGAAGATGTGGTGGCATTGGTGGTCCTCAGAAGTGAAAAAAAGACCCCAAAAGTGACTTGAGTAAAAGTATATTGGTGGGGGAGGAGGTGTACTTAAGTGCAAGTCACTGGGGCCCCACTGGAAAACTACTTGAGTAAAAGTGCACACCAAACACACACATCACATCTTTATTTTACTCGAGTACCCAGAAGTGAACGCAGCTGCACTTGTACTCAAGTAACTTTTGGGGTACTTTTCCTACCTCTTGTGGCCCTGCATTCCTTTCCCATCTCCTTTGAGTTTGCAGGTAACAACCAGCTTTGCTCATCCATTCTCCTTTTTTCTCCCACCAGATTTTAGCTGCTTTAGAGAAGGATGAACAGGCTCGGAGGCAACGGCTGAGGAGTAAGCTGGAACAGGCAATTGACACAATGGCCCTAAGCAGCTGAAAAGGCCATGGCAGCCCTGACAACTTTCTAGCAGTGGATACAATGAGAGGGCCAGCAAATGGCGGCAGCAGCAGAGTACTTTGGGTCCAGAGCCAAATGGACATGTGGAGCCCACCGCGTCTCGAAACTCTGAACACAAACGAACAAGGAAACCTACCACCGTATCAAACCCAATCTCATCAGACCTATCCAGAGACCTTGCTCAAGGGACGGTGTGGGCAGGAGCGCAGAGGAGCCGAGAAGAATGGCGAGGAGCTTGCAGCACACCCAGCACAGCTGCTGCGCCTGAGGGCACGTCCCAGATCCAGCCATAACGGCTGGCGAGTCGGGGACTGCACTGACTTCTAGGGCAACACGTCTGATGTTGTTATTTTTAGCGCAGGGAGGGTGGGCGTGGCTTTTTCTGTACTTGACTCACGACCCCGTCCTCCCGTCCTGCTTCCGAGCTCTCCACCCCTTCCCTTCCCCTTCGTCTCTCTCTCTTCTCCTCCCCACCTGCCCCATCTCTCTCTGGCCTTCTGCCATTAGTGTTAACTGCTATATTTGCACAATTTATAAGAGAGAAACAAAACATTTTAATTTAAATCAAAGAAGTTGAACACAAGGGGAGAAAGGCAGGAAGGTTATACATTTTGCAACAAATTGATGAAAAAACCAGGGGTTGGTAAAAAATAAATTGAAGGACTGATTCTGGTAGAAGGGAGGGTGAAGGTGAGCGGGGAGTGGGAGACCAGTCCTGTAACCTGGATATATTACACATTATTTGTCCTGTGCCACATTTAGTGCAAAAAGGCAGAGCAGATATTTTTGGTCACTGAATCAGCTCTAACTCAGATGCTGCTTAAGCGGTCTCTGAAGTTCACAGTCCAAGAGGAGGAAGAACAGAGAGAGGAGAAGCAGTTTGAGGTGTTTTCCCAGGGCTGTGAATTGTGGGCCAGGGCTGAGAACGTGACAGGGGAGTGGCATGGTGTCAGCGCTGGCCTTGGTTTTATTTGCATGGTGCTATTGCTGCGTGGGGCAGGACAACACCCATGAAGAAGGAGAAGCCTTGAGATCTTTATAGCCAAAGCTTGTGCTCCAGCCCCTCTTGTGAAAGAGGAGTTTCCCGCCAGCATTTCCTGGTGATGCTCTGTGCTGTGAGGACCATGGAGAAGCCATCATGGACCTTTCAAGTTAGGAAGGCATTGAAAACAGACCTTCCCAATGAGTATCTCCATGATTCCAAGTGCAGGTAGATGAGAGGGGTGGGGAGGTTAGTGTTCTGGAAGCTTGAGCTCCTGCGATAGCCAAGTGGGCGAAGGGCTCTCAGACCCGGATGGGTAGAACAAAGGGAGTGTCAGCAAAGGGTGTTAACACCCTACCCATCTTTCACTCTCTTGAGAGTGTTTCCTTCTGACACCCCCCAGCAGTCTGAGGTGCTGAGCGTCTCAGAGCATTTGCTGCTTTTGGTTTCCTTTGAAGAAACCCTAACAAAGCCACCGGGGGCAGCTGGCTTGCCCTGCAGCCAGCCTCAAGGGTCTCCCAGCACCACCAGGCAGGCCCCCCTCATTTAAAGCAGTTGGAGGCAGTAGCCAAGCACACCCTTTTCTTTAGCAAAGACTGAGAGGTGAGGTGCGGGGAAATAGTTTACATCATTATTTCACTGCAGAAATCTTTGGCAGACCCATGAAGGCTTTACTCTCTAGCGGCACTTGTTCCTGAGCAGCCACATGGGCCAGAGGGACATGCAGGATGTAAGCTTGGATGGAAGGAGAAGGTCCTGACTGGGGTGTGCGCAGTTAAGGGCTCAGAGGGAAAACATTGAGTGGTGATTTCTGTTGCTCTCCGAATCTGAATTCCCTGGCTCAGCTCCCTGCTGTGTGTATGCTGTCAGGAGCAGTGGTCAAAAGAGGTCGGGGAGGGCTCTGAACATTGAGCTGTTTGATGAGCTTGCCATACCCTGATTCAACAAAACCGGGGCCGACCCTACTCACTCTCTTTTCTCATGCTGTCCCTAAGCCCCAGAAGCAAGGGTGTGTGGGTGGGGTGTCTGTGCCCAGCTCGTCCAGGGCGGTGCTGGTTATCCAGACAGTTCAATGCTCAGGTGCAAGCTAAAAGGCGCAATAGAAAACCCTATGATGGGTGATGGGGAGAGAGCAAGGGGTGGGAGAGGTGGGCAGGAGGGACTGGAGGATTTCTGCTGTGGCTGTGCTGGGTTTTGGTGACACTACATGTAGCTCATATTTCTGATGTGTGTGTGCACATACAACCACCCAGCCCCTGTACATTTCCCGCCCCCCCCACACCATGTCCCTTGCGTGGGATCACTCAGCCGTGGTTGGAAAGGGCCCTGGAATTCCATAGGGCTGATTTCCAGCCCTGTCTCTGAGGAGCGAGTGTTTTACAAAGCACCTAAGAATACTCATTGCAGCCTATGCAAGCCAGCCGAGCGCTAGGTGAGGAGCCAAATACGACTTGGCCTGCTCCACGGACCTCAGATACCAGACCCATGCTGGTATCTCACTGGGTTTCTGCATAGAATGTACTGTCCCCTTACCTTCCTCTTTCTTCCCCCCGCTCTCCCCCCTCATCTCTCTGGGCAATTGGTACAGCCTCTGATTTCACTGGAAACCCAGGGATCCATCCCCTTTGGAAGCCTCTGCTTGACACATCAGATCCTCATGGCTGTATTATTTGGAGAAACCAAGGTGCCGAGCCACTGCCCAGACTCCATGCAGGTGACCAAAACCTTCCATAAACTTAAGTTTTCTTCTGCATACTGCGAATCTATATTGCTGCCTGGGCCAAGGAGGGGCCCACACCATGCCAGAAGTGGGTTACTGAAAATTTACAAAACACCGGCTCGGTTTCTATCCATTCCCTTAGATTGCGAGTAAGGGGCGGAGGGGGAAAAATAATGAAGTTTTTAATTAAAAAATAGTGTGTGTATATATCTATCTATATATATATATATATATATATGTGGTTACAATCTAATTCTTGTGCCCCAGTGGGGTACTGTACAGCTAACTGAAGGAGAAACCAACCAATATTAAATAGATTTACACAGCCAGTGGAAAATACCAAATGATCTGGAAGAAATTTCCAAGCATTTCTCGTCAAGCAGAACAATCTTTTGAAGCCTGCACATCTCTAATTCCATTGTAATTTTGTTTTTTGAATTAAAGAAGAGGAGAAGGAGATGATTTTAAAAAATAGAACAAAAAAAAAAATCCTGAAAACCCCAATAAATAAATACCCAACCCAACCTGAGCCATCTCCGGAGTTGTGGGACCTGTGGGTTGTTGCATGACTGTGCTAGATTTTAGTCTGAGTTGATCTTTTTAAGGAACAAAAACAAAAATCTACAAGTGTGGAATACTAGAGGTTTGTTTAGACCTTTTCTTTTAAATTTTGGAATTAATTTGTCACTTTCTCATCAAAGGCAAGAAATTAATTTGACTTCAGTGGTTTACTTCTCAAAATGGTACTCAACGATCCTTAAAGGACAGCTATGAATGTGCCTGTGGGCCCCTGAAAGAGGACCACAGCTGTTTTGCTTGCTCTCTTGGGACCTCCTGCTGCAGTTGTGAGCAGGAAGGAATCCTCAAGCAAAACTCAGCTCTGAGTCATGCGACAGTGCCTGGTGATTACTTTCAAAAATGAAGGCCAGCTCCTCACCTGGTGCAAAGGGGCAGCGTTTCATTGACATTGGTGTTTTTTAGAGAGGTGAGGGTCATGTTGACTTAAAGTTTGCTCTTGTTGTATAGCACTGGTTGAAGCATGTTGAAGGCCAGTGCCACCAATCTAGCTAGGAATTTCATACTCATCACCATAGTATCTTGGCCATAACACTCCATGTTACTAGGGAGGCCATTTCTGGTGAGGCTGCTTTGTTACCTTCAACCCAAGACTGCCACAAATCAGTACCCAGTTGTTTTTACATCCTCCAGCTACAGCAAATCAGAGAGGATGTTCATGTAGAAAATGTCTAGGTTGTAGTTACATTGAACAAGGTTTTTAATTATGTGGAAGATACATATGGGTGTGAGCCCCGAAGTTCAGGTTCAGCTCCAAAATTTCCCTGTGCTGAGGGCGTTCTGGACTTGGGTTTTGGTTCAGCCATGCTGGTGAGAGGACTAGTGAACTCTCAGTTCAGATCTGCATCTAAAGTTGGGAGGCAGGCCTGTCTCAGTGAGAGAAGGATGCCTTCAGCCTAGGCAAGCAGGAGGGTACAGCTCAGCTTGCCTGCACGTCTGCCTGACCTCTCAGCCTTTGGGAGGAAGCTCTGTCTTTTATTGAGCACCAGGGGCTTAGCTGCTACCTGCATTTCTTCTTTCCTGTCAATCTGGCTGAGTCATTTGTCTCTCCACACCCATCCTTGTGCTGAGAAATTGTGAGGCCATCATCCCTCAATAATGGTCTCTATGAATCAGGCAGGAAGAGCCAGCTGAGAAGGAGGGGAGTCAGGACTGCTGTGTGTGGGTTTTAAAGCCCAAACTGGTGTGTAACAATATTGGTACCTTTATAGCTCAACTGCCATGAGCACATCTGGCATGTGATGGAGCCTAGGATTCCACTTACGGCTTTAACACTGATCCTGGGAATAGGCACAGCTTCCAGGGCAGAGAAGCCTTCTCTGTCCTTCCCCTACCCCACTCATCTCCTTAGTGCGGCTTTTCCAGGAAATGTTTTGAAAGTGTCACTGTCTTCCACCAAAGACCCAGCGCAACCCATTCCCGTCTTGGAGACTGGTCCAGTTGCTGCCAGGCCTATGTGTTGGGGATGACAGACAGACATTCCATGACTTAGAGAGATTCTTAAGAGAGGGACCCCCCCTTTTTAACATACTCTCTACTTTTGCTAAGTTTTCAGGTGCTACTTGTAGCCTTACACCCCTAATGCTCATTGTGCTTAGTCATGCTGGCTTCTGCCTGATGCCTCAGATACCTCTTCCTGCTGCCAGACCTGGGATTTTCATGTGCTCTGCAAACAGGAGCCGTGGGAATGGGACAGAACCACCAAAGTGGAGACCTGTTGACTTTGGCTGTGTATATTCTTCCAAAACATGCTGCTGGGAATGAAGTGGGGAGAGAAACGCCAGAGCTCATGCCTGCTCGTTTTCTCTCAGTGCTGAAATTCCCTTTGCTCAGACCATAAGGTTGATAGCCAATGCTGCCTCCAGCCTCTGAGGCCTTGGGCTTTGGGCGGCTCTTGCTTTGCCTGATGCTGGTGTCATGGGGAATAGACCACAGGGATCAATCCTGCCTTGATCCAGTGTGGAAATGACCCTGTGACTGTTTCCAGCTCTGTTGTCTTCTAACTGGGGCAATATTCGCCTGCTTCCTTGTGGTTCCATTTTAAATTTAACATGCAGCCAAGCTGTGGACGTGTCATTTGCCCTTCTATCAAAAATGAACCCACTGCCCACTCAGCCACTGGCCAGGTCATGGGAGCAAACTGGTCTTGCTCCATGGGAGCTAAGCAAAGCAGTGTTCTCTTGGAAGGCATCGCAGTGCACAATTAGCTGTCCTCTAAGAAAGTGAGGGGAAAACCAACAACAAAGAGCAGAGACCTTTAATAGTAACATACAAAGTCCTGAAAACTTTCTGTGATTGTTTCAGACTTGAAGCAACTGTGCCAGTGTGGCTGGTCGACACCCTTCGACCGTGTAAATATCCTGCTATTTCCTATTTTAATGTCTTCAGATTTAGTACTTGTAAATAAACACGCGCATCAAGGAGAGATTAAACATTTTTGCTAAATAATGTGATTTGTGTGGGTTTTTTCATGGCAAGGGGAGGGGTGGGATCCAGGACTGGCAATACCTCCTCTTCCTTAGGATGCCTTCCATCTTGCAACCATGATCAGCTGAGCATGGAACCCAGAACTCTGGCTCCTAGCCCTCTGTTCTAACAATGACCTGCGCGTCCTCCACCATGAACCACCACACTCCTTTGCCTTCAAGCTAATTGATGGGCACATGGGAGGATCTGTACCTGCCCCACTGCTCCCTGAACTTGGGGGTCTGGAGGGAGAGAAGTTGCTTGTCCCTAGCCATGTTTAATACACCCATTGCGTTGGTATCCTAGATGCCAGGAAGGGATTAGTCTGCAACCCACCTCAGCCCTGATCTTCAGTAATGCAAGTTCCTGGGAGAAGAGGGTCTCCCTGAATCCCCAAGCAAAGAGCTGTGGTGCAGGAGGGAACTGTGGCTCAAAGGGCTTGGGGCCAGCCCAGGGTCAATCCCTTTAAAAAAATTAAAAAAGGGTCCAGGCAGAGATGAAGGCTCCTGGCTGCCTGTGCCACTTCACCAGGGGAATGGCTCTGGTTCTAGGATGAAATGGCGGATGGGCTTGTCCCTTCTTCACAGCCCGCCATGCTGCAGCAGGGAGAGCCCGGAGGAAATGGGGCTTGAGACAAGCTGTAACTGGTGGTGGTACAACAGATTGGGGCGCAGGTCTGTGCTGGAGAAATGAGAGGTGACGGCAGTGACTTGTACGATGCATTGGGCAGACCAGGCCTCTCATTCTGGACTTGCCCCACCCCCTTCTAGTCCAGTGCTGGATGGATCCACCCAGATGTGCAGCTGCATTTCTAGCATGGCTCACAGCGCTATGTGATTCTTGTCCTGGCCCCTCTCCCGCCCCGCCAGCCTTCCAGGGCCTTATCGTTGCTGGAAGTGTGACTATGCCATCGGCTCAAGCCACACAAATCAAGACACCTTCCATCGCTCTCCTGAAGAGCACAGTCTTCTAGAAGTAGTGGAAGCCTGCGATTGCTCCACTCACGCCCTCTCCATGGGTAGGTATTTGGCTCTCTGTGGCCTGTCCAGCTGGATGACTTCTGTGTGTACCTCTCAGGGCTGCCCCCATGCTCCCTAATTGCCTCATCCAAGACAGCACATCCACATGCTCCAGGGAAGAGAAGGGCCCAGGCAGCTGCTCCTGGAGACAGTCGGTGCTGCATCTTCCTCTGCCCACGAGAGACTGAACTGTGCTGAGCACGGGGAACCTGAGAACCTGTCTGCGGTCGGGGGCATTTGAAGCCTGGTATGTCCTTGACCTGACCTCCCTGCCCCCAACGATTGCTGGGCTGGGCTGGCTCAGTGTCCTTCCCAGAAGGAACCCCTGCAGTCACCTAGCAGCGTACTCACACTGACCCTGCTAGCCCAGCCACATCCCATAGCATAGCACGCTGGACAGGCATCGGTGTGGGCGCTTCTCTAGTGCCATCCTGGCAATAACACAGCCCCAGCACTGGTTCTGGGGCCTGAGGAGACTCTTTGCTAATTTTTTCCCTGCCCCTTCTCCTGTGCTGCCTATCCCAGCTTTCACAGTGCCTGGGCCAGCCCCTCTGGAATTCTAAAATTGGCTTTGTAAATCATAGGCTTTTTTTTAATAGGCTTGTCCAATATGCTCTCTGTTCACCACATGTGGCGAATGGGGAATCTTAGTGTGGCAAATACAGCTCGGCGGGCTGGTGCAGCGGCTCAGGAACTCAGGCACCGCATCATACGGCTTCCAGGGCTGGGCGGCTCTGGCTGCGTGGCTCCAGTGAGTCACTGGGGGGTTAGGGCTGTGGTGGCAGGAGGGGTGCTGGAGGGGAGGGGCATGTGGTGTCTTGCTTTTGGACACCAGTGTTGTTAGCAATATATTTTTTGTGGGGCTGGGGGAGGTGTTGGACATGCTTTCTGCACTTTGGGTCACCTCAGGCCTCCTCTGCAACCATGAGGGTGAGAAACATCTTTAAAAAGCTCATGCCCCCACTCCTCATCACAGGATTCCAGGAACAGGGGCTTCCCTAAGTGCACCCCATGTTGTGAGACGGGGATCAGGCGGTGCACGTCTCTGGCAGTGCTTCCAGCCCCCTTTGGAGCTGCTGCTTTTAACAGGAAGTAGGACAGAGGAGCTACCAGGCTGAGCCGGCTGTGGGCCTTATTCTGTCATCTATGAACAATGGTAGTAGCTCACACTATGCCTCTGTCAGCCAGCCACGTGGTCTGCTGACTGGTCCGCAGTGGCAAAGCTCGCTGCGAGGGCTGCACCCACTCCTCCTTCCCGCTCAACACTGTCAGTGCCTATAGCAGGCCCACTAAGGCAGCTCACTTTGCTCGTCTGGTGCCTCTGGGGAATGGCCCTTTTCCTTTCGGTTTCTACCAGATTCGCCCCTCCCTGCAGCAACTCGCTGCTCAAACTGAGCTCTTAGCTGGTGCTTTTCACCCACTGAGCACAAAAGCATTTCCCTCAGGAGGGCGGTAGCATGAGCCCTCAGTTGCAGATTGTGAAACTGAGGCACGTAGCAGAACAATGACTTGCCCAAGGTCACTCAACAGGTCTGTGGCAGTGCCAGGACCAGCGGGCCGGTCTCCTTCATCGTTCATCATCTCACTAGAAACCACCGCTCCCGTCCTAGTGTTGTCTCCAGCTTCCCCTGAGATTTTTTTCATTGCCTCCCCCTTCAAACTGACTTGCTCTGCCTGCCTCACCCTTCGCTAGTATACTGCTCTCTCCTCACAGGAGTTCAGAGCTCACCTCTGGCCCACCAGGCCCTAGGAGTCCATCTTATGCTCCCCTTTCACCCTCTTGCTGGAGGAGGGTTCAGCAGCTTTGGCGGCCAGCAGAAACAAGGAGCGGAGCGGCCTGTCTGAGACCGCCTCACAGCATGCTGGTTCTGAGGCTCAACACACATGGTGCTGATCAGGCAACTCTGTCCATTCTGCAGTGGGCCCTCAGGGACAAGGCTCTGGGCCTGAGGCGCTGACAAGCTGGGCAAGGCATTGATGTCCCCTTCCACAGTCCTGCCTGATGTCCCCTTCCACAGTCCATGGCACAAGGCTGGGGAGATGGGTGCTGGGAGAAGGAGACAGCTGGGGAAGGGGCCCCTGAGCTAACCCCACCTCAGTGCAATTAGCCAGAGCTCTGAACCACAGCTCTGCTCTGGGCCTGGAGGTGGCTAGGTACGATGGGCATCCAGCCATGTGCTGGGCTGATGGTGTGAGGCAAGATTTCTCTGTTGTAGCTGAGGCTTGAACAGCATGTGTGGATCCTTCCTCGAGGTCCATAAGCCAGTTCAACACACAGGTGGCTGGGCGGGTGTACTGGGTCTCTCTCTCTCTCTCTCTCTCTCTCTCTCCCTACCATGGACTTATACCATTTCCCTACAGCCAGCCCAAAGGAAACTTTGGTGATCATGAGCCCACCCCTGCCACTTGCAAGTGACCCTGCTAAACAAAACCCAGCAGCTGGGCCCAGCTCTGGCCAGCTTGGTTCATTCCAAAAGGCACCTCTGGGTCCAGAGCACAAACCGAACTGGTCCTGTCTGATCCCCTGGAGAACACAAGGTAGGACACTGTCTCAACAGGGGTGGGAGCTGGAAGAATTGGTTCCATCTGCAGGTTGTTTACTAAATTCTTTTAAACGATTTGGTTTTACTCCCCCAGTTTCAGAGTTTCCAGGCCTTGTGATCAGATGCAAAGGAAACAAATCAATTTCACTGAGATGGGCGGGTGAGAAGCAAACAATGGACAACTTTCAGCATGTAGTTACCAAGTACTGGAAGCAAAAGAAACGAGTCAAGATCCTTTGAATGGGGTGGGGGGCTGGGGATCGCGCACACACAAGGCATTTTAATGCTTCTCTCCTCTGCTAGCTGCTGCTTTTTTCAGCTCTTGATTTTTTGTGTGTTGTTTAACTCTGTGTCTACATGGCAGATCTTACAGTGCTACTGTAGCTGCTCTATGCCAGCAGGCGAGACCCTGCCATCCCCCAATGAGCAGCTGTAGGTATGTTGGCAGGAGACACACGCCTACCAACTTAGTACTGTCCACACAGGAGTTTCTGGGGGTAATATTTATGTTATGAGGGGTGTGGCTTTTTCCTACACCCCACTGACTGACAAAAGCGCTAGTATAGACAAAGGTTTAGTCTGATCTGAGCCTGCCAGGCTTCTCACGCTTTTTTTCCTTTGCTTTGCCAGTCTCAAACAAGCCTAGCACTAAACTCTGTGTTTCCGACCCCTGGACTGGCCTACTCCACCCTCCTGTCTCCTGCTCTGTCTGTCTTTGGCCAAGGATCCATCCCCCACCGTCTGACTGCTTCTGTGGATCTCAGCCAAAGCTGTTTCCACTCTCTGCTGCTCCAAGCTGCTCCATCTCCCTCCCACCTCTTCTTCCAGGCCTTGGTCAAAGGCTTACGCCATGCCCTCCCCGCCTCCTGCTGCACCACAGCATTGGCTAACTGCTGCTTATGTATTCTCCTGTTCAGCTGGCTTGCATCACAAGGGCAGCTTCTTTGCCGCCAATTACTAAGCCCATAATGAGGGTTTTAAACTGCTTTCCTTGGAGTTGTCTTCCACCACTGGTAACAGGCATTGATTACGTTTCAAATGCATTGTTTTCAAGCAGTCATTTAAAAAAATTCCCATGGCCACCAGAAGGGAATCTAGATCAATGTGACAAACTAGTCATCAGTCAAAATCCATCATCTCTGGCAGGCTGGATACACTACAAACAGACATTTAAGGAGGCGACATGGAGCAGAAATGTGCTCAGTGCCCTAGTCCGTGTCATGATGCCCTAGTCCGTGTCATGACTGTGTCCTAAAAGAAGCTGAAGCAGAAGCAAAACCAGACTGAACAATAAGCAGGAAACTAAGTGGCCACCTTTCCATGATCTTTGGTGAGAACTCAACTTCAACTCTCACATCAAGGGCACAAGCTTCTGCCACATGAGTAAAGGAGTAATTCCATCTGCTAGCTAGCCATAGCAGGCAATTCTCTTTGCTTGGGCTAGCCACTAATGGCAGTGACACAATTACATCCAGTAAGGCCATTGTGTCACACATGTATTTGGTAAAACGGAACACAAACGCCATCTGGTCAAACACACAGCAGCCTGCCTTCAGAGCACGAGGGACCAACACATTCCATTGACTCCTTTCAGTTCCAAAAAATGCTTTGAGGGCCTGGTCTTGATATTTATGGCCTCCAGCAGCTTTAACTGGTCTTTCAGTGTGGCTCTCCTCTCTGTCCAGCATGTGCCCAGCCAGCTAAGCCTAAGAGGTAAATGGTGGTGGCTAGTGAACAAGGTGGGGGTCTTGGGAACTGACTTGGGTTTCAGTCCTTCCTCACTGAATCAGCGGGAACGTTACCAAGGCATTTGGTGGGAGCTGGATCAGACCTTTGGTGAAGGACAGGCCTTTGCTGCTAGAATATTAGCCTTCCTCAGGGTCTCCAGGGAGCTCCGCCTTCCCACCCAAGCTGTCCTGTAGCAATGGTTAACAAGTGGCCCAATGCAGGGTGTGGCAGATGGGTGATGAAAAGAGGCAACAGGGGGCAAAAAGAAATCAAATGAAAAACAAGGAGTGGAAGTAGAAGGCAAAAGTTCTGGGTTTGGGAAAAGGCTCGGGGTGCAGAGCTGGAGGGGCATGTTCCATATTTTTTGTTCTTCTTTTGCCTTTCCTTACTTCCCTTCTGAGTAGCTCTTTAAAGACTAACACAGTAATTTATTAGGTGATGAGCTTTTGTGGGACAGACCCATTTCTTGAGATCTCAAGAAGATCATCAGATCTGAGGAAGTGGGTCTGTCCCACAAAAACTCATCACCTAATAAGTTGTTTTGTTAGTCTTTAAAGTGCTACATGACTGCTGGTTGGTTTGTTAGCATACAGACTAACATGGCTACCTCTCTGTTACTTCCCTTTTGAGATATGAAATATCCACACAACCAGGAGAAATTTATCAACAAATTTCCTGACCCTGCAAGCTGTGAGACAGCTCCAATCTGCTCGCCTGCTAGGGAGACCGGCTGGTTTGGGGAACAGGAAATGGGGTACAGGCTCACAGAATCATAGAACACTAGAACTGGAAGGGACCTCAAGAGGTCAACAAGTCCAGTTCCCTGCCCTCTTGGCAGGACCAAGCACTGTCCAGACCATCCCTGATAGGTGTCTGTCTAAACCGCTCTTAAATATCTCCAGGGATGGAGATTCCACAACCTCCCTAGGTAATTTATGGCAGTGTTCAACCACTCTTGACAGTTAAGAAGTTTTTCCTAATGGCTAATCTACACCTCCCTTGCAGCAGTTCAAGCCCATTGTACCTTGTCCTGTCCTCAGAGGCCCTTTCCCCTCTAGGGAATGGCAACCTGGAGTCAGTTTCTGAGCAATAAATAAACTATCTGGTGCCTTTCCTATCTAGGGGCCACAGGATCCAGCAACCTTCTCCAGACTTGAATCGACACCAAGTTCACTGCAGGATCAGGGTGTAATTAACGCTCCATGAGAAATGATGAAACTGACTCTGTGGACAAGTCTGTCGAGTACAGGAGGTAAATAACCTGAAAACATTGAATACCGTTTTTTTCTCTAGCACTTTGTTCTAGGACTTTTCAGCATTACTTGGAAAAGCAGCAGATTAGAACAGCAATCTAAACCTGTCTAGAATGAATGCTTTTCACATGATGCTGTGCTCCTAAATAGCCACCGTTTTTTAAAAAAAAAAACTGATGAGCGTAAGTCAAGCACTTGGAGTGAATGTTACATTAGCCTTGTTACGCACATCCTTTGTATTTTACAGTGTGCACATTGCTCTCTTACATTTTATGGCATACATTTTGCATTGAACATAAACAGTAATAGGCTAAGCTATGCACTACATCCAAAATGTAGGCATATAAAATGCTACATAGTTCTGACATGGAGGAATTAATGTAGCTGTTGCAACCGTAGCTTTAGTACTTTGACTGTTTGTGATGGGGAAAGTTTAATGCTGCATGAGTGTAGCTACTGGCTTTGGTTTCATAAAGAAAGTGGGAAAAGGAGGTGGGGTGGGGGACAGGAGAGGAAGGATTGGTTGTCCTTGTTAATGTTAGAACTTACATGGTCTGAATTCAGGTTTGAAATCCTCACCTCAAAGAACCAGATGGTACAAGTTTCCATCTCCGCTTTCCGCAAGGCAGGAGTTTCACTTTCATGACAGCTCAGTCACTGCAGCGGCTGAGCTGAGACGCTGGCTAGGAACCATGGTCAGATGGTAACAGAGAGGGAGCCGGGCTAGTCTATATACTATCAAAACAAAAAAGCAGTCCAGTAGCACTTTAAAGACTAACAGAATAATTTATTAGGTGATGACTGGTAAGGCTATGATCTGAAGAATTGTGTTTGTCCCATGAAAGCTCATCACCTAATAAATTATTTTGTTCGTGTTTAAAGTGGTCAGATGGTTGTAACAAGCAGTGAACGTTGCATTGGCCTTCTCATCTCCAATGATTGCATTTGGGGGAGTGATTTTCTCCTGTCCCTTATGTTAAGCGGGCGTGTGGGCTGCTTGGGTGGCTTTGTTTGGTGGTTTCCATGATAGTAGTCAGTGCCAGAGGGGTAGCTGAGTTAGTCTGTATCTTCAAAAACAAGAAGTCCTGTGGCACCTTTGAGACTAACAGATATTTTGGAGCATAATCTTTCGTGGGCAAAGCCCCACTTCGTCAGGTGCATGAGTCACTCCAAAATGATTTGATGCTTATGCTCCAAAATATCTGTTAGTCTCTTAAGTGCCACAGGACTTCTTGTTGTTTTTATAGTCAGTGCATTTCAATAGAGTCACTTATAACGTTCCTCAGCAATTATCCCATGGCAACACAGGAACAATGTGTGTTGTGATGTCACCTCTGTTGATGCCTCTTGCTCACAGAGGAAGGCTAATTTAGTCCCTGCTTGAGCCAGTCATCCAATAAGAGGAGACAGTCCAGCCTTTCTGGGGTTTTCAGCCTAGGGGGAAGCCACCTCTGACTGGCTGCTCTTCCCCAGCAGCACCTCCTGGAGAAGAAGTGGGTCTGTCCCACGAAAGCTCACCTAATAAACCATTTTGCTAGTCTTTAAAGTGCTACTTGACTGCTTTGTGTTTTGATAGTGTATAGACCAGCCCGGCTCCCTCGCTGTTACTGTCCTGGAGAATAGTATGAGGAACAGAACTGGAGAGAACTGGATATAACTGTGGGATGGGAGGAACTGGAAAGCACCAGCTTGGATTACACAGCAATTAACTAGCTCACAAGCGAGTGCAGGGAGGGCAGAAAGGCTTGTGCACCAGGCCCTGGGAAAGGCAGAAGCAGACCGGCTAGCGACTTGGTGCCAGTTGTTAACAGGAAGCCCCCTTGGGACTAGCTCAAAGGCCACTGTGTACTTTCCCTTCTCTCTCTGATCATCAGGGGAATGGGAAGATGAGCAAGCAGTGTCCCAGTACTCGCAGCTGCTGCCATCCCCCCACCCTCTCACAATAGCACCCGTATACACAGCCAACAGCATCCCTCAGTGCGGCCTTAACTTATGCCTCAGCTTCAGCAGTCTCCATGCAGCTTTAGATGTTTGACCTGTCCAGGCCCCTCCTGTGATGGCTGGCTCGTCTCTCTACCCTGCATGGCGAGATGGCGCCTCGCTGGCTTTGTGCTGGGTATAGAAACCTCCCTGGTTCCAAGAAAATGCCCGGAGAAAAGCACTAGGGCCTCCTTACAACAGACTTGCTAGCATGGAGGGGTGGCAGGAAAACAATCATTTGAACCAGTGGTGTTCTATCTCCCATTGCAAGATAAGTGACCACTGATGGGCTGTGTTACTGCCAGTATGGAAATTCACTCTCTTTGTATTTGCCAAGTCCCAAAACATTCTGGGAAAAGGAGATCTTTACTGCGTGCGTTAATAAAACACTGTGTAGGCACAAGTCCCTGCCAAAGCCCTCCTTGGGGGGAGCTTTGGGAGATGGTAAAATTAACGTGAATTCCAGTAGGCTTGTGCTAGTTCCACTGAGGCTATAAGGAGTTTCACTGTTGATTTAAATAGGGTCAAGATGTCATACCAGCTCTTTTGAAGGACCATTTGGCGATGATAGCCATCCTGCTGCTCTGTAATATTACTATTAATGCCAGAAGATGGTGTCTTAGAGAATCATAGAAAAGTAGCAATAGAAGGAACCATGAGAGTTCATCTGGTCCTGTCCCCGGCACTGAAGCCGAACCAAATAACCTAGATCGTCCCTGACCAGTGTTTATCCAACCTGCTCTTAAAACCTTCAACGATGGGGATTCCACAACCCACATTGGAAGCCAATTCTGCAGCATAACTACCCTTATGATTAGAAAGCTTTTCCTAATAGCTAACCCAGTGCTCCCCATTTTCTCTTGTCCTACCTTTGGTGGACAAGGAGACCACTTTATCACCATCCTCCTTCACCACGCAACATAAGGGAAGACTGTTACCAGAATCCTACCTCAGTCCTCTTGTCTCAAGACTAAACACGCCCAGTTTTTTCAAATCTTTTCTCATAGATCAGGTTTCTAAAGCACTGACCATTTTGGTTGCTATCCCCTTCTTATAATTATAGCCAGTTCTCGTCTCTGCCCTCTCTCTGTGAAACACACGCATGCCTTGCTTAGGCAATGCACAGAACCTACAGATATTAGGTGCATGTTGGCCATGTCTACACTAGCCCAAAACTTTGAAATTGCCATGCAAATGGCCATTTCCAAGTTTACTAACGAAACGCTGAAATACATATTCAGCGCTTCATTAGCATGCGGGAGGCCGCGGCACTTTGAAATTGATGCGGCTCGTCCAGATGGGGCTCCTTTTTGAAAGGACCCTGGCTACTTCGAAGTCCCCTTATGCCTATGAGCAGATGGGAATAAGGGGACTTCGAAGTAGCTGGGGTCCTTTAGAAAAGGAGCCCGGTCTGGACAAGCCGCGTCAATTTCGAAGTGCCGCAGCCGCCCTCATGCTAATGAGGTGCTGAATATGTATTTCAGCGCTTCATTAGTAAACTTGGAAATGGCCATTTGCATGGCAATTTTGAAGTTTTGGGCTAGTGTAGATGTAGCCATTAGGTTCTCCTGACTCCTGCTCCTCAGTAGCGCCATTAGCCTTACATCGGAATCGTTGTTCTCCAGTGCCTGCTTGGCTGTCTCTTTCATCTCCTGTTCAATGTGATAGCCTTGTTGTGCTCCACCCCAGAAGTGGCTCTGCAATACATGGCAGAACATGTGTTGCATCCTCCACTAGTGCCCTGTTCACTGGCGGATAATAGCCTACTTATTACTACCAGCTAACAAAGCTACTAGTTTAGGTCTAGTGAACGAGGGCAGTGCTGAGGATATAAAAATCTCGACTTCAAACTCTACTGATGACACAGGGGTCAGCAACCAAATAGCAAGAAGAGCTTTTTTTTTTTTTCCCTCCATATTTGGTTAAAAAAAACAAAAACAAAAACTCAGTAATTCAAGAGCTGCAATGCATGTGAATGAGAGATGGTCCTTAACAAATGAAGTCAAGCCATCCTGCTCATAACCCATAGCTTAAGAACAGCGCGCACACAGGCTGCATCTCCACTAGGAAGTTCTTTTGGAAAAAACTGGGCCTTTTCCAAAAGAACTCATGGAGCGTCTACACACAAAAGGTGCTCTTTCAAGCTGAAATTGAAAGAAAGCAGCACTTCTTCCGGCTGACCTCTTCCTCTCCCAGAGGAGGAAGATTGCCTTTTTCCAAAAGATTCTTTTGGAAAAAAACGTGTGTAGATGCACCAGGGCCCTTTTTTCAAAAGAGCAGTCCTCATGGGGCTGGATTTTTTTTTATCTCTGGCCCATTCTTTAAAAGGAGTGGGGCTGTGTGGCCACTCTCTATTGAAAGAGCAGATTGATTTATGTGTGTGGATGTGCTCTTTCAAAAGAAGTTTTTTTGGGGGAGATCTTCTGGAAGAACTTCTTTCAAAAGATCGCTGTAGCGTAAATGTAGCCAAAGTGATTTGTAATGCAATACATATTTACTGCAGGATGTTCCCAAACTTTTTACATATTCTATTTCCTCACACTTTACATGTGTGTGTTTATACCACTGTCAACCTGACTTTCACTCCCGAACCTATTTTAATTATGCTAATTTTACTTCACATTTAATTTCAGTTTTCTTTCTTAAAATATGTCTTGCTCTTCACAGCAGGAATGCCGCAAGCTTCCCTTTCATTTTCAGAATCAAGACTTTACTGGCAGCATGAGCTAAACACAGATTCAGTATCATATCCCACAATGCACTGCACATATTAAAGGGGGTTTTCCAACATTTCAAGATCACATACTGTTTGATATTTAGATATGAGTTGTTCAGTGTTGGGGTTTTAAACGTTCACCATTTATCAAAAATAATCAGGAGTGGGTTTTTTTTGTTTTTTTAAACTGTGCAATTATATCATTGGGAACCGCAAAGAAGTCCTTAAAGGGCTACATGTGGCAGACCCCTTCCCATGTCATTACAAAGTGATGTTTGTGTAGGGCCTGGAGCTGAAGAAAATATCAGCTCTTCCTCCAAATGAAAGTCAGTAACACATTAGCAGAGAGTGCGATTCCCCTTCCCCTCCACTGGCTTGTCCAGGATGGATAAACACCCTACTACTGCTACCTGGTAATGGTGTTGCTCCATTAGCTCAAATGGTATACACTTGTGCTGTAGACCTCCACATCCCTGCTGGTGACCCATGAAGCCAGGAAGCTGCATGAAGTGATCCCTGTGACTTGTTTGTGTCTGGTGAGTCTGGACTTTTCCCCTTTCTTTGCGCATGCAGCACCCCGGCAAAAGGGATGGAAGTTGTGATGTAAAAGCAGGTTCATAGGAGGATGTTAATTACTGTTGTAGAAGGTGCAGTGGCCTGCCCCTGACTCAGAGACCGAGGAGGCCTCCCAGAGACCTTGGTGTGTGGGTCCAGAACACCTGTGCCCTGCCCCACAGACAGCAGCACCTGGGGCTAGAAGTGCCAGAGACGGGACCTGGGTCTCATTAAAAGGCTGGCCTCTTAGTGGAGCAGAGGCTTCTGACCGCCGAAGGGCCTGCTCCGGAGCACCAGGCCAGCAAGAGCCACCAGCCAGCTGCCCTGACCACACCGGGCTGCAGCCAATCTACCTTTGGCCCAGTACCTGGACTTCCCAGATCGACCGGGGTCCTCAGGCCCTCAGTGAGCTCCACACCCTGAGGACCATCCTGAGCCAGTGAGCCTGCACATTACCAGCTACCCCGAGGGCCCGGACCTGCCTGCACCACCAGGTCCCCCCGCCACCAGTCACCCCGAGGCCCCAGCATGGCAGGAGCTGGAGATCCTGCTGGCCACTAGCAATCCCAAGCCCTTGGACCTGCCGGAGCCTACAATCCTGCCTCCTGTCCACTCCCTGAAAGCTGTGGAGATGCCTGACTGGCCAGACCTGCCAGCCACCACTTACCCAGCGGACGCCCACCTTCTTGACCTTCCTGAGGACATGCGTGGGACCAGTCACCGATGGAGGCAGAGATAGGAAGCAGCCTGGGGAATGCTCCACCAGAGCCCATGGTAGTGCATTGCAGTCCGGATCCGCTGGTGAAAGCTGCTGTTAGGGGCTGTGGGCTGGGGCACAGTGGAGTGGGTGGGCCTGTGCCCCCCCACCCCAGAGAGGCAGCCTTTCACCTCTCCCAGCTCATACCAATTTTGTTGGGGGTACGGCCTGGCCCTGTGCTAAGGTAAACTCCGAATCAGGGCCCAGGCGACCTAAACTGCTGTTTGTTTGCTGCCGCACTCTGAACCAGGGCCCGAGTGACCCAATCGGCTAGTGGTTTGTCCGCTGCCCACCCTGCATCAGGGCCGGAGCTCCCTAATGGTGTTTTGTTGCTGCCTAGGCTCCCTGAACTGCTTGTTTGATGTTTGCCCAGACCTAGGGCCATGATAGAGCTGCAAGCCAGCCCTGCCCAGCTCCTGGGTGCTTATATTACATGCCTGCAGCCCTGTTAAAGGGGACTAGACTCCCAGGGAGACAGCTATCTGCCCAGACTGGGGAGCGGTGTGGAGGCCTGCATCATCCAAGAGGGGGCGCACTCCATTGGCCGACCCCTCTACACTGTGCAAAGTGCTTTTCTGCTGCCTGGATGGACGGACTTCGACTGCTTCTCCATAATCCTCCAAATTTTATAGCTTGATCCAAAAGAGAGCCAGAGCGCTGGTTTGGCACGAGGTGTTCTCTGTAAATCTCCCCCATGTGCTTGCTACTTGCAGGTCCATTCTCCTCCAGGTACTTACTGGTGTTTCTCTCAATCTTTGTTCCATTATTTTACTGGAGATGGAAATTTAAACTTCCCAAATGGTTAAAAGCAAAATCTCCTAAGATCCCATGACAGATAGGGCTCACTGCAATCCAAATTGCACTAGCATCTCCAGGGAGTGAGCCCTCCTAGCAAAGCCACACAGGCTACAAAGACAGCAATAAATGTCTTTGTTCCCAAGTTCTATGCACCGCTAAGCAGAAAAGGATTATAAGGGGCTGGGAATGGTTGTGTAATCCACAAATGCACTTTATTTGATTAAATGATAAAACGTGAACCTTCCAGCAACAGCATGTACCAGTGGAGACACGACTAATCCGGTAAATCATCAGCCACGGCTGCAGCAAGCTAAAAAGCCAGACTTTCAAAAATCTCCATGAATGTTCCCAGCCCTGCCCTGCTCTGTTTGTCTAGAGTCTCCAAAGTACCTTATCTTCATTGACCCATTTGCTGGCTCCTATTAGGAATTTAATGCGTGATCCACAAGGCCGTGAATGCCCTCGGCCATCCATTAGAGGCTGGGGATGTCTGCACTTTGATCACTGGGTGTGACGGCAGCTTGTTGACATGCCCGAGCCAGCTTGAATCTAGCTCGCTCAGATACAGCTGTGTCCAATTAGCCTGGGTTCCAGGTGGGCTTGTGCAGTTGTGCTAATGTCTGCTCTGCTCTGGTCCTCAAGCTCACTCAGTTAAAGCTAGCTGGGGTATAGCTACAGGAAATGCAAAGGGTCTGGTAGAAATGGGACCTGGAGTGTATGTGTTGTACTTACAGGTGTATTAGTGACAACTCAGTGAAATGTTTCTACATATTGCACTTGTCCCATAGCTCCTTGCTGTTGCTAATCTCTATGCATTGCCAACCCATGTGGGGCTTCCACCCGACAGTGCCCCTGCGAAGGAGTGATCATGATCCTCGTTTCAGCAATGGGGAAATGGAGGCACAGTTTGTTCCAGTGTCTTGAGCAGGCTCATGTAGTGGGTCAGTGGTGAAGGAGGGACTGCTCTTGATTTCGATTTCTAGCCTCTACACTTTTTGTGTTTAAACTCTTGTTGATTTCTTTGTTTATGGTGGTCTTAAAATTGTACCTTACTGTCTCAATCATCTTCCTGTCCACTTCAGAATACCCCCCCCTCTGTTTTAAACTCCTCATGGACTCCTCTTCACCCTCCCTCACTGAGCCCGCATCCCACTCTTGGCCTCCTGTGGCCTGTAGCTGTTTCCTCTGTATGTGCTCTGCCTGCCCTGTTTCCCTCATGTTCCTGGTGCTGTCTCCTTTCCCAGGTGTTTCCCCTTTAAAGTCACCCCAATCCTTCCATTCCTGTCCTTTTGTTATGCCTACGCCAAGTCCTTGTAAAGCTGTGGCCCTAGGGCACCATCAAACAAATGTGTTGCCTCTGTGTGTAATCTGCATTGTGTTACTCCATGGAACATGTGAGAGCTGTGAATGTCCAAGTTCATGTGTGTCTACACACAGGTAGCTTCCAGAAACTGTCCCCTCCCCAAACCTCCTGGGCTAGCAGAAAAGTCAGCTTGGTGCAACAGCAAGCTGGAATAGTCATAGGGCCAGTTATGTTTTTCTTGTGCCTGCTATTCTGAAGGTGACATAAACTATAGGGTAATTCCTGATGTTTGAAGCAGAGAAAACTCCCATTGTCTTCAATGGGGTTACAGATGAAAGTCCTCAAGGTTTGGCCTTAAAGCTGAAGTACTCTGCATTGAAATGCAGCTAACTCTGGGGTGGAACACAGGAATTTAAAAGCCCAAAGTGATGCTATGTAGGTTTAGCACAGGGAAAATCCCCCTTGAAACCATGTGCGGCTTTGCAGTTAGTCAAGTGTTCTGGCCAAGATCCAATTAGGCAATGCTTTACCTCTCCCATGGTTCTTCTTATGAGGGATCATGGATGACCCTCAGCCCGTGGGCTCCAGCGAAGGCTTTCCCTCCCCCTGGAACTCTGTTTTTGTTGCTTTGTTCTGAGCTTTACAGCGGCCAACTTTGAGTCCAGAGTGCGCCACTCATCTTCTTAAGCCATGTGCAGCACTGACCAGCAAGACAGCTCCATATTCGTCCTTATCCTGAGAGGCTTAGCCATTAAAAATGTCATTAGACTCAGCTTCATCTAGACTTAGCAAAAGGCCAGACAGAAAAAGCTCCATCACTAGCTGGTCACAGAGCTTATGAGTTCTGCTTGCCTGGCAGGTCCGACTGCAGTGTGGTGTTGTGGCCCCGGTGGCTAATAGCAGTCTTCAGTACAGTACGAGCCTGATACAGGCTGCTCATGCACAAGGATAGGAGGGTAGCTGTGTTAGTCTGTAGCAGCAAAAATGGTAAGTCCTGTGGCACCTTATAGACAAACAGATATTTTGCAGCATAAGCTTTCCTGGGCAAAGACCCGCTCCATCATCAGATGACAAAGCTTGTCTTTGCCCAGGAAAGCTTGTGCTCCAAAATATCTGTTACTCTATAATGTGCCACGGGACGTCTCGTTGTTTTTGCTCATGCAGGGGGTGCGGGAAGAGATCCTCCTTCTTCTTCCCCTATCACCAGCATGTGCGCACCTGTTAAGAGAGCAGCTTGAATACTCCACTGCATAGGATGCCCCCCCGCCCCCCCGCACTACAGAACTGCTGCTGTGCATGCTCTGACTCTGCAGTGAACCTGCACCAGACGTAGTGTCGGGAACAACGGGCCACACACATCAGGGCCTGCAACTAGAGCATTACCAGTGCCTAGGGGTAAGGAGCTCCTGTAGAGCTACTCCATGGCTTGTCTACTGGCCACATCATGGACAGGCAGTATGGGACAGCACTGGGAGGCCCTAACTGCAGTGCAGCCGCAGCCAGTGTGTTCAACCCAGAGCAGCAGTGGGAGAGTGCAGGGCCTCCTGAAGCAGCATGGAATAGCTGGGAGAATGATGCCGATTAAGTGCAGTCAGCGTGGTGCCAGCAAGGCCTGGGCTTTGCTATGAGAATATCCGTGAACGTACATGAGGCATCTAGGCACCAATACCAGACGAGCTGCCTGGGGGAGAGTTTGTGTCATGTGCCCCCCCCCCGCTCTCTCTCTCTCTTGCTCCTGTGACACACAAAATAAGTAAACCTGAGATTCCCAGAGCTGCTGAAAGGTGTTTGGTCCCCGAGACCCAGTGAAGTGAATGTGGAATTCAGGTGTGAGATCCCTTAGTTCAGGGGTGGCCAACTAGACAAATTGGAGGATTGGGCCAAAAGAAACCTGATGAGATTTAACAAGGAGAAGTTCAGAGTCCTGCACTTGGGACGGAAAAATCCCAAGCATTGTTACAGGCTGAGTACTGACTGACTAAGTAGCAGTGCAGCAGAAAAGGACCTGGGGATGACAGTGGATGAGAGGCTGGATATGAGTCAACAGTGCGCCCTTGTAAGCAAGAAAGCTAATGGCATATTGGGGTGCATTAGGAGAAGCATTTCCAGCAAATCTAGAGATGTTATTATTGCCCTCTACTTGGTGCTGGTGAGACAATCCAAGGCATCCTTCAATCTGCGTAAACTATGGATCATGCCCTTCGTAACTCCATTTAAGATCGTCATTTGCAGTGTTGACTGTGACTGTGGGGGCCCACACAAGAGTGACAGTCCTTGCTACATCTGCTGCATATGTAGTGGGTGTCTGGCAGGTCCTGGCTGTCCTTTCTACGGGCTCGCTTCTCCTCTGCCAGCTGTCTGATCTTCATCTCGCCCGTCTGAACGCCCTTGTGTAGTTCCTGCTTCCAGCTGCTGTGGTCGTCTGCCAGCTCTTCCCAACTATCTGGGTCGATGTCTACCTCCTTGAAGTCCCTCTTACAGACGTCTTTGTAGCACAATTGGGGGCATCCAGGAGACCACATCTAGAGTATTGCTTCCAGTTCCAGGCCCCCCAGTACAGAAAGGATGTGGACACATTGGAGCGGGTTCAGTGGAGTGCAATGAAAATGGTCAGGGAGCTGGAGCACGTGACCTATGAGGAGAAGCTGAGGGATTTACACTTATTTAGTTTGCAGAAGAGAAGACAGAGGGTTGATTTGACAGCAGCCTTCCGCTTCCTGAAAGGGAGATCTAAAAAGGATGGAGAGAGGCTGTTCACAGCGGTGACAGATCGCTCTGCTTCATGGTCTGAAGTTACAGAGGGAGAGGTGTAGGTTAGATATTAGGAAAAACTGTTTCACCAGGAGGGTGGGGAAGCACTGGAATGTGTTACTGAGAGAGGTGGTGGAATCTCCATCCCTAGAGGTTTTTAAGTCCCAGCTTGACATGGTGCTGGCTGGGATGATTTAGCTGGGGTTGATCCTGCTTTGGGCAGTGGGCTGGACTAGATGACCTCCTGAGGTCTCTTCCAGCCCCTGGATTCTGTGATGCCAAGTCAGATGTCAGGGTTGGTCCTGTCCTGGCATGTGGCCATATGGTACGGGTGCTGCCCTGGGGGCTCTTGGATGTGGAATGGTTTCCAAAGGAGCATGAGCTGGAGCAGCAGTGAAGAGTCCTTTGACATGTGCATGGTGAACACTCTCAAACCTGGGCTTTATTTCCGGCCATGGGTGATGATTTTGCTTCCTCTGAGCTTCTGGCGGGAGGGGGAAGAAATCCATAAATTGTGAAGGCAGTAAAGGCTGAGTGCAAGCACCACCCTCCTCCTCTCCCCGCTTCCCTCCCTCGCTAATGAAAATCACAGTCACTCCAGGAGGGAACATGTTTCTGTTTGTTCTTTGCTTTAAACATACCACTAAAAAGCCCCTGTTTTCTTGGCTTGCACTGTAGCTGGGGATCATTAGCAGCTGGTGGGCATCGAGCGATGCACACTGATGAGTGATGAGCAGTGATTCCCCCATCCCACTAAAGCAAATTATTGCTACAGGAAAATGACCACCCAGATGCATGGAATTAAAGCTGGGGTATTGATTTCTTTGGAATTGCTTAGCTGCAGACTGACAGCCCTAGAGACAAAAGCCATTTCCTTCTCCCCAGGACCTGTGCGGCAATGGGAGTGTCATGGCAGGCTTCCACCAGTGCTTGTGTGTAGCCCTTTAAATCAAGGTCTCTCAAAGGGCTTTGCCAAGATAGGCCACTGTTGTCATTGCCTTTCTGCCAGTGGGGAGACTGAGGTGGAATGAGTTGTCCAGTGTTGCACCATGATTCAGCCAAAGATCTGAAACCAGATCCCTGTCTTCCACCTTGGAGTCCCAGCCTACGTACTGGCTTCCAGTGGAGAAGGTGAATCCAGCCTGCGTGTCAGCTGAGTGTATGGACGCTTGGATTCATGCTAATTATTTTCCCAGTGCAATGGGACAAAGACAGTATGAGAGTCTAAATTCACACAGCCTGAGATTTTACAGCAATTCAGTCACCATTTTTGTGGCCAACCCCACAGTTGCCCTTGCTGGTAGCCCCGGCAGGTTTCTCCACTAGCCTACCTGCCCACTGTGTAAAAGCATTTGGCTAGCTCCTTGTCCTCCTTGTCCAGCCAAGGCTGTCTCCCCACTGACCTTGCAGAGGGCATAAAACCAGAATCCTTTTATTTGCACACTAACTAACAGCTCCTGTCCTATTGCCTTGAGAGTGAGCCTCTGATTTCCAGGTCACTGCTAGTGGAACTAGCTGGCTGCTGCTTAGAAAGGTGCCTTCTTTCTGAGGCTTGTAATTGCTCCGTGGAGATGCTTGGAGCGAAGTCTTGGTTCCATTAACTCATGATTATCTGAGCAGGGAGACAGCAGGGGTGAAGCAGGGATGCACTGGCCAAGGCTAAAGACCATGACCAAGAATCTTTGTGATGACTGTCAAAACCAATTTATTGGGAGCTGAAGTCAGCTGAGGAATAACATTGCAGGGGAGCCCAACTACTGTTCATTCGCCGCACCGTGATTCACAGCCCTGCAGGCCTGCTAGGTGAACTCCGGGACCTCAGTTGTCCTGGCCCTCCTGCATGTCACCCCAATAATCGAGGCTCTTTCGGCTGCTCTGATGCTAAGGTGTTAAGTCAATGTAAGTAGTCAGAAAGCTTAGGGCATGGCCACATGCCCAGCTCCTAGTTCAGATGGACACAGAGATCATTCTCACATTAGTCTCCTTCTGCGTCAGTTATTAATCACAGCAATCAGGTAATGAATTGGCCTCATCTTCCATCTGCTGGATGGCATCTGAATGGCTCAACTTTCAGTCAGAGGCAGTGTACGGCTCGAGCAGGTTCTCTTTGAGTGCAAGTGGTGGAGCTCCGTGCTTCATGAGCACCTATGTTGTTATCGGAGGCTATGGATTTGATTCTGTACAGTGCATTTCTGGCCCATCTTTAGCACAAAGCACTTGATAAACAATCAATTATTAAGCCTCCCAATCCCCCATTCCTTGGTCTCAGGGTCTCATTAGCTCCACAGGGGAAACTGAGGCATGGGACATGTCTGTGGACTGCCTGACGTGTCACAATGAATCAGTCAGTAGTAGAAACCCTCTCACTCCAGTTCCTAGCTGCATGTTGAAAACCACTAGACAGTTCTCCCTTGTGTTATAGTTCTTGTGTTACTGGAGCATCCACAATTCCCTGGGCATCCTGAACTGGGAGTTTTATTCCTGCCCCAACTGGACTTTCATTAACAAAGTTCTCCAGCCTTGTAGCCTATTCTTACAGAGTTCTCTTCAACCTGGTGGTAGCCCAATTTCCTTTGCCCATATGATGGTTGTCCTAATTATAATTAAAACAGGGAATGCTGTTATCAAATATTTTACTGTTCTTGACAAACCCAGAAAATGAGTTAAATTAGTGACACATGGCAAAAAAAGCAAGTGAGTTGGTGTGAATGTAGAGAGAATTTAGTGAGGCAGAGTGATTTAATTTTTTGGCCCTTGTCAGCAACAAGAAGCCAGCACAGAAAGTGCCGACAAGCCATATTGGGGATGTTACTCGCTTCGTAACTTTCGGGGTCCTGCTTCGCCTGACCCCTCCCTCCTGTTGGATGCGTGGATCTGAATATTTTTTACTAATTTCTCTCAGACCGGTTACCATGGCAGCAAAAGCCATTAATTAAGGGAAGAGCAGGCTGGTCTGATATAGAAGGAGGTGGGCCCCTGTACTAGACACAACCCCTAGGTTGACCCCAAGCAGAAGGTGGGATGCTGTCTAGATGGCTCAGTGATCTGATTTGACAGCTAAAAATGTGGATTTAAATTTAGCTCAGGGCATATGCACTACTGATATGCAGGCTTGGACCCCTACTCCCTCATCTTCTGGGGCAGATGCAGGCTGAAACTGTGACCACGACATTGGTTCTCTCTACCAAAGGACAGCTAAAACCTAAACTGTTCTCCAGCTGTGGTCAATGGGGGCTGCTTCAGAATGCTTCAGGCATATGTCTCTAGAAGCCATGCTTGATATTTGGCTCCTTGGCAAGAGCAAAATGGTCAAACATGAAGAGCCAGCCTGCTTTGGGGTCTCATCTCCATCAGCAAATAGGCTTAGCGGTTTGGTTTTCTTGGGAGCACATGTGGAATGTATGCATGAAGTTTTGTGAAAAGGCTAAGGGGAAGCCAGGAGTGTGGGGTTTGGTCTGAAGGCTGCCATGTTTGTGCTCACGAGCATGGGTCTTCCACCTTGTTCTTATGAACATCAGTCTGGCTACTGGTGTCTGGTAAGTGTGGGCAGGGGTGCTGAGAGCCACTGAACCAAACTATAAAACCCCTATGTAATGGAAACCACTTCCGGTCAGCAGCTGCCCCAGCACCCCCTGCACCTCTGGCTCCAGCACTTACGAGTGTGGGTCTCCAGAACTGCTGTCTGTAGTAGGAGAGGTGCCCTGCCTCTTCATGCTTAGCCCATGGGATGATGGTGCAGTGAATGGGGGACAAAGGGGTATGTCCTCCCCATGGAGCACCACCTTGTAGTGATGGGGAAGCTTGCCTGTTTCAGTGCCCCCCAAAGCAATGCTGCTTGGAGTCATGCACTTGCTTAGGGTCACCCATGGCAGAATGGTCAAGGGCGAGGTTCTGGACAAAGTGTGAGCCAAGAAGTCGCCAGTGGCAAAGCAGATGGAGGATAACTGCATAACGGAGATGGAACTGTTGTGTAATGTTGTAAAGCTGTGAAGGTAGATGAAGGCTGCAGCTAACAGAGGATTTCCATTCTTCATGGTGTCCATGCTACTGGTTTCAATCCATCTAGCTGTGAAGGACAGGGTGGTGACTGCTGTGCACCCGTTTCTCCACTTTAAAAGAAGTCCTACACAGGCATCTTCCAGTTTTGGTAAAACAACACTTGCACAAGTCAGAAGTCCAGTGGCAATTGACAAGTGGCAATGGCAACAGGACCATGAGATCCAGAAGTTGCTAGTCATAGACCGGCACATAGCCTGGTGGGTGTTTGAAATTTGATCATACTCGGCAATGAGTGTTCACCATCATTGTTGTAATCTGGGGGTTTGTCTGTGCGGCATGCTGCCACTCCTCAATGAACTTCTTCAAGGATCCCATTTCCAGCCTTCCATGCTGTGCATTGCGGGAAATGGTGCCTGCAGGCCAGGAAGGTTTGGCTTCCTGTGAACACAGACCCCCCTTGGGCTGCCAGTATTGGTTACAAAACATTTCTGGCAGCTGTGGCCACTTGTGCCTCCAGTGGGCAGGGTGTGGCAGAGCCAGCAGCCCAGCAAAGAGGTTTGGTTCTGTTTGAAAGCACCATTGCTAAGGGTTTAGTGTCTGGCCTCTCCAGTCTCCAAACTGCCCACTAACGCTACAACTTTCCTCAGAGGACAGCACACTCTGTGTGTGTGTGTGTGTGTGTGTGTGTGTGTGTGTGAGTGAGAGAGGGAGGGAGGGAGGGAGGGAGGGAGGGAGACATACGGGTGACTCTCGTTTTCTCAATGGCCAATGCTAAGCTTTTCCTAAGAGGCATGTCTCCTCAAGGAGACCGAGTTGTGGCTGAGTTCATTTGGAACCAGTTGATAAATTCTGCTGACGCTAGCTCAAAGCAGGCAGGGATAAATCGTCAAATGCGGTGCCTGAAGGCATCTTTAAAAATTCACAGTTGTGTTTCAGTCACGGCTGCACCTGATTCATAGCCAGCCTACTGCTTTAAATGCAGTTTTTAACTGAAATTTGGGTCCCAGCATTATTTTCTACACTTATTACAATGACTATTTTTGTTCATCGTGGAGCACAGAGAACAAAACAAGAGGGGGGGAGGAAGAAAAGGTTTAATATTGCATCCTCCCCCCCAGCAAGGTGTGTCCAGCTCCCCACACCCATCACAAACAGCCCCCTTCCCCAGCCGTAAAGCCGAGCAGGTTTAATTTACTTCCATGTGTGTGACAGAATGTCAGCGTTCAGAAATGAAGGCTGATGCCAACGCAAAAATTCCCTCCTCACCAGGCAATGGATTTCAATTACCATGTCGTTTGCTTCTGAGTGGATTTATCAAACCAGGCCCATAAAGCAAATTGAATAATCTTGTGCTTGAGACCTATCAAATATAAGTATTATACTTGAAAGTACTTTGACAAAATAATAAAGGCAGAGCAAGGGGTGAAAAATACCAGCCCCATTTAATGTGCTACGACTTAACTGAATCGCCTCTGAGTCTGAGGCACCCTTTGGTTGGGGAACGTTTTTGATCACTTCCCTCGAAGGAGGCTATTTGGGATTTTCCAGATAATGTGGTTGATTGTGAGCCCCAGGCCATTTGGACTACAGGCAGATAAGCCTTATGAGCAGAGTCTGCTCTGTCACTAATAATGCGTTGGGTTATTTATGGAGTAATGCAGCTTGGCTGGCAGGGAGTGAGACATAGAGTTGTACTCAGGCAGAGTTTTGAGTTCAAATCCCTGCCCTGTTGGTTGACCTTGAACAACTCATTTCCTCTCCCTCCCATCATCTCCTTAGACTACAAGCTTTCTGGGGCAGGAAATGCTTCTTACTCTTTAAAGTGTCTAGTACAATGGACCCTGATTTTACTTGGAGCATGTAGGTGCTCTCTGTTAATACATTTTACCTAAAGCTACAGAACTCTAATGTACACAGTTACTGATGCCAGTGCCTGAGGGGATGTTGTTAGCATTGGCCCCACTTTACAGAAGAGGGAGAATTCACTTATCCGAGGGTGCACATAGGAGCCGTGACACAGGTGGGAATGCTATGACAGGCTGGAACTCCTAAATCCAGCATTCTCTGGTCCAGCAACATACTGCTGGATGAGGGATGTCACTGGACCGGAGAGCTGGGCAGGAGGGTGCAGCCCACATCCTCTGGCAGCTCTTGGGGGGGGGTGCAGCAAAGCCTGCATCCCCCCAGCAACCTCTGTGGGGGCAGGCAGATGTGTAGGGCTGGGGCTGGCATCTGTTGGCAGCCCCACAGGGCTGGGGGCAGCTCCCTGCAGGGCTACGGCTGGCTGAGGGCCAGGGGCAGCAGTGCAAGTCTGGCTTTGTGTCCTCAGCATGGGCTTAAGCCAGCTTTCCCTGGCAGCCATGGGGCACGGGCAGTAGCCTAGTAGCAGCTGCAGGCCACGCAATGGGCAAAAGCAGAAAGTAGGGTAGCAGACCAGTCATGGGGTGGGGTGTGTGTGGCAGCCTGGGGTCTGTGGCAAGGAACTTTCCTTGGTCTAGCAAATTGTCTTGTCTGGGACCAGTCATGTCCTGATCATGCCAGACCAGGGAAACGGAACCTGTACTTAATAGTATCTTTTAAAAGCTTTCCTCCTTCCCCACCCTCAGGACCGCTTTAGACAGCAGGTCTGGACAATGTGCACTAAAACAGTCAAAAACCCCATCAAGGTGAAACACCACACTCTATTTCAAACCCAGGAGGCCTGTCTCTTGGGGAGCCCAGGTTTCTGACGTGTGAAATGAAGCAGGCTGGTGCTGGCAACACAGGGAGCTAGTGGTGGAGATAAACCAAGGGTGTGTTTGGTGCACAGTGATATCAATAACTAAGTGTGCCCAGTGGGAGACAGGAGCAGAAGTCCTGGACAGAGCAGGCTTGAAGATAGAGGCTGCGGGAAGAGAGAGTGGCTGTACCAGAAGGAGGTCATGGATCCAGCGCCCTTGTAAACCCCATTTCCATCTTGGGAGAGTGGCTGGCCCAACAGGTGCATTTTGAGGTGGGCCTCAAAAAAGAAAAAATGGCAGCCTCCCGGGGGCCACTGAGGTATCAAGGGCTCAAGATATGTGACAGGGAAACACATTTACAAATAGTTTTCAAATGATCTGTGCCCTCTATGACACCACAGCCCCTCAGAGGCAAGGGGACAGCTTAACCCTCTTGCCAAACTGCACCTGGTGGGCCAGCTTGCCTCATGAGCAGGAAACCTCCTTCAGAAGGGTCTGGAACACAGCCTGCTGCTCAGAGGATCTTACTGACAGAAGCACACCTGTGTCTCCAGTCAGCTAAACACTCAGAGGCCATATCCTGAACGGAGCTGAGTGCCTGCAGCTTCCTTCGGACGCAGTGCAGGCTCTGAGTGCACAGCCCCTCAGAAAGTCAATTCAGATGCCTGGAAGGATTTAAGGCCACTAGTTCTACGGGCAAGATTAGGCTCTGAGATACAATGTTAGGGACAGGTGTCAGGCAACCCTCCCTCCCCCCCGGAGCCCACTGATGTCCATAGCACTCAGCACCTGTAACATTCAGGGAGCTGCTGTAAGCTGACCGTTACCATCTGTCATTTGGTCTGCATACAGGGTTGCCAGCCCTCGAGTCTCGTGGAATGAGCATTGATCTGCCAGTGGCTATTGAAAGCAAATGGGACGATTTTAATAGGGTATTTTAAGAAAATGACATTACATCATGTTGGGGAAAAAGGCTCTCCCGGAATAGCATCAATCAGAGCTGGCAACCCTCGCCTGCAAGCTAGCGTTTGCAAAGCAGAGGGCTGGTTATTAACTCTACTAATGACAATATGCCCTGTAATGGATATTCATAGGCTCCTTCTGCTTTGCTATTTCCAAACCATGAACCATACAAAGTGGGTACCTGGCATCCCTGAGTCCACACCAATGTTCTGCTAACCACGCAGGGTCTGGCCCGGTTTCTTTATCCAAGTTGGCAGAACGAGTGAAGAGGGGCCTGGCCAAGGGCCTAGCAGTCCAGGCTAGGGATCTATTATCACCCAAATCTGTGCACCCCTCACTTGCACCTCTCTAATCCATCTTGACTGACAGGGATAGATTTGTTCCACAGACATACAGGCCTATGGACATCAGCTACTTTAGGCCTCTGCCTGGTTTGGGAGTCTGTTCCTAGGGGCAGAGGCTTCTTATTCAGCGGTGTGCTGCCATGCTCAGAAATAGTGCTACATATAAGAGGCAACAATGCAGCCTCCCACTGCACCCGGACTCTGCCTTCCTTCTGGAGGCCCAGGTGAGGGATGGGCTGAACCAAAGCCCTTAGTTGTAAGCACCTTCAATTCAGAGGAGGCTCAGCAGTGAGCTTGAGCTTTGCACTCTGGACCCACCCCGGCCATGACATATGGGGTCTGGTGATATAAGCTGAATCAACGTGCGTCTGTCCCTTTGGGCCTCTTCCCTGCCACAGGCCTGAACGCCCATTGTTTCCACTGCTCTCTTTGCAGTCTTTTGGTTCCAGCTGTGCAGTCAGGCTGAGTAAAATGAAGGCGTGTGGGAGAAAGCTGGTGGCGTGGCACAGCAGAGGAACCCGGGCGGGGGGGCAGGCTGACTGCAAACGAAAGCCACCTCTGCTTGTGACAGGGTTTCTCTGTCAACCAACCTGTGTCAGAGGGAATCTCTACCTGCACAGGAACGTCATCAGCTCTCCCAGGGGAAACAACCCTGGGTGCAGGCAGCTGGACCATGTGGCCACCATCCAGGCCATGTCCTCCGCTAAGCACGTGCAGCCTATTGAGGAACACACCCACATACACGACACTCTCCCTGGGTAAAGTTCTTCCCTCACAATCATGGGCAAGGCTTCTGAGAGAGTTGGCCAGGCTCGATCACTTCAGCGACTCAGTGGAAGGCTTGTGTGTGTGTGGATGACTCCATTAAGGACACACTGCCAAAGGCGTGAAGTTCATCTTCCCTTTTTTGTCATAAAAAATGGGTTGTGGGGGAGATGTCTGTCTGTGTGTCTCTCCAGACGCTGGACTTGCAGCCACAATCAGGTACCATACTGACTGTCACAGCCATGGCCATAGAAACTGGTTGAAAATCAGGAAAACAATTTAGCAAAACATTTCAAAAATTTTGAGTGATTTCCATTTCACTGCACTGAAAATACACCCATCTTCCGTACAGTTGTTACATTTTTTATTAATATTTTAATAAAAATGTTAATGGTCTTATATGATTATTATTCTGTTATGATTATTTATTATTTGTAACATCATAGGGGCCTCATTGTGCTTGCCCCTGTACAAACATAGAACCCAAAGATATGACCTGCCCCAAAGTGATTACTACCAAAGTATTGATAGCCATATTGCTGGGCAAGATAAAACTTAGAAATGAGTCTGAAAACTATTTTGCAAAAAATAGCAATTAAAAATGTCCTGGAATTTTTTGGCGCAAACTTGGATAATGAAAGAAGTAAAACATTTCAATCTGCTCTAATAAGAAGCAAACTAGACAGCCAGATTAGAGGCACTAAGAGGCACAAGTTGCCAGATTTTTGTCTATTCTTGGAGCATGAGAGCAAAATGTGCCTGCGGAAAAGGATATTTTAAAAATACATTTGAAAATGTGTCCGTGAGCAATCAGTCCTGCATAGGTCTTGGATACACTGCACGTTCTCTCTTGTGGCCCGCTACTGGCTACACTACAGTATACTGTGCATGTGGTTATGAGAAACACCATCCAAACTATGGTATAATCTTCACACCATTACATGTTAAATGGACTTAATATGGCACTTATCAAATCCGCTAAATTCTGTCTAGATCTGCAATCTCATTGTTTCCTCTGGAGATGTTGTCCTTCACTTCCAGTCCTACCCTTCAGCCTCCAGGGCTGCCAATGTAGCATCTCTCCACTAGGCTAAATTTAAAGAGATTATTTCCAGGAGTATATATTTTTGTCACCACTAATGTCTGTGTACACTCTAATTACAATCTTGCTGTCTCTTGTCATACAGCGTATATTGCAGGCTGTTGTTATATTTACATAATAAAGCAGAGCCAGGATTGTTTTGTAGGCATTTCCTCCCCCTCTCTCTGATCTCCCTGTTGAAAAATGCATGGAAAGCAACAGATGTTTCGACTTTGTAGCTTGAACCTTTCTCAGCTGTTTGAAGATTTGATGTAAAATTCTTTGAACATCAGTTTCAGAGGAGACTCTCTTGGTAACGGTTGCCATGCAAAATTCATAATTTATGGAGATTTCAAGGTTATGGTGGATTTTCAGACTTTTCTTATTTTTTGACTTTTTAAATGGTCTGAGGAAGCGGTTTTGGCTGAATGGAGGCACCCGCCCAGAGCCTGTAACCCTGAGTCTGGGGATAAGTCAAGCCCCTGTCTCCAGACTGTTCAGCTTGCTCTTGGTCTGCATGAGGAACTCATGGGTACAACTAGAATGCACAGGGATGTGAAAAGCCACACCCTGGAGAGAGGCAGTGATACAGACAACATTTGCGGTGCCTCCTATTGACACAACTGCCATCTCTTGGGGTGATGGAGTCCCTTTGGTGACAGGAGGCAGTGCCAGATGAAAAGATCCAGGAGCTTGTGGCAGTGGCATAGACATTCAAAGACTGTAGACTGCAGGGAGAATTGCAGTCACTTACTCTGAGCTGGATAACACAGGCCATGGGACTTTCCTGAATTAATTCCTGTTTGACCTAGAGGAGCAGATCTTTTAGAAAACAGTCAGTCTTGATTTAAAAATTGCCAGAACCGTGCACCGCAACCCTTAGTAAATAGTTCTGAGTGGTTGATTACCCTTGCCGTTGAAAATCTGCACCTTAATTCCACTCTCACTCTATGTCTACACTAGCCCCAGAACTTCAAAAGGGGCATGATGATGAACCTAATAGAAAGATACTAATGAGGTGCTTCCATGAATATGCAGTGCCTCATTAGCATAATGGCAGCCACAGCACTTTGAAAGTGCCGCTTTCAATCACGCGTGGCTCATCCACGCGGGGTCCTTTTTGAAAGGACTGCACACTTCAAAATCCCCTTATTCCAATAATCAAATAGGAATAAGGGGTTTTTGAAGTATGTTGGGTCCTTTCGAAAAGGACCCCATCTAGATGAGCCGTGCGTGATTGAAAGTGGCACTTTCAAAGTGCCATGGCTGCCGTTATGCTAATGAGGCACTGCATATTCATGGCAGCACCTCATTAGCATCTTTCTATTAGGTTCATCGTCAACCGTCATGACCCTTTCGAAGTTCTGGGGCTAGTGTAGACATAGCCTCTGCGTAGTTTCAGCTCCTAGGCATTGGATCTTGTTATGGCTTTGTCAAGCCACCCCTTAGACTTCTAAAGGTGGGTCTACATTTAGGGAAGGTTGACCCGCTGGCAGCTGATCTTCTGTGGTTCAATTTGGCACACCTAGGGGGATGCACTAAATCCAACTGTCATCATCAACCCTGGTACTCCTGGCTGTCATGACGAGTAAGGGAAGTCAATGGGAGGGTTTCTCTTGTTCTGCTCTGTGGATGGTGGCAAAAAATCAATTTTAGATACATTGACTCCAGTGATGCAATTCTGATAGCTGGATTTGTGTATCTAAAATTGATTTTTATCCCCTAGTGGAGAGCTGGCCTTATGCTACATCTACGCTACAGCAGAAAGCCAACTTAAGCTACAAACTTCAGCTATGTGAATAACATAACTGGAGTTGATATATCTTAAATCAAGTTGCTGCAGGGTCTACTCTATGGAGGATTGATGGGAAAAACTCCCCTGGCAATTTGCCTTACTCTTCTTGTCTGGGGCAGAGTAATGAGGTCAATGGGAAAGTGATCTGCAAATTATTATTATTCTATGATTCTTGTTATTTACCCCCAAACTTTGTGCCATCTGCAAAGTTTATTGATGATTTTTTCTTCCACATCAGCAATTTAAAAAACAAAAACAAAACAAAACCCTTAACTAGCATGGGGCCAAAAACTGATCCCTGTGGGACACTACTAGAAACCAACCTGCTCTATGATGATTCCTTATTTATAGTCACAGTTTGAGACCTGTCATTTAGCCAGCTTTTAATCTATTTAAAGTGCGTGGTGTTAATTTTGTGTCGTTCTAGGTTTTTAATGAAAATGTTGTGTGGTCTCCAGTGAAAGGCCTTACAGCAGTCCAAGTGGATTACAGCAGCAAGCTCGTGTTTATCAATCAAACATGTAATCTCATCAAAAAAGATATCAAGTTAATGTGACAGGATGTATTTTCCATAAACTCATGTTGATTGACATTCATTATATTACCCTCCTTTTAATTGTTTGTTTATGGAATTCTCCATCAGCTATTCCATTATTTTGCCTGGACTAAAAGTCAGGGTGACAGGCCTAAGATTACTCTTTACACATCCTGTTTTCTCCTTTTACATATTAGCACAACATTAATTTTCCTCCACTCCTCTGGAACTTCCTCGGTGTTCCAAGATTATTAAAAATCAGTGTCCATGGAGATACTCAGCCAGCTCTTTTAAGATGCTTCAATGCACGTTATCCAGATCTACTGGTTTTAAAATGTCTAGCTTGAGTAGCTGCTGTTTAACATCTTCCTGACTTGCTGTTGAAATGGAAAGAGTTTCACCATCATCATCATCATCTGATGTGATTATATCATCTGTTTTGTGTCAAATGCAGTGCAGAAATGTTTACTGAATACTTTTGCCTTTTCTGCATGATTATTGAGAAGTCCACCAATTCCATCCAGCAATAGACCAATATCATTGCTGAGATTCTTTATTTCCTAATATATTTGAAAAACATTCTGTTTATTGTCCCTCAGTCTGATGGCTATAGAGTTCCCCTGGTATTCTTTGGCCTCTCGTCAATTTTCGACTATTGCGAACGTCTGATTTTTATTCATTACTACAATTGTCTCCTGGCTTCCATTTGTTATATGATATGAAGAGGTTGTGGATGATCATAATGTTCTTAGAGATGGCATGGGCACTCCAGAGAGAGCAACAGACAGGAAGGTGGAGGGAGAGGATGAGTGTGAGGTTCGAAGTGGTGGCACAACAGTGCATGTATGCACCACTGCCCTCTCCTGGAGGGAACCCCAACTACTTAGCTGTGTGTCATAGACCTGCTAACACGCCTAATGGAGTTTCTCATAGGCCCATGGGGCGGCAGCCTGGGCTTTCACAGCAGGAAGATCTAAATTTTATCTGGGGTGGATGATGCTCAGGGTGACAGTCAAAAGAGTTGGCTCTTCCCTGTGGCCTCTGAAATCAATGGTCCAAGTTAGGCTGACACGGAGCCCTTCTGAAGCACCCGTCCTCAGTGCTGCCTCCCTTCCTGTTGATTTATATCAGAGGAAATCCCATGCTTCATGTTGCTCTCTGTACCTAGTCTCCACCAAGGGAGCCTGGAGCCCCACATCCCCTCCTCCAACTCCTCCAGCCCTTCCACTGCCACCACTGGGAAACAAGGACAGGCTTGGAGAAGCAGAGCTGCAGGAGGCCTGTCACTGGGCCTGGTAAGATCCAGAGGGGATGGGTGTCACTCGAGCTAGGATCAGCAATACGCAGCTGCCACCAGCCAGCAGCCACTGGCAGCAGTGGCGGCAGCAGATAAGTCATGCATTTAATTGGTGTCTCTTGGAGTTTTTCCTGCAGCTAGTGTGTGCTGCTTGCTTGGACTTGAGGAGCAGCCGTTTCATCTATTTACACGGCTAATGCCGTGGATCTCTCCATGATGTCATTTGACCCCCCTGTGCTGATGGCTCTTTTGCTGCGTCACTGGATTGAAGTGAGCAGAAACTTTCCAGCCATGGGTGCATGGGGGGGCGGGGGAGGGGGGAACAGGTGCACAGCCAGGCTGAGAATTAGGCTGCTTTAGAGCCTTGCTGTCCTCTGGTGACTGATTCCCACAGACAGAGTGAGGCTGATCTCATCTGACCTAGGCATACCAGCCAGGCCTTTATCCTGTCAGCCCTGTGCCATCTCGCATCAGCAGTGCAAGCTGTCTCCAGACTGGTGCAATTGCAGGGTGGGTTTGCAGTGTACAGCCTGCAGCCACCTGCTCTCTATGGAGTGCTGACAGAGGTGGAAAATGTACCCCAAAAAGTTACTTGAGTAAAAGTGCAGCTGCTTTCATTTCTGGGTACCTGAGTACAATTACCTGTGCATGTACTTTTACTTAAGTAGTTTTCCAGTGAGGGGCACAGGCAACAAGTACTTAAGTAGCCACAGTCTCTTTATTACCCCAGGAATGACGCTGGAGCAGGCTTTGAGCAGGAGAGGGGAGGAAGGATGTGTTTCCCACAGCCAATCAGAACCCTTAGCCCTCCTGCTTTTTGTGTCTCCTCCTGATCTTCTCAGCTGGGAACTGTTAGTGGTGCTCCTGAACCACCTCTTGGGTGGTGCCTGCTGGAGCTGCCTTTGCTCTTATGACCTGGGGAGCTGCAGCTGCAGTATGTAAGGGGTGTGCAGACCAAGCAGGGGGAACAGTTGTCTGCGAGAAGGGTGCAGGGCCTTCAAGGGCCTGTAACTCGTCATGGGATGAAACTGAGGAAGAGAAAAACTGAACCCCAGGAAACCCCAGGAAACACCAAGGCAGTGGAGAAGTTTGCCACTGGAAGTGGCAGAAGCCTCATTGCTCGGGATGTTTCAGACTGGGCTGAGGACAACCATGGAGACCTGGGTGTGGCGAATGGCCTTGTTGTGGACTCTGGGAAGGATGAAGCAGATGGGATCTAAGAGGGCTGTTTTTTGTGTTGTTGCACATGTGCCCATGCCTATATAAAATTGTTCCTGTTAGGTCGTAACATCCTCTCTTCATACACCACTTACTTTGGATGGTTAAAAAAAAGACTGTGCGTTCCTATGCACAGCCAGCACCCTACACGGCTGGGCCTGGGTTCTGGGGTTTTCTAGGAACCGCAGGGATACAACTCTCACCATGGGTTGGTACCGCTCCAGTGTTAACATCCCTATACCTGCTTAGTAGGACTTGCCACTAGCTCCAGGAGGTTGTCAGCCAGAAGGATGGGAACTCTGTGGTACAATACTCTCTTAGCTTCTCCCTCGTGCAAGGTGATGAGCTTCTCAGAGGTCCAACTCATCTGGAGAGAAGAAATTAGAACTAGTAATGGAATTCAGGCCTCCTACCTAGGGCCGGCTGGACTTGGGCATGTGTAGTGCACAGGAGTCAGCCGAAAGGGTTGGGTTCCTATGTTGGAGGTATAGGGGATTGCTCCAGTCAGGTTGTCTTCTGCCCCCACAGAATGGCAGCAGGGGGCTGCTACGTGGGTGCTGCAGGACGTCAGGGCATCGCAAACTAGATTCCAGCTGAGGGCTGAATGGGGCCTCGCAAGGTGACATTGGACTGGGCAGACCTTTGGAGCCTCACCCAAGCATTGAGGTGCATGGAATTGCTTTAGAAACACAAAGAATTTGGCCCCCGGGGCTCTGTTTTGCTAAGAGCTTGAGGTCACCATGCCACGTGCTCGGCATGCCCCAGTGAGGCCAGACACACTTCTGTGTACCCAGCAGGAGTATTTCTGACAGTCCTGCCACTGAGGTAGGGGCCTGAGTGGGATCTGAGCACTCTTGAAAATTGGAGCCACTAAGAGACAGAAAACTATTTGGTAACTTTCCAGTTTTGTATTGCAATGCCCATCATCTTTGTGTTTTGGGAGCCGCTGGAGTAGGTAGGAACCTTTGAGGTTTTTGGTATCCCCTGAGTACCTGCATGGGATCTCCAGCACTGATGAACACTTCTGCAGTGTGTGCACAGCCCTTGGCATGTCTGCCACTCAGCAGTACCTAATTGCCTTGCCTCCCTCCCAGTGATCATCAGCCTTTCCATATTATCTGCCCACACCACCTTATTTTCTCCAAGTCCCCTCAAATGCACAGCTGTCTGGCATTCCCTGGGACATAAAAGCACTCTCCCTCCCAGCTGCTCCATTGATCTTCTCCTGCGTCTGTAAAACTGTCTTGAGCTGTATCCCTGAGACCAGTGGGACCTCCAGCAGCCTAAAAAAGACTGGAGTGTAGGGACCCCCTGCTGCACTCTGGGGACATGGAGAGAGCCTGCCAGCCAAGGCATCTGGGAAAAACCCCGCAGTTAATAACCACTCTGCAGGGCAGAGCAGAATGGAGGTAGGGACACATGCACACTGCTCAGAGCTGGGGCACCTAGCCATGCCGCGACCTCTGCTTCCTCATGAGAGATTTTTGCTCATCATCTTTCCTTTTGCCTTTCTCCCTTTGCATACAGTGAGGCGTGGGGGAGCTGTTGCCTCTAGTACAATTGGAGTAACGCAGTGAGGCAAAACACTGTAATTATTGGTGCTTTCATTCCCGCAGCCAGTGTCCCTCACCTTTCCTTAGTCCCCAGACCCCCTTTGTCCCAGCCCCCTTCTCTCCCAGAACAACAGTGACCCTTGTTGAGTCCCATTGCGAATAACCCAACATGGCAGATGTAGCCTTGCAGCTGTGACAGAGCTCGGGGTATGGAAGAGCAGAATGTTTTGGGACTCTAATCTGAGCAGACAGAATGAGGTCAAATGATCCTTCCATGCAGCCAAGGAGGAAGGGAAGGTGGGACTGTGGCCCCTTTAGGAACTGAAGGAGAAACACCCAGCAGGAAGTCAGGAGAAGGTGAGTAGCTGAAAGGTGCAGTCACCTTCCTCCCCTGAGAGCCACAACAGCACAGCTCGCTAACCAGAGCAGGGCTTCTGCAAGGTGCTGAGAGTGTAGACCTGCTATTTTATGGAGAAGAACTAATAATAATCATGGTTAGCCGTGTCAGTCCGTATCCTCACAAAAAACAAGTGGTAATGTAGCACCTAAGAGATTAATAGATCTGTTAGTCTGATACATTATTGCTTGATTTTTTTTTTTTAAGAATTAATAACGCGTGACCCAAGAAAGCTGAGGAGTTTAATGTCTATATTAAGTCTTAACTAAAACCATTTATTGTGACCAGATACTTAGCATAATTAATGTTAATGACAAAATGGAAGGAACACAAGCTAGAATGAGGAAAGAACAGGGTAAAGAATATTTAGATAAGTTAGATGTATTCAGGCTGGCAGAGCCTGCTGAAAGTCAGCCTATGGTCCTTATGGGATCTGCTGAAGTAATATGGAATCATTAGTGATTATTTTGGGGAACATAAAACCCAGAAGGTAATCATCCAATTCTAAGTAGCACTGGAGAGGAGTGCTGTGTCCAATTCTGGGTGACCCATGTTAGAAATGATATAGACAAATTGGAGAGCATCTAAAGGAGAGCAAAAAAAAGATAAATTTTTCTCATCTGTGGTGGTTACAACAACAGAGTATGTTTAATTTTGAGAAAAGAAAGCTGAAGGGTGACCTGATGGGCTGTGATAGAGGAGGTTGATCAGCTGTCTTTCATGGCCACTAAAAGTAGGACAAGACGTAATGGGCTTAATCTGTGGTAAAAGATATTTAGGGTTAGATCACAGGAAAAACTTTCTAACTCCAAGGTTAGGAAGATACTCAAATAGGTTACCTCGGGTCAGGAGGCTGCAAAATCCCCATCACTGGAGATTTTTCAGGACAGGTTGAGCAAACATCTGTCAGGAACGGTCTAGCTTATTTGGTCCTGCCTCAGCGAGGGGCCATGAACTCCATGATCTCCTAAGGTCCTGTCCACCCTTACATTTCTATGATTCCATGTTTGTGTTGCTGATTTTGGCCTGGACACCTTTGTGGGGTTTGCTCTGCAAAAGTTGGGATGACTAAGCAAAAAAAAAGAAGCCCCTACCAAACAAACCCCAAGGTGGCAAGACCTTGCCCTTCTGGGGGCACACACTCCTAAATTAGTTAGGTAATACCCTGCCTCCCCACATCACACACACCTTGGGTGATTTATTTTCAGGCAGGATATTTTAAAGACCTTGAGAGCAGTTCTTTGTACACTGGATTGTCCTTTGTGTGTAGAGGTCTTTTCTTATGCAAGGCTGTTGAACAGGAACAAGAGCTTCGCTTCTTGTGAGACCCTCGTGTTCTGGCTGCTTATTTCTCACTTCAAGTCCCAATCTTCTGCCTCTGACTCCCTCCTGTCTTGTTTCTGTGCTGACCAGTGTGGACATCTCCAGAGCAAGAATGGATTCAGGCAGAGGGGAGAGGTGACAGAAGCAGCAGAACACCTATGGGCCTGGACGTTATGATACAGATTCTATTAACAGGAAAGACAGAAGCAAGTGAGATACCAAAGGTGGCATGGAAGCAGAATTGCCTGCAAAGAGCTTTCATAGCTTGGGACCCAGGGGATGTTGGTGTGTCTGTAAGATGTTGCTTGACTGGGATGGTTCTGAATCAATGGCTGCATTTTGTAGGTAAGCCTTGACGTTTTTCACACTAGTAGGGATGTTAACCCTGGGAGCCTGGCTAACTTCTCCAGTGCAGACTGTCTCCCAAAACCTGTGCGCAGTCTCTCCAAGCTTCACTGTTTTCCTCAATTTTTGTCCTAATTCATGTGGTGCTTCTTTGCTAGGTGCCAGCGCTGCTATTTCTCACTCTAGAGCAACATTTCATTCGCAGGTATTGCAGCAGTCATATAGAGCCTGTAACATGCTTTGGGATGATATGGGTCTACTTAAATGTGTGTGAGAGAGACTTATAAAATATTTTGGGCCCGTTCCTCAGCAGATGGAATGGATATAATTCCACTAGCCTCAGTTGGCTCTACCCCATTTATACCAGCCATGGTTCTGACCCATTGTTTATGGAATACCTGTGTGTTCTACGATACCTCCCAAATATTTGTTTACATGAATCTAATGGAGAAATACTCTAGGGATTATCTATTGAACTATCAAGATAACTGATGGTCCCACTGGAATGTTTGTAGGTAGCTGCTTGAAAGCCAACAGTGAGAAGAAAAATAACCTTTTGTCTTTAGGTCTAACTCAAAAACATAGGAACATGTGAGGGATCCACTATGAGGGATTTCCTGGGTCATGAAGTCAAGTCCCCTGATATCTCAGGCATCTCCCTCATATAATCCCATTTATAAATTTATCAAGTTGATATTTACTTACCAGCTTAAAACTAGATAGATTTTTTGCTCCCATAAATACTCCAAGGATGACTGCCTAGCCTTCCTTCCTTCTTTCCCACCTAGGACCGAAACAGTCTGTATAGCTCATCTATTTCTATCTATACAGATGTGCACCATCTCTGCTACTTGTACGCCATGATCTAATTAGCAAAGAGCAGCTGGTGAGATAGTTGATCTTGCTGCACAAATGAGGATACGAACCAGAGCTGATCTTCATTTCCCAAGTCTTGAGTTTTTGACTAGTTTCTTCTTCAAACATTTAATTTTTGACCAGCCCTTCCTTCCACTCCTTCCCTCCCTCCCAATCAAACAAAACCCTGGAAAATTTATACAATTTCATGGGGTTGCTTTGGAACTGGTTGAAGTTTTTTGGATGACTGAAAAATGTGATTACAATTTTTCAGATTTGGAAAAAACTGTGAATTTTTTCTTTTTTTGGAAAATGCTCATGCATTCCCTCTCCCAAAATTCTACAATGGACCCCCAAAATTACATGACTTCCCAGCAGAGGTGGAGCATCAGCTGTGCCCTTCAGATCTGGATGAGCACTTACTCTAAAGTTTAGTGGGCATCATATCTTGGATTTGGTTCAGGCCCTTCTTACTTTCAAAGGCATTTAGAACTGTCTGATGAGGAGTTTCTACTTAATCAGTGTGTGGATGGCACTGGAATAAATTCATGAGCCCTAGAAAACTGATCTAGGGGGACAGCCCCTGTGATGAGTGGCTGAAATATAGTCTCAGTTACTCAAGGGTTAAGCTCCTTTGTAGTAAGTGGAATTACTCTAGGGGTAACCTGATATAGCTGAGATCAGAATCTGGCCTGAGAGGAGATGATGTACCAGAAAAATCCCAGAACCCAATAGATGCAGTGGTGCCATACCCTGTAAGCCATGTCACCTGAAACTTATCTGCCTCTGGATTTAGATGGCCCCAGTCTCTACTGTATCTGACCATCCCACAATTTTTGATCCCTTTATCCTCACAACACCCTCCTGGGACAGGCCAGTGTTGTTATCCACGTTATACAGGTGTGGAACTGAGGTCAAGCAAGATGAAGTGAGGTCACATGGGTCTGTGACAGAGCAGGAGATATGAACTCAATTAATAGGTGAATGGTTTAAGCACTGGACCATCCTTCCCTGGCCTTATCGCTCTGTAGCTTAGCACACAGAGTCACATTCTCTTTCTCATTTTTCCTTGGATCACATGTTTCAGGATGAATCACTGAAACCCACCCACTGCGCCAACAACCTTTGCCCAGCCTCTGCCTCTGTGCTGCTTCCTTCTAATGACCAGGAGCTAGCCAGCAGCTCCCGCTGAGTGCATGTGTCTTGTTCTTTCTTCAGCAGCTGTGCAGAACCTGTTTTCCGTTAAACCTTTCCCATAATTACCTTTGTGTGTGTGTGTGTGTGTGTGTGTGTGTGTGTGTTTGAAGCGTATGCTCACTGTCTGGTGGTCTTTGTGCCTCCTGGGACCACCCCCCGCAAGAGAGAACACGAGCTGAGTTTTTCTGGAGAGGAAGCGAGCAATCTTCAGCTTGCCAGCCCATGTGGATTATCTTGTCCTCTCACTTTTTAATAAGCTGCACAAGATTAAAGAGTGACTTTAGGACTGGGTTCATCCCCTCCCCTCTCCCCACTGCCAGTTTTAACTTGGCACATAATTGAGGGGAGAACAAAGGCTTGTGGGCTCTGTAGCATCACAGCCTTTCACACTGGTATTGATGGTAAACCTATTAGTGAATCCAGCCTGTGGCTAGAGACAAGAGGAGTTTGTGGCTTTGAAGGACTTACATGCTGTAAAGCATCTTACATCATTTGAACTGTTGTTTGAGTTTGGGTATTTATTTTCCTCCAAAGCCTGAAACTTTCTTCACACTCTTAAATCTTTAAAAATACACATGCTCATTAATTTTTGGGCCATAGTCAGTGCTGAGGTAGCAGGATGAGAGGGGCTATGCAGCCAGTGAGACCATAATGAGATCTGGGGGCTTCGACTCTGCTCCCAGAAGGTGGGTAGGTAAAACCTAGAAGCTTGATCCTGAAGTTAGTAACAAAAGCACATCATAAAGTCAGCCTCGAGTTGTTTAACACTGCTGTGGTTGGGTGATAATCTGATAGATTAGGCTTTCTCTCCAAGGATCCCAAAGCACTTCCCAGTTGGCAGGTCTGTACTATCACCCTCGTATTAATGGTCATGAAACTGAGGCGCTGACAGGAAGTGTTCCAGGTCGTCTTTGCAGGTGAATATTTGCACCATGGACTTTCTGCGCCTGTTTAGAACTCTGGCATGAGTGCTCCAACCTTGATAATCTGAAAGACATGGAGGGCAAATAAAGCTGTCATGAATGATCACAAAGTCCTTGTGCAATGGAAATAAAACATTGGCTCTTGTGTCTCTGAAGGACTCTGACTCCTCAGAGAACTCAGACACGTAGGGTGTGGGAAGGAGGAAGGCTTGGCCATCTATGCTGGTGCAGAGTACTGGAGTATTCTTGTTCTCTGCACTTCAGCTTCTGCAGCAAGTGTACAGTCTGGGCTTCTACACTTCTGTTTCTAGGTACGGGGCAGGCTCAAAGCCAAATAGTGCCCCAGGGGAGGAGTGTCTTTGGCACTTGTCCTCATTTGTTAAATGTTTGACTATCTTATTTTTATTGCTTTTGTATCCCATTTCTTGACTTTGATGCACAACTTGCGTTCGTGGTTTATTCTTGCCATATGATGATGAATTTGCATGCTCGGATCTGTAAATCTGTATTTATTCATGCTGTGTATGAGAAAAAAAATTAATTCCCTCTAAGCTTTCACAGTTACATAACAAAACAAGGTTCATGATCTCACAGCTGGGCTCTTGCTTCAGTTCATTTTGCACTTACATCTCACTGACTGACTGGTGGCTCCTGGCCCACAAGGAAATAATGAAGAACATTCTAGGAGATTTGAGGAAAACATAGAAAGTGTGGAAGATTCCATAAGATTATAAGAAAGTCCAGAACATTCTAGGTGGTTCGTGAAGAATGAAGCCACATACAGAATACCTGAAGTATTTTACTTCAAGCGTTCATTTTCTCTTTTGGCCCTGTGTACATATTCTTCCCAAACTTGCCTTATTGTCTCTATCCCGTGGTTGCCTGTGCCTAGCCACAGACAGGAAGAACATGTCAGGCCTTCTGAACCTGCCAAGACTATTCCTTGTGTGGCCAGAGAGCATCACTTTTGAGCAACTCCAGATCCTCTCCTTTCAGAGCCTGAACATGCTGCCTCCAAGTTACCTAGCGCCTTATCATCCAGGTTTGCGGTATCAGAGCTTTGCAAATCCATCTTCATCCTGCCCCTCCCCAAGTGCATGGCATTCGGATGCTGTTAAGTAGATCCATCTCCAGGGTGCTGTGAAACTCCCAAGCAGGTGGCAGATTTTTAATGTGGCCTGTGGTAGAGGTGAGAATGAAATTGGCCCTTATTGATATTCCCACACTGATGTTCTAACTTTTGCCTGTGTTGGAGCTGTCTTGGTGGGAGGGGGCACATTATCTCGAGGAAAGGTACATCTCCTTTGTTCCCTGCTAGAAACCAAAGCGCCAGCAGCTAGGGAGACTGACTCATGCTTGGCTAATTTATTTCCCTCGGCTTAACCCCAAACTAAACAACGTGACTGTGATACAACACGGAAGTGTTTTCAGAATGTTAAATACTGTTTTGTACATACTGCTGTTTTTACAATAACCCCAGGGAAGTGTGAGAGAGATTGTTTTCCCTATTCAAATCTCCTCCTCCCTCATCACACACACTGGTTTTGGTGCTTGTAAGAACTGGGCATGCTACTTTGTTAGTGTAGTGTTATTCACATGTTCTGGGCTGTGCATACTGCTTTGTTATTATAGAGTTGCTCACGTGATTGTCCCTGCTTTAAAATATATATAAAATACCTACACATCTTAGTTTTATTGTGACTATTTCAAGTCACAGCAATTTATGTGGCTTTTCCGAAGAGGTGTGTGAAGAAAAAAGATCATAAATTGAGTCAGCTGATTTCAACAAGCATCCCATTAAGTAAGGACCGAATGGTGCGAGAAATTGGTGATTTGGCCTGGTTGCTTGTGGGGCAAAGATTCTGTGGGTGGGGTGTATGTATGTATGTTACTTTAACTGTAACCTGCATATACCATTAAGATTTAATAAGACGGTTAGCATGGAGCTAGTAAGTGACAGCTGGCTATCAGAAGCACGCCTTGGAGCTGAGGAAGATCCAGAGGCAGAGCTAGTGCCTAGTTCATCAAACACCACTACATCTGCTTTTAATAATTACTTTTAATTTTGTTAACATACATTAAGTATATTACTAAATTGGACTAAAATTGCAATCTGGTGCTTTATGCAGCTCACTGAAGTGCCTGGCTTTACGGGCTGGCAACCATGAGAAACATGTGACTGATGAGTATGTTTGAAGTGGAATGTTATTCCCGCAGGCTCACACTAACATGATACTTCCCACCATCTCCTTGTTCTATTTCTTTGCTTAGCTCCCTCTAGTGTTTCCAGCGATGTGCAGCCATTCTCTCTGTAATCTTCGTTATTGGTTGAGTGGGAGTTTAGTTCATCCAAAGGTGTAGAAATGGCCAGATACTATAATTTCTTAGCTTGCTGAAGATGACACAGTTTATGTTGTTTTTGAAATTAGAGGTGAGATTAGTCTACTAATTGGATTCAAAGACCCCTCTCTTTTGAGGGAGTTCAGCTCAAGCGTAGGTTCTCTCTTATTTTAATTAGTAACAGTCCATGGGGCTTTTAGCTTCCTGAAAACTGTCATTGGAACATAGTGGTGGATGTGTCCCACCAAATGATGTCTGCTGATAAATGTCCAGCTGTGCAAAGGGTGTTGCTTGGACTGTGCCTCCACTCTTTTTGCATTCATCTGCCACGAGCAGTAGGGTGTATTTGCAGGCAGGGAGAGTTGTAGCGACAGTGAATCATAGATGACTATTGGAGAACATGACATTAATGCTCTTCCCAAGCTCCCAACAAGCAATTCAATGGATTGCAGGTGCAGGAAGACTGGCAAGCCTTATCTTCTCCTTTGACGCTCCTGTCTTACCCACCTGCTTGTCTTTTCCCTGGGCTCTCTCCAGCTTGATCGCTGACTGGTAGGGTGCCTTTAAGGCCTTGGAGATTGATAGTGAGGTGCATCAACGTGAGTGCTGTTGATCATGTCTGCACTGCTGGGGTATCTGCCTAATACCGTCTGACTTCCCAAGTCCCTTCCTAACAGACATGTAAAGCCTGGGATGGATTCGTTGGAGTGCAGACTCATCTTTTGACTGTCCTGAAGGCCTGCTCAGCCCTCTGGGGCAACTCCCCAGCTTATTACAGTCCAATTGTTAATCCTATGCCTTCAGCTGGCTCATTGGCCTTTCCTATCAGGCATCAGGTGGCAGCATGAATGCAGGGTCAGGTGGCTGGGTCCTCTCCTTCCCCAGCCTCATTCCAGGAGGATTATGAATGATTTTGCCACAGCTCAATTTCATTTAGGCACAAACTCCCAGGAGTGAATCCTAAGAGGTTGCTGAAAGCTGAAATGCTGATTGCTTTATCTCCGCTGTCCCATTCCACAATATCTGCCCCCCCAAAGAACCCAAAAGAGGGAAAGGCAGCTCCCAAGTTAGAAAATCATCCTCTTATATACAGTAGGAAGGACGCCACCCATGACTGTCCAATACGCTGCCTTGTTTGGCAGTGTGCAGAGGATGGTCTCTGCTGTCCAATGACACATGCAATCTGTTGGTGCCACTAAAAGGAAGCGATTTTCAAAGCAGCTTGCCTGCTGTTGTACATAGGTAAGCTTATGCTAATTAAGAAATGAAACCCAAAGGATGACAGCAAAGGGGACCTCCCCAAGGGGCCATGTCTCATTATAGGGCAGCCCAGCTGCTCACATTTTTCTCTTTCCAGCACAAGCGCCTAACATGACAGCAGCCCCTGTGCTGTGCTGAGGTGAGCACACGCCGAGAAGCCAGCCTCGTCGGTCCCCACTTCCATCTAACCAACAGAGCAGAGAAATTGCCTGTTACCTCGGGTCGATTTTTCATGCACTCCTAAATTGCTTTGTATTGACACGCTGTCAGAAAGGGATTGTCACATTAACCCGCTGAGCCCGGCCTGGGTTCAGGAGCCTGTGCTGTTGGACCGATAGCTCTGTGCTTTCAGGGCAGGCCAGTGATGGCCTGGGCTTTTCCTATCTCCATCCCCCTGGCTGCTCTTCCACATGGGCTCGGAGAAGTGTTGTGTAACATCTTTGTACAATGTAAGCACTTTGTGGATGATCAACACAAACAGTAAATAACATTTAGTGTTCAGTGTGGCCTCCAGGCCACATCACTTCTTTCTCTTCCTTCACCGAGTGGGGAGAGCTGGGGTCTGTCAACTGGCTAAATTCCATTCCTGGCTGGGGAATGGGAGGTCTCAGGAGAGGTGTTCCCAGATGCAGAAGCTAGTGTTGACAACTAGTGAGAGTAAGGGGGCCTGAGATTCATGGGACATGGTTTCTTGTTAAGGCTTTGCCAGTGAATCTCTGACATCACTTTTCTGTGCTTTGGTTTCCTCATTCATGTGAACGGGAAGCAATGCTTCTTGGTGACCTCTGTGAAGGTCATCCGGTTTCCTGGATGAAAGGTGCTAAAGCTCATCAGTACGCCCCATTCCCTGAGCAGGGGACTAAGGCTACACCCGTACTACAGACCTTACAGAGGCTCTGCTGTACTTCTGCAGCTGTGCCACTGTAAGGTCTCCTATGTAGCTGGTCTATGCTGATGGGAGAACTCTTATTGGCATAATTAAACTACCCCCAATGAGCAGTGGTCTCCCACCAACAAAGTACTGTCCACAATGGTGCTTTTGTTGGTGAAATTTATGTCAGTCAGGAGAGGTTTGTTTTTTCTCACCCTCCAACTAACAAAACTGCTAGAGTGTAGAGATGATCCTGGACTTAACACGTGTGTTCTATGTCCATTCCCCTTCCTTCTGGTCTTTGGCGGTGATCCTGGGTTCCCTGCTTGACCCATCACCCTGCAGTAAACTTTTTTCTTTAAAAACTAACAATTGCATGTATTAGGTAATGAGCTTTTGTGGGAAGGACCCACTCCTTCAGATTCTGGAGCAGAACTGTGAGGAGAAACTGAGAGAAAACTGAGGATTAAGTTTTTTCTCAGTTCTGCTTCAGAATTTGAAGAAGTGGGTCTTTCCTACAAAAGCTAAATCATGTTGTTAGTTTTTAAGGTGTTAAGGACTGCTTGCTTTGTTTTGTAAAGATACAGACTAACACAGCCGCCCCTCTGAGGTATCTTTCTTTAACGCTGCCCTGTTCACATTTCCCCGAGTGATGCCCAGGTGGAGGGTGCATCTGCAGATCCTGGTAAGTGAGCTGAGGCTGGGACACAACACATTGTCCAAAAGACGGTGCACAAATGTGAACTGAGTTTCTGGTGGAGTGACTTCTCCTCACATCCAGGCTGCTCAGAGCAAATTACTTTCTCCTGTTTCTAGCCTATGTATAATTTCCGTAGCCTCCTGTCTTCACCCTTCACAACCTCTTCATTTAGCTTCGTAAATGCTCCTTAAGATCTAAGTATATCACCACCCACAGCATTTCCCTTGTCTATCACAGCAGCCATATTTTAGCACATATGAAAATCACACCTTCCCCAAAATAATCTGAGTTTCTGACCTCATAGCATTGTGCTGTCTATAGGCTCAAATCTGATCAGGGTTGCTTTCCATCTAGCTTCTTATAGTGTGCTTATGCTCCTAGTGACTGAGCATCTTGCAGTCATTAATAGAAGTTACCTTTGCAACCTTCCTTTGGTGAAGGATAGTATTACCCCCATTTTCTGGATGTGGGATTGAGGCACTGTGTAGATTAAGTGACTTTCCCATGGTCACACAAGTAGTTTGTGTCTGAGTTGGATTTTCATGCAATTGCTTCCAGTGTTTTCTCCCCAAGAGATCTGAAGGTAATGGCTCTGTTATCAGCTTGCAGGATTTATGAAATGATGGGCCTGCCTCAGAAAGATTAGGTAAAATTGACTTACAGTGACTAAATACCTAAAATGAAAATAATTGACTAACCCTGAAACTTTTCTGCCATTGTTGAGGTCTTTTCTGTAGGCCTGGTTTGACCTAAGTAGTTAGATGTGGGTGAGGTCTTATTTTTTGGGAGACAGAGTTAGGGAGATAAATAGAATAGCAGGCTGGAAATAGAAAGTTTATGCTAAGATAAGTAAAAGGGTTGGCAAGCTAAAATACAGAATGCCTGTAGTAGGAACACCCAGGAGATCATTTACAATGGGCCAGATAACCCTGGGGCATATGATGAGGAAAAGCGTGTCCTACACGGACAGTGTACGAACACAGTTTGAGTGTAGTTAGTGTATATGAACAAAGAAATTTTCTGAGTAAAGTTCAGTATATGGTATGCCCTATATCAACCCCCATCCTTGACTCTAGCCATCTCAGTGGAGTCTTGTGGCATACCAGATAAAGGAACTTGATTAGTGAGACTAGACTCAAACTGAACTCTAGGGAAACTGAATGGCAGACGTCTTCATGGAATCCCAGCCTTCTCCACACTTCCTTCATGTCTCAACGTGAACCTGGCTGCTTCTGTTTCCTCCTCTCCAGTATTGCTTTTCCTCTCCTCCCAGCCCAATGTTCCCTTTATTCATAGAAATGTCCAGCCTGGACAGTAGCAGGCAGCAATTTTCTATCCTATCAATGACCCATAAGCCTGGCTAATGGTGACCTCTTCCAGGGCATATGGGTTCTTTGCTAATACAGCCATTGTGGGGCCCAGCTGAGGAGACGGTGTAACCATTGCCAAGCAGACTCTAACCTGGGACCTCTGGAGCGTAGTGCAGAAGTCTCTGCAGTTTAAGCTAAAAGCCAGGTCACTCTCAGCTGAGAGAAGACTCAGTTCTTTCTCTCTGTAAGTGGGCTAAGTGCCACTACATGGGACAGTGAACCACAGCCTAGATGTGTGGGTTACATAATTTCCCTAGCTGAGAAAGCATGTCCCAAGCTTCAGGGACCCAGGGAAATCCCAGACACTCCCTGCCCCTTGTAACCACCCACAGGTGACTTGAACCTGGGACAGCTGCAGTAACCTTTACAGTTTGAGCTGAAAGCCAGCTGGTTCTCATCTCAGGCTGAAGAGGAGACTCATGCTTTCTCTCTGTAAGTGGTCTAGGTGCCACTAGAGGGAATAGTGAACCACAACCTAGGTGTGGAGGGTACAGTGTCTTCTGGTGAGGCAGACACCTAACCCTGAAGCCTTGGAGTGCAATCCCATCAGCTCATTTTACATTAAACACCCAGCTGCCACTAAATGCTGCCATAGTCTAGTTGCCACTGACCTGAGCCACTTTCTGTGCAGCAGCATAGGTTAAAGGCTCTGGATTTCAGACCGTCTTTTACCTCCTCCCCTGTACAACATCTGTTTAGCACAGCTGCTGTTTGGCCATCCGCCACATCTAGTTTTGCCCTTGCCTTACTAACTGACTTGATTCCTGATCCTTTCCTGTTCCTGACACTGCTGTAGTTTCCTACCGAAAGACAAAGAGCCTTTGTTAAATGGAGTTTTCCCTATAGTCTGACAGGCACTCGTTTCGCTTTCACTTCTAACTTCCCTGTTCAGCCTCTTCGGCTTGCTCCTATGCTTCTCTTTTCCCTCCTGCCCTCCAGTCGATCAGTATTCTTCTAAGCCATGATGTGTTGTGACTGGGGCTGACTGACAGCGCTTCATGCTTGACATGCGTCTCCACCAAGCCACCCAGGATCTGCATTTCAGAGCAAAGTCAGATCGTCAACTGCCGCGTGGGAGTCTCCAAGAAAAGAGTCAAAACACCATCAAGCAGAGTCTTTCCGCACACAGTGGAAATGCCACACAGATTCCTGTGATGTCAGACAGGCCTCCTGCTGTGTCAGGCAAGCCTAGAGGTCATCCACCATTGGATGGTCAGTGAACCTGCTCATTGACCTCCTTGTTTTCAGTCTCATCACACAGGCCAGGGACTGAATGTTCCTTGGAGACTGAACTGGCTTTCTGTGCCCTGGAGGTGGTGCTTCCAGGGCACAGCTGGGGATAACAAGCAGGGAGTGGAATAGAGCAAACTGCTGCTGCCACTTGATTTATACGTGTTGTCTGGGCTTCACTTTCCAGGGCTTTTAATCCAGCACATTTCCCCAGTCAACAGCAATTAATTACATTAAAATAATGCATAGGTGAATGGCCAGCCCACTGGTACTGCAGGATGATTCATAAGAACAAGAGATGGAAGAGACCCATTAGAAGCATCCACTGCATCCCCCAGGGTTAGTCCAGGAAGAGACTCCCGGGCTGAGTATATCCAGGTTGAGTCCAGGACTTGTAACATCAGGGTGTAGCATCACAACAGGAGGAGATAGTATGATTGTGCTGTCTGAAGCACATGAGACGGGGTTTTAGATTTGTCCAGTGCATGCTGTGGCTGTAGGAGACAAGCCACATCTGTGGATATTTGAAATATCCTGGCAATGCTCATGATGGAGGGCAGTTACCCTACAAAACACATTTCAGAGATGCATGATTCATGTCACTGCATTTGCTTTCAAGGCTATTCCAATTCTGTCATCTGATAACTTGGCTTCTGTAAGCTTCCTTGGGTCTCAGTGCCTTTGCTGGAGTCTAGTGTCAGCTGCAAGTAAAAGCAGATCTCGGAGGAGAAGGGTAGGCTGCATACTTCTAGACCCTAGACTGGGATTAAAACCACCTCCATATGCCCTCCTCCTTCTCTGCCCTCTATGCCCCTCTCATTCCAGCTGAAGCTTCTACCCTAATATCCCAGTTGCTCAACATTTAAATAGATAACTCACTGCAGGGGTGGAACACAAGTCAGGAGGGACACCGGGGAGGAGAGAAGTGAAATCTGAAGTACTATCTGAATCAAGGGATTGGTCATAAGAACGGCCATACTGCCTCAGACTAAAGGTCTGTCTAGACCAGCATCTTGTCTTCCAACAGTGGCCAATGCCAGATGCCCCAGAAGGAAAGAACAGAATGGGTAATCATCAAGTGATGCATCGCTTGTTGCCCATTCCCAACTCTGAAAAACACAGGGGAAGGGCACTGTCCTTTCCCGTGCTGGCTAACAGCCATTGATGGACCCATATTTCATGCATTTATCTAGTTCTTTTTTGAACCCTGTTAAAGTCCTGGCCCTCACAAACATCCTTTGGCAACGAGTTCCACAGGTTGCCTGGGCATCTTGTGAAGAAATACTTCCTTCAGTTTGTTTTACACCTGCTGCCTAGGGCTACGTCTACACGTGAAGCCAACATCGAAATAGCTTATTTCGATGTAGCAACATCGAAATAGGCTATTTCGATGAATAACGTCTACACGTCCTCCAGGGCTGGCAACGTCGATGTTCAACTTCGACATTGCGCGGCACCACATCGAAATAGGCGCTGCGAGGGAACGTCTACACGCCAAAGTAGCACACATTGAAATAAGGGTGCCAGGCACAGCTGCAGACAGGGTCACAGGGCGGACTCAACAGCAAGCCGCTCCCTTAAAGGGCCCCTCCCAGACACAGTTGCACTAAACAACACAAGATACACAGAGCCGACAACTGGTTGCAGACCCTGTGCATGCAGCATGGATCCCCAGCTGCCGCAGCAACAGCCAGAAGCCCTGGGCTAAGGGCTGCTGCCCACGGTGACCATAGAGCCCCGCAGGGGCTGGAGAGAGAGCATCTCTCAACCCCCCAGCTGAAGGCTGACATGGAGGACCCAGCAATTTCGACGTTGCGGGACGCGGATCGTCTACACGGTCCCTACTTCGACGTTGAACGTCGAAGTAGGGCGTTATTCCGATCCCCTCATGAGGTTAGCGACTTCGACGTCTCGCCGCCTAACGTCGAAGTTAACTTCGAAATAGTGCCCGACGCGTGTAGCCGCGACGGGCGCTATTTCGAAGTTAGTGCCGCTACTTCGAAGTAGCATGCACGTGTAGACACAGCTTATTAGTTTCATTTGGTGACCTCTAGTTCTTATGTGATAGGAAGGAAGAAATAATTTTTCCTTTTTTAATTTCTGTCTACTGTACCCTCCCCAACTTTCATGTTTTTTCCAAGCTTAAAAGTCCCAGTCTTACTAATCTCTCATATGGCAGCTGTTCTATTCTTCTGATCATTTTACTTTCCCTTTTCTGACCCTTTTCCAATTTCTATATATCTTTTTTGAGCTGAGGTCACCACATCTGCACACACAGAATCCAAGGTGTGTGTATACAATGGACTTATGAAAAGCCAATAAGATATTTTCTGTCTTATTATTTAACCCTTTCTTAATGGCTATGGTTATACTACAGTGGTCCTTCGAAAGAAGTTCTTGAGGAAGATCTCTTGTGAAAAAACTTCTTTCAAAAGAGTGTGTCCATACACAAAAAAGCAGATTAACAAAAATCGATCCATTCTTTCAATAGAGAGCGGCCACACAGCCCCGCTCTTTTCAACGAATGGGTCAGGGATTGAAAAATCCAGTGCTGTGAGGAGTGCTCTTTGGAAAAAAGGGCCCCCGTGGCAGCTACACACATTTTTCCCCCCCAATTATTGTTCAGAAAACAGCACTCTTCCTTATCTGGGAGAGGAAGAAGGCCACCTGAAAAAGTGCTGCGTCCTTCCAATTTAATATCAAAAGAATGGATTTTGTGTGTAGACGCTCCAAGGGATTTTTTTGAAAGAGCCCCAGCTTTTCCGAAAAAACGCCAGTGTAGATGTAGCCACTCAGTCCCAGAATTGAGTGGAAGTTTTCAGACAACTAGCCCTGACGGTTCCAATGGTCACTTTGCGCATCCCTCTGCAGTTTCTTCTCTCAGGGATGCAATTTGTCCACCTCATCGTAAGTGCCTTCTGTTTCTGCTCCTCTCCCGGTGCTGAGTTGAGGAGCGGACTGGAGCAAACACATCACACAGTCCCTGGGGGCTATTGCAGCCATGAACCAGTTGGCGAAGCCTCCACATTCACCCTGCCAGTCACCCTCCCTCATTTCAGTCCTGCCCAGATTTTGGGTGATAATTAGCGTGCGAGAGAGCATCTCTGAAGAACGGGCTCTAATGAATCCATACAGGGCTGCATCTGTGGAGGAAGGCTGTGGTCAGCATGGTAGAGGTAGGTGAAGTAGGAACAGCTGCTGCTGTCCTTACTTTCAAGCAGCCTGCAGCATGGAGACCTCTCCTGCTGGTCCAATGCTGTGGATAGCGTCATGGAGCGCAGGGCCAGCCTGCCTCCGCTCCGAGCTGGCCCCTTGTGTTCCTTGAGGCCACTGCATGTGCAAGTGCAGTGGTACTGTTGGGGGGTGCAGGCATGTTTGAAGGAGAAAGTCGCATAGCAAGGTAACCTCTCATTCTGCATTCTGCATTCTGCTTGCTGCTGTGAAGGCCAGGATGTGGTACGCCATGTCCAGTTGGAAAACAATCCAGCAGCTCAGTATGGGTGTGCCTACACAGCAAAGCTATTTTGGAATAACGGCCTCTATTCCAAAATAACTTTTCGAGCATCTACACAAGAACCACCACTATTTTGAAATAGTGAATGGCGTACTTTGAACTCTGTAGACGTCATACTTTGGAATAGGGCTTGTGTGGACAGATAATAGGGGCTATTTTGAAATAGAAGGTCTCCAGCCCCACCCAGGGTGCCCTGCTGGCCAATCAATGTGGAGGCTCTAGTTCGAAATATCTGGGCACGATTTCAATGGGCATTTTGTGCGGCAACATACTATTTTGAAATAAGCTATTCAGGAAACATCTCCTCCAGAGTAGCTTATTCCTAAATGCCGCTGCTGTGTAGACAGAGCCTATTGGACCCGGACCTGATCCCAGCCCCTCCTTGAATACAAGATGGTTAGAATCTGAAGATTTAAAGACAGCATCTTGAGGATAGCTCTGCTCTAGCCCAGAATGCTCAACTGTTCACCTGCCCAGTGGTAAGGTCTAGAGAAGTAGGAAGCAGCACTTTCCCCGATGTGAGGACCACCTGAGACTGTGTGCTGGACTCACGCACACCCCCTCCTTTGCAGCCTTGTTGGCATTTTGGGAGTGTTGTTGTGAAAGCAGCCCAGTCATCTCACACTGCTTATCTTAGGTGTCCCCACCTCCCCTCCTATTGTTTATGATTTCTTCCCACCTCCTACACAAAATCACCCATAAAATCCTCTCTGCTGGTTCTTCCTGGGACCCCAGGTGTTGCCCAGAAACCTCTTAGAGAACTAATCATCCCATTCAGATTGGACGATCATTCACCTTCAAGCACTGTGACATTCCCTATTTTGCTTGTGTGTTCTGCTGTACAGCGTTGGAAACAAAGTATTGTGGGCTTTCTTCCTTTCTTTCTTTCTTAGGAGAGGAGAAAAGAAAGGTCACTCATTCGTTTCTCTCTCTCTCCCACCATGTTCCACCACCACATTCCATTTTCCTCTGACAACTTTTACCATGGAATAGGGAAAGTGGGTTAATAATGTCATTCAGCTAGAAAGTCTCTCACCCCATCACAGTCCCAAGAGAAGGAATGTTCTTAACTCAGATTAGCTAACTAATGTGAGTTAACTGGGGGTAAAACAGCAAGGAAGACACTGCAACTCAGCTTCTAACTCAAGCTCAACACTCACCCCTACATGGGTTGCCCTATGGATGTCAGTTCATGCTGGTAACCTGGGTTAGTAGCTGAGTAGCCATGGCTTCACTTCTATTTTAAGCCCAGACGAGCTAACCTTAGTTAGGAACACTGTTTTCTGCAGTGTAGACATACCCTGATTTGTTCTTCTCTTGGCCCAGAGTGTCTAACCTAGTTGGCTTTGTGGCAGGTCAGGAGCTGTCACTTTCCTGGGCATGGGCTAGAAGTCATGGTGGCCATACTGAAAACCGGGGAAACATTGAGTGTTTCATCCCCACTTACTGGCTGCTGGGCACAATTGGTATTTACCATTCTCTGCCTCCTTCAACTAGAAAGTCTCACCTGTTTCCTTTTCCACTTTGTCTCCCATAGAACTGGCTCCTTGTTTGTTGTGTTTCCTGGTCCTCTTCTTCATGATCTTTCTCATGTGTTTTTAATTTCTGCCTCCCTCTCCTGGGCACCATCAGGTTTCCAGTGCAAACTTCCTTTTGATCTCTGCCTTCCCCACTTGTTCCCCTTATTCCTGTTCTTCTCTTCCTCCATCAGGTCTTCCATGCCACTGGCCTCTGCACCTTTCGCCTTCTAATTCTGGTCCCTTTTGGTGGGACTTGGGCAATGATTGATGCTCCTCCTGTGAGCAACCGGCAGTATATCCCCCATGGCTGGGCAACTCTACTCTATTCTGGGTGACCATCATGAGTAGCCAATACTAGACTTCATGTCAGCTGATAGCCTACTATCAAGAGGTGGAGTAGTTCTCTAGGTTTGTTGAGCCAAACACTTCCCTGCCTTCAAGGCTCTGGTACTACTCTCCTTTCAAGACTCTAGATTACTCTGCCCCGATCCCAATCTCTTTCTCCCTTACCAGACTTCTGTCCTTCATCTCTCACATCCTGTTTCCATTCTTCCATGCTACTTCCAGGCTATTCCCTTTGTCTGAATCTCTGGTCCCCTCACAGACTTCTATTCACAGACACCTTCCCATGATAACTGATTATGTGCAGAGCCCATGTCTTCATAAAGAGCCAAGACTCCACACAGATGGCACAGACACACAACATGCTATGCTCCCTTCTCAATATCCTTCTTGGAGCTTGCTTTTGTTCCGAATAAAGGGCTGAGGGTACATCTAGACTATGCAGAAGTTCCAGAGTTAGATTTTGTGTGCCTGGTAGAGGAACATGAAATCAAAGTGTCCAAGGTCTGCAGCTGACCCCTGTACTCATCAATATTGCAAGGAGTAGGGGAAGTCAATGGGAGAGTTTCTGTCATCGACCTCCATCTGTGAAGACAGCCAGGTAGGTTGATTGCAGATAAATCAATTCTAGCTACACAATTGCCCTAGCTAGAATGGCATATCTACAATTGACTTACCTGCCGAGTGCAGATCAAGCCTGAGGGAGGACTGACTTTACAACTAGTAAACTTATCCCAAGCTCCCTCCTGAGCAAGCTGTTCCTTCCCACAGAGCCTCCTGTCTTTTGCTGTCTCTCTTGCTTTGGATAGTTTATACTTCTGAGCTGGAACTAAAGAGATCCACTTGGAATGGCTGCTAGTGTGAGTCATTAGAATAGCTCTGTACCTCTACATGGGGTCCTGAAGCTTAGCACTTGGTGGCAGTACCTTATACATCTGGATTGTGTGGTCTTTCTCATATAAACTGTAAGATCCCTGAGGCATGAAACATGTCCACCTCTGTAAGTTGTACAGCACCAAGTAGTCTGCCTGATTTCAATGCATAATGATATGACCCTGCCCTGAAAGATGCACTTCAGAACAAATGTCTTCTTATGAAGTTGCAACTCCCCACTTATGCCATGCAGATACTCTACAAACCTGAGAATGCCCTAGATTTATGATGTGTCTGGCAAAATTAACTTTTCAGAAATTGTCAGTGTTAGGTCTGGTCTACACTAGGGATCAAAGTCAATCCCGGATATGCAATTCTAGCCATGCTATTAGCATAGCTAGAATCGACATATCAGGATTGGCTTTGTTCCCTGGTGTAGATCAGGGCTCTGCAAGCTTGCACTGATGTCTCTTACTCCACATAGCAGTGTGGAGCACCAGGGTCAAGAGCCAAGACCAGAGAGATTGAGTTTGCTGTGTCTTCACTGTTGTATCAAAATCAGTCTCCGGAAGATTGAACATGGTGTGTCGAACCCTCCTGTAGGTATAGCCATACCTTAAGTCTGTAACCTCAAAAACAACACACAGTCCTGTGTCACCTTAGAGCCTAACAAGTGTATTAGGTCATGAGCTTTGGTGGGTAAAACCCACTACATCATTGAAAGCTCATGATTAATCACAAAAGCTCATAAACTAGTAAATTTGCTAGTCTTTAAGGATAGGTCTACACCGCAAAGTTATTTTGAAATATTAGCTATTATTTACTAAATAACCATCCTAGCACCTACACCACACATCCGCTATTTTCAAATAATTTCAAAATAGCATTTGGCTTATTTTGAAATTGGTAAACTTCATTCTGCAAGGAATAGTGCCTAGTTTGAAATAGCTGTTTCAAAATAGGGGCTGTTTAGATAGGGAATGGAGCCTATCTCAAAATAAGCCATAATGTGCCCAATGACTCTATTTCGAAATAGGCTTTATGTGTATAGATGCTGTATTTCAAAATAGCTAATCGTTATTTCGGAATGCACTTTGTATGGATCGGTGTTATTTTGAAATAAGGCTGCTGTGTAGACATACCTGGAGGAGTCACAAGACTGCTTGTTCTTTTAGAAATTAGTTGGAGTGATGGCAAGGTTTTGACTGATAATTTGTCTCGGCTCTGTGATTTCAGCAGATTGACTTGGACCTGCCACCTACAGCCATTCCTTCAGAGCGAGTAATCCTTGTACAGGAATTAGCAGTCAATGCACCTGTTACCACAGGAGACCACAGCTGAAAAAAAAAAAAAGAGGCACTTCAATTTAGTGCAATTATCTCATTTTTCCCAGGATAAGGATCCTTGAGATATTTATCTGATTTACAAGGGTGTTCAGTCGAGGTGGCAGGCACAAGGCCTTAAAGAGGCATTCATCAATTTCACATGAATTCAAAAAAAAAACTGAGCAAGTGGGAAACAGATGCTGTGAAGAGAGAAATTTCAGAGGCTGGAGAGGAAAAGAGCCTCTCTTCTCTCACTCTGTTTTCACTGATGATAAATTAAACAATTTGCAGGCAATAGTGCCAGCTACAGGGAGTGTCGGATGTTGCTTCAAAGAGGTCACTAAGCAGGAAGGGTGGCGGAAGCAGACTGACGTATTATGATGTGTATTGCATTAATGCCTAGATGCCCCCACTGTGGACCAGGACCCCATTAGGGTAGGTGGTGGAAAAACAGAACAAACAGATTGTCCCTGCCCCAAAGAGCTTGCAGGCTATGTACTTCTTGTGAGTACTTTCCAAGGTAAAATTTCTAGGGGAAGGTGAAATATTTGAAGTACTTGTTAAGGAACTTGTTCAGCTAAGTTAAGACCTCCCTTGTGAAAATAGTGGGCTTTTGATTTAGATCAGGGTGCAAGAAGCCATGGAGAACAGAACAGGCCTGTGGAGCTTTAAGTCAGTTTGTTTCTGGGCACGCAGGACTTGGTTTCTTGTTATTATGCTGATTTTTCTGGCAGACCCAGGGGTGCAAGGCTAAAAGAGCTGTTAGAGGAGTCTTGTCTGTGTGTGCAGCACCAGCTTTTGCACTGTTGGGAGGGCATGGCTCAGTAATACCACATAGTCCTAGGGAAGTAAGGGCTTCAGTTGAAGGAGGGCAAGTAAGAAAATAACAATATGTTTTGCACAGATCAAATAAAATTCTCCAACATTTTCAGGGGAAGACTGTGAGTTAGAAGAGTTTCACCAAAAAAAGGGGCTCCCAACTCGAGGGTTACCATATAATAAAAGGACACCCCTGAGAGGGAGTGCATCTGTATCCGTATCTACCAACTCATGTTGTATTCACGGGTTATAGAGTGTATAGTGCATTAATGCAAGGTTGAGCTGGTAGATACTGATACAGGTACACTCCCTCTCTGGGGTGTCCTCTCTTTTGAAAGGTCAAATATGGTAACCCCCCTTCCTGTAACAGAGCTAAACACAACTGCTGTTTAACGAGCTCAACCTCTTCCACTCTCGCTCCTGCCCTCCGATCCCAAGCTGTGGCCTCTAAAATGTAACCATGTCCCAGTGTCCAAAAGCCTTGAGTTATGAGTCAAAGCCCATTATGCTTTTCTTGTAGCATAAAGAGGCCTGGATGGGGACAGATGGATGTCTTAACAAAGTCCCCAGAGCAGGAGGCCGCCCTAGAGGGCACAGCACTGGCGTAAGGACTCCACGAGTCCCACTTGCAGTGTAAGGGGTGTGCACTGTGATATGTGATGGAAGCAGAGGAGTGGGTGTGGAAAAGAGAACAGGTGTGGCTAGAACACATGGCATGGTAGCATCTGTTAGTGTCTGTTCTCACTCACACTGAGGAACAGGAAGCCACCTGTTTTCCTCACAGTCTGAGACGTGCGAGGGTGGCTTACAACTAGTTTTGCCTGCACCCGCTCAAAGCACTTGAAGAAACTGAGAATCAGGGTTTATATCTCAGTGGTAAGGTTAAGAACTAGCAGCTTTAATGAGCACAGCCAACCACACTGAAGCTCCCACGGCCACCCCAGAATCTATTAGCTCTTGACTGAAACCTGGGATAGAGTCTTTGGACAATGCTCTCCCATTCAGTTAGCCTGAAGTCTTGTCAGGAGAACTCTCTGGGACTGTCCATTAGCCTTCCTCCACTGCTGGGCAAAGAGAGTAGGATGGGGAATGCAGAGAAGCCAAAAGGTCTTCAGAGCAACAATCTTAGCTCCTTCCCTTGCAGGGAGCCTGCAGGGTTCCCATTGCTGTTCATGAAGGACTGTAGCCAGACAAAGTCTCCCCCTTACAAGCCAGCTTGCTCGTTGCCCACCCCGCCACCTGAGGAGCACACAGGGCACGGAAACGGCTGCTGACAGCACAGTCTTTGATGCCCTCATTGAGGCCCAGATATGCTGGCTTATCGTGACCCTGAGAAGCAGAAAGTACAGCTAGAAGGCTAACAGGCCAGACTGTCAACATGAGAGGGGGGGTGGACCCTCAGAAATCACCCCAGCTGGCATTGATCAATATGATGCACACACACAATCACCCAGAAGGGGACGTGCCCCGCCCGCACAAAAGAATGTCCTGTACTCCTAAATTGCTTATCTCTTGTCTTACAAGTGCAAACTAAGTAGAAATGCCCTTGTAACAAACTGGCGTCACAATGACAGACCAGTATGATCTGGCACCATAGATAAGAAAGAGAATACGTAACCCAGAAGGGGTATAAAAGATGGGTCCAGCAGAACTCTAACTTTGAGTGCATTCCACCAACTACCTGCTGGTCGGGTCAGGTGATTGCCTCCTGAGGTCCACAACTGGGGACGCCCAACCTCGTATTCGTCTTTCCGCGGAATTGAGTGACCGATCCAGCTTGGCTACGCTGGTATCGAGAGACGCAGAGAGGGTAAGATACACCCATGCTAGGTCTCTGACTTTTTTTGTGCACAGCTAAAGAATTAGAGCTCTGTAACTAGATGTCATTGTGCCAATATATCATTGTGTTAGATGATCACAGATATCTTTGTATTGGATTGTAACGTAGTTGTTAACACCTGTACTTTGCTAGCATATAAGAAGTAAACAATAGCCTTTTGTAACCACACGCTTATAACTGTAGCTTAATAAACTTGTAACTAGTTAAGCTCTGAGCCTAATCATTTTGTTAACCCTTTTGTCACTGCAACACAGCCGGCACAACAAAAGAACTTAAACCGTTTGGTTACTACAGCCTGGCCGTGGGTGAGTGTGCTAGGAGCTGCCTGCTCTAACAGTAAAAAACTGGGTTGTTTAGGACCCAGGGGAGTACCTCACCGCACATTACCCGGCCACCGGCTAACAAGGACCAATGACTGAAGTCCAAGCAGAGGCATCGCATCCAAAGCACCAATCTATTTTTATTTTCTAATCTGAATGGGGAGACCTGGACTTGTCTAAATACAAATGACTGCAGTCTCCTCACACTTCAGGGGAATGAAATGTACCGCATTCGGTAAGGCTGGCAGACTGTCCTGGGACCCATCTCTTTTAAATTACAATGACAGAGGGCAGGACACCCTGAGGTATACCCACCAATTTCAATGCACCTGGCACATTGCTGCTGTGTGCCTCGTGTTGCAGAGGTGGCTTTCCAAAGTCTCTCTTATGTGGAGCAATTTGATATTGTAAGCCTAACGACCTGGCCAGGTGAAAAGTGCCTCTTACTAAGCAAATGAGCAGCCTAGGCTACCTGAGAGCATTTGGCCTGCTCTTATAATCACAGATATTAGAGATGGAAAGGACTTATTATGTTGTCTAAGCTATCACCCTGTTCCAGAGCTCCGTGATGAATGCTCATATTTTGGTTGCTTTTAAAAATCTAATTTCCTTGCTTGCCAGTTCCTACAAGAGCTGAGTGTTGAGTAAATACTGGGTTGTATTGTTTGTTGGTACATAAAATGACTCACATCAGCCAGACACAGAGGCTGGTTTGACACTGGTATGATTCCATTGTCGCCAATAAAATCACTCCCACGACACAGAGGGATGGGGGGAGATGGTAATCAAGCCCATGATTTCTAAATCTTTTTTTCTTTGGACATGTCTACACTTCCGGGAGGATCTTCCAAAGTGTGATTTCAGATGTGCAAAATTGATCTGTCTGGGGTTTGCCGTCGACCCATGTACTCCTCACTATCACAAGGAGTAAGGGAGGATTATGGGAGAAACACTCCTATTGGCCTTCCTCAGTGAAAACCGTCAGGTAAGTCAGTTTCAGAAATGTTGATTCTAGCTACGCAATTGCTGTAGCTAGAATTGCGTATCTGAAATTGACTGTGCTGCCTAATGTAGACCTGGCCTTTGTCTCTTCCCCTTTGGCCCAGTGGTTTGATTTTTGTTTTGGATGCACTCGTGGGGAGGAAGAGGGATAGGGAGCAATGATTTAGCAAAGGCCTGATATTGGATTCCCCGGCACCAATGGTGTTTCCACATATATGACACGTGGTGGCTTGGTGAAAGCACGGCTGCTGGTCAGGATGCTGTGCCCTGTCCTTCTTCCTCTGCTGTTTCTCAGCCTCGTGACGAAGGTAAATCTCAAAGTGGACTGAGGTGTGACATATGAACCGACACCACTGGAGTCTACTGCCAGCCAGCCCTCCCCCGTTCATGTGGTCAATGCCTCGCTTCTTAAGATACACTTTTAGGGGTATCCTTGACTAAGGTGAGAAAAGAGGACTTACTTTAGAAGACAAGCATCAGCCATTTGCACAAATGACCAGCCCAGTGAAGCTGATGTTTCATGGGCAGTGTAAAGTCATGCTGGATGACACAATGCCTGTCACAGATCTCAGGTTTGTACAAGGTGTTCCATATTCTTATTTGGGGAAATCAGATGAGCTTTGTTACTGTGGCCAGCACCACCATCCTTTCTGTCACTCCATTCTTTGACACTACCCTCTCTCTTGCCAACAACCAAATCCTCTTGCTTATTCCTCCATGATATCCTGAAGAACCAACCTTTTTTCTTATTGCCTCTCTAGATAAAACCTAGCTCTTGGTCCTCATCAACTTAGACCTTGACTACTGCAGTGTTCTCCTCTCTGGCCCCACAGCCAGGTCTTCTTTAAGGCCATGGAAAGCACAGCTGTTAAGAGCCTGCTCCTTCGCTGTCACTGGGATCTCATCATCTGCAATGCTTCACAGACACCTTGTTTCCCCGTGCATCACATTTAAGCCGCTAGTCCTCCCTTTTAAGGCCCTTCACAACTGTTCTCTGAATTACTTATACGCCTTTGTCTCTTCACATCATTCCTTGGTCCCATGTATTGCTGGTAGTGTCAGGCTGCAACAATAATTTGTCTCTGTCTCGCACCAGTATTCCTGTTGTCTTCCGTGGAACAGCCATGTTAAACCAGTCCTTAAAGCTACCAGTTATCCTCTCCTCCTCTAAAATATCCGTTACTGTTGTCCAGGCTGTGGAAGAGTCAGAGAAGGCTGATACATAGAAAAAAACTTAGAACCATGACATTGTGCTTATTGTTAGCCTACATAACCACAGGATCTTCCTATCGTCCTCTTCATTCTCCTGCCTTCTTTCCTGCTGCTGTTCTATGCCTCATGTTTGTGTCTGAAACTGGGCCCTGTGTATGTTTGTGCAGTACTCAGCACAACAGAATCCCAAGCCAGTTTGGGGCTGGCAGGTTTTACTAATAAAATGACATGCAGGAAATTCTGGGCTGCTGAGCATCCTTTCAATCGTGCTGTGACTTCATCTCTTGTGGAAAAAGGGTGTTAACTCTCTCATTCCCACTCACCTGCCCACCAGTTCCATCTCATTCCAACTCCCCCTCCACCTCACGCTGCCCTCTTCTATCCCTCTTCACTTTTGTATCACTCACCTGGTGCAAGAGAATTGGTCCATGCTTGGTGGGTCTGCCAAGCAGAGAGGTCATTCCGGAGACAAGTGTAGGGGGAAGAGTTGGCTGGTGAGGATCATCTCATAGATTCATAGATTTTGAGGCTACAAGAGACTTCTCCAGTCTGACCTTCTGCCTAACACAGGTCATAGAATCCCCCCAGAATTACATCCTTACATCAAGCCCATAACTTGCAGTTGAACATACCCTTGTGGTAGAGCATACAATGTGGAAAGTCATCCCATCCTGATTTAAAGACCTCAAGTAATGGGGAATCTATCAAATATCGAGCTAAGTGGTTCCAATGGTAATTTATCCTCACTTAAAAATGTGCATCTGATTTCTAAAATGATTTTGTCCACTTTCACAGCCATTGGAGCTTGTTATATCTTTGTCTGGTAAATTAGACAGCAGCCAGAAATCTTCTCCCTGGGTAAATACTTATAAATCACAATCAAGTCACATCATAAACTTTTTCAGTCTCACTATAATGCTGGTTTTCCAGACTTCAGATCATTTTGGTAGCTCTTTTCTGAAGTCTTTTTATTTTTGTCAACATCATTTTCAAGTAGGCATACCAGAACAGTACATGCCGTCTCAGTGATTGTCTCACTATTGCTGTATGCAATGGTGCTATCAGAGCTATCTGGGAAAATTGGTTGATTGCAATTTGCTGAAATCAGTCCTTTCTTTAAAAAAAAAAAAAAAAAAAAGAGTCGCTACTCATCCTGCTTCCCACCCACAGCTGATCCCGAGACTGGGGCTTCTGAGGTGCTGGTACTCAGTACCGGCATTTACCAGAACAAAAAAAGCACTGACTGAAGTAAAAATGTTTTGTGGAGACGTTTTGGGTTTTACCAAAGTTGCTCCAGAAACCAGGCATGGTTCCAACAGCTCCCAAGCTCTGTGTCTCCAGGGCAACCCACTGGACAGAAAGCCCTGCAGCCAGGCCTTCATTCCCTTTCAGGGAGAATTTCCAAGTTTTGAGGTTTTGTTCTGAACTGGAAGAAAAAGCAAATGTCAAAATATTGAAATTATTCGCACAATGGAAAACCCTTCTCCACCCACAGGCCCGCCAAAGTGAGGGGGGCAAAGGGGGCACTTGTCCCATGGTCTGGTGTTTCAAAGGGGCCTGGAGCCCCAGCCGCCATGGCTCCTACTTTGGCAGCAGTGGCAGCCAGAGCTCTCGGCCCTTTTGAAATGCCGTGGCAATGCTGCTCTGACTGTGTGCAGCTGTCATTGCTGCGGTCCGGGTGGCATTGAAAGCTTACTGCACTTGGCCCCTCCCTTTCCACACTTGGCCCTGCCCCTTCTAGGGCATGGAGCTGGGTCCCACTCCCACCTTGCCCCAGGGCTGAGGGTGTCGGTCAGAGCTGCTGTCCACCCAAGTCTCATAGTAGCTCCTGTTTACTTCCACTTGCTATTCCTCTCCGGGCCATCTGTAGTTTTGTTGCCCTGTGCCATCCCCATGGGGAGGCGGACTGTGGGCGGTAGGCAGAGACTATATTCAGGGCTGTGGGGGCAGGAGCTCTGGGGAACAGGGGAAGGAAGCAGCAGGGGTTACCCCCCTTGCTGTCGCCCAAAGTAGCAGAAAGTGGAAGACTCAATCCAGCCTGCTCTGCTCTGCTCCAGTAGCTCCCAGCCACAGTCCTCAGGGAAGGAGGCTGGGGGGAAGGGGTACAGTGTGGGCAGGATGGAGAAAGAGGAGGGGTGTAGCAGAAGGAGTGTCCCAGGCCCCACACTCCCCTAGAGATGGCTCTGCTGGACACAGCTGGGTGGTGGGCTGGCTGGAGGATAGGGCTGGCTACCAATGTTGGCACTGGCCCATATGCAGCACGCAGCTGCCTAGGGTACCATGGAATGTGGGGCAATTTGGTGGCCCAAATTTCATGGTGTTCTGCATGGCTGACCTGGTGTTCGGAATCATTTGTCTCTCCTTTCTTTCCTCCTCAATGAACTCCCCCCCTTGTCATTCTTCACTCCTTATTCACTCACCTTCTCCAGAGCTTTGCAGATCCCCTGGAATGCCTCAGAAAGGACCTAAGCTCCAGAGATGCCTGTGCCGTGCCCTGAGGCTAGTTAATTTTCAGGGTTACGTTAGCTTTCAGGGCTTAGTGAGGTAGTCAAAGGTGAGGAAGGGAAAGAAGTGGGCTGTAGCCAAACACAGGAGGGGGGAGAGAGAAGGAAGGGGGCGGGTGGAAGGCAGGAAGAGAAAGGACATGGAAAGGGAAGAGCAGAAGGAGAAGTTCAAAGAGAGAAAATGCTGTAACTTAACTCAGCTCTTGAAGTCACCTGCGGGAGTCATAGACTAAGGGGGTCATTGACCCATGTGAGTAAATTTCTATAATAAAATGAAGAAAGTACTGGCAGGCCCCAGTGATTTAGTCTAGAAATTGCTGTAGTTGAACTCCACTCAAATACAATTCAGCAGGACTGTTAGTAAGCGGGAAGCCCTTGCCAGCCACAGTATGGATTATTTTCCCTTGTCCCTGAAGTTCATCTCTTTACTGAATGGTTATGTTCTCATAAATTTGTTGCAGTGGGCTTACTGGCAGCTGGCTTTTCAGAAAGGATTTGTGTCCACTGGAAAAGGCTCCTGGATAGAGCTGTGTTCAGCAATGTGCCCCTGCAAGTCCCATCAGTGGCTCTGTTGTTACATGGAATAATAGCTTCTGTGAGGGCCAGCAAACCCCAATGTCAAGGAGCAAATTAAACCTAGCGTTTAATCGGTTACTCAGTTAAACACTATTTTACACCCCTAGTAGTTAGTACATGTTCCAGGGCAGCATTCAAGTTGACGTGTCCTGTTTCCACTTTAGTATTTGTAAGAGAAAAGGCGGGGGTGTTATTACAATCATGTTACCTACTATCCCTGCTTTATGTTCTATGACACTGGACTGCAGGGCTCCTCTCTAAGGGCACTTGATAGAACCCTGTATAAAGATGCTGCGTAACTTCTGCTGGTTCTTGTTACCAGACAGATCTTGTCAGCTCCAGCCATGATACAAGGAGAACTTGTGTGTCTTCCTGAGGCAGAGAGAACTAGGGGAAGGGAGCTGATGTGATCTTTTGAGAAGCTATAGGAATGGCCACCTTGGGGGGCGAGGGGGCTGGGAATTTTCTCCTAAGATTTATGTATTATTTTTATGTTTGAATTAGTGATAGTGGTGGGTCCCAGAAAGTGGGTAAATTTGGGCTCTGTACAGTTTGTATTTTCTCTGTCTGCATACATATTCACCTACATAGCTACTTCTATCTCCACTCATGGCCCTGTGCCCTCCTCACGAAATGTGCACGCACACACGCAAAATCTTCTCATGTGAACCCTGTGTTTATCACCCCATGCACACTCACATCTACCAAGACTCTCCATGATACACATTCATAATTTCCTTCCCACCTGCTTGCACATCAATCTCTTACCTTATCTAAACAAAACCACATCTACTGTGGTTACCATTAAAAAGATAAACAGCTGCCACAGTGGTGTCGGAGATACTCTGTTTATAATATATGGTATCTGCAATATCACAGCTACTGTACTATGACAACTATTAGTAGATGTTGGCATGTGATGACAGTCACTCGTTCTGCATCCCATACCTGGAGTATCATTTACAAATGTGAGCATCGCCACTTTGTTACTGCTCGACACCCAATGTAGTGGCTTACACTTGTGCAGAGTACCCATTTTGCATAGGTGTATATGAAAACACAAGGTGACTCAGGAGCCTTGAGGTCAATTGCATTAGTCATGTAAGTACGACTCAGCCTATACGCAAGCATTGCAGGATTAGGCCTTGAGCAATGGACGGAAGGACTCTATTTTTTTATTTATCACCAGATATCTTGCAGCGGAGACCAGGTGCAGTCCAATAATGATAGCATATGTTTGGAGAGCTTCAGGCATTGGCTATCTGGACCATACTGAGCAGAGCAATTTTTTCCACCTTTGTGTTCAGCTCCCAGGGAACTGGCTTTTACTCATAAGCTGCACAGTATGCCTTAAAAATATTTTTTTTTCCAGAAGTACATTATATTCCTTGTAGTTTGATCTTTGAGGAGTGTTGAAAAAAAATCTCTTTAGGGCTCTGCCTCCCACAGTAGTGCTACTAAGGAGATTATAGGCCTAGTATTTTCACAGGCAAACACCAGGCCTCTGGGCCTAGCACACTAATCCAGACAAAGGATAACAGAGGCCTAATTAATTCTCATGTCTCGGAATCTGATAACAGCCCTGTACACAGCTGAGTCCATAAGGACTTAATGAGTTTAATCGACTGCACTTGATGATTTTATTTGAAACCCTGTGCCACAAATTAAACTATTAAAAATGCACTTGAACTTGATTGGCAGCTGTAATCCTGACAAAGTCTATTTAATCCCTGAGTCAGGAAGTAGGGCTTCCACACAACTTCTCTTATGTTCAAAGCGAGGCAGGGTGTGGAGGGTAGGCAGAAAGCGGAGGTTTCAGGAAAGGCCTTTGTTAGTGGGGAGCAGGAGGGGTTAAGGAGTGAGCAGGGCTTTGAAAGACACCTAAATAGGGAATTAGGAGTAAGAAATGTGTAAACAATGAGGAGTGTTCTTTAAGCGTGATTCAAGGGCACAGGGTGTTCATAACTATGGAATAAACAGAAAATATAGGTGGAACATTCAGGGATCCATTTGCTAACGAGATGGTGCCATGACAAGGTCCCAGGGAAGACGAGGGGACTCCAGTCTTTAGGAAGTTGTCGAGGACAGAGGGCCTTTATTTGGATTGCTCCAAACCCAGACAAAGAATTAGGCTCATGCAACGAGTAAAGATTTCAGTCTGTGCTTGTTTTGCCTTTCTTTGCTCTGTCTGGTGCATACAGCTTCTTTATGAAATTTAGCTGCTCAAATAGCTAAAACACTGAGTGCAAGTCCAAAGAAGAGGAATTAATGACAGAAGCGCAAGGTGTGCAAAGGGGTTATACCAAAAATCCTGGTGAGAGACGGGAGAAAATTTGTACAAACATGCATGCAGCTAGGCATGTCTGAGCAGTTTTACAGACATTGTCGTGTTTCCTCTGTCAGTGCCATCTATCAGCGCCATCTATACTCATAGATGCTCACTGAAAAGTGAGCATTTGCCCTACACATATTCTTGTGCATACACAGATAATGCACCCTCCTCTATAGGCACGTTAAATCACCTGCACTCAGTAACTTTCACAGTCATACATCATCTCATATAAACACACAGAAGTGCATGCATCCCTGGATTCTGTTCAGAGAGCTTTGACCTGCGAGCAAACTAGCACAGCACTCCTTATGGAAAGCCTCATTCCTCTCCTCTGACAGGGACTTACTTGTATGAGATTATTTTTTAAAAATCAGAAACCTTGAGAATGTGCCTGTGATTCTGTGAATAACCTGGTTAGGTCCAGTGATGGTATCTCCAGAATAGATATGTGGACAAAGCTGGCAGCGGGCTTTGTTGCAAGGAAAAAGTTCCAAGACTGGTGTTCCTGCAGTACACATTGTGGTTGTGGGTGAGAAAGTTCCTGACAACACCATCCTTGCTACCATGGATGTAGAGGCTCTGTACCCTAATATTCCACATGAAGACTGATTATAAGCAATCAGGAATACCATCCCTGATGTCACCACAGCCAGTCTGGTGTCTGATCTCTGTAAGTTTGTTCATACCCACAATTATTTCCGATTTGGGGACAATTTATACCTCCAGATTAGTGGAACTGCTATGGTCACCGGCATGGCCCACAATATGCTAATATATATATGGCTGACCTGGAACAATGATTCCTCAGCTCTCATCCCCTATTACCCCTCCTCTACTTAAGCTACATTGATGACATCTTTATGATTTGGACTTTAACAATCTGCACCCCACCATCAACTTATGCCTCGATTACTCCGTGTGAGAGATCATTTCCTGGACACCACAGTACAAATCAAGGATGGCCTGATTGGTACCACACTCTACTGGAAACCCACTTATCGCTATACTTACCTACACGCTCCTAGCTTCCATCCTACACACATGACTAGATCCATTGTTTACAGTCAAGCCCTTAGGTACAATTGCATTTGCTCTGATCCTACTGACAGAGACCAAAAATTACAAAATCTTTACCAAATATTCATAAACTTGAATTACCCACCAGGAGAAATTAAAAAAACAAATCAACAGGGGCAGATGAATACCCAGAGACCAGCTACTCCAAGATAGGCCCAAAAAAGCCAAGAACAGAACACCACTGGTCATTACCTACAGCCACCAGCTCAAACCACTGCAACACATTATTAAAGACCTACAACCTATCCTTAATCAGGATGCCACACTCCAGAAGGCCCTAGGTGACAGGCCTGTTCTCTCCTACAGACAACCAATGAAACTTATGAGGATTCTCACCCACAACCACAGTCTATATTGCAGGAACACCAGTCCTGGAACTTTTCCTTGCAACAAATCCCACTGCCAGCTTTGTCCACATACCTATTCTGGAGATACCATCACTGGACCTAACCAGGTTATTCACAGAATCACGGGCACATTCTCATGTTCCTCAACTAACATCGTATATGCCATCATGTGCCAACAATGGCCAGATGCTTTGTATATTGCACAGACTTCAAACTCTCTTAGACAAAGAGTTAATGAACACAAAACAGACCTAAAAACACTCCTGATCCACAAACATGTCAGCCAGCATTTTAATGGAGTGGGCATTCTGTTAATGACTTAAAAGTTTGCGTCCTACGGAAGAGGAATTTTCACAACAGTCTTGAAAGAGAGGCTGCTGAACTCTCTTTCATATTCAAATTCGACACATTGACACATGGTTTGAACCAGGATGTGAATTTTCTGGGTCATTACAGGGGCTCTTTTGCAAACTTGGCTTTATCTAATTCTTGACCCCTGCCCGCCCCTCTACTCTCTGATTTGCTCAGCTTGATAATTTTTTTCTGATTTGTCAACCTTAATTACTATTTCTGGTGGTCTATGCCTTAAATATTGAGTCTGTTCTGGTCTGGCTATGGTCTGAAGAAGTGGGTCTGTCCCATGAAAGCTCATCACCTAATAAATTATTTTATTAGTCTTTAAAATGCTACTCGATGGCGTTTTTGTTTTGACAGTAGAGATGGGAGATGATGTCTGAGAGTAGGGAGGCTGGCATCATCACACTTCCTAATATGGAAGAACTGCAGAGATCAACAGGAGGGAGATCTAGGGGAGTAGCAGCTCAGCCCTGGAACATGGTGTGTGGCCAGCTCTATGCACATGGTCAGATATTTACTTTTGGCTTCAATACTGACCTCTTTTCTTCCTGAAGATAAATGATTGAGCACCAGAGTCCTTGAAGGCCATGTCTGCACTAGCCAAAAACTTTGAAATGGCCATGCAAATGGCCATTTCGAAGTTTACTAATGAAGCGCTGAAATACATAATCAGCGCCTCATTAGTGTGCGGGCGGCCGCAGCACTTCGCAATTGACGTGGCTCATCCAGACGGGGTTCTTTTTCGAAAGGACCCTGGCTACTTCAAAGTCCCCTTATTCCTATGAGCAGATGGACTAGCTATCTGGACTAGCTGCGCGGCGGCGAGCCGCGTCAATTTTGAAGTGCTGTGGCTGCCCACATGCTAATGAGGCGCTGAATATGTATTTCAGCACTTCATTAGTAAACTTTGAAATGGCCATTTGCATGGCCATTTTGAAGTTTTGGCTAGTGTAGACATAGCTGAAGGGTTAGTTTCCCATTTGTTTAATGTTTCAGGATTCTCGGCTTATGTACTGCTTGCTGACTTATTCATACCCAAGTGCCATTTCCCCACATCCCTTGAAACTCAAAATAAAACAAAGCATTGTTCTCTGTTGCAGCTTTTAGACGTGTTGTTAATTCTATCAGGATCAGCGTCCTTGAGAAGCCTTTGACTCGTGTCTACACTATAGGGACAGATTGATTTAAGTGACACAATTTGAGTTACATTAGTAGCATAAATGAAGTTGGTGTCTCTTAGACCTACTTATCGCAGCGTCCACACCACACTGGGTTGGCAGAAGGAACTCCCCCACTGACTCCCTGTACTCATCTTGTTTTCTGGATTACTGGAGTCAACAGGAAAGACATTGGCAGTCGATCAACTACTGCAGTTCTGATCCACCCAGTATTGGAGACAAGCCTTCAGGCTGACTCAGCTCATTCAGGCTTCTCCTCCACTAGTCAGTCCATCAGGCTGGTTCTAAATATAGGGAGGGAGAAAATGGGGAGGGGAGGTTGTTTGTCCTCAAACCTTTGAAGGGTCACCAGTAGCATGTGTTGACTCCTTTTGGATCAAATCTTGTAGCTGTTTGCTAAGACGCCTGTTGACTATTACTTAATGAAGTAAGGATTAAGGGGTTTGGACCTTCTGAAAAGAGATGAACCAACCTAAGGAAGAGGACTACAGCTAGACTGTGCTTGTAGAAGCTGCAGAAAGATATAGAGGCAAACTCCCAATGAAAGATCACACAACGGAGCTATAGAGCTGAATCACTGGCTTTGAAATGGGGAGCCTCACACCAGCTGCTGGCACGTAATTACCAGAAACTCATTAGCTGTGCAACACATGAGCAGGTGAAAATGGGATTGCGGGGTGTGTGTGACTTCACTCTCATCACCCGGATACATTCTTCCTGAGGTTAATGTGCTCAGTGCTAACAGAAGTAGGGACTCTTTGCTGGAGAGAGATTTAAGCAATTTGTCCTTAGTAGTCCTTTAAAAGCAGAGCTATGGAGAGACTTCTTAACCACAAACACATAAGTAATTAAAAAGCACAAGAGGTTTACAGATCTGTGGGAAATAACAAACAGTCCTGTCTGCAACCCATGTGCTCTCTTCTCAGATTGTCTATGAGTCTTGGTTCTAGTCTGAGGGAAGGCAGAGTTTCACCTGTCTTTTCTTGTCTCCAGCTTGGTTTAGTTATATATTGTAATGAAATATGCCCTTACTTAGAAGAGCAGCCTTCTTTTAAAACAGGGGTGGAGAGTCTTTTTCCTATCAGGGCCACTGACCTCCAACAAATAAACAAACAAACAAGAAATCAGTCCTGGACCACAGATAGCTCTGCAGGGTAAGTGTGGAGGCTTGAGCAAAAAATGAGGGGTTCGGGGTGGAGGAGGTGGCTACAAACTTGGGCAGAGGATTGAGGTGTGGGAGGGATGAGTCTCTGACTGGGGGTGTAGGCTCTGTGGCAAGGGCTGAGGGTTTGGGGCGCAGAAGGGGGCTCCAGGCAGGAGTTTGGAGAGGGGTGTTTGTGAGAGTTAGGGTGCTGGAGAGGACTCAGGGCTGGGGCAGCGGGTGGAGAGCATGAAGGCATGCAGGGCACTTACATCAGGCAGCTCCTATTTGATGCCACAGCTGGCCTTGGCCTTGCGCCACCGCTGCTCTTGGATGTGGCTGGCACATCCCTGTGGCCCCTGCGGTGGGCAGGAGGCTCCAAGTATTGTCCTCGCCTGAAGGCTCCACTTCTGTAGCTTGCATTGGCTGCAGTTCCCAGCCAATGGGAGTTGCAGGGGTGGCATCTGTAGGCGGAGTGTGAAGATTCCTAGATCACTGCAAATCAGCAGTGGTGCTTGCAACTCCAGCTCAGAGTGGGGGATGAGCCGAGGCGCAGGACTTACAGCTTACAAAGTGGAGACTTGCCACAAACTGGAGGTGCCCCACCCCTGTTTTATAAACAGTCTCTGACCTATTTCTGCCATATGATTTGACTTGAGGGGTGGGAAAGAAAGGTTCCCAGGTCCAGTGCACTCCTCCCCAGCCACCCCATCAGCTTCTGTACTGTCCATTGTCCCAAAGGTTGGTCACTGAGAGTCATCCAAAGATGGTAGTGCTGCTAGTAGGGAAGAGCTATTGATACTTAAGGCCTCTGGGGCCATCTCAGTTCTAGTCTTCTGGGAGCATTCCACTCCGTAGCATGAGCACACACACTCTCGCATAGACTGAGCCTGTCAGGATGTGGCTGGCTTTCAACACCTCCTGGATGTTCAAAACAAAAAGCAGTCAAGTAGCACTTTAAAGACTAGCAAAATGGTTTATTAGGTGAGCTTTCATGGGACAGACCCACTTCTTCAGACCATAGCCAGACCAGAACAGACTCAATATTTAAGGCACAGAGAACCAAAAACAGTAAGCAAGGAGGACAAATCAGAGAGTGGAGGGGTGCGGGGGGAAGGTCAAGAATTAGATTGAGCCAAGTATGCAGACAATCCCCTATAGTGACTCAGAAAGTTCCCATCACAATTCAAACCATTTGTTAATGTGCTGAATTTGAATATAAAAGCCAGCTCGGCTGTTTCTCTTTCCAAAACGGTGCGATAATTCCTTTTCAGTAACACACATACCTTTAGGTCATTGACAGAATGCCCCATTCCATTAAAATGTTGATTAACTGGTTTGTGGATCTGGAGTGTTTTGATGTCTGTTTTGTGCCCATTGACCCTTTGTCTAAGGGAGTTAGAAGTCTGTCCAATATACAAATCATCTAGGCATTGTTGGCACATGATGGCGTATATGATGTTAGTAGAGGAGCATGAGAAAGTGCCTGTGATTCTGTGAGTAACCTGGTTAGGTCCAGTGATGGTATTTCCAGAGAAGATATGTGGATAAAGCTGGCAGTGGGCTTTGTTGCAGGGAAAGGTTCCAGGACTGGTATTCCTGGGGTATAGACTGTGGCTGTTAGTGAGGATCCTTGGGAGGTTGTCTGTAGGAGAGAACAGGCATGTCACCCAGGGCCTTCTGGAGTGTGGCATCCTGATTGAAGATAGGTTGTAGGTCTTTAATAATTCATTGCAGTGGTCTGAGTTGGGGGCTGTAGGTAATGACCAGTGGCGTTCTGTTCTTGGCTATTTTGGGCCGATCTTGGAGTAGCTGGTCTCTGGGTATTCGTCTGGCCCTGTCGATTTGTTTTTTTACTTCTCCTGGTGGGTAGTTCAGGTTTATGCTTTTTGTTTTGATACTGTATAGACTAGCACGGCTTCCTCTTTGTTATTACTCCTGGATGTTGTAACTGAAGATAGACGCTGTAACACAAAGTGAAGGTTACAATTGCAATAGACAAAAAACATTCACCGCTGACAGAAACATAGCCCCGATTTGCCCCCTTTTTTTTAATGAGAAGATGGGTTCTTTTGAAGATGGGGTTTACTTTTGAAAGAGCTGCGTGTACACCCCTTTTTGTCTTTCAGAAGAAGCTCTTTTGAAAGAATATGCAAATGAGGCATGGATATGTATTTGCATTTTTGATTTCCCTCATTTGCCTGCCTCTTTCGAAAGAGGAATGCAAGTGTAGACACAGCCTGTGTGTGTAGACGGTCCGTGTGTTCTTTGAGAAAAGGGCCAGATTTTCCAAAAGAACTTGCTCGCATAGATGCAGCCTTCCTTTTTGTATTAGCTTTTCAAGGCCATTGCACAGCTGTGCTAGAAAGGACTGGTGCTTTTGAACCAAATGAGAGAAAACCATCTCCAAAATGATGAAGTTGCCCACCCCGCCACCACTTTTATTTTGACCCACTAGCAATTCCTGACGTATATGAAAAAGAAGCTGGCTGCTTCACATATTGGTTCCCCACACTCCAGACCTCCTGGGATGAAGGCCTGGTCAGAACAGATTGTCTCATGAGATTCCTAATACTTGAGTACTGGACTAGAACAATTACAAGATTAGGATCTCCCATGGGAATACAGGCCCTGGCCAGAACCAGGAAGGGGAGAGACAGCAACAGAAATGAAAAGTAATTTAGAGCTTTATCGTTTTCTTCAAGGAGAAAGAACATACATAGTCAGCTGAATCCATGTTTGGTGGGGTAACCAGATGTTCTGTTTTTAAATGGACAGTCCCAGACGTATGTCCTCTTGAAGGTATCTCTACTTTTTCTTAAAATTGTCCCGTATTTTCTCTCTCTCCCCTCCCATCAGTATTGGTGGGTCCTGCTGTTGGCTGAATCCTTAATCACCAACCATCCACCCATCCACTAGAGATGATGATGGGGAGGGTCCATAGGCTGACAGTGGGCAGCATAGTGATCAGGCAAAGCTACAGTGTGTGGGGCCAGCTGCTCCCCCTGCTAATCTACAGGGTTTGTACATCATATTAGTTTGTATTGGAAAGAGCTTTTGGATGAAAGTGACTGAGCTTCTATTACTGGAGATGGGGCTTTGGTGCACAGTTCAGGGGTATTGTATTTTTGAGCCACATCTTTGTTCCGGTTTATCTCTAATTTTCAATCCTAATTATTAAGGGAATTAATATATTTTATTTTGTTTTATTTTATTAGCTTTCTTGTTTGTCTTTGAAGTATCAAGTACAAATGCTGCTTCTGGAGGTGGACTGTTGGATCACAGCTCAGCTTGTCAAGGGGAAGTGTGACGGCTCTGACTCAAACAGCCCAGGAGCAGGGAAGTCAGGTATCTCTGGCAGGCTAACAGAGTCAAAGCCTAATACAGAGGCAGCCAAGTTCATTTCTATTTCTTTTTTCTGAGGGTTGAGAATTGAGTATTTTCAAACTACCCGGAGGAGCCCATGACTTCATTAAATGGGACCATCTGAGGGCAGAGCACATCTGCTGTTCTCCCCATTTCTGATGTGTTTCTGGTTCTATATATTTTAATCAGCGAGGCCTGTGTTCAAGGGCTTCTCTGTTATCCCCTAAATCCTCCTTTAACTGCCATGGCAGAGGGAGCCGATTTGTGCTGAGATTCACACAGTAGGCTGGGGGAAGGTGTGGGATTAATGACAGAGATTTGTTCATACAAACCTTTATGAAAAACGGAATTGTGGCTTCCCAGGCAGCGCAAGCCCGATGAGAAGATTAGCCATAGACTTTCTCTGGCAGGTCTTGAAGCTCATATAAGGGAGAGAGCAACTGACTCTTGGTAAATAGAAATGAGGTGTGTTTGATATTAAAGATGGACTCTGTCACTGGGGAATGCTTTGAAAGCCACATGTCCCTCCCTTGAACCAGCCAGGAATTCCCTGGCCACTTCTGCCGCTCATCACCAAAGTGAGAACTGCTGGTGGTTGTTTTTCCACCTGCGTAATTTCTCGTAATGATCTAGTGGTTAGAACAGGGGTAAGGAGTCAGGTCTTCTGGATTCAGTTTCTGATTCTGTCTCTGACTCAGTAACTTCAGGCAACTTGCTTAATTTCTCTGGGCCTGAGCTGCCCTCCCTGCATGTAAACAGCTGAGGCCAAAAGTCACAGTGGGCCTGACCCTGGGTCTATTGTAGTCAATGGAAACGCTCCCGTTGACTTCCATAGGCTTTGAATCAAGATGTAGATGCCAAATCTGATTGACGAGGCATTGGCAGAGCAGAGACTGGACGGTGCTGCACTGGGAGAACAGAATGGTGGTACAGGACAGGCGGGATCTGGGGGGTGCAATGGCAGAGTTATAGACTGTGTGTGTGCAAGGAAGCCTAGGCCAGGACAAAGAAATGGAGTGTTTGGTGGGGAATGAGTAACCCTCCGAGACATGCATTACCCAGCAGCAATGCATTCACCTCCTGTGCACCATTTTACAGATTGGTAGGTGGCCTTCTCTGCAAAGGGGCAGCATACTTAAGCTGCGGAGTTGCACACAGTTCCCTGCATAAAACCCTGGGGCACAGAGGGCAAGGCCAGTACTCAGTTCGCTTTACGCACGGATACCTGGCAGACTGGGAGCTCAGAACTAGGAGATGGAGAATCCTGCCACTGGAAACAGTTAAGCTTAGCTTAACAATTGGGTGCCTGCTTCCCCTTATCCCTGGCATCATGCTTCTTCCCTAATTCAAACAGATCCAGCAGGTCTAGGCTTAGTGGAGCATTCAGAGCTCTGCCGTCTGCAAGGCAGCATTATGCAGGAAGGACCTGATAATTGTGTGCATGTTTACATACATCTGCATTCCAAATCGGCTCCAATTTGTGCATTTGTCACAACCAGCATGCTTGTATTTTTCAGATATTTCCTTAACTGTGCCCTTCCGTTAACCCCTTCTGTGCAGGAGAGAGCAGGGCCATTTCCCGCAATATAAGGTAGGCTCTGTGGATGCAGAAGGTCTGGGGATGCCTGGTTTGAAATGTCACCTGTGAAAACATATTTGAGGAGCGAGAAGGGGATTGTTACAGATGCACTGTGAACAGGAAGCCCCTGTGCTGGGTTGAGGCTGTGAGCAGAAGCTCTTGCAGCTCATCTATTAGAGTTTCTCAGCTCCTGGAGCAAAGAAGGCACCTTAGCAAGGGGGACCACGACAGCTGCCTGGATAATGACATGTATCCTCCTGTCCCCCTTTGTTCATGGCTGTATGCAACAAATGACAGCTGCTGACAAAGCAAGGGAGTTTGAGATGCAAAAAGGAAGAGAGATGCCATCAGATATGCTTCAGTCAGTGCCCTCTTCCAACTTGTTGATGATGACCAGGCTCACTTGAGGGGAGAAGCAGAAGGCTCGACAGGACAGCATGCCAAAGCTCTGAGAAGCGCGGTGAGGAGTGGCGAAGAGTTTCGGCCGATTTATTCCTTGTGAGCAGGCTTTGCCCTCGGCCTACCCCATCTTCCTTTGCTCTATGCATTGAAGGTTGAATGTTTATTGGAAGAAGGCAGGGCCCGTTGGAAGCTTGTGATGGGGGTGGAATCTGGTGCCCATGCTCATGTTGGTTCTGTAGTTAGAACATTTAGATATCATTAAACCAAACTTGATTTGGAGCTCGGGTCACCGACTCTAGATTCCAACCCTGGAAAATAAGCTGTCGGGACCAGTTCTGCTTTAGTGGCTGCAGCATGGAGAAGATATCAGTCTAATTAGAGATGAGGCTCAAGCAGACCCTCCAATCAGAGCACCTGACAAATTTGCTGTGTTCAAGATCCAAACAGGTTCTGAATGCTAATGGCGCAGTGGGACTCCAGCTAAAAGATCGTATCCATCTAATTTCTATGAGTAAAACAGTCTAGAATGAGGGAACCATCCATTTATTCTGAGCCTGTTCCCTACTTCTTGAGTGGGCTCCAGCACGTGGCAGCAGCTGCCACCAAGAGGGAAGAAAGTAGTGCATGTTTGGGGTGTAGTTTTAGAAATGAGCCCGCATGGATATGGACGCCCTCTTCTTCTGGAGTAGGGCTGTACATGTTCAGTTACTAAACAGGCTTTGTGGATCCTTTTGCATCCAGTTCTGTTTCCAGGCCCTGTAGACTGAAAGAGTACATGGTCAGGTCTCACTGTGAAGCCATAGGGAAGCTTAGGGGTGGAGGCAGTGTTAAGGTGAGCACTTGGGTGGCCACCTATGAGAGAGTCATGTGCCACCCAGCTGATTACCAGAGTGCCCCCAACTGACAGCGTATGTTTCAATAGTGGCACACATCTGCACGTTGGTGCACATAACAAAATTTATTCTGCCCCAGATGGGAAAAAATGAGAGGGAACACTGGTTGGAGGGATGTGCTTCTGTTCACAGAGGCTAGCCAGAACCAGAAGTGAGGCGAGGCTGCAGCTGTGATGTAGCAATGGAACACTAATCTCAGGGAAAGGAGCCTTCTTTTGTAAAATTGGTGGGTGGTTATTAGGTGAGACATTCCCACTCCCACTGATGGAGGAGCTATAACACACAGGGACTAGGCTTTTGCTCTGATGTGAGGGAAATACACTTCCCCTTGTAAAATGGGAATATAATTAAGTGAGACAAACAATACAATAATAATGAGGCAATTCTGAATAAATGATGAAATTCGAGAGGGACTAAACCCTGACTAAACTCCTGTCTGCCACCATACATGGAAAAAAATAGATTTTCCTGGTTGTTTTATTTCCCCTCAGCTACATTAGAACTGGGCTAAAATGTAGCCTCTGTCTGTTGGAGAAACCTCTGCTGTGCAGAGCTGACCTCAGGCGATAGGTTCAAGTTGTCAGAGGGACAGAAGAGCTAACTACAGGCAACAAACCCAGAGACACTAGCTCAACAAACCCAGCACTGACAGCAGGAGCCTGGCACTTTTTGCAGGCCCTATCCTTACTGCTGAATTAACTTGCCCTGAAATATCACAGGAGGTGATAAGACCAGGCATAGCTGCCAAAATTACAGGCATCAGTCTCATTCTGGCTGCCACAGAAATCAACACTAAAACTGTTGGCTTCAGTAGGAGCGGGGTTGGGCCCCTAAGTTGAAGCTAAGTTATACTGATTCTGAAAGAAGACAAACACTTGGGGTCCACCCTGCTATCACTGGAGTAAATGGGAGTTTGCTGGCAGGCTCGCAGACAGAGGGAAATGGTCTCTGGAGGAGGCCAGTGCTAGCTCCTGTGTGCAGAGCAGACTTGGCTTAGGGTCTTGCTGAGAAGAAGTTTTTGCAGCCTCATTACAGTGGATGGCTATGTCTACACTAGCCCCAAACTTCGAAATGGCCATGTAAATAGCCATTTCGAAGTTTACTAATGAAGAGCTGAAATATGTATTCAGTGCCTCATTAGCATGCGGACGGCCGCGGCACTTCGAAATTGACGCAGCTCGCCACCGTGCAGCTCGTTCCGACAGGGCTCCTTTTTGAAAGGACCCTGCCTACTTTGAAGTCCCCTTATTCCTGTGAGCGGATGGGAATAAGGGGACTTCGAAGTAGGTGGGGTCCTTTCGAAAAGGATCCCCATCGGGACGAGCCGCGCAGTGACGAGCCGCTTCAATTTTGAAGTGCTGCGGCTGCCCGCATGCTAATAAGGAACTGAATATGTATTTCAGCGCTTCATTAGTAAACTTCAAAATGGCCATTTCGAAGTTTGGGGCTAGTGTAGACACGGCCGATGAGAGGCTGGATATAACTCAACAGTGTGCCCTTGCAGCCAGGAAGGCTACTGGCATATTGGGGTGCATTAGGAGGAGCATTTCCAGCAGTTCTAGAGAAGTTATTATTCCTCATTACTCAGCACTGGTGAGGCTACATCTGGAATATTGGGTCCAGTTCTGAGCCCCTTCCCCACGTATAGAAAGGATGTGGATGCATTGGAGAGGGTCCAGTGGCGGGTAACCAAAATGATCAGGGGGCTGGAGCACATGATTTATGAGGAAAAGCTGAGGTTTGGTTTTGTTTAGTTTGCAGAAGAGAAGAGTGAGGGGTGATCTGATAGCAGCTTTCAACTTCTTGAAGGGGGTTCAAAAGAGGATGAAGAGAGGTTGTTCTCAGTAGTGATGGATGGCAGAACAAGGAGCAATGGCCTCAAGTACAGTGGCAGAGGTGTAGGTGGGATATTAGGAAAAACTATTTCCCCAGGCGGGTGGTGAAGCACTGGAATGTGTTGCCTAGAGAGGTGGTGGAACCTCCATCCCTAGAGGTCCTGGCTAACAAAGTGCTGGCTGGGATGATTTAGTTGGGGTTGATCCTGCTTTGGGCAGGGAGCTGGACTTGATGACCTCCTGAGGTCTCTTCCAGCCCTAGGTTTCTATGATTCATCTGTACTCTCTGCGTAAGGATGTGAACGAGGACGTTAGTGAGAGCAAAGAGTTTGTGCCGAGGAGTGAAAATTCCCCATAGGAGTCAGAATGGGCTGCAGGGAGGTGGCGCCTCAAGAGCCCTTTCCCGTCCCGTGGCTGGGCTGGAATGTGCAGCGGCATTTTACAAACCCTTCCCTTCCCATTCGCTTCCTCCCTGTCACACGTGTTATTTCCTCTTCAACATAGTGGGGTGCACTGGTGCTTCTGTCTGACCAGTAATTAATTAAGCGGGGCTCAGGGCTGATAATGCCCTGTAATCCCTTCTCTCGGATCATTTTGTTCCATAATCCCTTTAATGCTAGCAATTCTGGCAAGGGGCGGGGGATAGGGGAGTGTAAAGCCAGGGGAAACCACTGTAGTTCCACCGCGCCAGTGCTGGCAAGCCATTGCCACATTGCTCAGCGCTGCTGCTGCTGGCCAGCCCCTCTTCCCCTCCAAAGGTATTCTTGAGGGAAGGGGGAGGAGACGAAGTATATAGAAGAGTAGGAGGGGCAGAGAGAGGACGTATATGGACTGCAGCATGGAGAAAGGCCTAAAATTGGGGCGATGGAAGCCTTGTGCCAGGCTGTCTGGAGTGACTCACAACTGAGTGTGATCCTCAGGGCAGACCGTGGAGAAGCAGAGCATGAACCCTAATTCGATTTCACCAGCCAAGTAACAAGTGTGAACTCCTCAGGCACTATGATAGCCTTAGTGTGGAGTCATACACAGTCCACGTGGACAATCCAGAATATCTTGCTACCCAGGCAATCCCCTGCCTTAGTTAACGGATGGTCCTTTACATTATAAATCACAATATTTAGGTGTCTGCCAGTCCCATAGGGCCAGTCACTTGCCCCAGGTTAAGTGCACCCTAGATCTCTCACTAGAGACTATGCTTGTAGACAATCCCCTAGAAAACCAACTAAAGGTTTATTAACTAGGAAAAAGAGCTATGAGTTATTTGAATGGATAAAGCAGGTAAACACACATGCACACAACTGAAATGCAGTCTGAAGTTCCAAAAGGGAATGATGACTGCTATAATATGCAAGCTCGGTATATCCTTTAGGGCTAACCCTTGTTTTTGCTTGGAAATATTGGTGTTTCTGAGCTCAAAGCAGCATAGTGATAACATGTTTCTTCTGGCCAGGTTACTTTTATACCTTTCACCCAGTGTTTCAACTTGATAGGCTGAGGGCATGTGCGTGATCTTCTTTGTGAACGTGGAGAAAGCAATCCACAAAGTCTGCTGTCCACTGGTGTTCCACAATGGCTTTTCTTGTGGCTATGGACCTCCTTTTGTTGGGAAGATGATGAGCCCTCTATTGGTAAACTACCACTTCCTATTCAGTTATGCTTCTCTCCTGACTCTGGGGTTTTACAGTGCAGACACGTACATATTACTTCATATTACTTTACAGAGGTTATAGGTAAGATTAAGACATAGAGCACCGTACAATAATCTCATGAAGTCTAAACACTAAACTCCAATTTCTATTTTACCAGTACTAACACAAAGGCAAGTCAGATGGTTTTCCAACTTTACACTTGTCAGAATTCAGGGAGGCTTAGGAGCCTTGGCATCAGCTGGCACCTGGGCTGCCAACTTCACAGCCTGTTGTTAGCCCATAACTCTGCAAACCTCCTCATCTTATGGTCCAGCTTTCATATTACTGGTTCGGCCCCCGAGCCCCTGCTCTAACTGCCCTGGAAGACTCTTCATAACCAGCTCTATGCAGTAACTCCTGGATAGTGGTACCCAGACTACCCATTTGAGCCAACCTTTCCAAAGGCGGTAACAGTTGGGCCTGAAAAAGCTGGGCCACACACAGCCCTTTGTTGCTGTGGGATTTGGAGGTAGTGTGCAGTTACTTGATGAAATCCAAGGCTGCGGTGCAGAAGTTTAGCATCATGCAATCAACCCACTGGCTGAATGATCGCATGAGGCTGGGGTTTGGTTCCCAGCTTTAGCACCAGGAGGCCTGGTGGGGAGGGACATGGCTAAGCAAATGTAGGAGCTGAGGGTGCCTGTGACAAGAGGAAGGGGGCTAAGAGAGCTAGTGATTCACAGGAGTTGTGGGAGCTGAGAGCCAGTGAAGGGCTTGGGTAGATGTGAGGTGGTTAGTCAGAGAAGTTGGTTTGATGTGAGGAGGATAGGGCAGCTCAGAGCCAGGGTGTGACAGAACGTGCTACCCACTAGTGGCTCTAGCATTCATTCAGTTGCCCAGGGTCCATTTAATGGAATAATGCTGAATTCCTGCAAACTGACACTCTTCTGGGACGGGGGGCCACTGACAGGGCCAAAGTGGTATAAAGCAAAACATTTGGGAATTCAGAAAGCTGTGTCTGCCAGAGGCTCTACAACCAATGCTTTCCTCTTCCGGAGGCCAACACCTGCATCTCTCCCTGACTCAGCCCTCAAATGCTTTCAACCCTGACAGCTGAAAGAAGAGATGTGATCCTGCTGATTACCTGGACTAAGTGGGTCTGAAGGGCTGTTTGTTTGATCAGAGCTGCTATTATTACCCCTGACAGTCACAGACAAGAAGCTCTTCAATGTGTGTTTTACTGAGCTAAGGTACTTTGATGCAAACTTCTCATCCCACTTAAACAGCAGATAATTTCCTTTTGCCGGTCTGGAAGGCTGAATAATTCAGCACCACGCAGAGGTGGAAAAAGTACCCAAAAGTTACTTGAGTAAAAGTGCAGCTGCATTTACTTCTGCGTACTTGAATACAATAAAGATGTGATGTGATACATGTGTACTTGTACTCAAGTAGTTTTCCAGAGGCACACTGATTACTTGTACTTAAATACAACACCCCACCCGGCAAGCAGCTGCATTTTAAATCAAGTAACTTTTTAGGTACTTTTTCTGCCTCTGTGTGATGCTGAGTTATTCAGCCCTCCAGCCCCATGAAAGATGCTGCATCAGAAGGCAGAATCTATTTACCTGGCGAGGTGATGTGGGAGTGTCTCCTTCAAAAGCAAGGTTAGGAGCTACAGCATCTTTTTAAACTGGGTGAAGGTGTCAGGAATAGTGGCACCTACCTATGTGACAGATATCTGGATTGGTGTGATGCTTTACAATCTGATTTGGGGAGCATTTGCCATCCAAATCCCTAAATCCCCTTTCTCTGTGTATTTAGTAATTCCCATGTCTGCGAAGTAAATACCAGCTGATTATGACAAAACATATTTACTAAGCATGGACAACTTTGTAATAGTCAAACTCCGCAGATAAACATTGACTACATGCTTCTGTAGTCTCAGAGATTGGGTTTATAATCTGCTATGTGGGAAAAAAATAGTTTAAGCCCTTCTGCTTTAGGGCTGTCAATCCAAACTGGGTAACTGGAGAAAAAGAATTGTGGCCGTCCAATGGTTTCTAGCCAGCCCCTGGGCAAGAGGGTGCTTTGAACCTCTTTGCTAGGGGTCAAATGTCCCCTGATTGTGATAGGCCTCTGCTGAGCATGACAATTAGGAGGCCCAGGATTAGATGTACCATGGAAACGAACCTCTCTGTCCACTAACATGGGGTCCCTCAAGGCTTCTGGGTGCGTGGAAAGGGAATGTTGTCCTGTGGCTGTCCTTGTTCTGTTGGTAAGATTTCAGTTTCCCGGGATGTCAATACAGCGTATGTATGAATATCAGAGATGCAGCTGGCACAGAATGCAGGAGACTCTTTCAGGATTTTGGGACTGGAGCTGAAGTTGGAGTTCGGTGAAGCTCAGACCCAACCCCTTACCTACACTTTGCAGCTGATTCCCATCCCTCTCTGGCACTGGACTTAGACTAGTTCAGCTCTTGGGGAAGTTTTGATGTAGATCCTGTTGAGATATTAGGCCTTCCATTAGTGCATGGCTAGGGCCCTACCAAATCCACAGCTATGAAGACCCCATCACAGACCTTGAAATCTGGTAAGCTATACAGGTTTCACAGGGGAGACCAGTGCTGCTTAATCTCGGGGTCCTGACTGAGAAAGGAATTGTATGGGGGGAGCAAGGTTATTTTAGTGGGGCTGCAGTACTGCCACCCTTACTTTTGTGCCGCCTTCAGAGATGGGTGGCTGGAGAGCAGCAGCTGCTGACCTAGCATCCAGCTCTGAAGGCAGCAGCACAGAGATAAGGGTGACAATACCATACCACTCTATACTTTACTTTTGTGCTGCTGCTGCTGCTAGTGGTTCTGCCTGCAGAGCTGGGGTCCTGGAAAGATGCAAATGGGAGGGTGGAGTAGGGGAAGTGGCAGTTGTCCTGAGGCCCATCAATTTAAAACACCTATAGCAGAAGCTGGACTCCCAGACTGCTTAAATTGCTGCTGGAGCCCAGGCTGGTGTGCATCAGGCTCCTGTGAAGGGCTGGCTGGAGGAAGGCTCGGTCCAACCCCACCCCTTCCACCTGAGGCCCCGCTCCTTCTGGGAGCTCAGAGCTTCTTCCCCCACCTAGTCCAGTGGCCTGGCAGTTCTGTGATCAGCCATGGATCTTGTCAGCAGCCACCACTCACCAGCTGCCCAGGTCTGAAGGCAGTGCCACTACCAGCAGTAGCACAGAAGTAAGAGTAGCAGTACTGCAACACTGTGCCTCCAATAACCAAGCGACCTCTCCCACTAAATTCTTTTTGTGTCAGGACTCCTACAATTTCAGCCCCATGAAATTTCACTTAAATAGCTGAAATGATAACATTTATGAGTTTTAAAATCCTATAACTGCAAAATTGACCAAAATGGGCCAGGAATTTGGGAGGAGCCTGTCAACGGTGATAGTTGTTGTATGGGCTCTTTCTTCAGAGATTTCAGAGAAGTGAATAGAAAGTGAATTTCAACCATAGAGTACAGTGATGGTTAGGGGAGCAGGAAGCACAGTGCATGAAAGCACTAACTACGTGGGCCATGCAAAACGCAGCACTTCCCCCTGAGCATGGGGTACATTACGTCCTTTATGTGCAATCCCAATGGGGCCACTCCCACTTCTTGGTTGAACTTAGTGTTTCACCCAGAAAACTCTCCTAAAGTTTTGGGTCGTGCCTGGTCAGAGAGTTGAGTTTAGTCACCTATAGAAGCGAGTAGTTGTGTTTTGTTTTGAACATTCCAATTGCTTGTTCCCACTATGCAGCTCACCTTCCTGATCATTTAAGAAGCAAACTCAGAAACTGGCCAATTGCAAATTATTGCAATAAATACGTTTGTGTGCAGATGTGCAAAAATGCATGCATTTTTTGCAAATGGATCTTCCACCCCTGGCCTTTCTGAAAATGAGTTTGTTCTATGGCTGGTTTTAAATAGTGCAGAGAGTTAGACATATATTAAAATAACTTTGTTCAAACCTCACTCCCTGTGATGGTAAAAGAATCAGGGAAAAAACCTGCCAGCTACTGTTAAGCTACAGAAGAAGGGACCTGTGTGCAGAATAAATGCTGTGCCTCGGCTTGACACTTCTGGCAGGGTCAACTTTCCCCAGCAACATAATGAGATCTTGTTAGGGCAGTGGGACTATGAGTGATGCTATGTTGTCTTGGATCTCTGCATTTCAAGCAACCTGTGGAAGGAGGTGGCTGGGGGCTGGAGGGAAGAGAAATCTTGAAGTGTTAGATATTTTCCACGTAAGGCTTCAATGTTCAGGGAACGTACCTGCAGAGGCAAAAGAAGAATTAACCCCTCCCCCTCAAACTCCCTCCCCCAGAGACCCGTACAGGCCCTTTAGCGATTGAACTTTGCTGAGTCCTTTATTAGTGGCTACCTCGAGGTTCGGTTTCCATGATACCCAAGGTATGAAATGTATTGGAAAAAGCCCCAGATCCTAGTGATGACAACAAAGCCATAAATACATGTTTGTTTGTTTGCTTTTTTTGTGGCATTTAAGGGGGCAGGGGAAGGATGAGAGCTTCAAGATCTTTTCCAGTGGAGAGGAATAAAGTTCCCCTTGTCACAGCAGAAGAGAAAGCACATGTGGGCAGCCTGCCAGGAGCTGCTTGAGAGGCAGGTGAGACTTTCAGAAGTAAAAAATAGCTACTCCACTTTGAACTGAAGCGTGTTAAATAAAGGTGCTATTTAGAACTGATTAGATACTGGAGAGCTATGGCTGATGCAGTGGGTTGCAGAGCTGTCTTGGTCAGCTGGGCTGACAACCACCAAGAACCCTGGGACAAGGAGGGAGGGAGAGGGGGGCCTGGCTCCACAGCCAGGAAGGGGCGGGCCCAAGGGCAGGAAGGGGCAGAGCCTGAGGCATTTAACCCTTAGCGCCACTCAGATCGTGGCGCTGGCCTCCCCACACCCTCAGAGCTGTGTGGAGCAGCACAGCAGTGCTGCTGTGGACAACTGCTCCCTTTGCCCCACCCGTCAGCAGGCCTGATCGTGGTGCTGGAGTCCCACATTCTGCCACACATTCCGTGAATGGAAGTGAGCTTTGGGCAGGTGTCAGCCTCATGATGTGGATGCATGTCATGAAAACACTGCGTGGTTTGCTAGCATTAGCCTTCTCTGAACAGTTGCGTCGCAGGCCTGGAGTAGTCCGGGTTGGAGTAGGTCAGAATGAAGAGCTGCATTGGTGAATTGGAGGGGAGGGGAAATGCAGGATTGGAAGGACAAGGGGAAGTTGCAGTGTAGGAGTGAGATGTAGTGGCAGAGCCCAGGACCAGAACAGCTGGGTAGTGAAGGACAGGACTGAGGCATATTGCAAGTCCTGGTCTGTGCTGGGAGAAACTTGCAGAGAACTAGTCTATATGTTGGTTTGCTCCAGACATTTGTCCTTTCCAACATTTCTGGACAAGAAATCCACAGTCTTCTGGTAAGTTAAGGAGCTCTCACTCGTTCTTTTCGGTAACACTGGCAGTGCATAGAAACAGAAGAAGAGATACAAATTAACACATAAATGCAGAAAAAAGTGTCATAAAGGGACAGCTATAGTACGTTAATTAAATAGCATGAGATTCTCACCAACTTGTTCATTAGCATGTTTTGAAAAACCAGTTACCATTTGCTAAATATACAATGATTACTGTAACTGGACGCAGTTTCTCTGATATTTAATAAGGCTTAATTTGATAGTCTAGGTGGTCCAGAGATGATCATTTTGTCTTTCCACAAGAGCCTTGGTCTGTTTGTCCATCTCATTTAAGAAGTGAGCTCAGCACAGTCGAATGGATAGGGCAGTAATGGAGACATGAGACCTGGGTTCTATTCTATATTCCGCTGCTCTCTCAGGCAACATTTACGCTAGACCCCTGGTTTTGTCAACAAAACTCGCAGAGTGTCCACGCTAAAAATGCGTTCCATCGACATACTGCCAACAGAACTTGACACTTTCACTGACAGCCTTCTGCCTCTTCCCCATGAGACCGAACGCCTTTCTCGACAGAATCTGTTGACAAAAAAGCCATGTGGACACTCCGGGTGGCCCTCTGTTGACAGACAGGGCTTCTGGGTCGCTGAGCAGCCTTGTCTGGTAGGCTTTCAGTTGCCTGTTCTGCCAAGAAAGCAGCTGGGCAGTCTGGCCGCTCTCTATCAACAGAGCAGATTGACAGAGGGATCTGCTTCTGTGTGTGGCCGCGATCTGTTGACAGAAGTATTGTCAAAAGATCTCTTCCGATAGCAACTTGTTGTTCCTTTTCCCCTTTAAAATAAAAACCTAGGAAATTACAGAGACAACAAACAAAAACCTCACCTCTAGGGTTAATGAACATTCTTTGGCTTGAAAAGCAAGCACTCAAAAGTTCAAAAATGCCATGGAGCCTTAATTCAGTCCCCTGGTGCATATGCCTTATGACACATTCTTAAATGGCGTGATCACAGACTATTTTTCCATTGGGCTCCCCACCTCGGTGCATGGGTTATATGCATTTAGAGGCAGGACTAAGGTTGCCTGGGTGATCATAAATGTGGTATTTACCAACCTTCAAGGGCTTGACTTTGCAGGCTTTGTATTTACACAGGGATGTTTCTCTGATATACGTTTTGCTGACCTGAATTTTTGCCAGTGCGTTGCAATCTATGGAGTAAAAAAATGCTGCAACAATGCTGAGTAATAAAGTCCAACTGTTCCTTGCTGTTATGCAGCATGGACTGTGCTAGTAAGCGTACAGAATATTCAATGGCTAGCTGTTAGTTTTGAGAATCTGCCTTTTAAAATGGAAACTATGGCAGTCCTCTTGCTATTGAAGAGGATCAAAGAAAACAAAACCAAAAACTCCTGCCCATGAGAACAGCTCTCAGAACCCTCCCTACAGGCTCATTCCTGGGGGGCGGGGGCGGGGGAGTGGGGGAATCTGTGCACTCCCAATTCCCATGAACTTCAATGGGAGCTGCATCTCTGAAGCCCATTTTAATGCTAAGCCATTCTCTAAAGAGTCAGCTGCGCCTCGCACATGATGAAATCCTGTTCGCGGATGAGGGAGCCGGGCCAAGCAGTCCTAGAAATGCAGCTCAGTGACTGGACTAAATCTATTTGATTCACTTAAAGGGTAAAACCACCAGTCGAATCCATAAAGAGGAGAAGCGCAGACGTGCCCATTACTGTGCATCTAAATGGTGGCCGAGCCAATCAAAAGTGCAGCTTGACGTTTCCTGGTTAAAAGGTCCTAATCTCTCACTTGTCTCTCTGCCTGCCTCCTTTATGGCCTTTGCTTCCCCCACCTCCCAGTTCCGCTCTCCTCCAGTCTGGCTATATTTTTAGGGTCCAGACTGTGACGGAGCTAACGATGCAGCTGAGGAAGGAATTCATGTTAATACTTAAGCCACAGTGCAGAGCCAGTCCGGTGCATATCAGTTCCCTGGTGTGCAATCGTTATGAATTAATGCTGAGATCAGCAATTGACATTAGGGCAGGTGGGAGAGAGGCTGGATGAAAGGGCATCATCTGGATCAGCATATTCTTAGAGGCCTGTTGGTTATATTCTGATCCCTTGTGACCTCTCTGTGGACTGAAACATTACAGAGAAAAAAGGGTACCTGTGCCAAACGTTGTAGGCATGGAAGTTTGTGTCACCATCCTTCCTGGTGGCAGTGCCCTTACAGATTAGCTTCCTGTCAGAGAATAAATCAGTCTATGAGCCATAGAGAGGGTCACAAACAACATCTGGGTAATTCCCTCTCTCTGGAATCTAATCCAGAATCCCAGGGAGCAAGTCTGTCCTAAGACTCGGTTGTCATCAGAGAGGTTAAGGCAGAAAATGAACTCCCTTGCTATTTGCAACAGCTTCACCAGAAAGGAAGTACCATAGGTAACTAACAAGCACACATCTCCTCAAACTCAACAGGGCTCACATGAGAGGACAAAGAACTTGCAAAACTATGTGCAACAGTGCCACCTGGTTATGCCCACTGTTACTATATTTTACCTCCTGACCTTCAGGCAGACATCTCCTGCCTGCAGCCAGCCAGCCAGCTAAGCCCACATGCCTCACCATTTCCCCAAACCAAACACCCTTCCCACGAGGGAAATGAGGCTCACATGAGCTGAGAGGAGTGTTTCTCCCCAGTGCTAAGGTTCATAAAAGCCCCCTTTCTGAATAAAGCCACACTACTGCGGAAGATTGACCAGCTCAGGGTTGATCTGCCATGGTTTTGTTTTGCACATGCACAAAATGACGCTTTCTGGGGTCAAAGTCGACCCTTGAACTATTTGCAAGTGGTGAGGATTAAGGAAGATCAATGGGAGAAACGTTTCTGTTGACCTGCTTCCATGTAGACAGCCATTGTAGTTGACCACTGATGAGTCAATTTTAGCTACTCAATTGGTGTAGCTAAAATTGCATGTCAGTGATTGACTTCAGTGTCTAGTATAGACATAGGCTCCTTCTCAAACATCAGAAAATGCACTTGACAGAGTACATCATTTGTGCTTATTGGCACTATGACACCAGGGCTACGTCTACACGTGCATGCTACATCGAAATAGCTTATTTTGATGTAGCGACATCGAAATAGTCTATTTCGATGAATAACGTCTACACATCCTCCAGGGCTGGCAACGTCGACATTCAACTTCGACGGTGGGCAGCACCACATCGAAATAGGCGCTGCAAGGGAACGTCTACACGCCAAAGTAGCACACATCGAAATAAGGGTGCCAGGCACAGCTGCAGACAGGGTCACAGGGCGGACTCAACAGCAAGCCGCTCCCTTAAAGGGCCCCTCCCAGACACAGTTGCACTAAACAACACAAGATACACAGAGCTGACAACTGGTTGCAGACCCTGTGCATGCAGCATGGATCCCCAGCTGCAGCAGCAGCAGCCAGAAGCCCTGGGCTAAGGGCTGCTGCACATGGTGACCATAGAGCCCCGCAGGGGCTGGAGAGAGAACATCTCTCAACCCCTCAGCTGATGGCCGCCATGGCGGACCCCGCTATTTCAATGTTGCGGGACGCAGATCGTCTACACGTGCCCTACTTCGACGTTCAACTTCGAAGTAGGGCGCTATTCCCATCCCCTCATGGGGTTAGCGACTTCGACGTCTCGCCACCTAACTTCGATTTCAACTTCGAAATAGCGCCCAACACATGTAGCCGTGACAGGTGCTATTTCGAAATTGGCGCCGCTACTTCGAAGTAGAGTGCACGTGTAGACGCGGCCCAGAAGGGCTGCAGAGGTATCAAAGCCATGCATATACCCAACCCTTGCTTTCCTCATCCCCAGGACCAGTCTAGATTCAGAACCTTTAAGGCCGGACCAAGGAACCAGACAGAGTTAATGATTACCTCTCCTCTTTCCTTGAACAACAGAACCTCATGATCCACAATTACCCCTTCATATAAGGCATAAGTAAAGGACAGCACATGACAATTTCCTGATGCCATATAACATTTTGCACATATCCAAAACTACTCTTTCTATCACCTCATTCCAACGTGACCAAAGAGTTCTTCAAAATTAATAATGGTAGTCCATCGATCCGATGATGACAAATCTGTGCAGATCATCTGTTATTGGTCTCATGGTGTGCCCTCTGGTGACTGTATAAGCCAGTTCTAGAGGTTCACATTTTGCTGCAGATGGTGCATGGGAAGTTTGCAATCTGTGGGTTGTGCATTGCTGATGCTCTGTGACGTTGTTCGCGTGCCTCTTGTAGATGCCGGCAGTGGTCTTTCTCGAAGGCAATGCAAGTATTTCTGACTGTTGCACACCACTGTGTTCTGTCACTGGTGGCATCCTCAAGGTCCCTAGGTTTGATACTGCTGCACTGCAGATTGGCTTTGATGGTATCCTTGTAGTGTTTCCGTGGACGACCTATATGCTGGATGCCCTGGGAGAGTTCACCATACAGAAGCTGGCGAGGGATTCTGTTGGCATCCATGCGGCTGACGTGACCGGTCCAACGTAGTTGTGACTTCATAATCATCATTTCGATGCTTGTCATCTGGGATCTCTCGAGGACCTCAAGATTGGGCACTTTGTCTTGCCAGTGGATCTTCATGATGTTACGGAGGCAGCGCACGTGGAATGCTTCGAGCTGCTTGATGTGACGCCTATATAGTGTCCATGTTTCACACCTGTATAAAAAAGATGAGAGAACAACAGCTCTGTACACAAGCAGGTTTATTGACATCCAGATGTTATGGTGGTTTAGAACTTTGACGTGCAGACAGCCAAGTGCCCGGCTTGCTTTGGATATTTGTGTGCTGATCTCATTATCCAGTGATCCATCACTGGATATGACACTACTCAGGTAGTCTTCAAAATTAAAGACCTGAATAACGTGCAAGCATGTAAGTGAGGAATCAAATATTTTAGCCCAACTAATAAAGAGCCATGATTGCCCAGATATCACCCCTGGCCTTTTCCAGGACACAGGAGATAATGACCCACCTTGGCCACTTCTATAGTGCATGCATAAAAACAACTGACCCATGAATGAAATGACATAAATTGGATTTTCATTAGTTTCTTCTGCAGCGACACCACCTTCACACCAGCTCTGATAGGGAAAACATATGTTTGTCAGGTTCCAAATCTAAGACTGAATTGACAACTTTTTAAAGCAGTAACTGGCAGATGGCAGAATCCTGAATAATCTAAAATGCCTTAAAATGTTGGATCTAAAAGTGAAATTGGACTTAAAATTGCAGACACTCATGGTAGACTGTTGGAAAAAATTTCTGAATGGCTTATCCCACTATTTGCTCACCAACTTGGGGAGAGTTTCAAGTGAAAACCCCATTCCAGTGTACAATCAATGCCATAAACCAGACTTCCTAAATCTCTGCCAGTGAGACTGCAAACAGATCAATCATCACATACACATGTTACAGGACTTCCCTCAGGTACTAAATTGCTGGGCACACTTACACAGATTAGCCTGAAAAATACTTCTCAAGGCATAAATTGTTTAAAACACCAACCCCTGGATCCATGTAAACACATCGACACCCATACCCTTCACAGACACTGAAGAATGACACCTATTCAGAATAGTAACAGCGAGGTAGCTGTGGTAGTCTGTACTCCAACAAAACAAAACAGCAGAAATGTATCACTTTAAAGACTAACAAAATGATTTACTCGGTGATGAACTTTTGTGGGACAGACCCACTTCTTCAGATCTGATGGATAAGGAAAGCCCATCACTGAATAAATCATTTTGTTAGTCTTTAAAGTGCTACATTTCTGCCTTTTTTTTTAAATCTATTCAGAATATTAACAATAGCTGCTAGGAGACATATCACCACGTTGTAGCTCACAAAAGAGATTTTTACATGGAGATGTGACTAGAGAAAATTCAAGGAACATGAGATATGAAAAAAGCCACAGTGTGAATCGGGCTAGCCCAAGTGTAATTCCAGGGCAGATCCCCCTTAGCTTCCAGCACTTACAAACCAAGCAGACATAGTCATTGGCCCAAACTAAAATAGTCAGAACACATGATTTCAGTTTCCAAGAAGAACATGATACAAGCTGCAACAAGAAACTTAGGTATTTCTCCTTTTATCATGATATCCCATCACACCAGTTCCTGTCTTCCATCTTATTTATTGCTCCCAAAGCAGTTGTGACTTCCTGCAGCCCATGCAACAACTGGTGGTTTGTAAATTAACCATTGCAGGGGCAGCTGTGCAAATGACAAGTAAAGGGGAGTATGGAAGAAAGGGACAAGCTATCTGACCTGATCCAGGATGGTGTTGGGGGTTTGGTTTGGGGGGTGCATATCTGTTTTACCCGGCCTCATTGGCTAAGTCTGCACTAAAAGCAGCTGTCTACAGAAGTTACTGTCGGAAGAGATGTTCCAACAAAACTTCTGTTGACAGATTGTGTCTACACATAAAAGTGGATCGATCTTTTGACCCACTCTGCCAGCAAAAGGGCCCCCCAGAGTATCTATGCTGCTTTTTTGTCAACAGTTTCTATTGACAAATGCATTTTGTGCGTACATGCTCCGTGAGGTTTGTTGACAAAAAAACCCAGTTTTGTCCACAAAACTTGCTAGGGTAGACATAGCCATTTATTTTAGTCTTTGCAGGGTGGGGACCACACTTTGATCTAGAGAGCAATCAAGTAAAGGAGAAGCACCATGGAAGTACTTCTGATTATTAATGAGAATTAATTAGTGTTGCTGGGCAGCAACCTAAAAGGGTGGGGAACTTACTCTCCTCTCACGGGTAGGAAAACGTTGTCAATCCCCATTTGCAGAACAACTTAGGCGGGAGTGCCAGAGAGAGGAGACTGGAGCAGTATCAGGACACTGGCTGCCCTGTGACTGTGAGCACAAGGATGGGCTTGGCTGCACTTGCTTTTCCCCTTGGGTGCTGCATCAGTCCCCTGGGATGTGGGGAAAACGGGACTCCCCAGCATGTCTAGCGCAGATGTAATTAAAACCTTCTCTGTCTGCCATGGAGCATATGGGACATGTTAGCAGAGTAATTAAATTTTGTGAAGTGAGGCTTTGTGCTGGGAAGCTGGAGGGTGGGTCCGTGGGAGGCAGAGGGAGCAGTGGTGGTGCCATATGCACGCCTTCAGGAGGGTATGTGCTGCAATTCACCAGCTTGGGTGCATGCTCCAAACTGCTCCATGGACGACAAGCTGAGACGATAATGAAACAGCGGCTCATTTGCATTATTTATTGCTTCCGTACATTACAGAAAAAAGCTGGTCAGCAGGCAGAGATGATGCAGAACTGTGGGGATGGGGAGAAAAGCAGAGCAAGACAGGGAGAGATTTCTGTGCCGAGAGAATGCAGGTGGATAGTGGGGTCTGGGGAGTGTGTTGGGCAGGTCACTCCTTTGTGCACCATGTATAGCGGAGATAATTCCCACAGAAATCAAGCATCTAGGATCTATGCAGTGACACCTGCTTTGATTTCCTTTGCTGCTGGAAACATCAATAGGCCGAATCATACACCTCTCTCCCTTCTCCCGTCCCAACTGATTTAAACTGTATTGAAAGCAACCAGCTGCATGGACGGAAGACAGGCTGTCGGGGCCTTCACCTCTGTAGGCCTTATTCTTACCAGGAGCCAAATAGGTACGGATGTGAACAATTCCCATGGAGTTCCTCCTACCCTGTGGCCGGGAGCTGGCTGGGAAGGGTTGAGACGGTTGGCCATCCCATGGTCACTCTGACCGCACGGGAGCTGGTGATTCTGAAGGAACCTTCATGCTGATCTGGTTTGAGGCCTGGCTTTTGGGAGACTCTGATGGGGTTTTCTGCACCCTTTCGATCCTCAAGCCCCATCCAGCATATTGGTGACGAAGTGCTCCCTAACTACCTGCTAGCGTGACGAGTGTGGCAGTTCATTGAGAACATCACAGCTTCATGGGTGTCAACCCTCCACCACCCTCTGCAAGCTGACCTTCACCCTTTTACACAGAGTTTACTCTATCACCCAGGTTGTGGTTTGTGGAGTTAATTCCCCACCTGTATACAGCAGCGGCCTCTGCTGGCTGAGCTATTTCAGTCCAGCAGGACAGGGATCTGTCTTTCTGAACCAGTGGTCATAGGCTTGACTCTGAACGTTTGGATTTCACTGTCTGTTGGCCTTGCTTAATACAAAGGAATAGCAGTCCTGATTGATTGCCACCAGGGACAAGGTGATTAATTTGGGAGAGGGGCACGTATGAATGCATAACACCGGGAAGGACAGAGCTCTTGTACTGGTTTTGGCAGGAATGATTCTATATGCCAACCCCACCCTGAAAGAAAGAAAGAAAGAAACAGCAATAAATCCCGGAGCCACTCCTCTTTCCCAGAGATCAAGTGCGTCACTTTTAAAGGTAGGAATCACACCCTAGGGCAAAAGTTGTTACAAGGCTTAAAGCACTTAGAAGTGGGGGGGCCCAGTGTTTTGTAGGAGAAACTCCTTGGGGTACGTCCTCCTTGCAGCTGCAGTAGACAGACATATGCTAGCTCGAGTTAGGGCCCTACAAATAGCCGTGTAGCCAGGGTAGAGTGTATGGGCAGGGAGGGGACAGCTGCTCAGGCTATCCATCCGAGAGCTAACCTGTCGCAACCCCCAAGTACTTATTTGTGCTGCTAGACTGAACCACTGCCCACTAGCTTGAGCAGAACTAGTACACGTCTGTCTAGCCACACTGGGACGCACGCTCCCAGCTGCAGTGTGGATGTATCACTAGCATTGATGCATGGACCCAGCATGACTATATTGTGGCAAAATGGCATCATGTGGCAATAGTGTTTCTTGGTAAAGTCCACAATAAATAAAATGGTTCTTCAAGCCCATGTCTGCAGGATCCAGTGCCACCCCAGTGAATGTGGACAGGGCGCCCTCTCAGTGTTTCCATTTGTGAGACGTATAAATTTTGTTATGTGCATTAATGTATGTGCAGATGTGCACCACCAGTAGAACCACTCGCTGCCTATTGTGGATGGCTGTGAGCATGCTGCTAGTCAGCTGGGCAGCACCTGAATCTCTCTGGGGCAGCTACCCAAGGGTTCAGCTTACAGGGAACACTGCCCCCGGACTTCACCACCTTTTTGACAAATCCTTCCCCAGTGAGATGGGCTGGATATGTGAGAGTGACACTGAAAAATGGTGACACAGGAACTGACTGCAGCATGAACTCTGCCTAGCTTCAGATGTGCTTAGCATCAGTTTCCCTGCCCACACCTCTCCTTGCCCTGAAACCCTGACTGCTGCTTCACACAGTGCTTCTTACAGCCAGAGGGATTGTCTGTGACTGACAAAACAAGTCCGCACGCAAACAACCCCAATTCTTTCTATGGAAAACACTTTTTAAGTGCAGAATATCTGTGCATTGATCAACACCACCACAAGTGTGGCTGGGAACTTGTCCCTACCCTAGGAAGAGGGTCCAGGTGGCATAATATTAAAGGTGCAAAATTTAGAAGTTTCGAGCTTCCTTTCCCTTCAGTTGTAATTCAAAGTTAGGGCTTAGAGATAACTTGGGGGTCATTAAAATGCCTTCATTCAGCAGCAGTTCTCTGTAAAGACTTGCCTATCCTCTTTATGAATGTTTCCCTTGATGGTTCCTCCATGTCCTTTCCTGGCAGCTGTTCCATAATCTGATTGCTCTTGTCGGGAGGAATATTCTCCTTGCATCTCCTCCACTTGGTTTAAGGCCATCACTCTTTATAACTCACTACAAGTGATAGATGACAGATACAGTGTAGAGAAGGAACCAGCAGTTCAGCTGATGTCCCAAACCTCCAGGCTGCAGCCCTCTTGCAAGGGACTCCAGCCCAGCTGGGGTTGGGAGTCAAATCGCTACCTCTAGGGGCTCTCCGTTTTCACCCGCTGCCCCTCCCTGGCTCATACATGAGAAGCTTCATTAGCAAATAGCAGCGTAGTGGCCAAACCCAACTGCAGCGTTTAAGTAGAAAACAACAGCAGGGGAGGTAGAGAGAGATGTTACTAGGTCGCCCTGCTTCACGTTGTAGCTTCATCCCCAGCACAAAGAGAAGTCATGGTCTTTGCCCTCCCCTCGCTGCTCCCATTCAGGGTTTCTATCATCTTTGAGCTGACAGCCTTCAGATCAAGGCTTGCTTTCTTCTTTTTTTTTAACCTGTGCTTTTGCTTAAGTTGCTCTTTGTCTCTTTCAACCAGAGGCCAAAAGTGGAGACAACCATCTGCTAGGTTTAATTGCAAAAGTTCCTTCCCTGCAAAGGTCTCCTGAAGCTGGTCTGGCTCAGGGATTAGTGTTTTGCACCTCCTGCTTGAAAGATGAAGGATCAGGTATGTGGTTCCAATCTCATTCCCTTGTCCATCAAAGGATTTTTAACCACAGCAGGACTGGGAGGACAGGGTTCATCTACACTTGCCAGGAGAACAACCTGGTGAGGGCTGGTCTTCCACGGTTCGATTTCGTATGCCTAGTAGAGACGCGTGAAATCGAACTATCAGCGCTCGACATTTGACCCCTGTACTCCTCGTTGTTATGAGGAGTAAGGGAGGTTGATGGGAGAGTTTCTCCTGTCGACCTCCCTCAGTGAGGACAGCTAGATAAGTCAACTGTAGATATGTCGATTTCATCTGCACAGCTGCTGTAGCTGGAATTGCGTATCTAGGATCGACTTTCAGCTCCAGTGAAGACCAACCCTCAGACTGTTCACAGCTGCCACTAGGCATCTAGTGCAAATGGACCTGGATGGGTAGAGAGGTTTTAACCATTTGTTGGGTTCTGTGGGGTGAATTGTTGGCTTCAGTCTGTTTCTTCCTAGGCTGGTATAGCCATATTGCCTCCCTCCCGCAACATGGCAATCATGAACTGTCCCCTCTGCTCATCAGCCTCCTCTGCTGAGAGGCCAAGGACTGGATCGGCTGTGGAGAGTGACCTTTCATCTCACTTTAGCAGCTGCTCCTGGAGGTCAGGGCACCAAACACACAGGTGGAGAGCAGCATGGTAGTGCCAGGCCCTTCTTCTGCACCCAGTGGGGCGTGGGTGGTGGGCAGAGATAAGCAGTGCAGTTCAGCACCCTGGCACCTTTTGGAAGCACTAAATACACTTACTTTCACTTGGAATGGAAAAAACAGTCCATGCTGAGTGGAACATTGGGGCAAAACATCCCCTCCCCCCACACCCAAGTGTCCCAAAAGCCAATACATTCCTTGGCCCCCTTTCCTCCCATATGCCTCAGCAGGTGAAAGAGGCAGCACCAAACAGAATCCAGCTTGCTGGCCTCTTACTCTCTTTATTAAGGGCTGTTTTACTTTCCCTCTAGCACAGGGGTGCACAAAGTGGGGGCGAGCGATTTTGTAAGGGGAGCGCAGTGCGATCGGCTTAACCAGTCCTGGTGGCAGAAGATACCCTCCCATACGCTTTAAGCATTTGTGACCTCTCTTGTGTCTGCTGCCTGCTTGCTCTGAAGGGGTAGGTGAAGGCACAACTGGCCACGGCAGTGGTGGCTTCTCTAACATTTTCCCTGGTGTTAAGTCATGGGCATCTCAGCGCTGCTGCCTCCTCCTGCCCCCTTCCCCCTGGCTCTCAGCTGCTGCGCCCGAGCAAGCTGATAGGGATGTTCTGCCCAGCCCCTGCTTAGGAAAGAGTCCGTGTCCTGGCTTTGCAGACCCTGCTCAGGGAAACTGCTCCTGGGCCCACCCATCTGCTCCAGGCTCCACCTCTCGCTCGCTGCCAGAGCAGCTTGGCTGTCCTGTGCTGGGCTGGGCACTGACTGGGCCATAGCAGGGGCTAATATGTGCCCTGCCACCAGTTGCCTGGAGCCCCTGGGCTGGTGCTGTTGGCTTTGGGCCCCTGTGCTCCAAGCAGCGTGGCCAGCACTCCCCAGCAGGCGCTGTGACAAAAGCAGCAGGTGGCCTCATTACCTGATGGTCACTTTCTCAGGCTTTTCTCTGTAATGTGCAAGAGTGAAACTGACTTTAACTAGCAAAAATGGCATTGGCCCTGCAGTGACTCGGCCTGGGGGCTTGAAGCAGAGGCCCTGGCAAATTGATGGGTGGTGGTGGGGCACTGCTGGCATTCTCTGCTCTGCCTAAAACATGGGTGTGAAAAGTGGGGGGCACACCCCTTTGGGGGTGTGAAATTTCATGAGGGGTGCAGTGTGATCACCCTCCCCTACAGCCTCCGCGGGCCCCCTGGCAGCCTGTGCTGCTGCTGAGGGAGTGTGGTGTGTCACTTCCAGGAGACTGGTGGGGCCCTGCTAATTGCAGTGATGAAAAAGGGAGCCCAACAAAAAAAAGTTTGCTTTGCCCTGCTCTAGCACATGGCTCTGTGCCAGTGGCCTTGTTGACACCTCCTCTGCTATGCAAGGTAGGTCAGTTACCTCCCCACCAGTGTTCCTGCTAATTTTTTCCATCCATGGATGGAATAAATATTTTTATGTGGACCAAACCATGTGTGGATGTGCATCACCAATAGAAACACAGGCTACTGGCTGTGTGCGCTCTGCCAATCAGCTGGGCAGCACCTGAATCACTCCTGGGTGGTTTCCCAAGTGCTCAGTTTACAGGAAACACTGCTCTGTAACCACTGTGCTACTCCCCATCACCCCACTGGCTCCTGACTGCCCCTCCACTCCCACTGCGCCTTCTCTCTGCTGTATCTCCCTGAACTCAAGGTGGTGAAGCTGGAAAGATGGGCATTGGCCCTCCTTAACAGGCTTTAGGTGTGCTGCCTATTCAATGTCATTAATGTGTTGGGCCAGATTCTACCCAGCCTGTTTCATGTCAAACAGTTCCTTACACACTGCAATCAATAGAATTGTTCCTAGGAATCAGATGCTGCTCAGCATGAGTCCAGGCAACATGATCTGCCCCTAAGCCGCTTTCCTTTGGTCCTTGCACAGGTGCAGAGAAGCTAGATTGTTGCATTGGAAACATCTTTTAGGATTAAAGGCAATGAGGTCTGGGCAATGGGGTGATTTGAAAGTGGAGCTCAGATGTTCATAGATCAATGCATATAAGCAAATTAGAAAAAAAATTAAAAGGATCTTTAGGAATTGAGGCTCCCATGTTATTTACAAAGCAGGATGTGGGGGAAGAAGGCGGGGGGGGGGAACAGAGAAGAACGTTAGCAGGAAATAATCCAGGCTTATCAGCCCATCTCTCCAGCTGTGCTGGAGACAGCAAAATGATGCCTTTTTATTAGCCTTATTGTCTTTAATTAAAGCATTCAACAGAACCCTCCGATCATGCACTGCAAGCGAGGTCGGCAGCATTTGTAATAACACAATACAAGGCTCAGTTAAGTTTGTGCTTTTGCAGTTTTTTTGTCTCCCGTATAAACAAGCTAGTGCTATACACAGAATTGTTACCTTCACAAGCTGGGTGCAAGAGGTGGGTGGAGGGTGTTGGGATGACAAGTCACTCATTGCCGCTATAACTGATAGTATAAAATTGCTGTTTCCTTGCATCAGTTCATGTGCTCAGCCAGCTTGTATATTGCACCCGTCACTGTTATCTTTACAGGCTGGGTTTTAGTTTGTCAATTTCACTCCAGCTATTCAGAGTGGTCCAAGGGGAGCTGCCATACAGCCTGCCTGCCCTGCTTGCTGTACCCACTTTCATCTGATTATTATTGCAGGCAAATGGGAAACAGGTTCATTTAATTGTCTGCCTTTCTTTAGAAAGAGTAGTTTTGGTGGCTGTGATATTTCAAAAAGCAGAGGAATAAGAGAAGGAAAGTCAAAGATATTGCATCTGCTCATAAACATTTGAGCAAAAAGACTGTAGCTAAGTGACAAGTATTTGATCTTTGCTACCCCCCTGCTCTGCTCATGCTTTCAAAGGATTGGTCATTAAATACCCTGCTGTTGTGCTCTTGCTTTAATACGAAGAGAGAGAAATAGGAGAAGGACCCACGTGGCTAACACTTAACTTTATCGTTGCCATTAAGTAATGCTAAATTAGAATGGAACGGCTCTGGAAATATAAGTGACAGCTCTACGAAGACCAAATGAATTTCCTATGATCTATACCGTTAAAATGAACATGCTGATGACAGGATGCTTACTGTCTGGATAACTCTTACCCATATAGCTGAAAGCCATGGGAAATCTGCCCCATGTGTCTTGTGGGTCTTTTTTTTTTAATGGGGAGATTGAGGCATTGAGTGTTTCAGATTGGTCTCTGATTTCACTGCAGCTGGTCTAAACCTGCAATAACTCCACCTGAGCCAGGCAGCTGGAAGCCTGAGAGTAGGTGCCTTGCTGCACAGTTTGTGGGGCTATAGGTGCGATTACCCAGAATCTTGGTATCTTTTTTCTTGGGGTTACTAAGAACTCTCATTCTGACCATTTCTGCAGAACAGGGCTGGTAACCCTAATATGCAGAGTAAATTGCAGGTTGGGCTAACTATGTGCTGCCTGCTTAGTTTCCATTTACAGCTTTCCCTGGCTTCTGCATTTTTCACGTGTGGCTCTAATCTGTTGCATAGTATGGATGGGCACTATTAAACAGCTGCACTGTGCCGAGACAGAGTGAGTTTCATTGCAGTGATGGCTAAAAGTGCATCTGTGTAGAGCTTGTAATACCTATGGGATAACATGTAAAGAGCTAATTTGTCTCTGTCCCAGAGACAGACCTTTCAAAATTGGAGCTGATATTAGTTACAACCTGCCTGACACTGATCCTGTAACAAGCAAAGTGCTGGTTTGTTAGTGCTTGGATCTCTACATAGCCTTCATCGACCTGACCAAGGCCTTTGACTTGGTCAGCAGGGATGGTCTGTTCAAACTGCTCCACAAGATAGGCTGTCCTCCACGGTTGCTCAAGATGATCCAGTGGTTCCACGAAGACATGAGAGGAACCATCCAATATGATGACGCATTATCGGATGCTTTCAGAATCAGGAGCGGCGTCAAACAAGGATGCGTGCTTGCTCGACATTGTTCAGGATCTTCTTTGCACTCCTCCTGAAGCATGCCTTTGGATCGTCAACAGAGGGCATCTTGCTGCACACAAGATCTGATGGGAAACTGTTTAACCTTGGAAGGCTGAAAGCTAAGTCTAAGGTGCGAGAAGTCCTCATCAGAGACATGCTGTTTGCAGACGATGCTGCTGTAGTGTCTCACACAGAAGACCAGCTTCAAAAACTGCTGGATCAGTTCTCCAAAGCGTGCAAGGACTCTGGGCTTACCATCAGACTAAAGAAGACAAACGTACTCGGTCAGGATGTTGCTGAATCCCCATCAATCAGCATTGACAACTATATGTTAGAGGTCATCCACGAGTTCGTTTACCTCGGGTCCACCATCACTGACACCCTGTCATTGGACACTGAGCTAAATAGGAGGATCGGAAAAGCAGCCATAACTCTGTCCAGACTCAGCAAGAGAGTGTGGAATAACAACAAGCTGTACACTCACACCAAAATGCAAGTCTACAGAGCCTGCATCCTCAGCACCCTCCTTTATGGCAGTGAGACTTGGACCCTGTACGCCGGCCAGGAAAAGAAGCTGAACGTCTTCCACTTGCGCTGCCTCACGCGCATCCTTGGAATATCATGGAAGGACAGAGTGACCAACACTGCCGTCCTCGAGCAAGCTGGAATCCCAACCATGCACACCCTCCTCAGGCAGCGTCGACTCCGCTGGCTTGGCTACGTCCACAGGATGAATGATGGAAGGATTCCAAAAGACATCCTGTATGGTGAGCTAGCCTCTGGCAAAAGACCTGCCAGACACGCCCCCGTTGCGCTACAAAGATGTCTGCAAGAGAGACCTCAGAGAGGTAGACATCGAGCTGGACAACTGGGAAGAACTAGTAGACGACCGCAGCAGATGAGGCAGGGGTTACACAAGGGCCTTCAGAAGGGCGAGATGAAGATCAGACAGCTAGCAGAGGAGAAGCGAGCGCACAGAAAGCACAATAAGGACTTGCCAGACACCCACTACATCTGCAAGAGATGCAGCAAGGACTGTCACTCTCGTGTGGGTCTTCATAGTCACAATAGACACTGTAAATGAAGTCCTCAACTGAAACTTTAAAGGGCGCAATCCATAGTCTATGCAGACTGAAGGATGCCTACTACTAGGATCTCGTCTACTATTATAATCAAACACATTGTCACTGATCCAATAAGCCTCTGTTCCCACCAACCTGCTGCACAGACTTTGTCCCACATTAAGTGGCATCCCACCAAACTGAGGAAGTTGCAGCTACATGATATTTGAGTGACTGGTGAGAACATGCAAATCATTGAACAGACCATAAGGCAGGGCCCCAAATATGGGTTTAAAGGTGAACTGGATCCTCGCATTGTTATACAGCAACGAAGGGTCCTGTGGCACCTTGTAGACTAACAGAAAAGTTTTGAGCATGAGCTTTCGTGAGCACAGACTCACTTCATCAGGCAGCATCTGAGGCAGCATCTGATGAAGTGAGTCTGTGCTCACGAAAGCTCATGCTCAAAACTTTTCTGTTAGTCTATAAGGTGCCACAGGACCCTTCGTTGCTGTTACAGATCCAGACTAACATGGCTACCCCTCCGATTGTTATACAGGAGTCCTTGAAATGGCTTATGGGCTCATACCAGCATTTACAGACTGCTGCTCTGCAGATGTCATATGTGTGAGAGAGAACTATTCACTCTCATTGTGGAGCATTTCACCCTGCTAATTCTAACATGAGCATGGGTTTGTTATTGCTCTGATGGTGGGAGAATTGAGTTCAAGTCAAATGGGTTTTTATTATTCAACAACCAATAATTTATAAGTTAACAGGGCAGGTGCAGCCCATGCTAACCTGTGCCTGACATGCTTGCAGTAGGAAAGGGGTGACTGCAATTAGTCCTGGTGCTATTATAGCTCCTTAGGGGTCATTGTGACCTAGTGCAAATTAGAGTAGCCTTGAGGTGACTCTCACGTACATTTGGAGTTGGACTGGCACCTGGCAGCCTTAAATGAGATATGGTCATATTATACAGCCACTTCTGCCCCTGCCTTTGCATCACATACTGAGCAGAACAAGTCCAGACATGACATCTGACCCACTATGGTTACTTCTGTGTAGCTCCAGGTTGCAGTGTGCTTGGAATGGCTTTGCTGTTGTTGCATTCTTACTGCTGCTGAAACAATATTTTTGCCTAGTGAAATGCAGTTATGGCCTAGAACAGGATACTAGAAGAACGGCTTATCAGCGTTCCATAGCTATTCACTCTAATCACCCATACCAAGGTCTGAGAATGCTCCCAGTGAGCCTGTAAGAGTTTTACCATCAACTTCACTGGGAATGGTGAGCAATTCATCTGCTGCTGCCACACCTGGCAGGCTAGAATACAGCTGCTATTTCCATAGCTAACTTGGCTCCAAAATCCTACCAATCCTAAATGTATTTTTGCTACATGGGCCATTTAGAACCAAACTAGACAAACTATTAGAATTTATAATGTAGTGAACTATCCTGCCCTGGTAGGAGAAATTGACTAATTGAACCTCACAGGGCTTCCCCATCTCAAATTTGTGTGGATCTATGATTGTTGGCAGCAAGCTAAGTACTTCTGAGCCAGAGGAGACACAGGGAGAAGATAAAAAGCAGTTAAAGGTGCCAGCATCATAATTTTTCAGTCCAAAAAGAACTTCTGTTTTTCCCTTAAATGTGTGTTCCTTAAAGATTCCAATGTGGAATGCAGAATTCAGTGTGATACAGTTTCTGAGTGGGCACTAATTGCAAGTTAGAAGAATGTAAGGCTAGATCTACATTATCCTGGTAGATCAATCTTTCTCAGGGTTGATCTTCTGGGGTTCAATTTCACACGTCTAATATGGAAGTGCAAAACTTACTGCTCAGGAGTTGTGGTCAACCCCTGTATTTCTCACGAGACGTGAAGCATAAGGGAGGTCGACAGGCGAAACCTTCCCCACTATGGACAGCCAAATTAGCAGAGTGCAGCTATGTTGATTTTTAGCTATGCAGTTGCTGTAGCTATAATTGCGTATCTGCGCTCAATTTATTTTGCTTAGTGTAGACATAACATAACATAACATAAGAACATAAGAACGGCCATACTTGGTCAGACCAAAGGTCCATCCAGCCCAGTATCCTGTCTGCTGACAGTGGCCAGTGCCAGGTGCCCCAGAGGAGGTGAACCCAAGACAATGATTAAGCAATTTGTCTCCTGCCATCTGTCTCCAGCCTTTGACTAAAGGCTAGGGGCACCATACTTTACCCTTGGCTAACAGCCATTTATGGACCTAACCTCCAAAAATTTATCAAGCTCTTTCTTAAACTCTGTTAGAGTGCTGGTCTTCACAGCCTCCTCTGGCAAGGAGTTCCACAGGTTGACAGTGCGCTTTGTGAAGAAAATTTTTCTTTTATTAGTTTTGAACCTACTACCCATTAATTCCATTTGGTGTCCTCTAGTTCTTATATTGTGGGAACAAGTAAATAACTTTTCAATATTCACTTTCTTCACACCATTCATGATTTTATATACCTCTGTCATATCCCCCCTCAATCTCCTCATTTCAAGATTGAAAAGTCCCAGTCTCTCTAGCCTCTCCTCATATGGGACCCTTTCCAAACCCTTAATCATTTTAGTTGCCCTTTTCTGAACTTTTTCTAACGCCAGTGTATCTTTTTTGAGGCGAGGAGACCACATCTGCACGCAGTACTCAAGATGTGGGCGTACCATAGTTTTATATAGGGGAAGTATAATATTCTTCGTCTTATTATCTATCCGTTTTTTAATAATTCCTAACATCCTATTTGCTTCACTGACTGCCGCTGCACACTGCATGGATGTTTTCAGAGAACTATCCACTATAATTCCAAGATCTCTTTCCTGATCTGTTGTATCTAAATTTGCCCCCATCACATTGTATGTATAATTGGGGTTATTTTTCCCAATGTGCATTACCTTACACTAACCCACATTAACAGAGAGGAAGCCGTGCTAGTCTATACACTATCAAAACAAAAAGCAGTCAAGTAGCACTTTAAAGACTAGCAAAATAGTTTATTAGGTGAGCTTTCGTGGGACAGACCCACTTCTTCAGACCATAGCCAGACCAGAAGAGACTCAATATTTAAGACACAGAGAACCAAAAACAGTAAGCAAGGAGGACAAATCAGAAAAAGATAATCAAGGTGAGCAAATCAGAGAGTGGAGGGGTGGGGGGGAAGATCAAGAATTAGATTGAGCCAAGTATGCAGACGAGCCCCTATAGTGACTCAGAAAGTTCCCATCACGATTTAAAACAGCAGTCAAGTAGCACTTTAAAGTTTTAAATTGTGATGGGAACTTTCTGAGTCACTATAGGGGCTCGTCTGCATACTTGGCTCAATCTAATTCTTGATCTTCCCCCCCACCCCTCCACTCTCTGATTTGCTCACCTTGATTATCTTTTTCTGATTTGTCCTCCTTGCTTACTGTTTTTGGTTCTCTGTGTCTTAAATATTGAGTCTCTTCTGGTCTGGCTATGGTCTGAAGAAGTGGGTCTGTCCCACGAAAGCTCACCTAATAAACTATTTTGCTAGTCTTTAAAGTGCTACTTGACTGCTTTTTGTTTTGATAGTGTATAGACTAGCACGGCTTCCTCTCTGTTACAAAACAGATAAAGGATTGCCTCACACTGAGGTGCCTTCAAGAAGGGCTTATGGAACAAATAAATACACAAAAGAACAATAAGTCATAGGCCTGGGGATGGTGTATGCTTGAGATGTAAGACTGTATTTAGTAATGAAAAGACTGAGCTGCTAATAGAAACGATAACTTAAAATGACTTGCCACCATGGAGGACTGGTGTAGTAGCAACTATTCTAGCAATCTTTAGAAAAGGCCCTTGCCATGACTATGGGAATTGCAGGCCAGTGAACTTTCTTTCAGCATCAGACACTCTTGATGAACTACTGTTGTGAAAACAAAAAGCAGTCAAGTAGCACTTTAAAGACTAGCAAAATAGTTTATTAGGTGAGCTTTTGTGTGACTATTTTGCTAGTCTTTAAAGTGCTACTTGACTGCTTTTTGTTTTGATAGTGTATAGACTAGCACGGCTTCCTCTCTGTTGCTGTTGTAAGATAATGAACTGAAGAGTTTACTGTAAACTCACACCCCTCTAATCTACTAAAACTCTGTGTGCATTGGCATAATAAAAGAAAGAGGAAAACGGGCTGATATAATTGATTTAGGCTTTTAGAAAAGACCTGCCTAAAAGGCCATTAGGAGCCATAGAGTGACAGGTAAAGTTCTGTCAGGATTTAGAAGCTGGCTAAGAAAGAAAACCGAGGGCAGGACTAAATGGTCAATATTTAATTCATGACAGGACCTGGCCTGCTTTCATATATGATTTGGAAGTGCAAGTGAGGAATGAATTGAGATGGCCTACTTTGCAGATGACCCAACAATTTTTTTTTTTGTTAGTCCAGGCTCAGGAGCAATGTGGGAGCCTTCAGAGGGAGCTAACAAAGAGGAGAGGATGAGTCTGCCTTCCCTCTGGCCACAGTCTTCAGTAAGGCTGCTGTGCTGATGTCTTTGGTAGCTGCAGCTTCACTAAGATATTTGTTAACAGGGCACAGTAGGGTCCAGTGGCTGCAGCAAGGGGCCTTGGACTCAAGAGACCTGAGTTCTGTACCTGACACTGACACTGACTTACTCTGTGACCTTAGCATAGTCATTTAATGTCCCAGGATAACATAAGGCTGATGAGATTCACCCATTTTTGCAAAGTGCTTTTAAATCCTTTGGTGAAAAAGCACCATAAGAAAATATTATGATATTTGTGGTACAAATAAACACATAAGAGTCTGTTCACTCCAGCATTTTGTCCCCAGGGTATGGAGAAGCAGAGACTATCTGCCCAGTTCCACTAGCACTAGTGGGTTTATGCACATAGAATCTCCTGTCTTCAATGGGTGTGCCCCATTATTGAAAGATGTGGAGCCACCCATCTGTTGCTGTCATCTGCAGTAACTGTACAGTGGTTCCCCTCAATCAAAATACTGTGGAATGGTGCTTTGTCTTTGTACAACGAGGGTAACGGTGTCTGCCCACAGCCCATCTAGACACTCAGATAATGCACTGAAGTAGAATCAATTCAAACCTGAATGTCTCAGTAGCTAGGCTTTCAACTTGGGAGGGGATGTGACGACTGCATTGACTTTACTGTGAAATTAAAGCCATTAAAGTCAGTAACAGCTAGACATCTGGGTGCAGCCATGCGAACCGGGAGTTTCTCTATTTGCAAACAAGCTGTGCATGTTTCCATTTCACTCAACTTGTTCTCCTTTTTTATTTAGTTAGCCAGAGAAGGCTACCTGCGCCTTACAGCCATGCAGACAGTGAAGCAGGAAGAGCCTAGAGAAGGCCTTTATTAAACAATTAGAATAATTTTTCTAAAGGTGGAACTGGTGTGTTTGAGTCTGGGAAGGGAGGGACTACCTCCTACTATCCCCCCACGTGCTCTTCTGGGAGCAAAGATGGGTGGGTGGGGGGCTGCTGTTTCCTCCCTAGTTCATACCAGAACTCTGCTGGCTATTCCCCTTTATCACTCAGGGGAAAGTGCAAGTTTGCTGCATTCCTCGCTCTGGCTGGGGAACACAAAGGCCAGATGAACATGGACCTGCCCCAGCCGGGAGACATATACTCCTCCCCCTGCTGTGCCTACTGGAGCTGCAGCAGCCATGGAGAGGTGCGTCTCCCATGGTCTCAAGCTGCTGTGATGAGAGTGGGTGGGGGTAGTCCTCTCTCCCCAGGGCAACCTGCAGAATGACCCCCTCATCCCCAGCCCCACCCCAGAGCAATGACTTAAAAAAAGCACATACATTTTCATTTTATTTTCCAAAACCGAACAATTAATTGAGTTATGGACCCAAGCGGCTCTGGTAAATCCTCGAGTTATAAATAAAGCCATGTGTCTTTAGCTGCCGTGTCGTTGCATCTGGTTGGGGATTGTGAATCCCCCAATGCACCTTGAATAAATGGTAAATTTTCACAATGGAGGGGGGTAACTAGTGGTGTTCCCCAGGGCTCAGTCCTGGGACCGATCCCGTTCAACTTGTTCATCAATGATCTAGAAAATGAGGTAAGCAGTGAGGTGGCAAAGTTTGCAGATGACACCAAGTTGTTCAGGACAGTCAAAAGCAAAAGGGATTGTGAAGAACTACAAAAAGATCTCAGCAAACTGAGTGATTGGGCAGCAAAATGGCAAATGAAATTTAATGTGGGTAAGTGTCAGGTAATGCATGTTGGAAAAAATAACCCAAATTACACGTACTACATGATGGGGTCAAATTTAGCTACGACAGATCAGGAAAGGGATCTTGGAGTTATAGTGGATAGTTCTCTGAAGACATCCACGCAGTGTGCAGCGGCAGTTAGTAAGGCAAATAGGATGTTAGGAATTATTAAAAAAGGGATCGATAATAAGACAAAAGATATCATACTTCCCCTATATAAAACTATGGTACGCCCACATCTCGAGTACTGCGTGCAGATGTGGTCTCCTCACCTCAAAAAAGATATATTGGCATTAGAAAAGGTTCAGAAAAGGGCGACTAAGATGATTAGGGGCTTGGAACGGGTCCCATATGGGGAGAGGCTAGAGAGACTGGGACTTTTCAGTTTGGAAAAGAGGCGATTGAGGGGCGATATGATAGAGGTATATAAAATCATGAATGGTGTGGAGAAAGTGAATATAGAAAAATTATTTACCTTTTCCCATAATACAAGAACTAGGGGACACCAAATGAAATTGATGGGTAGTAGGTTCAAAACTAATAAAAGGAAATTTTTCTTCACACAGCGCACAGTCAACCTGTGGAACTCCTTGCCCGAGGAGGCTGTGAAGGCCAGGACTCTATTAGGGTTTAAAAAAGAGCTTGATAAATTTTTGCAGGTCAGGTCCATAAATGGCTATTAGCCAGGGATAAAGTATGGTGCCCTAGCCTTCATAACAAGGGCAGGAGATGGATGGCAGGAGATAAATCACTTGTCTTCTGTTCTCCTTCTCTGGGGCACCTGGCATTGGCCACCGTCAGCAGATGGGATGCTGGGCTTGATGGACCTTTGGTCTGACCCAGTATGGCCATTCTTATGTTCTTATGTTCTTATGTTGTCTTTCTCAACACAGGCCAGGCTGATGAAGGAACGACAAGGCTGTGTTTCAGCTGTAGTGTTAGAGAAGGAAGGTATTAGTGCTACCCTGCAGCCTGATGTTCTCTATCTAGCCACTAGGGAGTACAGCCCACACAGGGTGGCAGACCTTCCGTCTGCCCATCAGGTATAGGGGGTGATATTGCATTTTAACATAAAAGCAGCACTTGCTGCAATCTTGACTTTCTTCTGCTCTTGGTCCCTGCACTCCAAATGCTCTCCTGTATTATATTTAATCTCTGCTGCTCCAGTCCATGAGCCTTCGATTTCCCCAATGGCTAAGAGGGGACAGAACAGGGTGTCAGTCTCCATGACCCAGTGAATCATTTGGTGCTCTGGGGAAACTGACAAGATGCTAAGTAGCACCAACAGTGCTAGTGGATTTGTTCAGTGGGCACTAGTTAAATAGGAAAGGGACTGAGACACAGCAACTTATTTTACATTGGGCATCAAAGTGGCTGTTGTTCACTCCCCACCATGAATATCCTGTGCTGGGTTTCTCCCCATCCCGGTGCCATGTGGAATTAAGATACCACTGACCCCCGCACCTCACCCACCAGCTTGAGCTCTCTGTACACTGTAGTGCTGTGACCAGCCTTGCCACGCCTTTTCCAAGACTGCTCCTAACCAGCACACATACAGGAAAGGACACACCCAGTTGCAGAAACATGCAGAGGCTGAGATCAGCTTCGCATGAGAGGTCTTCAACTAAGGAACTGCCCAGCTACTCAAGAGCGCTCCCTTCTTTGGAGGTTAAATCTATAAATTCTCTGTCTTGCACTGCATAGAGATCTGTACAGTGTAAGCTTATAAAATTCATCCCCTCCCTCAAAGTGAAGAGGCACACGCTCAGCTGTCTGCCCCAAGCTATAATTTCCACACCCTCTGGCCAAAACAAAAACAAGCTTAGTGACTACAAAAGATAGATTTTTAAGTAATTATAAGGGATGGTAAACAGATGAAAGTGGATTACCTAGCAAACAGAAGTGCAATCTAAGCTTAAAGAGAGATAGGACATGAGTGGCAAATTCTCACCCTAGTCATTGGTTTAGATATTGCATTGAGACTATTGGGGGCAAACTGCACTTGCTTGCAACTTAAAACCCCAGGTGTTCTTCTTACAGGCTGAACCCAGGCTAGTGGGATTTTTAGCCTTTCCTCAGTGCCATCCTTGTTTTTCAGGTGTTTCAAAGTGCCTCTTTGGGAAGAGAAATAAGAGAAGAACCTCACTCATGTTCCTCCTTTGCCTTAAATAGCTTTTGCAGATGGTGGGAACTCTTTTTGTTTCCAACTGTATTCCCTCTCCATAGCTTTCAGTCAAAAAACATATTCTACTATGGAGTCCAATACTAGATGACCATGGTCACATCTCTGAAGGGCCATAGGTGAAAGGCTCTTTGTAGCATCCTGGTTCCCAGGTGGCAGATTAACACCTTGTAAGACCTATAGTTTTACTTAATGGCCCTTCCCAGCCAGCCCTGTAAACTGATTGCATTCTACCTATTGAGTGTTTTCCTGGTGTAACTACCTTTGTAATAGATGCATACATAATATTCCTAACTTCTAAATACAGGATAAACCTGTCTCATCCAGCCGCCTTTGGACCTGACCAGTGCCAGATGAGAGAAATTGCTGGACCATGGGAGGTCAATATTTTCTAGCACATTACCAACACTTCCACTGTTTACTGGGCTCTCATAAGATATTTAGGGGTAAATGAAAGCTAAATAACATCACAGAACACTGAGAGCCAGGACTGATAGCATTCAACAGACTTTGTGGGACTGTAGGAAACTTGGCCACATCCACAATAAGTGGCTGTCCAGCTAACTGAAATCATGCTGGATTATGGATGTTGCCAGACAAGAGAGTTCCAGATCAGAGAGGTTCAACCTGCACCCCAATGATAGATGCATACAAATAGGATAATCATAGTAAATAAATTATAATATTTTCAATGATATCTCACATGCCTTATTTTGCACAAAATACATCATAATAATGCCATAATAACATTACTATGAAAAATAAGGATCACAATACCACATCAGTGATGTCAATAGAAGACTCCAGCTATATCGCTATTTAAGCCCACTGGCTGACTAGTATCGGAGGGGTAGCCGTGTTAGTCTGGATCTGTAACAGCAACTAAGGGTCCTGTGGCACCTTATAGACTAACAGGAAAGTTTTGAGCATGAGCTTTCGTGAGCACAGACTCACTTCATCAGATGTTCTGATGAAGTGAGCCTGTGCTCACGAAAGCTGATGCTCAAAACTTGGCTGACTAGCTTGCCCTTCCCAGCATGCCCCAGATATCAGTGCCCTACACAATACAGTTTGGATTTTTGACTTTCTGGTCTGGAGCTACTAATTTCCATGCCAGGATATAAAACTCAGTGGCCCAGCCTATCGTCCTTTTCTTTTTTTTTAATCAACCTGACCATGTTTGAATATACACACTATTCCTCAGTCTTTCAAGGTAGCTGGGTTTTCCTCAGCATCCACCAGATCATTTGCAAGGTGGCTCTGAGCACCTTTTCTGAGCATCAGAGGCTCAGACTGTAAAAAGAAAGCGAACAAGATTCTCTCCATAGATTTTTATAAAATTGAACATAGCTTCTGATCATAGCTCATAGAAGAAAAAGACCAGCTAAGGCCTTGTCACAATGGCTTCATTCAAAGCCCTTTTCTGTCAGTAGAAAAATCTCTTACTTACTTCAACAAGTAACAGCGAGGAAGCCGTGCTAGTCTATACACTATCAAAACAAAAAGCAGTCAAGTAGCACTTTAAAGACTAGCAAAATAGTTTATTAGGTGAGCTTTCGTGGGACAGACCCACTTCTTCAGACCAGAGCCAGACCAGAAGAGACGCAATATTTAAGACACAGAGAACCAAAAACAGTAAGCAAGGAGGACAAATCAGAAAAAGATAATCAAGGTGAGCAAATCAGAGAGTGGAGGGGTGGGGGGGAAGATCAAGAATTAGATTGAGTCAAGTATGCAGACGAGCCCCTATAGTGACTCAGAAAGTTCCCATCACGATTTAAACCATGTGTTAATGTTCTGAATTTTAAGGTTTTCATCAGACTTGCAGGATATAATTATAGTTTCATACAGTAGATTCCTGAGGAATACTGAGCATTCACACTCTTTCTTGACTTCTGTGACACACACTAATATGTGTATACACACATGCAGACACTTACACACACACACACACACACACACACACACACACACACACACACACACATATTATGGAAACATACTTGGGGGCATGTCTACACTATCCACCAGATTGATGGGCAGTGATTGATTCAGCAGGATTCGATTGATCACATCTAGAATAGATACGATAAACTGAATGCTGGGCATTCACCCGTTGACTCGAGAACTCTACCAGAATGAGAAGCATGGGCAGAGTTGATGGAAGAGCATCTGCCATTGATGTATCACAGTGAAGACACTGCAGTGAGTAGATCCAAGTATGTCAACTTTATCTGCATTATTCTCATAAATGAAGTTGTGTGACCTAGATTGATGGCCCATGATAGTGTAAACTAAAACAATGATGTATTATAATTATTTATTTGTATTACCATTACCTTAGAAACCCCAGTCATGGACCAGGACTCTATTGTCCTGGGCATTGTACAAACAGAGAGCAAAAGATAAGGTGCGTGTGCGTGTGCGCGCGCGCGCGCACACACACACACACACAGAGTCTTGGATCCTAATTCTACTAGGATGTAATGAATGCATTAAACATTAATAAACTGGTCATTCTGAAGCCTCAGGGAGATAAAAGCACCTAGTTTATGCGCATTCAGCTGCTAATTAGGAGTTTTTAGGACATACAATTTGAGGTGTTACCAATTAGCTCAATTATGGACCAAGACCAAATCTGTTGTTTGCTTTGTCATAGCAATAGAAAACCAAATAAACAAAAAGTGGTGTCTTCTTACCATCTCCCCTGTGTTTTAGCACAGCTGTGCGACAAAATAATAATAATTTCATTGTCTACTTTCCAAAATTCCACATTTACAGCAGATCATTAAAGAAAGAATTAAACCATGGTTTATTTTGTCTAATTGTACTAAAATTGGGCTGTAAATCCCAGAAGAAGGAACATAACTTATTTTTTTTAGAATGATCAATAAATGAACCTAGCATGTAAGGAGTTGGCTTATTTGCTTCTTTATCATTTAAGGTTGGGAAGTTTCAAGAGGCCTCAGGGATTTAGGCACTCAATTTGCTTTGGATTTCAATGGGGTTGGTTGCCACATTCCTGCTAGATCAGTTGAAATCACTGACCCTTTGGCCACACTGGCCCCTCCTTTTGTCATGAATATGCAGCACCACATTACCATAATTGCAGCCTCGCGTGCTTCGAAACTGCTGGTTTCAAAACTCACGCCACCCGTGTAGCTGGGGTCCTTTCAAAATGACCCCCCCTCCGATTTCGAAAGTCCCTTCTTCCCAAAACCAAATGGGAAGAAAGGGTTTTTGAAATCAGGGGACTGTTTCAAAAGGCCCCTGGCTACACAAGCAGTGTGTGTTTAGAAACTGGCAGTTTTGAAGCGTGCGTGGCTACCATTATACTCATGAGGTGCAGCATATTCATTGCAGCACCTCATTAGCATATGCCAAATTACCACATTACCATAGGAGGAGCTAGTGTGGCCACAGCCTAAGTGTTTGGAGTGAGTGGCATAAGAGCCATGCTGTAGTGGGCTAAGTTTGCTAAGCTCTAGGTTTTCAAACCTAACTGAAATCTGCACCGAGGTCACAAGTGAAATTCATTTTGATCCACACATATTAAGGCCAGAAAGAACCTTGCCCAGTGACTGCTGTGTCTAACATATCACTTTCGCAGTGAACTATAGTAGCTCTTTCAGTACTATCCACTCTTAGTTAGGCAGGCTGACAGCTGCAGAGCAGCTTCAAGTTGTACTGAACTTGCATTAAAGTGAGCTATGTGCAACCTGAAGCCACGTATTTTGAAGGTTTACTGTAATGGAGGGACGTGTTATAGGTGTGCTATTAATATAGATGATGACACATGCTAAGGGAAGTAAACAGAAAATAAGAATGGCCATACTGGGTCGGATCAAATGTCCATCTAGCCAAGTTTCATTTTTGCCAACAGTGGCCAATGCCAGGTGCCCCAGATGGAGTGAACAGAACAGGTAACAATCTCTCTCCTGCCATCCATCTCCAGCTTTTGACAAACAGAGGCTAGGGACACCATTCCTTACCCACCCTGGCTAATAGCCATTAATGGACCTAACCTCCATGGATTTATCTAGCTCTTTTTTAAACCCTGTTATAGTCCTAGCCGTCACAGCCTCCTCTGGCCAGGAGTTCCACATTTTGACTGGGTCCTGTGTGAAGAATTTCCTTTGTATTTGTTTTTAAACCTGCTGTCCATTAATTTCATTTGGTGTCCCCTAGTTCTTATATCATGGGAACAAGTACATAATAACAAGCAAATAATTTTTCCTTGTTCACTTTCTTCACACCACTTGTAATTTTATATGCTTCTATCATATTCCCCCTTAGTCTCCTCTGTTCTAAGCTGAAAAGCCCTAGCATCTTTAATCTCTCTTCATAGGGGATCCATTCCAAACCCCTAATCATTTTAGTTGCCCTTTTCTGAACTTTTTTATATGCCAATGCTTATTTTATAGTAGAGGTGTGTGCAAAATTACCTGGTGACCCTTAAGTGAACGGCCATGCTTGGGTATGTTAGGGTGAATTGCGTGGGCACTTGAACAAGGCGGTGAGGAACATGGGGTGGAGGCAGGGTCCGGACACCCTTTTAAATTGTGGTAGGGAAATGTGCCTTAGCACAAAAGGCTAAACCACAAACTCCAGACCAAGAACTGAGGAACCAAGTGAATTGGGGAAGTCTGAGCCAGTTAGCAATGGAATGTACTGAATTGCTTGCAGACTGCACTGTCTGCAGCCACCTCCCTGGTCTAAAATTGACAAACAGGAAAACCCTATACAGAAAAGAGCCATGGCCTCTGACCTAGCAGCCCAGAGGCGCCAGCTGCATAGGTGCAGATATGTTAATTGAGGAGCATTAATGCATAGCATTATAGGACAAGTGTCTTAAAGCAAATACAATTATATATGATTTCAAGTGTAGTTTTGATTATATAGGTAGGTGTGAGCTAATGCAAATGTAAGGTGTGGACAGGTGTATGGTCCTGTAGGAATGTGCAAAAACAGCTGCAGTTCCATATGGGTGTGTGCTAATACAGGTGTACTAATGCAGGTGCCACTGTGTGCAGGTATATGCTAAAATAGATGTGCTAATACAGGTATCACTGTGTAAAGGTGCATGCTAATGCAATTGTGCTAAGATAGGTATGGATGTATGTTCTCCATGATTATATCAATTCATTCCATATATTCATTATCTGTCAAGAGCAAAGGCCTCTTTTAACATGGTGAATTTTAAATTTCCTCTGATGTAATTATTGTTTGACATTGCGGCCCTTCCAACAGCCTCATATAAGGAAAGAGAGAGAATTAAATATGAGAAAATCCAAAAATAAAACTATGAAAATGAGACAGAAGCTGTTTTGCAAGCAGCAGGAAGGATGTGGCGCCTCTGGGAGAGGATGAGCTTCATTAAAGGATATGTTCTGCTTTTCAGAAATCTCTTTTTTCTTAAAGTTCTGTGCTTTTCTGAAGTTCTCAGGAACAGCTCTTTAGAAATTAGCTTTTGCTTCCTCTTTGGTCTCCCAAAAATGATGACTTTTGCAGCATTTCCCCAACCTGCGTCTATTTCAGATACAGTGTCCAAAACTTTCCTTCCCTAATTAAACCAGAATGGTTCTTGCAGAAGTTTTAGCCTCAGAGACATCAAATTTAGCTTTTCGCCTGGAGCTAGGCTGTGGGCTAAAGAACACATGTCACTTTAGGAATTCATGCAACACATACCTTGACATCTTGGGTTCATTGTGTCATTTGTACACTTCTGTGTTAGCCTGGCAAACAATAGTGGGCACTGCAGCTGCAACAGGGGGAATGGAACCAGTCTCTACCATTTGCTTTGAATTAATAGATGTATATGCGGCATGTAAATAATTGTTAAAGCAGACCTAACATGTGGAACTGTTTGCTGTTATTAGCACTCACACTAATCATTGTATTTGCTGTGTCTGTGTTTTCATGTCTCCTCTGCCTGCTTTCTGCACATATTGTAGTGCAGCACTTCCCAGTCGGTGGTCTTTGGACTATTGTTGGTGAAGGGAACACATGTTGGGAGGTGGGTTAACAGCATCTGCTTTTTATTGCCAGCTCCTAAATTACATTAAAAGGTAGCTTAAAAGATACGTAGGCCAAGACATTCAAAAGTAACTAGTGATTTTGAATGCCCAACTTGAAACACTTTAAAGGGGCCTGATTTTGAGTGGGTGGGTGCGGTAAGTAATGGGTTCCTGGGACTATTTATTGATTGAGACATCAACTGGTCAAGGTCAGTTTTGTCTTCTTAACCACATATCTAGTTTTTTGTTGTTTTTTTTAAAAAAGAAACAGCACAAACAGAAAAAAGGCAAACTTAACAATTTTCAGGCATGTGTTACATTACAGGGAGAGCTGGTGTCATCCAATCATTAACAATGTCTTGCAAATTTGACAGATAGAAACATAATTTAAACCTACTTTAACATGGATTCAAAACAAGTGTTCAGTTATTATTAATTGTTGCATTTTGTCACATCAGCTTTTTTTGTTTTTCACTCCCTTTTTTATGTTTTTATCAACTTTTCCCTCACTGGTGGTTTCCGTTACGATTTATAACTTGTTATTCAAGTCACTTAGCCAATCCTATTTTTACCTAGCAAGCACACATGTGATTAAAAACATTACACTGCTATAACTCAAGGTCATGCTCTGAACGGTATTTCCATTTAACAAGCCGTTTAGTTCACATCTGCTAATAATTCCATAGTATCTCTTTTAGTGTGATTTCTTTGCATTGCTCTGTGGATGTTTTTAGTGTATCCAGGCTAAATGCTTAGGCTTTGGGTCTTCATGCTGGCAGTGCTGAGGACTTTCTGAAAAATCAGCTCCTTCAAAGGTTGCTCCAGGGACAGTCCAAATGTGAGGTGCCAAAGTCTCTTAGTCATTAGTTTAATAATTCCTAGAGATTACTTTGCTGTCTAAGCTAGTGCTGTCATTTTCATGGGGATGCTTTGTGATGAAGTGTGGGTGGGAAGCTAGTGCACGGGATTGCAAATGGGAAATGGTGTTCATGATCGATGTTCCTTGTAATTTTTTTCCATCCATGTATGGAATAAATTTTGTTATGTGTACCACATGCATATGAGCACCACAAATAGAAACATATGCTGCCATCTGTGGGAGGCTGTGGGTGCTCTGCTGATCAGTTGGGCAGTATTTGAATCTCTCCTGGGCAGTCGCCCAAGAGCTCAGCTTACAGGGAACACTGTTCATGACTATCCCTGTAACAAACAACTTTGGAACTCACAACCACTAACATTCACTACAGAAAACTGCTTCTATGCCCATCCAGTCAGAGAACAGTAACACCAAGCGGTCCATGTCAGGTGTCCCTTGAATTGCACATTTTGAATATTCATAAGGAACTGCTTGAGGAACAAGCTATAGACTAAGAACAATTTGCAGAAACTATCTGGCAGATCACTTAGTATCACAATAGCTTGGAGAAAATTGTAAACAGCTGGCAGATAATTCATGAGCAGAAAAATCTGGACAAATACATTATTTGCTGTGACTTATTTGCACAGCTCCAGTAATTGCACTGCTTTTTTTTTTTTTGAACTTACACAGAAAACATATTCTCTCTCTGGGATAAATAACCCCCTTTCATTACCTCTTCCACTGTTTTTTACACAACCAGCGTGCCCTCAGCAAGGGGGCTATGTTTTGTGGCCAAATATCAGCATTTGCAGACTTCAAGGAATCCTTTTTCTCTAGAGCTTCTTTGTACCACAAGGTGTCGAGTTCCAGATGGGCTGAGTTGAGCCAATAATCAACAGGACACCATATCCAATTCTGCAGAATTTAAGCTCTCATATAAATAAATACAATTTAAAGTTTCTCGCTTTTGTGGTTGGGATGAAAACCTTCTGCACATCAAATGATGCTGGGCTGTCATCTTCCTGAGCTGTCTTTAGACAGACGAGAACAATAGCTCTGGGATGTGTGATCTTCTTCCATTCTTTCCAGTAGTTTAAATATGAAATCTGCTGATGGCAATTTAAATAATAATGCCAACCCTGGTTACTTCCTCATTTGAGCAGAAACAGACAGTTACTCTGGGATTGTGGGAACAGTTTGGGATTGTGGGAGGAGCTAGGGATTGTGGGAGGGACTTTATTGTTAAAATCTGACCAGGTTCAAAGACTTTCCATATTAGGGTGGGTAGAAACTCAACAAAACCGCATTTTTGCAATGTGCAGGATTGGCTTTTGATTAAAGGCTGCTTAGCTACACAGAATCACGCAATCTCCCTCACTAGATATAAGCAGTAGATGACTGATCATTTGCCTGTAATTCCAACAGCACCACCTTTTGGCTGTTCCCATCCAAGTACAGGTTGAACCTCTCTCGTACGGTACCTTCAGGACCTGACCGGTGCTGGACAAGAGAATTTGCCAGACTGCGGGATGTCAATATTGTCTAGCAGCATTGCCAGCACTTGCACTGCTTACTGGGCACTTGACATTTAGGGGTAGATTAGAGCTAAGTAACAGCAAAGAACACTGAGAGACAGGTCTGGAGGCTGTAAACAAACTTTATGGGGCCAGAGGAAACTTGGCCACACCCATGATAAGTGGTCACCTGGCAAACTAAAATCGTGCCAGATTACGGATGTTGCCAGATGAGAGAGTTCCAGATTATGGAGGTTCAACCTGTAGTTACAGCAGCTATGTGCCCCTGGCTGCTGTAACCCATACATGAATTGCTTTGATGCCTGAGATCTACCTTGGAGAGGGGCAGGATATTAATGGAATGAACCACATATGCAGCCCCATGCTGCTCACCTCGTTTCTTTCTTACACTCCCTGGCTAGCCATTTCTGAAGTTGTGATGTAGGGTTGAATTTTGGCATTGCATAAATGTAACAGAGAACAGTTTTTAACTGAAGTTTCCCAAAGTGTCATTTCTATTCTGACTTCCTTATGGTTTTAGGACTTCAGATTTTTTAAACTTCCAATCAGATGCTTACCCGCTGCAATAATAGCCTCCAGTGGCTGTTTAAATTAAACACAGGTCGACTGAATAGCAGTACAGTGCCAGGAGATCTGTCCCGTATCAGGGGACTGCCTGCTTTCCAATTAATGGTGCCAATGTGTGTTTGAAACCGAGTAAGTACAGCACCCGACTGGCTTTGGGACATTATTAGTGTCTCTCCCTTACACGGTGTGTATTTCAACAGCCTGCGGCTACGTCACCTTAGGCTGTCATCTCATCAGGCTACGCAAATTAAACAGGGTCAGGACGCTCCACTACTTGGATGAGAGGCAGTCAAGGGAGAGCCAGGTGCTCCAGGTGATGCCGTAAGGGACTGTCTTTCGGAGGCAATGACAAACCAGGGCCCTGATAACATAAAGCCCGGAAAGAGTGAGGGTTTTAACCCTGGTGTCGTAGCAGGGTTGTGTTTGGTGACTATTGGCTCCCTTACTACATTTTCCTGCATTTTCAATTGGATACAGGATCCCCATCCTAAAGTGTTGCATGGGGCTGTTCAACTGCTGCAGTGCCCCCTCCCCCCCAGAGACGAGTGATTCCCATGTATCTATAGTTTATAAAGGGCTTTGGGGATGCCTTGGGATGAGCAATGCTGCAATCCATTAGGTATTGGGGTTACCCAGGCATTGCATCCGGTTACAAGGTGATGCTTGGATCTCCATCAGCGCCTCTTGAGCGGTGCCTCCTGTCACTGCCTTGCCCTTTCCCTTCACAGGACTCTCGTTTATTTCAGAGCTCCCTGGCTGCTGACTTTGGAGTTCTGGCGGGCTGCTCTCGACAGCCATGGGCAGGAGTGGGTGACTTGTTGACTCGGGGAGGCTAGTCCTCCAGCCCAGCCCCTTTCTCCAGAGGCCCACATATTCCATACCAATCAGAGCCCAGCCCCCTATGGTGGCCACTAGTCCTGTGCCCTCAGACCCCCACATTGTGGCTGCTGGCCCCTGTCCCAGGCCAGCACCACTCTGTAAAGTACCTGGAGGCTGGGCAGCATGGCCACATCCCTCCCTGGTCTGGCCCTGGAGCACAGGGAGGCTGGACACTGAGCCATGGGAGAGTTGGAAGCAGGACAGGAGGGAGACCAGGGGTTGGAAAGTGGGCAGGCCACACATGGCTGTTTAGGGAGCCATAGCCTCCCCCTGCCTGTGATACCTGCCATTTCTGCTTAAAGCTCACAGCCAACATTCAAAATTAAAACCTTCCCTGCACTGTGTCCCTGTACGAACCTCTTGCGGGGCCCATTGGGAGCCCTGTGTGCCATTTCTCCTATCCATCCACTTTCTTTTTTCAGTCTCCCTGGTTTCGCTCTTTCCACTCTGTGCATGTCCTGTATTATCTCCCTCTTCTCTCTTCTTTCCCACCCATCCCTTCTGAGCCAGGCTTGGCCTCAATAGATATTGCGGCTATGGGGCTCGGCTGTGTTTGAAATTAGCCAATAGAAGCTGGCTTCTCCTTCCACCAGTGTGACTGCCGGCTGGACACGAAGAAGGATGACGGTGAACCAGTGTGCCAGGGAGGGTTGACAGCTTTCCCGACCAGACAGCCTGGATGCCATTCATGGCCATGGCATCTGGTCCATCTGGTCAGGAGAGTTGGCAACCCTAGTGCCAGCACTGTTTTGGCCCAGAACCATATCTGTGGGAATGGTGCTAGGTTTGGAGATCAGGAATGGGCAGGCTGGCCATGGGTGAGATGGGAGGGGCAAAGTTAGCAGCTGACTCAGGGCCCAGTGTTTCAAAGGGGCCCATAGTTCCAGCTGCCATCGCCACTACTTTCAAGTGGTTCTGCTGGGAGGAAGTGGGAGGCAGCCCCAGCACCATGGTCTGGGTGGAGCAAAGGGCTCACTGTCCTAGGCCCCGCCCCATCTGGAGGTGCAGAGCTGGGCCCCCCCTCCTATCTTGCCACATAGCTGCGGTGGCAGGAGTGTAATTTGGGAGGGCAGCAGCCCTCTCCACCCACCTCCAAGAACCCTGCCACTGCAGATATTGGCTCCTGCCTCCCCTCTGCCCAGGGGTGGGAGGAATGTAGGACACTTTATATATGCATCTCTGGCTCTGCTGTTTCTGTGAGGCTCCCCTCACCCCCACCTGTCCTCAGCCACGCTGATTGAAAAGCTAGTACACTCTTCCACCTCCTTCCCCTCTCCCCAGGCTGACTATATCTTTGGTCTTTCATTTAGTAATGCTTCAGTGTAAGAGCGGCAGTGCTAAATGACCACCTGCTGGGATCTTCCCCTTCTGTCAAGAAACAAACATGCTGTCACACAACAAACACCGCTTAAATTATACATTCACGTTTTTTCCAGCTCTCCAATTTTGCGGGGGGGAATGACAGTACTCCAAGGTGAGGCATCTATTCTTCCATTTAACTCCACTTCGCACTCGTCTGAGACACTTTCCTTTACAATGGGCTGGGCCAGATTACCAGGTAGGGCCCAGGCTGTTACACACAAACATTGATTCCTCAGCAGGGTAGCAAATGCACTTTAGAATTCTAAGGACTTTTTCCCTTAAGGCCTTTACTACTGGTCACTGTAGAAACAACAACGAAGGGTCCTGTGGCACCTTATAGACTAACAGAAAAGTTTAGAGCATGAGCTTTCGTGAGCACAGACTCACTTCATCAGATGCTGGTCTTGGAAATCTGCAGGGCCAGGTATAAATAAACCAGAGCAAGGGTGGGGATAACAAGATTAGCTCAGTCAGCAAAGGTGAGGCTTACTACCAGCAGTTGACCTGGAGGTGTGAATGCCAAGGGAGGGGAAGCTGCTTCTGTATTTAGCCAGCCATTCGCAGTCTTTGTTTAAGCCAGAGCTGAGGGCGTCGAATTTGCAGATGAATTGTAGCTCAGAAATTTCTCTTTGGAGTCTGGTCCTGAAATGTCTTTGCTGCAGGATAGCTCCTTTTAAGTCTGCTACTGTGCGGCCTGGGAGGTTGAAGTGCTCTCCTACGGGTTTTTGTATATTGCCATTTCTGATATTGGATTTGTGTGCGTTTATTCTTTTACGTAGAGACTGTCCAGTTTGTCCGATGTATACAGCAGAGGGGCATTGCTGACACAACAAACTCTTGCCGTAAGCAGCAGCCATTTTATAGCTGTGTGTCTCCTGTACTGTCCTTCTTGTCCAGCTGGTAAGTAATCTTAGCTCCTGGTAAATTTTTGGTATTTCTGAGGCTTGCAGAGTCTGTCAAACTTGAGTCCCTTCAGTGAAAGTCATGGAGGTGATGTTCATACTCTCAAATCCTTAGGGAAACACTAGGGTTGGAACCTCCTTCCAGTTTATTCATAACCAGGGGTGAAAATAACAAATTCCTTATGGGTAGTGTACTATCCCTCAGGGCAGGCTGGGAAAATACTTAACTGGAATGGTGGTATGAGTGGCCTCTGCAAAGGCAAAGCACAGCTGGCCACAGTGGCCACAATGCACTAGTGTAGTGGGAACCAGAGCTGTTCAGGGGCACTGCCTACAGCACTATGTCACAGGTGGGGAGCACCACAGCCTGCAGAAAGGAGGCAGACTGACAGCTAGTGGAGACTAAAGACCTCTGTTTGCTCCCAGAATACCTGACAGGCAGGGAATTGGAGCATAAGCTCCATGCACCCTACTCGCTGCCAAAGTGCCTTCAACTTGCCCTGCAGGGATCGCCCCAGGGGGAAACAGCTCAGTCGTCTGGATCCCTGCTCCTGCTGCCACTTATTGCTGAACTCCGCAGCATGGACCGAAGCAGTTAATTAGAGATGTTTACTTCAGCGCTTGGTGCATCATCTGCACATTGGGATCTGAACATCCGTGCTGCCTGAGCTGGCCATGCTGTGAGCAGCAGAGAAGCTTTTTTTTCAGAGGGGGCATTATTAATCTTTGCTCTTTAGAGGCTGACAAATATATTATATTGGCGCACATACACAGACATTCTCTGTGCCTGATGCATGACCCCTGTCTAAGTGCTGAGCACATGGGGCCAGTTCTGTAAACGAAGAGGAGAACACAGCAAGCTCATTAATGCTTTGAAGTCTCTCATTAGGAGCAGATTCCTCTGGAGCTGGCTAGTGCAACTCCCAATGTTATAATGACTTTGCTTGGCATTAATGTGGGTGTCTCAGTTAGCAGCTCCCATGAGGGGAGGGAGCAACGAGGCTGGGACTGTACCTTGCAAATGCACCAGGTAAACAGAGGACTGCAAACCACTCCCAAGTGGGATGGGGAAGGGAAGAGGGAAGATTAGGGGAAAAGTTTCCCATACATGAAAAGAGAGAGAGGACTACCCCCACTTGCTCTCACTGTACAGGTGCATCCAATCTCTGGATCTAAAAAAGTCAACACAGCCCTTCCCATCTTCCATTCCTTAATGCCTAAAAGGACCTGTCATTGTTACTTTGGAGCAACCATTCCTGTCTCTGGCAGGAATACTATTATTAGGGCACTGTGACCACAGCAGCCGGGGTTATGATCCTGCAGGCTCTACAGAATTGTGTCTGTACCATACTAGGGTGATGGAATTCCATGGGCCATCTAGGGCTACGTCTACACGTGCACGCTACATCGAAATAGAATAACATCTACACGTCCTCCAGGGCTGGCAACGTCGATGTTCAACTTCGACGTTGCGCAGCACCACATCGAAATAGGCGCTGCGAGGGAACGTCTACACGCCAAAGTAGCACACATTGAAATAAGGGTGCCAGGAACAGCTGCAGACAGGGTCACAGGGCGGACTCAACAACAAGCTGCTCCCTTAAAGGGCCCCTCCCATTCACAGTTGCACTAAACAACACAAGATCCACAGAGCTGACAACTGGTTGCAGACCCTGTGCATGCAGCAGGGATCCCCAGCTGCAGCAGCCAGAAGCCCTGGGCTGAGGGCTGCTGCACACGGTGACCATAGAGCCCCTCAGGGGCTGGAGAGAGAGCGTCTCTCAACCCCTCAGCTGATGGCCGCCATGGCGGACCCCGCTATTTCGATGTTGCGGGACGCAGATCGTCTACACGTGCCCTACTTCAACGTTCAACTTCGAAGTAGGGCGCTATTCCCATCCCCTCATGGGGTTAGCGACTTCGACGTCTTGCCGCCTAATGTCGATTTCAACTTTGAAATAGCGCCCAACACATGTAGCCGTGACGGGCGCTATTTCGAAGTTGGCACCGCTACTTCGAAGTAGCGTGCACGTGTAGACGCGGCCTAGGTGTTGTAAAAACCAGTACTGGTGGTGTCTTCTTGCTAATGCTCTGGCATGTGGTCAGGGGTGCTGTGCTGCTGGAGGTGGTGATGCAAAAATAGGTCACTGTCATATTTGGACAGGAGTGACTACCTTGCCCTTTCCACTGGGGAGCAGCTGTTTGCACCCTGACCACCTGTCAGATGAGATTCCAGTGTCCAAAATTTCCCCTGCAGTTTTAAATCAGACTCAGTGTTTTTCAGTTTGAGTGGCATTCCTGTAAGCTGTTAAAAGGCTGTTTGAGGTTACCCAGAAGTGGCTGCATTTCAGTAACGGGTAAAATATCTCTGGTGATATTTTGCTAGCCTTTACCCCTCCCTAGAAGTGTTGTATAGCTTAATTAGTTCCTGTTTGGAAAGTACTTACAGGTCCTTGGATGATGACTGAAATGTGTGCATTATAATCTAACTACAGAGGGCTCAAAACTGAGCTTTTTATGCAACCCTCCCCCCCACAATCATATAGACAAACATCGATGATCAGTAGAAATGTGCTATCAGATCCAGGTATGCTGCTGGTTGCATTTCATTCAGCTGTGCTGGCTCCGATGCACTGTAGAAATTGGTCTGAGCCAAGCCTCAGTCTTGTTGTCATGGGGTTGGAAACCAACACCAGTCGCACATGTGGGTTTGTGAGCATCCCAAGCTCTCTGGTGGGCAAGAGAGCTCTCAGTTCAATGGGAAGAAATTGACACTGGCCAGCACAACTTTGAGCTGATCAGTTAAACCGGTGATGCTGCCTGGAACATCTGGGAACCGCTGCTCTATTATACTGAGCTTTTGTGTGCCTTGGAAGCTTTTAGTGACACCACACATACTCAGGTGTGCGTGCACTCTGCCCTTCTCTACACACTGCAGTTCCTGTGTGCACCCCTGCATACCGCATATCCAGCATGGGTCCCAAATGTTCCCCTCACTGAAGGATTAACTTTGTGGGCCTCTGGAAATGGAATCTGTTTTTCATCGAGCTGATTTGCTCCAGCCTGAGGCCAGTCGGAAATGTCCTGTTGCTGGGACATGATTTGAAGTGATGGTGTTAATTTGGTTAATTAGGATTCCTTGATAGCATGAGCTACTTACAAATCAGCTTCACATTGTACTATCGCTGCAAAGCGTTATTTGCTGATGCATGGGGTTATGGATGAATTTAAGATTATGATGTAGCACCATTAATTTCATGTTTGCGGTTGATGATACAGCTCAATTAAAAGTTGCCACATTAAAAATACCGGCACTCTATGATCTACAAGAATCAGCAACGGCCTACAGTATGTATGGCCCCTGCTCTGGCCCCAGCTGATGGAAGAGTTTTCCTGGTGCATGGACTGGCAGTGAATCTTTGGGCAGAGTTTACATTGTGGGAGTATGATTTATAGAGCCCACCAGTGTGGTGTTTCTGTGTAGTTCCTGCTTGCGTGAATGGGTGTAGTCCTGTGCCAAACAGGAACACTGAGTGCATGCCAGTAGGGTCTACATGGAGGAGTGAGAGCACACTACACTGGTGCTTTCTACAAATCACACCTCTGTTGTCCAGACTCCGATAGAGTAATCCAGAGAAGCCTTGTACGGAGGTTAAACCACTTGGTCATGTGGAAGAGGCACTGGAGAGGAATACAATAAATGTAAATAATTTCCAACATGGTTTATTTCTCTATTTTGCATTTAATGATTTTTTTCTTAACACAGCCTATGCCATTTGCCAGGGTATTGGATCAGCCCTGCCATAGGAAATGAATTTGATACTCCTAGATTAGTGGGAGGATTCCAGAACTTGTCAAGGTGACTGTGTAACATTTTGGTAGGCCCTGGCTGAATGGACCAAGGAGTTCTTCCACCCCTCCTCCATTCCATTAATACAATAAACAAAGTTTGATTCATAACCACTGAAGGCTACTGATCATGGGAATAGGTAAGAAATACAGAAAGAATGAACAAAAACTCAACCTAAGCAGGATCTAAATAGCCTTGTGGGTAAAGCATTTCATCTCTGGTGGCTGGGATTCAATCTCTCCCCTTGGTCATGAGTCAAATGAATTTGATGGTCTCAGTCTACTTTCAATAGTTTTGGGGCCAAGCCATTTAGTTTGAGCCTTCCTGAAGATCCACGTTTCCCCTGAAAGTTTGGGTTGTTTGAACGTGGCCCAGCTCTGGTCCCTAAATTACATTAATCCATTTTGCAAAACTATAATGGGCTCTGGAATGTGTAGTATTGTCCAGAACTGGAATAATAAACCCAGCTTCTATGAAGATGTAACTGGCTGTATGGACATGGGGAAATCAATGGATGTGATGATATACTTTGACTTTAGCAAAGCTTTTGATACAGTCTCACACAACCTTCTTGCCCATAAGTTAAGGAAGTATGGATTAGATGGATTGTAAAGTGGATAGAAAACTGGCTTGGCAGATGGGCCCAATGTGTAGTGGTCAATGGCTCTGTGTCTGGTTCGTGGTTGCTTTCAAGTGGAGTGCCCTAACAATCAGTTCCAGGGCCAGTCCTGTTCCACATCTTTATTAGTGACCTGGATGAGGGGGTGGATTGCACCTTCAGCAAATTTGCAGACACTAAGGTAGCTGGGTCAGGTAGATACACTGGAGAGTAGAGAGAGGGTCCAGAGTGACCTAGACAAATTGGAGGATTGGTTGAAGAGAAATTTGATGAGGTTCAACAAGGACAAGTGCAGAGTCCTGCACTTGGGACAGAAGAATCCCAAGCACAATTACAGGCAGGGGACCTATGGGCTAAATAGCCGTGCAGCAGAAAAGGACCTGGGATTACAGTAGATGAGAAGCTGGCTATGAGTCAACAGTGTGCCCCTGAAGCCAAGAAGGCTAATGGCATATTGAGCTGCATTAGGAGGTGCATTTCCAGCAGATCTAGAGAAGTTATTATTCCCCTCTACTTGGCTCTGGTGAGGCCTCATCTGGACTATTGTGTCCAGTTCTGGGCTCCCCAGTATAGAAACGATGTGGATGCACTGGAGAGGATTCAGCAGAGGGCAATAAAAATGATTAGGGTTCTGGAGCACATGACCTATGAGGAGAGGCTGTGAGATATGGGCTTATTTAGTTTGCAGAAGAGAAGACGGGGGCGATTTGATAGCAGTCTCCATCTTTCTGAAAGGGTGCTCTAAAGAGGATGGAGAGAGACTGTTCTCAATGGTGACAGATGGCAGAACAAGGAGCAATGGTCTGAAGTTACAGAGGGAGAGGTGTAGGTTGGATATTAGGAAAAACTATTTCACTGGGAGAGAGGTAAAGGTCTGGCGTGAGTTACCGAGAGAGGTGGTGGAATCTCCATCCCTAGAGGTTTTTAAGTCCCAGCTTGACATAGTCATGGCTGGGATGATTTAGATGAGGTTGATCCTGCTTCAGGCAGGGGGCTGGACTAGATGATCTCCTGAGGTCCTTTCCAGCCCTAGAATTTGATGATTCTGTGATTCATGTGTTGAGCACCTTATGGTCTGGGACAACACTGGCGGAAGCTGTTCAGAGCAGCACTGATATATTGGTAAGATCATGTGGGGGCACAGCATTGGAATCATGGGGAGAATTTTAGGTCTTGAAACAGCATGGTGGGGGAAATGCAAGTCAGGACTGAAGTGCATTGGCAGAGCAGTGTAGGTGAAATTCGTGCTCTATCTTGACAGTCTGTGCTAGTTCTAGATTTGGCTTTCACAAGCACTACAGTCACCAAATGTTTGGCAGAAAAAAAGAAAGGGAGAGGTTTTCCCATAGCTGTTTAATATATTGCGTTTATTAAGCTAGTTATTGTGGGTTAAATATCAATAGTTTATTAAAAATATATTTATTGAAGATGAACTATGCAGTTGGTGTATCTGTTTCCTAGTGCTTAAAAGTAAACCTCAGTAAAAGGTTTTTAATAATGAATTTGTATTGAAGTAAGGTACAATGAGTACTTTCGCAATCTCACTTTCAATTTCACAGGACAGTTTTATGCTCAATAAATACCTAGAGATTATTAAAAACATATTTATTGAAGATTAACAACTATGAAATAGATACAAATCTAAGATGCGAAAGCTCAATAAACATACCAATAATAATCAATTCTTTTATTAAAACACAGTAACTGCCTTGTTTAATCTAAATTAAATGGGTTGCTGGGAATTTTACAAGTGTCGTCTTTCTCTCTGTGTTTTCCTGCTTCTTGCAGATCTCTGATTAGATCTGGGGATGTTGTTCCTAAAATAAATCAAATCCTAGGAGGATGTAATCCAACCCCAAGCATGAAGTTGGCTGCTGTAGGTACTTAGGCTCAGATTCTCAGCTGGCATAAATGAGCATAACTCCAGTGGTCCTACTCCAGTGTATGCCAGTTATTCATCCCATGAAAATTCCAGTACTTGATCAGACCCATCGAGTCCACTCTCCTGTCTCTAACAGCAGTTGGAAGCAAATGCTTAGGAGAAAAGTGCCAAGATCCCTACAATGGATGGCTATGGCTTCAGAACAACTCCATCCCTTTTCAGTGCATACTTCCTTCCCCTGCGGTTGAGTCATCAGGGGTCAGTCACTTTAACTGGGTGTTTGTAGCTGTAGCTGATATGGAACTGACACTGAGCACCTAGTAAAATTTGGCCTGGTCCCATAGTGGTGAATGTTTTTGAGTGGAAACCACAATCAGGAAGCTTCCCAACCATCTGGACAGTGATAAGAAGGAGACTGGGTGACTCAAGGGACAGTAGATAGGGTACAGATCCTTTCATGTCTCAGTGATAGGCTTGAATAGGGCTTGGTTGGGAGTGGTCATCCCCCATGCTGTTGTGTGGCTGCATGACATGAATTTGGTCATCTTCCTCTCAGTATCCAGCAGGCAAGTATCCCTATCACTAGCGTTACTGTCCCGACTGGGGTTAAGCTGTACTGTTGGCTTTCTCAATGAACAGCCAAGGAATGAAAAGACCAGGGAACTTGACTCTACTTTCACACAAAATGAGGTGGCCTCTTTAGGACATGATTGAGGCCCATTGGCAGGGAAGTGCAGTGTGGAGGCAGCATGTAATTGAAACTTGCCCTGCTGCTGCCTGTGCGGTGCTTACTCTGTGGACAGAGGGAGGGCTTTGGTCTCCAGGGCTGTCCAGACAGGACCTTTCGTCAGACAGAGAATACACTGCAAGCCAGTAAGTACAGAAAGTGATTAACTGGCATCTTGCCCCAACTTTGCTGTCACTCCTGGAAAGTGGCAACGTACATTTACCTTCACCATGGGCACTAAGCAGGATACTAATTATTCTCCAAGTTTAAAGAGTCCTTCCCACCATATGAGGTCCACAGATGGGTGCCTTTAAACTTGAAATCCTACTCTCAGGATCAACCATTCTATAAAGAACTTTCTACAAGGTCCAGGGGAGTGTGGAAGTGCGGTGGGATTTCAGTCCCCTGTCCTCTTGTGAGCATGGCTGGGTGCTGATAATGGAGTGTTAGATGCAGCTGATGGGCTCAGTACATGGTTGCCAACCCCTGATGAGCTGCTTGTTGGAGGTTGCTGGTGATCTTTCAGAGCTCCTGGGACAAGTGTGGAGTGTGTTTTGGGCAGGGTGCTCCAGTCTGGCCCATTTCCTCTGTAATTAGCAGCTGCAATTGCAAATGCTAACCAGGTCTGCCTTTGTTTAGAAAGCTTGCCTGTAAAGTAGGGCTCCTACACACTGACTCCCAGGTTCTCTTGAAGCTCCCAGCCCCGTGTGTGTGATCCCTGTTCTGTGCTCTTGTCTCTCATACCTCTTCTGCTCAGCTCCCAGGAATGGCTTTTGAGAGGACAAGGCTCCTGAATCCTACCCTGAAGGTGACAGACGATACCAAAGAACCCACTGAGCTGTGGACAGGGAATTAGAAATGGGGCTGAGACTCAAATTTCAGACCGAGTTTATCTGATGTACTCACAGTGATGTTTGGATTCATTATAGCACTGCTGTTCAGCACCAGATCAGGATAAGGACACAAACCTCCCCAGAGTCAGGAGGTGGCCACATATGAGGTTCAAGGTCAGGATCTTCCGTGTTCGGGACGTGGTTTTTGCGTTAGCACTGCCGGCGGCAGAATGAGTTTCTGATGCTCTGTGCAACTTGTGTGGCTTTCTTTAAATCTATGTAATCTATCTCAGAAACAGCAGATGCTAACACGGCCCCAGATAACAATATGAGGCAAGCAAAGAGAGTGCATCATACTGCACTGATTCTGACATGGCCGTTTAATCCACTCACTGCAATACCTTGGAGTTTTCTTTTTATTTGAATTCACTGTGTGCTGACTGCCTGGCCTACTCGCTTACTTTCTTTTATAGGCCAGTAGCCAGGCAAACAGACACCTCCGGAAGGAATATGATATTTGTAACGGTAAAACACAAAGTGGCAAAGACAAACTGTATGGCCTTTATCTAGCCAGACAGCATATGGTGACCTCGCTAGCCAGGCTGCAGCTCAAGGCCTATCAGCTTTAGCAATGGTGTCTGTAGGAATGTGCCTAACTGTGGGAGAAGTGAGTGTTCAGAGCCACAAAGGGCAATTCACACATTGTCTCATGATGTAATCACACCACTGCAGTGCATGTGGCTATTGCCTGTGTGGTTTTTAGATTTTATAGCAAGAGGGCAGTGGTCCCTCTAGAATCAGGAGGGAATCAGAGGCCAGAGGGATCCCAGAATCATTTAAGGCAGACCATTTTGGGGGCTTAAAAGAGGAGAGCAAACCTCTCAGGAGGGTCAGCAACTCTGCTGGGAAGAGATCAGACAGATGATGTTACCCATTAACACAGTTATAGCTCATACAAGAGCCTTATTCCGTGACAGGAAGCACTTCCCTGCACGAGGGGCAACAGAACCCTCACCGAAGGAGCCACTCCCGGTTGCGCCACCATCCCATTTATTGGTTTAGGTTTGCCTCTTGCATACACGGGCTTCTCCAGTGCAGGAAGGTGGAGGCGATCTCCGCTGGGTCCTGTAGGAGGTGGTCAAGGCAGATCATCTCACCACTCCTGAGGCTATGCAACTGGCATAGCTAAAATTGTGTATCGGTGGTCAGCTCCTATGGCTAGTGTAGCTCTAACCTGACTTTGTGTGTGCAAATAATGTTGTTTTCTAGTGGCTGAACACCAAGAGAACAAAAGATCTACTATAAGCATCAGTGCTTTTGCGTCTTGAAGATCAGGGCTTAGAGTTTTGTCAGTGCTTTCAGCAGGGCCAGGATTTCACGACAGGGTTCTAGTCCCAGCTCGTTAATTAAGTGTAGGTGCATCTAATAAATTACAATTATCTGCAGCACCAGGGTCCATTAGAGTTAGCCCCATTATGGCACACTGTGAGCTGGGTGCCCGCCCAAAAGGTACTGACAAGGCTAACTCATGCCAAGATGGGCCTTAAACTGATGCAACTCCATTGACTTTACCTCCCCTTTCATCATGAGTAAATTTGGCCCCTGTGATTACTCCTAAGCCTACTCTGCCCCAAGGAGGAGCTGGTTGCCTCACCTGTGTGGGGGCATAGTCATAGAGAGGTAGCTAGTTAGGCTGTATTTTCACAAAACAGAAAAGCAGTCCTGTAGCACATTAAAGACTAACAAAATGATTTATTGGATGATGAGATTTCGTGGGACAGACCCACTTCTTCAGATCTGGAAATTCTAGATCTGAAGAACTCGGTCTGTCCCACAAAAGATCATAACCTAACAAGTCATTTTGTTTGTCTTTAAAGTGCTACAAGACTGCTTTTTTTGTGTCTGTGTGGTGGAGTTTTCCAGCTTAGGAAAAGGCTGCTATACAGAGGTGGCCAGAGAAAAAGAAAAGCCGGCATGCACCACTGCCTTTAATGGAATGCAATGATTCTTCCAGGCTCAGGAATAATACGGGAGATCTGGTTTTAATAAATTAACAGCCTACAAGTAACAATCTCAGGCAATTAAACTCCGGAATGAAGGCGAGCACCATGAAATGTATTCTGCAGTGGCGGCGGGTGGCACAGACAATCCCTGCGCAGGAATGAAGACAAAAATAGAACGAAAATGCCCCAGAAGAGGAAAGGATGAGAGATTCCCGCTCTCTTTCTAGGGTGGATTTTGGGTGGAAGAGTGTTACATCTCACCCTTTCCCCGCTGCCCCCTATTCCTTCAATATCCTAATCCAAGTTATTTCAAGTCTCCGTGCTAGACAAATTCTCCCCTATCCCTGACATTCCACCCACTCTTGCCTGGTTAAAAAAAAAAAGGCAGTGAAATGTGATCCTGTAGTTGAACCCGTTGCCCCTGATTACTGAGGAATATCAGATAGGGGCAGGTGGGTGGCAGGGAGCAGAATAGCTGGGGATATCTGGAAGCTGCAAAGAAAAAAAAATTGCCCAAGCAATCGCTAAGCCTCCCTGTCTTACATTAATAGCTTGTGCGGAATCCTCTTTGCCATAGAATTCAATTTATTTCCATTTAAAGGCTGTTCTTCTCAATCAATGCGGCTAATAAATAGCTGCTGATGGCCATGACCCATGGGCTGAGGGAGGAATTTATCTTCTGAGCCAATTAAAGGGATTGAACAATTCCTTTTAATAACATTGTGAGATTTTAATACCTAAAAAAACAGAGAAATCCTCCTCCTCTGGCTTGCAAAAGGAGGTCAGCCAGGCTCAGGCAAGGTCAGGATTAGATACTTTAAACTTGCCATGTGAAGTTCAGTGGGGGAATAAAGCTTTCCCAATGTGAGCACCAGGATACTCTATTTTGTTACCCTTTAAAAAGAAATACATATTGGTGATTTATGTCTCTTTGTTTGCCAAGCACATTGGCTAGGCAGTAAGGGCTTTAGAGGTATTACCAAGCTCCATGCATGGCACATGGGTGGAGAGACACCTGAATAGGGTTGTGTTGTGTTTTCATCCACTGCTTCCTTTTGCTGGGGAGTGAGGAGGCATCAGAAATATAGCACGCCATATTAGATGATTTGCAAATGCTTCGCATAGCCTGCTGGATAAACAGGGAAAGCAGCTGCAAGATTGTGGAAGGAGCATGTTTCTTGTGTCTGGAGAAGAACCAAAAACTCAAAAAGTAATAGGAACATGTTTTTCAAGTACATCAGAAGCAGGAAGCTTGCTAAACAATCAATGGGGCACTGGATGATCAAGATGCTAAAGGAGATAATAAGGTCACTGTGGAGAAACTAAATAAATTCTTTGTTTCAGACTTCACAGCTGAGGATATTGGGGAAATCCCCAAACCTGAGCCATTATTTTCAGGTGGCGGATTTGTCCCAGACTCAGCTGTCACTAGAGGTGGTTTTTGAACAAATTGATAAACTTAACAGTAACAAGTCACTGTTACCAGATGACATTCATCCAAGTATTGAGAAAGAACTCAAATGTGAAATTGCAAAACTATTAACTGTGGGTTGTAACCTAGCCTTAGAATTAGCTTCTGTACCTAATGACTGGAAGATGGCTAATGTGATGCCAATATTTCAAAAGGACTTCAGAGGTGATCCTGGCAATTTCAGACCAGTAAGTCTAACATTAATAGGGGCAAATTAGTGTAAACTATAGTAAAAAATAAAATTATCAGACACAAAGATGCACATAATTTGTTGGGAAAAAGTGAATGTGGTTTCTGTAGGAGGAAATCATGCCTTACTAATCTATTAGACTTCTCTGAAGAGATCAATAAGCTTGTGGCCAAGGTGGATCCAGTGGATGTAGCAGGGGTGTACACAGCTGGGGGTGCGTCCCTTGTGGGGCAAAATTTTGTAAGGGGTCGCAGCACGATCAGCCCCCCACTGCAACTTCTGCTGCCTGCCCTGTGACCTAAGTTGGCTCTCCCAGTCTCCCACACACAGCCTCTGTTGCCTACTCTCCCTTCCCCACAGCCTCCACTGCCACTGTTACCTAGAGAGCATGATGACCAATAGGAATGGCACACCCCATAGCTCTCTCTGGGCCAATCAGAATGTGTTGAGGTGTCGCTGGGAGGCCCTGCTTCGGGTGACGGGGCAGCCAGTGAGTTCCTGGCTGGGTAAAGTGGCCAGTCTGGTTCCCACAGTGTGCTGACACCCAGGACCCCACCACCACCCGAGATGCTGGTGCGGGACAGTTCTGCTGTGTGGGGGAAGGGTAATGCACCATCCCACCTGCACATGGCACAGCCTGGGATCACCACCTCCCTACTCAAGCAAGGGCAACACCTACAAGGTGGAGGTAGTGATGCAAGTGAGGCCCTAGAATTCTCCTGACCATCCTCCTGAGTGTCCCTCCCCCCTTAAGTTACCCCCATGTGTCCCTCCCCCTTTAGGGCACCCCTTGAGTCCCCTGCATTTTCTCCTGGGGTCCTCTCCCTGAGCATCCCTCCCCCCCCGGAGCCCTCCAGCATCCCCTCCTGTGGTCCTTCCTCAGGTTGGGGGGCTCCTGCTAATTTCAGGGATGAAAAGTGGGGCCTGATCCGCAGTCAAAGAAAGCCCTGATGGCACAACACCTGTCAAGGTGCGGATAAATATGGTGGGGAGGGCATCAGGGACTAACTCTGACAGACCCGATCTAGCCTATGGGCCTGTGTTTGCCCACCCCTGGCCTAGGCACTAAGTCTGATGACTCTTTGGCTTAAATAGGGCGTTTCTAGTAAGGGTTATAACCCCTTTGCCCGACAGAGCTTGAATTTCAACCTGAAGGGTTTTCCGCAAGGGTTATCAGGTTTCCCAGTTCTCCTGGATGTACAACAGCATGAATAGGGTCCGATTGGTTTGAGAAGCAGGGGAGAATTTTACTGTAGTGAGTGGGGAGGTGTTTTTGGATACTAAGGTAATGGAATATTTCACTGATATTTTTATAAAGAATGTACAAGTTCCTACGGTTTTTAATGGAACAGGTTAAATTTTGAGGGAAAACGAATGGAACTTTGTTGTTATCACAGATAATAAATCCACAAAAGCCTCTCAGAATCCATAATCAAGAGGCATTAAATTATCCGTGTGCATGGGGGTCTATGTATGTGTGTGTGACTTGTGAGATCGGTGGCAATGTGTGAACACTTCCATCATAGTGTTTCTCATTTCTGAAGTGCAAATGGAACAGGCTGAGTTTCCTGGGTGAGCTGTCGATGACCGACGATTGTGTGCTGCTGAGTTGTAGGCTTGAAGGAAATCGCAATGGCAATCCTACCTCTTACCATTCACAGGACTTCAATAGCATTTTGCTTCTTTCCCCCCACTCAAATTTTCATCTTACATTAATTGTCAGGTGATAGGTCAGGTAACCTATCTGAACATTTTTAATGAGCTGGGTGAGTCTGAGACCCAGCAGCGATTGTCTGGCACCCCCCATGCAAAATTTCACAGCCGCCAAGGGCATCCTCCCTCCACTTCGTGCACCTCTGTCCTAAAGCTGGAATTGAACCAACCTATCCAGCACTTTGGGGAAGGAGAATCAGAATCCAGAGTGAGTGCAAATCCAGACTTTGCATTTTTGTCAGATAGATTGAACCAAACTGACGAATCTTAATTACACATTCCTCGTACTTGGTGGTGGCTCAGAATGTGGCCTGTGTCTCTCCTCATTTTCCGTCATGTGAAAGGTGTTGGGAAATGAACACTGTGTGACATTGCCCCCAAAACTTGATATTCCAGAAAGAGATTTCCTTTCCATGCAGGACAATGCTGCTTTAACTTGTTACAAACCATTCCATAATTATTCCTCCTGAAGAGCTCCACTCAGGTGTTGCATGCCTGTAGCACTTTATTACATGTCAACTCCCATGCTGTTTTACAACAGAGTTTCTATGGTTACACACCACCCTTTGTAACTCAAGGAGTCCACAAAGATACAGGATTGCATTTCACAGAGGCAGGAGCTGTCATGTACGGAGACTATTTTAATAACTGAGGAAGAGTGAAGCGCTAGCCCACGGTTAAGCCCTGATTGTGAGGCAGCTGCCCTGTGTTCAGCGCTTGGTGTTGGGAAGCACAGGAGGTTGGAGGTGGAGAGAAGCGTGAGATCTCGCTTGGCCTTAGGATGGTGTTGTGCATCTTCCAACAAGCCAGCCTCTCACCTCATTCATCAGTAACAAACTCATAACTGTCAGCTGCTGGATCTAATAATAGGGACGTTGCAGAGGTGGGATGAGATGTTAAAGTGAAAGAAAAAGGGAAGAATAATCAGTTTGGGCCACCAAAGGATGGTCCCTCAGACACACCAGCAACTGATATAGCAAGTCAGCCAAAGGTTTCTGGATGGAGACTTTAAAATGATGGGCTAGGTCCTCAGGTAGTATAAATCAGTGTAAACCCATTGACTTAGGGGAGCTGTGCTGATTAATATGAATGGATTTGGGCCAAAGTATTTTCTTTACAGAGCCATGTTCGGTGCCTGAAAGTTTCTGGGGGCATGTGGCTGACAGCATATTTTTAACATGCAGCTGCTTAGCTATCTACCTACCAACTGGATACTGCTATGTGATATCTGCCAGCCATAAACTCTGCCTTCTGTGTGCACCTACATACAGATCAGTTTCCAGACTACAGCACCTTCTCCAGGAGAAGATGAAACTTGGGAATCTATGTTTAGAGCTGGAAGACTGTTCTTTTTTTTGTTCTTTTTTTCTCTTGGGGAATTTTTCAACATTTGCTCAAAAAACTGAAAACCTCTGCACCAAAAAAATGTTGGTAGAAAACGGATTTTTTTTCTGGCTAAAAGCTTTTCCATCTGGGGGTGCGGGGGTGGGTGAGGGTTGCGGTTTCAATGACAAGTAACATTTTCTCACAGGAAGCAGATGTTTCCACAAAATTCTCAACTAGTCAGCAACCTAATTTTCCACCAGAAAACTCTTAGATGGATGATTTCAACTGCCTTAATTGGAGAAATTGAGAGAGCCCTACTGGTGATAGCGGACAACATAATAGATGTCTGTTTACAATGTGCTATGGCACCAAAATAGGGGTGGTTGACAGCTTCTGCAGGCCCCAGGTAAGGTGTTTGGGGACTAGCACCATGTTCCCAGATGGCGCATGGCCTCAGGCAGAAGGGGTGGGGCTAGGGGCATCCAGCCCTCAGTGCTTCCTGGAGTGCAGTGCTGGTTCCTCCCTTACCCTGACCCCGCAGAGCTATGCAACGCGTATGGTGCAGCACTAAGGCAGCAATTTAAAGGGCCCGAGGCACCAGCTGTCTCTGCTGCTGCAGTAGTAGCAGTTACAACACTTGGGAGCCCCAGGCCTCTTTGAATCACCAGGTCCTAGGGAAACTACTCCCTCTGAGCCTCTAATCCCTCCCTCCCCCTCATTGGCAGGCCTGCTCAAGCGATTGAATAAGTGAATTGCAGTTAATCACAATTAAATATTAATTTTTGATTACAAATATTTGCACCGTAAAAAATAAAATGTCATTTTTCAATCCCCCCCGTTAATGTACTGTACTCCAGTGCAATCCCTTTATTATGAAAGTTGAACTTACAAATGTAGAATTACGGGCAAAAATAATTAGTTAAAAATACAAAACTTCAGAGCCTAACTGGCCACTGAGCCCTACTTCTTGCTCAGTCAAGCCGTGTCTACACGTGCACGCTACTTCGAAGTAGCGGCACTAACTTCGAAATAGCGCCCGTCACAGCTACACGAGTTGGGCGCTATTTCGATGTTAACATCAACGTTAGGCGGCGAGACGTCGAAGCCGCTAACCCCATGAGGGGATGGGAATAGCGCCCTACTTCGAAGTTGAATGTCGAAGTAGGGCACGTGTAGACCATCCGCGTCCTGCACCATCGAAATAGCGGGGTCTGCCATGGTGGCCATCAGCTGAGGGGCTGAGAGACGCTCTCTCTCCAGCCCCTGCGGGGCTCTATGGTCACCATGTGCAGCAGCCCTTAGTCCAGGGCTTCTGGCTGCTGCTGCTGCGGCTGGGGATCCATGCTGCATGCACAGGGTCTGCAACCAGTTGTCGGCTCTGTGGATCTTGTGTTGTTTAGTGCAAGTGTGTCTGGGAGGGGCCCTTTAAGGGAGCGGCTTGCTGTTGAGTCTGCCCTGTGACCCTGTCTGCAGCTGTGCCTGGCACCCTTATTTCGATGTGTGCTACTTTGGCATGTAGACGTTCCCTTGCTGCGCCTCTTTTGATGTGGTGCTGCGCAACGTCGATGTTGAACGTCGACGTTGCCAGCCCTGGAGGACGTGTAGACGTTATTCATCGAAATAAGCTACTTTGATGTAGGCTTCACGTGTAGACGTAGCTTCAATTGCACAGACAAACAAGTTTGATTACATTTATGCAGTGTTTTTGGGGGGGAGAGGGGAGGTACTGAGCTCCTGCACCTTAGCAGCCCCAGCCATGGGAATGGCTGCTGGGGGAGCTGGATGAGCACCGGCTCCTCTTTTTTTTTTAACAAAAAAGGCACTGCATTTATGGGAGATACTTCTGCCTGCTTCTCATTTACTGTGTCACCGAAAAGTGAGAAATATAGTACACCCTCGATTGAATGGACTGATGGGAGGGAGGGGTGTCTGCTTTCCCCAAAAGTCTGTTAAATGCAAGGTTTTACTGCCCACCCACCCTTGCCAGACTCCCCCAGAGGGCCCGCCCCCAAACCAAAACAAACCAAAACTTGGCCACTCACCAATGCCACCATCACTGGAGGAGCTTCTGGACTCTGTTGGGACAGCTGGAGGGGTCAACACGTGGCCTGGGAGAGCCGCTGCTGGAGCTGCCAAGCACTCCTCCCACCAGGGTTGGGGTGTGTACATAAGTGCCAGTCTGCCCGTGTATTTGCCCCACCCCTGGTGGGAGGAGCATATGGTCGTTCTGGTGGAGGAGGTGGTGGCTGCTCCAGGCGGCAGCAGAAGTAAATCTCTTAACTTTTTTTTTGTTTTTTTGTTTTTTTTTTGGAGGGGGATGATTTTATGGACCCCAGCAGACTTCAGGAACAATGCAGGGAATGTCTGTTGTTCCCGAAGTCCACTGAATCAGGGTCTGAAAAATCGAGCGTTTACTATAATGTTCTCATGGCACTGTTGTAACTGGTGCAGCAAGATATTTATGTGCCAGATGTGCTAAATATTCAAACGCTCCATCATGCTTTGACCCCCATTGCAGAGGATATACTTCCATGCTGATAACAGATTCTGCTCAATAATGATGCAAAGTAATGTGAACTGATGCATGTTCATTTTCATCATCTGAGCAGCAGAAGGTTGATTTTATTTTTTGGTGGTTCGGGTGCTGTGGTTTCTGTGCTGGAGTTTTACTGTTTTAAGATTTTTGAGAGCATGCTCCACAACTCTTCCCACTCAGATTTTGGATGGTACTTCAGATTCTTAAACCTTAGGTCAAGTGTTGTAGCTATCTTTAGAAATCTCACATTGGTACCTTCTTTGCATTTTTTCAAACCTGCTGTGAAAGTGTTCTGAAATTGAACAACATGTGCTAGGATGTCTTTCAAAAGTGCCATAACACGAAATATGTAGCAGAATGCAGGTAAAACAGAGCAGAAGACATACGGTTCTCCCCCAAGGTGTCTTGTCACAAATTTGAGCAATGCATTATACTTCTAATGAGTGTCATGAGCATGGGTGCATGTCCTCTGGAATGATGGTTGAATATGAAGGGGCATATGACTGTTTAGCGTATCAGACACATGAATACTTTGTAATGCTGGCTTCAACAGTCCCATGCAAACACCTGTTCTCACTTTCAAGAATCATTGTAAATAAGAACTGGGCAGCACCATCTCCATAAATGTAACCTACCTTGTTTGTCTGAGCAATTGGCTGAACAAGAAGTAGGACTGAGTGGACTTGTAGGGTCTTAAGTTTTACATTGTTTTGTTCTTGAGTCCAATTATGTAACAAAAAATTACCTTTGTAAGTTGAACTTTCATGATAAAGAAGTTGCACTGCAGTAATTGTATGAGGTGAATTGAAAAATACTATTTTTTGTTTTCCATTTTTACAGTGTGAATATTTGTAATAAAATAACACTATAAAGTGAGCACTGTATGCTTTGTGTTCTATATAGTAACTGAAATCAATATATTTGAAAATGTAGAAAAAAGCATCCAAAATATGAAATTATTTTCAATTGGTGTTATGTTGCTTAGCAGTGTGAGTAAAACTTCAGTTAATCATGATTAATTTTTGATTTAATCATGAATTAACTGCAATTAATTGACAGCCCTACTCCAAAACCAAAGCAGAAACAAACCCCAACAACAATAAAAACCTGTCAGTGCAATTTTAGGCTATATCTATATAGGCATCACATTATGAAATAAGAGATAGTCCCTGTCTACAAGGTTCTGTTACATCCACAATTGGAATATTGTATTCTAAGCACCACATTACCAGTCACTGCTATCTTCCTCGCAAACCCCAAGGGACATGGCTTCCTTGCAGATTGAATACCATCCACATCGATCTCTGCATAGATCCTTTGAGTAGTCTGGCTGGGCAGTCAATTTAGGTACATCACTGAAATCTTATCATACCCGCATGGTCACTTGTCTTGTGTCAGTATTCCTTGGTAAACACACTTTGGAATTTGTTGTTCTTCCATTCTCATGCAGTGACGTTGTTGCTGTATTAGTCCCAGGACATTAGAGAGACAAGGTGGGTGAGGTAATATCTTTTATTGGAACAACCTCTGTTTTAAGCTTTCGAACTCCACAGAGCAGCTTTTCTCTCTTAGCATGGAAGCTGATCCAGTAAAAGATATGATCTCGCCCCCCACCCTTGTCACTCAAACAACATGTCCAGGATCACAAAGCTGCTGAAACTGATCCATTGATGATGGAGGACTTTGCTGGGATCAGCTTCGAATATCCTGATTTCTGAACTTCTCTGGGCACTTGCTATGGAACAACTCATGACAACAATGAGAAGTGAAAAAGTAAGCCCTGCGTTTTTCAGCTCTCGTCATGGACCATGTATATGTGACTTGTGGTAGCACTCGGGAGGTGCCCCCCAGTGCTCCTTCCATAATTTTAATTGCTGAATGGGGTGCCCCTTCATGCCCCTGCCCTGTCCCTCTGGGTGGTCTCCCTGTATCCCCTCCTCCTGCAGGCACCAGTTGTCCCGGGCCCATGTTTTACTTCTACAAAGTTAAGTTGGTATGATCCTGGTGCTAGAGATTTTCAGCTTCCTGGCAAGCTTGAAATTATGATGTCTCTCCATTTGGTGAATTGCTGCAGTCGAGGGTCAGTCTGTTTGGTGACGATGCAGTGTGGATTGTTCTGGTTATTAATTTGGATAAAACTATGTTCCTGGCCATTACCACGAAGGAGCCTGGGGTTCCAAATTACAACCTGATCAGTATCAACCAGACCAAAGGGGACCCTGAACAGGTGTTAAATAAATGGGCAGCATCATAAACAGCACTGGAGACTGTCATGGAAGATACTGACATTCATATTGCATCTGCTGCCATAGTTTGTGCTGTTTACTGACCTCTGTGGGGATGTTATTTCACCAACCATGTTACCAGTTGCGGATGACAATGGGGAGGAAGTTTGGAGGAAAGCAACCAAATGATCCTATGTCTGGAGAAGCTGATTTATGTAGGAATACTCAATCAGCCAAGTGTAGCTCAGAAAGAACAAAATGTGTGTGTGTGTTGCGGGGGGGGTTGTGGGGGGGCGGCATGTTAAGCCTCTGAAAATACATGGTAGGTGTAAACATGAAGATGGGAGAGGAGTTATTGCTGGTCCTCTACAGGGCAGCAGTTTCTGAGCTAGTACATCTCATTTCAGGATCAAGCCCTTGGTGGTATAACAGCGTATGAGCTGGGCTTTGCCATTGTAGAATACTTAGGATGCTCTCTTTTATTTTATAGATACTGATCTTGCCGTCTGCGCTGGTGAATAATCTTCTAATGAGAAAGTGCCCTGCTAAAATATCATCCCCAAGTAGACTAATGCCACCCTACATGACCCTCTTTCTTTCACTTCATTGCAACAGTTGCCATGGCCCTAATCATCCTCTTCTTGTCACTGTACTGCTTCCTGCCACATCTGTGCATGGGCAATGACCTGACCAGAGCATTCTGCCAGGTCACTGGAAGGGCGTTAATGCTCAAGAAGCTGGCATTGCAGCAGATGCTTCATATTTTGAGGCTTTCTTCCACAGAGAAGCACGGGCACTAGGGCTGTGATGTGGCCCGGCTGAATGATCATGTCTTTAGATCAGTCAGCTCCAGAGTGGGATTAATTCAGGCAATGCCATACAGTCCTGGGCTGATCTGCTTCAGAGGTAGGTGCTCAGCTTGGGGGACCCAGGGCTTGTCTACACTGTTTTTTTTTTTTCTTTTTTGGCAGAGAAAACAGAGAAAACACTTTTTTTTCCCCCCTGGAAAAAGACCTCTTGTGTCCACACTGCTAAGCTTGTTATTCTGAAATCGGGCATTTAACTCAAAATAGTAGCTCCGCCAAAATGAACGATTTTCACTGACCCCTTCCAATTTCGAAATTGACTCAGTGCGTACTAAGCAGCGATAATTATGACTTAATTGGCTTCCACGGATGCAGCCCATCATTGCTCTTATTTCAAAGTCGCGCTCTCTGGTGTGAACGCTCAATTTCATGCAGAGTGAACGCTCTTTTCTGAAATATCTTATTTCCACGTTACATCTTAGAAATAAATGATTTCTGAAAAACCCTGAAGGGTCGGCATAGCCCTGGAGTGCCTGGGCTACAGCAGTATTCTCTGCTCTTGATTGCCAGAACTGAGCCCTGGTCTGTTTTGTGAAAATGTCTAGGGTTAAAGATGATTTTAAAAAAAAAAAGGTCTTTGTTGTGACTTCAGTGTCAGTGTTGTATCCCATGAAGGATGCCCTGGATCTCTGCAGTGCCCTGTACCCTGATCCAAAACACATTGAAGTCAATGGGATTGTTTCCATTGATTTCAGTGGGGTTTAGAACCAGCTCTCTCTATCCAACTGCCATTTGTCATCTGTGTTCCTTTCCCTTCTCGTTAATAACGGACCATATGGATCATCGTTAGCAGGCCCTGAGTCCATAAAGAAACCATTCTGTATTTTATTCGGCTCTTGCTGTGTTATAGGCTGGCTCCTCAAGTTGAAGGGGAATGACACTGTTTCATGCTCGCCAAAGACCTGTCCTCTGCTTTGTTTGGAAATCTTCCCACCTAACTGAGTTTTCCACTGTGATAAATAAATGTGAGAGACATGTGGCCTTGCCTGGATGAATTACTTAGGGAGGTGGGGGCAGAATACCAATGGATTTTTGGCCAGAAATGATTAAATAAAAAGCACTTTAATTTAGTAGTGTTGTGAAAAAGCCATAGAGGAGACATGGTAAGTATGTAACCGGAACGGCCTTGTGTTAGCTATCAGTTTTACTAATCTGTTAATCCCACATGTTGTAGCATGGGCTGCTGCTGATGAGCAACACCAGTGGGAACAAGAGTCATTTTCTGAAATATATGTAGCTTGCAAATCTTGCAGACTGTTATCCAATTCTTTTTCTTTCAGTTTAATTAGGAAATAAAACATTGCCTTAAAAACTCCAGGTACAATTGGCTGAAAGCGTGGTGCTGCAGCTCTATGTGATGCATACTGCTGTGTTAGCACACAAGGGTCAGGCAGAACCATTCCCAGAGCCTGGGGTTTCCATGGGAGAGTGATAGCTGAACAGCCAGAGTGGCTAATGGCTGCACTAATGTCACAGGAAAGGGGGAACTCCATCACCGTATTAATGCCCTTGCAATTAGAATGTGTGATGGTGACAAGTACAGGGCTGGCTGGAGAGCTCTGCATCCCTCTTTGCTTTCACTCTGGAGCTTTACAAGGTCCCTGTAAGTGGGTAGGCTGTTTCACCACACCAGCAAGGGAAGAAAAGCTGTACCCAAGTCTTTTAAAGGCACCTGCTTCCATGTGTAACACCAATAGACTCAGGTTGCTGGCACTAGGGATAGAACCTGCAAGCATAGGGTCTAAAGCCCTGCACTCTACCACATGAGATAAGACCAGCTGGCTCTTAGCTAAGGCTGTAGAGCAGAGACTTCATTCACCCCAGATGAGGTCTCAGTACCTCTGGGTACTGCACATGCATGGGATATTGTTTGATAATCAAGGGACATAAGTATGACAGCACAGGTGGTTACAGTCTCTGAAAGCTTTTCCCTTGCCTCCACTGACTCAACGGAAAGAGATCCACCACCTCTGTCCTTTCAGACCACCTTCCTCTTTCTTATGTGCTCCACCCCTCCATGTGATAGGTAGAGACCCTTAGAGCCTTTCCAGACACCTTAACCCTTTCAAGACTGTTGCTTCTCTTTTTTACAACTCTGGTTTGCTAAACGAAAGAGAGTTTAAATGAAATGTCAGGAAAGGGCTCCTAAGGCCTATTGAGAAGTGGTTTCCCAAAAGGAGGGGCTAGCAGCAACATCGCTTGAGACAATGGCCTTAGGAAAGCCTTGTGGGGTACAATCTAGGGAACAATCCTATATTGACTGATGGAGTGTGGTGGGTCAGCTGCCTGTCATGGGTAAAAAGGGGCTAAAAGCCTCCCGAGGGAGGTTGCACCAGAGGCAGCCAATGAGAAAGGGGTTGTAGGTAGTTACCGGGTCAGGCATCTGAGGGTCTAGCCCATTAACCCACTGCTTCCTGGAACAGACCTATGTTGGCTGGTCTTGTGCCCTCCTGCCTGTGTTGTGAGTGTGCACTGATTCTGGCACATCCAGCACAGAGGCCTCTCCACCACTTGCATAGCAGGAGTAACTATTACTGGTTGACAAAAAACAAGCAGTACTGTAGCACCTGAAAGACTAACACATTTATTTATTAGGTTGTGAGCTTCTGTGGGTAAGACCCACTTCGTCAGACTTAGAACAGATAATAAGAATCCAGGGTTTACATGGCAGGGAGTGGAGGAAGAAAGGAGGCAGAGAAGAAAAGAAAGAAAAGGTGTGGAGGGGGAGTCACCTGTCATTAACAGGACCAGTGGAAGAAGAAAACGAAGGTAAGTGGGAGGGGTGCCGTTCCTGTGAATATCAAAGGTGGGAAAATTGCCCTTGTAATACATAAGATAATTAAGATCTCTGTTGAGCCCAAGGTTAAACATATCAAACTTGAAAATGAATTCCAACTCAGATGTCTCCCTCTGTACCCTTGTGGTAAAATCCTTTTGTAGAAGAATGGCTACTTTCACATCCAATACGGAATACCCAGGGAGGTTAATGTGTTCCCGTACAGGTTGATGTGTAATCTAATTCCTGATGTCAGATTTATGTCCATTCATCTTTTGGCACAGAGACTGTCCAGTTTGTCCAATGTACATGGCAGAGAGGCATTGGTGGCACATGATAGCATTAGTGGATGTACAGGTGTGTGAGCCCTGATGGCGTGGTTAGGTCCATTGATGGTGTCTCTAGTATAGCGGGGATCTCATGGGAATCCTCCAGAGAGATCTCCAGAAAGGTTTCTCAGAGGTACTTGTTAATCCTCTGCTGCAGGGTCCATGGCAGTGCAACTTTGTTCTTTCGCCCATTGCAGGACACTGTTGGTAGGTCCGCACAGCACAGTTTTTTCAAAATAACCATGCTAGTGTCTGTAAAACACAACTGTTATTTTGAAATAATTTCAAAATAGCAGCCATCTTATTCCAAATTGCTCAGTGAGGAGGGGTGAAACAGTAACAGGGAACTTGGAAGTGGCAAAAATGCTTAATGACTTTTTTGTTTCAGTCTTCACTGAGAAGTCTGATGAAGGAATGCCTAACATAGTGAATGCTAGTGGGAAAGGAGTAGGGTTACAAGTTGAAATAAAAAAAGAACAAGTTAAAAATCACTTAGAAAAATTAGATGTCTGCAAGTCACCAGGGCTTGATGAAATGCGTCCTAGAATACTCAAGGAGCTGATAGAGGAGGTATCTGAGCCTTTATCTATCATTTTTGGAAAATCATGGGAGACAGGAGAGATTCCGGAAGACTGGAAAAGGGCAAATATAGTGCCCATCTATAAAAAGGGGAATAAGAATGACCCAGGAAACTACAGGCCAGTCAGCTTAACTTTTGTGCCAGGAAAGATAATGGAGCAGGTAATTAAAGAAATCATCTGCAAGCACTTGGAAGCTGGTAAGGTGACAGGGAATAGCCAGCATGGATTTGTAAAGAACAAATCATGTCAAACCAATCTGATAGCTTTATTTGATAGGATAACGAGCCTTGTGGATAGGGGAGAAGCAGTGGATGTGGTATACCTAGATTTTAGTAAAGCATCTGATATGGTCTCGCATGATATTCTTATCAATAAACTAGGCAAATACAACATAGATGAGGCTACAATAAGGTGGGTGCATAACTGGCTGGATAACCGTACTCAGAGAGTAGTTGTTAATGGTTCTCAATCCTGCTGGAAAAGTATAACAAGTGGGGTTCTGCAGGGGTCTGTTTTAGGACCGGTTCTGTTCAATATCTTCATCAATGATTTAGATATTTGCATAGAAAGTACGCTTATTAAGTTTGCAGATGATACCAAGCTGGGAAGGGTTGCAATGCTTTGGAACACAGGGTCATAATTCAAAATTATCTGGATAAATTGGAGAAATGGTCTGAGGTAAACGGGATGAAGTTTAATAAGGACAAATGCAAAGTGCTCCACTTGGGAAGGAACAATCAATTTCACATGTACAGAATGGGAAGCGAATGTCTGGGAATTACTGCAGCAGAAAGGGATCTAGGGGTTATAGTGGACCACAAGATGAATATGAGTCAACAGTGTGATGCTGTTGCAAAAAAAGCAAACATGATTCTGGGATGCATTAACAGGTGTGTTGTGAACAAGACACGAGAAGTCATTCTTCCGCTCTGCTCTGCGCTGGTTTGGCCTCAGCTGGATTATTGTGTCCAGTTCTGGGCACCGCAGTTCAAGTAAGATGTGGAGAAATTTGAGAGGGTCCAGAAAAGAGTGACAAGAATGATTAAAGGTCTAGAGAATGTGACCTATGAAGAAAGGCTGAAAGAATTGGGCTTGTTTAGTTTGGGAAAGAAAAGATTGAGAGGAAACATGATAGCGGCTTTCAGGTAGCTAAAAGGGTGTCATAAGGAAGAGGGAGAAAAGTTGTTCTTTTTGGCCTCTGAGGACAGAACAAGAGGCAATGGACTTAAACTGCAGCAAGGGAGGTTTAGGTTGGACATTAGGAAACAGTTTCTCACTGTCAGGGTGGTCAAACAGTGGAATAAATTGCCAAGGGAGGTTGTGGAATCTCCATTGCTGGAGATATTTAAGAACAGGTTAGATAGATGTCTATCAGGGATGGTTTAGACAGTACTTAGTCCAGCCATGAAGGCAGGGGGCTGGACTTGATGGTCTCTCGAGGTCCCTTCCAATCCTAGTATTCTATGATTCTATGATTAACCCTCAGTTCACAAGGAATAGCAGAAAGAGAATAGCACCTATTTTGAAATAAGCCATAGTGTGTCCAATGGCTCTGTTTCCAAATAGGCTCTATGTGTATAGCAAACGTGTTTCCAAATAGCTAACTGCTACTTCAAAATGCAGTTTTGTGTGTAGCAGCCTTATTTCTAAATAAGCTATTTCACAATAGCTTATATCGGAATTAGGCTACTATGTAGACATGCCTTGTGACACACCACTCTGCAATCAGTTGTTCAGGGACCAAAACAGCACACAGGTGAATGGCATATGGAGTAGGGCAGAAACTGCAAACATGCAGTAGAGGTACCCTGGTTTCTCTGATTGCCATCAACAGGGAGATGTTTACAAGAATGATCCCGGCCTATGGAACTGTGTGGGATAATTTTGGAATTGCTTCCCTGTAACGCTGCACTGCAAACCCTGGCAGCGTGTTGGGGTCACGCTAATAAAAGTAACTGGGTGGTGGAAGCCAGGGTGAGACCTGGATGCTTGTGGACAGTTGTTGGTGTCCAGTGTCACAGGGCACATGGTGACATAACCCCTTTTTGGTCTGGGTTGAACAACAAAACCTCACACCCAGCCCTTCTCTTGCTAGGGATCTCTTATGACAGGGGGTTCATCAGCCACTACTGTAAGGCTGTTTCAAATCCTCTGCGTGTGGCTGCTCAAGGATCTGCCCCATGAAGTACCCCCAGGCAAGTTAATGAGTGCCTACCCCTTCAGTGCTAACGTCAGCATTCTTCTCAAGTCCCACACCTCCCTTCCAACCATAAACTCACGCAGGGTGGGCAGTCAGAATTTCACCGTATGGTGTCAGAAATCTCCAGATCGTTGTTCTCCCACTTGGAGCTTACAAACACCCAGAAAACCTCAGTGTTAGCCTTTACTGGTGATCATAGAACAGGGGACTAGGTGGCTGGTTGTGTGGCTCTGGCACAGCAGTGCTTATGTCGCCCTAAATGGTAGTGATCTGAAGAAATGCATTATTGCCTCCTTTCAGTGAAGAGAAGCAAGGGGACTTACAATGATTTCACCTTCAAGGACAACTCTGGCTAAAGAAATTTTGGCTGCCTGGATAGGTATTGTCTGCTTGTCGGGATGTCTCCTCAGACTCTGGGACCCCAGAGGTGATACGGAGGGTTTATGAGGGCCATCTAGGATTGACTCGCCAACAGAGAGCTTCCTGCAGAATGTCGTTCTTGACAGGTATGATTATACCTAATGTTCTGTCAAAACTTTGCAGCTTTGAGAAACCCGCTGTCGGCCTGCCACTTCTCAGTCAGAGAGTGCCTGACCTGGTCAACGCTTTTTGTTTAGGCAGCGTTCACAGGCACACCGTCTGAATTCCAATAGTCAGATTAAAGCGCCAGTATTTGTATGTGGCCAAAGAAAGGCTGTTCTAATGGCCTTTCAATTCCCCTCTCCCACTGTCCAAAATGTTTCTGAGGTCTCCTGGGCTCCATGTGGCAATGCTCCACAAAGTCCTGCATCCAAAATATTCTATGATCTGAGCCCATGCAGTGATCCAAATTCAGATCTGGGAAATATGGTGTCTTCTGCATAAAGCACGCCTACCATCCTGCAAAGAGAGGTGGAGTCTCAAAACCCAGAGCCATGCAAAGAATTTCAGGGGAAGCTCTGAAGGTCGAATCTAGGCTTTCAGCCCGTATCAGTGCAGCGTGAACATTGCTTCTCTCATAAGCAATTCACATGCCCTTTAATGTATCTGGAATTTAACAACTATGCTCAGTCTGAGGTGATGTTTGATTGTGTAGAGATGAAGATATGGTGCCAAGCTGAATATTCAGCTCGCTAAAGCGGAGTGCTTTTAATGCAGCCAATCACAGCAGCCTGGAAGAAAAGCCTCGCTTTGGCAGGTGGCCTGCTCTGGTATATGTGTACCTAAAGTTCACACGAGAGTCTCAAGTGTTCCTGTTATCAGTTACAGAGATTGAGTCCATTGTGTTGGTTCCCAGGCTGTTTAGATTTAACATTCTCCACAGTTAGTTATGCAGATGTCTGGTGATGTGGCCTTTTCATCCCGCAGCAGGCTGCATTGAAATCTTGACTGACACCTCTTATCAGATAGAGGCTGCCTTTCCAATGGCTGCTTTTTAGAGTGATAAATGGCAGAAGTTTGGGAATTTGCTTGTATCTGGGTGCTCCATCTATGGCTTTGGGCAAATAATTATCCTGAGGCCTGTGAGACTTGGCGATGAAATCCAGTGCTGTGACTGTGTATGGAACTGGTTAGCAGAAAGGTGGGAGATTCATGGTATCCAAGGCCTAGACAGAGTCTAGTAGGAAAAGGGATGGAAGAACTGGCTCCAATAAAATTAGAATGAAGATTCTCCCAACCAAAACTTTTCTGATATTCTAAATATATGTGTAAGGGTCCCTGAAATGGGGCATCAGCAGGCATTGAATTTGGGACCTGCGTAATTGAAAGCCTGAGCCTTTGTTGATGTAGTTAAGGCACTGATCCTATTATCCTGACAGTAGTAGCAAACTGGTGCGGTCCAGCTAGGAGAAGGAACCCACAGTTACATGTGGGTGTCTTTCTTCCCTGCACAAACCTTTCCTGCATGTAGGCCTGATGAAAGGTGTCAGACTGAAAGGCCTGGAGACCAAAGTCTTCTCTTGGTTCCAAAGTCAAGCACAACATGGTGGAGGGGGTTGCCATGTAAAGTTCCACCAGTGACTCCTTTCTATGAGTATCAACTCTGTTCTGCAACGACCATCTTTGGGAGAAGAGGAAGGTTAGCCTTCAAGGGCCGTTCAGCCCTTCGCTCCTCCTTGTGGGAGCCTGTTAGGGTTGAGAACTGAGATGACAATAGCTTCCTGGACTGTAGACCCTCATCCTCAAGAACTCGTCTGTGACTAGCTCTAGTTAAAAATGAGATGTCTTCTTTCATCAAAATTCCAAATTTTAATTAAAAAAAGGACAAAAATGTTCATGAAAATTTTCACCAGTTCTCTTTCTCTTTTAAAAAAAAAGATAGTGCTCATTTAGCTTGCCAAACTCTCACAGGTCCATGAACACGCAGCAGAGGATGACAACATATGGCCACCACTGATTAAATTGTGCCAGATCCAAACTGGCATGCTGCAGGCAGATGAATCCACTGGCCATCATCATGTCTATGTGAAACCTCTGGTTCCTCTACAAGGGAATTCTATACAGGTGTGCATTATGAATGAATACCTGTAAAGGGTTAAACCCAGAAAGGGTAGGTTTCTTGCTGGCAAGCAACCAGGTAAGACAATGGGGAGAGGGATATTTTGCGTTAGAAGCATGGAGTTACCCCACAGGGAGGCATCCCTTGTGTGTCTTCCTAGGTTTTAAAGGTGGGTTTTCTCACTTGCGTGGTGGCAGCTACCTCCAAGGGCCAGGGGATCTATGACCTTGGGAGGCTTTTAAGCAGAAGCCCCTAGAGGCAAAGTATTTTTAAGTTCTCTTGCAGGCCCCCACCTTCTGCATTTGGAATGTCAGAGTGGAGATCTATCTTGACAGTGTGATTATACCCAATCCTACATCAAAACTTCTGACAATGGTAAGAATCTGACTGTCACCCCAAGTTCTACCATCCAAATCTCAATCAGATAGCGTCAGCCCCTTCACAGCACGGTCTGTGACCCAGCAAGGACATCACTGGCCTGATTTAAGATTCCCTTCACTTGCTCACAAAGACATGCAGTTTGGACTGCAGTTATTGCAGTTGCACTCTGCCAAACTAGGGAACCACTCATGAGATTCTTCAGAACCACAGATGGGAATCATTTATTCAGACAGAATTCATGTGCCCAGAGAAATTAAAGATGGAAAACCTCGATCAAGACATCTGGTTCATTTTCCTGTGTATCACTTGTCCAGCCTCGAAATGTGCCCTACAGCACATCTTGCAATGCTGCGGCCAGTCTAGCTGTGCAGCTGCAATAATAAAGGACCTTGGCTCAAATTAACATCAGCTGCTTTTCCTGGATAGATGCATGGCGCCCACAGCAGATCTCAGCGAGTTCGCTGGCTATCCACACCTCCTGCTAGGGGAGTTAGTGTGTTCCACTCCTGCCCCCAGGGGAAGCTGGCAGTGGTTGTGTTAACAAGGCAAAAGTGTGTGTGGGGGGGGGTGACAATCAGATGTTCTGTGACAGTTTGCATTATATGAACTGCAGCTGAGGGATAATTCTATGGGTCTGATCCTGCAGCCCTGAATCAGCAACCCTGTTAAATCCAGGTGCTTTAGTTTCGTGTTTGTCAACTGAGGGTACCCTTGGGGGTACACCAAGGTCATCCAGGGGTACATCAACTAATCTAGATATTTGCCTGCTTTTACAACAGGCTATATAAAAACACTAGTAAAGCCAGTACAATGCAAATTCTAAAAGTTCATTCAGACAACTCCTTTTTACTGTTTCATATGCCTTACACTAAAATGTAAGTACAGTATTTCTATTCTAATTCATTTATTTGATAATAAGATGTTAGAAAATCAGCCAGTTTCAGTACTAGTCTTCTGTGAAATTTTTGCATGTTTTTGAAGTAAGTTGTTTTTAAGTGAGGTGGTCTTCTCTCTAAGGCAGCTGCAGAAGAAGTGCAGGGAGCAGAGGAAGCCACTCTACATAGCCTTCATCGACCTGACCAAGGCCTTTGACTTGGTCAGCAGGGATGGTCTGTTCAAACTGCTCCACAAGATAGGCTATCCTTCACGGTTACTCAAGATGATCCAGTCGTTCCACGAAGACATGAGAGGAACCATCCAATATGACGGCGCATTATCGGATGCTTTCAGAATCAGGAGCGGCGTCAAACAAGGATGCGTGCTTGCTCCGACGTTGTTCGGGATCTTCTTCGCACTCCTCCTGAAGCATGCCTTTGGATCTTCAACAGAGGGCATTTTGCTGCACACAAGATCTGATGGGAAACTGTTTAACCTTGCAAGGCTGAAAGCTAAGTCTAAGGTACGAGAAGTCCTCTTCAGAGACATGCTGTTCGCAGACAATGCTGCTGTAGTGTCTCACACAGAAGACCAGCTTCAAAAACTACTGGATCAGTTCTCCAAAGCGTGCAAGGACTTTGGGCTTACCATCAGCCTAAAGAAGACAAACATACTCGGTCAGGATGTTGCTGAATCCCCATCAATCAGCATTGACACCTATATGTTAGAGGTCATCCACGAGTTCGTTTACCTCGGGTCCACCATCACTGACACCCTGTCATTGGACACCGAGCTAAATAGGAGGATCGGAAAATCAGCCACAACTCTGTCCAGACTCAGCAAGAGAGTGTGGAATAACAACAAGCTGTACACTCACACCAAAATGCAAGTCTACAGAGCCTGCATCCTCAGCACCCTCCTTTATGGCAGCGAGACTTGGACCCTGTATGCCCTCCAGGAAAAGAGGCGGAACGTCTTCCACTTGCGCTGCCTCAGGTACATCCTTGGAATATCATGGAAGGACAGAGTGACCAACACTGCCATCCTCGAGCAAGCTGGAATCCCAACCATGCACACCCTCCTCAGGCAGCGTCGACTCCTCTGGCTTGGCTACGTCCACAGGATGAATGATGGAAGGATTCCAAAAGACATCCTGCATAGTGAGCTAGCCTCTGGCAAAAGACCTCCTGGATGCCCCCAGTTGCGCTACAAAGATGTCTGCAAGAGAGACCTCAGAGAGGCAGACATCGAGCTGGACAACTGGGAAGAACTAGCAGATGACCGGAGCAGATGAGGCAGGGGTTACACAAGGGCCTTCAGAAGGGCGAGATGAAGATCAGACAGCTAGCAGAGGTGAAGTGAGTGCACAGAAAGCACAATAAGGACTTGCCAGACACCCACCACATCTGCAAGAGATGCAGCAAGGACTGTCACCCTCGTGTGGGTCTTTATAGTCACAATAGACGCTGTAAATGAAGTCCTCAATTGAAACTTTAAAGGGCGCAATCCATAGTCTATGCAGACTGAAGGATGCCTACTAACCTGGTGGTATGCAGAACAAATCTGACTCCTGAAAAGGCTACGGAAATCTAGAAGGGTTGAATGGCACTTGTTTCACAACCTCAGATTACCTTAAGATGGTGTTTCTCAACCAGTGGTATGTGAAAAAATGTTGGGAGGTACTTATAATTTTTTTTTTTGAAAAGGGGGTACTTTAAACACTGTTTTAGGTCATTAGCTACCCCGTTGCTGAGGTGCGATCCATCTATGCCAGGGGTCGCTGCTGTTTTGTGTGCCCGGGTGAAACTGACCCAGTTTGTACCACACCGCTTGCTGGTGATGCCCTTCATTAATGCACCAGCCGCTGCCAGCCAGAGACCTCACACTGCCTCTTCTGTAGGGCAACCATTTGGCATTGGATGCAGCTGGTGATTTAGATGCAGTGAGACATGTGCTTTGCTGTTTAATGACACCTTAAAGGGCCAAGATGGGGAATTACAAGGGACAGCATCTCTCTTTAAAGCCAACAAGCAGCACTGTCAATGGCTGCCCACTCAGCTTCACGCCTACCAAGCCGTGCCACAGCCCTTTGCTGGTGCTCCAACCTCTCTTCACCAAGCCAGGCTCTGCAAAGCGAGCTAGGTTTTGAAGTGAAGGACGATGAACGCTGGCTGTGTTCAAACTCCCGAGTCAGGAGCTTTAGGGGAGCCGTTGCTTTATCTGTTTTGTTGGTCCTCCCCCATCCCTAACATACCCTTGGAGCGGTTCTTTAATTGAAGTAAACGAAGCAGCTGCTACGTTGTGTGATGTTTTTCCCATTTTCCCCTGTGAGTCACACATTTCCTTCCTTAATGTCTCTGTCTTCCATCGGGCTGTGCTAATGAAGCCCCACATCTCAGCTGCTGACTTTCTGAAGTTGTCTGGCTGGAATTTTCTAACTCATTTAAATTAATTTCCTACTTTCTTTTTTTTTTACCCCCTGCTGCTTTGCTCTCAGTCCCCCACCCTCTTTCTTTTCTGTCTTCCCATCCCTATAGTGCCTTTGTCTCCCCCTTCTTCTGGTGCTCATTCTACGTCCCTTCTCTCTCCTTTAGAGTTTCTGCTCTCCACCTTGCTCCTCTCACTTCTCCCCCTCTGCCTCCCTTCCCTCCCACCTCTCCTCCCCACCTAATTTCAGTCTGTACACATACAAGTTTCAATTTCCCCCACCAATTTGGCCTGAGTTGACCTGGCACTGGTTTCACAGCCCTTTGGGCTGGTGAACCAGGCCACAGGCTGCATAGCTGCAGTCTCTGGCAATGGCCAGCAGGGGGCAGGCTCACCTCCATAATGTGGGGCACTGGCAGTACCATGAGGGTAAATCTCTGGCGTGAGCTCAGCATATGTCTGGAACCACATGAGGCCTCTGGTGAGGGGAAGGTGAGTTGCAAACCTCACTCCTGGAGTGTGCACAGCCACAAAGAAGGGAACTGGCACGTGAAATTATCACTGCCTGTACCGTTGGGGTGTTGTGGAGAGGAGTCCCAAATATCTGAGCTGACACCACAATGAGGAGTTCCTCCCCACGGCTAGTATACAGGGACTCCTAGGTCTCTGTCACTAGAGGGAGCTAGAGAAGAACCCTCCACGCTAGCACTGGCGGACTCTCCTCAGCATCCAGCTTTTGGGTCTGGCATTTAATTCATGTCATGTCACAGGTGCCTTGAACGCTGCCCAGACATAAGTGCTAGGGAAGGGCTGTAAGGATCTGAGTGCCAAGCAGGGGAGCAGCACCTTTGATTTTTTCTATTGCTGGGCTTAAGACCAAGGAGAAGGTGGGGCAGAATCCACCCTCTGCCTTTTATATCACCATGGCCTTAAACCCACAGTTCTTAATTTGGGGGAAGGCAAGGCAAAGACCAGGCCCACCGAGCGGGGGACAAGCAACTGCACAGGGGCCTGGCATTTCAAAGGGGTCCGGAGCTCTCAGCTGCTGACTGCCTTAGGCCCTGCACGTTTCACTCAAGGCTCCACCCCTTCCACTGGCATGGAAACAGCCCCCCCTCGGCTCTAAGCCCCACTGGCAATGACAAACTCCTGTATGCTGATCGGAGTATCGCCTCTGCTGCTTTTAATTTTCCTTAAGGTGCTCGTTTCGCCTGCGGACCTAGTTGCTCCGAGATAGGAATGCTAATGTAGGCCTGTGCATGAACTAATTTGCAGGCAAATGCCTAATGGGCATTTCCTGCCTAATGGGGAAGCCTGACCGCCGTGGAGCCAGGTATATAGACCAAGAGGAGCTTCTATGGTCCAAGTCAGGCACAGGCAATTAAACATATAAAATTGTGTGTGATTAATTTGTTCACCTGAACTCTCCTGCACATGCATGTATGTGCAAAGATTCTATGGGTATGTGACCAGTTATATGTCACTTGATTATTGTTAGTTGTGAGGAGAGCTAGGACTTGAAAGCACTTTCTGCATCTACTATCTGTCTTAAGTTCTTACATGGCCCCAATGTCTGCAGTATTTGAAGACCTCAAAATCTTTAATGTATTGATCTTCACCACTCCCTGGGCTGTAAAGCTGTACTATTGTCCTTATTTCTCAGATGGGGCACAGAAGGGCTGAGTGATTTGCCAAAGGTTACATAGGGAGTCTGTGGCAGAACAGGGAATCGAATCCAGGTTGGCTAGTGACCTAAGTGCTGACCCATTCTTCCTCTCCTTCTGAATGGAAAACAGAGCACGCTCCAAGCCTGCAAGAGCACACAACCCACGCCTTTCTAGGTTGTGGGTCCAGTGTAAATTTGGTCAGTCATGTCAACAAGTTATCATTAGCTGCTCATTGTCCTCTGTACACCAAGCGGCATGCCTGGAGATGACTTTGAAGAAACAAAAAGCAGGAAGACATGGAACTCCCCTTGACTTTTGGTGGAAGATAGACAGTGAATCACCCTTTGTGCCTCTGAAGGTCTCCTCCTCAGTCTAGTTCCCAATGGAGAAGAGTTCTACATGAAAACCATCACATTGGCCGCTAGGAAGCCAGCAGAGAAGCCACAGAGTGAATGGATTGAGAGAAACCTGAAGGGCAGAGTGTTTTTTTTCCCTTTGGGACATTGTTTACGATTGTTATTTGTATTTCTCCATTACCTAGAAGACCTGCAGTGAGGACATTTGTAGCCAAACCCAGCAAGTGTCTCCATGAGCTCCAGTAGTAGATTAACCACTGGGCCAATGGGGCCCGTGTCTGGGTGCCGTATCCATTTGAGGGTTGCCCAGAAAAATGGGCACCCATACACCCCAACCTGCTCCACCTACTCCTTCTGCTGCAAAGTGGTCAGAGCTTAGGGTCTTGTGCCACTTTGCCTGCCTGTTTCTCCTACCAGAGAATGAGGGAGGCCCCTGCTCCCCGACCTTACATCCCAGTGGGAGCATTGGAGATAGTAGTGGGTGCTGCAGGTGAAAGGGAGGGGGGCCTTTGCTCTGACTCAGGGCTCCACAAACTCCTAATCTATCTTTAACTCTGGTTAGTTCTTGCCAACTTTCTTGGCACAGATCCATTAGGATACAAGAGAAACAAATTACAAAGAGCGTTAGCCAAATAAAGCTGCTGCACAGTCTGTGATGAAACAGTCACCAGGAGCTTCAGTGGTGAGGAATGATCCCTAGCACCAAAGACAAAGATGGAACATCTAGTCAGACAGCCTAGCGAATGGACAAACACCAGTGAGACTGCCGATCCACCATTCACCAGAGCTCCTCTACAGTCTCCATTGGTATGGCACCCCAGGAAATCAGGTCCAATCACATTCCAGGGGGCTCAGTTCAAGGATGTCTAGGGCCTGAGGCAGCCTCAGGCTTTATACAAGAGCAGCACACAAGGGGAGGTCTGCCCAAACCATCACTAGACTTTCCTCTTCTGTCATACAGCATGCTGTATGGAGAGCTTTCGGACTTTCACCGCAAGAAAGATAGGGTGTGTTAGGGTGGTTGCAGAATCTCCATCATGGGCGATCTTTAAGAAAGGTTAGATAAATATCTGCTTGGTCCTGCCATGAGGGCATGGGACCGGACCTGATGACCTATTGAGGTCCCTTCCAACTCTAGTGTTCTATGTGTGGCAAATGCCTCTCATGCCCATGAACAAACAGGCCTCAGGTGTAACTAAGATACATATCATATCTCCTAGAACTGGACTGGCCATTGAGAGGTCATAGAGCACTCACAGCGGGACCTGTCACCATCCCCGACAGATTTTTTTTCTTAAAGGTTCTTTGTTAAGGTGGCTCTCCACAGTTTGTTTAGTTTCCCTGGAGACTTTAGCTCCCTCACTGACTAACACAGCACATGCTATCTACTCTCACTACTCAGGGTTTCCATAGCTCCTGGGCTAGACCAACCAACCACACCCGGGGCTGATGGTCACATCACTGTGTGCTGCAAAAGAGGGCTGGTGAGATTTGTGTATTTCATGAAGACCCACAGTATGAAGATACAGAAGGCTTGTGGTTAAAGCTGAGCTTTGTAGATCAAGCGTTGCTTCTGTGTAAAGCCTGCCAGTGGCTCAGGCTACCAGCCATCACACTAGCCTGCAGATAGCCTGGCTGCTTTTGTTCCTTGCAACAAATCCATTCAAATGGTAATTAGCAGAAATGGAATGGAACCAAAAACTCTAGCCCAGACCACATGTCTTGCAGTACAGTCAGTAATCCATCTCCTGAATAACAGACCCAACCTAGGACAGCGGGTAATCCACTGCTTCCCCATTTGTTTTGTGGGACCCCCGTAGGGGTTCCTTTGTTGTTTTAGAGATTGTGGCATTTGGCTACGTCTACACTACAGCATAAAGTCACTTTTAAGGCACTTAGCTCAATTTTTTCAATGTGATTGTCTTCACTGTGAATACTATTTAGGTTGATTTTAAGGAGCTGATGTTCTTGCATCGACCATCCACTATGGTGTAACGCCAAAGTCAAATTTAAAAGGTTAGATTTATGTTAGTGTTGAAGAAGTGTTTCTTAAATTGATTCTATTGGCCTCCAGAGGTATCTCACAATGCCCACGATGCTTATGGTCTGTCTGCTTTCATCACCCCTGCTCTCCAGGTGAACAGGAAGTAGGAAACAGGAAACCAGGCATTTTGAACTCATTTTTAATGATCAGCAAAAAAAACACCATAGACTGCTACGGGGCTGAGGGACCTGTGGGATATGTTCCCACGGGGCACTCCTACAACAGTAGAACTTTGGTGATTTAGTGGGGACACACTAAGTCGACTTTGCGGGGAGGTGTGGAAACTCAGCTTCAACTTTATGAAACCCAGTGTTACAAAGTCGACTTTAATAAATTTGATTTTATTTGCTAGTGTAGAGGTAGGCTGTTGGAATTCAACTGGATAAAAAACCCAACCCACCCAATATAGATCCCAATTACTTGATTAAAGAATGTAAAGACTGTTCACATTAGCATTGCTTCTGAAAAATATTGTCCTCTATGATGAGAGAGCTGGCTTTGTGGGTATGGGGAAAGCAGTGGATGTGGTGATACACCTTGGATTTAGCAAAGCTTTCGATATGCTCTCACACAGCAAGTTAAACAAGTATAGCTTGGATGAATGGGCTAGAAGGTGGATAGAAAGCTGTCTAGATGTCTGGGCTCAATGGGTACTGATCAATGGCTTGATGTCTAGTTGGCACCTGGTATCAAATGGGTGCCCCAGGGTCAGTCCTGGGCTGGTTTTGTTCGACATCTTTATTAAGGATCTGGATCGTGGGAAGCATTACACCCTCAGCAAGTACATGGCTGACACTAAACTGCAGGGAGAGGTAGATATGCTGCAGGATAAGGGTTAGGGTCCCTGGAAGACCTAAAGAAATCTGATAATGTTCAGCAAGGACAAATGAGGAGTAGGGTTCCACTTAGGACAGAAGAATCCCATGCACTATGGCAGGTTGGGAACTGACTGTGCTCCCTGCTCCCTGCACAGAGACGGCTGCAGTTAGGCAGGTTTGCTGGGGCTCTTTTGGGGAAGTGGGCTGTCTCCTTGCCAGCATAGCCTCATGTGCTGTGGATAACAGAGGACTCCAGCCTCCTGAACTGTCAGGCTGGCACCTTTCCACAGCCCCATTTTGATTTGAATGAATTGTGGTCTCTGAAAATGCCTCATCTAAACACAGTGCAAGTGTCTTTCTGTTTGGAGCGAGCTGTTTAATGATGGGGAGAAGAAAGCCACACTGAAAGTCACAGGGTAGCTCTGAGAGCTGGTTCTTTGGTCTCTCTAATTTTTGCCACCCATTGTGGAATAGATTCTGTTATGTACACCAAGGTATATGAGGATGTGCACCAGTAGTAGAAATACAAGCTGCTGGCTGTGGGCGCTCTCCTAATCAGCTGGGCAGCAGCTGAATCTCTCCTGGGTGGCTGTCCAAGCACTCAGCTTACAGGGCACACTGCCCACATCCCCAAGCCCTCAGTGCATCTTGTTCTGCTCAAACCAGAGTCTGAATAGATTCACACACTCTTCTTCCCAGGAGCAGAATTATAAGCAATGGGACTGCTGTGGTTCTGGTGTCTTCAAGGGTTTCTTATCAGAGGCTCCCTCGGAGCCACCAGCTCTTTTCTCCCATGCAGTTGGCTTATTACCCTTATTACCCTGTGCTGCCACGCACTGATAGGCTGCTTATTTAATATACATTTTTAGGCTGAATCTCAGTTGTTTTCAGATAGACTTGCAGGTAGAACGCTGGAATAAATTTGTACCAGCCAGCATTGTAAGTCAGATTCCAATTCCAGGCAGCTGAATGCATCCCTTACTCTTCAATATTTACTGTTCATCTCAACAGAACCACTTTTCTATTAATGTTTCCCTTCTGCTTTCTCCCCGCCCCTCTCCTCCCCTTCTCTCTCTGTCTTTCCAATTTTATCTTCCTCCTCTCTGCACACATGTCTTCACGGCTGAGTTTCCCCCTCTGGGCAAGTGCTGAGAGGCCATGTGTGGCTGCTCTCCTTTCCCACCTTGGCTCATTCTGCTCTCTCCCATGCAAAGGCAGAGTTCTGTGAGATAACGGTAACTCCCCAGAGCGCTAGAATGAACTGGTAAGAGGGACCGTGGGGCACTTTTCCTGTAGACTATTGTGTTCTTTGACAGCGCCTCCCCAGGAATCTGATAGGGTTCCCAGTTCTTCTGGTGGCGAAGCCATTCGCAGGGCTAGCCCTGACAAAGCACAGCTGCTGAGGTGAAGGAATTGGCTTCCTCTCCCCACCCATACACGCTCTTTGTCTTCATGTGCTATCTTGCAGAGTAGCATTGTAGTTACATAATACTTGGTGTTCACTGAGCTAGGTGCTACGCATAGACACAGGGAGAAAGGAACAGTTGCTACCCTGGAGTGCTTACACGCTAAGACAGTTGCAGAGGGGTCGTCGTGTTAGTCTGTATCTGCAACCCCACTTCTTGCTGCCTATCACTTAACCTTCCTAGACTGATTTTTACCCTTGTCAGCATTCTACTGGGCAGACGCCCCACCACACTTACCCATTGGTTGTCTCTTGTCTTACGCTTAGATGGTAAGTATTTTAGAGTAAGGGCTGTCTTTTTGTTCTGTGTTTGTACAACTGGAGCAAAGGGCCTTGGCCTATGACCTTGGCTGCTCGGTGTTACTGTGATACAAGTACTAATTATTATAATTAGTAGTGGTAATAACCTAAGATAATACAGGTTGCTTCACATGAATGCTGATCAGAAAGCCCAGTGGGACATTGGCACGTACAGGAAGATCTCAGATTGCCCAGATACCCTCTGTGTTCATGTGGAGCTGCTTTAGGAGCAATTGAGGATCTCTCTCTGCACTTATATGGCCCCATCTCTAGTATCGGAGACATTCCTCAAAGACTTCACCAGCAATCTCTTTGCATGGGACTTTTCCCTGAAGCCAGGACTTGTATGGAAGCTGTTTTCCAAAAATGTAGCCCCTTCATGCGTTGCTGTTTGATAGCACCTGTCTCTCTGTCAGTCAGGTTCTGGATTCAGCACATTTTATTGCCTTCTTAGCCCATCAATCCAATAGGGGCTTTATGCAAGTGCCGATGAAAGTGCTTCGCTCAGACGTTGCTGTCCTGAGAACTAAGGTGTTGAATTTCCAGAGTGAAAGGACAACAAGGGTTGACTTCGTGTTAATGCCAAACTTTAAATGTTTTGACTATAAAATTCAAAACACCATTACCTATTCCCCGCAGAGCTCCATGCTCCTGCTTGCCTCTCCTTCCCCCTCTCCATGCTGTAGCCTTTTGTATGGCTCAGGCATTAATCCTTCGCTGCTGGGGTGTGTAAATTAAAGAATAATAGAGCTGCAGTGGCATAAGCTCACAATGATGGGGAATGTGTTTGTCTGCTAAGAAGCAATTTCAGCGCAAATTAACTCAATTTCATCTGAAATAGTGAAGACCGGCATAAGCTGGCAGATCCCTGAGGACAGTAAAATTACTTCGTCAAAGCTCTGCTTGCTTAAATTAACCAAGCAAGCACTCCAGGTTATTGGGGAGATGCAGCTAGTAACTGGGTTTTAATGAACAAAAATAGCTTTTTGGATAAATAAGGAAAGTGCAAAGCATGTATTCCGCTGATGTCTGCATCTGTGTGACCTCAGTAGCAAGACCTTCACCTTCCCGTAGCATCCTTTTCTGAGTCCTGTGGCCAGATATTCCTGGTTCAAAGACTTCAAAGTGCAGTTGTGAGTCAGGAGAGTGACCCTGTAGAGGACTCTGTGCAATTCCCTATTTATGTTCTGCTAGTGACTGACAAATTGAAATTGCTCCATTTGCGACACCTCAGTACTATAGTGAATGGGGGTAGAAGGATATAAATCAAAAGACATGTTTTGAACAGCAGCACCTCCAGTGCTATGCAGGATCAGAAAATCAGGTGGCGCTTTACTGCCTCACAATTACGCAGATTCTTCAGCTGGGACCCAGCTGAGAATATTGCTCATGATGCGTGAGTCGGAATAGAAGCCAGATTCCTCTCCTAGAGCTGGATGGGGTCTGCTTACAGAATGTCAGTAAAGTCAGCTGGTATAATTCAAAGTCCTGGGTGTGGCCGGTGGGGGAGGGGGGAGCTCAATGTACTCAGCAGGTACCATCTTTAGATAATCATAATTTGGACCATTACTAGCATTGCAAGGGTCTGTGTCTCTATGGATCTTTGCTGTTGGACACTAGGGGATATTGGGAGGATTCTGCTGCTGGAATGTGCATGTTACTTTCTTGCCTCTCAGCTTCTTGTTATGAAGGATTCCAAATCACCTCCCACTCAGCCTAGGCCTGCAAGGGCTTCTCTTTTATGTCTATAATTGATTGACAGCAGAAATTCAGAATGCTCTGGTTATAAGCACACCAAGCATAAAGCCCTCGAAATATGGCCCATCATTTGGAAGTGGGAATGGAACAGACCTTCACCTACGCCGAAGCTTCCTTGAAAAAAACCCAACCAAATAAAATCCACCACAGACTCTCTTCTCGCTCACTCCTTGTGAGTGGTGGGCAGTTGCTACTAGACGATTAGAACTCAAAGGTCTGGGCAAGTGGTCTTCACCTTATCATACTGGAAGAATGAATGATTCCTTGCCTTCTGAGTCAACCTGTCATTTCAGCCCCGGGGGCTAAGTCCATGCAGGTGCCAAAGCTAAGGCTACCATATTTGACCTCTCAAAAAAGAGGATACCTCTGCAAGGGAGTTCATCTGTGTCAGTATCTATCAACTCGCATTGTATAAATGTACTATAGCTATATCTATATCTAATCTATAATCTATATCTATATCGAGTCTATCTCTGTATCTAGCTACTGGGTGTCCTCATTTCTATAAGGTAAACACTTGCCAAAGCTGTTCAATCAGTGCCACAATTTATGCATGAATCAGGGAAACAGTGCTCTAAGGTCTCAAACTAGCAGAGATGGGGTGGGATCCATTATTCCTCCTATTTCTTCCTGACCCTAATTTCCCTATTTTTCCTTTCTCTTCCTGACATACTCTCAATATTTGCAAGGAGGGGAAAGCAGCTGTGTCACAGACTTGTTGGACCATCAACTCATTAAAGTGTGTCACTGGCAAAGAAATACTTTCTCTTGCTGTTGCATATTTATTATGTAGCACTTGCTTGTTAGGACAGTGGGAGGTTATATTTTTGTCACTGTGGTGGCTTAAAATGTCAGGAGAAGACCCTTGGTTAATAACCCATTGTCCGCAACTGCAAACTGAAATGGCCTCACCAGGGAGCTGGTTAGCAGCCCCTTTGCTCCTAAACAGGAACATGGGGTAATAAATATGGGGCCAGCACTGTCACATCATTTCCCTGGGACAGGATTATTTGCAGAAATGCCTCCCAGTTGTCATTCAAACCAGCAAATGCATTCAGAACAAGAAATAAATTGCAGAGTAGGTCTTAGATCATCAGGACCTATATGCTCCAGTGAGACCTTCTTCCATCACTGAATTCTCCCATCTAGTAGTCCATCATATTTTCTCATCTTCCCCATTAATGGGGTGGCGGTGGTCAGAAAGGAGTGTCTTTCCAAAAAACAACCAAGACACCCAAGCAAGCAAACTGAGCCCAGTCAAGCAAACTACTGTTTGCTCCCTGCATCTGTCTCCCCAGTGGTATCTGCTCAGTTCCCTGATAACACCAAGCTCACTCTATTGCCAGCACTGCTGAGTGAGTCTAGCTGCAGCAGAGTGAACTGGATTCTGCTTTGCCTCCATGTATTGCTGACAGAACTGTGAGTAATGCCCTTCCTGTGGAGTTTGTTGGGAAGAGGGATGGAGCAAAAAGAAGTAGGGTTGGAGGGACCTCCAACCACAAAGGCAACTTTAAGTCTTTAAAATAGACACAAAAAGAGAGCAATTGTGCAGTAGAGGCCATTGCGAGAGAATAAATGAATGTGGAGCACCAAGGTCAGATTACTACATGCCACTCTGCCTGGCACTACAGCTTTAGCTAATTCAAAACACAATAATCTGTCTGCTGTAAACACAGAAGAAAGATGATTTTGTGATGAAGGGATTTCCCTGAGATCTGGATGCAAATCGTGGCTCTGCCACAGACTTCCTGTGTGACCTTGGGCAAGTTATTTAATCTTTTAGTGGTTCAGTCAATGATAATAATTATGGTATCTTTTTCTCAACCTTTGTCTGTCTTGTCTGTTTATGAGGAGATTTTTTTCAGTGTGCTGAAGGAATTTAGGAGTGCGTGTTCTGTTTAAAACGATCTGCCTCAGATAGCTCTTTTTGTGAAGGGACTGGTATGGTGGCGTGGGGTGTGTGTGTGTGTGTGTCATCCTGGATATGGCCTTTACATGCTACCTCAATACAAATAACTATAAGTGCCATCTTTACAATTGCACATTTATGACCACAGCCACACACTTTAAAAACAAATTACTTTGGTACTCTTATTTCAGGAGAGTTAACTGGCCACTGTAAGGCCAATCTGCTGTGTACCTTGTGGGGTATGTAACCCTAAGGATCTTGTTTTCTCAGCCCTGCATCTTTAAATTTTTAATGAGTCTTTCCTTCTGTGAGGCAGAGCTGATGCTGAGATATTACTGCGTTCTTTCCTTTACTTCTGTTATTGGAGGCCCCTTCATTGCTTATCTGCCCATCCTTGTCATCACAATTCGTGTTATGTTTTCCATAGACAAAGCTCACCCATATTCCGTCAGACTGGATGTCTTACTTTAGATTAAGGGAAACAGCAATACAAGAAAGAACAAAAGTAAAGGTTCCCCAAGAGAGCATGCTGAGTGTATATGTGTGCTCTGGCATGCCAAACATGCTTGCTGCCTGCGGACAAATGGCTGTTTTAGAAACGTAATGATACAGCACAGGAGAAAATAAAGCTATAGAAGTTACATGGCTACTTTCATTACAAGAATGCTTAGGGTATCTCTACGTCTGGCTGTGCCCACTGACTCGGTCTGTGGCTGTGGGGCTATAAAACTGCAGAGTGGATATTTGGAGTCTGAGCTCTGGGACTCCTCTGGGAGCTCAGACATCGTGGCATTTTCTAGTCCTGCAGCCCAATCCCTGTGAGCCTCTCAGGAGACATGGGCCAACTGTGGTGCTTTATCACACTCCGGACGTACCCACAATGGGCATGAAGAAACTCGGTATCTCAGCTAGGGGTGGAAATAATGTCAAACAATCTGCAATTAATACCAAATAGACTTCCTCGTGACAGAATTCACTGTCCCTGCACACACACTGCTCTGGGCAAGTGGATGGAAGGAGGAAAGAGGTGATGGACTAGCTCCAGCTACCTTCAACTTCACTAATATCCACTTGGAGTTGTGTTCAGTCTCAGGTAATGGGAGATGGCAAAAGTGGCACAAAATCAACTTTGTCCTGCACCAAAGTTCAGCCAGACCTGAAAATTGTAGAGGCAGAGAGGCCTGAGCTGAGAAACTCAGATCTGATTTGCCCCAGGGTCTGGCAGAGAATTTGGTTCAGAATCGTCTTGGACTCCAGTATCTGGTATTTCTTTTCTCTTAATTTTCTCCCTGAGGACATTAGCGCAAAGAAGAAATCATCCAGCAACCCATTTGCTCTTGCAACATGGAAAGCTGGAAGGGACCTTGAGAGGGCATTGAGTCCAGCCCCCTGCACTCACAGCAGGGCCTATTACCATCCTTGACACGTTTTTTTAATAGTAACAGAAAGAAAGCAGTCAAGTAGCACTTTAAAGACTAACAAAATAATTAGGTAATGAGCTTTCATGGGACAGACCCACTTCTTCAGACCATAGCCATACCAGAACAGACTCAATATTTTCTGGGTCACTATAGGGGCTCATTTGCATACTTGGCTTAATCTAATTCTTGACTCCCCCACCCGCCTTCTGCCCCTCTACTCTCTGATTTGCTCACCTTGATAATTTTTTTTCTAATCAACCTTGATTACTGTTTTTGTTTCTCTGTGCCTTAGATATTGAGTTGTTCTGGTATGGCCATGGTCTGAAGAAGTGGGTCTGTCCCACAAAATTTCACCTAATAAATTATCTTGTTAGTCTTTGAAGTGCTACTTGACAGCTTTTTTTGTTTTGATGTTTTTTTAAATTTTTATTTTATTTTTTTAAAGATGTAACCTGTGCCAGAGCCTTGAAAGGTCCCTTCAAGGACTGACCTCAAAACCCTGGGTTTACAAGGCCGGTATGCTAATCACTGAGCTAGCCAGCTGGAAGACGCTATGGCTATGTCTACACTAGAAGCATCTGTTGACAGAAGTTACCGTCAACAGAAAAATCTCGACAGAACATCTATCGACAGATTGCATCTATACACAACTTGTTCTGTCAACAGAGAACTGCCAGACTGCACTGCCCTCTGATGTCAGAAAGCAGAAAGGCAGCTCTGCAAACAAGGCTGCCCAGGAACCAGTTTACTCAGTCGGCAGACGTGTCTACACAGCACTTCTGTTGACAGTACCCTGCCGACAGATTGTTATGCCTCAAATTTTTGAGGGATAATACTGTTGAGGCAATGCAGAGCTCTGTTGAGACTCTGTCGACAGAATGACCCAAACTTTGAAATGGCCATTCAGATGGCCATTTTGACGTTTACTAATGAAGCGCTGAAATGCATATTCAGCGCTTCATTAGAATGCGGGCGGCAGCGGTGCTTCAAAATTGATGCGGCTCACCGCTGCGCGGCTCGTCCCAACGGGGCTCCTTTTCAAAAGGACCCTGCCTACTTCGAAGTCCCATTATTCCTGTGAGCAGATGGGAATAAGGGGACTTCGAAGTAGACAGGGTCCTTTCAAAAAGGAGCCCCGTCGGGGCGAGCAGCGTCAATTTCGAAGCGCCGCGGCCGCCCGCATGCTAATGAAGCACTGAATATGCATTTCAGCGCTTCATTAGTAAACTTCAAAATGGCCATTTGAATGGCCATTTCGAAGTTTGGGGCTAGTGTAGACGTAGCCAAGAAGTCCTGTGGCACCTTATAGACTAACAGATACTTGGGAGCATAAGCTTTCATGGGCAAAGACCTGCTTCATCACTCATGCATCTGACGAAGTGGGTCTTTGCCCACAAAAGCTTATGCTCCAAAATATCTGTTAGTCTGTAAGGTGCCACAGGACTTCTTGTTGTTTTTGATGATATCTACTAACACAGCTACCTCTCTGATGCATAAAACTCTCCAGTGTAGACACAGCCTATGTGGTATCACAGCATCTCCATGGTAACCATTTGTGATGTCAGCAGTCAGACAGAGGCTTATGACTCCAGGTGGGAAGAGCTGGATCAGACAAATTGTCCTTGTCAAATATCCAGTATGCATGGCAATATATGAAATAGAGATACCCCAGTTCATGGTCTGGATCCAGGAGGGGGCTGCTGCTCTTCCCCATGGGCATTGTGCATCCTTTTTTTTATTTGGGTTAATTTCTTAGAGTCACATTCCACAAATACATGGCATGACAGGCACCTGCCTGTCAACCCTAGAGAGAGCGTCTTTAGCTGCAGTGTTCTTACTTGTCTGCCTCAGGCCTGCTCTGTGTTGGAGAGGCCTGTGAACGTTCATGCTCAATGGTAACATAGACTGAGGGCAGCGCTACGTATACCTGAGGCTTAAGTCAACCAAGCTACATTGCTCAGGGGCGTGAAAAGTCCACATCTGTGAGCGACACAGTTAAGACGACCTAAGCCTCAGTGTACACAGTGCCAGGTCACTGGAAGCCGCCACCTGTCAGGGAGGTGGATTTACCAGTGATGGATGAACCATTCCTGCTGTTACTGCAGCTGTGCCTCTGTCGTCTTCTACTGTAGATGTATCCAGGGACCTACCGATTCAGCTGACACAAACAGCCAAGAGATGGTAACTGCTTCAATCACTTCCAGCTCAGGGCCAGACTGCAGCGCAGACATTGAGGTAGCCTGTTTTTTACCAACCCTCAGAGCCACCCCACCCCCTGTTCTTTCTCTTTCCTTGCTTTTGTTTATTTTTGGCAGCCTCTAATGACATTCAGGTATCCAAAGAATTGTACGGTGGGGTGATGGGGGAACTTCCTTGTGATCTTTTCTCTCGAAGATTTGGAACATTTTAGTAAAATGGATTAAGGACTTGGGCACAAAAGCATCCTGTTTCCCTCTGATGGGAGCTTTAATCTTCTCTCTGGGCCTCTGACAAAGGCTTTTCTTAAAGAAAACTTGGGAGCACAAAAGGAGAAATAAAAGAAGCGAGTCTGGATCCAGAGAGGTACGAGATGTTGAAAGACACTCATGAATTGGAGCCACTTGGGTGTTAATTGTCTTCTCTTTTCCAAAGGCCAGTTTTCCTCTTTCCTTGCCAATTTCAGATCAATGGCAGAAGGTGGTGAGCTGGGATGAGGAAGGAAAAGACTTTGATAAGAAAATCGTAGTGGCAAAAAAGATATTGAACGCAAAGCTCAGTCGATGAGCCACTTGATACAACAATTAAAAGGTGAAACTTTCTCTTTTCCTTTCAAAGACAGACACCTCTGCTTTGCTGCAGGAAAATCTTTCTCCTGATACCTGCACCCAATCTTCTCCTGAATCTATTCAATTTTTTAAAAAAAGGATGTGACCTATATAACTGACCCACTTTCACACTGCCAAGTACGTGGTATAAAACGAGCACATATTTAAAAGGATGCATACAGCATTTTGGCTACAAGATTTTTGTTAGGAAAATAAAGTAGGGATTTACAAAGCATACTGTTTAGGAAATAGTTCCATAAATGCTTTAAGAAAAATGGAAATCTTTCCTGCAGCGTTGGAAACTTATAGTTGGTTTGTACTCTGCAATTTTGAATCTGGCTGGCCGCCGCCACTATGGACAATTCAAACTAAGATCCTGATCCTGCGTCAGCTTATGCATGCAGTACTCCTTGTTCATAAAAACAATCCCACACAGACGAATTGAACTAGTCCAGGAGTAAAGTTAAGCACCCCTGCTGCACAGTTCAGGCCCAGGGGTGAGCAGTAAAATGCAGAGTGGTGTCAGTCTTTTGCCTATATTTACATGTTGTCTCATCTGGCTGCTTAAAAATGTCTCTGAGAGGTATCATTGTGTATGGCTTTTGCCTGTCCTCTTCCACAGGCAATGTATGTGCCATGAAAGTCACTAAGCCAGCAGCACAACCACAGACATCACAGCAACATGAGCCATCAAGTGTCCTGCTGGATTTCTGATGCTTGCACTTAAGTTTCTACATGCTGCCTAGAGCTAATAATGATTACAGGAGCTCCCTATTTGCTGTCTTGCAGGTGCACATGCAGCCAAACCGGAAATACATATACGATCCCCTCCCTCGGAAAGGATGGAGGTTTAGATAAAAGGTGTTCCACTTCTAAACTGCCTTTGCTTTTGCAAAATCAGATTTACCATGCCGTTTTGATCATCCCCACTGAGAGCTGAAGCTTATCTATCTATCTATCTATCTATCGATCTGTCTATCCTTTTGCACTCATACCACACCGTGACCATTGATTTGGCTGGCTGGGTGGAAGGTCCGAGGAGCTTGAGGATTAAACTGCCTTCCTTGTTTCCCTTTGTTTTTTTCCCAACTGTGTTATATTTAAACACCTCCCACAAAGGAACAAGGATTGTCCATGCCTCTGCTTCCCTCGTTCCTCTGTGAGAAAGAGAGAGAAAAACCCCTGCAGGTTTAACAGAGAAGCTATGAAAGAGGAAGCCAGAACACAGAGGTGAGTGTTGGGAACAGAACAGCCACCAGCTGGCTGGACACGCTGCTCATACACTTCTTGGCATTCACTGTCCTTCAGTGACTGCTGTGGGCCCCCTAATGTCCTTTCTTTTGCAGCTCATGGAGGCTATCAGGTGTGAGGCTTGCTTTTCTTGTACATGCTGTGCAGCGGGGCTGTCCAGATTTTAACCAACTGAGAGCTAGCATGGCACAGACCCAGTGCTAGCATCTATGCAGCATAAGAATGTGGAGGGGGCTGTATCTTTGGATACGGACAGCTTGCTGAGCTTGCTGCCCCCAAGAGGCAGGGCTCCATCTTTACTCACGTGGGGCAGATGGAGCACTTCAGGGCTTGGATTCCTCACCATATGACACTTGTTCTCTCAGAACATAAGCTCCTTGGGGCTCAGGGTTTTGCCTTTGCATTTATTTGCACAGCCCCTAACTCGACAGAGCCCAGGTCCTTAATTGTCTGCATTGTAAAGAGGAAGCAATAATATTGCAGTCCCTGCAGAGTGCCCTTCTGTACTGAAATTATGGTAACAAGCAAGTGTGAAAAATTGGGTCAGAGTGTGGGGGCTCCAGTACTATGCCCCATATTCCTCATAGAAATACTATTGTAATGTGATGTCGGCATACCTCAGATGTGGTTTACGCAAGAGACATCAAGTACGAGATCATTGGACAGGTTGTGATTTACTGAATATGCTCATCCTAGTTGCATGCATGCATCATTTCTGTATACAGGATAGTAGGACTATTGACTATGTATCAGTTATAAAAGTGTTTGCAGCTGGGGAATGCCCACCAGACAAAATGTGGTGGGGCTGGGTAGCCAATGAACCATTAGAGAGAACAATAGGACTTTGAAGATACTAATCTCCCACCTTCCTGAGAAGACTCCTGGGATGCTACAGACAAGCTGTGACTCCTAGCAGCTTCCTAATTGCAGGGTCATGTGATCATGTCATCCAGGACTAGACTCGGTATTTTTCACTAGTGGGAGGATGGGGGCATGAAGATACACACACATCTCCTAGAACTAGAAGGGACTTTGGGAGGTCATCTAGTCCAGTGCCCTGCCCTCTTGGCAGGGCCAAGCCCTGTCCCTGATATCTATTTGCCCCAATCCCTAAATGGCCTCCTCAAGGATTAAATTTACAACCCTGTGTTTAGCAGGCCAATGCTCAAACCACTGAGCTATCCCTCCCCCCAAAGTGACTTAAATTTCTTACAGGTCCTATATAGGATCCCAATACCCTGAGATGGGCCCAGGCACAGAGTACTCTGATATGACAGTACCTATAAGAATTTTCGGTGCAGGATGGAGTGCAGGGGGCCAGCGCAGTGGGTTGGGGGGGTGTGGGGAGCTCAGGGTAGGGGGTTGGGTTGCAGAGTTGAGTGCAGAAGTGAGGGCAGGGGGTTGGGAACTGTGGGGGGCTCAGGGCATGGGGTGGGGGGAGCAGGAATCAAGGTGGGAGGTGTGCAGCTGTGTGGGGCTCAGGGCAGGTATTGGGGGAACGCAGAGCTGGGAGAGTGGCCACTGTGCTTCCTGGTTGCCAGATCCCCAGAACTGGTCAGGATGTGATGACTGTGCTGCCCGGCTGCCAGGGCTGGCCAGGGGTTGGGTTGGGGGCAGTGGCTGCAGCACCCAACTGCCTGAGCAGTTGGGCTGGATCTGGGGTGCGCTGTGGCCATGCCATGCTGGGGCTCTGGGTGCCAACTTAGGCCCACCATGGCTGGATCTTACCCTCCCAGCCATCCAGCACTGAAGGTCTTAGGGGTGGGTGATTTGGACTCCTGTGAGGGAGGGGGCCAAAATGGGAGGGTTGGGCCACCAGTGCCCAGCACCAGCACAGGATCCTTACCCATGCTTGGTGGCCAGCAGCATCTACAGCCCCACGCCAGGCCTGCCACTCTCTTACCAGTGTGCTGCACTGGGGCACCCTCTCATACCTTCTTCACCTTTCAGTGCAGATCAAACTAGGAAACAAAGACTTCCCACATGACATAAATCCTATTCAAGGCTGGAGAATGAGATGACCAAGGTGGGCTTTTTTCCTGCGCTGGAACCCTGCCCAAGATGACTGCTCTGAATACCTAAGGCTGAGCTGGGGATGAATGGACTGAACCTAGCCTGGAAAAGGTGTCTGGCCTGTGGAAGAAATGCTTAAAACAACATATAGGGTGAGCAATTACTATTTGTAGCCGGTTCCTTTAGTTTGCATGTTTTCGTTTATTTACTCAGTAATCTCCTTTGATCTGTTTGCTACCCATTGCATTTATTTAAAAATCCATCTTTATATTTAATAAATTTATTTTTGTTTCCTCCAAGCCCCACCTGTATAATTCAGAACGTAGGTGGGAGCAGGGGCAGAAGAAAGAGGTAAGGGGAGAGAAGCTGTTCATGTCTTCCTTCTCATGGAGGGGGAGAGTGAATTTTAATGAGCTTATGCTGGTCAGGTCTCTGTTCAGCATAAAGACAATGATTTTCAGGGTTTGCACCACTGAGTGGGTGTACACTGGAGTGCTGGACATTTCCTTAGCTGAACGCTTTTCCATGCGGTACTGACTTCAGTGCCTCTGTCTGTGGCTTGGTGTGTCCCTAGCCATGTGTACTAAAGGAGGCTGGAGGGCCTGGCTTGGCAGGGCAGATTAAGGGAACCTTGCCCGGCAGAGCAGGTGGGCTTAGTGAACCCCAGTGTATCAGATGGCACCCAGGGTGAGGGGATAACCCACTACAGGGTAACAGGCACTTTTATAAGAAAAAGTTCCAAATCTCAGGACTATCCCTATGCTATCAGGATATCTAATCACCCTAACAGGAATCCATGCTGCTGCAGTCCATCTGGGGGACCTTCTTCCTCCTTCCCCCTGCAGCAATGTTCCCTCTAATTTTTTTCCATTCATGTGTGGAACAAATTTTGTCACATGCATCCAGGCTGGTGCATTTTGTTACTGCACCACCAGTAGAAACACATACTGCCCACTGTGGGTGCTGTGGGCACTAGGCTAATCAGCTGGGCGGCATGTGAATCTCTCCTGAGTGGCTGCCCAAGCACTCAGCTTTCAGAAAATGCTGCCCTGTAGTACAGCTTTTCCTATCAAAAGCCCTGGGCCAGTTTCCTTCCACCTTGAAGAGCACTAAAACACTATAATGGGCAGCATCAATTTTTGCTGGGTGCCTTGGTGATGGCTTTATGAAGCAATCCAGAGTTCCGTTTATAACAAACCCTCCACCTCTCACTAAATCAGAGCTCCTCTTATCAACACAAAGGCACAGTTCAGCAAATATCTCGGCCCACGCCCTTGCCTCACCCATCTCCAGCTCCTCCTCTACTCCAGCCCTGTCAGTCTGATTTGGGGGAATTTCTACTCTTCTCTGATTTGTGCACAGAGCAAGACCAGGAGCTTTGGGATTTTTTTTTTTTGTTTTGTTTCACACACATTTTATGTTGACAAACAGCAATGTATTGTCTATAGAAAAGTATTAACTGCTTACATCTGTTTTCTCAAAGACTGCACATGAATGTTAAAAGGGATTTATCCCTGCAATGGCTTTGGGCAGTTGAGAAATCCATTATATGCTGTCATCTCACACTGTGGTAATGTGAAAAACTGGGAGTCCCTTCACTATTTATTAACAATACAACAATCTCCACCTTAAATACAATTGTTTTTCTTCTGCATGTGGTCACATTTATAAAAAATTCTGCTGGTTTCTTTATTCCCTTGTTTTGTTTATATCGTTATTAGGATTATGATTTACATCAATAAATGAATTTCATGAAGGTAAAAGATGCTTGGTTAATTACATCAATTAATGTCAGTGCATTCTGTGCTCTCTCCCAAACATACCTGCATATGAATCTTTTACACCAGGGGTGGCCAACCAGTTAGAGAATAAGAGCCAAAATAGGTGTGGACAGAGTGCAAAGAGCCACATATTATACCTATATGTCTACTTATTTAAATATATCATATGTGGCTCAATGCCCTCTCCCAGCCCCCTGTTCTAACCCAATCCTCTGCCCTGCCCCCAGAGGCAGGCGCCCCCAGCACCCCACTCTAACCCAGTCCTCCACCCCTCCCCAGAGCCAGGCACCCCCAGTCCCCTGCTCTAATTCAATCCTCTGCCCCTCCCCCAGAACCAGGCACCCTAGGACCCCCACTCCCATCCTCACACTAACCCATACCTGTGTTACACTGGCACTGCCGCCACCACTACTGCAGCCACACGCTTCTCTCTCCAGGCGTGGGGGCACGTGTGCAGAGCAGCGGTAAATACTCCCGGCGCACAGCTCCGAGCCGGAGCTGCATTTCCCTGAGCAGAGCGCTGCATGCGGGGTTGGCCACCCCTCTCATACACAGTGGTAACACATTTATTTGGGCAGCATTGACAGCACTCCCAGCCCTGCAGGGTACAAGGGAGCTGAGCACTCTGGTTCTCAGTCTGCCCGGCACCCCAGCCCAGCCAGGCCTGGAGATCAAATGACTCTCTCTTCACTGCTGGATGAGGTCTGGTGCCAATTCCTGCACTAAGCGCTTCCCCCAGGTTGCCCCCGCAGGGCGTCCTGGAAGGCTGACCTGTCTGGCTGCCTTATGGCTCCATGGCCAAAGTACTTCCTTGTGCCCTTGTTGAGATGGCTGCCAAGGGTACTACTTGGGACAGTGACTCCAATGACACACCTCCACCGGACCGAGAGCAGCTTCTCATCTCACACTGGTTACTGAACAGCCACCAGAGGGTGACAACGGGCAACTGATATTGACCCACCATCTGTGTGACCCAGTGTCCTAGAGGTGAAAGGCTCCACGCTCATTACAGAGCCCCTGAGCCAGTCTGTTCTCCTACACCTTCATCAGTGGTATCTGAAGGGAGTTGACTATGTTAGCAACGTAACGGCTGGCAGGAATGCCTGCCGCCCAGTGGTCACTGGAAGCTGTGAGCATGTGTGGCTGCTCAGGAGCAATTCAAATGCTGGCCAGCTGATTAGCAGCATGCCCACAACTAGGTTGTGTGTTTCTGTTTGGTGGTGTACATCTGCACATGCATTCTTGCACATAAAATTTATTCCTCACATGGATAGAAAAGATTAGAGGGAACATTGCTGCCACCTCCTGCTATTTGCCCCTGGACACAAACAGGCCCTAGTGGACCAGATCTATGATCCACTTGTGACAAAGGCATGCTGGGAAATTAGCCATTTAGAAGGTGTTGTGCCATACAGGACAGGGGCACAGACAGCTACTGTACTGTAGCTGGTGTTTGATGTGTGAGCTGAATACTTGGGTGGCTGCCCAGCAGAAATTCAGCTAGCACCCAGCTGATTAGCAGCGTGCCCATAGCACGCCTTTGTACTGCTGGTGCACTTCAGCACATGCCTTGGTGCACTTAACAAAATTTATTCCACACATGGATGGAAAAAAATTAGAGGGAACTTTTGCCCTGGGTAGGAGTCTGCAGACCTGATGCACAGAAGCCAGCACCAGGTAGGCATGCTCCCAGCTGCAGGACAGGAGAGCAGAAGGGTTGGTGGGCAAGTAGCATGTTCTCATTGGCACAGATGTGACATCTTGTGCATCCATAGGAAATGAGGAGCTGTGAGCCTGAGGGTGTCCAGCATCCCTGGAGGCCTCAGCAGCGGCAGGGCACTACTGCACGCTTGGCCTCAGAACATATAGAATGTGTGCACAGGCGTGTCTGTGCATGTCTAAACGTGTATGCCTGTGGATGTGCGTGCACATATGCTGGTGTGCGTGTGTGGGGTGAACAGGAGTGCACAGCACATATGTACATGAGTTACTGCATGTATATGTGGCCGTGCAGACATAGGGGTGCACGTGTGTTTAAGCCGCAGTCCGCACTTTTGCAGCCCTTTCCTACTCTCTCTCAATTCGCAGCCCCCTAGTCCTGCACTTGTGACATTACGATCATCTCCATGGCAACCGATTATGGTGATATAAATAAGTCCTCATGACATCACATTGGAGAAGGAGGGAGAGAGAGAGAGAGACATCACAACGGACAAAGCAATTGTTAAAAGGCAGCCGATCACAGATAATTCTCACTCTCCACAAAGGCAGGAAGCAATGAGCTTAAATTACCTGCAAATAAACAGGGCTTTGTTTAAAGTTCCTTATTTTGTAATAATAATAATTGATACGAGGAGTGTGTGGCAAATCGCAGAAATTCCCCTGCTGTGAACTCTTTGCGGTCTGCATGGTCCGAGGCTGCAAACTGAACCCATCAGAAACTTTTATTACTAGTTGCACAGAGTTCAGCCTGTTAGAGCCAATGGGGACACATTGATTTTTTTTGTAGCGTTTTTATTTATTAAAATGTTCTGGATATGGATTAACTTCCTGGGTGTCCCATTGATTGTGGTGTCACCTGCTTTCCAAGGGGACTGCGGGTGCTTTGATAGATGGATGATAAGGGTGGTGGTAAGTTTTTCCACAGCTTCTGCCATCATCTCTGTGTATTTTGCTGAGAGGCCTTTTTGAGACCTGCCACGATGCTGCTGTGCATTAAATAACCCCAGATACCCCAATGCATCCTTAAGATTGCGCCTTACGGGATGCCCCCGCTCACTTTGTGCTAGAAGCACATCAGTATCACAATAGACTGTTCCACGTCAGCCCCCATCAATAATAAATCCTGTGCTGGAAGTCATTGCCCCCCTGCAGCTCCCTTTTAGTGTGGTCCTCAGCCTCTGATATGGGACACCTCTGCTCTTCAATCTGCTGTGTGTTTGAGGAGGGAGGCCATTATAAGTGACCAAGCTAAACCGCTCCCTCTGCCCCATCTGTCCCTTCCACGCTCAGACTGCTGATGGGTTCCAGGCTGAATCAATACGTCGCACCTCATGGCTTTATTAAACACATCTATTCTCCTCAGATGTCTGCGTGGAATGAAAGCCTCCTGTTCTATGTGGAAAACCTGGGATGGATTTCTCCTGGGCTGCCCCCAGCTTGGATGGCTGCAAAATCCCAGGCCAGGCTTTGAGTGGCTATGCCTTCTGCTGCCCACAGATAACTCGCCCTCCATTGGCCCACTCCTGCAATGTAGGAGCCCAGTCAGAAGCAAGGGATGTTTCCATTGCTAGACTGTATGTACCTATCTGATATAACTTCAGTCTTGGCCCGTGAGCAACCGGGCAACCCAACTGGCTGCACTCGTTTCCGAGAGCTGCAGCCACAGCTGAACAGCAAGAAGCTATTTAGGCAGAGGCAGCACTGCAGTAACTCTCTGATTTGAAGACGTCTCCTCTCCACACAGAGTGCACTGATTAGGAATATAAATACAGTTAATCCTCTGTGCTAATCCCCTCGGCTTTGATCGTCCTCCCTCAGGATCACCTCTGCACCGGTGATGAAAGCGATAGCCATGGGGGAGAGGAGAGGAGCCACCGGCCTTCTCGGGATACCATTGGACATGCTGGGACTAAATTGACAGGCCTGAAGATTAGGGGGCTGGGGGACCTCCAGAGAAACAGCATTAAATCATCCCTTTTGTTCATTCTGTTGACAAAACTAAAACCAGCCTGGCTGGCCCAGCTGTCTGCTGACAGTCTCACTATGCGGCTGCTGGCAGGGAGGCTTAAAATCAAGGCCCCCAAGCTGACCTCCTCTAGGGCATCTGCTCCACAGCCAGCTGGAGCCACTGGCAGGACCTATTCAGGGTTCACTGGAGGTGCTGGGAGTGTGGTGCTGGGGGGTGAGAGAGTCCATCTTTTCACTTAGTTCTATGGGTGCTGCATCAACCCTTGCATCCAGGGGTGTGCTTTTGTTTCCATCTTATTGCCTTGTTTATTGCGGCTTCTGGAGCCAATGTAGACACATTACATTTCCTGGGCTAATGGGGGCTGGACCCTCTGAAGGAGGCAAAGGCTGCCAGGTTGATCATGGGGCATGTATTCTAATAAGTTTCCTTGTCAGCCAGTGTTGGGTTCCAGAAGCATTCTGGGCACTTCAGGGTCTGCGCCACTAAGTTGGTTTTGTGTTCCATGCACTGAGCTGCTAGGCCTCTGCTTCCAAGGCCCTTGCACTCTGGCAGTGTGCACAGCTCCTTCTCAGAACCAGTTCCTGCACAAAGGAACCTAGGGAGGGTTGGCTCTTAAAATGTTCAGGGGCAAGGACCTGGGAATCCCTGGTGGTGGACTTGGTCCAGTTCCTTGAAGGGACTTCTTGTCACCACAATGACCTACTTTGAGGTCCAACTGAGGCTGGCTAGCTCAGTTGGTTAGTGTCTGGTGCCACTAATACCCAGGTTGTGGGTTCAAGCCCCCTGCTGGCCATTGGAAGATGTTGCCTGGGGGAGGGATAGCTCAGTGGTTTGAGCATTGGCTTACTAAACCTAGAGTTGTGAGCTCAATCCTTGAGGAAGCCACTTAGGGATTGGGGCAAATAGATGCCAGTGATGGTGCTTAGCACTGCCGAGAGGGCAGGGGACTGGACTAGATGACTTCCTGAGCCCTCTTCCAGCTCTAGGAGATGTATATCCCTGCCTTTGGCTTTCAACTGACAGGTGCATCTCTTTGTGGGGAGGAATGTCCTGCCCTTCCCCCCCCAGTAGTGAAGGCTTGGGGGTTAAGGAGAAATAACTGGCTCCTAAAACTTTGCAAGGCTTCTGAGGGATAGGGACTGGGGAAAAACAGAATCTCCAGCCATACAGTAACAGCATTCCTCACTGATCTCTCAGCTACATAGCCCACATTCCTGAGAAACAGTTGAGGTGTTCATGTTCACTGGCATTCCACAAGCTGGTCTTTTTTTCAGAGGCAGCCATCTTGTGCTCCAGAATCTAACTTTTCCTTTGGGAATGAAAAGCCAGCCTCTACCCTTTCTATCAGAAGAAGAAATGTGACATGAGTGTAACCAGAGGAATGAGGCATACCTGAGTCTGCAGAGCACCTGAAACAGCGGCTGTGAAAGCAATGCAAGTTACCCTGGTTGCATGGCTGGCATGGTGCCTGTGAAGTCGAGTGATGATCAGTTACATGTCAGCATTATGAACGGTTTTTGATACCAGTCAGCGGTGAAAGCATGGTGGTTCGCCCAGGTGCACTGCTCTGGGAAGAGCTGGCTGGGGTTGTCTGCTGCAAGAGGTGCAGCATGCGCCCAGACGGGCTCCTGGGGCTTTCTGGCAGGTGAAAGGGCTGGTAGGAGCATACCCCACACTGGTGTGGTACTGCCCCAGCCCTGCCTTTTAGCAAGCATGGGTGACTCACTTCTCTGCCCCCTCCCTGGACCAGCCAGGTGGGAGAGGAACACAGAGATTCAGTGAGCTTTCCTCTTGCTCCCGGATGACAGGAGAGGAGGAGCAAGCAAGAAGCGTGCCCGTCCCCCTCCTGCACTTCTCTCCACACGCAGGCCCTTTTCATGAGTGTCTCACACCCCAACCTCCTGCCCGAAGCCCCGTGCCCTAATTCCTGCAACCCACACACACATACATCAACCCTCTGCCCGGAGCTGCCCCGTGGCCCAAGTCCTGACTCCTGCACCCTTCTTTACCCCCCCACCAACCCTCTGCCATTAGCCCCTCCTCACACCACCTGCATTCCACCACACATGCAGAGGTACTGTCATATCACACCTCACCCAACTCTCTGCCATGAACGTGCCGAGGCGGTAAGTGGAGCGGGGGAATTCAACTGTTCCTGTAAGAAATGTGTGTTACTTTCGCCCCCAATGCCGATCAACACAGTCCAGGAAAAGGAGGCAGGCTCATGTGACAGAGATAGGCACTAAATCTCTTGTGTGGAGTAGCTCATTTTGACCTCTGGCCTGGGTGGAGCGTGGGGTGTCAGCAGAGTTTGAGAAAGCACCAGCGATTTTTTTTCAGTCTGAGCCCGGAAGCTAACAAGACGGAAGAGAGAACTCCAGGGGGGCCCCAGCACCCCATAAAGGGGGACACCAATTAGGAGGAGCCCTGTGGAGTTTTTGAGACATAGGGGCATAGGCTGCAGGTAATATAGGCCTGGCAAGCCATTGGCTTCCCAAAACTGCCTACACTCCCTAGCTTCCTGGGAAGTCTGCTCCTTGGCCACCCAGGAAGGTTGCGTGGCATGGCAGCCCTCCAGGTACTCAGGAAAGATCGGGCTGGTGTTAGATGGGGCTTCCTCCATGCAGGGGAAGGGAGAGTTGCTGAAGGGGGGGCGCCTCAGGCAGAAGGGGTGGGACTGGGGCTTGCCTTCCCCAGCTGGGCCTTTGCCCACTGCCTGTGTATAGGAGGAATTAATTCCGAGAGCATGGCTTAATAGTTTCAACATCTGCACCTTCTGCTGTCATGGTTTTTCGTGTCTTAAGCAAGTGTTGCTTGGTTTGTGGGTGAATCCTGGAAGAGTGCCACCGTTTCCCCCTTGATTTCTCTGGAGCAGCCATTGGCTAGTACTGAGCATTGTCATTTGTCCACAATATAGATACAGGACCCATGACTCCAAGTGTGGACTCCTCTGCTTGGTCCTGACCAGGGGCCTTAGCCTTGCATGTAAGAAAGCATGCTAGAGTTCAGAAGGAAGGTTCAGTCTTCAGGTCCCACGCAGTCCAGGGACTGTCTGGAGAGACTGCAAGATGGCCAAGCTGTAATGCTTTGCGTGTTACTGATACATTTCCACTGAAAACTGGGCTAAGAGCCACTAACTATTCTCACGTTGGACACCAATCTGCCATCAAACAGTGACAACTTTCAGGCACAAACAGCCTGGACTAGATTTAAGCCAGTGAAGCTGTATATAGATGTAGCAGCCTGGGGTATTTCTCCTTCTCCCTCTTGCACATTGCATTTCTAATACAGTTTGAACCTCTCTAATCTGGCACCCTTGGGATCTGACCGGTGACGAACAAGAGAATTAGCTGGACTGCAGGAGGTTAATATTGTCTCGCAGCATTACTAACACGTCCACTGGTTACATGTCTCTTAGAGACCTTTAGGAGTAACTTACAGCTAAATAACAGCACAGAACCCTGAGAACCAGGACTGGTGGCTGGAAACAAACATTATGGGGCCCACACCCATGATAAATGGTCATCCGGCTAACTAAAATCGTGCTGTATTACAGATGTTGCTGGAAGAGAGAGTTCTGGGGTAGGGTGCTTCAACCTGTATATTCAGCACTGCAGTAATGAAGCATTGGTTGAGATCTGCCAAGCCTTCACATTCCTGGCTGTTGCTTCCTCTGAGGGAATCTCTTCCCTTCCTCTCCTCTTCTAGGCTAGTTTCTTCTTTGCTGTTCTTTTGTCTCCCTTTCCACTGGCAACAAGCTGGCAGTGGCTGCAGGAAAAGGGCAAACTGGCTTGGACTCATTGTAAGTGAGTGTGAGAGCTTGCAAGAGCAGCACAAAGTTCTGGGCAGGGCAGAAAGGTCTTTTCTCCCCAGCAGGTGGTTGGAGATAAAGAGCGCAGAATCTGCCTGGACCTTCGATAATTAAACTCTCAGCTGCTGCAGAGCTGGCTGCCAGAAAAATGCTGTTTGCCTTGAATTAGTGTGGAGCCAAAGTGACATCCAATGGCTGGTTAAGCTCATCAAACTGGCTGTACTCCTTGGCTGTGCCAGGGGATGCAGTCCAGGTAGCTGTTTGCCACTGGAAAGGTGAGCAGGAACTCAAGGCATGGATTGCTCTGCTGAATTTATCACATCTGCAGTTCAGGTAGTTTTAGACTCCCTGATGTCATATTACTCCTTACTCCAGGACAGCTCCCAGATATGCATTGTATGGCAAAGGTGTAATAAGACAGATATTGCATGTCAAACAGACACAGCCAACTCAAATTCAGCCCCAAATTTTGGACTGGCATGAATGAGCTATTGCAAACCTGACACTTATTCTCGTGGACAAAACCTTCCAGTGGAACCAGTTGCCGTTTAACTGAATAATCATTCCCCAGCCGTGTCTGCTACCGAGCCAGTGGCAGTGACAACCGAAGAGCCACCGCGACGCTAAAGGCAAGTGAAGCATTGATTTTCATCGTCTGCGCTGAGAGAAGCGGAAAACGCAAACACAAGGCTGAGAGACTGAGGAGGAAATGGCATTTTAAAAACTCTTTCCTTTTGAATGCTGAAGGTGCTCCTGGAGTCGTATGCAGGGATACGTAGGTGATCTTCAAGGGCCACGGCTCCCTTAAATAAGTTCCATATTGTTCAAAACCCATAGTTCTGCTGATCGCTAGGGGGCACACTGCTCGCTATGTATCTAAGGAAGGTCCATGAGCTCCACAGGATGGCACTGTGAAGACAGTAGAGGTGAAGGAAGGGATGAGTCGAGCACCAGAAGGGACACCTAGACCTGTGCTGCAGGGGCCTTCCATATACAGATAATGATAATGGGTGGACTTGTGCCTGGCAATGTAGCCACACAGAGGATGGTGGGGAGGAAGTAAGGAGACTCCCTATCTTTGTGACTTCGCGATGCTTTTGCAGGCCTGCCCATGGGGGCCAGGGAGGGGCCAAAGGGGGCAGTTAGCTTCTGGGGCTGCGCTATTCAGAAGGGCCCGGGGCTTCCAAGTGACACCAGTGCTGTTGGCAGGTGATGCATTCTGGGCTGTGCTAAGGAATGGGGGTAGGGGACAGGGGACATGGCGCGGTGAGGTCACAGCTGCACAAAGGGCTGGCTGCCCCAGCCCTGACTCTTCTCTATAGGCCCTGCCACCTCTGGGAGCACACAGTCCCTCCTCTTTCCACGCTCCTTGGCCCTCCTGTGCATTTGCATTGAACCAGAGCAGTAAGGGACTGTGCCCCCGCATGCCCTGTAAACCTGCATGCCTGAAGTGCTGTGTGGTTGTGGCTCATGGCCCTGATACCCACAGCCAGCCTGTGTCACCCACACACCTAGGTGTGGTTAACTGTCCCATGTAGTGGTACCTAGACCACAGCACAGAGAAGGAACACGTCCTCTACAGCCTAAGCTGAAAGCCAGTTGGCCATTGGCTCAAGCTGTGGAGGTGTCTGCACTAAGCTCAAGAGGTTCCAGATTTGAGCCTGCCGGAGGGCACTTACACCTGTAATTGTGCAGATTGCATCCAGGCTCTCACCAGCCTTGGTTGGTCACAACACCTTCCTCATCCAAAATTTTCCCCAAACCTTTTGCCCTGTAGTGTCCAGCCCTCTCCCTGAATCCTTACAGATGATAAGTTTGTGGCTCCCTTAAAGAGATGGTACCTTGCTGCGTTTTTATCTTCACTGGGGTTAACGAGCACCCTATTGTAGTCAAAGCAAGGAACCAGTTCATAATAATGTGAACAATAAAACAGAATAGTAACAGCGAGGAAGCCGTGCCAGTCTATACACTATCAAAACAAAAAGCAGTCAAGTAGCACTTTAAAGACTAGCAAAATAGTTTATTAGGTGAACTTTCGTGGGACAGACCCACTTCTTCAGACCATAGCCAGACCAGAACAATACTGAGTCTGTTCTAGTCTGGCTATGGTCTGAAGAAGTGGGTCTGTTCCAGGAAAGCTCACCTAATAAACTATTTTGCTAGTCTTTAAAGTGCTACTTGACTGCTTTTTTTGTTTCAATAAAACAGAGTATCAGAGAGGTGTCTGTATTCTAGCAAAACAAACCAGCCATCACGTAGCACTTTAAAGACTAACATAATGATTTATTAGGTGATGATCTGAAGAAGTAAGTCTGTCCCATAAAAGCTCATCACTAATCATTTTGTTAGTCTTTGAAGTGCTACATAACTGCTGCTTTTTTTAAATTTTTTTAATAAGACAGAGGTGTAAGTGATACTGAGCCTGAGCCTGGATTTAACAAATTAGAGCCTCTTTTTCGAAGAAGTGTTTCTTGACACTTTTTTTCCCCGGCAGAGCTGACCAGACTGTGTGTGGGGGACCCTGCACAGAGCTCAAAGTGCTTTGTTACTTTGTCTGCTCTGGTGAAGGGTGTCTTATGCCTTCCCAAAGCTTTCTGACCTGCTTCCAGAGGCGGGAAGCCCCCCAGAGGTACAGGCTCCATCCCCTGTTGGGATTGTTAAGTAGTTATCTTTCCTCACTTGCTCTCCTGATGACTTTGTTTACCTTGCATATACATTTACTTTTCTTTGTTGTGGGTCATGTCTTGCCTAATTTATGTCACACATGGCTGTTGCTAGAGGGGTGCAGGACCCAGGGCAACCCCCAGCTGCAGGTCTGATCTTGGTCCCACCTCCCATCCATTTCTATCCTGCTGCTGCTCCACTCCCTCCCCAAGCCCTGTCCCCTCAACCTCTCCTTGTCCCATTCTGCTCCCTTGTCCAAAGCCCCTTCCCCCTGAGCCACGCGAGCCAGGGGATTACCAGGGGCCCTGGCATGGGGCAGCAGCAGGGATTGGTCCTCCCCTCCCACACTCACTGCACTGGCGGGAGCTGGAGTGACCCAGCAGCTTGTTCCGCCCCCGCCCCCACCGCTGCCCTCTCCCAGCCCCCTGTGCTCTGCTTCACTGCAGCTGTGGAAGTGGCGCCCCTTGGGGCCAGGCCTGGGGCACTCTGCTTCCTGCTGCCAGGTGAAGCGGAAGGCAGCGGGCTGGGCGAGGGTGGTGGGGTGGGGTGTGGGAGGCGGAGTGGAGCAGGCTGCCAGGTCACTCTGGCTCCCAACACTGCAGTGAGTGTGTATGTGGGGTAATCCTAGCTGCTCCCCCTTGCCAGGCCCGCAAGGTAATCCCCCATCAACCCTGGACCCCACGGATCCCATCCACAGGACATTTGAGGTGGCTGCCATGGAGGCCCGAACTGTCCTGTGAACAGGACATCTCTGACATCACAGACTCATTCAATCAGGTGGACTCATGTTCCTGGGGCTGGCGTAAATTTTAGGCACTGCTTGCCAAATACATTTTAGGGACTTACTTCTAGTTCCTATCTTTGAATTCCTTTGTGGGTTTACACAGGAATATTGATCATCCACAAGCTATTAGTCTTCCAGTGACACCTTATATGTCACCTTTATCATGACAATGGTGTGTTAAGTCAGAGAATCATAGAATTCTAGGGCTGGAAGGGACCTCAGGAGGTCATCTAGTCCAGCCCCCTGCCTGAAGCAGGATCAACCTCATCTAAATCATCCCAGCCATGACTATGTCAAACTGGGACTTAAAAACCTCTGGGGATGGCGATTCCACAGGCTCTTGGGAACACATTCCAGTCCTTCACCACCCTCCTGGTGAAATAGTTTTTCCTAATACCTAATCTACACCTCTCCTTCTGTAACTTGAGACCATTGCTCCTTGGTCTGCCATCTGTCACCACTGAGCACAGTCTCTCTCCATCCTCTTTAGAGCCCCCTTTCAGAAAGTTGAAGACTGCTTTCAAATCACCCCTCAATCTTCTCTTATGCAAACTAAATAAGCCCAAATCTCTCAGCCTCTCCTCATAGGTCATGTGCTCCAGAACCCTAATAATTTTTGTTGCCCTCCGCTGAACCTTCTCCAATGCATCCACATCCTTTTTATACTGGGGAGCCCAGAACTGGACACAATAGTCCATATAAGGTCTGACAAGAGCCGAGTAGAGAGGAATAATAACTTTCCTAGGTCTGCTGGAAATGCTTCTCCTAATGCATCCCAATATGTCATCAGCCTTCTTGACTACAAGGGCACGCTGTTGACTCATATCCAGTTTTTCATCCGCTGTAATTCCCAGGTCCTTTTCTGCTGCACTGCTACTTAGCCAGTAGGCCCCCGGCCTGTAACAGTGCTTGGGAGTCTTCCATCCCAAGTGCAGGACTCTGCACATGTCCTTGTTGAGCCTCATCACGTTTCTTTTGGCTCAATCCTCCAATTTGTCTAGGTCACTCTGGAACCTATCCCTACCCTCCAATGTACCTACCTCACCCACTGCTATAGTATCATCTGCAAACTTGCTGAGGGTGCAATCCATTCACTCATCCAGATCATTAATAAAGATGTTGAACAGTACTGACCCTAGAACTGATCCTTGGGGCACTCCACTTGAAAGCAACCACCAACCAGACAATGAGCCATCAACCACTACCCGTCGGGCTCGTCAATCAAGCCAGTTCTCTATCCATCCTACAGTCCATGTAACCAGTTCATACTTCCTTAACTTATGGGCAAGAATATTGTGGGAGACTGTATCAAAAGCTTTGCTAAAGTCAAGGTGCACCACATCCATTGACTTCCCCATGTGCACAGAGCCAGTTACCTCATCATAGAAGCCAATCAGATTGGTCAGGCATGACTTGCCCTTGGTGAATCCATGTTGACTATTCTTGATCATTTTCCCCTCTTCCAAATGCTCCAAAATGGATTCCTTGAGGATTCCCTCCATGACTTTTCTGGGGACTGAGGTGAGGCTGACCGGTCTATAGTTCCCTGGATTGCCCGTCTTTCCTTTTTGAAAGATTGGCACTACATTTGCCTTTTTCCAATCATCTGGGACCTCTCCTGATCTCCACGAGTTTTCAACGATAACAGCCAAAGGCTCTGCAATGATATCTGCCAATTCCCTCAGTACCCTGGCATGCATTAAATCTGGACCCATGGATTTGTGTGCGTCTAGCTTTCCTGAATAGCTCTGGCTGCCCACCTCCTTCCCATATTGCATTGTCTAGTGCCATAGTCAACATAATGAGCACGTCAGGCCTGACAAGAGATGCTGACACAAGAGTGAACCACTGTGGGACTCTGTGTCGCAGACTCCTATGAATGAAGCCACAAAGTCACAGGTTGTGTCAACACTTGCAGTCCTCTTTTGAAAGAGGCAGCTAAACGAGGGAAATCAAAAATGCAAATAAGGCACTGATTTACTTACCTGGTGCCTCATTTACATATTCTACTTTTGAATGATCTTCTTTCGAAAGAAGGAAAGCATTGTAGATGTGGTCTTTTGCAAATAAACCCCATCTTTGACAGAACGCTTCTTCCTGAAACAAGATAGGAAGAAGAGGTCTTTCGAAGATGGGGTTTACTTCCGAAAGATCCTCATCTGCACTGCTTTTTTTCTTTCAAAATAAGCTCTTTCGAAAGCAGAAGATGCAAATGAGGTTCCTGATATGTAAATCAGCGCCTTATTTGCATTTTTGAGTTCCTCTCATTTGCATGCCTCTTTTGAAAGAGGAATGCAAGTGTAGACACAGCCTGTACAGAGTCTGCGCTCTGGGGAGCAAAGTGGGGGGCAAGCAATGTGGGCAGGGGGATGTAGTGCCATGTGTGCTCTCACTCAGCATGGCTCGTAGAGGTGCTGGCTGGCCCTGCGAAAGAGTGGAGCTTGGCTCCTCCTTCAAAGGGGCGTCACAAATGACTTTCTGCTCAGTGAACAACAAGAAGTCCTGTGGCACCTTATAGACGAACAGATATTTTGGAGCATAAGCTTTCGCGGGCAAAGACCCGCTTCATCAGGTGCATCTGATGAAGCGGGTTTTTGCCCGCGAAAGCTTATGCTCCAAAATATCTGTTAGTCTATAAGGTGCCACAGGACTTCTTGTTGTTCTCAAAGCTACCAACTAACATGGCTACCTCTCTGATACTTTCTGCTCAGTGCAGCTGAGGAGCCTCTCCAAGCTTCTGCCTCTCTGAGGCTGAATGTTTCCCAGTGCCCCCTCTTCCCCAAGGTGGTGCAGCACTCCACCATCCCTGGCTCAGGGCAGAGAAAGGCCTGCACAGTTATGATGGTTTCAATAGTTGATTTAAAATGAGGCCAGCTGATGGGGTGTGGGGGAACAGGGCAGTTGTCCTAAGGCCTGGCAATTCAAAGGGGCCCAGGGCTCCTGCCTGCTGCAGCAGCTGGTGCCCTGGACTCTTTAAATCACTGCTGCATTGTATGCTCTGCGTGGCTCTTAAGACTGTGTTCATGACCTAGCACTGGATTCTGGGTGGCACTGATGGCTAGATGCCCTGGCACTACCTCTTTTACCCAAGGCCCCGCCCCTTTGCCCAAAGCCCCACCCCTTCTGGAGACGAGGAGTCAGGTCCTTCAAATCTTGCCCAGGAGCCTGCGGAAGCTGTCATACCCCCTGTGAATGGTTCATTACAGAAGGAGCCAATAGGAGAGCAGTGAGGTTGCATGGGACACAGGAAGAGGGTAGCTGTTTCAGGAAGGACCACTATGCAGAGCCACGGGTGGGAGGAAGAGAAAATTATTCTGAGCCTTGTCTGGAGTTGCCTGAGCATAGAGTGAGAGTGGGTGGGTCACAGAAGGGGGGGCCAGCTCAGCTGTAAGTGGGTGTGGAACCCTGAAGAGTCTTGGAAGTTAGGAAGAGGAGTGTGGATCTGACATGGAAAGAGAAAGAAATCTGTGTTGCCTGAGGGGTACAGATCAGCTCTGTGGTTCCTGAGTGTAAACAAACAGGTGCTAAATAATCAGCTTGCATTTAAATATTTAATATAAATAAATCAGCCCAAAGTATACATGTGGAATACATGCGTCGGGTTTGGGGGCTGCAAATCTCTCCCTTCCCATGGATGCACTCACAGACCCCCTTTAGGGACTGGCCAAGCGCAGATCAGATATTGTGGTACATTTAAAAAAAATATGGCCCCCAACTTGCATCTGAAAACGACAACATCAATATATTTCCATGCGTTAAAAAGAATAATTTGCTTCCTCTTTTCTGTTTGCTGACATGCCACACGAAGATGAAACAGTTTGCTTTCTCGAGAGCTTTCCCCTCTGCCTTGTATGCACAGTACATTGATTTCCAGGGTGACACTAAATGCTGGTCTGAGCACCTTCATTACCTATGGCACAATTGTTCCTGAGTGCTGGGCTGCGCAGACGGGTGTGTTATGACAGGGTTTGTGACTCCCAGCCTCCTGGTTTTTCTGTTTCATTTTCAAGAAAGAAAAAAAAATCACATAAGCATTTGCTTTCACACAAAGCAGCGGTGTGTGATTGAACATCCCTATTTAGATCTGCAGATCACAACTTGGCTTCCCAAAGCCATGTCTTAATGGTGCTAATAGGTTTGCCCCTTACTCAGATTGATCAGTGGGGCATTCACTGGGAGGGTCAGATGGGAAGTAATTTCTTTGATTCTCGTTGTTGTTGTCAACACCAGAAAAGAACCTGACACCTTTCAGAGGGCCACTTGGCCACAGGTAAGGCATGCGGCAGTGTGTGGAAGTGCCAATTAGAGCTGATTATACGGTTACCCTGGCTGACCTGCCTTTGCATTAGGATGTGGAGCAGAGCCTTCTCTATTCATGTAGCATGGACAGTTTGTTGGTCTCACTATCTGATACTAGAAGCTCACTTAGCTTAGGGGTCTGGACTGGAGCACTCCTAAGCTAAGGGGCTTTCACAAGAAGCCCCTTGACCACTGAATGCCAACAGAAATGCACTCTAAAGAAGCCGCCGCACTGGAGGGGACCTGTCCACCATCTTGGTGAATATGCTGATTCCAGCGGCAGCCAGCACCAACTGCTGAGAGGAAGAGGCCCTGACTCAGCACGAGCCATTGTAAATAACCTTCCTGGATGGGCACCTTCCTTCGAACTCCTGCCAATAATTTTTTTCTTTAAATCATGTCTAAAGAGACTGCAGATATTCTCATTATTCAAATAAGTATCCAGTGCTTAGTATGCTCATTACGGTAGAGCTCCTTACGGTTGACCTCGTAAGTCAATGGTTCTATGCTGGTTGACACCAATTCAGGATCTGGCCCTTAAGTACTCTTCTGTTGTGCTGTGGCATTCATGTACCTTTAAGGTCTTCTCCCAGCATGCTTGTGTGAGCTAACTGACTTTGTACCTGCCACTCCACAGGCAAAGTGTCTGGGTATAACAGACCCAGAAACCTCCCAGCTGGGTCCGTGGACTGACAACAAAGAGGATAGAGCACTGTAGCTATTTCTGATAGATCTTTCAAGAGCAACAGCTGGGTTAAAGCCTACACTCTCCTGAGGCACTGCCTGGCTGTGGAGAGCTTAAAGAGAGAGTCCTCTCTCTTGTCTTCCTGTCAATCTTCTCCCAAGCATATGGCAGTTTTATTCTTTGGAGGTGGAAAAACCAAATGATTTTGGGCTGGAGAAAATGCCAAACAAGATAAAGCAGAAAGAATAACCAGAAACTACCAACCTTCTGCTGGTCCGTTCCCTTGGAAACCATCGCTTCACCATTATGACATTCAAAGGCAACTTCTAAACTGATCACAAAACCTAATGAGGTGCTATTCAGACTGGGTCAGAAGAAACTAGAACACATCTGGTTTCCTTTTACTTCCAGGGAATAGAAACAAGCACAGTTGAGTTAGGTGTTAAGCTGCCACCATGCCTCTAGGGGCTTCTTCCTACAGTGAGTTCTTCATGGTTCTTGGGGGAAAGGGGCAGAATGCCAAGAATATGCCACCCTAATGAGGCATCTTCTGTGTCATCATGGATGGGGGAAGATCAGGGTGGGTGAATCAATCCATCTTTTTTTTTTTGGTGGGGATGATGCAGCAGGAGCACAAATAACACAATCGAGAGGCTGCAGAAGCAGTAGGCTTGGGTTCTGCTTCTTCTCATGACACAGAGACCCCGTGTTTACCTCTTAGGTTCACCTAACTCTAGCACAACTGTATTCCAGTCTGTGGCCTTCTGCAGTTCAGGGCTCAGTCTTTGAAACTAAAGGTTGTCCTTTGGTCTCTACAGCCACGTTTACAGGACAGTTACTGCATGACTGGGGGAACTCCACTTTGCTCCTTGCCCCCACTTTTTGTGATGGGAGAATCACAGAAACTTCAAGTCTGGCACTAGAGGCATGAACAGGTGGGAAACCCACACAAAACCAGCATGGCTTTGGGTATCATTACAAACGCAGACCTCCAGAGCTCTGCTCAGATTCCCTGAGTTTCATTCTTATCCACCAGCCTTTGGAGTGACTCTGGGTGATTTATGGTTTCAAGTCAAAAACATATACCATTCCTGGTTTCCTGAGTCCATGACAGCGTCTCTCTACATTTGTCACTTGAGTTTGCAACCTGTGAATTTGTCCAGCTTCCTGACACTTGCCTGACAATGAGCTGTTGGTTATAGTCAAAATTTCTTTGCTTTATTTATGCCTGGCCAGTAGGTTATGACAATTACTCGTTGATTCATGAGTGTTTGTTGAAACACTTGGTCTTTGGAAAAATGTTCACTGAATCTAAGGCTTCATAAATATTTACACAAATGCCTACTTGGGCCAGACAGGCTGTTTTATTTGCTATGTGGTATTTCTTATTCTCAGTGATCAGGCTTTGGGTATCATTGGGTCTCTAACCACGGGCCAACCTCTGGCTGCAAAGTCTGTCTAAATGTGGCACACTTCTACAACCCCCATTACTGCAGAAGATGAGTTTCCCACACTCGTCAACACATTTATCTTCACAACACACCTGTGGGATAGGGAACTGCTGCGATTCCCATTTTACAGATGGGGAATCAAGGCATGGAGAAGTTAAATGCTTTACCTAGGGTCTCACAGGAAATCTGTTACAAGTCCTGGACTAGTACCTAATTCCAGGGCCCTCCTTCTTTTTTGTTCCTATGCCTGGAAGATTCAGTTCCTGAAGGATGTCCCCCTGCACAGAGAGCTCATCATGTGGTATAAAACCACCTTCATGGCTCCTCTGCCACCTGCCTGCCCAGCTGCTGGCACAGGGGCATGGCCAGGGTGCCCTGACAATGCCAAGAACAGCATTTTGGGGCCATTGGCAACTGGTGCTGCCTGCCCTGGGTACTGGCCACCAGCAGAGTAACCACATGATTGGGAGACCACCAAAGGAACCTTGGTTTCACCCACAGCTGGGCCAAGTGCACGTTGATCTCAACCAAAGACCTCACTTTCTATGTCCTAGGTGGCCAAACACACATTACAAAGAAAAAATGGTGAATAACTGGTGGGACTAGCTGGCTGAACATGATTTGTGCAGAGACTTTGGAAAATTCTCCTGGGCAGCAGACTTGCTGGAAAGCAGGATTGGTGTAAGAACAACTCCAAATGGGGGAAATCTGCAATACAATGTACCTATGAAGAACACTTCAACCCATTCTGTTTTGCCTTCATGAGGTGGGTGCATTAATGAGCAGAGATCATGAATCAGAAGTAAACTGGGCTTTGCTGCCTCCACTCGTATGGCTGAGATGATCTTTATAGCAAACAAAAAACAATACAAAGCAAACACGGGGCTGGGCAGGACACAGAAAATAATTCCCCTCTCCAGCCCTGGTGTCTGAGATGTCATCTGGAGCCAAAATCTTAGCCTGTTTCTCTTGAAGGAGAATGGCAGGCTGTGTATCTTTATCACACTCTCTTTCATGCTTCAGCAAGCTCTCTGCCTTTCTACAGCAGCAGCAATATCAGAGATGCCAACCTGTCTGAGAGGAAACTGTGCTGGTGCCTCGGCTGAGTCAGGGAAGACCCCTTGGGTGTTTTTCCAGAGTTGTCAGTTGGTTTTCCTCCCTACCCTGGCTTGAGCTGAGACATTCCATAGCCTGTGCCTTTTGGCTGCTGAAAGGTCACTGGCTTTGTGTGTGGCAGATTTATCTGGTTCATCAGCTTGTCTACTTTATAATGGGCTTTACTCTTTTAGCTGTTTCTGGCAACCCCTGGCAAGGTCTTGAGCCAGGAAGGAAAAATTGCTTTCAAAAGTGGAGAAACAGTGTCACATCACAGGAAAGGGGAAGGAGACACAGCACAACTCAGGGGAGGTGGAATAGAGGGAGTCTAGCCACTGGGGGCCACAGTTAGATGAATTGGGAAGGAATTTTCCCCCAGGTCAGATGGGCAGTGAACCTGTGAGGTTTTCACCTTCCAGTGCAGCATGGGGTGTGGGTGTGTGACGGTATGAACTCAGTCCCAAGGCCCCCTGCTGGAGGCCTTGTGGTCCTGCCACATCCTGCCCCAGAGAGGTGTTGCCCAGATGTCTGCCCAGCTGCTTAGTGTGGCTCTTTGAGAAGCAGCCAATCAGGACCCAGGAAGCTATATAAGCAGAGCTGCTTCGCCAGAGCAAGTTCAGTTCTTTGCTGGAGCTGAGCAAGAGGTGCTCTGCACAGGTTGCTGGGCCTCCATTGGGACAAGGCCCTGAAGTAAGAGTAAATAAGGTTCTGGGGCCAGGGGGAAGTGGCCCAGGGAACTAGAGCAGCAGTTATAGTTATTTGAAGAGACGTTGCACATAGGTGCTGTCTATAAGGACCCTGGGCTGGGACTTGGAGTAGGGAGTGGGGCCAGATCCCCTCCAGCCCCTCCTGTTGTTGTTGCGGGAAGTGATCTAGACAGTGAGGCACCCCAGAGTGGGAAAATGAACTATAGTGGGTGAGAGGGTGAAGATGTTGCCTCCAGGAAAGGAACCTTTGGGTACAGCTCTAGTTCAGTGCAGTGACAAACAGAGAGACATTACCAAGGGCGGTAAGAGAGGCCCCTGCTGGACTTGTACCCTGGAAGGGATTTGCCTTGATATTTCACATACAGAGTGGAGACTCGGCCCTCCGGACGGGTCACACACAAAGAGCCACCACTTACAGAGCAGCAAAGTGTAGGCAAATGCATCCCGCCAGGGGTGCTTGTGCGAAGTGAGTGCACCCTGTCCTACCGGTACCCAGAGCACTCAACAGACTACACCAGGCCCTGAGCAAAGTGTGGCAGGTCTCAGGTGGAAGTGGTGGGTCTTAGGACTAGCTTCCCTCAGTTTGCCCTTCAGTGTTGCTGGGAGCCACATGGCCAAGGTCCCGGCTGTGGCTGTTTCCACTATAGTGACAGGCAGGAGCCCAGGGCCCATTTAAATTGCTGGACTCTGGGAGAGTCACCCCTTTATGCCCCCCACCATTGGTAACAGCAGCGGGACTTGCTTGGCAAACCTAGCATGTGATGGGGGAGGGGTGGAAAAGCATGAATGGTGGGGGGTGGAGTCCTGGGAAGAAGAGGCAGTAGAGGGGTGGGGCCTCAGGGAAAAGGGGCAGCATTGGGGATGAAACCATAGTTCAAGTACTGGTGGGCACCAAGCTCCAGGGACCTTCTGCTACTCCTGGTGTGGAGGTGGGCAGGCGGCCAATGATAAACAGAAGGTCAGATTAGATGATCTTCTATCCCCTTTCGACCTTAAATCTGTGGGTGTCTACCATGCTCTTTGAAATGTTGCTGCTGGACACTGGAACATGAAGGAAAATGGAGAAGCAGCAGCATGACACATGGAAATGACCTTGTCCAACAGGCCTGCAGCTTGGATCACCACAAATAAAATTAATGGATTCACAGTAGCCCTTTTGGTGCAGTTACAGGTCCTGGGCCCACGCCATCCTCAGCAGACACAGCCCTGGGAAGAGATGAATGCTGAGGACTCCCTCACACAAGAGAGGATTTGGGCCAGTCCATTATCTTATCCAGTGCCTTTTTGGTTTAAAAAAACAAAAAACAAAAACAAAACAGTGGCAGTACTGAGCCATCTCCTGTACCACCGCGCGCGCGAGTGTGCACACACACGAAAATACTTTGTGCTTTACAGACACTAACAAATCCATCCCCATGTCAGCCTGTGAGATGGCCATATAGTTGCTTCCCCGCATTATAGCTCCTGGAACCAGGGAAGAGCACGCAGGTGAGAAGTGAGGTGATGGGCAGGGTACTGGTGGAGCTCTCTTACCTATGAGGCACTGGCTCACTGGAGTGGCATGAGAGAGAGAGAAACTGTAACCGGGTAAGTGCTGCCATAAGATACTGCCCCCAAAAGCAAAGGGGTGATGTGAAAGAATTGGATTCCCTAAGGGCATGTCTACACAGCAGCTTTATTTCAAAACAAGCTATTCCAAAATAGCTTATTTGGAAATAATGACGCTACAAACAAAAATGCATTTTGCAATAGCACTATTCCTCGTGACATGAGGTTTACCAATTTTGAAATATCAACTGCTATTTCTAATTTATTTTGAAATAGCAGTTGCATGATGTAGATGATAGATTATTTCCAAATAAGTTTGCTTTGTAGATGTACCCACAGTCACTGATTCTTTCCAGGGCCTCTCTGGGGGCGTTGCAGCTATGTGGCCTAGATCAACACAAATCTGAAGGCGCCATCTATCCCTAAGGGTTGCACCCTGCACCTTTTTAGCTCAGTGATATTTTGGCCACCAATTTCAATGACTGCAGGATCAGGCCCTAATTACCCTGATTTTCAGAGAGGCCGAAGTTTAAGGCAGCTGATGATGCTCAGCACTTCTGAAAAACAGGCCTAAATATCAATTTATGAGCCTAATTTCTGGCACCCAAGTTTGGAAATTCTGGCTTTTATAACATGCCCATGATCAGAAATTGAATGAGTACAAATATTGGGGCTGGAATGTGAGTTTCTGGCTGTGAGTCCTTTGTTCTGACCACTAAAAATCACTTCTCTCTTTGCCTTTCCACTTCAGTGATTCATTGACAACCCAGGGGGCATTAATTAGAATGTTTTTTAAAGACCAGGTTTTTTAAAACTTGGATCATCCAGATTTCTCTCCCAGAATCCTTCCTGCAGGCCCAGTGCCCCTTACGTCCGAAACCATCCAAGCGCCTCATGTAGAAAGTCTACCAAGCTGAGTTCATTATATGCAAAGCAAGATGCACTGAGGAAATGAAGAACTGGGAAAGTAGCACTGAAGGGGAATTAGTTGATAGAAGGAGTAGGCAGAAGACAATGGGAGTGCATGGGCGTTTGTATGAAAAATAGTTCATGCTTTCTCATCCCATTAATAAATTAAAAATGCATCAGAGATTAAGTTCACACCTTGGGGTACATATGTTGCCTTGTTCTTACGTTAACTTGGCTCAATTGTAATTCCTGACTTTCTTTTCCTCCCTCAGCTTTTGTATACCCACCTGGGGCCATACTAATACAACAGCATAAGATTTAGTTACAAAGGAGTATAATAAGAGTGCAGCCTTCAGTTTGTGGCATGTTGAATCAGTGCTCATCAGCATTAATTAGTGAATGGACATCAGACATTATGGTCATGCCTACATGAGTGACTTTTCCTGGCAAAACTGGGCTTTTGCTGGAATAAAATGTAGAGCAACTACACAGCAAATGTGCTTTCTCAACAGATCGTTGACAAAACCCAGCACATCCACCGACAGCGTTTTTCCTCTCCCTGTTCAGATATAACGCTTCTCTTGACAGTGTTCTGTCACAGAAACAGCCATGTAGATGCTCCAGGGCCCTTTTATCAACAGACAGGTCTTCCGGTTCACTGGGTTCTGTAAAGAGAGGGCTGGGAAGTCTGGCTGTTCTCCGTGGATCGAGTGGCTTGTTCTTTCGATCTGCTTTTAGGAGTAGATGCGATCTGTCGACTGAAGTTTTGATGGGAAATCCCTTCCAATAGTAACTTTTGTCGAAAGAGGCTGCTTGTGTAGACATGGCCTATGATTTTTTTGTTGAGGGTGAAAAAATTTTGCACCCATTACATAGATCTGCATGTCCTCTTCATGAGCATGTCCTTGGCTCTGATGCTGTCTGAAAATGAAACAGTCCTGGGCTTGAGGAAAGGGGATGGGAGGTAGGGGGTTGAGACAAGTAAATGAGACAAAAGAGAAATGTAGGAGACCAAATTAGAGAGCAGGGGGTATGTGTGTGGACATGCATAATGATATACATATAGGTGGGTTGTTGGAAATGAGATTTGAACTCTGGACCACTAGTTCTAAAAATACAAGTCTCTATTGCCTCGTCTAAAAGAAGCAGCTCCAGTAGCTGAGGCTTTAGCAGCCTCATCAGTCTATAAACCAGCAGTTCTCAACCAGGGATACATGTACCGCTGTGGATATGCAGGGGTACTCAGCTCATGCAGCTATTTGCCTAATTTTACTATAGACTACATAAAAAGCTCTAAAAAAGTCAGTACAAAGTACAATTTTAACTCTAGACAATGACTCGTTTGTGCTGTTGTATATACTATACACTGAAATGTAAGCACAATATCTATATTTCAATGGATTCATTTAATTATATAGGTAAAATGAGAAGGTAAACAATTTTTCAGTAATAGCATGCAATGACACGTTTGTATTTTTGTAAGCAAAAGTTTAAGACAGGTGTAATTTGGGGCTATGCAAGACAAATCAGACTCCTGAAAGTAGTCCGAAATGTTGAGCCACTGCTCGAAATGTTGCCTTGTCACTGCTACGGGGGATAAAACTCCAGATTGAGAGATTAGGATGGGTTATATCACTGGATAACTCACATTACAGCACCCCCTGCAGGAGATAAACGCATTGGTGGGAATAGGGCAGCGGGCACATATGAATCTTTTAATGACCCTTCTAACTCCCACCTTGCTTCAGAGACGGTAGCCAGCTGCCTTAAACACATGGGACAGCATCCCAACTCCCAGCTCTTCCCACTTCCAGGACTGTCTGTATTTTCTGGGTGTGTCAGGCTCAGTGGCACTGGAATGAGAGGAGGAAAGAGCCCTGGATGGACTGCTCTTGGAGGGAAACCAGCAAACAAGCGAATGCACGGAGTTAGGCTGGAAGGCATCTAGCACTAATAGGAAAGAAGAAAGTCTTAACATTCGCATTTTCCTGTCTATTTGGATACCTGAGGTAAATTAAAAATTTCATTGAAAGAAACCACAATTTAAGAAAAAGGCAACATTTTATTTTCTTAGGCTGTATTTACATAACCCTTGCGGAATCTGTTCCTGTCGAGATTAAACGAGTTCCCTGGTTCTAGGGTGTTTTCAGTTATATCCCACTTTATACCTTAGAGCCTGATTCTGCACCGTTTAAGTTGAGGGGCAGGGAAAGGGTTCTGCTATTGACTGCAATGAGAGTGGGACCAGGCCTTAATGCTTTTGCCTGTAGGTCCCACTTCTTTATTATGACCGTTTTCTGGGAGTGCCCAAAATGTGCCACCTGCTGTTCAAACACACAGGAAGACGCACTATTGCTCTGAAGGGCTCAGGCCATTTATGCCATTTGCAGCACCTTGGTGTTGTCTGGTTCAGGGAAACTTCCTGGGTGAAGGGATGCTAAGGGGAGGCCTGCCACTTAGCCGTCATTTTGGAAACCTAATGCAGAACAACTAGCTGCTTCCAGACAATGCTACTGGGATGTAAAAACAGTATTGGTGATGGAAGGAGCTGAAAACTGCTTCAACTCCACAAACTCCATGTGGTATGTTAGCTGCTTGGAGCTTCAAACTAAGGTGATTTCTCAATGTTATTTTTCTGAATTATTTGTAGGTTGTAGAACTATTTCACATCTATTTGTGTGACGGATAACACTGCACTGCTTTTGTCTTTCAATAGGACCTCATGTCCACGTGAACATACTCTGGTCCAATTAGAAACTGGTTGACACATTCAAACAGTTTATAGTTTCTTCACAGCACAGGGGCAAATTCTGCTCTTAGTTAGATCTACACAAATCTGGGAAACAGTGGAGGTTAATGGGAACAATCTGTTCTCCCCCAGAATCAGTGGAAGTTTTCACATTGACTTCTTCCGATGCTGGAGTGGGAGCAGCTAGGAGGATCAGTCAGTCCCTTTCCATTATCATTCTCTCTCTCTCTCTCTCTCTCAGGCAGCGGTGGGCAACCTGTGGCCGACAGGCTGCAAGCAGCCCACTGAGATTCCACCTGTGGCCTGTGGACCCCCATGCACTGTGACACTCAAATTCTGCATTTCCCAGCTCCTCCCCCACCCTGTCAGCACCTTTGGAGGAGGTATGAATCACTTGATTTGCACTCCTTCCCCACTCCTCCTCCTCCTCCTCCTCCCTACCAGAGCTGGAATGGTGCCAACCAGCTGTTTGAAGAATTCCAGATCTGAGAGGGGGAGGGAGGAGCAGGGATAGAATGTGACTCAGGTGATTCATGGGCTCTGAAAGTACTGGGAGGGAGTGGGAGGTACAGGGCTCCAGTGTCCAGGTGTACAAGAGGCGCAGGAGTGTGGAGGGGAGATGGGCTGCTGCGACCCTCTGAGGTGAAGGAGGGTCACTCCTGTGGCCCATCTAACATCCCTGTTCTAGGGGTATGAAGATCTGATATTAGGACACATTCAAAACCCTGCTGCCCTGCAGGGTTTTTGTATTCTCTTAGGATGGGCTGTAAATACCACTTGTGTCTCTGGAATTGATGTGTGCACGTTTTTATTTTAACAAAGGCTGAGCTTTGCCTTTAGTTTGAACATCCTGTGTATTGGTTTAAGATGAAGATTTTTTCTTTGGTGTTGCATGGAAGCAGTGGACGAAAAGTTTGAGTGAGGGAACAAGTGGGAAAGTGGCTGGAATCTGGTTACTGATCATGTAACACTGTATTATCCCAGTATCCATATGAACCTAATGCCATACTGTCTGTAGGCAATAGAACACGTGGCAGAAGAACAGCTGATCTAATGTACCCCTGTCCAAAGCCTTGGGAACCAAACAGAAACCTGCCTTAGGGACTTGCACAGCAGTGAACAGGACAGATGTGCTTGAGCCTGTGTGCTAATGAGATTCCAGACAATGACAAAATGGAAACTGCTATTTTTATAATGAGGATAACTATAAGGCTTTTGATTAGAATATAAAATTGCATGATGTAAAATTGGAGAGATCTGGGTGTATTAATATCTGGGTGTACTTAATATTAAAATATCAGAATCAAGGACTGGAAGGGATCTCAGGAGGTCATCTAGTCTAGTCCCTTGCATTCATGGCAGGAATAAGTATTATCTAAACCATTCTTGACAGGGGTTTGTTTGACTTGCTCTTAAGTTGTCAATGACGGAGAGTCCAAAACTTCCCTAGGCAATTTATTCCAGTGCCTAACCACCCTGTCAGTTAGGAAGCTTTTCCTAATGTTCAACCTAAACCTCACTTGCTGCAATTTAAGCTCATTGCTTCTTGTCCTGTCCTCAGAGGTTACCATTTTTTTCTCCCTCATCATTGTTACAGTCATTTTCAAGTACATAAAAGATTATCTTGTCCTCCATTTTCCCTTTTCCGGAATAAACAAACCCAGTTCTTTCAATCTTCCCTCATTGGTCATGTTTTCTAGAACTTCTAATCTTTGTTGTTGCTGCTGCTGCTGTTCTCTGGACTTTCTCCAATTTGTCCCTATCTTTCCTGAAATGTGGCACCCAGAACTGGACACAGCACTCCAACTGAGGCCTAATCAATGCAGAGCGGACGAATTATGTCTTGTGTCTTGCTTAAACACTCCTGCTAATGCAACCTAGAATGATGTTTGCTTTTTCTGCAATAGTGTCACACTGACTCACATTTAGCTTGTGGTTCACTGTGACCACCAGATCCCATTCCACAGTACTCCTTCCTAGGCAGTCACTTCCCATTTTGTATGTGTGCAACAGATTGTTCCTTCCTAAGTAAAAACTTTGCACTTATTGAATTTAATCATATTTATTTAAACCATTTCTCCAATTTATCCAGGTCATTTAGAATTTTAATTTTGTCATCCAAAACATTTGCAACCCCTCTCAGCTTGGCGTGGTCCACAAACTTTATAAGTTTATTCTCTGCCATTATCTAAATTGTTGATGAAGATATAGAAGAGGACTGGACTTGGAACTGATTCCTGCAGACCCCCACTTGTTATGCATTTCCAGCATGACTCAACTATTGATAATCTATCTCCAGAGACAGTGTTCCAACCAGTTTTACACCCATCTTATAGTAGCTCATTCTAGGTTGCACTTCCCTGGTTTATTTATGAGAAGGTCATGTGAAACAGCACCAAAATCTTTACTAAAATTCAGATATATCACATCTACCACTTCCCACCATTCACCAGGCTTTTTACCCTGTCAAAGGAAGCTATCAGATTGGTATGACATGCTTTGCTCTTGACAAATCCATGCTGTTCCTTCTCACCTTCTTAACTTCAAGATGTTTGCAAACAGATTGCTTATTTGCTTCATTATCTTGCCAGGCAGACAAGCTAATCCAAGTGGTTTGTAATTCCCCAGGTTGTCCTTACAGTAAACCTTTGATTTTACAGACCCTGATTTAGTGGACTTTGGGAACAAAGGATGTCTGCCAGACCACTGCTGTTCCCAAAGCCCACTTAATAAGGTTAAAATCCTATATCCTGCCCCCTGCGCCACAAAAAAAGTAAAAGAAAGAAAGCACTTACCCCAGCTGCTGGAGCCATCACTGCCTGGACAGTTGCCACTGCCGGAGTCACCGTGCGCTCTTTCCACCAGGGATGGGGCACATATGGGGGCAGACAGCACTTGGACATGCCCCCACCCTGGTGGCAGGAGCATGGGGCAACTCCAGTGGCAGCGGTGGCAGCTCTTCTAGCCATGCAGCAGGCTTGGAAAGCTCCAGCCACGCGGCTGGGGGCCAGCTCCAGCAGCTGGGGGAATGGCGAGGCGAATACACTAAACCCCCACATATAAGGGACTTTCTGCATTAACGGACACCCCTTTCTCCCTAATCATCCGTTATATCGAGGGCTTACTGCATTTATCTATTTTATAGTTGGAAACTCCACCTGCTCACTTTCAGTCTTCTGGAATCTCTTTCTAGCAGAGTGAATTCACCTCTTGTGAGTGCTCCATGACCAAGTGTGTGTATCTGCATTCTCTTGCTCTGTCTGTGAGAACTCTTTGGTCAGCCAGAGGGCTGAGTGAAACACAGTTTGTAAAACAAAGCAAACACTCTCCAGGGTACAAGTCCAACAGGGGCCTCTCTCAATGCCCTCTGCTATCTTTCAGTTTGTCCCTGCTCTGGAATAAAACAGTGCCTGAGAGCTTCTTCCCTGGAGGCAATTTCTTTGGCCTCTTAAGGCCTTTCTTACCACAACTCTCCAGCTAGGAAGATAGAGTTCTGCACCTCTTCTGGGGTACCTCAAATTCCATACCTCTTCCCCTCCAGTGGCTAATGGTTGGAGGGAAGACCTCAGCCCACCTCTGCTCTGGGTCAAGCCCAGGGACAATGTAGATAGTAGCTGTTTGCAATGTCTCTTTGAGTAACTATGGCGCTACTATAATTCCCTGGGCCACTTCCCCCTGGCACATTCTTCACCTTACCTCAGGGCTTTGCCCTGATAGAGTCCCAGCAGCCAGCCCAGAGTACCATCTGGTCTTCTCTAGCTCTAGCAAGGAACTGCCCTTGCTTTAGCCCTGCAGCTCTTCTTATACTGATCTATTCACCCCTGATTGGCTGCTTCCCACACAGCCACTCTAGGAAGCTCTGAGGACTTCTCTACTGCCACATGAGGTGGGGTGTGTCAGGACCACAAGGCCTCCAGCAGGGGGCCTCAAGGGCTAGTCCATTCCATCACACTCCTTTATTCCACGATTTCCCAAAGATAATCAGTAATAGCTCAGATACCTCCTCAATCAGCTCCTTGAGTAAGCTTGGATGCGTTTCATCAGGCTCTGGTGACTTGAAGACATCTAATTAGCCTAAGTAATTTTTAATTTGTTCTTTTCCTATTTTTGCTTCTGATCCTGCCTCATTTTCACTGGCATTCACTATGTTAGACATGCGATCACCACTAAACTTCTGGGTGAAAACTGAAACAAAGTAGCCACTAAACAGCTTTGCCATTTTCACATTTTCAGTTTTGTTCTTCCCCTCTCATTGACTGATGGTCCTACCCTGCACTAGGCCTTCCTTTTGTTTCTAATGTATTTAAAGAATGTTTTCTTGTTAGCCTTCATGTCTCTAGCTAGTTTGATTTTGTTTTGTGCTTTGGCTTTTCTAATTTTGTCCCTGCATACTTGCAATATTTGTTTATATTCATCCTTTGTAATTTTACCGACTTTCATTTTTGTAGGACTATTTTTATTTTTAGATCTTTGCAGATGTTCTGGTTAAGCCTGGGTGGTCTCTTGCTGTATTTCTTATCTTTCCTATGCAGTGAGTTAGTGATGTCTCTTGAGCTGTTTTTCCTCTTAGGACGGGGATCTTACCTACCAACTCGCTGAGTTTGCTGAAGTCTGCCTTCTTGAAATCCACTGTTTTTATTTTTCTATCCTACCATTTCTTAGAATCACAAAGTCTATGGATTCATGCTCACTTTCACCCAAGCTGCCTTCCAGTTTCAAATTCTCAACCATTTCCTCAAATCTAGAACTGCTTCCTTTCCAGTAGCTTACTCTGACTTCTGAAATGAAAAAAAAAAAGTCTTCAATGAATTCCAAGAATTTGTTGGATAATCTGTGCCCTGTTGTGTTTTCCCAACAGACGTCTGGATAGGTGAATTCCCCATCACCACTGACTCTTCTGCTTTGGATGACTTATTAGAGAAGGTGAATGGGGCTTTTCAAAACCAACTTTCTGACTAGGTAGTCTGTAGAAGAGCCCTAACATGATATCACCCGTGTTTTTACCCCCTTGCCCTTTTCCAGAGACTTTCAACGAGTCTGTCTCCTGTTTCCACCTCAAACCCAGTCCAAATATATACATTTATAATATATAAGGTAACAACTCCCTATTTTTCTCCATCTTGCCTAAGCAAGCTGTATAGTTCTGTACCAAAATTCCAGTTATGCATATCATCCCAGCACGTCTCTGTGATGCCAGTTATGTCACAGTCATCTTTATTTACTAGCTTGTCAAGTGCTTCCTGGTTATTCCCTATACTTCTCACATTAGTATAGAGACAGTTTGATTTCCCCTTCTGCTCTTCTGTCAGCTCTTCTTTATCCATTCTAGCCCATGCTGCCCTAAATTTCATCCTTTCTGTCACATCTTCATGTTTTTGACTTGTCTATGGGCTTTGGACACCTGCCCCCCTCTGAGCCCAGTTTAAAGCCCTCCTCACTAGGTTATCCAGCCTGTATCTAAAGAAGCTCTTTCTCTTACTTGATACGTGGGTCCCATCTCTGCATCACAGTCCTTCGTGGAATGGCATCCTGTGATCAAGGAAGCCAAAGTCCTCCTGGTGACATCGTCTTTGCAGCCAGCCATTCACTTACGGATGTATTTGTTTCTTCCTGGGCTTCTACCCTTGACCGGAATGAGCGAAGAGAACATCACCTGTGCAAACTCTTTCCCCTGTCCTCCCAGAGCCCTATAATCACTTCTGATCTTCTGAGGGTTATACCTTTCCATATCATTAGTGCCCACATGGATGAATAGCATGGGGTAGTAGTCAAAAGGGCTGGAAGATCCTCCACAATCCCTCTGTAATATCTAAGATACAGGCCCCTCACAGGCAGCCTACCACTTGAAATGCCACATGGCAACAGATGGCTGCCACTGTCCCCCTCAGAGGAGGCTCAAACCGTCACTACAGTACATTTCCTCATGGGAGTGGTGGCTGTGAATCTCCCAGCCTTTGGGAGATGGCTTTGCCTCCTGCACCTTAGGATGTGATTCCTTATCACTCATTGCCTGGGGCAGTATATCCGTTTTCCCTTTGTTCGGTGTGTGGATTGGGGTAGGTGTAACTTGCAACCAGTGTCTTCCCTTTGATAGGGACAGCTTCTCCTCCCCCAAGTAGTGTGCCAGCAATCCTCTGAAGCTGGATAGCTTCTTCAGCCTTGAATGTGTCCATAGGAATACTCTCAAAGAATTCTGCAAGGGCATTGATGCTCCTCTGCCTGGTTACATCTTCTGGCAGCTCTCCCTCCTGCTTCCTGAGAGATTGCACCAGCATGCACCTTTCACATCGGATGCTTCCCTCTTCTTCAGCCTGCATTTCTGTGGGCAGGAAATATAGGCCACGGTCTCTGCAAATCCAACCAGGATCTGGGTAGACGCATCCACGATTAGGCTCAGGGGGCATCTGATTTGTCTTCCTACCACATGACACTCACCCAAGCCATCTCAGGCTGCTGTTCAGGAGGTCCAGCCAGGAAAAGCCACCCCCCACATCCCCTCAGAGTTGCCTGCTCAGGGGAGCTGTTATGTATCTTCACAGGTGTAGCAGCTGTGTAAGGCTGCTCGCATCACTGCTCCCTTGTAGCTGGCTGCAGCAGTGGCCGGCAAGGGAGTGCAGGACAGAGCTGCAGTGGACAGACATCCACTGTCCAGGACAGGCAGGGGGAACTGGAGCTGGGGGGAGTCACACAGAGCTCAGTGGAGACCCAGCCCCGAACATATGTGGAGCTGGCCCCCTTGGTCTGGAATATATCCTGGCACCACCAGCCCATATAACTTGTTACCCCCGGTTATGTTGTCTGTCTGGATACGGATTCAGGTGTAGGAGACAGGAGTAGTAGAGGAACAGGCAATGTGGCTCTTCCTAACCACATAGCAATTATATTATGACTCCCACTTACAAACTCCCTCTCAAGCTCTTGTTTGTGGTTGCCTAGTCACTAGCTCCCCCTGGGTGCTTAGCCTCTGGCTTTTAAGGCCTTCTCTCCTGGGTCAGCACTTCCACTTCCCCCTCATTAATTACACACAGAAGGGTGATGGCAAGGCTGACTGAGGCTGATCAAAGATGATCAAGGATGACCCAGGGAACAAAGGCTTAAGTCATCTCAGACACACGATCCCAACTGCCCCAGTAGATGTAATAAACTGGAAGAGAAAGACAAATACAGTCAAACGCTCACTCACCCCAGGGTTAATACTAGCACCTTGTTCATTCAGCAGGGGGAATCTCCTTTTCTTCCTCCCACTCCCAAGCCCTCCTACTTGTGGCCTCCTAGTTGTTTAACCTCTGGCTTTTAAGGGCTTCTCTGCTAGGTCAGCCTCATTAATCACACATGTACACTCCAGCAAATTGCACGCTGGTGAAAGGTGACCAGACTGACACCATCTTTATCCGCAGAGCAGGCACAGCAGCATACTCATGCAAGGGTCTCCCACCCTGGTCCAGCCTCAACACTGGCGGGATCCCTGAATACATGAGACGGGAGCTCTGTTTCCATTCATGATCCAGTCAGTCCTTGGTTTCTGTGCTGAGACAGTCATAACCGGAATTGTTTGATGTTCCTGCTGAGATTGCATGTTACATGCACCATCAGAGAGTCGTCAGGTGGCAATGATTTCTAGACAAGGCTATGGAGATTAACTGGATTTAGTCATAGAATCTTAGAATTGGAAGAGAACTCAGGAGGTCATCAAGTCCAAGCCCCTTCTAAAAACAGACCAAGCCCAGCTAAATTGTCCCAGTCAGGGTTTTGTTAAGTTGGGACTGAAACACCTCTAGGAATGGTGACTCCAGCACCTTTCTAGGTAACCTGTTCCAGAGCTTCACCACCCTTCTGGTGAAGTCAGGTAAGTGTAAATGAAAGGTTTTAGATTTCACTGCCTATTCCCTTGTCGATCCATTCTGATGTTTTATGGAGTTTTGGATTAAAGTGTAGTTTCCTTAGACATCCTCTTTCCTTCTCCTATTGTTATACCCAAGGAAGCTGAGAAGATGTGGCAATTATTATAACAAATCAATCCTGCCTCCCTGAGCCATTTACTCAGAAAATCTCACCTCTCACCACACTTTTTTTATCTGTTTCCATTCTCGATCTCTCTCCTGTAGCTGATGTGACAAGGCTTTGTGTTTAATTAAGACACATTGTCCGACCAATTGGGAAGCAAGAAATTGCTGGAGCTGTTTTACAAATAGAAACAATTTTTGTTCATTATCCCTTAATTGAAGCAACAAAAAGGTGCTGGAAAACATCCATCAGATGCACATTCATGTAAATCATCAGAGAGGATTGGATTTAGGAACTCACAAAAGGAACATCGAATGTTCCAATCAAGAGTTATACAGACAACAGCGAAACAAAGAATTGAAGACACAAATACATCTGAATTAGCCCAATTACAGATTATATGTTTCCGGAAAACACATTATCTGGCTTTCTTCCAGGGCTTCTTGTTTTATTCCATCCCTTTTCCAGTTACAAAACAAAAAAGTCAATGTCAGTTGTTTCTCCTTCATTAGCTCTTGGGGCTCCCACGTTGGATGGCTGTGCTAATATCTGAGATGATTAGGGATGGGACAAATTGTTCGGATTGTTAAAATAAGCACTGACCCAGAGCTGTACCACAAAATGAAAACTGAGACTCAAAGGATCAGAAAAGTTTGCTTAGCTTTTCTCCCACTTTACTTTTCATTTTCAAGTATCTGTCATTCACGGTTTCCATGTGAAGCAGCAAAGGAGAAATACCTCTTTTGAGAGAGGTAGCTTGGTGGGGAGGATTTCTTGTCTGGAAGTAGCATTCCCTATAAGCTGAACACTTGGGCAGCTGCCCAGGAGATAATCAGGTGCCACCCAGGTTAATAGCAGAGCACCCATGGGCAGAATAAATTTTTATGTGTGCCGCAGCATGTATTTCTATTGATCGTGCACAGACACACATGCACATAAAAATTTATTCTGCCCATGGATGGAAAAAGTAGAGGGAACCCTGCCTGGAAGCAATGGAAATCTGACGACCAGTCTAAATGGGTTTTTAAAAACTTGTTGGACTGGATTCTGAGCTAATTTACACTGGGGTAACTCCACTGATCTCTGTAGAGTTACCCTTTATTGCCATGAATGTATCTGAGATTAGACTCAGGCTCTACTGAAGGAGCCGTGACTCCTGAACTACTCAGTGATTGTCACTCACAATCAGGACACTGTGGGTGCATCTACACTGGCCGGCTACTTTGAAGTAGCCAGCACAACGTCGAAATAGCACCCGTCGCGTCTACACGCGCCGTGTGCTATTTCGATGTTGAAATTGATGTTAGGCGGCTAGACATCGAAATCACTATTCCCATCCGAAGATGGGAATAGCACCCTACTTCAACGTTCAGCTGATCCACGTCCCACTACTTCGAAATAGCGCGGTCCTCCATGGTGGCCATCAGCTGAGGGGTTGAGACACTCTCTGTCCAGCCCCTGAGGGGCTCTATGCTCACCTCACGCAGCAGCCCATAGCTCAGGGCTTCTGGCTGCGGCTGCTGCTGCTACAGCTGGGGGTCCATGCTGCGTTCACAGGGTCGGCAACCGGTTGTCGGCTCTGTGGATCTCGTGCTGTGCAGGCCGAGTGTGTCTGGGAGGGGCCCTTTAAGGGAGTGGCTCGGGGCTTTGCTGGCCCCTTATTTCGACGGGGAGCACTTGTGTGTGTGGACGCTCCGCATTTCCTTCCGGGGCGGCTCCTTTCAACGTTCTCCGTCACTACTTCGATGTTGAACGTCGACGGCACCAGCCCTGGAGGACGTGTAGACGATATGCATCGAAGTAGTGTGCTAGTGTAGATGTAGCACTTCAGAAGTAAACACGTTGTTTCTCAGCCTTTTGGGATGTGAAGCAACAACGCCAAAGAAACGACATCATATCAGATTAAGAAAATACTATAATAATAGACTTAAGTACAACAGTAGAACTGTTATGAGCTGTTGTGTTTGCACTGTCGCTGTAGATATTATTGTAGCTATCTTATTTTAGATAATTATCTAGGCCTCATTATCGTAATACTTGAGCATCTAACAGTCTTTACTGTATTTATCCTCACAGTTCCCCTGCAAGGCAGATAATTGCTGTTATCTCCATTCTAGAGAGGCAAAGGTGAGCATGGAGAGATCAAGCAGCTGACTCAGAATCATACAGGAAATCTGCAGAAGCCCACACATCTTCTGACTAGCCAGCTAGCCACTACATTAATGACAGACCATCCTTCCACCAACATTGCCAGGCTGTGAGGCCCTTTGAAAGGCCACCGAAGTTAGAAGCAAGATTCCTGAGTGACTTGCATTGGCTTTGAATCAGGCCTTTGATGAAGACGGGTGAATGGTAATATGGCTTCTTAATACTTTCTAAAGGAAACCATCCACTACCTATTGCCTGCATTTGTTCTCGGGAGACTTAGTAAGGACAGATGCAGGGGTTCAGAGCCTATCCTGAGAAGGACATGTGATGGATCAACACTGAGTAGCGGTGGTGATGGTGCATCTTGCTGACAGGTTTGGAAGCTGAATTATTCTGTCTCATATAGCAGCTAGTAGATGCCAAGCATGGCTCTATCTCCGACTTAACTGACGAATCCCCATAAGATTCGCTCTGTCCCTTCCTACTGCAGTTGAGATTTTTGCATTTTTCTGGCACCACTCCAAGTTTTGAAATCCCTTGTGCCTAGCAGAGAAAGTGTTTGCATTGTAACTGGAGTTTGTTGATTTTCTTTAGGTGGCTGAGGGCTGCAGGCAGTTCTCATTACTTTTTTATTAGCCAATTTGAATACTCATTTAGCCTCCCTAAGCATGTGATGGTTTTTAATTCTTCCTTCAGAGGCGCTTACGCAGAGTCTGCTCTTGCTATTCCATAATGCAGGGTCCCGCACGACGTGACTGAGGTGAACATGAGGGCTTTCAAACAGACTGACCAGTCAGGGTTTATTTCATGTATTCTAATAGCTGATGTCCTCCCATGATTGTGACCCCAGAGTTATCTGTGAAGCAGGGCTGCCAGAAATGGTTGCAATACAATATGCTATATGACTATTCTATTTATGTCAAATGGATTCCCAAAATACTCTAGAAAATTAAATAATACAATGCAGCAAGACAATATGCAGTATAAATTACGAAACCAGTAGGGTAAAGACATTAAATGATGAATAAATTAAGGCATCCAGCCATAAAGGCTAATAACTGAGGGGGAAAAAATCCCAATGATTACAATAGTGATATGCAGAAAAACAAGTGACCAATAGAGGAATATTCTGTTAACAGGAGACTTGAAATGGGATATGGAGATTTTTCCCTTTTGGTCAGGGAGTCCCATCCAGCCAGGCTGGCAGTGACTGAGGGCCTTAATTAGCGTGTACTGAAGTTAACTTTTGCTATGGGCTGGCAGTTTGTATTCACTTGTAACACACTGGATCTGGGCCGGGTTTTCAGAGAGACTGACTCCAGAGGGAGCTGAGGGCACTGTGCTGTCCTGAAAATCAGCCCTTTTGCATGTAGAATGAATGATGATGCCCTCCAGTGGATGAAAGACAGTTGGGATAAAGGACTTGCTGTTGCAGCTAGCTAGGGGAGATCTTTCTTAGTGCAAGTGGTAGAGACCCACGTATTTGAGGAGAAGGCCAAGCACGCTAGTCCCGTGTGTGTGTGTGTGATTTACACAGGCTGTGGTATATGGGTGTTAGCTTAACGAGAGGCATCTTTGCTCCAGTGTTATCTAGGCTTCCTTTGGCCAAGCTAAGGCAACATGGCAGTTAACACACCAGCAGCCAGTCCACACTAGCACTTTCACAGCACTGATGCTAAAGCCATGGTGGGAGATGTCCCTCACATTGTAAGTGGAGGGCAGTCCATGTGGCTGAGCTGGCTATGGACAGCTGCCTGGCTGGTACCAACTGGCAGTCCCAAGAGACTGACGTGAAAGCTGAACTCTCCAGTCGGGGTTTGTCCTAGGCAGGACCGAGGAAAACCTGTACTGCTGCTGACTGTGCGGGACCGATTCTGTGAGTAAGTAGAAGACTCCAGTCTCTAAGGCAGTGGTCCTCACATTTTTCACCTCATAACCCTGGCCAAGCTTCTCCCAGAGCTGCAGCTCTAGGGCATGGAGGGTAGACAGGGCTAAGGGGGCTGAGGCTGGGGCTGCTGCTGGGAGTAGAGAAGGGCAAGGGCAGGGTTAGGAGTGGAGCCGGGACTAGCCATGGGCGCCATGCACTGGGCCAGCAGCCAGAAGTGGAGCCCTGTGCCTGAGTCCAGCAGCTGGGGCCAGCAGCTAGCACTCCCTCCCTGCTCCCCGTGGGAGTCGGCCTGGGCCCACCTGCACCACCTGAATGTTCTTCCACACCCTAGAAGTGTGCACCCCACAAACCAATGACCTCTGCTCTAGGGTATGATATCCGTCCAGCAGCTTGCAAAGGCACTGAATCCACACACACAAAGGAACATTCTGCTGCTTCTTCAAGTGCCTTTCAATTCTACTGTGTGCAAATTTACAAATGAACTGCCCAAGTGTTGACTAATGCTGGAGCCTGAAGTCAAGGTAAGTGCCCATGTACTTATAAGCTCTTCAAGGACAAAGTGGTCTAGTTGTACAGTCTTTCTGTACAAACACTGGATGCAGCCTAACAAACAGCCACCTTCATCACGGCGTTCCAGGAGAGGCAGATGTGTGAAACCTGCTGAAAGAAAACACAGCTCAGCCAGCCTCACATGACAGGAAAGTCGCAATATGTTGTTGGCTTCTAAAGAGACAGCTGGGAATGCTCAGAGGATGATTTTGATTTGCTCCAGACACACAGTTTGGCCTATGTGGTCCCAGAAGTCACGGCAGCACAGGGGTTCACATAGGTACTCTAGGCCTGTCATGCGTTCAGGCTCCAGAGGTCTATTATCTCGTCCATTGTATGTGTGCTGCTCCCACTCGCTTACATGAAACATGGTAGGAATCCAGCTGAGTGGATAATCTGTTCCCTGGGTGCTAGAGCAAGCTCTCTCGGTTTCTGGTGGACATTGACATCAAAGGGTCCTGGTCACTCTGGTCAATGTAAAAGACAATAAGAACAATCATTAATAAAAGACCAAGAACTGTTTATTCAGAGCTCTGAAGAGGCTTGGTAAAAATGGGGCACAATCTTTTCCATTTTACGGGTGAAGTGATTTGCCCAAACTCATATGGTACATCAGTGGCAGAGTTGGGCATAGGACCCTATTCGCTACTAGGGTATCTCAAAAATATCCATTATAATAATCCCCAAACGTTTCTGCTTGGTGACTCTGGCTTAGCCAGGAACCTCTCTGGCTGGTTGTGTGCATCGTGTATGGTCCACTTCACAATGAAACCCTATTGGCATTACTGAGCCTGATGCTAATGAAGCGATTATGAAATCAGGAGAGAAAAACTTCAGGACAAAACAAAAACAGCAGGGGGCATCTTCTTAGAACAAGGGATTTTGGAGGTATAACTGGGAGTCATATAGTGCATCCTGGATCCTTCACTGAGGAGTTGAACTGTCAGTTTGTTCTGTCATATGAAAAGAAGGTCACAGTCAACCTGGCCAGAAAACGCTGCAAAACTTTGAGAGAGCTAAACTTGATAGACAAGGAACTATTATGTTAATTAAACCTGGGCTCTTGGATGCATGTTATGATTTTGCTTTACCTGTAACCAGTGCCTTTTTTGTGAAAAAAGAGGTGCCGGCACTCAGCCAGCTCCCCGCTTCCTCCCTGCAGCCAATCCCATGGCTGAGGCTGCTGAGGAGCAGGCACTCAGGACCAGCAAATATTGGCACACACACAAAAAAGCACTGCCTGTAAACATTGGTTTCCACTACCTATTTCTACTATTAAGTAGAACCATTTTTTGAGGTGCAATGGGTAAGCTGGAGGCACTGTTTCTTGGAAGCAATACATCTGTGGAGGCTAGGACTATAAGAGAGTTCAAAGAAGAGATAGATAAATTCATGGAGGTTTGGTCCATATAAGGCTATTAGCCAGGGGTTAGGAATGGTGTCCGTGGCTTCTGTTTGTCAGAGGCTGGAGATGGATGGCAGGAGACAAGTCACTTGATAGTTGTCTTCAGTCCACGCCTCCTGAAGCACCTGGCAGTGGCCGCAGTTGGTAGACAGGATGCTGGACTAGATGGACCTTTGGTCTGGCCCAGTAATGGCCATTCTTATGTTCTTATTTATGTCCAGTGGAGGGGAAACTGGATGCTCCAGGGGGACGTTCAGAGGGCTCAGTGCACTGGACCTGCCTATTACTAGGCTGTAGAAGGAGAGTGGACCCTGTGTAGCCCAGGAGTGGAACACGTATACTGCCTGGTGAAGTCAGGGAGCTGGCACTCAGCAGACACAGATGAGGCTTCTCATGCTAAGGTCAGGTGGTAACCACATGCTTCGCAACCCTGGGTGTTCCTGGGAAGTGCATCAGGCTCATTAAGACTGACTCATCCTCAAACTCCTTTGGGCACAAGTTGGCTCTGGGAAGAAGCAGAGACCAGCACTGGAGACTCCAGGAGTACCAGGACTATAGCAGATGGGGAGCAGAGCCTTGGTTATGGAGGGCAAGTCTGAGCCTGTAGAGCTAGGAAAGGAAATAGGTGAAAGAGGTTTTTCAATATGACCTGGGAAGGCATCTTACTTGGGTATGAATGAAGCCACTGAGTAGCTCCATGAGTTTGGGCCCCAAAGCAGTATGTTATTTTAATTCATTCTCTATGTTTAGAGGAGATGAAATTAACCTGCTCATGGGCACAACAACCAGCTGATGTGGAAATGCCACAGCATGAATCTGATGCTATCACGGTAGGAGCCTGACAAGTATCTTGATAGACAGGACAGCAGTTTGTCTGGTGTCACATCAGGGCGCCTGGCAGTGTCCTGCTGGCTTTGGAGCAGTTGGCAAAATGCTGGATGTTTAATGTGAGGAGGGATAAAAACTGGCATAAGGGAGCTGTGAGAAAAATCTGCTTTTCATGGGGACATGTCACTGAATTCTGCTCAGAGTCAGAGAAAGCTGGTTTTTTTTTTTCCGGGAGGCTCTTTAGAGTTTTCAAGTGGCTCAGAGCTCAGATCCTTTTCTGTCTTGTCTAAGGATTTATCTGCATTCACAAAGCACAGCGTCATCATCGTTAAGGCCACAGGAAAACAGCAAATTCAGGGCATGTTCTGGGGACAGAGATCATTGTCTGCATGTACCAAAAGGAGCAAAGGCCTGTAACTGAGCCCTGTGGGACTTCCTCCATCCATCCTCCCGGAATATGCATCAGACTGCAATAACCACTTGCTGCCTAGGCAGCTTTGAAAGCAGTTTTAAGGGCTACCTCCTAGCAGCCAACACACTGAAGTGAGTTCATTAATATCCAGGAGTTAGCTGTGGCAGAAAGCTTTATTGCAATCAGGCGAGATGGCTGCATGCACTTCCCTTTCAGCATGGTGAGCAGGGTAGGGCTGGAGGTGCCGTGAATGCTGTGAGTACAGCTGGGGAAATGGGGAGGAGTGGAGTACAGGTGATGGGGAGCATCACTCAGGGTTTCTATCTTCTGTAAACAGCCCCAGATTGGAAAGCGGAGTGTGCTGGACTGGTTCCTTGCAGGAAAAGCTTCTGTCCTGTACTTGAGCTTCTCTCCAGTACTAGGCCAAGGAACAATTTCTTTGCCCCTCTCCTTAAGTCTTCTGGTCCCCGCCCCTGCCTTCCTTCCCACAACTTGTCTCTGCTGTCCTCCTTCCCTCCCTCTCTCAAAAGGACCACAGCATCAGAATCAGAGCAGGTGGGAACTAGAAACTGGAGTGAAAGTTGAGTGGCACACGCGTGATTGGAGCAGGAGAGGGGACTATGACATTGGGGACCAGTGAGAAATCAGAGTTGGAGGAATCCAGGAGAATGGCATGGGGGATTGCCAGGCAGGCCAAGTTCTTTCTGGTGTAATCTACGGAAGTCACCAGGGGATTTCTAACATGAGTTGCTCAAGAACACTGAGACATGTTACCTGCCCCTGATGTGACAGTAAACAGAATCCTGACCTGACATCTCCAGGAGAAAAGCTGCCTTTCCAGCTCCACTTCCAATGGGGCCTTCTCTGTTTCTGGGCTGGGGTGTTTTTTGCTGGTCCCTAACTACAGGGGACCTGTTCCACATCCAGGGGAATAACCCATGAGATAATGACACACGCAGTTTAAACTCTTCCCCCCAAGGAATCAGGCCAAGTAGACTTAGCCCAGGATATTAACACCCCTTGAGAACAGTCTCTATACTCTAAGCCCAGTGAAATCTGCATAGGCAGTGAGGTAATTATGAAAGGTGAAATTAATCCCATCTCCGCTTGCTGTGCTGATGAAACATTGTTCTCTTGAAGCAAATGCAATGGCCGAGGCTAACGTGTCTGGGAGGTTCCGCATCCCAGCAGGTCTGTTCCAGCTGGAGATGCTGAAACAAGTGTGTTCTGCATGGGGCACACTGGCACATACAGCACCCCAGCAGGTGTGTTTCCATCAGGAGTCTACTAGCACATTCAGCAGAGCAGCAATGCATTCTACCTGCGATGCACCCACTACCTCAGCAGAACTGCAGGTGCATCTGTCCTGGGTCCAGCCAGTAACATTTAACAGCTGTCAAATATTTAATGGTGCAGGATGAGGTCTTGCTCAGTCTAAGAGATGCTCAGCTTCAATAAAGAAGCTTCAGAAAGCACTGCAATATCCCTCTGGGTTCTGTGAGGGAAAATCCCGCTGACTGAGGCAATTGAATCTGGAGGGGCAGGAAAGCTATTGAGCCTTAGGTTAGTACAGGATTTTGAGGCAGACGTACCTGTGTCTGGACATTATCCAGTAGATCAGTGTAACAGAGCTTCCTGGCAGTTCAAATAGGTGCCGTGAGCTGATTGCAAAATGTCTTATATGTAGCCCAAAGCTTCTTCTCGCTATCCTTATATATTCCATTCCCGGGGACAGGGATGGCAATAAATTTGCTATTCATTAACAACAAATAATATCTATCTATTGTGGGTAAAGTGCTGGTTGTAGAATTGCTGTTTCACTTTCGTTTGATATAGTTCCCTGTGATAAATTTAGCTTGTAAGGGATGATTAAGACACTTCATTATGTTTTAATGTGTCTTTAGGCCTGTGTCTAGTAGTAACAATCATGCCAGATCCCTGATGAAATCACCTCATGCTGCTGCTGCTGCTTCAGAGAGGGCTGTACAGCAGGGGGGCCCAGGTTCAGCACATCAGCCTCCATGCGCCCACAGAAACTGCCCCACCTGAATATGTGGCTGGATCCAAAGTGGGGTTAGTGCATTCACTCCATTCAGGCCTGGAGCCAGATGAGGGCAAGGCCTTTCCTCTGGTCATAAGAGATAATGAGTTAGGTAGTTTCTTACCTGACTGGCCCCCATTTGTCAATGTCAGTGAGAGTTGCAGTAGGAGCTCTGCATACCTTGAGCAGCAGAGGAAAAGTCACGAAAGCTATAGCAGAGCAAGATCACCCCAGATGCCAGGACTAGGTCATCCCCTTTCCCAAAACCCTTTGGCTCTGCCCCATGATGAGATTCCAATTTCTCCCTAGTCCAGGAGTCAGCAACCCTTGGCACGGGCACCAAGAGTGGCAAGTGAGCCGATTTCATCAGCAAACCAGGCAGGAGCTTGGCTCCACCCCTCCTCCCCAATGCAGCTGGGAGCTTGCTTAACGCTGGGCCACCTGTGGATTAACAAAAGACCCGCTAATGCTACCAACCACCACCTACACGGTAAAGCTCTGCATCTGAATGTATTTATTCATGAAGCTGTTGTAAGTAGGACTGCTAGTGACTTTAAAGAGCATCACAGGCACTCGGACCATACATAGAGGTCAAAAGCTCAGATTTCAGCTCTCTGCCTTGGAAAGGTTGCTGACCCCGGCCTTAGTAAATAATAAGTATTCCTCCAACCCTTGGAGGAAAAGCAGGTGAGACAGACTGGAAAAGGCTTAGTGCCCCTCAGAGGAGTGGGGTGGAGTTCTGTCCACAGGAGTTTTGGTGTGGAGACAGGGAGTATGTGACCCTTATGAGGGCCAAACATCTTTTGTAGCTTCTTGCTCAAACCTGGGTTTCTATCTCCATTTGTTGCTGCTCATCACAAACCCCTTTGTGGCTGTTACACACCCTCATAATCTGCACAAAGAGCTCCTTGAAAAAGACCCATTCCCATAAATGGAGTATTAATGATAAGACCATCTACCTCTTAGATCACGTTTTCCGTTCAAAGATCACAAAGCCCTTTACCAAGGAGCTCAGTATTTTTATCTCTGTGGGGAAACTGGAGCAGAGGGAAGGAAAGGCACATGCCCAATGTCTTTGAGCAAACTAGCAGCAAAGCCAGGAACTGAACCTGGGGCTCCTGGACCCATTGAAAACAGCTGGCAGCATAAGGTGATGTGGGAAAGGAGAAAGCCACCAACATTCAACTGGGAAAGACTGCGACTGGACTTAAAACTAGAAGAAACAGGAGTGGAAGAGGTCCATGGAGGAGAAGGCAACCTTATCAGGACGACACTTCTTTAGAGACACAGAAAATCTTTCCTTCTGCAGCTGAGCAGAATGCATGTCCAGTGGAAGCATTGGAGAATGCAGGAAAGACTCGGTGGTTCAGATAAAACCTCAAGAATTACATCTTGGATGAGATACACAAATATCTTGGCTGACATGCCCCAGCCACTCACCTTTTGGTGGATTAGTGCAGATGAATGAGCATGCTGGCAATTCTGCATGCCAGGCCCATGAGAGGTGGGAACTAAGCCAATGGTTACAATACAAGAGTCAGGGGACACTTCTGGTCATAGGTTCAAGCATCCATGGGAAAAAATAGGGGGTATGCAGCACCCACCAGCCACAGTAGTTTTACCCCTCAAGGCTGGCAGCTGACGGCTGACAGAGCCATCCCATCCATTGGACATAGGTCCTACACTTACCCAGGGATTAGTGGGAGGCCTGGACTGGCAGTAGGTCTCATCCCCTCCTTACCCCCGGCACTCACCTCTGGCATAGGGAAGTACAGTGAGCTGGCCCCCGCTTGCTCCACTCCCCCTATGTCGTTGAGGTGAGTGCAGGGGTGGGCCTGACCCCTGTTGCTGGCATAACGCACACACCTATGTGTGGTTCTCTGTGCCATGTAGTGGCACACCACAGAGAAAGAATGAGTGCCCTCTACAGCCTGAGCACAGAGCCAGCTGGCCTTTAGCTCAAGCTGTAGAGGTGTCTGCACTAAGCTCTGGAGGTCCCAGGTTTGAGCTGGCCTGTGGGCAATTGCACTGGCACCAAATCCCCACTAGTCCCCTTGGCTCTGTCACACAGGGGTGGGGGCTGAGGGGAAGGGCTGGAACAGAGATATGGTGGGAGGGGCTGTAGCAGAAGGAGGTGAGGTGAGGGTGGAGCCTGAGGTGGATGGGGAGGTGTTCCTGTCCTCTACCACCCTATGGACTGATCAGCTGCTTAGCAGGCCTCCAGGGCTGGCTGTGGATCACTGAGCAGCTGGTGGGAGATGCTTGGGAGGGGCATAGCAGAGGGAGCAGTGGGCTGCTAGCCTTTGGCAATGGGGGCAGAGTGGGAATGGGGCCTCAGTGTGGAATGGGGCTGGAGCACCCACCAGGATAAACAAAAGTCAGTGCCTCTGCTTCTGGTGCCCCCAAACCAAGAGTATTATTTCTGCAACTTGATTACCCCAGGCTGCACACTACAGGTTGAACCTCTCTAATCCAGAACTCTCTTGTCCGGCAACATCTGTAATCTGGCATGATTTTAGTTAGCCAGATGACCACTTATCATGGGTGTGGCCAAGTTTCCCCTGACCCCATAAAGTTTGTGTCCAGCCACCAGTCCTAGCTCTCACGATGCTGTGCTGTTATTTAGCTGTAATTTACCCCTAAATGTCTTCTAAGAGCCCCCGTAAGCAGTGGTAGTGTTGGTAATGTGCCAGACACTAAGACTTCATGTGGTCCGGCACATTCTCTCATTTGACACCTATCAGGTCCTGAGGGTGCTGGATTAGAGGTTCAACCTGTACTTAAATTTTGCAACATAAGCCGCTTTGGCCTCTGGCCTGTATTTGGAGGGAAGACCCACAGAAAGAACTATGAAGTGGGAGCTGCCGCCTGTTGAAGCACAGAGTGAATATTGCTGAAAATACCTCCATGCGGTGCTGGCCAGGCTGCTTCTACAAGAGCTGTAAATCAGAGGGTCCACCCCTCAAGAGTTGGGGCCCTGGCTTCCCCCTAAAAGTCCATTTTGAATAGTTAAGTTCTGGTGAGCTAACTTCCCCTGGCAGTACTGGAGAGAAGCACCTGCCTTCCTCACCTCCTTTCTCAAACTCTTGTGTCAAGTGGCCAACCTCTGGTGAAGGACAGCCAGGTTCCAGTGCAGTGGTGGGTGCCATTCAGAGGTGGGGGAGCCCACATAGCATGGAAAGCTTTCATCTTCTGTCAAGAAGATGGCAAACAAATCAGTCCTGGGGACGGGCTCTACTATCACCGTGAGTGCACTAGACCAGTCCGAAGGGTTCCAGAGAGGGCTTGGCTTCTCCTCCAGTTAAGGTCTGCAGACATCAAACGCTCTCATTCCTTCCTCACAGGGTGCTAACCAGACTGCGAAATGCCTGCTCTGGTCAGGTTGCATTCTCCCTCTTTCCCAAATCTGACATCCTCAGAAATGTCTCTTTTGGCATGATGTGGGACCCAGAGGCACTCCCAGCATGGTCAGCGCAGTGTTTGGTTTCCTGAAAAGCAGCTGGGTGCAGGCCGGCTCAGATTGCTTTTACAAAGTCATTTCTATGGCAGACGGAGGATTACTGAATCGAAAAACTAATGGGTGACAAATTGCTGATTGCGTTGAAGTGGAAAATGATGGATTGGAGATTATAGTAACATTCCTTTTGCTGTATGTTCCTGACCTGCACGGCTGAGACTATGGGCAGACAGGGTACCTGTGCTGATTGTGACTTTATCATTCAGGCCTAGGACAGGATTACCACAGAAATGAACAGAGCAACTGCCCCCCACAGCCTGTCCCAACAGGGAGTCTCTCCAGGACAAGGTTAGGCACATGGATAAGAGGTCGTGTGGGAGGTGCTTGCCCTGCCTCTCCCAGTGTCACACCTCATACTGTGGAGAAACAGATGACCTCCGGCTTCAAGGCTGACAGCACAGCGCCTTCCACAATGACTGATTTGTCGATGGTACCGTAGCTTGCAAGGCACTTTACAGACACGTAAGAACATGTCCCTGCTGCAAAGAGCTTACAAACTGAACAGACAATGGATAGACAAAGGGGGAAACTCATTTTAAACCTCTTTTTAACCCTACCCTTCTTAGTGTGTGATTCTTTGCTCTTTTGCACTGGCAGCTCTGGCTTTGTTGAGTTGTTTTCACACTGGTCTATTTTCTTATTAAACTTTGTGCTTGCTTCTTGGTTTCCAATTTCTGTTATTTAACTCTCTCTTCATTTTTTAGGCTGGGGTTTTCCCTGGGGGCTAAAGGGCATAAGGTGCTCAACTCTCATTAAGATTCACCCATTGGGGTGTCCAGCCACCTTTGGCTCTTTTAGAATTGCCAGGCTTAACCTTGTCACCAGCATCAAATTAACACTTAGAGACCCTCCAACAAAATTATCTCCACCAGAATGTAGTTGGGGTGAACTCATGATTCAGGAGTTAAAATAGTAGCCTGGGCTGCAGGTGACCCAACCTCCATCTGCACAAATGCCCTTGTGTGACCTTGGGCCAATTGCATAATCCTTCTGTGCCTCAGTTTTGCCTTCTGTAAAATGGGAGTAGCTCCACTGCTTTATCTGGCAGGGGCACTGTGAGCTAAATACATAAAAGATGAAGAGGTGCTCAGATATTCTGGTAACCCAGGATGTATACATGATAGATTAACTATGTTTGCAGTGCAGTAAACTTCCAGGAATTTGTGGATAGTCCCTGGAAGAAGCAGAAAAAGCCCACTTTCTTACAGAGACTCTTAAGGCAAATAGAGGTTTACACGCTTTACAAGGATACTGTCTTCGGTGACATTACTGCACTTCACAGCTGTTCTGACATTAGCATGCACGGTCGGCATTTTGTGTGTGTGTGTGTGTGTGTGTGTGTGTGTGTGTGTGTATCTGCCGTAATAGATTGACAAACTACAAGCTCCTCTACAGCACCTGGGTGGACACATTCTCCTATTTCCACGGTGACCTTGAGTAGGGATCATTTCTAAATTCCCATGCAGCTGCTACTTTGCATCCCGAGCCATATGGTCACTCCATAAAGATGCTGCCTAATTATAGCTGTTCACCTGCCAAAGTCCAAAACTAGGAGGGCAATTGAGTGGAGGGGATGGAGAGAAGCAGATGTGCGACAAAGCACTGGAATGAGGAAAAAGGCAAGAAGAATAGCTGTGCTGGATGCTCCCAACACAGTGGGATTCATGACTTCAATGTAAATCACCTTCCCTTTGACCTTGATCTCCTGAGTCAGCATTTTCTGTGTCAATATATTACGATAATAAAAAGCAAGAGAAAACCAGGTGTGAGGGAACTGATGGCACACGTGTGCCTAAAAAGCAGGGACATTCCTCTTGATAGGGAGCTGTTGATAATATGTTCCTAATCAAATCATTTATAATAACCTTGTTTCTATAATCTGTTTCTGCTACAGGAAAATGGGGATATATGATACAGGCACAGGTTTTTTTGGGAAGGGGCGAGATGGGAAAGGACTTTTAATTTTGGAGGGGGAAAGGCAGCTGGTTGTAGAGACTGCTTAATTTAATTAGCAAAGCCTGCAGGGAATGTGCTTTGCTCCTAGCCTCAGCATTTGCACCTCTGCAAAGCCAGGGTACAGGGCTACCAGGTCAGACTGGGCATAGTGTTCGCCCACTCCACGCAGGCGAAATGGCTGAATGAAGGTCAGTGAGGAGGGAAGCAGACCTGCAGCTTAGGTAAGGGTAAGGTAGTTTTTCGTTCCTTCCTAGAGGAAAGAGGTATGTGAACTTTGCCCACCACTACCCCGTCTTTAAAGTGAGGATTCTCCTCTCTTTGGAGTTGTTGTGGGTGTGGGGACTTTGTGCAAAGCAATCCCTTCAGCTCCACCAGTCTGTCTCGCTGCCTGGGTGTCATGCTGCCCACCTGCACGGTACTGCCCAGGGGACTTTGGGGCAGGCAGGGAACATGGCCTGCACGAGGCTGGCTCTGGTCTATGGGTCTGAGAGTACAGAGTTGCCCTGGAGGAATTACTGACAGGCAGGGTTACCTAACAGTAAGCAGCTGACCCTTGGGCTGCCCTGGGTTCTGTCCTGGGGCCAGCAGGTCTGGGCCCTGCTTCTGGTCTGACACTGGTGAAATGAAAGAGGTGGGTGCAGAGGATTTGGATGGTGACCAGGGACAAGTGATTGGCATGCAGGGTCCAGGAGGGCTATGGGTGCAGGACAGCATTCTGGCCTGTGGAAGGGATGTGGGAGGGGGTGCAGGGGCTGGGAGGGAGTTGGAGTGTAGAAGGGGATGGGGTGCTAATATCCAGGCAGGCTCTGGTGCTTACTTTAGCAGCTTCCAGCCAACAGCACTCTCAGGCAGGCTTCCCCATCTGCCTGCAGCCCCAGCCCGCTGACTGCTCCATGTGGTTTTCTGAGGCTTCACCCACTGCCCCATCCCCAGCAAAAGCTCAGCTCTTATTAGACAGAAACCAGCCAATCAGAGCTGAGAAATTGTTCTGCACTGCCCTGCCCCTGCAAAATCTCTCAGTTCCCATTGGCCAGTTTCTGGCCAATAGGAGCCGAGAGATTTTGCTGGGGGCGGGATCAACATCATAAGCTCTCCCCCCTTTGGAGCCCTAGGGCAGGCCGTGGACCAGATTAAAAAGTTTGATGGATTGTACCTTGCCCACCCCTGCACTAAATCGTTCCCCAGCACTGTGTTAGAGCTTAGAGCTGTTGGATTGGACAGAACCCAGGACTCTACACTGGGGCAGGGACTGGGCAATTTCATACAGTAGAGGTTCCCAATGGTGTGGTGTGAAGGGGACAGCTCACTGTTTCCTGCATTGTGGCTTCAGATCTAAGCCATTGTCATGTTTGGCTCTTCTAGCCCTTGGGAGCCGAACTGGCTGCCACACATGGGTGGCTAAGGTCTGAGACCTCCATGCCATGGACATTATAGGGCTCAGCATGCTGGGGAGGAAGGAAAACCTGTCATAAAGCTGCAAATGGAGCACATTATTGCTTTTCAAAAGTGCTTTTATTTAAACAGCAATTCCCTCAGCCCCCACCCCAGGAAACAAAGAGCACACGCCAGTAAAGAATGAATACACCCGTGTCTCTAATTTAGGTGGGTCTAAAGCTAACCTGAGATTGGTTTAATTACCTGGGAACAATATATTCCCCTAGATTGCAGATCGGCTTATTAGCAAGATACTTTTTTTTTTCCTTTACTTGCAGTTGAAATTGATAATACATCCCTCACTCAAAACATTGTCTCCCAATCACCATGGTTACTGCCAGGTTTTCCGCAATGGCCCAGCATATTCATCTGTCAAGTATGCTAATGGAGAACGGACCCTGTCACACAAAGGAGCAGGCTATTCAAACATACACTTGGCAAATAATTGTACATGTCAAAAGAATGATGCTTGTTATTTGCCTAATATTATCCCCCAGAAGTGGGAAGTAGTTCAGCTCTCAATGCAGAATGGCTTGCCCTTATCAAATAGGCAATTTGCTGATAATTTAGACTATGAGGTATCTTGGGGTGGTGAGGCAAAGAGGGGGGTTGTAGATATAAGTGGCCTTTTATAATTGTACTGAAAGCAAACTGGGGCATTAAGTGCCCTGAAGGTGCAGTAACAAGGATCATCATGGGATACGCTGCTAGCCAATCAGTAGGATTGTTAATGGAACCCCATTTCACCTCTGTCAGGTAACGCTTGATGGGTGGTTAATTATAATTTAGAAGAAACAGTTTTCTCAACTGCATTTTTTTATTGCTATTTATCTTCATGATGGGCCAATTTCCAATTTGTCTATTTCAGTAATTAAGCTGAAGAAAAATGTTACTGCTAGATTCCTATCAGCTTCTCAGCCTCTGATGTTAGCAGCCGGAAATGCTGGGTTTGCAGGCAATTATTTTGCATGCAAGACAATGGAGCCACCTCTATTTCTCTCTGTGGGATTTTTAAATGTAAATTCGCATTAGAAACAGGAAGGGGTGAATCTGCTGTCCATGAAAGTCAGGGGCTGGTAACCAGCATGAGTTCCAAGTGATAACATGGAGGTAGGTGCTTAAGACTGTCATTAGCAGTCCATCCTGCAATTTGAATCCTGCTCTCTTGCCCAGCTCTGCCAATGTGCTTCTCTGCTGTCCTCCATCCTTACTTGGCGTACTAGTGCCTGTCCTGTCCTATCCAACAGAACCTCAGTCCTGACCTACCCAACTTGCTTCTATTTTAATGCTGCACCTGTATCCCAGTCCTTATCTGCAACATCCTCAGCTGTTCCAGTCTTGACCTTCCCCCCCACTAGCTCTGCCAATGCACCTGCAGTAAGGCCTCGCTGTTCCAGTCCTGGATGTCTGAACAGAAGCTCATAGCTGAGGTGAATTCAAGCGCGTGGGTTTTATTGTGAGGCAGAGACATACCCCTGAGGAGCTAGACTGAGACCACAAAACTCATTTCACCTGTGACACAGAAAAGATTGCAACACAGCTCCTGGGAAGTGAAACAACACCTTATTTTTAAAGCTCATTTTAAGACTTCAAGTATAAATAGTGAAGGGGGCAGATATTCAAAGCAGATGTCTCTTTATGTGGGACAGACCCAACATTCTCTCTGTAATGTGACAGGGCAGCAGCTGAGCTAGGAAACATATTTTCCTGCATAGGCTTGTAAGAAAAATAGAGAGATTGTAATACTTCTCCTTTTTCCTTAGCTGCTATGGTAGAAACTGAATTTCATACTGTTATAAGGTCTTGTCCTGGCTGCTCTGCAAGCTGAACTGTTCCTTCTGTTTATCCACAGAACAGACACAGGAGAAACAAGCTACCCACCCACACAGCTGTGTTGCATGCAGACTGGAGGAGCGTTCATTCACCAGGGTACCTATCCACACTGCTAGCACTTAGCATCTCACCAAGAAACAGGCTGAGTCCACCACTTTTTTTTTTTTAAATGGGCCACCAAAGAGCTGCGGGAATGTAATATATTTCAACTCAGTACTGATCTGTGACCTAGGACCAAAAAGGTCTTTAGCTTTTCACTGCTCCCTGCAGCTGGCCAGTCCCTGAAGTCTTCCTTCAGGTCTAAGAAGAGCATCATTACTTACAGGAGGCTGAGATAATGCAGAGCAATCATGTACTCAGCATGTGACATTATTTACTAGCAGTTGTTGAATGGCAATTTGGCGGAATTCTGAATTCAGAATTGTTAACCCCCCTGGTGCTTGACATGAGAGTAGAATGTGTTTGATTTTCATTGAGAGGTGCTAGGGAGAGAGCTAGAGAACACACCTCCTTTGATTGTTGTCAAGTGGTCCTGCAGTGGCTAAAGAGTGTAAGTGCCAACCTCAGACTGGGTGGCTGTTTGGAAGCAAGGCACAAACTCCAAACTGGGTGTGATATCTAGACTTAAATTTCACCAACCAATTATCAAATGTCAATGTATCAGGCGGCATAACAACCGAAACGTGGAGTCATGCACAGTCCCCTTAGGTACTCCAGTTGGTGGTGTCATCTGGGTAAGCCTGCCTTTGCGATAGATGGTTGCTTAAAGCAAGAATCATAGCAATGGTCAGATTACCCCCAGTCCCAAAGGAGAAGTCAGTTGCACCTGGGTCAATTGCATTGTAGATTGCACTTCAAAGACAATGCTTGTTGCTAATCCACAAGCAAACTATGTGAAGATTGATTATTTTGGAAAAGGAAGCAAGATGGTTATTTACAAGGTTTAAAGAAGTAAACATGCACACACAGATGAGTTCCAATCTTAAGTTTCCAAAAGTAATAGAAGCTTCTATAATAAGCGAGTGCTATAGGTCCTTGAGGGCTAGTCCAAGCTAAGCAGAGGGTATCTGTCACTTATGCTGTCTTTCTTGCCCTTTAGAGTCCATGCACCATAACAATATGGTTCCCCCTTGTTAGGGGCTTGTATTCCCTTCCCTCTCATTTTTTATGAGCTGCAAACTTGGGTGATGGGTGGAATTTATTTGCAAGACTCACTTTGGTGGTGGGAGTAAACGAACTTTTTTGTCCTCTTTATGTTTCCCTCTAATCTGGCAGGACATGACATCTTCTGTTGGAGACCAACATTTGCCACTAGTTAATGTCGCTCTCCTGTCTGGTCATTCACACGGCCACAAACGTATTCTCTTATTGCACTGTGGAACGTAGCTGTTATAAGTGAGATCACTGCATTCACTAATGCTTAGACTCTGAGCACATTCTTAGAACTCTTAACGTTCTCTTTCAACAGTTCTAACACACAGGTGAGACATCCTGAGTCCAGTATCTATTCAGTTGAGACATGGGGACCTTGGCTTGAGCTGGCACCTGATCTGTCAGCATCACAACTATATCATCCAACGACTGAACTGTAGGGGACAAGTGGAGGGGAGACTGGGTCAGACGGGATGTCTGGAGAGCAGAGTAAGAAGTCAGAGGTTTGGTACATGCTTCCCAGGGGTGTGTGTTAGACAAACCACCAATTACATAACGAGCAGGAAAAACCCGAACAACCTAATCAGCTATTAAAATATTTCTAAGCAGCGAAATTAATACAATTCCCTGCTCATAACGTAGTTGCCTCTGTACAGAATTAATGCAGATAAATACATTTTTAAAAAACCCCAAACAAAAACGTTTCATAATAAGATGTGATCATGGCAATAATAAGATGCTTCAGTGCATGAATTTGGTTGTATTAATTTACCCCTTGTGTAAATGACAGTATTCAGCTTTCTGATGAACAGCATACTAGCTCTGAATTATTATACCTGGCATTTCAGATCCTTCCATATTTTATTGCTTAATTGTGTTCCCTACTACTAGGTGAGTATTAAACATTAAGCACCTCTGCCAATTACCTGAATCTCAATATTTGGTCTGTCTGAAAAATGTATTGATTTGCTGGGGAAATGATCCTCCACTTGCATCCCAAGGGCCTGATTCTGTTCTTGGGTACATTGTATTTAGCCAGAAGTAACTCTACTAGAGTGAAATCAGTATAAAATTGGGGGTCGACAGAAGAAATACAAGCTATAAATATCCATTTTTTTCTTGCAGCTATTGAGAAAATATGAAAATCACTCTATCTGCTACTATTTGCATAGGACTTACAAAACTCTCTTTTAGTTTTCCCTCTGTTGAGACTCTACAGCAATAGTTAAACTGGGGCAGCCATCCTTCTGTAGAATGTCTGTCTAGGAAAGATCCTATCATGAATCTCCCTCCTGTCCTAACTTCCCAGTCTGTCTCCAAGCCTTATCGAGGTGTTTCAATCAGTAGGTCACTGTCTGCAGGGATGAGCAGTGCTTCTGCAGCCAGCTTTTGAGATTCAATCAATTAAAGGAAGAAGCTTGAGTCTCAGAGCTGCGGATGCCATCTTCTGTTGAGCTAGTGCACAATGGAGGGAATAAACAACCAATGAAAGTGTCAGGATTCTGTCGCATTCCATTAGAAGACATTTATTCATTGTTTGCCAAATGAAGATATAAGCAAATTATCTGGGGAGGCTTTTCCCAACCTTCTGAGAGGGGATTGTAACAACATGAAGCAAAAAACCTCGTTGGCACTATAAACCAATGCTGTGGTGCTCCCTTTATTTAGAGATCCATCGCTGTTACGATAGAGTGGCATGGACTGAACATACGCAGCCTGAGCCAAAGAAAATGTATGATACTTTTTGCCACCAAGTGATTCCAAAACATTTGTTCCCCCTCCCACCCCGTGTACAGGGATAGAGTTCGATATATAGCTATTTCCATAAGAGCCAGACCACTCCCACCAAATCTGGCCTGTGGACAGCTACAGCATGGAAACAGACCTGTACGTTAGCTGCATCTATCTCCTGCTGTGCTAAATGAGACCCTTGGTCCATTTAGGCTAGTAACATGCTCTTGCCGTACAGTTCCAGGTGAGAACAACTGTTCATTTTTAATAGCATCCAGATGTTAGCTGTCTGGTCAATACCGGATGCACCAGAGAAAATGCTAACCCCAAAGGATAGTTCAAATAATGCTGCCAAACCTGCAGCTGCAAGGGACTTCCCAGCCACAGAGGGCCCCAGTGAAAGAGAGAAGGGTTGAGATGTTAGTGAGGTGCTTAGTACACATGCACTAGTGGCAATGGGTGCGGGAGCACCCACAGCTCCAAGCTGCCTGGGCTTTCTGAGGGATGAGTTTATTTCCCTGTCTATTGCAGCGCCTGGCTGCGGCATGTCACCACTCCCCACCCTGTCCCCACTGTTCTCCCCTCACACACACACAGCAGTTCTGGCCATGTGGTTTAATCCTCCACTAGTTGGCATGGGCAGCCCCATTTGACTCCAACAGGGACAGGGAAAGGAGAGAAAGCTGCACACTGAATCTTGGGCCCCCTAGAGTGATTGTGCAGGAGCTCCCAGGTTTGCCTGAGCCAGCCATGGTAGCTCCTCTGCCCCCCACAATGCAGCACCACTGAATATTGCAATTCTTTTACTTAGAAGACATTCGTTCGTGATTCCACCTGGTGATCATGTCAGGTGCTGGGCTGGCTGTTACGTTCATGAGTGACCTGCCAAAGCTGCAATCTGTCCTTCTCAGGAAGTGAGACTTCTCAGAGGGGAGAGGCTGGTGGCACTCTTGGGACTTGTGTGCCCTACAGACTAGGGCTCACATGGGAGAAAAGAGGCAAGAAGTACTGTTAGAACTATTTGGCCTTCTACAGTGCCTTTCCTTGGATGATTTCAAAGCACACAGGTGCTACAGGGATAGGCATGAGAGACAAAGAGCATTTCCATACTTAGCATTCACTGACCCCTCCCTCCCTAAGAGAGGCCCCATCACTTTTTTCCTGCCTTCAGGACGAGCAACAGTATGGCCTGGGCAGCAAAGTGCAAGAAGGAGCCATGCCTCAGGGGAAGAGTGGGGGCAGGGACTTGGGGAAGTGTTGGAGTGAGGTTGGGGACATGCTCCTGCTCGAACCATGTGTCAGCTACCCAGGTTGGCAGGTCACTGAACATCTCTCTGTGGCCCATCCTCTGCTCTCTCTGCAGCCAAGAATCTACTCTAACATCTACCACATGGTATTTACTTAGATAATTAAGAGTAGGTTAGCTTGACTTCTATCAGGAATGGTCTAGATGGTGCTTGGTCCTGCCGTGAGGGCAGGGGACTGGATTTGATGACCTCCCAAGGTCCCTACCAGTTCTAGTGTTCTATGATTCTGTAAGCTGACTCCCTCCCATCACCTTCGCATGCTTTGCAAAAGGTGGGGGAGGAGTGGTGCAACAAATGTTGGTGCTGGCTGGCAGATAAATGATCTCATGTCCAGTCATGTCACAATAATGCAGGAGGAGGAGAGAGAGAAAGAGACGGAATTCAGCTACCATGTTATGATCACTTGTGACGTGGCTGGCCGTGACTTAGAAGTCACCCTGCTCAGGGATACCTGTTCACCTTTCCTTAAAGTAAAGGACTGAAAAATTGATCCTCCCATCCACCTCATCCTGCACTAACAAAATACCTTTGCCTTGTTCCCTCCCACCCTGCTGTAATCTCGCTCAGTTGCCCTTTGGAAGAATGTGGATGGCTCTGGACTGTATCAGAATGTCTGCAGTCCCACAAGAGGAGCTCTGTGCAAACAGGAGCAAGAGAGGTGATGAAATACAAAAGCTGCCACTTGGCTCCAGGCAAGACCTCCAGGTTGCCCTGTTCCTGTGGCTAAGGGGACATGACACATGGTAGAATATGCTCCCTGCTCCTAAATCTGCTCTTGGGGGAAGCTCAGAAAACTGCGGCAGAGAAGGCGGAAACCTCTACAGGCAGGGAGGTCGGTGAGAGATGCTGAGCAGCAAGGGCAGGCCCGCAAAGCTCTTCAGGCAGGGAGGCCTGGAAGAGGGAAGACCTCAAGCAGGACGATGTGGGATGGGGAAGAGAAACCTTGGGTTGTGAGTGTGGATAAGTGGACTTTGTTTTGAAGGTCTGAGTTGTATTTACTGCTCTTTTTATATTACTATACTAAGTCCTGAGGAGGGACATGTTTTGACCAAGGCAAAACCAGTTCTCAGTCCATGAAAGCATCTTCCCTGTTATCCCATGACAACCTAATTTACACAAGAGCCTTTGGTGAGGGACTTTGTCAAAGGCTTTCTGGAAATCTATGTATACTGTATCGACTGGATCCCCCTTGTATGCATGTTTGTTAACCTCTTCGAAGAATTCTAATAGATTAGTAAGACATGATTTCCCTTTACAGAAACTGTGTTGACTTTTGCCCAACAAATTATGGTCTTCTACGTGTCTGACAATTTTATTCTTTATTTTTGTTTCAACTAATTTGCCCAGTGCTGATGTTAGTCTTACCAGTCTGTAATTGACAGAGTCACCTCTACAGCCCTTTTTAAATATTGGTGTTATGTTAGCTGTCTTCCAGTTCTTGGGTACAGAAGCTGATTTAAAGGATATGTTACAAATCACAGTTAATAATTCTGCAATTTCACATTTGAGGTTTTTCAGAACCCTTGGGTGAATGCCATCTGGTTCCAGTGATTTGATACTGTTAAGTTTTTATATTTGTTCCCAAACCTCTTCTAACGACACTTCAACTGGGGACATTTCCTCAGATTCATCACCCACAAAGGATGGTGCAGGTTTGGGACTGTCCCTAACATCCTCAGCTGTGAAGACCGAAGCAAAGAAATCATTTAGCCTTTCTGCAATGGCTTTATCATCCTTGATTGCTCCCTTTGTATCTCCGTTGTCTAGGCCCCCGCCCCCCCGTTGTTTAGCAGGCTTCCTGCTTCTAATGTACTTAACATATATTTTGCTATTACTTTTTGAGTTTTTGGCTAGCTATTCCTCAGAATCGTTTTTGGCTTTTTTATTACATGTTTATAATTACTTTGGCAGTGTTTGTATTCCTTTGTATTTACCTCACTAGGACTGGACTTCCACTTTTTTAAAAGATGCCTTTTTATCTCTCATTGCTTCTTTTACATGGTCTCTTTTTTAGGTCTCTTACTGTGTTTTTTAATTTGGGGTATACATTTAAGTTGGGCCTCTATTATGGTGTCCTCGAAAGTTTCTATGCAACTTGCAGGGTTTTTCCTGTAGTCACTGTACCTTTTAATTTCTGTTTAACTAATCTCCTCATTTTGTGTAATTCCCCTTTTTGAAATTAAATGCCAGAGTGTTGGACTGCTGAGATGATCTTCCCACCACAGGAATGTTGAATGTTATTGTATTATGATCACTGTTCCCAAGTGGTCCTGTAATAGTTACCTTCTGGATCAGATCCTTTGTTCCACTCAGTACTAAATCAAGAATTGCCTGTCCGCAATTCTGTACCTTTTAATTTCCTTTTAACTGTACCTTTTAATTTCTGTTTAACTAATCTTCTTTTACATGGTCTCTTTTTTAGGTCTCTTACTGTGTTTTTTAATTTGGGGTATACATTTAAGTTGGGCCTCTATTATGGTGTCCTCGAAAGTTTCTATGCAACTTGCAGGGTTTTTCCTGTAGTCACTGTACCTTTTAATTTCTGTTTAACTAATCTCCTCATTTTGTGTAATTCCCCTTTTTGAAATTAAATGCCAGAGTGTTGGACTGCTGAGATGATCTTCCCACCACAGGAATGTTGAATGTTATTGTATTATGATCACTGTTCCCAAGTGGTCCTGTAATAGTTACCTTCTGGATCAGATCCTTTGTTCCACTCAGTACTAAATCAAGAATTGCCTGTCCGCTGGTGGGTTCCTGTACTAGCTACTCCAAAAAGCAGTCATTTAAGGCATCAAGAAATTTTCTCTCTCCATCTTGTCCTGAGGTGCCATGCACCCAGTCAATATGAGGATAATTGAAATCCCCTATTATTATTGGGTATTTTTATTTTGATAGCCTCTCTAATCTCCTTTAACATTTCAATGTCACTATTACTATCCTGGGCAGGTGGTCGATAATATATCCCTACTGCTATATTCTTATTAGAAACGGATTTACTTGCGATAGTAATTCTATGGAACATTTTGATTCATTTAAGATTTTTACTTAATTTGATTCTACGTTATCTTTCACATACAGTGCGACTCCACCACCCACACAACCTATTCAGTCCTTCCGACATATTGTATAGCCTGGTATGACTGTGTCCCACTGATTGTCCTCATTCCACCAGGTTTCTGTGATGCCTGTTATGTCAATCTTCTCCTTTAATACGAGGTGCTCTAGTTCATCCATCTTATTAGTTAGAATTCTAGTATTTGTGTAGAAGCACTTTAAAAAATTGCCACTGTTTATTTGTCTGCCCTTCCCTGATGTATTAGATTATTTTATATGTGAGTATTTCCTGTCTGATCTGGTGCATATTATATCATCTCCCCTCCTTTCCTTCTGACTAAAAGCTAGAGAATCTCTATTAATGGACTCTTCTCCAAGAGAAGTCTCTGTCTGATCCACGTGCTACTCTGCACCAATTGGCTTCCCCACATATCTTAATTCAAAAACTGCTCTACAACCTTTTTAATGTTTAGTGCCAGCAGTCTGGATCCTCCTTGGTTTAGGTGGAGCCCATCCCTCCTGTATAGGCTCCCCCTATCCCCAAAGCGTTCCCAGTTCCTAATAAAACTAAACCCCTCCTCCCTACACCATCGTCTCATCCGCACATTGAGACTCTGAAGTTCTGCTTGACTACTTGGCCCTGCACATGGAACAGGAAGCATTTCTGAGAATGCCACCATAGGGATCCTGGGTTTCAGTCTCTTTCTTAGCAGCCTAAATTTGGCCTCCAGGACATCTTTCCTACTTCTCCCCACATCATTGGTACCTACACGTACCACAACCACTGGCTCCTCCCCAGCACTACAGATAAGCCTATCTAGATGCTTCCGGAGATCCACAACCTTCACACTAGGCAGGCAAGTCATCATACAGTTCTCCTGGTCATCACAGACCCAACTATCTATGTTTCTAAAGATCGAATCACCCACTATTAACACCACCTCTTCTTAACAACTGGTGTTCCCTCCCCCAGAGATGTATCCTCAGTGTGAGAGAATACCATAACAGTCTTTAGAAGAAGGGTCCCAACTATGGGATGATTTCCCTCAGCTCCAATTGACTGCTCTCACCCCCTGAGCCTTTCATCCTCCTTAAAAGTGCTGAGGCTGTCAGACTGGAGGTGGGCCAGTACTACAGTGTCCCAGAAAGCCTCATCAACAAATCCTCTGCCTCCCTTTACTCCTCCAGTTCAGCCAGCCTGGCCTGAACTTGATCTCTGAGGGTCAGGAGCTCCTTGCACCGGTTGCACACATACGCCACCTGCCCACAGGGCAGGTAATCATACATGTTGCATTCGACACAATAAACAGGACAGCCCCCACTCTGCTGCTGGACTTCTGCCTTCATTTTCTCCTAATAATATAGTTGATTATATAAGGGGCTTTTATTTAAATGTTTAGGATATAGGTTTGTAAGTTTTACATCTAAAGGTGGCCAGAAGTAACTAGCATCCTCTAAGCACCCACTCTAACCTCTCCTCTCAAAACTCCCTCATGTTAGCAAACACCCTGTTCACAAATCAGGATCAGGGCACCATTATTCTAGGCCCTTCCCCAGTGCACAGATACACTGCACCTCCTAGTGGCCTCAGTCTGATACCACATCTCAAATTAGCCATAAGAGGGGCTCTGGTCCTTAGTGAATGTCTTAATATGGCAAGACTGAGGGGCATTATTGGATGGGGGAAGCTTCTGTACCTGCTCTGTGGCTGAGCGGGGAACTGCAGGATCCACTTAAATCATCTGGGGGCTGAAGTTGTCCATGCCTCAGTCTGAATTTTTTGGAACATTTCATGGATGTCCTTTAAAGGAACCTCTGCTCTCCTTGTGCTGTGCCAATGGTTCTGGATGTCACCTGTGAAACAGGAGCTCAGGCAGCCAGCAGTCACTATTGACGCAAACAGGGCCACATAACTAAACTTGGAGATGTAACTGTGTCGAAGGCAGAAGGGCCTTGCAGAGGCCTTTCATTTTACCCCCACATGTTCTTTGTTCATTATAACTGGAACAGTCATACTTCCTTGTCTGGTCATGTCTGGTTACATTTTCCTAGACGTAAATTACAATGGAGTGTGTCTGACCTATGTGTCATCGTCCCTGCAAATTGCAGCTGCTTCTCTCTCTGCTATTATGGAGCTCATTGTTATATAAGAGAATCATTCTTCCTCAGGCGGCCATCCCCTAAGCCCCCTGTGCAGAAGAGAGGATAGAGCCCGTTCTTTACTAGGCAACTGGAAAAACCTTAGGGATTAGAGCAGCAAAGGTAGCTACATCACGGGGAACTGGAACTGGCCTGGGGCTTAGGGAGCCAGTCTCTGGTTCATGATGAAACTGGTCAGGAGGGGAAGCAACACAGGAGGATTTGGGCAATGAGAGACTTTGGTCTTGACTCGGTCACTTAGAGTTGTTCCTCATTTCTCTAACCGGGGCAATGTTCCTGCTAATTGTCTCCATCCGTGTGCAGGATAAATTTTGTTAAGCCCACTGAGGCATGTGCAGATGTGCACCACCGGTAGAAACACAGGCTGCCTGCTGTGGGTGCTCTGCTAATCAGCTGGGCAGCAGATGACTCTCTCCTGGGTGGCTGCCCAGGTGCTCAGCTTACAGGGAACACTGCTGTCGGGGAGAGGCGCTTTACTCTTAGAGGTACCAGCCTTGTGGAGAGAGGTAAACATGAGCTCCCAGCCTTGATTGGGGCTTTCTAGATGCATGTCCTATGGCACGCATTTCTAGAGGTTAAGGAGCTGTTGATGAATGGAAGGATGGGGATGGTGGAAACAGCTGACATGATCTGTATCAGCTGTTTAATCCAGATCTCCAGGGGGACAGATGCTTTAGATGGGAGGAACTCTTTGCTGCCATCTATTGGAGAATAGGGGGAAGTGCAGCGATTGAGTGAGAGATTTGCATACAATTTCTTCCCAGAATTCTTTTAGTGAGACGTTAGGAGCCACTTTAAGTACACACATACTCTTTGGGTAGTGGAACTGTATGGGAAGAGAGAAATGCGGTCCTACCTCGAGGCAAAGTTTCTGCTCAGGGACTTAATTCGGTACTGGTTTCCCATCCTTAAATGATCCTGCATTCTGGTGATGACTCTTTGTTACAGCCGTTGAGAACAGGGACAGGTCTGAACGGACTCCAGTGAAGCTTCTGACCCAGCTCCCTAAATTTATTGTAGCTGGATTTTGTGATGGAACCTCCATATAGAAGCACTTCAGCACTTCGGGCCGGACTGAGTGCACCATGAGCCTACACAATCCACTGACACCAAACTGTGTGTGGGGTTTAGGGAATGGGAAGGGGGGAAGCAACATGGTAAAGGGACAGCCATCAGAGGGCACCAAGTCAGAAGGCTACTGCCAAAGTACCAGGGGAGAGTTCTGGATCATTCATAGAAAGGGTTTCTGTATTTTCCAAGCAGATGCTGGGTTTCTGTTTCTGTTTCCTCCAATAGAGATTTCTTTGGTCCATAAACAGACACAGCGCTAGTGAGAGGGGAAGAATTGCTCCGTGGAGGTGCCCAGGAGAGAGGATACATTCTAGGTGGAGGGCCACACATTAATGGTGGTGAATTTTGAGAGAGACACCCCTCAGCTACGATCCAGGCCTTTGTTGCTGCCAGCAACACCTGGCAGAAGGGTTACATAAGTTGCAATTAATGATTCCATTAATTAAAATGATTCCATTAAAGCTTCAAAAAGAGCTTCAAAACCCAGTATCACTGGGCTGTGCAAAGTGGACTCAAGAGTGGTAGGCTAGCAGAGATGCTGCTCAACACCAAAGGCTGTTCTATCTGTTCTACATAGCGGCTGTAGTACCATCACAATGCTCTGGACAGCAGCCTGGCATGATCTGAAGGGAGAGGGAGGATACTCTAGCAGTTAAAATTTGCTTTTCAGCTTCCTTGGAAGATGCAAAAACCAAGCGCATCACATGTATTATTTTTGCTGTGTATGTCCCTCTGTCTGTCTGGGCAAGGTTCTATCATGTTCTCCCCACCAGATTCTGGAAAATTCTACAACATTCTACAAAGCTCCACAGTATTCTGCCAAATCCTTCAGCATTCTAGTACATCCTACATCGCAAACCAGGGATGATGATCATTCTGTTAGGGAACTTTGCACTGCATGATGGTCTTTGCAATGGAACCTGTTTCTTGGTGTATCAGGTGGTTAATGGACAGTTTCTGAAAGCAACTATTGCAGGAACAAACTGTATTACACTTATTTCATACACCACACTCCAACCTACTGACAATATGTTTCTATTTGTGTGTCAGAGACATCGGCCGTGTCTTCACTAGCCCCAAACTTCGAAATGGTAGTGTAGACATGGCCATCAATTCCCGGTTCCGCTCACTTTTGCCTTGACCACCACCAAAGCTCGGGGCAGACACTACAAAGAGTTGGTGTCTACCTATAGGACCCTGTCTTCATGCATGAGCAACTCTGTGTTGCTGCCTTTCGTGTTGGCAACCCAGACAACATCTGTTTTGACTGCCTCACAGTGTAGACAATAAGACTTAGAAGGAAGTCTATCATGAAATTTTGTGAACATTGCTTTTTAACTTCTCCAAGCATCAGTTTCTTTGCATCATGATAATAAACAAACTTTGGATGCGTATTACAAGGTTCTGTCTACAACTTTCTTCCAGCCCCACCACTTGCCAGCAGAGCTGCAATGGGGCCTCTAGTTTAATGTTATGTTTGAATGTAATGACCAGGTAAATGCATCATTGCACCACTCTGCTCCCTGCTGGATGGAATTAAAAGTGCTTAGAGCTGATAGTTACAGATCCAATGGTGTTAACAGCTGGTGGAGATTCTCCTTTATGCCTCTGGAGCAGGAGAAGTTGACTTACCTCCATGCATTGGTGGGAAGTTCAGCATGGTCAAAGAAGACGCACACTGACAATGCCAAGCCCTCGAAGACTCGTTACTAAACACTTGCTGGCAAGAGATGCCACTTGATATCCCTTCAAAATAGATCCCACGGAGGAAGGAGTGTGGGAAAAGACCCGTGATTAATAGTCTCTAGATAATCTGGGTTTTCTTTGTTGGGCGATAGTTACAGAGTCTCCTCTGTTCCAGTGCGAATGCTCCTAGAGACCACACCACTACTCTTATGGTGAACGCTTCAATCTACAGTTGGTTCTTACACCAGCCCTGTTACCATATTACCTGCATGCTGTCCCCATCCTCCCACACCCCTGCAAGGTAGCTACTCCCGAGACCCCCTGTGCCTTTCCTAGTGTAAGCAGCTTTGGGAGAGCTGGGTCTCCTTTAAGCAATGTAACTAGGACATGTACAAATAAATAAATGAATAACTAATGGCTAATTACACCTGCAGACCCTCCTGACAGCAGCTTCTCTGTTCCTGACACGTGAAAGAGGCTGTTAATACAGCCCATCCCCACCATCCCCCTCCCCAAACTAGACGAGAAACAAATCCATTATCCAAAGGACATTTGTCTAAACCTCCCCTTTTGTGCCTCGACTATCTAGCGCCTGCAGCTGCCACTTCCTATTCTTCCTATAATTGCTCCCACTCTGGCTAATAATGGATACATAAACCAGGAATTTTTATCATTATTTTGGTATGAATTTTTAAAAATAACGGCTGCATTTTACACAAATGAGGGCCGTGCGAAGTGTAATCATCCTGCTGGAGCCACAGGGAATATGTTTCTTGATACACTGAGCCCCTGGGAGCGGCCTCGGGAATGTGTGTTTTGTACATAAATATGTCAGCCCTTCCCGTGGTAATTCTTAAAGCAAGACTCTCACAATGGGACAAAAAGCAATCCAAAAAGCAATTTACTTTGCCGACAATTTCCTCTCTTCCCAGAGGTGCTGTGGAAGATATTTGTGTGTTTGAAGGAGAGCAAAATCCCCTCCTCCTACCCTGACCAACCTCTGCAACTCCCCAGAAAGGAGTCAAGATCTAGGGATTGCACCGTCACAGCCCAGGGCTTTATAGCTCATTGTGATGTCACCAGTTTAGCTTCTCAGTCTCACGGCAGCACTGAGCAAAGGCAGGAGGAGGACAGGCAAGAGAAGACAGAGTGGGCAGCAGTGTTCCTCATAAGCTGAGTGCTTGAGTGGCCATCCAGGAGAGATTCAAGTGCTGCTCGGCCACCCATAGCTGACAGCCTTTGTTGCCATTGGTGGTACACATCCGCACATGCCTTGGCAACCTTAACAAAATTTAGTCCACACACGGATGGGAGAAAACAGAAGGAACACTGGTGGTCAGTGGATAGGGCACTGAACCGGGACTCAGGAGACATCAGGTGTTTTTTAAAGCTTTGCTGTAGGCCCACTAGGTGGCCACGGCCAAAACTCTTCACCTGTCTTTCCATTTCCTCTCTCATCATTTGCCTACCTTGTCTGTTTGGAGGATGATCTTAGGAACTCTGGCTACAGATTTACGCAACACCTGTGCTGGCAACGGGAACAATTAGCACCACTCAAGGAGACGGTTTTCAATGCAGGCACCAGTCCCATAAAGAAATGAAACCACAAACTCATTTCCCATAGGTCATTGAGCAGCTCTCAGAAAGCGATGACAAGCCTGAGATGAATGCGAACCAATAACCTAGAGGTTACAGATCAGTTTAATTCCTTGTGCCATCCCATCCCTTGCAGATGTATACCAGTAAGTATAATAGATTCTGAAACGTCCCAAGTGAGAGTCCTCCCTCATATAGCCTGGGCATTGCTGCAATATCCCAGTCAGCCAGCCGCAAGCCTCAGGGGAGTGGGAGAGGACCAGGAATCGAGCTGAGGTGATTTGCTGTTTGTTGATGGAAACCAGTGTGCTGACAGAGGAGACAAGGGGGGCAAAATGAGAAAGGCAATTCAAACAGAGAAAAAATGTGACTGGAACTAACAACTATATTTGAGGTTTGGGAATAAAGATGCTTAACCTGGAGGAAAGGCCAGAGGGCTGAGTGACTGCAGTGGGAAGATCTTTCAGCACTTTTCTCCATATTGCTATCTCTTTGGAGCCTGGGATCAGTTTAACTCCTCCTTTCCCCCAGTCATAGAAACAGAAGAAACACAGAGCAAACTGAGTCAAACACCTCCCAGGGGCATAGCTATTGAAAGGGCAGAGCTGAGAAGGCTGAGCTGTCTCATGAAGGAGAGAGAGGTGCCCAAGTCACTGCATAGGCATGCCAAGAGCTTTGGACTAGGGCTTCTGCCTTCCTCACCTTCCCAGGGTGAGCTGAAGTCAGAGGTTTGTCCCCAAACCTGTTCCTTTGTCACAACAGCAGAGAGCAGTAAAATGATGATTTCTCATCACTTCCTGCTGTGTGCAAATCAGTAAGGTGTGTTGCCTCAACTATTGGTTGCTCAGATGTGGAAATCCTTCATTAATAACTATGCCACTAGCAGAAAGCTGGGGATTTGGCCATGCTAAGAGACCAAAGACCAGTGCTCCAAGGCAGGATGGATGGTTTTATTTTCTTGGGAGGCTGTTTTTATGGCCAGCTAGATGTTAAAGTTTGACTGCTCATAAAAAGGTTAGAAATGCAAGGACTATTTTTTTTCAAAATTTCATTAAAATTTATTGCATATTGTCAGAAGTGACCAGGAATTTGTGGCATGTCTGTTTTTGGCTATCATCTTGGGACATTTTGAAAGATTCACATTTTCAAGATTTCTTAGCTAGGGATCTAGGAAGTGAGGCACTCAGTCACTTTTGAAAATGGAGGGCAAAATTACACTTTCATTCTGGGACTATTTGCCTTTCCTCCTTCCATTTGACCTTCTCCAGTGTTTTCACATCTGAACTAGCCAAATGTTGGGGGGCGGGAACCCACCCCACTGACACGCCCCACCCCACTGACATCTCTTGATGATCTGACTGATATGTGCAGGAATTTGATTTTGAATGTTAAGTTTCAAGAGTGTTACGGCTTACACCCAAAATTAGTATCAGCAAAGAACCTTTTCCAGGCTTTTTTGTCACTTTTTGGTAAAATACCATAACTTTTCCATGGTTGCTTTGTGTGTGAAATTTGGCCGGTTAAGCAACATCAAAACCAAATGCAAAACTAGCTGGATGCTAAGATTTTTTAACTTAATTGTGATGGATTCATGAAATCCTAGCAGGTCTATAGTAAGTCTGTCTGCTTCTTCTTAAGGATACCACGTTCCTCTTAGTTTTGTTTTCTAAGTTATAATATTTGACTGTTGCGTAGAACTTACCAGCTGAAGAGCTCAAATAATTTTATAAACATCTGTAAATGTGGCATAAAATCCTAACCTGCCTGTGAGCTAAGTATCTCCATTTTAAAGAGAGGGAAACTGAGGCACAGAGCTAAATATGACCAAGGAAACATAGTGAGAGGTAGAAGTGGGCATAAAACTGGATTTCTTCAACCACAGCTATGGAATTAATTAAGCTCAGGCCCAGCCTTCTGTTTATCCCAGTTTGTCTCTTGATTTTTGTTTTGTTGTCTCTTTTGTGTGCCTGTGCATTCAGGGCACGTCCCTGGTGTGTGTTTGTGAATCCCTGGCCCCATTCTATAAGTTAAAGCATATGCTTGGCTCATGTACAAGTCTTGTGCCATCCCCTTATTGCAGTTCTGCTTGTGCTATAATGGTGGAGTGTATTTTAAATCTGTGTGCATGGGTAATGTGGCTTTTAAGCCTACCCATGGAAGGTTTAGTGTTAAGTTAATTAACACAGAAGGACTATGGTGCAGGAAGAAGCAGTATAAGCAGAGTAATAGTCCTAGTGTCACACAGTTTCGGCGGTGCCAGATGGTCCCATTATACAGTGAAGACTAGAAGGGCTAAGCAAAGATTTGTACAGTTCTTGAGTATCTAATGATTGAATCACCAACCAATAAGGCCTTTCATTTGCTCTTTGAGGGGCAACTTCCATCTTGGAGTCCTCTAGATTACTGGTGTGAAGTGGCCTCAGTGAGCAATGCAAAGCAGGGCTGCATGAGTGTAATGGAGAGCAGAATTTGATATATTGTGTCTTGGTGCCCAGAGCTTGGGCTCATGGCTGCCTTAGAAGCACTTTCTGGCTTCATGAATCAACCAATTTCATTAGCCAGCTAGGAACAAATAACAGACCAGATCCTGAACACCTTCAATAACAAACTCCCACATTCAATATACTGGATATTTTGTCTGCATAATGATGGCAGGATCTGGCCAAGTCATAATAGTTATTTGATTATAAGATTTATATAGTTAAACTAAAGCTGGCAAAAGCTTCCCTTACAGGAGAAATAAATCTCCCTATTCCCTGAAATTTCCCTTCCCAGCCCTGTTTGTTATGCTCCTCCCTTGGATTACCACATGGCCACATTTTATCTGGCTATGCCCCATAAACTAGATTCCCTTTGTTCAGATACTTGATAGATATGAATAGGAATGGAGGACTTAAACCCTACAATGAGTTGATGAGAGGGCACCATTCATAGTGCTACAGAAGAGAAAGGTGAAGCCCCAAAGTTGCCTTTCCACTTAGCATAGCTCACCAGCTTTTGCAAAATGCCACAAGGGAATTGATCCCCATAATTGTGTGTCAAAAGCATGTTTCTCCAGTGTTTGTTTCCTGGCTGACCAAAATATTTGCATCAAACCGGGTTGGCACAGCTCCTGGGACAGAATCCTCCAGACTGACAACATAATGAGAAGAATTCTCCAGAGTCTTGTGCAGAACCTGGGGAGGCATTCAGCTTGTTAGCTTCCCCCTGGGGCAACATTTCCCATGCACATCTTTGGATGTGGTAGCATGTGCAAAAACCCTTCCTTTATAATGAAATGCTAATGTCATTTCTGGAGTAATAAGAGCCTTTGTCCACCCTACATACCCATATGCATGCAATGCTCAGCACTTCAGCACCACACTCACAAACACACTCACCTGGCTCAGCAGAGATTGCTTACCTACATTACACACATGTACCATGCATCCTTTGTTCTGTGCTTTGTTTTTTTTTCTAATGATGTGCTTTCTGTATTGAACAATAATGTCCACCGATGTTATCTTTACTTGTGATACCATTAACACCCTGGATTGTTAAAAAGCGACTCTCCATTTACAGCGCTGTTTATTTTCAGTTTTAATTTCACTTGAATGTGAAGAATGAAACTGAGACTGGTCCATTTCACTTTTATTTATAGTAAGTCTCATTTTTAGCATTCTTAGTCAGTTTGGGGATAAAAAAGATCATGGAATAATTTAATTCCACCCCTGCTTCCACGAAGTGGTCTTTTTTCCCCCTTTGATTCTTCTGAAACTTTTGAATATGTCTCAGGTCATGTTAGATGTTGTAAATCCCCATTTGAAGAAGAAGAAGAAAAATTACCAATCCTTTGCCACTTAGGGCTAGACTACACTAGAAGTGCTACAGTGGTGCGGCTGTACAGCTGTAACACATATGATGAAGATGCTCTATGCTGGTGGGAGAGACCTCTCTATTCAACCTCATGAAACCACCCCCATGAGAGGCAGTAGCTCTCTTGGCAGGAGAAGCACTCCATCCAACACAAGCCTGTTCACACTGGTGTTTGGGTTGGTGCAACCAATGTCACTCGGGGCATAGCTTGTTCAGACCTGAGTAACATAAAAGTTACAGGGCTGTAAGTGGTAGCATGTACAAATATTTAGGTCCTGATTTAGCAAAGCACATCTGTACAGCCTTCCTTCTAAAGATGCAGCAATAGAGCTATAGCAAAAACTCTGTTATCCAGCATGGGGGGTGCTGGTGAATTGAATATCCTGGTTAACTGAAAGTTATACTTTACCAATGGAATACGAATTTTCAAAGAATTAGAATACAATCAAATGAATTAGTATAAAATAGTGCTAAGGTATTCCCAATCCAATGGTGGTATAACACTGCAGAGTGGCTGATTTCTCAAAGCATTTAGGTATACACAGGTAAAGTTCTCTTCACAGTAGGTTCTTTATGACACTCCATGCCACTGTGGGCAGTGCATGGCATACACCCAGATCAGTAAAAATATACTTAACACTAACAACTATATTGACCATAATTTAGTCTTTCTTTGATGATTCAGAAGGCACTTCAGGACCTTGCAGTGCCTTGGGGCTCATCATCAACATCAATTATCACTGTAGATGTAGAAGGTGTAGGAGACTGGGCTGAATCTGTAGTGACCCTATGATATACTCTGGAAGCTGCTTTTTGAATAAATCCCTGATTTCAGTTGTTTACTTGCCTTCTGCCTCTTTTGCACAAAAGTGGAGCGCAGAGTGTGCAATTGCATGACTTGATGGGCAATACCCAGTTACTAGATTAAAGATTTGTATTGAGAGACATCAGAAAAGCCAGTTATTGAGCTTTCTAGTTAATTGAGTGCCAGATAATGGAGCTTTTACTGTACTCACATGCTTAGAGTAAAGCATGTGGTTGTTTTTCTCTATGGGTTTTTAATCCATGACCTACGAAAATTCACAAACTACAGTGTGTATTTATTTAATAAAGTTGCTTGCAATAGTTAATCAACTATATATTTGAAAGAGTTTGTCTGCCTGTCTGTTTGTTCAGGAACCCTTCCAAAATGGTAAGGGTTGGGACCACGACATTTGGTATGCAGCTTTCACTTATAATGCCTTAAAGCAAGGTCAGAGTTTAGGTGTGCCGGGAGAATGGGGTATGCCTGGAATGGGATTGTTTCTCATAAAGCCATACAGAAAATAGACACAATCACCAGAGAGGTGAAAGGGGCTGTCTGGGGGGCATGCTCTCACCCTGGGCTGGGACTATTCTAGCTCTGTCTCCTCGCCCCCTCCAGCGCACGTGGGGGGCTGATGCTCCCTCCCTGATTTGTACGGGAACATTGCTGACAGTTTTCCTTCATCTGGGAGCAAGGGGAAAGAGCACAGTTTGCTGCAGTCCTCACTCTGCCTGGGGAACACAAAGGTGGCAGATGAATCTGGACCTGCCCTAGCCGAAGGATGTGCACCTGTCCCTTGGCTGTGCCTGCTGGAGTTGCAGCAGCCACAGAGAGGCATTTCTCACCTGGACCCAAGATGCTGCAGTGAGATAGGGCTGGGGTAGTCCTCTCCCCTGAACCCCTCATCTCCAGTCCCACCCCAGAGCAATGATTTCAATGAGGTATGTAGATTTTCATATTATTCTCCAAAAAACAAAAATTAATTGAGTTAAGAACTCAAGCAACACTGGGTAAATCTTTTAGTATAATCCAACCCATGAATTATAATTGCTTGAGATTTTATTGGCAAGTACACCAGTGGAAACTTTGATGGAAGTGGAATTTGGGGTAACCTTTTCCTTCCTGATATGTATCATACCAGTAAAGCATCAGACCACCTGGCACACTTTGGTTCCACCAGCAGTCTTCACATCAGAGACTCTCAGTGCTGGTGTAAACTAAAGCATGCTGGCAGTATTTTATGAGCTGGAATGTTGGGTTGGGAATGGGGTGGGCTGTAGGTTAAACCTGATGTGCATTCACAGAGCTGTGTGTGCTACCGAGGTCTGGAATAGCACGAGGTACTGCTGGATAAGACTGAGCTGCACTAGCTGAGCCAGGTGATACTATAAGCTTGCAGGCTACCTGCCGCTTCTATATCTTGTTCTATTCCTTTTCACTCTGTTTTCATGAGCATCAGTTTTATCCCAAAATACATCAAGCAAATAAGATGCTATTCAGGGTGTACCTTTGGTACAGGTCCATTTCAGTGCTAAAGACTAGAACAGGAGAGTAATCTTTAGTGGCAATAGAGATTGGAGGTCTCCATAATTGCTCAAGTTCCATCCGCGTGCTCTCTGATGTGCTACTTAACCGCCTGACTCAGGCACAGTGTGCAGTTTTTCCCCTTTACTCTTTATATAGCTGGAAAGAAAATAATCCCTCCCTTGCTTTAGCTTTTGCTGAGCCTGAGCTGCGTCTCTTTCACACACAGGGTGAAGTGTGATCACAGCTAAGTGACGCCCATTAGACCCTATAAAATTAGGATTAGTCAGGATGGCTTCCTGCATTAGATCAATTTAAGTCACTGGCTGGTGGCAAGGAGTGAGATTCTGTTCTCTGCTAATGGGGGTGTGTTTTTCTGTAACAGGATATGGTGTGAATATTTTTTGTCCTTAAAGGAATTCATTCTGCTTTCTGCCTGCCTCTCCTATTGCCTTATGAAACCCAGCATGTTTTTTTTTAAAAATTGGGATCTTTTAAGTTGCTATTGATATTTTTAAGGCATAAAGAGGGTATGTGGTACATTTCAAGCAGTTCTACGGCAGAAATTTCTCCATATAGCAGCTAATGGTAGGTATATTGCCGCAAGCAGCAGGAGTGGGATAAGGCAGGATTCAGGGTGTGATGGTTTGGCTCTCAGTCTCCTGCAGCAAAGGCCCAGAGTTGGGGTAACTGTCCCCTTCACCTCAGCAGAGTAACACAGATGCAGATCACAGCTCTCAGCGACTGGAACGTGAGAGCCTCTGGAAGCACAGCTCTTAAAAGGGACCAAACCCCCCAATAAATCTGTCTTACACTGTACAAACGCTTTACACAGAGAAAGCACGTAGATTTCACTCTTTTTTAACAATGAAAGCAAGACTGGCAGATATGCTCCTCTCCCTCATGGGTAACAATTATTTACCCCAGGTTTGACAATGAGCCACAGTGTTAAGTACAAGATTTACGTGGTGTTACCTGGGTCCTTAACTCAATTAATTTTTTATTTTTCTTCAGTTAAATCCTTGCTCTGGGCTAGGGCTTTAAAGGTCATCTTAAGACAATCTTTGTTTGTTTCCCATCTCTTAAACAGAATTTCCCTGAGGCAGGAATCCTTTGTTCAAGTCTTCCCATGCCCATAAGAAAATATCAAATTCAAGATTACTTCCAGCCTCAGGTGGTGTGGTCACATGTCTTGGTAGGACCAGCCACAGTTTGGGCTCACAGGAAAAACAGTCAATCACAGGGGCTAAGTCTACACTAGCCCCCTCATTTCAGAAAGGGCACAGTAATGAGGCAGTTTGGAAGATGCTAATGAGGTGCTGACATGAATATGCAGCACCTCATTGGTATAATAGCGGCCACATGCAATTTGAAAATGCTGCTCTTGGAACACACAATGCCTGCATAGATGGGAGCCTTTTGCAAGGATCCCCCAGACTTTGAAAGTCCCTTCTTCCTAAAACCAAACAGGAAGAGGTGCTTTCAAAGTCCAGGGAGTCCTTTCGAAAGGCCCCCGTCTACATGGGTGGCATGCGTTCTGAAAGCGGCACTTTTGAATTGCGTGCAGCTGCCATTATGGTAATGAGACACTGCATATTCATGTCAGTGCCTTGTGAATGTCATGTAGATGTAGCTAGAGAGGTAGCTGTGTTAGTTTGTATCATCACAAAACAAAAGAAGCAGTTCTGTACCATTTTAAAGACTAACTTTAAAGACTAATACATTATTTTGCTAGTCTTTAAAGGTGCTATATGACTGCTTGTTTGTTTTTAAGAAAAACAAAATCATTCACAGGTCATTGTCATGAGCACCGGCTCATAAATTCCTTAAATACTATGAATGGCTTTCACTGGAAGATTTAGGTGATGTCTACACTGCATGATTTTTTTTTAATGGCAGTCTTTTTGACCTCCCAAAGTTGAAATAAGTAAAGTCAAAAAATCACATTCTCACGGCCACAGCATTGTGAAACGGAGCATCCTCATTTACAGCCACAGTTTCCAGCCATAGCACTGCCAAAGGAGCATTCACACACCCTGAGAATAGTTGTGCATTGTTCACACGTACTCATTTTTGACCTTTAAGTGGGAGGGGGTCAACAAAAGTCTTTTGCAGAGCTGGAGTTATTATTCTGAGGGAAAAGCCCTCTTATCTCAACTTATCTGACTTCCCCCTCTCCCCCAGCAAAAGTAGACAAGCCCTCAGATTAATAAGCAGGTTTACACTTCATATATCTAACTTCACCTACAAGAATGATACAGGCACACAAATAGAATACACACATTCAGGAGATCACAGGGTCTTGAATGATAGGTTACTTGCCCTTTTTTGCATAAAGTCTATGTGAGTTATGCATCTTCATATTCAAAAACATATTCCCATATAAATATGGGGCACAGAATCACATGGGGATCTGGGGTGTAGATTTGGAGGGGGCACCAACCTGCTAAAAGTGGATCTGTGAGGAGTAGGGCACTAGCAGAGAGTGTTAAGTGTGGACTGAAGTCTAGGGAGGAGGTAGAACTGGCAGGACAGGGAGCCAGGCATATCAATGGCACTTTTAAGAGAGAGCACAGGTACCCCTTTACCTTTCTCTTTGGCCATTTGGTCGCTGTGAATTTGAGCCCTGTTTGCACTTATTGAAACATTGACTCAGACCAGAATCTCAAACATGAACTGCCCAAGTTCAGATTCTGATCTCCCCCCTGGTTTGACCCAAAGACAAATTGGGTTTATTTTGCAGATGGAGTTCAGATGTGCTGCTACAATGACTAGCCTCTTTCAGAAAGAGTGCACAAGAGGTCGGCACCACAGAAATCAAACCCTGGTCCTGTTATGGCCTTGAACTCCAACTCCCAAACATAGTCTAGACCTTAATCTATTTAATCTGCAAGAGGAAGTGGCAACTAAGCTGACCATAACTCTTTGTTCGCCATGGGCCTGGCAGCACTTCCCATCATATGTATAACAATGACGCATGAAGAATGAAAGAGCACAGGTGACCTGGCCTGGGTATTCCATGATCCAGAGTTAAACGTGTTGAGAGAAGGTCAATGCTTATTTTCGTGCAAACATCTCACTCATCCATAATTTTCAGTGGGTGGAAATAGCCTGGTGAGTCAAGAGAATGAGGGTAGGCTCTCAGAGCAGTGGTGTCTGTTTAATTCAGATTTAATGGAATAGTAATTGTATATTGATTAAATACCAATATGTGATTAAGAAGATATTCATTGAGCTTTCCCAGCCTGGCCAGGACTTCTGCATGCCCATTATGACATGGTTAAATTTCACTAAATGTGTTTGCAATAACCACACTCTATTTGATTATTAAGCAATAACTCTCTTTATTGAGTCTAAATTGAATCCTTATTTGAGAGACTTCATTTAGAACCTTACTGGGAAACCCAACTTACAGAACGTAGAACCAGCTCTTTCTCCTGGAAGGTGATACACAATGTACATTCTTTCTACATTCAAGCATAATAGTGAATTTAGCCTAGGGCTCACTGGCCACTGCCCAGCTGGACACTTGATTACCTGCAGTACCCAGCATCACTGCCAAGACACAACCCTCCATTCTCTATTAAACTGAAATCCACCAGACCTGCTGCCCACCTGCTGCACGATGTGCAATCATTCATTTAAATGCACCCAAAGCATTCTTTCTTTTTATCTGTTCTTGTGCACTGGACAGACATCCCACTGAGTCCATGACATGACCCCAAAGGGCTTTTCTTCTGCAAGATCATAGCCCAAAACAGTGGTAGGCAGCCTAAGCTAGCAAGTGGCTGCATGTGACCCATTGGGGTTCTGTGTATGGACTGCGAGACATTTTGTTTACCAGTTCCCACATGCAGGGTTACCAGATTCCACTGGTTTCTGTCCATAAAATTTTTTTCCTACAGGTTGAACCTCTCTTATCTGGTTCCCTCAGGACCTTACCAGTGCCACACAAGAGAATTTGCCAGATGACAAGTGGTCAATATTGTCTAGCAGCAGTACCAACACTTCCACTGTATACTGGGCACTTAAAAACAGTTAGGAGTGAAGTACAGCTAAATAACAGCACAGAGCACTGAAAGCCAGGACTGTTGTCTGTAAACAAATTTTATGGGACCCCAGGAAACTTGACCATACCCATAAGAAGTGGTTGTCTGGCTAACTAAAATCATGTTTCACTTCGGAGTTTGCTGGCTGTGAGTGTTCCATATTAGACAGGTTTAACCTGTACTGGTGTCACTAAAGTAATCCTCACGTGAAGCAAGGGCACATGAAGTGAGGTGTGTACTGATTACACTCTACATTGATTATGAGAGCTGTGCATTTCCTCTGCATTGCTATGGTTCGGTCAGCACACTTTGCAAATTCTAGGTGCACAAGTTCAGTTAGCAAAACTACTCTATCCTGGGAAAGCAGCAGAAATGTAGCACTTTAAAGACTAACTGAATTATTTATTCCATGATGAGCTTTTGTGGGACATCCCACGAAAGCTCATCACCGAATAAATCATTTTGTTAGCCTTTAACGTGCTACATTTCTGCTGCTTTGTTTTGTTTGAGTACAGACTAACATGGCTACCTCTGTTTCTATCCTGGGGGACTGTCTTGGTTACAACAAGCTTGCAACCCACTGAGATAAAGAAGGGCCACTTGTGTGGCCCACTCACAAGCCCCATCACTGGCCTAAAACTTCTGCACAAATGTTTCAAAAAGCTTGCTGGCCAGGTAGCATAGTCTGGCTCTCTAGCAACCTTACCTTAAATGTTTGCAACTCCCCAGAGCTGGAGCTATACTGAATGCACCCTGAAAGCATGGCGGTCTCAGCACCCATGCAACAATTCCTTGCATCTCCATCCAACAAGCACTGGATAGTAGGTAACTGGATTATTTTCAAAGCCGTCTCTACTTCAGTCCTGGTCCATGGTATTAGCAATATTCTTCTAAGAGCTTTCAGGTGTGCAATTTGATTGGTTGTTATATTACCTCAGAATACCATCGTGATTCGTTCTGAACAAGAACCAGCCTAAGTATTTATACGATACCATTAGCAAAGTCTGTAATTGTCACGGCCTCTAGATGCTGTGTGCTGTGGCTGGCAGGCTGAAGCATGGAGCCATCATCTGCATAAGCATGTGGTGACATGGGTTGGGGTAAACCCCATCCTTCATTCAGGATAAAGGTATGACAGTAATGTCCAAAACCCAGGCACATCAAAACCTAGAGTGGAGGCCAGCCCCTGTGGCTCAATGGGTTTCAAATGCAGGGGCTAGGGGCTGGACCTGGGTGCATGTCTGGGTGCGTTTGGCTGGGGGCAGGACAGGGCACAACTTTCATAGGAGGAGAGATTAAGACGACTTGGACATTTCAGCTTGGAAAAGAGATGACGAAGGGGGGATAAAATGGAGTTCCATAAAATCATGATTGGCATGAAGAAGGTGCATGCAGAAGTATTACTGATGTGACGCCTTTATGGAGCACATGAACCCAAGTCCACCAATAAATTTAACAGGCAGCAGGTTTAAAACAAACAGAAGGAAATCTTTCCTACAGCACACGATCAGCCTGAGGAGCTCATTGCCAAGGAATGTCGCAAAGGCAAAAGCTATAACAGGGTTCAAAAAAAGAGAGACATTAATGGAGGAGATCAATGGCTATTAGCCAGGCTGGTCAGGGATGCAACCTCCATACTGTAGGTGTCCCTGACTACTGACTGCATGGGTGACAGTGGATAGATCAATTAGTGATTCACTGTTCTGTTCACTCCCTCTGGGGCACATGGCATTGGCCACTGCCGGAAGATGGGACACTGGGCTAGATGGACCATAGTAATACTAACACTAGCTCACCCCAACCCATTATGGCGGTTCTCAGCTATGTCTACATGGGCAGTCCTGCCTTTTCTCGACAGAACAGGTGAACAGTTGCTCTTTAAACACTGGAAGCCCTCCCTGTCAATGGAAGTGTCTACACAGGCACTCTGCCAACAAAACACTGTCAACAGCAGCATTGTACGTGATCCGGGAGAGGTATAATGATGCTGGCTGAACAGCTGAGCGTTGTCAACAAGCTCTTGACTTAGCGCTTTAACCATGTAGACGCTCAGTGAGTTTTGTCGACAGAAGCTGCCTGTTTAGATGCGGCTGTTCACGTTTTGATGAGAGGCAGAAGCAATCAGAAAACCAAAGAGCCAACAGAGAAGAGAATCGTGTGGCCTTGAGGAAAGCAAAGATATAATTGGGTACAGAACCCTGGCTAGAAAGGCCGGTTTGGAAAAGCAAGCAAAGGAACTGTCTCCTGCTGTGTTCGGGGAAGCAGAACAGGCATGCAATCTGTGTGAATAGACAGGACTATGTCAAAGAAATACACGGCTCTCACCTCGCTTTCTCCTTCTGTTGGGATCAGTCTGCAGGGCTGTAAGCTTTGGCTATCTGCTCAGGTCCAGGGGAGCTAGTCCTAATAAGTCTTTATGCTGGACTACGGAGTTTGCCAGATGCGAGAGCTCTGCATTAGAGAGGTTCAACCTGTACTGGTGCCTTGTGGGGAGGGGTAGCTCAGTGATTTGAACGTTGCCCTGCTAAACCCAGAGTTGTGAGCTCAACCCTTGAGGGGGCCATTGGTAATCTGGGGCAAAGAAATTAAAATAAACAAACAAACAAAAAAACCAAACCCCTAAGGGATGGTGATAGGTCCTGCTGCGAGTTCCAGGGAACTGTACAGGTGACAGACTTGCCAGGCCCCGGGGCAGGATTGTGGGGGGGCCAAGCTCTGTGCATCCAGAAGGGAAGGGGCCTTGGGTGGGAGGGGCAGGGCTGGGGACCAGCTTCCCCCACCAGCCGCCTATCAGTGCCATCAGGAGTGTGCCGACTGGAGCTCCAGTGGTGATTTTAAGGGCCTGGATCTCTGGTTGCTGCCGCCGCTGCTGCTCTAGTAACAGCGCCAGAAACCCTAGATTCTTTTAAATTACCAGGCCACATGACCCCTCTCCCTTTTGTCCCCATGTCAGCAGGCCTGGTGGGGAAAGTGAAACGACAGCTCAGCGCTGCAGTCCCACCTCTTGCATCTGCGATATGAGAATTAATTCCTTTCAGGATAGTGTCGGCACTGTGATCGCAATAGTGCTCCCTTGCAAATAGCGGCCAGCTGTTTTTCTTTCATTGTACTCTGAAGCGGGGCTGGTGGGCTCCTGCCAGCATGGGTTCTTTTCTGGGGTTTTCACCTTTTGGGCACTGGTCAAGGGTGGGAGTGATGGAACGGAATTACCATCCGGGGACTGTTCAACAGAGCATATGAAACAATCTGGCCCACATCACGAACCCCACTGAGAGGCGCCTCGTTCCCCCTAACTGGCAGGCTCAGAAAAATGGCCAAAAGCTGAATGAGCTGCGGCGACTGAGCACCCTTCTTCGCCAGAGACCCACTAGTGGAGCACCATGGGGGAAGCTTGCCTTGACACTCTGTTGCTCCTCTTCTATGGAAGAGTAGAAGATGATGGTCTCCCAGCTGGGCAAGGAAGCATTTTTTCCCAGCAAAAAATTACTTTGAATACAAAATGTGCAAAGAAGTGTGGTGGAGAAGTTCTTCCTGTGCCCCCTTTCTCTGGGGAAACATCCTGAAAGGACCCCTTCTACCATGCTGCTCAATGGACTCTCCTTGTTTGCTAGTCCCCCTGCTTGGGTCTATCTGTAGCCACCTGTTGGCTCTTGTCTTATTCTGAGAGATTATAACATTTGAGGTAGGTACCCCCATTGTGTTCTGTGTCCAGACAGTGCCCAGCACAATGGAGTCCTGGCCTGTGACTTGGATCCCAAGGTCATACAAATAGTAATGATAATAATTAATAATGAGGCAGAGAGAGGGCCACAATTGGAACACCTCATCCAAACCCACTAGAACTGGGGATGTTCAGATAGAGATTGGAACCGGAACTAAACAACTTAGGCTCATGTCCACTATAGAGCAGAGAAATTTGCATAACGGCCATAAGGCCATACCTATGCCTTGGAGTTGGACAGGAGTGAAATCTCTGATCTTGGCAGTTCTGGGGCTCCTCCTACCAGGGTGGCTTCTCCAAAGATCCTGTTGAATCTTTAGGCAGCAGGGGGCTCAGGCTTGGTTACAATTTTCTATGGAATATCCAGAAGGTGCTGTTCCTGCCAGCATCTTGACAATGAATTATTTATGGACAACAGGATAGCAACACGTGCCAATTTATTAGGTTTATAATGAACTGTGCTAATCCCTTGGTGTGTATGTGAACACCTTTATTCTTTTGTCTTCACTTCCATGCCAAGCAGGGGAGAGCTGCTCGTAGGGTGGCCAAATATAAACACATCAGCCAATGATTTGCTGAAAAAGCAGAGGCAGAAGATGGTCACCAAGAATTTGGATCTATCAGGAACTGACTCAAATTTTCATATAAACGAGAACTGGAACTAGCAGCCAGTTTGGTTTATTTCCCCATTACACAGCATCTTGGACTGATTTTTTTGACCAAGTCTTGCCATTTGATGTAAAGGATGTACCTCAGGCATCTGTTTATGAACATCTGTAGCTTGTGATGTGAAGACTTTTTAGTAGGCTAGGTCTTGCATCCATATAACAGCACCCTCTTTACATATGTGTTGAAGATCCACAGTTTCATCTTGACAAATATTATCTGTGAACTCCAAACGGGACAAAGAGTCTTGAATGCAGCTGTTGCTTTGCTTATCCTGGCACTGATATTCTTGTCTGTTCTTCCATCTCTGCCCATTATATTCCCCAAGAAGATGAACTGCTCCACTACTTCTTGGTCATCCCCTCCCAGTGTAATAGTGCTGTTGGACTGTTGATCTCACTGGGGATGGCTAGGCCACACTCTCAGAAAACCACCCTCCAGCATAGTCTGTCAAGCTCTCAAACGGAACCTGCAAGGAAAACTCAAAAGAGGAAGACCTTGGACAAAGGGGAGAAGATCTACGGAGATTGAAGGACAACAACTGGGGTACTTCTGGGGTCAGCTACAAGTTTTGTCCTGAGAAAGAGTGAAGTGGAGGAGACTTGGAGATGACCTGTGCTCCACTCACAGCATCTTGGGGTGATAGATGTCTTGGTTTTGTTTGGAAGCAGATGGATTTTGAGGTTTTTATATGGTGCCCATTATCTTGGAATCTGGGTATCTCCATTAGATTGGCAGGATCTGGACTCCTACCCTCAGAAAGGTTTATGTGCAGGCCTTTGCCATACATCTCACTCTGGTAAGGGACAGTGCTCCAGTTACAAAAGACCTGTGACAGAGTCTTTGTTTATTAGAGTTCATCTGCTCCTGCTGTCTATGCAGATTTCAACACTGTGTGTCCATCATTGTTGCATCAAGTCCCCTTTCGGGGGAGCACTAAACTGTTCAACTTCCTACTACAAAGTGGTGGGGATGACTGCAATGCTGTCACTGAGGATTCTGCTCTGAGGTGGCAGGAACAAATGGTCCTGTCTTCAGGCTAGCATTAGAGAATGGGGGATGATTAAAAGTGAAAAATCTCTGACATTGAAGCAGAATGTCTCTCAGCCAAATGTTTTTCAGTTCTCTGGGCAGTCTTTGCAGTTCCGACTGCAGCATCAAGAGCCTTGTTTAAGTTGCTCGGTAAATTGGATAGCTTAAATAATGTATGGGCTTTCTTTCTGGATCGGCATGAACCAGTCTGAGCTGCATCGACTTCTTCAGACTTTGACGTACTTTAGTTTCTTCACTGCCGTTAGAGTTTTTCTCTTGAAGAGTGATCATCTCATACTGAATTTCTGGATCCCACGTTGGAAGACGTCAGGGCAAAGCTGCGCAGACCATTATGCATTTCACAGGGGGTTCTGCAGCTCTGGAATATTCATCCACTTTGGGTCGGTTTCACAGACGTAACCTGTGCTGAAAGTAAAAGAATCAAAATACAAAGCTCCAAAAGCTTCAAGTTTCAGATGATCATTGGCAAGACTCAGGAAGGGATTACTCCTCGTCATTATTTTCTGGGGAGTTAGTTCCTTCCTCTGGTGCTCTGGAGATGGCTAGGGAGGAAGATGTAGCTTTGGAGGTAGAGGGACAGTGCTCTGAGCTGGCACCAAGGATTCTGTCTCACTGGTGTTTGGTCGGCTGGTTCTTGCTCATGTGCTTAGCATCTAATTAATCACCATATGTAGCACATGTAGCATATGTGAGTGCGGGTCACTTGGTTAGCTGAAGTCCTGTGCATCTGACAAAGCAGGTCTTTGCCCACGAAACCTTATGCTCCAAAATATCTGTTAATCTATAAGGTGCCACAGGACCTCTTGTTGTTTTTGAAGATACAGACTCACTTGGCTACCTCTCTGATACTTGATTATCTGAGCATACCTCATCTAATCATTTCTCTGCCATTGCAGGAGCCTTGAGCAGTGGTGCACCTTGGTCCTTCCTGTTCTCAGTCTGTGGTACCTAATCCAGATTGAACCTCTCTAGACTGGCACTCGCTCGTGTGTCAACATCTGTAATCCATCCTGGGTGTGGCCAAGTTTCCTGTGGCCCCATAAAGTGTGTTTCTAGCCACCACTCCAGCTCTCAGTGTTCTGTGCTGTTATTTAGCTGTAATGTCCCCTAAATGTTTTGTAGAATTCAGTGAGCAGTGGAAGTGTTGATAATGCTGGTAAACAATATTGACCTCCCGATGTCTGGCAAATTCTCTCATTCAGCACTGGTCAGGTCCCAAGGGTGGTGGACTAGAGGGGTTCAACCTGTAGCATAGTCTCCCGTGAGACTAATTTACTTTGGTCTCATTTCCATCACTGGATTTACTGTGTGGTTGTGGGGTGGTGTTGGCACAGTCAGAGGGATAATCTAGTGGTCCCTTTCTGAACTTCAACTCTGAAGAAGACAACTGGGAAAGGTGGTGGAAGACAGGAGATTTTCCCCATCTTTCCACTGAAAGGACACAATCAGCTTCATTTTCTAAATCAAGGTCCAGCTTCTCCTCTATTTTTTTTATTTTTGTTTTTTGTAATTCACACTATAGTGTGATCTAGAGTCTAAGTAAGATCAAGCATGCCTCAGTACTGGGTACAATATTGTAAACTATATTCCTTGTCAAATAGTGCTTGCAATCTGAACAGATAAGGTAGAGGCAGGATGGGAGAGAAAAAAAATATCATTATCCCGGTATTATAGATGAGGAACTAACACACATAAATATTAAGTGATTTACCCATGGTCACACAGGAAGTCAGTAGCAGAGCCAGATACAGCCCCAAGAGCTACTGATTTCCTGCCACTGTTTTTTATCCTCTCTCTCCAGGCAGTGCAATTTGGGCCTAAAGACAGCATACCCACCCATGAAAACATCATCCAAACATAAGCTGGACATGGCATTTCTCCTACAGCCCATGCCCCATGGCCAATGGAGGACGAGAGCCTGTTGCAGTGCCCTGGAAACTTCGGAAAGGCATCGTCATGTTTGTGGTATGGCTGATAAAAAGGAGATGTGACTGGGGTGTCCAAGAGCCCTCGATCCGTGGCTGCTGTAATAGCCCCTTCAGCCCATTGCTGAATTTAAATTGCATACTGGGGACTGGCCCTGTGCACAGTGCTTCCAGAATCCCACAAAGCCACCTTGCACGTACTGCTGTGTGTGTCCTAAAGCCACAGACTAGAACTGGGCCACACCATTAGGACAACTCTTATTTCTTCTATTTCATGTGGATCCATTTTTCCTGCTGGGAACTCACTATTTGTCTGAGACATCATTTCACTTTTGTGGATTACAAGTAAATCAATATGACATATTTAAATAGCAACAACAAAGGCTACTCAGTCGCTCTCCACATTTTAAAGCAAGAAGTACGAAGCTGCAGAAATCTGGGGCGCTTGGGTGATTCTGCACCTAACAATACGTAAGTAAAGTGAGTCTCTGGATTATTTTGGCAAACTGCTGCAGAAGGAAAAGGTCCTCCCCTCTCCAGTGCAATTTCCTTTCTTGAAAGGTTTGGACAATTACTGCATTTTACCTTTTCCGCCACAGTGTGGACACTTTCTTCTTCTTAACAGCTTGTCTATGAGCATTTCAGCTTCAGCTTAATGAGAAACGATTGATATTTGCACTTGGTGCGGAGGTTGTGTGGGGAGGCATTTCCACTTGTAGTGCTAAGAAGAGGATTGAAAAAAAATACAAAAGACATTAAAAAGCCCCCAAATGCTTTCTGATCAGAAGGAAGTAGATAAATGCTGGTGGTGTATACCTTCAAAACAATATCCCACAAAACAACACTCCCCAGCATGCACAATTCTTCCCCTGGGGAGAGGATAAGAGAGAACAGATCTCCTGGGATGGATCCTAAGCAAGTCACTTTATGCACTACCAGAAGGGCCTCTAATGCTATGAGGGTGGGATAAGAACACAGAGAGAACAGAATAAATCTGCGGCCATGAGGATGTTGTTACCCACACTGTCTTCCTCGTTACTGGTGCTGGCATGGTCTGAGGAGCAGTGCAACAAGGGAATAGCTTCTGGAGAATGGCACAGAGTGGCAATGGGCAACTTGGGCTAATGAGCGAGTGCATGAGTGGCTTTCCTTCATTTCAGTCATAGCCAAGTTGGTTTCTGGGGAGAGGCTCATTAATGCTCACTGGAGCCACGTATCTAGAATTCGTGGGAATGTGAGTGGGAATGTGCCAATTGACCTTTAGCAGTGCTGTGATTGGATGCAGAGGGAGTGCACGGTTTTCACCATCAATGTTGTGTGCAATCAACACTCACCTCATCCCATGTGCCTTTGCTTTATGTGCAGGGCACTTTAGAAACACCTCTAGGAAGTGAAACTATGCAAGATGGAAACCAGCGGAATCTAGCAACCCTGCATGGGCAAGAGTAAACAAAATGCCTCACAGGCCACACACAGATCCCTGATGGGCCACGTGTACCTGTCAGCTGCAGGTTGCCCACCACTGGCACAGAGCCAGAGGTCCTTTGTGTAAATAGGCCCAATGTCTGATTGCGAAAGAGAAGGAATTACTTGGCATGTTTTGGATTTTCCATCCAGGCAATGGCAGATACATGGTGTGAACCCACTTCATGTTGGCACCACTCTAGGGGCACTATGCCTCTGGCTAACACCCAGAGATGCCCATCAGTGATGGAAATGAAGAAAGCCAATGGTCAGTGTCCCCACTCCTGTTATCCACTGCACCTCAAGCAGGAAAGGCCTTTGCCATGTCCAGGGGGCTGAAAGCAGCAGCTAGGTGCTCTGGGCTGCTTTGCATCATCTGGCTTGGTCCTGCTGCTACTGAAGTCAGATGCAAGCCTCCTGACATCAGCTGGAGCTGCATTAGGCAGGGCAGGCACACTCGTTACAGGTGGATCAGCCTGCTCAGAAGGTGGTTATCTTTCTAAGAGGGATTTCTGAGTCAGAGCGCTCCTCCCTGCCACTGGCGCTTGCGTTACATTGCCTCCGCCTGCCTTGGTCTTTCACAGTCCTGTTTAGCATCCAGAGTGCTCTGCTGTGACAGATCATATCATGCTCAGAACTCAATTCAAGCACAGACTTTGCCTAAGTGCCACTGAAACCCCAGGTCTTGAGTCAGACCAGGAAGTGGGATAATATAGTTTAGATAAAAGCATAACTTTGCAAAATGGTCATGTGGCTAAACCGTGTGCGCACACGCCCGTGTGTTTGCAACACCCCCTCCTGTTCCCCCCTGTTGCAGTGCCGAAACTCTGGAAAGGCGTTGTCATGTTTGTGGCATGGCTGGTCTGCATGCCAGACTGACTTCATGAGCCAGATTCTGCTTTCAGTTACCTGATGTAAATCCAGAACAACTCTGTTGGTTGCACTGGAGTCATTTCAGTTCTACACCAATGTGACCGACATGAGGATCTGGTCCCCCTTCCTTTTATTAGATGTCAGGTAAAAGAATTTCACTGTGCTGGTGTTTTATGAAAATAGAGAAAAGCATGGCACACAGACACTCAATCTCCCATCGGAGATAAAGCGCCTTCCTTAACCAGCTTAGAAAATCAATACCTGCAATTTGATATGAGCATTTATATTCACTTTACTCCTTTCTATCACCAAGCCAAAGAGGGAGATCAGGAGAGCTTCATTTTGCTGAAAACAATTTGCAGAACAGCAGAGTAAATCGTATTCCACCATCTGTGAGTATAAATTCTCCCCACCAATATTCTTTCTCAGACTGTCTACGCTCGCCTGGAAGATCAACCCACTCAGGGTGGATCTTCGGGTAGGGACATGTGAAATCACCTCTCAGGGGTCACAGTTGACCCCTGGACTCCTCATGAGATGCGAGCAGTAAGGGAGGTCAACAGGACAAAATCTCCTGTTAACCTTCTTCAGTAAGGACAGACAAGAAGGCTGAATGCAGCTATGTTGATTCTCGCTATGGAATGCCATAGCTAGAACTGCCTATCTGCACTCGACTTACTTTATGCACTACCAGAAGGGCTCTAATACTTCCTTTGCCTCGTGTAGACGTAGCCATAGGCAAAGTGTCTGTCTTTCCCACTGTGATCAGACAGGGTTTAGCATAGAAAAGTGGCCAAACTGCAGACTACAAGTTAATAACATGAGCCAGGGCCTTATACCATGGAGCCTTTCAGTATTCAATACATGACCACCAACCCATGAGGCAACACTTCCTCTTCACTGGAGTGGAAGGTTGTTGGTCTCAGGATGGAAGCTGGGACTATCTGTCATGCTGGCTCCATAGTTGCTGGAACTAGGCGTACAGGTTTGAAGTGGTTTCCTTATGTACAGGATTTCCAGTTTGTTTCAACAGTGCACAGCACCCCAGACCACTCTGAAACATCCAGGTGCAGAATGCAACAATGGCTGAGCTCTTGGCTTACACCACTGCTGAACATGGCGTGCTGTTAACAAGCTGTGTAAGGCCACCACCTTCAAACAGCACAGGGAGGTGCCAGAGGAATTTAGGTGTGTGATATATGCCCTCAGCTATGTGGTAACGCTGGCTGCTGCTGTCAGCTCTCACGTGGAGAAGAATAATCAGGTTGAGGACTGGGTGGGGAATTAAATAATAAACCAAAAAGTCAGCTTGCCCATGTGCAGGAATGGAAATGAAGAGCACTGACCAGTGGTGACCTTTTGTTTACATTTCCCTCTGAAAGGGAGAAATAATTGCAGTTTCTGTGTGATGCTGCCTTCAAATTACACCCTCTCTCCCTGCTCCGTTCAAGACTAGCCAGTGATGACATTAGAGTCCTGAATCAAACTAAGTGGTTTCTATGGTGTCAGGCTTAAATTACGAATCTCGGAGTCCGCCAGCTTGGAGAAGGCACAGTGGCGGACACATAATTAAAACCGGGAGAGAGAATAGAAGCTACATTGTATCTGAATAGCAATGAAATTGCACTTCCGAGCGCTGGTTGAGGAAAAAAAAAATAGATGGGCTTAGAAATGCAGTTAAATGCATAATCAGGGAATGGGAACAATGCACTCTGCTGGTATTTTATTGCTGGTCTCAGCTTTGCCACCTCCCCTCCTCTGCCTCTCATCCGCTGCCTCAAAGTAAACTGGATAGCTTGGAGAATAATCAGTCAAAAAGGTAACATGATAATGCATTTGGTTCTGGGACCTCAGCTCAAGTGCTTCCTGCTATGGTCCTTTCCCACTGAGCAGGGCCACAAGCAGAGAGATGATTGAGGAGAGACACACGAGAAAGGCTGGGGTGTGGGGAAGCAGGGCTGATTTGGTAATTTCAGCAGTCATTAGCTGAGCTCCTTGTGAGTTTGATGGATCTGCGCTGCTTTGTTACAGTTAAGTGGACTGATTGTGGAACACAGAAACATTTTTACTGACGTGACGGCTAATTTAGAAAGAGGGTGGGGGGGAAGAACATGCATTATTCCATAATTAAATGTCACTCTTGGCCCGGCCCTGTAATGAATTCTCTTGGGAAACCTAAGTCTGATTTCTCTGATACAAGTAAAACACAGGGAATGTCAGGATTCTTCCACTGAGTTATAACACAATGGGGCCCAACCTGCTTGTGGTCCTTATGAGCTATCCCAATATAAATGGTTCACTACTAATAATGAGATTATTTATCAAGTCCCTTTTCACCCAGGGATCATGTCTCCCAGAATCTATAACAAAATTCAAAGGGTTCTGCCCACATCAGAAGCCACACATCACATCCATCATTCGTCCAAAAGAGGAGGTTTGAATAGCAACAGAGTTCCATGCAAAATGAGGGATATGGCAGCCGGGATTGGAACTCACCCTGGGATCTGAGCAGGCTGAGTGCTTTCAGGATCATGAATCATCAGCTCTGTGACAGGCATGACATTTCCTGCAATCTCCTTGAAAAACCTTATTGAATTAAGTTTAGCTGTCTTTGGAGCCCATTGTATTAAAAAAAAGCAAAGTTTATGTATTATTGTGGGACTGTATGGAACTTCTTGGGGGTCACTGGGGGACAGCATGTACTAGTTCAGCTTTGGGAAGTGTTACAAGTTGCAGAGAACGGCATTGGAAATTGGACCAAACAAGAATGAACTTCTGGAAAAAACAAAATTAAGTGGGAATCTTGAGGGGAAGATGAATGGAAATTTACCTCCTTGCAGTTTTGCAAAAAGCAAAACCAAAACAAATCAAACAAACAAAAAAAGCCTTTTGAAGCTATGCCCTGAAAACAGAACTTCTGTCTGCTGATCACCTTTTATATGAGAATAAGATCAAAGGCCTAAGCCATATAAAGGAAAGAATGAATGAAGTCTTTATGATTGCTCTCATTCTGAGCAAAAGCAGTTATGAACTTGTACCCACAAAAGAACCCATCTGTGGGATTTGAAGAACTGATCACCTACCAACGCCCTTGCTGGAGATGGAGGGCGAACTCCACTAAGCATATTAGAATGCATGTATTTTTTGGTTTTTTTTCCTGTAATGCTTTTACTTTAGGAATAAATGTGCTTGCTTGGAAAGAGCTGTGTGATAACTTACAACTGTGTGCAGTTACATTGTCTGTGGCTTTTGAAGAGTAAGGTGCATGCAGATGCTGAGCTGGTCAGGCCATCTGGATTGCTGGGAATAACTGCAGGCGGGGAAATATGTAGCTGGTGGAAAAAAAACCACCCATAGGGAGAAAGACATGGCCTTCTTCTCATGGGGGGTGACAGCTGGAGAGCTGGAAGCCTGAAATTGTTTCCCCTTTGTGGACCATGGAGGGAAAACACAGGGGCATTTGCCTTGAACTGTGACAACCTACTCCAGAAATAAAACATATGCTTGCACCTGGTATTAAAGAGGTATTTATAGATAGTTTTTAGGAAGGGGTAATAAGAGTAATAGGTGCTATAAATTCATCACAAACATAAACAACATGCATTCTAACCAGCTGCTACCGATGTGCTCATTAGCCTTAGTTATAAGCAACGCATTGATCCATTAGACTCTATACACAATTTTTGCATCTATTAACACGTATTTGTATGAAGACTGTATAAAATATCTATAAATGCACCCTTAATATAGGGTGTGACAATGGATTCTGCAAGAACAAACTGGGCCCCAATTCAGCAAAACACTTAAGCATGTGCTTATCTTTAAGTCCTATTCAAACAAATGGATCAGAGAAACTAAGTTAACAATGGCAGTGGTGCTGCCTGATTCAGAATACAATCCAGCTCCCCGTGACTGTGCCCAAGGGAGCAGAAGGTAGCAAAAACATAGTGTTGTCAATTGTGTCAACACAGCTGACCCTGAATATATCCAGGACTGATCTGCTGAGTAAGAACGTGCTGCCCCCACACAGTCAGATGTCTGAGCACACCCACACTTCAATTAAAACGTGGGGTTGAGTCTCCTTATCATAAAGCAAACTTTCAACATAGTATCCTATGTGTGTACGATACAGCAGTCTTGCCAGTTGCTTGTATACTGCACCTGGGGCACCTTTGCCTTCCATTTTCCCCGCTTATGACCTCTGAGTCCAACATTAGACAACAAAAGCGGGACAAAACACAATGCAAAGCAGGCAAGTGGGCAGTTGGCAGGAAAACCAAGGGGCTGGACTATAATTGTCTGCACGGAGCAAAGTCCTCCAAATGCAGCTGCTTCTTCATGGGAGCAGAAGGTTATTTTTAATGCTCTATGGCTGCATTTTCTTTTTCAATTGCTGTTGTTAAAAAGACACTATTAACACTTGAAATTATTACGTCCAAGCTGTTCACAAGATGGGCAGCTCCCACCCTCATTAATACCTGGTGGGCACTCCTGAGACTGACTGGTGTCCTGCAGCGCCTTGGATCAGCCTGGGTCAGCTAGAGGAGTAACTCTATCAGGTGGCTGGATTCTCTGGTTATCTGCAATTGACTTACTGCTGCACTTGAACATTAGACCTTTGTACTCTATGGGCAGCAACTGAGGTTATGTCCACGCAGCTGTGTTATTTCAAAATAATCCATTGCAGAATAGCTATTCCAAAACAGGTTATTTCCAAATAACACACCTATGCACAGGAATGCATTTCAAAAGAGCACTCCAATATTTCAAAATAGCGCATCCAAATGGACGGTTTGTCTGACCCACTTATTTGTTATTTGTTAAATCCCTCTGGTAGTTAGTTACACTCTGCCAATTTAAATCCCTCATTGAGAGTTGGGAAAAGTTCAGGTGGCTGTCTGTGGACAGCAGAGCTACAGGAAAACATTTGAGCCAACCATGTTCTTTTGTCAGATAACCAAAGTGGAGATCCAGGTTGCCCTGTCTCATGTGCTCTCCTATCATCAGAGTATTCAAGTGCTTCACAATCTGCAACACGGTTATTCTCAAATGCTGTGAGTGAGGAAGTGCTATTATTACAAATCATGAACCAAGGGACAGGGAGACTAAGAGAGCGATTTTACTAAGGCATTTAGGTACCCAAAGATGCAGCTTGGGATGACCTACAGTCTTGTTCAGAAGAACCTAGGCATGATAGTTAAGCAGATACCTGCTCTGGAAATATTCCAGGAGGTATCTAAAGACCTGTAAGCAAAGGTGGCCGTAAGCAAGAGGGCCAAGATCACACAGGGTACTTGAAATAAAGCATTAAAGCTGGCTTTCCTTTCCCTTTTCCCATGTGCACCACACTTGTGCCTCACCACTGGGCAATCCTTCCTCTTTTGAGAAGCTTCAATACATTTTCCCCCAGCCTGGCAAGGACTTTCACTCACCATTGAGCTGATTCTGCTTTAGAATCAGATTCTCAGAAACCAAAAAGGCAGTCCAGCAGCACGTTAAAGACTATCAAAATAATTTATTAGGTGGTGAGCTTTCGTGGGACAGACCCACTTCTTCAGACCACAGCCATACCAGAACAGACTCAATATTTAAGGCACAGAGAACCAACCATTGTTATCAAGGTAGACAAATCAGAAAAAGCGTAATCAAGGTGGGCAAATCAGAAGAGCAGAGGGGCGGTGGGGGGAGGAAGTCAAGAATCAGATAAAGCAAAGTATGTAAAAGAGTCCTTATGTATGTAAAAGATTCTTAAAAGTTTCCATCTTCTCTCAACCCTCTCCAGTTCCTTCTATTTCCTCCTTTGTTTAAAAGGACTTTTTAAAAAAATTTCTTCTGAACATCATCCCTTTTCACCCTCCCCAGATCTTTCTCTGTAGGGAAAAGGCTCCAGATCTCAACCGTTCCCTGAATCCTTCACAAGTAGAATACAAATGATGTGATTAAAGAAAATATTCAGAAAACAGAAATATTTGGCCAACTCTGTTGGGTTTTAATTAGAGTTCATATTATATCTTATTGAAGCCAAAAGCCCAAAACCGTGCATGCAACCAAATGTATTTAACCAATTAGTTAACTCAGACAAAGCTGTCTCAACTTAATCACGGACCTCTCTATTTTTCTATTACGTCAAGTGTTACTAATGCTATTATGCTTTTGACAAGTGGCCACTGTGAAATGAGCAAATCAATAATGTATTTGAGTCCAGGGAGAGAAGTTAAAAAAAAAAACCATGCATGCAGTTTGCATTTCTATTCTACCTTTCATGGGGGATCTCAAAGCAACTTGCAAACACTCGTTAATCAGCCTTTTGGCGACAGGGTCCATATCATCAATGGCCATGTACAGAAGGGAAAACAAAATGGCCCCAGGTTACATGGTGCATTAATGGTAGAACACAGAAAAGAACCCAGGAGGTCTGACTACGAGTTCCATTGCTTTAAACCCTCTCATTATTGCTCTTGTGTGAGGCCTGCAATGGAAAGTCAATCATAGCTTTGAGCTCCAGTTCCCTGTCTGGCATTAATAATATTTAGGGCCCCACCAAATTTATGGTCCATTTTGGTCACAAGATTTTGGTCCAGAATGACAGGATCTTAAAAATAAGAACTGTCATGATTTTAATCTGAAATTTCACAGTGTTGTAGTTGTAGGGATCCTGACCCCAAAAGGAGTTGTGAGAAGGCGAATCACAAGGTTATTGTGGCAGGGGAGAGCGGGGGGGAGTTGCAGTACTGCTACCCTTACTGCTGTTCTGCTACTGGCAGTAGCACCGCTTTCAGAGCTGGGCAGCTGGAGAGGCGCAGCTGCAGGCCAGGACCCCCAGCTCTGAAGGTATTATATTGCTACCCTAGCTTTGTGCTGATGCCTGCAGAGCTGGTCCCTCAATCATCATCAGCCACTATCCAGCCACCCAGCCCTGAAGGCATCAGCACAAAAGGGTGGCATAGTCTGATATTAGCACCCCAACTTCTGTGCTGCTGCTAGTTGTGCACTGGCTTCAGAATCGTGCGACGGGCAAACCACTGCCATTTTCTGGCCACCCACCTCTGAAGGCATCTCTCAGGGCAGTGCAGAAGTAAGGGTGGCAATATTGAATCCCCCCTCCAAATAACCTGCAACTCCCTTTTGAATCAGGACTGCCAACTTGAGAATCACTGGTTTCCCCCATGCGATCTGTATAGCATAGGGTAAAAGCGTGCGCGCGTGCACACCCACGCACACACACACTCTAGATTTCACAGTGGAAGACCAGATGTCATGGTCCATGATGTGTTTTTTGTGGCTCTGAATTTGGTAGGGCCTTACTAAACCTTTGCGATGCTTGGGAGACAAAGGTGTGACAAGGATATTGCTTGACTCTGCATCCCAGCCCTGACCACTTCCAACATATGTATAGTCTGAGCCATCAATTGACAGATCTCATCTTCTATGATGCTGGTGGTGAGCGTCTAAACCAATCCTTGATCAGCTAATCTGATTACAGGTGTCACATAAAAATCCACCATCATGGCGCCATTCATGAACATCTGCAAAGACAGCTAGTTGTAGAGGATGTGAGCCAGGATCTTACCATCTAAAGACATCAGTGAGATGCACTGGTGGTCATCAGAGCATGCACAGACAACTTTTCTCTTGTATGTGTGTACAATAGGGGTATCACTGAAGTCTAGTGAGACTTGATCTCTCTCCCAAGTGGTGATAAACAGGTCAGATGGCACCTCAACTGGCTACTTACTACTGGCTTTATAAATCTCTAATGAGATCGTATCACCATCGTGTGTCTTTACAGATTTCATCTGCTTGACAGCGTTTTGTCAAGAGTTGGCCATATAACCAGTGTGAATCATTAGCCCACTGAAGAATCACTTCAAAAATGCTGCTGTCAAAACTTGATGTCTGATTCAATGTCCTGTGAAGATGTTCAGGCCAGTGGTCAAGGATTTTAGCACCGTCTATAATCAGGGTGCTGTCATCAACAGAGCGCACCAATGCAGACCCAGCAACAGACTGCCTTCAACCCATTGTAGAAGGCTTTAAAATCATGTCTACCGGTTGCTCCTTGAAGTCTGACTGTTTTACTTTTCCAGCAGTTCACTTTCATTTACTGTAGTCTGACTTGTGTCCTGCGCTTGGCTCCAACGTATGCTGATTTTCTGGATGCGCTTTTTTCATCATTGATCCAGGCAAAGTGTGTCACATGCAACTTATCAAGAGGAGCTTGGGCATCTTTGTTCATGTCATCAGGCCAGTCCTTGTGTTTTCGTGTTCGAAAACCTAGTACTATGAAAAAAATGGTTGTATAGGTGGTATGCGTGATGTTAATCCAGTCCTCCTCAATAGTGGATGACTGCTCTGGACCTTTATTGTGGATGACTGTGGAAGTGAAAGACTGAATTGAAGCAATGCTTGTGCCTCGGGCATTTCAATTTTACCGACATCCAACTTTTTCTGGCATACAGCAGAACAGTGACATTTTGGCAGACAAAGGCTCAAAGTGACGACATTACAAAGCACATAATGGTTAGACCAGGAGCCAGTGACGTACTCTGTGCAAGTCAACTTAACATCAGAGAGATCTCTTTGTTTTGCAATGAAATAGTCTCTCATATGCCAATGCTTAAATTGAGGGTGTATCCGAGTTACTTTGTATGTGTTTTCCTGCTTGCAATGGTAAGCTCATGTTGTACACAAGGGTATCATCTGACTTCTCACTTCCAATACCAAGGTATCCAAGCACCTTTTGCTATATAGCGGTGTCCTGAACAACTCTAGTTGCGCAGCTATAACTTAGAATGAAAAGCTACTGAAGAGATCACTGAATTCAGGCTCTGATAGGAAGCCTTATTTTCATCATGGGCAGCAGGCAACGTGGCTGCATATACAGTAACAAATACAAAGCACTGTCCATGCTAAAGACTGTCATCATGAGGCAGGTACTGACAGCATGTGGCTGGGGAACTAGAGATGTCCTGATGGTGAAGCCAGCTCCCATTTGCCTTGGGGCTCCCCTGGACAGGCCACACAGTAATATGAATAGCCAGCTTCAAGCTCTGTGAACTGGCTGGTACCACAGATGCTTCTTTTGCTTCAGGCTGCGACATCAATGCTATGACATGCAAGCTCTCCACCAATGACTGCTGGCGCTGCTGTCAAGAAGTGTATGTGTATTCCAGGGTGCAAAGCGAAACTTCTGCTTTGTCACTGGTTTTCTCTTTTGACCTCAAAACTGGATCTCCAGTCAGTTGCAGTTAAACTGACAGGAATCTACTAGCACAAGCTGTGCTCAGGATTGTTTTCTCTCCTGCCTTTTTTTTTTGAAGATAGCAGCACTGTCCCTAAATAGGGCTATTCTGTCACCTGGTCAGGATATGAGCACTGCTGTTGTTCCAGGTTAGCAGACAATCATCACAACTACACGCAGGTTTGTGGCTAGATGCTTCCTGAGGTATCCTCTACCTGCACGCAATGTCACTTGCGCGTTGCCATACGACTTTCATCAACATGAGGTAAATCTTTAGCATCAAGGGATGTACCATTCCATGAATGAATTCAAGTACGGCTGGCTTGTGAGTTCCAACCCCGCCCTCTCTTCTCATACCAGTAGTAGTACACAGACACAGGAACTGCAACAACAGGAGCCCTGGAGGGAGTGAACACCAATTGGAGATCAGAGTTTCCTTCTCCTAAACATGTGCACCTAAGAAAAGGCTTAGTGAGCTGTGTCTGCCCCAGTTTGAAATCAGAGTTTGCCTTCTCCTAGGTACTGTTGGTCCAATGGTGCCTTATTCAGTCTTATTCATTGTAACTAACATTGTAATTGTGCTCATTTTATGAGTGCCTCATTCCTTGAGATCACTCCATGGAGGGCTTTCTCAAGCCAACATCATGAGGCTATACCTCATGCCATAGTATCCCACCGTGAGGCCTTCCCACATAAAGTGCCTTTCACTCCACCTTCCTTTCAACCCTGCAATTGCCTGGCAGGGCTCTGGGGCAGTGGGTCAGGCCCACCTTCCTTATTCCCTTCCCAAAGTCTATACATGGCTTCTCCAGGCTCTTGCCCAAGTGTGCACGTCAGTCCTCTTAGAGGGAACTTTATCTAGAGGGCTTTTTTCTGAAGCTAATTTCTCCTTAAACTGAAGTTTCACAGCAGCTGGAAGTATTATTTGCACCCTGTGGTACATGATGGGGCTGTTTCTGCTTCAGTGTATGTGAGTGGAAGCCAGCAGAGTGACACAGCGGAGGAAAAAAGTCTCTTTAAAGGTCTTTCCTTCAAGTGTCCTTGAGTATAACAAGAAATTAAAGCAAATTAGCACAAACCAAAAACCCACCCCATTTTGGCAATCCTACAGTGGCTGGCTAAGGAGGCCACCCTTCTTAAAGACATTATGAGGAATCCAGGGTCTGCTAGGGCCAGTGATTTTGACAGGGCTGGGATTTCACCGTTCTTTCCCCTGTATTGTCTCCCAAGCTGCCAACTTACAGCCCTTGGTACCTCCCATTAACAATTCTGTAAGGGGAATAGGTAGTAGATCTGCAGTTTATTTCTTAACTGAGGATTAGGTACTGCCCCAGCGGCCTGTTATAGGCTACGTCTACACTTGCCTATTTTGGGGAGTAAAGCCACTTTGAAGTGCCCACAGCTACATGGCATGACAGCACTTCAAAGTATGACACTTTGAAGTTGCTGCAGGAGAGAATTTGCCTAATGAAGTGCTGCATATTCATTGCAGCACTTCATTAGTAATCTCCCATCAGCCTGATAACCTTGCCCCCTTCGAAGAAATGGGCAAGTGTATATGTAGCCGTACTGAGCTCTCTCTGTGCATGTTCATGGCTGGGAAATACTTTGTATTATTCATTCTGAATTTGATTTGATTTGATAAGGGCACACTTATATTTATTCTCGCCTTGTCAGTGTAATAAAAACATATCCAAATAGTCACAACAATAATACTTTGTGCTTCTATAGAGCCCCTCAGCCAAATATCTCAAAGAATTGTATAAACATTAGAGCAACAAGTAGTCCATGTGGAGGAGCCTTTTGCAGATGGGGAAACTGAGAGCAAAAAAGTTTAATTAACAAATTATTTGCCTGAAATCACACTAAGAAGCAGGGTCAGAGCTTGACTTTCAACCCAGAGCATTAGCTCCTCAATCCTATCCTTCAGCCACTAGTCTAGACAACTGCTGAAACTTTTAAAAATAAAGATTGTGTGTGTGTAAATTTTTCATACCTCTCACCAGTTATTATGCTAGATAAAAGTACAGAGACAGGAACTCATGTAACAAGCTGTTTGTTTAACACTAAGCACGGCGAGAAGAGACAATTCACACAAGAGCAGATTCTGAGCCCAGTCATAAAGCAAAAACTACACTGATGAAAACAGTGGGTCAAATTTTGCTTTCAGTGACACAGGAGTAAATTGGAGCAATTTCAATATCTTCACTGGAGTCATCCTAGATTTAGAACATTGGGTTTAAAACCAGAATTTGGCCCTCTAAGTAACTTCCTGCTTCCAGGACGCTGGCCTGATCCAGATACCTTGTTGGCAAACACAGTCACAAGGAACTCTAAATGCACTCTGTAAAGGAAAGAATACTTAGAGGAATGAAAGGGACAATAACCCCAGTCCCACAAAGCATGGTCAAAGGATGAAAAGTTACAATAATGACAGATAAACCCACTATTCATGAAAGAAAACTTTTCCCTAGACTGAGGCTGTGCAGTTGCATTTCAGGGTCACGAGAAAAAAAATCCTAAACTCCCCCATCTCCCCCCAACCAGGATATTTATTTTAAAAGGGGGAGTAGAGAAATGAACTGTGTTCAGGGGAGACAGGGTTTTCCTGAGCTCTGATATTTACAGGGCAGGAGAAGGGATCAGTTCTGTCATGCTGCTGAAAATCCCAGCATCCTTTGAGGGACACCTGTCTCATTTGGCTTCCAAGGCAGGATTGCTTTATGAGATGATGTGATTTTGGCACCAACTCATTCCTTCTTGGCATGAACTGAAATCTGAAAAGAAGGGAGATGAAAAAACCCATCCCAAACCAAACCAAAAAAGGCCACCTCAAACCCAAGATTATTTACTCTTCTGCCACTGACAACAAAGTGTCCCTTTAAGGGCCAGTGGTTATTAACTTCCTGTCGCTTGCCACTGTGATATGCTGTGACATACTGTCAGGGCATTCCAGTGAAGCCTTACGCAGTAATTGGGAAGTAAGATGAGTGAAGCAGCTTTAATGAGATACCTTGTTGTAATGTCTAACTTTACACATTATTTACATTGATTCACTAATGGTTCCATCCATCAGCGATGGGGCGAGTAAGTGGGGAGGAGGGTGGAGAAAAAAAGACAGGGAAGAAGGAAGAGAAGAAGAAAAATGAAAAGGTTGGGAAGTAGGAAGCCCATGAACATGTAAGCAAGAAAGAGATGGAAAGCTTCAGCCTACAATGCTTTTTGTAGCTCCACTCTCCATTGAACAGGTAGTATCTCTCCCCCAACAGATGAGGTGGGGAGATGGTTGGATGAATACAATCACCCCACTGATCGGTTTGGTGCTGAGTTCTCCCTGAAAGAAGTATACACCTGGCAGAGGACATCTCTATTGGCTAGGGTTAATTTGGTTGTGCCAAACCCCATGACACTCTAATACCTGCTCTCCCATGACTTCCCACAGCCCTATCCAGTAAACGCTTTCATATCTGGCATTCTACCTTCCGGAACTTTCAAATAACTGACATCGTAAGCATAGTAAATTTTAGTTCTGTTTTCCATAAGTACAGGCTAGTGAAAGTAAATAGAAACAAATATGGCAAATACAGTATAAGTTTACAGTATACAATACTGCTGTTGGTAAATAAAGTACTCTGCATACATTTTTGTTTCTTAATATCTAATCTTGTTTTTCTTTAGTGTTGTGTGTTTCTAGGTATAACTCTCTATTACAGTAGACCCCTGACTTATGCACAGATTGTGTTCCTGGGCAACCATGCACAAGTCAAATTTTGTGTACGTCAAGCCCGGGTGGGGGAGGGGTCCTGCCACCTTTGGGTTCCCTGGTTCTGGGTGCACCTGGCTCCCCTGCTCCTGTGAGCAGCGGGGAGCCCAGAGCCAGGCGCAGCAGCGCGAGTCAGTTTTCCAGCTCCCGCAAGTGGAGGGAGCTGGGAGCCAGGCTGCCGCTTGGTTCCTGGCTCCCTGCCCCTCACGACTTTGACTCGCATTATTGCAAGAAATGCATAAGTCAAAATCATGTAAGTTGGGGATCTACTGTATTTAGAATATTTGAATATCCAGCAACCTCCCAGTTCTGGGGCTGCTGAATATGAAACAGTTTATTCTATATGGAAGAAGAAAAGCCCAGATTGATGAATGTAACTCTTTTGTTTCTCTGAGGCAGGCCTGTTTTATGTTATAATTAGATCTGTCACTGCCATGTGTAAGCACAGAAATCAGTAGCAAATATCACATTTTTACCACGAGACAGTCATGGAAATGCAGATGGAACACACACACACACACACACACACACACACACACAGACAGAGCTGTTAGGTTTTTTTCCTCCATCCAAGTAGCCAGGCAAAATTGCATGACATTCCTTTGAAGTTTTTAGCCAAAGAAGGTGGGCAGCAGGAAGGAGAATAAAATTACGTTTTCAAATCTTTTGCTCTTGTGTTCGAAGGTGTTATACTAACTGGCCTTGATTTTCATCTCAGGCAGGTTTAACAACAGCTTAGCTCAAATTACTTCAGTGACATTACTTCCCATTTACAGTGGCCTCAGATCAGAATCAGGCCCACTAAGCCTCTTCCTGTTTCAGTGTAAGCCATCCTGTACCAGGAAAGGTGATGACTCCCAAGACTTGCCTTAAGGTAAGGGCCACATTCTAACATGTTTATTCAACCTCACAAACAAAAAGAAGTCCTGTGGCACCTTACAGAATAAAGAATGAATCTGACAAAGTGGGTCTTTTCCCACCAAAGCTTATGCTCCAAAAAATCTGTTCATCTGTAAGGTGCCACAGCATTTGTCATTGTTTTTGCATGTACAGACTAACATGGCTACCCCTCTGATACTCAATCTCAGCAGCTGACAGCTGGCCTCTCCAGAACGAGCCCGATTCCTCACGTAGTAGGTTGCTGCTCAATGCCACTAAAGATGTTTGCTCAGTCAATGGGAGCGGGGAATTCTTAGCACCTCCAGGTTGATGCCATTTGGCTTTTCATAGTGGTGAAAGGTGCTATCTTATTTATATCCTGAACTGGGGGGGAGACCCTACGGGAGGCATAACATTAACACATATTTCCTCATTAAATGGCTTCATTAAAACTGTGTGACTGGCTGATTTTTTGGGTTGGCTTTCTGTACTGAAAAGCTAAAAAAATTTCAGAGCGGTAGCTGCATTAGTCTGTGGCTTGTTAGTCTGTAAGTTGCTATAGGGCTGCTTGTTTCAGGTTAGCCCAAAACAAAAGGTTTCAATATTTTTGGCAAACCCGAAAGTTTAAAAAAATATTTTTTTTCCTCTTTGGCTATGTCTACACTGCAGCAGTCTGTCGACAGGTGTTATTGTCGGAAGATATCTTCTGACAAAACTTCTGTCAATAGATTGCAGGCAGATTGCAAAAGCGATCTGCTTTGCTGACAGAGAGCAGCTGCGCTGCTTGGCTGCTCTATCAGCAAGAGGGCCAACTGGAAGCACAGCAGACAGGGCTGCCTGGTGTCCTGAAAGCTGTTTGTTGACAAAATTCCCCCCCCTTGGAATGTTCAGATGGGCTTTCTGTCGATGGATCTCTGTTAACAGAGGCATTCTGCCTCATACGTCGAGCGGTAGAACGCTGTCGACAAAAGTGCAGCAGCCTATCAACGTACTTTTGACAGAACACCTTGGGAATGTAGAATCTCCCCGGGCTTTGTCGACAAAATGTATTTTGTTGACAAAACTCTCTACCGTAGGCATAGCTTTACTCAGCCCATTGCTGATGGATGGAACCATTAGTATATCACAGTAAATAGTGTGTGAAGTTAGACGTTACAACAACGTATCTCATTAAAGCCGCTTCACTCATGTTACTTCCCAGTTACTGTGTAAGGCTTCTTTGGAATGCAGTGACAATATGTACTTGGATCTGAGATGTTTCATTTCATTTTAGCTTTTATAAACTAGTAAAATCACTTTTTGATGAAGAAGTACATTTCCAGATAAAAGTGTTTTCAAATTTAAAAATCAAAATGTTAGTTTTGAAAGGGCTTGAAACAAAATGTTTAGATGTTTTCCAACTCACGGGTTGCCAGTTTTGGGGGTTCTTAGCCCAAACTCTTTGACAAGTTTGACGTGAATTTGTGGAAGGTTTTAGCAGACCAGAATCTGCATTTTTTAGCCCTTCCACAAAACAAAAATAGTTTCTCCCAAGGTGACATCATATACTCTAGAGTTATACACCTCCAGTGCACTAGATTGCCAGCCCTGAGACTGAATTCCTCTTTTTAATCACATGCGCAGTGGTAAGGCAGATTCCACCATGCAGCGCCTCCATTGAACATTGTTCTGGGGCACCTCTCTCGCTTGCAGCAGGTGACATGGTAGCAAGGAGACTCAGTGCCCTCGTCAGTCTCCTGAAGATGCCAGCTGTGCTGGTGATTTTGAGGACCCGGACATCTGTGAGTTGAAGTGGGAAGAATTTAGACAGGTGGGTATAATGAGAAGTGATAACACATTACTAGAGGGTGGGCATGACACCATGACAGGTGTGCGACCCGTGAGGAATCCTAATAATTTGGAATTTCACTTCTACTGGAGAATGTTCCCCAGACTTCCCAGTGCTGGCCTGGTGCCCATAGTACTTGCTATTACCAGCCTGTCTTTTGCCCCACCCCAGACTGGCACCTACGCCGCCCCCAGAGTGCTTTCATTCCCTGGAACATATGCACTCCTCCTTGTGTGTTATCCTTTAATTATCACCATGATTGTTACTCAGAAACATGTGGCGTTGCAGTCAGTGTGTGCTATTTCCAGGTACAAGTTCTATTGCCGTACTGGCCAGATCGCAGCCGGTACCTGCTAAAGGAAGAGAAAACTAACTGGAGGTGTGGAGTGATAGAGACATCTGGGGCTAGAATGGCAAGGCAGCAGAAAGGTGCGTGCATACACATATGCACACACACACATACATTAAAGACGATTTCCTATTAAAAGTTGAAATTCTGAACTCAACTCCAGGTACCTGTCAAGGTTGTCGTGTCTTTAATTATTATGTCTGTGTGTATCTTTAGGCACCATTTAATTCTGCCTGACAGCCACCCATTTAAAATTAAAGTCAAACATTGAGAACTTTGCTGCAGAGGTGAGTAGCAGAGAGATGCACTAATTGCCAGATGTTGTTAATTTGACTCCAATCCATTATCAAAATTAAAAAAAAATAAATGCTGAACCAATGGCTGCATGCCTGAGTGGATGCTCTGTTAACTGACTGCGGTGGATGGAACACACAGAGGTGTTTTTGCAGTAACCGCTTCAGAGGCCGACTCACCTTATGCAACGGACTGTGGCACATACCCCCAGAGAGCCCAGTGATCCTCAGCTTTCAGGGGTAGCAGAGAAGTTTCTCCCCACAGAACAGCCATCTGTAGCCTATCTCTGACATTTCCAGGTGCTAATCCGCTTTATTAGAGAAGAATTTCAGTGGGTAGGTATCTCAGGAGACAGAATGTGGATGTAGATCCTCAAGCTATTTGGAGATTCTCTTTGGATTCAAGTTATCTATGCGCCCAGATAGCCAAAGTACATTCCAAGCTTCTCCTGACTTCTCTTGGCTGAAGAGGAAGATGGAAACAGGGTTGGCCAACGATAAAGGAAAGGAGGAGGATGTAGATGGGGAAAAGGAAGACAAGAGGAGATAGGATTGGGGATTGGGTAGAGTGTTACAGTGGAATTTAGGAGATATGACTTCAATACCCAGCAGTGATACAGGCTTCCTATGTAGCTGTGGGCAACTCACTTCCCACAATTTGAAATAAGAATGTAATAGGGATAAAGCCTATTAATGACCATGAAGTGCTTGGAGCAGTGGTGGGCAACCAGTGGCCTCCGGTGGTTCTGTGTTTGGTGTGTGAGATATTTTGTTTACTGCTGCCCATGCGCAGGGTTGCCAGATTCTGCTGGTTCCAGTCTGCACAGATATTTCTCCTACTGGTATTATTAAAGTGATAAGCATGTAAAGCAGGGGTGGGGGATCCCCAGACTGTGCTCCAGATCTGCACTGTGGCTGGTCTGGATCCGGCTCTGGAGGCTTGGAGCTCCCCTCCCCAGCACCCAGCCTGTGGCAGGGCAGGGAGAAGGGAGCCCTGAGGCTCATGGGCTGGATCAGGATAGCCAGGGCTACATCTGGCCCCCAGGCTCTGCCTGGTGGGGGCAGGAAGCAGTGCGCTGCTGCTGCCTCCCGTGCCACATCTCCTGCAGCCCCTCCCCCAGCTGTGGGAAGGGCAACTCATGGCTCCCGGGAATGGCTTTCCTCCCTGGCTGTCCCCGGCACCACTCCCACTGCTCTGATTGGCTGGAGTTCTGGCCAGTCAGAGCAACGGGAGGGTGGTGTGTGGGAGGGCAGGGAGAAAAATCTCTCTAATGAGCGTTTCTCCATGTTGCCCTTCCCCCAGCTGGGAGCGGGGAGGCAGTGGTGACATGTGGAGGTAAGTGCCCCTTCCATCTCCCAGGCTCCCTCACCCAGAGCTCTCTCCTGTCACCCTCCTGCCCAGACCCCCACCCTTAGCCTGGTCCTGCACCCGCCCTCCCACCCAGATGCCACCTCCAGCCAAAACAACTTGCATCTCTAATTGGTGGTAGGAAACAGCTTGTGGGCTCCCTGGACAACTGGTGGAGAGCCATCGATGCGTGAACTGCAGGTCTGACTGGCTGCATTGTTCAGTGGGGCCCATGGGCCATTTCCAGCCTGTGGAAAAATTCAGTCTGGCCCCTGTGGAGGATGCCAGTTGGGATCACCTGAGACATGCAAGTGAGCGGTTGCGTGCTTTACTAGGACTGCTGCGGCACTCCCCTAGCAACAGCGCTGCAGTAATTTGGGACTCCCTGGGTGAATCTCAGCAGCATGGCCCAAAAGCGCTACTCCTCGTCTGCACCTCTGCAGGGAAGGGGAGAGGAGCGGGGAATGCCCCTGCCCTGACCGGAAGCAGTGTGGCACTTCTACAGGAAGAGGTAGGCGGCGGCGGAGCGGGGTGGGAAGAGGGCAGGGCAGGGCAGGGCAGGGGCAGGAGGGGAGGGGCATGATCCAGTCATCTCTGATAAGAACAGTTTGGACAAACACCTGTCGGGGTGGCCCAGATAATAGTTACTCATGCTTCAGTACAGGGGACTGGGGCATATGACCTAACAAGGGACATTCCAGTCCTAGATTTTTAGGGGTCTATATTGTTTTGGACCCATAAATTATTCCATGAGGCACATGGCCCTTGAAATCTGGCAAAATTCAAGCAAATACCAACCCGTGAAATACAAATCACAGATCAGCCTTTCACTCCCTTCCCTCCCTGCAACCAGTGAAAGCAGCAGGGGTGTCCCCAGGATCCCAGGTGCTCAGCAAGCAGAGATTAATTAAGTTCTAAGACCTGCCAGGCCAGGCCTTTCCTGGGGATGGCTGTGGTGGTGCTGTGAAGTAGGAAGGCAAAAGCCAAGTGACCTCAACCTGCTCAAGGACAAACATCCCCCTGAAATACGAGCCTTGGGCTGAGGCCATTGACAGCCAGGGGACTTCCCAGCAGGAGGAAGGGGCTGCCCTTGAATAGTTACTGTTGACCTGCGTGCAATAGCAATGGGGACCAATTATTATGAAGCTTTGCCACTCTGGCTCCTTCTTTCTAAAGAGCCAGTCTGTATGGGCAATGGGTGTGTGTGTGTGCGGGTAAAAACCCTGCTGCTGGTGACCTGTTCGGAAGCCCCCAGACCAATGACTCTGTCATCTTTCAGCAGCCTTCAATTATCCTCACTCCAATATCCTTTCAGTAAAACCCAGCTGATTTGCTGAGGTTGGCTCAGGCATTGCACACTGCTGTGCAAGCTAGTGGGAGATATTCAGTGTCTGATTGTGTGGCCATTGACATGAATGACAACGCTTCCATTACCTTCACAGGTGCATGTGTTCTGGCAGTGCCCAGAGGTCCTGCTCCTGTTGTTCTAGGTACCATACAAATGTAAAACAAGAAGATGGTGCCGATGCCAGAGAGCTTACAAACCTACTCTAAGGCAAGAGACAACGGGCAGTGCAATAAACGGACCAGGGGAGCGCACGGTACCAGTGAGATAACAGCGATCGGCATGGTAACATTCACAACAAGGATGTTCAGAGGTAGTTCCGAGGGGAAAATGGTTTTGGCTTAACAACAAACCCATCTGAACACTGCAGCTTCCAAAGCTTCTGCTTGAATGCTATTATTGTGGGTTTTATGCACTGCTTTGGAGGAGAACAACAACAAAGGGGAAGGAGAGCAGGAAAAGCACCATTGGAGAAAAAAAGCAGCTCTGGGAGCAGCAGGAATGAAAAGCAAGAAAAGCAGGAATGATAACGTAAGTTGTTATTCCAGTCTGGAGGATTCACAGTCATGCCAGCCTAGCTTGTGCCTGGGATGGGCATGAGTGTTATTCTATCCCAGTGGTTCCCAACCTTTTCGGTAACATGGCACACTTCAATAGGACAAACAAGTCCATGGCACGCCCACTTTTTCAGCTGAACTGATGCTCTTAAAGTCACATTTATGATGGCTACGGTCTCAGAGAAGTTTGCAACATAGCAGTGCATACGACGAGAGCAGGCTCCCCTTCCCGCCAGCCCATAGGAGCCAGAACATGGCTTTTAAACTGCATCCCAGCTCCAGCAGGCTCATCCTTTCCCCCTTGCCAGAGCAGGGTAGGGGAGCAGGCTCCCTGCTAACCTGTTCAGGCCGGGAAGCAACATTTCAGCTGCCTCCTGGCATGAACAGGCTCCTGAAGGGACTACATTTTTCCTCCCAGCGGCTCTGCAAACAGCCACCTCATGGGGAAAGTGACCAACTCCATGCCAGCAGGGACTCAGGCAGTCTTGAGTCCTAGGTGTTCTGGGGTTTGTCAGTCCCTTCCCGGCCCCTCAATTTAGTTCTGCAAAGAGCTGCAGTGATGGGAAATTTATGACATTTCATGACACACTCAGACAGTTCTCCTGGCACACCAGTCTCCATGCTTATGCTCCCAGATCTCTACTACATAGCACCAGCTGCTTGTTTGGCAAAAAGGCAGGTTTATAAAAATAATTGTATCACCTTTGATAAAAGACCCCATTGCCTGTTTAAGTTATAGAAAGTTCCTAAACTCAGAGTAATATTTTGAACCCAGGGCAGAGCTCAAGAAATTTGCAAGCCCTTGAATGCCATGAGTTTGTCCACATGGGTGTGCTTTAATCTGAGTTAAGGAATGCCATCTTCTGTGAGTTAGCAACCGCATTTATACATGCAATTCTGGATGCTCCTAGGACACAAACATTTGTGGCCTACCCTAGGCTGAGGTTCCTGACCCTTCTTTCACAGACAATTTACAGCACTGAGCTCAGGAGCTGACTCAAAACATGGTCAGCAAAGCCACCCAGCTTGCCCTCTGTGCAGGGCCCTGTTGGAGCCTAAGTATGTCACTTTTCAAAAAAAGGGACACACGCTGTGCTCTTCTCATGAAGCAGGTGGCTTATTACAGATCCCAGCTTCTCAAATGCTGAGCTCGTGCTCCAGTTGTGCCCATAAATGATACATTTGCCAATGGGTGACTGCAAGGGTAAGTACTAGGACTTGTTTGCAAGGGCACAGCAAGGTTTTGCTGATTCATATTAAGCACCGGCTTTGAAAATATGGCTTGGATCAAGGCTCATAGTCAGATATTCAGGGAGCCAGAAAGAGAATGTTGTACACATTGTTTGCAGTGAATTATCCATTCATCTGTAACTAAAAGATATGACGTAAAAGCTTTGGAGAGGGACTACATGTTGAATGCTTTCCTTCAGCCCTTCAAACTTTATTCGTGTTCACTATGATCCACAATTGGCTTTGATTTTCGAGGCGTGGGTCCTCTCCTTCCACAGAGAGAATATGGGAATTCATTAAACAGACAACCTGGTTGCACCTAAGCTCTCTTTCTGTCACAGGGATTTGTTTCAGAAAGCTCTGCTCCCTTATGAGATATATTTGGATTTGGAGCACAAGAAATAGCTTCATTTAATACAGCTCTTCTCTCTTATCAGGTCACTCTCCTGCATTGTTCTATTTAACTCCCCAGTAACTTATTCTCTTAATAGGCCTACTCTTTTGTCTGATAGTCTTTTGGGCACTGTACAAGGAGCTGGCTTACTGCCAAAAAAAAACCAAAAAAACATTCCCTTAATTGGTCAACAGGAACAAGTGGTCTTCCCTGGGTTTACAACATGTTGTCATGCATCACATTGTGTAATGACTGTATTTCCTGCTCCTCACCAATCATGTAAAGGGGTGCATTTTGGCAAGTTTTAGATATATGCTATTGCATGTTTCACCACCCACGTGTGACACTGACACACCAGGGTTGTCAGCAGGAGGAAATGAATCTGTGACCTTAAGGGCTAAAGCCCTGTGCTCTACCACATAAGCTAACAGCCAGCTGGCTCTGAGCCAAGGCTGTAGAGCAGAGACTTCACTCTCCCTAGTACCTCGTCTCAGTGCCTCTGGGGTTAGACATGCAATGCACTTTTCTATATGGAAAGGCCACTTGTGCATACCCCACACTTCTCCAGGGCAGTTATGTTATTGTAGTACTTGTCCACCATTAGAAAACCTTTCCCAGGCCCCGGCAAACCTCTTCCTACAAACATGATGCAAAACATTTGCTCTAGAAATGGAGGAGTCCTGAGGGCTTTTAGGAGTGTGTCATTTTGCAAGCAATGTGTGACTGGCTGTTAAAGGTGCCCTGTCATGGGGTGCATGAGGAAGAGAAGTGAACTACATTTTCTTCCTAGTTTAATAAGGAGAAACACAGATGGAGAATACGGTGTACCGTTCACTTTACTAATTTTCTAACCAGCAGTCATTGCAACACTCTCTCTAGGATTGGAAGGGACAAGGAGAGAGGCAGAATAATAAAACCAGACTGGCTAGGAAATCTCATTATGGTAAAGAGTTTGAGGACATCCTCCCCAGGAAAAAAATAAAAATAGAAGCCATTTCAGCTCACCCCTGGCAGCACAATTAATTAAAATTAAATTTAACAAAATATAAGTTTCAGACACTGCCTGAATAAAATCCACCGACCTAGCACTGTTTTGATCAGAGCCTGTGCTATCCATGCATGAGAGCTACATCTAGGCTGTCTACGCTAGCCCCCGCTTTCGAAAGGGGGACACTGATGAGACACTTCGGGATATGCTAACGAGGTGCTGCAATGAACATGCAGCACCTCATTAGCATAATGGCAGCCATGGCACTTCGAAAGTGCCACTTTCGATCATGCGCGGCTTGTCTACATGGGGTCCTTTTCAAAAGGACCCCAACACACTTCGAAATCCCCTTATACATATAACCAAATAGGAATAAGGGGATTTCAAAGTGTGCGGGATCCTTTTGAAAGGGACCCCATGTAGACAAGCTGCGCGATCGAAAGCAGGACTTTCAAAGTGCTGTGGCTGCCATTATGTTAATGAGGTGCTGCATGTTCATCGCAGTGCCTCATTAGCATATCCTGAAGTATCTCATCGGCATCCCCCTTTTGAAAGGGGGGCTAGTGTAAATGTAGCCCTAGGAATGTAACATATATGGGCTGGAAATGGGCTACCCATCAGAGGCTTCAGAGAGCTCTTGGAAAACATGAGTGGTTGTGGTCACTGTTGGAGCAGGTGATCTGGAAGCATAAGCGTGGAGACTAGTATGGCTCCCATCCACTCTGATATTTGTGTGACAATCCCACTTTCACTGGCTTTAGCTCCTATCAAGCCAGACTATCCTGTAGGATATTAGCAAGTCCCAGATTTAGCTAAAGGATGACATTCTGCACTTGTGTCATTGCAGTGCAATGCAGTCCTGAAAATTAGGTTGATTCCCACCCTGCAATGCTATGAAATCAATATAATACTCCATCAGGACATGATAGTATTGCACGAGAGGTCCCCGTTCAGCTAGTTGCTTACACACATGCTTGTCAGACCCTATTTAGCACTGCACTCAAGTACATGCTTAAATATCTGGCTGAACCATGGCCATAGTCCAGCACAGTCCCACCACATTGTAGCCTTATGTGCCTCAAGGTAGCATGTTCACATCGTAATGCAGGGGCAGCCCACGACCAGACTATCCCATTTTGACACCACAGTGCCCATATTTCGAATGCCATCTCATTGCCCAACACAAGATTGCACCCTCCCTTCTCACCATCGGGAACAAAGCAGCATCTCCTAATTATGACACTATCATCCTGTTACAATAACAATTGTTTTATTCTTAGGGGAGACAATCATCCTTGAATTCCCAGGGTTCACGGATGACTTTACAACTTCTATGGAGATCAGTGGGTTTAGTGGTGTAAAACTATCACAGTGAGTGGTGAGTCAGCCCTGAGAAGAGACATGACAGAATTTCAGGTTGGCTCTGATTCTGATCTCCCTTGCATTTATTTTACATCTTGGAGTTAATCCTCATTTACACCAGCGTAACTGAGATCAGATTCCAGCCTGCATGTGTCAGCAGCAATGCCACCCAGTGCCATTCTCTATGTGGGTTTGCCCTGATATTATATTCTGAGATGAAATATCTGATAAAGGTTCAGTCATACACACCAAGCTAGCCAATCCCTAGTGAATTTTAAGACCAGTGATAGCAGCCCTGGCTTGGGAAAGGTCATGGCCAAATATTAATTTGGGAAACCCAAGGAATTTTTCCATCTTTTCCCCAGAATGTGACTATAAAACATCTCAGAGCTTGTCTCCACTACGCTGGGGATTGATGTTGCAGCCATCAACCCACCAACAGTTGATTTGTCACATCTGCTTAGACAAAAATCAATCACTGCTCTCCCGTTGATGCTGGTACTCCACCAGGATGAGAAGAGTAGCCAGAGTCAACTGGAGAGTAGCTCAAGTCACATAGATTAGATTGACCATGGTGGTAAGTGTAGACAAGACATCACGCTGCATGCGAGATGCTGCTTGCTTTTGTAATGCACTGGTCAGCATGCACTCCATGCCCTTTATTCCAGAGGATATGGCTGTGTTGCAGTGGCCAGTTTAGTGGTTAGGTGAAGCTGAAAATAGTAATAATAATAATAATAATAATGTTTTTAGCTCTAGAGCTCTGCCATTCAGTACTCTGACGTGCCAGCCAAGCAAGTGGCTGTCACACTAAGAAATGGGTTCACAATTAAAAGTGTAAATCTTTATCCCAAATGTAGATCCTTTGGGATGGAAGTTACTATATCAGTGTATGGTGAGTTAATATTACCAGGCTCATTCTTCCATGTATGTAGGGCCATACTAGACTAGTATGGCAGCTAGTTTTTCCTATTTAAGTCAATGGGGGCTCTGTAAATATAATGACTACAGTCCAGTAGGATTTGCTGCCTCAGAACTGAGCTATAAGTGGGGTTAATTTTATTTTAATCACCAGAACAGAGATTTTCTGCTTGCACAACCCCCACTGCTCATTTACTATCTAATTGCATTATTATTTAGGGATGGCAAAGGTGGATCTCGATTAGGGGAGATGAAGCTGTGTGTGTCTCTGAAGAAATGATTGTTTTTTAGAAGAGTTCACTGCGATGCAGACACTCTGGGAGGCAGGGAGGAGAGAAAACAGGAACTCTTATTTCAGATAGGTCTTTGGAGCCTCTATAGCCAAGAGATTTGGGAGGCATTGTTAAAAATGGTAACTGAGATATGCAAAAATGAAATGGCATGTGATAGGCAGTATTCAAGAAGACCACAGGGAACTTGGCCTATTTAGATTTTGAGTTGAATGAAGCCTATGGAAATACGGAAATTAGTGGAAGTATTTCCACTGATTTCATTAGGCCTTGGATCAGACTCTCGGAGGAGAAGAATGTCTCTCTAGTTTCACATCTGTGTTACTCCATTAGCATTAGATGAGTTACTCCCAGTTCACACCAGTCCAAATGAAATAAGAATCAGCCCATTGCCCTCAGGTGTCCAGACAAACCCAAATATCTTGCTACCCAGAAATGGAAATAAAGCTTCACCTTTGCATTTGTCTTTGTGATGTTCACTCTTATTCACCTAAAACAATTCCAGCTCTGCAGTCTCTCCTCAGGAGACAGCCACTATACAGAAAATAAAATGTCCTTAGAAAAGGTCTGAGTTTCCACTGAGAACAAGAGAAACAAACTGCTGTAGTAACATGATTGGCTGCTGCAGTGTTTGGGACCTTTGCTGTAGAGCACAGTCAGAACTTCATTGTACTGGTTTTGGACACTTACAAATTTCCCTGAATCACCTGGAGAAAAATGGTGAACAATGTGAAGCACAAACCACTAGGAGCGGTGCACAACATTCATAATGAAAACTGAAGACTGACAGCACAAAGCTGAGTTACATGCATACCGTGGCTGGACGCTTTGGAAGCCACCCCAGGATCTGAGCTTGTCCATTGTACCTCCTATCTGACTCATAGCAACCCCTAATATTGCAGTCCTGGTTCCTTTCCTGATCATCTTTCCCACAGCTCTGCCAAGGAACCACAGTCTTGGCCTGTATGCCTTTCCAGTTCCGTGTGCCCACCCCAACGGAGAGAGCCATTTACATTCAGCTGTGCCTTGAACCTGACTGAGAAAGACTGAGAAACTTGTTACATGAAAATTCTTACCCTGAACAGTTGTTCTAATTGTTTCTTTCACAAGGTAAGCAGCATGCTAGCTTGGCTGTGATCCTTTCCTCCGTTCAGTCTTAGATGTTTCCAGCAGGCATCTTAGGTGGTAAGTGAGAAGATTCCTGGTGTCTGGTCACAGCCCTTATTGTCTGGTTTACCCCCCACTTTTTATATCCTTTTTATCCAAGGTGGGAATTCTTTGTGTTCAGTTCAAATTTTTCTCACCTTGAGTGGAAAAGTACCAGATCCAAAATGGACGCCAGCATCAGATGGCCTGGTCACATGTCCTTGTAGGACCAGCCATGGTTTGGGCTTACAAAAAAACCAAAATCTTTCACAGGTCTGACTTGATCACCAAGCCATCAAGTTCCTAAAGTATTACCAATGTTTTTTACTAGAATACATGGACTAATAAAACAGGTTTCCACTTCATATTTCTAACTTACCATACAAGAAAGATACGTGAACAGAAATATGATATACAGATTCAGCAGAATACAACTTCTAAAATTACTTTACATCACTCGTATTTGCACAAAACATCTTTGAATTATGCATATTCATATTCAGAAGCCAATTTTCATAAAGCATGGAGGGTGTGACAGAGTTGTTCATGAATATCAAGCTCTTCCTAAGTATGCCATCAGAACAGTGTGACTGGTCACCTCTGTCACATGGTATTGATGCTGCTCCCAGACGGATGAATTAACCTCTGAGAATAGAGAAGAATGATAACGAAAGACTTGTTTTCATGATGAAGTTTCGGACTTGCTTAATACCTTCAAAATTCAAGTACATTTTCATGAACTTGGTGCTTCAAACACTTTTGCATAAAATTTATCTGACCTCCACAAATGGTGGCACAACAAATCTAGGAAGGCGCTTAAGCACATTCTTAACTTTAAACACACGATAAGCTTATAGGAGAAGCCAAGCCACAACTGCTAAATCATCCAAGAGACCTTAAAAAGAGTCAGTAGGCCTATTTTAGGTCTATTTTTGGAATCATATTTTATGGTGTGATTCATCGTTTAGGATGTACTGCTCAAATGCTTAAAGATAAGCATGTGCTTAAATGCTTGGCTATACCATACTCCAAATGTGGCCCTTTTAATCTCAGACCTGGTTTTCTCTTGCCTGGCCTATTGCTGATTATTGCACTATGGGCATAGTGCATTTTTCATTAGCCAGGTATAAACATGTCCAGAAATATGTAACGTCATCTAAATGTATTTGCAGCACAGAGCTGCCTCCTTCCTCGATCATGGCCGTAAAGCAGTGTTTCAGTTTAAACAAGATAGCAAATGAATGGATTCCCCAGTCCCTCACCAGTTTTCAGTGCAAGCCCATTGCAGCCCTGTTCCTGGCATACAGGTACTGTGTTAATCATTGACTGAGGGGGAGATTTTGGATGAGCTCCTCTCCTTAACATATTGGCAGCATGTGCTTGAGTAGGCTGCTAATGATCGTTTGGTATTTTAACATGTGATAACTGCCACCTAAAATATTAATCAAATCATAACATGGGATCCAAAAAAATAGAGTTCCTATTTCATTCTGCTTTCTTCCTATGGTTTCCTGCATGGTTTGCAGCTGTTGTGGCTTAACCTTTTCTGGCATTTCACCGATTATAACAACTGCGTTCCTAGTGAATGCAAAACTTGATGCCCTTTCCTCCTATGTACACACAGAGAGACATACCCTGGCTCCCCTGGCTTCATCCTTTCAGGGCATGGATTGCCTGGATAGTATGCAAACACATTCAGCCGCCTGAGGAGATAAAGGGAATTTATTCTAAAATACAGTTCTGAATAATCCAAACTATTTTTAGTGCTTCCAGCCATCTCCCTCCATCTCTCCTCGTCTCCCCTTCCTCCATCCCGCCCCCTGCCCTGACAGGGCGAAGATGCTTGACTCCCAAGGTTGATTTCTGGGATGCAGAGCTGTGTGCGCCTCCCACAGGTCTGAAAATGCTCCTGACTCCATTCAGCCTGACTTCATTCAGCCACTCTTATTAAAGTAACGATGCTAATGGATGGTGCTCTCCTATAAATATTTGATTGACCTGCCACTGCCATGCTGCTTTCATTTTTCACTTGCTCAAGTCAGAGCTGTATTACTTTGGAATATTTTATGCCTTCTTTAAAAGAGAGTTAAAGTTTTTTTTTTTGGTGTTTTTGTTTTTTTTTTTTAAACCCTCCTCCATTCTGCCTGTCAAGCAGCTTTTCTGTGGAAGAAGATGTGTCTAAAAATGGCATGTCCTGGACAACCTGCTCTGCCCCAGGGATGGGATAAAAGTGGGGTGCTGAGTGGGAGAAGGGGAGGAGCATGTGGCTTCTTGTAAGAGATGCAAAAAACTGGAGGGATGGGTAAAGCCCCCCAAGCTGAAAATTGGGGACATGTGAAACTAACCCCTTCTCCTGTCTAATTTCCCCTTCTGGAACTGATTTCCAAAGGATTACAGATTTACAGGTAGTTCAGGTAATTTGTTGGCCGTGTTACCCATGGGAAGGAAATAATTGTACTGGGCTCACCATTCTAATCAGACACAGGGTATTTTACTAGCTACAGCTCTGGAATACATCAGGAGATACAGTACATACAATCAAGTTCTATTCTGTTCATTTTTGTTCTTATCTTTAGGTTTTTACATTTCAGGATGAAATCAGCACATTTTGGGACGTGTGTGACTGAAATCACTGGTTTCAGCCACGCAAAGTACATGGTCTTCTCCTAAAGGAGTATCAGGGTGTGTCTACACAGCAAAATTATTTGAGAATAATGGACACTATTCTGAAATAACTTGGCAAGCATATACACAGCAAAACTGCTATTTCAGCATAATTTTGAAATAGTGGATGGCTTATTTTGAGTTATTTAAACCTCATTCTGGCTGTGTCTAGACTTGCATACCTCTTTCAAAAGAGGAAAGCAAATGACGGAAATTGAAAATGAAAATGAAGCACTGCTTTACATATTTTGTGCTTCATTTGCATAACCTCTTTTTGGAAGAGATTTTTTGGAAGGAAACAAGCAGCATAGACGGGGCTCTTTCAAAGATAAACTGTATCATTGAAAGAACCCTCCTTCGTGAAACAAAACAGGAAGAAGCGTTCTTTAGAAGATGGGCTTTATTTTCAAAAGTTCCCCAGCTATGCTGCTTTTTTCCTTTCAAAAGAATCTCTTCCAAAAAAAGATGATGTCAATGAAGCACAAGATATGTACATCAGTGCTTTATTTGCATTTTCGATTTCCCTCATTTGCATTCCTCTTTCAAAGGAGGAAAGCAAGTGCAGACACAGCCTCTAGGAGGAATAGCACCTATTCCAAAATAGATTTTTTGGAATAGGGGCTGTGTAGAGAGGGAATTTCAAAATAGGGGGCCTCCAGCCATGCCCAGGGTTGCCTGCTGGCCAGTCAGTGTGGAGGCTGTATTTCAAATAGCTGATCACTATTTCAATAGGCATTTTGGCTGTTTCTACACAAGCCACTTCCTTCAGAAGTGGCAAGCTAATACACGGAGCGAAAGATGCTAATATGGCACGGACGCAAATTCCCCACACCTCGTTAGCATAATGTCACGTGATTTGGAGTCCGGAAGACCGTTCTTCTGGACTCCAAAATACCATGTAGAAATGTGGCCCCGGGGGGTGCTTCTGGAAGGAAGTCCTCCTTCCGGAGGCCCCTTCTTCCCAAAAATTTTTGGGAAGAAGGGGCCTCTGGAAGAAGGACTTCCTTCTGGAAGCCCCCCCGGGGTCGTGCTTCTACACAGCGTTTTGGAGTCTGGAAGAACAGTCTTCCGGACTCCAAATCACGTGACGTTATGCTAATGAGGTGCAGGAAATTTGCATCCGTGCCTCATTAGCATCTTTCACTCCGTGTATTAGCATGCCACTTCTGTGTAGAAATGGACTTCGTGTGCAGACGTGTTATTTCAAAACAAGCTATTCCAGAAAATCTCTTCCAGAACAGCTTATTCCAAAATAACACCACTGTGTAGACAGTCCCAATGCTCCTCTGTTCTCAACTAAAGCACCCCTGCAGTATTTCAGGCCTGATCCCTCTGCCAGACACACACTGTTCTGCCAAATACACTTGGCTCCTCTTGGTAATCCTCTTCGCTGATCCTGGTCCTGATCCCTGCACTAGAAATGGGTCTGCCAAAGGCCTCCAATATGGCCCTGCAATGCCCACTGCTAGGCCAGTCCTAAGCCATCCCTCCACCTCCCTGTCCCCACATTCTGGCAAGCATCAGAGGTGCTGGACTAATTTTTACTGAAGGGGCACTGAGAGCTATTGAACCAGCCTATAAATCCTGGCTACAATGGCAACCACTTCAAGTTGGCCCCAGGCAACCTTAATCCCAGCACTTATGCCAAACATCTGCATGTTACTGTACTCCTGGGTCTTTGCTGAGTCGTGTTATTTATTGAACTTGTGCCAGAAGCAGCAGTGTTTTTATGGTGTGTATGGATCTGAATCCTGTGGGATAGTCTGAGTTTATCCAAATAATTACCACTTGTGGCTCCTGGCACAGTCTGAACATGGATCCCCAGTGACAAAAGCCTAATACTTTTGCTTCCCACCTGTAATAGGGCCCACCTGTTTGTAAGCACCCCTCTGTGGCAAAGGGGTGCTGTGTAAGGTCTTTGCTTGATTGTTTCCAAGGTTCTGGCATGAGGATCTGACTATCCTTGTCCAAGGTGTTGACAGTTCTTGTTTTAGGCTTGTGGCCAGTTTTCAGCCACTCGGCCTGGCTTTGCCCAGGTCTAAGTTCAGTGTGCACTCAGAGTTGTCCAAAGTGCTGCTGGTCTCCCAGACAGTACAGAGATCTGCCTGGGTCAAGCTCCTGCGAGAAAATGACTGGCCGTAGCCTAGCAGCTTCTTTTATATCTGTCTGTGGGTCCTGACTGGCTGCCGTAGAGACAGACACTCTGTCCTGCTGGCAGAACCTCTCTTCTGCTCCTCTCGCTGGGATGGGGTGCCTGGCCTTCTGTCGGGCATTGGGGCTTAGTCCACCACATCACACCATCTCACTAGCCTTCCTCTACTATCCCCCTCCTTTTCCATGCTCTGCTACATGCCAATCCATCCTGCCTACATGTCAATGACTTTTCCCTCTCCCCATTGGCCATTTTCAATACTATTATCTCCTGTATTTACTGGATCTGGCTTTCAGGGGTTTGACTGATGCTTGATTCTTGTAACCAGAACATGTCTGTTGATTGGACTGTCAATGGATTTCTTGGCAGAAAGGGCACTAGCCCTTGCAAATGTGAAACACTATTTCAATCTCATTTAGGAGCCCAGAGAAAGGAGAAAGAAAAATGCCCTAAAGCCATGTTTCCCTTGCTGTCTTTGAGCACGAGCTATGAGTAAACAAGCTTTTTACCTTTTTTTAATAAGGTCATTTGCGACATCAATTTCTTAACAGAAGCAAACATTTTGTGGTATGTATTTTAAACGGTAATTTTCTTTTTTCTTCTTTATTTAAAGGCTTCTACTCATTCTTTCTGTGTGTGAGTGTCGGGGCGGGGGAGGCTTGGAATCCAACCTTGTCTTCCCATTGCCTGCAGTGACACCTGGCTGCTAACAAGCTCTTGCAGACCCTTCTCAAGCCGCAGTTTCAAGATCACAGCTACAGTCTTGCTGGAAGAATGCACTTTTGACTTTTCTAAATAACAGTGCAATTACCTTCAAAAGCTGGCAGCCAAAGTACATGGTGAGAAATGGGCACCATTAATAAGAAATTAACCGCTCTCAGGGAACAGCCAATTTATTAACTGGTGCTGGAGAAAGAACCAGATGTGGCCTGAGTGGGATGAGACTAGCAATGGAGAACCATTGTGTTCTAGTGGCTCCATGCTCACCCAAGCAGACAATGCCAAGTCCACTCAGAATCAGTGACAGTGATCTTTCCTTCCTGCTGCAATTTGGCTCCAAATTGCCTGGCTGTGTCTCACTGCCTCTCACATCATTTCCATGATGCTGGGCAGGGGAGCCGTTTGCTAGCATTACACAATATATGCATGACGTTTACAAAGAACTGAGGAGGAAGCTGGAGGGTTGAAATCTGCACACTCTGGCTATGTCTACACTAGCCTGAAAGATTGACCCCCCGCAGGTTTGATTTCACACGTCTAGAAGGGACCCATGAAATTGAACTCTGAGGGGTCGCAGTCAACCCCCCTTCTCCTCGCAAGATGCAAGGCTGAAGAGAGAAACCGTCCTGTCGGCCTTGTTCAGTACAGACAGCCAAGTAAGTTGAGTGCAGCTAGGTTGATTCTAGCAACACAATTGCCACAGCTAGAACTGCATAACTGTGGTGGACTTACTTTGCCTAGTGTAGATATAGCCTCAGGTCTTTGCTGGCCTGGAGCTGGGAATGGATGGCAGTGCTAGTGGTACCAGGCAAATTTCATCTGTTGAGGTTTGGGTTTGCAAACAAAACAAACAAACAAACAAACTGTGGTGGACCAGATTTCATGTTACGTCAGACCTCAAAGCTTGGAGGAGCGAGGGCTTGAAGTGTCACCTAACGACTTGGGGTTTTCCTGTCTCTATCTGTAACTTGTCTCCTTGCTTACCTCACTGCATAAATTATGCTACTGACATCACTGGAGCTACTCACAGCATAAAACACTAATCTGCGCGAACCACAGTATCGTCCCACTGTGGCCCACAGAGAATTAGGTCCTTATTATCAGAGACTTCCTCTGAGTTTACACCCACCTCTCTGTGCCTTTGCATAATTCCAGGTATGCCACCTGGAGCTTGGAAGTCCACTGTGGGGGCACTGTGGTTAGACACCTAAGTGCCACAAAACTGTGCCACAGGCAACTATTAGCGAGTACAAAGTTAGAGGGTTTGAGAGACTTCTGAAAATTTAGGGCCTTAATAATGGAGTTGTTGCACGTTAAATAAGAGATGAATCCCAGACCTTGCAGTCAGAAAGGATTTATGAGGATATCTTGTCCTGTCTTCTTCTCTTGCAGGATTGTTCAGGGCAGCACTTCGTGCGCCTTCCATCTAGTCCTTAATGTTTCAAGGGATGCCTTCACTACGACTTTATCGCTGAACACATATTGCTGTGGCTTGACAACTGCTTAGCAGATGTACACAGGGATTTGTGTTGTAGATGGTGTAACTATTAGTGCATGGCCATTAATCTAAATAAAGAGCTTTTGAATATTCATCGGCTATTTAAGGGAACTGATGATGCATACAGGTCTGAAAGGGGATATGGGGGGAGCTTCCCACAAAGCCAGCTTGAAAAGGGACATGTAATTGTCTCTCCCCATATAGCAGCCTAACTGTTCATCAAGCCCTACCATTGCATATTTTTTCCACTAGTTTAGTCGCCTATGAAGTATCTCTGAGCTAGGAAAACATTGCGGGCAGTGGTGTGAACATGGCCACACCATGTTCATACTAATTTGTTAAGCACCAGCAAAGTGTTTGGTGCTGTACAGGTCCCAAACACTGACGCAACCCCAGCTTTAGAGGTGGTTTTAGAACTCCCAGGTAGTCAACGCTGCCACAGCAGGTGGAGAGGCAGATATAGAGCAGGGCATTGACAAGAGACGAGTTTGCTCTGACCGGTTTCGGCAGCTGCTGTACAGAAGCTCAGCCTGGGATACGTGTCCCTTGTGTTAGCAGCAGCTGACTTGGAGCATTGCATCCCAGTGGCTGACTCATGGAGCAGCTACCACCTCCATTTTGGATTTTCCTCCTTTTATGGCCATTCCAGCAAAGAGGCGAGAGAGGACTGGTCACAGGCAGCTCAAACACCAAAGTGATGAATACAACACACGGTAGAATGGAATACAATTATTTACCAATAAATGCTGGCTAGCGTATCTATCACATTAATAATGTGTGTTATCTACACCATATATATTAGTACACATGCAGCACAAACAGCTTTCAGCACAAATACTGCATAGCCAAAACTGGCTGACACTTTGGCTGTAATCCTGGTCACTTATACTAAAAATCCTGTAACACCTTGTATTTGCGGATAAGAAACTTGTCATAAAGAAGGTATATTCATTTTATCTTAGTACAGTCTAGAGAAGTACCTTCATGGGTCAGACCCCAGAATGCTCGTATTCAAAGATAAGGAAGGAACAGAACAATATGTCACAGAACTGGGAGGTACTGATGGGTAGGATTTTAGTGATGCATAAAGAGTTGCAAATCTTGTAAAATCACAGTACAGGTTAAAACACTCTAGTCTGGCACTCTCTCATCTAGAAATATCCATACTCCAGAATGATTTTAGTCAGTTGTATGGCCACTTATCATGGGTGTGGCCAACTTTCCCGTGGTCCCAGAAAGTTTGTTTACAGCCACCAGTCCTGGCTGTCAGTGTTGTGTGCTGTTGTTTAGCTGTAATTTATCCCTAAATGTCTTGTAAGAGCCCAGTAAGCTGTGGAAGTGCTGGTAATGCTGCTAGACAATACTGACCACTTATGTTCGGGCAAATTCTCTTATTTGGTGCTGGTCAGGTCCTGAGGGTGCTGGACTAGAGAGGTTCAACCTGTATAAGTAATACTAGCTGAAATCTGTAAGCTTGGGGGCTAAATGAATGTCACTACTGAGTGAAATGGCTTCTCAGAGATTGGTGTTGTATAGAACTTTTTTCCTGTACTCTATTATTACTGGCCTAATGCCATAAATCTGATGGCAATTGGCTATTTGGTCTCTTGAGTGTGGTGAAGCAAGAGACTATACAATGTACTAATAGAATAGAAGACTGAAGCTCCCTCTTCGCCTCTTCAGGACAACATGGAGATTTATTGGTCAAGAGGAGAGTGTGGGAAGTTAGTGGTACTCGTGCTGCAGCTGTTTGAGGCAAGATAAAGGTTGGCTCCAAACCAGACCTGAAGATCCAAACCCCTCAGAACACAAGGAAATTTCAGAGTTGATCCACCCCTCCCTGCCCTCTCTATCAGCTCTGGATTCAGTATCCAAGTATCCCTCCAACAGAGCCTTTGGCCAGGGTAGAGGGTTGGGCAAAGCCCATCAGCGGAAGGAGTCCAAAATGGCAGCTGCAGTTTTGCAGCTCTTCTGCCCGATGCTGAGGCTGTGACACAGTAGGGGAAGTTGGGTTAGAAGGACACAATCACATTCAGAATCAGGGGAAGAAGCTGGAATCAGAGCAATCTCCTAGATGGCAGCATAAAGATGCGGGGTGCACTCAGGCCTTGTTTTAAACTTTCATACTTAATATAAGAGGCAATAACTAGGTACATGACCGAGCTAGACCCACACATTTTATGGCTGTATGGATTCATATCAGAACCTTTTGACTGGCCACTCTAATGGGGTTGATCTGGAATCCCAGGTCCAAATGCCCTCACATTTCACTGAGGTCTGCAGTCAAGGTTTGCAACTGAGGCCTTTCTCCACACAGTCCGTTGTATGTTAACAGAAGCAGCAATGCAAGAAACATGGTGCAGAGGACAGAACACTGGTCCTTGAGTTCTTATTCTGTTCCCAGCACAGTCAGTGGTGGTGGGTACGTCACATGCCTTCCCTTGGTTCCCTTCACGCCCTAGAGCCAATGTTCCCTGTAAGTTGGGCATTTGCGTGGCCACTCTGGACAAAGTCAAATGCTGCCCAGCTGCTTAGCAGAGTACCCAGAGCAAGGGGTTTGTCTCTACTGGTGGTGCACATTCACACATGTCCTCGTGCACATGAATAAATGCATTCTGCCCATGGATGCAAAAAATCTGTATGGATGGAAAAGATCAGTGAGAACATTGCCTAAGCCTTCCAGCAGCTGCGCAGCCACATGACAACAGTAGGGTCAACATGACAAGGAGAGTGAGCGCATTAGCGCTGCAGCTGTGTGAAACGCAGCCTCCATGGGATAGAAAGAAGCTGCGAAGGAGACTCACTCCCCTGACACATCCCAATGGTTTCACTGCTTCACAGGGAGGTTGCAAGGATTAATTAGTTAATGTTTGTGACGTGCTGTGTAGATGGAGAGAGCTGTGTAAGTGCTAAGTGTTATTATTATTACAGACAGTCACTGTTAAGGCAATGGATATGCTCTTAAGTGTCATTTCATATTTAATTAACGTGCAATAATTGTATTCCTAAACCTGGAGGTAAATCTTTATTACAGACACTTCCTTTAAAGAGACACTGCAGGCATAGAGAGAGCCAGAGACAGATAGACGCATTAAGGGCTAGCTCGGGGCTGCCTGGGAGGATGGGGGTGTAAGGGAAGGGGAGAGGGTGCAAAAGGGCCAGATGCCACGTGGCTGGGGAGTGGAGGCAATGGGCCAGAGAGGTGTGAGATGGCGAGACAGCTTCTTGCATAGTTCTGCACCAGCCAGCTGTGAGCAGACCACATGGTGCGCCTGTCTCACAGTGCTGGGGACTCCAAGAGCCTCCATCAAGAACTGGCACAGATCCAGCCAGCACAGTCCCTCCATGCCCTTTTTCAGTGCAGGCTGTGGGTTTAAGCAACAGCCCAGCCCCTGAGCCGGAGAGGCCTGCCAGCCGCCCCACACTTCATCTCCGTTGGAGTTGTTTTTGTTTTTTTGTTTTTTTTTTTAAAATAATGAACCTCTGCCTTTCTATGGCTGAGAAGTTTAGAAACAAAACCAAGAGCCAATGAAGCACAGTACTTTGAGCTCCCCCGACGGTCTGCCGGAACCGGCTTACAGGCTGTTATTGATCCCTGAACTAGCCTGGCCTAGGCCACATAATCATTGGCACTCGAGCAAACAGGGAAGTAACTGAACGTTGGCTCTGGCAGTGTTTGCTCCTTCGGAACCAGATTTGATTTACCTTAAACCCTTGTACTCTGGGTGGAGCACAGGTCATCCACAAGCCTCCTCCACTTCACTCTGTCTCGGGACAAAACTGCTGACTGACCCCAGGAGTCCCCCATTTGTCCTTCAGTCTCAGTAGATCATCTCCATGTTGTCTGAGGTCTTCCTCTTCTGTGTTTTCCTTGCGGGTTCCATGTGAGATCTTGACCCACTCTGCTGGATGATGGTTTTCTGAGAGTGTGACCTCACCATCCCCACTTTCTTCCCTTGATTTGGTTCTTGTCCTGCTCTGTTCCAAAGCTCCTCATTGGTGACCATGTCTTGCCATATGATGCTAAAGATGTAGGTCAGGCATCTCTTTACAGATGTAGCATGTGATATAAAGTCTTTTTAATACACCAGGTCTCAGAAATACACAGAAATCCCCAGCCAGATCCTTCAAAGCACGGCAAGTCAGAGAAGGGCCAAAGAAGAGGGGGAAGAAGTGGTATGTGGATGGCAAGGCTGTGGGAAACACCAGGGTCACCCAGACTGACCTCTCCATCCCCCATTACATCAGCTTTAGGCTCATGAAGACACATGCTGTTGCCTGGGGGCCCAGGAGGCAGCTGAAGGGAGCTGGTTGCCCCAGCCACCCGGGTGCACACGTCTTGGTGACGAATACCTGACATCCATGTTCAGGGCAGCTGTTCTGCCATTTTTCTCCAGCATGCCAAGTACACCACGAAGCCTGACTTCTCCATATGGGCTGAATAAATATCAAGCACATGAGCCTTTCTGCCCGCATGGTGACCGCATCTGACATGGCCCTGTCCTGATTCAGTGCCGGAACTGATTCACTTTGGTGCCCCAGCCGTTGCTGTTGGGTAAGTTGGGAGCTTGCACCTCCTGCCTCCCCGCTCCTTCAGGCCCTCTCCCCCCAGCACAAACGCACTGTTCCACCCTTCTGTGACCACGGTAATGTGATAATTTGAGCATTCCTCACAGTCCCTCATCAGTACTAAGTGCTCTGAAGGTCATGGGCAATAAAGCTCCCTGACACTCACTGCCAAGAAGCACACGCTGCTCCGGAGTGGGTCTGATTATCACCAGCTTGCCTCCCCCTTTTCCCCTGCCCCCTGAGGCTGCTAATCTGACAAGGCCTAGGAGCCCCTTCCTGCTTCCTCCCTACCTTTCCTTTTCTTCCGCTGCTCTCATTTATTTCAATTTGCTTCGCTTTCCTCCCTGGTTCTCAGCGCTGAGCGGGAGAAGAGAAAAGAATGATTCCATCCGGTGAATGCAAAAATGAAACCCTCACATGGGGCGAGTGGAAGCAGAGGGGTGGCCAGAAGGGGAAGGGTGGGGAAAATGGGAGATTGGGCCACCTCTGGTATCAAGATTAGGGGACTGGGTGTTTGAAATTTGCCAAACCCAGGGTTTGAGTTTCAGGTGATGCCTTGTGTTTAGATTTCCAAAATATGGGACAGGGTGTAACGTATAGTGCAAAGGTAACAGGAAATTGGCCAGTTTTTATGATGATTTAAATGCAGGACATAACACAACACCAGATTTCAATACATCTGCAAGTGCTGTAAGCACCTCATTGCAGATCCTGCATTTCTACAGGGCCTGAGCATAGCCTGATGAGCACTAATAATCATATGGAATTAGGGTTGGCAATCTCCAGGAGAGATGCACAGCTTTGCACCCACCTGCAGGGTGCAGCTGGGAACGAGTGGCCATTTGAACAGGCAGCATAGCTGTTTCTGGGAGTGTGTTAGATTCTATTTGCAGCATAGCTGTTTCTGGGAGTGTGTTAGATTCTGTTTGCAGGGGTGCATACAAAGTTTTGCAGGCATCCCTTTCCCTGCATTCCATCCTTGCCTGAGAGTGTCTACTCCCTGATCAGCCGGCTTGATCACCACATGGTTCTCTCAGTGATCTTCTTTGTTTTCTGGATGCCCCAATGTTCTCTATAGCCAGAAACACCTTTCACCATCTCCATCCAGCTGGGAGACTGTGTCACTCCTGGTTGGATGTTGACCTAGTCACAGTGGTGCTCACCCTCCTCACCTCTAGCCTCTGGTGCTGTATAGAGCACCAGGCAGAAGTTTCTGTTGGTCTACATATGGCCACTGATCTCAGCAATGCAGGCTGCTCATTACCCATTGTGCACTTCCTCCTTATTCCCTTCCAGATCCACTTTAAGTTGTTGATTTGGATCTACCAGGACCTCAAAGGACAGGGCCCAGGCTCTCAAATGTCTCAGGTCTGTCTCCTTCCATGACAAATGTGACTATTAAGCACTGTGGTGTCACTAGTGTCCAGAAAATAACTCACAAGAGTGGGAAATGGAGCCTTCTTGGTAACTGGGCCACACTGACAACAGAACCCTCTTCCATCAGACATCAAAGTGATGTGTGATCTTATTGCCCTCTGAATGCTTCTCTCATGCCTCCTGTTCCATATGCATGCTGAGCGGGTCTTCCAAGTCACTTGTGTCTCACTTAATTCCGTACAGAGGACCCACTGTTTCAAGATGCCTGTAAGACACTTCCTGATGAAGTCATCCATTTATTTAGTCCATATGCTCATGTACGTGGAAGAAGGGGGATAGACAGAGTGGACAGTAGAAGCGACTCTGGGACTTGCTGTGTGAAGAGAGAACAAAGGTGGGAAGAGGGGACTTTTGCTTGTTTGTTGTGATAACACTCAGAACAAACCAAAAATCTTCCCCCAGCAAACTGGTGCCTATCACCCCATCTCCCCCTGCAATCTCTCTGATTGTATGTTACATCTCTTTCTCCAACTTCTCATCAGTTTTTGTATGCTCCTTGGATGGCCAGAGACTACGTCTTTCTCTGTGCTTGGGAAAGCACCATGTGCATGCTGGGTACTGCTGTAATCTAAATAAATTCTCAGCGAAGAGTCAAACCCACCTTTCCCTCAATGGCTTTCTCAATCCACACTCACTCCTTGCTACAGGTAGCCCTATAAAACCTTAAGCAATGAGAAGAAAAGGAAGGCAGGAGGAGTAGAATGAGGAAAGGTCAGAAGAAGAAAGAGAATGTCATGTACACACAACTACCTTTAGGATAAGGAGATGAAAATAGAGTTTTGCCAGGTTTTTATGCTTGTGTAATATTGCTGGCACTCTGACTCTGTTGCAATGGGCACATCATAATACCGATAGACGGCTGGCTGGCTGGAAACCCTTTATGTAAACAAGTTGCCAGAACATGCATAGCAGTCCGTACAAAACAATATTCAGGATACTCCAGGAGCTCCAGTAATAGTGAAGACTATTACAGTTCATGATGGTGTTACTACAGTGCTCTGGGCCATGACTTCAGAGCAGCACAGTATATTTTTAATAATTGCACTTATGCCTGTTAAAGGGAAAGGTAAGTGAGTGAATGCAGTTGCTATGGAAATCAGGCCATCTCCATGGGAATTCACTAAGTAGCACTTGCTATTGGCCAACTAATCACACAGAGCAGCCCTTCCCAGACGAAGGCATTTGACAACATTTGAGCTTATGGCAGAATGCAGCAGCTGTGAAATACCCTCAGCTTCAGTGAAGCTGACAAAAAGTTGGGCTCTCAGTGCAGCTGCTAGGAGTGAATGTTGGGGTGTCTTTACATTGAATTTCACTCTCTTTTATTGCTACTAGTGGGAGTCAGTTTTTTATTTGTTGGGGGATAAACCTGTACCTTTCTCCCTCAGCAATGGGTCCCTTTCTGCTTTTGCCAGCATGGAATAAAAAGCACCAACTAAACATGTACGCAGAAGTAAAGAGCTACCTTAATATAAACTGATGCCAGCTTTATGGATGCCACAAGATCTAATGCCAGTAGCATGCAAATCCAAGTCTCGCACATTCCTCCTCTTTTTGCAGTAATTGGTTTGCTAATTAACACTTGTGATTTCAGCTGGATTAGCAGGGAGTGCATCTAGGGGAACTGAGCCACCTGACTCTTATGGTAGCTCTTGGACACACTGTCTGGGTGGCTGAAAATCTGGCAATGGGCTTTGCATAAAAACCTAGATCATAGTTCTATAGGTCCAGCCAAAGAGTTTGTGAGGCCCAAGGTGACATAGGGACAGTGGATGCTATAGTCAATGGGAGCATGGGACCCTGAAGGCACAGGGCCCAAGGCAACCACCTTGCTCCCCTTGCCCTAAAGCCAGGCTTGAAGTTCACAGCTTGAGTTTGCATTCACCTTCCTTTTCTTTACAGCTAGATGAGAGAAGGGTGAGGTCCTGAAGCTTTAGTCCACCAAAACACAGTCAATATTCCCTCTAATCTTTTCCATGTTGATTTTTGCCCCATCTGTGTGCAGCATAAATTTTGTATGCACCAACATGTGCGGATGTGCACTACCAGTAAAAATGACAAACCTAGTGGTAGGCGCTCTGCTAATCAGCTGAGCAGCATTTGAAGCTCTCCTGAGTGGCTGCACAAGCACACAGCTCCCAGGGAACAGTGGTCCTGGTCTGGAAAGGGTTAAGAGAGAGATGGAGAGAGAGGGAGCAGGAGTGTGTCACAGGGCATTCTGTTGTGCAGCTCTTATTGTCTACCACTTTATCAGTGACATGTAATCTCTGGCCTTTGCTGGTGGATAGTTTTGCCATCATTAGCATAGCAGGCTTAATCATTCAAAACAATGGACTTTCACCATTAACTTCAGTGGGTCAGGCTGCTCTATTGTGGACCCTGAGCTTATGATCTGCAATTCCTCACTTGTACTCCATATACATAAACCAGGGCATGCACCAGGAAAAAATGTCTCTGGCCTACAGTGCCAGATGTGCCGTAGTGAGCATTCCTCTGCGGGGATGATGTGATATGGTACCAACATCTGAATGTGCAGGGAACCTTGCTCAGCACTGGGGAAGTTAATGGGGCTCTATTTGAATGCTGAGGGCTACAGCCCAGCTGGCTAAGGAAGACAGTTCTGTCTGTGTGCATATCTGGTGTACTCAGTGCTGGATAGTGCTGCTTGACATTGATGGAAAGCTCTTTGATATAGTTTCCTCTTTCAATTCATTTAGATTGCTAAAGCCCCCGTTATGCTGCCTGAGTTAATTTGCAATCATTTGAAGTAAGGGGTAAGTGAAGGTCACAGGCTACACTAAATTAGAGGGGAGCCTCTGCAGTCCTCCGCATGTCTTGACCTTTTCAATGTTTTCTGATTACACTGACCAGCCAGGCTCTTTATAGCGTTGTTAACCTGTGAGAAGTAAGTGGAGTGGCCAGATCCAGTGGTAATGATGAGAATTTTGAAAGGTTAAAGTAGTGGAGGGTATTATTGGCATGAAGCTATGATAGAGTCCAGGGAGCAGGTGGTTTCGGTCTGAGGCAAGAGCATTCTGTTCTCAAAGATTTATATTAAAAGCAAATCCACGCAAATGCAAAGCAGCCAGATAAACAAACGTGGCTGGAGAGCCATAGGTCCAAACAGCCCCGAAGTGAGGTCATCTCTGAGTGTCACTTGAGAGAGTTCTGTCTAATTCCAGCATGGAGCATTTCTATATCAGAGCTCTTAAAAATAAAACAAACCCTGAATCATGCCAGAGTTCAGGCACACTCTTTGCTGGAGTTTAGCTCTGCTTATGCTGAAGGGCCATCTTTCCCCAACATTTTGTATGCTACAGTGATGTGTTTGATATGTATCATACAATACCTCAGCCCATACCTGCCCCACACTTCCAGAGGGTTCATAATAAAAATCCTGGTCTAGGGCTACATTTTGCAAATAGCCGTTCTCCATAGAACAGTGTGAATGAAAGATACTGTAACGCAAAAATGGCCGTACAGAACGAATGATCCTTCCAGTTCAGCACAGTATATAAGAGCAGTGTGGGGTTTTTTTTTGTGCCAGTACCACAGGATTGTCTGTAAAGGGGTGAGGAGGGGTGAGGGTGGGGAGCCATCTGAGTACCGGCTTCTCTTTTATTTTTAACAGAAAAAAGCACTGTACGAAAGGGTGTCTAGCATCAGATGCTTCACAGGAAGGTTCATAGAAATTCTGCCTCTTCTGCTTCTTCCGCCCACCTTGAACAATCACGGATAACCCGCCTTCATCTTAACTGGTTGGCTGAAACAGATGGTTTAAAAAACCCTTTGGCGTGTTTTTTTTTATGGCTATTGTCTCTTTAAACCAAAAACCTGAATGAAAAGTTAGAAGTTCTCTTTGTTCAAATTGAACTTCCTCAATCCTTCAGCCAAAGGCTGAGAGGGAATTCCTGATCCAGATCTTTGGTCGTCCAAGGAGATCTCCAGCAAAGCTAGGAAAGCAAAGATTTAATATTCCTCCTATTTTAAGGTAAAAAGAAGCTGGAGAAAAAAAATATTTTAGGGTCCTCTATGGAATAGTCAAATATTCTTCCTCCATAAAGGTATAGAAAAGATCATAAACCCAGTTTTCCTTTGTAGGGAGGTGTTACTATCTATGTTTCCTCTATTTTTTTCAATTTCATGTGCAGAATACATTTTATGTGCATGGAGGCATGTGCAGATGTGCATCCCCAGTAGAAACACAGGCTGCTGGTTGTGGGTGCTCTGCTATTTAGCTGGGCAGCATCTGAATCCCTCCTGGGTGGCCACCCAAGCATTCAGCTTACAGGGAAACAGTGATTACCAATCGCCCTTTTTGTCTGCAACAGCCTTTTTTTAAGCCCTGCCCCATGTGTCTCAACCTTTTTTTTTTTTTTTGGCAAGAGTGGGCCTTTGTCCTCTTTGCTCTTACTGATTTGAGCAGCTAGTGAAAGCAAACAGGACAAATGCACTTTTTTTTTTTTTAAAGGGGCGTGCAGCACAGAGGAAAGTGGTGGCAGGCGGGGGAGGCTGTAAGAGGAGATGTCTCTCCTGTATGGAGTCCTGTGGCACCTGATAGACTAATGGATATTTTTGCCCACGAAAGCTTATGCTCCAAAATATCTGTTAGTCTATAAGGTGCCCCAGGACTTCTTGTTGTTTATGAAGATACAGACTAACTCAGCTACTTCTCTGATCCTCCTCTGTGCAGGGGGAGACAGAAAAGTGACAGAGATCGGCAATAGCCGCCCGGGGGTGGCGGTGGAACAGGCTAGGGAAAGTGGGTGGTGCGGCTGTCCTGTTTTCCCTTTAGGAAAGTGTGATGGGGTTTGGGGTTCCCCAAGCTCTGCACCCCCATCTGCAGGCAGGAGTGACTCTCACTCAGCAGGAGAACAGCGGGTTTATTAGACAACAGGTCACAGCGTCATACAGAGGAGTCAGTGCAGCCGGCAGAGACAGCCACTCAAATCCAGATTGGGGAGAGGAGGCCCCGAGGGGCCCCCAGAGCTGGGGCCTGGCCCTCTCCTTGGTCTCTGTCTCTCCCAGCCCAGACTAACTGCTTCCCACTCCCAGTTCCAATTCAAACCCCTCAGGCTCCACCTCCCCCTTTGTCTCCAGTACAAAGGTGTTACCTGGTCATCAAGGTTACCCTCAGCAGGAGCCCCACACCCTCTGTGAGCCACTCACATACACACAGGTATCCCCCACTCCATCACAGAAAGACAGTCACCCTATTTGTAGGCCACCTTTGCGCTGTGGTCTCCTTCTCCTCCCCTGCTCATTTTAAATGCAGGGGTGAAAGTACTGGCTTTACACACTCTGACAACTTTGATGCAGGATACGCAGCCTGCTGCAATCAGAGCGGCCGTTGAGCCCTTTGAAGGCCCACCCCTTTTCCCGTTAATTGAATGTAAGCCCTTTGGTACTTCTCACTCTTTCATCTCTCTTGGAATGAGATGTAAGGCTATTAAAGGAGAGAAACCAGGCAAGCACACTGTGAGCAATAAGCTCTGTCAGGCTGTAGAGATGATATGCAAGAGACTAGGAATGAGACAGCGAGTGATTTTTTTTAACTCTTAGATCAAACACCAAAGAGTGGCTATTAATATTTGTCAAAAGGCAAATACGGAGCCTTACAAATGACAGGCAAATTGTGAAAAATCCTGGAAAAGTTATGTAAAAAAAGCTCATTTGCACCAAAATGCCACAACATTTCTAGAACAACTTCAACATACTCAACTTAGGGATGCACCAATCTCCTTTAAATAAATGCCTGTTCTTGGTTTCAGCGTGCAATAGAAGCGTGGAATATTAATACCGAATTCAAAGTGGTGGTATCCTAAAATACAGGCTGGCTGGCTGAGAGCTGCCAGCTAATATTAAACCAAATAAGAAAAATGCAAAATAAAAAGATCAGAGAATAATTATTTCAGTGCAGATTTGTACCTGCAGCAATTACTGCTTGCATTTACTATGACTTTTAGGTGCAATTGTTCAATCTGTGCTAAAAAAATGCAGGCTTAAATGTTAACATTTAAAATGTTAGTGTAAAACTTCATTAAGGTTCCTGATGGTTTTTCTGTACATTTTATTTTTCCCACAGGAAGGAGTCTGCAATAATGCTGCAATAATCATTCTTCGCACTTATACAGCATGTTACATATTTAAAAACAAGTTATAAAATTAGCTAATTAATGCACACAGCACCCCTGTGAAGTGGAGTTGAGAATATTGCACTATATCCTTCTCTGACTGAGGCAGTGATATTAAGTTCATTTTATTTTTTCAAATGTAGAGGCCTCAAGCTAGGGACTTAAAAACATATTTAGGCACCTAAATAAATGCTTGGTTATTGGTAGTTCTGAGCACCTGCACAGGTCAACATTTTTCATCAAAATATTTTTTGGTGAAAAATATATTTGAATTCTGGTTGAAATTTCCTATTTTGACAACAAAAAATTGGAAATAGAAAACAATTCAATAACATTTTTAGTTGTATAAAATACCAAGTATCCATTGTACTAAAACTTTTATTAATAATGTTTTCAAAAGCCCTTTTTATTTTATTTTATTTTGTCAAAAACAAACAAATGAAAACAAAACCAAAAAAGTTATGCAGGACATTTCTTAAAAAATGTAGTAACGTTGATACAAGAGACATTTTTTTACCCACTCTTAAAAGAGCACTAAAAATCAAAGGGAATAGCAGGTTCTCAACACTTCTACAAATCGGGCCACTATTACTTATGTGTAAAATAAGCTCCATTCCAATTTCCTTCCTTATTTGTTTGGTGCTAGGAAAGCTCCTGTCTGTTTCAGTTTAACTATGGCCTAAATCATTTTCCTAAGTGTGCAGAGTCAGTAGCAGACTTCAGTTCCTGTCTTCCACCTTAAAATAAGTCTACTTTGGTCACACTAAGTGCTCTGGCTTAGTGTTTTTTAAACATTTTGAGACCATGGAACACCAAAGAAAAATTGTTGTCAGACCCAAAAAAAAAATCCCACGCAGCAACATATCCAGCAAAAACAAAAAATGAAGTAATTTAATCAGGAATCATAGCAATGAAGAGGTAACACTGTATCTGGTTTTAACAACAGAAAACATATCCATCAGTGTGGTATCAAAGTGTCAGATGCTCCCAGCACACCTGTGAGTTGTTCACGGAACATCCGTGTTCCATGGAACATAGTTTAAGAAACACTGCTCTAGGCAGCCTGAAAACTGCAGTTACCTGGGAATAACTAGAGCATTGTGAATGTTGGTGGGTTATTGTGTCTTAACCAAGCTGCCTGCCTGTTCAAGTCCGCTCTCAAAGGATGTATTTTAAGTCTGAAAACCATATTTGTTTGTTTTTTCGGTCTATACCAGACACATACGAGTTCCCTTGTGCTGGATGGTTCTCGTATCCCCCAGTGCTGAGTAAGCTTTTACAATCTCTGTCTTTGGGTTACTCAGAGCAGGGGTCAACAGACACATAGCAGGCTCCGTTTTCTTGTATCCTTAATCCCGCAGGCATTCAAAACGGAATCTGACCCCAAGCCACCTCTGAAGCAGAGCTAAGCCTTTGCCCAACATTGTTTAGAATCCTAACAGGAGGCTGAAAATGTGAGGCCCAGGGCAATATCCTGGCCCCGCTAATGTCAACAGCAAAACTCCCACTGATACAGCCAGGGTCTCACCCTTCAAGCATGTTTCACTGTTTTTTTTTGTTTATAGGATACCCTCCTCCTACTCCAGTCAACACATAATTGTTCTCTTCCTGTGGGCAACATACAGCGGGATGCTCCTACACATTGGAAGGATTCAGGGCTTAAATTATACTTCCTTGTTAAACAGAGGCATTATATTCAAGTATTTTACCAGCCAGTTCCACTGCCAATATTCAAGGATATTGCTTATGTATGTTGAAAATCCCAGCCCACACCGACTTGGTTGCTGTGAAAACTAGCCATCCTACTGTGAAACTAGGCATGATCTTAAACATTATGATCCAATTGATAATATTTCAGCTCTATTTCTATCTTGTGTCATTCCGTATAATTTTTTCTTGTACAAAGCTGGGTCAGTTTTGCATATGTCCAATCTATTTTACATAACATGTGCACTATATTTGGACACATCGACGGGAAACATATGCTTGCTTTCATATGGGCATAGCATAGTGTTATTAAAATGGAAATGCAGGGCTCGGGATCTGACTGCAACATATGTTTAAAAATGAAAGATAATTCCTTACTTGTAACTACCAGAAGAACTCCGAGCTTTTGACTCCAAGTATAATTACCATGAGACCTTAACAGCTTAATTCACTAGGAAATTACATGGTTAGTTTTTGTTCTATAAAAGGTAAAGAGGTAACATTTAATTTACCGGGTACTGCATAATCCTATAATTACTTGGTAATTTCCATGTCGTCACACAATAAAAGCAAGGGCCTTTCCATGGCCCAGATATATGACATGATGAAAAGTCTAACTATGTTCAGTGTTGTCAGGAAAATCTGGGGATTTCTTTTCCTTTCCTAGAAGGCCAACCTTAGGGAAAATGAAAGTTTTGCAAATGTACTCACTCCTGACTGGCTGTTCCAGTCCCGATTCCATGCAGAGCTCTGCCAGTGCATCTTACTTCTGACACAGCAACTCTTACCCTCTGAGTGTCTTAGCAGGTTTATTGTGTATCTTATATTTCACTTGTGGTATCTGACCGATATATCTTATCAAATATGCAACAGAGATATGGCAAATACATACATTTCCTTCAGCTAGAATTAATCACACAGAAATTCCAGTTACTTTGCTGGCTTCAGCTTTTAAAGTGAATTAGAGGCCATCTGGAAAGGCCCCTTGGAATAACAAGGTGAGATCCTCAGGGAAGGGGTACTCAGCACCACGTGAGATCAGGATGTGAGTGTGAAATTCCCTCCAGTACAACAGATCAACATGACATCTTAAGCACCCTGCATGTTCATAGGGTGAAATCTGCAAAGCAAATAGAGTTAGTAAAGGAACACACATTTATATAATTAAGTGTTGCACCTGCAGTTTATTTATTTTATGCAAGCCAATGCAAACTAACTAACTAAGCTATTAATCTTCTTGTCTCAGGGTATCAAATGATCAGTAGCCGGTGAACCCACATCCTGGGGTGGTATTGTACAACTGGTTGTGTATGGTGATGAATCCCCACCTTCCTCCGAAGAACTAGCAGGGTATGTATCTCTCCACTCTCTCTCTTGCTCTTATCTGGTATTACCAACATTCCTATAGGACAGTACCTGCTAAGAGATGGGATTACAGAGAGGTCTAAGAGGTCTGTGGGGTGCACAATTGCCTACAGTGTATACAACACTGATTAAATGAAGTATTTATTCTGTCCACATACAGCAGACATCTACTCAAACTGCTCTTGACACAATAGCCCATAACAGATGCAGTCTAATACATTAATAATCCACGAATAAGGGTCCCAGAGTGCCCATTGACATTACAGCCATTAAGGTCCAGCAAGTCAATAATAATACACAGTATTAAAACTCAGCTTCATGCTTGTTTATGTGCGTGTGTCCACTCTATTATTTAGTCCTACAGCATGTTTTTCCAGGCCACACAAGTTCATTTTCTCTGATCGTAGGGGTTAATATGACAAACATTCACAACAGTGACTGCTGTGTGCATAATATGAGGACAGTGATCCATGATGGTGGATTTCCTGTGGTCTCTTTGGGTCTTACACACAATCACAACAGCTTGTTCAACTCACAAAAATAACATTTACACTGTTAATTTCTATTGCACTTTCTACACACATGTTCATAGGATTCTATGCTTTATGGTTCTTACTCCTCAAGACCTAGGCTCCTTTACAAGCAAAGGAGATGCTCTGTCAAAGCAAATAATATGGAAAACATGTGTGTGTGTCTGTGCGCACACGTGCCATTCTAATCCCTTACTTTTCTCTAGTGGCATCTATCCTGAAAAATCCCAAATAATTTTATAAATTTAATACATAGGAATCATTTCACCCATCTCTGATATGCAGCCACCTCTGGGGTGGAATATGATAGTTGCTGAGCAACATGTAACAACAATTTGGAAAAGAAAGTGCACATTCAATTTGAAAAAAAAAGAGTGAGTGACAGAATTTAAAACCACCTGTAGGAGAAACTCAACCAAACCTTATGTCTCAGTTTGGAGAAATAAGGTTTGCAGTAGCATAGGAGGGGGCCGTAGCCTCCGTAATAAGACTTGGCATCAGTGGGCCTTGGTCCTGTCCCTTGGATGATGTAGGTTGTTATATACCATGACCTCATTTACATACATTGCAGATCTGAGCAGCCTTTTTAAACATACTGATGTTTTGTTAGCAGACTTCCGCACTGGCCCTTCAAAACATGACTATCTCAGGGTTTAAACTGGAACATTAAGGCTACATCTACACGTGCACGCTACATCGAAATAGCTTATTTCGATGTAGCGACATCGAAATAAGCTATTTCGATGAATAGCATCTACACGTCCTCCAGGGCTGGCAACGTCGACGTTCAATGTCAACGCTGGGCAGCACCACATCGAAATAGGCGCTGTGAGGGAATGTCTACACGCCAAAGTAGCACACATCGAAATAAAGGTGCCAGGAACAGCTGCAGACAGGGTCACAAGGCAGACTCAACAGCAAGCCGCTCCCTTAAAGGGCCCCTCCCAGACACACTTGCGCTAAACAGCACAAGATACACAGAGCCGACGACTAGTTGCAGACCCTGTGCATGCAGCATGGATCCCCAGCTGTAGCAGCAGCAGCCAGAAGCCCTGGGCTAAGGGCTGCTGCACACGATGACCATAGAGCCCCGCAGGGGCTGGAGAGAGCGCGTCTCTCAACCCCTCAGCTGATAGCTGCCATGGAGGACCCCGCTATTTCGATGTTGCAGGACGCGGACCGTCTATACATTCCCTACTTCGACGTTGAACGTCGAGGTAGGGCGCTATTCCCATCCCCTCATGGGGTTAGCGACTTCAACGTCTCGCCGCCTAATGTCGAAGTTAACTTCGAAATAGCGCCCAACACGTGTAGCCATGACGGGCGCTATTTCGAAGTTGGCGCCGCTACTTCGAAGTAGCGTGCACGTGTAGACGCGGCTTAACAGTGACTATTTTCTCTTTTGGAGGGATCATCCCACTTTATTTTTCTAACCTTCATTTTCTCCAAGTCTCCATGCTGAGTTGACCCACCCTTTTTCATCCATGAGTGGAATAAATTTTGTTATGTGCGCCAAGGCTTGTGCAGACATGCACCAGCAGGAGAAGCACATGCTGCTAGGTACGTGTGACTGCAGGAGCTCTGCTAATTAGCACATCAGCACTTGAATCTCTCTCTTAGCTGCCCAAGCGCTAAGCTTACAGGGCACACTGGTCACAAGCTGCAGACAGGGCCTTCTCCTTCAGCATCTTGAGCCTGCTGTGGTTACAACCTTCCATGTACATTTCCAACAGATAAAAAGCACGGTGCTGAGGGCTGGTTGCCTATACAGGTGGGCTGAGCCTGAACTTTCAAACACAAGTTTGTTCTGGAATATTCTGAAAGTCTAATCAGTGTGCCAAGAGGTGTCTGTGCAGGGTCACCTGGGTGTAAGATAATGTAATTTTGTGCCCTTCTGGGCCAGCTTCAGCAATTGTGGCCCTAGAAGGTTGTACGCTTTCTTCTGTTTACCCAGGTTTTTATACCATGCTTATTACTGTGGCATCTCTATATATGAAACAATCCAGAGAGGCATAAAGAAGCACAATTAATAGAGAAGGAAGAAGACAAAGGCAAAGTCAGAGAGTTGCGCAAGACATCCCAGGCTGTCTTGTGGACTGTTTAATCAGCTTCTGAAATTTGCGGGAGCAAATCCAGCCTGGTTCAGAAAGAAGCCTCGTCCGTTGAGATGCAGCTGCCGAGCAACAGCAAGTTCAAAGTGATCCGTGTCTTGATGCTTCTTGATCCAGTCCTGGAGTGGGAGCATGACACAGCAGGCATTGAAAAAGGCCTGAAGCAAATTTTAATAGTCTGCAGTGCCAGGGAGTTTCAGGTGAAGAGAGACACATTCTGGGGCTGACCTGTGCTGTCACTGCCACAGCAGAAGCTCCTGAATAAAAGGGAGAAAGGTCCGTTTGGCTACCCCATGACACTGATGTTAAAAAAGAAAGATTGCTCAGCTCAGCCAAGCGAGAAATCTTTTGCATTTTCCCAGAGTATTTTTCATGACTTGTTTAACCCAACGATTAACCCTGGGCCAGGCTTCGGAAGCCCGGCTTGCTGGGGAAGGAGGGAAGAAGAATATTGCCTATTTCATACTCAGAGACAATAAAGGCTGCACAAAGACATGTTAAAGTAAGCGGCCGCTTCTTAGAATTAAGAGAATGATGCCGCAATGCAGGAAACCTGAACTAGCTACCAGAGGTTGCAGCAAACTTTGGGAAACCAGAAGAAAAGTTCTTAGAATCATTTAGACAGCTCACTGGAGGTGGGATTAAAACACCATTTACTAGACTGACAGATGTGTAAAGTACTCTATGTAATAGCTAATGCGTGGCCCTGAGCTTGTGCTCAGTTATGCTGACGTAAATGCAAATTATTCCCATTGAGACTGATGGAGCTCATTCAGCTTTAGACTGGCTCACCTAAGATCAGGGGCTGGTCCCATGTGTATATAGTCAAGTCAATGAACCATCCAGTTCCAGCGTCTGTTGAAATAATCAACTTCTATTTAATTGTAGGACCATACCAGCCAGGGGCTCCAGGCACGGACCAGGACCCCTTGAGCAAGGTGCTGTGCAAACAGAACACAAAGGCCGCTGCTGCCCCAAACAGATGGATTCAGACAGACCCAAGAGGGAGCCCAAAGAGACAATATTGGGTAGCATACTTAGGACTCAGCTCTCAGTGATTTAAAAGGCCCTGGGTTCCCAGCTGTCACTGCTGCCACTTCAGCAGCAGCAGCAGCAGCAGCTGCTGCCGGAGTCCCAGGCTCTTTCAATTGCTGCCAGTGTCCCCAATGGAAAATGGTTTATAAGGGTAGGTGGGAGGAGTCTAATCCTTCTCCTTCCTGGTGGACCTGGAGCCAGATCTCTCCCAGGCCCAGTGAAGTCTTTCATCAGCCCTGGGAAGTGACATCAGCCTCTACTCTTGTCCATTTACTGTAAGTTTCCCAGCAGAGAGGATTGCTGGGCAGGGTTTGGAGGAAGAAAAGGGACTGGTTTTGTGGATGTTTGCAGGGAGCACCTCCCAGGTGTAAGTTGTGGGAGAGCACAAAGGTGCTTGCTGAACATTTAATGAGTGGGTGACTGGGGCTTGTGCCACACACCAACTGGAGGCCAGAGTTGACACAGTGATAGCAAATGAGAGATGATAGGAAAGGAGGGAACAGGCCATAACCAGCCTTGATGGTGAAGACATCAAATTGTAGCTCACATTCAGCAGACATAAAGGGGCCAGAGGAGGTAAGCAAAGAGAGAGCTAATGCCCAGCACTGAGTCCTGTTAGCAAACTGCTCTCTCGTCCTTTGTGGTTTTTAGTCAACATCCTGCATTTGCCCTCTGGCCACAGCATGATTTTATTGTACATCAGCAGCACTCGGTCACATTCCTCCAGTCTAATATTGCTGCTTATCAGCATTGCTGGCATGGCAGCTGGCTCCACACTCCAGCTGGAATAGAACTGGTTGCTGACTGAGCACCATAGTTGCAAATATGGCAAAGGAACATCTGGAAGTCACCTTCTGCAGTCATGCTACTGGAGGTTTCTCAGTCACTCCTTGCACCACTGCTTTTTAATTCCAGGCATGGTAGCAGCAGTAGGACATGAAGTGATTCTGACTTCCTCACCACTTGCACCGTTGCTCATAGCTCAGGTATTTTGCTTTATGTATTATGTTCCTTTCTGTGATAGTCCATATCGGTCCAGTGTGCCTATGTGGACAGCATGGACTGTGATGTTTGCAATCTTGTTTGGCATGCATTTCCTCTGCCAGCTGGGTTCTTTTAGCTTGAGCCTGCGTACTTGCTCTGCACTTGTGTCTGTCATTGTTTCGATCCTTTATCTAACACATCTAGGTAGTCATGATCCTCAAGACAGCAATACTGTGGACTTCAGTGGGTTTTAAATCAGTCTGTCATCCCCCTACATCGAATTTGAGTCCCAATCTAAGAAACACAAAGGTAAGTAAGATCTGGGGTTGTCTCTTCAGATGGGACTCCTAGAAGAAAGCTTCACTGGCTGTGTCTACACGTGCCCCAAACTTCGAAATGGCCATGCAAATGGCCATTTCGAAGTTTACTAATGAAGCGCTGAAATGCATATTCAGCGCTTCATCAGCATGCGGGCGGCAGCAGCGCTTCGAAATTGATGAGCCTTGCCGCCGCGCGGCGCGTCCAGACGGGGCTCCTTTTCGAAAGCACGCCACCTACTTCGAAGTCCCCTTATTCCCGTGAGCTCATGGGAATAAGGGGACTTCGAAGAAGGTGGCGTCCTTTCGAAAAGGAGCCCCGTCTGGATGCGCCGCGCGGAGGCAAGGCTCGTCAATTTCGAAGCGCTGCTGCCGCCCGCATGCTAATGAAGCGCTGAATATGCATTTCAGCGCTTCATTAGTAAACTTCGAAATGGCCATTTGCATGGCCATTTCGAAGTTTGGGGCACGTGTAGACGTAGCCACTGTGTGCAACCAAATTAAGGAGGAGAGAGACTCTTTAAGGAGAGGTTTTTAAAAACATTTACTCTTTGCAAGGAGAAATTGGCTCTGTCATAAACCTGGCTAAATACTGAGGGCAAAAGGTCTGTGAATATTCACTCATAATTATAACTAAATTCACTTCAATACAATCCTTTGTGTTTGCCTCCTGTGAGCATTCTAGCAAATGAGTTTACTAGCAGGGATATTAAAAGAAAGAGAAAATGTTAAATGGATATTAGAGAACACTTATAGAAAGTATTACATTTTGTATTTGTAATCCAGAGCACTTTCACTAGCAACCAGATTCTCAAGTGTTATTGTCACTCAATCATTGACCAGAAATTTACCACATCCTACATACACACAAAACGGCTCAAACTGCCAACTTGATATAGCACCAATTGGTTGTGAACAAGCTACAGACAGCGTTATTAATGGAAACTAACTGGAGAATACTTTTAAACACTGAATAAACAACTATAAAAGTAAACAGAAAAGAGGCAAATGTCATCTAAATACATGACATGTGACTAGTCATTTGTCCAGATCTAGTTTCTCCTACCCCAAAATTCTAAGACCTGTCTGCCTCACTCCTCTGGTCGCTTTCTCTCAGTCTGTTTTACTTTCGCTTCTTTTTCATTGTACAGTTATCTAAATACAAAGCTTGAAACAGAACAGAAAAGTGCAATTCTTCTGTGGCAATTCGTTCTTCCTGACATTAGTGCACGTGCCTAAAAATCGTATTGCTAAATTCAGGATCTGGTGCATATTTCTGCAACTTGTGCATGTCAGAAAAGTGCTTGCTGGTCAGGTGGTGTGTGCTCTGTGTATGATACTTGTACCTGAGAGAAAGAGAGTCTGCTTGGAGGTGCGTGTCATTTGAAACATTCCATTCTCATTCCCCTCCACCAGAGCTCTAATAAAACAAGAATGCACTGGGCTGCCTTTTGCATGGTCTCATCGCCTGATATTTTTATGTTAAATCCACCAAGGAAATCTCCTGAAGGCTTTGAAGTCTTGGGGTGTGTGAATAAAGATGTCACAATGGTACACACACAGCTTTTTAATGAGGACAGAAGGTTTGATGTCAGAACACTTCAGTGCCCAAAGGAAAGAGATTCTCTCCAACAAGCGCTCTCTCTCTCTCTCTCTCTCTCCACCCTCCCACCACTTGCCATTCATAATGCAACCCCTGGTTTGGGTTTGTTTTCAGATTGGAGAATGAGGAGATAGCAGGGAAACATACATGTGTGCGTGTGGGTGTGTGGTGGGGCAGGGATGGCTTTAAAAATCCTGGTGTTTTTAAAGATGTTGGGGCTTTATATTTTGTCTTTGGCATAACCAAGCTGCTGGCCATATGCAGGGTCCCACTGATGTCTTGTGGGATCCAGAGCTGGACACCAAAACCAAACTCTGGAGAAATTCAGAGCCAAATCTGGAGTAGGACTCTCATCTCAATGACAGCAGTGTAAATATGAAAGAGCAACTTTGAAGTTAGCAAAGTTACCCTGGATTAACTTGGATAGAACCACGAATGTCGTGACTCAAGACCATAAGCCTGCGCCGTGATGAAAACGCCAAACTCTCATGAGCTTTGAGAAAATTTGGTTTCAGACCTGATTGTAGCACCACTCCTGGTATAAACCATAGATTTTTGGTTACACCATAGCTATCTCCTAACTCTGGTGGCTTCTCTCCATTGCTTCTGGGTACTGGCCTGGTCTAAATAGTGTGATAAATACAAATCAGTAAACCTTTAGCAGCACAGACCCTCATAACCTATATAGCAAAGTGCATTATAGGGTGTGGCTAAGGCAGAGCACCTTTTGTGATTATAGATATGTCTCTGAATCTATTTCCACAACTTCTGGGAAAGAGCCCTTCAGAAAACAGGAGAGAGGCTCATTAGAGATGGGCTGTGAGAGCTCCTGCCCCCTGTGAGGGTCATGTCAGGCAGAGTTGGCTCCTCAGTCTCTTTCTACTGCTAAGCATCAAGGCAGTGTTCAGGTCATGTATGAGCATCTGCTGCCCCTGAACATTGCCCAGCTCTCAGTCTGCACACCCTCCATTTGAGCACTTGCCTACTACATTCGCATGGCCTCTTCGGTCTACAAGCTTTGCTTGTACTTGAAATTTTGCTTGCTTCGAGCACTCTGCCAGGACTTGCACCCCCTGAGCACCATTATGCTACTCCTCTGAGTACTGTAAAGGAACCTAGCCTATATAGATTCTTCTACTGTCCTCATCTCTGTAGCACCTGAGCACTTCCGGGGTGCATTAAGTAAAATGATGATCATCTGTCACAAGTGGCTTGTTCTTGCTCTCGTCCTTTCCCCAGAGGGGAATTGTACATTTTATGGATTGTGTTGTTTTTTACATATGCACATTGTTTTCTGTGTTCGTGTTAGAGAAGGCAGGCCAAAGGAGCCCACCTAGCAGTTGGAGAGGAAGGAGGGGAGGTTTATGATGATCCTCAGTTCCCAGGGGAGTTTACACCAAAATCTTGGACCAGCTCCATAGAAATCTCTGTCCCTGGAATAGATGAGATGAACCACAAAGTTGCATTGTGCCAGAAGAATGGAGCCATAGAACCCAGTCTACACCCTGGAGCTGTAGGGGACCTTTTCAATGCCTTGAGCTCTAGCTAAGATCATGCTGATGATAAGGACTGAGACCTTGAACTCTCAAAACTTTTAAGCTCTCTCTGTACATGGAGGAACAACAGAAGGGTGGGTGATTTTGCAGGGGGTTTCACTCTAAGATTGATTCAGTGGATACTGTGGCCAATATAGTGTCGGAGGGTACAAAGCAAACTCTGGAATGTAAAGCTCAGTAGGTGTCAGTCCCAAAGGATTGACATATTTACATTCTTTTACTTGGGAACTGGATGTATTGACACTGAGTGAACTGCAGCATTCTTTTCTAAGAAATCCCGATGTTTGGACTCATTATTATTACTGTAAATTAAACTTTGCATCAACCGACCATTTTGGTTCAGCCTCATGCTTCATAAATGAGACACAAGCCTTCTTCCTCATCAGAAATTCCTGCTGAAAGCCAATCTCCTTTCAGGAGCCTCAGTTGCTGCTAATACATTTTAATAGGGGCATGGGAGCATCATCACATATCCAACTCACATGTTCATTTAATCACAGGCTCAGGGTTTGGCAGCCCTGCAGTGTGCAGAGGTGTGTGTGTGTGTGTGTGTGTGTGTGTGTGTGTGTGTGTGAGCGCGCACTTGTGTGTGTGCATGCGCACACATGTGCAGGGGGTAACTGCAATGGGACTCTGTGCAACACATCTGAGAGAATGGAGATAGAAGTGGATAGTCAAACTCCCAAAACAGCATTCAGCACTTGCCTGGCTCTGCTCCCCACAGCAATGAGAGGGTGACCGCTTGATTTCTGACTGCATGAAAGGAAAGGTTTGTTGTGGTCTTCCCCAGCTGCAAAAATCCCAGCGAAAGATGTTTTGAAGTGAAATGAATCGTATGTGATTCGTTTCATAAGTATATTTATTCCTCAGATATGTCAAGGCACAAGGTGAAAGCTGGTGATTCTGTAAGTAAACATAAGCACAAGATCAGAGTCTCCAGAGCTAGGCTGCCCTTTGACTATCATTGGCTGATTGATTGGGTTGAAACTTGGTTATAAGCTAGATATTGATAAGGCAAATAAGTTTGTGCTGTCTTGTTTCTCGTGTTGGTTTTCTTATGTCACCTACCACAACAGGGTTCTAGTCCATGGCTGTGGCTCCTAAACAATCAATCTCAATGTGCTAACACATGCTGAGTTGCTCATTTGGTACTAACTAGCCCCCTTACTGAGGCCTTTATTAAAGTTGGCAAAAGCCCTGTTGTGAATCCCCCACCCCCCACCCAAAAAAAAAAAGGCTGGGAAAGCACAGGTATCCTTCACCTTGCAAATTGCCAAGCCAAGCCACTGGATCCTAACTTTCTTGGTCTGTGAGAAAGTTTGGACCTGAATTTGTGCAAATGGCTGAGAGCTATTTCTGAGTATTAATGAATGGGCTGTGGCACTTCTAAAGAGGGATTAAAATGGAGAGTACTGCTCATAGTTATGGTCACCCAGCCCTTCCCGAAATCAAAGAATCATATGACTGAAGGGACCTCGAGAGGTCATCTTGTCCAGTTTCCTGTATTTGAGGACCATCTGCTTTTCATGCATCTGATCTTTGCCTGCCCAGATGAATTCACAGGGGACAAGTGAAGAGCCCTGAAGGCCTTCAGTGTATGACCATGCAATACAGCCAGAGTGGATTTGCCGAATCTTCATGAATATTTGAATAAATGCAGCTGATATCATCTAGTTGCCCTGTCGCTTACACTGTATCACTGCTTTTTTCAGTTTCTGTCCCCCTCTGCACCTGACACAGGGGTATTTCAAGGCCTTTCAAAACTCAGCTCCACCATACTTGCTTAGGGACTTATTGCAATCCTTCCTCTACATCATCACCAGGTCAGGCTTCAGTACTGGTTTGTCCATGGGCACAGCCAATGCCTTTGCATCTTCTTCCATCTTACCTGTTATGCTTGGATGCCACCACCTGGTCCTATGTCAAATCCCTTCTCCAGACTCACTTCTACTCTAGTGTCAACAGTACATTAACCCTGAGACAGGGGCAGGCTGGACACTGATCTGAAAACTGATCAGAGCCACCTTTGGTGATGCACGTAACTGGTCTATATAACTGTGTATTCTTATAGTCAGACCCTTTTCCCATCTCCCATATGCCATCTCTGCTGTGCACCTGGCTGGGGACCTGGCAGAAAATCATGCCCCTACTTGCCTGCTGCCTCCCAGGGATGCTTCTTGAGAAGGAGATGTGTGAGCTGCTGGAGATGACCCATGTGGCTGTCACTGCAGGACACAACTTGCTGAGAGTCTGAGCGCAGGACTCAAGGGGCAGGTCTGGGGGTGGAGAGAGCAGCCTCTTTGTGGGGAAGATAAGAGCTTGCACCTCATCTGAGGATTAGCCAGAGCTCACAGAAAGGAGATGCCATAATCAGTGACTGTGGGGCTGACATGGGAGAGTGCTCTGGCTGTGTGTGCCCTTTGCTGATGAAGGCGATTGCCACTAATAAAGGTGTCAGAGCGATTTCTGCCTTCCCGGTCTCTAGGAAGGGCTTCCAGCCCAAAACACAGGGTGGGAGTTTGGAAATCACCACCACCAAGGGCAGCCCCCCCCATCACATGACCTCCCTCTGTTTGTACATTCATCATATGGTTAGACCTCCAGGGAGCCATTGTATGTGCTACAGCACCTGACTCAGTGGGGTCTTGATCCTCATTGGGGTCCATCTGGTTGCCACAGTGATGGAAATAAATACTAACACCACAGCGCTCTAATCTGATTTGCCACATTAGGTGACTGAACTTTTCATCCAGCAAATGCCATTAGTCAGGCTTTGGTCACAGCATCACAACCCTTCTGAACTGAGGTGCGATGCTCCATCATCAGGTGCTGGTGAAGACGCAGCAGTATGAGGAAATGTTGCTTTTGAGAGCCACAATGCTGAATCATTGTCCCTTGGGATGGCAGGGGAATGTCAACAATATTAATGGCAGATCAAAGTTCCCAGCCCCCTAGAGAGTTGACCGATGGCCTCAGTGATTGGAATGGACGTCAAATGCAAGGGGCCTTGATTACAGCATTTATAATTAATTGCAAAAATTGACATGAAAATAAATAATGGGGTGGGTTTAAATGGAGGCAGGAAAAGTTAAGAAATTCAGAGTTTGAGGCTACTTTTCCACCCTCTCTTTGCCCCACTATTAGATAATCCAGGAAGATGGTTCAGTGCCGGGGGATTTTTAACACCGCATAGGCCAAATCCTGAGATTCTTACAGTTTTTACTTTGTTTTGTCAGTAAAACTCTCATGTTTTCCTGAACATGCACTGCCCTAGTACATAGAATAACTATCCCAGTAGGCAGATATGAGTGACTTAAAAGATAGAGGGTCCAGTGCTAAAATACTTTCAATATACACAAATCATATGCCAGGAGATGGTGTGTGAAAGTGGTTAAAACATCCAGTTGTGCCCCTCTCTGTCCATGGTGCTGCTCTGTCCACGACTGTGCATGATAGTTAACACCAAAGCAAACTGTGAAGATCTTCAAAAAGATCTCACAAACGTAATGATTGGGCAACAAAATGGCAAATTAATTTTAATATTGATATATATAAAATAATAAGCATTGGAAAAAATAATCCCAACCATACATACAAAATGACGGCGACTACTTTAGCTGTAACCACTCGAGAGAAAGATCTTGGAGTCATTGTGGATGGTTGTCTGAAAACATCCACACAGTGTGCTGCAGCAAGCGTAAAAAGCAAACAGAATGCTAGGAATCATTAAAAAGGGATAGAGAATAAGATGGAGTATATCTTATTGCCTCTATATAAATCGATGGTATGCCCACATCTTGAATATTTCACACAGATGTGGTTGCCTCATCTCAGAAAAAGATATATTGGCATTTGAAAAGGTTCAGAAAAGAGCAACAACATTTTTAGGGGTTTAGAACAGGTGCCATATGAAGAAAGATTAAAAAGAGTGGGACTTTTCAGCTTAGAAAAAAGGCGTCTAAGGGGGGATATGAGAGAGGTATATAAATCATGGACTCGTGTGGAAAAAGTTAATAAGGAAAAATTGTTTACTTGTTCCTGTAACAAAAGGACGAGGGGTCATCACATGAAATTACTGGGTAGCAAATTTTAAACTAACAAAAGGAAGTTTATTTTCACACAGCGCATGGCAGGCCCGTGGAGCTCCTTGCCAGAGGAGGTTGTGAAGACCAAGACTTTAACAGGGTTCAAAAAAGAACTAGGTAAATTCATGGAGGTTAGGCCCATGAATGGCTGTTAGCCAGGATGGGCAGGAATGGTGTCCCTAGCTCCTGTTTGTCAGAGGTTGGAGATGGAAGTCAGGAGAGGGATCGCTTTGGTGACTGCCTGTTCTGTTCACTCCCTCGGGGCATCAGGCACTGGCCCCTGTCAGAAGACAGGACACTGCACTAGATGGACCTTTGGTCAGTATGGCTTATTTATGTTCTTATGACTTCTGCCATGAGTGCTCGTAGTCAGAGCAATGTTGTAATTATGTTGACTTGATACTTCCCTTCCCCTTTTTCAAAAACCACAGAACTCTTGACCACTCCACTGGAAGCAAGGAGCCTGTACAATGCATAATCCCCTGGACTGGCTGCATGCCACTGCATGGCCACCCTTGGGTTGGGCTGAGCCATGTGATGCCTTTTGCTGCAGTCTGAGGTTAAAATACACAAGCAGTGCAGTGTCAGTGCACCAGAGGATCCAGCCCAAACTTCTCATCTTCACTCAGAAATTACGTTGATTTTTGCCAATTTAGGTTAATGAACTGGAGCTAAAGATTCAGCAGGCTTGAACGCTTGCCAAGCACGGGCATGTCCCTTTCATTCTGCGTGTGGAAATGCCTCCTCGTCAGTTCAGTTAGGCTGAGCGTGCAGTGAACAAGCCTATGCACACATGCCTGCAACATGTGAACAAATGCTCCCAGGAGCCTCCCGCCTCCCAAGAACTTGCCCCCATTGGTGTTCTGTACAATAATGAATACATTTTGTGGAGTTGCTGAATAGCTGCTGTCACGTCACAGCTGCTCTGTGCCAGCCACTGACATTTTGATGGCTGCTTTGAAGAAGGGAGTTGAGGCCAATACACATACAAATGTGGGCAGAGAGGTGTGTGTGTGTGTGTGTGTGTGTGTGTGTGTGAGAGTGAGAGAGAGAGAGAGAGAGAGAGCGCGAGCACATAAACACACATTCACATTGTCGTGTACCTCCCTGAAATGCTCAGACCATGAACTGATTTAGCAATTTCCTGTGTGTACCAAATGTGGTATGGAGAGAAAGTGGCTGAGGAAATGTTTTTATTGGACCAGCTTCCATTGGTGAGAAACAAGCTTTTGAGCTACACAGAGCTTTGTAACCAAGGAGGGTCAGAATGCTTCCCTTGGAACTAGAGTCATTCTGTCTTGTTCTCCGCCAGGTAGCTGTCTCTGTCCCAAACTAAGCCTTCAGAGGTGACAATCCTTTGTGAGATTTCCATGATCCAGAGATCCCAGCTGTTGGCCTGTCATGGACATGCACTACTAGTGATGGAACTTATGACTTCTCTCTCCATCCACTAAGCCAACAAAACAGGTCTTCTTGTGCAGTTGCTTGATTGATCCCAAATAAGAGAGCATAAGGAGTTCTGTCTTGATTGACACGGAGAAAGACAGAGAGAGTGAAATTCCAGCCCACTGAAGTGAAAAGCAAAACCCCTTTTGATTATAACAGAAGTTAGCAATAGAGCCTGCATGGATACAAAAATCTACCCATGGCAGAAGTGCCACTTAGGAGGGGAGTTAAGGGGGGCTGTAACCCCCACTGATGTTTGAACTCCTGTATTTCATACTTGAGATCTGCTTAAAGTCCATGCCCCAGCCCCAGAGGCAGCTCTTAACTGCAATATAATTGTCAGCCTGTACTGGAAATGCTATTGATCTGAAGAAGTGTGTCTGTCCCATGACAGCTCATCACCTAATAAATTATTTTGTTAGTCTTTAAAGTGCTGCATGATTCCTGGTTTGTTTTGCAACACAGCTTACGCTGCTCCCAGCTTTGCCTTTGGGGCAGGGAGTTTGTTTATAAACAGAGGGAGGCAGACATGAATATTTACATAACAAAAGGCTTGTCCTTCAGGTAATTGAAGGATTGTTAGATGATCATGGAAACATTGCCAATTACTCCATTTAAAAGATAGTAACAAAGAGGTAGCCTTGTTAGGCTTTATTCTGCCGAAACAAACAAGCAGTCAAGTAGTGGAGATCTGAGAAAGTTGGTCTTCCCATGAAAGCTCATCACCTAATAAATTATTTTGTTAGTCTTTAAAGTGTTACTTGACTGTTGGTTTGTTTCACTTAAAAGATGGGAGAGAAAGAGGAGGAATGAATAGTCATGTGCTCTAGAGGTCAGCTTTGGGATTAGTACTCTTCATTGTGCTGTTCATTCATAAATGATCCTGACAAGGGGGAAAACAGTGGGGCAGCAAAATTTGCAGATGACACAATTTACTCGAAATAATTAAGTCCAAAGCCGACTGCAAGGAGTTACAATGGGATCTCACAAAATTGGGTGAATGGGCAACACAATGGCAGATGGAGTTCAGTGCTGATGAATGCAAAGTAATGCACATAGAAAAAAGTAATCCCAACATACATACAAAATGAGGGGGGCTGAATTAGCTGTTATCACTCAAGAAAGAGATCTTGGAATTATTGTAGATAGTTCCCTGAAAACATCTGCTTAATGTGTAGTGGCAATCTAAAAAGCTGAACAGAATATTGGGAATAATTACGAAAGGAAGAGTTTGTCTTATTTCCTATCATACTGCTGCTATATAAAGTCATGGTATGCCCACATCTTGGATACTTCATGCAGATCTGGTCCCCCCATCAAAAAAGATACATTGGATTTGTAAAAGGCACAGGCAAGGGCAAAAAAAGTATTAGCCAATAAGGAACAACTTCTATATGAGGAGAAATTAAAAAAGACTGGGACTTTTCAGCTTGGAAGAGAAATGACTGAAGGCTGCGGGGATATGTTAGAGGTCTGGAAAAATTGAAGAAGGAAATGCTTTTTACTCCTTCACTAACATAAGGATCTCACCCAATGAAATTTATAGGCAGCAGATTTACAACAAGCAAAATAAATTATTTCTTTGTGGTAACACTGCTGAAGACGTTCTTACTCTGCCCCTGCCATTGCAGCTTGCACAGGTGGCCTCTTGCAACCAAGATCTGAAATGGTACCCCACCCACGGATGTGCATATGTGAGGACAGACATCGGTCCCTACTGATCTGCAGGACTCTTCTCCCTGGAGACACTGTGGCCATAGGATATGAGCATGGTGCTGCTGCCCCTGGAGCCAGGATCCCATGCCAGCAGCTCCTCCCTACCATGTGGGTGTACCCCCAACAGCCATATCTCTTGTCTGGGGTAGCACAGCCCTGCTGGCGGTGTGGTTGGGAATGATACAGCTGCACAGCTGGGAGGAGCTGCTGTTGTGGGGTGCTGGCTTCCGGGAGTGGCAGCACCAAACTCAACTCTTTTGGCCACATTGTCTCCTGGGAGTAGAGCCCTACAGATTAGCAGAGACTGAAGCCTATCCACATATATCCACATCTGTGGGTAGACAGTTGTATCCATGCAGGGCTCCAGTTAGAAGCCAAGAAACTAACCAAGGACCTTAAAGTAGGATGGGCTGCCCACTCCTGCTTGTGCCCAATTTAGCAACTTGCATGTCACTACTTGGAAGGAGAAGCAAAGGTTGCAGGAGGGAAGAGTTTGGAAGAAGCACCAAAACAAGGGCCTGTATACACCTAGCCACAGCTGCAGCAGCATTGTATATTGTCTCAACTACAGGCATGTTATTACCCAGCTTACAGCACAGGCAACATGGTGGCAGAGGTCAGGGTAGTGAGACCCACAGCAAGGAAGATAATGTAATTAACAGGCAAACAAAGCATCACTGAGCAAAAGAGCAAACAGACAGTGAAGAGGGACTCAGACCACCAAGAGTGCTGGGAACCCAGATAAAAAACCGAGCACAAGCATGGAAGAAATGAAAGCCCAAATTAAATCTGTTTACAGAGCTGATGATGAGGCGCAAAGATCAGAGAATAAAGGTAAAACTAATTTAATATCTCACCAGGGAGAAAAGACTAGCAGTGAATGAGACACTCTTGCCTGGACTAATTCTTGGAACACTAGCATAGCTGATCAAGATGTTTGAGGAGTACAGTGACTCCAGACAGAATGAGGCTGTAGAGTTACCATTTCTTTACCCAAAACAAGGAAACAGAAGGAAGAACAGATACTTATGTTACAGAGCTGAAACCTCTGGCATCCACCTGTGACGATGGAGACATAAAAGTCACACACTAGAGCCAGGATCATCTGTGGCATAAGCTACAGCAGTTTGTAGGAGAGAGGGTTGGGAATAACAGAGCTGACCCTTGAGAAATACCTATGGTTGACTGTTCAATGAAAAACATTTCATTTTATCAGGAAAAAGCCCAGTGGGCGGAGCAGCTATCAAATCTAGGTGGGTAAGCATGATAGCTTCATATTGGGGTGCCTTTCACCTTTAACATTTGTCCTGTCAGGTAGGGCAGTTCTTTCAGCTGCTATTTACAAATGGGAAACTGAGGCAAACAGCATCTAAGTGCCTTTCCCAGAGTTATGTGTTAAGTCTGCAGCAAATCCAGATCATCAATTCAAGTCTCACAAATCCAGCACTAGCTCCCCCACGATAGAGCACATTTCTTTATTCACTAGTGGGATCCCACAACAAGCAACCACCCAGGGCATAAAAGTGGATGGCACTCACAGATAGCAGGAAAAGCCACCAATCCTGTTCTCTTTCATTCACGAGAGGCACTGCCCATCTTTGGAATTTATATTTCTAGCCACATGGAGGCAGAATTTCTTGCAGATGACCAACACTAAAAATATCAGATTATTTAATGCACCTGGGAGTGGATGAGCATGGCCTGACATCTTCATTGAGATTGGTGTAGGTAAATGAAAACTTTAAAGGATTTCAATTTGTCAGTGGACTCTTCTTCTCCCAGTTACACCCTCCAGCTCAGGGTGGGTAGCAACAGGTGTTGCATTTCTTTGCCCCCCCACCATCTTATTTTTAAACCTCCAGGTGAGCAACGTGAGCTTGGCTCAAGTCGTTTTCGATTGAAAAGCAGTTCCATACTGAAGGCTTATTGGTTGGCTTTGACCCTGAGCTGGCACATTCGGCTCCGAGCAGGCAGGTGTCCCAGCTGTTAAAAAGTCTCCACAGAGGGGCTAGTTAAGGCTAGAGAATCTCACCAGGGAGGGCAAGGGCTGTATCTCAGAGGCTGAATTCCCCACTACACCAACAATGCTGCAGAAGGAGGTAGAGGCTCGGGGTGGGGAGTGGGGGGCATAAGCCTGATTTGCAGAAGCCTTTGTCAGACTTCTTCAGCAGATAAAGAGAGCACTGCAGTTCACAGCTGTCCAACTGGTAATTTTAGCAAGTACCAACTTGTCTAGAAACAATTACAGACAGGCCCTGCCCCTTTTCCATCCCTGACCCTCTGTTGGGCACTATAATCTGGTCTCAATTAAGATGCCATTAACTAAACTATGTGCCTGGCCCTGGTCATTTACAGCTATTCCTGTTGACAATGGCACTGATTAAAGATTATATTAATGGACTGGGTTGATCTCTGGAGCTTCTAGCCTTGCACTAGTGGGGAAGAGGGAACTGTAGGGCTATTGTTGGTTTCTTGCTCCCTCTCCTACACTGTGCATTTCTCAGATTGCTCTGGGATTTGCCCCCAAAAAGGGGCTTAAGACAGAACTGGAAAGTGAAAGTGGAAGACGACAGATTCTCAGGTTCCTATTGGCAAGAGGGAAGTGCCAGGCGTCCACCTGGGAGCAGTGTAATTTGTATAAAAGAATGACAGCTATAGCAGATGTGGGCAAAACAACAGTCTCGAAAGTTCATCCCTCTTGTGCAGAGGCATATCCAGGCACGGGGATGGCACGCATGATGGCTTCCATTCAGATTTGATATCAACTGTGTTATATAATCAGTCAGTGGCTAATAGAAATGAAGTGGCTTCACATGTAGGCATTTGCTGTGTAGCTTGTGGCCCTGTGCCAAGAAAAAAAAAAAACCTGGGTATGGATTTGATTATCCTGTTTGCCCACCTAGATTTGATAGTTCCAGCTGCTTTTCCCAGATCAAATGAAATGTTTTCCACTGATTAATTAATTGTAATTTGTTTTCTCTTCAATTGCAAGATTTGTTTTTTATTGGTAAAAACTATCCATATTCATGATCTGGCACAATTAGTGGTCTCCCTTGCCACTAAAAGCTTTAAACCTCCTGTTCTAATAAAAACCAGACCCATGGACTGCACTCTTCTGCTTCCTCACTAAACTGTCTACACTGCTTCAGAAATGAAAAAAAACAAAACAAAACAAAACAAACCTAAGCTGCCATAAAGTATTGCTGCAGCCTTTGTGGGATTTAGTACTGTAGTGCTGCTCACCTCCCTTAAGAACTTCCTTGACATACAGTAGCTTTCAGCCCCATCAAGAACCCTGTCTAAATAAAAAAATCCTACAGCCCCTGCTGTGCCACCTATAAAGAGAAAGAGATGTGTAACACAAAACTCATTCCCAAGGGTCCCACACTTACGAATCATTGGTTCCTACTTATGGAGGACCACTTTGCTCTGTTACACCCAAATGGAGATATATCTCTTTGCAACAAAAGACACCAGCAGAGTGGAGCTTATTTGGAAAGCAGAATATACTCAAAAATAGTTCCTCTTTAGTAGCAGACACTGGGTTTATTCTGTTTGGTGTCACAAAAGTATTTCACTGTCAGCTCAGCTCATTTTGAAAGCTGTGTCCAGTCCAGGATTCAGACCAGAGAAATATGGGTAGCAAAATAGGAGACTAACCACAGTTAGCTGAGTGCTTCTAAAAATACCTATTGACACAATTAATATTAATGCAAGTCTAGGAAGGCCATGGGGGGCAGGTATAATAGGCCAGGGAAAGCTAAGGTTTCTCTGGCACAGCCACCGCCAACCTACTGCCAGATACCTGAGCTGTAAAAGCTGATGAACCCCTTCCCCGAGGCCCACTCATCACCTTGTGCCACCTGCCTGTCTTGTAACTCTTCATCCACTAACCTGCCTCCTCCTCTCTCACCACTACCGAGATCCCTGATGCTTGTCATGTCCCTCCCCTGGGTGGGGGGAGGGATGTGGTGACCAGTGATGGGTGGGGTGGGGAGGTGACCAATGGGCAGGTGGAGAGGGCAGGTCTTGCTGCAGGTGGGGAGAGTGAGGAGGCAGGTAGGTGGGCAGGGTGGTGAGGAGGTGAGTGGAGGGCTATGAGGGTTTCTCTGCAAATGGGGGTTCTGGTGGGGTGGTAAGGAGGTGAGTTGCTGGCCCAGGGGTCTTGTGGCTGGCAGGGCAGTCTGGCAGGAGATTGAGAAGGAATGTGATGAATGGTGGGCGGGGGTGGGAGCAGGGGAGGGGCCTGGGGCAGGTGGAGGTGGAGTGTGAGCAGGGCCAAAGATGGAAGAGGCTGGACAGGGTTCTGCCTCCCCCCCAGGTGGTTGTCCAGAGTTGCACAGAGGGTCAGTCACAGCACCAGAACACAGGCATTCTGATTCACAGTTTGGTGACCTACCCACTAGACCACACAGCCCTACATACAGCTCTTTCTTGGGTGGCTGGGTGCAAAGAGGACATCACCTATCAGAGATATCAGTTCTCTCGCCCACATAAATCTGATTTACCAGGGTGCCATTTCAGGAGGGTGGAGGTAGCGGGGAGTGGCAGCCACACATATCAGGACACTGCTTACTCTTGTTCCCGTTCCGCTTACTCTGAGGGAGTGAGGGCCCAGTACAGTAAGGGTTGTATGAATTACTCCTCTGTCCCCTGCTCTGATGGGCCAGGAGTGAGAAGCATTCATACAAGGCGTGTGCTTCCCCTCGCTCCCTGATAGTCGGGAAGGGGAAGAAGAGCAAGAAGGATCCTGATACACACAACTGCTTTCCCCCTCACCTGCCCAAAATGGAGCCTTGTATATTTTATCCACCTCCCAATCCACCTCAGTCTTTGCAGGAGTCCCTGTAAATTCCCTAAGCAAATGGGAAATCCCCAGTGCAGATGTGGTTTAAATCCACTCTCATTTCCACAGCAGTTTCCCAATAGGGGCTGTACTCACTGAAACGCTGCGCTGGGGGAAGGCATAGACAGATGCAGCACTAGGACAGAATTTGGCTTTATAGAGTGCTATTCACACCCAGGGATACTGCCCAAATGCTTTATGTGGCCACAATGAACTAGACGCTGGCACTGCAGTGGAGGTAAATACAGCTGCTCGGAAATAGCTCTCATGCAGCCATGGATGTTATTAGACCCTCTTTCACTAAATAGGGAATGCTGGCCAGCATACTGGGATTATCTTTTTGCCTGGGATTTTTCCATTGCCCAGGACATCTATCACAACTCCCATGCAGGAGGCACCTCAGCTAAATATCTCCTCTGAGGGAAAGGACTTCTAGATACAACCTATCATGCTAGCGTGTTGGCCCTGGACTCAGCCAAAGGGGCAGGGTAGTGACCCCACATAACCTTCCATCTCCAGAATACTAGCCTCTCCCCTCACCTTCAGGAAGCACGGTTGCTGCATCCAGGGGTGCAGGCGAGCTGTACAATGACTAACCATGTTTGAGAGAAGGGTGGATAGCAGGGCAGGAAAAGAGACAAGGAGATTAATGACAGGGACACAATCAAAACCAAAAGTTAAAATGGAAATGTTAATCATTTCAAAGAGGGTCTCAGAAGAATTACTTGCTTTATGGCTCAGAATAAAAAATAGAAGAAGGGACGAAGGAGGAGAAGTCTCAATAAGAATAATTTAGTGCCTCGTGTAATGAGCTTCCTTTCTTTTCAGTAGTTCACTGCAGTGCCTTATCACTTACCCTGTGATTGACTGAGTCCTCTCTTTTCCTGCTCCTGCTAAACGGTGATTCGCCATCTGGCAGTCATCATTTTTTTTTATCCTATACTCTTTTGTAATTAGAAAATAAATTACTTTTTTATGAAGAAAGGAACACGTCTAGCATATTGCTTACCAATGACAAGCAGCATGGGCTTGGTGTCTGTGAGGCGGAAGGGGAGCCCCCCACCTCTCAACCCTAGTTGACATGTCCTGGGATGTGAGCTGTCTTTCTTGGCCATGTGAGGGGGACATGAAAAATGGGAAGCGTATGCAGAATGAAAGCAGGGAACATGAGGGAGGGTCATATTGGACAGAGACATGCGGATGAGGGGAAGTTTGTGAGAGAAAACAAAAAAACAGTCCTGGGGCACTTTAAAGACTAACAAAATAATTTATAAGGTGATAAGCTTTTGTGGGACAGACTTTTGCTTTGTGAAGATACAGATGAACATGGTGACCTCTCTCTGGCTTTGTGAGAGAACTGTGTGGTGATGGTGGGTATGGGAGGAAGAGCAGGAGAGATGACGGACTTGGGAAGGGCATGATGGGTAAACTGAGAATGGCAGGGAAGGATGCATATGTGTGGTGGGGAAGGATGTGAACAACAGGACACACCATTGGCTGCTACTGGGGTAATTAAGACTTGATGCAAGCGGGAGACACTCTACTGACCTTGCTTTGTGCCTCTCTCTTCTTTTCCACCCATTGTCTGCTCCTTGAAGCACGGGCACTTTGATGCAAGGGTTCTCACTTTCGTGGGCTCTTTCAGGGAGTAAGTAATAATGATAGTAACCCCACAGCTGGTTGAACTGAGCTAGATTACACACTGGCTGAGTTTGGCTTCTCTTGACTGGAAAGAGCACTTAATGCATCACTGTTATCCTTCCATGTTTCCTCAGTATCTGTTTGGCCCTGGTACCCTCAAAATGTGCATGGCTTGGACTGCAATTGCAATGCATCCTGGGTAACTCCCAGGAGGAATTGCTGCAAGATATTGTAGGCTCTCACACTTTTGGCATGTTGTATACTGAGTCAAGGAAACTCACAGAAAATATATTTTTTTTAAAATATTCACGCTGGATCGGTCCACTTCTAATTGTCAACACAGTTTCCACATTGCAGGGAACACAGAAACTGTCTTTTGCTGCTCAATAGTGAATTCTTGGGATCAAGGGGGAGGGATTTCCAGACAGGGAGCTGCTTTCCCATCCAACCAATCCCTAGCCATCCACTCTGTCATACCCAGACCCACCTGCCAAGCCTCATCTCCACTGCACTCAACCCCCCCATGAACCCCACTTCTCCAGCACATGGGGCCCCTGCACAGAGTCTCCCATGCCCAGACTCCTTTCCAAGTTCCATACCTTCTTACTGCCACATCCCCCTACTGAGCCCAAAACATCTTCACCTGGATTCCCCTGCAGAGATGCATTACCATAGCACCCATGAATTTACCATCTTCCATGAATTTATCTAGCTCTTTTTCAAACTCTGCTATTGTCTTGGCATTCACAACATCCTCTAGCAAGGAGTTACAAAGGCTGTGTGCGCATTGTGTGAAGAAGTACCTCCTTTTGTTTGTTTGTTTTAAACCTGATCAAACAGACCAAAGAAAGTTACTAAGTTAAATAAAACAAAACACACTGGCTAAGCTTAATACTCTAAGGGTGTGTCTACACTAGGAACTAACTTCGAAGTTAACTTTGAAGTTAGGCACTACTTCGAAATAGCCAGCAGAGAGTCTACACACATTTTCCCTTATTTGAAGTAAGGGCTACGTCTACACTTGCACGCTACATCGAAATAGCTTATTTTGTAGTGACATCGAAATAGTCTATTTTGATGAATAACGTCTACACGTCCTCCAGGGCTGGCAATGTCGACGTTCAACTTCGACGTTGGGTAGCACCACATCGAAATAGGCGCTTCAAGGGAACGTCTACACACCAAAGTAGCACACATTGAAATAAGGGTGCCAGGAACAGCTGCAGACAGGGTCACGGGGCAGACTCAACAGCAAGCCGCTCCCTTAAAGGGCCCCTCCCAGACACAGTTGCACTAAGCAACACAAGATCCACAGAGCCAACAACTGGTTGCAGACCCTGTGCATGCAGCATGGATCCCCAGCTGCCACAGCAGCAGCCAGAAGCCCTGGGCTAAGGGCTGCTGCACACGGTGACCATAGAGCCCCGCAGGGGCTGGAGAGAGAGCGTCTCTCAACCCCTCAGCTGATGGCCGCCATGGCGGACCCCGCTATTTTGATGTTGTGGGACGCGGATCGTCTACACGTGCCCTACTTTGACATTCAACTTCGAAGTAGGGCGCTATTCCCATCCCCTCATGGGGTTAGCGACTTCGACATCTTGCCGCCTAACGTTGATTTCAACTTCAAAATAGCGCCCAACACATGTAGCCATGACGGGCACTATTTTGAAGTTGGCGCCGCTACTTCGAAGTAGCGTGCACGTGTAGACGCGGCCAAGGTGTGTGTAGACACTCAGCTTCAAAGTTGAGCTTCTAAGCAAGCAACTTTGCAGTTATTTTGTAGTGTAGACACAGCCTAAGAAACTTGTTACATGCAATTTCTTACCGTAACAGTAGCTTTAATTATGTTTTCTCACAAGCAAGGCAGCCTCCTACCTCAGTTTGATCCTTCTCCCTCTTCAGTCTTAGACACTTCCAGCAGTCATCAGTATGGCGAGCCAGGAGTGTCTTCCTGCCTGGCAACTGCCAGTTCCCCTGTTGGTTGGATTCCCTGCCTATAAACAGATTTTGCCAAAGACAGGAACCTTTGTGTTTCGTTTCAACCCTTTCCCCTCCCTTGGAAAAGTGTGACATTCAAAATGGTTCTGGCATCAGGTCACCTGGCCACATGTCTTGGAAGAACCAGTCATAATTCAGACTTATAGGAAGAACAAGACTGTTCACAGATTGTCTTGAGTACTGGGCCACTAAGTTCCTCGACTACTACTCATGAACTTCAGTAGCATATCTCAGAATATAAATTGGTTTATACTTATACTTCTAACTTCAAATACAGGAATGATACATGCACACAAATAGAATATACACATTCAGCAGATTACAAGCTTTTTCATGACAAGTTACACATCACATTTTGAATAAAGCCTATCTGAGTTAGGCATTTTCATATTCAAAAACATATTCTCATAAAGAAAATGGAAATGCGATGTCACAACTATATCAAATTATAGGTGGTGTGTGTGTGTGTGTGTCTGTGACAGCAACAATCTTGTTTAACACTTTGGGGAGAGAACCAGCAAGCCCCAGAACTACAAGCCTGGATTGCAACACTCTAGCTAAAAGAGTGTAAAAAGTCACACCCAGCATTGACTGGACAGAGAAAGGATCTATCACACGCTCACCAGGGGGTATATATGGATGTGTGTGACAATCAAGCTTGAAGGACTTCAGTGGAGCTGCGAGGAATGAATTCAGCCCACATTTCCCTTTAGGAGGAAGGACCATGAAGCTGTAGGTTACTTATGCAGTAAGAGCCCTAACGGACAGTAAGCAGCAAAGAAAAGTCATGGAAAAAGAAATCCTGATAATGAAAAACGGGGAGCAGACCCTGGTGTGGTGTGTCCAGATAAGTAGTTTAATTGCCAACTCGGAGTGCTGGAGGGAGGAGAAATCTAAGCTAAATTAAAAGATTAAAAAGATATTTTTTCATAAAGTGGGAAAATAGAAGGAATGGATGAGTCCACTCAGAGAAAATGAGCAGAAAAGAACTGTGAATGTTGTGAAAATACATCCATTAGGTCTGCCTTATCAAAACATGCCTTTGCCAGTACATCCAGCCCTGTATTTCCATGGCAACAGGGCCTTGTCAACAGAGAAGAAAGTGTTTTTATCAGGGATGGGCCCAAACACGTAAAAGCCATTTCGATTTGGAGCCAGCATGATCTTCTCTAATCAATATGGCACACATAATAATTACACTCGCCACTTTTTTTCATAAATCTTCACTTTTTTCTTTCATTTCCTGCAACTTGACATCACTGTGAACTGTAGCCAGGTTTAAATTTCCTGCTGTTCTTATTCCCTCCTTGTCCCTATCTGCAACACACAGGTAATTCGTGCAGTGGTGTCACTATTTGTAACTCATTTAGTTTATAGTGTCCTGACAGGTGGGGTTAGCTAAATTGAAACACCTTCTGGTCTTTGCAAACTCACCCAGTAATGCCATCCACTGATAAGCCTCCTAAATGCAGCTCATGGCACAGCCTGAAGGCACTAACCAAATGGAGAGTCTGGACAGTGTCTTGCGTAAATCTTCTGGGAGAGGTTAAGACCCATCTTCTGACAAATCTTGACTCTCAAAGAACTTACGGTACTTTTTGTGAGAGTTAATATGTTGGCTGTGCTGCCCTGGCCATAGGGGCAGAGGGGGAGCATTCTGCCTCCCTTAACTCCTCTTGCAGTTCCAGTCCCAGTCCCAGTCCTTTTTTGCTTCCTGTTGGAAACTGGTGTACGGCACTGCAGTGCACGGATAAATAGCTGCTGAGTATTCACTAGAACCTCTTGCATTTGAGTGGCTACTGAAAGTGTGCATAGCTGGGTGCATGCATGGAGTGAGAGGAGATTTAGACACAGATCTTGATCTTCCATGCAAATTAAAGGTAACTAGAGTTCTAAATCCCCTATAAAGCTTTGACTATCTCAACAATATTCCACAATGTACTTTGGAGTGAACGTTGCTGGAGAAATGTAGGATAAATATCTTTATGTTCTATTATTATGAAGAATAGGCTGCAAGTGATGAACTCTGCTATTTTGAGATCTTAATATTTTACTTTGCCATTTGTAGAAAGCTTTAAAAGTGTATTTAATCTCTAAATTCTTATGAAGAAATATGGTGTTTTTGAACATAAGCAGCATCAGTTCTGCATTTGCCCTTTTTAGATACTATAAATAGAGGAGGCAGAAGGAAACTATTTTTCCTCACTGCATTATGTTGTGTTTGAAAGGTGCATGTGGGTCAGAGGCTGCAGAACATGGGTGCTCACTGGGGTGTTATTAAATATTCACTCAAGTGTTTGGCACCCAATTAATTTCCTGGAATTGTGACTGAATGAGAGGCTTAGAACACTTGATAGCTTTTCAGCATTCAAAATCATAGTCCTAGTGAAGAGGAAGGGAGCTAGAGGGGATATTAGCATCATTTTAACATAAGTTAATGACTTGCATTCAGACAGAGCTTTTCATTAAGAAAAATCAAAAAGGTATTTACAAATTGATTTACCAACTCTGGGCCTGATTCACCTCCACTTACACTGAGTGTATTTCAGCATAAGGTGATTGACTTCAGTGTAACTATTCTTGCTCTATTTAAATGAAAAATCAGAACCAGGCTCTCTACATACAGTACAGACTACATCCACTTAGGGTGGCATGCAGCAACTCTTTTGTAATTTAGGATAGGGTGTAAATTAGATCCCATCTGTTTACACATCATTGATCTGTGTGTATGTTTAATCATCTGTTGGCTTAGCTCCCTAATCACTTGCCAGAGGTAGTTCCCTCTGGTATAAGTGATGCAGACATACAATCTTGATAGTGTCCGGTCTGGCGAGCTGTGCAGGATTGGGCTGACTTACTTCCTGGATGGGAGAATTTCATAGAATCATAGAACTGGGGGGATTTTCTGGAGGTCATCAAGTCCAGCCCCTTGCACTCATGGTGGGACCAAGCATCATCTAGACCATCCCTGATCGGGGATTGTCTAACCTACTCATAAAAATCTCTAATGAGGGAGATTTTATGGCCTCCCTAGGCAATTTATTCCAGTGATTAACCACCCTGACAGCTAAGAAGTTTTTCCTAATGTCCAACCTACACCTCCCTGGCTGTAATTTAAACTCATTGCTTCTTGTCCTAGCCTCAGAGGTTAAGAAGAATATTTTTTGCATCCCCCCACTTGTAATAATCGTGTAGGTACTCTCAAGCAAGTCAAAGTGTTACTATTATTTTGATTCTTCCATTCTTCCAGAGATAGGTTCTGTCTGAGCACTGGGATAAGGAGGGCTTAGATCACTCCTGGTTTCATCAGAATTCAGTTGTTCTCAGGACAGAGACCTACCCCTTTGCCTGTGTGGTACAATGAAACCCAAATGAAGAGACTGACATGCTCCTTAGCATTTTAAGAGCATCTGATGTTCTCTAGCTACTGGCAAAATAATTAAGAAAATTATTAATTAATAATTAAAAGGGTCCTGGGTGAGGCTACCATTATTACTGGAATGGATTCCACAGGAGCTACGCTTGAGTTGATGACCAAATTTTGTCTCCCTACAAAATAAGCTGAACCTGGTTGGAAACAGTTCAGGCCCTCCTTTCTTATCTGTGGTTTCTCTTTCCATCTGGTCTTTTTATGTCCTCTCCTCTACTAGAGTAGCCCTGTAAGTGTGATTGTAGGGTTCAGTGACTCTCCTAACAAGACCCTCTTTTCCAAGCAGCAATAACAGCTGGAGTAATGAAATGAGTGAAGAAGCAGATTTAAGGAGCTTATCTCAGGTGTTTGTCTGATGAGGAGGCATATGACTTTGTGAAGAATGTAGTCAGAACTTCAGAAGGAGGTTCTGGAGGAGCTAGAATAGGGGTTGCAGATGCTAGGCACACCAGTGTTTAGAGTCGGCAGAGCTGGCTGCAGGCAGCCTGTTTTTGGGAAAGAAGTGGGCATCTCTGAGAACAGTGAGGCGCGGTAGGAAAGAAGATGCTCTTTTCAGGCTTTGAGGGACCCCTGATTGTATCGATCACTAAGCCACCAATCCTGCAAGATGTTAAACGCCTTCAACTCTCACTGAAGTTATGGGAATTTGCAGATACTGGGCACCTGGAGAGATCAGGCCTTTAAAGGACTGGAAAATATTGCAACTACCTCTGTACTTGGCTAACTCCTGGGTTTCCCCTTGATGGGATGAAACCTACTGTGTGTAAGCCACCTGCCCCCTCAAGACCTGCATCTTGTTCCCCCTCCCCCCACTCTCCGCCTTGTGTTTCAGAATGTTCTGGAATTTTACTGGGGAGGCTGTTTCACTGTATCAGTAAAGCATTGGGATTTTTAAGCCCATAGAGCACAAATCCCTGACTGAAATTATCAAGAATACCAGCTTCACAGAGCTGTTAAAATTTCCCCAATTCACTGCAATCAGAGGTGCTTTTGTCTGCCTGTAGGGCTTTCACTTGAGCAGAGATATTAATTAGCTGCTGTGCATATGCTCATTTATTAGTACAAAGGTAGAGGCAACCTGGCCAACTACACTTTGGTGACAATGTGCAAATGCTGATGGTAGGTATGACAGAAACAGATGGGAGTGCAGCAAATCGGCTGCTTGGAGAAGGGAACTGGGATCTTTGGATTCAACTTCTGCCACTGATTCACACTGCAACTAGGAGAAAGTCACCTGACCTTTCTGTGCCTTGGTCTTAAGGATGAGAACCTCTCAGGAGTTTTTATGGGAATTAATTCATGTCTGAAAAGCACTTTGGGGGCCCTGAATGCAAGGAGATAAATATATGCAAAATATTTTATTGTTTTTCTATCTCCCCCTAAGGCTAGAATGAGGATGCCTTTCTACTCACACAGTTAGGTTTCTACAGCTGCAGCCTCTTAAGAAGTTAATATATGCTGCATCTTCACATCTAGGTATGGAGCGAGACCCCAGCCCTTCCACCCATCAGTTACTTCTCTCCCCCACCCCATGCTATCTCTTCCATTAGCAGCAGCGATGGCATTAAAGTAACTTTATCTCTTTGGTGCACACATATAAAAACTCAATGGCAGGTAGTATTATGAGGCTTATTGCTGAGTGCGTAATGACTGCATCTTTTTTGGATGAATGAATTCAGTGGGTGACAGGTATGTAATTCATGGCTTTGTAAAAAGCTTTGAGAGGAAGTGTATGAAATGTACTATATAAATGCCAATACACTGCACACTTTAAAGACTGTGGGTTGAGTCATAGTCAGGGTAGGCTTGGGAAGAAGGGATCATAAATAGCAGAAGAACAGCAGGTTTCTCAGGGTAATGATGACTCAAGATTTATGCAGTGGTTGCTTAAATGTACACACTCTATCTGGGTACTATATAGCCCTCATTACTGGAATATCCGAGTGCCTCACAAACCTTAATGAATTTATCCTCACAACACCAGGGAAGTTTATTTCCTCACTTTTAAAGATGAGGAACTGAGGCACAGAGAGTTTAAGTGACTTTGTTATTGTATGCCCAGGAAGGATGTAGCAACATGACTATGGCTTGAACCCAGAGTTCTGGACTTGTGCCCAGTGGTTTAACTGCAAAACTGTCTTTCTTGTCTGCACTCATGTGACTGGATAGAGGTATGAGATGCCACGACTTCCATTGTATACTAACCAAGAAAGAGCAGTGGGGGTCAGGTTATTACATGTACAAACACTCCATTACTTCACAGCACAGTTGTGTGTAACTTCTCTCTCAAGAGCTGGGACTCATCCAGCCTCTTCCTTTCTGGACACACAGGGTCTTAGTGGATGCCACTCCTTTGACTACAGCAAAGTTTCACACCTGGACACAAGTGGTTAACTTGAAGTTTGGAGACATAGGACTGAATGGAAAGCATTTGCGGATCTGGGGGGATGGATTTTGCCAGTTAGGACTAATATGTCACAGGGATAATGGGAGGATGTTGACTGAGTCCCTGAATATTCACAAGTGGTCAGCTCTATCCATTATTTCCTCATGGTATATTTGTAATACAATAACATTTATTAAGCCTGGATTTTTTCAAGATTCCCACAGATTTAGGCCCTAGTGGGATTTTCATTCCAGATTCCCTTGGGCAGGTTAGAAAATTAATAGTACCAAAACAGCACCAGTGTTCTTAAGATGACTCAGTAATCATTAAGTGCCTTCCAGAGAGAAATGTAGAGCCTTGGTACATTATTGTGGTGAGAAGAGAAACTCAGAAGCTTGGAATCAGTGATAAACCCTCCCAAAGAGCTTTCTGTGTGAGGATGGGGCAAGGGATATATTATAAAGATAGGCTTCTCCAGTCCCACTGATTTTGTGGTATTGTAACACCTTTGTCTTGCTGGGTGTGAGTGTATAGTGCCTAGTACAATGCAACAGCCCTGAGAAACTGTCATATGGACCTAGCTGGAGCCATGCTTTGTCTGACTCCTGAAGATAGCACAATGGAGTGCCAGTCCTGCTGAGGACCTCTGGGAGTTGCTGTCACGTAAATAATCTTAATAATACAAGAGGAAAGGTTCAGTGGTGACAGCATGCGAGTAACTGTAATGCAATCTTGCAAAGTTGTTCTTCCTTTTATATACAACTCAGCGTATAAGGAGGAGCCTCCCTAACTATGCAGATTGAGGGATGGGAAGGAGCAGGATTTATTTAGTTTGCCTGAGAAATGGAGTAGGATAGACAGTCTCATGGTTGAAATAAGGGCTATAAAGAACATACACACTCTAGAAACTAATTAAACAAAGAGTCTAAATCACAGAGGGGTGAACGTGAGTGAGAGTTTGGAGCTTTTCTTGTGATTACTCTAGGCCTTTCCTATAAAAGGGATAAAGCAACAAGTGGTTCAGATTATACACCCCATGTTACCCGCAGAAGCTGGGAGGACCACTCCAGCCCAGGAAATACTAGTAGCAGGAGAAGGAGCAATCTACAGTACTGATGTGGCCCCATTACTTTAGCATGGAGCTTAATGCAGTCTTTAATGTATTTATTTACACCAGACCCCTGTGAGATAGGACAGTGCTCTTATCCCATCTTACAGCTGGGACTGAGGTACAGAGTGACTGGACCATCCATCCTCTCCTAGCTGGCTGGACAGCTAGTCAATTGTAAATGGCTGACAGGTTCCGCATAGCTCCCCTCAGCTGGGAAGAATAATACAGAGAGCTGAGCTGTAGCGAGAGATAGAAGGCAACATGGGTTAGTGGCTAGAATAGGGAAAGAGCACTGGACACTTCAAGCAGCTTCCCTACTTTCTCACTTTGGCCCAGATTTAGCAGCATGCTTAAGCCAGCTTTTAAAGTTAGGCATGTGCTTGTGTATCTTGTTTCATCTGTGCATGTGTGACCTCAGACAGGTCACTTAACCTTTCTGATGACAGGAACTTTGCTATAAGCAGGGCCAGTATTAAGGATACTGGACAAATCCCATTGTAAAATCCTGTTTTCAGTTGTTTATCACTCTCCCAGATTTTAACTTTTGGGGCTGAAATTTTACATGCCAGATATTTGCCTGGCTTTTTATTATTATTAATTATTGTTAATATTATCATGACCAAATTTCAGACAAAACAATTTGCCTGTTTCTGAGAATGAGGCTACGGAATAACATTTTATTTTGCCCACGTTAAAACATTTTAGCAAACTTTTCTTTGAGAAGCTGTAGCACCCCCATGCTTTAAGGAAGGAACTTAAAATTTGGCAGACAGGTGTCTTTGTGTTGGCGATACATCTTTTGCCACGCTCGGGAAAAGTTACAAAACTTTGGAAGATAACAGGGGCAGGCTGTATGAGAGGAACTGCATTATCTGCTCTCTCTCTGCATTCAGCACAGGCCAGACCTATGAATGAGTGAGCATATTCTGTAGGGACAAATGACCAACATCTATTTTAACTTGGGTATGAATCTTTATTCTGTTCTCCCTGCACCCCTGACCCTGTCTTTTCGTTTTTTGTAATTTCTTTTCCATTTACTACTTCTCTTCTGTTTTTTCAACATTTTTTGTCTTTATCTTTCTTTTCTTTTCCTACCCTCCCAGCTTTTCATTACTGTCATCTTTTTTCCCAGCCACTGAACCCTTGATGTTGTTCTAATTGACAGACAGGGTTTAAAAGCACATTCGAAGGCGCCTGTCTTTTTAAATAGACTCCTGTCTCATCAAAAGATGTACAGCAACATTCCATTAGAGCACATCATTTGAAAATAGACTCGGCTTTCAGCAACTGCAGTTGAATTTTTATAGTTAGGTTGTTCTGCTAGGTTTTCCTCCTCCCCCGTCTCCCTTCACCCCCAGTTAAAAAAAAAAGACATTAAAGAAATATCGAGGATTATTTGTGTTTGTTTGGGTTTTTTTTTTCCTTTAAAGCTCTCAGGTGTTTATTCATTCAATTCAGTTTGCACAGCTCAGGCACTGATATTTTGAACTGAACATAATGAGGCAAAATAGACAAGCACTAGAGACAAGAGGGGATGAGAGGGAAAAAGAAGATTGGCCTTCCTCCCTGTTTCCTTTGCTGGTTGGCAGGTATTTTGGCTTTTCAATTAAGACTTAATCGTGGCTTTGCCACAGACCTATGCCTAGCGCAGCCCGTTGCTGCAGCATCTCCTTAGTGATCCAGGAAGCAGACTAAGGGTACATCTAGACTATGCAGCAGATCGACCTGGTCAGGGTCGGTCTTCTGGAGTTCCATTTCGCGCCCCTGGTATCAATGCACGAAATCAAACTTTCTGAGGTCGCCAGTCAACCCTGTACTCCTCATTATCACAAGGAGCAAGGGAAGTTGATGGGAGAAACTCTCCTGTTGACCTCCCTCTGTGAGGATGGCCAGGTAAGTTGATTGCAGATAAGTTGATTCTAGCTACACAGTTGCCACAGCTAGAATTGAGTATCTGCAGCTGATTTACCTGCCCAGTGTAACCCAAGTCTGACTCAGAGTTTCCCTCTCCTCCAGGTAGAACAAACCAGCCCTATACCTGGCACAATGGACTTTCCCCAGCAGCCTAACCTGTACATTTTCAGTCAAGGCCAAAGATCCACCCATTTTCCGCCCCCTTCTCTGTCCATGTGCATAGAGGGGAAAGAGAGGCCTAGTGGAGTCAGCTCTGCCCCCTACTCTGTTACTCATGTTTAAGGTGCTTGCCCACAGGATTAAGGGTGCATCTGAACTTCCCATACTCCCCTATGCAGGTGCATAGGACAGCCATGATCTCATCCCACTTTATAAAAATTGATCCTTTTACTTAATCTCCCTATCTACCTCGAGAGGAGGGTGCAGGCGTTGGCACTGCCCCAATATAAAGGAGACTCTGTTGACATTTTCTTTTCAGCAGCTGGATTGGTGGAGCTTCTGGTTGAAAAGGGACAGGGCTGGTTTCTGGCAGGTGTATTGGTCAAGGAGGAGTTGAGGTTTTCAGGTGCTGAGAGAGTTTTCAGTCAAGGGGACTAGGTGTGTTTCTGGCAGCTAGGAGAGCAGTGGACATTTTGACAGGGCAAATTTCCAGCAGCAGGGCAGAGGGATCCAGTGGGTGTCCATCTCAGGAGGGATTAACGACTTTTAGCAAGTGCCAGGTGGGGATGTCATTTTGGTTAGGAAGACTGGGAAGGTTTCCAGAAGCTGGAGAAAAGCTGGAGCCATCCGTGCAGCCTGTGGCTGGGCAAGCTATGGAACCACTCCAGATCCTCTTGCCCATGTGAAAGTTCACAGCAGCTAAAGTGGGGGTTTACTGTGGGGTGAGGCAGCATCAAAGCAGATTTGCAGCTTTTCAACAGGTGATCTAGAAAGGAGGGCAGTGTGGGAACATCAGTGGGCATCTCTTGGTTGGGGAGAACTGAAGAAAGTAATTAAAGAACCCAAATATTGCTTCAGGAGTCCCACCCAGTGCTCTTGGTAAACTGGGCACTTGTGCAGATGCTCAGGAGAAATTCAAATGCTGCCTAGTGATTAGCAGATCACCCACAGCTAGGGTTTATGTTTCTATTCACAGTGTCCATTAGCACATGCCTTGGTGCTCACTAAAATTTATTCTGCACATGAATTGATAAAATCCACACATGAATAGAAAGGATGCCATTTTCTCCTGTGCAGTTCTTATAGTCTTCTAAAATATTCATATAATCTGTGCATACGTATAAAGTACTTCAAGAGTGTTTGCAACCTGTCATAGCCTGTTTGCATTCTGAACTTAATACATGTTAAAGATAGCAAATCCCTCTTAGGATATCCAATCCCTCTCTTGCAGATGCAGTCCTACCAAAAACTGGTCTTTGTAATGATATTTATTGTACCCATGCAATTGTGAGGCTCAGCTGGTACCAGAGTCATGACAAGCATCAGTTTCGAAGTGAATTTACCTACTGTTATACAAGTAGTGTTTAAAACCAGTCACAGCCAAGAAAACAAAACAATTACTCTCTCTGCATCAATAACCCCTTCTTGCTTCTCTAAGAGTCTAGGAACATCTGACAAGAGATGATCCCAAGATATCAAGGATGGGTCTGGTTCCCAATTTTCTTCAGAATTTAGAGATGCTCAAAACTGAAGTTTTAACTTTGGCCCCATGACAGATGTGATCAGACACAACATTGAAATTCAGATCTGAATTTTCTCCAAGAGTAGGGATGTTTACAGAAGACCTCTAGTGTGCACCAACGTTTCCCCCCCGAAGCTTTTCCATCCATGTCCATTTTTTCCAATCCATGTGCAGAATAATATTTTATATGCACTGAGGCATGTGCAAATGTGCATCATTAGTAGAAACAAAAAAACCTAGCTATGGGCATTCTGCTAATCATCTGGAAGGTGTTTGAATCCTCCTGAGCCACTACACAAGCACACAGCTTATAGAAACACTGGTGTGCTCTCATCTCTGCACAGGAGCACCTCAGACCTTGGTTTTGGTTCTGAAAGTCTCAGAGGGGTAGTGGTGTTAGCCTGTAAATTCACAAACAAACAAGCAGTCCTGTAGCACCTTGCAGACTAACACATTTATTTATTAAATAATGAGCTTCTGTGGGCAAGATCCACTTCTTCAGATTTTTGGATTGGAGTAGACAATTAAAATCCAGGGTACACAGTGGGTGTTGTGAGGGGGCAGGGGAGAAGGAGGGGAAAAGGGCAGGGGAGGGTTATCTGTCACTAGTAGGACCAGTGGAAGAAGTAAATTAAGTTAAGTGGGATGGATTCCTTCCTGTGAATATAAAATATGGGGAAATTGCCCTTATAATACATAAGATAACTGAGATGTCTATTAAGCCCAAGGTAAAATAACTTGCAAATGAATTCTTATTCAGATGTCTCCCTCTTTAATCTTGTGGTAAAATCCTTTTGTAGAAGACAGGCTATTTTCACATTCTTTATTGAATGTCCAGTGAGGCTAAAGTGTTCCCTTCTAGGTTTATGTGTTTTCCAATTCCTGATGTCAAATTTGTGTCCATTCACCCTTTGGCATAGAGACTATCCAGTTTGTCCAATATACATGGCAGAAGGGCATTGCTGGCATATGATAGCATAGATCACATTAATGGATGTGCAGGTGTATGAGCTCCTGAAGGTGTGGCTGATGCGGTTAGGTCCAAAAGCGATGTCACTAGTATAGCTATGTGGACGTAGCTGGCAATGGAGTTTGTTGCAGGGATAGGTTCCTGGGTTAGTGTTTCTGTGGTGTGATGTGTGGCTGATAGTATTTTCTTGAGGTTGGGTGGCTGTCTGTAGGAAAGAATAGGCCTATCACTCAAAGCTTGCAAGAGTGTGGGATCATGTTGCAGATTGTCAATGATGTGCTGAAGGGATTTAAGCTGAGGGCTATAGGTGTTCTGTTATTTTCCCTCTTGGGCCTATCATGAAGTAGCTGGCTTCTGGGTACTTATCCGGCCCTGTCAATCTGTTTCTTTACTTCCCCCAATGAGTAATTATGTTTTATGAGTGCTTGATAAAGATCTTGTAGTTTTTGTCTCTGGGTGAGATTAGTGCAGATACGGATGTATTTTAGGGCTTGGCTGTAGACAGTGTATTGTGTGATGTGTCCTGGATGGAAGCTGGGGGCCTGTAGGTAAGAACAGTGGTCAGCAGGTTTCTGGTATAGAATGGCATTGATTGATTCTGAAAATCACTTGAAATTCTCCACCAAAAGTCCTGCCCAAAGCCCATAGACCATCTAGCCTCCCTCTGATTAGTGTATTTTGCAGAGCAGGTGGTCCCTGGAATAACAATCCCTTAGCTTCCTTCGTCCCTCAATGCCTCCCAAGACCCACATCATCACAACCCTCCCTCTGAGCATGAGCATGGCTCATGCAAGATCTGCTCCTCAGAGCTTCAACTGGGGGTTGGGGGGAGCAGCAGAGAGTGACAAAACGTGCTTCTTCCACCCTGGAGGCCGAGCAACCTGCCCCTGAAGCCCTCCTAGTCCCCTCTATTTTATGGAGCTGAAGAAATCATTCCCTCTCTATATCCACCATTGACTCAAAGCTGGAAATTAATCATAGCACTCCCCACTCCACTCTTCACTGCAGTTCTGCTGCTATTTAGCCTGAAAGAGGCAGTGGCAGCACCACCCAACTATTGCTTAGGAAGAGCTCAATGCTCCTTTCTTGCTGTCCTTGTTCCGGTTTCATGAGTAATAGTGATAATCTGTCACTTTGTGGCATCCTCACAATAAATGACTTCTGAGATTGATTAAAACCTCTCAGCTCATCTCTGGTTCCACATTGATTTTAGCTGCTGCTTCTTGCTTTGTATACAACACATCATAGAAATAGGAACTGGAAAACACCTGTTAGGTCCCATCTAGTAACTCTCCTGGGGCCAGTAGAGGCCGGTTCCCTGCACTGTATTCTCCACTGATCTCTCCAGTCCAGTTTTAAATGGCTTAGAAGATACTAATGCCAACTCTTCTCTTGAGAGACCCCGCCACAGCGAACTACAGCTCTCAGACTAGCTTCCCAAACCTCAGCCTTTTTTTGTTCCTTGTACAATTAGCTACAATAGATCCACTTTAAATTCCCACACACCCTTATTCCAGATTAACTTTCACATGCAGGCAAGACATAATACTCAGGCATGTCAATAGTGGTCAGGCACCGAATTTGTCCCTCCCCTCCCCAGCTCTTTGCGCACTCTTGTTGGCTTGATTGAAGTTGGCCCTCTCCCTCAACACAGAAGTCAAATTATGCCTATTCTCACCCTCGCTCTGTCACTACTTCTGTGCTGCAACAGCCACAAAGATGGCCCCAGGAACCCATGTGCATAAAAGGACAATTCTATGGCATCCTGTCTTGTGAATTTTTCAGTAGGGGACATAAGCAACCCTGCAGAGGAAACAGGAGTAATTTACAGCAGCCTTGGGTAGGGTGAGTCAGAAGGAGGGAAAGAGCATAATGGTGGCTTGCAATCACCTTTCCACCACTCTACCCCAAGCTGTGCCAAGGCAACTCCAACACAGCCCAGGACAGATCATTCTGCACACAAGTAAACTACACTCATTCCTTGCTATATGAGCACAATTGGTTCCCATATTTCTGCTCGTAGGCGAAAACTCATAAGGGTGACACTAAATTCCCAGTAAAATACATGTAAAAGTCTCTGATTTGTTCCAAGTGCTTGTAACTTGACATAAACCAGTTGAGCTTAGGTGCTTTTCTGATGTATTTGAATAGTTTGGCACCAGAAATAGGAAGTAGTGTATGTATGTAAAGCAGATATTCCCAGCCTATGAGTTGGGACCCAAACATGGGTCACCATTAGATTTGTTAAGGGTCACCGGCTGGACAGTTCCTACCTGCATGTGGCTGTTAAAGGAGCCATTTACAGTTTCTCAACACTGCTGCCTCAGGCAGATATCTATCACCATATATATATGTGTCTGTGTGTGTATACACACACACACGCACACACACACACACACATATAGGTAGTCTGTCGTGTCTGACAATGACGTCTTGAGCTTGCACAGGCTCATCGGTTGTGGACTCTCATGTGGCTGAGGAGTCCAAGCTTTGAACAGCATGGGCGTTCACAGTGGGGGCAAGAGAATTGTCCTGGCTCTGTTGGCGCGGCTGCTGCTGTTGCTTTCTTCCTCTCACAAGCATCAATGAGGCGTACATGTCACTGCTCTTCAAAGTTGTCATACGTGTGTTGTATTAGAGCACGCCAGCCTGTTCAGTCTATTGCATGCTGCTCTAGCTGTTCTGGTTTTAAACCAGCATAAGCAATGTCGGCCTTCACACAGTCTTTACACCTCTTGTGAGGCCTACCTTGATTCCTTTTGCCCTGGGAAAGTTCATGGTAGAGGAGTTGCGTAGGGATTCCTGACTCCTCCATTTGTATGACGTGCCCTGTCCAGCGAAGCTGCGCTTTCAGAATCATGGCTTCAATGCTCATGGTTCCTGCTCTGTCCAGGACTTCCAGGTTCGTAACTCTGTCCTGCCATCGAATGTGCAGTATTGACCTCAGGCTGCATGTGTGGAAGCGCTCCAGCAGTTTTATGTTTTCTGTACAAAGTCCAGTTTTCACAGCCATACAGGAAGCTGGTCAGGACTACAGCCTTGTATGCTTTCAGTTTAGTGGACTGTCGGATATTGTGCTGATTCAACACTCGCGCTCTCAGACGTCCTAGTTCCTGCCTGGCCTGGCAGATTCTGGCATTGATTTCTTTGTCAAGGGAGCCATCGTTGGCTATCACACTGCCAAGGTACTTGAACTCCTCTACTGTTTTTAAATCTCTTCCTCCAATAAAGATTGAAGCAGGGAGAACAGCAGATCCTGCAGCATGTTGAAACAGTACCTCGGTCTTTCCTAGGCTGATGGTCAAACCAAAGAGGCAAGTGGCTTCTGCAAACTTGTTGACGATGAGCTGGAGATCAGATTCCTTGTGTGCCATAAGTGCACAGTTGTCAGCAAAAAGGGCTTCAAGGATGAGCCTCTCAAGCATCTTGGTTTTAGCATTCAGATAACGAAGGTCAAAAAGTGGCCCATCAAGTCTGTATTTTATGTAGACTCCGTGGTCCAGGTCCCTAACTGCGTGGCTGAGGATGCACATGAAAAAGAAGTTGAATAACACTGGGGCCAGCACACGCCCTTGCTTCACACCATTGGATATCTCAAATGGATCTGAGGACTTACCCTTTGAAAGAACAAAGCCAGTCATGTCATCATGGAACAGGCGTATGAGGTTAATGAATCTTCTCAGGCAGCCAAGTTTTGACAGGATAATCCACAGGGCTTCTCTGTTGACGGTATCAAATGCCTTGGTCAGGTCTATAAAGACAGCGTACAGATCCATGTTCTGCTCTATGCACTTTTCCTGGATCTGATGAACAGCAAAGATCATGCAGCCTGGGTGAAAACTACACTGTGCCTCTGGTAGGTTCTCCTCTGAGATGCTGGTGATCAGACTGCTGAGGATGACTCAAGCCAAAATCTTCCCAGCAGTACAGAGAACGGAGATGCCCTGGTAATTTTCACAGTCAGCTTTTTTGCCCTTGTTCTTGAAGAGCGAGATGATTGTGGCATCCTTAAAGTCTTTGGGCATGTCTTCTTCCCAGATGCTGATCAAGATGTTGTGAAAGGCTTCAAGTGACACTGGTCCTAACGCTTTGAAAATTTCAGTAGGGATACTGTCCATCCCAGGGGCATTGCCAGAGCTGGTCTGGCTGATTGCCTTTTTGACCTCATCTATTGTAGGGGGCAGGTCAAGACTGTCTATTGTGGGTTTCTGCAGTGGTCACCTCCACCTGTTCCTTTGCCCCTCTGCCATCACCGTAGGACTTCAAGGTAGACAGAAGTGATGAGAATGTGCAAAGAACCTGTGTGGAAGAATGTTTAAAGTGGACAAGCCATTGCATGGGGAAGTTCCACTCTCTCGACCTCAGAAGCCTGGTTCCAGTGGTACGAAACGTCATGGTTGGGACTTCCTAGGCTGCAGTGGATGGCCATGCCGTCTTTGGTGCCTTGTCGTGCCCTTTGCTCTCCACAGAGCGTTGCAGAACTGCCTTCTGGTTGTTGGATCTTGCTGTTGATCTCATCCGCCCAGTCCGCTGGGGCTGACTTTGCATGTTGGGATAGGCAATTCCCTATCTCACTGCAGGTTTCAGACCTGCTGGCTACCCTCACCTGGTTTAGCCCGCCTGCTGAAGCTGTTTATCAGGGTGTGGCCGCTGCATGCTCCAGCTTCTTGCAGTCACAGGTGAGAGCTGGGTGCCAGGTGGGGACCAAAGGTGCATGAACTGCCCCGAAGAGACACAACAAGTCCCCACACCAGAGATGCTACCCCTCCCTGGACACCCCATGCACCCCTAGATAGCAATTACTTTATGCCTAGGTGCTGAAAGCTTAACACTTGAGTTAATTGGTTTAAATGACTGTTACCTGCTGGGAGCAGGAGGGCTGGGGGAGCCACCCAGACTAGCAGCCCCAGTGAAGAGGCTGTGGGAGGAGGCAGAGTGTCTAAGGCTGGGTCCGTTTATGGGGTGTGGGGGGGAGAATCTAAGTCTGGGGGCAGTTTGTGGCTGCTGGGGGGGTGTAAGGCTGGCAGCAGTATGGGGCTGCTGCAGGGGGGTGCGGGTCTCCCTGCTCGCCGGCCAGGGACCACATGGCTTGCTCATATTAGCGGGGGAAGTTCACTCATTTACTGAATATAGGTGGGTGTACGTGTCCCTCGTTTTAGCGAGTACACATAACTAAAGTGCTCTTTAAACGACAGATGGGTGTACTATACAAGGTGTGAGGCAGTGAAGAAGCAGGCCCTTAGCTTCTGTAAGCCTGTCAAGGAGGAAAAGGGTTCTTTGGACTTGGACATATTGCAGGACCTGTCCCTTTTTTACCAGCCTGCAAAATGAGAGCAGATTGTCTCCTACAACACTCATCCTGGACTACACTGGAGACAGGTGGGGCGGAAACTCATATGTCAGAGAAAGACCAGAGCCACATATGAAAGAAAAAGGGGTCTTAGCTGAGCAATCAAGGCTTACATGGAGCATCACTGACCACAGGGGAAGGGTTGTGACTGAAAAGGGCACAGCTGAGTCCTGTGCTAAAGCTCTTTATTCCTCTGTTTTCCAGACTGCATGTTTGCTGAGCTTGCTTCCTTTTCAGGGCAGATCCATTAAAATCAGATTTTGCATATGCTGAACGGGAAGAGGAGAAAGGCAAAAAGAGAAGGTTTCCAGTGTGTTAATCCTTCCTGCAATGGGTGTGATTTATGTTCCATCTGCACCCACTAACCCCACAGAGACAGCAACCCCCTTCCCCTCAGATGTGCCCACACAGAGCTGCTCGGCAATTCCTTTAAATGGCAACTACAGATTAGTACCAGCTTGCTCAAAGGCAGCAAATTCTTGCCTTAATGAATGAATTAATTTATGCCATTCTTTGCTTTTATAGGGACATCTGCTCAGCTGACTCCAGCCATTTTACAAGTCTGTTCACAGATGCCAGAGGGAGAGCTCACTCAGCACTCAGGGAGTTTATTTAAATAATTTCCCCCTCCAGTTGTATTTACTCTTTGAGGCTATCTACAAAGACAGAGAGGACTCAGTGGCAAGGCACACATCTTTAGACTAATTCTGCTTTCCATTACACCTCTACAGCTGCATTGACTGCAGTGACTTCAGAATTACTTCTCACTTACACCACTAACAAAGAGAGAGCAGAAACATGCCTTCTGTGAGTGTGTGTGCATGCAAACCAGGATGCTTAGATTGATTTCAGTGAATCAGGAAAGGTTGTTTTAAGCTGGTTTGTGCTTTTTCATCAATCACACATCTATCTGTCTGTCTGTCTGTTTAACTAACGAACTAAATATGGCTTGTGGTTAGATGCAACTGGAAGTGAGGAGACCTGGGGTCTAGCTCTGACTCTTCCAGTGGCTTGTTGGGTGACCTTAAACAAGTCACTCAACTACATTATGACAGTAGCAGTAGGATATTATCTGCACCAGCTCTAGAGCGGGATGAGATACATACTTTATCAGTGTGTTTTACTGGTATGTGCTGCCAGCAGTGGAATGAGGAGACGGAAGAACCTCAGATTCCATTCTAGTCTCTGGCTGGGAGTGCTCTCTAGCGGGCACAAATATTTCTTTCTCTTCCTTTGAAACCTGATACCATTGGCCCCAGCCTGTCTCTGTCCTATCTCTTTCCCACTGCTTGCTGCTTGACCAGACACCTCCTCCTTGTCTCAGGCTCCATCTGTCATATTTTCATACCCAGCTTCCAGTCCTAGTCTCCTTGTCCACTCAGCCCTAATCTCTGTCTCTGGGCTCCCTGTCTTTGGACTTGGACATATTGCAGGAACTCTCCCTTTTTTACCAGCTTGCAAAATGAAAGCCTCCCCTATGCTTTAAGTTTCAGTATCCTTGTCTTGTCCAGTACAGTCCCCGCTATCCCAGCTGGACACGTTGTCCCCAGACAGTCCCAGTTTTCATTTCCTAGTTGTTCATTCGGATGGCTTCCCCCATCCCTTGGTGCCAAGTCCCAGTTTCAAGTGGTTCCTTGTTCCAATCTGTTCTTTTCCCTTCCTCAAACTTGGCTTTTGGCCCCTCTTCATTTGAATCACACAGACACCTCTTCTACATGGCCTGAGCATCAGTGCAGGTGGGGAAGAGGGTGGCTGCTGAGAACAAAGTCTCCCTGATCTCACTTCCAATGCATGGCATGTTGCTCCATCCCAGAGAAGCCAGTACCAGCAATTACAAGGGAGGAGTCCAGCTTCACTCTGAGAGGATAGCACAGGTCAGTCTAATCAAAGCTCAGAGCTGATGGAGGCTGGAACAAGAGCAGGAAGTATATGGAACCTTCCAAGATTTTAGCAGCTAAACTCTAAAATGTTTTGCTGAACATTTTGGGTGCATAGATTTTGAAAGGCTTAAAACGGCCAAATGTGGGTATATTTTCATGAGGATAGCAAAAGGCACACCCATGACACAAAGGCCACCTTCTTACCAATTTTCCAACTCCTTCTTCAAAGTAATAGGAACGCTAGAACTTCTCAAAGAAAAAGCATTTTGTTGTTTTGTGGCAAAACAACATACTTGGCTTAGGTTCAGCTTGGAAATGGCTGAACAATTTTGGCTGCCACGTTCTAAAAGGTTCATCCAGTGGCAGACACCCGGCATGTAAAATTCATCTCAAAGGCTTGAAGTCTGGCAAAGTTAAAAGGCCCTGAAAAAATGTGGCAGTGTTGAGCAACTTCTTCTAGGGGCTGTGCTACTTGCCCCTCTAGAAATGAGCATCTTGTCTAGAGAGGTTAAAGACTGGTTAGATCATCAAATCTGTCCCCTGCAGTGCTGAGATGCAGCCCCAGTGAGGGGGTAATTGCTCCTAGCCAGGACTACTGGTGATTTCAGAACATTCGTGAGTTTACAGCTTAGCTATGAACACACAATGGAGGCTCACACTTTGCACAGAATGCCCTGTCCTGACAGGAATACATTTACTATCCCTTTAAGCAAAGGGGAAAGCCAATGCTCCTATTTTAGGTGCTTGTATTAATATGAAAAATAATAATATAGTGGGTTTGGTTGGAGTATTTTCTCTGATGTTCACATGACCCTAAAGCATCTTCAGCTTAAGAAATTAAATTTGACAAGCAATTAGTCCCTAATGTGGTGCAATCTCCTCAGGTATTGGAAAGAAAAATTGAAAGCAGATCCGATACTGAACTTTGAAACGTCTGTTCCGTGCGTGATGGAAGGGCACTTTGGCATCTTTTCATTGGGTGCTATGTAAAGCACTTACCTCAGCCCCCAGACAGGCACTTAAAAGAAGTGGTCACAATGGGCTAGATCAGGAAGGGCAGTCTGCCTCTCATGGGCTCTAGGCTTATGTATGCAGTCCATCATTGGTTCATGGGAAACATGAGCTGGAACCATAAAGTTTGAATGTGAACTTCCCCTGGCTGATAGCTAGCTGCAGATTAAAAGAAGCAAAGCCACGCATAGGCTGTATGTCGCTATGTAACCTACAATCTTCGGAGCATAAGCTTTCACGGGCAAAGACCCGCTTCGTCAGATGCAACGTGTCTTTGCCCATGAAACCTAATGCTCCAAAATATCTGTAAGTCTATAAGGTGCCATGGGATTTCTTCTTGTTTTTGAAGATACAGACTAACTTGGCTACCCCGCTGATACTTGTTACAACCTTGCTTTCTATGCGCTCTCCCAATACCTTTCAGGTGTGAAGGGTCACCTTCTTTCTCTCTCTCACATGCACACATGCATGCGCACACACACACCCTGTGCTCTCTTTCCCTTGGAGACTTTTATTGTGTACATCTTTTTGGTTTACTCTTTCTCTTGATCCACAGTAACAGTCATTCAGATGGACATCTATTCTTTGTCTGGGGAGAACCACAAAATCCACATATTGCATAGTGTCCATTTTGTAGTTTAGTTAAAGAGTAGGTCAGACCCACAGGAGAGCTCCATGTAAGCTGCATCACTTGTCTCTCTCATGAACAGATGTTGGCCCCATAAAAGATATTACCTCATGCACCTTGTCTGTCTAATATCCTGCATACAAAATTAAGAGAGAGCATTTTGCTTTTGGTATAAACTGTTAATTTATTGATCCAGCTGGGTATTTGTGTTTTGTGAGCTCTCCCTAACATCACTTCCGAATCCTTAACTCCTCTCTGTGGTTACTGTGACACCAATCAGGGGAAAAAAAGAAAACAGACTTTGTTTACCACTGAGATAAATTCCCTCCACTGCCAGAATCCTCTCCCTTCCCCCTTAAGCCATGCTTTTGCTATAAGAGCGCACAATAAGACATGCTATAAGATAGGGAAGCGTGTCTGAGCTGAGAACTTACAGCTGCCATATTCAAGAAAAACTCCAAAAGGGACTGTGCAACTGCCCCAGTCAGTCATCTGTAATGGAATGAGACACTCAGAAACTTATTACTGCTGGGGCTTGACAATCTGAGCAGGTGTTCACTTTGCATACTGTACATTCATGGGCCCCACCGTTGGCTTGAATAGCAACTCTGTTCTTGAAAGGCTTTGAATTGCTTCAGGGAGGAGATGAGATATCTGGGCTGGGTTTTAAATAGCCACAGGTATAAGCATTAGCTCTTAGCCAACCTTGTGCCTCAAAATGAAGTAAAGAGGCTCCTTTCTCATCTGGGAGCTAACATTTTTCACCTGTAGGTCACAAGGTACCTACTCAAATGCCCACCTACCTAAGGAGAGGAAAAGTATAAATTGGGCTCTTTCAGGTGCTAATCTTCCTGGGTGGGCTGTGGATGGGAGTATTGCATCAAGAGAAGATTGATACTTATGTTATTAAAAATATGGGAAGTAAGGCAATAATCTTTCTTGGTCTCTTTAACTTTTATTCAATCTCAATACATTTCTCTATCATTAGAAATCCCCTTTCAAGACAGCAAAGTGACAGCATAGCACCTCAGAATACCCCAGGAAAGTGACTGAAAAGCTGTTGTATGCAGTGACTATAAGTTGCAATGGCTAGTTTAATAGTGGATTTTTTTTTGGCCTATTTCTCCTCTAGCAAAACTGACAGATGGTTCTGAGTATTTTGCTATGCCTAGAAATTCTTGGCTGGATTCCCCACGAGTAATAATGTAGCATCACTCATTTACCATTCCAGCGCTAGATTAGAAAGGAAAATCACAGGGAGGTACTAAGGAAAACACACTTCAGAGAACAACAAGATGGGGGAAAATGTTAATGGCAGGAGCAGGTAGGTAGGGCCTCTCCTCAGGCAGCCCCAGCTGGTTTCACTGTAGTGCTGTGTGTGTGCGTGTGTTGAAATAACAACACATAAACCTCATATGTGGGATTATTTTTTTCCTTTTTACAAATGCCATTTAAAAAAAGATGGGAGTGCAAAGCGGCTTAGAGCTGACATTTCAAAGAGCAGGTAGGGGGTAAAAATAATACCAGGTAAACAGGATAATTTCTACCTTCCCCCTGCTACTAGCCCACGTGAGGGATAGATAATGGCAGGAAGAGAAAGCGACATCTGAGGTGGAATTTAGCTCTTTAAAAAAAAGAAGAGAGAGAGTAAGAACGAGCAATTGCCTGTGCTTCTGAGGCATCTCTGTCTGCTTTGAACCTTATCAACAGGGACAGTACAATGTGGTTCTCTCTCCCTTTCTCTTTCTCCCGCTCATCTCCTAACTTTTGAAGCAAAACACTTACGTGCAAGGAATGTTGGAGCATCTGACAGCCAGGAAGGGAGTGGAGCCAGCCAAAGAGTAGGGAGGAGGGGGCTGCTTGCTTTTCCTTAAAAAAAAAAAAAAAAAAGTAGAGGAAAAAAAGCTAGTGGTGGGATTTTTTTTTCTCCTTCCCTAACAAGCCTCAAGAGCATGGCCTGTGTTGAGTCAAGTGCATAGTTAGAGGAGAAGGGCTGTCAATAGGATCTTGCTGTTTCTTTTCTTAAAAAGGAGAGAGAGAGAAAGAGAGAGGAAGCAAGGAGAAAGGGTGTTGTGTTAGTTGTTCTCCAGTCACAAAAAATCCTTCACCTGCACACTCCCTGCCTGGAGATTGCATTTTTCAGGGTGTGTCTCATGTACCTATGTCTTCTAAAATGGTTACCTGTGTGGCATTGCTGATGGGGCTGGATAGCATGTGAATTTCTTAACATCCTTATGCCTAGTTTTACATATAACCCCTAGTAACAGGCACTGTTTTGGGTATCACTGAATACCATTGGCAGGGATTAGGAGTTACACATGCATAGAGAGATCAGAAGTTCCAGAAAAGTGGTAGGTGCCCATTGAATGCTGGGCACTTTGTAAAACCAGTTATTTAAAGGGGAACACTCTTGAAAATCTGTGCCCCAGTTCCTATGAAAAAGAAAGGGTGCTGTGCATTTGATTTCATGTGCTGCTTTTTTACATGAGCATGAGTAAGAGTTGTGTGAATTAGAGATGAGCCCAAATAAAAAACTACAATTTGAATGTGACCAAACTTTTAGGATGTTTGGAACCAAATCTGAATTTGACAGATGGTCCCATCTCTATTTGCAGGTAAATCTAACCTGTGACCTAATACACCTAAATTTGCAGGAAGGTGGATTTGAACTAGATGCAGCAAGATCCTCTATCCTGAGTATAGGTCTCTGGCAACCCCCTTTCACTGCACCCACATGCATGTATGGTTCCTAGCTACATTGCTGTGGTTGGAGTTATGTATCTTCTGTGGAAGGCATTTCACATGGAAACACTGAAACAAGCATCTTCAGAGACAACATGTGTTTCTCTAAAAGACTTCCTACTTATTAGGGGAATAAGTAATGCATGCCTTCCTGAGTAACTCAGATTTTGGAAAACAGGACCCAGTGATGCTGATAGCTGCTGTGGGCCATGGGGCAAGGTGGGAGTGGGGCCTGACTCTGTCCCCCAGAAGGGGCGGATCCAAAGGCAGTGGGCCCCCAGTCAGCTTTCAGCCCCTCCCCCAGACACACAGCTTCACTCAGCCAGACCAGCACTCCTGCAGTGTTTCAAAGAGGTCTGTAGCAGTGGCAGCAGCTGGACCTCTGGGCCCCTTTGAAATGCTGAGCCTGGAGGCAACTACCCTCTTTGCCCCTCATCCCCTGCTCCCCTCATTGGCAGGCCTGATGGGGCCCAAATCTTTTGATAATGCCCCCTTTGCAAGGGCTTGGCTTCCTCTTTATGCTATAGTTGCTAGTTCTGACACAGAGCTGCTGCCTGGGGCAGAAATTAAATAGGCGAGTGGGCATGCTTTGCATCCTTCTTGGACCCAGCTTTAAATTCCTGGAAACTGACTTTTAACTAATTTTCCCCCCAACAACTCAAAAACTAATCCACAGCAGAAGATGCTACATGCTGGCTGCAATGAGGGTGGGGAGCACAGGAGTGCTGGCCAAAAATTACTCTTCATTTCCTGGTCCCACCCATTTGCACGTGTGTTCCAAAGATCCTCTGTCACATGGCAGGGGTCACTATCCAATCTATTTACTATCACACCAGCCAGCTGTGCTAGATGACTGAATCAGCTCCTGAGCTCCTACCATGAATATTAGAGAGCAACTCCATGTGTGTAAACAGAGTGGAAAGAGACTTAGCAGACTGGCAGGGGACAGACAAAACTGGTGATATGAAGGCAACAGACTCTGCCTCTTGAGAATTGTACCCTGCCCTCCGCCTTAGATAACACAGCAGAGGAACAATATTAACTCAAATGTATTTTGGCGTGGGAGATGGGGTCTAAAAGGAGATCACTGTAAGAGCCTAGGGAAAAGAACTGTGGGATTTGAGGGAGCAGAGAGAAGATATTCAGAACAATGGGAGGAGGCAAGCTTATCAGGCTGTGCTTGCTGTTAGTCAAGGCAGAAAGGAGAGAGGACAGTGTTTTCCTTCAGTGGGTAACTCTGGGTCACTTGGGCTGTGTCTAGATTAGCCCCCAACTTCGAAGGGGGCATGGTAGTTAGGGTGTCAGGAGATTACTAATGAAATGCTGCGGTGCATATGCAGCACTTCATTAAGCTAAATCTCCCCCACAGCAACTTCAAAGTGTCAAACCTTCGAAGCGCCGGCTTGTGTGTAGTCGCGGGTCAGCCGCAGGTACTTTGAGGTGCCTGAGGGACTTAGAAGTCCCTTTACTCCTCAAAATTTGGAGGAGCAAAGGGACTTCAAAGTAGTGCGGGCACTTCAAAGTACCTGTGGCTATGCACAAGATGGCGCTTTGAAGTTTGACACTTGGAAGTTGCTCCGGAGATTTAGCCTGATGAAGTGCTGGATGTGCACCGACACCCTAATTACCATGCCCCCTTCGAAGTTAGGGGCTAGTCTAGACACAGCTAAGTAGTAGTAAGCCTCGTCCACTCCTATATCTTGGAGCACAGGCCTATGAATCATATAGGCATGAAGGAGACTCAGAGAGTGGCTTGTGTGTTACAGTCAACCACCATACACACAGGTAAATGCAGGAGGAGGAAGATGAGGTGACAAACCAAGAAGGGAAAAGATCTGGTTAAAGAAGGATGTTTGTAGGGTGTCTGCCCAGGGTGGATGTCAGACTGAGCCCCATTCACAACCTCAGCCTGACCATTTCAGTTGGTCCCATTTTTCAGTTCTGCTTTTTCATGGAGCATAGTCACTTTGTGAGGATGTCAAATTGCTGCTGTTTTATTTAGCTTCTCAGACAACTGTTACTGGGCTTGGCCTTCAGTGTTAATGATTTAGACTATAGCACTTCTTGCTCCTCTATGAACTCCCACTAATTGGGCTGGCACCTCATCCAACTCATATCCCAGCATTTCCATACACTGTGTTGAGTGCCTTAAGAACTTCTCCACTATGTCCAAAACCTAAACCCAGAAGAGTAGCTTCTCTGGAATGAGAGAACCCAGACATGACTTCTATGTTCATTCTCTCTGCCCTAGTTCACTTACTTCTTTAGGCAACTGGGCAAAGCTGCATACGTCCTCTGGAAGAAATGTTTCTACTGTTACATCAGCATGGCACAAGTATGCCCAAACCTGTTTTTCAGTTGATTAGAGGTTTAACTCTTTTATTGATGGATGTTAACCACAGCTGCTGTGCTACTCTCATACTCTTAACATCATGTTGAAAGCAACAGAATGTTAGAAAGTACAGGCTGAACCTCTCTAGTGTGGCAATCTTGGGACCTGACTAGTGCCAAATGAGAGAATTTGCCAGACCACGGGGGGTTGGTATTGTCTACCAGCATTATCAACACATCCACTGCTTACTGAGCTCTTAGAAGACATTTAAGGGTAAATTACAGCCAAATAAAAGCACAGAACACTGAGATCCAGGACTGATGGCTGTAAACGAACTTAATGGGACCATGGGAAACTTGCTTACACCCATCATCATGCCAGATTATGGATGTTGCTAGACAACAGAGGTTCTATCTGTACTAGAACATTTGGCAGCCTAATAGGTGTGTTGAAATAGGATCTCTTTAGAACATTAGCAGTGCAGCAGGTGTGTGTAACATGAAAGTACCTGGAATGTTCTGCAGGAGGTGTAGGTTTTCTTCCTGGAACAATGCCAGGGCATCCAGGAGATTAAAAATACATCCTACTGGACTGTTTGGCTGCACCTTCAGTTTGTTCTACCTATATGGACTGTGGTTTAGTCGCATGTTCAGTAGCATAGCAGGTACATTGTGCCTTATTTGTGTCTAAAATAGTATGTGGTTTCTATCTGGACATACTGTGTGTAGGGAAAATTCAGCATGACAGCAGGTGCATTCTGCCTAGGTGCACCTGGAGAGTCTGGCTAAGTGATGAAAAGAATAGTTAGATTCTGCTTGTTATAAAATTACATGTTCTGTCACATGTTATTTTCCCAATAAATAAAGTCTAAATGGAAATAATAATTTGCAGCTGTGAAATTTGTGACAAACAATTCTGTGTGCAATAGCAATATCCTTGACTTATTTTGTCGGTAAATGGAGGAGGGAGTGCAAGGCCACACTTGAAATGACTTGTCTCTTGATAAAGATTCCATCACTAAATTAGCGCAAACTGGTGTTCTTCAGAATGGCTGCATATCTGGAATAAATTCACCATACTAACCTGTCTGTAGCACCAGTTCTGACTGAAAGTGGAAGAACTTGCGTTACCCACCCGAGTGGTGCATGACCAAGGTAATATTTGGTTTATTGGAACATGTGTGAAACCAGTGATTTGGCTCCAGAGAGGTGATGCAGAGAAATATCAACCCTATATTTGCAACAGGATAGTTTTCTCTCAGCAGAAAGTGTTGAAACTAGATATGGAAATAAACACCAGGGACATTACTCCTTGCATAAATGAACTCCACTTCCAACACCTTTAAAATATGTAAGAGCAGTAATGCACAGTGCTGTGTGATTATAAATAATCATATTTAACACTTACCGTAGAGCTTTGTCTTTTTTCAAAGGAACCTTAAATGCATTCATTATGCTGCTTATACCAAATCACCTGCATATTTTCTGTGTGTTGTGATAGGAATCAAAAGCCCCTAAGCATTCTTTCACCCCTAGTAAAGTGGGCCAGAAGTCATCAGCTATAATAAAATTATCTTTTGCTTTTATGAAAGGGTTAGGTTTGCATTACAGCTGACTAATGACTGGGATCCCAACCCATGGGGTCATAGGAGATACCTGTGCTATGCACTTTCTTTCTCTGAAGTGCCTGTCTCACAAACTCTGGGCCTAGTTCTCCACTGCCTTGCACCTTGTATAGTCATTTCACTTTGCACCCAGCAGATGTCAAACATCACCATTGCACCAGCTTCTCATCTTTTGATCTGTAGATCTAGCTGCTTATTTACCATTCCTGGGTCCCTTATTAGCATGCACATGCCCATACATTTCAACTGCAGGGGTCAAATATTTAATCAGACTAATTCCTCAAAATGCTTTGAGTTAAGTATTCAACAAATACTTTTTTTTTTCACGACTTATCTGGCTCTATACAAATATATCCCAAGGAGGAGAAAAGTGAAAGAAATTTTGTTGTCAACCCATGATTTCAATGAGTAGCCAGCTGCTTGATTGCCAGACAGTCAAACACTCGAGTGAATTATTGCGACTGCCACATGAATATAGAACTCTGTGGCAAGCTCCTTGGTATTCCTGCTTCTTCCAAAACAGACCATGCTCAGCAGCCCACTCAGCAATTCACTGAGTTGCCATTGGGTGAGAGGTTGAGACCAACAGGGTGCTTGAGTTACTTAGCGGCTAGCTGAATTAATAACACAGCAAAAGGAAACAAATGCACTATTTTGAATGTGGCAGCTTTTTGTTATTGTTCTTTATCTCTAAGAATCATGGCATGAGTTGCTACAGAGGCAAAGATGGGATCTTCTCCCTTTCACCAGAGGGATGGTAAATACATTGTCTTCTCCATATTTTAATGCAGCAGAACATTGGCTCTCCAGTGGAGACTTCCTTTTTATTCTCATGAGACCTTGCATAACAAGTTAACACAGTGGTGGGCAACCTGCAGCCTATGGACATCTGGCTGCCCCCTTCCCCACATGCCTCTCGTGCACCAGGGCAGCGTAGTCCTGCACTTCCTTAGCCTCCCTCCTCCCTCCCAGCAGTTTTAGAGCTGCAAATCATTCCATGCCCTCCACAAATCAGCTGTTCATTTCTGTTCTGGATCTCTGAGGCAGGGGGAGGAGCAGGGACAGTGCAAATCAGGCAATTTGCAGTGCTCCTAAAATCCTGGGAGAGATGGGCAGGAGTAGGAAGTGTGGGGCTCAGGCACCCCAGTGTGTGAGAGACCTGGGAGAGAGTGGGGCAGCCAAAGATGGTGGGGTGCTGCAGGTGGAGTCCCAATGGGCCATGAACTGCTGCAGCCCATTTAGGTGATGGAGGGCCATTCATGTGGCTCACTCACCATCCGTGGTGGCCCATCTCTGGGTCAACAGGCTTCACCTGTGATTCACTCCACCTCGCTGACTGTGGCACAATAGCTCCTAGAGACAGTGCCTGAGAGTGCAAGTGGATCAATGGTCTGTCTTCATTCCCGCATTAGCCTGAGCTCTTACCTGGCTATTGCCCCTATCCTGTCTACAAACAAACCTCTATCATCTGAGGTTGGTGGGTTCTTCAAATATGCTAAATGGCCCAGCTAGGGCTGGGTTGGAGCTCATGTGCCACTTTCTCTTGGGCTGCTCTCCAATCATTTAGCCGTAAGCCATAGACTAAACAACTTGTGTCTGCTCGCAATTCCTCCTATGCTCAGAACGGCAGAAAACTTCTCCCACAATCCTGTGGTTAAGACTCCCAGATTTTATCAGTTTATGGCAGCACAAGGAATCAATGGATATAACCTCCAAAGTACTAGCAACACCCATGGTTGAGTGAAGCATCACTGAGAAAGAACATGGAAACTCGAGTATGGCTTTGCAGGGTGTCTGCTCGGGCCAGGGCCAAACTGGGGCTCAAACATAGGTATCAAATCACCCATACTACAGCTGCAGTGAGCCAGGGCAGAGGGCCCTTTCAGAGGGAGAGAAAGGCAGCCCAAACAGGCAGAACCACCTGTGGAGTACAAGCAGGGCAATCACAGGCAGCTGGGTCAGCCAAACTGGGGCCAGCTGACTTCATTACTGACTTAATAAGAGGCATTTAAAAAACCCCTAGAGTTGGAAGGCCAGGCAGAGAGACTGGAGGAGAAACAGAAAGCAGGAAGAGCAAAAGCGCAGAGGACTGAGAGGAAGGTAGACCAGCCTTGGTTCAGGAGCAGCAGGATGAGGAAGTCCCAGGAGGAGGCTCTGGGTTCCTGACCACAGAGACTCTTTGCAAGCCCTAACCCCCAGGGTTGAGGGGTGAGAGAGACTGAACCTGGCTGTGGTCTAGTTAAGAGGGGCTCTTGCCACAGTACATACTCTCAGGCTACATCTACATTGGCCCCTTTTCGAAAGGGGCATGGTAATGAGCGAGGTTGGAAGATGCTAATGAGGCACTACCATGAATATGCAGCACCTTATTAGCATAATGGCAGCCTCAACAGTTCGAAAGTGCCACTTTCGAATCACGCATCACCCATGTAGATGGGGGCCTTTTGAAAGGATGCCCTGGACTTCGAAAGCCCCTTATTACTATTTGGTTTTAGGAAAAAGGGTCTTTGGAAGACTGGGGGGTCCTTTTGAAAGGTCCCCGTCTACATGGGTGGCTCACAACTTGAAAGCAGCACTTTCGAATTGCTGCAGCAGCCATTATGCTAATGAGGTGCTGTATATCCATGGCAGTGCCTCATTAGCATCTTCTGACCTCGTTCATTACCATGCCCCTTTCAAAAAGAAGGGGCTAGTGTAGAAGTAGCCTCAGAGACCCTTTCCCATCACTGCAACACATTCCTTCTAGAATGCAAGATGCCGGGGGATAGTTTTACATTCCCAGAAGCAGAGTTAATTTGGGGTTTAATTATGCAAAGCACTGTGTGCTATCAAATTCCCATTAAAGTCAGTGGCTCACAGAATAAATGCATGAGGAAAGATGAGCGTTTACTGCCTGTCACATGACAGCATACCTCAGCACAACATGCTGAATTTGCAGGGTGTTCGTAGATACACCAGCCATGGTCCTCACTTAGTTATCTTCCTAACTTAGTCACAGACCCCACAGAAAGGTTTTGACTAGAAACAGCGGGAATACGTTCTCTGCAGTCAGAGCAACCGGGCAGGTAAATATAATCTGGAGGATGTGGTTGAGACGCCATCACTATGTAGATTCAAGAATAGGTCCCAGACAGCCTCTGTGGGGAATGATGTAGTGAGCAGTTCTGCAAAATAAATAAATAAATGCAGGAGTCTTACTCTCCTGAATGGCCCAACTGGTTTTTTGAGACTCCGCTATCTCAGAATCTATGAACCTGCCGTGCTGGTAATTGGCCTGCCATTCTCATTCTGGCAGTGCTGCCTTTGAAAGGATGCTCCGTTGGCATCTGAACTGAAACACATATTCAGAGAGGCCATTTACTTTGCATTAGTGCCTCCTCTCCCCTCACACCCCTATTCACCCATTCCTTTTCTATTCTTTTTTATTTTTAAATGACTCCCTCTTTGAGAACAGATTGACTCCGGCAGTAATTTGTCATGTCACCTTCAATAAAATTTCAAACCAAAACGCAGAAGATTAATGGGGAAGCAAAAGCACTGTATCTTTTATGCATTTCAGATAGCAAAATATAAATCAAAACTGCGACCTGTTTGTAGGACGATGCTGAAAAAAAACACAAAACTGTGGTAATAAAGTTAGACAGGTGTCCCTGTTGGATCCAGCAGGGATGTGCACACAGTTTAACTTTTAAGTGCACAGTGATGCATCTCATTTTGGTCGACAGTTGAGTATAAGTAGATAAAGAAGCTTTGAGACAGTCTTAGCCAGCCTGCTGTTTGGAAATGTCCTGGCTGTCAGTATTCTGCTCACCATAGCAATGCATTGCTATGGAAATGGACCCTGGGTCTTTCTGGGCCCCAGGTGCTTGTGTCCAGAGTGGATAGAAAGCAGCACCTGATCCTACAAGTGGCTGTAAATGGGTGGATTCCCATTGACTTCAAAGTGGCCTCTCTCAAAATGACTTCTTAATCCGTAAGGTGCTGGACTGGCCTTAGGTCAGACCTGCCGATGGGGAGTGGGGCAAAGGGGGCAGTTGTACAGAGCTCCAGCATTTTAAACAGACCTGGAGCTCCTGCCACTGTTACTTCATCTGTGTCAGGGGTTGGAGCCCCAGGCCCCTTTGAAACGCCACGGCAGCGCTGCTCTATCCCACCCTGTGGCTCTGAGGTGGGGGCCAGCACTGTAATCCAAGTCACGCTAAGGGCTGACTGACCTAGGCCCCACCCCTTCTGCCCTTCCCCCCACTCATCCCAGGAGTGCGGAGCCAGGCCCCCCTCACAACTTGCCTTAGGGCCCGCAGTGTCTTTCGGCTCTGCTGCCTTAGGTTCATGGCTTTGTGACTCAGCTGTGCCACAGACTTGCTCTGTGACCTTGGCCAGCTTGCTTACAGTGGGATTTTCAGAGCTACCATAGGGATTTGAATTCCCTGTTAAAAGTGCCTTAGGCCACATGGAAAATCTCTTGAGATTTTCTAGGCCCAAGGTGCCCATTTGTAAAATTGGCATAACAATACGCCTCTTTTCCCACCTTTTCTCTTTGTCCATTTAGAGAGTAAACTCTTTGTTACAGGGACCGTCTCTTCCTGTTCATATGTACAGCACCTAACACAATTGGCACTTGATCCTTCCTGGGACCTCACATTGATACTGTAATAATAAGAATGCCCACAGCTGTTAAAGGAAGGCATTTTCTGTATGCCAAATAACCAAGTAGAGGTCTCCCTTCCCCCGCTGTGAAAACAATCCATATTGCAGCAACAGACAACATATTTGGGGCCTTGCTGGAATGTAGCTGTGCAGTCAATATATTTGAAGTGTGTGCACAAATATGTTGTAGGAGAGATTAAACAACGGCCTGGAAAAGATCTCTTAAGGGAATTTATGGATTATTCCCTTCTAGGTGGGCTTCCTCCCTGCACTTGAAGGTCAGCCATTGTCTTATGCTGCTTCCTATAACAAAATTGAGAGAAGTTTGATGAGAGCTCCTAGTCACAAGAGAGCTCATTTGTTCAGCAAATCCAGCCGTGACCCCTTTCTAATGTTTTTTTTTTTTCCTGTCTTCCGCTGGCTTGTTTTTATCTGAATGCTTCAACTAAAACTCTCCTATCAATATTCAAGGCCGACTGCTAGAGTTTGGACAGCGCCTGTCAAATCCAACAGAGACTGGAATGTTGTGCATATTTGCCAACTGTAAGTGGCTATAATATTGTATAAGAACAAAGCAGTTGCTCTTTGGCTTACTCAGCCTTTTCCTTTGTGACTGTGGAGATGGCCCGGTGGCTGACACATTGGTGCTAACCTTTTTACTTTTTCACATGTATTTGAACAAGATACTGACCTAAGGGGCAAAGTTTGGATCTGAATACAGATACAAACTTCCCACAAAGTTCTGGTGCTGTGTTTCTTCTTGGGATTTTGCTCCAGCCCCTTACAAAGAAATAAGCCATCTGTGAAGCTAGGATCCACTTTATGAACTTGGATATAGGCATCTCCAAGGTTTGGAGATGTTCAGATGGGGAAGACAGGAGGTTGTGGTTTTAACCATCTCTCGTGTGAATGTAGGCTTGTTTAGGAGTTCCTCCCTGATGTAGAGAGGAGAAATAAAGTCTTTATTTAGATGCAAAATAAAAATAATGCAGATGGATAACAAGGAAACCTCAAGCAAAGGAGAAATGGGGAGAGTTGAAATAAAGTGTTCTTCCTAATTACATGAAATAATTTTTAAATCTCTAAACCCCTCCTCATTCTCCCCTGAATTCCATTCTCCCCCAAAACAACTAGATTAGTGTATTTTCAAGAGAGCACCATGGAGACTATTTACCTTTGATCTTTTTATGATCAATCCACAAACATATTTGAAGTCAGCATTTGCTCAACAAGATACAACTTGTCTTATAAGGACCTCAGGAAGATGCAAAAGAGAGCCAAAGAGGAAATGGATGATTCTAGCTAGGAATTTAAGGAGATATTGATTAGAGCATCTGACCCCATTCCTGATTAGCTATGTAGCTCTCCCTCGACTTGATTCAAATCAGGTAATAGCTGCGAAGAAAAAAAAAAAACGGGCACACGAATGAGATCAGCAGATGCTAATAGGAATGCCAACACTTTGTGCTCCATTTATTCAGACGGATTGTTAGGAATTTTTTCACTCTTTTGCAACACTCTTTTTTTTTTCTGTTCCTTCCTAATTCTACAGGTTTGGGAATGGTTGTTTTCTGCCAACAACTAATGCCAACAAAGCTGATAATCTGGGGATTCACTGTATTTGATATACTTACCACAATGCTGCTCAACTCACATGCCTCAAATATTGACTTTAAAAAAAAAAAAAAAAAAAAAAGGAAAATCTGTTTTCTCCATAGACTCTCCCTCCAAAGAATTTGACTTCACTCTTCCTGGGGAATTTCTGAGTTTATGATTATCTTTATTTTTGCAACTTCCGTCATGGTTTTGAAAGAAGTGATTGAATGCCATTTTAGAAATGTATAAACATAAATCATAGATATTGTGACAAAGTCCCATGTCAGCCTCTGTGGGTCCCTGCACTTCCTGGCGGATCTGTGCTGCCTCGGAGACTCACAGAAGCCCCCCTTTTGCCCAGGCCCTTCCAAAGACAGGGGTCTCTGCTTAGTGAGCCATCCTCATCATAGGCAGGACCAGCACAGGGAGAATAATACCAGTCCCCTTGCAGGCCCACGCCTGCTCCAGTAAAGTGATCCCTTGGGGGAAGGTTGGGGGGATTCCAAACCCACCCTCTACCCTGGACTCCGGCCCAGGGTCCCGATGAGAACAAGAGGCAACTGGCAGGACCTTTACCCCTGCCCCAAAGTAGTAGCCTCACCCTGGGGCACTTCGCCCACCTCTTCCCCATGGTACCTCTTCGCTGTGCTCGTGCTCCTCTGGTGCACGTCCCAAAACCTTCCCCCCGCTACCAGATGGGGAGCCTTTTATAGGGAGCACAGGGCCTATCTGACCAATGAAGGTCTGGGCCTCGACAGGGAACAGAAACACTCTGTCCTCTAGGCTTCAGGGCTGCTGCGGGGATCCCATCTGGGGAGTCCTGCGGTTGGGAGGTGAGGTGCTGGGGGGTGGGCAGCCTTTGGCTGCTTTCAGTCCCCCATGGGGCTGTCTTTTGGCCCCCTTTCTGGGCCAGCTTCTCTTCCCTGCCCTGGGCAGGCTGCTTTCTTCCCCCTGCCCACCCCACCCCTCCCAGCTAATTTTTTTCTGGAACTGCTGAGTGGGTGGTGTGGGGGGGGACTCCTGCTGCCCTGCCTTTTGGTGGGGAGGGGGTACCCCCCTTTCCATCTTCTGGGGGGGAGTCTGCTGGCCTCTTACTGGGGCCCACTTTACCATCTGCTGGCTGCTGCATCCCCGCTGCTTCAGAGGAGGTAAGGGGCTTTCTTGGGCGGTGGCTGGGCTTCCCTACACAGCTTGCTGTGGAGTGGTTTGGGGAAGGGTGAATTTGGGTGGGGCCCCTCTCTGCCGGGGCTCCAGAGGGGTGGCTGCATAGTTGGGGGTGGGGTGTTAGGGTGTGGTCCCTGCCCCACCCCTGCAGCCACCGCCTCCTTTAACCCCCCCCCTCAACACCCAGCTGCTGCCGGGGCCCTCTCCAACTGGGCCCCACCCTAACCATCTGCCCCTTCCTCCTTCCTGCATCTGTGGGGCTGTGCAGCAGCAGCTGCTGTGGGCCCTCCTTCAGGCACCCATGGGCACACCTTTCCCCTGACACCCCCTCTCCTTCCTGGTTGGCTCTGCCACCCCTCCTTCTTACCCCTCCCTTTGTGCCCACGTCGAGACCTAAGTGCGGGCATTGGCGCAGGTGGTGGGGCCCGCGGCCATGGTGGTGGCCTCTCGAATGTTCAGGAAGATCGTCTTCTTCCTGGCATCGGGGGCCGCCACACAGGAGGCGGTGGAGAGGGGCTTGGCGGTCGGGGGCATCCACGTGCCCCTGGAGCTGCTCGAGGACCTGGGCATACGGGTGGTTTTCTCCTCCATCCCTCCCTTCCTCCCCAGTTCTTCCATTCTGCCTTTCCTCACCTCCCTGGGCTGGCCCTTGTCGGTCCTGAGTCCCCTCCCTCTAGGCTGCAAAGACCCCGCCCTACGGCACGTGCTCTCCTTCCGCCGGCAGGCGCGAATCCAACTGCTGCCGGCGGCAGCACAGGGTGGGGTGGCCCAGGAGGGGACTATACTGGTGCCTCATCAAGGGGCTCAGTACTGGGTCTTTTACACCTTGGGGGAGGCCCGGTGTTTCGTGTGTCAGGCGGCGGGGCATGTCCGGAGGGATTGCCCCCTGGCCCAGCACGAAAGAGGGGAGCCCGGGACCTCCTCCGACCCGGGGGGTGTCAGCCACATGACCGGCGATGCCCCAACCACGGCAGGCCCTGGGACCGCCCCTCCTCCTCCCGCCCCAGACGGAACCATTGCCGCTCGGGCATTGGAGGATGCCCAGGCGCATGGAGAGTGGCAAGAAGAAGCAGGCGCTGGCGCCCAAGCAGGCATTCAAGCTGGGTCTGTGGAGGAGAGGGAGGCAGGGCTGGCGGCAGGGCCCATCCCAGGACGGGCCGTCCCTTTCCCTCGCTGTCCCGTCCTACTTTTCCTTCCCTCCCTCCTCGTTACCTCCGTCCCCTGGTCCTTCCTCCTCTACCACCGAGCCCGCCTCTTTGGAGGACTGGCTACTAGTAAGGGGGAACAGCAAAAAAAGAAATACACATGCCCAGCGCTCCACCCTGTCGGAGGACGGGGTGGATGTGCTGTGCAAGGCGTTAAAGAGAGCCGCCAGCCCTGATCCACCTGCTGAAGCCCCGGCTACTGACCGTCTGCCGGGGGTGACTGAGGCCGCCACGGCGGCAATGGAGGATACCACCACTTCTGTCCTGGAGCCCGAGCCCAAAGGGGCAGAGGAGGTCTGTCCTGAGCCCATGCCCTCCTCCGACACCCCTCTGGCCGCTGCCCAGACCGCCGTCGCAGAGCGCCCAGAGGAGGTGAGCCCCAGCCTCGCCCTCCTCTCGCAGGAGGTCGAGGCCCTAGACCTAACCCCGGCTGCTCTGGACATAGAGGGCCTGCTACTAGAAGCCTGTGGGCCGACTGCCTACACTCAGCCATCCCCCTCGCTTTCCCCACCTGCGGACGATTCCCCCAGCCACTACCCCTCCTTGTTCAGGGACGTCGCAGGGTGTGACTGCCCCCCTGGCTGGGGACACCCTCCCAACTGCAATTCTTGAGCCCCTGGATGCTCCGGGAGGATCTGTGTTCCCCCCTTGCTCTCCCTTCCATCCTGGGGTCGAAAACCCCAATGCCGACCCTCCCACCTCATCGGTGCCTGCTGCCAAATGCACTGGTACCTTGTCCTTTACACCCTCTCACTTCTCGCCACACGGAAAAGCTCCCCATCCCGAAACCCCTCTTGTTTGCACTCCTACCTTAGCCCCCACCCCCACCCCCTCTTCCAATCAATGCCTTGCCCCAGAACCTGTGCTCTTACCCCCTCCGGACCCTCCCCCTCCCCCTCTCCCCCCACTGCCTCCCCCACCTTCCCTCCCTCCTCCTCCTCCTCCTCCTTTTCCTCATGACCCCTCCCCCTTCCCTAAAACCTTTACCCCTCCTGCCCCCATCCCTTTTCTTCCTGCCCCCCCCCGGTACCCTGTCTGTTCATAACCACTCCCGAGGCTGCAACCCCTCGGGAGGCCCCCTTTGCTTCGCCCTCTCCCAGCACTTTTGGGGCTGCTCTCCTTCTGCCACCCCTACTCCTCCCAAAACCAAACCCCAGCCCCCAGCCCGACCTTCTTGCTGGGCGTTGGGCCCAAAAAGATACGAGGCCGAGGGGCACTCGGGACCCCGAGGCCGAGGGGCACTCGGGACCCCGAGGCCTCAGCACCCCACGCGCTGGTGGACGAGATGCGCAAGTTCTTGGAGGACGTTCGCAGCTCCAAGAACAAAGTAGCTCTTGCCCTCCAGCGCTGGGGTGACTTTCACTTCATCCTTGAGTCCATGAGGGCCCTTCTAAAGGAGGGCAAGGGGACCAGGAGGAGAGACGCCGTGGCCTACCAACGGGCCAGCGGCTTCCATGATGCTCTAATCATCTGTGGCGTCAGCCACGGCTTGCTGCGTGGCCCCACGGGGACCGTTGGCATTCCCTCCAGCGAGGATCCTCCCCGGCCCTCTAAATGCCGCCAATCATCTTTGCCACCTTGAACACCAGGGGCTGCGGGTCGGGTCTCCGCAGGTGCCGGGTGCTCTCCTTCCTCCGAGATGGGGGTACTCGGTCACCTTCTTACAGGAGACCCACACTACTCTGGCCGCCGAAGCCAGCTGGTGGCTGGAGTGGGGAGGCGGGGTCCATCTTAGTCACCTCTCAGCCCATCAGGCCAGGATAGCGACCCCGTTCTCCCCAGACCTGCAGCCTGAGGTGCTGGGGAGCGTCGAGGTTGTGCCAGGCTGCCTGCTGTATCTCCAGGTATGGATGGAGGGGCTGCCCCTCCACCTCATCAATGTTTACGCCCCAACTTCCGGCCCGGAGAGAACATCCTTCTTCCGGCAGGCGACGGCCTTCCTTGACTCCATCTATCCTCGCGAGTGCCTGGTCCTCGGCGGGGATTTTAACTGCACCCTCGAGGAGCGGGACCGTATGGGGACGGAGCAGTGCCAGGCCGCTGCGGACATCTGCAGGGAGCTCATCAGTCATCGCTCCCTGGTGGATGTGTGGCACAGCCACCACCCGGACGAGGACACCGTCTTCACCTATGTCCGGGTGGTGGGCCACAAATCCACGCACTCCCGGTTGGACTGCATCTACATATCCTGGCAACATCTCTCTCGGGCCCACTCCTTCAGCGTGTGGCCGGCCCCTTTCTTGGACCACTACCTGGTGGCCGTGAAGGCTTCCCTCTCTCCGGGGAAGCGGGGGTTGGCCTACTGGCACTTCAACAACAGCCTGCTGGGGGATGTGGGCTTTGTGGCGTCCTTCCAGGAGTTCTGGCTGGCCTGGCATGGGCAATGACACACCTTTCCCTCGGCGCAGCGGTGGTGGGATCTGGGAAAGGTGCGCACGCAGCTTTTCTGCCGCGACTATGCCCGGGGCGCCAGCTGGCGGCGGGATGCGTTGATAGGACAGCTGGAGTGGGAGGTTCTTGAGCTGGAGAGGTGCCTGGCTGCCAGCCCCAGAGATCCATCCCTCTGCGTCACGTACCGGGAGAAGTGGGACGAGCTTGGGGCCCTCGATGCCCTTCGGGCACAGGGGGCCTTTGTGAGGTCACGGATCCAGCTCCTCCGGGAGATGGACCATGGCTCCCGCTTCTTCTATGCCCTGGAGAAAAAGAGGGGTGCCAAGAAACATATCCTCTGCCTCCTTGTGGAGGACAGCACCCCTCTTACGGATCCAGTGGAGATGCTCGCGCCTTCTGCGCCACCTTTTTCTCCCTGGATCTGACCAATGCTGACGCCTGCAGAGTGCTTTGGGACCAACTCCCTTTGGTCAGCATGGGCGACCGGGACCAGCTGGAGCTTCCTCTCACGCTAGCTGAGCTCTCGGAAGCCCTCCGTCTCATGCCCACCAACAAATCCTCAGCACAGATTACAAGATTATCAATAAAGCCATCTCCCGTTGCTTGGGGTCCGTGCTGCAGGACGTGGTTCACCCCGACCAGACCTACACCGTCCCAGGCTGCATCATCTTTGACAACCTCTATCTGGTCCAGGATCTCTTGGAGCTCGGGTGTAGGGATGGTCTGTCGTTCGCCCTCCTGTCCCTGGATCAGGAGAAGGCGTTCAACAGGGTGGACCACGGGTATCTCCTGGGCACTCTGTGGGCCTTTGGCTTCGGACCCTGTTTCGTTGGTTTTCTCCGGGTGCTGTACACTGCCTCAGAGTGTTTGGTCAAGCTCAACTGGACCCTGACCGCTCTGATCAGCTTCGGGCGAGGGGTGCGTCAAGGCTGCCCGCTGTCAGGCCAGCTCTACGCTCTGGCCATCGAGCCCTTCCTCTGTCTCCTTTGATGAAGGTTGATGGGGTTGGTGCTCCGTGAGCCGGAGCTGCAGCTGGTTCTGTCAGCATACGCCGACGATGTACTCCTCGTGGTCCAGGACCCGGGAGACCTGGCGTGGTTGGAGGCCTGCCAAGCTGTTTACTCAGTAGCCTCCTCCGCCCGGGTCAACTGGGTCAAGAGCTCTGGCCTGGTGGTCGGGGCTGGGTGGCAGGTGGGCTGCCTCCCACCCACGCTTCAGGCCATTCGGTGGAGCGCGGGTCCGCTGTCCTATCTGGGCGTCTTTCTATGTGCCATGCATCCCTCTCCACCAGAAAACTGGCAGGGTTTAGAGGGCAGGGTGGCTGAGCGGTTGCGGAGATGGGCGGGGCTGCTCCAGTGCCTCTCCCTGCGGGGGAGGGCACTGGTGCTTAACCAACTAGTCCTGTCCATGCTCTGGCACCGTCTCAACACCCTTGTCCCATCCCCGGGTTTCCTGGCAGCCCTCCAGAAGGTAGTTCTGGAGTTCTGTTGGCCAGGAATGTACTGGGTCCCTGCAGGGGTTCTCCATCTCCCTCTGGAGGAGGGAGGACAGGGCCTGACCTGCCTCCGCACTCAGGTCCATGTGTTCCGTGTCTGGGCCCTGCAGGGACTCCTCAACAGCAATAGTGCAGATAGTCTGGCGTGGAGCATGCTGGCGCACGCTTTCCTCTGTCACTTCCGAGGGCTCCGATACGACCGGCAGCTCCTTTATTTGCCCCTGAGAGGCCATCCGCGAGACCTCTAGAAGCTGCTGGCCTTCCACCAGCACCTCCTCTGCACCTGGCGGCTGCTTGCAGTCTCTAGGTCCTTAGGGGCCGCCGCGGGAGAAGACCTCCTCGCGGAGCCCCTGCTACACAACCCCTACCTCCGTGTGCAGGCGGCGGAGTCCCCCGCGGTGTGCTGGAGGCTGGTCCTCAGTGGAATCCCCAGGGTCGGAGACCTCCTGGACTACGACCAGGGAGACTGGATGGAGGCCCCGGTGCTCACCCGGCACATGGGGCCCTCCACCCTACGTTCTCCCCGGCGCGTACTCGAGGAGGTGAAGGCCGCCTTGCCACCTGCTGCTCACATCTACCTACGCCGGGTCCTGCGAGAGGGTGCACCCCGCCCCCTCTCACTCCTGGCCCTCTGGATCTCTCTGTGGGCCCCCGGCTCTGCGAGCCTTCCCACCCCTCCCCCGCATTATCCCAGCCGGCTGCGCGCCTTGCAGCCGATCCCCTTTTGAACCGCGCCCCAACGTCATCTGTACACGCACATGCTTCACACGCTCCACTTCCCCACCCTCACGTCCCGCCCAGATCTCAAGTGGCGGGACCTTCTACCATCTGCGGAGGGTGGGGAGGCCCGGTGGGCCAGCCTCTATTCTACCCTGGTCCCGTGGCCTGCCGGGGACATAAGCTGGAGAGTCCTTCATGGGGCGGTGAGCACGGGCGTGTACTTGGCGTGGTTCTCCCCCCTCCTGGACACTTGCTTTTTCTGTGGAATGAGGGAGACCCTGGCGCACATTTACATTGAGTGCGCCAGGTTGCAGCCCCTCTTCCAGCTCCTCCAGAACCTCCTGCTGAGGTTCTGGCTGCACTTTTCCCCACACCTTTATATCCTTGCACACCCCATCCGTGGCCACACTAAGTCACGGGACCTCCTCGTCAGCCTCCTCCTGGCTATGGCCAAGGTAGCCATTTATAACACTCGGGAGAGGAGGCTGGCAGGGGGGCAAGCCTGTGACTGTGGGGCCTATTTCCACTCTGCTCTCCGCTCATGAATCCGGGCAGAGCTCCTTTGGGCGGCATCCACTGGCTCTCTCAACACCTTTGAGGGGCAGTGGGTGCTGTCCAGGGTTCTCTGCTTGGTGTCCCCTTCTGGTTCCTTCGTTTTAAACCTTTGACCTCCACTCCCGTCCCTGTTTTCTCTTTAATTGTCCCCCGTACTTTGTTGGAGCCATGGCTTTTTTTTAATGGGTTCCCTCTCCCTTTAAGAGGGGCCTTCTAGTCGTGGAAAGGACCCTGGCTACTTCGACGTCCCCTTATTCCCATCTGCTCATAGGAATAAGGGGACTTTGAAGTAGCCAGGGTCCTTTTGAAAAGGAGTCCTGTCTGGACGAGCTGCGCAGCGGCGAGCCGTGTCAATTTCGAAGTGCTGCGGCCGCCCGCATGCTAATGAGGTGATGAATATGTATTTCAGCGCTTCATTAGTAAACTTCGAAATGGCTATTTGCATGGCCATTTCGAAGTTTTTGGCTAGTGTAGACACGGCCTCTGTGTTACACCCCAGAGATGGCTGCATTCTAATGATAGAGAAAGCAACAGGCTGCATTTTGTTTATAAGCTGTCTCAGAATAAAGGATTTAATCAAGGTTTGCAGAAAGCCAAAAAGATGTTTTTCTTTCCTCACCTTGCATCAGCATATCTTTATTAATTGCTGGAAGTTCAACCCTGAGATATGCCAAGCAGCATCGGGTCCCTGAGTTTGGTCTTTCATTTGTTTCTCAGATAACGAGCTATACTTGGATGCAATAAATATCAGACTCATGCATACTTCTCTGGGGAAGCACATCATGTTACCCCACTGTTGGTTAGCCCACACAGAAGATTGTTAAATTCCTCTGAGATCCTCTTTTGGTTCCCAAAACTTCAGGTGGACTTTGGAATTTATCACACAAATGCCTTTATTTGATACACAACACTATACTCAAGCTGGCTGCACTCAGACAGAAGATGGATGCAGGGATATCACAAATCCAAAGTTGCATGGAAAACTTTTCTTTATTTACATCCTTATTAGCATCTGCATTCCTTGCTGTACACTGCATCATGCACTCCATGACTGGCTGGCTCAGTCCCTTTTCAGGAAACAATCCATACACAGCATGCTCTGTCCATATCCTACTTGTTCTTATATAATCCAATATATCCCATTTATCTTATTCATTGTCCAAATACCAGTATGTTCCTGCTTGCCTTAGCTAGCCAAAGGCTTATTATACTCTTATTTAGGGCTTAATCTTCCATTTGCTTGCCCAGTCATGCCCATCTTACTCCTTTCAGGTTTGGCCTACAAGGCTAAGAGCCTGCTATTGCTAAGCTAATGGCATTAGCTCAATGGATAGAAGACTGTGGTGAAGGTCCAGAGTTCAATCGCTGTTGATCATGCTATTGTGGTGATAGTTAGGCCAATACTATCTTGTTCAAGTATTCTCGCTTAAGTTAGGATCTACTCTTTTGAATTAAGGATGAAGTGTGCAAAATGTTTTTGTATCCTTCAGGAAGAGAAGTGAAGCGTGTGTGTGTGTGTGTGTGTGTGTGTGTGTGTGTACAATGAAGTCACTGTTAAAAAGCAAACAGACACCAGGAGTTACATTGCAGTATCTGAGACAACATTTCCCCTATATTTTGGACAGGAATAACTCCTTAGCTTATCACTTAAGGCAGGGGTGAGCAAACTTTTTACACTGGGCTCCACTTTTTGCCCTTGCAAATAGCAGACTTCCCCTCCGTCCTGCTGCCAGCCTGTCTAGTGTAATCCAGACCAATATAAATTTTGGTTATGTTCATATGCATATACATATTAAAATTTTTTTTGGCATGTGTAAGAAAATGTCTGTAGAATGTAAAAACTTTATTAGTCAGTATATAAATAAATACACAGACATAAAAAGAGTTACATATTTCAACATTTTAAATGAGATGGATGAGCCTGAGACCCAGCAGCAGATCGTGCTGCTCCCCTTGGGAGAAGTCACACCCCTGACTTTGTGTACCCCTGACTTAGTGGACAGATACTGATTTTGCAGTAGTGACCATCATGAAAATATACATGAGACTCACAGATAGTTACACAAGACTGGGCTAGGATCTGAGTCTCCCCTCACATGGGTGAAAATCTGGAGTTACTCCACCTAAGGTACACAAGAATCAAGCTGATGAGGGGGGAAAAAACCCTCAGCCTCTTCATATGAGGGTAAGCGGCTTTATCTCCAAGCTCTACCAGAAGATCAGGGCTTGCGCCAGCAGATTTGCAGCTGATCCCTGTATCCTTGTTTCAGTGTTATTACTCTCTCCCCCACACCCCCACCTCATTTCACTGGTACTTTTAACAACAGTTCCTGCAATTTTCAAGAAGCGATAGGCAGGCTGGCTGATGACCTATTGCAAGACAAAGTTGGGCTGCTTATTAGTGAAAGGTGCTTCATCTGCTAAGCACCGAGCAGCAACACATTTACAGCAGAGCGGGAAAGAAGCGCTGGAGAATACAAACCAGCATGACAATGCTATTAAAGCAGAAGTGGTTGTGTGACGGGGGAGAAGGGCTGGAGGTGGAAGGGGTTAACTATCGACTTGGTCTATTTATTCTGCCAAAGACACTTCATGAAATATCCTAACAATATTCTGGAACTCAAGGTAGTGGAGATATTATCACTTGGGGAGACAGCAGAAATGGCCTTATCATTCTGACAATGTTTTTTCCTCTTATTATCACTAAGTAACAATATCTCTATTTCACCGCAACCACTGAGCCATTATTTTCTTTGACAAATAGGGTTCGTTTTCTGGTTTTTTTTCCTCTCCTTTATTTCATCCTCATTTGGGGTTTTAAAAAGTGTGTTAGGCACAGCAGTGCTTCATTAAAGACAGTGTGTGTTAAAAGCAAGTGGAGCACTCAGAAAGGTGAGATTTGAATGGCTGCATGACCCACTTGTGCCATTAAGGCACTTGTGGTGTAGCTCAGGTCATAATAGACTCCAGATTAGTTGATGTTCCACATGATGACTATGGTAAGCTTGGGATCAATATACACACTTCAGGAGTCATCATAGCTGGGGTTAGACAACAGGCTGTTTGTACAAGAACCAGTCATCGCTGACAGCAGCAATTAGTCACCATGTTTCTGGAACAGATCCATGCATGTTTACTCTACAAACAGCAAACCCCAAGGAAATATTGACGTCAAACCTTTCCCGTTTCATGCATAGGAGCTTGGGAGCAATACGGGTTTAAGATGACTTGAGAAGGGAGCATGGTTCTGAGCTCTGGACATAAGACTGGGAGTCAGGAACTCCTGAGTGTTAATACTGGCTCTCTGACAATGGCTCTCTTAGTAGCTTTGGGGCAAGTCACTTAATCTCTCCATCTCAGTTGCTTATCAGTACAATGCAGACAGTACTTACTTACCTGCATTATACAGTTGTCGTGCTGGTTAACACTGGCAAAGGGCTAGACATTCTGTCTTATCAGTATTTTCTTGCAGTGAATGTGTTCAGGAGACAAGGAGGGGAGACTTCTGATCTGGGGGTACACAGGGAATTTTCCTGCATGTCACAGCAGTGTGTAAAGACCAAACCTGTACAATCCCCTCCTAGAAATGATGTATGCCAGCCAGGACGCAAGTTACAGCTGCCAAGTTCTCCCTAATAGGCACCTTTATCACCCCACACATGGCATGTATCAGAGAATAGTGCCAATGCTGAGCCCAGATCCAAGCCAAGCCTTAGGGCAAGGCAAGAAAGGTGGTTGCATTGAGCTCCACACTTCAGCTGATTTTAATATCTCCTGCCCACCACCCAGGCCTGTCGGTCAGCATGTCTGCCCACCAGGAGGGCCCCACTGAGCTGGCTCTGCCCAGATCCTTGAGAGATTCTGGAGACTCCAGTTACAATCATGTGGTTGTCATATTGCTATTTTCTGGAGAATATGACTATGATGGAATGTGCTTGGGAAGATGGCTTGAATGGTGTTCAGCTGTGCATCATTGATCATGGGGGCATTGATTGTGGGGACACAGGAAAAAAACATTGTCTCCAAGTGATTCATCTCAGAACAAGTCTGGTGTCTGCAGTAAAGATGATTCCTGGTTTTCTTACTGAAACTCCTTGATTTTAACCAAAAAGTTGACTTTCCAACAACCAGTGAAAGACATGTCGGGACTGAGCAGAACAAAGATTACAGGGACAGCTCTATTAGAAATGGCAGATGATGTCCCAGTCACATTTCAGTTGGTTGAATATTTATTCTTGTGTTCCTCTGATATCTGTTCTACTTGGGTTCTTCTCTCTTGCCCATTCCCTTGGTAGCTGACTTCTGCCATCTCCCTGATTTACGTGGATTGTTTTGCATTTTCATCTTCTTGGGCTTTGGGACTGCAGTCTCATTATCCACTCATCATCCACAGCTATGCTGTCTGACTACTTCTTTCTGCTGCTACTGCCCAGTCTACACACAACAGAGATCCTTCAATGCTTATTGCTATGGTTACAGGTATTCTGCTGGATGTTGGATCAACAGAAGCCATAAAGGAAGGCACTTTTGAAATATTTGCATAACAATTCCCAATGCCTTTTGTGGAAAGTCCACTTGCTTTGAAGCCACACCCACAAGCTGATGCTCTGGTGGCAAATTTGCATGAACTGATTGGAACATAAGGTCATGGTTTCGTTGCTTGCATTAACACTCAGAGCACATTTTTCCTCTTCTGCATATTTTTACTCTGAAAGGGATTATTGCAGCCACTTGATCTTATTATTTTAAAACGTTTAGAAGGGAAGAAGGGTTACATTTCATTATATGCCTACCAAGTGCTCCCACAGCACAAGCCAGCAGCACCATAAACACCATCTCATCCTGAATGCCCAGACAAGAAGGGAGAGGACCTTCTCTATCAGTTCCATTGCAACAGCAGTGAGCCTGGACAGCTGAGTTGGTAGAAAGCTCAGGGTTCAAATCCCTGTTCCAGTTATCATTTTTTTCTGTCATTTGTTACACCTGCATCTAACAAAGTTGTCTCTGAAGAATCCTTCATTGCAACAGTAGACAATGTGCTTCAAGGGGGCAACTAAACGGAGTGACTCTGGGTACGTCTACACTACAAGATAAATTCGAATTTATTAAAAATTGATTTTATAATGCCATTTTTTTTAAATTCAATTTTGAGTATTCTTGCTTTCCCCCGGCTCCCAACAAATTCAACATATTGCTTCTACACTGAAATCACCAAACATCGACTGTTGTAGCAATGCATTGTGGGAACCTATCCCACAGTGCCCTCAGCCATGCATTCTGAGCCAGGAGCCAGGTGCAAAAGTGCTGTCAGTTTTCTGGGTCCCTGCATCTTGGAGGACCTGGGAAACTGATAGCGCAGTAGCCCTGGTCAATTTCCTGGCTTCCCCAAGCTGGGGGAAGGGGAAAATGACAGTGCAGCAGCCCTGATCAGTTTCCTGGCTCCTGCTAGTAGCGGGGAGCCAGGTGCAGCACGTAGCTTTGTGAGATACAGGTGGGATACTTGTGGAGACTAATACATTCAAATTAAGAACATGGCACATCCAGACTAGCCTTTATTTGAGATTTTGAATTCAAAATTGACACTATATCCATGCGTTAATATTGACATTTTGTTATCGATATTAGGGCCGACTAAATCAAGGTATAACAATTGAAGTCCTGTGGTACCTTACAGACTAACAGTTACTCTATTGGTCTATAAGGTGCTACAGGACTTCTTGTTGTTCTCGAAGATACAGACTAACACGGCTATCTCTCTGATACTATATCAAGCTAATGACATTTACAGTGAAGACAGTGAGGTTTTAATGTTGAGCGAACTCCTTTAAATTTGATTTTATCTCATAGTGTAGACATACCCTACGTGGCCTACCGTCTGAAATTTAAATGCTCTAAATTATGCCAATGGGTGATCCTGAAGAGTGAATGGGAGGTGAAATGGGCCATTTTCTCCTTGTTTAAATTGTCGTTATTTTAGTTGATTTTATTTACAGTCAGAAGGGATAAATAGTGACTTTTATCTCTATCCTTTTTATAATCTCTTCCTATGCTCCAAGTTGTAGGAGTGGAAGAGGCTTTGTGTGTGTCTCTCTCTCCCTGAACTCCTCTCTTTTGCTAACTTGCTAGTTTTTAAATTGGGAATATGAATGTGACAACAGGATCTCAATGGAAATCATCCCAGTGACCCTTAGGCAGGGTAGTGACTTCTTCATCTTCATTATGCTACAGAATAAGGCTGTTTCATTCCCAGGCTGGCCTCTGGTCCCTTATTTAAGGAACAGTTAGGGGATGCTGGTGGGGATCACTCTATTTTTTTTCCACATCTGGGCAGAATAAATTTTGTTATGTGCATCAAGGCATATGGGGATGTGCACCACCAGTAGAAACATATGCTGCCAGCTGTCGGTGCTGTGAGTGCTCTTCTAATTAGATGGGTGGCACTTGAATCTCTCCTGGGTGGCTGCCCAAGTGCTGAGCTTACAGGGAACTCTGCCTGCTGAGCATTTTCACCTTTGGATACCCACTGCTCCATCTCCCGAGTAGACACTCCTGCTGCTGTTGACTGACAGTTTCTCAAACCCAGTAATTTCCACACTGCATTAATTTCTCAGCCTGTATGAGTTGAAAAGGACTGAAAACTTTTAGTAAATCACTTTTTATTTGGTCAAGATTTCTAACCCCTCTCCACCGCATAAACACAAAAGCAAATGTGTCTTTCCCCCATGCTGCCCTGTCACAGAGTGTGGTCTCCACTTCTGCACTGAAAGAAGTGTTCAAGCCTGATGCTTTCTTGCTGCTCTTCCTTTAACATTTATCTAAAGTCTTAAATAACACAGGAAGAAGAAAGACCCCCCTTCCTTCCCTAAGAATCTTTAGTAGCTGGACTGATTCCAAGGGGATAGTTTGGCTTCACTTCAAGGTGTCTGATCTTATTATGGCACTGACGGCTATTGAAGCTAGCAGTACAGGCAGGTGGCTACTGATATCTTCTTAGAGTTTACTGAGACTTTAGTTAGAGAACTTTCAGAGGCCTCCTGAGATCAGTTCTATTAGAGCGAGGAATTATAGGTCCCTGACAGTGCAGAGAACTGCACCTGCTGGCGATGGGTGGATGAGCCATTGAATAGTGCCAGGCCATGTTTTATAGGACTGTTTTATTTTTCATAAGGACAGGAAGAGAGGATGAGTAAAATCTATAGATTTTCTTTATTTCTTGGAACTACGTTAGAAGTTCCTTTGAAAATATTCCTTTCTGCATCTTGTAAAGAATGTGTTAGGTGCACTTCAGAATGCTGGGAAGTTGCTCAGTTTTAATAAGTTGCCCATTTTTTTGGATGCTACTGTCCAAATTGCTGGTGTTTGCACAGATAGAGGCTATAAAGGGCAGGCTTCGTCATACATTTACTTACTGTTCAGTGTGGTCTAGAGTAGTATTTCTTAAACTATATGAGACCACAGAACACCAAACAATAATATTTTTTATGTGGAACACCTATGAAAATGTTCTTCCAGAAAATTGTTGTCAGGCCAACCAAACAACCAAACAAACCCAAACAGCAACATATACAGCAGAAACAAAATGAAGTGATTGAATCAGGTACCACAACAATGAAGAAGTAATGTTGTATTTGGTTTTAATAACAGAAAATATATGCCAGTAGTGTAAAACTTTGAATTATTTTTCCAAACACTCACAAAACACCTGCGAGTTGTTCATAGAACACCAGTGTTTTGCAGAAACATTGGCCTAGAGGATAGAAAACTGGGACTCAGAGCCCTATTTATTTCTATTCTGCTGGTGGGTGACATTGGGAAAGTCACATTTTTGTTCAGTGCCTCAGTTTCCCCTCTGGAACAGGTGGATAGCCATACTGATCTCTTGTGTAAAATGCTTTGAAAAGCACTGACAAAAGCTAAGTCTTGTATTATTATTATTTGCATCTCTTCCTTCCATTTGGCACATCTGCTCCTGTAAAGAACCCAGAAACACAACAAGGTGACAAATATTTTGAACAAACTCACATTTGTTCTACTTATTGTCAACCAACTGAGGCAGGCCTGAGCAAATACATACATAACAGAGCTCTAGGGGGAGGTTTAACAGGGGATTGGGAGACAGAGAAGAACAAGGTGGGTGGAGCTGTGAGGTGGCACCACAGAGAACTCAGTTTATTCCTACTTGTCTTCCTTCTTAGGGTCTTATCCAATGCTCAGTGAAGTCAATGGAAAGATCCCCTTGATTTCAGCAGGATTCAGACCTGGCTTGACTCCTGAGACTAGTGACTTCAGATGCCATAATGAGGGGGCCATAACAGAACCTGAGAAATGGCTAGACAGATGAGAACGTTACCTGAGTTTTTTCATGTCACAGCACTAGGTTACCTTCCTTGTTGGTTTGAGTTTGGGAAGGACTCTAGCTGGTTCTTATTTTTTCTTGTTTTATACTTATTCAGCTCAGCTCAGGGCAGGGCCATTCTCAGGGCTTATGGGGCCCTGTGCCAGTGCTTCCCAACCTTTGTAGTAACATGGCACACTTCAATGAGACAAATAATTCCACAGCACACCCAGTTTTTGCAGCTGAATCTATTGCTCATCAACGTCATGCCTTCCTGCCAGCCCATTGGATCCAGGACGCAGCATTTAACCCACATCCCAGTTCCAATAGGTTCCCTCCTTTTCTGCCTCCCTTCTTCTCTCCTAGCCACAGCAGGGATGGGGGCAGGCTCCCTGTCAACCTGTTCAGGCCAGGATGCAACATTTCAGCTGCCTCACAGCATGAACAGGCTCCCGTAGGGTCTGCATTTCCTCTCATATTAGCTCTGCAAAAAGCCACCACAGGGCAAAACTGGCCAAGCTTGTGCCAGCTGGGACTCAGGCAGCCTTGCTGCTTGGGCCCCAGCTGGTGTGGAGTCATCAGTTTCTACCCACAGAAGTTCTGCTAACAGCCGTGGCAAGGGGCAATTGATGACATCTCATGGCACACTTGGACAGTTCTCACAGCACACCAGTGTGTCACTGCACATCGGCTGAAAACCACTGCACCATGCAATATTATTAAACTACCCATGGCGAGTGAGAATGATAGTCTGTTTTAGAGATGTGATTTTATAATCTTCAGCAAGATGCTAATGAAATATTTTAAAGCAAATTTTAGACTAAGATTCTGTAGACTAACACAGTAAATGCAGAAACTGACAGTTTATACTAGGGTTGGCAAATGCCAGTTAAATGGCTTCATTACCACTTGAATGGCTCTTTCACAGGTTCTGTGTTCTGCTAAGAGGTCAGGCAGGCTTTCCCACTTTTAGCTAGCTCTTATGCCCAGGTAGCAGAGCCAGAGACCAAAGATAGGAAGAGGTGGATGGGTGGACTTTAAGACCCAGTGGTGTCCAGTTTTTCAGGTGCCCTGTGCAGCTGCACATTCTGTGTATAGGTAAGGATGGCTCTGACTTGGGACATGTGCAGGCTGGCTCTAGACAGCCCCACTTACACCAGGCTCACCTTGCTGAAGCCTGTACATTACAGGGCTTGCAATGAGAAGCTTCACAGAAGCAATTGCAAGCCTAGTGAGCAATGAAGCTGAGCCCCTTGTGCATGACTGCGCACATAAGAGAGGAACGCTGAGCAACAGGGACAGGCCATTTATTTGGGGTATGAAAACCACAAATGGGGGAAAACATTCCTTTAGAACAAGTCCAGCAAAGCACATTAATTTCTGTGCAGTCGGATAAAAGGCTTGAATGAAAATCTGGGTTTTACTTAGTTAATCTCTTTTATATCTTTTGAAGTCAGGCTGTATCTCAAAAGGGAAACAAGATACTGTCTCTATGTAAATAGAGCTTTTACACATACAAAAGCTTAAGGGGGATGTAAAAAATATTTTAATAGGTAACCTTTTATCCTGCAAAATATGTATTACTTTCCTATTATGATAAACAGTTGGCATATTTGAGAAGAAAATGGCTATACATATACATTACAATTACATATTCATTTGACTTTATATTACATACACAACTCAATTTGGATAAATGTCTGAAGCCAAAGGAATAAATTAGGTTGGGAGCCGAGCGCTTTCTTTGCCCTTCCTCATTGTGTTTGCAAGATTTGCATTTTATAGTTGCACATTAACAAATATGCATATTTCATTATGGTTTTGGATTAAAAGGTTATCATCTTCGTTACCCATTAGTAATAAACAAACACAGGCTTTCCATGCGAATTTATCCGCGGCTCAGCTGTTTGCTGATTAGCTTGTTGTCGCTGGGTTTCCTTGTTTTCTGCTGGCAGAGAATCCCTAAAGCTGTTTTGAAGTGCTGCCATCCTCAGGGAGCAGGGAGTGAGCAAAGGAAGCAACTGGGGTAGAACGAGAGGCACCGCAGGCAGCAGAAGGACAAGAAAGAGCACGGCTGGGCTGACCTTGAAAGGACTGGGAGGTTCAGTTGGGCCCAGGGCCTCAAATGTTTGGGTGCTGAGCTGAAAGGCAGCCACAAAGTCCTGAGCTGGGCACTGCCCAGGGTGAGACTTCCTCAGAACATTCTGGAAGCCCAAGAGACAATGACAGGCCCAACCCAATATCCTAGAGCTGGACGTCAGTCTAGATCCCAGCTTCAAGGCTGGCTCCTTTCTCCACTATGGGCCCAGCCAATCCCCTAGAGCTGGTCTTTGGCAAAGCCTGGATCCAGATCAGACTGGAACTCTGTTCCTGAGCCTCATCTGCAACAGAGACGCTTGTTCAGCATTGGGAGGGGAGTGTGGCTTGGGAGCTGTGTTTTACAGGGCTGAGCTTCCCAGGCACAGTCTTTGTGGGGTGATTTGGAGCACTTGCTGTTCTGCACAGCAGAACACTTGGAAGCACCTTGATGGCACTGAGGGAGCACTGAGTGCCTGGGGGTTATTCCCATTGGTCCCTAGGAAGAGGCAAACAACTACAGGAAGGGGCTGGGCTGTATATCATAGATGGGGGATCATGCAGCTTGGAATCTCAGCCTCTTGCTCTCTTTCACAGACCCATTTGACCACAGCTGCAGGACTCCAGGACATGCTCATCCTGTTTTGCAGCAGAGAATGGATTTGAGGGGTTGCTGCAGGCGTGCTTCCATTTGTGGCAGACCGGGTTCTGGGCTGACAGAGGATCCATAAAATTCAGCAGGCCTTCAAACCCTTCTCTGCCATAGCGAGGCTTGTGTGCCTTTTCACAGTGCTTTAAATGATTGACTGTTCAAAGGACTGATACCCCAGGCTGGTGCCAGGCCATATGGCTGGTAATTTAGCCAGCTTATTGATTTGCCTTTAACTACTGGCCTGCTTAAAATTCAGCAGGAAATGCCATCTTAATTTTTTAGCAAATAAAAATGCCAGCATCCTGTGTATCAATACCAGTGAAGAGGACCTCCCTGAATAAGTATATTCGGCTTCCTGAAATACTCTCATGCCCTGACCACTGTCCCAGCTGAATGCCCTGAGGATCCCTCTAGGAATAGCCATGAGTGAGGTACATAAGGGATGGTGGAGAGGGGGCCGGAGGGAGAAGGAGAGAAGGACCACGCCAGTGTGAGTCAGAAGGACATTTGTTATTGCTGAGAAACTTAAAACCTATGTAGGCTGTAAAGTAAATGAACACACCAGCTGTGGGTCACCAATTAGCCTTTGCTACTATTCTCTGGAGAGAGAACCTTAAGATGGCTGCTGACATTTCATAATTTTTAAGGTGGCGTGCTCATGACAGACCAATTAGACTTACCATGTGTGACAAGCAGAGAGAGAGAAAGGGGGGTGTCTTAAAGGAACACAGTTGAGAGGATGCTGGCATTCCTTTACCTCCTATTATAATATAGGGAAGCAGTGGGCAGCTTGTGGCCCATAGGCCACATAGGGCTTCACCTGCAGCCTGTGGACCACCTGGCTGCTCCCCTCCCCCATGTGTCTGTCACGCACTGGGTGACTGGAGCCCCACATTTCCTAATCCTCCCACTCCAGCCCACCTTAGGAGCTCTATGAATCACCTGATTTGCATTCATGTCTACTCTTCCCCTTCCCTCTCAGAACTGGAAGAGCCACGAGGAGCTGATTTGCCATGTTCCAACTCTGAGGGGGAAGGGAGAAGCTGGAACAAAGCACAAATCAGACAATTTGTGTGCTCTGAAAGGGTTGGGTGGGGGAGGAGCTACAGGGTTCCCGTTCCCCGGTGCATGACAGACTCGTGGACGGGGGGGTGGCGGTGCTGCAGGTGGAACCCCAGTGGGCCGGGCCCTGAGGTGAAGGAGGGCCACTCATGCAGCTCCCTCAGCATGTGTGGTTGCCCATTGCTGATCTAGGGCCTGATGTTGTAAGTGCTGTGTGAGCCAGCTCCTAGGGACTTCCTGCATTACTTCAGTGGCCCCAAGCTGATATAAGTCTGGCTTAACCAGTCAGCTAAAGATCCTCTGGTGCAGGGAAGTCCCAGTTAGCATAAAAATGGTTATTCTGTCACAACAGCCCCCACTTTAGAACCCTGCTGCTGGGGAGTGCCTGGGGTGTGCCTGAGGAACCTCTGCAATCCCTAGTTGTCTTAAAGGCCCTGCTTGAGACAATCTGACTTGAGCTAGGTTCAAAGTGACCATCTGTCCCATTTTTACCAGGACAGCCCCGTATTTAAGCTGTCTCACAGTCTTTTTCTCAGAAAATAGGCAAATTGTCCCTTATTTTGCCAGGCTCCTGTTCCCTGGCACCCTGTGTCTTGGGGTGGCAGCCTCTCCTGCCAGGGAGCTCCTCCACTGGGTGGCTGCCCTGTTCCCCAGAGCTCTGAACCTTATGGCAGCAGCTCCTGCTGCAGGGAAGCTCCTCTGTGGGGCAGCTGCCCCATTCCCTGGAACCCCATGGTGGCAGTCCCTGCTGCCTGTGAACTCCACAATGGGTTATCTTCCTTGTTCCCTGGTGTCCTACACTTAAGGAAGGCAGTTCCCGCTGCCAGGGAGCCTGTCCACAGATCTGCTGCATCATTCCCTGGCCTCCCATGCCTCAGAGACACAGCTTCTGGTTCATTCCCTGGCCTCCCCTGCTGGGAAGCTTTGGAACACGCCCCCCAACCAGGGGTTTATGGACCCCCCATCCTCCACTCCCCTTCATCCCTGGTGCCTCCCCATTGGAAGCTGCAGAGCCCCCATCCCGGGTGCCTCACCCTGGAGCAGCAGGCCCCATTGCCAAGGAGCCCAAACATGGGACGGCAGCCCTGTTCCCATCCCCAGAGGCTAGTGTCCCATATTTGCCATAGGGTAATATGGTCACCCTAGCTAAGTTCCAAACAGTCCCTTGCCTAGTCCCAGATTCTGCCAGAAGTCAGATAAACCCATTAATTTCCTTCCATGCTGTCTAGTACAAAAAATGCTTTATGGTAAAGTAAAAATGGGAAGTTGATACCAATGAATAGAAATGAGAAGCTAGGAACTGTAGAACATTGATAAGGTAAGCAAAGGGACCAAGGAGAAGTCTAAAGCCAGGATGGCTTACCCATAGGTGCTGGAGCCTGGGTCTAAAACAGTCCTGGTTGCAAGATGGGCTTCACCAAAGAGAAACCAGATAATTCTGGCTTGAAAGGCAGAAGGAAACTTCAGGGAAGGGAGTGATTAAGAGACAATAGCTGAGAGTGCCAGAGGTAAGACGTCTGTCAGTAAGCTGGGGGATGCCCAGGAAACAGAAAACTTGAGAAGCTGTAGCTGGCTTGAACAGGAAGTTGCAGCAGGCAAGGCTGGCTCCTATAGGGATGTTGAACTGTGATCCAGCTGTGGAAAAGAGTGCTGGGAACTCCTCAGTTAAGGAGAGAGCCAGTGTGTTACCTGAGGACTGTGAATGGGCCAGTGTGTTACCTGAGGACTGAATACTTTTGAGTGGGGAATGTTTTGATTTTCTTTTGGCTGGATGGAGCTTGCTGAAGGAGCCCTGTGTGAAGGAGGAAATACACGCCAGGCACTGCACTGGCACTCAGAGGGCTGCGGACAGTAAGAAAGCACTTCTTAAATATACCGTGTGGGGAACTAAAAGACTCCTGACAATGATACTGGTCCATTACTGGATGGAAATGGTAGAATGGTCAGTGCAGAATTAATGTAGAAAAGACAGAAGCTTTCACTAAATATTTCTGTTCTGTATCTGGGGGGATAAATGGATACCATGAGGTCCTCCTCTGGCGATTTCACTCTTTCCACTCCACTTGCATCCCAGGAGGATTCAAAACGGCTTATACTAAAGGGTCACATTTTAAAATCAGCAGGTTCAGACAATGCACATTCAAGAATTTTACAAAAAGCTGCTGAAGAGCTCCCTGGATGCTTCACATTGCTTATAAATAACTCGTGGAGCACTGGGGAAGTGCCAGAAGAGAAGAAGAAAGATAGTGTTGCACCAGTATTTCCAAAGGGTAAATGGGATGAAGAGGGTGTTTACAGGCCTGTTAGTCTGACGCTGAACCTAGAGTGGAGCTGCTGATGCAGGACTCTGTTATAGGAAAAGGTCGCTCATCCAGCACATGCTTAACCAGAAAGCTCAATTAACTGGCATTTCCAACAGAAATCTTCAGCCTAATAACCAGGACTACTATACTCCCCAGCAAGTTATGTAATTGCACGTACTGTGCTTGACTTTTATGCAAAGAGGCAGAAGACAAGTAAGCAACTGAAATTGGGGATTTATTCAAAAATGCAGCTTCCAGGGTGTGTCATAGGGTCATTGTAAAGTCAGCCCAATCTCCTACTCCTCCAGATACAGTGACAATTGAGGTTAATAATGATGAGCCTGAGGCACTGCAAGATCCTGAAGTGCCTTCTGAATCATCAAAGATTACATTATGTTCAGTATAGTTTTAGTGTTGTGTATTTTTAGTGAGCTAGGTGTATGCAATGTGCTGCCAATGGCCATGTGCAGCATCATAAGATAACCTACTGTATAGAAAGCTTTACCTGTATGTGCCTAAGTGATTTAACAAACCAACCACTCTGCAGTGTAGTACTGCTACTGGATTGGTGAGAACCTATACACTATTTTATACATTATTCATATGATTGTATTGTAATTCTTTGAAAATTGGTATTCCATTGGTAAAGTTTAACTCACAATTAATCAGAATACTGGATTAACCACCACCCTTCTGCCCCACTTCCCCAATGTGATGGATAATCGACCTTTTTTTGTAATAAAGAATTAAAGAAGGGGAATGTAATAATTGGCAATCAACTTGGGTGTATGGAAAATAGATCTTGTTACACTAACTTGATATCATTTTTGACAAGATCACAAGTTTGGTTGATAAAGACAACGGTGCTGATATAATGCACTTAAATCTCTGTAAGGTGTTTGACTTTGTACTACACAATATTTTGATTAAAAACTAGAATGATATAAAATGAATATGGCCCACATTAAGGCTACGTCTACACGTGCCCCAAACTTCGAAATGGCCACGCAAATGGCCATTTCGAAGTTTACTAATGAAGCGCTGAAATGCATATTCAGCGCTTCATTAGCATGCGGGCGGCAGCGGCACTTCGAAATTGACGCGGCTTGCCGCCGCGCGGCTCGTCCAGACGGGGCTCCTTTTCGAAAGGACCCCACCTACTTTGAAGTCCCCTTATTCCCATCAGCTTATGGGAATAAGGGGACTTCGAAGTAGGAGGGGTCCTTTCGAAAAGGAGCCCCGTCTGGACGAGCCGCGCGGCGGCAAGCCGCGTCAATTTCGAAGTGCCGCTGCCGCCCGCATGCTAATGAAGCGCTGAATATGCATTTCAGCGCTGAATATGCATTTCAGCGCTTCATTAGTAAACGTCGAAATGGCCATTTGCGTGGCCATTTTGAAGTTTGGGGCACGTGTTGACACGGCCTAAATGGGTTAAAAGCTGGCTGGCTACCTGCTAGGTCTCAAAATGTAATTGGAAATTGGAAATCATCAGTGAGCAGTTGTGTCTCCAGTGGGGTCCTGCAGGGACCTGTTCTTAGCCTTCTGCTACTTAACCTTTTTCTATCAATGACTTAGAAGAAAACATAAAATCATCAGTGATAAAATTTGAAGAGGACATAAATATTTGGGGATTGTACATGATGAAGGGAACAGGTCACTAATGCAAAGCCATTTGAACTGCTCACAAGCAAACAATGTGCATTTTTACTATGCTAACAGGAAAGGTCTGCATCTAGAAACAAAGAATGTAGGCCACACTGACAGGGGAGAGGAGTCTATCTTTGGAAGCAGTGACTTTGGAAAAGATTTGGGGGTTCTGGTAGATAATCAACTGAACGTGAGCCCCTAGTGTGATACCACAGCCAAAAGTGCTAATCTGATCCTTGGATGCCAGAGCAGGGAACTCTCAGGTAGGAGTAGAGGTTATTTTACCACTGGATTTGGTGCTGGTGTGACCACTGCTATAATATGGTGTTTAGAGTGAATGGTTACAGTTCAAAAAGGATGTTGAATACTTGGAGACGGTTCAGAGAAGAGCCATGAGAATGATTAATGGATTAGAAAACACACCATATAGTGATGGGAGGCTCAATCTAGTTAATTTCGCAAAGAGAAAGTTAAAAGATGATTTCAGGCCTGGCCTTAGGGCAAGGTGAGCAAGGCGATTGCCTTGTGCCCCATACCTCCAGAGTCTTGTACTCCACCCAGCTGGGCCATGTTGTCAGTGAGCCGCCTTGGACTCTGCAAACTCTTCGGCCAGACCTGGGTGAATTCATTACATTCTATGGCTGGGTCCACTTTACCTGGAATTCAACATGCTCAGGGTCAAACTTCCAGGCGTTGATTTCACACATATGGTGAAATGGTAAGGGGGAGGGATAACTCAGTGGTTAGAGCATTGGCTTTGGGTTATGAGTTCAAGCCTTGAGGGGCCTTTCAAGGTTCTGTGGCATGTTAGATTTAAAAAATAAAATCTGTCAGGGATGGTGGGTGATAGGTCCTGCTGTGAGTGGAGGGGACTGGACTCGTGGACCTGCTCAGGTCCCTTCCCGTTCTATGAGATATGCACATCTCCATGTTCCAGTGCGTAAAATCAACCTATCAGGGATCAGCAGCCAACCCCTGTACTTCTTACCTTCGTGAAGGGTAAGGGAGGTTGAAGGGAGAGTATCTCCCATTGAAAAGAGGACAGCCAGGTAAGTCGATTGCAGATAAGTCAATGTTAGCTATGCAATTGCTGTAGCTAGAATTGTGTATCTCAAATCAACTTATTTTCCTAGTGTAGAGCTGGCCTATAAGTACCTGCATAGGGAAAGCATATTTAATAATGGGCTCTTCAATCTAGCAGAGAAATGTCTAGCACAATCCAAGGTCTGGAAATTGGAACTAGACAAATTCAGACTGGAAATAAGGTGCACATTTTTAGTAGTGAGAGTAATTAACAACTGTTAAACATACCATGTCTCATGGTGGAGTCTCTCCCTGACCATTTTTTCACCAACACTAACAGATCTTCTCTAGGAACTATTTTGAGGAAGATCTATGGCCTGTGTTCTGCTGTAAATCAAACCTTGGAATCTGTGACTCTGAATAATCAACAAACCTGTGATCTTAAGACTTTTCTTGAGCATGCAGCACTCCTACAATTTTAGACTTAAGGAGTTTTGTGGAGTCTTTAAATTCAGTGTGCAACAATGGAGGTGGCTAATATCAGAGCCCACTTTTGAAGTTTTTGGACCTAATCAATAGAACTGTTGCAGACTCACAGCTCCCACTGGTTCACTCTGCTCTGCAGAGACAGTAATTCCATGTCTAGAGAGAGAGTGTAATCTGCTCTGTATGTATGATAGGCAGCCAGCTAATGCAGAAGTTGTCTGAACAGCCTTTCACTGTACAGCCCTCTGTGCCGTGGATTGATACATGTTGTCTCTGTCACAAATAAGTCCCCAGTCTGGACATAAATGGCAATATCCTCTGGAGACATTTGGCACAGGAGCTGATCATTGTTAAAGCACTTTCCATTGAATGGATAAGAGTTGTGTCCATAAATGTCATCTGAAGGGAGCTGATCAAGTTATCCATCACAAATAATGTCCATCCATCACAAATTCTACTAATTTAGATCCATGTTATTCTTCAGTTCACCAAATTATCTACAAATGGGTCATGACTTTTATTCATTACTTACAATTTTGCACTTGTTCACAGTAGTCTGTACAAATCGAAATGCTGGTTCATTAGCCAACTACTTGCAATGAGTATTTGCTATATTTTGTTTATTATTCATTACAGATATTTGGTCAGCTAAGTCAGTTTCTTTTTCCTGCGTGAATGACCTAAGCTTTGTAAAAAGGAAAAAAATCCCTTTTTCTGATACACAAAATATCTGCAAACAAACATAATTGTTCAACTAATCCATTGTGCATTAACAAGAACTGTTCAAAATCTCCTTGATGGCACTTGCGGCAGGAATACCTTCACAGCTGTTTAATTCCATTAGTGCTTGTGATGCTCTGTCTCTCCAGGAATATTGAAATAAAAGCTCACTTCCCTGAATGTTCCTGAATAAGCCTGTCCTTTCAGTACTGTGTCTGCATCTAGTTGGGGCTATCAATCTCTCACTTTGAGTCCTGTAATCAGTCTAATTTATAAAAAGATGAAATAATTAACCATAGAATACCAAAAGTTAAGGGAAAAATAAGTGTGTCACAGATCCTTGTGAGCACTCCCTGCTTTGTGACCCACTCAAATTGCTGGGAGGGGACTCTGCCACTCTGGGTCCCTGGAGAATTTCCAGCTCCTGGAGTATAAACAGATACCAGACACTACCAGAAGCTTGGGGATCCTTGTCACATTCTTAGCATTCAGACCTTCTACCTGGCACTTCCTCTGAGTGCTCAAACTCTCTGTCAGGCTGCCTAGCCCCTTAAGGCAGAGCACTGACCCTTAAGACCCTTAAGACACTTCATCTGGCTGCAAACCTCTCAGGTATATAATCTCACACTACTAGGGCTCAAACTAGCATGTTAAAAATAGCAGTGTAGATATTGCAGCTTGGGTAGCAGCTTCAGTTCTCAAACCCTTCTGATCCTCTAGGTCTGAACTTGGGTTGCTAGCCTGAGACTATGATTATACTACTGCAGAAAGTTGACAGAAAGTGCGCAACTCCAGCTATGTGAATAATGTAGCTGGTAAAGCTTCGGTCGAATTATGGAGGGGTCTACACCTTGAGGGATCAGTGGAAGAAACAGGAATGCTCAGTAGTTGATCTGATGGGTCTGTACTGCATGTACAAGCCTGTCATTATGCATAACACGTAGGCGTTTGTCTGAATGCTGTCTGGATCTGGACTTTCCCAAGGATGGGAGATATTTAAAGATGGGAATCTGGTTTGCTCCCTTATAGGACTAGGAGCACTAAGCATGTCATAGAACTTGTCTTTTACTTCTGGTGTGGTGTACAGGGTTTGAGCATAAGCGCTGATCAGGTGGACGGGACCGGCACAAGTTTGAAGCGTGATCTGAAGAAGTCTTTCTGATCCGCCCATGACTAATTCCACCATTTGTAGAAGGGTGTTTCTGACAGCAAAGCCAACACCATGCTCTCTGGGTTCTTCTTGGGCTTACCCTGCCAGAAAAAGGTGTAGTCCTTTTCCTTTAGAGATCCTGAATCTGCGAGCCGCGTCTCTTGCAGGGCAGCGATATCAACTCGGAGCCTCTTCAGTTCCTCGTTGATGACAGCGGTCTTTCGGGTGTATGGCACCTCTGAAATCCAAATCTGGTGAAGTCATCGCTGACAAAGCCAAACAGATGGAGCGCTGGGTTGAGCACTACTCTGAGCTGTACTCACGCGAGAACGTTGTGGTTGGCGCAGCCCTTGATGCTGTCGAGCTCCTACCAGTAATGGACGAACTGGATCAAGAACTGACTGTGGATGAACCGAAGAGAGCCATCGACAGCATTGCAGCAGGAAAGGCCCCTGGCCAGGATGGTATACCACCAGAGGTAATCAAGTGTGCTGCGGACACACTCCTGGAACCCCTACATGAGCTACTGTGCCTGTGCTGGAAAGAGGGTGAGGTTCCACAGGATATGCGCGACACTAACATTGTAACGTTGTATAAGAACAAAGGAGACAGAAGCGACTGCAACAACTACCGTGGAATCTCCCTCCTAAGCGTCACTGGTAAACTGTTTGCTCGTGTCATCCTTGGCAGACTTCAGAAGATTGCTGAGAGGGTGTACTCTGAATCGCAGTGCGGATTCTGTGCAAAGAGGTCTACCGTTGACATGGTCTTCTCTCTAAGGCAGCTGCAGGAGAAGTGCAGGGAGCAGAGGAAGCCACTCTACATAGCCTTCATCGACTTGACCAAGGCCTTTGACTTGGTCAGCAGGGATGGTCTGTTCAAACTGCTCCACAAGATAGGCTATCCTTCACGGTTACTCAAGATGATCCAGTTGTTCCACGAAGACATGAGAGGAACCATCCAATATGACGGCGCATTATCGGATGCTTTCAGAATCAGGAGCGGTGTCAGACAAGGATGCGTGCTTGCTCCGACATTGTTCGGGATCTTCTTCGCACTCCTCCTGAAGCATGCCTTTGAATCTTCAACAGAGGGCATCTTGCTGCACACAAGATCTGATGGGAAACTGTTTAACCTTGCAAGGCTGAAAGCTAAGTCTAAGGTGTGGGAAGTCCTCATCAGAGACATGCTGTTCGCAGACAATGCTGCTGTAGTGTCTCACACAGAAGACCAGCTTCAAAAACTGCTGGATCAGTTCTCCAAAGCGTGCAAGGACTTTGGGCTTACCATCAGCCTAAAGAAGACAAACGTACTCGGTCAGGATGTTGCTGAATCCCCATCAATCAGCACTGACAACTATACGTTAGAGGTCGTCCACGAGTTCGTGTACCTCGGGTCCACCATCACTGACACCCTGTCGTTGGACACTGAGCTAAATAGGAGGATCGGAAAAGTGGCCACAACTCTGTCCAGACTCAGCAAGAGAGTGTGGAATAACAACAAGCTGTACACTCACACCAAAATGCAAGTCTACAGAGGCTGCATCCTCAGCACCCTCCTTTATGGCAGCGAGACTTGGACCCTGTATGCCCGCCAGGAAAAGAGGCTGAACGTTTTCCACTTGCGCTGCCTCAGGCGCATCCTTGGAATATCATGGAAGGACAGAGTGACCAACACCGCCGTCCTCGAGCAAGTTGGAATCCCAACCATGCATACCCTCCTCAGGCAGCGTCGGCTCTGCTGGCTTGGCCACGTCCACAGGATGAATGATGGAAGGATTCCAAAAGCCATCCTGTATGGTGAGCTGGCCTCTGGCAACAGACCTCCCGGACGCCCCCAGTTGCGCTACAAAGATGTCTGCAAGAGAGACCTCAGAGAGGTAGACATCGAGCTGGACAACTGAGAAGAACTAGCAGACGACCGCAGCAGATGGAGGCAGGGGTTACACAAGGGCTTTCAGAAGGGCGAGATGAGGATCAGACAGCTAGCAGAGGAGAAGCGAGCACACAGAAAGCACACTAAGGACTTGCCAGACACCCACTACATCTGCAAGAGATTCAGCAAGGACTGTCACTCTCGTGTGGGTCTTCATAGTCACAGTACATGCTGTAAATGAAGTCCTCAATTGAAACTATAAAGGGCGTGATCCATAGTCTATGCAGACTGAAGGATGCTTACTACTACTAGGACTAGGAGCCAGTTGTGAAGGTCACATCCAAAGCCGGTACATTCCAAAGCTGCTTGGATCCAGGATTTGATTAAGACCTGTACAGAGTTAGTTAATACCAACAGACTGATATATGCACCTCTGTACAAATTCTCATCACTGACAGACATTCTTGGGCCCATGAAACAGGATGTCACATGGGCTACCTTACGATATGGCACACTTTGGGGACTGCACACAAAAGTTAGGTCTGCAAATAACCTGGCATCTCCTTTTCATAAAAACTTGTACCAAGGAGATCTTTGTTGGTTTGTCATATTGTGAGAAGGTTGGATAGTGTCAGACAGACAGATTTTCAAAAGAGCTCAGTGCCTGTTTAGGCACATTAGCAAGGGGCACATTAGCAAGACAACTCAGAATGTTGGATGCTTATCTTTTCTGAAAATCTGGCCCTCAATTAAATCATGAAACTGCAGTTTGGCGCTGTCTGCAAGGAAATTACACAGAGGGAATGCCTTGAGCTCCAGAAATGAACAACCAAAAATACTCAATATATTAAAGACAAGGATAAAGACTGATATAAAGACTTCATACCAACAAACACTATCCTGCAGGATGGGAAATGCAACTAGACTAGATAAGATAAAGAAAGAAGGCAAACACTGGATAAGCATCAAGCTAATGGTAGCAAAAAATATTCTCAGTACATAGAAAAAGAGGAGAACAAACAGTGGAAGAATGAGCTGTGCAGTTAGTTGAAGGTGTAGCAACATATCTGATTTGTCAGAAAAACATCACAGAAGCCTGGAGTCCATTCCTAGGACACATAATATAACTGAAGGCAGGTCTACACTAGACCTGAACGTCGATCCTAGATATGCAGTTTCGGCTATGACAAATGCCAAGCTGGAATTGACTTATCTAAGATCAACTTATCTGACTGTCCTTACCAAGGGAGGTTAATTATCAACCTCCCTTAGTCCACACAATAATTAGGAGTACAGGGGTTGACTGCCAACCCCAGATAGTTCGATTTCACACATTCCTACTAGATGAACAAAATCGAACTTCAGGTACGTGTAGATGTATCCTGAGCAAGTTCAGACTGGGTGTTACTCTATTGATTACAGCAAGAATTACACTTGTTCACCACAATTCTGAATTGGTCCCCTTCCCCCCACCAGAAAAAAACAAGAAAAGAAATTAAAATCATGAAGGTTCTCTGTCATGTACAGCCCACCATTCTTAACCCTTTAGCCATTGAGTCAGTTGGACTCACACTGGTCATTGAGCTGCCTGGAAAGCCTGGTAGATTTAATCAGTGCCCCAGTAGCAGTCAGTGTGGCTGTACCTTGTAAGTTAAGCACCACAGAGTGTGCGTGTTATGTCGATTTAACCAAGTTTATTCAACGCACAAGAAATGGACTTCACTTGGCAGCTCTTGATGCAGACCAGATTTCTTAAGTACGTGTGCCCTTTTTTGCATGAGACCACCTGTCTCTTGGTAGTCACTCAATAACAAGTAGGATGTCTTCATGTCACCCTCCTCTTTGTGAGTTTGTTGATGGCTGATTGGCCCAATTCTGTAGTTGCAGGTCTTATCACAGAAGGGACAGGTGTTGGAAGCTGTTGGAAGGGCGCAGGGCAGTTTTTGCCACTTTTTTCTCCTTCTCTGCCTTGCGTTGTCTGCACCGTGGTGGAATCTCTCAAATTGTGACACCTCCTCACAGATTACCGGCATCCACAGTCCTGGGCAAGGTTATCCCAAGTGTCAATACCAATGCTGCACTTTTTCATGTGTGCCTTCAGGATGTCCTTAAATCGCTTCCTCTGGTCCCCAATGCTGCTCCATCCTTTCAACATGGAAAACAGAATCTGTTTTGGGAAATGCTGCTCAGACATCAGTGACCAGTCCAACAAAGTTGTTGAAGAACGATAACAGCTTCAATGCTGGTCATGTTCAACTCTTCCAGGATGGCAGTGTTCGTGTGCCTATCCTCCCAAAAGATATTTAGGATTCTCCTGAGGCAGTGTTGATGATATTGTTCAAGCGCCTACACACAAACTCACATGCATAGAATTATGCACATGCAAATGTATATGCCCAAACACAGTTTGGAAATTTTGGTTTCTTACAAGCAACCTGGTTCTACTTGGTTATGCACGATATATTCAACAGGACAGCCAATGGGTATTACCAGGATAAACGGGGAAGGGACAAGAGCAGAAAAGACGTTAATTCTCAGCACTAGCACTCTCTTTCTCTCTCCCTCTCTCAGGGTTCTATACTGCTGCCCATCACCATAATATCTGAGTGCCTTGTGTTAAATCAATAACATCACGAGATACTAGTGAATCTCATGAGGTCTCTTCAATTCTCCCTTTAAAGGATCACAGCTGTGCTTGGAGTAGAGTTATTGTTTTTCAGATTTTATTGCTTTTCTCGTGGTGTGGTTGGAGGGGGGTTCAGAGACAGAGGGGGTGTCAGTATTGTGTGTGTCATTCTCACAGTAGAAAGGCTTTTTCGGGGAGCGATTATATCTCCTTTTGGTATAGATAAGTGCTGTAGCCATTCCTTTCTAGTACTTTACACGTATTGTATGAAAAATGTAGGCAGTGTTGGCTTGTAACATAAGCCACAAAATGACTTGCCTTTCCCATGACATGGCGTTAGTGCTGTCCCAGACTTTCCCGTGTGGAGTGAGATGGGAACTTTGCAACCGCAGCCAATAAATGTCAAACGTGGGGTGCATACATGGCTGTTACACACACACACAACCTAGAAAAATGGTAAAAGCAGCAGCTGCAAGCAGGCTCAGATCCCTTTTTGAATTTTATTTTGGAATGTATTGGGGGAAGTCTTCCATGTTTTCTCAGCTGACATGTGTTCACAGCCCGGGATCATTGTAACAGGCCCCTGTGGGAGGTGTGTAATTGAGATGTACTAGGATTCTGCATATTAACGGAGAGCACTTGTCCTGTCTTGAAAAATCTATCCCCCTTTTCCCTCCCCTTCCTCCACAGCTGACTTAGGGCTCTGGTCATCTTGGCTGGTTCCTCAGCTGGAGGGAGGGTGGGGGTTGCTGAACAGGCGGCATGGAGGAGATGGCTGGTGGGACGAAGGGAGAAAGCATTTCACAGGAAGAGTTAGGATGAGTTGTAAAGGATGTACTTACTTGTATGGTAATTAAATGCTGCTGGCCTATTGAAGACATGTTTATGCGAAGTTTAACAACTCAGAGACAATGCTCCACACAAGCCCCTTGGCTGCTTTCCAGAAGGAACTCAGGAGAAGGAGCTGTTTCCCTGGTCGCTTTTCCTCTAGCCACATTCTTCCTCCGCTGACCCCTCTGCCTTCTTTTACCAGCAGCCATTCACCCAGCTTTTAGCAAACGAGAGCCTTTGCTTCACAGCTCTATTCAGTTCTGCTCTAGCCGTGTTCTTTCATGGCCCCATCACTGTGGTATCTGAGCTTCCCCGTTGCTTTCTCGGGCACCAGATAAGCAATGCAAATGTAACTGCAGCATGCAAGCTGTGATGTCATCCATCACCAAAGTGGTTAAATTAAGAGTTATGTCATTCAGAGCTGTGCAAGAATAGTAAGGAGATATGGACTTTCATGTCCCATTTCTGGGTCCCTCTACTCTTGCACATCACAGCCAAGATCCTTGTCTCATCTGCAAGGCATTGGGGTTTACTCTCTCTCTCTCTCTGACCCTGTTCCCTATCCTGTCCAAAATGACCTTTCTCCATCCCATGCTCTGTTCTTTGGAAGTTTTCTGCTTCCTGTACACCAAACCTTTATCATCTCCACTTTGATATCTCTCCCTAGAGCCATCCTTTCCCACTTAGCTCTTCATTTCTGATTGATTACACCTCCACCTGCTCCTTCCCTCAAACCCTGATCATTGACTGTCAGCTCCTCAGGGCATAAGTCTATTACAGTGTTTCTCATCCCGGGATATGTGTATCCTTGGGGGTACACTGAGATCTTACAAGGGGTACATCAGCTCATCTAGATAGTTGCCTACTTTTACAACGGTCTACATAAAAACACTAGGAAAGTCAGTACAATCTCCAAGTTCATTCAGACAATGACTAGTTTCTACAGCTCCACATGCCTTATACAGAAATGTAAGCACAATATTTCTATTCCAATTCATTTATTTGATAATAAGATGGTAGTAAGTCAGCAAGTTTTCAGCAGTAGTCTTCTGTGATATTTTTGCATGTTTTTTGTAAGTCGCTTTTAAGTTAAGTGTAACTGGGTGGTATGCAAATGTGACTCCTGAAAAGGGTAGAGAAATCTAGAAAGGTTGAATGGCACTTGTTATAATATCTCAGATTACCTTATGACCATGTTTCTGAACTGGTGGTATGCACACCTTTATAGGTAAGTGAGAGAAGTCTGGGGATACTTATAATTTTTTTAAAAGGTGTACTTTATAAAAAAAGGTTGAAAACACTGGTCTATAAGACCTGGACTTAAGTCATTAATCAAATTCAGCTGGCGGATTTACACCCAGGACAAATTTGTTCCTGTGTGTTTTGTACATGAAGGTTGCAAAGCAAAACACTTGATCTACACGTTTCTCCACTTGGAAGCTTGAACCATCTGATCCAATTCTAGATCTGTTTCCCAATGGCCACAACTTTTAAAATAGAACTCTGGATCCCAGAACTTCAGGATGTGGAAAATGGAGATTTGAATATTAAAGCTTGAACCCATCTCTAGTGAGAAACATGGTTTCTTATACAAATTCCTGGCTCCAGTGTGCACAGAGTAATTATTGTACCTTTCATGGGGCTCAAAACCTATTTCTGCTCTGTAATTCTTCTTTCTTCAGCCTTTTTATTTCATAACACAGAGGCCACCCTGCTCCGTCCCAAACCAGCCTCATTAAGAGCTCTAATCATCTGTAAAAACATGGCCCATGCGTTTGTGACCACTTTGTGCTTCCTAAAAGGGGCCCAGGAGTTTAAAAATAGCTCTGGCTCCCCTCTTCCTCCCCACTCCTGCTCCCAGTGAGAATAGCCCAGGAACAGCAGCTGCAAAGGATACTGCAGTGGCAGCGGCTTCCTCCTGAGGCTTGGCTTGGCACTGCTCTTGCTGCAGGGATGTGATCACGTGAAGAGGTAGAACAGCTCCATGTGGTCACTTCTGGCGGGGTGCTGCCGGCTACGACCCCCGCAGCTGCTGCTGTTCTCAGCAGAGATTCTGATTGAAGCCTTTGGCTGCTTTGCCATCCTTATCTACAGAACTGAACTATGCAGATGGGGTAATTTTCATAGCTACCTCTGGGAGTTTGGAACTCACCTAGACATAGAGGTGCATGGATTGCCCAGAAATGCTGGGCATGAATCCCTGCCCAAGATGCTGAAAATGGATGTGTATCTAGTGGGTTCCCCACATTGGCCACGGTGACATTCTTTTGGGGCTGATGATGGTTCAGGGAGATGTTTGGTGCCTGATATGTGGTGCTGCTCTGAAAATGGGTTTTACAGATACCCCTGTCTGCATGTACATGCTCTTCTGCCTCTGGGCCACTCCATACACACAGTGTCCTCTCCTTTGTAGAGAGGGGGAAAGGATCCTCTGTGCATTCATCAATTTTCTCCATGTCATGGAGCTTCTCTCTACTGTTACACCTCTTTCTGTGGTCCTGTGTAACTTCTTTTCTCACCCCTTTTAAAGCCTTTCTGGAAATGGAAACACTGCCCCCATTTTACACAGCTCACATGCAGCCCCAGTGGAACAGAGCTGGGTGTGGCTACTTGAAGAGAATGTAGGAAGCAGAGGTGTCGGGGGTGCCAGGTTTTGGGCATTGCGGCCACATGCCCTTGCTGCCAAGGTTCTGGCTACCGACCCTGCTCTTCCCTGCTTGGGGTCTCTGCATCCAGCTCCAGGTTTCACTCAGCTGCCAGCCTCATACACAGGGGCTCATTTGCCAGCCCTGGGCCCCACTCAGCTGCCATTCCTGTGCACAGGGGCTCAGCTGCTGGCCCCCACACAGGGTCCCATCCTTCTCTCCCCAGGACTATTGGTGCTCACCGAGCCACCCACCAGCGTGCTTGGACTGAACTAGCTCGCAGCCTGGTTTTAGATGAGCAAAGGACCCTGCAGATATCTCTTCTGTTTTTTTGATCCCACCTGCCGAGATGCCAGCACAGGTATCCCCCTCAGGGTCTTCTCATCGTCCCTTCCAACTCAAGCCTAAAAGAGTATTAGATTCCCCCTGGGCAGCCTATTATTTGCTTTCAATCTTTACACCATCCAAACGCCTGCCAATGTCTTCAGACAGCTCTCACATCTCCAGCATCTCTGGCTGTGGGCCATGCTGCAGCCTGAGCCTGGCACAACACACCGCAAAGGGGCATTTTTTGCCACTCACGTGGATTACAATTTATAACAGTGTTGCAAATAGAGTTGGCACTGGCAGGGAATGCTGTGTGGGCTGAGCCAAGGCAGCATAGCAGCCTGTGCTTTGTGTTACCACGGCTTCAGCTCCTTTCTTCTTCCCCTCACTCACTGTTCTGCCTTCCTCCTTCCCACCCTATGTTCCTGTCACCCTGTTCTCCTGGAACCCACCTTCCCTCTTCCATGGTGTCCTTCCTGTTCTCGGACACGATCGCAACACCAAAAATTACATTAAAATTATGTGGCCCCATGTCACATGGTAGTGGATGCTGAGGTCTTCTTGTTGACTGCTGAATCTGGCAGCCTCCCCCAAACTTCACACAGAAGGAGAAATTCAACTTCCCATTGGAGAAGAAATCAGTCACACAGAGTGTGGATAAATTCCTAGTCTGTCCCCCAGTCCCAGAACACAGGTGGTCACACAGCATGCAGACAGTTCCATCTTTGAGAGCTATTGGCGCAAACACTAATACACAGTTTCCAGGGAGCAGGAATTGACCCCATCTAGTGAGATTAAGGAAGAGTCCAAAGTCTCATGCTACTTGCCACAGCTCCCACAGGAAAACAATAACACGCACATCACCAGGTTTCTTCCATGATTGGAAACTGGCTCGTATGCTAAGAAAGAGCACTTGCAAAACTAAGAGTAACAGTGGCATTGGCTGACCCAGGCATGACTATAATTAACACAGGAAAAGTAGACACTGTGCCCAGTGGTTCCTGTAAGCTGAGCACTCGGATGGCTGCCCAGGAGAGATTCAGGTGCTGCCCAGCTGATTAGCTGAGTGCCCACAGCACTCACAGCCAGCCGCGTGTGTTTCTGTTGATGGTGCACATCTCCACGTGCCTCAGTGCACATCACAAAATTTATTCTGCCCACGGATGGAAAAAATTAGAGGGAACCCTGCCTGGGTCCCTTTCTCATTGTACCTAACTGCAGCGCGCACAGAACATGCACAGCCAAAGACTACAGCTATACTTGGAGCTGGAGGATGGGGTGATTCCTTCATGTAAATGAACCTACACAAGACTGTTCCAGCCAGTGAGCTACAAACAGCAGTGGAACTGCCTGATATGCGTACCTATGGCAGCCATATGAGTTTGTGCTTGGGGCTACTAGCATTTGTCAACATACTTGGATAGTCATTACAAGCTCGGAGCCGCCACTCCCTCACACTGCAAGCGCAGCCAGACCTTTAGAGTTCAGGCTCCAAGAACGCTATGACAGACTGGGTGTAAAAGGGTTGGAGCGTCAGGTGCCTCTGCTTGGATGATACTGAGTTACACCAGCTGAGGTTCTCTTCATGGCAGGGTTGCTGGGTTCTCCAGCACTCTGGTGCAGCTGATGGGAATAGCCGTGATGCTTCATTTCCATTCTAAAAACAGGTGAGGTGTTCAGTGTTAGTGCTAACCTTGGGTAATGCAACCCAAGCAACATTCCCTGCGTTATTCAGTGTCGTGTTACATTCTGCGTATTTGGCTCGGCTCCCTGTGTATGATATGCTCCAGATTTCTGTACAGAAAGTGCAGGTCTGTGTGGGAGAAGTGGGGAGGAGGCTGCCAGATTCAGCAGGTGAGCAAAGGACAGCAGAGCTAGGTAGTGCACGAGGCCATTTGCTGGAGGTTTCTGTGAAAATGATCAGCAGCGAAATAATTAATAGTCCAGCCAATTGCGAGCTTTCAGTTTCAGAATGAGCTCCTTACTGAGGTGATCAGGGCAGCTGGCACCTCTCAGAGCTATGGTTTCAGACTGTTTGCGCATGAAGGGGACAACTTTCCTTTCATTTATATTCAGTTGTCTTTGCTAAGTTATCTCCACAGCTATGCAGGCTAGAAACATAGGGTCCTATTTTGCCCACCTCCCAGGAGACAAGGGCCCATTCCTTGAAGGTAAGGGAAGTTACCCATATCCTGTGACAATTCTGTGCCTGGACCAATCCACAACAAATTCCACCCCTGAAGATCACTGCCTATTTGGGGACCTTTCTCTTGCTTCTGCCCATATAGAACTGAGCTCCCATTTGCTCATCTGGGGCTCACCTTGGTAGGTGAAAATTTGGACTAGTTTCATGAACCTGGGAATGATCCAGCCCAATTATCACAAATGCTTTGTGACATAGCACCACTGTGCTAGGTCAGTGGGGAAAGGAAGGATTTTTCTCTTTCTTGCTTGGGTTTCCAAGGTGTGTTCATCAGTGTGAGTACCTGGAGAAAGAGAAGAGGAAGGAACTCAGGAACAGACTATGCTGAGTACTGTTGCCCACTGTATACATGCTTCGTTAATAAAACATTCATAAGCTGTTACTGAGTACGCCCTTGGTACTACCCCCTGGCTATTCACTCAGAAGCTCTTGCTTTTGTAAAGCAGGAGAGGGGACTGCTGCTTGAAAAGTTCTGTGTGGGACACCTTAGTAGAGTAAATGCACAATTCAATTCAAATGCACAATACAGTTCAAGCCCAGGAACCTCCTAGCTGAGCCTGCAGTTCTGGATACAGTCCTGTGGCTTCCTATCTCCAGCAGAGACGGTGACTGATACAGGGAAGGTGTAAATTCACATCTCTTGCTGCAGTTACCTCTGAGCTAATGCAAATGTGCAGAGAGCTTGGTATTCTGCATCCTTGACTGGCCACCCACAGCTGGATGCCTTCCCCATAGTCTCTGAGCGCTGCGCTAGCACTGAATTAGCTGGGAAGTGGAATGTTCATCCTGAGGAGAAGTCCAAGATTTCAAAATTTAGCTGTGTCCCAAATCACAAAGTGAAGTTGAACTCTGAGAATTTTTTCAGAACAAAACATTCTGGCAGCTATATCATAGAATCATAGAATCCTAGGGCTGGAAGAGACCTCAGGAGGTCATCTAGTCCACCTCCCTTCTTCAAGTAGGATCAACCCCTCCCAGCCACGACCTTGTCAAGCTGGGACTTAAAAACCTCTAGGGATGGAGAATCCACCACCTCTCTAGGCAACACATTCCATTTCGATCTTTTATATCTATGACTTAACAGCACACTGTAGTCATTTGAAAGCGATAAAGCTGAAATAAAACATTACAATGATTTCCCATTAAAACTTCAATATGTTTAAGAAAAAAACTTTTTTATTTCAGCAAACCCAGCATTTTCCAGAAGGAAACTGTCTTGGCAGAAGACTTTTGACCATGGAGCTGCAGCCTCGGTGGACACCATGAACAATACCCTCCCCTGTGCAAAACTTAACCACCTGTAACAACTACCCCACTGAATTTCCCTAGTGCAGTAGGACTGCATTTCAGTGGCCATGAGAGTGAAGCTTGTGACACGGTAAGAAAGACTACCTGAGCAAAGGCAGCCCATATCCTAGTTAACCAAAGGTGGAAACCAACGGTGGCCACTTCTGCTCCCTGAGAAGCTAATGGAAGGCAGAGGGAAATCCTGTTGGCAAGAAGCAGACAAACCGCAGTGGTAGAAGCAGCACTCACAAACCCTGTCTCTTTCAGCTACAGTTAATTCTGCACAAACCTTAGTGTTATTTTGATCAAGGGTCTTTATGCATTTGCTGCTGGAATTGTTGTCCTTCTGCCTGGGAAGCCATAATGGCTCTGTCAGAAAGGCTGCTTTGATTTTCATTGCCTGCTTGGTTCATTACCAACAGGGTAATGACTGGCAGTGGACCAATCAGATCTCTAGTATCACTCTGTCAGATTCATAATTAATACTACTGCAAACTAAGCTTATTGTGATTTAATTAGTAATGCTGTAATAATGCTACCGCCTGGGCTTAGGGTTACTAATTTATATAAATAGCTACATTAATGTTTTCAGGCACCAAGTATTAATAGTATCAGTCTCAGCACTAAACTCTGGTTGGCTGATGGCAGCTGCAGAACTCGACAACACTTGGTATATAAAAAAAAAATGTTTTTGATTTCTTGCCTGTTGTTTTTAAACCGGCAAGAACCGGGCATGGATGGGGCTGGAGGGCTTTTGATAATATAGGCCAGGGAGCAGTATTTGAGATTCAAATCCCTTTTTGCTTGGATCTGTCACCCTCCCCAGCCCCCCAGATATATAAATAAATCCAAGCTGTTTGCATCAACAGTTTTGATTTGCCACAATGGGAAGTTGCACACATGAGAGATCCCCGTGCAGCCAACTAGTATTTTATTGTCAAATCTGGAATTAAAAGGAGAGAAGAAAAATATAGAAGAGGTCCAGGGGAGCAGAAGAGGGATTTGCATACATCAGGGCTCGGCACAAGCCAGGACCTATGAGCTTTCTTTCAGTTTGGATAAACTACAATAGGAAAAATATTCTTACCCTTTCCCGCACCAGTGGAGTCCAGCATCCCGATTTGCCGCTGACAAGGCTGCGGCTGGGAGTATGTACCCCTCTTGGAAAAAATTACGAGAAATGCAGTGGGATTCTGCAAAGGGCAGTTTTAGGTTGACACTCGGGGAATTGTTCCTCTTCACAATGATGTCCATTAGGCTGTGGAACAAATGACAAATTCATAGAAATTATAGAAGGAGAAAGACCTTTAACCAAATTATCTGGTGAACCCAAATAAGTTGAGAAGGCATCTAAGTTGTTATACTTATTTCATCTTCCAGTCCCCTCCAAAGACTCCCTTTGACTTAGTTAGACTTACTGTCACCAATCACTTAGCCTGGACATGTGACCTCTGAATTTGACCCACTGATCCTAGGTAAGTCTCTATTGCTCTCACTTGGATAAAAGGAGAGTAGTATGAAAAACAACCAAGAGGCAAATATAGAGAAAGTAGTCTGCCCTCTGCATTAACTGGAATGGCAGTGTACAGTGGACAAAAGAGCAGCTGATCCATTAGGTCATGTCCATCTCTAGTTGCCATGGACACTAAAGAGTGCAAAAATCTCAGAACATTCTATTTTCAAACAGAGTGGATTCTTGACAAGGCAAAGCAGAATTCCACAGGCTCCAGAGCAGCAACATAGTTGGCTGAGCTCCCTTGGTCCTTAATGATTCAGATTGTTTGCACAATAACCTGCAAGCAGTGCTTGCAACTCCAGTGGAAGTAATATAAAAAAATGCAGCAAAAATCTTGGATTAACAGCAAGTAATTGTCTTCTAATCAGTGGGTGGGCTTAGCCTACAGATTTATTATTCCCAGTGGAGGGAAGAGTCTTGCAAGATGTAGTTCAAACCACCAAAATCTATCTCCTCCAGCCCTTGTGTTGTTCCCTCTAATTTTTTCCATCTGGGGCAGAATAAATTTTCTTATGTGCACCGCACTACACAATTGGCTGGATAAACCAGGGAAGAGGTTTCACCTTCCTCAATATTGGATCCAGAATCTATTCCAGAGGCTTTCAGCCAAATCATACAGTGCTGTCCATCAGCCTCATGGCTGTATATCATGACTGAGATGAAGTCCCTTGCAAAGTGTCTAACTAAGAAGGCCATCAGTTTACCTTTCCCATGGCTGTGCAGTGACAGCAGCAGTATATTCCTTCTCAAGTAGAGATTTTAAAAGTATAATCTTTCTAAACTCTTTCCTTTATAGAGGGAAAATCCACAATGAGCCATTTTATACACTATTGTGTCACCTAACAATCCTCCCATCAACAAGAAAATTAGCTGTCGGGAAAAGCATGTGTGTTGTGGGGAGAGGGGACTTATATGCCACACAACATTTTAGGCTGGAAAGTTTGTTACCAAGGATCATTGCACCCCAATCCCTGTTTTTAAAAACAGGACGGTGAGTCCACTGTATCTTGAAGTTGACAGGCAAGTAGCAACTACAAGAGACAGCTCTACACAATCCAAGTCACTGAACCAACCCCATTCTGGCAACTGCTGTATTTTAGGTTAGCAGCCATGTTATGCTGTGGAATGCATCTAACTGCTGCAGTTCGTTTTATGTCTCTGTAACCAGGTTGCCGACTTACTGCTCATCAGCACCTCATTGTGGTGCAGCTGGGGAATCCTACTCTTCCCTTTATCCTAGGCAGATCCCCACTAGCTCAGTGGCTACCTTTTCAGCTATAGGTTGTGCATTGAGCCTTGTTAGGGTACCGCATGTATTTCTTGACAATGGCTTTCAAGAACAGGTTGGATAAATATCTAACAGGGTTTGTGCTTGGTCCTACTGTGATTTCAGGGACTGGTCTTGATGACCTCTTGAGGTCACTTCCAGTTCTACTATTCTTGGATTCTATGATTCTCTCCTTGTGACGTAGGTCCAATGGCATTATGTCCACTTTACAGACACTATAAACTGAGAAATGTCGATGTATCATAAGATAAATCAGACGTTCCCCACTTCTGGTTGTCCATTTGATTAACATCAGCAACTGTACAATTTTTTTAATGCTTTCATTTTCTGTCATTCACTCCTTACAGAATTAGGTCCAGCAGGGAGGCATGAGTTGAACTCTGATTAGCTCCCTTCAGCTAGAGCAGAGCTAAGGACTTTCTGAACCTCACTGTAATCCTCAAAGTGGATTTAGGTTTCCGGTGAGTTACAGAGATGGCTGTGAAATCCACCAGACTAAATCAATAGCCCCATTGAGCACAGCCTGAAGAAGTCTCATTTTATTGCCACTCAGTAGTAATTTCCTTCATTATTCTTCCAAAATCCTGGATGAAAGGGCAAAGAAAAGACACTCTAGCCACATCTCTGTTGCCATTTGATCTCAGTTATGGTTTGGGGATCCCCATAATCATGTGTCTACAGGTTATCCGGACTCTTGGACGAGATTACTGAAGTACACTAAACCAGCAATTGGCTGTTTCTCTTCATTTCTTAGATTGGAAGGGAAACTGGCATGTTATATGTCAGATATTAAGGTCTCAAGCAATTCCCTTTTCAACACTGCATGCCTGAGTTTGAATCCCAGCCAGACTGTGCTCATTAAACTTATAAATTGCCTTCATCTCCTGGGCAAGGTAAAATAAAATTGGTATAAGGGACATTGCATTGTTGATGAAAAAGCACAAGTTAACTTCAAGACGGTGGACTTAGCACAAGATATGAGGAATATCTTAATAGATGCTGCAGTTTCTGTGGGAGGCCTTGAAGAAACCACTGTTCCTGAAAGAGACAGTATTATTAAAGGGAAAGGGGTCTTTAGTCACTCATTCAGTGCACCTGAATGGTGCCGCTTTTGCTAACATGCCCATGAAGAGTGAGGTGTGAATCAGGATCTCTGGCAGCTTATAAAATGTGAACCACTGTGAGATATGACTGTATCTTGGAGTCCTTTCCTTGTGAAATATTTATGGCCTCTAATCTCTCTCTGGCTAAAATCCCTGACCAACCTTTATTTCAATGCATTGTTTATCCAAGCCTCCTTTCATCAGGTTTTTCTTTCCCATGGCTGCTGTTAATTGACTGTTGTAGGGCTCAGAGACCAGGTAGGTGAGGTAATTGTGTTTTACTGGACCAACTCTATGGCTGTGTCTAGGTTCAGTCCAACTGCTGGCAGTATGATGCAAATGAGGGCTCACAAAATTGCAAATGGACATTCATTTGCATATTTGTGCACTTCATTTGCATATTTGTGGCAGCAAACAGGCAGTGTAGACGTGATTCTGGCAGCAAAAACCCCCTGTATCATCAGCCCCTTATCCCTGACTTTCTTCAGGGATAAGGGGCTGGTGACAAAGGGGAGGTTTTGTCTGCAAAACCATGTCTACACTGTTTTCTGTCATGAATATTCAAATGAGTGTGTGAATATTCAGATTAGTGTCCATTTGCAATTTTGTGAACCTTCATTTGCATCATACTGGTGGCAGCCAGACTAATCTAGATGCAGCCTATTGGTGATGGAGAAAAGCTTTTGAGCTACCCAGAGCTTTTCTTCGGGGCTGGGAAAGGTATTCAGTGTTACAGCTATGTACAAGGTGGGACAGCTTGTTTAGCTGTTCCACCTTGGGTTTAGCTGTGACACTTTGAATACATTTCTCAGTCCTGAAAAAGAGCTCTGGGTAGGTCAAAAGCCTGTCTTGCTCATTAACAGAAGTTGGTCCAATAAAAGATATGAGCTCACCCACTTTGTGTGTGTAGTATCATGGGATCAACGCAGCTACAACAGCACAGATGTAGGTCTCTCAGTTCTTAAATGAGCCCTTGAGCTGAGCTGTTCCTTTCACAGAAACAGGAATGAGTTATTTGGGAGCTATTGGGTTTCCTGTGCTAATTACGCTGTTACTATATTGAATTATCTCCTCTGTCCCTAGTTTCTGTGACTCTACTGCTGTGTCTACACTAGCACGCCCCTTTTGCAAGGGGGGCGCTAATGAGACACTTTGGGATATGCTAATGAGGCACTGCAATGAATATGCAGCACCTCATTAGCACAATGGCAGTCACGGCACTTTGAAAGTGCCGCTTTCGATCGCACATGGCTCGTCTACATGGGGTCCTTTTCAAAAGGCCCCTGCACATTTTGAAATCCCCTTATTCCTATAACCAAATAGGAGCAAGGGGATTTCAATGTCTGTGGGGTCCTTTCAAAAAGGACCCTGTGTAGATGAGCCGCGTGTGGTCAGAAGTGGCAATTTCAGAGTGCTGCAGCTGCCGTTATGCTAATGAGGCATTGCATATTCATGGAAACACCTCATTAGCATATTCTGAAGTGTCTCATTAGTGTCCCCCTTTTGAAAGCGGGGGTGCTAGTGTAGACACGGTCTACAGGGCTGTACTGCCTCTGCCTCACTTTTGAAACTGACTCCTGCTCTTCCTGAAGGGGCTGGAACACTCACAGTTCACACCTCATTGGTCTTCATTCCCCTTGCATTCAAATACATGCGCCCCTGCTCAGCCACCACTGTCCTTCTCCTCCACATCCACATGCATTCACCTTCTCCTCCACCTCTGCTTTCTCTATCCTGCTGCTTGAGTTTGCATATTTATGGTCCTTAAAACCTTTCTGTGCATTTGTACAGGGCCCGGGGCAACGATGGCGCTTAGTACCGTGTAATAATAATACTTATGACATCCACTTTCTCCTCTTGTTCTTCATGGATCATCGGAATGACCATTATTTCACTGTTCAGTGCCTTTTCCTTCCTCTCTGCCCTTTGATTTAGCATTCTGCTTCTCCCTGTTCTTCCTTTGCATTGGCCTCCGTACAGAGACTTTTCTAACCGTGTGCATTCCCCTTTCTCTCCTTCTCCATCCCCAGAAATACAGGGGGCTCCACAAATGCCAAGATCTACATTTTGCATCTTGGGGAGGTGGGTGCTGATAGTGAAAGGGGGACAGGCTAGATGACTCACACAGGGTATCCTATTGCAGATAGCTTTGGCACGTGCACTTTGTGCTCCCCGCAGCTGAGGAGTTAGCCGCAGCAAAGCGTGCCAAGTAGCATGGAAAAAGTGTAATACACACCAAAGTGAATGGGCGTTCAGTGGCCACAGCGCAGTGCCCTTCCTCCGTGTTGTGTTGCTACACAAAGACAAAGAGTGCCCATGGAAAAGTGGATCTGATGTCACAGCCAGGACAAAGGAGTCCATGTGGCGTGTTCTCCTTTGCTGGGCTCTGTTGACCTGAGCTTCATTACAAGGGAAGGCAAAAAGCCAAAGCTTGTGTTGACCTTTTACCATGTGTCTGGGGCAAAAGGGGGCTCAAAAAGGGTACAGTGATGGGTGATGTGTATCGGCCCAGTAAGGTGTTGGGACAAAGATCAGCCCGTATTAGGTAGAAAGCCCCATTTCATGCCCTCTCTGGAGGAGGAATGAGAGCTGCAGCGATGGTCACTCAGGAGCAGCTGGGTCAAAGGCACAACCTGTATCTCCAGCTTATGCACTTGCTGAGTGACTCAGAGACGAGATAAGAACCCAAGCATGCCTGTCGGGAAAGAGCTTATTGCCAGGAATGTAGTCTGTGAGTAGAATTAGCTTGCCGGCAGCTAGCAAAAGACAAAGCCATGATATGCCAACAACTTACAACAGCAGGGCTCCTTGGGATCCCTAGGTCCACTGCAGCAGAACTCAGCCTATTGGGATTGCAATACACAGAGACAACGGGCAGCAGCATGGTGGCATAGTCTTTTTTCTAAGGAGCACCAGCCTTGACTTTCCCCTTTGTGTGGCTCTCTCACATGTTGGAGAGAAACGAGAAGAAGGCCAACACTTCTAGGAGTGGAGGAGTACACAGAACCCTTTATTTCCATCACACGTTTGCCTAAGACCTCCAACCCACATAAGCTGTGTCTACACGTGCACGCTACTTCGAAGTAGCGGCACTAACTTCGAAATAGCGTCCGTTGCGGCTACATGCGTCGGGCGCTATTTCGAAGTTAACTTCGACGTTAGGCGGTGAGACGTCGAAGTCGCTAACCTCACGAGGGGATCGGAATAGCGCCCTAGTTCGACGTTGAACGTCGAAGTAGGGACCGTGTAGACGATCCGCGTCCCGCAACGTCGAAATTGCCGGGTCCTCCATGGCGGCCATCAGCTGGGGGGTTGAGAGATGCTCTCTCTCCAGCCCCTGCGGGGATCTATGGTCACCGTGGGCAGCAGCCCTTAGCCCAGGGCTTCTGGCTGCTGCTGCCGCAGCTGGGGATCCATGCTGCATGCACAGGGTCTGCAACCAGTTGTCGGCTCTGTGGATCTTGTGTTGTTTAGTGCAACTGTGTCTGGGAGGGGCCCTTTAAGGGAGCGGCTTGCTGTTGAGTCCGCCCTGTGACCCTGTCTGCAGCTGTGCCTGGCACCCTTATTTCGATGTGTGCTACTTTGGCGTGTAGACGTACCCTCGCAGCGCCTATTTTGATGTGGTGCCGCGCAACGTCGAAGTTGAACATCGACATTGCCAGCCCTGGAGGACGTGTAGACGTTATTCATCGAAATAGCCTATTTCGATGTTGGCTTCACGTGTAGACGTAGCCATAATGAGTGGCAAAAATTAGGCACCAGTTACATGCTTTTCTGAATCTCAGTATGTAAATTCACACAACTTTCATTACTTCCGTAACAGACTAAATCAACGATCAACTAAATCAAGCCTTGTTTGGTCATGCTAACTCCCATACAGTGACTTTTAATAAGCAGAGAATGAGTATTATTTTACCCGCCCCTGTGTACAGCTTACAGGATTTTCAGTTAGATCAGCACTTTTCTACATTACATACTTCCTGAGTCAGCATGTGGTGGAGAGTGCAGAAGGTGTGACCCTGAAAGTATTCTTAACGGAGTGAGTGAGAACTGAGCAAGAGCATACGAAGCGGTCTTGTTCACTAAGGATTCATTTGTCAAGTTACAGGCTTCAAGTTACAGTTTTGATGCTTCAAATGACAGTTTTGAGCAAGCTACATGCTCCTCTGTTTGTCCAGGCCTCAGGCAAGAGGGAAAAGAGATCTATAAATCAGCAAGTAACACACCTGCCCTGGCCACGACCCTCAACCCCATTGTATTGCTTTCCCAGGCCCCTATTAGCTCTTACAAATCCCAACACACTGATGCCCTATTGTACCTCCATTTTTGGGATCCAGCATTGCCAATCCATGCTATCTGTGCCTTGACCTCCGCAACAATTTCCTTCTCAAGGCAAAAGTCTTTCTGCAAGCAAGGGGGATTTCCCCATTGGCTGCTGGGAACAGCAAGGAGGAGAGTGCAACAGGTTGCCTAACCCACCTAAAAATATCGTATGCAGCACATCTCCAGCATCAGCTTCTGGATGAAGGGGGTCAAGCAAGCCCTAGGGGTAAGTGAGAGTGAGAAAGGGGGTGTGGGGAGGGTGCAGTGGTAAGAACAATAAGAGAGGGTGAAGAATGGAGAGAGAAAAATCATGCACAGCAAAAGAAACACTGTAAAAGCAGTAAGTTCCTCTTCATATTGGCACAGTAATGTTTGCAGCCTGGCTTAGCATTCCTCATCCTGTTAAATAAATATTGTGACAGTTCTAATCCTAGTGAGCGGGGACGTAACCAGAACTTGGATTTTCACGGAGGGCAAACAGTAATGGGTACTCTTTAAGTATTTCAAATAAGTCTCTACTTTAAATCCACAGAGACAGCACTATTTGTTAAATAAATATCAAACTCATCTGGTACCAGGCCAGTTGCTGTGGCTAAGTAAGATATATCTAGCTAATGGATATTTAACTCAATGTTGGGTAAGCGAGCCACACAGACTTCAAAATGCTTTTTAATTAAAAAAACCAAACAAACCACACCACCTCTATACCTTTTGGATTAGGCCTCTTTAGGCATTTTGAATGCTATCAAAGGAGACAATTCCATCACAGCAAGGGAATTAGGTATCATTTAATTTTTTAAAAGAAAATGACAAATGCTGGTTCATAATGAATAGGCTATAACCAGTGTATGACATGTTAAATGGAATACCGTTCATTTCTCCTACTTCTTTAATGAATGTATGGTGGTGCCAGTCTCTATTTATGCACCAGCTAAATTCCAAAGCACCTCCTTTTACCTCTAGGATATACAATTACATCTCATATGTCTGTTACATAATAAACAAACCACCCTCCAATAAATCCAAATGAAGGGCTTCCTGGAGGTCCTTCTGTAAAGTCCTAGCCCATCTGCTTTGCAAAACTGCTGTTTCCTTCAACCCCCTTACAGTGCATGATAATAATGTTGGGGGGAAAAAAAGCACACTATGGAGCAAGCTCTATGATAGCAAATTTTTGTCAGAATCTTAAAAAAACCCTACATTTCCAAATGGATGAACTGTTATAGAAACATGTAGCCTTACTGCATGCTGCACTTCTAAATCTTTCCCATGCTGGTTCCATGCACCTTTCTGACTGCTGGTAGGGCTGGTGTACCTGGAATCAACCCTCACTGGAGAGATTTGGAGGAGCAAGTTGGAGTTAGAGGAGAACAGCTGTGCTGCAGCCTCTGCTACTGAGTGGCATTAACCATTAATGTGTGTGTGGGGGGGAGGGGGATATGAAAGATTGTACTGAGGGGCAAAGGCAGGGCTGGCTGGCTGGCTGAAGAGCCTTTCACCTCTAGGTCCATTGGTTATATCAAAAATAAGTGACTAAGGGACAACTCCAGCCCTCTCGTAAGCAGCACAAGTGTCTTTACAGCTGTTTAGTGGCCTATGGGAAACAGCGTCCTAGAGGGAAGTTGCTCACTTCACAATAGGCACAAACATGCTCCCTGACAGCCTAGATGGTACCCTGGAGGAGCCAAGGACTGAGGGGGTTGTGGGTGGTTGCTGCCCTCCGTGCTAGAGATCATTCTCCAGGGCAGGGCTGAGCGAGTTACAGTACTGTACAGTGAGCTGGGGGAGGCTCACTTTGTTTCTGCCCCTTCTCTTCCTAGAGGGAAGCCAGGGATCTCTCCAGAGCTGCCACTCCAGCACAGCTTCAAGCGGGTCCTTCATGAGGGTGTGTCCCTTTCGCCTCTCCCCGGGCTTCAGGCCGATGGCACGCATTAATGACAAAGTGGACACATAACTGAGGTTTGTTGGCACCATTAATTAATTTACATAGGTTTAGGTAAGCCATTGCACATGGATAACCCCAGAGGCACTGAGACCACATACTAGGAAAAGCAGTCAAGTAGCTGCTTGACTGCTTTTTGTTTTGATAGTGTATAGACTAGCACGGCTTCCTCTCTGTTACTATTCAACATACTAGGAAGAGTGAAGTCTCTGCTCTACAGCCTCGGCTGAGGGCCAGCCGGTCTTTAGCTTATGTGGTTGCAGGTTCAATCCATTGTGCCAGCAGCCCTGGTCAGTTGGCGTTACACATGCAGTCAGGTGCACTTCCAGCCTTTGTAAACATTGTATGTACATCCTAATGCCCCTGAAAACCCGGACCCCTCCCAAGTCCGGTTAGTTCACTTAAAAGCCCACAGCCCACCTTTCCTCAGCTCATTGACAGCTGTATGTGACACTGAGCAAACTCGGGCCCTGTCCTGGTAAACACTTTGCTGCGGCTAATTGCTCAGCTGCAGAGCAAAATGGAAGGTCATTAGCAGCTCTGTGAGAGGCAGGGCAGAGTACTGAGGATGGCAGAGTGCGATACACCTGGACCGAGGGGCCTGGCAGAGCTGTGATTGGGAAGCTTGCACAGTACCTGTCTTCACAATGCCTGGTTCACCCTATGACTATTTTCACAATCATGAGCTTACCAGATTGATACAAAACCAGAAGTTTCTTCTTATGACACAGAACTCCCATTGTACATGGTACAGATTTATTTAGGCCCCCAGAGCCTTGGAGCTGGCACATCCCTGGGGAGCTCATCTCCTGAGTCAATTCCTGAATCATATGGCCAGGCTGCAGGATGCCCTTTTGAAAAGGCTAAGAAAATCGGCCCTCCAAAGCAACCCTCTTCCAAGCCTGCTGTTCACTTGGCTACAGTCTCTGCCATTCTTTGGCTGTAGATTACAGGTTCAGCAGCATGCTAAACAGCCAACATTATGTTCCTGCCAAGGAACAAGACTCCCAACCACTGAAAACTCCCAGGGGCCCACCAGAGCTGTTGATAAGCACAAGGGAAACTTGGTTAGCAAAGTCAACCCCTTGTTCCTTTGACTCTGCCTCACATTTTCTGCTCCACCACCGTCCTCATACAGAAGGCCCTTCCTAGCAGGCACATAGAAGCCAGGCCAAATCTGTCTCCACAGACAATAGCTTCTATGAAGCTGCTGCTGCTTCCAAAGAGGCAGTTGGAGAGAATTTCTTAGCTGATTTAAACAATTAGGTCGGAGTTGTTCCTTCTACAGATATTAGCTCTTTCAAATGCTGCTCCCATGCAGGAAGGCCCTATTGAACCGGTTGGAAACAGGTAGTCTTCCCAAATTCTCATTCTGGTTTTCAGACTCAATATATATGATGCAAATTATCTGGCACATTGCTGCCAAAGACAGCAGGGACATGGGGCACAATATGCACATCAGTGATGCCCCAGGTAATGGCCACTCTGCCAGAATGTGACAGGACTGGAGAGAACTTTTGTGCACACAGCCAAGGTGCAGCAGGTACAGCTGAACAAGGCACACATATTAAAAGAATGGAATTTAATGGAGAAATCAGGTAGGGTTTGCTCTTTAGCCCAGCGGTTCCTAACCTGCTCAGTGCCATGATAGGGATGTTGAGTAAACAAGTAACCACTTAAAGCAGGCTCCCAGCCACCCATTGGAGCTAGGATGCCATATTTAAACCATGTCCCAGCTCCAATAAGCTCCTGTCCTTCCTCCATCCCCCTTGCCACAGCAGAGAGTGTGGCCAGGCTCCTCACCAGCTCATTCAAGCCAGGAAGCAGCATTTCAGCTCCGTCCCAGCAAGAATGGGATCCTGCGGGATTGGCATTTCCACTGACAGCGGCTCTACAAAGAGCCACCTCAAAGGGGAAATTATGAACCCTGTGTCACCTGAGACATAGGCAGCCTTGCTGTTTGAGCCCCAGCTGGCATGGGGTCATCAATTCCTCCCCAGCCCTCCACAGTGACTATACAAAGAGCACAGCGAGAGGTAATGGACAAAATTTCACCGCACACTTGGACAGTCTTCATGGTAGGGTGGCTGGGAGCCAATGCCATAATAGCCCTCTGTCAGACAGCCTGATGCAATGAGATACACTTTCCCTTGTGTGCCTCTGGGGGAATCTTTGGAAGCTGAGAAATCTACACTAAACAGCAGAGACTAAGCATCCTGACCACAGTTAATTAATGTTCACAGGAAAGTAGACTTGATTTCCTAGAAGGGAGTCTTGAAAATTTTCCAGGTAAATGTGACCAGGAGTAGTTTCGACTTGACTCTCATGCAAACACAACTGGAAATGATTGCAGCTAAATAAAGGCATTAATGTGAAAGAAAATAACTGCATTGATTGCTTGACCTGAAGAACAGTAATGACCCTGGTCTATTACGACTGATTTTCCATAACATTAATGCTACAGAGGAGAGTACAGAATAGATTCAGGAAGCCACAAGTATGCATGAGAAGCAACAGTCTCCACAGGTGAGGTGAGTTTTCCAGTCTCTCTGCCCAAGACGAATCCTACTGAGGAATACACTTTGGCTCTTTGCAGAAAGCTATAAAGTTCAGACATACCAAGAAGCTTCATGTTCCCTGGGCTGGGTATTCAGACACAGTCCCTGGGCAGGTGATGGGCAGGGGTGGGTATGATGCAGTGGTCATCAAGGACCTTTGATATATGTCCCTGCTGCAGAAAGGAAGAGACCAGCTTCAGAGAGAGAGGAGCAAGCCCCTGGCATGCAGAAACTTTAGGGGGATCTGCTCCCCCAACTCTTTCACATTGAGTTGGTTGCAAGGTTGTCATGGTCTTAGCAGACTTTGAATGAAGAAAAAGCTCTCCACAGCGTCTGTCACTGAGTCCCTGGCCATGGCATTATTCAATGAAAACCAAACTAGAACAATGGACCATGGTATGTACACAGGAGAATGACATGGAAGTGCAAGAGAATATGTTCAGAGTGAAAGATCTGGCTTTGCTAGTAACTTTCTCTCCAGACTCTTCAGGACACAAAGGATGCCCAAATTGTAACCCTCTGTCCATACACCCAGCGGTGACAGCTGCAAGAACCCTACACTCCAAACATTTTCCATCCACCAGTGATGGCAGTGTTCTTGTCATTTTTTCCCTTTCCAGACAGAGTGAATGGTTGGCCAGGGCACTTCCCCTTCATTGCCAATTATGTTCCCTCTTCCCAACAAGCAAATTGTTGTCACTGCAACTAGTATGATGCGCAGCAGGGAAAGGAAAAGGTCCAATTTGAATTTGGCAGCTGATTTAAAACTCACTCATGGTAAATTGTTCATGAGCAACAATATTGCTCTCCAAACAATGACTATTAGAAAGGAGTGTTGACCATATACCAGTGAATCTAGGCAGCCCTGTTTCTTGGCCTGTGCAAAATGACTTGCTGAATGAAGTTCAGTTCCCAATCCACAGGTGGCCACAGTGCAAAAAACAGGGACATGATCATGGGATTGGCTCCTGGGCTGGTAAGGATTCAAAGACTGGAGGACAAGAGAGATCTAATTACCCATTTATTTGTAGACAGGATTCCTCCAGCTCACTGGTTTCCCACCTATCTACCACGGGAGGCTGCACCTGCAGCTCTCTATGTGTTACGTGGGCCACAGCCACACAGCCCTGAGGCCATCACATGGATCCCACCTGTGTGCTGATGGGTCTGAAAGTGGGTTGGGAATCCCTGGCTCATGGGTATGACAGATTGATCATGTGTGATGTGTTTAGGAAGCTTGCGCTGATGGTACATGTAATATACCTGCTCCAGGGATAAAAGGTTAAGTCAGCTTCCAGGACTAGCAATCCAGGATCTTTGACCAGCACTGTCAGAAATTAAAAACTTCTCTATCTACAGAGATGATGCCTCTGTGTTGAAAGGAATTGTGTCTCTAGAACTTTCAGAGGTGTCCTCATGTGTTGGCCTCATAGATAGGAAAGGTGGTATCTCAGTGAAAGAGCAGGGCTAGGTCTTGGGAGACCTGGGGTCAGTTTTCTATTTTGCCATGGACTTTGTGAGTAATTTTGGCACTGGGAGGATAAATGTTTAAAAGATGCATTCAGACACTATAGCCTTGTGGGGGTTCGTGGGGGGAGAGGATATAAGAAGTACCTAAAATAGATTATGGGCAGTCTCCAAAAGTGGGCAGGGAGAAAGCCAGTATCTACCCAACCGGCACTCCCTGGTACATGGCTGGCCACAAGTGCAGTTTTTGTGCTCACCTGTATTGAGGCTGACTGCAGGTTACCTCTGCCTGTTATCAGAGGACTGTCTGACTGAAGTAGCGATCAGCCGTGGGCTGGCCTGAAGCCACCCCAGCTGTGTAAACAAGTTATGGGATAGTTAGGCCTAAGTCTTCTGTGTATTTGAAATACAGAACAACAGTGTTTCCTGCCCCATCCTGCTTCTGGATGTGTATGCCCCTGGGAGCGAGGGGGAGTTATAAACAGCTGGAAAGCATTGCTTAAGTGAACAGTCTCACCTGTGGAACTTGGCCTTATGGATGCCCGGGGATTCCCTGTGCTGGAGCAGCAGCTGCTATGAGCCCTCTAGGACAAGGACAAATAGCCCAGGACAGTCCGTGGCAGAAGGCGTGTAAGCATCGATTCTCACTTGCCTGTTGCTAGCTTCCTTGCTTGCTTCTCCATGGTGGGAAGCACGTATCTAGTAATGGCTGAGGAGTGTAATATGTTCTAGCAATAAAACCTATTATATCCGTACACCTGGCATGGTCTCATTGAGCGTATCCGAGCCCCACTTTGCCCGACAGCCTGTTCTTGGCTAGCACTGGTGCAGTGTACAGATCAGTGCTTGGCTATGCACTCTGGCAGTGGTACGGAGAGATAAGGTGCTCAATGCTGTGCAAGATCCCAACATATTCTCACTCAGACGCTGTCTTTGGAAGACTGGTAGAGAAAAGAATTGCTTGTTGCACTCTGGGGATATGCGCTGGCAGCTGGCATCTCCTCATTCCCTCCTGAGCAGTGGAGAGCGGGTAGGTGTCAGTAATTGCACTGGCAGTCAAACCCGCCTAAGCACCATTAATAATAAGTTTCACAACTTCTGAGGACTATAGAAAGAAACAAGGAAGTCGTCTGCAGTGCTGATCATGCCAGCAGATTGTGGAGGTGGGTTCCAACAGCTGGCACACTTCAGATCTCATGTGGCAACAGCACACACCACGTCCCAGTGTGCCACACCGCCTCCCTTCCTTTCCTGTCTTTCTCTTGTTCAGATTGTCGTTTGCATCCTCAACATGCAGCTAGTTGATTTCAGACAGATGGGAGGGAGGAAAGGATGTGAGGGGCAGTTTAGCAGCTGAACTGACTGTCTATTGCTGCTACAGGGACTAGATCCCACCTGAAAGATGAAAACAACAAACTTTTAGTGTTGTTCCAGTTCACTTAGGCAACATTTGTTACCAGAAGTGTGTTCTCAGCCTCTGGGAGGGGCTGCAGTGTTGCCACTACTACAAAGCCTGCATCCAATGATCCATTTAATTTTTCCATCCATGTGCAGAATAATTTTGTTTTGCGCACCAAGGCATGTTCAGATGTGCACCACCCATAGAAACACAAGCTGCCAGCTGCGGGCACAGAGGGCGCTCTGCAAATCAGCTGGGTGGCATTTGAATCTCTCCTGCTTGGCCACCCAAGCACTCAGCTTATAGGGAACACTGCGTGCAGCCATGTGCTTTTTGTACCAGGATCTCCGCTGGCTTTCACAGTTCTCAGGAAGGATTTATGTGGATCAGTACCTGGATAGGAGATCTCCCAGGAGAGCTTGCACTGCTGCAGGGAATGGGATCAGGTCTAGTGCTGCACAAATAGTTTTAAATGGCACACATGAATGTTTGGTTTCTCAACAGGGAGTCAAGTCAGCCACATTTCTATCTGTTTTTCTTCACTTTCCTGATAACATTTACGCCAAGGGAATCGAACATAGGTATTTGGGCATGAACAGGAGGATTCCCTATCTTCTACTTGTTTCTGAAGCATCCAACCCCATCAATAATGTTTCTGTCTTCCAGCCAGAAAGAATACCATGCCATTTTCAGAGAACCCATTGCATACTGTGAGTAACGCACAACAGACACAGCATACACAAATAGCATGGGGGGCATTCATAGGCTGAAATAGGTTTACATAAAATGTTCATCAGACAATTACAGTTAATGCATGGATTACTAAAAGCCAAAGCTGGTTTAGAAATAATTCTCAGACATGCACAAAAAAGGGTTAATTCGTCATCTAAAATGCTTGCTGCTGGAGCCAGTCTAAAGAAATAAAATAATGACAATTGCATGGAATTCTTTAGCCTTTTTTTATTGTTGTTAAAAGGTCGATGGTTTCCAGCCAACTCTATTTCTTCCTAATGGTTCACTCAGCCATGAGACACAGTCACTGGGACAACTCAGCCTTCTTCGTGGACACTAAACCAATTCCCCAGTGTGGCTCATGGAGAAGTTGAAGACATCATTTTCAGGATGTCCACTTCACATTTATGAAATGTCCCATGATATGGTTCACCAGAGTCAAGCTGGGAATTCCAGAGAGGAGGACTTCTTCACTTCGGCTACGTCTACACTGCACCATAACCTCAAAACAAGCTACGCAAATTGCATAGGTCTGCGGTATCCAATGTGTTTATACTCACCACATGTGGCAAACAGGACACTGTGGTGTGGTGATTCCCGGGCTCTGGAGCTGCATGCGGCTCTTAGAGCCTTTAAATATGGCTCCTCAGCCCTCTGCCCGCTCTGTGCATGCACCACACTGCTGCTCATGGCGGTGGCAGCAACCCCTGCAGCTCCGACCCTGGCATGGATCCTGCATGGCTCCAGTGGCCATGGCTCAAGCAGCGTGGCAGCTCCAGTGGCCCAGGCATGATTCCAGCAGTGGTGGATCTGCTAAAGCGCTGGCATTTACCTGGGGAGTGGTACCAGGATCTGGGTAAGGGGGAGGCCATTCTGTTAGAGCAGGGAGGTCGGGGGGTGCCTGGCTCTGGGAAACAGGAGGGCATTTATTTAGAACGGGGGCTGGGGGAGGGATTTTATTTATAGTGGGTGGAGGACTGTGGTGAATACGCAAGGACAACAACCACAAGTGTGACAATCCTTGAATTACTATTGGAATCCACTGGCGTGCTTATGTCAAGTACATTTCAAAATAGGCTATTTCGGCATGTGGCACTGTCTAAACAGCACCACAGGCCGAAATAAAGCCCATTTCCAGGCATCCCTGTACTCCTCATGTGATGGGGTATACAGGGATGCAAGAATAGCGCACCCAGGATCTTGAAAACTGTTTTGAGACAACGGGTGTGTTGCTTAGATGCAGGCAGCTATTTCAGGATACCAGTATATCCTGAAATAGCACCCGCCATGCTCGTGTAGCCTTCCTGTCCTGAACTATGTGGAAGTGAAAGGCAGCTGGATTCGACCCCAGGGACTGTAATTAGCTGTGTACCAAACCACAAGGACATACTCCAAACCCAGGTGTGCTTGAAGTGCCTTCTACAAAACATCCAGAAAAGGGGAAAGGTTCAAAAGCTGGATGGAGTGAAGTCAGGCAGCATCCAATGCAAGGCACGGAAAGTCTGAAGTTAAGTTAGTTTCATTCCCCCACCCCAACCCCCGGCGCACTGCAGTGAGAAGCCAAACACCAGTAACGGCGGAGAAGGGGAGGAGAAATAAGAAGGAAGGGAGAAAGAAATGGTTAATGGGGAGAAGTAATCTGTGGAGGTAAAACAGCCTGGACAAACAGGATAGGTAACAGGATAATAATAGGTTCTGTGGCCATGGTAGGTCACATCTGGTTCAGGATCTGACTGGCAGAGGGCCTCACTAACAGTTGTGTGGGTGGTCCCTTTTGAAAGGTGGGAGTGTCATTCCATATCACAAATGCCACTGTCACAGCAGGTCCCTAATCTCTGCACAGACACCAAATATTGATTTGGCCCTAGTGACTGATTTCCTCTTTCTCACCCCTAGATTGTGCTTACCCTAGAACAGCTATTTTCACCCTTTTCTTTCATTTGCCGTTCTCTGCATATTTCTGAATGGTACACACCCCTCTGGAGCTCACCAACATTGTCTGAAGAACCCCGTGGTATACAGGCTAGAGGCTGAAAACAAATACACCCGAAAACTTTCTTCTCTTTCTCAACACTGGTGCAACTGCACTGGTTTTAGCCCCAGAGTCAGAGCTGGCATAGAGTCCAGGTGCATTGGGCATGTCACCTTTTGCGTGTGGCTTCTGCAGAGCAACATTCTACAGATGCAGCTGTAGGCCTATGTGATAGGGGCATGCACCCTACACTCAACCCAAAGGGGTTAATTTAGGCCAGATGAGCCAATTAACTTATTAGGTGGCAGGCTGGGAGAATTAAGGCTGAGAGGAAAACGGTAATGAGGGGGGAAGCTCACCAGTGTGGGAACAGGTGCAGCTCCTATGAACCTTGGGAAGTGATCATAAAGGGGCTGCAGAGAGCATTCTGCTGTTACTTTCTGGGTAGAGAGGTGTGTTGGGGATGAGAGTGGGAAATCCACATTATTCCCAGGAGGAGAGAGTTTAATGTGGCAAACCTTGGGGGAGTCAAAAGGCAGGAAAGGCCAGTGGGAAATGCAGCAAAGAAATAAATAGTATACAGGCCTCGGCTGCTAATTAAGGGCTTCTAGGCTGAAGCCTGGTATACAGGGCAGGCCTGCATTCCCCTGTGAGCCACAGAAGAAGTAGCACTTGTGGAACAGTCAGCAGAAACCCAGCTTGAGATTCCCTGGTACCACAGAAGGGGAAAACAGCTAGTGACCTGGCCAGAGCCAGAGGGCCAGGTCACAAAGAGGAGGCTGCAGTGCCTGATGTAAGAGTGGGGCCACAGAGAGAGGGGGAGAGAGAGAGAGGTAGGTAGGGGCAGGGTGTGCAGCAGGAAGCAGAAGAGGACCTCAGACCTGAGAGGAGTTAATCTCTAGAGCAGACACTAAGGCTACGTCTACACGTGCCCCAAACTTCGAAATGGCCATGCAAATGGCCATTTCGAAGTTTACTAATGAAGCGCTGAAATGCATATTCAGCGCTTCATCAGCATGCGGGCGGCAGCGGTGCTTCGAAATTGACGAGCCTTGCAGCCGCGCGGCGCGTCCAGACGGGGCTCCTTTTCGAAAGGACGCCACCTTCTTCGAAGTCCCCTTATTCCCATGAGCTCACGGGAATAAGGGGACTTCGAAGTAGGTGGTGTGCTTTCGAAAAGGAGCCCCGTCTGGACGCGCCGCGTGGCTGCAAGGCTCGTCAATTTCGAAGCACCGCTGCCGCCCGCATGCTGATGAAGCGCTGAATATGCATTTCAGCGCTTCATTAGTAAACTTCGAAATGGCCATTTGCATGGCCATTTCGAAGTTTGGGGCACATGTAGACACAGCCTAAGAGGCATCTCTTCCTGTGAGTGGAGCCCGTGATAGTTCAGAAGCCATATCAGGGCTTCCTCTGTGATGCTGTGGCTATAATCCCAGGGTGGGCAAGAAATAGCACACAGGCTAGTCATGGTTTACCCCTGGAAGGCCACAAGACGCTTTATTTACCTGAGTGGGGTGGGCCAGGCCACCACTTCCCGCAGCTCCCATTGGCGGGGAATAGTGAACCATGGCCAACAAGAGATGCAAGTAGCTATACCTGCAGACACTCAGATAACTAAAACATCTAGTGGCCTGCCAAGTAACCCTGGTGAACTGTGCGGGCCCCCAGGCCACTTATTGTCCACCCCCCATGTAATCCAATTCCCCTTTGAATCCATATTTGAGACACTATATTATGCCATGTTTGATTGTTTGCATGTTTGTACCACAGTCGCACAAAGGACTGTTGTGTCTCAAAGCCTCCAGGTGAAGACAGAGTGGAGAGGAGACTGCGGGGGATGGGTGGCACTGCTACAGCTGTTTCCATAGCTGCCATTTGTGCTGGGGGCCCATTTACACCCTGCGTGCAAACAGCCCTTGCTAAAATGACTGCATCTCTCCTCCCCCAGGGCAGGCACAGCAGGCAGTCAGATTGATGGTCATGTTTAGTTTATAGCTCCTTCCTCACTTTCATGCACGCTGCAGTAACTCTCCTTATTTTTAGACTAAAATGTTGGCAAATGCATAAATATCTCCAGTCACCAGACAGCCATTTTGGTTTGGCACTGCCTGCAAACATTGCTCCAGCCAGAGCCTCATGCAGTGTAATATTTTCATGAGTCCTAGGGGATGGGCAGGCAATTCACACATCATAAATTCCTGTCATGCTCATGCTAACATATTCTCATCATTCACAAGCAAAGTCTACTTACTCTGAAGAAATATGGGATGTAAAAGAGTCTGTGGGTAAGACAATGTACAGGCCTGTAAATCATCCTGCACTGAAACTTGGGGATTCATCAGTCCTGATTCTGCTCCAAAAGAAAGCAATGCAGTGAGGTTTGTGCACATGAAAAGAACAACACCCTGAAGGCCTTTGAGGTTCTTGAAAGCTAAAATCTGTAGCTGGGAGTCAGTATAAACAATGCACAATCTTCAACGTGCCTGTTGGAAGCTTAGTATACAGGATTCAGTATTAGGTAGGGAATAAGTTATGCAGCATAAGGAGCAACATTCCTTTGGAGAAGGTGTATGTTGCTCTTTTCTTGGGGAAGGACCCTGATCACTGCGTGTTTTCCATGGCACCCAGCCCTCTGTGTTTTCTTGGTTCTGAGGACCAGCTTAACTTGCTTAGTGCTAAAGAAGAATAGGATAACTAGCGAATTCAGGAAAGGAGTATCTATTCTCCTAGCATCAGCTATGTCACAGTCTGCAGAAACTGCTCAGCATTACCAGGGACTAGTTTTCTATGCCCCCAGGAGTCCCTGTTCACTGCTCCATACTTCTCCATCTCATTCTGGTCTAACAAAATGGTATTTGCATTAATAATATACCTGATATCTCTCAGAGTACAGAGCTGAAGAGCTGCAGAAAGCAGATTTGGCTGAGTTCTTTGACATAGCCCCTGTCCATAAAGGCAAACAGAGTTCAAAGCAAAACCCAGCTCTGCAGAAAAGGGGAAGGGATCAGAGCTCTATGCCTGGCTTCCAAAGGAAACCAGGTGGACTGTGGGGTTCAGCCCTTGCGAGCAGTGAGAAACTAGAGCATTAGAAGTGTCATCCAGGTCCAGTCATTTTCACAACTGAGAAGGGTAGGCATTTCTGTGAAGCCTCTGATGTGGGCTGTAATCCTATCTCATCTGCAGTAGCCTCTGTCCTCTCCCCCTCTCAGTCTCTGTCACTGCAGTGAGAAGAGGTCATCCAGGCTGTAAAATCACATGACCCAAAGCGATCTCTGAATGTAGCCCAAAGCAATCAGCAAACTGCTTCCCTCTATGGAGAGAAAAATGTTTCTTATAAAATCACCCCGTTAATTCCTTCCTCTTTATGAGCCCTCCTCTCCATGCATCCCTGCTCACTACACACATATCTGCAACAGTCACCAAGCCAGGAGGGCTCTAGTCTGCAAAGTGGTGAATGCTCAGAGGGAAGTGGGGGAGGGCCAAATACCAGAGCCAGTCTGGGCCAGTTCATGGCATTTTTCACAGGGGGAGGCAGTGCTCATGGGCAAAGTCTTTTCGGATACCTCCATCTCTTCAGCAGTTCCTGCCTCGCACGCTTTGACTCTGGGCAGCTTCTGATTGCTAACTGCAGCTGTTGTGGTGCCTGACAGCCTGGTTCAGGAGTCAGGGCTCTTTGTGCTGGGCGCTGTACAAATAGCATGCAAAAGTCAGCTCTTGCCCTAAAGGGTTCACAAGCTGTCAGGGGTAATGTTGTGGCCAGAGTGTTGTAAAGGTGTGGATAGCACCTCTGACCCACCCTAGCACTGGAGGGCAATAACATGTTAGTGGGGTCAGTATAAATGCAGCCTTACACATGACTTAACGGCAGTGAACTGTGCGTCTCTCCTCACACGGCCTGTTTTTCTTCGCCGACAGAGCAGAAAGGTAGGGTGTCGCCTACTCGCCCCTCCCTCTGGCCTCAGCAGCTTCATTGCCTCACCTCCCTATGCACTTTGGGAGCAGGGCCAGCTTGGACTGGTCACGGAGCACTGGTCCTAGTGATAGGCAGTGAAGCCAGCACATGCTCACCCCACAAAACCAGAGGCAGGACAAGAGCATTTTGAGTGGTGGAGTGGTGGCAAGTCCTGAAACTGAAATGTACGGAGTGCCATCTTAAACATGGGGAGCTGGAAGGGTCAGGGCAGAAGGGGAACTTGAGGCACACACTCTACAAGGGGAGTCTGGGGAGCTACTGAGGCACAGTGGGGAGTGGGAGAGGCAGCTGCCTTCCAGATTGGAAGGGGGTCCTAGTGCTAAGAACAGCCGTGGGTCATGCCTATTGTTTCAGATCAATGGTCCATCTAGCCCAGTATCCTGTCTTCTGAGAGTGGCCAGCAGCAGATGCTTCAGAGGGAATGAACAAGACCATTTATTCATAGAATCATAGAATGCTAGGACTGGAAGGGATCTCAAGAGGCCACTGAGTCCAGTCCCCTGCCCTTATGGCAGCCCCAAGAACTGTCTAAACCATCCCTGATAGACATCTATCTAACCCATCTTAAATATCTCCAGCTTCCACAACCTCCCTTGGCAACATATTCCACTGTTTGACCACCCTGACAGTTAGGAACTTTTTCCTAATGTCCAACCTAAACCTCCCTTGCTGCAGTTTAAGTCCATTGCTTCTTGTTCTATCCTCAGAGGCCAAGAAGAACAAGTTTCCTCCCTCCTCCTTTTGACACCCTTTTGTATACCTGAAAACCGCTATCATGTCCACCCTCAATCTTCTCTTTTCCAAACTAAACAAGCCCAATTCTTTCAGCCTTTCTTCACAGGTTACATTCTCTAGACCTTTAATCATTCTTGTCGCTCGTTTCTGGACCCTCTCTAATTTCTCCACATCTTTCTTGAACTGCGCTACCCAGAACTGGACACAATACTCCAGCTGAGGCCTAACTAGCGCAGAGTAGAGTGGAAGAATGACTTTCTTGTGTCTTGTTCACAACACACCTGTTAATGCATCCCAGAATCGTTTGCTTTTTTTGCAACAGCATCACACTGTTGACTCATATTTAGCTTGTGGTCCACTATAACCCCTAGATCTCTTTCTGCTGTAGTCATTCCTAGACAGTCTCTCCCCATTCTGTATGTGTGACACTGATTGTTCCTTCCCAAGTGGAGCACTTTACATTTATCCTTATTAAACTTCATCCTGTTTACCTCAGACCATTTCTCCAATTTATCCAGATCACTTTGAATTATGACCCTATCCTCCAAAGCAATTGCAACCTCTCCCAGCTTGGTATCATCTGCAAACATAATAAGCGTACTTTCTATGCTAATATCTAAATTGTTGATGAAGATATTGAACAGAAACGGTCCTAAAACAGACCCCTGTGGAACCCCACTTGTTATACTTTTCCAGCAGGATTGAGAACCATTAAGAACTACTCTCTGAGTATGGTTATCCAGCCAGTTATGCACCTACATTATAGTAGCCTCATCTAAATTGTATTTGCCTAGTTTTTTTATAAGAATATCATGCGAGACCGTATCAAATGCTTGAGTGTTTATTGAGTGATTCATCCCCTGATCATCCACCTCCAGCTTCTGGAAGTCAGAGGTTTACAGCCATCCAGAACATGGGGTATGTTCCTGATCATTTTAGCTAATCGCAATTGATGGACCAAACCTCCTTGAAGATGTCTAATTATTTTCTGAACTCTGTTACATTTTTTGGCTTATACAACAGCCCCTGCAATGTGTTTTGCAGGTTGACTGTGTTGTGGGAAGACTTCCTTATGTTAGTTTTAAACCTGTCACCTATTAATTGCACTGGGTTACTGTGTTATTTGAAGGAAACTTTCTCCAGAACAGTCATTAATGTATATCCCTCTTTCATAAACCTCTGGAGTTCTCTCTTTTGTAAGGTGAAGAGTTCTGGTCTTTTTAATCTTCCTCACTCCTAATTTAAGCTGTTCTACACTCCTAATTCTGTTTGTTGTGCTCCTCTGCACCTTTTCCAATTCTCTCACATCTCTTTGGAGACGGAACGTCCAGAAGAGAACACAGGTGTGTACTATGGGGTTTCAAAGTGACGTTATGATATTTTCTGCTCACATCTCACTCATGGGGGCAGCTGCTCTCAGCCCTGTTACCCTGCTTCCTGTCTCCTCCCCAGCGTGATCCTGGGCACTGTGGCAGCCACTCCAGCCCTTCTGGGTCTCTAACTTCTGCCCCAGCAGCCGCAAAGCCCCCTCTGGCCTGAGCAGTTTAGCTCACATGGTATATGTGAGATTGCTGAACGTGCATGCAGTTTATAGGGAACATTGGTCCCCAGAATATGTAGCAAACAACTTGCTTAAGAGTGACACGCAGGGCCAGAAACATAGATCAGTCCCCACAATATTTCCAATGCAGGGATACAAGCCGCCTCATCCTCTGCCTCCCTGCCCCCTCTCCCCAGTTCTTCTGTCCTGCATAAAGCCCATCACAGCTGGCCCAGCCCAGGCTGCTAAACCAGGCTGCTAAACCAGAATGATTATCCCCTGATCTTACTTGTCACAAGCTAGGACAGCCAACTCTATGGGGCAGGGGCATCTTTTTTATTATATCTGTGTACTATCACAATGGGTCTTACAAGGGAAGCCCGGAAACCAAGTTTCTTGAGGGTTTGTGGGTACTGTTACCATATTAAGTAAACTGAACGTGAGAGAGGTTGAAGTGATCACTCGGAGAACTGGGAATACAATCCAGGAATCATGTGTGGTACACAGGGAGGCTAACCTCCAGCCCCACCCTTTCCACATGAGGCTCCATCCCTACCCTCCTTTTCCTCCCTCTCCCCTACCACAGCCACAAGCTCCACCCCCTCCTTCGCAACAGCTAAAGGAGCCCCAGTGAAACCACCTTGATCCTGAGCCGCTTTCTGGCCCCCAAGCACTGGCCTGCCCCCTCTGCCTTCCAGCCTGACCACCAGAGCACACACCCAACCTCCTGGCTGCCAGCCAGGTAAGCCCCACCTCCATGCTACCAGCCCAAGCTGAGCCCCACCAGATTCAGGGTAGAGGGGGAGCCAGGGAGGGGGCTCTTGTTGGGCCATAGGTGGGGAGGCTTAACCTCCCTTGGTTTGTGATACCTACTGCCCATGCCTGGAATCCTAATGCACTTATTTGTTTCCTGCCTTACCTACCAGAAACACTCCTTGTTTTGCAGAGGCCTTTGCACAAGCAGAATCTCCCATGGTGCAGGCAAGAGGAGAATGGTCTCTTGCATACAGAATCTCTGCCTTGAGGGCGTCATTGCAGGCGGATGTGTCCTTCTCACAGTATTTCTGCTGAGGGTATGTAATCTCATTGTTTTGTTTCTGCCAGGCAGTTAAGGGAGTACTGTATAGAAAATAACTTCCTCTCCTATAATGATAGGCTTTGGTCATGGAGTGCTGACTGTTCTTGTTTTCTAAATGTATATGGTGCCCTAAGGGAGTATCTCTGTTTCAGTTATATACAGAGTTCTTGGTTCTGGGCTAGGGGGCTGTGAAAGGAAGGCTGGTGGGTTCTTCCATGCCTCATGAACCCTGAACGAACGATGCCACTGCACAGCCGGAAAAGAAGGGCCCTCAGGCCTGCTGGGGTGGTAAATTTATTATAAAGCAATGAAATATAAGTAGCAAAGCTACTTTAGGAAATAGTTTGCTTTACTAAGACTTTTCTCCTACCTCCCACCTTAACATGGAAAACAATTAGCGGTTGGCTGCCCCTCTGAGACATCTGAACATGGAAGGATTTGACATTTTGAAATGGGATGTTTCTAAGTGGGTTATTTCCCCAAGAGGAGATGCTTCCTAGAGATAAAATAGAATATGATCATTAGCTTATTTGCTATGTATATTGTAGTAATACCTCAGAGCCATTGTGGACCAGATCTCCATTGTGGTTGGTGCTCTACAGGGTTAGGGATTGTCACCTTCATTCATTTCATACTAGAAGTGCAGTTGTCCTAAGACAGGTGACTTTGCAATGATCACCCCATTGGATTCGATCTTTATTCTTTCTCATTAGCTTCCCCAGCAAAAGTACTCAGCATATAAGGCAGACACCGATCGTTGTAAAACCAAGCTGTGTTCTTTCTGTTTGTGACGCCATCTATACCCATTCCGCAATCAGCAAGTAAATGATATATGATGCAGAATAGAATCCAGCTCAGTTTCCCTTAGCTGTTTAGTGTCTGTGGAACTAAGTTAATAGTGAGTACACACTTAGTTTTGCCAGGAACATGAGCAATATGATTCACAAAGCTCGGGTATGTGAAGTTAGTTGCAGTTTTTACCAAGTTTTTTGTCACTACAATGGCTTTAAAAGGTGCCTTTAACTATAAGTTTTGTATGACTGCGTACTTTATGTACCTATTCATTTGTAAACAGGTATTACCACAACATTTCAACATTTTCCCCTTTTAGTCATTGGGCTTTAAGCTCCTAAGGTAAGTGGGGGGAGTCCAATCTCATTCAGGGAGGCGCAGAAAGCTCCCCCATCTTTTGGGTTGTTGAGGAAGCAAAGGATCTGTGGGGCCTTTAGTGTGTCTGTGCTGCTGTCAGATGAATTCATTGTGAGAAGCCTGTGTACAGCACTGCAGTGACATTCATTAGCCGGCTAAGTGACATGGGAAGTTATACCTCATGGGACTTCCTGGGGTAGGGGAGGCCTGTTCAGTATAAAGTTTCCCTGGTTTTGAAAACATAAATCTTAAATGTGCTGAGAGTGCTGAGCAGATCCCGTAGTTGAAACTCCACGAAAGAGGAACAGGCTAATTGCACACAGCTCTGATGACTGTCGTGACTATGCAAATACGTTTTCTTCTGTACACATGCAATGCCCTTTGATTTCCCCTACAGTCATTTTTTTAAAAGTTCTATTTCTTTTCACTTGCATGAGTCATGGCACCACGAGTCAAAAGAGCAGAGCCTGCAATACAAAGGGTGGGTCCTCAGTCACCTGAGTTCCCCTACTAGTTTCTGAATCTTTCTGGAAAAACTTTGATAAATCTCCTTGTTAGCTCCAGCTCAGCTTCCCCAGACAGGCTGCTTTTGAACCTCTCTGAGGTTGCTCTAAATTGCACCAGGGCTAACTGGGATTCATAAGGAAGAGATGGCTCTGCCAGTGTAATGAAGTTTTCAGATGTCAGCCATACTCTGCAGCCATCCTTTCAAACTAGCATTGGACACAAAGAAAACTTTTTGGCAGGGTGTAATGCACAAAACATCTTGCCATAAGGGATCTCAAGAACCGTGGAAGTCCTGGTTTAACACTCCGTATATGGCTCTCTTCTTAACACTCAGGGTGAATGGCCTAACTGAAAATCTTGTAGGCTCTACAATGTCTTTTTACCTTGTCTTTTTTTCCTGGCAACCAAGCCCTTAGACAGCATCATACACTATAGTAAGGCACAAGTAAACGTCATAACTAGAGTGTGGATAAAATATCTCTGCATGTGAAAGATATCTTGCTGTATATAAAAAACCTAGCGACTTCACGACCAATAATCTTCTCTTGAATGCAAACATTTGGCTTTGTTTCTGGTGATGAAAGGCTGAATCCTGCCATATGCTGAGTACCCTCAGTTCTCAGTGAAGTCAGTGAGAGATGAGCATACTCAGCAACTGACAGAAACATTCAGTACCTGGGGGGCCGGAGCCCCAAATGAACAAATCCCAAAGCAAAAGAACATTGCAGATCATGCTGAGATAATGTTAAGAGGACAATATGCGTCAAGAAATCCAGTCTCTTGAATCCTGTGAATGGGGCAGAGATGGTTTCTTGTGCATTCAGAGTCCTTATATGGTAAATATGACCTAATATTAGTTGCTCAGATTAAAGACGACTTAGACAGATAGCTGGTATTACCTCTGGATGTAGCAGGCAGAGCAGGTATTATTAAAGTGAAGGGCCTCCTAAGATTTCACCTTTGTTATTATTATTATTATTTATTATTACAGTGCTGAAAACTATGCTGGGCTCTTGGGCACCATAGAGAATGTTAACTGGACAAATATTTTGCAGGATACCTGCACAATCAGTTTCTCACAATGCAAGGGAGAGAATTCCAATGGGAAGCAATTGTAGGCAGATTCTACACCTTCACAATCACCAGTCAAACTAGCTCGCGTATGGTCAGCAGACAAGGATAAGTCTATCTTTGTGTACACACAGCTTGGAGGCCTGTCCACCTTCTGCTCGTACACACAAGAGCGCTTGCAAACAATCTATGTGACACAAGCTTGACCTCTGGTGCCCTTCGAAGATGTTCCCGCTGACTGTCACAGCACAAAAAAAGATGGATTTGTTCTGAGTGTCAAACAGCTCCACCAAAATGTCTCTCCAGTCCAGAAGCGAAAGTGCTGCACTTGTAGTATGGCCAAAGAAAATAAAAGGAATTGGAGGTGGAACAAATCACAGCTCAGACTTGACAGTCGTGAGAGTGGCTCAAGGAGCCAGCTGACAGTCTATTTGCAACATTCAGACAAGGACAAATGTCACAAATGCTGCATCCGGCCAGGGCATCAACCTGTCACCCATATGTTGATGATATCTTTACAGAATAACTCTTCTCCAACCAGCCCTATCTCCCGCTGTACAATTATACATCATCTTCTGTCCCTCCTCACAGATAATAATACCACAGCAAACACCTGTGGTAGATGCTATGGCAAAAACATGACTTCCTACTGGGTTATAATAATGTTTGTCATCACTTCCATGCCAAGCTGTGTATAACAATTGCTACAGCAAAGGAAACATTGTATCCAGGTGAATGTATACCTGTATTTGCCTGCTTATCTTCCCCTGTGTGTGTGTGTGTACCTATTAATCTGTGTACTTAATTAACATTTATTTCATGTGCATCTACCTGCAGATGCCTTTAAAATATGCATAGGTCACTTAAATATAAAATCAACTTGTAAACTGAGCCAATTTGGCCTAGAAATTAAGCAAGGGTTAAACATAGAGGCCAGGATTTTTTTACACTCACTTTTTTGTACTCTAATTGTACTTTAAGATACAAATATCCCAAATAATAAAAACTAATCCATAAACATAACAGATAAGGCAGGATTGTTCCTAACCAGATTATTTTTCGCTGCTTTCCAAGGAGCAATGGATAATATTAAAGAGCGTCTGATGTTGTTTGGAAAACTCTGCTAAGCCTTCTCTGTGAACACAATGCTGCTTCTAGATCAGCTGTCTTGTGCAGTTATCTTTCTGAATTAATAGAGCTGTCATGGTTGGAGGCCTGTTTGCTTCCCAGACTTCTTTCTCAGTGCACTCCTTCAGGTCTTAGGCCCCATGCCTTTGTCTCTCTTTGGGACGGAACTGCCTGATTCTCCCACTCTTAGACTAGGCCCTGCATGACAGCACCCAGCGCCATATCTACCAATATGCAGCTGCTTAGAGAAGCCTGAAATTTGGGAGACTGAATTGCCCCAAATTTTGTGGTGCTAAGCCAGATGCCTGTTGCATATTCGGGGGCACCAGCTCCAGCAGCCAGACCCACATGCAGGCCGGCTTTTGTATGGGTTGCACCCAGCAGGCTATCCTTAGGTGGGAGTGCAGGGTCTGGAACAACCCCTGCTCCACTCTTACTCTGTCCCACCCTTGCTCAACCCCTTCCCCTAAGCCCTTGCCTCTGCTCTGCCTTACCCCTACCCTACTTTATCCCCTCCCTGCCCCCATTCCACCCTTTCCCTCTAGCCCCCTCCCCCAAGCAATACCCCCTTGCTGTGCCCTGCCCAACCCCCCAGCTCCTGGCCTTGCAGCTCCATAGCCCTTGAGTGTAGCCCCTCTCTCCACAGACAGGTACAAGTGATTGGGCTGTGCAGGGCAGCAAAACTGGTAGGGCTGCCCTTGACAGCACCCGGTGTATTTATTGTGCTGATCCAGAAGGTTTAAATGTTTTCAGAATCTGCAGTTTGTTCAGCTAGCAGCCTATGACCAGTGGATTACCGTAACCCAGAGCATCCATCTTAAACTGCTGCAGTAGCACTGGAAAAATTTTTATAGCAGGGCTGTCAAGAGCTGTTGTACCCAGCTGGATACCCTACTTATAACTGAAAACACTTCAAGCTAGGGCATGCTGCAGCACCTCTTGCACCCCTAGTTCCAGCTGCTATGAATTGAAGCATCACTTATTTAACCATAGGGACAAAGTGTGATGTAAGAGAAAACATTGACATGCCCTTTGTCTTACCAAGAGTCCTGCCTTCCCAAAATGGAGACCAAGGCAGGCAAAGCTTCCTCAAGACACCACAAACCTCTCCAGGTCTGGGTATGAATCGGTCACCCTCTTAAATGTCAATTACCATCAAGACAAAGAAACAATGTCTTTACGTTCTAAGCCTGGCTTTTGTTCTTCCACACCACAGGGTCTCTGATGGGGACTGATTGCCCTTGTGGCAGCCAGTCAGACAGGCCCAGTAGGAGGCAAAACCAGGGCAGGAGGTGAGCACCTCTTGCTTTGTGTGTCAGGTGTCAGCAGAGCATATCTGTATCTGTCACCCTCTTCTTGGGCGCATTTCATGAGGAACCTAAGTTAACACAATATGTACATGCAGTAAACTTTACAATGCCCAGGCCAAGATACAGGGTTCATAGTTACCAGGAATGCCACACTGATCACATCTGCTAAGTGAGGCTCCTATCCATGCAGTTAGAAGCCACACAAGATCAGAGACCCAATGACTCGCACAACTGTTTGCATGAGTCTAAGGGTCCACCAGGATGAGTTGGACTGCAGGCTTGGGGCCTTAGACTGAAGGAAAGTAAGGCAAGTGATCCTGTCAAAGACAGTGGGAGTTTGCAAGTGACTCTAAAATGGGCAAAATTAAGCTCAAAAATTTCTTCCGGGTCCAAATCCTGATCCCATTGAACTCAACAGTAAAACTCACAATCATTTCAATGATGTCAGGATTTGGAAAGCCTCCCATTGACTTCAATTGACTTTAGATCAAGCCCTTAGCCCAACTGACTGCTCTGCACATATAGTCCCTGATAAAGTAGTGGGTTTTGCCGGAGTGAGGAGATCAGGATCAGGCCCTTTGAGTCATCACCCTTACCTCATGGTGTAAATGTCGCCTGCCCTAGGGTGTTTTTATTGTAATCCAGTTATTTTCACATTGTTTTCAACAAATAATTTCAATTTGTTTCAGGTGACATGAAACAGAGTTGAAAGCATCATGCCCTGCTAGGCATTCCACTATTAAGAGTTGCATTTCCTGTGTCCCAGACCATGTCACCACATAGTCAAGGAAGTGGCCACTTGTGAAACTATTAATTATTTGTTTGTCCGAGCTATAAGATCATTTAGAAATTATCTTAGGGCTTACTCCAAAGTCTAGTGAAGACAGTGAGTTTTGAATCAAGCCCTTTTGAATAAGGTGCATGTGAATTCAATAGGACTATTCACATGTTTAAAATTAAACATGTGCTTAAGTGCTTTGTTAGATCAAACCTTACTTGTCTTTGTAATTAGCTTCAGTAATTAGGAAATCTTTTGTGCTATACACTATCTTCTTTGGTTTCTTATACGTAACTATAAGCCACAGAAAACCAAAGGGGGAAAAAGCTAAAAAGAATCCTATTTAATTATATTTTTATCTCAATTTGTGTTGGTGTTTATGAGTTCCATAAGTACTTTTATTCAAGTCAGGAGGTTAATGAACAAAGTCTGAGTGGATCAATTAACCCAATACCAAGCAGGTCTTTAAAAACAATGAAGAACTGCACGCGCAGCCGCACACTGCAAACAGGAAAACTAACCCACTGACTCTGATGAAACAATTTAGCATTTTAAAACCAATATCGTTTTCTTGATTTGCTTTTCTCCCACTGATAGCAAAATTGCTTTGAAAACAAGCGTTAGACCCAGCTCTGGATTTACATTAAAATAAACAGTAATAATCTTACATTTCCTAAATTGTATTTAGTGCATTTTAATTATCTGGGTGAATAAAGTGACTGAATACAACTCCACTCAACAGTTGGAGTAAGATTCTGTGCTGTCTCTTTAAGCGCTTGCAGCCCATTAGGAGGTGGGTTAATGGGTTTTGTGTGTACTCAGTTCTGGGCTGTCCCAGACCAGAGAGACCCCTGGCAATAATATGGACTGCTGCAAGGTCTGATCTCAGGCTTAGGCTACACTAGGGAAATAAGTAAATTTCAGATATGCAGTTCTAGCTGTGGCAATTGCATAGCTAGAATCGACTTATCTGAAATCAACTTACCTGGCCATCCTCACTGAGGAAGGTCAACGGGAGAGTTTCTCCCATCGACCGCCGTTACTCCTTGCTATTGCGAGTGGTACAGCGGTTGACCGATGACCCCTGATAGATCAACTTTGCGTGTCTCTACCAGATGCAGGGTGGCTCTTCCAGGTAATGTAGAAACAGCCTAACTTCCAGCAGCCTTCCTGCCACCTTATGGGCCTAATCTCTGTGGTGCTATGTGCTGCAGCCACTTTCCTGCCATGCCCCAAATTACCCCCAGACATAATCTCTGGGGCAGGGGGGGCCTCAGGAAGCTGTTCTGCACTTAAGCAGCTGCACAAGGGTTAGCACAGGAAATTTTCAATGACACACAGCTCTACTTATCCATCACAACACATGGTCGTACCACTACTACCAAGACGACCCAGGGCTTGGACAAGATCAGCTTAAGGGTAGAGCCCCATGCAAATGCAAAATTTGTATCTACAGCACTGTCCACAAAAGTGAGCTGGGAATATTTGCATCCCCATCTGCAGAAGTGGATACCCATGAATACAACCTGGATATCCATGGATTTGCAGGGCTCTTCTTATGGGGATGAAGAACAGGTGAAGGAAGCTGAATCTGAACAAGCCCGAGAGATGCTGAGGGATAGAAGGAAGCACACTGAAAGTATGCAGCAGTCTCTTGTGGATGTGGGCACCAGTCACAGATCACCACTGCCCTCTCCATTTACAGAGTGCACTTGGATTCCTCTCTGATGCTGAGCTTTCCCATAGCAGCAGCCATGAGTTTACACTTTCTACCATCTCTGGTTGATGAGGAGACTTTATCTTATTCTGGAAGACAATGATCTGTCCTCAGTTATTGTTATCTCCTGTCTGGTCTGCAGCAAAGCAATAGGCCAGGCACAAACCCACCAACTTGTAAGAAACTCCAGGTAGTATCGAACACTGCAGTGTCTCTTTTCAGCAACACAGGTTACCGTATCAAACCATTCTCTGCTCTTTGTGTGTGTTTCCCATGGAATAATGAGTCACAGTCTTGGTTTTATCTTCAAGATGTTCAATATCCTGGGCTCAATTCATAGAAAAGATCACCGAAAGTCCTCACCTCAGGACCATGGTCAACAGTTGTGCTCCTTGAAACTTTCAGTGGAGAGGCAGATTTTTGGGGAGATCAGCCCAAAAGAGCAGAATGAATTCCCAGAGGCACTAAAGGACCAGCACAAACCTCACCGCCTTCTGCTCTAAGTGATAGCTGCATTTCTTCGATCTTCCCTCTCTAACATAAATATCTAGTTACATGTCTGTTAAAAATGAAACAAAACCAAAGCCCTGCCAGAGCACCCTCCTGCACACACAATTTTCCCTTTTGAGAGGAGGAGAGAGAGAGAAAGAACTGATGACAAATATTAGTGACGTTGCTTAAATCACCATGGGCGTGCCCTCAGTTACTGTAAGGACAAGCTGGGTGAGCTAAAATCGTTTATTGCACCAACTGCAGATGATGATGAAAGAGAAAAGATTTTGGGACACACAGAACTCTGCTTCCTCTCTGGGTAGGCTCAAAAACTTCTCTTTCTCACCACCAGTAGTAGGTGATGTAGTAAAAAAAAGAAATGTTACTTACCCACCTTGCCTCTCTATACCCTGGGACCAACATGGCTCAGGTGCTGTGGTGATGAAGATGGTGTCCGAACCCATAAAGAATGGAAGTGAATGACTGGAAATTTGGATTGATCTTTTTTTTTAATTTCCTCATCATAGATTATCACTGACAAATTATCAGAACTGTGAGTTTGTCCAGGCCTATATCTTATGCCCATCCTTGAAAACTGTGTCCTGTTTTGGTCACCCCATATCAGAAAAGATATAGTGGAACTGGGAAAGGTTCACTGAAGGGTGACAAAGATGATCAAGGGTATTGAACGGCTTCCATATGAAGAGAGGCTAAAAAGATTGTGGATTTTCATCTTAGAAAAGGGATAATTAAGGAGAACCACAATACAGGACTGTGAAATCATGAATGGTGTGGGAAAAATCAATAGAGAAGTGTTATTTCCTCTTTCACATAATACAGAAACCAGGGGTCACCTGCTGAAATGGATAAGCAGTAGGTTCAATGGAAACAAATGGAAGTACATTTTAACAAAATGCCTATTAAATGCTTGGACTTTTTGTCATGAGATTTTGTCAGGGCTAAAAGTGTAACTGGGTTTAAAACAACTGGATAAGGTCATAGAGGATAAATCCATCAATGGCTATTAGCCAAGATGGTCAGGAGTGCACGCCCAAGCTCAGGGTAAGCCTAAGCTTCTGACGATCAAAAGCTGAGAGTGGAAGAATGGGGTGCATCACTCAAAAATTGCCCTGTGCTGTATACTCCCCTTGATATACTGGTGCAGGTTGCTACTCAAGACAGAGAGGCTACTGTGCAAGATGGGTCATGGGTATGGTACCACTTACGTTCTTATGAGCTTGAAAAGGACCAACTGCCTTACCCAACAGCAATAATGAACTCAGCAACCTCTTACATGGACCAACCACTAGAGGGAGACAAAGACACACACGATCCTAGTAGATGTCACATGTACATGCTTCAGATTCTTGGGGATGGTTATGTCCTTCCTTAACCCCTTGTAGCCAGGCAGGTCCATGGACTTTTGTGAAGTGCATGAGGTCCTCCATTTCTGTTGACTTCATTACCAGATGTGAACTACAGAACTCTGAGTCAGTCTCTTCTTTCACCTCCAGGAGAAGGCCCACTGTGGATTAGAGCTGTTCAAAAAATTTACATCACAACAGGTTTCCATCAGAACCTGTGGATTCAACCAAATTAAAACATTTTTGCTAGCACACATTAGTGGTGTCAAAATGTGAACTGCAAACTGTTGAGGTACTTTGTTTTGATGCTATCATTTAAAATACATGATAATAGATTATGTCTTAAAATAAGTCAAAATGAAGGGCTTTGGTCACATTGGAATGGAAAAGCTTTGATAAGGTCAGTTTGATATTTCCAAAACTGAAATTTTCATTTCATAGGAGATATTAAAAATTTTGACTTTTCATTACAATTCTGCATTAAAGGAAAGGGTGAAAAGCTGGAGTTACTCATGGAGTAGACATTGAGAATTTTGAGCCAGCCCTTCTGCTGATCTACAGATGCCATGGACAGACTCTGAAGGGAGCCCAGGGACTCAAAAGGTCTGTTGCATGCAGACATGGCAAGCAGGAACAGGAAAAGAGGGAGAGGATGGTATGACCCTTTCTGTATTGAGTTGCCAAGCACAATAGGAAGGATCAGAATGTTTCCAGAAATCAAAACATTCATTAATATGGGAGTATGTGGGCAAAATGTCTTTACTGAAGCAAAAAGACTTGGATAACTGGGCTATGTGTTTTATATTAAGTACAGAAACATGCTTGTAAAATTGGCACCTTTGATACAGATAGATGTGCCCCTGGTTTGCATTCAGGACATATCTGGTTGGCTAACGTAACAGATTTTTACTCCTGCTCTCCCCAAGAAGTCCACAGAGCTGTGGCATTGTGATCTGGATTTGCTGCTGGCTCGTGCACACTCATTATCAAATCTGTTGGCTAATTTCCATTTGGAGATTCTTCTGTGCTAGTGAGGCGGTAAGAGGCAGACAGAATTTTTGTCCGGTCCCTGGCGGAGCTGGCATTTTGCAAGATCATCTTTCTGACTTGTGAGCAGAGAGCCCTGGAGAGGGAATAACTGTTGGAACACCTGGAGGTCATCTGTAGAAAGTCACTTCCCTGCCTCTAACTCCATATTAATCATGGGAACAGGGCTGCCAGAGCCTGTTTCTTTCATGCTGGTTCATTTCCTTCTTGGAGTCAGGGTACATGGAAACCATCTAGTGAGTGTAGCCTCCAGCTCTGAATACTCGCTAGGGGATTGTGTCTTTGCCAGGACCCCAGGAAAAATAATTAAATATTTTTAAAAAGCAGACTGTTCTTTCTCTTTGTGACTTTCCCCTGGGCTGGCTTGAGAGCTCCTGGGAAGAGGTTGTGGTCTCACTGGGGCTGTCAGCCAGCCTCAAGGTTTGAGAAGCACTGCCATGGGCTTCCCGGGGAAGCAGACAGAGTAGCAAACCACGAGTGGCGCAGCATATCTTATCTTGCAGTAAGAACAGACTTGCCTCCAAACCTGAAAGGCAAACACAAACCATTAAGCTACAGAGCTTTTGCTTTCTTTTTTGTAGTATCCTCTTTTAGGACAATAGGCTTCATTAACTGCCTGCCTGCAATTAACAGAAACAAATGCAAAAAGGACTGGATCTTCAGCTGGTGTAAATCAACTTCTCTCTCATGCTGGCAAAGGAGTTACATCTTATTAACAAGTGTCAGAGGGGTAGCTGAGTTCGTCTATATCTTCAAAAACTACAAGAACTCCTGTGGCACCTGATATGCTACAAAATATCTGTTAGTCTAAGTGTTTATGTCAAAGACTTATACATCTGATGACGTGGGTCTTTGTCCATGAAAGCTTATGCTACAAAATATCTATTTGTTTATATGGTGCCACGGGACTTCTTATCATATTAACAGTAGTTGAGCATCTTGCCCTAAGACGTAAAGATCTTAAAGAGAAGGATTATACCCACCAGAGATAATAGGGAACAGGCATGCACAAATCCCTCCTTATGCTAAAGGATTGCCCCAGGTACAGCCAGGGTCTGACCCACTTTCATCACCACCTTCAAGATGTCTTTGTGTCTCCCTAGCTTCCTTGGGAAGAGCTCTTCTCCACCAGCAGCTTTGAAATCCTCTAAAGAGGAATGAGCTGCTTAAGGCAAGGTTTTTTGGGCTAGATCTGCACAGCAGGTGAAACATCAGGGCCGCGTCTACACGTGCACGCTACTTCGAAGTAGCGGCGCCAACTTCGAAATAGCGCCCGTCACGGCTACACGTGTTGGGCGCTATTTCGAAGTTGAAATCGACATTAGGCGGCGAGACGTCGAAGTCGCTAACCCCATGAGGGGATGGGAATAGAGCCCTACTTCAAAGTTGAACGTTGAAGTAGGGCACGTGTAGACAATCCGCGTCCCGCAATGTCGAAATAGCAGGGTCCGCCATGGCAGCCATCAGCTGAGGGGTTGAGAGACGCTCTCTCTCCAGCCCCTGCGGGGCTCTATGGTCACCATGTACAGCAGCCCTTAGCCCAGGGCTTCTGGCTGCTGCTGCCGCAGCTGGGGATCCATGCTGCATGCACAGGGTCTGCAACCAGTTGTCAGCTCTGTGGATCTTGTGTTGTTTAGTGCAACTGTGTCTGGGAGGGGCCCTTTAAGGGAGCGACTTGCTGTTGAGTCCGCCCTGTGACCCTGTCTGCAGCTGTTCCTGGCTCCCTTATTTCGATGTGTGCTACTTTGGCGTGTAGACATTCCCTCGCAGCGCCTATTTCGATGTGGTGCTGCCCAACGTCGAAGTTGAACATCGACGTTGCCAGCGCTGGAGGACGTGTAGATGTTATTAGGTACATCGAAATAAACTATTTCGATGTAGTGTGCACGTGTAGACGTAGCCCAGGAAACCTGAAATAGCTATCTGCTTCTATGCAATGCACCCTGGTCTTGAAATGGTTTTTGAGCTAACGGGTATGCTATACCAGCATCCCTGTGCACCTCATTGCATGAGGAGCACAGGGATGCCTTGAAATAGGGCTTTATTTCAGCATGCAGTACCATTTACATAGGGCCTTGGAGCGGAGGCTTTCATGCCACTTTATGTCCTTCAAGGGCAGCGATGAGACTATTTTTTTTTTACGACTGTGATGAAAACTAGGTTGTTTATAACACTCCCCATTCAGCTGCTATTTTTTACCTCTCATTGTGGTGCCTGTAATGACAGTAAAAAGGTTACAGATTGTTAATGCCTGGAATATTTATAGAGAGTGGGTAGCTCTGTGGTACCCTGAAGCGCTCCACACCACTTCCCACTGTACTTTTCATTGGCCCACTCCGCTCTTAGCTACCTCTGCCTTTGCTCATAACCTCACTAACTGAGAAGCAGGTGGGAACTGCAGCCGCTCAGCCCCATCCCGGATCAAGCCCTACCCTGCAGTGAGACCGAATGGCAGAAAACCAATGAAAATAATGAATATTGAAATGATTCTGCTAAGATCAAGTGTAGTGTCAGTTTAATAGAGGATACTCTCCTAGGAGGACTCTATCCTGCTTTTGCAGGGAGGAAGTTCTTTATCATCTATAAGGTCATTTTCACCCTTGTTTTCCTACAAGAGTGTTTGTGAGCAGGATTGTAGCAACCAGAGATAATGGGAAACAGTCATGCACATAGCCCTGCTTATGCTAAAGGAGTGCCCCAGGAACAGCAAGGGTCTCACCCACTTTCCTTGCCATCTTCAAGATGCAGTGCTCTGCCTCCTGCAGCAGATAACTGCAATGCCAGTAAAGGGGTAGTTTGTGCACAGTGAGTGTCAGTAGACAGAGTGACATCTGATCTGCTCTGTGCACACTCCAGTGGAGCTGCCTTGCAATGCGCTCCTTGGATTCAGCCAGTTGTGCTGTGGAATTCAAACATCACTGAGATGACACTCATCATGCCTGGTAGACGGTAAACTCCCTGACTGGAATCATGTCCTTTGTGGGGAACTGGGTGAAATTGTCAAGGTGCCCAGCCATTCCCTATGAGCATCGTGCATCAACACAGGATGGACATATAAAGGGGAAACACAATTTAACAACAAACGTCAGCAATAAAACTGGATTCAGGTGGTGACATTAATTGCATGGTAAGGACCGAAAGTATAACTCACTAGAAATAGATTTGTTGGGCAAGATGCTCAACTACTGTTACTGTGATGTAACTCCATTGCCAGCATGAGAAAGAAGTTGATTTACACCAGCTGAAGATCCAGTCCTTTTTGCCTTTAATTGTATCTGTTAATTGTTGGCAGTTAATGAGAAGGTTGTATGGGTCGACTTAGAAATTGCCAACCTGGATCCAGAAGAATGGCCCAGCTAATTAGTGGTCCTTCATTCAGAGTGGACAATGGAAGATGATTCAAGGGAAGGTGTAAAGCCAGATAATAAACAAATAAGGATAACTTCATCTGAAAAATAATTTCAAAGGTACCTTCTTACCCTGATCCAATAATCATCAATAAAGGTGGAAGTGACTGCAATTCTTTAGGCTTTCCCAGCCACCCCATCGATAAAAGCAGCACTGGGTCATGCAGCACCTGCAGACTCTTAGGAACACAGGCATCAAAGAATCCACCCCTCATCGAAACACCCACAGCCACAAATTAAATGCTGCAGGGATGCAAACTCTGTACAGCCTGAACCAAAGGAGCATCAGCAACCCACACTTGCAATGCTAAATAAAGGCTGTGGTGCATCAGTCATACCCACCGAGCAAAGGGCAGCAGGGAATGCAGCATGCCAACCCGTGCACCCGTCCTCCACAAAGAAGGCATCCATGGATGCAAGGTCCCTTGTCTGTCTGCCGCCATGCACAAAATCAGAGGTGGCACCTCCCCCATCACTACTGTGCACAAAGTGAAGAGTGGAATTGCGTGGAGGGACTGATAGACTTTCCCTGCACACTGCCATGTCCCTCCTGTCCAAACCTGTTGGCAGCTGACAGTACCTCTAAAGATTCCTTCCGAAACCTCGGTGATGGGCTTTGTGCCTTTCACTAACAGATGGCAGAAGGCTGGTATTTTTCTGGATGAGCCAATGCTTGAAACAGCATCACTAGCTGATTGTGCGGGATACTTATTTTATTTTATGATGATTGCATTGCTGGCTCAGGAGTGCTGCCTGAGAGAGACCTTCCGCTGCAGCTGAATACCTTTGTCACATTCAGCCACGGGTAGGCTTGAGCATTCAGTACAATGGAGGGTGGGAGCAACGAGGTGGTAGATGGAAACTTGGTTTTCTTGGCTAGATTTTGTTTTAAAACCCATGCAGGTGGTGGTAAAATTTCCCATGTACCTGTCCACCAGTTGTGACCAAGGGACCCTCAATCAAAGGGCCTCACCGACAGCAAATCAATAGCACTTGCAGAGTTTGCACCTTCTGGTTTGGGGTGTGAGTTCTCCTTGAGCTGTGCTGCAAGACAGTCTCCAGGCATGCAGGTAGCCAAGTCTGGCTGCAGATTCCTGCAATGATCATGGGGGTAGATGCAAAGTATGGGGGGGGGAATAAATGATAACTTAATATCTGAGAGGTAAGTGTTAGTAATTAGTCTGCAACACTTTGATCATTAATGCATGCAATCAAATTATCATCAAGAACATTTCACCACTAGCCCCCCCACCCTTGTCTCTCTTTATTTAAAACTAGCTGGCAGACTGCAAAGGCTGGTAGCAGCTGCTGCTGCTGCACTAGGGTGAATGTTTTCAAAGGAAGCTGCTGCTCCCTAGTGTTTGAAGGATTCAAAGCTGGAGTGAAAACCAAGCAGAAAGGGAGAGATGTCCATAAAGAAAAGCTGAGCAATAAACCAGTGGGCCCAAGTAAGTCAGGATTCTACCTGGAGTGCCAGCTCTTTGTTATCTGCTTTGATATGGATCACAATCCCCATGGATATAGCTCAGGTTTTCCTCCTTTGAGTTCTTAACTGAAATTAAAAGCAGGTACTTCATTATGCATCCTCTCTCCCTGCCTCCATTTCTCTCCTCCTACAATCCTTTGGCTGGATGCCAGGGACTGCTGGCCAATTACACTCCAGGGGTTAACAAGCATTTTCTTTTCTTTTGTGTCCCCATGTCCTCAGTGTCCTAGGGAAGAATATGTCACAATTCACTCTGAAAACCATACGTGTCAAAAGTAAACTAAATGAGAACTGACTAGCTCGCTCTCTCGGTCTCTCGCCACTGATAAAAGGGAACACTAGACTCTTAAGAAAGATGTCTAAGTACACACACTGTAGCAGGGTGCTAGATGTGGGAGAAGTAAGACAGATAGTTGCATGTGCTTGGCAGTGTGATCTGTATTGGCTACAGCTGAGGTGTAGAATAAGATTCCACTGCCACTCAGGTTGAAAAAGTCTTTGGCCGATGGTCATGATAACAGTGCCCTCTGGAGTTGAGTTTTAAAAGCCAATGGATGGCTGTTTTGCTGAAGGCTAAAGCTCCTGTCCCTGGGTAGCCTGCTTCAACCAGAAAATTTGGAAAGGACAAAAACACAACTTTAACTAATTTTCCACCCCTCCTCCAGCATCTCCTAGACATGCACTTCCTGCTTCTCATCCGTATTCCTTGACTTACTGCTTTTCTCCTTTGGCTTCCCTCTTTACGTTTTTCTTGTTATTTTTATCTAATAAGCCTCTCGGTCCACTTCCCTATCTGCTTGCCTTCTCCTTAAAGACAAATGCTCTCTTCCTTGATGAGTCTAGCAACTAGCGTGTGACATTGGAAGCTCAGGCACTTCTTAGGTTCTTCCATATGGCTTCTCTCTGTCTCCTTGGAAGTTTCCAAGTGGTAGAAACTGCAAAGTGCTTCCCACGGTACTTCTGACACCAGTTTTTAGCCATAAAGAAGAAGCAACCCATTTCTATGGAAAGTGGTTTCTCCTTGAATGTGAAATATCTCTTCCTTTAATGACCATAGCACCTTATTAGAGTCTGGGAGAATCCAATTATCTATTCTGCCTTTTGGAGCATCATGAGTATTTTTGAACCTCAAAAGCAGGTGCTGTTGATTTAATCAGCTCCTGGGGTGTCCACTTCTAAGGAGAAAGCAATTAAGTATAGGTTTGAAATCTCTAGTCCAGCACTCCCTGCTCTGGCAACTTGTATAGTCCAGTATGATTTTAATTAGCTAGACGTCCGCTTATCATACGTGTGGCCAAGTTTCCTACAGTCCCATAAAGTTTATTTACAGCCACCAGTTCTGGTTCTCAGTGTTCTGTGATGTTATTTAGCTCTAATTTATCCCTAAATGTCTTCTATGAGCCCAGTAAGCAGTGGAAGTGTTGGTAATGCTGCTACACAATATTGACATCCCGTGGTTTGGCAAATTCTCTAGCTCAGCAGCAGTCAGGTCCTGAGGGTGTTCAGCCTTTACAAGAAGAAGATAAAGTTAAGGTTGGTAGGTCTGTCTCATCCAATTACTAGCTGCGTGGGAGTTTTTACCTCCAAAACAGTCGCCAATTAGGAATTCAGTAGAACTAAATTATTTCTACTCCCTGACTGAAGGCTAAATTCTGCTGTTTATATCAATATACCTCCATAGTCATATAGACTGCAATCATGAGTGCTTGGCACTCTGAAAACAAGGATATTTACTTAGGCATCTAAGTATGGTTTTAGGTGTCTAGTTTTTATCATCTAAATTTAACCATTTTGGCTTAGGCTGATTGGGACAAATTTTTGCTCCTAGTTATGCAGTTGTTATTCTAAGATATTGTAACTCTGCTAAAATTAATGGAGTTATTCTGGATTTACACTCATATAATTGATAGTAAAAATTGTGTGTGTGAAGTAAAAAAACTTTCCAGGTATTCACTGTTGATGTTTGGTTCCTATCCCATGCTAACCTCCCTTTTTCTCAAACAGAAGGAAAAAAATAACACTCCCATTTTCTCCAATGAATTCCTTTGTGTGATATTTTGTTATTGTTATTGAGAGTTTGAGCCAACTCAGCTCAGCTGTTTGAGTTAGATGAGCATGAATAAAAATACACTTATCCCATATGTTTCAATGGCACTGTTATGTGTGCATTGCTCCCAAAATAGCTAAACCTAGAAACTCACAACTCGGCTTGTTTGATAGTCCTCCTTTGAGGAAGAAAAATCAGCTCAAGTTTGAAGAGCAGTGGTTAAGTATCTGAAAAGTTGTGACTGTTTAAAAGGGGTCATTTTCAAGTATGATTCTGGGATTTTTTTTATTTTACTATTGCATTTAATGCTGGGTTTGGCAGTGTGTGCACACACTACCACAAGAGTCTGTGCACATGCTATATCTCTGCATATATGTGTTTGTCTATATAAAGAAAGAGCGAAAACTGTGTGGAATGAAAATCCATTTAGCAGAAAAATTAGCTCTCCTGAGTATTTATATTTTCTGCAAGAACTAGAAAACCCTAGTACTATAAAAATAAGACACAGAATGATCTAAACGAATAAGATATGATTTTGTGCCAAGATGTGAGGAAGGATCTATATCTTTATCAAGTTTCTCTCACTCAAGAGATGAAAATCACATGGAAGCTTGTTAGAAATTCACCCTATGCAGTATATCTTTCAGAAATACATTGTAAGGATGTTTGCCAATTTCCAAAATGAATTACCAACTCAGTGGAAGTTCCTGCCTCTTTCTTTGTACAAACACAAACATAGTGCATGCGCACACAGACTTTGGGGGGCAAATACGCACATAAACATATTGTCCCCGCTATTCCACGTGTTTGTGATTTTCTCAGAATAAGTTGCACTCAAACATTGCCCAATCAGGGCTGCACTGAAAGCTTGCCAGGTGTCTAAGGTCTGATATAGCGTGGCATACATTTGCATGTTAATAATCAGATTTCAATCACCGACATTTTAATTCAGGTTTGAAACTCATTCAGCCACCGTAATTTAGGGCACCATCTTGATGTGCCTCCTCCCTGTTCCCAGCCATCGCTACTATGCTCAGTGGAAACCTTTTAGTCTGGGTATCGACTTGTTCAGTTCTGGGGCAAGGAAGTTGTATAATTACAGAACTGCCTTCTGCCTGATAGCAGACTGCACCCTGCTCTAACTGCTGTAGCGTACTCTGTTAAACTAGCTTTTCCCCACAAACTACAAAATACACAGCTCAGGAAAACAGGAGTGCCAGGCCCTAAACAACATGGCAACCCTGTACCATAGGGTGCATTATAGGATGAAACTTTAATCTTTGTGGGTTTCTCAGATGTTAGTGTGATGGGTTTTTTACTAATAAACCTTAGACTATGTGGCATGCAGTATACAACTCAGAAAAGATGGTGCACATCATGCTGTGATCTATAGTCTCTGCTAGCAACACCCCATTATTAAAGAGGAAGGTGTCTGCATAACAGTATGAGTGGTTTCTGGAACGCACTAGTCATTCTTCATCCAAATGCTACCAAAATCAGCGAGTTGGAGTCACATGCTGTGCTCTGTTTGGAGCCATTATTGGCGCCTACCTCGGTCTCCGGTTGTAATGTTTGTCACCTAGCACACAATAAAGTAGATGACATGTAGTCTGTTCTCTCTCTCTCTCTCTGTCTCGGAAGGATGTGTTTTCTATTGTAATGTCTTTTGAAACATAAACACATGCCTTTAAAATAGCATTTCTCTCTGACAATACTCCTGAAGAGAATTGAGAATATTGTGGGGGAGATAATGCATTCCACACAATAGGAGAAGATGCCAGCAAGAGGCGTACCTGCCAGAACCCCTATTGCCTATTTAAACAATAATCCCCTTCAGAATGATGTTTTTCTATGTACATTTAAAATGTATGATATTCAGTGTGTTCATGTGGCTTTTAATAGCCTGGATAATTTTCCATACAGCTAATTCTATAAATATATTCTGTTTTGCATCTGCAATTTGTAATATGGTCCCTAAAATGAAGCACGGCACTGAGGTTTCACCTCACTTAGAAACATTCTCTTTAGCAAACAAGTCATTTCCCAAGTAACAGAAGTACTGAGATAGGTATGAAACTCTCTCCTGCTGGGATGTTTTGTGGAGGGTGAATCATGGAAGTCCCCTGGCACAGCTAGTGGTTTTCTTATAGGACCACTGTGTTATTCTGATGTTAATCAGCCAAACTCCCATTCACACAGTGGGGCAGAGTAAAGCAACCCTGCGGCATTTTGCCAAGAAAGGCTAGAGTCACATATGAGTTAGAACCACATTATGCTGCAGCAGTGGTTTACAGGAGCCATAGGCATGCCATAAGTGGCCAGGGGAGAAGTCTTCTGGCATAGGTGTAACTGCCTATAGGCAAACTTGAGCCAGGAATGTCTGGAGGTTTGTGAAGGCACCTCTACAACTTGAGCTAAAGGCCAGCTGGCTGTCAGCATAGGCTGTAGAAGACACTTATTCCTTCTCTGTGAAGGGGTCTTAGTGCCACTACATGGGACAGTTAACCACACATAGGTGTGTGGGTTACGTAGGAACACCATAACCAGCCCATCACTGTCTCTTTCACAATCCCTAGCGTAGAGAGCTTGCTGAGGATAGAGCTAGGAGAAGACAGGAGATTTGTTGGGGTGGAAGGATGTCTCTTCCTGGCACACACTAGAGATTCTTGTCTGTAACCATCCATAGGCAGCCTGTGGAAAGCTGAGGGAAAATAGGGCTGCTTTAATTTACTGCCCACATCTGGCCCAGAACCCTGATGCTGCAAAGCCCCCTTTGCCAACTTCCGCGTGGGCTGCTGCATGCGTAAGGAGAAGCCCCCAGGATAACATATCCCAAGTGACAGCTTGTAGGCCAGACATTCTGCCGGCGTAAATCTGCACCTCTCCATCCATATGGAGCAATGCTCGTCTATACCAGCTGCGGATTAGCAGTTGGGTTGTCATGAGGACTGATTCATCATTTTGGATCTCATTCTGTACCGATGAAATCAATGGGGGATTTTGTGATAGTTTTCAGTGGGGACAGAAGCAGGGACTTCCAGCGCTGCCATGGATCTGTAGTGAATGAAGTGGTCACTGAGAAATATAGACAACCAGCTAGCAAAAGCAGCTCAATTTTCAAAAAGGAAAATGATAGCCAGGGTAGGAGAGGTTAATTAAAGTTGAAAATGAAGAACAAGTCCTCAAATTCACCCCCTTTCTTGTCCTGGTATAGCTGGGCACAGACTGGGTTCTTGAACTGGAATGGAATTAGTACAGCAGGTAACTGAAAAGAGATGCTGTTATTCTGTTTTCTACATATTAGCTGCGTCTACACGTGCACGCTACTTCGAAGTAGCGGCACCAACTTCGAAATAGCGCCCGTTGCGTCTACACGCGTCGGGCGCTATTTCGAAGTTAACTTCGACGTTAGGCGGCGAGACGTCGAAGTCGCTAACCTCATGAGGAGATAGGAATAGCGCCCTACTTCGACGTTCAACGTCGAAGTAGGGACCGTGTAGACGATCCGCGTCCCGCAACGTCGAAATTGCTGGGTCCTCCATGGCGGCCATCAGCTGGGGGGTTGAGAGATGCTCTCTCTCCAGCCCCTGCGGGGCTCTATGGTCACCGTGGGCAGCAGCCCTTAGCCCAGGGCTTCTGGCTGCTTCTGCGGCAGCTGGGGATCTATGCTGCAGGCACAGGGTCTGCAACCTGTTGTCAGCTCTGTGTATCTTGTGTTGTTTAGTGCAACTGTGTCTGGGAGGGGCCCTTTAAGGGAGCGGCTGGCTGTTGAGTCCGCTCTGTGACCCTGTCTGCAGCTGTGCCTGGCATCCCTATTTCGATGTGTGCTACTTTGACGTGTAGACATTCTCTCGCTGCGCCTATTTCGATGTTGGGCTGAGCAACGTTGAAGTTGAACATCGACGTTGCCGGCCCTGGAGGACGTGTAGACGTTATTCATCGAAATAGACTATTTCGATGTCGCAACATCGAAATAAGCTATTTCGATGTTGGCTGCACGTGTAGACGTAGCCATTGTGTGTTTAAAGATAGTGATGTTTCCTTCTGGTTGCTACAGGGGCAGCTGCCATTGTGTGCATTCAATTCAAATGCAGAATGCTAATCAGTGAGTAACACACTGTGCTCCTTCTCATGAAACTTAAATTTGTTCTTTTTAGAAAAACTGTCATCTGGACAAGAACAGCGTAGAAGGAGCATTTCTAAAGGGCATGATGGATTCAGATAGCTCTTCCCTTACTCTGGAATGATTTACCTACCGACCCAATACTGACCTGCACTCCCAAAGTCCTGCCCTAGAATTTATTGTGCTGAGAGTAAAATTTGTGATGGATTATTTGGAGGCAGTGCCATTTTTTGTTTGAACCAAAATCCTAGACAGGCATGTGGAAAGGCTGTCCCTAGGTCCCATAGACAAACGCTCAGTCATTGTCAGATGAGATGGGGACCCACCAAATTCATTGCATTGCACAGGGCCATTAAATAGATGGGTAATGACTTTTTCATCTAGTGATGAAGTAAACCAAAAATGCACAGGATGGAGCTTACAGCAATGTGCTTGGAGTTAAGACTTCCAGTTTGTCTTTCTGGCTCTGTTCCTTTAGTATTATGTGACCTCATGGCTGCTTTCTGCCTTAGTTTCCCCATTTGTAATATGGGGAGAAAACTATCAAAGGGCTCTTATGAGTCTTAATTAACTGATAATGGTATAGATTTTTAAAACCTTCAGATAAAAAAGGGCTACATGGAAGATTCTGCCCTCAGTTACACCCATGTGATCCCCCTGAACTGAACAGGGAAGGTATAAATGTAACAGGTGGTAAAATTTGGCTCTACAAGAACTAGGAGCCATATTTTTTTATGAATGACTGTCTAGTCATTCGCAATCTCCTGAGCCATCCTCCATTTCTTATAAAACAAGAAGTCAGACTGTGTCCCAATTGCAGCAATAAAACCTCAAGCATGTCAGCAAATAGGGCATGGACCTTTCTGAATCATTTCAGGGATGTGCTCTCAAGTTGTGCCTTTTCCATCACGCTGCTGAATAGTAAGCAAAACAACATTGATGATCATTGCCGTACACACACCATAAAAGAGAACCACTGAAGGCATCTAAATGTTTTCCTTTAGGGGCAATGCTTTCAAATAATGGCCCTAATCATTATTAGTTCCTTTGGTGTTCACTGGAATACCATCAATCACAACTCACTCTTTTGGTATTAATGTGGATGTCAGGCATACTCCCACTCTTGTAGACTTTCTTTCCACTAGAATTCAGTGTTTATTGGGTGGAACTTTATGTTCAAATATTACTGGAGGCTTTTGCAGGGAAGAATTGTGGTGGAGGGAAGGCACGGGGACATCAAACTTTTCCCGTGACAAATTGCATGCATTCTTTCAAATATAGTGCTACTAATAATAAGCACTGGATTTCTTTTCTGGCACATGGTTGCCTCCTCTATTTCAGCAGCTCGTTCTAAACTGCTTCATCATCAAAGCTTAAACCAAAACTCCCACATGCTCTGAGTCTGTAGCAAAAACCTGGTTTTCTTCACACTCTGTCTAACTTTACACACACACACACACACACACACACTCTCTCTCTCTCTCTCTCTCTCTCTCTCTTTCAAAAGTTAATTTTTAATTTGCTGCATTGTCAATAACTGACAAGCACAAGACTTTGAGATTAATTCCTATATTTATCATGATACTAATTAGGAAAATCTCTGAATCACAATAATAATAGTAATAATAATAATAAACAGAAAATAACAATAAGTGCCCAGATTTTCCTCCCACCAAGGCATTATAAAAGGTTGAAGAACACCAAGCACTGCTGAGTGGTGACAAAAAGGTGGCTTCATGCCACCTTTACACCTGACCTGACATGGGGCCAGCTTTTTCCCAGGTCAGATTTCCAAGGGGAATATTGTAACAGGCAGTATATTATGGTGGCACTAGGAAGTCTCAGTCTTACTCCAGCCACAGAGAGGGCTGGTGTTTTAACAGTCATTGCAGTGATTGTGTCATTAAAGGAACCCTTTGTTCTGAGGTGAAACCTGCTATGTTGGCTTTAGGGCCAATCAGTACTGGTAGGGCAGCCTTCCATTCCTACCAACTGTAGCAATAACAAGCAGTCCAGGGGCACCTTAGGCTATGTTAGGCTAGGTTATTGAAGTATCCTAAAACAGCTACTCCCTGTCTTTGAAATGTGCTTGTTACTTTGAAATATTTTTCAAAATAACAGGCATGCTATTTCAGCATCCCTGTACTCCTCATTGCAGGAGTAAGGGATGCTTCGAAATAGCTCATTATTTCAACATTTGGTGCTGTTGAGACAGGGCCAAATACTGAAATAGCCTATCGGGTGCCCTGTAGATGAAGCCTCAGAGACTAACTTTTTTTTAGTCTCTAAGGCAGTGGTTTCCAGCCGCTGTGCTGTAGCATACTGGTATACCATGAGAACTGTCCAAGTGTGCTGTGAAATGTTATCAATTTCCCCTCACTGTGGCTCTTTGAAGAGCCAGGGAGATGGGGAGATTGACATTCCCCATGCCAGCAGGGGCCCAAGCAGCAAGGCTGCCTGACTCCCAGCTAGCACAGTGTTAGTCAACTTCCATGAGGGGAAATGCAGACCCTGCAGAACCCTACTCATTCCAGGAGAAAGCTGAATTGCTGCTGTCTGGCTCAAACCAGGTGGCAGGGAGCCGCCCCCCCTCTCCCTGCTATGGCGAGAGGGAGGGTGGCGGGGCAGGAGCCTGGTGGAGCTGGGATGCAGTTTAAGTGCTGCATCCTGGCTCCAATGGGCTGGCGGGAAGGGGAGCCTGCTTTTAGTGGTTACTCTTTTCCTTAACATCCCTAGCGCAGCGTTGAGCAGATTTCAGAATGTATCTGTGCTCACTGTCTAAGATGGTGCATTCCATGGTGGATTTGAAACATTAATGCATTTGTTCCTTGTTTAGCTTGTTGTGTGCACTGCTGTGTTGCAAACCTCTCTAGCACTACTGTAACTATAGTAAATGTAACTGAATGTGACATTGGTTCTAAGGTGTTGTTATTTGTGAAGCTACAGACTAACATGGCTACACCTCTGAGACCACTAACTGTAGGGAAATCTCCTTTATCTCTTGTGAAAGAGGCCTCTGTTTAAGAAGCTGGAAGATTAGAATTCGGGTCCCAGCTCTGTATATGTGACAGCTGCAATAGTTATAGTAGTTGTGGAGGCTGCTACAGCCCACTGAGGTGAAGGACGGCCAGTCACGTTGCCTGACCATCCATGGTTGCTGAGTTTTGCTGTTGTCTCCAGTCAATGGATTTGTTGTAATAGGCTTAACCTTCCACCTGCCCTCTTACATTAAACAAAAACCAAAACCAAGATTTTTACAGAGGATCTTCTCTCATCAATGCAAACAAATCCAATGCTCCTTTCTCCTCTCTTGATTGGAATTCCTGCCCCACACTCTTGAGCAACCCTACAATAATAAAGTTTTGTGAGTGTGTGCAATCTGAGTTCAAGTTCCAAGCTGCTGAAGATAATGGTGAGAAGGAAATGGGAAAGAACGGATTGGTTTTAAATCACTGTTTTGAAGTATTTTAATATTCCCCAAGTGCCCTTTCTAAGTTCATTGCTGGTGACAATTTCCACAGCAGCTGTAAACCACAATTAGTTTGTCACAGCTCAGCATTACATCGACTTTCAACTACAAAGACACCCCTGCTGTTGTAATAGATGCTAAGAGTGACTTCCAGCTGAGAAAAATTTTAGCTCAGCTCCAACTGGCTCATCTAGAGTAGGCTGCCTTTTGGGTCATATGGTAGAGGGCCCTAGTTCATGTCCTGCTTGCAGTAATATGCTGGATGCATGCATTCACCAAGCTCAGTCAGCGACTTCCCAGAAATGGAGATTGGAAACATCCCAGGGGGACTATGGCATATAGCATATAACATTATCGTGCTCCCACTTCTTAAAGACTTTTGTGAGCAGCAAAATATCAAATACTGGCTCCTAGCTCCCCAAGATTAATACAGAGATTGCACCTGAGATCAAGGCCTTGAAAAGGGAAACATAAACGTAATGAAGTATTCCAATGAGGGCACCGTTTTGGGAGGACGGGCTGGGGAGCAGCCATGTATACCAGGATGCTGCTTACTTTTTCCATTCCCCTGACTGTCAGGGAGCGAGGGGAATGTGCCCGGCTTGTGTGAATGCTTCTCACTCCTGGCTGGTACAGGGAAGGGGCAGAGGAGTAATTCACACGATCTGTGTACTTTCCCTTAGTCCCCAGTAGTCAGAGGAACAAGAAGGAGAGCAAGCGGTGTCCCAGTACTTGCAGCTGCTGCCTCCCACCAGCCTCCCAACATGGCTCCCTGGTATTCCACCCCAAAGAATTCTGCAATCCGTCAACACAGGATAGGGTTACCCCACAGACCTAAATGAGTCTGACTACATCACTGGAGAGTTATGTGGGAAAAATCCACATAGCTGGGCAACATAGTGGCCTACCACCTCGTGTAGACAGCGCTGTGTCTTTGAGGGAGCTTCTCCTTTCAACATGGCTGCCACCTCTTGGGGAGGAGAGTTAACTGCACCAGGGGAGAAGGTCTCTCACTGGCACACTGTTGTGTTCACTAAAGCACTACAGCCGTTCAGCAGTGCTGCTGTAGCACTGTCCATGAAGACAAGCCCATAGACATTGCCACTGACTCAGCTCAGATCTCACATATGTCTTCGGCTCTTGTTCTACCCCAGAATTTTGACTATTCCTTTCCAGAGCTAGGTGCTGTAGATGTCTGTTTGACACCCAACACTCCTTCCCTCTGCCGTCATCCATCATCCTGTAAGCTGAGAAATGTTTCCAGAATTAGGCATCATGTGATGCAAAGAGGCCTTTGTGTCTTTCCAAGTTGATTATTGCTCTGCTTTGCTTATTGCCATTCTGGCTCATTTGATTATCAGGCTGCTCCTGGTGACAAAACATGCCAGCCAGGATTCTGACTGGCACCAGGCAACTGAGCCATGCAATCTCAGAATTGTCCCAAATTAAAGTGGTTAGTGGCCATAATTAAAATGATTAGCAGCTCGGTGACAGGAAAACCTCACAGTGTTCAGAGGTGGAGCCTGGATTTGTTCAAAGATTTCTGCAAACATAGAGCAGTTAGAAAAGCTATTTCATGAGCCTTTAGCCTTCCTGTAAGTTTTGCTGTATGTCAAATGACGGCCTACTCGAAAATTCCTCAGGAAAAACTTCCATTCCAAAAAGAAGTCAATAAGTGCAGAGACTTTGTGGAAGTGAAAAACAAAGCAAACACAAATAGCGTTCCCTTCTCCACTCTTCCCTAGCTGTGCTAAATCCAAAAGGAAGAGATAACTACATAATCCAGCTGCCATGAAGACTTCCATGACCTGGCTGAAGGTGCAGACTCTTATTTTATCCTACCCAAAATGCCTACTCCTAATTAACAGATACTTATGTGGATTAGGCAGAGGTGTGGTATGACCCAAAATTGGGCATTCCACTAGAGTGGTCATGAATCCATACAGGTAGAGAGACGCATTACAGTCACACTTCCAACACGGGCTCCCTTTCGGGTATGTCTACACTGCAGTTAGACACCCAAGCTCTGGGACCCTCCCATCCCACTGAGTTCTAGAGCTGGGGCTCCTGCCTGAGCCCAGACATCTACACTGCAATGAAACAGTCCCACAGCCTGAGTCAGATGGCATGGGCCAGCTACTGATGTCTAACCACAGCCTAGACATACTCTCAATGGCCTTGGGCAAGGCATTTCACTTCTCTGTGAACTCTCTTCAGTAACACAAGCCAAATTATGTACACTTACTCACAGGAAGGAGCACATCAAAGTCCGTTAATGTTTTTGATGTGTGCTGAAGGTGATGAGTTCTCTTCAGTGGAAATTCTGGCTGAAAACATTTATTTGGTTCATTCTGTCTTCAACTGGACAACAAGATTTTGGCACAAAGCAACCTTACCTATTGGTCTGGAGGTCTTCAGACTCTTGGCTCACAGTTTTGTAAGTAAAGCCAAATGAGACCAGTACCAACCAGTGTGACTAGCGGAGAAAGTCGAACCCTCAGATGAGATTGGATGTCTTTCTCAAAAATATGCAGATGTTCAGCTAAAAGTGAGGGTCTGGTGTGAGATTCAGTGGTGGAACTTTTGGGCTTGTGCCATGCAGGAGGTCAGAATAAAAGATTATAATGGTCCCTTCTGGCCTTTAAGATAAATCAGTAGACACCAGTTGCAGGATTGTAGGCATTTCTACTAAGCCTGTAGACATTATTAGTGTTATGCTATTAATTAACGAGAACCTAGCTACCCTTGGAGGTCAGGGATTCTGGACACAAGGCTGTAGGTACTTATACACAAAAGCTGCAAGAAAAAATCCAGGGCAGTGCAGTGTTACTATTATTATAAAGGTGCCTCAACAGGGCTGAAGGGATTGAAATAGTCAGAGATATTGCTGCAATTATGAGGCAATTCTCCAGTCTAAACAAACAGACATCCTCATTGGTGTGGAAATAGACCTCAAGTGAATGGCAGGTGTCCTGTGACTCTCCTGTGAATGGCTCTGGTGAGGCAGATCTGGGATTATGGAGATTTCTACTACTAAGCCCTGGCAGGCCCCCTTGCCTTTACTTTCCCTAGTGTATCTAAGTCAAGGTTGACGTGGAATAGCTTGTCAGTGTAGAACATCTTGGCATGAATGCTCTTACCCTTGATCTGGTCTGTGAGCCAGCAGCCACTTGTTTCCGTCTGTCTCCTACCATTTGCATGCATTAAAATTAATCACTTTCCATTTTCAAGGACAATGATTAATCCACTGTGCCCTTCTGCTATTGCTAAAAATGTATTAACTACTTAGCCTGGAAAAGAAGAAGAAGAATCCCTGTTTTAACAGCAAACAATAGGGTTTAAATACATCCCAATTCCTTAAATGTCTCTCGGTAATTAGCGACAAAAGCCCTCCTGTTCAAGTACAGGCAAATGTTTAATACCCATCCCCATTATTGCAAAATTCACTTACCAGCTTGGCCTGTCTGTCAGGCAAGCACATGAGTTATTATGGGAGCCATTGCTCCTTTTCTTCCTTCTCTGGTCCCTAATCCCTCAAACACAACGGAGTTCGACATCTGTTGGTGTGGATGCTCATTGATGGCATTAGCAAAGGAAAGCTCCTCCTTAGGGAAGGGGCTGCAGAGCATCTCCTTATTTTAATCATCATCCTAAATTTCCACCACCCTGGGACAGGGAAGCTCCCTAGCAATCGACAGTACCAGCCCTCTCCCCCTGCCACCTTCTTCCTCCCACACAGACTTTGATTCCTGCAGGTGATTGAAAGTGATGGGGTTGTGTTTCATACAACTCCCAACCTTTCATCACTCCAGTTGCATGGTAGAGGGAGAAAAAACCGCCCAAGCAACCAAACCCATAAGTCATGCTCAGTGGCCTCCGCGATGCATGGAAGCCACAGCCTTCCTGAATAGAGCAAGTGATGGGACTATTAGTAAAACAGATGACTATGCAGCAAACAAGAGCTGTGTTCTGCCTTCCTCCCATGGCCTGCTTTTTTAAGAGCATTTATCTGGAACATGGCAGACACAGATTCCAGCTGATAGAGCACTTTAACACCTGCACAAAAGGGCTGTTTTTTATTTAAAATTAATTGGTTGCTGCATTGGACAGTTCTGTAGACCAAAATCCTTTTTGTTCACAAAACAAATGCAGTTCAGGTGGTGACAGAGCAAGAAGCTCCCTGCCATCTATCTATCTATCTATCTATCTATCTATCTATCTATCACACTGGATGAGTGCTCACCCCAGCATCTGCCTCCATGCAACCCCATCTAATGTGTTCTGTTCCATGGCTCATTTAGCCCCTAGCCTCTCTGTTGATGATGAGAGTGCCAGTTAGTACCAGTTATGGTTGGGTGTTTTTTATGTGAATATCTTTCAGGTGGGAATTAGGATAAGATTCTCTCAACCCAACTGCTCCTCTTTAAAAGACATTTCTTATTTAGGACTGTGCACAACTTCAGCTGTTTACCCCTTTCCCCGACTCCATGTGCAGTAAGATAAATCGAGAGGTTCGGATTGGAACGTCTCCTGGGATATTTAATATCCATGCAAAGTAGACAGGGGCACAGGGGTTAAGGTCTTATCTAAAAGACTCATGCAAAGTAAACTGAATGGAACTCCATTTATTTACTAGCTCTTGGAACAAAGAAGGTTTGATCCAACACTGCAGGAATGTGAGCCTATCACTTCAAGGAGTGTAGGTGTTTTAAATCAGATGCTTAAATCACTAAGCTAATTCTGTCCCTTTCCAAGGGCGCACAATAGTTAGTGTTTTTTCTTTAACCAGCATTCTGCTCCCATTCCACAAACAAGGAGCTTGTGCTGTCCTGATAATTACTGCTCTGTCTCAGGTGGCACATGAAGTGGGGTCTAGTCTTCACTGCTCTGCAGCCTCCCAGGTTTTTCTTATTAACCGTGGTAATGATGGGGGAGAATAAAGGACCCCAGAGCTGCATCAGTCACTTCCTCTCCTCCAGTCTCTGATTTGAGTCACTTGCGTGTCAAGAGAGCTTTTTAATTTCCAGCATCGTGCCTGCCAGAAATTAAAAATAAACTGAGAGCAAAACCATCAGATTATCCAATCACACTTGCATTGTCTTTTTTTTATTATTATTATTTGATCTGCATTGGGAGCATTGAGCTATTCTGCAAATCAAAAAATGTCTGGGATTTGAATGGATTTTTATTAACTATTCTATAGTCCACATTAGTGACTGGCTAATAGCCTGAAACATTGCAGCATGCTCTGCTGGAATTGAGTTTAAATGAAAGCTACCAGTTCATAAAAATTGCTTCTGTCTATATAACTTTGATCATCATGTCTTAAAACATTTAATTAGCTAACGCTTCTGAGGGAACAGCCTTAGACCCAGCTGAGCCAGTTTCTCAAAACCGGTAGAGAATTAATTTGAAGCTTGGAGGAGTCACCTAACCATGCAGAAGCCAGGGCTGTAAACAGCAGCTACTTTCTCTTGGTGACCAGCTGGAGGAGCCTGGTTGGAAGAATTGTAGATTCTTGCTCACAAAGTGGTCCTCAATCAAGCCAGAGCCCAATTAACATTCAGCTGTATACAGAGTTCATTAACTGTGGGAGTGGTAGCAAGGGGTGTGCATGAGTGCACTTTATTATCTGTTGGTGAACAGTGGAAATGGAACCAATCAGAACTAATGAACTGAAAGTGCACTTGTCAGCTTCATGTTTGGTTTTTTTTTGTTTTTTTTTTTCATGCGCTAGGGACAGGATGAAGAGCACATTGGAAAGCCTTCACCAGAACTGATTCTGCATAATGCTGAGATGCCCTCAGTACCCACTGATGGCCATGAGACTCAGTGATTCACAAAATAGGGTCTATTTTTTTCCCCCACAGAACTACTTCACTCCAATCTGATAGTCGCTGTAAGTGTACAGTGTTTTCATATCATGATGCACTGCATCCTTCTGTGGCTGTCATTTGGCTTCTTTCCAGAAAGGCTGAGAAACACCATAGTTTGGCTGAGCACAACTTCATTAGTCACATTTTGGGTATGCAACACAAAACCAGGCGTGTTTTGGATTTCAGCTTTCATTTTACCCAGAAAGGCCAAAGTTTGTACATCTGCTTCCATGGGCATAAGAGTCATTGGAGCAATATTGGGCTGGGCTAATTCCTGGTATGAATTGAGTTTTTCAGCCTATCCAAGTACACTATCAGTAATACTAAAATTGATAGTATACGTGGTCACCAGAGGAATTCTTTTTTGTTCTGTGTTTACAACAGATGTACAGATAATAGTGAGTTTATTTCTGTTTTATACAGTTAAAGCTTTGCTCTTGCAAAAAACTTAAGCCAATCAAAAAACAGATCCAAGGGGTGAATTATTTATTCAAAATTAAGCACCTGAGGAAGTCAGGATTCAGAATTTCTCCAGTGCTTTTAAACAGGGATGAATTTTGCTCTGCAGCTGGTCAGAAAATGGGATTACAGAAGGGATCCATGGAAGTGAAAAATTAAAAAAAAGAAATATTTTAATTTGGAAATGCCACTGCAGTGCCACCTGAGAGTTGCAGAGCGAGTGCCTTATGCTTCCAGTCTCCTGTATAGGTTTCTCTCTCTTATTAGACTAAAGAATGTTGGTGGAAACTTTTCAATGTCCTGCTTAGCCCATTGTCTTCTTATCTATTGACTACCACACAGAATTGTTTGAAGATGTATTTGCCAATGGCCTGTAGGTGCAAAATATCTGAACACTTCAGCAATCCCTCCATACTTTTCTGGCATGGATATTTGTTTTGGTGGTTTTTTTTTTTTTGGGGGGGTGGCAGGGCTGAGCTGCAAATCAGCATTCACCGATATCCGTGGGGTAGGGCTCTGATCCAGTGAGTCACTTAAGTATGCATGGGTGTCATTGGAGTCAATGGAACAACTTATATGTTTAAATACTCTGGTGAACCAAAACCTAGGATTTGATTTTTCTAAGCTAAAGAACAGACTTTCAAGACTATGTGGCTATGCCTCCACAGCAAAGTTATTTCAAAATAACTTTCCTAACAGCTACACAATACAACCACTATTTTGAAATAATTTTAAAAAAGTGGTTGGCTTATTTCAAAATAGATAAGCCTCATTCCACGAGGAATAGCACCTATTCTGAAATAGCTGTTTTGAAATAGGGGCTGTTTAGACTAGGAATGGAGCCTATTTTGAAATAAGCCATAGCACGTCCAATGGCTCTGTTTCGAAACAGGCTCTGTTGTGTGTAGACCCTGTTTTGAAATGGCTAAGTGCTATTTCGAAATGCATTTTTTGTGTAGCAGAGTTTTTTTGAAATAAGCTATTCCAGAATAACTCTTCTGACGTGGCTATGCTACCCCTCCCTTTCATGAGGGGCATGTAAATTATGACCATTTGAAAATGCAAATGAGGTGCTGATATATATATTCAGCAGCTCATTTGCATAATGGCCACCACCCAGCCTGTCGAAAGTGCTGATTTTAAACTAAAAATAGCTGTGTAGCCAGGATTCCTTTAAAAGGGTGCCCTCATTTTGAAAGCACACTTATTCCCAAAACATTTGGGGAGAAGGGTGCTTTTGAAATCAGGGCACTCTTTTGAAGCAACCCTGGCTACACAGCTATTTTTAGTTTAAAATCAGCACTTTCGACAGGCTGGGTGGCTGCTATTATGCAAATGAGCTGCTGAATATTCATATAAGCACCTCATTTGCATTTTGAGCTGCCTTAATTTACATGTCCCTTCTTATATAGAGGGGTAGTATAGTCACAGCCTTCCAGAATAGCTGCTGTGTAGACATACTCTGTGTGAAATCTGAGGGTGACCCTGGCAAAAAGGGAAATGGATATTTACCCAAATGTCTAACTTCTTTAGATGTAACTGTTGTGATTGGCATGTCTTCAACAATGCACTCACACATTTATACAGTAGCAGAAGCCTCCTAGGTTGTGAAAATCCTCAAGAACTCTGGCCCAGTGGCTGGGGATCTCCAAACCCTATGTGCCCTCAGGCCAGAGTCCATTTAGATAAAGACATTTTCAATTTCACTTTCAGATAAGGTCTTTTATGTAAGCTTAAAGGAAAAAAGAAAAGACACACTGGGGAAAGAAAGGTAACAATGTGTTTTAGAACAGGTGCTTCCATCTTTCTCTTCTCCCACTGCTTTGGATTGAGAGGAAGCCATGCTAGTCTATACACTATAGGAGGTGGAAGGAGCAGGCCACTACAAATAGGTCATATGGGGATGGGAGCACGGGCATGATAAGCAACTACATACTTTCAATGCAAAAACTCCACATACTAGGAGTGGTATGTGTGGACCTGGAAGTCAATGGAAAGGCTGGCATTGACCTTAATGGGTGTTGGTTAAGGCTCTGCTGGAAGGCTTGTATCTTGATCATACCATAGCTTTTCATGGAACAGACCTTATATTTAAGAGGTTGATACTTAAGAAGTGCTACTCCAATGCGTTTTTCACATGCTACTGACAAAGGCCAATTGGCAACAGCTTGCTGTACTGATTGACTGTAATGAAGCTAGTTCCACTTGCACAAAACTGATGCTGAATCATTCCTGACATTCACTAAGAAATAGATTACCATTTGCAATCTGCCTATCTGTTCAGGTAGCTGGTCGTAGAAACACCAATATACTATACTCCACGGTTGAATCAATGAAAATAGACCTAGTTGCCCAGTCATATATACATATACAGACTAAGACTATATTTTTATAATGTCTTTTTCACAGTATCAACAAGCAGGCTCAGAATGCAGAGGGAGAGCCAGAAAGACTGATCAGTTCCTGCAATGTCAGACCCCATCGCTGGTCCAGGTGGGACAGGGACTCAATGAGATTGGCTGCAGAAGAAAAGACAGTGCAGGTAATGCAGCTGTTTGCTCTATAGACAGCAGGCTTCAGTTTCCAGAGCTGTCACATCAGCACTAAATTCACTTCAGAAGCTTCATATTCATTTACTTAACACTCACTTATGGTTATTCTGGCATGTTAATTAAATATAGTAAAAAAACTCGATGACACAAATGTATTTTCATCATATAAATAGCCTGACCTCAGTGAATGCCATCAAAGAAAAGCAGATTTAGTGTAATGTGGAAAATCTGGATGGTAATTATACCACAGAGGGTTTAATTTATTTTTAAGGGTCTGTTCCTAACTTTGCCACAGACTTTTCCTATAGACTTGTGTAAAACACTTCCTCTCCCTGTGCCTGATTTTCCTCATGTGCAAAACAAGGATAACACTTGCTAAAACAATGGCAGCCACAGGCTTGTTGTTTGGATGGGGCTTTTTTTTTGCCACTCAGAGCCATTTGATTTTAAAAGGAAATGTCAGACCATGTTCCTGGCCCTTTTGAATTCCTTTGGCAGGTGCACCCAAGTGCTCAAGCTTTGTCAGATTGAATCCACACAAGAAGTAAAGGTTAACCTGCAGTAGTCACTGAAAACAAATTTCAAAATTACGTATGTGGTTCTATAGCTAGCTCTGGCATAGGACTTGTTATCAATACACTTCAATGCACTTTACAAAGGAGGTCAGAGTTATTAACCCCGTTTTACAGGGGGAAAACTGAGACATGGGGTGATGAAGTGATTTGCCCAAGGCTGAGTTGGGACCAGAACAGCAGTCTATGGTTGGTTATGTAAATATGCTAATCAGAGATAAGCGAGAAGATCATGTTACTCCCAACTCACCCACATAGCAGAACTGGCTAATATCTCCAAACCAAGTATTATTGACTGAATCAATTTGACCATGTAATTTTAAATAATGAATAAATTTCATAATTTGGCAATGCATTCATAGACACGTCACAAACAGTAAAAAAAGGAGAAATTCATTGTATGAATGATTTGCTGTGAATTCTTCATGTGCCTCTTTCACATGGGAGGTTTGAGGATTATTTAATGTTTGCCACAAAGTTTGGAAAAGGTAAAGGTAAAGGTCAAATGCTAAGACTTATTAGTATGCCTACTAGGATTTTCAGTTTTCTCTGTTGATTTTACTGGCCTGTGCAGATTTTGTCAGATTCTTAGGGTCATATTTTCAGAAATGGCTAGACTTTTGCACCTACGCTTTCCTTCATAAGCAAATCCCTAAGGATTCTGTGCTGATCTCATTTGTGCCGGTCTCATTTTCACCTGCCAGACAGACAGATATTTCAAACACGTGCTTACAGTTGAAGCATTGAGAGCCTCCATGCTAGATATGAGGGTAGGGTCATAAGCAATGTTTCCTTTAAACTGAATACCTGGGCAGCCACCAGGGAGAGATTCAGGTGCCACCCAGCTGATTAGCAGAGTGCCCACAGCCACTCAGAGTAGGCAGCCCGTGTTTCTATTGGTGGTGCACGTCCACCTATGCCTCAATGCACTTACAAATTTTATTCTGCCAATGGATGGAAAAAATTAGAGGGCACCCTGGTCATAAGTTCAGTCCAGCAGGGATCACTATCATCACCTACTGTGACCTTCTGTATAAAACAGGCTATATCATTCCCTAATACCTGTAGCAGAGGGAAAGAATTTTTCCAGCTGTGTAGGTGAACACTGTCCAGCCCAGTAACTTGGAGTGAAGTAGAGCACATCTTTTAGAAGACACCCAATCTCGATGGAGTGTCAGTAAGGGATGATGAATGTACCTTTGCTCATGACAAATTGTTCTGGTGACTGTTCACGCTCACCGTTTAAAAGTGGGGGTATAGATCCCACGGAAGCTCTGGTCTTCAGTCTCCTTGCTATGTCACTCTTGTCATTGCTGAAAATGAAAAACTCCTTTCTGCTCTATGGGGCACTTCACAGTTTCCACAGCAGATGGTCTAGTGAGTAAATACAGAATAACAGACTTCCCTAGCCACGCTATTTACTTTGTTCTTTGCAATGGCTCTGAATGAGCCATTAAGGACTATTCTGTAAACATGGGATTATTGGCTCTTTAAACACATGCTAGTCACTTGCTATGCCTTCATGGGGATCTCTCGCTAGCAGTCTCCTCCTGACAGGCTCTTTGTTAATCCATCGTTCGTTCGAAAGACAGCCGTGACTCGGAGATCATTGCTTTGCAATCTGTCTAGACAACATGGATGCTGTTAACCTACTAAAGCAGCCTGTTTGGTTTTTCACACACTGTAGCAGCGGTTGGAACGATCACATAATGATGCTGGGAATTTTGCATTTTTACCTCATGTTGATGCAACTTAATGAGGGTGAGAGAGCCAGATATAAATGTCGGAGTCTTAGCTGTCTTGTGGTTTCTTCATAAAGTCAGGGATGTATTTGTCCTCTACTTCAAGACCAGGTCTTTCAGAAAATCAAGCAAGTTCTTTCAGAAGATGAGGCCCTCTTTTGAAAGAGCACACGCCATATCCACATACAAAATGTGCTCTTTAAATCTGAAATCGAAAGAATGTGTATCTTCTTCTGGAAGCCCTCTTCTGCTCCTGGATCAGGAACAGCGCCTCCTTTTGAAAGCTCCTTTCACAAAAAAGCACATGTAAATGGTCCGTGGGCCCTAAAAAGCAGTCCTCATGGTGTTGGATTTTTCAATCCCTGGCCCGTTCTTTCAAAAGTATGGGGGCCGAGTGGATGCTCTCTATCAAAAGAGTGAATCAATCTTTCAGTCTGTTTTTTGTGTGTGGATGCGTTCTTTTGAAAGATCTTCTGAAGATCATCTTTTGAAAGATCTCTGTAGCGTAGACGTGGCCCAAGTGTTTAAGTCCTAATCAAAGCACAACTGGTATCTTCCCAGGACTTTACAATAGGTGCTGGTTCAGCTATAAGGCAATGCTTTTCTGTGGGCTGGTTCTTCAGTAGTATTAATGAAGCTCAGCTTCCTGGAAAGAAGTCCTGGGAATTCAATCCCTAATCTCCTACTTCTTAGTTTTTTTCTTATTAAGCCTGCTGGAATTCAGAGAGAGGGATGCAAACTCAGGTTGTGGGTGATGGCATTGGAGCTGGTCCCCAGGCCAAGCAATCCCCAGCCCTACACTGCTATTTAGCCATGCAGTTCATGCCCCATGAGCCCAAGTCAATTGCCCTAAGCTTTGAGACTCAGCATGGCAGATTTTTCTTTTTAGTTTAGGCAATAAACATACCCAGAGATGCCAATTTCTTTTATGGTTGTTATTCACTTCTGAACCACAATGGGCACCAGGGCTATAGACAGCTTTGCTTAATGTAAGCAATTAATAATCCCACATCTTTTCAAATTTCCTCAATTCACAGTTTATGTCACTTATTTTGTATCCTTGGCAGATGTTCGTCTATAGTACCATATTTGTGTTTGGCAGCTATTATTGCTAATCTGTGGTCTCAGTGGGACTGAACAATATCTATGGGATGAGAAAATATTATTAATAAGCTTAATACGGAACTAGGCCCTGTCTACTCAAGATTCTCATTGCCTGACCCTTTTTAAAAGTTGATAATGTTACTGGCTGCAGTAAGTTTCTTCCCCCAGAATCAGGCTACACAGAATTCTTACTCAGGAGTTCAGTATCTTGTGAGGCTATCAGGAGGCTGATAATAAGGAGACTTACACTGAGAGCAAAGTAGAATCTTAGATCCCTTGATTAAAATAAAGGTGAAAGCTAGAAGACATCTAAGACATGTACAGAAAAGATAATATAGGATATGTGGTATTGTACTACACTTAAACTTTTACAAATACCACAAGGTCCTCAGCTAAGGGTCTGAGTATGCAAGATACAAAAGGACCAGCCAGGTCTCTGGCATATATTGTTCAAGGGTCCAAGTTCCCAATGAGTTGAAGGGTCTGGTAGAAAAGGAGTCCAAGTAAGAACAGCCCCAAACTACATGGCAAGTACCCTGTTATAGCGTCTTGAGCATCATCTGCCCTTGCCCAGTCCTCTGTGTCCATTACTATGCACGTATTTAGCCTTTTCACCAATATAATACCAAGGAGTACTTATTCTATACGTTAACATATTGATGTAGCTAACTATGAGGTCAGTGTAGGATCATGTCATCACCCCTTGCTTGAGTGGGTTTGCGGATATTAGTTGCAGATTTCTTGTGATCACACTCACTGGAATATTCTTACACCTACCATTGAGCAAGCTCTTTTTAGCTCCTAAAATCAAAAGATAACCCTTGATTTGTGCCTCGTGACAGCCTAATTAACCACACATATGCTAATTTATGCCCCTGCTAACATCTCACAGGATACAGGCCAGTAGATTCCTTCCATTGCATTGCAGCTGGATATGATAATAAACTACACTCTGTAATCCTTGTTGGTGGAGTACAGATCTTTGTCTCACCTCCTGTGGAGGTTTGGGTATGTCTCTGAGCTAATGGTTCTGATAATTTAGCTCAAGCACGACAGACTCAAGATATTTAGGTGGAAAAAGTGCTGGCCCGAGTCCCTGCAATGACCTCTCCAGAGGGGATGTGACAAGTGGCAGACCATCTGTGGTTGGTTCATCTGCAAGGACTGAAGTCAAGACTTCTTGATTGAGAAGCAGGAGCTTATTGGGTTAAGAACTAGGTCTGCTAACTAACGGGTAGTAGCAGACTCATTAATCTCTTATGTGGTTCAGCCACTAGAGAGGATAAAGAGCCACACTATGGCAGCACAGAAAGAGTAGCAACTCTGACATACGGCTCAACCACTCAAGTAACAGTAGCAGCACTAATGACATGGATCTGTTAACAACCATGTTGATTAGGACTGGCGTGAGTAAAGTTAAACAACACCATGGTAAAGGGGCAAGTATCTGCACTCCACTACTGCTCCCCTTGCTAGACCTTCCTGGCTAGCAAAGTTTGGAGATTTTATTTCTAATATAGACACATCTCACACAGGAAGTAACTTATTTAATCCACAATCACAGATCCAAAACACAATCCTCTCTGAGAAAGAATTCAGCAGTTATCATTCTGTGTTCATTAGACCTCAAGTGGAGTACTGTGTCCAGTTCTGGGCACCACATCTCAGGAAAGATGTGGAGAAATTGGAGAGGGTCCAGAGAAGAATAACTACAATGATTAACGGCCTTGAAAATATTACCTCTGAGAGAAGATTAAAAGAATTGGGGTTGTTTAGTTTGGAAAAGAGAAGGCTAAGGGGGGACATGAGAGCAACTTTCAAGTACCTAAAAGGGTGATACAAGGAGGGGGGAGGAAAATTATTCTCCTGAGCCACTGATGATAGGACAAGAAGCAATGGGCTTACTGTGCAGCAAAGAAGGTTTAGGTTGGACATTAGGAAAAATTTCCTAACTGTCAGGGTGGTTAAGCAATGGAATAAATTGCCTACGTAGGCTGTGGAAGCTCCATCATTGGAGATATTTAAAAATAGGTTAGATAAATATCTAACAAGGATGATATAGATAGTGCTGGGTCCTCAAGGTCCCTTCCCATTGGTCTCTCGAGGTCCCTTCCTGTTCTAGTATTCTGTGATTCTATGGTAACAGTGCAGCAATGCTACAGAGCAGGTTGCAATGGGAAGTAAAGAATAGCTTCTCTAATTAAAGCAACAGGGGAAGAAAGAAAAGCAAAAATATAATTATCATACTTGAAATTTGGCCAGGACACCAGAGTTAACACTCTGATCCTTACAAGTGCCTGATAATCTCTAATGACAATGTGTGGGCAGGACCACTGTATACCAACCTGAAAAGCAGTCCAGCATGTCATGACAATGGGCCACTGGTTCAGCACTGATGCCTAGAGAAGACTCCACCAGTTGATTCACCAGTGCACTTCCTGCCAAAAATCTATCCCTCTACTGGCTCAGCCTGACTTTACTCAGCAAAGGAAAAAGGTGGAGTTGCTCTCCAGGGGCATTTATTATGCTCATCACCCTTTGAATCTTAAAAACAAACAGTTCTTTAGAAACTTGCATGTGTATATTTAAAAGGAGTTCAGCAGACTTTGTTTGTTTCTGTTCCCAGCAAGTATTTGCAGCTGATCAGAAGTCAGGATTAACTTTTTTCTTTAGCTGGGTGACCTGGCAGACCAGCATCTCAGATGCTGCATTGTCTAATCAACCCAGTAGCAGCATGCTTTGTGGCACAGGAAAGCCTGATAATAGGGCAACAATTAAAAATTTCTTTGTGACTACACTGAAGTTCCATCACAAGAGCTAGTCAAGCTGTTGAAAACAGCTCATAAATTTTACAAGAGAAGAACAGCTGGAGCTGGCATCAGGGAGTGCTGTTGTTTTGGCTCACAGATACACTAATTCCATGGTACTAATAAAAAAAAAATTCTATGAGACATGTGCCAATTTCATGAACGCCTTTCCTGTTCCTTTTTCCTCCTCATTTCCCAGTGAGCATTTTGAGCCTGTGTGATAAATTGGGGACAGGAATTATTTTTGGAGGTTTCATTAAACAAAAAGCTACATAAAAGAAAATGGATATTTAAAAATCTTTTAAAAACACTTTTGCTGACCAGAAAACTGTATCTTTCATGCTCTCTAGTGATGGATCTGAGTCTCAGGAAAATATAGGCACATAATTCTGGACCCTTCAGAGCCCTACATCCAAGCAGCAGTCAACAGGCCACTGTCCAGTTGCAGGGATCTGCCTACACAGAATTGGGGCATAGTGTGTGCTGCTTGCATCAGATCTTGTGAGTATGTTGCTGTACTTTGGTGTGTAGACACCAAGAAACACCTCCGAGTTCCCATTGAACCAATGCCCTGGTATTGTGATTGCTAGAAGGCACTGTGCCAGTGGAGGTATCATCCTTCAAATGTGATCTAAGACCAAAATCTTAACAATAAAAGCTCATTAAAGATTAGACAGAGGCTGGGTGTGGTGTCTTAGCTAAACTGCTCTGGAGGGGGGCCTTTTGTTGACAGAGCGGATTGAAAGATTGATCCACTTTTATGTGTAAATGCAAACTGTCGACAAAAGTTTTGTTGAAACATCTGTTCCGACAGTAACTTCTGTAGACAGATGCTTCTAGTGCAGACCTAACCCTGGTGTTTTCCAGCTCTGGAAGTCCTCCATATATTCTACAAACTGATGGGATGGCAGTGTCCATGCCCCAAGGGGTTTACAGCCGGACACAGGAACACATCAGCAGTTCAGACAGCATAAGTGATCTGCAAGGAGAGATTCAAGTTGAGCTGTGAACGTAATGCTGGTCCTCAGACGTTCTGGACGGAGCACATTTTGAGGAAGGATTTTAGAAAAAGAAGATGGCTGTTTAGCGTAGAAGAAAAGGAAGAATTTTATTGCCAGTCACAGAAGGCAAGGAACCATGGTACTACATGAAGGGTGGTATTTCCCAATGGATAGGGCACAAGTCTGGGAGTCAATCAAACCTTGGTTCTGTTCCTGATGCTTCCTGTGGCCTGCTGTATAACCTTAGTAAAGTCACTTTTGTTTTCTGGGCCTCTGTCTCCCCAGTTGTAGAACAGCTGTAATGCTGCTGATGCACTTTTGTTAAACGCTTTCAGATCTGTAGATGAAAAGTGCTGTACAAGAGCAAGGTACTGTTAATATTCCTCAAGCTATTGGGGAATCTGCTGGAAGGTGCTAAAGAAGCACAAAGCACTATTATGTTATTGTTATTAAAAATGTTATATCCCAGTATTCTCTCCTCTTCCATTGACTATGTCCACCTTCCTCTCTCACTGATGGAAACAGAATTACCTTCAGTATTTTATATTGAAACATCTTATTGCATTTTTAAAAAGATAATAATAATATAGATTCAGTAATTAAATTGGCACCAGAAGATGATAAGTCGTGAATGGTGAACTGCATCAAATGAACAAATAACGAGAATAAAAGGGGACAAGAATACAAAGAAATGTATTCTATCACTAGCATATGGAATATTAAAAGGTATAAAGAAAACATAACCCCTTCATATTAAAGTTAGAATGATGAATTTGGTGATTGGTGTTCAAACCATGAGTACATAATTTGTAAAGAAGAAATCTGTATTAATAAAGAAATCTCTATAAAGAAATTTTCTCTGAACTTCTGATGTTATTAGTCCACTTTTGAACTTCAGGGCAAAACTCTTGTTTCCAATCTGCATTTCAGATGCGCTCATCTAACACTAACAATATTTAGTGCTATGATGACAGGTACAACTTTCCTGGGTCCCATGAGCCTGGTGGAAGTTTGGGTGTGGTTCGCAGTAGATTCTCTGGCCCATTCCTGTTTTCCTACTAACTGTGTAGGAGTGTAGAAGCAAATAGGGAAGGTTTAAAGATTAGTGGGACCATGCAGTTGGGCTAAGTAGCCTATCAAGGTTCAATCCTGCCCAGGAGGTGGATGTCAGAAAGCAAAAGCAGAAGCAAGCAAGCAGTGAAAAGTCTTAGCTCAAACAATCCACTGACTTGCTTGAAACTTGGAAGGGGAGAATTTTAATTTTAAAACTCTGCACCATTCTAATACCTTAGGAAATGCAGGCTCATATTTTCCTTATATTCCATGCAGAAGGTTTAGGGCCAGATTCTCAGGTCTGGTCAAGCCATAGGTCCTGAATATGGAGAACGCTGGCTTTAAACCAGCTTAACACTGTTTACAATACTGGTGGAGACCCTGGCATAAATTAGAGCAGCCTCATGACTGCTCTAAATTTAACTGGATGGGTTTCTCTCGGGTGCTGTTCTGCCTCTCCATGATCACAGGATCATAAGGAATGCCAGCCATGCTCTCTCCCATCCCTCATGCATTCTGAAATGCCCCTTTATGGTGTGGGATTCAGAAGTAAGTAGCATGGAGACAGCTGTACCAGCTTAACATGACACAGGGATACTGCTACACAATCCCCTGCCATCCAAGGAGTGTAGTGTTCTGACTGCTTTGTGCTTTGGCTAGGGAATGCCTTCATCCCAGGATCCAAGGACTAAACCAACACCTCATGCCATTGATGGGATTCATCAACAGACTTGGTTCCCTCAGAATGGAAACTAGCATGACGTTGCCTCAGGCTTCTGACTGTGGTGAGGAGAGAGGAAGGACCTGCCACAAGGGCTCCAGAGGTGGATCTGGCCCTGACAGTGGGAGCCAGAGACCCAGAAGCCTGGCACAAAACTCTGCAGTCGACAAAGCCCTGAGGAGTGACTGACACCATGGAGCCTGAAGACCCTAAAGCTTCCCACATTACCACACTGCAAGAGATGGTAGGAAGTGACTCAGGGAGGGTGCATGAGTGGTATCTCCCAGCCGAGTAAACTCAGTGTGTTTCCATGGGATTCCTTGTGTAAGTGGTGGTGCACCACTCCATCACTGCCAGGACACTGGGTTTGGGCCCAATGGAGGCAGGTGGACCCAGGCTCCAATACCAGGACTTTTGCTCTACCCCCTTTATCTAGTAATGGGCCAGTTGGTGAAATAGGGCTTAGATAGAGTTATCCTACCATACGGAGCACAATCTGTATGTTTTTGGGTTCTTTGAACAGCAGTTCCTCCTGAGTCTGAACTTCAATTCCGCGCTGATGGCCAAACTAAAACTCCAGACCCACCCACCCTGGAATATGGAAATTCTAAATTCTCAGCTGATTGTGAACATGCCTTAACTTTTGTGTATTAATGTTTGGCTTATTATAGGATACACTGCACTCTCGGCTCCTAAGCCAGATACAGGATTTCCTCATGTCTATTTCTACCTTGTCAGTTGGGCAAGGAAGATGAGGTGGGAGCTCTAGATTAGTGTGGTACATTAATTTGGCCATTTATCTCCTAATTTCAACCAGCACTGGTACTATAGTTTTGCTATAAGTGGAGTATTTTTGAAGAACAGCTTGATGGCTCTGAACAGGATTGGCCACTGCAGAGGTGATATCATGCTTCTCTAAATTAAAGAGTAGTTGATCAACTTGCCCCTGTATGTGAAACCCCAAGAGTCCTGGCTGGAGCCATTAGCCTTCTGATACAAGTTTATTTCATTCGAGACCTATAGAAGAAGGTTGAGAAGATGAGGCTTCACTGAGATGTAAACCACACAGATACACATGAGAAATTGCAATGACAGGGTCACTGTAGGTGAATTAGACTGCTGAGACAATTTTAACTCAGTTACTAGGGGAGTGGAGGTAACTTGCTCAGATGCCGTAAAACCTAAATTCTGCACATGCCTGTTTTAGCAGCCAAAATTTTTCTTGGTGGCGGGGAAGGAGTGGTGATACCAGTAATTTTCTTCCTCCCCCTTTCATTTTGCAGTGAGCTGTTGTTTCAGCAGGAGACAATACAGTACTGAAACATTCTCAATAGAAAACTGAAATACTGCAGTTTCTTTCCGATCTTACCCTAACCTGACAAAGCTGGAGCCACAACAAGGGAGACAAGGGAGCTCACAGCCTCCATGAACCCTTGGGCAAAGTCTGTGTGGGGCAGAGAGCTGGCTCCCTGTTCCTGGAAAGGTGAGGGCCTCAGGCAGAAGGAGTGGGGCTGGGGCAGCTAGCTTTCTGCTCTGCCCAGATTGCAGAGCCTCCCCACCCCAGCCCTCAGAGCTGCATGGAGTGCGCAGTGCCGCACTCTGGTGGTGATATAAAGGGCTTGGGGCTCTGCCCTCTCCTGCAGTAGCAATGCTGGTGGCTGGAAGCATAGGCCTGTTTGACTCATTGGACCCTTGGGCAACTGCCGACTTTGCCTGTCCTTCCCCTCCGCCCACCCAGTTCCCCAGGCCTGAAGGGACAGGAGGAAGGAAAATGGCAAGGCAGCCTGCAAAAAGATACATCTGAGGGATCCAGTCCTTCAAAACGGGTACAGCCAAAGAGCCTGAGATTTTAGGGCCTGATCCTCCTCCTGTTTGCACCAGTGTGAATTCAATTACTTTAGTGTAAAAGGAAAATGAAGCGCTTTTCATTGCTCAATGGGCTTCAGGCCATGCAATGAAAAAATCCTATAATTGGGGTGGGGGTGGGGCTTTATGGGGAGTGGGCTGGGGAGGGGGCTCTTTGCAGAGCTTCCAAGGACAACTTCATGGAGCCCATGTCTCAGAACCTGAATAGAATAGACGAGATCTCCCCTTGCAGCCTGTCTATGCAGTGCTGGATCCAACAGAAGCTGTGCTGCACAATGACTCCAGCATCCTCTCTTCCCAGGGAGGCTTAGTAAGCTGTCTCCACATCGCTTCCAGCTTCAGCTGGCTTTAGGGAGCAACTGACAACTGTTCTATTAAGTCACAATAAACAGGGCTTTTCACAGCATTCCAAGTGGCTTCCCTTTAAACAAATTCCCTTTTAAAAGAATAATAACTTATTTTTCAGACGCAAACATCGGTGGAAGAAGCTGGGCTCATTTTCACGTTTAGCTGTGAAACCGTATTGGGCGGCACCTTCTGATTCCTTTTTCTTACCATTCTTTTGTGGCTTTCCTTTGTAAGCCGAAATGAGCCCATTCAAGTGCAAGAAAAGAGGTGAAATCAGACTGGATTGCGTTTCTTTGGGACAGACAGTGCGATTTTTCTTTTTTTTAACGTCTGAAATTTCAGATAGCCTGTGGAAAAAATACGAGCAGACAAAAGGAGGGAATAGGCCTTCCAGCTAAATGCTATTTTAAAAAGCCCACCAATGTAAAGAGTCCTTCTTATGTTATTTTTATCATTCTTTTGACAAGTTTTAAAGTCTTTTTCTTGAGGTGCTTTTGAATGATTTTGCTTCTTGCAAAAAAGATGGGCTGCTAATAGTAGCTCTTGGCACTTGCCGCAGGAGCGGATGTTGTGGAAGCATTTCTTGTCTCCATCCACCTCTGCCAATACAATTCTGTCCTGACCTGCAGGACGCATGGCTGCTCCAGCCCTACTCAGCTCTGCCAGTAAATCCCCTAACACTGTCCTGTAACACTACCTGAGTGCCCATCACAGCTCTGCCAATGCATCTCCATCCTAATCCATTATCTCTTTCCTCAGATCTCAGTAGAGCCCTACCAATATCCCTCATTTTTGTAATCCCCCTATTATTGGAATCCTGTCCCCTGAAACACACTCTGCCAATGCACATCACTCTTAGGCTCTGTTTACACTGTGGAGCTATTTCAGGATACCGGGATATCCCCAAACAGTAGCTGTTTGTCTAGGAAATACAGGGAGCACTATTATGGCATCCCTCTACCCATCTTGAAGGGAGGAGTAAGGGGTGATTCAAAATAGCCCAGTATTTCAAAATGTGGCACCTGTGTAGACAGCACCAAATCCCAAAATAGCCTATTTCAGAATTGACTTGAATCAGGCTACATTTGCCTCTGTCCCCTGCATCCCTCCACCAGTGGGCCTGTCACCTTTCCTCCCACTTGCCATTGCACTGTCATTGCCCTTTCTTCTCTGTAGTCACATGGCTGATAGTCTCTTCAACGCCAGACAAAACACAGGTATGCTTCTGGTTTTGGAATTGCCATGACTACTGCCTGTCATGCCACAAAGACCAAAAGATAGAAACAACCATCTTGGGACATGGCCTTTAACACTCAGTACTATTGATGTGGATGTAACTCCACTAGTGTTAGGCCCAGCTAGAATCCATTGTTAATAGGGTGATGAGAATGTGGGGTACCTGTGAAAAAAAATCACACTAACAATGGGCAGGTAGTGACACTCATATCAATGGCACAATAAAAAAATGTTGTCCATCTTTAATTAGAAGTAAAATTCTATCGTTTTTTAAACATACGTCATCTGATGTGTTTGATCTCCTTTCCCAGCAGGTTTCATGTGGATGGCTCGGTGATGGTTTTTTTCCCCTCTCCATCTCAGAAGAATAAGGGGATTTCACTGAAATTCTGTGGTAGTTTTATGAAGTTGTAGAATATTTACAAAGGCCATTTTTTAGAGTAGAAGATACACTAATTGTTTTCACAGGTAAGAGAAAATTTCTCTTAACCCAGGAAGTAATATCTAAGACCTTTGTTCTAATTTTTTTCTCCTACCCCTGATTATATAATCTGGACATGACTCAGAGAAACGATGTTTCTTAAAGCATAGCTCTGCCTGACTTGCAAAGACCATTACATGAACTTCTATCACCAGTGGTAGATGTTGAAGGTGATGTTTTAAGCAAGGGTTTTAACAAGTTGGTAATAGTAATAATATTATTTAACCAACATTTTCAAACCAGGGGGAGATTTTTGAAAATACTTAATTGATTTAGGAGCAGAAGTCCCATTGAGAGAGTTTTTCATTAACTGGCATCTAACTAAAAGTAGACTGGTTTTCAAATGTGCTGGACACTAGTGGTATCCATTGAGTTCACTGGAATTTGTGAGTACTAAGAATGTATCCCACTAAAGCTCCAGAGCTGTGAGCATAACTAAATCTGTCAAAGATCTGAAAAAAAATCTACTCCTGACCAACATAGTTACGTCAACCCAACCCCCATCACAGACTCTGCTACACTGAAGAATACTTCAGTTGACATAGCTACTGTCCTTCCACTGCTGTTCTCTGCATCTACACTATAGTGTTATGCCAGCATAGTTACAGTGACCTACTTAGGCTGGTATCATTTCCACAGTGCTGACATACCATAAGGCCTGTTTAACATCAAGAACTTACATAGGTATAGGCACATTGCTCAGGGGTGTGAAGCCCCCCTGCCCTTGAGATATGTGGTGAAAACAACTTATCCACCGATGTAGACAGCACTAGGTCAACCAAAGAATTCTTCGGTTGACCTAGTAACCACCTGTTGGGAATGTGCATTAACTACCCTGATTTGAGAACAACTCCTGTTTGCACAGATAGTGTCTACACTGATGCACTAAAGGGGTGCAGCTGCAGGCTGAAATATTTCAAATGCAGCCATTCAATAAGTACTGAAAAATTGACTTAGGAGTGAAGCTTATGGTTTTCAGGTTTGAACACTTTTTGGCAATGGTATTTAAAAATTCAGTATCAAAAACATTTGGATGCCATCAAAAAGTTACTCTAAAACCAATATTGAGGTGTCTATGTGTCGTAAGATTGTTGGACTAAATTTGCCCAGTTTTTTTTTACACTGCCAAGTCCTATAAGGCTAAATTTGGACAGAATCTGAAAATCAAGCTGAGGTCTTTCTACTTATTACAGAATCACTGGCGTGCAATACTAATTCTGCAGCTGAAACCTAGCTGGCAAATTTTTGCTGAGAATGCTGGAAGCAGAAGAGATGAGATTTTGCTCCCTTGTAATTCCATTAATCATGGCAGGGTAACAGGAGTAAAGGTTGTTTTCACCAGTTGCAGATGTATATGTCTTAAATACACACAGGAAGCTGTAATGTATAGTATGAAAGCTTCATGGAGAAAGTTCTGAGAACTCAGAAGAACCAAGTTACCATTGCATGCTGGTGAGTTTCCAAACCAAAGCTGAAGAATCTCACAGGAAAAACTGATCTTGGGAGATTTCTGTTGTCCAGGGCCAAAAGTACTATGGGGCCATCTTGTACTGTTCTGGTACAAAATGCATGAGAACTCAGTTTCTCCTCCTGATTGGTCATCAAACCATTGAGCTAATCAGGATCTGAATGCTGCTTCACTGGCCCATCTCTAAACCCATTGCAGTTCTGCTGACACAGAATCAGTTCCCATGCCATTATCATGAGTCATTAAAGATTTAAGTAGTGGTTAAATATTGTGTGTGTTTAAAAATCATATTGGAGACCTCTCAGAAAATAGCTGTATTTATACCTTCAATAGGAAAAGTTCTGTTTAAGGATGTTGTCAGGAAGGAACTGGAACCAAAAAGTCCTTTCCTCATCATAATTATGTGGTGAAATAAAGTCCTTCCACTGCTATCAATATGTTTCCTCCTTTTCCTGAGGAAGCAAGTCCCGTTTGTCCAGCTATCATGGAGCTCCTTGCTGAAAGAGGAAGGAGAGCATTTCTGACTTCCCACAAATGCTGCCTTCTTATTGCTCATTCAGGACTCTGTGTCCAAAATATCAAGAGGGCTGGCAGAGGCTACTTGAGGCAACCTCAGCAAGGAGTTAAAAGACACTGGAGCGTGAAGAAATAGAAGCCCAGCACTTTGGGTCAGCCAGGCGTAAAGCTCTGGCACACCCCTGACAGTACAGTCAGTTCCATTATTATCACATGAGGGGAGAAGGGTTTTTTGTCAGATATTCTGAAGGGAATATAAGGACTGCATCTGTGTTCTGTCTTCTGTGTCCTTTGGCAGGGACAGGGAGGGAGATATTTACTGATTGCAAAGGGGATTGATGACTGCTGCTGATCTGGGAACATTCCTTATTGATTTTTTCATGTACCTGGAGATATACTGTGTAAGTAATGGTTTAATTGTATACGTATATATACACCGTCATTTATTTGCCTTCCTGGAGCACTGCTGATGAAAAATGTGTTCAGCTAGACAGGTTATTTTTATGTGTATAGTCTTTCACACTATAGCATCAGGTGCGTCACAGAACAGTAAATTTTATAGGCAAGGCCAAACTTTTCAGGAAATATACATTTGCAAATGTGCCCCAAATATGTCTGTAATTAGGCATGCAACAACTGCCATTAAGTGCACAAATACAAATAATTAGCCCATTGTACACACAATTACCTAATTGGGGCAGGAAATTACTGCTTGCATGTAAATTTAAAATACAGTCATGCATTACAATTAGTGCATAGATTTGCAAGCCTATAGTGAAAATATGCCCAAGTGTGTATGCATCTTTTATAGATATAATTTCTCTCCAATGCTGTCAGCGTGTCTTCTCTGTTTCCATATGTATATGACAGCAGTGGAGAGACTTTATTTCTCCACCTAATTATGATGAGGTTTGGGGAAAGCTATATGATTATATGGTTTCTGCTCTGTTTTTAACAAAACTTATGGAGTGAGACAAAAAAGGAAAGCACAGGGAGTTTGCATGCAGACACATACACACATGGATCACTTCATTTATCACTTAAATGTAGCCATCTCTGAGGTGATGTCAAACATTGCAGCTATGTTCGGTGCACGACAACACCGCACAGAAGTTTAGGACAGCACATAAGGAATGCTTTTTCCATTTTATCAAAGCCCCATATTTCAAGAAATGATGCAAACTCTAGAGATGGGCAATGTGGCTTAGGCACAATCAGCTGTAACCTGAACCTTACTTTGAAACTCCAACTTCAACCAAACCTACTCATCTTTTTCACATGCAGTCTGTTCGTTCTGGGTGTTTCCTCATCCACGAGGAAAGGCTGGAAGCCAATGGGCATCACTACTGTGGGTCCATTCCTTCCAGATTCCTGAGCAAGATGGTAGGAAAATAAAACAATCTGGCCCCACAGAACAGGCCCACAGACCGAAGGAGGCAAAGGGAGCAGATGCCCCATGGCCCAGCATTTCCAAGGGGCCTAGAGCTCTGGCTGCAGCTGCTGCTGAAGTAGTAGTGGCAGCAGCTGGAGCTCCAGACGCCTTTGAAATGCTGCAGCAGCACTGCTGTGATGATCCATGTGCCTCTGAGGAAGAGGGAGAGAATGCTACGGTGAGAGCAACGCTAAGGGCTGACTGCCTTAGGCCCCCACCCCTTCTGCCCTTGGCTGGGCCCCTTTCATGGGCACAGGGCTGGGCCCTCCTCCCACCTCGCCTCTATGCCCACTGTGGCTGTAAGCCCGGCTGCCACAGAATCCCTTCCAGAATCTACTCTGAGCCCAGTGCATGTCGGGAAAGGACTCTGGTCCTTTAGTAAATGCCACATGGACACCTGGGGAGTGCAGAAGTGAAGAGAGCTCATGAGTTACATCCTGTCTCACCAGCAAGCTTCAATGGTTTCAATAAGTAGCTTGCAGTAGCTAAAGATGTGGCAATGGATTTAAGTGGCACTTTCTGGCTGTATTTCAGTGGTGGCCACATGTGGGGTGTAAATTTTCACTGAGATGTGCTGAACTTCACCTGCATTGACTTTAACAATCGGCAGAGGTGAAGCTAAAGTTTACATGATGTGTCACTAAAGTGAGACTGGATCCCTCCTCATATTGCTCTGTGGTGGCACAGAATGTAGATAGGCTGCTGGGCATTGTTAGTGATGGATGACTTCACTCAGCAAATGGGGGGTAATGATTAATGGCCAGTCCAGTGTCCGAGCCAATAGCTACTGAGTGACATACCAGAGAGAAATAAATGGATTCTGTTTCAGTCCTCTTGGAAGGTGCTGGCTAAAGCATTTCATTAAGTTAGCCTCTTGGATGTGGGCTGTCAAAATATTTTAACATCTGCTTCTGACCTCCAAGTGTTTTCCTTTCCCTTCACTGACTGATGCAGCCCCAGACCTCCCTCACAGTCACAAATGACAGCATTAACCATTAGAATCTCTCTTTGAATTAATTACCCAGAAATATGCTTTCAAATCTTCTACTTCATGTAACAGCAAATTAAAGGGCAGCCTGGGTGGGGTATTACACATCTTGTTTTGACTTCCCCTTTACAGCTATTGTAGCAGTTAACACTCCATCCGCATCATCTCCCATGCTGCTCCCACAATCGCAGAGAACATAATGGGGGAAATTAACTTTTTTCAGACTTGTGTGTGAGCACAGAGAAGGGTTGATGAAAGGTACCAGGCAATAAGCACACAAGACTGGAGCCCTTGGTTGAGGTTCCAATTAATTATAGAAAACAACAAATGAAAAACAAGGTCAGGAAGGAGAGTTACAGGTTTAAACTCAGAGATTCAGAAGGGAAAAGTGAGCAGAGAATCCTGGACAGTCCTTACTGCCCCTTGAAAGTGTCAGTAAAGTCAGTAGATGCAGCCCAGAGGAACTCTGCCCACAAACATGAACCAAGGGAGAAATGGAAATAGGCCCAGCAGTCTCTGAGCACCTCCCCATCCAGAATCCTCTTCCTGGTTTTATTGAGAGCCACCGTGGCCAGCACCAGGAGGAGGTTGACAAGGAGGTCTCATGATTTCGTGGGGCCACAGATTTGGTGTGCATAAATGTGGAGGTGCGGGGAAAGGTACATCCAGGCCTAAGTAAGAAGGTTCTAGATGAGCCAGAAAAGGGGCTGCGCTCTGGCACACTCCAGGTTGGTGTGTGACAGGGACTACCTGTCCCCTCAGAAGGCGCAGGTGCTGGTGTTAGGTGTGAACCACATCAGGTATCTGCCTGTGTTCATGGTATGGGACCAAGATGGAATACAAGCCGGCCCTCTGGGGTTCCTCAGCGAATAGGTAGAGCAAGAGCAACAGCGATGGAACATTCTCTCCCACTGCTAAGGTCCCTCCATACCAAGTTGAGAATGCAGTTTCCCAGGCCCACTCACCACTTCATCTCCAACTTGGTGTTACGTACAAAAGCCACATTACTGTCTGGATGCACAAGGATGGTATGGGCTATTGACTGAACAAGTGAGTCCAATGAACAATACTGAGACAAGGGGATCTCATTCAGTGGGAACCCAGGTGAATATTTCCACCAGAAACTTTCAAGACTTTCTACATCCCATGACATGCAAGAACCTGCCACACACCATATAGATCCTTATAACTATCCTGTAGGATCCCTTCTTTGTAACCACAGAGGATTTTTTTCCTCCTGAGGACTGATGTGGCAGCTGCTATTAGAGGGCTATGCAACAGGAAGGCTTTTTTATAAATATATTAGAAACAAGAGGAAGACTAGGGACAGGGTAGGGCCATTGCTCAGTGAGGAGGGAGAAACAGTAACAGGGAACTTGGAAATAGCAGAGATGCTTAATGACTTCTTTGTTTCGGTCTTCACTGAGAAGTGTGATGAAGGAATGCCTAACATAGTGAATGCTAGTGGGAAAGGGGTAGGGTTAGAAGTTGAAATAAAAAATGAACAAGTTAAATATTGCTTAGAAAAATTAGATGTCTGCAAGTCACCAGGGCCTGATTAAATGTATCATAGAATACTCAAGGAGCTGAAAGAGGAGGTAGCTGAGCCTTTACTATCATTTCTGGAAAATCATGGGAGACAGAAGAGATTCCAAAAGACTGGAAAAGGGCAAATATAGTGCCCACCTATAAAAAGGGGAACAAGAATAGCCCAGGAAACTACAGGCCAGTCAGCTTAACTTTTGTGCCAGGAAACATAATGGAGCAGGTAATTAAAGAAATCATCTGCAAGCATTTGGAAGGTGGTAAGGTGATAAGGGACAGCCAGCATGGATTTGTAAAGAACAAATCATGGTATGGGACCAAGATGGAATACAAGCCGGCCCTCTGGGGTTCTTCAGTGAATAGGTAGAGCAAGAGCAACAAACTAATCTGATAGCTTTCTTTGATAGGATACCAAGCCTTGTGGATAGGGGAGAAGCTGTGGATGTGGTATACCTAGACTTTAGTAAAGCATTTGATATGGTCTCGCATGATATTCTTATCAATAAACTAGGCAAATACAACTTAGATGAGGCTTCCATAAGGTGGGTGCATAACTAGCTGCATAACCGTACTCAGAGAGTAGTTGTTAATGGTTCTCAATCCTGCTGAAAAAGTATACCAAGTGGGGTTCCACAGGGGTCTGTTTTAGGACCGGTTCTGTTCAATATCTTCATCAACGATTTAAATATTGGCATAGAAAATATGCCTATTAAGTTTGCAGATGATACCAGGCTAGGAGGGGTTGCAACTGCTTTGGAACACAGGGCCATAATTCAAAATGATCTGGATAAATTGGAGAAATGGTCTGAGGTAAACAGGATGAAGTTTAATAAGGACAAATGCAAAGTGCTCCACTTGGGAAGGAACAATCAGTGTCACACATACAGAATGGGAAGAGCCTGTCTAGGAATGACTACAGCAGAAAGGGATCTCAGGGTTATAGTGCACCACAAGCTAAATATGAGTCAACAGTGTGATGGCGTTGCAAAAAAAAGCAAACATGACTCTGGGATGCATTAACAGGTGAACGAGACAAGAGAAGTCATTTTTACGCTCTACTCTGCTCTGGTTAGGCCTCAGCTGGAGCATTGTGTCCAATTCTGGGCACCGCAGTTCAAGAAAGATGTGGAGAAATTAGAGAGGGTCCAGAAAAGAGCAACAAGAATGATTAAAGGTCGAGAGAACATGACCTATGAAGAAAGACTGAAAAAACTGGTCTTGTTTAATTTAGAAAAGAGAACTTTGAGGGGAGACATGATAGTGGTTTTCAAAAGGGTGTTACAAGGAGGAGGGAGGAAAATTATTCACCTGAGCCACTGATGATAGGACAAGAAGCAATGGGCTTACAGTGCAGCAAAGAAGGAAGGTTTAGGTTGTACATTATGAAAAATTTCCTAACTGTCAGGGTGGTTAAGCAATGAAATAAATTGCCTAGGTAGGCTGTGGAAACTCCATCATTGGAGATATTTAAGAACAGGTTAGATAGATGTCTATCAGGGATGGTTTAGACAGTACTTGGTCCTGCCATGAGGGCAGGGGGCTGGACTCAATGACCTCTCGAGGTCCCTTCCAGTCCTAGTGTTCTATGATTCTATGATAAGTATTCTCAGACTGCAAGCAGCTGCCTGAGGAGTGCTGCAAGTTCCTGTGAGCCCAGGGAACTGGAGATCAAGTCTGTCAACACAACTGAGCTGTTTGCGTTCTCACACGTGTGGCTAATTCACAGCTCTACACCTCGGCTGACACCCACTTTTTCTGTTCACCTACTGAAATTCTGCATCCTCATCTGCCATAAGAATTAATCAGTGAAAGCTGCTGGATAATTTCAGACCCAAGATACCAGTTCAGGTCCTTCTATAAAATGCATTAAGTCTGATTTATTTTTTAAGCAAGTGCTTAACATTCACTGTGCAATTACATGTCTAGCCTGCATACAGAATTTCCACTATTTCAGATTAATTATAGAATACTAGAACTGCAAGAAGTCACCAAGTACAGTCCCCTGCACTTATGGCAGGAACGAGCACCATCTAGACCAGCCCTGAGAAGTGTTTGTCTCACCTATTTTTAAAAATCTCCAATGACGGAGATTCTACAGTTCCCTGGGGCAATTTATTCCAGTGCCTAATGACCCTGGCAGTTAGGAAGTTTTTCCTAATGTCGAACCTAAACCTCCCTTGCTGCAATTTAAGACCATTGCTTCTTGTCATGTCATCAGAGATTAAGGAGAAAGATTTTTCTCCCTCCTCCTTGTAACAATGGTACTTGAAAGCTATTATCATGTCGCCTCTCACTTCTCTCTTTTCCAGACTAAACCTGCCAAATTCTTTCAATCTTCTCTCTTAGGTCATGTTTTCTGGACTTTCAGTCATTTTCGTTTCTCGTCTGTGTACCTTCTCCTATTTGTCCACATCTTCCTGAGATGTGGTGCCCAGAAATGGACACAGTACTCTAATTGAGGCCTAAATCAGCATAGTACAGCAGAAGAATTACTTCTTATGTCTTGCTTACAACACTCCTGCTAATACATACTAGAATTATGTTTGTTTGTTTTTTTTGCAGCGTCACACTGTTGACTCATATTTACCTTGTGATCCACTTCGACCCCCTACATCCGTTTCTGTAGTACTTCTTCCTAGACAGTCATTTTCCATTTTATATGCGTGACACTGATTGTTCCTTCCTAAGTGTAATACTTTGCATTTGTCCATATTCAGTTTCATTCTATTTACCTCAGACCATTTCTCCAGTTTGTCCAGATCATTCTGAATTGTGATTTCATACTCCAAAGCACTTGCAAACCTTTGCAGCTTAGTATCATCTGCAGACTTTGTAAGTGTACTCTCTATGCCATTATCTAAATCATTGATGAAGATACTGAACAGAACTGGTCCCAAACTGATCCCTGAGGAACCGTACTTGTTATGCCCTTCCAGCCTGACTGTGAACCATTGATACTACTTTCTGAGAACGGTTATTCAACCAGTTATAAACCCAACTTATATAGCCCCATCTAAGCTGTATGTCCCTAGTTTATTTATAAGAAGGTCATGTGAGACTATATCAAATGCTTTACTAAAGTGTAAGTATACCACATCTACCACTTTCCCCTTTTCCACAAGGAACTTTATTCTGTCAAAGAAAGCTATCAGGTTGGTATGACATGATTTGTTGCTTACAAATCCATGCTCATTATTACTTATCACCTTATTATCTTCCAAGGGTTTTCAAATGGATTCCTTAATTATTTGCTCCATTATCTTTCCTAGTACAGAAGTTAAACTGGCTGCTCTGTAGTTTCCTGGGATGTCCTCATTTTCCTTTATATAGATAGACATTATATTTGCCCTTTCCAGTCTTCTGGAATCTTTCCCGTCTTCCATGACTTTTCAAAGATGATAGCTGATGGCTCAGCTATCTCTTCACTCAGCTTCCTGAGTATTCTAAGGTGCATTTCATCAGGCCCTGGCAACTTCAAGACTTCTAACCTTTCTAAGTGATTTCTAACTTGTTCTTTACTATTTTTACTTCTGAACCTACCTCCTTTTCTCTAGAATTGACTATGCTAGGGGGTCCATCCAATCACTACCAACCATCTTGATGAAAACCAAAACATAGGTGGCATTAAGCATCTCTGCCGTTTCCACGTTTTCTGTTATTGTTTTTCCCTTTTCATTAGGTAATGGTCCTACTCTGTCTTTAGTCTTCCTCTTGTTCCTAATGTATTTGCAGAATGTTTTCTTGTTATCTTTTATGTCTCTAGTGAGTTTGAGCTTGTTTTATTCCTAGGCCTTTCTAATTTTGCCCCTACATACTTGTGTTATTTGTTTACATTCATCCAATGTAATCTGACCTATTTTCCACTTTTTATAAGACTCCTTTCTGATTCAAGATCCTCTAATTAAGCCAGCCTGGTCTCTTGCTGTACTTCCCATCTTCCCTATGTAATGGAATAGTTTGCTCTTGTGTCCTTAATAATGTCTCTTTGAAATATTGTGAGGTGTCTCTGATTATTTTTCCTCTCAGTTATGCTTCCTATGGGACCTTACCAACCAACTCCCTGACTTTGCTAAAGTCTTCCATCTTGAAATCCATTCTCTTTATTTTGCTGTCCTCCCTCCTACCATCCTTAGATTCATGAACTCTTATTTCATTTAATATGTAACCAGATCCATAAATCTATCTATACTAGGGTCCAAACAAACTGAATAACTTGGAACTGATCAATAAGTTTTCCAATGTCGGTGTATGAGTGCATCCTTAGGATGGATGTGCAACATTCTCCTAATGTCTTGGATGTGAACAGTTACACCTAATCTAAAATTATGGGACTGTCTCCTTTCTGTGTGGGACACCTCCCCTCTCCAGCCCTCAAGTGCTATTGGATAATTCCTCAGCCTAAGCAGATATTATGAAACCAGAAGGCTTTGTCTTAAACCCAGCAAGGAGGCTGCAAGCTGCTGTGCCTCACAGAGGCAAGCAACAGTCATTTGCCTGTAGCTAAAAGAACTCCTGAAGAGAATTTTGGAAGCCTATAGGAAATGAGTCTTTTGTTTGAAATGTTCAAATAAATAAATCAGGGCCTCACTTCAGGTGTATTGAGCCACAGTGCAGATCTAAGGCCTCTCAGAGTCTCTTGATCACTGACAGCAGTTTGGACATTCCCCTGCCAGTCCTGCTGGGAGACAGAGTGAGGAAGGGAGGGTGTTAAAGCCTCTGCTGTCTCTGCTTGAGCAGCCCTCTTCCTACACTCCTACTGCAGAGCTTACTGACTGGAACAAGCTTCCCTGAAGCAGAAGAAGTGAAATCAAATGAATTTGCAAAAATGGGTTTGTTTATCTTTTTTATTAATAGCATAACACAAGGTTCCCAAGGGGATAATCCAACCTTGTAATGGGTGACTCTTATCTAACCAGGCAAACATACACTCCTGGCTATTTGTTTGGTTTTTAACCCCCCTGACTTTGTGTGGGAAAGAAAAGAAATAAGCTGAATTCTCCTCTTGTTTCTCACTTTTCCTCCTATGTGACTGCCTAATTTGAGTTTTACATTGCAGATTAAAAAGGGTGAAGGGAAACTGTACTGAGAATCCTTCTTTCTCATTGGCTTTCAGTGGAAGTACAGGAAGCCCAGAATTTGGCAGGATTGAGATTTTAATCCCACTGTGAAGGTTAAAGGAAAAAGGGTGGGAGGGAAGTGAGAGGTACCCCAGTGGTGAAATGATTTGCTCAAGGTCACAGAGCCCAGGGCTACGGTTACACTGTCCCAAACTGCCAGCAACAGTATGCAAATGGAAGGTTTTGAAAATGCAAGTGGCTGCTCATTTGCATATTCAGACCCTGCCTGAGGCTGCTACTGGCAAAAAAAAAAAAAAGCAGTTTAAACGTGGTTCTGCTGATGACACCCTCCCCACCATTTTTCAGCAGCCTCTTATGCCTGACTTTTTTCCAGGCATAGGAGGCTGTCGACAAAGGGGGAAGGGTACACTGGAAGAACCATGTTTACCTTTTTCTTTTCCTGTTGGCAGCAGCCTCTGCTAGTAAGTGAACATGCAAATAAACATTCATTTGCATTTTCAAGACCACCTATTTGCATGCTGCTGTTGGCAGATTGGGTCAGTGTAACCCTATCCTAGGTGTTCTGCCTTACAAGGCATGCTGTCTGTCCCTTATGATACCTTTGCTGCCCCCCATGGCCTGAGACCTCTGGATGTCTTAGCAAGATTATAACAAAAGCATAATTACAAAAAAAGTTTATAAACTCTAAGAGAGATTGATGGCAAAGATCAGGGATAAAACTCTACCCTACGCATCAAGAATTGTATATATTCTCAGGCCCACAGACAGGGAAGGGCAAAGGAGCAGTTGCCCCAGAGCACAGAACACCACTGGAGTGTCTAGGGCACAATCCAGCAGCTCTGAAGGCTGGGGTGGAGATATAGTGTGGTCCTGCCCCTTCCACCTGAGGTCCCTCCCATTCCACCTGAGGCCCCACCCCATCCAGGAATGTGGAACTGCCCCCACCCCACCTAGCCCAAGGGCCTGGGGAGACTGTTGGCTGTACTGTATATTCTGGTAAGTTACAACATGTTTTTGAGGATCAGGATGGAATCCAAAAAATAGCCTGGCTCTGGCCTTGCAGGGTACATGAAGGATGGGCTATCTAGGAAGTATACAAAGGATCGGCCTTAGTTTATGGAAAGGGACCTAGGGGTTATGGTGGATGAAAGGCTGGATATGAGTAAACACGGTGCCCTTGTAGCCAAGAAGGCTAACAGCATACTAGGGTGCATTAGGAGGAGCATTTTGAGCAGATCTAGAGAAGTAATTACTCCTCTTTATTTGGCACTGGTGAGGCCACATCTGGAATATTGTGTCCAGTTTTGGGTCCCCCAGTATAAAAAGGATGTGGATTTGCTGGAGCAGGTTCAGTGAAGGACAACAAAAATGATTAAGGGTCTGGAGCACAAGACCTATGAGGATAGGCTGAGGGATTTGGGCTTGTTTAGTTTACAGAAGAGAAGACTTAGAGGTGATTTAATAGCAGCCTTCAACTTCCTGAAGGGGAGCTCTAAAAAGGAGGGTGAGAAACTGTTCTCAGCGGTGTCAGATGGCAGAACAAGGAGTAGTGGTCAGAAGTTGAAGAGGGAAAGGTGTAGGTTAGATATTAGGAAAAACTACTTCACCAGGCAGGTGGTGAAGCATTGGAATGCGTTGCCTAGACAGGCGGTGGATTCTCCATCCCTTGAGGTTTTTAAGTCCCAGCTGGACAAGGTCCTGGCTGGGATGGCTTAGTGGGGGTTGATTCTGCTTGAAGCAGGGGGCTGGACTAGATGACCTCCTGAGGTCCCTTTCAGCCCTGTGATTCTGTGTTTGTGAAATGAAGGCATGCAAAAGAGAATACAAGAGCCACAGATCTTCATTGGAAAAGAACCCTTCTACCTGTTTTGCCTTGTTTATAATGTAAAGGGCTAGCTGTGTTCATGAATACATCCTGCTGCTCCAGAAGCCTGCAGAGGACTAGCTAGCCATCCCCAAAGTTCTGTCATGGAACCTACTGTGTCTCAGATATGAGTCGCAGAGAATGGTTTCTGCTTCAGTTGGGACAAAGATCTGGTCTAGAAATTAGAGGTGATTACCTCAGGATGTCAAAGAGCAGATTTTCAAAGGCAGCTCCCACTTACCGCCAACAGGAGGTGGACATCTAATAGTTCCTTGTGAAGCTGAAAATGTCTTATCACATCACTGAGCCTGCTGTGGCGTTTGCAATGTGGTCATGAGCATTGCGCAATAACGAAGGGAATTCAGTACTGAGATTTCTGGGTGTAGGCACTGCTTGTGGCTCCCTGTGGCTTGTAAATTTCCCAGATGACTTGCTACACAGTATCGTCACCTAAGGTGTCTGTAGGTCCCAGCTTGGGGGCTATATGCTACAGGTATGTAAGACCGGCCTTACTGTAAGCAGGGGCAGCTAAACTGAGTCAGCCATGTTGCACTTGCTTATATTAAGGGAGAATATGGGTCTTGCAGTCTGATCCTACAAACCCTTACACATGTGACCAGTCCCACTAGAGTCAGTAATTCCAGCATGAAGTCACTGAGACTATATATGTGAGTTTTATGGGATTGGGCCCTTCATAGATAACAGATTGTACCTGGCATGAATGAATATTTTCAAGCATGCAAAGGGAAACAAAAATCCCTGAAGACTCCTGTGAGTGGGAAGGAAGGGGCAGCTCTGAAGTGCTTTTAAAAAGCACTTAATTAAGGGGGTTATAGAGAAGGGATTAGTGTGTCTGTGAGGAGGAGGAGAGGGAATTGCACCTTGGTGACTGGAATGTGGCATGCATGTGAAACTGCTGAGAGGGATGTAATCGTCTCTGCAAATCAAGATGAGCTAGCTGGCCAATGAAGCATGCCTGGCATTTTATTTCTCATATTGTTTGGAGATAGGGATTCAGCTGAGTGCATTCAGCAAATAAAGATCAAATAACCTGCTGTGAATAATGTTTTAAACCCGGGTTCCTATCAGGATCTAGTTATAAGCCCATATACTCTGTTGGATAAAAAATAAGTTACACATGGCTGGAGGCAGTATTACTTTCTATGGAAGATGAAATCTGTTTTGAAATAGAAAATGTTTAGTGCTCTTTTTTAGTTTTTGGAGGACTAACCTGCATAAGGCTGCCTAACAGCAAGGGTCTAGGAGCTTTCAGTAATATTTCATCCACTGTGCCTGCTTCCAGAGCTTGGGATTTGTGCTAAAAGAGGGGTTAGTTCAAGAGGGAAGGGTGCTAGAGAGTCCATGTTGCTGGCTGTGATTTGCTCATTATGATTGGAATCAGCCTTGTCTCTTCTGCTCTAAGCTTGTCTGCTGTGGAGTGAAATCCTGATGAGATGATTCTCTGCTTTCCCCATGATGATGAGCGTCTGAGGTTTCGCCTGGACTGTAATTATAAAGCTGTGGCTGGTCTGAGCCAGCTGCCTCAGGCTCGCAGGGCTCGGGCTAAGGAAGGGGCTGTTTAATTGTGCTGTAGATGTTCAGGCTTGGGCTGGAGCCTGGGTTCTTAGAACCTGTGAGGGAGGAGGGTGCCACACATGGGCTGTAGCCTGAGCTTGAACATACATATAACAATTAAACAGCCTCAAGAGCTTGAGTCAGCCAGCATGGGCCAAACATATGTGCCTTATTTTAGGGCAGACACACCCAGAAAGGTCAGCCATAGGGTAAGGACACCACTTTCTGCTACTCTCACTTTCACACACCTGCCCCAGCATGGTGCTTCACAATCTGAGCTAACTGATATAGGGCTGTACTGATTGGGCCACTTAGAATAGCATCTTATGGCATATGTGCTCCCATTTACTTCAATGGGCTACTGAGGGAGAAAGGAGCTACTCAACAGGAAGAAAAGCATCAGAATGGTTATTTCTACCTCTTGAAGGAACATAGGCAGCAGCACATTGAGGCTACGTCTACACGTGCCTCATGGGAGTTGTAGGTCGATTGCCTTGTGTCCCATTTTCATCTAGAGGCTATCTGCTCTTACTAGACTACAATTCCCACAATGATAAGGGACTCCCATGATGAATCACTCCTCACTCCAAAATATAGGCTGAGGAGCCAGCCTATAGAAAAGAAGGCAGGCCTGATGCACTGAAACTGCAGCTGCCATGAGGCACCACATCAACATTTCCAACATAAAATATTCCTGGTTCTGACTGAAAAATTTCCATTTTTTAATTTCCATTAAAAAAATCAATAATTAAAACCTCTTCTAGTCACAAGGCCCTCTCACCACTGTCTTGGCTTTTGTGTGGTACCTCTCTTGCACTTTCAGCCTTAGTCTAGAAGCTTGTGTTTGTGGAGATCAAGATTTACTCGTGCATAGCCCAATCCAAAACCCATTGAAGTCAAAACAAAAAGCAGTCAAGTAGCACTTTAAAGACTAGCAAAATGGTTTATTAGGTGAGCTTTTGTGGGACAGACCCACTTCTTCAGACCAGAGCCAGACCAGAACAGACTCAATATTTAAGGCACAGAGAACCAAAAACAGTAAGCAAGGAGGACAAATCAGAAAAAGATAATCAAGGTGAGCAAATCAGAGAGTGGAGGGGTGGGGGCAAGGTCAAGAATTAGATTGAGCCAAGTATGCAGACAAGCCCCTATAGTGACTCAGAAAGTTCCCATCATGATTTAAATCATGTGTTAATGTGCTGAATTTGAATATAAAAGCCATTCAGACATTTCTCTTTCCAAAACGGAGCGATAATTCCTTTTCTGTAACACACATACCTTTAGGTCATTGACAGAATGCCCCATTCCATTAAAATGTTGACTAACTGGTTTGTGGATCTGGAGTGTTTTGATGTCTGTTTTGTGCCCATTGACCCTTTGTCTAAGGGAGTTAGAAGTCTGTCCAATATACAAAGCACCTGGGCATTGTTGGCACATGATGGCATATATGATGTTAGTAGAGGAGCATGAGAAAGTGCCCGTGATTCTGTGAGTAACCTGGTTAGGTCCAGTGATGGTATTTCCAGAGAAGATAGGTGGACAAATCTGGCAGCGGGCTTTGTTGCAGGGAAGGGTTCCAGGACTGGTATTCCTGGGGTATAGACTGTGGCTGTTAGTGAGGATCCTCATGAGGGTGGGAGGTTGTCTGTAGGAGAGAACAGGCATGTCACCCAGGGCCTTCTGGAGTGTGGCATCCTGATTAAGGATAGGTTATAGGTCTTTAATAATTCATTGCAGTGGTCTGAGTTGGGGGCTGTAGGCGATGACCTACAGAACACAATGGTGTTCTGTTCTTGGCTTTTTTGGGCCGATCTTGGAGTAGCTGGTCTCTGGGTATTCGTCTGGCCCTGTCGATTTGTTTTTTTACTTCTCCTGGTGGGTAATTCAGGTTTATGAATATTTGGTAAAGTTCTTGTAGTGTTTGGTCTCTGTCAGTTGGATTAGAGCAAATGCGATTGTACCTAAGAGCTTGACTGTAAACAATGGATCTAGTCACATGTGCAGGATGGAAACTAGAAGGGTGTGGATAAGTACAGCGATCAGTAGGTTTTCGGTACAGTGCGGTACCGATCAGGCCATCTTTGATTAGTACTGTAGTGTCCAGGAAATGTATCTCTTGCGTGTTGTAATTGAGGCATAAGTTGATGGTGGGGTGTAGATTGTTAAAGTCTCTGTGGAATTCCTCTAGAGCCTCTGTACCATGGGTCCAAATCATAAAGATGTCATCAATGTATCTTAAGTAGAGGAGTGGTAATAGGGGACGAGAGCTGAGGAATTGTTGCGTCAACCTAAATGGAAATAGCTGGAGATTGTCACATCAAACCAAGCCTTCTAGCAGGTTCTTTAAAGGACAAGATGGAGCTTGTCTGAGTAGTGAGTTTGCTGCTAATGAAGGGCTGATTCTTCACATTTGCTCAAGCTGAGAGGTATCTTATTCTCCAAGTACTCCCTTGATTATTCATAATGCAAGGTACTACCTATTGTGAGCAAGGATAATACAATGGGACCCTCTGAGATTAATTGATCACAGCCAGAAGCATGTGATGTACCAGACAAAACGTATTTCCTGTGCAGCCATATGTAGTAGATATAGGGGAGCACAATGTACGGGAAAGAGAAGTGGCAATGTGCTGTTCTACGTGGCAGGTTATAATGGTGTGGTAGCCCACTCCAACAGGGAGTACCTCCAGAATAGGCCTCAGCAAACCTGGCCAATCAGAGCAGAGAGCAGTCAGCCAATCAGGGCCAGACTGGACCCTATAAAAGGCTGCTGAGGCAAGGGGAAGCTCATTTTGTCCTGGTCAGGAAGGGGAAAGGACTGGTTTCCTGGGAGAAGCACCTTAGGCAGAGCAGGGCTGGAGAGTCTCAGGGGAGCTGGAGGGGAGCTTCAGCCTGATATCTGCTGGGCTGTGGCCTTGAAACAAGGGCCAAGAAGGTGCAAGGGTTACAGAGAAGTGGCCTGGGAATGAGAGTAGTAAAGTGGAGATGAGGAGGGTAGGAGATGGCCACTGCCAAAAGGTCCCTCTATTGTGACCCAGAATAGTAGGTGGGACTGGGTCACCTCCCTATCCCCTTGCCCCACACCTTGCCAGCTTGGAGCATGCCCAAGGTAGATTGTTGCTTGCCCTTGAGGTAAAAGGCTAGACCTTGGCTGTAGGTGTCAGGACTGAGTACAGCTGATACCCTCTGGAGGAGAGAGAGAAAGAAGTAGTGGGCAGTGTCCTAAGGGAGTGGTGTGTCAAAAAAAAAGTGATGATGGGTGAGACGCTGGCCAGCAGGCAGTGCACTCCAATGCCCAGCAGGAGGTGCTGCGGTGGTGAGCTGACCCTGCTGTACATGTTGCTATGTGGTCACACCCACGGAGAGTTTTGTCGGGGACAAATCATAGTTCGATTGCTGCTCCTTGTGGCAGGTTGAAACATGGAAGCAAAATGTGATTTATCGAACCAAGACATACATCTAGCATAGCCCATTGCCAGGCACGCAGATGTTAAAGACCACTGCAGTGCTACTCTGTGTGCCACTGTTGCTACAGCATGTCACAGAACACACCATGTCTACCACCAAAAGGCTGCAGGGCCTAAGCAGCAGCCACTGAATTAATTAAAGGCAGCAGCAATCAGGGAGCTAATTAAACCCACCATGCCAAGGACAGGACTTTCCTGATTTGTTGCCCCCTCTCCCCAGCATGCTGGGGCTTCACCCTGGTCATCTGTTGTTTCTAAACCATCTCTGACATTTAAGCTCTTCCCCCTTCACGCACCTGCAGAAAAACTCTGAAGAGAAAGTGCAGGAGACAGTCATTAAAGCTAACCTTGTAATGAATGACATAAATAGATCTCTCGCTACAAAGTCCCGTGTCTCATGCTTTCTGGCATCGTGTCAGGTATCAAAAAGCTTTTTGTTCCTGGGGAATTCATCCTCCCACTTGAAAATCAGTAGCTGTGGTGTCATCGCTGAAGGATCATGTCGCTAGTGCCACTTGCATTGTTAATTAGCAGCCACTTGTTTAACTTCCTTGCATATAGATTTTTGGAGGCTGCCCCCACTGGCTTCCCACACATTCAGCCACAATGAGAAGTTAGTGTAGAAGCCCTTCCTGAGAGAGAATAGAAGGTTCCTCCCAGCAAACAGACTTCCCTAAAGCATCACTTACAGTTCATTTTGTTTTATTTGTTTTTTGGAATGAGCGGAGTGCTGGACTGACAGTTAAGGAGGGGAGGAAGTTTTCCTTTTAGTCCAGGATGACCATATCTTCCTGTCCCAAATACAGGTAGGGGTGGCTCCTCCCAGCTCCGTCAAGCCCCAGGGAGCTGGAAAGGAGGCAGCAGCCTCTGGCACTCCCTGGGAGCCCTGGGGAAGTGGCATCTGCTGGCCTTGCCCCAGAATCCCTGGGAAGCCACAGCTGCCAGCGCTCCCTGGGATCCCTGTGGGAGCGGCAGCTCCTGGCCCTGCCCCAGAGCCCTGAGGAAACAGCAGCTGCTCATGCTCCCCCACTTCCCTGAGGCTCAGGGAAGTGACTTCCACTAGCAGCTGTGCCTGCCAGCTGCTGGGGGAAAAGGTGTGTTGGGGAGTCCAAATATGGGACATTTCATCCCTTTTAAAAAATAAGTCAGAATGACTTTTTGGTGTCCCAAATAAGGGACCGTCCCGCCCAGTATTGTATGGATGGTCACCCTAATTTAGTCACATAATGGGGCTGGCCCCACAGGCCACATCAGTATAGATGTGTCACGTGCATTGTTCCATGCTAGCTTGGCCCTGTATGAGGGCAAGAAGTATTCTCAGCCTGTGCTTGTTCAATTGTCTGCCTTGTTAGAGCCATTGTCAGCAAATGATGTTTGTGGGTGGTACTGGCAACGTGGAAACCATTCTACTGGGGAAATATGTAAGTAATGGTCATATATTCATTCTGTAGAGGCCAGCCTCAGGTGCTAGTTACTTTCAGTCACTAGGCGTGCATATATCTCATAGAGCTGGAAGGGACCTCAAGAGGTCATCAAGTCTAGCCCCTTGCACTCACAGCAGAACCAAGCACCCTCCCTAACACATCTTTTTTTAAATCTATTTGCCCCAGACTCCTAAGTGGCCTGCTCAAGGACTGAGCATGCAACCTTGAGTTTACAAGGCTAATGCACAAACCACTGAGATATGAACATGGGCTAATGGTCAAATGGCCCTAAAGAGGTCTTGGGTTCCTTCCATTCCTTAGTCCCTGAACCACCAAGTAAGGTGACTGTACGCCCCGTTTTGGCTGAGTCTGTTCCTTTTTTAAGCCCTGTTCCATCTTTTTTTTTTTCCTCCTGAAAGAGGCATTTGTTCTTGCTCTTACTGACTTCATCAACTGGCCAGAGTGAATGGGAGAAATGCCCACTTTAGTTAAAAAGTGGGGTGCTGGGTGGAGGGATGTGGGGGTGGGGGTGAGCTGAGGTGCCAGCTGCTGCAGGATAGGAAGCAGAGCTAGGCAAGAGGCAGTGTTCCAGTATGAAGAGACGGAGGGTTCCAACAAAAGGAAACAGCCTCCTGAGGGGGCATCTAGAGGGTTCCAGTAATGGGCAACATCCTTGTGGAGAAGGGGGCGGCACAGGGTACCATGATGGACAGAAGTCTTGCATGGATGGTCACCTCAGAAGTGTAGCTGGGGTTGTCCCCTTTTCTCTTTTATGGTCATCCTACCACTGAATCACAGACGCCCCCCTCCTCCAGCCCCAAATGCTGTACGCGCATACCGGATTGTTCAGTTTACAGGCCAGTCCAAAAAAATCAGGAGGGAAAAGAGTTGTCGAGTCAAGCATCAAATACAATTTTTCAGCGAATAGTTGTAAGAAGTTTGACCCCCGAGATTTCATTTTGATCTTGACCATTTTGTAATGTTTTGAATTGCTCCCAGTTGTGTTCCGAAAGTTCAGTCAGCTCTGCCACTTTTGACAGGCCCTGATAAAATCACAAGGGCCATTGCAACAGTGAAGAGCCACTGAGAGGTGCAGATTTGGAAAAGGCCTGAGTTGTGGTGAGGTGGTAATGCCTGGAAGGGAGATCACAGCAGTGCAAAGAAAATGGAAGTGAAACTTCAAAATCTACACTTTCATGTGGCCAGGAGGCGCAGCGTTACCTGTGAGCTGCACGCTTGGCTGGCCAGCCAGGACAGACTCAAATGCTGCTCAGCTAATTAGCAGAGTGCCCACAGCTGGAAGTAGCTAGCAGCATGTTTCTACTGGTGGTGCACATTCACACATGCCTCTGTACACTTAACAATATTTATTCTGCACATGGATGGAAAAAAAATAGAGGGAACGTCATCAGAGGGCTGTTCACAGCTCCACTGAGGCATGTGGTGCCCTGGTGCCAATGTAGTACATTCACTCCTTCCTCTGTGCTCTTACATTAGAGAAATGAACGCCCTTTGCTCAGGCTGTGGGTTCACATCACCCCTGGACCTAATCTTTCTGGACTGCTGTATCCTCTCCAGGCTAGAGAAAAAAGTATCAAGTGGCTGGTATTAATCAGTTGGTGACTGGAAATGCGATCATTAATTCTCTGCAGGACAAGGCATCAGCACAGGGAGCATCAGTTATTAAGGAAATACTTCACCAACAAAATTACTGCCGATTTTGGCTCTGTCTTTGCACATCGTGTTTTTTTGCTCTGAAAAGGCTTGGAAATATAATCGGTGGAAGGGACATGGGGTGAGGTATCTTTCTAACCATGTGTTTTCCCTCATTATTGTTTACAATAACTAGTGCTGGATGGGCTTATTGGGACAAACCCCTAGCCCAGGCAATATCATTACCACCTTGAAAACTGGCCCAAAGTTCACCAACATTCATGAACGTATCTGTAATCCTTGAACTGTGCCTGTGTTTTGTTTTTTTTTTTTTCCAGCCCTTGTTGTACAAAGGTCCAGTCTCTCCCTGCTACACAACTTTGGATATGTTCAGGGTGCAGTGGTAGGTCTCCAGCCTTTCATTTCTGATTTATTAGTACCTGTTATAGGCCCTTTAGGTCCTGGGGAGATGGATGTATTGTTCCCTCTATCTTCAGCTTTCTGTGAGGGCTGGCCAATACCCAAATCCTGATGAAGGATCTTCAGGAGAAGGATGAGGATGAGCAACCTGCCTGTTTCTCAGTGCTGCAGCTTCAGCACCCCCAAAAGACTCTTCCAGGTTCCACTTGTGCTACATGCTGAGAAATAGGCCTATCCATGTGCTCCCACATTATAGAATCCTTGGATGGTTGGGACAGGGGTGCTGGTTTAGAGCTTTGGGTGGGAACCCTGTGAATCTCATTGATTTCAGCTGATTTTCTATGCTGAGTTTGAACCTTGAAATTCAGGCAGATGTAAAACCCATGGCACAGGAAACCACAAAATGCTGTGCCTTATGCCCTAAGATACAAAAGGGCCAGGAGGCAAATGCCTTCAGACTGAGGCTGCTCTAAACTTAGCTGAAGCCCAAAGTGGTCCTCAGCAAGCCTGGCACAAAGGAAATACATGTGGCATTGGCTTGCACTAATGTTTCTGCCCCTTCTATTCCAAGCCTTTGCTTCAAGTCAGCTGAGGAGTAGGGCTGAATCTGTCCCCAAACTGTTTTCTTTTTCATATTTATTTCCTTCCACTGCCTCCACTGTGTGGAAGATTTGTTATTAAGAATTGCTAATGAGCACTGGGATGCTCACTGGTTTGTTATTGTAGGGTTGCTCATGGGCACAGGGTTGCGCACAATAGTTTCTTGTTGTAGGAGTGTTGTGCTGTGGGAATTAAAAGAAATCTTATTAAGTCATTGGCTTGGGGGGATGACAAGGATGAATAAATTTAAATAATTTGACTTTGGAAAGAGATATACACATCTGTCCTGGGATGCAGTGATTTTTATCCTGGGAAGCAGTGCCTTTGATAACCAGCTGAACATGAGCTGCCTTGGCGATGCTGTGATCAAAAGGGCTAATGTGATCATTGGGCATTTAAACAGCAGAAAGCTCAGACATCAGCTGTGGTTATTTTACCTCTGTATTTGGCACTAGTGTGACTACTGCTGGGATATGACCAGTTGTGATGTCCACAGCTCAAGAAGGATGTTGATAAATTAGAGAGGGCTCATAGAAGAGCCACAAAAATGATGAAAAGGCTAGAAAACCTGCCTTATAAAAAGGGTTTCAAAAAGCTTCATATCTTTAATCTTGAAGAGACGATTCAGGGGTAACTTGATTAAAGTCTCTAAGTACTCATATGGAGAACAAATATTTAATAATGGGCTCTTCAGCCTAGCTGAGAAAAGGAAAACACGATTCAGTGGTTGGAAGCTGAAGCTAGACAAACTCAGGCTGGAAATAAAGTGTACGTGTTTCATCAGACGCAATTAGCCTTTGGAACAAGTTGTTAAGTGTTGTGAGCCATTCTCCATCACTGAAAACTTTTAAATCAGGTTTAAATTTATTTTTAAAAATCTCTTCTAGGAATTATTTTGGGTGTGTTATACAGGATATCAGTCAGTACTAAGTAGTCCCTTCCAGACTTGGAATCTATTCATTAAAACAAATAGATCAAGTTTTGGGTCTTCAACCTGTACATAATGTCCCTTTAAACCTGAGTCTCTTTGGACAGTTCAGTGGGAAGCCCAGGCAGAGCTCCAGTCCATTCAGAAAGCCTGGGAGTGAATCAGGGTCTTTGGAAAGAGTCATTAACATTTGTTTAGTTATTTTCAAGCAGAAGTTGGCAATCTTTAATCTGTGAAATTTCCCATAATTTATTGACACTTATGCATCTTTCTTTTCTGCAGAAACACTGCTGTTTTTAATTAGCACAAATTAATCGATAGCAGGGGCCATGCTGCGTGCCATTGAAGCGCAGGTGAGGCTTGCTGGTTGCATGCTAAACATAACAATATGTAAAACTGACAACCTAAGACGAAGCTTTCTGGGGCTGCACTTTTCAGCAGGCAGGCGTAAGCACAGCACTGAAAGCACTGCTCAGCATGTGCCCTGCAATAGAAGTGGGTGTATTTAATTATGTTTCCAATACTTTAATAACATTTCAGCTCAGCGTGAAAGTGGAGGAAGAGTGGAACAGATCAATTCGTCTCTCGAACCATGGCAGGTGAAAGGTTAAAAAGATCATCACGGCATTTGCTTGAAAAGAATAAAGATATAGCCCTAGCGTCCTTGCAAACATTCCTATACTTCCACCATACCCGGCTTCTAATGTCCTAAGCTGTGTAAAAACTCATGCTGAGCTCAACAACAGCTGCCAAGAATGTCTGCATGGAACATAACGGGCACTTTGGGCTCCCCTGAATAGGAAAACTGCTGCACACATTAACATTTCAGAACATATTTTCTTCCGCAACTAGCCCCTTTGCACTGTTCAGGTGAGGCGTAAATGCCAGATATTGTTCATAGCTGGCTGGCTGATGGTTTCCAAATAGGACAAGTTTTCAGATGGGATAAAACCTCATCATCATCTCTGCATATGGAGTAGCCAGAGGTATAGCCAACGTACAGTACACTCCATTTCTCAGTTACTGGAGGTCCCTTGAAGGCAACTGCCAGCTGGTTTAGATTGAGTACTTGCACATCTGGTGAGCAGCAGAGATGTGCCAAGGGCCAAAGGGCAGAATGATGGTCCTGCGCAAACTTTGAAAATCTACAAGTTTGGTTCCAGCACAAAATTTGGTGCATATCTGAAGCTATGTCTACATTACCCTGGAAGATCAACGTGCTCAGCATCAATCTTCTGGGATTCAGTTTCACACATCTAGCATGGACATGTAAAACTAGCTTCTCAGCAGTTGCAGACAACCCCGGTATCAGTCACAGACGACCCCTGTAGCCCTTGTGAGACATGGGCTACGTCTACACGGGGATGCTACATCGAAATAGCTTATTTCAATGTAGCGAAATCGAAATAAGTATTTCGATGAATAGCGTCTACACATCCTCCAGGTCTGGTGCCGTTGACATTCAACATCGACGTTGGGCAGCACCACATCAAAGTAGGCGCTGCAGGGGAGCGTCTACACACCACAGCGGCCCAAATCGAAATAAGGGTGCCAGGAACAGCTGCAGACAGGGTCACAGGGTGGACTAGTACTTCCTGGGCAACAGCAAGCTGCTCCCTTAAAGGGCCCCTCCCAGACACACGCAGCCTGCACAGCACACGGTCTGCAGAGCCACAAACATGCACACCCCGTGGAAGCAGCATGGACCCCCAGCAGCAGCAGCAGCAGCAGCAGCAGCAGCAGCAGCCAGAGGTCCACACACCCGCCCCTGGAGGAGCAGTGGTTGCCCTGCTCAGTGCCATGCAGGAGGCAGCTGACCATCTTTTATTTGAGGAAGATGAGCTGCCCCCAGGGGAGGAGGAAGCAGCCCCAGACCTTGCTGCCCTCCCAGCCCCTCCCCACCGCACACGCCGCCGGCTGTGGAGCTACCCCACAAGCACCGACTGGAGGGAGTGGCTGATGCTCGGCGAGTGGGACAACAACCGCTGGCTCTGGAATTTCTGGATGAGCCGGCAGACATTCCTGGAGCTCTGCCAGTGGCTCACCCCTGCCTTACGGCACCAGGACACCTCCATGCGATGTGCCCTCACCACAGAGAAACGGGTCGGCATCGCTGTCTGGAAGCTGGCCACTCCAGACAGCTACCGATCCATAGGGCAGCAGTTCGGCATGGGCAAGGCCACCGTCGGGGCTGTCCTCATGGAGGTAAGAGGACCCTGGGGGGTGAGCCCTCGGTGGAGGGGGGGAGCCCAGGGGTGGAGGGCCAGACACACCTTGCACACCCCTCACCGGTGCTCTTTCATGTCCTTCCCCTGAAGGTCGTCCACGCAATCAATGCCCTGCTCCTCCACAGGCTCGTGCGGCTTGGGGACCCGAATGCTGCCATCGCGGGGTTTGCCAGCCTGGGCTTCCCGAATTGTTTTGGGGCTCTGGATGGGACCCATATCCCCATCCGTGCCCCGGAGCACAGCGGAAGACGCTTCCTCAATAGGAAGGGATACCATTCCGTGGTCCTCCAGGCCTTGGTGGACAGCCGGGGCTGCTTCCTGGACATTTATGTTGGCTGGCCTGGCAGCACCCATGACGCCTGGGTCTTCAGAAATTCGGGCCTGTGCCGCCGGCTGGAGGCGGGGACCTACATCCCCCAGCAGGAGATCCCTGTGGGGGACACCACGATGCCCCTCTGCATCATTGCAGACGCGGCGTACTCCCTCTGGCCCTGGTTCATGCACCCTTACACAGGCCATGTCACAGCCAGCCAGGAGCGGTTCAACATGCGCTTGAACCATGCATGCCAGGTGACCAAGTGCACTTTCAGCCACCTCAAACGGCGCTGGAGGTGTCTCCTCACCCACCTGGATGCAGGCCTCACCAACATCCCCCAGGCTGTGGGCGCGTGCAGTGCACTCCACAACCTGGTGGAGAGCAAGGGAGAGGCCTTCTTCCAGGGCTGGGCTGTGGAGGCTGGCAGGGCCGACGTCCAGCCACCCGCTGCCCCCAGTCGCCAGGTTGACCCTGAGGGGATCTGGGTCTGGGAGGCCCTGCAGGCCCATTTTGACCAGGCTGCGGGGTGAACGCTGGCAGGGCCAGCTGTGGGTGAGCCACCCACTGCACACACCCCCATCCTCCACAACACTCCCTGCCCCCATGCCCACACCACAGAGAACCCGAGAGCACACCCCCCCACACACTTTTCTGTGAAATAAATGGAAATGTTGTTTCAAACAAAACAGTGCAACCTTATTATTAACAGAAGAAAAGGGGGGAACTATTTACATGGGGGGGCAGCTACTAAAACAGGGGTCCAACAAAAACTATTTACAACAAATGGGGGAATATGTACAAAGCAGGGGGGCCATGTCCTCAGCCCCGCACCCTAATGTCCAGTACCCGGTGTTGCGGGGCACGACCCACTCCTCGGCTGGAGCCCTGGTCGAGGCTGGGTGGGGGCCGGGAGAACCGGCAAATATGGCTGGCTGGTGTCCGCAGGCCCATGGTCCCCCTCGGCGGCAGGCCCCAGGGTGGCAGACGGTGGAGGGACGACAGGTGGAGCAGCGGGTGGAGCGGCGGGCGGAGCGGCAGGGGGGGCCAGGTGCTGCACAATATGGTCAAAAGTGCGCATGAAGGCCCCCCAAGCCTCCTGGTGCCTGGCCAGCGCTCGCTCCTGGAGCTCTAGCCGCCGCTCCTCCACCTGCAGGCGCCGCTCCGACACCTCCAGCTGACGCCGGAGGGTCGCGAGCAGCTGGGGGTCCGTGGCCGTCCGCAGGTGGCTGCTCCATTGGCCTCGTCCTGGGGCTGGTCCGTGCTCCGCCGAGGGGCTGGCCTGCAGGGATGGCCCCGGTGGGCCCTCCGGGACCACGGACACCTCGCCGGTGCTCTCCGGGCCCTCCGATGGTGCAGCTGCAGAACACAGGGGGGAACAAGAGTGGAGACAGCCGTTAGTGTGGGCCCTGACCCGTGGCCCTTGTCCCCCCCAACCCCTTTTCTGCTGGTTCCCCATCCCCGTCCCCCGGAGATGCTGATGATGATGATGGGTGTCCCCCCTCCCAGGGGACCTTAGGTTCCACTCCCCCAGGGATGGGGCATGGTGCTGTCCTGCTGAGGGGCAGGGGCTGATGCACTCTTCTGAGGGACATGCCACTGCTGTCCTTGGGGCCATGGTCATCTGGGTGTGTGGAGGGCCCTGGTCGTGTCTCTTGTCCCCACCCCTTAACCCCGGGGGTGTGCACCGTGGGGGGGTACACACCTGACAGTCCGCTCCCACGTTCGGGGGACACCCATTGGGTGGATGCCCTGCTGGAGCTGCAGGACAAGAGGGCAATGCGGAGCCCCCCATTGCTGGGGGAACCCCCATCTTCCTCCTCCAGTGTCCTGGGGTGGGCTCCTAGGGGGGCCTCTGGGGTGCAGGGCTTGCCTCCGGAGCAGACTCCATCTCCGGGGCCTGCTGGGGCTCATCGGCCGAGGTGTCAAGAGTGGCCGGCAGGGAGGAGGTGTACCGGGGGCCCAGGATGGCCCTGAGCTCCCTGTAAAAGGGGCAAATGGTGGGGGTGGCCCCAGATTGGCTGCGTGTGTCCCGGGCCCGGGCGTAACCCTGCCGCAGCTCCTTGACTTTACTCCTGACGTGGTCAGGAGTGCGGGCAGGGTGACCCCAGGCAGCCAGGCCCTCGGCCAGCTGAGCAAACGCATCCGCGTTCCACCTCTTGCTCCCCATTACCTGGAGCACCTCCTCCTCGCCCCAGAGCCCCAGCAGGTCCCGGATCTTGGCCTCCGTCCAGGAGGGGCCCCGCTGCCTCTTCCCTGGCTGGCTGCCAGCCTGGAAACCCTGGCTCCCCTTGTGGGGGGTGCCCTGGCTGCCATGGGGTGCAGGATGGTGGCTTGGGGCTGCTGAGGTCCGTGCAGGCTGGGCACGTGGCAGTGCTGCTGCCTGCACAAGCTCTCAGCTTCCTGCACAGGAAATAAGGGGGCGGAGAGCTTTAAGGGGCTGCTGCACATGGCCACCATAGAGCTCAGGGGCTGGAGAGAGCGTCTCTCAACCCCTCAGCTGACGGCCGCCATTCAGGACCCCGCTATTTCGATGTTGCGGGACGCAGAGCGTCTACGCGTGCCCTACTTCAACGTTCAACGTTGAAGTAGGGCACTATTCCCATCTCCTGATGGGGATAGCGACTTCGACGTCTCGCCGCCTTACGTTGATTTCAACTTCGAAATAGCACTTGCCACGTGTAGACATGGCAGGCACTATTTTGAAGTTGGCACGGCTACTTCGAAGTAGCCGGCTCGTGTAGACGCAGCTATGAAGAGTAAGGGAGGTTGATGGGAGAAACTCTCCCATCAACCTTCCCCAGTAGGGCTGGCCAAGTTAGCCAAGTGCAGATATGTCGATTCTGGCTACCCAGCTGTCATAGCTAGAATTGCATATCTGTGATTTACTTACTTTGCCTAGTGTAGACATAACCTGAGATTTATCAGAAGTTCCTTAACCTGGTAACAGTGCTTTATATAGATGTGAAACCACCTCTCTTTAGTAGCCATTATTGTGTAAGAACTGTGGAAAAGCTTTGTCCCCTGCAGTAACAGGAAGCCCTCAGATGATGGATTCTACTTCAGTGCAAGTGTTAGAGGCCTGTGTTTCTCCATCAGAGAGACAGCCCACAGTGGCCACAGATCTGTAACACAGGTCCACAGCTAACCACCCGATTAATTTTCTGTATATTTTTCAGATTCTGGTTCCATTTCTGGCCATAACCATAACCAGGAAGTGCACAAATGAAAGACAATTTTTACCAGTCACGGAAAACTTCTTCAAACAGTTTGGCATTGATTAGTATGTGAGCATTTCAACTTTTCAGTGACAGTTCATTGAGGGGATGGAAAGGTGGAGCATTAGGCAAAGATTAAGCCATCCCGTATTGTAGACAGATGAGTTTTTCTCTTAGAAGAAGTGCAAATGACATTGGGGATGCTTGAATGCCACAGGATGTGAGTCTGGCTGGCTCCTCTCCTGACGCTTGTTCTGCGTGTACGTGCTAGCTAGCACTGACATGGCTCCTAGAATACAAAACCTTCTCTTCTCACTCTGATTTTCTTGTGCTTAACCTCATCAGACCACATCTGCCATGGAGAGAGGCACTACTGCATTGCCCACATGGTATGTATACTGCACTTGTAAGGCACAATGCATTTCTTCCCATTCCTCGTCCCTGAAGAGCCAAGCCTCAGAAAAGCTGCATGTTCTCCCCTTTCACCCCATTCATGCTGCATCTTCAGAAAGCAGCAGCAGTAATCATGCCAGGATCAAAACCTGCTTCCCATTATCTAGCTTTGGTTGATGATGATGTATGAAGCAGAGAGAAAAGCGACAGCTTCATTTTCATAGGTTAGGTGTTGACCCTGCTGGGCTTAGTGTAGCATGAAACTAGTTTTGACTAGTAAACTGAATAAATATGCCCAGGAAGTCATAGACGGACAATATATATGCAAGGCCAAGGTGCCATTTTTACAGAAATGAGTTTGATTCACCAGCAGGCTAATCTGAAACTCTACATATTAAAAATGCTGAGAGCTGGAACTAGGAGAAAAGAGAGTATTTCATTGTATAATCCATTAGCAGTATGCAGACTCCTTTCATACTTCAATAAGTGTATCAAGTAGGAAGAACCGTGACAGCCAAGTGCCAGAATAACAGGATGCTGCTCAGAATCAGCCCAGAAAGACCAAAGAGAAGATCGACTGAAGTGAATCTTTTGGCATTCGCAAGTATGCAAGAAAAAAATCTTTATTTACCGCAATAGAAATGAGGCAAAGACAGATTGTTTTAACAATAAGCCTATTGTGTGTCATATGAAGTGCAGGGCTAGTCCAAAAAGCATCTAGCAAAGTTAATTCTCAGGGACTAGTTTGGTTATCTTCAGTACAAAAATTGAGTCGGCCACCCAAGGAAATAAATCCAGCAGGTGTTACACAAACAAGAGGATGTGCTTTTTCCACGCAGTGCACAGTCAAGCTGTGGAACTCATTGCTCTGAGATGTTGTGCAAGCCAAAACTATAACTGGTTTAAAAGAAGAACTAGATACCTTTGTGGAGAATAGGTCCATCAACAGCATTAGCCAGGATGGTCAGGGATGCAACCCCATACTCAGGGTTATCCTAAACCTACAATGGCCAGAAACTTGGAAGGGAAGAGGGTGTGGATCAATCCAGTTGCCCTGTTCTGTACATTCCCCTGATGTACTGGTAATGGCCATTATCAACGACTGGATAGTGAGCTACAAGAACCACTGGTCTGACCAAGAATGTCACATTTTAGCTGCGTCTACACGTGCATGCTACTTCGAAGTAGCGGCACCAACTTCGAAATAGCGCCCGTCATGTCTACACGCGTCGGGCGCTATTTCGAAGTTAACTTCGACGTTAGGCGGCGAGACGTCGAAGTCGCTAACCTCATGAGGAGATAGGAATAGCGCCCTACTTCGACGTTCAACGTCGAAGTAGGGACAGTGTAGACGATCCGCGTCCCGCAACGTCGAAATTGCTGGGTCCTCCATGGCGGCCATCAGCTGGGGGGTTGAGAGACGCTCTCTCCAGCCCCTCAGCTCACTGGTGGCCGCGTGGAGCGGCCCCTTAAAGGGCCCCTCCCCCGCCCTGACTGCAGGAGGCTGAGGGAACGTGCAGGCTCCTGCCTGCACACGCGGCGAGCCTGCACAGCCCTCAGCCCCTGACACCAGCCATGGCTGCCCAGCAGCCCCCCAGCGCCCCCAGGGGACCCCCCCCAAGGGCAGCCAGGGCAGCCAGCCCAGCCAGAGGGCCACGCAGTCTGGGAAGCGGCAGCGGGGCCCCTCTTGGACGGAGGCCGAGATGCGGGACCTGCTGGGGCTCTGGAGCGAGGAGGAGGTGCTCCAGGTAATGGGGAGCAAGAGGCGGAACGCAGATGCGTTCGCTCAGCTGGCCGACGGCCTGGCTGCCCGGGGTCACCCTGCCCGCACTCCTGACCATGTCAGGAGTAAGGTCAAGGAGCTGCGGCAGGGTTACGCCCGGGCCCGGGATGCGGCCAGCCGATCTGGGGCCGCCCCCGTCACTTGCCCCTTTTACAGGGAGCTCAGGGACATCCTGGGCTCCCGGCACACCTCCTCCCCTCCGGCCACCCTTGACACCTCGGCTGACGAGCCCGAGCAGGCCCTGCAGCCGGACTCCGCCCCGGAGGCAAGCCCCGCACCCCGGGGGCCCCCCCCGGAGGCCATCCCCGGGACATCGCAGCAGGAGGAGGAGGAGGAGGAGGAGGAGGGGGGCTCCTCCTCCGCAGAATCCAGCCTGCAGATCCTCCTCCTGCCATCCCGGAGCAGCAGCAGGGCCTCCGACCCCCGGGGATCTCCGGACCGTGGGAGCGGACCCACAGGCAGGTACCCCTCTCTGGTGGACACCCCGGGGCTTGAGGGGCGGGGGGAACAGAGATGTGTCCAGGGCCCCCCACACGCTCACATGGCCATGGCCCCAAGGACACCAGGGCCATGGCCCTCACAGCACTGCAGCCATCAGCCCCTGCCCCCTGCCACCCTGCATGACAGTGCCATGCCCCATCCCCAGGCCAGGGGGGAGCGGAACCTCGAGGGGCCCCCGGGCGGAGGGGGTGGGACACCCCGCAGCAGCAGCATGTGATGGAGTGGGGGGAGTGCCAAAGGGAGACTCAGCCTACATATGAGCCACCGGAGCCGAGGAGCTCCCAGGGCCAAAGGAGGATCCTGGCGCTACAGCTGGCAGGTGACACCTCTGCCCTGAGCAAACAGGAGGGAGGAGCCGAGCTGGCTTGGAATTGGGGGGCGAGGGCGGGGGCCACAGGTAGAGGCTAGGGGAAGGGAGAGCTGCTAGGCAGCCAGCCAGAGGAGGGGGAAAGCTGCATCCCAGAGGGGCCCCCCTTGGGGTCTTCTCCCCACAACGGGTTGGAAGGACTGTCTCTTCCGACAGCTGGGGCTGTCACTCCTGCCAGAAACTGGCCATCTGTGGCCTAAGAAAGCTCTCCTGCTCTCAGACCCTGCGGGGTGAAGTGAGAGTCGCTCCCACCAGGGGACGGGGTGCAGGGCAGGGGGACCCCTGAACCCCATCCATCACAGCAGAATCTCCCGGGGATGGGGAACCTGCAGCACAGGGCGGGGGGGACAAAGGCCATGGCTCGGGGCCCACACTAACGCCTGTCTCCATTCTTCTTTCCCCCCTCCTCTCCTGTGTCCTGCACCTTCACCTGCACCATCCAACGGACCGGAAGAGAGCGTCGGCGAGGCCTCGGTTGTCCCGGAGAGCCCTCCGGGACCCTCACTCCAGGGCAGCCCCTCGGCCGAGGAACGACTGGCCCCACGGAGGGCCAGACAGCGGACCCCGCGCCTGCTACCGGCGGCGGCCACGGACCCCCAGCTGCTGGCCATCCTCCGCCGGCAGCTGGAGGTGTCGGAGCAGCACCTCCAGCTGCAGGAGCAGGCGCTGGCCTGGCGCAGGGAGGCATGGGGGGCCTATATGGAGAGCATCAACCGGCTGGTTGACTCCCTGGCCCCCCGTGCCGCGCCGGCCGAGCCACCGCCCGCCATGCCCGCTCCTGCAGCCCCACCACCAGCTGCTCCAGCCGTCGCCGGGCCGTCCGCCGTCGCCCCACCACCTCCCCGCGAGGGCCACCGCGCCAAGGGACCCCTGGAGCCACCCGAGACTCGCCGGCGCCGCTACCTTCCGGTGGAGCCCGCTCCCACCCAGCCGTGGACCAGACTGCAGGCCCGGCGGAGCTCCCGGCCAGGCACGCCCACTGCTGGGCTGTAGGGGCGAGGGGCCCGGGATGTGGCCCCCCCCCTTGTTGGACATAGTTTTTTGTGGACTGTTTCTGTCGTTGTTGCCTCTGTTTGCCCCCCCCCCTGTAAATAGTTCTCCCCGTTCTCCTCCCTGCTTTTCTTTTTTGTTGATGGCGCACAGTGCTTTGATTTGTTGTTGTATATTGTTTTATTTGTGCACATCTTGCTTTTGTTGAACATTTGTCCCTCCTTTTTGGTTTCTGTTTCACATATATATTTATTTTTTTAAAAAAAAAAAAATTTCGTTAAGACAAAAAAAAAAATTAACGTTCACCCACAAGTTCGTGCTGTCATTTCTCCTGGACAAGTGGGGGGGGGGGCGGTGGGGTGCTCCATGGTGTGGGCGTTGGGGCAGGAGTGTGGGGGAGGAAGGGGCGGGCAGTAGGGGGCTGGGCAGAGTTCACCCCGCAGCCTGTTGCTCGAAGTGGGCCCGCAGGGCCTCCCGGACCCGGGTCCCCTCTGGGTCCACCTGCCAACTGGGGGCAGCAGGTGGCTGCACGTGTGCCCTGCCGGCCTCGGCGGCCCAGCCCTGAAGAAAGCTCTCCCCCTTGCTCTCCATGAGGTTGTGCAGTGCGCAGCAGGCACCCACAATCTGGGGGATGTTGTTGGGGCTGGCATCCAGGCGGGTCAGGAGACATCGCCAGCGTCCCTTGAGGCGGCCAAATGAGCACTCCACCACCTGGCGCGCACGGTTCAGGCGCTCGTTGAAGCGCTCCTGGCTGGCGGAGAGGTGGCCCGTGTAGGGGCGCATGAGCCATGGCCGGAGGGGGTAGGCCGCATCCGCGATGATGCAGAAGGGCATGGTGGTGTCCCCCAGAGGGATCTCCCGCTGGGGGATGTAGGTCCCCGCCTCCAGCCGGCGGCACAGGCCCGAGTTCCGGAAAACCCGGGCGTCGTGGGTGCTGCCAGGCCAGCCCACGTAAATGTCCTGGAACCGTCCCCGGCTGTCCACCAAGGCCTGCAGGACGACTGAATGGTAGCCCTTCCGATTGAGGTATCGGCCTCCACTGTGGTGCGGGGCGCGGATGGGGATGTGAGTCCCATCCAGAGCCCCGAAGCAGTTGGGGAAGCCCAGGGTGGCAAAGGCGGTGACAGTGGCATGTGGGTCCCCCAGCCTCACGAGCCTGTGCAGGAGCATGGCGTTGATGGCACGCACAACCTGCAGAGAAAGCACATGGGACAGCCCCAATGAGGGGTGAGCAGGGTGTGCATGGCCCTGCCCTGCCCTGGCCTGCCCTGGCCCCCCTGCCCTGCCCTGCCCTGCCCTGCCCTGGCCTGCTCTGGCCTCCCTGCCCTGGCCTGGCCTCCCCCTGTGGGTTCTCTTACCTCCATGAAGACAGCCCCGACGGTGGCCTTTCTGACACCAAACTGCTGGCCCACAGATCGGTAGCTGTCCGGAGTGGCCAGCTTCCAGACAGCGATGCCGACCCGTTTCTCCACAGGGAGGGCACGCTGCATGGCAGTGTCCCGGTGCCTGAGTGCGGGGGTGAGCCACTGGCACAGCTCCAGGAATGTCTGGCGGGTCATCCTGAAGTTCCTGAGCCACTGGTCGTCGTCCCACTCCCCAAGCACCAGCCGCTCCCACCAGTCGGTGCTGGTGGGGTAGCTCCACAGCCGCCGGCGTGTGAGGCGGGCGGGGGGGCGGGGTGCTGCAGGGGTAGGGACTGAGCCCCGCTGCCCTGGGGGCATCTCCTCCCCTGGGGCAAGAAGGTGCTCAGCTGCCCCCAACATGGCATGAGCCAGGGCAAGCCCTGCTCCTGCCGGGAGGGCTGGGTGGACCTCTAGCTGCTGCTGCTGCTGCTGCTGCTGCTGCTGCTGGGGGTTCATGACTGCGGCGCTCGGGGTCTGTGTGCCTATATGGCTCCTCAGACCGCGTGCTGTGCAGGCTGAGTGTATGTGGGAGGGGCCCTTTAAGGGAGCGGCTAGCTGTTGCCCCGGAAGCGCTAGTCCGCCCGTTGACCCTGTGTGCAGCTGTGCCTGGCATCCCTATTTCGATGTGTGCTACTTTGACGTGTAGACGTTCCCTCGCTGCGCCTATTTCGATGTTGGGCTGAGCAACGTCGAAGTTGAACATCGACGTTGCCGGCCCTGGAGGACGTGTAGATGTTATTCATCGAAATAGACTATTTCGATGACGCAACATCGAAATAAGCTATTTCGATGTTGGGTGCACGTGTAGACGTAGCCTTTATGTTTAGAGAGCCTAGAAAGTGAGGATATTATTATGATTATTTTATCTATTTCTGTAACTACAGATTCTAGAGACTCCACCCATCTTGGAGTCCCTTTGTGCTAGGAGCTATATGTGCATTTAGGGCTTAGCTCTCCAGGGTGGTGAGCATTGTGAAACCAATCCAGCAAAGCACTATGGTCAACTGGGTTGCTTAAATCTATGCTTATGGGCTTTGCTGGATGAAGCTCAACATGCTTTGGCATCTTGCAGGGCTGATCTCTTACTAAAAGACATAAAGTTTAACTTGATGTGTGAGTAAAGAATTGGAGTAAATTCAAGACACAGTGTTTAGATCTGGATTTGCATCTCAACCTTTCCAAAGCCATAAAGTGATCAGAACTAGGGATCTGGTCTTTTGAAAGCCACATCCTGCTCCTTAGATCCCTGCCTCTGTAGATCTGCTGTAGAAACTAGGGAAGGGTTACCCAGCAACAAAATGCACCTCTTGTCATATCTTATTGCTCCAAGTGCTGTCAATGCTTTTTAAGAGCCTTCTTTTTCTTTCTGGTGGGGCAGCCACGAGTAACTTGTGACAAATTGTGAATCTATCTGTCACAGTTTATGAACTCTGGGTGAGATAATTTTCAATATGTAAAGGGTTTCCCTTCTCTATTGCCTGTTTGCCTGCATGTTGAGCCGGAGTTGTAATATGGAGAAACGTAGACAGTAGAGGTTGGATGACTGTAAGTACCCAACTGGAAGTCTATTCACTTGAGACAAAAGCTGGTCCTTACACAAAACTGGTTTAGCAAGGAGAGGTTGTCTTGACAATGAAGTCATGTGATGGGGGTTTGTGCTTATGTGGGGAAGCTGACAAGTGCATTACCTGACTGGGGAGAAGGGCCTGAATGTTGGAAAAGGGCAGAGGCTGGACTGTTAAAGACTCATTTTTCTCCAGTCTATGAGACAGAAGAAACCCACCGTGTAAGACCTGCTGGAGAAGGAGACACCTTCCCTGCTTGGACACTGTTGCCCCTGAGGACTCCCAAGGGAAGGGTGAGCTAGAAAGTGAGGAATATGAGGCAGGGTCCTGTGCATAGTGTTCTCTGTTTTGTACTGCCCCACACCTTACAAGATCAAGTATGAAAGAGCACAGCTGTGTTTGATTCAGGGCCAAGTGTTTGTCTGTATGCTAACTGCTTTACATTGCTGCATGCTCTTGAGGGCTTCCGACCCGGAGGTGAAGCTCTGAAACAAGGTGCTTTTAAGTTTGGGGAACTCAGAGGGGTCATTTCTGTACCCAAAGAGGCTAGGCTAGGCAAGGCATCTGCATAGCCCATTCCAGCTGTGAAAGGTGGTGCCAGGTAGAAGACCGGAACCTTGAAACTGTGCCTATGGACCTTCAGATTTGGGCAGTGGCTGGATTCCACCCAAGGAGCTTAAAACATGCAGAAATCCAGAGTATTAGCAGCCAGACAGTTTAGCTCCACTGATTGGCCATTAAGTTTGAGGGCTGAAGTTGTTTAAGCTATCAGGTAGTAGGTCTGAAAATGCTTTCCACCTAGGCTAACCTTGCAGCTGGGAGTGCTCCTGAAGGGAAGTTTGGAAGATTCAATACAAGTGTTTAAAGACTAGATCAGAAGAAGCTTCACTCATAGAAGGCTGGGAACTCTACTTTCCAAATCTTCTTCATCCTCAGGGAATGGGTTGTGCCTCCAGTCTTAAATTAAGCTAAGGTGGCTGGGAAAGACTCAGGCATTCTTGTGGGAGGAGTAGGGGCAGATTTTCTGTGTTAAGCGTCAGTGAAGCAAAAGAGATGACTGACTAGAGTGAGATCAATGGAGTTGAGCAAGAAGAGAATCAGGCCTTCTGACTTTCTATCCACTTTGAAAGATAAAATCTTTCCCCCACCCTCCCCCCACCCCTGGTCAAAGACGATTTCCACTGGACAAAGAAAAAATGCAGCAAAAATGCCACCAGTATTAAAATTCATTTTCTATTAAATACAGAGGCCAAACAAGATAAAATGGGAGAGGGAGAGATCTTGGAAGAGGTTTATTTAATATAAACTACATTTATATTTTTGGTAAGTTGCAGAACACAGATTGAACACTTAATGCATTCCATAATGCTGCAGAAACATGACCTTGACGTTAGCATAGAAATCAATTTCAGTTTTTATTTAGCAGCTGCACAGCCATTTAAACATAAACTTCAATAGGACCTGAGTTAACAACCAATCATGTCTGCACCCTTTGCTCCAGGCGTAGTCATGGGCTGGTTCACCGTGTTTAGAACACAAATATTTGGCTTCTTTTTTATTATTTTTTATAACTGTTCATTTAATTTGACACCTGTCAAATTAAAAACCTGAATTCCTGTCCTGACTCCAGCATCAAATCTTGGTGCTGCAAGTGCTGCATTCAAACCCAGCACAGCGTCCTGAAGAAGTATTTTCCCTGGCTCCAACCCTGCGGACTGTTCCCCATGCTTAGATCTCTGCTCCCCGCTCCCTGGACAGGCTATGCCTAAGCATCAGACACTGCACAAAGCAGCTGGTAGGATCCAGCACAGTGTTTGGCATCAGTATTTCCACATGTGCAAATGTTTCCTTCTTTGCTGGCTGAGCCTCCCTGTTGTGATATTTTGCAGAAAGCTTCCTCCAGATTCTGTTTCTAACAGATCTAAAGTATTTCTCCATCCTTTCCTAGATGTGTCACACTGCATGTCTGATCAGATGTTTCCTGGAATTGTATTTCGTGTAGCTGCATCTTCATGGCTATGGAAGGTTTGTCTTATTTTTCTCTTCCCCTGCCCTAATACTTCTTAACCTCTGCCTCCACCTACTTGTTTTCCCCAGTGAGTCATTCTGCTGGCCCTGGAGCTCTGGCTAGCCAGCATTCCACACAATAATCCTGCCCTTCAGGAGTCACCATATACTGAGGGGTCTAAGCCATGGCAATTCTGCACCATTGTGCTCCAAACCTAGTGAGGGTATGTTACACAATAGTCAAGCTTGGAAGGGGCAGAAGATTCAATAGTCATCTGTCATTCAAAACACGTGAAAGAATGAAATAACTGAGAATGGGCAGATCTGGCCCCAGTCTCCCTGTCTTGCCAGTAATGGAAGGACGGAAGGAAGGAAGGAAGGATAAACTCTCCTCATGGTGATAAACATATCTGCATCAGATTCCCTCTTTGCTTGAGAACACACAGCTCACACTCCTGCACTTGCTCCACAGTTATCGTGTTTTCAGGATTATGGGTTCTGACATCTTAAAGGTACATTCAGAGGACAATTCACCAGCCCTGTCCAAATCTGCCCTTTGTGGTGTGCAACTCATGAAATACACACAAAAGGGTTGTCCTCTGCCTCACCGCTTAGTCATTGGCTACTAAACGAAATGCAAATGAATGGGGAGGGAGAGGAGGGATATCATAGCAAGGGGTGTGAAATGAAGAGACGAGGAGAAAAAGCTACTCATCCAAAACACACACACACGGTGAGCATGACTGACAAACTGTCACTGCCAGTGTCCTTCTCTTTTGACACTGTTATTTATAATCTATCAGAAGCACAGAGAGGACTCATATGCAAAGCAAGATGGCATCTGCTGTCATCAGAAACTGCATTGTCCTAATTACCTTTCACACTGACCTGGGGACAAACATTTTGGGGGGGCGGGCAGGGGGAGAAGGGGAGAAGTGGGAGATGGAAGGAGGGATTTCAGGGAGTGGAACCGGGTAGTGATACTATGCTTGGTTGCCTGTGCATTTATGACACTGTGGTTTGATTGCTTGGTGTTTTTCTTTAACACATGCCTCTGAATCATGTGCAAGAGTCTTTAGATTTGCTTGAAACCGAGATTTTTATTTGCTGACCAACCTCTAACTTCTTCTGCTGTGAAAGGAGCCAAAAAGATCTGGGTTTATTATACAGCAGCAGTGATAAAGTAAAACAGTAATCATTTGATTATTTTGGTGGTAGATCCAGGATGGCTTAATGCGATTCTCCATCTGCTACTGAATACCTTTATGAGAAACCAAAGTAGTGTATTGCTGGGCCTGATTCTGATTGCATTTGCCTAGGTTTTATACTGGTCAAAATGCTGTTTAAGGGAACTGTGCCTGATACCTCCCTTTCACAACAGTGAAGAGAAATATTATTCTCATTTCTCAAGTAGGTAAACTGAGGCAGCAGGAGGCAAACGGGCCTGTCCAGCAAGTAGTATTACAGCTGAGGCTAGAACTCAGGAGTGCCAACCCCTATTTCCTTACTCACCAGGAACAAAGTTTTCAAGTCTAGAAATTTGTTTGCCAGAGCACAATTAGTCAGTGCAGAATTAAACATTGGATCTGAAGATCCAATTAATTATCAATGCCAATGGATGAAATAATTCTTTTGTTATAATTTAGCAGACAGACACCTGCCATATACTCTGTGTCATGCTGGACCTTACAGCATGGCCCCTTGGATTCTTGGGGGGCCAACCCATTTAAATTAACAGATATAGGCTACGTCTACACTAGCACACTACGTCGAAGTAGCCTATTTCGAAGTAAGGACATTGAAATAGGCTACTTCGACATGTGTCGTCTACATGTCCTCCAGGGCTGGTGCCATTGACGTTCCACATTGAAGTAGCGATGGGGACCATTGAAAGGAGCCGCCCCGGAAGGACATGTGGAGTGTCCACACACACAAGCGCTCCCCGTCAAAATAAGGGGCCAGCAAAGCCCCAAGCCACTCCCTTAAAAGGCCCCTCCCAGACACACTGCCCTGCACAGCACGAGATCCACAGAGCCGACAACCAGTTACAGACCCTGTGCACGCAGCATGGACCCCCAGCTGCAGCAGCAGCAGCCAGAAGCCCGGGGCTAAGGGCTGCTGCATGGGGTGACCATAGAGCCCAGCAAGGGCTGGACAGAGCGTCTCTCAACCCCTCAGCTGATGGCTGCCATGGAGGACCCCACTATTTCGAAGTAGTGGGACACAGATCATCTACACATGCCCTACTTCAACATCGAACGTCGAAGTAGGGCACTATTCCCATCTTTGGATGGGAATAGCGATTTCGATGTCTCACCGCCTAACGTCAATTTCAACGTTGAAATAGCACACGGCGCGTATAGATGCAACGTGTGCTATTTTGATGTTGTGCCAGCTACTTCAAAGTAGCTGACTAGTGTAGATGCACCCATAGGCTGTGTCTACACGTGCCCCAAACTTCGAAATGGCCATGCAAATGGCCATTTCGAAGTTTACTAATGAAGCGCTGAAATGCATATTCAGCGCTTCATTAGCATGCGGGCGGCAGCGGCGCTTCGAAATTGACGAGCCTTGCCGCCGTGCGGCGCGTCCAGACGGGGCTCCTTTTCGAAAGCACGCCACCTACTTCGAAGTCCCCTTATTCCCGTGAGCTCATGGGAATAAGGGGACTTCGAAGAAGGTGGCGTCCTTTCGAAAAGGAGCCCCGTCTGGACGCGCTGCGCGGCGGCAAGGCTCGTCAATTTCGAAGCGCCGCTGCCGCCCGCATGCTAGTGAAGCGCTGAATATGCATTTCAGCGCTTCATTAGTAAACTTCGAAATGGCCATTTGCATGGCCATTTCGAAGTTTGGGGCACGTGTAGACGTAGCCATAGAGTTTTTAATTCATTAAACATCACAGTGAATCACACAGTCAGTTAAGTTTCACCCCTCACACCCTGCCACTGTCTACACTTTGAAGGAAAATTATATTTGTTTTACTCGTCCCCCAAGGAGTTTGTATGGACTCCACAGAACTGCACTGTAGACTTTATTAAGGGGGGAAGTTGGAGGTTTCAGCAACTCTACAAAGGACACATGGGGGTCCTGGTATGGTATGTGGAGAGGCTGTCTAAATTGCATGTGGGAGTGAGCCTCCCAGCCTGAGACCACAGCCTCATGTTAAGTGCATTAAAAATAGCTGTGGAGAGATTTCGGCTCATGTTAGAGCCCTTCTGCCCTTCCAGGCATGAGGACCTGAACTCCAAGCCCAAACTCTAACTTCTGTGTGGTTATTTGTAGTGTGCTAGCACATGTGTACAGACCCAAGCTTGGGATCTTGCTATCCAATGTGTCATACATACAACGGAAGCAGTGTTCCCTGTAAACTGGGTGCTTGTGTGGCTGCTTGAAAGGGATTCAAATGTCACCCAGCTGATTAGCAGAATACCCCAGGCTAGGCTTTTTTGTTTCTACTGGTGGTGCACATTGACACATACCTCCATGCATAGAAAAAATTATTCTGCCCATGCCTAGAAAAAATCTGCACATGAATGGAAAAGATTAGAGGGGACATTGCCCGCAAGGCAGACTGAAACTGATTGTGAGCTAACACGTGGGTTAAATGGTTCTGCTACAATGACCAGCAATGAAATTATTAATGTCTGTGTTTCATCTGCCATATTTAGGTTTCAGAGCCAACACCCTTCTGAGACAAATGGGGCAGTTCCCACCTACCAGAGCTTTATTTCAGACACTGTTGCTCCAGGGAGACCTCAGGCCTTTGGGTTGCGCTTGGTTCATGTGTGAAACCAGAAGGGTGATAGACATATTTTGTTTAAAGGAGAGTTCTTAGATTCGACAGTGCTGTCTGTAGTCAGGAGGTGATTCTGTGTCAGATTCTGCTCCTGCAGATTCACAGAACTACCAGGAACAAAGTCCTCTGAGTAGGAGGTCTTAATGCCGTCTTCAGGCAGCATGGGCTGTGAAAGCTGTCAAAGAATGGACCTGTCAAGAGATATTTCCCTGTTCCTGGTGACGGAAAAGGCAGGGGACAGAAGTCTGATGCCAAATGCATTATTTTACAATAATTTATCCTCCATGCAAGTTGTAGAGGCCCCTGAAAAGAGCCCAGAAAAATTCTTTAGTGGACTAATTATCTGGATAGCTATTTTTCTTATTGCAGACAAACGTATGCTGGTGGCAAAAGGAGTCTGATGAAACAGCAGAAATGTATGGTGCCTAATGAAGATGAAAGCCCCTCTACCCATTACCATGCATGAAAAACATGTGAAGAGGGGAAGGGAGGGGAAGAAAGACAAAGCTACAGCTGCTCAGAGATATTTTAGAATCCCTTCAAGATCTGCAAAAAAAAAAAAAAATCCTGTTTCACTGGTTTGATTCTACAGGGCCATTCCTCATCCCTGATGTCGCTGATTCCATGTGAAAAAGGGGGCAGCTAATTAAAAAGGGTTGTTTTATTTTAGATAGATAGAGCCTTAGGTTCTCTGAGAGGACAAGTGAAGGGCTGTTCAGTTTCTAACACTGAAAATTTCCACTGATCCTAAAGACCTTGAACACTGCAAAGCTGTTGGGGATTGTCAGTTCATCTCTGCAATCTCCGTTCCACTTGTTATTTTATTTGTGGAGAACAAACAGTCTATCACCTGATAAGGTTTGTGACTAATGCTGAGCGGGTAGCTGTTAGGAACTGTACAAGAGAGACTCATGGAATTTGTTCCAGGAAGCCTCCCACCTCTGCTAAAAGAGATCTATTTCAGGATAGTATGACAATATACTAGCCTTCTCCTCTGGAGACCTGACTTCAACACTCTATTTCCTGTCACTAGTGAAATGAGTTTGTCTTTACTCTGTCCGTCATCTGCTCTTGCAGTTGTCACATGCATGTCAAGATTGCAGTGATTGGACAGTTTCATGGGGAGTCAAGACTGAAACTACAGGAGTTGTTGTGTATCAGGTGTGAGGTGCGTTGATAGAGTTACAGAGTGAAATCTTGTAGTACTGTCTTGCATGCTACAGATCAAGACAGACATTTATGAGATCAAAGACTATCTATCTATCCACACATGCACAGACACAATGCAGTCATGGAGTGCAAAGAACTCAATAAATCAGTTGATTAATGGACATGACTAGTTTTGGTCCTGCTTTGAGCAGAGGGTTGGACTTGATGCCCTCCTGAGGTCTCTTCCAGCCCTATGATTCTATGATATTATATCTAATGAAGGTGAAGGAAAATTATAGCCAATGAGCCAAATCTGGCTCTTAGCTATGCTGGTGAAGCTCTTCTAATTAGTGGAGTTATACTGGATTTAAAACACTAAAACTGTGAGCACAATTTGACTCCAATGCCGGGAGATATTTGCGAGTGGAAAGAAACCCTCTTAAGGTCAAAGTTTTCTCAAAAGGATAATTGTGCGTACAGGTTGAACCTCTCTCATCCAGCACCCTTGGGACCTGGCTGGTGTTGGACGAGAGCATTTGCCGGATCACAGGAAGTCAATATTGTCTACCTGTTACAGGGCTCTTAGAAGACATTTAGAGGTAAATTAGAGCTGAGTAGCAGCACAGAACACTGAGAGCCAGGTCTGGTGGCTGTAACTAAACTTTATGGGACCACAGGGAACTTGGCCACACTCATGATATGTGTTCGTCTGGCTAACTAACTACACTTATGCTGGACTAAGGATGTTGCCAGACGAGAGAGTTCCAGATTAGAGAGGTTCAACCAGTACCATAATTTATTGTTGGTGTTGAGGGATTGCCTGAGATCACATGTCATCAGACTGGACCCAATTGCTCTAAGTGCTGTACAAACACAGAACAAAAGGGCGATGACTACTCCAAAGAACTCGTGATTGAACTACGGCTCCCTGCCAGAGCACTGTCCATAGCACCCAGGGCCCCTGAGGCTGCTGCAGCACTGGGAAGACTGCTGCTTAATTGAAGTAATTAGCCAGTTTCTCTCGGGGGTTACTGACACTTGGGCGACAGTTGCTTGGCTAATGAGGCATTTGGCTCAGTAATTGGAAGGATAAATATTTGGGAGGAACAGGAACAACAGGGCAGCTCAGAGAGTGAGCTTGGGAAAAGGTAAGTGTGGAAGTTGCCATCTTCTGTAAACCTGTGGTATGTTCCGTCATGCTTTGAAACGTGATGGAAGAGAAACAGCCTGTGTGTGCAGCTGGGGTACCAGAAAAACAGGCCAGGTAGTGGAACGCACAGGATACTTGATGAGACACCCTGTGACAAGGTCATTCGCTCAAGCTCTGGTGAGGTACAGTTTATGTTCCTTTATTGCTGAACTGCCAAGACACAGTCTGGTGAGGAACATTCACTTGCTAAGAAGCGTGTCCTGGAGAAGCCTATTTAAAAAGCAGAGCCCTCCATGTGCATCTCCCGCTTAGGTGTTTTGCTGCAATTAAAGTAAATAAAGAGTGCTACAAGGCAACCTCTCTCGCTTCCCTGAAAGCTGGCCTTTGGGTTCTGGAGCGTGGCTAGAAGAATCATTAGAGAGTGATAAATCTACCTGAAGCAGGGCTAACAGAAGCCCTGAGCTAAACAAAGCAGGGAAAGAGGTCGGGATGAAGCAGAGGGAGCAGGACAACATCCCATTAATGTTGAAAGGGAAGTTGATGTTTAAACAGGAGCAGGGGAGAAAAAAATCTTCATAGAAGGGGATGATGGTAGGAAGTGGGAAGCAAAGACTTTAATTTGAACATAAGAAGAGAAATACCGGGTCACACAAAAGGACCATCTAGACCAGTATCCTGTCTTCCAACAGTGGCCAGTGCCAGATGCCCCTGAAGGAGTGAACAGAATGGGTAATCATTAAATGATCCCTCGCCTGTCATCCATTTCGAACAGATGCTAGGGATACTATTCCTACCCATTCGGGCCAATAGCCATTGATGGACCTAGCCTCCATGAATTTATGTAGTTCTTTTTTGAACCCCGTTATGGTCCTGGGCTTCACAACATCCTATGACTCTTGATTCTACAGAGCCATTCCTCATCCCTGACACTGCTGATTCTGCATGTAAAAGGGGACAGCTAATTAAAAGGGGTTATTTTATTTTAGATCGATAGAGCCATAGGTTCTCTGAGAGAAGTGAAGGAGAAGTAGCTTCTGAAACAGAAGCTATGGTTGTCATATGGCTTTGTATGCCAGTTTGAGTGCACACAGTTCTGTCACTTCCAGGCACACCCATCTGAGTGCAGAGGCATCCAGCATGCTGCTTCCAAGGAAGTTGCCTTTTTTTTTCCCGTCACCCTCTGAACTGTCATTGGCACTAAGATGCTCCAGGGTTGAACACTGCATAAGTTCACTGACAGACACACAGATGGACAGTATGTGTGAGCCCATGGCACTGGGTGTGACTGTTGTGCCTTTCATGACTGTTCTCTACTGAGTTTTATGGTTACAGGCTAGAAACAACAAGAAGTCCTGGAGCACCTTAGAGACTAACGAATAAATCCAAGGTGATACAGGACTCCTTGTTGTTTTTTTCATATACAGAGTAACACAGCTATCCCTCTGAGACTGGCTACAGGATGTTGATTTTTGTTTTCATTTTTGTTTTCTAAATTCTAGTTAAAGCAACTCCCCAGTAAAGTAAAAACCAAACTATGTAAACTGCTTCCTATATCTGCTGATGCCAGTACAAATAATGCTGAAGGTAAACTTACCCTTACATTTATACACATATTTTAAATATAGCCTGGAATATTGATTTCAAATCTTGCAGCTATTGGAAGAACATTTAAAATGATTTACACGAGTTCTGTTAAGAGGTTGACAGTCACAGCAATAAACTGTTTCACTCCCATGCTTAGCCAGATGGGTTGAGAACATATATTTAAAGCCCCTTTTTGAGAGTTTGGCAGTAATAATAGAAATTTGGATAGACTGGTGCGTACAGCAAAGGTTCAGCACAGAAGCAGCTCCTATGGTTTAAGCCTTGCTGTGCCCATGAATTACTGAATGTCCTCCCATGAGTCACTTGACCTCTTTTTGTGATTGTCAAGACCCAGCTGGAGAGTGGTTAGATGAGGCTTGTGAATCGCACTTTCTCGGGGGATGAAGAAATTACAGAAAGAACAAGATGACAGTGGTGACAAACAGAATAAATCCTGACATTTGCTGGAGAGCAGATGCCTTTTTTTCAAAGAGTTGCCTGGAAACTAACCACCAAAAATGGAGGTCTCCAGGGGAGTAGGCTTTCTGTTGGAAAATGTGGATGCCCCTGTTACTTGTGCAAAGCAGGTACGTCGCCATGCACACATACTCTAGCATATGTAAGTTGTGGGGTTTTTCTTCACACCCAGTGGGGCGCACACATTTTTGGAATAACTTAAGCCTCAGTGTTGGAAGGATTCCCATTGATTTCAGTGGAGCCAGGATTTCACCCTTCATCTTTTTGCTTTTTCACCTGGGGTCTGAGGAATAAAATGGAGGCCGACTGTGTGGCTATTCAGAGGTCAGCATCCTTCAGCTATGTCTATATGGCAGGTGCTTTCTGAGGATACAGTGGTATCCTGAAATAGCTGCACACCTCTATGCAATGCACCCATTGTCTCAAAACAGTTTTTGAGATACTGGCTGTACAAGTCTGGCATCCCTGTATACCTCATCCCATGAGGAGTACTGGGATGCCTCGAAATAGGGCTTTATTTCAGCATCTGGTGCTGTTTAGACAGTGCCACATGCCGAAATAGCCTATTTTGAGTTTATAGTGCCATGTAGACATAGCCTTCATGGGTTCCCAATACACAAATTCAGTTTCCAATATTTTTAAACAAGATGGACATGTCATTCCATATTTGTCTCAAGTTATCACTTTTTCATTTGGATTTGTTCTTCCTGAAATAAACTGAATGAACATCCTTGGAGTCTGAGCTCCTCTTAAATATCCAGTGACAAGATACCAGCACGCAGCAACAATGCAAACTTTTCCTGCCGTGCTCCACAACAGAGCAGCCATTCTGACTCAAAAGCCCTGTCTCTAGGACTAAGAGAGTGACTCCAGGAGATATTCAGTCATAGGTCTGTCTCCTGAGTGGACTGACAAAGAGGCCAGTTAATGCCACTTGTAGTGGAGAGTTTTTGTGTGTGATGTAGACACTTGGTCACTGGGAGTTAGATTAATATTTAACATAGGCCATTGATTGATAATCCACTGAAGGTTGACTACTGATCAGTATGGGGTGGCCACCTGCTTCCTATTATGTGTACGACAGTATCAGCACTGAGGATATTTGGAGCCAAACCTATCAACTGCCTGTATCAGCACTGGTTCAGTTTCAACAGGGTTCTTTGTATGGATGTATTATTAGAACAGAAGACCAAGAATTTTGTAGAATATTTACCAAAAATGCCACTTTGCAACCATCAATCCCGTGTGTGTAAAATGCTTTAGTAGTACGATAAGACCTTAAGTAAATGGAGATATATTAAACATCCAGAGAGACTGTTTTAAAGACCTAGAGATTTATCTAAGTGGTGCCTGATCAGCAAGGAGGCCTATGTCCCTTTAGGATTGCCGTGGTGATCATGAGTATGGGGTGGACATTAACCAGCTGCCTAGGGACAAAATGCCTGACCACAGCTAGGGGCTGCTGGATGTTTCCACAAAGGGTATATAACCTATTACTAACAGTTTTCAGTGAAATCTACAGCTGGGAAGAAAAAAACAAAAAAACAAAAAAAAATGGCAGTTTCAAAGGTATTGTCCATTTAAACAGTGAATGTCAACAAAAAAAATTGGATGACTTATGCACAAACATCTTCACCAAAATTTCTTCCATATTTTGATGAGTTGTCTTGAAATCCTGACTTGTTTTCCAATTTACTGCTAGGGGTCGCCTGGGTACTTGACTGCAAACAGAAGCTTATGGCTTTCTTTTTCTTCTTTTAGTTAAATCCTTACTTAATTTTAACAAACAATGTGCAATATAAGATAGAGGTTTCTTTCTTTCTTTCTTCCTTTCTTTCTTTCCCTTAGTAAAATACCAGAAGAAAATAGAGAAGAAATGTTCCAGCTATTCTTACTTCAGAATGCGTAGACCATGTGCACCAGCCTAAGTTAGTTGGTGGTCTGAATATTTTTCCTGTATATTTACACATTTCTCACCACATGTATCAGAAATTCACTCTTGCATTTGACTGGGTTCTTCTCTTTTATTCTCTTCCCCACATACTGCTTTTCATAATATGTCATCCTCTGAAGATCTGAGGGTCATTCCATCATTGCTGGCTCAGACATTTCCTTTTGCTGTCTCAGAATAATCTCTTATGCCATCACTAAATGAAATGACCTTTTAAATCCACGGCCCTTTTGGTCTCACTCACTCAGTGGTGCTACAGTGGATGTGTTTGTGTTGTGCATTGGGGATGAACTATGATGGCATAAACATTTGATTGTGACAGTCCACTCCAGAACGCCCCAGGATCTCTTTGTATGTCTACACAGCAGCCTTATTTTGAAATAAGCTATTCCAGAAGAGCTCTTCTGGAATAGCTTACTTTGAAATAATGCTGCTAAACGCAGAAATGCATTTCAAAACAGCACTTAGCTGTTTAGAAATATCGTGTCTACACACAACAGAGTCTATTTTGAAATAGAGCCATTGGTCGCACTATGGCTTATTTAGAAATAGGCTCTATTCCCTGTCTTAACAGCACCTGTTTTGAAATAGCTATTTCACAATAGGCTCTATTTCTCATGCAATGAGATTTACCAATTTTGAAATAAGCTAACCACTACTTTAAAATTATTTTGAAATAGTGGTTGTGTTGTGTACATACTAGATAATTATTTCAAAATAACTGTTATTTCAAAATAACTTTGCTGTGCAGACATACCCCTTCTTTCTTGTGCTATCTTTCTCAGTCTCTGTTGCCTAAGTAGATAAAGGAAACAGGCCTTTGACTTCAGAGAAAGAAGGGCTTCTGCACTGAGATTTTGGTTGACCATTTTGCTGGGGAGCATGGTGTAGGGACTTTAACTTGAACCTTGAAATCTAGTTAGTTAAGTTTTAGCTACCAGAAAGGCTATGTCTACACTAGCCCCACTTTTGAAAGGGGGATGCTAATGAGAGACTTCATGATATGCTAATGAGGCACTGCAATGAATATTCATTGCCTCATTAGCATAACGCCAGCCACGGCACTTAGAAAGTGCCGTGTTTGATTGCATGCAGCTCGTCTACATGGGGTCCTTTTTGAAAGGACCCTGCATACTTCGAAATCCCCTTATTCCTATAACCAAATAGACATAGACAAAGTGTTTTATCTTTTTCTCTCTTGTAACTATTTCTGACTTTAATTCCTTATACTCACTTAAAACCTATCTCTTTGTAATTAAATAAACTTGTTGTATATTTTAATCCAAACTAACCTGGTGCTTTGTTTAAACTAAAGTATTTGGTAAGTCCAATTAAAGTAGGAAGCTCTGGCAACATACCTCTAATATCTGAACTGTTCAGAAGAGGAGGGAACAGTGCATAACACAGCTTTCAGGGAAAATTCAGGACTTGGAGTGGTTTAGGGTCATCCTACAAGTAGTTATCAAGGCTGCTGGAAGACAAAAGTGTGACTGGAGTTTGCTGACAGGCTGCTGGGGTCAGAGTTGCTGGATCAGGACTGCAGCTATACATAGACAAGGTTATGAGTCGTCCAGGTTGGGAGTCTCAAAAGCAAGGCACAGTGAACCACCTGAGGTTATGCAGTAGGTGGTGATAAAACCACTCACCAGTCTAGGTTGCACCCCAGAAGGTGCTAAAGGTAATAGTACTGCTATACTATACCTATACGTCTGAAAGGTATGTGACTTTGTTACTTCACATCTTGATTTTAACTGCAGTAACATAAAATTAGCACATTGTACATGAAATGGATTAAAACCTGGCTAAAGGATAAGATCTCAAAATGTAATTGCAAGAAGGGAATTGCCACTGAATGGGTGTGTTTCTGGTATGGTCCTGAGGGGATCTCTTCTTGTGCGTGATCTATGCAACATTTTTGTCAGTGATGTGGAAGAAAACATAAAATTACCACCGATAGAGTTTGCAGAAAACACAAAAGTTGGAGGGAATGATACACAGTGAAGAGGATGGGTCACTGATAAAGAGCAATCTGGATTGCTTGGTAAGCTGGGTACCAGCAAACAATATGCATTTTAATATGAATAAATGTGAACACATGCTGTCGCACTAACATCAGAATAATCAGCACCACTAATGGGGGGATGAAAAGAGTACATGATGGGTTGTGGTGTCTGTCACTGTGGCTGCTTGGCCTACCAGATGATTATCACATTGGTTGTGAGAAGTCTAAGAGAGGCATCATGAATAATGTGTAGAGCCCTGCAAATCCACTTATATCCACATCCATTGATGTGGATATCTGTGGCTCATTTTTGCAGATGCAGGTACAAATTGTGTATCTAGAACCCTGCAAATTTGCAGTTACCCTCTTCATACCTGTGGGTCTCCATATCCATGGAAGTCAGTGCTGCAAATATCTGTGGCTCACTTTTGTTGATATGGATTCGGATACAAATTTTGTATCTTAATCCTGCAAATTTGCAGATATTCACGGATATTCGTATTGTGGATGTCAATATGGATATCTCCAGCTCACTTTTGCAGATACAGATCGGGATGCAAATACAAATTTTGCATCCATGCACGGCTCTAATTAATAATGTATAGGTGCTCAGATATCACAGGGATGAATGCAGTATACATACCAGAATAAAATAGAATAGAACATCTTATAGGACCTGAGCCAAAGCCAACTGCTACCAAAGGGAGTTCTTGCCATTGAAATCAATAGGGTTTGGATCAGGCCCATAAAGAGGTATCAGTGAACTTGCTTTGCCTGATTTTGTGAAGCTTGCAAACCTTCAGGTTTGCTGAAAGGAGGGTGGATTGTCTTAGATGCTGTCATAAACCCAAAGAAAAACTCAAAGCCATTATATGACAAACCACTAGTCAACCTGTGGGGATAAGAGAAAAGATGCATAAATAATCCAATAAGTGGAATTCCCGAAGGGCACACTCACGAGCCTCTTAAATTCACCAAATGAGTTAAGCCAGTATCTCCTTGTAGCTTAGAATGTGGATGCTGCATGTTATTCTACCCAGACACGACATCGTCTTTATAGTTTCATGGCTAGGGGCAAAATGCTTAAGAAAATCCACGCTGGAGCTTTGTCAATGGAATGAAAGAAGCACTGCTTCTGTGTGTCATTGTATCTTGGTTTGTGGTTCCAGGATCCCTGTTCCTAGAGATCATCATCGGCCCAAGATAAAACATTATTAATAAAGACCTGCTGTAAATGTAATTTTCAACACTGACCTTCATTGCCCAGGTCAGAAATGAAAGCAATAGACCATACGCCAGACATTAAGGTCATGAGCAATTCCCCTGTAAATGTTACATTCCCTGGATTGGATTGGATCCCTGCCAGACTGTGCTCATTGAAAGTTAATAATTGCCTTTTTCTTGCTGCCAAAGGGGAAAAAAGTGGTAAAAAGGACATTGCTTTGTTGATGAAGATATACAAGGCAGAGTTAATGCCGATGTGGTGGATTTAGCACAGATTATGAAAATTATTTTAATAGGCTCCACAGCTTCTTTGAGTGGTCCTGAAAAAAATCACTGTTCAAGATATCTGAGGTAACATTGAAGGAGAGGGGTCTTGATTCACTCTTGCCAGACCTTTGAATTGTGCAGTTTTTTTTAACATGCCCATGAACAGTGAGGTGCAAAACAGGATCCATGGCAGTTTATAGAGGGTGGCACTGCAGGAAGCGATGATTGTCTCTTAGATCTCTTTTCCTCTGAAGTATTTATGACTCCTAAGCGCTCTCTGGCTACAATCTCTGCCCAAGCTCTATTTCAACCTACCGTCCATCCAAACCTCATTTTATCAGGTTTTCTCATCTCGAGCTAGAATGACAATTGAGTGATGTAAATCTGAAAGCTGTAGGGAGTTGGTGGTTAGAGAATTGAACTTCAATGAATGTTAACCCTTGTCAGCTCTGTTAACATTTAGACCCAGGGTTTGGAAGCAAATGAAAATGAAAATCATTCTAGTGCTTTTATCGTCTGTGGGGAATTCAGTCATAGAAAGTAAAGATGGAAAAGACATATTCGATCAGTGTGTCCCTCTGTTGTGTCAGAATCTACAAGGCTTCTAGTATTTCTCTTGGGAAAATTAGGAAATTATTACACTCCACAGTTTTTATGGGTGTGTTTTTTTAGAATGTGGTGGGGAGGGCTGTAGCAATTGGTGCCTGGGGATCTGCCCTCTTTGGGATGGGAATAATTATAGTTATGGTACCCCATGAAAGTTCCACAGACTGGCAAGACCAGCCCATTTTAGCAGGGGCAACAGTTAATGAGCTCAGTACCTTGCAGCAGGGCTGGGCTGCACATTTTATAAGCTCTGGCCCTGGGGCAGGGCAAGACAACAGTTAATGAGCTCAGCACCTTGCAGCAGGGCTGAGCAGTATGGTTTGTAAGCCCTGGGCAGGGTGGAGCAACAGTTAACAAGACCCAGCTCCCTTTAAGCAGAGCTGAGCAGCCCAGACAATACATCAGTGGTTCACCCTAGCACAGGGCAAAAGTAACAGACACACCACCAAAGCAGTGACATTTGGGAGAGGTGAGGGGCTGCCTCTCTAGGAGTAGGGATGCTCTGGCTTACCCCCTTAACTGAACCTCAGCCTGGAGCCCTAACAACAGATCCCACCAGAAACCAGTCAGTGGGGATCCAGACCACAACACACAGACACGGGTTCTGGTGGAGTGTTTCCCAGGCTGCTTCCTACCCCTGTCTCCATTGGTGCAGGTTCCCACACAGAGTCCTCTGGAAGATTGGGTAAGGCGACGTCCTCTGTGTGTGTGGCTGTGGGCAGGTCTGTCCAGTCAGTCATCTCCACATCATTGGGGTAGTGGACTGGAGGCAGGACCATAGGCTCAGGCAGGTCCAAGGATTCTGGGTAGCTGGCAGTGGGTAGGCTCACAGGCTTGGGCCAGTCCTGGCCCCTGGGGTAGCTGGCAGTGGGGAGGTTCACAGGCTTGGACTGGCCCCAGTCCCTGGAGTGTGAGGCTTGCAGTGGGCATGAGAATCCAGGTGGATATAGGAACTCTGAACAGCGGGCCAGCAGCAGGTCCAGCAGCAGTTCTGGAGATAGGTCCGCATGGCTGGCAGGCTGATCTTGCCCATCTAGCAGTCTGGTGTGGGCCTTTCAGCTCCTGCTTACAGAAGCCTGGCCAGAAGCCTCTGCTCATCTTGGAGGACAGCCTTTTAAGGAGCCCTGGGCCCCACCTCTAGCACATCCGGTCCCAGGTACTGCTTGCTGCAGGGTGGAGTACAAGTGGTCTGGGCCAGCCCACCAAGGTCTCTGAGAGGCTTTCTCCTCCTCAAAGTCAGGGAGAGGCCACTGCGCCTTATTACAGGGTCCCAAGAGGTGCTAGATACTTTCAAAACACAGGGTTGACAGATTCTCTGCCTGAAAGAATGCATAGGAGTAGAGAGACAAAGAATGGAGCAGGGGTCAGCAAAATTTGATCTTTTGACCTCTATGTATAGTCTGAGTGCCAGTGATACCTTTTAAAAGTCACTAATAGTCCTACTTACAACTGCTCATTCATTAAAAAATTAAGATGCGGATCTTTACTGTTTAGGTGATGGTTGGTACCATTAGCTGGTCTTTTATTAATCCACAGGCAGCCTGGCGTTGAGCAAGATCCTGGCTACATGCGAGAGGAGAGGCAGGGCCAAGTTCCCTCCTCCCATGCCGATGAAAATCAGCGTGCATGCCAGTCTTGGCACCTGTGCTGGGAGTTGCTGACCCCTGAAATAGAGGAAAGAGGTGCAACATACAAACAAAGTAATCAGGATTGTGACAGGTACATGACTTAGTAGTAGAACTGGGTGAAAATGTACTTTCCATTACAAATTTAATCTAAATTTTCACGAAATGTGTCAAGATTTTGTTTGAAGAACCAAAAACTAGATTTTGTTTGATTGTTTATTGAAACCACAAGATTTTAGTTTTGGAGTTTTCAACGATAAAAAATGTTGACCGCAGTGGAAATGTTCATTCTATCTCACACACGTACGCACCAAAATCCTCTACAGCAAAATAACATTTAAAAAAATTAAGAAAAAAAACTCTCTCACCTCTACTTTTAGATACAAGTTTGAATTTGCATGGTTTTGGGTGGAAGTGAGGGATTATTGTTGGGTTTAGTTGTATGTATCGGGCCAGATCTTCAGCTGGTGTAAATAAGCATGGAGACATTAATTTGACTTAAGTGGAGCTACACCAGTTTCCACCAACTGACATTCTCATCTTGCTAAGTTATTTTCCACATCCCTCTTTATTCACACACACATTTTGTTTTCTTCTCACAGTAATTCCCAGCTTCACTTCCATTATCCTTAAACCCTCTTCTTTTCAGCATTTGACCCCTTCCGGCCACATAAATGAGCAGTTCACTTCATCTCAGTGAAGAGATTGATCTCAGAGCCTATCCACCAGTGCTAGTTAAAGCATCCCAAAGGATATTATAACTTACACTGCCACCATCACCAATGTTCCATCTAATGTTTTCCATCCATGTGTGCAATAAACTTTTGCGTGCATCACCAACAGAAACACATGCTGTTGGCTGTGGGCAGCTGTGGGTGCTCTGCCAATCAGTGGGGCAGCATCTGAATCTCTTCTGGACAGCTGCCCAAGTGCTCAGCTTACAGGGAACACTGACCATCACCCCCAATGTCCCAACCTTTCAGGCACAGGGATGCCCCTGCACCAGGTAGCAGTAGGCATAAGGAGTCGCTGCAGTAGTTTTTTGGTCTCAAGGGAGCCCCTTGTACAGGAGATCTCACAGACCTGGAGTTGGCTTTAATGCAACTTTAAACCAGCAAACCACTGTGGCACTACCCAAGTAAACCACTCGAGCTGTGCCAGGCATTATGTGCCTGCAGCTGAAGAGCTGGCCCATTACTTATTCTCTGAACAACATCAACAATGTTCTAGTGCTTTCAGGCAGGTACACAGACAAAACCCCTGCTGTGAGGAGCTTGCACTATAAATACACATTATACATCCCATATAGGTCCAGGGGGCTAATAAAAACCAGCACAGGGTCTGATTAGATCCATGCAATGTTACTCTGATTTGAATTTGCTGATGGTACAGATTTACTGATCAGCAACTGGATTAGTTTCCACTTCTCTGTGTGGGGACTAGAGAATGGGGAAGAGTCCCATTTCAAGGAGGAATTTGGAAGGAGGAAGAGGGTAGGTTTGGCTATCTGAGTTAGTGAAGGTGTCTGAGGCTGAATGAAGGTGAAAGCGGGAGGCTTGGTCTACATGAGGGAGTTAAGTTGATTGCAGATACGCAGTTCTAGCAACGGCAATTGCATTGACCTCCCTTGGTCCTAGTGAGATTGAGGAGTACAGGGGTCGACTGCCAACCCCAGATAATTTGATTTCACGTGTCTCTACTATGTGTGTAACATCAAACTCTGGAAGATCGATCCTGACTGGGTCAATCTTTCTGGTCGTGTAGACATACCCAGAGAAGGACAGAAGACTAGTTAATTGATGATTGATCTCCATTCTCAGCCCTCTGCAGCATTTTCTGGTGGATACTCGTCTTCATATGTGGCTCAGCCATTCACAGCTGAACGAAAGAGAGAAGGCTTCTTCATCCCTGCTCCTATCCATCCATTTAGACCAGCTGTTCTCCATCATGCCGATGGCTTTGGTCAGTAGCTCAGGGGCCTTGTCCCAAGCAGCATGGTGAGGGATATGGTGACACTCTCCAGTAATCTATTGATTCTGCAAGGGGTTCGGGTTTGTGATGGCTTAACAAAGAGGTATACAACATTCTACACCACAATAGATCCTTTTCCCTTGGAGTTTGAAAGGAAGTTTCAACATTCAGAGAGAGATCCCAGGTACATCACCATGACCAAAGCAGGACTCTGAGATCACTGCACCAGGTATCCTAACTCCCTTTGTCACCAGAGAGAAATTTCACTTTGAGAAATTGACGCCCTCACTGATTTTCTGTAGGCAGCTGCTCAGCTTGCCTGTGACAAGCACATGAAGGGAATGAGCCAGCTCTGGTCCCCCTGGACATAATGAACTACCTCAGTAGCCGGAAAGCTGTTAATTAAGCAAGCAGCACCCAGGTCTAATTAAATGCTTTGGAGAGCCCACTTGGGGAAAAGCATGAGGAAGTTCTGCAGGACAGGGAGTTTTCAGGGATTCTGCATTAGGTAGAAATGGTGCTTGTAAAAGGGAAAGGAAAGGAGTTACAGCCCTCTTCAGGCAGGAAGGCCTGCAAGAGATCGTGCCTAGAAAAAGCCTGCGGAACTCTCCAGGCAGCAGACTTGCCTGAGGCCTTACAGCAAGAACTGCTGTTGCTGGAACCCAGGGATTTTTGTTTTAGGACTTTTAAGTTTTATCGAAGGCAAGAGCCTTTAAAGTGTCATAAAAATGCTCCTTTCAGAAGGCTTTGGTACAGGGAGAGAATCTGCTATTCGGTGCTGGATTCACCTTGATGGTGAGCTGTTAAAGGGACCTCATTGTTACCTTAATGAGGGGTAGACTGAGGCAGCCTGCAGCAGAACCGTACTTTCCCACAAAGGCATGTTGGAGTGGAGCAAGGGCATGATGTCCTTTTTGCAGGAGGGGTATCTTTTCCAGCACACTTTTTCTTTGTCTTCTGTTCAGTGAACACACACAGCAACAGGGCGTGTAGCCCCACCATATATCTTCATCTCACCTGAAAACTGGGGCCTGTCTCTGAATCAGATGTTGCTTTTTGGGGGGATCCCAAGAATCATCCCTGCCAACCATCTTATTCCGGACTATGGAAGAATGGAAGCTGTCAGCCCTTCGATACTAAGGTGGTCTAAGCTCTCACAATATGACAAATAGATGAATGATAGGAATTTTTCACCGGGCTGAAGGAATATAGCATCCGATTTTCTGAAAGGCTACAGAGAGACTCTTCTAGCACTGAGAAGAAGCCCTCCACAGACATACAGTTGATACTGCACCTGTGGACAGTGAGCCAGCTTCAAAAGAGTCAGCATGGTTTCTGCAGAGGGAAGTCGTGTCTAACTAATCTATTAGAATTCTTTGAAGGGGTTAATAAACATGCGGACAAGGGGCACCCAGTGGACATAATATACCTAGATTTCCAGAAAGCCCTTGACACGGTCCCACACCAAAGGCTTTTATGTAAATTAGGCGGTCATGGGATAGGAGGAAAGATCCTTTCACGGATCGGGAATTGGTTAAAAGACAGAAAACAAAGGGTTGGAATAAATGGTAAATTTTCACAATGGAGGAGGGTAACTTGTGCTGTTCCCCAGGGGTCAGTCCTGGGACCGATCCTGTTCAACTTGTTCATCAATGATCTAGAAAATGAGGTAAGCAGTGAGGTGGCAAAGTTTGCAGATGACACCAAGTTGTTCAGGACAGTCAAAAGCAAAAGGGATTGTGAAGAACTACAAAAAGATCTCAGCAAACTGAGTGATTGGGCAGCAAAATGGCAAATGAAATTTAATGTGGGTAAGTGTAAGGTAATGCATGTTGGAAAAAATAACCCAAATTACACGTACTACATGATGGGGTCAAATTTAGCTACGACAGATCAGGAAAGGGATCTTGGAGTTATAGTGGATAGTTCTCTGAAGACATCCACGCAGTGTGCAGCGGCAGTTAGTAAAGCAAATAGGATGTTAGGAATTGTTAAAAAAGGGATCGATAATAAGACAAAAGATATCATACTTCCCCTATATAAAACTATGGTACGCCCACATCTTGAGTACTGCGTGCAGATGTGGTCTCCTCACCTCAAAAAAGATATATTGGCATTAGAAAAGGTTCAGAAAAGGGCAACTAAGATGATTAGGGGCTTGGAACGGGTCCCATATGGGGAGAGGCTAGAGAGACTGGGACTTTTCAGTTTGGAAAAGAGGCGATTGAGGGGCGATATGATAGAGGTATATAAAATCATGAATGGTGTGGAGAAAGTGAATATAGAAAAATGATTTACCTTTTCCCATAATACAAGAACTAGGGGACACCAAATGAAATTGATGGGTAGTAGGTTCAAAACTAATAAAAGGAAATTTTTCTTCACACAGCGCACAGTCAACCTGTGGAACTCCTTGCCCGAGGAGGCTGTGAAGGCCAGGACTCTATTAGGGTTTAAAAAAGAGCTTGATAAATTTTTGCAGGTTAGGTCCATAAATGGCTATTAGCCAGGGATAAAGTATGGTGCCCTAGCCTTCAGAACAAGGGCAGGAGATGGATGGCAGGAGATAAATCACTTGATCATTGTCTTCTGTTCTCCTTCTCTGGGGCACCTGGCATTGGCCACCGTCGGCAGATGGGATGCTGTGCTGGATGGACCTTTGGTCTGACCCAGTATGGCCATTCTTATGTTCTTATGTTCTATACAAAGGAACTCAGACTTGCCCAGGAGGCTCAGAACTTCTCTCTGGATTTATTGGGTTCACAAACTTGGTTGTGCTATGCCTTTGCAATGGGCTCTTGTAGTTCCCAGTCTTTCCACCCTCCCTTTAGTCGCCTCATAATCTTAACCAGTGGTTGACAACCTGAGGCCTGGCCCACTGGGACACCATCTGTGGCTCCTGGACCACCAGCTGCCCCCTCCCCTGTGTGCCTCTCGTGCATGGGGGTATCACCCTTCCTACTCTCCCCCTGCCCTCCACCACTTTCAGAGGAGCCATAAATTGCCTGATTCATACTCCGTCCCTGCTCCCCCCTCTCCCTGCCAGAGCTGGAATGGCACAAATCAGCTGTTCATGGTGTTTCAGCTCTCAGAGGGAGGGGCAGAAGCAGGTAAGGGCAGGGTTCTGAGGCTCCGGTGCACAAGTCAGATGGGGGGGGGGGGAAGACAAGGGGACTAAGGGGCTGCAGGTGGAATCCCAGTGGGTGAAGGAGGGCCACTCAAGCAGCTCACTCACACTTGGTGGTTGCCCATCCCTGACCTGCTCCACAGCACCATCTTCCACAGCCAGCTCTCCTCTTCCCTCTCCCTCACCCATGCTCACTGCAAAAGTCTTAATCCATTTCCAGTGACAGAAAACTCCTCCCAAGATTTCTTTTCTTATATTCTTGAAGCATCTGAGAAGAGCAAAAGAGAGCAAGAAGAATCCAGGTTGTACATGGACCATCTTTTGAAAATTAAAAGAAAATCATTTAACCCTATCCATTAACTGGCTTCTCCACCTAATTACATGTGGAAAAGTTGCCAGATGGACACAGATTTTAATGATGGCTTCATTGAAGTCTTGGAGGAGTGGGCTGGATGTAAGAGATAATTACCTCGACTTTTAGATGTACAAGGCTTCTATTTTATTCTCCTTCTCTGCGCCCCACCCAACTTCCTTAGTTCATTTTTAATGAAAGAGAGGAGCAGTGAAATTCAAAACATCAAATAAGGAAGGAAAGTTGACAATCCATTGTTTAATCTCTGCTCAGTGCCAGCCTGGAGTGACATTTCTGAGAATGGGTTTGATGGACAGCTTGTTTTGTTCATAAATTGTCACAAAATGGCATTCAAAATTTAACCGGCATCTTACTCCCTATACAGTGGGGAGAAACTTGAGGGATCAGGTCAAATGCTACAGGGGCAAAAAAGTAATCATAATTTCCTGACAGAGTTAGAAATAAGGACTGGAAATGCCTCTCACATACACATTCTCTCTCTCTCTCCTCTTCTCGCACACATCGTTATGACTTGGTGTTTCCAGAAGGGGCACAGACGCTTGTGCACAAAACCTGCTCACCAGCACAACTGCACTATACAGTGTGAACTGCTGAGGGATGCGGAGCAGATTCTACACAGCAGCCCACTAGTAGGTATAATGTCAGACACGGTTAAATGTGATTGTGTCTTCCTCTAGTGGTTGGATGCCCATATGGGATATAATCTATAGTACCACTGAAGCTAATAATGGGATTCTCTGTTTAGCTCAAGCAAGGGAGCCTCTGTTGTTGCAGCTGGAGGGTTTATACCAGCAGTAGGCAACCTTTCCAAGATGGAGTGCCAAAATTAGACCTTCTGCCCTCTATATACAGTCCGAGTGCTGGTCATACTTTTTAAAGTCACTAACTGTCCTACTTACAACAGTTAATTAATAAATACATTAAGATGCAGAGCAGTACCTTTTAGGTGGCGGTCGGGCGTGTTAGCTGGTCTTTTCTTAATCAACAGGTGGCCTGGCTTTGAACAAGCTCCTAGCTGCACAGGGAAGGATGGATGGGGCTGAGCTCTCACTTTGCATGCTGATGAAAATCGGCTCGTGTACCACTCTTGGCAGCTGACCCCTGGTCTTTACTCTGTCCTCACAAGTGGTATGAGTGCGTTGGCACTGCCTGAAGCAGGCTGCCACCCCTGACTACAGTAGTGGTAATACTTTGGCGTTTATAGAACTCCTTCCATCTGGGAAGGTATTTTCACCTCTTTGCCACAAAGAGCTCTATTCCTACTTCATTCCGCAGGCAGAAGAACATAAGCTACTGAACAGTTTGGGACTTACCCAGCATCACAGTGTGAATCATGAACAAAGTTGCAGATAGAACCAAGGAACTTCCAGTCCTATGTGCGTTAGACACAAAATCATCTCTCCTAGCTTTACCATTAGTGTTTTTCTCACCTACCTTTCTATCTGCCCAATATCTCCCTTTGTTTTCTACCGTTATCTCCTTTGTTCACTGCCTTCATTTCCCAGGGTCTTCTACTGGTAATGGCCCCATAACTCTCCCTCTCCTTCATTTCACTCGTATACGTTTCATCATCACCCTCTTTCTGCTCATGGTTCCTCCGTAGGTCCTCCCCTCTTCCACCACCCTGTACTGGGAACAAAAGGCGTGGCTGCTGCTGTTTAGAGACAGGTGGCGAACAACTGAGTGAGTGCAAGGCAGGTCATGCTAGCGCCTTCCTTTGTCCTCATGTTTTCTGCTGTATTCTACTGCATAAAAAACAGTTGATGGTGTGAAACCAGCACAGGGAGCTATGAGAATGGGAAGAACTGGAGGAGGGGGAAGGGGAAAGCTGTGTCTGCTTGCACAGTCCCTCCCAGAGTCATCCTTGTTCGATGGAGGAGCAAGCGCAGAGCTAACCTCGAATCCTTCCTTGAAGCCTGGTTTCTGAGGGACCCCTCAGTAGAACTGAGTGACTATGTTGATGGGAGGGGCCAAGCTGTGACTGTCTGCTTCGGTTGCTGACTGTGGACAGGGATTGGCCCGGCAGAAAAGATTGCAGCAAAGTTTTGAATAGTGTGAGGACAGCAAATAGTTCTACTGAACCAAGATTTCATGACTTGAACTGAACAGTGAGAACAGCTGTACTGCGTACTTGAGCACACGCTGTTAGTTCTATTTCCTTCAGTTCAACTGGACCCTTGTGTCTGACACTTAAAAGCACATTTCAATTAAAGCCTGTTAGCAGCATGCCCACTTAGGCCTTTAACAGGTCAAATGCCTATAAATATATCAAGGAAAGCAATTTCTGGCCTCTAATCTCATTTTCTTGAAAGAAGCCTGATCCTTTGCCAGCAAACGCCACCCTGTCTTCTCTTGTGAAAGCTGAGCATCCACTGGAAAAGCAAGAGCACACATGAGCAATATAGCTTAGCAGAGCTGCTCTGTAGAGGTACGTATTTCATAAATGTTGTGGTGATTCAACAGATTTGTGATGGAGGAGGAAATGGGTCACCAGATACTGCTGGTGACAGGCAAACTGTAAACACTCCAAAGGTTCTGTGTGGGAAATGACCTAAAGTGTTGTTATTAGACATCAGGGTATACCACGAATAACGTGGTAATGGGCATTTTAGTAGCACTTTGGATAGGTGAGATGGATAGAACAGTTGAATAAGTTCATCATAAGAATCCATCATTTGCTCTCTGAGCAACAGATGAAAGAGTTAAAGGGGAGGACTGTTATTTTTACCCCTAAGCTTATTCAGCCATTTTTGTATTGGAAAATCATCCTGAGACGATGAGAGTCCAGTCCTTGTGGGTGTAACCCACTATATCTCTGCTGATTTCAATGAAACAACACCAGCTGAGGCTTTGACCCTTTGTCTGAAGAAATATGCTTAATACTTGGTAGACCTGGTTCAATTCCGGGCCCCACCAGAGACTTCCCATGTGACTTTGGGCCAGTCACTTAGCCTGCCTGTGCCTCAGCTGTACATGCTGAGCTATGGTTTTACCAATACAATAATAGCCCTGACCTATCTCCCTAGAGTGTAGTGAGAAAAAAATACATTAAAACTGCAAGACACTCAGATTCTATGATAATGGGGCCATGTAAAGTCCTCAGACAGAAAGAATCTTGACTTTATCTTTTCCTCTCCTAACTAGAGCCGTGGGCCCATAACATGATGTTCTGATGCCTACAACCACCCAAACTCTAGCCTAGCTTGTTCTTTCCATTACACAGGGAGGGTCCAGCCACAATACTCCAACTCATGTTAAGTATGAGGGCTTTGGGACAACCTGTAAAACTGAAGGGAGAAGGGCTCAGTTGATAGGTCATTCCAAATTCCCGGCTCACCACATCTGAGTCATTGCATGCAAGTTTGAGACATCTTTCCATTTAGAGGAAATCTGTGCTTATGCACAGAGGGCCCATAATAGGATCAGCTTTGCAACACAGCCTAGTTATTATTATTCATTGTGGGTAGGTCTATGCTTACCAGCATTCGACATGCCACGATTGATCTTTCAGAGTTCAATTTTGTCACGTGCATGAAGACATGATCTCGCTGAGGTTGGCCATCAACCCTGGTACTTCATGCTGTTGCATGGAGTAAGGGATGTTGGTGCTAGCCTGAAGAGCCCTGATCTATACTAGGGCAGACTGTCCATTCTTATACATCGATTCTAGCTATGCTAATGGCATAGCTAAAATTGAATATCTGGGATCGACTTTGTTCCCTAGTGTACACCAGGCCTGAGAGAGCTTACCTGAGCTTGCCTTGAGAGTGCCCAAAGTTTCTTATGAGCCATGTGGCCAGGGCCGGGGTCCAGCACAGGGTCTGTTTCATTGTGTAAAAGGGTCTGGTAGTGAAAGTGAGATGCTCAGTTACTGCAGAAATGCAAACTATCATTGGATGTCTGCTTGATGGAAACCTCAGGGGAATCAAAGGGTAGTGAAGGTAGTCAGAGGCCTGGTCTGCACTAGGGAACAAAATTGAACAACACTATTGGCTAAGATTCACAAAAGTTCTTTCAAATGCTACAAAGGGTATATGTAGGATTTCCTCTGATGGCCACTGAAAAGCAGCAACCTCTGGTGTGGCACAATAGAGCTGTTGAGAACTGCCCAGGAAATGTGCACAACATTTTGAGACAAGTAACATAATTGATCTAACTGAAAATTCAGGAGGGATTTAGGAAGGCAGAATGTAGCCTGGCTGTTGGACAGGTGTGACAGGGTGCTCACTATCTGTAGCACCCTAGGCACTGAGGTTGCTGCAGCACTGGGAAGTTTGCAGGCTTTATTGAAGTCAATTAACCAGTTTCTGCTGAAGACTGCTGACACCTGGGTGACAAGTGCTGCACTAATGAGGCAATTTGCTCAGGGCTGGGGAGCATATATGTGGGAAGAAGTGGGAAGTAAAGAAGGGGCTTGAAGAGTGAGCTAGGAAGAGGAGAGAAAGCACCTCCTGCTGAATACTTGTTATGCCTTCTGTCATGTTTTGCACAGATAAGGGAAGCAGCCTGCATGTGTATGTGGCTAGGAGAACATAAGTGCTGGCTAGGCAACAGCACACATGGGGTAGGTGAAGGGACACCTGGTGACAACTGAGCACTATGGTTAACATGCCTTGTGACAGGGTAAGGCCAGGGGAGTGAGTACAAGAGGGAAAAAGCAGGGCCATATTGAACTGGCTAACAGACAGAGTGGGAACAGCTGGGCAGGAGGCTGCCCTGGGGCAAGTGGGGCCAGCTGGTCTCACTTAAGACTGCCTTTAAAAAACCCTTTGCCCAGTGGGAGGGGGAGGTGATTGAGGAGGTTTGTGGAAAGAAGCAGGAGAAGCTCCTTAGGAACAGCAATGGGGGAGGAGTTCTCAGCAGCAAGGGGCTGGGGCCCATGTCCAGGAGGCCTTAAAAGAACTGATTGCATGGAGCCAATCTGGTAGGGGGAACATGCTGCTGCCACTACCTGGAGGACATATGGGTGGGTGGGGATCATCTGGAGAAGCAGCCCAGGGAGAAGAGCTGTGGCATCCAGGGCAAGGGGGACCCTGCCCCACCAGTAGCAGCCACACAGGGTCCCTGGGCTAGAACCTGGAATGAGTGGCTGGGACCTGGGTTCTTCCCAAGCCACCATTCTCACCCCTGTCCCAAGAAGGGCAACAGTGTCCTTACCATGGGGCCAGAGGACTGAATAGAGGCCCAGAGCCCAGGAATGAGGTTAGCCTTACCACAGCCTATTCTTATGGAAAATGCTACATGAATGCTCATCTGCAGGAGTGGAAGGTCTTAGTTTTACCGCTTATTAGGAAGAGGAGACCTCTGTCAGCTCACTGCTCCTGAGACTGGTGAGGGAGGGGCTAAGCACTAGTTCAGGAGGAGGAGTCAGAAAGCCCTTTCTGGGGACATCAAAACCACTTTGCACACTCCATTGGAGCAGGCTGGGACACTGGTTTCACTTTGTCTTAGAGCCGGAGTCAGCAAACCTCTTATGTCAGGCCCCACTTTTTGTCCCTGCAATTAGCAACCCCCCATCCCAACCTGTCTAATGTAATAGAGCCTGACAGACATGTTGGTTGTGTTCATATGGGGGGAAGAAAAAAGCTTTCGGTGGGAGTAGGAAAATAAGAATATAGAATATGAAAACGTTATTGGTCGGAATAGAAATATGAATATGCAGATATGAAAACAGTCATATATTTCAACATTTTTGGTTAGATGGATGAGCCTGAGACACAGCTGTGCCCCGCTTATGAAATTTAAAGCCCCCCAAAGGGAGAAATGCCCAACATGGGGGGTGGGACTTGCCAAATTTACACACACAAATGCTTCTGTGCCCTGGGATCACCCATGCATCTGTATCATCTCAACTGGCCCTCCAGCCACATTTCCCTGTCTTAAGGGGTCACTTGATAAGAAATTTGCCAAAAAAAAAATGAAGATTGGAAAGAAAGCATCAACAAAGATCACCACATTGACTGAAATCTCTTGCCTTTATAACTGAAATATCAAAGGTTTTACAAAACCAGCAGGTGTCTGTGTCTTCTCAACTTCTCCCTGTGTTAAGGGGCCAAAGCTTGAAGAAATAGAAGGACAGAAAAGATTAGGAATAAAGATTTTTGATTTCCCACTTCACTACAGAGTTGGCCAAAGCTGGCTCACCAAATTTCAACAAGCAGTATTGCTCAGGTGTGGGGGGGACAGCCAGCCCCAGTTGACTGTTAAGAAGCCGGACCCCTCATCCCATTGTGACAGGGTTGGACGGACCAGAGGATAAAGGGCCAGTTGACACGGTCCCCTCAGTGTCGCTCAGATAGGGGAGCCAGCCCGGATTCACTGTGTGGGGGGACAGCCCCCTTCATTGCCATAAGGGGTGTGGGGTCTGTGGCTGCAGAGCCAGTTGATGTCGTCCCCCCTGCATGGCAGCAAGCCCCTGAAGATCTTTCCCAGCTTTGGAGCCCTCACTGTGCACAAGCCAGGACATGGTGCTGCCTGGCAGCATGGTCTGCACTGAGCAGCAAGCACGTCATTTTATTGGGTTGGGGGCTAGCTACGTGAAGTGGTTGGGCATGGGAAAGACTCTGACTGCAGGGACCTGTGGGGGTGGGAGGCCCTGCACAAATGTAAACCACAGAAAAGAAGTTTCTCGGCCTCTCATACAAGCACGACCCCCTTAACAGCCTTGCTGGCATGTGGTACAGTGGGGCAGGAGCTGGTGCCAGCACTGAAAAACAAATACAAGTGCTCAGCTTGCTTAGGTAGAGACAGAACCATGAACTCCATGCTGGGGCTATTTTGAATGGGTAGATGTGCTCACAGCGCTAATAGCAAAGAAAGAAGTGTCTCAGCCTCTCATACAAGCATGAGCCCACACCCATGGGCTTCCTGAGGCCAAATTCAAATTTGTGGGCTTCCTATTACCTAATTCCTGTGCACCTGGGCTGCGTCTACACGTGCACGCTACTTCGAAGTAGCGTCAGTAACTTCGAAATAGTGCCCGTCGCGGCTACACATGTTGGGCGCTATTTCGAAGTTGAAATCGACGTTAGGCGGCGAGACGTCGAAGTCGCTAACCCCATGAGGGGATGGGAATAGCGCCCTACTTCGACGTTCAACATCGAAGTAGGGACGTGTAGACGATCCGCGTCCCGCAACATCGAAATAGCGGGGTCCTCCATGGCGGCCATCAGCTGGGGGGTTGAGAGATACTCTCTCTCCAGCCCTTGCGGGGCTCTGTGGTCACCGTGTGCAGCAGCCCTTAGCCCAGGGCTTCTGGCTGCTGCTGCTGCAGCTGGGGGTCCGTGCTGCATATACAGGGTCTGCAACTAGTTGTTGGCTCTGTGTATCTTGCACTGTTTAATGAAAGTGTGTCTGGGAGGGGCCCTTTAAGGGAGCGACTTGCTGTTGAGTCCGCCCCGTGACCCTGTCTGCAGCTGTGCCTGGCTCCCTTATTTCGATGTGTGCTACTTTGGCGTGTAGACGTTCCCTTGCTGCGCCTATTTCGATGTTGGGCTGAGCAACGTCGAAGTTGAACATCGACGTTGCCAGCCCTGGAGGACGTGTAGACGTTATTCATCGAAATAGGCTATTTCGATGTCGCTACTTCGAAATTAGCTATTTCGATGTAGCGTGCACGTGTAGACGTAGCCCTGGAGAGCAGCAGAGATGGAAGCAGCCAGAGCAGAGGGCTGTGGGGCATTGTGGGATACATACGGAACACCTCTGAAGGCTAATAAAGTCTATTTATAGACATGGTGCTTCCACACCAGCCTTCATTTGAACTTGCAAATTCAAACTTGATGCTACACCCAGCCGCTTTCCATGATGTTATGATATCAACCTTAGTGCTCCCTAAAATTGAGCTAATGGAATTTACAGTGAAGACAGTGACATTGTAAAATCGAGATGGCTTAAATTTGACTTTTTCATATAGTGTAGACATAGCCTTAGACACATGTACAGTTTAACACGTGTGGACTCCAAATGTGTGTAGAAAGGGAGAAAACACTCAAGGATTCCGTGGGTCCTTTCCTCCAAGTCCTGAGCCTCTCCAGAGTGAGCTCCCTAAGCTTGCTTAAATTCAATGGAACTGAGCGTACTCAGCACCTTAGATGATTTGACCAGGCCTCAGAACTGCAATGGTCCAATAAAGGCTGGTGTGGCTGCACCAGGTAGCAGCTATGCTACTAGTGATGTTACTCAGAGTGGGTGATGCACCCGGTCACCTTTTACCTGTGGCTTCCATACTCTGCTGAATGCTGATATTTCTGCTTTCTACTTTATTTATTTATTTGCTTTGAGTGAGGCCATCAGAGTGATAACCCAAGTCAACCATCTGGTTCATAATCTTCCTCTCTCTCTAATTTTAATTCGGTAGATTTCTGCCTTGCCTGTGCATGTTCTGTTAGTGCCTCTCGCACTTCTCTGACACATCACCTTTGCGGGGGCTATCATTTTTCATCCAACATTATGGACAGGCATTTGGAGAGTGGCCTCAGTCAGTGAGGCGAGGAGAAGTCGGATCGTTTTTATGAACTGAGGGGTAGAGTAATCCATAAAATATATGTCAAATCAGAGCCAATGCTTCCCTGTACGAAAGACACCAATTAATAGGCTCTGTGGGCTTGGGTTTAACAGAGCGGAAGATTTACCAGCCTTTAAAAGTTTAATATTAGCAGCGGGTGTTGGGTGAAATCGTTTGTCAGCGGCTAAGAGGTGTGAGCTTTCTGATTCTTCTTGCCCTAGTGCAAATGGCAAGAATCATAGTATTAGAAATCGACTGCTGTTTACTGCAGCTTGTTAAGATTGTCTTAACCTTTCCCATGGCAGAGGTGGAGAGAAGGCCATGCCTTCTATGTGGGCATCTGTAAAGATACTACCATCCCAGAAAAGCATCTCTACAGCACTGATTTACTCTCGCTGACAGTGGAAATGCTAGAGTGGTCTGTTAGGGATCACAGCACCTGTTTGGATTGCCTGGTTGATTTTTCCTCTTCCCATGCACCTGAAGCACTCCATATGCCCTTTAAAAGCTCTCATTCTAGCTTATGTACCTGCATTTGGTCATCATGGCACAGGTGGAGAAACGCACCTTTTAATTCTCTGTGCAGATCTACTCCAGCTCTGAGATGTTATGTGAATCCAGCAGAGCAGTTAGGCAGCTTTAGAATATTGGGTTTCTCCTGGGACTACCCACCTCTGCGCTGACAGAACACATGCTAAACTCCACCAATTTGCTGTCAGTGGATTGGATCCCACAAAATGCTAAATTGCCTTCAGTTCCCAGTGACTTCAGAACTTCCCATCAGAGAGCAGGATGAGGTATTAACTACACTGGACCTGTCAGAGTTTAAGAATTTCCTTTTGTCTGACTTTTTTTTGTATAGTAAAACTGCTAACACATTTCAATTCTTTTTTTTTTTTTTTGTTCATCTGTGAGTCAAGCATCTTCTCACCTTCAACTTGCCTCCAAGAACCTCACCCAAGAAAACTGGCTTCAGGACTCGTAACTGCTCCACCATTTACAAACAAATAGGCTGTGGCCACACTGCCCCCTCCTTTTGGAGGGGGGCATGCTAATGAGCCACTTCAGCAGATGCTAATGAGGCACTGCCAGGAATATGCAGCAGCTCATTAGCATAATGGCAGCCATGTGCACTTTGAAAGTGTTGGTTTCAAAATGCACGCCACCTGTGTAGACAGGGGCCTTTCGAAACAACCCCCCTGATTTCAAAAGCCCCTTCTTCAAAAAACCAAATGGGAAGAAGGGGCTTTCAAAATCTGGGGGGTTGTTTCGATAGGCCCCTGGCTACATGGGAGGCGTTCATTTCGAAACCGGCACTTTTGAAGCACACACGGCTGCCATTATGCTAATGACGTGCTGCATATTCCTGGAAGCGCCTCGTTAGCATCTGCTGAAGTGGCTCATTAGCATGTTCCCTCCAAAAGGAGAGGGTAGTGTGGCCACAGCCATAGAGTGATCATCAAAGATTATTTTAGGGGACTTATTTAGGCATTTTGTTATGTGGAAGGTAGTGTGCATGGGATTTCTTTGCTGATATACTTGCAGCAACAGATTGGAAGGACCTTAAAGCACAAAAAACCAAGTAGAATGCAAATAGGAAAAAAGAAAACTTCTTGGATTTCCACCTGTCTTGAAGAAAGGGATTGATGGTTTTGAAAGGATTTGGCATTCTTCAGTGGAATTCACCCTGCAGAGCAAGGTAGAACTGGACAGTTTGAAGACTCTCTTGGGGCTGTCCATAAATTATATAACACTTCTTTGTGATTTTTCAGGACCTACTCACTCCTCATAACACTTTGTATCACTGAAATAAACAGAGAGCATTGAGGCCCCACCCATCCCATAATGCTTTTTGTAGTTTTGGACAGTTCTGAACAGGAGACAAAGAGAAATAAAGTAAAATCAAGGTCATAAAGCGATACCTTGCTTGAAGGGGCCCTATCTTGGGGCTCTGTCAGATAATGGTGGTCATTACCATAAAGAGTTCACAAAGAACTCAATCAAAGAAAAGGCCATTGGTGAATTCAGACAGCTGCACAAAAGTCTGTTCGAGTAAATCTCTGTCCCAAGATCAATCAAAGTCTAGACCTGCAATACCACTGAACAGAAAGAATGCAAGATATTAAGAGTCAGTAACGATACTTTATGTAGTCAACAGAACTGTCTCAAGAGACTTACTCAGATCTCCCTGGAGAGTGAAGGTGCATTAGATATCTTCCCAGTTCACTGATCAGAAAGGTATCTCTTATGGGAAAGTCCCACAGACTTTTGTATGGATAAGGACAATAGAATTTTATAGAAATTACTTTGCACACAGCTCATTGAATTAAATGAAGTATGATAATTTTTCAGTCGATTTTTTTCAGCCATAATATAGTACTCAAGATTAGGGATATAATTTTTAAGATTGCATTCATCATAAAAACTCAGAAAATGTATCATTTCCTAATGAATTTTATAGTTCTGTATGAGAGATAATTTACAAAAAAGTGTGCTTTTTACTATAAAGCCATAATTTTATTTTATTGCTATTTTAATGATGTGTTGAGCTTTGGCTGAGAAAACACATAGAAAAATAATTATTTATTATTATTTAATATTATTAACATGGGAGAGCTTTCACTGAGTGAGTCCTTGTTTGTGTGCTATGGGACAGAATAAATAGGAGCCAAATCAGGCTTCTCTACACGAATCATTATTTCTTATAAATACGCCTCTTAGATTTCATTTTTTAAAGACCAGGAGGCACCTTAATTCAGATGATTGGATCATCTATTTTTCAGGAAGAGAAAAAGCCCAGTTTTGCCAGAACTGATCCGTGTCCACTAAGAAAAGAAAAATATTACAGAAGACAGAAGACGACTTTGAAATGAACTGTCAACTGCAAACTCAGAAAGACCAGAACTGTACCAAGCTAAGCATGAATAGAAATGAGATCTGTGTTTAATGACAGGCAAATATTCAGTAGACTAATGGAATCCTCTGATGTGAAATTATGAGGAAGTAACAGAGCTGGCTGAAGAAACTGCTGATATTATTGGATGGTACCAATTGTACCACATGGTCCTTCTATCCCATTCTCTTCCTTCATTTAGTGAACTGCTATAAGAGAATCCCACCTTGCAAATACTGTGCTACGTTACTGGTTGATGATGTTGCCCTTCAATACAGCCAGCTTATGAGGGAAGCTGCCCCAACTACTTTTACATTGTTAAATGAAGTTGTGCTTGGAAGGAAATGTTGGCTGTCAGACTTATTCATTGGAACAAAGCAAGACAGCCACATCTAGAGGCAGAATTTAATTCTGTGGTGGCTTGGCACTTTCCAGCTCTGCCATCTTGTTTTAGGCTTTGACAGACAGATGCAAACTTTCTCTACCCTCTTCAGTACCGTGTCATGACACTGTGCTTCACACCGACAGTTCTGCTGCAACACCTCTTCTCTAGAAGTTGAAGAGTCAGTTGGTTCTCTGATCAGTACTTTCCATCTGGCTGTTCCTCTAGGGCAGCATTTGGCAGGATTGTGGTATGGACAGAATTGCTGAGTTAAGTGGATAATCATCTTGAAGGAAAGGAACACTGGGTGGGCTGATGCCAGTGCATGCCCCTATTGAAGGACAGATTAGGAGGACTGGGGGGAGCTAATGAAATCAGGCGGCTCTGCTCATGGAGAAGAAGCTGAGTGAAGGGGATGGTGTTGATCTACTGGGTGGAGACAAGAGGCTGGGTTGGAGGACAGCTAGCAAGCCTCATGAAAAACAGCTGGCCAAATGTTTTGTTAGCCACGATTTCACCTGAAAAAAGGCTATGGTATGCAAATCAACATGCAAATCAGGTTGGCAAAGGCCAAGTAAGCACTTAGGAGATTCCAAAGGGTTGGACAACAGCTGACACTACAGATGCACCATGCCAAAGAGTGCCACAAGTGGGGCAGACAAATGGTCCTGGAGGCTGTATCTCGCTCAGTGAAGTGGAATGTGTAATTGGCCTACTGGCAGCTGTTTGGTCAGGGCTCCACATGGCTACCTGGGCTGGATTCACAGGGCTGCCCTGCGTTACGTGCCCCCACAACATGTGTTTCCTTAGCAGACCAGCACCTAAAAACAGGTCAGCCTGAAGCCCAGGTAAAAATGTGTTGTAGTCCTGTCTCACCGGAAGACAGTAATTGCTGTTGCTGTGACATCCCATAGCTTTTTATAGCATGATTTATTTATACTCTAGAAATTATATAACAAAGGAGACTTAATAAACATGGAATGAGAGAGAATTACTTTTTCATTTATGTCTGAATAGCCGATGCTTCCTCTTGTCTGGAGCAGTGAGGGTAGTTTAAAAGGTTGAAACATTTGTGTGAGGTGCCCTCAGTCTTTAACTGGGGTTTGCAGGTTCCTGGGGTGTTGCTGCCATCTTACAGCTTTGTTAAGAGAAACACTCAACAAGTTAGAGGCTCACACACCCCACAGGATAAGCCATCCCTAGAAGGCATGATTGACAGGCCATTCTCAATTCCTAATTGGTCTCTATGTCCTATTTCATTCTGAGGAGGGTACACGATGTTTATCTGTGCAACTGCACAGAACCTCAGCTAACTGCTGCCACACACTCTGTTTTCTTGTGCAGCTTCTGGTCCCTGGCTCCTGACCTATGTACCTCATGGCTCTGATACCCAGTTACCAATTTGGCTTTATCCTCTGCCCCTGACTCCGGAGCTCATCTCCTGGCCCTGATACCTGGTTTCTGACTTGGCCTTCTTTCCACTTCTGAGTTCTGACTCCTGTTCCCGCATATTGACAAACAATATAGATTCCTGGCATCCGACATTTGTCTTAGTCACTAGGCTGGCCACCCATGACTCGTCCCTGATATGTTGGCTTGGCTCAGATATGGTTCCTGATAGCCAGTTATAATGCTGCACAAAGTAATGCGAGGAATTGCTTCATCTCCTTCTGTAGCACATTTCTAGAGTGCACAGCTGTTAAGATATTAGTCTCATTTACAGGTTCACCCCAATAAGAGATGGAGATATTGGACTCTGTGGTTCACAGCTGGGGGTTTATTTTCCTTGCCCATAGTTCAGAATCTCCAGCAAATGCCTGAGTAAGAGATAATAATTCATCCCATCTTCAAGAGCACTAATTTATACAGCTGGCAGTTCTGCTTTGGACCTCTTGAGGCTTTCGCTGCCCTACCAACCTGATAAAAAGAGATTCCCCCTGCCTCCCCCATTTAATCCCTTCTCACTCCAGTGGCTGTGCCAAAAGCAACGTCAGCGCCTCTGATTATCATCACATCTGCATCTTCCACAGCTGACATGTGGACTCCCTCCCACCCCCCACCGCAAAGTAGCCAAGTGAGGGGAGGGCAGTGCTTCAAAATTCCTTTTGAAATCGTGTCTGTGAGGCATGGATTTATCAAAGCAGTGAAACATTCTGTGTCTCAGGGCGTGCATACACCAGCCTTCCGCTAGATCAAAGAGGAGAACAGGAGAGAGTTCCAGAGGGGCAACTTTGCTACACATACACACATGCACCCTTCCCTTCTCCTCAGAAACCAATGCCATTGTGCCATGTGTCTGCTTCATCTCTTGTTAAACTCTTCAGCTGCCGTAAGGGAGTGCAGAGTCCTTCATTCCAACTGCACAGTCTGCCTCTTCTATTCAAGAGATTGAACATGTAAAGCATGGTACTGATTCCTTCTGTCCCCCAAATGCTAGTAATAAGATCATCATATACGTGGCAGCTGTTGTCTTGTAACCAACCAGTACAGTACCAGCTGCTCCTACAATGTTGTGTTTGCTCCTTGGCCAAAAGAAAAAGGGTGCGTGTATTCTGAAGAAGAAGCAACTGCTCGAACACGCTTTCTCCTGCTTTGCATTTATATAGCACCTTTGGCTCTTTCTACACATGCCACTTTCTCTGAAAGTGGCATGCTAATAAACAGCCCAAATATGCTAATGAGGCATGTATGTAAATTCCTGGAGCCTCATTAGCATAAGGTCACATGATTTGGAGTCTGGAAGATTCTCTTCTGGACTCCAAAACGGCATGTAGAAGTCCTTCTTCTGGAGGTCCCTTCTTCCTGAAAGTGGCATATGTAGAAACAGCCTTTAATTGTTCCACCAAAGCCCTATACACATGTTCAGTTAGTGCAAGATGATTATTCCCATTTTACAGATGGGAGAACTGAGTCAACAAGAGTTGTTCAATGTCAGGGTAACAAAATGAAACAGCAGTAACGCTGGTGTTAGAGCCCAGGAGTCCTGACTCTTCCTTCTCCTCTCCACTAATACAATAGTCACTCCTTGGCACATCTGAGCATGCAAATAAAATGGTTTTATATACACCAATGTAAGGGAATTTCAGTCTTGCACATTTCACACTGGCTTCAGTGAGACCCAAAGCTTTGGGCATGTTTGAAAATGGAAGTTTACAAATAATCAAGTGACAGGTGATTGCAATATGCTAACCAGATACAACCAACACAACAGTGCGCATCAATGAAGCTTCAGTGCACAGGGGCAATTCTCTCTGTCTCAATGTTAATCATAATGATTTGCTGCTGGGTCCATGAGAAAAGTCTGCCAGGGCTGGTGAAAGTGTGGGGTAGTTTATACATTACCTCTCCCTTGCTTATCTGTAAAACATCAATGGGGACTCAATGACCTCTCGAGGTTCCCTCCAGTTCTTGTAGTCAATGACTCTCTGCTGAGCCACTGGCCTCTTGGCATGTGATTCTCACAAATCATGCTAACGTGGAGCCTATCAGTTAAAGAAAAGCTGGACAAACATCAGAAGAGAGTACGCTAGCTGTCTTGCTTTGCAATGCTAGCTGCTCTAGTCTAGGAACAGGGCAGGACATATGCTACAGCAGCAACTGCTAGGGAAAGGGACAGCAATGACGGGAAAACAGTGAGGTATAATCTGGGAAATCATGTGAACAGAGAGTGCTATGGGTGAGAGCCAGTGTTGCCTGTAAGCTGTTTGTTTAGGCCAGGGGTCAGCAACCTGCAGCTCTTTAAGGAGTCACTTGCAGCTCTGGATGCTGACACTTCTGACTCCTCTTGTAGCTCCCTGGCCTGACTCGCTGAAATAATGGAACTAAGTTGAATTGATTTAACGGCCGGAAGGGTGGTGGGAGGGATCTGGCCGTTAAACCAATTCAATTTAGTTCCATTCGTTCAGCTTGGCAGGGCAGGTTGCCACCCACGCTGCAGGTGGGGAAAGAGAGTAGAAGAGCTGCGGAGAGAGGTGGCTGACTCTGTCCATGCTGAAGCCGCACAGCCCTGCTGAGAAAGAAGCAGGAGAGGAGCAGTGGCAGCATGTGCAGCTGGAGGAGCTTGTTGGCTGAGGTGGGTTAATCCTGAGGGTGTGGTGGGTGGGTTTGGGGCTGAGAGGGGTTAATCCTGGAGATGAAGGGGGGTGAGTTTGTGGGACAAAGAGGGTAGAGCCTGGGAATAGGGGTGGGGGGCCAGGTGGGGAGGGTTGATACGAACATTGCGCCTTCCTACTTAAGAGCCTATCCCCAGGTGCACAGTTTTCCTCATCTTCATTTGCTCTCCAATCCAGGGGTGAAAATAAATTAAACTTTCTAACTGGTATAAACCATTGTGTGTGCGCTGTTCCTAAACTAGGGGTTACAAAAGCATGACTTGATGTTATCTTTTATCCACGTGCATTGTGGCTCTTGAAGTATTGATTTAGTAACTGAATTCGAAAAAAATGGCTCTTCTTGCTATTTTGGTTGCAGACCCCTGGTTTAGGCAGCCACCGAGGAGACAGTCAAATGCCTCTCAGCTGATGAGCAGAGCACCCACAGCTGCAGCATGTGTTTCTGCTGGTGGTGCACATCCACACATGCTTCAGTGCATATAACAAAATTTATTCCACATGCATAAAGAAAAAAAAATTACAGGGAACACGGGTTAGAACATGTGATTCCAAGCCAGAGTGGAGTCTATTCTTGACTCTGCTACTGGATCCTTATGGGACCTTGGGCAAATTGCCTCTCCTCTCTGCCTCCATTTACCTACCTTACATATGGTTAATGACCTTTACCTTCTTTTGGCTGCTCTGAGTAGAACTGTGTGAGTAAACCATCACAAATCATCCAGTTGAATTTAGCCTTTGTGTCCATGAACAAATGTGTTTTCCAATGCTTTTGATCTAAGCTGGTAGCAATTATTTGAGGTCTTGTGAGTTGTTTCTATTATAGGAGGAGAAATTGATGATGGAGTCAGGCATCTCTTTGATCCAAACCTGTTTAGTTGCACTGAGTGTATACAAGTCCTATTTCCCTGAGCATAACAGGCATCAAACAGGAGAAGTTAGTTTCTTTGCTCACGGTTCTGAGCAGTGCATTTTTTGTGGTGGTATGTGCCGGTATTGTACACCAACAACTCTGCTAAAATAAATCAGTGTTACCCCCAGCCAGGGTTCCTGCGGCTGGGATTGCCAGCAGGGCTCCACACCGCAGCCAGCTCCCACTAGCGGGGCTGTGGGATCCCCTGCCAGTCTCCCGTCGATGGTTTCCAGGGCTGGAGCTGACAGCAGGGCTCTGCACCCCAGCCAACACCCAACTCTGGGGCTGCGGGGTCCCCCCCAGCCAGCAGATGAGTAACAGCACCTCTTTTTTCACAGAAAAGCACTGGTTCCAAGTCTCTTTCAAGTCAGCAATTTTCCTGAAAGTTCTCTCTGTTTTTTCCCCACAATATCATGCTAAAAGTCTTTCTGGCTGACATTCGAGCTTCTTTGTGGTCTTCTCTGTATGCTTTCTGTGGCATTTTCTTGGCTGTTTTTCTCTCGCACCCAGCTCCATCTAAGAATAACCAGCCCTCTGCATTCACTCCCGACTGAAAACCATCCACCCGTATAGCTCAGCTCCTGAGCAGCCTTGTACAGGACTTATGTTTTGTGAAGTGGCTCTTGTTTCAGCTCTCCAATCCATAGCAAAGTTTAATTGCTTTTTACATTTATCCTGGGAAAAGGGCAGCCAGGATGCTCATCAGCTTCCACCAGGTTTCACTCTATCCCCCAGCATAACATTATTCCAAATTATTTAATGACGTTTTTCATCAAGATCACTCATCCTGTGGCTTTGCTTAGTTGCAATTGGTCACATCAGGTGGTTTTGTTTCTTCTTCCTAAACAAGTGAGTGCAACTCTTCTTAGCATGTTTTTGGTGTGAGTATTCATGAAAAGTGAATATAAAATTCTCCTCCTGCAAGTATTGAAACACATGAGCTTCCCATTTGCTTTCCACGAGTCTTCAGGCTAGTGAAATTCAGCTCTGAACGTTCACTGACAGAAAATGCAAAGGGAGGAGGGATAAACTCAGCCAATGAGCATTATTGACTGTTTTCAATTGATTGTTTTCCTTAGAACGTTTTTGCATCATTACCCTAATACTGGTTGTGAGGCTTTAGAGGAAATTTGCCCTTGTGAAGTAGGCCAGAAAAAAGATCTAGGAACCACATAACTCCTCAAATTAGTGCTTACGTATGGTGTGTAGGATTATACCACCCTTTGCACAGAGGCAAGTTCCGCCTTTATTGAATTAATGTGTGCAAAGAGTTGTGAGAACCTCGGGTGAACCTTCACACGTACCAAGTGACACTGATTAATATATGGGCTCCCAGCCTGAGTGTGTGACTCACAGAGGCTGAGAACCACTGACGTATTTTTATTATAATAATGTAGAGATATCTTTGTTTCTTTTTAGGACCCAATATTTTAAGTCTTCATAGTGCTCTTTATTGGTCTCAAACTTAGACTCAAAAGAAGCTGAGTAAATCATCATACCAAATACATACCTATCTGAGAATGCTCTTCTTCTCTTTACTCCTTTTTCTTTACCTTTAGGAAGGTATTTTTGAAGTGCCTGCTAGCTCTGCATTTGATTTTGTGAAGACCAGAAGTTTAGCAGGATTCAAAAAAGAACTTCATAAATTTATGGAGGTTAGGTCCGTCAATGGCTATTAGCCAGAATGGTGTCCCTAGTATCCGTTTGTCAGAGGTTGGAAATGGATGACAGAAGAGGGATCAGTTGATGATTTCCTGTTAGGTTCACTCCTTCTGGGGCACCTGTCATTGGCCACTGTCAGAAGATAGGATACAGGGCTAGATGGACCTTTGGTCTGAGCCAGTATGGACAGTCTTATGTTCTTCCTGAGCATGGACATCCTCTGTTAAACTTAGAGCACCTCTCCTCAGACATATGTTTCCAAACTACGATTATTTATCAATGGTCTTTTTTCCTCCCTTTATAGGCCTTCAATTAGCTGGAGAGGTTATTGATCAGCAATTGTGTCAGGTTTCTCAACTCTTCCTGGGTAATGCTTCTGCTGCTTCAAGTGATTGTATACGCTCTCCTTTTGATTCGCAGAACTAGGGAGCAGTTTCATTCAAACAAGACTTAAACAAGACTCACCATTTACCCTTAGGAGGGTATTATTTGCAGTGCCTGCTAGCCTGGTATTTGACATTTAAAAGAAAAGAGAAAACCCAGAACCATAACAATTAATTCCCACTCACCCAAAACAAATGTTAAATTAGGATCTGTGGCAAATGCTTCCCTATAGCATTAAACTATCTGGCTGGATGCATCTTTATTTCTGGCAAACCAAGGTTACAGTAGGAAAGTGATTTGTATTATGGTTTCATTGTTGTCATCCTCCCTGAAAGGGTCCCTAAATTAAACTTGTGGTCTCAGCATTCTGCATGGTACAACCGCTAACATAATCCCAACTGGGTCTCCCAAGTGCTTGCACAGCTCTTTAGCTCTAAATATGGAATTAATAAAGGAATCAACTATTGATTTTAAGGCCATCGCTCCTCTCTGCCCCTGCTCCCCGCCCCCACACTTTCCCTTCACCTACTTTTCTGATGGATATTTTTGGAGTCTCCAGCCAAGAAATTGCAACACTTCAGGGTGTGCATGTAAGCTTGTTAAAGGTGTGAGCATGCATGTGTCTAGCTGCTTGCCTCCTTTCCCATGCTGAATAGCTATTGATTTGAGTTAAGGAGTACATGTGTCATTTCTGTAGCCTTTCAGGTGATTTGCATTCACTTACAACCGATAAGACATCTCCATTCAAGAGCAACCAAGTCTTTAATTGACAAACACCCGCATGTGTGTTAAAAAGCAGCTCAAGTGGGTGGGGGTGGAGACAGCCGAATTAACCTATCAGCCAGTGGTAAGCACTATATGTCATGCTGTGTAAGATAGTTACTTATTCCAATATGATAAATATTTTACAAGTACATTGCTCCCATGTTTATATCTTCTGACAAATTCGTATCAGGGAAGGACAGCAGGCAGATGATCACTAGCTGTTCTCCTCACATCTTACACTCAGTGCAGGATTGGGTGGGGTGAAGAGTTGAATGGGAGATCCCCATGGGAAGTAAGATGCTGGAGAGAATGGCAATAAACATTGAACTTCTTACTGAGTGAATTAGGCAATGTTCTAGCTTTACAGCAGAAAGCACTGTGCTGCTGGAGGTGCTGTCTTTTGGATATGAAGCACAAAGCATGCCCACTTGCGCTTAATAATGATCCCCTTTCAGTGGTGTAAACTCAGAGGGCCAAGGACTGACCGGATTATGGGATTTGCTTCAACACAGAGCTGATTAGGGACAATAGACTTTATTAAGCTTAGCTACTTCAAGTTACTAGAGGTTCACGAGATACACATTAGCAAGCAAAAAGCGTAACAGGAATGTACTCCGCCAGATAAGGCATTTTGGAATGCTTACATCCCTTTCTGCTACAAGGAGTCCTGCCCCCAAAGTACCTCACATCAGGGCCATGATGGACATGGCTCCAGCTGAAGGGGCCCAGGGCACTTCTGAGACTGAAAGTCCCCAGTGACAATCGGCTAGGGGCAGGGTTTCCCAAGTTGTTATCCCTTAGCCGTTCACTGTGTGTGTGGATACTGGCACAATGCCACTTTTAGCATTCTCATGAGGCGGAAGCCAAGAATGCCCTGTCTACTGGTTCCTAGCTCAGATGCAGGTGTTAGGGCTGATATGGCTATCCAGTGTTTATGTTTGCTGGGTTTAAGGCTGTAACCTAGGGATGGGAACTTGGTTGTACTACAGGAATGGAATCTTCCACCATTGCCCTCTGAGGGCTGCAGGCTGCTCTTTAAGGCCATTAAGCCTGCAGACACACCTGCTGATGTGTTACATGACAAGTGGGACTGTTAATAGTGTAAGATACAGGTTGAGCCTCGCTAGTCTGGCTCTCTTAGGACCTGACTGATGCCATATCAGAGAATTTGCCAAATGACAGGAGGTCAATATTGTCTAGCAGCATTACCAGCACTTCCACTGCTTACTGGGCTCTTGGAAGAGATTTACGAGTAAATTATACCTAAATAACAGCACAGAACACTGAGAGCCAGGAATGGTGGCTGTACACAAACTTTTTACTGGACTGACAGAAACTTAGCCAGATGCTCACTTATCATGGGTGTGACCTACTAAAGTCATGCTGGACCACAGATATTGCTGGACCAGAAAATGCTGGACTACAGAGGTTCAACTTGTATCAGTCAATGTAAATTTGCAGAATGGGCCTTTAGCATTTCATAAAAAAAGCTTTAGTGTTAATTGCATGAAACATGCTATAGCTGATGTAAAGCCATTTTCATTAAGGCATAGGCTGTGACTTAGACTACATGGCAGTGCAAGGACATGAGAGCAATAAGATGCCCTCTAAATGCATAATACAGAAGATGACATGGAGTGTGTAGGAGGAATGTAGCCTATGTAATGCTTGCTTATATTTTATAGCTATGCGTTGAAATGTAAGTTGGCCCAAAAATGTGTTCCCTAAAAATAGACCTGACAGTAGTCAAGTAAGACCAGGTAAATCTATGAGAAAAATGAAGTGAGACCACTCAGAGGCAAGTCTGGGAAAGGTTTGAGCATAACCCCTGGTTACGTTGTCAACATGTTGGTCTCTCATTATTTTTAACAAAAGTTTTAGATTAAATCTGAATGTTTTAGAAGAATGTTATCTATAGTGATGATTATTGAAATGGCATTTAAACAGATGTTAATGATATTTAATGTTACATAGCCAGTGAGGGAGTAGGTGTTTTATTTATGGTAGATATGGTAAATTAAATGGTCTGTAACTGCCTTGGGTTTAGGGAACCTTAAACAATCCCTTTTGTTTTTATTCCTTACCTTTAAATTCATAATTGGGAAGACATCAATCAAAGATTCCAGGAAGCAGTGCTGCGTATCTGCTCATTCCATTCCCAGAGCAGGGAAGGCAAGGGTTGAGTAGGGAAAGAAAGATACAGCTTTGGCTCTCACCTCCCTGCTACAGGAGAATGACTGGTACTGCTGAACTGGCAAAAGTAGTGGCTTAATTTCCTGTTGCTTTAAGCCATTAGGAACTAATAGTACCCCAGGGCAGGGAGGGAAGGGAGCAGTGAAAAATTCTGACCCAGAGGTGTGTTTCTGAGGCACACTGCCTGCCAGACTGCTCATGGGTGGTGCAATTTATGCATTATCGCTTGCTCCATGGTAGCCCTGATTTTGCAAGCGTGTTGTAATAATAAAATGCTTATTGATAAGATTTGTTCTTGTGACTCCCACGCCCTTGGACACCCTATGTCTTTTACGGATCTTCATTGTTATAGCCCATAGATCTTTATGCTGTAGATTTGTTCTTAATATTTATATATTCACTGCACTAGTTGCAGCATCAGTTTGAAGAGGTGTGCATAGTGACTCTTACGATGGCTTTTGTCTGCATATACCCATACAGGTTATGCATGCCCCAGATCTTCCACTCAATTCCCTTTTTGTCCCTGGCACTAATTCAGGTGAGTTGAACTGGAAAGCAGTGGCTTTCTCCCATCGCATCACTACATGAAAATCTTCATCAGGTTGGTGTTGCTCCGGTGTACCATATGAGTGTTGGTGTTTAGCACAGAGGTTCTTTTTATTAGGCTTATTGTGATGGAAAGTCTGGCCCTTTAAATGGAGAAGGATCTCAGCCAGCCTGTGACACAGTCAACTCCCTTGCCTAGGTGGGGAGAAAGTGGTGAGTTATGTGACTCAGTCAGGGCTCTGGGATAGATAAGGGAGAAGTCTGAGCTTTTGGACAGTGAGATAATGGGATTGGAACTTCGGAAGAGACCAGCCCAGCCCCCGGAGGAAACCCTGAGATACCAGAGCTGAGGCAGCTGCAAAAAGCAACATCAGAAAAGTCTGTAGCTAGGTAAGGCTGGGACTAGCCAGCTAAGCTAGGCAAGACTCCAACTGGAAAGGCCTGAGTGTGGAAGGATGAAGATATAAACTCTGAAATGTGTGCTGTTTCGTTTCAACTGCGAGGGCCTTTGGAAATGTTTTGTGATTTAAAACTCAGCCTGAGTATCGATGTTACTGGATCTGGGAAAGCTCTTGTGACATTGCCAAGGAGCCCCGAAGAGAGGAAAACAGAAGCAAGGGTGCTGTAGGGCAATGCTGGGCAACCTGCAGGTGCCCCGTCCCCCCACCCGGGCTCCATGCATGGTGGTCCACTGATCACCTGGCTGCCCTCCATGTCCACACATCTCTCATGCACTAGGGCACTGGAGCTCCCCACTGCCTACTTCTCACCTTCCCTCTCAGCATCCTCCAAGCACCACAAATCCACTGGTTCACAATCCATCCTTGCTGCTCCCTCGTCACGCAAGCTTGAACAACTGCAAATCAGCCGCTCGTGGCTGTCCCAGCTCGGGAGGGAGGAGGATGTGCAGGGATGGAGCATGAATTTCGCAATTTGTGGCACTCCAAAAGTGCTGAGAGGGAAGGGGAAGAATGGGAAGTGTGGGGCCCCAGTGCACAAGAAGCACATGGGAGAGGGAGCAGACAGGAGGTTCACAGGCTGCAGAGTAGCCCTAGTGGGCCATGGGCTGCTGCAGCCCTCTGAGATGAAAGACAGCCACTCATGTGGCCCTCTTGCTATTCTGGGTTGCCCATCACTGCTGTAGGGTCACCCTATGCCATAAAGGGGTGCGCTAGAAGTGGCTCTGTTATAGATATGTAAATTCCGTAGGATGAATGGAGTCAGCTTGTGAATTCTCTAGCCACTGACTTGGCATCTTCCATAATTGCATTTCTTGTTTTGCCAACTGGCTTGAATTCTGACCTGCAGTGCATCCCTCTGTTCTAGTTCTGGTGACCTCCGCATTGATTTAGAAAAGCAACTGACTACACATCAACACACCCTGTTGTGCCTGAGTCTATTCTTAGCAGATACTGCCAGGGGACCAATGATTATGTACTGTGAGCAAATATGTGCCATCCTCTCCATGGAGTACATTCTGATCTGGAGTTTTTGGTAGGGTGGGTTTAGACACAGGAACCAGCTACAAATATTGGACTGGGAACCAGGTTCAGACTGAGTTTCCCAAACTGCAGTGTTGCTCAGTTACAAAGTTGTGGCCTCGCACAGAGGTGTGCAAAGTGGGGAGCAGGTCCCCTTGGGGAGGAATGAAATTTTAGAATAAAGGTGCAGCACAGTCTGCTGCTGGGTCTCAGGTTTATCCATCTCCTTAAAAATGTGGACCTATGCTACTTTTTTGTGCATGTGTATTCACATTTCTATGCCAATTAATAAATATTTTACATACTAGAGGCTTATTTTGTTACATGTGCCCTTTTTTTAATATGAATATAACCAAAATTTCTGTTGGTTTGGATTACATTAGACACGTTGGAGTGTTGAGGGCTCCTAATTGCAGGCATGAAAAGTGGGTCCTGATGTAAAAAGTTTGCCCACCCCTAGTCTAGTGCTTATACTGACACATCGCATGAATTAGAGACAGCTCATAATGAGCCCATTTAAAATGTCAGACCCTAGCACAAATGCATCTCCACATTAAAGAACTAATGTGAGGAAACTATTTCTTCTTAGTAACCCTACCTATGTGTTGAAACATTCCCTCCCTTTTTCTCATCTTAAGGAATGTATTTGCCTAAAGCAGTTGCAAACATTAAGTGGTGTAATGAAAATCGCCCTCAATGATCAAGTGGGGAATTCATCAAGAGATCCACAGAGCTTTAAAAAAATGTATTATTGCCTGGTGAACTGTGGAGCCTACTGGAGGTAAAATTGGTCCACAAAGCCAGTTTTATTTTCTCAGAGTTATGGACTTCAGTGTATTTCCAATACCCTTCCTAAATGAAACTCTGAGCCTGCCTCTTGTTCAGTTGAAAGCATTTAATAACTTCAGAAAAAAACTGGGCTGTTGAAATGTATACCCATAAGTTGTCATCTCTGCCTTATTTTCAATTTTCCTGTGAAGTTATTAAAACATTATGTGATTGTAATGTATTTACGGAACAGTGGGAAATGAGCTGTGAATCTGACTGAAAGCACAATGAGTCTCATAAGATCTAGACAGCAGCAAATACCGCTAGCATCTGAAGGGGGATACATACATATATATATATCTATTCCATACTTGCAGGGAGCTTTTCTCCCAGCTCCCATACATATTTATGGGAAATGCAGGCATCAAAATCTGCTCAACAAGTTGAACTTAGAACCTCTAATGTTTTGGAATTGCTGCCAGTTCTTTTTCTGCATTCAGCCTTATGGAGGATTGAAATATTGGTGTGAACGTGATGATGATGCTCTTCAGCTCACAAGAATTGAGTCCATTAGTATTCTCCAAACCTATCTTCATTCAGAGAGAAAAAAAAAAAAGAACAGGTGAAAGTGGCTTCAGAGAAATCTGTTCTCTTCTAGTACAGCATCCATTACCATGGGACCTGAATACTTTGACTTCTGACCTGTTCCATGGTTGGCAATAGCGTTAGCTGAGGAGTAAACAATACCTTTTTTAGAGGGTTAAAGAATGCTTGGATCCACAAAGTTGTTGCCGTACTGAGCGTCACAACACCTAAAAGATTAAGTGCCTAGCAAATTACAGGGACACCAGTGTTACATCCAAACACTGGGTTAGGCATGTAGGCTCCTATACTATCAATGGAGAGAGAGGCACCTAAGAACATGATCCACAAAAGGCAGCATGCCAGGTGAGGAGCCAAGGGGAGATGCCCAGGAATTAGGTGTACATGAAGCCCCATCCCTGTCTTGGAGATGAGCACCTAAGTCCATGCTGCAGGGAAGCATCTTTCTCTTTTTAGCAGTCCACAAGTGGAAACCTGTTTCCCAGAACCAGGCTGCTCAAAATCCTCTTCCAGTCATAATCCCCTGCTCTAGCAGAGCAGGACTTGAATCTAGGTCTCCCATATTGCACGACCGTGCTCTAACTGCTGAATAAAAAGCTTTAAACTCCAATTTCCCCATTTTTGAGTCATTCTGGGGTTTAGGAGACACATTCAGAGGCAGAAGCTTAGGCATCATGGGAACTTCTACCCCAGAAACTTAGATGCCAAAACAAGTGCCGACAGGGCCAAGCAGGCATTTTGTGTATCACAGTGAAGCTGAAACTGATACATAGGTGCTTAAGCCACCATCTGATAGATAGGCTGTATATGGTACTACAGGTTCACTGTCACCCACACGATGTCTGCTTGGCCCTGTACACACCTGTCTTGGCTCCTAAGTTTCTGAGGTAAAAGGTCTCTAGATGCCTATGTTTCTGCATCTGAATATGCAACTGAAATGATTAGGGATTTGTAATGGGTGCCATATAAACAAAGATTAAAAAGACTGGGACTTTTCAGCTTAGAAAAAAGGAGACTAATGGGGGATATGATATATAAAATCATGACTGGTGTGGAAAAACTGAATGAGGCACAGTTGTTTACTTGTCCCCATAACAAAAGAACAAGGGGTCATCAAATGGAATGAATGGATAGCAGGTTTAAAACTAACAAAAGGAAGTTTTTCTTCACACAGCGCATAGAAGGCCTTTGGAGCTCCTTGCCAGAGGAGGTTGTAAAGACCAAGACTTTAACAGAGTTCAAAAAATAACTTGATAAATTCATGGAGGTTGAGAAACTGGGTCATCAAATCTATGTCCGCCCGCTATATGTTATGCAATACGTGTGTTTAAAATATAGTTCTGAGACATTAGGTATGAAAAGTAGTACAAAGCCTTACAGGGAATATTTAAATAAAGCATTTCTGACACAGTCACATATGTTTTTCATACACTCATGCAATGGCAGAAACAGTGCAGAAACATGCAGTGGCAGAAATAGAACAGTGTCCCTGTATGCATAGTTGCTTCCCCCAATTCCCACCCTCCCAAAATGGCACACTTGAGCCGCGTCTACACGTGCAGGCTACTTCGAAATAGCGCTTGTCACGGCTACACGTGTTGGGCGCTATTTTGAAGTTAATATCGAAGTTAGGTGGCGAGACGTCGAAGTCACTAACCCCATGAGGGGATGGGAATAGTGCCCTACTTCGACGTTCAACGTCGAAGTAGGGAACGTGTAGTCATTGCGCGTCCCGCAACATCGAAATTGCGGGGTCCTCCATGGCGGCCATCAGCTGAGGGGTTGAGAGACGCTCTGTCCAGCCCCTGAGCTCGATGGTGGCTGTGTGGAGCAGCCCCTTAAAGCTCCCCGCTCCCTCTCTTCCTGTGCAGGAAGCTGAGAGAACGTGCAGGCAGCAGCCCAGACACACGGCCAGCCTGCATGTCCCTCAGCCGCCACAGACACCCCTCCCAGCTGCGATGGCCGCACACCAGCCCCCTAAGCGCCCCTAGGGGACCCCCCCCAAGGGGAGCCAGGGCTCCCAGCTCAGCAGCCAGGCAGAGAAGCGGCAGCCGGGCCCCTCCTGGACGGAGGCCGAGCTTTGGGACCTGCTGGGGCTCTGGAGTGAGGAGGAGGTGCTCCAGGTAATGGGGAGCAAGAGGTGGAACGCGGATGCATTCGCTCGGCTGGCCGAGGGCCTGGCCGCCCGGGGTCACCCTGCCCGCACTCCGGATCATGTCCGGAGTAAAGTGAAGGAGCTGCGGCAGGGTTACACCCGGGCCCGGGATGCGGCTGGCCAATGTGGGGCCGCCCCCATCACTTGCCCCTTTTACAGGGAGCTCAGGGACATCCTGGGCCCCCGGCACACCTCCTCCCCTCCGGCCACTCTTGATACCTCGACCGAGGAGCCCCAGCAGGCCCCAGAGGCGGAGTCCGCCCCGGAGGCAAGCCCCGCACCCCGGGGGACCCCCAGGAGCCCACCCCTGGGGCACCGGAGGAGGAGGAGGAGGAGGGGGAGTCCTCCTCCAGCGACACTGGCCTCCAGATCATCCTGCCATCCAGGAGCTCCAGCCAGGCGTCCGCCCCCCAGGTGTCCCCCAACTGTGGGAGTGGATCGTCAGGTATGTACCCCCCCGGTGCACACCCTTGGGGTTCAGTGGCGGGGGTAATAGATATGACCAGGGCCCTCCACATGCCCAGATGACCACGGCCCCAAGGACAGCAGTGCCATGTCCCTCAGAAGAGTGCATCAGCCCCTGCCCCCCCCCAGCACAACAGTGCCATGCCCCATCCCCAGGGCTGGGGGGAGCGGAACCTCTAGGGTTCCCCGGGGGGAGGGGGTGGGACACCCAGCAGCAGCAGCAGCAGCATGTGATGGAGTGGGGGGAGTGCAAATGCGAGACTCAGGCTATATAAGAGAAACAAGCAGAATAGCTCCCAGTGGCTAAGGATGATCCTGGGGCTACAACTGGCAGGTTACACCTCTGCCCTGAACAAAGAGGAGGGAGGAGCCGAGCTGGGTTTGAATCGGGGGCGGCAGTTAGAGGCTAGGGGAAGGGAGAGCTGGAAGGCAGCCAGCCTGAGGAGGGGGAAAGCTACACCCCAGAGGGGCACCCCTCGGGGTCTTCTCCCCAGGACGGGTTGGAAGGACTATCTTTGACTGCTGTACTGTCGCTTCTGTGAGAAACTGGGCATCTGTTGCCTAATAAACCTCCTGTTGTACCTGATGAGTGAGAGTCACTCCTGCCAGCGGATGGGGTGCAGTGCAGGGGGACCCCTGAACCCCAACACAGCAGCATCTCCCGGGGACGGGTATGGGGAACCTGCAGCAGAGGGGTGGGGGGACAAGGGCCACAGCTTGGGGCCCACACTAACGGCTGTCTCCACTCTTCTTCCCCCGCTCCTGTGTTCCGCAGCTGCACCATCGGAAGGACCGGAGAGCACTGGCGAGGCATCAGTGGTCCTGGACAGCCCTCTGGGGCCATCACTCCAGGCCAGCCCCTTGGCGGAGGACCGACCAGCCCCACAGCAGGGAAGACGGCAGACCCAGCACCACCAGCCGATGGCGACGGACCCCCAGCTGCTGGCCCTCCCCCATCGGCAGCTGGAGGTTGCCGAGCAGCGGCTGCGGGTGGAGGAACGTCGCCTCCAGCTACAGGAGCAGGTGCTGGCCTGGCGCCAGGAGGCATGGGGGGCCTACATGCGGACCTTCAACCATATCGCGGACTACCTGGCCCCCCATGCCGCGCCGGCTGCCACTGCGCCCGCCCTGCCTGCTCCACCTGCTGCTCCACCCGCTGCTCCAGCTGCTGCACTGTCTGCCGTTGCACTGCCACCCGCCACCGAGGGCCCTTCCGTCGAGGGGGACCTGGGGCCAGCTGACACCCGCCGGCCGTATCTCCCGGTCCGCCCGGCCCCCAGCCAGCCCCGGCCAGGGCTGAGGCCGAGGCGGGGATCCCGGCCGCCCACCCCCAGCGCTGGACTTTAGGGGGTGTGGGGCCCAGGACGTGGTGCCCCCTTCCCCCTTTGTATATATTCCCCCCAGTTTTAAGTTAGTTTGTTGTAAATAGTTTGTATATTTGACCCCTGTTACTATGCTGATCCTTACCCCCCCATGTAAATAGTTCTCCCCTTCCTTGTCTTCCCCTTTCATCTTATCCCTATTTATAATACATAATATATATATATATATATGTATATGTTAGATTTTGCCTGTAAATAGTTAGTCTTGTTGATAATAATAATAAGAGTTCTACAGATATTTGAGTTGACGAACAACTGTCTGCTTTTATTTACAAGAAAAGTAGGGGGGGTGCTCTTGGGTACTCTGTGGTGTGGGCGTAGGGGCAGGGAGTGTTGTGGAGGATGGGGAGGCAGTGGGGGCCTGCCAGCATTCACCCCGTGGCCTCATTGAACTGGGCCCGCAGGGCCTCCCGGACCCGGCTCCCTTCGGGGTCCACCTGGCGACTGGGGGCAGCAGGTGGCTGCACATTGGCCCTGCCAGCCTCCACAGCCCAGCCCTGAAAGAAGGCCTCCCCCTTGCTCTCCACCAGGTTGTGGAGGGCGCTGCACGCACCCACAATCTCGGGGATGTTGGTGGGGCCCGCATCAAGGCGGGTGAGGACACACCTCCAGCGCCCTTTGAGGTGCCCAAATGTGTGCTCCACCACCTGCCGCGCGTGGTTCAGGCGCAGGTTGAAGCGCTCCTGGCTGGCAGACAGATGGCCCGTGTACGGGGTGCATGTGCCAGGGCCGGAGGGGGTATGCCGCACCTGCGATGACGCAGAGGGGCATGGTGGTGTCCCCCACAGGGATCTCCCGCTGGGGGATGTAGGTCCCTGCCTCCAGCTGGCGGCACACGCCCGAGTTCTGGAATACCCGGGTGCTGCCAGGCCAGCCCACATAAATGTCCAGGAAACGGCCCCGGCTGTCCACCAAGGCCTGGAGGACCACTGAGTGGTAGCCCTTCCTGTTTAAGTAGCATCCTCCACTGTGTTCTGGGTCGCGGATGGGGATGTGAGTCCCATCCAGAGCCCTGAAGTAATTGGGGAAGCCCAGGGTGGCAAAGCCCGCGATGGCGGCATCTGGGTCCCCAAGGCTACGTCTACACGTGAAGCCTACATCGAAGTAGCCTATTTCGATGTGGCGACATCGAAATAAGCTATTTCGATGAATAACGTCTACACGTCCTCCAGGGCTGGCAACGTCCATGTTCAACATCGACGTTGCGCAGCACCACATCGAAATAGGCGCAGCGAGGGAATGTCTACACGCCACAGTAGCACACATCAAAATAAGGGTGCCAGGCACAGCTGCAGACAGGGTCACAGGGCGGACTCAACAGCCAGCCGCTCCCTTAAAGGGCCCCTCCCAGACACACTTGCACTAAACAGCACAAGATCCACAGAGCCAACAACGGGTTGCAGACCCTGTGCATGCAGCATGAATCCCCAGCTGCAGCAGCAGCAGCCAGAAGCCCTGGGCTAAAGGCTGCTGCACATGGTGACCATAGAGCCCCGCACGGGCTGGAGAGACAGCGTCTCTCAACCCCCCAGCTGATGGCTGCCATGGAGAACCCCACAATTTCGACGTTGCGGGACGCGGATCGTCTACACGGTCCCTACTTCGACGTTGAACGTCGAAGTAGGGCGCTATTCCTATCTCCTCATGAGGTTAGCGACTTCGACGTCTCGCCGCCTAACGTCGAAGTTAACTTCGAAATAGCGCCCGACGCGTGTAGCCGCGACGGGCGCTATTTCGAAGTTAGTGCCGCTACTTCGAAGTAACGTGCACGTGTAGACACAGCCCAAGCCTCACAAGCCTGTGGAGGAGCAGGGCGTTGATGGCGCAGACGACCTGCAGGGGAAGCACATGGGAGAGCACCAATGAGGGGTGTGCAGGGTGTGTGTGGCCCTCCCCTGCCAGTGCTCCCTCCCCCTCCCCCCGTGGGTCCTCTTACCTCCATGAGGACAGCCCCGACAGTGGCCTTGCCGATGCCAAACTGCTGCCCCACAGATCGGTAGCTGTCTGGAGCGGCCAGCTTCCAGACAGCGATGCCGACCCATTTCTCGACGCTGAGGGCACGCCGCATGAAGGTGTCCTGGTGCCTGAGTGTGGGGGTGAGCCACTGGCATAGCTCCAGAAATGTCTGCCGGCTCATGCAAAAGTTCTGGAGCCAGCGGTCGTCGTCCCACTCTCCGAGCACCAGCCGCTCCCACCAGTCGGTGCTGGTGGGGTAGCTCCACAGCCGGCAGCGTGTGCGGCGGCGGGGGGGGTGGGGTGCTGCAGGGTTGGGGGTTGCGTCCTCCTCCCCTGGGGGCAGCTCCTTCTCTGTGGCAAGGAGGTGCTCAACTGCCTCCTGCATGGCATGGAGCAGGGCGAGCACTGCTCCTGCAGGGGCGGCTGGGTGGACCTCTGGCTGCTGCTGCTGCTGCTGCTGCTGCTGCTGGGGGTCCATGACTGCGTCGCTCGAGGTGTGCGTGCCTATGGCTCTGCAGACCGCGTGCTGTGCAGGCTGCGTGTGTCTGGGAGGGGCCCTTTAAGGGAGTGGCTAGCTGTTGCCCCGGAAGCGCTAGTCAGCCCTGTGACCCTGTCTGCAGCTGTTCCTGGCACCCTTATTTCGATGTGTGCTACTCTGGCGTGTAGACATTGCCTCACAGCGCCTATTTCGATGTGGTGCTGCTCAACGTTGACGTTGAACATCGACGTTGCCAGCCCTGGAGGACGTGTAGACGTTATTCATCGAAATAGCCTAGTTCAATGTCGCTACATCGAAATAAGCTATTTCAATGTAGCGTGCACGTGTAGACGTAGCCTTGGTGACAAATGAACTCAAACATGGTGATTTCAGGCTAGTTCACACATTACTTGCATACCAAACCCTCCACACAATACAGCAGGATTGGTGGTTTTCTAGCTCCAAGCCCATAGGCCTGGAATAGCAGAAGTGCAAGGCTCCTTGTAGGTTTGGAGCTAGAAAAACAGAGGCTGTTGAAAAGCAGGACTGGGTCCCAGCTCCAGAGGTGAGATGAAAGGGGTGTTGCAGGCTGGGAATGAGGTTCTTTGGCAGACCTCTGTGGGGAGCACTGTAAAAAATGTGCCCAAATGATGTCTGGCTGAAATCCACATCATTAGTTTCCTCTCTTTGGAGCCCTAAATTGAGTCCTAAAACATCTTTAACTAAGAAAAAAAATGTATAGCAAATCATAGAATCATATAGAACACTAGGACTGGAAGGGACCTCGAGAGGCCATCGAGTCCAGCCCCCTGCCTCAATGGCAGGACCAAGTATTATCTAAACCATCCCTGATAGATGTCTATCTAACCTGTTCTTAAATATCTCCAGTGATGGAGATTCCACAACCTCCCTTGGCAATTTATTCCACTGTTTGACCGCCCTGACAGTTAGGAACTTTTTCCTAATGTCCAACCTAAACCTCCCTTGCTGCAGTTTAAGCCCGTTGCCTCTTGTTCTATCATCAGAGGCCAAGAAGAACAAGTTTTCTCCTTCCTCTTTATGGCTCCCTTTTAGATACCTGAAAACTGCTATCATGCCTCCCCTCAATCTTCTCTTTTCCAAACTAAACAAGCCTAATTCTTTCAACCTTTTTTCATCGGTCACATTCTCTAGACCTTTAATCATTCTTGTCGCTCTTTTCTGGACCCTCTCTAGTTTCTCCACATCTCTTTTGAAGTGCGGTGCCCAGAATTGGACACAATACTCCAGCTGAGGCCTAACCAATGCAGAGTAGAGCAGAAGAATGACTTCTCGTGTCTTGTTCACAACACACCTGGGGTTATTTTCTCCTTCTGGAAAGAGGCACCTCAGTACCATGAACTCCAAGGCCATGTCTACATTAGTAAGTTCTTCTGGAAAATCAGACCCTTTTTCGAAAGAATACGCGTGGCATGCCCACACACAGAATGGGCTCTTTCAGTCTGAAATCTAAAGAATGCGGCTTCTCTTCAGCAGGAACTCCTCATTTAGAAAGCTTCTTTAAAAAAATAAAAGCACGTGGAGACACTTTGCATCTCTTTTTTCAAAAAAGCCGTCCTAATGGCACCAGATTTTACAATCCCTGGCCTGTTCTTTGGAAAGAGTGGGGGCTCTGTGGATGCTCCCTGTTGAAAGAGCGGACTGATTTTTGATCTGCTTTTCAGTGCGTGGGCATGCTCTTTCGAAAGATCTTCTGGAAGATCATCTTTCTAAAGATAGCTGTAGTGTAGACGGGGCCCTGGTGTTTACATCCAAAAAGCTTTCAAAGGCAAAGGTCGAGTGCCCAGGCTCAATGCAGTTAACATGCTTCAGTTGCTATAGAGAGAGCGTTTCCTGTGTTCTGAGTGGTTGTTTTCCATTCCTAATTTTTCTTAGACCACCAGCCCATTCCATACAACTCACAAGAGTCTTCATTTGACAGTGATCACTACCTGCTGGCTGAATGCAAACCTGTGATCCAAAGGTGAAAGGTCTTTGTCACTGTGATGGGCTGTCCCAGGCATGTACAGATCTCTACCAGAGGCCCCACTGCCTTCAGGAAGAGAAGAATGGTAAATTCAGACTACCAGGGGTTGCCTACAGAGGCCTCCCAGGATTAACAGCTTGCAAATCCATCAATGGTCCTCCAGTGGTTGGAAGGTCCAGGAGCAGGCAGAGGCCAATCAGAGCCCAGCATGTCTGATCAAAAGGACCGCCTGCTTCACCCAAATGGCCAGTCCTGGGGAAGGCTGTGTCAGAAACTTCAGAATGGCCATAATGAGTAAGCCCAAAGGTCCATCTAGCCCAGTATCCTGTCTTCCAACAGTGGCCAATGCCAGATGTCCCAGAGGGCATGAACAGAAGAGGCAATCATCAAGTGATCCCTCCCAGTTCATCCATGCCCACCTTCTCTCAGACAGAGGCTAGGGACACCACTCCTACCCGATCTGGCTAGTAGCCATTGATTGACCTTTCCTGCACGAATTTATCTAGTTCTTTTTGGAACCCTGTTAAAATCTTGGTCTTCACAACATCTGGCAAGGAGTTCCACAGGTTGACTGAGTGTTGCATAAAGAATTACTTCATTTTGTTTGTTTTACTCTGCTACCTTTTAATTTCATTTGGTGGCCCCTAGTTCTTGTGTCATGGGAACAAGTAAATAACTTTTCCTTAGTCACTTTCTCCACACGAGTCATAATTTTATAGACCTCTATCATATCACTCCCTTAGTCTCCACTTTTCTAAACTGAAAAGTCACAGGCTTTTTAATTTCTCCTCATATGGCACCCATTCCAAACCCCTAAGCACTTTTGTTGCCCTTTTCTGAACATTTTTTTCCAGTGCCAAGATATCTTTTTAGAGGTGAGGCAACCACACCCACACACATGATTCAAGATGTAGGCATGCGATGGATTTCTATAGAGGCAATACAATATTGTCTCTTATTCTCTATCTCTTTTTAAATGATTCCTAGCATTCTATTTGCTTTCCTGACTGAAAGGTATCTCAGTCATAACCCAAGAAACTTTGGCAGGTCAGAGGCCTTCTCAGGCAGTATTTTGGTTGGCTCAGCGAAGGACTCTTATTTTACATTGGGGCTTTAAATTCCCAGGTGGCTGTTTTGAGTTTATTATTTACTATTATTATTATTTTGTTGTTAAATTGAGAGCCAGATCTGGTGGAAAGCTTTGGTTCAGGCAACCAACCCACTGCCCTTAGTATTGTCACATTTACTGCTATGAGAACAGGAGGGTGAAAAACAATGACATTAAGGCGGAGGTCAACTATGCCAGGAAAATTCCAAATTTGCCCATCTGGGAACCATTTAAATACCTCCCACAGTGGTAACTTCTCGTGCACAGCTCCAGATACACAAATCAGAAGGTGTTTTTCCCTTCCAGAGAAGAGTACCCATTTTCTCATTGGGTTAGATTATCCTTCAACTGTTTGTTGAGCCCTTCTCTGTGATATGATTATCACAAAAAATAACTTAAATACAGAGCATGCCTTTTACTCCAAAGCACTTTGCAGACTTCAGACATGCTGCAGCAATCATTTCACCCACTCCAGCAACACAGGTGGTTCTGGGAGAGGGGAATGGAAGCCAACACACTGCACTGCTTTTAGCAGGGGACACTGTTACCTGTAAGCCAAGAACTTGGGCAACCACTCAGGAGAGATTCAGATGCCTTCCAGCTGATTAGCAGAGCACTTACAGCCACTCATAGCTGGCAGCCTGTGTTTCTTTTGGTGGTACACATGCCTCAGTGCACATAACAAATTTTATTCTGCCCATGCATGGAAAAAAATAGAGAAAACACTGGTGAGGGAGAGTAATTTCGGCCAAGGACACCAGGAAAACTGTCTTTTTAGATACAAGGCTTCTTAGTTTGTATAGAGCAGAAAGGGCTTTAGTTGTTAAGCGCTCCTATAAGAGCTCCCACACATATAACTAAGTTTACCTACCCAGATGAATGAGGAGCTGTCTCAGAACTGTCTGGAGATGAACTTATGCTATTACAGAGTCTGTGTTTTAAATGTGGGAGTCACAGAACTAGCTCATTCCCTCTGGCAATGGCTGGAGACATAATCTATTTGTACGTCTCAATCTAATACAGCATGTTACTGCACAGATATGTGCCAAACTGATAGAGTAACAATCCATTCATTATTGTGGAAACATGAGGCTGATTTAGTGCTTTGCTGGAATTTGCTGATCCTCTACTTTTCAATCCATTTGAACCTGTTTCCCTTCTTGTTAAATACCTTTTGAGCAGTGTTGGCTCTAGAGTTTTTAATGACCTAAGCAAAGTTTGGAGGTCATTTAAACGGAATAACTTGTGAAGACTGAGCAAAGTTCCAGTAGCTATTGAACAGCATCCATACGCTGCTCAGAGCTGTGTCTTCTGGACACCTGCTTTGCTTCCTTAATGTGAATTGCTGGCTTAACTTTTCAGGGTGTTAGCAAAATATGCTACTTAAAAGCATCAGTTATATCAGATCTCAAGCACAGGTAATGTTAACAGTAAAAGTATTACGTCTGTTAATATTTTAACATTACAGCTCAGAATGGTATATTGCACTTATGCTGGATAGCAACAATTTTTAAAGGCTATTCATCTTCATGCTTCAGGGCATAAAACTGCTCACGGGCTGGGCATCAAGAAAAAAATCACTTTTTCCCTGTAAAAGGGTTTAGGTTCACAGAATCTTAAACCCCATCAAACTCACCCAGCTTGAGTACTTATGATCTGTAGAGCACTTGAGGAGAAGGCAGCCTTTGCCAAGAGAAGAAAACAAATTAGATTTAAAATGGTGCGGCAAATGGAAGCTCTCTCCAATGTTGTGCAACTGCTATCTTCAATGTGGAATGACTTTTATTTGTGTTTGGGGAGGGCAAGGAATTCCTGTAGTCTGATTGCAGTAGGGAAAGCTTCTCCCAATGGAGATAAAGATTTTACACACAGGCTACAGTTATACTACAGCGATCCGTCATCAGAAGTCACTGCTGCAAGAGATTTCCCGACAAAGCTTCTGTTGACGGAATGTGGCCACACAAAAAAGCCAATCAGAAGAGCTTTCTGCTGTCAACAGGGCAGCTGGACTGCCTGGCTGCTCTTTCGACAAAATAGGCACCCAGAACCACAGCAGACAGGGTTGTCCATTTTCCTGGATGCCCTGTCTGGTGAGAGAAGGCCACCAAGAGCATCTACACAGGTTGACAGAACCTGTCAACAAAACGGGCTCTTGCTCACCTGGTAGAGGCAGAAGGTTGTCAACGGAAGTGCTGACTTTTGTCATAATACTGTCGACAAATCCCATTTTGTGTGTGGACACCACCAGTTTTGTCCACACACCCGTGGTTTTGTTGGCAAAACTCTCTCATGTAGCCATAGCCCAAGATAGATAGATAGCCCCTCATTCTGTTAGCGAGAGAGAGAGTGTCCATGCAAGAGTTACCTGCACTGGTAGGTATGGATTCTTGATTATGCTTTCTAGCACTTTCTGTAAGCACTGGCAAGCAAGGTGTTTTTTCAAAAAAATGTTTTGAAGGGAAAATTTTGGGGCTTCTTTGCTTTAATGGAGTGCAGGTTGCCACATGGTATGCAGTCATGCTTGGCAGAGAGATAGAGGCTAGGGAAGTGTTAAGTTATAGTGTAAATTGAGTTTATTGCTGTCTGGCAGAATATTTTGGCAGTCTTTTGTGATGTGCCTCTGCCACAGACACTCTTTGCATTTGGAACTAGGTCAAACAGTAAATCAGCAGGGAAATGCGCTGTACTGTAGCATCTCTTACCGTCGGAGGACACACCTCCTTCCAGGTTCACACTAGATGCTATCCCCTGATTGTCTGAAAAATGTCAGATGGTAAATGTGCCTTCGTATTTACACTAAATGCCTCCTTCTGACTGTAAAATATTGAGCCTAATTCAGCTTTTGCTTTCTCTGTGACACTGTAGTCAACAGATTCACACCAGCGTAAAAGGCTTGTAGGAGTAAGAGCAGAGGGGGAGGGATAGCTCCGTGGTTTGAGCATGAGCCTGCTAAACCCAGGCTTGCAAGCGCAGCCGTTGAAGGGCTGTTTAGGGATATGGGTTAAATGCATTTAAAAAAAAATCAGTCAGGGATGGTGATAGGTCCCACTGGACTCAATGACCTCTGAAGGTCCCTTCCCATTCTGAGATAGGTATAAGAGTAGATGGCTCAAAAGGTTCTCTGTCAAAGAAAGTTTCACCAAGTTATTTCCTTTGTGGAGTGAATCTCCTGGGTCTACTCATCTGTTTAAGGCATCTTACTAACTATCGGAGGGGTAGCCGTGTTAGTCTGGATCTGTAACAGCAACAAAGGGTTCTGTGGCACCTTATAGACTGACAGAAAAGTTTTGAGCATGACCTTTCGTGAGCACAGACTCACTTCATCAGATGCTGGTCTTGGAAATCTGCAGGGCCAGGTATAAATAAGCCAGAGCAAGGGTGGGGATAACAAGGTTAGCTCAGTCAGCAAGGGTGAGGCTTACTACCAGCAGCTGATCTGGAGGTCTGAACACCAAGGGAGGGGAAGCTGCTTTTGTATTTAGCCAGCCATTCGCAGTCTTTGTTTAAGCCTGAGCTGAGGGCGTCGAATTTGCAGATGAATTGTAGCTCAGAAATTTCTCTTTGGAATCTGGTCCTGAAATTTCTTTGCTGCAGGATAGCTACTTTTAAGTCTGCTACTGTGTGGCCTGGGAGATTGAAGTGCTCTCCTACGGGTTTTTGTATATTGCCATTTCTGATATCTGATTTGTGTGCGTTTATTCTTTTACATAGAGACTGTCCAGTTTGTCCGATGTATATAGCAGAGGGGCATTGCTGACACATGATGGCATAAATTATATTGGTAGATGTGCAGCTGAATGAACCCACGGTGGTGTGGCTGATCTGGTTAGGTCCTGTAATGGTGTTGCTGGTGTAGATATGTGGGCAGAGCTGGCAACGAGGTTTGTTGCATGGATGGGTCCCTGAGTTAGAGTGACTGTGGTGCGGTGTATAGTTGCTGGTTAGGATTTGCTTCAGGTTGGCAGGTTGTCTGTGGGCAAGGACTGGTCTGCCTCCCAAGGCCTGTGAAAGTGGGGGATCATTGTCCAGGATAGGCTGTAAATCCCTGATGATGCGCTGTAGAGGTTTTAGCTGAGGACTGTAGGTGATGGCTAGTGGTGTTCTGTTGGTTTCTCTCTTGGGCTTGTCCTGTAGTAAGAGGCTTCGTGGCACACGTCTGGCTCTGTTGATCTGTTTTTTCACTTCCTCAGGTGGGTATTGCAGTTTCAAGAATGCTTGGTAGAGATCCTGTGGGTGTTTCTCTCTGTCGGAGGGGTTGGAGCAAATGCGGTTATATCTTAGTGCTTGGCTGTAGACAATGGATCGTGTGGTGTGTCTGGGATGGAAGCTGGAGGCATGAAGGTAGGCGTAGCGGTCAGTGGGTTTACGGTACAGGGTGGTATTGATGTGGCCATTGTGTATTAGCACCGTGGTGTCCAGGAAGTGGATCTCCTGTGTGGACTGTTCCAGGCTGAGTTGATGTTGGGGTGAAAGTTGTTGAAGTCCCAGTGGAAGCTTCCCCTCCCTTGGTGTTCACACCTCCAGATCAACTGCTGGTAGTAAGCCTCACCCTTGCTGACTGAGCTAACCTTGTTATCCCCACCCTTGCTCTGGCTTATTTATACCTGGCCCTGCAGATTTCCAAGACCAGCATCTGATGAAGTGAGTCTGTGCTCACGAAAGCTCATGCTCAAAACTTTTCTGTTAGTCTATGAGGTGCCACAGGACCCTTCGTTGCTCTTATTAACTAGGCACTTGAGAAAGATTCCAGAACCAACATCTGAGTTAAGTAGCATTTGATCTTGCAAGTGATTCACAGGTTGGCCCCCATCCCATTTCATAGCAAAGTTATTTCAGAATAATGACCCCTATTTAAAAATAAATTTCCAAACATCTACACAGAGCATCTTATTTTGAAATTGGCAAAACTCATTCCCTGAGGAACAGCGCCTATTTCAAAATAGGTATTTTGAAAGAGGGACTGTGTCAACAGGGAATAGGGGTTATCTCAAAATAAGCTCTTGAGGAATAGCTTATTTTGAAATAAAGCTGCTGGGTAGACATAGGCTAGGTCTACACTAGCTGCAGAAGATCGAATGCTTAGGTGCGATCTCCCAGGGTGCCATTTCACACATGTGTAAAACAGCGCTTTCTGGGATCAATGTCAAACTCAGAACTCCTTGCAAGCCACAAGGATTAAGAAATGTGGGTGGGAGAAGCTCTCCTGTTGACATTCTGCAATGAGGACAGGGACCAGTGTCAACAGCTGCAAAATCGATTTTAGATATGCATTTGGCGTACCTAAAATTGTGTAGCAGACATCAACATTCCTCATAAGTGTAGCTGTAGCCATAGTGTTTTGGATTAGAGCCCCTGGAATCCAAAGTAGGCTCTTTTGTGTGTGGACACACTATTTCAGAATGAGTTTTGCTTATTTTGGGGCTTCCTTTGTTGTGTAGATGCATTATTCCAGAATAGCTAATTTTGGAATAACAATTTCAGAATAAACTATTCCAGAATAACTCTGTAATGTAGACATACTCTAAGACAGCTTGGGTGTATTCCTGCATCTGCCAGAGCTTCAGGCTGGGAGACAGAGCAGTGTGTAAGCACACTGGGGCCACCAGAGCTGGGGTAAGGAACCTGGGGATTTGACCGCTGGGCCCAGGAGGTGGAACAAGGGGGTAGAGGGGCCAGGGATTGGGCCCTGGGACTGGAAGGCAGAGCAGGAGAATAAGGGGCAGAAGGGTTGGGATGCGGGGCCAGCACGACCCAGGGGATTGGGCCAGGAGGGAGGGCAGAGTGGAAGCCAGTGGACTGGGGCTGCTTCTGGCAGCATTGTCCTCCAGCTGTATTAAGCATACACAGGTGCAGCAAATTTAGTGGTAATCTGCTCATCTTCGTGCTTTGCATATGCCTGGGGATGGCTCTGTCTGTTTGGATAGTGCCTAGAATAGTGAAGCAGTGATCTTGGTTGTGGCCTTTATGTGCTAATTATAAATAAATAGTTCACTCAATTCAATTAGGCTATTCATCAAGTCAGACATTAGTCAACATGAGTAAGAGTATCCCCATCTGGCCTTGTCAAACTAATCTCTGTGTACGATCTCCAGCTTTGCAGTGATATGGGCAGAATCCACTATTGGATTTCAAGAACAAATAGAGTTGAATGACATATCATTGGATGCAAGCATGAATCTTTCCAATTTGCACAAAGTACCACTGTCCATTAGATCTTGGGACATGGGAAAAATGATCCCACATGACCTGTTAGTGGACCTTCCCTTCTGGCTTGTTTGCTTTTTTCTGTAGAATGAGTGAGAATTATCTATTAGGGTACCTGTTCTCTGTAATTTCAGCAGTGGAATGAATGGGGAAGAGGGAATTAACAAAGCTCAGGTCTTTTTCTTTCTTTCTGTCTGTCTGTCTGTCAATAGCAGTACCAGTTGAAACAAATGGGGCTGGTGTGGTGAGAAGTGGGATTATTTGTCTAAGATACAGATTGGAGGGTTAAAGATGTGTTTAAACCAGCCTTGGTATTCGAATACCTTCCTAGACAGCTTTGGACTGCTAAGCCTTAGTAGGTGTTTTTCCTTCTTTTTTTTTTTTAATTAACACTGATTATTGGGTATACTAATTAATGCAATTACTTGGTGCAAAATAAGGCATCCTATCAGATCTGTATCACACTCTAGTCCTCTCAGAAAAACTATTTGGGCAGAACAGCTTGGAGAAGGGGATTAGCCAAAGAAAACAGTGCTGTTAAAATAAATTATCAATTTTACTGAAGAAATTATGCATAGCCTGCATGAGAAGTCAGAACCCATTTCCTTTTCAATAGGAACTAAATATTATTAATAACCAAGTTGTCATATTAACCATCTTTGATTTTTTATTTTAAAAACAAAAGGGAAATAAATGTTAAAATCTAGGCAATTGGCTCAATACTGAAACTTCCTCTCAGGATATAACTAATATTTTAAGTTTCATTGGCAGTGATCGGAGGGAAATGCTGTATGCATTCAGATCTGTTTTTCCCAATTAATTTCAATGACCAGTGAGGTGTCCAAGCACTACGTCAATTTCACAGCTCGGAGTCATAATGATAATCAGATAAGTGAACTGGGAGACCAGCCTCTGATCTGTATTACAACACTGAGCATCAAAGAACAGGGGATTTGAACTTCTGGAACAGTATGTGTCCTTTACAGTTTTGGTTCTTCCCTTGGAACCAAACTAGGAAGTGGGGTCGTCTCCAGAGCCACTTTGGCTATGAAAGATGGTAGAAAAATTTGGTGAGAGTTTGCTGCTCTCACATCTGAACCAGAACCTTTTCTGGGAATCCACCCTGAAGAACAGTCCTAGTTCTGATTATATCCGAATATCACTTCTTTGGCCAGTCTTGTGCTTTATGGTTAGAAGGCTCCAGGGAGATTTGCTGTAGATCTTATGCTGTGCTTCCTTTTTGTGCTCACAGAGATTAAGTCTGAACAAGCAGCAAAAGATGCATCTCACTGATCCTTAATGAGGTGGGGGCAGATCTTTATCACCTCTTCTGTATGTGCACAGAGCCTCCACTGTGGCCATATGGGGAAGGTAGTCCATCTTGATCATGAAAAACAGACTCCCTCTGAGTATGCTCAGAAAACACAGTGGACCTAAAGCCAGAGGAAAGGACTTCTTAGAGCAGATTTACAGCAGTGCCCAATTAGGGAGAAGGAACTCTTCAAACTCATCTACAGTGTTAATGGGCCCTGGATCTGTGAGCTCTAGCAAGCAGGGCTGGGGCAATGCTAGGTCAGGCTGAATTTTGCCTCGTGCACAGACTATTTCACTGGCGTGTCTCTGCCACTGTACTATACACAAATAGGATTCCTCTGGCACAAAAAAACAGGTGCAGAACTCCCTGCTTTTTCTGTATCTTGCATGAGAGAACCTAGTAATTTCACTTCTGCTATTACTCTGCAATTACTGGCAAGTATTTAGCATTGTTATGTGACTTTGCCGGAGACAAAACACTATGCTGCATTTTTTGTTGTGTGGTATGGATGCATGATATGCTTTTCCCTGTACACAGAATGTATGAGAGAGATTAGTTTAGCTTGGAAGGGATCTGTACCACATGTGGAGCTAATAGGGTTATATGGAGGCTGCAATTGCAGTTCATATTGTTCTGGGAAACGTCAGACAACTTACCTTCAAGATAGAGGTCTGAGTCTTAAACTAGAGGGAAAGAAAGGACTTGGCGTTGTGTACTCAGCAGTTCAACTGCTGTCTGCACAGTGGTTGTGACACTGATGGTTATGATCCCAGAGGAGATTGGTGAGGAACCTGCATTCATGCACATGGGAGCATTAATGACAAACAGAAAGGGATTGGAACTGATACTCCTGAGCTAGAAATCTCTTGTATTGTCTGACAGGAAATGTAACACCTTGTACAGGTCTATACACTGGTCAGTCCTCACCCACAAAGCTGCAAATGGGGATTTTCAAAAGCACCAGCTCCCCACAGCTGTGGAAGTTCAGCAGGAGGTAGGTGTTCAATTCCCTTGAAAGCCCTAGCTACACAGCACTTGAAGCTGCAGAGCTAGAACCTGGGAGGCTGGGGTCACTAGAATTACCTCATTGCCAAGTGAGGCATAGGCTTAGTGCCTGTGGGTGGTGTGGCAGGGTCAGGGCAGAGGGCCCCTTCAAGATGAGAGAAAGGCAGCCCCAAAAGCCTGAAAGGCCTTCTACATGGAAGCAGAGGACATCAGAACAATCAGAAGCAGCTGGGAGAGAGCTGGCTCAGCTAGATGGGGCCAGCTGACTCCCCTGCTGGCTTGATGAAGGCCTTTAAAAACCTCCCCAGTTGAAAAGTGGGGAAGAGAGTGGGAGGATGTGAGGGGAGGTGTAGGAGGGACAGAGCAAGAGATCAAAAATCTTGACACACACACGCGGAGACAGGCTGTGTCTACACTAGCCCAAAATTTTGAAATGGCCATGCAAATGGTTATTTAGAAGATTATTAATGAAGTGCTGAAATACATATTCAGCACCTCATTAGCATGCAGGCAGCCACCGCACTTCAAAATTTCTGCAGCTTGTCCAGATGGGTCCTTTTCAAATGGACCCCACCAACTTTGAAATCCCCTGATTCCTATCTGCTGAAGTAATCTTTGAAATTTGTATAGCCATTTTGAAGTTTTGGGCTAGTGTAGATGTAGCGAGAGAGAGAGAGCTTCAGGTCAGGAAGAACAAGACAGGAAGTCCCATGAGGAGTGGCTGGGTTCCCAATTACAGAGATCCTTTGCAAGAGCCAGCTCCTCAGGGAAAGGGGTGAGAGACTGAGCCAAGCAGTGACCTGGGTGAGAGGGCCTCTTGCTGCAGTGGATGCTGCAAGGCTGGGTTTGTCAGGAAGTAACAATAAGCAGACCCTGAGAGGTTGCCCCTCACAGCTCCCTGAGTGATTGAGACCACTATTTAAACCTGGAACAGAAGCTGTCTGAGCAATGAATATATTGCCTGTCTGCTCCTGCTCTAGAATCTGCTTGTGATCAACCCTGTGCTCTGGCTTCAAACCCTGTTTTGACCCCAGCTTTGCAATTTTTGCCCTTTGTAACTTGGCACACAACCGGGCCGCCTCAGTAACCTGACCCTGCCGACATCCTGTGGCCTGTTATTTTATTGAAAGTGAATTTTGTGTATTGTATTATGCCACCAACAGTTCAGCTCTACAGTTCGGGGCTATAGTTTTAAGTTCAACTGAATGAAAGTCAACTCTGCTCTTTGTGTCAGATTTAAGCCCTGGCTACCCTTACAGTGGCACAGCCATGCTGTTCTGTGAGCACTTGTGTAGCTGCGTTATGCTGACTGGAGAACTTTCCTACCCATATAATGAGTCCAGCTCAATGAGTGGTGGTACCTATGTTGAAGCATCTCCCATCAACATAGCTCTGTGACATGTATGCTGCTCCAGATAGTGTTTTTTCAAATCCCTGGCTACGTCTACACATGAAGCCTACATCGAAGTAGCTTATTTCGATGTAGCGACATCGAAATAGGCTATTTCAATGAATAACGTCTACATGTCCTCCAGGGCTGGCAACGTCGACGTTCAACATCGACGTTGCGCAGCACCACATCGAAATAGGCGCTGCGAGGGAACGTCTACCCGCCAAAGTAGCACACATCGAAATATGGGTGCCAGGCACAGCTGCAGACAGGGTCACAGGGCAGACTCAACAGCAAGCCGCTCCCTTAAGTCGTGTCTACACGTGCACGCTACTTTGAAGTAGCGGCACTAACTTCAAAATAGCGCCCGTCACGGCTACACGTGTTGGGCGCTATTTCAATGTTAACATCGACGTTAGGCAGCGAGACGTCGAAGCCACTAACCCCACGAGGGGATGGGAATAGCGCCCAACTTCGAAGTTGAACATCGAAGTGGGGCACGTGTAGACGATCTGCGTCCCGCAATCTCGAAATAGCAGGGTCCGCCATGGCGGCCATCAGCTGAGGGGTTGAGAGACGCTCTGTCTCCAGCCCCTGCGGGGCTCTATGGTCACCGTGTGCAGCAGCCCTTAGCCCAGGTCTTCTGGCTGCTGCTGCGGCAGCTGGGGATCCATGCTGCATGCACAGGGTCTGCAACCAGTTGTCGGCTCTGTGGATCTTGTGTTGTTTAGTGCAACTGTGTCTGGGAGGGGCCCTTTAAGGGAGCGGCTTGCTGTTGAGTCCGCCCTGTGACCCTGTCTGCAGCTGTGCCTGGCACCCTTATTTCGATGTGTGCTACTTTGGCGTGTAGACGTTCCCTCGCAGCGCCTATTTCGATGTGGTGCTGCGCAACGTTGATGTTGAACGTCGACGTTGCCAGCCCTGGAGGACGTGTAGACGTTATTCATCGAAATAGCCTATTTCGATGTCGCTACATCGAAATAAGCTACTTCGATGTAGGCTTCACGTGTAGACGTAGCCTTAAAGGGCCCCTCCCAGACACAGTTGCACTAAACAACACAAGATCCACAGAGCCGACAACTGGTTGCAGACCCTGTGCATGCAGCATGGATCCCCAGCTGCAGCAGCAGCAGCCAGAAGCCCTGGGCTAAGGGCTGCTGCACACGGTGACCATAGAGCCCCGCAGGGGATGGAGAGAGAGCGTCTCTCAACCCCTCAGCTGATGGCCGCCATGGCGGACCCCGCTATTTCGATGTTGCGGGACGCGGATCGGCTACACGTGCCCTACTTCGATGTTCAACTTCGAAGTAGGGCGCTATTCCCATCCCCTCATGGGGTTAGCGGCTTCGACGTCTCGCCGCCTAACGTCGATGTTAACATCGAAATAGCGCCCAACACGTGTATCCGTGACGGGCGCTATTTCGAAGTTAGTGCCGCTACTTTGAAGCAGCGTGCACGTGTAGACATGGCTCCTGAGTGCCAAAACGTTTACCAACATGTGTGTTAGTGTAGACATAGCCTTATAGTATCTAAAGGTCAAAGATAGTGACCTCACATATCTCTCCAAGCACAAGAGCTAATCTTTGGTTTATTAATTACAGTTACAATTAAGGTTGGGACAAGGAGAGATAGCTCTGTTGTTAGCCTACTGGCTTTGCAACCCCAGGCTTGTCAGTTCATTCCTTGAACTTCCAAGGGTTTGGGGCAAGTTAGATTGAAAACAAAAAATCTGTTACAGACCTTGCTGTGAGGGCAGGGGACTGGACTTGACCTCTTAAGGTCCCTTCCATCTCGATGAAATATGTACAATTGGTGATGGGAGCCACGCCTGAGGGGACAGGCATTGTGTACGACCTGCACTTCGGTCAGCTCCCATTGGCCAGTTTCTAGCCAATGGGAACTGCAAGACTGTGCTGGGGGTGGGGACAGCATGCAAAGCCCTCCCCGACTCCTGGTGCACAGTGTACGTGGCTTTTGCAGGACTCATGCCTGAGGTTCCAGCTGGGCTGTGCAATGGTGGTAGCAGGTCAGAGTCAGTGTATGAGCCACATCTTGCCCACCCCTTGGTTATGATCACCCATGCACACAGAAATCTATAAAGAGCTATGCACAAGTTACAAATATAGTTATACTCACATCCTTAACAATAACCTTAAAGTTTGATAGAGCCTTTGCAAATTGATCATCAGTAGAGGAATGGATCCCACTGAACTCCTTTTATCCATGTGGTAGCCCTCTTTTATCCTGTGATTGTGATTACACTAAACTCTGCATTTTTCCTTATTTGTATTTTGCACCCCAAAAATTTGGGGTCGCCCGATTTTCGTAGGTTAATTATAGTTCTTTTTATTCTCATTAGCATTTACATACAACATCTCCCTGCTGCTAGGGCACATGTTAGAAAACTGTGGCAACTGGGTATCTTGTAGTCAAAATTACTCCTATGCAATAGCCCCTTTGGAACTTCTTTCCACTTAATTTTGTGGCATTGATTATTCTTTGGCCATTCAGTTATGGCAAGCATTTCTTATGCCTACGGCCTAGTACGGCTAAGCTGACATCTTCTAGGACTCAGCCTGTAGGATTTGCATTTCAGCCCTACTTACTTAGAAATCTAATGCCTACTTATCCCTTCTGACTATTGATCAGCCTTATACATCTATAATCCTACAACTTTGTCTGTTCAACTTACAGTGATTATAGATGACATGACATATTAGTTAATTATATCCCACAATAAATGAATGTTAAAGTGAACTAATTGGCTACGCTCTTGCTGCCTTATTTTCAATTTTTTCTCTGGCCCATCTTGGACACTGGTATACGGGTGACCTGACCAGTGTTCCCTCTAAGTTGAGCACCTGGAGAGATTAACCACCCAGGAGAGATTCAGGTGCCATCCAGCTGATTAGCAGAGCACCCACAGCTGCCCACAGCCAGCAGCATGAGTTTCTACTGGTGGTGCACATCTTCACATGTCTCGGTGCACATAACAAAATTTATTCCACCCATGGATGCAAAAATCTGAAAGGAACATTGAACCTGCCTGACCCTTGTCCCAGTCACATGTAAGGTCTCTGAAAGTAGAGATCTAGATGTAATAACTAGGAACTCATCTTCCTTCTACCAGGCTTTAGTGCCCCCATTTGGGACTCACTTGCTAAAGTGCATGTCACCTTTGGGGTTACACATACCAGTCTCCATTCCTGTGTAAGGCCAACACACCTGGGTTGCCAGCAGGAGGAATTAAACCTGCAACCGTAGGGGCTAACGCTCTGTGCTCTACCACATGAGCTAAAAGCCAGCTGGCTATCGAGCACAGACTTCATTCTCCCTTGTCAATGGTCTCAGTGCCTCTGGGGTTACACCTGTAGAACATAAGAATGGTCATACTGGGTCTGACCAAAGGTCCATCCAGCCCAGTAGCCTGTCTGCCAACAGTGTCCAGTGCCAGGTGCCCCAGAGAGGGGCGACTGAAGACAATGATCAAGTGATTTGTCTCCTGCCATCCATCTCCAGCCTCTGACAATCAGAGGCCAGGGACACCATTCCTACCCTTGGCTAACAGCCTTTTATGGACCTAATATCCATGAATTTATCTAGTTCTTTCTTAAATTCTGTTACAGTCCCAGCCTTCACAGTCTCCTCTGGCAAGGAGTTCCACAGGTTAACTATGCGCTGAGTGAAGAACTTTCTTTTATTAGTTTTAAACCTGCTACCCATTAATTTCATTTGGAGTCCTCTAGTTCTTGTATTATGGGCACAAGTAAATAACTTTTCCTTATTCACCCTCTCCACATCTGTCATAATTTTATATACCTCTATCATGTCCCCCCTCAGCCTCCTCTTTTCACACTGATCAAAAAAGAATTAAAAGTAGGTCACACATCCCAGTACTGCAAACTCTTCCTTCTCAGGTGCATCACGGTATTCTTTCGTGCATTCCTAAGCAAAGGGCCACCTACCTCAGCACATACTGAGTATCAGTGGTCAGTCTTCCGTATTATCTGTTCCTGTGAGCAGTGCCTAGACAGGCAGAGTCTAGGCGCAGAAACTAGCGACTGGGTCAAATGTGATCATCATTTTCCATAGCAAATTTCATTCCTCACTGAAACATTTAAGTAGATTTGTGAAGCAAGAGAGCATCTTAGCCTATGACACTGAGAGCAGCCGTTCTATGGGGAGGGTACACAGGAACTGGGAGCTGGAGAAATATAATACTGGGGCATGTTTTCATCAAGGTAGCTACTCCTCACCTAGGGCTTAGCTCACCTACTTTACCTTATGGTATTTGTCTTCACTGGAGTTTTTTCCTCTGGGTGGCTCATATGCCTTAGTCACCTTGAAGTAAAAATGCACCTTTTCTTATTGAAAGCAAGCAGTCCTGTAGCACCTTGAAGATTAACAAGTTTATTTATTAGGTCATGAGATTTCCATGGGTAAGACCTACTTCTTCAGATTTGGGATCCAAGCGTTATGACGGGGAAGGAGCGAGAGAAGAAAAAAAGGGTCGGCGGGGAGTCATCTGTCATTAACATGACCACTGAAAGACATAAGTCAAGTAGAATGGGTGCCTTTCCTGGGAATATCAAAGGTGGGGAAATTGCCCTTGTAATACATAAAATAAGTGAGATCCCTGTTAAGACCAAGGTTAAATGGGTCAATCTTGCAAATGAATTCCAATTCAGATGTCTCCTTCTCAAACCTTGTGGTAAAATCCTTTTGTAGAAGAACGGTGACTTTCACATCCAATTCTGAATGTCCAGGGAGGTTAACATGTTCTCCTACAGGTGTATGTGTATTCCAGTTCTTGATGTTGGATATTTTTTCTTCTTCTCTTCTTCCCACAGCCCCACCCTCAACATCCCCCTCCACTATATAAACTTTGGATTTCAAATCTGAAGAAGTGGGTCTTACCCACAAAAGCTCATTATCTAATACATAAATTTGTTAGTCTTTAAGGTGCTACAGGACAGCTTGTTTTGTGAAGCTACAGACTAACACAGCTATCCTTCTGAGACATTTCTTATCTGTGAAGACAAGGCCAAAAATGGACTGACTCTGTCCATTGAGATTATCCAGAAGCTTATACAAAGATGACTGTATGTCTATTGTTTGTAGTCAGAAGAGACAAGAAAATCACAAAGCTCTCTTGATCGTTTTTTTGAGACCAGAGGCGAAGGAGACAGAGAAATTACTAGTGTCCTTTCCTTGAAGAAGTGAGTTTCTCATCTCAAGTACTTACACAAACGGAGAGAGAAAAACGTGAATGCTACGGGCTAGAACCAACCCTTGTCCTCAGTCTTGACATCCCAGCCAATCATTTTAAAAATTACCATGGTGGTACGATCTCAGTGGGGGCGGACTTTTTTTGCCCGAGGGCCAGTAGCCCACAGAAAAGTCAGTTGGGAGCCATACACAAGAACCCCAAACCAAAAGTAAAACAAAACAAAACTCGCTGACTTGCCTCCCGAAAACCTCAGAGCGAACCAGCACTCGTGCTCCAGCTCTGCAGGAGGGCACTGAGTTCGGAGATTTGACACAGGGCTGGAGCCTCACTGTGGAGCTTACCCAGGTAAGCTGGGGGCCAGGCTTTGCCCATGGGCCATAGGTTTCCCATCCCCTGATCTAGAAGATGGTTTCCAAGTCTCTAGCCTGAGACGTGGAAACCTGATCATTACCTGTGTTGATTTGTCTTGCATTCACAGTGCCGCACTGAAACTAGCATCATTACTAGATCATTTAATGACAGTGCTGGTTTAGAGAATTCCCTCAAAAGAGGAGGCATGTTTTGTTTAGTGCTTCAAACAGTAGCTCATTAATAGCTCTGACTGGCTGAAAATTTTCCATCAAAACTGTCTGCATATTGAAATTTGGGTTACTGCCTAGACAAAACTTCCATAGACATTATCTGATTTTGTTTTTTGCCAGCTGTTTCAATTTCTCAAACCCAAAACCTGAGAGTCAAAAATATTATTCTTTAGAAATGGTCAGTTTTGGAGTTTAAGATTTTTGAGTGAAAGTCCAAATTTTCTGACTATTTCTACTTATGATAATTTGCTGTCATCAAAGAGTTTCTACCCATAGATCCCAAGGTGCATTTGTAAGTGTTGTCATCTCCATTTTGCACGGAGAGGCGAAAAAGCTCAGAATCTAAGGGTATGTCTACATGAGACAGCTTTTAACAATATGGCTGTACCGACACAGCAGTGTCACTAAAAGTCAGGCAGTGTAATGCTGCTTGTCGGCTCTTTTACCTACAGAAAACTTCTATGCCTTACAAGGGGCATTTGCTATGTCCACAAAAGAGCACTCCTGCTGACAAAGTGCTGTTTACACTAGTACTAGTGGTTTGTCATGACAGAAGGATGGGCTAAGCACCGGTGAGTGACAAAAGCTTTGTCACTCAATTGTCAGTGTAAATAAAGCCTAGGTCTCCAGCACTCCAGTCAAGGATTGAGTCCCCTGTGCTACAGACATAACCTTCAGTCAATCTGTGTTGTATTGTTTTTCCCATTTACAATAAAAGCTGTGTTATCCGGCACTTGGATAGCTAGCATCTCTCAGGGCGGGCAGTAGCAGGGTCACCAACCTGGCTGGGGCCAGCCACAGCAGGGCCGGTGGCCCCAGCTTGAATAACCAGTACGTTTGATTATCCAGCAAGCCCACTTCTCTGGGATGCTAGATAATCAAGTTGGTACTGTACAAATAGAGAGACCAGCAGTGATCATTAGCACAGTGGGATGTTATGTTCATGCTGTACAAAGGGAATTGTACACAGAGCGCACTTCAGCACTTGCAAGAGCTGTGTTCTTATTTCCCCAGATAAAGTGTCACATTGATCATTTACCACATCTGCATCTAGCCAAGGTGGTGGACGAATAACATGAAACAGGAGTTCCTTTATTGATCTACTCGTACCGCATGGGCACTGAGAGCACCATCTTCCTTCTCATTACCCTGCTTAAGTCCTTAATCCAAACACAGTGGATAGTTCTCCTCCCAGGTCCTTTCATTCAGAGACTGACAGCAAGCGTGCTAATTAGTGATCATTGTGATGCTGTTTTTTGAGGCAGAGTTGAAACCTTCCTACCTGCTAGGTAGTGGGCAGAAATCATGAACTCATTTCCTGTCAGGCTCTTTGAGCTGGAAACTCATGCATTGTGGAGAACATGCTCTTGCATGGTCTATCCTGCCACCAGGCTCCCCTGCCATGGGAAGGGTGGGTCTGCAATTTCTGTGAGTAATTTCAAGGAAACGTAGAGTCATTTTGAAAATGCATCAGAAAGTACAGAGCCGATTTTAAAAAAATTAGGGGCTTGTCTACACATCTACACTTGCCCCCAATTTCGAAGGGGGCATGGTAATCAGGGTCATGGGAGATTACTAATGAAGTGCTGCAGTGAAAATTTTGAGGAGTAAAAGGACTTTGAAATAGCACGGGCACTTTGAAGTGGCTGCAGGTACACATACACTGGCACTTTGAAGTTTGAAGCTTCGAAGTTGCCATGGGGGAAAATTAGCCTAATGAAATATTCACCACTGCACTTCATTAGTAATCTCCCATGGCCCTGATACCATGTCCCCTTCAAAGTTGGGGGCAAGTGTAGACACAGCCTAAACGTCCTACTTTGTGGCTAAATTGTATTTGCCCTTGCTATGATGGCATGCACAGCAGGTAGCATGTGCAAGTGAATCCAATTAATCATGCATGGTAAGTAACCCAGTTTGCATATGTCACTGCATGCACAAGTGAGGCAAATCTCTTATTAATGAGGGGTGAAATTCTGACTTCTGCTGAAGTCAATTGCAAAACTCCCTCAACCAAGCCTTCCTTTCATTCAAAGTCTTTAATGTTTTGCATGCTATGCTATGAAATTGTAGAAAGTACTTTAGAGAAGATAAATGAACACGACACCCACCTCATATCTCAAAGGTAAACATTCATTGGCAGGCAAGCAGTTTGCATAGGATTCTCCTCTTACTTCACTGGTAGGCCAGCTTTCTTGCAGGTGTGTAACACCTGGCAGGATTCTCCATATGACTGCACAGGGGAAAAATATGGGGTGGGCATATGCTTATAGCCAGTGCCTTTTTTTGTGAAGAAAAAAAAAACAGGGGCCAATACTCAGCCAGCTCCCCACACCTTGCTCCTCCCCCCTCACCATCCCCGTTCCAGTCAATCCCATGGCTAGGGCTGGCGAGGTGCCAGTTCTCAGTACCAGCAAGTACTGGCACAAAAAAAGCACTGCTTGTAGCTACCAACATCTTTGAATGCATTGAGAACAGAATGGAAAGGTTGGACTTAGCCTGTAAGATTATAGCAATAGCATTCCTGGCTAATTTAATTTCTCTATTACATGCAATTAATATTGGATTATTTACTTTATGTTATAACTGCCTTTCCCCTACCACTCCCAGTGCTTGCTTTCTCTCTCTCTGGCAGGAAAAGAAGCATATGACAAGAGCGGTATAGTACAGTTGAATATTAATCTCTTCAGTTCAGTCTGTACATGCATTTGTTTATATGCATGATTCGCTAGTTTTGTTAGAACACACACACACACACACACACACATTTAACAGCAAGGTTTCTTACTCAAAATGCCGTCAAATTAACTCTTTTAAAAGATGCCAATGTTATTGGCAAGAAATGCATTTTCTTTCTTAGTAAATGCACTGCTTGCTCAGATATTGGTTTCTTAGGAAATCCAGCACTTTTCCAAATGCAGGGCCCCTGTTGATGAGCAACTGTCATTCCCACATTAAAAAGCAAAACCCAGCCTTGATCTTCCTACAGCATATTAGGGAAAGAGATAAAAATGAGACGAAACCCTCAAATGTCTGTTCCACTAGGTTCAAGGCATTCTTTTTGTTTTAGTTCCGCACTCTGCCTCTTTAATTCCCGCTGGCTCAAATGCCAATTTTCTGCTATGCTGGCATGACTGCCGAAGAATTGCTTCTGTTAATAAACTGCACAAAATAGCTGAGCAATTAGGCAATTAAACTGTTTTAAATTTAATTTAAAACCCTGGCATTTTGCTAGGAGGTTTTGTTTGGTTTGTGTTTTTTGGGTTGTTTTTGTTTGTTTCTTTGTTTGTTTGTTTGTTTTTTCCCCCGCTCCTTATCCTTTCAATTGTTGCTAGGTGGAAGGCAAGTTAAAATGATGGAAATGCAGTGGGGCTGGAGAAGAGATTCTTCAGTGATCTGAATTCACACTTTTTTTCATTCCAGACCTGCACAAGGGTTGATCATGATGGGGAAGCACATCCTGCTGCTGGCACCATATTGGAACAAGTCATTTTTTCCCCAAACATTTAACACATAAGCAAGCTTAATCTGATTTCTGTCCTATCCCATGTGAGTAGTAGGGCTTGCAAGCGTATGATTTCAGGAGCTGCCTACCTGATCTCCACGGCGAGTGCAAAGGGAAGAAGGGATAGTGTGATGCATGGGTGTGAGCCACTGGCTGTGCTCATCCTCGTGAGCTCCTGTTTTCTTGGGGCTGTATGAGATGGATGTGAATGTATCTAATGAGCTCATCTACTGAGTAATGAAATTGTTTCCTTTTTGATGGTATCTGATCCCTCTCCTCTGACGTTTTATACAAATGTTTTCTTTTGGTTTTAATCTTTGATACGAGTAGGGTGGCGTTGGATGTCCTGTTTTTCAAGCGACAGTCCCGTACTTAAGCTACCCTACAAGTGTCCTGACTTCTTCTCAGAAATGGGTGAATTGTCCTTTATTTTCTGTGTGTCTCTTTCTCTTCTCCCCACTTCATCAGTACAGCTGGATGGATCCCTGCTTACCAGCTGTCTACCCACCAGTGGTGGTAGGTGTCCAGTGGCCAATGGTGGGAGGTGGGTGTGCAAAACTGCTGGTGAGGCAAAGATGCAGCACATGGGGCCAGCTGCTCCCTCCTGGTTTGTCAGCACAGCCCCCTGCTACGTGCGGTCTCTTGGCCAACAGGACCCTGCCCCCATCTCATTCCTTCCTGTGCGCTGTGAGCTGCAGTGGCTGGTGAACAGAGGGCTGCAGCCAGTTACGGTGCCTCTGTTGCCCATCCATTGGTCTTTTACATACATCCCCTCTTGTGGGCGTCTCCCTATTTTTCCCCTTCACCCCCATCCCAGCTGCTCCTCCATCTCTCTCTCAGTGGAGCACATCCCACTCTCAGTGCTGTGTGAAGAACCAGCTGCTGGTTGGAGCAGTCAGCTCACCAACAGCCTGGCTAGCAGGCTCCTTCCTTTCCCCTATACCTGTGCTTGGCTGTTGCATTAGGAAAGCCCAGATCTTTTAGCCTGCGGAACTGGTCAGGAGGAGCCAAGCGAGCACGTATGAAAGCCCAGAACTGCACTGGCGTAGGAAGTCTCATAGGAGACTTCAAGGCTAAGCTCTTGAATGACAGGGGAAAGGGTGAGAGTGATTTCCAGTTTGCTCACACCCTGAGCATGTAGATGCCACAGCAGCCCCCCAGGGATCCCGACTGTGCTCCACACCATCCTCCAGATCCTGTCTTTATGGAGCCTGGCATTTCACCCTTCCTCACTAAGCTGACTTTCTAGCTGCATTCGCAGAAGCCACTGCTGTCAGGTTTCCTGGGCCCTGCTGCACAGCACATCCCTAGGGACTAACTCCTTGTCGCTGTTGCTGTAGCTGAGGAACAGGAGACAGCTGGGTTATGGCAGTGGCCAGCAGCAGCCTGAAAGAGTTAGTCGCCTTTCAACAGTGCAGGCAAGAAGGGACAAGTTGCTTCCAGATGCAGAGGGGTGGGGTGCGAGCGGGGGCTTGGAGGGGGTAAAGGAGAAGAGACAAGCTCCACAAAGAGATGGCTCAGATCATTCCTTCCCTTCTTCTCGCCACACACCCTTCCCACCTGTATGTTGAGAGCAGCTCCTGTTGCGTCTCTCCACGCAGTGCCAAAAGGCTGTGGCTGGTCACATGCTGGTCTTGAACTCCGGCAAAAATGTGGGGAGGGAGGCCACGTGGCCCTGTGTGGCACCCCTTCCACACACATGTTGCCAGGAGAGGCAAGTCAGTCCTGGAGGTCCACTGAGGCAGGGAGGGTGGAGAGCACTAGGCAGGGAGGGTCGGGTCAGCCAGTGACAGCCCTGAGTGAGAGAGGTGTGCAAGTGTGTGTGTGAGAGAGACAGAGAGAGAGACCCCTCAGTCTGATGTTAATTTGAACATTTGTGCTTTATAGTTCTTCTTGTTTGCTATTCAATTTACCTGGATATATGTAATTCTCAGACATCCTGTATTCAGTATAGGGAAATATGGCCACACCAGAAGGGTTTCCCTCACCATGTTTCTTCTAGTGCAGCTTTGTACTGACCTGCAATATTCCCTCCTCTTCTTTCCAACCCTGCATCCTCATTCAGCCCTGTCAGTGCAGCTCATTCGGCACCTGGAGTCTGCTCTGTTAGTTCATTCTTGGCCTGCCTTAAGGTTCTGCCACTGTGCAGCCATCTTGCAGCAGCCCTGCTATTTCTGTGCTGACTGCCATGCAGTTCTGCACAGACTTACCCACTGCTACTTCAGCTTTAGTCCCCCACACCCCACACACAGTGTGCTGCACCCCAGTTCTGATCTGTGCAGAGGAAATGGGGGGCTTGCAGGGTCACATGCTTCCCAACAGATTTCTGCCATGGCTTGTGTGACCTGCTGTGCACCCTACTGCATACCACCAGAATCTTTAAATTGTGGCTCCATCCCATTACTAGCAGTTATTCATCTCTGCACCCACACCTCCTTCCATACCACCATTCCACCTCAATAGCTACTGCAACTCTCCACGCAACTCCTTTCCTAGGCTTCAGGAATGTACTCCCAAGATGCATCAGTCCTGATCTAGTCCATATTTTGTTATTTCAGTCTGAGGTCTACCCACCTACATCTCTGCCAATGTACTTCATCTGACCCTCAGCATCATCTGCTCTTCCATTCGTAGGTCACAAGTTTTCTATATAATTTTCAAAGTATTTAATGTAACTTTCTCCATAGTGCCCTTCCAAACTTTCCCATACTGAAGACTACTTTATCAAGCTAGATCAGTGGTGGGTGACCTGCAGCCCATCAGATTTTATTTTAAATGCAAGACATTTTATTTACCATTGCCTTTGCACAGGGTTCTAGATTCCTATAGTTTCCATCCAGGTAGGTTTTTTTTTTCCCCCAGACAGGTATTACTAAAGTGATGTGTGAAGCAAGGACACGTGAAGTGAGGTGCAGGCTGATTGCAAATAACATTTGACTATGAGAGCTATGCACTCCCTTTGCATCTAATGAAAGCACTACTACAGTTCAGCTGGCACGTCCCGCAAATTCTAGGTACAGAAGTGCATTTAGTAAAACTACCCTGTCCTGGGAGACTGCCTTGGTTACAACACTCTTGCACACCACTGAGATGAAGGGGGCCCATCATGCGGCCAACTCAATAGCTGAAGTTGGCCATTGCTGAGCTAGCTACCCTCCGCTGAATCATGCTATCACAAAGTAAAATGTTACACACCTACAGCATTAGTGTAGCTGCCTCTTCTGAGAAAAAAACAGAAAAGTTCATATTTCTATGGCCATGAAATGGCTGTTTTAGTGAAACACTCATTTCAGCTATTTTCCCAGCTGTCTGAAAAACTATAATGTGAAAATGTTGCAAGTCATGTATTGTTGCATAACTCTCAATGAAGCCTTTTCCTGCTGTGCTAACTTGAGGGTATCAACATTTATAATATTCACGTCATCATTATAATCAGTGACACATTATCGTTGTGACTTAATACACCGTAGGGAACAGTAATATGTTGGCTGAGGAATATATATGATGATCTAATCAGTTTTCCATATCATAGCATGATTAATCTAGATTTCGTGTTCCGCTCAATGAACTCATCTGTTACCTTCAGAATAGGTTTTGTGGAAGCTAATCCCAGGAAAGATGCATGGTATATATCTGGCTACTTCCTAATAAAGAACTATTACTAAAATATGCTCCTGAGATTATTGTTAATTAGAGCTGGTCAGAAATTTTCTGGTGGAATGTTCATCGGGGAAAATGCCAATTCATCAGAAGTTAAATGTTTTGCATAAGTCAATTTCAACAAACTTCAAAATGTTCTGGTTTTCTTCTAATTTGGAAGGAAACAAATCTAGAAAGCTCAGAATTTCCTGAGAAATGGAAATCCTGCTCCTACCCTGCTCTAACTGACAGTTATCACAGAGTAATATGCTGCTCCGCATGTGTTTATCACCTGTCTGCTAAGATAATCAGAAAAACAAAGAGATTAGTGGTTGAACTAATTAGTGGTGCTTCCATCAGAGGTGGACCTTGGGCCAAACCAGCAGGTGCTTTTGAACAGACCTCAATTTTTTTTATTTATTATTATTGTTGTTTGTTGTTGTTTTTCAAATGACTGTCTCTAGCATCTGTACCTTGACTATAACTGGACCAAGAAATTTAGAACTTGATAAAAAAAAATCAAGTATCTCTGGCATAGATCTTCCAGTCAATGTCACCAGCAATGTGGAGAAGTAACAGAGAGTAAGCCGTGCTAGTCTAGATACTATCAAAACAAAAAGCAGTCACTGCTTTTTGTTTTGCAATGTGGAGAGTTATTCTAGTACACATAATGTAGCTAGTATCTAGCACTCTCAGGGCCAGATTTTCAGAGCAGGGACTATGGCTATGCATTGGTACAGCACTTAAACAACAGGGCACTGATCTCAAGGTAGGCCACTAGTTGCTACCATAGTACTAATAATGTCATTACCTCTTTAAACCATCTGTCTTATTTCAACACGTGGCATCTTTCCCAGTTAAAAAGAGATACTGAGCACACACCCTAATATAAAGTTGATGGCATGAAATTCCAGATCATCCTTTGTGTACCATAGATATCCTATCTGGAACAGTCCTGCCATAGAAGCATAATTCTTATAATTCTTATAATGACCTCACTCATGGGTTTGTGTATCACCATACAACCGTGGATAGACTTTAAACTGCTCCGCTCTGCATCAGAGTCCTTATATAACAACCATCTACTGGAGAGTCTCCATTAGCTCACATGGCAGGGACTTCTGCTCTCATAACAAGAGGATCTAGATTTTATCTTTATTACGTTTATGAAGTTCTCAATGACTGTGAGTGTAGCACAGCAACAGCCATGATGAAGCCCTGGGAATGCATGCATTTATCATAGTACCTGTAATCTCCAACAAAGCTTGCACTGGCACGTGAGAGACATGGTTAGACAAAAAAATAGTCACAGTGGCACTGATTGTCAAACTGACTTCACAAATAAATATACAATCACTTTATAATGCATTACATTTGTATATTTTAAATGGTCTAATTGATAAAGGCACGAAAGCATTAAATTAGCATATAGTGAGACAACTATAGCAAGCTACACGTCTATTAACATTCTGCTTGTCAATCAGTATTTTACCAATTAATGGCTATCTAATTATCTTGCTATAACGATCTTGTTAAATGCCAATTAAGCTGCAAGACATTTGAATTCATTAATAAGAATGTAATTACATAGTTATTGGAAGACATAATTTTCACTTCATTAACTGGCAACTTATATACTTATTAAACTCAATAAGGCTTCTTTTAACATTCCATTGATCATGAATCAGAACACAATAGCTGGCTTGTTAATTCCAAAGGAGATGGCTATAATTATTGAGAACAGTTGTGTGAAAAGCTTCAGGTCTCAAATGTTCTGTGTAAACAATAACTGAAGAGAGCAGGGATGGAAAAGGCAGACTGAAGGCATAGCTGTGCACCGTGCACAGTAGTATGTTTGGTCAGAGATGCCACATCCGCTTTAAAATGAGCGCACAGCTCACAAGAGATGCTGGGCTTTCTACCCTGTTGGATCACAGCAGTTATTCACAAAACAGCACAGATGGCAGCCATCAAGTTTCCCTCACCAGACATTGTCCTGGGCCAGTGTGCCTCAGCTTGGTGGAAAATGGACCCCAGGGCTCAGGGGAGAGTCCAGTCTCTATGGCCCATTCACTTCTGAGCCTCTCTTTTCAGGCTGCTAATGAGAGGGAGGAAGGAGATTTTTGGCACAACACACCCAGGGAGTTATGAACAGAAGTTCTGCCACCCTGCCTTTCCTCTATTGCTAAATGGAAGAAGGACCCCAGCTATACAGCCACGGAAGTATGAGGTGGGCCTGGATGAAATAGGAGGTTGCAGTTTAGAAACAGTTTGGATTAATAAATAGGTCTCCTGGGACTCTGGAAACCTTGGGTTCATTCCTATCTCAGTCTGCTGTGAGACCTTGGACGTGTCACCTAATCTCCCCTGTGCCTCAGTTCCCCATCTGCATCATGGGGATAATGTTCCTTACCTCAGCAGGGTGTGGTGAAGAAAAAAATCCACAAGTCCAGGCGCTATGACACTGAGGACTGAATTCATAGGTAGGATCTCAGTGTAGAGCTGATATCAGATCTCTCCAAAGGTGTCTTCTTCACATCACAGTCACCAGAGGGTCATGATATGCTTAATGAAAACTGGCCTTTCATGTACCCTGAATTTATGAATAATCCCAAGAGCAACAGAAATGTTTCTAACCCCAGGGAAAGCTATTTAATGAAATTAGTGTATATGAGCCACTGCAAATATATAAATAGACCAGTGTAAATCCTTTTCCTCCTCATCAAGTTTTTTGTAAATTACTTGGTTCATACTGCTTCCATACTCTTTAAATTGAAGAAAGCAAGTGATTACTAGGTGCTGAACTAGGCTCCGTACTGAGTTACGTATTCAACTGACTCAGCCTTCCTACTCAATGACTTAATGAGCATTTTGTGGTTTCAACACCTATTCATTATCCTTGGTAAATGCCTTTCTGATCCTAACACTGTACAGTCTGTCTCAATAAAATGTGCCCTGATTCTGTATATGTGGGACTGTATCTATGGCTGTTATCTGTACACCTGGAAACTCCTGTACCATGCCACCTTTAATAGAAACTTGCAAGGAATATTAATTACATAGACACAAAGTGACAACAACGTACAAAATCTGTCGGGGAAGAAAAAGGCCCAACTCGGCAAAGCACATGCTTAAGTGTCATTGTATTTAATGGTCAAAGTTAAGCATGTGCTTAAATGTTTTGCTGAATTTGGGCCAAAGGAACTTCCTCATCTCTCCTCAGGTTATAATATCCCCCCACAGAGAGCTCTCTTCTAAAGGTTCTCTTCTCAGATACCAGCGAGTTTTGCGGATCTTCTTTGCTGCATGCTCCATCCCTTCAGAAGGAAGCACATTGTTCCTATATTTGATGAGCCAGATTGGCATGTACGTATGTGTACCTCAGAGTAACATCATCTTCTATTGATCTTCACTGATCTAGTCACATTGGGAATGTGATTCGCTGGTATAAAGAACTGTTTTCAGTTCATATTTGTCAGGTTCCTCATCTCCCTCATTTTCTTCTCCTTAGGCAAGACAAGGTCTTGTACAAAAACACTAAGCAGCTTTACTTTTCTTCCGTTAGAGAAATAACTCTGCACCCACATACAGCTTTTGTTTGTCTCCCAGAAAATGATATGAAATTTCACTGCGGAGGTGAGTTAATAAATAGCAGCAACTACAGTAATGATGTGTCTGTCGCACTGAAATTCCTGGCAGCAAAATCATGACCTGCTCCCCACAGTATCAAAGTCACTAATTACCCATCGTGTGTGCAGGATCGGCTGACAGTGTGCTGTTCAGTCATGGGGAGTCTCTTTCAAGTTCCTGCTCTATTTCCTTTGTTAGAAGACTAATGCATCATCACTGTCAGTGCATTTCCTTTCAGTCATCAGGATGCATGTTGCACCACGTTGCCTTTCGGTGTCAGGCAGCGCTTTGGACCCCATCAAAAAGGAGGACTCTACAAGCTCAGCAGCGGGAGCTGACCCCAGTGACTCATGGGAATTATTTGGTATTAGAGCATCAATGAACCCCTAGATGTCCACATTCTGCTGCTGCCCATTGAGTTCAGTTAAGCTAAAAAGCCCAGACCTGGATTCGGCCAATAGCCTCCAGTCACACTTTAAGGAGAGGTAGCCAAAGACAGGCTTTTCCTGACCTTCTGCTCCCCCAAGTGGGTAGAGGTTCCTGACAAAGCTTGTCACCAGCTATGTTCCTCCTGGCTAGCCAAGGCTGAGTTGGATTTGTTAGGGTGCAATTCAGGTGAGTTAAGAGTTAGAGAGGCGGCCTAGCGGCTAAGTTCAGATCCAGCTCTGGATCTAAATGTCACAAAAGATTGGGTTGACCTGATCTGAGGTTCCCATCTGGGTCCATCTCTACATGAGACTTACAACCGACTCACTCTCTTAGCCAGTGACAGGCAACCCAGGCTAGTGAGTGGGCCAGATGAGTGGTCCTCCTTCATCTCAGTGGAGCACCAAGATTGTTGTAATCAAGATGATTTCCTGCGATAGGGTAGTTTTGCTAACTGCACTGCTATACCTAGAAACTGTGGGATATGCAGCTGAACTGTAGCAGTGCTTTGGATGCAGAGGGAGTGCACAGCTCTCACAGTCAATGTTGTATGCAATCAGCACACACCTCACTGCACATGCCCTTGTTTTACGTGTGTCTCTTCAGTAATACTGGTAGGAAAAATGCTATGTGGATAGAAACCAGTGGAATCTGGCAACCCTGTGGTGAGGGCAATGGTAATCAAAATGCCTCAGGAGCCATACACAGAATCCTGATGGCCTGCAGGTTGCCCATCGCTGCTCTAAGCCCTCTTGATTCCAGGATATTTGGGCAGGGATTGCCCAGTGGACACGTGTGTGTGTGTGTGTGTGTGTATGAGAGAGAGAGAGAGAGAGAGATGCTCCTAATATTGAAAGCTGAATTGCAACACTGCTTGTAATCTCTCCCTCCACCCTCACACACAGGCCAGATGATGCTGAACTTCCAGGGAGCAGATGGGATTGCCAAGCAGGCTCAAACTTCCTTTAAACCCCTGGCATCTTCAGGAGGTCGTACAGGGAACTCAAAAGGAAACACATTGTCATTTCCTGAAAATCTCTTCCTCTTTCTTCTCCCATGCTCTGTACCTACCCTCCGAAATTCTAGCGAACAATCCCTCATATGCTTTGGAAACCTAGAGATGAGATGCTTTGAATCCAGCATGCTCTAGCTAGAACCAAACTACATTTTGGGAGATTTTAGCTCTGGACATGAACTTAATGACTTCATCCCATCTCTAGACAGCTCACTTTGCAATATAAAGGAACACACCAGTGCAACGGCTCAGATTCATTAGATCCATTCTTCTGCTGCTGCTCAATCTTAGACCTCCTAAGGAAGCTGAATAGAGTTGAGTCATGTATCATTTAAGAGTTTCTTTATTCCAAATCCATTTTGACACTGTGGATTCTATGCATACATTTGCTGTGAGTGCAGAAAGCAAAGGTCAAGAAAAGGAGGCAATTTTTTATTATAAATTAACTGAATGATTTATCCATGTACAAATTTATGAATATGCAATGTTTTATATGTGACCAGCATTCACATTGCCCATTTCCCATACACTGTATGAGTGTACATCTAGGTGCAGGTTAAGATTTCATTTCCTGCTGACTGCAGATGGCAGTTGCTGTTTGTAAGGTAGGAGGGATACTGCATGTTACCAGGGAGTGGCATGCACTGTACTCTCTCACAGTCACTTTACTTTAGTTCTTTCTTGTTTTGATGTTTTCCCTTTATCAAAAATAAAAGCAATTTAGAACAAAAACGTATAGTTTTCCTCTGCATGTGGAAAAATATAACACTACCTCTGCATTTAAATCAGTGTGGGGTAGAAAGGCACATGGCCCTGGGCATATAAGGAGAAAGAGTTACTGAAATATTAGGAAGCAGTGTTCACAGGTCTGTGACAAAAAGCCATGCATATAATTTAATAATACCTTGTAAGCTAGATGGCAATGATATCTCCTTCACTTACCCATCATTTGTTATAGCTGTAGCTATGCCTACTAAAAATACCCTCTACAGGCTGGTCATACAGATTGTTAATTAACCTGTGGAACTCACTGCTGCAAAATACTGTTGAGGGAAGTGTCTAAGTCCTTAAAACTAAAAAACCCTAAAATTAAAAAAAAGAATTTGACATTTGTATACACTGTAGTGGGAAACTGGAGAGGGAAATGGGAGGTGGCAGAAATGGCACTGTTATAAATGTGGTAGTTATTTTAGTGGAGTTAGTTATTAGTGGTTGTTATAAAAGGGTGGTTCTGTGACAGATGGCAGTGGACAGTAGGTGAAGGGGAGAGGAAAGAGAGGAATAAAAGGAGGATGGAGAAGCATGGAATGACCAAGACTTATCAGATTCTACCTTGGTCATTTTGCTTCCATGTTAGAGGATAAAGGGAAAAGATCTTTTGCATACATCAGGACTATGTCTACACTAGCAAGTTATTTTGACAAAGCTGGTCTCTTCTGAAAAATCTCATGGAGCGCCTACCCACCAAATGCACTCTTTCACCAGTAAATCAGAAGAAGGCAGCACTTTTTCCAGCAGCTCTCTTCCTCTCCCAGATGAGGAAGAGTGTCTTTTTCTGAAAGATTCTTTCAGAAAAAAACATGTGTAGATGCTCCAGGGGCCCACTTCTCAAAAGAGCAGTCCTCATGGTGCCAGATTTTTTGATCCCTGGCCTGTTCTTTTGAAAGTGTGGGGGCTGTGTGGCTGCTCTTTATTGAAAGAGAGAATCAATTTTTTTGATCCTCTTTTTTGTGTGGACGTGCTCTTTTGAAGGACGTTTTATTAGAAGAGATGTCCCAGAAGAACTTCTTTCAAAGGATAGCTGTAGAGTAGACAAAGCCCAGCTACAAGCTCTTCCAAGCATGGATTTGTGTCTGCTCTGTGTCTCTGAAGCCATAAGATGATCCCAATATAAAGTCAAAATAGAAGGGACATAATAAAGGTTTTCAAGTACTTAAAAGTTTGTTACAAGAAGGAGGGAGAAAAATATTCTCCTTTATCTCTGAAGATGGGACAAAAAGCAACATCTTAAATTGCAGCAATGGTGGTTTATTTTGGACATTGAGAAGAAACTTCCTAACTATCAGAGTGGTTTAGCTCTGGAATAAATTGCTGAGGAAGGTTGTGGAGTCTCCATCATTGGGGATTTTAAAGAGCAGACTAGTCAATACCTGTCAGGAATGGTCTAGATCAGAGATGGGCAATCGTTTTCTCAGAGGGGCCACTCCATGAATTTTGGTACTGGCCGTGGGCTGGCTCTGGGTCCCCCAGAAGGGGTGGGGCCTTGGGGACGAGAGTTGGAGCTGGGAACTACAGAGAGTGAGAGTGTGTGTGAAAGAGAAACACTGTGTGTGTCCTGCAGTGTATATGTGACAGTGTCTCTGTGCGTAGCACAGACTGGGTATGTGTGACAGTGACACAGAGGCTACGTCTACACGTGCACGCTACATCGAAATAGTCTATTTCGATGAATAACGTCTACACTTCCTCCAGGGCTGGCAACGTCGACGTTGGGCAGCACCACATCGAAATAGGCGCTGCGAGGGAACGTCTACACGCCAAAGTAGCACACATCAAAATAAGGGTGCCAGGAACAGCTGCAGACAGGGTCACAGGGCAGACTCAACAGCAAGTCGCTCCCTTAAAGAGCCCCTCCCAGACACAGTTGCACTAAACAACACAAGATCCACAGAGCCGACAACTGGTTGCAGATCCTGTGCACGCAGCATGGATCCCCAGCTGCGGCAGCAGCAGCCAGAAGCCCTGGGCTAAGGGCTGCTGCACACGATGACCATAGAGCCCCGCAGGGGCTGGAGAGAGAGCGTCTCTCAACCCCTCAGCTGATGGCCGCCATGGCGGACCCCGCTATTTCGATGGTGCGGGACGCAGATCGTCTACACGTGCCCTACTTCAGCGTTCAACTTCGAAGTAGGGCGCTATTCCCATCCCTTCATGGGGTTAGCGACTTCGACATCTCGCCGCCTAACGTCAATTTCAACTTCAAAATAGCGCCCAACACGTGTAGCCGTGACAGGCACTATTTCGAAGTTGGCCAGAGAGTGTGTGCTGTCTGCTGCTGGATAAGTTTCTGAGAGAAGCCGCCCTCTGCCTCTTTAAGGGAAATCTGTCCTGCTTTATTGTCTCACCCTCCCCTCCCATACTCTGCACTCCTGAGTGAATCACCTACCATCCATTCTTGAGATTGGAGCAGCTCCGCTGTGTGTCTCCCTCTCCCCAGTACCGCCTCTGCAAAAGGGATTTAGGGGCAGGGGAACACCCTAACTCAGCACTATCCTCTCCTCTCCACCTCCTCTGCACTGCACAGCTAGCTGGAGAATCCTAGGAGCAGCTCAGCTTCAGATAGAACCAAGTGGCAGGAGGGGCAGCTGAACACATGCTGCTGGCTGTAACTATGCACGCTCTGCTACTCAGCTGTGCAGGCTGGAAAGAAATGCATGGCATACCAGGTCCAGCCCCCAAAGCTGATTTTACCCACCCAGGGTCAAGGTGATACTTAGGCCTACCATGAGTGCAGGGGCCTAGACTAGATGAGCTCTTCAGGTCCCATCCAGTTCTATGATTATATGATTAATTTTCTGTTCTAGAATGGATGTAATCAAGCATCCCATTCCCCATCCCAAGTTTATTCTGCTGCTCCCAGGCCCTCTTTTACCAATACCAGCTCCCTTTAGCCAATGGAGAAAATGAGCACCACAAGTTGTAACTTCCAACCTGTAGCTTCCCCTGCTTCCACTTCCACTCAGACCAGAAGCCAGTTTCCTCTCTAACCCTCTCAACAGTGGTTGCCATAATGTAGTAGCCACCATACCCACTTTTGCCTCTCACAATGAAAAGCAACATACATTGGACACAGAGTAAGAAAACAAAGGAATCAGCAAATAAAAATAAATGTTACAGAGACCATAAGCACAGCTAGACCAATCACTGTGAAGAGCAAGCTTAGCTAAGCTCAGAATCCAGAAACATAGGGGACGAGACGGCTATGCAATATGAATGCCAAAATTTCTTCCTTAGCAAACCCAAATCACAAAGACACTGAAGTTCTGTCTTCTTCTAATCTGAATCACCTTGCTTTGATGGCAGTTGGAACCAGAATGCCCAACTAGATGTAGCCTTGGTTGGCTCTAGAGTGGCAATTTGCATGCTGCATGTAGAGGATATTTATAGATCCATAAATGCAAGATGCTCCAGGTCTGTGAAGAAACACAGCTGCTATGATACTGAGCACCATATAAGAGCTAGACAGATAAAAGAAATGAGGGATCCAACATCTTCTCTTTTTGAGACTGTTGTTTGTTTTCATTCTTCTTCTGTCAGGAGCGACCTGGCAGCGTGATTATTATCTGCACATATGTGAAATGCTTGTGAAAAGCTGAGAGAATTCCATTACGGCTAAGCTGCTTAAAATGGTGGATCATTTAAGGTTATTACATTGCTGCTTTGGGTTATTTTTGTTTAATTCAAACTCTACTGTGGCTGAGAGCTGATTTCTCTTTAAACAATCACTTCAGTTCCTTATTGCCATAGTAATCTTATGTACCTACAAAATATGCAGTGTGCGAGAGCAATGTGGGTCTCCAATCAAATGAATAAATGATTACACACAGACATACACACACATCCTCAACATGTTTCCTGGGACAGCATGTTTTCTATAAATTAAGGAAATGTCTTTTTTTCCCCTGCATATTGTGAATGTTATTGAAAGTTATCCTATAGCACCAACAAATTAACTCTTTCTCTGTTCTTGGGCTTAAGCCAAGAGATATATTTGCAGTGGCACAGCCTCCATTTTGGGGCACAGTTTGAATCCACAAGAAATTCATGTAACAAACTGGGGCTCAGCTAAATCCTTACCCCTATGTGTGACCCCCTTTGGTGTGCTCCACCTAAGGAAAGGAATTACCATATTTACCCCCTAGTCTTTGAAAACTGTTCCATGCAGATAACATCATTGATTAGTAACAGGCAGTCCTGTGGCTCCTTAGAGACTAACAAATTTAATAGGCCATGAGCTTTCGTGGGTAAAACCCACCAACCCAAACAAACAAACATATGGGCACAAGGACAGACAGACACACAAACTCTGTCAAATATACAGTAGATTTGCATTTCTGTAGGCTTGATTCCACACATGTGCACGGGTGCACGTTTCTTGTTTCTCCCTTGTTATAATGAAGGACAAGTGGGCCATGAAAACAAAAAAGGAATTCTTATTCAGTAGATCTGTGTGTGTCTGTATTTATGGCTATTTAGAAGCTAATCCAAAACCCACCGGAGCCACTTGAAAGACTCCCATTTTGACTCCAAGACCTGAGTCTCTTCCATTGGAAGTATCAGAGAGGTAGCCGTATTAGTCTGCAGCTTCGAGAACAACAAGAAGTTTTGTGGCACCTTATAGACTAACAGGTATTTTGGAGCATAAGTTTTCGTGGGCAACAACCCGCTTCATCTGATGCATGAGTTGTGGGGGATGGTTTCAAAGGAGTATTTAAAGAGTGGGGTCCCAGTAAAAGGGAGGGGCAGAGCTGACAAGGTCTGTTCAGCAAGGTGGAAATGGCCCAATATCAATAGTATTTATCAAAAGAGGAAAAACAAGTTAGATCAGACAGGAGGATGTGAGCCTTTGTCAGAGTCTAATGGGAGGAACCCTGGGCATTAATATCTCCCCATTAGACTCTGACAAAGGCTCACATCCTCCTGTCTGATCTAACTTGTTTTTTCCTCTTTTGATAAGTACTATTGATACTAGACCATTTCCACCTTGCTGAATAGACCTTGTCAGCTCTGGCCCTCCCTTTTACTGGGACCCCACTCTTTTAATACCCCTCTGAAACCACCCTCCACTCATGCATCTGATGAAGCAGGTCTTTGCCCATGAAAGTTTATGCTCCAAAATATCTGTTAGTCTATAAGGTGCCACAAGAGGACTTGTTTCCATTGGAAGGTGTACTTCTCATTTTGCTGAGTTTGGATAATTTCCTGAATCAATGAGACTCCTAAATAATCCTGTGCAAAAACTCAGCAGTTAGGGGTCATGGGAGAGTTTTCAGCAAACTATTTTTTGTCATGAGCTGTCTTTCCTGTTCCAATACAACTCTACAGTCAGCATTAGAACACGGTGACTCTTCGGCTGCTTCCTTTCGGAAGGGGCACGGTAATGAGGGATTTTGGCAGATGCAATGAGGCGCTGACATGAATATGCACTGCCTCATTAGCATAATGGCAGACATGCATGATTCGAAAGTGCCACTTTCAAAATGCATGCTGCCTGTGCAGATGGGAGCCTTTCGAAAGCACACCCCTGATTCTAAAAGCCCCTTCTTCACAAAACCTAATCAGGGGGGTCCTTTCAAAAGGCCCTGTCTACATGGATGGTGTGCATTTCAAAAGCAGCACTTTCGAATCGCACATGGCAACCATTATGCTAATGAGGCGCTGCATCGTCATGTCAGCGCCTCCTTAACATCTGCCAAAATCCTTCATTACCGTGCCCCTTCCAAAAGGAGGGGGCTAATGTAGAAGTGACCTTTCTGTGGTTCTTCCCCAGCATCACATGATGGTTTTGGGGTTTGTTCCCATGGATTCACAATGGCTGAATTCCACTTTAAATTTAGGTCAAATTCTAAACCCCTAAGTAACACTATATCAAAATTGTCATTTCTGCTACTTTTAGATTTCATTGCACAAGGATTGCACATCTCTATCAAGCTCATGCTAATGCAGCTTCTCATCACCAGAGTGTGCCTTTATTGTTCTAACACTACATCTGTTTCTTCTGGCCTCTCTTCTGTCTGAGGAAGGTAAATGACTGCTGGCTCTGAAACCATATAAATACCAATCTCTCTCTCTCTCTTTCTGTGCATACCTCCAAATTAAAGAGGAAGTGAGAAAATTTAATTGTGCTCCCTGCTCTGTGTTCCTCCTCGCAGATTGGTGAAACCATCATGGGGTAAATTGCACGTACATTTTAATTCTGCCTCTTATAAGCTTATCACAAGCTTGGTAGCTCATTACGCCCTCTGTTTTTTTTTTTTCCTCTCCAGAAATGCTATCGAAATACAACAGTGTAAGTAACACTTTTCCTCATTTAGAACTACAGGTGGTAGGAGAATGTGTGAGCTGATTGTCTTTACTAGGTAATTATAGGTTCATGCCTATTCCCATTGTCTCTGCTGGGTACATGTACAGTACTTGTGGCTGAGTCTTTTCAGGGTGGTTATAAGGTAAATTAACATGGACTGTCGAATTTCTACAAATTGGTACAAGTTGATACCTTTGCATCAATGGGATGTAGTGGCTGGGGCAATGTGAACTTTGTCTACAGAATGGTGGTTGTAATTCTGCAACTTTTGTGTCGCAACAGAATGATCGTAGATATAGCCAAGAGGTAAACTGAGCATAGATGGATCTCATAGATGCAAACACACTAATGACCGTGTTGTCCATGCAAAATAGGTATGTGGGGTTTATCACACATCTATGAAGAGTAGTTGTAGATACATATAAGTTCACAAATGCTTGGTGAGTGGTATATTTCTATATCATTGTACTCTGGTCATTTTCCATCCAATTTAATTAACTTTCTTGTGTATGCAATTGTTTTTCCAATCTAAAAATGTGTGAGGATGCTGCATGGTGATGAATTATGGGTGTGAAGGTGACTGGATTGACATTTCCTCTGCTTTTATGCACATTCCAAGGCCATTTAAAGACGTAAATATTATTATCCTTTGATTTCAACTTCTGATTCCTCCAGACGTTTTTGGCTGATAAGCCAGTCTCCCTTCAGGTTCTGCCTACTTTCATCAGTGTGTATTATGTTTATCAGACAGAAATCAATGTACAGCAGGACTGGATAGTGCAGAGAACATTCAGCAGAAGCATCACTATGTTAACTTTATGTTAATACAACACATTAATGTTAACCTTTGAAAAGCACACTAGCTGAAGTTGACTCTGCTGCTGGCAGCACAGATTTTTTCTGAATTTCTCTTTCCCTTTTCTACGTAGGTCCAGATAATTGTATGAAGACCTGGAACCCCTATCTTTCTCCCGTTAAAGTCCATGGATTATCTTACATCAACTCCAGCAGGACCAGGGACAAAGGCCCCAGTTCAGCACATAAGCACGTGCTTATTTTTAGCTTATACTTAAGTCCCATTTGATACATATGAAACTTAAGCCCATGCTTAAAATTACTCATAAACTGGGATACTTTGTTGAACATGGATGGGATTACTTTCAAGTAACTCAAATTCCTGCTTCCTAAGAGTCTTACTCACCTGCTCCCTCTTTGCTACCTGAAGTCATAATTTTCCCTGTGCGACATCATAATCATTTCCATGGCATCCAGGAGTTATGTTGCTGAAGACAACAGCTTCACGTGAATGAAGGAGCCACAGGAAGAAATGGGATCATGAGCAATAAGAACAGTCTTAATTTGTGCCAGGGCTTAGCAGTTCATAGCCCTGATATCTCTGGATGTGCTGGGGCAGTTGAGCTCTGGCACCTCTTTCATTACAAACTCAGCCCTGAATAAGAGTCCTGTTTTCATTTCTGTAGTCATTCCTCATTATTCAAAGCCTCCACACTGAGAGAGAAACAATATGCAGCCCTTCCAATATTGTCTTATGAAGAGCAGAGCTATCAGCATCAACACCTTACCTGTGGTCCCTGAGCCCTGAAGCAATGGGCCCTGAGCAATGAAACTACAGGTGGATCTCCCAACATCACAGGTCCTCCCAAGCTGAAGCTGCTGCTGGAGGCTGGAAATGAGCCTGTATGATGCTTGCTACTTTGGGGCCCTCAGAATAGAGAGAACTCGACTTCAGTTCTTCTCAAGCTATGAGCTGCTGAGGGGACAATGAGATCCTCAGAAATACTGGTTTCAAAGTAAGTATTCCTGCTTAAGCTTGGCCCTGTGGTTATTGACAAGGCTTGGCTGCTGTTGCCGAGGTTGGCTACATTGTACTGGTATGCTGAAAGGCAGAGTTAAAATATGTCAACAGCTTTTATCTGTGTACAGGAATGGCCTGATATTTAGGCCCATCTCTACAGTGTCAAATACAGAAACCTGGTTTGTGGCTAACAGACTGAATTACCCAGTCAGGAAGAAATGGCTTATGCTAAATGTTGCCCACTAAGTTTCTGAAATGCCAAGAAGAGGTGTTAAAAGCTAAAATGTGAGGGGAAATTGGGTTATTTGTAAATTCTTCTGTAGCTCACTCCCCATCTGCACTGAGACCCAGCTCCCTCAGGAATGACTTCTAAGCTGATCATCACACCATCTTGGGGCCGGCAATAACTAACATGAGGCTCTGGTTTGGACAAAAGCTTAGTCTGCTCTTAGGCAACTGCCTAAAATTCAGTGGTAATTGTGGGCTTTGTCTTTCCCACCTGAAAGAGTCTTGGTAGAAAGAAAACCTGAAAATCACAGGCTTCTAAGCAACCAGGACCAGTTCCCATGAGCCTCTGAGCATCCCCAGCTCCTGATGAAGTCAAAGAGAGTCACAGGAAATTCCTAAACTAATGATGGGTGTGAGAACAATATCTAGATGAAAATGCCAGTTAAAATCCGTACAGTACATGGACTAACGTGAAAATGCATTTATCCAGAATACGTACAAGGAAGAAATCTTTAACTCCTTACCTTTGCAAGGAGTCTATCTGCAGGAGTCCCATAAAACTTAACAGACATCACACAGAGAAACCCCAGGCAAGGTTGAGACAATTTACATGAGACAATGTACCTGTAAATAAAGAAGCAGAAACAAGAGGTGGAACCTTCACAGAGAAGGTTAAAAAGGACTGAGGTGCTGCCTGGCTCATGGGGTTTGGCACTGACCTAGCATTATTCATCACTAGATCAGTAGACCAAACAAAGCCCAGACTGAGAGACTGAAAATGACTACCTTCTGATGGCTGTTAGTGGACAAGGCAAAATGTGTAGGTGATCTTAGTTCAGTCTCCTACAAATAATTTGCATCGTCAACTATGCTGGTTAATTAGACCACTGGGTCTTAATGTCCACTCACCCACCTCTTCCTATTCTCAGCTTTATGACTCTGCTTCCTCCTGAGAGCATCTAGTTAACTTAACAGTGAAAGACCCTGCCAGACCTATTAGCAGAACACAGAACCTGTGAAAGAGCAATTTGAGTGGTAAAATGAAGCCATTTAAAAGGCACCTGCCAACCTGAGGTGTATGCTGTCAACTTCTGAATTTCTGGTGTTATTCTGGGGGATCTTAGTTTAAAATTTGCTTTAAAAATATTTCATTAGTGTGATGCTGATGATTATTAAATTACATGTCTAAAAACTCATTAGCAGTTGCCATCAGGCATGGGGCAACAGTCCAATAGTAACTAAGGATGGCCCTGCTGCCCGGGTCTCTTTTCAACCAGGTCTTCTGGTAAAAAACCATACCTGATCACCCTAAAGCTTCTAGCTGCTTATCGTGCTGTATTTGTTGTGTGTTAAACATAGAACTTCACTTTACAATGATGACTAAATTCTGACCTGCATGACATCAGTAGGGTGTAGCTGAGGGCACAATTTGGCCCGTATGTTTGACCTTCTGCTTCACATAGTTTCCAGTATTCTCCTGGTAAAACATAAAACAGACAAAAAGAATGCTCTTGCCTGTCTTTCCTTCATAGTAGTGCAGGAATTCCCATACCAGATCAAACACACATCCTACCTCCAAGAGTGGTTAGTTTCTGATGCTTACTATCATCCTTGACAACTATTTTCTTCTCTTCTTTATGGGATTACATACAATTTTTCCTGCACATAGTCCTTTTAAATATAACTATTAAAATACACAAACATGAAACGTGCCCTTGAGAAATGATAAGTATCTTCAACGTAACTAGTTTGTATATAGAATTTTATGTACATTTGGACAGCGGTCACAAGATGTAAGCGAAATATCATAATGTTAAAATAAGAATTATTGGCTTGCTTTTTTAGCATAATCCAGCTGCCTTTGCAAGTGCAAAACTGCACATACTTTTGTATGAATAATTTGTGCAGACAATTACAAAAACCACGCGTGCAAATTAGACCTGAAAATAATACTACCTATCTCTTAGGGTATGTCTTCACTATGGAGCAAATCAAAGCTGTACGGTTGATGTGCTGGAGTTCAGTTTAGCACATCTGTTAGGGATGCGCTAAAATGAACTCACAGCATGCCCCCATTGGTGCCAGTACTCCTGCTCCTCATTAAGAGTAAAGGAAGTCAATTTGTTCCGATCGACCTTCCACAGTGGAGATGTCACGGAAACTTGAATTAAGGTAAGTTGACTCCAGCTACATAATTAACATAGTTGGAGTTGCATAACTTGATTCAACCTTCATCTTTGGTGTAGACCTAACCTTATATACAGAAGTTTTTATCCACAAATTTCAAAGACACTGTTTAAGATAGCCCATAACCACATACTTAACTTGAAGCACATCCTTAAGTCCATTCGAACCATATGCTTAAGTGCTTTCCTGAAGTCAGACCTGAAAAGGAAACATGGAAACATTTTTATTGGCCTTAGATTTTGGGGTTTTTAAAGTACTTTATCAGAATCTAAATATAGGTCCTAATTTGAGCTAACAGCATTCCTCTAATGTCAAGAAGAGTTTTGCATGAAATTGGGATGCAGCATCTGTGTGTGTGGTGTTCCTTATTAGTTCCTCATACTGTATTTGCATTTGGATAAATGTACGACAATTTTTTAGACTGCTTTTATGTATTGATGCCAATTAAATGGCATAAGAATATGCTTTTTAAGATACATATGTGTGTTAGATAAAATGTCTGGGAGAAAATGTTTCTCCCCACAAAGATTTTCAATTGAAAAAATGAAAAAAAATATTTTTTAATTTTTTTCACCAAAAGTCAAAATGTTTTGTTATAAGCAGATACTTTGTGTGGAAATATTCATTTAGCTTTAAGCCCAGTTTTTCATTGAAACCCCCAATCTACAGAGTGGTGGCCATGCCAAATTTGACTGAATGGCTTTCTGATTTGGAGCATGCAATAACAATGCAGGGGAATCTGTTAGATAGGGCAGGGGGAGAGTTCAGGTACCCCACCTGCACTCTGCTTCATACAGGTTAAATTACCTCTGCCATAATGTACATGTCCTTATTTTCAACTCCCAAGCCATTTGTAAACTGGGCTCAACTGCAAGAGTTATAGCTTTAAGAAATAGAAGTAATCACACCATTACCCTTTTTATATGTTTATTTCTTTTCCTTCACCCTTCTCTGTTCGTTTATCATACATGTGGTCTAATTAAAGCTTCCTGCAGGACACTTCATCCAGAATAAATAATGAGATTGCTCAGAAAGCATCTAGATTATTATTTTTTTTTTACCCTTCCAGCAGTGCTGAAAGGGAGGTTGCTGCTTAAAAACTGTGCATGGGCAGAAGAGACAGTTTTATAATTGCATTTGCAGTCTTCTTTGTATCCTTTTGTATTATCTGCATGTACAGGGATAAACTGGACAGGCCTGTTGGAAAGCAGCCAGGCAGAATTGTCAGAGGGGGATTGAAAGTGAAATAGAAAAAGAAAATTAAAAAAAAACAATGTGAAGAGGTAGCTCTCAGAATAACAGCCGTAGGAAGCAGACTTAACTGAAGGACAATTCAGTTTCAAAGCAACTGGCCTGAGATGTAGGAGACCCAGACTCAAGTTCTTGCTCTGCCTCACTGAGAGCAGAGTTTTTTATCCCTGGTCATTCTGAGGGCACCTCTACTGCAATTAAAAACCTGATGCTGCTCTGTTCCAGCTGACTCAGGCTGCAGGGCATTGTGCTAAGGAACTGTTTAATTCAGTCTAGATGTTTTGGCTTGAGTCCATGATCCAGGACAGAGGTGGACAATAAATTTTTATGGGAGGACACTCCAAGAATTTGATAAGTGGTCAAGGGCTGCACTCTTTCATAATATTAATGGAGAAGGTGCAGGGTCTGCAACGGAGACTGAGTGCAGAAGGGAGCTTGGGTAAGGGACTGGGGTGAAGGAGGGAATGTGGGCTCTGGGAGGGAGTTTGGGCAAAGGAGAAGGTTGTTACCTGAGGCAGAGAATTGGAGTGTAGGGGGTGTGCAGGGTCCAGAAGGGGATGTGGATGTGGGTGCAGCAAAGGATTCTGACCTGGAGGAAAGGTGTAGGAGGGGGTGTAGGGTCTGGGAGGGGGCTGTGACAAGAGGCAGGGATGCAGGGGTTTGGGTTGTGACCTGAGGCAGGGGATTGGGGTGCAGGGTCTGGAAGGAGGTATGGGTGCAGCAGCAGGGGTGCGGAAGGTTTGGGTTGTAACCTGGGGCAGAGGTGCAGGAGCTGGAACAGAGGGCTGGGGGGAGGAAAGAGTGGGGGTGCCGGGTACAGGCTGTGATTGGGCGGTGCTTATGTAGGCAGCTCCAGCCCAGCAGCCCAGCGGGACCCACAGGTAGGCTCCCTGCCTTCCACACCCTCCACATACCGATCAAAGCAGTCAGCTGTGGGGGCCATGTGCTCTCTGAGCACTGCAGGCCTTGCGGGGTACATCATGCACTATCTGTACTACAAACATGGCCCAGGCACCGCCTATTGGCCAGTTTCCAACCAATAGGAGCTGTAAGATTGTACTAGGGATGGAGTCAGCATGTGATGCTCCATTCAGCCACCAGGGACTCGTGAAGTGTAGAGCACATGGCCCCAGCAGCCAATCACTTTGGGTGGTGTTCAGGAGCGCAATAGTCAGGGAGTCTTCTGGAAAGTCCCACTAGGCTACAGGACAGTGGCAGCAGGCCAGATCTGGTGGTTTGATGGGCCAGGTCCAGCCCACAGGCCACATTTTACCTGCCCCAACCTAGGACCTTGTGAGGGTCCCAGAGCTGGGGCTGCAGTAGCAGCCCAGCTCAGAAAGTCTACACTAGAATTAAATGGCTCTTTGCCCCAAACCCCTGCAGTCAAAGTGTCTAATTGCAGCACAGACATGTCCTGAATCTGGCATAGCTGGGCCTGGAGCTTGGGTCTTCCATAGACAAGTCTCCTAGTCACCAGGCTATCAAATGTGGGGGTTTCTCTCCCTATCGTCCTTTCTCAGCATAACAGCCTATGTCATCAAAATTTTATTTTCTGGCCAACGCTGCCAGGGATCTGATCATTAGTGCAAGTCAGACAAACACCCTTTTGCACATCTTCCTCAGAAACACCCACTGCTCAGGGCCAATCTGCCTTTCAGAGCAGAATCAAAAGAGAAACCCCAAAGCTGTGGCATATGTCTGTGTTTGATCCTCTTGTTTGTGCTGAGGGAGAGTGAGAACAACTGGAACGAGAGGAGAAAAGTAAATGGGATTCATGAAGAAACTGCCTCGCGAGCTTGTCTCACGCTTTCCTCGAGCATGCCAGGCGTGCATGTCCGCCATTCAGAACGACAATATGATGTGATTCACAGCAATTGCTTCTCTCCAGTAAATTATTAGTAGATGCATCGTTGTACCATGCTGCAGTGGCACATATGAATTATATTAAAATACTGAGCAGATGAGATGATAACACCTACGACAAAGCCACTTACAAATCAGAGTCCATGGAATCATTTGTACCTGTCTCCTTTGCCTGTGGTAGGTTACACATCTTTGGGTAGTTTATTAAGAATAAGGCAATTTTTGTTATTAACATATATCTCAATGTTCCCCAGAAGTACGGGGTTAGCCATTCACCCTCCATTTACCAGACTACTGCTCTTGCCTTCAGGCCGGATGCCATAGGAGATATTTCACACTGAAGTCAGTCACAAGGTCCCTGCTGGGGCAAAATTTTTACTAGGTTAGACCAATGTGTAAAGACTATGTTTAAGGCTGTGACAGCGTTTGTGATTTCTTTGGGGTTTTGGTTCAGATCTGGCGGATACAGGCTATCAAAAATTGTGGTCTTGGTGTGGTCGCACCAAAAGTACAACTCTCCTCCACTTCCTATCCTGTTTCTGACAGATTCTCACTAGGGGGTTGCCAACACAACCTAGAGTAGGCAGGAGTGGACGGGCTGGGCAAACCCACCCCAGCAGTGAGAGCAGCAGCACAGGCTCCTTTTCCAAATCCTTCTCCGCATGCCGCAGCTCCCTGCTGGGCTGGGCTGGGTTGGGTTCTCAGGTGCATGTTTCAGCACTGCCAGCCCTGGGATGCTGGTGCAAGGAACAGCCTTTCTGCAGCTGGCTTCACGTGCAACTGCTTTCACCTCCTCTACATAAATGGCTCTCCAGGGGTGCTGCCGTGTGCTCCAAGTCACAATGCTGCTCATTCAGATTTGGACTGGCCAGTCCTCTGTTATGATTGGGGGTGATGCGGACAAATTTGAATGGTGTTGCAACCAGTGTTCCTTCTAATTTTTCCATCCATGGGTGGAATAAATCTTGTTATGTGCACCAAGGTATATGGGGATGTGCACCACCGGTAGAAACACATGCTGCTGAGGGTGCTGAGCAGCATCTGAATCACTCCTGGCCAGCCACCCATGTGCTCAGCTTACAGAGAAAACTGGTTGCAACCCTGTGCACTGGATCACAATGCACGCCCTCAGATACGATCCGTCCCTTAGCAGAGGGGCAGCTAGCCCAAATGTGAGTGAATGGAATTGTGGCCTAATACACAGGATTGCAATGCCTTGTAAAGTTGTGGCAACTATAAAAAGTTGCTGCTTCCACAAAAAAATCATGTTCCATGCTTTTCTCACTGCCTTGTTTGTACTTACCTAAGTCTTGTAGATAGTTTCCACCATCATATTCTCTCACCAGCCCAGGGGCATTGAGCTCTGCCCACTCCTCCTAAATAGGGAGGTATTACCATCTAACAGGCTGGCCACTTAGGCCAAGAGTGACTAAAGAGCCCAATCCAAAGCTCATTGAAGCCAATGTAGGGGGAGTCATTGCTTTCTTTGTGCTTCAGCTAATAGCTTAAGTGACTTGCTCAAGGTCACACAGGACATCTCTAGCACAGCTGGGATTTAAACCTGGTCTCTTGAGTCCTGGGTCAGTCCCTGAACCAAAGGATTATCCTAGTTCCACAAGTCCTTAGCTGGGTAAATGGAAGGAAGGGTCATTGGAGGCAGGGAGCTCAGCATCCTCAGTTCTCAAGACATTTTCAGATCAGACCAAAGGAGAATATCATGTTGTGTTCATCTGAGCCCACTCTCCCCTTAATGATCTGGACACGGGACTGAGGTTTTCCGTAGACAAAAGGACTTCTCATGGATTTCTTGGAGTGGGAAGTGAAAGGGGGAGAAATAAGGAATCCCAGAAGAGCCTGACGATTCACTCTATTGGTCTCCCAGTGGTTGATTCACATCACTGCTCAGGAGAGATGCCTGGTTAACACCCTGCACAGCACTTTGAAAATATACTCTTTCCAGGGAGGTCAACAGCTTCATCAAATTATATTTTTGAAGAGAGAAGCAGCCTCTCTGTGACCACTGGAGGAATGAACTAAATAACCTCATCAGGCTTCTCCATCTCTAACTGCTGCAACATGATGGTGTTACTGATGTAAATGTGCTCCAGGAGGATAGCTGGTCTTGCCTGACCTGGAGAGTGAGTCCCTGACAGGCATCTGTCCTTTCCCATGAACTCTTGTGATATGGTATGTTGGGTTTATTAAAATGCTAGCCACAGGATTCTCTCCTAACGCTCACAAGTGCCTCGTCCATGCAGAGGCAGCAGGAGAATTTGTTCCTTTAAACACCGAACACTTAATTAAGAATGAAATAAACACTCCAGCTCTCTCACTCCCTCTCTTAAAACCATCCAGTGCACGGAGAAAGAGCATGGCAAGGTCTTGGCCAAGCAGTTTGAACCACAATCATCTTGGGATCCACTTGAAAGCTAATTACCAGCTTTCTTTCTCTCTCCCCTCACCCCTTCTTTTTTCTGTGCAAACACTATTATGACAAGAGTACAAAGCGAAGGCTCAGGCTACCTTCCCCTAGATAGGAAGTCCTACATGTCCCTATTTCTCTTCCCACTAAAGAGTCCCTGCTGAGATCAACTCTGTGCCTCTAATGACGGCACTGACATCTTTCCTCTTAACTAGGCTGGTCCCTCTAGGAAGTGTGTGAGGACTAACCTGGCTGCTATAGCCCTTGAAGTTTAAACTCTTCAAAAATAGCTACGCAAATGTGTAGCTGGAATGTTGTCCGGTAGTCAGATCAGTGGAGGACTTGCGGTGGTGACTCCTGAGTCCCCCTGCCCCCCCACCCCACATGCACACACTTTATAACAAACTCACTAACAATGCTGCCCTGAAACAGTCACATTGCCTCACTGTGCATCACTTTCTCCATTCGTAGAATGTGTTTGCGAAGCTCATTCTTGTTTGAGTGTGTTCTGAAAGGGTTCAAAGAAAGGTGCAAATGATCACACAGGGTAGGAGACCAAGTCTAACAGTCTAATCCAATAGCAGCTGAAGTCAGATTGGGGCCTATGCACAACTCCTATAGATTTCAACAGCAGTTAAGCATTTATCAGACTCTAGAACAGTGTATACAGCCTCCTGTGCTTCCTTACTTCTCTTGTGCAAGACACTGGTGCTGCTGTCTATTACTCGGTTTTATCATCTAACCCTGCTAATTCTCCTGACTTAAGGAGAATTAAGGAGGGGTTCCTAATTTTCCTAGTAAGTAAAGGATAATTAATACAGAACACAGTGGTCATTAGCTGTTGTAACAATTGGTAGCCAAGGGATTCCTTACCTATTAAGTGATAATCATTTCTGCTTTAACAGCTGCAAGAGTACGCGGAAGTAGTCTAACACAGGGTCATTATGGTATAGTCCTGAGTAGGGGATAGAGAAGTGACGTACATCCCTGAGGAGAAGTGGAAGGTACAATCCATCCTAAGTTGCCCAGACAATGAACCACCTGTTTAGAGGGTGCAGCGTGTACTCGCCTCTGCAGGCAGCTGGGCCTAGAGGTGGATACTGGGGTATGTACTTGTCCTCTTTACACCCATCCTCACATGGGCCTGATGCATCCTGGAGAGCACAGCTAACAAGATCCCTTGATTATTCCCAGGTTGATAGCAAGCTTAGCATGTAAGCTGAAGATTGCAGGTCATCGGGGGGCTTTTAATTATCAGCTGCAGACCCGTCTCCAAAGTTTTGGCAGAGACACAGGTGATGTATTAACCAATGCTGCAGCCATGTGTGCTGAGCCTCCTCTGCTCAATAGGCTTTCCTCCCCTTGTTTAAAGTGCCACTCTCTGCACTGCATTGAAATCCCCCATAACACTGAACACTTGACATGTTTTAACTCTGTACAGGCATTAGCTAATAAAGCCTCGGAATCTCCCACTGAGGGGAGCAAGTAAATATTCTTGGGCCCAGTTCACTGCTACTGTACAGCCCAGGCTACGGGCATTAAGTCTGGAGCAGACACACAATATTGTAGACCTCCCACCACCCCTGCTTCACTTTGGAGGTCGTCTTGGCAATAGCTGGCATCTGCAGTGCAGTTCTCAGGGGTAGCCTTAACTTGAAATAAAGCTGGCCTCTCCCAACTAAAACACCATCCGCCTCCTACTGCAGAAGACTAGGAAGCTCCTTCATGGATTCAGGGCCCATATACTCCACATCCCTATCTATGCCCCTCGTGGTGAAGCTTGTCCATCATCGCTATTTGACTTCCAGGGAGACCGACACAGATTTATGAACTTACCCAGCATCACAGCATGTGTCAGTAGCAGAGGTGGGAATAGAAGCTCCTGTGGGGAAATAGCCCAGGGAAATTAGAGCGGCTGTGGAACTTCAATGAATGGACACAGCAGACAGCTTCTATCTACAGGGTCCCTGGGCTGGGACCCAAAGTAGATGGTGGGCCTGGGCCTCCGCACCCTCCATTTGCCACTGTGGGGAAGAAGCTCGGACTTTGAAGTACCCCAGATGGGGAACTGAACTGTAGCAGCTCAGCTGGAGAGATGTGGCCAGAAAAGCTCTGAGAGAGCAAGGACATTTCATCCAGGGAAAGAACCCTGGGGCACTGCTCCATTCCAGGGCAGGCCCAGACAAAGAAAGATCTTACTGAGGGCACAGAGAGAGGCCCCTGTTGGAGTTGTACCCTGAAAAGGGGATTGCTTTGTTTCACATACACAGTCTGTGTCTCAGCCAAAGAGCTGAATCAACCAAGAGCCACCACAAGCACAGAGAGAGCATGCAGATATGCCCTTGGCTCTCGGCACTTGAGAAATGAGAGCCCCCTGTTACAGGGTGATTCTTGCTCCTCAGGTTAGAAAAGGGTGGAAGGATCACAGAATTGTCATTCAGAGTCTGACACCATCGGTAGAGGACAGCACCATTCTTGTTCTGCTGCGTAGGTAGAAAATCAGCTCGGCTATACACCGTGGGTATGTTCTGATCCTAAGCCACAGTTTCCTATTAACTGACTGAGCACCTTCTCTTCCTCATGCCATGGCCTGTAGGTCTCAAACCCAGGTCTGTAGGAATCTGAAGGTCATATAGTGCAACCCTCCAGCCTGCATCACTGAGAACTGTGAGTTTGGGTCTCTCTGAATACCAGCTGTGCCCCAGGCCCTGCTTGGTGGAATACCAAAGCTCCTGCTTGTTAAATCGGAGAAGAAACAGGAAGTTATCTGTACAGTTAGACTCAATCCTGCTTTTGACTTCTCACCCCATTCTACCCCTTCCAGTCTCCTGGCCCTGACTTCCTGGTTTCTTGACTTAACTTGGTTCCTGGTTTCTGGCTCATGACTCCTGACCTCCACTACTGGTTCTGAATGCTAGCTGGTATAGGGATCTCACCTCACACCCCAGGCTAAGCAACAGGACTGTCGGCCCCCATGCTGGCACTGACACCTTCCCCTTAGACCTGGGCAGAACTGGGAGTGTTGTGAGCATAGGCCAAGCCAAGTTCAGTTTCTGTGGTGTTTTCTGAAAGAGATTTGTACTGATCTTCTTCTTTTGTGTTTATGTGTGCGCTGATTACCCAAAGAGATAAATGCATGAAATAGGAAAAAGAAATCAAGGGAGGCTCCCCCTCCACCTCTAGAGTCTGCATAAAAGCCTTACAGGGAGAATAATGAAATAACAAGCCAGGAGAGTTAAGTGGGGACCAATCAGGAACTGAGCAAACAGGCAAGAAAAACAATAAAACCGCAAATGAAAACAGTATTTCAGCCAGGGTGGCATTGAGCAGATTACAGGCTCTGAGCCAAATCTGTGGTTTGCAGATGGCAGAAAAGATAATTAAAGATTCCCCCTCCACACGCACACACTCATACAAAACCTAAGATGTCCTGCTCCAGGTCTTTTGAAACAGAAGCTAACATTATCTGGTTGGCCTTATTCTGTGCAGTTGAATACAGGACTTTTAAGAGTCATAGGCTACGTCTACACGTGCAGCCAACATCGAAATAGCTTATTTCGATGTTGCGACATCGAAATAGGCTATTTCAATGAATAACGTCTACACGTCCTCCAGGGCCGGCAACGTCGAAGTTCAACTTCGACGTTGCTCAGCCCAACATCGAAATAGGCGCAGCGAGGGAACGTCTACACGTCAAAGTAGCACACATCGAAATAGGGATGCCAGGCACAGCTGCAGACAGGGTCAACGGGCGGACTCAACAGCCAGCCGCTCCCTTAAAGGGCCCCTCCCAGACACAGTTGCACTAAACAACACAAGATACACAGAGCTGACAACTGGTTGCAGACCCTGTGCCTGCAGCATAGATCCCCAGCTGCTGCAGAAGCAGCCAGAAGCCCTGGGCTAAGGGCTGCTGCCCACGGTGACCATAGAGCCCCGCAGGGGCTGGAGAGAGAGCATCTCTCAACCCCCCAGCTGATGGCCGCCATGGAGGACCCAGCAATTTCGACGTTGCGGGACGCGGATCGTCTACACGGTCCCTACTTCGACGTTGAACGTCGAAGTAGGGCGCTATTCCTATCTCCTCATGAGGTTAGTGACTTCGACGTCTCGCCGCCTAACGTCGAAGTTAACTTCGAAATAGCGCCCGACGCGTGTAGACGCGACGGGCGCTATTTCGAAGTTGGTGCCGCTACTTCGAAGTAGCGTGCACGTGTAGACGCAGCTATAGTGTCCACTATTGCTGGTTTGCTTGGCTGAAAGCTTCAGCAATCTTCAGTTCTCTGCAGGTGTGATACTTCCTGGCAGTTACCTCAGTGAAGATTGGTTTGAAACATGAATTTCAAAATACAACCCTGCAGCAGTCATCTCTAATACATACGTGGATCATGGATAGCTTCTCCCAAGCTTTTTGTTCCCTGAGGTGGTGCTAAAGGGAGCTGTCACTGGTTATTTCACTCCGTTTACTTCTTGGAAATACTATTCATTTTCTCTTTGTGAACCAGCCCCATTTACTAAGAATATTTGCTAGTCATAAGGGGTTCAAATGTGGTTTTTCCATAAGCTCCATGTAAGGGGCAGCACATGGATAGACCACCCCAGACACAGATCAGAAACCAGATTCTGTCTTAGAGTGATCATCTGCTTCCTGGTGTCCTGGTGCTGTGGGTGAGGAAGAACTGTGCATCAGCCCCTATACCTGGTGTCATAGGCACTGACCTCCCCCCTAACCAGGGCGTGCTTGACCCCTCATTAGGCCCCCAGGCCATACTCCTATTCCAATCCAAGCCCCGCCCCATTCCACTTCTTACCCCTAGACCTGTCCCTACTCCACCCCTTTTTGTCCCTCCCCCAAGCCCCGCCGGTTCTCCCAAGCACACCCCATCTCTGCTCCTCTCCCTCCCTCCTGGAGCTTCCTGAACACCACAAATCAGCTGTTTGCTCTGCTCTGGAAGCACTGGGAAGAGTTGGTTAGCAGGCCCACTAGTGAACAAGAGACATGTGGTGGAAGGGAGGTGAGGTGGTATGGGGGGGTGGGAGCATGGCTACCGATGGAGGCTCAGCATCAACTAATTTTTCACCATGGGTGCTCTAGCCCCAGAGCACCCACCAAGACATTGCTTATGCCTGGTGTAGCATATGCTCCCGAGTGTACTGGCACATCTGAGCTGGCCCCTCACTGCATACAGCCAAGGCTGCACTCAATCTAGACCCTTTCCTGCTTGCTCCCCACTCAAGGGAAGAAGCTTTCCCACAGAGTCTGCTGTCCACCCCTGAGTTGCTACCCATAGAATGACAGGCACTGACTCCATGGGTGGCTCAGGGCTTAAGGACTCCTGGCAAAAAATGGGGTGCTTAACACCCACCAACCACAGCTAGTTGGTCAGGCTCCAGGAATGGGGGGTTTGAATACAGAGCTCTCAGCCTGCTTAGTTTCCTGGTGAACACAATTCATGCCAAAATTTGGAAATGTATTGACAGAAGAACTCAGGGTAGAGTTGTTAGGTAGCAACGATTGCAACAGCTCCATTGGCCTGGACTGATTGCTTGTTGGAAAGAGAAGCCCTACTGCCTGCTCGTTTAGGACCTTCTTCCATAGTTTTGGTGCTGCTGAGTTGCATCTGCAGTGTCCAGTCTCAGGTTCCCCCAAATGCCTTTACATGCACTTCTGGCTTAAAAATATTTAAAAAAAAAAGTTTCCCCTTAAGCGCCGTCAGATGCTAATAAAATCTTTAATTAATTCAGATTCTGATGGGCTCACATTTCTCTCCCTTGCTCACAACTTCAATCAGGTTTTTGTGGCTCTGCTTTCATGCCACTTCGTGCGGCATTTCTGATTTATCTGGAGCTGTGCTATGTGGCATATTGGCAGGAAAGACTCAGATAAAAGGAGAAATCATGAGGGAAATCATTAATGCAGAATGTATTTTAAAAAAAAACTAAACCAAAAGGTCCCATGCTAATATGAATCCCCCAGGAATGCCTTAAATTACAGACAATTTGCTTGATTGGACTGCACCGGTCCTAAGTATCAGAGAGAGACAAATCGCTCTTAACAAATGTTAAATCAAATAAGATAGACAAGAAATCTTGATAATGTGAAATGAATTTTGTAAAATTAAGACATCTGCAGAATGTTCCGTCCATAATAAAGCAGTAATCTGCCTGAAATGGGGCCTGTCTCATTACCCAGTTTGATGACTGGTTTGAGGGATCTTATCTAATAAACTAGTTAGCACTAAAGCAGTAAGTGATATTTTTTCTTTTGGAACACCAGAGGAGGGTAGGAAAAAGATTTTTCTCTATTTGTCCATCTTGCTGGAAGCCAGTCTCCCATTCATTCTCTGCCACCAGCATCAAAGTTGATCCCACTGGGTTCAGAGAAGAACCTTGCTTCTGGGTGAGCACCAGGTAGTGATTACATTTGGGGAATTGCATTTGCTTGGAAGAGGCTCAAGGCATTTTCCTCTGGGTTTCAGAGGTGACAACCTGCAGACAGTGTGTGGATGAACTTCTCTCTGTGCTAGAATGGGGACACTGCACCAGCATAGGCAAAATGTTTTCTTTTTTCTCTTCTTTAGCTCTCATGCCTCCTGTCTTGCCCTTTCCCCTGCTCATGCTCAGCCAGTGCCAGAGGAAGAGCACCTACCTCTTTGCCATTGTGCTCTTTTCACCCCAGCCCATCCACACTCTTTCCTCAGCACTTGGCTAAAGTCAAGAGCTAAGCAGAGAATGAATGGAGCCCAAGGTCTTTGACTGGAGTCTGTTCACAGCTCTGGCCATGTGCTCTGGCACCAAGCAGAGCAGAGGTGGGCAACCTGTGGCCCATAGGCAGCATGCAAGGGAGTTCTACGTGCAGCCCACAAGGCATTGTTTACGGTTGCCCACACGCAGGGTTGCCAGGTTCTGCTGCTTTCTGTCTGCATGGTATTTTTCCTTCTGGTGTTACTAATGACCTGCGCATAAAGCAAGTGCAGGTGAGGTTAGGTGCACGCTGATTGCATATGGCATTGACTACAAGAGCTGTGCAATCCCTCTGCACCCAATCTGGTTCAATCAACACACCCCACAAATTCTAGGTATGCAAGCCCAATTAGCAAAATGGCCCTATGCCGGGAGACTGGCTTGGTTACAACACTCTTGTGGCCCACTGAGGTGAAGAGGGACCCCTCATGCAGCCCACTCACTAGCAGTGTTCCCTTTAAGTCTTTCCATCCATGGGCAGAATAACTTTGTTATGTGCATCAAAACATGTATAGATGTGCACCATCCATACAAACACATGCTGACCACTGTGGGTGGCTGTGAGTGCTCTGCTAATCATCTGGGTAGTACCTGAATCTCTCTTGGGTGGCTGCCCAAACATTCAAGTTACAGGGAACACTGCTCACTAGACTAGGTTGCCCATCACTGGCACAAGACTCAGGGGTCTGCAAACTGCAGCTCTGGAGCCACATGCGGCTCTTTAAGAACTTCTTTGTGTCTCCTGACACTATAATTGAAAAAAAATCCCTCCTGATTATTTTCGATCAATGATGAATGTTTAAAAGCCCAACAATGCACAATTCATAGCTAAATAGTTAACGATACATGATCTCAAAACATTGAATAACTTCTCCTATAATACATGCAGCACGTTGTGGGATATGATTCTATATCTGTTTTGACTGTATTGCTAATAAAGTCTTGATTTTTGAATAGGGAAAGGAAGCTTTTGACATTCCTGCTGTGAGGGGCAATATGCATTTTAAGCAAAAAAATTGAAATCAAATGTAAAGTAAAATTGACATAATTAAAGTGGGTTCGGGAGTGAAAGTCAGGAAGACAGTGGTACAAACACATGTAAAATGTGAGGAAATAGAATACAGTAAGGTCTCAACATTCACGAGAGTTCTGTATTCAGAACCCTCGCAAATGTTGATTTTTCGTGAATACGGGAGTGGGGTGCCCGGGGTCTCGGGGGGAGTGGCGGCTGCCAGCACTCCCTGCCCGGGGCTTCGGGGAAGCAGCCACTCAGCCACTCATGAGTAATTGAATTCACGAACTTTAAGTTCACGAATCGTGAGCCCCTACTGTAAGTAAAAAGTTTGTGAACCTCCTTCAGTAAACATGTATCACATTACGAATCATTGTGTGCACTGTTCTTAAAGTAGGTGACAGAAAGTATGCTTTGCCATTATTTATTAAGAACCGTCTTGTATTCACATGCATTGCAGCTCTTGAATTATTGAATGTTTACCAAACTCAAAAAAAATAGCTCTTTTTGCTATTTTGGTTGCTGACCCCTGCACGAGAAGGTTGGTGAGTGAGCGGACACCACTACGTCTACATGTGCCCCAAACTTCGAAATGGCCACGCAAATGGCCATTTCGAAGTTTACTAATGAAGTGCTGAGATGCATATTCAGCGCTTCATTAGCATGCGGGTGGCAGTGGCACTTCGAAATTGCCGCGGATTGCCTCCACGCATCTCGTCCAGACGGGGTTCCTTTTCAAAAGGACCCCGCCTACTTCGAAGTCCCCTTACTCCCATCAGCTCATGGGAATAAGGGGACTTCGAAGTAGGCAGGGTCCTTTCGAAAAGAAGCCCTGTTGGGACGAGCCGCGCGGCGGCAAGCCGCGTCAATTTCGAAGCGCCGCTGCCGCCCGCATGCTAATGAAGCGCTGAATATGCATCTCAGCGCTTCATTAGTAAACTTCGAAATGGCCATTTGCGTGGCCATTTCGAAGTTTGGGGCACGTGTAGACACTTACAGTGCAAGCAGGATCAGGAGGAGGCTGTTGGAAAGGACAGGATTTGTTTCTCTTCCCCCACTGCAGTCATACCAAAGATTAATTGACCCGGAATCTAGTTCCCAGCCCTGTTCTTTTACATTCCTGATCAGCTAGGAAGGAAACATCCATCCATTTACATTGCCTTTAAAAAAAACCAAAAAAAATAAAAACACTGAGTGGATTCAGTGTTCACTAGAGCAAGAGTCTCCTAGTGGTGCTTCCCCCATGTGGTTCTCTCCTGTGCACCTCGGCCTCGACCCGCCCATTAAAGAGACAGCTGTAAGGTCACCAATTCTGAGGGGATTATTTCTATAATAAGCTCTTGTCAGTAGTTCTTGTGGCGAAGAGGATGTAATTGAAAGAAAGTGTCCACTCACAGTTCAGGTTATTCAAACGCACCAAGGATCATGTACCATAATGCACCTTACACCAATTTACTGTGAGTTACCGCAGGGTAACATGGCCCATGTCAGGTACTGCAGTATAGCTGCAGGTCACAGAGCATTGCCTAGTGCATAAACAAGGCTGCATGGCTCAGAGCTATGTTATAATTGAACATATATTGTGGATTATTACTCTGTGTGATATACAGTGTGGAGCTGGGACTGTGTCTAGACCACACTGCATCAGAACTAAGTTGGAAACAGTTTTTAAACCATCATTCAAATGCAAAACCTAAGTAAAAGGCTCTAATTATGATAATAAACTAACGTGTCTCTGGAGCAAACAAGTGTGTTGGGCACTGTAATTCTGTCTGTGATCTCTCATAATTTCGACAGTTCCATCAATGGGGGAAGTAAACTCCCTGGATAATTAAAGGTGAGTTCTGAACAGCAACCCTTCAACTCCCCCTAGGCTTTGTTAATATAATTGATTTTGGAACATTAATCAGGGCATTCATCAGGTTTAAGGAACTGGAACCTGCGGGTGAGTGAGATGGCTGCAGGAGGAGCTAATGGATAGTGCTCAACCACAAATTCATAACAGGACGAAGGTGTGGGGGCCGGCAGAAGACTTGATTAGTTGTGCCAGGTGATTAACTTAGGTCTTACACAGGAATTAAAAAATGTGTTTTTTGGAAAGGAGTAGAAATACGGCAGATGAAGAAGTTACCCAGCAAGGAGCTCCAAATGCCACCTGGGTCCTTTTATCATCTTTGAATGGATAGTTTTCCTTGTGCTTCCATTTCATGATTCCACACGCTTGAAACTGAGATCAAAGATGAGACCCTGTCAGGTCTCAGTGAAAGTAAGTTACCTTGGAGGTCTCTGTCAAGGTGGCACAGAACTAATAGTCTGGTCTTGTAATCAGCTCTCAGAACTCAGAGGACAATTTTACTGATCCATGAATTCCAGGGCTGAAAGAACGAGCTCATCAGTATGGAAGTTTGGGGGGATTTTTTAGATTAAGAAGTTCACACTGTGTTTTGGAACATTTAAAATGCTGAAATCCTGATTTAGCCTAGAAGAGCACAGTTATTTACAAACCATTAAGAGAACTAAAATATATGCACTTTTCTAGTAAAATATTGTGTCTCGATAATGCCTGTTACCTGGCAAAAATACGAGTATGAATTTACATTTCAGATGCTAGCTTGGGTTTATAGAGATGGTAGATGACTTCCGAAGGATCTGTCTTGAACTACAGAGAGTAAATATTTGTCTGCTTAGCTCAAAATTAGAGTGTGGTTTCTGTATCAGGCCCCAACGTTGTAAATAGTTACATAAGTAAGCATGAGCAGGTCTCATTCCACTGACCCCAATAAGACTATGCATGAAAATAAAGTTATCCGTATATACAAGATTTGCAGTATTTGGCCTTTAAAGATCATCATACTGTTTCTCACAGAACTGGCATACCCATTCTATGTCCCTTGTCATCTCAAGAGCCAGACTCTGTTGACTGTTGTGGCTGAACTTTTCAGAGTATGAGGCTTCGGGTCTTTGTTTTTAAAGTGTTGGATGTTTAGGAGAATGAGTAATTAGTTGTAAGTGGGAGATGCATGTATGTGTAGCTATATTAGGGCATCTGATAGCACTGTGACAGACAATGTTGTGCTTATGTAGATCACCTATTCACCCCAGAGGCACCACAGCCAGAAAACATACCACTGAAATACTTCATAGGCCATGAATGTGAGCTGAGTAAATTGCTACACCCACAGTTGCCTTCTTCTGGATTAGGAATTCAAATTTCAATATTCCACACACTTACCAATGCAGCAGGGCAAAATGGCAAACGAGCTGAGGTAAATGATAGAAGTTCAATCCTTTGTTTAAGAGAGAGCCCACGGCTGGCCAGTGATGCTTTTGCCAGAGTGAATGCACATAAATAGACCAAGGACAGTCCTTATGGGAATGACACTCCATTGGGACACTGCTCCTGGACCTTTGTTTTTTCCTGTTTGTGGTCCCCAACTCCCGACCCCCATCTTCAGACTCCCTACACCAGCACAACCAGACCTTTGAACCTGTGTAGAACTTCCTGAGCACTGGCCAGCAGCAGTTCCTCAGGGACTGTATGAGGATCCCTCACTCTCACTGAGGCTGTGCATTCTCCTGACCTACAATTCCTTCTGCCAAAACACTGTAACAAAGCCATGGCTGCAAAGAATGTCAGGTTTGTCACTATGCTGCACGACTCTTGTGAACTTCACTGTGATGGAAGGGACAGAGCCCCAGAATGCCAGATGCAAAAGCACAAGCTCTTATTACTGTAGGAGAAGCACCACCATAGGTAGATGTTAGCAAGGTAGGACTTTGGAGGTGACAGACCATTCAACAGTTATGCAGCTTAGTAGTGGACAATGGTGTGCAGACACATGCACACACACACAAACTGGTCCATGTCAATATTGCGTTCACACACAGCTCATCAGATGTGTAATTTGTAAGGAAAAAAAACACAACCGAGACGGGATGAATGGATGGACAGCTGGACTGACAATGATTATAATCCATAGGTAGCTATAACAAAGAAAGAATGATTGAGAGAAATAGGGAGTGAGGTGTTTCTTTCTCTCTCTCTTCTCTCTCTTTCTTTTTTCTCAAAAGGGAAATTCTTACACATACATAAATCATCTAGCTCCAGGATGGGAGCAAAGACAAGTTTCCATAGCAACAAGAGCTATGCTGTAAAGCGAAGCTGCCCTTTGTTATGTATCTCTGTGATATTTCTCTCAGACATGTCATTGGCAATTACCCACAGAAGCAGAGCTCAAATTGTACCATCGCCCAGCGGATCCACCTTACATTATTTTCTGTAATTAATGAGATTATTGAATTTCCATGCTAATAAAGCATGGCAAGGAGTCTGAAAACAACTTCTCTTTGAACACTTTGGAACGACTCCTTTGTGTTATTTCCCCTTCACCTTTGAGGAGACCCTTTAAAAATTTAAAAAATAACAAAGCTTTGTGCAAAGCTCTCCTGTGCTCTTAGGAGTCAGCACAATGTAAGGACATTGACGTCTATGTGTTGCCAGGAGGTGAAGACCTGTGTAAATGTTCATGAAAGCCGTTTCCAAGCTATTAATCTCTGATAATGTTTCTTGATGAATGTGAGAGCTTCACTTAGCTGCTTGTGTATCATTTTTTGACAGTTCTCCATCGACACTTATGCTGCCGGCCTGCAGGAAGGGCTCTTTCTAGACAGAAGAGTCAGTCACTTAAGTCATTCCCTTCTGAACCCTTTTTTTTTCCAGTGATGTTCCCATTTAACATGGGCTCCATTCTCTCCAGGGCAAGAACAGATGACAGCCTCTGTAGAAGTTTGGTGTGGAGGTGGAATGTGGCAGTCACTGAGGGTAGTGTTTAGTGGTGAGCCCAGTTAAGGTCCTTCACAAATAAGTATGCCACTTGTGCACTGAACTGCAATGATTAGATTGCATGTTAGACAGTTGAGTGTGGTTGATATGTTCAAAAAAAAAAAAAAAGCTGCTTTTTTGTCCAGGAGATTTAGTTAACACACAGGACTGAAAGCCAAGAGACCACCAAGGTTCTGACTGCAGTTCTACTTCAGTCTTCCTGCTTGAGCTTGGCCAAGTCATTTGACCTCTGTCTTAATTCTGTTCACTGTAAAATGAGGCACACAAAGGCCTTTTGAAACTAAATCTGTGTAGGTTTGTAAAATTTGTGATCTTCCAGGAGAAGGTGCTATATAAATATGAAAAACCATATGCCTGCATATCGGAGAGCATTTGGAGAATGATTACATCATCTCACAGTTGGTTTTTCCTACACTAATGCTGTCTCTGGTCTTTTATAGACTTTTCCTGCTACTCAGCCTCTTTTAAGGTTTCTAACTTGCATCTGTTTCCTTGAGTTGTGGGAGCATTTTGAAAGCCTCAGATGACAGGCACTTTATAAATGACAGGTTTCAGAGGTAGCCGTGTTAGTCTGTTTCACCAAAAACAACGAGGAGTCAAGTGGCACCTTAAAGACTAACAATTTCATTATCGCTTAAGCTTTTGTGTATCTTGCAACTATGAAAGCTTATGCCCAAATAAAAATTGTTAGTCTGCAAGGTTCCACCAGACTCCTTGTTGCTTTTACTTCATAAATTGAGACCGTAGCTATGAATTTTGGAAGGTCCTTATTTTGTTTTCTGTCTTTCCACTTTATTATTATAATGATTATTATTATTTATTGGGAAAGTGTTGGCAGTGGGCTCAATAAAATACAATAGATATAGGAGGACCTGACTTGCTGAATAGCCAATAACAGTTCAGACCCAAAGTGTGGGGAGTTTCTATTTCAGAGCCCGGCAAGTGGGGGTTTTCATGAACGATGTGTAATGGCCTTTTTTTCCTCAGTTGTTTGCAATGTTGTTTTAGCTGTGTTGGTTCCTGGGTGTTAGAGAGACAAGGTGGGTGAGGTGAATCTTTTATTAGACTGACTTCTGTTGGTGGACAGCACAAACTGCACAGAGTTCTTCTTCAGGTCTGGGAAAAGAAATCAGACTGCTGGAGTCTATGTCTACACTGCAATGCAAGCCTGTACTTGAGAATCAAGCCTGGTTTTGAGCCTAAGTTCAAGGTTAATCATCTTCACGGCAATTGTGCTGACTCAGGGCTTCCACACCCCTACAATGACAGGGTGTGAGGTCAAGCTGGCACCCGGAGTCTAAGCTATATCTAGCCACAGTCCAGCCTGATTCTGATCTCAGGAGTCTTCCACAATTCCATGGGACAGCCTTCTTAGTCCTGTCTATCCCCAAGACCTCCAGTCCGCTATAATGTAAACAGAAGCCCCCTCCCCTGACACACACTTGGTAAATAGCAGTAGCTCAGGTCAGTGGTCTCACAGTCTGTTCTGATCACCAATCTGCAGGCACAATGGCACAGAGCCTCCTAGGAATGAGCTGACGGAGACTTTTGCAAAGCAAGCTCCTTCCTGGTAACATGCAGTAAAATTCCCACCATCTGAGGGAGAGAGTGGACACATTTTGGGGCACAGGATGCCAGGGACTCTGGGATATGGTTAGCGTGAGTCAGGTCTGCACACTCGTGTATGGATGCAGAGCCCTCTAGGCTTAAGCATGGGTTTAAAAAGTTCTGACATACAGTTTAAATACAGTGTAGATGCTCAAGCCCAGAGCTCCCTAACAAAGGTCAGCTGACATACATTCCATTGACTCTGGGCTCACGTTGCCTTGTAGCAGTACTCTGCGCATAATATGAGCTGAGACAGATAATTATGCCCAAGGTCTGGTCTACGCTACACAGTTAGGTCATCCCAAGGCAGCTTATGTCAACCTATCTGTGAAAATGTCTTTATTTAAATTTGGCGTCTGCTCACATAAGTGCCTCTCTATGCTGAGTTAGTAACACCACCTTCCCGAGCGTCATGGTACAGAGTCATGGTTGATGTAAGGAGGTCAGTGCAAAGTAGACACTGCACTGCTTTTCGCAGGTGTTTCTGGACTCCAGGAGACATCCCACAATGCTCCACACCGACAGTACAAATGATTCAAGTGTTCTTGGTGAGGATGCCCACCACCAACACAAACACACACACATACAAGCAGGTTAATAACTGTGGTGTCTGAGGCTGAAGTAAGTTAGGTCAGCATAATGTTGTAGTGTAGACATGGCCTAAGGCACAGCAAACATTGTAGAAGGACACTTGTGAGGGAGTGGCCCAGGAGAGTTAGATTGTTATATAAAATGGTTTGAAGCAGGGAGGGGAGATTAAGGACTGGCAGGCAGACATGTATTACTGATTGCTGTAATGAAGCATGAAACCAGTGTTATGTTCATGTTTTGGGGGCAGTCTAGCGGGGTTATGAATTTAAGATCCCGGACTCGCCTTTCCAAGGGAGTTTATTATTTTCCTTTGTGGATGAGTAATGAAAGATAGGATCGTTTTGTGAAACGTGTTGGCACACAAACAATATGGTGTTCTTGGCTCTCATCGTTTTTCTGTGTGAGTTCATTCCAGAGCAGGATGACTGTCTGGTTGTACCCACGCTCTTCTCACTGAGGCAGTTGATGCACTGGATAAGGTATAGCATGTCTTATGACAGGCAAGTGTCCGGCCCATGAATCTTGAAAGGTACATTATACGAGATATTTATCATCCAGTAAAAGATACTGCCTCACACTCCTTGTCTTTTTTTTGCAGGTGATTTATCATTAGTAGGTTTCCCATGAGCTCTTTTATGTCAAAATTTCCAATTTTCTGACATTTTCTAAGCAGATCTACATAGGCCACAGTGCCCAATCCTGCAGCATTACTAGTATATAGACCACCAGTCTGAGACAGAAAAGACATGGGAACAATTCCCAGCTCAGCCATTGGACTGCTGGGAGGCTTTAGCTGTCACAGAATGTGGGAGTTACCAGGCCCTGCACCCCATCTGCAATCAGATCTGACTCTCATTCAGTAGGTAAAACAGAAGGTGTATTAGTGGGCAGGGACATAGCATAGAAAAGAATGATCCACGCAGAAACCCTAGGCAGTCAGTACAATCCGTCTTGGTTAGGGGACCCATATGGGTCCCTGAGCCTGGACCCTGGCCTTCCTTCCTCTCTCTCCAGCCAGACGAGACTTCCGAACTCAACTGCCTAGTCCAATTCAAACCGGTCAGGCCCCTCCTCCTTCCTTTGTCCTGTTTCGCAGGGAAAAAAAGTTTCACCTTGTTGCCTGGGTTACAAATGGCATGGAGGACCATTGCCTATATGCGAGAAGTCATCACACTGACACTCCCATCAATGACTATGCACTGAGGCTGTGCCTAGGGAAACTGAGGCACCCACCTCATGTTACGACAGGACAGTAGGAAATGCGTGCATCCTAATCATGGGAATAAAATCCTTACACACCTCACTTTGTCATACCTTGGACAAGTCATGTCCTTGCCCCATGCCTCATGTGTAAATTGGAATAATGACACTTGTCTCCTGTGTGAAGCACTTTTAAATATATTGATGAAAAGTTCTTGTGATTTTTATATTAGTTCCCTTTCTTTCTTTCTTTCTTTCTTTCTTTCTTTCTTTCTTTGTGATAGCTAAGGAATGTAGTACTACAGGTTGAACCTCTGTCATTTAGTACCCTTGGGACCTGACTGGTGCCAGACTAGAGAATTTGCCTGATCACGGGAGGACAATATTGTCTAGCACATTACCAACATTTCCAATGCTTATTGGGCTCAAAGAAGACATTTGGGGTAAAGTACAGCTAAATAACAGCACAGAACACTGAGAGCCAGGAGTGGTGGCTGCAATCAAACTTTATGGGACCACAGAAAACTTGATAAGTGGTCATCCAGCTAACTAAAATCATGTTGAATTATGGATGATAGCATTCCAGATTAGAGATGCTCAACCTGTAGTTGCATGCCTTTCTCCAAATGTTTTTTTTCTGTTATTAAAATTGCAGAATGTTGTACAGCCAAAGCAAATTACATTGCTGTCTTTTCCCTTCTCAGTGTTCTCAACTACCTGACTTCCTGGCAGTGATCAGATATTTTTGCACTGCACCCTGTGATTTCTTTCTGCAGTTGCTCATATAGTTTTATCTTAATATAAATTGAACTGCTTAAGTGATAATCTAGCCATCAGCAAACTGCTGTATTTATCTTTCAGCTTGTTAGAATTATTAACAAATATCAAGATCAGAGGCACCAATGCCATCTTTTAAAAAAGCTGAGCTGAAATAGCAAGTTCTGCTTCTTGAGAATTGTATAGTTTTGCATTTCAGCTAATAAGACTTAACTTGCTGTGAAATTACATCACCTGCCATGCACTGTCTCAGAAGTGTAGCATATGGCTTCCAAAAGAAGTGCTCATCCTTATGAAATGTCATTTTAATATTCCCAATAAAATGGCAAAATTCATGCTGGTTGGAACTCTACCAGGGATGGATTTGCAGCATAGTGTCAAATATTTTGGGACTTTTTTTCTAATTAATATCCTGGAGATTAAGGAAAGTCATGGTTATCGACTCTTTTTGTGGATACAAACTAACACAGCTACCCCTCTGATAGTTATCAACTGAGCGGCCATGGTTTTGTTTCCTATCAAGCTCATGTAGACTGGAGATGCCAGCATCGAACAAGTAAACTGAGCAAAGCCCTGCCACACATCATGTCACCTGAGGATGGGAAGATCCCCATGATGCAGTACAGAGTGTCCAAATGTTATGGAGGTCGGGGGAGAGATTTGATCAAGATAAAGCAGAATTCTGAGCTAAGGTGATTAACTTTAACTTTAGTTCCAGAATTGTTAGGTAACGACTGATTTTACCTGTGCTAAGCGCAGGTAGTGGATATAAGAAGCAAGAGGAGGCAATAGCTCCCCTGGGTCTTAGTGCTCAACCACTCCTGTCCCCCTATTCCTAAAATCTTTGGAAACATATTTTAACATAAACATATCATGAAATTTCATAAATGTGTCTCGTTATGAAAATCACACAAAATAATATAGTGTTCTCTTTTTCTAAAGGCAATGAACTCTCTTATGAACACACTAAACTGCTCTGACTGATTAATTCAAATAACGTCTTTCTTTCAGTGAGTTTAAATATGTAGTGATCTGGAATGATTTTGAAGATTTAAGAATATATGTCAAAAATAAAATCAGCTTACAATACCAAAGAAAAGGTAAAACAGAGAAGAGCTGTATCATGTACAGTAGACCCCCAACTTACATGGAGGTTGTGTTCTTGCACAACCCTGTGTAAGTCAAATTTCATGTTGCTTGGGGAGCCAGGAAACTGACCAGTGCAGCAGCGCTAGTCAGTTTCCCCACTTCTGTCAGTGGCAGGCAGCTGAGAACCTGACTCTGGGCTGCCCACCCCTCACAGGAGAGGGGAAACTGACCAGCTTCTGCCCAGCTGCTATCCTGACAGCAGCTAGAAAATTGACCAGAACAGCAGCTGGTCAGTTTCCTCAATCCTCTCAGTGGCAGGGAGCTAGCACCTGGCTCTAGGCTGCCCGCCATGCGCTGGTCAGCTTTTTGGCTCCCTGGAGTCAGGCTCCAGTTCCCCACCGCTCAGAGGTGCATTAACCTGAGATATGCACAACTCAACTGCACATATCTTGAGATTCTACCATATTCCATAATATTTAGTAGTGTATTCAGCAGGACAACCAATGTCCTTATTATAAAGCTTTTGCAAATAAATCTCTGACGAACATCTGGGTGTATCACAAAACCTGTCACTGACATTTTTGATTCACAAATGTAATGCTTTTAATTAAGTACCTTCTGCATGGCCAGTCTTCACAATCTGGCGTGCAGTGGAAAACATGCTCCATTTTCTTTAAACAGAAATTTTAGAAGAGTGTTTTTTCCCCCAATGTTCTTTGTTGCATTTGGGTTCAGGGATTTGGCTGGAATGGGTGAGCAGAGAGAAGAGAGAGACAGTGGGGAGGGGTTGGGAAAGTGGGGAGGGGGTGGGCCCGGGCAGAGCAGGAGCTGGATATGAGCCGGGCCCTTGGCTGATGAGCTTGCTTCCCCAAGCAGCAGCTTCACCCACCACCCATGGTGACAAGGCTGTGGTACCCCCATAGCTACTGTATAAAAACCCTGAATTGGATGGGTAGATGGGTAACTTCTGTCACTAAGGCCCTCTGAAGGTAATGATCCGTCAATAACAAGGCTTATGCTCTTATTAGCGTAAAGGTATCACCAGGGAACTGTGTAGCCTGCAGAACATAAAGGGATAACCTGGTTACCTGCTGATGGCCAGGCATGTGGAAGGGGCAGGCCTGCCGATGGAGGCAGGGGAGGCAGTTGCCCTGGGGCCTGGCATTTCAAAGGGGCACAGAGCTCTGGGCCCCTTTAAAGTGCAGTGGCAGCTGTGCTTGTCCACTGCACATGGCTCTGAAGGAGGAGTGGGAGCCCAACACCATGGTCCAGGTGGTGTTAAGAGCTGGCTGTTGTAGGCCCTTCCTCTATGCCCGCCCCCCATGTGGGGAGTGGAGTTGGGTCCCCTCCTCCCACCTTACACTGAGACCCACAGGGGCTGTCAGCCCCACTGGAAAGATTTTCATGTCTTCCAGTTGAACAGGGGGAGGAAAATGTGATCCATAGACTGACAGAAAACAGGGACTGAAAAGAGGCTGTGGCAGTCTGATGTGTCTCTTCAGGTTGGTGACTCATCCTTTCTGCTGTCCGCTACCCCCCAGTAAAACATGAGATCTCAATACATTTCTGCACTGCTTATGGGAAGAAACCCTGATTAAAAATTGTCCTTGTGAGTTTACCAAGGACTCTTGTACGCATAAATTGATTTAATGGCTGTAAGTATTAACACTGTGAATAAGTGGGATTTGCAAGTGCATAAGAACTTTTTCCAGGTATGAAATTGTAAAGCAGCGTACCAGATCTGTGGCAGCAAGTCATACCGATAACACAGCCACCAGCTAAGCTATGCACTCACAGCAGGGGTGGCAGAGACCTTGGGAGCTTCTGGTTTTCAGATAACAAAAGATCTCCATTTGTTGTGGTGTATCCAGGTCAATATCCTTTAATTTAGGCAGCCTCTAGACGCTGGTTTATTAGATACTGAAGAGGGCCCTCCCACATTCTTGGTTTATTTCGGGCAATTTCATGCGGCTAGAATATTTAAACATCATGCATTTCATGATTGCAGCTATTTAAATTTGAAATTTAATGGTGGTGTAATTGTAAGGGTCTGACCCAAAGAGGAGTTGTGAGTGGAAGGTCTCAAGGTTATGGAAGTGGGGATTGTGGTACCGCCAACCTTACTTCTGCGCTGTTGGTGGTAGCACTTCCTTCATAGCACAGCAGCTAGAGAGCTTGGACCGCTGGCCAGGAGCTCATCTCTGAAGTCAGACATATCACCAGCAGCACGGAAGTAGAATGGCATGATATGGTCTTTCCACCCCATATTTCTGCACTGCTGTCTTCAGGAGAGCTGGAAGCTCAGTCCGTAGCTGCCACTCTCCATCTGCGCTGCTCTGAAGGCAGTGCAGAAATAAGGGTGGAAATACCATGACCCTGTTTAAAATAACCTTATGATCTCCCTGGAATAGCCTTTTGGATCAGGCCACCAATTTGAAAAATGCTGGTCTCCTGCTGTGAAATCTATATTGGATAGAGTAAAAGCACACAAAATACCAGATTTCACACAATGAGACCAGACTTCATGATCCATGATGCATTTTTCATGGCCGTGAACTTGGTAGGGCTCTGATAATAAGGTAAGACAATAAAAGAATAATGTGAAAGACCACCCCGTGCTTTGTTGAAAATAGATTATGAATATAAATATGCATAACTCAGTGAGGCTTTGAACAAGATATGTCTTTCAATAGTATAATCTGCTGGATCTGCAAATTCTATATTTGTGTGTGTCATTTTTGTAGTGGAAGTTAGAGGTATTGTCTTCATATTTGTGTTGCAAATGTTTGTCTCTGTGAAGACCTCAACAGGAGGTGTGGCTACCCTGTCCTGAGAGTATGGCTTGTGAGGGGACAGTAATACTTTAATGGGAGACAATCCACATCTGAAGAACTTTGCCGTCCACAGTCAAACCAGTTAGTAGGCAATGGCTACCTGCCTTAAAAAAGACATGGTCAGGTGATTTCATTCATGTGAAGATCTCCATCTTTTACGCAGAGAACAAATGGGCTTCCCTCCACAGACGAAAAGTAAACAGAGGGCCCAGGCAGGTCATTCATCTTTGCTTTCCATCCTGCTTTGGAAATTGTCTGATATGCCCTAAGAAAGACAGAGAACTTTACTGGTGACCCACGTCAGAATGAGATCATTGCTGTCCTGAAGATTTCACATGATATAACTGTTAAAAGTAAGAAATCACAAGAATAGAATTAGCTATGAATTTTCTCTTTTGTTTGATTCAGTAACTCATTTTGATCTGCCTTTTTCTTAGGACCACTTAAATCCTGTTGCTTTGCTTAATAAAAACTGCTTTGTTTATAATCAAGCCTAGTGTAAATTGCTACTAACTGGGAGGGCTAACATTGTGCGCATCTCTCTTTCATTGATAAAGGGGAGCTTACCTAATGAACCCTCCCTGTGCAAATCTTCTGCACACAGAGAGACAGAAAGATTAATTTGGGGGTTTGATCCCTTCTGGGGGTTGATTTCCCGGGTGCTGTGCCTTAGAACTGCATCCACTCAGAGTTGTGGTTAAACAGTGACTGCATTGCTCTGCAGGGGGGCCATATCTCCAACTCTATGCCTTGGCTGGAGGAGACCAGAGGATCTAGCTCAGCAGGACAGGGTGGTGGGGAGCACCAGAGTGCAAGAAAGTGGGTGTCAGTGGTATGATCAGCACACCAGGGAACATCCCAAGGGGTCTTCTGTGACCTCACCCCATCACAAATAACCCTAACTAAGATGAAAACTCACCTCCTAACTAGGCAGAATCATCAGGAAGTCTTTGGTTAGAGATGCCTGCATCTGCAAATAGTTTCCTCTTGTCTGCCCAAACCTAGACTAATCCATAGTACTAAAGCCATGTGGAGTGTGGGAAATCTCTTTTGTGGGCTTTTGAAATTTAAAAAAAAAATCACATTAGGAGCAAGTCCTTACATTTTTCAAAATTCTCGTTGAAAAACAATCGCTTAGGGCCACGCGAAAGTCTTCCTTTTGATAAAACCGAAGTAGTTAGTCTCTATTTCAACTTTCCAAGTGTGTGCATTAGATTATACTCTGTCTATAATGCTAACTGAAAAAGGTTGAAAATAAAAAGTCATTGCAAAAGAAAACACTGAGATGTTACACTCCAAAAATGTCAAAATGGTGTTTCAATATTGTGGGAGAGTTCCCCTCACCTCTTTTTTTGCACTCAGCTGTAACTTTGATGAAATCCGCATGATTTTGGGAAGCTTTTCAATCTTTTCACCATTGGAAATGGTTCTATCAAAGATTTTCTGACCAGCTGTATCTCCAGCTTGCCTTTGCCCTTCTGTAGTCTTAACCTTCACTTTGCTCTCATCAGCCATTGCTTCAGTTGGAGGAAAACACATGCAGGTGGCCACCTGCTGCAACCTCTTCTTCACAGAGCTGTATAAACCTTTCCCTTTATACCAAAACCACTCTTGGAGCAAAACCCTGGGATAAAAAACAATCTACTTTTGGAAGCACCTAAAGATTCTGTCTTTTTCTAACCTAGTAGCTAGGGTTCTCTCTGTGGCATACCTAACTTCCTCTCAACCCTTTCACCTTTCCTCTCTTCTTATTAAAGTCTGTCAGAAGATTGTGAGGAGAACTATGAGGAATTACAGCGATTTTTATGATTTTTTTTCTTTCAATTGTTGACCAGCTTTTAGAATGTCATACCAGGAGAAAGAAGTTAAGCTTTGTTGGGGGAAAAAAAAAAAGAGAGAGAAAAATTAATTAGGACAATAAGATAACAGAGCTCCCGCTCACGGTGTTTTTATGCATATAGGAAGTTAAGTGATGTTCTTGTGTATGATTCTTCCAGCTTATTATTAATAAAGTTAGTTCAACACTGGTTCTCATTAGTTATTTCTCACCTTGCTGCATTTTCCTAAGTTAAAGGTGCAATGCTGATGGGCAATTGGCCAGCCTTAGAGTAGGTAAAAGACTGAATTTTAAAAAAACACATTCAAATAGCCAGGTGCTTGTCACATCCTTCACAGCCCACCTCCAACTGTGTTAGTGAAAATCCCCACCTGGACTATGATTTCACTCTTACTACATCAGACTTTTTACCATCACAGACAACATAATAGCTTGTGCATTACACTTTGCAATTGATACACAGCCTCTATGTATGGCAGGAAAAAATCTCTTTGGCAATGACATCTATGTACAAGTTGCACCTCCCAGGTCTGGCTCCTTTAGGCCCCAAGAGGCCCTGAACTAGGGAATTTGCCGGACCAGAGGACGTCAGGGCTCTGGGCTTACCTGGGGGGCCGCCACTCTTGGCCGCCACCCAGTCCCTGCGGGGCTCTGCTCATGATGAGACTCCCTGCTGCCAGGCTGCCAACCAAGCTCCTTGACTCTAGCCTGGCTCCCTGCTGTGGGGCTTCCTGAGTCTGATGTGGCTGCTCTCCAACCCTAGCCAGGCTCCCTGATGTGGGACTTCCTGACCCCTGCCTGGCTCACTGTCACAGGGCTGCCAACTCCCCAACACAGTGGGGCTCCCTGCCCAAGTCCAGTTCCCTGTCACTCTAGGGCTCCCCACCACTGGGCTGCCAGCCCAGCCTGGGCCTCTCCCCACCACCGCTGGGCTGTTGGCAGGGCTCCCATGCCACACTTCTCCCCACCTTCTTGGGGCTGTTGACAGGGATCCCTAGCTCAGCCTGGCTGGCTCCCCACTGCTATGGGGCTGCCAGGGCTCCCCACCCTCAACAGGGCTCCCTGCAGTGGGGCTCTCAGACCCCAGCCAGCTCCCTGCAGCAGGGCTGCAAGGTAGGCAGAGGGAGGCTCCCTAATCCTGGCCTAGCTCCCCACTGCTTCAAGGCAACCAGCTAGGCTCTCCAAAGTGGGGTGGGGTTCCATCCCCAAGCAGGGCTCTGCTCCAGCTCAGCAGCCAGACCACCTCAGGCAGCTGTGGCTCTCTGGTCCAAGTGCTTCCTGGTCCAACTGCATCTGAGGTCCTGCCAGACAAGAGAGTGCCAGACAAGAGTGTTTCACTTTGTACCTCAGTAACACGGCATAAATAGTAAGAATCATTAAAAATATGGCAGGCTGTGCAAGAGGCTGAAGTGATGGAAGCTCTCTTGCTTGGGACATGTTACACTTACCTGGACAAACACTAAATGATCTTCTATAGGGAAATGTATTGCTAAGGGAGGCAGACTGAATAATCTGAAGGGGCTTTTTTGTCTTTGATTTCTATAATTATACTACAAAACCTGGGTGCAGCTGTAAAATACTGCCACTGTGTGTTGCCATGACAACTAGCACCATTTTAATTGGGCTGATGATGAAAGTCAAATTCTGGCATCCGATGTAATAATGATGAAGAGGACAAGGATGCTACAAGGCTCTTATATAGCACTTGTCATCTGCAGATCTCAAAGCACTTTGCAAAAGAGGTCAGAATCATTAGCCCATCCTGCAGTGCGGAAGTTGAGATATGGGGTGGGGAGGGGAGCTGCTCAAGGTCACACCACAGAGCCACACTCAGCTCCTGTTGAAGGTTAAGGGGGTTCAGGTACATATCTCAAAGCAAGATTTAGCTCTTTTTGTCCTAGGAATAGCTACTCTGCTTATCTGCACTATAACATACCAACATGACAAACATCTTTTTCATATGACAGCATCAGGGAAATGTTAACTTAACCTGATGTCGGAGATCAAGGTGAAGATAACTGTATGGGGATTTGTGTGTGTGTGTGTGTGTGTGTGTGTGTGTGGTATAGGTACAGATAAGGATATTGCTGGGTATTGAATAATCTCCTTTTACTGGATTTCTTTTACAGTGATTTCACTAGCATGTGCTTTCTTTAACAAACAATTGATCTTTGGGTCCACTTTGTAAGTGCAGGCAGTAATCAACACCCTCCCCCGAGCAGAGCTCTGCAAGAGATACCACAGCTTTCAGGTAGCCAGTTTCTCCACCTTACACTGACTGATTCCACATTGTATAAAGTGTGAAACTTTCTTTTTGAATGCAATGCTCCTTTTGCTGAGCAAATAATGTGTGAACCAATCCTGAGTTTCTTCAGATATACATGGGTTTAATATAGCAGGTTTCTCCAGGCACAACTGAGAGAGCCGAGCCAGGAGAAACTGTTTAAAACAGGACAACTTACAGCCTAAGTCTGGGGGTCCTCCACTATATGGCACACCAAACCAGTCACAAAGAGCACCTCCTTTGCCACTCTAGCCAGCAAGAAGTCACCCAAGTAATCCTCTCCGACACTCCAGCTTCCCTTGTGCCACAACCAGTAACTCTCTTCACAGAGATGACAGGTTATTAAAACGAATCTTACCAAATCCACTCAGGTAAGGACCAGCCACCCTCCCAGGTCAATATATACTTAGATCTTACCCAAAGAGCACACTGTGCTAATCCTTTAGAATCTAATATCTAAAGAGGCTGGAAATAGGCGACAGGGAATTGATCACTTGATGGTTACCTGTTCTGTTCATTCCCTCTGGGGCAACTGGCTTTGGGCACTGTCAGAAGACAGAATACTGGGCTTGATGGAGCTCTGGCCTGACCCAGTATGGCTGCTGTTATGTTCTTATAGATTTATTGAACGAAAGAAAGAAAGAAAGAGGGTCAGTCTCTAGAATACCTCTTTTGTTAGAACAAAAAGCAGTCAAGTAGCACTTTAAAGACTAACAAAAAAGTTTATTAGGTGAGCTTTCGTAGGACAGACCCACTTCTTCAGACCATAGCCAGACCAGAACAGACTCAATATTTAAGGCACAGAGAACCAAAAACACTAAGCAAGGAGGACAAATCAGAAAAAGATAATCAAGGTGAGCAAATCAGAAAGTGGAAGGGTGGGGGGGAGGTCAAGAATTAGATTAAGCCAAGTATGCAGACAGGCCCCTATAGTGACTCAGAAAGTTCCAGTCCGGGTTTAAACCATGTGTTAACGTGCCGAATTTGAATATAAAAGCCAGCTCGGCTGCTTCACTTTGAAGAATGGTGCGAAAATTCTTTTTCAGTAACACACATACCTTTAGGTCATTGACAGAATGCCCTATTCCATTAAAATGTTGACTAACTGGTTTGTGGATCTGGAGTGTTTTGATGTCTGTTTTGTGCCCATTGACCCTTTGTCTAAGGGAGTTAGAAGTCTGTCCAATATACAAAGCACCTGGGCATTGTTGGCACATGATGGCATATATGATGTTAGTAGAGGAGCATGAGAAAGTGCCCGTGATTCTGTGACTAACCTGGTTAGGTCCAGTGATGGTATTTCCAGAGGAGATATGTGGACAAAGCTGGCAGCGGGCTTTGTTGCAGGGAAAGGTTCCAGGACTGGTATTCCTGGGGTATAGACTGTGGCTGTTAGTGAGGATCCTCATGAGGTTGGGAGGTTGTCTGTAGGAGAGAACAGGCATGTCACCCAGGGCCTTCTGGAGTGTGGCATCCTGATTAAGGATAGGTTGTAGGTCTTTAATAATTCATTGCAGTGGTCTGAGTTGGGGGCTGTAGGTGATGACCAGTGGTGTTCTGTTCTGTTCTTTTGTTAGGATGGGTCAGCAATCCTCTCCGGCTCAGTTCATAGCAGAGATATTCCTGAAGTGATGAGCTGGACTGAAGACTGAGGACTGAAGATGAAATGAAGGAACCTCAGGGTCCACTCTATAGCCTGGCCCATGCAGAAGGAAATCCATTGTTGCTCCTGTGCGGGGAAATGGAACCTGGCTGTGAGCAGGTCACCTGTCCATGCCCCCTTCTGGGGCATCCTGTCATTGGCAATCTCCCAGAATGCACATCCACAGCCAAATCCCACAGACATGGATTGGAGTGAAGTGCTGCTTCACTGGGCACCATGCTTGCCATTGTAGTCTCCCAGAAGCTACCATTTCAGTACAAGCACAGGGCTCAGATTTATAATTCCACCTGTAAAAACGTTACAAACATACAAGCAGCATAAACAGGTTTAGTGAATCACCAGCTTTCATTGGACACATTATTTGGCCCACTTGGCAGTGGTTGCAATACTGTTCTCAGGTTCAATTTAAAACCCATCAACATCACAATGGGTTCTGAGCCCTATCCAGAATCACAAGCAACCTGGCAGTGCTCAGTATACCCATCCCCTATAGTTCAGGTTAGGTAGGAGAGGTGGGGGCTCTGCTCTTTTGCAACATAGGTTCATGGGTATGGAAATGGTTGAGAACCACTGGTCTTGTGTGTTTGTCTTGAAAACACTTACTAAGTAGCATGAATGTATAAAACTATGCACAGAATGCCTGACCAAACAATTCACTTCTCCTGTTAGGGTTAGGGTTATCACGAGAATCACATAATTTTGTTTCTGCCCTCTGACTGGATGCTGGAAGTATTTAAAGGAAGACTAGCTAACTATGAATGCAACAGTGCTTACACACCCAGTGTGAATTGTTAGATGACATCTTTATTCTTAGTAAAATTTACGGCATTTTTGGTATTTGTTATTACTATTGTGAAGTTGCTGAAATACTCATAAATAAAAAATATCATGACTCTCAGAAAATTAAAACAACAAAAACTCAGCCCCCTTATTTGTAAAACACAATCATTAATCAGGGTGGCTGGTTTTGGTTGGTTAGCTGGTTTTTTATTTGGGGGGATTCTTTGTTTGTTTCTTTGTTTGGGTTTTTTGTTTTTGTTTTTTAGAAATCGATCAGCGCAAATATTATGTCCCACAAAAATCTTTCCTCCATCCTTCTCCCCAGCCTTTTTCTCCAGGTGGGTCACAGCAACATTCTAGAATCTGACTTGTGCTTTGGCTGTAATTCTCTTCTCACAATGTTATATTTTGGAGATTAGGGCAGCATGTCCAATATGATTTAGTTCACAAGTCTGATTGTCGCATTTCTATTCCCAGTACACTGAGAGATAGGCCTCCTGGAAACTGACCGCTTCATTCCAAGCAGCTAGGCTTCAATGCTGCACACCACAAGTGTGGGACCCTGTTTATATAAGTGCATGGGGAAAGTGTCAAATAGGTCCAGGAGTGCAAGCGTAACCCACATACATAATAGGGAGCTATCTCATTAAGAGACTCAGCATGGAGATAGGAATGAGCTGTATCTGGGTCACTGTTGGTAGGCAGATTTAGCATTCCACACCCAGAAGCTTCTGGAATTGGTTGTGTTAGTTTTGGGGTTTGCTCCAACAAGTTCTCTTTCTGTTGCTTATGTCAGACTCCTCCAAGAGAGCAAGCAGTAAGGGTAGTGGCTGTACTAAAGGGCCATGTGTCCTGTGTGAGCTGGGAGAAGCTGAGCCAGGAGCAGAAAGCAAGCTGTTGTTCCTCAATCTGAAGCATTTTGCAGCAGGTTAGTGATGTTGTTAACCCTCTAACAGGGACACATGAGCAATGTCAATTGTAAAAAAGGGAAACTGGGAGGAAAAAAATAAGCATTTTTGTTATAACTGTAGGCTTTTAAAGTTATTTTGATTTTAGCCAAACTGTTTAAGTAAGCTTTCTCATCTCCTATGGTTCTCCAACTTTTCTTTATATGTAGTGATGGGGAAAGTGTCACATATTTCGTTACTCCAATATCATAGAATCCTAGAATCCTAGAGCTGGAAGGGACTTCAGGAGGGCTTTGATTCCAGCCCTCTGCCCAAAGCAGGATCAACCCTAACTAAATCATCCCAGCCAGAACTTTGTCAAGCCAGGACTGAAAAACCTGTAGGGGTGGAGATTCCACCACCTCTCTAGGTAACGCATTGCAGTGCTTCACCACCCTTCTGGTGAAATAGGTTTTTCCTAATAGCCAACCTACACCTCCCTCTCCGTAACTTCAGACTATTGCTCCTTGTTCTACCATCAGTCACTACTGAGAATAACCTCTCTCCATCTTCTTTAGAGCCCCACTTCAGGAAGTTGAAGGCTGCTGTCAAATCACCCCTCACTCTTCTCTTCTGCAATGTAAATAAACCCAGATCCCTCAGCCTCTTCTCATAGGTCATGTGCTCCAGCCCCCTGATTATTTTCGTTGCCCTCCGCTGGATCTGCTCCAAGGAATCCTCATCTTTTCCATACTGGGGAGCCCAGAACTGGACACAATACTCCAGATTATCTGTTTTTATATTTGCCTTGTAACAGTGTTTTCTTTAAATCTATATACTTGTGACTTGAATGTGTGACTGGTTAATCTGTTAGCTGACTGGCTAGCAAGAATCCACAACAGAGGAAGAGTCTGCATAGATTCCAACTGAAGTTTTCTACGAGTAAGTGGAGGGAAGATATTTTAGACTCAGCAAATTGCATAGCAAATTTGGTGATCAAAGCCACTGAATGAGACTTAGATGAACTAAACCTAAGCTCAGTTTCTTCTTGCTGTGCTTTGTGTGGCCTGAAGTGTTCAGTTTTTAATTAATTTTTTATGTCTATTGTAACCGTGAAGATAATGTCTGTGGGTTATAAAATCATCTACTTTTACAACATAGCTATTGTGTTTTCCTTCATCACATTATTTTCTAAAGTTATTTAATTATGTTCATTTTTTTAGTTCCTTTTGGGACTTGAACATGGGGAGGTTGACCCTGTGCACATCGGTGGCAGGTCATGTAGACAAGGATAGGCATTGTCTTCCCAAGTTTGCCTATATTCCCCATCTCCCAGCAAGGCTGGGGCCACAGTGCAGCAGTCTGGCACCCCAGCTGCCATGAGGGCTGGAACCATGGTGCAGCAGCCCCAGTCCTGCCGGTGGCACATAGAAATATTATTCAGCAAATGGATGGAGAAGATTAGAGGGAACATTGGTCTTCAGCTACTTTTTGTGTGAGTTTTTTTTAAGGCACTGGAGAAAGGCTGTGAAAGTGAAGTCTAACCCACCCAAGGTTGCATAAAGAAGCTTAACCCTGCAGTTCTGAGCACACTGCTGGCTAGCCCATGACCATACCACTCCTGCCTCCTAGCTTCGGAGGAAAGAATGTAGCTGACTTTCTAATTAGCACAACAGGATGGTATTTAAGACCCTGTCCCTTAAAATGCAGCCATTCTTCCCCCCACGCCATGCCTGTCTTTACTTGAGACTTCACTGGCTAAGAGAGGCATGATCAGAGTTCTTGAAGCTAATTACTGCCCATACCAGATTCCCCTCAGCATTTACCCATGTTTGCACCCATGCAAAGTCTCTGCTCACATTCCTGCCCTCCCTCCTGACCCATATCCAAGGACCTGCAGGAGCAAAACCTTCAAGAAATAGGAGGAAAAGAGGATAGGGCTCAGTAGGATGTGGGATTCAAGATACTTAGATTTGATTCCTGAATCAGTTGCAGACTGCCTGTCTGACCTTGGGGCAGCTGTTTCATCTACCTCGTGCTTCAGTTCCCCCTTCATTAAATGGGCTTCATATTAGCTCTCTTTCTGGCAGGGGTGCTGTGGTGACTCAGTCCACTAACAATTGCGAGAGATTCAGATTCTATGGTGCTAAAAGCCATGTCAGTATTGAAGGGCTATAGTGAATATAAATATATAGTTTTAAAAGATCCTGTGTATGTCTGGCCGCTAACTTATCAAGGTCTTTGTTAGATTCTGGGCCATGAAGACTTACAGCTGCCCCTGGATAAACAAAGTAAGAACAAGAGCAAACCTGAAGTCTGATTGTAGGGAGAAGTAGAGACATCTGACAAAAATTACACTGCAGCGGTAGCCCCTTCCTAGCAGTGATGCACAGACAAAGGTTGCAGAAGTCTCTGTGCTATTCAGATTTCTGCCGCAAGGACCATCTTTTCATTATATCTGGGTGCAGAGCAGAGCACTGGTGTTCTCCTGAGTACTGCCTTAAAATAATGCCCTCCCCAAGGCTCTTTCAAGGCACCAAACTCTTAAGGTGCATCTCCCCTCTGTGTTCTGACAGTGAGGGGCCTGGACCTTTATGGAAGGCACTTGTGCTGCTTTTGCTATTGGAATAGCTTTAGTCTTGGACATGCATAAAGCTTGACTAGAGGGCTGGATGTGCTAAACCATCTCAGACCTTCACCCAGCCCCTCACTATGCTTAATTATCCTCAAGCAGCCTTTGCAGACTGGCGCTGATATGGTTGCATGAATTTGGTGTTGGCAGAGTATCTGTCTCTGCTCCTCTTTGATCATTTTTACAAGTTCCTAGTGAAAGAACCTGACAGCTCAAGAGTCCGTATCCAACTGCTACTGTATTTATTATGCACCTTCTATCTACTGATTGTATTTCACAGCTCCTTCATGTTTGCGTCCCCCCATGGGGCTTTCCATGTGCAGCCACCTGTGTTTTGTTTGCAGTTCTCATGCGTTGTCAATAAAGTTGTTGAGTTTTTCAGAACATAATCTCATTCAACAAACAAGAGGGAGATCCGGCGGCATTTGGCTCTCATTTTGCTCTAGCAAAAAGCTGTGTATCAATGCAGTCAACACAGATTGATTTGATCTCTCCTACACTGTTTGCCACCAGTACTTGGAGTGGAACCCTCCTGAAGAGTGCATAATGATCAACACAGACTCATTGATCATCGCTGGTGCACATAGCAGCTGCTCTTCGTTGAACAGCAAACAAAATATTTAGTGGCTCTGCAGAGGGGAGGCTGGGTGAATAATGGATCAGTCATGACTATTTCTCTCGGGGGGCAGGTGTGCAAATTAAATTTCCTCTGGTTAATAGGGGCCCATTTCCCCAAACCACCACATATAACTGAAAAGAAGGCACCGGTTTATAAGCACAAGGATAAATAGCCATTTGAACAACTCACTGAGTGCTATGGTAGAACCTCCATCACATGAAATCTTTAAATCAGAACTGGATGACTCTTCACCACATATCCTCTAGTACATTCAGACAGTAAGTGCTAGCTACAGAAATTATTGGGCGAAAGTCTATGTCCTGTGTTATACAGGAAGTCAGACTAAATGATCATAGTGGTACCTTCAGGCCTTAAAGTCCATGAAAAATGTCTAGTTCATAATTTATTTGATAAAGAGACTGACCTATTGCATATTAGAGCTGTTTGGAAAATGAGGGGGTTTTTTCAGGGGAATTTTAGACTTCACTGAAAATGCAAAAGTCTGCTTAGCTTAGCAAAACGAAGACTGAGAAGGGACTTGATTACAGTGTATAAGTACCTTCACAGGAAGAAAATACAAAGTACTAAAGCTACCAGAGAAAGTCACATCAAGGACTAATGGTTAGACGCTGAAGCCAGGCAAATTCAAATTAGCAGCAAGTCACATCTCTTTCTAAGAGCGACAGTGATTAACCATTGGAACAAACTACTAAAGGAAAGTGGATGGGTTCTCTTTTTCTTGATGTCTTCCAATAAGGACTGGGCATCTTTCTGCAAGATGTACTTTAGTCAGAGCTAAGTTACTGGACTGTGGTCACTGGTAAAGCAACAGAGGGAGAGATTTACATGACTGTCAAACTCAATACAAGAGAAGCTGAGTAAAATGTAATGTGATACACAAGAGGCCAGACTGGAGGGTGTGGAAGTCCCTTCAGACTCTTTGAAACTGCACCTCACCTCTCAACAGAAAACCAGGAGATTTCAGGCCAGGCTTTTCAAAGGGGGGTAGGATTTGGGGTACCTCCATTTTTGGATGCCCAGCTTAAGATATCATAAAGGAACCTGATTTTTAGAAAGGGCTGGGCCCCTCCTCTGGAACTGAGGCCCTTTTAAGATAGTTGATAGGACATCCTCTGCCCATTCACCCAATCATTGTTGCAAATCCTGGAAATAGTTTCTTTATGGGTATGTCTACTACAGAGTTATTCCGGGATAGCTTATTCCTGAGTTATTATTTCCTAAATAAGTTATTCCAGAATAATGGATCCACACTACAGGGAAGCCCCAAAACAAGCAAAACTTATTCTAAAATAGCGTGTCCACACACAGCAGAGCCTATATCATATTAATATGTTTCCAGGGACTCTAATCCAAAATAGGCTTTGTCTACACAGCAGCGTCATTTTGGAATAAACTATTCTGGAATAGATTATTTTGAAATAGCCCCTATTCTGAAATATCACTTTTGGAGTACGTGTTATGCCTCGTGGAATGAGGTACGCAGAATTAGAAATAAGCCGTCCGCTATTTCAAAATTATTTCAACATAGCACTTTGGCTGTGTAGATGCTCACAAAGTTATTTCGGAATAGTGGCTATTAGACACACTCAAGTGACAGTGCCTCAGTGTGCACAAACAGAAGGATGGGAAGATGCCTGGTATATGCAACGCGGTGTTAGCAGCAAGGGCACACCATTCTCTGAAGCATCAGAAAATGATCCCTTCCAAAGACTGCATACCGGACTTCCTGGACCACTGTCCAATTCAGTGTAGCAAATGTGCTATGCATCAATTGTGAGCAACCTGCCGTCTGTGGGCCTCAGAAGGTCCTATGTGCTATGACACATGGGGGTCCTATGTGCTGCCCACATCCCCGCCTTTGACCCATCTCCCCAGTCCTTGCGCACTAGATGTCCTGCACTTACCAATTCCTCCTAGCACTTCTGGAACACAGTGAATTAGCAGATTTGCACCTCATCCCCACTCCTCCCCTTTCCTCCCTGATTTTGAATGCTGTGAATCAGCTGATTTGTGGCTCCCCAAAAATGCTGGGTTGGGGTGGGGAGGAGAAGGGATGAAGTGCCTGGGGAAGGAGGCAGGGAAGAAGCTGGTTGGGGGTTTGAAGGAAGGGGTATAGAGGGTGTGTGGCCTGCAGCAGAGGGGAGGGTTGAGTAGCCCCTGGCAATTGAGTGACATGCATTTTAAACGAGGACGCATGTGAGGTGCATCCTAATTGCACATGACATTGTGAGAGCTGTGCAGTCCCTCTGCTGCTTTGGGTTATTTTTGCTAGCAATTTAATTTGCCCCTAATAATGGATCGTGTGTATTAAATCCTGTTCTTGGACCCATGATTAGTGCACATGCCCCACTGCAATCTTGCGGCCCACCGAGGTGAAGGAGGGCCGCTCCTGCAGCCCACTCACTAGCCTTGGTTGTCCATCGCTGTTATATGCACTATTCCCCCCAACACTCACACAAGCACTTCCTTCGACAAGGTTTCCATGGAGATGGCAAAGTTACAGTGAAAAACACCTCTGTGCATTTTGTTTAAAAGTAGGTCAGTCTACAGGACAAAAAGACAGAGCACAGTTAAAAAGAGCTGATATGCGCTATTTCAGCCTGTGTCAAGCGTTTCGCTTCTACATACATAACCAACTTTCTCCCTGATGGTTAGACTACAACATACCATCCCAAGAGGCATCTGCTTCAGGGTCATCTAATACAGGAGCATCAGTCCAGATTACACTTCAATGCACAGAAATGTTTATCCTATTGGGGATACTTCTTATCAATCTACATATCTCTGTTTTTTATCTCTGCCTATAGCAAGAATATCTGAGTATTTATGCCACCAATTTTTAGACATGCCCAGTGCTGCAAAAAACCATATTTCTCTCAACATTTAGAATAACACTGGGGATTTATTTATCTTAAAGAGATTTGCTTTAGTAAGATTAAGGTGCCTCGCATCCTTCCACAAATTACAGAGCAGAACCCACAAGAATCTTAAAAGGACAGTACCCTTGCCCCATGGGATTAGCAGCTTGTTAGGACATTAGGAATTGCATAGTGAGTTCAGACTATAGATCCAATTCAAGTCTAATGTAAACTGGTGAAATTTCCCTGGTGTTGCCATCACTCAGTACAGGTGTGGATTTGGTCCTGTATATTGCTTTGGATCAGATTTATCCATGCTGCTAATCCAGGGATTTCACTGGTATTATGCCTGCAATGTCTTTATCTCATCTTGTCTTAGATACTTCTACTAAATCAATTAATGGGAGTTCTATACAGTATACGCCTGACTCCTTCACCTCTAGACACACAGGGCCAGCTCTTGAAAGTGAATTAGGCACTGCTTGGTTGAATGGAGCAATGCCTCATCCCTACACAACCTGCTGCCTGGCAGAATTTTTAGCCATGACACTATGGCTAGAATCAATGTATCTGCACTTGGCTTACTTGGCCATCCTTACTGAGGAAGGTCGATGGGAGAAACTATCCCGTCGACCTCCATTACTCCTTGTGTCTTGTGAGGTGTGTAGAAGTCAACTTTGTGCATTTCTACCAGACATGTAAAATCAAACCTCAGAAAATCAACCCTGAGTGAGTTGATCTTCCGGGCTAAAGTAGACAAAGCCTCAATTTGGCAGCTCCATGCTATTGCGATTCCTCATGGAGTCCAGGGGTTGGTAAGTGCCTAAGAAAGGGATTTTCAGAAATCAGACAGCAGAAATGGGAGCTACCTGAGATAGCCAGATATGAAGTGCTGGGGAAAGGGGTGAGGAGAAGAAAGGGGCTTAGACATCTAAGAGAATGACTTGGTGCACCAGGAGGATGGGCCAGAGATAGGTGCTTCCCTCTCCTCAGGATCCTCAGCCATGAACCTTCTCCTGGAGTTAGGCACCTATATCAGGTCAGCTGTTTAGGTAACCCATGCCCTAGCTCAGTTGTTCTCCATGGGGTACACCACACTTGTACCCCTGGGATATGTATTTGTCTTCCGGGGGTACTCACACTCATTTGGATGAGTATTTCTCAACTAAGGGACAGGTTTTTTGGGGGGAAGGGTTCTGTGAAGCTAAGGCACATGGGACAGGGCTCATATTTCAGACAAGGCTCACAAGTGAAAAACAAGCTCAAGCACCACACTGAAACTAAGTACTATATGTCCCAGCTGGTTATATTTGTATGGTAAAAAATGAGAAGGTGAGCACTTTCTCAGTACTAGTGTGCTGTGACTTTTGTAGTGTTATTTCTGATTTTGTAAACAGGTAGTGTTTAACTGAGATGAAACTTGGGGTGTGCAGGAGATATCAAACTCCTGAAAGGGGTAAAGTCAGTTGGAAAGGTTGAGAGCCACTGTCTTAGCAAACATGCTTTCATCTTCCTCTTTTTCTTGCTCATGCCTGAGGTCTCTCTCATACATCTTCGTTTCTTGGTACCCACAGCTGCATTGTATGCATGTGCAATACACACACCCCCCCCCCTCAATCAGTAGGAGTAACCTGCATCCAGCTCTCTTCCTGCAGAGGTTCAGCCACGTGTTAAGTCTTAGGCATGCTCAGAACCCACCTACAGATTGGGCCCTGTCTAGTGTGATGCCTCTAGGGCTTTGGCTTTGGTAAGGTCTCTGAGCCATTCATTAACTGTGGAGTAGCAGCAGGACTTAGTGTTTTCAAAACAGCATAAACAACCTGATTGGAGGAACTTAGGAAACTTTTTAAGGGATTTAGGCACCAACAGGGGGTGGGCAGCATCAAATCAAGCTTTGAAAATGTCAGCAGATCCTACATGGCAGATTTAGGCATCTATCTGGTGGCTCAATCCCTTTTAAAAATCTGTTCCACAAACTCCACCAGCTATTTAATTACCTTCTAGATGCTTAGGTACCAGAATATGTTTCACTGTAATTTTTCAGCCTTCAACCTATCACCCAGAGCGAGTGACTCTGCCTATTAACAACACATCTATCACACTTGGGAACTGTTACAGTAGCTTTGTCTGTTTCTTAGCAACAAGACCAGCATGAAGCCCAAAAAGTCATTCTCAACAAACTCTGCTTGTCCAGACTAGGCTCTTATCACTGTACTGCAAACAATAACTGATCTGCTAGCTGAATATCCATGGGGGTGGGTGGGGGGGATCAAGTAGGCCCCACGTTTCATGAGGGATAGCACATTTGTTAGGCAATCAAATATTTGCAGGTGTTGGGAGACATGGATTAGAGGCGGCTATATATGTTCCAACTGGGGCTTGTCTACACTTCTGGTAAGATCACACAGTCAGGAGTTCAATTTTACATGTCTGGTAAAGATGCGTGAAATCAATCTGTCTGTGGTGGGCATTTGACCCCTGTACTCCTCAGTATCATGAGGAGTAAGGGAGGTTGATGGGAGAAGTGCTCCCATTGACCTTCCTTAGCGAGGACAGTCACAGAAGTCGATTTCTGATACGTCGATTCTAGTTACGCAATTGCCGTAGCTAACGTGTATCTAAAACCGACTTTCATGTCTGGTGTAGACCTGGCCCTAGTCTATATTCCACAGGGCTTGCTACTGGGTTTTTAGTGACCCATGTATGATTACCATGCACTGAGAAGAGTTGCCACTTTCACAGCTCTGTCCACCTGACCCAGCTTGCAGGAATGTAAAGTCCCAATTCATTCCTGGCATTTCAGTGCCATGACATGTTATGAGAATTAGTTGTGGTGGTATTGCAGTAGCACATACAGGCCATGTTCAAGCTCAATGTCCCTCTATGCTAGGCCTTATCCAGATACCAAGTGACTGACAGATTGTTAGTGCTGGTCTAACAGACAAAGGGCAGAGTGGGGAGAAGGAAAGAGAGGCACAGGAAGGGGAAAGGACACACACAGCAGATCAGTATGGAGTCGGGGTGGAACCCAGCTCTTCTAACTTCCAGTCTAGTGCTAAAGTCAACATGCTGTGAAGCTGCTCCGCCATGCTAGATCTTTATGCAGTTATGCAAAAATCACCACAGGGCAATGTTGTGGCAACAACTTTAGCCAAGAGGACAAATTCTAGAAAGTGGTAAAATTCTTCTTGGATGAATCAATGACTTAGTTTCCTAATTCTCAGCCCTGCAAGATACTAAGCACCTGCAACTCTCATTGATAAGACTGATTCTGATTTCCTCAACCATAGCGCAAATCATAAGCAAAACCGCTGTGGGAAATGGACTTATTCCAGTATAAAACATATGCATGTAAGATCAGAATAATGGCTTTAGGGTTTATAGCACACTTCAGTTTGATTTCTCAGGGAGCTTTCCATTTTTAATTAATTTTTAAGAGCAGGCTTACACAGATAATTAGTGGGGGTGGGGGGCTTTCAGAAGTCCAATTGCTGCATTTATTTTCCTGGCAAGAGAAGATGCTGAAACACCACCCTCCTCCACACTGAGAGATTTTCATTCCATCCCCTCTGTGGTGATACATTGTTACAAGGTACAGATAGCTCTGGCTTCTACCCAGTCATTTCCTTTTAAGGCATTGAAGGAAATGAAGCCATGTGACAAATGGGAAAGTTGAACATTGAAAATTTCCAAAGCACATTGGGTAAAAGGTGCCAATAATCAGAAATGTATGAAGCTACAAATCTGAGGGGTGGGTAGTGGAAAGTGACCATCTGCCAATGTTGGAAGAGAATAAACACCAAAGAGAGAGAATAGGATCTGTTTAGGATGATCTAAAGGGGCAAGCAGCATGAGTGTAATGACACAAGCAAAGGAACATGCAGGCTGCGCACTAAGTACCATCTTCTAAAAGCAGGACCTTGTAGTTCTTACCTGTTGCTCAGTCCTTAGTCAAGCAAACACCAACTGAGTTTGCTGTTAGCTTAAGTTGGAACAAAATAAAGGTCTTGTCCTACCATGTGAGAATGCATGCTGTCTGGCACCACAGAGATAGGCATATTACATATAATGGGCTTGAGTGTGATCTTATGCTGGTTAATATGGGTGTAATTCCATTGACTTCAGTGGAGTTGCTCCTGTTTGGTTTATGCAAGTGTGGATGAGAGGAGCAGGTCTGTGATGTTTAAATAGATCTATAGCATCAATGAATAGTAACAGAGAGGGAGCCGTGCCAGTCTATACACTATCAAAACAAAAAGCAGTCAAGTAGCACTTTAAAGACTAGTAAAATAATTTATTTGGTGAGCTTTCGTGGGACAGCCCCACTTCTTCAGACCATAGCCAGACCAGAACAGACTCAATATTTAAGGCACAGAGAACCAAAAACAGGAATCAAGGAGGACAGATCAGAAAAAAAAAAGATCAAGGTGAGCAAATCAGAGAGTGGTCAAATTCACTATAGGGGCTTGTCTGCATACTTGGCTCAATCTAATTCTTGACCTTCCCCCCCACCCCTTCACTCTCTGATTTGCTCACCTTGATCTTTTTTTTCTGATTTCTCCTCCTTGATTCCTGTTTTTGGTTCTCTGTGTCTTAAATATTGAGTCTGTTCTGGTCTGGCTATGGTCTGAAGAAGTGGGGCTGTCCCACGAAAGCTCACCTAATAAACTATTTTGCTAGTCTTTAAAGTGCTATTTGGCTGCTTTTTGTTTCTATAGCATCAATGTTTCCCAAGAAATGAAGATGAATCCCCCTCATTTATAGTTATTTATAAATCACTGGACTTTTCAGAACATATACATAGAACCATCCTAAACATCAGAACAAAACGACCAGTACTGATTTTAAACTTTCTCCCTCAGAATATCACCCAGCCACTCCAGCCTAAATAGAAAGAGACATGTTGCACCAGGCCCTGTACTCAACAGAGGAGTTGGGCCCCATTGGACCAACAAGAGAAGTGAGTTCCAGGCCTGAAGACTCTCAGGTGTCTCCAGTCTCTTCACCTTCAGATCTAGTGACTCTCCGCAGAAAAACCTTGTTGATCTGCACCTTTTAGATGGTCCTTACAGGGACAGAGCATTTCTAGCAGCTAAGTTCCAAGCTATACTGATCTACTTAAAGCAAAGCCATTCTCTTGGATCACACTCGGGGGCAGACTGGAAGCTGGAGCAGTCTAGAAAAACGAGGGGTATATAAACGCTTCATTTGCCTCAGGTGACTAAGGGCCTTACTCCCATCAAGTTAATGGGCCTGCTCCTGTAGATAAGGAAAACTTGAAGGGGTTGTTCTCATAAGCACTGCTTAACGAATAAGGCTCGGTGTACATTAGGCAAGTAATTCATTTTCAGATATGCAGTTCCAGCTACGGCAATTGTGTAGCTCGCATCGACTTATCTGCAGTTGACTTCCCTGGCCATCTTCACAGAGGGAGGTCAATGGGAGAAACTCTCCCCTCAACTTCCCTTACTCCTTGAAATATCAGGTGGCACAGGGGTCAGCTGCTGAGCCCATACAATTTGATTTCATGTGTCTCTACCAGGTGCTCAAAATTAAACCCTGGAAGATAGACCCATTTCCTGCGTAGTCTAGATTTGCAGAATTGGCCCTACTCCACCAGTCGCCTTCTAGTTTTAAATGATTTAAACGCCTGATTTATTTGAAACTAAACTAGACAAAGCATGACAAAATATACCATTCAGGCAGGCAGAGAGACTTTTCCTCCCCTAAGCTGTGTATTCTTTAAATGAGGCGCTAGGACATTTTGATGACGTTTACTTCTCGAAGCTGAACTCTGGGCAATCTCTGAACACTAAGTAATAGTGAAATGAGAATCAAGTGACAGCTGCTTCAGGGTTTGTCTCAGTACTTTGGAAGCCTGTGTGCTCTTTATCAGCATCAATAACCAGTGAACGTGTGACAAAGCGGGGTTTTTCCTGATGTTTGACATGAGTGGTATGTCTGTGTGGACCTGTGCATATGCTTCAGTATCCCTGTGTGCCACTTGTTTAACATGGTGGCGAGAGAGGGTTTGTTGTTGAAGACCACCAGGTGTGACTTTGCCTAGCAGCCAGGACCCCCCCTGACAATGTCCTGGAGATATGGAGGACCTTAGCAACTGGTGACTCGGTGACTTAGAGGCCCAACCAGCTTTGAAGACAGACAGTTCTGACCACTGGGAGGACAAAGGGCTGTGGAGAGAGGAAACTGGTTATCTCATCAGCTAGTTCCAGTGGGGGATGGGGAGGAGGGGACAAAGGATGGAGAAGAGAGAGGCCCAAGCAACCCTGTTTACCTTGTCAGAAGACAAAGGACAAGGGAGGAGCTGATGGGGTGGGATATCAGAAGCTCTACAGGAGGAGACTTCAGGACTGGGAAGATGGAGCAGGCAGAGCCCGCCTGGATGCAGGGGAGATAGATGTGCTGTGCTGAGGGAGTTCAGGCCTGCAGCTGGGTGGTCATCTGAGAACTCCTGTGCTGTTTGCAGACACCCAATTAAACCCTCCTGTCTTATGCTAGTTGGGAGTCTAGAGATTGGAGTTGCATTATTCCCTTTGGGAGTGGAGGCCCTGGGGGGCCAGGGTGAGTGGACTTTCTGAGGGGGCCCACTATGAGAGACAGGCATGCTGAAGGCTCAGAGAGGTCCTGTCACAGGAGGCGGAGTAGTTTAGCCCCTGAAAGAGAGTGGACCCCCAAAAGGGCTGTCACACTGACAGGGTTTCCCCGGGGACCATAGCTGCGTCTACACGTGCACGCTACTTCGAAGTAGCAGCACCAACTTCGAAATAGCGCCCGTCGTGTCTACACGCGTCAGGCGCTATTTCGAAGTTAACTTCGACGTTAGGCGGCGAGACGTCGAAGTCGCTAACCTCATGAGGAGATAGGAATAGCACCCTACTTCGACGTTCAACGTCGAAGTAGGGACAGTGTAGACGATCCGCGTCCCGCAACGTCGAAATTGCCGGGTCCTCCATGGCAGCCATCAGCTGCGGGGTTGAGAGACGCTGTCTCTCCAGCCCGTGCGGGGCTCTATGGTCACCGTGTGCAGCAGCCCTTAGCCCAGGGCTTCTGGCTGCTGCTGCTGCAGCGGGGGATTCATGCTGCATGCACAGGGTCTGCAACTCGTTGTCGGCTCTGTGGATCTTGTTCTGTTTAGTGCAAGTGTGTCTGGGAGGGGCCCTTTAAGGGAGCGACTGGCTGTTGAGTCCGCCCTGTGACCCTGTCTGCAGCTGTGCCTGGCACCCTTATTTCGATGTGTGCTACTGTGGCGTGTAGACGTTCCCTCGCTGCGCCTATTTCGATGTGGTGCTGCGCAACGTCAATGTTGAACATTGACGTTGCCAGCCCTGGAGGACGTGTAGACGTTATTCATCGAAATCGATGTCGCCATGTCGAAATAGGCTACTTCGATGTAGGCTTCACGTGTAGACGTAGCCCATATGAGCCAAGTGTAGGCACAACCTGTAAGTCTGTAACAGAAGGAAAGCTGCAATTTTGTAGCTGCTGCTGCTGCTGCTGCTGCTGCTGCAGATTGATGGAACACATGTACATTTACTTTTATTGTACATGTTCGCTGGTTCACATACAGTGTAATGGTGAGTGTCAAAGATGGTTAACAGTCAGTGGACAGCTTGGGATTTCAGAGCTATTAGAACCCAGTGGACTTCGTATCACACAGTTTCAGAAACAATCTCTAGAACATAAAAAAAACCCACCAGTTTGTATCTGTCATTAGAATCTAGCCCCTGTGTTCACTAGCTGTCTTCCAGCCTGTTGCTGCTGTTTGTGTGGGAGATAGGAAGTCTTGCAGCTTCAGTTTAAACTAAAATAAGAACCAGCCCCAACGTTATCCATGAATTTGAACCTGAACTCCGAACAATTATTGTGGGTAGAAAACAGATGGTTAATCTCTAGGTTCTGTTTTGTTCATTTTCACAACATCTGAGTTTTGGCTGGAAGTTCTGAAAAGAGAGTCTGATCTGAGGAAATTTCTTACCTCTGTCAAGGTCTGGAAGCCATCCAAATATAATACTCCCCCTCTCCTGAGCCCTGGATCTTTTGCAGTTTACCTGGGCTGATTTATTTCTCAGCCCCAACAAGCAGATAATATGCCCCAAGCTCTTCCTTCTCCAATGCTCCCTTCACTGAATTTAACCCCCATATATTGTATTTTATAATTTATTTTGATTTATACAAATGCTAAGATTGGGCACTTATCCATATGTCCCAGGCATCCTTGGCATGACTTAAAAATACATCACAAATAATGGTGCAAAAGAACACAGAAGTATAATTCAGTGTGAACCTTCTCCAGCAAGTTAGAGGAACAAGCAAAGTCTAGTTTCACAGACAGAAGGAAGTTTCTTTATGAGCAATTACTTAGCAATTTTAAAACAAAATATCGGGACAAAGAAGCTTATCCCTTATCCCTTATGGCCACATTTACAAAAAGAAGTTTTGAGTGGATCAAAATGTGTGCAATGGGTACCAGAGTTGAGTGTGAAAATCTAGTAAATACAGCTGCAAATTGTTAATTAGGCACCTCGTTAGCAGTTTACAGGCATGCTGACCCACTATGCATGAGCAACTGTGGTAACTGGTTGTATAATCAACAGCAGGTTGGCACACTCTGACCTCTAACTTTTGTAAATTTGACCCTCAGTGTCAGGATTAACAGCAGTATCTCAACACAGTGTGCTACTAACCTATATTGCCTTCTTGCGCACCACATACTCGTGACAAGTCTCAGAGGGGTAGCTGTATAAATCTGTATCCCCCCCCAAAAAGGCCTTCTGTGGCATCCTAAAGATTAACCAATTTATTTGGAAATAAGTTTATGTGAGCAAAAGCCCACTTATGTCCAAATAAATCTGTTAGGCAACATGTACACTGCATTCCTCTCATGAGAGAAGAATGCAAATGAGGGAACCCAACGTTGCAAATGAAGTGCTGATTTACAAATCTCACTCTTCGTTTGCATAATCTCACCTAATCCCATTTCGACGGAACCCTTATCCTTGAAAAAATGGGGTATAAGGGTTCTATCAAAAGGGGGAGGGGTTCGCTGACAGAAACCCACCTACTCACCTCTTTTTTTTTTTTGACAAAATCTGTCCCAAAAGCACGATGGTGTGACATTATGCAAATGAAGCACAAGATTTGTAAATCAGCACTTCATTTTCAATGTCAGGTTTTGCCAGAGGAATGCTGTGTAGATGTGGCCTTAGTCTTTAAGGTGCCAGAGGACTCCTTGTTGTTTATCCCGGTGATAGTCATGACATAGCTCATCAACAAGCAGCTTATCTGAGCTCTTCCCTACTAAGCAAGGACTGTCCTTCTTGTCCTTCTTCCAAAATCCTTTTGGAACCCTGTGGCATTCTGGGAACTTGGGTTCTTCCATTTATGCAGCCCACACACAACTCTCCTTCACTGGATACACTGAGTGCACCAGTCTCTGATGCTAAAAAAAGTGAGATGTATTTATTGTCAGAAGAACACCCCCTTGAAAGCTCAGTTGGGTCATAGGTAGGGCATGGTGCACTAACTTGGGAGATATGAACTTCTACCATGGTTCAGCATGGCTCATATAAATAGGTATCAGAGGGGTAGCCGTGTTAGTCTGGATCTGTAGAGCAACGAAGGGTCCTGTGGCACCTTATAGACTAACAGAAAAGTTTAGAGCATGAGCTTTCGTGAGTTAACTCACTTCTTCAGATATAAATAGGTATGTGACCCAAAATTAGGTTCTGGATCTGCACCTCAAACAGTACAAAGTATGTGGTTGTTTACACCCAAAGATTCTGTTCAAGCCCATCTCTATTCAGTAGCTTTCTTCTCCTCTGATGCCACTGCTACAGTTCCTATGTCAGCAGTGAGTGTTTATTACCTTTTGCTCTACAGGGCTGTTTTTAGTTTTCTTACATTTCCAATTATATCTCACAGTTGTCATTGATCTGTTTTCTGTTAGCATGAAAATCAGAGCTGTGAGCTGTATAATTTAAGATTCTACTTTCATTAACCCTCCTTTTTGTTTTAGACGGACTATTTAAATTGGTCTTTATTAAATAATATTATAAGAGCTATCAATCCACATGCTTCAGGGTGTAAACTGATCAGCTGCTGGGTCAGGAGGTAATGCTTTGGGAATTCCTTGCTAAGGTTCTGCACAATTAGGTATGTTATGGGCGTTTAATTCCTCTTGTTCTGCATAAGGTATTGACCATTGTTTGAGACAGAATATTGGACTTAATGGATAATGGGTTCATCCTGATAAAGCATGGTACAGGATGCTGGACTAGATGGATCATTAATCTGTTTTGCTATGGCAACATCAATCTTCTTATCAAGGGCAATTGTTTATTCTGTCCTCTGAGTGGTATTTATAAGCAAGCTCCTCAGCTGATGTAAATCAGCAGAGCTGCACTGACTTCCCCAGATGTATTTTGAAATCTATAGGGCAGATCATCAGAGGATGTAAATCAGCATCGTTCCATTGACTTCTATGGAGCCGTGCAGCTATACCTCAGCTGAGGATCTGGCCTTGTGTCATTTTGCCTCTTTCTAATGGTTAGTAGAGGAAGCCTGAACATAATGCGTGAGTATAGGATGGAATAGTCTCATCCTCTGTAACTGTAAAACATTTCTGTTGGCTTGCTATCGAGTTACTACTGCTTTACATCAGATCAGAATCTGGCCCAGGGGTTTAAAGGAGCTGTCACCCCAGGATTATCTGCATTCCCTAGACTTCTCTTCTCTCACTGCTGCAGTATGTATCCTAGCTTCTTAAATTGACTTTTCACATTGTCTAAACATATTTAGACAAAAGACTTCACTAGTGCTCGAAAGTTGCTTTCAACATCCTCCTACTCTCATTCAGATCTATTCTCTTCTGCTCGCATGTTCTTATCATATTTAAGAATTCTGCGTAAACGAGCATTAATGAAGCAATTTAAAATTATTTTTCTGTGAGCGATTTCAGCTGCAGGTTGCTTGCTTATGGGAATCTAAGTGACGAGTGGGGGAAGGGAAGGGATAAAAGAGGCATTTTCTGTGACAGTTTTAAGCAGTGAAGCAAAGGTACTGAGGAACGGTTGCAGTGCCCTCATGTCACTGCACGGAGAGGAGATGGTACGGTGAGAAATCCACGAAGAGTTAATGGATTGGCTAGCCTCTGAGAGGAGCCGTGCTTTTCTCTCCGTCTCTTTCTCTCCCTGCAGCCTTGGCATGTTTACCTCCCAGCTCAATCACTGCAGAACAGGGCAACCGTGCCTGTAAACTCATCCACCTAATTTGGATGTGGAAAGGGGCCAGCCACATTAACAGCTGCCAGAAGGCAAACTCCAGTGGAAGGCACTGGTTGATTGATGTGAAGGGCTGAGGGGGAGGGTGTCTGGGGGCCAGGAGGGTTTGTGTGATGAGTGTATGAGGAGAGTGAAATCTGTGGAGGGAGGTTAATAGTAGTCTACTCAATGCAGTAGTAACTAGGGTGTGATTGGCAAAAGCCTAACAACTCTGTACTCAACAAGTGCACTTATGAATTTATCCTTTTTCTATGCACGGTTTATTTTAAACTCCAGCTCTGTAAGTTGCAAGTTTAATCATGAAACAGCTATTCAGCTTTGCAATAAAAAGTGACTCCGTAGATGGCTTTGTTCTTTTTCCTTTCCTGAGTGTTGATCTGGAAAGAGGAACTCTGCCATGGAAGATAATAACCACTAATTAAAAAACAAGAATAACAAAGGCCTGCTCCATCTCCCATTAGAATCAACAGCAGCCTTTTCTGGAACTGGAGTTCACATACAGTGGCTGAATTGCAGACAGCGTGGTGGATTGACCACATAAAATTATCCCTTTAATTGTTCTCCCCCATTGCTATATAAACCCTGGATTCCTTTCTCTGCTCTTTTTTCATCTGAAGAAGTGGGTTTTACTTGTGAAAGCTCATGGCCTAATAAATTTGATTGTCTCTAAGGTGCCACAGGTCTTAAAAGTTTACTTGGTCCTGTTACAGGCAGGGAGTTCTGTAGGGAAGCTTGATCTGGACCTGGCAGCAGTCAATCTGCAGCCAGCCAGCCAGCACAAGATGGAGTGAGTTGAGCTGTATTTTCTCAGGGAGCAGTCGGTTTTGTCTCTCTCTGAACACATAAGAGCAGACTGCATGTCAAGGAGAACTTACAATATAAGGGGCATTGTATGTCGTCAGCTTTTTAGGCAGAACCCATCACTGATTTCACTGAGAACCTGTGCTTCTTCGTATCTTTACAACTAACAGCCTACTCTGTCTTAAAGGTCTGTTGCTGGCTCCAAGAGCAATGGCTTGCAGGGTAGAGGCTCAGAGATAGAAGTGTCAGGTCCTAGCCCCACTAGGACTCTGTCTATCTCCAGTTATCTCAGTTACTACTGAGCTACATCCTTTTTGGTGAAGCCACAGGGTAGCTGCAGCAACATCAAAGTTTGCAAGCAGAGTCAGTTCCTGGAGATGGTGTTATTGCAGGCTGCCTCTGCCACAGTCACAATCACAAGGCCCAATAAGAAGGTGGCTTGTTCATGGACTAGAAAGCCTGGAGCTAAGCTGATTACAGAATGAGACCCACTATCAACAATCAGGTGATTCCTGAATAAAAGGAGCCAGGTTTAATGCTGACAAGGGTGCAGCTGGCTGCAAGAGGACGCAGGGAGCAAGAAATTCCTGCAGGGCCCTGAGACAGAACCAGAAGGACAGCTGGAGTGGGACAGGAAGTTCAACAGGGAGGTCTGGGAGAGCCCCTGCTCAAACAGGGATGAGACTGAGGCTACGTCTACACAGGCAATGGAACCGGAAAGCTTTTGTCATTCAAAGGGGCTAACCTCTCATTCTCACCCTCACCAAAGATGAAAGGTTTGCTACAAAAGTGCCAGTGTGATCAGTAAGTTGTCTGCCTACAACACGAAAGCTGCTTGTTGGACGTGGAAGTATTTCATCAGCAAAAAGAGCCGACAAACAGCAGCTACACTGCCTGACCTTTAGAGACATGGCTGTGTTGCCATAGCCTTGTTGCTAAAAGCAGCACAGTATGGATGAGGGGTGCACAGAGTAGGGGGTGGGCCCCCTCAGAGCAGCATGAAATTTCCTAAGAGGGCACAGCATGATCAGTTGCTGGGACTCAATCCCATCCATCTCATTAAAAATGTTGAAATATGTTACTGCTTTTATGTCTGTATGTAACCCCAGAGGCAGGGACCATGTACTAGGGCCAGTGAAGTCCCTGCTCTACAGCCTTGGCTGAGGGCCAGCTGGCCTTTAGCTCCTGTGGCAATGCACAGGGCTTTAGCCTGTAGGGTTGCAGGTCGAATATCTCCTGCTGATAACACAGGTCTGTCAGTGTGAAATGTGTCTTCACCAATTATTAGAGCGTTTACATTCTACACGCTTATTTTCCTACACATGCTAAAAGGTTTTTTTTTCATATAAATGTAACCAAAATTTCCATCGGCTTAGATTACATTAGACAGGTTGCATGGGGAGGCTTCTAATGGCAGGGGCAAAACATGGGGCCCGACATAAAAAATTTGCTCACACCTGTTATAGACAATGCCTGAGTGACTGAGGGAAATAAAGAGTAGGGAAGTAGGAAGTGGTCCAGGGACAGCTACCCTCTGAGTAAAGAAGCTGACTTAGCTGTGCAGTATAGGAACCTGAGCTGGAACCCACCCCACCAAGGAGAACCTGGAATACAGGCTGAGGAACAGCCCCAGTGAGGGAAGAAGGATTTTTTTCTGTGTTAAGACATTTTAATGGGCTCCAGTTTGGACAGTGGTGACCCCAAAAGCAGTGGGATGTAGACGGTGACTGCTGAGTTACTAACAGAGAATTCACCACTGCATCAGTCTGAGCTGGGGTGTGAGTGGGGGGGGAGCGGAGGAGATCCTATCCCTCAGAAGCAAATCCTGCAACATGCTTCAAATCATTAGTTTCTTTTCATGGCCTTTGCTTTGCTCCCAAGTGATCATGTTGCCCAGTCATTTTCTTTCCTTAGTTCCCCAGTTCAGGGTTGGATCCTTTTGTTTTATTTTGCAGCATGTCTGCTCCAAGCAGCTTGAAGTCAGGATCAAATCGTGCCTGTGAAAGAGTTAGCTCTGCGAGGGGGCTCCTGGAAGGACAACTTGGATGTTCTGCACACTGAAGGCCTAGCCCAGGAGAGTTCAGGGGAAGTGGCTAAAAACCAAACAAGGAATGATGCCTCCTCTTTCATGATAGCAACCATAAAACATCCCTAATTATAGCCAGACCATTTTCGCTGCAAATGCAGGGCATGCGGGGCAGGGGGTACGTTGTACCAAAAGTGAATGTCCACTAAGGCAAGCTTAGCAAACCTCCTACCAGCTCAGCCAAGGAAAGGTTCTTTTTACCTGACCTGGCAAAGCCACTTTCCATGGACATTGCAGATCCCGGTCTGAATCTCAGCTGAGATAATGGGCCCATTTCACCACCCCTATATATTTGGCTTTGGGAGAGTTGCATCAACTTACACTGGCAGCAAACGGGACCCAGTTTGTGCAGAGCACACACACGCGTGATGCATCTGAAGAAGTAGGTTTTTGCCCACGAAAGCTTATGCTCCATTAAATCTGTTAGTCTATAAGGTGCGCCAGGACTTCTCGTTTTTGTGGATCCAGACTAATACGGCTACCCCTGTGATACTTGTCACAAAAGCATATGTCCACCAGGTGTGGCAGGGCTGCTATGTGGATAAGTTCACCCCACAAACATACAACTTTCTGTCCATTCAAGGGCTGAGTGTGTATGTGCATGCCTGCCTCAGGGCTCCACTCCTTAGCTTCCTATCCTGAGCTCCATCTGCTCATGCACCTTTATGGTCTCCCCTCAAGCAGTGCACACAAATGCTTTAGGTCACAGTGGCTGTGTCTACACGTGCCCCAAACTTCGAAATGGCCATTTGCGTGGCCATTTCGAAGTTTGGGGCACGTGTAGACATAGCCAGTGTCTGCACACTCTGGCTTCCCTTTGAGCACACAATCTGCTTTTAACACACTGAACTATATGACACAACTTGTACGATGGCAACCTCTTAGCCATCAAATAACACTGCAGTCTACTGGTCAGGGTGCTCACAATGCCACTGCCTTTTACCAGAGAGAATTAGAAATCTTCAGTGGTGTGTCATAGACCCTATACCTTTACTAATAAAGATTCTCCCTCTTAAGGAAGTGGAATAATGACAGTGCCGAAGGGGTTCGTGTTAAGGTGCTATGGCAGCTCAACTGCAGTGCCATAGCTATACTGATGTAGCAGCTTTAGTGAAGAGATGATCTTAGTCTTTGGTTCTAACATGGTGACCAAAAGCAGCTGTTCAGTGCAGGCAGTTGCGGGAGTGGAGAGTAATCCATAATGATGACATCACCAAAGGGGCCATCAGAACTGATGCTAATTGTCCATCACAACACAGCAGCCCAGCATTGAATAGGCCCCTGAGCAGGAACTGCTACCCACACTGAGGATCCCTCCCCTGGGGCAGAGCTGCACAGAAGGACACATTGCGTTGCCTTTTGTGCGGGGCCTATGTATTGAATATGGCAAACAGCCTTCTGCACTTACTGCAAAGAAGCAGGTTCAGCCTGCAGACCTGTCCGTCTAACACAGGGGTGTGCAAAGTCAGGGGCAGACCCCATAGGGGGTGTGTGAAATTTCATAAGGTAGGGGCACAGCACAATCGCTGCTCGGTCTCAGGCTCTCATTAAAAATGTGGAAATATGTTAGTGTTTTTAGATACATGTAGTCACATTTATATACCAATATATAAAGGTTTTACATTCTAGAGACCTATTTTCTTACACATGCCGAAAGAGGGTGTTTTTCCATATGAACATAACCCAAATAAATGTCCGTCCGTTTGGATTGCATTAGACAGATTAGAGGGGCTCTGCTAATTGCAGGGACAAAAAGTGGGGCCAAACATAAAAAGTTTGCTCACCCTTGATCTATCACTACTGGGACCTGAATAGAAAGAGGAAAAGAGTGAGAGAGAAATTAAAGTTCTTTAGATTGTTGAAAGAACTTAACTGAAAAGCCCATCAAAGGTTTGGTTTAAACACACTAATGTCTGGAAATTAACAGCTAAGATCCAGGCCTCCAGTGTCCAGTATAGCGTAAAGGGCGGTGGCCAGCTATGAGCAGATCCTGGGTGCCTGTTGTGGGGCTGTGAATTTCCACCCTTTTTGGAGAGTTTAAATCAGAACTTTAATGGCTTTTTGATGAGTTAGTTTAGTGACAAGTTTCTTCTTGTATCTGCTTATTCAGGGAAATAGCAAGGAAGCTCTGTTCCCGTGGAAGATGACAGGAGGCTACAGAAGGCTATCTCAGCTGCATTTGCACAGCAGAAGCCTTTAAAAATCACTGTGCTATGAAGGAGACATTTCCATATTTCATGGCTATTTTTGCCAGCTGCCTAAAGTTGATGAAACAGCATAAAAAAATTCTGAATGAAAAATAAATAAAAGAGCTTTTGCTTTTCCTTTCTTCTTAACAATTTACATCCCAATCATGTTGCTCAGCAAACCCCACAAAGCAAAGTGGGTTATGCCTGTAAAGTGGGAGGGATTAAAGCTGTGCTAAGGATCTCTCTCCTTAGTTTTTGAGCAAGAGAATTAGAAATCTATTCTCAGACGGTGTTTAAACCCCCTTTTCTCTTTTGCTACCCTGCTTCACCCTAACCAGGTCTCAGAAGCCAGCTACAATCAACAGAGAAAAGGAGGTCAGAGGGATTGAAGGCATTGATTATCTGTGTGTGTTTCCATGTAGGGCTCCTACTGACCTCATGTTAGAAGATCTGCTTTAAAGCAATTAACTCTTTCCCTGCCTACAATTCTGCACCTCCCATAGTCCTCTTCCCCAGGAGCGTCTGTTCTAATGTCTGCTGCATTCAGCTGTGATACATGATTAATTGCAATAAGACAGTACGCACAAAAATGTCAGTGAGGTGTGAGCAGCAGCTGTTAAGCATTGTTTAGCATGGTCCAAAGGAGAGTATAACTAGGAGTAACAAGAGGCGATTGAGCAAAGGAAACTATGTGCTGAATATCAGGAAAAGTTTCCCCAGGGTGAGATAGATTAGGATGTGGAACAGCTTCCCAAGAGAAGCCAAGGCAGCCTCATTTGTCTACTGAATTAAACGCAAACTGTACAAAGCACAGTAAAATCCTGGAGATGAGAAACAGACGAAAGCCAATTTACAACACCTAAAAGGGCCTGGGTTTGCAGAAGGTGGATACTCAGAACTTCCAAAAATCAGGCTCCAAAACTCCCTCAAGTGGGGCGCCCAAAATCACTAGTCCCTTTCCAAAATGTTGATCTATGATGCTATGGCACTTTCCCACATCTCATAGCTATGTGGCTGGGAGGGCCCAGAAAGCCAGATTTTTTACTTTCTTGTGGCTTATCTTATTATTGCTATTGTTAAGCACTCATCAGATGTTTGGGTCTGCTTGTGACATGTCGAAGTCCATGTTCCTTGGAGCTGATAGTCTGAAAGAGAGACCCCAAGAATGCCAGATACATTGAGAGTGTGAGAGAAAGGAGCATATTTGTTTGCCCTTAACTCACTTCTTCTGCCAAGGATCAGAGGGGAAGCCATGCTAGCCTGTATCCACAAAAACAATGAGAAGTCCTGTGGCACCTTATAGACTAACAGACTTTTTGGAGCCTAAGCTTTCATGGGCCAAGACCCACTTCATCAGCTGCATCTGATGAAGTGGGTCTTGACCCATGAAAGCTTAGGTTCCAAAAATTCTGTTAGTCTATAAGGAGCCACAGGGCTCCTCATTGTTTTCACTTCTAGGCACTATAGAGAAGAAATTTTGGAGGGGGTTGAATGAGGCCAGATGGTGTCTTCATGGTCTGGGATGGGAAGGTCTTCTCATGGGTAAGAGAGGATGTGACAGAGTGGGAGAACGGCACCACTGACTGATGACAGCAGTTGCTGGTCCTGCCGTGACGAACCCACGACCATCAAATGTTACTGTAGCACTGGGTGTCCCAATACCGATTAGATCACTGCCCCATGTTTTCTAATGGGTGAGACTTCTGAGTACAACCTCACTGACGTCACTTCACCCATGGCAGGGCTTTTGTGACATGATATTCTGGAGCACCTCTAAAAGCTCTCTGTCTAGGAAAGGCCTAATGAGACCCCTGAAGTGTAGAATTTCATGCCCTGGACCTGCCTTTAACAGCAGTTAATTGGGTGTGCATTTTACTGGATCAGCAGGTTTGATCACAGCAAAGAGACCTACCGTACACGAAGGCACCATGACCCGTTACTAAAGGATTAAGGTTTAACTGGGCTGATGTTGTTATGGCAACCACTGGGAACCCCAAAGCGGTTCAGGGGCTTCCAGTGGAGAGACAGAATTTCTTATGAAAGCTCACGTGTTGAATTAAAGACACACTGCATAATGCAAATTCAAACATGTCTGAAGTTGTCAGGAAATCTGCACTCTATCTCTGATTCAGCCTTTGACTCAGGGCAGGTCACTGACTCTCTCTTTTTGACTTTCCCCATCTATAAAACGGGGGACATGCCTCACAAGTGAATGGTGATGTTGGTAATGAGTTCTCCATCAGTGGCTGCAATATGTCATTTAAAATGCTCAGTACCATGATTACAGACTCCTGCTTTGCGTATGATGAACAAACTGGAATGAAAGCTTTGCTTTGGCATTTACAGGAGAGTAGCTCCAGGCAGTGTATGTAATGTGGAAATTTCAAGATGAGCCAAAATGGTTCCAGTAAACCACAGCCTGAGCCAAGATCTATCCCTAAACTTGGAACAAACATCAAGGTCTGTTTGACTGCTTTTTTGGGTGACAGGGGCTACGTCTACACGTGAAGCCTACTTCGAAGTAGCCTATTTCGATGAATAACGTCTACATGTCCTCCAGGGCTGGCAACGTCGATGTTCAACATCGACGTTGCGCAGCACCACATCGAAATAGGCGCTGCGAGGGAACGTCTACATGCCACAGTAGCACACATCGAAATAAGGGTGCCAGGCACAGCTGCAGACAGGGTCACAGGGCGGACTCAACAGCCAGCTGCTCCCTTAAAGGGCCACTCCCAGACACACTTGCACTAAACAGCACAAGATACACAGAGCCGACAACGAGTTGCAGACCGTGTGCATGCAGCATGAATCCCCCACTGCAGCAGCAGCAGCCAGAAGCCCTGGGCTAAGGGCTGCTGCACATGGTGACCATAGAGCCCCGCACGGGCTGGAGAGACAGCGTCTCTCAACCCCCCAGCTGATGGCCGCCATGGAGGACCCCACAATTTCGATGTTGCGGGATGCGCAACGACTACACGGTCCCTACTTTGACGTTGAACGTCGACATAGGGCGCTATTCCCATCCCCTCATGGGGTTAGCGGCTTCGACGTCTCGCCGCCTAACGTCGATGTTAACATCAAAATAGCGCCCAACACGTGTAGCCGTGACAGGCGCTATTTCGAAGTTAGTGCCGCTACTTCGAAGTAGCGTGCACGTGTAGACGCGGCTAGGTTGTGTTATTTTTTTCTCCCATGTGTTTCTTGGTCCTGCCCAGGTCTAGAAGCTCTGAAAAAAACCACACATGAATAGCTAATGTTAATCTGACCAAAATCTCTTCAGATTTCCAAAATGAATAAACTCATACAAGAGCTAGAAGCAAATTAGTCCCAATCTACTGACATATTGGGAAAATAATAACCCTTTCTAGGACTGAGGCTGGGTTTTGAGGCAACATGAAGCCTGGTTTTGGTTTTGGATGGATGCTGTATAAAACACACATTGGTTTTGGCTCCATTTGGGTTAGAGTTTGAAAGCGCGAGGAATCCTAAATGCCAAAAAAAAAAAAAAAAATCAGGTGGCAAGAACCCTGTGATGGGGTGGACTAAGCCCCAATGCCCCCTACAGGAGGCCAAAGGCCTTGACACACTCCATCCCTGCAAGAGGAGCAGAAGAGAGGTCCACCCGGCAGGACAGAGTGTCTGTCTCTACAGCAGCCAATCAAGATCCAGCAAGCTGATATAAAAGAATTTGCTGGGCTAAGGCTAGTCAGTTTCTCACAGGAGCTTGACCCAGGCAGGTCTATATACTGCCTGGGAGACCAGCAGCACTGTGGACAGCTCCAAGTGCAAGCTGAACTAGATCTAGGCAAGATCCAGGCCCAGCAGCCAGAGACTGGTCACAAGATACAAACTAGCACCACTACCTATCTGTGACTGTTCACAATAGTATAGGAACTGACAGCACCTTGGACAAGGGCTAGTCAGATCCGATCCTCAGAACCTGGAAGACAACCAGAAAAGACCGTTCACAGTACTCTTACACTGTACCCATGAGTGGGTGGACCCTATTACAAATCCACACAAATCAAAACTGCACTGCACTTGGATCCCAAACCAGGATGATATGGACGTGTCTAACCCTGACATATGTTGCCAATGTGAGAGAAGACTCCAAATTTCTGGTTGTTCATCAGAATCAAACTGGGTCAGCAAATCTTTTCCTTCCCTTCAAGACCCATTATAGTTTGGTGCATTCACCCTGCTCCAAGAGGAGAACTTGAAAATTACAAAATAGTTCTGAGTTCCTAGTAGAGACATTCAAATTGTTGCCACTGTTACCAGAATAAAATCTTAAACCATAACCTGGACACAATGCACACTTCAGAAGAGACGTTCACTACAGTGAGGATGCTCTGGCCCCTGAATGGTCATGGTATACAGATTAATCGGGTTAGCTAGGTCTTCTCTCTTGATTTCACAGCCTCCATTCAGCACACCAGATTATAAACTTTCAACGTGTAATTGATCCTGAAGCAAGAAGCCAATTGTATTACAGGGAGCTTTAAAAGGAGGAATGGTAAGGGCTAAAGTTTTCATTCAACGAATGCAATTTCTATGCTCAGAAATCAATTCAATTGACATCAGTTGAGCTTTAATGCTGAATTAAAGAGCCGCCAGGTTTCCCCCATGGGGCTTTTACAGTCCGGGCTTTATGAATTCATTAAAATGCACACACAAACTTTTAGGTAAATAGCATTACACTGTAATAAGGGCTACAGAGAGACACTATTCCTCTGAGAGAAGATCTAATTTGAGTTGCCTAGTTGGCAAAACTGTTTTCCATCGCTCTGCATCTATTAGCAGAGGGTGTCATATTTTCACTTGTTCCTGTTCTGTTTTCTCTTGGTTGGCTTAGCTGAGAGAGTTTTGTTGTGTTTTGAGAGATTGTAGTGTTTACAAAAACCACAGAAGAGGAGGGCACAGTCTTTAGAAAGCGGACAGCAAACTAGTGAGCCATTCGACTTTGGGCATGTAAGCTACATTGATCTCTTCATCTCTGACTGTCCCAAAAAGTCAGGAGTAGAGGTTTGAAATATTCAGTGGACATGGGAAAATGGTGGCCATTTGCATAGCTACAGGATTCATAGGCCCAATGACCTGAAGTTGGGATTCACTCAACCCCAGGTTGAAGGAGTAATCAGGCAATCCTTGTGGTGCTCATTAAGATGTCTGTGTTAAGAGAGAAAAGGTACTATATCTTATGGAGTGCCATGGGAAGTAGCAAGGGTAGGGTCCATTTGGATGATGCAGTTTGCTGAATTCACACCTCAAAGCAAATCCTTAGGCCATCCCATTCCAAATAGAAGAACACAGACTGTGAGGACCTGGAATGAGGGCAGTTCAAACCTGAGTTAATGTAACATACCAAACTAACATTTCACCGTTCAGTAGCTTGTCCCATCAGTTATTCTCAAAAAAATATTCTGGGCCTTAAACAGGTGAGGCTACATCACACAGTGACTCAGGAGAAGAGCTGAGAATGAGCCATGAAAGTTTCAAATGCCATTCTCCAGGTCTAACAGTATAGAACACTGTATTGATGCATGTTTTTAGAAGTGGCCCTATGGTGGCATTCACTGCTGACAGCAGGCACAGGTAGATGGCTATTGATTTGCACCTGCAGGCTAGGTAACTAGCTAGCAAGTGGGCTTAGAGCCTATGATGGGTGCAAAATTTCAGGAACAAAATTGGAAGCCTAGTTAAGTACCTTTGAAACAAGTGACCCTTATCGTCCGCAAAGCCTTAGAGAACATATATGAATGGTTCAGCACCCTCTCAGCTTGAATGTCTTTCTGCTACTCTGTCCCATCCATTCACACACAACATGGAACTCTGTGAATAGTAATGGGTGATTAGCATGAATTTAGTGCTGGATTGATGGCACTGGAGATTATGGCCTTCGTTTGTCCACAGACCTAGTGAAACACAGGCAGCTGGTGTGCAAGTTTCCTGCATAAAGCTGCCCTGCTGAAGTGCTTTGACCCTCAACTTGAGGGATTCTCTTTTGGCATGAGAGAGGCTCAGTCTCTGTGTGACTTCAGTCCCTGGCATCTCTCAAGAAACCAAGCAAAGATCCAGTGAGTACTAATTGCAATAGTGAGTTTTCCAATGTGGACTCCAAGGCCTGGACTGAGGCCAGGTCTGCACTAGGCAAGTAAGTCGATTGTAGATACACAATTCTAGCTACTGCAACTGTGTAGCTAGAATCAATTTATCTGCAAACAACTTACCTGGCCATCCTGGGGGCACATCAATCCCAGTGGAAAAAAAAACCGAGGGAGGGCAATGGGAGAAACTCTCCCATTGACCTCCCTTACTCCTCACAATATTGAGGAGCACAGGGGTCAACCAGCAACCCCAGATCGTTCAGTTTTGCATGTCCCTACCAAGCATGCAACATCGAACCCTGGAACACTGACCCTGACTAGGTCGATCTTCCACATAGTATAGACAATCCCTGAGATGTCCAATGGCACATTTCATGCAGGCCACCAAATAGCTGGCAGATGGTAGCAATTATCAATCACTACCAACCTATCTCAGACTAGAACTGGTGGCCTGGAGGTGAATGACTCCATGTGTGATTGCCAGCCCTGGTCTCTCACTCCTTGGGTTGGCAGGACCTGGAGGCCAGTGGAAGCAGCACATCCCATCCTTGAAGGACCAGGACAGTGGGAATGTCCAGAGGTGCTCAAGAGTTATCCCTCTGGCTCATTGAGGAACACCAGTTCTCCTCTTCACGTGATGTGGGGGCCTTCAGCTGGGACTCAGAAGTGCAGGATTTCCTCCAGGGCAAAATAAAATAGACAGTGTGGCTGCCCTCAGTGGCTCCTTGGTAATGACATGGATACCAGTCAAGATCTACGTCTTGTGCAAAAAGCTTATGTGTCTCCTGAGGTTCCTTCCCTTGACCTTCTGAGCAATAAAATAGCCAACAGATCAAAATGCAATAGTAGGATTGTAGGCACAGCTTAGCCTCATTTTTGCTCCCACCCAAGTGCGCTGCATTGACAAAGCTGCTGCTAGCTACTTATGTGGGGTTGCCTGCAAAGCCCCTCGAAGCAGAACAGTCTCATTACGCTCAAGAGTTTTATTAATGCCTTTTGCTGGAAAATTATTGCTATTAAACAAACAGCATTTTTTTAAAAAGAAAGCATCTTTTTTTCCACCAGGATTTACATACCACCAGGAAAAAATACACTACAATTCCTGATGAGTCAGCCTACATATTAGAAGCTTTTCTTCTTCCTTTTTTTTCTCCAGTGGATCATGCTGAGCCTTCTTAGATGAAAAGGAGACAAGCTATCATCTCTTTACACTTAGAAAACTCCCAGGAGCAAATGAGGAGGAAGATAATTAGACCAAATGTTGATACAATAAATCCCAGTGGAATACAAACCAGGAAGAAAGTGTTTCATTTTCCAAATCCCAAAATGTTGATAGCATTCTGGTGGCAAATACCATCAGAGCAATTTGGCCCTACCCCTCTTCCTCACACACAAACACACAATCATTGCTGTGACCCCATTTAGTCTTGTAACTTAATCAAAGTAAACAGGTTTTGGTTCCTAGTTGAAGGGACTGGGTCTCGTGCAGATGGGATCTGTCTCCTGAATGGGAAAAAAGTTCAGCTTCTCCAACCATTTCCTAGCCCTTTCATCCTAGAAGCAAAACTCATTTGAAATGCCAATTGCTTCTGCAAGACACAAATCCTTCCTTAGACCAAGTACACTGCCAGTGGATTGCAGCCACTGCCAAAAGATAGGTGTTGAATCAGCATTTCTGCAGCTGCATGGTTAGCCTTCCAGGAGTTGTCAATTTCAATAATAAAGTTTTCCTTCATATGTGCACATAAAACATGTGTTAAATAGACAGAACATGGCACCATACTAAGAAGAAGATCCAGCCTTAAACCAAGAATCCCAAGGTCCAGGTATAAAAATTCATCTTGGCCAAAAGCAGTAAAACCCAATCCTGTATTAATCCCTTTCTAACTGTGGACCTTTGGAATTAAAGCCAGTAGAGGCTTAAAATTCAGGGTAAATGTTCATGATGTGGGTTGGTAGAAACCTCCATTCATTTCTAAGTACCCCAGAACTGCAAGGAGCCATGGTAGTCAAACCATTGTGGGTTTTTCCAGAAGATCTGACTGTAGCAGACAGGGGAAAGTGCTGTCGGAAAAAGTGGGACAGTCCGGTTTAACAGTGTGGCCAGTAGCCGAAAGGTTTCATTTTCCTCTTCCAGGGTGTAAATATTGTAGATATTTCTATTCCCCCTGGCAAAGGGTGTTTCATTTAGAAGTGTCATACTTGTGCTGTTCCATTGTTTTCTTGTGGGACACTAGCGACACCCAGTGGCCAAGTCTTTTTGTCACTGTTGGTTCTTCCCTGATCCTTCACTGCTCATAACAAATAGCCATCGGGAGAAAACTGATTTCATGTCCCAGCCAAATCTAGTTCTACAGCAGCTCCTGTGAAAACAATGGTTCTTTTGAAGGACTGGGAAGTGGTTCAGATCAAATGACAGTGCTCTCAGAATCTTCACCAAGAATTCAAACTAAAACCAAACTTTTAAACTCTCTTCTCCCCAACACACTAGTTTTACTTTTTGCTGCCAGGTCATCACTAACTGGATCTGGCCAAAATGTCATAAGAGGAGCTGTCCTTTCAACACCTCTGGCTTCACCAAAGGCAGGAAGTACAGGGTATTGCTTCAAAGAAATCTGTGCATGTGACATTTCCTGTTATGCTTTGCAGACCTAGGATGGGGACAATTCGGATGAGGGTTACAGAAGCATCCTCAGCTTGTGAAAGTCAAGCGAGGCTACAATGAGGAGCAAGTCACATTAGGATCCAATGCCAGATGCCATTTTTAAACACCCCAGAACCCAGAGCTAGGGGCTTGCCTTGGCCCATTAGAAACACTCAGATAAACTAGATATGGGATCCTGGTTAGGATTTCCAAACCATTCCCTCCCAAAGTTTAGGATGGTTTGGATGCAAGCCCTTGATTTATGTCCATTTCTGATCTGACCCCAACCCAGCCTCCAGACCTTTTCCCGGTCTCTCATAATTGTTCATTGTGACTTTGCTTTCCTTTTCTTATAAACTGGGAGTTTAATTTTACATAACTGTGTGGCTCTTTAGACTCCTGAGGACTTTCTTCCCATTAGAATCTAACATGTCTAAGGTTGGTCAAGCTTGAGGTCTGAACTCCTTGTCTGAGGGCCTTTTAGTATAGTGATTTCATATCCCATGTACATTAAAGTTTGAAGTTATTAAATGAACCTGGTGTTCTGCATGTTCATCCAAATCCATACAGCTTTATTCTGGTGATGCAATCTGTTACACATTTCGAACAACTATCACAGGTGGTGGGCTAGAATACCTCAGCTAAAAATATTGAAAAGATGGTGAATCCTACTCTGCAATCATATAATAGCTCTATTGTTTGTCTGGATCAAGTATTGCTTTGTGTAAAATGTCAATGCCTGGGTGCTTGTATTTGAGCAATCCAGAGAGGAATTAGCTTGAAAATCATCCGTCTGTCACTGAATTTCCAAATTATAGAAAAAGCTAGTGCAATGAGCTTCACTGTAGACTTGCCAACTCCTTCAATTTCAGCAGCAGGCCACCAGTTTTCACAATCAATCATTGCCCACAGCCCAATTAGAGGTCTGTGATTTTACCTTTTCCGCCCCTAGGAGAGAGAGAGTGACTAATCTCTGGATGGGATAGGGTGAGAAGAGAGAAGACCTCAGAAAGCACAGTTGCATTTAAACAAATATCCAAACTTCGGGTTTTCAAACCTTCTAACATTCTCCTATTGCTCCTCTTGATTGGATAATTTTAGATCTTTTCATACCTGCCAACATCCTCGGGGGGAAAAAGATTGCAGATTTGCATACATTTGCACATATTTGCATATATTCAAGCATATACCCTCAGCAGCATGTGCCTTCCATTTAAAAAGTTACTCTGCACTAAACCCTAATGTCAAACCACTGCTAACTCCCATACTAAGCACTGAGCCCAGCATTGGAAAGAAACAGTAGATTGCTCAAGCTGACTTATACCTGGCGGTCAAAAATCTACAGGTGGCAACGAAAATCAGTAGACCCAGCAGGTCTTATTTTTAGGCCTGTTACTGGTGGCAGCTCAAAATAGAGCCTTGGTCTCACACACACAGCCAAACACACGAATACAGAACTGGTTTCAAATATATGCCCAAAGTTGCAGGCATTCTTCAGACCTTCTAGCATGGGCACTTACCTACCTGCAGCGGACTGCCCTCTCCCCAGCTTTGTCTGAATTGCTCCTGAAGCTCACAGTGCCACCAGCACTCTTCTCGCCACCCTTGTACAACTTTCTTGAGGGAAAATAGGAATGTTTGAAATGTCAAGCCCCTAAACTCCTCTCACGGTCAAGTGAAGCAGGGATGAATTTTCCAACCTAATGTCCTAAGCAGAACTTTCCAACCCAATACCTCAAGCTACCAAGTCCCTGAGCTCAGACAGGTCTGCCAACATGGGGGGCAGGGCAAAGGGGCAGTTGCTCCCCAGGGTCCAGAGCTTCAAAGGGGCCCGAAGCACTAGCCACCACCTCTGCTATTTTGACATGGGTGGTAGCCAGAGCTCCAGGCTCCTTTGAAGTGCCACAGCAGCATTGCTCTGCTGCTGTGTGTGACTGTGAGGGGAAGGCCAGTGCAAAGGTCTGCAGTGACACCAAGGGCTGACAGCCTTAGGCCCCAGCCCTTTTGCCCTTGGCACTGCCCTTTCTGGGGTCACAGCACAGGCCCCTCCTCCAACCTTGCCCCAGGGCCCACAGTGACTGTCAGCCCTACTGGTGGGTGATCATTTTGCTGCCTGAGCCAAACCTAGTTGCAGTCAATCCGAAAGGCTTAGAGCCAGCCCTTTATTTTCTGAAGGAGTCTTTGTTCAAAAACAAAACAAAAAACATATTTTCTACCCCTTCTCATTGTAAATATAACCTTCCAGAGGTAAATAGGTGCAATAATCATGTTTATTGGATATATAGTCCTGGGGAATTTGCAACTCTTGGCATTTTCAATGAGAACGTATTAACTTACATTTTATAGCTCTTGTTAAAATGTGAAATTATCTAATTTGTAGGCACTTGATGCACGTGCTAACTTTGTCTGCACATAGCAAATGAACTTAATAACACTTTCTCATTGCATTGAGAGTGTTGATAAAAATGGAGAGAGGACTAGAAAAGACAGGTAGTTTGGACCTAGTTTGGTAAGGGAAGTCTGACAGCCTCTGTCACTATTGCTTTGCAATTGTCCAGAAAGTGATTTTCCCATTCATCATTCTGTTTCCATATGCATGATAGCCAGTTCCTTGTGGATTTGTAATTAATTGAGCTTGGTACATTGGGCCAGATCTTCAGTTGCCTTGATGTCAGTAGAACTATGCTGATTTACACCAGCTGAAATTGTGGCCCCGAGACACAGTATTGTCTAAAGAACTAATGTCTTTTTGGTACATTGTGGTATGCTTGGAATGGTCTCCTAAGTACTTTTTCCCAACAGACACTGGTTCTCCTGCAGGTAGTTGGGTAGCTTGTCAGGGGTCGGCAGGGAATGTGAATGGAATGTCTTTCTAGGACATTACTCTTAGGAAATTCCATTTATTTTTAACGTGGCTAGTCTCACTACCACACATTTCCTCACAATCATGGCCATGTGCTTCCCCTGGGCTTTTCAATTTTTTTAAAGGAACGGCTAAATCTAAGATGCCGTCTTTTACAAAATGGGGACTTCCTGGGGTCCTGCTTGCAGGCTGTGATGGTCTCACAGATGCCATGTGATCTTGCTCATCTGAATCAGGCAGCAGCTAGCCAGTCTGGGAAAAAGCCAGATTCAGGTAAGGCAGTGTAAGTTGCACCTCACCACATTAGGGAGCAGCCTGTTTTGTCACACTCTGTTTTGGGGTTCTTGTGGTGGTTTGAATTCTACGAAATAAAGTAGTGTTATATTGCAGCTTTCCAGCAAGAGTATATTGTTTTTATCTAGTTTGTCTGCTTGTTTGCTGGGAAACATAATATACCCCTTCAATGTTCCATTTGATTCCTAAGCAGATGCCTCTTGTTGGTGCCCCTACTTGCATTCCAAAAGAACTCTCTCATATCCATTTTTGTCTTCCTAAGTATCCCACCCTACACATCGTTTGCTTACAACAGGCAGTTCAGCCTCAGGGTAGGCAGGATTGGTAAAAGCTACCCTTAACATGGATCAAACACGTCAATCTTTTCCTGTGACTATAATTAGTCTTTTAGATGATTTTTATGTGTCAGCTTCCTACCCACCTTCATAAGTTATCAGCTTTTAATGGCCTTCAGGATGTTTTCCCCAAAATACATACACACACCTTTCCACAGAGCAAGAATTTCCTCCACAGAGTGCTACGCAGTTGTGGGGAAATCTGTCAGTGTGCTTCTACTTTAATGTCATATAAGTAATAAGAGCACCAGCAAAAAGAAAACAGAAACTTCCTCTAATCAGACCAGACTTTGCTGCTCATGCCTATGGTAACTAGTGCAAGCATTAAGACAAAGTGCTTCAAGCATGAATTTAAAAAAAAAAATAGCTTTCTGGAAGACAGATTAAAGCACCACAAGACTTTGTAACAATCTTTGTAGTCCAGATAAAATGTGTGTATTTTAATTTCTAGCAACAACAACAAAATAAGGAAGTGTGCTGGGATTGAATTTTTTTTTCTTTCAGAAACGGCTACAAAAATTGCTTGTACTCTAGGAAAGCAACTCAAAGTGAAGTTGGAAACACAACTCAAATGGGAAAATTATCAGCATCACAGGTGTAACCTGTTTGATACACTGTATTTGAAGAAGGTACAAAGCCAGTCTGCTAAAGATTACTCTGTTTTAAGTTTAATTAATGAATCTGTGTTTCCAAAATGCTTTGAGATCCTTGGTTAATGGCTTCCAACAGGTGTGCCGAACATTTTTAGCATGAAAAATATGTTGAATTCACTAGCCTCTTTATGCTTTTGTGCAAGCATAAGAAGCTGTTTCTCGAGCTAGATCCACAGCCCATTGAAAGCAATTAAAAGACTTACCTTTAATAGATTTTAGATCAGGGCCTTTGGATATAATTCAACAAGGGACTTATATGAATGCTTGCCTTCAAGTAAGTTGTCCGTTGACATCAATGGGAATAGTCAGATGTTTGAAGTAAGGTACATGCTTAAGTGTCTTGTCAAATAGGGGTTTTGGAGACTAGATTATGATATATATATTATTCATTGATTCATAGAATTTAAAGCCAAGAAAGACCATTAGCTCATCCAGTTCAATGGTTTACAACCTTTTTTTCTTGTGCAGACCCCTAATATTTTTTGAGTGAAGGTGTGAACTCCTTTAGAAAATTTACTTATACTCTGCTGACTCCCAGTGGTCCACAGATCACAGGTTGAAAAACACCGACCTAGTTTGACTCCTCCCCCCAAATACATGAGAGGCCACTAAATGTCGTATCTTAATCCCTCTATAGAGACTAGCAACTTGTGTTGGCTAAGCTGTCTTTATCTAAAGACATTAAGAGATGGGCAGTGGATGGTTAATTATCTTAATTGTTAAAATTGTAGGCCTTATTCCTAATGGGAATGTCAGGATTCAGTTTACAGCAGTTGGCTTGTTATCCCTTTTTTCTCTTTTCAAGCTCTCAGCCACAGTGTCACTGGCTCAGGCTTCATCACAAAGGTTATTTTCAAGCTTCCTTGCAAAAGTTGATTCCCAGCCAGAATTAGGATTTTTTTTTTATTATGATGATGATTAAATCCAAATTCAATACAAACCTATCCAGAGACCTGGTCAGGACTCCAACTTAAAAAGACAACAGCAGTCATGTGAAGGAACAGAAGGAGTCAAAGATTATAAAACACAAGACAACCGGCACACAATCTTCTTTACTCTGTTTAATTGTTCTTTAAAATGAGGAGGCTGGAGGCACCCAGCAACTTACAAAACCTGGACCTTTATCCCTAAGCAAGATTTACCCTGTCTGGAATTGCTGTGTAACAGAAAAGTCCTTCCAGATCTATTTGAGGCATAGGGTTTGGCCTTCAATGGCTGGGTTAGAGGTGTATTTTACAGAAAGACCTATGCAAGAGGAAGCCGTTTTAATATTCAGGAGACGCGCAGAGACCTGCTTCCATAGTAGGGCTGGGCTCCATTGACTCTTATGAATGGCCAGTCCTCCCAAGCTTTCACACAGGTTTGGAACCAAGCTCCATCCCAACCTTTGTGCAAGGTTCTGGAGCATTCAGGGTGTGCTTTTCAGGCATTTGGAGCATCCCACGACAGTGAGTGGGGGCTACAAGGGCTCAGAGCCTCTCAAAGTTGGACTTTCTGTTGGTTGTTGCACAAGCCTTTGCAAGTCTCAGTTCCCCAAAGAACTGATCCTCTGACAAAGACTGACAGGTATCAGAGGGGTAGCCGTGTTAGTCTGTATCTGCAAAACCAATGAGACAGCCTGTGGCACCTTATACACTGACAGATTTTTTTGGAGCATACGCTTTTGAGGGCAAAAACCCACATTGTCAGATGCAGGCCTTTGCCCATGAAAGCTTATGCTCCAAAAAATATATGACAAAGACTATATCTCAATATTACACTTGAGCCCAGGAGGGCCAGAAGTCCCAAGCAAGCTGGGAAAATTCAAGGAGTGTAGCTAGCTTGGGGCTATATTTATAACTGGACTCTAGCTTTATTGGCATCATTTTGGAATACATCTGTTCAGTGTACACAGAACCTACATTGGCATCCCATGCTGCTAGGTCTAAAGAGCATACGTAAGGGTAGGGGCTGGAAATACAGACCTTTGGGAAGTTTGTCTGTCACTTTCAAAGACTCTTATGACATCCTTTTGTTTGTCAGAACCTCAATGCAGCTCCCCCTGGAGCCATGGAGAGTCCCACTGATCTCAATAATGGTTGGATCAGGTCCTGGGCACGTTGTCTTCTTTGCACTACCTGTTAGATTCACTTTGTCACTTGCTCAACCACAGGCTGTAGGGAGGGCTCCCTGAGAAGACTGAGGACCCTGGTCCAACCTCCATGTAAACATACCTTACAGCAGGGTCTCAACATTTGCGAACCTAAGGTTCATGAATTCAATTATTCACAAGCAGCCAGGAGTGGCTGCTTCCCCAGGGATCCAGGCAGGGAGCACTGGCAACCACGCCTTCCCCCAGGTCCCCAGGCGGGAGCACCAGGCAGCTGCCGCTTTCCCTGGGGCCCTGGGCAGGAGCCCTATCAGCTGGGCTCCAGGCAGGAGCTATTAGCAAAATTCAGCATTTGCAAGGGTTCTCAACATGGAACCCTCATGAATGTTGAGACCCTACTGTACATAAGAAGCCTTCAACACCAGCCACTCCATGATTTCCCTGCCAGTGCTTTCCAACAAAATCCTCATAGAGCCATTGTTGATCCTTAGCAGCATCTCACAGTCTTAGTGCTGGTGCTTCATTTGTTTTATTGTTGGCTTGGTAACAGCTGCTGTTACTGTTTGAGGTGGCAGAAGGGCAAAAGCAGTGCTTATCACTTTAGAGCTCCTCCAGAAAGCCTCACCATGTCTTTGGCAGAGTTTAATAACAGCAGGGTTCTCCCTGGAGGAATGTCCCACTGCTCCTCCCAGGTTGTGCTCTTGTATGTTACAGTTGCGGACCTTCTGCATCCTTAGCATAACAAAACCCGCGGAGGCAGAGCCCTGAACTATTCTGTATCATTGCAGTGCCCAAGAGAGCTGCAGGGAATAGACTCTGGAAACTATCAAACTTTGGCATAATAAATAATGATGATCATCATTTCTGCAGCAACTTTTGCCTCTGGGTATTTAACCCACACATTCTTACAAACATCTATTCACTAAAACTTACAGCCCTTCTGTATGAGAAGCAGTAGAAATCGGACCAAAACAACCCCCCACCACTTAACATGTTGTCTGGCTTAGAGGGCGGGAGGAATTTGGAAGACAAATGTGAATCTATAGCCAAATTTTACAGCTGCCCCTATTTGTGTAACGGCACAAACCAACCTCCCCAAATATTCTTTAATTTGTGAGGGTATGAGAAATCTAGATGGAGACCCTAGCTTTACAGCTCAGGGTCATTTCTAGACAGCAACTGTTATCCCATTTTACAGACAGGGAAGCTGAGTCATGGAACGGGTTTAAGGCAGAACAGATAACTCACAGCCAGGCAAGGTGTAGATCCATTAACTAAGTACAGCCCATTTCTACAGAGCCAGTTTTAACTTCACTTTCAAGGCAGTATTCAGCCTTTGCACCATGTATGAAACTCCCAGTCTCGTTGCCATAGAATAGGTAGTGTGTGTGGGTGGCACTGCCCCCTGCTGAAGTCAAATCAGAACTGCTTGCATGTGCCTGATACAGCAAGCAGCTGAAAAAGATTATCCAGAGGCTGAGGTGGGAAGAGTCTGTGCCTTCAGTGCAAGAGTAGCTGGGTTCTATCCTTCCTGCCCCACTAAACTCCAGAGTGCCCAAGGTATGCAATGTAGTAATAGCCACTAAGTCCTTTGTTGGTTATAGCATAAGTGACAGGTGCATGGGAGGATCTGCTACAGCTCCCAGCCTGTTGAATTTCACCTGACTGCAAAGCAACAGCATCAAAAGGAAAATACTTCACTTGGGCTGAAAGCCAAAAGAAACTGGGGACCTCTCTCCCAGCTGCCCCTTTGAAAGCCTCAGCCTGAATCTTCAGGAGCTGGGAGGAGCAGCGCAGCCTTCCACACAAAATGCCCAGGAGGGTGCAAAAGGAGACTGCATTACTGACTACCGCTGTGAAGCCATAGACGAGCTGCCTCAAATATTTGCTTCTCTCCACAGTGCTTGCTGGGGAAAGGCAAAGCAGGGCCCTGGGGCTTTCCACCCTAAACCATGCAATTTCCATGTTGATTTCATCTGACAGAAACACTTTATTAGAGGGTTGGAGGTGGTTCCGTTCTCTGCTTTGTTTCTTTCTCATTACAATCGTAACTATGCACAGTCTCCCAGATTTTTCCTTTGCATTCTCCCTTCTTCCCCTCCGCTCCATGACTCCCTTGACTCGTAATGCACTCGTGAGAAAAAGTAATTGCGGGAACTCTCAGGCTTTCTCCCTCTCCTCAGATTCTGAAGGACAAGACTATCTGCACACTGCCATTCATCCCATCAGCTACTGCTCAGGGTAAGCACAATTTGATGCATGCTGATAGCTAGTGGTTGACACTTAGTGGGACAGCTACGTGCTCCAGCCTGACAAGGAGCGATCAGTCCTTGCATTAATGGAAGAAGGGAAGTGGAAAGAAGGTAGAGGGAAGGAAAAAAGGGAGTGGTTAGCTGTTCAGAAGTTGACTTGTAATTTGAGTGTCAGGACTAAAATGTTAGGTCAGTTGTTCTGACTGAATGTCAGAAGGCACTGTGTGCCAAGGACTCATGCCTTGCATTTTACTGACAAAGAGAACTAATGGGAAAATATTCCAAAGTGACAGATTTCGGTGCCATTTTTTTTTAGTGATGCACCAAACAAGCACAAGAAATGGGTTTATATAGATTTATATAGATGTGTGTGTGGATAACAATCAAACCAGGGTGTTTTTTCCTGGTGGGAACATATCAGAACAGAGTTCTAGCACATTTTTTTCCATTAGAACACCAGGAAAATTTTCACTGCCAGCTCTGCAGCAGCGTGGAGACCAGGCAGAAGCCCCCACATCCCTGCAGTAGTGCAGGGGCTGGGGCAGGAGCCCCCCGCCAGTCCCACAGTAGCACAGGTACGGGGCATTAAAACTGAACACCCTAAGCCCTATGAGGAATCATCAGACTTGAGTTCTGGCATCTTTTTTTCTAGAAGAAAAAAGGCACTGATTTCAACCCAACTAAAAAGGAAAGCAGTCCCTTCAGATGAATGGCAGGAACTGACAAGTCCATAAAAAGTGAGATTTATTCTCCGGCAAGATCACTTCATGATCTTTTCTCTGTGGTCTGCATCTCTAGCAGAAGAACAGCATTGTTAATTTGCTCACTCACGTGACTGGATGTAATACAGTTCTTTAACCTTTTAACATTTTGCCGTTCATGCAGAGTACCCGTGTCTTACTTATCGCTCGTCAAATTATGCAGGGAACTCAAAGCCCTGATAAGATGTTTTAAATACGAAGGCATCAAAAATACATTTCTGTAATCCATGCAGCAGAAAATTATTATCACAGCCTCATATGCATATTTGGATTTGTTCTCTCAGCCTTGGAAGCTGGCATTGAAAGATGCCATTGCTTTTATGCTAGAGCACTTTCCTTGGATGACATCACATAAATCGTCAGCTTCTGATTTACAGATTATATTTTTTCCTTCCAGATCTTCATCTTTTCTAACACATTTTCCAAATTACAGGGCAATTATATTAACTCCTCCATGGCCAATATCTGCTCAGGGTCATTCACTCATTGTTTCTCAGCTTGTGCTGAAAGGGAGGGTTCTGTTGGGAGGATGGTTCTGTGCTCACAAAGCTGTATGAGGACACAGGACACAATGCTGTTCCTGATGGAAAACCGCCTGCATGGCCTTGGGCAAATCACTTACACTAAAACTTTCAGAAGTGCCTCAAGACCTTTGAGACTTAGGCACTTTTAAAAATGGAACTAAGGCTCCTAAATCATATGGGCAGTTTTGAAAATTTTACCCTAAATCATTCTCTGCCTCAGATCCCCACCTGTCACCCCAGGATAATAATACGTCCTTTGTCTAGCTTGTTCATATGAGCTATGTCTACACGTGCACGCTACTTCGACGTAGCGGCACTAACTTCGAAATAGCGCCCGTCACGGCTACACGTGTTGGGCGCTATTTTGATGTTAACATCGACATTAGGCGGCGAGACGTCGAAGCCGCTAACCCCATGAGGGGATGGGAATAGCGCCCTACTTCGATGTTCAACATTGAAGTAGGGACCGTGTAGTCATTGCGCATCCCGCAACTTCGAAATAGCGGGGTCTGCCATGGCGGCCATCAGCTGAGGGGTTGAGAGACGCTCTCTCTCCAGCCCCTGCGGGGCTCTATGGTCACCATGTGCAGCAGCCCTTAGCCCAGGGCTTCTGGCTGCTGCTGCTGCAGCTGGGGATCCATGCTGCATGCACAGGGTCTGCAACCAGTTGTCGGCTCTGTGGATCTTGTGTTGTTTAGTGCAACTATGTCTGGGAGGGGCCCTTTAAGGGAGCGGCTTGCTGTTGAGTCCGCCCTGTGACCTTGTCTGCAGCTGTGCCTGGCACCCTTATTTTGATGTGTGCTATTTTGGCGTGTAGACGTTCCCTCGCAGCGCCTATTTCGATGTGGTGCTGAGCAACGTCGATGTTGAACATCGACGTTGCCAGCCCTGGAGGACGTGTAGACGTTATTCATCGAAATAGCCTATTTTGATGTCGCCACATCAAAATAGGCTACTTCGATGTAGGCTTCACATGTAGACGTAGCCATGAAGTGGAACTCTTTGGTGCAGGGACTGTCTTTCACTGTGAGTTTGTTCAGCAGCTAGCACGAATGGGCCTCAATCCCCTTTCAGCCTCTATACATTAATGTGGTGAACATGGAAGACTCAGGAGTTGATAGCTGGAGACAAAGGGCTAAATTTTTACTAATGATTTTGAGAGCCTCCAATTTTGGATGCCCAACTTGGCACAACTTAAAGGGGTCTGGTTCTGAGAGAGCAGCTCCCCAGTATTTTCTGAGACTGAGAGCCAAAAATCACTATAGGTTGAACCTCTCTAATCCAGAACTCTCTTGTCCAGCAGCATCTATAATCCAGCACAATTTTAGTTCGCCAAATGACCAGTTATCATGATTGTGGCCAAGTGTCCTGTGGCCCCATAAAGTTTGTTTACAGCCACCAGTCCTGGCTGTCTGTGTTCTGTGCTGTTATTTAGCTCTAATTTACCCCTAAATGTCTTCTAAGAGCCCAGTATGTAGTGGTAGTGTTGGTAATGTGCTCGACAATATTCACCTCCCAGGGTTCAGCAAATTCTCTTCTTCAGCAATAGCCAGGTCCCAAGACTGCCAGATGAGAGAGGTTCAATCTGTAGTTAAAATTGAAACTTATGGCCAGAGCTATTTATTTCTAAGTCCCCCATTCAAATCTGGGTTGGGCTGCTTGTGACTTGAAAGTTCTTCCAATCCTATGGTTGTTTAGTGGCTCCTATAAAATGCTAATGGATACATCACCAAAGCTCCACACAAGAAATACATAACCAGTACTGCATACCAAGGGCAATTACCCATGAAACCTCTGTGAAACTGTCATACAAATAGTGTGACGTGAAAATAAATTGTGCACGAATGTGCTTAGAGGAAAAACTAGAAACAAACTCACACAAAGAAGTCAACTTCCCAGGCTAGTTGAGGCTGAGAGCACGGACAGTAACAAAACAGGCACAGGTTTCACAGAGCAGAGCTAGGTAGGTATTTGTCAGAGACTTCCGAAACATCCAGCCTCAAGGTTTATAGATTGACAGAGACAATGGCCTCAAGGGAAGGAGGGGAGGGAAAATTAATTATACTGCCAAAGTCAAATGTGAGCAAAAGAGAGGAGGACTGTGTATGCAAAGTCAAATGAACCTATTACAAGCTGGAATTTTACAGCAATTAATAGAACCATGCCCTGATAAAGGTTACCTTGTCATAGCTAACAGTATGTGATTTTCCCCCATTACCTATATCTATATTGTTTGTCAGGAATGAACTTTAATAAGCTGATGCTGTCAGAACGCATCGCCATGGTGGCTGTGTGCATGGTACAGTGGGTACATTGGAAAGATCTGCTGTGATTTTCCTATGCAATGCACAGGACTCTTCTCTTCTCCAATTTGGATCATGCCTGCCAGCCACCAGTTAAAGTTCAAGGCAGGGCAAGACTCCTGCTGCAGCACAGCAGGTGTGAGCAGCTTTAGGAAAATGGCACTTTCCTGAGAGTCTTCCCTGGCCTAACCCATCGTAAGAAGATGAACAGGTGACAGAGTGGAGGAGGGGAGAATGAAAGCCAGGCAAAGGTGGTCCCAGCTCTGCCAATAACTGTCTAACAGGCCTTCAGCAAGCCTATTAGGGCCTGACTTTTATAGCTGCATGCATGCAATTTGGTGGACAAACAATGTTTATACAATCTTGTAAATAATTTGCACAGCTACTGTTCTTGAGTGCATCACTTAGGTATGAGTGTGCAAGGGAACTGCAGGATATTTATGTTCATGACTGTGCATGAATATTAATCAAAATTAGGCTTTTCAAGCCCTATCTGTCTCAATTATCCCATCTCTAAACCAGATGCAGCTTTCCTGACATCACAGGGGCTACGTCTACACGTGCCCCAAACTTCGACATGGCCACGCAAATGGCCATTTCGAAGTTTACTAATGAAGCGCTGAAATGCATATTCAGTGCTTCATTAGTACACTTCGAAATGGCCATTTGCGTGGCCATTTCAAAGTTTGGGGCACATGTAGACACGGCCAGGATGAGTTTGAGATTGAATACATACTTTTAAAGAGGTCTGGGAACTTGTCTGGAAGATAACATAGGCACAGAGGTTATCATTAATAAACTCAAGTAGGATTTACTTAATGCCTTCTGGCTGAGATATTGTGCTGTGCCCCCCAGGAGTGCAGCTCACACTGGCCCAGCCCAGGGCACAGCCCTAAACCATCTATTCACCCTCCAGATTCTGGGGAACTTGGTGTTCACAGTGGCACCCAACATAATTTAGACCAGCGTTGTGCAAAGTGGGGGCATTCCACCAGAGCGGGGAGCAACATTTTGTAAGGGGGGGCACAGCGTGATCAGCTCCCCCCGTGGCTTCCTATGTCTCCCCAGCCCTCTACTTCCTTCCCCATGGCCTCCGCCACTGGTCTTCCTAAAAGAACACCCCCCACCCCCACCCCCCGCTTGCTGCTGGGCCAATCAGAATGTTCTGAGGCCCTGAGACAAGCGGTGGGAGTAGCTGGTGAGTTCCTGGCTTGATGAGGTACCTTCCTGGGGTCCCTCCTAGGGTCCTCCCCCTGAGCAGCCCTCTCATTTTGGGGCAGTCCCTGGATTCTCCCAGTACCCCCTTCCTGAGCATCCCACCCTCTTTCTGAGCATGTCCCCACACACACACAGATCCCTTCTTGTGGTCCTGCCACAGGTTGGGGGTGGGGGGCAGCTAATTCAGGGCTGAAAAGAGGGGCATGACCTAAAAAGTTTGCTCACCCTGGTTTAGACCACTCTGACAGTTTTTCTAAGTCTATGTCTACACAGCAGCATTATTCCAAAATAGCTTATTTCAAGATAGCTATTCCAAAACAGCTTACTTCAGAATAACACAGCTACACACAAGAATGCATTTCAAAATAGCACCCAACTATTTCAAAATAGCATGTCCAGGCTATTTCAAACTACAGCCATTGGATGCCATTATGACTTATTTCTAAATAGCCCTATTCCATGTCTTAACAGTCCCTATTTCAAAGTAGCTATTTCAAAATAGGTGTTATTCCTCCTGCAATTACAAAATTTGAAATAATGTACTCACTATTTCAAATTTATTTCAAAATAGTGTGTGTGTAGTATAGACACTGGCAAAGTTATTTCAAAATAGTGTGTGTGTAGTATAGACACTGGCAAAGTTATTTCAAAGTAACAGCTGTTATCTTGAAATAACTTTACTGTGTGACTGCAGCCTAAGTTACAACAATCTCCTTGGTGTCACCAATGGGCAGCTCTGGAACTCACAGCCAACCAGAATGGCCAAGCCAACCTGCCATCAGCTCCAACCCATCCTGTCTCTCCAAAAGCTCCTTCATACATCCTGTGCCTGGGTTTGTGAGGGGGCCTGCACCAGGAAGCCCGTGTTTGAGGCATGAGCATACAGTGGCCCTGTTGGAAAGGGGAATCCCTCCCCATTTCTTCTCTTGGCATCACATTGCCTTCGAGTAGCACTGAACAGATCCTGTTGCTAAAGTAAAGAGTGAAAAATAGTCTCTTATGAGGAAAACATGCAAATCATGGATTTTTAGAATAACTGACAATAACAGTATGTTTATTTATCATCTGATATGATTGATAAACTCCAGGGCACTGGCCTTACTTTGAGAGTCACACTGACAGGGCAGTGCAGATTCAATATTTTCCCGTGTGTGAAAAAAGGCCTGATATCTGAAACAGAATTGAAAAGCACAATCGCAGAGAGAGTGCTTCCTCAAACATGCCCCTTATAAGGCTCTGTCCCATCCTCTAGCAATAATCTTTAATGACGTCCATTCCAAATTTCTCCTTCCAACTAAAACTAGGTGATCAACGGATTTTCTGGTTCTCCAGCAAGTCTAAAAACTGGGGGAAAAAGTTTTGTTTCTGGTCAAATTGAATTTTTTTCCCCCAAAATTTCCAGCACATTTAAAAATTGGAAACATTTCAAACTGGTTGCAAATCTCCTTCTGACACTGCAGAGACTTTTTTTGTTTGTTTGTTTCTTTGTTCAACACTTTTTGGTGACCTCAGCATGAATTCACAATGGTTTTGGGTGGACCAAAACTGCATTTTTTTCTCTGACTTTCCAAAAATCCTGCCCAGCTCTACTTCTAATTTACAAGCCATAGGAGCAGAATGATTCATGGAAATCTTCAGACAGACCCAGTTTCCAAGTGCTCATTCCCCTCCTCCCTTTCTCTCACACAAACACACACACACACACACACACCCCTCCTCCCACCCCCAGCTTGTTGAGTTCACAAAGTCTGAACACAATATTTATAGTAATAGTTCAGCCATTACCCACAACCCCCTCCCCCAGTATTAAGCACAGATATTTCTGTATGAATTCAGGCGGCCACCAAAAATTCAGCAAATGGTTAGGTCAGCCCTAAAAATGTCCTCTTTCTAATGCCTTCCAACATCTCCTCCAAATATTTATAAATGGCCACATCCTGCAAAGAGTTGAGTTCCCTCAACTGCCATTCACTTCCTTGTGGACAATATATGGACTTTTCCTTGCATCAAAGCCTGCTGCCACCTTTGTCCATATATCTATTCTGGGAATACCATCACTGGACCTAATCAGGTTAGTCACACAATCACGGGCACAATCCTTAACTAACATCATATCTGCCATCATGTGCCAACAATGGCCAGATGTTTTGTATATTGGACAGACTTCAAACTCTCTTAGACAAAGAGTTAATGGGCACAAAACAGACATAGAAACACTCCTGATCCACAACCCGGTCAGCTGACATTTTAATGGAGTGGGCCATTCTGTTAATGACTTAAGGGTTTGCATGTTACTGAAGAGGAATTTTCACACTACTTTGGAAAGAGAGGCTGCTGAACTCTCTTTTATATTCAGATTTGACACATTAACACGTGGCTTGAACGGGGATGAGAATTTTCTGGGTCATTATAGGGGCTTTTTTGCAAACTCGGCTTAATCTAATGCTTGACTCTCCCCCCACCCCACGCCTTCTACTCTCTGATTTGCTCACCTTGATAATATTTTTCTGATTTGTCAGCCTTGATTACCATTTTTGGTTCTCTGTGCCTTAAACCTTGAGTCTGTTCTGGTATGGCTATGATCTGAAGAAGTGGGTCTGTCCCATGAAAGCTCATCACCTAATAAATTATTTTGTTAGTCTTTAAAGTGCTACTTTACTGCTTTTTTTGTTTTGATAGTATATAGACTAGCACAGTTTTCTCTCTGTTACTACTTACAACAATAGGAAATGACAGGCCAGGGATGTGGGAAGGACTTTCGCTTTGCCACAGTAGAACATGATGGGGATAGCAGAAACATCTGGAGGGGCTTATTTATTGTCTCCTGCTTTGTAATCACAGTGCATACAATTACTGTTTGACAAGGCCTGGTCACATGATCAACATCTGGCAATGTACTTGCATCTTCAAAATGAGTACAGCTTCACTGCCGTTATTATCTGCTTCTGCTGAGAGCAGCAGTAAACTGTAGTTAATAATGGGAAGCCAGCTTTTATGGGCTAGAAAGATAGTAATGATATGCAAAACGGTTTGTTGAATCTCGCAGTGGGGTGCCATAAGAGGCTTCATAAACCAGAGTTAGAATTTCACATTCTTCTAGTCTTGGGCATGGTACAGAATAACTCTCCAGGTACTCCTTGCTTGTTCAGGTTGGCCAGTATATATACAATCCCAACATGTCTGTCTGCATGTAGTTCACCATCACTCCTAACCCTAGAGATAGACAAATAAAGTGCTGAAGCTTTCTTAGTGATGGGCTCAGAATAAAATAGATTTTGAGAAACCCTTACTTAAATATTTAAATATATTTGTTTGGGCTTTATTCCTTTTACATTTACTTTCCACAAGCACCAGTGTTCTGAGCAAGATTTTTCTGATAAGTGTATACAGAAGGGAGATGAGTGTGAGATTGGCAGAGATCAAACTGAAATTCACATGCCCAAATATTCACAGAAACAATACTATGTTATTTACCCAACCAATCACAACTCAGCGACTGATCTTGAATTTGAAATATTCACAGTTAATCCCTGAAGTAAAAAATTAGAAAAGCGCTTCATTGAACACACTCCAGTAACAAATGGACTGGAAGAATATACAGTCTTCTGCTAGCTAATCCTTCAGCAGAAAACAGAGGTTAAGTTCATCACATCAATTACTTGTATTTGCTCAGCTCTACTTAGATCTTTTCAAACGTATTTTGATGGGGTGCCGTCACAGGAAACCCCTTGTGATTATACCCAGCACGCTGATCATGCCACTGACACTGGCCTTCTTGCTCTATGGGCTCCCCACCACCCTGTCCTGCTGGGCCAGATCCTCCGGTCTCTTCCTCACAAGGCAGAGAGCTGAGGTTACTGCTCCCCTGCAGTGCAGTGCAGACAATGACCCACTTTCAGTTCACAAGACTGCAGTGGCAGGACACTGTACCCAGGAAACCAACCCCCAAAAGGGATCAAAACTCATATAAATCTGTCTCTCTCTGGACAGACAGCTTTGCCCAGAGAGGGCTCATCAGATAAGCCCTGTCTCCTTTTATCAATGAAAGGGAGATATGCACAGCAGTGGCCCTCCCACAGTAGTAGTAGGCATCCTTCAGTCTGCATAGACTATGGATTGCGCCCTTTATAGTTTCAATTGAGGGCTTCATTTACAGCATCTACTGTGACTATGAAGACCCACACGAGAGTGACAGTCCTTGCTGCATCTCTTGCAGATGTGGTGGGTGTCTGGCAAGTCCTTATTGTGCTTTCTGTGTGCTCGCTTCTCCTCTGCTAGCTGTCTGAGCCTCATCTCGCCCTTCTGAAGGCCCTTGTGTAACCCCTGCCTCCATCTGCCGCGGTCGTCTGCTAGTTCTTCCCAATTGTCAAGCTCGATGTCTACCTCCCTCCCACAAGTAACAATTATTTACACTGGGCTTGATCATAAACCAAAGAATTCTTGTTAAGCATAAATACTAGGAGTTAAGTGATTATAAGTGAAAACAAAGTGATCAAAGTAAGTTACTGAATAGAAATGAAAAGAAAGCACATAGCTAGCTCTAACTTTGCTAGGTAACTTAACACATATAGATTCTTTTCCTATATAGCTGTTCTCATGTTAGGTAAAATCTTCAACCAGAGCTGTTCTTTTGCTCTGATATGGGTCAACAGCCATTCATAGGACTATGTTTTTTTCTGAGGATATGTTAGACAGATTCCAAGGCAGGCTGAAGACAAAGCTGACAGCTTCCCATTGTTTAAATAGATTTCCCCATAGGTTGGGAAACCTTTGTTCTATAATCCCTCTCCACTTCGTCATGTAAAACACTGTTTCAAGTTGCCTTTCCCCAGTGTGATGACCAGGTGATATGGTCATGTGACCAGGTTATATGGTCATATGTCTTTCTAGAACCAACCACCATCAAGACTTGCTGAACAAACAAAGCTTTTTACAAGTCATTAAGTTGATCACCCTGTCTTTAGGGTTGGGAGAGGGGCAGAAGTAATAACTCTCATCAGCATATTTAAAATTTATAACAGACTTACACTTCATGTTTCTAACTTCACACAGAAAAACAATACATGCACCAAAGTAGAACATACAGATCCATTAGATTGTAACATTAAAATGGGTGGGTTACATGAGGAACCTCCACTTATGCATATTTATATTCATCAGATAATTTTCATAAAGCATGGGGGAGGGCTGTCGGCATACTGTTTAGGGCACCAGTGTTGGAACTTTATATAAGCCCCGGTGACACACTCAGTGCATGCCAGCTCATATAACATCCTCGGATAAAGAGAGGGTTACCTTTTGCAGTGGAAACAGATGGCATTGATTATTAATATGCCTAACCCATGGGGGCTAGAAACAGCAGTGCCATTCTCACAGCTCAGACTCCCTCATAGCTGCCATCTCAGAACATGGAGCCACTGTACGACCATTGCAGTCTCATCCTGCCTCTGCCAATAAAAGATGTTTGAAAATGGAACATCTAACACTGGATAAGTGTCATTCCATTAAAGCAACCATAGATAGCAACAGGAGCACTGTGAAAGCTCTGGACATTATGGTCACCAATATCATGCAAGAGGAAGCCATAGTAACCATCTCTTAGCCCCACCACGAGGAAGGAGAATCCAATGGCTAGGGCATTAGGCTGAGAAACTGGGGCCAGTTGTGTACCTAAAATTGACTTCAGGCGTCAACTTTTGTCCCTGTCCTCACAGAAGAAGCTCGATGTGAGTACTCCTCCAGTCAACCTTTCTTAATCCTTGCAGCTTGTGAGGGGTTTCGGCGTTGACACTGACCCTGGAACATGCTGTTTCATGCACGCATGAAATGGTGTCCCAGAAGATCAGACCTAAGCGGTCAGTCTTCCAGAATTAGTGTAGATCCAACCTGGGGTTGAGTTCCCTACTCTGCCTCAGACCTTTGGCAAGTCTCTTAGCCTCTCTTGGTCTCAGTTCCCCCCTCCATACAATGGACATAACAGAACGTCCCTAACTCCCATGGCTGTTGTGAGGAAAACATGTTAGAAATCATGAGTCATTTGGATAGTGCAGGTCATAGGTAGGTGGAGCTTATATACCTAAGAGACTCACAATGTACTAATTTCAATTGGTTGCTTGTGGTTAGTACCAGAAATCCATCGTTTTCTAGTTGTTTGAACAATAGGCTGTAAATCAGGATTTGCCCAAAGCAGTATATTGAATCACTAATAGAACCCTGATTAGACACTGGGATTTTCTGACGGTTAGCTTCCAATTTTTATTTTGAGAGCACTCTGACTCTCCATGTTACTGATATGGCCGTCTCAGACCCAGGGCAGTCATTTAAAACATCCCAATTCACTTTGTGTTTTCAGTTGCATCTCTGGGGGTAGGCACAGAACAGGCATGTGGGTTTCATAAATGTTGAAGTATTTGAAGGGCAACTGCATGTCTCTGTTCAGATCTGGGGGGGGGGGGCGGGGGAGAAGAGGTGGTGCAAAGTTCCACTGCAGATCAGATCCAGAAAATCATGCAACTCATCCTCTTCTCAGTTGCAGTCAGTATGGGGGTGAAATGCACAAACCCTGGGACATGTTACTTCATGTATCTGAGTGTGCTTTACATGGATGCCTATAATGTGGCTTGTGTGTTTAATCTGCATGCACTACTGCACTGTCAGTCCCACTTTATCTACAGTGGTGTTCAGATTCCAAAACACCATGACTGAGAGAACGCTCTTCATAAGACTTTTTACTGTACACTAACTGCTGTCCTAGATAAAATCATTGAACACAGACACAGACTCTGGTGCAGATAGAAGTATAAATTCAGCACCTAGTAATCTGATATTTTGGGCTTGGGGATCTGATAAGCAACATAAATGTTATTCACTTAAGCTCCTGCAATATATCTACTGGGAAATTCCCAGGTTCCAAACTGGGGAGTTGGAGGTGCATGCAAAGGCTGAATTAAAGGATTGATCCTGCAGGGAGCTAAGTACTCTCAATCCAGCAGATTTCAGGGGGAGCTAAGGAGCACTGACCACCTCAATGTGGGAGCTCATCTGTTTGGATAATTGAACCTTGTAAGAGACTACATATCAGCCAGAGGGCAAGACAAATGACATTAAGGCAGCCAAAACAATGGTGGGTAACTTACAGATTTGACCCCATGCCAACACAGTGGTTTCCTTAGCTGAACAGGCCAAGCAATCACCTGAAGACCTGAGATTTAATCCCACCTTTTACAGTTGTTAATTCAGTAAATTGAAATAGGCAGGAATAACTCTGTATTTAATGAGGTTCATGGTACCTATCACTGAGACATCCGCTCATAGAAAAACACCACATTGAGAGCTGGGCTCTGCCCAGAAGCTTGGAGATAAGATCTATGATTAGGTCAAGTGTATGGACAGCAGTGTGTCAGTAAATGAGAAAAACATGTTTTTCTGCTGTCTTGCAAGAGGAGAGCTTTTTCGTCCTAAATTGGCTGAATAGGCTTGGTATTCCAAAGTCTGTACTGCTCAACCAAGAAGTCATGGAGAAATCCTATGGGAGGTGTAGCAATGATGAACAACCAGAAATCTTCATCCCAATGGAAAGGAAATGCAGGTTGCTTCTCACAGCCGCAGCCCTGAGATACTTCACTGGCTACGTCTACACTAGCCAAAAACTTTGAAATGGCCATGCAAATGGCCATTTCAAAGTTTACTAATCAAGCGCTGAAATACATATTCAGGGCCTCATTAGCATGCGGGCAGCCGCGGCACTTCGAAATTGACACCGCTCGCCACCGCGCGGCTTGTCCAGATGGGGCTCCTTTTCGAAAGGACCCCACCTACTTTGAAGTCCCCTTATTCCCATCTGTTCATAGGAATAAGGGGACTTCGAAGTAGGCGGGGTTCTTTCGAAAAGGAGCCCTGTCTGGACGAGCCACGCGGCAGCGAGCAGCATCAATTTCGAAGTGCTGCGGCCGCCCGTATGCTAATGAGGTGCTGAATATGTATTTCAGCGCTTCATTAGTAAACTTCGAAATGGCCATTTGCATGCCCATTTCGAAGTTTTTGGCTAGTGTAGACACAGCCATTGTGTGGTATTGGATCTGGTAGTAGAGGTCATCAGAGAAAGCCACCATTCTTTTACAGTGTTGCCAGATTTGCCTGGTAGTCTGGGCTGTGCTCATTTGTTTGGACTTATGAAGGGAGTGGAGATGAATAATTCTATCAGTGTGCCGCTTGTATTACTAGTGTTCCTAAGGAGCTTTACTTCTCCCTTCTGCCGATTCCCTCCCAATGGAGCTATTTTGCATGACCCAGGGTACACAGGTGTAAGTTCTTCCCTCCCTGGACTCAGGTGAACACACACACACACACACCAGAGCTCATCTGAGAGGACTGGTTAATCAGCATTACAAGCTGACACCTTATATGTCCCTATACACTGTGCCCTGGGTTGCACAGCAGTGCCAAGCTGTGGCCCTTATGTACCTTTGAACTCAGTGGCTGGGTTGAACAGCACCTTCAGCTGCCACCCTTATATGACACCCTGATTCAGCATCCCCTCCCCAAACCCCACTTTCACAGCACAATCATTCTACTAGTAACCAACTTAATGGGCAAACCCCACAGGATTTTGGGACCCTACAGGGATCTTTGGCATAGGTACATGAAGCATTGTTGCAGAGTGAATGGGAAAGCCAAAACACACACACACACACACACACACACACACAGAGCCCTGAGGAAGAGTGAGCAAGAGAGAAAGAAAAAGAGAGAGAAGTTTAACAAAAAAATATTTATTTAAATATTTATTTCTGGGTAGTGAACATATATCTGACCATTACCATATTAAATCTAAATTGAATCTGTTTACAGTTGTTAGGGCTAGCAAACCATATAACTGATTACATAAGGCCGGGTTAGGAGACTATGCCTAGAGAGATGGAGAGAGCAAGAGAGATCTCACCACTCCATGGAGCTTGCACTGACTGGAGTTCCCAGATGGTGATACTAGCCAGGGGTACAGAGGGCAGGAGACAAGCAGGGCCCCAATCATGATTAGGCAGGATATGATAAAATCTCAATGGAACTGATGTAAAATTTACATTGAGGCATCAGAACAGTTTATTGAGAAAGGGTAGGTGTTTTTGTAGTTCAAGAAGAACACTGACTTTGATATTGGGCAAACAGAGGCAAGACGACAGAGACTGATTATGCCTGGCTATCGGAGATGTTCCTTAAAAAAGCTCACAATGCAACTAGGTAGTTACAGCAGTTTGGAAATCCAGAGGATCCATTACTAGCATTGGTCTGATAATGAGTAATTTGGGTGTGAGCAGACCTGGGTTCATCTGGAGCAAAGATTTCCCATCAGGCAGTGCTTCTCTGCTTTCAGTATCCCATAGTTCAGTGCAGGTCCTGCTTTGGAAAAGTTGTTCTCCATTTTGCATGCTAATGGAGATGTCTTTCTGTGCTGTCTTCAATGCAGATGAGGGTAGGGGTGTTTCCTTAATCCAATCACCCTTGCTGGTGGGATTTAGGTGTGTCTACCCCTGCCACTTTCAGTGTTTTGTCTTTTAGTTCCAACAGAGGCCTTGTGGGAGGGGATTGTTTTGCATGAGCATTACTCCTTGGCTCCCCAAGAGCACAGGGCTGACAGGTGGCCATGCTCTGGTTGGTAACAATAGTATGGTTGGTAACAATAGTATGTCCAATTCAAAGAGACCTCATTGGGATCACCATGGGCATTCCCCAACAGCTGGTCTTCAGTTGCTCTTTGCTGGCTAGAGACTTCAGAGGTGTGGGGCAGAGCTTAAGAATCTAAAATGCAAATCCAACTAACACACTAACACTCTGAACACTCACCTACATTTCACATGCACAACTTCAGAAGATTAGAAAACAGTTTTAGATCTAAGGCAACTTCAGAACAATCTATGGGACAAAGGGAAGTTATCTGAGATCAAGGGTTCCTTTAATTTAATAGACAAAGACATAACAAGAAACTGGATATAAAGGTGCAAATCCTGCACAGGGAGGTTAATTGTCCATTGGTTCAACTTACCAAGGAAAATAGTAAACATTGTCACTAGATGTATCTAAATCATTTTTTTTCTTATCGTAAGTCATGTAAGAACAGCCACACTGAGTCAGACCAAAGGTCCATCTAGCCCAGTATCCTGTCTTTTTACAGTGGCCGATGTCAAATGCCCCAGAGGGAGTGAACAGAACAGGTAGTCATGAGTGATCCCTCTCCTGTTATTCATTTTCATCCAGTCTGTGACAAACAGAAGCTAGGGACAACATTCCTACCCATCCTGGCTAATAAATATTGATGGACCTAACCTTTATCTAGTTCTTTTTGGAGTCCTGGTCTTACAATATCCTCTGGCAAGGAGTTCCACAGGCCTACCATGAGCTGGGTGAAGAAAAACGTCCACTTGTTAGTTTTAAACCTGTTACCCATTAATTTCATTTGGTGACCCCCACTGCTGATGTCCTGGGTACTGGAAAATAATTTTTTCTTATTCACTTTTTCCACACCAGTCAAGAATTTACAGATTTCCGTCATATCTCTCCTTAGTCTCCTTTTCTCTGAGATGAAAAGCCCCAGTCTTTTTAATCTTCATATCCACAAGAGCATGAAGAATTCCCTTGACTGCAGGAATTACTTGATGAAATTCTATAGCATATCCTATGCGGGAGGTAAGATCTGATCATTGGTAGATGGGACCTTGTTGATAAAACCTATGAATCACGCATGTCATACCCATTCAGTTTGTGCTGTCTTCCATGGTTTTTCCTTGAGAGACTCATCCAGCCGATGGAAAAGATCTGGAAGCACATGTGGGAACAAAGGAACATGGGTGTCCCATCCTGAGCAGAAACAAGGAGCAAACTTGAAGCAGTGGACAGACAAAGAACCAAGAATGCTGGTGAGTGGAGCGCCATGGTTGCTAAATTCCTCCTTTGCATGGAGCCTTGGGAACCAACAGACTCAACAGAACCCTGGAAACTCCTGCAAGAGTGGGGACTCATGCAAAAGGGATAAGGCCAGTGGTCGCCAGACCTCAGTACCACTTAGACTGCACCTTCTCTCCTCCAGCCAGCCCTCAGTGCCACACAAAGCACACTGCCCAGGACTCCAGTGGCTATTTAAAGAGCCAAGTACTCCAGCTGCCATGGCTGCTGCACTAGCAGCCATGGAAGCCAGGAGTCCCAGGCCTTTTGCAATCGCAGGTGCTGGGGCAGTTGCCCCTTTTGCCCCTCTGCATCAGCAGGCCTACTCAGAACACAAATGCACATAGGGCCAGTCCTGCCCTGCCAGGGAAACAAAATGATGCCATGAAATCTGGAAGTAAGCAAGCAAGATCTGTTCATGCACACAATGATCCTAGCTAGCAGAATTCCTCAGCAGTACTTGGAAACAGTTCAGAATGATCTGACTTCCATAATACTGTGCAGTTTGCCAACACACCAAAACCAACAGTCCAACCCCTAACCTAAGAACAACATAGCTGTTTCTGCCATCAGCAGCAGAGGATGCACTGCACAGGAAACAGCTATGAGATCTGTAGCACTGGAAAAGGACTACATTGTGTTAGTAATGGAGGATGAGACTGGGCCATCAACACCCAAAGAGTAAAAGAATCTGATAAGTTTTCGAGGCCAATTTTCATGACAGCACCATTTCTTTCAAGACCATTAGCCAGGCAGAGTTTCCGTTGTTATTCCAAGGATCTCTTAGGTCTGCTCCTGTAAAAGCTTCATTGGTTTGGCAATGACTCACTAAATTATTTAATCTTTCTTATTCATTTCATGAAGAAAGGGATGAAGCAGCCAATGTATTTTCTCTTTTTTTAATTTTGTGGGTGTCATTCCTCCTCTCGCCTCCTCACCCCCATACCAGACAGTCACATTAGCATTGGACTTGAACACCTCAGTTTCTACTTGATAAAGTACAGCGAGGTGCTGTATCACCATTCGGTATGTGACATTAATGGGGAAATGCCACCAGGAACATCAAATCCTTTTCTAAGTAGATGAGTCAGTTGTTGTTATTTTGGATGTGAGCTGATGAGATGTTGTGATAACTTTATAAGACGCATTTTTTTTTTTCCTCTCAGAAGGTTGTCAGTGTTTTGGGAAGCATCTGCGGCGTGTATACGGCAGATAACTAGAGCACCCTTGCATGTTTCATTTTATGATGTCCCAAGAGTTGATATCCACCTCTTGGCTCCAGGCCTATTGCCTGTAGTAAGACACCATTACCAATGTGGTGTCCGGACATCTGTTCTGCTCCCTGCTGTGTCGATAACCTTTGGCTGCATGCTTATTCACCCTCTCCAAATGCTGTGCTGACTCTGAGCAGTCAGCCTGCGCTGCAGGCTTCTGAAAGCCCCCAATAACTGCAAATCAAGCAAGGTACGAAGAAACTAGAACCAGGTTTGTTGTCAATAGTGCATGGGCTCCAACGCCCTGGAGGTCTACAGTGGACCTCAACAGTTTACACTGGTACATGCATGCCGTGTGACAACGGACGCGACTCAGTTGACAGTATGGGGGAACTCCATCATCCCCAAGGTCACTAGAGGTGACTCAGTTGAGTGATACTTTTATACGCAGGTACAAACAACTTACATGTATATTACGTACTCCATGGGCCTCCCTAATTGTAATAAGTTGACACCCCTTGACATAGTCATATGCCACCCATCCACCTTGTAGATGGTAGAACAATCAAAACAACACTATCCATCAAGTTGTCATGCCAACCCTCTACTGAACCTGGGTTGGAACATACCTGTTATCCAAGGTGAGTATTCTGGTTCCAAGCAAAATGTCCTGTTACCTTTCTAGAATGTTTACACGTATAGCCAGTGTCTCTCTGCAATATCAGCAGCCCTGTCTCTGGCAAATTCCTGTGAGCAGCATCTGAGTTTTATGTTAGCATAGCTAACCCCTTGAGCTGTTCAGGCCCTAGGCCTTTAGCCTTACACCATGCCTGATTGCCAGGACCTCTCAATACTACATTGCCCTGCACTCATAGCTGTGCTTAACCCTCCAGAGGAGTTGGTTTGTCATAAAGTGAGAGCAGTTGGTGCTCACTGTAAGAGCATTCATAAATGTGTACTAGCCAACAAGCCGTGACTGGCTCAAAATTTCGTATTATGACTTGTAATAAGTGGCTGGTAGCTTTGAGTTTTCTGCATGCAATCACTTGCACGTGCAAGTGATAGAAGTTAAATATGCCAAGAGTTCTCAAAACTGGGAGGTGTCTGACATTTTTGTCCAAAATGTTTTTGGAGGGTGCAAATGCAGATTCAGCACCACCTAAGTGTAATGCAAATTCATGTCAGTTGTGCCAAATTATTCAGGCTGCATTTTTTTAAATATATCAGGTCAGCAAACACTTTTTAAAACATCATTTTCAGTTTGACTCAACACAATAGTTTTCAGCATTGCCAGTGAACAAAATAATCCATTCTTCATGCAGCTCTATTTCTCCTCTACTCCTTTTCAGGCGTTCAAATAAATGGCCTTATTTTCAAAAATGCTGAGCATTCAGCATTTCCAAGTCACATTGCAGACCTGGATCTCACATCCTTCTGCTAGAGTATAAAGGTGACTAGATCTGGGAGCTTTTGTTCAGCTTAGCACAGAAATAAGGGGCAGCCATTAGATTTGTATGCAGACCCAGGCTAAGATTCCAAATTCCCACTCACCAAAGTTATGGGGTGTTCATTTCAGAGTTTTCGTTTAGCCCTTCTCTGATATCCGTAGCATAGGGAGGAGCTATGATAAGTCCTGGTCTCCACTAGAAAACTAGATCACGTCCACTACTCACTAAAGCATGTGAAAAATCCACACCTCTGAGCGACGTAGATTAGACAACTGAAATCCCTGTACGCTCTGTGCTACCAGCTGTTGGTGAGCTAGATTTCCTAGGTCAATGGTAAAATTACCCCTCCTAATTTAAAATGTTAGACAGTTGGTTAAGTGAAACTAGTAGGTGGTCTTTTCTCCTTTCCCAGGATCATCAGGCATAGTGTAACAATACCAGACAAGCTAGATCTGTGGTATGACCTTGTGTGGCCAGAAGCAGGTATTGCACATTGGTATGTTTCCATATGGCAGCTCCTATGATCCATCCTATTCAGAGGTGAACTCCTAGCTGTACATATTCATTCCTCCCGGATTTCCTCCTTTCTCCTCACTCAGGTGGGGGATTATAGCCTCACAGACTGGCGTGCCTGTCCTTACATCCCTTTACTATAAGAGCTATTGTACCCCACTCAACTACTGGATGTGTGTCACTGTCCCGCGTAAGGACACTTAGATCACTTACAGAGAGAGGCTATGTCTAGATTGCCAAGAACTATTGGCAAAAGCTACGCAAATTGCACAACACATTTCCCTATCTTTTGCCAACAGTTCTGTCAGGAGAGCCTTTTCCAACATTTGGCCCATTCACATGGGGCCAAATGTCAGGGAAAACCCTCTCTGCTGATACATCCTTTCTTCCTTGTGGAACAAGGTTTATAAGGATACTGATAGAATGCTCCCAACCAGCAGATCTCTGCCAACAGATCTGCAGGCTGGATGCATGATCTGTTGACAAAACTTCTGTCACCAGAAGCTGATTGAAGCTTGGGTCAATTCAGGATGAGAAGACTTCTAAGGAGTCAGAGGTTCAGTACACACAAATCACTCCACCAACTAAGAATGGCCCGTGATGCATCAGTTTGGGAGCCGATGTGAACTAGCTTGGACCTTATGTCTGCAAATACAAAATTTCTCTCAATAGACTCTTGTCTGTTGACAGAAGTTTTGTCAACAGAAACCTGCAGTTTGGCATAGCTAGAGAAAGAATGAGTCTCTTCCACAGCTAATAACCAACTGGATTTTAGTTCAAACTGTAGAGGCCCATGCAGAAGCTCTAGAGTTCCCAGGTTTGAATCCACCTGTTAGTGGTTACACTATGTTAGGTTATATAGGTAGGTATTATTATTATAATTCACTTTGTCTCATCTTGCTTATGGTAACTATGGCCCTTTAACAATGTATCTTGTTCACCACTGGCAGCGACACCAGGCATTTGGTAGAGATGTTGTGGAATATTTATTATGAATGACCTTCCCAGAGCTCAGCTTTTCATGTGTAACTACCCAGGCTATTGATGATTAAAATCCTCTTTGCACTATTACTTGTTCAGATATTAAGTGAAAATGCTTCCCATCTGATTATGTAAATCCATGATACTCAATGTGATCCCAGAGAAATTGTTCAGAATGTTGCCACATAGAGATAGATAGAAGCACACATATACAGGAGAAAGAGACAGAGAGTGCGTGAAATATATATACACATAAAACTGCAAGAACTATAACTAAAATTTATGTAACTAAAATTTACAAACAAACAAACAAACCTGTTGTACACTACAACTGCTTCATGAATTTATAACATATGGTGGCAAAGCACTATAAAAATTGTAAACTATAAAGAGGGCTTACACAGTTGCATTCATTTATCAAGTTACAATGAGTAATTTGTGCACCAGGCAGGAAAAAGAAAACCCACACAGTTGGAGAGTGCATATGTATTTCTGAGGTTCACAGTAGAGAGCCTTTTATAAAGCGTACACATGATTTGAATTCCAAATTGAATGCACTGAGTGGCACTGTGAAGTGTAATATTATTATAATGGTGCATCCAGAGCTTAGAAAGCAGTGATTGGAGCCTAGGTCAGTTCAGGATGGGAAAACTTCTACAGGGTCATAGGTTCAATACAGTGATGCATGTTTGGGAGACAACATGAACCTTAAGTCTGCAAAGACAAAATTTCTCTCAACAGAGTCTTGACTACAGTTGGTCACTGGGAAGGAAGTGGTGGTGGGGGTACTTGTGATTAAGAGACAGCACGGAGATATTGCAGACCTGGAATCTATTTCCAGCTCTGCAAGTGACTTGCTGCATGACCTAGGGCAAGTCACTTCCCCGCTCTGTGTCCCCTGTCTCCCCAGCTGTACAATGAAGGCAATAATACTGAGTCATTGCATGGGTTGCGGGAAGACTCCATTTATGAATGATGCAGTCAGTATACAAAACCCACACTGGACAACAGGGAACTGAAGAAGTGGATTTTACCCACGAAAGCTCATTACCTAATAGATACCTTAGTTTCTAAGATACTACAGAACTGCTTGTTTTATTGAAGAGTTCGTATGGGCTTAGCTGGTTCTGCCCATTGCACCTGTGAGATATGTCAGGCTTGGAGGGAAGAGCATAAGATGGGATACCAGCTCAGCTTATGTTAGAACAGGGAGGAGAATGGATCTTTCTCACTCAGCTCCTGAAGCCAGTCTCTGTCCAACAACCCCCTCCCAGAGGAAAGTGAGTGCCAGACTCTGACTCCCCTTGAAAGGAGGCCATTCTCCACTATTACTGGGGATTTCAGTTTATTTGGGCATATTCCCCATGTTTCTGTTGAGTACAACAGAAAGGGGGAGACTTTAAACTGACTTAACCAGAGGGCCAACTCAGAGGAAGATGCAGACCACTGCAAGCCCAGAGCAACCATCATCAGGGAGTACCTGACTGTAATACCTTGCTCCGGCACAAGAATACTGTAGCAGTGAGTCAAAACCCTCACAATGGCTTGTGGTGGCTGTTATATGCTAATCCCTTTGTGATGTACAGAAGATATAAAAGGCAATTATGAATGAAAGGTCTATATTTTTGTTGAGGGGTTCTGCTCCATTTAGCATTGCTTATGATTTATTGTGAAATCACCAGGAGCCTCTGTGTGGAAATACAGCCCCAAATTCACAATGGCCTGTTTCTAATTTGACATTTTTTTAATTTCTTTATTCCTTGGCATGCATGTTTCTGAAGCATATAACACCCAGCCATGTGCTACATCTGGGAAACAGGCTATTTCTCCTGCCAGCAAAAGCAAATGCATAATCTTTGTCCCCACCTTTGTATCCCAGCACAAATGGTTCAGATCTTTTTGTTTTAATCAATGCCCTGTGGAACACTGGAGCTGGGTTTAGGCCCAAGGGTCATTGCTAAGCAGTTTCTCTTTCATCCCCTTTAGCATCAGCAGATGCAGCTTGAAACATGTGTACAAGGCACTGCTTTACAGCATCCCTTATTCACCAGCACCTTAGAGACTCCAGTTCATTGAAAGTAATAAAACCAGCGCATCAAAAAGAATTCTTTTGAACAGTCTTTGGGCTCTGCTGTGCTACTCAGTTACGGATATTCATCTTCCTGGAAACTGCTGTTTGATACAGCACACCAGCATGAAAGCACCAGCCGCCTCCCTGGTGCATTAACCTCTCAAGTGTTGAAATCACACTCCTTGAATAGCAAAATATATCTCTTTTTATAATTGCTTCAGGGTGGAGCTGAGTGAGAAGGATCTTTCAGACCTCATTCTTAAGGACATAAGCACATTGCACCTGGGTCAGAGAATCCCCACCCGACCTCCTCCGCGCCCATAATGTAGACTTGCACAAAACTGAAGGAGGGATCATCCACCTGAAGCATCCAACTTTGGCAACAGTTTGAAGAGGGATCTCAAAGAGAATGGAATGTTCGTCCTTTCCAGTAAGGTGACTGTCACAGACAGGTTTGCCATATGTATAGCAATGGGCCCAGACTAAAACTGTTTGATGCTGATGGCCCTGATGCTCACACTTCAGGTGGAAAAGGACTTAAAGCCAAACCAACTCAGATTTGGATGTGACAGAACAAAACCCTGACTTGTATTTCTCCCACCAAAGTCAACCCTTCCCTCGCTCTCTGGCAGCCTCTGTTTGAAAGAGAGGAATTAAAACTGGAACAATGGAACTGATTATTGGATCTCCAAGCCCTCTTTGTTCTGCTCAGCCAGCACAGTTATAGCTAGTTTATTTGAAAAATACTTTTTCCTAGTCCCAAACCCAGATCTCCTAGCTACAAATTCTCCTCTTATATTCCAGCAATCCCAAGACAAAACAAAGATGAGAGAAGTGAACTTTGCCCTCGCTTACCTCCTACCAATATAATGCCATTTCCCTTGGGATCCACAATGGTATAACCACATACGCTGCTGCTTTTTTCATGACCTGCGTGACAAATTCCCAAAGATGTTACCTAAAGAACAAATGGGCAGAAGAGACTGCACAGTCTTGCAAAGGAGAGAGAACAAGTGAGGGAAAAGGTAGGTTTGCTCTCAGGTAGCTAAAGAACTGATTGCGGGTCTCCCTTTCTTTAGTCAGCACCTGAGCTATATGTGGCAAGAGTTTAGATAAGAGCTAATGAATTGGCAAGTGATCCTTCTGTAGGGTGCGAGAAGATTTTGTAACAGTCTCATGAGAGCAGTCCGACCCCTCTGTGAACCCTCAGAGGAATCCTAAACAAACCAGTCTGTGTAAGGTGAAAAGCTGCAAAACAACTAACCCTGCCATGGCAACACCTGCAAAAGAAATCACGCTTGCCAATACTTCAAGGCTACGCTGGCAGTAGACCACAAGAGATAGTGATAAGGAATGCATAAGCAATTTTAGGCAATCTTATGTTAATGAGTTGAGCTTTATCAGTTAGTGTTAGGAGGCCTGTTACACAGCCTCTCCCCGAGCGAAGCTCCGACGCGCCGGGTTTTCCCCCACTGGTGACTGCGGCTTCTCCAGGGCTCCCATTGTGGGTGTCATGCGCTTTCAATAAACCAAATATAGCACTTGCCTTCTGGGTGCAGCCTCGTTTCTGGGGAACCCGAGCCTGGTTGGTTACACCTTCTAACACTGTTTACTTGCTGCTTGTGCTTGCTCACCTGGGCAGTGTCTACATAGCCATTATTTTGAAATAACTTTGGCAGTGTCTCAATGACGCATGCACTCTTTCAAAGTAAAATCGAAATAGTGGGTGCATTATTTCAATCCTGGTAAACCTCATTTCCTGAGGAATAATATCTGTTTCGAAATAGGCCATAAAGGGCTCCAATGGCACCATTTCAGAAAAGCACTGTGGACCCAGAAATGCTATTTTGAAACAGATGGATGATATTTTGAAATGCATTTTGTGTGTGGTTGTGTTACTTTGAAATAAGATATTTTGAAATAGCTGTTTCAAAATATCTTATTTTTAAATAGGGCTGTTGTGTAGACATAGTCTTACTCTTTCATGCCTATTTGTCCTGCAGAGCCCATACTGTTACATGAGCAGAAGCTGGCTTCTCTTTCAGGTCATGTATCAACAACATCATCAGCTATGTTCAGATTCCACAATATTCACTAGCGGTGGTGCTACTTGAAACAGACAGAACACATCTGAAATTTCAGATCAGTTGAGAGACAATCAATATAGACTCTCCTGAGATCATTTTTACAGAGTCACTCTACTGGTGTAGACTAGAGAAGTAGATGGAGCAGGAGGTACTTAACTACATCAGCTGGCTTTGGTTGTACCTCTTAATGTTTGAAAGTTATCGGTAGAGACATTTAAGGAGGAAAACAAAGAGGTGATTTTTGCAGTTCATTGGATCAAGCTCAGTTTTTGGAAAGACAGAATGAAAAAAAATGGTTCAAAATTATCTAATTAATAGATCTGAAAATTATCAATGCTTAGAAGGCAACTCGTACTGTGTGTGTTTACTAGCATACAGGGAGGGGGAGGTCTATGCACACATATGCATGTACACACATCTCTCCACCTGTGTGTTTCTCTGGGCATGAATTTTTCTGTATATGTTTGTCTATATCCATTTGTTTTGCATCCGTGTATGAGTGTTTGTATGCATATGACTTGTATCTGAGTGTAAGGCTGTGTCTACACGTGCCCCAAACTTCGAAATGGCCATGCAAATGGCCATTTCGAAGTTTACTAATGAAGCGCTGACATGCATATTCAGCGCTTCATTAGCATGCGGGCGGCAGCGGCGCTTCGAAATTGACGAGCCTTGCAGCCGCGCGGCGCGGCCAGACGGGGCTCCTTTTCGAAAGGACGCCACCTTCTTCGAAGTCCCCTTATTCCCATGAGCTCACGGGAATAAGGGGACTTCGAAGTAGGTGGCGTGCTTTCGAAAAGGAGCCCCGTCTGGACGCGCCGCGCGGCGGCAAGGCTCGTCAATTTCGAAGCGCCGCTGCCGCCCGCATGCTAATGAAGCACTGAATATGCATGTCAGCGCTTCATTAGTAAACTTCGAAATGGCCATTTGCATGGCCATTTCGAAGTTTGGGGCACGTGTAGACGTAGCCTATGTGTAATTGTGAATGAGTGTACCTAGGCCATTACGCATGCATGTCCATGTTTGTGATGGTATACATCCGAACCATTTAAAAGGGCATTGAGGAAGATATGTTTGTTTGCAAAGTGCAAGAGCTAAAGATGTACTCTGCAGAACAGCTCATAAGTTATTGCAGTGTTAGTTGAGAAAGCAGCATCTCTTTATAAAGCCTCATATAAGCTCTACATCAAAAACCGTATGGAACAACTCAAAACCTCCAGGCTACAGTGGACTGTGGGTGAAATACTTTACCCCGCCTTAAAAGCTGTCTTCCTCTTTCTGCCTGTGGCTATTTAGACAGCCTGGACAACCCGCTGTATCACACAAAAGTTGAGCCTGCAGCTATTCCCAAGAAGGCAAAATATGAAGGTCCAAGTTCTCTCCTAAAGGAGAGGATGGAATCATATAAAATGCCTCCTTTGCTATAAGAATGGTTCAACAGAGAATTAGGTCTAATGCAGGTTGTTGTTAGGACAGGAGATAAAAGAAAACCAAACATCTTGGGACTCCTGTAATCAAGCCAATCTAAGGACATTGGAAGCGGACACTGGGAGCGGATACTGTATATCAGGTGCCTGGACACAGGAAGACTTGCTCATTAATGATAAAGAAAACAGGAACTTTTAGCTTATTTTCAATAACATCTGTGAATGGAGGTGCATGCAGATTTTTCTATTTTAGCCATTTTGGACATACCATTCTCAGCCTCTCATTTTTGTTTCTGGTGAGCCAGTCAAGCTTCTAATGGGATCTCCCTTTGGACATTATCTCCAAGACATACTGTGGCTGAAAGAATATGAGTAGCCTGTTACTTAGCCAATATAACCAAAGCATTATTCATCTTCCTTCAGGGAGAGCCAAGAAGTAAAACATCTATATGCAAAAACTCATCCAAAGCACCATGTAGTCATCAACTCACAATGAACTGTTTACAACTTCCATCCCCAGATGTTGATAGACCCAGCCAGTCCTGCATGACTCAACTTTATTGGCCTGTACAATTGGTCTTACACATGGGCACTCTTGTGTGTCCATCTCTATTCCTGATCTCTTTTGTTCTCAGGGAGCCTACAGAAATAGCTCAGGTGTCCAGAAAGGGCAGGCCAGACCCAGCCTGTCAGCAGCTTAACCAAGTGACAAGACTCAGAGGTGAATTCATCACAATTCATTCCAGCTTTCTCAGCCAAGCAGCTAGGTGCATTAGTGGGACAAAAGCTCTTTCGTGGACCTTGGCATCAGAAAGCCTTCAGTCAGCACTAGAAATGTTCACAGGGGAGCTGTTGGAGGTTTTTCAAAGTGAGTGAGTTTTTAATTAAAAAAAAACAAAACAGAAAAACAGAAGCTCCCCGTGAACATTTCTAATGTTTCACCCAGGTCCTAGTTGATTCAAATTACTCTAGTTGGGTTGCATCCAGTAGGGAAGGTGGGGTGCTCTGTAGCAGTGCCTGGAGACTTCACTAAGACTTTGGGAGTCAGCTTTATCTTTGTGGACTACAATAACATGTGACTTATTTGCCATTTGAGCAGCCTGAAAGTGGATGGATTAGACAGTATCTTTCCACTAATGGGCATAGTGAAGGTAGTTCAGCAACATCTTCCCTCTTCTTATGTATGTATATTGGTCCCATTACTGTACTATCTGGACACCTCGCAGTGCATTTGTCCCTGCAGCACCCGTGTGAGGCAGGGCAGTGCTATGATCCCCCATTGATCAGGTGGGAAACTGAACAACAGAGAAACTGGGTGACTTAACCTAGTTCACAGAGGGAGGCTGTTGCAGAGCAGGGAACTGAACCCACAGACTAACTTCCTAATGCACTCCACCACTACAGTCATGCAAAGGGTCCCCTTTGCAACCACATCCTTGGCCCTCATGCCACAATAATTTAAAGGCCTAGTATTATTATTGACAATAATAACAATAATTTATTTATTGGAGATGCACAACAATTGGAGTGTTGCCTCTCCCCTCTATTGGGTGGCAGATTAACTATCACAATGATTTTTACCACCTGAGGTGTGCACGTCATCACTGCCTCTACAGGGTGGAATCCAAACTTGTCCAAGAGTTTGTGATCACGTCGCCCAGTAGGTGCTGGAAACTTGCAAAGACAATAAGCCTTAACACTGCTATTGATAGGCAACAGAGATGCTCTGGTAGCCTATTATGTTATTGCTGGAGCAGAGATTCCTGCATTTTCTTCACTTTGCATATGTATGTGTGCAGTTGGCCAGTATGGTGTCTCTTTGCTTCTGACCTGGGATTCATTGTAACCACTGAGATGACTAATATGTTCATGTTAACATAAGCAGGGGCAGCTTAACTGTCAGTCAAAACAAAGGAGGCCAGTTTAGAACTCACACCTAGGGCAGAGAATTAGAGGAAGAAAATTCATTGCCTGTGTGCCAGGAGGAGCATGCAGAGTCCACTTGCTTTTTCAAATGACATTTTACCTGCTTTCATTTACTGTGAGCATCTTCAGTACAACCTTCCCACCCCTGCAGCCAGTTCCTGCAAGAGCAAAGTTAAATTTAAGCTACTGAAGTTAGATATTTCTGAAGCAAAGAGAATCTTTAAAAATGGATTTTTAAAGGTCATTTTGAACTGTGTGTGACCACACATGGTGACCCAGGTCACTCAGCTGGGTAATACCAGCAACAAGGATGGTCACTGTTATCAGGATAAGCTCATCATTTACTTGAAAAGGGCATTTTTTTGCATTGAGGGAGTTTCTTTCCTTCTTTTTTGGAGACTTCAGTGTTATTTGTTTGTGTGGCTGCTTTGGCATCTCTTTTTCCCAGCTGGGGCCAGAAGGGAAGTGCTGAAATTATGTTAAAAACACCAGAGGGTATAGTCATTGTAGGACATCCAATCCTTGAATCAGGAAGAACTGGAGTGGTCTCTTCTTGTCCAGTCATTCAGTTTAACAGACTCTACATGGCGCATTCCAGCAGAGCACTTAAGTGCATCCTCAGCTGTAAGCCTCAGAAGAGGCCCCTTGACTTCAATCAGACCATGCATGGGTGTAAAGTTACATACAAGCTTAAGCGGTCTGTTAGATTGGGCGGCACTGCCCAGAGAAAGTTTGGAAATGTATTGGTGTTGATCTCACCAGATCTCCTAACCTTCTGAGAGTCTCCCATCCTTGTTCTGAGGCCTTCATTAACCACTTTAATGAAGCTCTCCTAGAAGGAAAGAATAGCAAGGGGAGATGGCTTTGTGGCTTAAGCCTTAAGGTTAAATTAAGAGACTTCCTAAAACTACAGGTTTGGTTCCCAGCAGCTGCAAATCCCTTCATCTATGAAAAGCAAAGTGGATTTCACCCTGCTTACTGTCTGGTGATAGATTCTATAGCAACTAGTGTGTTATAAATACCTTGGACAGGTTATTGGTAGGGCAGGAGACATTCTTGCTGATGAGGTTTAGTGAACAAAGACATTAAAAAAGCCCACAACATATGTGGGTGACTAGGGATTTTCTGCAGTCTCCTTAACCGTAATATCACCTCCCACCCCGTTATTGTGCAGTGCACTATGTGCCAACAGATTGCTTCCCCACCACAGCACCAGCTGCCTTTCAGTAGATACATATCTAACAAGGGATCCTTCACGTTTAAAAATGCTATATACCGTAATTGGTACAACATTACATTATTATACATAGCCAGCCTGCTTTATACCATCTGTGTGCCATGATCCCCTTTTAATGATGCTGCCTTTGAAAACCACACATAATAGAAAAGGATACTGATGCTAGCTAGCCCTTTCCTATTACTATAAAAATTAAAGCAGCCAAATCATTGCAGCATAAGGACTGCTTTTTAAATGCTGAAACCCTCGTGTTTGGGTGAAGCACTTTTCATTTTCCATCATTTTTGTTCTACACTGCTAAAATAAGCCCAGCTTCCATCCCCGCAGAATAATTCAGCCCACATTCCCCTAAAACCTAACAGTACACTGCCCTCTACTGCATTTTTCTCTGGCATGTTAAACAGGAAAAGGAAAAGAAAATAGTTCTCTGCTTTGCCGCCCATCCTTTGGCTCAAACGGAGATAAGCAGATGGTTTGCTCGCTCTCGTCAATGACTCCATCATATCCAAGGTAATACACACTTGCCAGAGAGGAGTCAAAATAACAACACGGATTCTGTACAAGGGAGAGTAAATGCAATTGCAAAAACAAGCAGTGAGTGGCCGAGTGTCAGCAGTTCCCATGCCTTGGCCTTGTGGTTTGTCACCTCCTGTCAGAGTTTCAAAACTAGTTACATAACTTAAATAGGTAGTTACTATGCCGTCTTGGTTGTGCGTATTGGCGGAGGGCTGGGGGGGCAGTCCTCTAATGTAAGGCTACAAAACATTGTATAGGAGCCATGTGCACAAAACCAGCATGAGCCACAACTGCATGAACTTGCAATACACTCTAAACTTTGCCTGCCTGAGAGCCACACACCATCTACGTGGACCCCCAGGCCAGGCTTAATTTTCATAAAATGGAGTAGATGGCAACCAGGCTCTCTTTATGCTGAAGGTGCAACCTGGGAAGAATTCAGGTCAGCACATTCGGTGCTTCCTATTGATTGTGGTGCTACAGCATGGCATACCAGGACCTGTAGTGGTCCCTTTGGATCATTATTAATGAGAAGGATGGACAAAAGGCTTAATTTGGCTCACAGATTTCACTTTGAATCTCCATGCCCCAGGCTGCTTGCATTTGATTCTGCTTGACTGAAATCAAATAGTGCGTTTGCTTAGGTTTAGATTTTTAGATTTGGTCTCACTGTAGAGCACTTAAATTCATCCTGATGGATGATGAATAAAATCAACTAGAGAGGTTGTGAGAAATCCTCATGGAGATGGAGTGTGTTTCTGAAAATGCCGGGCCCAACAAGTACAGCTGTCATCAACGAAGCAGCATCCCCTTTGCTTCAGAGATGGATCTGGATAAGTAATTCATTTGCACTCAAGCAATGCGGTTCAACTCTTGAGATGGACTGCAAACACCTCAACATGTAGGGATGTTTGGATCTGGAGTTTTGGTTTAGCCCATTACAGGAGTGCGGGAACCAGGTGCAAACACAGATTCCAAATTCTAAAAAGTGGAGGGCTCAGTATTCCTATCCCGAAACATGCAAAAATCATGTCAGCTCCCACACAGTCATGAGATGGGAGTGAAAATCAAGAGGGTTTTTGCTTGTCTGTTTGTCTGTTTGTTTGTTTGTTTAAATGAAAACATTGGATTTTTTTGGTATGTGTCATCTGATTGTTGAGCCTTTAAGTGTTCATGTCATCCAGTTTTTCTATGCAACCAAGAGGACTAGAAACTTAATTCTCTAAAAAAAAAAAGAAAAAAAAAGACAGAAATTGAGATTATCAAATAATCTCCTGACTCCAGAAGCTGGAGACTGAAGAAAAAATAAATACAATGAGCATACCATGAGTGGGGTAGCTCAACAGTTTGAGTGTTGGCTGGCTAAGCCCAGGGTTGTGAGTTCATCCTTGAGGGGGCCATCTGGGGAAAACAGATTTTTTTTAAAAAAGGGATGGTGCTTGGTCCTGTAAAGGGGGCAGGGGACTGGACTCAATGACCTCCTGAGGTCCCTTCCAGCTATATGAGATGTGTATCTCCATATATTATTGTTACCATGAGAAAATTATAAGAGCTGGTGATACTGGGGGCTTATATCTGGTGTTTGCTGATAATTAACAGGGCTGGTCAAAGCAATTTGGAATCAATGAGAACCTATCTGAACCTTTGCTCAAACTTGAATGGTGAAACATTTCTGAGTTCTGAGAAAGTTCAAGTCATGTCATTTCCTCCCTTCCTCCCCTATGTCCTTTTTTTGATCTTCCTCTGCATTCCTCAGTTACAGACAAGCTTGGAAGTGCTAAATAACCACAAGAAAGCCTGTTCTTGTGGGAATGTTATCCTGAATCAGGAGGTACTGAAAACCTCATGGGCAAGTCTTTACTTACTGAAAATCCAGTCCCATTTGGCAGACTTGAAAGATTCAGAGAAACACACAGAATTTAAGGTGCTTATCCATACCATTGATCCTTTGAACGCTACCCATCACTACTGATCAATATATTTAACTCAGCTGGGGAAAGTCAAAGAATGGTGATCTGTTTTGGTATCTGTGGTTCTCCCTCCTGACCTGTTCGGCAGCCACAACTTCATGAATAAATAGAATGCAGCTGGATAAGAAAGTATCTCACTCTCTTTACCAAGGGTTCTGCACAGTCTGCCTGTTGGTCCACAGACCTCCAAAAAACCAGACTGCAGGGGGTGGAGGAATTGGGTGGAAATGTTAGTCCGTGACACAATCTCTCTGAGATACAATTGTCGAGGATGAAAATTTGGGAGAACCCCTGCTCTGTACAGAGTAGCATGACAAGCCTAAAGGAAAAGCCAAGTAAACACACTTTAAGAGACAAGCTGCTAATAAATCTGTGACAAAAGACAATGTATAAATCTGTGCTTTTGAAATTATTATCCAGCCATCCCTGCTGTGCATTCTTGTGCTGCTGCAGGATAAAATAAATTGGTCTAGCTAAAGAAATGGCAGGAAACGTATGAATATTCCCTTCACTGTAATATTGACCTTTGATGTTGCTGACCTTCTTTCCCCCTGAGTTGAGTGACACAGTTACTGAGGACAGATGAAGAAATTCACTGAAAGCAGGGAATGCAACTGGGAGTAGAACCCAGGGCCGTGACTGCTGCGTTGCTTGTGTGTCTGAGCTATATCACCATGACTGAGTGGAATAAAATACAACTCCCCTGGGAAATGTGCAGAATCTGCCTTCTTAAAGGAACTGGGATTGCTTAGAACTATAGCCAAATTCTCCTATTTCTAAAAGATTAAAGGCCTTTCTATTCTTTCTCTTTTCTTTTTCTAAGAAGCCCTTGTAAGAAGCTTAGCGTAGGAAGGTGACTTTGGGGTGTAGGAGGTGGACAGAACTTAGTTTTTTATAAAATAGGGACTAATCCTGAAAAGTGCTGAGCATCTTCATCTTCTGTTGACTTCAGCAATGGCTGTAGGTTTACATGATCTATCAAGATGAAGCCCTAAGGCCCAGATCCTAATCCTCAGGTCCCCAGATAACTTTGATGAACTAGGCCCCAAACGCTTCTCCTGCAAAAGAGTGCATGTGAGGGGGTTCTTAGATGGAATTCCCTGGACTCCCACAAAACTTCCACTGCTCAGAGGAGTCCATGCATTTTCCATTACGTATACCTTAATTTCTGGCAATTCCTTTGTTTTGCAGGATTGGGCACTTAGACTGCAGCCATCTGAGGGGGGAGTCCTACCAGGCTGTAACTTCTGATGGTAATGTGCATGCTGCTGTAATAGGATATACAAACCCCACAATTGTATGAAAGGGGATTAGGTGCTGCTTTGGGCTAGCACGGTCCTGCCCTTCCCTATCAACATCTCATTTAAAGACTGGAGGAAGAGATAAAAGGAGGGAACTCCAGTTAGAAGGGGGGCAACGACAACTCTGACTTGTTATTTTTCATCACTACCTCCCTGGGTCGGGAGTGGGTAATTTGCGCGCCTGCCTTCCTTGGCTGTGGTAGCCGTTTCTCAGGCTCCCTCTCCGGAATCGAACCTTGATTCCCCATTACCCATAGTCACCACGGTAGGCACAGGAAGTAGCTCCCTAGCTCCCAGAGAGAGGGCTGACAGCAAAGACAGCCCTTGCTGTTGCAGAAAGAAGAACACAGATCCCATGAGCTCAGGAAAAAAAGAGAGAGGGATTTATGCTAGAGATCCAGTGAACTCTGGGGCACAGTCTGACACTGCCATGGTTCCTCTGGAGTAAAAAGAGGGCAATATCTTCAAAGAAGCCATATACAGTTTTTCCTTCTTTTCTCAGGAAGTGAGGACTGTTTGATTTCTTTTCATGTAGATCCTTGAGAGGGGAAGAAACTGCCAGAAGGCCTTGGACAGAAGGTTGAGCACCCACTCTGCTAAACTGACAGGCCCTGCACCCATAGTAGTAGGGTAGTCTGAAGTGCATGCTTGTAATCTCCACATAGCTCTGGAAAGGAGCATTCTGCCACGGCTGCTGGAATAATGTGTCTAGTGGAGGTGGTGAGAGCTGTTGAACCATACTGGAAACCCTGTATATAATGGAAACCACTCCAAACCAAAGGGTGCTCCAGCATCTGCCACAACCCTAATTCCAGCACCTACACATTCTGCCAAGCACTGATTTGACAGTTGCTGTACACACACCACAAGAGATGCATCCCCTGAACCAAAGAGCTAACAGCCAAAACACGGAGCATCTGTGAAGCACCAAGCACACTTCTGGCATGGTATGATTTCATTAATTAGCAGTCACTAGTCATAAAATTCAGCCCTACAATGTGAACTGCTTCCATACCGTAATGTTTGGGGAGGCATATTCCACTTTGACAGCAAAATTCTGAAGTATAGGCAGCAACACTGTGTCTGCAGAGAAGTGCATGAATAGCTACTCCTCATCGGCATGCACAGGAGCTCTTCTGGGTGGATTACATGTAAAACATAGGTCTTGTGTGCGCAATGCATGTACTTGTGCTATACACAGGTGCAGCTTAGGTACCTCCATTTGAACATGATCCCTAAATCTTTTTTCTCTTTTGTCACATCACTTAAAAACCCCCCAAAAAAACAGCTTCTCACTACTCTTCTGTGACCTTGCAAAAATAATGTCTGGTGAACTGATAAGCCCTCTTTCCGCAGCTGTGATGGTGCCCATGCTACTAGATAGAAAGTTAACTCTTTTAATGGTGTATATGATTATGTTGCCCTCTAGTGAGCAAAGGCTCACAGAGCTGATAAACCCTACAAGCACAGCTATAGATATTATTGTTATTTTCTATTATTTATAGAGCACCACAGTTGCAAGTGGAGGTGAAAGTGAATGCTGATTTGCTCCAGCCTTAGTGTAAGTAATCTTCTAAGTTTAAATAAACTCTGGAAAGCACTCAGATACCATAGTGGGGCTTAACAACCTACACACAATAGAACAGAAATTAGATCCAAGGCTAGAGATGGCAATAAAAAAAATGGATGACAGAGCAAGTAGAGAGAACAGTGACTGCACAGGAAAAACATAGGAGAGATGCTTACTTACATCCCTATCATTAATTTCTCATTTTAAAATAAATTTATATTAATAGCGAGCAGACCTTTTTTTCTGGTGGAATTGACTGGAACGGAGCTCTGCCACCTTTCCCTCCCACCCTCCAGCCCAGGATCCTGCAGCTGGCACCTTTTTTTCTAGAAAAAAAAGCACTGCCAGTGAGGTTGGAGATGGATGTTCCAGTGGGAAGGACCTATAATTTCAAAGCACAAACTCATTAATCCTATCTCGGCTTATGGCCCTAAAGGCAATGCATTATATTGTGATGATGCCAGTGGAACAAGGAAGTAGCTTTAAAAAACAAAACAAAACCATGTTTGTTTTCAAACACCCCTGTTCCTGCTTGCAAAGTGCTGAGAATTCTAGAAGCAATGTCAGATGGCTGAGTGTAGTTTAACTGTGTACCAATGCTTTTAAATGTCCAAGAAGCTGCCAATATGAAGCTCTAGAGCCGGAGTCTTATTCAGGTACCCAAAGTCAGCATGTGTATGTTGCTCGAGTCCTGCATCTGCTGAGCTACTTGCCTGATCCTTCACTCACACATCCACCCAGCTCATCCATGCAAGTAGTTCCAGCGTTGTCACATGAGTTAGCAACTCTGGCTGAGAAATGACAATTATTTTACAAGCAGAATGTTTTGAATTGACATTTTAGTGTAAACAACTCTTTGATGTTGGTGAAAGGACAATCTATGGAGTCCCATTTGCAAAACTAACCATGACTTGAAGGTTATTATTTATTACACTGTGATAATGTCTTGAAGGTCCTGATCAGGGTTAAGGCTTATCACAGCAGGAGATTTGAACAGTGTATAGGCTATAGCCCTCTCTAGTGGGTTTAGGAGTCTGCTACCATGACCATTAGATAAGGTTAGGTTCTTTGCTCAAGTGGTAGAGGCTCATGCTTTTAGTACTGAAGGCTCCTGACTCAAAGGCCTGGTGTTGGCCCTGATAGGGCCAGCTACATGTAGAGTAAACTTGTCCCCATCTGGGGAGTTCTGCTTCTTAGCTAAAGAGTTTTTCTTCCCATCTTAACAACATATGCAGGTTCAGTCCTATGCCAAAGCCCCTCCAGGGCTGTCTACACTGTCACTAAAGCTGATGTAAGTTACGTCACTCAGGGTGTGAAAAAGCCCCCTCCTGAGCATTGTAACTCAGGTGGACTTCAAGCAGTGTCCACACTGCATACTCTGTCAGCCAGAGACATGTTTCCACTGACAAAGCTTCCGCCTCTAGCTGAGGTGAAGTAATTATGCCGAAGGCAGAGTGGTCTCCTGTTAGTGAGCACATCTTCACCAGACTCACTGTCTCAGGACATCTGCGCCAAAGTAGCGTGACTAACCCTCACTACCTGAAAGCCTCTCCAGTCCCATCCCAGCCCCTTTTTGGAATGCAAGGCTATTATGTGAATCACACACTGTCACAGCCAGTGACAATTTACTTAATGGTGCCAAAATTTGTGAACTTGCCTAAAGGCTTTTGACATCATTTGGCATGAACATTAGTCAATAAATCCTGGGATGGAGGCAATTTGCATGTCACCCAAATGACTGGATATCAAATTAGGCTACTGACAGGCTCCAGAAGAGCACTCTCCTCTCATCATTAATCTTGACAAAGAGGATCGGGGGCAAGGCCGTGAATAGGAACCTGAGCTATGAGAGATTGATGCAGCAACCTAAGGTCACCCAGTTATCATTGATTTTGAAGAAGACATCAACTTTCCATTTCCTCTTTCAGTTCCAAAACAGCAGTGTGCTTGGTGGTATGGGGGCTGATTGCATGTAACAGCAAATGTAGTTTCTTTTCCTGTGAAATGTTAATGCTAAAAATCCCTGGTCCCTAGTCCCTTCCTATAGGACCAACAACTTTCACAGAAATCAGTGAAAGTTATTGGCACACTTGGGCTGCAGGAGAATAGGATCCCAGTTTAGGATCTTTATATTGCACTGTTTTATTCCCTTTCATATTAGAGAGACAAGGTGGGTGAGATAATATCTTTTATTGGATCATCTTGTATCTGTATGAGAGACAAGCTTTCAAGATTACACAGAGCTTTTCTTCAGGTCTGGAAAACTTACTCTGAGTGTCAATAAAAGAAAACATAAATATAAGTGGGCAGCACATGTATCAAAGTCCGGGGGAAGCTGTGCCTCTCCAAACAGCTCTGTGTGGTCCCAGCTATCCTCCACCCCCAAGGCCTCCTTTTATTTCCCCCTTGCAGTGTGGGGCTCTTCGTCCATGGCCAGAGCCCCAGGCCAGGGATTCTGAGCAGCTGGAGCCAGTGCTCATGCCACCAGCCCACTAGAGAATCAGACAGAGGGTGCTGGGGGGGCAGTGCTTGTGGGCAAGATCACTGGGGGAGCCCCTTGCCTCTGTCTGCATGCCTTTGCCTAGGAGCTGGACCTGCTGGCAGCTTCCAGAGTGCAGCATAGTGCCGTGGTAGGCAGGGAGCCTGTTTCAGGTTCACTGCACTGCTGGCCCCCACAACCTGGAGCCCCACCAGAAATAAGTTTGTGACCCTCTAACCTGGAGCCTTCTGCTGTACCCCAAACCCCTCTTTTCCAGCTCCACCCCTGAGCCCATACCCCGGGTAGAGCCTTCGCTCCCTCCCATACCCCAGCCCCAAGCCCAGTGGAAGTGAGTCAGAGTGGGGGAAAGTAGTGATCGGGGGCCCAGCCAGGATGTTCAGTTTTGCATGATTAGAAAACTGGTAATCCTACTGAATGTCTATCCCATGTTTGGGGGCTGCATGAGTGACCTTGCCACCCACCAAGCACTCCGAGGCAGGATGCACACTGCCCACCTGCAAGGTGCTCTGAAGCCAGGGTTGCTGGAGCAGCCCAAGACTAATTGGAGGGAGATGGTGGCAACGTGAGGCCTCTGGGGTCCAGCAGATGAAGGAAGCGGGGGGGTGTTCAGGAAGAAGGGGGAGGCCAGGCCTTTTGCTAGCTTTGCTAAGCGAAGGTTCACCCTAAGCAAAGGTATTATCTCATCTGCCTTGTCTCTCTGGCTGCGTCTACACGTGCACGCTACTTCGAAGTAGCGGCAGTAACTTCGAAATAGCGCCCGTCACGTCTACACGTGTTGGGCGCTATTTCGAAGTTGAAATCGACGTTAGGCGGTGAGACGTCAAAGTCGCTAACCCCATGAGCGGATGGGAATAGCGCCCTACTTCGACGTTCAACATCGAAGTAGGGACGTGTAGACGATCCGCGTCCCGCAACATCGAAATAGCGGGGTCCTCCATGGCGGCCATCAGCTGGGGGGTTGAGAGATACTCTCTCTCCAGCCCTTGCGGGGCTCTGTGGTCACCGTGGGCAGCAGCCCTTAGCCCAGGGCTTCTGGCTGCTGCTGCTGCAGCTGGGGGTCCGTGCTGCATATACAGGGTCTGCAACTAGTTGTTGGCTCTGTGTATCTTGCACTGTTTAATGAAAGTGTGTCTGGGAGGGGCCCTTTAAGGGAGCAACTTGCTGTTGAGTCCGCCCCGTGACCCTGTCTGCAGCTGTGCCTGGCTCCCTTATTTCGATGTGTGCTACTTTGGCGTGTAGACGTGCCCTCACTGTGCCTATTTCGATGTTGGGCTGAGCAACGTCGAAGTTGAACATCGACGTTGCCAGCCTTGGAGGACGTGTAGATGTTATTCATTGAAATAGCCTATTTCGATGTCGCAACATCGAAATAAGCTATTTCGAAGTTGGGTGCACGTGTAGACGTAGCCTCAAATATCTTGGGATGACCATAGCTACAGCAACTCTCTCACCTCTAATCTTTTTGATGAACCATATATAAAGACAGTGCTGTCAGAATCTGTCCTGTAGATGGCACCTTCTTCCAATTTTTCTCATTCTATGGGATTCATAAGTAAGATAACAGCAACGAAGGGTTCTGTGGCACATTATAGACTAACAGAAAAGTTTTGAGCATGAGCTTTCGTGAGCACAGTCTCTGATGAAGTGAGTCTGTGCTCACGAAAGCTCATGCTCAAAACTTTTCTGTTAGTCTATAAGGTGCCACAGGACCCTTCGTTGCTGTTACAGATCCAGACTAACATGGCTACCCCTCCGATAAGTAAAATACAGTATTTTTACAGCCCTATTTACAGGGTCTTTTAGACCAAGGGTTCTTAACCTTTTTCTTTCTGAGCCTACTCTCCACCTCCAAAAAATCAGAAATAACCTGATGGCCCACTTGTGTCACGGCAGCTTTTCTGCACACAAATGCCAGGGACAGCGGGAAGGGGTAGCAAGCAAGGCAATTGTCCAAGGCCCCACACCACCAGACACCCGGGCAAAGCTAAGTTGCTCAAGCTTTGGTTTCAGCCATGGGTGGTGGGGCTCAGGACTTCAGTGCTGTATGGAAGGGCTTTTGGCTTTCTGCACTTGGCCCCAGTGAGTCTAATGCCAGCCTGGTTTGGCAATCCAACCCTCTTCCCCACAAAAAATAAACTTGTTCCTGGCCACCCCGGGGATTCCTGGATGAGAATTGTCATTTTAGACATCACCTCTAGTTAGTCTTAGGGGGTAGCTGTGCTAGTTTGCAGCTTCACAAAAAAGAAACAGTCCCGTAGCACCTTGAAGACCAACAAATTTATTTACTATGTAATGAGCTTCTGTGGGTATGCTATTTTTTTAAAGTGCTACAGGACTTTTTTTTTTAATTTTTTTTTTTTTGTCTAGATAGATAGCTGGGGTAAAGATGCAGCTTGGCAACCTGTAGCAGCAAATTACACAATTTTGCAGCTGTTTAAAAAAAGTGCAAATACCACAGGTATTAAATGTGTAAGCACCTCCTTTGGTGGGGAGTAGGTGGCCACAAACGGTGCCTATAATGGAAAAGCCTTTTTCAAGCTGCACATTGACCCCATAGCGTTCCCTATTCTTTACCAACCCCCTTGTCCCTATTTTACAGACTGGAACCAACAGGGACAGGGCTGAAGGGATGAGTTTTCACAGGGAGTCAGTGCCACAGACTAGAACAGGGAGCCAGAGAGTCTTGCTCTGTGGTTCAGTTTACTAAACCCTTCCCCTCGCAACCTGGGACTAGAACGCTCAAGCCCTAAAGAAACTCCGAGTTACTGCACCACCCAAACCACGAGGTGGCGCGCTGCGCGTGCACACATCCAACCCTTCTTGAGCTGTCCCAAGTTTTCCCTGCGGGGGAGGTGGAAGTGCGGCTGGTTTCTGTTTCCCTCGATTCACTCTATGGGTTAGTCCAGGGACGGAGCGCGGTAACGCACACCCCCGCCTCATCCTCAATAGACTCTCCCAATCGCCTCCTTCCTTCCCCACCCGGAAGGAAAGAGGCGGGGTTAAGGGCTGAGGGAAAAAGCGCCGGCTTTTGCTGCGCGCGTCGCCTGTTGCGGCACAGCCATGCCGCCCCCGGTCCAGGTGCCCGACTGGGAAGCGCTGCGGCTTCGCGTCCGGACGCTGATCGACTCCCACCGCGTCACGGTCTTCAGCAAGAGCTACTGCCCCTACTGCCGCAAGGTGTGGAGGCGGGGGCCTGGGGTGGGCCTTGCCGCCTGGCCCGCGCGCCGCTGCGGGTCTCCTGATCAGCTCCGGAGTGAGCGGGTTCCCTCTCAGCTCCAGAGCTATCTAAGGCGGTCTGCAGGCCCGGCGTAGCAGGCTGGGCGGCGGGGTGGGGGAGGGAATTCCCCGCGGTCCTCGAGGTAAATGTTCATTTCTCGGGGCGGGGATTCGTCACCCGCTGCCTTCGGAGCCCTGACTCGGGAAACGCTAATTACACCGGCAGGCGCTAACAGGCCGTCTTACGTTAACGAGGGGCTAGGGGAATGGGCGGGATTAGGGCAGTGCCGAGCAGTTTATTCGTTCTTGTGTTAAGCCCGTTTTACAGCCGCCGTTTAAGGCCCGCAGGGTTTCTCTGGTGTGTGCCCCAGATTTCTCAGGCAGAGGATTGTCTTAATCTCTTCAGGAGCCTTTCTGTGTGAAACGAAGTAGTTGCCTTGGGACCAAACTTAAGCTTCCCCTTTCCTCGGGGACGTTGGTGCAAAGCTTGGCTCCTCATTGATTTGTCTTTCTGTTGTGGAATGTCCTGTGTCCTAGCTCTGCAGCGCGTAGCTTGCTGATGAAGCCAAGTTTGAATGGGGGAACCAAAGTAGTTTAGAAAACTATGTCTTTCCTGTTCTATATCATCAACAATTTCCAGTCACCTTCTGACAGCAGAATTCTGGTGCAAAATGTATTCCCAAGTTGACAGGATCTCAAATATTTATTCACAGTTAGAAGTGAAAGCTTTTTAAAACTTGAAAAATCTTATGTGAGCCTTGAAGGAAACGCTAAGCTGGAGTAATAGGTTGTAACGTCTAGTAACACTTTTCTGTCTTTTTTACATTGAAATTGGTTTCTTGGTAGCCATTGCCATGGTGTCATATTCTGAATTTGGATCCATGTGTGAAGATGCAGTCAATGGAGACTTTATTATAGAAAGAGTTCAAAATCACAGTTTTTATTCTGGTTGACAAACAGTTATTCTTATCTGGAGTACCTACTATATTGACATTACATAATTTAAGTAACTTGCATTACGTTATGGAATGCATTTTACTTGGACCAAATTAAGGTCCAAAAACAAGATTCTCAGTTCTGAAAATATAATCTGTTGCTATGCTTTATTTAGAAAGCCCATGTAGAGAAGTTTGAGCAAGTGAAATGATTATAGATTAAATATCTGGATATGCCAAAACCTAAAGATATACCTATAACAAAACTGTTCTGCAGAGGATTCTCTTTTTTTTTTTTTTCTTGGTGATTTTGGAAGAGACTTATGCATGAAGGGAAGAATCCATCCATCAATTGGTGCTCATGAGCCTGCCTTTGTCCATGCTACTCAGTAGTAATAGTAGTAGTACTAATTGTTGAGTGGTGTTAACTATTTTTAGCAATATATAGGAATCCAGTGAATTTTTTTTTAAAGAGTTCTCTTTTCTACTCTATTTCACCAGTTGCTGGTGCTGCTAAGGCTATTCCAGGTGATGGGAAGTGGCTACAGAACTGTGTGTGGTGTCAATGAAGAACTCTGGAATTAGTGTTCTTTCCTGCCACTGCTCAAGCAGAGGTGTTGTACAGGGCTCCTAGCTCTAAGGAAACATACAGCTTCTGAAGCATTATACTTACTGTCCCAAAGAGAAGGGCAAGTACTGCTAAAAGTAGTCTTTGGAGCAGTGTTGCATCTGGGCTTGCATGTCTTCACTATGGGCTTGATCAACAGGGCAGCAATCAGTCCATTAGGGGTTGATTTATTGTGTATAGTATAGATGGAATAAATTAACTGTCATGTTGATTTTAAGTATTCACATCTCAATGAGAAACACAAGGGGAGTCAGGTGGGAGAGCATCTCCAGTTTACAGGGCACAGTGAAGTTCCATATGTTAGGTTGATCTTCCAGGGAAGTATAGACCAGGCCTTATTGGGAAAGACAAAAGGAAATATGCATAAAGTTGGATTAGGGGGACAAGTGGTAAATCTGGAGCAAAGAAGGGTGCTTGAGTGGAATGAGGGTCCATTGCGTGTTTTCTTCATGGGCAGAGGAAGAGCGAGGCACAGGTTGGGGAGAGTATGTCAAAAGAACAAACACGGTCAAGAAAATGTGTGTATTAAAAGTCAAAGGGAAAACAGGAGAGTAAATTGGACCAGGAGTAAGAAACAGTGACCCACAGCAGGGAAAAATTGTTAATGGTAAGATGAGAAGGAAGGCAGCAGACACACATGTACAAAGGAAGTCAGTGATTCTTAAATGTTGAAGAAAATTAGAATGAAAAGCTACAGGAGATTTTTAAGCTGTTATATTAGCTGTCTTATGTAATGAAGTTCAGCATCTTTTTCCATTAAAATATTTCAGACATTTACTCCGTCATAACACCTTGTTTTGATAAAACTGAAATATGGATGAAATGAGATTGGGAAGGGAGGGGCACAGGGTTATCCTGCTTGATAACAATGCTTTGGGGAGAGCTGAGCCTGGAGGAGTGGGTTGAACATTGAACTAGAAAAGTTATAGGTACAGTTAATGAAGACTAGGGAAAATTGAGATGTTTAGAAGAACCTAATTTTTTAAAGAAAGGAGCAGCATAGTGGCAAATTTAGCTTGGTGAACATAGGATAATATGCCAACAGGAACAGCTTAGGCTATTTGTATATATGGTGTTCGGAAGATTTTGTGGACCGGCCAAAGGAAAATAGACTCAATAGTTCAAAATAATCTTTCATCTTCTTAGGCCCATTTATGGAAAAAAGAATCTTTCTGTAAGTCATTTTGAATAGTGTCTAGTTCAGGCATTTCAGTAATGCCATTCATCTAAGGCAGGGTTTCCTAAACTTAAAATAGTTGGGACCCAGTTTTTTTCAGTACCTTTTTTGCAGCCCAAAAATATAAACCCATATAAAAAAAGTGAAAAATCAATCAATTTGCACTGTTTGTTTATTCACGATAATAATAGTACCTAGTGATAACTTGTATATTTTCTAAGGAGCAGTATTTCCCCCCCCCGCCCCCCCCCGAAGGCCAGTACTGGGCCGCAGAGCACACTTTGGGAAACGCTGATCTAAGGAAATTTGTTAAGTGCCAATACTCATTTCATACAGAAGGGTAAACCAGTGCCTAAATTCCAGTCCTGTGATATAACCACTAGACAAACTGCTTCCTGAAAGACTAATGGAAATGTCTACAGCAGGGGTCACCAACACCTGGCACAGGTGCCAGCAGTGGTACGTGAGGTGGGAGTTCAGCCTTGCTCCTCCACGAAGCATGGAACTTGCTCAAAGCCATGTCACCTGTGGATTAACAAAAGCCCAGCTAATGCTACCAGCTACCATCTAAACAATAAAGCTCTGCATCTTTATTAATGAAGCTGTTATAAGTAGGACTATTAGCGACTTGAAAAAGTACAGTATTACTTGAACCAGCACATAGAGGTCAAAAGGTCAAATTTTGTCACCACCACCACCCCCCCTCAAAGTTTGATACCCCCGGCCGAGAGGCAGAGAGAATAAAGCAAATGTCCTATACAAGGAATAAGACAGGCATCTTTTTTTTTTTTTGTTGTTGATTTTAACTTTATTGGTTTGTTTGGAAATCTTCCATTTACTACTGAATCTGGTTATATCAGACTAACTGATCTGTATAAATAAAAGGCTTTGAATTTACTGCCTTTTTTTAAAGGAAAAGCAGTGTCACTTGACTAAATGAATTTTTTATCAGAAGTGAGCCAGTGAACTGCTTAACAAATCATGCAGTTTTTTTTATCCTGATAGTTTACTTTGCAGTTTCCCTGAACGTATGCCTATCTAAGCAAAGCTGTACAAAGGGAGTTGTCACCATCTGACTTTCTTGGGGTTACTGGCAGACAGTAATAACTTGCATGTATTCTAAATTTTTGCCACCATGGAGAAATTTGTGCTGGATGAGATGGTAAAACATTTAAATGCTAGCAGTGGCTGCATTGCCATGTAGAAACAACTTGATATGCAAAGTAACCAGAACTTCAGATGACTGCTGATTGTAGTAGTCTTATGGTATGCCCTCAGCTAATATATTATGCATCCACACAAATGCTTAATGACATGTCAGGTCAGCTCAGTTTAGTGTGTTACGTAATGCTAATTGACATACAAAACAGTAGACCCAGGACACTGCTTATTAGGTAACTCCACTTTCTGAGGTTTAAAGTAGGGAAACAGGTTGGAATGATGAGAATGAATGCTGCCGGGAAGAGTTTTAGAAAGAATATTTTCATTCCATGGTGCCTTTGTTCCAGGTTATTTTCCATAAAGTCAAGTGACTCACTAGTATTGTTTCTCTTAGCTGTTTCTCTCTTTTGTAAGAGTTGTAAGGGATTTCTCATCTGTGTACAAATGAACCAGTTGAATATTTGGGTACTACAAATCAATATACAGACTGTAAATGTCTGTCTTTACTGTGAGAATGTCTAACCTTTTCCATGTTTTGTTAGCACTTCTAGGAAAAGTTCCCTATGACTCAAAATAAAGATGGAAAAGTTAGAGAGCCTTTTTTTAAATAACTGAATTGTAAGAGGACATCTACCCTCCCTCCTCTTGTTCTTGCATCTCTCCTAAAGAACTTTCCTTGCTGTACTTTAGCATTACAGCAGTTCATTTTTGTCTTGTGCTGCTGCCCGTGCTTGAACTCTTTGTTCTACAGTAGAACCTCAGTATTATGACCTGACCAGCCAAACATACATCATATGAAACCAGAAGAATGCGATCAGACAGCATCAGGCACAGAGAGGGAGGGAGCGAAAGAAAGCAAGTACAGTACAGGTTCAAACTCCCAAAACCAGCATTCTCTACTCTGGCAACATCCGTGGTCTGGCATGACCATGGATGTTACTGTACCAAAGACCCCCCAGCGGGGAGCTATTAGAGAGAGAGCCAGCCGGAGCCCAGCAAGGCTAGTGTTTCCCACCAGGGCCAGACTCTGTGCGACTGGGGCCACACCAGCAGCCTGGCCAGGGCTGAACCTAGTACTTGCTGGGCCAGGGCCACACCAGCAGTCCAGTCAGGGCTGTACCAGTAACACCCGCGATGTCAGGTTTGAGCTGGCACCCGCAGGGTTTTCGCCAGTGCCCACGAGGCCAGGGGTCACATCAGCAGCCCAGCCGGGTCTGGAGCCAGTGCCTGCAGGGTTAGGGAGCCCAGCAGGGCTCTTATCCCCAGCCAGAGCTGGCCTCCGTGGGGCTCGGCCCACACTAGAAGCCTGGCTGCCGCCCTGGCCTCATCCATCTCACGTTTTGAGAGGCATTTCAGATTTTTAAAACTTGAGTGCTGTAGCTACTTCTAGAAACCTCATACTTGTACCTTCTTTGAGTTTTGTCAGATCTGCAGGGAAAGCGTTCTTAAAAAGATCATCATCTGCTGGGTCATCATCCGAGACTGTTACGTTATTAAATATATGGTAGAGTTCAGGTAAAACAGAGCAAGCGATATATATACATTTCCTCAAGGAGAGTAGTCACAAATTTAATTAACACATTAATTTTTTAAGCAAACATCATCAGCTTGGAAGCATGCCATCTGAATGGTGCATGACAGAGTACTGATGTATAGAAGCTCTGGCACATAAATACCTTGCATTGCCAGATATAAAACTTGGCATGCAAATGCCTGCTCTTATTTACAGTGTCTCTTGAAAATAAGAAGCAGGCAGCATTTTCTCCCATAAATGTAAACAAATTTGTTTGAATGCATGGCTGAAGAAGAAGCAAGACTGGGTGGACTTGTAAGCACTGAAATTTTTATATTCTGTTTTTGGGTGCAGTTTATGTAATAAACAGTTTCACTTTCATAAAAGCAGCGGTACTACAGTTTCTTGTATGCACTGAATTGAGAAATACTATTTATCATTTTTAGAGTGCAGATATTATAAATGTGAGCACTGTACACTTTCTGTTATGCATTCCTGTGGCACTTTAGAGACTAACAAATTTATTAGATTTTGTGAAGTGGGCTTTGCCCACAAAAGTCATGACCTAGTAAATGTATTAGTCTCTAATGTGCCACAGGGCTGCTTGTTGTTTAACTCTACAGACTAACACAGGTAGAGTTGCAAAGACTACTTATATTGATTTCATTTGCAACAAAATACATTTGAAAATGTAGCAAAACATCTAAAGTGTTTAAATTTTGATTGTTGTTCTGTTGTTTAATAGTGCAGTTAATCAACGACCCTACTAAATAGCTTTAAAAAGTTACTACCTGCATTGCTGGTTATTGGAGGTGGAGGTTGAAGACTAGCCAAAATCAGAATTTATCCCTTCTTAAAAAGTAAAATACTTGATTCAGTCTTGCAATTTAATTATTAAGTTCAGTAACAGTACCAGCATTTTGTCTAGGCGATTACACTGTAAGATTTCCAGAGTTGACTTTTTCTCCATTTGGAAATCTTTGTAATGTCTGTTGCAAGTGTCCTTCGTAATCCTGCCAATATGAGATTAAAATATTAGTATCCCTGTACTTCAGTTATATATCACTGAGTCTTTGTCCTGTTTTCTTTGTTAATAAGCTCCTAATGTATCCCTCTCTTGTGATTGTTTAAATCTTAGTTGAAAATGAACTGTGATTATGATAAACCAAAATAATGCAAACATTTTAACCCAAAGAGCTTCCTGTTAGAATTTGTCAAATGTGTAATCTGATATTCATAGTTACATTCTAAAATAATGTTGCATTTAGTATCTCCCTTAACTGTTAAACATCTACCTACTGCATTCTTAACTGAGTTTTAGTGGCTGCAAGGGCTCAAGTAGCTGCATAGTGGAATTAGATGCTTGGTGCTCGTCATAGAGATTGAGTTGAAATTATGTGCCCTTTGGCTTTTTGACTGGCCCCTCACTAATATTTTTACTTCTAGAATTATTTCATGGGGGAGACAAGAAAGAGAGATTAAATATGAACTCCAAGTCCTTCCTTGACAGGAATCAAAAGAGCTCTACCAGGAAGTAAAATAAATATATGTAAAATCTCCAGTTATGGGCAAAGTTTACTGTCATGTTAAACATATGCATGTATAACCCCTTTGCCAGCAAACTGGCTCAGCCATAATATACTCCAAGCTTTTTTTAATTAGCTGCAGCTTAATCTCTTACAATGAACCTGATGAAGTGACTGAAGTTGCTCATAGCTAGTTGCTATGAATAAATTGTTTAAAATCTGTCAAAAATGGTAAACCAGACACATTAATTATTAGACTGTTTAATTTATGTATTATAAACAATTTTAACGTTGTCTTGCTTTATTGCAAAGTTCCTGTTCAGTGTTTAGCAAGTCTACCTGGTTTTGATCTGCACATCTTTGTTCTTGACGTGATCATGCCTCACACATGCAAGCAAGGTTAGCAACACCCGCCACTTTCTGAAAGAAGCTGCTGCTGCTTTCCACATAGTGTGATTTTTTTTTTTTTAAGTACACAGTCACTGTTCAGTTTCATTATAAATTGAAGGTTATTTGCGTGCATTTTTCAAACTATTCCACAAACAAAGTTAATGTCCCTTATTTTGAATAGTGAGGGAGAGGTAGCCATGTCAGTCTGTACTCCAACAAAACAAACCAGCAGAAATGTAGCACTTTAAAGACTAACAAAATGATTTACTGGGTGTTGAGGAGGTCACTTCAAAGTCTGAGAATTGGGAGTCATGATAAACATATTCCTAATCCTGGTACAGGTAGTCAGACATAGATCTAGTATCTTTCTGTGCAGTTAAATGACAGAAGTACAGTTTCTAGATTTCAACCTAATGTTGCAGTTTAATAGCTTCCTTACAGAACTACCCATACCATTCCCAAAGACTCTTTGGACATATGTGCATATCTTTGCTGAATAAATAACGCTTGGGTATTCTGTTCTCTACAACTGCTTCTTGAGGTATCCACTCTGAGGTTTTTGTTTGCTTACTTCTGACATGATATATAATAAACTCTTTCATATCTGGAATTTTCAAAAACTGCATTTTAACCATAAGTAAATTTTAGTTATGTTTTCATAAATGTAGTAAATACAAATAAAAACAGCAAATACAGTGGAAGTTACAATGTACAATAATTCTGTTGGTAAATAAAGTGCTCTGAATTCATTTCTGTTAATATCTAATCTTGTTTTTCTTTAGTGCTATGCGTTGCTAGCTATCCTCCTCTATCCAGAATATTTTAATATCCAGCAACCTCCTGGCTGTGGGGCTGCTGCATAGGAAAGAGTTTAGTGTGCTGTTTTCTGTAGACAAAGTTCTCCCATCTCCTTCAGGGTACGCATGGAGTTAGGTACCAAATTTTGAATCCTGTTGAGCTGTGAGTGGTTAACTAAATTTAAATGAAGATGCGATTGTAGCACACGTATTTCATATAATGCAGTCATAACTTCAGTAAAGACTAACCACCTCAGGACAAGCTTTTCAGGGACTTTCTAAGTTTTTGGGTTGCTAATGTGGTAAGGGTGGAATCCTTGGCTTTGCTGCTATTAACCATGATAGCTAGATTAAAGTTAGGACAGACATGACTAGTTGGAGTCACAACATTTGTAGTGTGACTATTCCACTTGTGTTGAATCACATGAGACAACAAAAGGACTGTTTCTCAAAATTAACTTGGGAACAATGACTTGATATCTGCATAACTCTTTAAACAGTTGTGTCTATGTAATCATATTCAGTAGCAGATCTTGGCCCTAAATGACATTTGAACATCAAACCTTTGTCTGAAAATGCAGTGCCCTTTTGTTCATGGTAGCAGATTTCAAATGGAAGTACTCTGGTTTGTTACAGGTAAAAGAACTTTTTGATTCTATGGGAGTAGTCTACTATGCTTTGGAGCTTGATTTAACTGGTAAGTAAAATGACAGCTCTTACATTGAGATGGGTAAATAATATGTAGTCATCCAGATTAAGCCACTTTTTTCCTATAAACTGCCTTGTACTGATCAGAGACACTAATTCTATCTTAAATGATGCCTCTATTGTTGCAAAGTTACAACAGCATTTAAAAAATGCACATTGTGTATATGAAAAAGCACTTTTTAAAAATAAAATCCTAATTTATCAAATAGCAACCTAAGTGGTGGAGATATATGGCAATTTTCCCCCTTTTCTGTCTTATAGGAAAAGTCAGTCTTTCCCCTAAACTCCTTTTTTGTGTTCCTGTATAAATTATTAATGTTTGACTTGATGTAGAAGTGACCTTTGTGAAGAAGTTTGCTGAGTCACTGGGGGAGAAATGACAACTTTCCAGTGCTGGGACTGGAGGCAGTGCCATTTTTTATCAAAGACAAGAAGTCTGAGATTACAATACAATCTGTTTTTGTTAAAATTACTTTAATTGTTGAGAAAACAGCCCTTTTTGGGGCATTAATTAGTAGTCAAGATTGCCAACTCATCCTGAATATATTTAGGAGTGTCAATCATATTTTGTTCTTAAAACTTTGCTACTTACACTGTTTACCACTTCAGTCCTTCATAAATTTCAAAAAATAACTTTTGTGTTAAATAGTTTGAAAGAATGTACTAACTGACTTTCATTGACATCTCTCTCTTTGGTTCAGCGTACTCCATACTAATGTTCCTGCACAGTGAATGCATTCTGGCCTGATAAAGGGAACAGTAGTATACAAATTGATTGCTGAGTCCATCTTATGTTTTGAGGATTGTGACTGTCTTAGGACTCTCTAAGGCTTTGCTTAATTGGAATTCCTAGGATTATTGGCACTGTCTCTGAGTGGGCTTAAATAACCTAAAAAAGTGTGTTAAATATTCCTATTATTAATACCACATATCTCCTGTAGTGTCTGAACTATATTTAGATTTCATAAAACCATCAAGAAGGTGCCTATTCTGAGCATACTCCATTTTGATAGTTGTTTTAAAAGGACAACCATAACCACACCAACAGTAATTGAAACTTGGAAAATAGTCTTCATTTACTAAAAGCTACATTTGAAGTAACCTCTCCATTTTCCGAAAGACTCTCTAGGAAATCAATGTAGTAGCGTGCCCCAAATGTCCATGAATTCTGGCTATATCCAATAAAAGGGCAAGCAAGTTCTAAAGCCCACAGGGCCTGATGAAGAAACACTCCTGCCAGCAGTTCAGTTTTTTTAATTTTGGTTTTGAATTAGCTCAAATCTCTCCACTGATCTTGACTGTGACAATATACATACTCCAGGAAGCCGTTTACCTTAGATATGTTTCATGTAGCATATGTCTTCACCTGCTAAGATCAGTAATTTAACTGCTCAGAAACCTTACACTTAAGTTTGAAGTTCCAATTAATTCCTTCTGTGTAGATTCATACTCTTATGGGACATGCAAAACCTTTTGAAAAGTCTACGTTGGTTTCAAAGCTCATGCTTTTCAAAATGTCTGTCTGCAAACTCGCCATGTCTGAAATAAATTGATTTTTATGAAGGGCTTGTGATGTTGTGCAGTTGGTTTAAAAACACTTCAGTTCCAAATAAGTTAATTTTTTTTTTTTTTTAGATTAAGTTCACTTTCAGCCAGGATTGTTTAGAACTCTTAATGGATTTTTTTTTTTTTTTTAAATCCTTAGATGATGGCCCCAATATTCAGCGAGTGTTAGAAGACATGAGTGACCAGAGGACTGTGCCCAATGTATTTGTGAATGGAACACACGTGGGTGGATATGACAAAACTTTTCAGGTAAGCCTGGCTTTTTCATGAGTTTGAAATGAGTTGTAACTAGAAATGAACTGACTAGGTAACTCTCTGTTTTGAAATAGACAGTTTGGTCACTCTTCTGCAACACTGTTTGCAAAACAGGATCTTGAACGAAGTGTCTTATTTTCTATAATGCTAAGATGGAACTAAATATAGAATTTTCATATTCAAAGGAGATAAAGTTTCTCCATTCTTCTACAAGGCTGTGTCTACATTACCACCTTCCTTCAAAGGGAGGATGGTAATGAGGCTGTTTGGAGTTTACTAATGAAGTGCTTCTGTGCATAGGCAGCACTTCATTAAGCAAATTCCACCCCTGTGGCAACTCCGAAGTTTTAAACTTTGAAGTACCGGCACGTGTCTAGCTGTGGTGCACCCGCCAGTACTTCCAAGTGCCAGGGCATCTTCGAAGTCCCCTTACCTGGGATTTCGAAGATGCCCTGGCACTTCGAAGTATCAACGGGTGCGCCGCAGCTAGACGCATGCCAATACTTTGCAGTTTAAAACTTTGGAGTTGCCACGGGGGTGGAGTTTGCTTAATGAAGTGCTGCCTATGCACGGAAGCACTTTGTTAGTAAACTCTGAACAGCCTCATTACCACCCTCCCTTTGAAGGGAGGGTGGTAATGTAGACACAGCCCAAATGTTTTTAATTCCTGCCTTGAAGTTCTGTACAGTGGAATTCGAATGAACAATGTTTTATCAGTGATTTCTTGACATACCTTTTGTCACATAGCTTTTTCTGTGTGATATAAACATCTCTTTGAAAGTCCTATGAAAGGCTAAGTAACTGTGAACTTTAAGTATTATGTGAGTCTCCCTTTTAAACTCCCAGACTTGAAAAATGGTATCTCAGTGATCCTCTTTAATAAGGATTCCAAAATTAGGCTAGGAGCATCAGGTAGGATGGTGTAGGTGGGGAGGGAGGGGGGTGGCTGTTGAATTCATACTTCATCATACAGCTCTGAGTAACCTGTATGTATGTTTGTTACAGGCTTACCAGAATGGCTCGCTTCAGAGGGTGCTAGAGGATAACATAGATGGTGCAGAAGTTTATGATTACGATCTTATTGTTATTGGTGGTGGCTCCGGCGGACTTGCATGTTCCAAGGTATGCATTTGGGTTTGTACTGGTACACTGAATTTTGCCTGTATACTAAGTCTCATGAAACTTTTGCTCTCTGAATCTGTCATTCTAATGTAATTGATTCTACGTTTCAATGAGTCTTCCCATCCAGTTAGAAGTTTAATGGGTTGAACACTGATATAAGTATAGTGCAACATGTACTCCTTCATGAGCTTATAGTTCAGAACTTTGGCCAGGTTCTTTGCTATAGTATAGTCTTTTTTAGCTTTGAGTTGTTCCTGGACCAACAAGACCAAGGAACTCAAGAACATAGAGCCTTTTGTCTTTGGAAGCTTGTTCAGAAAGGTTGTAGGTTGAAAGTATTTTTAGCTCTCCTGTCTGGGCAGTAGAAGAAAGGGCAATGGCAAACATGCATATGTTTTATTCAGATAATCATTATTGACGGTGCTGGCAGTTGTATATGAATGCTTGTAGATATTTCTTCCCCAGGGGTGTGTGTGTAAGTGATACATATTTTCAAAGGATTGGAAGTGAAAATGAGGCTCCCCTGCAGCATTTGATTGGGTTAGGTCGTGGCATAGATTTTCAGAATCTGGTCTGTGCCCCAGCCTGTAACCAGTCTCTTAGAAGTGTGCTAGGCTCAAAGGATCCACAGTTACACAAGGAACAGCCCAGCATCTTGATTCTGAAGCTGGTACCCACAGAACAAATTGTGACCCCCTGCAGTAAGTCAAAGCAAGATAGACTTCTAAGGGAGAGTTATTCCTCCTTTTTTAGAACATAAAGTATCTTCAGCAACTGCAAGAAGCCTTTTTAAAACAAATTAACAGTGTTAAGTGTGTGGAATAGAGAGCCTACTGCTTTAGGTTAGCATGAGAGGCAGGCTTATGGTATGGTTCTAGTTTGTGGGAGCTAGGGCTCTGCCAGGCCATGTTTCTGTGAGCTTATCTGTCCCCTTTTGTTCTTGGAGTGCGTGTACACTTATAGCAGTCCAGCTGTACCAATTCAGCTGCAACACATCTAGTGAAGACACTGTATGCCAACAGGAGAGCGCTCTCCCACTGTCATAATGAAACCACCTTCATGAATGGCAGAAACTGTGATGTTACAGGCAACATAAGTGTTCATCTGCACAGCATTATTTTGGTGTAGTTTGTTACTCAGGGGTAGGGGCCTAAGTGAATGTGAGGACTTACCACTGAAGGCATTGTTCACCCAGCATAGAAGGATGGTTCTATGCCTCCAGAAGGGGTGGGACCTCAGGCAGAAGGAACAGGGCTGGGGACAGACTTCCTCCAGCCAGCCCTTCATGACTGCCACTACTGCTGCCATGGCTGTCGGAGCCTCTCCCAACAGAATTGTTAGTTTAAAAAAAATACTCAAATTGCACAACACGTTTGAGACTCTCAGCAATCTACATAGCCTAAAAGTGCCCTTTTATATTGCTAGCCCCCAAGGTAGTTGCCTCCTTTGAGCTCTCTTCCCCTCACCCCAGCTGGTAGGGTCTGGCAGCACTTTAGCATCAGCTGCGTGTGGGCCAGTACCAACAACTGGGTCTTACTGACAAACCATGCACTAGCCTACTTTCACTTCTGCTCAGGGAAGTGGTTTAGTCAACCCCTGCGCAACATAATTTGCGTTGTTTTAAGCTGCAGTATAGGTATACTGTTAGGGCAGGCCTACATTACAGCAGAGATTTAGCTCTGAACTCAAACCGTTGGTGGGTGATGTAGTGAAGACCTGGCAAATAGACTGCAGGTCGCTCTCCAGTTGACCTTGTAGTCTACCACTGACAAGAAGAGTAAGGTAGATACATGGGAGAGTTTTTCATTGACACACACTCTCTGGTATAGACTGCACAGTTGCTTGGTACATCAACTCCGGATATGTTGTTAGCAGGCATGTTGCTGAAAGCTGTTTAGTGTAGACAAAGCCTAACAGAGACATCATAAAAATATTACCAAAGTTATAGCACTTAACACAAGCACTGATGTAATTGTTGTTGAATGAGAAGGATAAGTGGTACAGAGACTGTCATCAGGAATGTTTTCTGTATGACAACCATTTGGAGGAAATGAGTAGTGAAAGCTTTTAGCATCAGAAAGTAATGGAGAAGTTCAGCAGTTCATATCTGACCTTGTTTTTTGTTTTTTTTTTTAAATACAGGAAGCTGCTACTCTGGGAAAGAAGGTTATGGTGCTAGATTATGTTGTACCAACACCTTTGGGTACTTCATGGGGTAAGGTTCTTTTATGGGTCCTAGCTTCAAATCAAATACTTATGAATAGATTTAAATGCTGATGTATTGCTTAAATTATTTAGTTTCAAGGTTTTGTGTTTTTTTTTTTTTTGGTATGCTAGCTGTATGCATGTGAGGCTGTTCTACAACATAAATGATGGAAGAAATAAATCCCACTCAACCTTCCTGTTCCATCTGGATTTTTATACCTAGCCTGCATTTCACTATTTTACTTCAATTTCTTATTAGCAACTCTTTGATTTCATGTTCACAGTAAATTCTTTCCTATTTAACCTTCCCTATTTACATCCTGAAACATTTTAATCGCTTATAGGGAAGCTGATATACATGAAGCACATTTGAGCTCCGTAGCTTAACACATGAGAGAGTGGCTAAATTATAGTATCTGTATTTTATCTTGAAGTGCTTAACGCTGTGATTCATACAGTATTCTATGGGATCAAATGGATCATACATAGGTGTTAAAACAAGAAGTTTTGTGGCACCTTACAGACTAACAGATTTGTGAGCATAGGCTTTCATGGGCAAAGACTCACTTTGTCAGATGAATGTTACAGGCATCTCAGACATTGATGCTTTTCCTGTGTTCTCTGTTTTGACATTCAGTCCTAACTCCTATAGACTAGATCAGTACTCCTTTCTATAAGTAAACTGTTGTATGGAGAACCTTTGTTCAGATAGCTGGGACAAAATCTATCCATGCCAGCTCTCTTTTTGCCCTCCAAGAGCTCCACTATGATGAGCCAGAAGAGTTACTGGCTTGATCTGAAGAAAGCACATGTTGAGTTTTTACGAGAAATTCATGTTGCTTTTTAAATCTAGGGTAATAGCTACGCTGCCTATGTTGACCTACTTAAGCTACCAGTGATTTTTTTTTTTTTTAAATCACCTTGAATATTGGGCAGTAGTTTTTCTGGCGATGAGGGCTATGTCTAGACTGTGGGCTTCCGTTGACAGAGTGCACATGCAGACTGTTGGCAGAGATCTGCCAGTTGGGAGCGTTCTGTCAACATCCCTGTACACCTCATTCCACGAGGAAGAAAGGGTGCCTCAACAGAGAGGGTGTTTCCAACATTTGGCCCCATGTGGATGGTCCAAGTGATGCGGGGGAGGGGCAGGGAGCCTCTCTCAACTGAACTGTCAGTAAAAGATATGCAAATTGCACAACACATCTGAGAATCTTTTGGTAAAAGTTCTCTGCAATCTATACAGCCTAAAAGTGCTGCATATGCTGGTATGCTGCTATACAGGGTTAAAACTTTTGTTGCTTGAGGGGGGTTTTTCCCACGTCCCTGGATGATTAATGTGTTAGTAGTGAAAGTGGCAGTGTAGACACAGCCTTACCTCTGCCACTGACTTCATGAAATAGACATGGCTAATAACATTGTAGAATGGTCTCTTGCACTTCTTGGGTATCATGGAAGTATCATTATATCTGACCACAGAATAAATGGTGGGGAATTACTACTTTGTATGTATGAACATGTTAGGCCTATGTTTAAAGCTTTACTTATATAGTAGAGCTTGGTACTGGAGTTGGAGTAATAGTTCGTGCTTAAAGAAAAATTGTTACTTAACCTTGTCCAGTTACACGTTGCATCGTAATATGTTTTAAAAAAAATCCATTGTATTAATGTAAGAAGTGTTTTAGCCCTGAGTCCAAGGACATTAGACAGACAGGTTTGATGAGATGATAATAAAATATATTACCTTACCTACCTCACCATGTCTCATTTAAATGGCTTTTAGTCACTTGAGTGCGTGGTCTATGTGGTGAATGAGACTTTCATGTTTGTAGAAAAATACTGATGGATGGAATACACAAAGCACGTCATAAAAGTGAGAAGTACACACCTTAAGCTAACGCTGGTAGTAAGATTAAACAAATTTTCTTTCCGTCCCAGGACTTGGTGGCACTTGTGTAAATGTAGGTTGTATTCCGAAGAAACTGATGCATCAAGCTGCGCTTCTGGGACAGGCACTTCAGGATTCAAGGAAATTTGGCTGGGAGTATGATGAGCAAGGTCAGTAACACTAAACACTAGTGTAGGAGGATGCAGATTGGAACTTCTGTTGAATGCTTGTAGTGTAGAAGTAACTAAATAGAATTTAGTTTGCTTGAACAGTATTTCTCTTCTCCCTCAGCACCAAAATCTTTTTTATGAAGTATGACAGTCAGTCTTGTTCCTGGGCTTCTGGCCTGTATTCAGTTTACTGGTCCCACTTAAGGACCCAGTTGCCCTCGCTGAGGTGAGGGGTGGTCTGGGGGGAACCTGGTCGCCATGCACTCGTGCTTGGGTTCTATCCCAGGAACCCTGTGTGGCTGCTAGTGGGAAGGGCTGACTCTCTTAGTCCTTGGCGCAGCAGCTCTTCTTCCCAGACCACTTCCCCAGACAATTTCCCCTTGTATCTTCTCCAGGCTGCAGCAGTAGCGAGTTCCCTATCTTGATTGGCTGAAGCTCCTCCCTCTCCCTCTGTGGTTTCTGATCCTCTCCTCACCTCTCTCCGCTGGCCTCTTTCTTTCTCTCTCCCTGCCCTTCCCACTTTGGAGGGCTTTTAAAGGCTGCTTATTATACCAGTCATGGAGTCAGTTAGCCTCTGTTAGGCTGAGCCATCTACTGCCCAGCTGCCTGTGATTGCCCTGCTGGTGCACTGGAGGCCCTTCTGCTTGTTTGGGCTCCCTCTGAAGAGGCCCTCTGTCCTGGCCCTGCCACAGAAGGTACTTCAACCTGTTCAACACTTCATTACTCCAAAACTAGCTAGCTTGTTGGATTACTTGTGGATGGGCTTCTGAAATCCAGATAACTTTGCCAAGAGAGGCAAGACGTTTTTGTGCCTACTAGATATGAAGAATCACTGAGGAAACTTTAATATGATACAAATATACTTTTCATGTAGTAGTTATTTTACTTGGGCTGGCTGATTTAGCAGGGCATCGCTAAATCTATAATGTGGCCGTAATCTGAATTACGACTGATTAGTAACTATTTTACAGTTTACTGTAAGCTTTTATTGACATTTGTGAAGTTAGTATTTTTTTACACTTTACCTGTAATGCTTTTTTGTTTCTTTTTAGTGAAACACAACTGGGAGACCATGGTAGAGGCCATTCAGAACTACATAGGGTCATTGAATTGGGGTTACAGGGTGTCGTTGAGAGAAAAGACTGTGACGTACCTCAATGCCTATGCAGAATTTATTGAGCCACACAAAATAAAGGTAGTTGACGTGTTTAATATTGCCTTCTTTTCTGTGATCTGTTTAGAATCACCCACTGTATGCCATAAAACTGCTCTTTAGTTGAAACTTAGTGCGTACAAGATTTCAGTTTTGTGCTTTACTTCAGTTAAAGAATTAAAATTATAAGAATATCTTTACTGTTTTGTGTAGACTTGTACTTCAGTAGCAAGCCTAGTGCTTGCATACTCCTACCAGTTACATAAAAGTAATGTGGGGTCTGCAAATAGAGAATCTTGCATAAGCAGAGAGAATTTGTTACACAAGCGTATGTGACATGTTTCCAATATTTTAAATGAGAAGCTATGAAATATAACAAACTGCCTTAATGTTTGTGTATAATTGGTGTTGGTGTCTGATTCTTCAGTGGTATAGATTTTTTTTTTTTTTTTTTTTTTTTTTTTTAAACTATGTCCGTCATTTACCATCTCCGGGTAATGTTTATTTAAAATTAAAACTTTTTTTTTCAACTTTCTATGTGTAACGTGCCGCTTGCCTCATAGCATTGGTGAAAATTGGATATTAATCTCTGAGTAGCTCTGAATAATACTGCCTACTGAGCCAAAAACACACGAATTTTTTTTAAAATGAATTAAAATTAATTTTCAGTATGCTAATGGGCTACCACTCAAACGTTTTGTTTGTTAAAGAACAGGGAAGGATAATAGAAGAATTCTGCATGTGAAGAGCTGTAACTAAAACCTTGCTTGTTCTCAGTACTTGCATAAAATAATGGAGTTGGAATAGCATTCTGGTTATTGGCATGAGAAAGAAGCTTGAAGAGAACAAGTGTGCACTTAATTTGTACTGCTCAGCATGTATTGTAGATGAATTATATAAATTGTTGCAGTAACATGCATCCTAGGTAAATCCTGCTCTGGTGAACAAAATTTTACATACTGTCAATTCCTTGGGTACAGCTGCCTGACTCTCTGGCAGTAAGTTTGATTTAGTCCATTCTACTAAATTGAACAAGGAGTAAAATTATTTGGCTTTTTTTTTTTTTTTTTTTTAAAACAAATGTTACAGAAGACGTTCAATTTTCAGCTATTCATTTAATGTAAATTTGTTACTGAGCTGGGCCAAACGTGGGAAAGTAGAGCAGACTCTTCTAAACTGCTATATGCAAAAGTGCATATCTGATCTTACTTCTGTGGGTGTGACTCATAAGTTCTCAAAACCCTATCAAAAGGAAACAGTTTGCAATAAAATCCCAAAAGAAAGGTTGCCTTTGAAGTTGAGGGAAACTTTAAAAAAAAAAAAAAAAAAAAAAAAAAAAAAAAAATCCATCCTTTGATTTTATTTTTTCCTTATTTGAGTTATCAGCCTATTTTAAAGCACTTTTTTAATCTATGCTTCCTACCCAAGCCTCAATTACTTGAATAACAATGGTTTTTTTTCCCCACTGGTGTCACTATTGAACTCTTCAAGTTCTTTAAGAAACTTTGTGATCTTCCTTATTAAATAATTACAGGTACAACCTCTCTGGTCCAGCACCCTTGGGGACCGAGCAATCCCAGATCAGGGAATTTACGGGACGTCAATTCTGCACCCTTGCTGGCCTCAGCCTGGTCTCCTTGCCTGCAGCTTCTCAGTCCCCTCTTTTCTAGCCACCACCTCTCGGCCTCAGCCGCCCCTCCCTAGCCATGAACGGTCAGCTCACCAGCCCAGGCCACTGCTCCCTGGCTGCTCCTAGCTCCCTTTTGCAGCCAGACCAGCCGTGGCTGCTCTGCCCTGGGCTCCTGCTGCTGGTCTGGCCAGCCCCGGGACTCTCTGGTCCTGCAGGTGACTGATGTTGCCAGATCAGAGGATGCCGGATTTGGGAGTTTTAACCTGTAATGTAAAACTTGATTGTAAAATCTAAGTTATCTTAAACATTCTGAGCTCTGCCCAAGTCAGCTAATCACTTCTTAATTCAGTACACCTAATAATGGGGAAGGTAGTCTAATGTATGTCCCCATACAATCCCATTAATGACAGATGTTAATCTTAAGAAATCCTTTTACTGAAACACATGGTATTTCTACAGTATAATGGCTTTTATTTGGATCTGTTGGTTATCACATGCTTGATAAAGTTGAGGTTTTCATTGTTGGCGGTAGGCCTTGTGACAAAGTTTTTATTCCTGGCATCTAAAAGTACAATAGCAATGTAATTTTTTTCCTGTATCTCAGGCAACCAACAGGAAAGGACAGGAAACCTTTCACACAGCACAGACATTTGTCCTAGCAACAGGAGAAAGGCCCCGATATTTGGGTATCCCTGGAGATAAAGAATACTGCATTACTAGGTGAGATGAGATGATGTTCGTCTCAATTAATAGGACTTATCTCCTGTCTCCTTGTGTGCATGCAAATTGAAACAAAGCTGAATTGTGAAATAGTCACAGTATTTCCATGTGATTCTTTTCAGCGATGACCTCTTCTCCCTGCCTTACTGCCCTGGCAAAACTCTTATTGTGGGTGCCTCCTATGTGGCTCTGGAGTGTGCAGGATTTCTTGCTGGTATTGGTTTGGATGTCACAGTTATGGTGCGCTCCATCCTTCTTCGAGGCTTTGACCAAGAAATGGCGGAGAGAGCAGGTGCCTACATGGAAACTCATGGTGTTAAATTCATCAGGAGATTTGTGCCTATTCAGGCAAGTACTTCCTTTTGTTTTGCTGCTTTCTTGCTAAATAATTAGCTAGCTTGAAAGAATTACACAGAATGCAAGTATTTTATTATTAAAATGTCGAGGAAAAGAGTTCTGCTCTATAGCAGATGAGCTGAAAATTCTGTACAATCAAACCTAAATACAAAAGCATTTTATTGTTGAACATTCAGCAAGGTGTGGACTCTGACAGTGGGGTAAGGCTTCACTTAAGATTACCAGGATTGTGAATTCTTTCCTACAGATTGAAAGGTTGGAGGAAGGCATGCCTGGAAGGCTGAAGGTGGTAGCACAGTCTACTGAAGGACCAGAAATTGTAGAAGGAGAATATAATACTGTAAGCAACTTTATAGTACAGATAACTTATCAGAGATGGGGAACCTCCAGCCCACAGGTAGTGTGTGGTTTGTCAGGGTTAGCTGTGGTCGTGCCCACCCCCACAGGTCAATTAGCTGGGAAAGGCGAACTGTAGTCATTGGCAGCTGTGGGGCTCCGTGCCTGTGGATGCTTGGGTAAACAAACTGTCCTGCAGCCAACCTGTGGCCAAACCTAATGAACTGCATTTAATCAGCACGCTGGAGGCTCCCCCACCCCTGTATTAAATGCGGCCCACAAACATTTGTATGAAAGTACAAGGTTTGTTAAAGATTATTAAAGCTCTTAAATCATGTATATTTGGAAACAAAGGAGAGGAAGGACTTAAGAAATTCAGTAATTTTGGCAACCTGCCAGAGTTGTGAACATACCATAGAAAAAGAGCAAGACTTACTCCTAGTATCAAAATAATCTTTTTTTTTTTTTTTTTTTTTTTGCTGCTATCACTTTTTTTTTTTTTTTTTTTAAACTAACTGGGCTTACAACTGACATCTTCATTTCCTCAAGTTACTTAAAAGTTTGGCATCAATTATCTATTTGTAGTTTTTCAATGAAAAGTGAGCAACAGAATGCTCAGAACATGATAGAAAAGTTTGATAGCTTTTTTGTTATCTTCTGCAGGTTTTGATAGCTATTGGTCGTGATGCCTGTACCAAAAACATTGGTTTAGAAAAGATTGGTGTCAAAATCAATGAAAAGTGAGTATCTTAATTTGTCTGGCACATTCACCCTAGGACTGCTCTCAGCTTCTCACCGGTAACAACTGATAGGGCTTGTCTACACTACCACCTTCCTTCAAAGGCCCTTTTTTTCCAAAAGAGCAGTCCTGTGGCACTGGATTTTTCGATCCCTGGTCCGTTCTCCCAAAAGAGCGGGGGCTGTGTCGATGCTCTCTATCAAAAGAAAAAGCAGTCGAGTAGCACTTTAAAGACTAGCAAAATGGTTTATTAGGTGAGTGTTCATGGGACAGACCCACTTCTTCAGACCAGAACAGACTCAATATTTAAGGCACAGAGAACCAAAAACAGAAAGCAAGGAGGACAAATCAGAAAAAGATAATCAAGGTTACCAAATCAGAGAGTGGAGGGGTGGGGGGGAAGGTCAAGAATTAGATTGAGCCAAGTATGCAGACAAGCCCCTATAGTGACTCAGAAAGTTCCCATCACGATTTAAACCATGTGTTTAATGTGCCGAATTTGAATATAAAAGCCATTCAGACGTTTCTCTTTCCAAAACGGAGCGATAATTCCTTTTCTGTAACACGCGTACCTTTAGGTCATTGATAGAATGCCCTATGCCATTAAAATGTTGACTAACTGGTTTGTGGATCTGGAGTGTTTTGATGTCTGTTTTGTGCCCATTGACCCTTTGTCTAAGGGAGTTAGAAGTCTGTCCAATATACAAAGCATCTGGGCATTGTTGGCACATGATGGTATATATGATGTTAGTAGAGGAGCATGAGAGAGTGCCCGTGATTCTGAGAGTAACCTGGTTAGGTCCAGTGATGGTATTTCCAGAGAAGATATGTGGACAAAGCTGGCAGCGGGCTTTGTTGCAGGGAAAGGTTGCAGGACTGGTATTCCTGGGGTATAGACTGTGGCTGTTAGTGAGGATCCTCATGAGGTTGGGAGGTTGTCTGTAGGAGAGAACAGACATGTCACCCAGGGCCTTCTGGAGTGTAGCATCTTGATTAAGGATAGGTTGTAGGTCTTCAATAATTCGTTGCAGTGGTCTGAGTTGGGGGCTATAGGTGATGACCAGTGGTGTTCTGTTCTTGTGTGTAGACGAGCACGGCTTCCTCTTTGTTTCTATCAAAAGAGTGGATCAATCTTTTGAAAACATCTTACGGAAGAGATCTTCTGGAAGAACATCTTTCAAAAGATTGTTGTAGTGTAGGCACTGCTTTTGATAGTATTTGTCAAAATTATAAAAATCAAGTTTGCCAAGCCTACTCATAGTAAGTTGCCCTGGCACTTCGAAGTACCAGCGGGTGAGCCGCAGCTAGACGTGTGCTGGTACTTCCAAGTTTAAAATTTCGAAGTGGCCCCGGGTGGGAATTTGCACAGCAGCACTTCATTGGTGAGCTCCAACACCCTAATTACCATCCTTCCTTCGAAGGAAGGTGGTAGTGTAGACAAGTCCATAGTGATTTACAAATTCCTGCTTCTGATCCTTGGTATTTAAGCTATTAAAAGTCTCCTTTCAAGAAAGGGAGCATGAGTGTGAGTGTTAACTGCTATTTTTAAGTGTGTGTGTGTGTGTGTGTGTGTGTGTGTGTGTGTATATATATATATATATATATATATATATATATATATATATATATATATATAATGTATGTGTGTGTATATATATATAGGCATCTGTAAAAACTGGATTTTAGAGTCCATATGATAAGTTTGGTTTTGTTTAAATGGTACTACTTTTAATTCAATTATTCTGAAGTGGTCCGTTCTGCTTCTGCTTCATTGACCTATGAGTAGGCTTGGCAAATGTCATTATTTTTATAATTTCGACAAGTATTTTCAAAAGCAATGCCTACACTACAACAATCTTTTGAAAGATGTTCCAGAAGATCTCTCCCATAAGATGTTCTTTCAAAAGATTGATCCACTCTTTTGATAGAGAGCATCCACATAGCCCCAGCTCTTTCAGAAGAACAGACCAGAGACTGAAAAATCCAGCGCCATAGGACTGCTCTTTTTGGGAAACAAAGGGCCCATAGAGTGTCTACACATGCTTGCTTTTGAAAGGAGGCACTCTTCCTGATTAGGGAGCAGACAAGGGCTTCCAGAAGAAGAGCCTCGTTGTTTCAATTTCGGATCGAAAGAGTGCATTTTGTGTGGATGCACCCCATAGTCTTTCACAAAAGGGCCTGATTTTCCCAAAGAAACTTGGTAGAGTAGACATGCCCTTTAAAAATGTCCCACACACTTTAGTACGGATTTAAAAAAAAAAAAAAGGGCGGGGGACGGGCGCGGGAGGGAAATTACAGGGAGTTAGACAGTGAGGAGTTCAATATATTGTCAGCATCACATGTCAGTCTGATTTATGGATGTTTACTTTTCATATTCTAAGTTCTCAAGCAGCTTTTCTGTACCAGTGTGTAAACTTTTTGGTTATGGTCAATAAATATATTAAATCCATTTGTGCATATACAGTTACATGGCTATTTATTGGCATTTACTGATAGAAATCTTAGGTCTTGTGCCCACTTACCAGTGCAAAGGTTGATCTCCTGGGGGTCAGTTTAATGGGGCTGATAAGGTCCTGCTAAATTGATTACTGATTGTGCTCTGGTACTTCACTGGAAGGAGAAGAGTGTCTCTCCCATTGTTGTCCCCCTCCCCGGCGTGGGGAGGCAATGGAAATTTTGAACTAAGGTACTTTGACTCCAGCTATGGTATTCAAGTAGCTGGAGTTGTATATCTTAGTTTGATTTTTTTTGTCACCTAGTGTAGACCTGGCCTTGGCCTGCCAGTGAGATATTTAGTAGGGATACCCATTAAACTGAGGCTTTTATTCTTAGAGAGGTCCCTTTATAATGGTAAAATGGTTCAGTCTGCTTGTGAAAGATAGATCTGTTGTTTCATTTCTCAGATTGAATCTCGTTGAGTTGGGTCTTCTGGTTTAACCTGATTAAATTAGCATTATGAATGAAGCAACAGAGCCTATCAGCTAAAAGCTCTAATGCTTTGCTTGTTATCTGTGCCAATAGATTAGACTTTTGCTTGGGAGATGGAAATATATTTCAGCAAGCTATATAATATTTAAATAGGACAGATCATGATCTCTCTCAGATGTCAGTGGTGGTATTGATATTTACATGTATGTGCAGAGAAGAAAATCTGGTTCAATAAATTCTGTTTGGCAGTGTATGGGAGGAAAAGGCTGTAGTCTCTGGCCCAAGGAGTTTACACTCTAACTAGAGCTAGCATAAATACTTTTTCTTCTGATCAATGCCTGAAAGTGTTTGTTTTCCTTGTAATAGAATAGGTCTTTAAATTGAGAAGGTGAGATCTGAGTATTGAGCTACACCTTTTTATTTTTTTTTCCCAAAAGGAATGGAAAAATTCCTGTAAATGATGAGGAACAAACCAATGTGCCTCATGTCTATGCTATTGGAGATATTTTGGATGGGAAACTTGAACTTACCCCAGTTGCCATTCAGGCAGGCAAGCTACTGGCTCGCAGGCTTTTTGGTGGTGGGTTTATAAAGGTAAGATCATATCCTATGAAAATAACTTCAATTTCCCTATGGTATTCAACTTCAACAGATCTGCAGGGGTTGTCTGAGAATCTTGGGTATTGTGCCATTAAGACAATGATTGTTTGTCACCAAGTCAGATTTGGTACTGCACCTTGCTTAAAAAAGGGATGTTTGTCTCTATGCAGGTCATGTGAACATGTTCGTATAAAGAGAATTTTCATTTTTATTTTTTAGTGTGACTATGTCAATGTACCAACTACAGTGTTTACTCCTTTGGAATATGGCTGTTGTGGATTACCTGAGGAGAGAGCCATCAAAGAATATGGAAAGGAAAACATAGAGGTGAGAAGTGAACATTGTAAGTTTTGAGAAGAATCCCTGTTTTAAACAGTTCCATATAATGTTATAGTAGTATTCAAGTATTTTCTAAGATAGCTGACAATTTCCAAAGCTGTCTCACCAACAGAAACTGGTCCAAGAAAAGACTTTTCTCACTTTTGTGTCTGAAAAATCTAGAAGCATTTGTTTTTAGGTATATCGTTCCATGTGACTCTTAGGCTGCAGCTACACTAGCAAGTTCTTTTGAAAGATTTTTCAAAAGAAGGGGGCTCTTTCAAAAGAACCTGTGGAGCGTCTACACACATGAATCGTTCTTTCAAAAGTTAATAGAAAGAATGCGGTACTTCTTTCAAAAACACTTTTTGACTACCATTTCAGGAAGAGCGCCTTCTTTCAAAAGAAAACATGTAGCTGCTCCACAGGGTCTTTTTTTTGAAAGAGAAGTCTTCGTGGCACCTGATTGTGGTTTCCCCCCGCCCCCCCCCATCCCTGTCCCATTCTTTAGAAAGAGTGGGGACTGCGTGAATATTCTTTCAAAAGAGCAAATCACTTTTTTGAGCATGTATGTGTGCATGCGCAGATGGACGGACGCACTTGTTCGAAAAGTTCTTTCTGAAGAGATCTTCCAGAAGGTCGTCTTTTGAAAGATCTCTTTTGTGTGGAGATGTGGCCTGGGAATATGGGGAAAATTGGATGAGGAAAGGTCACTGCTAGAATAGTGACTGTAAAGTGCTTTGAGCCAAAATTCTAAAAAACTATTCATCCACTACTTTACCACAGTCCTTTGTAGGTTCACTTTAGGTGATACAGTCCTGAGACTTCCCTTGTTTCTGTTCACTCTTATTTTACCTCTTTCGTTTTGGAACTGTTTTACTTCTCCTCCCTGACCTATTTTTGTGCTGCTGGCATGTATTGATGCTGTTTTGTAGACTCTGATTTAATCTTCATTCTGGTTCCTCGTTTCTCCGTCCATTTGGCAAAGTTTTCACAGATGTATTCAAAAGAGTTATTGCAGATCAAACTCTGGAATTTGCTTATGTTGGCAGATGTTTCCCTCTGTATGTGGCACTTCCTGGTTTTACTAGTTTTTATTTAGGATTGAACACTTACTTGGAAATTACTACAGTTCTATTGCTGTGTGTGTGAGAAGGTGAGAGAGAGAGAGAGAGAAGACTGTGGCACTAAACAAAGTAGTGAAGATTAAGTTTACTTTATGGTGGTCTTTAAGTTTTTAGTATTTCTATTAAAAACAATTATAAACAAAGCAGCCTGGCAATGACACAGCTATTTGCCTCAAATTATATTAAGAATATTAAAGTTTTAGAGCCAAGTGTTCATAAGTTAGGAAATGCCAGAATTAATTACCTGAGCAACCATATTTCAGACTCTGTCATGCATATGCACAGCCTTGAAGTACGTGAACAAAGAAACAGAATCCTAAGACAGGAAAAGCCCTAACTAAATTATCCTAGACACGACTTTGTCAAGCCAGAACTTAAAAATCTCTAGGAATGGCTATTCCATCACTTGTCTAGGTACTGTCTCATGTACTTCCACACAATCCCAGTGTCATTTAGTGCATAGGGTGGACTTGGTGTGGGGCTGAACAAAGTTTATCTAGTGGGAAAACTAATCTATAGGATTTGTGACTCGGTGGTGGCAACAGCTGGGATGTGTGTAATGAGATGAGATTGGGGAAGTTCAAAAGAAAGGATCATACCACTGATTTCACCAAGCATGTTGTGAAAATAAACTGGATCACTCGCTGTTATGATGAGCACCATAGAAAAACCTGTGAACATATTAATTTGTCTTTGATAAGATTTTAATAGTGTACAGTGAATAACACATGGGACTATGCATTAAGCAATTAAGATCAAAATATTAAATGCTTCTCAAGGTGACCAATTTCTATTAATGCAGAGAGAAGCAGGATTTTTGTAGAAAAATCTAGTATAATTTTAGACTGTCATAATACCTATGCATAAGGGTAGTGAAATAAGTTTCATAGACAGACTTAGTCTATCATTCCCTGTCTTTTGAGTGCTTAACTTTACAATTTTGCTGTTCTCTTAATGAAGTTGTTTTTATATCATTCCTAGTCCTTTTAAAAAGTGAGAATTTAGATCCCATCACATGGCACCAAACCCACATGATTCAGCAACAGAACTGGAACCTATAGGTCCCTGCCACTTGACCTAACTGATAGTAGTATTAGGTTGTAATCCTCTGTAGACCAGCTCTAGAGTGGGATGGGACACTTTGCCAGTGAGTTTTACAGATATGCTGATAGCAGAAAAAGTGTGATTTGGGGATATCAGATTTCATTTAAGGTTCTGGAAAGCAGTCTTCTTTAGTAGGTGTGGTCTTCTGCCCTGTCTCTTCTAACCTTGTTTCAGTCTTCTCTTCTCTCCACCCATGGCTTCTGCTCTACAATCTCCTTGACCGGTAAATCCTAATCCCCACTGCTCTACTTTTCCCACACATCCTGATCTTATTCTGTCCTCCCACCAACCCTGAGCCCACCTGTACTTTCAATCTCCACCTCTGTCAGCCCAATTGCCCTACCCACCCATTGGTTTCCTGTTCTGCCCATCTTTCCTCTGCTGCTTTCAGACCTTGTCTCCTTGCTCAGTCCATGGAAGTCTATGCATCAGCCCTTCCCCCATAATGTCAATGCCCGGTTTTTGGTGCCATCTGACTCTGATACAGAGGGGACTTCCATGCTGCCTGAGTGCTAAAGAAGGTCACGGAGAGCACAAGAGACATACTCTCTGCATCCCCAACACACAAGCCATCTCCCTGTCAAATTTCAAATATGTATTCTAAAGTATAAGGAGTGCTAGTGCTTTCCTACGGCCTCCTTATGTTCAGAAATGGCTGAATTGGTTTTGAATGAAAATTCCCAAATTCATCCCAGGGCAGACACTCAGCCTGGAAAACTCCCATCCAAGTGTTTGTTTATAAGCAGCTGGAGGTGGGGGGAAAAAAGGAAATTTTGGGGATTGTCAGGCAAACTTGATGCCGGCAGCACAGCATATAAACTTTCTCATTTGGAAGACTGGCAGTGGGTGAAGATGATCACTAAATCCATTCAGAAATTGAAGAATAATGCCATTAGACATTATGGAGAAATTGATATCCAGTAGATTACAGGTTTGGTTACAAACTAGAAAGCTTATACAGAGACTGAAATAGCGTTATCATGCTTAATACTACTTCTTCTTACTCCCTGCAGGTGTTTCACACTTTGTTTTGGCCTCTTGAATGGACAGTAGCTGGCAGAGACAATAATACTTGCTACTCAAAGATCATCTGCAATAAACATGACAACGTATGTATTATAAATTGGAATTTGTGACAGATGTTCAACTTGAGCAGTAAAATTTCTAGGCCATAGACTCAGGAACATATTTAGTAACTGACTTGATGGCAGGGTTTTTCAGTCTATGGACTTTTCCTATCAATGCAGTAACACAGTACATTTTTTATTAAGATATGATATTTGTTGTTTTGATCCACTTTGTAACGTTTGGTTGTATCTAGCAAATTGAGCAATTAATAGTATCGGATTGCTTGTGAAACTTATCTCAGTTGAATAGTGAAGTGAGAGAGTTGTTCAGATTTTTCTTAACAGTAAGTTTTGGTGGGTGATGTGCCTTCTTTCTGGTACTTCAGAAGTTCAAATGTTTTTTTTCATTGGGTTCCAGTTAAGTTGCATGCATTATGCATATTCTTAAGTCTCTACCTTTAAGGAAGCATACCCCTTTCTGTCCCGTTTCTATCTCTTTTTTTAAAACTGGAAAATTTGTTGCTGATTATGAATTGGACGTATGACACAAATTCAGTTTTCCCTATGTGCTTTTAGCTGCAACAATACTTGGTGTAGTCCTAACACATAATAGAGCCAACCATGAAGACCTTTTTGAAGAAATCTAGAATGCCTAAGTGGGAAAATTCATTTTGGCATAAAAAGACTGGTGGTTGGGAGCAGAAGCAGTTTCTAAACACTAGGTTGTATCTAGCTAGATACATGTTTGAGAGGAAGTGACCTTTTTATTTCATTTTTTAAATCTCCTTGATTCTTTAATGAAATTCTGAACTGTTTGTTTTTAAAACTGTTTCATTGAGCATTAGAAGTTCACTGTAGAAACTATGTAAGAACAACACTGTAAGGAGGGAATACCTAGTATGAAGATTGTTCTCTTCTACAAAAAAGCTGGAACAAATGCAATGTAAATGGATGTTTGCATATATGTAACTGATATATTTAGTATCCTGCTGTTGGTACTGTATCCAGACTCTCTGCGGATATAACTGATAAGTGATACTTTTGTGGGACATTTACACACACATTTTACTTTGAAACAATCCTGTTGCTGAGTCTTAATAAAATACACAAGAGAAATTCATACAGAATTTGTTGCTGAAAGATAATCTCGTTTGCCTACAAGTTATTCTTAACTTCATTTGCCACTGCAGCCAGTTGTGACTTCAGAAACCAATTAAGTTGATAAAGTCAAACCTGCAGTAGACATAGTAGTCACATCAGTAACAAGAAGGGAAGATAAATAGCTAACTTCTAATAGCCAAGCTCTCAAAGTAGAACTTTCTACAGGCATCATGAGTGTGTATTTCAATTCTGCCCTTATATAAAGAACCATACTACTACTTCATAGATCAACAACAATCTGAATGTACTGTCTCTAGAATAACAAAAGCTAGCTGGTATAGAAGTTCATTCTTGAGCTGTATTTCTTAATTGTCCTGCTTGATGTAATTCTAAAATGCATTCTGTGTATTTATAACTTCCTCTCCCTCCCATGGTTAATTTGGAAATGAACTTGATGCTTTCATTTACTGACTTGACTGGTGCTTATAGATGCTTCAGAGCAGGTTGACTTCGGTGTCAAGTGTGCTATTGACTATTCATTTCAAGCTAAGTATTAAGTGAACTGAAAGTTGCTCTTCAAATGTGAATGTGAAACTTTACCAGTATAACACCCTATTTTGCTCTGACCTAGTTTTTCTTTTCTTTAAAGAACCGTGTAATAGGATTTCATGTCCTTGGACCCAATGCTGGGGAAATTACCCAAGGTTTTGGTGCCGCAATAAAATGTGGACTCACGAAAGAATTACTTGAAGAAACAATAGGCATACACCCAACATGTGCAGAGGTAAGGGGGAAATGTCAAATTTTTCAAAACAGGAGTTAATTTATGCTTATTGTGGGAAGTTACACGTGCAGGAAGAAAATAGACTCAGTCTGACGTAATCTAAAATGTCGTCATATTAAACCCTTTTATTTTGTTTTTTGAGGGAAGTCCAATGTCACTTAAGTTTTTAAAGGTAAAAAGTGTGAGATTTCTTGTAACTAGTTGTGTAATTTGCATCTAGTTTAAATAGGACATTTGTAGGAGTCTAGCTTAAGCTAGTCTATAACAGGCAACCAACAGCCATTTATACTATTGCATGAAGTATATAAATGCAGAAAGTCATTGTTGCTTTGGTTTTCTTACAGGTCTTCACTACATTGGAAATTACAAAATCTTCTGGAAAAGATATCACTCAGGCAGGCTGCTGAGGTTAAACCCTGCTGTTTTCATATGTTTCTTGCCATGTTCAGTTATCTCTTTGGAAGGCTTATGAAGTGCCAAATACAGTTGGGTAAAATAAATGAAAGCGGCAGTAGCATCAAATCTGTTAGAACTAGAATTGGTGCATTTCTTAAGCTTCCTCAGTAGATAATGGTGGCAATGGAAAGAATAAAACAGCAGGAAAAATACTAACGATAAATCCTGTCTTGCTTGGAGGTAGCACATATAAGTGCTTTTTTGAAGTTTTGGCTCAGAACCCCATTCTGGGGCGAGCTACGACTGATGACTTACCTTGCAAACATAGGAGACCTTTTTGTCACAGTTAGAAAATTGAGCTTCCTTCTGAAGGAGCTTTTGAGTTGCATAAATAATTTTAAAGTTAACTCATTAGGTTCCAGTATTTTTGTATGAATGCTTAGACATAAGTATGAATGTATAATTGGATTATTCTTGGCCAGCTGCTTATTTTACAATTCATGTTGTCACTTGCGTGCTTGCAGTGAGTAACATGGATTTTAATACTATTTTTGATTTAACTTAAAAAACAAAATCATAAATCAAATACAGATGCTAGGCAGTGCAGCTAATGCACTAGTATTTAACTTCTAAAGAGCTGATTCAAGTACCAAATAAGCTATGAGAGAGAGAATTCTGTGCTCCTGTATTACTTCATAGTTGCTTTACCACGGTAATTAGTAATATCTTCCTGAGTCACAGGATTTCGGTACTAGGAATCTTGTGGGTCAGAACTGAAGTATACTGAAAAAGCTCCTAAGTTGTTGATACTTATCTTTGCAGTCTGTGAGCCTAATTAGTGCTGATGGTATCAAATTTAATTTCCATCCTGTGTAAAAATACTACATCATGTAAAAATAATCTGAGCTACAATTCTAAACTATCTGATAAAATTGTCATCTATGTTATGGTCTTTTCTCCCCAATAGTATCTGTACTGTTAATACAGGAGCTAGAGAAATGGCTACACCACTAGGCAGTAAAATACTCTTTATGGACTTAGATGTTGCAGCAGAGAACAGTGACTCATGCTATCATATCCTGTTGTAAGTCTACTGTAGATAGCAAATTGAAACTGTTCCCCTCTGTTCTCAATTATTTTGGGGAAGGTTTGCTTGTATTTGGTGCTTCAGTTTTGTCCAAAGATGTTTTGAGCACTGTATCATAGTTTTTAACTATTCCGTGGTATATCATGAAATTTCAATAAATGAACAATTGCATATGGTGTCGGATACTTGGATTAAGATGCATTACATGTATGTAACATATGCTGTTGGTAGAAATTATGTATCGTCGGCTTATTTAAGAGCCAATGTGCATGATGCTGGAGGTGGGGACCAGTTTCTGTATACTAAAACTGAGATGAACACAACAGTAATATTCTGTACCAAGAGCTATATTCCTTAGGAGGAAGACCTAAACATTTTTTCAGCACTTGACAAGTGCAGAAATGTTAGGTATGTAAAATGTGTGCTTAAGAAATTTTGAATAGATTGTTCACATCAGCATTTGTTGCAAAGGTACTTGAACACAACTAGATGACCAGCTGTTTTTTCATATCACTTGGCATTGATAGTGGAGGTGGGAAGCACACTACAGTGTTCAGATGCCTTAAAACACTAGACATTGTTAATTCAAAAATTACTACTGAATTGATAGTATCATCTTCCTGCTGAACTCCACTTTTTTTCCCCCAGTTCTCCTATATAAATATTGGCAAGCCCAATCCTGTTTCAGAGTTTATATCATTGCTGAAGTGGTGATTGTTTCTAGTTATCTGGTACATCTGATGCTCAGTATGCGAGAGCCTTGTATGGGTAGCTTTACATAGATGTCATCTGTGTGGGGGTAATCTATGCTTTGGATCCAGTTGTGACGGCTTACAAGGCGATCAGTTAAACATTCCTCTGTGTGGGGTATCACTTTTTTGATTAATTGAATGGCAACATAAATTCTAATTCTAATTTACAACCATGCAGAGGATAAAAGAATGGAAGAGCAAGCAGAAGAAACAGACTACAGAAATTATTACTCAAATATTATTTCATAAGCAGTAAATGAGAACACAAATTGCTTGTCACATGTTACAGTAAGGTTTTATTTACAGCTTATAGAAGGTTAATAAATTACCAATGATGCATTGTCCTGGTACTCTAGTCATAAGCAACTCTTTTAAGGTCTGACATGCACATATGCTGTTTATAAATTGTTACTCATGTCGTAACAACATCCATTCTAAACTATTTAAATGGAGCTGGGAGGGAGGAGGCAGGAGCAGAATGTGGGTGTGGAGTCTGAGTGGGAGAGGGGTGTGAGAGACTTTAAACAGAGCCTTTATATAAAATATTGCAATGCTTTGTACAGTTAGCCTCTATGTATTGACTGAAATGGTTGAGAAGAGTACAATATTTTGTACAAATAATGTTTCCAGTGGTATCAGTCCGTCCACAAAGAACATTCTGCTGATAGCAATTAATCAGGAGCACATCTTTTAAAGTGGTGAGCAGACTGGCAGCATGGTTTCATTGTAAGCAAAGAGACCAGGGTTTCATCTAATGTCATTATGTAAAAATCAGAATTTTAGAAATAAAAATTGTTGTTCTCTTGAGCGTGGTGTTAATGGGCTTCAACCTAATTATTACTTGGACGGGTATGCAATTCTCTGCAACAGCATTTTCCTCTAACATGCTTTGAGCGTCACCTTTTTAGAATCTGAATGTTGCATTGCAGCTCCTGAGCCTCACAAGAAAGGAGATGCCAGGCCTGCAGTGGGAGCATGGTATCTTCAATGAGTACTTGTTTGCAGCATCAGGATCTCGATTCTTCAAAACTAGCTGTCATATTTTTTAGTAAAAATCGTGGACAAGTTTTGGTGATAGAAGTTCACGTAAGCCATTATTTGTTCTGACTTAAACAAAATATGGTTCTGCAGGTGCCTGCGCCGCATGATACAGAGCAGCTGCACAGGAGTTAGAAGCCATCTGCTGCAGCTGGCGGCTGCACTGAATATCCCTGCTGCCTGCAGCTCTGCGGGTCCCTCACCCTGTCTGATTGGCAGGGGCAAGAAGCTGCAGAGTACCTTGTTGCCCCCAGGGGCATGAAGTTCCAGGGGTCACTAAAGGTAGCAGGAGTATCTTACAACTCTTGACCACTGCAGGTTGAAGTCACTGAGGTAGCTGGAAGTCAGATGTTCTGACTTGAAATCATGGTATTACCCATAATCAGGATTGCTCAAGCATCAAGACAGACGTAGCAAGTGGGGCTTGAGTCACTGGTATTGTCAAAATACCATAAGCGTAGGGAACCTTTCTCAGGTTGAGAGCCATTGACCCATAAACAAATTAGTTAGGGACCACAAAAGTGAGAATGAAAACAAAGCCTCACTGCTGTGGTCCCTGGCTATGGGGTCTGAGCAGGAGGAAAGGTGCAAGGGCAGGCTGTGGGTGGGGTTATCGGGCAGGAGGGGATGTGGGAGAGGAGTGGGGGCCTGCATGGGGGGGCGGGGTCAGGATGGGGGTGAGGGGCATGGGGGGTGTCTGCCTGGGAGCGGGGCACAGGAGCTCTTTCTGGGCCTAAGGTATGGGCAATGGGCATGAAGTTTACCGATGCCAGTGGCTCTGCCCTCCTTCTTCCCTGCTTTCATGCACTGTCCTCTGCTGCTCTGATTGGCCAGAAGTGGTAGGAAGCCCACAGCTGCTTTCTTCCCCACCTGGCCCCTGGCAGTGACTGCAGTTTGAATCTGGACCATGGCTTGCCTGATCTAGCCTGTGACGCTTGAGGCTTCAAACCTTCTATTGTGCTGCGGGCCAGATGCCATGGAGTGGATCCCCAAGCCTTGGTGGTCCAAATCTGGATTGTGAGGTAGGGGTTCCCCACCCCTGCATGTAGTAGCAAGCTTGGGAGCCTCACTGCTGCTCTGCTAGCTGAACTCATTCCTCTCTTTCCGGTACTAGGTATCCTATAACAGAATGTTGCATGTTGCTATGCTGAAGCATATCCCAGACATGACGGCATTAATGTGAGCAAACAAAGATTTTGGCATAGTCAGAATGAGAAGCCAGGTAAACAGGATTTTAAGTACTAGGAACTTAATGTTTTAAATGTCAGTGGCAAGTCTTTTACCATTTAAAAAAAAAAAAATCCAGATGAGCCTTATTTGTTTTTCTTTGGTAAGTTGTCAGGTGTGTGTTTGGTTGTTGTTTTTTTGCCATTACACTGAGATGTTATCAAGTTAAAAAAAATATTTTAACCAATGAATGTTCTTCAGTTTGGTTGTTACTCAAGAAAGTATGCTTACATTCCAGCTCACTGGTCTACTGAGATTGAAGGGCAACAACTGGGGTACTCCTGGAGCCAGCTACAAGTTTTGTCCCATGCAGAGTACAAGGGTGAAGAAGTAGTAGTAGTGATGGCTGATCAATCTAATTCTAGAGCTGCAGAACTTATTACAGCAGGGGTTGATACTGGTAACTGTTGGAGGGCTGTGGGCCAGTTTTTGATAGCCTTTTCTTCTCTTCCTCCTCTGCGCTGTGTCTGGACCTATCAAATCATAGCACCCCCTCATGGATCACTGCTCTCTAGTGGGGATGGTCCTGCACAAGGTTCTCCCAAGCGCCTATACTCACACTGCACTTTTTCATGTGTGCTTTCAGCATATCCTTATTTCACTTCTGCTAGTCCCCAACACTCCTCTGTCCTTTTTCCAACTCAGAAAACAATGTTTTGGGAGGTGCTGATCAAACATCTGAACTACAGACCAGTCCACAGAAGTTGTTGATGAATGATAATGGCTTCAATGCTGGTCCCATTCAGCTCTGCCAGGCTGCTGGTGTTCATGTGCCTGTCCTCCTAAGTGAGATTTAGGATTCTGCTGAGGCAGCATTGATATTGGTCAAATGCTTTTAAATGACACTTGTCTGTGGTACAAGTTTCACATGCATATAGGATCATTGGAACAAGCACGGCACACTCTAAAAGGAGCTTGGTGTGGGATGGATAAAGTTCTCAAAGACCCTTTGACTCAGACAGGCAAAAGCAGAGCTTGCACAGCTCAACCAGTATTGGATTTCTGCATTAATGTGAACTTTAGTGGAAAGATAATTTGCAAGGTAGGGAAAATGCTCCACATTTTCCAGCAGCTCTCCCCTGAGTTCAATAGAAGATAAAGGAGATTGTCCCCTCAGCAAGGGTTGCTGCACATGTAAGATACTCCAATGAAGAATAAAATTCTCAATATAGTCTTTGTCAATTGAAGAATAGGGTGGGCAGCTTATATTCTGGTTGTAGGCCTTTCGCAGGGCAAGAATGAAAAAAGTAAAATGAAGTGACTTTCTAGTCAAAAGTTCATTAGGTTTGGCTATTTTGAACAGAGTAAAAGGGAGTAACCTGCACCTTTTCATGTAAGTCATGAGTGCTTATCATATCTAAGACTTGCAAGAACTCTTCCAGGGAAAGCCTGGAGTCCTGACTTTAAATGAAGTGTTTTGAGGGATGAGATGGGAGAGGGAAGATTAAAGGTCACTTACACAGGACAACTGCTCTGTAAAGAATCTTTCTTTGCAAGTCATTTTTTAAAAAGTTACTTTAAAAAGACACTTAAACCCAGTTGCTGACATCTTGCCTATTGTTTAAAAACACCTATGAGTACTGAGATGGGAGAGGAAGATAATGGGGTGTTAGGTAATGAGCTTGGTGGTACAAAATACTGTCGCTGGTCAGTTACTTGCTGTTTCATCAACTCCAAGAACTTCACAGGCAAGTTCCTCACCACACTGTGGGTTACTCTTTTTCCAACACCACTGACGGAACCTGACCCAGCATGAAGCAGACTTTGCATAGAGAAAGGAAATCGGGAGGTGACTCTAGATCTCTTAATTAGTGGCAGAGGAGGCAGGTTTGCGGGGGAGGGGGGGAAGGGGGCTGCTACCTGTTCCAGAAGGGAAGGGGGCACTCTGGGGGGGGGGAAGCTGTGCTGCAAGTAGGTTGGGGGGAGGCTGGAAGGGGACGGGTTTGGCCGTTGGCTGCAGGAAGAAGAGGGACAGGGCCGGGCGCTGACTATACGCACGCACCTCGGCTGACTCCCCTTTGCTCCGCTCCCGCGGGGAGAGGCGCCCAGGGCCGCAGCCCAGAGTGGACTCGTTGCTAGGTAACGCAGCTGTTTCCCCAGGCTGCGCGCGTGGGGGAAAAGGGGCCGTTGGCGGCAGGGACCGAGCGGGGCCTCTCGCAGGCGCCGGCTACCTCCAGCGGCCGGAACTGCTGCCTCTGACCCCCCCTTCAATACAGCGCGTCTCCCGCCCCCGGCCCCTTCCAGAGCCTATTGCCCTTCCCCCAACCTGCCCCGGCCCCTCTGGAGCTCGTGGTTCTTCCCACCTTCCGCTTTCCTGCCCCGCCTGCTCCAGAACCAATATCCATTTAATCATCCCACCTCCCTGCCCCATCCTCCTCCAGAGCCTGTTGCCACTCCAGCCTCCCTCCCTCCAGGCCAAGAGGCCCCTCCCCCTCCCCCTCCCCAGCTATGCTCATTTCTTCTTTTCAAGGCTAAAACCCATCTACACACTCTCAGCTCTGCAGGGCAGTAGCCTCCAGCTTCCCTTCTCCCTCCCACCCCAAGAGCCTTCAGGTTCTGTCTGCAAGGACCACCCTCCCTCCCATCTGTCTAATCCCCACTACCAATACCAGATCAAGCATCTCCCTCTTCAAATACATCTCTGTTTCCTTCCCACTTTTCTACTGCAGCTTCCAGGCCTCTCAGTACAGGTGCCATTGCTCTAGTATATTTTATCATGCATTTAATGCTTAATTTAATTGGCTTTTGATAATGCTCCTCCCCAGCTGCAAGGAGAAGGATTATCCAGGCTACTCCTTGGTTGTTGCTAGCCTGGGGGGCAGGAGACTGGACAATGAGAGTTGACTTGCAAAGTGTTATGCAGCTATTCTCTCTCTTAGCTCCCTCCTTCACCCTTACCTTTAGCAGAAAAGTAAAATGGTCAAGAGAAATAAGCATGGGATTTCTCTGAGCCCGAGTTAGCCATTGAGTAGCTGGTATCTTTAGGGAAGTCATTTCACTTCTCTGGAAATCAATACTTTCCTAACTCATACGCGTGTTGAGACTTACCTAATGTTTGCAAAGTACTCCTAACATATAAAATATTGTGTAAGCATTAAGAGCCCTATATAGCTAAAAACAATTGCTTGGTGATAACCAGAAACTATTCTATAGTAGCATTATGTGAAATTATTTTAAACACCGTTGAGAAATTACATAACCTTTTTCCTGGATTTTTTTAAGATGACAAAGAATGCTTAAAAAGAGTGAAAGAATCTTAAACCGGGGTGTCTGAAGTCATAGTCCTGCTTGGCTGATCTTTGCATGTGAACCCTAACACACACAGAGAGGTCAGTGGTGTCAACCTGGATACAGAAGTGGGTCTAAGTGACTAGACCACAAGATGGGCAGTTGGGGAGATGAGAAAGGTCTTGTTAAGCTACAGGACTTAGGCCAAGATACCTTGTTTTTGTGTGTAACTGGCACAGACTTCATATGTGACATTGAGCAAGTCAGTTGCAGTTTCACTTTTTAAATGGGCCTTTGATTTTGACACCTTGGGACTTGATTTTTTCAAAGTTACTGAGTACTTCTAGTTGCCATACACTTTCTTCTGCAATACAAATAATAACTTCTGAAAATGGGGCTCAGGTTGGCTTCCCAAAACAAATTATTTTGGCAGAAAATCCTGTTTTCTCCAAACTCTATGTAAGCTAACATTTTTACTTTTAAATTTCAGATTAACTTGTTGCGGGTGAATGACAGGAAGAAAACTACCAGGAATCAGATCAAAACATACCCATGAACTGATTAGTTTTATGCTCACTGGCTAACAACTTTCCCAGATGGAACCAGACAACTCAATCAACAGTAATTTTAATAAAAAGCCTAGTGAAGCTGCTACAGATAGTTGCAGGAAAAGGTGAATTTCATCACTAGACACAACATGCAAATTAAGAACATGGTAACACATTCATATTGTCCTTTTGGATCTCAATGAATTTACCTTGAACAGGTATAATTTAACAGTGACTCTAACATATATCTGAGAGCTGTATGAAACTGCTAACTTTGTTGGGTAAATGAACAGTGAATGAACATATTTTATCTTGATAAATACAGTATTTAAATATAGTAATCTCTTAGATATGCAGTCTGGCTGAATCAGTGACTCCGTAGTTTTTGATCTCCATGTAAGCTCAGTTTGGTTCTTTTTTTCTGGCCTTGGATTCTGCAGGGAAGCAGTGGTTGACTGCTGTGCAGAAGCTCTTCAATGTCTGAAAGAAAGGAAGCTTATTTCCCTGCAATAACCCTTTTGGCTGCTTCAGCTCCTAATAACTTCCATCCAGCCTTCCTTGATCAGAAGAGTTAGAGGACTGTGGAGATACAGGCCCACTGATGGGGGAGGAGAACAAAGGGAGTAGGTGCCCCAGGGCCTGGCCTTTCAAGGGGGCTGTGGCTGTGGAGAAGCCAGTGCTGTGGTCCTGGTGGGACTAAGGTCAACTGCCCTTGGCCTGACCCCTTCTGCCCTTGGCCCCACCCCTTCCAGGGACACGGAGCCGAGTCCCTTCCCACTTTGCCCCAGCACCTGCAGTGGCTGTTGGCTCACTGGGGAGATATAATAAATGTGGGCTTCCCAAGGGGATCATTAGCTATTGACAGAGCTGAAAAAATTAAGGACAAAACCTAAGGCAAAGAATCCATTCACAGAGGACAATTTCTATCTGGAGTTCCCTGCCAGAATTTGGGTGTCAATAAATTGAATGTATTATGTAAATTACCCATTATTATAGCCTAATTCTAATCTGTTGTTTTTAAGGTTATCTTCTTTAGATCATATAAATGATTCAGAAGATGACCACAAAGTAAAAGAGACAGTGAAAGTGTACATATGTATTATATGTAGTGAGGACATGAACTAGTTCCCTATGAAATATAAGACCTTTTTAGAGGATTTGGATATTCACTGTCTTCTCAAGGAGCTTTGGGTACTAAATGCTTCTTCAAATTGGGCTAGAATGTTTTACTAGGAGTAGAATGGAGTCTTCAGTCCAATATTTGGTCTCTCCACAAGCATGGAATATTTCAAAGGCTCCATAGTGCCCTGGTGGCTAAAACCAAAAAATTATGCACTATAAAATCAAGTCTCATCCTGATTTGGTTAGAAGAATTGTGAGTTCCAAACTAGGAAGATTAAGAGAGGGGAAACAGAGAGCTTTCCAGGGCTATGTGTAAGAATCAAAGAACTGAGAATGAGAATAGATGTTTGTAGATGTAAGTTCAGTAGGGACCACCGCTGCAATTCTCTAATGTGATGCCCTACATAACACATGCCTTAGACAGATCTGAAAATTTATTATTCGTTGAATTAGAGTGTATCTTTTAGAAAAAAAAATCCAATCTTGGGTTTTAAATTGTCTGGTAGGCAGTTTGTCCTTCGTAGATTGACTGTCATATTTTGTTGTCATCTTTTCAGTTACCCTTTGATCCTGTAGAGTTCTAAATACTGAAATAACAAATTGTTCTCCCTATTGCAGAATTGCAAGAAAAGAGGCAACTTCAAAGTCTGTTTGTTTTCTTACCTTTGGCCTCTACTTGGTTAAAAGCTTTATTCAGCAAGGCTTAGATATAGTAGGAGGTAAGAGGCAGCAAAATCTAGTCAAATAAAAGAGGATAGAAGAACCCTAAAATCAATAACAATAAAAAGAAAAATCGAAGTCTGACAATATGATGATAAAAAAATATATTGAAGCATTTGGTTGTGTGTAGGGGGTGGGCACAGAAGTATGGAAAAGGGAGAATTTAATGGAGGGTCTGGCTACACTGTAGCCAAAACTTGAAATAGCTTCTGCAATTTGCATTGTGCAAATTGCATAATTTATTTTCAGTTAATTTATTTCCACCTTGGTCCCATCCGCACAGCACCGGAGTTTGAAATAAGCAGCTATTTTGAAGTTTCCGCTGTCCTTCATACAACGAGGGGTACTGGAACCAATATACTGCACTCAAAATAGCAATTCAAGTTAATATGAATAGTAATGCTATTTCGAGTGCAGTGTTTAGCCACCAAGATGCTGTTTCATGATACATTTGTATCTTGAAATAGCAACAATAGTGTAGCCAAAGCCGAAGTGTTTTGTAAGTATTGAGCCATGCAACTCCCTATAAATGCAGCATTGCTATCACTTAGCATAACCGCCTGAAAATGGACCCATAGATATAAGCCAAGTTTAAATTAAATCTCTGTAAGGCACCTGTGCAAGATAGACACAAGCCACCCTCTGGTGTCTAGTCTGAGGCCTGGATTTAATATGTGATAAGAGCACTTTTCTTTGTAAGCATTATGTTTAGTAGTAATAAAAAAATAATTAATATGTGCCAAAGACTATTTGATTTCTTTTAATTCATAGACAACTGGTGCCTGCAAGGAGGGCTGCCCAGAGAGAAAGGGGAGGGCATAAGCAGGCGCTTCAGTTAGTAATTAAAATATTTCACTGAATTTGGCATAACTTTAAACTAGCAATTCAAGCACAGGTGACTCGTGGTAGCATATGGGAGGTGCAACACCTCAGGGTGCCCACCAAAATTTTAAAGTATCAAATTGAGGTGTTATAGTCCAATGGTAATGAACATTATAAAGATAATTTTGCTCTTCTATTTGTCTGAAGTGCTACAGCTGTTCATAAATAATGTTCAGGGAAACTTTTAGCTTAGTAACACTAGAGGCATATGTTTTGCTTCAACATTCCTAGAATATTTAGTCACAGTCAAGCAGTGAAACTGTCCTCTTCACAATTCTGTTTAGTAACCTACAACAGCAGGATTAGAAGACTGATTTTTGTCGATGGTAAAGGGTTGTTCAGCTTGGATTTACTTGCTTCTAAGAATGTAGGTGAGTGAGATCTTTGGCTGGCTGGCTGGCTGAAGAGGTCAGTCTACCCTGAACTCCTTAAAAGACAGAAGCAGTGTTTCCCAAATGCATTCCATGGAACTCCAGTGTTACACGTGATGTCAATAGGTGTTCCATAAAACATTTTGATGCTAGTGATATTTATCCTTTTAAAATATGAAATATAAAATTACGTATGTATCAAATAATAAGGTATTTGAATAGTATTTAGTTTGTAGGTATATTAATATTTATAACACATTCAAAATAATATAATTATGCAACACTTGCTGAAAGAATCTGAGTCGATTCAGATTTTTTCAGCATGAGTTGTATTCAGAGAAATCTCAGGATGTTGCACCTGGTCTGAGTATCCAACTCTCCAGCATCGTTCCTAATATTAAAGTGGATTTGTGATCAAATGATGCAAAAACACTCTTTCCATTAAAAAACCTCTCAAATGTTACTTTTTTTTATTTTCCAGTAGCTTTCTGTGAAAACAACACATTTATAAAAACAGAAAATTTAAAAATATATTTCCATAACTAATTTGTTTTGCAAATCTTTTTCATAAATATATTTTTAAGCTTTAAGGAATGGACAATATTGTACTTTCTATTTTTGTATGGAATAATGACATGTCCTTCTTTTGGCTGTTATATTGATGTTTGGGTTTGGGTTTGTACTTAATTTTTATACTTAATTATAGGGTTGCTAACGGTCCTTGTATAAAAAGGACATTAATTGTTCATTCAGATGATTTGTTATTGTTCTCTTGTTATTTTTTGTTAAAGACATCTGAAAAAACCTAACATTTTAAAATCAATGTTTGAGCATTACATGTGGTGGAGAGTTTTCGGTATGAACCCCCACTCCCTCTACCACCAGCATGTGTGTGTTCCGTCAATATATTCCAAGCCCAAAAGTGTTTTGTGGCCAAATTAGTTCAGGAAACACTGGGTTAAAGTAAATGTTCACACTCTCTGTTGTAGCTGTCATGTATTTTCCAGGTGTGATCATCTTCCTGTTCAACTCATTTTGATTTATCTTCATTTCACTCCATGAAAAACCTTTGGACTGTAGCATCCTATTGTACATTACTACCTTATATGCAAGCCTCATAAATGAGTAGGCTTTAGTTACTTATGGCTTTATTTACATATCAAAATATCATAAAGTTTTTTTAAAAAATATTGGGGGAACTCAATAGGATCAGGAAATTTGAAATACAACAACAAAATAGTTTTTTAAATAAATAAATATTGTGTTGCAGTTGATAGCAAATGGCTTGAAATTGTTACCATCTATTGGTTCTTCATTGGCTTATGTGGAATGAATTGGGAGACTCAGTTCAGTTTGCAGTGGACAGATGTCCATTTTTCACCAGCTACTTCAGTTGGCTCTTTTGATAGTAATTCCACAAGAGGAACCGCAGGTTGAATTGGCCCCAGAAACTGAATTCTGTTTTTGGCAGATGATGTCCATTTGTTGTTCAGGTACATTACTGAGGCAGTTTGTAGAAAGCTTCCCTTGCTATTTTGTTAGTGTTACACCTATCTCGTAGAAAGAAGGCTTCTGTCTCCAGGCTTTTTTAATGTTATCTTTCCTGAACACTAGAATATTACAACTTAAAAAGCTTAACAAAAATGATTTTTTGAAATAAATGTCATTTAAATTCAACAAAAAAATTTAGTGTTCCTTGTGATTCTTATAGTTACTCATCCTTTCTTATGATAATAGTAATAACTCTTTTAAATATTATTACAACATACATTTTTGTTATATACTATTTCCATTAATGTTAATGTAGAAAATTTTTATTCACCTAAGGATCTATTTGCTTAGCCGCTGAAAGGCGAAACTGGCAGTAACTCCTGCTCAGATATTTTATTGCTCCGTGTGCGTGTGTGTGTGTGTGTGTGTGTATGTGTACATATGTGTGTGTATATATATGTATATACGCACGCACGCACACACACACACTAATACACATATATACTATTTTAAAAAAAAAAAAAAAAGTAGGCAATATTTTTCACATGCAGCCAAACTTTATAAGGTGTTCTATGCTGAAAAGGAACATGAGTGATTTATTGTAAATTGTTTTACTTTGTGTTTTGGGGTTTTGTTTTTGTGTTTTTAGCTAAAAGGGAAATGAATTTTCACAAGTACCAATTCAACATAGTGAGAAGCATGACTTACTGTGAAAAATTCAATGTTTACTTTGTGTTGAGAAGAGACTATACACTTAAGGTAAAAGCACCATCTGCTGCATTTATTTTTTCAGCTGTTTGGACTTGGAATTTATATGTGAGTTTTGTTAGCAGTTTAAACTAATTATTTTATGTAGAATAAAGTCTCAAATATTTTATTTGGGACCACACTATCCAGGATTCAGGCAGAAAGGGGATAGTGCAATTAATCGCAGATATTTCAGGATGCCCTCCTCTTACTGTTTAGTAGACAAATAGAATTTGCTGTTGGAGCTATACAAACCTATTGTGCTTCTACTTTATCTATCTCTTGTGCTATTTATTTTCGTTCCTCAGTACTTGCTTCTCTGCCATTTTAAAATCAAGAAACCATGTTCAAGGTGCACGCAGTTCATCTGGCAGCAAAGCTCAGCATTATCATTGTGCCATAAGAACAGCCATACTAGGTTAGACCAAAGGTATTCTCTCTTGAGACAGTGGCCAATCTCAGGTGCCCCAGAGGGAATGAACAGAGCAGGTAATCATCAAGTGATCTATCCACTGTTTCCCATTCCCAGCTTCTGAAAAACAGAGGCCAGGGATACCATTCCTGCCTGTCCTGGCTAATAGCCATTGATGGACATATCCTCCAGGAATTATATAGCTCTTTTTTGAGCGCTGTTATAGTCTTGGCCTTTACTACATCCTCTGGCAAGAAGTTCCACAGGTTGTCTGTAAATTGTGTGAAGAAGTACTTCATTTATTTGTTTGATTGTTTGTTTTAAAACTGCTAGCTATTAATTTTGTTTAGTGATCTCTAGCTCTTGTGTTAGGGGAAGGAGTAAATAACTTTTCTTTATTCATTTCTGTATGCTAGTCATAATTTTCTACTCCTAAATTATATTTTCCCTTGGTCCTCTTTTTTTCAAGATGAAAGGTCCCAGGGTTATTAATCTCTCCTCATATGGCAGTCATTCCATACCCCTAATTTTTTCTGTTACCCTTTTTTTTTGGTTACCCTTTTTTTGATTTTTTTTCCAATGCCTATGTATCTCTTTTGAGATGAGACAACAACATCTGCATGCAGTGTTCAAGGTGTGGGCATACCATGGATTTATAGAGAGACAATAAAATATTCTTTGTCTTAACAATTCCCAACATTCTGTTTGCCTTTTTAACTGTCAGAGAACTATCCACAATGACTCCAAGATCTCTTTCTTGAGTGATAAAAGCTAATTTAATCCTCATCATTTTATTTCTCCCATCATAGTTTGCTAAACTAGTTCCACTAATGTTTATTATGACAGAAAACATTATGGCAACACTACAGTTGTCAAATTTGCGGTGTGTCTACACACAAAATGCATTTTGTTGACAGTCTGTTAGCAAAACCCAGCACTTCTGCTGACAGCATTCTGCCTCTCTGCAATGAGGAATGACCCCATTATCAACAGTTTCTGTCAACAAAAAAGCCGTGTAGACACTCCAGGGGGGCCCTCTGTCAACAGACAGGGCTTCCGGTTCATTAGGCAGCCCTGTTTGCTGAGCTTCCGGTTGGCTGTTCTGTCTAGAGAGTTGCTGGGAAGTCTGACCACTCTCTGTTGACAGAACAGATTGCTCTTTCAATCCACTTTTGTGCGTGGATGTGATCTGTTGACAGAAGTCTTCTAGAAGATCTCTTCTAGCAGTAACTTTCTGCTGACTGATCACTGTGGTGTAGATGTAGCCTACAAGAAACAGCACACTCTTGAAGGAGAAAGAGTGGCTGATTTTTGCATCTGCTATTGGCATGGAAAGTAACTTAAGTTTCATAGAACTATGGCTTTTGTCACTTAGGCTACGTCTACACTAGGGGAAAACTTTGAAATTGCCATGCTAATGGCCAAATCGGAGAATACTAATGAGGCTCTGAAATGAATGTTCATTGTCTCATTAACATACTGCCGGCCGTGGCATGTTTCACTCTTGCATGGCTCATCCCCACAGGGTTCCTTCTTAAAAGGACACTGCAAATTTCAAAATCCCCTTATTCCTGTCAGCTGATAGGAATAAGGGCATTTTAATGTTTGCAGGGTCCTTTCGAAAAGGACCTCCATGTAGATGAGCTATGTGCAAGCAAAATGCGGCACTTTTGAAGTGCCACTGCCGGCAGCATGCTAATAATGCACTGTTCGGCAGATGGGATGGCCACTGTCGGCAGATGGGATGCTGGGCTGGATGGACCTGTGGTCTGACCCAGTATGGCCATTCTTATGTTCTTATGTTCACTGAATATTCATTTCAGTGCCTCATTAGTATTCTCCAGTTTGTCCATTAGCATGGCCATTTCGAAGTTTTCCCCTATTGTAGATGTAGCCTTAGTGTGATTAATCTGTTTCTTTTAGATTAGATATACTGATTAATCTGTTTGAGGTATTTTAGGGTTCATTTTGTCACAGTAGCTGAAAACAATTGGAAGAGGCATAGATTGATAACAATACAGCCTAACTTACCCTATAAGATCCTGTCTCCATTAAATATCTGTCTATAATGATTTACTTTGCTACAGTCAAGTTTACAGTCAGAAATTATATTTTTTCTTGCCAATTGTAAATTCACTGTGGGGAATGATGTGTATATCTATTGTTTATAGTTTAATTTTAAAAATTAAAACTAATAGTCTGTCAATGAGGACAAAGTTTCTGAAGAAATTGTATCGTATCTTTTGGGGAATTATATGCTTGCTCTCAGAGGCCTAAGTCTAGAAGGAGACAACTTCCATGTTTCAGCACTTTGTTGGATCAGCAATTTATGCCAAAAAGGCAGTGGAGATTGATTTGTGAACATAGTTTTCCTTTCATAAGGTGTATAATAAGGACTTTGAAGAGATTTGCTCAGGAGAAAATGGGGAGTCACATCTGTTCACATTTATGGTATTCAATCCTGTGAGTGATGAGCTCATTACAGGAGGAATCAAGGGAGTAAAGGTAAGGGACTATCTCAGATGGGGTTTGAGTTGTCTCATGCAACATTTTGGAAGCACAAAGATGAATTTAATGTACGTGAAAGGGTGACTGAATGCCTTGGTGGACCAGTCAAGGGAACTTTCAGACTTAACTGGTTTGAGCTGAGCATTGGTCAATAGTGACTGAAGGATGTTACCCTGTGATGGCTGCTATTTGTGCCAATTAGTTTTTAGTGGTCAGATATTCAGACCCCCAAAACACTATCATAACTTGATAGTAGTCTCTGCAGCGAGATCAAGGGCTGAATGCACAATGGTAACAAACCCTTTTTACTTTACTACAGGCAATTATTTCAGGATGAGACTCATTAGATTTCTGGGGATGAAACTTGCATTTCTGCCGTGTGTGTGTGTGTGTGTGTGTGTGTGTGTGTGTGTGTGTGTGTGTGTGTGTGTGTGTGTGTGTGTGTGTGTGTGTGTAGAATTGTCGGTTCAGAACCTTTTACCAACAATATGTATTTTAAGAAGAAAATGTTCAGAAACTATTGTAGATTGCCTTGTTTATTTAGTATCACTAATAGCTGTGTTGACATGATGAACAAAGAGGCTCAGCGGCTGAGCATAATTTCTTGGTGATGAAAGTATCTTGTGATCTTCATTTGTTTTTTGTCTTGTCAAAACAAATTAAAAGTTTGATGAATGTTTTCTTCCTAAAACTGCTTTTACTTTAGGCGTATGTGTTTTGAAGTGTTCAGGTCTGTCGGTATGAAAGTAATGGGAGACGATGGCTTCTTGAAAAGGTTTTTACATTTGTCATTCAGATTTCCACTTCTAGATGCAAGTTTGCAAAATTGTCTTTGTGTTCCTCTTTTCTTTTAGATTTGGAAATTTAAGGAAACAGACAGTATAGATTATTCTGATGCAGTTCACATGTCCAACTATAAGCTTTTCCCCAGGTAAGAAGATTTTAAATATTTGAGTTTCTAAAGTGAATATGCACATGGGTTCTCATAACCAATTTTTTTTGGTAGCCTCAAAGTGTCACCACCAACTCTTGCTGATAGACCACTCACACTTTTTTCTAAAATATGTAATTAACTTTAGGAAAAAATATGCACACATACAAATCCAATCATTATAAGTAATTTAGGATATGTTTGTTTGTTTCCAGTTCAATAATAAAAATAATGCTGTGAAAAGTGATATTTATATGATTGTTAATATAATTTTTCACAGCAGACTTACTAGCTGGCTGGGAGACTAAAAACTGACATTGAGAAACAGATTAATCGTTGTTTAAAGCTTCCAAACAACCTAGTAAGTCCGCTGTGAAAAGTGATGCTTGGATGTTTTTAATTTTATGTTTCTCAGCAGTCCTGGGGCAAGCTACTCTATACTTTTGTTGTGAAGGCTTTTATAATGTTAATATAACTTTTTATGAACGATTGATTGTACACAGGAGTGATGCATGGGGGAAAAGGGGTTCATGTGCCCCCAAAAGCCATGAGCTGGAGAGGCTGGCCAGGAGCTGGGGAACCTAATGGGGTGGTCTGTTGCCCACACCAGGGCCTCCCTTCCTCCACACTCACTGGTAGTGGCAGGGGAAGCACATCTTTGTGGCCCAGCTCACTCTGCTTCTCCAGCTGTGTCTCCAGGGCAGGATGTGGGAACACTCTCTCATGAACTGGCAGGCAGACTTGGAGAGAGGGAAAGCAAAGGGGGAAGTTGCCCCCAGGCCCAGCAATTCCAAGGGGTAGCTGAAGCTCCAGGCCCTTTTTAAACATTGTGGAGTGTTATGTTGCTGGTCTGCACGTGGCGGAGGGTCTGGGGGAAACTCTGACAGCCCTAAGCCACTACCCTTCTGTCCTTGCCCTGCCCTTTCTGGGGTCAGGGAGCTGGGCCTCCCTCCCACCTTGTCCTCAGGCTCCCAGCTGCTCTCAGCACCACTGCCTCCAGGAAGCAGAGCAATGTAGCTGGAGGAGCAGAGCAAGCTGAGGCAGTGTTGCTCCACTTCCCCAGCTGCTGCCAGTGAGTGTGGGGTAGGGTGTTTGCTCCCAGCTGCCAGCACCGTTCCCCAAACCACACTATATTCCCAAAGCACATTGGTTAGAGTGGCAGAGGTACAAAGGCAGGGAGGGCAGAGCAGGAGTTGGGAGAGGCAGGGCTTGGGACAGAGGGGGTTTGTCCTAGCCCTTTCCCGGCATGTAGATGATGGCCCCCTGGTTCCCTCCCTCCACCATCAGTCACTCCTGATTGTACATTGTGTATCTATTCACAAACACATATACTGCTGGAAGTTTATGTAGAAAGATAGAATTTAATATGGTTTCATGGCTCTCTCTAAACACAGTAGACTTAGACTTACAATAAGTAATCTTAGTTTTACAGAGACAGTAATACAAAAATAACCTTGTGACCTTTTTGGAAACTCAAAACATTCCTAAAATAGTTCATAAGTCAACATATTTAACCTGGGATGGGTATGCTGTAAAATTTTATTGCCATTTATTTGGGATGATCAGATTTACTTACCAGTAGTAAATTCATGCAAGTGTCAATAAAATCTCTAAAACACATATTCCCAACATGGAGCTTGTGATGATTAGGCAATTGTTTGAACACTGTAATCAACCAAAATGTGTTCATTACCAGCTTACAGGAAAACATCCTTTTAAGAAAAATAAAATATATCCAGCAGCTCTCACAAAATGAGCTGTGTAGTCTTGCAGTATGCAAAAAAACAAACCAAATGACCTTATCATTTTATTTAAATGTGTACAGAAGTGTTGCTGTGGTCTTAATGTTGTTGTTGTTGTTGTTTGTTTTTTTTAATATAGTGAAGAATTTCCACACGTGAGGCAAATGTGGTGTACAAATGTGAAGCTGGATGTCGATATGCAAAGACTCTATTTCTTTTCTAATTGCAACCTGTTCTGCTATGATACCAAAGGGAATATACTGTTTCAGCTAAACAACGCCCACCAAAGTACCATTCTCTCCTGTGTCTATTCATCGTATTCTAATGCTTTGATTACCTCCTCCAGAGACTCAGAAAGTAAGGTGGCACATTGGAACAAAGCATCTGAGCTTGTGATCAGACCTCTCCTGTTTCTTCTTACTTTTCCATGCATTTATAATGAGACAGCAATGCAATTACTTTAAAACAGTGGTCCCTCAGTGTATAAATGAAATTCTAATTCTAAATTTAACTACATCAATTCTTGCTCCCTCATTTGAAACCATCAAGGAAATTTTCCATAGTCCATATTGGCAGGGAGTCTGGTATTCATTGGTTCCCTCAGAAATGCAAAGTCCAGGTTCCATGTTGTGTCACATAATCAGTTTCTTACAGGAACAGGGTGACCCAGAAAACTAATGGAACTTGGCCTATTCCATCATCATCTCATGTTTCTCTGAATTTTCATAAATAGAACAGTTTATCTATTAACATTTGAACCACAAACATAAATCCTAACACTTCAAGTGTGACTTCTTTATGAATGTACAAATACTGAAGCTTTTCAAAAAGTTCAGCAGATGAGTAAGTCAGAGTCATTATTTATTAATATTAATCTCTCAGAAAATATCTTCCCATTATCCTCCAGTGACTCCAGGAATCACTTTCTGGGATAATGGCAAGGTGCTGAGCACATCCAAGAAGATGCAAAATTTCCTTGTTTCATATTATGAAAGGAAGTGGTCCTTATTAAAACTGGACCCTACTGTGCATCCTGTCAACATAAAATTTTGAAGTATCAGTTCCTCCAATCAGCATGGTATTTCATTTGTCATCTCATTAAGTCAGCATGATATAGATTTCAATTGGACTGTTATCTACCAAGTGTCACTCACTTGTAAATATGTGGCCTTCAAGGGAATAAGCAAACACATTCTGAATGGTTAATTGATAATATTACTTTCCAAGCTTTATAGTCTTTTTCAAGTAAAGAAGCATCTGGCTTCCTTTTCAGTACACTGACTACAGCATGAGAAAATTCCCAACCACTATGTTTTGACTTTATGACTTAAATTATTAGAAGAATCAGGGGTCGTCATGATGAAAAGAACAGGAGTCATGGCTGTTTTCAAAATCAGAGAAATCGTGTTCATGACTCTCATGAATTGACTCCTTTCATTGTCTGTTGCATTTCTTCATAGTAAGTATAACATTAGTTCTCAGACGAAAAATTAGTGTTAGATCAAAAGCAAAAGTACAGAGTGTTTTTCAGAGTTTGTGGGTTTTTTAAGAGTAATCTGTTTTTAGTGTTGTCCTTAGGAAAATAACCAGAGACAAAGAAATGTACATGTTGAACCTCTCTAATCTGGCACTCTTAGGACCTGACCTGTGCCTGGTGAGAGAATTCTCTGGACCAAGGGTGGTCGTACTGGCTAGCAGCATTGCCAACACTTTCACTGCTTACTGGTGCTTAGAAGACATTTGGAATAAATTACAGCTAAATAACAGCACAGAACACTGTCAGCCAGGACTGGTGGGTGGAAACAAACTTTATGAAACCAGAGGAAACTTGGCCACACCCATGTTAAGTGGTCCTCCTGCTAACTAAAAATCATCCTGGATTACAGATGTTGCCAGACGAGAGAGTTCCAGATTAGAGAGGTTCAGCTTGTAGTTTATTTTTACTTCTTCATAGTTTAGTTCTCACTGACAGTTATTGTTTTTTGTTTTAACCAGTAAAATCTTGGAACGACCAGGGCTGTTTGTTGCATGTGTTTCATGGCCACACCAAGCCTGTCACACAGGTCTTCCTCCACCCAAACACTTTGTCTTTATTTATCTCTGGATCTTTAGATGGAACAGTGAAACTTTGGTCACTGAATACAATGGAGTTGTTTTACAGGTACTTAGGCCATACCATTTATGTGAGTTTCAATGTTAACAAATAACAAAATATAATTAAGTTAAAATGCATTTCTGTCATTAGAATTTGCAGCATTTTATGGTGCTTTGGATGAATTTCAAAGGAGAGTGTATCTTTAAAGAGCAAAATAATTATCTTTTTGATTATATGTCTCTAAGCATATTGCCAGAATTGGGCTCTATTTTCCATTCCTTTGGCTCACCTGTGATGAGCTGAGGGTACTCAAATTTGCTGGAGGTGCTCATTATCTCATAGCATTAGGCCCCAGATCCTCAACAGTATTTAAGCAGTTAACTCCAGTGGATTTCGAACGGGAGTTAGGCATCTTAAGTATCTTTCTGGAACTAAGGCAAGGTGCTCTGACTATAAGGCAAGAAAGCCAGATAAATAGAAATATATATCTCAGCTGTTCTCCTCTCATTAGAAGGTAAAGATCTCTTCAGCACAGCTTTAGTGGAAATTTGGGTGAAACCAAAGCCAAAATGGTTTGTTTAGATTTCAAGCATGTAAAGCTGTTAAATTTTTTAAAATAAAATTGGTGGAAAATTCAAACAGAAAGTAATTTTGTGAGTAAAGTGAAACACAAATGTAAGTATTAGCAGCTCAGGGCCATATTCATTAAAAAGTCAGCTCACTTTTACTGGTGAGTTATACTATAATTCTGTGAGCATTTATACAAGAGCTACGATGTGCAAGAAAAAATAAGATGTACATTTTATGGGCTTGCAGTTTGTTGCACAGTTATGAATAAATCTTTACCACTTAAAAATGCTATAAGTGTGGCACTTCCCAAGGAATAAATCATTTACACAGCTCTGAATTGGCTTTGAAGAATTGGCCCTGTAGTTGCATGGCACCAAATCATATATTGATTTTTAAGGAGATCTCCACACCAGTGACTTTATATGGCCTGTAGTAAGTGATTCAATAAGATATATCATTTTTACTAACTTATAAAGGGCTATAATAAGGCCTTGAAATTCAGTTTATGTCCTCTTGAGTATTATAATTTCCAGTAACATTTTTATGTAATCTTCAGGAATTTGCACAGTATATACTTACCATATAAGTAAATGGTAGTTTCACATCTTTGTGGTCTGCATACCAGATTCACCAAGGTGCCTAATACGGTCAATGATGACTGTAACTGGTCATAGTCAAAATGTGAGTATGGGATAAAGAATTATTTTTAGCTAAACTTGGTCAACACTGAAAAATGTTCCATGTAGTTTAACCTTAACTCTAATATAATTGATGTAACTTACTGCTGACTTGATTTAATTAATGATTTTCTTTGACTTGTGATGATTTTATCTTTTGTCTAGTTTACCATTATTCTCTGAAGGAATTGTTTGGATGGGCCTGACTGAAGATAAGTTACTGTACTGCTCTTCTGCACGCACTCTTCATGTGTACGACTTGAACTATTTTACCAAATTCTGGTCTCATGTCAGCAGTCAGATTAAAGCTCTGTCCCTCTGTGGTGCCAATGGAAAATCCTGCAGGGTGTTAGCTATGGGATCTGACAACAGGTATGTTTTACTACATGTGCTAATGGAAGTTTGATGTTTGGAGCTGGGTTTTTGGTTGGGTTGCATATCCACTACTGACAGGAAACTTGCAATAGAAAAAGTGTGTGTATTAATAAACACTACAGTCAACCATATCAAAGGGTTTTAGCTGCCACCTGTTAAAATTACAAAGTAGCAAAGTAATCAAATAGAGAAGACACCCACTTGCTTGACTCAATATTGGTTTCAAATTTTCCATATTTCTGAGATATATGTTGTAGTCAAAATAAATTCCTGTGATTCATTCTTAAAGAAAATTTAACACTTAGGACAAAATATCAGTGTTCTACTAGACATCCAGACAGCGCAAAGCGAGCATTACTGGAAAAAGTAAAACAAAAAGCAGTCAAGTAGCACTTTAAAGACTAGCAAAATGGTTTATTAGGTGAGCTTTCGTGGGACAGACCCCCTTCTTCAGACCATAGCCAGACCAGAACAGACTCAATATAAATGTTGAGTCTGTTCTGGTCTGGCTATGGTCTGAAGAAGTGGGTCTGTCCCACGAAAGCTCACCTAATAAACCATTTTGCTAGTCTTTAAAGTGCTACTTGACTGCTTTTTGTTTTGATAGTGTATAGACTAGCACGGCTTCCTCTTTGTTACTATGGAAAAAGTAACATCACAACTTTTAACTTTATTGATGTGCATTAGCTTACAAGAGTTTTTAACATAGAGTGACTAGAAAACCTGGTATTTTTTAACTTGAAAATAACAAGGCCCATCCATTTAAAGGGAATGCTTGCACGCAACGTTAAAGTCACTGGGGGGGGATGAATTGAAGTGTAATGCCTAGATCTTAATTAAAGAGCAACTCTGCATTAACCTTTTTCCTTTGTTACTTTCTTCTGTTTGTCTTTCCTAAGTTTAAGAATTTTCTCTCAGTGTAATGGGACGAAGTTATGTACTGTGCTGCCGCCTCCCTATCCCTCTCCGCACCAGTCAGTTCTCAGTTTTACCTATAATCGAACCAGTGGAACAATTTACTTCCTCCTGACTTCTTGGGATATATGGGTCTACACAGCTAGGTACTACATCTGCTTTATTAAGCATGTATTGTTTTGTAGCCTGTCTGAATTGCCTGATTTTTCTCACCCTGTTGTATTTGTTTTTTTGTTTGTTTTCATTTCATTATAGTGGGTGGATGAGATGTCTTGGTGTTAGGTGAAGACAGTGAGTGTGTTCTGGAAAACGTTCAAAGTATTTTACAAATCTTAATATTAATGAATACTGGATAGGTGGATCAGTATTATTACAGCCTGTTGTCAAAAGGGCAAAAGTGAGGCCCAAGAGTCAGAATGACTAGACTGAGGGCACGCTGGAAGTCTGTGGAAGAGCTGCTTATCGAACCCAGACTTCCCAACTCCCTATCCATTAGCAAAAAAACCAGACTTCCTTGATGTTTGAAGCACTAGATTTCTAACAGCTACTGAACCTGACAGTCTCCTGTGAGATAGCTGATGTGATGATGCCCAGCCTGCATAGACGTACTTTGTTCTAACACCGCACAAATTAGAAAACTGAAAATAGCAGTGTAGCTGGGGTAGCACAGGCAGCATTGAGTGGTGGCATGGGCTAACCACCACACTGCTATTTTTGTCACTATAGCTTGCACAGAGCTAGTATGGTGGTTTTGCACAAGCTGGGAAGCACCCCCTCATAACCTGAGCTGAAGTGGTGTTGCTTAGGAAGCTAACATGATACATAGGGCTGAATTTTCAACTGCAGTTGTCACAATTTTCTCCACAAAATTCCACCTGCCAAACAATACCCTGTCTGATTGGTGTGTGCAACTATGAGTGTGCAATTTTATTACCATTATTTATTATTTGTATTGTAGTAGTGCTTGGAGGCCCCTGTGAGGGGCCCATAGAGATAGAGCTCATAATTACGGACTATGTCAAGATGCCATAGGCAAATAAACAGCAAAAGACTATTGGAGCAATGTGGGGGATGAGGAAACAACAAACAAGGAGGCATTTGCATAAACCAGCCTGACCAGGTGCAATGCCTATGTGATTTTAAAACATAATTTATTTCAATTAATGTCTTGCAAAACCAGAGGCTGGTCTGAGGCCATCTAAAAATGTGACTTATTTGCTTACATCTCTTTACTTACCCCATTCTTATCCCCCTCAGAATTTGGTCTTTTCATTATTAGTGACTAATTTAATTAGTATATTCTTCATCATTTGATGGGACAAAACAGGTAGCAAGATCAGATAGCCTATGGATATCAATTAATAAAAATTTTCCTGAATTTTTTTCCTGTATAATTTTAAATAATAATGTGATTTTCAGGTACTTTTTATTTTGTTTTACATTTGAAGCTAAATAAATAGCAGACAATGATAATCTGAGGCCATGCAGCCTTCTGGAGAAGGGACAGACAATTCCATCATCTACTTTAAATCTCCAATGAGCAAAACATGGAAGAGACCACACTGAAGGCAAAAACTGGAGGCCTGGTTTGTTATCACAATATAGAATGGAGCTGTTGTTTGTGCTTTTTCTCCCTATCACATTAAGCCCTCACTTCTCCTTTCAACTCTGAGGCCCATTGTTGTAGCGTCTTAACTTGTGCCAGAAAAGAGTTGCTTCCAACAATGTGCTCAGTGAGTTGCAAAATTTCAGCTGAAATATTAGCCAAATGATTTATGGGTTTATCCACCCTTAATGCCCAATGATCAGTTTGGATTAATTCTTTGGAGATTTTTATCTCTGCCAGCTGGGTGAGCTGAACAGCTAACATGCAGGTATTCTGAAACATACAGGAGAACAAGTTTCTGATTTTGTGATGTAGGGAAGGGATGAAGTGAAGGTTTTTAAGGAATGGACCCTTTCAACTGACAAATTTGCTGGTCTTCTGCAAGGTAATTGTAACAGCCTGTCATTTCCTTTGGGATCTCTGGGCATGAAAGATGCAAAGGGATTTATAAACATGCAAATACACCAACATTTCATTTACCATCTAGTGTGAAAAGCAGAACCATATAACATCAAAAACAACATTGTGTGGCAATTTGGGGAAGGAAATGAAGAAGAAGAATGTATTCAGCTGAAACCTTGGAGGGAATTTAGGTCAGTAGAACCTTAGCCAGAATGTGGTTAAGGACACCAAGGTTAACAGTCTCATTCTTGAGAACAGTGCAATATAATCTTTAATAACAATTAATGGTCAGGACCAAAAGAAGACTCTGATACTACATTTATTGTTGGTACCTTGTAATTACAATGTATCTATACTTTGAGTTGGCATGTTTTTTTGTTTTTTTTGTTTTTTTTAAGTTATAAATATTGGGTGCAGTGTCAAAGGAAATGGGTTAAACTTTTTAAATAAACAGTGACCCAGGTAATTTCCCTGCTAGCCAGAACAAGTTCAAGATGTTTGTCACAGTTTTAATTGGTGATTGAAGACACTGGTAGTTTTCATAAACATTTGTTGAGTAGACTGCCCTTGACTGGCAATGCCAATACAAGACTGCCTGCAGAAGTTATAATGACTTAACTAATTTTGATGGAGTATTGTCCCTTTCTCACTTAGAAGTGAAAGTCTAATGTAAATACTGGACAATGGAGTGAAAAGTTAAGGCTAAAATTAGGGAAAGAATGAAAACAGTCACAGGAGATAAGACAAGACCAAAATGAGTGTGGAGGCCTTTGCCTGAAGACAAACATGCTAGTGTATATTTGAAAGTTGATAAAATTTCACCCTTACTGTCTCTGACTGTTTTACGCTTGAAATCCTGGATGAAATAAGACAAGTGTGATTCTCTGTTGGAAAGGGACTTCATAAATAATTTGATATGTGTTTACTGCCTTCCATACTATGTGCTGCAGTCAGAGGTGTTATTGCAGCATGTGTAGACATACATGAGCTAGTTTAATCTAGATGGCTTAGGTAAAGTTATGAGAGTGTGGACTTCAGCCCGAGCTTCCCTCTCAAATGATGACCCAGGACACAACCTCTGCAGCAGCCCATTCTGCCATGGCGTCACTGCTAGTGGTTACCTGAGCTACCTGTGTTAAAGCTTGGGTATCCCTAAACATACTGTAATCACACGCCCCAGTTACAGAGAAGCTGTACTCCAGAGAGTATTAAATCTGCACCAGTTCCAGATAAAATGTTAGGCCTTCAAGCACTGTCTTCGATCTGAAAGTCTAGCTCAGTTCCTTATAGCTTATACTCATTGCCAGTAATAGAGATTGTGCAGGCAGAATTTGCCCCTGTACTTGAAACACAAGTAATAACTCTATTAATGGTTCATGAGATATCATAGACACCACTTTGTGGCTATGGTTACACTGACACAAACCACAGGCAGCAGTATGCAAATGGACAGTCTTGAAAATGTAAATGACTGCTCATTTGCATATTTGCTCACCAGCAGGTGCTGCCACTGGCACATAAAAAGCTGTGTAAAAGTGGTTATGCTAGTGAACCCCACATTTGTCAGCAACCTCTTATGCCTGGAAAAAATCAGGCACGAGAGGCTGCCGACAAAGGGGGGATTTGCTGGACGTTTACACAGGATTTTTTGTGCTGGCAACAGCGTTCACCAGTAAGTGAATATGCAAGTGAGCATCCATTTGCATTTTGAGACCACCCATTTGCATGCTGCTGCCCGCAGTTTGGGTCAGTGTAACCATAGCCTATGGCTGTGTTGTCTCTATCCTGCTGATTTGAGTGAAATAAGTCTGTCAAGCAATTTAAAAAAATTAATCATGATTAATCATGCTGTTAGAAATTAATAGAATACCATTTATGGAAATGTTTTATATTTTTACATTTTCAAATATATTGATTTCAGTTACAGCACAGAATACAATGTGTACAGTGTTCACTTTGTACAGTAGGGTCACAACATTCACAAAGGTTCAGTGTTCAGAATCCTCGCAAATGTTGATTTTTGTGAGCAGGGGTGGTGCTCAGAGCCCTGGGGAAGCGGCGGTTGCCAGCACTCCCAACCCCAGAGCCCCGGCAAGTGGCGTCTGCCTGCACTCCCTGCCCCGGAGCCCCAGCAAGCAGCAACCACCAACACTCCCCACCAGAGCCCTGGGGGAGCAGCAGCTGCTGGTGCTCCCGCCCAGGGCCTGAGGAAGTGACGGCTGCTGGCACTCCCCACCCTGGAGCCCCAGGAAGCGGCAGCCATCAGTGCTCCCTGCCCCGGAGCCCACAAAGCAGCTGCTCATGAATAATTGAATACATGAACTTTAAGTTTGCGAATGTGGGGACCTTACTGTGTTTATTTTTATTACAAATATTTGCACAGTAAAGCAAAAGTATTTTTTCTGTTCACCTAATATAAGTACTGCAATGCAGTGTCTTTATCACAAAAAGTTGAACTTACAAGTGTAGAATTAAATGTGGAAAATAATTGAATTCAAAAGTAAAACAATATAAAACTTCAGATCCTCCTAATCCACTCAGTCCTACTTCTTCTTCAGCCACTTGCTCACATAAGCAAGTTTGTTGATATTTACAGGAGATAATGCTGCCCACTTCTTGTTTCTAATTCCACCTGAAAGTTGCAACAACCAAAGTTTAAATGGAAATAGGAGACAGATTTCTTGAAAGTCTCTGGATAAGATAAAAGGGGTAAAAAATGAGGGTGATGTTATATTAGGGGGTCTACTACAGACCACCAACCCAGTAATGAGAGGTGGATGAGGCTTTTTAAATTAACAAAACCAGTCAAAGCATTGGAGTTGGTAGTGATGGACGATTTTGACTGCTCAGACATCTGTTAGGAAAATAACGTAACAGGGCACAGATTATCCAACAAGATCTTGAAATGCATTGGAGAATTTTTTTATTTAAGAATGTGGCTAGGGGAGAAGTTGTTCTAGATTTGATTTTGACAGATAGGGAAGGACTGGTTGAGAATTTGAAAATAGAAGACAGCTTGGGTGAAAGTGATGGTAGCATTCATGATCATAAAGAATGGCAGGAGGGAGAACAGCAAAATAAAGCCAGTGGATTTCAAGGAGGCACACATTAGCAAATTCATGGAGTTGGTAGGTAAGATCCCATGAGAAGCAATTCTAAGAGGAAAAAACAAAGGAAATATTTGGCAATTTTTAAGAGACATTCCTAAGGGCACAAGAGCAAGCTATTCCACTTAGTAGGTAAGGTAGGAAGAATGGCAAAAGACTTGCCCGCCCCAACCAGGAGATCTTGAATGATCAAGTCCTACATAACCTGGAAACTAAGTCAAATCACTAGGATGAATATAAACTAATAATGTAATTATGTAAGGGCAAAATTAGAAAGGATAAGGCACGAAATGAGATCAAACTAGCTAGAGACATAAAGAGTAACAAGATACCATTCTACAAATATATTAGAAGCAAGAGGAAGAGCAAGGGCATGGTAGAGGGGTTACTGAATGAATGGAAGAATATAAAAACAGAAAATGTGGAAATGGAAGAGGTGCTTAATGACTACAGGTTGAACCTCTCTTGTCCGGCACCCCCAGGACCTAACCAATACCAGACGAGAGGATTTGACGGACCACAAGAGGTCAATATTTTCTAGCACATTACCAACACTTTCAATGCTTACTGGACTCTTAGAAGATATTTAGGGGTAAATTGCAGCCAAATAACAGCACAGAACACATACAGCCAGGACTGGTGGCTGGAAACAAACTGTATGGAACCATGGGAAAGTTGGCCACACCCATGATAAGTGGTCATTTGGCTAACTAAAATCCTGCTGGATTACGGATATTGCCAGATGAGAGAGTTCTGGAGAGGTTAAAGCTGTACTTTGTTTCATTTTTCATCAAGAAGATGGGTGGTGATTGAAAGCCTAACAAAAGAAATGTCAATGAAAATGGGGAAAGAACAAGTTAAAAATTACTTAGACAAAGAAGATGTCTTCAAGTCATCAGGGCCTGATGAAATTCACACTATAATACTCAAGGAACTGAGTGAGGAGATATCTGAGCCGTTAGCTGGTATCTTTGAAAAGTCATAGACTACAGGTGTAATGCCAAAAGAATAGAAAATGGCAAATGTACTGCTCATCCATAAAAGGGATATAAGCACAACCCAGGGAATTGCAGATTCATCAGGTTAAACAAACACCTTTTAGGGGTGGTCTTGATGGTTCTTGGTCCTTCCATGACCTTTCAAAGTCCCTTCCAGTCCTCTGACTCTACGATAATGACACATATATGTAAACAAACTTGTTTGTCTTAGTGATTGGCTAAACAAAAAGTAATACTGTGTAGACTTGTAGGGTCTAAAGTTTTACATTGTTTCAATTTTGAGTGCTATTATGTAACAAAAAAACTACATTTGTAAGTTGCACTTTCAGAATAAAACGATTGCACTATAATAGTTGTTTGAGATAAATTAAAAAATACAATTTATTGAAAAATACAATACAGTACAAATATTTGTAATCAAAATAATATAAAGTGAACACTGTACACTTGGTATTCTGTGTTGTAATTGAAATCAATAGATTTGAAAATGCAGAAAAACATTTAGAATATTTAATACATTTCAATTGGTATTCTATTGTTTAACACCACAATTAAAACTGATTAATTGTGATGAATTTTGTTCCAATTAATATTTAAGTTAATCACATGAATTAACTGCAAGTAATTGACATTCTTGGAATAATTAAAACCCCCATAATTAAAAACTTATTTCTGTCACTAAAGTTACTTTGCATGATTTGGAGTACAAAGAAAGTACAGATCTTCCAAAACTCATACAAAATTCTGCCTGTAAATCATCAGTTTAACTGAAAGCGTTCCAGTAGTTTACTTCCAGCTAGCAATGATGGAACAGTTAGAATTAGAGTTATTTTTCCTCTCTGCATTTCCATCATCAGTGGAAGAGATGTTACAATATTCCCTTAGCTTCTGCTGGTTATGAAATCCAGAGCCAATGAAGAAGTTACATCATAATTTTTGTGAATAACTTGCATGTTAATTTTGCAAATCGTAGCATTGTATGTTCAGTAAGCACCACCACATTTTCCTGATTTAGTAGATGAAACTCAGTTCACTTGGCCAAAACTGACTATTCTGTTCTTTTCTCTAACTCTGTGATTAGGTATGAGATCCTTTGTTATTTTGCAGATGTTCCGACAGCTCAGAGAGTAGTTGTTACATGCTACTGATTATAGAGATACAGGGTGTCCTGTTGTGCACTTACCAGTCTCGTTGCATTTCATAAGTTTTTTTTTTTTTATGGGAAGGATTCTTTTGAAGATGGGGTTTACTTTTGAAAGAGTAGTGTCTACACTGCTTTTCTTCTTTCGAAAGAAGCTCTTCCGAAAGAGGAATACGCAAATGAGGTGCCAGATACGTAAATCTGCACCTCATTTGTATTTTTGATTTCCATCATTTGCATGCCTCTTTCAAAAGAGGAATGCAAGTGTAGATGCACCCTCAGTGTATGATATCAAAAAAAAAAGGTTAGACACTTGTGGCACACGGAACACAAGTGTTCTGGTGAACATAGTCTAAGAAACACTGACCAAGAGCACTGTTGTTCTATTCTTGAACCCATCTTGAGTGAGATTCAAACCAGACTTGTGGTGGGAGAAGGTTGTGCTGTGGGAATGCATCCACGATAGGCTGAGATTCATCAAACTTTGTGCATTTGTGATTTACACCAGCTTTTAATGTATAGCTCCAGAAATGAAAACAGTGTATTAACCCACAGCCTCATTTTATTACCTCATTCTCTTCTGTGTTTTGTTTAAATGTCCCATGAAGTGTTCCTGAGAAGATTCTTGTAAAGCACAAATTAAAATTGCATGTATTTTTCCTATCATTTCTTATTTGCCAATTGACATATTGTGAGAGTTTGACAATGCACAAATGTGTAAAGCATCTGGGGTGGGAAGAGAGGCAAGTTCCCCAAAGCTTTGAAGTGGAGAGGTGAGAACCTAAGTATTCATGTGTATTTGAGTGGTACCTAGCATAGTGGGGTTCTGATCCTGAACAGGGTATTTGGGCATTACTGTAATGTATGTATTAAATACTAATCCTCAGATTATTCTAGTGCACCAATAGCTAATGTGCTTCCTATACTCGAGACACTTCACCTTCATGATCTTCCCATCTGCAGATTACTTGATATGCCAGCATTCTGGGGTGGTTGCCAAGCACAGATACAGTGCTTTGAAAATATAAAACAATATGTGTGCGAGGTATGACCATCATCCATGTTGTGTCAGCCAAGTCACATGATTGCCTAAACCATTAACAGTGGTAAGTGCTGATAATTATAGAGTACAAATACTCACAGGAAAAGGAATTATGGTGCCACAAGGGAGGAGTCACTAGGAGCCATTAAAGGAGATTGAGATCCTTGTTGAATTGTGAGAATTTGGCCAGAGTACTAGAGAACATAGCAGGGGTGTAGACAACTTTTGTGCTCGGAGCAGGAGAGGAAAAGGTGTAGCTTCTGTTTCAGAATAAGTGTTTCCTTTATTGATGCAGTGCCTACATTTTGGGGGCAGGGTAAAACCTCCATCTATATTCAGCCACATATAAGGAACAATCCTACATTTACGGGAGATAGATTAGATAAATTATAGTACCTTGTTTAGGAAAGAATTGGAGATTACACTCAGGCATTGGAGCCACTGTCTCGAATGTTTGTGGACCAGATCCTTCTCAGTAGAACAGGTGGGAAATGGGAAATACTAATTTTTCACTGAAATTTCAACTTTTGTGATATTTCATCACCAGATGTTTTACTAACACAAAACTCTCTTTGGCCCCAGGGACAGTTTTACCTCAGTACAAGATTATATAGCACTTCAATATTTACAACTAGGTCTGCTTCCATTCTGAGCCAAACTTTTAGATGCACAGGATATATTCTAAGATTTATAGGAAACAAAGTACATTACACTGGTTCCTCTCACTCTCACTCTCATTCATCTTCTTCATTGCTCGTTTATAATTCCAGAATATTGTGTATGGTAATGGATAGGCTTTCTGTTGTTTCACTGCAATAAAGAAATGGTACTTCTGCGATTAGCTCATAAAAACATTCTTGCCCTAGAAGTGTTGTGCCATGAAAATTTTCACACGGGGTATTTTTTATTTCAGAACTGATCCTGCATGTAGGGCAGCAGTATGGACTGTTGAAGAAATATACCAGCATTTAAATAGAAAGCACCCCTTAGCCTCGTGAGTTTCCTTAATTTGCTGATGGCGTTCTGTTGCTTTAGCAGTAGAAAAGCATTGTTTCTGATTCCTTCTTTATTTTCTGAACTAGTTTTATATTAAGAATTTTTTAAAAATTGGATAGCATCACTACTTTACAAAGTTAAATAATACATGCTCCGTACCCTGTATGGTTTATGGTAAAAATAAAATGAGATACAGTTCAGAAGACATTTAATGAAGCAAAATGAGGTGTTTCCTGATGGCTAAGAGCAAGGAGAGAGACTGGCATAGTATGTAAGGAGGTACACAAGTAAGAATGGGGAAAAGACAGAAGCTGAGGAATAAAGTGAAAAGATTGGGATGAGCAAAGGGAGTGGTACAGAGAATGGGAAAGCGAGAGCAGAAATAAGGGAGCAAGATAAAGAAGGTCCTTTGAGGTGAGGCCAAGGAAATTGAATTTATAGTGATCACAGATGGAAAGTCACTGGAAGAATTGAGGGGGGAAGATGGAAGTGATCAGAATGTCAGGAGCAGAAGGTTGGTTTGATGTTGATATTTTCGACAGATTGGAGCCAATGAGAAGCAGTGAAATCCTGGTAAGAGACGCTTACAACAGTTAAAACAGAAAATGATCAGAGCATTGACAATTGTTTTAGCCTTGGGCCAATCAGAAACCTGCACATTTTGGGATTATTAAAGAGGAAGAAGAGACAGAATTTAATTTCAGATGGGTTTGCTCATATTAGTAGTTATATTAGGTGTTGCCTTGTATGGAAGGCCACCTAAACTAATTGTGGATATGTGCCATTAAATAGCATTGACTATTTTATTCCTGTTTTCTTTTCTGCACTAAACACACTGCTACTTTTGTCAGAAATAGTCTCATGACAATCAGGCTGCTAATGGTGAATTTTTTAATCATTACTTTCAAAGACGTTTTCCAACAGACGACATCACTTATCACTGGAACTGGTTGAAAATTTTCCAGTGGAACAGCTTTCCATCTGAACATAGAGTTTTGATGAAGTGGAAACTTTTTGTAGAAATGTGTTAACTTTGGCCACATTTTGATAGGGAAGTGTTTAAAATGAATTGTTTTGACTTTACATTTCACCATATTTATATGAATTTTTTCAGTGTTTTGATTTCAGTTCATTTAGATGCATATTTGTATATATTTAATATTATTTACCATATTTGTTACGTTTAATGTTGATATTATTTTTATCTTAACTCTTTCAAAGTTTTTCAATAATTTTTGAGGAATTTCAACTGTCTTTTGCAATTTGGAATGTAAACAAATTTCAAAAGGTTAGAATTTCCCCTGGGACAGAAATTCTACTTTCTGATCAGCTTTCATTGTAACACTGAAAGTAATAATGTTGTCAAGTGAATCTCTCTTGAGTGCATACCAAATCTAGAATGATAATGAATCTAGTAAATGCATCAGTGTCATGTAATAAGATTTCTTAATGACTTGTGCCAAATGTTCTGTAAATTATTTGCTTGTCAATACTGGGCAATAGCATTTCATTGTATATTAGTGTATTTTCCCCATATTTCTATACATACCTCTGACAAAAAGCAGAAATAAGCTTCTTCAAGCATGGAGTAAGGTTAAAAAAATTCCACATTTCGGCTCTTATTGTCAGAATTAGGCACCACCGGTGACAGAAAGCAAGCATTTACAGTATAGAAGCGAATACAATAACCGAGCATGCAAGGGTGGGTGGGGGTGTGTGTGCGTGTGTACACAGAGAGGGAGAGAAAGAGAGCTTTTTTTGTGGGCTGGGGGGAGGAGAGACGAGGAGGAGAAGAGGAGACGGTACTCAGCCAGCTCTAGCAAGTACTGGCACATATGTATATATTGCATGTCTCTGTATTTTTAAATAGGGTTGGTGTGATCTGCTGCTTAGTTAAACAACATTAAATAATGCACTGTTACCCTCTGATGCACGGGTATGACCTTGTGTGGACATGTTATACAAACTCTCTTGGTGCTAATCCAGTATGTTCTCCTAGCTGTGTACAGAAAATTGAATATTTCCAACATACTCAAAAGGAAAGTGTAAGAGATCCAGTGAGATGTGAATGTCTTTGCAGCCTGTCCTCCCCAATATGCTATTGGACAGATGAAGGGCTGGTGTATGCAGATACCCAAGAATTCCTGGTTCTGGGTATGCAGGTAAAAAGCAGAAAAAGTATTTCCAATTAATCAGTGGTATGCAGATATTAAAATTAGCTAACTTGACAATTGCTTGCAGATACAAATAGAGGTACAAATTATTCCATCAGGGAGAGGCATTCATATGAAATCCACCAGGAAATTTTAGAGTTGATGTAAACATTGTGATTAAATGTGAGTACCTAGAGGCTTAAATTTGGGCCAGGTCAGCCAATGGTTTAACATACATACCTATCTCAAAAAAGTGTATGAAAATGTTCTGTTCAGACTGCTACACAGAATTTTCTTGTTTACCTGCTTGAGGAATTTGCATGACGCTGGACAGCAAATATAAAAATGGGTGTGAGTTATAAATTAGAAGTGGGAATAAAGGCCCCCAGGAAATACTGTTATGTCATCCAAAGCCAGAACAACGTGCAGAATAAAAGGTCTTTCAATCAGTAGAATCTGAAGGTGACTTGAAAAACAAGATATTTGTCCTTAGATATTAAAAAACGGGTTTAGAAGTCTATCATCACAAGGTTGAGCCTTTGGTCAGTGAGTGCTGAATATGCCTCCTTCAAGCTGATAGTCATCAAGGGTCAGATTTTCAAAGGTATGTATAGTTGAACCTCTCTTGTCTGGGACTCTCTGGGACTCGCTCCAGGAGGACCACAGATGTTGCCAGACAAGAAAGCTCCAGTGCCTGGCAGAGGGGCTGGCTCCATAGTCAAGAATAACATTAATAATGTTTTGTGTAATCTTGTTACTGTCTCCTGGTCATAAACTGTAAAAAATCAACTTCATTGTAAGAAAAACAGGCAGAATGTCCTGGGGCATCCTATTTTAATCACTGTAGCCTTCATTCACAACAAAAACTGTTCTAACCCATTTAATAAAATATAATTACTAGTTTTAAAGCATTTAAAATTACTGCCCTTGTGCCTACCAGTTCAACTACATGTTAAACAGCACTGACTTAAACCAGCTTTATTACTGTTTCCAGCACCTTGTCTACATCAGGAATTTGCTTCAGTTCCAATCACCACTGGCGTGAATTGAGGCAAATTCCCAATGTAGACAAAGAGTAACAATCCAGTAGAATTAACAGAATCCTTGTGTCCTATAAGATAACTTTGTGACAGACTCCTTTTGAGAGTCTTCATTCTCTTTTAGCTTACAATGTAGACTTTAACTTTCAAGGTTGCCAGTGAATGTGCTTTAATTTTTCAGTATCTTCATCTACTTACCTCCATGCAAAATCCCACATATCTCAAAAGTCAAAGATATTCTCTTTAAAAAAAAAAAAAAAAAAAAAAAAAAAGAAAGAAAGTTAAAATAACAGAATCAGTATCTTCTTATTAGAGGCATTTTTATGTGCATGAGAAATCTTCTTTATTTTCCCCTAGACATCTTATCCTATAAGACTACAGTTACAATAGTGAGTTTTGCCTGCAAAGCCCTGGTTTTGTTGACAAAACTAGTGGAGCATCCACACACAAAATGGGATAAGTCAACAGTATCTCGACAAAACCTGACACATTCACCGACAACCTTGTGCTTCTCCCACATGAGGAAGAGTGCCGTTTGTCAACAGAGTCAGTAAATAAAAAAGCTGTGTGGATGTTCTCGGGGAGGGTGGGGGGGGGCTTCCCTCAACAGACAGGACATTCAGAACAATAGGCAGCCCTGTCTGCTGTACTTCCAGGTGCCTGTTATGTCAAGAGAGCAGCTGGGCAGTCCAGCCACTTTGTCAACAGAGCAGAGCACGCTTCTGATTAGCTTTTGTGTGTGGGCACACTCTTTTGACAGAAGTTTTGTCAGGAAGTCTCTTCCAAATATGACTTCTGTCAGCAGAGCACTGTAGTGGAACCATAGTTTATGAGAAGGAATCCTTTGGAAAAATACTTCCAAAATGCAAAATGATTATAAATGGCATTGTGTTCCATAAATACATTAAGCAAGGTGTCCAGTGGAAGGGGAAGAAATGAAAGGTCCACAACTCCTGATGTGAGACAGGATATAGATTCTGTGTTCTGTTCTTTTGTAAAGGAAGATCGTCATGTGCAGCTGTTACATTGTGGATTGAGAAAATGTGTCTCACTGAAAAGCTGTACTGTAAAACAAAAATGTTATATTAACAGTAACAAATGAGCATGCAGATAAAAGTGTTTTCTGTGCACTTGTTTTCCACCAGTTGTGTTATTTTGGCCAACATGGTCTTGGTCTATTTTTTCATACTTACATGTGCAATATCTTACTTTGATAATATGATCTTTTTTCATCTGTGGGAGTATAATTCAGTTCTCTTTGAATAGGATGGAAGAATCCTGTTTCTGCACACATCTATACAAAATCTAGTATATTATGAGATGAAGGCCTATAAAGATCCTGTAAGTGTACTTTGACTTTACAGCCTTTTATGACAAGAGTTTCATAACATAACATAATTTCTTATTTTTATTTCTTATTCAGCTATCCCTTGTCTTATACTATGACTGTCCTTAGTACAGAATGCACAGATCAATTGGTTTTTTTGCTTCAGACATGTAACCTGTCACACACACACACACACGGAGTTATGGAATGAATTTGGCTATTTTTGCACAGGTTATTCACCATATTTTGACTCCGATATATTGGTATAAATGCAAAGTAGCTCCTTTAACCTCCATGAAGTAAGTGTGCTGAATTTGGCCCACTATTTCCAAGGGAAGAGCAACTTCTCTTTGAACTTCAAAGGGGTTCAAGTGCCTGTCACAGTTTAGAATCTTCTCAGGGAAGCTACATTACTTCAGCATCTCACTCACAAACTGAGTCACTATTACAAACTGTTGCCATTTCAGCTAGGATTGCTAGATAAGTCGCTGAATTCTGTACATTAATTTTTTTATTAATTCTTCCATGCCTCTGTTTTGCCTTGTTAAGAAGGGTTTAAACAGATGCCATGTCCCCTGATGGCATACGTAACTGGTCATTATAGCAGAATAATGCTGTAGATGTGTTGCCCCAGTCTGGCCAATAGTGCCAGCATATGAAATAGCAAATATCAGAGAAGGCGCAGAAGAGAGGTTCCTGCCCTGAGGACCTTGCTTTGTAAGTAGATGTGTGTTGAGTATATAATGAATAGGGGAAATTAGTATTTGTAGCCTTTGTGGAAAAAATGAGTTTCGAGGAGCAATTTGAAAAGAAGAAAGGGAAGATGAGTCCTTTGCATTAAGATAGGAAGGGAATTCCGGAAAGAGGGGACTGTATGGCAAAATGAAGATGAGAGGCAGAAGGCTAGAAAGGGAAAAATGAAGCAGGGTTCACTGGCAGAGCAAATGGATGAGATGGGAAGGAATGAGAAATGTAAACTAATATTCCTTTACTTTGTATGGTAACATGGTCTAGCCTAAAGTGCCATGAAGGACTACTTTTATATATAATCCTACACTGGTTCAGTTCCTAATTCCTACTCCTATCCTCTCTCACATTATTTCTTGTATTTTTATCTCTCTCCCACTAGCAAAATCCCACAAGAGAGACAGATTCCCCTGTGCTATTAAAATAAGAAATGATCAGTTGATTTTATACTTATATATAAAAATGGAGTTCAGACATAATTTATACCACTAAAAGAATAAAACAAATTTTGCTTAAATCATGTACAATATTTTAATATTTGTTATAATGCATATCAAGTATTTCTATCCCTTGCTTATACATATGTATGAAAAAAAATAGTATTCCTTCAAATTACCACAGGTTTTTGGGGTTTTTTTCATTTTGTTTTGTGGGGCTTTTTGCCCACCCAGTCCCACTTGCAACAAAGTACATTTTATTCCCACCATTATATCAGTGGGTTCCTTGGGACCCAGAGATCCCTGTCCCTATTCTGTGCTCTGATCAACACTTGTGTATTGATTGATTTATCTATCAAATATGTCTTTTGAGGAATAGCCCTTATTAAAGACAATCAATCACTGTTCTAGGTAATTGAATTAAAGCATGATATAGATCACCATCAACTGATAAATATGTGCCAGGAACTGGAATACAAATTGATGCAGATCTGGAGTTTACCTGCCTTGCAGTTGCTTCACCAGATCAATATCACGAATGAAACAATAGTTTTCACCAGAATTGTGAGTAGCAAGTGTAACTGTGATTTATCAGAAAATTACACAAGAGTGAGCCTGTACCCTCTTAATTCCTGGTAGAGCAGCTGTCATCAATACAGTATGTTGTTGAGGGGATTATTTTAATATTTATTATTTAGGTGCTTGTTGCTGGTTTTCTGGCACCTCCTTCAAGGCTTCCAGTATTGTCTCTTTGCTAGTGGGATGATCGCTCTGATTTGGTATAACAAATGCTATGTTCCCTATTTATTTTTAAAAGGCCCCAAACTGTGTCTTAAGTACTTTTCAGGAGTACTGCAGAGACTCGTGTCCCAGTTAGGGCAGGATCTAAATGTTTAAGTATGGTGTAATCAGTGGGATTAATAACCAGTGTGAAGGGAAGTAGGATGAGGCACTACATGCATTACAACTGGAAGATCCTGTGGTTTTTTAGCTTTGGTATGTGCATGTCTTGATGGTCCATTAAAACATTTCTTTTGTAATAATCACTATTATTAACAATACTTTGGGGCATCATAGAAGATGTGAGTCATAAAGAGAGTCTTGAAAGGTAGTATTTGGTAGCTTAGAAGACAGGTAGAAGTCTTTTTAGGCCTCCAGAATGGAAAATGACACAAGAGTGGACCTGTACCATCTTAATTCCTGGTAGAGCAGCTGTCATCAATCACCCATGCTGGAGGAACTAAAAATAAGACCATTAGTAAATAATGGCAGAGAACCTGTAAACGCCAACAATTAAAATAATTTTAGATTTTTGGCATTTCAGAACAGTTCACTGTTCCTTGGCCTGCATTCTGGAGCTGTGAAGCTCTTTGATGTTCATCCGGAAGAAGGCCCAATGGAGGAATTGGAGAAAACCAGGAAAAAACCAGGTAAAATTAATTAAAATACAAAAGAATCATAGTTCTCTGTCATCACAGATTAGACGTCATGGGTGATGAAGAGATGCCATCAGATGCCATGTCATGTTTATGTCATTTATAATGGCATTTATAATGGGAATTATACTACTATTATTAAGTGACTCACTATAAGGGAAGGGTCAAATTCTCAGATACTTGCTTGATTTTTATTCAGTAGTTTTTTGCGGTATTTATTCCTTAGTAATTTTCTATTTATTTGGAGTATTTACCCATCTGAAAGGGAGAGGAACTAGGATTTTGCTTTCTTGTCTTTCAGAATTTGAGCCAAAATTTGGAAATTCTTACTCAGACTTTAATAATCATAAATGTACTACCTATTACATTGTGAGACTACTGGAAAATCTCCAGCAGCAGAGCAACTAAACCCGGTGTTGTTCAAGCAAACATAAATTTTAGGCACTCTGAGGAAGACCTAAGAAGATTTGGGCAGAAGAGAGGAACATGGTTTTGTTGCAGGGGTCTCCCTATTAAGTGGGAAAATCAACCAAGGTTAGAGAAAGCTAGCTGACCTAGACAGAGAGGGAGGTTCCATGATTCTGAAGAGAAACCACAAGTGGCGAGAGAGGGTTTGTGGACACCAACAAACTCTCTAAAGGGACAGGGAAATTAGTGTAGTTGTGTTTTATTATTTTGTCATTCTGTGGGTCTGCCATGCTAAGAAAGAGCATGAAGAAAGAGGTGATAGTAAAATTTTTGAAAAAAGAGAGTTGCTGAGGGGAAGGTGTTTGGCTTCTCTGTTCATTATACAGTTTCTGAGCACAGTCTGTATTCTCAACTGGCACTCCATGAACTCATCCCTGCATGAAGGGGTGCAAAGTTAGAAGAAAGAGAATATAAAAGTCTAGGAAAAAAAGATTTTTGTCTTCCCTCTTCACTATGCAGAAATTGCTAACATGGAGGATGGCAGCAAAGCCCCACAAATCTTAGCTGTCAGGGGAGGCTCCACCCCACCCCTGGTTCTTGTTGGGGCATGGGGTGTGGAGGGGTTTCAGAGGGGAACCAGATGAATTGGTCCCCCTGGCAGCAGCAAGCCCATGAAAATCTTGGCCGCTGGGAGAGACTTCCCTCCTGCAGCAAAAAAGCCCCAAAAATATTTTTGGTGGGGGTCCAGTTGAAGTAGTCCCCCCTGTGCAGCAGAAAGGCCCTGTAAATCTTAGCTGCTGGGGGAGACTTCCCCATGGCAGCTGCAAGCCCCTGAAATTCTTTCCTGTCCTTAGAGCCTTAACTACATGCAAGCCAGGAAATGGTGCTGCCTGGCAGCATGATAAGCACCAAACAGCAGGCATGTCCTTTTATTGGGTTATGGGCTAGCCATGTCATGTGGCTGAGCATGGGAAAGACCCCAACTGCATGGCACCTGTGGGGTAGGTGTGGGGGGGACACACCAGTGTAACCCACTGAGAAGAAGTTTCTCGGCCTCTTATGAAAGCGCAGGCCCCACAACAGCCTTGCTGCCACGTGATATGGTGGGACAGTGGCTGGCGCCAGGCAGCACAGAAAAAAATACCAAATGTAGAGAAAGAGCCATGAACTCCATGCTGGAGCTATTTGCAATGGGTAGATGCACTCACAGCACTAATATCAAAGAAAGAAAGATATTTTTTAGGCTCTCATACAAACATGAGCCCACAAGCACAGGCTTCTGGTCTTGATTTGAAATTCACAGTCTTTCTGTTACCTAATTCCTGCACATCTGGAGAGCAGTGGCCAGAGCAGAGCACTGTTGAGGCATTGTGGTTACCTACGGGACACCTCTGGAGGCTAATATCTTCAGTTTTAAGACATGGGCCTCTATTTGGACTTTTAAATTTGAACTTGACACTACACTCAGCAGGTACCGACTATATTATGTTATCGATATTAGTGCTCCCTAAAGCGAGCTAATGGTATTTACAGTGAAGGCAGTCACATAGTAATATTGAGCTAACTGCCTTAAATTCGAATATATCTCAAACTGTAGACACAGCCAGAGATGGATCAGCCAAATTTGAATTGTGTTGTGACCCCATAAATCAAGATGCAATGTCTCTCAATTTTCGCCTGCATGCCCCATCACCACTCATGACTGGGATGAGGCATGACAAATCTGTGTCCCTAGTTTATGAAGAAGGTGTCAGCAAATTAAAGTTTTGCCTAGGGGAGCAGATTCTCTTGAGTGATCGTTTCCTAGAAACTTCATCCAGAGGCAATACTCTGTTCAGACTCAGGAGGCTTAAAGAGCACATTGGGCCAATCTCACAAGAGGCTGGTGAATGTCCAGCCAGCACATGGAGGACATGGGTTTCTGCATGTAGTCAAAAGATGGACTTTATGAACACTGTGGTGTATTGGGCCTTTTTAAAGTTGCTTTCAACAACAGTTGTACTGCCGATTGTTTTATTATTCACAGGAATATTTGCAGAAGGCAAAAAAATTGGCTGATAAGTAAGTGGAAATTTTCACAATATTCATCCCAGAAATGCTTATGGGTGGTTATTTTGGAATTGATTGAACAACCCAGGTGATTTATTTGAACCCTCTTCTTGTTTTTAAAAGTCAGGCATCCAGGAAGGAAGCAGAAAATATAACATAAAGAGGTCACACAGCTTACATTGCAAATACTCATAGCAAAAACCTCAGTGAATAGTTGTGAGGAGAATCTTTAGGTGGAAATATATTTGCATAAAATATACACTAATTTTGAATAACAAATTCTTAGAAATTGAATTGCATTTATGAATTATTCAAAAGTAGAAGAAAGTCTGTGTTTTTTGCTACAACTCCTTTGCCAAGTTTTTTTTATGGTCTAGTATCAAAGGGCACATCCCAGCTCTACAGAGGAGCAAAGTTTTCCTGAAACCTCTATTGGTCCATGGTTTTGTTTTGGGAGTCATGTTCTATGCTCCCCACTTCTCTGGATAGTACCCATTAGCATCGTTCTTGCTGTCTCTCATATAGCTCATGTAACACAGAGTATTTTAAACTTTCCTACAATAGGCTGAAATCTGGATTTTGAGTTATGGTTAATGATTCTGCCGAAAGCCAATCAGAGGCATAGCTGTGGCACCTTGATCTTGGCCCACCCAAAACAACCAGGTGTGGTTGAGGGGACTAAAGGTGTGTTAGGCATATGCTGGTACAGACTCCACCATTTCCGCACCTCATTTGCCTGCAATCGCTAAATCACACTCCCTTGCTTGAATTACTCATGATCCTAGCACAATTAATATGTGCAGGTGGCGCTGGCAGGGACATGCAGTCAACCTGCATGCAAAATATGATTGGTGTTCAAGGTATAAGCAAAGAGCTCGAATTTAGCACCAGCATTCTTATTATGTGGTAAGTAAAACTCAATCCCATGTTGGTCCAGTCGTCCAGTACTGAGATGAGCACATGCTTGATTAGCTCATATAATATTTTGTACTACAAACATTGAGGTACTTTTCCATCTCAAGACAAAAATTGACACTTTCATCCTGTATCTAGTCCTACACAGTATTAAAATATCTTGTAAAGCACTAGAACTCCATTCTGAATCACCTCAGGGCTTGGTAAACTATATTCCTGATTCAGCTTCCCAGAACTTAGTGAAACTTTTGTAAGATGGATATGAACCTCTTTTGACTTTCAAAACAAAAAGCAGTCAAGCTTGACTGCTTTTTGTTTTGATAGTGGATAGAGTAGCACGGCTTCCTCTTTTGACTTTGGAGAAGTCAGTATTTATTTGCTTTTTCACTCCTCTGAGTTATTGTATGTGTTTCTGCAAAGATGTTTTGCCACTATAGGTTGCACCAATCTGATCCAGCACTCTCGGGAGCTGAGTTGTTCCAAACAATAGATTTTGCCAGACCAGGGGATGTTAATGTGCCCCAGCTCCAACTCCTGGGCTGCTGCCACTGGCCCTCTGGCCCTGGCTCTTCTTCATTGGATCCCAGCCCTCCAGCTGCAGCTTACTGCTGCCAGCTCCCCAGCATGCCCCATCCCTGGCCCTGTGCAGCTTCCAAGGGATGCTGGCATGCCATCTCTAGCTCCAGCCCCACAAAGGGCTCCCAGGGGATGCCCAGGCTCAGGGACATTGCTGCTCCACCCCCTCATGCAGCTGCTGGGGGACGCTGGAGCTCTGGCCCTGGTCCCAGCCCCAGACCCCCACATGGATTTTGGGGTATACCTGAGGCTTTTTTTCCAGCTGAACGCAGTGGAACTGCATTCTACCACCTTTTGTCCCAGGGCCACCATTTTTAAAAGGTGGCGGGGCAGCTCTGAGCCACATGTGGCTCTTTGAACAGCCACTCGTGGTTCCCACCATGGCTGTCGGTCTGCCTTCTGCTCCCTGCCTGTCAGCGAAAGAGCAGGACTCAATTTAAATTGGTTTAACAGCTGGTGTTGACTGTTAAACCAATTAAAATGAGCCCTGCTCTTTCAGCGTGGCAGGTCAGGGAGCTGCTCCTACTGCACTGTATGTGCCAGAGGGCTGGGGGAGCTGCTCAGCCACACAGAAGGGAACATTAACAAAGAGGAAGCTGTGCTAGTCTATACACTATCAAAACAAAAAGCAGTCAAGTAGCACTTTAAAGACTAGCAAAATGGTTTATTAGGTGAGCTTTCATGGGACAGACCCACTTCTTCAGACCACAGCCAGACCAGACCAGACTCAACATTTAAGGCACAGAGAACCAAAAACAGAAAGCAAGGAGGACAAATCAGAAAAAGATAATCAAGGTGAGCAAATCAGAGAGTGGAGGGGTGCGGGGGAAGGTCAAGAATTAGACTGTGCCAAGTATGCAGACGAGCCCCTATAGTGACTCAGAAAGTTCCCATCACGATTTAAACCATGTGGTAATGTGCCGAATTTGAATATAAAAGCCAGATCAGATTTTTCTCTTTCCAAAATGGAGCGATAATTCCTTTTCTGTAACACACGTACCTTTAGGTCATTGACAGAATGCCCCATGCCATTAAAATGTTGACTAACTGGTTGGTGGATCTGGAGTGTTTTGATGTCTGTTTTGTGCCCATTGACCCTTTGTCTAAGGGAGTTAGAAGTCTGTCCAATATACAAAGCATCTGGGCATTGTTGGCACATGATGGCATATATGATGTTAGTAGAGGAGACAAAGGGCATGGGTTAAGCATGGTGGCGGGTTGGGGCTGCAGGGGTTGGGGCTAAGCTGGGGGATCGGCAGAGTTCTAGCACCATTTTGCTTTAAAAAAAAAATGAACTGGGTATGCCCATGCTCTGGGCCCTGGTCCCCCACACATCTGCTAGGGGTACTGATTCTCTGGCTCCAGCCCTGCATGGGCCTCCCAGGACACCAGCTACAGCTTGCCCACCTGCTCCAGCTCTCTGATCCAGGAGCATCTAAGGATGTTGCTGGACCAGAGAGTGCCAGTTTTAGGAGGTGCAATCTGTGTTTCATCCCTTTTTTGAAGTAATTTTTGCAACAAAATATCCAAACTGTGTATGATTTGGAAATTTAATATAGAAAGGAAACTTTTTAGAGCTATTTTGTCTTAAGAACATTACTGAAACATAAACCTAGAGAGTATTGTTTGGTAGAAAAAACTGAATTACTGATGGTTATCTTGTCCAAAGGAAAAAAAAAGAACCAGAACAGTAACACCTAAACCTTCTTTAAGAAAGATGTAGAGAAAGTGATTTTCAGATCTGTTTTGAACCCCTGCTTCTATTGTATCTCTACCTGATGAGACAATCTGAAGAACTAACTTGCCAAGAGATTTTCATCCAAGTATTAGTTGCTGTGGTAACGGCATGAAGAGAAAAGCAAATGGATGCCAAAAAACAGACAAGTGTCTGTGAGTAATCCTGATATGTAAATGTTCGATAATAGCCACAATCCAAAAGGTTCTCAAAAGAGATTTTCAGGGCAGCTGAGGTAGGATTTGTCTATACGGTGATTTAGTGAGGTGCAGTTTGGGGTGTGAATCTAGCTCTAGTTGGTCAGTGCTGAGGCTAACTCCACACTACATAGTTTTGTCAGGGTCAGGGACAGAATTAAGTCTCATCTACACTAAAAATGTAACCATGCTTTAGTTTTAATTCGTTAATACTTTAATTAAAGTGGTGTTCCATATCTGCATTATGCTCCTTCTGTCAGCAGTATGCATCCATGCTGGCAGCTCTTGCATTGACACAAAGAACAGTGCACTGTAGGTAGCTAATCTACTGTGTAACTGTCTGCAGTGTGCTTAGGGACAGCTTTGCAATGCCTTGTGGGTCAGGAACAGTGTCATATGATGCAAGTTTCTCATGTAGACCCTGTTACTGAAGTGGTGTAAAGGTTGTACCTCACTGTTCCAGCACCCTTGGGACCTGAATGGTCCCAAACAAGAGAATTTGCTGGACCAAGGGAGGGCAGGCCTCCAGGCTTGTCTGGAGCTGCCACCCCTCCTGGCCGCCACGAGCTTCTTGCACCCAGTCTGCATGGGGAGGCATCCCTACTTCTAGGCTGCTGGGAGACTCGTTGCCCCAGCCTGTCTCTCTGCTGCTGCAGAGTTGCTGGCAGGCATCCCTGGCCCTAGCAGACACTTCGCTTTGGGAGTACCAACTGGTATCCCTGATCTGGCAGGGAGGTACCAGCAGGGCTCCCCACAGGGCTCCCCAGGCTCCATGGTCATGCCAGATTACAGATGTGGCCAGATGAGAGAGTGATAGACAAGAGAGTTTCAAACTGTAGTGGTAAAAAATAAAAGTGGATTAACTAGCTGGACTAAATTTCATATTCCCCAAATGAGAAGTGGTAAACTCACTTTATACCAGCATTGATCCTCAACTATGCTACTGTGCTGCCACGTGCTAAGTTCCATAGTGTGCTTTGATTTGCTATTTGAACAGTATGTGACAGAATGGTCCACATGGCCAAGGAGTGTACGGTAAGCAAGTATACTAACTCTCTCTATATACAAGCCACTAATTTCACCGTCTTTAGGGTCTTGGATCTTGTTCATGAGTCCCATGATGTTCCTATGAACTCTCAGTCCTGTGGTTTCATCAGAACTGAACACATGCACTTCTCATAAAGTAAATATTGATGGTTTATTAAAAGAAGTTGCACATTCACATTTATATTGCCTTCACATCATCAAGGGCTTGGCTGAGCCTGGAGCAATCTGAGAGCACTGAGTAAGATCAAAGTGATTGGCAAAATGGCATTTCTTTTGGGTTGTACCAGATTTCTGCACATAAATGGCTGGCTGCCTATGTAAATGCCACCCCCACATGCTTTGATTAGCAGAAGTCTTCTGTCTTGCTTACTGAATCACATCTGCATTATACATAAGATGCACTGATATATTTTATTTCACCTGTTTTTTTTTAAATTGGCTGTAAAATTGTTTGACTTTGGCTCTGTGTGCTATTGTTGAAATCATGTGACCAAGACACCCGGTTAGACAATTTCTTGCTTACTATGGTACGAATAGTTTCCGTCACTGAGTTGTACTGGGATTCTTTTTCTGAGAACAGTGTTCTTTAGTCCTGTTCAAAACCAGGACATACACTTTGTAGGTACCTGTAGCCTTTCAGCGTTCACTCACACCAGTGTTGCAGAACCTGGTTAGAACACATTCTTCCCTATCCTGGTAGAGCATAGTTACCTCTTTATTAGAGATGAGACTTAACTGGTGTTTTGTTGACAAAAATCCATGGAGTGTCCACATTCCCAAGGTGTTCTGTTGACAGTAAATTAACAGAACATGGCACTTCTGTTGACAGTGTTCTGCCGCTCCCCCCATGAGGCAGAATGCCTCTGTTGACAGAATCTGTCAACAGAAAGCCAGTCTGGACATTCTGGGGGGCCCTCTGTCAACAGACAGGACTTCCAGGACACTGGGCAGCCCTGTCTGCTGTGCTTCTGGTTGGCTGTTTTGTCAATAGAGTGGTTGGGAAGTCCAGCCGCTTTCTATCGCCAGACCAGATCATTCTTTCAATTCACTTGGCAGTCTGGTCACGATCTGTCAACAGAAATTTTATTGGAAGATATTTCCAACAGAAACTTCTGTAAACAGATCGCTGTAGTGTAGACATAGCCAGAGTGTTTTCTGGCTTCTGCTGGGTAAGTTTGAGGGAGGCCACCCTCTGTCTCTTTAAGGAAATCTGTCCTCTTCTGTTGTCTCCCATCGCATCCCCATCCCCTGCTCTCACTCCTGAGTGAGTCACTTACTGGCTGTGCTTGAGACTGGGGCAGCTCTGCTGTTTGTCTCCCTCTCCCCAATCCCAGCTCTGCAGAGATGGGGTAACGGGGCAGGGGAAAACCTTAACTTCAGCATTACCCTCTCCCCTCCAACCTCCCCCTTCACCTCTTCCACCCACAGCAAACAGGAGAATCCTAAGACTAGCTTGACTGTAGACTGAACAAGGTGAGGGGAGGGGCAGCTTAAGACATGTTGCTGGCCATAAGTATGCATGCTCTGCTAATCAGATGTGCAGGTAGGAGAGAAGTGCTTGGCAGGCTGAATCTAGACCCTGAAGCTGATTTTGCCCACCCTTGATCCAGACCATTTCTAACAGATGTCTCACATCTTCACGGGCATCATGATATCTACATGTCCAAGGTTTCAGCATTGTTTGGGAACACAGAATTCATTGTTTGGGAGCACAAAATTCATCTACCCTATAAAATAGACACTTGTAACCTGTTCCCTGGCCTGACTGTTGTAGTTTTGGTAGTCCATTACTGTGTGGGTCTGCCTACACTCCTTATTTATTTGCATAACACTAAACAGCATGCTAAAGGTTTTGTAGACAGATAAGAGAAGATAGGCCTTGCCTTACAGATCTTATCTAAAAGTATATAGAAATGAAAGGATGGAGCATGGGAATAGGATATAAGAAAAAGCAAAGAGGTTATATTGTGACATTGTGCACACTATTGGTCCACCCACACCCATAACATTTCCTGGAGCCATGATTTTATCAGTGCATACTGAGAAAGCTGAGTAGCTGTTCCATATTTCTTCATCTGCAGGTGGCAGGGGCAAATGATTGCCTGTTTTGAAGGTGCTATGAATAATATTATTTAAACTAAAGGCTGTGGGAGTACAGTTGGCAGCAGTGGCAGTGAAAGGCGCCAGATTGACAGCCCTAGACTCTAAGGAATGTTTTGATGTTTTCCTGTAGAAGGAAGTTGGAGTTATGGCAAGAGGATTGGGAAACCTGGTTACACTGATATAATTAGAGTGTGCTGTCCACATAGCAGCAATTACAATTTGCTTACAGGCTGATCGTTATGCTACAGCTCTGATAATGAATGAGGTCAAAACACAATTTGCCTAGTAATTTTAGGAATCATGTGATATTCTAACCGTGCTGAAGTCCATGGAAGTTTTGCCATAGACTTTGAAGGGGTCAGCATCTCACCCTATGTGTTAACCATCTGATAGTAAGTACAGAGTCACCTGTTTTGCAACCCTCTTAAAATCTCAGTAAACGTTTCTAATTGAGGTGGGCTTAATAGTATAAATTTGCTAACATGGTTCTTGGGTTGAGGGAAAAAAAACTCCATGAGCACAACAGTTAGAAAAATTGCTAGAGGTGTACTAAAAACCTCAATGTCTAAACAAGGCTGCCTCTAGTATGGGAATACTGGCAAAACTCCTGGGCCCAAGGAGCAGGTCTGTATACTTGGAAATAACTTTGATTTCAAAAAATTAATTCTACTAGTTGAGTAGTCCCATAAATTAATGCAGTCTTAGGAAATGTGATGTTTGCCTGTAGTTTATAAATATAAAGAGCATTAACTCCTCATGATTTATGGTTATAAGTGAAATCTGAGATTCTATTGCTAATCTAGGGAACTGTTCAGTGGCATGTGAAGTGACTATCAATACCATCAAGAAGGCATTCAAGGTCAGGTATTCAGAATGTCCAAATTATCCTGGTGCTTTCTCTGTCTCTAAGGTGAGAATGAAGAAGCAGATGTGTCTCATGATTCTGAAAATGATCACAAGGGCCCTGTGGTAGCAGTGGATGCCTGCAAGACTCTCTCTCTCTTTCTAAGCTGTGGGTAGGTGAAGCACTGAACATCGTCGTCTTATTTATATGGTAATCAGATTTTGTGCAGGGTGGAAGCTCAAGTACATACATGTGAAAAATATAAAACCTATCATTTGGCTGAGAAGACATTTCATATTCTTAAAGCTGGTTCAATGGGTTTTCCATACAATTAACTCAAGCTTGGTAACATCACTTTGGTATTGGTATCGCTGTAAAATTATACATGAATAGAGTCTTTCCCAAGAGAGATTCTGGGAATGCCACTTAGGGAAATAATGGACAAAGTCATCCCCATTTTCGATGCAGTGAGTATGTGGGAAATATCAATATACTGTGGCAGTATGGAAACAATGTGAGAATGGGATTTCAGACATAAGCAAAGTACACCTAGCCCTCGAAGCATGAATGTAATTCATGCTATGAAAACTGTAAGGCAGAAATTCGTAAGTCAAAAATTAAATTCCTATTAATTTCAATGTAAAAATTGACTGGTTCCCAACTCCCAGAAAAAATTATGCAATATTTTTTCCACATATGTTACAATGCTATACAATCATAAATATAAAACTGTATTACTTTATTACTTTTTTATGACATTTATTATCGCTAGTCAGTTCTCAGATAGTGGTGAAGAAGATGGTGTTGACAAGAGTTCCATGGGATCCTCTGCATCATCTTCAGAAGACGGTTCCATAGTGACTTCAACCTCATAATTGGGGTTTTATTTTCAGCTTTTGAGGTTGAGGATTAAGGATCAGCTGACAGTATTGAGTGTTTAGGCAGAGGTGATGAAGTTGATGGTTGAAATAATGATAGAATTGAAGTTTGTACTGCAGCCCTCTCTTTCCTGTTTTACACCACCTCATAGCATTGAATGGCTTCATGAATTTCTTGTTTGTATGCTGAACTCCTTTCTAAGTCTGAGTCATTGTCATCAAGAATTTGTGTACCTGCCTCCAATGCACTGAAGAAGTTTGAGAGTGTTTTAGTGTCCAGCTTTTTTTGTTGTTCATCCTCCTTTTCTCATAACCTTTCTGCATCCAGCTAAATTACTTCTTCATTAGTCAGTTCTTCACTGTCTGACAATAACAGGTCTTGAACATCATCTGTGCCTACATCGTTGAATCCTGCGTGAGTTGCCACTTGCACAATAGTCTTCTGAATGTATTTTACTTCACCCTCAACATCATGGAAATCATGAACATATTTCGGCAATAGCTTTTTCCAAACATCATTCAGGATACTTTGAGTAACTTTATTCCATGCAGTTGTGATATTTTCTATTGCCATCATGATGTGGTAATTCTTCCACAACTGCTTAATTGTTGGTTTGTCTTCTCCATCTGATGCAGATATGAGATACTTCATCATCAGTTGCAGATAGTAAACTTTAAATGTAGCAATGATGCCTTGATCCATTGGCTGAAGGATGGAAGTGGTATTTGGGGGCAAAAAAAAAAAGCTCAAATGTTATTGCCGTAGTCTTTGACATTGAGAGGGTGAAGGGGAACATTATTGAGTATCAGCAGATATTTACTATGTAGATTATTTTCAGCACAATATTTAGAGAGAAATGATGAAAGGTAGCTTGTTATGTAATCAGCAAAAATCTGCTTTGTCACCCATGTCTTTTGACTAGAATGCCATACCATGATGCCTTGTTTAAACCTTTAAGTACTCTCAGATTTTCTGAATGGCAAACAAGGAGGGGCTTCGGTTTCATGTCTTCTTCTAAATTTCCACCAAGAAGTAATGTCAGTCGATTCTCTGAGGCCTTGAAACCTGTTGCTTTTGTTTTATCCCTTGAAATAAAGATTCAAGAAGGCATTCTTTTCCAGAAAAGCCCCGTTTCATCAACATTAAAGATTTGTTTTGGAAAATATCCACCTTCATCAATTATTCATTGCAATGCAGCTGGGAAAATATTAGCCGCCTGCACATCATCAGATGCTGCTTCACCTGCAACATGCAGACTATGATAATGTGAATGCAATTTAGGGCACTCAAACCAACTGTGACTTACTTTGAAAGTTACTGTGGTGGCCTCAACTTGCCTCTCTTCCTTAGCTTTCTTCTTCAGGTCTTCAAACAAAAACATGGCTTTCTCCATTATGAAGAAGCTCAAAGACATGCTGAGTTCATTATGGCTGTCGATCCAATGTATTAAAAGTCTTTCGAGTTCACACATTATTGCATCCCTTTGTTATTCAATGCAACAAGCTCTACCAAAATAAGTTTCTACCATTTCTTTTATTTCTTCTGTCTGCAGGAAGATCGTACACACTATCTATGCTACCAAGTTCATTTCCAAACATATGTCTTTCAATCACTGGCCCTCTTCAATTCTTTTAATAACTTCAAGTTTGGTAGCCATGGATATTGCTTTCCTTGGTTTCTTGGCCACAGTAACACGGGCTGAAGAAACTTCTTCACGTTTAGAACCCATGATGATCAAAAATAACAAAGATATTTGAAGAACAATATCAGTCACAGTCAAGATGATGTGAACACAAGGAAGTACATGAACCATCTGGGAAGAGCAAGTGGCAGAGGAAAGTGCATAAGCCTGCGCATGTGTACTGCTTTATTTTTCAGTCAGCTCCACTTCCCTCCCCTTGCCATGGCTCCCAGGGCTGGGACAGAGGGGCTTTACACCCCGGCTGCTGCGGTTCTCCATCTCAGCCAGCTCCTCAGGGCTGGAACTGCTGGCAGAGCTGGATCGGGGCTGGAGTTGCCAATGGAGTTCCATGCCCCAACGGCTCCCAACCCTGGTGCTGCTTGGGTGTTCACCAGTCCCAGCTGGGTCAGGGGCTGGTGTGGCTGGTGGAGCTCCACCCAATAGCAGATCCTAGCCCTGGCGCTGCCGTAGTTATCATCTTCTTCTTTGGACTGCTTGGATGCTGGTTCATTCTTCATTATAGTGAAAATTATGTTTGTAAATTGAAAAATCAGCATAAATTTACTTGGTTCATTCTAGCAAAAAATTTGTAAATTGGAAGTTTGTAAATCGAGGGATATGTGTAGTCAAAGGAAGCATCTGAATATTCCCTTATACTTTGTCAATGGAAATTTACTTTTGCAAGCTAAGCAATTGTTAAAAAGAAATAAAATATAAAGACATTGCACAAGTATCAGTGGGTTTCAGTTTAGTTCCTACTGGCCAACATAAACCCTGCCTTTACAATTAGTAATTAATTAGAATCTTTGGCAATTTTAGAAGAGACTTCAAAAGGCTGTCAGTGAATGCAGAGATAGAAAAATTCTTCCTTCTCCAACAGGCAAATTCTTCAGAACAGGAATGAGGTTTACCATGTGGGCCATAGTGAGAAGAGTTTGCAAGGCAGCTACCCGTGTTACACAGCTATTGTATGGTTATGCAGTTGCCTTCAGACTTCAGAACATTCTGTCATCTGGAGGAAATTCTCCATCCAAAAAAATCTGTTGGAATTAAATCCATTTTCAGAAATGGAGGAAGGGTTTATTCCCTCATTAACTCACTGTACTGTCTTTAATGCTGTCGATGTTATACTAAGTAAATTCTTTAACTGCATAAAAGACTTTATCACAGAATGTAGCTCCTTCCTGACCTCTCAAAGTCTTTACTTTTGTAGCATTAATTTAATTACTGTTAGTTAAAGAAATCCATTTGGTTGTGACTGGAATAAAAATACCAGATAACCCAGAATACCCTTCCTTATGGGTTCTCACTGAACCCAAAGGGTAAAATTCTTCTCTGACAGAAATCCACATGAAACCTATGCACCTCTTATGTCCCACTTAAACTCTATTTTCATGATTTAGTGGGATGAAGTGTTGCATAAACCTCATACAGACCATCTGTACAAGGCAGGAATTTGCCCACAGAGGATTACTAAAATCACTATTAAGATTGTTTGACAAGATCGTTCTGGTGCCTTTACTTTCCAGTGCTGACTACATGGTGAAACTCTGGGATATTCATAAAAATTTGCTGGCTGACATCCTGCTTGATAGCACTCTCAGCTCTGCTTGTTTCCTGAATGATGCTGGAGATATTTTAGTGGCTTTCAAAAATGATCTTTACATCTTGGCTCACAATAAGGTACTGGGTATTTCACTGAAAGATACAGATGTCTCTGGAATCTCAGCAACAGGTATGGCATCAGACAATCTTATGTGGATACATTTAATTTTGTCTTAGGAATCAGTTAATTTTTGACCATCTGTTATGATTTTCAGTGACTGCAAAATACATTACATCATATTGGCTGTGAACAGTGCTTTAACAAAAGGGGTCGTCATAAACTGATGACAATTTAAATCCCAACAAAACAAAACAGCAGAAATGTAGCGCTTTAAAGACTAACAAAATTATTTATTCAGTGATGAACTTTTGTGGGACAAACCCCCTTCACCAGAGCAATACCATTTCCAGTACAGACTGACATCAATAAATACAGTCTTCATAATTGTGAAAATTATGTTTTGTAAATTGAAAAATCAGCATAAATTTACTTGGTTCTTTCTAGCAAAAATTTGTAAATAGGAAGTTTGTTAGTCTTTAAGTGCTACATTTCTGCTGATTTGTTTTGTTAGAATACAGACTAACATGGTTACATCTCTGTTACTATTCAATGTAGTAGATTCGAATCTAACTTTCGTTACTTTATTAGGCATTGCTCTCCCTCATGTGCCCTTATTTCACAGTTTATATCTAGATTAGAGCAATCTGTTGACAGACGTTTCTGTAAGAAAGTTTCTTCCAACAAAACTTCTGTTGAGAGATCACATCCAGGCCACAAAACGAATCAATCACTCTTTCGATATACTCTATAAATAGAGAGCGGACAGAGTGTCCAGCCCCCTGGAATCACAGCAGATAGGGTTGCAGGTCACCATTGCCTTACGGAATCCCTGGCAAGATGCTCCCTTAAATGGTCCCACCGGACACCCCTCCCTGCCCCTGCTGCAGGCTTGCCTTCCTCCTCAAGGGACAGCACAGCTGCTAGCGCAGGGCTTCAGCTGTTCCTGGGAGACACGGATCTTTCCAGAGAGCCACTGTGCCAGAGCAGCCCCCAGGCTTGTGCTGGCCCCAGACAGAGGTGCTTCAGCACCTGCTGACGGCTGTTCTCCTCTTCCTCATGGAAAGTGAAGCAGACACCACCTTTGAGGACCTGACTTCTTCTAAAAAAGAAAATTATGAAGAACGTATTTTTCTAAATGGTAAACAATCTTCATCATTTAGACCTAGACTTGACTTTCATAAAATCAATAATTTTACAATTCTTAATATTATTTGAAATGTTGTCATGATTTTTTTCCATATTTAAAAAAATACCCTTTTTTTTTTTTTTACTTTAAACATTAAAGCAATTACAATTTGCTGTTCTAACATTGTTCTAGTTAAGCACAAAAACCAGAAATGAATCCAAAAAAAATTCGGTCTGTGTTCTCTATTTGAGCTGAATGAGCTCAAAGAATGAGTGAATACAAAAAGGAAAAAAATACACTAAACATTAATTGTAAAAAGTGCATCCAATTTGTATGTTTTCATTTTTAAGTATTCTCAAGTGTAGTAACACAGATAAGGATATTTTAGTATTATATGTAATGTTTTGTCTTGGTAAGGTCCCTTTTAAATATATCTATACAAATACCAACTTTGGTATTTTAACATCTTCACCAGAGTCCTTCATTTATGAAAATCAAGCTTTAAATGACCAAAAGGATGGAAAAAGTGATATCTCCAAAGTCACTGACATGGACTCTTATCTGGTATGTTCTTAATTGCTTGAACCCTTACTGTTACCAAATATTTGAGGGAAACCAATTCTGAATGAGACATAGCACTCATAGACACAATAATTCCTGCCTCAGTTCCAGGGTTAATGCAGCTTCTTCTCTGACTTTCTTTAGTAGGAAGCTAAAGATATTATTTAAAACCCAGAGCTGGAAAATGGGTTTTCTAACAATTATTAGCACTTGAATGTGAATTTCCCAATTGACTGAGTATATTTCTGAACAGAACTCCCCTGCATGAACTATGTTTATTATCATTCATTAACTTGTTCACTTGTCTCCACTTTTAATTATCTGTACTTTCAGCTAACCTGAAAGTACTCCAAACTGATATGTGCTCTACCTATTAAATATATAATAGAAAATTTCAATATCAAATGAAATTTTTGCCAATTTTTTTCATTTTTTCAACTTACTGAGGAACTGATTTAAAATATTCAGTTATGAAATATTCATAATTTTTCATTGAACTTTGGAATGTTGGGAAAGATGAAAGTGAAATTTTCATGACTTTTGGAAAAAATGTTTTGGATTTTGTTTTTATTGTCCAACTGTAGTACACTGATATATATACCAATCACAGTTTCTTTATTCATTTGCTAGGATTTTTCTGAAAACTGGAGGTAAATTCTTATATGTATATTTTCACAGCACTATATGCTGGTGACTAGGACCTTACAAATTGTAAATTTTAAAATAACTGTCCAAAAAAATCCCATTCTGGCTCATAGTGGTACGGAAGAGAACATAACCACTTTTTCTGCAATTTAACAAAGTAGCAAGCATTCAGTTTTTTCTCTGCATTCTTTGTTAACATGTCATAATTATTGTCTCTTCCTAATACAAAAGACTTAGAGGCACAAAAAGAACTCTCCTAAGGGCATTTAGCTTTATGCACCACTTAAGCTTCCCTTAAACCTATGACTGGGGTATAGATAGGTCTTGTGCCAATATTTTTCTCTGGATAAGGGGTAAATTTCACCTATTTAGGATAAATTCTTCTTCCAGTAAAATTTCATATCTATGGACATTATACAGTGGTTTTGTGTGAGAAGGGTGATAATGTGATGACTAGAAAACCATGAATATGAGTATCACCAAAATGGACCCCTCACCAAACTATGTGTATGTATATTGGAGTAACATGTTCCTCATTGATTTATGATCACTGGGCCTCAATATTTTCTCATTCCTGTAGGTGCCTTACAAGGGATTTACATTCACCAGTAACTTCACAACAGAATTGCTGGTTTCACCAATGGGTGGAGAAAAGGTTAGACTCACTAGAATAGTTAACTTTCTTTTAAATCTGAAAATGGTGTTGGAAATAAATACTTTTGAGCCATTTTGATCCCCTGAGGAAATGTATGCCTCTCCAGAGGCTCCTATTCACCATCATTTATGGCAGTAAAACTTAAGTCACACAGGGGTGTGAATAAGCCCACCCCCATGCACAAAGTGAATTACACCAGCCTAGGCACTATGTCTCCCACCAGCTTGGATTCCTCTTTTTGTGGATGTGTTTTTATTGTGCTGCAGGAGAGCAGACAGAGCATTTTCATCAGATGCTCTACAGCAGCGCTGCTATACTGCTTGTAATATAGCACCTGACATCCCAAAAGGGACACAGTCAGCCTAGTTAAGACACAAAATGGAAAGGAGGGTGTTTCCCTGAGTTGGTTGGGGAATTCATTAGTACAAGAATGTGAAACTGCAAATATTGCGTTCATTTAACATTTCATTCTTTGTACATCAAAGAAACGTTGCCATCCATGTATACTCTACTGTCATTCTCCAGCTGTCCTGGAAGTTGCCGTCAGCTCCTTCACAAATTTATTGTTCTCCCAGTATCTCTGCAACTTCACTGAAGATATTTGACTTCCTGTTTCAACCTGGAGCCCTCGACATAGAAGAGCGAGATAAGGCAGAACGTAAAGGAGTCTTTTTCCAGTTCTATGTTCCCTATGTTTCTATTTATTAAAAGTATACCAAAGTAAATTTGGATAGTGTCCTAAACATTGAACCAGATCCACTGCTGGTGTGAACTGATGCAGTTCTATTGATTTTTTTGGTGCTGAACTGATTTATACCAGTTGTAGACCAGATTTTCACAGTTCTCTGCAAACAATGGATCTGCTGTACACTCAAATTCCAGTTATATTCAAAGGGAGCTGCAGATGCTCACCGCTTCTGAAAATAGCTTGGGGGGAGATAAAACGCACTGACATCACCTGAACAGCTGCCTGTTATTAGACGTGGTACATTTTTCAAAGGCACGTGTCTGAATTCCTAAGTCTCATTTTCAGCGTGATTTAGGCACTTAGGAGTCCAGCTCCCATTGACTTTCACATACCCACAAATGGTAGTGCATGGACTAGTGTGCTCCCTGGTCACCCTCTCCTCCTGTAAAATCACCAGAATGAAGGGGAGTGGGCAGAAAGTTATCCCTTAATAGGAAAGTTGATGTTTGAAGAAGATAAGCTGACTAAATAGTTGACACTGAGTTGGCTGGGGAGTGAAGCCCATTTAGAGGAGAAAGCTTGTGTGTGAACCAAGGAGGAAATGTAGGGGAGCACTAGAGGCTCTCAAGTGCATTGATTAAGCACTCTGTCTTCTGAAATATTGATTCTTAAACATCCTGAGATCCCTCCTTTTTCTACCCTGTTTTCCAGGCTGTCAGAAAGCTTCCTCACAACGTTCTCTTAAAATGCATCATAGCAAAGGGTATAACTAAAGCAATCATTAATCTTTCCTCACAGTATCTGAAAGAATGATCCTGACTGATGATATGAAATATTTGCCTGGCCCCAGACCTGCACAAGCTGTGGATCTGGAAATACCTAAATTTGGAATCTCCCCGTGTTCTTCTCCACGCACTGTATGTTCAGAGGCCCAGCCTGAGGAAGAGGTTTGTATGAAACCATTTCATGCTGCTGTACAGAGTTCAGTAATACGTCACGTGTGGCTACCTTCAGCATAACACCTACCTTTTTCAATGTGGAAGGCAGAAATGCTGATGACTCAAGCATATTTTGGCAGCCTCATTTTGAGTTCCCATCTCAGATACCTTGATTAACTTCAGGCCTTCTTACACACAGCCTGCATACTTGGAGTTCACAATAAATTTATCATAATTCTGTTTTATTATGCTGACACCTGCTGGAAGAACTCTGAGCACAAGTAAATTCTCTGCTTGAGAATTTAGCATGGCTTGCTTTCAACAAGAATGCCTATTACTGCTTTATACATTGCTATCACAGAAAATGATTTGGGAATGTTTCTGTTGTAATCCCTGGTATTACTTTTCTTATGCAGGATAGAGTTTAATAACATAAACATATTTTTTTCTTCTTCACAGTGGTGGTATGAAACCATGAAACTGACTCTTTCACCAAATTAAAATCAGGACAGTTGATACTGTTCAAATTTTGAAAGAGAATGTAATTAAGGACATAGAGGTGAATGGTAATTGCTATACAACACAACTCTCTAGGGTAATTGTGTTAGTCTGTATCTGCAAAAAAAGGAGGGACTCGTGTAACAAGCATCTGATGCAGTGGTTTTCACCCAAGAAAGCTTGTGCTCGAATGAATCTGTTAGTTTTTAAGGTGCCTGTTTTTGTAAAATATCGGGTGGCTGTAAAAAAGGTAGCTCAGGCAAGACAAACCTGATCTCCTTCCTTGAGAAGATAACTGAATTTTTAAAGGAAATGTAGAAGATCTAATGTACCTGGATCACAGGAAAACATTTGATGCAGTTCTCCATGGGAAGTTATCACTTACATAGAGAAGATAGGCATAAATATGAGCACTGAATGATGGATAAGAGATTGTTTAAAGGGGAGGCTGCCACTGGCCATGCTGAAAGATGAACTGTCAGGCTAGAGAGAGGTTGTGATTGTACCTCCTCAGGCATTGGTATTGGGGCCAATCTTATTTAACACTTTCATTTCTGATCTTAGCACCAAAAGGGGAAATGTGCTAATAAAATTTGCAGATGACACAATGTTGGAAGACATTGCCAATACAGAGGAGCACTGGAATATCCTTCAGGAAAATGTGGATGACCTTGTTAACTGGAGTAATAGAAATCGGATGAACTTGATAATGAAAGGTCACGCATTTAGAGACAAACAACAAGAATTTTTGCTATAAACTGTGGATTTATTGATTTGAAGTGGCAAAGGGGGAGAAAGACCTATGTATATTGATTGATGGCTCATACTTATCTTGCAGTCAATGTGATGTGCATATGAAAAAGGCTAATACAGAACTAGGACACATCAGGTAAGGTATTTCTAGTAGAGAAAGGGAAGTGTTAGTAGCATTATACAAGGCACTACTGAGACCTCATCCGGAATATCATGTACGGTGTTGGTCTTCCGTATTTAAGGATGATTAATTCAAACTGCAATAGGTGCAAAAAAGGGCCACTACAAAGAGCCGAGGTATGGAAAACCTCCCTTATGAGAGGAGATTCAAAGAGCTTGGCTTTGATACAGTTAACCCAATCAAAAGAGGGCTGCTGGGAGGTATTATTGCTCTTTGTTACTATATCGGAGAGATAAATACCAAGGAGCGAGAGGAGTTACTTAAGTTAAGCCCCAATGTGGGCATAAGAACACATGGCTATCAACAAGTTGAGGCTTGAACTTAGGCAAAGGTTTCAAAACCTTTGAGGAATGAAGTTCTGGAACAGCCTTTCAAGGGACAAAAAACCTAACAGTCCTCAAGACTGAGCTTAGTAAGTTTATGGTGGTATGATGGGACTGCCCATGATGGCATGTGGCCCGCCAGTGACTACCAGCAGCAAAAATCCTCAACTGATGGAGATGGGACACTTAAGCTAAGTCTGCACTAGAGCACTCATTTGAAAGAGGTCAAAAGACAGTAGTCAAAATATGCCCTTTCAAAGAGGAGCATCTACACACAGGCTGGGGCTGGCACCATTGACAAGCGCCGTCAAAAGGGCCATGCACCACATTGAAAGGAGCCATCCAGAAAGAGAGCGTCCACATATACTCACACCCACTTCCAGAAGAATAGGGCAGGAAACACCACGGGCAGGTTTGCAGGGCAGCCAAGCTCTTCTGGGGTCCCAGCAAGTCACTCCTTTAAAGGGCCCCTCCCCAACACCCTCAGCCTGCATAGCACGAAGCCTGCAGAGCTGCCACAAACCCCACAGATGCATTGCGGCCAAGAAGACCATGGAGCAGTAGCCGCTGGAAACCCTGCTGGCTGCCGCCAATGGAATGGGCAGCCTGCTGGCCGCCCTGCAGCTCCTGGCAGTCCTCCCACTCCAGGGACAGAAGGAGACAGCCCAGACCATGGGGTCCTCTGGACCGTGCCCCCTCCAGGTGCTACGCTGGCTCTGGAGCTACCCCACCAACTCCAAGTGGTGGGAGCAAGTGGTCATGGGGCAGTGGGACAATGATCAGGTGGCTCCAGAATTTCAGGATGAGGCGGCAGACCTTCCTGGAGCTGTGCTAGTGGCTGCCCCTGCCCTGAGACACCAGGACACCTAGATGCAGCATGCCCTCCCCGTTGAGAAGAGGGTCGCAATAGCTGTCTGGAAGCTGGCCACTCCAGATATCTACCACCCCATGGGACACCAATTCGGTGTGGGCAAAGCCACAGTTGGGACCATCATGATGGAGGTATTTGCCTGCGCACACACCTGTTGAGGGGGCAGGGACTTGGGCTGAGGGCCTGGGGGGGCCGGGAGAACCCTGCACACCCTCACGGGTGCCTATGTCCCCTCCCTGCAGGTGGTCCATGTACTAAACGCCATGCTCCTCCAGAGGGCCATCCGCATCAGGGACCTGGACACAGCCATCATGGGCTTCAGCACACTGGGGTTCCTGAACTGCTTCAGGGACCTCAACAGGATCCACGTACCTATTCACACCCAGGAGCACAGCGGAGGGTGATTCATTAACCAGAAGGGCTGCCGTTCCATGGTCCTACTGTCCATGGTGGACGGCCGGGATCAGTTCCAGGCCATATATGTGAGCTGGCCCGGCTGCACCCATGATGTGTGAGTCTTCCGCCACTCGGGTCTGTGCACCCAGCTGGAGGCGGGGACCTACATCCCCCAGCGGGGTCACCACCATGCGCCTCTGCCTGGTGACTGACACAGCATACCTGCTCCAGCCCTGGCTTATGCGGTCCTATATGGGCCACCTCACCCCCAGCCAGGAACACTTTAACGGCCAGCTCAACCACACCTGCCAGCTGATTGAGTGCACCTGTGGCCTCTTGAAGGTGTGGTTGCATTGCCTCCTGGCCTGCTTGGATGTGGGCATCCTCAATGTCTCCCAGGTGGTGGGCGCCTGCTGCACTCTACATAACACTGGGGAGAGTAAGGGGAAGGCCTTCACGCAGGGGTGGGCAGTTGAGGCTGGCACAGGCTACCCCCAGCCGGCCACTGCCCCTAGCCACCAGGCCCACCAGGATGGGCTCAGGCTCCAGGAGGCCCTGCAATGGTACTTCGACCAGGGACCCAGTGAGCGCTGCTCTGGCCACTCTGGCAGGCCCCCTGTGCACCCCCCCACTTCTTGCGCACACATGCCCACCTCCCGCACACACCCCTCCCCCAAGCACATGGCATGCAGTTGTTTGGGGAAAAATAAAACCATGTATTAGAAACTACAAAAAGTATGGCTAATACTTATTTTTCTCTACAGAGGACAGTGGGACAACTATATACAGGAGGGGGGATAACTATATATGGGGTGGGCTAGCTATTTATAGAGCGAGGGGGACCTAGGTTGCCCAGGATGTGGGCCATCACTCCAGGGTGGGGGTGGAGGGCTGCGACCCCTGCCGGTTCCAGGTCCCCAGCACCCCCTTGTCCAGGGTCCCCGGCAAGGCTGGGTGGTGTGAGGAGTAAATTTCCCACAGGCTGCCCAGTGCCAGGTGGCCTCCCGCTCCTCATAATGAAGGTGCTGCTCCACCAGCTTCACATGGCGCCAGATGGAGGCGGCGAGGTGGGGGTCCTCCGCCGGCCACCTATGGCTCCACCTTGATCAGGTCCATCCTGGCACTGGGGGTTGCTCCAGCTGGTTGCTCTCCCTCACTTCCGGGGGGCTGTCTGGGACAATCGATGGGGCAGGGCTGTCCCAGCTCTCAGATGGTGTGGCTGCGGAAATGGGGGAAGAGAGGAACAGGCTGTGAGTACTGACCCCTGCCCGTGGCTCCTGGCCCCCGTCCCCCTGTGGGCACTGGGTCTCCATCCCCATCCCCATCCCCTATCACCCATCTGTGGCTACAATGGCTCTGTGGGCATCCCCTTTGTGCAGTCTGCCCCTGCTCCCCGACCCTGGTGGTGCAGGGCTGGCTGATGGTCCTTACTCCTGCTCCTCTCCCAGCTGGGACTCCTAAGCCAAGTGCCTAGGATGGCCAGCAGGGAGGAGGTGTTCTAGGGGCCCAGGATGGTTCTAAGCTCCTTATACCAGGGGCACAAAGTGGAGGCAGCTCCTGACCAGCTGGCCAAGTCCCAAGCCTGGGTGTAGCCCTGCCACAGCTCCTTGACCTTACTCCTGCCTTGGTCCGGAGTGCGGAAAGGGTGACCCCCCCGCAGGTACACAGGCCCTCAGCCAGCTGGGCAAAAGCGTCCTCATTCTGTTGCTTCATGTCCATGAACTGGAGCACCTCCTCCTCCTGCCAGAGCCCCAGCAAGTCCCGGGGCTCATGCTCCAGCCAGGAGGGGACGTGCTTCCCTCCCCCACAGCTGGACCCTTAGGAGCCCTGGGTGTGCTCGGAGGAAGGGTCCTAGGGCTTCTGACCTGCCCGGGTGCTGGCCATGGCCATCTGGCAGCTACTTAGGGCGTCACCGAGGTGTGCAGGGGCAGCACGTGCAAGGGCTGCTGCCTGCACACTCTCAGATTCCTGCAGTCTTTACGAGCCGCTTCTTGCACAGACCGTAGAGTCCTGCAGGTGCTGGACAACACGTCTCTGCCTAACAGCTGATCACCGCCATGGCAGACCCCGATCTTTCAAAAAAGTGGGATGCGGAGTGTCTACACATGTCCTTTTTCGAAAAAAGACGTCGAAAGGGCGGCCTCTTCCTCTTTTCTGTTTGGAAGAGTGGTTTCGATTCTGTGGTGCCTATTGTCAATTTCATAGTCGAAAGAGCATGCACTGCTCCGAAGTGGGGCCTGCTCTTTCGAAAGAATTGCCTAGTGTAGATGCAGCTTAGATGGGGACAGTTCTGAGTTACTCCAGAGAATTCTTCCCCAAGTGTCTGGCTGGTGAGTCTTGCCCATATTCTCCGGGTCTAATTGCTCACTGTATTTGGGGTTGAGAAGGCATTTTCCCCTGGGTTAGATGGTTCGGGTGGAAGAAGTTGTCTTCCTCTGTTGCCTGGTCACTCGCAGGTTTAAACTCAGGTAAATCCTCTGTAACTTGAAGAATTTAAGCCATGATTTGAGGACTTCATTAACTCAGCTAGAGGAATGGGTGGGTGTGGTTCTGTGACCAGCAGTGTGCAAGTGATCAGACTAGATCATCATGATGGATCCTTCTGACCTTGAAGCAAGGGACCCTTCTGACCTTAAAGTGTATAAGTCATTAATAGAACAGTAGATTTTACAAGGAGCATCCCAGAGAGTTGTGGAAAGTCTGCCAAAGGGTGTTTTAATGGAATATTGCTCTAATTGCCTGGACTTCATATAACAGTTTTTGGTTTGCTTATTTTGCTGTCCTTGTGCATAGGAACTCCTGACAGTGAGATCCACAGAGGTGGAGATCACAGAATACAGAAGGCAAGCTCCACAATGTGGTAGTGAGAGAAGAATTTTGCATATAATCAGTGCCAACTGGATTTGCCATGTTGCAAGCTGATAGTTTTAAAAATAAGGCATTTGTTGTTTGGTTTTTTCTTTTTATATAGGTATTTTCTCCCCCCAGTAACCAACATTTGCCTGGTTTATTTTTGTTCAGGTTGCTGAAACTGAGAGTGAATCCCCTGACACAGAATCACTGTGGCAAATCTCAAGCACTGAAGAGCACCAAATCAGTGAAGAAACAGACCAGGAGAGAACAAATCTTCATACAGAGGGAAATTTCTGTTTTGACAAAACTCATACCTTACAAATGAAGAGAAAAATGGGTATTAAACATATTTTATTGTTGGCTTTTACTGTACATCATAGTTCTGTATAGATATTTCACCAAGGCTTGAGCCTACATTCATTGAAATCTGTGGGGAAACTCATAGGGACTGTAATAGATCAGGACTGGGGCCTGTTTTCTGGTTCTGCCACTAATTTCCCTGATAGCCATGGCCAAGTCACTTAATCTGTACCTCTAACTTTTCTGTCTGTAAAATGGATACATAATCCTTACCTGAAGTGTTATTCAGATAAATAAATTCATGTTGGTTGTGTTTTCATATCTGATGGAAGATGCTACAAAAGGGAAAATTATTATACTCACAAGTAATTACTTGATTAAAGATGGAGCATAAGCATTGTTCAAATTTTGTTTGCTTTACTCGTGCAAGAACTGCCTTCAGTGGGAGTATGTACATGAGTAGGGAACATGATTTTCCCTGTATTTGAAAAATGCCTTCTAGCTCTGTTATTCACTCAGCAGTTGTAGCCTTGTTGGTCCCAGCATATGAGAGAGATAGGTGGGTAATGTAATATATTTTATTGGACCAACTTCTGTTGGTGAGAGAGAAGCCTTTGAGCTTATACACAGCTCCTCTTCAGCACGCAGTGCACAGTTAAGCTGTGCTTTCTTTATTCTGATACACACAATTATGCCCACACTGACAGTTTTCACAGAAACAAGTCACATTATCTGTTCTTGTTGTCTCTGTTCTGAAGGTTCTGAAAAAAGGAAGAAAAAAACTTCAATGAGAGAGAGCTTACCATCCAGCAAAGAAAAGGTATCCTCCCTCACCATAAGTGCTACAGGTGGTATTAGTAGGGCATTCACAATGACTCATATTGAAAACATTGATTACTATTTCTGAAGAATTTTTTATTACATTTGTACAACAATCCTAAAATTGGTAGCTGAGATACTTTAATGTTAAGTGCTGTAGAAAAGTTCAGGAGGAAATTAATAATTCAGTACTCAGCGTAGGGTTTGAACTGTGTGTAGAAAATTAGTCCTAGTGCCATACATTAAACAGTAAGGAGAACATAAAATATTAAATAACTGCTCAGGAAGTGAGAACTGTGAGTTCTGTGCGCTATATGAGCCAGCAATCTGATGGCAAAAATAGCATAGTATGTAATCATGCTATTAAAGATTGTATTGTAAGGCAAATACACAAAGAAGCCAGATAGGGCTGCACGGACAACCTTAATTTTGGTACTTTCTAACTTTGAGTGCTTGCCCTTTCAACATTGATGATCTTTTAACATAGTTTGTTGACTATAATAGACTCTAGATGTGGTCAGATCACAAAATTCCAAATTCAGATCTGGATTTTGAGCATCCCTAAAAACTGAAGGATTCAGCTCTCAGGTTATGATTGGGCCTATCTTTAATAAAACCCCATAGTAATTAAATATGATTCTATAAAAATATATTTTAAAATATATTTCTAGCTATTTAACAGAGCTTTTCCCTACTTGCTCAGTTTGCTGTTCCATGGTATGTTCTTAAACTTGTCTTATTTTAATTATGATTTAGAAATGTATACCAAAGAAGCTAACCAGTTCAGACAGTGCAGGTCTGAGAAAGATGCACACACCAAAACATAAAAGGTTGTCCTCAGAGATGCAGGTACCTGTTGTTGCAAACATAGGTGCTCTCCCAAAAATGTTACCAGATTATCTCAGCTGCTGTTGGATGGCAGCAGAGAGAGTTTGGTGATACATTTAGATTCCAGTCTTGCAGGGGAAGAATTGTATTCATCCAGAAAACTCATGATATTAATAGTACATAGAAGCCTCCTTTAAATCAGTGATTCTATAAGATGATACCTCAGAAGAGAATCAAGTTTTCCTTCTGAGGCACCTAAGTACAAACCTTATGTCAGATTTATTAACACATTAATGTTTTATGTGAAAAAACATTCTGTAGATTTTTCCAGAATTGACCATGCCAGTAGAATTAGGGAGCGGGGAAAAATTCTGTAGCTCGTACTAACAAACTCGTCAGATTGACAGTGCAAGTCCCATATTCAAAATGGAGTAGTACCTGCTTGAACCTGTAGTCTCCACAGAGCTCACTTCCCCTGTATTAATTGTAAGACATGTACAATCTGCCCCCCACTTAATACACGTTAGTTATTTTGATAAGGCTCTTGTGGCCTAAGCTGGATAAAATTTAGCTAAACTACTTACTGTATTCTATCTCCCTGCTTGTTTATTAAAAAAATGTTAAATTATCTTTTACTCAGAATGGCAGGATGGCTAGAGACCTCAAGACTGTCTCTCAACCCCACTCAACTATTCCCACAGGTAAGGCCAGCTATTCCAACTTTATTATACATTTGCGCCGGAAATGATGGGCATTAACATTCCCTCTTTCACAAAGTGATTTCACCAACATTTTTAGTAGTGCATAAAATAGCTCATGATGACCCTTAAGGGAATTAAAAATGTTTTATAATTAAATAGAAAGTATAAATGGTTGAATATCATCATACTTTGTAAGATTATAGGCCTATAAAACTGGAGACTTATACCTCATCCAGTGAAGCAAGTTATATGGTTGAATACACATTGATTTATTTGCACATTTTATTTTTAGTCCCCATACCAAATACCTACCGTCCCTGGCATTTCTTTTGTTCCCGATGTCAGCTGGAGCCCTGAGCCCCTTTGTATTGCCACCAGAGCACTGGAGTGCCACTCGGCATGGCTCTGATTGCTAGGAGGGGTCTTGTCATGGTCTGGGCTGTGGTAAGAGCTGACTGCTCATGGTCACTCCCCTTCCACCCAAGGCCACATCCCTTCTGGGGCATACACAGCTACCCTCATCCCTCAACACACCTTTCCCTAGGTGACTGCAGTGCCTGTCTGCCCTCCTGCCCTGGAGTTTCTCCTTATCCTTTTTCCTTCTTTGATTTTCCTTATCCCCTCACAGTGTCTTCCTGATGATAGCAAGCAAGCCTAAAATATGGCCCTCAACTGTCCACAGTCATAGAAATATGGCAAGAGTGAATGACTGCATAACTCCACTCTATAGCTCATATTTTCCAGGCTATAGTCTTGAGTGAGTTGGAAAATATGCTGTAGGCAGGATCTCTATAGTTAGTCTCTTAGAACTCCTTGGCATTTCTTTGATTAAGTGTTTATCTGCACAGGAAAATTAATCTGGAATAAAATAGAGTCTGGACTGTGGATTAACTATTCTTGATTTACTATATTTGTAGATGCTCTTATTGCAGAATAGGATTTCCTTATTCAGAATTAGCCCAATGTTTTTTTATGAATAGATCCTCTTAATCCATTTCAGAATCTAATTTTATTCAAAATAAAAAGCTCTTGTTCCAGAATAAGAGTGTCCACATAGGGAATTAACCTGGAATTCTTATTACAGGATAACTCCTCATGTAAATAATCTTTTAGAGTTCTAGGACAATCCTTCAAGAGCTCTACCCATAGTGATACAGCCTAGAGCACTTTCTCCATGTAGTTCCACTGCCAAATATCAGCAGTTTCCTGACAAATCTGGGAGACATAAAAACTCTCTATCCCTAGTCAGTGCTATAATGGAAGTGGGATGGGTTAGTGTTACAATCAATCTCTGTAGTTCTAACAGCTAAAGAAGGGCCTCCATTAGCTCGGGTGTCAGGGACCTGTGCTTTTGAAGCAGGAAAATCTGTGTTATGGTTTCTCCACTGTTGCTGAGAAGTTCTGAATGACCAGTGCAATCTAGTGACAGCCATGAAGTATGCGTGTGGGTTTTAAGGCTTGGCTTGACAAAGCCTCAGCTGGGATGATTTAGGTGGGGTTGGTCCTGCTTCAAGGCCTCCCGAGCTCTCTTCTAGTGCTAATATTCTATGATTCTGTGTGGCAACTGTGAAATTCTAAAGGGCCTCAGATTTGTTGAAACATGATGTATTCTTTCTGGATTTCTCTTGGTTGTCTCCAGCACGGTTGCCTGGTAGATAAATGGATGAGAATTTAATCACCAGTACTTAGTAAATTTGCCACTCTGTATTTTAGCTGTTCCATTGACCCAGAATGATTAGTGCTTTAGACTTTGCTGTTCCAAAAGCAGTATTAATTCTTCAGCTGAACATTTGTCAAAACATTTTGACTTTGCAATGTCCTTTACTGACCTAAAGAGGGAGCACAGGCCTTGCCTGTTTTAAAACTTTTGTTCTAAAATCTAAAACACAAACCTTTCTATATTACTGATCCTAGGGGCTCGCTGATGCTGAACACTAGCCAGAAAGCACATTATATTCATGGGGATAAAACAGAGCTAGACTGGAGATTAGATTTACAAATATTTATATTACAGAAAAAACTCAGGTATTTGGCAACAACCTATTTCAATTCAGAAATGAAGCTTGAACCAATGGGTCCTTCACTGTTTGTGTTCCTGTGACCGCTCTATTAGCTAAGATCCTTGGATGAATTGGTTGTACATTCTCTTTCAAGAAACCAGGCCATTGTATTCCTCAAGGGTTGGAATTAGAAGAGAAATAGGAGGTCAAATTAGAATAGAATTGAGCAGAGGCCAAAAATCACATTCAGCTCTATTTGCCTTCATTCCTGAAATTGGGGTGGGAGTGGGAGAAAGTAGTCAGGTCATGAAATTCAAACCTTGTAGCTGAATAGTTCCCATCACAAAAGACCTTATATTTTTATGTTACCAGTAAGAGCCTGGCAGCAGAAAGTGAGAGAACTGGGTTTGATGTGTGGGCAGATTCAGAGCTTATTTACAACAGCATCAGTTCAGAGTAACTCCATGGATTTGAGCTTAATAGAATTACTCTGGGTTTTACTCATTTATCTAACATCAGAGTCTGGCCATCAGTCTCTTCATAGGGTGTGCAGCAAAAGTAGCTGTCTTATCTTTCAGGGTGAAGGCAGAAAGCAGGGGTGTACCGCTCACCAACTGCTGGTTCAGTTTAGTCAGTTTAATAGAACTGCAAAGAAAGCTCTGATTCTGCTAGGTCCATATACTGAAAGTTATTATATGATAGAGGAAAAATAAGGCCTTTATGAAGAAACCTGTGTCTCTTTGCCCCCACTGGGATACAACGCAATGGCTACAGCTACACTAGCAATTTTTTTAGACAAAACTAACCACATCCACACACAAAATATATTTTGTTGACACAAAATACAAAACTCAGCACTTCCACTGACAACCTTCTGCCTCTCCAGATGAGGAAGAGCACCTTTTGTTGACAGAATCTGTTGACAAAAAAGCTGTTTGGGCAATCTGGGGGGGCTTCCATCAACAGACAAGTTTTCTAGGACACTGTGCAGCCATGTCTGCTGTGCCTCCGGTTGGCTGTTTTGTCAAGAGAGTGGCTGGGCAATCTGGCAGCTCTGACAGAAACATCTGTGGGCAGATGCTTCTAGTGTAGCTGTAGCCAATGAGAGAGACAGTGGCTAAAATAGCTGGTATCCACGTGGCATAGTGCTTTTGAGATTGGAGATATAGTGCAAAGGCATTTCCCTTTGTATTTTAAACATGAGATTTGAAATACTTTGTCTTATTCTGATAATTACATCCCATTTAAGTTCTGATATATCTAATGGACTGTCTACTTCTCAGAGGTAGGCATGTCTCTATTCCTTTGTTTGGCTGACATGCTAGAAACCAGCACAAACTTCTCCACAAAATTAGCACTCTGAGAAGGGAAATAACGGTTACTGCTGTGATGTCACTGCTACCAATGATGTAAAAGCAGGCCACTTTCCTCAAGTTTGACAACCTAGTGTTTAGGTACAGTATGTAAAGTACCCATCTAAGTCAGGTAAGGTCCTTCATTCCCCATCCTACTTTTAATTATAAATTCTGTCATCCTCATTTCTTTTGTGAAAGCTACAAATCCAGTCAGGGTTCTGGCATGCTGGTCTCTGACGATATCAAATGTTCTAAGAATTCTTATTCAAAGGCAGCTCATGAAAGCACCTCAGGGAACACTTTATCCTCTGTGTTTAAAAGGACATGAAAGTACAAGAGCTCTCTTTATACTTGTGTAAAGCAGCTGGTTTATCTTTTCTCTGTAATAAATAATATAATTGCTGCCATCAGATACTGTTAATAGACTCCTTCCTGGACTAATGTTTTAAATTGTACAAATGCTTAAATGTTCTCTACCTATGACTCCTTTGTATTAATCCTCTTTTATCTCCTGAAGGTAGAGCTTCCAGTAATATCCTTCAAAGGGCTTCAGATCCCCAACTTGTCATCCCACTCCTTGTTTCTATATATACTGTTGCAAGCAGCAGACTAGTTTTCCTGGTTTAGCCAGTTGGCTAGCTAGAATCTCATGTTTGGAGGCATTCAAATGTAGAATCATAGAAATTTTTTATTAGAAAGGGACAGGATAGAATTGGTGCCAGGATGAAAAGTTTGGATCAGCATTTTCAAGTACACTGAAGTTTAGGGGTGTTTGAATCCAGATTTTTTATTTTAGTCCATTATAAAAATATGGATTGGTTACAAAATTCTTCCTTGTGTTTAGATTGAAATCCTAAATTCATTTATGGGACCCATCCCTATTTTTTGTTAACAAGAACAAAAATAACGTTTGTTTTATATGGCAAGTGCCCTCAGTGCTTTTGTTTCTAAAAAGTGAGGCCTGTATGTGCATTATCAGGAGTGACATACTGGGGAACATGAGACAGGAGGGCACAAATGCTATGATTGAAAAAATGAGCAAGTAACTTTGTAGCTGGGTGTTATAAAACTTTTGTTTTGTCTGATGCTTATTTATCTATTTTTTTCTCCTCTGTGACAGGAAAGAAAATGATTCCTACTCCTCTGCCTGAGGTATGTGATAAACAAGAGGGAAAAAAGATACACTGATCATTGGAAATACAGCCCAAGGGCTTTCATGGCCAGAATTTGATTACTTGAAAACATGGCTTGTGGTATTGCTGTTATGTGTGTTCAGATTTTTAAGACTCCCCAGAGTGTTTCCTCTTTGACTCCCTGAAGATTGTGTTTTCCCCAATTTAAAACCCATTTCCCCTAGGCAAGGATCTGTGCAATGCTAACCTTCTTCCTACTGACAAAGATTGAACTGATTCCCTGTGGAGTCCAGCAGAGCTCCAGCTTCACTGGTTGAAAGGGTTGTTGCAGAGGTGGTATGAATTAGCTTGTCACCTAGTTGCAAGATCATTCTGATTGTAGTGGATGTTACTGGTTCCAGAATCAGTAATTCATTTGATTAATAGCACTCTTTCTGCGTATCTGTAATAATCTATCCGGACATTTTTAATGGAAATAATGCAAGAATGGGGAGCTAATATTAATCAGAAAGGAACTCATTCAACCTCAAAATCAGGAGTTAAACATAATAAATATACCTAAGGGGGTGGGAGTGATGGAGTGATGATTATGCTTCTAACTTAGCACTCAAGAGAACAGGGTTCAGTTCTTTGCTGTACTGGAGAAAATACTTCTATGATTTTTGTCAAGCTACTTAAAATGTCAGTGGTTCAGTTCCCCAGCCCTAAAATGAGGACAGAGTTCTCACTTATCTCACAGAGATGTTGTGAGAAGAAATACATTAAAAAGTAGTAACAGAGAGTAAGCCGTGCTAGTCTATACACTATCAAAACAAAAAGCAGTCAAGTAGCACTTTAAAGACTAGTAAAATAATTTATTTGGTGAGCTTTCGTGGGACAGACCCACTTCTTCAGACCATATCCAGACCAGAACAGATCTTCCTTGCTTACTGTTTTTGGTTCTCTGTGTCTTAAACATTGAGTCTGTTCTGGTCTGGATATGGTCTGAAGAAGTGGGTCTGTCCCACGAAAGCTCACCTAATAAACTATTTTGCTAGTCTTTAAAGTGCTACTTGACTGCTTTTTGTTTTGATTAAAAAGTAGAGGTGCTTAGATACTACAGAGAGAAATACCTATGACAGGCAGTCTGCTCAAAAAGAGGGGAATCACATTGGCCATGTCTACTCTACAGTGATCTTTCGAAAGATGATCTTCCAGAAGATCTTCTTTCAAAAGAGTGTGTCCACACACAAAAAAGTGGATTGAAAAGTTGATCTGCTCTTTTGATAGAGAGTGTCCACACAGCCCCCACTCCTTTGAAAGAACAGGCCAGCGACTGAAAAGTGTAGCACCATGAGGACTGCTCTTTCCAAAAAAAGGACCTATGGAATATCTACACAAGCTTTTTTTCCCTAAACAAGTTTTCTAAAGGAGGCGCTTTTCCTGATCCAGGAGCAGAAGAGGCTTCCAGAAGAAAATCCACATTCTTTTGATTTCAACTCACAAGAGCACATTTTGTGTGTGGACACTTCACATGTTCTTTCAAAAAAGAGACGAATTTTCCAAAAGAACTTGGTAGTGCAGATGCGGCCATTGTGTGGAGAGCATCAACAGATATGGGTTCTTTCAGACCAAGAGAAGAATGAGCTAAAGCCCCTTTCGCCAGACTCCTTTGAGTTCAAGTCTGGTGGCTATTAACAAAAAGAACTCTTTTGGTTTCAACTACAGTTGCGGCTCAACATTTGTCAGGGTTCTGTGTTCAGAACCCTTGCGAATGTTGATTTTCATGAATCCGGGGATGGTGAGGGCTCAGAGCCCCAGGGAAGTGGCAGCTGCCAGTGCTCCTGCCCTGGAGCCCTGGGGAAAAGGCGGCAGCTGGGCCCTCATGCCTGGGGCCCTGGGAAAGTGGCAGCCACTGGTGTTCCCTGCCCCAGAGTCCCAGGAAGCAGCAGCTTTTGGCGCTCCCCACAGGAGCCCCGGGAAGCGGCGGCTTCTGAATAATTGAATTTGCAAACATTACGATCGCAAATGTGGGGACCTTAATGTATTACAGCAGTGCTTGCAGTTTCTGCAGCACTTCCACATTGCAATTTAAAGTTGAGCTGAAATTTCTTTTTTTATTTTAAATATCAAAATGATTTGGAATTTCAAAATGATAAATAGATTAATTAAAAAAAAAAACAAACAAAACTCTTGTTGAAAGCTGCCAGTTCTGAGTTTGAGATTCTGAACATGCAGAGTTAGAAATGATGGTGTTACCAAAACCTAACTGTGTGAGAAAGGCAGCTCTTAGCTCTGGTTTGAGTGCTATTGATTCCGTCATGAGTTCTGTGTGAAAGACAGACCTCTGATCTCAGGTCTTGGCAAGTTAAGCCATTCAGTTCGTTTTCAGAACCGTACTGCTCTGAAACTTTGCTTTTTTATCATTAAGGTAGGATTATTTCTGTTTTCTGCAGTTTGTGAGCAATTGTTGCTTCTATCAGTCAATGGAGAAGTTTCTCCCTGTGCCCAGTGTGCAAGTACTCTTAATGATATATGCAATAAACACCTGAGTACTGCACATACTCTGCACATGCTGCCTGTGGCTGACGTGTCAGGGAACTAAGACCTCCTTGATATTCTGATGACTACACACCATTTAAGTGCCCAGTGCAGGGAGCTTTTGGGAAATGCAGTACAGAACCTTTCCCTTTTAGATCACCAGGTTTCTAGTTAAGGCGCATTAGCAGGGAGTATTGAAGGGAAAGATTGCCTCGATGCTTATGTTGTACTTGCCCTTTGCAGAGAGGTAAGGTTTCCAGCATGGTCAAAATGGTACCTTTCAGGAGCTCCTGCTTATGTGGATATTCCCAGCTGGATTTAAAGAAGTGATTATTTCTTTTCAATAATAACTGAGGTCATTTGATCATAATGATGTAGAGCAGAAGAATTAGGAAGTAGGGATTTGAACTCAGGTTTAGGGTCTTTTGTATTGGAGCCACATGTTCCTGTTCCTAATTCCCCATACACACAATAATATAGCATTATAAGCATGTATATGTCATGTGTGCTAAAAAACAATTTGCCACAGAGACCAGAAAGCTCAAGTGTTCTTAGCAGCAGTGAGGTTAAAGGATATGACAAACTTTTTCTCTTAGTATAAGCCTAACTTACAACCTAGTTGCATCTCAGCTGTGTTCTACCACTAAGGCAAACCAGGGAAAGGATCTGGCATCGAAGATGGGAGCACACCTGGTATTTCAAACAGGAAAAATTGTAGCTGTGTGTGTTAACTGCATCCGATAAACTGTCTGCTGTTACTCAAAGCCCCATGTTGTGGGTTGTCACTGACCAGCAGACTGTGAGTGGAGAAAGGAGAGTTGGCTTTTATATATATATATATATATACATATATATATATACTTCCCTGAAGACATAATTTAGGTGGACAATTATATAGAGAAGGGGGGATGTGATGCAGCCAAAGAGTGAGTGAACAAAGAACTTGTTAGTGCCAGAATTTATGCCCATTGTTCTTTTTGCATGTTGTAGGGTTTTATTTGAGAAGGGAATTTACTTAAGAGGATAAAGATTTTCACTCATCTAGCCTGGTATCAGTTATGGAAAAAGGGCTCTCTTTAGGGTAAATATGGCTAAGTACTGAGCACCCCCTGGAAACTGATAAGCACCCACGCTTCCCTGACAGTTCAATAGGCGTGGAGGAGGTTCAGCCCCGTGCAAGTTTGGACACTTTGAATTTAATCTGTTGTTTTATCTAATGTTGTCTCTCTGTTTTAGGCCCTGGCACCAGCTGAGAAAAGGTATGTGTAGCAGAATGATTAAATCATCCATTTTCCAATAATCAAAGGCATGCTGTTTCTGCTAACCAAGAATGTGGTTTCTTTGATCAGACATCTAGCCAGATTCAGGATTTCTTTGGGTTTTGCATTTCTTAGAAGGACACTGAAGGTAAACTAGATATGGTTAAGGCTGGTTCTGCTCTCCTATAGATCTAGGGCTAGATGTTATCTCATTCATATTCCTTTTCATGCTTCAGCAGACAGCAAATAAACTGTGCAGTCTGATTTCATTCCCTAAAGAAAATTGTTCGTATTGTGACAGTGTTCCAAAGCATTTCACACCAACATCCTTATTCTGTGTATGAATTAGGGACATATTGTACTTATGGCATACATTTGCATTATGAACTCCAGGAGATAAGAGGCCTCCAATATTTGTACTAGCAGGATGATCGTGGGAAGCAGTGGGGCCTGTTCTGAAACAGAGGTGCTATGATTGGGCCTAGTTCTTACCCTGTCCTCTTGGGCTAGGCACAGCCTAATCTGTGTGGGGCATGTTTCCCCTCTTCCTGGGAACATACTGGTTTTAATTTTGTTTGTGGGCACACATGTTCTGGTCACTTGCCTGGGTTTTTGCCTTTGTCCTAATAAGCTATCATTGTATTGAAACACAGGGAAATCCCATTCTTGAGGACTTCTACCTTGCCCTGTCAAGTCATTTAAATGGTACATAGATGGTGAGTTAATTGAGACTGGTGTGCTCACTGTGATGAATGGAAGGAATAGCAAATCTGAGCAGCTACAAAACTATCTTCTAGATTTGATTTTGCAGCTCCAAAGTACAGTCTGATCAGTGAAAAAATGATGAAGAACAATAGCTTTCCCTTAGACCATCATGCTTATGGAACTGGGGAATAATGTTGCCCTTAATGGCCAACCTAAGGGAGCAGAGATTTTCTTCTGAATATTTAAAGGTTGGATAGTGTTTTTTCAAACAGAGGGATTCATACTTTTAACCAAGGCCAGGTGTTTAGCTTTGGCCAAAGGAGTAATAGGGGCTCACCTGATTTGCTGTACAGGAGCTAATCACAACCACCCTAATTTTTCCTATGGAGGGACACTCAGAGACTATAATTTCCAGCATGCAATGTTCCATGGTCATAGGCCTGAAAATGAAAATGACTCTATGGCCTGCTGGCTAGGGAACTCACTTAGGAAGTAGGCTACCCAAGGTTGAAACCCTGTGCCAATGACTAATTAGTTATTTGTGGAATGACAGCTTCAGCAGGGAAAGTTGAGAGTTCTGCCCTGAATGCTGCATTGTGCAGTAACTTTGGTTTTGTTCTACAATGTGTGAGACCCAAGTTCAAATTCTTTTTCCTATCAGGCAGAAGGGGGACTCAATCCATGCCTCCAACATCCCAGGTGAGTACCCTAGCCACTGGACTAATGGTTATAAGAGAGGCAGATGAAATTAAACAAACTGCCATTTATTCACCCAGATCTAGTCAAGACACAGCTTACAGAGTTGTTTTCATGTACATTCACATTGTAAAACAACTTTGTGGACTTTAGTCTAGATGTACATATTGTCAGCTAACAAATTAAAACAAACAAACAAACAAATCCAGCAAAGAGCCAGTCTTCAAACCAAGTGTATTCAAAATACTGTCAACAGCTTATTATTTCCATTAAGCAAGATTAAATAGTTATGCTAGTCACTCTCTATTTTAAAATGCTACTGCAGAATTTACAATCTTACTCTAATTTTCCTTTTCTCTGTTGAATGTGGTCATAAGGAATGGGATGCAGTGATGCTATAAGAAAACCCGGCTAAACAAAACATCTTCGGAGCCATTTTGCACTTGGAGACCCAGCTTTTCAGTGTGAAATTTATGCTACAGCTTTTTTCACCATCACCCCTCTCCACTCCACAACAAGAGAGCCAGCCTCTCTCCCCACCAGAACTCAGCAGCTGATCTTTTGTGTTTGAAAAGCACCATTTCCCTGGTTGAAACTTATCTTTGTGTAGTTTTACAGTCTCACTTTTGATTCTGATATGGATGGCCCTTATTTAGACACCACATATTTAATCAGTAGCCAAAGAAACAAGAAAAAACCAGCACATGGATTAAAGTTTTAAGTGTGCTCTATCAGAGAGATGTCTCTGTTAGAGGTAGTAAAACTTTTAGCAATAAAGACCAGAATGACTTCATGTGAATGACAAATGTTATGCTGTTCTGCATTGGTTCTCTCTCTGGGTGACTCCTCAATCAAACTTACTTCTTTTGCAAGTCAAAAGATGATTTTTCTAAGTCCTTACTCCATACCCTGAGGATCTGATAGCCGAGCTTTTATCTGCTTCTTATATCATCTCTTGATATAACATCTTGCAATCAACACATAATTGATCATTTAGCTGATAATCTGTAAAGGAGGATGTAAATTAGCTTCCCTAGCTCCATAGGTTCAGCACCACTAACAGGAGCACTTGCACTATGAAGAACCAGCTGTGTTTAGTGCCAGTTACTCCGTTCGCTTGTTTCCAAAATGCTCCTTCTGAGCATGCTTATCACCCTACAAACCTGAAAAGTTTATTGAGTGACAATGTTCCCAGCTGCTTGAATCAGATGGTAACAGTGGTGACTGTGTGTATACAAAGTTGACAAATAATGCAGGGCAGCATTGAGAGCAAGGGAGCTGGAAATGAAAACAGCTTTTGTTTAACCTTTTTAAAGGTTTGATCTGCTGGTTCTGCCACTGAATTGCTATTTGCATCAGCCACAGTGACACCTTTGAACAAGACCTTGGTAGATGATCAGATTTTATTTTAATCACTTTAACACCCAGTCTTCATTCCCAAAATCTATCAGCCAGACACTATTTGCTGGGGTATAAATGGTCTGAGAATCCCTGGCTCAGTTAAATGCTAATGAAGTTTAAGGGCAGTTTGGAGGAGCAGAGTTGTAAAGAATGGCCTGTCCATCTCATGAGCTTACAGTAGTACTGCCTCAATTGATATTGTGCAACTAGAAAGAGGCAGCAACTTTGGAAATTAGCAAATTTAAAAGGTGAGTGTCTCTAACATAAACCGTCGTGTGCTGTTGTTTTCAGTAACTGAAGCATCTGCCATTCCAAAATGAACGCAGATAAACAGAGAGGGATCCTTACAAGAAAGAAACAATTAGGCTTATTTTAGTAGAGAAGTAAAAACTAACTAAAATCTTTTTTCAAAGAACATTTCTTTTTAGATCATTCTGATTCCATCAATTTTGTAAACAAAATCACTCCAAATATACTATCTAGGTTTCTAAATTGAAAAATAATTTTTGGCATCTCAACTGAATTCATGCTGAATATTTCTCCTTAGGACCTTTCTGAGAGAGCAGACTTATCAACTGAAAGATGGTAACAATATGACCTGGAATGATAAAGCCCTAATAAGGTGCAGTATTTTGAACTTTAGGACATTTTACAGAATGTAACACTGCTTCTGTTTAGGTTGCAATACCCAGAATATGCTAAACAAAACAGATTCCCTACTTCAAAGAGCTTCTGCTTAATATTAATGCTAAAATGAAGAGGTTTTTGTTGAATACCACAGAGCTCTGAGGCCAGCAGTGAGGTTAATAAAATAATTTGTCCATTTGTGACCAAATTTATTTTCATAGCTGCCAAAGTTCATCCTTTTCGGGATATGGGGCCAGTCACAAAGCAGAATCCTCCAGGAAATACAGGAAAGCCTTGTTTTACTCTAGCATCAGAGACTTTCAAACCAGCTTACATGCACCGTTGATGTTGCAGCACCCTGTGAGACAGGCCAGCACTATTTTCCCTGTTTGGGGAACCTGAGGTACAGATTTTTAAATTTTCGAAAATGGCCTTTAATTTTGGGTGCTCAGTGTCTGGCGCCTGACTTTCAGAGATGCTGAGCTCCCAGAACTTCTGCTGGCACCAAAGAGGGCTGCAGTTGTTTTGCTTGGCACAAATTACATTCTCCTTTTGCAAAATGTGCCCTGAGTGATTTGCCAAAATCACATCATGATTCTGTGGCAGAGCTGACAGTACACCCTCAGCTCTTCTAGCCCCAGACTTGGGCAACAAGACCCACCCTCCTTGACCAAAGCCAACTGATAGAGGAACATCTAGCCTCTCACACTTCATTTTTGTGTTGTAGGTGTAGCAGAAGCAGAAAGGGAAATAGCTGTCTTGGAGGAAGGTCCTGTCACAGTGGCTGTAAGGAGAGTGAAATTTTCTAGTCTAATGCTAGCTCATTGTCATTATGAACAAAGATGGATGAATGGAAAAGATAAGATGAGGTGTACAACGACTTTCCGTCTAATCTTTTCCATCCATGTGTGGATTTTTCCATCGTGTGCAGAATAATTTTATGTGCACTGAGGAATGTAGGAATGTGGACCACCAACAGAAACAAAAAACCTAGCTGGGTAACATTTTAATCTCTCCTGAGTGGCCACATAAGTGCACAGCTAACAGGAACATTGGTGTACAAGCACAGTAGGTGAAAACCATGGCTATAGTTACACTGGCGAGTTTTGCTGACAAAACCCTGGTTTTGTTGACCAAACTGGTAGAATGTCCATACACAAAATCTGTTTTGTCAACAGTTTGTCGACAAAACTCAGCACTTTCATTGTGAGGCATAATGCTGCTGTCAACAAAAAAGCTGTGAGAACACTCTGGTTGGGGGGAGCTTCTCTCAACAGACAGGGCATCCAGAACAGTAGGCTGCTCTGTCTGCTGTGCTTCCGGGTGCCTGTTTTGTCAAGAGAGCAGCTGGACAGTCCAGCTGTTCAGTCAACAGAGTGGAGCACTCTTCCAATTGACTTTTCTGTGTGGATGTGCACTGTCGACAGAAGTTTTGTCGGGAAATCTCTTCCAACAGTGACTTCTGTCGACAGAGCACTGTAGCGTAACCATAGCCTATATGTCTCTGTCTTATCTCCAGATTAGAGACTTGGAAAAGAAAAGAAAATGAAAGGACTGAACATGCAAAGAAGAAGCGAGCAATACTAGAACTCCAGAAACTGCAGCATCTCCAGTTTCCAACAAGCCACTGGTGTTGTACACAACCAGCCACTTCTCAGCAATGTAAGGCTCTTTATTCCCATAACATGTAATATTTACACATGGGGCAAGGGGTAAGTAGGGAAAGAATTTGTTAATAAGGAGAAATCAATCCCCACAAGATGTCTGTTTTCACAGATATGTCTCTAATTGAAACAAATAGGGTTAAGCATTGTATTTATGGCTTCATGCACTTGTATTCTTATAGTCAGAGCATGACCCTACAAAACATACCGTGAGAGCATGGGTGAATTTTTTTTAAGCCTAACCTAACTGCTTGAAAATCTTCATTCCAAATGTATTATTTGTAAAATAACTGCCTAGACCTAGCCCCGAGTTTCTATAAGGCTGAAGTTCGCAGAGTTACTGTGCACAGCCAGCTCTAGATTCACATTTATGAAAGTCATTTGGGCGTGTGAGAAGGTTTGAAGTGTAGGAGGGGAGTCCATTCTGGAGCACTTGTTGCTAGCGAGTGTAGAAAGAATTTATTGGAAAAGGATAATGTTGGGATCCTTTATCATGAAGGTAGATATCCACATGACACCTCCCACTATGCTTCACTTAAGCTGTCTACACTTGCCCCCTACTTTGAAGGAGGCATGGTAGTCAGCCTGATGGGAGGTTCCTAATGAAGTGCTGCAATGCATATGCAGCACTTCATCAGGTTAATTCTCCCCCACAGGAACTTCAAAGTGCCTTTACTCCAGGGCACTTTGAAGCAGTGTGGGCACTTCGAAGTGCTGGCATGCCATGTAGCTGCAGGCACTTCAAAGTTTGACAGTTCAAAGTTGCCCCAGAGGAGAATTAGCCTAATGAAGTGCTGCATATTCATCACAGCACTTTACTAGTAATCTCCCATCAACCTGATTACCATGCCTCCTTTGTGCCTCCGTCTCATCAGAGATAATGTTCCTAACAGCTTTTTTATGGAAGAACAGCCGTGAAAGAGAAGGGATTGCTTTGAAGACTTGGGTAGCAGATTGGCTGCCTTGCAAATTTGAATGAAACAATGGGTTCAATAGATCAGTACACCAGGACACCCCTGTAAAACTGGGACACTCATTCCCTATATTATTAGAGATCTACACTTCCTCACAGTTCAGAGATGTTGCCCCATTGCTGAGTAAACCCTAAATTGCAACATTCATCTCTGAATGTTTGGGCAGTGGTCTTAGATCAGACTTTCCTGTCTGAACCCATCTTTGCTATTTACATTGTGCCCTTCAGGATCAGAAACCATGCTGATCTTTTTCTAGAAAGACATGAAGATAACTTCCATATACAAAAAATATTTTTCCTGTGTTCATTGTTTTATCTTACTTCTTTCAAACTGCGTCTGATTCTCCCTCACTTCTTGTGATCACCTGCAAAAAATGTGCATATCTCCAGGCACAGAAATAAAGCTGTCATCATTCTGAGCTGCTGCTAAAATGTAGGTCCACTCAGTTATATTTTTCCCCATTGTACTGGGTAGGACAGCAATACAGTTACAAGTTGACACACACCCTTTCCTTTTTCCTAGTACTTGAGTTATTTTTACTACTGTACAGGCTGACGACATAGCTCATTACAAAGGAAAATAAGTTGTTTCTTTTCTTCTGTGGTGAAAAGCGCGTTCTAAATATTTTTTTGGTGGTGAGCTTCTGATTCAGACATTTTGTGCAGCAGCTCCTTTGGACAGCTGATTTATTGTCTAGACAGCTTTAATACATTCCGTTTAGAAGAGCACTGTAGTAGCAAAAGGTTGGCACATGTTTGCCTACCATAAAGATACTTTTAAATAAAAATATTTGATTCTGAGTATTCAAATGATCTCAGTTGTCCTGAAACAAAGATGACAACATACAACTGCCAGCCCAGAGAGCTAAGTTCCTTATCCCAGACATTTAGCATTTGCTGGGTCCCTTGTCACAGACACATACCATTATTCTTCCACTCTGCTTTTGCTATTAAGCTCAATTAGTGTGTTGAAATATACAAGAGAATTCTGCTCTGCGAAGTGCTCCAAGAACTCTTGAATGCTGTGTTTTAATAATCTACCTATTCATATGAAGACACCCAGCAACAGGCAGAACAGAGAGAAGTATGTTGGCCAACCAAAACACAGCTGGTGTATTTCATCTGAAGCCTGCCAGCCTTTCAGCTGACACTTTAAAGGATTAAGCTAAATCTGCTGTATGCAAGGCTTATATCACCTTGTTCCAGAACAGTTTTACCATCATTCTCTGTGTTTTTCCCTCCTTCTCTTTATCCCCTGTGGTTTTGGAAATAGTACTAGAAGAAATGTAATAAATCTTCTAAAATGACATGCAAAACTGTATTAAACTTGTCTGGTTCTGTTACGTGCTCAAAATACAGGTCAGGATCATGCCATAAAGAGTTCAATTTAGAATTCACAAAGCTTGTGAATGAACCTAGGCTGATTTATGATTTCACATCAAAACCTGGTGAATGTACAATTTTGCCTGGCTTCAACATGGGAATAAGTGAAACTAAGTTTTAATGTGAATTGTTGGTTTTCTTTGAACCCCAAACTCAACTCTAAATCTGGGGCATGGGAGCAATTGTTAATGCACATGGGTTTTAAAACCCAAGAAATGTTGAGCGAGTTTCTGTAGATTGAAACAGCTGAGTTCTACTCTCTTTCTTAATCTGTGCCATATAAAAATCAGGTCATGGAGTTAGAAGAAAATATCCGCTATTGCCCAAAAACTCATTGCTTGGTTTATTTGGTGAGGGTGTCGCTTCCAAGGCTAACTTTTAAGTATGTGGGTTATAAGTAAGTTCTGCTTTTAGAATGGAGCAAATCCTGGCAGAGCAGAGGGTCTGTCTGTAGTTCTGTAATTACTGTACAAAGCATGGGTTTGGATCTGTAATTGCTTGCATGTCCCAGAACTTTTAAAATTACCACTGGTGGATGAATCAGTAGAATAAATTCCTAGATTAACTGCTGGGGCACAGAAAAAAACCTTGGTTTGTTGGTTTTATAAATATAATTATCTGTTATTTCTACAGTATTGCTCTTTTATAATTATGTTTTATTTCTGCCATAGATGTGCATGGTGCTTTACAGTTAAATGATGAAGCAGCTCACTGCTCCTTCTAGTTTACAATCTAAAGGACACATTCTACAAACCCTGTCTTATTTGAGTAGTTTCGTTGGCATGAATAGAGCTAGTCACATTGGCCCAGATTTTTTAAGACATTTAGAAACTGCGGTGCTCAGCGTTTTGATCATTTTCAAAAGGGATTTAGACATTGGCAGCCATTCAATGGGCTTTAGGATCTGAAGTGTCCAATATCCCTTTTGAAAATCAGAGTTAGGGTCCTAAATCAGTTAGGCATTGCAACACTGAGTTCAGCAATGACTGAATATTTGGAAAAATCTGGGTCATAAGGACTACTAATATCATGAGGCTTTTCTGGGATCAAAGACTGTAAGCTATGGATTTTAAAAAACAGCAAAACATTGACTGACTCATCCTTAAAAACTTAATTACCTGTTTTATGCATGCCCCAAAAAAATCCAAGTAAGATTATATAACAATAACAAGTTTTTATTCACAAAGGGACAGAACAAACAGACTTTCAACACCCCCGATGTTTTAGTCTGCAGACAGTCTTTGTGCTGTGTCAGAAAGTAGTAGTTAAAAGGGCATGGGCAACATAAAACTCATTTATTTGAATTCCTTACTTGTGTTATAGCACTATTTTAGATTATTTAGAGAAAAGAATTTTAAAAAATCAAATTCGTTTTGCATGCCATTTGTGCTAGTTTATTTCTTTGCACTCAGTTCAGTTTGAAGTGTGAAATTAGGTTGGTTAGTTTCATTCTCATTTCTAGTCCGTCTCACTTTCTGTTTTCAAACAGTAGCACAGTGCTTTTGTTTTCTGTGTCTATGCTCAGACTTAAAAAAAACACACACACACTTCACCTTTGCTTGTACCTCTGCCCTTTTGTCTTCTCTCTGCTTACCATTACTACTGTATTATCAGGGGCATCATATGTAAGACATGGGAAGTAAGTGACCTACTCTATTCAGGACTGGTGAGGCCTCAGATGGAATGCTGTGTCCAGTTTTAGGCACCACACTTCAGCAAAAGATGTGGACAGACTGGACGGAGTCCAGAAGAGAGCAAAAAAGAGATAAAAGGTTTAGAAAACTTGACCTATGAGGAAAAGTTTGAAAAAAAACCCAAAACTGTGCATGCTTAGTCTTGAGAAAATCCAACTGAAGGGAAGATCTGATAAGTCTTCAGATATTTTAGGGTGTCTTAAAAGAGTGAGATCCATTGTTCTTCATGTCCACTGAAGGAAGAATCTGTAACAACTGCCCAGGTTAATAAACATACTTTGAAGCAAAGGAGATGTAGGTTAGCTATTAAGAAACACTTTTTAACCCTAGGGGTAGTTAGGAACTGGAACAGACTTCCAAAGGAAGGTGAGGAATTCTCATCATGGAAGGTGTTGAGAAACCAGTTGTACACACAGCTGTCAATCAAGGATGGTCTAGGTTTACTTGGTTCTGCCACAGCGCAAGCAACTGGGCTTGATGATTTCTGAAGATCCCTCCAGCCCTACTTTTCTGCAGTTCTGTGATTCTGTGAGCACACACGCAATCTAATATTATTTGCATGAATATTCACACAAAGTGCATTTAAATTTTGCACACTGGAATAATTGTTGATTGTTTTAAATTGGCAAAACCTGCACCAGAGCCATGAATCAGAGACAAGTAAAAGATCTGATTTCATGCTTTGCAAGTAGTACAGTGCAACCATTTGTACTTCGTCTGAACAAACAACTGTGGTGAAAATTACAAATCAATGAATGCAAGTTGCCTTGTATTTTATTTTGGATGTTTCACTGACACAACAGTTAGGGTTCCCCAAACTCATGGCCAGATTCCTTGCACAGAAGCAATGATATGAGGCACAGGGAGAGCTAACTGCCTCCTTCACAGCTAAAATCATAGACTCAGTTAGCTTTTGTGAATATGAATAGAAAAAAAGATGAATCTAGCCTCTGAAGCCTTCCAATAAATTTTTCAGTAGCCTGTTTTTTCTACAAACAATCCTTTGGGAAAGGTCTGGTTGATCTGGAAGTGAAAAGATTTAATGTTCCAATTTTTTTCCCACTCCTGTTTATTTGCTCCACTGGCCCAGTGATTTCTGCAATCTTTCTCCTTCTTAGAGACAGTATAACTAAGGAACAGAAGCAAAACAATTAAACTTTTGTGATTATGGGACTTTTATGACTGAGCGTGGCTCAGTGGAATATGACTTTCAATGAACTTTTTGCAATCAGCCCAGTGGAAAAACAAGACCACAACAAAATTTATGGTGTAAATATAAATGTGAGGGAATCATGATCTGCTTGTACATCTCCTCAAGCAGAAATCATTCTCTCAGCTCTATCCACAGCACCATTGTGGATGTAATTAATCAGAAAAATTAAAAGTATATTTACTGAGTTTTTAAAAAAAATAGTATCCATTAAATACCTACCACTAATGATAAATCGATAAATCCCTTCCTGGGTCTAAAGCTAGCTGAGAATTATTCTTAATAACTAGTCCAAACCATCTTATATCGAAAGTCTATTGAAAGCAGATGAGCTAATCAACAGCCTGATGACATCAAAAGAAAATATATACCCTGCACTGAAGGTTTAGTTCTGATTGTGACTTCAGTCATATATCTTCTGATGTAATTTCTCAGGCTCTTGACTGATTGGCTGCCATGTGTTGAATAGGCTGTATAAATGAATTAGCTGTAGCCATTATTTTGGTCCACCAGTGTGTGAAGGCCCTTTGGCCAAACCATCAATGCTGTGGGGATGGCAGCTCTTTCACATGGGCAAATAAAAACTGGGCTGAAGCTGTGTAGGTTTGTAAGATTTTGGGGCACTCAGGCTTGATTTGTAGCTTTTAAGGATGGTAGTTTTGCTGGTTTTTACCTCTCGTATTTAGAGACTGTTGTTGAAGAGGAAAGCACATACTTTCAGTGCAAAATAACATTTTTCTTACCATAGAAATGTAAAGTGTCTATGGCATTACGTATGCTAAAAATGTCCTTACTGACAGTTCCCAAGGGGCAGTGTCACAGGTCACTGTGATAAAAACACCTGAGTCAGTCTAGCCAATAATGAAATTTTACCTTTGGGAAATAGCAGGTACATAGGTGCAGGATGTGTCTTTCATTTAAGACCCTTCACTTTAAATTCTCTCTCAGCCCTGCTCCCTAGTAAATGGGTAAGTGGACTTCTTTCATAGAAGACAGAATACTACTTTTGCATTATTTCCTTTAGCTCAATTTATCGCTGTCTGCAGTTTTAAAGGAAATAGTTTGTCTCTTTCAGTCTCAGTCAATTTCAGTCTCCAAATAGTTCATAAACTCCAATGATGATTTATCAAACCAACTTCATACTCTTCCTTAATTAAGTATGGAGAATGGAGCAATCAAGGCAGTTATTTAGGTTAAGGATGTGTGTTTGAATAAAAAAACAAATGGCCAAAATCACGCCATAATTCACCCTCCCATAGATGCTGTGTTGCTGTTGTGATTCCTAATTTTTTTTTCAGAAATAAGGGTTCTTTCAAAATCAGAGTTTATTTTTGAAAAAGCCATGTCTACACTGCTTTTTTTCTTTAGAAAGAATCTCTTTTGAAAAGAGATCATGCCAATGAAGTGTGAGATATGTAAATCAGTGCCTCATTTGCATTTTTGATTTCCCTCATTTGCATTCCTCTTTCAAAAGAGGAATGCAAGTGTAGATATAGCCCGAGTGATTTACAGTTCCCCCAGTTGTTTGGAGCTTAGTGTCTCTCATATTCTCCAACAGAGAGACCCAGGCAGGTGAATTTCCGTAGTTTAGATAACTGAGTTCATTTCTATATATAAAAATACATTATGAGCCTTCTAGCTTTCTTTTCCCCTTTTCTAGATCAGAATTTGCAGATCCCTGAAAACCTCTTTGAGATGGAGTTTGCTGCTTGGATGCAGCCTCACAAGAAGTCTCATGTCCTTTGCTATCCAAGCATGGTGATGCAGGAGGCCCCCATCAACTTTTCCAAGGAGTTTCCTTACAGGTAAACAGAACACTCAGTACATTCAGCAAAATGGGCATTCTGTGCCAACTCGTTCTTCCTTTGCCAGTGAATAACTCAGCAGGAACCATTACAGTGTTACAGACTGAATGTAAAAAGTAAAGGCCTTTTCTGAGTTCCCTCGCTTTTTGACAGATTGATTAGAACGTGTGGGGAGCAGTGAAGCAGCAGCACCATTCTCTCAGCATTCAATGATTTTTTTGTTTGTTTGTTTTTAGGAAAAACAATTAGATGAGTTCTGGATGCAAGTCCCAGGGGTTGGAATGGTATATTTCAAGCACTAGGGAACTACTTTTTCCCTCTTCTGTATTTCCTTCTTCCAGTGAAGCCTCTGGTTTTAATGAGTGGTTCCTTTAAAACATCTTCTCACATCCAGTCCTCCTACAGGCATCCCCCTGCTGTGGGGAATTGGGCAGGAATCCCTCTGGAACTCAGCAGCATTGCACCTTGATCAGGAAAGGGGCAACTGCTGTGCACCATGAAGTATCGCCTTCCAGCACGGTCCCAATGCCAAGCACACTGCCTTTGCAGCACTATTTCCCTTTTGCTGGTTGTAGGAGAGACAGTCCAGTATGACAAGTGATCTAGGAGCTCTTGCAGGGCACTCCTTATTGTGGCACAAAAGTTTCACTGGGAGTTCTTCTCTACAAGAGGGGGAAGGAACAAGGGCTAGCTGCTAAAGAGGGGACTGGGAATCAGGACACCCAGGTTCTACCAGCCCCTCATCATATGGTCATGGGCAAGTCACTTCACCTCTGTGTATCAGCTGCCCAGTGTGTAAATGAGGGATAATGTTTATATTCTTCTCTGCCAAAGGAGGAAGATGCCCGTTCATTGCCATTTGGCTTCTCCTCCTCCCTCTCCAGGCATACCCTAAGATCAAGGATAGCATTCCAATGCACAGTGGGCTAAGCTGATGGAGACGGGGATTCCAGAATCCTGACCTCAGGTGTATATCTGGATTGAGAATTAAAATCCAATCCTCATAACATGAAACTGTGGGGACTGTTTCATATTCCAGTTACTTCCCTGTGTCTGATGCAACACCTTGGTTAAATCAAATGATAGTGCTTTTCACCCTTGCAGACAGAAGCCCTCTGACCAAAAGAGGCTCTGTTCCAGGAAACCCATAGAAACTACAAGGAATTTTATGTTTGGGGGTGGGAGGGAGCTACCCAATCTCATACAGATATTTGCACTGATTCCAAACATGGCATTCCAGCCCTGGACTTGAACCAGAGGATGCTTCTTCCGATTGCATTTCCACAGCAGAGCTCTGTCACTACATATTTCCAAGCAGCCAGTTACTCTGATCTGAGGAGAAGTTTAAATCTTCAGCCAACAGTTTTCCTTTTGAGATCAGTTGCTTAGGGGAGCAATGACTTCGGCTGAACTATTTCCAGCTAGACCCTGTATTTTTGGTTCTTAACTGTAACTTCATAACATGTATTTTCATCTTGATTTTTACTCTTCCCTTACCACCGTTATCTAAGATTAATCTGATGTGATATTTTAGGCTAGCTTGGGGACCAGTGACTACCCATGACCTGGATGCAAAACTGCATTGCCCAAGGACAAGTCTGGACTTACGTAAAGGCAAAGCAAACAGCTTCCTTGTAGATAGAAATCTGCAGCCAACAAGATCAATCCCTAGTAAGGGGTAAGTAGACAAGTCTCTGTCTCTGCCAGTCTGTGATGAGCAATGACTGTTGTTCTCCCATGTTTTTCCTACTCCCATCATGCTTCACTCACTGGCTATAGTCTGATATCATCATTACCTCAGTAAAAGTGTGTAGAGCAATCTCACTACTGGCAAAAATCCAAAGCTCACCCCAAATTTTATGTTATTTTATCTAAAAAATTCAGATTTCTCAGCAAAAACCAGAATTTCTGGGCAAATTCACAATCTCACTATAGGTGTGGTTGTAGCAACATAAAAAGCTGTACTTCCTAGCAGAAATTACATGTTTTTACAAAACAATCTCAGGGAGTTATTTTCTGGTGTCATGACATGCACTGGACATATGGAGCAGAGATGTGCAAAGCCCAAGTCAGGAAATCCCACGTTTGAACACTTTGACTCTTAGGGAAGAGAGCAAGACTGAGGAGAAGTAGGCAACAGCCCAGACTGTTGGACATGCAGGTGCCAGCTACCTGCACTTATGAACGATACAATGCGCACAGAACAAATGTGGCTGAGAAACACCCAGCAAGAAAAAAACTCTGATTGAGATATTGTCAAGAACATGTGGCTTGTATAGATGCCAGCTTGGAGTCTCCTGCGTAACACTTGCTGTGTCTGTTTGTAAAGCAGTGATGCAGAAGGCTGCCTTTGCCTAAAAGAGAGAATTTGCTTTTTTGGCTTGCTCTCTCCTTGACATTGAAGAAGCTCACTCTAGTGTAGTAAATGAAGTTGTTCTTTGATACTCATGGTGAACTATTAGTATAATTCTAGTATAACTGACTGGTGTTTTCAAGAGCCCTTGAGGCATGTGCATGGTGTTATGATTACAGAGCTAGCTGTATCACTCTGAGTGCACCTCCACAGATGGTGACCCTCAAGCTGTCACTTTCTGTGTGGTGAAACTGCATGATTCTCCTCTTCTTGCACCAGGTCCTGAGTTGCAGGCCTTTGTGTGCTAAACATAATTACCTCCACAGGACAGAGTTGGGTTCAGTATCCGCAGTTATGTTTCTCAGGAGCTGTGAGCAGTGGTATCTTGTTGGCCAGGCAACCTCTTCAAAATAAAATATCGTTAGGTCTTACCAGTGGTTACACCGCCTAGCTTAGGAGCACAGGCCTATGTACCTAATGCTTACCATCCCCTCTGATGTTAGCCAGGTTGCACTTACTTCTTCACAATTTCTTCACAGAGCCTCTCTTTGTGTCAGTGTCTTTCCCTGACAACTGATTCTTCTTTCTCTCCACAGATGGACTTTTTAATTGTTTTGCCTCCTTCTGATCTTAGTCTGCCAGCCCAGTGGAGTGGGCCCTTTGCAATTAAGAGCCCAATCATTACTTTCTTAATGATCCTTAGAGGCATTTTCTCTAGAAGCATCTTACCTCTAGTCACCATCTCATTTCCTGATTGCTTTTCCTAACTGTCCCTTTTGACTTAGCTCCATGTAGTCAATGAAAACCACCCTTACTGCAAATGCGTTTTCATAGAGCGTACATAAACTAATACAAAATGGCCCAAATCCTCCATACAAAGGACTTACAGCACTAGTATTTAGGGAGGTTGACATGTACCTTTACCTTAACAGCACTCGCCTAAAGACGACTCTGTCTTCTGTTTTTCTTTGCAGGAGGCACATCTTGGTGAATGCAGCAACTCCTTCAATATCATCTAACCTGCCTGTCAGCAGCCCATTGGAGAAGAGGTTGTTGAGTGTCCGATTCCCCAAACAAAAACAAAGGATGCTCCAGACTCTGCCCCACAATGTGCACAGGCAGTCTCAGCCTCCTGCATCAATGCGACAGCCTCTTGGTTTATGAAGGCATTTCCAGGGATGGCTAACAACATAACAAGACCACTTTTCTAGTCCTGCAGATCGCGTTTCGTAATGTAATTATTTTCAAGCTACATTGTTATCTTTAATCTTGTATTAATACTCCAAAATTGATACTTATTAGCAGTAAAGAGAGTATGCAATAAGCAATAATAGCCAAACGGGATCCTGTTTCTAGGTGTTAATTACCAGGTAGACTGAAAACCAGGGAGTAGGATTGTGGACAGCTTTTATGTCACAACTTATCTTTTCCAGTTTCATTACCAGAACAAAGCTCTCAGGGAAGTGCACTGACCTCTAGACCATTTCATGTCAACCTGGGACTGGGCTGAGCCTCCCAACAAACTGCATACTACTCTCCCAGAACCTGACTCATGAAGGCTGGTAAAGTCCACTAGGTCTTGCCTCCCTCCTTGAAGACTTCTACACTGAAATTTTCGTGTGGAGAGCCAGGGTGAACACAGCACTGAGGGATGTAAAACAGATTAACTGAAATTCTCCCCCCACCCACAAATTGGCTTCACTGAACAAAAACCAACAGGTTTTATGCAGGGTGGCCATGGTCAAACTGTTTTAACTGTGTGCCCAAACCCATGCTGTAGTGTTGGACTTCAGCAGTGGTAGCGGAATCCAGAAATATGTTTAAAACATGGTTTGGTACTGTGCACTCTACAATCTAATCCAGTTCCCTGGGTCTGTGAAAGACTATAAGGTAACAAACAAGTGAATTTATATAGGCTAGATAGGGGCATAGATTAATCCATGTGGTCGGTGTCAGAGATTCACAGGATCAGTGCTATGTCACCAGCTTTGGAAAGCCTTTGGAGGACTCCCTTCAATGTTGCAGCCCCACAAGGGATCTCACTTCTCCTTCAGCATAGACCATGAACTTTCAAAGATTGAATCTCTGGGGTTCAGCATTCCTGCTTCACCCACTGTGCTCCATTCAGCAAGTCCAACTGAGCTAGACAGTGGAGACCTGTATGCTATTCAGGGATTAATGCTCTTCACATACTGTTTGCAGGGGCACTCAAACAAAGTTTCCAAAATAGTAGGTAGGGTTTGTTAGGCTACATCTACACTATGAGATAAATTCAGATTTATTAAACTTGATTTTGTAACACTGGGTTTTATAAATTTGAATTTGAGTATACTCACCTCCCAACAAATTCCCCACAAAGTCAACTTATTGCTGCAACACACTATCACCAAACATCAACTGTTGCAGCAGTGCATTGTGGGAACCTATCCCACAGTTCCATCACCCCTGTAGCATTCTGGATATTTTTGCTATGAGATATGAGAAAAAAATATGCTGCTTCTCATACAAGTATGACCCTCCCACCAACAGCCTAGCTTCCACGTGGTGTGACAGGGCAGGGGCTGGCATCAGCATGGAAAAAAAAATCCAAGTGATCAGCTTGCAGAGGTAGAGACAGAACCATGAACTCCGTGTTGGGGCCATTTTTAATGGATAGATGCACTCAGAGCACTGATAGCAAAGAAAAAAAATGTTTCTGAGCCTCTCATACAAGCATGACCCCAAAGGCTAGCCACCACAGGCTTCCTGTTACCTAATTCCTGCGCACCTGGAGAGCAGTGGAGATGGCAGCGGCCAGAGTGGAGGACTAAGGGGCATTGTGGGATATATATGGAACACCTTTGGAGGCTAAGGAATTCGATTCAAAGACGTGGTGTTTCCACATTAGCCTTTATTTGAACTTTTAAATTCAAAGTTGATGCTACACCCACCTGCTTTTGGCAAAGTTATGATGTCTATCTTAGTGCTCCCTAAAATCGAACTAATGGTACTTACAGTGAAGACAGTGACATAGTAAAATCGAGATAACTGCCTTCAATTCAAATTTATCATGTAGTGTAGACGTAGCCTTAGTCAAGTAGAACACAACATGGGAAGTCTGTAACTGAACAGAAAAATGAAGGGTAAAGCACAGCCCATTCCAGTCATTCCAGAGAAAGCCCCCTGCCAAACTGTCATGACAAGAGGGCTTTTTCCTTCAATACAGGTATCACTTCTCAAGGAGGTGGATTAATTGCACTGATAGCAGAGAAGCTCTCTCATTAGCATAGGAGCACTGTTACTGATGGCACTAGAGAGGCACAGTTGCACCTGTGCAGCTGCAACACTGCGGTGCTGTAAGTGTAACCAAACTTTTCACCTTCCCTGAGACTAAAACTTGGTCCTTGAGCCTCTTCCCCCCTGCCCACTGGGTAGCCATCATAAGTACAGGAGAAACTGCGACACACATAGGAAAAAAAATTACTAAGGTGCTCATTTAATCACAGTATGCAAGTCACAGTGTGATTTTTCCAATGTGATTAGAACAGGTGTCTCAGAAGAAAATCTGCCCAGAAACTAGCTATATTTACATAAAATTGCTCCTATGAGAGGTTCAGCAGTGGTGAGGACAGAGGCAACAGTGTTTGAATGAGGGTGATTAGAATGTGGTTCAATGAGGCCATGAGCCACAGTTATGATAACTGGCCATATGACAGAGGGGTTTGAAAAAAAGAGATTTATCCTAAGCAAGGAAGGATAGTGAATATTAATCCATGGCTACTAGCAGGGCATTGAGTGGCAAGTTCTCGCATCTCTCAAGATTCACTCCATACTTGGCTGCACTTTCTGCCTCTGTGCTATCAGTTTGCCTGGCAACAATGCCTCTTTGTATCTCTTTGTATACCTGCAGCATTGAACCTGTTTTGGTCCTTATCTATGCAGCGCCTAGTATTCCTTTTACTAAGCATAAATCACAATTGCCACGGCAGCCCCTTTTCTCTGGCTGGACTGCCTCGTCTCTCTGCTCATGCACAGAGGTGGCTGCAGGGAGTTTGGAGTTCCGTTTTCAGGTCTCGGGTTTTTTGGCTGCACTGATGAGATACGGAATGTGAGAATGGAACCCTAAGCCTGATAAAGGACTGTGGAGGATTAAGTTATCATTACTTTAGTAAAGCACCTCCTTTGGGGCAGCTTGCATGTGAACTGTGCTTGGTTAGCACTTCAAGCCTATAACCCCTCAGGACTGCAGAACTATGTATTTCAGAGAGCAGTCAGAAATTGTCACTGCTTAAGTTATTTTAGATTTTATACTGTGAAGGTATTTATTGCTCATAGAACTGAAAGCTTGAGACCAATCACAGGTCAGCAGGGTGGTGGTGCTTTGACAGACCTGTGTGTAGCGCAGACAGAAGAGGAACTGAGCTGGATTGGGCAATGCAGCTGAGGGTGGTGCTCAAAAATAAATGAAGACATGCTGCAGGTCACAACTCTAGTTCATTAGCAGAGATGTGCTGCAGGGTGGAAATGGAAAAGCAGGGGGTAGAGCAAGTCAAGAGTATGGTGCATCACCAGTGGAGCTGACTAAACCCTGCTGCAATCTGTGCTATTGAGATGTACAGGCCCATTGACGTGGGGGTGGGGGGTGCAGAGGGGACAGTTGTCCCAGGGCCCAGGGATTCATAGGGACCCAGAGTGCCAGCCGGTGCTGCTATAGTAGCAGCAGTGGCAGCTGGAGCCCCAGGCCTTTTAAATCGCCACTGAAGTGCTGTGTCGGAGTAGGGTTTGTGCATTCTGAGCAGCACTAAGGGAGGGGCATGCTCTGGGCAGTACTGAGGGCTGCCTGCCATTGGCCCTGCCCCTTGCAGGAATACAGAGCCTTTCCCCCACACCATTGCCCCGGGGCCCAGAGAGGATATCAGCTCCATTGGTGAGCTGCCAGCTCTACTGGTGATGCACTGTATTCTTGAGTTGCTCTATGCCCTGATTTTCCAGTTGCAAACTGCAGTACATCTCAGCTAATGAACTAGAGCTGTGACCTGCAGCATGTCGTCACTTTCATTTTTCAGCACTTTCTCAGCTGCGTTTCCCAATCCAGCTCAGTTCCTCTTCTCTCTGCCTCTACACACAGCACTGCCAAAGCACCTCCCTTCTGACCTGTGATGCCCCTGCTATTTCTGTCCTGCTGTCTTTGCTAGGACTGAGTATCAGGACACCATTCATCTAACCTTTATGAGTTCAGAAGTTCTTTAAACGTTATATTCTCTCTATCTGAAGGATTGCAGAATGCATGTTTACCATTAAAATCACATTAAAAGCTATCAGTAAAGGCTAAAACTTCAATTCAGAGATCTTTTTATGCAAGAGAGAATGAGTTCACTTAATATCTAAATCCATAGATGGCAAAGCACTTTCTGAATTTCTTACATTGCTTTACATGTTGGTAACATCTGTCTGGCTGTCTTCCTAAGGGACCCACCAAAGTGCTTCGGAATCAGGTGTATTATAGGTGGTGCAGGCAGCAAGTCCCATGAAGTTTCCAACACTTCCTAGTCTTTAATTGTTTTTCCAATATTTAACCATTTGGGCTGAAATTTTCCAGACTGTGTGTCTACATCAGGCTGAATTTATGGGCGAATTTCAGCAAAAATGTTCCAGCCCTTTCTGAGAACCTGATTGGGGGAATGGTTTTGCCCATGTTAATGATTTGGTTGTAAGAATTTTGTCAGAAGCTCTTGAGCCTCCATGTTTTGGATCAGAGACTTGAAATGTGGCAGGAGTGGGGATCTTCCTGGTATTAAGGTTTTGCCTTTTGCTGTTCCCATGAAAAAGTGCCCAAATATGACCTCTGAAAAATCACAGCATCCCAAAACGCAATAGAGACTTATCACAGTTTGGCAGCCAAACTCACTAAAGGGTCCATCTACATTGGGCATCCTCCATCCTGGGACTGCAAAGGGTGGGAGAACGTTACTTACATTTCCTGCTGTCAGCTTCTGTGAGGCTGGGGAACAGAACTGAGAGCAGGGAGACTTTCTCACCATGTTGTCAGTTATCTCCCTGTTACAAGCCCTGCAGCCAGCCACCCCTTCCCCGCCCCCCAAGAATACCACTCTAGCACCTGCCTCCTTCTGGGGTATTTCTGTAGTAACAGAGAGGTATCCCTGTTAGTCTGTATTCTAACAAAACAAACCTGCAGTCTTGTAGTGCTTTAAAGACTAACAAAATAATGTATTAGGTGATGAGCTTTTGTGGGGCAGACCCACTTCTTTAGATCTGGAGATACAGCATTTCCAGTACAGTTATGTAACTGTCGGTCTGTACGGGAAACGGTATGTCTCCAGCTCTGAAGAAGTCGATCTGCCCCCTGAAAGCTCATCACCTAATAAATTATTTTGTTAGTCCATAAAGTATTACATGACTGCTGATTTGTTTTGCTGATTTCTGTGGCACCAATCACCAGAGTGTAAAGATTCACATCTGTTGTGTCTGGAGATGCTCCAGTCTCTCTCTGCAGCTTTTTAGGGCACAGTCACTCTGGGTGGTTTTCTTCAGGCACGAAGTCTTTGTGTGTTTTGCAGCCAGCATTCTTGTGGGCAGGTCTGTGAAAGAGCCTCACCCAGTATGGAGGGGAATCCAAAACTCTGGTAAATAATGGAGGAACTGGGTTTTTTCCCAAATATTTTGTTTAATGTAGTTTAAAATCATCATTCTGAGCCTTGATGCTGGAGAACTTGAAAATTCAAGCCTGCTAGAGTGCCAGTGGGACCTTTCCCTGCCTGCTGTTTGCAAGCTCAGCTGCATCTTCTTGTATTGATATGGGATCTCCAACAGGTGTGTTGTTTATAAACAATTTCAGATCTCCAGCAGGATTCCCTTGTCTCTCTGGTTTCTACTGCACATAAGAATGGCAATATTGGATTTGGTTAGAGAAAAGGTCCATCAAGTCCATTTCAGTATTCTGTCTTCTGGCAGCAGCCAATGCCAGGTGCCCTAGAGAAAATGAACAGAACAGGTAATCAAGTGATGCTACTGCCCATTTCTAACTTCTGAGAGAGGCTAGGGACACCATCTATGGCCATCTTGGCTAATGGCCATTGATGGACCTATCCTCCATGAATTTATGTAGTTCTTTTTTTTACCCTGGTTATAGGTTTAGCCTTCCCAACATCCTGTGACAAGAAATTTCACTGGTTGGCTGAGCATTGTGTGAAAAAGTACTGCCTTTGTTTTAAACTTGCTTCCTGATAATTTCATTTGGTGATTACTGGTTCTAGTGTCATGGCATGGATTAAATATTTCTTCCATATTCAATTTCTCCACACCAGAAGACCTCTAGCATACCCCACGCCCCTTAGTCATGTCTTTTCCAGGCTGAAAAGACCTAGGCTTATTAATCCTTCCTTGTATGGCAGCCATTCCGTAACCCGAATAATTTTTGATGCCCTTTTCTGAACTTTTTTCAGTGTCAAAATATATTTTTTTGAAATGAGGTGACCACATCTACATGCAGTATTCAAGATGTGGGCATGCCATGGACTTATACAGAGGCAACAAGATAGTCTCTGTCTTATTCTCTATCCCTTTCTCAAGGATTCCCAATATCCGATGGCTTTTTTGACTGCCACTGCACATTGACAAAAAAGCAGTCCTGTACCACCTTAAAGACTAACAATATTCTTTATTAGATGATAAGCTTTCTTGGGACAGACCCACTTCTTTAGATCTGGAGAATAATTGCTAGCCTTTCTGAGGCTGCACACTGAGTAGATGTTTTCAGAGAACTATCCACAGTGACTCCAAGATCCCTCTCAAGTGATAACAGCTAATTTAGTCCCCATCATTTTGTATGTATGGTTGGGATTATGTTTTCCAATATGCATTACTTTGCATTTATGAACACTGAATTACTTCTGCTATTTTGTTGTCCAGTCAGCTAGATCCCTTTGAAGCTCTTCACAGTCTGCTTTGGACTTTACTATCTTAAGCAGTTTTGTGTCATCTGAAAATTTTGTCACCTCACCGTCTACCTCTTTCTCCAGATCATTTCTGATTATGTTGAGTAAGATTAGTGCCAGGATGGACCCCTTGGGGGCCACCACAAGTTACCTCTCTTTACCTTTTGTTTCCTATCTTTTAAGCAGTTATCAGTCCATGAGAGGACCTTCCCTCGTATCCATGACATCTCATTGTACTAATTATTCCTGCAACTGGAGCAGACAGAAAGCTTTTCTGGCTGGAGCTGAGTGCAGCTTGGCCCATTTTGCTTTGCAGCAAAACTGAAACATAAATGTTCCATTTTAGATGTATTTCCCATCGTAATTTTTACCACATTCACCACAGCATTCATGAACCTTAGTCACGTGGTCGCACACTGAGCTGCCTTGCCCCCCCTCAGGATGGGTACATGAGGTACTGCCACTGGGAATGGAAGTTTTTGTTTTGTTCTGCTCTTTTTCTAAACTTAGGGTACTTCTACACAGCTGTTGGAAGGCGTGATTCCCAGCTCGGTGAATAGGCATTGGCCTATGCTTGAGCTAGTGCCTAAAAATAGCATTGTGGGTTTGTTGACACAAGTGAGCTGCAATCTTGCCCGACCCTCTGGTTATGGACTCAGGCAGCTAATCAATGCTGCCGTGGCCCCCACTTCTATGTTTAGGCACTACCCCCGGTACAGCTAGCTTGGGTATATCCACCCAACCTGGGAATTACACCTCCCCACTCTACATAAACATACCCTCAGCCATTAAGCCTGGAGATTAGGACTAGGTTTCCACAAGGGAAATAATAAGCCTGTAACATGAAATAGTCTTGATTGATTGCTGCCTCCTTTTCAGAAGTGTCAGCTAGAATGATCAACCTCTGCCTTGGCTTCAACAAAGGATCAGATGGAAAATTTGAACTGGAAAAATAATTGCCTTTTTTAACTAGATCGGAAGCAACTCTCTCACTGTGAATTCAAGCAGTGGCTCATGAGGTGGGGGAGCCAACCCTCTACTGAACTACCTTTTCGTTGAGCTCTGGAAAATCTCAGGCAAAGGACTTGGAAAGCCAACATTAGCTCTGATTGAGCAGTTGCTGGCTCAATGCTGTGGGCCTCTGTTGGGCTCAAGACGGATAGCATGGAGGCAGTTACAGAGCGAATAGTGGAGGAAATTAAGCTAAGGAAGCCAAATAAGACAGAATAAGAAAAAATATGTATTGCAGAGTGGGTTTGGTAAGAATTACCTGTTGGCATAGAAAACGTCATTGCATTTTCCATGCTTTCTGAGCTCTTTCTTCTGTAGGGGAAAGGCTGGAGGAGTGAATCTGTGTAGTCAGCGGTAGTTTGCGTGTGATAGGTGCAGTTACATGAGCACTCCCTCGCTATTGATTATTTTATTTATTACTGACTGACTTGCTGACAAACACACAGCCTTTCTAAGCTATTCTTGGATGGCCACGGGATCATTCTGAGTCTGGCTCTCTGTCAAAAGAGTTTTGATCCAGTTGGGGGCAGCCAACGGAGGCCAATAGAAGCAGCTGCACATAAGTTTGCTTTGTGCACACAATGGAACAAGTGCAGCCAGGCTGCTTTTCAGTATGAAAGTGCAGTCTGTGGAGACTACAGCTTCCAGCACAAGGGTGACCATCTGTCCCATATTAGGCAGGACGGTCCAGTATTTGGGACACCAAAAAGGCATCCCTACTTATTTTTTAAAAGGGGTAAATTGTCCCATATTTAGGCCCTTGGGGGCTCAGGGTCGGGGACAGGAGTGCCTGCAACTGCTGCTTCCCTGGGGCCGGGAGCGCCCGCAACTGCTGCTTCCCTGTGGCTCTGGGTAGGGAGCACCTGTGGCTGCTGCTGTCTCAGGGCTCCGGGGCTCAGAGCACCCCCGACCACTGGTTCCCCAGGGCGCTGGGCCAGGAGCACCTGCAGCTGCTGCTTTCCTGGGATTCTGGGACCGAGAGCACCTGTGGCTGCTGCTTTCCCAGGGTTGGGGGCGCCAGCTCCCCTGGGCTTGGTGCAGCCACGAGGAGCCATCCCTCCCTTGCATATCTCCCTGTCCTAGCATGCAGTGATGCCTCTTGATCTGGCCAGCCACTTAAATCAAAGGGACCACTGCACAGTGGGACCCTGTCCTCTGAGAATGGTATCTCCGTATTCAATTGCTCATGGGCCGCATTGTAGACCTACAACAGCCTGTATTTTGCTTGCATTTCTTAGCAATCCAGGCAATCTGTGTTTCAGCCCAGGCTCTGGATTTGCTTTCCTCTTTACTTCAGTAGGCTTTATGGGACTCTCTTCATAAAACTGTGTTGAGGTCTAGGCCTCAGTGCACTCCATCTGTTTGAGAGAAGATCCTTCTTATGTGCATTGCAGGGTTCTTATGGATTGTGTATTCACAGACCATGCTGTGTAAAGGCAGCCAGGAGAGCAAATCAGTTTATAGGCAGACCGCCAGACTTTGTTTCTGTCCTTCACTTGATTTGCTCCTAAGTGTTAAATGGACACAGTACAGAGTAGGGCTGAGTTTAGTTTCCATTGTCCCAGTTTAACCCTATTTTAATGTAGGCATAAGCTGTTCACTTTTACCCTGTTTTCCTGCTGGTATTTTTCAAGAAAAGAACATGGCTAGAAAATCATATTTAGTTTAAATTCATTTCTTAATTAGCAAACTCTTTTTCTTAAAGAGCCACATGGTGTGCTGCTTCAGAACCTGAAATGGATTCTGTAATAGTAGCCACATTCAATCATGACTTTACAGGATGCTGCTATTTCAGCTGCCTTAACCACAGAAATCACAGCAATAATCTACTATTCAGTTTCTTTTTTACTTCTCGTCAGATGACACTGGCAGCACTATAAGTCTGGAAGAAGCGTAGAGAAAAACAGAATACGCATGTCTGTGCTTATTCCTTCAGTTGAGAGGGGCACCTGAGTTCTGTACAGGTTTGCTGAAGTTGTTGCATTGCTGAGAAAAATGTAGGACTAGAAATCAGCTTTTTTTTCCGCACTGCCAAAACTTTAGACAAAGCTGGGTTCATTGGAATTACTGTGCTGGTCATTATAGCTACATGAGGTTGGTGTAGCTGCAGAAGTAAAATGTCAATAAACAGCAAATTTCACCTGGAGCATTATCAGCTATCAAAAAAAAACTTGGGGTGAGGTGAGAGGAAAAAATCCTTAAATGCATAGATTTAGCAGTGTGTTTAATAGCAGTCTTTGTTCCTCTTTCACCAATGTGACAGCTGATGATTGAGCACTGTGGGACAGTCTGAGCATGTACTGAGTACTCTGTAGTACAATGAGCTTTCTACCATCTGTAAGCGGCCAGGTGGTTGAGATCTTCCCTTTTGGATACAGACCTTGCCATTGTTATCCATGCACTTCAGCTACTCATCCATCCCTGGTTTATTGTTAAAGACTTTAGAATCACTGACGGACTGATCCTCCATTAACTTATCAAACTCTTTTTTCAACTTCCTTATACTTTTGGCCTTCATAACGTCCCCTGGCAACCAGTTCCACAGGTTAGCTGTACATAGAGTGAAGAAGTACTCCCTATATTTTTCAAACCTGTTGCCTATTAGTTTCATTAACTGACCCCTTGTTCTTGTGTTATGTGAAGAGGTAAATGACATGTCCCAATTCACTATCTCCACACCATTCATGATATTATAGGCTTCTGTCACATTCCCCAATCCCACCTAGTCTCATTTTAAAATGAAGAGGCCCAGTCTTTTTAAACTGTCCTGATATGAAAGCTGTTCCATAGCCTTTTTTTAATTTTGTTGCCCTTCTCTGTATTTATTCTCATTCCAATATATCTCTTTTGAGATCAGGTGACCAGTATTTCACACACTAGTCAAGGTGTGGGTGTAACGTGGTTTCACATACTGGCATTAATATATTTTCTGTCATATTCTCCATCCATTTCCTAGTTGTTCCTAACATTGTTATTTCTTTTGACTGCCAGTGCTCTCAGAGCAGATGTTTTCAGAGAACTATCGATGATGACACCAAGATCTTTTTCTTGAATGGTAACAGCCGATTTATACCTTATCATTTTATATGCATACTTGGAATTATGTTTTCCAATGTGCATTATTTTGCATTTATCAACATTGAATTTCATCCTCCATTTTGTTGCCCACTCACCCAGTTGTGTGCAATCCCATTGCTACTCTCTTCAATTAAAAGAGATGAAGTGGCACCTTGAATTGTTCTGCAGTTGACCCACAAGCAAAGGATGTATGAAGTGGAAGATAGGTCAGCCAGCTGATTGCTCTGAGGAGTGGAATATGGGGAGGATTCACTTTGTCCCATGAAAGAACTGGGTGGTTTCTATAAATGTGTTTTTCAAACCCCATGAAAAGCCCAACCCAAGTGTCTGTAACAGGGGCTCAGTGACAGTGGAGCAAAGACAAGTCTGGATTTTTCTCCAGTTAGTAGAGGGCTCTGGTGCTGTGGACCCACCCCTGTCTTTATGCGCTCCTCCTACTGTCAATGGGATCTCCACAGAACTCCGCTACTCATCCACTTCGTGTTGGTGATTTATGCAATCATTCCTTGGGTCAGACAGTTTGCCTCTGGCTTCCATCTGTTACACCAGTTGTTTCCATTCTGCTTTAAAATGTCCAAGGCTGTATAGAAGCTAGGGTTGATGGAGTTTATCGTATCATGCTACCTAAAGCCAGAACATAATGTCATACTGGTACCAGGGTATTCCAGCTGAGGATGAGTAGTCAGTGACAGTCTTCCACTCTGCCTGGCCCCAGTGGGCCTGGAGATTAGTGTGTAATCACAATGGCCCCCGAGATACCCTGTCCAGAGGTGCAGGAAAGGAGCTTATACTTAACACCTTCTGCTGGTGGATATCCAAGCTAGACAGATGTCTGGGGTGCATGTTAACTCCCTGTGAGCAGTTTCAGAAGCCTTGTAGGCATAATCTCCATGAAGTTATGCAAACCAAAAATGTCAGTAAAGTTTGAAATCTGAATGTCTGTCTTAGCGCTCCATATAGTTCTTGAATATTACAGTCTACAGTGTGAGTTTGTGTAAATTGTGCACAAATCTACATTAAAAGGTTGCAGAGTCAACCATGCAGAAGTTAGGAAGTGCCAGAATTAAAACTGATTGGGCAAGTTGAATTCACCCCCTTTGTGTGCATGCATTATAAATCTTTAATTGCACAATCCCATGCTTTTATTTAAAAATGTGGAGGGGTTTTGCTGGACACAGTAAAAGATGAATCTCTGATACAAAGTCCATCCCCATGCCAATTTCAAGTCCTTCCTCGAGAACAGGGGTCACCAACCCCTTGCATGAGTGCCAAGAGTGGCACGCGAGCTAATTTTCGTCAGCACGTGAGGTGGGAGCTCAGCCCCATTCTCCTCCCCAGTGCAGCTGGGAGCTTGCTCAAAGCCAGGCCACTGTGGATTAACAAAAGACCAGCTAATGCTACCAGCCACCACCTAAATGGTAAAGCTCTGCTTCTTTATTTATTTATTAATGAAGCTGTTGTAAGTAGGACTATTAGTGACTTTAAAAAGTATCACCAGCACTCGGACCATACATAGAGGTCAAAGGGTCAAATTTTGGTGCTCTGCCTCAGAAAGGTTTTTGACCCCTGCACTAGAGCTTCTCACACTGAAATTGTAAAAATGTTGTAATATGGGCCAAGTGACTTTGTCCCTCCCTGCTTTGGTTCTCAAAAACAGCTGAACTGTTTTAGCTGAAATTTTCAGAAAAAAGAGGCTGGAGGCAAACAACCAGCTTGGAAAATGTCAGCCCAAATGATTATGGTTTGGCAAAGTTATAAACAACTGAAAACAGGGATGGAAAGGTTTGACCACCCTTAACTATAGGATGAAGGTTATACCAACTCCTCCTAAGAAATGCTAGGCTTTTTCTCTGTTGCACTGAAAATGTATGAAGTAATAAAATACAGCTTAAGGTAATCTTCTGCCTGGCTTCCATGAGCAGAACTCCCTTCAGACATGTTATTAACAGATTTCCTTTCAGCAGATGCATGTGTTTTTATAGACAGATTTCCCAGGCCAGACTCTCAGCTGAGTAAATGGATGTAGTCATGCAGCTATTTACACCAGCTGAGTATCTGGCTCTTAAATTGTATGTTCTAAACTAACAATTTTGAGCTTGTGCATACATGAAAGAAAGAGCCATGCTTTGGGGGGCAAACCCTTTCTCCCTTTCAGTCATATCCAGCAGGAGCCAAATAATTTGAAAACGCTGCACTTAAGTCATGTATCATTTAGACAAATGTTATGGTTTTCCCCCAGAGGCATGTCTCCCATTTACAGAATGTCTCAACTCAAACCGCTGTTCTGGCTTTCAAAGAGAGAATTCCCCTGTCCTGACATGCTGAAATCCTGTAAACTGTGTCAGTGCTGGCAAGGCAGCTGTGCAGATGTCACCTGCGAGCACTGGGCAGCATTGAAATGTTTCAGCTCCCTTTCCATATTCTCCCTCTATCCTCAAAGATCTTCTGATTCTGGCTATCATATGAATACAACACTGGAGTGATCCTACAGTTCAAGAAAAGAGCTACGCTGACAGCCTAAGAGCTTTAAATGTGTCCATATAATAGGTGCAGAAGGAGCAGCTGATGTGCAAATTTCCCCCACACCAGAGTACTTTGGTTGTAGTCTCCATGGAGCTATGACATTGTTGCCCCATTGGAGGGTCAGCAGGGTCACTGCCGTTGCTCTGGAGAAGTGCAGTAAACCACTTGCTTGTTCTGCAGGACCTAACCATATAATCAATATTTCTGCACTGTCCTGTAACCCCCACAGAATGATTGTTGTAAAAAGAGAAGAGGCAAATAGCTGTCAGAGGATTGTAACAGAGAGCTGGCCATGTTAGTCTATACTCCAACAAAACAAAACAGCATAAATGTAGCACTTGAAAGACTAACAAAATGATTTGTTCAGTGATGAGCTTTCGTGGGACAGACACTTTGCCTGCCAGGTGCGCACAATTCACTGGAGGACCAGCTCAGCGTGGGCAGTAGAGTCTCTCTTCTGAGTTTTGCTATAGCCATGTCAGTGCAACTTGCACACCGAAGCAAAGGTGGTGACATGTGTCATGGTCCTTGCTCCCTGGAGAAAATCATTCCACAGATTTGGGCCAGACCCTGAGAAAGCTCCTGAAGGATAGAAATCACTAGGGAATTGTAAGCAAACCTGAGGTTAGAGGTTTGAGCTGGTTTGGGTACCTATGTGAAGCTTAGTCACACTTTGTGAAAGGCCAAGGCCCAACCAGTAGAATCTCACTGCCTTCCTTACCTTGGCTCTGGAGAATTCCTGTTGTGTAACGTGTTCTTCAAGATGTGTTGCTCATGTCCATTGCGAGTTGGGTGTGCGCTGGTGCCCAGTCGCCGGAAGCTTTTTACCCTAGCCAGTAGCCATGGGGTCAGTGCGAAGCCCCCTAGAGTGGCACTGATATGGCAGGAAGAATTTGAATGGGACAGGATGGCTAAGGTGCATTTAGACTAGTACTCCTATTCCAGTAACAACCAGCCACCATGTTGCAGCTGCAATGGAGTGAAACTACCAGCTAGACACTTCCAACAGAGCTCAGACATTTTACTTGCTCTGAGTTTTCATGACATTAGTGGTAAAAGCTCCTGAGCCTGTTTCATGAGGGCTTACCTCATTGCTACTTCTAGAGTAGCTGCAGTTGTGCTGGAATATAGGGACTGTTCTTTCCTAGTGAAGACAAGATTATAGGGGGATACAAGAATGACTGGGAAAACTGGGCTAGTAATTCCCACCCCAGAAAGATTTTTTTTAATGGTGACTTTTTCTCCCAAGCCTTATTTATGTGTATGGAACACTCAGACCCGTAATTCACCACTGGTGTAGCCAATGATGGTAGCAGCAGTGGAAGCTCTGTTGGAAATAGGAGCTTGGGCATTTTGGACACTGTGTCATCTAGCTCAGCTCAATGCAGGCCTATGTGCCACAGATGTAAAAACTCCTGTTCTTTTTCTCTACTGGACTTCCCACTGCTGGAGCTGCACTACCGTATGTCCCACTTTTGCTGGTGAGCACTGAGTCAGGGCAATTAGTTTTCCATTATGCTTCTGTGATGTCCTTCTGCATGTGAATCTGTAAATCAGATGTCAGTGAATTAGCCCCTTCCCTATGATATTGTGGAAACCTGTAAAAATATACAACACCCCCCCGGCCCCATACAAAAAGCAAACACAGTTGCCAATTGCACAAGCTGAACAAAATGGTTTAACTATTTTTTTCAACATTGCTGCTGCATTTCCAGCAGGCTGAGCACTGCAGGCAGCTTGAGGCTCCCAGCACCTGTCATTTAGTTTAGTTCTCCTACCTACCACTTCTGCATTTAAATGAAAGCAGCTGCTGGGCTTCATTTTTATTTTTAATTTTTTCCAGTGAAGATGTTGAGAGGCAGACATGGTAGAAGGAATGAATTCCTAAAAGCTGATGTTGAGAAGTCCGGCATGTCCCTGATGGGAAGAATGAGACCAAACTTTCAGTCTGCTTCTGACAAATTCTCTGCAGAACTATTTTCCAAGAGCTAATTGTGAAGAGATCTCTGGACGCTCCCAGTAGTGCTATAGGTTTAGGATTGTGTATTCCTAAACCAAAATGGCAACAAGATATGATAATGATAAGAGTGCAGCTCTCTCCCCTGAGTGTCCAGATTCTCTTAGTCCTACCAACCATTGTTACTCTAGGCTTCAAACCCACAAAGACGTATGCACCTCCTGAACCTTATACACTGTGTGTCATCCCACAATCAAATTCACAGGATTATGCACACTATGCAAGGATAAGATCATTTGTTGGTATTTGCTGGACTGCCATTTTACTCCCTAAATCGTCCAGCTGAGGGCAATGGGATTACTCAATAAGGGGCTACTCAGCATGAGTAAGGGTAGCAAAATCTGTCCTTAGATTCTGAAAACGCACATGCAGCCTCCCATTGCATTGCCTATGTATATCATTATGGGGTAATCTTCCCAGAAGAAATCTGTACCTCGATCACCTTATCTCTTGATCTTTCCTATTCATCTAATAGAGTCCTGTTCTACAACACGTCACTGCTTATTGGGCTTGATTGTCCATTGCCGTGAATCTTGTGATGTCATTTTCATCAACACAAAGTGGGTTTTAAAATGATACTGTAGCAGAATGGCCATGTTTATACCCACTCTGTGCTGGTGTAAGTAATTATAGCAGGTATTAGAAAAGGGAGAATCAGGCCCATTGACTTCAATGGAACAATTCCAGACACAGAGTACTACAGCTGCTAGTGAACACACTGTACCTGATAGTAAGGGTGTGTAGGATCAGGCCCACCCTTGTTGTAAGTGTGGCAGAGTAGGGCCCTTCTTTTTAAAAAAATAAATCACTCTTTATTGGTAACTGAGCTGGGTTCCCATTGCCTTTATTTCTGGGAATTTGCACTAGGTGAGGTTGGGATGTTATTCACTGCTGAAATCAAATCCAACTGTCTTCATTCATTTATTCATAGTCAGTGGGTGTTACTTAACTTTAAACTTTGCAGAAAAAACATATTTCAGTTCTTTCCTCAACCCCTCCATGTTTATGCCATTTAAACGTACATTCCACACAACTCCCCATGACAGTAGACGCCGTTCCTTCTTGGCACTTATATTCTGCCTTTTGAAGTCCCTCCAGCACTTTGATTTGGAGATCAGACTCTATTCACTTTGCACTCCAAAAGTTGGGCTGTCGTGCAGTTCAATGTTAGCCAGCAGTCGTATCCCACCCCAGGGGTGGCAGCATCTTAGAAATGGATGAAGTGGTTCCTGCAGTTATTGGGAGCCCACACACTGCAGGATGAAAATCTCTAAGTAAATGCAAAGTATTAAGAGACATGCAGATGCCCAGCTTTTTGTCATGTGACTCATTCAAGTCGCTAGGAAAAATAGATCTAAAATCCAAAGCAGCTTTCTTAAAATGGAGATGCGCAGACACACAGGGATTTGCATGAGCAGTTCCTGGGTTCTAGGCTAAAACTGAAGCCTGAATTGTACAGGTACAATCCAGTGGGGATCCCATCTAGCAATTTCATATCTATTTTATAACTCTCATTTTCAGACTTGCACTTGATTCTTGGACTTCAAGCAGGTGGCGCTGTTGCCAACGTGTAGTGTAAGCCATTCACATTGCTAGTCACACAAGAATCTACTAGCAACGTGGTGTAAAATCAAAAGGCAGTCCTAGACGGTTTCTCTCCATGATAGCAGGGGTAGGAGGCCCTGGAAGACTTTGTGGATACATCACTGCAGATCGCTTAGCAATTCCAGCAGAAAGAATTATTTAATCTGCAGTCAGCTCATCCCTGTAACCAGTATTTAGGGTTCATTTCACGCCATGAAAAGGGACTTGAGGAGCAGCAAGCCCTTTCAGAGGAGCTGGCAGGGAGAGTGAGTGATGAGCTGCCATAAGTAAGATGAGGCACTTCTAAGGTGCAAAGGATTGCAGGCCATGCATTTTTGGCAGATATCAGGACCATCCTGCTCAGCTGTACAGACCAACACACAAAGACAGTAGCAGCATAAGCTTCTGCATTCCCTGTTCACTGCACCTTAGCTAGAGGGATCATCCCTAATCTCCAGGGTATGTGTTTAGTACCTCTGATTATCCTGGCAACAATGCAAAATTAGTGCCTAATTCAATGGTGCATTTTGTCGTGCAGATATGTCAGTTAAAGCTGGGCTGAGACCACTAAACTCATTTTACATGGGCTACTGAGCAATCATCAGATTTTGATTTAAAAAATTGTTAACTCTTATAATAGATCAGGGATTCAAAATCCTTCCACACAGGGGCCAATCTCGATGGGATTTCCAATGTCATTTGGCCAAGGGAGGACGGCTCAGGGGTTATGGTGTTACATTAAGCTTTGGAAACTATTTGTTCTGCCATAGCTTTCTTGTGTGACTTTGGAGTATCTGTGTATGTCAGTTCCCCATCTGTGTGTGGAGGGTGGGGTGGCAATAGCACCTCCTTGCCTCGCAGAGTGAGAATAAACATATTAAGGATTGTAAGGTGCTCGGATATTGTGGCAATGGGAGCTCTAAATAGGAAATATAAGAACATAAGAATGGCCATACTGGGTCAGACCAAAGGTCCATCCAGCCCAGTATCCCGTCTGCCAACAGTGGCCAATGCCAGGTGCCCCAGAGAAGGAGAACAGAAGACAATGATCAAGTGATTTATCTCCTGCCATCCATCTCCTGCCCTTGTACTGAAGGCTAGGGCACCATACTTTACCCCTGGCTAATAGCCATTTATGGACCTAACCTGCAAAAATTTATCGAGCTCTTTTTTAAACCCTAATAGAGTCCTGGCCTTCACAGCCTCCTCCGGCAAGGAGTTCCACAGGTTGACTGTGCGGTGTGTGAAGAAAAATTTCCTTTTATTAGTTTTCAACCTACTACCCATCAATTTCATTTGGTGTCCCCTAGTTCTTGTATTATGGGAAAAGGTAAATAATTTTTCTATATTCACTTTCTCCACACCATTCATGATTTTATATACCTCTATCATATCGCCCCTCAATCGCCTCTTTTCCAGACTGAAAAGTCCCAGTCTCTCTAGCCTCTCCCCATATGGGACCCGTTCCAAACCCCTAATCATCTTAGTCGCCCTTTTCTGAACCTTTTCTAATGCCAATATGTCTTTTTTGAGGTGAGGAGACCACATCTGCACGCAGTACTCAAGATGTGGGCATACCATAGTTTTATATAGGGGAAGTATGATATCTTTTGTCTTATTATCTATCCCTTTTTTAATAATTCCTAACATCCTATTTGCTTTACTAACTGCCGCTGCACACTGCGTGGATGTCTTCAGAGAACTATCCACTATAACTCCAAGATCCCTTTCCTGATCTGTCGTAGCTAAATTTGACCCCATCATGTTGTATGTGTAATTTGGGTTATTTTTTCCAATGTGCATTACCTTACACATTAAATTTCATTTGCCATTTTGCTGCCCAGTCACTCAGTTTGCTGAGATCTTTTTGTAGTTCTTCACAATCCCTTTTGGTTTTGACTGTCCTGAACAACTTGGTGTCATCTGCAAACTTTGCCACCTCACTGCTTACCTCATTTTCTAGATCAATGATGAACAAGTTGAACAGGATCGGTCCCAGGACTGACCCCTGGCGAAAACCACTAATTCTTCTTCGAGTATCCCCGTGGGTGCTCCACATTAGGTGTCGGGCTCGCCTGGCGCCGCAGATCGGATCTTCCAAGCAGTTTCTGCTGGACCATGCATGCGCTGGTGCGCACCGCTCCCTTGCACGCTCCTGGCCACATGTGCGATCCGGTCCCCGCCAGTTCCTCTTAACCGTCGTCGGCTGCAGACGGAATCTGACTAGGCTACGGCCAAGTTAGCGTATTCAATGGTTTTAGCTGTTTTCTTTAAATTTTGCGAGTTCTTAGTCTATTGTTAAGTTAGCCAGTTGTTTTTTTTTTTTTTTTTTTTGAAAATAACAAGAAACAACAAGCGGGACGGAATTCAGTCCAGTCCTAGTAACAAGCGGAGCACCGGAGGCCAGGAGCCTAGGGCCATTAGCCCTCCTGCCGCGGCAGGCTGTCCGAGAGGGGGAAAACAGCACAGAGAAGGTGCTAAGTACCCCATTAACAACTAAAAGACTCACCAACAATGTCCTCTTCAGGATTCAAGAAATGTGAGTCTTGCTGAGAGGCAATGCCAGCGTCTGATGGGCACAGTCACTGTATAAGGTGCCTTGGGGAGTCCTATGTCACGCGGAAATGCTCCTTCTGTGCAAAATTAACAGCCAGAGCAAGGAAGGACAGGGAGATGCGGCTTAAAATGCTGCTATTCGACAAGGCCCTCCAGCCAGATGTGCCGGAGCGGCCGCAGCAGGAGGGACCCTCCAGGGCCCATAAAAGGAAAGCTGCTTCCCTCACCCCATCAGCGCAAAAACGGAGGAAAGTCTCCCCAACCCGATCCCTGCTGGCAGCAACAGCGAGCGGGATGGGAGGAGCGCACAGCCCCCAGCCGCAGCAACAGCTGATCGGCGGCGGCACGGAGAGCCACGTGGAGGCGGCTCAGCCTCCGATGATCAAACAGCCGCCCCGCACCGCAGGCAGGGCGGCGGCTAAACAAGCGCCGGTACCGGCGGCACCGCAGGCAGCGGCACCGACCCCCGGGGAACCAGCGGTGCAGAGCGCGCAGGCACGCAGCCTGCAGGCACCGGAGGACACCGCCCGCGCGGCACCGCCCATGAGCATGCCGAGCGTGGCTCGGACGGGGCCGAGATCCCCTGCATGTCAGGGGGTGGAGCCACCCCCTCAAGGGAGGGGGAAGGCTGCACAGAAAACAAGGCACCGCAGCCCCTCTCCAGACAGGGCTGCAGAGTTGCTTTCTCTCAGCCCTCCGCTCATGCTGCAGACTCCAACTAGAAGGCAGGGGTCCCCCCTAGCCAACCCGGAGCCCCCATCTCCATTTTTACAACCAGCCTCACCCTGGCTGGGACCACCTTCACCCTTCTTGGGGTTTGAGCCGCTGGAGTACTATCACAAATCGCTCTCTCCAGTGTCCCAGGTCTCTCGACGATCTCGCTCCCCCAGACGCAGGGGGTATGCACCAAGGGAGTGGTCCAGGTCACCTTCCCAAGAACAGTGCCCATGCTGCCATGGTCATCCCTATCACGTGGGGCATAGACACCACCGGCAGTCTACCAGGGAAAGATCCCCACAGACGGTCCCGTGTCCCCGAGGGCAATCGCGAACAGGGACAGAGACTCAAGTATCTCAGGGGGAACTGGTTATGGAACCCCGAGATTTTCCCTCGCAAGCTTCCAGCGAACGGATGTACCATCACCAACAGGAACTGGAAGGGTCCAGAGAGGCGTATCCTAGTGGTTCCTCGCTCTCCTCCCCGGACGAGGCTACAGCCCCGGGGGACGTCCATCCTCCGGACGATCTCAAACAGTTTCAAGAGCTGTTTAAAAGGGTGGCCTTCACGCAAGGCATCCAGACAGCAGAGGTGCAAGAGAAACACCATAAGCTCCTCAAAAATCTGAGACCTCCGGCCTCCTCCAAAATAGCAATACCACTTGACGAAGCAATCTTGGAGTCCGCCACTATGATATGGCAGACCCCTGTGATTATTCCGCCTGTCCACAAGAGAGCGGATAAGAAATACTTCGTGCCGGCGAAGGGCATGGAGTTCCTGTTCAGCCATCCACAACCAAATTCCTTGGTGGTAGAGTCGTCGCAACAAAGATCAAAGACATCTCAATTCAAGACAGGGGGAACAGACAAAGATGCCAAGAAGCTAGAGCTGTTTGGCAGAAAGGTCTACTCCTCCTCCACACTACTGTTGCGAATGGCAAATGACGCAGTGCATCTAGCAAACTACAATTTCGACAACTACACCAGGTTAACCTCCCTCATGGACTCGCTTCCAGAGGACAAGAAACCGGTGCTCAAGGCCATCGTGCAAGAAGGCTACGCGGCCTCGAGGACGGGAGTTCAGATCGCCCTGGATGTTGCGGACACAGCAGCACGCTCCACAGCTAGGGCAGTGGTGATGTGAAGGGAGTCCTGGCTCCAGACTTCGGGTATACCGAGGGATCTGCAGGCAAAGATCGTCGATCTTCCCTTCGACTCGCAGAAGCTGTTTGGTGAATCAACTGACTTGGTCCTTCATTCCAGTAAAGATTCAAGAGCCACACTTAGGACCCTGGGGATTTACACCCCTCCATACAGAAAGAAAAAGTACTGCCCTCAACAAAGACGGTACCAGTACCAGCAACAGCGTCCCCAGTACCACAGGGGTTACGAGCAAGGGCGACATCAACAGCACCAGCAGTACAGAACTCCCAGGCAACGTTCCCAACAGAGCCGTGCGTCCTCGGGGCAGGGCCAAAGGCCACAAGTTTGACACACAGATCCAGGGCTGCACCATCACTACCATCGCACAAGGTCATCCGAAGCGGTTATTCCACCATCGCCTCCGACCATTCTACGACCAGTGGCAAAGGATCACCACAGACAAATGGGTGCTGGAGATCATAGCCACGGGGTACGCCATCCCCTTCCAGTCGCTCCCACCGCCACGACCTCCACCCAGGCCCCACCTCCAGGAGGCCTCCCACGTAGCGAGGCTCAAGCAGGAGGTAGACCATCTCATGCTCATAGGGGCAGTGGAAAGAGTGCCGGAGCAACTGCAAGGGAAAGGGTTCTCCTCGAGGTACTTCCTCACGGAGAAAAAGACAGGAGGCTGGAGGCCCATCTTAGATCTTCGAGGCCTCAACCGGTATCTGCGCAAGCAACGCTTTCGGATGATCACAATCGCCTCCATCCTTATGGCACTAGACGATGGAGATTGGTTCGCAGCCCTCGATTTACAAGATGCGTATTTTCACATAACTATCCATCCGGCTCACCAACGATTCCTCCGGTTCATGGTAGGCAAAGAACATTTTCAATACAAGGTCCTACCGTTTGGCCTCTCCTTGGCCCCCAGAGTCTTCACCAAGACCTTGGCAGTGGTGTCAGCCTACCTGCACAGACAGGGGGTATTTATATTCCCGTATCTGGACGACTGCCTACTCAAAGGGGCCTCGAAGGAGGAGGTACTACGCATGATACGCGTCACAGCAGGCACGTTCTCTTCGCTCGGCCTGGTTATCAGTCTGGCAAAATCAAAGATAGACCCCACACAGGACATAGAGTTCATAGGGGCACGCATAAATTCTATTACAGCGAGAGTGTATCTACCAGAGACTCGCTTTCGGGCCATCGGCTCCCTCGTGCAAGTCATCACCTTCAGCCCTACGGTGCCAGTTCTGACGTGCTTACAGCTGCTGGGCCACATGGCAGCAGCGACGTTCGTAGTACAGAACGCCAGGTTACACATGCGCAGCATGCAGCACTGGCTGGCGAGCGTATACAAACCGGCAGCACACACCATTCACAGGGTGGTGTCGCCCACAACAGAGGTGCGCAAATCCCTGCAATGGTGGGTAAACCCCAAGAACTTGCTAACAGGGGTACCCTTCCACCAACCACAAATATCGGTTTTTCTTACTACAGATGCCTCCCTCATAGGGTGGGGAGCACACATGGGCGAAGAGGTGACGCAAGGGCTGTGGTCCTCCATGGAGCAGTCACTGCACATAAATATACTGGAGCTCAGAGCAGCGTTCAACACCTGCAGACACTTTGGAGACCATATACAAGGAAAAGTCGTCGGGATCAGTACAGACAATACCTCCACCATGTTTTATATAAACCGGCAAGGAGGAGCTCGGTCCCGTGCCTTATGTGCAGAAGCAGCCCGGTTGTGGAACTGGTGCATTGCCAACAATATAACCTTGAAAGCCTCGTACTTACCAGGCGCTCACAATGTGAAGGCAGACCAGCTGAGCAGGTGTTTCGCACTCACGCACGAGTGGCAGATCCGTCCCGATCTGCTACGACCGATTTTTCACGCATGGGGTTTTCCCCAGATAGACCTGTTTGCTACTCAACACAACAAGAAGTGCCCACGATTCTGCTCCAGGGCAGGACTGGGACGGGGGCCTCTGGGGGATGCATTCACCATCTCCTGGAGGGGCCCCCTGCTTTACGCTTTTCCTCCCACAGTGCTGATCCACAAAGTCTTGCAGAAAGCCAGGAGGGAAGGAGCCCGAATGATCCTGATAGTCCCAACGTGGGATCGACAGCAATGGTTCCCCCTACTCCTGTGCACGTCAGACCGTCCACCGATGCCCCTTCCGGTGGCGCCGGATCTGCTCACGCAAGCCCAGGGGTCCATAGTGCATCTGCACCCCCAAGGCCTGCGACTACAAGCGTGGTTAATCCATGGCTCAGCTCCCTAGAGAGCACATGTATGGAGGAAGTGCAACAAGTCCTAGAAAGTAGCAGGAGGACTTCCACCAGGAAGACCTACAAGCAGAAATGGACTTGCTTCACGGCATGGTGTTCTACCAAACAGCTAGCCCCCCTTTCGGTGCCTATACCTGTAATATTAGAGTATTTACTGGACCTCAAGAGAGGAGGACTCTCACTTTCCTCGTTAAAGGTCCACCTTGCCGCCATTTCAGCGTTCAGACACGAAGAGGAAGGGCACACGGTGTTCGCCCATCCCATGGTTACCAGGTTCCTCAAAGGGTTGGTAAACCTATACCCCCCTCGGAAACCGCTTCCACCTTCGTGGAACTTGGACCTGGTGCTTAATGCGCTAACGGGACCACCGTTCGAGCCTTTGGCCACGGTTTCCCTCCGCCTCCTTACGATAAAGACGACCTTTCGTCTCGCAATCATGTCAGCTCGCAGGGTGAGCGAGCTTGCGGCAGTTATGGCAACGCCACCCTGCACTGTTTTTTCCAAGGAGGCGGTAACCATACGGCTGCATCCAGCCTTTGTTCCTAAAGTTTCTTCTGAGTTTCATATTAACGAACCTATTGTTTTACCCTTGTTTTAACCAAAGCCTCATAACTCTAACAAAGAGGCGCGCCTACACCTCCTGGACGTGAGGAGGGCGCTAGCCTTCTATATAGACAGGACCAAGTCCTTCCGGAAAATGGATAGACTCCTAGTCTCTCTCGCTCCCAAATCGAAAGGAGAAGGTCTCTCTTCGCAGAGAATCTCGAAGCACATCGTATCCTGCATAAAAATATGCTACGAACTCAAAGACTCCTTTACTGGCCACGCCCAGGGCTCATTCCACTAGGGCGGTGGCGGCATCAACAGCCTTTTTGAAGGGCGTTGCGCTAAAAGACATTTGCAGAGCGGCGACCTGGTCATCCTGTGACACCTTCGCCAAACATTACGCCCTTCACAGGGTATTCCAAGAGGATACCCGTTTCTCGACAGCGGTCCTCTCAGGGACAAGCTGCACATAATCCGATTACCCACCTCCTATCTTGGGTTACTGCTGGGTAGTCACCTAATGTGGAGCACCCACGGGGACACTCGAAGAAGAAACAAAAGTTACTCACCGTAGTAACGGTGGTTCTTCGAGATGTGTCCCTGTGGGTGCTCCACTACCCGCCCATCCTCCCCGCTTCGGATCTCTGTTTAGTGTTTTGCAGGAGCATCCGAGGTGGTTGGTCAAGGAACTGGCGGGGACCGGATCACGCACATGGCCAGGAGCGCGCAAGGGAGCGGCGCACACCGGCGCATGCGCGGTCCGGCAGAAACTGCTTGGAAGATCCGATCTGTGGTGCCGGGCGAGCCCGACACCTAATGTGGAGCACCCACGGGGACACATCTCGAAGAACAACCGTTACTATGGTGAGTAACCTTTCTTTACCCCCCTCCATTGTGAAAATTTACCATTTATTCCAACCCTTTGTTTTCTGTCTTTTAACCAATTCCCGATCCATGAAAGGATCTTTCCTCCTATCCCATGACCGCCTAATTTACATAAAAGCCTTTGGTGTGGGACCGTGTCAAAGGCTTTCTGGAAATCTAGGTATATTATGTCCACTGGGTGCCCCTTGTCCGCCATGTTTATTAACCCCTTCAAAGAATTCTAATAGATTAGTTAGACACGACTTCCCTCTGCAGAAACCATGCTGACTTTTGCCCAACAATTCGTGCTCTTCTACGTGCCTTGCAATTTTATTCTTTACTAGTGTTTCTACTAATTTGCCTGGTACTGATGTTAGACTTATCAGTCTATAATTGCCAGTGTCTCCTCTAGAGCCTTTTTTAAATATTGGCGTTATATTGGCCGTCTTCCAGTCATTGGGTACCGAAGCGGATTTAAAGGATAGGTTACAAACCACTGTTAATAACTCCGCAATTTCACATATGAGCTCTTTCAGAACCCTTGGGTGAATACCGTCTGGTCCTGGAGACTTGTTACTATTCAGCTTATCAATTAACTCCAAAACCTCCTCTAATGTCACTTCAATCTGGGAGAGTTCCTCAGATTTGTCACCTAAAAAGGCTGGCTCAGATTTAGGAACCTCTGTAACATCCTCAGCCGTGAAGACTGAAGCAAAGAAATCATTTAATCACTCCGCAATGGCACTGTCTTTCTTGATCGCTCCTTTTATATCTTTATCGTCCAAGGACCCCACTGCTTTTTTAGCGGGCTTCCTGCTTCTAATGTATTTAAAAAACATTTTACTATCATTTTTTGAATTTTTGGCTAGCTGTTCCTCATAATCTTTTTTTGGGTTTTCTTACTACATAATGACACAATGTGGGAGTGTTTGTGTTTCTTTCTATTTTCCTCACTAGGATTTGACTTCCACTTTTTAAAAGCTGCCCTTTTCTCTCTCACTGCCTTTTTAACATGGCTGTTAAGCCATGGTGGTTCTTTGTTAGGTCTCTTACGGTGCTTTTTTATTTGGGGTATACATTTAAGTTGGGCCTCTAGTACGGTGTCTTTAAACAGTTTCCATGCAGCTTCCAGGGATTTTAGTTTAGTTACTCTACCTTTTAGTTTCTGTTTAACTAGCTTCCTCATTTTAGTGTAATTCCCCTTTTTGAAATTAAATGCCGGAGTGTTTGACCGCTGCGGTGTTCTTCCCAACACAGGAATATTAAAAGTTATTATATTGTGGTCACTATTTCCAAGTGGTCCATTTGTCTGAAGATGGCCATGCCACTGCTCTCTCACCAACAGAAGCTGGTCCAATAAAAGATATTACCCCATTCTTGTCTCGCTAACATCCAATGGCTACACCACCACTGCACCTATCTGTGTTTGTCATATTGCTTTGATCAGCATTCTTAAAGAAAAAGTTCTGTGTATTTCCCTTTTATTTAATATAGATAAAACCATATGTCTATTTTAGAAATTATTTTTAAAACATGCAGAATTTAACAAGGCCACTGGAACAATTCATGCAGTGTGGGTGCTGAGAGCCATTGAACCAAAGCTTTGCCCATGAAAGCTTATGCTCCAAAATGTTAGTTTATAAGGTGCCACAGGACTCCTGTTTTTGAAGATACAGACTAATTCGGCTACCCCTCTGACATTGAACCAAACTGTAAACCCTGGTAATAGAAATTGCTTTCAGCCAGGGGGTGCTGCAAACTCTCCCCCCCCCACCCTTTTTTTTGGTTCCAGTACTTGTGGAATTAATCAAGAATGATGTCTCTGCTACAGCCTGATAGGGTGACCCCACAGGAAAGCCCGCATTCTCTTCTAAAAGTCATCCTTAAACTATAAGCCAGAAAGATGAAAAATCTGAAAGGCAGATCTTGCCTGTGGGGTATTTCACATGCTGACACATGTAACTGGAGAACGCAAGTCACTGGCATTATGAATAGCTCTTCTTTGCAGGTATTTAAGCCTCCCTGTATGGTTTGATGGTGGAAAATCGCTTAAATGTGCAATATTATTGGAAACAGTCTTGGGATTTTATAACAATAGGAATTTTCGGGGGAGAAGGGAAGTGCTCCCCGAAGTTGATCAGAACCTCCCTCTGCATTGTTTGCAGCCCACAAACTAGGGCCTTGTTCCCTCCGCACTGTGACTAGTCAGTGAACCGGCCCAGCCTGGCTTCCACTGTGGGATCGCTGGTATTGGTCGCTCCGTGGCGTGCCCAGGCCCAGGCGCAGAGGAGGGAAGGGGTGACCCGACCGGGGGCGAATACCCGAGGCCCACGAGCCACAGCGGCTCTTTGCACCAAACCGAGCCCGGCCGCGGCAGCAGCTCCCCAGCACCCCGCGGGCCATGAGCAGGTCGCTGGGAACTCGGCCGGACGGCTCCACGCAGCCCAGGGGTGGGAACCCCTCAGCAAGCCGCGAGCGCGCCTCCTGCGGCTGCCGGGGAGGGGGCGGGGCCGGGGCCGGCAGCGGCGTTTGGCCGGGGGTGGTCCGCCCCCCCGCTGGGGGCGGGTTGGTTGCGCCCGGCGCGCGCGTGTGTGCCGAGGGCTGCCTTGGTCCCGGGTTCCTGTTCCCTCAGGTCATGAGCAGCCGCGGCCGCGGCCGCCGACGCAGCTGGCTGGTGCCCGCCCCGGGGGGCTTTGCCCCGCGCGAGGATGAGGAAGAGTCGCGTGCACCGCATGGTGCTGGCCGCCTGCCTGGGCTCCTTCCTCCTGGTCATTTTCTACTTCCAAAGCAGCCTCAACCCAGGTGAGTGAGCGCCCGCAGCTGCCGCCGCGGAGTTTGCCCAAGTTTGGCAGGCGCCGCTGCAAGGAGCGGGCTGCCTCGTCCAGGGGCCTGGAGACCGCGGGGCCTCTGCAGTTTGGGGGTCACTCACAGCCGCAAAGGCTCCCGCTGACTTCAGGGAGTGGGGGACCCTCCGTCCGGGTTACTCCGTCCAGCTCGGTGAAGCCCCTCGCTGGCTCTGAAGTGGGATTCGAGCCCTTTGTTTCAGGAGCTGTTCCACTACATCCAAGTTCGACTTGCAGATTTCCTTGTGTGCAGATGGATAGAGACTGTGTGTGCAATAAGCCAATGTCCTCTTGCCGGAGAGTCCCGAAGCAGTGAAAACTCCCTAGGGAATTTACTTGGCCTTCACGCATTTTTCAGATGAGATCATTTTACCTTCACTTTGTATCTTGTTTGTAATAGGAAGGAAAATGGGAGGAGCGAACTATAAATATTTATTTGAATTTCACATCCATTAAAAATACAAACCCTGTGTCCAGATACAAACCTCTGCCCCTGGTAGGGTTAGATTTGATGATGTCAAATAATGCACTAATATAAAATCTGTGCTTGGTATTTAAAATGTCTTTGCTAATTTGTATCACAGCACTAAAGGTGAAAGTATGGACTAGGTTTCAGATGGGTGTCAGGTCACACCTGGACCCATTGAAATGCATAAAGAAAAAGTTAAAATTATTGTTTCATTGTGGAAGGGAGTAACTTTTTTATGGCTACTCCCAGTTTATACATTGTGCTTGGGGAGAAAAGTCTATAATAACAACTTGAAAATAAACAGTCTTGTGCTAAGAGGGTGAGATGTTTCACTGCCTGCTTTCTGTTCTGTCCTTGAAAAACTACTTACTTCGTGTTTCCAGAGATGATATTAGGTAATTCCAGTAGTTTAACAATTTACTTTTGTCCTCTGATAACATCAGAGATCGGTCGGTGGTGCTTTACAGTTATATCCTCAAATTCAAAATACCTGTTTGAGGGAAGTGTTTCTAGAATTTTACCAATCTGAAGTTAATTGTTTGTAATTTCTGTTTTATAGTTGCTGTTCCATCACTTTAACACACTTAAAAAAAATAATAGCACGTCGCTTGTCGGATTAATGCATGATTTGAAAATCGTATTAGGCTTGTGAGTTTGTTATGCTTACTGTTAACCATTTACTAAATGAGCTGTTCAGTCCTAAGAAAACTGCATTAGTTTTCTATTAAAGTACATTTTAAAACTAACAACTGCAGTTCTATTTTGATATTTGGAACATTCAGTAGAAAAATGTTGCAGTCGGTCAGCTAACAGTGCATTCAAGAGAGATGGCCAAATTGTATATTCACTTCACTGGAATTGCACTGGTGTAAAGGAGAGGAGCATCTGGTCTGTTATATGATTTTACTATAGTGTTTTTTGTTTAAAATAGGAGGACACCTTCTATGGCCCTGAATCTGAAGATATTTTTTCATGTTCTCCACCTTAATCCTGGGAATACTCCCAATATTGATTTGCATGAGAGATTACTCACAGGATTCAAGTTAACTATGATGAGCAAAAAGGTTTGCTGGTTCAGGCAGTCAGAGTGACCGAATCATTACAGCCACATTGGAGTGAGACCATCTTACATTTGAAACTCATGGTCTATGTCTACACTAGCCCCAAACTTCGAAATGGCCATGCAAATGGCCATTTTGAAGTTTACTAATGAAGCGCTGAAATACATATTCAGCGCCTCATTAGCATGCGGGCGGCCTTGGCACTTCAAAATTGACGTGGCTCATCGCCGCGCGGCTTGTCCCGACGAGGCTCCTTTTCGAAAGGACCCCACCTTCTTCGAAGTCCCCTTATTACTATCTGCTCATAGGAATAAGGGGACTTAGAAGTAGGCAGGGTTCTTTCGAAAAGGAGCCCTGTCTGAACGAGCCGCATGGTGGCGAGCCGTGTCAATTTCAAAGTGCCGCAGCCGCCCGCATGCTAATGAAGCGCTGAATATGTATTTCAGCGCTTCATTAGTAAACTTCAAAATGGCCATTTGCGTGGCCATTTCGAAGTTTGGGGCTAGTGTAGACACGGCCATGCTGTTGAGGTGCTGAGTAACACCTGTTGAGTTTGTTGGAAATTGAGCACATTCAATCCAAGGCTCAGACCCTTATTCAGAAAAATGTCACTTTTGAGAGCTGTCATATGAGCGAATTTCATACGAAACAAGGTTTTCTTGCAGCTGAATATTTAGGAGCAAATCCTCAGCTGGTATGAATTATTACCACTCAGGAACCTTTTCACGCACGCGTGTGTGTGTGTGTGTTGGTTCTGAATGGTGGTCATTGATTCCAACTGAGGATCTGGCCTTTGAACTCACAATAAAGATGACTATTGAATGAATCAAAGGGACACAAGTGTCCTCTGAAATCACAAGATTTGGAGGTAATTTCCAGTGTTGCTGTTGCCTGCCAGTGTCCTTTCTTCATTTTTTGTGGTTTTGCTGTTTCTGTTCCATCTATAGAAGTGTTACAATTGAGTGCAATCAAATGCAGAAAACACGCAATCTGAAAAATACGATTTTCTTAGCTGAGATCAAATTGAGGTTTCTCTCTTTAGGTGTTGTGTATAGCAATAGCAACTAAACAATTTTAGATGGACTTCTGTGTGTGTGTTTTAAAGCTGATAGTGGCTTTTAAAATTATATGGTGTATTCTGGTATTACAAAAAGCATTCCAGAGCAAGAGAGCATCCCAAAAGTCTCCTTTAGAATAATCAGATGCCTTTTTTTGTTGTTGCTGTGTTAGGTTCTTAGGGTTGTATTTTGTATGTAACCTGAAGTGCTGAAGTAGTAACTGATCTATCAGTGCTAAAGGCACAGATAAATTCTGTTGTCATTTTAGCTGGAATCCAGGCTTAAAATTAAGAGGAAGAGCAAGACAAATGATCATTTTATTAGACATAGAAAATTATTGGCATATAAGAGAAAAAACTGAAAGTAGGAATTTCAGCTGGTTTAGTGATGTTTGTGCATGGAGCAGCTTGCACTGAAATAACAAGTAATATTGAACGAGGGTACTCTCTTTCGGAAGTTAGAGTGTAAAGTACACACTTGTACTGAAATAACTAAAAATGTGAATTACCTTTGATTTGTTGTTTTGGTTCCAGTTCCACTCAAATAAGCGTTCTGACCACAATCCATCTCCGTTGCTGGTACAGGGATCAAACTTGTTTCTGTCAAAGGCAAAATCACCATTGTCCTCAGTGGAAGCAAAATTGAGCTGTATCCTACAAGCAGTTTACATCAAAATAACTTGGCTGAATTCAGTGGAGCTGCTCCAGATAACATATGACAGCTGAAGTCAAGTTCTGGACCACTTTGTCATGGGTAGTGGAGCTATCCAATATTTAACCTTGATTTTAGGCAGAACTACAAGTCCACAGGTGCAACACCTTCTTAAATAAACATCATCATTGGAATCTAACGCACTCTTTGAGCTAGCCTTAGCTCTTGGTACCATTGGTGTCCATCCACTGAGCGCTTGGATTGATGCTGGGGTAACCAAAGTCAGAACCTGGTCCTCTTCACTGTTTTCTCTTTTAGCTTTAGCTGTGCTTGTGTCTTGTTGGTTTTGTCTCTGTGAGCTTTGTCTACCCCAGGTACCCTCTCCGAGCTAATGCTAGTGCAGCTTCCCCTGTGGTAGCAACACTGGGAGTGCTAGTGCAGAATAGGCTCCATGGGGTGTTTGGCTTTATACCGTTGTGACATTTTAACCCCACTTAAGCCAAGTCTAGGTGACACAGTGCTGCCGTGCTGGTGGCTGCTGGCATCTTGTCTATACTGAACCTCCGGCCACTGCTGCCACGGGGGGAATATTGGGCTCAACCGGGCCATTGAATGAAGTACAGAGATGGAGCTGCTTGAACAGGGGAGCAAGCGGGGTGCTGTAGTGGCCTCCCTGTGAGGACTGAAGTCTCAGCTAAAGGATGGGAGATGCGGGACTGGCTGACCGAACTGGCCTGCAGGGGGATCTGTAGGTTTACAGTTTGCATTAACCTTCCCCAGGCTGGCACTTTCTGCCTTGCCAGGCTGAGGAATGCTTTAGGTTGTCTGCAATGTCTCCCAACCAGTTAAACAAATAGCTACTCCATCCCGTGGGTATTTGAATATTTCCTATGTAAAAGAGACAAGTCTCTGAAGGAAGCATTGTAAGCGACCTTCAACTCTGCAGGGCCTGAGTCTCCTCTAACCATCGTAAATCAGAAGTAGCTCCACTGAAGCCAGTGGGGCTCTGCTGATATAGGTGAGTGGAGAAACAGGTGCCCTTTGCATAAGGTATTTCAGTTGCTGCCTGTGGTGTTCATAGGATAGTGAAGAGCCACTGGGCTACTGCTACCAACCACCTCAGCCTGCAAAATAGGATTTTCCTCTGTGCATTTGTTGACTCTGGCACTATTGTTTACTAGACCCAAGTGGCAGTCCAGGGTTCTAGGTGCCTTGCAGGACTGGGGTTTCCTTCAGCTAGTGAATTCAAAGTTCGGTATTCATAGAGTCATGGCATTATTGCCAGAAGAGAGTGATCTGATATATTCTGGATGGACTCCTGTATATCACAGACCACTAAACTTCATCCAGTTCCCCTTGCACTGAAATAACAACTCATATTGAACTAGGACACACTCTTTCGGACGTCAGAGTGTAAACTACACACTTGTACTGAAATAACTAAAAATGTGAGTTACCTTTGATCAATTTCAGTTGCTGCCTGTGGTGTTTGTAGATCAATACCTTTGTCTGATTAAACCACTCTTCTAGAGAGGCAGCCAGTCTTCAGCAGAAGACATCCAGAGGTGGAGAGTCCACCACTTCCGTTGGCAGTTTGTTCTCATGGTTAATCCCATGGCATTATTTCTAATTTGCTATTGGTTTGTTTTATGTCTTACTGCCCTTCGGTAACCAATGTTGCAGGGGATCCTGCATTTTCTAGACTTCTTGTCAGTCCAGCTGTGGGTGTGAGTTGTTGAACCCACAAGAACCTTGCACTGCCCTGGATGCGCACAGGTCCTGCTGGCTTCAGAAGGACTTACACTGTTGGGGTTGGGCAGCAAATAGCTAATGGATGTTGTGGCACCCAGTAAGCTCAGGAAAAGCAAATGACTTCTGTGGCTGGTGCTCTAAATACTGCATCTTCTAAAAGACCCTGAATTGTTTTCACATTTACATCCCCTAATGACCCAGGAATGGAAGAAAGGGCGCCGATGCCCCATGCACTGTGATGCTACTTAGCCATTAATATTAGTAGCTGGTTATGAAATAATGCTTAAGAAAAAGGGGATGGGGGAGGGATGCAACTTGCAGAGTAGCTGACGGGCTTTTCAGAATGCTTCTGTTCTGAAACATGCCCACGGAAAAGGCCCTGTCTTGCTCCCCACATGCACCTGGTCCTGACTATTGATGCTGAAACTGTTAAAGGTTTTTTTTTTTTTTTTGGGGGGGGTGGGGGGAGTTTCTTGCTACTTTTCACTCTGTTAGCTCTGTTTGAAGCAGCCCAGCTGTGGCAGAATGAGTTGAGCTGTATTTTGGTTTTCACACATCATCAGAAGAAAGCCTTCATTACCATTCCACTTGCAGGGCCAAAGTGTCTCCTTGGACTCGAGGCACCTTGCAGGCAATAGGGTTCTGTAGGTGAAAGCAAGGGCAGAAGGCATCCTGATGGACAAGATTCCCCTACTCCGATGGCAGGTTTCTGTAGAACAAGGGTTCTCCACCTGGGTTCATGAACAAGAGTTAGGGAGATACAATCACTTTGCCCTTTCCATATTACCAAGTGTAGCGGGATCCTAGCTAGCTGGAGAGTAGATTTTGAGGGGAAGGGGCTGGAAAGAAATTCCGCTGTGGAAAACATTATCTCCTATAAAATATCTGTTCATTGAAATGATTCATAAAGACAGTAGTAGAAGACATGCGTATTTCCTGCTCATATTTCCTGTGCTTTTCAGCACAGAAGAACTCGGTTTTTGTTTTGTGCTCTAAAGGCAGGGGAGCCATGTGACTTGAGAACTAATTCCAATGCTGTTCACACCAGCTGTGACTCCTGGTGATGCGGCATGTGCATTGTGTTCTACATGAGCCCAAGCCGTCAAATGTGGATCTCAATGTGGCGCATCCCAACATTCAGGAGTTTGAGTTTCATCCAGGCCCACCTCTACCCTGCACATTGTTAGGTCTCCTTTGACCAAAGTGGCTCCAAAGTAGTGTGCTAGCTGGCTTGGCTTGTAAGCCAAGATTTGCAAAGGTGACTAGTGATTTTGGATGAATCTGTTTTTAGGTCCCCACTTTGAGGTGTCCTAACAGGAGCTAATTTTGAGGCGTATTGAGCCCCCACTCTCTGGAAGCCAGGCCATTTTAAGGTGTGTCAAGTTAGGCACCCAAAATCAACAGTCACTTTTGAAAATCTTGGCCTGACTAAGCTGTCCCTGTCCACTCTGGCCTTGTCCCGAGTGGGGAAATGCGCTGCAGTGCAGCTGCACTAGTGGTAGCACCCGTGGCAACTTTCCCCTAAAATGCCTTACTGCAGGCAGAGCCGCTAAAGTTGGGAGAATGGAAAAATATTTTAATTTATATTTTTAAAAATCCTCATTGAAATTAATCCTGGACTTTTACCCCCCTTGCTTCTCAGCTGATGCACTCAGAGTGCTTTCAGATAAGAATTTAACTTATATTTGACATCAGCCCCTGTGAGATAAGTAAAGATTATTACACCAGTCTTGCAGCTGGGGAAACCGAGGAACAGAGTCGTTAAGTGACTTGTCCAAGGCCACCCAGAGTTGCAAATACATATGGGCTTAGGTTTAAATGTTGCTACCCCTGTACTTAAAGTTAAACATGTGTAAGTATTTGCAGGAGTAGGGCCCAGCACAGTAAGATTCTTGGGTCCCCCACTCCCAGCCTGCTCTCCCCACCTCCCCGTTTGCTCAAACCACTGGACTAGGGTGGCCAACGTTGTATTTCAAGAATAATCATCTGTTTTCTTAGCATCCCTATCGCTCTCCTCTTCCCAATATTGTTATATTTATTGTTCATTTTATTAAAAATAGTGAGTAATACTCACCTCCATTTGCTGGGGCGTTTCTTGCTGTTGTTTTGCAACACTCGGGCTATGGCATTTGCAGAGCTAGAGACGACATATTGGGATTGCCTTATTTTCCTCTTAGAGAGCTGGCCTCTGTACCCACCCTGTCCAACACGCTGTCTGTTTGCCACGTGGGCAGCGTGATGTGATGAATGCAGCTTGTTAGAGCTGCACGTGCCCCACCGCTTGGTGGGACAAGCACGGTGGCAGCAGCAGAGGCAGCTCTTCCTGCAGCTCATTCGGGCCGTGGGACGGCTCAGGGCTGGGCGACGCGGCTCGGATGGTGTGGCATGGCTCTTGGGGCGGGGCTGAGCGATGCGGCTCGGCTTGGCTCTCCAGGGCTTGGGCAGCGCGGTGTGGCTTTGGGCTGACAGCTACGGCAGCATGGCTCTGGCCAGTCTCCTGGCTCCTCGTAGTGTTCCTGGCTGCAGGGGGGTGGTGAGTAGGCCGTCTGTCTGCAGTGCGGAGGGAGGGAGGGAGGGTGCCTGGCTGTGGGGGGGAGGGAGGGAGGGAGGGAAGTAGGGTGCCTGGCTGTGGGGGGGGAGGGAGGGAAGTAGGGTGCCTGGCTGTGCAGGGAGAAGTCGAAGGCACCTGGTGGCGGGAGGCGGCACCTGGCCAGGGGAGGCGGGAGGGGCATGTGGCAATCAGTTCAATTGGTTTTGGACACCACGGCTGTACACCCTCCCATCGACCTCCCTTACTCCACATGATAGCTTGGGGTAGGGGGTTGGCTGCCAACCACAGAGAGAGATTTTGCTGCATCTTCCGTACACCCACAAAATCAAACTCCAGAAGATCTTCCCAGCAGTATAGATGTATTCTCAGCAACTCCCGATCTCAGTGTACAGAGATGAAGCAATAGAAGACCTGCCTATCAGTAAGGAGCTGTTAGTTGCACTCAAAGCAGTCCCTCTGCATCTTTTCTAAAAGTTTACTTCTCATTTGGAGATTCTGGGGAAAATCCTGATGCAGTTGAAATACTGGTAAAACTCGCATGGCTTTCAAAAGGATCTGAAATGCCTTCCTAGTGTTTAATGGTAATAATTCAGGGAAATGAATACATCAGAATGATCCAGTACTACTCAAACTGTTGTGCTGTGGTTACCCCAAGTGCCAACTGATGATTGCATCAAAAACTTGTGTTTGAAAAAGAAGAGCAATACTGAACACTACTTCTTTCAGATACACTGAATTGAAGTGAAATCCCAAGTAGCATCAAGCGAGGCATGCTGTGCCTTCTCTTGCCCAGTCAGGTACTCAGTTTTGTATTGTACCTCGTCCTGCAGCAGAGGTCAGCAACCCCTGGCACGGGTGCCAAAAGTGGCATGTGAGCTGATTTTCACCAGCACACGAGATGGAGGCTCAGCCCCACCCTTCTCCCCAGGGCAGCCGGGAACTTGCTTAAAGTCATGCTGCTTGTGGATTACGGGAGACAAGCTAATGCTCCCAACCACCACCTACACAGTAAAGCTCTGCATCTGAATGTATTAATGAAGCTAGTGTAAGCAGGACTATTAGTGACTTTAAAAAGTATCACCAGCACTTGGACTGTACATAGAGGTCAAACAGTCATATTTCGGCACTCCGCCTTAGTATGGTTGCCAGCCACTATCCTATTAACATGCTGTGCTTGGAACTCCATTGACATCAGTTGTGATTCTCTGCACAAGAACGTGAGAGTATAAGAATGGCCATTACTGGGTCAGACCAAAGGTCCATCTAGCCCAGCATCCCATCTGCCAACAGTGGCCAGTGCCAGGTGCCCTAGAGGGGGTGGACTGAAGACAATGATCAAGCAACTTGTCTCCTGCCATCCATCTCCAGCGTCTGACAAACAGTTGCTGGGGACGCCATTCCTACCCCTGGCTAATGGTCTTTTATGGACCTAACCTCCGTGAATTTATCTAGCTCTTCTTTGAACACTCATAGTCCTAGCCTCCACAACCTCCTCTGGCAAGGAGTTCCACAGGTTGACTGTGTGCTCTGTGAAAAAGAACTTTCTTTTATTAGTTTTCAACCTCCTACCCATTAACCAGATCAAATCTTGTTAGCAGTTGACCAACCCAATTCTAAATCTTCCCAGCTAATGGTGGAGATCTCACTTCCCTCTGATTTGTGCTATGTGACAGTCACTTGGTGTGAAAATACAAGGAACCCTCTAGGGCTTTTATCCATTTGCTTTTGTTGCAAATGGGTTGCATAAGTTTTCTTCAGCTCATGCTCCAGTTTTTAGCAATATGATATCTGAGAGGCAGTACTCTGGCTGCAAGAGGCAATATGCTTGTGTGCTGTTAAAAACATTTGGCCAGTATATCAGCAGAGACACTGGACAGCAGTGTGTGGGAAGTGACATTCCAGAATGCCATTTCCCACACACTGCTTGCATTTGCTGATGTTGAAAGGAAGGCGTGTAACATAGAATCTGTGACCCAGTCTTGTGCACTCACTGTCTGGCCCTACGCTCGAACATGGATCCATAATGGAGTCCATATGTTCCTGAGCACCAGCCCATTCATGTGGAATGCTTTCTAGTTCCTCTTGGCTTTGTGCAGTTTTCTGACAGCTTCTGATGTTTGCTAGAGGGTCAGTGGGCCTTATCTTGTCTGGATGCTTATTCTGCATCTGCAGACGTGGGAGAGACAATTGTGATCCTGGGGAATTTGCCATATTGATCCAGGCCTGTGTCATCACAAGGTTTGGTTCATTCAGTGCGCCCTGCAAGGGGCTATGTCTCACGAATGCTGTCTGGTGAGTTCACTGTTTTTACCCTGGCGAGCTCTGAAACAGCCTCAATCTTTTGCGTATTACAGCAACCTTCATGTCTAACCATGGGGGAGGGAGGAAGGGCCAGGCGGAACATTCCCAGTAAGACAGGCTGTGACTATTTCACTTCTGGCATGGGTTGGCCAGAGCCCAAGTTTACCAGACATTCAGTTCACATAGTACCTGGCTTCCCTCAGCTGTTTGCTGCTGAGGACAAGGGTTGGCATATAGGAGAGGCAGGAGAGCACAATTCCCATCCCTGGGCTAAAGGAGGGGTAACTCTCCCTTCTCCTTGACTGGAGAATGTTCTAATCTACTTTAACCCTGGAGGAGGTGACTGGGGAGAGCGCTATATGTGGGGCCACAAAGTGGGAGAGTCCTGGTTTGGATGGTGTGATTGGGTTTGGGATGACTCAGCTCCGATAGCTGGGACATGTGCCCAGAGCACTGGGTGGAAGTAAAAATAAATGAGCACCCAGCATCCCTTAGGGCTGGCCAGTTTCACAAGAGCTGGAATGGTTCTGAGGCTAAGTGGTCTGAGCTGCGGGGAGGAGAGCCCGGCCTGGCAATGGAGGTATACACTGTTCACTCGTCGTGATTTGTTCGCTGTCTGGAGCCAAGATGGTGAAATTGTCTTTAATCTGATGATGACCCTAAAGGGAGAAACCCTCCATGGTGTAACACTTCTAGCTTCACTTCTACCACAAGGGAAACATCACCAGAAGCCGGGCTATGATCACAGTGGTTCCTTCTGACTTTTAAACCCGTGGAGTTTCACAGAGTTGGGGAGTCTTGAGAGAATAGCAGCGCCGCCAGCCATGCAGCAGGAAGCTCAGCCAGAGACAAGGAACCACCTTAGTCGGACACTCCTAGGCACTGATTCTGTGATTGCTGCTTGGTCCTCCCCCTCAGGATGGAGCCCGTCCCTCCCATGTAATCAGTGGGAGTTTGAGGCACATAAGGCAGGTGATGGGCCTGACTAGCGGAGCTGCGTGGCAGGAGGAGTTCTTTTAGTGGGAAATTTCTCAACTGCAACATTTTTTTTTTTAAATTTAAAAAAAATGCAAAGGAAGGAAAAATCAGTCTCACGATGTAAGGAAAAAAACCCCTGGAGCTTAAACGTTTTCGGTTTTGGTGTTTTGATGAAAAGCCAACAGTTTCCCTGTAGGCAGAGACTCTGAGTGGAAAGTTTCATTTAGTATAAAAGCAAAACAAGCAAACCAGTTTTTTGTCAAAAACCTGACTTGGTGGAAAATTTTCAAGCTGCCCTACCTGCAGATGAGGCTGCACTGCATAGTTTTGCCCCAGTCACTTTCCTGTGACCTGACTCTGGAAAGCCCTTCAAGTAGGGGCAGCGTGGATGCAGCTTTTGGAAGAACTTCTAAATATTCCAGGTAAGATGATAGTCTGGGCCAGTTCTGGCAGACCTGTGCACTGTGTGGAACACAGTCCTGCAATCCTGTTTGAAGCTGGCAGCTCAGTACTCCTGATGCACTAATGATCTGAGTGTCATGCAGTGTTCCTTGTAAGCTGAGCTCTTGGGCAGCCACCTGAGAAAGATTCAGGTGCCGTCCAGCTGATTAGCACAGCGCCTACAGCCATTAGCCTGTATTTCTACTGGTGGTGCACATCCATACATGCTTTGTTGCGCATCACAAAAGTTATTCCACACATCGCTGTGAAAATTTAGATGAAACATCTAAATTTATAAAACTATATTACTAAAACCACTTTTCCATCAGCTGCTGCTTGGTGAATACCTCCCTGACTTCCTGCATCCACTCTGACAAAGTCACAGACCCAGTTACGCAAGCTAGGAATTTCTCACAACGAATTGTCCTAGCATGGCTGTCTTTAGCAGTGACCGTTTTGAGTTAAAGGATTAAAATTCTGATGTAATCCAGCAGAAAGCACAATGCTTGCCAGAATTTATCAAACTGTTTATAATGGTGACTTTTTTTTGCTTGGCTCTTTTTATTGGACACATCTGGACAGATGCCATATTCCTCTCATTAAATTGCACTTACAGACCCTCAGCCACTCGGATGGTAGGTCTCACTGAACATCTGCAGTTAGAGATCCGCCCAAACCTCAACCCAGCTGTGAACACCAAACATGGGCCCCTTTGTCTGCTGAAGCTTTTGCACAATCATAGCTACCCTGTGTGGATGAGCTCCCACAGTGTAAGACCAGGCTTGCACCTATGTACTTCTCCAATTGCAGGAGTAAGTCACTCTGATGCAATGTCTATATGTGGGATTTGCACCAGTGTAACTCTATCATTGCAGTCACATCATTGCAAATGCCTGTTCTGTATAGGTTCTTATGCTGTGCTCATCACAGTAGTACTTGAGAGTACATCACCATTGCAATAAAAGCCCCATGACAGAGAGTCTGGGGTAGTGGTGGGCGACCTCTGGCCCTTAGGGGTGCTGTGTGGCCCAAGAGAGATTTTGTTTACTGTCGCCCATATGCAGAGTTGCCAGTGGTTTTTGTCCATGTAATCTTTTGCTATCAGTATTACTAAAATGACTTACTCGTGAAGTGAGGTGGGTACTGATTGCACAAAAGAACATTGACTGTAAGAGACATGTGCTCCCTCTGCATCCAATCAGAGCACTGCTATGATTTCAGTCCGCACACCTTACAGATTCTAGGTACACAAGCAAAATAGCCTTGTCCTGGGAGATCATCTCTGTTATGATGCTCTTGCAGCCCACTGGGGTGATACGAAGGAAGGCCACTCATATGGCCTGCTCACTAGCCTAGGTTGTGCATCATTGTCCAGGGGCAACTGACAAAGCCTCCTGGGTTCGTGCTATGGGGCAGAAAATAGTAAAGTAGCTGTTCAGGTTTGGACTGGAGCTTGGGCTCTGAAACCTGGTGAGGGGGGATGTGCTTGTATATCTACACTGCTCTTTTTAGCTCTGTAGCATTCGCCCACATCAGTTACTCAAAGTCTTAGCCTTGCTGCTGCTGTTTTTTTATTGCTGTTTTGGCGTATTCTGAGTGTCTTCCGGTACTGTGTTGAGAAATAGAGTTATGCATCTCTCATGTTTTATATGTTCTGCAGTCTAGACAAGCCCACAGATAAAATTCAGATCTGCATCAGCAGCCTGATTCACCTAGGCTTTCCACCTTCTGTAAGCGCATTCACCAGTGGGCAGTGGGTGTGAAATGCTACCAGATCAGAATGGCTGGGTTTAATTCTCTTGTTGCTCAGACAGAGATGACTAGAGCTCTGCAAATCATAGATATCTGTGGGTATCTGCATCCGTGGATGTGGATGCACCCCTATCCCCAGCTCATTTTTGTGGCAACGGATGCAGATGTGGATACAAATTTTTTTATCTAGCACCCTGCAAATTTGTAGGTATCTGCTGATGTGTATGTGGATATCCCTGGATCATGTCTGCACAGTTAGATGCGGATACCAATTTTGTATCTGCACAGGGCTTTATAGATAACTCCATGCCAAGCAAGACAGGAAAAATCAGGCCTTTGAACTTTGTCTAGGGCCCAACTCTTGTTCCTTTTATTGCATGTAGAAAATGCCACATTCTGTGAACTACAATTGCTATTCTTAAATTGTCCCATGACAAATATCAGCTTGTGCATTTTAAATGCACCCCAAGGCAGGGCTGGCATTCTTCTAGCAGTTGGAATTTAAAATAAATATTAAAATAAATCCTAGCCTGCATGTGTGAATCACCAGTTATATATGCAAGTTGGCAACACAGAAATTTGTAGCTGTGGAAAAAAATTTTCTTTGGCACACAGTTGTGTCATCTGCACTATAGAGTGTGCACACCACTTTGCAAACGCAGCAAGACATGGGCCTCCTGACAAGGAGGATAGGTACAATATGCACAGTTAACCCAGGAGGTATGAGAACTGGCACAGATAGGGCTATAGGAGATGGGCAGTGTAAACGTTGACCATGCATGTGAGTTTGGAGGAGGATAGGTAACAAGTGCCTGTGTATGGGATGGGAGAGTCTGTAACTTACTATTTGACATCTCCCAGCTTAAAAATACATTTATGTGATACCTTAACCAGTGTCTCATTTTCTGCTCATCCTGGGAGAGGATCCCTTAGTTTCAGTGCATGCTATGGCACAGAACTAGAAACTATCCAGTAATAAGAACTAAACATATTTAATACAGGGCCTTTGGAGGAGGATCTTCAAGCACCTTGTGAATTTTGTGTTACTTCTCTGCCTGCATGGTTGTAGTAGTATCCCCACAAAGCATTCAGGGATTTGCCCAATTTATTCCCCGCTGATTTCCTTAGGAGTTGAGGGGACTGTGTGCACTGCAGAATCCAGACCAATTCCACTGGTGCTGAAATCATTGCCTTTCTTCAGTGGGTACAGGAGAGGACTTGGAGTCAGCTGGAAATAAAAACTCAGGGTTCTTAACTCCAGACTGCTGATCTATCTTCTGGCACACACTCCTACCCTGGAAAGGGAGGCTGAATGTAGGCGTTTCAAGCAGCTGTCCTTAGAGATTATAGTGCCATAAAACTGAGGTCCAGATACTTGTCTGGATCAGAGGCTTTGGTTTGATCCCGTGTTTAGTTAGGATAACCCGATACTTATGTATTTTCCTCTCCATTCTGCAGTATTCCCCTTTCTGAGTCTCTATGTATAACAACTATCCCTTTGACAGTAAACAGCCCTGCTGCCTGTTGGGAAGGAGCAACTTGGAAAACTTCAGGGCTTTAAACTGTTTGTTTCTCACCTCTTTATATTGAATGGTTTGTGTGTGCTTGTGGGACACTCTGTGTATAGCTCTCTCCAGGCTGGAGATGAGCCCAGGCTGATCCTATTGTGGATTGTCGCTGTTTATTCACCTCTTTCTAAATACCTGCATTTGCCAGAGCATGTAGCTGCCAACTATGGATCCCGTTTGCTTCTTTCCTTCCCAGTTTTGTCTCGACCACTTAGAGCAAATGCTCATTGACTCTAGTTCTAAGGCAAGAGTAACCTATACTGTGCTCTTGGGGGAAACACCAGTGCTGGGACTCAAGATCTCAAGCATTGTCTCTTTTGTAGCCTGCCTAGACTTTCTTCTGTTTTACAATCTGGGTAACAATTGTATAACTTCCAACAAAATCCCCTCCTTGCAGCTAAGACCTTCCCTTCCCGGAGAAAAGGCTGAGATTGGAGTCTGGTACGTGAAGGCTGAGAGCCTGTCTCTTGGGAGCTAACTGAAAATCCTGGTGACTATTGGTCAGCTGAGCTTTCCTCCTTACCCTGTGATTTGTGGAGATCTACCAGCCTGGGGAATAATGTTCATTTATTGCTTTAAAAAAATCACTAACAACCCGGGGAACAAAGCTACTGCTACATTTGAATGATTTTTTGGAAAGGTAGCCAAATGCAAAGGGGGGGGGCAGCATGTCTGAAAAGAGAGGGGGCCACATCTAAAGGTGTTTGGTAGTATAAGGACTATGTGCCGAAACCCTTCAATCAAAACTTTAATTCACCGGTGTCCCAAAGTGCGTGTATTGAAGCTCCCATTTCTTGGAACTGTGAGCCAGAGTTGATATGACTATGCTGGTTACTTAATGGGTGAATTGGCACAAGCTGGGAGATTTTTACAGACTTCACATGAACAGCTCAAGTTGTATCAGCTACCCCTGGAATGCAGCCTCTTCTGGGCTAGAGGCCGCAGGAACAAGAAAATAGAACAGTTGGTTCTGACTTCTGGGACTTAGAAGAGGGAGCGCAGAAGAATACTGTGTGTAGGCAGATGGCCCATGAGTATCGAAGTGGAGTTCAGTCAAGACACTGAGGTTGACACCTCTACCCCTTAGTGACCACAACTGATAAAGGGGCTTATGTGTCATACACTCCTGTGGGCTGGAGGCTCTTTGAGTACAGCACCATTTGACAGTGTTGCTTCATTGAATCACCAGCAACTTGCATTTGACTTGGAGGGCTCCAGTCTACATACTGCAACAGCCCCAGCCTGTTCAGCTAGTGCAGACTGACAGAACCCCTGCCCCGTGATATAGGGACTGTCTTTGTACACTGGCTGGCCAGCGTGAACCCTCCACTTTCTGTCAGCATTGCACATGTTGTAGTTGGTTTTTCACTCCACCATCGCTCTTGCCACAGGTTCTGTTTGCAGGGCCCTTAGACCTGTGCTTTGTTGAAGAGTTTGGAGGAAGATTAAAGCTATGCTTAACTGTGCGGTCGCCCTGCTGTGTCAGCCATGGGGCATTTTGAAGGCTCGCTGGCCAATAGCTCCTTGGAATAAGTCTAAGAGCTGCTGAATTCTGACCTGGGTACTCTGAGTTCAAGAACTGCAGGACAACAGAGCTTCGCAACTGAGCAGGTTTGGCATTCTATCAGTGAAAGAAACTGTTCTCCTGCCATTGATAGAATGCCAGACCTGCTCTGTTGCCTGTGGTAGCACAGTTCCACCAGGGATGAGCCTGCCCCCCAGAAGATTGCTGCAGGGAACAGGGATTCTTTTTTTGCTCCAGGGTTGGGTGCTTGTGTCTGTGGAGTCAAAAGACCTCATGTCAGAAGCAGGCAGGCAGCTCCCATTGCCAGTAGCTTCACACAGGCAGCTCCCATTGGCCATAAAACAGCCAAAGTGAGCTGTAAGTGTGTGCTGGGGACAGGAACAGTTCATAAAACTCCCTCCCCCACCCACTCAGGCTTGCAGCATTTAGATGCCCATGACCTTGCATCTGGCTTTTCTGAATGGCATTCAGGGGTGGGGCAGGTAGGGAGCCTGGCTGAGGAGCTTGCTGGGGCACAGGCTGGATCTGGTGGGTTGGCAGGCTGGATCTGGCCCATGGGCCATATTTTGCCCACCCCTTCCCAGGGCAGACCAGGATAGACAGCTTGGTGAGTTTAAAAATCTAAAGATATTTCTTCTTTTCCTCTGAGGTCTGAATCTCCATTGTTCTGCCCCTTCTGTTATCATTTGCTGCAGAGCAAGGTGAGTGAAAAGCGCGTGTGAAATGTTTCCATTTTGATTTGATTTGATAGCATTTACAGGTCCTTGACACTAGTGTAAATGATCACTAGAGTCACTGTCACGTGGCAGAGACTCGTGCGCTGGCTGTTGACAGTATAGTCTTTGCCGTTTGATCCTTACTTTGTGAATGGCACCACCTGACTAATTTGCCTACAGATTTTGGAACCTTCCTGGAATGTTTCCTAATTCTGCTCTTGCAAAGGTATGTGGGGGTGCTCTGGATCTGAAAGGGATTGCTATATTCCTTGGTCTCAGTGCCTGTCTCCCTCTAAAAAAACAAAAAAGCAGTCCAGTACCACTTTAAAGACTAACAAAACAATTTATTAGGTGGTGAGCTTTCATGAAAGCTCACCACCTAATAAATTGTTTTGTTAGTCTTTAAAGTGGTACTGGACTGCTCTTTTGTTTTGATAGTATGTAGACTAACACGGCTATCTCTGTGTTACTATCTCACTCTAGACATTCTGCAAACTTCATGGATTTGCAGCTCCACCACAAGAGTGAATAAAGATCCAGCTCTGGTCTCTGACCAGGTGTTACATAGCTGCTCTGTGATGAATTATTAACGCTGCGGGAAGGAGGGTGACTCTGACACTGGGATCAAAGTTGATATTTATGTGGAACTGTTCACAGTGGGTATGTCCTCTCTAGGCCTTCACTCTTGCTAAACAGAATTTACTGTGGGGCAGGGACTCAAGAGATTATTTTAAATTAACTACTGCTCAGCAGACTTTCAGTAACATCCCCTTCCCTCATGTTCATTGTCCTTCTCTTTAAATCAGCAGCTGAAGTTTATGAACTTGTGAACACCTCTCCATGGGTAACAATAGTAACCATGGGTAACAGTGACACCTGCTTAGTATTATGCCCCGATGCAAATGAGAAAATGGAGGCAAAAATTGATGAAGGATCCAGTCTTGCTCTTCACATAGCTGCTTTCCAATATAGTGGTTGGTAGCTAGTCCTAGAGATGCTAAAGTGTCTTTATAGTTGTAAGCTCTATGCAAGGTACAGGTTTGACTTCTGTGGTCCAGAGTTCTGTAAAATCATAGACAACTAGAACGGGAAGGGACCTAGAGAGGTCATCAAGTCCTCTGCATCCACAACAGGACCAAGCACCATCTAGATAATCTCTGACCGATGTTTATCTAACCGGCTCTTAAATATCTCCAGCAACAGAGATTTCACAAACTCTGTAGGCAATTTATTCCACTGCTTAACCATCCTGACACAGTTTTTTTTCCTCATCTCCAACTAAACCTCCCTTGCTGCAATGTAAAACCCATTGTTTCTTGTCCTATCTTCAGAAGTTAAGGAGAATAATTTTTCTCACTCCTCCTTTAATAACCTTTCAGATACTTGAGAGCTGTTACCATATCTCCTTTCAGTCTTCTCTTTCCCAGACTAAACAAACCCTGTTCTTTCAGTCTTCCTGCATAGGTCATGTTTTCTAGACCTTTAGTCATTTTTGTTGCTCTTCTCTGCACCCTCTCCAGTTTCTCCGTATCTTTCTCTAAATGTGGTGCCCAGAAATGAACTCAGTATTCCAACTGAGGCCAAATCAACACAGAGTAGAATGGAAGAATTATTTCTCATGGTTGCTCACAATACTCCTATTAATACATCCCAGAATTATGTTTTCTCTTTTTTTCCCCTAACAGTGTGACTCATATTTAGCTTGTCATCCAATATGACCCCCAGATCCCTTTCTACAGTATTCCTTCCTAGATGGTCACCCCTGCACTCCCCATTTTATATACTCCTAAGTGGTGTACTTCGCATTTGTCCTTATTGAACTTCACCCTATTTACCTATTTCTCCAGTTTGTCCACGTTATTTTGAATTATAATCCTATTCTCCAAAGCACTTGCAACCCCTCCCAGTTTGATATCCTCCACAAACTTAGCAAGTGCACTCTCTATCTCATTATCTAAATCATTGATGAAGATATTGAACAGAACTGGCTCCAAAATTGATCCTTGCAGGTCCCCACTTGTTATGCCCTTCCACCATGATATTGAACCATTAGTAAGTACTTTCTGTGAATGGTTATCCAGCCAGTTATGCACCCACCTTATAGTAGCCCCATCTATGTTGTATTTGCTGTTTATTGATAAGATGCTGCGAGACCATATCAAATGCCTTACTAAAGTTTAGATATACTACGTCCACCACTTCTCCCTTATCCACAAGATTTGTTACCCTATCAAACAAAGCTATCAGATTGGTTTGTCATGATTTGTTCTTTACAAACCCATGCTGGCTGTGACCTATCACCTTATTTTATACCAGGTGTTAGCAGATGAAATCCTTAATTACTTGCTCCATTATAATTCCTGATGCAGAAGTTAAACTGTCTGCTCTGTAATTTTCTGGGTTGCCCTTATTCTCCTTTTCATAGATGGGCACTATATTTGCCCTTTTCCAGTCTTCTGGAATGTCTCTGAATTTCCATGACTTTTCAAAGATGATAGCTAAAGGCTTAGATACCTCCTCTATCAGCTCCTTGAGTATTCTGGGATGCATTTCATCAGACCATGCTGACATGAAGATGTCTAACTTTTCCAAGTAATTTTTAACTTGTTCGTTTCCTAAGTTCTGAACCTACCTCCCTTTTCTCCAAAGTTCCGTATGACCACCATCCTTCTTGGTGAAAACCAAAACAAAGAAGTCGTTAAGCACCTAAGCCATTTCCATGTTTTCTGCTATTGAGAAGTCTGGGTTGTCTGTGCTGCATCACAATAACAGAAATGGGAACTTGGTTGTACTGGTTTTGACCAGTGCTTCATCTAGCTGGGTACCTTGTCTCAGGCAGCGTTGCACAGCACCCACCAGAGGAAGGCGCAAGGAACTTCTTGGTGGATAATTTGGCGGTAGGGCTCTCACTGGGGGTAGGGGAGTCTTCTGCTTCCGCGAGGCAGTTCATGGTTGGTTTATACCCTAAAGTTCTTAAATTTTGATCCCAGCTGATACAGCTGCGATTGTTCATATACATCTTCAGTCTTTTTGTTTTTAAATTGGAGCGCTTTACCTCCTTGTCTAGTGGCAACGAGTTCCACAGGTTCATGACAATGTGTGTGAAAAAGAAATAATCCAGTCAGGGAGCTGAATTGTGTCCAGCGCTGATGAAGCCCTGAGATCCCAGAGATGAACAGAGGGAAAGCAGGAAACTAGTGCTATCAGACAGGATTTGCTGAGTCTGCCTTTTCCGTGAGCTAGTTGCTATATCCAGTTTATCAGTCCCAGATGTGGTGGAGCTGTCTCTGCTGCTGGGAACATACTAGCCAGGAATATGCATCCCTCTGAGGGAGGCTGAGTCTGTGAGCGATACATCACCTGGGCTATTTCTTTCTTGCTTGCCCTATTTGAGCAGTGATGTAGCATGCTTGAAAGTGAGGAAGCAAAAGCCCTCCCTGGTCTGAGCCAAATCTAAGCACAAGCAGGCACTGTGCTAGCTCCCTGGCCAGCATTCTGCGAGAAAGCACAGTCCCAGCGCTCCACACCTCTCACTTTCCTGGGCTCTTGCGTAGCAATTCCAAGGCTGGGGCTTGGAGCACAGTGGGACAGGAAGCCGTGGCCTCTGGCTGGTACAGCTGGGCTCCTAATCTGGCAGGTTGACGTAGTTGTCAAGAAAGTGTGGGCCCAAGGGTATAACGCAGCTGCATGCCTGTGTACATGGGCCTCAGTGCTTGTGAGTCCGTATGAACATTCTGCATGTGCCTAGGAGAATCATGGCCTGTGATTGTGAGTGGGCTGTCAGCAGATTTTCACATGAGGAAGGCTCTCTGGTGTCCAGGCTGGGTGGATCTGCCACTTGTCTCTCCCTCAGCACTGATGGGTGAGCACTGCCAGTACAATGCCTGCAAATCAGTGGCCTGGAAAGGGTTTACAGACAGCGAATGGGGACGCTTGTAGTTTAGATTTATAGCTCCCATCCATATGCTGCTGCAGCTGCTGCGCAGGGCCGGAAGAGTGACTGACTGGGCTGGTGGTGCTGGAGAGCCAGCTCTTGGAAGCCTCTTGCTGGGTTTGCAGGAGAAACTAACCACTTGGAGATGAAGAATGTGACGTGTATATTCCTGTGTTCTCATAGCAAGTGTGGCATTTGGGCGGGTGGGGGGAATGTGTTTTATTTACCACATCAAATCGAGGTACAGCAGCAGGGGGGTAGGGGAGACCCTAATGGAGCACAGCTCCGAGACACCCAGGTTCAGTATTATATCCCCCTTCCATCCTCAGCGTGGCCCCAGGAGATCCAAGCTTCTGCTGCTGCCATGGAAGACATCCAAACCTGGGTCCAGCATCCAGGAAAGTATTGGGTAGGTGGAAGGAGACATCCAGCATTTGCCTCTGTTCAGTTCAGTCTCCATTAGCTTTGGTTCTTGTCCTTAGCCACAGGAATGAATCTGGGCTGTTGGCAAATAGGATCCAGCTTCCTGGACAAGGACACATTTTCCTTTGCACAATTTATTGTGGGCTGAGCTTTAGTTAATGGTCCTTTTCAAACCATTTGGCTGTAGATTCTTTGTCTGACTCTTAAACTGGTTTGTGTAAATGGGAGTGGGTGAAGTTCTCAACTTAAAAACCCACCCTTGGGCTGCTCATCCTTAGATGAGGAGAGGGTCACCAAGCTGGTGCCAGGTGTGCCAGCTGCCATCTCCTGATGGATGCAGTGCTGCGATTGTGCAACAATTCCCCAGTTGGAATCTGGATATAAGTTAACAGGAGGAGAATAAAACCCAAGCGTAAGGTTTGCAAACAGGTAGGAGTCAAGGTAAGATAAACCTTTCCTGAGAAGGTTTTATAGAACATCTGAAAGTTCTTGGTTCCTGGCTTTAATCTCCTCTTTTCCTTGTTAATGTCAAGGCTGAAAAAGCCCATGCAGGCTCCAGTGGTGGTGAATTTCATTTTTGTTATGTTACAGTTTTCTGGAGGCCAGATCTTAATGTCACATCTCCTTTGGTGGGCAGAGACTGCTGGTAGTCCTGGGGTCCTTATTGCTTCATCCTTAGAAATCTAGTTAAAGCCTGAAAACTGGCTGGTTTGATTAGAGTCTCTCAAAAGCCAGGTGAGGACTCTCTGCTTGAGGTGGAGTAACAGGGAAGGCTGGGGAGTGCCCCTTTAGAGACGTTGACAAACACGGAGACTAATTTCATTGCCGAAGGCCAGTGACCTACAACTGTAGGCAAACAGCAGAAATCTAAACCAGTACATTTAAAGGTACAACTCTCCTTTGGAATCAAGGTGCTAAAGATGTATATTGTTCTGTAAAGCTCTTAACGTCAGTCCTTAAAACTCAGAGCAGTTCTAGTTAGTGGAGCACTAGCAGGAAGTCTGAAGGTTAATGATCATATATGATACGCTGGGAAAGAAGTGGCAATAATGCTATTAGCAATAGCTAGCTTCCCAGCTTTGGAAACAGCATTTGCTCTGGTGTTTGCTATTAGCTGCCCAGCCAGCAGAAAGCGCACAAGATGCTGCGAGCCAGACATTTTTATCAGTTTGGTAGGCAAAATGCCCACACAAATATCTCATTTGCCTGTGCCGCTATTATAGTTGCATGGCCACATGGCTCAGGGTCATGATGTTAGGTGTGCAACTCCTCGGTGGTCTAGAAAACATGGCCTGCATTTGTGCCTCTGTGATGGGGCTTAACCCCATTCATGAATCCACCAATCAGTTCCATCCAGGCGTGGATTTTTTTCTGTGGGTGTGCAGAATAAATTTTGTTATGCACACTGGGGCACGTGCATATGTGCACCACCAGGAAAAGCACAAACCTAGCTGTGAGCATTCTGCTAACCAGCTGGGGGGCACTGGATCACTCATTAGTCTAATAACCTCACAAATGCACAGCTTACAGGGAACACTGCTTAACCCCATCACCTGCAAGATGAGGGAATGAACCCCAGTTAATCCAGCTGCACAGCCACAGGCAATGAACTGGAGGTGCTGGAGCCGAGTAGACTGAGGGAGCTCAGGTGGAGAGAGGCTGCAGCCAAAGAACAATCCTGGATCCCTGAGATAGGGCTAATAAGGGAAGGAAGCAGGGGGCTGGACTAGGTGACCTCGAGGTCCCTTCCAGTCCTAGGATACTATGACAGTGAAGCCTAAAGTGAGAAGGACTGTTAATTTAAAGAGCTGTTGTATTTCTACTGAGACTTGTTCTTGCTGGCCTGGAAGAGGTATAGACCTCTGGGGGATTGTCTGGAGAGTCAAGCCGTAGAATGGGGTGAGTTGGGAGAAGGTGCAGTCTGCAAAAAGCCATTGCAGGTCATGGCCTGGTGGTGGTGGTTGGGGTGGGGGGGGGTTGGGGGCGGAGCAGGGACAAGCATTTTGTGCAATTCTGTGACTTGAGACAAGGGAGTACTCATGAGATCAGGACCTGCTACTACTGGCTGCCATTGAAACAGGGTTGGGCAAGATATGTCCTGTAGGCCAGATCAGGCCCAGCAGGCCTTTTGATCTGGCCCACTCCCGCTCATGGAGCAGTGATGCTCAAAGCGGCTAGCTGCTCCCTGTGGCTCTCTGAGCTGTCAAAGAGAGGGGAGAGGCGTCTCTTGCTTCTTTCACTCCCAGCAAAATCTCTCAGCTTTCATCGGCTATGTCAACACTAGCCCCAAACTTCGAAATGGCCACGCAAATGGCCATTTTGAAGTTTACTAATGAAGCACTGAAATACATATTCAGCGCTTCATTAGCATGCGGGCGGCCGCGGCACTTCGAAATTGGCGTGGCTCGTCCCGACGGGGCTCCTTTTCTAAAGGACCCCGCCTGCTTCGAAGTCCCCTCATTCCCATCTGCTCATAGGAATAAGGGGACTTCGAAGTAGGCAGGGTCCTTTAGAAAAGGAGCCCCATCAGGACGAGCTGCGCGGCGGCGAGCCACGTCAATTTCGAAGTGCCGCGGCTGCCCGCATGCTAATGAGGTGCTAAATATGTATTTCAGTGCTTCATTAGTAAACTTCGAAATGGCTATTTACATAGCCATTTCGAAGTTTGGGGCTAGTGTAGACACGGTCATTGGCTGTTTTTTGGCCCATAGGAGCTGAGAGATTTTGCTGGGGTTGGGGAAAATTCAGCATAACTTCTCTGCTCCTGTTGGTGAGTTTCTGGCCAGTAGAACATGAGAGATTTTGCTGGGGGCAGGGGCAGCACACGAAGATGCCTGTGCACCACAGAGAGCTGCAGGCAGTGGTTTAGGATGGGTAGCAAGCATGGAAGCTTGCCTGAGAATGTTGCTGGCCAAGAGCTGCTTAAGAAAGTGCCTCCTGGTCATAGCCTACCTCTGGCACCCTACCCACTGCACATCAGCTCCCCCCCAGATCCTTCACCCCTGCTAATGCCTCTCTCCCAGGCCAGACTCCTCTCCTGCACCAGTACCCCTCCCAGACCCAACATCCTAATCCCCTGTCCCAGGTTACAATCTCCTCCTTCAGCCAAACTCCATCTCTGACCCTGCCCTTCTCCTGCCCCCCAGTCCCATACATCAGAGTCCTTGTGCGCACAATCTCTGTCCCAGTCCCCACACCCCTTCCATAGAAAAGTGCCACCCTTGACCACTTATCAGGATCTTGGCGCGCCGTTGCCCCCCCTCAAAAATTATTGCCCATCGCTTCATTAAAAGGTGCAAGCAAAAGGTAGGATCTTGAGCTGGTGAGGCACATTCTGCCTCTGCTTCTGTAAGGTCCCTAAGGCCTGTCAGCCAGAAACTGTCTTGTTTTCTGCCGCGTGTGTGTGTGTGTGTGTGTGTGTGTGTGTGTGTGTGTGTGTGTGTGTGTGTGTGTGTGTGTGTGTGTGTGTGTGTGTGTGTGTGTGTGTGTGTGGAACAAGGCCATCTCTGGCTGAGACAAGCTTTCCTGTAGTTTGCCATCAAATCTCTCGGAAAGTCACTCATAGTGGAGTTTTCACTGTAAGGAGAATTAGGAGGAGTCTGAGCAATTCAGACCCGTGCTCCAGCCACGCCGGTTGCTGTCTCAAACTGTGGCTTGCAGCATGTGCCACCGTGGAACTGCTAAGAGGGCAGTATCATGGAGTTCGGAAGTGCAATGCAGAACGGCGAATAGATTTTGTCACCACTTGCCCTGAAATCTTAGCTGCCTCCAAATGCTTTGCAGTTGTGTTTCCCAGCCTCAGTGTCTCACAATCCACTCCAGACAGGAGTGTCCGGGTGCAACGCAGCCAGCCATCGTTCGGCAGCTCTGAACCAACAGCCTCTCTACAGCCTCATCCTGGCTTCCATCAGCCTTGGTTACAACCAGCAGAGTCACCCCAACACACTCCCTGTGCTGCATTTTTCCCAAACCATGTGCCCTGCAATGTCCAGCCCTTTCCTGGACATTTCAACAAAACAACTAGGTTCCTTTACAAGTACCTTGCCCCTTATCAACCTAAGTGAGATTAAACGCTCTTCCATGCAAATGTGTTTTATTTTTCATATAAACCAACTTGTTTCTCAACTGGCCCAAGTGACGTCAAATTAAGGAATAATGTTAGGGTGGGTTACAAGCAAATAGCCACAACACTCCTCTAGAGAGCCAAAACTTAATCTAGCAAGATACAGGCTTTGTTCGAGGTGTTTTTTCTCCTCATTCTTCCCAGCCCTGACTGGCTTTTCCTCGGTCAGGACCTTCCATGGGAGTGCAAGGTGTGGGCTTTCCTTGTCTTCCACAATGAAACGTTTTTTGCATCAGTGGGTATCTCACCTATATTCAGTTTCCAGAGACTTCAGCCCCTCCTTGGCTGAAAGATGCGTCTCCCTTCACTTGCAAGAGGTCTGGTCCCTTCTGTTTCTCCAGTGATGGGTAAGTTCTGCATTCTCTGCCCATCCCTTTATAGTCCAGTGAACCTTTGAAAAGCATATCTGAGTTCATTGACCTTGCTTCAAGAGGCAGGAAGGCTTCCTGGTGCTCCCACCAACCTCCATGGTGATTAAATGCTCATCTTTCCACGCTTGTTCTCCTAGTGGCTGTGTTTACCTTGAGTGTAACTATCCTTTTCATTATCTTTGCCCTATGACCAGGCACGTCAGATGAGCAAATACGTAATCCTTTTGATCAGGACCTGCTGACTCCCCATGGGAGCTTTGATGGTTCTGTTTACTGCATATGTAAATTGAATCCCATTGTCAGGGGTCATTCCTGTTTGTTTGTATTCCTGACCTGGGCAGATCCATTTTCTGCTTTGTTCAAATACAGACTTAAAAACAAAACATCAAAAACATCCGTAACACACGTGGTCTTGCTACAGGCATCTCACAATGATACTAATCCCAAGCGTGTCACTGGAAAACTCACAATCTATTGCCCGATGCCTTTTACATACAGATCGTGACGTGAGTGAATTGGGGCACTGGCCTGAACTGGTGAGACCAGCTGGGACTCATTAGCTCACCTCATTGAGCCCCTGGCTGGTCTGCACATGGCTTGAAGCATGCCTGAATTTGTCGTTGCCGCGCTGGCTGTATTGTTTATCCTGATAAATGTCCGGTTCTGTTTGATCCCTGTTGAGCTCTTGGCGTCAGTGGTGTCCTGTAGTCATTGCAATGCCTTGGCGCCATTCGGAGCTCTCCTGCTTCACAGTGAATGTGGGGGCTGGCGGGGGGGGGGGGCGGTGCAGCGTTGGCACTTGTGGTTTGTTAGCTGTGAGTATCTGCTGGCTGGGGTATGGTGGGGGGGCTGTCTATCTTCATTTACCTGCTAACAGCTGTCCCCAGTGTTGCTCGGCTCTTCAGCTGCAGTAAGTTTTTGAATAGAAATGAGAGATGTACATAGGCTGGTTTCCTTTGTTTTTTTCCCCAATGGTATTTTTCAAAACTGAAGAAGAACAAAGTCTGGATTGAGGGGTCCGGGGTGGGTGGCTTAGGGCAGAGGGCTAGTGGGGGATCAAGGCAGGGAGTGGGGGTGACAAGTACCAGAAGGTGGGAGGTGCAGAAGGGAGGACAGGGGGCTTGGGAGGGGGTTCCTGGGGCTGTCCAGGGCAGTGAGGGTGATGCAGCTGTAGCAGCAGCTCCACCCAGGGGGCCAAAGCAGCTCTCCCCAGCCAGCGGTTCCTCCTGAGGGGGCCCAGCACTGCACTCCCTGTCCAGTAACTCCTCTTGGGAGGGAGGGAGAGGAGGCTGCACACCTGTTGGGTCGGGGCTGGGGCTCTGCAAGGTGGCTCTGGCCTCCCACTACTCCCGTGGCTTGCAGCCTGTCAGGGGAGTGGGGCAACCTGCAGCTTCTCAAGAGGGTCGTTGCTCAGGGTAGTGGCTGCCCTGTCCTGCAGCCTATTGGGTGGCATGGCTCTGCAGGCTGACCTCAGCCTCCAGCTGCTCCCCACGGCCTTGCACTGGTCTGGGGGGAGGGTGGTGCTTTGGGGGCTACCCCAGCCTCCTGTGGCCCTTACCGTCCTGCAGCCTGTTTGATGGGGTGCTCCAGGGACTGGCCAGGCTCTGGGAGGCCTTCCCCACCTCCAGTGCCCCCTGTGGCCTACAGGCTGTCTGGTGGGGGGGGCAGGCTCTGGGGGGCTGTCTGTCCCTTCTGCAGACCGCCCCCCGCCAGCCTGTAGGCTGTTGAAATAGGGAGGTGGCTCTTGGGGCTGCCCCCTGCATCTAGTGGGCTCCCCTCCCCCACAGCAGCAGGCTATCTGGGTAGGGAACCAGGCTCTGGGGGCTGTCCTCCCCATGGCCTGAAGGCTGGCTGGAGGGGGTGAGGTAGCACCCTCTACCATGGCCTGAAGTCTGCATGGGGTCTTCCACCCTTCAGCGGCCCCCCTGGAAGGGAGGGAGCAGGCTCTGAGTTTGGTGCAGGGGAGCTACCTAGCCAGTCTTTGTGGCAGGCAAGATGAGGGAGCCCCAGCCCTTCCGGCTTCCCTCTTATTGCTGCAGCTGAGGCCAGTGGCCACACTCAGTATCGCCTCCCTCCTGTCTGTGCCCCTCCCTTTTGCCTCACTCATCCTTCTGCTCCTCCCTTTCCACGTTCTGAGAAATCCTGGGAGTTCGGTCATCTCCCACTTTCCAGGCACAGCCAAAGCCTGAGCTTGGTTTAAGTTGGGGGAAGAGGAAGCTGCCTACAGAATGTTGTGGTTGTAGTTCTTGGGGTTTCAGAGGAATTCTTGAACAAATGTAGCACTGATTCTAAAATATTTTAGAGAGATTGTTGTTTGGTTTATGTGTATTATGTTAGCAACTAGCAGCCCAATCGGTGGGGGCCTCCATGGCACAGACACAGAGCCATGATTATACTCCAAAGATCTTGCAGTCGAATTAAAACAAGATGCCACAAATTGGACATAACAATCAGTTAAGAGGAGGGGCGAGAGAGGCGGTGCTTAAACATAAGCCAGAGGAATATTAGATATTCCTAGCAGTGCTTTTCATCACTATTAGTTGGCACCACCATGGTAGATAAGAGTCTGGAGGAGGGATGTGGAGGACAGGGCAGTGGGTTAGCTTGTGAGGCTAGGGTAGACATAAGGGGCAGTAGAAAGGAGGCACTCAATGAGGGAAGCGGGCAAATGGGGTTGGAGGCTGATGTTGGGGTGGAGGGAAGGGAATAGAGCGGGCGCATTCAGGTGTGCAGACAGGGGAGCTTTGAGGAGCCTGAAAGGTGAGAACCAGAAGTCTGGATCTGAGGCAGGGGGGAGGTGAGCGAGTGTGGATGGTAGGGGCAGGCTGGGGCCAGCACATGAGCCGCATCCGTTGGAGCGGAGCTATGGTCATGAGGTGGGCACCAGGAAGGTGGGAGAGGAGGAGCGATAGTGGACATCTTGTGAGATAATGAGAGCCTGCCCCACAGTGCAACGCCCTGATGACGAAGGATCCAAACAGACCACCAGTGACATTTGGCTGAAGCGTTCGGCCTGCAGGAGCAGTACAAGGGGGAGAGGAGAGGCCTGTCTAGAGGATTGAAGGGCACAGTCAATGATATTCCCAGCAGCATTCTTCATTAGCTTTCTGCTTCTAGTGCTGTTCAGGAGGCTCTCATCACAGCTTCCTGGAAAGACCAGGCTGCTACCCTTCCTCACAAAGGTTACCGCAGTTTCCTGCAGGCAGGAAAAGGCAGTTTCCTGTTCCAGGTTATCTGTTTGTATGGAGCTGACCCCAGGCAGAGAAACCCAGAGCTGGTGGCATTGAGTGTGGGAGTGAATGCACCATGCCTGGCATCCGCTGGAAAAGGCCCACTCTGGGTGACAAGGGTACTAATCAGGGCATTTCCAGCAGGTTGGATGGAAACCTTCAGATCAAATATCAGGCTTAAGAGGCCATGCTTCCCAGACCGACCACAGGCTGTGTGTGCTTTTCAGATTGCTCTTAAACTCTGGGGACTTTACATGGCATCTCAGCACAGCAACATGCATTCAGCAGGGGCCTGATCCGGACAGGAGCAGCAGTTTCCATTGTGGAGTTGCAGGTCCTCAGTGCCCCCTCAGCAGGCCCTGAATGTCAGTTCCTTCACTCAGGGAAATGAGTGAACTGTCTCTGCAGGGGTCGCATGGAAACTGACCGTTCCCAGAGCACTGCCAGATGGACAGCAGGCTTGAGCCAGTTCTCACTGAAGTCAATGGGAGGCTGTTGGATCCAGCCCAGAGTACACTAACTGGATAGTATGGAGGCAAACACCTCTGTAGTCTCTTGACCTCTGCCGGTTCCCTTCCTCTGCATGGTACTTTTTCCCATAGTAGGGCACTCGCTGCCTTTCAAACAGCAGTGATGTTCTGAAAAGTGGTGGTGCCCCTGTGAAATAGAATAGAGGTTCCAAAAATGCCTTAATGGACAAGAAATTCCCAGGCAGGGAGAGAAGCTTTGTGGTGCCACCTGCCTCATCCATGCTATTTTCTCTTCCATAAAGCAGAGTGGAAGGGTGGAGCATCTTCCTTAACTGTCTCAGGTTTACCTTTCAGTTTTTAACTCTTTAGCCCACCATCCTGAGGTGACTCAACTATGGGTTTTGGTATTTAATGTCCTTCTGTCTCAGGGTCCAGTCTCTGGCTTGATAGCTCATAGCAGTTCCCCGGTGTGAACCTGTCATACATTACAGCCTGCAGAGCAGACAGTGCCATCGTTATGTCCAGGTCCATGGAAGGGGGTGGTGCTGCCTAGGAATGGGGAGAAGGAAGCGTCTCCGAGAGATGTGCTGATTTAGCAAATGCCGTTAGAGTCCAAATGTTGTTAAAAGTTGGCAATCCTTCCCCCTCCCTTCCTGAGAAAGCAAAGTGAGCGCTTCCTGGCCTCCCCAGTATGAATGTTCCTTAAAGCTCAGCTGTCCCCTCTTGGGAGTCAGGAGTAAATTGGGACAACTATGGATATAGAGTTTCTTTGTCCACTGCTGGAATGCAGCTACTTCTGGGGTGGATAGTGCGTATCTGTGCCCTAGGGATTTGCGGGAGGTGATGCGAGGTATATCTTCTCCCGCTGCAACTGCAGGGGAAGTTAAGCTAAGTGGACATAACTACTCCTACAGGGTTTGTCCCTGCCTCTGGCCCTTTCAGCCAACACACTGGGACCATTCACTGTGACTAGTCATGTCTTTGGAAATGCCTATATTCCATCCAAAAGGCTGGTTGAAGTTTTAGGTTCAGCATCACAGGTGTAGGCAGAGCTGCTAGTATTTTGGGGTAGGTACTGTAAACTATTGTATATCCAGCAGCCCTGGCACCGTGAGGTAGCCGGATATTCAGGATAATAGAGAGGAATACCCAGTGATGCATAACACTGAAGAAAAACCAAAATTAGATATTAAGAAACAACGATGTATGCAGACTACTTCATCTACCAACAACAGTAGTATTGCATGCTGTTAACTTAGACTGTGTTCGCTCTACTTATTTTCACTATCCTGTGCTTATGAAAAAAGTAACTAAAATTTACTTATGGTTAAAATGCCAGTTAGGAGAGAGTTTACTGTAATTTCAGTCTTCCAAAAGTAAGGTTTTCTGTTTGTTTGTTTGTTTTTTTTCTCCACTGCCCATCCCAGATGTTTGCCGAAATCAGCTGTCTGTGACTGAAAGCCTGCAGTATAAGGGAGTGTGCTACAGTCACCAGATGTTCTGATTTTACAGGGATAGTCTTAATATTTGGGGCTTTGTGTTATATAGGTGCCTATTACACTCCACCCCATCTCAGTTTTTCACACTTGCTGTCAGCCATGCAGGCAGGTGTTCCTATCAAGGTCTGCTAGAGAAGTGCTTAGGAGCTCTTCTGTTATAGATGAACTTGTCCTGTGCACATTCCCTTTTCTCCGCATCATCCCAAGCAGCCCTGCTCTCCAAGAATTGCTGCCTCCTCTGCCTCCAGCCAAAAAAGGCACATCCCTAGGCAGGAGTTAGTGTTTTTTTCTGATTAACTCAGTGTAGTTGGCTGCATAATCCCATGTAAAACTATGACTCATTCAACCCTCCAAAGTGTGTGTGTTTTGGCTGGAGAGTCACTTTCGTTTTCCTGGACACCTCACGTTACCCTCAAGCTGTTCTCTTGAGTTTCAGGGCTGCGAGAAGCCTTAGCATGGTAACTTAGTATTGGAGAGACACTGATTTCACAGGGTGTGTGTGTAACTGTGGCCTTTTATATGACTTAAAGGGAAGGAAAACTATTGCAAATAAGTTTTTGCTGCTCCCCAGCTCAAGAAGACAAATTTTCAGGTGACTCATATTCTGTCGTGAGCTTGAGGGGGGCAGCTGAGCTGACATTTTGCTTTGGCATAAGTACAGCTTTAAAATCAAACATTATCAGGGGCTTCAAGTTCTCTTTATGCCTTGGTGCATAGTAAAAAAATGCTGGGAGTAACTTTCAGCTGAGAACTGCCAGGGGTAGATCTCAGAGGGGGAGGGCTGTCTGGGCCAAAGACACTGCTGGTGGGATACAAGGTAGTGTGCAAATTCTAGACATACAGGATCCAATCGGTTGTGATTGTGAACCTCTTAAGTAACCAGTGGAAAATCCTATGCAAGGCAGGTGGGTTGATTAGGTGGCTGAAAAAGCCTCCGCTCCTAAGCAGGACACAAAAAGTAATTCTTCCGCTCTTCTCTGTGCTGACAAGGCCTCAAACATGAGTGCTGTGTCTGGTTCTGGGTCCCACATTTCAGGAAAGATGCAGACAAATTGGAGAAGGTCCAGAGAAGAACAACAAAAATATTTAAAGGTCCAGAAAACATGACTTTAGTGAGGAAAGATTGAAAGAATTGGGTTTATTCAGTATGGAGAAAAGAAGACTGAGAGGGACATATAACAGCGCTCAAGTACCAAAATGCTTGTTACAAAGAGGCAGAAAAATCATTCTCCTTAACATCTGATCAGGCAAGAAACAATAGGCTAAAATTGCTGCAAGGGAGGTTTAGGTCGGACATTTAGGAAAAACTTCCTTATTGTGAGGGTGGTGAAGCACTAGACTAAATTGCCTAGGGATGGTGTAAAATTGCCATCATTAGAGATCTCTCAGAGCAGGTGAGATAAACAATTGGCAGAGATGGGGTGCTTGGTCCTGTTATGGTTTCAGGGAACTGGACTTGATAGCCTCTTGAGGTCCCTTCTAGTTCTAGTATCATTTGATGCTGGACCCCAGAGGAAGATTAGTTCTGCTCTCCAGTGATGAGAAGGGCTGTTCAGGTGGTGATGGCAAATTCCAAGTGCTGCCAAAGATCATCTCATGAGCCTTCACCCAGAGATATCATTGGCTGCTCCATTACAGATAGGACCTGCCAATGTGGGAATTGCAGCCACAATGTCTTAAGATTTGTTTAACCTTGGAGTGAACATTCATTGTGCAGGCACACAGCCCAAAATGCTAATAAGGATCCTGTCCCAGGAGAAGTCAGCAATTCTCTGTTTATATATGTAGAGGGAGGGGTCAGAAAATAGCTCCTTTTTCTTTTTTGCTTGGGGAGGCAGGTGAGTCCTGCTTTGTGCAAACAGGTCCTCCTCAGATGCTGGAGGGGTCACACTGTAAACCAGTTCCCATGGCAACTCTTCTGAGGAGCCCATGTTAATGAATGAGGAAGGTTCTCCTGGGTAGGAGGCCTGGGGTAGAAGCAGCTGAATATGGATGCTATTGAGTATTCCTGGAGTTGCAGGTGGGGTGCAGGAACAATCTCTACAGCAGGGGATACTGAGAGTCATTGAACCAAATCTGTAAATCCCGTGCGGTTGGTTGGGTCTGATTCTGCCAAGTCACTCTTGTTAGTTTAATTTCTGATTTTACTTCATGTTAGCCAAACAGAACAACTTTTAAATCAGGAACCGGTGAGCCACTGGCTGGGGTATTAACGTTTCCCTTTTGGTGAAGCTTGAGGCCTGTGTAATTTAGGTTTGGGCTACGGATAGATTGTTGTACTGGTAGAACTACATCAGATAGTGAGAGGATTTTCTTTTTCTAATGTAATTACTCTAGGACCACTCCTACTGTGGACACACTGTATCGGTGTAAAAGTGCCTGGTACCATGCTTATTCCCCATCCCCTGTGGAAATAGCTACACTAGGCTCTCTCTCCCCTGGGAACACTTTACCAGTGATGGGCTACTTGTGTTTGATATTGGCAAATGTTCAGCAGGTTGCACCTCCCTGGTCCAGCACCCTCAGGAGCTGAGTGGTCCCAAACCAGGGATTTTGCTGGAACAGGGGAGGTTAATGCTTTCCTGCTGGCTCCACTCTTGGGCTCCTCTGAGGGCTGTTGACCTGCCCTGACTGCAGCTCCATCTTCCTACAGCCTCTGGTTTCCAGCGTCCCGGCTCCTGCCACGGCTCTGTTCCCCAGCCACCAGCTTCCTGTCCCTGCCACAGGACTCTCAGCTGGTCCCCCACATGTGGCTGCCGGAGCTGTCTAATCCAGCAGCCTCTGTGACATATTTCAGTTCAGTTTTAATCAAAAGAATTTCAAAGCATGTTGACAGTTTTTTTAAATGCACAAATTAAAAAGCATTTTTCCAAGTTTTCCCCCATAAATCTCTGGTTGGTGGGTGAAAACTAGTGTCCCTGGGTTTTAAAAGACAGCAAACTAACCCCTAGAGAAGGGAAATGACTTGCCTGAGTTCCCCTAGAGAATCAGCAGCCGAATAGGGAATAAACCCGCATTCTCTTATACCCATCCTGCCTTTTTCTAGCCAGTGGACCACAGGACAGTGATGGCTGGGTTCCCCCCACCACCCAAAGTGCTGAGCAGCCTAGACGACCAGGCTTGGAGAAAAGCCTACCCCAGAAAGGTGATGGGAGGTGGCTGTATTCAGACCTCACTAATGTGGTTTGATACCATGGTCACACTCCCAGTCCATGGAGTCACTCCAGACTCTCAGTAGGCCAAGGGCGGAAAATGGACGCCAGGGCTGGGGTGAGATGGCTCAGCCTATGGCTTAACGGGGCGGGGAGGTACTCAGACGAGACGTGCTGTCACTCGGGGATGCTGGCTCTTTGCTCTTTTCAGGAGGGTGTGTGTCTCCACGGTGGGGGCAGGTGCCAGTGCTGCTCCTAGCCAGGCCTGGCAGAGGCTCAGTATGGAGTGTGGCTGGAAGCTTTTGAATCACGGCTGAGCTCGGGTTGGAAGACAAGGCTGCTTTGACTCTCTGCTCACATTTTCCTGTGGAAGAAGCAAGATGGTTGGAATTAGACCAGGCTTCTAGACCCCCTCTGATGTGACCTACGGCAGGAGGGTTGATTGGCATCTAATTTATGGGTACTTTAAGAAGAGAAAGTTAGAAGCAGGGCAGAAGAGGTGCAGTCGAGCCTATCTACTCCAAAGCCCTGGGCTCAGTGCCCAGTCTGGATTACAGTGGGCAATGGGATTGGTGGGTTTTTCAGTCTAACTCCTGTGTGTGTGTGTGTGTGTGTCTCCATCCAACCCCCACAGCACCACTGTGTGACATGCCTGAGTGACTCATGGGTGGTTCTGGATACTCAGCTCAGCACTCACCATTCTGCTTGGTGCCTTTTTGCTGCCTCTGGTGAGGCTCCTGGTCCGGTATCCAAGAACAGTTCTGGCCTCTCTGGACAGCCTAGATGCCCTTAAAGCCTATATATGCGATTGGCCAGGCTCCCTTTGCTCTGGAAGCAAGTGAATACTTTGTGCAGAGAGGTGCCTCTGGTTACAAGACTGCCTGTTATCAGCTGACATACACGATCACTTTGGCTTTCCCTCCATGCCCCCTTTTTTGCAAGGCTTTAAATGATCAGGTTACATGGAGGAAACTTTAAAATCATCCTGTAGTTTCTGATTCCTGCAGGGCTTCAAAGAACATGATTGCATACATAGACAATTTCTCTTTCTAAGATGCATCCTCCTTCTCTGCTGCCCAAAATCTGAGCCTTTTCCCGTCTAACACTCCTGCCAAGAGACACTTCCCTTACTAAAGTGACCATCCGTCCTGTATTTTGGGCTCCAGGAAGGCCTCCCGATTTATTTCTTAAAGGGGGCTAATTGCCCCGTATGTGCTGGATCTGCGAGCCATGGGGAGCTGGAGCCCAACCAGAATGACTTCTGCCAGGTTCCCAGCTCCCCATGCCTGGCAGGAGCCAGAAGGATCACCAGCATGGCTGGCCTGGATCCTACTCTCTGTGGCCTGGTGTTAGCCGACGGCCAAGGATGTTTGGTGAGGTGCCAGCTATGCCCGTTTTATACCATCCGTGACTTTAACCGCTAGGACGCACTGTCCCTTCGCGGCGGGCAGCCCGGGCTAGGCTGACGGATGCCCCAAGGTTCTAACCACCCGTGACTTTAACTGCTAGAGCTCAGAGCCCCTTCGCAGTGGGCAGTCAACACTGACTGGCAGGTGCCCCAATGGCAGCACTAAGAGCCTTTTCACACCCGTGACTTTAACTGCTAGAGCTCAGAGCCCCTTCGCAGTGGGCAGTCAGGATTGACTGACAGGCGCCCCAAGAGTTTGCCCCGTGGAGGCGGCACAACTCAACGCTAGGCTCTTAGTACTCTCACCTAATGGCCAGGCTTTGTTGCCAAAACGGCTGAGGTTTTTTAATTGTGTTGGCTGCTTTACAGTAACCCAGAGAAAACAAGTTAGGCTTATGCACAAACGGTTATTAAAAATTTATTAAACTAGATTTTAATCATATGGTTACAAAATTGCTAGTGCCTACTTATTTAAATGTATAGATGTTACACACACAAACAAGTTACACAACTGAAGCCACGATCCCAAAGAAAGAAAACAAAGTATAGAGCTCTATGTCAAAATAAGTGTACACTAAAGATAGGAGATCAGGTGTGGGTGCTTCTTACCCTCCTTGCATCTCTCGATTCCAGCGGTGCCAAGCCAGGATCGGTCACTCAATTCCGCGGAAAGACGAATAAGGGACAAGGCTCAGGGACCCTCTTAGCTGCAGAAGCCTTGGGAGGCTGTCACTTATCTGACCAGCAGATAGATAGTGAAAAGCACTCAAAAATCATGGTGCTGTAGGTCCCATACTTATACCTTTGTACTTCTTTATTCTCTTTCTCCTTTCTTATGCCAAATTGGGGCTGGTCTGTCTGGGTGACGCCAGCTCTTGCAAGAGTAGTTTACACTTGCAAGGGAGAGAAACAATAAGTTTCGACTACTGGACATTCTTTTATTAGGGTAAATATTTTCCCACCTAGGATGTGGGTGTGTGTGCATCACGTTATTTAGTAGGGGCTAAGAGCCGTGTTTGTCACAGCTTCTTTGTCTGCTGTGAGCCTAATCGTTGTATATGTTCCCAGAGGCACATTGCAGCAGCACACCTGTGCTTCTCACAGCTTCAAAGGCTGTGCTGGAATTTACGTTAAGTGCCCTGTTGTTTTGGCTCCCTTGTGTTCCCAGCAATGCTGGTCTGAGAGGGGGGCTGGCTGTCTGGCTACACCTGGGGAGGCTGGAGCTGAACCAATGTGGCTGCTGCCTGGCTCCTGGTTCCCCCCAGCTTGGGGAAGCCAGGAGCTGCTGCTGCCCCCCACAGCCAGGAAGCACCTCTCCCCAGCAATGTGGCAGCCCCCACAGGGAAGCCACTGCCTGGCTGGAAGGGTGACTATCTGTCCCATTTTGGCTGGGACACTGGCTCACCCCCTGTCCCATATTTGGCCTGGGCAAGTCTGGTCAGCTCTTAGAAGCTGCTTCACCTTCTGTGTGTGTGTGGAGACCAGCCGGGGGGCTGGGAGAAAGGAGAGAGTGTCTCCCATTGTCTGTCTGTGTTGAACAGCAGCAGCAGCCTGGGGAGAGAGCAGAGCCTGCGTTTGGAAAAGGTGCCAATGAGGAAACTAGCCCATTGTCTGAGGAAGATTCACCAGCCTAGGGTGGCTGGAGAAGGATCCACCAGAAAAGAGCATTCCAGGTGTGTCTCTGAATCCAGCCATGGGGGCTGGAGCAGAGGGAATGGCTCTGGGATGGGCAGTGGTGTCCCTGCTAAGGACACTGGTCCTTGGTGCAAGAAAAGTGCTTCTGCTTCTGGGGAAGTGAATCCTTTGCCTGAGCCTGTGGGGGCTCGAGATGGAGCCAAGGTCCCAGAGCTGGATATGAGGGCAGCTGAAGCCCAGATGGGAAGTGGGCCTACCTCTGTGTCTCTCAGGGGGGATGATGCTTTAACTTGGTCTAATCCAGTTAGTATCATCAGGAAATCCCAGACCAGACGATTCTGGTACTTGTTCTTTGCCTGATGCTGAGGTGTTACTGGGAGGGGGTGAGAGGACTCTGTCCTACCAGAGTCATCCTCTCGCCAGGACACAAGAACAGACAGGCAATGGAGTTACGCTAACTGATGAAGATAAAGGAGCTGGTAGCAGAAGGGAGGAAAGGGTCCCTAACCGTCTGTCCGGTGGTACTGGCTGTCTGCCTGAAGGGGGATTACGTGGGAATCTGCCTGATGGGCCAGAAGTGATCCTGGGCGTAGGTGAAACCCAGGAGCTGGTTGTGGCTCAAGGGAGCAGTGCCCCTGTGGAGCCAGACAGGGGTAAGTTATTGTTTGGGGAAGCTCTTAAGGAAGAGAATTTCCCTGAAACTTTTCCTGACCCGTCTGTGGGGACTGCAGAAAATGGGAGTGAGGTGGAGGAGAATGAACAGGAAAGGTGCTTGTCTGTAAGCACCAGAGCAACCCTTTGCCTGGGGAGAAGTTTGTTTCAGCTCCTGATGGCCAGGACCTGCCTGAGTGTGAAACCACTGGCTGTGCTCTGGAAGGGTCCAAAGCAGGCAGTGTAAAAGTTTCTCAGGAATTGGAAGTTGGTGCAAGTAAAGTGAAAACTATCAGGGAATGTGAGCAGCCCTGCGAGAACCAAATAAAACAGCTGCACAGTCAGTCTCTGTAGGATGCAGGAGAGGGCCAGCAATTCCCCATCTCCAGATGGTGGAAACACTTATATTCTTATACTGGACTCCACTTCTGATTCCATGGGGAGGCAGTAGTTGGAGGTGGAAGGAAAAGGAGCTTTGGGCCTCGTGGGCCCGATAAGGGATAGACAGGGATTCCTCCATGTGGATTCTGCATCTGGGACTCACAAAACAACTTTTAGAAACCAGTTTGGTTTGCAAATTTCCAGACTGGCTGGGAGGGGGAAGTCTCCCTGAGATCATCAATGGCCCAGCTCTTGTTAGAAGGGAGGGCACAGCCAGAGAGATCAAATTTCCACCCCAGGGGGCAAGAGAGAAGATTAGAACTTGATGGTGCTAAGAAAGGCCTCAGCCATTTATCCCCAAAATACCAGATTCTCAAGGATGTTGCACAAAGGTTGTGGTCTACCAAAGAGCAACGTAAATGTACAGTTGCAATGGGTTTGTTCTGTTACTCACGCTGACTGCTGTAACCAATGGGTGCTGCAGCATCTGTATGGGCTCTGCCTGCCCGACTTGAGAACGTGGCTGAGGGACCGGGGCCGAAGCAGGGAGACCAACCAGCCCGAGGGAGCTAAAGGGACTTGCCTGGCTGCATCACATGAAAAGGGCCAAGACCAAGCTCCTGACTTGGAGCCTCCCCCAGCAGGATTATGACGTGGAGGTGGTGCACATCGAGGGGAGAACAGAGGGTACAGCCGATGCCCGATCACGAGGGCAGAGCCCCGAACTTCCCCAGGTCACCAGTTGAGTGACCCCGCTCAGTTCGGTCTGGAAGGGGGGAGAGATGTGATGGAGTGGGGGATACCTGTGTGTGTGTGAGTGGCTCACAGAGGGTGTGGGGCTCCTGCTGAGGGTAACCTTGATGACAAGCTAACACCTTTGTACTGCAGACAAAGGAGGAGGTGGAGCCTGAGGAGTTTGAATTGGAACTGGGAGTTGGAAGCAGTTAGTCTGGGCTGAGGGAGAGAGAGACAAAGGAGGGGGCCAGGCCCCAGCTCTGGGGGCCCCTCGGGGCCTCCTCTCCCCAACATGGATTGGACTGGCTGTCTCTGCCTGCTGCACTGACTCCTCTGTACGATGCTGTGTCCTGTAGGCTAATAAACCTGCTGTTTTCCTGCTGAGTGAGAGACTCTCCTGCCTGCGGACAAGGTGCAGAGCTTGGGGGACCCCAGAACCCCATCACACTACCAACTTCCTAACCCTCCTGCTACACTGGACAAGCATTCCAGGATTTGCATGAGTGGCATGGCTGGGATGGGATTCAAGTGGGGAGGCTTGGGAGAGCAGGCTTTGCTGTAGGTCAGAATTGAGGTGCAGCACCAGAGCCACTGAGGAGACCCAGAACTTGAACGAGGCAGGAGATGAGAGGGGGCTGTATGTCAGAATGGAGATGCATTGTTAGAACTGTGGGTGGGTAGGCTAGAGTCATCTCGGGTATGAGTCAGTGCCACTGCCTGGCCTATTCACAGAAAAGTCTGGAAGTCGATCTCACCTGGAAACTCTTGACAAAGTAAAGCCGGTAGACTGCTGACACTTTCACTATGGCCATTAACCACTCCTGGGAAGACATCCAGCTCACAGAGCTAAAGCACTGTCTTGATGTCATTGTTTCTTCCCTGGTCAACGTAGCTGGCAGGTCCAGTGGGAAAGCCGTGCCAGATTCAGGCCTATGCTGGCTGACAGGCTCCCTCTGGATGGCTGAGGTTAGGTGTTAGGTCTCGGGTGTGAATGCCTCAGATCCCCCATTGCAGACTCTGCTCAGAATAGAGTGCCTGTTCCAGGCTTTGTCAGGCCACAAGTATGCAGGGCCATCTCGTTAGCTCAGCAAAAGAAAACAGCCTGTGGTAGGAGGAGAGAAATACATCTGGAGGAAGGGAACAGACTGAGATTAAAAAGAGAGAGATTTTATTCAAGGGTGATGTAGGTCAGCTCCTGGCTGGCTGGGGAGCTGCTGGATTTCCTGTGCTTTAAGCTGCAGGAATCAGAGGTCTGCTGGCCTCAAATGGCCCAAAAGCCCTGGAATTTGGGAGTGTTTGCAAAGCAAATCTGAATATTGAAAATATTTTTTCTCTGCATCTCACTGAGCCCCCCTTCCCCCCCTCCCCCCGATCCAAACACCAAATGGCCATGGACACATTTGAAATCTGCTACTGAATTTTGTGATATGAGCCATATTGATTAGAAAGGAATCTGAGGCAGAGAGAGAGTGGGAGAGTGCAGGGAACGGGTGGAGGCTCATTCAAGTAGGACACCAAACAAGATAGTTCCAGGGCAAAGCCTCATGCTCATGACTCAGCTTAGCACTTCGGAAGGCTACATTAGACCTGCATTTATAATTTACTTATTTGGAGAGGAGTTCCCACTCCCTAGGCCAGTGTTTCTTAAACTTTTTGAGACCATGGACCACCCAACAATAATATTTTTATATGGAACACCTTTGAAAATTGTCTTAAACAAAGAAATTGTCAGATTTTTCCCTCCTTCTCCGCCCCGCCCAAAAAAAAAAACCTCATACACTCATCCCTTGCTATACATGCACAATTGGTGCCCAACTTTCTGCTCGTAGGCGAAATCTCGCCACTAAATTCCCATTAAATACACGTTAAAGTCTCTGATTGGTTCATAGTGCTCCTAATTGGGAGAAGGAGTGGCAGCATGCAGCTGCTTTTGAAAAGTAAGTGAACCTTGTGGGGGGTGTTGGAGAAGGTTAAAGGTTGGGGGCAGTTTGGGGCCATGAGTGGGAGGGAGGTTTAAAACCTCATGGCGTCTCGGGTGGAGGAGGTGGTGGCTGGTTCCTGGGGCTGCAGAAGCAGTACCTGTGGGGGGTGCGGTGTCCTGGAGGGTTCGGGATGGTGCCAGGGTTGGTGTTGGGAGCAGGGGGGTGTGCGGGGAGTTGCAAGCCAGGGGTGTTGGGAATGGGTCGGGTGGGGCTGCGGGTTTTTCCATGCCCCGGCCAGGGACCCACCGGCTGGCTTGTATAAGTGGAGGAAGTTTACTCTTTTTTAGTGAACAAAGGTATGTAGGTATGTCCCTCTTTTTAGCGAATACTCATAAGTCAAGTACTCCTTGAGTGAGGGATGAGCGTACAGCAGAATGTAAGTAATTTAATCAGGTATCATAGCAATGAAGAAGTAACATTGTATCTGGTTTTAATAACAAAATATCTACCATCAGTGTGTGAGACCAAAAAAGTATCAGATGCTTGAGGCACATGTGGAAGTTGTTAATGGAACACCAGCATTCTGTGGAACACAATTTAAGAAACACTGCTCTAGATCCACTCGCCCTGGGCTTCAATTTGAGGGTCAGGTTCTAACAACAAATGTCAATCAAAACAAATGTACTTTCACCTGGATTTGCACTGAAGTCATCTGTTGACATCTGTGCACTCCTATAGTGAAGAGGAAAACCAGCCCCCAAATTCAAATGGGCACTTTGCGGGGCTTGTGCAGCGGAGGGGAGTTGCACACAGAGATTTAGATTGGGCTCATTGTAACTCTTTGTGGTTTCAGGTTACTCCCTCCTAGTGACTCAGCTCTCTGGCCAGATCACTATAGTTCTCCCCTTCCAGGGTAGCAAGGTTCCCTTGGACAAACTGTCTCAGACAGCCTTCCAGTCCTCCTCCCCGATTGCGCTGCTTTCCCAGCATCCAGTTGGGGAGCTGGTCCTGCCCACTTTTCCAAGTTCTAGTCCAGAAGCCCTGTGCCGGTGGTGGGCAACTTGTGGCCCAAGGGCCTCATGCAACCCATCATTTTTCCGTGGGTGGCCCATGAGACATTTCATTTTTCATTGCCCACGTGCAAGGTTGCCAGATTCCACTGATTTCCATTCAAATAGCTGCTTTTTTTCCTCCTGGGGTAAGTAAAGTTACATGCACAGAGTAAGGGCTCATGAAGCGAGGTGTGCGTTGCTTGCAAACAACGTTGACTGTGTTAGCCTTGCACTTGCTCCACATCCAGACAAAGTGCTGCTGTGAGTCACTGAGCACACCCCAGAAATTCTAGGTGCACAAGCGCAGTTAGTAAAGCTACCCTGTGCTGGGAGACTGTCTTGGTTACAATAATCTTGCAGCCCGCAGAGGTGGAGGTCCACCTGCGTGGCCCACTCACTAGCCTTGGTTGCACATCACTGCCCTATGCCCAGCAACCAGTCTGCTCTAGTTTTGATTTGTTTCCGTTTTCCTGAGCTCTTTCTGACTTTCTTCCCTGTCATCTGGTCCCCTCTCAGTATACCACTGGGGCCTCCTTCCTCCTTTCGACTTCTTGCCAGAGTCTGTAGTCCAAGGCAGGATCCCTGGGCTAGCTCACTTGCTAGAACTTCTCCTGGTTATCTCATCAGGTCTTTCCCCTCTCTCTCACTTTGGAGTGAGTGCAGAGCCCCTCTTCTACCACCAGCATCCTCTCTTTATAAGCCTGTCCCAGCTTCTTCCCAGGCTGTGCTTCATCAGCCATTACACTCAACCAGCTCTTGTCCCCCTCCACGTGCAATGTAGAGGTTAATTGGCCTGTGTTACTGTGATGGAGTGGGGGATACCTGTGTGTGTGTGTGGCTCTGAGGGTGTGGGGCTCCTGCTGAGGATAACCCTGACAACCAGGTAACACCTTTGTACTGGAGACAAAAGGAGGAGGTGGAGCCTGAGGGGTTTGAACTGGAACTGGGAGTTGGAAGCAGGGAGTCGGGGCTGAGGGAGAGAGAGACAAAGGAGGGGGCAAGGCCCCAGCTCTGGGGGCCTGTGATGGGGTTCTGGGGTCCCCCAAGTTCTGCAACGTGTCCGCAGGCAGGAGAGTCTCTCACTCAGCAGGAGAACAGCAGGTTTATTAGCCGACAGGACACAGCATCGTACAGAGGAGTCAGTGCAGCAGGCAGAGACAGCCAGTCCAATCCATGTTGAGGAGAGGAGGCCCCGAGGGGCCCCCAGAGCTGGGGCCTGGCCCCCTCCTTTGTCTCGCTCTCCCTCAGCCCAGACTAACTGCTTCCAACTCCCAGTTCCAATTCAAACCCCTCAGGCTCCACCTCCTCCTTTGTCTGCAGTACAAAGGTGTTACCTGGTCATCAAGGTTACCCTCAGCAGGAGCCCCACACCCTCTGTGAGCCACTCACACACACACAGGTATCCCCCACTCCATCACATCTCTCCCCCCTTCCAGACCGAACTGAGCAGGGTCACTCAACTGGTGACCTGGGGAAATTCGGGGCTCTCCCCTTGTGACAGGGCATCGGCTGTACCCTCAGTGCTCCCCTTGATGTGCACCACCTCCACATTATAGTCCTGCTAGGGGAGGCTCCAACTCAGGAGGTTGGTATTGGCCCTTTTCATGTGATGCAGCCGGGCAAGTCCCTTTAGTTCCCTTGGGTTGGTTGGTCTCGCTGCTTCGGCCCTGGTCCGTCAGCCACGTTCTCAAGTCGGGCGGGCAGAGCCCATACAGATGCTGCAGCACCAACAGATCAAACAGGTCTTTTGTGGTCTGGGTCCTGCCCCATCTGACCACCAGTCCATACAGCTGCTCCAGCCAATGTCTGGAATTCAGTTACAGTCCAGTAACGGAAGGTACAAATGCTTCCATCCTTGGCATTTAGCCAGACCACCCAAATGGCTGTGTGCCTCAGTTTCCCCTTCCATGCCACACAATAGATTTGGAATGTTCCTTCTCATGTCAGAGGTTGCAAGACTAGTTACAGGGAACAATGGTGACATTTCAGAGTTACAGACTCCTTCAACATACAATTCATGCTTCTACATCAATGTCCTCATGTCACATGGCTCTTTTCAAACATTCAGTGCATGGTACAATTTTACAGCTTTTGGTAGCAGCACCCCTTGGTTACAGCAGTCAGCGTGAGTAACAGAACAAACCCATTGCAACTGTACATTTACGTTGCTCTTTGGTAGACCACAACTTTTGTGTAACCCCTTTGAGAATCTGGTATTTTGGGGATAAATGGTTGAGGCCTTTCTTAGCACCATCAAGTTCTAATCTTCTCCCTTGCCCCCTGGGGTGGAAATCTGATCTCTCTGGGTGTGCCCTCCCTTCTAACAAGAGCTGGGCCATTGATGATCTCAGGGAGAGGGCCCCCTTCCTGCCAGTCTGGAAATTTGCAAACCAAACTGCTTTCTGAGAGTTGTTTTGTGAGTCCCAGACGCAGAATCCACATGGAGGAATCCCTGTTTATCCCTTACTGGCCCACCAGGCCCACAGCTCCTTCGTCCTTCCACCTCCAACTACTGCCTCCCCATGGAATCAGAAGTCGAATCCAGTATGAGAATATAAGTGTTTCCACCATCTGGAGATGGGGAATTGCTGGCGCTCTCGTGCATCCTACAGAGATTGGCTGTGCAGCTGTTTTACTTGGTTCTCACAGGGCTGCTCACATTCCCTGATAGTTTTTACTTTACTTGCATCAACTTCCAATTCCTGAGAAACTTTTACCCTACCTGCTTTGGACCCTTGCAGAGCACAGCCAGTGGTTTCACACTTAGGCAGGTCTTGGCCACCAGGAGCTGAAACAAACGTCTCCCCAGGCAAAGGGCTGCTCTGGCTCTTACAGACATGCACCTTTCCTGTTTACTCTCCTTCACCTTGCTCCCATTTTCTGCAGTCCCCACAGACGGGTCAGGAAAAGTTTTAGGGAAATTCTTTTCCTCAAGAGCTCCCCCAGCCAACAACTCACCCCTGTCTGGCTCCACAGGGGCACTGCTCCCTTGAGCCACAACCAGCTCCTGGGTTTCACCTACGCCCAGGATCACTTCTGGCCCAGTAGGCAGATTCCCACGTAATCCCCCTCCAGGCAGACAGCCAGTACCACCAGACAGAAGGTCAGGGTCCCTTTCCTCCCTTCTGCTACCAGCTCCTTTATCTTCATCAGTCAGCATAACTCCATTGCCCATCTGTTCTTGTGTCCTGGCGAGAGGATGACTCTGGTAGGACAGAGTCCTCTCACCCCCTCCCAGTAACACCTCAGCATCAGGCAAAGAACAAGTACCAGAATCGCCTGGTCTCTGGGATTCCCTGATGATACTAACTGGATCAGACCGAGTTAAAGCATCATCCCCCCTGAGAGACACAGAGGCAGGCCCACTTCCCATCTGGGCTTCAGCTGCCCTCAGATCCAGCTCTGGGATCTTGGCTCCATCTTGAGCCCCCACAGGCTCAGACAAAGGATTCACTTCCCCAGAAGCAGAAGCACTTTTCTTGCACCAAGGACCAGCGTCCTTAGCAGGGATACCACTGCCCATCCCAGAGCCATTCCCTCTGCTCCAGCCCCCATGGCTGGATTCAGAGACACACCTGGAATGCTCTTTTCTGGTGGATCCTTCTCCAGCCACCCCAGGCTGGTGAATTTTCCTCAGACAATGGGCTAGTTTCCTTATTGGCACCTTTTCCAAACGCAGGCTCTGCTCTCTCCCCAGGCTGCTGCTGCTGTTCAACACAGACAGACAATGGGAGACACTCTCTCCTTTGTCCCAGCCCCCCGGCTGGTCTCCACACACACACAGAAGGTGAAGCAGCTTCTCTCACAGACAACTTGCCATTCCCAGTGGACAAGCTGCTTTCCTGCACAGACACACAGGCACCTTCCTCGGCCCAGGCCTAGAAACCTCTTCGCAGGTCTGTCTTGGCCACTAGTAGATGATGGGTTGGAATTGCTCCTTCCCTCCTTGAGCTGTGGCAGGCCACTCGGTTCAGAGCTCCAGGCAGTCCAGGGTTCCCTGCCCCGATTCGGGCTCACCTCTGCAGGATTTTCCCCAGCCCTCAGCTCTGCCACTGCACATCCACGCTGCCTTGTCCAGCTTCTTTAATCTCGATTCGGTTTCCAGGTGCTGCCACTTCACAGCAGAGTTGCTCAGCGTGGTTGCAGGCTCTCAGGCTGATGCCCTCTGCACCCCACGATTCCTGGAAGAATCCCTTAAGTGTGCCAGGCTTCTTGCGGGTCACAAGCTGCCCGGGGTTAGGCCGTAGGCCCCTCTGCCCTCTGGGACCGACTCCAACAGACTCCCAGCGGAACCCCTTCTTCAGTGTGACACCCGCTGTCAGGGACCATGAGCACACTGTCTTGGGAAGAACTTATTCAGCGTCAGCCTCCTCAGGGGTCACTTGTTCCTGGGGGTTGGGCTCTCGGCCCCTCCACCTTCTGGGACCGACTCCAACAGATTCCCAGGAGTAACCCCTCCTCGGGTGTGACACCCCCCTCTCGAGGACCACGACCGCAGTTGCTTGGGTTCGGCCGCAGGCCCCTCCGCCTTGGGGAACTGCACCTCACTGCCCTTCAGCACACCTGGGTCTCGCAGGCCCCACTTCTTCCGGGGCCCCGGTCACTTACTGCTGGATGCTCCATCCTCGGGGTGCAGAACATCCCACTTCTGACACCAGTGTGATGGGGTTCTGGGGTCCCCCAAGTTCTGCAACGTGTCCGCAGGCAGGAGAGTCTCTCACTCAGCAGAACAGCAGGTTTATTAGCCGACAGGACACAGCATCGTACAGAGGAGTCAGTGCAGCAGGCAGAGACAGCCAGTCCAATCCATGTTGAGGAGAGGAGGCCCCGAGGGGCCCCCAGAGCTGGGGCCTGGCCCCCTCCTTTGTCTCGCTCTCCCTCAGCCCAGACTAACTGCTTCCAACTCCCAGTTCCAATTCAAACCCCTCAGGCTCCACCTCCTCCTTTGTCTGCAGTACAAAGGTGTTACCTGGTCATCAAGGCTACCCTCAGCAGGAGCCCCACACCCTCTGTGAGCCACTCACACACACACAGGTATCCCCCACTCCATCACAGGGCCCCTCGGGGCCTCCTCTTCTCAACATGAATTGGACTGGCTGTCTCTGCCTGCTGTACTGACTCCTCTGTACGATGCTGTGTCCTGTCGACTAATAAACCCGGTTTTCCTGCCGAGTGAGAGAGACTCCTGCCTGCGGACAGGGTGCAGAGCTTGGGGGACCCCAGAACCCCATCACACTGGTGTCAGGAGTGGGATGTTCTGCACCCCGAGGATGGAGCATCCAGTAGTAAGTGACGGGCTCCACGGAAGAAGAAGAGGGGCCTGTGAGACCCAGGTGTTCTGATGGGCAGTGAGGTGCAGTTTCCCAAAGAGGAGGGGCCTGCAGCCAAACCGAGCAACTGTGGTCATGGTCCTTGAGAGGGGGTGTCACACCCGAGGAGGGGTTACTTCTGGGAGTCAGTTGGAGTTGGTCCCAGAAGGTGGAGGAGCCGAGGGCCCAACCCCCAGGAACAAGTGACCCACAAGGAGGCTGACACACTGAATGAGTTCTTCCCAAGACAGTGTGCTCATGGTCCTTGAGAGCGGGTGTCACAGCAAAGAAGGGGTCCCGCTGGGAGTCTGTTGGAGTCAGTCCCAGAGGGCGGAGGGGCCTACAGCCTAACCCCGGGGAGCTTGTGACCCACAAGGAGCCTGGCACACTGAAGGGATTCTTCCAGGAATCGTGGGGTGCAGAGGGCATCATCCTGAGAGCCTGCAACCACGCTCAGCAACTCCGCTGTGAAGTGGCAGCACCTGGAAACCGAATCGAGATTAAAGGAGCTGGACAAGGCAGTGTGGATGTGCAGTGGCAGAGCTGAGGGTTAAGGAAAATCCTGCAGAGGTGAGCCCGAATCGGGGCAGGGAACCCTGGACTGCATGGAGTTCTGAACCGAGTGGCCTGCCACAGCTCAAGGAGGGAAGGAGCGATTCCAACCCATCATCTACTAGGGGCCAAGATAGATCTACGAAGAGTTTTCCAGGCCTGGGCCGAGGAATGTGCCTGTGTGTCTGTGCAGGAAAGCAGCTTGTCCACTGGGAATGGCAAGTTGTCTGTAAGAGAAGCTGCTTCACCTTCTGTGTGTGTGTGGAGACCAGCCGGGGGGCTGGGACAAAGGAGAGAGTGTCTCCCATTGTCTGTCTGTGTTGAACAGCAGCAGCAGCCTGGAGAGAGAGCAGAGCCTGCGTTTGGAAAAGGTGCCAATGAGGAAACTAGCCCATTGTCTGAGGAAGACTCCCCCAGCCTGGGGTGTCTGGAGAAGGAACCACCAGGAAACAGCATTCCAGGTGTGACTCTGAATCCAGCCATGGGGGCTGGAGCAGAGGGAATGGCTCTGGGATGGGCAGTGGTATCCCTGCTAAGGACACTGGTCCCTGGTGCAAGAAAAGTGCTTCTGCTTCTGGGGAAGTGAATCCTTTGTCTGAGCCTGTGGGGGCTCGAGATGGAGCCAAGATCCCAGAGCTGGATCTGAGTGCAGCTGAAGCCCAGGTGGGAAGTGGGCTTACCTCTGTGTCTCTCAGGGAGGATGATGCTTTAACTCGGTCTAATCCAGTTAGTATCATCAGGGAATCCCAGAGACCAGGCGATTCTCGTACTTGTTCTTTGCCTGATGCTGAGGTGTCACTGGGAGGGGTGAGAGGACTCTGTCCTACCAGAGTTATCCTCTAACCAGGACACAAGAGCTGCGTCTACACGTGCACGCTACTTCGAAGTAGCGGCACTAACTTCGAAATAGCGCCCGTCACGTCTACACGCGTCGGGCGCTATTTCGAAGTTAACTTCGACGTTAGGCGGCGAGACGTCGAAGTCGCTAACCTCATGAGGAGATAGGAATAGCGCCCTACTTCGACGTTCAACGTCGAAGTAGGGACAGTGTAGACGATCCGCGTCCCGCAACGTCGAAATTGACGGGTCCTCCATGGCGGCCATCAGCTGGGGGGTTGAGAGACGCTCTCTCCAGCCCCGCAGCTCACTGGTGGCCGCGTGGAGTGGCCCCTTAAAGGTCCCCTCCCCCGCCCTGACTGCAGGAGGCTGAGGCAACATGCAGGCTCCTGCCTGCACACGCGGCGGCGAGCCTGCACAGCCCTCAGCCCCTGACAGCAGCCATGGCTGCCCAGCAGCCCCCCCAGCGCCCCCAGGGGACCCCCCCCAAGAGGAGCCATAGCAGCCAGGGCAGCCAGAGGGCCACGCAGTCTGGAAGCGGCAGCGGGGCCCCTCTTGAACGGAGGCCGAGATGCGGGACCTGCTGGGGCTCTGGAGCGAGGAGGAGGTGCTCCAGGTAATGGGGAGCAAGAGGCGGAACGCGGATGCATTCGCTCGGCTGGCCGATGGCCTGGCTGCCCGGGGTCACCCTGCCCGCACTCCGGACCATGTCCGGAGTAAGGTGAAGGAGCTGTGGCAGGGTTATGCCCGGGCCCGGGATGCGGCCAGCCGATCTGGGGCCGCCCACGTCACTTGCCCCTTTTACAGGGAGCTCAGGGACATCCTGGGCTCCCGGCACATCTCCTCCCCTCCGGCCACCCTTGACACCTCGGCTGACGAGCCCGAGCAGGCCCTGCAGCCGGGCTCCGCCCCGGAGGTAAGCCCCGCACCCCGGGGGCCCCCCCGGAGGCCATCCCCGGGACATTGCGGCAGGAGGAAGAGGAGGAGGAGGAGGAGGAGGGCTCCTCCTCCACCGATTCCAGCCTGCAGACCTCCTCCTGCCATCCCGGAGCAGCAGCAGGGCCTCCGACCCCCGGGGATCTCCGGACCATGGGAGCGGACCCACAGGTAGGTACCCCTCTCTGGTGGACACCCCGGGGCTTGAGGGGCGGGGGGAACAGAGATGTGTCCAGGGCCCCCCACACGCTCACATGGCCATGGCCCCAAGGACACCAGGGCCATGGCCCTCACAGCACTGCAGCCATCAGCCCCTGCCCCCCGCCACCCTGCATGACAGTGCCATGCCCCATCCCCGGGCCACGGGGGAGCGGAACCTCGAGGGGCCCCCGGGCGGAGGGGGTTGGACACCCCGCAGCAGCAGCATGCGATGGAGTTGGGGGAGTGCCAAAGGGAGACTCAGGCTACATATGAGCCACCCGAGCCGAGGAGCTCCCAGGGCCAAAGGAGGATCCTGGCGCTACAGCTGGCAGGTGACACCTCTGCCCTGAACAAACAGGAGGGAGGAGCCGAGCTGGCTTGGAATTGGGGGGCGAGGGTGGGGGCCACAGGTAGAGGCTAGGGGAAGGGAGAGCTGGAAGGCAGCCAGCCAGAGGAGGAGGAAAGCTGCATCCCAGAGGGGCCCCCCTTGGGGTCTTCTCCCCACGACGGGTTGGAAGGACTGTCTCTTCCGACAGCTGGTGCTGTCACTCCTGCCAGAAACTGGCCATCTGTGGCCTAAGAAAGCTCTCCTGCTCTCAGACCCTGCGGGGTGAAGTGAGAGTCGCTCCCACCAGGGGACGGGCTGCAGGGCAGGGGGACCCCTGAACCCCATCCATCACAGCAGCATCTCCCGGGGACGGGGATGGGGAACCTGCAGCACAGGGCGGGGGGGACAAAGGCCACGGCTCGGGGCCCACACTAACGCCTGTCTACATTCTTCTTTTCCCCCCTCCTCTCCTGTGTCCTGCACCATCCGAAGGACCGGAAGAGAGCGCCGGCGAGGCATTGGTCGTCCCGGAGACCCCTCCGGGACCCTCGCTCCAGGGCAGCCCCTCGGCCGAGGAACGACCAGCCCCGCGGAGGGCCAGACGGCGGACCCCGCGCCTGCTACCGGCGGCGGCCACAGACCCCCAGCTGCTGGCCATCCACCGCCGGCAGCTGGAGGTCTCGGAGCAGCACCTCCGGCTGCAGGAGCAGGCGCTGGCCTGGCGCAGAGAGGCATGGGGGGCCTTTCTGGATACCATCAATCGGCTGATTGATTCCCTGGCCCCCCATGCCGCGCCGGCCGCGCCACCGCCCGCCATGCCCGCTCCTGCAGCCCCACCACCGGCTGCTCCAGCCGTCGCCGGGCCGTCCGCCGTCGCCCCACCACCTCCCCACGAGGGCCACCGCGCCGAGGGACCCCTGGAGCCACCCGCGACTCGCCGGCGCCGCTACCTTCCGGTGGAGCCCGCTCCCACCCAGCCGCGCACCAGACTGCAGGCCCGGCAGAGCTCCCGGCTGGGCACGCCCACTGCTGGGCTGTAGGGGCGAGGGGCCCGGGACGTGGCTCCCCCCCTTGTTGGACAGACTTTGGGGACTGGGTGGGTGGTGTGGGTGTTTCCCCTGTTTGCCCCGTCCCCCCCTGTACATAGTTCTCCCCGTTCTCCTCCCTGCTTTTTGTTTTTCTTTTGATGGCGCACAGTGCTTTCATTTTTATTGTTGTACATAGTTTTATTTGTGCCCATCTTGGTTTTGTTGAATGTTTGTCCCTCCTTTTTGGTTTCTGTCTCACATATATATATTTTTTTATTTAAAAAAAAAAAAAAAAAAATTCGTGAGGACAAAAAAAACATTTACGTTCACCCACAAGTTCGTGCTGTCATTTCTCCTGGACAAGTGCGGGGGGGGGCGGGGGGGTGCTCCATGGTGTGGGCGTTGGGGCAGGAGTGTGGGGGAGGAAGGGGCGGGCAGTAGGGGGCCTGGGCACAGCTCACCCCGCAGCCTGGTCGTCGAAGTGGGCCCGCAGGGCCTCCCGGACCCGGGTCCCCTCTGGGTCCACCTGCCGACTGGGGGCAACAGGTGGCTGGAGGTGTGCCCTGCCGGCCTCGGCGGCCCAGCCCTGAAGAAAGCTCTCCCCCTTGCTCTCCACGAGGTTGTGCAGGGCGCAGCAGGCACCCACAATCTGGGGGATGTTGTTGGGGCTGGCATCCAGGCGGGTGAGGAGACATCGCCATCGTCCCTTGAGGCAGCCAAATGAGCGCTCCACCACCTGGCGCGCACGGTTCAGGCGCCCGTTGAAGCGCTCCTGGCTGGCGGAGAGGTGGCCCGTGTAGGGGCGCATGAGCCACGGCCGGAGGGGGTAGGCCGCATCCGCGATGATGCAGAAGGGCATGGTGGTGTCCCCCAGAGGGATGTCCCGCTGGGGGATGTAGGTCCCCGCCTCCAGCCGGCGGCACAGGCCCGAGTTGCGGAACACTCGGGCGTCGTGTGTGCTGCCAGGCCAGCCCACGTAAATGTCCTGGAACCGTCCCCGGCTGTCCACCAAGGCCTGCAGGACGACTGAATGGTAGCCCTTCCGGTTGAGGTATCGGCCTCCACTGTGGTCCGGGGCGCGGATGGGGATGTGAGTCCCAGCCAGAGCCCCGAAGCAGTTGGGGAAGCCCAGGGTGGCAAAGGCGGCGACAGTGGCCTGTGGGTCCCCCAGCCTCACGAGCCTGTGCAGGAGCATGGAGTTGATGGCACGCACGACCTGCAGAGAAAGCACATGGGACAGCCCCAATGAGGGGTGAGCAGGGTGTGCATGGCCCTGCCCTGCCCTGCCCTGGCCCCCCTGGCCTGCTCTGCCCTGGTCCCCCTGGCCTGCTCTGCCCTCCCCTGCCCTGCCCTGGCCCCCCTGCCCTGCTCTGCCCTGCCCTGGCCCCCCTGGCCTGCTCTGCCCTGCCCAGCCCTGCCCTGGCTCCCCTACCCTCCCCTGCCCTGCCCTGACCCCCCTGGCCTGCCCTGGCCTCCCCCTGTGGGTTCTCTTACCTCCATGAAGACAGCCCCGACGGTGGCCTTTCCGACGCCAAACTGCTGCCCCACGGATCGGTAGCTGTCCGGAGTGGCCAGCTTCCAGACAGCGATGCCGACCCGTTTCTCCACAGGGAGGGCACGCCGCATGGCAGTGTCCCGGTGCCTGAGTGCGGGGCTGAGCCACTGGCACAGCTCCAGGAATGTCTGTCAGGTCATCCTGAAGTGGCGGACCCAGTGCTCGTCGTCCCACTCCCCAAGCACCAGCCGCTCCCACCAGTCGGTGCTGGTGGGGTAGCTCCACAGCCGCCGGCGTGTGAGGCGGGGGGTGGAGCGGGGTGCTGCAAGGGTAGGGGCTGAGCCCTGCTGCCCTGGGGGCATGTCCTCCCCTGGGGCAAGAAGGTGCTCAGCTGCCCCCAACATGACGAGCCAGGGCAAGCCATGTTCCTGCCGGGAGGGCTGGGTGGACCTCTAGCTGCTGCTGCTGCTGCTGCTGCTGCTGCTGGGGGTCCATGACTGCAGCGCTCGGGGTCTGTGTGCCTATATGGCTCGTCAGACCGCGTGCTGTGCAGGCTGAGTGTATGTGGGAGGGGCCCTTTAAGGGAGCGGCTAGCTGTTGCCCCGGAAGCGCTAGTCCGCCCGTTGACCCTGTCTGCAGCTGTGCCTGGCATCCCTATTTCGATGTGTGCTACTTTGACGTGTAGACGTTCCCTCGCTGCGCCTATTTCGATGTCGGGCTGCGCAGCGTCGAAGTTGAACATCGACGTTGCCGGCCCTGGAGGACGTGTAGACGTTATTCATCGAAATAGCCTATTTCAATGTCGCAACATCGAAATAAGCTACTTCGATGTAGGGTGCACGTGTAGACGTAGCCAAGAAGAACAGACTGGCAATGGAGTTACGCTGACTGATGAAGATAAAGGAGCTGGTAGGAGAAGGGAGGAAAGGGATCCTAACTTTCTGTCCGGTGGTACTAGCTATCTGCCTGGAGGGGGATTATGTGGGAATCTGCCTGATTGGCCAGAAGTGATCCTGGGTGTAGGTGAACCCCAGGAGCTGGTTGTGGCTCAAGGGAGCAGTGCCCCTGTGGAGGCAGATGGGGTGAGTTATTGTTTGGGGGAGCTCTTGAGGAAGAGAATTTCCCTGAAACTTTTCCTGACCCGTCTGTGGGGACTGCAGAAAATGGGAGTGAGGTGAAGGAAAGTGAACAGGAAAGGTGCTTGTCTGTAAGAGCCAGGGCAGCCCTTTGCCTGGGGAGAAGTTTGTTTCAGCTCCTGGTGGCCAGGACCTGCCTGAGTCTGAAACCACTGGCTGTGCTCTGCAGGGGTCCAAAGCAGGCAGGGTAAAAGTTTCTCAGGAATTGGAAGTTGGTTCAAGTAAAGTGAAAACTATCAGGTAGTGTGAGCAGCCCTGTGAGAACCAAGTAAAACTGCTGCACAGTCAATCTCTGTAGGATGCAGGAGAGGTTCAGCAATTCCCCATCTCCAGATGGTAGAAACACTTATATTCTCACACTGCACTCCAATTCTGATTCCATGGGGAGGCAGAAGTTGGAGGTGGAAGGACAAAGGAGCTTGGGGCCTGGTGGGCCAGTAAGGGATAAACAGGGATTCCTTCATGTGGATTCTGCGCCTGGGACTCACAAAACAACTTTTAGAAACCAATTTGGTTTGCAAATTTCCAGACTGGCTGGGAGGGGGCTGTCTCCCTAAGATCATCAATGGCCCAGCTCTCCTTAGAAGGGAAGGCACTGCCAGAGAGATCAGATTTCCACCGCAGTGGGCAAGAGAGATTATATGGTGCAAAGAAAGGCCTCAGCCATTTAGCCTCAAAACACCAGATTCTCAAGGAGATTACACAAAGGTTGTGGTCTACCAAAGAGCAATGTGAATGTATAATTGCAATGGGTTTGTTCTGTTACTCACACTGACTGCTGTAACCACTGGATGCTGCTACCCAAAGCTGTAGAATTGTACCATGTACTGAATGTTTCGAAAGAGCCATGTAACATGATGACATTGATGTAGAAGCATGAATTGTGTGTTGAAGGAGTCTTTAACTCTGAAATGTCACCATTGTTCCCTGTAACTAGTCTTGCAACCTCTGACATGAGAAGGAACATTCCAAACCTATTGTGTGGCATGGAAGGGGAAACTGAGGCACACAACCATTTTGGTGGTCTGGCTAAATGCCAAGGATGGAAGCATTTGTACCTTCCTTTACTGGACTGTAACTGAATTCCAAACATGTGCCGGAGCAGCTGTGTGGACTGGTGGGCCGACGGGGCAGGGCCCAGATCAGAGAGGAGCTGTTTGATCTGTTGGTGCTGCAGCATCTGTATGGGCTCTGCCTGCCTGACTTGAGAACGTGGCTGATGGACCGGAGACAGAGGCAGGGAGACTGACCAACCTGAGGGAACTAAAGGGACTTGGCCGGCTGCATCACATGAAAAGGGCCAATACCAAGCTCCTGACTTGGAGCCTCCCCCAGCAGGATTATGACATGGAGGTGGTGCACATCAAGGGGAGCACTGAGGGTACAGCCGATGCCTGATCACGAGGGGAGGGCCCTGAACTTCCCCAGGTCACTGGCTGAGTAACCCCACTCAGTTTGGTCTGGAAGGGGGGAGAGATGTGACTGAGTGGGGGATACCTGTGTGTGTGTGTGTGGCTCACAGAGGGTGTGGGGCTCCTGCTGAGGATAACCCTGACGACCAGGTAACACCTTTGTACTGGAGACAAAAGGAGGAGGTGGAGCCTGAGGGGTTTGAACTAGAACTGGGAGTTGGAAGCAGGGAGTCGGGGCTGAGGGGGAGAGAGACAAAGGAGGGGGCAAGGCCCCAGCTCTGGGGGCCCCTCGGGGCCTCCTCTCCTCAACATGGATTGGACTGGCTGTCTCTGCCTGCTGTACTGACTCCTCTGTACGATGCTGTGTCCTGTCGGCTAATAAACCCGCTGTTTTCCTGCCGAGTGAGAGACTCTCCTGCCTGCGGACAGGGTGCAGAGCTTGGGGGACCCCAGAACCCCATCACAGTTACCTAATCAGGTCTCATGTGGGGCAGGCATAACAGCTCATGAGACCCCCACTCTTGCCTTGGCCTCCATGATGTCTTTGATGTTCCAAAGCACTGATCCCATGTAGGACAGATTGATCCAGCCGCAGTTTGGGAATACGCTGCCCGGGGGTGGGGGTGGGGGAGGGGTAGGTGGGAGGTGTTGCTTGGAGAAGAGGTTGAGGAGTTCCACTAGCAGTTAAAACACTGCCATTTCCAGACAGACCACTCTGAGAAGGATGCGACTTTGGAGCAACCAACTAACTTCCATGCTGTAAATAGTAGAACTGTATCAGAGCCACCAACTTTGTACTTTGACCCCAAGTCCCCAAAAGTTTGGAAGTGTTTGGCTCTGGCATTTTGGCTTAGGACGAGGACCAGCTGGAAAGTTTGGGTCCAAATCCCTTTTACGCCTATGTTGAGGAACATCTGGATGTAGCTTTTGCTTTTTGAGTTGCTCTATCGTGAGGGTTCTTGGTCAGCTCTAGAGAGGGGAAAATCAGGCTGATATTACACTGAGTCCTTTCCCCAGCTGGTGAGCGGGGATTTATCTATATGAGGTCCATTCACAGTCATGGGACTGGCGTAGTCAGGTTCTTCCTGCTCATTCCTGGCTTGCACACACCTGCAGGTGAGCAGTAGATGTTCAGTGAGTCCTCATATGGGTTGACCTTCACCTAAAAAGGGATCTGTACATAGAGAAGAATTTCTGTGGCAGACTGGACTACTATACCATTGCATATTCCATATACAGCAAGGCCCAGTCCCCCTTTGAAAAGTAACACAGCTAGCCAGCTGGGCAGTGCTCTCTCTGGAGGTTCCCTCTGGCTTTCAGGTTATGTCCTGCAGCCTGAGTGTTGATGACTCTTATCTTTGCATGTGCAAATACAAATATCATTGGTCACAAAATAACATATAACTCATATCTCAAGTGCTTCTGTTAGAATAGGGCATGAGGGCACTTTGTGACATTGAACATGCCTAGGGGAAGGGCTTAAACTGTTACTGTTCAGAAATAATAACATTTGCAAACTATCAGCAGCACTGGGAGGTCTGTGTGATGAGCCTCAGCTGTGAGGCGCTTCTATGCATCTTGTTGCAACCCATTGTTTAGAGAACAGAGTACATAGAGTTTGGAAGAACGCAAATCAGGGTTGCAGAAGATTGTTGCACACAAACACTTGCATGTCAGTGGCATCCTGCAGTTTAATATGGGGGTTGGTGGTGGGGGAAGATGTATTTTCCGGGAAGAGGTTCTGAGCCAGGGCCCAGTGTTGGAAGAAGAGCTTAAGGAGATCCAGTAACATTCACTTTCTATCTCCAGTCAGTTTCGCTTCTTGGGTTTCTTGCACCAGGGGAAATCTTTTGTGTTTACAGAGCTGCAAGGAATGTATAAATTTAGCAACCCAAGCACATGGTGCATTGGGTTTTTAGAAAAATTTAATAAGCCAAATGCCTTTTATGCTACTCACTCTTTAGAATCACTAAATTATCAACCTGTAGCTATTTAATAGCAGGAAGCAAAGTGGGCCAGCTCATCAGTTTCCAAGAGGTGGTTATGTTGTTCCAAAACCTACATTTACATTTAAAAATAAAAATGCAAGTGATTTTTCCCCCCCAGAGGTGCTTTGCATCTGCGTCTCCCATTGATTACAGCTGTGAATGAGAGTGTTCAGCACTTCTGAGAATCTGGGCCCAGATCTCTAGTCCTTGTGGTTGGGGAGAAAATCATCCAAAGAAAGTGCCTGATACGAAACTATGTAGTAAAGTGTGCCCAAGTTTGCAGATGGACTAAGACAATAGCTCTAGAGATGCTCAAATTGCTTTTTATCCCAGTGAGGCCTAAACTCTGAGGACTAGTGAGGGCAGTGTAAATTCCAGAACTGTTACCTTTTTCACTGCAAATCAAAGCACACAGGAAAGGAAAGAGTCATTTATATTGTGAGGATCAGCACAATGTGCTCTGCTTAGAGTGTCGCTTTGGTGCATTGAATGGGAGGAGCTTGGATTGTGGGTGGAGCTTCAGTGAGTGCCAGTTCTTTTCCACTGCCTCAGTTTGTCTACCGCTTAAGACTACCCCTGAACAAACAAACAGATCTAGATCATCTGAGCAGAGTGCAGGCCTGAGGCAAAGGCCCTCCTAAATTTTAGTCCTGGTTCTTGCGGGGGTGAAGAAACCTTTTAGGTCAGGCTCCACTTTTCGTCCCTGCAGTTAGCAGTCGCTCCCTCCCCACCCCTACCCTGTTCAATATAACCCAAACTAGTGGACATTTCAGTTGTGTTCATATGGGGGGGAAAAAAAAACCCTTTCGGCACATGTAAGAAAATAAGTCTGTAGAATGTAAAAACGTTATGAATCAGGATATCGGTGTGAATACACGTATATAAAACAGTAACATGCTTCCACGTTTTTAATCAGATGGATGAGCCTGAGACCCAGCAGCCAACTGTGCTGCACTCTCCTTAGGACATTTCATGCCTCTTCCCCCCCGCCAGGGGGCCTGCCCCCAGCTTTGCACACTCTTGCTCTAAATAAAGTTTTTATATTGCACCCCACCCTCGTCCCAGTGTCTTTACTACACCGCTATTGTCAGAACATGGATTATATACAATGTCTATTAGACATTAATAGACCACCACCCTGGTAGAATGCTGCAGCTCCTCTTTCCACACATGGCATTACAGCTTCCAGATCTCAACTGGAACACATGCTCCAGCCACCATTCAGAAATCTAGGAGAACTAAGCTTAAACAACAGAGACTGTGTCTACACTTGCATTCCTCTTTTGAAAGAGGCATGCAAATGAAGTGCAGACTTACATATCTAAAAAATTAGGAAGAAGGGTTTTTTCAAACCTGGGGTTTACTTTCGAAAGAGCCACATCGACATTGCTTTTTCTTCTTTTGAAAGAAGCTCTTTCGAAAGAAAAATATGCAAATGAGGTGCCAGATATATAAATCGGCACCTCATTTGCATTCCTCTTTCAAAAGAGGAATGCAAGTGTAGACACAGACAAAATGTCCAGATTTTTTATTCTACTGCAGTGATGGACAACCGAGGCTAGTGAGTGGTCTGCCTTCATCTAGCCTGTTGTAGAATTGTTGTAACCAAAACAGTTTCCTGGGATAGGGTAGTCTTGTTGATTGATTGTGCTCAGGTACCTAGAGTTTGCAGGGTGTGATGATTGACCTGTAGCAGCGCTTTGATTGAGTGCAGAGGGAATGCCCAGTGCTCCGTCAATGATGAGCACAATCAGCACGCACTTCACTTCACATGCACTTGCTTTACTTACAGGTCGCTTTAATAATATCGGTCGGGGAAAAAGAAACTTTATGCCCCAAAAAATCTGTTAGTTTATAAGGTGCCACAGGACTTTTCGTTGTTTTTGCGGATACAGACTAAGACAGCTACCCCGCTGATACTTGTCACTTGCCTTTGTAACGCACTTTGAGATGCATGAGTAGAAAATGCTGAGCATTTTTCATGTATTTTAAAAAATTGAAGGCTGCTTTGGAAACAGCTGATATGCATCAAACCCCTCCAGTCTTGCACCAACATTGATCACTCGATGTCAGTTATGGGCAACCTAAGCTAGGGAGTGGGCCACATGAGTGGCCCTCCTTCACCTTAGTGGACTGCAAGATTGTCATGACTAAGATGGTCTTACAGGATAGGGTACTTTTCTTGTCCCCTGCTGTTCTAACTGTGCTTGCATACCTAGAATTTTCAGGAAGTGCCAATTGAATCACAGCAGCTCCTTGATTGGATGCACATGGCTCTCGCAGTCAATGCAATTAGCATGTACCTCACTTCTCATGTCCTTGCTTTAAGTGTGTGTCACATTATTAATACTGGTACAAAAAATACAAGAATGGAAACCAGCGCTATCTTAGGCAAAAGTAAACAGAATGGCTTGTGGACCACATGTGGGCCACATGTGGCCTTTCGTAGGTTGCCCACCACTGCTCTAAGTAGTAGGTTTTATTTGTACAGTACAGTTTGAACCTCTGAAATCTGGGACATTCTTGTCTTTCACCTAAAGGAAGCCAGCGACCCAGGGCCAGGAACCCAGCAGCCAGGGTCGGGGAACCGGCTGGCCTGGAGCGGGACGCCCTTGGCCTGTCCCAGCTGGGGCTGGGAAGCTGGCAGCCTGCAGCCGAGGGACCAAGAAGCCGCAGGCAGTGTCTGGGAGCGGGGGCAGGAAACCAGCAAGGGAACATTGACCTCCCCTGGTCTGGCAAAATCACAGTTCCAGGACCACTTATGTCCCAAGGGTACTGGACCAGGGCGGTCAAACCTGTAAGGCCAGGCAGAGAATAGTAAATTCATTTTAGCTGGCACCTACACTTGCATTGGAATGCAGGTCTCCAAGGTGAAAGCTGGCCTGCTGTGCCGCTGCAGTGGTTTGTCCCTTGTCTCATTTTGGATTTTGTTCCTAACATTGACTGAGAAAAGAGAGAAGCTGTCCTCAGTAATAACGACTTGAGGCTTGCCATAAAAATGGTGTCTTCCTACAATACAAAGAGATCACCTTTCAGACTCTCTACTGCCAGGAGTGATAGGCCATAATTAATGCTCAAGACCATAATTTCTGGCTTCCAGGGACAGCTATCATTTCTTCTCTTTTTAGGCCTTGCATAGACACAACAGGAAATGAGGGATACGGGGGGCGGGGGAGTGTATTAAGCAACAATATGGTGGTCAGTGCTTCTACCAGGATTAACCCTTTAGAGATTCCATGCATATGTCTCTGTTCCTCTTTCTTTTCATCCCCTTGGCTGGTAGGCCTCAAATGCCCATTTTCTAAGGACTGAAGGCAGCGATTTCTGTGGCAGAATACATAGTATTGTTCAGTCAGGAACCAGACTGCACACCCATAGATGTGAGGGAGATAGTCTTCGTTCCCTTTTTACTATTGGGGAAACGGAGGCAAACAGACATTTTTAAGAGCCTAATATTCAACTTGCAAGTTCTACTGGGACTGTGGGAACTCAGCACCTTTAAGAACCAAGCCTTTAGGGACTTTACCAGAGTTTCACAGCATGTCGGTGGTGGGGCTAGGGACAGAACTTACCTCTCCAGAGTCTTTGTACTGTGCAGAATAGTAATTAATGCCCCTTGGCTCTGATATAGTGCTTTCCACGAATACTCTTCAAAGGAGGTAAGTAACAATATCCCTATTTTACAGATGGGGAAATTGGAGCACCGAGAGGGAAAGTGACTTGCCCCAGGGTCAGAGCTGTGAATAGAACTCAAGTTTCTTGGGTCCCAGGCCGGTTTGCTAGCGTCTGAGTCACACTACCCTTCCGTTAACCAGAAGCACATTTCTCCTTTCCCCGGAAGCCCAAAAGAGAGCTTTTGTCTGAACATTGGCTGCTGAGATAAGAGCATCTGAGTTTGAATGAACTCTGGTGTTGATTGTGTGCAGCCTATAACCAGCCTCACTTGCCAATTTCTATAGGCATAATTCCAACCCAGGTTTGCAGAAATGGCCACTGCACTTTCAAAACTCTGACAGCTCTCTGTTTAGTGTGGTGTTGCTTGGTCCTGGGTGTGGTGTGGAAAGTCTTCTGTGTCTTTTATCTGTCTTTTCTTACCTTCTCCGGAGTGGCCTGGCAGGCAGTTTCTGCAGGACTTCTCTCCCTAGTGGTTAGCAGCAGGAGTGCAAAGGCATTAGTCAATCTCTATAGCTGATCGGAGGGGAAGTAAATGAAGTTGGGATGGGTGTGAGCAGTAGTGGATCAATTCCTTGGCCTTTGTGTGCAGCTAGCTAGCCTGGAACTTTGGTAGATGGAAGAGGATAGTATTGGAAGTGCATCTTTGCGGCTGGTAGAGATACTAACAATGCTGTAGAAAAGGCCGATGGACCAGAGACCAGTCGGCTGTGAGGATAGGTATAGAAGTTCCAGTCACCAGGCAGCTTGATTTCTTGTTCTTTAATAAGTAGGATGACCCCCGTGGACTGTGCTGGAGCCTAGTTAGAACATGCTGTACTCAAACTTTACTATGGACAACAGAGTCATAGAAGCAACTGAGAATGCAGCTGGTGGTACATGTGTATGTGTAATTTGGGTGTCACATAGGAATGGCCTTACTACCTCGGACAAGGGCTCAGGCCCACCAACAGGTGGGGGCAAAGGGCCAGTTGCCCCCAGGTGCAGCATTTCAAAGGGGCCTGGAGATCCTGCTGAAGTAGCAGCGGTGGTGGCTGGAGCTCTGGGAGTCCTTTGAAATGCTGTGGAGCACTGTGCCGCCGCTCCAAGCACAGCTCTGGGGGAATGTGTAAAGGGCCCCGGCTGAGTGCCATAAGCCCCACCCCTTCTGGGAGTAGGGACCTGGGCTCCCCTCCCACCTTACGCCCTGGGCCCACGGCAGTGGTTGGAGCCACTGCAAGCACTTTGTCTAGCCCACTGTCCTGTCTATAGAGTTCAGTGCCCAGTACTTCAGAGGGTGGGGCAAGAAACCCTCTGGTGGCCAATATTGTCTCTTTCTTGTTGATTTCTGTCTGCCTCTCACCAATCAATGTCTCTTGCCTGGAACACGAAGATTTTACACCCCATGTATTTTTATCTTCCCTAGTATAACCACATAGTGTCATTACCCAGGCAAATGTCCGATCTGTATTCTGTATCTCACTGAACCCTTGGCTTCATTTCTGACATAGATAGTAGCTAGAGCTACAGAGGTGCATGAGATGCGCTGGTACTTTCTCCGTTTGTCTGCTGCCTTGTAACTGGTTCAGTGGCCAAACATCTCAAAAGAGGCCTGATGCTAGGTCCTTCAGGTTTTGGGCATCTACCTGGGGTCTGATCTATAGACATGCCCATGCCTCCCCAACTCCAATGGCAGCACAGGGTTCTCGGCACTCCTGAAAATTAAACCAAGGATGTTGCATGTGGGGTCAAGTTAAACCAGTGAATACTCAGGAATGAACATTGCCATTTTCCAACTCGTAACCTGTGGTAATGCATTGCTGTGGTGTGTTACACAGCTGCCATGTTCTACCCTAGAAGTAGATGCATTTTAGTGTTGGGTAAAGAGCATGGATGTGTTAGGATTAAAAGTATAGGTCATTATTATTTCATCTTCTCGAGGGATGAGGGTATGCCTCTCTGCACTTAGACCCCCATGCACCTCACTGCATTCTCTGTATTCCCTACTACTTCCGCCCTCCTGACTTGCATACTGGGGTTTCTTCTTTTCTTTTATACCATAAGGTTAAAACTTGCTTCCCTAAAGTGGCTTCTGCTTAGCCCTTTCAGTAAAGAAAGGAGTCATCCTTGATGCTTATGTAGCCGTTGGAGCTGTGGATGTGTAGGATTGGCTCAAGGCATAGTCCTAGTAACTGACTGCTAAGGTAGCTGTTGTGCAAAAGCCTCAGCTAGATTTCCTTGCCTAGTGACTGTGCTAATGGAATAAGGAGCCTGGATATAAATTCACACACATGGTAGCGAACATGCATTCATCTATGGTCACCTCAGAAATCTTCAGCTGCAAACCTCTGTGTTCATCTCAAACCTGTGCAGCTGTATACCTGAGCCACTCCACAGTTCACAGCTCCCTTGGTGACACAACTCAGATCTCCCCATTACAAAATGCGTCCTGAGGAGAATCTCTCTTAGCTGTTAGCAGTGTAGGGCTCATGTTGCAGAACTGAGCAGTTCCCATTCTGTCCTGTACAGGGCAGTGGGTCACCAGCCAATTCATTACAATAATTCTTATCCATTACCCGGCCCTTGCTCTCAAGTACTAGCTAGCCAGCCTGCTGGGTGCCACCATGGCATATCATCATTGTGAGTCCCATGGGCCCAGAGACTCTATCTTCCTGATGCTGCTAGCATCTGGTGTCTTCAGCACCACAGCCATGCGGGGAAAGCCTGTTGCTGCCAGCAGCCATGATGTCATCTTCTGTGGCTCAGTGGCGTTGGCCTGGGTTTCTGGAAAGTTGTCAACCTCTCCCTCTCCTTGGATCGCTTCTCTGGAGCACGTGAATTTGCTCTATAAAATAGATGCTGAAAGCAGGGGGAGATGGCGCCATTGGAGGGCTGTTTGCCATGCCTTTGTTTCAGCGCTCAAAGCTCCTGGCTCCTCCTCAGCTGAATAACAGACCCTGGCAGCAGGCTCTCAATCAATGCATGGAGCAACTTTCCCCTGTTTGCTGTGTGTCGGCTGCCTGTTGACATCAGTGTTTTTCTTTTCAATGTGGTCCACAATTTCCTGTGGGTGCCCCTAGTTTGCCCTGAAAACTAGGGGATTCCTGCTCCTGCATGGGGGACAGCTGTCTAGAACTCAGGTTGTGCATTCACTGCAGCTTTGCACTTGCTGTTTAAATTCCCGCTGCTTGGCTCCAGACTGCGATTCATGCTTCGGGTGTAGCCCAGGCCCTCACACACGTTCACTCTCTTTTGCAAACAGCCAGAATGCGGAGGTCCTGATGGAACATGTCACTGAGGCCATACCAAGGGGATAGTTCCAGGATGCCTGTGGTGTATGGCTGCAGTGGCAGGCACTCTTGACCGTGAGAAGAGCACTTAGACGTGGACAGTTAATCCAGGGAGTTTTTCCTGTTGATTGCTAATAAACACTCAGTGCCCCCTACATATTCCTCAGAACAAGAATTGTCTAAGAATTGCCAGGCCAGGACAATTCGCTAGTGATCTGTCTAGTCTGGGCTACGTCTACACGTGCACGATTCGATGAATAGCATCCACACGTCCTCCAGGGCTGGCAACGTCGACGTTCAACTTCAACGTTGGGCGGCACCACATCGAAATAGGCGCTGCGAGGGAACGTCTACATGCCAAAGTAGCACACATCGAAATAAGGGTGCCAGGAACAGCTGCAGACAGGGTCACAGGGTGTACTCAACAGCAAGCCGCTCCCTTAAAGGGCCCCTCCCAGACACACTTGCACTAAACAGCACAAGATACACAGAGCCGACAACTAGTTGCAGACCCTGTGCATGCAGCATGGATCCCCAGCTGCAGCAGCAGCAGCAGCCAGAAGCCCTGGGCTAAGGGCTGCTGCACACGGTGACCATAGAGCCCCGCAGGGGCTGGAGAGAGAGCGTCTCTCAACCCCTCAGCTGATGGCCGCCATGGAGGACCCCGCTATTTCGATGTTGCGGGATGCGGATCGTCTACACGTTCCCTACTTCGACGTTCAACGTCGAAGTAGGGCGCTATTCCCATCTCCTCATGGGGTTAGCGACTTCGACATCTCGCCGCCTAACGTCGAAGTTAACTTCGAAATAGCGCCCAACATGTGTAGCCGTGACGGGCGCTATTTCGAAGTTGGCGCCGCTACTTCGAAGTAGCGTGCACGTGTAGACACGGCTCTGGTGTCCTGGTGCTGGTATTACTGAATTACAGGGAGGTGGTGTCAGAGCTCAACAGATGGCCCAGTCTGCAGTTACTGCTCTCTCTGCTTTTGAGGAGGCAAAAATGTATAGCTGAAAGCCTATGTAAGGCCCGCTCTGGAGTCAGCAAGTATGATCAGCAGGAAAAAAGTCCCCTGCTGTTTCAAAAGGATGGTGTGCAGTGCCCAGCCTGGGACTGGGCAAGGAGCAGTGGTGGTGGAAGGTTTCTTCCTGACCAAGCTAAGGATCAGTTTCTTCCCTGAAACATGGGGGTTAGTAGCCCTCTTAATGTCTTCTTCCTTGGCAAGTCTAACGGTGAAACTTGTTCTTTGTCACATAAATACTGAATCCTTTTTTTAAACTTATAGAATTATTTCACTCAGTTACATCTTGCACCAGCGAGTTCCACAGGTTCAGTATATGCCAGGAAAACAATATCACCTCTTTATTATTCTTGAAACTTCATTTGGCTTCATCAAGGACCCTCTCATTTTTGCACTGGGAATATTTCACAGAGACATCAGCAAGCCTTTATGTTAGTCTGGGCACTGTTCAGCATCTTTCGAAAGGCCAGCCTTTTCTGTAACTCACATTATTAAGAAACACGCAGTGCTTTCCAATTTCGGAATAAAGTAGGGATTGCCATGGTGGATCAGACCAGTGGTCAGGCTGTTCCGGTATGCATTCAGACAGTGGGCAGGCTTAGGTGTTTTAGTGCTTTAATAAAGGACTCCAGATATCTCATGGGACTTTCTTAGGGATATTAGCAAGATTCCACTCAGAGTTACGCTGAGATAAACCTGGACTAACTTGTGGATTTGTGTGTTTAAAACCCTCTCCGTGACCATGTGTCATCTATTCTCTTATGCGATTGCAAGCTCTTTGGGGCAGGGATTCTCTGCTACTGTGTTCATATGATGCCAAGCACAGTGGGGTCCTCCTCTTGATGAGTACTGCACATTACCGAAATAAGCATGGTAATTGGAATTGTTCCAAATTGACACCAGTGTAATTCAGAGCAGTCTCTGACGGGTTCACTGCAGTCTGGATATCACGATATCTGTTTTGCCTTATCATGCTGTTTGTAAACCAAGAACCTCCCCTGTTTGCCATGCGTGCGGAGGAATTGGATCAGTACAGGAAAACTGAAACAGGACTTCCTTCTCACCCTTGCTTCTGGAGTGCAGAAAATAGGAGACAATAACTGCACAACTCTTCTCTAAACAGCTTATTTATCAAAGCGCTCCCTGTGACACCACCCACCTGTAACACTTCTGCCAGTTCTGTTGATAGTCAGCCTCAAAATTTCCAAGTTTAAGTTGATCTCCTCCACCTTTTCAAACAAGAATGAAGTGAAACAGCAGAGCCCCAGACCTAGAACAATTGTTGCTACCAACCTGCTACACGATAACAGCTTCTGTGTTCAGTGAAATATTAGTACGGTTTGGAACGTGGGTTGCTTAGTTCATTGTCTTTAAAGCTCTACAGGGAAGAGTGAAAGCAACAGTAGCACAGAAAGCTCTAAAACAACCTGCCTTTATATCTGGCCTCTGATCATGTGGTGGGTACTGATTAGCTTTCGTTTCTTGTCCTCTGCTTTCTCTTCTCCCCCTCACCTTACCCCAACCACACCCCAGCTGTGTCTCTTCTGTCAGTGGGGATGATAAGGCCAGCAACTTTGTAAGAGTCCAAATACCTCCTCCCCTTTTGCCCCTGCATGTTACAAAAATTTGGCACTGGATCCCAACTTTTCCCTCTCTTCCTTATTGGTTTCTAAGCTGTCTGAGAAACAGGGTGGGGAAGTGCAGAAATGTGACATTTCTTTTCTACAGGAACTGGATCTAGCTGGCTAAACCATAACCTTGCAGATGGAAACAACTGTAGCTGTGCAAAACCTTTCAGAGATTTTCTTGTGTGTAGCAGGCTGGATATGGAATCTGGGAAAGTCACTAACAGGCTGTGAAATCAGACCAGGAGATGAGACATTATGATCTTGGAGTGGCCTGCATGATGGAGCATCCACAGTACATGTGGCTGTGTTCCCAAAATAGAGAGTGGTCCATTAATCTGTTTTATTTTTCCCGGCATTGTCTCCACTAGTCTGTTACCCATTGGCTGCCCCCCGTCCTCATGCCCCTACAGCCCAAAGGCCTCTCTGGCAAAGGTTCTTCCTGCCCAGAAACTTAGCCACTGTAATAGACCCAGCAGAACTGTGGAGGGTTTTTTCTTTCACTCAGTCTCCTGAAGTGAAGCCAAAGTAACAATAAATGGTCAGAAATATTATTTCCACCTGCCCCCTCCTCTAATTCATGATTCATCCCAAACCTAATGGAAGAAACAGGTTTGAATAAAAAGACAATTTCTTCCCCTCTCGTCATATACTTTGGTTTCCAATTCCAAGTTCCATCTGTGCAGTGTACCTGGTGCTCAGTAGGAAGCCACTGGAGTGTCTGCTTTGGCTTGCGTCGGGGGGGCATTGTCTGGAGGGAAGCTCAGGACTGGAATGGCTGTAGGGTGCGATTGAAGAGCATGAACAGAGCTGTTGGTGGAAGTTGTTTGCAAGAATAGGCTAGCAGTGCTGCAGCTCTGGAGCAAGGTGGGAGTGTGGGAGGCAGACCCCAGGCCCAGCAAGCAGGGGGTGTTGCTGCTGTAGAATCTTGTTAGACATATGTGCAGGTACCTGTGGGCGGGATGCAGACTCTCAGTGGAAGCCAAGGAGCACAAACTTCGATTCAGTGATTTCTGTTGTCAGTAGAATGACAGTCCTGTAGTTTCAGTGCATGGTGTCATCACCTATTGCCAGTGGGGCCAACAGCCCCATGGTGGACCGGGGGACCTGGCTTCATGCCCTGGTGTAGGGGTGGGGCCAAGGCTGGAAGGGTCAGGACCTAGGTCAGTAAATCCTTAGTGCTACCCCGGACTGCAGCACTACCTCCCACACAGCTGCATGGAGCCCCACAGCTGTCACACTCCAAAGGGGCCCAGAACTCTAGCCACTGCTGCTGCCGCCGAAATAGCAGTGCCAGCAGCTGGAGCTTCAGGCTCCTTTGAAGCACCAGGCCACTGGGCAACTGTCTTTCTCCCCACCCCACCCGGGTCAATGGGCCTGCCTATTGCTCTGCAGTGTTGCTGCACCAAGGTTCCTTTTGGCTACAAGGCCTGTGTCCCATTGACCCTCACTTAATCTGCCCCACCGAGTTGTTAACATTGCCATCTGCCTCTGATTTTGCAGCTCCGCCTCCGCCTGCAGGAGAACGAACAACCTCAGTACAGTTTAGCCGACACATAACTTCAGAGGTCCTGCTGGGACAGCGAGTGAGATCTCGCTGGGCCCATGAGGTTGTGCCAGTGCTTAGCCCTGTCCCTGGCGGATTTAAAATTCTGCCTTCAATGTTGTGTTGTCTTGTCTTCACTGGGGGATTTAAAACTCTGCCTTAAACATTGCTGCCCGCTGGAATTCAGCTGGGAAGCCCATTTTCTAATTTTCTCCTAGGAAATTAGAGTGTAAAGCAAACAGAAGTTTTGTGGGTTAGGGTGCTTTCTGTGTGAGGCGTGTGTTTATCAAGCCTGAATTGGTCCTGACTTCAGGCGGGAAAGTTCAGCGAGGGATTAGCCCAAGGGATGGCATAATTTCTTGTGAAATCTAAACCAGCCAAAAGCTATGAAATATTGCAGTCGAGCTGCTGCCCACTGCCAGCTCACTGTGGCTCTAAGGCCCCTCTATCAGCATTTCGACAGCCATTTGTAAGTTCATGCACTATGTGCCCTGTTACCAAACTGACCAGATTGTTACAGGTGTCGGTATCTGGCAGGGGTGTATACTGTGCCAGATCTTGCACTGGTATAGGGACAAACGGGAGGCAGCTTGCAGAGGCTTTCCAGGGGGTGCTGCTGCACTCAGTGCAGGATCGGGAGGTCTGTGCTCTAAATTGCAGCTCTGCTTCAATGGCTTTTGCTGCTGTTGCCATCAGACTTACTTGTACATGCGTGCATGGTTTGTAAGTGCAACGCCCTGCTACAAGAGTGCTGAATTCCTGGAGGGCATATCTACCCTGCCTGCGACTCCATGCACTCTCCACACACCCGTCTTGCTGTCCCTGTGTGGGGCAAAGGTTCTTGCCAGGTGAGTGTCAAGAACTGGCTCTGCATTTGACCTACAGGGCCCCTCTACTAGAGTAATCACTGGGGTCCTTTTACAGACGCTAAAGCCCCACTTTCTGCTGATGAGCTAGACAGAGCCTTGAGTGTTCTAGGTCAACCACAGCAGCAGCCAGTCTTTGGTGCTACAGTTATTTCCTGCAGCTAGAAACAGGACTGTTTTATGAGCGTGTTGTTTTTCCAAAGCAGAACCCTCTGTGCTTTTTTTAACTGAAGGCAGTGCTGACCATCTCAATGCTCGCAAGCATCCCCCACAAGCAGCAGGCATCCACTATTGCCATCCCCAAACATTCAAAAATCATGAGTCGGGTGCACCTAAAATCCCAAGGTTAGCATTCAGATCATGCAACTATGTAAAAAATAACAGCTCTGATGTTTTTACTTCGCAGTCTGCTTTTTGGGTCTGTCAGGTATGCCAGGGTTATATTTTTGAGGCTTTTTCCACAGCCACCAGGGCTAGGGACTTACTTTCTCTTGAAGAGTGAAGACTGCCATTATCCCATATCCACCTGACTCCAGGAGCTGGGGCTTCAAACAAAATAATTACTATGAGACTCACGACAAAATTGGGAGTATTGGCAATACTGCCACAATAACTCTTAGAGCAGCCTGGTACTCATGAGCAACCCTACAGTAATGAACCAGAGCAATAAAATCAATTGGGAAACAGACTTGCAGTTTCAGGTTTTCAAGGGGTTTTTACTTTTTTGAAAACATCATTTCTTTGTCACAACAACTTTTAAACAATGGGCTTTTAAAAGGACCACGCCCGTTTGCCTTTCATTTGCAAATAACTTAGCCCCTGGGGCAAGTGTCCCACCATGGTGTGGCATGCCTCAGGTCTGTCCCTTTTCTCTGCTCACCACAGATGTCGTTACAGCCAGTTGCGAGGTAGCGGTTACCCTGGATGGAGGAAGCTAGCACCACTGCCCGTTACTTCTGCTTGAGTAATGCCTTGATTGTCTGGTGCCACAGGAAATGTCATGGCCTGTGTGCAGATTGAGCAGTGGTTGGTGCTAAGATCTTAATGTGTGGTTTGTCCTTCTCTCTCTTTTTTTTTTTTTTAAGCTCGCTTTCAAAAGGCCTATGGGTATCTTAGATCCCAAATCACCTTTCTGAAAACAGGTCTATTTATAAACCCTAATAGTAGTAGAATTCTTTTCATGCTTCAACCTCTATGAGAGGTCTTCTCTTTGGATTTCGAATTGCTGCGGAGACACTTTAATCAGCTGCTGAACTTTTCAGGGTGTCCTCTGATGGAGAGGACCAAGATAGAGTATTTCCAATAGCTGTGTGGTGAGACCTCGCAAAGCTAGGGCTGTGTGCAGGGTTCAGCAACTTTTCCAAGGCAGAGTGCTAAAATGTGACCTTTTGACCTCTGTGTACAGTCTGAATGCCGGTGATACTTTTTAAAGTCACTAATAGTCGTACTTAGAACTGCTTCATTAATACATAAATACATTAGAATGCAGAGCTGTACCATTTAGGTGGCGGTTGGGAGCATTAGCTGGTCTTTTCTTTATCCACAGGTGGCCTGGCTTTGAGCAAACTCTGGGTTGCATGGGGGACAAGGGGCAGAGTGAGCTCCCGCCTTGTCTGCCAATGAAAATTGGCTTCTGCGCTCCTCTTGGGAGTTGCTGACCCCTGGTTCAGTATATAGCAGTTTGCCCAGTGATGGCCTTTCAGCCTAGAAGACCCTGTCACCTGTTTTCACATGAGAAGCCTCTGCTGCTGGGTTGGCATCAGGAATTGGCATCAGGCTGGGTGGGATTCAGGCTGAATTGACACTGAGGTGTTTATCCAGTGGCATCCAAATATTGGGAGATTTTGACCAAAAGAAGCAGAAATTTCATCATATCATATGTGCTTGGGAGATTTTCACATGTCTTGTCTGGAGCTGGGGAACGGACTCCTGATGGTTTGAGATTTTTTTTTGGGTGGGGGGGGGTGGGATGGGGAATTCGGATCTAAACTGTCACCTCTCATTTATATTCCCATCCCTCCAAAAACACCTGAAGGGCTTTGGAATCGAGATTCCAGTTTGCATCCATCTGTTGGTCACACAACTTTTGTAAGGCCACTTTCAGTCCTAGTACAAGCCAGAGCAGCTCCTCTTGACCTCACCTTTCACCTGGATTTGTTCCTGTGTTAGGAGAGTTAGGTATTACAATACCTTCATGCAGGACACCCTCTGCCCCAGGTGCATCTCCTGCTACCATCCAACCCTTCCTTTCCTTGCTTTTCTCTCCCTCCCTCTCCCTCTCTTTCTTTTGGCTTTCCCTGCCTCTTCCCCTTCCTTCTCTGTCCTGGGGTGGGTGTGATTTGCAATTAAGGGTGTTGATCTCCCAGAACTTCCCCACTGCTCCTGATCCACTTGCTCCCTTTCCTTCCTGGGCCAGAGCAGGGACGGGGTTGTGTATAGACTTTCTCCTTTCTCTCCAGGCATCTGACCTGTGCTGCCCTGCTCACCGCTTCGTTTAGTAACACCTCTGCCTCCCTACTGCACTGAGCAGGGATCAGACAGGAGGTGCACGGGCAATAATTACCATGTTCCCTAGTGACCAGAGAGTAAACACCCTCGGGAAGCTTTCCCCACTCCTTGGCCATGTGAACACTAGCCCAAATCTCAGCAGATAGGAATAAGGGGATGTCAAAGTTGGCGGGGTCCTTTCAAAAAGGACCCCTGTTTGGACAAGCCTCACGGCAGCGAAAGACAGCAATTTTGAAGAGCTGTGGATGGCAGCATGCTAATGAGGTGCTGAATATGCATTTCAGCGCCTCATTAGTAATCTTCGAAATGGCCATGCAAACCCCACCCCTAACCCATTTGCATGGCCATTTTGAAGATTTGGGCTAGTGTAGACATAGCCCTTATGTTTAACCTCTGTCCCCCAGGCAGGGAGTGGGGCATCTGAGAAGCCAAATGGGGGAGGGGGAGTAGGACAGTTCTGTGGGGTACCATCCTTCACAGCAGGGCTGTTTTTTAAACTGTCAGGAGCTGAAGGGGAAAGCTCACAGCTGCCCTGCATCCATCACTTGTGTTGTAAATAAATGCCTGAGTGGGATGTTTCTACTATACCCACCAGTAGTTTAGTTAGTTGATCACATATAGGTTTAACATGGTGTCCTTAAGCTCCAGAGTTAACAGCATCTGACACAAACAAGGCCCAGCTCCTGGAGGCAGGTGGATATGTGATGTCCGTCTTCATCCTTAAAGGGAGAGGAAGTGTATATCACTCTTCCTTGATAGCTGTTGTTTCAGGCTGTCAGCCAACTCAGACAGCACAGCATCTGGAACGTTTCTCACAACTCTAAAGAGCTAGAAGTTTCACTAGTCTTGTGAACGAAAACTTTCCCTCAGTATCTCCAGTTGCCTTGGAGACTGGAACAGCACAGCAGGCAGGATCTATACTGAAATCTGAAACCTTCGGTACAAAATCAGTGTACCTTTATAGAGTAGAGAGAAATAAAAGTGAACAAGAGGTTGACATTCATTTCAAACACAGGAAGAATGTTTTTTTTTAAAAAGCACATAAGACTTGCAACACATTTATAATGGTTAAGTATCTTGACAACTTTCTTGTTAATAAGCAAATGACCTGAACCTTGAAACGTGTGTATTGAGATCTGTTCTTATCACTGCCTGGCACAAATGCTGTTACACTGCCTTGTCAGATAAAACAGTTGGGATTGCTCTCTATTACTGCTTGTTGAGTAATTCCCTCACTGATCCAGCCTGGTAAGCAGTGTCATTTCTCATGTCCACATGAGTCTAGTTATTTTGCGTTTCTCAACTGCAGTTGCAACTGCAATTGCCTATTGTTTGTGGTTTATTATTTTAAAGGGACATGCATGAAATGTTTGTACCCAGCACTTGAGTTTTGTTTATTGGCAGAAATATTTTGCAGGTGCCATTTATGTAGAATTTACAAGTATTTTGTTTGATTTTTAAACCTGAGTCATGAAGTATTTTGCGTTCCAAACATTGCAACAGTTCGCTGGTATCCAAAAGCCAGAAAATGAAGCTGACTAGAGGAGACAAAATGAAACTGACTAAGCTTACAGTTCAAATTTAATGAAATACAGAACAAAACAAAACAAATAAAAAATAACCCCTTGCACACAACTCAGCATTAGTCATGCAAAGTAAATTTGAAAACTTTCAGTAATTCAAATGTTATAAAGAACAAAGATAAGGGAATTTTGTATTGCAAATACATTTATTAACCTGACCAGGCTCTTTTAAACCTCAGATAAATGGTTGAGTGAGTGTGCATACATATGAGAGAGAGAGCTTGAACACAGGCTTCTAGGTCTATTCTTATCACACTGATTCCCTGTGGGCAAGTCATTTTATAGCTTGACTTCCATAAATCCTGAACACCTATTGCTTCAATTTTCCTATATGTTATATGGGACACCAACAACTTAAAAATTGCACTTCTGTCTGAATTTTATGAATGCCTGCAAGATGCTAAGTACAATGGGGCACTCAGTACATTTTTCCAAGACACCGCAGGGCTGGCCAACTTATTAATGTTCTGTATAATGTATTTAACCATAAGTTGGCTCCAGAACTTCTGTACAGTATATAGGGCCATATACCAATGTGGATCTGTATTTAGACATCCCACATGTGGGCAGCAGCAAGAAGTGCCTTGACAACTATGAGCGTGTTATGGGGCCCTTGAATCCAGTAAATCCTAGCCTAGAGGTGATCACCTTCTCAAGGAGTCACACAGACAGCTTGGTAAGTGGAGGAAGGGGACACATTGATAGTCCAGTATTTAAAAAAAACAAACAAAAAAAAAAAAAAAACAACCCTGAATAGATCTAAATAGAAGGTGACACCAACCCCATATTCAACCTAAACTCTCTTCCTGAGGGTTCTTTTCTCTTGATCACATCATCTCAAGAGTATCCAACAGACGGGAGCGAGGGAAGTAAATGTTCTGCTTTCTTCTCTCCCACCTTTCTCTCTCTCCAGCTGCGGAGGATAGGATTCTGGGGACCAGCTGGCATGGGAAGTCAGGCCGAAGTCCTCTCCAGGCACTTTACGACAGTGACCAGGTGGGTGAAATTGAAGGAACTGAGAGGTGGTGGTAGGGAGTGTGTGGCAGGTTTTGGGGAAGTTGACCCATTATGTAATGACCTGTTGTGTGTCCTTAAATTGCAGCAATAACCTGACCTTGAGGTGTGCAGGACTATGTCTGAAAAAGGTCACAACCTGCCAAATAATTATTGTTAAGGACGCCAAGCCTCTGCTGCTAGTTGTGTCACACAGGTTCATTAGCCTTTGGCCTGTCATAACAAGGCTTTGGTACATCAGCCAAGGGTCCAAAAGGCTGCACTGGTTGAGGACTTCAAAGCAAATTCTACAGCACAAAAGATGAGCAAATTCTTCCCCAGCTGACCATACAAATGGCTATGCTGGGTCTAGCCCAGTATCCTGTCTCTGACAGTGAGCAGTGGTGCCACATGCATCAGAGAATGAACAGAACAGGGCAATTCTGAGTGAGCCATTCCCAGTTGATCAGTCCCAGCTTCGGGCAATTAGACATACAGAACGTGGGGTTGTGTCCCCAACCCGCTTGAGATCACCCTGGCCATGTTTTCCAAAGTAATAACTCAACAGGACACCGTTGTGCTAGGGGCTGTACAGACAGAATAAAAAGATTGTCCTTGCCTTGAAGAGTTTACAGTCTAAGCCTACACTACACTACAGCTTATGTCAGCGGAATGTGTCACTTGGGTGAGAGGAAGCCATACCTCCTGAGCAATGTTATACCGACGGAAGCGCCGGTGTGCACATTCCTCTGTTAGGCTGAGATTCTCCCACTGATGCAGTTTCTCCTGCTCGCCGTGATGGTGTTATGATGACAATAGAGTTTTTTCCCGTTGGCACAGAGCGTCTTCACCAGATGTGCCTCATTCATGTACCTGCAGCACTGAACGTGCAGCAGTGCCCTTGGTCAATGCAGCCGCCTTCTTGGATTGTGTTACAGCCTGCTCCATTTGTCTCTGCTGGGGTTTGTAGTCATGTTAACATCACTGGCTGGTTGGGCAGCCAGTAAGTAGGAGTAGCCATTAAGTGGGGATATATTAGAGTGTCTGGTTACACAGCTAACCAGGAAGCATTTGTATATTGGTTAGTGCTGCTGGATATTCCCAGCCCCACCTTCCCCCAGGTAAATAGGGGGTGGCTGGCTCAGCCTCTGTCCCTGCTTGTGCCGGGATCAGGCAGCTCCCCCGCTACTGCTCTGCTTTTAAAAGGCTGAGCTGGCACCCAGGCTGTCTCAGCACCTGTCTCCCCTCCCCTTCCTCCTGCCACTCTGCACTGCAAAGAGCCTGATCCCCATGGCAGGGACAGAAGCTGAACCAGCCTGGGTGCCAGCTCAGCTTTTTAAATGTGGAGTCGGGGCGGAGGCTATTAGCCAAGTAACTGACAGAAATGTTGGCAGTTACTTGGGGATCAGGTTACTCGCACTTTAACATCCCTAGCATTAAGCTACTAGCTGAATTTGGAGCCCCTGTGTTTGAGTCCAACTCAGATTCTCCCACAATATAGCCAGGGGGAGATTCCCCCTCAAGACTGAACGAGTGGCCTTTCCATGCAATGGCACCAGCCCCTTCTGCCGGGTAATGTGCATTCCAAGATCTTGGATAGCAGTCTAGAGCAGTGGTGCATGGTAGAGGGAAGACAATCGCATGCTTAAGACAAAGGGTTGAAAGGCCTGATCTGGCCTTTCTTGTGTCCCCAGGCAGGTGACTTCACCTGTCTGAAGATAGGATCGTCCCAGCCTCTCAGGAGAGGGGGAGAGGTGGAGGGTGGGGAGGTTTTCATTTTTTCCCACCCTTGTAAAGTGCTTTGAAATCCTCGCCAGCTAGAACAGACAAAGTGAATGCAAGATGGCAGCACTTCTGGCTCAATGATGCTTGTTGCAATCAGAGCTCTCTTTAAAAGAAAACCTCCACCCGGCCTCCCATTCCAGTGGGCAGCATTGCACTCATGTGCTGCCACCTTCAACCATCTGGCTGGAAGGCCAGCCCCGCGTATCATAACAGAAGATGCTATGCAGACGCCTACTACCATTGCTGAAGCCTTCATGGGACCCATCCCCCAGCAGCTCCAGAAAACTCAGGGCCACTGTCAACCGTGTTCTCACCAGGGAGGGGTTAAGTGGAGCTGTCTGACCCAGAGCTCTGTCTGCTTCTCAGCCCTCCCGTATATGGGCTCTGGGCTCCCAACCTTCTGAGTGGCTGCAAGCACGTCCGTAGCAGATGCTGCCAGAGACCAGCTCAGCATTCAGCACATGCCTCTCCTTTGGGTTCCTGTCTGAGTGCTGTTGACTTTACAGATGGTTTGCAGAGGGGAAGAATGAATGGAGCTGGAAGCTGGGTCCTTTCACTGCACAGCCCAGATTTCCTGGCTGCTGGTAAAAGGAGGGAGAAGGTGCAGGCAGGCTCCTGGCAAGCAGGCCTGGCTCTTGCAGGCCCTGCACAGAGTCCCAGTGGCCCAGGATAGCTGGAGGTGGGGAGGGAGGGAGGGACAGGCCTCTCCACTTTCCCCTGGTGTGGTTGTTCAGGGGTCACTGTCTGGGGCTTGCATGCTTTGAGGTGTTCTTTAATTTATACATTAGAAATCCAGATGAAAGGCTTGAGGATGAGGGGACAAAACCCCCTTGTGGGACAGGAACAGCAGCACAGAGCAGAGAAGGAGGGTGTGTTGTCGGGGGGACTGAGGAAGGACTCAAGGGAATCCTATGGGATCTACTCTCCTGTCAAGGGTTCCCTTAACCTTTCCACAAATGGGTAGGGCTGGCCACAGCTTCTGCCAGAGCCTTACACAGCTACCTGTCCATTGGCTTCTGGGGATGTTACTCGGGCCCCAGGAGATGCTGTTGGCCACAGTTGACCCAGAAACCCAGGGACCAGCTTCTGGGTCAGTGCTGCTGAGTTGGAATCTGCTGCTTGCTGTGGTGTTCTTACATTGCTTCCCTACAATGGTAAGGTGCAGGCAGAGCATTCCGAGTGTCAGAGAGGGGCAATGACACATCCATTTCCCCTGAATGTCATAATCCCCAGCAGGGGTCTTGACTCAACCCCATCCCCGTGTTCCTTTGGTGAATCTTGATTTCCCAACTGCCCAGCCAGCAAGTCCCTTACCGTAACCACAGCTGGGTCTGTGGTCCAGTGACTCTGCCTCACCATGACATTGGGTTGTGATGTCATAACAGCTGCTCAGCTCACAAAAGGCCCAAACATCTTATCAATGCACCAGCACAGGTTGGAAGTGCTACTGATAATGGGTATCAGTCCCTCTCTCAGCCTCCTCCAGTCCGGAGTTCCAGAGTCCGCAGGTTATGTTCTGTCTTGGGCTGACCAACTACTAGCAGTTGTGAAGGAACCAGGGGCTTAGAGGCATCAGAGATCTGGAAAGATGGAAAGAATTATCCCTGTTACTAGACTTGTTAACTATGAGTGAAGCTATTCTGGGAGATATTTTTTTCCCAACATGATGTAACATCATTTTCTTAAAATATCCCATTAAAATTTCCAGGATTGCTTTCAGTAGTCACTGGGAGACTGATGCCAATTCACGGCGACTCCAGGAGAATCCTGGGGTGTTGGCAACCGTACCTGTTGCAATTACCATGTTGGTCTCCAAGGAGGTATGTGGGTTGAGGGGGTCAGGGCACTCACCCCTCTGAAATCATATTTACCCTCCACAGCCCCATTGTGCAGCAGTATTGTTGAAAATTAATAAGGACACCACTCCAGAAAGGGTAGTTAATTGTTCTCCCAACAACTGCAATGAATTCCTCTTATGCCCATGTAATAGCTTTTATGTCTTCATGTGGCTGCATTGTTGGCTCTGGGGAAATGGGGAATGCTTTGTCGCCGGTGCAGTTAAAGCCTCAGACCTACTGCTCCAGGAATGTAGCTGGAGTTTGCAAAAACTAGTATTTAATGTCACTGGTTTTTACAAGGAAGGAAGTAAAAGGAGCAGTTTTGGATGGAGATAAAAACAAGATATGCACTTAACTCCACTGAGTAACGGCTGAAATGCAGCTGCTGTGCATGCATATTTTTAGCTAGCCAGTCATCCCCCATGGTTTTGAGCAAGTGTGGAAAAAGCACTGACAGCATGAAACATGCTTTACGGTTTTCACCCGCAAAAATGGCTGCAGACTTGAATACTAAAAGCCCTCTCTGAGCTGAGATCACACAAGAACAATTTCAAACCCGTGGGTGATCGTGGGTATCTGAAATCCAAGGCTCAGAGTGAAAATGCCTCTTCAACCTTATCTATAACACCACAAGTAAGCAAATGTGAATTTTGAGTAACCAGCCAGGTACAATGTTCAGACCCTTGGTGTTAATTTTGTAACTCCACCGGTGTCAGTGGAGCTGTAGCAGTTTATATCTGGTCAAGATCTGGCCCATTAGTTCACTGGTAGAAGAATTAAGAAGAGTGAAGAGCTGACGATGAATAACTTTATTTTAGTCTTGCTTCAATTTATAACTGGTATGAGTCCTGCTGCTTATAATTTTGAACAGCAGGAGGGGTGCGATACACAACCAGGTCAGGGAAGTAGCCAGCAGGGAGTAGCATAAGGCTTGTAGGTGGGAATGAGGAGTTTAAACTGAATGGGGTGCTCAGAGGGAGGCCAGTAGAGGGAGGGGAATCTCCCTTTAGCTTCCTGCCATTGGCCTCCCTTTGCAATCATGTGATTTGAGGGGTGTAAGATCCAAATTTCTCCAGAGTGTGGGATCCTTCAGCTCCAGGGTTCCCAGAGATAGAGGCTGGTGAGAAGTTGGATCTGATCTATCCAAAAGTTTGGCGGGGAGGGTTGTAGCTGGGCTGTAGGTGCAGCAGACACAGCTCTGGTTGGCTTTTCGCAAAGCAGTAGAGCTCAGAGCTGCCAGGGGGGCGGAAACAGGAAAATGTAAATGAAGTTGCAGAGTTGGGGGGAAGGGGAGCCTGAAATCTGAGCCTTGCCTGTGTCCCCCTGCAGAGCAGGGCTGTGCTGGAGAATGTGGCAGTGGAAGAGGAGGAGAAGTGTATGCCAGCTACTTGTGCAATGGTGGGGGAAGACGCCCCTAGGAATCTGCGGGTCCAGGGGATGAACTTACTGTGCTTGGCCCAGCCTGGGGCCTTAGGCTGACCTCCGCTGTGCCCTGGGGGTGCATTGGCTCTGTCATCCCTGCATCAGGCAGAAGGAATGGAGAGGGGCAGGATGGGTGGCAGGAGGGTGGTTTGGTTCCTGGAAGGATCTTAAGACGGGTCTGTGATCATGATCATGTGGTGCCAGGTGTGGGATCTCCCCAGCTACAGATGCTGAGCTGGCTTTGTAGGAAAGGAGGGAGCGGGGATGACTCGGGCATCTGCTCTGGTCTGCTGAGCCCGGGGGAATGAGAGGAGAGCGGAGGCAGGTCTAACCCCGCTAGATGGGGAATTGTAGGTGCTGCCATGCCTAGCTCGGAGAGGCTGCTCTGCAGGCAGCCCAGCATATGGCTTTTGCCGCAAGGTTCACATTGTCTGAGGTTGATACTGTCTGGCTGTGCAGTGACAGACTCTGATTCACACATCCTGTCTACGCCAGCCCAGCTCCCGCCTTCCCCCCTCTCTCTGCAGTGTCTCCCCTCCCCTTGGTGCTGGGGGAGGCCCTCCAAGGGAGCTGTTCTTTTGCATGACCCCACTGCAGTGGCTGTGCCGAAGGGCCCCTCTTTAGCGCCTGCGTTAGAGACGGAGGGGGGAGGTTTGTGCCTGCACTCCAAGCTGCTCTGTGGGTTACATTTCCTTCCAGCCCCAGCCCGTGCAGCCCCTCTTCCCTGCTGTGCAGTAGCGTCCCTCCCCCTGCAAGGCATGTTCAGGCCCAACAGCCACCCCTCAGGTTCTCTAGAGGCTGAGCAGTCTCCTGCTCCGGGAGCCTGAACTGTTCCTCTGACAAAACCTAAGGATGTTCTGACCCTAGTGCAGGGGTGGGAAACCTCTTTGGGGTGGGGGCCACTGACCTGTAGACAAATCGGTGAGGAGCCACATAAGTGAGAAGCAAAATACAAAACCACCTCACTGACGTGGTCCCCAGTTATGGGGTCTCGGCAGGAGGGAAGAGGCAGGAGTGGCCTGGGGGTGGCTGATCTTATCCGGACTGGGGTGCAGGAGCAGGCTGTGGGTGTGGGTCTAGGTGAGAGGAAGGGGACGGGAGGGTTTGGAGTGGAGGATCTGGGAGGGAGAGGTTAGGGTGGGGATGTGGGATATGGGAGGGAGGGGTCAAAGTGGGGATGTGAGTTGTCTGGGAGAGGGGACAGGAGGGAAGTGTGGAGTGTGGGGTCTGGAAGGGAGGGGTCAGAGTGGGGTGTGGGGGGTCTGGAGGGAGGTGGGTGCAGGAGGGGAGTGTGGGTGGAGGAGGGGGGAGTGTTCTGGGTTGGAGGGGATGGAGGCTCTGGGGCATGGGGTCTGGAGTGGGGGAGGGAATGGGGCAGGGAGGGTGCAGGAAAGGGGTGGGGGGGACAAGAGCTGTATGGGAGCACTGTGCCGTCATGTAAACATGGGGCTTGGGCACAGCTCATTCAGCCTCCAGTTCCTTGCTCTTCTCCACATCTCTATGAAAATGGGCTGTCGAATGAAACTCCTGTCCCAGCTCCCGGGACTGCCCTTACAAGCAAGCTGACCTGTGTGGTGGAGATTCCACAGAAACCCCCATTGTTCACCTTCCCTCATCCCTGAGATTATCCCCAGCCCCAGGAGGCTGCACAGGCCAACTCCTGAGCAAGGGTGGTGGAAAGGGTTGTAGTTGGAGCCCACAAAGCTTCCTCCATCCCCTGGTCCATCAGACTCAAAGAGAGATTCCCAAAGAGTCAAGTGAGGGTTGTGTCAACAACTACTTTTGACTTTCAGCGGACACCTGCCAGGCTGCCCTTTGGGCCTTGGGAAATCCCCTCTCTGCATCCATGACTTTTCTTCTGTGGGTGAATTAGTTCAGTTTAATTTTTCCCTAGCCAAAGGGAAGCCAATACCTTGTATTAGGAACCTCTCTCTGGACCATTTAGTTCAGTGTTTCTTAAACTATGTTCTCTGTAACACTGGTGTTCCATGGACAACTTGCAGGTGTGCCATGAGCATCTGACACTTTTTTGATACCATACACTGATGGTAGATATTTTCTGTTATTAAAACCAGATACAATGTTACTTCCTCATTGCTATGATACCTGATTAAATTACTTCATTTTTGTTTTGCTCCATATGTTACTGTTTGGGTTTTTTGGTCTGAAAATGGTTTTGTTTTGTTTTTTTTTTTTTGGTTCTCTCCCCCCGCCAGCCAGAAAATTTTCAAAAGTGTTCCATGTAAAAATATTATTTTTTGGTGTTTCTTTATCTCGAAAAGCTTAGGAAGGACTGCCTTAGTCTGTGTCCGTACCACTGGCCAGTCTGTACTGTGTGTATATATACTGTAGCAATTTTTAAACTAGAATTTCTTTTTTTGCTCCATTTTTCCCAAGTGCGCTCTCTCTCCTCCCTTTTCTCCACTGTAGCTCAGTGTCAATGCAATTGTATCTCAATGCAATCAAAGCTCAGAGGTAAGGCAAAAGTCTCACTTAGGTGACCTCTACGGCAAGAGGAAACTGTGTTACACCACAACAGGGAGAGCATATGGACTTCATGCCCTAATTCCCACATCTGAACTCAGTGCACCTGGCTGGAGCCCAGCTCCAGTTTAAGTTCAACCAGGCAGTAACGATTTCCCTCTTCTCTTCCCAGTTTGAGCAGTCATCCCTGCAGGCCATTCACCAGCAGAGGCGGGACTTGCTGAGCAGGGTTTGCAGCCGCTACACCCGCAAGCGGCGCCTCCTGACCCCTGATGACCTGCGCCACCTTGTGGTGGATGATGTGCATGGACTTCTTTACTGCTACGTACCTAAGGTGGCCTGCACCAACTGGAAGCGAGTCATGATGGTTCTGACCAGACAGGGCAAGTACCGGGACCCTCTGGAAATCCCAGCCAGTGAGGCCCATGTCTCGTCCAACCTGCGCACCCTCTCCGAGTACAGCACTCCTGAGATCAACCATCGCTTGCGCAACTACCTCAAGTTCATCTTTGTGCGGGAGCCCTTCGAGCGCCTGGTCTCGGCCTACCGCAACAAGTTCACCCGCAGCTACAACACTGCATTCCACAAGCGTTATGGCACCAAGATCATCCGCCGACACCGGCAGGAGCCCAGCCCCGAGGCCCTGGAGCGTGGCGACGACGTGCGCTTTGACGAGTTCGTCTACTACCTGCTGGACCCGCGCACGCAGCATGAGGAGCCCTTCAATGAGCACTGGGAGCGGGTGCACTCCCTGTGTCACCCCTGCGTCATCCACTATGATGTAGTGGGGAAGTATGAGACCTTGGCCGAGGATGCTAGCTATGTCCTGCAGCTGGTAGGGGCTGAGGCCAGCGTCAAGTTCCCCTCTTCGTCCAAGACCACCAGGACCAACGATGACATGACCGCGCAGTTCTTTGAGAACATCAGCCCCTTCTACCAAAGGAGACTCTTTAATTTATACAAAATGGATTATTTGCTCTTTAACTACTCCAGACCATCATACCTTCACCTCCGATGAGGGTGGGGAAAAGGGGGCCCTAAAGAACTGGGGCCCTCACCCATCCTTAGCTACTCAAAACCCCTCCTGCCTCTCTTTCCCCATTTTCACTGATTAATTCCTTTCCCCTCTGCCTCTCCATCCCGCTCCAAGCATCTGCAGGGCGAGAGGCTGCCTTGTGGATTAGCATGTGGAATGCTTGGGCTGAAGTACCCACAGCCTATTCTAGTGCCTGCGGTAGACTGTTCACAGAAACCAGAACTCTCTTGGTTCCATGCTTAATTGTTGTTTCCTTTAGATGCCAAGAGAATTCACTGCAGAGCTGAATCTCAGGGAGGCTTCTTATTCGGATAGGCACTCCCTAGACAGCCTCTTCCACCATCTGAGCTGTTTGCCTGGTCACAAAAAGGTCTTCAACCTTTGATGGGTATTGGGAGCAGGAGGGGGTCTGTCAGAATTTTGCATAGGATGATGAGAAAAGCAATAACTTAATGTGTATTTTTTATTGGTTTAAAAATGCCCTTCCCCTCCTGCCAAGCTCCCCCTTTCCCATTGACTGAGGAAAGGGAAATGTGAACCATCTAGTATTTCTCTGTGGCAAAGCTTGTTTTAATTGCTTCTCTTGTTGCTCTCCATTGGAATTTTAAATACGTTGTTCTATGTACATGTAGAAAGAGGAGGACAAATTAAGAGCAGTAAATCGATGGAGCTACATAGATTTCAACAGAGCTGCACTGATTGACACCAGCGAAGGATTTGGCCTAGATCTGTGTGCGCGCACACGCACGTCTCCGAAGTATAATCATTAAAGACCCCATGACCCCTGGGTGCAAGAATGGGATTGACTGCTCTTTGGAGCTGGGGCTGTTTTGTTTTCCATCTCTTTGGGGGTCACATTGTTTTGGGTGCTGTACAATCTGGTTGTCCCTTAAGGGTGACCAAAATATAAATGTTCAATAACAATATTCCTGGTGTCAAGGCCAAATTCCAGTCTGGCTGCTTAAATGTTACCTACCAAATGTTCTTCACCTCCTGTCCTACGGTGGTGGTGTGCGCTGTTAAACAGCTGCTGCTTCCTATTCCAGGGATGGCTGCATTTCACATCTGGACCAAATCATTTTTAGGTGTCGTTTGTGTCAGTTTGTTTGTAAAGCACTTTGGGATGGGATGCACTATAGACAGCAGAGATTATAATAGTTATGAAAAGATGACACAGACTTTCAGAAAGGGTGGGGGAAGAGAGTATGTGGGTAAGAACAAAACCTACACAGACACACCTAGTGGAAGTAGATTGTTGGCTGGCTGGTTTAGGACCATTCACTACTTCAAGAAGAAATAAGCAAACGTGGGATTTTAAATGCCAGCTAGTCCAGATAGATGGGTTTGCTTAGGCAAAACAGCACTTCAGTCTTTATTAAATTCAGCTTTGCCTCTGCATATAGAGCATCCCCTCTGTTAGTACACACGTGATGAGAGCTGGATGACTATACAGCATGTCTGCTGGTTCTATTGTGAATACTTGACTTGGTGCAATACAGTGGCAAAGTTTTTACAAAACCCTGTTGTGCTCAGACTTACGTCTTGTTAAAAACAAATGTTTTCAAGTAGTTTTTGGCTTATTTCTTCACCTCCATTGCCCTCTGCCTCTGAAATGTTTTTTTTTTAAATGCTGAAGTCCTAGCCATGGTGGTTATACTCTGTGGGGACAAAGTGAAATGACGACTGTGGGAAAAATCCCATCCACTTTAGTAGTGGGGTTTGGATGAGCAGTGGAAAAGTTCAGATGATGATCTGGATTATCGGTGCTGTTCTTCCAGACTTGATATGGGAGCGCATGAAAATGGCCTTTTTGGGGCTATTTTGGTATGTCTCCATCTACATGAAGCCCAGAAGCATGGAAACTTAAAAATATTACAAAATATGAGCAACAGATTTTGCACTTCTCAGAGATTTGTATGGAAACCTCCTGTTGGAAACCTGCCTTGCTCGCAGTTCTATGACCATGGTTTTGATGGTGAATTGTAGTTATGGGCAACGTTCCCTCCAATTTTTTTCCCATATATGTGCACAACAAATTTTAGGTGAACTGAGGCATGTGCAGATGTGCATGCCCCAGTAGAAACACGTGTTGCCAGCTGCAGGTGACTGTGGGCACTCTGCTAATCAGCTGTGTGGCATTTGAACCTCTCATGGCTGTCTGCTGAAGCACTCAACTTACAGGAAATACGGGTCATGGGCCAGACTTGGGACACCAGCTGACACCCAATTTAGACACCACACAATTCAAACCTCCACCCATGGCACCAGAGTAGGTGGCCATTTCTTCTAAAATGATCAGCAATGACCTACAGTCAGATTGCAAAGGTATATTAGGCACTGCTGTACTCAGCATTTCAATGCCAAAGTGATTTATGAGCCTAAATGCCATTTTCAGAAGTGACTTAGGCCATTAGGTGCCCAAGTTCCATTGACAATGAGATTTAGACCCACAAGTACCTAACTCACATTTGGAAATAACATTTGAATGCCTAAATCAGTTTGGTGTTGCAACGCAGAACAGGGAGATGCCTAAATACCTTTTCAAGAGTGGGCTGTAGTTCACAGTGATGGTATTTAAAACCGTGGACAAAGAAGTAGGTCTGGCAGTTAGCACACCATTGAGCTGAATGTGGCAGTCCAGCCCTCTTAAAAATGTTGCTTCTGCTGACTCCCCATGACAGTTCAGCGTCTGTTCATGTTCAGAAGGAGCTGTTTATTTGCCTTTGTTTCTGCACCTGTAAGACCTACAAAGGTAGTGTGTGGATGTGTGTTTAAAAGCTTAACTTTTACAGAAACTGAGGAAGTATCCAGAAACATGATGGCTGATACTGGTCCATTCCAACCCCTGCTTTTAGCAGGACAAGAAGTCCCACTGTGGTGCTGCCCATCTGGTCTTCTCTTTTCTAGCTAGCGTTACTGGCTATGCAAGTGAGTCAGGGGTGGGACCTTCACTTTTGAGAGAGAGAGACAGAGGGCGCTTAGCGCCATTTGACATGAGATGCCTCTGTAACAATAGACATTCCTGTTGTGCTTAGAAGAAGCACGTGGGTCTTTTCAGAGGGATAAGGCAAGAACACCACATTTATTAAGAATACAGCACCATTATATTATGTGCACATAATATATTTAAGTTAATAACAGGCATACACACATGTGCGCACACACGTGTACCGCAGGTGGTGCATAGTTACCAGTCCATGGTGGCTCAAGTCAGTCTGAGTGAGGTTCCCCTGAGACTCTGCTTGCAGGGTTGAATCCAGAGTCCCATGGCAAGAGCTTCCCTTCTTACACATGTAAGTTGCCATGTGAGTCTCTGGTTTTGCAGTGTCAGGCTGCAATCATCCACCCTTAAAAGTTGTTAATCTGTTTTTTTTTTTTCCACAGTTCTCTTTTGATGGTAATTGTCAGCCTGCCCATCCTTGTCTCACTCTTGGAGCATCTCTGCCTGTCTCCAGGGTCCATGAGTGCTGCTAATCCAATTCGGCCTCAAGACACAATGCATGTTTCCTGTTATCTTCAAAGTTTCCACTTCTTCTTGATCACCTGGGCGTGTGTGCTGGCTTTCACTCTGACACATCCTCCACTCGCACCAAACAACTATAGAATTTCAGACAAGATGAGTAATTACCAGAAGACACAACTTAATTTGTGATGCAGACAGGGGATATAATTTAATTTGTAATGCTAACAGGGAGCCAGGCCTTACAGTAAACATTATCTAATCAGGAGAGAAGCGGAGAGAAACAGAAGCCACAGAACTTATAGGCAAGTCATTATACTTGAAATTATGCATCATATATATAGTTTTATAACCAATACTAACTAAAATATTCATTTTAGCTACATTGTGACTGTATTTGAGGCCTGGGTAGCTCAGGAAGCAAGGAATGGTCTGTATTGCCTTTTCTCTTTAGGTTGTAACAATTTGATGGCTGTTTGATCTCATTCCCTGTCTTGGCAGACAGATATCTACATCAGCAAATGAATGGCATTACTTAGCCAAGGCTTCTGAGCCAAATGGGCCTGAGAGATGGAATTACCTTGCCATCCTTATACCTGGTCCCCTCAGGAAGCACACAGTGGAAAGAGGAAATGTATAACCCTTCCATTCAATGCTGAACTGTCAATTGGAAGTCAATGGGACTTGTGCTTCTAGACAACCTCGGTGCTCTAGAAAATATCTCCCTCGTTGGGGTTTTATTTGCTAATCATTCTGCGTCATGATGCTGTTGAACTTTTTGCTTTACCCTTGCCAAAATAATGCCTTTAACAATCCCATTGATGTGAAATGGAATCCGTATACCCTTATGGAAAATGGCCTCATTATGCAAAGGTAAGTGTGTTCTGCCTGCGTTGGAGTGCTCCATGTATTATAGATGCTTTGTATTTGCCAAGCCAGCCTCAAATTCAGCCCATGATCAAGGGCCCATGAGTCCAGGCTCATGTCAAAAGAGAACAATGGTCTCTTAACTGTTCCATCAAGAGAAGACAACACACTGGTATCATCCTGAGTGATGAAGAGGGACAATAAGTCACATATTTAAATCCTTGTGTCTCCCTCTACCATAGCTACAAGCCCCACCGCCCACCTCCATGTTCAGAGGTAAGCATGGGAAAGCTGGTTTGTCCATTTGATCCAAGTGGAGTTATGGGGACATCATGAGGCCATCGAAGAAAACTGCAATGCTTTTAATTTCCTTTGGGATTCTGGGCACTACGGCCCATGTTTGTAAGTGGTATTTAAAAACAGCAGTATCCACTCTCCTCCATCTTTCAGGATCAGGGCAGTTAGTAGCCTGTCTGAATGCATTCAAACTGTAGAGATGCTGGAGCCCTAACATAGCAAAGTGATTTACTCATAGCAGCCCTGCAGCTACTATATGGATGCACAGATTCTTTGTATCTACTAAGGATGAGGTCAGGCCAGAGAAGTATATTGGAACCCAGAGCAGAAGCACCATTTCCAGGGGCGCTCACTGCTAAGAACACCCTGTAAGTATTGTGTCTTGTGGGAAACTTTGGGGAAAGTTTTTGCTGGCAGCAGAAGAGATGATGTGGGAGGACAAGAAGTGCCTCAGAAACACAGTTCAGCTGAGATGGGAAGAGAGAAGTTGCTATCCACCCTTCTAGGCAGTGTGTCTGGCACTCCCCAGTGCAACCATCTGACTTTTCTTGAGTGAGCCCCATTCTCCTTAATTCTGACCAGGTTCTGCAGGCAGCGGTGGTCAATCACCCTGGGGCACTGCAGGTTTTCATGCAAATCTAATAGCAGCTGCACCTTCAAATCTTGTGCATCAGGTAAGCCAGGACATTATATCATAATTATCTACCTTCATTTTTATTTAGCTCCAGTCACCATGATATCTGAACCTCACTCTTCTCAAATAGCATCTAGCCAGGGACCTGCCATGTGGTTTGCAGACATTAATTAAGCCCCATAAACTGAGTTCCTGCAGATTGACTGTCCTGTTCTACTGGTAGAAGCTGAGACACAGTCCAAAAACACTCAACCAATCAGCGATAGAGCCAGGAAAAGATCCTGCTCTTCTCATTCCAAATCCTCTGCAAAAGACACAAAGGCCCATCTTTCTGCTCCTAAGTTCCTTTCTTTTAATGCCTCCAACCCACTCTTCTGAGGAGAGCCACATTTGCCAGGAACATGGCGGTACTCTGCTTTCCCACGTCCTCACCTCCATGGTACCAGTGCAGTTATGAATTCTAGAGAATGAAAAGTTTGGCTGACAAGTTTGTCTAGGTATTTAGCAGAATAGCATCCAGCTGCTTCTCCCATAGCCATCCAGGCTGGCAGGAGGAAAATCTGTTTTTGCAGAAAGCTCTGTAGATGTGTCTTGAAGACACAAAAGAAAGTCAATTTTGGAGCTAATTAGGGGCCATTTTTACACCGTCACTTTTCTGTGTTCCTGCCTTGTCACCATACATGGTAGAATTCTATTTCTCCTGACCTGATTGGTACCTTGAATGTCATTAATTCTCTGACTCTCTTCCCACCCCACACCCCCCCAAATCCCACTTCAGAGCAGCTGCAGCAAATGATTGATCATTTCCTCATGCTGAGGAGTCCCAGGCACTTCAAGTGGTTTTAGTCTTTGTCAATTAGAGTACAGTGCATTGTGTAAAAGGATATAATCTGCCCCCTTTCTCACTGCAGTAATCAATAAACTGTCACCAAATGGCCAGACGTTCATTCCCTTACTCCGCTGGAGAGGGCTCTCAGCACGGAACTTTAATCGATTCAATTAAACATGAAACCAAAGATTTCAGCTGAGCAATAAATCTCTCTCTCCTGCAACTTCATTCCACTCCCTGGTAAACTTCAAAGCTGGAGCTAATTGCTGGAAAGAGTAGAGGTGGCTGCTGTGGTAATTTAACTCTTCTAAAAGGATAGTGTAGCATGGGATTTGTGACCTTGTCTGCACACACAGTTATGTTGTTGCGAACTCCCGGGTGGACACTCCTATTGTGCTTTTGGAGTGACTTATTTGGGTTTAATTAAAAAAGCAAACCCATCACATTCTGGGGTGCACCTCAGACTCACAAGGGGCTGTGGCACCATTTGCCCTGAAACCTTAGGTGCTCCACCCTTCTTTGCTACTGTAGCTCCCAACCTGGGCACTTCTTAAGCATCCAAACAGCATGGAGGTCAAACCCTGGGTGTGAAGAGAGACAGCCCTGGTCCAGCATCTCTGACCCCAGCAACCGGCCAGCAAACACACCAGCCACGCTCTGGCTTCTAGTAACCTGGGTTATTACTTGCAAAGCAACCATAATACACTACTCGTCCCAAACCACCTCCCCCGAACCCCCCGAAACTGATGTTCTGCAATGCCTACTTCTCTCCTGGACAGTTCAGCTAGTACAGGGTAGTTTGCCCTGCAAGGGATCAATACACAACAATCTGTTAATTTATCTGGAGTGAGACCTGAAAGTTGGATGCATAACAAAATGAGGAAAATGGGAGTTTATTCAATGGATTTGCTGTATGACTCTCTCCAAGTCACTTAGGCCTAACCTGGCATGGAGCACACTTCAGTTGGAGTTGTGACTGCTTGACACCGCTTAGCAGTGCATGTGCATCCAATAATTAGGGGCTAATTTGATCCTTCTCTCCTACAGCTGCTCAGGGGTTCAACTGTGAAAAGTGGCTTTTGGGTAAGTCTGGTTGGTTAAAAATGCTTGTGGGTCTCTAGATGAAAAGCTCTCTGTACACATGTTAAAGCAGGGCCAGTACTGTCCGTGTGCTTATGTAACAACCAGGCCTGATCCTGTGTGGGATCTTGTGTTCCTACTGCAATACAAATGCACAGAAATGCAAATGACTATGTACAAATAGCAGATTTACCTGGCATTGCCTGGGTCCTTAGGATTTTTTTAAGTAAAAGAAAAATGTACCTGTCTTACTTAAATGAGTATTTTTCAAATATAGAGTGGTGTTTTTATGTTTAATTTATAATTTGGATTTCTTTAAAAAAGATTTTTAATATTTAATTTTAGTAATGTGTTTATAATGGGAACTCCATTAGGTGCTTCATTCCCTATAAACTCTTTATCATTCACTGTTTTAACAAACAAACAGAAAAAGGGGGGGGGGCCTGTAATCAATTTGTTTTCCAATAACATTTTCTTCTAGTTTTCAAACCTGAGGCATCAATTTAGCTGTGGCAAACTGAGCACTACTCCAAACTTCTCTGGTTTATCTCTTTTCTGTAATGCTTATTGAGAAGTGCATCACAGGTTCATCCTATTTTTCTGGCTCATTTTGGCTCACTCTCTTTCAGCATTTGCTCAGTTACATCAATTTTGAGGCCTATACTTCCTTTGGTGATCGTCTCTCTTCCTGTTTGGTGTTTGGAAAAGCAGTCCCATTCCAGGCACATGCCATTTGCCTGGCACAGTCGAACCATTTTGTTGATTTAAGTTATAGCAGGAAGCTCTATACCAAATTTGGTGGTCCTAGCTCTTACTGTTTAGGAAGAGTTCTCGATCAAACAGACACTCTAAAATACAAAGTAGATAAACCATTTGGGGGCATCTAACTGCTGACTTCAGTGCTCTGCTCTTGTGGCATCACAGGCAAATAGAAGGACAGAGCCTTACTCAGCAGTGCCAATATACACTGTGCTCCTCATTTTTCAGACCCTAAGCTGTCTTAGCTGTACCTAAACAACCAACCCCAGTAGCTTATTTGATTATATGAAGATTCTTCTGCCAGCGAAGCAAAACTGAGATTCATTGATGCCAAGGTTTCCTTTCATTGCTTGTTGGGTGACACAGATTGGCTTGTTTACCAGCAGGCGGGAAAAAACATGCTTCCACTGAAGGGGAAAAATAAGCTGAATTGTCAAGTACAGCTTTGGAGCCACTATTAGTCATGAAGGGAGGTTTTTTTTTTTTTCCCCCTTCCAGATTTGTTTACCTGTTGGCACTTGCATTCTAGGAGACACTGCACCTCAACCAGGGTATTGCTTCTGGAAAAATACTGGCTTATAATATCTCAACCACAGATAACTGGTTAGGCTAGTGGGGTACTGTATGCTGGGGAATACTGCTTCCCCCTCCCCATACACCAACCTCTTTCCCTCCTCTGGTATTTACCATCTCCTTTCTCTGAAAGCAAGTTTTGGCTGCACTGGTGGGTCTGTCCTTGGCAGAAGCCATGGGATGGGGGAAGATACAGCTCTTTCTACCCATCACTGCCCTAACCCTGTTGCTGACAGCCGTACCAGGTGCAGAAGAAGTCACAGCAACACAACCCTGGTCCCCTGCAGGTGTGCAGGGCATGGTGTGGGAAACCCCAACATCCAGGCTCCCCTGCTGGGGATCTGGGAGTGGAGAAGTGCTCATGCCCTGTTGTGGCCACAGCAAGGCACAGGGCCAGTGCTTCTCTGCTCTCAGAGGCCACATTAAGGGGTAGATAGAAAGGTGCAAACACTTGCTTATGTAATTATTTTCATGGGGCACAGGTGTGGGGGTGCGGGGGGGAGGGAAGGGGTCTGGCAGTGGGTCTCTACAGGGCCAGGGCATTGATGGGTGGGAGGCACTGAAGGTACAATAAGAGTGCAGGCTCTGAGATGGGGCCTTGGTGCAGAAGGCGGGGTCCAAGCAGGGGCAGCAGGTTGGACCATGGGAAGGGGCTTGGTGTGTGAGTACCAGGTGATGCTGACTTCATGTAGCTCCGAGCAGCAGCTGGCACATCTCTCAGGATTCTAGGCAGAGGAGTGGGGTGGCGGGCTGGGGTGCTGTGTGCTGCTGTTGCCAGGGGCTTATCCCCAAACCCAGATGCTCCCTAAGAAGAGCGGCTGGGACAGGCTGGCATCTTCTGGGGAGCTAGACTTTTAGTGGCCTGGTCAAGCTGCAGGTCAACATCGGGGTGCCTGGAGAACCAGGCCCACTGGGCTAGCTACAGAAAAAGAAAACAGTTCCCCACTGAAATTTATACTGTATCACAAAGGGACTTGCCTATATTTTCCCCACTTTGAGGCTCATCTTCAAATTTGGTCACATGCACGTTAGCCTCCGTACTTGTTGCTGTAGCATGAAAGCTGAAGGCTTGTTCTGCAAGCTCTTTTGAAATAAGGTTTGACATATATTGAGAGAGAAACCAGGTTCAGAAGACAAATACATGCCCTTTAAAGGGGCACTTTATAAAGCCCCTTGTACAGAAACCATTTTCTCCTGTTTTCAGCAGAGCTCAATCTTCTTTGCACCACAACCCTCTTCTGACAACAAAAATTGCTAAATGAGCCCGGGACTGAGTGTGGGGTGCAGTGCCTGAGCCTTGCTGGCTTGGGCCTCATTTAAAATGGGGCCCTGCCCCACTTTGGGTCCCACCGTTTGAGAACCACCTTGTTGTATTGCTGGAGGACAGACAAGAAACCTTTTAAGTCCCATGTGCCTTCCAATAGAGTGACACAATTATTTTGCTGCTTGACCAAACAGCAAGTTTCAGCAAGGTCAGACCTTGGCAAGCAGCTTGTCTCTGTGCCATTTATGCTGTGGGCATATTGGCCTCAGCTACGGAGGCACATCTGGGATTGCCAAACCCTCCTGCACAATCAGCCAAAAGGTACAGAAATTGTTTGACAACCCTACCCCCTTTACAACACTGGGACACAGCTGGGACCAGTTACATGTTCCATCTCAAGGCCACTGTCAGGATTTACAAGTAGTTAAGAACACTTGTTTATTAAAAACTAAAATTGTGAATTATGGCTTTAAAACGTAAATTCTAAGAACAAGCATGTTTCAGTTGCTGGGAATCATAAATCAGGCGTGTGACTGGTCTACAGTCAGTGGGGTGGGGAAGGGAGGGAGTCAACCCCATGCAGAGGGCCAGCACCAAATCTGTCCTCACTGCTGGGTCCTTGGGCTTGTAACGGCCCTTTGCACCAGCATGAATTGCTCCAGGTGACTATCTGTAGGGGTGGATGATGAGACCAACCACCTATTCAGTGCTTAGCGTAAACCAAGTAAAGCTTTCTTATTAGAATCTCACCTATATGTTCTTTTTCATGCAGGCTGGACGGGGCTAGTACGAGGAAGATGCATGTTTCATACCCCAGCCTTGCAGAGAAGATAGCAAAGACAAAGTAGTCCTTAGACAGGCTGCATGTCCTGCAGCTGTCCATGCTGTACCTGTCCTGGGGTGAAAGGACTTTGGTCTGTAGGGGATCTCAAGCCAGCACCATAGTCACTTTTTTAAAAAGCTAGTTACAGGCTTGCGATCTGCAGCCTTCTATATTATGTGCCACCACCTTCCCTGCACATCAGCAATTTCTAATCATAGGACGTTAGAAATGGAAGGGACCTTGAGAGGTCTTTGAGGCCAGTCCCCCGTCTTCATGGCAGGACGAAGTACCATCCCTGATAGCTGTCTGTCTACCCTGCTTTTAACTGTCTCGTCATTGAGATTCCACAACCTGCCTAGGTAATTTAATCCAATGTTTAACCACACTGACATTGAGGAACTGTTTCCTAATGTCCAACCTAAACCTCCCTTGCTAGAGTTTAAGCCCATTGCTTCATGTCCTAGCCTCAGAGGTTAAGAAGAACAATTTTTCTCCCTCCTGCTGGTATCACTCTTTTTAGATATTTGTAAACCACTATAATGTCCCCTCTCAGTCTTCTCTTTTCTAAACTAAAGCCCAAGTCTTTCCTCATGTGCTCCAGACCTTTACTTAGTCTTGTTGCTCTTCGCTGGTCCTTCTTCAGTTTCTTCACATCCCTCTTGAAATATGGTGCCCAAAACTGGACACAACACTCCATTTGAGGCCCAATCAGCACAGAGTAGAAAGGACTTCTTGTGTCTTGTGCACACCACTTCTGCTTATGCACCCCAGAATCATGTTTGCTTTTTTTTTTTTTTTTTTTTTGCAACAAAAAAAAAAGATAACGGCATTTCAATTTGAATGCAAGCAACCCATCTTCCTGTCTACGCTGCTACAGTTACCACAAGTCTGCTCATGGTTGAACAGTAGAAACAGAATTGTGCTGACTTCACACAGGCAGCAGATGGTTAGATATTGCATAAAGGGCTGTGATTAGAGGGTGGTGTGACGTGAATGCCAAAATGCAGCCATCCGAGAAATGATGTGCTGTTCAGCCTGGGTTGCTGCACATACAGTTGTGAATAAAAATGGAAATGGGGTCACCAGAGTTTAGAGCTAAGTTTTCAAAGAAGAATGTGGCCTCAAGCAGTACCACAGAGCTGAACAGCCCAGAATTTAGGGCATTCGCAAGCTAAACTGGGCTATGAAGTTTGCAAACAAGGTTCTTTATACTGATCTGTCACAGGATGCAGCACTAAGGCGGGGATGTGCAACTGCGCCTAACAGAGGTGGGCACTCAGCACTGTTCATATTCAGTGGAGCTGGCTGCCTAATTCCCACAACAGCCTTTGAAAAAAAATCTCATTCTAAAGCTTGAGGATGCTCAAAAGCCAGATCAGAAGTTTGAGCTTGAGTCACTCTTAAGCCACCCAAACTTACTTTGCATTGTCTCCAGCCACTGCCTCCCATTAAATGTGTCTCTCAAACAAAGCACCGAAGCATTTGTGAAAGTTCCCATGATGGCCTAACTGCCTCTTTGGGTGGCTAAATTCCATTCAATTCTGGCCCTACGTAATTTGCCTCGCATCTCACAGAAGGGCTGTAGCAGACTGAGGACGTGAAGTCAGGTTTCCACACTCTCAAGTGAGTGTCCTAAACCACTGTCCAACATGCCCTCTCTTCAGGCGGAGGAACACCCTGACCAAAGACATCTATAGCCATCAACAAACATGACCTACTGGATGCTTTGAATAGGCTGGACAAACACTTACTAGGGATGATCTATGTTTACTTCATCATGCCCTTGGGCAAGATGTTCTCCTAAGTTTCACCCTGCCCTACTTTTCTAGGCCATATGTTATTTTTCAAAGGTAGGGCTATGTATCCGATCTGGGAAATGTGCCCCATACATCATTGGTCAAGTTGTAGTGACGTAAGAAGTGCTTAGTCCAGTGCTGATTAGCAACAACAAAACAATGGCAATAAACCCTCAGAAACTAGGAAGCAGTTTATTTGTGCATGTTTTGATTAACCATAAAAAAACTAAAGACCACATTCCTTAAACTGTCAAAGGATAGTCCCGCTTGTCAGCTGGAGAAGTTCAGTAAGTCAGGTCCTGCCCTGGACAAGGGTTCAGTGAGTTGCAATCCAGTGGGGATCATGCTGTGTGAGACCCAAGTTATTCAGAGAGAATTTTATGGTTTTTATTATTTCTCCCACTCTCATTGAGGCTGGAGAGGGAACAGAAAATAATCTGTAGCTTCTAATAGCTGATCGGAGATGCTGCAACATCCTCACCTTGAGTTTGATCCACAGACCACCTGCAGTCACTGTAAGGACTCCCATTGACTTCAGTGGGGTGTCAATTTAAGCCAGTCAGAATGCAAATTTGCCAAGTATGACCTTTGTTCCTTAACGATGGTTTTCCAGACACACCCATGGACAGAGTACACTGTTTTCTGTCACTTTTACAGCAATGTATGTCCAGACAGGTTCTGCTGCTTTGACTCTGAATTGTGCAGTTGTAAGGCATTGCATTGGACAGAGGGGGTGGACAAGGATAGCAAACCTGTTCCAGTTCAAAGACTTACAATACCCTGTTGGACCTCGTTACAGCACCCTCCTGAATGACTTGCCTGGTGGAGCAGCTTTGGCCAAGATTGCAGCCAAAGTCCCATTAGTTACCCAGTTTCATCTCCGTCCCACTAACAAGCCAAACCAAGCGGAAGCAAAGTGCCAGAAAGCCTGTGCCCAGGAGGTCACCCAAGGCAGTGAGGTAGGGAATGGAGAAGTTGTCCGGATCTAGGGCCTTTCTCCACATCAATCGCACAATTAAGTCAGCCAAGTACAGCAGGATTCCAACCTGCAGAGAGAAGACAGGGTCATCTGTCCAGGACTGACAAGCATGCAGCAGCGATAAAGTACCAATGGCTAGAATGGATGGTCATTGTGGGGAAGGGATGGAGTTCCTGCCGCAATGAGAGACTTTACTGTCAGCAGGATTGTGGCCCAACAAGTGTAGGGAAAAACAACTGGTCAGCTCGTAGTAGTTAACTTCTATAGGCAGAGGTTTCATGCTTCTCCTTTCCTTTAATGATTCAGGTCATCTACCCTGGTTTTCCTGCCTCCATGGCCAACTGGAGAACTGGTTTTATCACACGGATTGTTTTTTTATCACCAAGAAGGTGAACCCTGAGCCATTGAAAAGAGATGTTTTTTATCCAGACTGCTTAGAAATTTGGGGGAGGGAGTTGTTTTGTTTTTCATTCCTATTAACTCAAGATCCTGGTAGCCAGCTGGAGGAAAAGCGTCAGTTAAATATTAAAGACAGCCTTTGTAATTCAATTCAGTATTGAGAGAGCTCTCCCACTGCATACTGCTAGGTTCTCCAGAGGATGTCTCAGCACGCCAGGGACCACGAGTGCATTTTTCTAGGAATAAACCAAGCAGAAAAACACCCAAACGCAACTTCCCTCCCCCTGCATCATTTCCTAGTATTCATGTGAGTAGGACAACAGAGCACATGTATGGAGAAGGCAGAACAGGGAAAGGATAAAGGGCAAAAGCAGAGCCAATAGAATTGATGGTCTGAGGTCTAGATATGTGGCTGTTGTTTTTGGATGTGGGATCTCTCACTACCTCAACCCTTTCGGTGCTGAGCTTTCTCCAACTGACCAGAGCTCTGCTCCACAAAGTCCAGTCTCCCTACCCCACAGGTTTATATTTGGACATGTGAAATCAACCTTGCAGAATTATCATGGAAATTTACAGGGCTGGCACAAAATCTGCTCACCTGCCTTTAGCCATAGTAACAGGGGAAACGAAGAACAAACAAACTAGTCATAGTTATTTGCCCAGTGAAATATATTGCTGCAGGGCAACCAAGAGACCAACACGAGCCTGTACAATGTATCCAACAACTGGCACAGGGATGGCTCCTGCCACTAGTAATTCCTGGGATTAGGGACACTGGGTGAGGACAGTGGAGAGAAAGGTCTGGGATTAATGGCCAGTGTTTGGGATTTGGAGGTCTTCCTTGTTTAGGAAGTATCCCTTCTTAGCTCAGACATGCTCTTTTTAGTACCTGCAGCAAAGCAGCAGTCAGATAAAACATCACGAAAGTGAAGGTGATGGCTGTGTGCCCGCCCTGCAAGAGGCGAATGGTGTACAGGAACACCAGGTGTCCAGGGATAACCAGCAGAAACAGGACTCGGGCTGACTTGGAATTCACCCCTGCAGAGAACACACATTAAAATGAACCAGAGCAGGTCCTGTTCATTGGGAGCTGGGGGGCAAGAAGCAAACAATTGTACATCTTTTAATGACAACACGTATATTTGTGTGCCAGGGGCATAGGAGAGGGACGTGACCTACCAATGACTCATTTCTGAATGATACTCAGTTCCTTAGTATAGCAGTAGGGATTGTGAGTAACTAACTATTTGCTTTATTAATCCTTTCAGCTGCTACTGCTAGTACCTTTTGCTAGAATATAAAGCAAAGCCACTGTCATATAAAGTATGTCTGGGACTCTTCCCCACCCCCGCAGCAGCTTTTTTGGTCACTAATGGTCTACGTACATACTCAGCTCCAGCGTTCCCTGTAAACTGAGCACTTGGGCAGCTACCCAGGAGAGATTCAGGTGCTGCCCAGCTGATTAGCAAAACCCCCGCAGCCATGCACAGCTGCCAGCCTGTGTTTCTATTGGTGGTGCACATCAACACAGCCTGGGTGCACATAATAAAATTGATTCTGCCCATGGATGGAAAAAAATAGAGGGAACACTGCTCAGCTATCCTGACACTCTCCTGACCCTCTTGCTCAGCTTCCCATACAGCTCCAGTCCCCACTCAGCTCCTGCTACGATCCACTTTCCTAGCTCAGACTCTGTCCTATCATCCATGCACAAACTCCCAGCAGAAAAGCAACAGGACCCAGTCATCTAAAAGTAACAGGCCAAGTCTGGATTTTGCTTGTGCCAGTATAACGCCACTGCCTTGATCAGATCTACCCCTGATTTCCCCAGCATGAGCAAAACCACTGTGTGTTACAGTCTGCTACTCATCCATGCCCTGGGACATCCAGGACAACCTAGTTACAAGGGTGACTCGCCACCACAGGGAATTTGAAGTTTATTTTCAAATGACTTGTTGACAGTAACAGGCACTCTGGAGGCCAGTGTTCCCTGTCCAGCCACACATTAAGAACAGCAATAGGAACAAACTTCTCACAAGATGCTCCTTGCTAAGGTATCTCAACCTTACTCTGAAGGTTGCACCTCCAGGGAAGGAAAAGGAGTTCACTCTCTACAACCCATTTGGCCCAAGGCCAATGAGGGTGCAAAGAGCTCTCACTGGGGTGATGGGTTTTGCAATATGAACATACTGTCTACCTGACATGAAGTATGTGGTGCATGGACTGGGCCAGTTTTGCCTCATCTTGTAGGGCAGGACACCTGGCATACTCCAGAAGTGCAGGAATGTGGAGATGCGGCTGGCTTGGATGGCTACCAGATTCCCGCCAACACCTGCAAGTGCAAAAATGCAACAATCCCATAAGTCTCTCTCCTAGCTGCAGTAAGAAGCACACACAGTCCATTGATTTCTAGGGACTTAGCAGAAGGTTGGGCAACCTGTGCCTGTTCAGATGCACTGTCTGAGCAGCGCTTAAGGAAAAGTAAAGCCACAACCCACGAGTCATTGTGGTGCTGCTCTAGTCACACGCTAGGAACACTCACAATCACAGCAAGAAGGAAGTTCAGATGAAAGGCTCTCTTTGGTGGTTTCATATAAAACATTCTCTGCTGGAACTACTGCTAGTTATGACAAGTCATAAACGTTGCATGATCTCCAGCAATGAGGCAAGTCCAGCCAACATTAACTGACCTCTGGGAAACACCTGGTGCAAAAGCCAGAGTAAAGGCAGCTGCTGCTCTCAGTTCTGCTTCTCAGATAGATGCAGCTGGAAAGACTTCATTGTAAAAATCACAAGTGACACAAACAGTGATCATCTTCTTCACTGGGAGGCACATAACACACTTATTAAGTGAGAAAGAATCAGAGGAGGATGAATCAGCCCTACCCATGTTGGTTAATTAAGAGGCAATTAGCTCCTTCCCAATTGCTTAATTCTGGCAAATGTGAAATAACAGCTACGTTCTCTATTAGACCACTGGCTATATTCTAGGGAGCAATCCTGCATCGCCTATGTATGTACATGTGTGCAAAGAATGGTATGCACTGGATAAAATAATAATGCCCTAAATCCTGCGGCCTTTACTTGTTTCTCTTCTCTCAAGCAGAATGGCAAATTCTACTTTCAGTGAGAGACAAAGTAAAAAAACAAAGTTTTCAGGACCTGCTATAACAACAATAGAATAGAACAGAATATGGCCAAAAAAGAAAGTTGGCCCATGGTACTGTGGAACACTTTTGGTAAACTCTCAGAGCACAAGGATAGCTCAGTGGTTTGAGCACTGGCCTGCTAAACCGAGCTGTGAGCTCAATCCTTGAGGAGGCCATTTAGGGATTGGGGCAAATAGATGCCAGGGATGGTGCTTGGTCCTGCCAAGAGAGCAGGGGACTGGACTAGATGACCTCCCAGGGTCCCTTCTAGGAGATGTGTATCTCCACTTACATTACACGTCCAGTAAGGCAGCATCTGCACTGCAATACAACGGGGGTCAAACTGTGGCCCCAGCTTGACTCAGACTTGGACTCTCTGCCCCATGGGATCCAGGTCAGTGTGAGTTGGGTGTAGTCGGAAGGGAGATTAGACTTGAGTCTGAGCTCAAAGCCTGGATAGACTTACCCAAAGGTCTATCTTTGTTTTATTATAATCATCAACAATATTAGTAAATTAGGATTACTTTTAGTGATATTTGCAAACTAATTCCTTGAAATGGAACTTTTAAACTTTTCAGGGGCATCTTTACCAATGCAAACTGGGGGTGCATAAAATGGGGGCACACTTAATTCTGCAGATGATTTCAGGCCTCTGAATTTTCCCTCTGATATTAGCTAATATCAGAGAGAAAATTTTGAGGAGTAAAGGGACTCTGAAGGAGTGCAGCACTTCGAAGTACCTGCGGCTGACCCGCGTCTACATGCACGCTGGCACTTTGAAGTTTCACACTTCAAGGTTGCTGCGGTGGAAATTCTGACTAATGAAGTGCTGCACATGCACTCCTGACACCCTAATTGCCATGCCCCCTACCAGGTCAGGGCTAGTCTAGACACAGCCTGTACTGGGGAAAAAAATCAATCCAAGAGCCCAGGGTATTTCCACCACTGACTAATCTTGATCGTCAAAGTGTAGCAGAAGCGTAGACTGACTGCACAGCCGAGAATGTCAATTTGGGAGAGGAAGGAAATGGGTTTTATTGTGATATTTTGCAGTGATTTAATGCTCAAATTTCAGAGTATGTCCCTACTGCAATTAAAAACCTGCAGCTGGCCTGTGCCAGCTGACTCAGGCTCATGGGGTTCTGGCTGAGGGACTGTTTAACTGCAGTGCAGATATTTGGGTTCAGGCGGAAGGCTAAGCCATGGGACCCTCCCACCTTGCAGGAACCCAGAGCCCAGGCTCCAAACTCAATCTAAATGTTTACACTGCAGTTAAACAGCACTTCCCGTGGAGACCCAAAAGCTGCAGTCAGCTGGAATGGTCAGTCTCAGGTGTCTAATTGCAGTGTAGACACAGACTAACAGCAACACCAGATAGTGGAGGGTGGGGCTATGCAAAGATCCTACCCATAACTCTATCAACACATTTCAGTCCTGACTTGCAGCACCTACTTCTATTCCACTCCTGAGCCTCCCCCAATCAGAGGGTAAGTCTATACTGCAATCAGAGATGTGATTACAGCTCAGGATGGCATATCCACACTGGGTGGGCTCAAAACAGCATGGGATCACCACAGAGCCAAGCCCAGACTAAGCATGTGAGTGCACACCCAGGGTTCCCAGCTTGCACAGCCCAGACCACTGAGTTTTCACTGCTATTTTAGCCACACTAGCCAGATTAAAGCTAGTCCAGGTATGCCTACGGGAGCGGCAATCACATCTCTGGCTTGAAACTGCCAATTGTTCTGCAAAGTAACATGCAATGTGGCCAAAGACCCAGATGTGGCCACCAGACTCGTTTTGCTTGATAACACATGCTGGGATGAGAACCTAGCCCTCTGGGGGAGAAAGGACCTAACCCCTCCCCCACAACCCAACCTACCATTAATCACAGGTGTAAAAACCGCCATGCCTTCAAATTTCGGGTCAGTCACAGTTTTGTCCAAGATCAGCCCACCGATGCTGTGAAAAATGGCACAAAATGAAAGCTGATTACCTACCCTCTCCCTCTGTACTGGATACAGAACAGAGACAGAGACAAGGACTCCCTTTTGTTCTATATTAATCCAGCATCTAACACAACAGGGTCCCCCTCTATACTGGCAGTTCCTACGTACTACCACAGTACCAATGATAACAGTTGTACACAGTGGAATTTGACTATGGACCAGATGTGGAGGGGTTTTTTGTTTTCTTTTCTTTTGTTTTGTTTTATGGAAGCCATTGGTCCCTCAAAATACATCTAACAGTGACAGATCCTGAGGTCATAGAACGTAAAACTATGTTGCTATAAATGATCCCTGGAATCCCAGGTAGACTTTTTTTCTGGACCTTCCCTTGGATTAGGTTGATTGTTATTCCATGAAAGACAGAAGGGAAGGGAAGGTGCAGGGGAGGAGTGAGAGAGAAAGAAAAGAAAAGAGAAGAAATGAAAAGACTCCGCGAGGGTGGGGGGAACACTGAGTGGAAGGTGGCTTCTAGGTTTACCTGCTGATGCTCATTGCAACAATCACTGGTTGCCAGCCAGATTTCAGCACCTCAGCAATGGAAGGACTTTGCTTGGCAATGGCAACCCAAAGAGGAATCATGATGACAAACACAGCGCAGATCAGAGGTGAAAGGTATTTGACATCTGGCATGGGAAAAGGAAAACAAAATGCGATTTGCACACCTCTCAGTCCAGAAGGTTGTAAATCTGACCGGCACATCCATTGCATCCTGACTGACAAAGAACACAACCCAGTCTTGGGATTGAAATATTCATGTTGTAAGCTATAAAGCATATCACTCAGTGTGGTTTTTTCCCCCAGTTTCATAGTTCACCTGTGAAACTCACTGGCATAGGACAGTCCTGAGGCCAAGAGATGAGGAGGATCCACACCAGGTGAGAAGCTGACATGAATCAGGATGTCTATGTTGTTTTATTCGATTGGATGTATACATGATATAAACCCTTTTATTTCAGGGGTGAGTCAAATGCTAACTCTCTGGGGCTAAAAAGAAACTCCTCCTATGGGCAAATTATGCCATACATAGACATGGGAAGCATCTCAACCAGTGTTCCCGCTAATGTTTTCCATCCAAGTGTGGAACAAATTTTGTTCTGAGCATGAAGACATGTGCAGAGGTGCACCACCACTTGAAATATGCTGCCAGCTGTGGGTGGCTGTGGACACTGCCAATCAGCTGGGTGGCACCTGAGTCTCTCCTGGTCAGCCACTCAAGTACTCCGACTCCAGGGAACACTGATCCCAACCTTTCCTCTGATCCACTGGGCACTGGCTATTGTGGTGTCAGGGCAGCAGACTATGGACAACTGCTATTTTCCAATGCTTCATACAGCTGAGGGGCAGAGTGTCTACTTGGGCATTTACGTGCATTTCTGTTAGCTACTTTTGCATTTGGCAGCGGCATAATCTCAGAACAACCTTCAGAAGCAAATGGCACTTAAAAATGCTGCCATACAAGAAAACAGACATGACTCGGCATCAGAAAGAAGCACCTTCAAGCAATGGGGATTGTGCCAGGCCTTTTGATATGCTAATGATTTTTCTACAGGGCTCGCCATCTGCGCTCTGTATTAAAGCCAATGCAGGGCCAGCTGCAACAGTTTTTGCAGGTATTCCAATAGATAAAGTGCGTTGAGAGCTGCATTTTTCAAAAGATATTGTCAGGGTCTGAGGTTAGAAATCTAAAACAGCCTTCTATTTTTTAGAGCCATATCTTATCATTATGAAAGCTTTTTCAACACACGGAGAGACATACTAGAAATGCAATCACTTATGGGGTGCAATGGCAGCTGTTTAACAGTGCACAGAATCCCACAAGCCAGGTAGGATGGGAAGCCAAGATGCATGATAGGACATCCAGCTGAGTGAGATGCTAAATATCCCCTTGCTCTTTGGGGATTTGGCAATTAGTTTATTTTTAACCCCACACATAGAGAATGTTCACATCTATAATGCACGATCCAACACGCAATATAATCAATGAAATAATTCCCTTCAGAATCTGTGTCAGGCCTTTGGATCCAATTCTGTCATCGTAACCCAGGAGTAGCATCTTCCTAAGCAAGTACTCCACTGATTATCACTTGCTGAGTGAAGTACAACACAGTGTGAGGAATGGTTGTGCAACTAGCCTGGAGGTATTTAGAACTGGATGGAGACATGTTAATTTTAAAAGATTATAAATCACTATACTGGAACCGGGGGGAAATGTTACTTTCAAAGGAATGTAACATTCTGGGCCTTCTGGGATTCATCAGTAACCTTACAGGTCTATATATATTTCTGTGAGCATGGGATAAATGCTTCAGAGCACAAGAACTTCAGGGTCACACATCCTGTCCCACTTCCCTCTCACCTCTGCTGAAATACAGAAGAGTTTGGAAATCTGGAAATTGGGAACACTCAACAGTTGGGTGATGTCACATTAGTGAGGGACACAGCATAACTAATCCCCTGCCAGAGGACCGCTGTATAAAACTCCACCAGAATTGATGTCTTCTACAGCCAAGATATTTGGCCGTGATAATAGCCCCCTAAATTCATTGCCGTTCATTACTGTATTCATACATTATACTATATGTTAGCTCCTTACTCTATAATGTAGGCCCTGAGAAAGATTACTGGATGTGGAGATGTTGAAAGCCAAACCAGTTTTGTGTAGGCAGATGCCACAGCATCATGGGAAACAGCACATTGAATAAATACATTTCTGAAGTCTAGGAGAAGTCAAATGAAATGACTATTGGACCTCCCCCGGCCTCTCTCTCTCCCTCTGGATTCAATTGTTCCCCTGTGTGGTGGCATGTGGAATAAGTTACTGTAATAGGAAACTGCAATCTCCTCACAATTTCTGCTCTCAATTTTCAGTGAAAGTTTAGGTTTAACAGTTACAAACTTTTATTTTTGAAAACATCCTCAACAGAGTTTTAAACACAAACCACCTCTCAATTTTTAATCTTCCTAGGTGAGACCCATGGTGTTTGGCTTAGCAATTATCAAACATCAATTAAAGCATAAATCCCATTTTCCTATGGCTACAAAATGCATTGTGCCTTCCCTAGGCTGATCAAGGGGGAAGCAGTTCAAGTGCGAAGGTTTTAAACAATCTGCCATCTCTAAGGTTATGTCTACACAGCAAAGAAAAACCTGGGGATCAACTGCAGCTGTCTAGTTGCTGTGCAGAGATACACTCAGGGCATGGATAACACAGCAGTCATAGCACCAAATTAAAGAGGGTCACTCCAGGAGAATATAGTCTCTCCCCCATTTCAAGAGGATGATAATGCTTTGTACTCCCAGAAGATTGGAGGACATCCGCAAAGCCTCACAAGAGTCTGGGGGTGGGGCATTATTATTTCTGTTTTCCATGTGGCAGTGCAGCGGCTAAAAGAGAGCATGTAACTTAGCCAGCATTGCAGTGACTCTGTGACAGATGCAGGAATAGAACCCAGGAGTCCTGAATCCCCATCTTCTGCTTTACCCTCTAGGCAACATTATCTTAATTCCACCAAATCGCCCCAAACACCTTATAATAATAATAATACTAACAATAATAATAACAGAACTTACAAAACCTTTTCCATCTGTCTCTCCCACCTCCATGGCCCTGTTGTAATACTGGGTCCATCCCACCTTCCCAGGAATCAGAGGGGCTTCCCCTCCAAAACTGAACAGCTCTTCCCAACAGAAGGCCTCCCTGGTAGCTGAGGTTCTGGACATCTGCGCTGTGCCTTACCTATGTATTTAAAGAGGGTGCTGCTGATTCCTGCTAGCAGGGAAAGGGTTATCAAATCTCCAAGGCTTGCTGCTATAGGAGTGGCAACGTTGTCTGGGTTTATCCCCACCTTCCGCGCACCGATGATCACACCAATCATCACCAGACCTAAGGAAGAAACAAACCTGGGGCTCAGACCCAGAGAACAAAGCTGGTTTTTGTGTGGGCTCCACACTGTGCCAAGTGGTGCCCTGATTCCAGGGTGACCCATGGTGGCCAAAAGTTGTCTTTGCTATTACTTGGATGCCATACCACATAGGATAGAGTTTGGTCACGACCAGAAAATGGGCCCATTGGTCTCGCTGAAGAACATGGTTTTGCCACAGAAAAATTAATCAGAGCAGGTCCATGGCACACACAGAGCAAACACCAGAGCTCAGTGCAGGCACCACTGAATGGCCCAAATGTAGATGGTTCCATCCATCAGACTAGTCTCTACTGGCCTGAACTTAGATTGGTAACAAAGGTCATTTACAGATACGCACACAGTGTGCACTCAAGACCAGGCTGCAGTAGCCAAGAACTAGAGTGGTGCTGTGCTCAGGTATCACATCTAGATTCTACAGCACAAAGGCATTTTCCAGAACAGTATTCTGCATTATTCAGATTTTTATTGGCTTTTGAAGCCCCAGGTGATACAAGACTGCCATTACAGGCCACAAGGCATTTCCATGCCCCCAGCATAAGGGTCTTGGCTTGGCATTCCTTTCCCCCACTGATCCCTGGCTTCCAGAACAGCCACCTGGGGCCCACTGATCTCTGAGCTGCTCTTATTTATAATGGGGCCTGGCCTGGAGCATGGACAGCTTCAGGATCAAGGGGATATAGGAGTGGCTGCTGGCCACATACACAACCCCAGCCTGAGGTATGCCAAGTAAAATTCAGCTGCAATTCAGGTTCCAAGTTACAGTCTTAGGTGGGTCGGTGAGTGCAGAATTTTGACATTGTACTATAAGCTGGTGAGACCAAGGTTGAAGCCCAAAGGCCAGGTGAGAGTCAGACTCTGAGAACAAGAGAGCTCTTCTGCAACCCTGCAGGCCAGAACAGCGTGCAGCAAAACACTCTGGAGATTCACAGCAGCAACAATCGTTCATTTCACTTTACTTGAGAAAATAAGACCTTTCACAGATAGCTATGGGCAAATCAACAGATATGTTGACCCACATGACTCCACTGTATTGTGATGGTTTAGGGCAGCAGCTGATCTCCAGTCTCTCAAACAAGTGAAATTTCCTTGTCCTCTGCCACCGCCCCACGGCATTATGCCGACCACTGACAGCCTGGTGCTGAGGAGGCAGAGAAGGAGAACACGTTCTGGCTCACAAACTTGTGTTTGCTCACAAAGGCCTCCAAGCACTGAATCTCCAGGCATGCCTGGAACACACTCTACTCTTCTAAACACCACAACTCCAGCTCCCCAGACCAAAGCCCCCCTCCCCACATGCACACACAAGCCCCCACCCTCTAATACACACAGGCCGCGTCTACACGTGCACGCTACTGCGAAGTAGCGGCACCAACTTCGAAATAGCGCCCGTCACGGCTACACATGTTGGGCGCTATTTCGAAGTTGAAATCGACGTTAGGCGGCGAGACGTCGAAGTCGCTAACCCCATGAGGGGATGGGAATAGCGCCCTACTTCGACGTTCAACGTCGAAGTAGGGACCGTGTAGACGATCCGCGTCCCGCAACATCGAAATAACAGGGTCTGCCATGGCGGCCATCAGCTGAGGGGTTGAGAGACACTCTCTCTCCAGCCCCTGCGGGGCTCTATGGTCACCGTGTGCAGCAGCCCTTAGCTCAGGGCTTCTGGCTGCTGCTGCTGCAGCTGGGGATCCATGCTGCATGCACAGGGTCTGCAACCAGTTGTCGGCTCTGTGGATCTTGTGTTCTTTAGTGCAATTTTGTCTGGGAGGGGCCCTTTAAGGGAGCAGCTTGCTGTTGAGTCCGCCCTGTGACCCTGTCTGCAGCTGTTCCTGGCTCCCTTATTTCGATGTGTGCTACTTTGGCATGTAGACATTCCCTCGCAGCGCCTATTTCGATGTGGTGCTGCCCAACGTCGAAGCTGAACGTCGACGTTGCCAGCCCTGGAGGACGTGTAGATGTTATTCATCGAAATAGACTATTTCGATGTCGCTACATCGAAATAAGCTATTTCGATGTAGCGTGCACGTGTAGACGTAGCCACACACTGCATCTTCCCACATGGCGCATACCACACATCTCCCCTTCGACACGCAAACATGACCCACTTCCTTCACTGCACACAACACTGACTTGTCACCATAGCTCGGAAAGACCCCTAAAACGAGCTGATGGTCTGTCAGCAAAGTTCTTTTTACATCCAGTCAGAGCTTTGGGGGAACAAAGATTAATAAAAGCAGTGAGCTTTTATAGACTTCTGAGAACAAGCCTAGTGCTTCTCAGCACAAGTATCTCCATTGTTCCTGGAATCTGGCCTGGGTACATCCATATGCTCTGTTTTGTCCTCTTCTTAGAAAGACTGCACATGTGCGTGGCTGCTGAAACACACAGGGTTGCCAATTTTGGTTGGATGTATTCTTGGAGATTTCAGCACATAACAATCTCGAATGCCAGATTAATCTTTAATTTCTGGAGGCTCCAGGACAATCCTGGAGTCTGACAACCCTGAAAACAGGTTACTGCCCACTCACTCACAGATACGAATAAAGATGTTACACCATCCTCTTGTGGCAGATGTGTGAATTCCTACCTTCTCTTTCACTGGACACTTCTTACAATGACATCATCCCAGACTGGCCTGCCAAGAATGTAGCTCTGTTTAACCTTAATCTTACAGATAGGGCCAGGCAGAGATGTGGAGTGGTCTGTCCAAGTTCAAAAAGTGAGTCAGAGACATAAGCAGGAATAAATCTCAAGAGTGCTGATTCCCGGCCCCTGGCGTGAAGTGCTCAGTCATAATGATTTACCCTCAACCTTCTATGAGGAAAGAAACAGTTCTGACAGCCCCTTTCCAGCCCTGGTCAAAGGCCTATCACATTTCTCTAGATCGCCATGCTCTAAGAGAGGAGTGTGAGTGTGAAAGATGCAGTGAAAGAGCAACGTCTGTCTGCACTGGTACCTTTTACATTTCAGATACCCCACGGCACACCAAGCTAGCACACACCCTGGAAGCACGGTCATTCCAAATACCCACTCTGCGTTCAGTCACCACTCACGCTCCGCTCCAAGTGTTACAAGCTGTCTTAATGCAAGCTGGAACACCCAGAGCTTTTGGATGGCCACTGCTATGTGTTAATCAACCAGTCAATTGTGTTACAGGTGGGGTGAACGCTGGATTTTGGATCTGCTCAAAGATTTTCCCCAGGGCCTTCAAAATGATACACTTGAACCTCTCTCTTTAATCAGGCAAACATGGGAAATGGGGTCTGCCAGATTAAAGAATTTTTGAATGCAGGAAACGTGTTGTGTGGCCTGTATGTGAGGGAGATGGGAGTGTGGCTCTTATCCGGTTCCCCACTCCCAGCTGCTCACAGGCATGGCCCCCTCTCCCCGCAACCCCTGCCACTATGGGGGTGGCGAGAAGCATCAGGAGCTGTGTTGCTGGGCTGCCATTTCCCCAGCTGGGGGGAACAGCAGTCTGCATGGCTGCTTCTTCATCCTCCTCCTGCCAGGCTTCGTCCTTGGATCAGGAACACCCAGAGTATGGATGTTCAAGTGCATATGACTGGCCACCAGGGACAGAGAGGAAGAGACTCCTCTGAAGGCTGGTGCTTCTAATGTAGAGGCCGCCTCGGTGCTGCCCGGCAGCTCTGGCAGTCGGTGTGAGCCTCTGGAGAGAATCCCATTTGGGGAGGAGCGTCTGAACATTCATAACCCTGGGAACATCCTGATTTTTTTCCCCTTTCTTTGAAGAAAAAACGTGCATCTGAATTTAGAGCTGACGAATGGTGCTAGCTTGTTGAGGACTGGCCCTGAGGGCAGAGCCAATGAACTGCCCCGACCGCCTTTGGATGTGGGAGAGGCCACAGAACCCAGAAATCAACAGATCGAAGTGTGGGGGGACCAAAAACGAACAAACAGGATTGGGGTGCAGGACACAGGCAAAACAAGGGATTTACAAGGACATGGAGCAGAGGAGCCCAGACAACCCCCCCAGCTCCAAGGCACAGTGCAGGGAGACAGTAAACAAAACCTGTAAGAACTCTGTCCAAATGTGTGCAGGGAGCAGGAACTCAAAATAGGCCCTCAAAGTCACAGAGAATCCCCATGTCCAACTTCCTGCTCCTGGACTGATGGATGGCAGTGCCTCGGCCAGTGCCAGGAGAAGGAAGAGGAGGAGGTCTTTGGCCTTTCCCAGGAGACTGAAGTCTTCTTTCCGCAGAACAGGCCCAGCATGGATAGCAGCACGACAAACAGCGCCCCCCAGCACCAGCATGACTTACCCCCTAATTAGGGAAGACAGAGAGAGACAGGTTCCCTACGGTGCATTCAGTCCTTGGCCCTTCAAAGTGCCAGTCTGTGGCAGTGATTTTAAGAATACAGTAGTGTTTTGGGGACGTGGCCACTTATCCACTGGAAGTTCCACCACAACCCCAGAATTGTTTCACGTCCGTTACAGAACAGTCTGCAGATGGAAAAGGAACACACTGGTCGCTGAGGGCAGGCGTGCATGGAGAGGGCAGCTTCCCGCTGGCACAAGTGACCAGGTGGGTTGGGGTTAATGAGACTCACCCAGGGACAGCGCAGCTATGAATGCTGTCGTCACGCTGCTTGCACAGAGCACTGCGGCCTGATTCAGCTCCACATGCCCCTTGGAGAATGCGCCTAGAATGACAGCAGCTATGGCAGCCAGCAACCCCACTACCGTGGCCTGTACCTGTTGGGCAAGAATCAACAGGTAGGCTGTGTGGAGTTAGGGACCCCCAAGACTGCGATCCCCTTCATCACCACTAGCATGGCACTAAGAACTCATGGGGATCATTTCAACCCTCATCCAGGGCACTGCACCCCTGAAAGCCAAACTCCAGCTGGTTTCCTCTAAGAGAAAATCCCAGTTCCAACAGAACACTGCCTGCTGAATGTAATGAGCTGGCTAGAGACTATAAGCTCCACTGGCCTCCACTGGATCCACTGTGTGTCATATGCCCTATATTGTTAATGGAGAGACTCATTAAGATGAAACATGAAGGGTCTGTGCTTTTGATCTGTTCCTGCTGTTACAATGAAGTTCTGGGTAGGCAGCGTAATTGTGAAGCGATGACTCTAGATCTGTTATGGTATTTAGAGGCCTTCCTTTAAAGGCTCCCTGTGATGCAGGTTCAGAATTCTCAACCAAGCCTGTAAACTCCTACAGCTGCTGGAAAAGTCCAGATGTCAATACAACAGAAGGCATTTCCCAATCAGCTGTGGGATGTCCTGGCTCAACAAAATGTGGAATCTCCATTTGCAGAAGTGCTGCTGCTGATAGCTGAGAGAGGAGATGAGGAAGGTTGTGCAGAGGCCTGGTGTACTACGAAGGACACCAGCACAGAAGCATCCCCCCATTATGCCATGGCATGTAACCTCTAAGTTAACCACTGGATTTTAACACACAACACCTGGGCTGTGGCCACACTAGCCCCTCCTTTTGGAGGGGCTATAGTAATGTGGCACTTCAGCAGATGCTAATGAGGCACTACCGTGAATATGTAGTGCCTCATTAGCATAATGGGGGCCGCACGCATTTCAAAAGTGCCACTTTCGAAATGCATGCTACCCAGGTAGCCGGGGCCTTTCAGAATGACCCCGATTTCAAAAGGCCCCTGGCTACAGGCTACATGGGCAGGGTGCATTTCAAAAGCTGCACTTCCTAAACGTGTACGGCCACCATTATGCTAATGAGGCACTGCATAGTCATGGCAGCACCTCATTAGCATCTGCCAAAGTGCCACATTACCTTAGCCACTCCCAAAGGAGGGGGGAGTGTGGCCAGGGCCCTGGAGTCAAGAGGTTTTTCATAGGGGAAGATTCTGTGCCACTAACAAATTATCTGACACAGCCGGCAGGAGATGGGAGCTCACCAGTTCACCCCAGTATGAGTTCCCAAGAGGGAACAGCTGGAGAAGACACAGTTTAATAGAAGAAAAAGGAGCCTTTTCCAGCTCCAGCTGGAGCGGCTTACCTGAATCAGAGCTAAATTGCAGGTGGCCATTTTCCACTGTTCCTGGGTATCATCCATCTGTCCAGTGTTAGCCTAGAAATCAAGAGAGAAAGTGAAAGGCCACCTGCTCCTCTGGAATTGGCAGCACCCGAATGCAGCAAGAGGGTTTCACTTGGAACCTCTCAGACAGAGTAAGCTAAAGCCAGCATGATCACAGAGGCCAGCCAGGGTCTCAGTCTTCTCAACTTCCCCTTTCCTTGTTAGTGAGAATTCCCCTGCCCTAGCCTCCCATGGGCAACAGATTTCATCACTTGTCTCTTGAAGGTGGGTAGCATAGCAGCAGACATGTCCTCATGCCTCTCTCAGTTTCTGCAGTACCCTCTGACACTGGCCACTGGACACGTATGGATGAATCATTTTCTAAGAGCTGTCTGGCTGCAGAATCAGGGCATGAACCTTATTTAAAACACCTGAAACACCTTATATCAGTTTAGCAGGGAAGGGAATGTGGCCTCTGCTTCACACACACACATACAGAGAAGAGGATGGGGTCTTTGTTTCTCTCTCGGCCACACAGTGGCACACTTACACCTACAAGTACAAGTATGTCCTATTGGTCAAAGGATTCCTTCCTGCTCTCCCCTCCATCCCCCAACCTTTACACTTACAGCAGTAGAGAGTCTGGATGCCAGAGTCATTTCAAGATTACCCTTCAAGCCAACCAGGGCAGGAACCAGGATAAACACTTCTGTAATTGTCCGAAACACATCCCAGTGCTAAAAAGGAAAGCAACACATAGAGCATCAACCTCATCTAATGCTATTCTGCCCACTCCTTATTTTGAGTGGGCGTGTGTTTCCCCACTCATTTCCTGACCTAAACCACACGACATACAATTTGAACAACTGATGTGTTCCACCCCAGAGGCAGCTGCAATTTGGTGGTGGGTGAAGCAATTTTCAAGTTTATAAAGTGTTCGATAATCTCTTGGGCAGATAGGCACAATACAAATATAAGGTATTAATTACTATTATCCACTAATATGGATTATTAATTGTTATCCAGTGTATGTCATAACAGTTGACAAAAAGAGATATTGGACAAGATATAAAAATTACTTGTGCCTTAGGGCTTAAGTCAATTTCTATTAGGAATTAGGATGAGGCCTTTTTAGAAGCATCTTTCCACTCTGGGTTCCTGGAAACCTCCTCTGAGACACTGTGATGCTGTGCACTGTTGAATTGGATGGATCAGACCTCTAATGCAGTACAGCAATTCCTATAGTCTGAAGACTACCTTGGAGGTAAGTTACATAAAGTGGACATATCAAATTCTGACATTCTATAGGAGCTGAAATCTCAAGTAGTTCCAATGACTAATGCAGAAATACTGTATCTTATTTAAATATACTGCATGGTAACTTCATGGCCCAGCACTGAACTACTGGATGTTCACAAAATCATGCTATAGCTAGAGGAGATCCTGTCAGGGTGAAATGACAGACCAGACAAGCTTCTTAGAGTGTAATTCTGCAGAGCTATTTTGAAACGGATCCAAACACTGCCCCTGAACTCAGTGGCACTTCTGTTTTTTGAGAAAACAAGCAAAGAATGGGGCTCCCTTGGAAAAGCTGAGTTATGCTGAAGTAAAATAGGGAACAGACTTACAGCATCACTGTTATGGTCTGTGGCCAAGATGTTCCAAAATAAGGGCCATGTATTATATGATATAAACTAAGAAAATGACACTCAGTGGCACCTGGCAACTCCAGATTTCTCTTATTGAAGCTTTCTGTATTGTATGCTTTAGTGACAGAGTCAAACTTAGCAAACTAATTAAACAAGCCATAAGAATTAGCTGAGCTAAACTTTATTTTTTTCTAGTAACACAGGAAATAGCTTGAGAATTTACTTTCCAAATCACACAAACTAAAAGGCATAATGAGAGTCTTGAAGAATATTGTGTTGCCAAGTGAATTATTTAAGTTACTAATCAGTTATATCCACATCTTCATATACCTCATTTTCTCCCAATGAGCAGTTTTCCTTATGATGCTTTGTTCTTGCAGCTGGACCCTTCATCATCATCTTCTTGCTCTGTTTACACTTGACACATTTTCCTTTTATGCCCAGGAAACAAATTTCTTCAAAATATGCCTAAATAGGGTCTCTTACTCCCACAGGAAGCTCTGTGTGTTTGCTGAATAAGGTTTTCCCTTTTCTCTTTCCAGTCCACACCACTGTTCCCTACTATGCTGCCTCCATCTTTTCCTATATATTGTCTCTCTGTCTTTAAGACAAAGTCTCAACGAATTCCTCTGCTGTGCTTGGCTGAGATCCACCACCACGTAGGCACAGAACAAAAACTATCCTATCCTGCTTGTGTCTTTCTTTGCATATGTTACTTTTTGGTCTGTTGGGAAACAGAAACTGAAAGCCCAGAACTGGCAAGAAGCAAGAGAAAATAGGTAGGCTGAATATACTAGAGCACTATACTATGTTGCACTGAACACTGGTGTTCCATGAACAACTCCCAGGTGTGCCGCAAGCGCTTGGAAAAAACACACTGATGGATACATTTTCTGCTATTAAAATCAGATACAATGTTACTACTTCATTGCTATGCTACCTGATTAAATCACTCCATTTTGTTTTTGCAGCATATGTTGCTGTTTGGGGTTTTTTGTTTTTGGTCTGACAACAAATTTTTTTTAAAGAAAATCTTCATAGCGGCTCTCTATAAAAAAGTATTTTTGTTTGGTGGTCTCAAAAAGTTTAAGAAACCCAGTCTTAGAGCCATTAATTTATTTTTATGAGACTGTAAGTACATGGTGAGCATGTTTGTGATCAGATATAATTGCAGCTTATTTTTTAACATAATAGTCTTTTATTATTTAAAAAATAAAATAATCTGATTTAAATAAAAATTCAAACTTTTATTTGAAAAAAAAATCATTGGTTTTTATCCACCATGGGCCCTCCACATCTGCACTGATGTCAGATCAAAACTGAAATGCGTTAGCTTTTGCTGTCTGAGAAGCTCAGGTCTGGAGTACTGGATGGCACTGCAGCTCAGGACTAAGGTGCTTTAGCAGAGCCGGATTGGGCAGCCTGTCCAGAACAGCAGATGGGAGCAGTAGGTCAGGACTCCAGTCCAAGTGTGTTGCCTGAACAGAGACTTTGGGACTGAGTCTTAAGAATAGTCACGTTTTCATGTTTCCTCTCCTGCATCAACTCCAAGTAAAGTGAAAGCAGGTTTAAGAGGAACATGAACATTCCCAGCAGTATTGCCAGCTTACACTGCATTCATGTCACAAAACCAGGAAGTGAAACTCACAAAAAACATGAAATAAAATTGATTTCCCTCATTTCACTGTCCAAACTAAGCCAAGTTAATATTCTTTTAAAAAATCCCTTTCAGCTCTAACCATCTCTGTTGCTTGCAACACAGTGAGGAAGGTGAAAAATACTTCATGTTTATGGCTGTAATCTGGACAACGTCCCACTGAGGATGACAGAGAAGCTTTATTCTTGAATTTTCACGCTTGAAGTGTAATTCTGTGGCTCGAATTTGATCCCTCACATTACTGTAACGTAGTGAGCCAGACACTGACCTGTGGTCTGCTAGGATTGTGCCTCTGTAGCAGCACAAGGCAGTCTGGAAGTGGATAACAAGTCGACTGTGTATTTCTGTGGGCAAGGTAATAGTGTATTGCCAGAGCAGTGTCACTCTGCTTCCCAGCATGGGGAGCACCTCACAGGTATGACTACAGCACTGACCACTCTGGTTATCCTCAGGTGGTGGAACAGACTCTGAGGGGCTGCTATCAGTCAGTGCAACTGAGAGCAGCCTAGAGGCCACTCTAAATTCATCTGAGGGCCAAAGACGACTCTGTTCATCCCCAGGATTGGTGATGCATACAACTGATGTACAAACACCTTCCTGGCCCCTGCAGTTATGCCAAGCACAGCTGAAGATTTTGCCTTAAATGTAAATGCTGTTTAAATTAAAGTACAAATAGATTAATTTGCATATATTCTAGTTTTGCTTTCATTTAACGTACAGAACCCCTCCTTATGCCAGCTTCAGCTCTGAAAGAGGCAGGTGTACAATCCCAAGAAATTTACAATGAGGTAACAAAGTACAGAACAGGTCTTATGGATTCTACAGTCAATGTCAAATTTCAAGCTGAGAATACTTTATTCCTCTCTTGCCTACACTTCGTAAATCCTCTGTCCAGCTACTCTTGTTGAGCTCAGGGGTCGGCAACAAGCAGCCCATGGACTGGACGCAGTTTGCCAGAATCATCTCCTGGTAGGTTGCTGGTGCTTTATGTACCTGCCCATCTGCAGGTACCACCACCTGCAGCTCCTGTTGGCCACAGATCACCATTCACAGCCAATGGGATCTGCAGAAGCAGTGTCCCATTCTGTGCCACTTCCTGTATCTCCTGTTGGCTGGAAACTGTGATCCGTAGCCCGCGGGAGCCGTGAGTGGTTGTACCTTCAGAAAGGTATGTAAATAAAGCACCCGAGGTCCACCAGGGGCTAATCCTGGTCAACTGCCTCTGTCTTATTGCCTACCCCGATTTAGCCGGCAGCTTGGTAAAGCACAGGGGATCCAGTTTAAAAAGCAGTTATCTTTTCTGTATTTCTCTGCTGCTGTATTAGCTTCTGATTCAGGAGCTGCTCATTCGAACACATCTGATTTTCCATACTCTTAAAAGGCCCATGGTATGCATCCAGCAATGTCCTCTCTCCTCCCTGATATCACTATGGAGCCACTGATGTTCTGTAGTGCCCCATGGCTAAGTTTGCAAAATGGAATACAGGAGTTATCTTGAATAGCAGCTAAAAATAGCAAGCGTTGCTTGGCGCAGGTCACATCCCCCTGCCTGCAGCAGGAAGCCACGTCAATCAGAAAGCGATTGCCACCACAGCAGAGATATATTTACTTTCCACCTGCCTGTCTTTCTGCCCCCCACTCATTCACAGCTTGCAAAATACTGGTAGTCAAATCCAGAATTCACTGAAGTCAGTGGCATGGTTCTCTGGGTACAACTATGCAGCAAGTGGCAGCCTACGACAGCGAGGCTGAGAGCGGGTCTACAGACTTGTGCTATGATGCTAAAAGTAGCAGTGCAGATGTTCAGACACAGACTCAGAAGCAGGGGGAGGGGGTGGGCTTCAGAGCCTGAGCTCTAGTCTGAACTGCAATGTCTACAGAGCTGTTATTAACTCTGTCGCACTAGACATGGCTCTGAGAATTGCTGCTATGAGATGTCACTTGTGCAGCTGTTAGGCCTACTGATAGTGGGGCAGGGGCTAAAGGGGCAATTGCCACAGGCCCAGTGATTCAAAAGGGCCCGAGGCTCTGGCTGCCATAGCTGCTGCAACAGGCGCTGGCAGCCAGAGCCCCAGGCCCTTTAAATTGCCACTGGAACACTACTGCGATGTGCTCTGGGAAGCTCTAAGGGCTGCCTAGGAAGCGGGGGCAGAGAACACTCTGGGTGGCACTGACGTCTGGTTCCGCGGCCCCACCCCCTCCACCCAAGGCTCCGCCACTCCCAGGACCATGGAGCCAGCCCCTACCCACCTCATCCAGGGGCCCTGTAAGGCTGTCGCCCCCACTGGTGGAAGTACTCTGAGTGCTGCAATGTTAAGCAACTACTTGGGGCCTGTGCTCCTGGAAGTTCCATGCAGAGTTGTAATCCATGGAGTGGAATGGAAGACAACTCACCGCTCAGCTGTTTGCCAGTGGACCACAGAAGGAGGCAATTAATGACCTACCTGCCTTTTTCTAGCCCTGAACATTATATATGGCCAGTTCTGATTCCAGCAGAGTGCCATTCAGCAGGTGCTCAGCAAAACAAATGCAGTGTAAGTAAACTCATGAACACACTCACTGCACACCATCCGCTTCCATTATCAAGATGGTACTTATTGGAGTGTGTTCACACATAAGAACATAAGAACATAAGAATGGCCATACTGGGTCAGACCAAAGGTCCATCAAGCCCAGCATCCCATCTGCCGACGGTGGCCAATGCCAGGTGCCCCAGAGAAGGAGAACAGAAGACAAGTGATTTATCTCCTGCCATCCATCTCCTGCCCTTGCTATGAAGGCTAGGGCACCATACTTTATCCCTGGCTAATAGCCATTTATGGACCTGACCTGCAAAAATTTATCAAGCTCTTTTTTAAACCCTAATAGAGTCCTGGCCTTCACAGCCTCCTCGGGCAAGGAGTTCCACAGGTTGACTGTGCGCTGTGTGAAGAAAAATTTCCTTTTATTAGTTTTCAACCTACTACCCATCAATTTCATTTGGTGTCCCCTAGTTCTTGTATTATGGGAAAAGGTAAATAATTTTTCTATATTCACTTTCTCCACACCATTCATGATTTTATATACCTCTATCATATCGCCCCTCAATCGCCTTTTTTCCAAACTGAAAAGTCCCAGTCTCTCTAGCCTCTCCCCATATGGGACCCTTTCCAAGCCCCTAATCATCTTAGTCGCCCTTTTCTGAACCTTTTCTAATGCCAATATATCTTTTTTGAGGTGAGGAGACCACATCTGCACGCAGTACTCGAGATGTGGGCGTATCATAGTTTTATATAGGGGAAGTATGATATCTTTTGTCTTATTATCGATCCTTTTTTTAATAATTTCTAACATCCTATTTGCCTTACTAACTGCCGCTGCACACTGCGTGGATGTCTTCAGAGAACTATCCACTATAACTCCAAGATCCCTTTCCTGATCTGTCGTAGCTAAATTTGACCCCATCATGTAGTACGTGTAATTTGGGTTATTTTTTCCAACATGCATTACCTTACACTTACCCACATTAAATTTCATTTGCCATTTTGCTGCCCAATCACTCAGTTTGCTGAGATCTTTTTGTAGTTCTTCACAATCCCTTTTGCTTTTGACTGTCCTGAACAACTTGGTGTCATCTGCAAACTTTGCCACCTCACTGCTTACCTCATTTTCTAGATCATTGATGAACAAGTTGAACAGGATCGGTCCCAGGACTGAGCCCTGGGGAACACCACTAGTTACCCCCCTCCATTGTGAAAATTTACCATTTATTCCAACCCTTTGTTTTCTGTCTTTTAACCAATTCCCGATCCATGAAAGGACCTTTCCTCCTATCCCATGACCACCTAATTTACATAAAAGCCTTTGGTGTGGGACCGTGTCAAAGGCTTTCTGGAAATCTAGGTATATTATGTCCACTGGGTGCCCCTTGTCTGCATGTTTATTAACCCCTTCAAAGAATTCTAATAGATTAGACAGACACGACTTCCCTCTGCAGAAACCATGCTGACTTTTGCCCAACAATTCGTGCTCTTCTATGTGCCTTGCAATTTTACTCTTTACTAGTGTTTCTACTAATTTGCCTGGTACTGATGTTAAACTTATCAGTCTATAATTGCCAGGATCTCCTCTAGAGCCTTTTTTAAATATTGGTGTTATATTGGCCGTCTTCCAGTCATTTGGTACCAAAGTGGATTTAACTTCTCTAACAAAGGTAAATTAAGGGATCCTGCAAAACACTTTGTTGCAAGAACAGGAAATTCTTTGAAACAGAATTCTGAGCGTCAGACCATCTCCTGCTAAAGAGTTATAAATGCTAGAAAGGGCCTCAGGGGACCATGAACCTTAATGTTAGCCACTTTCCTAATTCATGGCACATCTCGTGGTATTTGGTATTTTCCTTCAGATCCCAGCTCTTGGGGTCCAACAAATACATCAAAAATGTACCCTGGGCCAGCTTAAAAAGGAAGTAAATTTCTAGCCCTTATGGTTGTGGAGAAAAGCTAATCCGAGAAGCTCATGAGCATTTACTTACGTGCAGACTAAGTAATATTTTACAGCACTGAGGGAGATGGCAAAGCCGGGAAGCGCCTGTACGGCTAACAGGTAGGTCTGTGCCTCGGAGCAGGTGTGTTGACATGCACAGTAAGCACCAGAATACACTGTTTCCATTATCCATTCTTGCTTTGCTGCTCCTCACAGCCGACTCCCTTTAACCTATTCCGTTCTTTGCACCATTATGTTCCTTGGTTCAGTGACAGAGCAAGACTCCCTCCTACCCCAAACAGAGCAGTGTCCATATGTGGCTGTTGCTGGGGAACAAGTGCCAGAGAATACCTTGAACTCCTGCTGCTTTTGAGCACTGTCCTGAACGGTGGGACGCAATCTTGAAAGCAACAGCAGCTGTGCCAACATTCTGCAAATCTACCTACGCCAGATACCCAAACAAGATCAAGTTGTGAGTTTCGATTAGTGCCACCAGTACAAACGAAGGTCAAATGGACCAGACTGTGATCTCAGGCAATACAGTATAAATCCAGTGTAACTCTTCTGTCAAAGGGAGTGATGCTGAATTTACATTTAAGTAAAAAGGGTCAGAATCTGGCCCAGAAATGTTTAGATTCTAGTCTAGTTATTTTCTTATTCTGTGCCTATCATCAGGGCAGCTGAGTGACTTCAAGATTAAAGAAGAATCAAGGAGTCTACAGGCTATTTTCAAAGAACTGAAATGATAAACTTTCTTCAAAATGTGAACACCAGTTTACCACAGTTCTGATGTGGAATTCTCTCACTGGTGATCTCTGGGAAAAAGAACAAATATTGTACAATAGATGAACATGCTGTAGCATCTGTTTGATCCCAGTACCATAGCCAAACCTTCATACAAGTTGCCCCCAAATGTACGGCTGGACACAGAATGGGAGGAACTCTTCCTCTACTGTCTCTAGGGTACTGGCTGCCCAGTGGCCCGTCTCTAAATACATAGCCAAACCCCCGGCTTCGGCAGAGTCCTTCCTATATTTTGACCCAAAACAGGACCCAATGGGAATCACGCTCACTAGACACACAAATTACAAATGCATACACAAGGTGACCCAGATAAGCCAGCCTCTTGATACTAAACTGCTCAATCACACATACGTACTTGAACAACATCCATCAACAGGCCAGCAGCCACCATCCCTAAACCTGCCAAGAGAAATGGCACGAAGATCTGGTAGGCAATGGAGAAGGACGTCTCTGGGAGAAATCCATTAGCTGACCTGGTCATCTTGCAGGTGAAGCCTCTCAGTTTCCTCCCATGGAAGCACAGTTCCAGTTGCAGCTGGGTGACCACCATGGTCAAATGCTGTTAACTCATATTCAACAAGCAAATCAAAGGGGAAAGGCCAGGAAATCATACAGCTCACATTCCTAAGGTGCGTGTTCCACCATGTGAACGAACTTCTCCCCACCTACAGCAGTGATGCTACAGTCCTTTATTTTCCTCTTCTCCTCTACCTCCTCCCTTCCGGAGAATCACAGCAAGTTTATATTCCAAAATCAGCTTGACTCGGTTGAGCTCAGACTGCAAGGAGCCTCAGGGAAGCTCCATGTTACCCCGGCAGAATTTTAAAAAAGAAGAAAGGAAGCTTGCTGAGATGTTTGTGGATAAATACTGATGATGCCACCCCTGCTCCAACTTCCCCCAGCTCAGCAAAAACCAGAAAGACTTGCTCCTCTGGCTGTGGCATTAAAGTCTCTGAGCACGGAGCAACAGGTCATGCAGGAATCCTTCAGTGTACTCAAAGGCACAGGTTTCCTCTCTTCTCAGCTTACATTTCTTCACAGAACATGACTTGCTTTTGATGATATGGTTTAATATATAAACTGGGGCTGAAGGAGCACCACATGGGGCAATGAACTTTTCTCCCCACTCCAAGGCTAAGGGGAGGGGCAATTAGAATCCTGGTTTTCATTCGGTTTCCTTCAGTATCGCCAAGAGCAGGAGCCCATGCCTCTTACAATCATGGCTATTTCCCAGCTCCTATCAGGAAAGGCAGCAAAGCTGTTCTGACTGAGAGAGACCATTTGTCCCACCTGGCTTCCTTTTCGCTCTCTCTGACCTCCACCTTGTCTGTGGTGTACAAGCTCTAGAAGGAATGATCAGTTTATGCCGGCTGTATCTCTGAACGATTGATTTAAAAAAATTCTACAGAACCAGCCAATGAGCTTCAAAGACGAATACCCTTATCTGCTGTCATCACGTCAACTTTCAGCTAGTTTGCAAAGGCCAACATAAAAGTCACAGCAGGAGCTTATTTAAGGTAGCTCTAAAATCTCACTGGCCATGGGGGAAAAAGGAAGTTTAACAGCTGGTACAGCACAATCTTTCACTTCCTTCCCCAAAGTTTAACACAGCATAGCTGCAGGCTGCTGAATAGCTCTTCCATTCCACCCCATAGGTGGCTTCACCACAGTGCTTCCTGTTTAAAGATACATTACCAAAGTCACCATTGGCATGTGCCCATAGACTTCAGCGTGGTTGTGCCCATTAATGCCAGTAAATTTGCATAATTCTTGGTAAAGATGGGCCTAAATTGTAAAGTTCAAATTCAGATCCAAGCTTGTCCAATATTAGGGAACGGGGGTTGATGGAGGGTGTTTGCTCAGGGATCCTCTGTGACAGCAAACAGGACATCTTGATTTAAATAATTGACTTTAGTCATGTTTTAAATGCGCACGTTTTAGTTATTTTCCTGAAGAAAAGTTGGATTCTTATCTGTTGATAACTGTTAAAACATACTGATTTGCAATTAAATATTGCCTTTACTCTAAATTTGGTGCTTCTTTCTACCAACCAGGAGGGTACACTATAGCTTTATACATTATTAGAGGATTATATAGCCTAACATACAATTATTCAGATACTTCACTTTGTTTTTTTATTATTTTAGAAAATGGCAAATGATTCATTTCTTATTCACTAGAGGGTGATTAACTTCTTTTACTTCTGATTTGCATCAAGCCCTATTTGTATGGAAATGCAAATATAATTAAAATGAACAAAACAGCAATACATGTGTTGGAAACATAAGAAAATGCACATAAGTGTACCAAAACATGTTTTCCATTTAAAACCAACCTGTTTATTAAACAAAGGAATTATCATCTATAGCAAGTGAACTGAACTGATTGTTCTGATCATTGTATCCTTCAAGGTTTTAGATGTAGTAGATCTCATCCTCACACACTTAGCTTTTATTCATAAATTGAAAGATAAAATGACAAGTTTTCCTCTTTTATCAACTCTAAATAGGTGATTTAACTTTGAATGATTTAGTCCCTGAACTGAACTAGTTGAATAAATTGAAATTAATAAAATAATCTCTTTGCAGCTGTAGAAGAGGCAACTAGAGTCAAAACCTGGATTAACATACAACTCTCCTCACAGGTGCTTAACTACCGGTTGCCAACAATTCAGTGGTTTCTTCAAAGTTGGTAACAAATAGATTACTGAGTGTTATATTTTGTTTTTAACTTAAATTATTTAATAGATTATAACCTTTAAATTTGAAACTAAGTTTTAAATGAGTTGCTCAAAAATAAACATTTTAATATATATTTTTTAAAAATCTGATTTCAATTTTAAAAGTATGAGTTTTGGGAGGTTTTTTTTTTTGTTTTTATTAATTTTCCCTTTATACCCACCCTTCTCTGTGATACTTTGGATACCATATTAGAGTCTCAGAGTCAAAAGTTTGTCAGTAAGTTATTTATAATTAAGGGAGTTCTGGACAGCCTGAGGAATTGGAAATTGGATACTAAGCCATTCACTGATCAGTTTCCGGTTTAAATCCAGCCAGTGACAGAAATTGTTGGCTGTTTGGTGGCCAGTACAAAGAATTTGCTGGTCTCAGTCTAGTTGCTAGCATTCAAAATCATCACTTAAAACCCCTTATTACTATATTTGACACTAGCTGGCCTCTGAAAGGGCATTGTCATCAATGAGACTTAAGGATACATAAGCTATGGACTCATAACTAAGATTTGTTTTCAGAACTATGCACACTGGCTGGGAGTATGGATACTTTCCCCAGTTCTAAATTCTCTCTCTCTCTCTCACACACACACATACACCAGTGTAAGGAAGAATCTCCACATTAGTGTTACAGGGCACAAAGAGCCCTGCCTTCAGATTCTTGTTTCAGTCCTCTGCTGTCCCCAGAGATAATACATGAGAAGCAATGCAGGGAGGCAGTATCCTCAAAGCCAGTGAGATTTTTGACTTCATCAACAGCAGTACATGGTGGAGGCCAGCAAGCAAAAACTGAAGGTCTTCTGTTGGAGGAGAGCTTAAAGGGAGAGGAACAAGGGAGATGAAGCAAAGCTTTTTCCAATGCCTGCATACAGGGGTTTTGACCCATCTTACTTCCCACCAACAACTTCAAGATAACAGGATGAAGCTCTGGTTCTATGCAAAAGTCCAAGGTCTTCAAAGGAGTAATGAATGCCAGGCTAATTCTAGGCAGCAACCTCAGGATTCCAGAAGGCTGATACTATGTAAGCAGATGATCTACAGGCCCAGCCCTAAAAAGTCACTGTATGCTGTGAATTGCTCTTTCAGAGGCAAAAACATTATAACAAAGAAATTATCAGACTCTTTGGAAGGCCCAGGTGCCATAAAGGGACATAATGAATAGTATGTTCAGTATTAGAGCTTTGGGAAGCTGAGGTGAATGAGTTCAGCACTCTGTGTCACACTCCATTAATAAGTAAGCACCATAAAAAGCATTCAACTGGCAAATTGACAAGCAGAAAACATACTTAACTTTGGTGACCTATGTTTGCATACTGGATTTTTTTTTTATTGCACACTTAAGGAACATCTGAGAGTCATATATCCAGAGCCTCATCCCTTTCAGCACAAATTGTCCCACAGCGTAATATTTCGTTTAAACTAAGCTCTTTGCAGGCAGGAAAACACTTCTGATTATGTGCCTAGCACCTCGCACAGTGGGGCTCTTATCCCCGATTGGGGTCTCTAATAAATAACTTTCACAAAGAAAATCAGAAGCACTAAGAGGAGTTCAGGGAAAGACATGAAATGCCAAAGAACAAGATTTTAAACACACTTTGTTTGGATGCAACTTATGATTGCTACAGACAGCAGTCACACGAGCTGTTCAACAGCAGCAACAGTTAAAAACACCATGGCTGGCCACCCTTCTCCCCTCCACGTTCAAATCACTGGACGGCAGGGCTGTTAAGCACCAATGGGGTCCAAGAATAAGAACAATACTAATATTGCTGGTTCACTGCTCATCTGGGGTGTCCCTCCCTCTATTTGAACAGTGACAAAAAGGAGTGAGAGTTTACCTCCAGGTGGGATGGTTGCAGGCAGACCATGAGTGAATAGAGGAGGACAGGAAGGAGCACCAGGGTAATTCTGAGCTCCTATTCACTCAGCAGAAGCAGTGGGCACAGGCGGTTTGGGATGGGGTAGGCTGGTGGGGAGACAGAAGAGGGAAGAAAAGTCCAAGCAGCAGTGAATCCATTGGCGGGAGTGGGAGGGGGGGATGGAAGGAGCCACACATTCACATGGGATATGCACATTTACCAGGACTCCTAGTGCTAGGGGCTGGAATGCTTGCCTTTCCGTAAGTGAGCTTGCACTGGGCCCATTTCCTGCCTGACTGGTTAGAAACTTGGCACGAGAGGGAAGGGGTACCAGGTACTCTTAGTCACATACAGTGAACTCTTTCATATGCAGCATTGTTATCCGGAACTCTCAAATAACTGGCATTTTAACCATAAGTAAATTTTAGTTATGTTTTCCATCAGAAGAGAACAGTGAAAGTAAATACAAATAAATACAGAAAATACAGTATATGTCTACAGTGTACAATACTATGTTGCTGGTAAATAAAGCACTCTGCATACATTTTTAATTGTTTCTTAAGATCTAATCTTGTTTTTCTTTAGTGTTGTTTGTAAGCTTACCTCTCTATTATCCAGAGTATTTGAATATCCAGCAACCTCCCAGTCCCGAGGCTGCCACATATGAAGGAGTTTCCTGTAAAACTGTTTGTAATTTCTGTTGGATAGGTTGGGGGATTCACAGTTCACCTTCCCTTCTAAGCTACAGAGTGACACTGCTGTGCAACTGTTTACCAAGTGCTGCATTCCTCCCCTGAAGTGACCACTTTTTAGGAAACACTCCTCCCGCCACTATGGAGATGATTTGCAAAGTGGTTGTGTGAACACTGGATAAAAGATAATTTACATTAAACGTTGGTTATTAATCATAAAGGAAAAATCAAAACCGAGATTAAAAATTAAAAAAAAAAAAATCAAACCCTCTACATGTTAAAACTCCATTAAGGAGGAGACAAAACCAAGATCAGGAAGGATATTCTGTATTAAGAGACACTCTGCTGAGCTACTGACACACAGTGTCTTTTGTTCCAGAAGGGTTCTTACAAGAGTGGGTAAAGGGTGCTGCTATATCTGGCACCAACTGGGGAATTAATTAATGCTACACTTAAGAGGTGACATCCTCGGCTTCAACAGGTCCTAGTTGATCTCCTTAGGCCGCAAGAGCAATCAAGGGACTGAAGGGAACTAATTGCAGCTCTGTGAAAGTTGTCAGTGCCAGCCCCAGGCTTTCAGTGTCACCATATCAGATAATGAAGGGACACGCTGACCTGACAGATTGCTAGCCAAATACACAGAGATGAAAAATAGGAATGCAAAGCAAAAAACATTACCCTTTAATAAAAATTAATAATTACAGATAAAAACTATAACTCTAAATGTAAAATGCCTAAAATCAGCTCTGACTCTGGTCAGAACTTAGACTTTAAGTAGTTCCTATCACAGAAAACATGTTACACTGGCTAGACAGAGACTTAAGCATTCATTAGCAAGCCTCGAAATCAACATGAAGAGCATCTAGGTGCTCTCCAGGTTGCATTCAGCACTAAGAGCACAAGAGAGCTCTTGGGCTCGGAAGCACCACAGAAATGCATTTAGTCTCCATGAGAGATGCATGAATAGGCATTCAATAAGCCTCCCCTAGCAACAGCCAGAACTCTCCACAGAAGCAGCTGTGCAATACTGGTTTAAATTTGAGGGATGGAAAGGAAATGAACATCCAAAATGAAGGGAGACCTTCTCTCCCAGTTCCATCCAACCTGCTGTAATCCTTTCACTTTGTGCACCTCTAGGAAGGGAGAAAAGGCAGGATCTCTGAAGCCTGCTAACAGCACATTACACACATTCATACAGAGACTTTAATCCTTACCTGTACATAGTCCAAAACCATCCCAGCCAACACCATGCCAAGCCCCGCTAACAGGTATGGCAGGAGCACCTGCAGGCCAATTGCAATGGCCGATTCTTCCTGCAGCTTTGCCATGGGCCCTTTCCCTTCGGCTGGCTGCGTCTGCTGTGAGACCAAAGGGACATCCTCTGCTTCCTGGCTGCCAAGTTTGCTGTCTTTGTGTTTACTCTTGCTCTTTGCTTTGTGCCTGGATCGCTCTCCATTTTTCGTCCTGCCCTCTTTCCTCCGATGCCGAGCTTCCTCCTCTTTCATTCTGACCCTCTCAAATCAATGGCTTTTTAAACATGCAAGACAAGAAACAGGCTAAAGTGAGAGGTGATAAAAGGGAATAGTGCATATGTTGGGGTTTTTTCTGTTTTAATTTGTTTTGGTTATTGTTGAAAGGTGCTCTGTATATTCAACCATGCGGTTACCTCCAGGCCATCAGCTCTAGGGTAAAATGCCACCTACTCCTCCAAGCAATGGCACAGATTACTGGCTGATCCAAGTACTGGTCCTTAGACTCTCACTTATCTTCTCATTCCAGGTCACTGGCTTCCCTTTCGATAGTCCCATCTCCCCATTTAGGGTTACCATATTTGACCTTTCAGAAAAAAGGACACCCCTGAGAGGGAGTGTATCTGTAACAGTAGCTACCAACTCACGTGGTGTTAATGTACTATACACACTATAACACATCACTACAACATGAGTTGGTAGCTACTGATGCAGATACACTCCCTCACAGGCGTGTCCTCTTTTTTATACGGTAACCCTACCCGCACTGGCATGGGTTCACACTGCACTGCCAAGCATTACAGTGCTCGCTCAGTAAAATGCCAGGAAATCTCTAAGGAGACTGAAATCCACTGCAGTGGCTATGGTTGTGCCTGCTTCCCACACTACATGAGATTTCGCTGCTTATGAGGCGATAGGGACTCGGAGCAGACTGGATAATTTGCAGGCTCAGCGCCCTGCCTAGTGTAGGAAACGGACATTCTATCCAGTAAGGGGCAGCACTACCAGTGCTAGCCCACTGGGGGCCCCAAGCATGAATGTTTTGTGATCCCTCCTCACAACACACACTAACAATAGGCAGACCGGACCTGCTCAGGGTTCTAAGTCATTGTTTAGTCTGCTTATGCCTAGCTCTGCACAGCAGTGCCGTATAAATGCATATTACAGCAAGGAGTTTACTCCTAGCTCATGAGGGGATATTTATTTGACCATCTACCAGATGTACATTATATATTTCTTTCACAACTATCCTAATACATACAAATATGGGAACTTCAAGGACATGTCTGTCTGCAAAGCATCTACCATGCCTAACAATGGTGTCACTTCAGTGGTAAATAATAGTGCAATCCAACATACATTTGATGGCCTTGTGAAACAGCCTGGTCTCAGTCTGGCCCTTGGTTGCATGCTAATGTCAAAAATGGCACTTTAACTGGCCTCTGTGTTGGCAGGCTCACTACAGAGGCCATGGAGAACTGATGCCTGATCCCCAAGGTCAGCCCTAGCATGTGGTCACTGGTTTGCTGATGTTCACTGATTAGCAGCTGAGAGAACTGTGTTCTAATGCATCAGATGCAGGCCTTAGGCATGCATCCTAACCCTCCTTTCCTCTCGTTCACGTAGCACTCACCTTTCCTCTCAGTTTGGCAAATGTCAGAAGAGTCACAGAGGCGAAGGCCAGAAGCCTTGGAAAGCCAGACCATCTAGTCCAGCAGGTGCCCAATTTTTTCCTCTCGTACGCCCTCTAAGCTCTAATTAAATGTGTTCCTGTCTCACCTCCCTCCTGCTGGGCCAGGAGCAGAACCATTTCTGGGAGCCAGTGGCCAAACTGTTGCAAGGCGCTGAGCTGTGCCCAAGAGTGGGCTTTGGCGCTGCATCTAGGAATGGGATACTAGCAAAGAGGCCTGGAGCAAGGGCCAGGGCCACAGCTACAGCTGGGTGCTGGGGCCAGAGCAGAGCTGGGGGCAGAGTGTGACTGTAGTGCTCCCTTCCCTGGCCCCCCATCAGCACTGTCCCAAGCCCCACCACATCCTACAGATGTTCCTCACCCACAGTTTGGGACCAAGCTAGTCTGAACCTCTGTGTATTGCAGGCCATCAACACTGCCCAGCATTCATGGTGAACCCACAAACTGAGATCAGACCAAAGCAGTGGTTCTTAGAGCACACAGCTGGAGCCCATTTGACATCCTCAGGGCTACACAAGCTGCATGGGACAAGGCCTACAATCAGAGAACCACTGCACCAAAGCATTACAGCCCACAGAAAACAGTGCGTGTGGTGGGGGTAAGGGAACTAGGGGGTAGCTAACACACCTGTGGGAAACAGCCAGGGATGTCCCTGGAAGTTTTGATGCCCTATGCAGCTCCTTGCAGAGGTGCGGGGGGGCTGGCCCCTCCTTAGTGTGTGGTGGGGGGAGATATGCTCATGTCTGGAGGGGCTGGAGATGTAGGGGCCAGGCCCAGAACTGCAGAGAGCAGGAACAGGGCAGGGAAGTAGCAGAGATCAGGCCAACTCTCGCGGCGGTGGCTGGGAGCAGAACCCAGCCCCAACCTGCTCTGCTTCCCTGGCTCCCAGTTGTGTCACTGGGAAGCACAGCAATGTGGCTGGGAGCCTCTGCTTCCCCCCACCATCGTGAGTGCAGGGGGCCGACCCCTGCTAGTACCCAGGACTGCACTGCTCAGGAGATGGGACTTAGGGGAAGAGATAGAATGGGGACAAGGCTCTGGCAGGGGAGAGGCTTGGACGAAGGGGTGTGGACAGATGGGGGATGAGGGAGCCATCCCAAGCCCTGCACACCCGCCCCGCAGGACGGCCCCACTGCGTGCAGCCCGCAGGACGGCCAGCATGGGGATGGGGCTAGTCACCAGCACCACCCCATATGCAGCACTCAGCTCTCAGGAGCACCACAAAAATTGGGGCAATTTGGTGTCACAGATGCCAGGGTGCCCTGCAGGGCTGCAGATTTGCCCATTGGCAGTGACGGCCTTGGGCACAGCCGGAGACAGGGGTCTAGCCACATTCTGTACAAGGGGGTGCTGGGAGCCACTGACCCAGCCCATAACCGCTGCCTATGACGGTCACCAACTCCAACCAGGGGGTGCACAGCTCCACCGGCCCCGCCAGATCCAGCACCCTGGAGCAAACCTGCCCGCCCCGCCCCGCCCCGCCCCGCAGGAGCCCCTGACACACACACACGGTCTCAGGCACTCACCCCGCTCTCTGTCCGCGCCTCCCTCTAGCCCCCGCCCCCGCGCAGGGCGCCTCGCGCATCTGCACAATATGCGCGCGACCGCACCACATCTGGGTCCCGGCTCGGAGCAGCCGCGGACCGCGCAGGGCTGGCGGAGGCGGAAAAGCGGCGGCAGCGGGGCCCCGACAAGCCCTGCTCCGCCCCTGGCTGCCGCGGTGCTGGGCGGGGCGGTGATTGACAGGCCAGAGGAGGAAGCGTTGCCGTCCGCTGCCGCAGGCCTGGGTGCGTACGGCGTGCACCTTGCCATGTAGCTTCTGCCACCTGGTGCAAGCGGCGACAGTGCCGCTGCTCCGTCTGCAGCCGGCCAGTGCAGGCCATGACACTGGTAGGAGGTGCAATCCAGTACAACCCCCCTCGCGCTGCTACAGCAGAGAGCAGACCATGCTAGGGTGGTAGCTGCAGTCCAGTACAACTCCCCCAGCCTCCCCTCCCCAGCTTCTGCTGCATGCACTGCACCTTCTGAGGTGGATACTGCTACCCTGCACGGTACATGATTCCCAGACCTCCCCTTCAGCTGTCTGCAGCGTAGTTCCCAGATGGGCATTTATCCACGTGCTCTCTGCCTCTGTCCCCGCAAAGCTGGGTGCAAACACGTAGGTTGCTCAAAAATGATGCCTGGACAGCTGAGCAAGAGGGGCTGATTTTTCAGTTATGTTTCGCACCCTCAGCTTTTGGCCAGTGGGAGCTGAAGGTGGCCATACCAGCAGCTGCAAGGTAAACAATCTAGTGGCTTGCCAGCAGCTAACCCTAGCAAGCCACATGTGGCTCATGGGACACAGGTTGCCCACTGCCTGGCTTAAGTGGACCAGAGAGCTTCTTTCTGTCTAATTAATCCACAGGCAGTAGCTACATCAACAGCAACAGTAAGCTGATGAAGCACTGCCTGTAGCAGAGGTTAGGTCAGTCTAACTACAGCAGTCAGGAATGTAGATTTTTCACACCTCTGACCAGCCTAGTTAAGAACATAAAAGCAGCCATGTGGGATCAGACCAGAGGTCCATCAAGCCCAGTATCCTGTCTTCTGGCAGTGGCCAATGCCAGTTGCCCCAGAGGGAATGAACAGAATAGGTAATCATCAAGTGATCAATTCCTTGTTGCCCATTTCCAGACTCTCGCAAACAGAGGCTAAGGACACCATCCATGCCCACCTGGTTAGTAGCACTGATGGACCTAGTTACATTGTTATAAGTCTGTAGCACAGACCTGGCTTAGATGTGGTGTCAGGTACCTACCTTAGGGCATCTACATTTGAAAAATTCACTTTAAAGATTTGCCCTAATTGTGACTCAGTTGGAGTCTATCACCATGAACTATGATTGCAACACAGTTCTCTTTTCCACAATCATGTGCTCACACCAGAAGATTTTGCTTCTGATGTATTAGCATTTAGATGCATCACAAGAAAAGAAGGGCTCTATTTTTCTTCATAGCATTCTGTCAAAGTTGCTGTTGCTGTTTTCTCGCCAATCTAAATGGCGAGTTTTTCTGTTCTGGGTTAGCAGCTATTATTAACTGAGTGTTAAACACTAAGGCCATGGCTACACTATAGTTACTATTTTGGGATAAATATATATCCCAAAATAGCAACTCCACAGCTAAACACCGAGTGCAGTATTCCTGTTCCAGTACCCTTCATTGTACAACGGATAGCAGAAACTTTGAAACAGCTGCTTATTTCAAATGTTGGTGCAGTGTGGATGGCACCAAGTTTGAAATACATTAACTTGAAATAACTTACACAGTTGCAAATTGCATAAGTTATTTCAAGTTACAGCTAAAGTATAGCCATAGCCTAATAGTGTGGTTGGCCTTGTACAAAACAGAGGAAGAAATAAGAGTCTGCCTCAAGGAATTTACAAGTGAAGACTCTCATCTTGCAAGTTGTTCCACAGATCCCTGAGCCCTTTAGTGCCGTACTGTAGTGGAGGTCTATGCAGCTGCACAGGACCCACTCACAAGCTGACATGCGGGTGTAGGGTCTACACAGACAGAACAACTCAGGCACAGGACACATCTGTATACTGATCTGTAGAAGCTCTGAAGCTTAAAACACAGTAAGTATTTGTATTGAGTGTGGTAGGTGTGCAACAGCTTTTTGATTGGTTAACACTATTCCCAGAACTGTGTTCTAAGGTGGACTAAGAGGAAAGGGGGTGAGAAAAGGTTAAAATATTGTGTGTCTTTCTGGCTATTATTGTGACCCCAAAATGCTTGCTACCAACTTTTCTAATGAGATCTAAAGACACAAGCAGAAAAATAAAAAATGAAACATTACAGGACCCCCATGCATGAAGAAGTCCTACTTGAGGTGAGTAAGGGATGGAGATTTAGTTTCGAAGTATCAGAGACATAAGACAAAAATGGAGAAACATGTAAGGCAGCAATAGGCAACCTAAGTCAGTGAGTGGGCCACAAGATTATTGTAACCAAGATAGATTCCCAGCATAGGGTACTTTTTCTAACTGCACCGGCGTATCTAGAATTTGTAGGAAGTGCCAACTGAACCACAGCAGCACTTTGATTGGATGCAGAAGGAGTGTGTGATTCTCACAGTCAATGCAAACAGCACACACCCCACTTCACATGTCCTTGCTTTGAGTGTGTGTCACTTTATTAATACTGATAGCACAAATATAAACGGATGGAAACCTGCGGAATTGTAGGCAACAGTAAACAAAAAGGCTCACGGGCCACACTTAAAACCCTGATGGGCTGCTTGTGTCCAGACACTGATGTAAAATACAGCAGAGCAAAAGAGTTAAAGGTAAAAGACTCACCACAGACTCCAAGCTACCCAGAAAGCCATCCATAAAATACAGGGAAATTCAGCAAAATAGTGACACTAATTAACAAAACAGCAAGACATGATGTTTACCTAGTTACTTTTTAATGTAAGTGCTAGCACATTCACACAGGCAATAGCCATTTATGAGCTGGGCCCATGCCTCCCTTTCCTCTCTAGTAACTCTTCTCAAGAGATTACCCACTGGCTCTGTAGATTGCTGATGCTCAGCATTAACTTGATAAGCATTACAAGATCTACCAGTGTCTCTGTGCCTGAGTTTTCCATCACTGACATGGGGATAATAGCACTATCCTACCTCACAGGGCTGCTGTGAGGATAAAGATTGTGAGCTGCTCATGTACTACAGTAATGGGGATCATACACATACCTAAGATGCATAACAAAAGTAGACAGTATCCTTTAAATATAGACTTTGGCCAAGTGCAATTGAAAAGGCAATGTGGCAGTTTCAGAAACTTCATCCAAAACATTTATTTAGTCTGTAGCTTCAAAGGGATTTTTTTTTCTTCTTACAACAGTAAAACAGTTGGATATGAAGAGAAACTTCCAGTGAGATCTATTACATTGTAAAAGCCTTCTCAAAGGAAGTAATCAAAGCCAAATTCTCATTTAAAACTAGACTGGACAAAGCACTGAAAGAGATACCGATGGCAGCAGTTGTGTAGCTTAGCCCTTTGGCGAAGATCTAAATGGATTCTAACAAGACTGTTCTTTCCCACAATTCTATAATTCTATAATAGATGCTGTCAGTACTTTCTAAAACTTCCAGCACTGACCTGAGTGAAATAGAAACTGCAGTTGTGAAGGGGAATCAAGAAATGTCCTAATTTTTAAGTATTTACACACTTGATGTTTAAAGCTTCCTGAGTGAAATCCTGGCTCCATTGACTTCAATCAGGATGAGCGGTCTCCCCCTGATATTTGTTTCAATCCTCGTTAGAGTCAACATGCTAGAGATATGCTTTTACTACTGATGGTGTAGAAGCACACAAATTCCACTAAGCATTTTTAATCCTTGCATTCATGCAAACCAATTGAATCATGCAGCTCAAATTTTCAAAATATTTCAGGGTCTAGGATCATTACCTCAGTGCCAGAACTGTGCTAGATCTGAGCAAAGTCCGTCCTGCAGATGAGATTGTTATGCTAAAGTTTTCATAAGGGCAGCATGGTGTCTTCTGGCTTCCGAGCCCATGGTTTGAGCAGGGTAGATTTGAATGCCGTGTGCCTTTGTAAGTGAAGGTTAAAAAAAAAACAAACCCTGCAGCTGCTTGCATGCTGGGACCATTGTGAACATCATTTCTAAAATGACCAGGCTTAAATTTCAGCTCACTGAGCATAAATGTGTGCCTTATCTTCTTTGCAAATGAGGCCTCCCTTATAATGGTCAGAAGAGGACTGCCCCACCCAGGGAAGTTTAGGGTATGAGGTGCCAGTTAAAAATAGCAGCCTTAATGAGATATTTTAAGACTCCTAGCTCTTGTTATGCTATCAATTTACAGCTGAGCCTGAAGAATCTACAGAGCAAGTGGAAGGTCTCTTGAGACATGTCAATTTGAGGAAAGTCAGAACTGGTTTCAGCATATAGATTAAATACATAATACAGTGTTCCACAGTAATGGTGCAAATCAGGACAGATTCCAGAAATGCTACAACTGTATTATGAATCAATGCTATAGGACCCTGTGGTACTTTTTTACAATATGGAGTTGTGTGTGGTAGTCTAGATTCTGGGCATAAGGACAAGAAATATATGGTTTGATAATAGGCAGAGGCTGTTATAGATGCCCAAGTCATACATCCGTGTGGTGGTGTTGTCTGCAGCTGATGAAAAGGATCAGAGAGGTAGCTGTGTTAGTCTGCAATGGCAAAAACAATGAGAAGTCCTGTGGCACCTTATATATTAACAGAATTTTTGGAGCATAAGCTTTCGTGGGCAAAGGCCCACTTCGTCAGATGCATGCATCATTGTTTTTGATGACAAGGAGATGCAGAGCTGGATATTAAGCATATTGATGACTTTGTCACCAATGGTATCACTACCTCTCCAGTGAGTTTCTATCTATTTTGAAAAGGAGAGAGGGCAACACAGATTCCTGCAGGAAGAGAAGCATTTGCCAATCACAAACCTCTGGAACCTGAGAAGCACGAACAATGCTGTCTTAGTACTGTGCCATCTCCTGCAAGGTCTCTTACATGCACATCAGCAACACCTTTCAACTAACAATAAATATCAAACGCAGCTGATGCATCAAAGAGTTTTCTCATTGAAATGGATGCCTTGCAGGACCAAGAAAGATTCCAGGTGACAGGCTCCTGTTTGCTGTGTTTGAGCAGCATACGTAAGCAGCCAGAGCAAGAAAGATGAACAGAGGTTCTTACATCAGCCTGGTAGAATTCACCACAGTCCATCTTGCACTGATTGATCTCAAAAAAGTCATAGTCACAGTCAGTGCATTTTTCTAAACACATACAACACTCCTGTGCAGGTGCACATAATCATCAAGAAGCAAAGAGCAGATCCCTGCTGAAGGGGACCCTTCTGGTTAAGTAGGGGGAGCTCCACCATTTGTCCATCAAGCTGAAATAAAACCCAAGGGTTAAGCAGAAAACTGCTCTATGTAAGGAAGTAAGTCAATTTCTCAGAGGATGGAGTACTAGCAGGGTAGACTGTACCAGCCACAATGGAAAACTGAAAACACAAACAGTTCCAGAGCGGATGCGGAAACTGATGAGTGGGTGGTTTCAGATGCCTTCAGGAAGCTTTGGAACTTCCCTCCAGTCTTTGCACCCTCTCTGATGCCTCTCATTTGGAGAGTAATAAAGTCATTTGGGATAGAGTCATGCTCACCATCAGCAAAGACAGACCTTGGGAGATGTAAGGACCTTTTCATTCTTCTGGAAGGTGTAAAGGAAGAGAGCCTGGGGAGGTGGCTGGATGAGCTGACAGAAAACCTAACTGGTTTCTGTCAGAATGTTGATAGAATTAACATTTTTAAAAATCTCCTTCCTCTGAAACATCAGGGATGGCCACAGCTGGAAATGGGGCATTGGATGAGGAGAGACATGGCTTTGACGGGGCACTGCACTTCTGTCTCAGGTGCTGGTGTGGCTGGGTCATGCTCACATACTCAGGGCTAACCGATTCCCATATGTGGGCTCGGAAGGGAATTTGCGCCCAGGTCAGAATGGCGCAAATGATTTAGGGGCTTCCCTCACCCAGCCCCTAAGTCACATGCCAGGATTATCTGTGTGTGTATCACAGTTATTTCCTGGGAAACCAATGTGCCACTAGATGGCAGTACAGTATAATGTGACATCTAGTCCCACTCCACTCTCACTAGAAAATACTGTATGCTAATTTACTGGAGAACTCATAGTCCTGGGATCCAAGGCTGGCATTTGTAGGTCAGTGGTTCAAATCTAACCCAGGTCAGCAGGGGCCAGAGGAATCCTTATGCTCTGACAGCTGCTCAGTGGCCCATGTGAAAACAAGTTTGTGGATTTCCATTTCTGTCCCATGGACAGGTGGCCATATGGTAATTGGTACTAATTTGCCCATTGCTAGCAGTATTTGCAGAGAAGCTAAACACTGAATCGGTCACAGAGACTGAATCCCCTTCTCACCTTTCTGGACAGTTCCACAAAGAAAAGGATTTATCTCTGTGCCAAAGATTTCCCTCTGTAAGGAGGCCAGAAAAAGAATGCCCTGTCTTTGTGCCTCCTGGGAGAAAACTACTACTTGAAATAACCTCATTCAGGACAGGAGCACAGAAGATAGCATGGGTGACATGTAGTCCTTGAATAGCTAACCACTAAGCTTCTATTTATTTAGTATAAGACTCAGATATTCTAGTGATGGGGCCATTTAAAACTTTTAAACACATTAATAATATGTGTTACTGACAGATCAACACAGCTGCCCAGACGGAGGTTATCCAAAGCAGATAATAAGCAGTCCAGTAGCACCGTAGAGACTAACACATTTATTAGGTCATGAACTTTTGTGGGTAAAACCCACTTCACCGGATGAAAGTAGAATGGAAAAACAATCTATAGTTTTTCTACTGTATTTTCATCTGAAGAAGTGGGTTTTACCCACAAAAGCTCATGACCTAATAAATTTGTTAGCTCTCAGGTGCCACTGGACTTCTTAGTATTTTTACAGTTACAGACTAACACAGCTACCCCTCTGAGACTTTTTATCCAAATCATTTAGTCCAGCCTTAGTGGCGACTTAACTTCAACAAAGAAAATGGATCTTAAACCCTTTTCTCATGCTGAGTCTTCTGACTTCAAAAGCTGGCAGGGGTTGTGGGGGGAAGAAGCGTCTTTTTGGATCCCTCACGTTGGAAGACATTTAGCTGGACATGTTGCCCACTCAGCTTTTTATAATCCTGTGTGGGGCTGAAGCAGCTGATCCTCACAGGACACCCCATGAAATAAGCCATGAGCCCAGCAAACATGTAACTCTGCAACCATTCAGATCTGCTTCTCACACACTTCCTTCCATTCAGATTGGGAAACCAAGTTGCCATGCAAATCCCTCTGGGCATCTGGGTGCCCCTCCAGTGCAGATTTGTCTTGCTGTTAATGGATCAGCCTGTTTTGGTAACTTACCTCCCAACCTGGTTTACTTGGAAAGTAAGGGTTTAAGGAACAGGGCTCTCTCCATGCATAACAAAGATCTTCCTCTCTCGGTCATATTTATGGAGGAGACAAGTGAGGTGTCTGAATCCAAGAAGCACTTCCCAGAAACCGTCCCAAACAACATCAGGCCACTTTCATTTTGTGACCTGACATTTCCGGATGCCAGTACTTCCACCCAACAGAAAATGCCCATCACAGCCTGTGCTGGAATTCATCTGCCTTGCACTAAAGCACCCATGTGGACTCCAGCTCTCGGTGTATGTCTCATTTAGCCACTTCCTTATTTTAATGAGAAACATTATCTCATATTCCCCCACAAGGGCTGATCATTCCCGATGCTGTCACAGACACACAAGGGCAGAGTGGAAATACACGCTCTGAATCGCTCTAGAGCAGGACTGCAAAGGAGATGGCATCTTGAGGGGGCTGCCTGTAGAGGTGAACCATTCCAGATGCCATCCTATTTATGGAAGGCAGGCTGCTCTCAGTACAACCCATAGACAAGACAAAAAGAGATCCCATTTGTCCCACATTGATATCTCTAAAAGAGAACTGGAAATGACCCCTTAGTGTCATTAAAATAACAACCGTGGATACAGGCACCCTTACTTGTCTCCTCCACAAACATGACTGAGAAAGGATGATCATCTAAAAACACACTGGCTACATCTGCACTAGGACACTACGTCGAAGTTGCCTATTTTGACTTAAGAACACCGAAATAGGCTACTTCGACGCATATCATCTACACATCCTCAAGGGCTGGTGCCATCGACATTCAATGTCGAAGTAGCAATGGAGAACGTCGAAAGGAGCTGCCCTGTAAGGAAACGTGGAGTGTCCACACATACAAGTGCTCCCCATCAAAATAAGGGGCCAGCAAAGTCCCGAGCTGCTCCCTTAAAGGGCCCCTCCCAGACACACTCGGCCTGCACAGCACGAGATCCACAGAGCCGACAACCGGTTGCAGACCCTGTGCATGCAGCATGGACCCCCAGCTGCAGCAGCAGCAGCCAGAAGCCCTGGGCTAAGGGCTGCTGCACACGGCAACCATAGAGCCCCGCAGGGGCTGGACAGAGCATCTCTCAACCCCTCAGCCGATGGCCGCCATGGAGGACCCCGCTATTTCGACGTAGCAGGACGCGGATAGTCTACACACTCCCTATTTCGATGTTGAACATCGAAGTAGGGCGCTATTCCCATCTTTGGATAGGAATAGCAATTTCAATGTCTCACCGCCTAACATCGATTTCGACATCAAAAAAGCTCATGGCATGTGTAGACGCGACATATACTATTTCGACGTTGTGCCAGCTACTTCGAAGTAGCCGGCTAGTGTAGACACACCCAGAGGGGCAAAAGCTAAACCCTCAGACCTCACCAACTCTACATGTGAGATTCAGATCCCATTCTGAAATTTCAGCTAAAGCTCATCTCTAGAATATGGCTATTCTTAATCAATCCATGCAAAGATCATGGGAGAGCAATGACCTCATTATGTCTATTAGGATTTTCACCACTGAGCTGAGCAATCTCATCCAGCATCCCCAACAGCTGATGTTTCAGAGTAAAGGAGAGAAAAGTGCATAAAACTCCTAGCCATAGATAGGAGAAAGTGTGTTTAGCTTTTATCCAGCACGCGTTTAGCATTCCATTCAGCTCAGAGATACAGCTAGCCCATTGGTGTCCTTAAGCAGGAATATTTGTGGGGGAGGGGCTCCCACTACAAAACATACTGAAAAAGTTCATGGCGGTTCCTTTGAGCTGCTTGGGGCCCAAAAGCAATTGCATAGTCTACTTATGCCTAAGGCTGGCAATGAGTCAGCTCACCTGACTGATGAATTAAAATTCCCCTCTGACCCCAAAGGCTGGATATGGCATTTTTTGTGGTGCATACGGTCTCAGGTGTTATTCCTAGACATCCTTAACTGGGTGTCACACAGTGGGGAGAGAAAAGGAGGCTAGCAGCCCTGGCTCAGCCTTTCCTGGGCTTCCAGAGGGCTCAGATTTTGTAGTAATTTCATCTCAGAAAGCAGAACAAGTACAAAGAGCCAACCCAGTGGGGCCCAGCCTGGCAGGGCTCAAGGCACCATGCTGCTGGCAGGGCCTGGCCGATAGACGGGGGCCCAAGGTGGCATGCTGACAGCAGGACCCAGCCAATGGGCAGTGGATGCTGTATTCAGTAGGAGTGCAGGGCCCAAGGCAAACCACCTTGCTTGCCTTACCCTAAGATCGGCCTGCAAATACAGTCTAAATTGCCCTGCTATGCAATGGTGTGCAGTGCTGACTGGGTAAAGACAGAATAAATACACAGTCATGATAATCATGTGTTTTGTAGCAGATTTATAAGCTATTGAAAGGGCTTTAGGAAAGGGTAGAGGGACTTTCTTTCTGGCACAAAACAGTTTCAAAGATGGTCAAAGATAGTATTTCTGCTGTTCAGTCCAGTCTGAGAATGAGTTCTCTACTAAGAATTAATAGGACAATGCTTCTGTAGATTTCTACTGCTTCTTTTCTGCACTTGCTAAAATGCTGTAGATTTCTACTGCTTCTTTTCTGCACTTGTTAAAATTCTAAGGCACTCAGGTCCATGGTATGCTGGGCATCATTAAATACATTTAGAAACACATCACTGTCCCGAAGGAAAAGGAACAATACTTCCAACCCTCTACTCCCACAGATGAATGCTTCATACTTAAGAGGAATCAGCTCTAGATGGTTTATTCCCTTGGGCACATATGTATTAAAGTGATTTTATTAAGTGACTCAGAAAATGATTGTTTTGAAGTGTCTTTCCAATTTGTCAGGATATTTCCTCAGGCACCTATTATATCCTTGGATTTTGCTAGTCTATGTCCTGCATCTTTGCGTTTAATTTCTTCGTCTTTTTAGTGTTATAAATACATGAATTGTTCCAAAGAACACCAGTTCTACCTTGATCAGGGATCTGACAATGGTGTGAACATGTATTTCACAATCTGTAGTTTTGTGGAAAAAATAGACACGTCAAATTTATTTTTGAATGATCACAGACAAGACAGCAAAAGTATCTGACTGGACTGCATGATTCAGAGATTTGATTCTAAGAGAAAGAGCATTTCATCTCCATGTTCCCAGTGCTAATTTACTCAGTTCCATAATAGCTGCGGCACAGACATTACTGTGTCTGATGCAAGTTTAAAGGCCGGTGCAATGAATTAATTGTTGGTCTCCGTGCAGGTCCGAGCAGACAGGTGTCCACCTCCCAGAACCCACCATCATCGCTGACCTGGCACTAGCCAACGGTTGCAGCAGAGTGGCCTAGTCTTGTCTGCATCACAGAGTCTAAGTGTGGATGGAGCAGTTAGCACAAAGAGGCTTTCAAAAATGATACATCTTATAGTTTTTATTGTACGGCAGGTAAAAGATGTATTGCCGTATAAGCTTTCATGGTCAAAGACCCACTTTGTCAGATGCATCTGACGAAGTGGGTCTTTGACCATGAAAGCTTGTGCTGTAATAACTCTGTTAGTCTATAGGGTGCCACAGAACTTTCACAGATACAGACTAACACAGCTATGCCTCTGATACATGGCAGTTGAAGACATTCAGTGCCAGGGAGTGTGTGTATGTCACATTTGCAAAATCGACTTCTAAAATTGCAGGTTCAGTTTTGCACACCTACATTTTCAGATATCTAAAAGGTCCTTTTCGTGCATGCAAATTGCATGTGAGTGCACATGCGTGCCCTTTCAGATGTGACTCGCTGCATTTGTGGCCACGCTCAGACTCCTGGAAGGTGTGGAGCTCGTCTCAGTCCTTTGAACTTCAAAGTCAGCACCTCACAGAATTTGGCTCTGAAACAGAGACGATCACCTCTCAGGGTATGAACTCTTATTGACTGATTTCAGGCTGCTTCAGAAGAGAATTACAAAGCCCTCCAACTACTCAAGCACCATAATCGACATCACCAGCAATCATCTCATGTCAGAAGGGAGTCTGTGTCCTTAGCTCCATGAACTGGCAGAGCGGGTAGCACTGGGGGGAAGAGGAACTCCATACATTGGCATGGATCTGGTTGCTCTGACTTCTGAACAAGTGGTATGGAGGTGCACAGCCACTGATTCAGCTGAGGGCAGCTGTGGAGCCTGTGCTTCGAGTTAACTACTCCACCCCCTGGCCACATGTGCAAGGGTACGGATTTCAGTTTTCTTATAGTTCACCCACCGGAAATACTGTGGACAAGTGAGCAGGGCAATGCCATTTAGCATATGAATAATAGTAATAGCCTATGCTTCTGTAGCATCTGGTATCCAGGGATCCCCAAGCAACTGACGGGATCTCCAAGCAGATCAATTAATGGTGGGATGGCATTTTGGAAAAAAATCAAAGGCAACATAAATGTGTGTTACTGTTACTTTTAGAGAAGGACAGAGTATGGATCCTGATCCAAACTTTCTCAAAGTTCAATGTTGTTCACATCCAGAGGCTTAATTTCCCCACATCAGTTATTATTAACATTAACTAGCTATTAAGTATCCGCTAACTAGTTAATCCTCTTAAACCTCTGTGACAAAGATTGGAGTTGCCATGACCTTGTTACACATAGAGCAACTGAGGTTCAGAGAAGCTAAGCGACTTGACTGCAGTTAAACGCTCATCAGTGGTACAACTGGAAACAGAATCCAAGAGTCCTCTGACCACAGTTCTTCTCTAACCACTCAATGCAGCACTCTCTCCCACTGTTTCAATGCATTCCCTTTTCTGAAGTATCTGCCCTCTTTAGAGTCCACTCATGCAAACCATTGCTCATGTAGCTCAGCACGCCAAGGTCTTTCCATGAATAAGAGTTTGAAGAGCAGGACCCTTATTTTGAACACCTAAACTGTAGGCAGCTCTTCAAATTCTGTTTCGTGATCTTCACACTCTCTTTTCCCATCCGCAAAGCGCAAACTCCTCGTGTTGACTCTCCCAGACATGCAGAGAGGTCAGGGAGTAAAGACAGAAACAAATGCTCAATGCACAAAGCAGATCCATTCCTTGGCCTCATTGGCCTCCCCAGAGCTTGGATAACAATTAGAGCAATTATCTAACTGGGAAGCGCAAGACAGCGCCTGCTCCACAGCTCAACCGCCAGGTTTCACACACTTGGCTCAGGAGGTTTACAGCCAAGTGTTGCTGTTCAGTTGCTTAGTTTCCGCTGGGACCTCGCCAGGTTTTCTGAAGAGAGATGTATTTATTTACAACTGGCTTGTGAGCTGGAAAACTGGTTTCTATCTTTAATGGGAAGCACCTTCTGCAGATTAATACCAGCAATGTCTTCTTTGAGGACTGCTGTGTTCTTATCCCACTTCAGGCAAGGGGCTGGAGTAGATGACCTCCCGAGGTCCCTTCCAGCCCTAGAATTCTATGATTCCATGATTATGTGAACATGTGCCACTACCCTTTTCAGCCTTTCAAGGCCTCATAATTCTCCAGAGCTCAGATCTGCGAATGTATTTGCTATTTGTAATTCTTTTCTCTTCAAAAACCTCGGGCTAAGAATTAAAAGCCACCTGCAGCACAGAAAGAGAGGAATTTTTAAAGACATTGGAAAACTTGTGTAGGATTTGTGGGGAGATTTTTTTTCATGCTGAGAAACAATCCTTTAAATAAATACAGGTTGGCCCCTCCTGTTCCAGCACCCTCGGGACCAGATTGGTCCCAAGGGAGTTTGCTGGACCAGGGGAGGTCAAACTTCCAGGATTGGGGTGGGGAGGCACCAGACTCCTTGCTGGGCTCCCCATAGGGTTCCCCTATGGCTGCTGCTAGTCCCGCTGTCTCTGCTGGCCCCACTGATGCCTGCTTCGTGGCCTCGGCTGGCTGCCGCTGCTGCCAGACCCTCCACTGGTGGCCCCAGGGGTTCCACTGCCCCAGTGGCCCCACTGGCTATGTTGACTCCACCCTGCTGTTGCCAACCCTCCAGACCCTGTTGCCGCAAGTCTCAATGGCCCCATGGGCTCTGTTGTCCCCAGCCCGCAGGACCATCTCTCAGCTGGTGGCAAGCTCTGCCATTACAGCTGTCTCATCCAGGTGCCCTGTGGTCTAAAAGCACCTGTGGACCTGCAGGAGAAGTTGCTGGACCAGAGTGTCCTGGACCAGAGAGGCACAAGCTGCACTGCACACTACTTTGGCAGACATGACCATTGTCACAGGCTAAATCAGGGCACAGCCACATTCCTGCTTGAAGGGGAGACCTCCAAGAAACCTCACAATTCTGCAGCAAGAGGTGATTCACTATTACTGAAATCAGTACTGGGCCAATATCAGGGTGCTGTGGTGTGGCTCCCCAATACTGGAGCTTTGGCCCATTACACCTGGATGAAATGTAAACCCACAGCACATTTAGTAAAGGTAGCATCCTCCATACTCCATCCTAGGTTGTTACATTTACATACTTACTTTTACACTGCCAGTCCAAATGCATGCAGGCTCTTTTCTCACTTTCTGTCCTAGCTAAACTCTTGAGTAATGTTGCAGGACATAGCTGTCGTACCTTTTTATTGTAGCGGCAGGTCCCTCAGGGATGAATGACATAATTCTTGTCTATTCTTTCCAGACTACCCTTTTAGGCTTGTTGTTAGCATAACTTAATGGTTGGAAAAAAGGCATTTGGATCCTTTGATGAAAGGTGCTACAGATATATAGACAATTAATTAGACCTCATTACACCCGTGTTAGTTGTGTTGTATTATCCTTATATACTATGTAAGGAAACTGCAGTACAAAGTGGTTTAACAGCTGGGCTAAGGCTGTATGGATCAGTGCTCAGCATCCCAGCTCTCCAGCTGTGCCCACTGAACTTACGATTCCTAGAACACCTCACGTCTGGTCCCGTCTTTCTAATAACAGCAGTAAAGATATACATAAGATCGTTAGGGCTGGAGGTGTGTCTTTGTATATATGAATACATCTTGCAGCATAATGGGGCCTGATTTTGATTTCACGACCTGAATGTTATTACAATATCAACATGAAACAACAGTAAAGCGACATGACAATATTACCATAGACAACCATTGCGCAAGGAAATCCTGCAATTGTGTTTGCAACCCTAACAAAGGTGAGGAGAATGCGTTCTTGTCTGCATGCAGTTACTCAGTGAGTACATGCAAATGCTCAGACTGTATATGCAACAGGTACATATGTAGGATTTGGAAGTGCACTGTGGATGCCAGCCTTTGAGGAACCTAGCCTAACCATCACATTGATTAGCAGGGCACCATACAAATATGCACATAAATTCAGTTTGTACCAAATCACCCTAACATGGTCACAGATTTTGAAAAAAAGTGAGTATTCTGGTTTTACTGATTTTAACACAAATTTTGCAAATACCAGGACTCTGCAGAGCCACTACACCCTCAGATGTCCCTACAGTGCACCTCTGCAGAGGAGAGGAACTGCTAGCTGGCGAATGCTGTTTGGAGGGCAAGTGAGATGGGCCAGGACCTGGGTGATAGCCCACATTTGTTTTCCCTACCAAACTGAGCCTGCTGCTGATTCTTCAGCATGGCCCTCTCTGCTTCCCTGTATAGTGAGGGAGTGAGACAGGTCCTGAAAGCTGAGTCTGCTTGACTTCTGTAGTGGAAGTCCACAGGGAATAGAAGCCTCCCCTTGCCTGCCTGATACTACTGGGAACCCCTCCCTTTCCACCTTCTGTTGCCCATAAATTCTGGGCATTCCTTAGGCCCCCCAACCCCTACCGTCTGTGCCCCATGAATACCTGGCATCTGCCAGGGCCTGCCCCTCACCAGCTTAACACCCATGAGTATCAAGGACCCCTCACCATGCCTATTGTTCACAGTTAGCAACGTTCTCTCTAATTTTTTCCCATTATGTGTGGAATAAACTTTGTTATGTGCACCAAGACATTTGCAGCTGTGCACCACCAGTAGAAACACATGCTGCTGGCTGGAGGTACTGTGGGCATTCTGTATCTGCTGGGCAGCACCTGCATCTCTTCTGGGTGGCTGCCAAGTACTCAGCTTACAGGGAACACTGCCTGTGAGTACCAGACACCACTCTTTCCCCTCTCCTGACTCCTCTGAGTACCAAGAACCTCTCACCCCATCTAGCCATTCATTTTAGGGGTTTCAAAACACTATTTTCGCCCCTTTTTAATTATTTTTAAAAATAAAAACAGATATATTCCCAGGAAGTTAAAGTAAAAGCCAAGAACATAAAGCCAAAGGCCGTACATATCCATCACCTGCTCAGGCTTTTTAGAAACCTGCACATGGAATATTAAACACACCACTAATGTTTCTTGCACCACAGGCCGTAAACAGAGCTTCGGTTTCTACTGCTGGCAATGACTGGTTTATATTATCTGCAAGGCAGCCAGCTGAGGAACAATGAGGATCTGTAGCTTGTAGGACATGAGACCTGCTGAGGGGGCTAATTCAAACTCCTTTCTGAAACTCCACAACCTGCCCAGAGAGAGAGAGGCATTGACACACGTATGTCCTTGTGCAGCAGCATGGTCTAGTGCAGGGGTGGCCAGTCCATGGCTGTTGAGCCGTATGTGGCTCTTTGAGGCATTAAATGCAGCTCCTCCTCGGAGCCCCATGCTGGGCGTGCTGTCCATTGATCGGCGTGCACTTCCCAGTGGAGGAGAGAAGCATGTGGCAGCAACCGATGTGTTGGCTCCGGTGAGTTGCAGCATTGAGTTAGAGTGGGGGCTGTGGGGGTTGCCTGGCTCTGGAGGAGGGGTGGGGGATTGGGTTAGAGAGGGGGGTGGGGGTGCCTGGCTCTAGGGGAGGGGTAGGACATTGAGTCACATATATATTTATTTTTATCTAATCTATCAACCTAGATAAAAATAAATATATAATACATGGCTCTTTGCACTCTGTCTGTGGCTCTTCATCCCTAACTGATTGACCACCGCGGGTCTGATGGTTCAGACGTGAACCATGGAGGCAAGAGAGGAAGGGTTTACATTCTTCTCAGCCACAGAATTGCTGTGTACCTTTGGATAATATTTAGACTTTTGGACCAGACTTTCAAGGCTATGTAGATCTTTAAAAATGCAGCTGGGTACCTGGTAAGATTTTCCCAAGGGGCCCAAGCAGTTAAATCCTGTCAGAAACTATCTGCACCTTTAGGCACCTTGGCCCTTTGTGCCTCGTTTTCCCCCATCTGTAAACCCTGAATAACTAAAATTAACCACCCAGCATGGGCTACTGTATATTTTAATTTGGGGAGGTTTGTAAAGCACCTTGAGACACTTCCCCAAAGGTGCTATAGAGGTGCGTGTTCCATTTGTCGCATCTTTCTGCCACAAATAGGATACACAATAGATTTGGTGTCTTTAGGAGAGATCTATTTATGTATCTGTGTGCTAAGGAAGAAAAACCCAAAGTCCTCAGACTGATAGGAAAAGCATGCTTCTAACTGGGTAGCTGCACAGGTGGGCTAATGTGGGGGAAAATATGCTTTTTTTTAAAAAAAAAAGGACAGCAATGCAATACAATAACACAAAAGAAAGAAATTCTTGTGAATTAAACTGATTCCTTGATCTGGAAATGCTGACCTGGCAGCAAGCAGTTAGGCATAACAAGAACCATAATAGGCATGAAACTCTCGTGCTTTCTATATTTGTAATGGTCTGGCCTGTTTAGAGGAAGCTGCATTAGCAGCCATATATTATGCCTTGCGCTCTGCTCTCTGATAACAAGCATAAAAGTAGGGTTAAGAACTTACCAAAGTTGTTTTTGGAGTGTATATGAGGGGCTGGGGGAGGCCAATAGTTTAACTAGCTTTTAAAGAATTTGTGCCCTCATAGGAAACTCTGGCCATGAATTCTTATTGAAATAGCTCCAATCTTATCCATCTATAATCCTGAGTGACTGTTCCATTAACTGGATGCCAGATCCTGAACCTAAAGCCCCAACGTAGGCCCATCCAACTGTAAGAAGGATCTATCCTATGCAGGGACAACTGGTGCCTGGGGGGGAAGGAGGTGTGGGAGCACAGAGGGACGGTCGAGTCGCCTGTGATCCTACAGTTTCAGCCAGTACCAATGGAGAATTCTTTCAGAATTTTCAGGATCAGTCCGTACCAAAGAGCTTAGAGGAGAGAACTGGCCATGGGCAGCTTTTCTCAATTGGCACAGCAGCACCACAATAGCTCAGCTTTGGCAAAAATCCATCCAATCTACTTGGAAGATTTAAATGATTTTCAAAATCTTTAAACATTTCTGCAGCAAGCAAACATTTTAAAACCAAAACTAAATACTTTTCCCTGACTTCCCACAATTAAAACCTCCCGAGTATTAGATGGTCTAAACTGTCTTGGATAGTTTAGCTGCTCGATACATGGCCATTACCGACTCCCGAATGTGTGGGCAGTAAGCCTCCTCCCACTGCTCTCTGATCATTCTTTGAGAGCCTCTGGTGTGTTTAGTTGATCATTAATGTATTAGATTAATTATCTGTATTAAACTGCAAAATAGCATGAAATATACGTGAAATTGGCTAGTTAATAATAATTAGATGGGTAAATACTGACTCATTATGAACCAGTCATCTCTTTAAATGAGCAGACATGACAAGGCAGGTCCTTAGCCTTTTACTAATGCGATGAAGTTTAGTTAAACAGAATATTTAGGTATCTTAAATCAAAACTAAACCCATAATGCCCCGTGGAGGAAATCTGTGGATTAAAGCATTGTCTACCACCCCTTCTCACTTTCACATCCCCCCAATGCTCTTCTTTAGCCCCAGACCCTTCTCTGGAGTGTGCTCAGAGCTGAAACAGCTGTCAGTGTTTACCTTTTAAACATGGGTTTTGCAGAAGATAGACACATTGACACAACAAGGCCAGGCCTGCCGATGGTGGTGGGCAAAGGGGGCAGTTGCACCGGGGTCCGCCATTTTCAAGGGGCCTGGAGCTAAGGCCGCAACAGCCCTGCTCTGGTGCTCCACACGCTCTGAGGCAACGGGGCGGGGAAGGGGGGTAGCACCATGGTCTCAGCAGCGCTAAGAGGTGACTGCCCTAGGCCCTGCCTTGGCCTGTCCCTTCTGGGGCTGTGGCGCCGAGTCGAGGGGTGAGTGTGAAAGACAGTGTGTTGGTGTGAATGAAAGTGACACGCACACACACACATTGTGAGACTGACAGGGGTGTGCACGGCCCCTTTCAGCATGGCAAGCCTGGTCAGACATAGCAGCTGCTGCCAGCAAGCTCCCTCCATCCCACGCCCTGTCATGTGTCCCCTCTCCCCCATAGAGATGGGTTACAGGGGGAGGGGAGAGGGACATCCTGAAGTCCGTGCCCCACCTTCTCTGGCTTCCCCACACTGCACAGCAAGCAGGAGGCTCCTTGGGGGTTGGAGCAGCTCAGTAATGGGGGGAGGGGCAGCTGAAGTGCTGGTACCCGACATCCTTCCAGCCAAGCCAGTCAGGATCACTTGTCAAAGGCTCCAAGATCTACCCGTAGACTCCGATCTGCTTCTTGGTGGTCACTGATCTGAGGCAATCTGCAGGTGCAAAAGAAACCGTGTTAAACTCTCAGCTCTCACTGGGTGGGAAAACACTTGCCTTTTGTGACTGCATGCATAGAATACAATTAAATGTGGACGCTAAGTACAAAAGCCTTCAGTGCGTCTTGGACGTATATTAAAAACTGCCTTAAATTCTAGGGTCTCCAGACAGCCTATGAGATGAGTAACTGAAAGTGACCTACTCCCCTAACCCACACACCTGCCTTCAGGGTATTCTACTGCCCATCTCTGCAGAGCCCTCTGAAACATTCCCAGATTTTCCAGACCAAAAATCCAAGTCCAAAACACCCTTATTTGAGGGAAAGTGGGGATCTGGCTCCCATGTCCTACCTCCAGCCCATCTGTAGGAACATCCAACCTAGCAGATTTCAGAAATGCTCCAGGCTGTCTCTATGCTGCATCACTAATGAGTGTGAGATGAGACACTTTAAAGTGTTGAGTTAATGAAGTTGCGATCAGTGCTATTGGATTAAAGGCTAATGGCATTTTATCGCACGTTAATTACATATTAAATGTAATACAGGATGAAGCCAAAAGAATCAGAGGTTTAGTTTTAAGAAACTTTACTATCTGTATTATCTAGGCATCCTGCGTTGTGGGAACTGGACTGGAGGTCTCGTGAGACCTTGGCTCACATGGTGGATTGCTGAGGCTTACTGACTCGCAGACAACTTGAAAACAGTTTTACAGTATTTCAATGGACCTGAACCAACCTTCTTGATCCAAATTCTCCAGGGCTAAGAAGGAATTCAGATGTGTATCTGTATCCAGATCCAAGTTTTGTAGCTGATTCCTACCTTTATAGTGGGCTATACCTGTAATTGCAATAGCTTGGCACATCAGAAGGGATAAGCACCTTGCAATCTATCTATTAAAGCCTTGTGTATGGGAGGTAAATTTTCACCTCTTCCTATGTGAGCAATGCTTACAGTTCAAGTATTGGATGGGTCTCCAGCCCTGGCAGCTGTCTCTAGTACTGTGTTGGTTTGATCTGCTCAGAGCCAGTTTAGATGGCAGAGTGATAAAAATGTCTGTGGTCCCTGACAACAAGTCTACAGTTGGATTTTAGAGGTAGCCATCCTCTGGAAAACAGCTGCTTTTAATGTTTCTCATGATGGACACCCAAAATCACTGGTCACTTTTGAAAATCTCAGCTAGGAGCTTTTGCATTGCAACTCAGTTGAGCAGATCACACAGAAGAGGAGGGATGGAGATAGCCATAAACAAAGCAAACCATTCCCTGGTGTGGGGTAATAATTCGCAGTGAGTTCACAGCTGTCAATAGGGCAGCTAGCAGAAACCCAAAATCCCAAGTTTATACAAACTCACTGCTCAGAGGAGTGAGATCACATTATGTGCACTCCCAGGTGGTTCCACCAGCTCCCCATGCACTTCATGATCAGGTGCACAGTACACAGCTTAAGGGTGCCAGAAAGGGGCTGATGACACATCACAGGTATTTCTCCTTCTCTCTATTCCCCTGCCTGTGCCTTCTTCTCAGTTAGCACATGCTTCCTCCCTGTCCCCCATTACTGGTGTGAAAGCCTTCTGTGCAGCACCTGCTGTCCAGAGCTGCTTTGCTAAGACTATTTCCAGCATCCACACCCTCCTGAGCGAGGCAGGCAAGATTTGAACCAAAACAAAGAACCCGATCCCCCTTTTCCAGCTGCAAAGATAGCCTCTGATACCTGCTTTCCACTCAGTTTCACAGAAATGTTTCATCTCCTGTGTGTATATTTAATTTTAGAAGCCAAACTTTCTCCAGGGGTCATCCAGTAATAAAGTACAATAAACGATAAACACTTTGAGGGCCAGCTCCTCAGCTCATGTAAATTAGCACAGCTCCACAGACTTAGCTGGAGATACAACAATGTACACCAGTGAAGGTTCTGTCCCAAATTTCTAAAGCCATACTTGTAATTTCCCTGCATATTCCTTACACAAGAATTCTTCCAATTAAAGTCAATGGAAGTTTTGCTTGAATAGTGACTGGAGTAAAAATAGAGTAAGACTATCAGGCTTTGACACACAGTCTTCAACACATACCCACACAGTAATCCTCATGCCGCATGATATGCTTTGACTTTTCATCTGCCACAAAAATGTTAACTATGCCACCCAGTACATTCCATAACAGAACAATATTTATATTTGATCGCTGGGATGGTTTAACTCCATAAGTTACATAAGACAGTCATTCCCCAAACAGTAATGGAAACTTGACCACGCTTGCCATGGTTTATTTTTGCACCGCACATTCTTTGGCAGATACTTATGGGAAACAATATGGCAGAGGAATGGCATCAGACTTCCCTTGAGTGAGAGCCAGGACAGCAGCCCAGCAGAACAGCACAGCACATTCCCTCTTTTTTGGGAACTTCTGCAACGCTTGTGACTCATCTCGCCCCTTTATGCACCCAGAAAGATTCTAGCCTTAGGAAAAAAGCCTTGATAATAAAGCAGCACAGCACCATTAATAAGAATTGCCTCGGCAGCTATCTCCACTCCATTCACAAGCTAAAAAACCTGTAGTAGCCACACTGTCACCCAAATAAGGAATGGATTTTATTTAAACTCCCATGTGCAGACTTCCCTACCTCATAGGTATGCACTTACTTCACTGGGGACAGCACCTCTACAGAAACAGAGCATAATCTAAAGTGGTGTTTCTTAAACTGTGTTGGTCAGAACACTGGTGTTCCAGGAACAACTCAGGTATGCTGTGAGCATTTGGAAAAATACACTGAGGGTGTCTATTTTCTGTATTTAAAACCAGATATCATGCTACTTCTTCACTGCTGTGAAACCTGATTAAATTACTGTACTTCAGTTTGTTTTTGCTGTATATGTTGCTGGATTTTTTTGTTTTTGGTCTGACAACAATTTTTTAAGAACATTTTCCTAGGTGTTCTGCATAAGAAATATTGTTGTTGTGTGTTCCGTGATCTCAAAAAGTTTAAGAAACACTGATCTAGAGCAGTGGTTTTCAAACTTTTTTTTTTCCACAGACCACTTGAAAATTGTTGAGGGTATAAACGGACCATTTAATGATTTCTCCAAACATTGCTGGGACTGTTAGCTAAGTATTGTAAAATGCTTTGAACAAAAATTTCTGGATTAAAAGAAAACCCGTTTAATAATAGCTGCTTTTTTGTTCTGCAAATAAAAGTGACTCGTAACTCATATTGTAATATCGGTAGGGGTCTGTCCCCAACCACAGTGGCCACAAAGGCTGGGAAGGAGAGCTGTCTCCCCCTGGCAGCTGCAGCCCTGGAGCAGGGGAAAGTCACCTCTTTCTCTGATCACTGCAGTGCTACAGGCCCATATTCCCCAACCGCCACTGCCTTATCTAACCCCACTGTCCCCTCCCACCTACCGCCTAATCTTACAGCCCACCACCTCACCTTACATATGGAGAGGACCCAGGGTCCAGGCAGGTAATTAGTGGAGCCATGCCTGCAAGCCACTAATTAAGCAGGCAGCCCTTCGTTTTCGCCTGTGCGGCTGCCCAGGTGTACATCTTACAGGAAATATCTGCTGACTACCTGAATGGAGTTTGTGGACAACTGTGGTGAACCTCTGATGTACAGGAACAAGCAGTGAGCTGGGAAGCCAACTCACACTCTCTGCTAGTGAGTCATTATGTAGCCTTGGTTAGTCACTTCATCTCTGCGCTAGTTTCGCTAGCTACAGAATCAGGAGACTGATATTTACCTAGCATCTCCAGGTGCCTTGTAAGGATTAGGTAATGTTTATACAGCACCTTGAATATGTACAGTAATGCTCAGTATTATTGTCATTACACAGCTTCTTTAGGTCTACCTTAAGGGGCACCCTACACAAGTTATGTAGAGAACAGACTAAGCTGCAAAATTTGGATCTGCATCTGAATTTCCTCCAAATTCAAGGCTGTTTGGTCCAGGGGTTAGGTCCAGTCTCTCCCAGATATCAGGCCCAACAGTTCAGGCTTGTTTGGATCCACGTTTTGTATTGAAGCTCAGTACTAATAGATCCTGCAGACAATATTGGCTTTTCCTCGCTCACCTCGTTTTAGGATATTTTTCATCACTGGGTAGCCTCCCTGGGGAAGCTGAGTACAAAGAAATCAGTGAACTTGGACAATATCCATTCGGAACCCTTTGGCAATGCATAAACGAAGAGCTCAGTCCTGAAAGGTACTGCCTTGCCTGTACGGTGCTGAGTGTGGTTAACTCCAACTGAAGCCAAGAGAAGTTGAAGATGTTGAGCTGTAGGCTTGGACTCAACGTACCAGGACACTAAACAGCCACTGTCGTGTTCTGATCCCATTCCTGCATGGTGCAGAATGCACTTCAACAAAACTTGGGGGTGCTCAGCAACTTGGAACCAGGAACCTGGCCAGGCCCGAGCCACATGGAGCTCTCTGCCTACAATCGTTCTTTCCAGATTTGATCCTGTAGATCAAGGGTTGGCAAGGGACGTCATAGGCATCTGGTATATAAATTGTTGTGAGCTGGATTGGGTGCAGGAGGGAATGCATTAGCTCAGGTATTCTCAAACATCATCCTACTGCAACCTGCTTCTGATAACAAAGGTTACTACATGATCCCAGGAAGAGAGACTGAGCTTGACCCTGCCCTGGGCTCACTGCCTCAGATGGGTAGCCATAGTGGAAGGGCTTCAGTCCCAAGATGGGCTTAAAGCCTAAGTTCCTGCTAAATTGCCTGGCTTCAAAGCTTTCGATTAAGCCCTGCACAGGGCCTTGGGGCTGCAGCAGGGAGAGATGCCTGTAGCCTGCTAACTTACAGAGCACGTTAGTTTAATTAAAGCTTATGCCTTTGTATACTTATTAATCCCATAAATCTTATGCCTAAATTGTAGTCTAGTCAATCTAGGCCAAAGATAAGCTTACTTTATCTGTTCACTTTCACAGTAGCTGCAAGTGACCTGCAGAGGAGCCTGCAAGGAGGGGCTTTTTGCCAAGGGATTTTTCTTCTTTTTTCCTTTTTTGTCTTATCTATTTCTCTGTTTATGGTAAATGTAATGTCAAATTAGTGCACTGACCAATATCTATATGTTGGTGTCAAATTCCCATCTTATTTTGAGCTCAAACGTCCCTCCCCTCCACACACACACAACAATTGCCAGCAAGGTGTAATGGTCATCACCCTAGACTCAAAAGGTGTGGGCAAAGAACATATAATATGACTTTTGTGGTGCTTTCCTGACCTCTGCTTGGAATCTGCCCACTGGGACTGGCATCGTACCTGGTGTATAGGTGTGGGGTTGAAAAGAGAGACCCTAAATTAATTTAATCAATCAGACCTGGCTGCCCCAGAATTCCTGAAGGAAGGGATGCCTCATTTGGCATCAAGGATATTTAAGCACAGTGATGCAAAATGGCCTATATAATACCACCTATGGTGAAGGGGCAGTTCTGACATCCAAAGGGCTCATGTGCTCGAGTACATTCATTTATCTCGATCTTGCGACCAACGTTTCTCAATCTTTAAAGTCTCTCCTCTCTACACATACTTACTACCGTCAGACCTCCCCTCTCTGGCTGTGGACTGGAGTGGTCTCATCTCCATGAACTCTGAGGGAGTAGTGAGTATTGCATTTTCTCGCTTAGGGCAAGTATAAACAGTAAGTGCAGATAGTTAAGCAGGCTGTATTAGCATAGATCATCAGGCTAATTTTGTTTGTAATCAGATAGCTGCTCTGTAACTCAACACCATTCAGTCTGTATCTGTTGTATCTGAGTGTTTACTTCTTCAGCACCATCCTGCTGCTAAAAATAAATAAACCATAAGTGCTACTAAACAGTGCTGCCTAAGTAGTCACTGGGAATTTTGAGAACCACCTCAAATCCAGTGTGTGTCTTGCTCTGGACTAGAGTTGACTGAGGGAAAGGTGTAAAACTTTAAATGAGATTAGTGAGCCCACCCACACTAATAATCCCATCGTCAGTCCCTCTGGTTAACATGCCTCTCCCCAAATCCCAAAGCTGCTGCAGCTGGTGAGGGGGGTGCCCCTCCCTGCCAGACCCAGCAGGGAGCTGCTGCAGACAGGGGAGAGGGCACCCTTCCTCTTGTCCCCAGGGGAGCTGCAACCCTCTGTCCCAGCGCTGGGCTCCTCAACTCCAGCTCCACGCTAGAGCCTGCACCCCCAGCTGGAGCCCTTACACTCCTGCACCCCGACCCTCTGCCCCAACCCTGAGCTCCTTAGCTCCACCCCAGCTGCATGGATGTTGTTATGTGCACCAATATGAAGGCGATGTGTCACCAGGCTTCAGCTCAGTCCCAGACAGCAGAGCTTGGGCTTGTGCCCTGCACCCCAGCAACTTTAATACCAGCCCCAGTGACCCATTAAAGTGGGACCACAACTCACTTTGGAGACCTGACCCAGAGTCTGGAAACTGCTGCAATAGTGGGAGACTGAGCCCTCCGGCAATCACATGCATCATTTTTGCACTGTGGCCAGAAAGACTGGAACAGATCCTACCCAAGGACTTTGTCACTTTAAGATATATGATGAACCTTCATGTGTGTCACATTCATGCATGCCTCAGCCTGGTAGCAGAGCAAGAAGAAGTGGTGCCGGAGATGAGATTAACGTCACAGCCGTGTTCCCTCTAATGTTTTCCATCCGTAGGCATGTGTGGATGTGCACCACCAATAGAAACACAAGCTGCCTGCTGTGAGTGGCTGGGGGCCCTCTGCTAATCAGCTGGGTGACACCTGAATCTCTCCTGGGCAGCTGGCAAGGCTCAGCTTACAGGGAACACTGCTTCACAGCCCTCCACCCATCAAGAGGAGCAGAGGGGTCAGAACCAGGCCGTATAAAGAAGACTGGCCAAATCAGAACTAATCCCGCATGTGCCAGGGGCCCCACATTCCTGAGGCTCTTTTCCTAGGAGTCAGAAGCAGAGCATGTTACTGCCATTTACCAGTGGGTAAGTGCGGTTTGTGCTCTGCTGTTTTTGCCTCTTTAGTTGCTCTTTCTGCCATTACAGTGGGATCTCAGGGACTTAACCCTGACTTGTATTGTTTTACAAACAGCTACCCCCGCTGTTCTTGCAGAGAATGGCAGGGGTGAAAACACTCTATAGGTGAGTTTGGTAGCTCTGCAGGGATGGGAAGGAGAAAAAAAAGGGACTGAAATATAGTCATTTTTCTCAACTGCTTGTCCCAGCTGAACGTCTTGTTCCCTTTTCTCTTGCTACCATTTAATCCAGGCTTTTTGCCAGGGATCAAAGAGGGCTGTGAAAAAGACTGCTCCTGTGTGTACCCAAATGCTTTTGCAAAGCCCTTGCCTTCCAAATTCAACATCCTCCTGCACTTCTGCTTTCAGGCCATCAATAGGGTCTTATGGGTGTTATCAAGTGCTAAGAAATCCTTTACTGCTGTCAGAAGCTACAATAAGGCTCACTGCTTCACTAGCTCTTGCCTTTATCCAGAGCACACACTTCACTTAGTTGTCTGGCTTCTCCGAGGTCAGCTGTAGATTCCCTTCCTCCCTGACTTGCTGGAGTCTAATGTCCTTCCCAAACTCATGCTGCTTTCTAAGTAGTTCTTGTTTCCTCTTCCAAGTCAAGCTGTCCAACCCTCTCCCCGTCCAGCATTTCCCCCCCGCCCCCCCGGCTTCTTTTCTCTCTTCCCTCTCAGTTGTTTCCTCAAGTTTCTCTAATCCCATGGACAGCTCCCTGCAAAGGCCTTGGCTCTCTGCTTCCCAAAGATAACTAGGTTACCTAGATGCCAGTGTACAGAGTGAATTCTAAGGTAACAGATGTTACAGTGGGGCTGCTCAGTGATCCAGTGGCTCACTGCTGAGTCACTTGCTCTGTTACCTGTGTGTTGGAAAATAAGGGTCTGAAGTTCAGAAATGCACATGTACCAAACGACTGAGAGGATTGCATCTCTAATGTGTGTACACAAAGTGAAGAGAAAACTGGGCATTGGCGCAGGACAGCTTACAGGTCAGTGCCTAATTCCATGCACAAACTGGGCAGGTGGAGCCAGAGTTTCGATCACTGTGAAGAGGCACAGGACCAGTGGACCACCAGCAATACTGCAGTGGAGCTAGGCCAACTTACTCCAGCTAAGGATCTTTCAAAATTTTCCTGCATTGGAAAATTATGTCCTTAATATATTTTGAATAAATAATGATGTCCTAAGAAATACCTTGACAGGTTATAGTTCATACTCTTAGATATCCATCCAGACATGATGATTGGGAGCTAAGGGACTATTAATGTTCTAGCAGGTCAACAGTCCTGACCCCAGAAAGCAATTGGCCGACTAGTGATGGGCTGAGAGGAAGCTACATCACTCCATGACCTTCACTCTTTAGGCCTGGACTTGTACTATGCACAGCAGTGCTGACACCAGTAGAGATGCACACAATGTACAGCAGGACAGGGCTTGGTCCAGGAGCCTCTGTGGAAGGCAAAAGGTAGATACCCATATTGAAATTATGTCAGGGAACTGGGTTTAGTGCCTCAGCACCATCAGGATTTGACTGTCTCTGCAAAGCTCAGCCTCAGTTAGAGAGCAGTACAGAGCAGGAACTATTTTCCTTCAGGATTACCTCAGAGCTCTGGGGCAGCAGGTTCAGAGTGGATTCTGCATCAGCCTTTGAGAGCATGTACAATGCATTCCCCATCTCTAACCAGTGCCTGATTAGCTGATTAGCCATGTCCTTGCTGTCACCTCCGTGCCAAGGTGGGACCTCCTTAAAGGAGGCTAAATGACATTAGTCTTGTGTCATCAAGCACAGAAGTTCTACAGGGGCCTTGTGTATGTGCATGGATGGGTGCAGAGAAGGAAGCCTTCTTACTCCCTTTTGGCCATTATAGGAACCGAACAATTTGGCCTGCAGTGTCAGCAACTGCGTATTGCTTATCCTGCAAAGCAACAGACATGGCCCAGTAACAAAAAGAGTAAATAACAGCCCATGAGCAAGAGGCTGTTTTGGAAGCCATTCCTTCTCTCTGTCTCCCTAGGAAATGTGATGCCCTCCAAAGACCATAAAACTTATTGGTGTTAATTCCCAGATTTAGCAAGGAATGGGAGGTTCATATTTCTAATCATTCAACCAGGTTTTATTTTTCGGAGTAATTCAGTCTTTCCGCATAGCCATCCTGGAGAGAATCCACAGTGATTCAGCCAGAAGCCCCTGCATCTTTCCCCTCGGTTCCCCCCAACCCACTCTCCAATTCTCCCTCTTGAAATTAAACCTCTTGGCAGTGCAACTCCAGCTCCTATCCCTATTTTCTTCTGTTGCAGGACTCTTTTGAAAACCCTGGATTTGCCACTATTAGGGATTAGCCTGTACATAGCTGTCCCAGCACAGAGCAGCGAGAACATCATGTTATTTTCATTCTTTTGGCGGCTGTGTTCTCTCACAGCCCCACACTGCTTATGGCTTCCACCCCACGTATTCTCCTGTCCGTTGCCATGGTGCAGCTGCTGGTTTGTCATTAATATTGTGGGTAACTTCAGATCCTTGACCTCAGGGCTTTCAGTGCTTTTCATGGTATATTTTCCTCTTGATTGAGTTGCTCTGCATTCCCAAGCAAAGTTAAAACAAAAATAAAATGCGGCTGCTTTTGAATGGGGAAATCTGTTCCACAAAGAAACAGAACGGCAAAGGCTGAAGAGCACCAAAGAACAGCATGAAGGGAACAGCCATCCTCTGCAGGCTCACAGGCTATGGGATGTAGTTAGAGTTGTGTGCCCTGTGCAAATTAATCCATTGTCCCAAAGGAGTTTTCAGGAGCTCAATACCTGTCCCGATTTTTACTCTTCAATATTAACGTTCTGCACTTGTATCAAAGGATCTCAAAAACTCTACAACTATTAATCCATTAAGCTTCACAACATGCTTGAGAGATAGGTAAGGCATTAAAATTCCCATTTTATGGATGGTAGAACTGAGGCACAGAAATGAAAACATGTGCCCACCCAAATGATATATGGAAGTTCTCTTCTTCCAAGAGGTACGTTCAGTTGTGACTCTCACGTACACATTGGAGGAGTGGTCTGGGAGGCTTATATACTGAAGGCTAGCTCCTGTAAAAGTTGCGTGCACCATTTGAACATTTCGGACTGTGTGTCTTGCCCAAAAGGATTACTAGCAGAAATGCACTTCCAAGGTCAAATTCTGTCCCTTTTTACTCATGGGTGAAGGGCAGGGATCAGACCTGCAAAATTGTTATTCAAGCTGATAATGTGCCTGGCAGAAAGGACCCAGCACATCTCTCATATATGACAGTGAGTATGCAGCTTCAGCAGCTATGTGTAATCTCAGAAAATATAGATGTTTCTTTGAGATGGGAAATAGACTACATCATTTTTAGTCACTTGTCCAAACAAAACTGCCCTTCAATGATCAAAAAGGTTTTCACAGATTTATTCAGTTAAAGATACTCCGTTTGCATGGGGTTTCCCTGAAAAATATATGAATTCAAGTTGAAAAAGCCTAAATTGCTGCATTCCTGAACATCAACCCTTCCTATCTTGTCGAGGGACAGTGTACATGGTGGTGTGCTGCCTAAAAACCTGAGGGAACAGCAGCATTTCTTGACCAGGAGGAAAGACTTGCATAATAATACCTAAAAGATGATAGTGCATCTATTTGAGGCAAGAAGCTTTAGAAGCCTCAGATACAATCAGAGCCTACATTTGTCATAGTCCCTCAGTCCATGAAGAAGCCTGTTTCCACACTCATATGCCTTGGGCAGGCTAACAGTTACACCAAGATGATACCAACTGCCACCTGGTTATTTCTGAATCAATAAATAAAGAAAGAGCAGCTCATGAAGAGCAAGGTTCAGGTTTTGAGTTCATTCACTCCTGATTTTAGCACAGGAATGGGGGGCAGTGGGGAAAGGAGAGTCACCTCTTTGTTTTTGGAGCCCTCAGTGCCCTGTTTAGTGCCTGTCAGCAGTTAGAGCAACCTTAGGGTTACTCTAAACTCCACTTGGTTTGTCAAGGTTTCCTTAGGGGCTCTGGAAGGCAGAGAAAAGATATAGTCTTGTGCCATCTGGCTCACTCCTGCAATGCTGGGACCACTCTGGTTTTTCTTCTGGAGCCTCCTTATACAAGGAGAACTCACCAGGGGCCATTCCCACCTTGTACGTTACCAGATCAGCAGAAGAGGCCACAGTGCTACTGAGAAAGACCCCCTCTGGTTTGCTCATTCACCACCTCTGCCATCCACCTGGTTCAGTGCGATGGGTGGTACTAACCCCATCTGTATGTCTGTCCATCTACAACAACTGTAGGGGCAGCTCATTGCTTATTTTTACCTTTTTAAAACAAAAATGGCTCCACCGGGTGACCCCTTATTGAGATGTGAAAGAAGTTTCCTTTTCATTTTACCCATGCTAAACAATGTGGAAATTTCAAGGTCATGGGCCAGGGCCTCAGCCTCCACGTTAAGTTAACTGGCTTTTTGGGGGGGGGATCTCCTGTATTGAAGGACTTCCCCAATGGCAAACAGCCATTATAATGGCTCCTGCAGTACCCCCATACCAGCTCCTGGCATAGTGGGGGGAAAGTTTGTGGGAGAAAGGAAATACAGCTGAGACATACTTACAATGCAATAATCCCTGCAACAGCTTACTGGGGACAAGGCCAGGCTGAAATAATTTACAGCAGCTCTGAAGTCACCCTAATTTGTGCTAGGAAGCCAAGCAGCGTAGATCAACCAGAGAAGCAGAGGAATTCAGAGGTGGCTGAGGTGCATAATTTGTCCCCTTTTGTTGTTGTCCTGTCATGCACAAAGCAAAAGACCTGGCACCATATTTTCAAAAGGCAACTCTAACCTGGTTTCCAGCGTAGCACCCATAATTTTGCACCTTAACATCTGCAAGCACAGATGAGAATAAGACACTATGTACCCGATTTGCAGGCACACCTAAGGAGTCAGACATCTGCATGCCATCATTCACATTCAGGCCAATGTTTCCCCCTAATCTTTTCCATCCAGATGCAGAATAATTTTTTCCATGTGCATTACATATAGACACAAGAACCTAGCTGTGGCCTCTCTGCTAATCAGCTGGGCAGTATTTCAATCTCTCCTGAGCAGTTGCACAAGCATGCAGTTTACAGGGTACACTGATCCAGGGTCAATGACAAGAAAGCAAAGGGCCAAAATCATCTCTGTGGAAATTACTCTGAAGTCAGTGGAGTTACACTAGGAGTTAATCTGGTGCTCTGGAAGCCTAGTTATACCACCATATTGACCTGATGGGCCGGGCTGTTCATAGGTAGTAGATGTTCATGGAACACCAGTTTCATGAAAATGTCTTTATACCTGCCAGGTTTATGTGTGGCCATTACAATAGTAGCTAGTGCCTCTACACATGTGCAGACAGGAATTTAAGCTTTGCCTGATTTATAAATTGTATAAGTTTTGGCTATTCCCTCTTCTTCCTCTTTCAGAGTCAGGTATGGATTTTAATTGGGCAATCCTGCACTTATTGTGAAGAAAATGGGATTAAGGAGCTTCAGAATAGAATGTTTCACTTGGGAACAGTTCATTATCCAGTTGTTCTCCCTTGCGGAGAATATGACACTGGAATGGAAATAGTTTAGCCATTTTATAAACTGACATTAGTCAAAGTAAACAGCAGGCACTGAATGGAGTCCAGCAGCAGCGTTGCATGCTTTGTGTATTTGCAAATTGACAATACAATGATTACTTTACTGGCAATAGGCCAATTTTATTGGCACCTCTAGGAGCTGTGTAACAGCGCTGAAGAGGATCTGATTATTTCTCTACAGAAGCCAGGGCCTATTTATACCATATGCAGTCAATTCACAGGGACATCAGCAACAGCATATCTAATGGCTAAAGCATGGAGTTAGAAACCAGGATTGCTGGTTCCCCTGTAAGTTCGAACACAGATTTTCTGTCTGATCCTGGCCAATTTGCTAAAGCCTCAGTTTCTAAGTATCAGCTAATTTTGGCTCTCAAGAACAACTAGAATCTGATTTTCCAAGGTGCTGAGCAGCTGCAGGGCTCTATAGGAACTGTGGGTATTTAGCCTCTCTGAAAAGTCACTCCCTCGATGTCTCAAATTGGGTACTCAAATTTAGTGGACCCTTAAATATTTGGGCATTTGTCTCTGTGTACCAATTCCTCACATGTAAAGTTACTCAGAGGGATATATGGCGTCATGTGCCATCAATGCCCTTCTGCCATGTACAATGGACAGACTGGTCAGTTTCTGTGCCAAAGGATGAATGAACATAAATCTGACATCAGGAACTGGAATACACATAACCCTAGGAGGGAACACTTTAACCTCCCTGGACAGTCAACAAAGGATCCCAAAGTGCCATTGTCCCACAAAAAGATTTTACCACAAGGTTACAGAGGAAGACATCTGAATAGGAATTCATTTGCAAGTTTGACACATTTAACCTGAGGCTTAACGGAGATCTCAATTATTTTACACATTACAAGGGCTATTTGCCACCTTTGATATTCGCAGGAATGGCGCCCATCCCACTTAACTCAATTTACTCCTTCCACAGGTCTTATTGATGATAAGTGACTCCCTCGGCTTTTTTTTCTTCTTCTCCTACTGCCTTCCCTCCATACCCGCCCCACTATATAAACCCTGGATTCTTATTATCTGCTCCAAATCTGATTAAGTGGGTTTTACCCACGAAAGCTCGTTGCCTAATAAATAAAATTGTTTGTTTTTAAGTTTCTGCAGGACTGCATGTAAAACGACAGTACTAAACATACTCTCCTACCTCACAGAGAGGCCGGCTGGCCTTACAAATGTCTGTAAAGAGACTTCAGATCTTCTGTTGCAAGGGGCTATAGAAATGCACAGCCTCACAACAAAGTGATATAACACGTTGTGTAAAGGAGCAGTTATGTAGCAGGATGGGATGTTTTCACAAGCTGTTTTTAAATGATATCCTAACAAGACATCTTCCTCACAAATGTATGTAAAATAATGGCTGGCACTGAAAGCAGAACCTCACACTGTAGCTAATGCAAGGTGAATCTTTTACAGTGAAATGCCAAACCATGTATAATGTGCAAATATGGGAAACGAAAACAGATGAGTCTTGCACAAAACTGTTTTTGGGCCCTGTGAATGGTAACTCAAAGCTCAAAGAAAGCATTCTTGCTGCTCCTGGAGAGGGACAATTATTCAACCCTGTTTTATGGTTTCCTTCTAGTTTTACTGAAAAATCAGTGACAGGTGGTCATATGGTATGTCTGGGTTGAATAAAGCCTGGAAACCCTTTGCCATACCTGTGCACAATATACGGAGCTTACTGAAACGCGTCTGATTCACTTTGAATTGTGTAACTGAATCTGCAAGAGAAACTCAAGTGTTGTATAACCATGAAAAGTCAATACACAGGGGAAAAATCCCTGCAAAACATTCAGCAATTCTAGTTACAGCAAAATATAGCAGTATATCTGGAAATGAACAAACTAGCTAAAGTCATCATTTAAAACATGTGCTACATGTAGGTTGGCTACAGGGAAGAAGGTTTAGTGCTTAAGGCAAAGGGTTAGGAATCAGCAGATTTGAATTCTTATTTTGACTCTGTGTGATCTAATTTTGATTTCTTGTATGATCTCGAACAAATCATTTATCTATGCGCCTCAGTTCCCCATTTTTATAAGGGACATAAACTGGCTCCCTTGACTTAACTATTGGATTGAAAGGCAGGGACCATCTCTTCCTATGTGTCTCTACAGCTCTCAGCTATGGGGTCTCCACCTCAGTTAGTGCCTCTAAGATCCATTGCAATACAAATAATCTAAATGTTTACTGTACATGCCAGAAGAGAGCACAGTAAGAAAAGATTTGACCGAAGCAAAAAAACCCACAATTAAATGCATAATGCAAACTGATTGGACCTTTCTTCTTACTCTGCCCCACATTATAAAAACAAAGAGAGCCTTGATGAAAGTGAAAGGTACAGGCTGAACTTCTTCAATCCAGCACCCTCAGGACCTGACTAGTGCCGGACAAGAGAACTGCCAACATTGCCCAGCAGTATTGCCAACACTTCCACTTGCATATCTTATTTTGAGTTTAGGGTGACGTGTAGACATAGCCTTGGAGTTCTGCAGGCTCCTCTCTCCAAGGGCCTTCACTTTCTAGACTGCAAGAGGTGCAGAATGCTGCTCTCTGCATTCTGACCCATCTAAAGGGGCGCGACAGCTTCAGTTCCATCCTTAACCCTCTCAGCCACATCCCTGTTCCTTTTGGGAACCACTTCCAAGTTGTCATCGGGGCCTTTACGTGTTTGATAAGTTTTAGCCTCTAGGCCTCATCTCTCTTTACTCTATTCCTCCGATTCTCTATGGTTGCCTGCACCCAACTTCTCACACTCACTACATAAAACCTCCACTTTGCTGGTAGAAGCAGCTCCTTGCTGCCATTTCCATTGTTTGGAACAGCTTTCCTGTATATGGCACCTTTCTCTATTATTAGTAGTGCTGTCAAAAATTACCTTGACTTTACTACTTGCATTAGGGTAACACATAGAGGCCCAAACCAAGACTGAGACCCCATTGGGCTAAGCACCATACAGAGAGTCAACACAGCACCTGGAAATGTAGATGTGGATGCGCTCACTCTGACTGAGCTAGTGTGCTAAAAAAAGCCATGTAGCTACGGCAGCAGGAGCAGCAGCTCAGGCTAGCTACCCGACTACAATCCTATCTGAGATCCTAGGCATGTTTGCGGGTACTTAGCCTCCACCATCACCTATGTTGCTGTGGCTACACAATTTTTACCATGTTAGCATGTATACATCTATTCAAGTGGTATGTTACATCTCCAGCTGCAATACAGAGGTACCCATAGTAAGAGATGGGCTCCTCCACAAATACACATGGTGGTAGATAGAAGCATTACAATCCTAATTTTACAAATGGGGAACAGAAGCATGCAGAAATTAAATGATTGGCTGAAGGGCATGCAGGAAAGTCTGTGGCAGAGGCTGGAACTGAATCTATAGCGTCAGGGTCTCAGGCTACTGGCTTGATTGCAAGGCTATCCTGCCTCTTAAGAAAGAAAAATGTCTTAGCCTGTGCCTCTTAATTTCCCTTTCATTTCATTAACTGGTCTATGACTAGCCAAATATGGTCAATGTACTTTAACCATAGTTTTCTGTAATTACCATCATATATTCTCTGCTGCCTGCCGACCGATTCTGGAAAGAGCTTTGTATGAAAGTTATTATATACAGTCATTCTGTGCTGTTTTTGAGTCTAATGAAAGCTGGAATTCCCATGAGGAGGAATTAATTTGAATGCTCCATATCTCAGTTACTCTAATCCAAACTGCCCAAATCCTGTGCAAAAATAAAAGTCCTTTTCCAGTGGAAATATCTCCATAGGATCACTTCCCTGTGCATCTATGGCAAGGGCATGCTGTGAGTTGAAACAATTCTAAACCATACGCTGCTAGAATCCTACTAGTTGATGCTAGTGTTCCGAGTCTCTTTAAGTGTTTTAAATTGCTCAGAAAATATAATGCCAGAACTGAGCCAACTGACAGTGTTTCCAGGGGACTGATTGCATTCACAAATCTTGTAATCTTTTTATGTTCATTCTGAGAATACTACACAAAAGGCAATCAGAACTTGGCCAGCAAATTAAATGCTTATTCAAAGATTAATTCACATCATCTGTACTCCATTAGATGTTCTCTTTTGCCAGGGAATATAATGCAATATCTTCAGGGGGGAATAATTCCTGCTATTGCCAAAGGCTTGCAATTTACTGGCTCTTGCCGCACTGACACAGGAATCACAAGACTACGGGTACCTCTAAATCAGATATTGTGGCAACATACGCAATGGGACATATGGAGTAAATCTGTTTCCTTCTAGTGTTAGAAGAGTATCGATGAACAGTCTGCAATGCAGCCAAAGGCAGGCAATCCCACCTATCATTGAAACATATCCCCCATTGTGCTGTGAAAGGAATAGGATTTGTTTAAAGGAAAATAACAGGATTTTTCATTTGAAACGTCCGAGATATGGCTCTGGTGGTTAGTGAAAAATGGATCTCAGTTTTTGGGGGGCCCTCTTGCAACACCTCACAGGGGCTTGGTTTTCCAAGTGCAGATGGCTGGGAACTTTCTCCAAAACCAGCTTCTCTCCGGTGGGCATCAAACAAAGAGGCTCCCAGCATCTGAAATTGCATCTGAAAATCCTGGTCGTAGTTCCCACAGGGATCACAGTTTATAATTGTTCTAGGGGGATGTCTACACAGCCCACAGCAGGGATTCTCAGCGCCTGGGCCGAGCGACTCAGACTCATAGTGCTAAAAGCAATAGTGTCCATGTTGTGGCTCAGGCTGGAGTGCAGGACCCAAAGCTTAGGGAAAGAGGTGGGTTTCAGAGCCCAAAATGCAGGGTCTTCACAGCTATTCTTAGTGCCATAGCACGAGCCCTGCAAGCCTAGGTCTGTTGACCGAGGCTCTAAGACCCACTGTATAAGGCTGCTATTCATTGTGTGACATATCCTATGTCTACCCTGCCTTCTTCTACATTTCAGGCTGTTATTGTGCCTTTGCTTAAAGTAGAGAACAAGTAACAATTAAGCCTAGAACTCTTAACCTGCCTGATAGCTGGAAAGGACCTATTGGGTTAAGACCATGAAATGAGATGTTCACTGCTCCTCCACATTGTACATGTAAGAATTACCATGCAGAGTTCCATCAAGTTTTGTTCACTAGCCAGGTGAAATAGGACTGTTGCTAATTACAGCCTAGAGCATCAATGGGATGTTGGTGATACACAACTGTGCATCCTACGTCCTGGTTGTGGAGGCCTTGCCAGATTGCTCCTTATCACTAGATGGAGTCTCAGGCAAAACAGGAGTGTTGATGTTGTGAGAAGGTCAGCCTAGGACAGGGGGGAGCAAAAAACAGCCCACATCCAGCCTGCCAAATGGCTGGATCCAGCCCACCATTGTTCCCCAGCCCAGTGAGAGCCTCGGGCAGGCTCCCTGCCCACTGTGCCCCTAACGTGCCACTCAAAGCAGCCAGCCATAGGAGCCATATGCCTTCTGTGTGCTGTACGCCCCTGCGGGGAGGGCTTCATGCACTGCCCCTGCCCTCACCACCCAACTTCCATCCCAGACCCTGCACCTCCTCTATTAATATCAAGGAAGAGCACAGCCCTTGAGCATTCACCAAATTCTTGAAGTGGCCTCTATCAACAAAGATTGCCCATCCTTAGCCTAAAAGCTCTTTCTCCCTTCATGTCTCTGATGATTGGGAGAACCCAGGTAAGAATCCAAGCCGCACTTTTAACACACTCCTTCCCATACAGAGTCCCATGTTGGATGTGGCCCAAAAGCTTTTCCAGTCATCGTTTGCACAGACCATCTGCTTCTCTATTCCACAGCACCCCTGACACACATGCCCCCAGGACCGCAAGCCTTGGTTCCTGTTATCCACGCTGGGTGGATGTACTCCTCCCAATGGCCAGCTTGCTCAGAAGAAAGCAGGGCATGTACTCCCTGGTTTAAGCATTCGGAGTGACATGGCACCCTTGGGATCAGAGCAAGGGACGAGAGGGAGCAGTGCAATTTCTCCTCCTTTCTCTGGTGCAGGGATGGCATGCAGCCTCGCAGCACTTCATCTTCCTTGCTAGGTGCAGTGAGAGCCCTTTGACTCCGGTGTCACTTTAGCTTACCACCAGATTACACCCGTCTTTCCATCAGTAACCCACAAAGCAACAGGCAGACTTTCAGATGGCACTGCTGGGTTTTTAGACTGCCTGCTAGTTGCACACCATTTTGCTTTCCTCACCCTTCCAGCCTTTCAGGATTTATCAAATCAAGTAAGGTGGAGGTGATCTAGGCAGGCTGGAGAGATCCTTGCACCTCCTGTAGAACAGTCTGGGTCACTTTTCTGTACCAGACTCTGAGCGATGTCCCATCTCTGGAAGCATCCATGGAAATATCATCTGGCTGCAAGGGTTCCTCTCCGTCACACAGGACAAACAGCTGAAGAGATGTAGGTTGAGGGGAGTACAGTGTCCCAGGTTTGATTAGATTTGTCTTGATAACAGACCACATGCTCTGCTCAGGTAGCTCATGTAGCTTGCCTAAAGTGATTCTTTTTAGTTTAATTTTAATGACTGGCTCACCAGGTAATCTAGACTCTATGTTGTCTGCATTAAAATATAGTTAATATATTATTAATTCAAATCAGTAATTTCCTCCAAGGTCCAGATCCAATGCCCACTGAAGTCAATGGGAATCTTTCTGTTGACTCTGATGGGTGTCAGAACAGATCCCAATGGTACATGGCTCCATGTGAAAGTCACAGTGCTACAGGTTTCAAAGTAGCTATTTGAAATGGGATTCCCTGAAAGGCAAAGCTAAGCAACAGTAGATTGTTTGTGCCCTGTAGGAGCTGTATAAGGTGCTGTGTAAGGTCTGTGATCCATAGTGCGGTTCTTAGATATGGAAGAAAAGATGAAAACTGTTCCCAGAGTAATATGGTGGAAAAACCTATGTTCTGCCTGACATTTAGAAAACTAATCCCGTCCCTCAGTACAAAATGCTGACTTCTCTAACAGCTACTCAGAACCATGGGGGAAATTCAAACTACCCTCTTTGATGCAATTTTATTTTTATTATTATTATGCCCCATAAATACCTTTTTTAAAAAAAAAAACAAACACTTACGCCCAAGCTCTTCCCTTCAGGAAATGTCAGCCAAGCATAACCCAGTGAAAAACGAACATTATGTTTGCCTTGGCTTGTCAGGCTTGTGATGCTTCCAGTGTGAGGGCAGAATGAAACAAAGACACCCAGGCAAATAACCTGGCTTAAAAATTGGGCACTCTCTAAAGCCAGTTTGTGTGTGCTGGGAACCAAACCTGTATTCTGGGCTTTGCCAAGTCTGGCACTTTTTCTTCACTTTCCCATGCCTATGTAAGCCACATTAATATATATTTTTGAGAAAGATATTTGAGATCTTCCCAAGTTTTGGGCTAAAATTCTTCTTCACCCTCTGGCCTACTATGTGCTGAAACAACTATTAGGAATTGCACTATAAAAGTTTCACAGACATCACCATCTTAGGGCTATTTGGTAGCTGGCACTGTAGCATCATCCAGACCCTGGTACTTTGTCACATGTGTATATGTTATTATGACATGCGATGAGCTACAACACAGAGACCTCCTTGAGACTCTCACCTGATGGTCTGACCCTACCACCAAGTCTGCCTTTTTCCATCCATAGGCTGGATACATTTTGTCATGTGCACCAGGGCATGTGCTGATGTGCACCACCAAAAGAAACACATGCTGCTGGGTGTGGAAGGCTATGGTAATTCTGGTCATCAGCTTGGTGCACCTGCATTATTCCTGGGTGCTTGCCCATGCACTCAGCTCACAGGGAATAATGCCCACCACCTTGTCCTGTTGAGCCAGGAGCTCTGGGCTCCCTCAGCAAAGACAGAGTTGGGGTAACAGGCTCCAACAGAGTAACACCAATACTGAGGACAGCTTAGCTCTGGGATGGTTCAATATAAAAGTTTTACACAGAGAAAAAAAATTAGTCACAGAAATGTGTCATGAGTACCAGGCCAGTAAATTCCTGAAGCAGCACTAATGGCTTTCACTAGAAGACCTAGATTAATAAGAAGGTTTACGCTATACATATAACTTCACATACCAGAAAGATACATGCACAGAAATAGAATATACATATGCAAGGCATTACAATGATAGGTTACATGCTCCATTTTTCATAAAGCATATTGGAGTTACACATATTCATATTCAAGAACATATTTATATAAAATATGGAGGCATGTGTCACATAACCTATCAGGGTGGTGAGTATACAAATTAGATCTGAACAACAGCACAGAATATTGAGAGACAGGAATAGTGGCTGGGAACAAACTTTATGGGACCAGGGGAAACTTGGCCACACCCATGACAAGTGGTTGTACAGCTAACTATAATCATGCCAGATTACAGATGTTGCCAGATGAGACAGGTTCAACCTGTACCAGGGAATGAGCATTCTCTTCTCAGGTGGGCTCTTAAGAAGCAATATTTATTTCCTGATCCCAGTCACATGATAGGGGGCATAGTTATCGAAGGTTAACACCTCAGTGGCATGGCAGAGCCCATGCCCACTCATTGCAGTGGCTACTCTTTTCAAAAAGAAAATGAAACAGGATCAAAAACTAATGCAGACCATTAATAATAACAAAGGCAAAATACAGTGCTGCCAGCTTTTGAGATTTTATCACTAGTCTGACAGTATTTGACGCATTTCTTAAAGCCCCAGACCCCAAAGTCAATGGACTTCATAAAAAAAACTCACCTTTCTTTTAAAAAAAGCTTCCAAAAAAACAGAGCTTCTATCCCTCATAGTTGAAGAGAAGAGCTTGACAAACATGGTACAACTATACACAAAAGATTAACAAAAGGGACATCCCTCCAAATTTATTTTTAATCTCTAGATTTTTAAGCAAATCTAATTATTTTGAGCATTGCCTCTGATTTTGGACACTGAACCTGATCTCATGATTTTGAACATTGACTCTGCCTTGTGATTTATTAACCTTGGTGTTGACCATACTGAGAACAGTGTACAATGGAGGAGGAGAAGATGGAAAACCAAAAACCTTTTAATAAAGATTATTCTATCTTCTTATTGAACAACTGTCAATAATCTCAGTCTGAATAGTGCTTTGATCAGATGTCCACTTAGTCTGAAAACATTGTTTTATGGAGTGGCCCATTCTGCCATTGAGGTGGATCTGCCACTTGGAACCTATAGTTACTCCACCTCATGTTTGTCTTTGTCAGTGGCTGGGTGGGTTTGTATAGATTTTTCCAGGACAGAGGCACTTTTGATGTCTAAAACCCTAGAAAACCTCATGGGTTTTCATTTCTGCTCTGTGGAACTGTCCCTCCCTTGGTAAAGATATAGGATCTCAATACGGATGATAGAGAAGCCAGCCACTTTCTGTTTGAACTCTTCACATTCTCTCCCACTTGCTGCGTTGGCATTCTTGGTGGAGCATTTCTTCTTTCCTGGTTTCCTGGTGTCCAGGTCATTTCTGACTCTTTCAGGTTTAATTATCTTGGGCTCATGAGGCTTGTTAGATATTGGCACGAAGGTTTTTGTCCCTCTGGCCATAAATCTCTGAAACACTGAGCTTAATGAGGCTTTGGGAGGGGCAAGCCAATGCTCTAACAATTCAACTATGGATCTCTTGGACATGCCAGAGCTTTTCATCATCAAATTATTTGCTATTTGTACTGACTTGTCTGTTAACCCATATGACTGCCTAATAAATGTTTTGGCAGGCTGGCAGGAATCTGACACTTATTTCCTGTCCCAAGTCACCTGACATGGGTCAAGGTCCCAAAAGACACACACAGCAGGGTAAGTGTCCACTGACTCCATTGGCTACGGTTGCACTGAGTAAATGTCTTGCAGAGTTTCTTGTGTTCCCCTTGATAAATCATGGGGCCTTCTGTTCCCATTCTGTCTTTTTACTCCACCTTGGACTCTAGCTGCTATTTTGAAATAACTATGGGTGTGTGTACACAACCCAACCACTATTTCAAAACCATTTTGAATAAATAAATAAATAATTTTGAAATAGCAGATGCCTTATTTTGAAATTGGTAAACCTCCTTGCAGATCTTCAACACAAATGTGAGGAGCGCGCTCTTATATGGATGTGAGACCTGACGTACTAAAAAGTTTTCAAACCACAAGCTACAGACATTCCTAAAGAGATGCCTGAGGCACACCCTTTGCATCAAATGGCAAGACTTGGTCACAAATGAGGAGTTTTGGAACAGAGCAGTATAAGAATTGCTTGACGTTCAAATCAAGAGGAGAAAGTGGGGATGGCTAGGCCACTCTCTCAGATAGCTATCAGCCAGCATAGTCCGTCAAGCCCTCAAATGGAAACCACAAGAAAAACACAAAAGGGGAAGGCCTCAGAGAATGTGGAGGTCTCCTGTGACTGAAGCACAACAACAGGAGTCAGCTGAAAGTTTTCTCCCACGATGGAGTGAAGTGGAAGGGGTTTGTAGATGATTTATGCTCCATTCGGCATACAAAGGTTAAGTAGTAATAGTGAACCTCATTGTATGAGGAATAGTGCCTATTTTGAAAGAGGTATTTTGAAATAGGGAATACAGCCTATTTTGAAATAAGCCCTAGTGCATCCAAGGGCTCTATTTCGAAATAGTATCTATTGTGTGTAGATGCTCTATTTTGAAGTAGCTGAGCATTTTGGCTATGTCTACACTAGCCCAAAATTTCGAAATGGCCATGCAAATGGCCATTTCGAAGTTTACTAATGAAGTGCTGAAATACATATTCAGCACCTCATTAGAATGCTAGCACCCGCGGCACTTTGAAATTGACACGGCTCGTCCAGGCGGGGCTCCTTTTCGAAAGGACCCTGGCAGCTTCAAAATCTCCTTATTCCTATCTGCTGTTAGGAATAAGGGGATTTGAAAGTTGCCAGGGTCCTTTCGAAAAGGAGCCCCATCTGGATGAGCCGCGCAGCAGAAAGCCGCATCAATTTCAAAGTGCTGCGGCTGCCGGCATTCTAATGAGGTTTTGAATATGTATTTCAGCGCTTCATTAGTAAACTTCGAAATGGCCATTTGCATGGCCATTTCAAAATTTTGGGCTAGTGTAGACATAGCCAAAATGCTCAGCTACTTCAAAATAGAGCATCTACACACAATAGATACTATTTCGAAATAGTAAACTTGGAAACGACCATTTGCATGGCCATGTTGAAGTTTTGGGCTAGTGTAGAGACGGGCTGTGTGTGTGGCTGTGCTATTTCAGAATAAGCTATTTTGGAATACCTCTTCTTGAATAGCTTATTCACGAATGCTGCTGCTATGTAGACATAGCCGAGGAAGCTAAGCAATAAGTTTACTTTGTTCTTCTAAAAAGCAATTATGACCTACTGAACATATAACTCCCAGGGGACTTTTAGTTTGATTGTGAGCCAAAAATGGTCTTTCCCTGTTAAGCCCAGGAATACATGTAAAATACTGCTCCACTTTCAAGAACAAAATCTGTTCCATGGGGTTTGGATCTGATGTAATCATGGGGTTTGGACTTCTGTTGCCATAAAAGAACCAGCTTCAGAAAGTAGCCAGTGGATGCTAGGGAAAGTCACTGAAAATGTATCAAAAGCGTAGGAGACAAAGGCTGAAGAGAATCAGCTTGGGAGTTTGGTAGTGTCAATATGAAGTCTGCAAGGGGAACGGAGACTTGCGCCAAGCACTCAGCTTATCTTCTACAAGCTCCAGTCCTTACTGCTAACACATGGAACAAGAGACTCTATGTTTACAGTGTGTGAGTGTTACAGGGTAGGGTTCAGGGAGGCACAGGAGGAGGAAGCCAATACAGGGACCAAAGTTTGATTCCACACTGCCTTTCCCTTTCACTGATGTCTGGGCAAAGAGGGTGTAAAATGTCCTTATTTTGATTTGCTAGCATTTGACACTCAAAATGCACAGGCATAAATAGGTTCCTTACCCCAGGTTTAAAATATCTTTTAAAAAATATTTCATTATTGTGTTGCTAAAGACTGTAACATCAAATCTCTAAAAAATTCTCCCCTTGGCTGCTGTTTGGCATAGGAGCACAAGATTAATAGTACCGTGTAGTGCTCCATAAATCCTAAGGACCATCCTTGGTAAAGTCCATAATTTCGGTTTATTGCAGGGCAAGGACTGAGGGTGGGCAGCCATGGATATCACTGGTGAGCTCTCATTTTTACAGGCAAAATCTCCAAGGTCTGCAAGGTCATGATATTGCATGGATACCACTAGAATTTTTAATGTGCAACTTTTTTTGTGCAGAAGAACTGTCACTGACCTGGGCAGAATTTTACCTGCATTGGGTGATGGGCCAGGGAACCTTTAGGGAGGCAGAGAAAACTCATTCAGTAAACAGGTTGACCTATAAAAACAAAAAAGGGAAGCAGCAGCAGTTTGGAAGTGCTCAGGATTTTGGAAGGTTAGCAGTAGTCCTGCAAAAGATGGATTAATGAGGACAGAGCAGGTAAAATGGTCAAATCTGAATGATAAATACAGTTCATCGCATGGTGATGTGAGTTATCACATGGATCTTACTAGTATACACTGGGCAGACAGGCTGTGCATGTGTAAATAGCTATCTAAAACACAAAACATCTCACTGGAGTGCTCTACTGATCGATTTCTGCTGCCACATGTGCTGAATTTATGAGAGATTCTTGGCAATAGCAGAAATCCAGAACAGAGGGAAAAAAAAAAAAAAAAGCCAGTCTCTTTCCTTTTCTCTTTAACCACACGGAGAGCTTCAAGATAAAAGCAGAAACATAATACAACTGTCAGAGTCCATTTGTGATTACACACCGTTTATAGTTGGAACAGAAATAGTTTTCCAGAGGAACCAAAACCTGTCTCAAAGTTGGGGACCACACAGGATTATGATCCCCTCCCCATTTCCGCCTTCCTTGTAAGGCAGCAGTTTTCTAAATGCTACCCCTTGCCCAGAGCCATCTCTACTGGTGCTGGTGCCCACAATCCATCACCAGCACTTCCTTCTGCTCTCCCCTACCACCAGCCCCTCCATACAGGGGTGGGTGGTGGGGATATAAGCTAAGTAAAAGCAGTTACCAGCTCTCTCGGACCAGACATCATTTACTGCAGCGGTGCCCAGTCTGGGAGAGTTGGCAGTGCAGGAGCAGAGCCCGGAGGGAGGCACGGGCCACAGGCACAGCAGGAGGAAAGGCGCAGTGTTTTAAAGAGGAAAGCACCTCTGTTCTCTAGTCACCTGCTGTGTAGCTGCCCACTGCTCCATGAATCCTGTGGCCTGGCAAACACCTCGTGGTGCGTGGGGCTGGCTGCTTTTGTAAGCCACATGCCTGCTGGGTGTGGTTCACAGTCCCCTGTAGAGGCACCCAGAGCTGTTACTGGGAGAAAGAATGAGTCTTTGCTGCAGCCTTAGCTGAGAAGCAGCTGGCTTTTAACTCAAACTGTAGTGAGTCCTGCACTAAGCTCCAGAGATCCCAGGTTCAAGTACACCTGTTGGTGGTTATGCTTTGCCTTGCGGGGAGCAGCTGGGTGATGGGCATAAGGCTGCCAGAGCCCCTGAGGCAGTGGCTGGGAACTGGAGAAGGTGGGGACTGGCAGAGCCCATAAGCAGCACACACCTGCATAGGGCACTGTGAAATGTGGGGCAGTTTAGTGCTCTACATTCATGGTGGCTGCATGTTTGTGTCTGCATAGGGATGGCTCAGCTCCTGTCAGGAACCAGCTGATTGGAAGCTGGCAGGAGCCGCCCAGCCCATTCAGACTCCTGGTGCTCTGCTCTTTGGAGCTGGGTTGCCAGCCCAGCTCCCCACTGCAGGATGCTGTTGCACAGCTGGGTGGCCTGCCTAGCTCTGAGCTGCACCTCAGACGTGCTCCTGCCTTTCCCCCAAAAGAGCCCAATACTGGCCAACAGTGCCCCCTGGCTTTGGCCCCGGCCCCTGGAGTCTGGCTGCCATGAGATATTCCCTGAGGCTGCTGCCGCTCAGCCCAGAGGCAAGACATGAGGTGCTCACGTGCCCCTCACCCAGTTTTTACATTTTGTCTCAGCCACCATCAAGAGTTATGCATCATCCCTGCCAGGACAGTAATCCTAGCACTGCTGCTGACTTGCTGAGTAACTTAGGGGTTAAGTATCTTAACCTACTATGCTTCAGTTCCCCCTCTGTAAAATGGGGATAATGACATTGAGCTCACAGGAATGAGGTGGAAATTAGCAGATATTTTTGCAGTGCCCATTAGATGTGAGGTGTATATATATATATATAATTACTTCCTATGCCACTGACATGTCTAGTGGTGATAGAACCAGTGTCAGTGGCACTGGTTCTATCACCCACTTGTTACACTTTCAAACGAACAGCTTTGTGCTTACTCCCACTCACAAGCAACTCCCTGCAAACACCAGCAAACCTGCCCCATTGTCCTCTTTCAGATGCCTCCTTCAAAACCTCTCATTCACCAGGATGCCTACAAAACACTTGTCAAAAGTTGGACAGCTGGTGAACTGAACCCACTGCCTTCCATGCTAACAAATCCAGCATCATTGGTTCTTTGGGATCTGCTGTCAGTCCATCTGTTTCAACCTATTGTATTGACAGGTACTGAACTTGTAAACTTTTTGGGTCCCTCTTTTTGTTCTGTGTATGTGCAGCAACTAACACAAAAGAGTCCCGGGCTGCGAGTGGAGATCCTGGGAGCGACTGCAATACTCATCATGAATACTGCTACTAAATAAATATTAGGCAACATCATTACTAAGGTGAGCTGTCATGACACCTCTGGAGATGGAACGCACACAAGCCCTGGCTCCACAGCCATCACAATACCTCATACAAGGTTAGATGACATGACAAACACTGTGTTCTGGGCAATTGCTGTTCAATCAATAAACAGCTGAAATTTCAGCGAAAAACCGCTATGTTTCCTCATTTATTAAACAGGACTCTGTATCTTCCCTCGCCCCTTTCCAAACAAGTTCAGCTTGCGAGGATCGAAGAAAAACAGGGCGTCCTTTCAAACCCTTTCTCTGGATCAAACCTCATTAGGTTTTGATGTCAATGGAGCATAGAAAACTGACCACTGCCAGCGTAAGTATTTGGCAGCCTGACTGTTATATAATACAATCCCGTCTTTCACAGAGGAGAGATCACTGTGCTACTAAATGTGCTAAATTTTAACCCACTACTTTGCTCCGTCCAGCCAAAACAACGATACATTTTCCATGCTATAGAAAGTTAAAAAAAATTAAAAACCCACCACTTGAAAAAAAAATACCCAGAAAGATTGACAAAACATTTACATAAGGAAGTACACACTTCCCCCTTCCCGCCGCCAGAATCCATGAGGCAGAGAGAGAAGTTTGTCTCTGAAAACTAATTGTTCTATTTAAAAAAATACAAACACCCTGTGTGTTTAGCAACAAGTACATAGTAAACTAAAAGCTGTGCTGATCTCAACACTGCATCATTGCTTAATGGGAAGGTTGAGTTTCAGAACAAACAGAATTGTGTGCTCTTTTAAAAGGTACTGATACTGAGTTTGCATTTTCAGCTCCAAGAAAATACAGGGGAAAACACTCACCAGTTTGATCTCCCCTGAGCATGGGGTTTTAACTCTGTCTCTGCATCATCTGACCCCTGAAGCAGCATTTATTCAAATAAGATGGCAGCACATGGGAGTTGGGTAGAAATAGGAAATGAGCGGCACTTTTGGCCCTTGTTTGTGCTCTTTGCCAACAAGATGAAAAGCTGTGTGAGGATCTCATAGGGCCAGAGTCCTTACTCAGGTGACACTTCCACTGAGAACAGTGGGAATGGGGGCAGGTAATCAAGTCACAAACCTAAAAACCAGAAGGGAACTAAGATCCATCTTGCCTTGACCTCTGGTCTATACCATGCCATAGAATTTCACCCTTTGCCCCTGCAATGAATGAGTCTTACAACTTGTTTTGACTAAAGAGGATCTTCCAAAAAGGCACCCAGTATAATCTCAAGATCTCAAGAGATGGTGAATGCTGTGTAAGCACTGAGCAGAAACTTCAGGCTTTGACTCAGAGACTGGAACTGCAGAAGCACAGAAGGCTTAGTTTTAGGAGGTTGTGAGCGCTCCTGAGGCTTACTGATTCCAGTAGGTGTGGAAGGTGCTCAGCATAGACTAAGACTGGAAGGGACCTCAAGAGGTCATCATGTCCAGTCCCTTGCACTCAGCAGCACCAAGCACGACCCAGGTGGGGAGGGGACAACAGCCCAGTGTTATGAAAAGAAACTGGGAAACTACGGATCTCATTTTAAACTTATTTTTCACTCTGGCAAAGAGCCACTGATTTCAGCGCGGTTGGCATTTGCCAGACAAAGGATCCTCATTGAATTTAATAAGTTTTGACTCAATAAAACCTGAGTGATGACTTCAGGCATTGCTGCAGCAGGTGCATACGAGCTCTCGGGATTGTACTCTTTATGCCCTGGACTTTGTGCTGCCCCTTATGCTCCGTTCTTGCAGTAAAGAGGGGATATGTGCTGCTGTAGGAATCACAGAAGGAGAGCTTGGGCTAGTGATGTGGTCAGGAGAACCAGTCCGACTGTCAAGCTACACAGCACCAAGAGCATCCAGTGACAGTGCTCTAGAATGTTCTCCTCAGCACAAGCCAGAGGTTGTCTCCTGGCACCAGGCCTGCCAACAGAGGGGAGGGGACAACAGCCTCAGGGATCAGCAGCCATGGCAATGGGAGCCCATGAGCCCTTTAATTGGCTGCCAGAGCCCAGGTGGCACAGTCTGGGCAGCACTGAAGGGCTGGAAGGTGGAGGCTAGGCCCCAGCCCCCAGCCCTGCCTCTCTGCCCCAGGCCCAGCCCAGTCTGGGAGCTTGGAGTTGCCTCTCCACCTGACCCAGGGGACTTTCCAATACTAGCTCTAGCCCATTCTGTTTTCTTTTGAGCTTGTGCATTTTATGCATGGCCGTTTATTGTATGCTGGGAAGGGGGAGGGTTTTGTTTCTTCCCCAGCTGAGGAATTAATTGGGTCATGTTGTTTGCTGTGTTTCGTTAGGCCCAGAGCCTGAGCACCATCTAAACCAATGTGGTTGTAATTGAAGCTAAAAGCTTGCCGGGTAGAGTAACCCAGAAGGCAGATCAGGCACCACTAAATGGGCATTGCTCAGGTAATCAAACAAGTGTCTGTGCTCCCCCACACAAACGACTGCTCAAATTCAAAGCTCTGCCTGAGACTTACTACCTTGCAGGCCCTCTGCTGCCCCTGGAGACCCTGTGATGAACAGGCTCCTTCCACATTAGAAAGCCCTAACGGGTGAAGCAAGAGGTTCTCCTGGCTTGAGCAGCCCTCCCAGACTTCAAGCCTGACCCTTCCTCTCGTCTGTCAGACATAAGGTTGGTTTGCCAACCCTCCCAGCTTCACCAGCACTCTCCTGGACTTAATCTTGTGGCGGCTACTGAAATCAACCTGGGAGATTTTAAACTGTGAATAGCCCCGTGGTGCAGTGGAGCTAAGGTAGGCGCCCTGGTTACTGCCCCCTATCCTGCTCCTGGAAGTAGCTGTCCTGTCTCTGCAGCCCTTGGGGGCCAGGAGGAGGCAGGCAGGGCATCTCCACACACTGCCCCTGTCTTGTGCACTGATTCCACAGCTTCTGTTGGCTGAGAACTGTGGCCAATGGGAGCTACATGGTCAGAGCTTTCAGGGAGGGGTGGTGCATGAAACCACTGGCCCCCTGCTCTATGGGCTGCAGGGGATTTGCTTCCAGGAGTGGCGTGGGGCCAAAGCAAGCAGGGTGCCTGCCTTAGCCCCGCTGCACCATCAGCTGGGAGCTGCCTGGCATCAGTGTCACCCAGCCAGAGCCCACATCTTCACCCTTTCCCACGTCCCAACCCCTGCCCAGACCTGAGCTCCCTTCCACACTCCAAACCTCTTGGCCAGCCCAACCTCTTGCCCCAGCCCAGTGAAAGTGACTAAGGGTGGGGGAGAGCAAAAGGAGGACAGAGGTTGGAACAAGCAGAAGTGAGGCCTCAGGGAAGGGGAGGGGAAGGCATGGTCTGGGGGAAGAGGTGGGCCAGGGGGCTGGGCAAGGGTGTTTGGGTTTGTGCCGTTTGAGATTTGGCAACCTAGGTGATAATACTACAGAAAACTGGCTGCCCATGCTGTGATACCAGGTGTAGTCCTGGATTCATGGCCTATTTGTGTAACTGGCAAGAGATGGTATGGCAAGCTCCTGAAAATGAGAGGCTGGCTCCTCCATATTGGGGGATGACAATAGAGGGCTGGATTAGCTAGGTATTTATGGGGCATGCAAAATATTATTTAACAGACTGAAGTTATTTTTGCTATGTACAGGAGTGGGACTGGATCAATAACGCACGATGACTGCATAGAGGGGCAGTTGGGGACAGTCTGTGAAGACCAGGACAAAACTAAGTCAGGTACTAGTCATCTCCTTTACCACTTCGGTGGTGTGTCATATCCCTTTCCGTTTTCTCTTAACTCCTTTCCTCACCCCACAGCTCTTTAGAAACAATGGAAAATTTTCAGGTAGGATCTGTTTCTCTTCTCTGTCTGTACAAACTCTGCTACACTGAATGCTCTTACAATCTGAATATAATAAAATAATAATATTTCCACCAGCACATGGTCTCCTTAAAATCTATAGGCAGGAATCACATTTGATTTCCTGTTGAAAACGCAGCTAGTGGAGTATTAAGAGAGAGAGATTAATCATTTGCTTGGACCAAGAATACCATCTCCTGTGTTGCATCAGTCTTTGGGTAACCATATTGCCTAACAGAACAGAACTCCACTGAATTCAGTCTTTACTCTCTCTTTTATTGTTATTGTTACAATAGCTCAGTTTCATTGGTCTTAGGGATAGATCTCAAATTCTAATTTTGCTGTAGTTCCGTGATGTGCTAATCCAGTAAAAGTATATTTGCATTTGATTATATTATCAAACAGTTTGAACAAGGTCTTGATAGGGGCATCCCCAAATGAAGAGGCAATTAAATTCTAAGCAATATTTATCTGACCAAGTTGTGTGCCCTATATTCATTTTGCAAAGTATATTCACGTACCTGGTAAGAACAGTTTCCAAGACTGAGAGCAGCAATTTCAAAATTTACTTATGTACTTAGAATGCTAAGTTTCATTGAAAACCAATGGGTTTTAATACTCTTTCACTGAGATTTAAGCTTCTAAATATCTAATTTTAATTTCTGAAAATGTACTGTTTTATATGGTATAGACATGTTCCTCTATCAGGTAATATGAACAGAATTGCCTATCCACCATAGGAACTTACAAAGCTGTCATCCTTATGACTAGAGCCCTGAAAAATCCAGATACCACTTTATATCCATGGGTATCCACATCCACAGATATGAATGTTGCTATCTGCAGCTCATTTTTAAACCTATGGATGTGGATATAAATTTTGTATCTAGAACCTTGAAAATTTGTGGATATCTGCTTTGTATCTGTGGGGATCCATATCTACAGATATGGACGCAGATACCTGCAGCACATTTTTGCAGATACAGATGAGGATGCAGATACAAATTTTATATCTGTACAGGACTCTAACTATGACTACAAAATAATATATAAATGTAAGTATCTATATGGAACCTGAGAGGCACAATACAGAGAGACTGAGAAGAAGAACTTGACTGGAATTAAGGTAGGGCTCGGGGTATGTATTCAGAGACAAATTCAGAGCTAGAGTTTAGGTTCAATGCTAGAGGTTGCAACTTGCAAGCTAGTCTTTCATGATAGTTGGCCCCAAATAGCAGAAATCTCCTGAAATCAGTTGACTCTGTGAGCTAGAAAAGTATTTTGTGAGATTTCTGCATCTTGAGTTCTACTGAAACCATATACTGAAAACTGGATCCTTCTGGTTTTGGATCCTACCAGACATATTCTATGGGGACATATTCATATTCAAGGGAGTCAAACATGTATCCATCTAGTCCCCACTCTGGAAGGCATTTGCATTGAGGGAGAGATACCTAAAGAGGCAGTATTCAGATTTGGATTAGGGTTCTGAATTCAGGTTCAAAGCCAAAGCTGAGTCAGAATTCTGATATGGCAGTGCTGTAAGTCTTTCTCATGAGATTTCAGCCAAATTGCCAGAAATTTTGTAAATTCTGGTGTATTTAGTGAGATTTCTGTCCTCTTGCACAGCACCACATCTAGTTATATCCAAGTTCAAGGTTGGCTGGTTTGATCCATTATAGAAGCAGAGGCTAGCTGGAGTGATATAGGTGGCATTCAACCACCTTTGCCCTGCCCCCTGAGCTACGCAGAACAGAGCTCTGGCCCAGTTGAAGATATACTTTTGACTGCCCAAGACCATGACATTTGCTGGTGTCTGTATCTTGCTTGTTAAATGATTATATTATTCACTGAAATCATCAGTAACAAAAGCCTCTATTCAACCCAGCTTCGTCCTCACTCAGCCATGAGACACAGGAGAGAGACCATGCACAGTATTTAAGGACCACCTTTGGTCTCCAACCTGCATTTTAGCTGGCCCTGCTTTAAATTATGCAGGAGTTTAAACACAGGACCTAAATGAAAAGCCTCTACCTTCCTTGTGCTTTCATTCTGCCCTGGGTTACCCAGTCAGTGGGGCTGTTGGGAGGATTAGCCAGTTGATGTTTGGACAGTGCTTTGAAGATACACACTATACAAGTGTTAATATTTTATCCTTAGCCTGCACCTTTCCATTTTTGCAGGTAAAGCAATCACTAGAACATTGCCTTTTAAAATGGCTTTCCCTTCACACTGTTCAGATACTTCAATGGTAGATTTATGAATTTACATTCCTCACATTTTACAGCAAGCTTTTTCCTTTCCTAGACTTGACCACTTAATATTATTTGTTAGATTATTCCTTATGTTCAGGCAACACATTCGGCCTTGTGGGAGCCACAGATGTCAACATAGTCTGCACCCCACAGAGTTTGCAGTGTAAAAGATCAACAGGTGGTTTTTGCTTCTGACAGTTGTTTGAACTACCTACATTTGGAGTTGGACTCTGCGCATTCCCTCCTAAGGAGACTCTGAACTCCCAGGCTAGAAACCATGGGAACATGAACCTTTATGGAATCGTCTTTCCTTTACTTTTTTTTTTAGTTCAGATGCAACAATGGGACCCGTTAATATTACTTCTAATATTGCATAAACAGGTACTTCAGGATAAAATTTGCCATTCTAGGTTAAAAACCAAGGGCAATTAAAAATATCGACTTCTATTTTCCCACAAACTTATGGTGAAGATCACACTGCATAGAGGACCAGTACAAGGTCTGTTTTGGCTGACGCACTGAGAACCTCTAAAGCCAAAAGCATAAGATGCTACAGCAGAGATCAGCAACCTTTCTGAGGCAGAGTGATGAAATTTGACCTTTTGACCTCTATGTATGGTCCAAGTGCTGGTGATACTTTTTAAAGTCACTAATAGTCCTACTTACAACAGCTTCATTAATACATAAATTGAGATGCAGAGCTTTGCTGTTTAGGTGGTGGTTGGTAGCATTAGCTGGTCTTTTGTTAATCCACAGGTGACCTGGCTTTGATAAAGCTCCCAGCTGCATGGATGAGGATGGTGGGGCTGAGCTCCTGTCTCATATGACAATGAAAACTGGCTTGTGTGCCACTCTTGGCATGCATACTGGGGGTTGCTGACCCCTGTGCTACGGTTTGACCTAAAGAGAAAAACTTCCCGTATGGGCCCTGAAACAGACTCTCATCTGGACTCATGGGGAGACCTGTAATACATGTTATACATCTATCACTCAAATTCTCTTTTGATGGCTTACATGGCACATAAGCTCTGTATTTTGGCCCACTGCATGGGATGAATTTCACCCGTTCAGAGACAAGATGGCTGTAAGTTATGTGAGCGCTAACAACAAAAGCAGAGTAAAAATAAACTAAAACATTCACCAGCTTGGGATATTCTGTGTTTCAGTAACACCCAACTGACTTCACTGTTTCTTCAGGATCAAATTTGGCAATGCTATCCATTTCCTAACACGGACCAGGCTCACTTGTTGCTTCACAAAGTAACATGAACAAGCCAAGTTTTTCAGCCTTGAAAATTAGTGACTGCACATGTACAGGTAACATATGTAGAATGATTTCTTAACACATACATGAAGTGCAGTGTCCCTATGGGGCAGGTTGATTGACACTGGGGGTGTTGGGTGACAAAGTCAGGCGTGCCTTCCAGGGAGGCCAAAGTAGTCATCATGTATTGAGTCTCAGGCTTGTCTTGTGCCACTTTTTCCTTTCAAAAGTTCAGGAAAATGAATAGGAAAATGAAGGTGCTTAATATGTTCACTCTTCAATTTAATTGTCTTTTCGATTTAAAAATGAGATGGAAAAAAAGTTGCCAAACTGGTGCCCACTGGGAATGGCTATACTGATTTCAACAGTCACTCCAGAGTTACGCCAGTGACGTATAGCAAAAATCTGATCTAGGGTCTTAATTGCCTCTCACCTGGGCGGAAGTGGGTTCTAGTAAGGGATTCCAAGAAATTATCACAAATAGAGAAGCATTGTCCTGCTGAAAACATATGATCCACCAGCCCTGTTACATAACAGCTGGGTATTTATGGCTTTGGAAAGATGCCCCTGTGAGCCAGATTGTTATTGGCTTTTTTATGGGATACTCATGCTTGGGCAGAAGCAGAGTGTGAGGAGTCTGAACCACTTACACATCTTGTGCAAGGGCCCAGGATGACGACAATCCCTCTGCAAGCTTCCTCTGGGACTTGAGTGTGACTCAAGGCTTTGCCTGAATGGGGTGATCAAACTCTATACATTTACATACATGCATGCACATTCCATGTACTAACTAGGGAAAAGAAAGAACTAATCTCCCAGACCCAAACACTCCCAAACTTTGGGAAAGTTAGTGTGTAGTTTCCCTGGCTCAGATCTCCTGCTAGCTAAGTGCCCTATCCTGATCCCAGTGAAATCAGTCCCAGAGCCCTTTTTGGAGAATGATCGTGCTCAGAATTGGCTCAAGAGTCCATCGTTTCACTTGCTACATTGATACTTTTTTTTTTTAAACTATTATACCTGGCTAGAATTTCTGAGCTTTTTTTTTTTTTTCCTTTCTCATCTCATTTGACTGACATCAGAAAGGAGGGGTGGGAAGACAAGTACAACAAATGTGGTAAGTGCCAAGGCTGGTACCAGCAACTCCAAGAAATAAATATAATAAGACGACCCAGTGCCAAGGCTGGAAACAGCAGCCGAGCAAAAGGGAAATGTACAACGTTCTTGGCAAGGGCATGTGGATTCATCCAGCTGAAAAAAGCAAATTCCAACCTCCGCCAGTGCAACCAATAATACATGTCTCTCTCGAGAAAATACAGATGTTTGTAATTTTTCTGTTTTTTTTTTCAACTGCACATATGAAACTAGTTTGTTGTCTTGAAAAATCCCTCTAGGACTTGGTATTGCAAATCTTACTTATGTACAAACTCTAAACTGCTGACTCAAATTAAACAAACACATGCAAACACACAATTACATCCAGGGAAGTTTTGAAATACATTGTAATAACGTCAATGTATTTGAAGATTAACTGAGGTCAATGAGCTGGAAGACATGCAAACACATAACAACAATGGAGAGATACAGTAATTAATGGAATTGTTTTTCACTGGCTATTTCTCTCTATGAATATTTTTTCAAATTTTATTGCCAAAATATGGCATCTATAAGAACTAAAATAGAGTCTGATCCTAAAGATTCTCTCATTTTAGTGTGCTTTCTGTGGACATAACTCCGTTGTCTGCAATACCAGTTCTCCTGATTTACAGTGATGCAAGTGACACACAAATAGATCCAGTTATTGGGGGACATCTACACTAACCTTTCATTTCTTCTAGGCCAAATACCGTGCTAGTATATCCCCACTAACTTCAATGGAGTTGTTCCAGCAGAAAATTTGGCCCATCATATAGGGGAAGGAATATATTCTAAATACAAAGGGACCCGATTCTTCCTTGCCTTGCTCCTTGTGTGGCCATTTAACTGAGTAAAGTTATTGTAAAATGCTGTCATTCTGATTTACACCCACTTTGCATCAGTGTCAATAATCATACACACTCCTAGACTGTTGCAACTGAAAGCCAGAGTTCGGAAAAATTTTAGCACACTTTTAAAAATTATTATTATAACCTGAGTGTAGTTGTCAAAAAATGTCTCTGTTTTCAAAGTATTGCTCCCATTTATTTTCCCCCTGCAAATGCTACCCAGCTACAGCCTTAGTAGTTGGACTCATATTGTGTCAGTAGCTGTCCATATAGCTCCAGGGAATAAATAGACATGAGAAGGAATTTAAGCCAACTTTGGCATTGAAAATCTAGCATTATAGAATTTGCTGATTGTCAGTCCATTAAGTTCATTTTCCTGCTTCTGGCAAAGACCAATATATGATGTTTCAAAGCACAAGTCAGATCCTCAGCAGGTGGGAATCTTCAGCATTTCACTGAACTCACATCAATGGAATGACACTGGCTTACACAGGACAGGATCCAGTGCAAAGTTGAATTAAAAAACCCAGACTGCATTTGCACCAGTCTATCCCTGCAATGCTGTGCATAGAGCAGAGGCGCAGATGACTCACTCCTTGCAGGTGACAAACTAATCCCTTGAAGTATCATATCTGAACACCACTGTCATACTGTCTGAATGTCTGCCTAGGCATCTCTAACCACACAGGACAGTGGTATGTGACCATTCTGTTCCACAATTATTGCCAGAAAAGAAGGAGTAAAATTAACCCAGTACTTTTTCACAGTCTGGCCATAAACTGGGCGATAATAAGCTCCTTGGGTTGCCTGTAGTAGACTGTACATTGAGTATGTCCTCTCCCGTATTTTCCATTTCCTGCCTTTAATTGTGGTAACTGTTCCTTTGCTCTTGCATTACAAGATTGGGAGAAGGGGTTGGGGGATATGGTTGTTTTTTTAACACTGCCCTTCATCTTTCACCCTCAGGCACATCCCCAGTCTCCTAATGGTTTCATGTAGTCTACCCCTAAACACTTCTGCTGCCAAGCCCTCAGTGACCTCTTGACAAATTGTGCATTGTCTAACTGACCACAGAGCTAAAAGTGCTTCCAGAATTTCTCATTTAAGTGACCATGGCTTAAATCCTACAATTCAGTTCTCTGTATTCACTACCTGTAACCACTTCAGATATGTCCTTCCCCAGGTTTTCATTGTTCTGTTTTCAAGTATTAATATTTTGGTCTCCCTCCTCAGTAGATAGGAAATTGAAATTGGCCATTTCAGACGTGCTAAAGAAATAAAATTTCTTTCCTTCCTGCTAGGAGGGACCATGGCTTTATTGTTTTCCAGACTCCACTGTGTCAGCAATTCCAACCAGAGATTATAAAAATTAATTCTCCAAGATTGGTAGAAGTCACCTTTTTTATTAGTGTCTGACCATCGGCAAATGGTTTGAGTCCAGTCTTCAACATCTGTTATGCACATTTTGTATTGGCTGTGACAACTGGCAAGCTAAGGAGTTCTTCTTTTTATTGGTCTTGAGAATAGAAAATTGGGAAAGGAACTGGAAATTTTAAGGAAAGCAATTCAAAAACTAAATGTGAGCCTTTATTTATCTGACTGGGCATGGCCTCTCCAAAATCCATTACTCTTCATTGCACACTTTGAATCACTCACTACCTCTAATAGATTCATTTACAATATGGCAAGCTGCCTATCCCACAGCTCTAATACTGCTGCAACTTCCACAAACTATGAGAGCCTGTGCATGAAAGCCCAAATGGGTGGGTTGATGTAGTGAGAGTGGTCTGATAGGCAGCTAGATCACACTGCACCCTCATGTGAAGACAGGGAGGAGATAGGCATCTCCAGGTGCCAGGCACTGTCTCCAGGCACCTCTCACTTAGATGAGATGGTGGGGGTGGATGTGAGGAGGGTCTTTTTGCAGGGGCAGGATCCATGTGAACAGAAGAGTGAGACGAGGTAGGCTAAGGTGGTAGTCCCTCTGTGGATGCATCCTATTCCCTTCTGATCCAGCTCAGGTAATACAGCCACGAGTGCAACAACTTGCGCAAACCCTTGTCATAGTGGGGTATTCCACATGAAGGGTGGGACCTGAGGGTGGCCAGGGCCAGGAGTTGTGCCAGGTAAACAAGTAGTTTCATTGTAGTCATGCTGGTGGCAGGAGATAGGAACACCTCTGGAACCAAGCTTCTGCGGAGGTGTCAGACACCTGGCTCAGTTCCCTGAATGGACAGCCACAGTCTTGTGTGCTAGATGCAACTTTTGGATCTCATGTACGTGCAAGCCAGCCTGGTCTGACCAATCCCAGACAAGGTTTCTTACTCTGTATCGCCACGGCACATTCTCCAGTGCAGAGCTCCTCTCTGAATGCCTTCCTGAGGGTGGTTGGACTGTACAGTCCTACACTCTACACTCTCAAAAACCACTTTGTCCTCCCGACCTTTCAGAGGGACTTATGCACACTCCCTTCTGAGTACCACCATTGTTTGGACTCTGGGTTATAGTGTAACCCCTTGGGGACCCACAGCAGATAAAATAAGGAACATGGGATTTGCTCGAGCCTTTCTAAAACCACAGTAATCTTTACTAGCAAAGCAGGCAAGTTACAGGCCTTTAGTAAAACAACAAAAGCTTAGATGCCTGACCCCCCTGATTCAGCCCAGCCCTTGTGGCAGGTCAGGTGGGTAACCCTTCCTGCAGTCCTTCTGCTGTTGGCCAATAGTTAGATGGTGAAAGCAATAGAAACAAGAACAGATCATCCACTCAGGTACAGTTTCAGTCCACTCTGTCATGTTACCCCCCGGCCAAGCTTCAGAATCTCAGTCACATGGCTAGCCAGGGAGTCTGCACTCTTCTGGAGCCCAAATTAGGAAAACCAATTCCTGCAGCCTAACAACAACATGCAGCAAACTAATTATTCCAAGGGCGTACCCCTAGGAATGGAAGATGATCGTATTTGATGGCTCGCATGTTAGGCCCATCCAGGTGGCATTGAGCATACGGCTGGTGGAAGACAGTAGTTCATTTTGTGAAAAATTAGAAGTTTTGACAATTGTTTACTCGCTATGTTAAAGGCAAATCAAACCTTTCAGAGTCCTCCACACCCCATTAAGAAAAGAGAGAAAGACATATACATACGAGAGCCAATAGCCCAGGGATTAAAGTGCTCACCTGGGATGAGGGTGACCCACATTCAAGTTTTACTTGGCTTCATTTGGCAACTTGAATCTGGGTCTCCTTCATCCTGAGTGAACATCCTAATCCTGACATACTCACTCCGGGATGGAGCTCATGCACTCTCTCACGTCCTACATTGTGAAAATGGTTTTTGGCAAATTTACATCAAGCATTTCAGATATAGCAAATTTCAACCAGCTCTACTCAGGAACCGTAATAATCTACCTCTCTGCAGCTCCCTTTGACATCTCTAATCAGTTGCATACAAACTCAGCATGTAGGATACAGTGCACAAAATGGTGATTACCTTTCCAAGTGAAGGGTTGTGTGATACAACCTTAGACAGATACAGACCAGCCGGTCTCACAGGAGACACTGGGTTTCCATCCAGATCCCTGAAGGTTTGCAAGGCTTTTGACAGGCCATGGGGCTCACTGTGTAGCAGAGCAAACCCTTCCCTGCAATGGAGTGATGTGTGCAAGGGAAATCTCACAGAGCCCCTTCCCTGGCTCACTCATACTTTCTACCCCAGAAGGGGGTGTGATGTGGGCTGAAAGAAAGGGAGCTACCTTGAGTGAAGAAAATTAAAGCATTGATAAAACATCCAGGGATAGCCGTGTTAGTCTGTATTCGCAACAACAAGAAGAAATCCTGTGGAAACTTATAGACTACCAGATTTATTGCAGCATAAGCTTTTGTGGGCAAAGATCCACTTCCTCAGATCTATAAGGTTTCTGATAAAATATCCAAACCCTCTGGTAATAATCTACTAGTTTCCTGGCTAACAGTAGAAGTGGAGAGGTTCAGCTTGCAAACTGAAGGCCGCCACAGAGATATCAGTCCACGCCTGCTTTGCTTGCCAAAAGGATCGAGTTGCCATAAGAAATCTCACATTCTTTGAATCAAAGATTTCCGTTATCCACACTCCTGCAGCTTTTTTCCATAGGACTGGCTTGGATCTCAAGCCATCTGTATTATGTTTTTTCCCTCCCATCCCTTATTCCTGAACCTTATGGAAAAACGTTTGGTATGGTGGAAGGGTATCGCACCGACTCTAAAAACTACAGCCTTTGAATGATCCCTAAAGGCTAACTGTGGGCAAGAGCAAGTGCAGCTGCCTATCTTCTCTTCCAACGTTTCAAACATGCCATAGAAGGAGCACTTCTAAGGAGATGAGAGGAACCTCATGTTGATCCCCAGGAGAGGGCCCAAGAGTGTGCCCCAACTGCGTATTTAATTCAAAATCACAAAGACATTTGCCCACTAGGAACCAGACTACCACCGCCATCTTGTTCCACCATAATATTGTGAAAAGCCTGAGTTTGCTACCCTGGCTCACAATCCACAGTGTTCAAAAGCCAGATCCAAAGCTCACTGAAGTCAGTCATGACCTTTTTGTCATCTGCATTTAGATTTGGGTTAGGCCCTTATTCCACACATTGTTCTATCAAAGCTCATGGAGCAACTTATTTTGGGCTAGGGTGACTGGATTTGGACTTTGCAGCAGATGCCTCAACATTGCAAGTTGGGGTCAGCCTACACCAGTGGTTCCCAGTCTTTTCAGTAACGTGGCACACTTCAATGAGGCAAACTTCCTCGGCACACCCACTTATTTCAGATAAATCAATTGCTCATAAACATCTCATTTATTTGCATTTACTGTGATTAGTGTTATTAGAGAGGTTTGTAACACAGCAGTGCACCCAACAAGCTAAATAAGGATCAAATGCATTAATGTTTCAAGTCCACCACAGAATACTCCGTCTTAGACAGTGAGCACAGACACATTTTTAAAATCTGCTCAACACCATGCTAGGGATATTGAGCAAAGGAGTAGCCACTAAAAGCAGGATCCCCTCCCCGCTAGCCTATTGGAGCCAGGACGTGGCATTTAAACCATGTCCCAGCTCCACTCTCCCTCCCTACCCCTTACCCCAGCAGGGAATGGGGCAGGCTCCCCACCAGCTCATTTGGACCAGGAAGCAGCATTTCAGCTGCCTGCCAGTGCAAATGGGATCCTACGGGATCAGCATTCCCTGTCACAGTAACTCTGCAAAGAACCATGGTGAGGGGAAATTCACAAAATTTGATGGCACACTTAGTTCTCACGGCACACCAATGTGTCACGGCACACTGGTTGAAAACCACTGGCCTACACTGCAAAGTGACAGTAATTGGAAGTAATTAGGGCACATATATTTTTGTTCAGCCTTTCCAACCTCACTCGTGAGCCATGGGATGGATTCTTTGGGTGCCTATGAGAAAAAGCCCCTTTCTGCTTTTACCAATTTATTTCCCTACAATGAGAGAAGAAGAAAAAGGGGGGAAAAAAAGAGTCCTTGCAGGCTGGCAGACATGTCAGTTTGTCAGGTGCTCATGTACCACGCTGACGATCATGACATGAAAGCTTAGATGGATTAGACAGAGCATGTAACGTGAAAGGCCAGTCCAGTTCAGTATAACTCAGATGAATCCAAGTAGAACAACGATGATTTCTTTTTGCAACTGAAAGACTTCCCTGATGTTTGCTAGGATCACATAAATTAAACAAACACTGGATTGTTCTCCACTGTGAGTAACTTGCCAATCTACCACAGCTAATTCTTTGCATTAGTAATGGACTCAAGGCACAAAGTCTGGATCTGAAATAAAACTTTCCCAAAATTCAGGGAGCTTAGATTTAGGATTTGCATTTGGTCTAGTTTTTATTCACATATTATTTTTGTCTCTCCCTTTAGCATGCCCAGGGCCAGTGCAATTATTCCTAGGGCTCAATGCAAGAGGGAGGTCTCACGTTGTGAGGAAAGGAGATTTTGCCATGATATAGCCTTCTCAGCCTTTGGTTTTCTTGCTGGATGAAGTCGGGCTGAACTGTGACTGACTGTCTGCTCAGAGTTCTCCATTGCATGGGGTCCCCAACAGCACTTTGTGGTGTTTGTGCTTAAAACTGGGCTCTGAGCATGGGCAAAGATAATTTTTATGCCAGTGTCAAGTCAGTCTTTGAGGACTACAGAAAGATATTCTCCATTCTTCTCAGCATGAGGAAACTTGTTTTTGTTTTCAAGACTCCGTCATGTCAGCAAGCCCAGCCAGCAATTATGTTTTAAAAAAAAAATATAAAACTCTCTAAGGATGGTAAAAGTCGTCTACTTATTACATTATAATGATCTGCAAATTTTGGATGATGATGCCTAGAATCCACCATTCACATTTTGCACTGGCTGACAAAATTGGCAGAGGATTTTGTACCAGGAACAGAAAACTAGGCAACGTGTTGGACACTGACTAGATCTGGAAGACTAGTCTACAAAACCACAAAGGAGCCTCTGATTACTTGGCCACTCCAAGTCTTTATGAACAATTCAGATTAGGGAAAATGGAATAAGAACCCATTTTATCTGGGACCTTTACTATGAGCCGAATTGACTTGAATGTAAGGGGGCTGTTCACCTTCTGACAGTGGTGCAGTGAGACAAGATTTGCAGGACAAAGAGGACAAGAAAAGCCAGACAGTCCTGATGAAAGTCTTCACCAGGCCCTGGGGAAGCTGCCTCTGGGTATCCCCAGAAGGGGCGGGGCCCCCGGCAGAACAGGAGAAGCTGCAGGGTGCATGCCGCCAGAAGCTGTCTGCAATTTAATGAGCCTGGAGCTCCAGGCGCTGCCACTGTCAACATAGCAGCAGTGGTGGTTGGGAAGCCTAGGCCCCTTTAAACTGCCGGGCCACAGGGCAGCTGCTTCCTTTGTCCCCACCAGCTGGCAGTCCTGAAGCCAAATATACAGGCATTTCCTCGGGGAAAGATAGAAAAATAGAATCTCATGACTTCAAATTCCTCTTCCCCTTATATTTTTCCACCCCTGCATCTAGGTCTCAGTGTTTGGGCCCATCACCATCTGGGTAAGAGGTCCAATGGTATCACATAGTCCTTCACTACCAATGAAGTTTAGATGCAGAAGGTGCAAGATCTGTTGATCTTAAGGAGCCTGCACAGTTGGCATGAGATTCTTCTTAAGACTCCAATTCAGCAACATGTTTGAGTGCTCCACTGGACCAGCCTGAATACTGAGAGTGGGGTCACATGAAATATGCAGAGTCTTAGTCATCCATTTACTTCGCTCCAGTTTCCTGCTTTTCTTTTTGCAAGGAGTCTTCCTTTTCCTCCTCACTGAGAAGGACATCAAGGCTGTGTCTACACTTGCATTCCCCTTTCTAAAGAGTAATGCAATGAGGGAAATCAAAAATGCAATTGAGGCACTGATTTACATATCTCGTGCTTTATTTACATAATCTGTTTTCAGAAGAAAGATTTTCAAAAGAAAAAAAGCAGTGTAGACGGGACTCCTTCAAAAACAAACCACATCTTTGTAAGAACCTTTCTTCCTATTTTATTTCAGGAAGAAGGGTTCTTTCGAAGATGGGTTTAATTTTTGAAAGATGCCTGTCTACACTGCTTTTTTTTCTTTTATAAGAATCTCTTCCAAAAAGAGATTATGCAAATGAAGCATAAGATATGTAAATCAGTGTCTTATTTGCTTTTTCAATTTCCTTCATTTTCATTCTTCTTTTGAAAGAGGAATGCAAGTGTAACTGTAGCCCAAGACTTGAAAAGAAGAGTAGGATCTGCCAGCTGTGAGAAATCTCTGTCCCCATGTTACAAAGGTGTGGCTGACACCTTTGTTTATACAGGAATATGGAGAGGAAGGCTTCCAGCTTGCCTATAGGACTGAACTTTCCCATGTTCATTAGGCAAATTTCACAAGTCCTTTGTTCTCTCAGGCTACATCTACACTACAGAGTTATTTCAAAACAAGATAGTTTGAACTATCTATTTTGAAATATCTTATTTCGAGATAATACAGCTACACACACAATGCATTTTGAAATAGCATCCAGCTATTTCAAAATGGCATTCCAGACACATAATGCCTAGTTCAGAATCATGCCATTGGACACTACTATGGCTTTACTCCGTGTCTTAATAGTTCCTATTTCGAAATAGATATTTCCTGCAATGAGCTTTACCAATTTCTAAGTAAGGCTCCTGCTATTTTGAATTTATTCCAAAATAGCACGTGCATAGTGTAGATGTCGCAAACTTATTTTGAAATAACAGCTGTTATTTCGAAATAAGTCTGTCGTGCAGATGTAGCCTCCTTCCCTTACATTGTCAGATCCGAGCTCTCTTAAACAAAGCCCTCTCTTTCAAAGCCTCCCCAAACGATGCACTGTTTTCACAGTGCCCCCAAAGAAGCAACACAAACAGGAGAGGGAGGGAGGCAGACACACATTACATAGAGAGAATTTTTACATATATATGTTTAGCTTCAAATTACTTCTATTTAAATTTCTATTCAAATTATTTCCCAGTGCGTCCCAACTCCTACATCTCTCTCAGGCTATTAGCTCCTCAGGGCAGGGACTTTGTCTTGCAAATCTCTGGGCCTAATTTTGGCCCTTGACACATAAAACAGTAAGGAGTGATGGTAATAACTAATCCTGAGCCTCCATCCTGGTCTGAGGGATCTGGGTGGACCGTGCAAGTTACAAACAGGCATTCACACATGCAAACCCTGCAGTTTCCTACAAGGAGATATTCACACCTCTCGGTGTGCAATTTATTCAGGACTTGATTCCCAATAGCTTATTTTAAAAAATCCAAATGTTCTTCAAATTACAAAAAGCTGAAAGAAACTTGGAATCCAACAGCTCTTAACTGGAAATAATGCTGAAGATCCAACCGTGGCCTCCTTTCATAGCTCAGCCAAAGATAGTATCAAACCATGTAAAGCTGCCATTTTTCTTAGAGAGTTACCAGAATTGTTTAAAAAAAGCTTGTTTCAGATTCTAATTTGGCTGGGATTTTCCCACTCCCCCATTATATAAAGTAAAAACATATTTATGACATGGTAATTTATCTCCAAATTAGGGCTATTTCAATGGAAGAATATAACTGACATTGAGCTGGATGGAAAATAACTCAAGTCTGTATTAGAAAGAGACACTGTCTTATGATTAAGATGTTTCAGAATGGCTTGAAATGTGATGAACTCCCCAGAGAAAGGCATTGAAATACTTCTCTCCTGAGAAACTGCTTTGTTTCAGGACATTTCCAGTGGAAAAATCTGAACCAATTCAATCTATTGAATTGAGCCTTTTTGCAAAACTCCTTTCTGAGTTTGACCAGTTTGATTCAACAAGTGATGTGTAGGAGAATACTGAAGGTATACAGCAGCAAGACTGATACAGACATGAAGCAGCATAACAGAAGGCGCGAAGTCAAAGGTGGAATAAGGTGAAAAGATACCAACTCCTAATACTCCAGGAATTCACACCAACTCTTCTGCTCAGAGTAATGCATTCTTTTAAGAGGTGTCTGCTTACTTAATGAGATCTTCTCACTTTTGAATGGTCCCAGGCCAGGGATTTTGTTGGAGTAGAGGAGGTCACTGATCTCCTGCAGTCCCTCAGCCACGCTCTGGGGCTTTACTCAGGGTGTCAGCCCACTCCTGGCCACCAGCCTGCTGGCCCCCAAGCCGCCAGCTTCCTGGTGCCAGTGAGGCTCCTGCAGCCATGGTTGCTTGGCTGAGCCAGCCCAGCCCCAGCTGAGGCAGTGGCTCCCTGGGTGTGGTGGCTTGCCTCAGCCATGGAGATGTGGCTCTTTGGCCATGGCTGGGGCTCCCCAGCTGTGGTGGCCTGGCCCTGGCCACGACTGGGGTCCCCACTCCTCAGCACGGCTGCAGCTCCCATAGCCCAGCTATGGCTCCGCAGAGGCTTCCTGGCTGCTGTGGCCTGCTCTCGTTGGCTTCCTGTACCAACAAGATCTGCCCGGTCCCAGCTGGAGCTTCCAGCTGTGAGAGTCACAGCTGGAACCCACTTCCAGCCATCGGGGCTCTCTGGTCCAGAAACACCCATGGTCCTGCCAGATGGCAAATGTTGCTGGACCAGAGAGCCCCAGATTTCAGAGGCTGAATCTGTACAGAAGTTGATTTAAGTGATAGGTTACACGCAAACATTAGTATTTCTGTGGTTCCTTAGGTGAGCTCCTTTGGAATGCTTGGGTGAATGCCATCTGGTCTTAGTGGCTTGTGACTGTTTAACAATTTGTTCCAGAAACTCCTCTCCTGACACCTCAATGTGGGACAGATCAGTCACCTAAAAAGAATAGCTCAAGTGTGGGAACCGCCATCACATCCTCATCAAGTGAAGGGAGATGCAAATAATTCATACTGAAGCAGCTATATTTGTGCCACCTTTGGTACAGCATGTGCTTTTTCGTTCTGCAGATCTTTCTTTCCATGTCAATGGCAGCCAAAACAAGAGCATTACAATATCCTGTTAAAAGTTCCATTAACTTACTAAAAAACAAACAAATCCAGGGCAGTTAGCTGATCACTGAGTCAGTGTTAGCTGATTTATCTCTGCAACTGCTAAAAGAAGGTAAGAAAAAGTTTGTTTGTTCATTGTTTTTTGGGGGGGACAACAACAAATATAGCTTAGATTCATGACACTTTCATTTTACATGATAGCTTTTTCTTTTTGATTGGCTAGCACAATGGCCTCTCTATACACCCGTTAAGTTTCCCAAGAGATTGTTGTCTTCAATGATTTGAAGCAGAACCTGAGGTTGCTGGTGGGGAGCAACAGCTGATTTCCAGATGACTTGAGTATTTTGCTAACAAAGAGACTGTTGAATGCTAAATGAGATAGATCCTTCCTAAAAGAGCTACGAACAAATATGTACTGCATGGTCAAATGCTAGATTAGGATTCACTCAATGTTTTCTGCTTAGATCATAAATCATATCTTACAGTGGAAATGGTTTGTGACAAGCACAGCAGACGTAGGATGACTGCCCAAGTATTCATTTATGCACTTCATGTTGTGAGGGGCTTTTCTTTCTTAAATTTGAAACTGAAATTTGGAGTTCCATCTTCCACTTTCATGACACGAGCTTTAGCCAGGCACAGAAGCAGAAAGATAATATCAAACTCAGCTCACCCTTCCTCTATATTGCAATTCTGCTGGCATGTCTTGAACATGATCTACAATCCCCATTACCATTTCAGGTCTCTGAAATCCAGGCAGTTCTCTCAATGCAGCTCTCTCCTGACTTGCCATATCTAAAATCGCATTATTAAACCCATCCCACGCCTCCTGATAGTTCTGTAGCATAAATTTCAGTTATGACTTTCTAGGTCTCTCCCTAACAAAGACTGTGAAAAGCAGGACTCTGTCAAATTATGTGGTGAGCTGTGTGAACTGGAGAGGTGATTACTAATGGCCTATCTCATGAGTTTCCCAGATGAGGCCACTTCTGCTGTGGCACTCATAATCATCAGGGTTTAGCATGCAAATTTGTTTTAATTTGTAGATTATGTGACTGCAGTGAATTAAGAGTAATTTACAGGACAAAACAGCAACTATCAAGATAATTGTTACCGTTTCATCAGATGAATAGCCCCCATTTTAAGAAACAAATTTGAATTCTCTTTTGATGTCTATTATAGGTCACTGATCCAGAGCAAAGAGGGGAAAGGAACTACCTTGGAAACATGTACCAAGAAAAGGGGATTGGCATGATCAAAAGCCTCATGATCTACGCAGCCCAGTGGAACCGTTTTGCTCTGTTATGTAATAAGGCCAATTACACAGTAAAATTATATGCCAAGAAGGCTATTGAGGAAATCTCACTAAAAGAGGTCAAGCTTAAAACACATGTAGGCCAAACTCTGCTCTCAGTTAGAGCTGTATCAGTCTTCAGTCCACATTCATTTCAATGATTACTCCAGATTTACTTAAGTGCAGCCGTCAACTGCTTGGTCAATATGAATTTAAAATATAGGAAAAGCCAGTACAGGAGCAGGATTAGATAACCCAACCCCGCCTTGTCCAATCTGATATGTTGCCCGATTCTGATCACACGTAGCTCGGTTTTATGCTGGTGTAATGTTAATGGACCTACAGTGGCTTATAGGAATTGTAAGTGAGCATTGCTGCTCGTCTCTGTAGTATACACAGTATCAGAATCAGGCCTAAAGGAAATCCCTCATGCCTTATACACTGCGCCTCTCCTCACTAGAATTCTTTACACAGTTCAGCCAATTTTTCCCACATGTGCCCACCAAAACTACACAGAGATGCAACCGTATCCTTAAAATAGATCCCTGGGAATGCCTTCTGCACTTTCCTTTCTAATGACACAGCTGCCTTAATGTATTGGCTGTGTCTGTGTGTCACTCCTGCTCTAATGTATATGGAATGTGAGGTCTGCTGAAGTGAACGCTTTGTGATTATGTCTGCTTCTAGTGGCTGGGAGGTATATACCCATAAAGGGCATACAGCTTAGAGGCAATGATGGTAACAGTGCTTCCTCTTTAGCTCAGGTGATACAGGAGCTTTGGAGCCACAGAGGTCTTAGGGATCCAGTAGCACATATATGCATTTGCAAATTGAAATATGATGTTTGTTACAGTCTGCTGACACCCAAACCAAGACCATGGTGACAAACAACATACAGTTCAAACTGACCATAGAGCACACTGGAGGTAGTATCCCCATGCTTGAGATTCCAAATCACAGACCCGTGTCACTTGACTGAGGTGGAAATCTCCATTCCATCTCACCTCCTTGGGCTTCCAAACACTAGAGGGCATCACAATCACATATACTTAGCCCTAACAATCCCTTCAGCAATGGGCAGCAGTGTGCAGGTACTGAGCCAGGCCATGAAAAGGTGAGGGGGTAAATGTACCTGTTACACTGAACTTGCACAATATGAGCCCTATTGTTAGTTTTTTTTAAATAAAGGTGTATATTCCACACTTAAGAACTGCATTGAAAGAACACTACTAAGGTTCCGAAGTCAAACACTCAAAAACTAGGAAATGCCAGAATTAGGGTAATCCATGCACCCTGAAATCAGCCTCCTTGTGCATATGCTCATTTAGTGAGAGACAGTGCTGAGGAGCTAGTCAATATTTTGCTTTGTCCTCACTGTCCAATATATGACCCCAGGCCTTATTTTTTAAAGGCTATTCAAACCAGAGTCTGAACTATTAAATTTCCTTGTGACCTAGTCTACAGTTTTTATCATTATTGAAACCAAGTGCTTCACAAATGTTAAATAGTTTATTCTTGAAACACCCTGATGAGATGAGAGGGCAGTATTATCCCTGTTCTACATACAGGCAACTGAGACACAGAGAGATGAAGGCAAAAACATCCAACTACTTTTGGGTGTCCAATCTGAGAACAGATTTTCAGATAGATATCGCTCTACAGCATTTGATCTGTACAATGAATCCCGCTCATTGATTTCAGCTGCACATGTGACCACTCTGAAGAACTGCCCTTCAGACCCCAATGTAGCAAATCAGACATCCAGAAAATGGAGAACACACAATTATTGACCAGTTGTGGAAAGTTTGGTAACAGTTTAAGTGACTCACCTGGCATTACATGGGAAACTGTAATAAACACTCAACAAAGAATATAATCTGGTTCCCCAGGGAAGCATTCCACTCTCTAAACCATGAACCTCCATCTCCACCACAATTGCTCTTCCTCTACTCCCTGTCTCATTCACTACATACCTCCCAACTTCAGCAACAAATGAGGCAGAGGTCCTAGCAGACTCCAGTCTTGTTTGCTACACAGCTCTGATTCATCCCCAAAGCAGGTCTATCCTGTGTACTGAACGAGGCAGGGGCTGTGTGGAAAAGAACACATGATCATGCAATTAAAAACTAGAATGATAATGCCTAAGGAGCTGGGAGCCGAATTAACACTGCACATGGAAGCTTCCTCAGACAGCATACGATCTGGTTCTCTCTGTTGATTTATGTTTGCTGTCATTTAGAATCCTAGAACTGGAAGGGACCCTGAGAGGTCATCAAGTCTGGTCCCCTGCCCTCAGAGCTCCACAATCATCCTGGAAAAAGTCCAACTGGCACCACCCAGATGGGACTCAAACCCACTCTCCCCAGCTCTGGAGGCTGATGCCTTATCTATTTATTTTCAACACACTGATCTGCTGCCATTTAGTGCTACGTCCATAAGACAGCAAGAACACGCTTAAAAAATAACAGTGAGGCACCTAAAACCAGGCAAGAGATTTTGCAACTACAAGGGCAAAACTGCTAGTACTTGAGTTCGGTTGGATTTAATACTTTCGCTTTCTCCAAATAGCTGCATACTGAGGAACAGTGGGCTGCGAAAATGCCTCGAGAAAAATAAACCTTTATTTTAGTTATTGGGCCTCCTGACCAAAGTGCCTCTAAAGCCTCTGGGGCAGAGATGGACTGTAATGGAAAGGCTGTCCTTAACACCACAGAGGCTTATGTGGTGCTGGTGCTGTCGCCAATGCCATCCTCCCACAGATCCTTAAATAAACATTCTGCACTGTCATATCCAATACACTGGACCCTGGTGGATAGTTGAAGACAAAGGAGGAGAACAGAGCAGCATTGAAATAGGATTGGAAAAGACTTGCACTTCAGTGGGAGAGGAGGGCCTGTGGTGGAACGTAATGCCTGATGTCCAGCGCTATGTGCTGGCCTCAAAGAGATACATTTAAAGGATTTAGTAACAAATGACCTGCGTTGATTTATTTAGCTGAACATTTTGAATGAGAAACTGGCAGTATTTGGAGCTTCTCCACACTCTTTTTTGTGTTCTTAAGACCAGAATAGTATCCTGAGATGTAGTTTCCAGCTGACCCATTCAGTGGCCAGCTGGAAACTACAGGGATAGATTAATGGTCCAGGAAGCTGTAACAAGAACAATAGCATGATCTCGGGAGGCAGAAGAACATGTGAAGCAGAATAGTCTTGAAAAAAGGGAGCCTGCTAATTGTAATTTGTGTCACAACTTATTTAGTATTTAACACAAAAGGCAAATGTGCATGTGTTGACTGATTCAAAATTTGCCAGCTCCAAAAGATAACCTTCAATAAACTTGCACAATAAAAAAATTGTAACCCTGTCTTAGGGCCATATTTAGCTCTTTGATATAGTTGATGGAAAACTCACACAATTGCAGCGGAGTCACTTGAGATTTACATTGGTATAACAAAGAAGAATTTGATCCCTGGTCCCAATTTCATAGGGTTCCTGCTCAGAATCACACAGAAGACTTGCAACACTGAATCAGATGTGGAACTCCAGGAATGATGTCTGATCTGCTGAACAGAAACTGACTGTTCCAACAGGAAATGTAATTTTACTATCAGTACAGCCTTAGTGTGTATAAGTAAATCTCTTTGTTCTCACTGTTGTGTGACTGAAATATTAGTCCACTTCAGCCAGTGACTGATGCCAGGGACGCATGTGGTTGGTGTTTTTTTGTTTGTTTTGTTTTGTTTTCAGTTTTTCAGGCATATATCCAGAGCTTAACGGCCTTACCAAAATTCTGTAAAAATATAGCCTATAATGTATCAGCACATTCATAGAAATGTAAGGCTGAAAGGAACTTTGAGAAGTCACACCATTCATCCCCCATGCTGAGATGGGATCAGAAATACCTAGGCCATCCCTCACAGGTGCTTGTTTAACCCATTTTTAAAAACCTCCAAAGACAGAATTCTACAACCTCCTTGTTCACTTATATATTAACTGGTAACCATGTGTCAATTCATCCAGTTTCCAATGCTGATTTCGAGTTAAATTACTCTCCCACAAAAATTGAAAGCTGTTTAAATCATCCCCCAATCTCTATCATCTCTTGATCTTCACCACAATACCTATAAGATTCAAACTTCTTAAGTAAAAGACATAGTTTTTACACCGTGCTTGCAAATCTAGGCCCTGGAATGTCAAGGAGTGAAGCAGCACAGTTGAAAGATACAAAGAACACGTTGTTAGCATCTGTGCAGAAGGTGCTTCAGTATGGATACCTCACCCATGCCATGAGGCTACGTCTACACTATAGCAATCTGTAGACATAAGTCACTGTTGGAAGAGACCTTCCAGCAAAACGTCTGTCGACAGATCACACTCACGCACAAAAGCAAAGTGAAAAAGCAAGCCACTCTATCAACAGCAGCCAGAATACCTGGCCATTCTCTCAACAGAACAACCAACCTGAAGCTCCGCAAACAGGGCTACCCAGTGAACTGGAAGTCCCATCTGTCAACAGAGGGCCTCCGGAGTGTCTACATGGCATTTTTGTTGACAGACTGTCAACAAAACACATTTTGCATGTAGATGCTCAGCGAGTTTTGTCAGCAAAGCCCTGATTTTGCTGACAAAACTCTCTAGTGTAGATGTAGCTGAGGAGACAGAAGGGATCTCATGTTACCAGATCCCAAACCATTTATAGGCTAAACCTTGAGTGTAGGTCTAAACTGCAATAGAAGACCTGAGGAACTGAGTGTCAGAGCCTGGGTCAGCTGACCTGAGCTCAGAGAGTCTAGGAATAAAAAGTGCAGCATATATGTTTGCACTCAAGCTGGCTACCAGGCTCCGAGATCCTGCATTGGAGGAGGGCCTCTGAGCCCAAGCTCCATCTCAAGCCTGGATGTCTACACAGCAATGTTTAGCCCCAAATCCTGAGCCCCATAAGCCAGAGTCAATTTACTTGGCTCAGAGACTTTGGTGCTTTGTATTTTTATTGCAGTGTATGTGTACCATGAGGTATAGTTGCAGCCAATGCAGCTTTCAGAGTATTGGTGTTTATGTGCACCTTGCATGACACACTGCCCAATTGGCAAGTGGACTCATTTTGCATTTGCTGCTATTCCCCAATGTACAGTGCATTATGGCAGATGGCAAAGAAATGAAAATGGTGCTGCATGCTCATCTGGCCAGATGCAAATAAGAGATGGTACTTGGCTACTGATGGTATCAGATCTCCTAAAAGCAGCTCTGGTTCTAATAAAACATCAAGATCGCAAACCTGACTGAGGGATAACAAGCACATTCCCTTCACCCTGCTGCAGGCATCATCCTTGCCAGTTCTTCCACCTCACTGTATCTCCTGGCGAGGGTCCTGCAGCCCCAATTGAGAAAGGGCTGGTGGTAGCACAGACTTACAGCCAACAGGAGCTGCTAGTGCAGGGTGCTAGCTGCTGGGAGCAGCATTACCACTCACATTCCTCTTCTTTGGCCATTGTGGATACCAGGAGGAGAGCCCAGCAGATAATTCTGATTTTGAGGGACAGACGTGCAGCCCTGGATAGAAATTTGTAGACAGGGCTCTACCCATAACGTCTGGTGGAATTACTGAAATCCTCAAACCATGATTTAAAGATTTCAAGTTACAGAAAATTTACCACTCCCACTAATTTAAACCTGCAAGTGACCAGTGCTGCAGAGGAAGGCAATGGAGAAAATGAAGGTTTCCATGTTGAATATGACCCATCACTAAATATACCACAGCTCACACTTCCTTATGTTCTCTGCCAGTGGCCTCAGATACATGTGGATGGGAAAGGTGATGTTAAAGAGCTGCTGCCTGAGAGCACATTCTCATGGCCTGTGTTAGCGCTGACTCAGTTTCCCCCCATCTCAGTGTTCCCCAAAACTCCACAGCCTGGTTTGGCTGTTGCAGTGACTCAGCCCTTTAGCTACATCCTTTTTTAAAAACCTCTACCTCTTCTGGTGTGCAAGTTCAAATCCAAACAAATCAATCAGGCCCAAACTGGACCCATTCCCTTCTTCTTCAGGGGTATGGCACCTCTCTAATTCTTCTGCCCACCCTGTAGGCTCATTAGGGTGCTGCCTACTCTTTCCCAGGCAGGCACTCCCAGGCCTTCCTATTTGGAGATGCCACAGGCATGGTGTACCTTATGCTCTCCTCTGGCTCCTCACACCCTTTCTGAGGCCATTTGCTGCCCTCACTTCTTCTGTTTCCCTAGGCCTCTGAGCTACCTACAATAGAGCATTGGCTTGGTCACATGATTGACTTGTCCCACCACCATGATCTTCGATTTCCATCCTTGGGAAGGACATCTGGCTTTGTCGCCAGTGGGGCTGACACACATCTCCCTTTAAAGTGCCCCCGCTGAGAGGTGACAAAAATGGCACTTGTACCATAGGGCTATTGGGACAGACAAAGACTTGCCCCAAGCCATCCTTGGGACCCCGCAGATGGGAATGAATTAGTCCACCTGAAAACATCTCTATCCACTCCCCCAGTGAGTGGAGGTGTCTCCCAACAAACCCTCACAATCCTAGGGTTAGACGTTGATGCTAGATAAATACACACAAGAAATGAGGAGCAAATTCTTAATGGTGAGAGTAATTACCCCCTGGAATAATTTCCAAAGGGCTGCGATGGCTTCTAACCCTCCCTGACCATTTTAAAAATCAAGACTGGACGTTTTTCCTAGCAGGTCTTGTCTAGGCATTAGTTTGAGGACATTATGTAGTCTGTGTTATGCAGGAGGTCAGATGAGACGATGGAATAAATTGCCTAGGGAAGTTGCAGAATCTCCACAATTGGAGATAGTTAAAAGCATGTCATACAGACTTCTGTCAGGGATGATATAGATGTTGCTTGGTCCTGTCATGAATGCAGGGGACTGGACTTGATGACCTCTCAAGGTCCCACCCAGTTCTAGTATTCTGTGATTCCATGATCAGAATGGGTCTCTTGGAAAGTATGAATAAAAACAATTGACAGATCTAAAAATCAACACACTTCATCCTCACACACTTCAGTTGAAAATCAGATATTAGGAAGATACAGTTTCTCCTCCATCGAGATGACTGGGGTCTAGGAAATATGAAGATTTCAGGAGTTTTTACAGTGGATCTGTCATCATTCTGGTGACCCATACCCCAAAATGGAGAGGCAATACAGGTGGGGTCACCAGCCCACAAGATATGCTTTATGACATACTGGACCCAATTCTGATCTTGCCTTTGCTGTTTTTCTACAGGTGCAAATGTGATGATTGCTTCTGTCCCTGATGGAAAGAAGATGTTACTACAGGGTCCTTAAGCAGGCCATCCCTCTGCTTCATTGCTCCCAGATGGACAGCTACCACTATATGCAGCTGACAAAGTGCAAAAGAATAAAACGTGCAAAATAATAAGTTGTGCCAGTGATGAACAGACAGAATTAGTATCTATTGCCACAGTACATGAAGAATGCTTAAACATTCGTTTTATGTCAGCATGTTTTGTGTATAATACACCACTGTTGAAGGAAAAAATCTGTCCTCATAAGAATGAAAGAGTAGGATTGGAGAGAGAAGCAAAGGATATAGCAAAGATGTTAGACATTTATCTTGCATCTGTCTGCACAATGAAAAGGGGAGATTGTTAGCCTACTTTAGCTGTCAGCTGTGCTGCAGGGTGGGAGGAGGAGTGATGGAGAAAGAATACACATGGCATCAGAAATCAGCAATCCAGAGTTACAGCATTTTCAATTTTTTTTTATTTTGTTCAATTTAAAAGCACCCACCTAAAGCACCTGGCACTTCCCACAGCTTAGAGGTATATATAGTACACAAAATAAAAGTCAGAAACATAGTGCTAGGATTGTCAATACCCCCCAGTATAGATACACCAATTGAACTATCAAACTATCACATCTCCTCCCTAGCTCACCCTAGCTGAACAGCTCAGTGGTTTGGACATTGTCCTGCTAAACTCAGGGGTGTTGAGCTGAAGCCTTGAGAAGGCCAAGGGTTTGGGGGCAAATAAATGGAGGGAAAAAAAATCTGTCAGGGATGGTGCTTGGTCCTGCCAAGAAGGCAGGTGACTGGACTTGATGACTTCCTGAGGGCCCTTCCAGCTCTAGGAGATGTGTATCTCTGCCCAAAAAGCCAGAGGGGGAAACTGGAGTCATTGAATCTAGCTGAACTTGGTGGGATGAGAATAATAATTTGCTGATATTTTGTATAAGGATATGCTGTTTAGAGAAGAGCCAAGAAAAAGAGGGAAGTAGCTCTCATTCTGACATACAGCAGTAGAAGAGTCCTCAGAAAACCTTCGTGGACCCACCTGCTCCTTTCAGGCTGCTCCAAAGGAGAGACAGAGGCTGAGTCTGGACTAAGGAAAGTAAGTCAACCATAGTTATGTCAATTCTAGCTATGGCAATTGCATGGCTAAAATTGACATATCTGTACTCAATTTGGCTGTCTATACAGGGGAAGGTCGACAGGGAAGTTTCTCTCCATGTCTCATGAGGAGTACAGGGGCTGACTGGGTCCCTTGAAAGGTTGATTTTGTGCACATGCAAAATTAAACCACAGAAGATTGAGCAGGTTGATTTTCCGAGGTAGTGTAGTGTAGACATAGCCTGATTGTAACAGAATCAGAGCAAAACATGAACTGGCCGACAGTCACAGTTTCTCCTGTTCCTTGCTTGTTTGGGAGAGGTTGTAGCTAAGTTATTATTTTTTTTTTTTTTGCAGAGCAGTTTACGCCTCTGTACAATGGCCAACTGCTTTGCTCAATGAGTTGGGGACCAAGGCTGAGTGCCTACTGATCTCTTCTCTTGTCTCTCCATACCCAGTTCTCTGCAGTGGAGGATATCTGGCCAACACCCCGGCTTCCCTTCTGTGGTAAGAGTCCCGGCTGGAGCAGGATCACACATGGAAGCAAAGTGGCAGGAGCTGTAATACCTTGTGAGGCTGAGTCAGGGCTGTGAAAATCTAGCCCTTGGTGGGAAAGATCGCTTCTCACATTCATGGGGTTGGGATTGGGACAAAGGCAGGAATGGAAGTCAAAAATAATTCATGAGAAGATAGGTGAATAGCTGACTACCTGGTTAGCCAAGGACGATGGAGGACCTGTGTAAAACTGTGACTATTAGCTGAGTGACTGGTCACTGGATTTTGATATGGAGAATACTACTGGACTGGGAAGTGATAAAGAGGACAGCTAGAACTCTTGCATTACATTGGTGCTTCAGCATGGCTATCACATTTGAGATGAACTTAACTAATGTGTCACATCTGATCAAAGTGTCTATTCAAACCTTATGTATCATGCCCAACTGAGCACATCCCTCTCAAAACAAGGAATTAACACAGAAAGCATGCAGTTAATGAACAGAGGAGCCAAGAGCCTACACTGCATGGGACACTCAATGTAAAAGCTCAGTAATCTGTTGGCAAATACCATCCTTGATCTTGGAAATAGTCTGTACAGTGCAGAATGTTCTCAACCCTGTCTTCTGCCCAGCTCAGTAGGGTCTTTATACAGAGAGTGAATGACTAAGAGAAAAATCACTCACTTCTTAATGCTGGGCTTCGGCAGACCTGAGGCCTAGTCAACATACAGTTCTTAAAATGAGAAGGCCTGTTTCCAAACAGCACAATGTGGTCACCCCAACATACTTGGCACCAGAAGGGATTGGAATTGAAGGTGTTTGGTGGTTTTGGAGAAACACATGAACCCTTATTTTACAAACTATATTTCTTTTTAGTGTTTATTTTGATTTTTTCAAGTAGCAACCTCCCATCCTTTTCCTCCCTCCCTCCCCATCCAGGGATGTTATGTCTGGAATGCATGGATTCTAAGAGTCTGTTTTCTGCTTTTTTCTACTACTCTGGAATTTCATCCTTAGCAGCTTTTCTCATCAGAGGAGTTTGCAGGACATTTTCTGTTCGCGTGCTTTGTCTTTTTGTATGTAGATACACATTGATTCACTTTTTCATCAGACATGCATGCATAGGGTTACCACGTTTGAACTTCAGTAAGGAGGACACCCTTTAGAGGGAGTGTTCCTGTATCAGTATCTACCAACTCATGTTGTATTCATGTACTATAAACACATTAATACAACGTGAGTTGGTAGATTAAGTTCAATTATTGTAAGTTTAACTATGGCAGCTTTATGTATGTCCCCCTCCCACACCCTGAACCTAAATCGCACACACTGCTTATGACAAAAAATAAACTCCTTTTATTCTGTTTTAGTTTACTGTCATATTAATGTTTTACTTTACTGGTTTCTTATACTTTATAACTATTTGCCTGAATGAGACGTAAGCATCCCCCAGACAGGTAGTGGGTTGTCTATGTGTTTACAGAGGCATGTTATATGAGTAAATTAATATAAATAATAACGATGATTCTATTGACAGGTTGGAACTGGTGCTTCTGGTTACTGAAATCTATTTTATCATGAAAAGATGCAGAAATTAGGGAATGTAGCCATAAATTTGCTGATGATTTGCTGGTTTTCGTACATATTTTCTCTGTTTATTTGCTCTGTAGTACATTGGCTCTCACTCACATATCCAGCACCGAAGAAAGCCAGATCCTTTTAATATGGGAATTGCAGATATATGTATCCAAGGTTTGAGTCAAGCTTCATGTGTGTGAGTGTACACACACACACACACACACACACACACACACACACACACACACAGAGTTAGGCTGCTTCTGCACTCTCACTCTCCTGTCAGAGGTGACATGGTAATGAGGCGCTAACGTGCCTATTCAGTGCCTCATTAGCATAATGGCCGCCAGGTCAATTTCAAAGTACAGATTCCAAATTGCAGATTGACAGTATAGATGTGGGCAGCTTTGAAATAAACACCCCACTTCGACATTCCCTCACTCCCACAAAACTAGATTGGTGTAAGTATAAGAAACCAGTACAGTAAAACATTAATATGAGAGTAAATGAATGCAGAATGTGCTGAATATGCACGTTAGCACTTCATTAGCCAGCTTTGAATTCCCTCAGTACCATGCCACCTCTGACAGGAGAGTGAGTGTGTAGAAGCAGCCATATATTAACATGGATTTACACAACTCCTGGCATTTCAAAATGGCTTTGCTTAGGTGTTGCTTAAGTGAGGCTATCATGGAATTGGAACACAAACCCAGCCCAAATGTGTCCATGTCCAGCCATCCCACTCCAGTCTCACATTTATACAATATACCTCTTGCCCTACTTATTCTAAGTTTCTCCTGGCTGGTTTCCCAGAATATCCCTTGCTTCTGGCCAGATAATTGTACAAGTCTGACATGCTGTCGCCAGAGTCCTTAGCTACAGTATATGCTGTTCTTAATATAAGAAGGGATTTGGAAGCTGGCCAGGAAGGAGGGGTTGCTCCATAGGAGTTAATTCTGTCTGATGTTCCAAAAAAAAAAAAAAAGAAATCATCACACTTTAAAACTGTAATTCCAAGATGATCAATCAATCTACATATTAAATAGACCAGGTTTTGGGGCTTTTGCCCATGCAGAATTTTCAACCTTTTGTCAATATCCCCTCCAAACCCCGTAATATTTGTTTTTGGCAAGCCAAAGTGGGCTCTTTGGGCTTTTGATAGGAGATGGAGAAACTGAGGAGTAAACACACTTCCCAAAAATATTTGTAGCTGGCTACCCAATATTCCACTGGAAAAAAACATTTTAATGGAAAATGTTTGTTTGGGCCTAGTATTAAGCTATCTGAATCATCAAGCATCATCAAGATGAGAGAGAAAGACAATGTCTTTCAGGCATAGATTGCTCTATTCTTACTCCCCTAGTCTTAAATATCTTTCAGATGTAATAACAAGGGATGACATATCACCAATCAAATGCCATGCAATGACATCATAGAGATGGTCTACTGTCACCCTCTTGGGAAATCACATTGCATGTCCTTTACACAGGCAACCACTCTCTTGGCAAAGTGACATCCACTTTTGTAAGGAAAGGTTCACCAAAGCTGGAATGTGGTCATCCAGTTCAAAATATTATTCAAAATATTCATTAGGGTGCCATCATTTCACCCTAATGAAAATAGTGGTGCGACTCTGGGTGTTTACTTGTATCACCAAGATCAGATTCTGATACACTGTTCTATACTGCACTGTATTGTTTCAGGTCAGTAATTGTCCCAATGACCTTGAATTCAAGTTTGAGAAGTATCCATTTTCTCTTTATCTTGGGACAAAGGAGGGGAGAGGACAGGTGGCCCTTTCATGATAGCACAGATCTGGAATTCTGAAAATCTGAATTCTACTGCCACACGTGTGCCTCTGTGACGGCCAGTCATGTTAGCTCCATGCCTCTAATCTCTACCTACAAAATGGGGCTGAGAACATTTCCTTTTTTAAACCAACCTTTGTCTGACTTGTCCATTTCAATCGTAAGCAATGAGCACCTCAGACCATATCTGTTTAAGGGATATACAATACCTAGCAAAATGGAGCCTGATCTCAGGTGGAGTCTGTAGATGCTATTATAATGCAAATATATAACAGTAATCCTCAGTATGGTTATTGTCGCCAATGTGTACAGTGGTTAGCACAACAGGGCCCCAAATTTACTTGATTTTGCTGTAATACAAATAATAAAATTATAACATTGCGCTGGGCCTAAATGCTGACTATACTGCAGTATGTGAAAACTTACAGGTAAGACTTTAAATTCATTAATGTCATGATTTATGAGGGTTAGCCCAATTAACGAATCCTATACATTTCAGTCAGTCCCAGGGTACGTGAGCCTTCTGTTCTGACTCTCTTCCCATGCTGTGATTGTGCTCCTATTTCTTGTGATCTTTGCTTTGGCCCCATAAGGCAATCTCCAGCACTGACCTCCCTTCATTATGCCGCTGCCTTACAGTACACCTGTCCTTCCTTACGAGTCAGTTTATTGACTTGGAGCTTCTTCCAGATCACAATCAAAGCATTTGGGATGATGTCACTCGACCAAAGTGGGCTGTGAATAGCTATCCTAGCCTCAGATCCCATTAGAGATTTGTAATACAGAGCTCAGCGTTAACTCTCATCTAGAACAGATGTACAGTGGATCAAGACAAATTGCTTTCCTATAAATATTAAAAGTGGGCACTTCACCAGGTTTGCTGCTATAGAGATGTCTAATTCTGAGCTATGAAAGAGAAAGTTATCAATTATTCATGTGGCTAAAGAAAACAAGTGACTATCAAATTATTCAGGAACAAAAGCATTAACTGAATGTGATTTAACCTGGTCCAAAAGAAACAGATTAAACCCTTTGGCTAAACTAAATGGGCCAAATTCTGGCTTCAGTTCAGTCAGGGATTTCTGTGGAATTACTTCAGATACACAACAATTTAACATGACACAACACAGCTCAGACAAACACTCAAGATTAGTATTTCTGATTCCTAGACAGTTTAATTCTTTTTCATATCTGTGAGTGTTGAATAGCATTTTGTGACTTCAGTAAGTGTTGTATATTAATGTTGATTCACTGAATAGATGATTTTTTTGGAAAACTGGAAAAATATTTGAAGACTAATGTAACGTCAAAGCAGTTAGGATAAAAATTCTGCTTGTGCGTGTACACACACACACACACACACACACACACACTTTTTTTTCAGTTAAAATATTTGGTGCATGGGAAGGGAAAAATATCTAAACATTCCATGCAGAGCTGGAAGCCCAGAGAATATCATTGTGTCAATGCACAGGTCCAGCAATACAAATTAAACTCACCAATCCAGTGTCAATGCCCAGGCAGAGGAAGGTACAAACAAACAGCATAAATGACCAAAAATATGAGAGTTTAACATTAAAGTACAGAGTATTCTCATTTGCCCAAACCAGTGATCAGCAACCAAAAGAGCAAGAAGAGCCATTCTTTTCCAAATCTGGTAAAAAAACTCAGTAATTCAAAAGCTGCATGTGAATGCAAAATGGTCCTTAATAAATAATGTCAAACCATACTTTTTGTAACCCCTGTTTTAAGAACAGCGCACACATATCTCACAAAGCACTGCACATATTAAATGGGGAATTATCCAATGTTTCATGATCACATATTGTTTGCTCTTTAGAGATGAGTTGTTCATTGTTGGGCTTTTAGATGTTCACCAAAATACCAAAAATAATCAGGAGGGTTTTTTACTTTGCAAGTATAGAGCTGGGAGACACAAAAAAAGTCCTTAAAACGCCACAGGTTGCAGACCACAGGCCTAAACTGTGCCATTATATAACTACTATCCATGTAGTTTTAACTTTCCTGTGTTCTTTTTACTTGGATATTGCATATCACCTTTGTTGCCACAATAGCCACATGCCTGATCCTGTCTCCTGTGTCAGCAGTACAGCTCTCTCTCTCGTATGTCACATGCAATTGAATATAGCCTTATAACAACATTCAGGGCTGGGTTCCCTATGTGCTGGGGAGCACACAAACTGCTCTGCCCCTTTAAGGGATGCAACATACTCTCTCAACGCGGTTGGTCAGTTATGATGCTTGGCACAGAGGAACTGGAGTCATTTTTTCTGCCTATGTTTCCTACTGCCCTCCCCACTCACTCTCAGGCTCTGTGACCCTTTTGCAAGGGCGCAGTCAGGGAGCAGGGAGTACAGTTCTGCCAGTCCTTATGCAGGACAAGCGTGAGGGCTAGTGAAATTTCCTCACCCTCCACTACACTGTACTCTTGTCATCTAGCTCATAAATGTATTAACTGAGCTGAAATGTTTTGGGAAGGACCCAAGTCCATTTCACATTAAAATCACAGGGTGAAAAGATTTAAAGGGCATCAGTTGCTATTGACTTTATGATTTCATAGCCATGACCTATTAAGGTCTGGAGAAGGGTCTTAAAGCCATTCACCCATCCTGACACTGAAGTTTGTATTGTGACCTTCTCCCATCTACAAGAGTGAGATTCTCAATGAAACTAAAAGGCAAAACATGTAAATCTGATATTTATCTATTTATTAAAGATATGCAGTGCCTAACATCTGTGGGACTCAGTGCCTCAAGATGCCACTGAAGCAAAGAGACTGGAAGAAATTAGAGAAACAGATATTTTTCATAGATATAAAGAACAAACAGCCATAGTGGCATTATCTAGGATACACACTTATAAGGGGTATCAGTCCCCAGGCTTCAGGACATAAGCCAACCCCTAATTGCCAGGGATTAAGGAGAAACAGCTCCCCAGGTACATTACTGTACAGTAATCTATTATGAGGATTTTATACCTTCCTCCAAAGCATCTGGTACTTAGCACTGCTGAGAGTAGGGCACTTAAATTGATGAACAATTGCTGTGGCCAGAAAAGGCAATTCCTATACCCCTATGTTCCTAACAAGAGCTTCACCGAGTGCTCTTCACTGCTACCCGTTACATGTGCAGTTTCCATCAGACACTACCAGGTATCATCTGTAAGATGCTCTACTTCATTACAAAGATAGTCTTAAAATAGTCAGTCATAACATTCATGGTATGTTAGCAAACACCATATTTTGGCAATAAACTCAGGACAGCTATTGGCAAAAACAGACACCTGTTGTCAGTCTATTGCTGAACATGATAGCCTTTACCCTGGAAAAACTTGGAACGCCTGCACGTAAACCTATTTAATGCCAAACTAACATCCCATTCAGCTGATAATTATGATTGAGGGAAATTTTCAAAGTGTTCTTTAGTGACTAATTTGGAGTGGACATAGATAGTTTAGATAGGGGAAAGGGTGAACAACAGCACGTCTGAGCTTTGTTTGCAAGAATGGTAACACCTAAAAATAGAAACTGAAAGGCTCCCAATGGCTGCAAGCAACTTCATGCTTCTGATGGAAGCACCATCAGCTACAATGAATGACCGACAGGAAATTATCACAATCACCTGATGAAGGAAATCAGTAAAGGCACATAGGAGACTGAAGGCAAGGCTTTAAAGCACACACTGCTCACCTTATACTTAACCCACAACCTGCAGCAGAGGGCATAGCCTTATGCTTGGGCAGATGTATCTAGTTCCAATCTGCGTAGTGAGTAGAATTTGCTGATCCACTACATGACCTATTTTAGAAATTAGCATCATGAATCTTTCTGCTGGAGGAGTCAGCATGCTGATGGCTCAAGAATGATTCCAAACTGAAGCCAAAGAAAATGAATCCATGAGGTGCTCTGGAGATTCTCACAAGCAACCAAACACCGCACCACAGAAACACTAATCCTGGAACTTTTCCACTTTCTCACTTTAGATTCAAGTCTAGGCCTCCAAACCAGGCCTTCTGTAATACAAGACCATTGTGCCACCTACCCCTTTCATTTTGCCATATTTAGAACTTCACAGATGGCTATGAAAAGCTCTGTGGTATACATAGTATAAAAATATAATGCCATATCACTGTCAAGAACAATGTGGAGCCCCTCCCCTTCAATTAAGATGTGCCATCCAACAATGACTTTACTACTGAGGAGGAGATATGGAGTCTGATAAAGTCAGACACTGGCCTCACCATATACTATGGCTGTGTGAAGAGGGACTTCTGGCCAGCCCATGTATACAACTGCCAGCTCCTCGTCCACTGGAAAGGAGATAACTTGGAAACCATAGAGGATTTTAAGCTTCATTCAACCAAACAGTTGTATGTCCCAGCTGGAGACCTAGTTCACAACAAACATTTCAAGACAGAGATAGGTTTTGTTTTCAGAGACTAACTGCAGTGAGGTATTGTGACCTTTCCAGGCCCTGGAGGGGATGAACCGCAGCAAACACCTCTACAGGAGACAGTGGGGTTACCTCTGCATGTATACCAGTCTGAGATCAAACTCTGACTCAACAGCATGTCAAACCTGTGCGAGAGAGATCAGCATATGGCTGTCATTTCTGTGTAGGATTCAACCTGATCCTTCCAAAATTTTAATCCTGTCTCCTTGCTTTTTAAAAATCTTGTGTTTTAGTATACTCATTTTCCATTCAGTGTTGTGGCTGACTTAGCTCCCATATGTGTGGTAGTAACATGTTAATGGACAATCAAGACAAAGCGATTCAGAACTGTAACCTAGCACTTCCTTAGATTTGTAGTTGGAAACTTTATCTGTCGCATTCTGCCTTAGATTAGCTGCTGTAAACTGAATTTGATACAGAGGGTTGTGTTGCTTAATCCTAACCTGTAATCGGGGGCCAAATTTTTATCTGCATGCATATCAGTAAAAAGTCAGCAAAACAACTGGTTGCCTTTAGAGTGACTCCAACTCTACATGGGGGTAACTACAATATTTGATCCTAGATTTGTAGATTATGCAAACATCCAAAAGAAATACTAGGTTCTCACAGGTATTCAAGCTGTGCAGCTATTCTGATTAGTTGATAAAAACAGAAGCCCAAGAACCTTAACTCAAGTGATTCATGAGGAATGTGTGATAGTGACTAATGGAGAAGATAACACAGAAGCAAGGAAGGCAGCTGATCTATGGCTCATTTTGACAAGTGGTAGTTAGATGATCTGAGCAGACTTAGCCCATTAATACTCCAGTTTCTGGCTGATGTCTTAGGCGTTTTCTGGATACTGCCAAGCAAGAATCCTGAATTCTCTGTAGGTAAGTGATCTGCCTTCTAAGATAAAAGACAGTTTTAAGAAGATCAAGTGACAGAGAGGTAGCTGTGTTGGTCTGCATTCCAACAAAACAAAGCAGCAGAAATGTCGCACTTAAAGACTAACAAAATGATTTATTTGGTGATGAGCTTTTGTGGGACAGACCCACTTCATCAGATGAATCTGATTTCCAATACAGACTGACATTTAAAAGTAAAAAAGATTAAAAAAATTGCAATAAAAACTGACAAATCAAATACATAGGACTGAAGGAGGGAGATGAGGGGTGGGGAGGGGATGTTAATTGTCCTGCCTGAGATAATTACGAGCATCAAAGGAAGGGAAGCAGTCCTTATAATGCGTGAGGAAATTGATGTCTCTGCTCATACCACGTGTTAGTGTCAAATTTGAATATGAATTCCAATTCACAAATTTCTCACTCTAATTGTTTTTTAAATTCTTTTTACTCTAGGACAGAAATTCTCAAATCTTGAACAGAGTGGCCCACTCCATTTAAATGTTCACTGACCGGATTATGTGTATTGAGTTTCTTGATGTCTGCTCTGTGTCCATGTATTCTTTGGTGAAGGTTTTGCCTAGTCCATCCAAAGTACACAGTGGCAGGACATTGTTGGCACATAATGGCACATATAGGCCGCGTCTACACGTGCACGCTACTTCGAAGTAGCGGTGCCAACTTCAAAATAGCGCCCGTCACGGCTACACGTGTTGGGCGCTATTTTGAAGTTGAAATCGACTTTAGGTGGCGAGACGTCGAAGTCGCTAACCCCATGAGGGGATGGGAATAGCGCCCTACTTCGAAGTTGAACGTCAAAGTAGGGCACATGTAGCCGATCCGCATCCCACAACATCGAAATAGCGGGGTCCGCCATGGTGGCCATCAGCTGAGGGGTTGAGAGACGCTCTCTCTCCAGCCCCTGTGGGGCTCTATGGTCACTGTGTGCAGCAGCCCTTAGCCCAGGGCTTCTGGCTGCTGCTGCGGCAGCTGGGGATCCATGCTGCATGCACAGGGTCTGCAACCAGTTGTCGGCTCTGTGGATCTTGTGTTGTTTAGTACAACTGTGTCTGGGAGGGGCCCTTTAAGGGAGCGGCTTGCTGTTGAGTCTGCCCTGTGACCCTGTCTGCAGCTGTTCCTGGCACCCTTATTTTGATGTGTGCTACTTTGGTGTGTAGACGTTCCCTCGCAGCACCTATTTCGATGTGGTGCTGCTCAACGTCGAAGTTGAACATCGACGTTGCCAGCCCTGGAGGACGTGTAGACGTTATTCATCGAAATAGCCTATTTCGATGTAGCGTGCATGTGTAGACGTAGCCATAATGTTGCTGGAAGTGCACAGAATGTGCCTTTGATCTTGTAACTAACATGGTTAGGTCCAGTGATGGTATCCCCAGAATAAATATGTGGACACAGTTGGCAGTGGGGTTTGTTGCAAAGAAAAGTTGCAGGATTAATATTACTGTGGCGTAGCCTGTGATTGCTAGTGGGAATCTTTCTTAGATTAGGAGGTTGTCTATAGGAAAGGACAGGCCTGTCATCTTGGGCCTTCTGGAGTGTAGCATCATGATCTAGAACAGGTTGTAGGTTTTTAATGATGCATTGCAGAGGTTTGAGTTGGGGGCTATAGGTAATCAAGAAGATCAAGTCAATGAGAGCAGTGGTAGTCTGCTTCAGATGGTGTCACTCTTGCTGTGGTCACTGTGTGTTATGCATTCCCCTCTGTGCCTGATCCACAGAAGGTGCAAGTTGGTTCCCAGGTCACAGCTATGAGGTTGAAGTTTAGTTCAATCACTAGAAATTTGAGCTTTTGGCTCCACAGAGATCTTCAGTTTAGTCCTTAATATGTTACCAGGGACTCGTTAATATGTCAGGCAAAATAGCAGTCATCCTATGTTTCTTATTTTGTGGCCCCGCCCCTCCTTTTTTTTTGAGCCAATCTCATCCTCAAAGTCAACTGTAACATCTGCCAGCTGGAAGATACAGAGTAGATATGAACTGGGACATTGACACTTCCATGGGTGTATCTACACCAATGGTGGGCAATAATCAGCCTGAGAGCTGGCTGTGGTTCACCAGGCTGAGACCCAGACCAGCCACCGGTGCTTTATTTACATGCGCTGCTGCAGGTACAGCCGCTTGAAGTTCCTGTTAGCCATGGATCACCATTCCCAGCTAATGGAAGCTGAGGAAAGCAGGGTCCTGGTCCACTGGATATTTCATGAGAACAATAGTGAATACAGAAGACAGGATATAGGGCCTACTTTGGGTTTACACTAATCACTCAGTCCCTTGCCCGATATTACATGCATGTGATGAAGCAGGTCTTTGCCCACGAAAGCTTATGTGCTGATAAATCTGTTTGTCTATACAGCAAGGGTGAGCAAATGGGGACGGGCCCTCGGGGGCGTGAAATTTCATAAAGGGGGGCGCAGCATGATTGGCTTCTATGTGTCAGGCTCATGCAGCTCATGAAACATTGAAACATTACTGTTTTATGGGTGTGGTTTCACATTTTTATACTGATTCATAAAGATTTTACATTCTACAAATTGATTTTCTTACACGGCCAAAAGGTTTATTTTTTTTCACATGAACATATCCAATCTTTCCATCAGTTTGGATTGCATTAGACAGGTTGGGGGGGTCCCTACTGATTTCAGGGATGAAAAGTGGGACCTGATGTGAAAAGTTTGCTCATTCCCGTTATAAGGTGCCACAGGACTTTTTTTTTTTTTTTTTTTGCAGATACAGACTAATGCAGCTACCCCCTTATACTTGTTAAACAGCTGTTATGTAACCATGACATTTTTAAGTGATCAAGACACTTTATATTTGATCTTTTAATCAGAAACTTTATAGCTTTTCCTTGAATTTTCCTTTTTTGGACATTATTGCCTGTTGATGTTATCCCAGCCAGTTTCCATGACCTAACATTTAAGAAAGGATAGCTGAAAAACAGAAGTCTCTGCATAATGGTTTGTAAAGCAAAAACTGATGTAACAAACTTCTCTAACAAGACACACTCATCTCTTGTCCGTTTCGTTACAAGAAACAGATTTCCTGAACATAAAAATGTCCACAAATAATTGTGAGCATTCATCACACAAAAAGGGCAGAGTGTGATCTTGGTTACACTGGCATAAGATCAAAATAACAATTCCATTGATTTCCATGGTGTCAAGTATCGGAGGGCTAGCCGTGTTAGTCTGGATCTGTAACAGCAACGAAGGGTCCTGTGGCACCTTATAGACTAACAGAAAAGTTTTGAGCATGAGCTTTCGTGAGCACAGACTCAAAGTGAGTGTGTGCTCACGAAAGCTCATGCTCAAAACTTTTCTGTTAGTCTGTAAGGTGCCACAGGGCCCCTCGTTGCTGTTATTGATTTCCATGAAATTCTTTAGAATTCTGACCACCATAGCCAATAACAAAACCTGTCCCTAGATGTATTCCTTCAGTTAACCATGCAGTGCTCTTGTTTACATATTTCTCAAAACTGAAAAATTAGCTTCATGGGAAAGCTACAATATGACTAATGTATCCGTAAACCCGAAAAGGAACATCCAAGATGACCTTCCAAGTATTACAATGTGCTCACTCTGCATAAAGATTTCTGCAAAAAGTCCATCCAGCAAATCTTAACGTCTCCCATAAACTGAAGAACAGACACTGAACAGAGAAGGAGCTACACAGTGTGACCTGTGACATGTATCCATCGTTCCACCCACTTCTGGCAATCTTTACATGGGCCTGGCGTGTACAGTAACTACAAGAAATAATCCCCTCTCCCAACTTGGTTTTCAAGTGAGGAATTAGCAAACCATTCTTCTCCACTGTGCTGTGTATTTACTTCCTAGTTTTGACCACTCCCAAAGTGAAGGGTCTTAACTAATGTCACAAACTGAATGGTTAATCTTTCATTTCAGCCTTCTTTACTGAGCTAATGATATCAACAGACTGCCTTTTGCTCAGGCCAGTAACCTAGCAGCATCAGAGACTTGTATGCAGCATATTAGAAGAAGTTTCAGGCTGTTCACTAGGCACAAAACTGCTATAAACTCTTATTTAAAAAACAAACAAAAATTAGCACAGTGAAATCAAGGATTTAATGATTCTGGATTCTGTATCACATTTTGGCCTCAGTCAGACTGCTGCAATTTGGAGTAATCCAGCTAAAAGTCAGCAAAACTGAGATCAGAATTTGGCCCAGAGCCTACGGACCAGTAACAAGCCAAGTTCATTACCACACTTTTTCCCTACATGTCTATGTATTTATGAGAGAGCAAGATTTTTTTTTAAAAAAGGTACATTCCAGCCTGTCTAAAAGTACATCCTGTAATTTTGACAATAATACCAATTCACATAAAAAAGCTCTATAAATTCAATAATATTTTGCTTGGAAATTTATTGAGAAATGCATGTTTTTTAATGCAGTGTTCCTCAACACTGAATTAGAACATCCATCTTTAAGGAATTACAGGCATCTTCCCTTCCCATGGGCTATTCAGTCTTCAGGTAAGAGTTTCAGCAAGGATGAGAATTGTTTTGTCATGTGGTTCATGTGGTCACTATGAACTGGATTGAGCTGACTAGTTCATTTCACAAGGACATGCAAATGGTATAGAATTCAAATAATTTCAGGTTGAGTGGTATTCTGGGGTGTGAATGTATCTTTATTTGGCCTCTTTTCTGGACTCTCTCAGTTATCAAAGAAGCATACAGGTATGTCCCTGGTTTCTGAGAGCTCCTTATATTGAAGCATGGATGACAACCATGAGATATTTAATGCTGAACTTTATAGATCATGTCTGAACTGTATGGATATTTCACAGCACTTACTAACCTACCAAAGTACTGCCCCCAGCATGCACAACACACAAACACTGCGAAGGACTCTCTGGGTGCGTCTACACTCGGAACCAACTTCAAAGTTAACTCTGAAGTTAAGGACTACATCAAAGTAGCCAGCAGACAATCTACACACATTTTCCCGTACTTCAAAGTTAACTTTGAAGTAGGGAGCGTAAGTTTGAAGTCCTTACTCCATTCCCAGGAATGGAGCAGTGCCCTACTTCAAAGTTTAACTTGGAAGTAGGGTGTGTGTAGATGCTCTACTTCAAAATTGCTTACTTCGAAGTTGTACTTCACAGTCACCAACTTCAAAGTTATTTTTGTAGTGTAGACACAGCCTCTGAGTGGCAGTATCTCGCTGTATTGTTTTACAGTCCCAATCAAAACCCAGGAAAAAGATGTCACCATGACATCACACATACAACCAGAGAATGAGCCTCTCTACAGTTGCATGTATCTGGGAAGGGATTCCATTAAAGTTACTGGAGTGGCTCTGAATTTATACCGGAATAACTAAGATCAGAATCCAGCTCCAATCATTTAGCCATGGTTCTCATTAACACTAAAGTTCTTTTATATTGCTCAGGGCTTAGCATAGGTGTACATTATGTTTAGATTCATTTTATGGCTCTTTTACATCACCTGACTGGAGTGTAAAATGACCTATTTGTAAATGAGAATCTGACTTTCATTAAGCCAATTTTTGCTGCCTCATCTCAGCACACTACATGTTTATGGGGATTTATTAGGCACTTAGTTGCATGGGAACAAAATATTTGTAAGTAGTTTCTACCATTCCTTGTGTCTTCCCTCGGATTCCGTGGGCTCCCAAAATGCAGAAATATTTTCTTGTAAACAAAAACTATTTCAAACTGTGGTCTGCTGAGCCTAAGAGGTTGCACATAGACTATTTATAATACTTTTAAAAATGTGGAAAGTATACAAGATTCATGAACATATTATGATAAATAGTACTTTAGGCAGCTAGAAGTATAATAATTCTTTTCCTTTAGATTTTAGAAAGCAGACAGTCTTAAACGAGATGGCAAAGCATAACATTAAGCTTGTGGTTTTAATAATTCTGAGAATACAGCTGAACTATACAAAAAGATGCATTGTATCTTACTACACTACTGCAGTGATTTTAGAGAGGATATTGACCCATGGATATGACTGTACTTGGAAATGCATCTTGAATATTAGAGTTCTTTCACACAAATGGGTTAATATAAACCAATCCCCACATGCTTGTACACACATCAATTTAAAATAAAAAGGTTCCCATCATGGAGGTCTGTTGGCAAACTAACAAGGACGTTTCCTTAATTGGCCTCTCTCTCGCCCTCTCTCTCTCACACACACCCCCAATTATGTAGGTAAATATTACAAAACTGGTGGAAAAGTCAGCTGAAGGGATTCATACCACTGGGCTAAATCATCTATGAAAATAAATCAGCAAAAGTCAATTGAAGTCCAATGAGCAATGCCTATTTACACCTACAAAGACTGTGGCCCAGTCTGCAAGGCACCCTGTTTCCTTTGTCAACAGCAGTATTGAGCAAATAATTTACTCAATGTATATAACCTCTTCTTCACAAATTGTGAAGGACCTCTTTGGAAAAAACAAGAATCTCTGAGAACATTTCAAAGTGTCTCTGAATAATTTCTGCTAATAATTCTTGCTTTTTAACTAGTTCATACGCAGGTTGTTGTGAATATTTGACTGACAAAATTTGAGAACCAAAACAAGAGGCTACTCACCTTGTACAATTACTTGAGTTCTTCTAGATGTTCTTCCGTGAGTGTTCTACTTCAGCTACACCTGTGCCTCCTGCACATTTGAGTGGACATATTTGGCTGCTTGTGTGCCCTACACATCCTTGTGGCCCACAGTGAGAATATATAGGGCTATGTGGGTGAACTGACTTCATTTCCTTCTCTACCCCAAAGCCCACAAAGGAAACTCTGAAGGGTGAGCAATGGAGCACCTATAGGGACACATCTTGAAAAACTACAGCTGCTGCACAAAGTTACTCATTTCTCCTGCTTCAAATAGTATCTTTGGAGGTGCTCCACTTCAGATGGCTCCCGAGCAGTATTCCCATGGGGGAAGGGGCTTCAAAACAGAGTCTAATAACGAGGACAACTGTATTGCCAACAAAAGCATTTGCTCTAATGTAGCATGGCATGATCCTTGGGAAAAGTTTGTAGTAAAAATTCAGATTACCACCTTGCACATCTCAGCAATTGAAACATTCTTGAGTAACACCATGCAAATAGGCTGTGACATAGAAGAAGGGGCTAACATTCTAAGAGGCTGAAGGTTGGCAGAGTCCTGAAATGAAATGATACACAGAGATTTATCTTGAAGTCCCTAGATAGAGATTGTGGATTCTTTGGAGTGGTCTGTAACTGAAACAGAGCAGTCTGGTAAATTTTGTGAGTCATTTGTCTCTCTCCAAATAGAAGCCTACTGCCCTTCTGACAGCTGGGGAGTCATCTTCTTGTCTAGTCTGATGTGTTTAAAAGACACAACCTAAGAGATGAATAATCTGGTTACCATGAAACTCAGACACCTTATATTAAAAATAACACCTTAGGACATAGTCATAGGGAGAGTTTTCCCTAAAAAAACCACTGTAAAATGGGGAGGAGGTCTGCTAGTAAATGCCCCCATTTCACCCATATTTCTGTCAGAAGGGATCGCCACCACGAAAGCTGTTTTCATTGATAGCTGAACCAACAAATGTGATTAATGTCTCAAAGGGATGTTTCATAAGAGAATTAAACACAAGGTTCAAGTCCCAGACTGGAACAGTTCTCTAATTTGTGAAAAAAGATTAATTAGTCCTCAGAAATCTCAGCATGGTAGGATGAGCAAAAGCAGAAAAATGATGACCGGTGAATGATAGCTGAAGGAGGCTGGAATGTGGTGAACCAATATCTCCTTGTCAAGGGGATGGTTCAGACTCTTGCCCACTCCACCAAAACTTGTACTTGGATGATGTGGATGGCTGGGATGAGGCAGCCGGGGGTAGTAGTTGGTTGGTTGGTTTTTACAAGTATCTAACTCCCTGAGGCTGACGGCTTGAGCTGCCTACTGAAAATAGAACCATGGGCATGCTGAGATTGTTGCGCCTTCTGAGACCTGACTAACTTTTCTTTATTTCTAGGTAGATGGATCACAAGGGATTGATGCTGAGCCTTGAGTCTGTCAGGGTATGAAGGAAGCCATCCACAGACTGTAAAATGTCAAAAACAAAGGTCCTCAACAGCACTTTGCAGCTCTCTAACAACACCCCATAACTGTAGCAAAGGCGCTCATCACTACAGCATGAACATACTGGAAATGGAGCCATCTGTGGTTCTCCTACAAGTTGACTTTGAATTGCTCATGGTGCTTCTCTGATAAATATTCAATAAAGGTGTTAAACTGGTTATAGTTCAGTCATATTTTGACGCGAGCAATTGATGATTTCCTATCTTGCGGTCTGATGTCACAAAGATCAAGACACTTATGGTCTTTATTATATGAGGTAGCCTTGGTGGTGTGCTTTCTCCCACATTCATTCATTGCATCCACAACCAAGGAATTCAGTGCTGAATAGCTAAATAAAGAATCCAAATCTTTGAAGGAAACATACCAATGTACTGACAAGAAGTAGTACGTGGAAGGAGTTTGCCAAATTATGTTGCCCGGCTCCAGGAGAGCCTTCTTAAAATCTAAGTGCCACAGGTGCCAAAGCTGAGGTGTGTAAAATGTTCAGTTTATGATGGGAATTCTGGACTTCCCTCAGGGAGAATGTGAAGTATTCATCACACAGGGAATTTCCTGAAACCATTTACCCTGGAAGGGGGTGGAGGCATCACAGCCTTATCCAGCAATAACAAGGAAATGTTTGTATATAGTATTACTTCTTTGCCAATGCTCATGTTTTGTTCTTTTGTTGCGAGTTCTGGCCTCTTAGAAAGATGGGAAGGTACAGGAGAGTGAGAACATCTACACTCCCTGGCAAGGGGGAACTCTGGGCCCTCAGGATTTGTTGGCAGTATGGGGTCCATGAAACACAACAAGGTCTCTGCTGTGAGCATTAAGGGATGGGAAGAGAGATCACGTGCTAGTCACTGATTAGTGTTATCTCTTTTCTCATGAGGAGAGTAATGTCCCATTGAAGAAGCAGGAGAAACCTGAAAAGAATTGCGATCGCCTTGGATAGCAGAAGTGATTAACTGGGGTTTCATGATGAGAAGGGTGCCATTAGTGCCCCAGGAGGTCCTGGTACCATGAGATGTACGGAATCAGTACAGAAGACTTGGGTTCATTGGGTACCAATAGGTCCCGGAATGCCAAAAAGGAATGATGGAGGTCAGTTCACATTGAGTACTGAGGTGGTTATCTGGCTAGTAGGCACCATAAGAAGGGCCCACACACACACAGATGGAGCAATTTGAGGTGCCAAAGAAAAAGTACTGAGAAGCCTTGTGATGTCCTCTTCATTGCAGAATGTCTGCCAACATGGTTGTAACCAGCTGTGGCAGCCTTCTTCAGAACCTGGTCTCTTTAGAAAAGGCCTGGCTGTGGGATGCCTTAAATGTATTCATGATACCAGATCCCCTTGTATCCAAAGTCACACTCCTCCTGGTTTCTGAGGTCTCCAGTGACTGAGGCCTCTTTAAAATAGATCTAACAGTCATGATCTTCTTGATGGTTAGTACCACAAGATCAGATGTAGACTGCTGATCCTCCAAAGCTCTTGGTAACTGGGACCTCGAAGAAGGCACAGAAGCAGTTGTCTCAACCCTTGCTGCTTTTGGAGACCAGGCCCCGGTTGCTTATAGGATAGCAACAGCCTGACCCACAAAAGCTCTCAATGGCCAGGATCCAGATGTAGACAGACTTATGTACAGGGGTGTACTCAGACCTCTAACTGGAAGCTGATTTCAAGCTTTGCTCCATCAGGAGCAGTTTGAATTTAATTCCCCATTTTCACGGGATCTCCTTTTAAATGAACAGCATCTGTTACTAGCCAGCAAGGATTCCTGGCAGGGAGAACAACATTTAAAGCCTGGGGATCCAAGCATATCCCCATTAATAAGAGTCTAAAACAACCCCACAAATGGGGAAAGCCATAAAACAAGGGAGGAAGAACAGCTAAATAAATAGAACTAACTAACCAGTGTCTAATAAACACGGGAAAGTGGGCTCCATCTCAATCCCAAGGCAATTGAGAAGGAACTGAAAGAGGTTTGCCCATGAAGCCCAAAGTATCGTCTCTATGAGGCACAAGGGATGCAGGTGGTCCCAACACTAATGTGACCTATGTCCCCTTCGTCCAGTTATTTTGTGACTAGCCAAAATGATTGGTGGCCAATTCATGAATAGTTCCAGGTTGACTAAAACTGCTTTTTTTTTTTTGAATAAACAATTCATCTGAAAAATCTTCATGCAGCTCCAGCTTGCAGCACGTGCATAAGATTAAGGGTTAAAGAGGGACTAAGAGTTCCCTCACTTTTTTAGCTGACGTCAAACTCTTGGCACTTGCATCTTGTTGCCTTTGCAGTTGATGTCTGATGGCTAAATCACCTTGTTGGAATTCAGGGATTTTGCGCATTAAAATAGTCAAATGGGTTTTAAGATAAAACATTCAATTATGCAAGCAAATGTGTTGATGCTATTGAAGCCGCATGGCAGAATAAATATTAAGTGATGACATATAATACACAGCATGCCTTATAGATCTCAAGGGGCAGGAGCTACTGCACATTTGCTGTGGCCTTTACAGTAACTATTTCTGCATTTGTTTGCCATTATGATAGCTATCAGAAACCGGGGACAAGTAACAGCCAGTCTATTTGCATTTCTAAAAGGTGCAAATTTCCAAAAGTCATCAGCACACCAAGGCATATTTCCTGAGGCATTTTTATGAAAGGGTTGTATTTTCACTCTTCTCCTCACTTTCCTTATTTTCTTTAGGGAGTTGAGGTTTCAGTTTCAATCCAGTCCTATTTCTAATTAGAGCTAGCCAATATTTTCCCATTAAAACTGCTTTTCAGAAAAAAAAATCTGGGTCTTTGACAGAATAATGTTTTTCTCAAAAACTGTTTGCTTTGCACTAAAGATTTCAAGCTTTCAATCCAAAACTGGAAATGTTAGGTTTTCACGCAAAAACATGGCAGGTGAGGCTGACAAAGTCTAACTTTTCCACAGAAATAACAACCCATTTTCAAACCAGTTCTAGCTATAATACCTGAATGATCAACAAACAGAAAATATATTCCTATGATGTCACTTTGCTGGTATGTCTGCATGTGCAGGGTGGTGTTTCGGAAGAAACTGGAAATCCTATTTAGGAAAAAAGCAGTGAAGTCCTACAAGACTCAGTCTCGTGTCTAACTCCCCTTAACACAGAAAAAAAAAATCACACTCATTATAATGGTAATATTTTCTGAAGAAAAGTATATTTTGAGAAGGCAAAATTAGTTTTCCAGCAAGTCGCATCCATTTATCTTTGTCTATACCCAGCCACAACAGGGCTTAAATATGAGCTGCCAGTTGACTGAAGGGATTGTTCCTGCTAAAGCTCCTTTGTGTTCAGTTTCTTCCCATAACTGTGCTGTTTACTTCACTGAGCTGGACGGGCATTATCATTCAGAGGGGAGAGTGGAGCAGAACGGGAAGCAGGAGCCCTTGTGTTTACTTGATCTTCCCCACCAGCACACACACAACCTGAACAAATAACTTAGACTTAAGGACAGTAAAAGAAAACCATCTGCGACTCTCTCACTGCAGTCTGTGGCTTAATTTAATTCTTGAAGTCTTGGACAGGACGTGGGCCCAAACCAAAACTCCTGCTCCACAATACTGGATCTTTAATATTGCCAAATTTTGTGATTTTTTTCACTCTTGGTGGCTGGGTCTGAATATTAATTGCCCTGGTCTGATGCAGCCTTCCTTGCACCGTGGCTCTTTTCTCCTCTTTGAGCAGCCCTGGACAGTGTCGGTGGCCACAGCTGCAGGCTCCTTTGAAGTGCCACACAGTGCTTCTCTGCCGCTCTGTGCAGCTGTGAGGTGGGACGGGCCAGCACCGTGGTCCATGCAGTGCTAAGGGTTGATTGCCTTTGGCCCTGCCCCTTCAACCCCTGGCTCCACACCTTGCAGGCCACAGAGCCGGCCCCCAACCTCACCTTGCCTCAGGACCTGCGGTGGCTGTCAGCCTCAATGTCTCTTGGACACAGATGCTCAATCTTTTTGACTCCACCCAGGTGACTGTACTGTTCTCCCCTTTCAGCCTATCAAAGTCCCACAGGATCAGTTGTCCTTATGCCACTCCACACAGTCTTCCAGTTCAGGACCATGTTGTGCGCCACTTTCTGAGCAGCAGGTAGGGGAATCCAGGCCCACCCACAAGTCCAGCTTACAGCCCAGGGATCTTATGTCTAGCACCTCCTTGCTCCCAGACCCAAGTGCTAGTTTTATAGATTCCCTCCTATCTTCTGGCTTTCGCCTCTAGGTTTTCTGGCCTGAATACTCAAGTCCCAATGAGTAACTGACGGCTGCTTTGTTCTTTGGCATCTTGACAGACTTTGTGACCCCAAACACACCTCTCTTCTCCCAGGGATTGACAGAAGACTATTTCCCCCTACCACACTTCCATTCTGAGCTTCCTCCCTTAGTATAGACACAGCCTGCTCCTTCCTAGTTGGGTTCCATCATCATTTAGTGTTTATCCTTCAAGCATAACTCTCCACCCAGGTACAACCTACAGGTTGCTTGGCCTAATTTATCCTGCTCTCCCTTGCATTGAGTGGACACTCCATCACAACAGGTCTTGTGCTATTTGGTGTTTTACTTAAAGCCCCAGCTCTTGGAGTCATGTGTTACATGAGGTCTCCAGTTTCATTCAAATATAAAACGTAGGTTTCTAGACCTCCTGGATGCAGAGAAAGGAAAGAAAATGTGATCCCAGCATATCCTAATCATATGCCTTTTGAGTATAGAGCAAACAGAACCCAAAAGATTTCTGCCTGAAAAATCAGAGGGTTTAAAAAAAAAAACAAAACACACCTCATGATTTGCAGGCAGGTACTGACTCATGAGTTTTGAGCAGTTAGGGTTAGTAGTAGTGGATGCACACTCAAACAGCTACATACTTTTCAGGAAACATAGGGGAACTGGTGGGGAGCTGCTGGCCCACCCTCGTTCCAACCCCCCACAAGGATGGGCTGCTTTTCCAGAAAATCCTGACAACAGTGGACAACACAGGCAGCCAAATGATGTTATCAGAGAACAATGTGCAAATTTAAATGAGCATGTGCTTAACAGATAAGCAAGGTACCAAAGAAACAACAGAACAATGTTAAGTGAAGAGTTACTGTACATTCTAAGATACACCAAAGGTCAGATGAAAGGAAGTATCTTTATAATAACTTGTATGCATCTATGGTATCTTTCAGACTCAACGATCTGTGACCGCTTTCAGAAACTTTTTCACAAACAGCAATCACACCTGTTGCTGAAATGCGGACACCTCTGGGCAGTGAGAAAGGACAGAGAACAATAAAGAACCAGAAACACCATCGCGCAGGATAAGATCTAACAGGAAGTGAAAATACTCCATTCAGTTTGAGCCACAGAAAGAACTGAAGAGCAACAAAGGGTCCTGTGGCACCTTATAGACTAACAGAAAAGTTTAGAGCATGAGCTTTCGTGAGTTAACTCACTTCTTCAGATGCACTTCTTCAGATTCTCAGAAAGAACTGAGAGAGGCAGAATGTAATTATACAGATAATAATTTGGTCAAGGTAGTGGAATCAATGATTGTGCGTGGTCTGATTCCCTCTCCATGTCTGCAGAACTACAGAACTGTAGTGGCATTGCTACGGCACTCGAGCTATGCCAACATAGGCCCATAGGGTTAACGCTGTCATCTGTGGAGGTGGTTTTCTGCAGGAGTAGCTACTTCAGTGGAAGCATTCTTCCATCAGCCTGGCTATGTCCCCCTGGTGTTAAGGTGGCCAAGCTCCAACTGTGTGAAAATTGAAAGAAAATGTTGCTCAGGGTACACTTTTGCCAATGTCACGTTTCTGGCTGATGCCATCCCTGTTAGTCCTTAAGCAAGTGTGTTCTGTCTTCCTGAACCTCTGACTTAACAACATTAGTTTCCTGGTGGACTTGCTACCAGAAGAGCAAGATAAAAATAAGGAGTTTAAGTTCTTAAACTTAATAAGGCAGAAATCATTTTGCTGTCTAATCAAGTGTGCCTTCATTGAGCCATGTCGCTGTCTCCTGTCCCAGCATGCCCTTGCTATGTGCTGTCTTTCTCCACCACTTTCATTTACAGAGTCTCACTTTAAACAGATTTCTTCAGAAAAGTCTCAGTTAATCTGACAGCCAAATAGTGATTTACCCTATTACTTACTGCTTATAATGGAATGGAGAAAACTTTTTTATTCATAATTTCATAGAACAGAAACATTCAGCTGCATAACAACGACCTCAGGTGACATTATGTGGGAGGAGAGAGAGAAAATGTTATGTTCAGAATTAATCTCCTCATCCAGGATAATAATAAATCTGTGAAGAACAAACCCTCGTGCACATCATTGCCCCCTACTGGATGGTATTGGAACTGCCCAGCTGTGTTTTTCAGGCCCTGAGTTGCTAACACTTACTAGTGTAACAATGCCCACACACCATGTGTGTGGGATAGACTGCAAACACTCTTTGGCAAAGAATGAATGGTCATAGAGCAGACATCAAAAATCTCCAGATACACAAACCTGTCAGTCAGCACTTTAATGGAGTGCGCCATTCTGTTAGAGACCTGAGAGTTTATGTTCTACTGAAAAGACTTTAACAACCCTCTACAGAGAATGCTCAGAACTAACATTCATATTCAAATTCAACACATTAACATGTGATTTGAACAGTGACAGCAATTATCTGACCCACTGTAAGGACTCTTACTTACTTCGATGTTTTACCTAACCCTTAACTTCCTCCCTCCCCCCCAGTTCTTCTGCTCTTCTGATTTGCCAACCTTGATAATTTTTGGACCTCTGTTCTTTATATATTGAGTCTGTTCTGGTATGGCTATAGATCTGAAGAAGTGGGTCTGTCCCACGAAAGCTCATCACCTAAGAAATTATTTTGTTAGTCTTTAAAATGCCACATGACTGCTTTTTTGTTTTGATAGAATACAAACTAATTTGGCTCTCTCTCTGTCATTATTACTGCAGATATTCCTACATTGTGGCCACGTCTACACTAGCAAGTTCTTCTGAACTATCTTTTGAAAGAAGGGGCTCTTTCAAAATATCCAGCAGAGCATCTACACACAAAAAATGTTCTTCCGAAAATAAATCGAAAGAACATGGTGATCCTTTCAAAAGTGCTCTCCCACTCTCATTTCAGGAACAGCATCTTCTTTTGAAAGCTTCTTTAGAAAGAAAACAAGCAGATGCTCCGTCAGCCCTTTTTTTCAAAAGAGCAGTCCTCATTTTTCAATCCCTGGCCCGTTCTTTCAACAGAGCAGGGGCTTTTGAAAGAGCAGATCATGCTTTTGATCTGCTTTTTTGTGTCTGGACACACTCTTGAGAAAGAAGTTCTTTCAGAAGATCTCTTCTGAAAGGGCTTCTTTCAAAAGATCTCTGTAGTGTAGACATAGCCACAATGTGTAAGAGGTAAGAGTTTGTGCTGTTGGAAAAAGGTGAGCATACTCTGCACCAGCATTGGCTACAAAATTCTGACTGTAGAGTGAAGCAGAGTGCCAGGTGTGGAAGTTTGCAGGTGATGCAAATGTTTGTCTTATGGTGTACCACTTGCTGACATCCAAATTCAGTATAGCTGCAGAAAATCTAAATCTGGATATGACATAGTTACCCAATTAAAAGCTTATTGGAAAAAGAAATTGTCTAGCTGCACTGCCTGTGCATAGAGTTTGGGGCGGGGCGGGGCGGGGGGGCTCCATTATAAAAACCCTGTTCAGAGGGCAGCTGACGATGTGCCGACCTACTCCGGGTCCCGTGGGGTGTGATACAGCGGGGGGAGTCGGGTGGCCCAGGACCAACCACCCCACCTTTATAGCAGCCTGATATAGCGTAGCAGCAATATGTGATTCAGTGTATTCACTTTAAAACCTAGGTTTCCACAGTATTATGAGTACCAGGAACAATAACACTCCGATTGTGAACACCACAATGCCCTGTGGCTGTTCTAAGTCCCAATAATTCTCTATACAGACCCAGCTAGACCAGCTAGTGGTATTTACCAATAGTGATTTATTCATTTATTCGTAACTACAATTACTTAACACTTGTTATATATATATATATATATATATATATATATATATATATTAGATAGATAGATAGATAGCTATAGTTATTTATTTCGCATAAGCTAAATACTAGGTTATATATAACTATATATAATTACATGTGACTTACCAATAACATCCAATGCTCCCACATCTCACCAATAACTACGTTACAGCGGCCCTTCAAGTCAGAGATACGGCTTGGTTGGGACCTTTCGTGGTAGTGACGCCCGGGTGATCAGGCCGGGGTCTGCTGTCTGGACTGGAAGTTGCTAGCCTCCGCCTTGTGTCCAGGAGCCCACCCCCTTATTCCTGCTAAATCACCTTTTATACTGTTTCTTACTTGGGGGTTCGATACCTGGCCAATTAAAGCATTTGTTACCTAATTTGGGCTTTCTATTCTCCCGGCCTGTCAGAACATGTTACAAGATTTCCTCTGTCCTTGGTCTCTTTCTGAACCTCCCCTGGGACCCTCCGATGTTGTACAACCAAGATGTTCTCTTTGGGGGGCTTCCAGCTACTAGCCCCAGCTGTTCTCTTTGGGGGCTTACTATCTGCTTGTCAGGATGTTCTCTTTGGGGACTCTCCAACTACTTGTCAACTTTCTGATTTCTTTCTCCTGGCCTGACTTCAGACCTTCCCGCCGTTGTATGATAGCATTCCAAGATGGAGTGTATGGTCATTCTGCCTTGCGAGTGAGGCCCGGCCACCAGGTGCTCATGCTCCCACAGCAGCCAGTGTCCCACCCAACTTCCCGCAGCTGGTGGAAGCCAGGGGGCTTCACTAGCACTGTCGCAACCCTGTGTCTAGTGGCCCAAGTCATGGGGCAGCCGAGAGCAGCAGCTGCCCCCTCCCGCCCCAGAACAATGCCAGCAGGGTGGCACCCTCCAGAGGGCAGCCACTGCCTAACTCCCAGGTAGGGTGACCATTCACCACATTTTGGCCAGGATGGCATCATGTCTCCATGTCCCATATTTGGTGGGGGGAGATATGGTCACCCTAGTAATATTGGGTAAACTGTAAATTGCAATATATAATTGTGATAGATGATTACTGCTTTCCTTCAATCAGCCCTATTTGCCATCTTGTTTTTACACTCTTCTGGTAGGCAAATAGTAGCCTATTATTTTGCACTGGTGCATATGTATAGTTAATTAACCTGGACTGGGTAAGAAACATTCAGTGCAGGAAGATGTTTCCAGTGCCCCAAATGCAAACACTGGCTACAATAATCATCCCATTGAGATGATTAGGACGCAATTACTAGTGATCATTTACTACATAGGGACATAGTGGATTCAGTGTAAAGGTCCATAAGAGGTGGAAAGTCTAACTCAGTAGTTTTCAAGCTGTGGACCACAGACCCCTGATGTTCTGTATATCCATTAGCAATTTTTTCAGGGTCTGCAAATGAAAGATTGAAAATCTCCAATCTAACTGGATAAGTCTGTCTGGAACATCTGGTGAAACACTGGGGACTAAACATTTTTGCAGCTCTAGACTTTTTACGGTCTTGCTGTTGGTTAGTGAACACAGCCAGACGGTGGGGAACGGGAACAGGATCGCCCATCTCCAGCAGATGTGGGAGAGATGGAGCTGCAATAAATAAAGAGAAATACACAAACAATGACAGGCCTGCTGGTTTCCAAGTTACACTGCAATCCAAGCGTGACAAGTTGTCACACACAGGCAAAAGTGTCGTTGGCAGCTGGGCTGACAATCACACGCAGAGGGACAACTAACACCAACCATAACAGCACTGGCTGGGGCTCACAATCCTGGGCAGATATGACCAATATATTCCTCCACATGTGGGTTGCCTTGTCAATACCTTACAAGGACAGTTATTTTAAAATGTTTGAGAGCTGGGGATTTGCACTCATAATCCCGTCCCTACTACTGGCTTCACTCCAGACCATAGTCCTACTCTTGCTAAGACCTGGGCCTGCAAAGGGAATGTTTCCTCTGATAGACAGGCAGGAAGTGCTACATGGGTTTTACAGAAACGTGAGGTCTCTCCAAGCCTGACTGGGGAGGGCAACTGGCACCAAGTAAGCAGGGCTGGTGGTACACCCTGTTACATTGGCATAGTAACATAGATTACAATTGTTGATAATACTGAGCAACCATAGAGCACCTTGTATTTTCAAACCGCTTTACAAAACCGTAGTTCCATATGGCTGAACTCTCTGGTCAGGCTGCAGCCCTAAGTAACGGGGCTGTGCATGGTAAAAGGCTGAATGCACCACTGCTAGGTGGTTACTACTCAGCCTCAGAAATGGAGCCATCATTGTAATCACTTTGGCCAGCATGAAAGGGACTCCTGGATGGAATGCAAAACCACCCTCCATGCCGGAAATGATGGGTCCCTTCAGCTTCAGAGGTTCACAATGGGGCAAGAATTCCCCATGTCTTGACTTCCTTTGCTCCCTGAAGTCGCATAAGCACTATCTTTACTGTAGCATAAGCACTATCCTCTGCAGCCAGGGAGGGATGAGCGTAGGGGCAGAGCTAGGTATTGCAGATACTGCTACAGTTGGTTTTTCTGGATTGAACACAGTTAAAGCCATCCCCCTTTGGTGTGAGAGTTTGGTCCATGAGCCCTTTGTGGGTTGATATGATAACTTGATACGAGAGCCTTGAATTTCTGAAAGGGTTTGATGCTGGGACACCATCCTTTAATCTTCGACCCAGTTAATCTCTGTCCTGAGCCATCAGAACATCTCTGCCATGGGTAGCAAGGGAACTCTGATTTCTCTAACTGCAATGCAGGGTAGGATGAGCTTTCAATGGAGAGGTGCAAAAACTGTTAATGTGACTGGCTTTGAAGAGGACATGAGCATCCACAGACCTCATTGGCTTCACTAGAAGCTGTCTCCCAGAGCAGCTATGAAAAAAAAATCAGGCCATGGATGTCATCTGTGCACAAGGGGGTGCTGTGGTGCTCTATCCTGGACACGAAAGACTGCCTACTGGGTTTCCCAGTACAGGAAATGAAGACAGAGGGATAGAATGGTGTGCTGCATACAAAATTTTGTACATATAATGAAGTGGGAAAGACTATTGTGTTATCTAGGTCATCTCTTTGCTCCTCCTCCAACACCAATTTCTATCAGCTTCTTAAATTGTGGTAGACAAATTGAAAGAACTATCAAAACAAATCTCAGGACATAGCTATAAACAGCCCAAGGTTACTTGCAAGGACTTGGGAATGAACAAATTGACCTTACTAGTGTCATTGTGCTGGAATTAATACAATACCGTATTTACTGATGCTTCTAGAGGCAGCAAGTTAAACAAATGGCTCTTATGATTTCTCAGCCATCAGTTGCAGATTTTTGCTTGAACCTCCTTGGCTGACAAACGCCACTTTTATATTATGGCGATCAAGCAAAGTCACAGGGACATCTGCCTTCTACCTCACATGGTTTGCCACTGTTTTATTGGCTGGGTCATTATATCCCTACACTTCCTGCTTTGCTCATTTCACCGTAGGTTGATATTAGTTACACTGCTAACCAGTTGAGTTTGCCCAGATTACATTACTATAAAGCCAGATTATGATCTGTGTTAGGTCTTCAAAATATAAATTTATGTGACTGTAATGTTTCTGAAAAGTACAGAATTGATAGATCCTGAGATTGAAGTCATCCATTTAAACAACAAACATGTTCAGCATATATAGCATTCCATTATCCCCAGCTGACATGCCTTTGTAGTAAGTGGGATTTGGATCAAACCACTCTAATTTATGCCGGTTTTCTATAATAAAGGAAACTTCCCACTAGCAATCACTGAAGGAGAGCAATAAATTAAATACTAGATGCATGGTTTATTAAGGGATGCTTGGGCAGCCAGGAAGAAGCATATGCACAATAAAACAGCCGAAGTCTGTAAGCACCTCATTGCTTTTATTCCACTTTCAGTTCCACAAAGCTGCAGCACTCAGGATTTACACATATTGGCTCCAATGGAGTAGGCATTTCAGACAGCAGCATATAGGTGCCAGCCTGGGCTATCCTCTTACTGATCTATGTGAGTGGCTTTCTTGGAATATCTGTCACAACGGTAAATCCAATCTAAGGTTATAAATAGCTCTAGTAAATTAATACAAAAGTATCTGCTCAGAACTTCTCCAAGTGCCACATCCAGCAGGAATCAGAAGGCATCTTCTCTTAGCCAGCCAAGAAGGAAAGATGAGGCACGCTTACTAGTAACCCTCTCATTGCCTTGCGTGTACCATTACAGTTGTTTGTTCTTACAAGCTTAAAAAATATGAATACTGATCTGACACATTGGAGTTATGGCTAACCTCCACTTTTTGTCCTATGACTGCAGCTCTACTAGCAGACTGCTCTACCTTCAATGGTGCCTTAGTACAGGGGTGAGCAAACTGCGGGGACAAACCTTCCCGGTGGGTGTAACATTTCATAAGGGCGGGCAGCACAACTGGCTGCTGTGTGTCAGGCTCATGCATCTCATTAAAAATGTTGAACTATGTCGCTGTTTTTATGTCTGTGTATTCACATTTATATACCAATTAATGAAATTTTTACATTCTAAAGACTTATTTTCTTACACATGCTGAAAGGGATTTTTTTTTCATATGAACATTGAGAAATTTCCCTTGGTTTGGATTATATCAAACAAGTTGTAGGGGCCCAGCTAATTGCAGGGCAAAAAGTGGTGCCAGATGTATAAAGCTTGCTCACTCCTGCCTTAGAACATGGGCTAACTACTTATACTAAACAATCTGTTCCACTCCACTGTTAGCCATGAGGTGTAGGTCACCCTTCCCAGACTTGAAGAAGGGCTCTGTGTGGAGTTGTCTTTCACACTGACAGAAAGTTGTCTAATAAAAGATATTATCTCACCCACCTTGTCTAATATTCTCAGACTGACAGGGCTACAAGTACACTGCATGTATCCCATTCCTGCCATTTGGGAATAATAGGCCCAGATTTTAGGGACACGTGTAGACAGGAATGACATGGAAAGTATTCTGTGGAAGTACAGTAGCTGGAGGAAGAATTAAGCAGGTTCATTTGGCTTTTTTCCCCCCTCTGTTTGAAAATTGCTCCCAAATAGGTGCATTTTTTTGTGAAGGTCTTATCTGTATGTAGCTGCCAGATCGTCCAGCCAAATGGCTTCCAGCCTATAGGGTGACCATGAACTGTTATCTACACTTTTTGTGTGACACGTGGCTGGCCACCTAACCCATGTGGCATTATTTCTTCTCTCTGATGGAATGACAGACTTTTCAAACAGAATAGAAAATTTAAAAAAAAAAAAAAAAAAAAAAGAGAACAGCAAATATTCTTCTGGGAAGAGAGATGCTTGTGCACATAAGAATATTTTATCTGCACAGAAAATAGGCACTGAATGCCAGCTATCCATGGAAGCAAACACTCATTTGCACACATTTTTGAATAGTGAGGGAGAAAAGGTGTTCCTACAGTAACTAAAACAGTAGTCCATGACCAGGGCTTTCAGGCACTATGGTAATAATAATAATAATAATTCTACCTTTCAGGCATTCATGATTTGATCTAAAGAACAACACTGATTTTTCCAGCACTTTAACTGAACCTTTCCTATATGCTTTTAATTTCCAGTCCACCAAAAGTGTTGCATTCCCAGGCCTGTACACCTCGTACCTGCTGTTGATCTGGTCATTGTTTCTATGGAATCCAGCCAGTTTGTCACACACTCACATCTCACCTTTTCTTTGTATGTAAACGGCAAACAGAAATGTGCTGCTCACACACTTCTGTGCTATGTAATTTGAACAGTGGTGGCTGGAGATAACACAGTTCTGAAGAGAGTAAATCCAAAAGGCAGGGCTCCTATGAATTCACTTCATCCCATCACCCCAGTAGGGGCAGTCTGGCAAAACTAAGGCAGGGCTTCTAGCTGACACCTTTACTGCTCCATTTAGACTTCTCTGACTCCTGTTTGCACTAGCTCACACCCGAGAAGGCACGTGCCACATCTATGGGCTGCCATGAACTTGCACAGTTTATGTTGTGATCTTTCATGGAGAAGGCTGACTTTGCTCTGTCCGGACAGGAAGGAAAAGTGACTCAAGGGTGTGATCCAGGAGGGCTGTAGCTCCCCCACCCCTAAAGCTGGAACCTCTGAATTTCATAACTGAAGTCTGCTTAAAGTACATGACCTGGCTCCAGAGGCAGCTCTGAACTTCAACCAAGCTTGGGCTGCTCCCAGCTTTGTCTTTGGGGCAGGGAGTTTGTTTATAAGCAGAGGGAAGCAGGGAGGTAAGATAATGAAAGGCTTGTCCTTCAAGTAATGGGGAGAGCAGCTTTAAAACACAAAAGAAATTACTTTTTCATGGTCAACCTGGAGAACACGTAGGCAGGAGATGGTGGAAAGGTTCAAACTAAAAGGGTTCCAATAGGAACAAAAGTAGTTCAAGAAAGATAGATCAAAAAAATGGCTACCAGCCAGGGTGAGAAGGAATGATGCCTTTATCCTCTGCCAGAAGCAGGAAATGAATGACAGGAATGGATTGTTTGATGACTGCCTCTTCTGTCCATTCCTTCTGAAGCACCTGGGATTGGCCACTCTTGGAAGACAGGGTACTGGGTGTGACAGACCCCTTGACCACCCCTAAAGGGTCCTGAGTGTCTGGATAGATCCTTGGGAGCATCAGAGACTCAGGGAAACCCCCTTTGTTGCCCTAGGACTTCCCAAAGGCCAGGGTCTCCCTTTACCAAGCCATTTTCATCACAGGCCAGTCCAAATTTGGGGTGGAGCTGCTCCAGCCCTACCCCAGTTGGCCAGCCCTACCAGGGGGAATGGTGGGGGGGAGTCCAGTCCCACCCACTGCCCTGGACTGCAACCCAAGGACCCTAGGCAAGAAGGGAGCCAGTGGAGCTTTTTACCCCTGCCCTATGACAGTTCCCTTTCCCTGGGTCTCTTCACCCACCATTACCCTCTAGGCTCTTTTCCCCCACAGGGCAGGGCACCTCTATTTCTCTGAGCACCATGCCCCTCCCCTCCTGCTCCCTGGGGAAAGCTTTTTATAGAAAGCCTGAAGGCCTTTATTGGTCCCAGGTGCTTTAATTACAGTCTGAGGCTGGCTGAACCTCAATGAGCCCCAGCTGCCTATGCAGCTTGCAGGACTGTGCCCTCTACAAACTTACAAGGGGAACAAAGAGGGGTTCCTCCAATGCCCAGAATGTTCCCCCTCTCTCAGGGACCTGTCATTTGCTGTCTGGGATCTCCCACATGGGCTAAATGGACTTTTGGTTTAATTCAGTCTTGTCATTCTGATGTTCTTTCATAGAACCCAAATGTACCTGCTGTAACACATTAGACTTCACTCCCTTCCCGGAGCTGAGATAGAGCCCAGTAGTCCTAACAGTGTCTCTCCCCAGAGAGTTAGTAATGAAGTAAGAATATATATTAAAATTGTATAAACAGTGGAGGACCCAAGCAGACAGTTTATGCCCCTCTATCCACCTAAATGAAACTCTGGCCCAGCAAAGCAAGCACTTACACTGAACATTATACAAATAAATGACAGTATATTAACAAATCTCTCTCCACCCTACCTGGTGTCTTGTTACAGGGAATGGTGGCGATCTCCTCCAGCATGTGTAATAGAAAGCCAGCCTTCTCCTCTGGCATGAAATTTCTTCAGTGTAACTTAGACTAGAATCAGATCCTTGATGTATGAGTCCTTGTGAACCAGGCCAAAAAAAAGCAGGTATTCTGGTTCCTTTCCTGGCTAGTTTAGAGACTGCAGATAACACCTGAGAAAATGGGTTCTGCTGACTCACCTCACCACAGGGGGCAGGTTCAGCCAGTCAGGAAAATTGTATTAACATCTTCATAGTCCTCAGAAGCGTAGCCAGGTGTTGTTATGTTCTGGGAATTTGCCTGGGATTTAGGAATCCAGCTATGTGGCTGTAAGTGCCATTCCTGGATCTGCTGTAGGTCACCAGCATGAGTCCCTTCTGGCTTTCAGCTCTACAGACTCTAAATCAACTAATGTGAGAATTCACTGCACATATTGAAAAATTGCTGCAGTTTCTCAACTTACTGGGTAGCTGCAGAGCAGCAGAGCAGATCAAAACTCAGGATCTGCACTTTAAATACCCTAGAAAAAGGATCCCAGACTAACACAAGGATAACGATAACCACTCCACCTTTGATTGTGCACATATCTTACTCTCTAAATTGGTGGTCACCAACCAATAGATTAGGATCTACTGATACAGCTGTGAGCCTCCAGCAGGTGATCCTGACTGGTTTGGCCAGGAAGATATCCAGTGCCTACACTTCAGCTACCCCTCCCCTCATTGCCAGGCTGCTCCCACCCTCTGCCTTGGAACTGCCCCCCAAGAGCCTCCTGCTTGCTGTGCAGAGTGTGGGTGGCAGAAGAGGAGGATGCTGTCAGGGTGTTCCCCTCCCCCACCTTGTATCCTATCTCCACAGAGAGGGGGACACAACAGGGCTTAGGATGGAGGGAGCTTGCTGGCAGCTGCTGCTATTTCTGAACATGCTCATCATATTTAAAGGGGCAATGCAAATCTCTCACTTTCACACAGCGTGTGTATCTCATTCATTCACACAAACACACTCTGGCTGTGGCCACACTTGACCGAAATTTCGAAATGGCCATTTCGAAGATTACTAATGAGGCGTCCTAATGTTAATGAGCGCTGAATATTCATTTCAGTGCCTCATTAGTAATCTTTGAAATAGCCATTTGCATGGCCATTTCGAAGTTTTGGCCAAGTGTGGCCACAGCCCCTGGGTGCGTCTACACTAGCCGGCTACGTCGAAGTAGTCGGCACAACGTCGAAATAGCACGCGTCACGTCTACACACACCGTGTGCTATTTCAATGTTGAAATCGATGTTAGGTGGCTAGACATCAAAATCACTATTCCCATCTGTGCCCTACTTCGACTTTGAACATTGAAGTAGGGCGTGTGTAGATGATCCACATCCCGCTACTTCAAAATAGCGGGGTCCTCCATGGCAGCCATCAGCTGAGGGGTTGAGAGATGCTCTGTCCAGCCCCTTTGGGGCTCTATGGTCACCGCATGCAACGGCCCTTATTCCAGGGCTTCTGGCTGCTGCTGCTGCAGCTGGGGATCCATGCTGCATTCACAGGGTCTGCAACCGGTTGTCCACTCTGTGGATCCCATGCTGTGCAGGCTGAGTGTGTCAGGGAGGGGCCCTTTAAGGGAGCGGCTTGGGGCTTTGCTGGCCCCTTATTTCGATGGGGAGCACTTATGTGTGTGGATGCTCCACATGTCCTTCCAGGGTGGCTCTTTTTGACGCTCTCCGTTGCTACTTCGACATTGTACGTCGACTGCACCAGCCCCGGAGGACGTGTAGACGACACGCGTCGAAGTAGCCTATTTCAATGTTCTTATGTCAAAACAGGCTACTTCGACTAGTGTGCTAGTGTAGACGTAGCCTCTGTCTTTCACACTCATCCTCCAAATCAGCACGTACTGGTGTGGTGGTTGTTGTTACTTCTTTTACTTCCTTCAAAGTGTGTTATTTTAGGTTTTTGACTGCTCTGTCCATTTTGTGAGTTTTTTTTTTCTCTTAGGCTTAAATTTAATTATTTGAGTACTGAGTTCTAAAATACCTAATCTGCCATGGCTGAAGTAATTATCCTTATGGGACTTTTTAAAGGTATATATTATCTCAAGGGTTTTGGTTTCTACTGGTTGTACACAACCAATATTGGTGCACCTCATTCATTCCCTCTAAGGTTTCAGTCAGTACAAAGTAGCAGCTGTCATTAATAATTTTTAAAATAAGACAAAATAAACTAACTAAAAGTAACAGAATATATGATAGAAAAACTAATATGTTACTGACATGCCAACAGTAGTGAAGATTACTATTACTCCTGTTTGCATGTAATAATGTAAAATAATAAGAATAAATGCAAACAGAAAATAAAATAAACTCAAAACAAAATTTAAAAAATTTCCAATTTTGTTTTCATTTCAAATATTTTTCCAACAGGAAATTTCATCAATATTTGAGTTTCACGGAAATAGCTGTTCCTCATGAAAAAATGATTTTGAAGAAAAGCTTCTGATGAGTATTAAAAAACAGGTGAAAATTTCAATGACAACACATTTTGCTACAAGTATTCACCTTGGTCTAACATTTACCTTCCTGATGAGAGGCCCATCACAAGCCTTCACTAATGTTTACTTATTAAACTTATTAAACTACAGTACTTTGACATCTTTGCGGGGAAAAAACTATAGAAATGCAAAGTGCAGTTATTCCTGACTTATCAAGCTGCATTAAAAATTGAGCTCAGATAACTTTTCAGTCTAAAAGAAGGATGAGGAGGTTTCCAAATTCACTACCACTACATGTTCCAGATGGTGAATAAAAACCTCAGGTGAATGATTAAATTGCCAGCCGTGGGTGTAGAAAATAAGACTAAAAACATGAGCTACCTGAGAGAATTCAGAGCAGAAACTGGGAAACAGACACAAAGATTTTACTGGAACACAGAATGCACAAAGTGAGCATGTGTAACACCAACACAGCCTGGTAATCGATGGACGGGAGCAAACATGGGGTTTCTGGAACTAAATTAATGAGTCTCTACTGTATGAGCCAAAAGCCACATGGCCCTTAGCTAAGGTTGGAGAGCAGATTCACTGATGTCTTGCTAAGCATTCCCAGTGCCACTAGATGGGACAGAACACCACACTCAGCAGTTGTATGGGTTGCACATGGTCTTGGAGACTTCGAGGCTTCCATCCTGAAGAGAGCTCTCCCGTGGACGTGGGCAAAATTGCTCTGACTTCAGTGTTGTCCACCCACATGGACTCTTATGGATGTCATTACAGAATCAGGTCCCAGGTTAGCACAGAATACAGTATTCATCCTAGGCAGTTTTTCACCCCAAAATTTCATGATGACACACTATGCAGGACTAGTTGTAGATAGCAGTCCCAGAGACTTTGGTGCAGTGAAGGTTGGAGCACTGTTTATGATCAATGATTCCTTGAATTTCAAAGGGTTACTTAACATTCAGTGTGCATGGTACAAGTACATGATATAGGTTTTATAACATTACTTTATATCCATGAGTCATTAAACTTGGTTAAGGCCTGCCCTCACTACCAATAAAGTTTCCCAAACATCAGTCAAACTCTGTCTCTTTTCCCTTTTCATCGTCTCCCAGATTCTGAATGCAAAAAGAACGTATTTTACAAGGATGTTGGTAAAAAGGGTCAAGATAAAGCTATAGCCTAGAAAAAACATTGGGTCCCATCCATTTTCTTTTTTATCCAATACCAGGCATCTTCCTGAAACACATTTCTGAAAACGAATTTAGAGACAGTGAAAAGTGTAGGCAGATTTGCAGGGTATCAAATAAAGGAACTGAACAGGGAGGCCAAGCAGAGACCCCTGAGAATGCTCGCTGCCTGGAGAAGGAATCCGCACAAAGAGTCAGTGGGTGCCAGACAGAACTCCACGTTGGTACATGAAATGAGAAGGAGCCATAAGCAGTCACAGAGAGCTGTCAAATTGAACTTCTGTGCTAATGTGTGGCTGGGGGGCTGATATTTGCTGAGCCCCTAGGCAAGATGGGAGGGGCAGCTCTCTGCTCCCATAAAAGGTGGGGCCTCAGGTGGAAGGGACGGGGCTGAAAGCAGCCAAGCCTCAGTGCCACCCAGAGCACACTGCATCACACTCCCCTCTCTAGGGAGCCCTCAGATCTGCCCAGAGTGTGCCATGTGGCAGTCTGAAGGGCCAGAGACAACTGATCCATTTGTCCTCCTGCGGTCGGCAGGCCAGTATGTGGCCATAGTGGTCAGTGCCCAGAGGCAGATGAACAAGTAATTCACATATCTTTGTGGGGCCACACACAGGGAGTACATGAAGGAAGAGGTGTAGGGAGAAGTGCAACCAAAACCTCAGCAAGAGCATCTGGAAAAGCTGAAAGATAGGGTGCGCCTTGCTGCATGGGGAGGTCGGTGTATGCCAGGATCTCCTCTTCATGCAGGAAAAGCAGTTATCAGGGGAACACTGTGACCTATGCCAACATCATGCCTGTCCTCACGGCTCCATAGTGAAAGGTGTCACATTAGCACCCACAGAGACTGAAGTTCTCTGCCTATGTACTGGACATGCAGAAAACAGGCTGGGGCAGCACCTGGTTCTTAAACATGCCACCCTCAAGCCCTCCTACTGCACTGCAATCATAACCTGGGGAAACAGCTACGGTGAGGCTAACAGAGTTATTCAGTTCACCACATCCTCTGTCTCACAGCTGATGGAGTCATTGGTAGCCAGGTTGTAATGCAGTTTTCATTCACATGTGCTGGGTTTCAACCAGGGACCTGAAATGTTCTATATCCCACATCCAATTTCACAAGCTGGCTCGGTCCCAGAAAATTCCATACGTCTAATTGTTTTTCCTTTTCTTTTTCCAGGCTTGAATTTAAATTTGATTAAGAGCCATATTTTCAGTGAGACAGCAGCTCCTATATTTGCCAAGGCAACTGCCACTATTTACCTGAACAACCAGAGCGTATCGCATTATAAGGAGATCTCAGAGGGGTGGAACATGAGCAGACATCAGTAGAAGATGATCTCTCCTATTTCTAAGGTACGAATAGCACCAGCACAGTGTTTCCATAATAGAATCATAGAATCATGGGGTTGGAAGAGACCACAATCTTACCTAATCTGACCCCCTCCTAAGATATAGGATTTCTTGTGGCTAACCATCCAAGACAGATAACTAGCCAGCTGCCTTTGAAAGCTGCCAGGGAAGCAGGTTCCACAACCTCCCCAGGCAGTCTCTTCCCTTGTCCTACTGTCCTTACACATAGGAAGTTTTACCTGAGATTTCATCTAAATCCGCTATGCAGTGGTTTGAATCCACTGCTTCTTGTCCTGCTCTCTGCAGCAAGAGAACACATTTTTCCCCATCTTTTTATGGAAGTCTTTTTAGTAATCAAACACCCAGTAACATGTCCCCTCTTATTCTCCTCTTTTCAAAAACTAAAGTACCAGCTCCTTCAGTCTCTGCTCATTTGGTTTCCATTCCATCCCTCTGATCATCTTTGTCACTAGCCTCTGGATCCTTTCCAGTTTCGCTCCATCCTTTCTATACATTGGTGACCAAAACTGGCCACAGGACTGTGGCTGAATAAAGTGGTACTGTCACTTCCCAAGACTTGCTTTCTGTGCCTCTGTCAATTCAACCTAAAATTGCATTTACTTTGTTTTCAGTTTCATCTCATTACTGACTCATGTTGAGGTTATGACCCACCACAGCTCTCAGGTCCTTCTTAGCAGTCATTTTCTGTCCATTCTATATCTGTGCATATAGATTTTCTTCCCTAAATGTTCTGCATTTGTCTTTGCTGAATTTCATTTTGTAGTCTACACCCCAGTTCTCCAATCTATCAAGATCTCTCTAAATTTTAGTTCTATTGTCAAAGTATTGGCAACTCCCTGCCATTCCAGCTTTGTGTCATCTTCAATACTACTCTCTATAATTACATTTGTATAAGTAAATAAACACATTAAACAACACTGGACCCTCTATAGATCCCTGTGGAACTCAAAGCACATTAGAGACACATTATCAGTTTATTTTCACTGCATTCATGCATTGTAGAAAAGCATTGTTGCTATCCCCATTTTACAGATTAAAAGAAACTGAGGCAAACAGACAGAAAGCAAAATTGAGGTGGTGGCAGTGCTAGGAACAAAACCCCGTCCTTTTGCTTCATAATGTTGTGCCTTAACCCAAGACCACACTTCTTTTGGCCAACACCCTATCCGATGGATGGAATAACACAGAAGCATTTTGACCAGCGTTGCTTGCCTAGAAATAAGTTTCCAGGTGTTGGTAACATTGTGTTTGGTCTATGCTGTCAACATTCCAAGGTGACTCTGCTTTGCTAGAATGTACAATTTAGTCGTACAGAGTAAGTTCTTGACTGGATAGGCCTGTCAGATATTATACTAGGTGGCTTTGTTCAGAGGGTGTGGAAGAAATGCAGCTCAACCTGTTAACTGAGTAAAAGGTCCTTTGAACTGTAGTTACCTGTTGGCACAGACAATTAATCTGGCAATCTTAATTGTTTATCTTTGATTATATAAAAAAAGTTGTGTCTGTGTCACTTTGAGCTAACAAATTTTGTCAAAGACGCAGATAAGCAGCTCAGGCACATGCAAAAGAGCCTCTGCAGCTCTCTGCCAGGAGAAAAACAGGTGAGATCTCCTGGACAGCCTTTCCTATCCAACCACTCTCAGCCTGTCAGTCTACAGGATGGCAACTTTAGCCACATGGGCCATCAAGGAAATCTGCTGACAGGCCATGGGACATTTTAAGTTGAGTGTCTGCAAACACGGTCCCCTGCAGCTCCCTGTGGCCATGGTCTGCCATTCCCAGTCAAGGGGAACTGCGGGAAGTACCAGCCAGAATGTCCTTGCTGTAGCTGCCATTAACCAGGAATGGTGAACTGCAGCCACTGGGAACTGTGTGACGCAATGCCTGCAGATGCTCAAAGTAAACAAAAAGTCTCACGGGCCACCGATCGATTACCCTGATGTGCCAAAGTTTGCTGACCTGTGATCCAGCTGTTCATTCTGTCATGCCATCACACTCCTTTGCTTTTACTCTTAAGAGGTTTTTCACATAGGAGGGAAGGAAAAGAAGGAGATGAGCCAGATCACACAAATGAGAACCAGTCTTGGGGGTGGGGGGGAGGTTAGGGATTGCAAATTTGCAGCCCAAATGGAAAATCTTTGCAAATGTAATTAGTACCTCCTGGTCCAATAGCAAGACATGGCCCTAAGGCCATGAGCAGTAACACCACAGGACTCTGCCACATGGAGTAATGGAGTCATTTAATGTTTAACTGATAGCAGTAGCAGATTAATGAAACTCTTAGGTGAACCAGACACTGGAAGATGATGAAGGTCCATCTCAGGAGCATGGGTTCTATATTTCCCCTGAGCTGGCAAAGCTAATCATATGTATCTTGAGTTAAGATACCACTTTAGTTGTTCTCCTTGTTCTCTTCTGGAGAGAGCACTGGGCTTGAATCCAGGACCTTCTGTGCTAAAAGCACAGTCTCTACTGCCTGAGGTAGGTCATATCACACAGAGGCTTCAGAGTTCATTTCACAGAATCTGCTGCACATGAAACCACAGTTCTGTCCACAACGATTGGGGGTAACACCAGCCCTTGCAGGATCACCTCTGATAAACAAAGGCTAAAATCCAGATTCTCACTTTCAAGCTGGCCTTTGTCTTGGTATTGAATAGAACCCACAACCCTACAATGTGAAAAATCCATATGCAAACTGGATACCAATTCAGATTTGCATCCAAATTCTGCATGTCCAATGTGCAGTGACAATGTACGCTTACAACACCATTGGTAGTATAGATGCGAACTAACTGGGTGCTCTGTTTGTTCACTACAGTGTCACAGAGGATTCTATGTGATTATGCCCAGGAAGGTTACTAAGGACGATACCTAGTCTCTGGCAATCCAGTTTTGTTTGTCACGAGCACCTTATTGGTATTGAAGAGAAGGATCTGAGTGGTGAGATTTTGGGGATGGTGTGAGGCCTAATTTTTTGGGATCAAGAAAGGGATGCTAAGGATCCATTGTGGGAAAATAAAGTAGTTGATTATGGTGGAAGGAGGGATGGAGAAGGGTGGAACGTGGAGAAAGAGGTGTGTGACCACAAAGTGTCCACTGCAAATCCCAATTTTTGGAATCAGTACTTTGAGGTCCACCCACCTGACCATAAATGATCCCAGGATTTTGAGTATGTTCCAGCTTCCAAGGCTTGAAAGTTGCACCAATGAAACAAAAAAATGCAATAGAGAAAATGACATTCTGTGAGCTCTTCTAAGAGTATTCTCAAGTAATTTATGGTTTAGATGATTTAGAAAGGAGGTTAGGCCTGATTCTGGTAATCTGGAATGGCTTCACTGAAGTCAATTGAATTCCACCAGCTTCACACTAGTGTAACTAAGGTCAGAGCCTGGCCCCAGGGTCCCTATTTTTCTAGTAGACCCTTTGAATGACAAGCCACAGATCAAACTAAGTCAATAAGTCTGGGGCTTATCAGACAATCAGCCATTAATATTTATGACATTTGCTCGTAGCATCCGTTCTCTGCCTCCTTAAATTACAGTAAGTTGTGTACACTGGGGAACTTTTTGTCCTCCCAAAATGTTTCTGAAGCAGATGTTTTGCAGAAAGAGAGAGAATTCCTTCAAGCTCTATAACAGCTGTGTCCAGCATTGAGAGAAGAGGCCCTGTGTTCCTACTGCCATACAGTCAAGGCCTTATGCAACTTGATTTTAATTGCTCTTAGGGATTCCGTCTTGCCTGCTCGAGTAAGTTACAGACATTCCTTTCCATGTGGCTAGAATCAGCCTTTGTTAGATAACAAGATGTTTCTCCTGGGGGTTCAACGCTTTTGAAACTATTTAATTTTTCTTTTCTAAATTGTTTGTTCTGCTGTGATGTCCAAGTACATCCAAACATAGGCTGTCTTGCCAGCCACTAAGCTCCACCAAATTTTGTACCTTGTCAGTGCAGCTTTGACAAGGAGGCAAGCTAGCTTTGTCTCAATAGAACACAGAGTTCAGCTATTCCTTCATTTAGAGTTACCATTCTTCGCAATTCCCACCCACATCCTCCCCATCTGACACTGCCTGCATGCACACTAGATTCTCAGTGACAGACTGATAAACAAGGCCGTAGCAACTCCCCTTCTGGAGCTAAATCATCATTCCCTGACCTCAGGGGAGAATTCATACAGAATTCCATAGAATGCTCTCTGTCCTCCGAGCTTGCTGCCTGTGCCAGTCGCACCCAGGCTCAGAAATTAACAGAGTCTCCACTCACCGTTTGCTAGGTAACACAAATTCCATCTGGTGCGTGAACATTTCACATGTGGTTTTGTCCATGGGTTCCTGGAAGTAATAGATCACCAAGAGGGGACATAGCTGACATCAAAGCGCCCAGAACTAATTAGCTGATCTTTAAACTAGGAAGAGCTAGAAAAACTGAGAGGTAAAAAAATTTTCTGGATAATCAGTGAGGGGCTGTTGGGCTGACTTAAATTTCTGCAACCTGCACATAGATCTCTTTGGGGTGGATTGTCCTTGAAGAGGCCATCACAAAGGCAGATCTAGGAAGCAGAAGAAAGACTGTGTGAAGTTCAGAGTAACAGCACAGGACCTCCTTTGGCAAACTTGTGTACAGGAGTCATAAAATATCAAAGGAAATAACACTTTGCCTTTCATTGCATTGCTCCTCTGAGGAGCTCAAAGCATTTTGCAAGTGGAAAGGACCAAACTCTGAGGTTTTTACTCATGCTGCTGAGTAGCATCTTACTTCCTAAGTAGTCCTATTGACTTCATGGAGCAAGGTAGAATTCAGTCCAAGTAAGAGCATCAGAACCTGGCCTTGGCTAAATGTGTCACAATACTTCTATGCATCAGGATAAGATTTTCAGTTCCATGACAGATGATGAAAAATTTAATTTCTGTTGTCCTTGTTTCCTTTATTTTTTTTGTACCCACATTCTAATATAACATCAAAAGTTAAACATAAAAAAATACTGAATTTGGCATGTTTACTGAACAAAAATGGGAATCTCTTATATCAGAACTATATAACCTTAGGCACTGGCCCTGCAAGCTGCTGCAATCTGGGTGGAGCCCTGAACCTACTCAGGTACACATTAAGGCATTTCAACTTAAAGATAGCAAAAGTGTTGACTCCACCATGCAAATTAGATACATGTAAACAGATCTGATTGCAGGAATGGGGCCTAAGCACGGGTGGTGGGTGAGGGTCCAGCTGGAGAAGGCAAGTTCCAGTCCCACCCCTTCTGCTCAAGGCTCTACCCTTCCACATCCTCCCTCCCCCATGGCGCCAACCCCCAAACCCAAACATCCCCAGTCCCTTTAATGTACCTATGCCAGTGGGTGGCACAGCCCCATGCTTCTCAGTGGGTTGGAGCACCTGGCAGCTGATGACCTGAGTAGCTGCACCCTGGCCCAACCCTTCCCAGCTGGCCCGGGAATGTAGAAAGTATTGAGAAAACGGTGCCTTCCCTTGCCTACATCACCCACTGCCCTGGGCCTAAGCCTGTTGACTCTGCTTAGTCCTCTCTGCGCCCATAGGTAGCACCAGTGAGTAAAGTGAGCTGTGAAGCAATTAAGTGTGGAGTAAGCTTTTGGTTGTGAGTGTATAAAGGTTACCAATGAAAATGGAAACACCTTTCCAAATTTGCAGTGCCCCCTTAATCTGAAATTCTCCCAGCCTCCTGTTAGCAACATGGTACAAATGCTCACAAGCACATCCCTGGCTACATTTATCCTTAACAAACACTTTCTGGTACAGAGACTCAATTAAATAATAATTGCAGTTGCTAAAGTTTGCCAGACAATTCATGCACTTCAGGAGCTGCAGAGGACACGGCCAATGCACATGAGATGCCAAAATCCATTGCTAATTAACCTAAAGTAGCAAAGAGTATGTTCTTTAGGTCTATCTGAAAAATCTGTGTAACAGAGGAGACAAAGAGATTGTTCTGACTCATATCTAGGAGATCTGCAGAATTTGGGGGTGGACCCCACCACTCTTGTATGAAGCTGGCACATTCCCCATGTAGGAATGCAAAGGGGGAACCTTGTTCATACCATTTTCTTGCATGTAGGCCTGCCATGTGTGGGCTCCACCTCTCTGACTTCTTCCTTTTATTACTTACTTATTAAGAACTGACAACCTGCTCAGTCTCAAAGGAAGTCATGACCACAGAGAAACTACACCAGTCAGCCAGGCAAAGACTATAATTTAGAAGATGTCTATAAAGCAGAGGGGTGAAACCCATAGCCCGTTACTGGATCCAGCCCCCATGATGTCTATGCTTGTGGCTACAGAGATTGCCAGTCATCTGTCAACGAGGTGCAACCACCACAGCGGTATCAGGCTTAGACTGCATACAACTGGTAATAAAGCATCAGAGAGGAAAACGTCCCTTACTCCAGTGAATCTGACTGGAATGTCCATGGTCAAGTCCAGTGATGACACTTCAGTGCTAACTGCTTAATCATTTCCCCTTTCTATGGCTGGATTAGAGAGAAGGGGTGAGAGGGAAACACATTGGATTGGACCTCAGAAGTTGCCTCAGGAGGGAAATGCAGAAAAAAGAACAGGGGAGGCTCAGGCTGAGAGAGGAAGGAGAGAAATGGGAATGAAGGATGAGAAAGGAACAGAAAGAAAAGGCAGGAATAGCAGTGGCCTTAAATGGAGTAGATTTTTCTCACTGAGTGAAGATTGTGACAACTAAGCACTTTGTGGCTACAAAAAAACCAATTTTCAGGGGGACCTGATCTCTTGATTTACATCAGTAGGCATTCCACTGTGCTTTGTGGGCGGCACATAGTTCAGAATTTGTACTCTGGCCCACAGACCATAACAAAAGATAAAATTCAGAGCGTGTCCAGCAATGGAATTTGACACCTCAATGCAGAGTGTAGGGAGATGGTGACACAGGAGGGGTCAGCTTTTCCCGCGTTCTCTTCAGAGGTGGCAGAAAGTGGAATGGCATGGCTGGGAGCTGGGCCCGGAGGCGTGGGAGGACAGAAGTGGCATAGACTAACACAGAAACCGATAGTGCATACCTGCTCATTGGCTTCATTGCCACTTAAAGGACTCTTTCACAGAGGCCCACACCATTCAAGGGATGGATGGCGCTGACAAAGAGTTTAGGAGTATATGGGGTCTGGTTGTTGAATCCACGCAAAACATATGGGTGAGCAGCCAGAGAGAGGAGTGGGGCCAAGTTTTGACATTTAGCTTTTAAGGAGTATCTGGATTTACAGCTTCATTATCAGGCAAGGGTTTATCCAGAATACATGAGGGTTACAATCCTGAAACAGGAACAAAAGTCACAAAAACGAAGTGGCTAAGTTTACTGGCTAAAAATCTGGAGGAAACTTTGTAGAAGGGATCAATTTATGAACATCCCTTTGTACCTCAAATGATAAGAGCCTTAACGCAATGTCATACCTCAGTTCACCTACAGAGACAAGAAAGAGTCCAGGAGTAAAATATCCCCCCCCCGCCCCCCCATCTGTCCTTGCACAGTTGGTTTTTCACCTGGCTCAGTAGAACCAGGTATAGGTCACTCCTGGAAGTTGGATGCTGGCCAGGGAGGAAACAATATGAGAGGCACAATAAAATCTTTGGTCAGCTCCGATCAAGCTGTTTGGAGCAGGGACTGTCTTTGTTGTTGTTGTTGTACCCTTTTTTAATGTAGCACAGTGGAGGCCCGGGCCATCACTAGGACTAGCCAGTGTTGTTGCAATATGAGTAAATAATTGTCCATCTTGAATTGTGACAAAGCCAGACCTGACAGACCTGGAAGGGCAGTTGAAGGCTGCTATCCTATAATACCAGTCTTTGAAAAGTTAAAACCCTATTTCTATGAACTGAAAAAAATGTTACCTCTGTTCACTAGTGACACCTAAGTCTAAGTGAGGTCAGCCTGTGACCTTTAAAAATCTCTTTCAGGAAGCGCTGTGGAAGAGTTGTGGGCAGTGAGGAGAAAAGGTTTCTCCTAGGCAAAGAACTGTAAAGGAAATCTTGTGTTTATTTCTCTTTGGGGAGAGGCCTGAGGGCCTTGGTTCCCAGCACAGCTAGGCCCAGAGTGCATCAGAACGGGTGGCTGGTGATTGGCAGCCAGCCTGAGATGAGGCGCTACTCCAGTGGAGGTTGGGCAGTGTATTTTGGGGTGGGGTGGGATTGTTTAAAGAAACAAAACGTCAGTCCTGTCCTGTAAATATTGTAAACAAATCAATGTGAAGAAATAAACCTCCACAGTCAGACTGATTTAGCCGAGGGCCCTCCAATGCCAGATGGAGAAACGTTGAACCCCATTGTGACAACAGAGGTGGTAACAATGACCAGAGCACCACAAACTGAACAGGAAAAAATTTTCAGTGCTTTTTATCCTGGCCATTTCCCCCCTGGTTCCTGTAACAGAGCTTGTTTACACTGCCTTGCAGTTTGGATTACAGGAGTGTGAATAATCAATGGCACCAAAACGCTGCACTGTAACACCTTTCTGTGGACACTGCAGATGTGAACTGATGGCTCTTGGTTCATATGGAGGAAGTCCTCTTCGAACAGCCTTACGTTTTCATGATCTAGGAAACATTTAGTTTGCATCTGCACAGGCAGGGCCATTCTCACTCATACACAGAATATGCAGCTGCATTGGGCGCCTGAAAATATGGGGCACCACTGTGTCTTAATGCCCACATACCTGCCTCTTCCTCTCCCTGTTCTCTGGCTGCTGCAGCCTAGTGAGTCATCTTCCGAAGATGAGTTTGTTGACTTAAAAGCAAAATAGCTTCAAACAGGACTATAAGCAGAACACTGAACCTTTGAAAGAGTCATTCAAATGGCAATGAAGCCATTTAGCAGGTCTATACAGTCAGTTTCTGAATATATTGTTATAAATAACAGGCAGTCCTGTAGCATCTTAGAGACTGACACATTTGTTGAGTCATGAGCTTTTGTAAAACTCACTATTCTAGTTCTCTACTCCGTGTTTCATTTAAAGAAGCGGGTCTTACCCAGAAAAGCTAGTCTTTAAGTGCTTGTTAGTCTTTAAGTGCTTGTTTATAAAGCTACAGACTAACACAGCTGCCTCTCTGAGTGAATTTACTGTGTAATTCTCCATGACCTTAGTTTAAAATTTGCTTTAAAATATTACTTTGTTGCTGAAGATTATAAAATCATACATTTAAAAATCATCCCTCCCCCCCATGCTGCTGTTGGGTATCAGGGCACCTGTTTAATAGGACTGCATAGGGCTACATAAATCCTAAGGATGGCCCCGCCTGCAAGTCAGTCACAACACACCACTTCAGTGTGTGCTGCTATTTATACCCTCATAGTCTGAACAGCACAGCTATGTAGGTCTAGCCTTTGTTTCTTTACTGGCAGCAAATGGAAACTGATATGACTCCTGCCAGAAGATGCTTGTTCCTGTAGGCTTGTCTCGGAAGGTAACTTCGGGGGTAGAACTTCACAGGCGAAAGAGTGCAGCTAAAATGCTGAACGAGGTATATGGAGTCCTCTCTTTAATACATAGCACAGAGCAACTAAAACCATAGCTTCCCAAGAAGTTGAAAAAGAATGCTTTGAAGCACCAATGCAACCCTGGGAGCTGTTTCACAGCAAGAATCCTCATTTCAATGTTGATCATAAATCAAGCAGTCTAGTTCCAGTTGGATTTTGCTGCTTGGTTTCAGCTTACAGATGTTCTTCGGAATGGCTCTGTTCAAAGCCGCTGTCCAATCACTTGAAACGATCCCAATATTAAGTCAGACTGTTTAGTAGCCAAGGACAGAATTTGGTCTCTTGTGCCAAAATTTTATATTTTGAACTCTTGTGCAAGCAGATTTTCTTTGTTCCAACCTTAAGGTCAGACGTCTAGCTGATATATTTAGAAATGACTTTCCATGGACACCAACAGAAGAGAACTGCTGTGTCCAGTGTTAATGAACTTAGAAAATTATTGTCTTGAGGATGATTTCACTGACAATTTCAACATGATTTTTTTTTCTTTCCACTTTTGGAAATTTCACAATTGCCAGTTAGCCAAACTTTCAAGTCTGATCTGGGTATCTTGCAACACTGGTTTATCAGTGTCACTGAAAAACAAACCCCTGCAGCGACATTACTTTCATTGATCCACCAGGTTGGAATCAAGCCTGCACTCTCTTACATAAGAGCTGAGGAAAGTAAAAGCCAAACTTACTATTAATACTAATCCCAAATCATTATCTGATTGCATATAAATCACTGGCTCAGCCAGAATTCCACCTAGGGGCTCTGGTTATATCACAGGGCTTTCATATTCCTTTGGTTATGAATAAAGCCACAATCTAGCCCTAAAAATGTAGTAACACCATTATCTTTGTTGGAATTCCTCCAGATTTATACCCGCCAACCTGTGCTCTGAAGCTGGCATGTCTACTTGGGCATGCTGGCACGTCTTTATGGTGTCATATCAATTCACTGTGCTACTATACCCATTATTCTTCATCAAAGTGTCTCGTGCATAATAACTATGCAGAAATGTAGCACTTTAAAGACTAATAAAATGATTTATTAGGTGATGAGCTTTCATGGGACAGACCCACTTCTTCAGATCGACAGCATTTCCAGTCTATAGAGCCAGTGTTTTCAGTCTATAAATCTGATGAATTGGGTCTGTCCCATGAGAGCTCATCACCTAATAACTCATGCTGTTAGTCTTTAAAGTGCTACATGACTACTGATTTGTTTTGTTAGAATGCAGACTAACACAGCTACCTCCCTGTTACTATTCAACTATGCAGAGGGTATGGTATGGTGCTGAGTGCATCAGTGTGATGTGGAAAAGCATTTAGTCATGTCAACTTTAAACATACACAGTGTAATTGACGTCAATGGGACTACTCACGTGTTTAAAGTTAAATGTGTGCATAAGAAGTTTGCTGGCTCCAGACCCCCATACTCAACACATTACCTGATCAAAGCCTATGTACCTTGGACAGAATTATGTTTCTGCTGAAGACCAATGGAAGGTGATGCCACTAACTTCAGTGGGACCAGAATCAGAGTCAGAATTTCAGCTCACTTAAGGATTCATTTATACACCCTATTTTTCAATTGCAATGCAAATTCCAGATAGGAGAATTATGACATGACACCATTTAGAGATAGATCTCTGGCTTTTTAAGTGTGACTTCAACAGCAGATCAGTTTTCAAAAAAGGACCATGTAAGCCAAATGAAATGGCCTCCTGTGGTATTTCCCAGCATTCTTTGCTAGTATATACGTGATTTATTTTAAGGTAAGGATTGTCTTCCTTCACAGCTCAGTATTGTCCCCCACTGAATCAGACATGTAAATCCTAAGGCTCAGTTCTCATACACATCCCCACATTGTTTGGTGTGGAGTCGAAAGTCCATTAAGAGGACCTGAATTTCATTTTTTCCACTCCAATTCCATCTGAAGAAGTGTGTTTTAGTCTCAAAGGTGCCACAGGACTGCTTGTTATTAGGGAGCCAGTTACAGTTCATTGATTCTTTGCTAGCCTAAGTCTTGTGTGAGTTACGCCACTGGCATATGGTACAAAGGTGGTTTTGTCTTTGTTTCCAGTAATTGTGCCAGTGGAGAGCTAGCCATACTCAGTCTTTATTTACAATTGCACATGACTGCAGTAGAATCACAGGGTGGAAGAGACCTCAGGAGGTCATCGAGTCCAACTCTCTGCTAAAGACAAGACCAATCCCAACAAAATCATGCCAGCCAGGGCTTTGTCAAGCTGGGACTTAAAAAACCTCTAGGGATGGAGAATCCACCGCTTCCCTAAATCACCCATTCCAGCACTTCACCACCCTCCTAGTGAAAAAGTTTTTCCTAATATTCAGCCTAACCCCCTGCCCACTGCAACTTGAAACCATTACTCCTCATCCTGTCATCTGTCACCACTGACAACAACCTCTCTCATACTCTTTGGAATGCCCCTTCAAGTAGCTGAGGGCTGCTAATCAAATCCCTCCAACACATGCTTCTCTTCTGCAAGCTAAACAAGCCCAAATCCCTCAGCGTCTACTCATCAGTCATGTGCTCCATAACGGCTGCCACAGCACTTCAAAAGTGCCGCTTTCAATCGTGCACGGCTCGTCTACCCGGGGTCCTTTTCGAAAGGACCCACATGCTTCGAAATCACCTTATTCCTATAACAAAATATCATGCCCCTTTCGAAGTTCTGGGGCTAGTGTAGACATAGTCTGTAAAGGGAGAACAAACTGACATGTAAGAAAAAGAAACTGCATTAAAACAGAAGGTTCTTTCTTATATCTGTATATAAAGCTCAAGCACTGAGATTTTTCAGACTTCCCATGGGTTTAACTCTCCTCATTTCTCTCTGTTGGGAGAATGAGTACTAACTCGCCTTTCTGGAACAACTGCTCCATTTCCTGGAAATAAGCTTTTAGTCACATGATATTGTTTTGCTACTCTTTAGGAATTCCAGCTCCTGGTTTAGACAGATTGTAAACAAGGAAATCTGATACCTCAAGGACAGAAGGAGCCAGAGAACAAGATGTGCCTTGAAAGACATTGGAGAGTGTTCAAGCATGCAGTGTTTTTTATTTTTATATACCATAATTTCATACCCAGCACCACTAAATTCTGTAAAGAGAAAGTCAATCATACAGGGAGGGTTTAAAAGAGGGGATAGGGCCTGATATATAAGCCAGCCTTAAAGGTCTCTCTGTCTCTGCACTTTTGCTGGCACAGGTTTGAACCAATCGTTATTCCCAGGCACAGTTTTCTCCCTTGGGACCAGATTTCTGGGTGCAGGTAGGTTCTGTTCACGGGTGGGTAAATGAGTCCCCAGTAGTTGCTGCACAAAACCAATTGCCAGTTTTTAAATCACTTGGCCACGAAAGAATGGAATTGACCAGTGGGGCTGAGAGCCTTGCCAGGCCCTTGTGCAAGGCAGGAGGCCTGCTCCGCGTCCCCAGAAGGTGTGGGGCCTCGAGTGGAAGAGGCTGGGCCTCAGGTGGAAGGGGAAGGGCTGGGGGTTGCCAGCCCTCAGCACTTCCTGGACCATGGCATGCCCCCCCTCCCCTCAACCTCAGTGCTCCTGCCTCCTCAGGCAGCCCTAAATGCTGCCTAGAGCACACCACATGGCACTCTGGCTGCCATTTAAAGGGCACCAGCTGCTACAGTAGTGGCGGCAGGGGCAGGAGCTCTGGACCCTTTTGTATCAGCAGGTCTCAGAGCAATTACCCCATCTGTCAGTGGGCCTGGAATTCACTTGGTGTCTCCAGGCAAGGATGGTTGTTCCAGACAGATGAGGCAGCTCAACGGAGAGGAAGAGTCCTGATTTTGGACATTCACAGGAAGGATACAAGGCAATGTTCCCTCTGATCTTTTCCTAGAATAAATATTTTTATGTGCACTGAGGTGTGTGTGAAAGTGCACCACCAGTAGAAACCAAACCTAGGTGTGGGCGCTCTGCTTATCAGCTGGGTGATATTTGAATCTCTCCTGAGTGGCCACACAAGCATATGGTTTACAGGGAACGCTGGCACAGGGAGGAGGCTATAACTGAAGAAGTTGAGTATGCACGGGCCAATCAAAGGGGAAGGACAGAGATTTTGTAGTGGTAGAGAGTGGGTGGGTGAATTCATAGGGAATTTTGAATTCAGTGAAGTAAGAAGGTGATTTTGAATTCAGCACTACTGCAGCAGCAGGGTGACATTTCTGGGCTATATGCCCATAATTTCTTTGCTGTGATAGATAGAGTGCATTTAAAATTATAACCCGATCTGTTAGGTGCAGTATACATAGGACAGCCATGCAGAAGATGAGATGCTACCGAACACAGCTAGATATTGTCTGCTTTTAAAAATATTCCCTCCCCAGATATGTTTGTTCTTCATATTCTCTCTATTCTTGGCCAACATTGATGACATTTACCCTTAGCCAGCTGCATCTATGAATAGCAGGCATAGATGCAGCAGGGTTCTATCTCTGCAAATCAGAATCTCTGGCACCCTTGGGCAAAATAAGATCCTAATTCTAAACTAAGCCCTTTCCTTAACCTTAACTGGAACTCTCATGTACACTACTAATTCTACACATTCTAACCCAGTCTATAACTCTAAGATGACTGGCCACAGGGAGAATAAAATATCTAGGAAGCTGAGGGGCAGAACAATTGCCAAAGGAGGAAACAGGCTGGAGAAGGAAACTCCTGCCAGAAAGCCTCAGACAAACAATATGAGAGAGCACCTGAGAAGGGACAACTGGACTTACAGTTGGAAAGCCCGGAGAAATCAGGAAAAATAGGGAGAAATTCAGAGCACTGAATGACTTAAAAGTCACAATTATGCCTGTTTGACTTAAGGGACATGAGCTGGAAGGAACACAGTGGTCTGGATGGTCTGGGTTCCCTACTAAGCCAGAAAGACTCGGTGAAATTAGGGGGTTTCCAGACTTCCTGGACACCAGGACCAGCTGATCCTACCAAGAAAGTTTTCCCATCCTCACAGGAGAAGTTGACTGACCACCAACCTAGACTGAATGAACCCTGCCATACCATTCCTCCTGGCTGAAACTTCCCACCAAATCAAACAAGGGTTCTAAAATCTATATTTCACACTCAGTTGATTGCAAAATTTCTTACAAGTTGAGAGACAGTAAACCATTCCCCATCAAATCTGCTCATTTGAAAACTGTTGAACTTCCCCACCCATAAGCATCTTCCAACATTTTTGGTGGGGGTTGCAGGGTGGGGACAAACAGTGTAGCTGTAGTTCATTTACTTCTTTTTAAGGACACCTAGTTGACAGATAATGTTAGGAGGTTCATGGACAATTCTGGCAACAGGGCCAATATCCACATCCAAAGCCCACTGAAATCACTGGAATCCTTCCCATTGACTTCAGTAGTTTTTGGATCAGCCCTAAATGTTGCAGTGTAACAAGCAAGAAAAGCTCATACATAGCTTTCTCTCTTCCCATCAGAGTTTGAGAGTGCAAAGTTTTTACCCATCCCAAATAAGGACAAAAAGTCAAAATCTCACCTTTTTTTTTTTTTGTAAACCAATAATCCAAAATGTTTTTCAGATTGAGTCCACTGACATGGTCTGTTTCAATACCGACCTTTAAAAAAAACCCCTATTTTGTATAAATTAACTGTTTCAAAAAGAAAAGTCATTTCATACCAAAAAAATAAACTTCACTTTGAAAGTGCTAAAGCAGAATGTTATGACAGTCTCAAGACTTCTCCCCAAAAGATGTCTAGTTGGGATATTTGACTTCTTGGTGAGGCTGTTACATAAAAACTGTGCTTTTTTTGTGGCAGGACAGTATACCGGCACCTCCGCTAAAATAAATCAATGTTCTTCCCGGTTGGGGTTCCCAGAGCTGGGGCTGACGGTGGGGCTCCACGCGTCAGCCATGGTGCTGCATGGTCCCCCTCTACCCCTGGCCGGGGATGAATACCAGCACCTCTTTTTTTTTTTTTATAAAAAAATGTACAGCATAAAAATGATGATTGCTCTTCTAAGTTATCTGTCACTCAGCCACTTTTAGTTTAAGCTGCACTGCTGGAGGGTCTCCATTAGGTCTCCATCCACTTCTGTGAATAAATACATCAGTAAAGAGAGCAACTTGCCATCCTTGGCTTTCCAGAGTCATTCACAAATGCTGCAAAATGGAGCCCACAAGGGGATAGTGAAGGACTGATTTCTTTATAAAGATGACAGAAAATGCAACTACAATTTTGCATCAGACACCTTTTATCCTTCCAGTGGCACCAACAGCCATCATGGGCCCTGGAGAAAGGTGAGAGGGATGCCAGGCTCTATGTCCCAGAAGGGGCGGGGCCAAGAGCAGAAGGGTCAGGACCAAGGTCAGTCAGTCTTCAGTTCCTCCCGGAGCATGGCACTGCCCACCCCCCATCCCTCACAGCCACGTGTAGCCAGAGCAGTGTTGCCATGGCACTTCAAAGGGGCATGGAGCTCTGGCCACCACCGCCGCTGCTGCTTTCCTTGGGATCCCATTGAAACCCCAGGCTTGGGCTCAACTGCTCCCTTCAGCCTGCCATTGGCCATCCTGCACCCCTCCATTCCTTGCTTCAAACAGCTTCCAGGGGGACGTTGATATTTCATCTTGGGAGTTTTGGGAGACGGTGGAATGGGGCAACATAATCTATGTATACACCCATTTACGTATATACCAAAGCCATGCAAAATGCATTTCTTGTACTACAGGTCTTGAATCTAAGCACAAGGGGTTAAAGACTTTACCACCTAAGCTGACAACAAGCCTACGTAGCTGGGTTTGTGCTCTCAGTTGCAATAGAGGTTGTTCTCTACCAGAGTCTTGCCAGCTGGTTGCTCCTGTTTCAACATTGAGCTGAAATGGGTGCTATGGGGTAAGATACCCAAGTCTCATGTGCACTCCTAATGGTGGCCTGCGAATAATTGTGCTGTTTTGTGATACATTTTGTGATCTGGACTCCACTAAATGAATCAATTCCCCTTAAATGAAGCTGAGGACAAAGTTCAAGGGTAAACCAATAAAAGGTTATTTTATATAGAGGAGCAATTCCTTCCAGCACTGCGTAGAGTTGATTCACTCAGTACTTCTCTCTCTCCTTAGGTGACTGCCTTGTTTCCTTTTCCCTCACAGCATGAGCAATTTAAGCACAGTTCAGACAAATCTAAATTCCTTCTTCTAACTCATTCTGTGGTCCCCTGCCCACAGCCAGGAACAAAGGCCAGGACAGTCTCGTCTACCGCACCTGCACTCAATTCCTTTCCAATGCCAGCTGAGGGTGGTGGGAATAGGGGTACATGCAATTTCAGGTCTTTAGTTGAAATTGTGTTAGTAGTTAGAATAATTACAGATGAAGGTTTCCTGTAACACAGAAAAACGTAAGAACAGCCATATTAGATCAGACTAAAAGGTCCATCTAGATCTGCATCCTGGTCCATCACAGTGGACAATCACAGGCTCCCCAGAGGGAATGAACCGAACAGGCACCCAGTAAGTGATCCATTCCCAGCTTCTGACCCAAAGAGGCTAAGGGCTTCGTTCCTACTCATCCTGGCTAATAGCCACTGATGGACTTATCCTCCATATATTCATCTAGTTCTTTTTTGAACCCTCTTAAAGTCCTGGTCTTCACAATGTCCTCTGGCAAGGAATTCCACGGGTTGACTGTGTGTTGTGTGAAACAATGCTTCCTTTTATTGGTTTTAAGCCTGCTACCTCTTAATTTCATTAGATGGCCCCTGGCTGTCATGTTAGAACAGGGCAGTCTGTGAGGCGCTCCCGGCTGGAACTATGATAGAGGGAAGCAGTGTTCCCCATAACCTGAGCACCTGAGTGGTTGCCCAGGACAGATTCAGTGCTGGCTGGCTGATAAGCAGAGGACCCACAGCACCCTCAGCCAGCAGCCTGTGTTTCTTGCAATCTGTTTTGTTTTGTTTTTTCATGTATTTATCCTCACAATACCCTGCATAGATAGGAAGTGCCATTTTCCACGAGGTCTAACAAGATTATTTACCAAGGTCACACAGGAAGTCTCTAGCCCAGCAGGGACCCAACGCTGCTCTCCTAAGTTCTCAAATAACCTATCATTGCACCTCTCTGAGGAGCTGCATAAAGCTGCTCATACTCCATCACATGCAGCCCAGAAACAGGGATCTGGATTCAGCCTGAAGCTGCCATTGCAATACAAAGAACATCCCACCAAGGGTGTGTGCAGGAATTTAAATGTGGTTATATTGGGGAAGTGGCTTGTTAGAGAATGAGCCCCTATGGCTGGGGCTAGAGCAGTACCCAGGACCAGAGCAGCTGGGGAGCACCTGAATCTCTCCTATGTGGTCACCCCTGTGCTTAGCTGACAGGGAACACTAGACGTGCGCCTGTTTGCAACCCTTGTGCATGCTCCTAATTACACTATTTCAGATTGTCCATGGTGCTGTAGGGTCTTCTTATGCAGCGCATGGACATGGAGGTACACATCTCATAGAGCTGAAAGGGACCTTGGGAGGTCATTGAGTCCAGTCCCCTGCCCTCTTGGCAGGACCAAGCACCATCCCTTTTTTTTTCATTTTGCCCCAGACCTCTAGATGGCCCCCTCAAAGATTGAGTTCACAACCCTGGGTTTAGCAGGCCAATGCTCAAGCCACTGAGCTGTCCCTCCCCCTCATAGGGAGGGATACAGTCCTACCAAGCAATGGTGGGCCTCACAGCATCCTGTCCTATCCTAGAAATTCACAGTACAGTGAAACTGGACTTGCTTGACTGAAATATAAATGGCCAAATCTGACAGTAAGCTAATTACCTGTCTTGCTGACAGCATTTCTGAAAATGTTTTATTGTGTGTTGTAGCTGCATGCAGTGCCATGCTGCCTGTCTTACCTTGAGCCCACTTGGTGTAGCCTTCTTGGTATGCTCCTTTGTTTAGCGTTATAAATGGGTTTGGCACCGAAAGCTGCTTAGCAGGGCTTGAAGACCATTTACAGTGCAGAATCGTCCCCTGCTACATTGAAACACCTACTGAACAAAAACAGCACTCACGTCTGTCTATCAAATCAATGCACTGTGTGTTCTGCGGGTTAGCATGCTAGAGAGAGAAGCTGCATTCCTCGTTCTGTGTAGCTCGGGAGCTCTTATTCCCTTTCTCTATATCATTGTGTCACCATCGTTAACATGGGGCCGACAATGATTATTGTCCAAAGAAGGGCTTAATGAGACCTAATGCTTGAACATTTGGACAGGCCTTTGAGATCCGTGATGAAAGACCCTAGGAAGGCAGCAAACAATTGTTGTTATTACTTACAGTCCAAAGTTTCAGCTATCCACCCTGAAACCCCAATGGCGTGAAAACAATATATGTATGATTTCTTGAAGTTCCTTGGGATTCTAAGACCTTGGCAACAGAATTCACACACTTCAGGCTTAGGCTGTGTTTTAAATCGCCGAATTCTCTAATATGGTTGTAATGTCCAGAGACACTTCAGATGAAGATTGAAGAAGCCCCATGTGCTGAAATAACTTGCCCACTTGAGAAGTTTCTTCTTACCTGTTGGGGTGAATTAATGCATGACGGTTTATCTGAATTGTGTTGTTTTGTTTTGTTTTTTAACCCTAGCTAACTAACAATGTTTTCATTATACATACCGTAGGATTTCTGATCATCATTTAATTTTTGCTCATCAAAACCTCATTTAAACTGAGATTAGCCTATTTGAAATTTGGCAGCTGCCATCATTTCCCTTGTTGTATATATTTATTTCTTCCCACATGTACTCTTTTTGAATAGCCTAAGCATGTAGTTTGGATTAGTATAATATTGTCCATGCACCATAGTTACATTGCCAGCAAAACCCCAAAGATACAGTAGGATGTACAAACCAAGCCATTGTATGATTGTGAAATGAACTTCTCTGAGCGTTTCACTTCTAAAATCTTTCTCCTTCAGTTTTATCTCAGCCTGTTCGACCTCTGTTTGAAATATACACTACTTACCCTGATAAAAGGACAGAACCTGTGTGCTCACATGATGGAAGCCAAATGACCCTACTGGATAATGAATTTACAGAATTAAACTTATTTTCTGAAGCATTAAATATACATAGATGTAGTGACAGATATATAGATATAAGGTTTTAGGGAGGAAATACCTTTTCATCAGCTCTCGTAGCTGCTGCTTCTCAGATGAAGTGGAATGCTAAATTAGGGATGGGAGTAGAGCTGAACAGTCATTGGTTCAAAGAGAGGGAGAGAGAGAGTCTGTAATCTAGTGGTTGAAGTACACACCTGGGTGGGGGAACTCCTGGATTTCAATCCCTGCACCAAAGAATATTTATTTATGTGAACTGGAACATCTTGAGCAGAAGAGATTTTGGGAGAGGCCCTTTACAATACACACTAATCTGAGGGGGAGAGCACACACCTGGAATGTGGGAAACCTGGCTTTCAGGCATGGGAATTTGAACCTGAGGCCTTGTCTATACTAGAGGCCAGAAGAACTGGCAGAGCCGTCCTGTCCATAGGACTGTTCGAAATGGCTGCCCCAGGCTTGCACTTTGGGTGAAGGCCTCAGTCTTCCTATGGACAGAGCCCAGGGTGGCCCAAGGTCCTGGTATGGAGTGGCCGCACGGGGAGCCTCCCCATACACACACTCGCTGCAGTGGTGGAAGCCAGAGTGACTTGGCAGCCTGCTTCACTCTGCCCATCTGCCATCTCCCACCTTGCTGCCCTCTGCTTTGCTGTGGCAGCAGGACACATCTCCCATTGGCATACTGCTGCAAAGACGCTGCGATGACCACAGCTCAGTACATCAACTTCAGCTACATTAGTCACGTAGCTAAGATGACATGACTTACATGCATCTCCCCTCATAGCGTAGACAAGCCCTAGGTGAGTTGTACCGGGCATAAGGAAACCATTTGCACCTCTTCTGTTTTTGTGAACGGCAGCTAAATCCCCATGTGAATGCAGCTCCAAGAGACTGGCAACACTTCATTCGGGCAATGTCAAGTTGTTTCACATTTCTGATTGTTTTTTCTTTGTACATTTTCATTGAAACAATTCACCATTATTGCCACAAAATCACAATTGACACAATTCTTCGCTTTTCTGTGGAAATCTTTCAACTGAAAAATTTCTCTCAGCTCTACACAGGAATGAACTGAAGGAGCTGAGAGGGCCACATTTCAAAGTTGCATGCTTGCAGTTTATGATTGCAAATATAAAGTGTGCATATACAAACTAGGTATTTGCACAAGACATAGCCCCTTTATTGTCCAATCAGCTGTGTGCAGACACAAAAACCTGATTTGTGTACACACACGCACATACACACACACACAGCCTTTGCAAGCAGAAGTTCATTGCATGCAAATATGCATGTGCAATTGAGGGCTTAGGTTTGGACAGCTGAGTCACATCTGAGGCGTTGACCAGTTCAACTGATGACATAGTCAACATAGATAATAAATCAGGACCATTGCTCAATGCCCACAGGGACTCTGACTAGAAAGAGAAAGGGAAGATAGCACCAAAGTGCAGGCAAGCATTTATGTGTAATATTTCGCAAAGGCAGAAGTATTATGCAGCTAACTGGCTTCCCCTCAGTAGTGTTCTGTTGTCTAATTGCTCAATATTCAAAGGAAAATTGCAACAAAGTTGATTAGGCCTGTAAAAGTGCTGCCTTAAATATAGATTAACAAAAAAACAAAAAGGCACTGTTGGGTAAGTTAAAAAGTGAATAACAGCTGATAAAAGAGACATGGTGATTTCTAAAAATGGACCAGAGGCCACTAGCAAAGGTTTCTAAGTGAATCTGCAGGGCAAGCAAGAGAAATCTGAAACTCAGATAAAGTTCTCTTTGGAGGTTGGAGGGTAGGTGGGACAAGAATGGAGATTTAAGTTAGATATGAGGAAAAACCTTTTAACTAAATGGGTAATTCGATTCTGGAATAACTTCCAAGCAAGGCTGCTGATGGGTAAGAAGAAAGGGAAAAAGGGGCAGCTGCCATGGGGCCTGGCAATTTAAAAGAGCCCCAGGCTCCCCATCGCTGCCGTCACCACTACCAGAGTCCTGGGCCATTTAAATTGCTGCCAGGTCTCTGGGTGGCCTGAGCTGAGCAGCACTGTAGGGCTGTCTGGGGGAGGCTATCCACCAAGCCCCAACCCTTCTGCCCAAGTCACCATCCCTTCTGGGGGCCTGGACCCACCACTACCACCTAGTCCTGGGGCTCAGCAATTCTCCTTAGCAGACCTGCTTCCAAAGGAGGCTGTAGAACCCCTAGTACGGAGGTTTTTAAGGACAGGCTGGACAAACGCCAGTCAGGGATGGTCTAGATTTATGTTGTTCTACCTCCTTCCTGTGGGCTGGACGTGATCACTTCTCCAGCTCTCTTCCAGCACTGCATTTCTGGTATTCTATTATTCTAAACCAGGCGTGCCAGTTCCCAGTAACCTTGTTCTAAGAGATCTCCTATTTTCCCTGTGTAACAGAGTGACCTCTACCCTTTGTTCTGTATGGTTGCAGGACCTTTGCTGTCAGTAATGATTTGCCATGAAGGGCCATGACTGACACCTTGATCCTGGTTGGACCTAACTAAGAAGTAAAAAAAACAGCTGATTTGCCAAGTTTGAGAGCGGTGGGAAGATACCTCATTCACCATTGCACTGCCAGACCTATTTCTTGCCCTCCTTTTATAAAGCTCAGTTAAAGGTGATGTGGTCTGGCTCTCTGCTCCTTTGGTGAAGAGTCAGAGATGGGCAGATCAAGTTTTCACTTACTGGGAGGTTGGAGGGGAGAACATAATTTGGTTCAGTGTGGTTTCCACACATTTAATCATGAGTGCATTTCCATGTGTCAACAACCGTCCTCCTACACACTGTCCTCAGTGGTTTTAAACAGCGAGAGAAAGAGAGAGGGACCGATCTTGCAGGGTCCTGAGCACTTATATGCATGATAGATCCCAGAGACAGGACAGATTCTGCTTGAAAGTCAACAAAGTTATTCTAGACTTATGGTGATGCTAGAAATGAGAATCTGACTGTGAAGGAGGGAGAGATGAACTCCATGGCTGTATATGACAAGCTGTTAAGTTTGTTTCCTTGATGTGATTCCTGACATATTTAAGTGCACATCTTTCTTTGGTGAGTTCACATTCATCCTCCTCCTCAGTACTAGATGATTGGAGCTCATTGTTCCAATACAGTCTGTGATTCATAATGTTACAAAAGGGCTGAGTCAGGTTTCTGGGAGTTTTAAATTACCTATCCTTGCAATCCTTTTTCCAGGGAATTTGTTTTCTTGAGAGTATTATAGTTTATAACATGTTTCATCACTCTTTATTAGATTCATCACCAAGGCTACGTCTACACTAGCACACTACGTCGAAGTAGCCTATTTCGAAGTAAGGACATCGAAATAGGTTACTTTGATGTGTATCGTCTACACATCCTCCAGGGCTGGTGCCGTCAACATTCCACATTGAAGTAGCGATGGGGAACCTCGAAAGGAGCCACCCCGGAAGGAAATGTGGAGCATCCACACACGAGTGCTCCCCATCGAAATAAGGGGCCAGCAAAGCCCCAAGCTGCTCCTTTAAAGGGCCCCTCCCAGAGACACTTGCCCTGCACAGCATGAGATCCACAGAGCTGACAACCAGTTGCAGACCCTGTGCACGCAGCATGGACCTCCAGCTGCAGCAGCAGCAGCCAGAAGCCCTGGGCTACGGGCTGCTGCACGCGGTGACCATAGAGCCCCACAGGGGCTGGACAGAGTGTCTCTCAACCCCTCAGGTGATGGCCACCATGGAGGACCCTGCTATTTCGAAGTAGCGGGATGCGGATCGTCTACACACACCCTACTTCCATGTTGAATGTCGAAGTAGGGCACTATTCCCATCTTCTGATGGGAATAGCAATTTCGACGTCTCGCCGCTTAACTTCGATTTGAACGTCGAAATAGCACACAGAGCGTGTAGACGCAATGCGTGCTGTTTCAACGTTGTGTCGGCTACTTCGAAGTAGCCGGCTAGTGTAGACATAGCCCAAGAGACAAAGGTAATACCCTTTGATTGCTTAAGAACAGACATAGAAGGAAATACTGCATTTCCAAACAGAAAACCAAATGGGCAGCAATAAAAAAGGGCTGGAATTTTTTATGCCTTGATCCATTACTACCTTGAACAGAGGACAGACTGCTTAATAGGCAAGATCCTCAGCTGGAAAAACTGGTGACATTCTCTCAACTTCATTCACTTTCCTGGAGCTATGCCCATGTACCTCATCTGAAACTCTGGAGCAATATTTATTTCTTGCAAACTCTCTTTACAAAACAGGTGCAGTAGAATTTAATGAATAGGGGCACCTGAATGGACTGATAATAGAGGCTTGAAACCAATCTCACCTAAATCAGTGACAAAATTCAATTGGCTACAGTAGTTCAGTGGTGTGGGATTTGGCTACAGCTGTGCCTAGACGTGATGTTAATTTGTGCAATATAAACAAGATAGATAGATAGATGATTCCAATCTATCTATCTATCTATTTGGTCTGTCTGTCTGTCTGTCAAAGTTGGGCTTTACACTATAAGCTCTGTGGAAGAAGAACTTTGCTTTTCAGTTTGTTTGTACAATGCCTCACCCATTTGGGGCACTATTTTTATAAAAATAATAACGTATAACCACAGCCCGGGTCAGGTGATCAGGACAGCCACCCTTGGAGTCAAAATCTTTTGTTTGTTGTTTTGCTTACACCATTTGTGGGGTGAGATAAGCAGGAAGGACAAGTTTTCCTCTTTGTGGAGGTGACAAGGCCAGCCCTGAAAATAACTCATAGCAAGCTCCTCAGAAAATATTAAGGGAAACATCTGTCCTCTGGCCCTCAGATAGTACAAATGAATTGTGCACATTTGCAAGGTCTGAATCTCTTCTCACACTGCTGCTATTAGGACTGGACTACAATCTATTTGGCCAAAGCCTGAAGTGCTTTACCAGCAAAATTTCCACCAAAGTCAATGGGAGTTTTGTTTGAGTATGAACTGAAGTAGAACTGACCTTGAGATGTGAGCAGATCTTACTGTTGTGAGTAGCTCCATTGTCTTCAGACATGTTTCACACCTGGGTTAAGGATTAGTCATGTAAGGAACTGTGGCAGGATCAGGCCCTGGGATTTGGCTGTGAAAAGGCCTGAGCCAAAGTGCATTGAATTCAGTTGGAAATATTCCCCTTGATCTAAGAAACTTTGCACCAGGCTGTAATTGTCCAGTTATTTTATCTGTTTGTATAATTAAAACCCAGATGTTGTACTATACGCCATCAACCAAATGGCTACAGAAATACAGTTTTAAAAGTTAATATAAAGAATAATTTCATGGCCTTTGTCCTATCTGGCCCTTTAAAAATTGCTCGTGCTGTTTGATTCCTTCACAGAGAAACTGTAAATATTATTTCATACCCATTTCTATTATCCCACCCAAGGATGCAGAGAAGTCCTTTTTAAATGGATTTATGTCTATTAACACTGAGGGGGCAAAGGAGACAATTGTCCTAGGGCCTGATGATTTAAAGGGGCCTGGGGCTCTGGCCACTCTTGCAGCAGCCGTGGCACCCAAACCACTGAGCCCTTTAAATTGACGCCACAGTGCTTCACAGGCTCTTAAGTTTGCTCAGGGAAGTGGGGGTACCACATGCTCCAGGCAGCGCTGGGGGTGAGGGGACTGCCGTCCAGAAGGTGCTGAAGGCCAGCTGATTATGGCTACACCCCTCCCAACCCGGGGCCCAGCCTCCTACAGGAGCATGGAGCTGGGCCCTTCCCCACCTTGCCCAGGGACCTGGCATAGCTGTCGTCTCCCGACTATTGAATATACTTCATGAAACAAGTTTACAGCAATATATGTGCTGGAAACTTTAATTCTTTGAGACAAACTGAATTCTTAAGATGACAAGCCAATTCAAAAGATCTGTGATTGCGTTTGAACCATTTTTAATACACAAGATTTGTCTGTAGTGTATAGTGTGCTTTATAAAATAATACACTTAAGAGATAGGAAAAAGACAATTAGATTAGACTTTGTAAAAGTCTTATTCTTCAGTGTCTTGAGTCAATCTAATTTGAAAAATGCCTCAACATATGAGATATCAATCCCTTCTCTTATGGGAATATTCTACAGTCTAGTCACTGTTAAGAAACTTTTGCTGACATTTAAGGCTAAAGTTTCCAGTGATCCGTCTTACCCTATTGTTTTGAATTATCCCACTTGTAACACCCGAAGTAAGTCTACTTTCTCTCTTTCTCTGATGTTTACAGACTTCAAATATTTGCAGATGGTTAGCGTGTCCTGTCTGAGCCATCACATCTCCAGACTCACCTCTGTTTATTGACCTGAGTGTAGAGCACCCCTCCAGCAGCACTTCCTTCAGTCTGAGGAATTCTCCTTTAGGACACAGAATTTGGTCAACAAAAGAGAGAGAAAAGGCAACATGGTGAGAGAGGATTGCTGGGTCAGATCTTTGGCCAAGACAAATACTCTCACACTAAGGAACTGTTTGCAATATTTTCAATGTTCAGTTTCTTTTAAGGGTGACTTTTCCCTTCCTCCCTTTTGCCCCTGTGGCTGGTCTAGTCTCTTTGGCTGATTTGACAAAAAGCACAGACGACAAATTAAGGACAACCAACCAAGACCCTCAAATGCCAGTGTGGAGCTGGAGGCTGCTCCTTTTCTCTCATGTGCATCCTTCCACATGTCTTGCAAAAGATCCCAGTATATCATGGGCATAAGTGGTGTGGTCTGAGAAGAATGAACGTGTTTATTAGATACTTAACCATGCACCCTCTTCTTTGGCTCCTACTCAGTAGCTGTGCAATGCAACTTTCCTTAACACAGCATCAGGCTCACTCTCCAGCTCGTTCCCTTTTCATCTTGCCCTTAATACATGCAAGCGCTTCTCCCATGTCCACAGTCAGTGCTGTCAAAGAGACAAAAGGAAAAATATTAGCTTCATTTAAATCAAAGGCAATGTAACCACTGACTTCAACTGGGCCAGCATTTCACCTACAATGATTGTTCTTTGGCGGCTGTGAGGGAGTAAAAGTGTGCCACTTGAATGCACCGGTTAAAGTGAAAAACTTGCTAAGCAGGTATAAGCTTCAAATACAAAAGCTGCAGAGGGTCAATGTTCCAGCTCAGTGAATTGCGGCAAGAGTTCCAGGACAATGCATTGCTTGAAGGAACCTAGCAGCTCGCAGTGTGCACTGTCAAAAGCCAAAGGCTGAGATTTTCAGAAATAAAGAAGTTGGATACCTGATTCCTGTTCATTTTTATTTGTAATTGGGCATTCAGTTCACCTTGGTGGACTTCAAACTTCAGCCTGAAACAGCAAAAGCCATGCTCCAAGCACAGTGTGGTTTGGAGACCAAGATCTCCTGGATGGTACTGCTGTAGACACTCATCTCCTGGAGACAAATCTATTTTGAAATCAGTGGAGTTACACTGGGGATAAAATTTGCCCTCCTGCATTATAATCCTCACAGATTACAGGTACGCTGGTAAACACAGGCTGTGATGTTGACACAGTAGGTAGCTTTTCTACATGGGATCACTGGATCTGACCTGAGCCCAAGGTGTGGCAGTCAATTGTGGCAGAACTGCTAATTTGCGCAGAGGAAGTTGAAAGCCAGGAAGGCAATAATGAAGTAAGATTATATAATTGAGACATGATGGCAAAAAGGAATCCTATGCTATGAGAAATACTTTCTTTCTTTAGGCCTGTAGGCTGGTAAGGGGTTGGCTTTGGGAGGAGGTGGACGTGTTTGTGATGACAACAGAACTTCGGTTCCAGCTGGGTGTGGTCAAGACAATTGTGTGCACATATTAAACAAACAATTTCATGTAGGGTTTTGTGCAGACAATTGCAGTTGAACAGTTATTAACATCAGACCGAGACCATGCATCAAACTGTTTCATTTTAGCAACTATTTAACCACAGTTTAAATGCATGTGGCACAGAGGACAATATCCAGCACCTAAGCTCCTTAAATTTCCTAAAATTTAGTAGTTATGCCAGATCAGCCAAGACAGACCTTTCCCACTTTTCATGCTCCCTAGCTCCTCACCTAGGGAAGGCACACTTCTCACACCACAGTCCAGCCCTCAGGTATAGCCAAGCAGCATCCTGCCCTCTGTATGGAGATGCAGTGCCTATGAAAGGGTACAATGAAATCCTAGACCTCATGAGGACCACTGCAGTGTGAATTGTCAGTCTATACAGTCTCTGTTCCACTGGACTATGCACCAGACTGCAAGCACACTTCTTTACACCTGCTCTTTACAGATGGAAAAGCCTGTTAAAAATTCCAGCCCCCATAAGCAACCTTTAAATAGTCTAACAGCTGTGCCCGCATAAGTCTCTGCACAGCACCCACAGTTTGGCCCCATCCCAGTGCATACAAACTGGTGCTAGCATGTTTAAAGGACACACACAAGTATTAATGCAAAAGCAGAAGTTTGCAACTGCAAAGTGGTACAACTGCAACTCATGGAAACTTCACCACCAAATGGCTCTGCAGTGATTTGATTGTACATAGAAAGGAATGTGCTCAACAAACATAGATCAGCGGCGCAAAGATCCGACTTGAATCATATCTGGATTCTGCAAGTTCTGGGTGTTTGGATCCAGTTCTGGCCATGTTGAACATGTTGTTTTGTTCAGGCTGAAGATGTGGATTCCTGTCCAGCATGACAATCATCACTAACCTAGGTCCGAAACATCCAAATTGCTGAGACACTCAGGGTCCATGCCCCTGCCTTGCATCCCAGCCAGCAAACCACTGCAATAATACAGAAGTGAGAGGATACAGAACGTGGTCTGTCATCTATACAAGTTATTTCATCAGTAATCAGATGATTCAGAAATGTACTTAGCAGGAAAATTGTGTAAGGGCCAAGAAAGTGAAGGCAAAGAGCAACTTTGGCAATCTCTCTCCCCCACTCCCTTCCCCCTCCACTTTACGATAATAAAGGGAATGAAGAATAGAAAGGGGAACTGCCATGCACCTCAGGTTATGGAACCAATCAGGCAAAGGCCCTAAAAGGAGCTGTTACAAGCTATTCCTTTATTACATTATTTACCATAGACTGGACTGATCTGGCTGATTAAATATTATAAAGAGAGTGTAAAGTTTCATATGTGTTGTTTACCCTGTTGCTGGAACTGCTATCCCTAGATAAAATTGTGGTTTATGATACTTTTATCAGGAGCAGTACTTTCCTTCATTCAGAGTCATTTCTGTCAAACAGCAGCTGCCTCCAGTGCTTAAAGCTGGGGAAATTGTGCCGAGAATAGATTTAATCAACTAAAGAGCTAATTTTCCATCTAACTGAAGCTTGCTGCCCATATCATTAAACCCAGGGAGGTCTACTCTGCCCTCCACACTGATGTCCAAGTAATGTTCAGGAGACACTGGTGTCTTCTCCACAAAGAGCTGAAAAATCTATTTCATTTGCACCCACCATTGTACTTTTACTAGGACAAGCGAACACAACAAAAGCTGCCAAGAAAACAGCTTGGACAACAGGTGATTGGCTGTGGTGTTTCTGTGAAGATACATGTTCTGCCTCCCACAGAATGATGTGAAGTGGGTTGCATGGATCTTCAGCCTGGGATTGAATTAGGTTAAGGGCAAACTTTGTGAAAAATCTATGTTTCTGCTGTTGTGTTTTTAATATTCCTCGCTGCGTCTGATTATGACAGGAGTCTCTTGGAGGTGCTGCTCTCATCCAGGTGCTGCTGAAATCCTATTTCATAAGTAGAGCCCTGTGCAGATACAAAAATGTGGGTCCGTATCAGCCAGGTTCAACTCCTCAGCTGATCCACGATCCCCATTTTCCTCGCATCTGCACAACAACTCTGAGGGGAGGGAGCCCAGACACAAAAGGAGAGGGCAGGGTTGTGCAAGGAAGAGGCAGGCAGCACAAAAGCTGGGACTGGGGATAAGGGGTAGCAGGGGCCCAGGGCTCTACTCAGTCCCTCCTGCAGGGAGTTTTTAGGATGCAGCTTCTTGCATCCTTTCCCTGCCAGTAGTACATGGGCCTGCCCTGGCAAATCACCCACCTCCATCTGGTGATCAGGTGGAGGGAGTGTGAAGGGAACATTGCATTGATAGCCACTATCTGCAGCTATCCATGGATATGCAGAGCTTGTCTCTTAAATAGCATGTTCACTACAATACCGAGGCAAAACAAGGCAGAATTCCAGCCTTCCCTTTGCATACCCCAAATATGGTCCCAGGCTACAGCTTCCATAACACTGCATCCCTGTCATTTCGAAAAAGCGAACATTTGTGAGCAGAAGGCTGATGAGAGGTGCTACAGTATGTAAATTCTTTCATAACCAGCAACCTTGGGACCATGAGGTTGCTGGATACTCAAATACACCACTTGAGAGAGAGGTGGCTGCGGGATTCCTGGCAGGAGGGCAGGGGACCCCACCAGCCCAACACCCAGGAGATGGCTGAGGTGCAGAGCCCCGCCAGCAGCTTCAGCCCCAGGGAGCCTGCGGGGCGCTGGGTTCAGGGAATTTTGGCAGCCCTGGGGTTTGGGGAACTCTGCCAAGGCACAGAGTTCTCTTGGCAGCCCTGGGCCTGGGAGCCAGCTGGGGCCGGGGGAACTCCGGCAGCAAGGGAGCTCTGCCAGCAGCTCTGGGGCTGGGGAGCAGAGCTGTGCCAGGGCCAGGGGAACTCAGGCAGCCCCAGGGCTGAGAGCTGGCTACTCCAGCCCTGGGGACCTAGACAGGTTAACCCTGGCAGCCTGGGAGACAGGAGAAACCTGGGCGCCTGAAGAGGGCGGAGCCCTGCCAGCAGCTCCAGCCCCAGCAACCTGCTTTGGGAAACCCCCAGCAGCCTGGGAGCTGAGACCCAGCAGCTCAAGCCTCGAGTCTGGGGGCTGGCCCAGCCGGGAGAACCTGGTGGCGGAGCCAGCAGGGTATGGTTCTGGTTAACTGAGAGTTCCAGTTGAAGGAACACCAGATAAGAAGGAGTTTACCGTATAATCAGTGAGCTGGAGGCTGAACTCCTCTCCCGATGGACAGACCAGGCAGTGGCAGTGCAAAGAGCTTCAGCTCTGACCTGTACGGACTGTCTGTAGGCCCAAAAGAGGAAATCACTCTCTTCAGCACAGAACCTCGTTACTGGGACTGCCAGCAGAGTCTGTTAGAGAGAATTCGGGGTGTTGGTGGGTTTTTGTGAGGAGGACACAAGTCCCCTTGGAATTGGACCGATACCCACCAAGAGGAAATGGGACCTGCTCTGAGTTTTCAAAGAAGATGCCAGGGCTTTGGCTTGCGCACATTTCACCAGCCCTCAGTGAGGTTTGATAATGTGTAAATAACCAGTCATCTGTGAATGGGCAGTTTGGAGCAATGTCCCCTGTAGGCTGAGTGCTTGGGTGCTGCCCAGCTGATTAGCAGAGTGCCCACAGCACCCACTGCCAGCAGCATATGTTTCTACTGGTGGTGCACACCTCCAGAGGCCTTGGTGCACATAGCAAAATTTATTCCTCCCATGGATGGAAAAAATTAGAGGGAACCCTGGTAATGGGTTGTGAAGCAGGTGAAGCAGGTGCTAAACATGTGCCCCAAGAAGAGAACTGAGATCAAAACGCCATGTGATGCTGTGATATTTTATGTCCCATTGCCTGACAATGCCCTATGTCCCCTCAATGTTAGTTCACTGGGTCCTTTCTGAAAAAGTGGCAATTTAGGGGCTTGGCTTCTCGATCTGCAGAGAAATTGATGTTATTCTCAGGCTGGCTGTGTCTCTACTGGTTAACTGAGCAACTTACCTCTAATTAACAACTAAAATAATTAAGAGCTAGCTCAGAAGTTTGGTAAGAAGACAGGATTTTTTTTCCTCTAGATAACTCTTGCTAATCCAGATCCATCGCATAGGATGTGAAGTTATTACAATCTGAGAGCTGCTCAGAAGCTCTTACATGAATTGAGATTGGTGATCTCAGGCCAGTCCTAGGGGACAGGAGGCCATATCATGGAAACCACTACGTGTGTCACATTAACAGGCATCCTTGTTTGTTATCTCAGCAATGAGGCCCAAGAGTCACTCATCAGGGCAGGAAAACTGACTTTTGGAGAGGGGCGTTCATCTGCCATGGAAATGAGACACATTATTATTATTCACATAGCATCTATATGAAAGGGTCTGTACAGACAGATTTGAAGAGAGAGGGCCCCTGCCCGTAAGTGCTTATAGTGTGTATAGACATATAGAAATGGCCACAGAAAGAAACAAAAATCAACAGGAGCCTATCTGCAGGAGGTTTTACTGGGAGACATGCCTAGATATAGCCCAGGGGTCAGCAACCTTTCTCAGGCGGAGTGCCAAAATGTGACCTTTTGCCCTCTATGTACGGTTCAAGTGCCAGTAATACATTTAAACTTACTAATAGTCCTACTTACAACAGCTTCATTAATAAATACATAAAGTAAGATGTGAAGTTTTACCATGTAGGTGGTGGTTGGTAGCATTAGCCGGTCTTTTGTTAAACCATATGCAGCATGGCTTTGAGCAAGCTGCCTGGGGGAGAAGGGGCGGGGCTGAGCTCCCGCTTCACGTCCCAACGCAAATCGGCTCACGTGCCACTCGTGGCACCCCTGCTGGGGGTTGCGGACCCCTGGTATATCGTGTTCTAGACCTGTTCTCTTGTTTAGGGATGATTCCAGGGTTCCAGCTGGACATCGTTTACCAGCACCCTTGTTCAGCTTTAACATTGGAATAACGGATCACAAGGGAATCTAAATAACAGGTTTTAAAGCAGATGAGGAGGGAGTCTGTGTTCCTACAAATGAAAAACAAATAATTATGTAAGTCGCTTTGCTTTCTAATGGGACCCATATTGGGAATCTTGCACATTGACTACAGCATGTGCATTCTTTCTTGTCAGCAGATAAATAATTCACCCTCTGAAGACTTGGAAACTTTTCCTTGCAGTTCAGGATTATTGATTCACTTCATGCAGGAAGCTGGCTCCCTTTCTTCCGCGTCTTCCCAGGAGAATGTGATAATTTCAAGCCTTGAGTGATACTCAGCCCAGTGCCCCACCAAGCTTGCCTGGCCAGGAGTGTGTGCATGTTTGTATCTGCCAGAGTTACATGAAGAGCTGATTTCATCTGGACTTTATTGTATTTCATTTTATTTGTATTTTGCTTCACAATGGTTTTACAGCTGTTGCCTTTTGAGCTTTTTCCAACCTCACTTAAAAGCTAAGGCAAACTTATGGGCACACATGTGGTTGATTGTTTTGCTGTTTTAATCACCAGGTGGATATGCGTGGAAGCCCATCTGACAGGGCTGTCTCTGTGTGGTGTCCTTTCAGAGTCTGATCCAGGAAGCAAAGACAGCGATAAACTCCCTTTGGAACAGAGAACCCAAAACCAAATCTCCAGATCTGACTACCACCAAATTCTGGGAAGCCTGGTGTGGTGCAAGGATGGCCCCTCTTCTATTCTTTGGTAATTGGGGCAGTAGCAGAATCAATGTAAACCTCCAGCAGGAGTGGCAACATCTTATTGGCCGTGTCTACACGTGCACGCTACTTCGAAGTAGCGGCGCCAACTTCGAAATAGTGCCTGTCACGGCTACACGTGTTGGGCGCTATTTCGAAGTTGAAATCGACATTAGGCGGCAAGACGTCGAAGTCGCTAACCCCATGAGGGGATGGGAATAGCGCTCTACTTCCAAGTTGAACGTTGAAGTAGGGCACGTGTAGCCGATCCGTGTCCCGCAACATCGAAATAGCGGGGTCCGCCATGGTGGCCATCAGCTGAGGGGTTGAGAGACACTCTCTCTCCAGTCCCTGCGGGGCTCTATGGTCACCGTGTGCAGCAGCCCTTAGCCCAGGGCTTCTGGCTGCTGCTGCGGCAGCTGGGGATCCATGCTGCATGCACAGGGTCTGCAACCAGTTGTCGGCTCTGTGGATCTTGTGTTGTTTAGTGCAACTGTGTCTGGGAGGGGCCCTTTAAGGGAGCGGCTTGCTGTTGAGTCCGCCCTGTGACCCTGTCTGCAGCTGTGCCTGGCACCCTTATTTCGATGTGTGCTACTTTGGCGTGTAGACGTTCCCTCGCAGCGCCTATTTCGATGTGGTGCTGCCCAACGTCGAAGTTGAACGTCGACGTTGCCAGCCCTGGAGGACGTGTAGATGTTATTCATCAAAATAGACTATTTCGATGTCGCTACAACGAAATAAGCTACTTCAATGTAGCATGCACATGTAGACGTAGCCATTGTCAGAATATGCATGGCCCCCATAACTTTGATATCAAAAGATTAAGGGTCTGATCCAAATCCCACTGAATTCATACAACATTTTTCCTCTGACTTTCAATGGGCTTTGGATCAGGTCCTAACACTTTATGTTAAAAGTCAGATGTGAAACATGGAATAAACCACATGGCCCTGAACCTGCACTATTCAAGTCAATGGTCACTTAGCCCATGACTTCACTGACTATTGAGTCCTGTGGCTGTAGCTTTCAGCTTTTAACAGGTATTGACATCTACCTCAAAGATATCTAAAGGGGCTGAAAGAGTAGAGCATACGCTGTGTGTGTGCACACTTTGTACCCATGGTTCTCATCGAGTATGCCAGCAGACATATAGGTGCTACACAATTGCCAAGGCAAATAATTGCAAAACTGCATCCAAAGACTGGAGAATTGCATTGGTGCTCTAGAAGGATGGAGGGCCAAATCCTCAGCTGGTGTAAACTGATGTATCTGCATTGACATCAATGGGGCTACGTTAATTTACACCAGCTGCAGATCTATCTGACATCAGAAATTGGAATAAACATAAATCCAGAGGGGAACACTTAAATGGCAACTAGAATAGCGAAAGAAAGAGCAAGTTTGAAAGCGGTGGATAAGATCTGGAAAAGCAAAGCAATTAGCTTAGGAATGAAGCTGACCATCTTGAAAACATACGTATTCAGCAAGATGTTGTACAGATGTGAGACATGGGTGATAACAAAAGATTCAAAGAGAAGGATATTGGCATTCAAGAGGAGTTGTTATAGAAAGAGCCTGAGAATAGGATGGATGCAGAAGGTCACCAATGAGGAATTATATAGAAAGAGGCAGATGAAAGAGAACCTACTACAGAAGGTTATACAATGTAAGTTACAGCTATTTGGGTATATCTACAGAATGAACTATGAGCGAAAAGTCAAGACCCTGGTATTTGGCATAATGGCTGGTTCAGAGAGGAGAGGCAGACCCCACAGAGAATGGGTAGATGTTACAGTAGATTGGTGTGGAGCTGGTCTACAGAAACTCAGCCACTCTGCACTGGACAGGGAAAGATGGAAGGAAATAGTGAGAGGCATCAGACACCAACAGATGCTGAGCCCATGGTTGTTGCTGTTGATGATGATGATGCTGTTCAACAATGGATTTACAAGTAACCATTCTTCTACAAAAAAATTTACCACCAGATTACAGAGGGAGACATCTGAACTGGAATTCATTTGCAAATTTGACACATTTAACCTAGGCCTGATCAACTATCTTATGCATTACAAGGGCAATTTCTGCCCCCTTTGATATTCATAGGAATGGGAAACATCCTACTTAATTTGCTTCAACTGATCATACTAGTGAAAGGTAATCCCCTCCCTTTTATTTTTCCTTCCTTCATCCCTCCCCCTCCCAACTTCCTCCCATCATATAAACCCTGGATTCTATTTTTCTCCTCCATTCATCTGAGGAAGTGGGTTTTACCCACAAAAGCACATGACCTAATAAATCTTTTCATCTCTAAGGTTCTACAGGACTGTTAGTTATTTGTGAAGCCACCAACCTATGCAGCTAGTCCTGAGACTATCCGACAATGTGTTTGTGAAAGTAGGAACTGGATCCACAACCGGGTACTAATGTCCCACATTTTGGGTGGCAGAGAAGAGAGTTTTGTTTTCTGCCCTTCTTTAATGATGCTTGGAAACATAATGGGTAAAAGTGGATATTTTGAAGGAGAAATTTATGAGCCCACCATTTGTAAATTCAGACTGTTCTGCATATGTATGTTTTACTAGTGCAAAAAACAGAGTACACATGTTCTGTCCACAGTTAACTGTGTGTTGTGTGATTAATGAACAGTTGTGCTAGCTTTTTAAATCATAATATACTATACTATTGGTTTGCAAAATCATGGGTAGGTGTCATGCATTTTGTTTATAAAGAAGAATATGAATTAGAAGGTATTTGCTGTTTTCAGTGTCAAAGCACTGAAACATCTGGGTAATATTATGCAATGATTGCACTGAAAGATAAAGTATGTTTCCAGCAGTTCCTGGCTTTGTTTGTCTGAAAATTGACTCGGAGCACAGACACTTATCAACAGAGGCCTAACAAAATTTCAGCACAAACTTTATTTTTTTGCTGACTGAAAATCAAGGTCTTCTAGGACTGCAGTTACTGAGGCAACAAAAAGGAGAACATTAAATGATCAACATGAAAGCCGAAGTTATCAGAGCTGCAATGACCAAAAGTTAATGTTTAACTTGCACACGCTATTTGTTTAAAAACTTTTAGCTCAATTTATGTTACCAATAGCCTGGTGGAGCCACTGCAGAAATAATTGTGGACCATAGGAATTTTCATACACGTTCAGACCACAGGTCCATATATTTGGGTATCCTGTCCTTTGATAGCAGTCAAAACCACTGTAATATGTCTATGTGGGAGGTTTTCCCTCTAATCCTCTCTCTCTAATGGTCAGTTTATGTCTTTATACATGAGCAATGATGGTATCTACCTAACTAATACAAGTGTGGATGATATTTTTACTATTTATACAAATCTTTAATTCTTTTCTAATTTAACCATGCTCTATTAGGGTAGGTCTACACAGCAAAATTATTTTGAAATAACAGCTATTATTTCAAAATAACTAATCAAGCATCTAGAGGATACAACCACTATTTCTAAATAAATTCAAAATAGCGGTTGACTTACTTCAAAATTGGTAAACCTCATTTCAAGTGGAATAGTGCCTATTTTGAAATAAGCTGTCATGTGCCCAATGGATCTATTTCAAAATAGGCTCTTTGTATGTAGCTATGTCGAAATACATCTGCTAAGTACGATTTCAATATCCATTTTTGTATGTAGCAGCGTTATTGTGGAATAGCTTATTTCGAAAAAAGGCTGCTCTGTAGACCAACCCTTACGTGGTAATGAGAACCAGAGATTAATTAGTCTATGCACTGAGCTCCAAAGACATGGAATGGATAGCAGGTGAATTTGGTGGAAGGCAGAATGTATGGAAATAGACTGGAGCTAAAGATGGTGCAGGATGAAATAATCCACCTGCCTCCAGTGTAGTCGAGTGTTTTCCTCAAATGCCATCTTTACCCAATGTTGTCTCATAGAGCTGGTGGTGCACTGTCTTTCCAACCTATCATATTGGTTTTGTTTGGTTTTGTTTTCACCCAGGAAGTGCCACCTGTGAAAAAACAATAGGAACATAATAGCTTTGGCCAGCTTAACAAGCTCAATGGTAATTTAAAGGTGGGCTAAGGAGGATCATATCTGAGCTACCTGCATGCTAATCCTTAAACCTGGCTAGATTCTTGGCAAGCTTAAATCGGTGTAATTTACTGAGGGCAATGATGTGTTGAAATCAAAGGAGTTCTGCTACTTTATATGTGGCCCCTATTTCTTGTAGTTACCCCTTTTGGTACTGATTCAACCACATCTTAATGTAAATACCCAGGGGGAAAATTGCCCATCTGCTCCCAAGCCTATCAGAAAAGTCTCACCCAGCTACAGAAAACATTCTTCATGGGGCAGTTTTCCTTCAAAAGGTCTGATTTTCTGTATACCAGGGGTCAGCAACGTCCGGCACAGATGCCAAGAATGGCATGAGCTGATTTTCATCGACACGCAAGGTGGAAGCTCAGCCCTGCCGCTCCTCTCACATGCAGCTGGGAGCTTGCTCAAAGCCAGGCCGTCTGTGGATTAACAAAAGACCAGCTAATGCTCCCAACCACCACCTGACTGGTAAAGCTCTGCATCTTTATATATTTATTGAAGCTGTTGTGCATAGGACTATTAGTGACTTTAAAAAGTATCACCGGCACTCAAGCTATACATAGAGGTCAAAAGGTCAAATTTTGACATTCTGCCTCGAAAAGATTGCTGAGCCCTGCTGTATACCTCCATCTGGCATAAACATGCATTCTGTTTGGTGATTTATTTCTATATATTGGAAATCATCAGAATCTCCATGTGCCATCATGGAGACAAAGCATCTGCATTCTAGCATACAATAGCACGGGCTTTTCCCAGGGAGCGGTGAGATGTTGCACTCTATTTCATAAGGTTTCCCAATCACTCTGAAGATTTCAGCTCAATGGAAATATGACGCTTGTCCGCCTTATGACTCTGACTAAATGTCAGCAGACCCTGGGCAAAATCTGTTGGGTCTCTGAAGCTGTGGCCCATATAACTCCACTGAATCATGTCTGCCCTTGTAATCTTCCTGTTCTCCCTGCTCCACTCACCAAACCCAGAGGAAACTGGAGATAAGGTTGTGTTCAGTAATTTCAACACTGACAAAAACAAGAAGTCCTGTGGCACCTTATAGACTAACAGATATTTTGGAACATAAGCTTTTGTGGGCAAAGATCCACACTCCAAAATATCTGTTAGTCTATAAGGTACCACAAGACTTCTTGTTGTTTTTGAAGATACAGACTAACTCAGCTACCTCTCTGATACTTGTCAACACTGACAAAGATTTTGTGCATTAAGGCTTTGCCAAACTATAGATATATGAAACTGTGGAGTGTGACACACAATTCTGAGGCCCAGCTAGTTTACAAAATGATCTGTGGTTGTCAGTACAGTGCAGTGCTGGCAGTGCAATGTTCCTTCTAATCTTTCCCTCTAATGTGTGGAATAAATTTTATATGCACTGAGGGATGTGCAAATGTGCACCACCCATAGAAACAAAACACCTAGCTGTGAGTGCTCTGCAAATCAGCTGAATGACATTGTAATCTCTTCTGAGCAGCCGCACACTTGCATAGTCTGCAGGGAACACTGGTGCAGATAGAAGAAAACCTGTATGCTACAAATATGGTTTAGCCATGTTTATTTTCCACTGTCTCTTAACATGGGCTTAGATTGTGCGAGGGCATGGGCCTTCATGCCTGGAGCTCGCCTTTCCATATGGAAGGACATGTGTGCTGTTTCTTTAAAACTTTAGCAGGGAGTCAGGTGATAGGAGCTGGGGAAAGTAGCAGAGGAAGTCCTGGATTCCCTGACAGAAGAACTCTTGGGACAAAGTGGGTGGTGCTGCAATTGAGCATTAAGGATGTTAAGATTTGGCTCATTGAGCAAAGCATAACTGGAGCTGCCATATAGTATTAACAGGTAGGCTCACAAATAGAACTGCTGGGTTTGGTTTGCTGCTTTTGGGAGAGTCACGGACTCCACAGCTCTGTGGACTGCAAACATTTCACAAATTTCAGCATAAATTATCATTTGCCTGCAAATGTTATTTCCTGATTATGATTTTTTTTAACCTCCTGTTCAGCTGACCACAGAGCAGAAAGATCATTTGACTAGGATACACCACGAACAGAAACTGAATAGCTGAAGTCAAAGGCCTTATAATTATTTATTAAAACTTTTTTGGCAAATATTTATTAATAACACAGACATTCAAAGAAACTGTGAATGACCTACCAACCCAAAGGGGTGGAAAAACTTGTAAGTATTCATTGTTTCTAATTAGTAGGCCTACCAAATTGTGAATACCGTGCCAACTCCCAAGGGGGAAAAGCTCATCACTAAGACTATCTGTAACTAACAGATCTACTAGCTCCAGGTCTGAGTGAGGGGTTCAGGACTGGGACAAATCTATATCTATATATAATATATTCAGTGTTCATTCACCTACCACTGACTTCTGCCATCCTGGGGTCACTCTCAGTGTTCCCTGTAAGCTGAGTGCTTGGGTGGCCACCCAGGAGAGATTCAGGTGCCACCCAGATGAGTGCCCACAGCTACCCTCTCTCTGCAGCATGCATTTCTATTGGTGGCGCACATCTACACATGCCTCGGTGCACAGAAGAAAATGTATTCGGCTCATGGATGAAAAAAGTTCGGGGGACCTTTGGTCACATGCAAGAAGTGTTAAGCAGTGCACAGCAAAATTATGCTGCACTTTATGACTGTTTCAATGGATGCCCACTCAGCAAAACATTGTCTTCTGTGTCATAATTCAGTAAATATTCATTATTATACATGCTACTAATTACTTTCTGTGGGAAGGGAGGAGGTGCATGCACACATTCCTTTATTCATCTAGTTATCTTGCTATATAAGCACATCATCACCATAACATCTGAATGCCAACTCTTAGGCTTCCCTTCTGAGGAACCCCAAATGAGGCTCATTTTAAGCACTCAGTGTGCTGTTTCCAGAGTCTCCTTCAATGCATTCTTTACATCTTCACCACAATAGTAGGACCCTGTCACAAAGGGAAAGTAGTCTTCAAAAATACATCTTCATGTCAACCTTTGGAACTTCTTGCCAGAAGATGTTGAGAAGAACAGGAATTTGACAGGGTTTTTAAAAGAACTAGACAAATTCATGGAGCATAGGTCCATTAACGCTTATTATCCAGGATGGGTAGGAATGGTTTCCCTAGCCTCTGTTCGTTAGAAGTGGGGAATGAATGACAAAGGATGGATCAGTTGCTCATTACCTGTTCTGGGGCATCTAGCACTGGCCACTGTCGGAAGAGAGGATAATCAGCTAGATGGAACTTTGGTCTCAGCCAGTGTGGACATTCTTATGTTCTTATCTGTAACAAGTCTGACACTGACAGACCAGGTGCCAGTTCCTTCCAGGGCCCCAGGTCAATTCACTTTTATACTAGTATAGATCAGGGTTCAGCTACTTTTCCAAAGCAGAGTGCCAAGTTTGACCTTCTGACCTCTATGTACAGTCCCAATGCTGGGGATACTTTCTAAAGCCACTAGTAGTCCTACTTAAAACACCTTCATTAATAATAAATAAATTAAGATGCAGAGCTTTACCGTTTCAGTGGTGGTTGGGAGCATTAGCTGGTCTTCTGTTAATCTGCAGGAGGCCTGGCTTTGAGCAAGCTCCCGGTGATATAGCTGAGGAGGGGCAGGGCTAAGCTCCCTCCTCACATGCCAATGAAAATCGTCTTGTGTGCCACTCTTAGAAGGAATGCCAGTGGTTGCTGACCCATGGGATAGATCAAAGTGACTGTTACATTGCTACTTGCATATTTGGCATTAAAACTTCATGCAAACTAATAGGATGATTGACTTGCATTGTTTTCACTTATCTGTATCCCATTTTGCAGTGCAGCAGCATACCTTTACCCCTGTAATTAAATAACCCTTCAAACAACACATAAACCTTGTGGAATGCAAATGAAGAACTTTAGCCAAAAAGTGCTGATGTCAAAACAAGTGATCATTGCGTGTGATGATCAGGGGACAAAGCCTCAAAGCACATTCCTCATTATCCATATCAAAGGCAGAGCCCACCACTGGTTTTCTGTGAGAAGGAGCTATAAATATAAATATGGACCCAGGAAAGATCCTTCTTCGCTGGACTGTTTGGAGTCTTACAGGGACATGTACCAGATGCAAAGCAGAGATCCCCAAAGACAATCTTGGTGCCCTGAAAAGACTTTTGGGAAACTGGCTGTTCATTGCACCACAGTCACCATTTGGAATTACAAACGGACTCACCTGTGCATATATTTTACCTGCTTTTAATTTCTCAATCAGTCTCATTTCCTTTTCTTAGCTAATAAACCTTTAGGCTACGTCTATACTAGTCAGGTTTTTTGAAAAAGCTGTGGCTCTTTCACAAAATCCCACGTAGCATCGACACAGAAAATACCTTCTTTCAATATGAAGTTGGAAGAAGGCAGCACTTTTTCCAGTGGCCCTCTTCTGCTCCTGGATGAGGAAGAGCGTCTTTTCCAAGAGATCCTTGTAGATTGCAGACATAGGTTGTAGATGCTCTTTTTTCGAAAGTACAATCCTCCATGACACTGGAATTTTTGATCAGCGGGTTTTCCTGCCCTGTTTTTTCAAAAGAGCGGCTGAGGTGTGCCCACTGTCTACGGAAAGAGCAGATAGATTTTTCAATAGTTTTTTGTGTCTGGTTGTGATCTTTCAAAAGAAGCTCTCTCGAAGGACTGCTGTAGCATAGACATAGCTTTAGTTTACTAAAGAACTAGCTTCCAGCATTAGCTTTCATGTAAGAGCTATAGCACCAGTTGATCGGGGTGGGAGAGTGTCTGGTCCCTTAGGACGGGAAGCAACCTAAATGAGATATGTTACCTTCTCTCACACTGTGCAGTTTGTCTGGGTGGTATGATGGATTGGAAAGTCTAGGGGCCATAGGTGATATGTGTGGGAGGGGTGTGCAGGGGAGCCATGCATACCCTCACTGTCACCCACCCCCTACTCAGCATCAGCACTGCGCCACTTCCTCTGAGTGCGGGAGCCTCCCCCAGAGTAGCACAGCCTGAGAGCAGCACAAGCTTCCTAGCTTACACTAATCCTAGGCCACACTGCTCAGGAGGTGGGGGCGGGGGCATTGCCTTGCATGTGGGTGTGGGCAGAGTGGGTGGGGGGCATGGGAGAAGCAGAAGTGGGGAGAGGGGGGGCAATGGCATGTAGTCCGTGCCCTCCCCTGCCCCCTGAGTCCCCATGATGGTCACATCAACTGGGGGGTTGTCTGTGACTCTTGACTTGAAAGTTTCTGAAAACCATGCTCCCTACTTTGTCCCATTGGTCTTGTCCCTAGGTGAGGCACATACAATTCTAATCAAGAACCTAGGAGTCTGAGGGATTGATTTGTGAGGGAAGATCACAATGGAAGGAATTAAATATGTATAATTAAATTAAATGATTTCTAAAGGGGATATAAAAACAGAGATCCTGCCAGCTTGTAGTCATGAAAGTTTGTGTTATTATACAAATGATAATCTCACGGAAATTTTCACAATGGCAGGAACATGAACACTAGATTCTTTGCTCTCTCCGGCTTAGGTAGTTACTTTTTGTTGCCTTGGATTTTCTGCATAGATGAAGCTGGCTATTTCAAATGCATGTACTTGTACTGAGTCTGATTCGCTGACTCCACTTTCTGTGCTTACCTACACGCTCCCCACAATAGAGACACCAACCTCTTCCCGAATAGGACACTGTTAATAAAATGGAAATGAAAAATATGAGCTGCATGAAAATAACATACACCAAACAAGACCCATGAAGTAGGTATCATATTCTCTACTTACTATCCTAAACAATTGTGTATTGTTGCCAAGCACTGTTATAAAACAACTGTCATGTTCCACCCAAGAAAAATTTGCCCCTTAATGGATGGCATGGTGCTTTCTTTGTCCTTTACAACTCTAGAGTTGTTATTATTATTATAATACTATATGGTTGCTGTAAACAAATCTGGTTGTGAATTGCAGCCAAATAAGCATAAATGCCAATAAGACAAAACATTACATCTCATCTGGAAGTTTATTTTATTTATGTTACTACATTTTGTCATGGTGACATTTGGCCTGTAAGAAGGAAAAGCTGGACCCTGACATGTACTAGAAATTTCTCCTCTTCAGCGGCCCCAGGCTTTTATTCCACTCATCATTTCATTTATGGCTTTCAGCGCGTGTGGCTGGACAGAGCTGTGCCTGTTGTTCTGTACTCTATATAACCAGCATTTTTGCAGAAGGAAATAATAGATGGTTTTATTTCAAATACAGGTTGAATCTCTCTAATCTGGAACTCTCATCTCAGCAACATCCATAATCCAGCATGGTTGTAGTTAGCCAGATGACCACTTATCATGGGCGTGGCCACATTTACTGTGGTCCCATAAAGTTTGCTTATAGCCACCAAACCTTGCTCTCAGTATTCTGTGCTGTTATTTAGCTGTAATTTACCCCTAAATGTTTTCGAAGAGCCCAGTAAGCAGTAGAAGTGTTAGTAATGTGCTCGACAATATCATCTTCCTGTGGTCTGGCAAATGCTGTCATCCAGCACCAGTCAGATTCCCAAAGTGCTGGATAAGAGAGGTTCAATCTGTACAATGAAATAAATACATAAAAAATTTCCCACTTTCATCACATTAGAGATCAGCCCACAGAGAGAGATATTGAACAAACTCCCACCTCCCAATAATCTAATGTGGCAAGTCACATACTGAGCCCAACTACTGTATCCAGACACTGTTGCTTTAAGACAGCAGTTCTCAAACTTTCTGGCTTGGGGCCCATGCCACTCAACGCAAACCTTTCCACAGACCACCAGCCAACCGCCCAAGATGACAAAATGCATTTACTTATCTCTAAATACCTTAAGTACTAAATGATTTGTATTAGGCAACTGTCGCACAACAACATAAATACCCAGCTCTAGCATAAGGGGGCATGTATTTAGATCTAATTGTGTATATCATGTTAGTTTATCAAACTTAGTTTTAAATCAAGAAAAAGGTTTCAACTTTGTCCTAATTTATGGCAAGGGCAGGGAACCTTTTCTGTTTCGGAGGTCACTGACCCATAGAAAAATCAGTCAGGGGGCCACACAGAGTTGAGAAGCAAAAATCCAAAACAGCATCCCCTCGCCCTCGTCCCCGCAAATCCTCACTGATGTAGTCCCTGACTGAGATACCTCATTGCCCTGTACTCCAGCCCCGCTGGGGACAGGGTGAGGGAGGACCAAGGTTCAGGGCTTCCCACAGGCCAAATTAACTCTTCCAGTGTCACAGGGCAATGTGGTCATGGACCACTTTGAGAACCACTGCTTAAAACTAATGACTGCAGGAGTGCATGCCCTTCCCCCAGTGGTCAACTGCTTCTGTAAATTTCCAACCGCTCTTATTTCCATTGGGCCCCTCCTTTGTTTTCCTCTTTACACAAAGTAAGCCACTGTGCTGACTCACAAATGTGTGTACCAAAGGACATTCTCCAGCCCTAGGATTCCAGCCCCCTTCCTTGAGAGATTGTTCTATTTCTTCACAATAAAGCTGCCGAACCCAAGTTTAACACATCAGTCCTGCCCTTTCCCCTTGACCTACTGTCTTTCCCCTGAGCCTATCTACCTCCTATAGGATTACACTCTACAGACCATCTGTCTGGGAGTCATATATTAACTGAATTCTTCTTCCCAGAGCCTATGTGAGTCTCATACACTCTGCAGCACTCTCCCTCCAACTGACCTATCTGCCAGCTCTTATGAAAATAATCTCCCAACTGTCACCTGATCACTGGCCTCCTAGCCTAAGCCTGTAGGCAGCTGCTTAATCACAGGTGGGGCTGGGTGCAACATTCCTTAAGACAGTGGTTTCTAACCTGGGGTTCCCGTACCCCCTGGCAGTGCATGATGCCCTTTCTGGGGGTGTGAGACATGCCGGATTTTTTGAGATGGAAAATCATCGAAAACACAAACTAAGAACAGGCACATAAGTACAACTACTTTATTTCATCAAACCTACGTATTTATGACCATTCTACATTTTTTAACAATTACTCTCATGTACAAACAAAAAATTTATTTTCAAGGGGTCTTTTTTGATAATTGTAGTGAAATTATCTTGCTAGAAAATACAGGGTACTGCCACGTTGCAGGGTATTTCGCGAAACATGCACAGATGATGATGTGGCAGCGCAGCGGCTTTGTTTGAATTCAGTTAGCTGCTAACTGTTAGCATGTCAATTACAGATTACTTCCACGGCAAAACTCTGCAACATCTCTGGGTAGTACTTGTGTATTTTTGTATGCCTACTGTACTATTGTTTGTGGTGAGTAATAACAAAACTATTTTACATCTATTTAATATGCATTTAAAAGTGTATTGCCCCCCTCTCCATTTTTGATTTTTGATAAGGCGTGTGAGAACATACTTTGAGAACCAAAGGGGTGCGGGCTGAAGTAAAAGTTAAGAACCACTGCCTTAAGGGATCAGCCTTGTAGTACAAGCCTTGAATGGGAGTTTTACTTGAGTAAGAACTAAGGATGAAATCCCTCCCCCGGTCCCTTGAAGTCAATGGGAGCTTTGTCATTGACTTGAGTGCGGGCAGGATTTCATCCTGTATAGATATTTTAGTCTGTGGTGTGAGGGAGAAGGCCTTCCAAATGTGCCCCATTTCTCTAGGGGAGGGGGACAATATTACTAGTGCTTAACCCTTGTACTCTGCATGGAGCATAGGTCATCTGCAAGTCTCCTCTTCACTCTGTTTTGGAACAAAACTTGTAGCTGTCTTAGGAGTACCCTAGTTGTGGTCCTTCACTCTCAGTAGATCTTCTCCACATTGTCCAAGGTCTTCCTCGTTTGTGTTTTCCTTGCGGGTTCCACATGAGAGCTTGACAGACTATGCTGGATGATGGTTTTCTGAGAATGTGGCCTAGCCATCTCCACTTTCTTCTCTTGATTTGAACATCAAGTGGTTCTTGACTTCCTCTGTTCCAAAGCTCCTCATTTGTGACAAAGTCTTGTCATTTGTTGCGAAGGATGTACCTCAGGCATCTGCTTATGAATGTCTGTAGCTTGTGATTTGAAGACTTTTTATTATGCCAAGTCTTACATCCATACAAGAGCCCAATCTTCGCATTTGTATTGAAGATCTGCAGTTTTGTCTTTGCAGATATCACTTGTGAACTCCATATGGGATGGAGAGTCTTGAGTGCAGCTGTTGCTTTCCCTGTCCTGGCACTGATATCCTTATCTGTTCCTCTGTCTCTGCTCATAATGCTTCCCATGAAGGTGAACTGCTCCACATCTTCCACGTCATCCCCTCCCAGTATAATAGTGTGGTTGGATTGGTTGATCCTTGTTGTCTTGGCTTTTTCCTTGTTAATGCTCAGTCCAGTCACTGAGGCAGTTTTGTCTAGTGTCACCTTTCCTTCCAAACTTTTATGTTGATGTGAAAGGAAGGCAACGTCATCAGTAAAATCAATGTCCTCTAGCTGTTTGAAAAGTCTCCACTAAATGCCTCATTGATGGCCATCTGTTGTCCTGTCCACAATCCAGTCCATTGTGGGGGCTGTGGTGTGGCAGAATAAATATGGGGTGCATGTTAATAGACCTGGATTCTGTTTCTAACTCAACCAAGGATTCAAGGGTTGCCACATGCAAACCACTGCATTTGTTTCCTTGTTTGTACAATGGAGGATTATAACACTTGAACAGCATTTACGTGAATTAGGGAAAGCAAGGCAAGACTGCATGCTACAGCCTATGAATGAAAGCTAATTAGGAAAGCTAATTCCATGTGGTACTGGAGCTTCCTTTTTAACTTTTATCAAGTATTACACGATATCAGAGGGGTATTTAGTCTGTATCCACAAAAAAACCCAAGAAGTCCTGTGGTAGACTACCAGTATTACACAGGGAGTGATACTCTTCAGTATAATGTTATCTCCTTGGTGTCTCTGCTGGTGGAAAACCTTAGGTTTTCTAAGTTTTTTAGTTGACTTTGAGCTATTTTTAGGCCAAATTTACTTATTCTGTGTATGCAGATGGCTCTTGAGAGACTCTTCACTGCTGAGCTCTGTGGAACTTTCTTAGTGATATGACCCAGCATAATTGGTCCACTGAAGGCAAGTTTCTTTTGTCAAGTTGTTGCCCTGAGAGGCCGGTGCCACAAATGGGCTTCTTGTAGAGACGAGTGGGAACTGACTTCTTTTCTTTCATAAAATTGTCCCTAGAACAGTTTCTGCTTTCAGCAAAAATCTTCTATGATTTTTTTCAATTTTTTTTTTTTTTGTCAAATATCAACAGGAGCTGCTGAAAACAGATCATTTTCTATTATTTTGACAAACCTTCCCCGCAAATCTTCCATACACAGAGATATTTTCCATGGAAATTTCAATGTTATCAAAGCCTCCACCATCTGGAACACAAGCCAGCAAGCAAGCAAACAAATAAAAACTAACCTGTTTCAATGGGAAACATTTGACCGGTGAAAGGCCTTTGACTCTGAGGAGAGCGAATGAGTGAAAAGTGCATGACAGGAGAGAAGGCGCAAGGGCTGATATTTTGTGTGACCTATAACACTGGATGTGCAAGACTTAGCATCCTCCTTCACGCTGGGCACCTGCATTAGGTGGGATCATAATGTTTCGTAATGACACTACTTGTGGAGACAGCTACCTGGAGGGGAAGGATGACCTTGTGTTTGAGTAACTGAGCTGAAGCTCAGGAGTCCCGACTTCAGTCCTGGTTCTCTCTACGTGGCCTTGAGCTAGTCAGTTGATCACTGTCTCTCTCAATTCCCCAACTGTAAAACAGAGATAATAAAAGTTCCTTTGTCCATCTTGTCTGGTGACATTGTAAACCATCTGGAACTGCCTTTTGCTGTGCACATGTGCAGCATCTAGCACAAGAAGGCCACGGTTTCTAAGTACTACTGAAACAGAAAAAAAAATAATAATACTCACGATAATTGAGCGTGGAGGACTCTGACCCTAAGTGGCATGTCTACACTTGCATTCCTCTTTTGAAAAAGGAATGCAAAGGAAGGAAATCAAAAATGCAACTGAGGCACTGATTTACAAATCTTGCACCTCATTCACGTAATCTCTTTTCAAAAGCTCTTCTTCTGAAAGAAAAAAAGTAGTGTGGACAGGGATCTTTTGAAAATAAACCCCATCTTCGAAAGAACCCTTCTCCCTGAAACAAAATAGGAAGAAGGGGCTTTCGAAATCATGAGGTGCTGCATATTCGTGTCAGCGCCTCAGTAGCATATTCCGAAATCCCTCATTAACATGCCCCTTCCAAAAGGAGGGGGTGAGTGTGGCCACAGCCCAGTTGTTTATTGACCCAATAAACCTGCCTTAAGAAAGCAACTAGAATTGGTCACTACATGGAATGGAATTTGTTAATTTTTTAAAGCAATGTATGTAGTTACAGAGGTTAAAAGGAAGATAACACTAACTACCAGAGACTGACTCCAGTGACATTCTCTGTACTAACTTTCATAACAGGAACTCTTACTCAAGCAAAAATGCTTGTGTTAATAGATAACAACATAGCCCACAGACATTGTGAATGAATGACCAATACAGGGGATTTATTTCTAAGGGGTGGCTTTTTTTTTTATTTTTGAAGAGAAGCGTGCGGAACAACTTGCAGCCAGAAGCAAGTATCAAAGGCAGAAGGATGTGAATGGCAGTTTGGAAGGAACAGAAGGAAGAAGAGTGTTATGATTCCAGTGTTGGCTGAGAGAAATCATTGAGGGTCAGGGCCATCATCACTTAATCACATGTAGGATTAAAGATTAAACTACTGATGCTGTATGGTGCAATGTACATTGTAAATCAAAGGCCAGATGCATTCCTTCGATAGGCACTGGCACAGGGATTAAAGGAAGTTAGCTGATGTGTCCCCTATTCAGAGACTGTGGGACCAGTGCAGCCCTTAGCATGAGGTAGAGAAAACTTGAGTCCTGTCTTAATTTGTGCTCCTCTTCTAGTGGCCATTATGAGCTACTGCAAGAACTCAGAATAGGGAGCAGAATCAAGCTGGCTATTCTCTGTCTCTCCCTTAGACCTCTTCGGAATGCCCCTCTGCTCCTGCTGAAGGACTTGAGTTGGTCCTGCAATACTTGAGACAACAGTTCTTACATCAGTTACGCCTTTCCTAGACTGTGTCTACAGTGCTAGATAAAATGGAATTTAAAGGAGTTAACTTGACGTTAAACTTCTCTGTCTTCACTGTAAATGTCATTAGCTCGATTAAGTCTGCCCTAATATCAATAACAAAATGCTGGTATTAATGGACAGGTATAGTGTCAATCTTGAGTTTAAAATGTTGAATAAAGGCTAGTATGGAAGAGCCATGTCTTTTATTAGCCTCCAAAAGTGTCCCGTATGTAACCCCCAAAGCTATGGGCTGCACCTGGCTCCCGGCTCCCAGCTACTAGCGAGAAACTTTACTGAGTTGCATGAAGATCAATAAATAAACCTCAGCAGGTAACTTTCCCTCTACCTTTTGGCATGCTGCTGAGACTCTTACTCTGACAAAGCAGGTCTTTGTCCACAAAAGCTGATGCTCCAAAATAGAGTTAGTCAGTCTCTTCAAAAACAAGAAGTCCTGTGACACCTTAGAGACTAACACAACTACCTCTCTGATACTCTTACTCTGAAACTCCTAAGGAACTGTTTTTGGACTTTATGGCACAGGCTTTATGAGTTGCTTCTGGAAGAGAAAATAATCATCCACCCAAGGGGCTGAACAGTCTGTATAATGTGGGAGTGCCACTGGAGCAAACTGTAAACCTTGATATAATGGAAACCCTTAAAGCCAGGGCGTGTTCCTCCCCGCTCTCACCACTCCTAGATCTAGCACCTGTGTGTCTACCTCTCCCATATCACAGGCTGTTTACAGAAAAACCAGGGCAGGCAGGTATAATGTAAATGTCTACACACCAGGTAGGTTCCCTACACTGGGCAGGGATTCCCCAGGAAGAAACATCATTTTTTCTCAGTTTTCCAGTGAGGAATCTTAAACCCTAATGGATGCTCCCTTCCTGAAAGAAAGTCAATGACGGGAGCTTCTGAATCAGCCCACGCTGCATCCATACTCTGCCTCCTGCTCTGTCTAGCACACCCCCTCTTCCAAATAGCACTAGCCTTATTAAGGCCATTTTTTTCTGGCATAACAGAATTTGCAACTGCTTTTTCCCTGGCCGGATTACCTCCCACCAGGGACCTCAACCAGTGAATGAATCTAATTTAAGTCCTCCAAGGTCTGGGACATTCTGTCTCTGGAAAAATAACATACACAGGAGAAAACAAAAAGTGGATGATTACCTGGCTGCCGTTTTTAGAAATCTCTGAAAAGCCAGCTTTCTGGCTGCCAGACCTGGCCCTTTGTGGCACTCTTGCACTTCTCGGAGGCTGCTTTATGAAGGGCCTGGAGTCTTTTCAACACAATAGCCCAATACTTCTCTTTCCAATCTGAACATTACATCAACTCTCTGAGCACAATCCAATGCCCACTGACATCAACCCAGGCTGCAGCTGCCCAGAGATTTTGAAAATCATGCCTTTGTTATGCAGGTGCTTATTCAGAGATTTAAGAACCTCACATTAGGCAGACAAGTTTGGAAAGTTTGGCCAGAATATTTTGAGAGATAAAATAATAATAGTTTATGTAGCAATACGGCTGGTAGGTGCTCAGACAGCGTGGTCAAGCAATGTTTTAAAACACCCTGGATAGAAGCGTCAATGCCAGATTTCCTCTAAGGATTTCAAAGCACACACTAACTTAGCTTCATAATGTATAGGAGGAGAAGACACATTATTCTTATTCAACAATGGGGGAAATTAAGGCACAGGGAAATAATACGATTTCCCTGAGGTCACACAGCGAGGTAATTGCAACATCAGGAAAAGACCCCTGTTGTCCTTCTACCGTACCCCTATTTTTAACCACTAGCTCGTTCTCCCTCTTGGGGTCTAATCTAGTTTTGCTGTGATGGTTCCACCCAGAATCCTCTTTCGGTGCTATAGAATAGTAAGACAGAGGTGTCTTTTTCTGTATAAATGGAGACCAAACCTCTGTGCATGTTGAAGGAGGCAGGAGAATATCTCAGGTTTGTTAACATGCCTCTCTCTGCACTTTCTTTTTCAGGAAAACTACAGGCCCAGTTCACCTCTCATCTATGCCAGTTTAACTCCACTGATATCCGTGGAGAAGTTATTCCCTGTTTGCATGGGTGCAACTGAAAGGCAGGCTAGGCCCTAGTCTTTCAAAGAGTTAACTTGTCATCTCCATGTTTCCTTTCTGTTTTGCATAACCCTTTGGCTTGCTGAGCTCAGCAGAAAGATGCAACCCTGCCCTCTGCTCCAGCTGGCTGGAACCTGCTCGGATGTTGTTCAAAACTGTAAGGCTGCCTTACAAATGTTGTTGCAAACCATAGGAAGCCTTACAAATGACCCCATCTTAGCAGAACGCAGGCCAAGACATACGCATTCCTGAGCAGAATAAAATTAAGGGCAGGATGGATACACTGATGAACAGCTTCAGGAGCATGCCCGTTGGTGCCAAGCAGATCAGTCACCCCATCTAGAGAAAAGAGGGGCCACTTTAAATGGGGTCATGTCAGCTTCACTGTGAAAACTAAAGTGAGGTTATAATACAGGAAACTCTTTCATATCCAACAGCCCTGGGACCAGGAGGTTGCCAGATATTCAAGTATTTGGGATAATAGAGAGGTATACCTAGCAATGCACAACACTAAAGACAAACAAGATTAGATATTAGGAAACAAACAAATACGTATGCAGCATATTTATTTACCAACAAGAATAGTATTGAACACTGTAAATGGAAACTGTATTTGCTGCATTCATTTGTATTTACAGAAAACATAACTAAAATTTACTTAGGGATAAAATGCTGGTTATTTGAGAGTTCTGGATAATAGAATGCTGGATATGAAAGAGTTTACTGTGTAGAGATGGGGAAGTATTGCTTTAACAAACAAAGGTCCCAATCTGGCTGTCATGAAAAGCAATGGGAAGACTCCTGTTGACTTGCATGGAAGATGTATTGGGCCCTATGGGCTTGATCCAGCCAGGGGCCGAACACCTCTTGTGAGTTACTAAGGCTGCGTCTACACGTGCACGCTACTTCGAAATAGCGGCACCAACTTCGAAATAGCGCCCGTCGCGTCTACACGCGTCGGGCGCTATTTCGAAGTTAACTTCGACGTTAGGCAGCGAGACATCGAAGTCGCTAACCTCATGAGGAGATAGGAATAGCGCCCTACTTCGACGTTCAACGTCGAAGTAGGGACCGTGTAGACGATCCGCGTCCTGCAACGTCGAAATTGCCGGGTCCTCCATGGCGGCCATCAGCTGGGGGGTTGAGAGATGCTCTCTCTCCAGCCCCTGCGGGGCTCTATGGTCACCGTGGGCAGCAGCCCTTAGCCCAGGGCTTCTGGCTGCTTCTGCGGCAGCTGGGGATCTATGCTGCAGGCACAGGGTCTGCAACCAGTTGTCAGCTCTGTGTATCTTGTGTTGTTTAGTGCAACTGTGTCTGGGAGGGGCCCTTTAAGGGAGCGGCTGGCTGTTGAGTCCGCCCTGTGACCCTGTCTGCAGCTGTGCCTGGCATCCCTATTTCGATGTGTGCTACTTTGACGTGTAGACGTTCCCTCGCTGCGCCTATTTCGATGTTGGGCTGAGCAACGTCGAAGTTGAACATCGACGTTGCCGGCCCTGGAGGATGTGTAGACGTTATTCATCGAAATAGACTATTTCGATGTTGGCTGCACGTGTAGACGTAGCCTAAGTGGCCCCAGCTCTTACTGAAGTCAGTAAATCTCAGCACCAGTCAAGCCTACGTTCCTCAGAAGGGCAACATCTCTGGTGCTTTGAAATAAGAGAACAGTTGACATTTTGCTACAATATGTAATGTTCACTGAAGGAAACACAGCAGATTTAATAGGTACCATTAGGTGGGATAATGAAAAACACATCCTTGCACAGACCTTTGCAATTTCTCGCCAATGGGAAGGCAGGATCAGCTGGCTGGAGTCACTGAGTTGCTGGGTTACAAGACACGAAGGCTTACATAACTGCAAGGTCACTGTAGTCATTAACCTTGGCTCACTGCCAGCTGCTTTGTTCTGAAGTCACCTGCTTGTTTGGTTTAAATGTGTAAGTGGTAACATTAGCAAAGAGAAAAACATTCCAATCTCCTCCTACTACCTGCCAGGGGAAGGAAGCCAGGAGACTGCAACTGGGCATGTGAGAATCCCCACAGCAATGAGGGAACCCCTGCCCCCCGAAACCACACACAAAGATTGAAATTCTCACAGACAGGCCAATTCTGCCACCCTTAATTGCATGAGTCAGCCCACTAAAGCTAGTAGATTGATGCACATGGATACTGACCACTCCACATCAAAGCCTCAGACCAGGCCTGATTCTCCCACCACATGCATGTAAATGGGAGAAATTCCACAGAAGCAATGGAGCTATAGTGGTATAAAACTGATGTAAGAAAAAGATGAGCCAGACCCAATGAGTTCGGCCTGACTACCATGTCTACACTTGACCTGAAAGTCAATCCTAGATATGCAATTCCAGCTATGACAATTGCGTAGCTAGAATCAGTGTATCTAAGATTGACTTATCTGGCTGTCTTCAGAGGGAGATTGATGGGAGAAACTATCCTGTCAACCTCCCTTACTCCTCCCCATAATGAGGAGTACCAGGGTCAACTGTCAAGCCCTGATAGTTCGATTTTGCTCATCCCCACTAGGTGCACACAATTGAACCCCAGAAGATCAACTCTGACTGGGTCAATCTTCCGGTAAGTATAGACGTACTAAGTAGTGAACCAGGAGATCAGGATCTTGGCAAACAGGTAATTTTTCTCTCCTTGGCATCTTTTCCCATTGTAATAATTATCAGCACAACCTGACTTTATCTAGTGCCTTGTTCTTACCTTCTCTTATCTGACGTCCCACCCTTACGTTCTGTTACTCTTTGGCTTCTACAATTTAATGTGTGTTATCTATGTATGTTCTGCTCCAGTGGGTAACACATGCTGAACTAAGTTTCATAACTTCTTGTTTCTATTCCCAGCTCTGCCTCAGCCTTGCTGTGTGATCTTGGACAAGTCACTAACCCATTCTACACTTCCATTTAGACAATGGCAAAATAAGTATGTGTCAAATTTGCTAATGTAAACATCAATTGATTATTCTGGCTATGCCATACCTGCTTTTGACTTTCTCAGATTTTATTTCTTGCCTTCTGTCATTTACTGGGGCTTTTTCCTGCTAAACCCTAAGATGTCAGCAACCAGAAATGGCCAATAAAACATTTTAGAGACATGCAAAACTTAAGAAACTGATCATGATCATCTTATAGATTTATGGTATGGGCAATAGGGTCAATATCAATATTTTAAAATGCAACTATAAATGACTGAAGTCAATACGAATTAACTATGTATCTAAAGGAAACATGCTTCAGTATTTTGCTGAATGGAGATGCTTTATTAACTTAGAATATAGTGAAGGTGTCTCCAGTTATGGTCCCAAACCATCTAAGAACATAAGCACATTTAAATTCAACCCTATAGTTCAGCAGTAGGCAATCTGATTGTGAGCTGAGAGATATTCTGCTGCCTTTTACCATCCACAGGCACCACCCACCACAGCTCTGAGTGGCCACAGTTCTCTGTTCCAGTCAATAGGAGCTATGTGGGCAGTGCCTGAAGGGAAAGGGGCCACATGGATGTGCTCGCCACTGCTTCCCACAGCTCCTATTAGCCAGGAACAGAGAACTGCAGCCACTGGGAGCTGCAGGGGCAGTGCCTACAGTCAGTGTCAGATTATTATGATGGGTTGCATGCAGTCCATGGACCACAGGTTGCCCACTGTTGCTATAGGTAGTCCTATTATCATCAACTGAGGCACCCCAAGTTAAATGTATGTATAAGTGCTTTACTGGATCAGGGACTATATCCATGGCAGTGAGACATATGCAAATTTCAAAAGCTTTATTAGGAATTTTCAAAAATCGCTCAATTTTCATGACAAACCCCTAAAGCACTATGAACTTTCACTCAGCAGTGGCACCACTATCAAAAATTTCAATTTTTTAGAATTTATTTTGGACAGACACCAGTTTGCTTACAATCAGGCAAATTTTGGAATGTATACACTTATTTTTTTAAAGAACAAGAAAATGGCCATTTCATAAAAAACAAAGTATTCCAGGTACAAGTGGAGACAGACTAGGGTTATAAAAATGTTCACTTCTGCTCTTTTCTAATAGAAGATTTTTAACAGCTCCAATTATACTTTAAATACCTTCTACTGCAGTGGCATAAGATTTTTTGCTTCCAGTTCATTTCAGATAGATTGTAATATCAGAAGTACAGGTTGAACCTCTCTCATCCAGAAATCTCTCATCCAGCAAACTCCATAATCCAGCATTATTTTAGTTAACCAGATGACCGCTTATCATGGGTGTGGCCAAGTTTCCCCTGGTCCCATAAAGTTTGTTTACAGCCCCCATTCTGGCTCTCAGTGTTCTGTGCTGTTATTTAGCTCTAAATTTCTTCTAAGAGCTCAGCGAGCAATGAAAGTGTTGGTAATGTGCTAGAAAACATTGACCTCCCGTAGTCCAGCACATTTGTTGGGCGCCAGTCAGGTCCCATGGAGCCGGATGAGAGACGCTTAATCTGTACAAGTGAAATGGGGAGGAGATTGTTGCGTTTGTTAACATAAAGCAACTAGTTTAATATGTAACATCTGTGAAGCAAGGGAATGGAAAAAGTGAATATTTACTATTCAAAGCCCACACAGAACCAGCAGTCTTGTGCTTTTAAGACTACTCTTTTTAGTCTTGCCACATTTCATAGGTTTATATATACATGATGGTGAACAGAACCTGATTTGACACATTCCTGAGCTGTGTGGGTCAGGCAAGAGTTCTGTAAGACCACCACCAGAGTTACAGAAAGACTTGAGCCAAATGTCAGTATGTTTGGTGGAGTCACCTGTGGATCAGGAAAATAATATACACTGGCCCTAAATGCTAGTTAATCTGGAACTGGACATTGCTAGGGATATGTTTCTGGACTACGTGGTCACTGGTTTGACCCAGTACAGCTGTTCTTGCACATATGCAGACACAATGCTGACAGGAAATACATTGTCTCAAGGCAGCACAGGTGTCTTCTGTGCAGCGTGTGAGAGCAGCATATTTCATGCCCTGATTCTGTGAAAGAGGAATAGAAAGAACAGACTTTGTCCTTCTCCCCACACCCATGGAGGGCTTTCAGCTCTCATGTACCATGATGTTAGACAAGGGGCTTTCACAAGAAAATCAAAAAAAAGTGTATTAGCAACTAAATATGTTATGTTGTTCAGGGTTTTCCTATAGGCTGCTTAATTTCACCATTTAGCCCCACAACTATTACTACTATTAATAATCCCTTGCTCTTCTATAACACATTTCATTTTAGTGTCTTATAATTAATTCCTGTAGTGTATCATTATACCCATTTTATAGGTGAGAAAACTTAGGCATAGGGTGGTTCAGTACTTTTCCCTGGGTCACACAGGCTATGTCTGTACAACAGCCCTATTTCAAAATAAGATATTTCAAAGTATCTTATTTCAAAATAACTCAACCAAATACAAAATGCATTTCAAAATCGCACCTAGCATTTCGAAATAGCTTTTCTGGTCCATAGCACTATTTTGAAATAGTGCCATTGGAGTCCATTATGACCTATTTCGAAACAGGCATTATTCCTCAGGGGTTTATCGCAATCAAAATAATGCACCTGGGGTTTCAAACTTATTTCCAAATAGCATGTGCATCATTTAAACAACAACAAATTTACTTTGAAGTAACTGCTTTTATTTTGAGATAACTTGGCTGCATAGACATAGCCACAGTGAGCTACTGACAGTCATAAATAGAACCCTAGAGCCCTTAGTCCTCTTTCTACCCATTAACCACTATACCCTGCTAGCTTTTCATTTCTTAACCACATCTGCACTGCAGACATGTTCCACAGCAGTTAGATATCACCAAAGGCACCACAGTGGCTGACAGACACAGCACAAAAACATAAATAAAATAGAACAGGTAGCAGAAATGTCGCACGACCTCCAATAATTTCTGAGTTCTGGTTCCTGCTTAATATTGGTCCTATACATGTCTCATGAAGTACAGCAAATATCACTACAGTTAACTGAGGGTCTATCAGAACCACAAAAGCATCTGTAGTCAACTGTCGGCCAACTCCAGCCTCACGTTTTTACCCCACACCAAAGAAGTTATGTTAGGAAGTAATTCTTTTCTCAACTCTCATTGGGAAAAAATCATTGCAAACGGGATTTGAAATTTCCATTTTCATTTTATTGTCAAAGTAAACATATTTTATGAAGAACAAAAGAAAATATACAGAATTGTAACTTATGTACACTGGCTTCATAGATATTTTTATTTCCAATTTACACACATTGTAATATGTTATTAAAAGATATTTTATATAGATATGCATCTATGTACAATTTTATTTACATACATTCATAGGATGTGAAATAAACCAGTCAACAAAAGATAGTTCATTTATATTAATTTCTAGCTGACAAAAGGAATGCACTCCTAAAATAAGGTAGTTTTAGCTCTATTTATTGTTCTTACATAGAGTATGCTCTCCACTTCTACCTACTAACTTGAAAATTGCAGTGTTTTATTTCCCATTTGGCTGACAAGAAGACAGACAGATGCCATCTCTGAGTGCAAAGGAAATGCAATATCCTTTATATAATCGTCTCTCTCTCTCTCTCTTTTTTTATGTTACTATATTTTAAAGAGTCCCACTATGGGCAGAGTTCACAAGGAAAAAACAAAACAAGGAAGACAACCGTAATATCATTGTTGCTACTGTCTGTTTACTGTTTAAAATTCCCTTCTTAGCCACTTAGGCAGCTACCATATGTATTTGTTTCTATTGGCTACAGTTCCCACCCATTCATGCACCCCAGCTGCATGGAGATCAGACCCGGCTGGTGGTAATTAAATAATAATGCTTTGCACTTAAAGAGCCCCATCAGCTCACAATCTCAACGAGCTTTTATAAATACTAATTAAACCTCACATTCTCTCATGAGTGGGAAATAAGTACCATGACCTTCCCTGTAAAGATGGGGGAAGAAAGCTTTGAACAGATTCAGAGCCCAAGCCTGCCAAACATCCACTGAAGTCCAGGGGACTTAAAGATGCCCAGCACTTTGCAGGAGATGACCAGCACCTTTACAGGAGTGGTTCTTGCCCAGTGTCACAAGGTGAGAGCCTGTAATAGAACTTAGTGGCCCTGACACACAAGCCACCTACTCTAACCAATAGACAACACTGCTGATAACGAAGACCCAGAGCCATAGCCAACGTGTAATCACGGTTTCCATAAATACATGGGCATCTCCCCTATAATCAAGGCAACAGAGTACACTGACCGCATAAGTTGGAAGGCATTCAGGCAGTTTACACTAAGCCATGGTGAAAAGCCTTCATCCCAACCCGTTTAATCTGGCCTGAGCATTTGGGCTAATTGTTTTAAAGACGCTGTCAGATCCAGTTTCCAGGTACAGGACAGCTGCCAACCACATTCTGAATGGCAGAGACCACGGAAGCATGGTGTGTTGGACAAATCCAGGACACAAATTCCAATTGCACTACTCCCCACCTACCAGCCTCCACCCCACACAAATCCTTGGCTCGGGCAACTGAAAAACAAAGGAGCTGTTTTCATTTCAAAAGGAATTTACTGTTTCCAAACTGGACAAATAGACCCAGCTTAATAAAAACTCACAATGAATGGCCCTGTACATGAGCAAAACCCTCAGGAATGCCAGGACTATAATTAACTAGCAGCAAGTAGCCCATAAATTTGCCTTGTGCAGCAGAAATCAGCTAAAAATAAAACACTGTAATTTCCAAAAAGAAGCAGCGGCAGCAGCAAAGGGAAAGATAGAAGGAAAGAAAAATAAAATAATAAAAATAATTATAATAAAAACCCCACCTCACCCTCCCCCAAAAGAGCTTTATTCTCAAACCATGTTTGTAGGACACTGATCATTCAGATGTGATAGTGTGAAGTAACAGCGCTGACTGTTCTGCGAAGACAAATAAATTATCACAAGAAATATTGTGAGCAAAGTGCTGTTGTTGGCTGTTCTGGTAAGGGCAGGTGGCAAGGGGAAGGTGGGATTGATCAGTTCACTGAGCGCACAGAGCGGCTGCTTCTAGGGAACCGGTGCACCTTGACGTGCTTGGATAAGTGGTCACTTCGAGCAAATTTCTTCTCACAGACGGGACACTGGTATGGTTTCACTCCAGAGTGGGAGCGTCTGTGCCGGGAGAGCTCATCTGATCTGGAGAACCTGCAAGAAGAGGTTTAGAAAAGAAAAACCACTTCAGAATTTTGCTGATAATTCTTTTCATGTCCGTGTTACTTCTTCATGGCCCATGCTGCTTGTAGGAAACGTCATGGCAGCTGTGGGAATAGAACTCAAGTCCTCCTGCTACAAAAGCTCAAACACTTGAACTAAAGGAGACTCTGTCAGCAACATAAGGCCCATAATATACAGTGGAACTGTTTTCATTCCTTCCAGCAGGGGGCAGCAGTAAGACCTTACCCACTTCACTGCATCATTCTTTGGCGCTCATGCAAATTAGAACCGAGAGAACTAACTGGAGATGGTACAAACTTTATCCTTACCTGCCCCCAACTACACATACACACAACCAGGCTATTGCATCCTCTCCTGTTCCAATACCAAACCTCACAAAAACTCTTCCAATGCACTTCAATTCTAACCTGCCACATCTTCCTTGAACTTCAGTCCTGGGTCTCTTCTGAGCAAAGATCATCACCAATGCTCCAAAGCTAATGCTTCTGCCAGTCCCATCTTGGCAGGAGCAGAATGCTGGAGGAACAGCAATATCCTCAACCACGACTAGTTTGTGAGACTGTGGCCAGATACTATACGATGGACTAGGCAATCACCGTTAGCCATATTCACATGCATCTGACAAAGAGGGTCTTTGCCCAGGAAAGCTTATGCTCTAAAAAATCTGTTAGTCTAGAAGGTGCCACAGGACTTGTCATTTTTGCGGATACAGACTAACATGGCTACGGCTCTCAGATTTACTCTGAAGCCATCTGTCTTATTTAATTGACTAAGAATCTGGGTTGCCTTTGTCTCTCCTGCAACAGAATGATTAAATAAAGTGTTATTAAGATCTCCCTGTAAACTCCTTCTCATGGTTATACTGCAATAAACACAGAATGATTCCATTCACTATACTGCAGCTACTCTGGATTTACAGTGATACAAATGGAGAAAAGAATTTGTCTCTCAGTTACAAAAATTAAATTTCCCAACATCATTTTATTTTTAGATGTCTCCCACCCCACTGCCAAGGAACAGTCCCCAAATAGCCATTGTGCATCTCACAGACCCCCATTAAACTCTGATGAACCAACTAAACTTTGGGATTGAGCAGCTGGGTTGATGCTATTTCTGTCTTAGGCCCATGCTAGGAGCCAAAGTGTCAACAATGTCAGGCTAAGAAGTTCCTTCTGCATACATGCAGAACTGCTGTCCCACAAAGGATGATGGGTGTGAGTTGCAAGAACACTAATACAGAGTGGCACAGAAAAAGAGTTATGAAGAAATTATATCAGCTGTTTATTTACAATAAATGCATGAAGTCATGGGGGTTTTGCTGAATAAACAGGGGAAAGGACATGTGGGAAAATGTGCATTTGTGGAAAAAGATCACAACGCTGCTTGTGTAAATAGTCTGTTTTTCTGGAGAGTAAATAAAAGAGCCCCAGTTCAGGTGGAAAGACACTTTATGGCTCAGACTCTAAATCCTTCATGCAAGAAAATAAATAAAAATTACAACTAGAAATAATCCCATACTGCCAGCTGATGATCAGGATCCAAAATTTGCTAAACTTTCGATTTAGGATTCCTTTTATTCTAAATTTTTATTCCACTGTCTACTGGGTACATCAGCTTTGGATACAGATTAAAAATTTCCCAAAGTTCTCGAGTGTTGAGATCAAGGGCTGGATTTGACCCATTTGCACCTGCAAACTTCTCTCTCTCTAAAACTGCTAGCCCTTGCCAGCAGTGAGTACCCAGCCAGGATCAGACCAGACCCAGACCAAGAACTGCATGTGAAACTCCTGCACGGGACTGGCCCTGATACAGTGTCCTGAAAGGAATTATCTTTAAGAACCATGAATTCACAAGATGCTGGGAAGATTTTCTAGAGCAATTTGACAGAAAAGGGAAGATCAGCATATACCATACAGAACTTCGCACACTGAAAGCTGCTAGGACCTCACCAAGCTATCATAGTGGCAAGCAGTGTTCCCTGCACACTGAGCACTTGAGTGGCTGCCCAGAAGAGATTCAGGTCCCAGCAAGCTGATTAGCAGAGCACCCATAGTCAACAGCCTGTGTTTCTGTTGGTGGTTTCCATTTGCAGATGCCTCGGTGCACCCAGCAAAATTTATTCTGCACATGGGTGGAAAAAATAAGAGGGAGTACTGATGGCGAGTTGACAGACATGGAATCAAATATGTTGTGCAAGGAACTGATTTGTACGCCAGGAAAGGTCATCGCTTTCCCAGGCAGAAGAGAAATCTACCAGAGGAAAGAGACCCTGAGCGACTAATGCAGAACAATACACCTCACAGCCCTGCTAGGAGACACAATGTGCAGGGCTGCCTCATGGTCTCTGTGTTGTCAATATCATTATAAAAAAGAAGGGATGGGGGACAGAGGGAGCTAAAACAAACTCAGAGCAAAAGAACTGCAATGGGTCTCTGGCAATGACACCAAGGGAAATGTGAGGGAGTCATATGTCAGGAGATGTGTGTGTTACTTGAGCCTTGGAAGCTAATGAGAGTTAGTATGATAAAAATATACTTTGCCTCACAATGAAGCCCTTAGTTGAAGAGGTAAGAATGTTGGAGGGCTGTTATCCAGCAGGCATGGAAAGACCACCTTACTGGGCCCACAAAAACAAACCCTTCCCGCTTTCTGCACTTGAAAAAAAAAAAAAAAAAAGACAACCTAATGTTTACAGCAGGGAAGCTGTTCCATTGCCTATGAAATGCAGTGACTCAGCTAAAAGATCATAATGGTCCTGTCTCACTTTACAGTCTAAAAACACTGATGAAATTCCAAAGTCCAGCAGGCAGCAAATGAAAAAGAGGCACCACTTCTGAGTATCCAGCCCAAATGCTATGATCCCAGAACTAAGAAATGACAGCTCCTCCCAAATAAAGACAAAGGCCAGTAGGAAATCTCACATGAATACAAAGAGCCAAATGCTCCCTTCCTATAATTCCTTTGCAAATGACAGGGATGAGCCAGGGCTGAATTTAGCCCCATAAGTGCATAATGACATTGACTTTGTTGACTTCCCTTGACTCTACCTGCCAGCTTCAGTCAGGGAGCTGCATGAAGCTTCTGCTCAAGGCAACTATCTTGGATGGGAGTGGGTGCATCTTAAGGGGCCTCCTTTTGGGCCCAGGTGAGGGTATATTCCATCAGCGGGATTTATTTCAAAGGCCAGGCTTCCAGGAACTCAGGGGGATGGGGGAGTACCTGCCAGTCCTTCACAGTTTCCCTCTGAACTCAAAAATAAAGCAGCCCTGCAGTTGGTGTAACAGCTGTCATGAGAAGCGGGTGAAGAAAGGACATTTACTACAATGTTAATGAAAAAAATCTGGAACACAGTGAAGAAGGCAACTCGCAGAGAACAATTATTTCAGCTCCTGAGAATAGAAGTGCACTTTCTGGGCTTTGGAGTAGTCGTGGTGCGGGCCCAAGAATTTAAACAGAAGTGAACACAATGCAGAATACTGATCCAACAAATAACAATCAGATGAGAACTAAAAATATCCAGCTTCCCTGAGTTAGAGACTCAGAGATTTTAAAGTCAGAAGGGACCATCATCATGATCTAGTCTGACCTCCTGCACATCACAGTTCCATTGCTTAACGAGAAGTTGCCTTGCCGTTGCCTTTTAAATCTTACATATACCCTAGCTCTTCTTGGTCTGTAGTACAGGAACATGAGCGTCCAACTAGCCCTCTGTGTACAGCTGTGAAACAGGCAGGGGCACTGCCCACAATGTGGCCTCAATATCAAGAACTACTGGGATACACGCAATAAAGAACAATGATGGCCCACACAGTGACCCCCGAGATCTGAACACAGAGGCTCTTCAGGTGCATCTCTCCCTTCCCATGCTCAGCCATCTCCACCAAACCTTTCCCCATCCTCAAGACGTTGCAGAAACCTCTATGCTACTCTGGGGAACCTAACTAAGAAAGGGAGTAGAAATTGGGCAACTCTGGGGGAGAAGAGGCTGAAATATGGTGGAGGGACGGGGAAGCAGCACATGTAAGAGGGCCAGAGCAGAGACACAAGGTCTCTTTGTGGGTGTCCCTGTCCTCCTGGCTGTCCCTGGGGATCCCTGAGGCATGGGTTTGAACTCTGAAGCTTTTTAGATCAGAAGGAAAAGGTTCTTACCTAAACAGGACACTGAGAGGCATCCATCTCTGTGAGGATTCCTCCTTGAGTTTCAGCATCTGGACTTTGTGAGCTGTAATGCACTGCGTGCTCAGGAAGTACATAGCCTCATACCATATGAATTCTTTAAACACAGACACATCCTGACACAGCGCAAAACAGCCTCGATGTCACTGTGTGGGCCATTATTGTTCTTGGTATTGAGGCCTCGATATATGTGGGAATCAGCCAAAAGAATCTTATTCAGATTTTCAGACTTCTGTGGTACCCTAAGCAGGCAACTCCAGCAACCTGTCTATACCAATATCGTTGACAAGATCATCTCCCTGTGTGTCTACACATACCAGGCAAACAGGTGAATCTCCCAGAGTTTGATTTCCAGCGTCTGGTAAAGATGCACTAAACTGATCTCCCTGGGGCCTGCAGGTGACCCCCTATATTCCTGCTCTCATGAAGAATAAGGGAGTCAAAGGAAAAAAATGTTCCCATCGACCTCCCTCCATGAGAACAGACCTTACAGTCGACTGCCTCCAGTCAATTCTAGTCGCACAATTGCCATAGCTAGAATTGTGTACCTGCAGTTGAGTGTAAGGTCCAGCATAGACCAAGCCTGAGATATAACAAGTAATTCAAACTCATCAGTGCGATTTACAAGCCATTTAAACTGTTCCTTTCAAAGTTCAGTCACTTGCAAGTGGCAGATTTTTCTACGCTGAAATTAAGTGAGGTTTTTGGTCCTGCCTTTCTCAGGAGTGGCAGGCACTAGCCACTGACCCAGAGGAAGCTAAACTGCAACCTGATATGATCAGTGCACTGACCAGAACAACAGGATACTGGACTACATGGGTTACTGGCAGTTTCCATACTCCTGTTTGTATATAGTCTAAGATTGGAAAGAGCAGCTCTTGCCTTCTGTGAAAGAGGGCAAAGGTTAGTAGTGGTCAGCATTCAGAAAGGAACTTGGGAATCTCATGCTGTAGGTGGCTTATGAAAGTTTAACCTTGCATATCACTTTGCTTTGATATCTGAGAAGAACACACCAGAATGCTGCAATTTCAAGCTTCCTCTAAGAGATTTGTGATAGAGTGACAGTCTGTGTCAGCCTTGGTCTATGTTAGTGATGGGCCCCAGTCAAAAATGTTCCAACTGGGATCAGAACTCATCCAAAGTTATGAGGTGTTTGGATCTGGGGTTCTGGTTGATGCTATAAATCATCCTAAATACAAAGATGAAACCACAAGGAGGGGTCTCAAAGAATGTTCCACTGCCAGAAACAAACCTTCTTTGTATGGAAGTTATTTGATCTCTGCTCTATACTGTGCTTCTGCCCATAAAGACTTGCAGCTGTCCAAGGCTCTCTAAATTACAGGTTCGAGATTCACTCACCATCTGGACCAGTTCTTTTCTTTACATGTCCTTCCACTGCCCTCTTGGCATTTTTAGTATTCACCACTTCTACTAGATTTTAGCCTTTGTGAGGTTGTGGACTTACACAGGCTAAACTGACCCTTGATGTCACTCTAAGGCTACATCTACATTAGCATTCCTCTTTTGAAAGAGGCATGCAAATGAAGGAAATAAAAATGCAAATGAGGCACATATTAACATATCTGCACTTCATTTGCATATTCTTTCGAAAGAAGAAAATCAGTGTAGATACAGCTATTTCGAAAGTAAACCCCGTCTTCAAAAGAACCCTTCTTCCTAAAAAATTAGAAAAAAGGTTCTTTTGAAGATGGGGATTACTTTTGAAAGAGCCACATCTACACTGCTTTTCTTCTTTCGAAAGAATATGTAAATGAGGTGCCCAATATGTGAATCTGTGCTTCATTCACATTTTTCATTTCCTTCATTTGCATGCCTTTTTCGAAAGAGGAATGCTAGTGTAGACATAGCCTAAGAGAGGCAACCCCAGGGAACATTTGGCACACATATGTTTTCCTTAACTTTCCACCTTTATCATTCAGAAAAATACCAGTGTTCTCATAAGATACTTCCACAGAAGTTCCTCCACAAACGAACAACTAACAGACTGCTGAGGTCTGATTCTGAACTGCCGAAATTAATAGGAATCAAATGGGGGCAGAATCAGAGCCCTGGTAAATCAACTGACCTCAAATATGCCTGTATCAGGATCATTGTCAGTTGTGGTTAGCTGAATACTGAAAATATATTTCCCACAAACATTAATTCAGATTTTTAAAATAATGAAACTTTGGTCACAGTTCAAACCTTTTTTTGGTTCTCTTTCCACAAAAGTGTGGACAATCCAGTTTCACTAGCATCATGGCTCATGAAAAGCCCACTCAGTTGCTAGCAGAAAGCCAATCCTAAATTTGCTCCTGGCAAACCTCAACACAGAACGTCAGATAGAAAGGACTATACTCCTCCAATCAGATCATGGGAAAATGCCATGTGAATTGTATGGCCACTCACAACTGAACTGGGCATTTTAGTTCATTTTGACTCACAAGGTTGGCAGAAAACAAAGCCAGTCTGTGAAATATTTAATTGGTAACAAATGCATTAAGGAAAAGTGCAATCTGCTCATGCAACCTCCATGAATTGAGGACACTGTTCATAGGCAGTATTAGCTACAAAGATGGATTCAACCATACTGGCAATAGGGAAACCTCTTCAAGATCTGTTTGAGGACAGGGACATGTTTCAGACTAGTTCTGACCTTTTCCTCTCAAATTCATTCATCTCTAGTGGTCACATACCTCACATACTTCCATTTTTACTCATGTGTCTCCTGTTATCTCTTCAGTTCACAATGCGTGTGTGACCCATTTCCTAATCACACATTGCTCACCAAAGTATCACAAGAAGGTTTTTTCCTATCCCAAGACTTTCAAATAATGTCTGCATAATTTAACAGGAGGGATTTGAAATGATGTTTGGTTTTCATTACAGAGCGTGAAGTTTCATGGCTAATGCTAAGAAATTGGCTGGGCTTCAGAGTGGTTTGGAAAAAGGAGGAAAAGGGATTTCCTGGGAAATTTCAACTTTTTTAATCATAAAAGAAACATTTTTCAGTTTACAGTTTTTCAACAAATGAGCAAAAATTTGAGGAAAGCAGACACATTCAGTGTACACTTCACTTATTCAAAAACTCATTTTTTCCATGAAGATACGTGTTGACAGATTTTTTTAACCAGCTCTTCTAATTGTTATTGTAATTGCTTATTAAATGTATAACTCTCGGGGCATATCTTAATTTCTACACATATCTACATTTCTTAACCAAAGCATAAAATAAACATAGATTAAATTTAGGTAGCATACTGTACATTGAGATAGCATTCCTCAGCTGGTATATTTTTTTACAAATTGCCAAACTGCTTATAATGTTTTCAAAATTTATAATGGTCCTGTTAAGCGTTTATGTATCAGAGGGGTAGCCGTGTTAGTCTGTATCTTCAAGAACAACAAGTCCTGTAGTACCTTATAGACTAACAGATATTTTGGAGCATCAGCTTTCATGGGCATTTGCCCACAGAAGCTGATGCTCCAAAATATTTGTTAGTCTATAAGATGCCATGGGACTTCTTGTTAAGCATATATGTCATTCATAGCCCTTCACTGATTGTATATGACCTCTATGGAGTTCAATCTACAAATACATACAATCATGTATTATTAGCAATGCAGTGACAGTGCTCCAGTGACCCAATTTGCTTTGTGTGTCCTAGTTTGTATCAACGAGATGTTAGAGATGGCATGCGGTAATGGGACCAATGAATATACAAAGCAATGCCTGCTGTAGCAAATCTAATCTGCCATTATGAAATGAACACCAGTCACTCGGGTACTTTCAGACTGTTACACAGTTAATGTCAACATGCTATGCTATTCAGTGCACCAAAACCTCCAGCTTATGCAACATCAAGAGAAGTGATTTTAATTTTAAAACCAACCAAGCAGATTTCAGAGAACAGCAGAACTGTTTATAAATGAACTTGCTTCAAACCTGTTTGGCTGGCATATTATGTCAAGTGAATGATCTCTTTATTGGATACAGAGTACTATGCCATCTCAATACTGACCTCCATCCACAACCAGGCCACGTGCATGCAAAAGGTTTTTCTCCCGTGTGTCTCCTCAGATGAGCTTTCAAATGGCTGCTTTTAGTGTACATCTTGGTACAGCCAGGGAAAGAACATTTGTGCATTTTAATAAGTTCTGCTGCAGGGTTCTTTTGAAATTTCTGACCCATGATGATCCCTGTTTGACCCTGAATCATGCTTCCTGGCCCGATCGGCTTTGCAGCAATAGGGACTGGAGCGATCCTGACAAATTTGGAGGACAAGTTCAAATTGGATGACGGAACTATCTGTGGCACAAGTGCAAAGGTCTGTCCTTGAATGTTGACTAGGAGCTGTGCAATTTTAATGTTCTCTTGAGCTGGTCCTTGTGAACTAGGGTTTGTATTTGACTCTTGTTTGATCTGTACAGGTTGAATTTGGAGCATCACAGGTATCCCTCCCTCCAGGGATAGTGCTCCATTTGAAACATCACTACCTTCCATTGAGCTACTTGATTGTTCATTTTTACTTTCTTTAAAAGTAACGCTAGGTACCAGATGGTCTTTTTGCTGAACTGAAGCAACAGAAGCTTGGCTGCAAGCTCTCAAGTCCTTGGTCTCACTTTTAGACCCTTCCTTGAGATCCAGCTCCATGTTTTCCTCCAGAAACTCCTCGATCTCCTCAAGCGTGGGCTGAAATGGTCCAGAATCTTCCATCTCCACTGCAAACTCAGGCAATCTGAAATACTCCTCTTTTACTACTGGTTGAAGCCTCCGTTTATCCCACCAAGTGGCAGGGGTGTTTCCCAAGGAAGCCTGGGACAGTAAATAGTCTAAAATACTATCTTGACTTTCAACACTTGATGTGCTTCCATAGCTAGAGCTGAGAACCTGGGAATCAGGACTGGAGCAAGAGCAAAAGCTTGAAGAATCACTGTCATCTTCTGACACAGGTGAGGGCAGCATGTGATATGACCTCCCACCAGCCATCAGGTCCCCAAAGTATCCAACAGAGGATCTTGTGGATGAAAAATATTCATCAGCAGGAAGCAAGTGATCCACCATTCCTGGATAATCTGTTATGGGTATCTCACCCGCACATACCATGCAGTGAAGGTTCAAGCGAAACCCTGAACATGGGGAACAAAAGTACAGTCAGACATCAGGTTTTATCATTCACTTCCATGCATTACACCTACAAATCTCTCTAGCTCAAATAAGAGTCATAGGCCTGCAGTTTCACTGGGAAAACATGTTGCCACATGCTTTCATATTGTTGTATCACCCCCAAAGGATTCTGAGTACCTAGGCATTTTCCCAAGATTGCACCACATGTTTGCAAAATAATTCTTTCAGAAACCATTTCACAATTATGTGTTCTTTAGATTTTCAGTGACTTTTCAGACTATTGCTGGCAAAAGGCAATCCATTTATCAGCTTTTGCCTGGCAATGAACTGGGGAATGGAAAAAAAGATGGTGACATTTTAATGCCCAAAAAGTAAACACAAATAAAGTTTATAACTTGTGTCCATAAAAGAACACAAATCCTCACCTTATCTTATAGCTCTCCAATGACTTTATTTTTCACTTTCTCACTTCTTTAAATATAGGCTAATCAGCATAATGCAAGGACTAGTCTGTCAGGAGCCAAAGATATTTATTGTGCTTCAGCATTTAGTAGTAAGATTTTCCTTTCCAGATGTAATGAATCAGTTTGCTAACGTCATTATCGACTGCATCGCCCTTAATAAGATTGGCAACATGCTGGGCTAATAACTATGTGTTGCCAGGCCAGCTGATTGTGCTGGTGTCACTTCGTCATTCCACACAACCTATTATTTGGATGCACAGCTTTGAGATGATCTAAATATGGTGCCAACTTCTAAACTGGGAAGGCTTATATTGGAAGCAAGTGCTTGCGCAGGATTTCAATTCATTGTGACTACAAGTGGCTGCACTTGTACTATGAACACATAGCTTAGCAGGGCCAATGGGCTTGATCCCTCAACCTCTTGCACACCTGAACATTCTAGCTGAAGTCAGTGGAACTACACACATGAGTAAAGAATTACAGGCTCAGGAACTTATTCTGCTCTCCTCTCTGAGGCAAAATGCCCACAGACAGCAATGGAATTCCTGCAGCCCTCAATTCAGGCTCAGCAATCTTACTGGGAGTTCCGTCTGAGAATTCACTGCTTAACAGCTGCAAAATAAAAACCCTTACAGAGCTAAAATGAAGACGTGCAGAGCTTGCTCAACATTGGCCCTTGGTTCTCTTCTCAGCTCAAGGTGACTGACTGAAAATTGAGCTGCATATGCACATAACAAAATATGCCTCTCTGTGGAAGGCATGTGCATTGCAGAGATACATGTCATTTGATCTGTCTGTGAGGGGGTATTTGAGAGACAGAGCCAAGCAAGAGCAGAGCCAGAGCAAGAAGAGAGAGAATCAGGCATGTGACCTAGCATGAAGGAAATGCCAGTCAAGCTTGTTTCACACTGACATTTTCCATAGGCTTTGCTACTGTGCTATGGACATTTTTCCATGAATAGTCAACAGCATTCAGTTTTGGGAAGGGTGGGAGATGTTTATTATTACTCCAGGGCACCTATGCAGCCCAATTGGCAAAACTGCCTCTGTCCCTGTCTTCAAGGAGGAAATAAAAATAAATCAGTGCCCTCAGTCCATAGCCCATGCAGTGCACAACAACCTTCTCATGCTTCATCAGCATCAGTCTATTAACCTTCCACAGGAAGTAGAAATAAAACACACACTTCTTAAAGCCACAGCTTCCTTGTTTATTTATATGTGTGGTGGGGGGAGGGGTTCTGAAGAACAGGGAACTAAAAGCCAAGTTGTACATTTTCCTGGTTAGCGCCTACTGACAGTCATCTGTTCCTGCAAACTGATAATGAAATACTCACATGTGCTCATTGTGAGGAAGTTCAGACAAAGGTTAGTGTTCATGTTCTGTGACCTTAGTCTATAACCATTTTTAATGGTAAAAGTGATTGCAAGCATATTTGAAAGATGCCTAGGAGACTATGAGTCAGACTTTGAGCTCAGTGCAAATTCAGTGACTCCAAAAGAAGTCAGTGGAGCTGCATTACTGCAGATTTACACCAGTGAAACAGAGATCAGAATCTGGCTTGTTGGATCTTTTATTGTTTTCGAAGGGATCACTGGGTAATGTCTTGCTTGCTGCAAAAGCAGAGACAACCACAGTTTAATGTAGGGCAGAAGGAAGGGCACATTCCCATATGGCAGATGGCTTCAGATCCTGCCTATTCCCATTTTGCTCCAGCTCTACCCTTTCATTGCTCTTGCGGTGACCACAAAGATTTTGCACACACAACATTTTTGCTAAAGACAGATTGGCTTGTATGTACGTTTCTGTGTCTGTGAGAAAGTATTTCAATCAAACAGCTAATTTAGCACAGTAAAGATTTCTTAAATGTCCACTTCAAGCTGGAACCCATTCTTGGTCCCACTGAAAGAAATGACAAAATGACAACATGTCCACACTGCTTGACAATCTTAAGAGCAAAAATCCACAGTACCTGGGCTAGAGATATGGCCCAAACAAAACATTCACATACATACGTACATGCCCCTATAATGCACTGCTTCAAAGTAACAGTTACAAGGGCCAAGGCCTCAACAACATTGCAAGACAAACAGAAATTTAGTATCCTGTTATTCCTGGTGATGCTTACAACCGTCATAAGAAATATGATATCCTGCAACTGAGAACACCAACAGAACATTTTACCAACTGGCACTTGCTGTCCGCCATGTGGCTATGCTAACAACCATTTTCTAGGGAAATCACTTTTCTCTTAGCATTAGAAATACATAAGGATGTGACCCTGCTCCAACTGGGCCATACAACTACGACTTAGAAACACCGTGAGCCTTGAATTTCAAAGAAATCAGCAGCCCCTTAACATGATGTAAATACATTTTTAAAATAGAACAATCCATTTTCTATGAGCAGCACTTGCCAGGTGGTTCACCGAAACTACTGCTGGGAAGCATTTCACCTGGTAAGGCGCCACTTTACAGCACATTTTGCAGTACAGAGTAGCCAGGCGTGTACACTTGATATAGCATGCCAGGGCGAGAGCCACTTTTAAGGGGGGGGGGGTGTTTGGGGAGGGGCCCCCTGAGCATTAGAAAGCTGGGAAGGCGCTTTCCTTTGCAGCTAGCATGGTTTCCCCATCACATGGCTGTCACTCGCTAGCGCTGGAGAACGAGGGGTTTTGAAAAGCCTTCCTAAAGAGGAAACGCTTCATTTGCAGAAGCGGCTGCAGCGCTGCTGGAACCCTAAGCCGCCCCTTCGCTCGCCTGGCCAGGCCGAGCACGCATTCGTTCCAGGCATTTCTATGCTAATACCTCCGTAGTGAATGGAGTCCCTTCAACCCGTTCGTTGCACGGGGCAGCAAATGGAGAGGGGAGGGGCTGCTTTACAGAGCCCCTCGGCCTTGCCAGGCTGTGAGCCAGCCCCTGGATTTCTGCTTGCCTTCTGCACGCGTCGCCCGAGTGTGGCTAGCCCACCTGGCGGGGCTGGGCATGCAGCGAAGGCGGCCAGGGCCCAGCTGCTGCTCCTTCGCCCCTTCCTCGGCCCCAGAGTTCAGCTTGACCGAGAGTAACCCCGCCTCGCTGCTCCTCCTGTCAACATTACCATAAGAGCCCGCGAGCAAAGCGCACGCCGCCGTCCGCTCGCCACCAGCGCCGCGCTGCGCAGCCAGGGGGAGCTGGGCTTCAGCAAGGGCACGAGCCGCGCCGCCCGATGCTCTCCTGGCAGGGGGCGGTCTCCTTTTGGCTACTCCCCGGAGCCACAAATCCAACCGACTTCTGCAAGCCCCAGGCCTGCAACGCAGCGCCCGGTGCGGCCGCCCCCGTGCAAAGACAATAGGGACGGGACGGTGGCTTTTAAATGAAAGCAGCTACTCCTTAGCCTGCTGCAAAGCGCCCATCCTCAGCGCCCAGGGGTGGACAAGCGGCCCGGCTCTCGCATGCGAGGGCGCAGGACGACGCGCCTAGCAGGGACATGAAGCGGGGCCGGAGAGCTAGCAGGCTGGCGGCTTTGGCGGGCGGGGGAGAGGGGTGAGTCCTGGCCTGGTGTGCTCCGCAGCGGTTCTCAACGCTGGGCACATGGCAGAACCCCTGCTCTGCCTTTTCCGGCCACCACGGGGCTGTAAACAGCGCCACGGCTCCTGCCGGACCAGCTCCCCGCCCCTCGCGGAAAGAGGAGCCGTGTAAACAGCCCCCCGCCTCCCACTGCTCAGTGAATCCGGATTTCTCACTCTCCCTTCCCCAACGCTGATGCCAGAGCGTCTCCCCAGCACGTTCCCCTCCCCCCTCCCCGGGATCCCCATTCCCCCGCTCCCCAGCAATCCCGGGTATCTCCCTCCCAGGACCCCGCGCGGATGCGGGGCTGATTCCGCCCGCGCACCCGCCCGCTGCACTCCGGCCACCCCGCGGGGGGCAAACTCCTTACCTGAACTTTTCCGCAGGGCCGCACGCCCCGAACAACACAGCCCCCCCAAATCCGAGCCAGGCAATAGCCCGGCGCCCGGCAGCTGCCCTTGGCGTTCGGCCCCGGCGCCCGCCCGGCCCCGCCGCGCTGGAAGGGAGGGGGGTCCGGAGGTGGGGGCGCCGCTTGTTAAAGGTTGTCCTTGAAAAGCGCCGCGAGGCAGGGTCCCGCTTTGGCAGCCGCGGCAGCAGCGCTGCTGATGTGTCCTTTAGCTCCCCTAGTGTAGTACTATATCCCCGTCACATGACTGCCAGGGAGGCAGCACACTGCAAGCAGGGGAAGGCTGGAAAGAGGCTCGACCCAAGCCGCTCGCCTCATTGGCCCCAGCAGCGGCGAAGGGGCTGGCCGGAGAGGGTCTGTCGTCAATGGATGCAGCTGGCGTCCTATCCTCTCTCTCTCCCTCCGTCGTCGCCTCCGCCTCCTCTGCCGCTCCTGCCGGCCCCCTCCCGTGCTGGCTCGCGGCCAAGCGAGCGGAGTCAGGAATGTTGGGCTGCTGCCCTGCTTACTCCATCTCTGAGCCGTGACAGTGACGCTCATGTGAATGAGAGGGAGAAATGCCTGGGGGACGCTTTGAGGGCTGCAAACCTTGGAAGAAACCACAGGGAGAATTTGTCCCCAGCAGGGCGATGGGTGGGTTGCAGGATGGGTTGAGTAGTTCTATAGTCTGCAAAGCTGGAGATGTTTAAGACCCAGTCTTAAGAATGGATCCGAGTCCATCCTCCTTCCCCTTAAGTCTTGCCTTCTCGGTCCTTGGCTTTCTGATGAGCCCTGGGATGCTGCTGTTCAGGAGACATGCAGGAGATACACAAACTGAGCCTGGTTCCATTATTTTCAACAAAGTGTTGACCCATATGTAGCAGAGATGTTTGAATGTTGGGGAGGGGGCCATGTCGAAATTTTAGGTGATTAATCACAGCAATAAATGTTCTCAGTCAGAGGCTGAACACGAGCCTGGCACCCTTGGTGCTGAAAGGGAGAATGTGCAAGACTCAGTATCATCTACCCATATTACCAACACGTCCACCGCTTACTGGGCTCAGAAGAAATTTAGGAGTAAATTACAATGGAACAGCACAGAACACTAAGGCCGCGTCTACACGTGCACGCTACTTCGAAGTAGCGGCGCCAACTTCGAAATAGCGCCCATCACGGCTACACGTGTTGGGCGCTATTTCGAAGTTGAAATCGACGTTAGGCGGCAAGATGTCGAAGTCGCTAACCCCATGAGGGGATGGGAATAGCGCCCTACTTCGAAGTTGAACGTCGAAGTAGGGCACGTGTAGACGATCCACGTCCTGCAACATCGAAATAGCGGGGTCCGCCATGGCGGCCATCAGCTGAGGGGTTGAGAGACGCTCTCTTTCCAGCCCCTGTGGGGCTCTATGGTCACCGTGTGCAGCAGCCCTTAGCCCAGGGCTTCTGGCTGCTGCTGTGGCAGCTGGGGATCCATGCTGCATGCACAGGGTCTGCAACCAGTTGTCAGCTCTGTGGATCTTGTGTTGTTTAGTGCAACTGTGTCTGGGAGGGGCCCTTTGAGGGAGCGGCTTCCTGTTGAGTCCGCCCTGTGACCCTGTCTGCAGCTGTTCCTGGCACCCTTATTTCGATGTGTGCTACTTTGGCATGTGGACGTTCCCTCACAGCGCCTATTTCGATGTGGTGCTACCCAACGTCGAAGTTGAACGTCGACGTTGCCAGCCCTGGAGGACGTGTAGATGTTATTCATCGAAATAGACTATTTCGATGTTGCTACATCGAAATAAGCTATTTCGATGTAGCGTGAACGTGTAGACGTAGCCTAAGAGCCAGGACTGCTAGCTGTAAACAAACTTTATGGGACCACAGGAAACTTGGCCACATCCATGATACATCTAAAATCATGCTGGATTATGGATATTGCTGGATGGGAGAGGGCCAGACTAGAGAGGTTCAAGCTGTATGTGCATTAAATATCACAACTATGGAAGCCCAGCTGTGTTGTCCTGTGCTGGACAAACATATCAAGGGAAAGTCACTGCCCCCAATGAGCTTATCTCCGAAATAGACAATGCAGAAAAAAGGATCTGAGAAAGGAAGCTTGATTATCCTCATCTGACAGATGGGGAAACTAAGGCAAGGAGCATTTGTGGTGGGTTTTTTTTGTTTGTTTGTATTTGTTTTTGTTAAACCACCTCCCCAAGGCAAACAGAAAGACTGTGGCAGAGCCAGGACTAAAAGTCAGATCTCCCAAGTCTCAGCCTTAACTAACAGACCATCTTTCTTCTCAGTTGTTTTTAAGTGCCTTCCAACAACCTCCTAAGCAATGTGTCATGCACAAAATACAGACACTTCCTGCTCTGAAGAGGTTGTATCTTAAATAACACAACACGGAGAGAGCACACTGGAAAATTGCTCTCGCCGACTCACTTCTTGAGAGCACCACAGAAGCAGCCGTTAGGTAGCATATGAGTGAGCAGAGGATAATGGCTTGGTGCAGTAGAGCTAGGAAAATATCGGTCAAGTAGAAAGTGACATACAAGCCAGCTGTGTGTAGAGGGGAGCGGATGGATAAGGCACAGAGGCTGGCATCATTAGGAGAGAGGAGAGGGCAAGGTATGATGTAGTAAAAGATCAGGTCAGAGAAGAATGTAGCTATGCAGAGCTGACAAGCCAAAGATGGAGACAAGAAGATTAAACTTGTGGTGAAAACAGGATGGGGAGGGGAGCTAGAAGTATTTGAAGGGTATGTCTAAACCTGTGGCGTCCAACACATTCGCCACATGTGGCAAACAAGGCTGTGGAGCTGTATGCGGCTCTTGGAGACTTTAAATGTAGCTGCGCCTGACAGCCGCACACTTCATGCCCTCCACCCACTTCGCGCACACGCCCCACCTCTTGGTGGGACAAGTGCATAGCAGGGGTGGCCCTGAGCAGCTCCTCAGCAGTCCCAGCGAGTTGCCCGCATATTCAGTTAGAACAGAGGGGTGGGCTGGGGTGCCTGGCTCTGGGGGAGAGGGAGGACATTTATTTAGAGTGGGCAAGGCAGTGGTGAGTATGCAAGGACAACAACCGCAAGTGTGGTGATCCTTGAATTGTTGTTGGACTCCACTGGTCTAACCAGCAAAGTTATCTGGAAATAATAGCCCCTATTTTGAAATAACTGTGCGAGCGTCTATACAACGCAATTGCTATTTCGAAATTATTTCAAAATAGCGGATGATTTATTTTGAAATAAGCAAACCTCATTGTATAAGGAATAGCGCCTAATTCAAAATAGGTATTTCAAAATAGGGACTGTGTAGGCAGGAAATACAGCCTATTTCAAAATAAGCCTTAGTGCATCTAATGTGTGTCTATGGGTGTGGATGCTGTATGTTGAAATAACTGAGCACTATTTCAAAACACATTCTGTGTCTTGCAGTGTTATTTCGAAATAGGCTATTCTGGAAAATCTCTTCTGGAATAGTTTATTTTAAAATAATGCTGCTGTCTAGACATATCCAAAGAAAGAGCTTTAAGTGTACTTATTTTTGTTAAAAAAGAAAAACAAATAGTTTTTCATCATTTACAATCAGTTTTCCTTTTGGTGAGTTTAGGTTGGTTTAGTTTTGTTGCATGTCACCAGTTTACCTAGGGAAACTAAATTAAACTCTTTCATTTTCCAGCTGTCCTGCACTCATATGGCTGTGTTTCAGTTTCCAACATTGCAGGAATAGATTCAAATTAAAAAAAAAACACTGATTTAATTGCAAAAAAAGAACAGACACATTTACATATACACATGTCAATGAATAGTACACACACACACACACCACTTGGGCTATGTCAGACATATGTGAAAATATTAAGAATGGTGTTAAACCAGCCAAAATTTGGCCTCATATATTCTCAGAGGCATAGCTGTGTTAGACTGCAGCTTCACCAAAAAACGCAGTCCTGTAGTACTTTATAGACTAACAAATTTATTTATTAGGTAATGAGTTTTTATGGGCAAGACCCACTTCTTCAGACTGGACTCAAATATTGTTATCCGCATCATATGTTGGGAACCTCCCGCTCCCTTGTTCATTTTAAATTCAAGTGCTATAGTACTTGAAAATAGGTGAGATTCACCACCATGTAAAGAGACCAGGCACAATGCTAATACACCCTACGTAAGTTCCAAGATTTCAAAATAGGATTTAAAAGTAGGATTTCTGAGGACCTCAATTTACAGACGTGAAATTCACACACACCATGATTCATATCTTCAGCACAACCAAAATCACGTTCTTTATTAAAGACTTAATTTTAACATTGTTAGGACTGAAAGATAAGGCTGGGGACACATTTAAGGACTCAGCACTATCCTCCATATGCTAATTATGATTCTTCTGTATTTTATTGTATTTTTATTTTATTTATTAACAGATCTATTCTTTTATAACAACAATCTTATAAACCTTATTGTATAACATTCATTGAAATACACTTTGTTTATATATATAAATACACAATAGAAATTAGTGTATGAAAGTCCTTAAAGTTGTATTGATAAGAGCAACAATTGGTGTTTTTTTCAAATTTGTGTGACTGATCACATATAAGACCCTACTTTTGGTCTTCCTTTTCTGCCCTGTCAGTTGGTAATGTTAGTTAAAATCTTTCATTATCTAATGTTTAGATCCAAACTTTTCTTTTTCTTACATTTAGATACATAGTCTATTGCTTAGTTGTTCTATTAAACTCCTACACGGTATCATGCTTTTCTCCCTTTTCCTCCTATTTTCCTTACTTTAATATCCTGATTTTGAGTGTAATCCTGACTATCCTTGAAGAAGTTTCTTGCTTCTTTAGGATTCAGAAAAAGTTCTCAAAGTATCAGGTTTGGTGGTGGGTGATGACCTTCTTTCAGCAAATTTCAAAAAGTTCCACCTGACTTCTGAGTAGTTATCTTTTTTTGCTTGTCCTCTGTAGATTTCTTACTTGATAGGTTAGTTTTTCGAGTTCCAGAATTTTTCACACTTTTAAATGCCAGTTCATAGCTTTAAAGGAATCACTCCTCTTCCAGCAACTCACTAAAGCAGCCATTCCCAAACTATGTTCTGGCAGAACACTGGTGTTGTGGGATCTATGGCAAGGTGTTCTGCCATTGAAATTGAGTAATGGCAGTCTCTTCCCCATTCTCAGAGAAAAAAATTAATTTTGGGATGGAATTTTCTCACCTTTACAGTTTTCTTGAAATGACTATACAGTAACCAATTTTATATGTGTTTTGCTAATGTCTAGTTTCATTATTATTTGTGGAGTTGGGTTTACCATACAATAATTTAATGAATGTTATTATGAAATATTTTCTTTAGTAATGTTTCTCATAGTTTGTATGATGATGTAAAAAAGCTAAAGTGTTCCAGAGAGAGCATCGTGATATCCAAGTGTTCCACGACTGGGAAAAGTTTGGGAACCACTTTACTAGAGTAATCCTAGAAGCAGCTGGCAGATAAGTGATCAGTTCTTTATGGCTTTTGCAAGAGGAAGCGTTGTCAGGGCGATTTATTAAAAATAGTTAAGGATTTTTCTGACAACTAACACCCTGTTATCTCTTTTACAGCTTTCCAAAGTGTCTTACTCTTGGGGCAAACCTAACACACATGGAGAAATCTCCGCATTTTATTACATGCTCTCCAGAATTTGTCTGTCCCTGTACCATAAATTCATTTCATTTTATAGGGAGTTAAATACCACTGATAAAGAATTTTAAAGCAAGTTTTTGTTACTGGAATTGTGGAGATATGGAGACCATAGTGCCATCTGCTCTCCTAGTTCTTTGTTTTGGTGTCTGTGCTACATCAACCTTCCAACTTTTCATGAACGTCGTTATGTCCTTAAGTAGCAGCTAGAGATTACTTTGTGTAGAATAGGAAGGAAGTGTGCATGATGAATTGATAGAGTGAGTAAGTTTTCAAAATTCCATCAGTTTTCTACTTTGATTAGCTTTGGTGCGGGGAGCTTGAAAAATATCTGTTGCAGGCACTTATCTAGTGGAATTTTAGTGTCTTTTGCAACAATGCTTGGGATTCTTCTGCCGCAGGTGCAGGACTCTACACTTGTCCTTGTTGAACCGCATTGGCCCAGTCCTCCAATTTATCCAGGTCACTCTGGATTCTCTCTCTACCCTCCAATGTATCTACTTCTCCCCCTAGTTTTGTGTCATCTGCAAACTTGCTGAGATTGCAAGATCACAACATCCACAAGGGTTCCATGTTGAGAACCCTTGCAAATGTTGAATTTCACAAATATGGCAGCTGCCAGCACTCCCTGCCTGGAACCCAGCTACCAGGGCTCCAGCCCAGAGCTCCAGCAAGGTGGTGGCTGCTGGTGCTCCCACCCAGAGCCCCAGCGAGTCAGCGGCTGCCCGCACTCCTGCTCAAAGGCCCAGTGAGGCAGCGGCTGCTGCTGCTCCCAGCCTGGAGCCCCGGCGAGGCAGTGGCTGCCTGCACTCCCGCCGAGCCCCGGGGAAGTGGCGGCTGCCGGCGCTCCCACCTGACGATGTGCCGACCTACTCTGGGTCCCGTGGGAGCGCGTGGGGTGTGATACAGCGGGGGGAGTCGGGTGGCCCAGGACCAACCACCCCACCTTTATAGCAGCCTGATATAGTGTAGCAGCAATATGTGATTCAGTGTATTCACTTTAAAACCTAGGTTTCCACAGTATTATGAGTACCAGGAACAATAACACTCCGATTGTGAACACCACAATGCCCTGTGGCTGTTCTAAGTCCCAATAATTCTCTATACAGACCCAGCTAGACCAGCTAGTGGTATTTACCAATAGTGATTTATTCATTTATTCGTAACTACAATTACTTAACACTTGTTATATATAGATAGATAGATAGATAGATAGTTATTTATTTGGCATAAGCTAAATACTAGGTTACATATAACTATATATAATTACATGTGACTTACCAATAACATCCAATGCTCCCACATCTCACCAATAACTACGTTACAGCGGCCCTTCAAGTCAGAGATACGGCTTGGTTGGGACCTTTCGTGGTGGTGACGTCCAGGTGATCAGGCCGGGGTCTGCTGTCTGGACTGGAAGTTGCTAGCCTCCGCCTTGTGTCCAGGAGCCCACCCCCTTATTCCTGCTAAATCACCTTTTATACTGTTTCTTACTTGGGGGCTCGATACCTGGCCAATTAAAGCGTTTGTTACCTAATTTGGGCTTTCTATCCTCCCGGCCTGTCAGAACATGTTACAAGATTTCCTCTGTCCTTGGTCTTTTTCTGAACCTCCCCTGGGACCCTCTGATGTTGTACAACCAAGATGTTCTCTTTGGGGGGCTTCCAGCTACTAGCCCCAGCTGTTCTCTTTGGGGGCTTACTATCTGCTTGTCAGGATGTTCTCTTTGGGGACTCTCCAACTACTTGTCAGCTTTCTGATTTCTTTCTCCTGGCCTGACTTCAGACCTTCCCGCCGTTGTATGATAGCATTCCAAGATGGAGTGTATGGTCATTCTGCCTTGCGAGTGAGGCCCGGCCACCAGGTGCTCGTGCTCCCACACCGCCAAGCCCCAGGCAAGTGGCGGCTGCCGGCGCTCCCGCCAAGCCCCGGGCAAGTGGCGGCTGCCGGCGCTCCCGCCAAGCCCCGGGCAAGTAGCGGCTGCTGGAGCTCCTGCCAAGCCCTGGGCAAGTGGCGGCTGCCAGTGCTCCCTGCTCCAGAGCTGCTGGGAATTGGTGGCTTCTGAATAATTGAATTCATGAACCTTAAGTTCGTGAATGTGGGAACCCTACTGTGTTGTCTAACATCATTACCAATACTTCTACTGCTTACTGGGCTCTTACAAGACATTTACTAAATTACAGCTAAATAACAGCACTGAACACTGAGAGCTAGGACTCGTGGCTGTAAACAAACTTTATGGGACTGCAGGAATATTGATCACACCACTGATCTAAAATCACGCTGGATCACAGATGTTGCTGGACCAGGAAGTGTGAGTCTAGAGAGGTTTAACCTGTAGCGTGATGTTAAATACAACATATATGAAAAGGACAGGTGGGATATTTCTATATTCATGCAAGAGCTCTTTCCACTATATAAGCATCATGGATCAGTTTTGTATCCAATAGCTCCTTTATAGCACAATGGGAAATAACAAAAAACAGGTGATAGTCACAACCACTGCACCTAGGACTTGATGGTGGATAATTGATTGAAAAGATCATTGGTTTTGCCATTCCCTAATCTCTTTTTCTAAGACTTTGTTCAGTAAATGTTCTTGTTCTACACCCCTTCCTCCCTGCAGGATCAGAATCTTCAGTGATGAGTTTAGTACAAATTTCTAAACAAACCTATAGACAGACACACAGATGATAGGATCGCATATTCCATTTGCTAATCTGTGGTTTCCTCAGTGGTAATGTATCACAGAGTCACTGGAGGTGGAGACTGAAACTTTCTTTGAAAGGGCCTTTGAGGTTTTCTGACAGTTAATGTTTAATTTGTAATGAAAGAAGTGACAGGGCTCAAGCAATTAGGTGCCAGAGCTCAGGCAATATCCTTACATTTATAATGGATGCAGCAAGCCCTGCAGTGCTGAGGCTCAGCCCTTGCAAGAATTAAGCACAGCCTGCAAGTCAGGCGTTGTCCTTAAAGTGTAAATTTTGGGGTGTGTCTGCATATTGCTCAACTTGTAGATGGGCTGCATTTTTCTTTTTTCAAACAGGTTTAACATATATGTGTGTGACCTCTGAGCATTCCTCAAAGTACTGCACTACTATCACCAACTTCCCAGTTTTGGAGGGACTGGATGGGATGGTCTTTGAACTCAAATAATGGTCACCCAGAGGGGTCACTGCTGAGCAAGGTAGTTTCCTTGGATCCCTGAGCCTGGTCTACTCAGCCATGTTTTGGCATCATAGTTCTGTACGCTAGGGCTGTGAGCAAACAACCAAAGCCAGAAACAAAAGATCTCACATCCCCTAGCTGACAGAGCTACTATGCAAGTAAATCCCTGGTGTACATGAAACTATCTTAACACGATAATGCTTGTGTAACTAATGTATTTTGAAAACAAACAAGCAGTCAAGTAGCACTGTAAAGACTAACAAAATAACTTAGTGGGTGAGCTTTCATGGGACAGCCCCACTTCTTCAGACCATAGCCATACCAGAACAGACTCAATATTTAAGGCACAGAGAACAAAAAACAGTAATCAAGGTGGACAAATTAGAAAAAAAAATGATCAAGGTGAGCAAATCAGAGAGTAGAGGGGCAAAACAGGGCGGGGGGAGGTCAAGAATTAGATCTTTTTTCTGATTTGTACCTTGATTACTGTTTTTGGTTCTCTGTGCCTTAAATATTGAATCTGTTTTGGTATGGCTATGGTCTGAAGAAGTGGGTCTGTCCCACGAAAGCTCACCTCACCTAATAAATTATTTTGTTAGTCTTTAAAGTGCTATTTGACTGCTTTTTTGTTTTGATAGTATATAGACTAGCACGGCTCCCTCTCTGTTACTAATGTATTTTTGGGAAACAGCAAAGCCATTTTTCTACAGGCTTATTCTAAACTAGGAGACTTTGACAGCAAATGATCTCTGTACCATAGACAAACTTTAGAGGTTAAGCTTTCTGATTCTGCCATATTCCCAGACCCAGCTGTTTCCCGCTTGCCACAACAAACTCGTAAAAATCAATTGACGCAAATGGCCATTTAACAAAGCAAAGGGTCCACGTGCTACATCAATTACCCACACATTTACATGTGATTTATGAATCATAACCACTTTTCCCATGATGGAAGCACGAAGCAATCAAGGTGAAAACATTCAAATTTTATGTGGGACTTTTATAATTTCAAAGCTCCCCAAATCAATACTTTCAATTGTCTGCCAAATAAATAGGTCTCTCCAGCTGAGATCTAGTGGCACATGTTTCAGCATCAAGACATATAATTTTTTTTAAATCCTGGAGCCTAGCTGTAAAGGGAGCTCATAACGGAAAACTGGTAATGTGATGTTGTGATCACATTAATTTGCAGTCCTTGAACATTAGTAGATAAGAACTGCAACTCTCCTTAGTGCTACAGTAATATTGACACAAAGAATATGTTTATCCACAGCTGCAGTATAGCAGTGCAAGGTGAAAACAGCAACAGTAACCTCAGGGCCAAATTTCTTTGGCCTCCCAAAGGCACTGATGCTGCAGAGACAGCATGACATTTTATTTGGAAATGTTGCCTTTTAGAATCTGAGTCACAGGCCCAGAGGGAAACAAGAAGGGAGAAGCCCATTTCAGCTTGTTATCTGGGGCCCTCTGGAAATCAAAAGAGGCTTGTTATCTGGGCAAAGGTGCTTAGTTCCTCAAATGTCTGAAGCAGAGAGAGACCATCTGAGCAAAAGTTCTAGGTGATATTTTTCCTGGGAGCAGGCCCCCCACCCTGCCCCCCGCAACCTGTCTAATGTAACCCAAAGCAATGGAAATTTTGGTTATGTTCAAATGAAAAAAAAACAACATTTTGGCATGTGGAAGAAAATAAGTCCGTAAATGTACAAACTTTATGAATCAGAATATAAATGTGAATTTGTAGACATAAAACCAGTAACATATTTCAACATTTTAATGAGATGAATGAGGCCGAGACCCAGCAGCCAATCGTGGTGCACCCCCCCATTTCAAAATTTCATACCCCTCTCCTCCTTGGGGGCTGTCTCCCACTTTGCTTACCCCTGGACTGGAAGATGTGAAAGGAACAATCTCACTCGGATAGCAGACTCCTGTTCAGTAGTGTCTGTAATAAACTGTACTTCCCTGCCCTCTCCTGGACAGAATATGCTGGAGTGGATCACATGGATGTAGGATCCCTCTGGGGGAGGTAGGGCAATGGATCCTTTTTGCAAACGGAGAAGGGGCCAGTGGATTTGGACACAAGGTTGACTGGAGTGAGCATCTATGACTGCATTGCCAACACCGGCTCCCTATGAACTGGGAAACTGATTTTCCTGGACTTCTCAAGGAAGTTTAAATATTTTCAAGAAAGAGCTGGCTGGCTGGGGCCTGCTCTTTGGGAATTCACATTAAAGTGAGAAAGGGTAAGGATAACTCCAAGGGCTGCCAAATGTGGTGTACAGTGTCTCACCTTGCCACCAAAGCAATTTCAGCCTGAGATGAAAAAAAAAAACAGTTGGTAGTCTCAGTCCAGTTTATGTGTCCACATTAGGTAAAAAAAAACAGCCTTGCAAGTGGCCTTAATTAGCCCCAGTCTCAACGAACAGGTCAAAAACTGAACTGCCCTTTCCCCTGGAAATATGACCTCTCCTGGTCAGGATACATAGAGCCATAGAATCCTAGAACTGGCAGGTACATCGAGAGATCATTGAGTCCAGTCCCCTGCCCTCACAGCAGTTTATCCAATCTGCTCTTAAAAATCTCCAATGATGTAGATTCTACATCCTCCCTCAGCAGTTTATTCTTAACCATTCTGACAGGAAGTTTTTCCTAATGTCCAACCTAAACCTCCATTGCTGCAATTTAAGCTGATTGCCTACCCTCAGTGGTTAAGAAGAATACTTTTTTCTCCCTTCTCCTTGTAACACACTTTTAAGTACTTGGAAGCTGTTACGATCTCAGTCTTTTTTGTTCCAGACTAAACAAACCTAATTCTTTCTAATTTCCCTCATAGGTCATGTTTTCTAGACCTTTAATAATTCTTATTGCTCTTCACTGGACCTTCTCTAATTCCTCCATACTGTTCTTGAAATGTGGTGCCCACAACTGGACACAATAGTCCAGCAGAGGCCACAGACTAGAGTGGAAGAATTATGTCTCATGTCTCACTTATGACACACCTGTTAATGCATCCCAGAATCATATTTGCTTTTTTTGCAACAGTGTCACACTGTTGACTCATACTTACTTTGTGGTCCACCATGACCCCTAGATCCCTTTCTGCAGTACTCCTTCCTAGACAGACAGTTCCCAGGAAATTGAAACTAAAGGGTTGAACACAACCGGAAGCTGGGCTGGATCTCTCAGAAGGGTCACCTAAATAGGAGGATAGGTCTTAATTGTAAAGTCCAGCTTCCCCAGAATTCAGAAAGTTCCAATCTAAGACTTTTGCTCCTGAATTTCCTCTAACAGACAGAGAACTTTGGTCTTCAGGACTGTTAACCCATTGGGCAATCAGTTCAGTGTCAACAATTGCATAGCTCAGGGAGACTAATTTCATTCTTTATGGGATTGATTTATTGTTAGCCTTGCAGCAATTCCTCTCAAAATGAATATGGCTTATTTCACCATTGCTTTTTTAAACACCAAGCATGCAAAGTGGCACTTGCACTGCTCTGTGAATACTTTTATTAGTAAACTGCTGCTGGTCATGGGAACATGAGAATACAAACCCTTAGTCTTCCTATAGGTGGCTCTTTGAAAAATGCATTTGAGTGGCTAGAATAATAAGATAGGCCCAGATATCTAAGGTTCACAAGATAAGTGAATTTTCTTTGTACAGGTTTAAATTCGTACACAGCAGTGTTGCAGTTATGTTGGTCCTGGGACAATAAAGACAAGGTGGGTGAGGCAATATTTTTATTGGACTACCTTCTGTGTAAGCTTGAAAGCTTGTCTCTCTCACCAACAGATGACGATCAAGTAATTGATACATTGTTCAGTACCTAAGACAAGCAAGAGCCAAATCCTTTGCCTTGTGGATGGGCAGTGGACAAGTGCTCTGTCATGGCTCTCTCCTCAACACTGTGTGAAGATGTAGCACTTATAGATCTAAAGTATGGCTTGTGCAACATTAGCTACACAGATTTGCTGGCTAACCTCCCTGACATGGGCAGGAGGGTAGGATGAGTCATGGACATTACTGGATGCTCCAGTGGAAGGTATTGAGCAGTTCTATTGGGTACCTCAACTTCAGGGGGGAAGGTTCATTGTTTCTCCTAGCCCAGCACAAATCCTCTCTGTTAAGCTCCTGTTCAGGAGGTCAGGATGTGTGGGATAGCTCTATCCCTGTTTCTCACCAACCATGTGAAAGCTGAGAGCCACACAGTCAATTTCAGACTGTGTTGCATATCATTGTTGAGTCCCCATTGACTCATTTTTGATGACAGGCCACCAGCTCTCCATGTGGCTGATGACAATGCCATTAAATGGCTTGGCACATTGCACATATGCCAGAGATGGACAACCCCTTCCTTCATGGATTTTCCAAGAAAGGAAGAGCTGCTTTTCTGGGTGGCAGTTCTTTGTGGATTTGCATTCCATGAGGAATGGACCAGATGACTTTTGAACATTTTATCAAAGGAACCACATTAAACACAGCATTTCCAGGTGCTCCTCAAAATGAAAGAATCATCCCACTTCATTGCTTGGATCTAAAAACAATGTTTTTGCTCATCACAGGAATAAGACTTATACCCTCACTTGGTTTTCAAGTTAATTCTTCATATACATGTTTCCTGCTTTGTTTTACATCTGTCCAGGCTTCGTGGGATTAATCATGTACTCAGCAGTTATTCTGAAGCCCAGTTTTAGTACTTGGCAGACCAATTCTACCACCCTAGCTTGCAAAGTTATAATAATAACTTGTTTCAAAACAATTAATATTGGTCACAGGAATCAAATGCATCAAACAATGGCAAAGTTCTTGGTTCAGTCTTGTAACAGCAATGGAATAAACTGCTGGCTTAAGTGAAGTCCAAATCGTTGGAAGGACCTCAATCATTTGTTAGAAAGATCCTATTAGTATAAATCCAGAACTGGGAGGTTTGAGCAGGAAAAAAAAGCAGGAGCAGGAAAGAGGCAAAATGGAGGTGTCTCCAGGACCTTTTATATCCTCTGCCTCATGGAAAAATAATGTAATAAGATGGAATATGGAGTCACATGGGCAAATCATTTGTCTATGCTTAATTCAACTATGTCACAGCAGTGGCCATTATCTACGCTTCAGTTGAAACAAAGGTTTCCAATTCTGGCTGAAACTATTCTGTGTAATTTTTTCCCCAACATGACATAGTGTCATTTTCTTAAAAGAGCCTGTAAAAAATCTCCAGGGCTGCTTTCAGTGGTCACTGGGAGATCAGTGCCAATCCTGGGAGACTCCAGGCCAATCCTGGAGGGTTGACGACTCTATTTGGAATATCCAGCGGAAAGTCCATTCAGTGTAGATGGGCATTTCCCATGGTTCATCGTGAGCCATTCAATTTGAATAGTCCCTTCACAATGTACTGTCTGAATACCTCATGGGTCTCACCGTGGAGGCCAATCAGGTACCTAGCTAATATTCCTAACTTCAAATACAAAAACGATGCATGCTTACAAATAGCATAATCATATTCAGCAAACCATAACCCTTCCTTAGAGACCCTGCATGCCACACTGTGTACAGGATTTGTCGCAACAGTGATCTATGTTAATGATTGGCAACCTAGGCAAGTGAGTGGGCCGCATGAGTAGCCCTCCTTCATCTTACAGGCCAAAGAATTGTTGTAACCAACATGGTCTCCTGGGATAGGGTAGTTTTGCTAACTGCGGTTGCATACCTAGAATTTGTGGGGCGTGCTGATTTGACCCGTAGCAGCACTTTGAATAATGCAGAGAGATCACAGCTCTCAGTCCATGTTTTGTGCTATCAGCTTATATCTCACTTCACTTTAATAATACTGGGTGGGAAAAAAAAGAAAAACTATGTGGACGGAAACCAGCAGAGTCTGGCAACCCGGTAAACAAAATGCCTTGTGGGCCACACATACAGTCCCAATGGGCCACAATTTGCCCACCACTAATCCATATGAGCTACATCTACACATGAATGCTACATCGAAATAAGCTATTTCAATGAATAACATCTTCACGTCCTCCAGGGCTGGTGCCATCGAAGTTCAACGTCGACGTTGGGCAGCACTACATTGAAGTAGGCGCTGCAGGGGAGCATCTACACACCAAAGCAGCCCACATCGAAATAAGGGTGCCAGGAACAGCTGCAGACAGGGTCACAGGGCGGACTCAACAGCAAGCCGCTCCCTTAAAGGGCCCCTCCCAGACACACTTGCACTAAACAGCACAAGATCCACAAAGCCGACAACTGGTTGCAGACCCTGTGCATGCAGCATGGATCCCCAGCTGCCGCAGCAGCAGCCAGAAGCCCTGGGCTAAGGGCTGCTGCACACGGTGACCATAGAGCCCTGCAGGGGCTGGAGAGAGCGTCTCTCAACCCCTCAGCTGATGGCCGCCATGGCAGACCCTACTATTTCGATGTTGCGGGACGTGGATCGGCTACATGTGCCCTACTTCAACGTTCAACGTCGAAGTAGGGCGCTATTCCCATCTCCTCATGAGGATAGCAACTTCGACATCTCGCCGCCTTATGTTGATGTCAACTTCGAAAAAGCGCTCACCACGTGTAGATGTGGCGGGCACTATTTCGAAGTTGGCGTGGCTACTTCGAAGTAGCCGGCACGTGTAGACGCGGCTATGGTGATATTTTAATCAGATTCCTTCCTTCCTTCCTAGCTATCTATAAACCTTTAGATTTTAGATATTAAAGGATCAGCAACAGCATGAATTAGGATAAGATCTGAGTTGTATATTAACCTGTATGTATGGCTGGTCCTTTAAGATCGGAAGAACCCATTGCAGAAGTCCCTCAAGTTATGTGAGGCTTACGTTCCCATGCACCCTTGCATAACTCAAATTTTGCGCAAGTCTGGGGAAGGCTATTTTCCCCAGCAGAATGCATGCTCTGCAGCCAGGGAAACAGCAGGAGCACCTGGAACACCTTTTGAAAGGTAAGTCCTGGGGTTGCAGGGTGATGGTGGGGGAAGCAGTTCGGGGGGTGGGGGGTTAAGCCTGGTGGGGATTGGGGCCATGGGAGGAGGGTTAAGCCTGGGGTGGGTTAGGGCTGCAGGAGGGGTTGGGGGTGGTGGAGTTGAGGTGGAGCTTGCATTAGTGAGAGTTAAGTGCAACTCAAAATCACGCATTTTGAGGGATTACTGTATCTGATTACACTGATTTTAAAGAACAGCTCATTTTCAAACTCAGTTGGGGGCGGGGGGTTGTTTGTTTGTTTTTTGGCTTTGTTTTTCAGGGAGGGGGGAATGTAAAGACTGGAATACTTCAGGAAACTTTTTTTATGAGTTCTTGTTAACTCATATGGTGAGGCGGGAGTTTACTTTTGGGAGTAGTTTGGTGTAGCATATGGGAGAATAACTACCAGCATTTGGGGATATATTTGCCCTATTTCTCAGCAGCGTTACCTAAATTTGATGTTCTCGGTTGTGACCTATGAAGACATGGTTACACTCTGAGCCAACATTTCACAGATTTGGGTGGAGTTCAGATGTGGCGTTTTGGCTTGGACCTGCATTTAACTCAAAGCACTCTCAAAATGAACATACTGTCAGGCTTCTGCATATTTCTGTAGCTTACCCCAGTGAACAAGGTGTTTAAATATGTTACTGCAATTAAACACTCATAAGGCTAACTTGTGGCTAATTGAACTCCACTATCATTATAATTATCTTTTGTAAGAATTCCTTGCAAAATATCACAACCCTGAATGTAAATATGGAATCATTCCAGTGCATTCATTCTCTGAACTGCAAGCAATGAATTCTTGTTGTACAAAGCCTGTTTCTCTCTGACTGCTCAGGAGACCTGAATTTTCCTTTCATCTACAAAGCCGAGAGGAGAGAACAACTCTTCCATGCATGCAGGAGATCTCAATACTCTACCTCACCAGCTGGAAGGCAGCCCAGGTTGGTAGGGATCCAAAGTGCTGATTTCCATCTGATGACTTTTGAGAGAACTATGTGAGATTAGTTTGAAAGGTCTCAGCTCAGATCCCTGTGGACACCCAGAATTTATCTACATGGGGAATTATGCTGGAATAGCTATTTCTGATTAATTCCATGGGTAGATGCTCTTATTCCAAATTAATGTAATCCACTTGGGAATTAATTGGGAATAAATCTGTCTTATTCCAGAATAGGAGCATCCACACTGAGAGCTAATCGGAAATTGTTAATCTACTTAACATTCACATTTTACCTTGTTCTGGATTCATTTTAACATATAGACAAGTCAATAGTAATAATAATACAATTGGTACTCATCAGTGATTTTCCAGCAGCCTCAGCACAGAAACCATTATAAGACATAGAGGCCAGCCACAAAAGTCTAGATCTCAGTCCAAATGTCCCCAGTGTTCTAGCTGGTCAGTTTTGAGGATCTGTCTCAGTTCTGTTCCCAGTTACATGCTATTACATACTAAAAAGCTGGTGTTTTAAAATCTGTGTTTTAATCACTAAGCTGTTGAAAACTAATTCTTTAAAACACACCCACAAACATAAGTAGATTTGCTTTACACTGTCTTCTGTGTGCCCTGTTGATAATTTTCTTATCTTGGACAACAATAATACATTAAATATTTTTATTTTTGTTTCTAATCTTCTGCTAGTCTTTTGACCCTTCTGCATCTCGTGCACTCCAACAGTGCAGCCACATTCAGAGTGCCAGGATTCCTGGGGAGTGTTTATGTCTGTTTAAAGAAAATATGTTCAATGCTTTCCATAGAAATTTTAACACTTGGAAACCTTCTGATTGGTCTTGGGTTCTGTAAAGGTTTGTTTTTACAGTTTCTCCATTGGCAACCCCGATTTGACCTGTCCCTGTCATTGTAAGAAGTAGCTGTAAAACAGCAAGGCATTCTGGGGGCTGATATGCAAATGAGAAACACCAAGCTTCTGTTTCAATGTCCAGAACTGTCAGAATGCAATTGGGATTGGAGGAGAGAAATAAGCAGTTGACTGTGGGACAGAATCAGAAGCAGTGTATTTACTGGTAAAGGGCTAGAATCAGCCTTCCTTTATAGTTGGGTTTGGCAGGTATAAAGCAGGGGGTGGCATGGCTGTCAAAGGCCAGCACCAGGCTGGCAGTGGGTGGCCCTGGTTTGGCTAATGGGGCCATTGCGTTTAGTTATCATCGTGTATCAGCAGGCATACTCTGTCAGGGAGGGCAGTGACAGAAACACCAGCTCTCCTCCCTATGGTCAGGGCATGCCTCACCACTGGAGCCAGGTGGAGTCCCTCTGCCCTGTGCCACCGGGGATGAATCTTCCCTTCAGGAAACCATTACCTTTGGCTATTGCCTCACTTTTATCCAAACTTTCACAACTGCCAATTCATGATTGTTGCTTGTGACCTTATCCTCTTTCTTTGTCACCAGAGGTGGAAAAAGTACCCAAAAAAGTTACTTGAGTAAAAAGTTCACTTGCTGTGGGGGAAGGGTGATGTCACCAGTGTCTGTCCCTCTGGAAAACTACTTGAGTGAAAGTACACACCCATGTGCATGCACACATCTTTATTGTACTCAAGTATCCAGAAAGGAAAACAGCTGTACTTTTACTCAAGTAATTTTGGGGTATTTTTCCCAATTTAGTCACTATTAATCTCAGCAGAATTGAACCAGGAATGATAGTTTTGCATTGGTCATTAAAAGAAAACAGAATTCTGCTCCTCAGACTGCTCACAAGGAGAGGAGTCTAGAGTCTGTCTCTGGGGCTTACCAGCCCTGGTAATTTATGACCCAGTATCACTCAAGCCACTTGCTGCGCTTCCACAATAATCACATTACCCACTGTCTCAACTGCAAGCCCAGAAAAGGCTGCAGTATCTCTGAATTTTTATATCAATGGCTGCCCCAACAGCAGCTGACTAGGTTGTAACCAGATGATGTTCTTTTTAAAGAGCAATTTCCATCCTCTTTCAATCACAGGTTGGCTACGTGACCTCTGGAGCAGCTGGAATTTGCAGGAGACAGCCAAGCATGTAAACAGATATCCTTCCACTTATGAAGCAACCTGATCTACCCAGCCCAGCTTTTTGGTAACCTATTAATTGCGCTGCTTGGATCAAACTGTGGTGGGTCAATTTCTGTTGTGAGCAGCCATTGGGCCTGGAGACCTTAGCTCTGCCAGTGTTGAAATGATGTACAGAGTTGCAGGCTTTGACGTCATTCTGGCAGGATCAAACTCAGCTGTTTGTCCAAATCAGGGATTGCACATGTAGCCCTGGAGAGCTGAGATGTTGTGCAAGAGTGGATATTCAGATAAAGTTTACTGGAGAAGTGAATTCAGGGAGAACCTGGACAATGTCTGGTGGTGGCTCTTGCACAGCGGCAGACATAACTGGCCAACCCAGTTGTTGATGTATTGACTGTCACAAGCTGGAGAGGATGGGTGTGAGTTCTGACCACTTGCACAGTGGAAAAAATGTATATATCATTCATATTTACATAGTGAGTGCCTTGTCAAGCAACTCACATGCTTTACAGATTAAGAGCCTACGCCTGAGTATCTGTAGTGATCATTGACTTCAGCAAGAAATAAAGACATTCAGTACCTCTCTGGAGGTGCTCAGCACTTGGCCAGAACAGCCCTTTAATGAATAGAAGCGTTGAACTTAAGACACTCAGTAAAGCCCGAACCACATCATTGTGCCAAAGTCTCTCTTGAGCTTTTTATCATCTGCAGTATATGGAGAACTTCGTGGTCATCCTTAGATGTAAATGGAAGGAGCACTCAAAGAGTGTGTCTTCACTACATGGATGATTGTTCCAGTCAGGGTCAATCTTCCAGGGTTCAATTTCGCATGCCTAGTTGGGACGCACAACTATCGGGGTCGGCAGTCAACCTCTGTACTCCTCAATATCATAAGGAGTAAAGGAGGTCAACAGGAAAGTTTATCCCGTCAACCTCCCTCTGTGAGGATGGCCAGGTAAGTCGACTGTAGATAAGTTAATTCTACCTATGCAATTGCTGTAGCTAGAATTGACTTTAATGCCCAGTATAGACCTGGTTGAAGGATGCAAGGACAAGTCCCTGCTTACCCCAGCAAACACAGCTTACTGGAGTCAGGAAGAGAACCAGGTTTGTAAGCTCACTGGGGCAAGGAACATCATTTTATTGTTGTGTGTACCATGCCTAGTCCAATGGAATCCTAGTCCATGGCTTGTGTTCCTAGGCACTAACATAAAACAAATTATACCAATGCCTAGACAATGGACCGATTTATGGACACTCAGCTGAAATCAGACTTGCAGATCAACAAATAGAGGCCAAAGACTCTTCAAGGGGCCACCAAGAATCCGAATCTTTCCTTGTAGCTGTGCCCCAGCAGAGGCAGCAGCCCCAGCAAGAAAGCCGTTAGCCCTCCAAGCACCACACTGTGTCTAATATAATACGTAGGATAAAAGATGGGTGCCTAATCTGATTTGGGACATTTCTGAATGATTAGAAAATATGTAAAATCTGGTTTGGTAAAACAAGGGGATTGGAAATACAAAAATGAAGAAAGTGGTTCAGTTAAATGCTAGTGCTTTGAAAAAAAAATGGCCATAAATAGATTTTTATAAGTTTAACACATGCCAGGAGAGAGCATCACAGTCACATGAAAGCCCCTCTCTTAATTTGGGAAAAGGAGGAGGGGGAACCAAGATGGAGATGCAAGGATCAGCCCCATCTTTTTTATTAGGTCTGGACAGTTATCAATACAGGAGTCTGCCTACTATGTGTATAATAGGATCGGTGAAATGCATGGGAACAGTAGACACCAGCTCAAACAGAACGGATCTTAGATCAGACATGGTACAAGGGCTGGGGAAAAGAGGATCCAAAGCTGACCCATCTATTTAGTCTAGACTGGGACAATGAACTCCTCAAAAGTCTGGAAAACATCTAGAATTTGAGCAAAAAGTCCAGAAAACCAATATCGTAGATGAGTTAATAATTGGTTTGGTTTTTTTATTCTGTTTAATAATATACTACATAATGTGTAGTACATGTCAGGAACAGAAGCCACCTGAATCCAGGCCAGGGGGATCAGGGTTACTCATTCCTGAAGGGACAAAAAGCAACCAAGCTTGGAACAGTATTGGGGAAAGAGAGATAGGGGGAAGGTTCTGGTTGCAATGGAAGGAAGAAAGAGGACAGGACATGGATAAGAAGCAAGGGAGAGAAGAAAACCATGGGAGATGTAGATGAAGCATCCAGTTCAAACTTGCCAAATGCCATGAAAGGGGAGGGGAGAAAGCAATCCATAGCTAAGCAAAGAAATTGGTCTCTTCCAGTTTGGCAAGTCCTGTGTGCCTCCTATCCAGTACCTTGCCTCCAGCAGTGGTCAAATTTGGATTCTTTAGGGGAAAATCCCAGTTCAAAGCAGAGTATAGCACTGCTGGGTGTTTTGTTCCCATTGGTATAGCTACAGAACTGTAGCTGGGCAGACCTATTTATAAGCACATCTGATGCCAACTAAATTGTTTCTATAGATTGTACATCAAGTAAACAAGAAAATACTGTGGCCAAAGGGAATGAATTAGCACATGTTATAGAAGCAGTGTCTTCTTAATTCATTACATCTGGTTAAAGACAGGGGCTGGCCCTTTTCCCAGACCTTCTCCCAAGAGCCCTGAAAGCCAAGGAGATCACGTTACTAGCAATATGAAAAAGAAGGTTTGAGAGAGCTGCTTTTAATGGGCCTGGCTTATTAGCTGGAGAATTCTAACCCTTGAAAAAAATGTCCAAAGCTCTATTCATAGAGGCCCCATAATGGTCTTTCAGCTATGTGCTTTGCATAATATATTCATGGCGCAGCTAAAGGGTTAATTCTGCCTGTGAAGCCATTACATGAGTTAGTCAAAACACAGATTTTTAGCGAAAAGTGCCTGAGAAAGGACAAAGGACGATATGTTAGTTCTCCTAGAGCTTGCACCCGCTCTAATTATCCTGCATCTGGCTTTGTCTAGAGACAGAATTGTTGAGCAGAAATGAGTTGGCTTCTTTGCTGCTTAGTCTGCTATTCTGATTTCTGTCACTCCTTGGAAACCTTTCTTTTGTGTAATACAAGTGAAATGTTATTGTGTATTGTTGAGGACGGGGTTGTTCACACAGCACACATATACCTTACCCAGGACGTGACAGCAGTCATTTTAAATCTGGCTTCTCTCTTAAAAGAAAAATAATAAAGTGAGAATTTTCTTGCTCACCTGCAGCTGGCATATCCTTTATTATCAGGAGTCTGTCTATTTATTATCCCCCTCACCACTATCTTTGTCACAAGACCTTCTGTGTGCTGGATGTTTGAATGGCATACAGATTTATAATTTATAAACCAGTGAAATAAAAATAGATAAACCCTTCCAATCTGCCAACTTTCAATCCCTGCCTTAAATTCCCCACTTACTAAAAATATTCCCAGATATTAAGCAGCGTGCAAGGGTCTTGTAATTACAGGTATATGAACCACCTAATGCTTTAAGGGAAACCAGGTTGGCACATTAAAGCAGCAAACAGCTCTTGTAGCAATAATTCCTTTTATCTTTGAGCAGGGCATTGACCCACTGTACAAACTACAGGTAGGAAAACCACAGGCAAAGCAACCTTAGACGTCATATTTACCTAAGAGAAGATATTTCACTGGAAAACAAGCTTCAGGATCTGCTGATATCTTGGTACATTGAATTGCATTTATTCAAGCATATGTGGGTATACCCAATGATTTGGTCTGGGATGGGAACAGAGGTAGAAAATGTATCCAAAAAGGTACCTGAGTAATAATGCAGCTGCTTTCACTTCTGAATATTTGAGTACAATCAAGATGTGATATGCGTGAGTGTGTACTTTTACTCAATTAGCTTTTGGGGTGGGGGCATCAATGACTTGTACTTAAGTACATTTCTCCCTCAGCAGCAGCTGTACTTTTACTCAAGTAACTTGTGGGGTACTACTTCTACCTCTGGATGTGAAACCTTTGTAACAGTTCTGAGTTGCAGGTAATGAATAGGGAAAGCTCTTCATTTGACACTTGTTGCGTGTACAATGTGAAAAGTCTTAGCAGTGTCAGAGCATTTCCTTGGGTATAACTGGGACTAAATAGCTACTGAAGTTGGTGGTAAACCTGCATACAAGACCTTGCTCCATCACCATCTTCAATAGGCAAGTCACTTGACCTCTCCGAGCCTCAGTTTCCCCATCAGTCAAATGGAGATAACAGAACTGGCCTGAGTCACAGGGATGTTATAGGATGAGATTGTTCAGATACTACAGTTATAGGAGCCATATAAATTAGAGAGGTCAAATGTACTTGTGCCATTGGGATGGGATATGCAGCAGTATTTTCCATGAGCTGTTTGCTTGTGCAGCCAGCTGCTCAGGAGATGCTCAGATGCCACCCAGCTGATTAGCAGAGTGCCCCCAGCTAGATTTTTTTTATTCTATTGGTGGTGCACATTTGCACATCCCTCAGTGCACATAAATATTTATTCTGCACATGAATGGAAATAATCTGCGCACAGATGGAAAAGATTAGAGGGAACAGTGATACTCAGTCCAGCTATATAGGTGTGTATGGAGTTATGTTGGCTAGTGACTAAACAGTTACTTCCCATTGGCTAGCCTGGGATATGATAAAAATGGCTTTGAGATTTTTGGCATGGCATCTGCAGTAAGTCTAATCACTTACTGGAAGAAAGAAGTCAAGGGGAAGGAAGAGATGCAATGTAACAATATCAGCTGTTTGTTTCTCCTCCACCACCCATTTTCTCCATGAGAGCAGAAATGACCTAAATCCAGAACACATTTTTTTTCTTTCATGTCTTATTAGAAAACAGCCTGACTGCTATTTTACTTTGTAAACCTTTCCAGACCCAATCCTGCAGGTTCTTCCTGGGTGTCACTCTCATTGAGATTCATGGGAATTCCAAGGATGAAGCCTGGAACAATGGGACCTTTTTCAGAACAAAAACCATTGTAGGATAGCTGCTGTAGGCGGGGAGCAAAGTAAATTATGCCCTGAAAATGAATGGGAATAACAGACAGGACTGGAGCAGTCTCATGGACCTCATTTGTGGCTCTCTCTAGAATGGGCCAAGCCAAATTTTTGGTTCCAAACATACTTGAACTTCTAAGAAAATGTGGATCTGGCTCTAACCTTTCTTTGGGGCCCAAGCGTAGCTAAAAACTCAAAAACAGCATTGTAATTGAATAATGTAATTTATAAAAATACCATCTACCCATAAACATTATGGTCCCAATCCCAATGCCACTCAACTCTATGGGAATCGTTCCATTCTTTATAGTGGGCTTTGGATCAGGCCCTATATACTGCTGCTAAGGGCACTATAGTCAGTAGTCCAGTTTGCAGCTGATTAATCCAGGCCTGGAGTTAAGGAACTCCTGTATATTGACACTATAGCACAGGCTTTATTAATCAGGAGCTAGAGAGAACTGTAGAGTTTGTCTGGATCCAACATGCCGACTAAAGATTCCACTATTTATACTTAACAGTGGACCACCATGGACCCTAGAATAAGTATTAAGATTGAGTAAAACCACTGACCCTGTTGTTGCCATCTGGACTCACAAGGGGTTGAGAACCTATGCCTTTTAGCAAGAAAGGGAGTGCAACTGCTCAGATTATGTAAAGGACAAACAATAGCTCAGCACATACCACTCTTATCAGAGTTAACTATAGCCAATGCTTGGTAGCAAGTTCTCTCTTGGAATCCAGCAGGTTACATTTTCCAGTTTAACCTAGATCAGTTGCAAAAATAAAATGAAATCCCCTTATAGGGAGGAACATCTGAAGAAGCCCATTATGTCTTAGGCTAATAGCATCCCAGGTGGCAGGAATCTACAATGCTATGTAAGGAATCAAGGTTCTGCTGCCTCACCCTGCTAGCAGGAATTAAGCCCCTGTTCATAAGACCTTCATGGCCTCTTCAGAACAGCTTACAGAGTTTATCATGGGGAAGTTTAACCATTAACAGCCAGTGGAAAGAACAGAATTTTCTTTGTGCTTGTTTAACTCTCACTGATACCATACCAGGTGAAAAGCAAACGTGCAATGAGAAACAGAGTGAGAAATGTGAGTCTTTGAACCACATCCCTCTCCCTTCAGTGGCTGAAAAGCAACACTGGATGACATCCTGTGGTGGGCAGTGGCAGCGCAGCTGTTCCTAGGTTGCCTGAAATCAGCCTCCCCCTTTGCAGTGACGGAGGCAGGTTCTCTGCAGTAAGAGCATGCTCAGCTGATAACAGCAGTTGGTGGTAGGTGATGGAGCTCAATGCAAGCAATGAGTCACATCAGAATTCTAGAAATGTCACCTGTGCTGTAAACAGGAGACATCCCAACCTTCCTCTATCATGGGGCTTTTCTGGAGATCATCCTTTTGTGTCATGCAGCTGACACACTCATCCTGCATTTCAAGCAATTCTCCTTTGGGAGCTTGACCCAAACCCCCTGAGGCTTGTGTGAAAGAGCACAGTGAATAAAAGTAATTTTAAAAAAAACCTGGGAGAGATTCTCTTCCCTACAGTAGTCCCTCTATGAAATAGCAGCAGGGTGTAACAGCCAAATCAGCCTCCACCCCAAAGAATTGGGAGTGGGGGATATTTTGGTACAGACACAAGACCACTATAACTATCTCTGCAAGCCCTGCTACATGGGATGTAGTTTATAAAGGACAGCACACTGTGGACTCTGCCACAGCCACTTCTTAAAAGACTATAAAACAAATTGAACAGCGCCTACTGCAGACTGAACCTCTCTAATCTGGTAATGCTTTCATCTAGAAACATCCATAATCTGGCATCATTTTAGCTAGCAGGGTGACCATTTATCAGGAGTGTGGTCAACTTTCCCATGGTCCCATAAAGTTTGCTTACATTCACCAGTCCTGGCTCTGTGTTCTTATTTAGCAGTAGTTTACATCTAAATCTATTCTGAGAGTCCAGTAAGCAGTGAAAGGGCTGACAATGTGCTAGACAACATTGACATTCTATAGTCTGGCAAATTCTATCAGCACTGGTCACTTCCTGAGGGTGCAGGATGAGAGAGGTTCAACATGTACTCTACTATATATTAGATAAAGGCTGCTCAGAACCTCCTGCAGGTGCAGTATGGACTATCAACTAGTTGGTTTTGTTCTTCCTTAATTTTTTTTTAATCTTAGGAAAATCAAGTCTTGATTTTTTCCTCTTTGGCTATGTCTGCACTAGAGTTTTGTAAATAAAATTTGTAGGATGAAATTGTTCAGATACTACAGTTATAGGAGCCATATAAATTAGACAGGTCAAATGTACTCATGCCATTGGGATGGAATATGCATCAGTATTTTCTGTGAACTGTTTGCTTGTGCAGCCAGCTGCTCGGGAGAAGCTCAGATGCCACCCAGCTGATTAGCAGAGTGCCCCCAGCTAGATTTTTTTTATTCTACTGGTGGTGCACATTTGCACATCAATATTTATTCTGCACATGGATGGAAATAATCTGCACACGGATGGAAAAGATTAGAGGGAACAGTGATACTCAGTCCAACTATATAGATGTGTATGGAGTTATGTCGACAGAAACAGTCAACAAAAAGCTGCGTAGATGCTCTGGGGGGCCCTTTTGTTCATAGGGCAGATCAAAAGATCGATTTGCTTTCATGCATAGATGTGCTCTGTAGACAGAACTTTTGTCAGAACATCTCTTCCAACAGTAACTTCTGTAGACAGATGCTCCTAGTGTAGATGTAGCCTGTGTATGTTTCAGATTCTACAGCACCAGAATCCAGCAAAGAACAGAATGCTGAAAGGATCAAAAGCAGAATTCTCAAACTGACTTGAAATACTTCTGTGCCGTTTGGCTTGAATTTGAGTCTTTTTCTCTCTGTTTGTCTAGAGCACATTAAGTTACATTTTATAATATCTAAAGTAAAATAAATGAATACTGGAGACCTGTGAGGGAATTAAAGGGAACAGTGGAGACTTATGAACATTGAGCCTAACAGTATACTAGATGCATGTTGGCTTCTTGATAGAAAATCCTTATTTTGCAATCATATCGTTCTGTCTGTATACATACTTATATGTGTCCTATTTTGCATAGTATTTGTCAGCCAGCTATTAAAAACCATGTTGCCAGCATCAGTTAACTAATTCTCATACCACATGGGTGATGAGAGTATTAATTGCCCCATTTTGTAGGTGAGGAAACTTAGATATGTAGAAATCAAGTGATGTATCTGGGATCACAAACTGACAACAAAACTAGAAAGCCTAATCTTTCAGTTTCAATCCCATGCTTTAGCTATGTTTTAAGAACACTTGTGCTGCAACATTTCTTCTGCAACTAGATCAATAATGGTGTATTACTACAAAGTGAATCTTACCTCACTGATACCTGGGCTTCTGCTCTCACCAGACAGAACAAAGAAACAGTGTTGATAACCCTTATGTCAAATATTCAACAATTTTCTAGACATGGAACCTGATATGGCACTATGTGAAAGTAACTAACAAGTTACACCAATAGTCAGTTACACAGACCACTTTCTGAAACCCATTTACCCAATGATGTGCACATGAAATTAATTCCATTAATTAACAGAATTAACAGTTGCTAACAATAGACCCTTAGTATCCTTCTAGTCTTAAAAATCTACAAATCTATATGCTTCTGAAGAAAAAAAATAGCATAAACACAGTCTACAGGAGTGATAAGCCAAAAATATTTCATGAAAAGCTTCTTTCTTTGTTTGATAATTAATGTAATGGCCAGTATTTAATTTTGAAGTGAGTTCTAGCATAAAGTAACAAGCATTTAGTAACAAGCATTTAGTAAGGTTGCCTGGAAGGAAAACAGCGGTAGAATTTGTATAATTCAGTATGAGAAGTGACTCCATATATAGGGAGGTATAGCTCTCCTAATCTCATAGGTTGCTATGTTAATAGACACCCCTGAAGTGCATTCATAGCACAACTGCTTTGTATCAGTAGTACTTGTTGGCTGTGTCTACACGTGCACGCTACTTCGAAGTAGCGGCAGTAACTTCGAAATAGCGCCCGTCACGTCTACACGTGTTGGGCGCTATTTCGAAGTTGAAATCGACGTTAGGCGGCGAGACGTCGAAGTCGCTAACCCCATGAGCGGATGGGAATAGCGCCCTACTTCGACGTTCAACATCGAAGTAGGGACGTGTAGACGATCCGCGTCCCGCAACATCGAAATAGAGGGGTCCTCCATGGCGGCCATCAGCTGGGGGGTTGAGAGATACTCTCTCTCCAGCCCTTGCGGGGCTCTGTGGTCACCGTGGGCAGCAGCCCTTAGCCCAGGGCTTCTGGCTGCTTCTGCGGCAGCTGGGGATCTATGCTGCAGGCACAGGGTCTGCAACCAGTTGTCAGCTCTGTGTATCTTGTGTTGTTTAGTGCAACTGTGTCTGGGAGGGGCCCTTTAAGGGAGCGGCTGGCTGTTGAGTCCGCCCTGTGACCCTGTCTGCAGCTGTGCCTGGCATCCCTATTTCGATGTGTGCTACTTTGACGTGTAGACGTTCCCTCGCTGCGCCTATTTCGATGTTGGGCTGAGCAACGTCGAAGTTGAACATCGACGTTGCCGGCCCTGGAGGACGTGTAGACGTTATTCATCGAAATAAACTATTTCGAAGTTGGGTGCACGTGTAGACGTAGCCGTTGTGTCTACAGTTCCATTATAAATCTTTACTTCCAAAGAAAAGCAATTTAGTTATTTACATGTAGAAAAGTGCATTTGCTCCTTAATGGTTTTTAATATGGACAATGTGTTTTCAATTTCCCTCCTGCTTCAGATCTCTGGAAAACTTTCAAACTAAAAGATTTCTTTGCAGAAACAAAGATAACTCTGTACTTTTCTGCCAAATGCTGATGTGTATGTTTGGAGTAAACAGAAGTTTCCTTTTATGTAAAACAGTGTCCTCCTCTTGCCTAAACTGATACTTTATAGCACTGTGAGTCCCAAATCTTAGCAATTAGCAATAATGGGAAGCAACATCTATGTGACAATTAGTTGGGAGTTTGCTCTCTTTAAAAAAACAATGTTGTCACGTTACATGATTTATTCAGATGGGTAATGCCACCTAGAAATCTATTGTAACACAGAAATTGCTGTTTTAAGAAAGCTTGGCTAACAATCTCTATAACAAAAGAAGCACACTGATATATTTGGAAGCTACAGACTAACATAGCTACTTCTCTGATATTTGGCATTGACATTTTTCCTTGGGGGCACAACAAACAGAAAATAAAGGGGCTTTAAAACCTCCCTTCAAAAATAATATTTTCCAATATATCATGCATTTCCTTAGCTATCATAATATTTTGCTCTCCTTAGAGTTCTTTACAGTTAACTTTGAAAGCCACACAACAGCCTCCCGAGGGGACTAATTATCTATATTTTACAGCTGGTAAAAGGGAAAACTGAACAACAAAAAAGTCAAGTGACTTGCTCAAGTCCAATAGCCAGCACACTGCAGTCAGGTTCAGAAGTCTGGAGTCCCTGCTCTAACCCCTGAGATACATTATGTGTGTTACCCAGAAAAGCTCATGAATTTGTTAGTCTCTAAGGTGCTACAGGACTGCTTGTATGTTACAGGATTAGCGATATCCCTACTTTTCCGATGAAAATAGTCCCTAATCTGTTATTATCCATGGACAGAAGAACCTCCGCAAAATCAGCAGAAACCTACAGTAACCCCTTCTGAACTCCTACCAAACACACGTGTTTGTCCTGAGCAGTCCCTCGGACTGTCTATATGCAAGAGTAACTACAGTTTTATACTCGCGACCTGCAAAAGCAGCTACCATGGATTTTTCTCCACTTGTAGCCGATTCAACTTCAGAGTCAGGCACCATCTCCTTAATTGCAACTAAACTGACCCTCGCGCGGCTTATTTGCTTGTATTAGCTTACAAACCCTAATACCCCAACCACCCAGCTTCCTGCAATTGCAACCGGCCAGTCTGCTAGCCTAGACCACCCTCCCTGACCGGCTAGAACCGCGCACCAAAGTGACGCCCCACTTCCTTCCTTTATGATGTAGCCGGTTGCCGGGCAACAGGAGAGGCGGTTTCCTTGACAACATAAACAAGAGCGGAGAAGAATCGAAGTCGCGGCGCTAACCAGTGTCTGCAAGGTTCTGTGCCACTCTTCCAGGTGCATGGCTGTGCCGGCTGCAAGTGACCCAGGCTTCTATCGGAGAGGCGAGGGGTCTCCTTTGGGTGCGAAGCCAAAGAAGGGAGGTATAATTTTCATTGCGTTTTTCACTCCTAGGCTTTTGACAGCAAATTCAGCTTTTCACTGAGACAGAAAGTTGGAGGAATTCGGATGTTTGACTAGGCAATTCCATGCACTGATGATTTACTTACCGGGGGTGGGGTGCGGTGGGGTGGGGGGAGTGTGTATGCATGGGTAGGTGTTGGAAGGTAGGGAAACTAGTTTACCTGCAGCTGGCTCAAGACTTGAGCCCCTTCAGGGCTTTGGGAACTTGGAATCCAACCTAAATTTGATCTTATTAATTCTATTTTAGACGGACTGTACATCTTCCATTCAGCATTTTTTCTGCACAGCACCCCCAGCCTCCCTGCTCTAACTCAATGCCCTTCTTCTTCCACTCCCCCAGAGCCAGAGCCCCAGACCACCCTCCCCCAGCTGAAACTCAGTGCCAGCAACTCACCAGAGCCACTGTCACCACCTCTGCTGCTGCCCTGTGCTTCTCCCACCAAGCAGTGGGGTGCACGCATAGAGGGGTGGATGGCATTCCCGGCATGCGGCTCTGCGGAGCCACATTTAATGGCTCAAAGAGCCACATGCAGTTCGAGAACCACAGGTTGGCCACCCCTGCGCAAGCCACTAGCCACATGAGGCTATTTTGGCTGATTGAGTGTGGCTAATTGACTTGAGCAATAAATATATTTTCACAATAATGTGCTTAGTTTACTATAGCAGGTTTCAGAACTGGTTGGGCACCACAGCCTTAAAATGTGACATGTCAATTGTGAAAGCTACACCAAACATTTTAATACAATTTTTTTCATTCTGTGCCTTAATCTGTTAGCACTTATGTAACATTTTACATTATTTTCAAAGTGCTGTGCAAACCATAATCAATAGTAAGATTTATTTTAAAAATTTATATGGGCACTTTAGGAACAGGGCTAAACAAGGACCCTTACTATTTGGTAAATATTGTTGCCCTTTTTTGACCTAAGCAGCCAGTGGAAGTTTGTAACCCTGGCGATGTTCCAGTTGGGATTAGAAATTGGTGATAGGCATTTCTTTGTTGCAGTGTTGTTTATTTACAAAGTTTTCCTGTCTCTCTGAATGCGGAGGGAATCAAACTGTAGGAAACTGCCTCTTCTCACAGCACAAGACTGTTCTTTTCAGCCTGCATCCATGAACTAAAGTTCTTCCAGGATCAGATACCGCACTTTCAGCTGCTCCTTCTGTCCGTCTCTGTGTTCTGCCCCATCTCAGATATATGGTCACAGTACTCCCCTTGTCCAAGTTGTTAGTTTCTGGACAGATTCTGTTAGCTATTGTTTTAGTTATGGGCCGTGAAGTGCCTCCCACAAATACGTCAGGTGAAGGGTGCATTCACACCATTCTCAAATAGGCTTATGCTCCAACCTCTCAGAAGTATTTATCTGTGTCACGCTATGTTATGAAGCACCTTTTATCTCAAAGAATGTCACAGGTAAATTGTTACTGCATACATATAAAATCCTGCAAGATGCTGAGAGAATTAAAAATGCTTAGCACAGACATCCCATAGTAGCAGAGCTCCACATTATAGATACCCAGGTGCACATTGAGGGGGTTGCATTTCTAGATGTTTGCTGTGTTTACCCAGTTGCCATGCATGGCCCCAGTGTTTCTTACAGTGTACACAGTATACAGGAGGTGGATTACACAGTCTCCTCACCCAAACTGGGGTCTGTTTAGGGTTCACAAAATAAACAGGGTTAAGCCAAAACAAAAAAGCAGTCAAGTAACACTTTAAAGACTAACAAAATAATTTATTAGGTGAGCTTTCATGGGACAGCCCCACTTCTTCAGACCATAGCCATAGCAGAACAGACTCAATATTTAAGGCGCAGAGAACCAGGTTAAGGTTAAGCCAATATCAGAACCTGATATAGGCACCCTACAGAAAAATGAGATGCTGCACGAAGTGTAATTTTGTAGAGAACTTTCTTCTTTCTAAGCTGGTGCTAACCCACTGACCCGCATGCTTTGGATCTGATGCAGAAGAAGAACAAAAGCCAGTTCAGCGAGGTAGGAAGCACCTTTAAAGAAGTCTGAGGTTGGAAATAGGCAAGATTGGAAAGAGGAGGAAGAGAATACTCTTTTTATGGCGGGAGTTGAAAGGGAGGTTGCTCTAAGTGTAAATGGCGGTGCAAATGAATCTACTTAAAATATAGCCATAAAGCTAGTGCAAATGGCAGGCAGTATTTTCTCCTCTCCTTTACACCAGTGCACATTTGGAATAATCCTATGACTCCAGTGGAATTACACCAGTGCAACTGATATCCCATCCGAACTTGTCCTAAAGAGTCCCATTGTGCATGAGGGAAGTGTGGCACCTGTGTCTGTTGATTGTGGGTTAATAAACAACAATTGTCCTTCTCTCTGTACATTGCAAATAATTATATTGTTATAATTATGCTTTTCTCCTAGCTTCTATAGCAGAGAATATAAAACTCCACCAACTGCCCACCTAAAGATTTCCGTAGAATTAATCAGAACGGAATTTGTCCAGCATGTCTGTGCTGTCTCAGACATATTTGACTGTGTCCCAGGAATCGTGCAGCTCGGAGGCTATTTCCAGTAAGAATTTAATTAGTAGCTTGTTTGCAAAGCAGAAAACTAATGATGAAATATGGCTATTGGCTGAAACACACAGAGGTGTGGTATGTGACATAGGTGGGAATTTTCCTGTCTTTCAGGAAAGACAGAGGCCTTAAGGCTTGTTATTAACAAACCACTATGTTTTATTTTGTCCCTCCTTAAGTATGTACTTAAGGTGATGTCTATACTGCAGAATTATGTCACCCTAACTCACATCAGCATACAGCTACCACAGTTAATAAGTCACTTGGAGGTATTCCCACTTGACTCCATGGGTTGGCAGGGCACGTTAGCACCTAGAGTGTTTGCTTAGATTGTATTGTTACTGTGAGGGATTGTGGGATAGCAACTGAAAGTAAGAGTTGTTGTAAGCACCAAAGCACATTGACATCTCCATGAATCTAATTGTATGAATCATGTCTCCACACTGCTTGGAAAGGTGCTATTACTAAATCAATGTGGTGCAGCACTTATCTTATCAGGAGAAACTTTCACAGTTAGGTCGACACAAGGCAGCGAAGGTCAACTGTGTAGTGTAGACCAAACATCAGACCCTGTTTTTGGTGTGTAACCCACACATACTGAATGTGACTCTGGCTCTCTCTTGTGGCTGGACAACACAGAAGATTGAGTTTTTTATGGGTGCTGGCTAAGACAGCTGAGTTTTCTAGTTTAAGCAATAGCATCTTAAGCTTTTAGATCAAGAGGCCTTGGCGTTCAGTTACTGCTATCAAGGACTCACCCACTGGCATCATGCTCCTCCATTTTTTCATTGTAAGAAGTCTGCCCAACCCCCTGCTGGAAGTGGACTGTGAGGGCTTTGAAACAGAGGCCACTTCAGAGAGAGCTACTTTTTGTTTCCTTTCTTATGTAGACTTGACATTTGTTCTTTCTTTGCTTTATTCTTTAATCTAAAATGAAACTAATCTAGAGTTCAACAGAGTGTTTTCTCTTTGGATGCAGGAAATCAACCCATGCAACTTCCCTATTAAGCATTCTGGTGTGGTCCAAAAGGCATTTCTTATCCTATGTAGTAATGTAATTGGAATCATTATCATGGGGCTTAAAAGAATTGTATACCAAATTCTATTCTCAATTACTCATGTAAATCCAAAGTAACTGCACTGTTGGAGCTGAAGCAAAATTTGGCCCAGAGGTCTTTAAAGTCTATAGAAACACTCCTATTGACTCAAATGGGGTTCAAATCAGGCCCTATATGTGTACATATTACCACATTACCAAAAGGAATCCCCGATTATAGATGGCTCCTTAAGACAGGCAAATATAGTGCCCTCCCTCCATCCAAATACCTGGATGGTAATTTTCTTAAATGCTAGTGGAAGGAGTTAGTGGTTGAGTTTTGTCATCAGTCTTCATTCACATCTCAAAGGCACCACAAGATTCGGTATGAGGGGTGAGAAAACGTCCCTCTCTGATCAGAAAGTGGGCTTGATTTCACAGCAGAGTTTTGTGAGAATTTCCCTTTGGAAAGGCCCCACTGTCAACATTTGACAAACATGCTCTACTCAAGCAGCCTGCAAAAAAGAGCAGGCCTGGGCAGAAGGTGAAGCCCCAGATGGAGAAGGCAAGATCCAGCCCCACCCCTTCTGCTTGAAGCCCCACCCCTTCGCCAACCTCCCCACACACACCCCAAGGAGCCAACCCCCAAACCTGAACATCCCCAGGTCCCTTAGCATCCCCTCTGCCAGTGGATGGCATGACCCCACACTTCCCAGCCAGTCAGAACCACGCTGCCATGCTGAGGCTACTGCCCTCCCAGATGGCCGGAAAGTATAGGCAGCTTTGGGAATGCAGTGCCTTTCCTTGCTTGCACTACCTGCCACCCATTGTACTACTGCATCTTTCAATGAGAAATTAAACAACAGCAAAATCCACCTTTCTGATATATGCAAAGGCAAGGCAAGACTTGGGATTACATCCATGGATTCAAGTGCTGCCCTTTTATTGCCAGTATAGTTTATTACTATTGCTGCATTGATTTTTATTGAACCAGGAGCTAGGACATTATCTCAGCAAATGGGGCTGTCTTCTGGAGTTCCCTCTGCCAAATCTGGAGGAGAAATAAAGTCTGAGCCTGCAGGTAAGGTCCTAGTACACGTTCAGCTTTTAATTGAGACAAATCTACAGGTGTTTACTCAGGTTGCTGTGAAACCTTTAGTCTGACAGGTTCTAATGTCTTCACTGGGAGCTTAAGCTGAATAAAATGATGAGTAAGAGCTTCAGGATTTGGCCCGATGGAACTGGGTGAGAGAGTGAGGTGTGTATAGGTGATAAGTAAAGTCTCTGCCAAGACAGTCTGCCTAAAAGATCAACTTCCCCAAATGTCCTAATTCCCAAAACTAGACCAAATAAGGCCCCTTAATAGTGAACTCTGATACAGTGAAATTCCTTTAATGTGATCAAATCCTGAGGCCCTTATTCAGGGCAAAACGTCTGCTGTAAATAAGCAGTAAGGACAGAAAAACCTCAGGACAAAACACAGTATTTGGCCCCCTGTGAATTTACCATTTCAGAAAAAGTTTACTCTTAAAATGCCTGTCATCACTAGCAAGAGTACCAAGTTAAACACTAAGACTATGGATACATTATGGTTTTTAAATCTGAGACACAGATATATCCCAAAATAACAACTCTGCAAATTGCATATGTTATTTTATCAGTTGTAGCTACACTGTAGTCATAACCTAACAGTTTCCCTTTAAAATATGTTGGATAGTGCAGAGGGAATGCCGATTAAAACAGAGTTCTTGCTTTTTTTTTTAAACTCTCCCTTTTCGCTTTCACTACATGAAGGTGCCATTAACCGAGTTCTGTTTCTTCCTGTGTGTGTAGATGATGATGAGTTCCAGATGAGGAAAAACCCTTTTAAAATCCCTTCGGATATTGATGTCTTCTTACTGAGAGACAAGGAAAGAGAAAGGGCTAAAGCGGTATGTACAAGAACTAAGGCAAGACATAAAACGTTTGCAGCAAAGTCAAAAGGGGATAGCAGCCTTGACAAAATGTATTAAGTGAAAGAATGTTAAAGGCCAAATCGTCAGCTAGTGTAAAATTGAGTAGTCCTTTGGAAGTCTGTTGAAGTCAATGGAGCCAGGTGGATTAAGGGCAGCTGAGAATCCAGGCAGGTGTCTGAAGATTATTTTTATGACACTCTTGCTTCTTTTCCTCTAAATATGGGTGGATTTGCCATTCCTATAGGAGGCTGCTGAGGCTACAGGAATTTCTTACTTCTGTAATACCCTTAGAATCATAGAATACTAGATTGGAAGGGACCTTGAGTGCTGTCTAGATCATCCCCGATAGATGTCTGTCTAACCTGCTCTTAAATATCTCCAGTGATGGAGATTCCACAACCTCCCTTGGCAATTTATTCCAGTGTTTAACCACGCTGACAGGGAGTTTTTCCTGATGTCCAATCTAAACCGTCCTTGCTGCAGGTTAAGCCCATTGCTACTTCTACTATCCTCAGAGGCCAAGGAGAACAATTTTAATGTCTCCTCCTTGTAACCCTCTTTTAGGTACTTAAAAACCACTATCACGTCCCCTCTAAGTCTTCACTTTTCTAAGCTAAACAAACCCAGTTCTTTCAGTCTTCCCTCATAGCTCATGTTCTCTAGACCTTTAATCATTCTCATTGCTCTTCTCTGGACCTTCCCCAATTTCTCCACATCTTTCTTGAAATGTGGTGTCCAGAACTGGAACAATACTCCAATTGAGGCCTAATGAGCACTAAGTAGAGTGGAAGAATAACTTCCCACGTCTTGCTCTCAACACTCCTGTTAATGCTTTCAAGAATCATGTTTGGTTTTTTTGCAACAGCATCACACTGTTGACTCATATTTAGCTTGTGGCCCACTATGACCCCTAAATCCCTTTCTGCTCCTTCCTAGTCGCTTCCCATTTTGTATGTATTAAGCTGATTGTGCCTTCCTAAGTGGAGTATTTTGCATTTGTCTTAATTAAACTTCATGCTGTTTACCTCAGACCATTTCTCCAGTTCGTCCACATCATTTTGAATTATGACCCAATGCTCCAGAGCAGTTGCAACCTCTCCCAGCTTGGTATCATCCACAAACATAATAAGCATACTCTTTATGCCACTATCTAAATCATTGATGACAATATTAAATAGAACCAGTCCCAAAACAGACCCCCGCAGAACCCCACTTGTTATGCCCCTCCAGCATGACTATGAACCATTAATAACTACTCTCTGAGAATGGTTATCCAGTTATTTATGCACCCACATTATAGTCGCCCCATCTACGTTGTGTTGGCCCAGTTTACTGATACGAAGATCATGCGAGACCGCATCAAATCCCTTGCTAAAGTCTAGGTATACCGTATCACTGCTTCCCCCTAATCTGCAAGACTAGATTTCACAGATCTCCTGTTTTGCAGTTAATCCAGCTCATCCCTTGTTTTGGTAATGCTGGCTTGTGCCGGACCACAGGCTAAAAGAATGCTAACGCTGGCAGATTGATTTGGGGCTCCAGGCTTCTGCCCATAAGAGGAGGGGAATTGGAACCCTGAGAGCAAGAACAGTGGGCCTGGAAGTTGGGAAGAGCTGGCTTTGGAGTATGCTTCTTTCTTCCCCACAGCCCTGCGAGGGAGTGGATGCCCACAAGGCTTCAGATGCCTGAATGGGGAAGGTCACAAGGATGCCCATGGCAATACAACTTTCATAGGGTCTGTGTCTTCAAAAGGCTGCAGGAGGCTGGCAGCACTGTGGAAGCAAGAGGCCTCTGTGGCTGTGACTTACATTTTGAGAGGTTCCCCAGGATCAGCCTCTTCTACTGAGTAGAGGGATAAACGCCAGCCCTATAATAGGAGAATGAATAGGAGACTCTACAAGTTCTCATTCTCCCCTTAGGAGTAATCCACAAAGCGTAAACCTCTTCAAGTAAACTTCTCTTGTGCTTTTTTGTGCTTTGTGATCTATTTTTTAAGGCTGTCAAGAGATAAAAAAATTAATTGTGATTAATCGCACTGTTAATAATAGAATTCCAGGGCACTCAATATGTCTATTTAAAATCTAGCAGGGGAGGAGATGCCAGCAGTGTGCATACTGCTGGGTATAAACTTTGAGGAATTAGATGAACTGTTTTCATTGCTTCAGAACAGTATCACCAGGGGTATGTCTACATAGCAGACTTATTTTTAAATAAGCTCTTCAGGAATAGCTAATTTCAAAATAACAGTGCTACGCACAGAAATACATTTTGAAATAGCACTTAGCTATTTCGAAATACAGTGTCTACACATATAGGCTGTGGCCACACTTGGCCAAAACTTCGAAATGGCCATACTAATCGCCAAATCGAAGAATACTAATGAGGCGCTGAATTGAATATTCAGCACCTCATTACCATTTGCACGCTGCCAGCTGCGGCGCTTCAAAAGTGCTGCTTTCGAATGCCCACGGCTCGGCGCGGCTACTCAGGGGTCCTTTTCGAAAGGACCCTGCACATTTTGAAATCCCCTTACTCCCCTCAACTGAGAGGAATAAGGGGACTTTGAAACGTGCAGGTTCCTTTCAAAAGGACCCCAGGTAGCCGCGCCGAGCCATGTGCATTCGAAAGCAGCGTTTTTGAAGTGCCACAGCCGGCAGCGTGTGAATGCTAATGAGGTGCTGAATATTCACTTCAGTGCCTCATTAGTATTCTTCAATTTGGCCATTAACATGGCCTTTTCAAAGTTTTGGCCAAGTGTGGCCACAGCCATAGAGCCTATTTTGAAACAGAGCCACTGGAAGCACTATGGCTTATTTTGAAACTGGCACTATTCCATCTTAATAGCACCTATTTCGTAACAGCTATTTTGAAATAGGCTCTATTCCTCATAGGGGCTACGTCTACGCTTAGAAAAAGCTTCGAAATGGCCATGCTAATGGCCAAATTGAAGAACACTAATGAGGTGCTGAAATGAATATTCAGCACCTCATTAGCATGCTGGCAGCCACAGTGCTTCAAAAGTGCCACATTTCGCTTGCGTGCGTCTCATCTACATGAGGGTTCTTTTTGAAAGGACCCTGCAAACATCGACATTCCCTTTTTCCTATCAGCTGATTAGCAGGGCCATTTTGAAGTTTTTTTCTAAGTTTAGACATGGCCAGAATGAGGTTTACCAATTTCAAAATGAGGCAATCGCTATTTCAAAATTGCGGTTGCATTGGGTAGATGATAGGTTAGTTATTTCAAAATAGACATACCCTAGAAGAAATAGGATGAAATTGAGCAAATTTAAACGTGGGCTAAATATCAGAAAATCTTCCTAATGTGGGGTGTGGGGGAGTCAGTTAATTTGTGAAGTAATCTCGAGTCATTTGAAGAGTGTACTTGATTAGAAGAATTTCTCTACGTAACTGAAGTGTCCTCCTAGGAACGAGAGCAAAAGAAGGCACTCAAAGTCCATGAGAAGATGACTTATTCCACTCTGATGAATGCCAAGCAGTCAGTGTTCAAGAAGGAGTTCCAGAAGGAGGAAGAAGCAGAGGACAGAGACCTGGCAGCAGAAGCAAAGCACCTGAAAGCTTTCCAAGACAGTATCTCTTGGAAGATATCGGTTACCAAAGGTAGGGAACTTGTTGGCCTTAACATCCCATCAGGCTCTGTGAGGAACCGTAACAAAGAAGTACAAAAGGGTTGAGAGTTGCAGGTATTCTTGGTCTCCTCAGAAGCAACTTGTAGATAATTGAGCTGAGTTTCCCTAGCGTGCCAGCACCAGTCATCTGTCACATTTTGCCAATATTCACGCGTCCAGTCTCTATCGCATGGATATACATCAGAGCTTATATATGGCACACCAAGAAATTTATTACAATGCAGTGGACCAGTTCTAACCCTGTGCAAAATGTTGTTAGCCTTGGTGTTATGTGGGGTGTGAGTTATCACAGATTTTGGTCTGGGACACCCAAGGCTCTTGGTTGCACTGGGAATATGGAGAGTTTTCCATTCCAACATGATACAGTGAGGGTTTTTTGCTACAATTCAGACCAATCTTAGAAGTCAATAAGACTACGTTTACTCTGCAGATACCTTCATATCCCAAAATAGCTACTCCGGGTCTATTTTTGAAATACTGGGCATGCTATTTCAGCATCCCTCTACATCTTGTTGTAGGAGGAGTAAGGAATACCTTGACATAGTGCAGTATTTCAACAGTTGGTACTGTGTAGACAGTGTCAAATCCCGAAATATCCTATTTCAAAATTAACTCGAACTAGGATACGCAATTTGTGTTGCTCAAATTCTGTATTTTATTTCAAGCTAAGGGCACAGTGTAAAGTAGCCTTGGAGTTTTGCTATCAGTGTGATAAGACCTATATATGACCTTTCTGGTGGCCTGACTACTCATTCTGTTACGGCAGTTTCAGTAAAATTAGTATAAAGCTAGAGTAATGGATTGGTGAATCAGTCGAGAAACTCCACCTCCACAGCCCTAGTACTTCTGTGCTGCTAAAATACCCCCAGCCAGTAAAATTCTCTTTTGCTCTTTTGTGCTTTGCAATCCATTTTTTTGAGCTGTCAAGAGATAAAAATGGATTGTGATGAATCACACTGCTAAACAATAATAAAATACCATTTATTTAAATATTGTGGATGTTTTCTACCTTCTCAAATATTCTTATTTCAGTTACAATAGGAACTCCAACATAGAAGGGCTCCCTTTATTCTGATTACAAATATTTGCACTGTACAAAGCAAAAGAAATAGTGGTTTTCAATCCCCCATTACAAGTGCCATCATGCAGTCTCTTCGTCATGGAAGCTGACCTTACAAATGTAGAATTATGTGCAAAAAATAGCTTCATTCAAACATTTTTAAAATGTAAAATGTTATAGCTAACAAGTCCACCTAGTCATAGGCACCAACTTCTCCAGCTAGAGCGTTTGTTCCCCTGTTCTGCACCAGGCCCTGCCCTGACACTCTCTCTTCTCTCAAGATCCTGCCCTGCCTTTTCCTGCCGAAGCCCCGCCCCACCCCACCTCCACTTTGTCTCTTTCCCTAAATCTCTGCCCCCGCTGCACAAAACAGACATAAAAACACTCCTGATCCACAAACCAGTCAGCCAACATTTTAATGGAGTGGGCCATTCTGTTAATGACTTAAAAGTCTGCATCTTACTGAAGAGTAATTTTCACAACCGTCTTGAAAGAGAGGCTGCTGAACTCTCTTTTATATTCAAATTTGACACATTAACATGTGGTTTGAACTGGGATGCGAATTTTCTGGGTCATTATAGGGGCTCTTTTGCATACTTGGCTTAAACTAATTCTTGGCTCCCCCCGCCACCCCTCTACTCTCTGCTCACCTTGATAATTTTTTTTCTGATTTGTCAACCTTGATTACTATTTTTGGTTCTCTGTGCCTTAAATATTGAGTCTGTTCTGGTCTGGCTATGGTCTGAAGAAGTGGGTCTGTCCCACAAAAGCTCACCTAATAAATTATTTTGTTAGTCGTTAAGGTGCTACGTTACTGCTTTTTTGTTTTAATTTTTCCCTGTAGTTGGTGCCTGTGCCCTCAGTTCCAATTCTCGTCCACTCAAACAAACAAGTTTATTTACATTTGCAGAAATAATCCTGCCTGGCTCTTGATTAGTGTCACCTGATAGTGGAAACAGGTGTTTGCATGGCACTGTTGTAGCTGGAATTGCAAAGGATTTACATGCTAGATGTGCTAAAGATTTGTACATCCCTTTGCACTTCAACCAGCATTCCGGGGGACATGGGTCCACGCTGCTAATGGGTCCTGCTCAATAGCGATCCAAAGCAGCGAGGACCAAACCATGTTCGTTTTTATCATCTGAGTCAGGTGCCTTTGTTGGTTGAGGTCCTGTAGTTACTGCATCAGAGTGTTGCTCTTTTAAGACTTCTGAAGGCGTGTTCCCCAGAGTTTTGGAAGGCACTTCAGCTTCTTAAACCTTGGGTTAGATGCTGTACTTGGCTTTAGAAATCTCACATTGGTACTTTCTCTGTGTTTTGGTGAATATGCAGTGAAAAAGTGTTCTGAAAATGAACGTGTGCTGGGTCATCACCTGAGATTGCTGTAATATGAAATATGTGGCAGAATGCAGGGAAAACACAGAGCAGGAGACACAATAGGCCTCCAAGGAGTTGAATCACAAATTTAATTAATACATTTGTAATGAGCATCATGAGCTTGGAAGCATGTCCTCTGGGATGGTGGCCAATGCACAAAGGGCATCTAAATGTTTAGAATATCTCGCATGGCAATACATTTCAGTGTCTGCTTTAAAAATGCCATGGGAACACTTGTTCTCACTGTCAGACAATATTGTAAATAAGAATTGGGCAACTTTATCTCCTGTAAATGTAAACAAACTTGTTCAGTGATTGGCTGAACAAGAAGTAGGACTGAATGGACTTGTAAATTCTAAAGTTTTATTTTGTTTAGTTTTTGAGTGCATTTATGTAAAATCTACATTTGTAACTTGTACTTTCATTATAGAGATCACACTATCCTACTTACGATATAAATTGAAAAATACTATTTCTTTTGCTTAATGTTTTTACAGTTAAATATTTGTAATAAGAATAATATAAAGTAAGCACTGTACATTCTGTATTCTGTGTTGTAATTGAAAATTGTAGAAAAACATCCAAAAATACTTAATACATTACAGTTGGTATTCTGTTGTTTAGTAGCACAGTCGAAATTGTGATTAATCAAAATTAATTTTAAATAACAATTAATGTTGAGTTAATTGCATGAATTTCCTAAAACCAAAGCCCCTAATTATTTTTAGCTTTGATACTAATTGCAGTGGATGGGCACAAACCTGTATAACAAACACTGGAAACCACAAATGTTTGGATGTCTGCTCTTTAAAGTAATTATCTGTCTCTCCAAGTTTGAGAAATTATCCTGATTAAACCCTGTGACTCCATCCACTTGCCAGAAGCCTCCTGAGTTTTTTTACCTTTTTTCTAATCAAGAACAAAGTTAATTCATTTTTTGCTACTATTCAACCTCCTGTTTTCCTGCCTCCCAGCCCCACCCCCCAGCAGACAAAGGCTTTGTCTGCACTTGTAAGTTTAAAGTGCAACTGCAGCAATGTGATCACAGCAGCACTGGGAGGAAGCTTTGCCAATGCTGTAGATAAATCACCTCCATGAAGGGAGTAGCTACCAGTGGTGAGAGCCTGTTTACACAGGCGCTTTACAGCACAGTAACTTGCTGCACTCTGTGTGCGTGCGTGTGTTTTCACACCCCTGAGGAAGAAAGTTACATGCAACAAAGTGACTATGTAGACAACTCCAAAGGCACCCAGCGTGAGCTGCCTTGGTTTTGCACCTGCTCATTTAGGCCTCAAATGCAGACACCCATGTCCAGTCCAATAAGGTCGCCAACCCAAGTGCAGTGTTCACATATACGCCGCCATTTGTTTGATCACTGTTTTACCTTGACTGCTTGATCCACCTCCATCTTGCACAACTCAGTCTCATGTTTCAGATCAACAAGTGGAAAAAGAGACCCTCCATGAATACATAGACAAGAAGCGACAGATGTTTCTGCTGCAGGTATTTGGCTATGGTTTATGAATGGGATTGGTGGGGAAACTATTTTGAGCTCCTTCCTGTGTCTTGTTTTATCAGCAGCATGTCTACTGGTTAGAGCAGGTAGATGCTAATCAGGCCCCTTTAGCTGAATTAGGGTTATCTGTGATGAAGTGGGGTGTGTGTGTGTGTGCGCGCGTGTGTGCGCGCGCGTGCGTGCGTGCGTGTGTGCACGCGCGTGTGCGTGAGCAGCTTACATAGGGTATAAAATCACTTCTGTCTGTGACCTAGGCCTGGCCATTTGTAACCTGGGCGACCAGGTAACACCTTTGCTTTCCAGGAATCAGAACAAAGGAGAGGGATGGAGCCTGGCTGGTTTTGAATTAGCAGCCTGAGCAGTTAGGGTAAATTAGTCTGGAGGTGAGAAGAACAAAGGAGACTGAATCCCCAGGACCGGGGTCCCCTCTAGGGGAGCTTCTCCCCCCAGTATGGGTCAGGCAGACCACTTCTGGTTGCTGTACTGAGGGGTCTGTACCACGCTGTATCCCTGTCACCTAAGAAACCTTCTGTTCCACCTGCTGAATGAGAGTCACTCCTGGCTGCGGATGGGGTGCAAGGCTTGGGGACCCTGGAACCCCATTACATTACCATATTTGACCTTTCAAAAAAGAGGACATTCCTCACAAAGCATGTGTCTGTATCAATATCTACCAGTTCACATTGTATTATATATACGATAACACATTAATACAATTTCTACTATATACCCTCTCAGGGGTGTCCTTTTTTTTGTATAGTAACCCTAGCTGAATGTGTTGGCATTGTGGTTAAGGGCCTGGAGAGGGACTCAGGATATCTGGCTGTATCATGTGTATCTTGAACAAGTTACTTAATCTCCCTTTGCCTCAGTTTCTCGTCTGCTAAAGGAGAAGAATACTTCCCTGCTGCACAAGTGAGGATATATTCGTAAATGGTTCTGATTTGCTTGGAAACTGCAGAGATGATGACAGTATAAGTGTGTGAACAGAATGAACCTGATACCCCCTACAACTCCCATCTTATGCGAAAATCAACTGTGTTGTCTAGTGGTTAGAGCAGGAAGGGGGGCGTTATTGGACTCCTGGGATCTGCTTTTAGCCTCATTGCTAACTTGCTTAGTGACTTATTAAGCAGCTCCCATCATCAGCCCGCCCATCTGCATCCGGGGGGTGGAGGGATTCAAAGTGTCATGAGACCCTCAGGGAGAAGGCACAGCTGCAGAGCCAAGGTATGTGCATGGCTGTGGTTAATATGACAATGTTTGCAGCAGCCAGGAAAGAGCCAGGCTATTCCAGAGCCCTAAAGAAACCTTGCAAAGTAAGGAGCTAACACGAGTCACCATGTTGCCCTTTTGGGTTGCTTTCAGTACGCTGTGGCAGTAAAGAGAGAGGAAATCCAGAAGCTGGAAAAGTTAGCAGCCGAAGAGGAAGCAAAACTGGAAAAGGCTGAGCAGTGCCTGGAGAAGGACGCTGCCCTGTTTGACGAGTTCCTGAAGGAGAACGACAGAAACTCTGCTCAGGCGCTGAAAACGTAATGCAAGTGGTGGGGGCAACGTATAGACTCTTTGGTGCAGATGCCTGAACAGGAAGGACCCCACAGCCAGGGTCCCTGCCACACACACTGCTCCCAGTGGTGCCACTGGGAGTTTTGCATGTGGCAAGACTGCAGGTTCATGCCCCTGGTTCTGGGTGCATCTGTTGAGTCCCCGGCCATGGGGTTACACACACACCCTTTGAACCCAGACTTGCCCCTGCAGGGTGCTAAAATTGATGGGCATGCAGACTCACTGCCCAGTCAAGCGACACCATTGGCTCGTGCCAAGTTTAAGTCCAGGGTGGAGGGGAATCCACCATTTTGTGAAGGTAGTTTCCATGGCTGCCCTGCATGTGACTTCCACAGGGATAGGCACTTGCAGCGGGGCGGATGGGAGATTTCTCAGACAGCTACTGACTCTGCCCCTTTGTAGCCAGCAGCACCAGCTGCCTTCATCAATAGGACGACCCATGGATGAGGGCTGTGGTGGAACAAGGCCTACTCTTGGCAGCTTTTATCAGCTAGCGCAAGTCACAATGGCAGCACAGATGTGGCAGCACAGCTGGCTAGCAGCCCAAGTACCAGCCCGCCAGGGTCCCCAGGTGTGTTCTGGTTGATGGATGACGATGTCACATGCTATGAATGAGGCACATCCAGCTTTTTTTGCTTCACAGAGTCATCCTATTAATGATAGGCAACTTCGTTTGTATTTTGCTGCTATGTACCAGGATTCTGTAATTTCCCCTCCAACTCAGCTGAGGAAGTGGCTTTTGCCCACAAAAGCTCACGATCTAATATATTAGTTAGTCTGTAAGGTGCCATAGGACTGTGGGTTGCTTTTAAAGTACAGACTACAATGGCTACCCCTCTGACACTTTAAACAACTACCTTTATTCTCTGTCTTCAGAGCCCAGTAGTTCAATATGATAATTGCTTACATGGATCTACCACAGCATCACTGATAACTGGAAATCCTTAGTTCTAAACCCCTTGTTGTGGATGGGGAGAACTTTTTTTTTCTTAAAATGTTTGCAATTGTGATGGGAAATGGGGGAGGAGGTGAGACTTTCTACCATCTCTCCTCATAGCAAACTTGAACATTGCTTTTGACCTGGAATTCTTTTAACCCCAGTTACTATCTGCCCTAACACCAGAGCTCAGTCCTTGACTCATTGGTGACTTGGTTTGTTCATACTTTCCAGTGAGCTGGGTGAGATGAGTTTGATGTCAGGCCAGTATCAAGAAAGCAGTGTCACAGCAGGGAGGCTGCAGCAGGCTCAGATGATATAAAAAATTTCCTGACACTCCATCTGTTTCCTCTATTCCATAAACAATTCTCACCCACCCACTGCAACTGCTTTTCTAGGAACGTTTGCAATCTTATTTTTGTGCACTCTTCCCCAGGGCTGAAAAAGAAACCAAAGCAAAGATAGAGAAGATCATTGAGATCCGGGAGCTTACTTCACAAATCATGAGCATTCAAAGGTAACGATCACCCAGTGAGCAGTGACACGGAATAGCTTGCACCTTTAGTGGACCTTACAGCCGCCTTTGAAAGTTTGTGCTGTCGGTGTCACCTGAAGCCAGACTGTGATGAGGCAGCAGCTGCGTAATGGAACAATGCAACTTCCAGTTGCAAAGTTGTCACGTTGTGATACAGTCTGATAACACTGAGCTGACTGCGCCACCCTTTGTCATGCTAAATATTTAAAAAAAAAAAAAAAAAAAAGGCCTTAAATGTTCTTGTTTGGGTGACCAGTTACTCCATCCTTATGCTCAGTCAGGGTCTTCTGATGACCTTTGGGAGAGTTATGGTAACAGGGCCAAGTTCTGTCTTGATGGAAGTCAGTGCTAACCCCATGGATGTACCAGTTTATGGCCCTGTTGAATTTTACCCTCTAGCCTTGGAGGATGACACAAAGAAACAAAAGAATGAGCTTCTCAAAATTACAGCACTACGGCTTCATAATCACATACCTATCTGTTTTATTAAACTTCAATAGTGTTCTTTCATAACATGAAAAGGATCTTAGAGAAGACCTGGGACTGACTCTGTGGGCATTGGCTTTACCTTAAAATGCTGGGACTGTGCTCACCAATGCTTATTTAAATCTAGGGTAACTCTTTTGACTTTGCCAGTGTGTCAGAAAGTTTGCATGGTGGTTACTCAGCTATGCTGATGCAATTTCAATAACACTGCTTCAGGTTTACCCCAGCATTGGTGAGCCCAGAACCTGGCCAAGCCAGGAACATAAAAGGGATTTTCCCAAATTGTGTCTACACCATCTGGCATTTTGTTTACTGCAGGCTCTTCTACAGGGAGAGCAGTTTGACCATTATCAAAGCTAGAAAGATGCACAGAGCCCTGCAGAGTTGATTGGAACTCCCCAAAGATACTGACACATGAGATTTTTAAAAGCTGGAGTGTGAATGAACACCCCACAATGTGCACACCAAATTACTTACATTTATGCACACAAATTGGGCATTATTAAGCAAATGACAAGACAGCTGCTGAATTGGCAATTGACATGTACATGTAACTGCGTAGGCAGAACAAACTTTGGGTAAATTCAGATTCAGAGAGCTTAGCCTCCGTCTCCAAAGATGGATGGAAAATCTGCTCTCCCATTTACCGTACTTGTTGCCTCATCACAGAGTTCATGGATAGTTTAATGCCTTGCACTGTCTGTGAGATTAGACAGGTTTGGTATAATAGCCAGAAGACGTCATTGCTAAGACTCTGTCTGGCTAATGCATTTGAAATGGATGTAAGATTACCGAAGAATACTTGGTTCTGACCACACCCAGGTGTTGGTCTGGCCCCATCTCTAGCATTGCCTCATTTAGAGCTGAGGTTTCAAAGATATTATTATGGTTTTTCTCATGAAACACACACTATAGGGAATAACGCTGCCCTGGGCAAAGGGAAGATGATAGAGTAAGTCTGCTCTGTTTCTAACTTGTATGACACTGAGGTTTTCCTCACTGTGGAACGGGAAAGTAGGGAGTCTTCCACAGACTGAAATTTCCCACTCCAGTCATTACTCCTCTCTATTCTCAGAGATCTCACTTGCAGCGAAGGCTGACTGGATGCAGTTCATTCACACACTGCTCCATCTTTCAGCCATAAGGGTTCCCTCCCCCAAAACGTGCAAAAATTAAGCTTGTCACCTTGGCACCTCCCACCCCAGCCACCCTGGCAACTCAGTGTGAACTGGATCTTCTGCGCTCTCCTTTGGCAGCACTTACTGGCCTATCCTGACCATGTTTATAAACCCCCTCCTGGAAGCCAGTAACAGGAAGTCTTTCCTAACTGAAAGATGTTCTTCTGTAAGCCCTGCACTGTAGGGTTGTGCATTGATTCTCAGCTGACAGCTCTACATTGTGTTCCACAATGTACCTCAGGAACCTTTTCAGGTGACTAATTTGAGTGGTGGCTTCAGGACTGGTTCAGTGAAAGAGGTGACACAGACTGTCTCCCTCACAATGAGCTGTGCCAGACTAACTTTTTGGGTATAGGATTTCAAATAATCTACTCATGATTCCTGCAAGCCATTAAAGTGTGGTGCTTCTCAGCAAAAAGAGGCATTGTGGGGTTCTTTGTTTTGTCTCTGCTTTTTGAACGGCACCTTCTCAGCTTGCCAACAGCCAGCTCCTGCAATTCAGGCTGGGTTCTTCTGAACTCATCCATCATCTCCACTACAAGTAACAAAGCTACAGGCCAAATTAGATCCCAGAGAAAACCTGTGCTTTACAGTTGCCTTCCCTGGTCTCAGCCAGGAGCAGTTGAAGTAGGAGTGAGATAGGAGATGGATTCCTTCCCTTAGCTTGAAGAGGTGGGCCTTCTCCATCACTCTTCTTTCTCCTTGGCTGGTGAGTTGAAAGCTCCCCCTCCTCTATCAATGTTCTCTGACCTCTTGTGCAGGGGTAATGGGTCAAAACAGAGTGATTATTTCAAAGAGGATGCACAAGAAAAAAACAGATAGATGCCTCCTCACACCCTCTCAGCTGTGCAGTCTGACAGTTAAAACTTGGTGACCTGCAGTCTGTAGCTCAGACTCTGAATGCACACAGGAGGCAGTTGGTCTGAAGAGTAAGATGGTGCCATCTTGACACAGTCACTGTGCAGAGTAGAACTGAATCTCAGGTTAGAATTTCTTCAGAAAGGTGCTTTTTTGCTGCGCTGTTCAACCTTGTACAACCTCTGTCCTGTGTCCTAGTGAAATATCCCGGTTTGAGGAAACATTGCGGGAGTACAAGATGTATAAGAATTTCCTCCACCAGCTCTCTCCGAAAGAGTGGCGGGAAGAATATGAAAAAAAGCAGATGAAGATAAAGGCGATGAAAGCGTCCTCTGTTGCAAAAGAAGAAAAAATCTCCCATTTTCCCAGCACACCAAAGGGTAAGTTCTCTCAGGAAGAATTTCCAACCAGTCCTCAATATGCCTCCCTTTCTAAGGATATCTTCTGCTTGAGTTCAGGCCAGGATTCAACGCTCCAGACCAAACGCAGCAAGTTGCCTAATCTCAGAAGTACAGGACGTCAGAGTGTTGATTTCTCTGTTGGAGGGCCTGATTTGAGGCCCCCGAGCCGTATCATGACACGAAGGGACTCCCTCAGGCCAAGCAAAAGCTGCTCAAAGCAAAACTTGAAATCCCAGCAGACAAGACGACAGTAAGTATGAGACACTTGATGAAGGCGATGGATGCAAATATAAGAGAGCTGTCAATCAGATGACAGTAGTTACCAGTATGCGTGAGTATTATTAACTGTCTGTGTTTTTAGGAAGAGTATCCAATGAATGCTTTGGTTCACTTATTAGAGCAAATCAAAATCCTCAGAGGGCCAGATTCTCATGTTTGGTTTACGCTAGGCAGGTGAGCTGATTGTAGAGATGCAGTTCTAGCTGCGGCACTTCCATAGCTAGAATTGACTCCTCTGCAATCAACTTACCTGGCCTCTTTGCAAAGGGAGGTCAATGGGAGAAACTATCCCGTCGACTCCCTTAGTCCTCATGATATCGAGGAATACGGGGCAACTGGCAACCCCAGATAGCTCAGTTTTGCACATCTCTACCAGGTGCACAAAAATTGCACTGTGCATAGTCTAGACATACCCTCGATTACTGTAAACTGGCTTAGCCCCACGGATCCCAGTAACTCCACACCAAGGCACACTGGCTAAAGCGCTTGTTCACTCAGGCTGCCACACAATGCTATTGTACAGCAAAAGGCTTTGGCTCCACAACAAAACTTCTTCCTGGGCAGAGGTGCTGCACTCGGCAGTGCACTGAAACAATGCCATCGCTGGCGTCCATTCCCCTGGCAGTGGAGTTCATTGTAGGAGGGACCCCCTGTATCTACATGGCTACGTCTACACGTGAAGCCTACTTCGAAGTAGCCTATTTCGATGAATAACGTCTACACGTCCTCCAGGGCTGGCAACGTCGATGTTCAACATCGACGCTGCGCAGCACCACATCGAAATAGGCGCAGCGAGGGAACGTCTACACGCCAAAGTAGCACACATCGAAATAGGGGTGCCAGGCACAGCTGCAGACAGGGTCATAGGACGGACTCAACAGCCAGCTGCTCCCTTAAAGGGCCCCTCCCAGACACACTTGCACTAAACAGCACAAGATACACAGAGCCAACAACGAGTTGCAGACCCTGTGCATGCAGCATGAATCCCCCGCTGCAGCAGCAGCAGCCAGAAGCCCTGGGCTAAGGGCTGCTGCACACGGTGACCATAGAGCCCCGCACGGGCTGGAGAGACAGCGTCTCTCAACCCCCCAGCTGATAGCTGCCATGGAGGACCCCACAATTTCGATGTTGCGGGACGCGCAACGACTACACGGTCTCTACTTCGACGTTGAACGTCGAAGTAGGGTGCTATTCCCATCCCCTCATGGGGTTAGCGGCTTAGACGTCTCGCCGCCTAACATCGATGTTAACATCGAAATAGCGCCCAACACATGTAGCCGTGACGGGCGCTATTTCGAAGTTAGTGCCTCTACTCCGAAGTAGCGTGCATGTGTAGACACGGCTCATGTCATGTGCATTATAATTATGACTAATTAAAGATGTAATCAACATATGCTGGGAGTTTGGTAGAGTGCTGCTCCTTGCACTAGGCGCGGCCAAGGTTCCTGGGAACCACAGCAACCTAGAACCAGAGAGGCAGGAAAGGGGAGGAGGGAGATTTCATAAGGGCAACTTCACCAGGCACACGCAGGAGGCAGTGGCCTGGGACAGCAGAGTGTTTGCTACCTGTTTGTAGGGGTAACTGGGGATTGTTTGCCAGTCTGCCTCAGGGACGAGAACCTTGGCCCTAACGCCATATGGTTTTGAGGGCAGCTCCCTTTTCCTCCAGCTGGAGGATATTCTGGTCACTCAATTCTGGGCCCCCTATGATGACCTGCATTTGCAGGAGTAACCCCCACCGTGCCTGAGTCAGTGCTAGGAAGCGCATAGCAGGTGCAGAAGTGGGACCTTAGCATATTGCTGTTCATTACCGAGCCAGTCCCCCAAGTTGGGATCTGGATAAGTGGGACCTGAGAGGGGGGTTGGGATCTTCCCTGCTGTGGCATGAAGAGGACATGGAGAAGTGCCTGGAGCAAGGGCTGATGAGCAGGGATTACTTCTGGCACCCATCCAATGTCTCTCGGCCTGTTGCTCTTCACTGTGCATTTGGGACTTATTCCTCACTGGAGCAGTGACATAAAGTGGCTGGGGGGTCATGCTTAGGAGTAGATTACTTAGCCATGCCTTCGGTTTGCTCCCTGTCTTTCCTGTGCAGAGTGAGCAAGGGTGTACACTCAGTAGATGGCTCCAGCCGTGGGGAAACTCCTGCGCCCAGGAGCACTGCTGTGACCATGCGTGCGGCACATGTGCAGAGCCATGCCGTACCATCCATTCTGCTGCTTCACTGGCTGCTGGGATCAAGCCCATGATTCAACCAATTATAGAAAGCAGGGTTCAGATGCTACATTCAGAAACACAGCCTGATTTCAAGCTCCCCCAAAGTTTGGGGGTGTTCCAGATCAGTGGGTTTGGTTCTGGACTATCTGTTGTGGTGATACTAGTGGAAGTCAGTCTGCAGCCTGGAACAGCTGTGATTTTCAGTTCTCTGGGGGCTGTGATTTTCAGTTCTCTCTCTTTTCATTCTGTGTACGCAGCAGCTAGCCTCCTGGGGCCTGCTCCATGTCTTCAGTTCCGAAGTGATACCATAATGCAAATAAACAACAAACTTGAAAAACTCCAGCCCTGTGAAATTTCAGAAAATTAACATTTACAACCAGACAGCAAATGTGCAAAAGAAATGTAAATTACCAGCTATTGACAGCTACAACTAGAGATTATTTGCTGTTAGTAACTTGCTAGCAGCCAGAATCCTAGTACCATATGCTAACAAGATCTCCTTTAGCATGGCTTAAAGCATCATTTCTGTAAGTGCTTGTCACTGGAAATTCCTTTTCAGGAGTCTTGCAGCCCTAGCAGCAGAGAAGAAGGAGAGTATGAGCATCTCTGATGAGGACGAAGATGAGGTCTGTAGCCTTGTGTTGAGCTATTCCGTTATTATAGTGTCTTCATGCCACTTCTGGCTTCTTTTGCTGATTTCCCTTCTCTTCCAACCAATAGTCACTGAAATATGGTGTTCCTGTATCCAAAGATTACAATATTGTATGATTATTTCCCTAGGATACCTTAGTGATATGCAATGTAAATAGCTGGCCCCAGGAAATAGTTGCTTTTGCCCTTCAGACCCGGGATCAACTGTTTCCACCAGTCATACTATATGTTTAAGGTTTTAGTTATAAAGTGATTTCTTTAGCTGAAATTGAAGTTTTATGAAGAGTTATTTTACAACTATAAATAGAGGTCCTTAAATTTTGACAAATCAATATATTAAACATCTGCTCACCATGGCACTCGCAATGCTGCAAACCCAAAGAAAAACAGCCTGGAGAATGGCTCACAGAAGACAAAAATGAAACTGAGCAGTGACTGAGCAGAGTAAAAAAAACTTTTTTTGCCACATCAAAGGTGACTATTAGATTTGTAAAGTCTCGTTTATCTTTCATAATCCCCATCATTGTTAAAGAAGGCAAGGATTAAAAAATGAAATCCATCTGGACAGATGTTCTTTTAAGGCCTTTTCAAAGCTGCCATGACAGGAGAGAACTGAGTTGCACAAATGACCCTTTAGTGATCTAAAGGGTCATTCGTGCCTGCTTTGGTAGTAAATGTCACACCAGAGCAGGTGTGCAACTGCACATTTATATCTGTGTGTGTAAACCTCCACCTTAAAAAAATAAATTCCCTTCACACATTTATTCTGACTCAGAGCACAGCGCCTGCTTGCAATTGAAGACCTGAAAATCTTGGCTGTTCCTACATGAAGAGATGCTTTCAAACTCTAGCATTCTGATGCTGATAATATTTGCTGCCCATACTTCCTGCAGGCAGTGCCTCTGAACAGAGAAGCACATCCCTACATTTGTTTAAAGACTGCTACACCACAGTAGGGTTGCAATAGAGCCCAGATTAACCTCAGCTGATTAAATGAGATGTCTGATGCTGCCTTTCTTCTTTAAAAACCAAAATGAAATGTGGTGGGAAAAGAAAAGACATTGACATACCTGTGAAGCCAGAAGCAGATTGACTGTGCACAACTAACAGCTGGCCTTGTAAGGAGACAAAATCCTGTCAGCCCCTCGCTACTTTGTCCCAGGAGGTTTGTTAGGGACCGCAGCTACCTTCTACTTACTTTTTCTGCTACAGTGTGCCCAGCTTCATCCTCATACTGAGCTAACATTCACTAATTCTGTTCAAGTTCTCACACCGCTCTCCCTCACTGAAGCATCTTGGTGTAATTCTGAAGGCATTATATATGACTGGCCTTCCCGCACCCTCCTTTTTCTCTCCAAGGAGAAATCATGAGAGGTTTTCTTTTTTTCAGTTGAGGGCAGCAAGCTTCCTGGGATATCTGGTCCGAGCAGGTGGTGGGAGCCAAGAGCAGCAGGAGGTCCTGTACTCTCACACCAGTCTGTTCCAAATTCATCTGTCATTTGGGTAATTGACCCTGCCTCACTGATACTCTCTTGCTCAGCTTCAGTCCTGACCTCTCATCAGCTAGGGCCAATTAGGGCGGTTTCAGGCAGTTTACTGAGAGCCGTGGCCTCTAGTCTTTTACTTTCCTAATCTTGCTTGCACACATTAAGAACAATAAGTCAGAGGGTGAAGAGCAGTAAAGGACCTTCTGATACCTCACTTATGAGAGGTGAAGTCAGGGAATTTTGAGAGAGGAAGAATATAATAGATTCTTCCAGGGACATAGTCATTTCTTACCTGGTCCAGTGTTGAACTCCATGTGTGGCAGGTTCACCTCACCTTGGTTCTTTATTTCCCCAGCTCATCAGGCACTTTGATATTTCATTGATTTCGTAGATGGCCCAAACAAGATGTCCTTCCTTTATGGTGTAAAAAAAAGCCCAGACAAATGAAGTAATCCAGAGTCTTTCACCCAGTCTCTCTACTAGACCACACTAGTCCTCTGCACACATTTTATCTTATCTGGGGGTCCTCCTGTAGGCCACACCTTCCTTCCTCTGTATGCAGCAGTTTCCACAACATCTCCAACACAATGGGGGAGCCCAGTTCCTTCCACTGCTTTGTTTCTCTCAGGGTCACTTTCTAAATGGCTGTCTCTGGGCCTTCTCCCTGTCTCTTCCCTTCTGCCAACCTGCTGCTCTTCCTAGGTCTCTGCAATCCACTGCCTTGGTCCTCTGGGAAGAACCCCAGCTCAGGGCTTGCCTTAGCCTGATTGTTCTGCTACTGAGGGGTTTTGTGTGTGTGTATGTATGTATGTGTACACACACACACACACACTTGTATCAGTTTACTTTACCCCTTCCATGAACATTTACTTGGGTTTGAGAGTGGCTTGTTTCTACATACACCTGTTCCCAATCGACTACACTAAATCACAGTAAGAAGGGCCCCAGAACTTGTAGAAGTGGTTTAATAAAACTTTTTTTAAAAATCACCCCTCCAGCACAACAGTACAGCAATGGCTGGAGACAAGGCCGGGGCCAAAGCTGCCTCATTTACAGCATGTCCTACTTTCAGCTGTACTCACATGGCCTGTCTCAGTCATGTGCTTCAGCTGGGGAACTACAGCACCTGGACCGTCAAAGGGGATGAGCCCTGGAACTGGGCTGGCTGGGTCAGGACTTGCCTTTCAAGGAACTGGCTGCCCTGTTACAGGGAGGAGTGAAGTGGGACAGGGAGAAAATTCAGATATTAGAACCAAACTGAATATAGCTGCTAGACAGTGCCACCTTATCTCAGACACTCCCTCCTTGTAAGCCCACATGGCTGTGCCCACAGCTGCCTTCATTCCTGATTAGCTTAAAGAACCAGGGCCTGTTCGGGGCTATGAATGAGACATTTAATCTCCTAGGGTGAGGAGTGAATAGGGAGTCAGCTTTATAGAAAGGCAGTAAGAATTGTGCTGATTAACTCAGGAATGACAGAGTTGGCTTGGTGAGGGGAACCTGTAAGTTGCTACACACACCTGCCTGGCTCTTCTCCCCTTTCTAGAGCCATGCTGCCTGTAAGCATTAGGCCATGCAACCCAACCCATGCAATAAGCACAAAACAGCAAGGAGTTGGGTGAACAAAGCACCCCTCCTACACAGAGACAGCTTCCCCCCGCCCCCACCCTCAAACCTCAAATCCCCCCATCTTTGGCATTGTGGCCCTCATACCTTCAAATTCAACCTCCTCCCTGGCTACCTCCTACTGATAGTTCCACCTTTGCTTGTCCCAGATCTTAATTCCTCCTTACAGTTAGGGGTACCATATTTGACTTTTCAAAAAAAGAAGGTGCCCCAAGAGGCAGTGTTTTGTATCAGTAGCTACCAACTGATGTATTAATGCACTCTATACACTATGGCTACGTCTACACTTAATAAAAACGTCGAAATGCCCGTGCTAATGGCCAAATCGAAAAATACTAATGAGGCGCTGACATGCATATTCAGCACCTCATTAGCATGCCACCGGCTGCAGCACCTCGAAAGTGCCGTGGTTTGCTCGCCCACAGCTAGTCTACACAGGGGGCCCTTTCAAAAGGACCCTGTCAACACTGAAATCCCCTTATCCCTATCAGCATGGCCATTTCGAAGTTTTTAGTAAGTGTCGACAAGGCCAATAACACATTAACATAATGTTTATTGGTAGCTACTGATACAAATACACTCCCTCTCAGAGATGTCCTCTTTTTTGATAGGCCTGATACGGTAACCCTCCATCCAGGAACTGGTCTCGTTCTCAGTTTTGTGCCTAACCAAAGGAACACTTTGTGCTGGAACACTTCCCTTAGGTACTTCCAACCAGACCTCTCTCCTCTGAAACATCTTCCCACTCTTAGTAATCCCCAGATGCTGCCTTGCTTTTGTTCACTTACAATGTGAATTCTTCAGGCCAGACCACACCGCTTGCTCTTGGTGAAACGAGCTATGTCATAATGACTATATATTACCACAGTGAAGTGCAGACACATTTCAGCAGCCATATAACAAACTGGCACTTTAGTGTCACCACCTGAGATGGATGCATACGCATAGTCTATATTTCCTGTTCCAGGAGCCGGAGTTATATTTTACCGATCCCCAGCAGCTGTTGAATATTTTCACTGAGCTGGAAGAACAGAACCTGTCCCTTATCCAGAATTCCCAGGAGACTGAGGAAACCTTGGATGAGCTGCGGCATACTCTCACCACGACGCGAAATAAAATGTAAGTGGCTGAAAGAGGCCGCCTACGTTCTAGCATGAGAATGCCTGGGCTTTCCCTGGCTACAGAACTAAGGCCCATGGTAGAATGATGTATCAGCCGTGTATACAATGTAAGAGAAGGCTCTCCCCTACACTTTGTTAACCAGGCAAACAGCATTCAACGCATTGCCTTTTAACTAGAGGATTGGAAGGGGGTGCTACCAGGGCAAGGGCCTGTTTCTGAGTTGCCTTAGAAGAACTCGGACTTTAGCTCTGAGTTGCTCATTTGCTCCCCAAGTCACAGGGGGCTAGGAATTGCGGGGTTAGGGTCCTGAAAGGAAAGGTGAGCAAGTGAACTCTGCTTGGCTCCTGATCATTCCCCAGGTGCTGCTTTTATTTAAGGCACAATAAATTACATACAACGTTAAATAAAGGGCTTCCACCAAGGAATAAATGCTAGCAGCTGTGACAATTCTGGTCAGAACTCTCTCTAGCAGAAGTCAACTCACAATCTGAGTGTAAATGAGAAAGACTTTATACAGAAAGTCCTGTGCATATTTTATTCCTTCACCTGAGTCTATCTTGTATGTTTAGACTGTAAGGTTTTCAGGGCAGAAACTCTACTCTGTGTTTATTGTTGCCAAGTGCCACAGGCTTTTATCACAGGCACCGACTCCTTGTAACACCATCTCCGTAGCACCCCTAGGTGTCTTAAGTAGCAGTAATAAACAAGACACGTAATTCTATAATTTAGATGTGTATTAGCCTTTTGTGGTTTTTTAAGTAGGATTCTATTTTTGACATATTGGAATGGTTCACCATATAATTAACTCCCACCCCCAGCGCACAGAAAATACTATTCAGAGAGCTGGCATCCTCCTGAAGTTACTGGAAGTAGACTTCTGACAAGTGAATTTCCAGCCAGTTGCCCTATAAAGTGTGGTCACAAAGTTCAAATTCACCTAGGCTATGTCTGGCTTAGAGGGATTTGTTGGCAGAAGTTTTCGTTGGAAGATATCTTGTGACAAAACTGTCAACAGATCGCATCCAGACCACCAAAGCCGATCGAAAGAGTGATCTGCTCTGTCGACAGAGAGTGGATGGACTGACCCACCACTCGATCGGCAAAACTGCCACCCGGAAGCACAGCAGACAGGGTTGTGCGGTGTCCTGGAAGCCTTTTCTGTCAACAGAAGGCCCCCTGGAACATCCAGACCGGCGTTGTGTCAACAGCAGCATTCTTCCTTGTGGTGAGAAGGGTACAGCTGTGGACAAAAGTGCTGTGTTCTGGCAACAGAACGCCCTTGGGAATCTGGATGCAGTGTGGGTTTTGTTGACAAATCCCTCTAGTCTAGACATAGCCCTACTGTTTGGAGGATTTATAGCCACTCTTTGCAAAGTTGCTAGAGGAAAGCAGCGTCTAAGAAAAATCCTTTAAAAAAAAACACCTCCCTTTTCTCCTGGTAGGGACCGTGAGATAGAGCAACTGAAGCAGCTTGCAACCACACTCAAAGCCTCCATCATCAAAGAGGAGGAGACAGCAGCAGACCTGGAATTGAAGGCACGAGTCTTTTCCTTTGGCGAATACAAAGCAGAGCTGCAGGTATGTGCAGAGAGCAAGGCCCTATGCAAATGAGAGACTGGAGGGGAGATGCCTGTCCTGTTTCTTCTTAGGATGATGCTCACCTGTGGCCAAAGAGAGGACTTCATATTTCCAGCAGTGAGGTTTTAGCACCATTAATTTCCCTAGACAAAGCCTTGAATGTACGAGCTAGAGGCTGACAGTGTCACAACATGAAATGAGGCAATGAATTCTACTGAAGGAGTTGAAGTGTGAATTTCAGCTGTTTGGCTGGAGTGAAGCAGATTATCCTGGGCAGGTCTTCAGGAGCTGTGACAGATCACAGCAGCTGAGGACTACCCACATGCGTCTGCTCTCCAGGACAAAATGTTGGTGAGCCTGAACAAGAAGGTGACGGATGTCTATCGACGTTGCATTGGGGAGAATGAAGCCAACCTAGGAACCCTGCAGATGCTAACAGTCATAGAACACCAACTAGATGATCTGCTGGAGTGTCTGGAGAGAGTCCCTCAAGCAAAGATAGAACAGGCAGAGAAAGCCAAAGAGAAAGAACGAAGGATGAGGTAAGAGGAAGTTCTGCTCTGGCTGTGATACTACCCCTGTTTCTCACCACCAGTTCAACATTTAACAGTTTTCAAACTCCAAAGATAAAAAGAGAATCCCATGGAACCCCTTGTATATCTCAGCAAAACAAGAAGAAATAGAAGATCTATGAAAAAGTCCATGTATTATCAATACATTACTACCAATAATTCCAATAAAAAAATAGATCTAGCAATAGCAAAATATAAAGTCAACAGGCAGAAAGGGTATTCCTTTCTGTAGTTAAATTTATATTGTCATATGATCATTCCTTCTAAGACATCATGCCGAAAGATAGGAAGGCATGCCCAGAAATCGTAGTCTGTTCCCCAATACAGTATTTGGAAAATTTAACAACATTAACATGCTTTCAGTTAAAATATTTTGCCTCAGCAAAGCACAAAAATACTAATCCACATTAGTAGAAAATATAATACTTCTCTCCCACAGCATCTATGTGCTAAGATTGCAGGAAGCTCTTTTCTGTCTGGCAGCCCTGGGACCGAGAGGTTGCTGGATATTCAAATATTCTGGATAATAGAGAGTTATACCTAGCAATGCATAACACTAAAGAAAAATGAGATTAGATATTAAGAAGCAAACAACAATGTATTCAGAGTACTTTATTTACCAACTACAGTAGTATTGTCCACTGTAAACTTACACTGTATTTGGTGTATGTATTTGTATTTACTTTCACTATCCTCTACTTATGGAAAACCTAACTAAAATTTACTTATGTTTAAAATGCCGGTTATTTGAGAGTGCCAGATGATAGAATGCTAGGTAGGAAAGCGTTTACTGTAGATGCTTTTTCATTGATTTGAGAAGCTGAATATAAATGGCCATTTACATCCTAAAAAGTGAGAAAGTGATCAAACTGCATGACTGCCATCATGGTCAGATCTGCAGGGAAAAACTTGAGTGGTAGAAAGAGTTCAGTTAAAAAAAACTTTTTTTTCCTCTCTCGCTCCCCCATCTCCTTCCTAGGGTTGTTATGCCACTTTGTGAGCACCATTTAAGCTAAAAGCACAGAAAACCCACCCTGCACAAAAACAAAACACAAACTAAACTCCCAAGATGGCTGCAGGAAATGAAATTATCCTCAGTGAAAGGGTTTAAAATTAGAGCAGAATTTTACTAATCACACTGGCTTTCAGCTAGAATGACTATGTAAGGGAAGAAGTCTCCATCACTTAAATGAGCCAGGACAATCTGGCATGGCAGATCATTTTTGTACAGGTTGAAGCTCTCTCATCCAGCAACATCTCTCGTTCGGTAGGACCAGGGACGTTGCTGGACCAGAGAGTGCCTGAATGAGAGAGCTCCAGCTGTGCGGCTGTAGCTGAGCCCTGCTGGTGGCAGGAAGCCCCAGGGCAGACCCAGGCATGAATATAGGTCAGGAAGCCATCCAGGGAGTCTGACTGGGGCATAAACCCTGCTGGCACCCCCAAGGCTGAGGGAATCACATCTGGGATAGGGAAGCCCTGCAGCAGAGAGCCTAGCTAAGGCATGGAACCCACTGGCAGGCCCACCACAGCAGGGAGCCATCCAGGGTGTGTGGCTGGGGCATGGATCCCCTCAGCACATCCATGGGGAGCCCTGAATGCACCCTGATGGCAGGGAGCCCCAGCAGGAGTGGAGATGCCCAGACAGCCTGGGGACAGGAAGCTGGTGGTGGCCAGAAGAGGAGCCAGTCAACACAGTGCAGCCAAGAGGCCTGATCTCCCCTGGTCCAGCAAATCCCTTGTGCAGGACCTCACAAGTCTAGAGGATGCCAGACAAGGGAGGTACAACATGCGTTACCACTCAGTCCATGCTTTTCGCGCTTAGAGCACAGTGGATCAGCCACGCCACTGCCCTGCTGCTTTGTGTAGTCACTTAGACCAGGGCAGAACAAGTATAATCCCCTACCAGGCTGCTCAGATACCCTTTTATACTCACTTTGCACAGGTGTGAGGATGCAAGATGCCAGGTGAGCATCTTTAGGCTACAAAGTGCCATTAGTCCTATTTGACAGAGGCTAAGTAACACACTGCAGCAGGTCTCTCTCTCTGTCACACACCCACACACCTCCGCCCCCAGAGAGAGAGAGATCCAGTAACAGACCGCTGTTCAGTTCACTGTTGCTATGTCATCAGTGAGAAGGTATTTTGGGCAGCGGTAGACGTAACCAAGTGCTCTCACATCTCACTTGCGCTTTAGAATTCCCATCTGACTTCGGCAGATAAAGGCCTATAATCACAAAACGTTCACCTCTCCTGGCTTTGTCCTCTCTTATGGAAAAATCCAGGTCAGAAAGCTGTTGCACTTGGCTGAGTCCAATCACTCTAACTCCTCTTCTGCTCAATTGTTCTGACAGGATGAGGGAGGAAAAAGTAAGACAACAGAGGCAGCTGCAGGAGGAGAGGGTACAACGGGCGCTGGCAAGAGCCCAAGCAGATATAAAGAAAAAGGTAACCTAAGCAATTCTGTCACATTTGGATCTTACACTTGCAGCTTTCTGATGGAAAATTTCAGTGCACTTAGACATTAAGGATCTGGAGTGGAATGCTCACCCCTGCTCCAGCCTTTCACAGTGGACTGGAATGGTGTAAAGGGGCCCTAGTACTCTTGTATCCATGTGAGAGCTCTAGTGCAAGAACTACAAGAGACAGCTACAGGCTCCCATCTGAGGCTCCCCTCACAAGCAGCAGAAGGGATGTGGCTGCACTGCTGCAATATACTACGCTCAATTTAAGACTGCCCTGGCTTAAGTCCCAAGGACTTTGCTATACAGGAAACCCTCAAGATACATGCACTCAAGTCACATGTGTCTCAGGTTAACACGACTGCTGCCCTGACAGGAAACCGAGTCAGGGGAGCCCAGTGGGCAGACAGAGGCTTGCGGCACAGTCCTGAGAAACCAGGAGGGCACACAGCTGCTTGCCGAGTGGTTTCTCAGAAACCATGGCACAGGCAGCTGCGTGCTCCCCAGATGGGAGAAGCCAGGGGCTGCATGGCTGCCCCTCACTTCCCCCAGCTGCCCACTCCCCATCCCCATTTATACAGATGTTGAATTATGCAGAGGTTGCCCAGGACACAACTGCCACGTAAATCAAGGCATTACTGTACCCGAGGCCCCTGTACTCCGTGGAAGAGCCCAGGATCAGGAGGACACAAGTGTGACCAAAAGCCACCTTAGTCCCACTTCTCCTCCAGGGCTGACTTCTGTGCTTCATCTTGAAAGCATAGGACAGAATCTTACCCCTTCCCCTCCCCAAGCAGCTACAGCTCCCATTGGCCTTGGTTTGAGGTACGTCTGCTTGTTACCACTGAAGAGTCAAGCCCTAAGTGTCACAATCTAGCAGCACACTAGGCAAGTGAGTTTACCCATTTTACAGATGAGTAAATTGTTAGCATGCCAAAGTGACTCACATAAGGTCAAAACAGCAACTCAGCAGCAGAGCGTGGAATAAAACACAGGCTGTCTGTCACTCGCTCCAACCACTAGAGGACAACTCTGTCTGTCTGTCTGTCTGTCTGTGTGAGAGAGACTTAGACCGTTCACCATTTGGAGTATGGCAACAGCATGCTGGGGTAGATAATTCAGTGGACCACATCAGGCGTTCTCACATTTCTTTGCACCATGATGCCCTTTTAACAAAAATTACTACAGGACCCCAGAAAGGGGAGGTGGAGACCACAGCCTGCACCTGCCCAACCTACACCATCCTGTAACCCGAGCCACACCAACAGGCTTTGGCCTGGATGATAGGGGTCATGAGCTTTGTTTTGGCCTCACACCCCAGCAAGTCTAATGCCAGCTTTGGTAACCCCATTAAAATGGGATCCTGACCCTTAGTTTGAGGACCACTGGACTAGATGTTTGCAAATGTGGAGGCAGCAGTGCAATGCCCTTGTCCAAACCTAGCCAATAGATATTCAGCAACAGCCTATAATGCTAGCCCTGAGCCACCAGTTTTTCCCAGGCAATTTGTGGGAGGTTCTGTCTACAAATCTTAAGGGACAGTAACATCTCCTGAAGAGTAGCATAAGGTTGCAACATTGGTCATGATCAGCACCCAAACTCTTCTCCCTCCACTACTGCTGTATCCGACTTTGTTTCTTTGCAGACTGGCAGAAAGCTGGTATTCCGCTCTGAGCCCCCGCCTATCAAAGAGAAGGAAGATGAGGATGAAGGACTGATTGATCAAGAGAAGGAAGAAATTCTCTACTACTTTACTTAAAGACCCCAAATAAGGCTGTAAATTAAGGACAGCACCAGTGAGATGCAAAAACCATGAACCAACCTGACGGGCGAATGTTTTATCATTTGCGGGCCTTGAATTATGTACAAATTTTGCAAGGAATTCAACAAAATCTCATTTTCTCATGCCAATTCTTGCTTCCCAGAAGAGTAGTTAGTTTCAACGGAGCCTTTTATGTGATCTAACAGCTATGCTAGCATTGCATTAAAGGACTGTTTACCTAGAAAAATAAACTGAACTCTCCCCTCCCACATTTTGCCTCTAGACCAATTGTCAGCAACAGGGTTCTTCATAGAGTTGAAGTCAGTAATAACATCCCTGGAATCTTACAAATCATGTTCTTTATGCGGACGGAGAACATCTTTAATTTCAGCAAGAAATGCAAGATTTCCAGGCAGACATTTGTCACAAACTCCAAGCCTATGCAAACAAAAGAAGCACCCTTCCAGGAGCTGGAGTTTCAGTACAGGCTCTCCACTGACTACTGGCACTAAAAAATTCAAGAGGAAGGAACAAGCACTGCAGATGAAAAGGTGTTCACATTAGTTTTAAATCAAATACCTTTTCATCCACAAAAGATCACAAAGAAAAAACCCAATGTCAAAATGATCATAAAAAAGCTTTATTAATCCTTTTGCACCAGCAGTTCTTCAGATGTCCATTGCCAGCAATGGACTTCAAGCCGATTAACCTGAGTCTCGGCCCCAAGCAGTTAGCAATTTACATTCTTGTACAAAGCCAAGTGAGGTACGTTTTCAGAAGTAGAAACAAATGCAGTTTTAAGTCCCATAAAAAGAGTGTTTCTTTGCCATTTTCTTAATTTAAGAACAATTGGTAAAGTTCCATGAGGATCAAGAGGAGTTTGGCATTCACGGAGAGACAGCTTCTGGGGACAGCATGAGTGACTACTCCAAACCAAGACCCAGTAGTCTGTTCAATAGTGCTGTGCTCCGGTGGATGACTGGTAAGTCCCTTTAACTTTTCCACGCTGTACTCCATGATCAACCAAAACAACAGTCCCCACAATGAGTTGGTGAAATCTCCTCAGTGACTCACTCTGGCTTGGCCTCCTCACTTGAGACAGGCTAGAAGATCCCTTGGGCATGAGCATAGGAAAATCCAAAGCTCAAAATCGTATGGCCACCAGAGACAGTTAAAACTTAGTTCAACCAGAAGATAAAATACTGCCTGCAAAGCAGAGTCTGAAGTGAAAATAGTGTGTATACTGTTTTCAAGTCTCAGAAACAAAGTAGTATTTATCTGGACATAGTTCAAAAGGCACAGGAAGTAAAAGCATTTCTGAACAACCTCAGGTGAATTCAATAACAGTATAATAAATAAATATGTGCAATATTAGGAAGATCTCAATGTTCTTCTGCAGAACATCTTATTCTGTAAAAATATATACACGTACGTGCATACACACAACTCACTGGAAATAAAAACCATACACACCCTTTTCTCAAAGTCCTATACATAATTTTATAGGCATTCAGTACATGACCATAAATGTTTAAGTTACTACCTTAAAAATATAATAACCGAAAGGTGTTCTGTTTTTTCCACTGAGAATCTACACAAGCCTTAGTCCGGCTTATGCAATTCAGTTAAGCACAGTACATACAGCTGTTCTAGAAGCTGCAATTTTTCCATATGAGGCAATTCTCCCTAGTTAACAACTTCTCCTCTCACTCAAACTCTGACAACTTTATAATCAGTGTCCAGCTGGGCACTACACTCACTAGATATTCTAGCTTTTAATGAAGATCAAATAGTAATAGACTACATAATTCAAAAAGACAGTGGCTAGTTAGTGAGTTGACAACACTTTTTGTAAATATATGACATACTGGAAATGCTTTGAATTAAGTGGCTGTCAAACATTCCACCAAAGCAAGCAATGTTAAGAAAGACCTATCTTGTCAAATGCTGTTGGAACATTAGCTAATTGCTTAGAGAAAGTACAGTTCTCTAACACAGCTTTCTTTCTTCAAGTCTTGCTGGAAGAATTCAACTAAATATTATTTGGAATGAAAGAGGAAGAAACGCTACACAGGCATCAAAACTCTTCACAGTTAATATTTAATCCATAGTTTGTTATTCAAGGGACTTGTTTCTTCTCCCTGTCTTCTGGGGTCTATATTAATTTTCTGTATTGTCTTGTAAAATATTTTTTCCACAATTTGCTACTACCACCACCGTGGGCTGCAACAAGTTTTGGGGGGAAAATATTTCAAGATTTTAATTCATTAACCATTTCAAGTAGGAGACCTTTCCTAAGGGAGATAAAGTTTAAAGGGGTCACATGAGAGATTTTAAATATATATTTGTTCATTAGCTGTGCTATTTGCTTTCTTACGGGAACAGAAAACTATCACCCTGGTTAGAAGCGTAATAGCTATGGCACTTTTCTGCAATACGATTCAGCATGTCTGCCCCCAGCATCCTTGACCACGACACAGAAAGAACATCTTACACAGCCATGTAAAGTAGGATTTGCTGATTTTTTTATGTTAATATTTTTAATGTAATAATGGCAGGTGTGTGACCATAGTTATGTAGCCCTACTTTTCATATCTTCCTTGAGAAACTGGAACTATTTTTGCTTTGTCAAGACATGATTGCTGCATTGTTTTCAAATTAACATTCCTAAGAATCATTCCAGGTCCTGCAAGTTTATTGTGCTTCCGGTGAACTGAGAGTTATCAGAACCTGCATCATCTTCTGTGGAGTTATGTGGCTCCTGTCAAAACAAAGTAAACCAAGAGTGTGGAGTTCAGACAAAGCTTTTCACCCTATTCTCTGTTGATTGCTCATCAGACACGTGCCCTTTTTGTGATACCTCTTTACATTCAAGCACTTCACAGTTAATTTAAAGCTGTCGCACTCACTCCAGGGGTACTGACTAATTTAGCTTTGTAATCCACAGCATTTCATTAAATGCCAATGAGTCAGTGATGCATCCTGACTACTGTTGACAAAAGAAAAAAAAAAAAAACAACAAAATCTGAAAATATTGTTTGCGTTTCATGTTAACGCTTTAGAATTTCAAATCATCCAATCCCCTCCCCCACTGTACCCACCAGTTTGTTATAGAGTTGTTCAAGGCAGGGACACTTCTGGGAAAAAGGTATGCAAGTCACCTTTTTCCCCCCTACTGGAAAAGGCATTAATATTTAGCTTAAACACTACATTGCATTTAACTTGACAAATACAAAGCTCCGTAACTGTCATAAAAAGATACTTATTTTCCACCACAAAGATGTTAACAGTTGGTTGTGTAGCTGTCCATATTCATAAACAGCTTGTTCTAACAACAGATATTAGGAGTTTCCTGAATAGGTTGCATGATAGTTTTGCAGCTATTTTTCACATGCTGCTTTTGGCACTTACATGACATTTGATGGACCCGCGCTGGAGTACCATGTAGAAGACTTCCAAAAATAAAGAATTTACACCCACACTGCTAACCAAAAGTGACTTTCAGAGCACAGGGCAGTAGGGCGTTCCCTTCCCTTCAGCAATTTTCTAGCACACTTTTACTAGTGCAGGATATTTCTCCATGCCCGAGTTTTGACTAAGGATTCATCTCTGAAAGAGCCCCAGTTTCTACAGTGGTTATGTTTCTGGTAGTTGCCAATAGATTGTGTTTAAAAAGAAACATTCCCTGTTGCTGCTGGAGTTATTTGAACCCCATCACTATGGAAGGGTAGGATGTATAGATGTCTTCATGTTCCTTCTGGGACTAATACTTGGCCCCAGCCTGTACTCATTTGGCTAAGGTTTGTCATCAAATTTTAAAAAGTGAGCATCTGATTTTTGGCACACACACACACACACACACACACACACACACACACACACACACACACACACACACACACACACACACACACACACACACACACACACACACACACACACACACACACACACACACACACACACACACACACACACACACACACACACACACAAATCCAACAGAGCGTCCCCTCTGGCACCTATAGAAATGGCTGTATTTTCAGAAACAGTTGGTTAGCAACAGCCCCACTGGTACCAATGGATACCCTTTTGAAGACACAGTCATATCACATTTAGGTACCAAACTAGGAGCAGATCTTTTCTGAAAATCCAGTACCACAACTGTAGATGCAGAGCACTTTTGAAAATCTGGCCCCAAGTCCTTCCCTCTCTTCTGGGCCACCTATCATAATGGTCATGGAATACCTCTCAGTGCTGTCCTTTGGGGCAAAAGTACATACCATCTACAACATGCAGCAAAACATGAAGGGGACAAAACCCATCTACAGTCTCTCACCAACTTCCATGGCAAACCTCTTGTTTCACAGAGCTAAACACTGTGAAATGAGGCCTCAGGCTTAAATCAGAGTACATAGCTAATGTAGGACAGCAAAAGTGCTAGTGCTAATTTTTTTCATTGCAATTAACTTGACAACTGAACTCAGAGTTCTAAGATGCTGTACCTGAAGGATATGAACAGGTAAGTCCACTGTAAGTTGAGAATGCGACGAGGAAGACTGAGAGCTGAGCTGAAAGGGCAAGTCTCCCTCTCCCGGGGAATCATCCTGTGAAAGGAAAAATCACAATGCAAATATGAAATTTCCCAGCATCTCCTATCACTGCACAATAAGTTTCATTCATTACAACACAGCAGTCAAAAAAAACCAAAAACCAACAACCTAGGAAGGCGAGTGCCTTACTGGTTAAAACCTCACACAGACTAGTGTCCTAAGTTAGTGTGTCTTATACTTTTTCAGACCATGAACACCAAACAATAATAATTTTTTATGATGGAACACCTATGTTTTTTTTTAAAAAAAAAAAGTCAGACCAAGGAAGAGAGAAGGATGACTTGGAGCAAGTGAATGAGAGGGAGACTGGATCAGACGAGGAGCCCAGGGGACAACTGGGACTGGCTGGGCAGAGACTGAGATAAGGAATTTGGATGTGACTGTGGGTTGGGGGGAAAAGAGATTCAACAAAAGCTTGAAAAAAAAAAAAAAAAAAAACACAACCTGTAACTGAATGGGTAAGAATGGGACACAGAGAATTTAGAGGATAAAACAGATCAAAGTAACAGAATGTTCTGCGCCCATTGGAGAACATTCCCCCCCACCAGAGCTGGGAAGGGAATCCCAGTCTTCCAAGTCTGACAATTCCTCTACTGCCAGAAAATATCTGAAGCCTGCAGGCAAGGTGTCTCATCCCCATTCAGTGGTGAACCATGAAGATGATACAACCTACTACTACTATCAGTCTGTTAATTCAAGTCAGTGGTGGGCAACAGGCAGCCCACTGGGGCTGCACATGCAGCCCATGCACCCCATGGCTGTCCCCCTTTCCCACATACCTCTCATTCACTGGTGCACTTAAGCCCTGCACTTTCTACACCTTCCCCTCCCTCCCAGAGCTTTCGGAGGAGATGCAAATCGTCTGATTCATACTCAGTACCTGCTCCTCCCCCCAGTCCTGGAATGCCAAATCAGCTGTTCCCAGAGTTCCAGCTCTGGAAGGGAGAACGGAAATGAGACATGAATCAGGTGCCACAGCAGGTAAGCATGGGGCTCCAGTGCCCTAGTGCACAAGAGGCATGTGGGGGTGGAGGTAGCCAGGAGGGCCACAGGTAGAACCCCAGTGGACTGCAGGCTTCTGCAGCTTGTCTGTTCCTGATTCAAATGATAGAGATCTGTGGCATGGATCTAAGTATTTCAACAGTGCTGCTGACCCTTGTCAGCATCACTGTGACACATGATGAAATCTGTTTTTTCAGTTTGCTTAACAAACGTTACACCCTCTCTCTCCCCCTCCCTCCAGTAAGTTGCTCACAAAAACAACATTAAAAGAAAACTAAGCCTGGAAAATCAGGCATTCCAAAGCTACAAACTACCTGGAATAAGTTCCCCTGTGCAACTCTGAGCTGATCTGCTCCTGTGCATGTATGCATTATGGTTGTCTTTAGTTACATGAGTACATGCTATTCTCCCCCTCAGAACCCCCACCTCCTTCAATGCACAGGAAAGATAGTGCTCAATGAGCAAGCGGATATTTCAGTATTGTTTTCTCCTCATCATTCAGTGCACGGATCCATGCCTCACTTACTGCACGGAATTCAAACCTTGCTTCAAAAGACAGTTCTCTCCTGGGCAACCTTATTATTACAAGGTAATGTGTGTAATTACTAGTTATAGTAAAGGGCATGGTGGCATCTCTCCTTCCAAGCTCCCACTCCTGAGACTGTTCTCACCTCAAGGTCATTCTCCAATGCACCAACTCTTGGGGCTTTTCAGTGCTGCCCCAAGGCTTCTGCTGTACCACTTTATGCTGCCCGCAGTTCTCAACTGTGAGCCTTCCCAACATCTTAGCTGTGTCTAAACCTCCTTCCCCCTTCCTCCCACATGCATGAATAAGGGGGTTATTTATAGCAGAATTTTAGTTCACACAACAGCATTAATTTTTCATTACCAGCAAGGATGAGTTATAAAGTCCATCCCAAAGGGGCTCCCTAGGAGAATCATTTGAACCAACCCTCTTCACTCCAGTTACCATTGTAATGATTTCTAAAATGCTTTGATAAGCATTTCTATTATTGGTGATGAGTGTATAAAGGAAATCTCTTCAGGATAAGAGAAACATATTCTGTCCAAGCAACAAGCTTTAAAACAGATCAGCAATACACTACTCACCAAGTATCCTGGTGTCATGCAACAACTGCAGTATTGCCACAAGAGAATACTGTATCTGATTTGAGAAGTCAGTCTAACAATTTGACAGTTCACACACAGAACTGGGTAGAGTGCAATATCCCCTCTAAGCTTTTCCATCTGTGCACAGAATAAATTTTTTAATACGCACCCAGGCACATGTCAGTGTGAAATGAAAACCTAGCTGCATGTGCTTTGTTAATCAGTTGGGCAGCATCTGAACCTCTCCTGAGTGGCCACAGCTTACTTGGAACACTGGCAGAGCGTATGTTTAATTAACGTGTTCTTACCTGAAGCAATTGAATTTGCACATACTGTGTGCCAGTTGCTGGATCCCTTATAGTTAAGCCTCCGTTTGGCAAAACAACACTGCCACACAATCGCTGGCCATGGCTACTAGATGAGAAGCTGGTAGGACTCACTTTACCTCCTTTGCTTTTCCTCTGGCCAGAATTCGACGCTGCTGAAATAAAATAATGTTATTGATTATAATGGAAAGTTTCTCTTTAGGATTTGTCCACTTCTAGTTATGTAGGTAGTGGTTATATCATCTAATGGTAACATTTAGTGCATTTTGAACATATGAAGTGCAATATAGTGTCTAAGCATCATGATACCCACTACCAAAGTAAAACTGCAGCCTATTTGAATCAGTCCAACAGTCTGAGGGTTGAAAAAAGTTAAGAACTGCTTCTCGCCAGGAAAAAGTTAATCTAACTATCCAAGACATGTCTGAGCATAGTGCTGAGAAAGTGTAAGTGTACTGCCTGCAAGCCAACACTGCAGTAGTGTGCTAATCCACAATCTGGAAGTGAAACTGATGCATATGAAATGCAAAAAGTGGACCAAAAGAATAAATAAGTAACATTTTTTAAAAAGGATAATCCTACGAGTCGAGTAAGTAAATTATACTAAGGGTGAGGAAAGGAGTTTAAATACAATTTTAACCTACCATGGTCCCTTTAACAGAAAGGGAACACGCACAGATAAATTTTTTTTAAACTTTCAGTTAATCTGAAACTTCATGGCAAGATTGTAACTATCTACAAAAGCACAACTCATTCAGACTTTGCTATTAATTTAAAAATAAAATTTTCTTGAAAGAAAGTTTCATTGGGATTACTAGATTCAGCAAGAGAGATAACTCCTCACCTGTGCTGCTCGCATTTCCTTTCTGTTTTCTTTTCTTGGCTAGCTGAATGGCTCTGTAGTCTGTCCTTGCAGATCCACCACTCTCCTATTCACACAAGATGATGTTTTATGTGTCGTTGAAACAAATTAAGCTAATAAAGCCAGTCTAACAAGTCATGGGTTCTTTATATTTTACATTATATAGTAATGGAAGGGATTTAAAACTAGTAACTTTTTTACACAGTGGCAGTCTTTTGATCTGCTTTCTGCATGTAAATGACATCTGAAGTTAAACTCACTTCCATGTTTATGAGCATTTTCAATAGGGTCATGCTATGATAAGAGAAACATTTTATACTGAAAAACAAACATTTATCTTTACATAATGCTAGAAAGAGAAAAGTCTTCCAGAAGCAATACTAAAGACAGACATTATGGGAATGAAGAAAGACTATTTCAGTTATTTTCAATCCCCAAAACCCCTTCTCTGAAACTAACTCACAAAGGACATACCATATATTCCCCTCCTTATGCCTTCTTGTTATTCCCACTTCACCCACAGGGGTTAAATTTGAACCATGTTTTAAGCTTTGAATTCAATCCTTCCCTACCCCACCCACACATTTCAGGCCTTTTAAAGAACATTTCACTGTGCTGAATCCATGTCTAACAGCATAGTTTGTCAATACAGAGTCCTACATTCTACATAAAAACCCATGCAACTAGATAAATCAGTATGAAAGGTCTGCCCATAAATTGCAAGCAGCACTAAAATATCCCCGAAGTTAAGATGCTTCAGTCATCTGGAGACAACCAAATATAATTACTGCATACCAAAAATGAGCTGCCAGTCACTGTGCTAAGATCCGTTTCTTTCTGAGCACTGTAGCTTCCTGGAGGGTTGGCGAACACAAACTGTGTCACCACTTTACTGCCTTCCTGTTGACCAACAACATCCAAACTAGGAAGCAAGTTTCGTTCAGCTTTAGTTGGTGTCAGTAACTCAGGTCCATTGCTTCCCCCAAGGCTGCTGGAAGGGGTCAAAGTGGCAGTGTCTATCGTTAGATTATTGCTGGACGTCAAACCATGCAAGTCTTGACCAGAATTCTTCACTGATAAAGATGCTAGTGAACCTAAGGCTTCCGCATTCACAGTCTGTACATCATCCAGATTTGAAGTACTTTGCTGTAAAACTGTAGCAGTGGTTCCCATCAAGAGAGAACTGTCCAGGCTATGTGGAATATCACTACTTGCCACCAATATCAAAGGGTCAGCTGTTTGGCCTAGGGAATTGCTATTGACAGAGAGATTTCCACCAAGCGTAGACCCCACTGAAGCAACATCTATGGTGACAATTCCAGAGTTTACTAAAGCCATATCTGTTGCAATCCCAGAATTGTTACCAGACACATTGGAGAAAAGGGATACAAGGTCTATGTTGCTGAGGTCACTTTGTCCTGGGCTGGTGAGTTCATTACTTGGGGTGAGGGAACTGGTTGCTTCAAGCTGAGTTAAGAGATCTGAAATACAATAGGTGTATTATCTTGCTTGAAAATGCAACAGTCATTGACAAAGAAAAGGAGATTGTGTGACCCTACTTGCGGCTCAAATAGTGCAATACTCAAAAGTAGGTACACACAGAAGCCCAAAGAAACACACTAATTACTAACAGATATCTTAATACCTTTTTGAGAAAAAGAGGCCAACACCCTCAGTAAGTTTACACACACTGTGAATAAATGAAGCAATATTACTGACAGAAATTGTGGGGTTTAGAATGCAACACATTGTGCCAGACAAGTGAGAATTTAATAGAGGAGAAACCTCATTGCATGTAACACTGTGAAGACAAAATAGCCTTAAAATTACAGACTAAAATACTTCCTAAATTAAACCCACTTTTCTAAATAAGAATTCCAAAGGAAAGCAAGCTTATTAAAATAAGCTCATGTTTATTAAAAAAATTGAGATTTCACAATGTGACAAAGTGTGGTTTTATTCACCTGGTTTGGCTGGATGTGTTTCTTGTTGCCCGGTAGTAACACCAGGCGAGTGCCTCAGTTTCCCTTGGCACAGCATCAGTGCATAGTGGTAATGGGAGTTTCAGTGTGATGACTTCTTACATGTCAACAACTGGGCTCCAGTTGCCACCCTCCAACTGCCCACTTCCAGTTTAATCTTGTCTGGCTGGAGAGGGAGGAAGGAAGCAAGCAGGGCCTGGCTCAGGGACTCCCCACCCCAAAATGGATTGTATTGAGTACTTCTGTTTCTGTACAGACAAGTATGTTCTATGCTGGCTACATCTACACTACCCAAAAACTTTGAAATGGCCATGCAAATGGTCATTTCGAAGTTTACTAATGAACTGCTGAAATACATATTCAACGCCTCATTAGCATGCGGGTGGCTGCGGCACTTCAAAATTCACGGGGCTCGCCGCCGCGTGGCTCGTCCAGACGGGGCTCGTTTTCGAAAGGACCCCGGCTACTTCAAAGTCCCCTTATTCCTATCTGCTCATAGGAGTAAGGGGGCTTCGAAGTAGCCGGGGTCCTTTCGAAAATGAGCCCTGTCTGGACGAGCTGCGTCAATTTTGAAGTGCCGTGGCCACCCGCATGCTAATGAGGCGCTGAATATGTATTTCAGTGCTTCATTAGTAAACTTCAAATGACCATTTGCATGGCAATTTCAAAGTTTTTGGATAGTGCAGACACGGCCACTTTGTCACTGTCAGCTAATAAAACCTTCTGTTCTCCCTGTTGAATGAATCTCATCTGACTGTGAATGGTGATAAAGGGCCTGCTGACCCCCACACTCCATATCACCCAATCATAAGGCATATTTTCCAATCAAGTATTAATTTCCTGTGTAATGTCTTCTCTTCCCATCCTTACAAAAATCCAAAAACACTGTACAGAAATTTCTCATCTGTGTATATTACTTTGAATTTTTTTTCCAGTGGTCTCTTTTCCCTATTCACTATGCTACCAATCCAGAACTTTGAGCTCATGTCTTATTTTGCTTCAATTAGTTGTCTAAAGAAAGAAAGATTAAGTTTGCTGCGCCACTGAACGATAAGATCACTAAAAACGTTTAGTGATGTTCCACTGTGGTGATGAATCTCATATCCAGAAAACAGTAAGTGCTGTTCATACTGCTGGATAACAAAGTTCCTTTCACTATAAGGATTTCCCCATACACTTCTACTCACCCAAATACCCTCAAAGCAGTTTATGCTGTAAGTCAGGAGTCAAAACTATTTTGATTTTAATCATGATCAGAAAGAGTATTTTGAAAAGCCTTCAAAAGCAAGGTCAACTTAATTCAACATGTTACTGACTTCTGGAAACCATAAGCCAAGCCCCAGTTACAATTCCCACTGAGAATTTCATGCTATATACATATACAGAGGAAAAAAATCCTGGTTCCACTGAAGTCAGTGTCTTGTTGCTGACTTCAATAGGACCAAGATTTCACTCACAGTATTTGCCTTATATAGTGTCGAGGCTTCCCTTTGTCCCAGCCACATTTTGAGGCTAATATATACCTGGACTGAAGTTGTGCTGTTTGACCATGTGAGTCTTCATACTATGCTTTGAAGTGAACAATTTATTACAACTTGGTACTGGACAACGGGTCTTTGATGAATCCACATCCTGAAGATGTTTCTTGGAGTGAATATACAAACTACTGCGTGCAGAGAATTTTGCACAACAACCTGCAACATGATACAGAGTATAGGATCTTTCTTAGTTTTAACTTAAAAATAGTATTTAGAATTCCATAGTGGACATCTCAAACTCATACAACTTTCTAGTCAGTTAACTTGCAGCACTTGTGCACAGGTGCCATACATAAACACAGGACGATAATCAACAATACAAAGCAATGCAGCAGAGTTTCAAAGGCATAGAAAAAAACGCCACGTCAGGCAGATCACTGCTGTAGCTAGTTGAGCGTCCTGCTTCTAACAGCAGCAAAAAAAAAAACACCCCCAAATGATTCGGTGCAAAGCGTCACAAAGGCAATTTAAAGAGAACGCCCTTTGGAAAAGCATAAGGCAAATACTTCCTGACAGCCCACAGGGCAAATACCACTTTGTGTTCTGTCATGACATGCAAGTATCAATGTTCCTTGTTCAACCAGAAAGTTGGGTAAAAGGTCTCTTGTCTATTTACACAACACTTATAACCTAAGTCACTTTAAAAATTCCACCAGAGACTGTGCCTCAATGATTTTCTGCACCAAGTGGCTCCACTTTTTTACCCGAATTCATTTTCAAACTGTAGTTCTTTTTTGTAAGCTCCCCATATACCTTTAGCCACTTAATTATCCCTTAACAGATACTTGTACTTCTGCAGAGACCAATTTGCTGGAAGAGGCAACCCAAGGTCACCACAAGTACTGGAGATGTCCACATACTGAAGAGTTATAAAGAAAAAAGCCATCATAACTCTTCTGCAGTACTTTCTATCCCTGTCAAAGAAGACCAACCAGCCTATTAGATTAATCTAAACAGCAATCAGGTGCTGAGCAGACATCTTTAGTCTATCTAGGGATGTAAAATCTCATTTAACTAGTTAACTGGTTTAATGGTAGGTTTAGCCAAAGAAACAGGTGAGGGAGGGCTGAAGTGGCCCCACTCATGGCACGCGGGGGACCAGGGCTGCTCCGGCCTGGCTGAAATGTCCCTGGCCATGATGGTGCCACAGGTGGGGAGTGTTTCAGCAGAGTTGGAGAAGCTCCCGTCCAAGCAGCCTGGTCCAAGAGCACCATGGGCCAAGGGCACTCCTGAGCAGCCGGAGCAGCTCCTGTCCTTTGCAGGGGAGACTCCTCCAGACCAGCTGGGCTTGCGGGGGCACCCCAGCCACCTTTCACCCATTCCCAGCCACTGATTCTCTAAACCCACTCCCCTCACCCTTGGGCTCAACTGCTTGTTGAGCAGGGCTGGGGAATATTATCCAACCCCCATTTATCCAACATTTCATTTTATAAAACAGAGTGTTGGATAACCGGGGGTCAGATAATCGGGGTTTTACTGTATATATTTTATTCAGTAAGCTCTTCAGTTCTTATATTTATTGTGAAAACATCATAAGAAAAAAAAAAAAGACAAATGATCTGCTAGCCATTTCTACTGCCTCCTGCATACCTGGGACAACGTGGTTCCTTCAACTAGACGTTCTTTAAGAAAATAAACTACATAAAGATTTTAAAAAGTAAAATAGGATTTTCAATACCCTTCAGTGAGCCTTGACTATGAAGGACCCTGGCATCTACCAAAACCTCATGTGCTCTAGTAAGTACCTAACAGAACTGAGGACGACAAACTGTACCTTCCACTGGACATTCAAATGGTTTTGTGCCTAGGTGAGTTATACTGTGGCCTTTCAAGTGTTCTGCTCTTGTGAAGGATTTCCCACAGCCTTCTACTGGACATGTAAATCTTCTGTCATCTTCATGCTTCCTACAAAAGGAGATTATTATTTCCAGATGTAAGTTCACTGCATGCTCATTTCTAGTGTCAATTACAACCAACATGATTCTAATACTTTTAAAACAGCTGTCCACATTAGAACATGTTTAAAAAATAAGAAGAATTAACAGGTAAACCATGTGTTGGCTTTGGGTTTTTAAGCATAAATCATACATGTGGACTGTTTACCTTTTGTGTCTTAGAAGCTTTGACATGCTAGTGAATGACCAGCCACAACCTTCAGAATCACAGATAAAAGGCCTTTCACCTTAAAATAAGGTAACAGAGAGGTAGCCAGGTTAGTCTGTATCTTTAAAAAACAAAAAACTAAAAAGCAGTCCAATAGCACGTTTAAGACTAACAAAATAACTTATCTGGTGATTAGCTTTCATGGGGCTGAAGCTCAGCACCTTTACAAAAAAATAAAGTCTCATATTTAATCACCTATTTAATCCACATGCAGCAGATGGCCCTATATTCATTTGGAAACGGTTTGCTTTTCATTGTTTATACAGTAATTTATACAGGTTTGTTTTGCCCCATTTCTCTCTGCTTTATCTTTTTGTGCTAACATGCAGCCCATTTTTAAAGTAAATAAAACTCATTTCTCCCTGAAGACGTTTTAACCAATTATTGTTGTAAACATTTTAAAATGACTAAAATATTTCCCTACTCTTGCAATTTGTGCTATGCATATGACAGTATTTGGTTTATGGTCAGTCTCTTCTTGTTACTGGGTGAAACAGGAAAGGAAACAAATCAAGAGACAGGGAAGTGTGACCGTAAAGTCACAAAAAAATAGATGGTACCAAGTTAAACTAACAACACAAAGATGACAGTATCACTTACAAGATGCTGACAGTTTCAAGTCATTGTGAGTTTCTCACTCTTCCAACTCTGGCTTGCAAACATTTAAAAGGGTGTTTCCATTCGCATTAAAAGTAATTCTCATTGGCATTTAGTTTGTAAGGACTGCTTTTATAAATGGGTAAAAAGTCTGAGGCTGCATCTGATGCCATCTCAAATTACGAGCTGCCCTGAGGAATACCTAGTAACAGAGAGGAAGCAGTGCTAGTCTATATACTGTCAAAACAAAAAAGCATACCTGTGTGACTTCTCATGTGGATTTTCAGTCGGCAGGCTTTGTCATACTGTTTGCTACAACCAGGGAAAGAGCAGGAGAACTGTTCTTGGTCTCTGAAGTGAGCTCGATTGTGAGAAAATAATGCACTCACTGTGATAAAGGTTCTCTCACAACCTAAGGAAAGAGAGGCACATCATGTTAGTGCTGTGTGACATACAAAAAAGGAAAATTAAACTTTATACCATACTGCAGTGTTTGTGATTAAGGGCTGGAATTGGATATCCACCTCAAGACAGTATGTTTTGGGCACAAAGGAAAGCAAAGCCATTGCAACTTGATACACTGCATAGAAAAGATGCAATTATTTAGAAAAGCTGGTGGACTAATACACATCAACAGATTACAAGACAACAGCGAAGACAGTACTCAGATTAAAAATTTGTTTTACTATTGTTGTACATTGATCAGAGCTCTACCTAATTTTAAAAAGAAGATGTCCAGAAACACCCTTTTTCTTTCTGCTATTCAAACAGCAAACTCTGGGGGGGATCTGTCTACAACAAGTAAACAGAAGGTGGAGAGCAAATGATTTTAACTGTCCATTCCAGATATCAGGATAACATAGAAGAATGGAGCAGCAGAAACAAGTTACTGATAAACACAGGCAGGGTAAGTGTGACAACTAAAGAGCTGAAAGCTAGGACTCCAGCTTGGCTATCCTTGCACATAATCAGTGACCCCAAAGAAACAACAAGCAGTCCTATGGCACCTTAGAAACTAAAAAACATATTAGGTTACAAGCTTCTGTGAGTAAAAAACCCACTTCATCAGATTGAAAACCTGGGACCTCATGAATCTGTTAGCCTCTAAGGTGCCATAGGACTGCTTGTTGTTTTTGAAGTTACAGACAAACATAGCTACCCCCGAGACTCTTCCCCCAGGGGAATAAATACTGCAAGGTGAGAGTGCTCATATAAATGCCTCACATTTAACGGCCATAAATATCTAGGACTGAGTATCTGAAAAGATTGCTTTGCAGGCTGTGAAAGTTCCTGGCAGAATTCTGCAACAGAACCTCTCCAATCATCGCTGCATGAGAAACATTCATGTACTACAGTATTTGAAGTTCTACAGAGGAACGCCACTTAATGGTATGAACATGATCACGGTTGTTTAATTGGGAACAATGTGACAAGAAATGATTCATGAACCTCTTTGTATGCGTAAAAGATTCCCCCCACACCACCCCCAGCAATAACGGACTTGCTCTTTGAAACAAGAAGTCCTGTGGCACCTTATAGACTAAGATTTTTTGGAGCATAAACTTTCATGGGCAAAGCCCCCCTTTGTCAAATGCATCTGATGAAGCGGGTCTTTGCCCATGAAAGCTTCTGCTACAAAATATCTGTTAGTCCATAAGGTACCACAGGACTTCTTGTTGTTTTTGAAGACACAGACTAACTCACCCACCCCTCTAACACTTGCTCTCTGAAGACTCCCAAGGCCCTCCAGCTCTCCTGCCCGCTCCCAAGAGTCAGGCGAGCGGGGCGGGAGTAGAACTCGTTTCTCTGGGGGCAGGTTCCTAACGCCTCACAAGCCCCGCGTCCCAGGACAGGAAGCCAGAGAGCTGGGGCGCGCGGGTTGAGCTCTCTCTGAGCGTCAGCCCCTATCAGTGCGCGGGCGCTAGTCGCCCTCCCCCCATCCCCATCCTCTCCCTCCCCCCCGCGCGGCGCCGGGGAAGCGATTACCGGGGAAGTCACAGCGGTAGGGCCGGTCGGGCTCCAGGTGGCTCCGCCGCTGGTGCGCGCCGAGGCGGGCGGCGCTGGGGAAGCGCTGTCCGCAGGCCTCGCACTTGTGAGCCGCCTCCTGCTCGTGCGCCCGCCCGTGCGCCCTCAGGTTGTAGACGGTGGTGAAGCGCTTGGTGCAGCCGGGCGCGGCGCAGGCGAAGGGCCGCAGCTTGTCGTGCGAGTGCAGATGGCGCCGCAGCTTGTAGGCGGTGGCGAAGGACCAGGCGCAGCCGGGCACCGGGCAGCCGAACGGCCGCGCCGCCCGCCCGCCGCCGCCCGGCCCGGCCCCATGAGCCGCCAGTCGGTGCAGCCGCAGCTGCTGCTTGCGGGAGAAGGTCTCGTCGCAGCGAGGCTCGGGGCAGTGATAGACCAGCAGCGCCCGCTGACCCCCAGAAGCCGGGCCCGGGGCCTCCCCCTCCGGCCTGGGGGTCCGGGCCCGGCTGGGCAGCGGCTCCGACGCATGCGGGTTGGCCGGCTCCGGCGCGGCCCCCGCGGGGGCAGGCGGCCCCGGCTCGGAGCCCAGCGTCAGGACCCCGTTCTCGATGCGCACCACCAGGCTCTGGTTGTTGATGGTGATGGTGCCGGAGAAGGCGCCGGGGCCAGAGCCGGCCGGGCCTGAGCCCTCCGCCTCCTCCACTTCCCGCCGGGCCGGCGCAGCCGACACTGGGGGACCCGGTGGTGGCTGGGCCGGCCCGGGAGCCTCCGCCAGCTCCGCCCGGGGAGGCTCGGCGCGGCCGCTCTCCCCGCCGCCAGGCCCGGCCCCCGGCTCCCCCGCGCCCCGCACCAGGTTGAGGACAAGCAGGAGGCCGTCGCTGTCCGGGCCGGGCGCCGCGGGGGGCCCCGGGGCAGCGCTGGGACCCGCCTCCTGCTTCTCCTCCAGCAGCATCACCGGGAAGCTCATATACAGGCCCGAGGGGACAACGGCCGGGTCCCACTCGGGCGGCGGCGGCGGCGGCTCCGGCTCCCGCTGGGGCAGGCGGGCGGCGGCCGGAGCCGCGGCCCCGCCGCCATGTTGAGTGTCGGGCCGAGGCCGGGGCCGGGCCGCCTCCACCGCGGGCTGCCCCTGCGTTTCCATCTTGGGGGTCCCTGTAGCAGCGGCTGAAACCGGAGCCGCGGGGCGGGGCCGGCGGGCGGCGGCGGAAACCTGGAACCGGGATTCCAGAGCGGAGCCGGGCGGGGCGCGGCGGGGGAGAAAGCCCGGAACTGGAGTTCGCGGGGTTCCGGACGGGAGGGCGGGCTGGAGCGGCGCCCGGCGCGGCGGAGGCAAAACTGAGGGCGCCGGGAGCGCAGAGTCCCCAGCACGGCTTGTCCCTCTGCCGCCCTGTTCCAAATCCCCAGCACAGCTTAGTGCTGGGCTGGTTCCATAACATTGGGTGGGGTGGGGAGGTGCACACTTGGCCTAGTTTGTGTCCCTCCACTGCACCCCTCCTGCTGGCCGCAGCCCTGCGGGTGTTGCTGAGGGGTTCAGGAGCTGCCCTGCTGTTCTGTCATGCTCCTGTTCTCCCAGCCAGTGCCAACCTGTCACATTGTCCCTCTATGCTCCTCCCGCAGCTCCTGTCCCCAGCTACCCTCTGCACTCATCTGCCCACTCCTGTGCCTTCTCCTTTGCCCCTTGCTTACACGCAGCCCCCCTCACCACCCACCTGAAGCAAATACCAACCACTACACCACAGAAATACTAACCCAGGAATCTATCCCTGCAGCTAACCTCAGTGCCAGCTCTGCCCATGTAGTTATTTAAGTGACACCATCGCAGGACCTAGCCACCTGAGGCACACTGTCCTGCTCACTCACCTGCATATCTACCAATGTGATGTATGCCATCATGTGCCAGCAATACCCGTCTGCCATGTACATTAGCCAAAGCCAACAGTCTCTATGCAGAAGGGTAAATGGCCATAAATCAGACATCAAAGAATGGCAATATAAAATCCAGAAGGAGAATGTTTCAATCTCTTTGGACACTCAAGTACAGATTTCAAAGTAATCATACTTCGCCAAAAAAAACAGCTTCAGAAGAGACTTCAAAGAGACTCTGCAGAGCTGCAATTCATTTGCAAACTTGACACAATTAATCTGGGTTTGAATAGGGACTGGGAATGGCTGGCTTACTACTACTACCAGTTAACTCTTGTACTCCGTGCGGAGCACAGTTTATCTACAAATCTACAAGTCTCCTCCACTTCACTCTACCTTGGGACAAATCTTCCAGCTGGTCCCAGGAGTACCCCAGTTGTTGTCCTTCAATCTCAGTAGACCTTCCCACATTGTCCCAGGCTCACTACACAAGCAGTTTTCTCTGTCTTGTTTACATCTCCTCATCAACTATTGGGAGTGGGCCACATCCACCCTGACTGAATTGTCCTTGTTAGCACTTTTCCTCCACCTGACAGGGTAACTCTTCTTTTCATGTGCCTATTTATACCCACCTTTGTAATTTCCACTCCATGCATCTGGCAAAGTGGTTTTTGCTCACAAAATCTTGTGCCCAAATGAATCTGTTAGTATGTAAGGTGCCAAAGGACTCTGTTTCTTCCCTATAGAGACAAACCAAGGCATCCCCTCTGATGCAATAATTTAGACACTTAATGGTATTCTGAGAAACAGCCAGTAGATGGTGATATAGCACTAGTCCAACAGTGCCATTTAAAAAAAACAAACAATTTCACAGTTTAATTTTGCATTTAATCTTGAACATCAAAGGTTGTTTTTAATGTGGAGCCCTTATTAACTTATAATAGGTCCACTAATATTAAGGTATTGACAAGCTCCTATTATTTGCAAATGCTTCCTGTAGTATATTAATATGGGTGTGTAATAAGGCCACATGAGTTCCAGCTGAGACTTGTCTTATATAGTGTATGAGAGTATGGACAGGAGACCCCCACCTTCCATAACATGCATGTGCAAAGGGGAAGACACAGTACCAGTCCTCCTGAGACACAAGTTCTGTAGGTGGTGACAGCAGCACTAGAATGCCTACCATTGCCCCAGAGACTGGAGGATTGTCTGAGTTACTCATGTTTTCTGTGGAGTTGCGTCAGTGCCCCGCCCCCTCACTGTAGGCTCTGGTAGTCTAGTTGGTTTGGATGCTTTCTGCCAACAATTCTTATTACCATTTTCCTTAGCTTAGAAAATGTTTGTTGGACAACGTGATCTGGAATCCTCCTCAACAAGTTTAGAGTGTCTGTGTTTAGAGAGTGAGCAGTGAAGCATGGTAGATTGCTAGCAGTATTCCAGGCCTCTGTCACTGCAAAGGAGGAAACCCCAAACAAAAATCCCTCTTTTGTACAACCCACCTGAGAGAGGCTAGGGAGGCTAGTTCACCTATCTAAATAAAACACCAATTCAGCTGCTGTAATAGATAGAAAAACTGAAGCCCAGATTAATCCCTCAAATTGTGGCTTTCTGTCCTGTAGGTATAACTGCATGGCCATGTCTACACCAGTCCAAATCTTTGAAATGGCCATTTAAGATTAGTAATGAGGCACCTCATTAGCATGCAGCCAGCCCCGTTTCTTTGAAATTGTCACTTTTTGCTGCCGCACAGCTCATCCAGGCAGGGCTCCTTTTCAAAAGGACCCTGCCAACTTCTAAATCCCCTCATTCCTATCTGCAGAAAACACATATGGGCTACATCTACACTAGCCCAAATCTTCGAAATGGCTATGATTACTAATGAGGCACTGAATATGCTGAATATCTGCAGATAGGAATAAGGGGATTTCAAAGTTGGCGGGGTCCTTTTGAAAAGGAGCCCCGTCTGGACAAGCCGCGTGGCAACAAAAAGCAACAACTTTGAAGAGCTGGGGCCAGCGGCCTACTAATGAGGAGCAGAATATGCATTTCAGCTCCTCATTTTGAAGATTTGGGCTAGTGTAAACTTAGCCCATATGTGTTTTCTGAACATGCAGCCTTGTCATGTTCACGAGACAGATGTGAAGATGCTGTTTGTGGTCAAGGAAGGACTTTTACAATGGGGCAAACTTCAGAAAGAACACTGCTACAGAAATTCCTTTACTCCGTCAGTCATTGCATGGATGTCTTATATTATTACTGTGTGCGTGTGAGGCAGAGCACTTTCCCTCACAGCTTGGTTTCTCCAACAGTGAAGTCATCACCCTACTAATGACATCAGTCTCTTCCTGGAAGGAGAGAGCAATCACCTCTACAGAATTCTAGTTTCTCAGAAAAGAAACTCTGGCCTAGACTTGCGTATAGTTCCAGCATGCTCTTCATCAGCTGCTGCTGCTTCACCCCTGACAGGTTCAACCTCTCTAGTCTGGCATGCCCTCATCCAACAACATTGCTGGTCCAGCATGATTTGAGTTAGCCAGATGACCGCTTATCATTGATGTAGCCAAGTTTCCTGTGGTCCCATAAAGTTTGTGTCCAGCTACCAGTCCTGGCTCTCAGTGTTCTGTGCTGTCATTTACCCCAAATGTCTTCAAAGAGTCTAGTAAGCAATGGACGTGTTGGTAATGCTGCTACATAGTACTGACCTCCCGGGGTCAGTAAATTCTCTCATTTGACACCAGTCAGGTCCTGAGGGTGCTGAATTAGAGAGGTTCAACCTATAGTTGGGACTAGCCACAAAATGGAACTTGAACTGCATTTTAAACAGCCAAAAAACACCACAGCTAGCAAAGGAAGGCCAGCCTGCATGTGTGGGTTTCCGAGGTAGGTTGTTTCTGGTGTACTGTTCCACCTATCAAGCCAGGGACAGACAATTCAGTATTCATCACCTTTCCGTGCACATATGTTGCTACACACACCAGCTGTGTTAGAATAATGTTAAGGGCACAAAACTAAATATTAGGAAACACCAGAATTAAGGTTACATTTTCAGTCTGATTTAACCATCCCCTTTTACCTCTACCTTATGATATAGTCTTTGGATATCCCTAAACCTCTGATTGCCAGAAGTAAAGACTGGACGACAGGGGATGGATCAGTCAATATTTGCTCTGTTCTATTCATTCTGGGAAGGTGGAGGGTTGCCCTCAGTGGCGAAGGAAAGAGTTAAGAGCTACTTAGAAAAACTAGATGTACATAAATCCATGGGTCTGGATTTAATGCACCCAAGGGTACTGAGGGAATTGGTAGACGGCAATTGCTGAGCCTTTGGCCATTATCTTTGAAGACTCTTGGAGATCAGAAGAGATTCCAGATGACTGAAAAAAGGCAAACGTAGTGCTCATGTTTAAAAAAAAGGAAAGGAGGACAATCCAGGAAATATAGACCAATCAGCCTTACCTCAGTACCTGGGAAAATAATGGAAGGGATCCTCAAGGAATCTATTTTGGAGCACTTGGAAGAGGGTAAAGTAATCAAAAATAGTTAATGTGGATTCACCAAGGGCAAGTCCTGCCTGACCAATCTGATTAGCTTCTCTGATGAGGTAACTGGCTCTGTGAACATGGGGAAGTCAGTGGATGTGATATACCTTGACTTCAGTAAAGCTTTTGATACAGTCACTCACAACATTCTTGCCCATAAATTAAGGAAGTATGGATTGGATACATGGACTATAAGATGGACAGAAAGCTGGCTTAATATCTGGATCGCGGTCTGTTTCAAGTGGAGTGCCCCAAGGCTCAGCTCTGGGGCTGGTGTTGTTCAACATCTTTATTAATAAACTGGATGAGGGACTGGACTGCACCCTCAGCAAGTTTGCAGCTGACACCAAGCTAGGGCGAGAGGTAGATAAGTTGGAGGGTAGAGAGATGATCCAGAGTGACCTGGATAAATTGGAGGATTGGGTCAAAAGAAATCTGATGCAGTTCAGCAAGGACAAGTGTAGAGCCCTGCACCTGGGATGGAAGAATCCCAAGCATTGTTATAGACTGGGGACCAACTGGCTAAGCAGCAGTACAGCAGAAAGGGACCTAAGGATTATAGCGGATGAAAGGCTGTATGTGAATAAATAGTGTGCGTTGTAGCCAAGAAGATCAATGGTATATTGGGGTGCATTTCAAGCAGATCTAGAGAAGTTGTTCCCCTGTATTCAGCACTGGTGAGGCCACATCTGGAGTACTGTGTCAAGTTTTGGGCCCCCAGTATAGAAAGAATGTGGAGCATGTTCAGTGGAGGGCAATGACAATGATTAAAGGGCTGGAGCACATGACCTCTGAGGAGAGGCTGGGGGATTTGGGCTTATTTAGTTTGCAGAAGAGAAGACTGAGGGGAGATTTAATAGCAGCCTTCAACTTCCTGAAGGGGAGCTCTAAAAAGGATGGAGAGAAACTGTTCTCAGTGGTGACAGATGGCAGAACAACAGGTAGTGGTCTGAAGTTACAGAAGAAGAGGGGTAGGTTGGATAATAGGAAAAACTACTTCACCAGGAGGGTGGTGAAGCACTGGAATGTGTTGCCTAGGGAGGCGATGGAATCTCCATCCCTGGAGATTTTTAAGTCCTGGCTTGACATAGTCATGGCTGGGATGATTTAGTTGGGGTTGATCCTGCTTGGGGCAGGCATCGACTCAGTGACCTCTTGGAGGTCCCTTCCAGCTCTGATTCTATGAAACTCTATGAATGGGGGATGAATGTGCTTGTAACAGCACAGGATTCACTTAATAAAGAAGTTACATGATTTGCCTAAGGCAGTGGAGCGAGACAGTGGCAGAACCAGGGAGAACTGAACTTTTGGTCCCAAAAGCCATAGTCTAGACCAGGGTTGGGCAATAATTTTTAATGGGAGGCTACTCCAAGAATTTAGAAAGTGGTCAAGGGCCAAACTCATCCAGGATATTAATGAAAGAGATTCAGGGCCCAGGATGGAGGTTGGGTGCAGAAGGGAGCTTGAGGTAGAGACTAGGGTACACAAGGGCACATAAGGTCTGGGGAGGAGTTTGGGTGAAGGAGGCAGTTGTGATTTGGAGCAGGGCTGTGGGATGCAGGGGTTTGGGCTGTGGCCTAGGGCAGGGGACTGGGGCTCAGTGAGGTTAGGCTGTGACCTAGGGCAGAGGGTTGCAGTGTAGGACCTGTGGGTGGAGAGTTTGGGTTATATGAAGCAGGAGGCAAGGAGAGGGTTAAGGTTATGGGGGCTAAGGGGGCAGAAGGTGGGAGGGAGGGACTGGGGTGCCAGAGGCAAGCTCTGGCTGGGAGATTTACTTGGGTTGCTCATGGCCAGCAGCCCTGCAGGGCCCTGAGACAGACTGACTGACTGCTGCAGCTCCAGACCACTCTAAACTGCTCCCTGCTCCATGTGGCTCTCTGCTCCAGATGCTAAGGGGAGAGGGAGGCTTCACGCACTGCCCACCCCAGCAAAAATCTGTCTGCTTCTATTGGCCAGAAACTGTAAATCAGCCAATGGGAGTTGAGATGTTTGGCAAGAGGGTGTGAGCTGCACACAAAGCCCCCCCCCCTCCCTCCCAGCCTCTGGATCAGAGAGCTGCTTAAAGCAGTAGCTTCTGCTCTGTCTGAAGCAGCCTGTGCTCAGGCTCCAGTGGCTTGGTGGACTGGATGCAGCCTATGGGCTGTATTTTGCCCACCCCTGCTCTGGAGCACGGAACTGCTGAGATTTCTGAATAGTCAGACAGGAATGGATTTTTTTTAAAGTAGCTTAATTAATTAGGCCAAAATTCCAATACCTTTATTCACACTGAACAGTATCCAACTCCAGGAATTGTCTTGGTAAAATCAAAGGAAAAACTCCAAATGATCAATAGAGTGTAACTCAGACCCTGAATGAAGTGACCTGGTTAAGGATAAAGGAAGAGAACTGCTCACATGGAAGAGACACTTGAAATGCATTTATTTTCTTACCAGAGAGAGGTAGGGTAGCAAGAAAGCAACTTCAAAGTGTATCTGAAAGGAGCACGACGAATTCAGGATGGAGTTAATGATGCAGGGCTTGCTCCAAAATGCTCTCGTCTACCACCTGGTGTGGGAGCGTCACCTGTAATTTACAAGTCTCCTCCATCGCTTGGCAGATTGTTTCATAAGCATTGCTGTTGCCAGACCAACAACGTCTAGCTACCTGTCAGATCACAAATGTGATGAAAAATAAATGGATGTAAAAATGCAGCTGTATCTCCCCACAGCTCACCTCTTCCCATACTCACACACAGTTTATTATCTACCAAACTCATGCTTGTTCCTAGTGTCTTTACTGATGTAAAAAATCATTTGTGTGACCCCTGCTCTATCACCCTAAGCATTTTTAAAAAAACTTTTGGATCGTATTGATGTATGTTAGTCCAGTTAAAAATTAGGGTCTGATAGCACTAGCCTAGGACCAGGCACATTGTAAAAAAGATGCTTTGCAAAAGTCCGTCACAAGGAAAATACACTGTCTCTCAATCCAGATGTGCAAAGCTGCTGTTTCAGACCGAGGTCTGTCTTAATCACTGATTTTATCCAGGGACAAATAGCTACATGGTAGGATGCTGAGATCACTGCACATATTTTCAAATTGAATCCTTGGTAAGATTTGAAACCATCGGGACAAACTGTCTGCTAATGTATATGGGCTTAGCTCTGCTGAAATCAATGGAACTGTAGTGAGTTACACTAGCAGAGAATTTAGCCCAGTCTCTAGAACTGGATGGCAAACAACATTTGTGGCAGAGTTATGCTCAAATAACAGTGCCAGATCAACCCCTCCTCCAAGAACTTTAAAAGATATGCTGAGATTCAGATTTGTAAAATAGATCTGAAGAAAAACGACAGATACAAATGTGCTTGAGCTTTGGAGAAGGTCAGAGATAGATCTGTACATGATTTAGACTCAGTTTATTTTTGCTATATAATCAGTGCTTTTTTTGTGCTGGTACTTGCAGATACTGAGTACCAGAACCTTGGCAGCCCCAGCTGCAGGATTGGCTGGGGGCGGGCAGGGAGCTGACTAAATACCAGCTCTTTTTTTTTTTTTTTAATAAAAAAGAATGAAAAAAAAGCATTGTATAACTAGACTCAGTTATTAATTTATTATATCATGTATTTAAGTCATTTAACAGAAGCATCACAGCCAAAGCCTGAGCTGCATACTCTCTTTATGCAGCCTTAATACAATGTGCAATGGGCCTAAAAATATTTTATTATGCACTACAAATCACTGTTTTTGCATTGAAAAATTGCTGCACGTAATGCTCAAAAGTTGATTTAAAAGAGTTAGTTTTTTTAGATGTCCATTTTACAAAGAGCAAAAAACAACAAGAGAAAAATCATCTGAATGAACTAATGTCTTTCTGATAATAGGGTTGCTAACCATCCTTAAAAATTAAGTGCAAACCCAAAACAAAACATCAAAATAACAGCCAAAAGAAGGACAGTTAGTTTTCCTCTTTTGTATAAAAATAGAAAGGACAACATTGTTCAAAAAAGGACTGTCCTTCCTTAAAGCTTAAAAATAGTTCTATGAAAAAAGAAATGCAAATCAAATTAGGCATAGAAAAATTAAATTGTGTTTTTAGGAATTTGTCATTTTTACAGAAAACTACCGGAAAATAAAAAGTAGCTTTTTTTTTTTAAATGGGAAGAGTATTTTTGCACCTTATGATCGCAAATCTGCTTAATATTAGGAAGGATGCTGAAGAGTTGAATCCTCATGCCAGGTGCAGTATCATGTGAATTCTCTGCATGTGACTTGTGTCAAAACAATCTGAATCAACTCTGATTGTTTTAGCATAGTCACATAATAATTACTATTATGAATGTGTTATAAATATTAATATACTTACACTCTAAAGGCTATGAAACTATGTCTATCAAAATACTAAGATATTTGAATATTTAATATTTTAGAAGGAAAAATATTGCTAGCATCAAATTTTTTTTTCAGAGCATACCTTCACATCATGCAGAACACTAGTGTTCCATGGAACACAGTTGGGAAATACTGGTTTAAACCATTTGGTCAGACTCCAAGTCGTTAAAGTAGGCAAATGCTTAAGGGCCCAGTTTAGCAAAGTACATAAGCATGTGATTATTTAAGACTAATACATTTTTAGAATTATAGAAATAAAAGAACTGTTAGGTCAACTGGCACGTCCCCTGAACATGTAGAATTATTCTTGGCAGTACTGTCCAATTTCTTTCTATTCTTGGATGGAGGAATACAGTATAGACAATATTCTAAAATTGTCTTTTTTAAACCGTGGGCTGGGAAATTCAGCTATTGCATGCAATAAATCACACTGCAAGTAAATCTTCTCCCAGACTGTTGTTTTATAGGCTGTCTTTGATAAATTATGCTGGTTAAGCATCTGCTGCCATTACTCAAATCTAGAGATTAAATTAATCTTCTTCCTTCTTCCTCAGTGATTTATCTGTTCTATCAGATCTGCTACAGGCAGTGCATCTGGAGAGTTCCCCTTACTGTGTGTGTTTTGGGATTGTTTTTTTTTAAACCATGTTCTCTGGAGAGATCCCATTTCTAATCTAATGCAAGGAAGGCCATGAAGTCCATCTAATTCTTTCCAGAAAGAAAACAAAAAGAAACCACATCAAAATTGGCAAGCAATTGCCTCAGCTGATCTGAGACACATCAACTCATTATGACTAACCAAAACCTTCTGAAAATACACATTTTGTTCTTTATAATTTTGCTGCACGTAATTATGCCCTGGTGGGATGTTGTCTACAGACACTGACTCCAGAACTTCTGGATCTAAAAAGCACAAGCTGCTCCTGCTTGATCCAAATTACTGCCTCTCGTAGCACAGGCATGGGAGGCAAAGCCATAAATCCATATTGGTCTAAGCATTAAAGGAGGACAGACACTTTGTGTTAGTATATTGAATAGTAACAGAGAGGGAGCCGGGCTAGTCTATATACTATCAAAACAAAAAAGCAGTCAAGTAGCACTTTAAAGACTAACAAAATAATTTATTAGGTGATGAGCTTTCGTGGGACAGACCCACTTCTTCAGACCATAGCCAGACCAGGACAGACTCAATATCTAAGGCAAGTGTGCAAACAAGCTCTTATAGAATTCGACACATTCACACGTGGGTTGAACCAGGATGGTAATTTTCTGAATCACTATAGGGGCTCATTTGCATACTTGGCTTAATCTAATTCTTGACTTCCCCCCTGCCCCTTCTGCCCCTCTACTCTCTGATTTGCTCACCTTGATCATTTTTTTTCTGATTTGTCCACCTTAATTACTGTTTTTCGTTCTCTGTGCCTTAAATATTGAATCTGTTCTGGTCTGGCTATGGTCTGAAGAAGTGGGTCTGTCCTACAAAAGCTCACCTAATAAATTATTTTGTTAGTCTTTAAAGTGCTACTTGACTGCTTTTTTGTTTTGTGTTAGTACATGTTACTCTCTCCCTCAGGCCAAGGAAACACAGCCTTGGCCTGAGGGATTGATTTGAATTGCACATAATAAGCACTTAGTCCTAAACTCTGGACAAGGAGTCAGCAACCCTCAGCATAAGTGTAAAGAGCAGCACAAGCTTATTTTCATCAGCACGTGAGGCAGGAGATCAGCCCTGCCCCTCCTACCCCATGTACCAAAAAAGCTGGGCAGCTTTCCTCTTCCCAGGTGGCAGCTGCCTGCCTCAGCTCCACCAAACTTATCCCCAGGGCTCAGCTGCTAGTTGCTCCAGTCGCCCAACATGGCAGTATTGTGACCCTCAGCTGAGCTAAACAGCCTGGCCCTCTCCCTGGGCTGAATGGAAAATGAAAATGGAAAGGGCAGTCAGCTGCTAAGCTCCTGCACTGGGAAGCACAGCCAGGCAGGACAGGAGGCCAGCAAGACTGCAGAAACGGAGCGCCACAAGCTGATCAAAACAGCTTAATTAGAGCTTCAGAGCAGGGTGGCTTGGCTCAGCCTGGCTCCCCACAGGCCTCCAAGCCTTGACTGACTCCCATTCACTGGGGCCATTCACTTTATGGAAGGCAGCAGGTGCCCCCAGCCAGCAGCTGCCAAGTTGGCCTGCAGATTAACAGTAGGCCAGCTAATGCTACCAGCCACCATCTAAATGGTAAAGCTCTGTGTCTCAGTGTGTTTATTAATGAGCAGTTTTATTAGTGTATTGAGTAGTTGTATTAGTGACTTTGAAAATTATCGCTGGCACCCTGACCATACACAGAGGTCAAAAGTCAAATTTCAGCACTCCGCCTCAGAATGGTTGCTGACCCCTGCTCTAGACGGAGGAACATGTGGCATGTACCCATCAATATAAGTGGCCACAGGTGCCTCATGTAAAGGTACCTTGGGGTTATTCTTTCTCCCCCACTGACAATACTGGGAAAATGCTCAGAGATGAAAATAGGAGACAAACAGGCCTCTAGTGAGTTGGGAATTCAGCGTGCGTTGAGGGTGGTTGGGACCTCTCGGGATAAAGTCCCAAAAGCTGTAAATTTATTGGGTTTCTTTTCTAGGGTCTCACCCCAAAAGCAACTGAAGTTGATGAAAATTGATCAAAAGTCTCTGTCTGATTTCCATGGGGTTTAGATCAGGCCTACTTCAGCCTAGATCAGTTTCTCTGCCTATTTCATGGTACTGCTTTGCCTGTTCCAGGGGAATCAAACATTTTTATGTTTTGAACAAGGAAAAACAATCTTTCCAATCAAAACAGAAGGCAAGATTTTGCTTACCCCATTGGAAACATCCCAGCTGAGCATCATCTTAGCTCGTTCTTCAGCCTCTGCTGATCCATCCAGAACAAGGCCAAATCCTCCATTTATTACTTCACCCCTTTGATAAAACAAATATTTACATTTTTAAAGTAAATCTTCTTAAAATATTATACGAATTAACCCTATAAGGTATCACTCCAGTCATATGCACTGGAAGAAAGGGAAAAATTGAAATTAGGCCTGGGTAAAATTGGATAGAGGATGCAGTCAGAGATTCTTTGTACAGGAACCGGAATCCCAGTGCAGAAAAGTATGGAAAGCCCATGCTGTACTTTCCCACACTAGCAGCCAGTAAACCCATTTGTGACCCAAATGGCAGTGTTAGAAGCTAAGCCTGTCACAAGTCACCTGAGAACAATATGTTTCACATAGTAATTGCTTACAAAACCCCCTCAAATACAGACAGATAGGCCAGCATGCTTGATAATTAAAGAGCTAAAGTCACAGAGTTTCTTAAAGAATAAGCCTTTTGCATGTGCTACGTTCAGGTCTAGCATTCAGATAGTACAGTGACAAGGGTCATCTAGACAGACAGATCCAACCTATCTATTCATACTCCTACAATCAATGTGTCACAGCTAAATACAAGGTGGAACAGATTGTTTAACGTAGGGCCTCAAAATATATTTCAAGGGACCATTCAAGGTGACAGGGTATGTTAACACCTCTCCAGTCATAGGGAGGAAAGGACTGAATAAGAGATTTATGGCTTATTACAACAATCTATAACCTACCACTGCTCCCTGCAGCTGCTTCCTTCACCCTCCCACCATTCTCCTTGTTCTTGTGCTCCCTGTGACTGAAAGGACAATAACCAGCTACTTCACCTTGACTGGCCCCTTGAGATATGTGTTAACAACTTATGCTAAACAATCTGTTCTGCCTTGCATTTAGCTGTGAGGCTCTGAGTACTTTTCCCAGACTATTAAAAAAACCAGCAGTCCTGTAGCACTTTAAAGACTAACAAAATAATTTATTAGGTGATGAGCTTTCATGGGACAGACCCACTTCTTCAGATCTTTTGATGAAGTTTGATGAAGTCATGATCTGAAGAAGTGGGTCTGTCCCACGAAAGCTCATCACCTAATAAATTATTTTGTTAGTCTTTAAAGTGTTACATGTCTGCTTTTTCATTTTGATAGAATACAGACTAACACGGCTCTCTCTGTCACTGTTTCCCAGACTGGAGGGAGAGCTCTATGAAAGCTTGAAAGCGTGTCTGTCTTTTACCGACTGTAAGGTCTGATGAAAGATACTACCCTACCCACTCTGTCCACAGTCCATTGAGTGTTACTGATCCAGAATTCCAAATTCAGCTCTCAATTAAACCCAACTAAACCCAGACAAACCCTGTTAATTTCAATATAGTTACTTCAGTGTAAATAAGATCTGGACCTGGGTTTAATAACCCAGATCACCCTATTATCAATATACAGCAATAAGAAAATTAGAGCTCTAGTTTTTTGTTTGTTCGTTTTGTTTTTCCAAAGAGAATATTCTATCTACACTGACAGAGATGTTCTTTTCAGTGACAAAAGAGACTCTCTGAGCACCAATAACTCAAAGACTGTTCTCTGAAGTGTAGAGGTGAAGGACTAAATTCCATTACTATAGTAGGACCACAGAGTTACAAACATTTCTGGAACAGAGGTGGTTTGTTACTCTGAAATATTTATAATTATGAACAAAATGTTGTGGCTGTTCTTTCAAAAGTTTACAACTAAAATTGACATAATAGAGCTCTGCAACTGTACTATGCTGAAAAAAATGCTGCATCCCCTCAGTTTTAGTAGTTTACATTTAGCGCAGGACTGTGCTGCATTTGTTTTTTGTTTTGGTCTCTTGCTTGTGCCTCATTGCACATATCAAATGGCACATGAAGTGTGTGATTGATAGGGTTACAAACTGACCAGAGTTTCTACTGTAAATCCTGAGCAAATCTACAGATTTCAGTGAAATTACACCAATTTACATCTAGAATAACAGATTAGAATCTGCCCTACTTCTAAAAATACACTCATAAATTAAACCTTAAACAAGTCACGTTTGTTGCAATGGTTTTTCTAACAAAACCTCTCGCTTTTAAAGGAGAGTATTCTTCCTTCATTAGCATTAGGTAATATTTTCAAGTAATTAAAGAAACATGTGGCATTTTGACCTAAGCTACCTCCTATAATTTCCAGATGCCTCCTCCTAAGGTGATCAAAGAACACCAGGCCCCTTTCACAATCAAGATGTCACACTATCAGCTGGGTAGTTCAGTGCTTAAATTACCTTTGCTTTTTTGTTTCTATAGATTCCACAGACCGCATGCTAATATCTCTTCTTGTGCAGGAGAAGGCCCGGAGAAATCAATGACATTCAGTTGCTATAATTATGGCCAAGGCTGAACTATCCTTACCCACATCAACAGAGCATGTGATGCAGATCCAACTGAATAAATACTAATCCTGGTTTTCTGTTTGGTTACAGGGATATAACTCAGTAAATCCAAACAGAGGAAAGATGTTTCTTTAGCCGCAAAAGAAACCTCAGATTTGTCAATAATTCTGGTGAAAATAAAACATATATTGAAGAGGCTGGCTGCCAAATAAATTGTGATCCACATTTCTGAATTCTCTAAACAGCAACATTCCAATGTCAAATTGATTTCTTTCTAACATATGTACGTACATACACTCCTTTATCTGTTATCAGGGAAGTGAAAGAGGAAAAATAAATCACACAGATGAAAAGCGTACATGGACTGAGATCAAGGAGATGAGGTGGCTAATTTTGACCATGCGCAAGCAGATTTCTCATGTCTTCAGGGGTCTTTACAATGAAACACAGGTTTTCAGTGGCTGAAGTACCACAATGCTGGATGAAAACCGAGGACCACAGAGCATTTGGCTCCTTAGGGCAAAGAAATCAGACAGATTTGTAATAGCTGTTTCTTTTTTAAAGAAAAACTTATTATCCCTCTTTTCCTCCCAAAAAGCAAATGCAAGGAGGATGCCACTCCAACGGGGTGTATCCAGTTAAATAGAACAGAGCTACTGTGTTGCCAAAGCTTTTAGACAGCTCTCCAGACTGCAGCATGTAATAATGTGGTGTTATGACTTTTGTCAGTATAGGGCCTTATTAAGGCTTGTTTAAAGACATGCCCAGTTTTCAACTCCAGCACTCTTAGTGGAAGCCAAACTCTTTCATTGCACAAGACCAAATCTACTCCCACAAGTAAAGCAAGCAGGAATGATCCCATCAGATACTATACCAAATACCCAACAGCGTGGGGGCAGGCAGTGAGGGCAGGGGCCTTAGGATTGGGGGGCTCAGGGCTGGGGTATGTGTGAGTGTTGGAGTCAGGGTTGTGGGGATGGGGAGTTCTGGAGTCAGGGTCAGAGGCTGGGAATGTGGGAAGTACAAGAGTCAGGGCAGGGGGTTAAGGAGGTGGGGGGCTCAGGGAAGGGTGTGTGGTTGGTTGAGGAGTCAGGGAAGGGAGCTGTGTGGGGGTGCAGGAGTCAGGGCTGGGGGATGATTGGCTTAGGGCAGGGGGCTGGGCATGTGGGGATGCAGGAGTCAGGGCTGGGTGTGTGTAGGGCGAGTGCAGGGGGGCAAGGATGCCATTTTGGGAGGAGGCAGGGGGGCTGCCCCCACACATACCAGGATGCTGCTACTCTTCTTCCCTGTCCTCTGACCCACAGGGAGCTAGGGGAAATTGTGCAGCTTGCATAAAGTACTCCTCTGCCCCAGGAAGGAGAGGAACGCAGCAAGCTGTGCACTTCCACTCACTCCCCCATAATCAGGGAAGAGTAGCAGAGTCATGGGTATGCAGGGTTGCAGCTCCCTTCACCAAAGGGGACCCTGGCAGGGGCTTGGGGTAGGGGCAGTCCTGGACTTGTGTAGGGGGTGTGCCCTCAGCTGGCCCATCTCACCTGTCAGGCTGTCTACTACTTAGCATGGCAGCCTGCAGAAAAGCCCTGGGAGCCCCACCTCCTCCTGCCGCTGAGTACCCCAGCCAGTCAGCTTTTGGCCAGAGCAGCACAACCGGGTGCACCGCCTTGCTCTCACCTCTACATACGTACGACTTGTTGTGGTCATGGTGACCAGCATTCCCTATGGCAATAGTCTTTCCTGCCCTCAAAGTCAGGTGCTCCGCTGAGATATTATCTACATTAGCAGCCTACTGAAATGGCCTGGGCGAAAGCGACATTTGATGAAATGTCAGACATTGCCAAGCAGAGCTTGGGGAAAAGAAATGGCTTCCACAGTGCAATCCCCACTCACTTCTCCAGCAGCAGGGCGGTGCTCTTGCACACGTCCTGGCCCTGCAGGGTGGGGGCGAGATCCTCACACAGTCCTACAAAAGTGGCTTTCCTCATCTGAAAGTTCTGCAGCTCCTACTCCTCATCCCAGACTAGTATGATGATGTGATCCCTCCATGCAGTGCTTGTTCCATTAGCTGCGTTCCACTGGACTCCAGACCTGCATGAATGCCCCAAGAAGTCTCCTGTTGTAGGTACTCTGCACAGCAGGCTCAGTGTCTGGCTCCTCACCATCACTTTGCAGCTTAGGCTGCGTCTACACAGCATTCCCCTTTTGGAGGAGGAATGCAAATGCGGGAGCTCGAAAATGCAAATGAAGCGCTGATTTACAAATCTCACGCTTCATTTGCACAATCTCACGTGATCACGGTTCCAGAACAGACTTCTCTGAAAGCAAAACCAGCAGCGTAGACAGGGTTCCCTCAGAAAAAAAAACCCGTTTTCAAAAGAACTCATCTTCCTCCTTCATTTCAGAGCACCCCCTTTCACTCCAAACCCCTCAGCCAGGTTCACCCTGTAGCCTGCATCCCTGATGGCAGCCCTCGCTTTTCACACCCTACGCTCCCCACTCTGTCCCAGCTCCGAGCTTCTCCTCCTCAGCTCCACTCCAGAACCTGCACCCCCAGCCAGAGCCCTTGTTCCCAACCCTTTTCCCAGCCCCATGTCCTCATCCCAAGCCCCACCCCAGAGCCCATATCCCTAGCCAGATCTCTTGCACCCCAACCCTCTGATCCAGCCCTAAACCCCTCTATACCAGCTCCACCCCACAGCCCCATTGGCAGTCCTCACACTCCTGCACTCTGACCTTCTGCCCCATCCTGACCCCCCTCCCATACTCAGACTTTCTTGGCCCTGCCCCAGCCCTCTGTTCAGTCCACTGGCCCCACCATAGGAACCCCATTAGCCTCGCTGGGGCAGAGGAGTGGTCTGAGGGAAACCCAGTCCCCACCAGCTCATTCCAGGTCCCAGCCCAGGGACCCTAGATAACTGCTACCAGCAAGGACTGACTCCCTTCACCCTTGCCCCTGCAGCTCTTCTCCTCTGGGCCACTTCCCCAGACAATTCCCCCGCTCCCCATATCTCCTTCTGGTAGTGGCAGCCAGGGCAGCAAGTCCCCTTCCTTGATTGTTTCCACTGGCTGACCAGTCCTCCACAGTCTCTGGTTGAGCCTCAGCATCCCCTGGACTGGGGCAGCCCAGCCCCAGGTTACTGACACTCTTCTCCTCCTCTACTGCCTCTGTTATTCCTCCAAGTCTCTTTCCCTCTCCCACCTTGCCCTGCATGGGAAAGGGTCTATAAAGGTAGCCCTGACTGGGATCAGCTGGCCCTAACTCATATAGGACAGCCTACTTCTCAGCTGCTCCCACTCTATCGGATTCTCAGCTCCAGATTTGCCCCATTTTTACTCTTGTCTTTCCTCCCCTGGCCTCACCCTGCTGTAGACTGACAAGGGGCAGCAGGTCACGTGCCGTCACCTGAGCTGTTTTGTGTCAGTAAACTTTTTGCTGCACTTTAGGACTTGAGCATGTTATATTGGGGTCTTAAGGTCACTGATTTAAATGCAGCTTCAGGGGAAATCTAAACACAATCCATCCACCAACACTCTGGTTCTTCATGTGTGAAGACACAGTGTTAGAAGTGGGGTCTGTTCAAAAAGACTAAACCAGTCTGTCCTTCTTTGGCAAATTAACTTTCCCAAACAGTGCTATGGCCAATGTCCAAAACACTTTTTCTTGACATATGGACATTAATTAAAAAATGTGTCATACAACACCACACCCAATCTACAATATACCCTCTGGGCCCTCGCTACCCAAATCTTCATGGTTCCCACAATCATGGGCTTTTATTGCTTTAGTAACACATGGTGACTTTGCTCTCTCTCACACTCACCCCCCGCTGGACAGAACTGCTCTTCCTGCCAACCATAATCACGTCCTCCTTACCAGCCAACTCCTCCTCCATTGTGTAAGGCAACCCAAGTGGCTCCTCTGACTGCATCGCCTACAAAATTCTGTACCGCCATATCTAGGAAGAAAGACAGTGAGTTACTGCAGCACTCGAATGCTTCACTCATTCCATGGAATGGGACTTCCTTAGTATTTGATAGTACTTCATTGCTTTTTCTCACACTTGGGGAGGACAAAGGGAAGAGACGATTTTTTCCATCCTCTTTCTTTGCACACATGCCAGCATCACAAAATGCTCTGCTCTCTCAGGATTGTATTACTATCTATACACTGATTAAACTGAGATCTAGAAGAAGAAATGTAGAAAACTAGAAAATAAGGGTATATCTACATTTAAACTGCAACAGCAGCACAGTCTATGGGAGGGGCTCTTCTGTCAGCAAAGGTAATCCACCTCCCCAAGAGACTGTGGCTAAGCTGATGGCAGAATTCTTCTGTTGACATAGTGTCATCTACGCTGGAGGTTAGGTCTGCTTAAGTATGTTGCCTGGTGGCCGTGGATTTTTCCACACCCTTCAGAGGCATAACCAGGCCGACGTGAGTTACAGACCAGCCCTAAGACTTCATTGAAATAGATAAGACTTTACAGAGATGTGGCATTTTTCAAGATAGGAACATTATTTAATTTTAACCTTCAGTTATAAGTCAGAGATATGTGAGTATTGTCATCTCTGGTCACAAACAGAGAAACTGAGGCAGAGAAGATAAGGCTCCAATTTTTTAAAAAATGTCCACTAATTCTGATAGCCTCTGGTTTGGGGTCACATACAATGGGCACTCATTAGCACAGTCATCCAAAACTCGACGGTGCTTTTGAAATTCTAGAAACAAAGGAAGAGCCAAGGACTAAAAATCAGGAGTTCATGATTAAAAAGCCCAGTGCATCAAATAAGCCTTAATGCTGAGATTTTACATGGGACTTGTCCAGCAGGGAAGCTCTGTACCTCTCTGTATCTCTGTACAGAAGTGAATTTCTTCCTTAATGCTTAGAAGTTGTAGACTTTACCTAGAACATTTATTTATTTTAAAATCACAACTTAAAAAAGCAGAAAAATAATTGGGGGGGGCCTGATTTTCAGCACGTAGTTTCTTTCTTGGAAGCTCATGTTAACATAACATACACATTAGCTCATACAATAAGGGGCACTAACCCTTGCTCTTCCAATCCTAGAATTTGCATGTAAATTTCAGTACATCAAAGTACACATAGATATGTCCACAAGTGGAAGAAATCGCACGCATCAGTAGATGATGGATTAGATCCCAGTGAAAACAAGAACCTAAGATTTTTAATTCAGGAACCAAAAAGCAAGTGCTTTGATTTTATGAGTTCAAAATCAACCCAGAGAAATAAAGAAACACATCACTAGAACCACACTTGCAGCACTGGAAGTAGTACAGATTCAGTGAAAAAACTGGCTAATATAGCCACTGATCCATGCTAAAACCCTGTCAAAAAGCTTTCAGTATGCCATCATCTTGTCTGACATAATGCCACTTTAATAACCCACTTAACATAATTATAACTTTCTGGCACACAGGCAAAAGAGATAAGAGCGGACACTCGACATGGAAAAGCTTCCACACCCTTCTCAGGCAAATGGCTGAGAAGAGTCAAGGTTAGGAGGGAAGTGTGGCAAGCAGATTAGTGCTGCAATAATTTGCAAGCCCTCTGCTTTGGAAAAGGTCACTAATTGAGCGAATGACAGCACTCAAAGACACTTTTCCCCAATGCATTTAAGGCAACCCATTTTTACTGACTGTTTGGCTGCAGCACTTAATGCAAAACCAAAACAGATGGGGCAAAGATACAGAGAATCCCAATGTCCAGTAATGAGAGGACTTCAAATGGGCCAGTCTGGATACACTACCACACGTTGCAGTGTTGAAAAAGAGAGATAGCAAAATGAAGAGACCTAAAATGTCCCCCATTCTCTCAGAGAGCTTCGGTGCTTGGAGAGCTAGAGATGGATCTACAGACCATCCATAGGTTTTCCAGATACCTCTGGAAAAACTCCCACTAATTCCAATGGACTTTTGCAATACTGCAGAGTGGACCATATAATTCGATAAAATAATTTTCTTGAATACTGATAAACAAATTTCACCTTTAAAATTAGCCTCCATTACAAGCTAAAATTTTCTGCTATCATATACATTAGACAAATTTTGCATCTCTGGAAACCTGATGATAATATTTGCCCTTATAGCTCTGGGTGGCTTCATCCAAGGATCTCAAAGCACATCAGCAATTCATGGTTCCTTGAAATACCCTGAGGTACACATATCCGTCTTTCTGTTTTATGTTGGAAAACTGAGGCAGAGAGAGAATTACACCATTTTTTCAAGTGTGCACTGATTTGAATGCCTCCATTTTCGGGTGCCCAGTCTGAAATGATTTGTGCTCGATTTTCAGAAGGCTGAGCACCTGCACTTCCCCTGGTGCTCAGCACTTTGAAAATCAGGTTTTAAGGCTCCAAAATTAAAGGCCCCTGTTGAAAAGAGGACCTGAGCAGGCCTGTATACAGGAATTTCTGGGAGGGGGGTGCTTTTGTGTAAATGTGGACCATCCCTTATCCCCGACAGACACAACAGGCCCTGCCCACTCTCCCCCGCACCCTGCTCCCTCTCTAGCTAGCTTGGCCCTACCACTCTGCCCCCCCAGCACCCCTATTCCTCTTCCCCTTCCTACCTGCTCTGTGCACTGGGGTGCTGGCTGCCATGCACACAGGGCTCTCCTAACTGCCCCCACGCCTGTGCATGCACTAGGGCTCTCCTGATAGCATGCAGGGCAGTAGAGCAGTGTTCCTTCTAAGATCTTCCATCCTTGGACGGGTTGAATTTTCTTTTGTCTGGGTTAAAATTTCTTATGTGCAACACCAATGTTGAGGTAGTGTGTGGATGTGCACTACCAGAGCAAACAAAAAACCTAGATATAAATACATATTTTAAATCCATAGGTATGGAAGCATACTGTGCTCTCTGATGAATGGGCTGTCTCTCACAATCAGAACTGTATTTTCTTGTTAATGCACAGAGTAAAATGAACAGGGCTGTGTGAGTACCAGTTCTGTACACACCATTTTAATACACTCAGGACTGATTCTGATCCTGCTTATCCTGTACCAGGTATATACAGCTGTAACTCAGAGAAGGTTCCTTTGACTTACCCAGGTACAGGATCAAAGTCAGGTACAATGTTCCACCATCTGGGGCAGGTTCTCCTCTCTAATTACTCCAGTGTAAATCTAGAATAATGCCAGTGATTTCTGTGGCATAAGTCTAGATTTACCTTCGTGTTACCAAGGGCCCTTCTACTTTAACTAGTTCCGTGCTCATTTCTGCATCATAAATACATCCAATAAAGCCTCCATGTCAAGATAACATGAAATCCGATTAGCTGAAATGAAAGAGTTAAACAAAACTCATTTAAAATGTTCCATAAAACTTTTTCTTGTTTTGAGCCACTTCTTTTGTTTTGCCTAGGCTAGACTAATATGTCTCAACTGCTCTGCTGACCTGCACAAAAGGCTGATCCATCATAAATGTTTGAGGTCTCTCTGTATGGACTGTCGGTACCGCTCACATCATGGTGATCTCGACTCAGGACAACAGGTGCCTGCAAAAGAAAGTAGAATCCCATGCAGACTGTGGGCTCAGTCATTCAAAGACTGTTTAGTTGCAGATTTCTCCTCACCTTATTGGCTTAACATCTCATTTCAAATCTCATCTAAGATGAAAAACAAGAAAGCAGTCCTGTGGCACTTTAAAGACTAACAACATTATTTCTCAGATGATGAGCTTTCATGGGACAGACCCACTTCTTCAGATCTGGAAAGATCCCACGAAAGCTCATCACCCAATAAAATTATTTTGTTTGTCTTTAAAGTGCCACGGGACTGCTTTTTTGTTTTGTGAAGATACAGACTAACACGGCTGCCTCTCTGTGACTATCTAAAAGGAACTCTTTACTCCCTAGCCTAATCCTCTTAATTTCCTTCCCCCTCTGCCACTAATTTTTATTCTTGCTCTTGACGGTCACTTGATAACGAGTAGAATATCTTCATGTCACTCTCCTATTTGTGAGTCTGTTGATGGCTGAGCAGCCTGATTTTGGAGCCGCAGGTCTTATCACAGAAGAGGTAGATGTTAGTAGCTGTTGGAGGGGCATGGGGAAATTTTTGCTCGTCTTTTCTTCCTCTTGGCCTTTCCTTGTCTGCACTGTGGCTGGACCTCTCAAATTGTGCCACCCCCTCATGGATTACTGCTCTTCACCGGGGATGGTCCTGGACAAGGTTCTCCCAAGTGTTAACACCAATGCTGCACTTTTTTATGTTTGCCTTCTACATATCCTTATATCGTTTCCTCTGGCCCCCATCGCTCCGCCATCCTTCTTTCAACTCAGAAAACAGAATCTGGGACACACTGATCAGACATCCAAACCACGCAACCAGTCCAATGAAATTGTTGGTGAATGATAATGGCTCCAATGCTGGTCTTCGCATAGATCCCGATTTTTGAGGACGCTTTGTCTCAGGCGGGTGAAAGCAGAGCTTACACAACTCAGACAGTGCTGGATTTCTGTGACAGTGCTGACTTTAACAGAAAGATAACTTCCAAGGGCTGGGAAATGCTCCACATTTTCCAGTAGTTGTCTGTTGACTTCTATAGAAGGTACATGAGATTGTCCCATTGGCAAGGGTTAGTGGAGCACTTTGGTCTTTTTGACATTCAGTGTGAGGCCAAGATTCTTGTATGCTTTCGTGAAGGTGCATAAGATGGTCTGAAGGGCTCCAGAAGAAAGAGCAGCAACCATGTGGTCATCCACATATTGGAGCACCACAGTCGAGGTCATGGAGGTCTTGCTTTTCTAAACAGAGTTCTAGTTCTACTTAAAGACAACACCCTTTTATTACTGTTGATTGAACTGCTCTACTCTCCCTTCCCATCCTGATCACAGATACTAAACACAATTACCAAGCTGCTCTGAGCGGGAAAAGCCTTACCTTTATCCTTTTTTCAGCAATAGCTCGATTAATTGCCACTGCAATAGACACACGGCCCTTCTGGTCAGAATACAAAATCCTAGCTTGGGAGCCAACCACCTGGAAGATGAAAATGCCAGAGCAATAAGGTTCTCCCTGCCAGTCGCTCATCTCTAGGTCCCAGGTAAATGCAGTGGTTGACTACCCCCTGCCCCCTCACCCCTGCCACTCCACTGGAGAATGTATGGAGTAGTAATGTGTAAACAATCAGCTTCCAGAAATAAGAAAGTAACCCCTCCTACCATTGAACTGAGTTTTATCTACACCCCCACAATGAGATTTATTTGTCTCATTAGCTGTTACAGTTCACTAAATCCCACTTTCTGAATTAACCTTTGTCAGGCCCACAGTCCCCTAACAACAATCCACTTATCAACACGTGAGAAGCAGAGAGTGGAACTGGTGGTGGTGGGCTGGAAGGGAGGAGACAAAGAGACAAAGCACATCAATCATTTGTCTCATGGGGCTGTGCTCCTGTGTCCACCCGCCACCACCACATACACACACTTGGCTGTCGTTAGTCTGGCTTCCATCTGAGGATGGCAAGCTTGAATCCTGAGGTGCCAGCAATTAACTAGCTATGGAGCTTAACTGTGCTTTTAGAAACCAGTGTAATATGCAGTGCCACTGGATGAAATAGCTCTTTCCCCCATCTCCTGTTGAAAGGATTAGAGGCAGGCCCACCAGTGGGGAGGGGGAGCAAAGACGAGGAGGGCGACTGTCCCAAGGCCCAGTGACACAAAAGGGCTGCAGCAGTGGGCAGAACCCCAGGCCCTTTAAATAGCTACTGGAGCACCAGGCAGTGCATTCCAGGCAGCACTGAAGGTTGGGGAGATGTTTGCAGTCACTGCCCTTCAGGCAGCACTGAGGGCTGGCTGCCTTCAGCTCCACCCCATCCACCCGAGGCCACACGCCTTCCAGGGCCATGGAGCAGAGCCTCCCCTTGCCTTGGCCAGGGGCCTAGCCAGGCTGTTGGCCTTGTTGGTTACAGGAACAGAACAGCAACCCTGAAGGGGAGAACCCAGTGCAGGTCAGCGCCTTTAAGATCAGCTTGCAGGAGCAGAGCTCAGAGAAAGCTAGTTGTGAACCTAAGTGGCCTTGTTGAAAAGCAGAGCTGGACTCAAGCCACACAAGACCAAGCTCTAGACCAAATATTCCAATGTTAAGAGGGTGAAGCATTGGTCTGGGTAAGTTACAAAGATGGGTCCATTCAGAACATTTGGCTCTGGAGCCAGGATCAGATTTCAAACAAAGAGTGGTTTTTGGAGCCAGAGTTTTCACTGCAGCCCCTTTTCAGCTTTTCTGGTATGGCCATGTGTGAAAGCGGCCGTGCCTTTACCAGGCGGTGCCTTCCGGCTTCCCGAATCCAGCGGATATTGTCATGGTATTGCTGCTTCACAGCTGCACTGACTGCAATAGAAAACAAGAAACCAAAAGTTTTAGAAAAATAGATGCAACAAGCTCTAAATACTACTGACTTTATAAAACAGCTCCAGGGGTCAAATCCTGTTCTCAACGCAGGAGCAAGGGAGGACTACAGAAACAGCCATACTGGATCAGACCAGCAGCCAGTTGTTTTAGAAGGCACAAGCAATCCTGCAATAGGCAGGTGTAGGATGATCTGTTCCAGATAATCTAAAGCACTCTTCCAAATCCATAAAGATAGGTTTAAATCCAGACCCATGAGGATTTCCAACACTTTGGTTCACATTAACTACATCAACTGTGGATATCCTAGTTGTCCATATGAATGCTGAACATCACTTTGATAAATTATTGGCCCTAGCAACATCCAGTGGCAATTAGTTCTGAAGTCTAATCCCACTTTGGGGAAAAAGCATTTCCTTTCAGCAGTTTGAGCTGTCAGCAATGGAACCTCAAAGGGAGTTGCTTAACGTGCACCTGAAAACAGAATCTGATACAACAGTGGTAACCACTGAGCCAAATTCTCTCATTTACTTGTAGGTAACTCCACTTAAATCACTGGGCCAAACTGAGCAGCAACAGAAATGAAAGGGTGGAGCATAAGTTGATCAGAAAATGAGTGCAACTGGAAAAGAAGTGTAGCAATATCAGTCTGACTTGAGGAGATATTGTAATACAAATCTAACATGCTGATTAACCATGAAGGTAACTGTAGCAGGTAAGTGACTAACAAGAAGGAAGCATTGTGGAAAATGAAGTAGGATATGCTTTATTTTGCACCTTGCTTTTAAGTTATTGATGTTATACCCTTCCTTCTGCACCTTGATGTGCATGTCACACCATACAGCTCACATCCAAACATGCTGAATTTGGCACAGAATCTCTCATCAGGTCTGAATCTGACCCCAGAGGTGGGCTGCAAGGCATGGCAGTGACTGACCAGTGTTGAGACTACTGGCTTTTCACAAGGTGTACTTTCAGGCAGTTATGAACAGCCAAAACGAGAAACTGAGGAAAGTGCAGGATATTCAGGATCTGGTTTAATATACTGCTAAAGAGAAATGTAAAATTTGTTCATTTCTGAATAGGAAGGACCAGTGCTTTTTATGTGCCAGTACTTGCTGATACTCAGTACTGGCCCCTTGGCACCAGGCACAGGAACCGCAGGCTGGACTCAGGAAAACCGTGGTCCAGATCCCACCCACAGGCTCTGCTGGGGTTGTGTGGTGGTGCGGGGAGCAGGAAGTGGCTTCATTCAGTGCCACAGCTGCTCGCTGCCATCCCCTAGCTGGGAAGGAGGACAGGAAAGCAGCAGCTGCGTGGAGGTTCTCTCTTACTGCTCTTATTGGCCAAAATTCTGGACAATCAGAGCAGTGGTGGGCAGTGCCTGGGAGCTTGGTGGGGGTGTGACACAGAACCTTGTGCACTGCTGGGTTGCTGCACAGGTAAGCACCCCCTCCTGTCCAGACCTCATGCCCCCAGGCAGTTCCTGCACCCTTCCTGCCCAGACCCGCTATTCCTACCCTATTCCCAGACCCCCTCATATCCTCCCTCACACCAACTCCCACCCTGCTCCTGTCCCCTCCCTCCTAGATCCCTCAGCCCCACTCTGATCCCACCCTTCCAGATCCTGCACCTTAAACCCTCCAGCAACCTTTCTCCCATCCAGACCCTGTACCCACTCTCTCCCACACCCCCTCCTGCCCTGACCCCCCCTCTCAAAGCCTGATGCTGCATCCCACTCCCATTCAGATCACCCATTCCCCCCGCCATCCCACTCCTGTACCCTCCCTCCCACCCAAACTTCACACCCCAAACCCACTTCTTGGCAACCCCTCCCACAACCCCGCATTTCTGGCTCCTCCCCAGAGCCTGCAGGGGCACACAGAATGTAGTAGCCCTGCTCCCTGTAGGCTGTGGGGCTGGTGTGCAGGGGAAATGGGGAGGTGGGTCTCCATTTTGTTGTTGTTTTTCAGTCGGAGACCATATCAGTAAGGAGTTTGGTTTTGGTTTTGCTTCTCATGTGTGTGGCCCCCAATTGATGTTTTTGTGGGTCAGTGGCCCCTGAAGTAAAGGCAGAAACATCTGCTTGGATCATTGTTTCCTAGGAGACTTGTATTGAACTTGAAAACCACTATGGAAACATCCTGTAGAATTTAAGAAACATGACACCCTTAAACTATAACAACAGATTAGCAACGGTTTACAAAAATTATTCCACAGAATATCATCCAAATAGGATTCTTTAAAAACAATATCCTATGGCGTATGATCTTCTATTCAGTCCAGGGGTTCACATAAAGGACCTCTTTCTCTGCTGAATTCTATGGGGCTTTTCCCTAAGAGGAGCTAGTTGAGAAAACGGCTATCATTCACTAAAGCTATGGGGACATATGACAACTAAATACATCTGGCCCAACTCCAGAGCCAAACACACTGTCAGGCTCTCTTTTCTGAATGTTGGTGTGTCCAGTGTTGGACTTCATGTTAGTCCTGTAGGGGCTGGGGGATAGCGTCCTTCATGAAGTCTGGCCTCCTGGAATTGAAATATTGATGCTCCTTCTTGAGCTGGTGGGACTTGCCCTTGGACCAATTCCACATATCTCTCATTTGTTAAAGTTTTGCTGCCTCTCTCATGAATACATTCCTAAGTAAGACAGGCTACTGTGTTCCTTCTGGTACCTCACAGACACCAGTCTTTATTTAGGCTTTAAAGCACATTCTGATCTTACACAAATAATCCTCAATGACACTGAAGTTGACTCCTGGCTTGTTTATTTATTTTAATTTATTTTTTGCTGTCCAACTCTGTCAAACTCTGCTGAGGGTGGTGAACAAATTCCTCATTTAAATTAGTTATTATTAGCTCACTCCCATTTCAGACCTGATCCCAGGAAGTCAATATTCCCAGCATGCTTCCCCAGTGTCACATAAGTCAAGTGTCAAAATAAATACACAATAATATACAAGTCCCTTGAGGATTTTAAACCATTCTCCTCCTCTGTTGTGGGTTCACAGCTTTGAAGCAGCAAAATTGTCTCACAAAAGGGAAGAATGGTTAAAATCAAAAATGAGCCCAGACTGAAAGTCCTGATCTGAATTTGAAATTTCCCACAGTTCAGGATGTTGGGCTCCTGTCTTTGGCTGAACCTTTTGCAGTCTATAAAATCCAAATCTTGGTTTAATTTTTGAATAGCACTGATGTTAGTGGATGGACAGATCCAGGATTTTGGCTCAGGCCATGGATATATTTACAATGCATGAAGAGCAAACAGAATAGTCAAGAACATGGGAGGTCAAACTGGAATCCCTGAAAGGCTGCGCTTATTAGGTACATTTTCCATCCAAGCTCAATTTTAATTTCTCTCTGAATTCCTCTGTCTTGCTCTGCCAACCACAACAGCAAATCCAATAACTGAGTTGCCCCCCAGTCTGCTTCTGTCTGCTGGGTTATAAAATACCACTTTTATAACAATGTAAAAATACAAATAGAATTCCAATGCCTTTGTCTCCCTGTAAAAGATGTTTTGCCTTAGCCTTTCCATTAATTTATACATACACACACAACACCCATACGCATTTACTTATATAATATTCAATTAATTATATATATACACCATGTGAAATAGTCAAATGTCATCTATCAGCTCATTCTGAGATGGCAAAAGTTACTGGAGAATGACTCACATGCCAGGCAAGTTATTGTGTATTTATGCTGCCCTGGTACACAGTACAGCACCAGATCTCAGTCCACTTCCACAAACCTAATTAAAAAACCACTCAGTGCCCAGCAGCACTCACTATATAGAATGGGAGCTCCTGCATATCGACCACCTTTGAAATTCTGACTTGATTATTCTGTGAGATTAAATTGAGAGAGCTGTCTCCAATTTATAGAATAACAGATATTTTGGAGCATAAGCTTTCATGGGCAAAGACCTGCTCCATTAGATGCATCAGTTGCAGCCAATGAAGCAGGTCTTTGCCCACCAAAGCTTATGCTCCAAAATATCTGTTAGTCTATAAGGTGCCACAGTACTTTGTGTTGTTTTTGAAGATACAGACTAACTCAGCTACCTCTCTGATACTTGTGTCCAACTTGAGCACCAGTGATGACCTTAACTGCAAATCCTATATGCAGAGAGAGAGGTGATCTCTCAAATGGCCTGTTCTTCGGTTATGTTCATCCTCCTGTATTCTACAGTCAGGCCTTGTAGCTCCCAAAGCACATGTATTACATATGCTTGACATGGCAACCTACTTAATAAGCAGGCTACCTCATTCTGCACTAGCTCCCGTTTCTCAGAGCCTAACCCCTGCTTGAGTGCATTTCTGGGCTAGTGGATAGAGCATCAGACTGAGGATACCTGCACTCTACTGCTGGCTCTGCCACTGGCCTCTTGGGTTACTACTGACAAGCCATGTCATTACTGTTTGCTTCAGTTTTCCCCTTTATCAAATGGAGCTAACACTATTGCCCTCCTTTGTAAAACACATTGAACTCTACTGATCAAAGGCCTTACGTAAGAACGAGGTATGTCTGTTATGATTATTAGGTAAATCTTAAGGTGACAAAGGCACAGATAGGTGCAGCAATGTCCATACCACATATAGATGGGACATAATGCTTAGTTACCTCTGCAGTTTATGCATCTAACAGTAGCCCAGAGCTCCTTAAACCCTTTGAATAGTGCTTGTAAATCATAAATATTGACTGCGCTCTTTGTTTACTTTAATGCCTATATGGAGCAGCCAAGAGCACAGTTTTTCAAGACACAGCAAGCTGCCTGAATCTCCATTTATTTGTTACCCATTCTTCACAAAATTTGTACGTTTTATGGCAGAAAAGGAGTTGACATCCTACCTCCTTGATGTATGGCATCTTCAAGCACTGATGTGGCAATTAAATCAGTAGCAGCCAGATCCTGCGGGTCACCTGAGGTACAAACCCAGCGGAATGGCCCAAATCCTAGAGAAAAAATGTCTCTGGGAAGAGAAAATGCTTCAATAAGAGATAGTTGAAATTCCTATCTGATTTATCCTGGCAGTTAGCAATGCTTTTCTTTCATTAACTGAAGATGGAAGTATTCTAAATATTTCAAACAAACTAATCCAAACAGTAAACACTTGGGACCATTATTCCAGAATTTAAGCAATGCTGCCTCACAAGGACATCAGCTGGTATGGGGGAAATCAACCACACTTGCAGTGCCCACAGTCTTTGATGGAAAACTCAACCCCGTTAACCAAACAAGGGTGTTCCCTCATTGACCACAGGTCCTTCTGTAAAACAAGATCTTGGAAGACTGTCTCTCTCCTTCCTTGTACCAGCATAGTCAAATGACTTCTGTGAGGCTATGCCTGGTTCACACCAAGGAGAGGACCTCTCCCACCCCCACTCCTCATTTTAACTTGATTCAGTTACTCTCTTGCACCATTGTCTATTTCCAGTTATGGAAAGTAAGTGCAAAGTGGGTGTAAATTCACCTATGGCAGAGAGTGAAGAAATCAGATTTGGCAGCATTGTACCTTCCATTGCACTTATTGGGCCCTTTCTGCTCCCACTGCATTTAGGTTGGCCTCTCATCCAGTGTTAAATTGGACAGTCTAGAGCAGTGGTAGGCAACCTGCAGCCCATTGGGTTTCTATTGGCCCACAAGACATTTTGTTTACTGTTGCCCACACGCAGGGTTGCCAGATTCCTCTGGTGTCCATCTGTGTAGTTTTTTTCCATACTAGTATTACCAAAGTGACCTGCACGTAAAGCAAGGGTGTATGATGTGAGGCGTGTGCTGATTGCACACACTGTGAGAGCTATGCACTCCCTCTGCATCCAATCAAATCCTCTATGGTTCAATTGGCACATCCCACAAATTCTAGGTGTGCAAATGCAGTTAGCAAAACTACTCTGTATTGGGAGACTGGCTTGGTTCCAACAATCTAGTTATTTTGAAATAAAATATTCCAGAATAGATTTTATGGAATAATTTATATCAGAATAGTGTGCCTACACAGAAAGGCCATTTCCATACAGGCCACTTTATTCAAAAGTGGCATGGTAATACACGGCCCGAAATATGCTAATGAGGCATGGATGCAAATTCCCTGCACCTCATTAGCATACAGTCATGTGATTTGGAGTCTGGAAGACCGTTCTTCCAGACTCCAAAACACCATGTAGAAGCGCGGCCCTGGGGAAGCTTCCGGAAGGAAGTACTTCTTCCAGATGCCCCTTCTTCCCAAAAATTTTTGGGAAGAAGGGGCCTCCAGAAGAAGGACTTCCTTCCGGAAGAACCCCCAGGGGCCGCGCTTCTAAACGGCATTTTGGAGTCCGGAAGAACAGTCTTCCGGACTCCAAATCATGTGGCCATATGCTAATGAGGCACGGGGAATTTGCATCCATGCCTCATTAGTATATTTTGAGCTATGTATTACCATGCCACTTTTGAACAAAGTGGCCTGTGTAGAAACGGCCAAAATGTATGTCAAAATAGAGCATCCAGACACAAACAGAGCCTATTTTAGATTAGAGCCCTTGGACACACTATAGCTTATTTTGAAATAGTCCTGATTCCCTGTCTACACAGCCCCTATTCCAAAATAACTATGCTATTCCTCACAGAATACGGTTTACCAAATTCAAAATAAGCCATCCACTATTCCAAAATTATTTTGAAATAGCAGTTATATTGTGTAGATGCCTGCAAAGTTATTTCAGAATACTGGTCATTATTCTGAAATAACTTTGCTGTGCAGACATATCCTGAGATAAATGAGGGCCACTCATGCAGTCCACAAGTATTCACACAGAACTAGACGTGGGTTTTTCCAGTTCCAGACAGGGATGCCCTTTTGAGGAGCACACTGCTTAGTCCCCATGACAGTGATGTGCTCTTAAACTTGGCACCCCCAGATGTCATGACTTCAGGCACACCATACACAGGAGCAAAGCAACATACTCAAACATGGCTGGATTTGGCTCTGTCTCTGAGTTAACCCACATTTTGAATATTCCCCTAAAAACCAATCCAGTTTATGAGAGGGGTAGCCATGTTAGTCTGTATCCACAAAAACAATGAGAAGTTCTGTGGCACCTTATAGATGAATAGATATTTTGGAGCACAAGCTTTTTCGTGGGCAAAGACCCGCTTCCTCAGATGCTACGGACATTGCATCTGATGAAGTGGGTCTTTGCCCACGAAAAAGCTTATGCTACAGAATACCTATTAATCCATAAGGTGCCACAGGACTTCTCATTGTTAATCCAGTTTATGGTTCCATTTCTACAGCAAATGGAAGCACCTTGTTGCTTCCAACATACCCCATAATGTGCTGAACATAGGAAGGGTACCGGAATTCAGTTTTATTGGCTCCTGTTTTCTTGACGTCAGCGCCTGTAAGCAGATTTTAAATGCAGATTACTTGATGAAAAGAAGAACTAACAACTTAAGCCAAACTGTACCTTGAGTTCATGCATGACAGCGTCCCTGCCTGCACAGGTCTTCCCTGACTTTGGAATGGGAGGGGTCAGTCCTCTGTCTCATTGCACCTCTCTTCTCCTACATCCCTCTTAGGCATGCTGTGTGAAAGGAGCATTTGGGACTGGGCTTGGTGGACAAGGGGTGTGTAGTGGGTAGCAGAGGATTTTCTTTTTAGGAATGATGGAGGAGCTATAGCTAGGGCAGTCTTCCTTTGGAGTTGCTCTGTCAAATACCTACATGCACAGCAGGACAGAGTGCCTGACTTGGCAGACTAACAAAAGGCTTCTGTATGGAAAGCCCTGGCCTACTGTACGTACTGGGTTTGTGGGAAGTCACAGAGCTCCTATCTTGGAAATGAACAACGCCCTCTCTCTAAATTTAAAAAAGCGGGAAAAATGTGTATGAAAAACTCTTTGGTTTCTTTCCCCTTTCTATAGGATTTTCCACAAGGGAAACCATCCAGGCAAATCTGAAGGAAACCAGTACTGAGAAGGAAACTGACAGGCAGCTAAGCCAATTTTGCATTTCCTCTTAGACACACTATGTTCTCCTTGGCCTTAGCATTTCAGGCTCCAAGCACAATTTGTTTACAGTCTCTCAACATTTCTTCTATTTGCAACCAAATTAATGATATTCCACAAGTTCTGTGTTCAGCAGAAGCCCCAGGACATCCTCTGAGGCTACTGCTACACTACCATTGTCCCGTCAGAGATTCCATGGTAATGAGGCAACTTGAAGCAGGCTAATGAGCTGCTAACTTGCATATTCAGACCTCATTAGTATAATGGCAGCTGAGCGAACAGACTTTGAATTGCAGATTGACAGTGAAGATGGGGGCAGCTTCAAAATAAACACCCCGCTTTGACTTTCCCTTAATCCAATCTAGTTCTGTGGGATTAAGGGAATATCAAAGTGGGGCACTTATTTCAAAGCTGCCCCCAGCTTCACTGTCAATATGAAATTCAAAGTTTGTTTGCGTGGCTGCCATTATGCAAATGAGGCACTGAATATACATATCAGCACCTCATTAGCTTGCTTTGAATTGCCTCATTACCATGACACCTCCGATGGGACAATGGCAATGTAGCAGCACCCAAAGTCAGCCCTACTTTTTTCTTTTCCTTATTTTTTTTAAATTGCTCATTTTTGCTGTTCATTTTCTAGGTTTAAAATGTCAGCTAATGAAAAAAAAGAAAATATTCTTACAAAATCCTTCAGCACCAACAGAGCAAGCTTAAAAAGTGACCTGACACCCCTCCAGGAGTGTGGGGTGGATTTAGTGCTGTACCACAAAATTCATTGTCCCAGGAGAGGCGAGCAAGGTATCTGTGTGCTCCAACAATTCTAGGCTACTCCGTGAGCAGAACCTACCGAACCACTAGGCCTGTATGTCAGAAGGGAGAGCAGCTAGTCATGTGCATACCCACAGGTCTATAAGGCTGTGTCTACACTTGCACTCCTCTTTCGAAAGAGGCATGCAAATAAGGGAAATTGAAAAGGCAAATAAGGTGCAGATTTACATATCTGGCACCTCATTTCATATTCTTGTTTCAACAGAGCTTCTTTCGAAAGAAGAAAACCAATGTAGACACTGCTCTTTTGAAAGTAAACCCCATCTTCGAAAGACTCCTTCTTCACCTTTTTTAAGAAAAATGAGCCCTACTTACATCTAGGAATGCCAGTATCTACTCACCAGCTCTCTGAGCTTCCAGAAGAAATGCATTGCCATAGTCCCAAAAAAACATGCCCTTATCGGACAGCTTGTTTATAGCAGCCACTTGTCTTCTCAGACTGAAAATACCAGGGCAGAAAGTTAGGTCTGATAGTCATTCTCTTATATAGAGGTTACAGTCTGGCACATCCTATCCCAGCTAATAGGGTTGGCCTGTGAAATGTCGGGGAAAGTGAGATAGATGAATATGAAAGACTTAAGATCAACACCTTAGCTGAGCGTTCCAGACACCAAATAAAAATAATTTCCACTTCTGTAGCACCTGTTACCCCAAGGACTTTACAAATATTAAGTGACTATCAAAACCTCACTCTGAGGTAGGGTCAATAACACACAGAAGCCACCTCATACAGCTCAGAAATGGTAGCACTGGAGACTGGGTTGGAACGCCATCGCTGTTTAACAGCACACAGCTACAATGGAAAGGAAGGGAAGAATAGTGCAACTAGCAGAATCTAGATAAATGAATTCAGAGAAACATAATGCAGTTACTGTATCTGAATAGGAATTTAGTCAACACAGCCTAGCTATCATCTGTATCAGTGTTTCTCAAACTAATTTGGCCACAGAACACTTTTGGGTTTGGAATATATTGACAGAACACACACATGCTGGTTTGAGGAGTGGCGGCAGGTTCATACTGAAAAATTGCCGCACTTACTGCTCAAGAGTTGATTTAAAAGACTTAGGTTTTTATATCTCTTTATTTTACAAAGAAGAAAAAATAACATGAGGAAATCATCTGAATGAAAAATTAATGTCCTTCTGATAGCAGGCCAGTTAGCAACCCTATAATTAAGTACCAAAATTAAAAATTAAGTACGAACCCAAAACAAAACATCAATATAACAGCCAAAAGAAGGATGATTAGTGTTGTTCTTTCATACAAAAATAGAAAGGACAATATTGTTAAAAAAAGGACCGTCCTTCTTTAAAGCTTAAAACACATTTTTATGAAAAAGAAATGTACAACAAATTAGGCATGGAAAAAGATTTTTAAATTTTGTGTTTTTATAAATTTGTTATTTTTACAGAAAACTACTGGAAAATAAAAATAAGTAACATTTGACGATTTTTTAACAGGAAGAGTGCTTTTGCATCTTTTGATCACAAATCCACTTAATATTAGGCATGATGGTGGAGAATTGTATCCTCATGTCAGGTGCAGCATCACGTGATTTCTCTGAACATGACTTGTGCCGAAAAAATCTGAATCAACTCTGATTGTTTCGGCACGAGCCTCATAATAAGAATTATACCCTTATGAATGTGTTATAAATATGAATATACCTACAATCTAAACACTCTTCAAATATCTTAGTATTTCTGATATGCACTTAATTTCACATTTAATATTTTAGAAGGAAAAATATCTCTAGCATCAAAATTATTTCACTGAACACCCATTCACATTGTGTGGAACACCAGTGTTCCGTGTAACTCAATTAGGGAAACGCTGATCTGTATCATAATGAAAATTGCCACTGGACCTTTAGTTACTACAAGGGAGCAGGAGCTCTGTTTTATATGTTAACCAGGAGAGACCTCATGTCTCAGCACCATACCAGAAGCAAGTTGCTTGGGCAAAGATTGCCACCCACTAAATTAACAACAATACTTCCCACTGACCAGTGATCAAAATAATAAGCCAGCACAGCTCCTGAGACCTAAAAGAAAAAAATGCAGGAAATGGTAGTGGTAGAGCCTGCCTCTAGCACAAATCCAGCAGTTTCCAGTGATAAGGTAATCCTACGAAAGGCTACCTAACTCCAGGCCATTCCATAATGTGAACAATTCCTCCCTCCTTCTGGATCAGAGATCTAAAAACTTCAGGCAGCAAGAAAGTTACAACTGCTAATCTTTGCAATATCGTTCTTTAATTCCTAGTTCCGGGAGGTATGGAATAAAAAAACAAAAACCCAGGAACTGGCAAAGGCTCAAAATCAATACCACTGGAGCTCTTAAACTTGTAATGGACCCAAAAATAAAGCCCACTTCCAGCAAAGTCATTTGGTAATTTAGTATTAAATCAAAATTCAGTAAGTTAATGAAACACTTCAGCCTTCTCTGACCTTCCCCAAGGAGGATTTCCCTTCTTTGGAGATCTTTGCAATCCTCTGCTCTGTTTCCTTTTGCTGCCTCTTCAAAGTACATACAAGGGCCTAGATATCTGGAACTGGCTGCAGTTCCCACTTGTTTCTTGGACAAAAATCTGAGTCCCACAACAGAATAACAAACAAACAAAGATTAAAAAACTCCAGGAGATCATATAGTCCATTCTTTGGACAATATAGGGGCATCATTTTCCTCTTGCTTTCTGTGGTATAAATCATGAGTGAAGACAATGGAATTTCATTTATTATTTAGCTATTGTGGCAAAGTGAGGATTTTATTTGCCTTGTTACGTTGCATGTGAGTTCTACTGTCCTAATATCCAAACTAGACCTCCCCCACTGCAATTTGAGACAATTGTTCCTTGTTCTGTCTTCTTTCATCACTGAGAACAACCTCTCTCCATCCCCTTTGAAACCCCCTTCAGGTAGTTGAGGGCTGCTATCAAATTCCCATCCCCCCCCCCCCCCCGCACCCTTCTCTTCTGCAGACTAAATAAGCCCAAATCCCTTATCCTTGCCTCATAAGATATGTACTCTAACCCCTAATCATTTTTATTGCTCTCCCCTGGACTCTCTCCAGTCCATCCACATCCTTTGTGTAATGGGGGCCCAGAAATGGACACAATATTCCAGACGTTGCCTCACTAGTGCCACATAAAGGGAATAATTGCTTCCCTAGATCTGTCGGTGATGTTCCTACTAATGCACCCCAGTATGCCGTTAGCCTTCTTGGCTACAAGGACACACTGTTGGCTCGTACCCAGTTTCTCATCCACAGTAATCCTCAGGTCCTTTTCTGCAGAACTGCTTTTTAGCCAGTCGATGCCCTGTAGCAGTGCTTGGGATTCTTCCATCCCAAGTGCAAGATTCTGCACTTGCCCTTGTTGAACCTCATCAGATTTCTCTTGGCCCAATTCTCCAATTTTTCTAGGTCTCCCTAGGCTCCATCTCTACTCTCCAGCGTATCAACCTCTCCCCCGAGCATTGTGTCCTCTGTGATCTTGCTTAGGATGCAATCCATTGAACCCAACAATCTAGTCAGCTTTCTATCTGCCTTACAGTCCATTTATCCACTCCATACTTCTTTAACTTGCTGGCACGCATACTACAGGAGACCATATCAAAAGCTTTGCTAAAGTCAAGGTATATTACATCCACTGCCTTCCCCATACCCACAGAGCCAGTTATCTCATCATAGAAGGCAATCAGGTTGGTCAGTCACGACTTGCCCTTGGTTAATCCGTGTGAATCCAGATCTGCTCTAGGAATAATCTTTGAGATGCTCCAGGGGGCTGTGATTTACAGGAGGGCAGAAGGGATGATCAAAGTGGCCCTTTCTAGACCTAGGATCTATGAATCAGGTAATTGTTTACCTTTCTTGCACCAGGGCACGGAATCTCCCTGGATTGGTAGCCATGAGCTGATTTGCCTCCTCAAAGCTGATCTGCACTGGGTAGTACCCTCCACTGAATGGATTGTGACAGGAGGTTTGGTCAGATCCGAGATCAATTAGCTGTTCTCCTGTGGTGTCAAGTTCATAGACAAGCCTCTCCCTATGGACAGGAGAGATAATGAATAGATGCTTATCACTGCAAGCTTCACCTTGGGGTTATGCTTCTTGTGAGCAACAACAGCACAAATCAGGAGTCCTCAGGAATATTCCTAAAGATTTTTTAATACTATTCCAAGTATGTCCTGGATTGGTAACACGTTTGTGGATGCTTGAGGTGAGTATAGTGCTTGCTATTGATTTCAGTCCGCTTTGGATCAAGCCACAAAAGCTGCACATTTTCTATTTTCAATATTCTGATTACCAAGGGATTGTATTTCATTAAGACACCATTGTCTACCTTCTGATTCCGAAGGACTTATCTTACCACAGCACTCAGTGTTTCATTACCTTGATTTTTTGTTTTCCAGGGCAAAGTTACCCATTTGTGCCAAAATGGGGTACTCTGATGAGTTAAACGTAATTCCCCAATTTAGAATTGTGACACCAGATTTACTAACAAGAGTCAACACGCTGCTTTAGTGGTTGGTTTGAAGGACAATTCCCTTATTCATAAACTTTGGCATTATCCCAAGCTAACAATCAAGGAAGAGTGCCACATGCCTTCTTATCATACTTACCAAAGATCTACCACATTCCCATGGTAGCCCAAACTAAGGGTAATTTTGTTCTCTCTTGCTTCTCTATAATATATTAAAAATGGAAATGGACAAAGAAAATTAATCATCTGGTAGTTGCAGTTTACAAACCACACACAAAACAAGCAAAGCAGTCACTTAAAACAGCAGAGAAAAACATACATGGGTTCAAACAGCAAGATAGGTTATGAACACATGGGCAGTGGGCATCGTAGGTGGGGAAAGGCAATGTCTTCCCAAACTGCCTTACCTGGCACCGGTCAGGCTCTACTGGAGCCCCACCCCACCCCCAAGCCAAATACCATTTCTTTCATTTAATAACCTAAACAATACACTTTAAAAATCACACCCCAATGTGGATATTTTACACTTCCACCAAGCTCATCCTGTAACAGAGGTAAGAAGTATTAACAAGACAGGGAATTCATGAGCTGAGTTTCTATGGACCTTATTTTCTTCTCATTTACCTTATTTGATAGCAGAGGTAGGAAAAGGAGACATGTCCTATAATCCTCCCCCCACCACATACCCATGATTACACAGTTACCGCAGCACGTGAGTAACATTTAACACAGGGGTCAGCAACCCCCAGCACTCATGCCATGAGTGGCACATGAGCCAATTTTCACTGGCATGCGAAGTGGGAGCTCAACCCCACCCTCATCCCCCTCGCAGTCCAATTTGGGGAGCTGGGAGCTGCAGGGAGATCACATTGCTGTAAACAGAACCTGGCTCATTACATATATAACATTTATCCAGCTGTGCAAAAGCTGCTTTCCTCTTCCTGGGCAAAGGCTGCCCACCTCAGCACCCCCAAACCTCTCCCCTGGGCTTGGCAGCCAGCTGCTCCAGCCGCCCTGCATGGCAATATTTACTGTGACCCACAGCAGAGATAAACAGCTCAGCCCCCTCCCTGTGCCAAGTGGAAAATAATTGCCCCCCCCCCACAGTCTCAGAACAGAAGCACAATTCCACAGAACACTTAACCACGTGGTCAACTTCCACCACCTCCTCATGTGCCCTTGACTTCAGGGATATTGACTGGAAGTTCAGCACATTTAAGTGATTTGCTGAACTGGGTTCTGACCAGTAACCCATCATCGTCATAGTTCCCTGGCAAGGTATGTGAGAGAACCAATTATCCTCTTTTACTGACAGGGAAACTGAGGCACAAAGGCCAAGTCTGAAGTTCTCAAAAGTGCCTACAGAAGTTCTATGCCCAGCTACCACTAAGTTTCAAAGGACATTTGGTGCCTAAATATCTTTGAAGATGGGGGCCCTGGTTCCCCAAGGCTCCTTTGTATGTCTGACCTCGCCCCTAACACAGCCCTGTGACTAGCCAGTGGATTCAAGGAGTTAGTGACAGGGACAGGATTCAATTGTAGGTCAGATTTTAGGAGCTCTTTCCTCTTGACCTTGCTGCTGCCCTTGAACTTTCACCCACTTCTAGCAGCAACCACCGTGCAACTATTTTGGGGCCGTTCCAAGAATGCCAGGCTCTGTAGTGAGGATGAGATTTTGTGAAGGATGTAAACTGGTTATTTAAGAAAGCAGGATTAACAAAAAAATGCCTGCGGATTAAAAAAAAAACAACAAAAAAACCAGCTCCTGCTACCAGCCACTGCCTAAACAGTAAAGCTTTGCATCTTAATTTATTTATTAATGAGCTGTCATAAGTAGGACTGTTAGTGACTTTAAAAAGTATCACCGGTCATACAAAGAGGTCAAAAGGTCAAATTCTGGCACTCCACCTCAGAAAGAGTGCTGACCCCTGATTTAGCACATAGGGACAAATACAGCACTTCTTGAGCCAGACCTGAGCCGAGCAATGCAGTGGTCCAGGCTATCCGTGATTTCCATCAGCCAACCTTGATTGTAACGTTTCAAAAGTGCAGCTTCATTAACCTGAGACAAAATGCATAAAGATTTCAGGACTGTGATCTCATCTACATAGGAGTTTCTCTGTGCTGTCTTTAACTTTAAACTGCTGCTGGATAAAACACTAACAATAGTACACAAGACAACACTTCTGCATTGGCTACATTGCCTGGGAGATTCAATAGTTCTTCTTTTTTCACTTCAAGCTTCTTAGATTCCATCCATTCTGGTTTCTGTTGGTTCAGACCAGCACAGGACCAAGAGTTGAAGCCTTTCTCCAACCACCTCCCAACCCCAAACTGTGTGGTTTTGCTAAAATGGGATCCAGATCTTTGCTCTATTTGTTATGAAAGAGATACCAGGGCTCAAGTTTTGTTGTTGTTGGTTTATGCTTACAAATGATGCAGAAAGCTTAGAGGTGCTTCTGCTATGAACCGTCAAGCCCAGAGGTGCCAGGGCTCAGCCCTCGTGAACCCAAAGACAAATTAAGCACTAAGCCAGATTCTAACCAACCTGGGTTTAGAAAATAAACCCCTTCTGAGAGCTTGTTAGGAAATATTCTCCACTCCCCACCACAAAAAAGAAAAAATGAATAACTTTTTAAGAAAATTCTGTTGAAAATTTCCATGTTTTAACAGAAAATCTAAAAACAAAAAATGTTTCCATCTTCAGATTTTTCTATGAAAACCCCAATAGTTTTCTGTGAAACTTGCAATTTTTCCACTAAAATTTCCATTTAATCAAGCAAGCCTTTTACTGTTGTAAACAAAATGATGGCAATTTTTTTCCACCAGCTCCAGCCCTGACTAAGGGAGGTTTTGCTGAACCAAAACCAATCACTAGATTTGATTTTCTCGAGAGCAGGTTTGGAATTTTTAAAAAATCTCAACAAAAAATAAAAACAAAATGAGCAAACCACATCGGCCTTTTTCCAGCCAGCTGCACTCATATAAAAAAAACAAATGGGTCAAAACTGGTCCCCACCATCTAACATCCTCCTCCTTCCGAACTTCGAGAGTCCCAAATCTGAGCCCTACACCACGATTAGTTTTAGTGTGTTTCAGTGTATGAAAACCAGAAATACACTCACAAATAGACAAATTTACTATGGAGGCTTTGGCAGGGACTTCCTATTTAAAGGCTAGTAGCTAAACACATGTCACCAAGACTTCTTTTATGAGTTCCAGCCACAATGCAGGGGGCAAAACTAATGTAAGCCAATTTTCCATAGCAGCTGATTAAAGCAGCCGAGGTGGTGTGCATTGGCACGCAGACATAGGCTGTGTCTACATTACAATAATAACTTTGAAGTTGCTTACTTCAAAGTAGGGCTCTACTCCATTCCCAGGAATGGAGTATGGACTTGGAAGTTGGGCTCTCTTACTTCGAAGTTAACTTCAAAGTAAGGGAAAATGCGTGTAGACTCTCTGCTGGCTACTTCGAAGTAGTGCTAACTTTGAAGTTAACTTTGAAGTTTGTTCCTAGTATAGACGTACCCATAGAGAGTATGTTATAATAACCTATTGAAACATCCATGCGTTCCTGGAATCCATTCCCAGGATTTTTCCTTCCAACATTGCAAAAAAAGAAAAAAAAGGTCACGTCCCACATACATAACCTTATGTCCATTGAAGTCCATAGGAAGTCTCCTCTTGCCCAATTATTTCAATGTGTGAAACATTTCATGTCACTGATTAGGCACTACCAGTAAAGACAACAAGAGTCCTGTGGCACCTTATAGACTAACAGATATTGTGGAGCATAAGCTTTCATTGGACTCTTCTTGTCTTTGAAGCTACAGACTAACTCAGCTACCCCTCTGATACTTGTTAACAGTAAAGAAACACTCTAATAAGTCAGTTTCATAGAGGAGACTGCTTCTCTTTTCACGCTGTTTTAATAGCGGACAAATCAACAGTGATGGAGAAAAGAAAGCAGAATGGCACATAAAACAAATGGTTTCAGAGAAGTAGCCATGTTAGTCTGTTTCAGCAAAACCAAGGAGTCTGTTTCCAAAAAATTAAATTAGAAACCCTTCATAAACAGACTGCAACACAAAACTTCTGAGCTGGAATTCAGTTGCAAATCTGACACCATCCGAATGGGTTTGAATAGTGACATGGAATGGCTCTCTCATTATAATAAGCAATTTCCCCTTCTGGTACTCACTGTCTCATCACTGTTGGAGGTGAGCTGATTTAATTAGCATGAGGAGAGGCAGAGAAGGAGAAAAGAGGGGCAAAAACTGCTCCACACCTCTCCAGAAGCTACAAGCACCTGCCCTTTCTGTGATAAGACCTACGGCTCCTGAATTGGGCTGGTCAGCCATCAATGGACTTGCAAATAGGAGGGTGACATAAAGACATTCTATTCATTGTCAAGAAAAAAGAAAAGAAAATGAAAGAAAAATGTTACACTTCCATTTCTGTATCCCTTCTTTCATGTCAAACAGTTGAGGAAATGAGTTGAGGCTCACAAAAGCTTATGCCCTCATAAACGGGCTAGTTTTTAAGGGGCCACCAGACTCCTTGTTGTTTTAACATATAAATTATTTTTGTTATTACAATTCTAAAAGTCTGACTGAAACAACGATTGGGCCACGTACATCCTCTATGTTATATTATTGTATATTCAGGCCTATCTTGATGAGGTCTTGGATCTCATTCTTGGATCACACCCAAAGTAATTCACTTCCTTTTCACCAGAGTCTAGAAAATCTTTTAAGCTCTTTGATCAGCAAAACAGTCTTTTTAGAATGACATTGACTATATGGGCTCATGTCACACCTGGTGTAACTCCAGTGGGACTAGTGGAGTTACACTAGATACTCTGTTCTTTAATCCTATGCCCCTGCATAATAGGATAAAGAGGTCCCAGCAGGTAGTTTATGCCTTAAAGCGAAGCTATGCAGTACACAGATTAAAAACAGATTTTGTTTTGATTCCAACATACCTATGCAGGGCTTGCAAGCCAAACATTGCAGCATTTTGCTATCATCTGAATAGCTCTCAGGGAACTTGCCCATAAAAAATTAGAACTGGAAGCAACCCCCCACCTCCAACCTCTGCACCAACTCTTTGAACATTGGGTACAATGCAGACATGCAAGTAAAGCCAGAGTCAGCAAGACTCCAAAGGAAATGCTACAGGGACACAGACACTGGAGCAGTGAACAATGCCCTCTGAAATGATAGTGCAGGCTCTGCATAACGCTATATCAACTTCCCAGCTGACCCACTGGTTATACTGGCTGTCAAGCTCAGTTATTGCCAGATCTGCTGGTCAGAACTGGAGTTCACAGTCAGGAGTCAAGAGTCAGCATACCGGGAGATGAGAAACAGGAGACAATCTGGAGATCAGAACCATGAGCTGGTGACCAAAGTCAGGCCAGGTCAGGCCAGCAGGGGGTGAGGGACAGGAGACAAACTGCAGATCAGAACCATGAGTCAGAAGTCATTAGCCAAGGGAACAGGAGAAGGACCCACAAGGTACACAGTCCAGAGCATGTGGAGCCCAACTGATCAAACAGTTTTGTGTTCCTGTTGCTGGCTTAAGTAGGGCCACCAAGCCAGTTGGCAAGTTTGGGACTCCACCAGTAAGATATTGGGACAGAACCTCAAGTGGGGATTGGGCTGCCTGGGTCAGCAGTTGTCAGCATGCAGCTATGTGGCGGGTTGCCACATGACTCACCCGGTGGACCCGGGTCTGAGTCTTGTGGTTCATGATACTGGCTATGCTCCTATCCCCCTCTGAACTGGGCCAAGCTTGTCCCCTTCAGACCATGACTTAAGATCTTGCTGCTGAAGTCTGGGGGACAGGTTTCTTCCTACTATGGGCTTACCAATGGGTAGGATGACTAGATGTTGCTTTTTTAAAAGGACAATCCCATATTTAAGCCTTCCTACATGTGTCTTGACCTTCTCTTAATATCAGGGAAATTGTCCCATATTTTAGGTCTCCCCCCAGCAGCAGTGGAGGGTCCTACCACTGGCTGAATCCCTGCTTGCCAGCTGCTTTCCTACCAGAAAGAATCCAGCTAGGCAGTATTTCTTTTATCAGGGTCTCAGTCAACTTAAGCTGAATAGTTCTGATTGAGTCCTCTTGAACTTGCTGGAATTCAAATAATTTTACCAAGTGTCCTATGTTTAGCATTGAGAAATATGGTCAGACTACTAATAGGAGGGCATTACTATATCACTAAGCTCTTTGTCAGATGTTACCATTATTGTGAATAATCAACCTCTTAAAAACATTTAAATTCTGTATTAGTAAGTCCTGGCCCTGATCCTGTAGTTTTCACTCAGGTACAAGCCTCATCAATATTAGCAAGGTCTCACCCATAATTTTTTAGTAAGGGACCATATGTACGAAGCGTTAGTAACTAATTAATAAATGGTTTAATAAATACTTAGTCAATGGTCTTAGAGTCCCACAGGTCAGTGATTCTCAACCTTTTTGGGCATAGATTTAATTTTAAAGGTTTATGGCCTATTGCAACCCAGGGTGGAGGTCCTGGGTGGTTTTGGTCAGGTCCTGCTCCTGAAGGGGTTGGAGTCCTGCCTAGCACTCATCCCACAGTGGCAGACCCTGTAGCTCCTATGCTGTGGTACTGGCTGGACTTGGTTCTCAGCTCCTGGCACTGCAACCTCTGCCGTTGCAAAGCTGCTTGGGTTTGGGCCCCTCCCCTTATTGGGGCAAATGTGTGTGAGTGGTGTTGTGATCTGACTCAAGGGGTGGCAGTGTTACTCACTCAGATTTGGTGGTTGGACCAGACCTGAGGAGCACTGGGACCCCAGAGGCAGCAGGACATGGAGCCGGGAGGTAAGCCCAGAGAGACCAGTGGGACAGGAGACGTGCGGGCTTCCGAGTGACCCTTAAACAGTCTGGTGAGCCAATTTTCACTAGAGGCAGATTTGGATAATTTTTGGTGGTGCCCAGAAGGGATCTAGTCCTGCCCAACCCCACACCTGCCTAAAGCTCTAGGAGGGAGTTTGGGTACTGGGTGCGAGATCTGGGCTGGGACAACGGGTTGGGGTACAGGAGCAGGTTGAGGCTCCATGCTTACCTCAGGTGGTGCCAGCTCTCACAAATGATCCATACACCCCTCCGGCAGCGGCTCAGTACTGAGGGTGGGAGCAGCAGGTGGAGATGCTGCCCAGGGGTGCAGGGATGTGCCAGCCGCTTCCAGGAGTGGCATGGAACAGAGGAGTAGGAAGCTGCCTTAGCCCTATTGCTCTGCCTATTGTGGTAGTGGCAGCTGGGATCCCTGCGCCCTTTTAAATCTCCAAGGCATGGCAGGAGAGACTGGGAAATGCCTGGGGGAATTACGTGGGGAAGGTAGGTGGTGCCAGGTGATAGAACTGGGCCCAGACATTGGTGGAGCCAGGCTCCTAGGCCCTGAATATCCCTGGAGCATGGGCACCAGGGGCCTAAATAACTCACTGCCCCCAATTTTGAGTCCTGAGTTGACCCCACTTTGGAGATACTCTTCCATAGTCCTGGGGGTTTCTTGTTTTTTATAAATCCTTCAACCGATGTCAAAGACCAGCCACATGCCCTCCCCCTGAGCCAGTGCCTCATTAAGCTGACATAGCTAAGGCACACCAGTTTCATAGCCAACAGTACAAAAAGGTATGATGTAGCCAGCATCCAATCCACCCACTTCTGATTGCCCTCAGTCAATGGATCAGAAACCCATCTTGCATCTGGGTGAACTGGAGGTGTGTTGTCATTGTCAGATCGAGTGAGACTTGAAACCACAACCCTCTGCTAAGGTGCTTATAGCTGAGACACCATTCATGTCTGTAACACATTTAGATCAATTCGTCATGTATTAACTCTTCTGAAATAGTTTATGAATGTGACTTTGCAATAAAGAGTGAACTCTGACTGATATTTTCATCCAAGAAATACAAAATCAGGGTCTATAGAGCTGAAAAGCTCTTTAAAAATTAAAAGAGAAGTAAACTGATCTTTAAGCTCAGTTCAGTGAAGCAAGATTGTATTTATATTCTTTAGCTGGGAACAAATAAAGAACACTCCCAAGGGGCTGCCGGGACATGCCAGCCTTAAGAACAAACAAATGATTACATACAGAAATAGCTCCTTTATTCCCAGCGTAATATAGAAAATTATTCTAAGATATGTAACTGAAACAGCTGGTGGTCAATTCTTCTTGGAAACCAAAGAAAGCTTTAGAAGAACATAATCATTATAAGGTGCATCAGGTCATAAAAATAACACAAAACGCATTTGCTAAGAGACACCAATGTTTTCTTTATCATTTGAAATCAAATCATTGTGGATTTTATTTCAGTCTTATGAGTACTTACATTTATCAATATTAGCATTCTAGTGTTGGGCTTTTTACATGTTCGGCTTATCCATAATTTTATAAACCTGAGGGCCCACAACATCCTGTTTGCTGATTGCTAATGCATTTGTGGTCTTTAAATTCCAGTAAAAGGTAGATAATGTTAGTAAAATATTGTTAACATTGATCTTACTCTAGGTGGGAATAAGAGGAGAGGATGTGTTGCTATTGGCCCTAATGTTTAAAAAAAAATGGAAGGCAGTTGTTTGACAACTATCCTCTTGGGGGGGTCAAACAGATGAGCCATTCTGGCAGTCTTTGCACAGGCAATGCTCCCATTGGGTCAAATGATAGCTTCCACGTCCTCCCAGGCTGAGGCTGCACATTGGTGTTTGTTGTGAGCGAAGAGGATAAACCACTCTGGCGATTACCCAGACAAAGAACTTGCCTATGAGAGTCCTTTACAAATTGTTATAATTTAGAACAGTTTTGAGGTTGCTCTAAGTTACGTAGGGGTCAGGGAAGGGGAAAACCAGGCCATGGCTGCCCAGACCTTATAGCATTTGGGAAGGTTCACTGAGTGAATGCAACAACAACAGGCTTCAGGGCACTATCAGGGTGTTCAAAGGCCAAATGCAGATATGCAGAATGAGGAAGCCCAAAGCTTTGTGTACCAAAACAGAACATTTGGAAGAGAAATTGTATGGACCTTTCCTACTTGGTCTGTATAATCAGATCAGGACTGGCTGGGATAAATGTTTGAGACATGTGCTCCCAATGAATGCCCTTTGATGGGCCTTGTTACTTAAGGGTGAGATTTTCAAAAGCACTTATTATTGCTTTAAATCTGCTCCTACTGAAGTCAATGGTAAAATCTCAGGAACAAACTCCATTTACCTCAGGAGAAGCAGAGCTAAGCCAATGCTGAGAACTTTTGGAAATCGCACCAAAATAATTAGTACATTCCTAACTTTTGATGTGAACTTCCATTTGCAGTTCAGAACATGAAACAATGGTGAGATATTGATGGGGGATCCTGTTTTTTCGTAGTACTAGAAAATCTCTTACTCTTCACGCAGACAAAATTTGGCAAAGATTTGAAGTTGATAAGACGTGATTTGAAGAGCTACAGAAAATGCTATTTTCATTCTAACCTGGTCTGAGATGAAGAGAGGGGACAGCTCTGTGTTCACGGCAATTGATGGGTATGGAAGAAAACAGCAGGGGCTATAGCTGCATTGGATCATATGGAAAAGTGACTTGGGAAGGGTCCCTACATTTGGGGCATGTCTACCATTAGTCTCTCTTGTAACACTACATTAGGCTGCCAGATGCAGTAACAGGGGAGTTGACAGCCTCTGCAGGGCCCCTGGCAAAATGAAGGGCGGGGAGGGCTCCTTGCTCCCAGGAGTGGTGCCTCAGGCAGAAGGGGCAGGGCCAGGGCATCCAGCCCAGTTTGTGGTGCCTCCCAAAGCCTTAGCCCTCAGAGTCACACGGAAAAGATGGCACAGCACTCTAACAGTAATTTAAAGGAACCATGGCTCTGGCTGCTGCCTCTGATGCAGTAACAGTGGCAGTCACTGGGAGACTTGGGCCTCTTTGAACCAGTGGGCCCCCAGGTAACTGCCTTCTTCACCCCAGCTCATTGGTGGGCTTGTACATTAACCCTGTTATACTCACCCCTGTTTTAATACCCTGGAGAAAATTAAGTCCTGGCATAAAAAGGCACAACTCCATCTCAAGTTCATTGGTGTTAGGCCTAGTTAGACTAGGGGTGAATTTGGCCCCACATTCAGAACTGACTCACAGAATTACTGTTTATCACTTACACAGCACTATGCATGTTCCTGGGACATCACAAACACATGAAAGGCAAGGGCCATACTCTGAGGAGCTTATCAAATGCAATGAACTGAGTTAAAACGAGAGCATGGTTTCCCAAACTGAGGGGTGTGTCCCCTGGGGGGGGTGGCGTGAAGAAATTCCGGGGGGGGGGGGCCGTGAGGTGACCCAGACCCACCCCCATTATCCCCCCCATCCCAAGAAAGAGCCAGCCTTTGCTTCCGGCTCTCAGCCCCTGCCATTTTATGTGGGTCACAGGCAGGTGGGTGGCTGGCACAATCAGCTCTGGAGCCTGGCATGGGGCTCAGCAGCTGGCCAGCTAGGGCTGCACCAGGTACCCACACGGGGCCAAGAAAAACTATTTGTGCTTACTTTTAATTTTAAATAACAAACATTTTTATATCAAGATTTTGTATTTATTTTAAATTACAAATTGATTTTTTTTGTTAAAGGAGGGTTGGATGATGGTAAAGAAGAGGTATGGGGCGTGAGAGTTTCTCAAAAATCCGAAGGCAGGGGCTTGTTGCCAAAAAGTCTGGGAACCCCTGAACTAGAGAGAGAGAGAGAGAGAGAGGAGGAGGAGGAGGAGGAGGAGGAAAGGACAAGGAGAATGTAATAAACACTGGGAAGGATACACTATACGAGGGAGATTTTTTTTTTTAAAAAAAATAGGATCACATGAGTCTTATGTTTCGCATAACTCTTGCCCGTTACTTTTTGGTGGGGAAGAGAGTTTACATGTGAGCAGGAGCAGCTGCTGCCCAAATGGAGGTTAGCACAGGCAGGCAAATAGAAAGGAGTGAGGAACAAGCCTCAGGAGCAATGTTCCCTCTGAACTCAGTGCCTGGACAGCTGCCCAGAAAAGATTCAAATGCCACCTAGGTAAACAGCAGAGCGCTCACAGCACCCACACCCGGCAGCATGCGTTTCTGTGGGTGGTTCACATCTGCACATGCCTTGGCTCACATGACAAAATTTACTCTGCTCATGGATGGAAAAAAATAAGACGAACAGTGCTCAGGAAAGTAGAGGGATCGGAGACAGTATATGAAGGAGCCATGCAAAGGGAATACAGAATGGAAACTGAGATGTGTTGGTCTTACCTCAGCAATGATCCCCACACATCCTGCAATGACTGCAGCTTTGGCTTGAGCACCGCTCATCCCTCCAAGACCAGAGGTGACAAACACCTTCCCAGCCAGGTCCTCCACACCCAAGTAGCGACGACCTGCATTCAGCACGGTTAGCTAACACACAGGACACAGCAAGGCAGTTATTGGTAACCCCTTTCCTTAAAACCTCTAAAATTTAAAGAGATTTATCATGTTTGTATCTCTAGTGTACTTCTGCACTGATTAGATATTTGAGTTAAGCCTCCTTTTGTTTACAAGTAGAATTGATTAAGATATTCTACAGCACTGGTGTTCCTAGGAGGGTCTAATGATCTTCCCAGCTTTTTGGACCAATATAATGCTTGAAACACAATGGAACTGGGGGAGAGTGAAGACCCAGATGGGAAAGGCAGGTCCCAGCCCTACCCCTTCTGCCTGAGGCCCCACCCCTTCCACTGCCAACATCCCTTGTGGAGCCAAGCCCAGCCCTCACCCCAGATTATTGCCCCCAACTCCTGACCCCTTAGTTCCCAATCTCAGCCCCAAACCCAGCCACAGCCACAGCCCTCCCCTGGTGGCAGAACAGCCTTGGCCCCAGCCCTCCCAGGGCAGCCAGATAGGTGTGGTCCCAGCCCTGGTCCTACCCAGGCAGTCACACTGTCACGGCGCTGGGACATTAATTACAGGTCCCTTTCAATCCAAAGGACTGATATGTTCTTGGGTTACATAATCTGTGCACATAAGCCTTTAGACAGAATTCTGAGGCCCTATGCAGGATGAATCTGGCTGAAACAAAATACTGTATTTCAACACTAAATTAGATGGGGGACTAAAGATACATTATACCCAATGTCCTGGGTAATACATGTTCAGCGAGTTCTCCTGTTGGAACTAGAGATGAGCCCAAATTAAAACCCTGGATCCAAACACTCTCAAACCACATGTCTGGATCATGAGTCCATCTCGGAGCTGAAGAGTTTGGGGAGGCACCACAGTTTTTTTAATGAGGTGGTAAAACTAACTTCCTTTATCAGTCAGGATCATCCAGATAACAGTGGTCAACTCAGCCCCTGCTAGCAGCCAGCTCTCACAGACTACGTACAGACCCTTCCCAAATCTCTTACCACAGTTCCATGGACTATTCCCTGGGGTCCAATGTAACAATAGCTCCCTGCTGTCATCTGGCCATACCTATCCATTGAAGTGAACACAATGATGTCTATTTCAGCCAACACAGATTAAGGTTAAAATTACAGCAATATTTCTGTGGCTACATTATCGGCTATTAGAAAACACGGTATTATCAAGTTACAATTTAACTGAATCCTGTCTGCATTATGATAAAGACATTATCTGCCAGCATCCAAAAGAGGATACCTTATCTCACTATCTTGCCATTGTTCCATATACTGAATTTCAGCAGCAGTATTTTCTCAAACGCCCAAAGCTGGTTACGTATTGCAAGAAGGTCAAATATGGCTATAGAAGGAGTTTTCAGAGTGCACAACTGCAGGGCAAACAAGTGTAGTACCCAGAGGTACTGAAACCTCATACTAGCATGAATGAAGTTTCTGCTCTACAGCCTTGGCCTTCAGCTCATGTGGTAGAGCACAGGGCTTTAGCCCCTATGATTGCAGGTTCAGTCCTGGTGCTGGCAACCCAGGCCTGTTGGCATTACACAAGTAAAAGGGAAACATGGCTTTATTTGGGCTAAGCACTCTGGCTGGGACTCCCAATGGGAATGAACTGAGGTAGGTACATGGATCCAATGTTGAAAGTCAGTGGAAACTGAGGAGAGTTTAAAAAGCACCTAAGTGACTTTGGATATATTCACACTGAACCACCCACCTCACAACATTTCAGAGCCCTGGGAAGGGGGAGAATGGAACTGCTTGGCTCCTGGGCCAGGTGGGGGCCTAGAGCTCCATGCTCCTGGAGTGGACAGGTCTGCAGGTGGGCCAGCCCTTGAGCTGCCTGGTGCTCCAGCTGTGATTTAAAGAGCCTGGGGCTCCCAGACACTGCTGCTATTGCTCTTCCACCTCACCCACCCATTGGCAGGCTTGGTCTAGGTCAATTGATGGTGGTACAGAGCCATAAAAGAGCAATGTAGACATTCACACTTGGGCTGGAGTCTACTCTCTGAAACCAGGTGAGGGGAAAGGGTCTTAGAGCGCGTGGTCCAATCCGAGCAGGAACGGCAACATGGTCAGATTTAGCTTTGCCACACAAAGTCTGACTGAGCTGACTTGGGCATTGAGACTCATTGCAGAGAGTTGATTTGTTTTTGGTTCTGCAGTGTAACTGTGCCTTGACTGGAGCAATCCCTTAGGTAATTTTGAAAATTTTACCCTAGCCCAGTGGTTCCCAACCTGGGGTCCGTGGACGGTATTGCAGGGGATTCATGAAAAAAAATGATAAATAAAAATGATCATAGAAAATGAGTTTTACATGAATTGCAAATTTACAATCAATTATAATTTTAAATGAAATATCTTCTGATAATGTTATTAACTGTTGTCTGAAAATCGATGTTGTGATTTCCTTTTTCAGTTAATGAAATGTACATGATGGCTAGAATTGGCTTTGTTGTGGGCCCGCAAACAGATTGGTGCGGTGGTAGGAGATCCACGAATGGTTTGGGAGGAGTGATTAGGGGGTCTGCACTATTGAAAAGGTTGGGACCCACTGACTCTTGTAGGTTCTTGTAGGTTCCTTTGAGAATACCAGCCTCCACGTTTATCTTCTATATTAACCCCTTACATCTGTGTTCCTTATTTATGCACACCTACTTCCCCATGACTTTCACAAGCACTGTAACCATTAATTCTTACCATGACATACAAACTCTTGCATAACTTAGTGAATAACACCCCCACACCATAAACTGGAGAAGAAAATGTATTTCACTTATTATTCTCCAGATATTAAAAATAGCATATCTGGGCCCTAACTGAGTCCATTCAGCTGAGACTTTATACATGTTTCTTTAAGATACAATGGGACTTACCTATGTGCTTAAATTGTTCATTAAAAACAGATGGGATCACTCATTCACAAAACTAAGCATGTATTTAAGTGCTTTGCTGAATTGGGATCTTACCTTAGTTATGGAACTCAGTTAAAGTCTGTCTACACTAGAATTTTTAATCCAAAAATTACTGGTCCTTGATGCATGACTACAAACCTTTGAAACAGGAGTAATAATGAAGCATATCTTACATTGTAACTCCCATTGCAAACATTTTCTCATATTCATTTCTGGAAGAATAGTTGGGAATAACCTTAAAAAAAAAAGTGAAGTGTTGGAAACAGAAATGGTTCTATTCCATAGGCAAAATTCTGCTAGAGCTACCCATGTCAGTAGTAAATCAATGAACATCAATGGGACTAGTCCCATGGGTAAGGCCAGTTGGCTTTGGCTCCACATGTTCTAATATTATGGAAAAAGGGACTCATCTCTTATCAACTTACCTGCTTTGCAAATCCTACAGAAGGCACCCTGCCCACATGAATAGCAGATGAAGAGATGAGCACTGATTGGGTCAGAAGACTAACAGTGGAACACAAAAACTTTCACCTGTAGGTCACTCGATTCAGACCTGCCCTAGGCTGATGGTGACAGGAAATTATGGCCATCTGATGGGGGCAGAATTTGGCCTTTAATTATACCAGTGCACAGCCCACCAATGGGGTGGGGTGTGGGTGGGGCGTATAGGGAGAGGCAAAGGGGGCAGTTGCACAGGGGCCCAGTGTTTCAAAGCAGCCCAGAGCCCCAGCTGCCACCACTGCTACTTTGGCAGTGGCGGTGGCAGCGGCCAGAGCTCTGGGCACCTTCGAAATGCTCTGGCAGTCCTGTTCTGCTGCTCCATGCAGCTCTGGGGGAGGGGGAGGGGCCAGTGCTGAGGTCTGAGCGGCTCTAAGGGCTGACTGCCCTAAGCCCTGCCCCTTACGCCCTTGACCCCATCCATGCCCCTCCCACCTTGCTCCAGGGCCCACAGTGGCTGTTGGCCCCACTGCCAGTGCAATCCCACCAATATAAAGAGAGTTGCACTAGAATAAATGAGGGCAGAATTTGGCCTTATGCATTGTCTTTTATTCATGCTGTGAAAATCTGATAAGGAATCTGTTTTGAAGTAGCCTGAAATGAGGAGAATAGAGTGAGATGGTAATACCCACCATGCCATTGGTGATGATTAATCGAGGTGCATACTGATGACTGGGGAAGAGACCCAAAGGATGCCCACTGTACATTACTAAAGTTTGCTCTTCCGTCATCTCAGACAAATAGTGCATCACCAGCCAGAACTGGAAATTAAAGCAAAGGAAAAACTAGCAAAATTGTTTCCAACTTGCAATGATCTGTCTTCACAGAGCTCTTGAGTTACCAGTATAAGAACGTCTTTGTGGAAAACAGTGCATTTATATAGAGAAAAATCAACCAGAGCATTTGCTACAGTCTTGCTCTTAATATGGTCTATCTGGTGGACATTGCTCAACAGCAAACACAAATTACAAATGAGAAAATTCTGAGCACCAGAAAGAGCTGCAAAATAATTGTACTTTTTCTCTAGTACAGTACAAAACTCAGAAATAACTTGCTAGCTTTTAATGTATCATTTTTGGAATTTGCCTAATTTTAACCTGAAGTGAACCATTTGGTTCTGGCACTTTTCTGAAAATCTTCCTAATGTCAAAGACAAAAATTTTGACTTTAAAGCCGCATCTACACGTGCCGGCTACTTTGAAGTAGCCGCGCCAACTTTGAAATAGCGCCCGTCACGTCTACACATGGCGAGCGCTATTTCGAAGTTGAAATCGTCATAAGGCGGTGAGACATCGAAGTTGCTATCCTCATGAGGAGATGGGAATAGCGCCCTACTTCGACGTTGAACATCGAAGTAGGGCACGTGTAGCTGATCCACAACCCGCAATATCGAAATAGCAGGGTCCGCCATGGCAGCCATCAGCTGAGGGGTTGAGAAACACTCTTTCCAGCCCCTGCGCGACTCTATGGTCACCGTGTGCAGCAGCCCTTAGCCCAGGGTTTCTGGCTGCTGCTGCTGCAGCTGGGGATCCATGCTGCATGCACAGGGTCTGCAACCAGTTGTTGGCTCTGTGGATCTTGTGCTGTTTAGTGCAAGTGTGTCTGGGAGGGGCCCTTTAAGGGAGCGGCTTGCTGTTGAGTCTGCCCTGTGACCCTGTCTGCAGCTGTTCCTGGCACCCTTATTTCAATGTGGGCCGCTTTGGTGTGTAGACACTCCCCTGCAGCGCCTACTTCGATGTAGTGCTGCCCATCATCGACGTTGAACGTCGACAGCACCAGCCCTGGAGGACGTGTAGACGTTATTCATCAAAATAGCTTATTTTGATGTCGCTACATCGAAATAAGCTATTTCGATGTAGCATTCACGTGTAGACATAGCTTAACACAGCAACAAAAACATGCACAGACCTCACTGATCTCACGATTTCAAAGTCTCCTATAGCTTCTTGCCTTTGAAATAAATACTGATCACAAATGACACTAGCAGGTGAGAGAAATTTCCATCCCAAAACAAAAATCACCTTTTTTCCTCATGTTGATAAAAGAAAATACAATCCTTGATATAGTCAGAAGTAAAACAGTCTCAGCATCACCTGCAAAATTCAGTTGAGTTACTCTGGATTTACACCAGAGAACAAATTTGACAGCATCAGTCAAGGATGGAACAGTGGCTGGCCAACTACAAAAGCAGTTTCTTGGTGTTCACACCTCCATATTAACTGCTGGGAGTGGGCCACATCCTCCCTGACTGAATTGACCTAGTCATGTTTGGCCTCTCTTGATTGGGACTCCCTCCTTTTCATAAGCCTGTATAATTAGAACCACCAACTCTTATATTCCAAAATATCTGTTAGTCTATAAGCTGCCACAGGACTTCTCATTGATTTTGAGGATACAGAGTACCATGGCTATCCCTCTGATACTTGTCACCAGAGAACAGAATTTGACCCTTAATCTGTAAGCTGGCTGCAAGGTTAAATCCACTATTTTCAAACACAAAGGTCACATGATTTCAAGTGGATTTTTAATGTGTGGTTATGAACTGACAACACACTAAGCAGTTACATCGTGCTATAATTCACGTACAAGCACCATTCTTCTGGCTGACTGATAAGCAGCAAAGACTGTCTCTAAAGGAAAACCCATCCTGCCTTTCTTGGCTAAAAGAATAGCCCATTGTGCAATTTTAACTGTTCAGTCTGGTGCCGCTAAAGTGAAGGAAGTTACCTACTGGAAATGGATTTTTGTTTAGTAATCTACTTGGAAGAAAGCAAAGGGCTGTGCAGATGACAACACTCAAACCAGTCTTTTCACGATTAATTTTGCAAAGGAAAAAAGAGCACTCTGGTTACCTGACATGAACACAGAGTACAAAGCGTCCCCATCACAACCCAATCTCTCATCTGATTGCTACTCCAAGTAACTGGGAACAAAAAGGTAGTGTTTATTTTGCAGTGAAACTCCTGTTCACTGCTCTATCTAATTTGGACAAGATTGCTGGAACTGGAGAAAGGACAGAGTGTTACCAAATTTTGTGTTGCTTGTATTTCACCTTGCAGGCTCACTTCTGCCCTGAGGCATGCCAGCCTCAAAGAACACCCACATGCATCTAATTTAACTGGAGGTACTCTTCACTCTAAAGCTGGAATGGGGTCTCCCAAGAAATTTATACTAGATGCAGTGCACTTCCATAGTACCTTCCACCCAAGGCCCCAGAGCCCTTTGCCAGCAAATGAATTTACCCTTGGAAAGTCCCTTTTGTGGGGTAAGGATTACAATCTGTGTTTCACAGATTTGGAAACTGGGGTACAAGTGATTTGCCTCTGATCACATGTGGAGCTGGTTACACAACTAGAATAAAGTCCAGGTCTCTCATCTTCCAGACCTGTTCCCTACCCCAGTGTATCCCAATTTTATTTGGCCATGGAATCCGTTTAAACTCAAAAGAATTTTGCGGAACCCCTAATAACAGTCTTATATATGATTTAACTCCTCTCAGCCCCAAACCTGCTCCCCCATCCCCAGGATTAACCTGCCTCAGCCCCAAACTGGCCCCTGGGACTAACCCATCCACCCAAAGAGGTCCCCAGGCTAACCTTACCTGAGCAAGCTTCAACCGACTTAGCTCCTCCCATTACCTCACCTAACATGGCAGATGAACCTACCTTAGCCACTGCTGCTCCTCTGACTCTAGTCACGAGGGCCTGATTTCATTGGTTGTCCTATGACAATGCAGGAGCCCAGGCGCAGCCAATGAAAGGTGAGGACTGCACAGGAACCACAGGCCCATCTGGCTCCCCTTCTGGATAGCCATTGGCTCCCCTTGGCCAACCTCTATTGCGCACGCACCAGCTACTTTGTAAGTGAGGTGCTCTCTGCAGCTCTCTGCCCTGCCACAGCTGAAATAATGGAAATAAATTCAGTTGGTTTTTACGGCCAGATCCTTCCTGCCACCCTGCCCACTGTTAAATCAATTAAACGTAGTTCTACTGTTTCAGCAGCAGCAGGGCAGGGAGCTGCAGAGACGTCAGTGGTGGCAGGGTCCGGACCTGCAAATGACTCCTTAGAACTGCACGTGGCTCTGGAGCTGCGGGTTGCTGACCCCTGATCATTTCTCACAGAACTCTTCTTTTCACTTCACAGAACTCTGGGGTTCCATGGAACACCATTTGGGAAACACTGTGCTAACCACAAGACCACTCCTAGTCCCTGATCTGTCAGTTAAAGGATTTTTTTGAAAAACAAACAAGAGACCAGAATCAGAGAGAGAGAGAGAGATCTGACCCAATACATTTCTGTCTTATGGTTTCTGTTTGTGTGAGGTACAGAAAAGTCCCAGGATAACGTGCAGAGTTCCATCATCCTTGTGTAAGCTCTGGGACAAATTCCGAGCCAGAATTCCTCCTAGATCTTCTAGTCTGCAGGGGGAGATGAATGCCTGGTTATTACATCCCTTCCGATGGATGCAGCATACTCCTGCCTGCACACTTGTCCAGCTCAACCAGCAGCAAGGACCTTAGCTGCAACTCCTCCTTGCATGTCTCTGCCCCCTCTGGAATGTCTCACACCTCAGGGAGGAGGCAGTTCCTGTGCTCATAGGAACTGGCTTTGTGCCCTGCCATAGGGGATATATGAGAGCCACTCACTGAATATTCTTCCTCTCCACACCTATTGAGCAGGGGGACCCAATCTTGTTCTGAGTGACTAAATTGCCCTTGTATGAAATGTATCTCATGTTATTGATGCCACTGATGTTTTTTCACATGCAAATTTCAGTGTTTGCAAAGTATTACTGCACTGTCCGGCATCCCATTCCTGGGAAGAATGGGTTTAGGGGTTCTATGAGGGGAACAATACCTGACACTTCTGAAATTTTTTTCATCTAGTTTGGAAAGCAAACTCCTGCAGACACTAGCCCCCAGGAGGTATTTCTACATTAGTGGGGAACTGGCATTAAGTCACAAAATTATTGAGCTATAGGGCCATATCGCTGTCTTCCACCATGTTCTTCAAACCCAGCTCTGACCCCAAGTTTAAGATTTGGGCTTTTGGATCCATTAAACAAGCCTCAATCACACCTTTTTATCAAACAAGATAGAAATCGATATTACTAAATCTGAAGCTAGACTGGACAAAGAATTGGGCAGCTAGTACTTTATCAAGTGTCTTCAGCTATTCTTTGAAATTCTCGGAAGTAGCCTCAATGTTGTGCTTTGTAAGTCAAGCTGAACATTGTTAGTAAATTGCATGTTTTGCAAACTAGTAAGAAATTGGAAAAAGCAAAGAAATGTGCATTCTTGCTTCTTAGGATGCAGTTTGCCTCTAAAATTATTTGAGCAAACAAGGAGCGCAAGGCAAATGCACAAAAGAAAGAAAAATAAAATTATCTTCAAGCACACAATTATTGCCACAACATTTCTATTTGGCAGCATTTCCTCTTCTCACTAAATAAAGCTCTGTACATCTTAACAGTTCATAACTCAGCATTCATCTGCCCAGACAGGATGTTTTGGACTATTATGCAACAAGGATTGCCAAGAATTTGTCACAAACTCTGCCTCGGCAGAATGGAGCACAGATGGGTGAAATAGGAATCTGATCTATTTTTTCACAAGACCTCTAGTTGCAAATGCATCAGTTTCATACCTGAGCCCAGTTGCTGAAGACCTGTCCATTTCCTCCATAAGTTACAAGCTCCTGGGGAAACTAAAAAAGGCACATTTTAAATTATACGACAGTTAGTTCTTTCCCACAACATTTCTGGCTGGCTCCTCTGAAACAATCCGCTAGGTATAATGAGAGCCAGGCCTGCCGCCCAAAGAGTGCCATTTAATTGCCTGGCTCCTGCCCTCATTGATTGGAGTAGTGGGGGAAGGCGGGTGTCTCTCTCTTGCAGTTCCCTGGTATCCATGGGGTAAACAGGAATCACCCTCCAAATTCCACAGCTCCTCAGCCCCACCACAGGAAGGGAGCTAGAACCTCCATGAAATCATCTTGCTGTGCTCCCGGGACTCCTTGGGCTTCTCTGAGGGAGCAGACACTTTTATCACCTTTTCTCCCACACACAGAGGCCTGTTAATTTGCACAGCCAAAATTCCACCCCCTCTCTCCAGCCAAACTGAACATCTTGGCTGCCCGTATTTGAAACTCCCATGACATCAGAGTCTAATTCATAAAAGGTCAGCTAGGTAAAGGGCCTCCAGGAGTCACCCTCTCCACTTCAGAGTGATCCAACAGGAGCTGGAAATTGTTAGAAATATTGTGTTTGGTGATATGGTTTTTATACACATCATAGATTTACCATATAAAAAAAGGGCACACCCCACATGCCTCTTCCATGAATAATTCCCACTAATGGCCTTTGGATTCCTGCACAAAGGACTGCAGGTCTAAGCCCTATAATGGTCCCAGTCCTGAGAAACTTGAGGCACCGTCAGCCCCAATTAAACTGAAAGGGAGTGGCTGGCCCTCAGTGTCTCCAGGGGATTCTCAGAAGCCTTGCAGGGTCAGGCCCACAAAACGTATCATTTTGGCATGCCACTGTATACATACACTTGCCTGCAGGTACTGAAAATGACCTAACACAAATAGAAGCCACTTCTACAGAGGTTGAAGATGGAGTTCATCCTTGCATAATGGACCAGCATATTATCTATGCACCACTTCTATCCCATTAAATCCTTATATTGAAGGTGAGAATGAGAGTAAGTGGTGCACAAACCTTGCACATGTCCTTAAAATATTTCATTTTTATGTGAGCATATAGAGGGAATTATGTGCTGATTTGCTACTGTTCTGTGAGTAATTTCCATCACCTTATTTCCATGTTATATTACCTGGGCCACTGAAGGATCCAGATTATTCATGATCATGTGCATTATTGCAGCAGCTGGTTTGGTTTTGCAAGGATATTCCTCTATGGGGTATGCTCTGAAACAAACACACTAAGACATTAGGAAGGATCGTATCACAAGTAAAGACAAGAAAAAAAGCCAGTGAAATATTTAGCTGCCACCAACCTTTCCAGAGTTGCAGATACTGGTTCACAACAAAAGAAAAAATAAAATAAAACACACCTCAAGCCTGCAAAGATTTCTGTAAATTATCAGTTATCGTATTTGAGATTTATCTGAGCTAATCCAAGAATATTAATTTTATTCATCACTTTTCTACTGTTAATAGTTGATTCAATTAATCACAAATAGGATCTAATGTGTTCTTGTTACACCTGACAGCCCTGCAGAACCTATCCAATGAGAGCTCAGTACTCTGCCGTGTCCCATCACCAGCATTGTTCTTTAGGTGCCAATTACAGGGCCACTCTGTTATACCTGTGTGACTCCAGGAAAGACCATAGTTCTTCACAGGTTTCACTGAGGACCCAGTTTGGCCTGCTACTCCTCTTATACTTGAGAAGAAAAGGCCTCAGATTGATTCTGTGTTCCTAGGCTGAGTTTGCAAGGCTGGCTCTTACAACAAAGTCCAAAATTTTTATTTGTAAACTGAGAACTTTGATCCACAAATCACAGACATAATGTACATGGAATCCCACAATGATACTTCCACAGAGCTATTTTTCAGAGTAAGATCACTCCTCAAGGCTAACTAGTGGAACTATCTCATTGCTACCCTGTGCACTCCCCAACTGTTTGTTATATCAGCTTGTTCTAAGATATCTACTCTTAAGCTCATGCTATAAGTTCTTTAGGGTAAGGACCTCTTTTCTTATGTGTTTGCACAGGGCACTGCATGAGCAGCCTGGAGCCTCTAGGGGCTAACCCAAATCAAATCCCATTATTGATAATATTAGAAAGTATAACCATTTTAAAATGGCGTCCTTGTTTTGCTTCTTTCTATTCCACAAACAGAAAATCTGTTATGGCCATTGGAAGGTCATTCTGGCAGGAAGGATAAAATGACATGTTGTATATGTCTAAACTGTCATTCTTCTGTTTGCACACAGACTTTTGATGGCTAGGATTTTGCTTCATACAGAAAGATGTTTAATCAGGAAAGGTTTGGAGGAAACCTGCCAGTTACATTGACCACACATTGGTTGACCAAATTCTGACCCAAAATTGAAAACGTGTACATTTAGCAGCTGGTCTCACCCGTTATATGTACTACCTTTAATTTACCTATATTCTGAAGGATAAAGAGAAAAATGTCTTGTAATCACTGCTAAACCAGAAAGTCATTTTTAAAAATGTGTGGGGTTTTGTTTGTCTGTGGGAATAACAAATAAGTACTGGGTAACTAAAACAATTTATTATGACATAAGATTACTAGATACACAGATAAAAGTTGTAAACCCTGGCACTGAAGTTGAGACAGACATGATCTCATGGATATTACCCAGGCATCTGTTGGGAAAATAATTAAGCAGGGCACAAATCATTTAACAAATTATTGGAATGCACCGGTGACAACTTTTTAGCACAGAAGGTGGAAAAAGCAACTAGGAAAGACGCTGTTCTAGACTGGATTCTGACAATAGCGAGGAAGAGGCTGAGAATTTGAAGGTGGAACACAGCTTGGGTAAAAGTGATCATGAAACGATAAGTGTTTCTTATTCTAAGGACTGACAGGAGGGAAAACAGCAAAATAAAGACAATGGAATCCAAGAGGACAGACGTTAGCAAACCTGTAGAATTCGTGAGTGAGATCGTGTGTTAGAAGCAAGTTAACAGGAAAAAGGAGCTCATGAAAATTATCAGGTTTTCAAAGAGTGACAGAGAAGTGGCCCTGTTAGTCTATACTCCAACAAAACAAAGGAGCAGAAATTTAGCATTTTAAAGACAAACAAAATGATTTATTTGATGATGAGCTTTTGTGGGACAGACCCACTTCACTGAAGGCTCATCAATGAATAAATCATTTTGTTATTTTTCGGTTTTTAAAGAGACATTATTCAGGCTAGCAGGAAAGGTGAAAGTAAGCTAGTGTGGCCAGGTGCAGTGCACCACTAAGAGACTGACAGGTTGGTGGCAGGGCTCTGGATGCATTCAGCACCCAGGATTGTGCAGTCCCCACTGTGCCAGCCAGCAGAGGGACTTGGCTGCTTGGTGGTGCGGTGGCCTCATTCCAGCCTCAACCTCCCCATATGTCCCCAATCCCTTGCCCTGGACCCACCCATCACTCCACAACCCTCTGCCCTGCACACCCACATCCTCCACAGCCCTGTCTTAAACCCCACATTCCTGCCTTCACTCCTGCCCTGACGACCCCCTGCCCTGACTCGTGTACCCACTTACAACCCCAACCTCTGTCCTGAGTTCCCCGCAACACACATACCCCCCAGTTCCCTGTCCTGAGACCCCAGCACTCCATCCCACACTTAAATTTCTTACAGGTACTGTCCTATCGGACCACACACACACACACACACACACACACACACACACACACACAGCCCCGTGTCCTGAAGCAATACAACAGTAACTGTAGGAAATTTAAGTTATTTTCAGCCCTGGTTAGGCAAGAGCAAACTATTCCAATGAGTAGGAAAGCTACACAGTAAGAAACCACACTGATTTAACCAGGAGGCCTTCAATAATCTGAAGCAACAACAATGGAATCATAAAATAAGCTGAAACTCAGTCAAATTATGACGGCAATGATACGAAAATGACAAACATATAGAGACAAAAATAGAAAGGCCAAGGCCCAAAACCAGTTTAAATCAATTAGAGACATAAATGGTAACAGAAAGCATTTTACAGAGACATTGGGAAAAAGCAGAGGACCAAGGATGGGGTAGTCCCATTACCTAAGGCAGAGGGTAATGGGGTAAGGGCTGAAGTTTTAATGCTTTCTTTGCTTTAATTTTCACCAAAAAGATGAGCAGTGATGGGATGACTAACATCAGTGTCAACAGGGTAGGATCTAAAGCTACCATAAGGAAACACTAGGAATCTTAATACACACAAACCTGTCAGTGAGCATTCAGTGGAGAGGACCATTCTGTTAAAGGCCTGCGAATATGTATCCGACAACTAAAACAATTTCACAGCAGATTACAAAGGGAGATGTGTGAACTGGAGTTCATGCTCAAATTTGATCCATTAACACTTGGTCTCAGTAGAGATAGCAATTATTTCATAAATTAAAAGGACTCCTGTGGCACCTTACAGATTAACAGATATTTTGGAGCATAAGCTTCATGGGCAAAGACCTGCTTCCTCAGATGCATGAGTGGGGGTTCTTTGCCCATGAAAGCTTATGTTCCCAAATATCTCTTAGTCTATACGGTGCCACAGGACTTCTCTTTGTTTTTGAAGATACAGACTAACTTGGCCACCCCTCTGATGCTTATTACAAGGACTGTTTCCCTTTCTTTGGTACTGCAATGACATCAGGCAAGACAATTAGTATCTCTCCCCCTCACCTCCCCCTTCAGTTCCATGTATCTGATTTGCCAGTTTTGTTTTTTTTTTCTTTTTTACCTCTGGTGCTATATAACTGTCAGTCTGTGCTGGAAATGCTGCTGATCTGAAGAAGTGGGTCTGTCCCACGAAAGCTCATCACCTAATAAATTATTTTGTTAGTCTTTAAAGTGCTACATCACTGCTGATTTGTTTTACAATGAAACAAGTTAAGAATTACTTTCAGCAGGTCTACGCTAGGGGAATAAGTTGTCTTCAGATATACAATTCTAGCTATGGCAACTGCATAGCTACAATCAATGTATCTGAAATGAACTTATCTAACTGTCTTCACTAAGGAAGGTCAACAGGAGCGTTTCTTCTGTCAGCCTTCCTTATTCCTTGTGATAAGGAGGAGTACAGGGGTCAGCTGCTGACTCCAGACAGATCAATTTCATGCATTTCTACCAGATGTGCAAAATCGAACTCCAGAAGATTGAGTCTGTCCGGGTTGATCTTCACGTAGTATAGACAAGTCCTTAGACAAGTTAGACGTCTCTACATCAGCAGGACCTGACAAAAGACATCCTAGAAGAGGGATGGGGAACCTACAGCCCACAGGCTGGTTCTGGCCTGGAGTTGCCTTGATCCAGCCCATGAAGCTCAGAGCTCAGCTCCCCGACTCCTCACCAGAACACCGTGAGCCAGCATTGGTGCTCCAGCCATGAGGAGAATGCCATTGCTGACGTGCCAGTGCCGGCTCCTTGGTGCAGGAGGGAACCTTGAGGCTTGTGGGTCCAATCAAGGCAGGCTGGGGACAGTTGCGGCCCATGAGCTCTGCCTGATGCTGTTGAGGGGTACAGTTCTGCATAGGTCTGCGTGGTGCAGGGAAGTGCTCCCAGCAGGCACTGCCTGTCACTCCCAATGGCTGTGAATTGTGGTGGGGAGGGTTGTGCCTGAAGCAAGCACTTCTCTGTAGCATGCAGAGCCATGCAGGGCCACCTGCATCCTCTCCACTGGGAACTGCTCCAGGTAGGCACCCTATCCCCTGTCTCTTCCCACCCAGCCCTGGCCCCACCCCACCCCACTCCAGCACTCTCCTCCTGCCCAGCCCCCACACCCTCAGCCCACTCCTGCACCCTTCCTCTCACCCGCACTCCACACTCCACCCCCATCACCCACCCAGACCCTGTACACCCACGTCCAGCCTGCTCCCTGTCAGCCCCCTCACACCCACTGAACCCCTCATTTTGGCCCCACCTGGGGGAGGCCACAAAAATCTACTAGCCCTGGGCCCCCAGCAGAGCCAGTCCAGCCCTGTAAGAATTGAGCCTCAGCACCCTCCTCCACAGGGCTGGAGTGAAAGGGAACTGCTTATCAATTGGGAGTCATGACCAGAAGGGATTTTTTTCTTTTCCTTCTCACTTGCACATGGATTCCAACTGATTTTCTGAGGGGTGGTGGCCCCTGACCTAGAAAATGTTCCCCACCCTGCCCTACTATAGTTAAAGAGCTGGATGAAGAGCTCACTGAGTGATTTCCCATTAGCTTTGAGAATTCAGGGAGTGGGGAATACCCTTGAGGGCTGGAAAAAGGCAACTATATAGTACCTACCTATAAAAAGGGAGAATAAGGATAAGCCAGAGCATTCTAGACCAGTCATCTTAAGACCCAGAAAGATAATGGAGCAAATGATCAAACAACTAATTTGTAAGTACCTACAGGATAATAAGGTGATAAGTAACCATCAGTATAGGTTTGTCAGCAACAAATCTTATTTAATTAACCTAATATGAGCTTTTTGACAAGGTAAAACATCTTTAGGGTAAGGGGTGAAGCAGTAAATGTGACCTATCTGGCCTTTAGTAAGGTTTTTGATACTGTCTTGTCTGACTGTCTCAAACCAACCTAGGGAAATATAGCCTAGAAGAATCTACTATAAGGAGGGCATGCAACTGTTTGGAAAACCATATTCAGACAGAAAGTAGTTATCAATGGATTGGAAGCACTCCAGAGAACAGAAATAGAATCCAAAATGATCTTTATGAATTCAAGAGATGATCTGAAAGAAAGAGAATGAAATTCAATAAGGACAAATTCAAAGTACTACACATAGCAGGGGATAATCAATTACATAAATAACAAATGGAAAGTGACTGCCTCAGAAGGAGTACTGTAGAAAAGGATCAGAGGCTGTAGTGGCTCACAAACCACATATGTGCCAACAGTAGAGATAGCTTGGTCATTTGAGCATTGGCCTGCTAAACCCAGGGTTGTCAGCTCAGTCCTTGAGGGAGCCATTTAGGGATCTGGTGCAACTACATTGGGGGGGGGGGGGAAACTGGTAGGGATGGTGATAGATCCTGCTGTAAGTTCAGGGGACTAGACTAAATGACTTCTGAGGTCCCTTCCAGCCCAATGAGATAGGTACAGTATAACACTCTTCTTGAACAATGTGAGCACCAGTCTAGGATGTATTAGCAGGAGTGTTGTAAGCAAGACATAAAAAAAAATTTTTCCACTTTGCTCAGCTCTAATAAGAGCTCAGCTGCAATGTTGTGAACAGTTTTGGGCACCACACTTCAGTAAAGATGTGAACGAGCTGGAAAAAGTCCAGAAGAGAGCAACAAAAATCATTAAAAGTCTAGAATATATGACCTATGAGAAAAGCCTGAAAAAAAATTGGATTTGTTTAGTCTGGAAAAGACTGGGCGGGGGGGACATGAAATATATATGAGGTTGGTATAAACAGAATATAGGACAAGAAGTAATAAGCTTTAATTGCAGCAAGGGAGATTTCGGTTGGATGTTAGGAAAAACTTTCTAACTGTCAGGGTAGTTAAGCACTAGAACAAAATTATCTAGGGAGATTTCGGAACCTCTTTTTGAAGACGGCTTTGTTTGTTTGCTTTTCAGAACAATTTAAACAAACACCTGTTCTAGATAATACTTAATTTTGCCTCAGTTCAGGACTAGTTCCATAAGCAACTATACAATCCTTTTTCTTAAATATCTGCTAACACAAAGAATGTTGCAAAATGAAGAAGGATATTGAGGAAACAGATCCATGCTGAACCAAAACACAAATAAAACAATCAAAATTTCCCTGGTGGAAAAGAAATTACATTTTAAAAATGTTTAAGAATCATAGAAACTGTTGAAAAAAAATGGAAAATGAAAAAGCAGCTATAAAAATACCTGGGACAGTCAAAGAATTATTGACATAAGAGACAGAAATGACCAGTTGGATCATCTAGTGCAATCCCAGTCAGGGCAAGTTATCCCCAGCTTTTTATTGCTTAGTGCTGTGTGCTACCTGGAGTCCATTCCTGCAGTCCTGTTCAGACAAAACACCCAGGCTTTCTCCCAACAAAACGGGGCTTTTGTTGACAAAACCCGCAGGGTACCTACATGGCCAAAGCGCTCCATCGGGAGTTTGCTGACAAAACCCATCTGACCAGACGGCAGAGTTATACTTCTCCCAGATCAGGTACAGTGCCTCTGTTGGCAATATTCTGTCCAGAGTGCCTAAGCAGACACTTCTGTCCACAGAGCAGCTGGGCTGCATGGCCACTCTGGAGAGAGAGCAGATCACTGTTCCAGTCCACTTTTGTGTGTAGACGTGTTCTGTCAACAGATGGACTGCCAGGAAATCTCTTCCGATAACAACATCTGTTGGCAGAGACTTCCTGTGTAGACATGGCCCCAATGCTTTTACCAAGAATCACCATCCCTAACAGTCAGATCTGCAGGATTTGGCCCCAGTCTAGTACCGAGAGCTTGGAGACACAGTTGTCTGCACAAAGAGGAGTGCTTTATAGTTACTTGTTCTATTTATTTAGATTTCTGTTAAGATATTAAACATACCCTTATTTGGCACAGATTAGAGCATAACTAATCCGATTGAGAAGAACTGCAAGATCACCAGCAGGCCCTCGACAAAACTGCTCTGCTCCTCAAACCTTTGTCCCCTCTTCAAAAGCTGCAGTAAATGTATTGCCCTTATAGCACTCTCCAGATGTCAACAGGACTAGCAGATTGCAGATCAGGGTCACATAGCAGGTTCCTAGAGCTGAGGACCCCTTGTGGAGAATGCTCTCTCTTTAAATCAAGGGGAAACCCATTCCAAAGCTTGTCTTCTATGGCATGAGGAGAGTGCCAGCCTCTCAAACCAGTGGGTCCAAAGCCACTCAGGAGTATTTGACCTCTCCCTCTGATTCACCGGTTTTTGACATCAATGAAACACCAGATGATGGGTTGAAATCTACAGTCTATAAATGGTAATGGAGTCATTTTGCTAGCCACCAGAAGTCAGCTTCAGCACAAGCTGCGGTGCATGTAAGACTTGCTCAGAGCTCATCCAGCTGGGACGGTACTTCAGGTACTTGTGAAACACTGCAAGCACCTTGGAATGTGGGCCATTGCCAGAGGTCCGTGGTGCACAGACTTTGTGCTGTTTCTCTGCACGGGGTGAATTTCACCCCCATGTGTTTTATAAGCTTTACAGGAGCTTGAACCAATGATAAAAAAGCCCAAAAGGAAGAGCTGTCCCGGGGCCTTGTGATTTAAAAGGGCCTGGCTCCTGACTGCCACCATCCCTATCAGTCCCCCACACTCAGTGGTGCCGAGAGCCACCACAGGCCCAGGGGTAAGATGAGACAGGGGTCTCGATGCCCATACCCGGAAGAGGTGAGGGCCAAGGACAGAAGGGGTGGGGCTTACAAAAGTCATCCCTATCCACCCCCGACAACCATGCACAGAGTGGTGATGCAGCACTTCAAGGCATTTCAAAGGGGCCCAGAGCTCTGGCCACCCCACTACTACTACTGCAGCAGTGGCTGGAGCACCAGGTCCTGTAGAAATGCTGGGCCTGGGGGCAACTGCCCCCTTGCCCTTCCACCCCTGTTGGCAGGCCTGCCCACATGGCATGGTCCAGGCAGCACTAGTGGAAGCTAGCCTCCTACTCCACTCATTCCGGGGGAGACAGAACAAACCCCCCCCCCACACACACGCATTAGCCAGGGCCCAAGCAAGTGTGTTGCCAGCTCTGTCTCTAGATTAGACCTGCTTGCAAATGAGGAACACAACATACTGAGGAACAGAGAGGGCAGGGCTTAGCTAGTAGCCAGTCACAAAGTGCGTAACAGGGAGGTATGAAGTAGTGGGATCTTTAACCACATTCTCCACACCCCACTGCCTTGTGGGCTATCCTGGGAAGGAGCAAGGCTAAGGGAGTAAATCCTGACAGAAAATCCAGAGTGGAGTCCGAAGGCGGTTCGGTGTCAACTTCTGACACTGTCCCAGCAACTCCTGCAGCTGAGCTGGTACCAGACGTGGAGGTTATCTTCTCCTTTGGACTATATCAGTAAAGCCGAGAGGGGGACACTGGTGTCTGGGCAGCCCAGAGTCTCCATAATAAGTGCCCAGGCTCGCGCCTGGAGAGGTACTCCGGCATTGCTGAACAGCGTTGCATCAACACGGGAGGCAACAGATACCAGTTATAAGCTCTTGCTCGATTGGCGTAGAGAACGAGCGCCAGGGGTTGCCTTAGACGGTGGGAGAAATCCTTGCATCTCATTGGACAGTCACCGCCCGCCTCAAGCTGGCCAGTCCCCAGCCAATAGGGTACTGTCCCACCACAGTTCACCTGCCTCGCTGGGTTGCGTGAGGCTTAAGGTTCCTGGAACCTGACAAGTGACTGAAATTTGGGCACCAGGCAAACCAATAAGAAAAATCAACAAGAAATGAGAAACATCAACAATTTAAGCTTGCTTGCTGGAATGTGCGGACCATGCTGACCGGCTTGACTGAAGATCTTCAGGCCATCAGTGACACCTGAAAGACCGCTGTCATCAACAAGGAACTGAAGAGGCTCCGAGTTGATATTGCTGCACTCCAAGAGACGCGACTCGCAGATTCGGGATCTCTAAAGGAAAAGGACTACACCTTTTTCTGGCAGGGTAAAGCCCAAGAAGAACCCAGAGAGCATGGTGTTGGCTTTGCTGTCAGAAACACCCTTCTACAAATGGTGGAATTAGTCATGGGTGGATCAGAAAGACTTCTTCGGATCACGCTTCAAACTTGCGCCGGTCCCGTCCACCTGATCAGCGCTTATGCTCCAACCCTGTACGCCACACCAGAAGTAAAAGACAAGTTCTATGACGTGCTTAGCGCTGCTGTAGCGCAAACACCTGCTCATGAACAACTGTACATCTTGGGTGACTTCAATGCAAGAGTTGGAGCTGATTGGGCCTCACGGCCTTCCTGCTTAGGACACTTTGGTGTGGGAAAAATGAATGATAATGGACAGCGTCTCCTTGAACTGTGCACGTACCACAATCTGTGCATCACAAACACATTCTTCCAAACGAAGCCACAGCACAGAGTGTTGTGGAGACACCCATGCTCGAAGCACTGGCATCAGCTAGACGTGGTCATCACTAGGCATAACCACCTCAAAAACGTCCTCTGACACGCAGCTATCATAGTGCTGACTGATACAGATCACTCGCTAGTTTGCTCCATGTTCAAGCTGAGACCCAAGAAGCTGTACCGCTCTAAACCTGCTGGAAGGCCCCGCATTGACGCCAGAAAGATGGCAAGCTCGGAGAAAGCTGAAAAGTTCAGAGAGACCCTCCAAGAAAATCTGCGCAGCGGCCCTGGGGGCGCCGATGCAACATCCAAATGGCAACATCTGAGGGATACAGTTTACAACACGGCCTTGTCGGTGTTTGGAAGAAGAGCTAGAAACACGAACAACTGGTTCGAAGCTAACTCCGATGAGATGATTCCAGTCATTGAAAAGAAGCGCACTGCACTCCTGGAGTACAAACGCTCACCGAGCCAGAGTACCCAGCAAGCACTTAGAGCGGCCAGAAGAACAGTACAGCAGACAGCCAGGCACTGCGCCAACAACCACTGGCTCCAGCTATGCAGCAGCATCCAGACCTGTGCTGACTTTGGTAATGTCAGAGGAATGTAGGAGGGTATGAAGAAGACATTAGGACCCACCCAGAACAAAATGGCACCTCTGAAATCCAAATCTGGTGAAGTCATCGCTGACAAAGCCAAACAGAGGGAGCGCTGGGTTGAGCACTACTCCGAGCTGTACTCACGCGAGAACATTGTGGTTGACGCAGCCCTCGATGCCATCGAGCTCCTACCAGTATTGGACGAACTGGATCAAGAACTGACTGTGGATGAACTGAAGAGAGCCATCGACAGCATTGCAGCAGGAAAGGCCCCTGGCCAGGATGGTATACCACCAGAGGTAATCAAGTGTGCCGCTAACACACTCCTGGAACCCCTACATGAGCTACTGTGCCTGTGCTGGAAAGAGGATGAGGTTCCACAGGATATGCGCAACGCTAACATTGTAATGTTGTATAAGAACAAAGGAGACAGAAGCGACTGCAACAACTACCGTGGAATCTCCCTTCTAAGCGTCACCGGTAAACTGTTTGCTCGTGTCATCCATGGCAGACTCCAGAAGATTGCTGAGAGGGTGTACCCCGAATCACAGTGCGGATTCCGCGCAGAGAGGTCTACCGTTGACATGGTCTTCTCTCTAAGGCAGCTGCAGGAGAAGTGCAGGGAGCAGAGGAAGCCACTCTACATAGCCTTCATCGACCTGACCAAGGCCTTTGACTTAGTCAGCAGGGATGGTCTGTTCAAACTGCTCCACAAGACAGGCTGTCCTCCACAGTTACTCAAGATGATCCAGTCATTCCACGAAGACATGAGAGGAACCATCCAATATGACAGCGCATTTTCGGATGCTTTCAGAATCAGGAGCGGCATCAAACAAAGATGCGTGCTTGCTCCGACATCGTTTGGGATCTTCTTCGCACTCCTCCTGAAGCATGCCTTTGGATCTTCAACAGAGGGCATCTTGCTGCACACAAGATCTGATGGGAAACTGTTTAATCTTGCAAGGCTGAAAGCCAAGTCTAAGGTGCGGGAAGTCCTCATCAGAGACATGCTGTTCGCAGACAATGCTGCTGTAGTGTCTCACACAGAAGACCAGCTTCAAAAACTGCTGGATCAGTTCTCCAAAGCGTGCAAGGACTTTGGGCTTACCATCAGCCTAAAGAAGACAAACGTACTTGGTCAGGATGTTGCTGAATCCCCATCAATCAGCATTGACAACTATATGTTAGAGGTTGTCCACGAGTTCGTTTACCTCAGGTCCACCATCACTGACACCCCGTCGCTGGACACTGAGCTAAATAGGAGGATTGCAAAAGCGGCCACAACTCTATCCAGACTCAGCAAGAGAGTGTGGAATAACAACAAGCTGTGCACTCACACCAAAATGCAAGTCTACAGAGCCTGCATCCTCAGCACCCTCCTTTATGGCAGCGAGACTTGGACCCTGTATGCCCATCAGGAAAGGAGGCTGAACATCTTCCACTTGCGCTGCCTCAGGTGCATCCTTGGAATATCATGGAAGGACAGAGTGACCAACACTGCTGTCCTCGAGCAAGCTGGAATCCCAGCCATGCACACCCTCCTCAGGCAGCGTCGGCTCCGCTGGCTTGGCCACGTCCACAGGATGAATGATGGAAGGATTCCAAAAGACATCCTGTATGGCAAGCTAGCCTCTGGCAAAAGACCTCCCGGACACCCCCAGTTGCGCTACAAAGATGTCTGCAAGAGAGACCTCAGAGAGGTAGACATCGAGCTGGACAACTGGGAAGAACTAGCAGACGACCGCAGCAGATGGAGGCAGGGGTTATACAAGGGCCTTCAGAAGGGCGAGATGAAGATCAGACAGCTAGCAGAGGAGAAGCGAGCGCACAGAAAGCACACTAAGGACTTGCCAGACACCCACCACATCTGCAAGAGATGCAGCAAGGACTGTCACTCTCGTGTGGGCCTTCATTGTCACAGTAGACGCTGTAAATGAAGCCCTCAATTGAAACTATAAAGGGCGTGATCCATAATCTATGCAGACTGAAGGATGCCTACTTACTTACTTACTACTTAGTACTACTCACGAAGTGCCCAGTATTTCCCTTGTTGGACAGTGGAATACTCACTAATGCCAAGGGGAATTTTGTGCAGCTACAGAGCAATATAGAGCCCAGAGTACAAAGAACCTCTGTGATGCAGCTGATGGGGCAGTATTCCAGCACTACAACCAAGGCTCAGTATCAATGAAGTTACTATTCTGCAATTCCATACGAGACACGGTATTTATTCTTTTGCTTGATTCACTGCGTTAACATGTGCTGACACCGTCTCTAGATGGTCTTAAGTGAAGCATACGGGGGAAACAGGCTTTTCACAGAAGTGAGCTATATCCAGAGTACAAACATGTCACTGGCGACTGATGGCAATTCTGAAAAGTGCCCTCCAAACCTTACCTCATCTCAATTTCTGGGCAGAATCTGTACATGTAAATATGGCCATAGTGCTTGAGCTCATCCGCAAATTCCAGAGCCAGCTCTTTATGGATGTCAGGCGGGAAATAACGCAGGGCATTCTGCAAAGCCAGCTGTCAAAGAAAAGGTCAAAGGTAAAATGAAGATGACTACGTGTATGGTTATCATAACAACATGAGCATTGTCAGATACAGTGGGAAACCTGCCCATGTTGTAAGAGTATTCAAGGTTACTGGCCTTAAATTAATAAGGATCCAAGAAGTGGGAGAGCTAAGCTTTTATGACGCTATTTCTTCATCCTAATCCTTGTACAAACAGAAAAATATCGGTTGAGTCAATTACACCCAGTCTCCACCAATTGCAGCAGTAGACAGAGGGGAGGACAGCAAAGGAGCCAGCTGAAGATAACCAGGTAGTAGAGTTCTAATCACACCATTCCTCTTCCAGCATGACTGCATCCTACTACACTTGTCCAGAAAGGCAATGATATAGGAAACAGCTCTGTTGTGGTTAAACAAGTGAGGACTCCCTGAGGCCAGGGGAAACCTTAACTGGGGAGATACAGCTAGTTGATGACCTCTTTGCACTGCTGGAATGGCATAAAGGGGCTAGACTGGGAAAAACAAGCTGCTCTTCTGAGATATTTATTACGTGAACCCATCAATGAAAATGCATATAGGCTCATTTCACTCAGAGTATACTCATATCCCATGTATCTACACACTTTATAGTGGATTCTTGTAGGATGTCTCCTATTAAAAGTAACCATGAGATGTTTTTGAAATGCTCATAATGAAATGTAAATTCAAGGTTTTTCCTATTTCTTACAAACTGGACAATGGACTAACATTCGTAGAAAACCTTGATAAGGTATCCACGTAATTTAGGCAAAATCGGGGTCAATTTTAATGAAAAATGGGACAGTTTTTGAACAAAAATGAGAAAATAATAAGCCTACTTAGTAATAAGGGAGAAGATAAAATGTGTAAAACATGCAAAATCGTGAAATGATTGGGAAATTAATTACTTGGATGAATAAAGCCATTTTGTCTAATATTTGAATAAACCTAAACATGTGTGTGAGAGTAATAATACAGATATTGTATATTTGAAGTGAAATTTGAAGTGCCAAAATAATCACAGATGGGTGGTATTTTAGGCACTATCTCACATATACTGTTCTTGACATTCATCAGATATTTATCACTAGTTCAACAATCAGAAAACCAAGCTATGAAGTGCTAAGGCTACTTGAAGCTATATTTTTGTAATTTTATTTTATAGCTGTTCAACACAGCCTGAGGAACCAGACATTGCAGGAAATAGCTTTGGTAGTGTTTTTTCTTGTAAGACAGCACTGAACCAAGTCTCCATTGTGCTAGGGGGCATTGTTCTGCTGAGGGAACCATTGTTCTGAAATTACAACAACAAGGCCCTGGTCTCTGATGGGCCCAGGAGGTCTTATGGCACTTTCCATAAGAGTAAGATTTCCACCCCTGTGTCAGAGGTAAATTCACATTACGTGCTGCTTGTTTCAGTTTTCCTGCCTACATTTCAGCTGAATTAGTATTCTTGACACTTTGCAACGCATGCCACTGCATAGTATGTTGCTCTGTATTATCGCACATTTGCTACAATTCTCTTCAGTGGTAATATATTTTCGTATTAAGAGCAACGAAGGGTCCTGTGGCACCTTATAGTCTATAAGGTGCCACAGGACCCTTCGTTGCTGTTACAGATCCAGACTAACACGGCTACCCCTCCGATACTTTCATATTAAGCTGATTCTTGCACATGGAATTAAACTCTGCAGGCTGTGCTAAGACCCTCTAGTCCGTGGGCCTGCTGAGTTGTTGCCTGTAGTTTGCAAAGCACATGGATGACATGCTTTGGGATGAAAGGGGAAATACGTATGCTCTTATCTTTGTGTAACATTTTGTTAATTCATGTAGCCAATATGTGTCAGAGCCATTATGAGGACAAAGATTGTACAACATTTAATGGGCTAAATCACACACAAAGGTCACAAAAAAGATTTCCACTTGCATGATAAATGGCAGCACTATCTAAGCTGCTTTCCAATCAAGGTAGTTTCAAACCATATTTAACATCTTCATTTGGGTGATTTGCTGGGACTGGGGATAGAGTTTGCTTTACGATCTGGTGGATCACAACTACTCACCATGAGGGAGAGACTCTTGTTGGAGTAGCAAGAAATAGCATCTTGGAGAAGGGGGAATTACAGCACATATACCCTGCACTTGTAGCACTCTCTAGGGGCTGTATGAGGGAGCCATGGATGCATATAATTTATAGAGAATGTGAATTGGAATAGTGCAGTATGGGACAATGGTGTCCAGAATAGAGAACCCACCAACTCTACTCAGCCAAATTATTCACAGCACAGTCATTGTTCTGCAGAGATAATCCATTTCCACAAAAGCCCTTAAAAGCCATACAAAACCCATGCCTTGGCCTAGTAGTAAATCTCTGGTTGACTTCCATGGTCCAGGGTTTGATCTTGTTGACTTGGCATTCTCCAGATAACTCACCATTTGAGCCTGCAAGCCTTCTACACAGAATTGGAGTTACCACATGAAAAAGAGGACACCCCTGAGAGGGAGTGTATCTGTATCAGTAGCTACCAACTCACATTGTATTAATGTGTTGTAGTATATATAGTACATTATTACAATGTGAGTTGGTAGCTACTGATACAGAAACTCTGTCAGGGGTGTCCTCTTTTTTGACAAAACAACAAGAAGTCTTGTGGCACGTTATATACTAACAATTTTTTGGAGCATAAGCTTTCATGGGCAAAGACCCACTTCGTCAGATGCACTGCACGAAGTAGGTCTTTGCCCACAAAAGCTTATGCTCCAAAAAACCTGTTAGTCTATAAGAAGCCACAGGACTTCTCTTTGTTTTTGCTGATACAGACTAATGTAGCTACCCTTCTGATACTCTTTTTAAAAGGTCAAATATGATAACCCTAAAAAAGTCCCTCTGCCATCAATGAAAACTAGCATCCACAAGGGCTGCCAGATGAAACAAGAGGAATATGGTGAGTAAGGTGTATAAGAAGAGATCCTCTGACTATGTAAGAAAATGTTCCTTGCATAGGTATGCTTGCTTTTGAGTACATAGGATCAGAGGCTCTTTGAGGTAAACAAAAATCTGCCATTTATAGCAGCTGCACTGAGAATGTGGACAATAAAATCCAGAGGTCAAAATTCACCATTTTATTGAAAGCATGAAAAGAAAAAAAAAAAAATCCCTTCACTGGGAGGTAGAAAATGCACATTATTTTTTTCAAATTCAACCACCCTTTTGGCAGCTTGATAAGCACTTGTTTTTCAAGAGCATGTTACTAGCTAACACAAAAATTCTAGCTATACTTAATATATGATAAGCTTGGGTGTTTTTGTTAACTGACATATCAGGTGCAGTCAGTCATAACTACAATGATTTAGCGCTGGAGAATTTCAAATGAGTGGATACATTTTGCCACATACCCAAAAATAAAATACAATTATTTGGGATAAAATTCTATGTGAGGAGAGGGGAAAATGTGTAACAGGAAAAGGGGAAACATTGCAACATTTGGACTTATGGCTGTGTTCTATGTTCACTGTCAAGTACTGAAGGAATGAAAATGTTATTTTTCTAACATGGCTACAATCCCCAATATTATTGAATAAATATTGTGAATTATTTGTGGCATAATGGCATATTTTTACCTGATCTACAAATACAGTTCAACAAATACAAAGGGTATTACAGATAAATAAATACTAGAGCTGAGCAAATGTTGTGAAAACTTCTTTGTGAATAACTGCTTGGAATTGTTTGCCTGAGTTTATGCCTTTTTGTGTTTCTTTTCCAAGCACATCCAAGAGATTGAGTTTTGTAACACAAACATTCATGCAAATGAATTCCCAAGTTGCATGTACCTGTATAAGCAGAAACCACAGTGAATTCTCAGAGGAAAGCATATATACCAAAAGTGCTTGTATGTGTGTCCACAGTCAATTTCATGTGGCTTATGTAACCAAACCCAACTAAGCAGAACACCTTGAATTTTGTAAGGTCCTGCCCTCTTCTCAAGTTATCAAAATATGCAGTCCTGTGCTGGACCTTTGCACAGGAATGAATTTTATCTATAATAAAAGCATTTCTGGAAATTCCAGATTTCCCTATGATTGTTCTACAAGCACAGAATACGATGAAGAGATTCATTTTCACAGATGCTTAATACCTACAACTCCTATTGACTTCATCTCATGCTGCAGGTTTGGGAATCTCCCCAACATCCTCAGCCACGAAGACTGAAGCAAAGAAATCATATAGTCTCTCTGCAGTGGCTTTATCATCCTTGATTGCTCCTTTCGTATCTCAGTCATTTAGGAGGCCCCCTGGTTGTTTAGCAGGCTTCCTGCTTCTAACGTACTTACAAAAAGATTTTGCTATTACTTTGAGCTTTTGACTAGATGTTCCTCAAAATCTTTTTTGGCTTTTCTTATTACATTTTTACACTTAATTTGGCATTGTTTATGTTCCTTCTTGTTTACCTCACTAGGATCTGACTTCCACTTTTTAAAAGGCACATGGATTTTTCTAAACCTTGTTTGAAGGCTTTATATTACTCCCAGAAACAGAGGCACAAGAAACCAAAACATTGCAATGGTTTACAACTGTTATTGCAGAAAAAGTCTGACCAAGGGGAAATAAACATCCTCAGCACATGTAACTGAGCAGAGTTCCATTGACTTCATAACCAGATGAGATGCTGGACTACTTTTAACCTTTGCTCACTAGCTCTTTTTATTAGAAAATAAATTTACATACACACACTTCTAGATAGTCTCATCATTACTCATCCCTGTCCGGGGTCCTCTGCTCGGTGTCCCCCTCCGGCTCCCTTATTTTAAACCTTTGACCCTCATTCCCGTTCCTGGTTTTTCTTTCGTTGTCCCCCGTATTTATTTGGGACCGGGCTGTTTTTAATGGGTCCCCTCTCATCGTGAGAGGGGCCTTTTAGCCGTGGGCAGGCTATGGCTGCCCACTCCCCCGGCATCCAATATGTCATTACTCATCCCTGAGGAAGGTGGAACTCCTTCAGCGTTTTTAAACCACCTTAGAGAAAGTATTTTTTAAACATGGAAGGCATTTGGGCTTTCAGGTATCAAATAAATACCAGCTGAGACCCTGAACCTGGTAGGAGTTTAGAAGTGGAGGATTAAAAGCCAAACAAATCAGAAAGGAAGCTGTTAAACCTTTAACAGACCAATAAAAATCCACAACCAGGATGACCTCCTATTAACTGCTATTGATAAGGAGGGGAGGGAATAGAGTAGGCTGCTGGAAACCAGATTATGACTGAACTAACTTCCATTGGAGTTAGTTCAAGGAAAATACTTGGCCTGGGGAAATAATATGGATAACAATATTTTCCTCTTTGTGAGGAAAGGAAGACAGGGAACTGTACTAGTGTCCATTCATAGAGTACCTGCTTTATTATTTCATAGGAGAAAAGGGGTGAAGACCTCTTCATGATATGGCCTGCCCCGGCGAGTATCTGTAGGTCCATAGAAATCTTGGAACATCTGTTGAGGCCCTGTGCCTCTACACAGCTGTTCTAAGCATCTCCCCTCCTCCTGGTAGCATTGCTTCTTCAGGAGTCATGCAGCCATTTACCCTCCCCCCACGCCATCCATGGCCGCACTGTAATAACCAAGGAGAACATTCCCCAGCACCTAACTGTTGCGCAAAGCAGCATAAATTCCTTCTTTGCGCACTCTCAGTTGGTACCTTCTTGTTCCAAATACCCCGGGAGCCTCAATCCTTGGAAGAGGGGCTTCCCAAGGACTGAGGGGAAAAAAATTCCCACAGAGATCTGGGTCTCCCCCCGTACACAGCTCCACCCCAGTTGGTTTTTAAGTATTTTGGTTCCACGTTGCTTGTGGAATTGGACAGAAGAATCAAACCTCAAGTGCCAATTCACTACTCACACAAGCAGGTGGAATACCAAAGACGTCTATGGAGTTGTGCCTACTTTTGCCAGTTGTGAATGTATCTGTATGTCAAATGGGGGAAGGAGAGGGAGAAGTAAAATGTTATATTACTGTTGCTATTATTTTCTGATGATACATGGCCTTTCAACCTATTAAGGGACCCACCTGCTGCCCTTGAATGTGCAAAACTCCTGCTGACTTTCATTTTAATGTAACCTCTTTGTGGATAAAATTGTAAAAAATTTCTAGTAAGGATTGAACCCTGATGGATTACTTAACTGCACAAGCTAGTGAGTCAAACCAAAAAAACCAGAGAGTTGCACAACCGAGAACAAATCATTAACCCAATCTTTCAAGGTCTGTGCCTCTGCAGAGGGCACCAGGAAGTATCTGACTAACCTTTTAAATACGTGTTCCCCAGTAGCATCCCAAAATACAAAACCAAAAAGGGTCATAGGTGGCTGGGTTGTAAAAAGTTGCTGAGCATCTGTAGTTTTGGTTTTGTGGGTTAAGCCTCGCACACATACACTAGGTTGTTTTAACGGGGGATACTCATAAAATATCTAGTGAAAAGTGCTGGATTGGCAACTACAGTGCCTAGAGTCTCCTCATTAGCCCCAGAGAGCCCCAAAAACTGTTATGCAAGTTTCCTCCCATACTGCCTCACCAACGTATCTCAAGCTTTTCCCTGGAGAGAGGCAATGAGGTAGAAAGCAGAGGAGTCCCCAGGGCTCTCTCTATTAGGTGCCAGCTCAGTGGTAGTAAAGCAACTATTAAAACATATTTAGTTGCTTTGTACTTTGGAGCCTTTGAGGCAGAAGCCCAGCTGCTTTGGATAGCCAGAAGGGAAGGGAGGCATAGTCCCGCAAAGCTCGTTACCTTTTCTTCCTGGGCGGTGAGGTTGGGGGTTCTCACAGGTACATGAGGTACTTCTTTCTTTCGCCCTCTGTTTTCAGGCAAGGGATGCAGAGGAAGCCCCCCACAAATCTCCTTCAGGCTACCCATGTCTGCTGGGGAAACAAAGGATGAAGCTAAAGCTGGTTCCAGGGGACTGAGAAAGGAAGAGTGAGATGTACAATAGCTATGAGAGGGAGAGGAGCACCCAGCATGTGCAACAGCTATGAGATCATATCAGGGAGAACAGCCTAGCCTCTGGCTTTTGCAAACATGCCTCAGGGTCTGAGAACAGACACCACAGGTGACACTCTGTGCAATCTGATTGGTTCTTCCTTCCTCCCCTAATAATGAATCATTTACCCTTTTGCTATTTATTCTCTGGATTTAGTTAGTTGCCACTGCTCTGCTAATGTTTTGAGCTAATCTCTGGGCCAGTCCTACATTCTTTGCAGAGTCCAAAGTCATAGTGCCATCAATGCAAAGTAAGGCCAATGGACTTCAAAAAGAGATGTGCCCATTAACAATCCCATGAGTTGTGCCCTTACCCTTCTCTACTCTCAAAACTGAATATTGTGAGCTTTCTCTTAGACACCATATCATACTCCTGACCAGTTTCCCTTTCTGCTAAGAGCTGTTACCAATAATAGCATATGTGGGATGCCATCCTTATAAAGTACACATTCCTGAATTTTAACAGATTTAAACTGACAATATGTCAATCTAGCTTAATTGTTACTGTTTTTGCTGGGCTACATATTACCAACAGGGAGAAAACAAGCTTTCTCCCCTACCTGGCTTTTATATACCATGTATTATGTCTCCACTAGAGGGTTTTGTCAACAAAATTTTCTATTAAATTCTATTGGATTTTTCAGTAAGTGCAGCAAAACACAAACACTGGTAGCAGTGTACTACAAACAACAGTCTCTCATTAATGTCATATGGAGCTTGATCATGTGAGAAGTTGCACATCCTCAACTCCCTCTGAATCCTGCAATGTTGAGCCCCAGGACACTTTTCACATGATTTATAATAGGTGATTAGCATATTTAGCATAATTATTAGGCAACATTCTAGCATTTTTTAAAGACTAAAAATAGACAGGGGAAAAGTTCCAATCTACTCCTTATTTTAAAATTGCTATTGAATTTTCCTTTTTAAAAAAAAAAAATACATCTCAAAAGACAGGAAAAACTGAAGAGGAAAAGACACAAATAACTCTCTCTCTCTCTCTCTCTCTCTTTCTCTCCCCACCACCTTTCTAGTGTGACACCCATTCTTTATTTCTGATTTTAGGATCCAACCTGCAAACGCTTAGACCGATGAAGTGCCTTTCTCATGTTTAAATTCCTATTTGGCCTACTTCTGTCTCATTACTTCATTTTAACTGGAGTAACTCCCCAGAAGCCAGGGGAGTGACACTAACATAAGGTAGGATTGAGAAAGACAAGAGTCAGCCTCACACTGGTCACTGGAAAGGGTTAGGCAGAGCTGTGTTTGCAAGGGTGGGTCCTTAAGCAATGAATTCTATACTTCTAACAACTTACACCTGAGGTAAGCCCCCTCCCCGGGAAGGCAAACCAGCTGCTAAGCTGGGGCCTGGTACCACTTGTGTGGCTCTGCTTACAAGATCAGGGCTACTATAGACTACAAGCCCTTTGGGACAGGGATGGGCTAATTTTCGTGTGTGTGCGCGCACACCTTGTACACAACAGGGGACAGGCACAAGTACATGTTCTTGTCTTGAAACACGTCTTGCAACTCGGTGGTTTGACAGGTTTGACTAGCACATCAGTTGCAATTTGTTTTGAAATCCCCTGCTACCCTGGGAGCTCCCTGCTCTCTCCTCCTGACTTTGGAAGCTGCAGAACAAGCATCTGTATCCACAAAAATGAGATATGGATATCTGCATCTATATTTGCTGATATGGATACCCGACGCTATGAAGCAGATATCTGCAAATTGGCAGGGTTCTAGATACAAAATTTGTATCTGCAGCAGTATGTGCAAATATGCTGCGGATATCTGCATCCATATCCGCGGATGCAGACAACCCAGGATACAAAGCGGATATCTGCAAATTGAGATCCACAGCCGCATTTGCGGAAGCACAGATGAGCTGCAGATATTCACACCCATATCCGCAAATGCAGATACCTGCCCGTACAAACTGGATACCCGCGGATTTACAGGGCTCTAGCTGTCTGCTTCTTCCGTCTCTGGTTAGTCACCTGCAGCCGGCACCTGTCATTTGCCCGGCTGTGGCATAGAGGGCGCTGCAAAAGCGACGGCTGAACAGCTGGTGGGAGGAGTCTCCCCCCACCCCAACATCCCTGGCATTTAATTTAAAGGCACAGGAGCAAAGTTGGGAGGCGCCGGGGTTGAAAGTGACAACCCCTTTCCCCCTCCCCCCGCGCCCAGACTGGCTCCTGGAGGAGGTAGATGCGTCTGGCAAACAACCAACCCAGGGAGCATCTGCAGCCAGGATCAGGCACCACAAGCCCAGCCGAGGGGGTGTGGACCCCCCCACCCCACCCCCTGCCGCTTAAAAAAACCTATAAAGATCGAGAAGATCCCGTGTGATAATAACCCCCTTGGCAGCCAGAGGGGACCGGGGGCAGCGCTGGCCCGTTAGGACTGAGGAGTTTGCTAGCGTGCGGGGGGGGGGGGGCGAAAACCCAAACCTCCCAGATCGGAAAGGGGGGATCGCCTCCGCCCCCCCCGGCACATGGGAGGGGGGAACTTTTCCTCCAGCCCCCGCGTCCGAAGCCCAGCTCCCCTGAGCCACACGCTGCCCCTCCGCCCCAGGACCTCGCGGGTGGGAATTTCCAGGGGCAGACCCTGTTCCTGGAGGTACAGAGGAGCAGTGAAGGGCGCAGCGACCCCGTATGCATTGGCCTGGCGGCGGGGGTGGGGGGGTGACGGGGTGTTTACATTATTAACCTGGGAGGACCAATCCGTGAAGCGGGCCCCTAGAAAGTGAGAGCCGGGTCAGCAAGGCGGGGGGCGGGGGGGAGATGTAATTGTCCGATCATTTCTCAGCGAGAGAAGCGAACTTGGTTCCTCCTCTGACCCTCTGCCTCGGGGAGCAAACGGGAGGAGAGCGCTGTCTAGGGCAACAGTCATAACAAAGCCAGGTGTCACGGTGCCTGGCCCCTGACTGCACCCCCATTAGCCGCAGAGGGGGGCGGAGGGAGGAGACCACGGGGGCGGGAGACCCAAGAAGCAAAGACCGCAAATGAAAGTGAAAGATTTAAACAGCGAGTAAATCACCGCATGTTATCAGATCTGACCGGAGACCTGCGCTCTGCTCTGCCGCCTCAGTGATGGTTTGGTTGGGGGCTGTGTCAGAGACGTGAATGTCACCTACTTTCTGGATGCAAAGGGGTAACATCTATGCATTCGTTTATTGGTCTGGAGGCAACGTGGGTAACACGCACAGGAGCCATCTGAGAGCTGGGAAGCTGTCTGGATTTAAAAGAGAACAAGAAGAATGAGACACCAGCCAGGACCTCTGCCCTGAGAGGAAGGTGAAGAAAAGGAAGACAGAAAAAGAGAAAGGCGGGAAGGAAAAAGCCATGCAGACACCCAACCTGTAGATTTATTAAATGCTTTTTGCTCCCCTAAGGACAGCTATTTTCCCCCTTACAGACATGCAGCATAAAGGCATCATGCTGATTGTGTTCTTGGAGTACGTTGTTTGTGGTCTTGGTGAGGCAGGTAAGCAAATTAATCATTCAGTATTGTCAGTCATGGGACAATTAAACCTAACCTTAAATAAAGAAAAAGAGTAGGGGACTGAAGGAGGGAGAGCAAATACTTCAAGTCTTTTATGGTTCTTTCTTTCTTTCTACAAAGAACCTGGGCTAACCAATATACATTTTTTTCTCCATCCTGCTCTGTACAGATCTGTATGTACTTCACTCTTTTCCTGTAAATTAAAATAGGATGTACAAATTATTAACTCATTTTGTTAAAAGAAAGAAAGAAAGAAAAAGAACAATGGGTGAGGAAGAATTGAGATATTCCTGGAATTTATTTTGATAGGGGATACTATCTTCTTAGTTAGGACAAAGATCAGATCTTTAGGCGGCACTGCTGAAAAGATCTGAACTATGATAGGTTAGTTGTATTTAAAATAATTATCAGAACCATTCTGTCTAGGAAATATTATTGGTATTGTACAAGAATAGACCAGTCACTCAAGTTTCTTCTTACTTTGATCAGGATTTGATGGGCAAGGTTAAATTAAAATGGTTAATGTTAGAACATCAGTAGGACTGGGACCAATGCGTAGCAGCTGGACATTTCTCCTATTTAGACTGTACCGATATTTACATAGGATTCTAAAAATATCTCGATTATAATAAAGAATCCCCTCAGGGCATGGAAGCTGGGCATTGGAATGGAAGAGCAGCTTTTCCTGCCATGGTTTAATACATCTTTAAGTTTGGAAGAATAACAAAAAACAAGAAAACTATGGTGATCAAATCCAAAAATATGAAACAGTATTGATAAAACAGGAGATGAGCCAGTGGAGTGATTCATGTGTCTTTTTCATCAGGGAATTGACTTATGATCTCTCTTTAGAAAAAGCTACAGACCGATTTAAATTTCACTTGTATGTTCAGAGCATTGCACTGATAACATCACTTTCCATATAGTGTCTTGAAGGATAATTAAATTTTCTGCTTTCGGCCTCCCTCCATTAAAATCAGGTGCAGACAAATTTGCTTCAGCACAGGCTACTCCTTGGTTAAGCCATATTTTCCAACATGATTAGGCAATAGATTCCATAATTACAAATATTTTTTCTTCAGGTAAAAAGAACTTGAAATCACAGTAACCAGAGAAATATTCTTCCACAACATGCAGAAGTTTACCGTCAATCAGGTCAGGGTCCCCAGCATTGTAAGCAAAGGTTATAGGGAAGTGTACAGCCACCATAGTCTCTCACCTCTGCTAGCTTCCCAGCTTGAAACTGTCCCAGAAGCACACAGGTAGGGAGGCATGCAGAAAGTTTACAGAAATGTCATTGTCAAGCTATTGGTGCTACTTGGGCAACACATAGCTTAGAATGAATTTAAGAAAAATCTATTGTAAATGCAACTGAAATATGGTTTGTGTAAGTTTTTCAAAGCCAGAGGGAATTTTCAATGAGATGCAGCGTGAAGCAGATTGCTCAGAAAGTCTGAAATTGTTTGTTTTTCTCCTTTCTTGATTTATTCATACACAGCATAATGATGTGGGACCTCACCATTAGACAAACAAGGTTTAGTGCTGCTCTGAAGGTTGAAGATTGAGGAATTGATTTGAAGTGCAATGACATTTTAAAAGGCTTGCGTGCTGTTTATGCAAATAGTTGGCCAAAATATTCTGCAATAACCCCTCACCCCCAACCCCAAGCGTTGGAGGTGGTCCTTCCTGGCCAGGATTGAAGCATGCTGATGATGGGTGGAATGTATGTGGGATGCGTGCCCTTTGCCAGTGCATGGCTTCTTAGAGTTGGAAAGATAAACTAGAAGGGTAAAAAAGTGAGGGTGAAATTGAGGTTTGTCAGCATGCTTTTCTGTTTGGAAATATGCAACTGAGGCTCTCTCTTGCCTTAGTTAAGTTAGACTCAGGGCTCTATTCACTTTGCACAATGCACTGCTGAGCCCTGGAAAAGTCTTGACTTGGGGGTCAGTTTGAAGGGTTGACAAGAGCTCATACTCTTAAATTTTGATCTGCCAGCATTCTGCCCATGTGGTTCCTCACAGCTGAGTTTCTAATGGCAGCTCTCCAAAAGGGGGCGTGGGTTGGCCAAAATCAGCCATTTCTAGCTAAAAGCTTAAATTCAGTGCATGCTTTTTGAAATAAAATTGATGCTGGCCAATTACCTGCCAGAATTTCACTAAGTAATGTCAAGCAGTGCAGATTTTTCCTCATTCTGCTTTTGTCAATGGGCACTAGTAGTAGGATGAGCCGATGCCCCTACGCTAAATTCAGGACATCTGGTAAGATTACTCCTATTCAAGCAATTGCAACAGCAGTCAAACCTATGCAGTACAAATGTTCAAGTTAAGATCAGGTTGGCAGAGGTCTCAATTAAAAAAAATTGCGTAGTTGGATTCTCTCTGGTGGTGGGCAGCTGGCAAGCAAGGATCTGGCCAGCAGCAGGATGCACCACCAGCATGGAGGGGGAGGGGCAGAAAATATGGGACAATTTGCCTAATTTTAAGAAAAGAGGAGGACACTTGCAGGAGGGCTAAAATAAGGGACCGTCCCTTTTAAAACGGGATGTCCAGTCACCTTAACAAGTAGCTTCACTCAGAGAGGCTTGACTTGCCTGGGGTCTGCGAGTAACTAGCACCTCTGAAAACCAAGCCAGAGGTATTCAGTATAATTGAGACTGTAGGAGATATTTAGACATGCAGAGTGGATTTGGCCAAATTGGGATTTGGCCAGGACATTGCATCTAAAAATCTAACATGCTGTCATGTGCTATGTGACCTTTAACCTCCTGGTGTTGTGCCAAAGTTCTGAGAGGGAGCGGGACTACCCCTAGCTGTGGAGACAGGTTAGCGTCCAGGTATGTTTACGCTTGCCAGGGGGTCGGCCTGCTGCGATCGATCTTCCAAGGATCCGTTTTGCTGAGCGTGTGAAGATGTGGCAGAATTGATCTTTCTGAGCTCAGCTGTTGCCCCTGGTACTCCATGCTGCTGTGTGGAGTAAGGGACGGTGGTGCAAACCCAAAGAGTGCCAGTCTACACCAGGGAACAAAGTCGATCCTGACACATCAATTCTAGCCACACTAATAGAACAGCTAGAATTGCATATCTGGGATCGACTTTGATCCCAGGTGCAGACCAGGCATGGCTCTTTCAGTCCTTGGCCTTTCAAGCAGTAAAGGTGAGACAGTACCAGCTGGAAGAGAGGTTTGTGTGGTGTGAATATCAAGCCACTGGTAAATGGACTAAGCCAGTGTTCCCTGTGCGCTGAGCACTTGAGTGGTCACTCAAGAGAGATTCAGATGCTGCCCAGCTGATTAGCAGAGCGCCCACAGTAAGGTTTTGGGTTTCAGTTGCCAGGGGCTGATTAAGAACAGGTGGGACAACACAGTCACAAGCCTCCACTCCCTTATATTAAAATAGTAACATAACATCATTATTTCATTGTTCCATTACAGCAAGTTGTTTAAACAAAAGAGAGGCATGAAGCTAGGGGCCCCTCACACCTGGGGGCCCTGGGGCAACTGCACCTTTCACCCTTATGTTAATCCACTGCTGTTTATTGGTGGTGCACATTAGCACATGCATCAGTGCACATAACAAATTTATTCTGCACTTGGATGGAAAAAATCCGCACATGGATGGAAAAGATTAGCACGAACATTGACTGAGATCCACCTTACTCATTTCACGGTGGCTACTGACCAGCCAACAAATGCCAAAATGTTTTGGCGGCTACCAGTATGAAGTTAAATGACCATAGCTCGTTCCTAACCTCTGGAGACATCTGCCTCCTGGCCACAGCTAGCTTTAAAAATGCACATTTACAATTTTTCAGCAATTAAGAAGATGGGTAAATAGAGTAAAACAAATGAAAGACACAGATACATACATGTTGAATAGTACCAGAGAGTAAGCCGTGCTAGTCTATACACTATCAAAACAAAAAGCAGACATACATACAGTGTGAAATTGGCTTATTATAAATTCAGCTGTAGTGAAACTCCAGCAATAGTAAAGATGAGCCAGACCAACCCCAGATTTCTAGGGCATCCAAAATATGGATCAGAACTTTGTGATGCAACCACTCTCAAGACATTTAAAACACTGTTTTGTGGTTCTCTATATGGACAAGAAATAAAGGACCTGCTCCAAATCCCACTGAAGTCAAAGGGCACTTTTCCATTCCTTGCAATGAGCTTTAGGTTAGAGCTCAAATGAATGGCCTGGTGCCATTTCTTCTCTTCAGGCCTCTAGGGAGGGTGAAAAATGCACTTTTTAATATTTAATGTGTCTTCAGTGAACATGTGTCAGGCTCTGATGCCTAATGGGGATGTGAAGTTAGCCACTGCTGCCTGAGCAGTTGTCCAGCTTGTCCTTTCAGCCATGTGACCCACCTCATATTGAATGGCTCACTAATCATCAGAGAGAGACTGTCATTTGCTAGCTGTGCCCCACAAAACTGCTGCCTTACTGCGTGGCCTTAGGGAGCAATGAATAAGTAAATACATAAATGGCATGATTCACTGGGCCAAGCCGTCGGTCAGGGAGCCAGAGTTAATCAGCCTCATAATAGGCACTGCTCTGATGGGTTAGCATCTTATAAATTATTCAGTAAGTCTCTGCTGGCTTTCCAGAGGGGGGCCTGTGGGGGGAGTTGCTAGCTGCCAGGGGACAGCTTTCCTTCTTCAGCAGTGCGAGTAAGTGCCTGCGGATTGATTTCTTTAAATTAAAAGCTCTTAATCGAATGCACAATGTTTTTCCTCTCTCTCCTTCCCTAAAGCGCCCCCGCCCCGCTAATTTGCAGTTTGTTCTCTCCTTTTTCCTAATGACACAGCAGTTCAGACAGGAACTGTGTATTGATGTTGCTGCATTAGCAGGCAGAACAGATAAACTTCCACGTCATTGCTGATCAGAAAGGCAACTGTGCTCATCTCCACTTTCCATGTTCCATTAAATACAGTTAGACCATTCAGGGCATGGCAGACAGATAGTCCACCACCAACACCTATCAGAAACAGCAGCTTCTTGTCCAAAACTTGTTTCTTGTCTTTACTTTCATCCATCCTCGTCTCCCTAATGTCTTCCATGCTGTTTTGTATGCTTAGAATTGCCTCCTTTCCTAGAGATGCTTCCTTTCCTTTACCTTACTTTCCTAGAGTAGCAAATGATATGTGTGTTCCTTCAAATCTTCTCTGCTATAGGCTCTGTGAAGGCTTTCCATGGCAATCTACCAAAGACAGACATACATCCACACAGTTTTATAGACTGACCTCCCCCTAGTCATATTATATATTACATATCTCACTGGTATTCTTAACTCAAGACCTGATCCCGAAAAGCACTAACTCCAGTTATAGCCAATACAGCCAATCTAGTGTAAACTCTTTGGAACCAGAGATAGTGTCTTCTACTCCAGTTTGCACAACACTGATCACACCAAGGTGGTAATGTCTGATCCATTTTAAGTACAGAAATTTAATACAAGTGTAACTCCAGAGGCACTGAGGCCACTGACAAAGGACTGAGTGAAGTCTCTGTTCTACAGCCTTGGCAGGCAGCCAGCTGGCCCTGGGGTTACACAGGAAAATCCGTATACAGGGGGTCCTGGAAGAATTTTCCCCCCATAAGAAATAATGTAAATAGAGTGGAAAGGGACTGTAAGAAAGTAAATTTGGCCTATGTGACCAATTACACTCTAATGTACCACACTCTTACCGTATCGTACATTTAAAGCATTTTAAGCAACATTTAAAAATTATCCTAATCCAAAATACATTTTGAACCATGTTTATCCTATGTGCAGTACATGACAGAAGGGAGTCGCAGAGGGTACGTTAATTTTTTGTTTTCTAAACAGAGTATGACATAAGTGTGAGGAATTTTTACTTTGTGCTCCTCAAAGTTTCAATGGTGTATAAGTGTGAAACAACTTATAACAGAGCAATTTATATTGAAGACTGACTGTATTCCATTTTTCCAGTGCCTTTTACCCAGGGATCTTGCAGCTCATTATTGAAACCTCACAAGGCAGAAACTAGACATTAATAAGTCAGGCATGGTAAAATAAGGAAATTTAGATATCAAAATTTCATGAAAAGATATTTTCAAGCATTGCTGCCTTCAAATTCTGCCTCAGGTGCCAGAAGTGAGGTTTTGAGAAAAAAAAAACGAAAAAGAAAATCAGGGTTATTCAATGGAACTGGTGTTGCACAGTGGATGGAATTGCAAAGCTTCAGGACTGAGGTGATGTTGCCCAAACAAGGAAGCACTAGACACATTGTACAGAAATGGTTACTGAACCTGTATGACACAATACACTTGGCTCAGACCCTAAACTAGATTGCTGTGTTCATCAAGATAAACTGTGAATAAATGTCAAACAGCTTCCAAGGCTGAGAAGTACTATGGATTTAGAAGAATGCAAGATATTAAGGGAAAGACATGGAGAAAAGATCCAACTTTTGAACTCCAAAAGTTTATGATGATACATCATCTTTGTGCTCGGTGTATAGTGTTCATTGCAATACATTCAACAATGCAGTGTTGGAGGCCTGTCGAAGAAGACCCAACTGTCAGAGCTCCAGCAGGCTTCAGCTTGTTACTGCACCTCCACCCTGCAAAGAGAAGATTGCTGGGGCATGGCTAGGCCTTGGCCTCACCCCATCTTTGCACTAGTCTTCGTAATATGGCCAGCTACTTTGCAGGGAGCAGTTGAACATTGCACATGTTCATAAGACAGTCTCCCAAAACTTGTCCTTGCCTTTGTGTCTTGTCTGAGACACAATCTCTCCAGTTCTTCTCTTGGTCCTGTGGAAATCTTTGCTGCCTACTCCTGAGATCTGCAGCATAAAAGTCAACATCTACTTCAAAATGAAGGACAGAAGAGAAACCAGGAGCAAATCCACATGAGTTGGGTTCATTTTTTCACCATAAGCACTGAACCATGAACTACAATTTTATGATTTCCAAAGTTTTACAGAGCTAAATCCTCACATCTTTTCTCAGGCCTAACTTGATTTTTAAAGGGGGTTTGGCCAGAGTAAGAACAGCACAAAAACTAAATAATTTCAGGGCTTGGCCCATAATTTGCTAAATCTAGAATTAACGGTTGATGTTTGAATGTTCTCAAACTACTGAGCATTTCAGCTAATCCAAGTTTCTCTGGAACAAGGTCTTGGGACCTATAAATTCAATGTCACAAGGCATTAATGATTTCCATATGAGAACTAGAGAGATGAAAAATTAAAATATTAGGCTTTTTAGATGTCCTTTCCTTTTGTGAAGAAATACATGTATAAATAGTAGAACTTGGTTGCTATACATTTTGCCCAGTATTTGACACTGTATTTGGATACTTAAACAAGGAGCCTGATTCCTCAGAGCTGCTAAAATCCCATGGTTCCAGGTGATGTTACTGCTCAACATGTCTGAAAATCCATCTATGTAGGTGAAGCCAAAATATGGATGTAGGTACCTAATCTTAGGCACCTTTATGTGAAAATACTGACTTTAGTTTTGGAGGCAGAAGCCATCTTTTTGTTATATGTTTGTATAGAGCCCAGCACAATGGTATTTCACAATCCCTGACTGGACCCTGATTGGACCCTTTGCAAACCAAATAATATACAATACATAGGCTATTCCTGTACTGTAAGCATGTAGCTTCCCTACAGTATAATAAAAGCACGATAACGCAAGGGTTTCTATCATTAAAGCGGTATATAGATGTGTGATACTGGACAAGTGGGGTCACATTTTCAGAAAAGATCAACGCTGGATTTTCAAGTGCTCAGCATTGACAGTTGAGGCCAGTTTTTCAGAAGAGTACACTTCCCAGTACAAGGCCAGATTCACCCAGAAACTCACACTGTGGCAATTAGGTCAAATTTTCTGAAGAGACCAGCCACCACCATATTTGAGTTTTTCAAAAATCTGTCCTCTCTTATGGTGCTGGATGTTCCGACAGTATTTTAGTGGTGTAGATGGATAAGTGGTTCCATGCTGAGTTTAGACTGGTAGAAGTTTGTATTGTCTTCCCCATATTTAATTATGAGACTGGCCTGAGAAATTCTGTTTAGTTTTGTTTCTTACTTCTGTATTTCAGACCCAGTAAAGCTACAAGCCTTCCGCTGTGATGGCCACGCCTGCAATCCTCCTGTGGGGAACCTCGCAACAGGCAGGACTCCTGTCTCTCTTACCACGTGTGGGCAGAACAGCACAGAACTTTATTGTTTCTACCCACACCACAGCCTCCTTCATCAGGTCTCCCAAGGCTGTGGGCAGCCCAGATGCACTAAATGCAATGCCAATCAGCCTGATAACGCCCACCTTCCCTCTGACATGACAGATGATTTCTTCCTAAACCCTGGCTCTTGGTGGCAGTCTGCACAAGGGGTACACAGGGAAGAAATCAGGCTGGACTTGGAAACAGCCTTCTACCTAACTCACGTCATAATCGTGTTCAAGTCGCCTCGCCCAGCGGCTATGGTACTGGAGAGGTCTCAGGACAATGGACAGACATGGAGGCCTTACAAGTATTTTTCTCTCAACTGTACAGCAACATTTGGGATCCAAGATGACCTTATTGAGGAGGGCTCCTTGTGCACTTCCAGGTATTCCAGTGCGGTGCCTTGCACGAGAGGTGAGGTAAGTCATAACGGACATTTGTGCTATATTTAGAGGGTCAGTTAAAAATTAGCTAAAAATCAGGGACTACGTGCTGAAAGGGACATGGTCCAAACCACTAACTAAAGGCAGGCACAACATTTAGGTCTGACATTAAAAAAAAAATAAAAAAGGAGGTGAAGGACCTTCCCAGTCCTTTGTATCAGAGACTTCAGTCTAGCAGTCCTCAGTCTGATTCTCTCTCTTGCTTGTCTGACTTGGCCTGACACTGCTGTGTGTGGTGCTGTTCCTAAACCAGACAGTCTTTCTCCCTTGCCATCCAGGGCGAGACTGCCCTCTGCTCTGCTGAGAATCCCTTTATATATGGTGCTTGCAGTCCCTTACTGCCTGCTCCAGCGAGCCATCTCCCACTCAGATCACTCAAAAAGCCCTCTTTAATCCCTTCTCTTCCCAGTATGGGACAACCAGCCCACTATGGGTGCATCTACACTTGCATTCCAATTTTGAAAAAGGTATGCAAATGAGGGAAATTGAAAATGTAAATGAGGTGCATATTTGCAATTTGGCACCTCATTTGCATATTCTTATTTCAAAAGAAGAAAACCAGTGTAGGCGCTGCTCTTTCGAAAGTAAACCCCATCTTCGAAAGAATCCTTCTTCCTATTAAATAAAGGAAAGAAGGATTCTTTCGAAGATGGGGTTTACTTTCGAAAAAGCAGCGTCTGCACTGGTTTTCTTCTTTCGAAAGAAGCTCTTTTGAAATAATATGCAAATGAGGTGCCAAATATGCAAATATACAACTCATTTGCATTTTATTTACCTCATTTGCATGCCTTTCAAAAGAGGAATGCAAGTGTAGACACAGCCAAAGAGAACAGTTATACAAGAATGGCCAGACCTTGCCTGGGTTCATTGGCATCAATCTTTATGCTGGTTATACAGGATCGAAACCTCTACTTGTGATACAGACCAAAATTCAACCTACCTGAAGCTCTGTTAGATTTCCTAGGATATTAGTTGACCATGTAATTGATTCCATAGTCCTTTTCCATTTATGCCTAGATGCCTTACTACATTTTCTTCAAGATTCCTTAATGAGCTCACAGTCCTATTTTGGGCATCACACTATGTAGTCACAGAAGTGATCATGCTGTCACAGGTTCAGCAATGGGAATCCACCACAAAATAGAGAGGCTGTGAAGGGAGATGTCCTGGTTTGCTTTAAATGAAATTATATGAATTCCAGTGGTGCTTATAACTTCACAGCTGCCTGAGGCAATAAGGAATTGTTACCTTATTTTCGGGATGGGAAGCTAAGGCAGAGAGAGTTAAGGGTGAAATTTACCCTGTGCTTCGATAGCATGTCTATGTCTACATGGCAGAGCTGTTTTGGGATACCTTTGTATCCTGAAATAGCTACTCCACCTCTTTGAAATGCGCCTATTATTTTGAAATATTTTTCAAAATAACAGGTGTGCTATTTTGGCATCCCTGCACTCCTTGTTGCAGGAGGAATAAGGGGGGCTTCAACATAGCACATTATTTAGAAATAAACTCGAAATAAGATGCACAATTTGTGTAACGCAACTTGCTTCAAGTCTAAGGTGCCGTGTAGACATAACCCATAAGACCAATACATATGGTGCACATATTGGAGATTCGTAGCAGCCACTCGGACACCATCTGGTTGTTTGAGGCATAGCTTTGTTAATTAATAAACATGCCATTTTTAAAATATTAAACAAGGAAAGTGGAGTTGAATTTAAGACAACTGTACCTGAATGTTTTCTATTTCGGTATTTCTTCTGGACCTACAGAGATATTCTCTAGACACCTTATACCACCTTGCATTATTATACCACCTTCTAACTGAGGATCTTAGTACTTTACAAAATCTAACAAATCACATCTCAGAATGCATATAAATGACATTTTGCCATTTTACAGGTGGCGAAACTGAGGCATGGAAAGGCAACATGATTTTCCCATGGTCACACAGGAAGCTTCTGGCAAAGTTAGCAGTAGAATTGAGTAGTCCTGAGTTGCAGTCCTTAACCACAAATCACATTTCCTTTCCCCGTCTCTGTAATAAAAGCTTTTGTCTCTGTAACTCTTTGGTTTGTACTTCCACTGTTGCTTAACCTTGGAGAATATCATTAAGACCATGTGTTGCGGCAAAATTAAATCTGAGCAGATGGCAGAAAATCAAACAGTAAAATCTTCATTCCACACAAGTCTCCACAATTGCAAATGTCTGTATAGCAATTCTTTTTAAATTTATCATCTAGCTGATAGATTTATTATTAATCTACTATCTGTTTGAGAGCATCTGTCTGTCTGTCTGTTTGTTCAAGAACTCTTCCTAAATGGTAAGAGTTGGGGACACCAATCGGTATACAGCTTCCTCTTATAACATAAAGCAAGGTCAGAGTCTGGTTGTGCCAGGAAAACGGGATGTACCTGGTATGGGATTGCTTCTCATAAAGCCATATAGAAAAGAGACAGAATTACCAGGAAAGTGAAAGGGCCTGGCGGGGAGCACCCCTCAGTCTGGGACTGTCCCAGCCTTGAGCCTCCCACCCTCCAGACACCCTTTATGGAGGGTGGAGGGGGTGAAGCTTCCCCCTCCTGCCTCTGATTCATATGGGAGCACTGATGGTTGTTCCGCCTCATCAGAGAGCAAGGGGAAAGTGCACAGTTTGCTGCATTCCTCACTCTGGCTGGGGAGCACAGAGGGCAGACAAACCTGGAGCTGCACCAGCCAGGGGACATGCACTGCTCCTCCGGCTGTGCCCTCTGGAGCTGCAGCAGCTGTGGATAAAGGTGTGTCTGTTTCACTGTGCCACGAGCTGCTGCACTGAGAGCTGGGGTAGTCCTCTCTCCCTGGGGCAGCCTGCACACTGAACCCTTCATCCTCAGCCCCACCCCAGAGCAAGGATTTAAATGAAGAAAAACAAAAAATAATTGAGCTAACTACCCAAGCAATGCCAGGTAAATCTTCCAGTCATAAAACATAGTTACAACACCCTTAGAACCATGAAGATCCCAAATAATTTTACTAACTGAAAAATGAATTAAAAATATATAGGCTCGCGTCACCCACCACTGTTGTTTTCTGCAATCAAAAGTTGCAGGCGCATATAAGTGCACAGCAACACCATGCAACTTCCTTGCAGAGAACAAGAAGAATACTGATGTGCAACAATGAAATATAACACCCATAATCCCAAAGGATCATGAAGTTCCTGACAGACTTTTGAGGGGATCTTTTAGTTTATATCATCACTGGAACATGGCTACATCTGGGGTACAAATGCTTTAGCCATATTGGCCATGTCTACACTACAGTGATCTTTTGAAAGAAGTTCTTCCAGAAGATCTCTCCCAAAAAACCTTCTTTCGAAAGTGTGTGTCCACACATAAAAAAAGGGGATCAAAAGATTGATGCACTCTTTTTATAGATTGTTGCCACATAGCCCCTGCTCTTTTGAAAGAATGGGTCAAGGAAAAAAAAAATCCAGCACCACAAAGACTGCACTTTTTTTTTAAAAAAAAAAAGGGACCCCTGGAGCATCTACACACTCTTTTTTTTCCCTGAAAGAAGCTTTTGGAAAAAGACGCTCTTCCTCATCTGGGAGAGGAAGAGGGCTGCTGGAAAAAGTGCTGCGTTCTTCCAGTTTCATATCAAAAAAGCACATTTTGGCTACGTCTACGCTACAGAGATGTTTTGAAAGAAGCTCTTCTGGAAGATCTTTTCCAAAAAAACCTCCTTTCGAAAGAATGTGCGTGCGCGCGTGCACGCAAACACACACACGCAAGCAGCTCAAAAAAATGATCGTCTCTTTCAAAAGAGAGAGTCCACACAGCCCTCGCTCTTTCAAAAGAATGGGCCAAGTATTCAAAATAAAGAATGTTCTTTCGAAAGGGTCCTGCAAAGTGTCTACACACGTTTTCATTCAAAAGAAGCTTTCCAAAAGGGGCACTCTTCCTCAAACAGGAAAGGAGGAGTGATTTTAAAAGGAGTGCCATGTTCTTTCGACTTACTTTTGAAAGAACACTTTTTGTGTGTAGAGGCTTCATGGGCTCTTTCAAAAGAGCTCCCTTCTTTCAAAAAATCTTTTGAATGAACTTGCTAGTGTAGACGCAGCCTTAGTGCGTGGAAAAAGTACCTCCGTTTCCAAAAGAACTTGCTAGTGTCGTGGCAGCCTCTAAGTCTGGACCATTATTCTAATGAAACTGATGGAGGCTGGAAGGAAGCAGACTGTTGTTACCAAAAGTGAAAGTTGACCAGAACTTTGCATGGTGACAAGTATCATAGGGGTAGCCATGTTAGTCTGTATCAACAAAAATAATGAGAAATACTGTGGCACCTTATAGACCAACAGATATGTGGGAGCATAAGCTTTTGTGGTCAAAGACCCACTTAGTCAATGCATCTGATGAAGTGGGTCTTTGCTCACGAAAGCTTATGTTCCAAAAAATCCATTTGTCTATAAACTGTCACAGGACTTCTCGTTGTCCAAGCAGAACCGTTTTCCTATTATTACCAAAAGCAATATGGGATTTTTAACCATCTGTGGTCAGAACCTCTGTATTATATGAGTTCTAAAGATGTCACCTACATCCACACACTGCCCCTGAGACATGGATACAACACTGTCTCAGAAGAAAGAATGTCACCTCAAGAATCCCCAGCACTATTTCCTGCAGTATCCTCTGCTTGTGTGTGTGTGTGTGTGTGTGTGTGTGTGTGTGCGTGCGCATGCGCACGCGCACATGTTGGCCAATCCAGCTGCTGAAGCCAGCCTTGTGTGAGAGCTAGTGAACTCACAGCACCAGGTTGTAACTTTTCAGAAATTATCTAACTTGTTCCCACATGAGGTTACCTATTAATGTTAAGATGTTAGTGTTACCCCTTTTGACCTGAAACTGGTACACAATATTCAAGGTCCTGCAGGTTGCTTCTCTTGAGAGAAATGGCATCAGGGATTTATTTGCTGTAATCCTGCTTATTTACTAAGAATACATACTAAGTCCTCTTTCCCTGAATCAAACAAGAGGACACCCGTTCCTTGATCATTATTGCAAGCCTCTTTTTCCAGCCAGCCCTATACCCAAAAAGCTGTCTTTTACTTTTCTCTTGGTCACATTTCAAGTTCTTCTCTGCTCTGTCCTTGACTTTCTGCTGCCTCCTCTGTCTGTATGTGATGTTTCTAGATGCCTCTGCTCATATATATACACACACACTTCCCCCAAAACAGTATTCAGCTACCTGTGTTTGCATCCAATCCCCAGTGAAACCCCTCCATCCACCTAGCTCTGATCCTGATCAGTCTTGCATGTGGCCTATGTTTTGGGAAGTAGTTCCTATTTGCTTCAGCTATTTTATTCCAAAAAGGAGCTTAGCTGTTTCTTATATTTGTCCTGAACAAAGAGGATGGCTGTTACTCCTGCCAGTTTCAACCAAGTTTCATATTGCATAACGTTATACAATAACATTTTTAGAAGGTTGTTCATCTACTGTAAAACATCCATCTATCTATAGCCAATGTTTTTATGTGGCATTATGCATTGGTACATTGAACATTTTACTACTTGTCTGTATGTCTACATTTCTAATGCACCACTTACTATAGTACAAACACTAATATTAACCATAGCTACCAGAAATTTAAATGAAGATGTGAACAAGGCAAAAGGTTAAATAAATTCAACATTGCAGTCAGACTTTGATGTGCTTAGATGTCTAGTAATTAAGATCCCATCTGGTGGTGATAAGGTTGGGAATAATAGGATTTGCATACTGACAACATGTGCATTCAAGGATCTGGGACAGGAGGAGCACATTTTTAATTAACTAGAACATCCAGAAATGAAAACAAATGTTCCTTTCTGTAGAATAATATGTTTGCATAAATGAAAGGGATTAACATGCAGGGTCTGTATCACAGTGCTCCACTTTCAGCACTTTGTGTGTAGATGCGCTATTTCAGAACAAGCTGTTCCACAAAATCTCTTCTGCATAGCTTGTTCTGAAATAATGCTGCTATGTAGACAACACAGTCTTATTGAGTACAATGATAGTTTTTCCTGATTGGGGCAGATTGGTGAGAGCTGCAAGATTTAGAGTTATTGCTTGTTCCTCTCACTTGATACCATGATCCACCTGTGGCATCACAATGATTAGAGAGCTGACAATGCTAAGGCCTCCACAGAGAGAAAAGCAGCAGGCTCAGGTCATCTAAGCAGAGCTGACCTTAGAGAAAATGGCACTCTGCACAACCTTGCATTTTAGTGCCCCTTTTCATTCACATGTCCTTAAATAAATGATGGAACAGCCTGGTCTTTATATCCCATATGTGGCTATGTTAATAATTTACAAGGTTTTCAATGATGCATCAGCAGCTTTTTCAGAGTCTGATCCAACAACACCTAGAAATTAATGACAAATGGGATTGCTCATCTTTCTGAAAAACTGGATCCTCTAATAGCTGAGGTGTAAGAGACAGAGTGGAAGATGCTCATGAAAAATCCAGGAGATCTGCAGCAGGCATAGCAAACAAAGCTCACTGCTCTCTGTGGGTTCTTCTAGCTTCCAAATGGAAAAGATTCAACAAGGAGGGATTAGTCACTCTTGAAGGCAAGTGCCCAAATGTTATGACTAGGGCTGTCTGTTCAGTGTTTAGTTTAACTGGAGCTGTAGAGGAGAGAAAATGCAGAGGCATATTGGCGGGAAGCAGTTAACACTGACAGAATAAACAAGCAGATAACACTGCCAGGCCTCACTTCTCTGGAGGACAAGCTTAAAGAGACACAGAGGCTTGGGTTGCGGGTGACTTGAACCCAGAAGAAACAACTGGGACAGAAAGGGGACAAGGCTGGGGCCCTAGCAGATGAACTGCAGAGATACAGGGCCGTCCCATTCTGACTAGGCTTATAACAAGCCATGTCATGAATATTTGGCACCTTGTAAACTAGCCAGAAAAAGACCACTGTTTTTCTAGCATTATTTCTGCACTTCCTGACATGCCGGGCAGCAGACACCGAACAGAGTTCTCTTCCTGGCTCTGTTATATAAGGCTTGGAGAAGCTGCCACATTTTTTTTTTCTAAGTCTCAATTGAAAAAAATCTCTTTGCATGTGAACTTATTAGCCTGGGGGATAATTTCATGATTTTTGTTTTTAACTCCCCGAAGAAGATAATTTAATAATTTCTCCATGGTTTTCCATATATTGCTATGATCCCCAGGACTGTGGCATCTTAGATTTCTGCTAGACCTCTGTTTTGCAGATTGGTGCTTCTGAAATCTTTCAGATGAGCTTTGCACAGGAAAGGGAACAAAGAAGTGGTGTTGGTGATAAGATAATGTGCCTTTCCCATCTGGATCCAGCCTAGAGTATCAGATCTCATTTACCCATGACTAGAAGTTGTTACTTTTTGATTGCTATTCAGCAGACGGTGTGAAATGGGTTTCATTGTCCTCAGTCCAGTCCCCAGTAGATATGTGTCTGCAGCTGAGAAACCATCATACTGGTGTTTGCAGTTTGTGTTTCAGAAACAGCTCATTGCATCATGAGGAAACACCATGGTGTGTAGCAGGGTGATCGCCTTATGGAAATAGCCTCAGGTCCCATGAAGTGTTGCACAATAACGATGTTGTGTAGGCCTGGGACAAGTTTTGGGACATTTCAGTTATCCTCCCATCGTTCCCTGCAGTATGTGGGACCAATCTGAAGAAACTGGGATCATTCAGCAAAACATGGGACATGCTAATTCAGCACTAATTAACGCCTTGCTGGTGGATTCACTCAGAATAGCAAAGACAATGGATCAGGGAGACTAAATATCACTGCTCTTCATCCTCACTGCCTGTCTTTAATGACTCACTTGACTTAAAACCTTGTACTCCGGATGGAGCATAAGCCATCTGCAAGTCTCCTCCATTTCACTCTGTCTCAGGACAAAACATTTAGCTGACCCAAGGAGTTCCCTAGTTGTTGTCTTTCAATCTCAGTAGATCTTCTCCATGTTGTCCAAGGCCTTCCTCTTTTGTTGTTCCTTTTCAGGTTCCATTGGAGAGCTTGACAGACTATGCTGGATGATGGTTTTCTGAGTGCATGGCCTAGCCATCCGCAGTTTCTTCTCTTAATTTGAACATCAAGTGGTCCTTGTCCTGCTCTGTTCCAAAGCTCCTCAGTTTAAAGCCTTTCTTTATACCCTCTCTATTTCTGCTACATCCTTTCTGAGAAGGGCAACTGGAACTAAATATAAACGAGGCACACCATTGCTTTATGTAACAAAATTACTATATCAAAATCAGAGAAGTTTGCAGGGACAAGTGTAAGGAAGGGAGTTGATTGTGACATTTCAGTGTTGTCTGTCTCTAGGCTAGTTCATCCCATTGTCTCCTGACAGCAATCAATAATTCCTCCAAGAGGGTGCATTACTGTATCACGAAACAGCAACAGCAATTGACAGTGACAGAAAGTAGCTCTGACATGCTGTTGTGATTGGCCTTTCATGGGTGTCGTCTTTAGACTCCTAGCATATTGCTATTGCATCCCAAAATGTGGATGCTCCTTCTATATTGCTTTATAATTCTTAGCAAATGAAATGTAACACTTTGTCTGATGTGGGGCTAGTAGCTTGTGATACTCATCAATAGTCTCATGAGATAAATTTAGAGACTTTTTTTGGATATTCTGAATCCAAAATGGAGCTGGCATAAGATGGCAAAGATGTTGAATGGAAGATTTGATGACCAAGGTAGCCCAAAGCAAATGCAAGTTGAAGAGGTATTAGTCCCCTGCTGTGTTGGAAAGCATACAACTAATCCAAGATGTCCCTTTGTAATTGAATTTAACTGGATCAGAGGCACAAAACAAAACATAGTTTTTTTTCTTTAATAAACTGGCATAATCTGTTTTTAAATGCTCCACTGTTTTACTGCCCACCATATTAGGATGGAAATTCAGTGGACTTCAAGCAAACATGTTCAGTGAATCAAGAATATGCTTAAAAACTAAAAAGAAAACTGGCATTTCTTCTTGTTTCTCATTATGTGCCTTTCTAGTGGAGTTCTGAAACAAGACAAAGTTTACTCTTGCTTTGGAGGATGGATTAATACATTTAGCACTTTAGTTCCATTATACGGATGATATAACTTCTGTTAAAGAGTAGGAAAATTTGGAACATAACAGCTTGTTACTCCCTTCAGAACTAACCAACTTGAAAGCAACCTACTACTGAAGAACAGTAGGATTGAACTGATGGAAGTTTTTATTATGGCTTCTTTCTGATAGGCACACGTTAAATACAGAGACATTACTATCCTCATTGAGCCAATTCCATGCAACGTGATCAGCATATCTTAGGAATAATTTGCAATATCCATTTTTTGTTCTGCTTAAGGATTTTCTTTTGTAGGAGGGCGCACATAGGAACTGCGCTATATGCGTGACTCATATTCCTTGACCTGAGGCTATGAGGGGAGCTTTTGTTGTGTCCACATCTTTTTTGACTACTGCAGGCTGGGAGATCATGTTAAAAAAACAGAATTATCTGCCTCAGGCATAGAGAAGCAAAACACAGGCTCAGTGAATGGCAAGAAATCAAAAATCTGAGACATTGTCTCTGGAATGAAGATGACCCTCGTGACTGGAGACAAAATATCATCCACTGTGATGCTGTGCCAGCTGGTGAACAGAAAAACACATCCCCTAATGATGGCTGTCTTGATTAGTTTTGAACTAGATTCTGCTGACATCCTGGCTGTTAGGATGGTCAAGGCAGGGCAGGATAATTAAGGTGACCAGACAGCAAATGTGAAAAACTGAGACAAGGGTTCAGAGTAATAGGCACCCCTGTAAGTCAAAGCCCCAAATGTTGGGACTGTCCCTATAAAACTGGGACATCTGGTCACCTTAACAATAATGTCCATCTGTATGAATCATGTCTGAATGATGTGTGGGCGGGAGGAGAAATGGGCTCTTGTTAGCAGAACTGCACTTAAGCGCAAAAGTTCTTACTCCAGTTTCTTGTCCTAAGGGTAACTCAGGATTTAGGTTCTATTTCCATAAGAGGTTAAGCACCTCTAAGGAGATGCTGAGAGCACTCAGCTTCTGTTAAATTCAATGGGAAACGGGAGTTGCACAATGAGCATTGAGAAAAAAAATATCTCCTTTAGATATGCACAGACAATTCTAACTAACCTACATGCTAAAGTTGGGAGAAGGTACTCAAAACTTTAGGGCAGAAAGCATGGTAGCAGAAAGGCGTGTGTATCCCAGTGATGGACAGCCTATAAGGATGTAAATAAAATACAATAACCTTATGATCAACGTCACATACTGGGAAGCCATCTTTGGATCATCCTGATCGAGAGTTGGCATCTGAATAACAGGAATAACACAATTACTTATTAATTACATCTCCTAACCTTTTCCCGGGAACATTATAGGGATGCCAAACTTGCAACTGACCCCAGGAAAGCAAGTAAACCAATCAATTTTTCCATAAGGTACACACAATGTAAAAGTCAAATGCCTATTTGTATGCCAAGAATCTGCCTCATACAATTCAGAATGGGTAACCCAGCACTGCGAACTAACAATAAGATCACATCTCAGCATCAGATAATTTATTGAGAGCTTTTAAGTGTTGAGTGTCTCTTTCAATGGCTCATAACATTATAAATTTATTAAGCCTTGGATCCACTTCTAATCCAGCAATCTTTCAAATTGCCAGCATGGAAATTATTTCAGTGGCTACCTTTTAAAAAATAACATTAATAGTTAAAATTCAAATTTTTCACTTAATCTTCCATCTAGGAATCTCACTCAAAGCACTTTATGCATGCTAATAAAATAATCCCTCATTCTCTTATAAAGAAGCTGAGTATACTTATCTCCATTTTACCCAAGGATAAACTTGAGGCACGCAGTGATTGAGGACATGGATGTCACTGGGAAATTTCCCATGGGTTTAAATAGCAGCAGGCTATAAGTGACTGTCTCAGGACAGGCAGGATGTTTATGGTGTAATTGTGAATAAAACCCCGATCTCCTCAGACTATGCTTTAGCCACAGGAACATTTTAACTCTTTTTTTTTTCCTTTTCTTGTTCCTGATACAATATGAAAGCAGTAACTAACTGAAATTACTTTAATAGCTTCTAAGTCACAAAAAAAAAATCTATGTACAACATCCCAGCAATATATACAATTATTGGAAATCTTTGGCTTCTAACTCAGGCTTCATTCCTTCCAATAGAATAGAATGAAAACAAACACAATTGTATCATCTATTCTTAGCAAAGGAGAGAGGCTGTTGTATATATTAATAACCTGGCAGATGTACCTGGCATTGCTTGGGTCTTTAGCTGAAGTAATTTTTTTGTAAATAAATGAAAAATGTACATTTTTTCAATGATAATATTTTTCAGAAAGGAAGACAAATGAAGGCTGGAGTGAGGGTTCAGGGGTGAGGCAGGGTTGAGGTGGGTGGCTTAGGGCAGGAGGTTGGGAAGTGTGGGGGAGCTGAAGGCAGGTGGGAGGTGCAGAAGTTAGGGCAGGGGGCTGGGGCAGTTGTTAGTGGGGCAGTGCATGGCGGTGAGGGTGGCACCACTCTGGCAATGGCTCCTTCCAGGGGACCAGGGCAGCACTCCCCAGCAAGCAGCTTCTCCTGAGCGGGGCGGGACTGCATTCCCCTGCCAGCAGCTCCCCTTGGGAGGGGTGATCCAGGGCTGTGAGCTTTTGGGGCTAGGGGGCTGGGCTCTGTGGCCTGGCCCTGGCCTCCAGCAGCCCCTACCCCAGCCTGCAGGCTGTCTGTGGGGACGGTACTCTGGGGGCAACCCCTGACCTCATACTGCTCCCCTGGCCAGCTCCCAGGGGTGGCTTTGTTTGGGGCAGTGCTTCCCCATCCTGCAACCTGTCGTGAGGGATGGCAGTCTGTGGGCTTCCCCCTGCCCTGCAGCTGCTCTGAAGAGGACAGCACTTAAGGGGCTATCCCCAGCCTCCAGCAGCCCCCTCCAACCTGCACCCTGTTTGGCAGATAGTCTGAGGGGGGCAGGCTCTGGTTGCTGCCCCTCCCTCCAGCAGCGCCCTGCCAACCTGTACCCTGTTGGGTTGGGGATGAGGCTCTGGGGGGCTGCCTCCCTTCAGCTGTCCTGCTGCAATCCACAGGGCTGCTTGTGGGGGCACGCTCTGGGGGCTGTCCCCCCTCCAGCTACCCCATTGGCCTGCAGCCTGTCAGGGGAGAGGCAGGCTTTGCAGGGGGGCTGCCCCCTCCAGCTGCCTCCCTGCAGCCTATTTGGGGGGCAGGCTTCTGGGGGGCTGTCCTCCCCCATTATCTGTAGGATGTGGGGAGGGGGCCAGCCTGGGGGCTTCCCTCCCCCCCACAACTGCCCCCTCAGAGTTACCCCCTCCGGACAGCCTGCAGGCTGTCTGGGTGAGGCAAGTTTCTGGGAGTTGCACCCAGCCACCAGCACCTTCTCCCATTGTCTGCAGCTGTCTGTGGGCTTCCCCTCCTTCAGCCGCCCCCACAACCTGTAGGCTCTCCACAGGGTAGGGACAGGCTCTGGGTTGGGGCAGGGGAGCTACTTACCTGGTTTTTGTGGCAGGCAAGATGATGACCCCAGACCTGCTGGCCTCCCTTGGTGCTGCAGCTGTCCCAAGTGGCCGCAATTCATATCTCCTTTCTGTGCCCCCTCCCTTTCCACGTTCTGGGTAACAGCCCCATTCCTGGCACTTCCCATTTTCCTGGCACAAGCAATCCCTGACCTTCCTTTAAGTTAGGGCAAGAGGAAGCCTCCACCCCACCCCAGCTGACTACTGTCTTGGTGGTGCAGCTGCTTCCAGTGGTCACTGCATTAGAGCTGTCCCCAACACTCACTGCCCCCCAGTGGCCATTTGGTGGTATAGTACCCTCCTTTCTGTGCCACCTCCCTTTCCAACCTCCAGAAAACATTCCCATTCCAGGCACTTCCCATTTTCTTGGCACAACCAACTCCTGACCTTGCTTTCAGTTAGGGCAAGAGGAAGCTGTGTACCAAATGTAGTGGTCCCAGCTCTTACCATTTAGGAGTTCTTAGACAAACAGACTCACAGAAGCATGGATTGATGCTTCCCAGACAGACAAACACACTCTAAAATATATAGAGAGGTAATTATTATTATTATTGGAATCAAATATCAGCTGGGATGTCAGATCCCACCTGCTAAATTCCAGTATTTTGAAGTATGCCCACTCGTTTTCACTGTAATGTATTGTGACGGGGTCAGGCCAGAGGGCTAGCTGAGAAAGGGAGAGGGATAACACCTGGCTAATGAACAGAGGGATACTTCTAGGGCAGCTGAGCTTACTTGAGGCAGCCACAACACTGTTTATCAAGCCTCCTGCTGGGAGAAGAGAAGGAGGGAGGAAGAGGAAGCTGGAGTGAGTGAGAACAGAGGAGAGGGAGTCAGAAATCAGAAAAGAATACTAGTGTTGCCAGAGACTGTGGGAGAGGTGAACAGTTCCCACTGGGCACTTTGATCTGAAGAAGTGGGTCTGTCCCACAGAAGCTCATCACCAAATAAATCATTTGGTTAGTCTTTAAAATGCTACATTACTGCTGCTTTGTTTTGCTGGAGTGCAGACTAACCAAGCTCTCTCTCTGTTACTAGCTCCCGCTAGGAGTGTTTGGACTCCCCTCCCCACAGGTGATCAGGGTCCCCTACCCCAGCCCTCTTCAGCCAAGGGACCTGGGGCAAACTGCATCTGGGGCACATGGAGCCCAAGCTACCTGCAGGACTGCGAACAGAACAAAGGGTCAGGAGGGAGGCTGACCCTGCCACAATATATAAAAATAATTGATCATCTAATGATAAAATAAAAAAGTAAGCAGGGCCACAATTATAAACTGCAGTTACAGTATACAATCATTTGTATCCATCAGAATTTATTTTCAGTGTTTCAAGGCCCATGGTTACTCAAGGGAGCGAAATGATTCAAAGAATTTGAAACTCGGTTTTTTTTTGTACACTAGAAAAATCTGCATTGGAGTTAGTAAAGTGATTCAAATGCTAATGCAGATGTGAACTACCAGTACAAAATGGAATATGAAGGGGTGTGATTTACTCTAGATACTTGTACAAACCATTAATGGCACACTGGACCAGTGCAAAACATTACTTGCACTACTTTGACTGCACAGTAAGTCACATTAGTTCAAATTCCATTTTGCATCAGAGCAACATCTACATTAGTTACTTGGGTGAAAATTTGCCTAGTGTGTACTGACCTTCAATTTCTGTAATTCTTGTAATAGTGAAGGCTAGCAAGGAGACAGTGATTGCTGGGTCTGGGAAGAACATACAAATGAGTTCACTTGTGTTAATTAGGTTTTAATGCTGTGAAAATCTTTCTTTGAGAGAAATAAGCCGCTCTGATCTCACCCTTGAGCTTATTCTAAAAAGCAGAAGTATATAATAAATTCATCATGTTGGAAAACTCTTGTTTCTTGAATGGCATGGAATATTGCTATTCCATAAAAGGATGTCCATGATCCCTGTGGGATTTCCAAAGCTATTAACATGTCTGCTGATGGGTAGATACTTGGAGGTTTAAGAGGATTTGGAAATGTCAACGCAACTCCCCTGAAGAGATGCAAAGCCTAGAGTGAAAATATTTGCAAAAGAATAAATCCACCAGGAGCCTGTGCATTTTCCAAGCTGGCAAGTTAAGAAAGGAAATGCAACATACCTTCATGACAGCTGGCTGAGGTACTGAGAGCGTAGCACCCAGCATTCAACCTAAAGCATTCACTGTTACATAGGATACCTAATAGTATCTGGAGGAGACGGGCAATTAATAGGATACCCTAATCACTAACTGCAAAACATGCTTACACTTGTCTGTTAAAGATTTCTCATATTACACTACACAGGGCCACGTTTATTGCTATCATATACCAATCCCTCTGCTTCATATATAATTCAAGATACATAATAGAAAAATATTGCTTTAAGTCTTCTGTAGCACTTTTCTATTGAAGATCTTGAATCTCTGCATAAACATCCAAAACAAAAAAGCAGTCCAGTAGCACTTTAAAAACTAACAAAATAATTTATTAGGTGGTGAGCTTTTTGTGGGATAGACTCACTTCTTCGGACCATGGGTCTCTCCCACGAATGCTCACCACCTAATAAATTATTTTGTTAGTCTTTAAAGTACTCCTGGACTGCTTTTTTGTTTTGTTAGAATATAGACTAACACGTCTGTCTCTCTGTTACTATTCAACATGCATAAACGTTAATGAACTGAACCTCACAGTCTACTCTGTGATGTAGATCCGTATTACGATCCCTTATTTTACAGACAGGGAATCTGAGGTACAGAGAGATTAAATGTTTTGCCCATGGTTGTACAGATGGTTAGTGGCAGAGTTGGGACTAGTATCCAGCTCTTCCAGCTCTTAAACCCATGCCAGTCAGCATTCCTCAGCTATGTCACAGTGCAAGATGCCCCCCACTAAAATACTTGTTCTCAAGTTTGTGGTCTCAGGTGTCTAGCAGCTTGATGGTACATACGAATAATGGAGCTTGTAGAGGGACCAGAAGAACATGGATTAAACAGATTGGTTAACTTTTCTAGGCCTCAGCTCCCTTGTGCCAGTTTGAGGGACTCTCAGAGGGTTGTTTCAGGGCTTAATTTAATAATCATTTCTAACTTGTTTGTGATTTTTCATGCTGGAAGACTCTGTAGGTGTCTCAAGTATTGTGTGCACATGGTCTAACTGAGGAAGAGAACTGGGAGTGAATACACAAACATATTTCCACATGGCTCTATCAGTCTGAAAATATGTCACTATTTGGCTCAGTCAGACCAGGTCGTTTACCCATGTCTCCACTGAGAAGCAGTTGTAGGACCCTGTTCTAAGGTGATTTGGTCATTGACCTATATGGGTCCACTGATCAGGGGAATGTAGATATCTGGGCAGGAAGAACTAGGCTATTTTACCATAGCTCCATTGATCAGGGGAACGTAGACGCCTGGGTTGCACAGGCTGGGCAATCTGCCTGTAGCTCCATTGAACAAGGGAATGTAGACCTCTCTGGTCTGAACAGACAGGGCCTTTTGTAACTTTGTGAATGGCTCTGCAGAATAGAAGAGAATAAAAAAATGGAAAGTTCTAAAATGCTGTGGAGAGGCGTGACATATACTGCTGGCACTGTGGCATAACTCTGCGAGGTGCAGGTCTGCTACTGAGTCAAGCGGCTGACTCCATTAAGTTCAGCGGGGGTTTATCTCTCATGTGCCAGCAAGGCATAACAGAGTTATCTATTAGACACAAAGCACCATCTCTTTTCTGACCCCTGCAAACAAAAGGGAACAGAAGAAATACTTTACACACAGCGACTATTTAAACTTGCCTGTCCACTAAAATAAATAAATAAATACATAAATAAATAAAGAGAGAGAGAGAGCTCCTATAGAAACAAAGCTTTCACTCCACTAACAGTTAGTCAGACAGAGACTGTCACTGCTTATAAAGCAGGGCCAAAGAACCCCCAGGGCAAGTACCTCTGCTGTGATGGCAAAACTCAGGCAGAGGAGAAAAGAGCTCTCAAATCAGAGACAGCACATCTATAAAAGGAATCAAAGCCTGGGAACTAATGCAACCTGCTCGCTAGTTCATTGTCACCCTCTATCTCCACCACCCACACTTATCAGAAATTGAAAAAGACCCTGAAAAGAAGGAAAGTCAAAGTGGAATCCAAACTAAAATTGGACATATTCCTGAAGCCTTTGTTACGTACAACTCAGAGCCTAGAGACCAAGAAAAAGAACTATTTCTCTTTTGGGATTTGGTAGTTTGTAACATGAATAGCTCATGGAATCTCCAAACAAACAGTAACACTGCCTCTCATGCCCAGCGGCCATAGGATGCCTTCATTCCTGGATCTTAACCATTTGAACACTGCAGATTCTCTCTCTCCCTCCCCCACCCCATTAATAATTTGACTCAGCCTTTGAAACGATCTGCTTGTCCTAAAGTTTAGCAGGGGTGTGGCAGGCTGTGTTTTCTGGTAATTCGCTTCAGGGGCTGAGTCATGACTTCTGGATTCAACCTTCACCTTTATCGCAGACTGATTGTGTGACTTTGAGCAGACCCCTTCCACGCCCCATGCCCCAGTTTATCTAAGTGGAGACTAGTGGGACTATCTACCTCGCAAGGGTATTGGGAGGCTGAAGGTGTTTTCTCAAAATGCTTTGAGATGCTCAGATAGAAGATGGAGTAGCAAAGTGGAGCACTGCAATGACAACACCAGTATTCCTCTGAGCTGTCAAAATCTGTCACCACGGGGTACCTCAGACCCTTCAACAGTGACTAAGACTGTGAGGAACTTCCCACATGCTATTATTCGTTCTGAGCATCCTCTTTTTCTGGACTGCCCATATGCAGGAGTGGGACATCTCATCAGGGATGTGTTTTCTGTTTGTCTCCTAGGTGATCTATCGTGCCTTAACACCAAACAACAAGATCGAAGACCCATATGGTCCTGAGGCCCAAGACCTTCTGAAACTCACCAACCTGCGCCTCCTTTTATTAAAAAGGCAGGAATGTCCCTGCCAAGGCTTGGGACTGCTGCAGAAACCCCAGAGGTCTGCCCACTATGCTATTTATGATCTGATTGTCCGGGGAAGTTGCTTCTGTAATGGGCATGCAGAAGAATGCCAGTTTGCCAATGGGACAGGGAACACAGAGAATATGGTGAGTTCTTGAAATGCACTAATTTACTTCCATTTGTACATGTTTGTGCTTCCAGAGTCAAATAGAGGGTTCTCCATAAAACCCTATCCACCTTCCCCAAAACAGTTTAAAACAGGGTACTTCTGAGAAGCCACATCCATGAAACATAAACCTGCTAATTAGCGTGGAAGTGGTTATATAACACATCACCTGCTAATTAGTGTGGAAGTGGTTATATAACACTCACAGCTGTGCCAAAATTATCTGTCTTAAAGATAGCCCTGAACCAAAACCTTAGATATGAGCTTACCTACACATTATCGTGAGGTTTGGAATCAGAACTGGGATCGAGATCCAAGTATGGTGGCTGATGTTGTATGTTTTCCTGTACCTCAACAAGGAAATAAACTGAAAGCTGGGACCCATGAAAAGTTACCCATGAAATTCTGGAATGTCAAAATCCAGATACTTGAATCTGTTCTAGTTCTCTATCTTTAGTCAGATAAAACAAAAACAAAACAAAACAAATGAACCAGTCCTGTAGCACTTTAAAGACTAACAAAATAATGTATTAAGTGATGAGCTTTTGTGGGGCAAATGAGCTGTGAGAGGAGGGTGAGGAGGAGGGGAAGAAAATTATTTACTCCAAGTGTCTATTAAGATAAGTGACTTGCCTGAGATCCAAGCTGATTTATCAGTTTTCATTTCATGTTTTTGTTTTTCTCTCTCTCTGTTATATATTCATCATACCAGTTCATTTTCGGCACTGTTTACAGATCTGAAGAAGTGGATCTGCCCCACAAAATCCTACCACCTAATAAATTATTTTGTTAGTCTTTGAAATGCTACAGGACTGCTTTTTTGTTTTGGAAGATACAAACTAACACTGCTACCTCTCTATAACTATTCAGTCAGATAAGAAACTCTTCCATTAAACAATGCAAAGAATCTCATTTGCCCCAAGGACATTAAAAATATTGCTTCAAATTCCATTTGTAGTTTCCACTGTATTGGAATGCATATGGTAGCTGTGATTCCCCATCACTCCTGAGTTTGGTAGACTAACACAATTGTGTTATTTTTATGATTTCAGCTTTTGACTCTGAACTCCCTGGGGTTTGTTGGTTCAGTCAGACACTACACATTATTGGTGGGAGGGGGAGATTTTGTGAGTGATTTAATGGCAGAGGCTTTTAGCCAAATTCATACACGGGAAACTTTGGTTGTTTTCTATGACAATTTTTACATGATTAGGCACTGCAGAGTTTGACTTGACATACCAGGAGCAGAAGAAAGAGACATCATAGGCAATGTTCCCTTTAAATTTTTCTATCCCTGTGCAGAATAAATTGTGTTATGTGTGTGGGTGCTCTGCTAATCAGCTGGGTGGCATTTGAATTTCTCCTGGGTGGCCAGTCAAGTGCTCAGCTTACAGGGAACACTGACCATAGGTCATTTAGTTCCTTCTCTTGATCAATAGCAAAATAGTCAATTTTCTGTTGGTTTTCTGGACCCACACAATCAAATCTTTGTCTGGGTGTGTAATGGAAAATAGTTTTCACTCTTTTATGACCAATATAAAATATTCTCTATAAAAATAAGCATAAAAGGGTAAAAAGAAGAAAATAAAAAGGAGAATAAAGGTTTTGCCAGTGCAGTTACTGGTGTGCACACGTTTTCTGGGCACAGCAGTGGAGCTGGTGGTTTATAATGTGGCCATAGAAGGCATTTGCTTGTAATCAACTCCAATCGTCTTTTAATTTTAACATCTACCTGGCTGTTCTTTTAGGCACTTGCACCAACAATTTGCTCTAGTGCTGGCACTACATCACAAATTTCACATTGGAGGGATTTCTTCTCCTGCACAAAAAATGCCTATGTGCACTCCTGTGTAAACTATTGGGCTCGATTATCAGAAGTGCTGAGCGTTTAAATTGCCGACAGAAGTCGACGGGATTTGTGGCTATTCAGTGATTGAAACATCAGGCATGACATCCCTCCTATTTTCTGGACAATGGCCTGGAGAGGAAGTGGAAGTCTCAGCAGAAATGCAAGTGGTCTTAGCCCACCCTTGTCTCTGCTCCTAGAGAGAGCCAGGTTTGCAAGGATCTTGGGATTATTCTTCTGTGACGCATTTGAATCAGCCTGTGATAAGATTTATAACTAAACCTTTAAAAAAAGATAACAAGAAGTCCTGTGGCACCTTATAGACTAACATATTTTGGAGCATAAGCTTTTGTGGGCAAAGACCCACTTCATCAGATGCATGCTCCAAAATATCTGTTAGTCTATAAGGTGCCACAGGCCTTCTTGTTGTTTTTGAAGATACAGACTAACTCGGCTACTTCTCCGATAAAAAAAGGTAGAATAAGTGCACATTTACGAAGTTTCTGGTAAGGTTTTTTTGTTACTTACTTTACCTACTTGTAGAACAAAGTTCAGGATGTAAAGATAATTATTCTCTTTCCTCCTGCACCCATATATTCACTCTTGAGTCATGCTGAACCTGAATTGCCTTCAACGGTTCTGTGTGCTCTTTAACTGACACTATCCTAGTTCAAAATAGCTTTTTACATGAGATGAAAAGAACGCATTCTAACTTTCTCACTGCTATTGTACATGCCAGGCACAGGCAGCTGGATGCACCTCCAGTTCAAGTTTAGCAGTTATGATACCATGTGCCATCATTTTCAGTAGCGTGTTAATTAGCCAAATAGCGAAGAGGTTACTAAATAATGTAATCTTCAGTGGTCATTTTAATACAGCTCCAGGCTTTAATTTGGGAAAGCACATACTTACACTGAGATATGTACTCTAGTGCTTTCCTGAATGAGGATGTGTTCCTGAATCAAGGCAGTAAAGCTGGATGGGGCATTCAAACGCTGCTATTTAGACTTCATTACCAGTAATGCACCATTGCCCATGTCTATCTAAACACTGATTCAGCTGTGCATATTGTATGGAATAACCATAATAACAGTCATGGGAGAATTATGTTAGCCAAATATAGTGTGTTATCTAAAGACACAGAAAAAGATGTCCAAGAATTCAAGACATTTATCCAGGAGCATCATCTCCAGTCAAGAGCTTTGTGGCTTTCTGTCTTTAAGTGGGGTCTGAAAACAAAGCCATTCATAAATGCCTTATTTGTGGTACTATTATAGACTCAAGAAACCCATTCCGCAACTAATTTTCATGGCCAGGTAGGTGTATGGTGCAAGCACTATTGTGGGGTTGTCCCCTCGCCCCCACTTCTGGAATTGATATCCCTAGATGTCTTTTAAGTTTTCTACTTTTAGAGTTAGATATTGTACACTTAATAAATATCATGTGAATTTCACAATATTTAAAAGATTGCTTTCTGAATCACTACTAGCTGTGGTATAAAGATAGCATCTTGTGTATCCTAGCATTGGGTAATGTAAATTGTAAATGTGGACCTATTTAAGACATAACTATGTAGAAAAAATACTGTTTAAAGAACACATTCTCTCTTGCAAACTGTTAAATAAACAAATGGGGAAATAGACTAGATGAACAACACATTAAATTGAATACAGCTGGTAGAAGAAACACTGCCCCTCGAAAGGGAAAAAAATATTGTGCATGTTATTGGCACGTACACTTTAAACTATGACTGGATGTCTCTTTTTTATTTTTTCCATTACTCTCAGTGGAACAGGGGGTTTGTGCCATCAAATGACTTCACAGGGCAGAAGGTGAAATAGTTTTGATGAAACAGATTTTACGAGTGACTCATACCACAACAGACAACAAGGAGTATGTATCCTAGTACTGATATTGAGACAACGGTGAGTGTTTGGCCTGGGTAAGGACTCAATAACAACTGAGGAAGGGCTTCAGGATCCCTGTATCAATCCTTCTGAAGGCACAGTGCCCATAATGTGGCAGAAGATATTTTATAGAACTTATTAATAAAGAAGCAAGTTAAAGAGCATATTGAAATATAAGATTGTTAAGCCATTTTTAAGTTTTAATTATTTAATATCTGGTACTTCTAGTGCCTTGCATGTTGAATAGTAACAGAGAGGGAGCCGTGCTAGTAAAGAATGAGTCTGTTCCAGTATGGCTATGGTCTGTAGAAGTGGGTCTGTCCCATGAAAGCTCACCTAATAAATTATTTTGTTAGTCTTTAAAGTCCTACTTGACTGCTTTTTGTTTTGATAATATATAGACTAGCACGGCTCCCTCTCTGTTGCTATTCAACATGCAAGGCACTACATTTAGCCATTTGGAATGGAGATCCATCTGGTACTTCTAGGTCATACAAAGCATATGGGCATTTTAAATAAACTATTCCTCTCAATACTGGGTTTTGCTTTTTATGGATTATTTCATTGGTATTTTTGTCTGGCAGCAGCTGGAATAAATTTAGCATAATCTCTATCCCTATCCTTAGAGTTCTATGTACACGGTCCCTCCTTAGTCAAATGGTGGGACACAAGATTAGGTGAGAAGCCTCAATCCAGCTCTTTTGAGCATTCTTCCATTTTGATGCGGAAATAGTAAAATGGAGAAAAAAGTGATAGCCATGAAATCTATGGGCAAACAGCCCAATATGGGGTTTTCTTGCAGCAGCAATGACTCTTTTTCTTGTTTTCTTTCTCCTCTTTTACCCCCAAGTCACTTGGCAGATGCTGCAAAGATATGAGACACATCATCTTGCTGTAGCCTTAGGTTTACACTCAAAGGGCAGAATTTTTTCTCTGATCTTCATGGGCTCACCTTTTGGTTTGCCCCACATGAGTGGATCTTTCATGGATGCCAGTGAAGGAGAACTATTTATTGAAGCTGGATGATGCCATGAAAATGACAGAGGAAGGTATTGTAAGTACAGGTCATTGGCTTCAGTTTAGAAAGGATTGAATGCCCTGACACATCTGTGTGTCTCTGGTCTTTTTTTTCATTGCTGGACAGAGTGGAAAATAGCCCCCTACCCTCATTACTATTACTGTACGAGGTGCAAAGACATCTATTGCAATGGTCTACAGGCCTTGCTGTTAGGCACTAGGAACAGCTGTCAAGTTTACATTGCATTTAGCCAACACATGGTAGCTAAACCCAATCTTTTTCCTAACGTACATCTAGAACAAACAAAGGAGCTCAGAGTGCAGAGATCACAGAGACTGAATGGCTTCTAGACTAGCATCCAGCTCCTTTGCCAGATATTTCACAATTCTTTTTTTAGTGCAAATGAAATAGTAATAAAGAAGGGACAAAGGAAAGTCACTGTGTATCCAAAAAGGGGGGATAAAAAGTTTTATAAAGCTCAGTGCTGAACCACTGACTGCCGGCAATTGTTGGGTTGTGTGATTTGTTTTTGGTGCCCTCATTGCCAGAAAATTCCCATGAATTGCCTCAGACATCAGTTCTTCTTTATTATCTTGTTTACAGAGAAGAAATGTACTCTTTGTGGACTTCCTCCTACATAGTTGCATTCATTTGAATGGGAATGGGATCTGGTCCTATTTGCAGCTTCTTGTTTAGAGTAAAGGAAAGTTAAATAAGGGTTGCATGAGGTAAAACTTGTTTTTCTACAGCACTTTGCTCAGTGACTTCGCTGTCATCCTCCCTGCAAATATTAACGCCTCACAAAATACCCTGTACTGTTGCCCTGATAATCCTCCACCTAAGTTTTCACAGTCTCTTATTGATCCAAGTTGTGCCAGACTGTTGCAACTGCCAAGACTCAGTGCTGCCAGGAGCTGCTCTCTGTTCAAAATGGCAATTCAAAGAGCAATATTTGCGGGGGGGCGGCAAAATTAGCCTCTGTTAGGTGGCTCTCATATGAAATGTTATTGTACTGTAGGACACCTCAGACTGAGTTCTGGGGCCAGATCTCCCAACTATTTTGAACTGAATGAGTTAGAACTTCAGGGTCTGGTGCTCCCTATCTGAAAGAAGAGAGGAGAGATAACAAAGGCTATGTAAAGATAAGTAGCTTGCTTAAGTTTCATGGGCTGCATGTAAAGAACATTGTATCCCTGACATCTTTGCTAGGACACAAAAAGTTTTTCCAGGACTCCCTGCTGGAGCACGTGATAAACAAATATGTCTGAGTTTCAGATAGTGTCAGAGAGATGCTGCTCTAGCTAGCATCACAGATAGGTTCACCTGGATTTACTTAGGAACAACTGTGGTGGTACAGAGCGTTCCCTAAAATATGGTGGCCTGTGAGCCACAGGTGAGAACAGACTTCAAAACTCTGGCTTTGAGGGTATATGGACACTGCAGTTATACACCTATAGCTGGGCTGTCAGCTGAGATAGAAATATGGGACCCAGGTCCACATGGCTATCCCACAGTTAAACAGCCTGATAATCCAAGCTCCGGGAGCCCAGGACAGCCGACACAAGCCAGCTTTGCATATTTCACTACGGTGTAGACATGCCTCAAGTGACAGTCAAGTTCCTCAAAATTATCTAAGCTTAGGCCAGCGATGAATGTTCAGACTTATCTAAAAGGCCAAATCCCAATTTTTCCCCCCAGGCAAAACTCCCACTCAAGTCAATGGGCATTTTACTTAAGTAATGACTGAGTAAAATCTGAGTAAGGGCTTCTGGACTTGGCTCAAGATTTTGTTGCTGCTGTTGGCTCATGTACACTGTGAGGAGCATTCCTATGTTAAAATCAGTCTCTGCCTGGAACTAGAAACAGGGTCCAAACCAAAACTCAGCATCCCTAGACTCTGGAGTTGTTTGAGATTCAGGCCAGAATGTTCCAAGCAGCCTCATCTTTATTATGGGCAAAGCTAAACCCCGGGTTCAAGTAGTCTCCAACTCTGGGACTCGAAACCATCCACAGCTGGAAAGTGCCATATGTCCTTGTGTGAATTTCTTTTGGCCTATACCCTTCTCGTACACCCAGCAGACCTAAAAGGGGACATATTTAGTGGTCACAGTGGCAGATCTCTCAAGTTTCAGAGGAGCGTTTCACATCAAATAACGATCCAATAGTTTGAGTTCTTCTTCAGAGTGTTTCTGAAGTCTCTGAGTTTCTTTGCTGTCCGGAACTGAACTCTGGGTGCCAAAGAGCAACCTCCCTCAGAGGATTTTTGCTATATGCTATTTCCAGATGGGCTAGAACACTATAAGAAAAGCCTGCCCAGTGGTATTTGGGCAGTTGAACTTCCAGCCGCAATTGTATGGGCACTTACAGACTAAGAGTAATGAAAGAAGTAGTTAAACTCTTTAGAATCACCCATGTTTGGGTAAAGGTCCAGATCAGTTCTTTTATCCATATTCATTAACGCAGCCCTGCTTTTTGGAATGTACCCTCTCTACTGTTGAGCTCTGAGTGAGAGCAGGCGCTCTTGGCCTCATTGCTTTTTACAAAGAAGGCTAACTTGCTGTGCCAATACTGAGATTATTCACTGTACCCTGAAAATGTGCAGTCATGTACTGCATCAGGAGTATCTGCAGCCCTCTGCTGGTTAGAATCAGAACTACTCAACTTCGGGTCATGAATTCTGTATTGCTAACATCTAAGAGAGATTCTCCATGAGCAGAAATATGAATGTGTGCTTTTGAAGCCAGAGGATCTGAGGCCAGGTCTACACTAAAGGGGAAGGTTGAATCAAGATATGCAACTAATTAATTAATGTAGCTGAATTAGCATATCTTAATTTGAGCTTCTGCTCCATCTCCACTGCAGGAGGTTGATGGGCGCAAAAACTCCAATCAACTTCCCTTACTCCTCATGAGGAGTGGAGTACTGGGACTGATTGGGTATACCCTCTGAGTTTGATTTAGCATGTCCCTCCCAGGCATGCTAAATCAAACTCTGGAAGATTGACCACAGCAGCCTCAATCTTCTCCATAGAGAAGATGTTCCACCCCAGGTGTCAGTGTGAAATTTTGCATGGGTGTGGTGGACAGATAGCAACAAACAAGATAAAATTCTTGGTGACCATGTTATCATATAGTGATCGTGTAATCTAGGATTATAAATCCAAGTAAAATATTTTTTCCCTCATTCTTCTGCCTAGAAGCATATGTAGTACTCAATCACTCTTATTAATGTCTGGGAAATCAACTTGACTAATGATTAAGGTTCTGAATCAGGAAACTTACCTACCTCTTCAGGAAGGGGGTTTAAGTGCTTTTCTGAATCAAGGCCTAAAAGTGAAATCTCTGTTACATACATGCACACATACACACACACCATTTTTGTAAACAGCAACATTTCTACTCTTTCAATGTTAAACAGATTTACAAATTAACTTTCAATCTGAGACTTTTTTAACTTTTAAACACAGCCTTTTGTTAAATATCATGGTTAAGAATGAAGTTCAAGCTATTCAAAAGCAGTTTCATTTTATGACTTAACAGGTTAATTACTGGTAGGCTTTTTGTTATTTTAATCACTTAATTGCTGCTTTGAGCTACTTTCATCTTCTGTGAAGGAACCACACTAATCCTGGCAGTAGAGACCTTTGATTGGAAGCACTTATAAATACACTTAAGGCTGATAAAATGGTTTAATGTTCCTTATATTTCTTTTAGGGGGTTCTGGGATTTTTTTTTTAAAGATTAGGGAAGGGGAAAAAAGCTCTATTTAAAACTATCCAAGATCATTTGAGACTAACATCTCTTTAAAGATCCAAGTATGGCAAATTTCAAAGGGGGCTTATTTGGTTTTCATTTGATACAAGCAGTTCAGAAATAGACTGGATTCAGACTATTGATACCCTGGTACAGAGTTTTTCAACCAATGTGCTGTGATACACTGTTGTGCTGCGAGAACTGTCCAAGTGTGCCATGTGATTTTGTCAATTTCCCCTCACCACTGCTTTTTGCAGAGCCACCATGGGGGTAGGTGGGCGTGGAGGAGCTGATGACCCCATACCAACTGGGGCTCAAGCAGAAGGCTGCCTGAGTACCAGCTGGCACAGAGTTTGTCAATTTCCCCTCGCAGCAGCTCTTTGCAGAGCCGCTGCAAGGGAAAATGCTGAACCCACAGGAGCCCATTCACACAGGGAGACAGCTGAAATGCTGTTTCCTGGCCCAAATAGGATGGCAGGGACCTGCACACCCTGCTGTGGCAAGGGGGGAGGGAAGGAGGGAGGGCAGGAGCCTATTGAAGCTGAGATATGCTCATGTCTCCTCCCCCATGCTGTGAGTAAAAAGTGGGAGTGCCTGAAATTGTTTGTCTCTTTCATGTGCCTGTTATGGAAAAGGTTGGGAACCACTGCTCTAGCAAATCCCAGGGTCATCGCACTTTTTTGAACAGGTAAATATCCACAGTAATGAGCTAATTACACCAGCTGATGAGCTTCTTTCATCTGCCTCCTAGGCCAACTAAAAACATCTCGCACAATGTACTTTACTGTTTGTTTATAATCAGCAGTAGTTAATATTAATGGAATACTGCAAAATGAGATAAAGGAAGGAATTTATAGCCACAAATACTGACTTACCTGCTGTTAATCCCAAGTAACACCATTACAGTCAGTGGAGAATAAGTGATGGGAGAATTTGGCAATCTGTTCGCACTTCTCCATTACACCGCACTGGCAGTGCTCCCTGGAGATAACCTGTTAGGTCTGTGTGAGGAATCCAAAGATCTCTGCTAATGTATTTTAAGTGCCACTTCAACCACTTCTCTCCTGAAGCCTAGTCCCACGCCTCTCCCCAAAAGAACAGGCCACCAGGGCCACAGATGCGGGAGGCAAAGGGGCAGTTGCCCCAGGACCCAATGATTTAAAAGGGCCCAGGGCTCTGGACCCTTTCAGAACCACATGTGGCACGGTCCGGGTGACAGTGAGTGCTGGCTGCAGGAGGCACATTGCAGTCTGGGCAGTGCTGAAGGATGGCTTTCCCTAGCCTTGCCCCTTCTGGGGGGATCTGGAACTAAGCTCACACCACATTACCCAGGGCCTGGCAAAGTCTGTTGCTAGTCCTGCCAGCCACACCTGCCAAAGTGTTTGGTGCCTTTGTGATATGGACCAAAAGAATCTAGGATGTGACCACCAACCTCATTTTCATCATCTGATATGCGAACATTTACAAAAGTTCAAATGTTCAAATGTTCTGCACTGCACTCAGATGCACTGACCCAGTAATCTACACAGTCTTCTTCCTCTTCCTCACTTGAAAAACCCATTGTCCATTCAGTGGGGCAATCACGAGAAGCTGGTAGCCTACTGCTTTTCAGAAGCACTGTCATTGTCATGTCCTGTGTTCCTCAGGCTTTATGTAAACATAGCAGCTATTATTTCCATACTATTTGGTAGGCACCAACAATATGCACAGTGCTATAGCAGAGGGAAGAGGGCAGCTCCCTTCAAAAACACAGAAAAGTCAAGCCTGCACAGAGACAGAAAATGATAAGAAACCAGACTGAGATGATGGCTGGGGTGGAGTCATGGATGAGCTTGAAGGCGCAGACAATAAATTGATGTTTCATGTATTAAACAACAGACAGCCACAAAAACAGCGAATGTCCTGTGGCACCTAACTGATTTATTGGAGCAAAAGCTTTTGTGGGCAAAGACCCACTTCATCAGATGCATGACATGAGATGCATCTACAAAGTGGGTCTTTGCCCATGAAAGCTTATGCTCCAATAAATCTGTTAATCTATAAGGTGCCACAGACTTCTGTTGTTTTCGTGGATACTGACTAACATGGCTACCCTGCCTGTGACTCTCTGCTACTTGTCAGAGAGTCACAGGCAGCTCTCCAATATCTCCCAGCAGGCCTGACATGCAGTCACAATAGTCCAGGCATAGGCCAGATTGAGGGCTTGAAACTGCAAAGGCCCAGTTCACTCTATGATATACCTGTATGGTGAGGTCACACACAGCAGACCAACATTATGCCTTTGTCACTACACAGAACGTGACTGTTTGACCAGCCTGGGGAGTCACCTGACTCATACAAGCCACATGACTGACTTTTTTCTTCATGACTGTTCTCTAGTGAATTTGGAACCTGGGGAAAGCTGATTCATTAGCGGTTTTGAAGACTGACGTCTCCCTGTTACCCATACTGCCAAGTTCCCATCCACTCTTTCCCCTGCCAGGATCCCTCAGTCCTGTTTTACAGATGCTTCTTAGGGATGAACTGGACATTCATTCCCCTCTGATAATGTCTACAAGGCTAACAGTTTGAGAGGCATGATACAGACACCTCAACTTAGACCTACTTATTCATGTCAGTCACATAGACCAGCATTTGACGTGAGTGGGTAATAGCTTTCAGTGATTATTAACCTCATCAGGATTTGAGCTGGTGACATTAATATGGAAGACACTGCAATCCATTACTAATCCCCTCTGCCATTTGGTCCCCTAGGGCTTTGAATGCTTTAAAAATTTGAAATAGTCTTTTTAATTTGGCCAAACAAAATGATCGAACAAGTTTATGAATTTCCCTGTAAGGGTCAAATACTGAGTATGTTATCAGAAATCACAGATCTCCAACATAATCACAAATCCCTTTGTGGGACCAGAGAGCATGCATGCCCTTCTCAGTCTTGGGCGGGCAAGGGAGAGCCCATAAGGACAACAGGGATCAGTTTGAGGCAGATGAATGTTTCACTGTTCCCTATGAGATCCACTCCCCATAGGGGTCCCCTCCCTAAAAAGTCTGTACGCGACTTGCTGCTGACATGGTTGCAAACTGCTATATCCAGAAATATTCTGGTGACACTACAAAGTGAATGCACAGCCCAAAGACAAACATTTTCTCTGACTCAGCAACAGTTGCTCAGTTCTGGAAGGCTTCCAAACTTAACCTTCATTCAGTAGCAAAATAATGAAATATATTGACAGCAGCCAAGGAGCAGCAGCAAAATCAACAACAATTACTGTAAGGATAAAAGTGCAACCAGGTAGAGGGAGAACCTCAGGAGTGAGATAGGAAGTAGAGCTGACTGGAAATACCGTCAATATTCTGCTTTACAGAATGGTTCTAGCCACTTGGAATTCTCTCTGTTCAAGCGTGTTTTTATGTCTGTTTAACAACAACAGAATCAGATAAATTAATGAAGGAAAAGATCTATTGGGCCACTTGCTCTCTCTCTTTTCTCAACTGCCCATCACAGTAATATGTGTACATGACGCTTGATATTGGGCTGTCAAAATATGCAAGTGTCTCTAGTGATAACTCAAGGTCCTTCAGTTAAGACACTGTCTCTCTAATAAATAAGCTATAATTTAACTGTAAGTTACTGGGCTCAGATCAGCAACCACAGGCCAGAATATGGCGGCCTTTGTCACTCAGGAGGGCAAACTAAATGATTGTTTCAAACTCAGAATTAGGGGTTTGACATGGTTGAGTCTCTTGCATCTGGTCTAGACAGACACTATATAATGTGCTCAATAGCGCATTTCCCTGAGGCTTACTGCTGCTGAGTTCTGAGAGAGAAATGCATACCCTGAAGTCTGTGTTCAGTCTTCCGTGAGGATGCAGCCAACCGCTCTGTGTGACGGTCGACCTGCCAGCTGGCAGCAGAGGAGCAGTGGCATCAGCCGCAGCCTGTCCCCTGTGCTAGCTGCATGAAATATCTGGTCTGAAAGGATTAGAAACCGAAGGAGTAGGGAACAAGTTGCTGCAGGGAGCTGGGATTGAGATAGAGAATGCAAAGGTAACTAATTTTGTTAGTATTCTTCTCATAATCTCATATCACCTCCAGTGCTGAGGGTCAAGGATGAAGGAGACTAGAAATTTAAATATAAAGCCTAACTTTCAGGAAACACTATGCAAAGTCATAACTCCCATTTGTAGTGAGTGGTGGGGCGGACACACTTGCCAAGCACCTGAGCTAGGTGGGAGCAGGAGGAGGCAAGTCCACACTCTCAGGGCCTCAGGCAAAAACAGTGGGGCTGGGGTCAGCCAGCCCTCAGTGCCACCCAGAGCATTCCGTGGAGCACCCGGAGCACTCTATGGCCTCCAGGCAGCCCTCAGGACTGCCCAGAGCATACTGCGTGGTGCTCCATTAGTGATTGAAAGGGCCCAGGGCTTCAGCCGCTGCCATTGCAGCAGTAGAAGACACATTGGCCATAAGCCCGGGGCCCTTTTGAGTCACCAGGCCCCAGGGCAGTTGTCCCCTTTACTTCTCATGTGGGCAGGGCTGGCAACAAGGTTAAAGGATAAAGTTAGATTCACATTCCAATCAAAAGTGAAAACTCAGTCTTCACTTTTTGTAAAATATGCCCCAGGACAGAGTTGTGACCATTTGGCTGTAAGGCAGCCAGTGTGCAAGAAAGGAGGGGAATCTTAAATTCTTGACTTCCTGGCATTGCCTACCTTGTTCTTAAAGCCATCTCCCATGATATACGTGTCACTGACAGATAGCCACTGACTGGACAAGGTATAAAAAGCAGAATTGTCACTTCCGAACTTACCTTTGCTGTTTCCTGTCCCCTAGGCCAAATATCAGGCACTTCCTGAAGGAAACTCATTCTTCCAAAAATAATTCTCTTAGTTGCTTTGCAAAACCATGCAAGCAGCGAATTTGGGTGTCCTTTTTTTAAAAGACTCTTGTCTTGCATCACAAAAGTTCTCAAGGACTTAGATTTATAGAGTCCTCTGTGCTCATGTGCTAACAATTCTTGGACGCATTCAGATGTGCATTGAACAACAATCAGGAATGGGGAGCCAGGGGTCTTTCTGTCTTTTTTGTTTTCCTATCTGGTGTTCCAGTGTATTATTGGCCTGTTAAATAGGGGTGGACAAAGTCTTCCCACTGTGCATTAGCTGCTACCTGATACAGTGCTGCGAGATTACTTAGAATCAGTGGGGTGGAGGTTTTTTTGTTTAGTCAGTTTGGGGGTTTTTTTTGGTTTGGTTTGGTGATGGTATGTGCCGGTACAGCATACTGGCACTTTTTTCAGAGTGGGACCCCAGCAGCCATGTGGCAAGGAGCCAGCTGGGGTGCAGAGAACCCTGCTGCAGGAACCCTGAATGCGTATTGCTGCTTAGAACACTTCCATGCACACCTCTTGTTCTGAGGGAAGGTCTTTTCTTCTGCTCACACCTCCCAAAGCTAAGATATGGTTTTGCTATTCACATCCTAGACTCATAATGACTTTGCCACTAGGAACCCAGGATGAGAGCTTTGTTGTCTCTTGTCACAGGTTCATTTGAAATAGGAGAGCAAGCTCCCTTTATGGCACTTAACTGAAAACCAAATCAGGGCTTTAAATTCAGCTCTGTAAAACAAAACCTTGTTTTTCCTGCTCCACTAAAAGATGCAGTAAAAGATATGCCCCTAACTAATCTAGACAGTGGAGAACCTATCTTCCTCCCTCCCAATCCCAGCTTCCTTGGAGGAAAAGGCCAGCCCTTTTTACTTTGTCTTCTGGGCTCTGGTGGCTTCTCCCTGCTTCACTTTAGCTGCTGAGGGGCCAATTATTTGTTGGTTCCACCAGCAGCTGATTGGGGATGGCCTCTCTAGAAGCTCGAGGGTCTAAACTATCTGTTTCTTCCCCCCCAAAAGGTGAGTAGGGTGTGCCAATGCAGTAGGGCTTCAATTGTTCACTGGCTCAATCAAATTAGTCACAGAGAGGTAGCCCTGTTAGTCTGTATTTTGACAAAACAAATAAGAAGTCGTGTAGCACTTTAAAGACTAACATAATTTATTAGGTGATGAGCTTTCATGGGGCAGACCCACTTCTTCAGATCTGGAAATTCATCACCTAATAAATTATTTTGTTAGTCTTTTAAGTGCTACAGGACTGCTTTTTTGTGTTGTCAATCAAACTAAGTAGTCAGAGTCAGACCTCTAATCAGCTGTGGTTTTGAATTAACACAGAGGAGATCCTTCCTTGTCTGTCCCAGCTTCATTCAGGTCCGCCCTCCTGAAGGAAGCATCCTACTCTTATTACCTTGCCTCCTGTGCCCTGACCAGTATGATGTAGAGGTTAGTACACTTGATGGCTTCTCTTCTTGTTTCTGCTGATGATCTTGGGCAAGTCACCATCCTGCTCTGTGGCTGTTTCCCGCTGGTTAAAATGAGGGTAGTGATACTCACTGCTCTCCTTTGTAAAGCACATTGAGATCTATGGTAATAAGAGCCAGGTACAATTATTTCAGAAGGAGGCATCAAATGCCTGGCAATCCCCGTCACCCATTTAGAATGGGGCTATGGGTCAGGGAACAAGCCCACTTTAGTAGAGACCTCATGAAGCAATAAAACTGCATGTGCAGAAATTCTAGGAAGCCTCAGCTTTGTGAGAGTGCTGGGGGGCTGTGACAAGGACCCATACAGGTGAAATCCTCCTCACTCATCAGTTGTGCTGTGCTCTGCCCAGTTAATTTCTTTCAGCTGCTTGAATGTATTCTCCTTCCCTTGACAGGTCCCTGGGAAATGTGTGTGCAGACACAATACCACAGGGAACCACTGTGAGAGGTGTGCACCATTATACAATGACCAGCCTTGGAAGCCAGGAGATGGAAGAACTGGGGCACCAAATGAATGCAGAAGTAAGTGGGGGGGAGTTAATGACTTAGGGTGTCAGGGCAGTAAATCACTGGGCAAGTTGGCAAGAGTCTATAATAGACAATTCACCCAGTTTGGATTTATGATGCTCTTGTAGCACAAGGGGAATGAATTGCTAGGTAACTGCTAGAAAATCCTTTCAATCAATGTATTTTAAATGTAGCTGGTCTATTTGATCTATTGCAATATAGAACATATAAGGTGAATCCTGCTCTTCAAAGAGAAACATTTCCCTCCTTCATTTCACCATTCCCAAACACGAGTCTCTGCAGAGTTTTACCAGGCTAAGAAAGCTTAAGGAGCTAAGTTTAATGGGGTCAGGGTCAAGGGGGACAAGGCTCAATTATCTCTATCTTTGGCATGGGCATGGAAACACAGTTTCAGGAGTGTTTTGATTTAAACTGGTTCCAAGTCTATATTTATTATGAGATATAATTATGTTAAACACTTATTAAAAACTAAAAATGGATTTGAACCAACCTCCAGCCCTCCCCACCCCGCCCACACTCTTTCCCAGTCCAAATAAACTTGGATATTTGTGTGGTTAGAATTAGAATGCAGACTTGGCTCTGGATCTAAATTTCATAGGTGACCCCTGTTTATACAGTGCTCTGAAACAGCATCCTAGTTCTGAGTCTCCAAGACTCCTGCAGGTTGGATATCAGAATATTTAAAAAAGGCTCTAGAGGAGACCCTGGCAATTATAGACCGATAAGTTTAACATCAGTACCAGGCAAATTAGTAGAAACACTAGTAAAGAATAAAATTGCAAGGCACGTGGAAGAGCATGAATTGTTGGGCAAAAGTCAGCATGGTTTCTGCAGAGGGAAGTCGTGTCTAACTAATCTATTAGAATTCTTTGAAGGGGTTAATAAACATGTGGACAAGGGGCACCCAGTGGACATAATATACCTAGATTTCCAGAAAGCCTTTGACACGGTCCCACACCAAAGGCTTTTATGTAAATTAGGTGGTCATGGGATAGGAGGAAAGATCCTTTCATGGATCGGGAATTGGTTAAAAGACAGAAAACAAAGGGTGGGAATAAATGGTAAATTTTCACAATGGAGGAGGGTAACTAGTGGTGTTCCCCAGGGGTCAGTCCTGGGACCAATCCTGTTCAACTTGTTCATCAATGATCTAGAAAATGAGGTAAGCAGTGAGGTGGCAAAGTTTGCAGATGACACCAAGTTGTTCAGGACAGTCAAAACCAAAACAGATTGTGAAGAACTACAAAAAGATCTCAGCAAACTGAGTGATTGGGCAGCAAAATGGCAAATGAAATTTAATGTGGGTAAGTGTAAGGTAATGCATGTTGGAAAAAATAACCGAAATTACACGTACTACATGATGGGGTCAAATTTAGCTACGACAGATCAGGAAAGGGATCTTGGAGTTATAGTGGATAGTTCTCTGAAGACATCCACGCAGTGTGCAGCGGCAGTTAGTAAGGCAAATAGGATGTTAGGAATTATTAAAAAAGGGATAGATAATAAGACAAAAGATATCATACTTCCCCTATATAAAACTATGGTACGCCCACATCTTGAGTACTGCGTGCAGATGTGGTCTCCTCACCTCAAAAAAGATATATTGGCATTAGAAAAGGTTCAGAAAAGGGCGACTAAGATGATTAGGGGCTTGGAACGGGTCCCATATGGGGAGAGGCTAGAGAGACTGGGACTTTTCAGTTTGGAAAAGAGGCGATTGAGGGGCGATATGATAGAGGTATATAAAATCATGAATGGTGTGGAGAAAGAGAATATAGAAAAATTATTTACCTTTTCCCATAATACAAGAACTAGGGGACACCAAATGAAATTGATGGGTAGTAGGTTCAAAACTAATAAAAGGAAATTTTTCTTCACACAGCGCACAGTCAACCTGTGGAACTCCTTGCCCGAGGAGGCTGTGAAGGCCAGGACTCTATTAGGGTTTAAAAAAGAGCTTGATAAATTTTTGCAGGTTAGGTCCATAAATGGCTATTAGCCAGGGGTAAAGTATGGTGCCCTAGCCTTCAGAACAAGGGCAGGAGATGGATGGCAGGAGATAAATCACTTGATCATTGTCTTCTGTTCTCCTTCTCTGGGGCACCTGGCATTGGCCACTGTCGGCAGATGGGATGCTGGGCTGGATGGACCTTTGGTCTGACCCAGTATGGCCATTCTTATGTTCTTAGAATATAATGGCTCATCTCTATGTCTACATGGCAGACTCATCCAAAACCCTGGGTCCAAATACCCAGAAGCTTGGAGGAAGTCCAACTTTTCATCAGATCTCTCCATCTCTATTTTTGACTCATCTAGCACTAAAGGGTACATGGCACTTTACAAAATACAAAGAATAGCATTGCTGCCCTAACCAGTTCACAGACTAAACTGGATGGGGAAAAAAGCCAACAGTATTTCAAAATGTGAGGCTTAACTGGAGCAGAACAGACAGAGTCATAGCTGATCAATTTAGGGGAGTAAAGTAGACTTTCAAGTTTACTAAGGATGGCTACAGGTTTGTGATAACATTTACTAATCTTAGTAGGATCAGTTTGCGTGCTTCGAGCTAGAATTGCAGGACATTGAAGCAATCCTCAAAAGTCCTTATCTTTTTGTCAAATTTGCACATTTGCATTATGAGCAACTAGAGCAGATTGAAACATGAGGGGTTTTGTAGAAAATTTTCACTGTGTGGTGAAAAAACAAAATCTGAAATCTTTCAGCCAAAACCGGAATTATTTTGGCAAAAATCAAAGTATTTCCACCAAATATTGAAATATTTTGATTCCAAAATGCTGTCCTGGTGCCTCGTGTGAGTTTTAGTTCAGTCGTCTTATGTTCCCTTTCTTCTCTGCAGGATGGGCTCCCCATCTGGATTGCCTCTCTCATGGTGCCTCATGGTTTCCTTTCCTGGGTGTTGTATGGCTGTGGTGCATTATGAAGATGAATTCCAGCTGGGGTATACAGATGCATACTTAGAGGCTACGTCTACACATGCACGCTACATCGAAATAGCTTATTTCGATGTAGCGACATCAAAATAGTCTATTTCGATGAATAACGTCTACACGTCCTCCAGGGCTGGCAACGTCGACGTTCAACTTCGACGTTGGGCAGCACCACATCAAAATAGGCGCTGCGAGGGAACGTCTACATGCCAAAGTAGCACACATCGAAATAAGGGTGCCAGGAACAGCTGCAGACAGGGTCACAGGGCGGACTCAACAGCAAGCTGCTCCCTTAAAGGGCCCCTCCCAGACACACTTGCACTAAACACCACAAGATCCACAGAGCTGACAACTGGTTGCAGACCCTGTGCATGCAGCATGGATTCCCAGCTGCAGCAGCAGCAGCCAGAAGCCCTGGGCTAAGGTCTGCTGCACACGGTGACCATAGAGCCCCGCAGGGGCTGGAGAGAGAGCGTCTCTCAACCCCTCAGCTGATGGCCACCATGGCAGACCCCGCTATTTCGATGTTGCGGGACGCGGATCGTCTACATGTGCCCTACTTCGACGTTCAACTTCGAAGTAGGGCGCTATTCCCATCCCCTCATGGGGTTAGCAACTTCGACGTCTCGCCGCCTAACAATTGATTTCAACTTCGAAATAGCGCCCAACACGTGTAGCCGTGACGGGCGCTATTTCGAAGTTGGCGCCGCTACTTCGAAGTAGCGTGCACATGTAGACGCAGCCAGAGTGTGGCAAATTGAGACAACCACACTGGGACCTGCACTCTGGGGAGTCCTGTAGGCTGGCACAATTAGCATATTTGTCACTTCCACCCAGGCTCTCTCTGTACCTTCTATGGGGTGTCTCTGGGATTACAAGTCAACTGAACTACAAGTTTCGCCAGTTACTGTGGCAGCATATGTGAGTCAAAATTCTGAAGTTTGAGCCAAAATATTTCCATTTTCAGGCATTTTTAGTTGAAATCCCAAATTTCTATTCAAAACAATTTTTACAGGAAATTTTCAGCTAGCCAGAGTAGCAACATCCATAGTCATGACTTTCAAATGGTACAGGCCAAAGAGCTTAGCCCTGTAGGACCACACTGTAAGTAGAGATGATCCTAGCCAAAAGGTTTAGTTCTACTTTTGGATCTTAACTTTCCCAAAGTTAGGCAATGTCCAGATCTAGGATTTTGGTCCAGGCCCTTCTGTAATTAAATTTAAATACTTAGATAAGTTATACAGTACACAACAATTGTTTTTTTCACCTGATTCTCGGTCTTTCTTGGGATTTACTAAGAGTCTCATTCTGCCTTGACATTTCTGTTTTTAACCTACAACAGCAATGGGCAACCTTGGCTAGTGAGTGGGCTGCATGAGTGTCCCTCCTTCATCTCAGTGGGCCACAAGATTGTCATGACTAAGAGGGCCTCCCAGGACAGGGTAGTTTTGCTAACTGCACTTGCATACCTAGAATTTCTGGGTTGTGCCAATTACACTAGAGTAACATTTTGATTGGATGCAGAGGGAACGCACAGATTGGTCAATGTTGTGAGCAATCAGTACGCACCTCACTTCACAAGCCCTTGTTTTATGTGCGTATCACTTTCATAATACTAGTAGGAAAAAAACTATGCAGACAGAAACCCAATGGAATCTGGCAACCCTGTGATGGGCACAGTAAACCAAAAGTCTCACAAGCCACATGTAGAACCCTCATGGGCCGCTTATGACTCTGGGGCCACAGGTTGTCCACTGTTGACCTAAATCCGGAGAGGTGGGCAAATGAAAAATATTTGGCATAAATTAATGTGGTCCTAAGTTCATTGCAATAAAACTGTTATGTGAGGGATACTGTACACACTGTGCTTTATATAAAGTGAGTGTGAAATGCATTTCACCGCTCCCTAACAGAATGTCGCTGTCACAACCATGCTGATAGCTGCCACTTCAACTTGAGTGTGTGGTTGGCATCTGGGAAACAGAGCGGTGGAGTGTGTGACAACTGCAAGCACAACACAGAGGGATATCGATGTCAACGCTGCAAACCAGGATTTTACAGAGATAGGGGAAAACCTGTGTCTTCCCCAGACGTCTGCAAACGTAAGTTCATCGAACGTAATACAAGTACAGGCACATGGGTATGAAGCTGTTTAGGTCTACACATGACAGAGTGAGCTGAACCCTTTAGCCCATTAAAAGTGTCTACAGGTATCTGTGGATATATGTACACTAAATCCATTATCCTTTCCTACAGCCCTGCTTTTCAAGCCCTGGTTTCCTGGTCAACGATGCTTTCTGCCTGACCATATCACCAAACTCTGGTTTCTATGTAGGATCAGGGTCAAGTTATCTCATTTAAAAATATCCTCTGAAGCCATTTCTTTATTAGAGGAAGTTTTGCTCTAGCTGTGTTTGCATTTAAAACGCTTCTAGTGAGGCATACAGACTATTTAGGTTGGTTTATCTGTCCCTCGCTCAATACGGGCCTACGCATGTATGTGCGTATGTAGTGTGAATATTGGCTAAGCCTCTGACCTACCTCCCCTATCTCATAGCATCAATCCCACCAAGTATTCCTTGGGGAGGTTGCTGTTTATAACAACCCCTCATTTCATTCCTACTCCCCCATGCTTCCCCTTCTCTGCTTCTGGAGGGAGCTTGTTTTCTCCCCTATGCAATCATGATTCCACCCTCACCCCTATTCAAGCAGCTGACAACATAGAGAACTGCCTCCTTTGTCACCTGTTTTCATTCCCATCGTCACCCATCGCTTCTGAAATTCTGCCCCTTTGACAACCCGGATCTAGGTTTCTCTCATCACTCAGGTTACACGTGTGCTTTTTGCTGGGACCAGCTGGCCTGCGACAGCGCTTGAAGTTTCTGTGTACAACATGTCCTATGTTTCTGATCCTTTGTATTCACCTTTCATTGGATCTTAGAGCCAGTTCTGCCTCCTTCCAGTTCTTTCTTTTTGATTTCTTAAACTTGCTACAGAGCTCACTCCTCAGGTGAAGAAGCAGCACTTCCCAGCCATTGCTGTGTGCCCAATTATGTCTGATAATGTCCACCTTTCCAAAGATTTTTCTACTAATTTATTTCTGCTCAGAGTGCACTTGTCATATGCAGAAATTTGTAATGAGTGTGCATTTTTGTTCAGATAGACGTCAGGTCTTATGGCATCACCTCTTGTATTTGATAGGAAGGTGACATCATACTAACCAGAACTACATGTAATGCTAGATAATAATTAAAGTCTAGGAACATTAAAGAGTAGCAAAGAATAACAAACATTATTTTAAAATGCAGCCTATCTGGGAAATAAGACCTTGAACTTACCTACAACTTTCATCTGGTCTGACTTTCACTTTTCAGAACATCTTGCCAATACTCCGCAAAACAAATAGGAAAACATTTCAGAAGGAAGCCGTCTAATTAGCACAAGTACACCCCACTCAAACAGAATTAGTCATATGGTGCCAGCATTATAAGTAACAGCATTTTCCCCAGCAAGATGGCTAATGCCAAGAGAAGTCCCCTGCAACTGTTCCCATCAAGTACTACCTATGCATTAAAGATTCCAATTCAGCATAGCACTTATGCATGTATATTACTTTAAAGCACATATGATTGGAGTCAGTGGAACCCGTTTAATGTGACAGAGGTAGCCGTGTTAATCTGTGTTCTAACAAAACAAACCAGCAGTCATGTAGCTCTTTAAAGACTAACAAAATGATTTATTAGGTGATGAACTTTTGCAGGAGAGACCCACTTCCTCAGGTCTGAAGAAGTAGGTCTGTCCCACGAAAGCTCATCACCTAATAAATCATTTTGTTAGTCTTTAAAGTGCTACATGACCGCTGGTTTCTTTCCTCTTAATGCAAGTGCATTTATTCAAGCTTTGCCTCAGCTTTCTCCCAGCTTTAACCTATGCAAGTGCATTTCTGTCAGCCCTCAGCCTGCTGATCATGAACTGAAGAATGACCAACTCTGGGTGAATAGGTTTGTGAAGAACAGGCTATTCCACCTCCAACACTAATTTTGGCTGAGAAAAACCACGCAAATAGTACCAGAGGAACAAACATAAATAAACATTCTTGGAAAATGGTGGAAAAGAGTCTTAATGAATTGGTCATGGCAGAGGGCACAGATGTTGCTGGTGTGAGCAGCATGGGTCTTGGCCTCACCTGGGCAAAGAAGGGAGAAAAGCATCACCGGGGGATTAAAACTCAGTCTGTTTTTCAGTAGGCACTGAGCTGGGAAATGAAAGATCATGAAAATACTGAAAGAGGAGTCATGCTTTAAGAGAGTGCTCTTATAGCCAGAGCATAGGTCTAAGCCAGTGTTTTTCAAACTGTGTTCTGAGGAATGCTGGTGTTCCGTGGGATGTGAACAGATATTCCATGGAAAAAATTTGATGCTAGTGATATTTTTCCTTCTAAAATATTAAACATGAAATTATGTATGTATAAAGCCTACTAAGGTATTTGAATAGTATTTAGACTATAGGTATAGTAATATTTATAATGCATTCTTAATAGTATAGGTGTTATGTGACTCATGCTGAAACAATCAAAGTTGATTCGGATTGTTTCAGCAAGAGTCATGTTCAGAGAACTCATGTGATATGAAGATCCAACTCTCCAGCATCATTCCTAATATTAAGTGGATTTATGATCATAAGATGCAAAAACACTCTTTCCATTAAAAAACCATTAAATGTTACTTATTGTTATTTTTCAGTAGTTTTCTGTAAAAATAACATTTATACAAACACAACATTTAAAAATATTTTTCCATACATAATTTTTTTTGTATTTCTTTTTCATAAAAAAAATTTTTAAGCTTTAAGGAAAGAATGTCCTTTTTTGAACAGCATTGTTCTTTCTATTTTTGTAGAAAAGAATGACACTAACCATCCTTCTTTCTGCTGTTATATTGATGTTTTGCTTTGGGTTTGTACCTGATTTTTAATTTTATATTTATAGGGTTGCTAACCATTGTTCTATCAGAAGGACATTAGTTCATTCAGATGATTTTCTTTTGTTATTTTTTGTTCTTTGTAAAATGAAAGACATCTAAAAAAACTAACACTTTTAAATCAACTTTTGAGCATTATTTGCAGCAATTTTTTGGTATGAAACCCTCCTTTCCCCCACCCCTCCCAACCAGCATGTATGTTTTCCATCAATATATTCCAAGCCCAAAAATATTCCGTGGCCAAATTACTTTGGGAAACGCTGGTCTAAGCTAAGATAGGACAGCTGCCTCCAGCTTCCAAAAAGGTAGCAGGACTCTGCTTGGGCCCAGAAGGAATCTTTAGGCATTAGTCAGAATAATCGGCAGCATTCTTTCTTAATCGCCAGGAGGGGAGGAAAGAGGTTGTATAACAACTGGCTGCACTGATGCTATCCCCCTGCTTTCTCCATTTGAGACTGAAAATACATTTGCTTTAAAAAAAAAAAAACATATAAAAATTATTCTGCCATTCCTTTTTTTTTTTGGAGAGCTGGCTCATCTCTGGGGCCTTTTCACTTCTGACACTCCTAGCAGCTAGGGATGAATGGGAGCCAGGTCACGAACCAAAAAAAAAAAACAACCAACATGAAAAGAGCCAGAGAGCACAGCATACACCTGCTTGTTATTGAGGGTGACAACACAGGATTAAACATTTTGGACATAGGCTTGTATGGGAGCTTTGACTCAGAAGCCTCGTGAAGCCTAATCGTTTCCCAGCCAGTGGTCAGAAAAGCTGCTGTATCCTTGGCTCTTTCCTGTGGCTTATTTGGAGGCTTAAAGGATACTTCTGAACTGACACCATCTTTTGTACTCACCCTTTGCTTATCCACAAAAAAGGCAGCAAGTATGTAGGACCATCAGGCCAATGTCTCCAGAGAAATGGGCTTTTTACTCCAGGAGACGGCTTGGAAATTAAAATGAGTATTTATGTGCCTGCGCACACAGACTGTCAACAAAGCTGTCCCTCCCCTCTATGAACCTTCCTGTTGTGATAGTTAAGATTAATCACATTGTTATCAGAGTTACTGTCTTGGTTGGCCATACAGAGAATAAGCACACCCAGACACAGCCAATAGTGTATCCAGTTTCCTTAATTTCAGGGACATTTGTGAGTGGGTTTGGCCCAATATTTGATCTGCTTTAAAAACTTTTCAAATTTGGTTCAGTATATATTCCAGGCTCCAAAGGCCTGTTTTCTGTGGAAAAGATTGAATCTGCTGTTAGCTGTGTTTTGCGCTGTTTCAGACAATGTGGCTGGGTCAGAACTACTCCTGGGCCCCATGCCTCTGTTGTTCCACATTCCCATGGTATGTGGCCCACTTGTCTTTGCCAGGGTTCAGACTTCAGTCCTTTGGCTCAAAGTGCAGCGGGTAGCAGCCCCCTGGACCAGTCAGGCTGAGTAACCAGTCTCTCACAGCCTCCAGCTGAGCACTGAGGAAATGAGGGTGAGGGAGCCCCAAACACTCCCTGTAGGAGATCCTCACCTCCCCAGCCATCTCTGATGTTGTTGGCAGTCTCCTTTGCTACTTTCTAACTGTTTCCTCACCTGCTCTAGTCTCCTCACTTCTCCACAACCTCCTCTTCCACTCCCTTCTTCCTCCTGACTAGGGGAAGCTTTGTAAGAGGCCCGTGGCAGCTTCAGGTGGGACCGGCTGGCCCAAATTGCATAGCAGCCTCTTCCCCACTGCTCCCACTCTGCCTGTGATGACACCTGATTAGCCAGGGCTGTTTTTGAGTTTTAAAGCTGCCTCTCTCCCCTTGTAAGCTAGTCCTCCGGCCTGACTCTGTCAGAGCAGAAATAAAAGGTTATTTATTGATATGCCTACATTGTAATGAAACCCCACTGCTGGCCTGTGCCAGCTGACTTGGGTTCTTGGGGCTCAGGCTAAGTGGCTGTTTAGCTGTAGTGTTGGTATTTAGGACATATCTTCACTACAGGCTGGATCAACGAACAGTGATTGATCCAAGAGGGGTGGGGAGAGTCAACTGATTGTGTCTAGGAAAGTTGTAATAAATCAACTGCCAAGCACTTTCCCGTTGACTCCGGTACTCCACCAAAAGAAGATGAGTAAGCAGAGTCAACAGGAATGCATCAGCTGTCCACTGAAGACACAGCAGTAAACAGACCTCAGCTTCAGCTATTTTATTCACCTAGTTGAAGTTACGTAACTTAGGTCAATGGCACATGGTAGTGTAGACTAAGCCACAGACTCAGACTGCAGGTCAAACCCTCTCACTCTCCTGTCTCTTAGGGTCCTAGAGCCTTGGCTCTAACCTAAGCATCTTCTACTCTATGGCCCCTTTCATCGTGAGAGACAGTTAGCAGCAGCAGCAGCGAGGATCTATGGGCAGTGTTTGAGTCTGCAGCTTCTCTCATGGCATATCTGTCCAATGTTGGATTTACACGGTCAGTTGCAATAACCACATGTCGGTCTATTTCCGAATTCTTGAGTCTGAGCATTTTTCCTTGTAAGACAAAGTTCTTTTGCATGGCTTGCACATATACTATGAGAGGATGATGTGCTCTGTGGTAGCAACTGTCACCAGGTATTTCAATCTGATGTTGTAGATTCCTGGGATTTTGGATGGATGCTGATTTTTTTTCCTTGACATTTTTGCATGTATTCTTGAATCTTAGCTTTGGTCTTCCTCTTGTTCCCAACCCACCTGACAGTTCACCAAAGAGGATTTCTTTGGGAAGACGTTTGTCACCCATTCATCTCACATGACCAAGCCATTGTAGTCTTCTGCTGTTGGGAATTGCTATGAAGCTGGCTACGCCAGATCTTCACAGGACATCTGCATTTGAAACTTTATTTTGCCAGTTCATATTCATAATTCTGTGGAGGCAGCAAAGATGGAAGCTGTTCATTTTTTTTTCTCCTGGTTCGAGTAGGTGGTCCATGCCTCAGAACCACATGGCAGGATACTCGATACACATAGCTGGTAGCTTAGAATCTTCGTTTTCCCTGTCAGCTTAGGATTGTTCCATGCTCATTTCATGTCTGCCAGAAATAGTAGCTGCCTTCCCAATTCTGATGTTCAGTTCTTCGTCCATGGGTGGGTTTGTAGTGACAGTAGATACAAGGTAACAGAATTGTTGAACCACATCTAATGGGCTGTTATGCAGAATGACATTGGGTCGCTGAAGTATACCTTGAGTCAATACAACAGTTTTCTTCATGCTTATGTCAACAGATCCTAATAGCCCAAGCCCTGTGAGCCCAAGTCAGTTGACATAGGCCAGTCATGGGTTTTTAACTCCAGTGTAGTGATACCTGAGAGTCTCTTTTTTTGTGAATTAACTGCAGCACTATATTCCTGCTATATTTATGTTGGTTGGAACCCCATTGTTGCAATTGATATTATAGTTTACATCTGTATCTAATGAAGATACAGCTGGAGACAGCTGTGCTGAGAGCAAAGATTTAGCTGCTTTATGACTGTATTCATCCCTTGGTTTCCTCTCTACCAGATGCATGCTGGCAAAAATCTTACAATAGCAGCTGCCAGTAAAAATCCAAGTGAACATTCGTGAAACTTCTGCAATTGCCATATCTAAGATGTTTTGCAGTGTAAATATGTTGCTGCTGTAAAGAGAAGAACCCAGATAAACTAGCCAGCTCTGTTTCAGAATTGTCTATCCACTGTCCCTAACATCCTTTGATGAAAAGGAGGGAATCCATCCATCACCATGTTGGTTTGTGTTTCATTACAAACAGAGCTGGATAGACTAAAAAATAGGGGTTGCCAAAAGGAAAAGAGCAAAAATCAGCAGAGAAATACATTTTATCTGCAAACACTGAAAAATACAAAAAAAAAAAAAGTTTGTAAAAACTTGTTTCTTAATCACAAGGTTTTTTCTCAAACCTGTGATGTTATCAGACAGATAAAACCTGGGCATCAACAGCTGCCCTTCAGCATCTGACACTCATTCATATTTTGGGAGTTACCTTAGCTACACAACTGGGAGTTTGGCCATAGTACTCTGGAAGCCAGGCAATGCACACACCCGAGTTGAAATGCTAAATAACACTGACTGAATAAGGCATTTGTGAGACACTTGTTTAACACATCTGAAAGTGTCACGTATTTATTTGTTCATATTTGCTTTATGGCTCATCAAGAGGTGCCAAAGCTTCTCACGGTGAGAGTAATGCCGGCTTTTCATTTTTGAACCATCAATTTTCCTTATTTAAATCCTTGAACTAAATGCATGCATTTTTTTTCTTTACCTCCCTCCTTGGCCTCTGCTAGAAGTCACCACCCACTGTAGCACTTTCCCTTTGGCTGGGATGGTGGAATTCACATGCTCCATGTATCAGACATCCTGTCTTCAGCTAGTATACACTAGTGGAGTGCCATTGGAACTACACTGATTTGCACTAGCTGAGGATCATGTTTCAGGTATAAAAACCTGGAAAGAAAAGAGATGAGACAGAACAATCTGTGAAGACTAGAGATAGATACAAAGTAAAGCTCTCTACCCAACACAGCTGGAGTACAGATAATTGTTGAAAATGCAAGACCTTGATTCGAACATCTTGGGTGTCCAATGTCTCACGGGAAAGCCCTGGTAGGGCAGGTCTCATGCCCAAGATTTTTGCTTCTTCCTTCTGTCAGGTGGATAGAATTGAAATAGTTTGGCACTGCGGGTTCTGATGCCAGCAGAAGTCAAGAGGTGCTATGATGGTCAACAAAGAAAACGAGCTAAAACATGATCTGGACTTGAATTTGGAGCAAAGATTTATCTTGCTTCTCCATTTGTCCAAACCTATTCAAGTCTCAGAAGTCAACAGGCCAGATCCTGTTTTATGATCCAGCCTAAAAGAGGATTGTCTGTCTGCCAGATCATTCTCCTGATGGAGGGTGTCCCAGTTGATGCACAGACAGCATAGTCAACTATGACCTCACCACTGCTAAAAGCTCCTTGCAGAGACTTTTTTAGGTGCATGGCCTGAAAACCACTGAGCTCCAAATTGTTTTAGCTGGCATAGCCATCCACTCTAGTACTCTGAAGTTTGCCAGAACTAGTGTTGAAATGGTACCAGAATTAGGCATCAGAAATCATGTATGCCAGGAGAGGACATGAAATGACATCTGGCTCTTCTGCCCCCCAGGCCAAAAGGCATGTTCATGGATGGGAATGGGAAGACTCATACACTTGGGGCCCCATCAATGGTAGCTCAGTCTGGTAATTTGCAAATTTGCTTGCCAACCCCTCCTTCCTCCTTGCAGATTGAATACACACCCGTAACACAGACTACTACATATTTGCATAACATTATTTTTTTGAGATTGGTAATAAGGGCAAGGATTGGGCCCATAGGGAATGGTTCTAGTATATGCATCAGTCTCAGGAAAACATGTAGCAGTTTGGGTTTTATTTTGAATTTATGGCTGTGCTGAATAAAACACCCCACCAATGCTGAGAAATGACATTTCCATTTTGAATCACAGCGGGTAGAGAGTACAATGTTTCTCAGTGCTTACATAGAATAACTGCCTGTTGGGAACAAAGGGGGGACCCAGGGAGGTTATTAGCCTTGCAGGAGCATCACCTAAATGGCTGACCTTTGGCCTATCATGTCTTCTTAGCTTGCTCCTGTCAACCTATGGGATCGACCAATGCAACCTTCAGCAGAAGCTGGCGGTGCCACCCGAAAACGGGCTTCTGTTACTGCAAGCCAGGCGTGGCTGGCCCAAACTGTGACAGATGCCTCATGGGATACTGGGGCTTTGGAGAAAATGGCTGTCGTCCTTGTGACTGTGCCAGAGACTGCGACCCGCACACTGGAAACTGTTTCAATGGGTAAACAGGGACCCTTTCATGGGGAGATAATCTTTTGGATCACTTTGGGGTCTTTAATATGAAACTCAGATTAACACTTGGAATCCTGCACAGAGGGCTTAAATTCAAGGCAGTCGGGGAGGGGGAGGTATTGGGGTGGAACAAGACACTTCCCTGCATCCACCTTAATTTGAATGGAGTGCAGCACTGTGCCATTCAGATGCCTTGCTTGCATGTGAGTGCGTCTATAATACTCTTTAAAGACATTTCTGAAGCAAAGGTATTTGTAGTTTTAACAGACCCTATTTCTATCTAGGGAACTACTGTTTGCTCTAGAATAAACGAAGCATCTGAAGAGTTTGCTGTGCACCGTGACCTAATGAAACATGCTGGAGCACCTCAATCCAGTTTCTAACATGCATTTGTGCTCATCACATAACATGCACACATGTGACTACTTGGTGGCAGGCTCAGCAGAGAGGCCAAAGCTGAACAGCCCACAGAGACTGAACTACCCTTCCTTTCACAGTGCGGTCCCTTCTGATCGCTGGCTGTGTGCGCATGCTACTGGTGTTCCAGGACTGTCAGCCTGGTACCTTTCACCAGCACAAAATATTGTGTTCCAAATCCTGCAAAAAGTGCTCAGTACCTACAGCTGCCATTTATTTCAGTGGGCTGGATCCTTTAAGTGCCCTTGACTCCCAACAACATCATTGGGTGTTCAGTGACTGGCAAAGCTTTGGCCCAGGAATTTTAAAGAATGTATACATAGCAACTGTTTAAAAAAAAAAAAGTGAAGTATGGCTCAACTCAGTGATGTTGAACCATAATCCAAGGTACTGCAGTCTATTTGTAAGGCAGTGGGATCAGGTTTTGCTCTTCTTTGCATTCAAGACGAGATGTGTGATGACTACATTTTGCTCATCATGATCTTTCAGGCCATGTTCCTTTTTGGTACTGAATGCTGCAGGTATGCAGTAGGGACTTCCTCCTTGCTAAATCCTAACAGAAGATTTTTTCATTATCTCCTTCTCAGTTATGGCATCAAGCCATTTTTCAACATTCCTATGGGTGGGCGAATCCCTGACCTACAAATGCCAGCCAATGAGAGTGAGGAGTGGAAATGGAATGATCATGAGCAGGGATTTTCTGCATTGAGACATCCAGGTATGGCTTAGAGTTATAAAATCCAGCACTCAGTGTTTATTAAATAAACAAATAATTCTTACACTGTGCCAGACATATTCCTGCCTTTTGACCAAATTCTATTTATTATCTTTTTCGTCAAATTTCAAAAATGCAACTACAGGTTGCATCCAGTGTTCTGGGTGTGTAGCCCAGAAGTTAAAGGTCATAACCTGAAGAAAGGACTGCCTATGACATACAGGTGTTCCCACCACCTCAACCATTTGAGAGAAGAGAATAAAAACATAGATCAGATAGACTGTAAGCTTTACAGGAGGGAGAACCCAGCACAAGGCCATATGCAGCACAGCAGCAACTCAGGAAAGGGTGGAGAAAGGAAAGAGGGAGGCTGCTGCTTCCCTTCTAAAACTTCAAGGCATAATCTGACCCACATTGAGCTGTCCAGACCTTTGTATCTTTGCAGAAGTATTCCCTGCACCATTTCCACTCAGATCCCATCAAAAGTGCTCCTGAATATCGCACCTGCTGAAATTCAGTAGCGCTATTTCAGTGTTCCCTCTATTTTTTCCATCAATGAGCAGAATAAATGTTGGTATGTGCACCAAGGCATGCATGGATGCGTACTACCAATAGACACACATGCTGCCCACTGTGGCTACGTCTACACGTGAAGCCTACATCGAAATAGCTTATTTCGATGAGTAACGTCTACACATCCTCCAGGGCTGGCAACGTCGATGTTCAACTTCGACGTTGCGCGGCACCACATCGAAATAGGCGCTGCGAGGGAACGTCTACATGCCAAAGTAGCACACATCGAAATAAGGGTGCCAGGCACAGCTGCAGACAGGGTCACAGGGCGGACTCAACAGCAAGCCGCTCCCTTAAAGGGCCCCTCCCAGACACAGTTGCACTAAACAACACAAAATACACAGAGCTGACAACTGGTTGCAGACCCTGTGCCTGCAGCATGGATCCCCAGCTGCCGCAGCAGCAGCCAGAAGCCCTGGGCTAAGGGCTGCTGCCCACAGTGACCATAGAGCCCCGCAGGGGCTCGAGAGAGAGCGTCTCTCAACCCCTCAGCTGATGGTTGCCATGGTGGACCCTGCTATTTCGAAGTTGCGGGATGCGCAACGACTACACGGTCCCTACTTCGACGCTGAACGTCGAAGTAGGGCGCTATTCCTATCCCCTCATGGGGTTAGCGACTTCGACGTCTCGCCGCCTAACGTCGAAGTTAACTTCGAAATAGCGCCCGGCGCGTGTAGCCGTGACGGGCGCTATTTCGAAGTTAGTGCCGCTACTTCGAAGTAGCGTGCACGTGTAGACACAGCTTGTAGGTGGTTGTGGGTACTCTGCTAATCAGCTGGGTGACACTTGAATCTCTCCCGGCCAGACACCCAAATGCTCAGTTTACAGGGAACAATGGTACTATCATGTTATTCAAATGCGGAGGCAAATGCGAGCATCCCATGAGTGGGTCTGAGACTCTTCTGCAGTCAGCTCTGACTATTTGTCAGGACTCTCCAGGCTGAGTTCCAGGACAGACCTGAACTGGGCTGGACATCGTTGTTTTTACAATGTGTTTTCCAGGACGAGGTGAACTAGACAACTTTACCTTTGTGATCAAGAAATGAAAAAGTCATAATTTAAATAAAATTTCTGTGAAAAAATATGCTTCCTGCTTACATTCATATTGTTCACTGATTTACATAGCTCCCTTTGAAACCCTTCAACTGCTTTGAAGAACTACAAACACTGCACACAGAAGGCTCACTTGACCCATTGCTGAAAAGCAGCTACCTCTGGGATGGAATGTAGGTGTTTTTAAGACCTGCACATGGCTGCATGATACACAACAAGTCAGGGTGGGCAGGAAAGAAGTATATCGTATTTAGATAAAGTAAAAGAGAAATTAGTCCAACAAAATATAGTAGAACTTCCAATGCTTAAAAGTGGTCAACCCCCTCAGTTTTACAAAGCATATGACAGACAGCACCAGTTAGTTCAGCATTGCTCCTAGTCTGACTCAGAAGAATGACACCTATTGAAACCACAACATGTCCTGAAGCAACAGGGATCTTCCCTAGGACTTCCATTTAAGTACAGACAAAGCTGAATATTGCTTATTTTAGGACATCTAACAAGAGCATAATTTATATTCTATTATTCATGCCTGAAACTGATTCTGATATATCCTTTGTTAGCATTAGTTTATTAACTGTGTAATGGACCCCATACAGACTGCTTTTTACTTCAAAATGTGGGCCAGATTTCAGAACCATTGTTGTATTGATTAATGAGAACCAGCTTTGCAAAGAACTGAGCTCACTCTGAAATCTTCTTTAACCATCTATGTTTATTCAGATATTTGGAGCAATTTTTTCACTTAGCTATGCGTATGCCTGTATGAATGACCATCATTTGATTTCTTTTCTCTTTCATGTTCTGGCCCTTCTCCAACCCCTTGTGATCTCTCATTCGTGTGCTAGAAAAGTGCGTGTGCAAAGAGAAAATGCTTGGAAGTATCTCAGATTTCTGCCAAATGAAAAATGCATATGGTAAGTAGTGACGTGCCTTCATGGTATGATAATTCTTAAGGGGCAACTGTGAAATCATAGGCAGGTTTCCTTCCTCCTTTTCTGTCTAGTGATACCTCTGAACACCAGGCCAAGTTGATCCGAGGACAGCGCACTTCCCATGATTTCTTCACTGCTGAGCAAATCAACATGGTCTTCATCAGCTCGTTGCAGTCTTTCACCTATTCACGTTTGTGCTGTAGATCAGCAGTTCTTACCAGGACTGATGCTCAACTAACTGGTGCCATCTGTCTTACCAGGACTCCTTTTTGTCTCTGGTGCTCTTCTGTCTACATTGCACCACTTTCCCATTTAGCAATAGAGGAACGGTGGAATGGGCAGGCTTTCTTGAGATCTGCGTGCTACTCCCACGACCCCAAGGTCGAGAACCTCACTCTAAAGGACTTGCAGTAGAATTGCCACACTTTTGCAGTTTGTACAGAAGGATAAACTTGCTTTCTGAGTGAACACCTTAACTATAGCAAATAAGCAATTATGTTATATCATCACATAGGGACACAACCACCAAAAGTTACCACGTTTTTATTCGACACAATCACATTGTGACCAAACAAAGCCTATTTGTGGGATTACCCTGTTGAAAATGGGATGATCTTGCAAAATCAGGAAGAGTGACAATACTGTCAGGTCACAAATTAAACTACATGTTGAACCTCTCTAGTCTGACACCCTCAGGGTCTGACCCGTGCTGGACAAGAGAATTTGCCAGACCACAGGAGGTCAATATTGTCTAGCACATTACCAACACTTCCACTGCTCACTGGAAGCTTAGAAGACAATTAGGAGTAAATTATTGCTAAATAACAATACAAACACAGACAGCCAGAACTGGTAACTAGAAACAAACTTTATGGGACCACAGAAAACTAGATCACGCCCACGATAAGTGGTTGGCCAACTAACTAAAATCATGCTGTTATGGATGTTGCTGGACGAGAGTGTTTGGGATGAGAGAGGTTCGACCTGTAATTTTTTCCAGCTTATTAATATCATTTTATAATTCTAGTCATGTGGCATTCCTGCACTCCAATAGGATGTTCTCTGCTGGACAGTGTGAATTCCATTGCTCAACAGTGAGCTCCTGTGCTGCAGATGGGTGGAATTTAAAAGGGTCAGGACTGTAGCTAGGTAAATCTAGTGCAAGTCTTCCAGTGCCTGAATGTAAAATCTGCCAAGACCCTCAGTCAATTTGATTAAGATCAGACTATGGGCTACTGGACTTTCTTTGGTTTTATTTTTTATGACATTCCCATTATAATGAGCTCCACTCACCACAGTAATGCCTTCTAGTGGCTATCATGGGAATTAGCTCTCCCAGTTGGTGCACCTTCTTCCAGTGGTACCTCCTCTATTGTCATCTCTACCTGCAGACCTGCATCACTTGAGGAACTGCAGCATCCTCTCTATGACTTGACTCTTCAGCTGAGTCACCATCTGTGTTTCCTGCTTCTATGGTGTATCAGAGCCCAATATTTAGACCACTACTCCAGTGTCTAATGAGAGGAAATCCCACAACTCCAGGTCCCAAGCAAAGTGCCTTCTATTTTGTCCATCCATGTGTGGAATAATTTTTGTTATATACACTGACATGTGTGGAGGTGCACCACCAGTGGAAACATATGCCAGCTGTGGGGGTCTCTGTTAATCAGCTAGGCAGTATATGAATCTCTTCTGGATGGCCACCCAACTGCACAGCTTACAGGGAACAGGTGTGTTGTGAACAAGGCACAAGAAGTTATTCTTCTGCTCTACTCTGCACTGGTTAGGCCTCAATTGAAGTATTGTTTCCAGTTCTGGGTGCCACATTTCAAGAAAGATGTGGAGAAATTGCAAAGGGTTCAGAAAAGAGCAACAAGAATGATCAAAGGTCTAGAGAACATGACCTATGAAGAAAGGCTGAAAGAACTGGGCTTGTTTAGTTTAGAAAAAAGAAGATTAAGGGGGGACATGATAGTGGTTTTTGAGTATCTAAAAGGGTGTCATAAGGAGGAGGGAGAAAACTTGTTCTTCACGGCCTTTGAGGATAGAACAAGAAGCAATGGGCTTAAACTGCAGCAAGAGAGGTTTACGTTGGACATTAAGGAAAAAGTTCCTAACTGTCAGGGTAGTCAAACATGGGATAAAATTGCCTAGGGAGGTTGTGGAATCTCCATCTCTGGCGATATTTAAGAACAGGTTAGATAGATGTCTATCCAGGATGGTCTAGACAGTACTCGGTCCTGCCATGAGGGCAGGGGGCTGGACTTGATGACCTCTCAAGGTCCCTTCCAGTCCTAGTATTCTATGATTCTAACACTAGCCTAACTCAGGGACCATGTAAATAACAACCCCCTGCTGCCCCTCTTATCTTCTCTCAGTGCTGCTACGTTTCCCTGGGCCACCTCTACATTATCCCAACACTCAGGGGAGCCAATACAATTGCTTCACCCAGGAGAAAGGTGGAGGGGGCGCTGCTCCGTGCTCCCAGAAGGGTCAGAGCCTTGGGTGGAACGGCTGGGAGCTAGCCTCCTCCACCTAGCCCTTCAGTGCCACCCGGGGTGTGCCATTCAGGGCTCTAGTAGTGATTTAGATGGCCTGAGGCACTAGCTGCTGGGTGCCCCAGGCTCATTTGAATCACCAGCCCCTGCAGCAGCTGTCCCCTTTACCCCTTCCTGTCAGCAGGCCTGCCAACACCTTCTCCAGTTTCCAGCCAATAGGAGCTGCCTATTTGCAGGACAGGCAGCATGGGAAATAATCGCCCCCACCCTCACCCTCACTCACAGCGTTCAGTTCAGAGCCGCAGAGATGGCCCTGGCTGCTGCGCTGAACACATGCAGGGGCAGGGAAGGCAGGGACCCTGGCTCAGGAACCTGCTGGGCTGCTGGCCAGGAGCTACCCAGGTAAACACCCCCTGGCCAGATCTTGCCTCTGCACCCCAGACTCTCCCTCCCTCTCCCACCCTCTGTTCTCCTTTCTGCACCCCTACTCCATGGAATCCAAACCTTCCTCACCCCTGCTCTTACACCCCTCCTCCACCTTTTCTCCAGGTCACAACCCCCTTCCAGACTTTGCACCCCAATCTCCTATCCCCAGTCACAACCCAAATCCCTGCACTCCCTCCTGCACTTCTGCCCCTCTCGCAACCTCCTCCCAGACCCTGCATGTCCCCCTGCACCTCTCCCCAAGGGCATGATCCTCTCCTCACCCACACCCCCTTCTACAGCCTGCATCTTCTCCTGCACTCCCATGCGCTACCCCAGGTTACAACCCCCTCCTTCACCCAAACTCCTTCCCAGATTGAGTTCTCTTCCGCATCCACCCTCCATCTCAGGGCCCACACTTCCTCCATTAACATTACAAAGCAGTGTGGCCCATGGCCACTAACCAATTCTTGGAGTGGCCCCTCTCAAAAATTATTGCCCACCCCTGCCTAAGGGTATTTAGTCCCATCAACCAGCCAAGCATCCCCTCTTGCTCCCCCAGTCCCTGTCAGCAGTTGCTCTATCCAAGGTGATAGTTTCCTCAGCCTGTTAGGAGCACAGTCCTCACTCCAGCTATGTCTACGCTGACCCTTCTTTTCAGAGGAGGCATGCAAATGCCGCCAATCGAAAATACAAGTGAAGCACAGATTTAAATATCTGGCACCTCATTTGCATACTCCTGTGGCAGCTCTGAAAAAAATTAGGAGGAAGGGCACTTTCAAAAGTGAGGTTTCTGTTCAAATGAACCCCATCTTCACAGCTTTTTCAGAAGCGAGAGCCCGTGGGAGTATGCAAATGAGGTGCAAGATATTCAAATCAGTGTCTCATTTGCATTTTCAATCAGCCACATTTGCATGCCCCTTCTGAAAGGGAGGGACAGTGTAGCCGTAGCTTCCCTATGCTCCCAACAGCTATTAATCTATTCCACCTTGCAGCTTCTCTTATGTGGGACAGAATTGGTTGGTCCCAGCACATCTTCTCTGATTGGCTGTGCCCCCCACAGCTACTCCAGGCTGCTTGGTGGTCACCTCTCCACTGCTCCAATCTGGACCATGGTATGACCATGAAGCTTCCGTGAACCCCTCCAATCCTTTGTGGGGTGGCACAGCCCATCACAATATACATGGCCTAGTGGCTTCCTATGACTTTCAAGGGTTAGCAACCCCCTGCAGATGAGTTGATATATAATATTGGGAGGGTTTAGTGAACTGTTTAAAGCGGTTAAAAACAGAATTCCTTCCCCAGATTCATTTAAATGAGAGCAATGAATGAAGTGGAACTTGCCTACGTCCATGTCCGAGTGCCAGTGTCCTGGTCTAATGCTTTGTCTTATCCAACAGGCACTAACGTTCTACTCTAGCAATATAAGGAAATGCCACCACTTACTTGGAAAGTAATTACTGGTTTGTGGTCCATGTGTTTGTTTTCTGGCAGTGATAAAAGCCAGAATCCTATCGGCTCACGACAAGGGAACCCATGCGGAAGTGGTCGTGAAAGTAAAGAAGGTCCTGAAGTCGGGCAAAGTGAAAATCTCACGGAGCAACAGAAGTATCTATCCGGAGTCCTGGACCAACAGGGGATGTACTTGCCCTATTCTCAATCCTGGTCAGTATTAGATGCTTACATCCAGGCCTGCCGATGGGGTTGGAGGACAATAAGGGGGGCAACTGCCTTTGGGCCTGGTGATTCAAAAGGGCCAGTGGCTCTCAGCTTATGCTGCCAGAGTGGGCAGAGCCACACGCTCTTAAAATCACCACTGGGGCACCGGGTGGCATGCTGTGGGCAGCTCTCAAGGCTGGGTGAGGTGTGGGGAGGAAGGGGGAGCTAGTGCAGCATGCTCTGGGTGGCGCTGAGAGCTAACTGCCTCAGCCCTGCCCCTTCTAGGGGTGCTGAACTGGGTCCTCACCCACATCTTGCCCAGGAGCCTGGTGAGTCTGTTAGCCCAGTGCTATGTCATGACTTCTGTGGGGAAAAAGGTTCCATGGTGTGTTCAGGTATTAATGCATCCAGTTCTTATCTCATTGGCACTAGTATAAACCAGGAATCACCCCCTGAAGCTAGTGGAATACGCCACTGAGGAAAACAAGCTGGTCCACTTAACATGAAGTGAAAGAATGGGTTAGCAGAGTAAAACTGATGTTCTTAGAGTATTAGAGAGAGAATCACTGTTAAGAAATCCTTTATTCAGAGCTATTCCTTCCTGTGGCAAGTGGTACAGGGAAGTGAGTAAACAGAACCATTCTCCCTTCACTGCCCAAGCCTCTGCACAGGGACGAGACACAACCTGTCTCCTAGAGCTGGGAAGTGCACGGATGGCAGGCAGTTAGCCCTGCCAGCAGCTCTAGCAGGTTCAAAGTGGTTCAGTGACCCCTTTCTGAGTGTGTTGACAGCCTGAGGAAACTAGCCGTGAGGTGTGAACTGCTCCATGCACTGCTGCAGAACTTAAACTTCACAATTTGCAGCATGTGGGAAACTCACAATATGGCTGTAGCATAAAATAAATGAATGTAATGCCATAATAAAAGAGATGAGGGCTTCTGTGCTGACTGGATTATTCAGCTTTAGATTTAAATCAATAAAACACTCCCTTTTACATATTTCCCTGTAGCCAACATAGAGGCTGTGGCCACACTAGCTCCTCCTTTCAGAGGGGCTATCGTAATGTGGCACTCCAGGGTATGCTAATAAGGCATTGCCATGAATATGCAGTGCCTCATAAGCATAAAGGTGGCCACGCACGCTTCGAAACTGTCGCTGCCCATGTAGCCGGCGGGCCTTTTCATACGACCTCCTGATTTCGCAAGCCCCTTCTTCCCATCTGGTTCTGGGAATAAGGGGCTTTTGAAATCAGGGGTCCATTTTGAAAGGCCCCCCCAGCTACACGGGTGCCATGCATTTAGAAACTGTTAGTTTTGAAGTGCATGCAGCCGCCTTTATGCAAGTGAAGTGCTGCATATTCATGGTAGCCCCCCATTAGCGTATCCCGAAGGGTCACATTACTATAGCCCCTCCGAAAGGGGCTATTGTGGCCACAGCCAGAGGGTCAAAGCATCTAGGGCAGAACTGTATGGTGTACATATAGGGTGACCACATTACCCTGTGGCAAATACAGGACACTGGCCTCCAGGGATGGGCTCCTGCTGTTCCATGTCAGGGCTCCTCAGCAACTGGGTCAGGACAACTGCCCCAAAGTGGGGCACCAGGGATGAGAACTCTGCAGCCTTCTGATGAGGGAGAGTGGAGGATGGGGGCTCCACAACCTCCCAGCAGCAGGGTCCAGAGAATGAGGTAGCCGCCCCATAGCAGAGCTCACCAGCACTGAGGGCTGCCTTTGTGGGATGCCAGGAATGGGGCAGCCACCCAGCAGACGAGCTCCCTGGCAGTGGGGGCTGCCACCTCAAGACACCAGGTGCCAGGGAACAGGAGCCGCACAAAATGAGACAATTAGCTCATTTTCTTAAAAAAGCCAGGATGCCTGTGAGACAGCTTAAATAAGGGACTACCCTGGGAAAAACGAGATGGAGGTTCCCCCTGTGTACATGCCTTGCACATACGGTATGTGCAGAGAAAATGAAATACAATCTCGCTGTTAACTATAATTCAACCCAAGAACGTAAATAAATCCTGATCTGACATTTCAGTTAATTACTACATTCAACTTAAGCTTGTGAATGTTCAGGTTTGAGAATGGGAGAAAGGTGTTGTCTAGTGACACAGACTTTGGTCCAGGAACAACCTGAACCCCATCTCACAATGACTCCCTCTGTGGGCATGAGAAACCTGCTGCCACAATTTCTGCCTGTGCCAAGAGGAGCTAATGTTTATCAGAACTTATCTACTTGGGTGGGGACTTTGAGGATTAGTTAGGGCACAGTTGCAAGCCTTTTTGTGCACTTGTACCATGGCAGGGCTCCTCTGAATTAGCGCCACTGCTAGCAGCTATTCTGCTCCCACTCAGGGGCTACGTCTACGCTAGCCCCTACCTTTCAGAAGGGGCATAGTAATGAGCGAGTTGGGAAGATGCTAATGAGGTGCTGCCATGAACATGCAGGACCTCATTAACATAAGGGTGGCCGCATGCGATTTGAAAGCGCTGCTTTCGAATCATGCACTGCCAATGTAGACGGGGGCCTTTCGAAAGGACCCCCCTGGACTTCAAAAGCCCCTTTTCCTAAAACCAAATAGGAAGAGGGGGCTTTTGAAGTCTGGGGGGTCCTTTTGAAAGGCCTCCGTCTCCACAGCGCTTTCAAATCACATGCAGCCACTATTATGCTAATAAGGCACTGCATATGCATGGCAGTGCCTCATTAGCAGCTTCCCAACTCGCTCCTTACCATGCCCTTCCGAAAGGAAGGGGCTAGTGTAGGTGTAGCCAGGTAGGCTGAGAGGGAATAGAGATGCTCCTAGAACTGCTGAGTGCCACCAGGGGCCTAAGGCAACGTGGGAGGGGCGCTGGGGTGGGGCCTAGGGCATTTGGCCTTCAGCAACATTGAGACTATGGTGCTGGCCTGCCCCATACTCCCTCCCAGCTGCATGCAGCCAGAGCTGCGCTGCTGCAGCAATTCAAAGGGGCCCAGGGCTCCAGCCACTGGTACTATGGCAGCAGTGGGTGCTGGAGCTCTGGGCCTCCTTGCAAGGCCAAGCCCATGGCCAACTCCCCCTTTTGCCCTTCCCTCCCCTGTCTGTGGACCTGGCTGCTCCTCACCCCTGAATACCAAACCCAAGCTGGCCTAGACAGGGAACAACCCATGCCAGCACAAGGGCTGGTACATATTACTTTCCTGCCGGACAAGGGAGAACTAGGAACCAAATACTGATGTCAGAGGCACATGTTGGTTCCTAGCCAACTCCTAGAGCAGCACAGTGCAGCTTAGTCTTTCTAGTGAAACGGAAAAGCACATAGCAGCTGATTTTTACTTTTCCCTGCTGGGTGTCCCATCTCTACTCTACCCAAAGGCCCCACTCTGCCCATCCTCTGAGGCCCTGTCCTTGTTCTGCCTCTTTCCACCCACCCACCACACTCCAACAGCGCAGTGCCCTGCTGACTTCCTGCTCTCTGCCTCCTGCAAGTGCTCCCTGACAAGCTGCAGATTGGCAGCAGTCCAGAATAGCTGATCAGCAATGCCCCCAGTCAGCTGTGACTGGTGGGTGTCTAGTGCCCATTGTTTTTTCCAGGCATGCTTCAGCTCCTGAGCACCAGTGGAGGCAGCTCCTATGTCAGATAGGTGCTAAGCAATATTAGTAGTAGCTGAATGGCTGGTTTTCAGTGGAGCCCTGATTATGGGCTTCTTTCCCCATGAAGCAATGTAGTGAACTGGAGACAAACATTTGTATTGCACCTGTTGAAGCCCATGTGGATAATTATGGGGGGATGAGCCAGGGAGCCAATACAAGTGCCTCTCACTGTGCTAATCTGAGCCTGGAGATATCTTTTGAACCCTGCATTTTTTTTTCCCCTCCACCAGAGCAGGAAGAGCTTGATCCCAAGTGGTGATGAGTATCCACAATTCCCATTCACTTCAATAGAAACTGCAGATGCTCAGCACCTCTGGGGTCAGGCCTTGAATGAGATGGGTAACTTGGTTTTCTTTAGGATGAACTAAGCAATGTCTCCAAGGATCACATTTCACTACTGTGCCCTACACCATGGAAAATGTGGACTTAGCCATATTCTGAAACAGCAACTTGTGAGATAAGTTACCCTCTGCTTTTTCCTCTGAATAGATTCAACACACTTCCACCTTGAGTGAACGATTCCTTGTATTTGCTCTGAAATCTAAGGCTTGCCCTGACCTCTCAGGCAATTTCTCATCTGAAATCATCCACATACAAAACACGAGTGTTCTGGGATTGGCAGAGTCCAATCAAATCCAGTATGAGTTCTTCCAGTAACTGCAAAATGAACTGCACCCTCCCACAATGATTTGGGTCTTGCCGCATCTCTACCATGAGGTGAAGAATTGGGTTTGAATTAGCAAGGATACCGTACTTGGTCTCAGAGTGGCAATGTAACGCCAACTGGGGCAAATATGTTTTACTTACTGTAGGTGTTGTGTTACACTTCCTGTGAATCATTAAACAGCTGTTGTGCTCCCTGCCCACCAGTGGGAGCTGTCAGTTGGAGTCGGTGAAGTATGTGTTTAATATAGCGTTAGACTGTGTCTCACCCTTCACAGAAGCTCAAGGAAGTGAGAGAGCACAAGGAGGCCTGCACCCTCGTCTCTTTGTTGAGTATAGAGCCTATGACACATATTTGTGTAGTTCTGATGCAAGCCAGTAAAAGACAGTGGTGTACCTGCACACTAGCCCATTCTTCACACTATAATAGGTTTGGAAACTGGATTCCCCTCACAAAAATTATGCATAAGAGTCACAAGTGGTGTAACTCAGCATCACCCTATTCACTTCAGGTTTCTTTGCCAATATAAACCCACTGAGAATGTCACAGTCCATGCTCACTCACATCAAAATCCCTGCTTTGTTCTGTTCATGATTTTTACATACCCCTTTTCCTTCCCTTTATGCACATTTGTCCAAGGTGGGGCAGGAGGAGTGGGGGGTAAGTAGCAGCCACTCATGCCAATCCAAACCGCCTCTGTGGAGCCAGGCTTTCTGCTGCACAGGGTGACCTGGCTTTCTGCCCAACAGTCTCTGCAGCCTTGTATTGTATGTTCTTCCCTTGCTGATGACAGCAAGTCCATATTTAATCTCACGGCCTTTAGAGTTTAATCGTAAAACTTTACATATGGAGCTATGGACTGGATTTGCTGTGTGGATGCCAATGAAAGACCCTCCTGCTTTCCCCATTTGTAACTCCCAGCCACAACAAACTATTGAGCTGCCCTTGCTTTGCGCATGAACGAGCATTTTAAATAAAGAGAGAAATAAACCTCGAGCTTTTTAGAGGCTGAAGAAATATAATTTGGGTGGGGTAAATACTGACCTCTCCCTGCTGCCAGGGCTGGGGAGTTCTCTGCCCACAGGGGAATCAACTATGCCAGGCATTCAGAGCAGGATTAGGAGGGAAGGTGAGGAGTGAGATGAGGAGACTCCCATGCACAGGTGCTGGAATGAGGCATGCTGGGACAACTGCTGCAGCCTCTGGCCAGAAGTGGTTTCGTGATAGGCAGAGTGTGCAGGTTGGTTCAATGACTCTCAGCACCTCACTGTAAAAGTTATTCCAGAACCATAACTGCCATCATTGTCAGTCACAGTCCTCAGTGTGCAGCAGGGATGCACCAGCAGCTTGTAGTACAACCGCAGGGCTGCTAAGTAGGGTACGTAGAAGATGCATAATCCCTCAGAATCCCCTTTCACCACTTCACACACTCATTGGTGTCAGTCGGCCCTGTGTTTTTAATAAACTTTATAATGTAATGGGGTTTGTCAGCTTGAGTTATAAATCATTAGCACTATCTGCTTCTTGCTAATGAATTGATCGCCAGTGGGATGTCTCACCTCTGTGGTTATGCCATTAATCCTACAGGGATGTGGTGGTTACATTTCCAATTCCTGCAGTTGCCTGAGCTGCTGTTAAAGAGCTGTTTACATGAGGAGAATGTACATTGTTGCGCCACTCAAATAGAGTTGGCAGCTGTGTCAAACAGACATTTCAGCTCAGCTGCGCAGAGCACACAGATTAATCTGGATTTCTCGCCAGCCCATCAGAATGCTGCCTCAGCTCAAGCACTTTAATAATTGTGTTTATTTTGTTTCTCACCAGAAAACCCTGACTAACAATGTTATTCTGTTGCTGCAGGTTTCAATTATGAGAGGGAAGGGAAGGCAAGATCTGTACCCCTTTTGCCCCGGCCTATCATCCAGAAGTTTTGTTCCACACTTTGAACCAAAGAACAAAACTTTGGACATTGGCAGCTTTTCAGTGTTGGTCCCTTTAATCTCCCCGCAACATGGACATGCAAGTTTCATTTCAAATTAAAAAATCAAGCGATCACATGCCAGACACTGGCACAACCACACTTACAACAGCCATATGCAATAACTAACAAACCACGAAAGAGAAACACACACAGCAGAGATACACAATAGGCATACCCAGCAGGCACATGGATAGGAACACACACAGCAATTTACATTGCCATATTTTTAGCCATCCAAAACCTAGCCCTCCTTTTCAGTTTGGGAAAGGTTTCTTTGTTGTATTTCAATGATTAGGGAATTTGCACCTTCCACTTGTGTTTTGTTCTATTAAACAAATAAAATGAAAAAGGACTTCAGAGGGACACAGCTCCTCCATAACCTGCCCCACAGGGCTAAGGTGTTACAAAGCTCTCTGACCAATAAGGGAATTTTACATATTATATCTGATGCAATATTCAAAAAATACCTCTGTGTTTAATGCAAAACCTCCTGATTTTCAAGTGATCCTACACACATTGTCATTTGCAACTGCTAATGCAAAGCAGATCTAAAGCTGGGTCTATCCTAGGAGGTAAAAATCAATCTGAGATACACAAACCCAGCTACGAGAATTGCACAGCTGGAGGCAACACATCTAAAAATCAATATTTGCTGCCATCCACGCACTAGGAGGTTGACAGGAGAAACTCTCTCATCAACTTCCCTTACTCCTCGCAACTGCCAGAAGTACTGGGGTTGATAGTGACACCATGATTTAGCACATCCCCACCTAGGAGCACTAAATCAAACCCTGGAAGAGCAGCCATCAGTGCATCAATCTTCCTCTAAGTGTAGATGTACCCAGGAATGGGTTAGAATTCTCACACACAAAACCAGTTCCCACACCTAGCAGCACCTGATTCTGCTGTCGCTTATATCTGTGCCAACAGGTTTCAGTGGAACTACTCCTTATGAAGTTAAATTGATGTAAACAAAACAAAATCCCAAACATGAGAACAAAAACACAGTGCCAAGGAGCACACAGTCAAGACCAACACTTGATAATGTACGTGCTATATTTTGCAAATGTTAAACCCCTGTGGACAAACAAGGCTTGTGTGTGAAGCTTCTAATACATGCACATGTACACATTAGAATTAATTGGCTGTGTACAGCAATATGAGTGCACAGAAGGTGTATGCACATAGAACTGAATGTGTACAACCTGGAACGTTAATTTTAAAAACTGACGCTAGCTAAGATGCAAGATCCTGACTCTCCAGCAAGTGGAGATAGTATGTAATCCTCTGTTTTATTTAAGGATTTTTTTTTTTTTTGATCAGGAACAGACTACCTGATAGCAGGCCAGGAGGACTCAAGGACCAGCAAACTCCTTGTGAATATGAACAGTCTGGTGAAACCCTGGAAGGCACATTTGGGAAAACAAGTAGCAGACATTCTTCGAACTGGGTGCAAATAACTACTTCTTCAGAAGTTAAAATCATGAACTTTATTTTTTAATAACACTGTGGTGAAAGGTATAGCTAGTTCATACATTACCCTGCAGCATGTTCCTAGCTAAGGGGACAAAAGTGGACTTAACCTCCTTTCCCTCATTATGTGTTTAAAGCAGGAATCCTTGGACTTTTCTTTAACCAACACATCACATGTAGATTACAAACCACAGTTCTTAGCCTGAAGCCATTTTCACAGCTCTCAGAGATTCACTCTTATGGGAGAAACAGATGCTGTGGGTTATGTGTTTTCCACCCCTTCAGGAATGAATGTGGTATGGATACCTATAAGATGCTTGCATCGTGTATTCATTACTTGGGTGTCACTTTCTTTCAGTCACCCTTAATGGGCAAAAAAGATCAGCTTTAAACTTTGCAAAATATTAAACAGTCAGCATGTCAAATGAGCCTTGGTTTGTTTGAAAAGAGCTCCATTATTGTCATTTACCAAGCAAACTGCAGCTAGATTAATATAAGACCCATTGCTTTCCAGAGTAAAAATAGCACATGGCTGCATAGAGCTTAGCGCTGGAACTTCATCTGGTGAGGGTCTCTCTAGAGGGGAGTTATCTAAAGTCCATGCCTAATGTGAAAGCACTGTTCCAGCCAGGACAGAACTCAAAGGTTTGTAACAGGGGTCACTCATCTCTAGGGTGTCTTTTCCTGTCTGCTCAGCTAATTAGCTCCAGTCAGCTTGGATACTCCTTGTGCTGTTTGCTCATATCACAGCTCCTTTCACTCTCTAGGACTCAGCAAGCTCCCTCACCTTGGTCACAATAATGTTTGCCCCCTTTACAGAATACTAAAGCCTCTTCAGGCCAAGTTGTGTCATTACCTCCCAAAGCCATCCTCTAACTCAACACTATACCACTTTCCTCAGTGGCAGAGAGGAAATCCAGGCCTGCCAGTGACTTCAAGTTCTAGCACAAGGGCTCTAATCAGCAGCTATAGTCCACTTACCCCAAACCTCATTGCTGTTTCTCAGCTTGTCTTCCTAGTTTTCTCCCTTAATCCTGCTCCCCACTCTAGGTTCCCAGGGCTATTCCCACCACTATTTCACCCCTTTCAGGTGATTCCCAATTCATTGTCCCAACTCCCTTTCCTCCTTCCAAGAAATAACTATAGCCTACAACCCTCATGGGTCTCAGCTTGGTGGTTTTGTATCAGACCAGCCTACTTCAACTCAGCTGAAATTCATCTTCTATTAGGACTTGTCTGGCCAGACTAATGTTCCCTCAGGTGCAGTCTGTTAGGTTAGTTAGCATCTTTCCAGCTACCTCAAGCCCAGGTGAGGTGGGGTGTGAATACTCCATTAGAAGCTTATGCACGGAGCTTTGCAATGCAGCCTAATGCCAGTTCTCATCTGGGTGATTCCTGAGCATATTCATCCATTCATGCCAGTCTGCAGTAGCTTTGTGGTATATGCAAATACCCACTGGAAACCAGCGTGGAGCCAACACGTTTAGTTCACAAATAGTCAAGCTACCATATTGCTGAATCTATTGCAGCCATTTCTTGTAAACAGTGACCTCTCCTTCTCTCTGGATTATCATGAAAAACGTTCATTAATGTCACTCCCAAGTGTTTCTAGTTATCAATTCAAGGTGAAAGATTTGGAACAAGGGTACTTTTATAATCTCCACCAGTTCCCTTAGGGTCCATTGTAATGAAAACAACCAAGCTCACAAGTTTTTTGCATTGCTTTGCACACTTTCTCCATTGTGTAAACATTATATTGACTTCCCTATGTTTCCAGGAGTGGATGAGGCCACATATAATCATGTGTGAAGAGGGGAGAACAAGTGAGGACAAATTTGAAAAAAAACCTAGAAACATATGGATCACTTTTTCCCTCCCCACTCTATTATTTTTAAAGTTCTTTTCCCCCCTCCTATTTGCCAGTGGCTGTAAAGTTAAGCCTACTTCCTGGTCTAAAATCTCCATTACTCAGAAGTACTATATATTGCATTTTGGCTGTCACGCTAACTGCTGCCTGATGGTTTCTGCTTTACAGTCATCCAGGATGAGCATATTTCCCACCCGTGTGTGAGACAAGTGAGCCTAGAGGTTGAAGGTATGGAAAGGAAGCCATTATGGCCAGGCTAAGAGCAAATTAACTTTATTACTACCAGCTGTACATGAGATCGCTGATGAACTAGGCCCAAGAAAAAAGTCAAAGACTGGAGACAAAACCAGTGTTCCCCCTAATATTTCTCCATCCTGTGTAGAATAAGTTTTGTTATGTGCAGATGTGCACCACCAGCAGACACACACGCATTCAGCACTCTGCTGCTCAGCTGGGCAGCATTTGAATCTCTCCTGAGTAGCTGCCCAAGCACTCAGGGTACACTGGACAAAACTGCCAGTTTTACAGAACTGTAGTGTCCAGCCATATGATAGTGCTAGCAGGCACTGCAGTGCTGTAATGAATGTAGCTTACTTGAAAATGAACATCCAAAGTACAAATAAACGCCACAGATTTGAGTGAGAACATTGTTCCCTATTTGCAATGGAATTAAGACTGTAACAAGGGATTGTTATCTTGCCTATGGGGAAAAAAATAACCTTTTCCACTTACTGTGATGGCTCAGAGAAAATTATTATGAGACAAACTGACACTATCAATATTTCCCTGAAGCAACTGCTATCATGTCCTGTGAGCAGAATGAACACCCTCCAGAACTAACAAGAAGAGCTGCCAAAGAAGCTTCACCTACTGAAACGGGAGAAGAAGTTTGCTAGCCTTCTCCATGGGTTGCTGACTACAGCTCTCTAGTACCAGCTAACATAGGCCCAGTACAATACTGAAAATGTTCACATGAAGAATTCAGCCCATACTGTAGCAGACATGTTGTCTATCACCAGGTATTATTGGATCCCAAAAAGTAGTAAAGACAAGGTAGCTGTGTTACACTTGGCTGCATCCCAAACAGCAGCCTCAAACACCAAGAAACCAAAGCAAGACACAAAGGTAAGCAGTCAATTAAAATCTGTAATAGTACTGAACCAGTTAAGTCAGCAACAGCCTGAATAAAACACACCAACAGCCCAAATGGGTGATATGTAGCAGCAGGGTCAGTGTAACTGCGCATACCCAACAGTATGTGTACACACGCACACAAACTCACACCCAAAAAGAACAGGAATCGGAAGTGTTTGTTCAGGGAGCAAGAACCAGGAAACCAACAGAAGCATGGAGCGGGAAGAACAAAGTGGGGAGGCAACACAGATCAATCAGCAGCATCAGTACTGAAAATGGTCCTACAAACAATCCAACCCATATCATATAGACAGGTTGTCCTATCACTAACTGTGATCACATGCAAAGTAGCAAAGGCAGCTGGTAGGCAATCACGGTGGGGCAGCAAAGCAAACAGACAATGACTGAATACAGCACCATTAGGACAGCTGCTCTGACCTGAAAATATCTGTGAGAGCAGTGCAGCTTGCATATCAAATAGAATATGGCTGCCTTGGCCTACTCTTTGTAGTATCAAATAGTTCAGGAGGTAGGTCTTTGAGTGTGCTGAAGTCCAAGTGTAACCTAGAAACTTTGCATACTATCATGCTTATACATCTTGTGTTCTTATGTGCTGGTACACCAAGCAGGTAGGAGGAAGGAGGCAAAAGGAAGGCAAATAGACCTTTTTATAATATTGTATTGTTTTTGTAAGAGTAGCTCATTCTTGTAACTGCTATGCAGAGCAAGGTTTCCCTGTAGTGTTCTCCATCTGTGTATCTCAGATTGGTTCAGTGCTGCTCGATGTAAGCTGTCCTTGAATATATACAATTCACAGTGTTCTCTCCAGTGTTCCTCAGGCCTGGAAAAATGATCGTGGGTTTTTTTTGTTTTTTTTTGTACCTCAACTTTGATTAAAAATATTGATAGATATGTACATTGAGCTTAGGTTTGTTCGGGTTTTATGTTTTAAATTATGAGGTTCTCAAGCCTTGCTTACACTAGTCCTGTTGAAGTTAATAAACTTGAAATATTCCAGACACCAAACTCTTGATTCGATAGTCTTGCACAAAATAGAGGAAATAAGGGAAAAAGTTTAGTGAAGGAAGTTGTCCTAAACATTGTTTTCCTATCAAGCTAATTCTATCAAAAATGAATATGTAGCAAATAGAAGCTATGTATGTGTAATATATACATAAAAGGTGTGCTATAATAGATGCTGACGACTTATACAAATAGCATATTAATTCAGAATTTCAGGCCTTGTCCTTTAAAAATCTTACGTATGTATTTAACTTTGCTAATTTTAATAGCACTTACAAGCATAACATTACGGATGTATAAACAGTTGCAAGTTTGGGACCTTAAAGCTCAACTCTACAATTCAAAATCATTCCTTTTGAAGCTTAATTATTGACCACATCAGACTCAACAAAATGCCAGTTCGAGCTGGATGGAGAAGACTTGACTGACTGCCCAAAACTCATGTAGGTTTAAAACTACTGGTTTTTTTTGTTCTTAATTAGTTTTGCTTTTAATAAACAAAAATCAATACATCACAGAGATTTGCTGTTGTACCTTTGGCATTGATTTCGTGCTAGCTCTTGGGGATGTTGGATGAGTTCATAGGATCTTTGCAGGGTTTCCTGCTGAGATGTTCACATCTTCATTCTCAGTGGTCCTTACTCTGCAGGCAGACGATTAACACAATAAACAGCACTGAAGCTTCAATCCATGTCTTGACATGATATATGTCAATAAATAGAGTGATTGTATTTCCCTGTGCTGAATATGGGACACCTGGTAAAATTACTTGTGTTCAAGCAAGTTCAGTGACAGCCAGAACTATGCAGTAAAAACCTTCAAATTAACATCAAGTTGACTGAGTCCCTGTTAAAAAGAAATAGTCTACCTGGATTACTATTGTTTATCTTCTCATCTTTATAGTTACCACAAGCTATTTGCAGATACTTGTCTTAGGCTGACCTGACCCAACACCCCCATGCCCATTGATTTTCACCCTCCATGCCTGGCTGGGCATCTGGGATGGACCCACCTCTTCTGGTACCTAGTGCTGTGTCTTCTCAGGCAACATGTTGTGGGCATGTAGGGTCACAGCACCCCCTCTCTGCCCACCCCCCATCTTCCCCCTCCAGCAATTTGTCAGGATTTATGCTAAGATCTGGCCAGCAGCAGCAGCTATAAAACAAACAGCCTTGCACACTGCTGAATTTCAGGGAAGCTCAGATCTGCATCTGTGTTTTGTGGCTCAAAACCATATCTAATGAATGCATTTGTAATATGACTTTTTAGGAAAGTAAAGATAATTGGCCTAAGGACTATTCCATTTTTAACTGAGGCAATACAATACCTATTAACAACTTTTGTAGCCGTGCCAGCTACAATATTAACATCACAAAGATGCTTCAGGTAAATTGGTCATTTGGGGGACAGGGCAGAAATAAACATCCCCTTTCTAAATACACTGGTCCACAAGTGGGTAAGTATATTTTCAGTGTTTTTTTCCAACTACCTAGGAAGTATCAGGTTCTTGTAACTTCTGGAGACAGGATTCCAATCCCGCTGGATTGATGATCTAATTTGCTCCAGCAAATACTACTCCCACTCTCCCCTTCATAACACTGCTGTGGGATCTGAGCTAATTGTCAGTGTGCAATCACGACAAATCTTCCAGAGTTCTTTGTGTTGCCTGCCATGAAGGCCTCATTAGCTGTCTGCTCCCTGAATTATCGATGCTAATCTGTAACATGCTTTCCTTTTTTGTGCATTTACTCTTATTTTAGAGACTGCCGCTCCTTTGGTTTCTTTATGTTCAGCCTCTGAGTGTGGCTTATGCTAAGGATACGGAATTTGAGATAGGAGAGAGAAAAAAAGAAAAACAATGGCCAATGATCCCAGCAGAAAATAAAGTTAATAACCGAAAGGAGAAGCTGACAGTTCTCTATTCGGAAGCCTTTACCACACATTACCCCCTTGACACCAGTGGTGGAATATTGCCAACTCTGTGTCTATTTTCTTTGAATTACAAAAAGAGTTTTTTTATAAGGCCACAACACTGCCTTCACCCCCAACAAGTAGGACAAAAGGCCCATTATTAATTATTTCAATTAAATCAGCAAATGACAGGAAATAAAGCAACATTTCAATGTGCTAGGCAGGCTCCTTCAGTGGATCAAACATCTGAAAAAAAGCTGTTCTGGCTTGCCTGGAGTACTCCAGCATAAACCCTTGTGTTTTTGGTGGCAGTGGGTACAAAGATGATTGCAGCCTTTTAATGAAACTATTAACATGTTAATAGTAGCCTGAGCTTTTAAAAGTTCACTAGTCAAAATAACCAGGCATTACTGTTGTTTGATTTTGCACAATAAAAAGTATACAGGTGTTAAATTGGTGAACCACCCTTCCCCACTCTGCTGTTCTAAGGAGGGCTACTGAGCGGAGAGGGAGTCCACCAACCAAGAAAGGCAAAGGGTACCTTTGGATAACCTGCAAGACAAGCTTTAAAGCCTCACAGGGTTCCCAACTCACTAATTGCTGAAAAATGGGCTCTTTCCCCCAAGGCCCTGACCTGCCCTGCCTCTTTCCCGTATGTCTCACCCTTGCGCCACCTCTTCCCCATGCCCTGCCCCTACGTGCTCTTTTCCCTCTCCCCTTTTTCATGCTCATTGCTGGATCTTCACCACCTCTATATCTAGGCTATATCGTGGCTTTTGACATTGTGTCACATGAACTATCAACAAACTGGAGAAATAAAACCTATGTAAATTTACTATAAGGCAGGCATACAACTGGTTGGAGAACCATAAACAAACTGTATCTATCAATGGTTTACAGTAAGGAAAGGCATATTGAATGTGGTTCTGCTGGAATCTGTCCTAAGTCTGGTACTATGACATATTCACAAATGATTTGGCTAATAGGACAGCATATACACACTGACCTGAACTGTCAGCAGCACTATGCAACTGGGCAGTCTCAAAAATGCAAATGGCTGCCTGTTCACATATTCACTCACCAGCAAATGCTGCCACCGGCACAAAAAGAAGCTGTGTAAGTGTTCTGCCAGCAAAACTCCCCCTTTGTCAGCAGCCTCTTATACCTGATTTTTTCCAGTCATCTAATGTAGGTACGTGGACAGAGCTGGCAATGGGTCATCTAAATTACTAATGGTCTAAATTACTTCGTTCTGCCTCGGTGCAAAAGGAAGTGACTAGATGAATTCCCGAGGTCCCTTCCAGTTCTATCTGTATGGTTCTACGATCTGTGGTTCTGTGCAGGTATCTCACCAATAAACATGTATTCCAATGCAAAAGTATTATTTTGAAATATTCTTCATTCTTTGCAAACGCCACTTGTGTTCTAGCTCACCGTTTTACTAATTTGAAGATGCAAAGTGCATTACTTTAAAACAGGGAACCCATTTCTAGCATTTAGAAAGATATCATTAAATAAACCTCAAAATCCCATTGTAACCCCCAAGGAGCTTACTTAGCTCCTGACCATCTGTGCTGTAACTTGGGGCGAGGTGTGCTAAAAGGAGCAGCAACAGAGGAAAGAAGGGGATCAAGTCAAAAAGGACCAAACCTAGCACTTCTGGTGCCCTATTTAGCCTTTCCCTAGTTGTGAGGGAGGGTTTGCGCTCATGGGCTGCAGGGGCAGGAGCAGGGCAGTAAGGCAGGAAAGTGTCAGGTGTTGGGCCCACCACTACACTGAGCAGCAGTAGGTTTGGGGGAAAGCAGTGAAACCAGGACCCAACCCTGTCCACTCCTAGCCCTGTTGCTCCAATGAGGGAGTTTGGAACCCCCTTCTGCACTCATGAGTGGCAGGAACCAGAGTAATGGGGATAGGAGCCAGTAGAGTGGAGCAGGCTGGGGCCAGTTCACCCCACTTCCCCTCCACTGCCCCCAGTGGCAGGCCCAACTCCTGTTGCCAGTGGCAGGCACACAACTAATCCTTCTGGCCATATCACTTGGGCAAGGGGGATTAGGGAAAGGCAGGGGTGAAGCAGGAGAGAGGCTTCGAGGAAGGGATGAAAGGGGGAAAGGAGGGGTTGTCTCAGCCCCACACCCTCCTGCAGACAGCCCTGGTTGGCACAGCCTGCAGAGGGGCCAGCCAGGAGATGGGGTTGGCCACCTGTGCCCTCAATGCTGCATACTCCAGCCTTCAGCTGCCTAGGTCACCACAAAAACATGGGGGCAATTTGGTGCCACTTTCCACAGCACCCTACACAGCCACATAGTCTGGGAAGAGCTAACTTGATCAACAGGAAACAAGATGTCCTGCTCTAAGAGCACTGGAAAGGGGAAAAATCATTTTGGAAGAGTTAGGAACCAGCCACTGCAAAAGCAGGACTTTCCAGAAGGGGACTCCTGAGTAGTGTTCCCTTTAACCTGTGTACTTGTTAGGCCACTTAGGAGACATTCAAATGCTGGCCAGCTGATTAGCAGAGCACCCACAGGTAGACTGTGTGTTTCTACTGGTGGTGCACATTTGCACAAGCCTCAGTGCACATAAAAATTTATTTTGCACATGTGGAAAAAAATCCACCTATGGATGGAAATGACTTGTGGGAACACTGCAGAAGACAACTAGGAACAACTACATAATGGTTCTTGACAGCATGGGATGGGATGACAAGGGACTGGAGTACAGATTCACATCCAACAAAAATACAAGGCTAGCACTCATGCATTCTGTATTCAATACAGATGCTTCAAATACTCAGTTACAGATAATAAATCCCCAGGCAGCAAGGTGACAAGGCAGCGTGGGAAAGAAAAGCACAACAGAGAAGCCCAATGGGAAGCAATTCTTAGAACACAGCACTCCTTCACATTAACCCTTTAACAAATAGTAAGCTGGGTTTCCTTTAGAAAAACAAAGGTTCAGGCACACGATACATTTTTAGTGCCCAATATGTATGTTTGCCTGATATTTCATTCTTCCACAGCCCAAATGTCTAGGCCTCAAGATCTGTCACAGTATCATTTTCATGCCCGCTTTCTCAGATTGTTAACCTGGAATCCCTTTTCTTGACCTGTTTATGATCAGAATGAAACTTTGGTACACTTTGTTTTTAAATGCAAAGTCTGCCCAGAGAATTTGTTCTCCACCCTACTAGAACTGAGTTATTACTCAATGCCTAACCCTGCCTGACAATAACTGCTGAAATTCAACAAGTGCAAACAGTGCTTTAGAGGCTAGCAGAAGAGAACAAATACATCCTTTTCAACTGCAATAACTTAACAAGCAAGTAACATTAAACCGTATTACTGAGACACGGCATCTCAGCAGTGTTGAGTAAGGAAACAAAAGGCTTTCATACATTTAGGAAGGCAAATATCTAAATATCACTCCTGTTGGAATGAATAAATACTATTGTAAAATGTACTTTGCTGTATTTTGGTAACTAATGAGCACAAAAGCAAATTACACATTTGCTGAAGCCTTGGGTAAGATCTCTTTCATAATATGCCCCATATTGACTACCATGGCCTTTTCTTGCTAGTGGAGAGGGTTGTATATGCAATGCCTATTGTAAAAAAAAAAAAAAAAAGTGCTCACTCAACTCCCTGCTTCTCTGCGCGACCCCTCCAGCCAATCCCAGGGCTGGGGCTGCCCAAGTGCTGGTACTCAGTACTGGCACAAAAAAAGCACTGGATATACGTATGTCCTTTTCACTAGTCAGATATAATCAAGGTAGTTTTTATACTGTCCATGTACAACTCTAACACAAAAGATGATAGTCTGCTTTATATATTTAACTTCATGATTCATGGATTATGGCAAGTGATCCTCGTTGCTTTACAGTCACTATGGATTTCTGGGATGTGCCCTGTACTCATTCCACTCCAGCCTCATTGCTGGAGGTACTTTCATTGCTCATGCTTCTCAGAGAAAGAAGGAATAAGCCATATATCCAGCAAATACAGAAGTTAACTATTTTAACCTAAGAGGAATTTCATTGTAAAAAGACCATCAGGCCCTACTCTCAATGCAGGCACTACTAATTAAAAAAAAAACCACACACACATACACACACAAAGAGAGACAGGCTGGTAATCAAGATAAAAAGATTTTTTTTTTTTTTTTTTAATATGTGCTCAAGTCATGGTATCTGCTCTGAGTGTGTTACTCCAGGTAACACTTCAGTTTTGTTGTCAAGGGCATATTGTAAGAACTTGACTATACAGATGGAACAGGCACTCACAGGAGGGACCCCCAAGTGAGGGGCTTTCAGAACAAAGGAACACAGTGATCAGCATTCTTCCGGTTCACTCGATAGTTTTATCAAAACTACTCAACACACCACCATTTCCAAAATGCAAAAATCCTAATTCAATTAATAAAATTAAAAAAGCCTCATATTTTAACTTTAGTTTTCAAGAAATATTTGCCTGGAATCAGTAGTATGTGCAGCCAATACCCTTTAGTGCCGTTTGAAATAATGGAGGTTGTAAGCTCTAAGCTTAACCCTTTTCAGCTTTCTGGGCTACTGTCTGTCAGAGAAGCTTTAAGAAATTCCACAAAATGCTTTCTCTATCAACAACACAGAACACACTGAAGAGAAATGACTGATCAGAATTAATTGAAATGGATATAGACCTGATACTGGCAAAAGGAAACTTTTGGTTGAAAGTAGTATGTTTTACAGACATTATTCCATCCACACAATCTGCAAATGGGAGAAAGAAAAAATTTTAAAGCAGTGGCTGTGTCCATTAACTGTTTACACTGTACATACATATATATTTGCTCTTTCTACAGTGTTTACTTGTAAGACCCCACAGATGAGTTCTCTGTTCCTATAATAAGTTATTTCATTCAATACAATGCATAGAACATTAAAGGTGAAACAATTCTTGAAGACTCAAAAGACAGCCACTTTGCAAAACATCTATGTCTCTGATTTTAAGGGATGGAGACAAGAGCCTCCATGAATCTTCATTAGCTAGATCCCATCTCCTCTTTGGCTACTGCAGCCTCTGCAGGAGTAGTTTCCAAATCTTTGCTCAGCTTTTCTTTTTCTTCTTCATCATCTTCTTGGGGATAGAGGTCTGGATACTTTTGCATGCATTCCTGCATGGCACGGAACTGGTCCACGCAGTCTGATCCCTTTATTTCTTCTGTGCTGTAGTGGAAACAGGAAAAGGCCGATTTGAATTGTTCTCCACAGGGACCACTAGCCATTCCACCAAGGCATGGGCAATTCCAATTGATATCTCCATTAGGCAATATCAATCCTGAAAAAAGACAAAAGACAGAATAAAAATTAGGTTTCCTACAGGTTTTCTTATTTTGTTTTTAGGTAGAATTTGTTTTATGAAATGTACTGGGAGACAGCACTGACACAAACAACATCACAGGAAAAATGTACCAGGATCTATTCTAGGAATAAAAATCAAATGTGAATTAAGTAGTTAAACATCTACCAGATGCACAAAAAAAAAAAAAAAAAAAAAAGTCAAACTTTGGAGGATCAACCCTGAATGAGTCAATCATCCCCATAGTATAGACAAGCCCTGAGGGACATTATGAAATATCAACTGTTAAAATAACTGTGTTCACAGAAGAGACATGAAAATGATTGAAGGATTAGGAAACACCTTATTGTCACAGATTAAACAAACTATATATTTATCTTAATATAGGAGAAGTATATACTTTGACCTGGCTATAGTTTACAACTACAGTTGTAAACAGTTCAACCTCTAAAATTTAGGACACTCTGGTCTGGCAACATCTGTGGTCCGACAGGACCACAGATGTTGCTGGATCAGAGACCCCCAGAAGCTGGGAGTGAGAGATAGCTCAGAGTCTGGCAGGAGGGAGTTTTATCCTGGCTAAGCAGCCACAGCCACCAGGGGACTAGCAGCAGCCAAGGAGCTGTGGGCGGCAAGCTGGGGAAGAGGAGCCAGAGAGCTGTGACCAGGGAGTCAGCAAGGCTGTGGCTGCCAGAGAACTGGTGAGAAGCCAGCAGGGAGAGGCAGGCCATTGCGGCCAGGAAGTATTGTAGTTGGGGAGCTGGCCCGGAGCCCTGGGGCTGTGGCACGTACCCTATGTGCTCTTGCAGTATCCTTTTCTTTCACTGACTACTTTTTTGGGAGTGAGGGTGGAGGGGAGGGCTGTTTCTGATCCTTGTTTGCTGCACGCAGTAAAACAGATATCTGCCAGAGCCCATTGTTCCGGGGTTTATAAAAGCCTAAATTCCACCCTTCCCCCTGCCCCAAAAAGTTTGTTGCTGGACTTACTGCTACCAGAGCTTGGAGGAACCACCCCTCCTCCGCCAGAGCTGCCACACACTCCTTGCCCCAGAGGTGGTATGCAAACACAGGCAGATGGCACTCACACATGCGCTCCACCCCTGGTGACAGGAGCACGTGACAGCTCCTGCAGGCCATGTGGCGGGGTCCAGCAGCTCCAGCTGCACGCAGCAGGGTCCCAGTCATGGGTCTTGCAGCTCCAGGTGTGAGGCAGGCTCAGCATCTCCTCCAGTGATGGAGGCGGCTCTGGTGAGGCACCAGGTGGTTTGGTTTCGTTTTTTTGCAGGGGCAGGGACTGGGAGTGGGCAGTAAACCCTCACATTTAACAGACTTCAAGAATAACAGACATCCCTCTCCCTCCATTAGGCCATTAAATCCAGGGTTTACTGTAATGGAAAGTTTCAGGGACAAGGCCGTGTCTTCTGGGAACCATTCCTGCCACTCGACCACAGGTGAGCAAACTTTTCAGGTCAGTCCCCACATTGTTTCCCTGCAATTAGCAGGGCCCCTTCCACAACCTGTCTAATGTAATCCACACTGCTGTAAATTTTGGTTACAGTCACATAAAAAAAATCCCTTTTGGTACGTGTAAAAACGTAAGTGCACAGAATGAAAAACTTTATTAAATTGGTACATAAATGTGAATACACATTAAAACAGTAACATATTTCAATGTTTTTAAGGAGATGGATGAGCCTGACACCCAGCAGCCAATGCTGGCGCACCCCCTGTACAAAATTTCACGCCCCTGTGAGGGGCCCCACCCCCCACTTTGTGCACCTCTACTTTAGACAATGATTTCAATAACGAACCTGTTTTTATTCTGATATCTGTTTTTAGAATCTTGTGATTAATGCTTTCTATTTAAGACAATAAGTATGCTAACAGTGCTGTAACATTAACCAAAATCATCTTGCATGCACAAACCATTAAAAAGAACAAACCATGTACAGCTGGTTTTTTAAGTTTTAAATTATAAATATAAAAAGTGGTATGTCCAAGCCCTGTTAAAATTCCCTGAAAATTTAACACTTGTAGTGTTTGTCATGAATGAATGCCTCAGTCTAAAAACTTAAACCCAGGGCTGGTATACACTATTTTTTGGGGCGGGGGACCCCCTTTTCCCCCCTCAAACCTCCCAGGGTTCACCTAGCCAACAAGGATAAGTCAAGATAAGAGTTTTTCCCCTCAAAATAACTCCATCCGAAAATGAACACATGTGAACAAAGTACAGCTATTATCAGATTAGGTGAACACTCCTCTTGTAATGCTGTGGCACCAAACTGACTGTCAATGAGAACTTTCCTTTTCACAATGCTCTGGCTGTGTGAATGTGATTTTTAGACTTCACTCATTTCCACCTCAGGAGATTGAAAACAGCATTGTCCAAAAAAGCATGCAGTGTAGACATAGCCCCAAGGATAGTAGGTTCTGTGCTGGCAAGCAGCCAGGTGAGCCAATGGGAAGATAGAAGGGTATTTCTGAATTGGCGCAATTACCTGCAGAGTCTCTCTCTCTTTTGTGTGGCCAGAGGAGAGAGACAGAAATGGTGTAAGTCTGAACCAGGCTGGGAGGATTTCAGTAATTATTCAGGCATTGAAAGAAATCTGGGAATACAGGTATGTAAGTAGAAAGAAAATGTTTCATCAGATGCGATCAACGTTTTTTGTTTTGTTTTGTTTTTTTTAAATTTTAGGTTTGATTTGGGACTTCTCAGGACAGCCGATATTCTCCCCTTGTATACTGTAACTTTTAAATTGAATTCCAGGGAATCTGTGTTTTAATTTCTCTCTTTTTCTAGTTGCTCTGTAACGTTTCGCAACCATGAATGCTGTATCACCAATGTATTTTGTTTTGTTAATAGATCACCTTTTCAAGGTAACGATTTGACTCCTGTGCCCTAGAGAAGAGTCCGTGTGTACCCATGCCTAAGACTGAAAGGTCAGCTATCAGTAACTGAAGTTTATTTTTTCCCCTCTTTATTTTCAAGTTCTCACTGAAGATTGCTGTGGGGCAGGTGTTTAAGAGATTGGGGTTACACCACAGGGAGACATCCCAAATGTGTCTTCCTAAGCTCTAAAGAAGCTTTTCTCACATGGGTAGTGGAAGCTACCTCCCAAGGCCAGGGAATCTGTGACCTTGGGAAGCTTTTAAGAAGCCTACAGAGTTAAAGTATTTCTAAGTCCTCTGGAGGGCCCCCACCTTCTGCATTCAGAGTGTCAGAGTGGGGAACAGCCTTGACAGCGTTCATCGCTTTGCACTGTGGAAGCAAAAAAAGCAAATCCGGTAACGTGAAAGGAGATGAAAAGATTCTTAGCCTATCTGCCCTTCCTACCCTTGTGAAGAAGGGCTGATATAATGAGAGTCCCAGTGTAACTTTTGGTACAGCTTTTATGTTCTAAAAGCTGTAATTTAATCTCTCTTACAGTTTGCATCTGCAGCTTTGCCTATTCTACTTTTAACACGTCTGACTTAGAGGGCTCCAGACATTTTGATAATTGTAACTGAATCCTCATAACTAAGAAAGAGGATTAGAGTCTACACTCATCTTTTCCAAGAGAAACAGCATGATATTTAGGATTTTTCCATGCAATCTATTGATCAGAAACTTAATAAAGATCATCTTTGATGTAAAAGAGGGATTTAACAACAAAACCAACAATTATGTTTTGCATTGTAATATCAAGTGTTCAGAGGGCCCCAAGATAATGATCACATTCTGCATTCGTTTAAAATGTTTGTTATATTAGGCCTCAGTGTGCATTAAGGCATTCATATAACAAGTATATTCCTCCTTAAATGTAATTATTCTGTGTATAGCACAGTAAAAAAAAGATCAAAAGGGTCATTATTTGAATTATGCCACAGAAATTGAACACGGGAAACCAAATCTCCTGTTCAAAGTAGCAGCTAAATTAAAAAAAAACCTGCACGTTACTTTATGAACAGCTAAAGTCTTTTCTTATTTTCTTTCAAATAAAAATCACAATAAACTAGAGCTCCTGCCCTGACTTTAAAAATGTTTTGCCTGTCTCTTTACGCATCCAGGAGGTTTCCCTCCTCTCTGGTACAACTGCAATCTGCGATATTTGAATTTTAAATACAGACATAAATGCAGAAGAAACAGATGGAAATACAGTTTGGATTTCATGGCCAGAAGGTGATTCTACCTGAAATCTTTAGAAGCTGATGCATTACTTTCAAAGTGGAGATGCTGACAGATCTTATTGTGCAGATTCTTTTTACCAAATCTGCTGTTTGAGAAATGGCTCTTAGCCAATAACACATCCTGTCTGAAAATATGATGGATAAGAGAATTTCTGACATCCTTCTGAAATAAGACACACACTGAATAGTTTAAGGAGGGAACCAGCTATTTCTTTTCATCTCAGAAAGGGTGTAAGGTTAACCTCAATCACACCGAGCCTACCAGTCCCCTATACTGAGAAAGCCAATTAAACTTATTTAAGCCCTGTATCTGAGGCCCATCACCAAGTACTGTGTAAGAATGTCTGTTTCTACTTACCTGTTACTATGAAGTTATGTTTAATAATTTTTTATTACTAGTTTTCACAAGAATTTCCACATGGGCTGTTCTTTCAAACTACCCCCTAAATATAACACAGCCTTGAATTCACAGATACTGCACTAATAATGTCTTGGGTTAAATAACTTCACACATCAGGTTTAAATTATACAAGTGCTATCCCATTCTTATTGAGCACTGATTCACAATACTGCTTCACTTCCTAGACTCTAGCAGACTTGAGAGTGGGCGAACTGATTGAAGCCTGAGAAATACAAAGATTAGGGTAGAGTGCATCTCTCACCCTACTATCCTAAACTTCAAGAGATACTTTTGACTCTGAATCACGCATGCCAAGGGAAAGAGTCTGATAAGTTTCTGATCTACCTGAAAGAGGTCTGTTCACTTAACATACACCTGGCAGATGAAGTCATAAAAGATTTCTCTATTCCCGTGTTCCAATTTTCATTTAGGTCATTACAAAAGTCTAAGTATCCATTTTGAGGATGTGTTCACATACACCTGTTGACTCTGAATACTGATGTAAACAGGTTCAGAATCTCTGCAGGTAGGTAATGCACACTTCTTAGAGCTCAGATCTATGTATGAAAGCAAAAGTTTAATTATACTGAAAAAAAATTGTTACTTGAGAACCCACAGCTCCAATTGATTTCAATAGGAGCTGTGAATCTCAGCACCTGTAAAAATGAGATTGTTTCCAATTAAGTCCAAACTTCTGGCACTCATATTTCAAACTGTTGCCTTTTGTGCCTGGTGAACATAAAAGCAACCCAATAAATCCCAAATCCAGTCTTAAATTTTCATGGACATTTATTAGCTTCTGTCAAAATCTACCCACTCTGCTTTTACCATGACTATAAACTAAGATTTTTATTCACTGATTTCAAGAAGAAAAAAAAAGATTAATTGCCCAAGGCAACAACAATTTTACAAGGCTTAATCCCATGTTATTCTGCCTCACAAAAAAACAAAATAGTAATAGTAAAAGAAGAGAGTTCTTAAATTTGTTCACTTGCAGATGTAAACTATTTAGCCTCAGTACTGGTTTAACTTGAATGATATTTTTAAAAATTTCAGTTCCAAGCTGCAAATGCTAACTTATTTGTTTCTTAAGGCATTAGTGACAACTGAATTCCTTTAGCGTTGTCATTATGTGAGAGTAAGAGAAAAATAATTTTAATACTTGTTGAAATGTGTTACTGGGTGCAGAACACAACCAGGTCAGGGATGTAAGTCACTTTCACACTATTTAGGATTTCTGAAGACTGTCTGACAAACTGCATGTGTGATAGTCTGTAGAATTAAATATTTAGTAAGACAAGAGAAGGACTGAAATAGTTGAGGTTAAAGGTGGGATCATGAGAAAACATACAGAATAAAGAATTTAAAGATATACTAAGCTTCTGTATGGAATTAAATTGTGTAACTCCTCCTCTTAGTCCTGTTTGAGACATGATTAACTCTTTGGTTTCTAAAAAATAATTAAATTATAGAATTGCAGAAAGCTTGTGGCTCATTTGCCAAAATGGCAAATAAACTAAGGACACACAAGCAAGGCTTGTGTGTCAGTTCACAACTAAGAAGTAAGTTAAAGTAAACTTAAGAGTAAATGTCATGCCTTAGTAAAAAGACTGAGTTAGCTTTTGGATATTATAGAAGCAGCTACTCCCCTAATTTTAATGGGAGCCACAAAATATATAAGATTGTTAAACATATGTGTTACCATCCTCTTACCCAATGTTACTGACCTTGGTCTTCATAAGGGTCATTGGGGTCATCTGCTACCAGTTCTGCACTGCTCGGTGTCTCATGGTCCTCTTTGGTCACAAATATAATTCTGTCTTTTCCTAATATTTTAAAGCCATACAAAAACAAGAGTTCAGAAAAAGTATTAAGCAGAGACAAAAGAAGCCATTTACAAAGCCACTGCACAATACAAGCTTTTGAACTGCTGTGCATGTAAACAGATGCATTCATTTTAAGAGGTAATGAGTCTGCTCTACTTGGCCTTGGTGAGGCTTCAACTAGAGCAGTGACTGGTTTTAGGCATTACGTTAAAAAACACCACACAAAAATTGGTGTTCAGAGGAAAGCAGCTGAAAATGAGAGTAAGGTTTGGAAAGTAAGACCTACAAGTAAAGGCTGAAAGAATCAGGCTATGTTAGGTGAACAGAAAAAAAAAAAAAAAAAAAAAGGACTGAGGCGATACAGGATAACTGACTACAAACACAATCTCAGAGGGGCAGCCGTGTTAGTCTGTAGCTTCACAAAAAAAACGTGCATTCCTGTAGCACCTTAAAGACTAACAATTTTATGTATCAGGTAATAAGCTTCTGTGGGTAAGGCCCACTTCATGGTTCTTAAGGTGATACAGAACTGCTTGTTTTTACAAATACATAGAAGATAGGAGTCAATTATTGTGATTAATCAATATGGACAGGAAAAGACATAATGAACTTAAGATACAGTAGGGTAATTTAGGAAAAATATAATTAAACTCTTTCATATCCGGCATTCTATTATCCACAACTCTCAAATAACCAGCATTTTAACCCTAGGTAAATTTTAGTTACATTTACTATATGTACAGGATAGTGAAAGTAAATACAAATAAAGAGAGCAAACAGTATAAATTTACAGAGTACAATACTACTGTTGTTGGTAAATAAAGTAGTAGGCATACATTTGTTTGTTTCTTAATATCTAACCTTGTTTTTCTTCAGTGTTACACATTGTTAGGTAAACCTCTCTATTATCCTGGATACTTCAATATCCAGGAACCTCCCAGTGCAGGGGATGCTGGATATAAGTGTTCACCGTATGATCTTTAAAAGAGCAGTCAGGCAATAGAACTTGATGTCAAGGAAGACACAGAGGGGTCCTTACTGAAGGAATTCAAGGCTATAGTAGAAACCCATTTATGGGAAAGATTGAGTCAACTGCTAAGTTTCATAGAATTGAGGCTAAAAATTACTCTGGTACCCACTAATATTTGTATTACTGTGGCACCTAAGAACCACAACAAAAAAAATTAGGGATCCTTTATGCTAAAAGATCTTTCAGAATTAAAGTTATATAAGAACATAATAATGGCCTTACTGGGTCAGATCAGTGGATTCATCTAGCCTAATATCCAGTCTTCTGACAGCAGACAGGCCCAGAGGCTTCAGACAGAATGAACAGAAGAGGCAATCAAGTGATCCATCCCACCACCTATTACCAGCTTCTGATAAGTAGAGGCTAGGGATGTTTCTGAACATGGCTTTACATCCTTGCCATCCTGGCTAAGTCATTGATAGACCTATCCTCTGTGAACTTATCTAGTTCTAATTTGAATCCTATTATAGCCTTATTTTCATAACATCATCTGCACCGTGTGCCACAGATGGACTGTGCATTCTGTGAGGAAACATTTACTTTTGTTTTAAAGTTGCTCCTTATCAATTCATTTGGTGACACCCCCGCCCCCAGATCTTGTATTATGAGAAATGAATAACACTTACTTTCTTCACATCAGTCACGACTTTCTAGACCTGTATCATACCTAGGCTGAAGAGCTCCTGTCTTATTAATCTTTCCTCATACAGAAGCTGTTCCATACACTTATTCATTTTTGTTCAAAAGTAACAGAGAAGTAGTCACATTAATCTGTATTCTAACAAAGCAAAACAGCAGTCATGTAGCACTTACAGCTGAAGAAGTGGATCTGTCGCATGAAAGCTCATCACCTAATAAATTATTTTGTTAGTCTTTATAAGTGCTACATGACTGCAGTTTCATTTTTGTTGACCGTTTAGTACGTTTTCTGAGGTGAAGTGTCCAAATCCACACACAGCATTCAAGATGTGGGCATAACATGGATTTATAGAGAGGCAATATGACATTTTATGTCTTATTATCTTTCTCTTTCATAATGATTCTCAACATTGTTTGACTTTTCTGAGTGCCACTGCACAATGAGCAAATGTTTTCAGACAACTATCCACAATGACACCAAGATTTCTTTCTTGAGTGGTAACAGCTACTTCAGACCCCATCAATTTATATGTGTAGTTTGGATATAGCTATTGTCAAGGAGACCTAGAAGAATTACTGCTTTCCCGGGGAGAAGTATCTTTCTAGCAGGCATGTAAGGTAATTTGCTAAGGGCAAGTAGCACTTTTAGGCCGTCTTGACTGTGACTTATCAAAATTTATGTTCACAATGAGTTACCAGAAGAACTAAAACTCAGGAGCAGCTCTGCATATATCCTGTTTGCAATCTAGTTAAAGAGGAAACTGGCAGCTCTTCATTTTTAACCCAAGGTCACAGCTCATTTCACTGAAGAACAGGGAAGTTAAAAAGTTAATTCAAAACTGGCTTACACAGCAACATCATCAAATGGACAGAGTTGCGTAAAGGAACACAAACTGTATCAATAAATGGCAAATGTGTTGAACTCCAGACAAAGTTCTAGCGGGTTATCGAGGAGTCTGTAGTAGATATTAATTTAATATGTTCAATAGTGAGCTGGATGAACAAGTCAAGAACATATTAAATTTGCGGATTATACTACATTGGGAAGTTCCGTGAATGCTACTAACGCCAGAACAATAAAGTGTGCATAGGATTTGAAAAGTGTAAACACTATGAAGGTAGAACTCACTATGATAGCTTAAAGGTATAACTACCATGTAAAGGGCAGGAGAAATTTAGGATAATTAGCAGGGTAAACTTTTTTTTTAACTGAAGTCTATGAGACTGCAAAATAGTCTCCCAAAAGGAAGGGTTAGAAGTTTCCTGTCTGGAACAAATACACACTTATGAGTGCACAGCATTAGGAAATTAATCCTTCATTTGGGAGGGAAGAAAAAGCAGGGGATACACAATAGCTTCCTTTCTGCTAAGTGAAGCATTTACTAATATTCATTTCAATGTGTCTGAAATGCATGGGTTAAATGTGTAGCAATTCAAACAAACACTGCAGAATGCATGATTGCAAACTGTCAAACCTATCAAGCAAACTTCACAGTCACAAATAATTCTGGAATAAGTTATGAATAAATCTGTAAGCACATAAAGGAAAACAGGACAACGTACCTAGAATGTGACTGATTCTCATAACATGGGAAGGGAGGGAACAGCAATCAGGTGAATTATACTCTACAATAACCACAGGAGGGCATGCCCACCAGCAAGAGAGTGGCCAGTGGTTCACTTACCTGACTACTGATCCAGATCAGACAGTGAGACCTAGCAAAATCTGGCTACAAGACATACAGATGCAAAGAAATTACCATGCCAGACTGAAAGAGTGGTCCGTAGACCCCAATATTGTATCTCCAGCATAGACAGCACCAGTCCTTCACAGGTAGGTATTAGGAAACCAGAGAGTGGACAACTACATCTTATATACTCAAAATGGTAATGTGCACTAGAGGAGTGTGAATCCTAAAGTGTTTACAACAATACTAGCATGCTTTAGAATTCACCCAAACCCCAAGAAGCACCATGTAGACGAGCCCAGAGGGTAAGAGTCTTACTTGACATGTGCTATAAACTGGCTTGTGCTGCACAGCACAAAGGTTTTTATTCATTACAGTCTAGCATAACTGGTTAGTTTTACCATGTGTTTGTCTAAGCCTGATTTGATGACTACTAAGCTCCTGGCCTCCATGACATCTCGTGCCCATAAGCTCCACATAAGTCTTGTCAACTCTCAGGATTTGTTCATGAATCTCATGTTATTTGATGCGTTTCTTAAAACCACAACAGCTGGAATAGAGAGGCCCAATGTAATAACAGTTCTAAAAGAATATATGGAAATATACCTCTCTCATAGAACTGGAAGGAACCTTGAGAGGTCAACAGGTCTAGTCCCCTGCACTCACAGACAAACCAAGCACCATTACAGGCAGATTTTTTTAAATCTATTTGCCCCAGAGCCCTAAATAGCTTCCTTCAAGGCCTGGACTCACAACCCTGGGTTTAGCAGGCCAATACTCAAACCACTGAATAGTAACAGAGAGGAAGCCGTGCTAGTCTATACACTATCAAAACAAAAAGCAGTCAAGTAGCACTTTAAAGACTAGCAAAATAGTTTATTAGGTGAGCTTTCGTGGGACAGTCGTGGGATGGTCTGAAGAAGTGGGTCTGTCCCACGAAAGCTCACCTAATAAACTATTTTGCTAGTCTTTAAAGTGCTACTTGACTGCTTTTTGTTTTGATAGTGTATAGACTAGCACGGCTTACTCTCTGTTACTACTCAACATGCAAGGCACTACATTTAGCCATTTGGAACGGAGATCCATCAACTACATGAAAAAACTCGCCCAGACAGACATCATCTCTCTCTCCAAATGCAAGAAAATGGACATTATACCCAAGGGACTGGCAGTGAAAAACCCATTACAATCAACATACTACACTGACTACAGTGAACATCTATGCAACACGCTTTCTAAGAAACTGAGGAAGCACTTGATCAAAATGCTTTACAATAAACAAAAGATGATCAAAAATGAACTCTCTGAACTTGAAATTATCATCAACGAACAGGCATCCACACAAGACCCCACAGTACGAAACTTTACCAGTGCCAGACAAGATATTTATAAAACACACTTCCTCTTTCTACAAAAAAGAGAATAAGTTTTCTTCATTACTTCATTCATCAAGGTACTTCAACCACAATAACAGTAGCTCGACCAACAACATTGTTAACCTTTCAAACTACCAACTCAGCCCAGCAGAGGAGTCTCTCTTATCCCGGGGTCTTTCCTTCCGCCCTACTTCCCCCACGAACTCAATACAATTCTGTGGGGACCTTGAAGCCTTCTTTCGCTGCCTCCGTCTAAAGGAATTTTTCCAGCACACCTATGAACAACAGTCTGACTCTCTCGACCCCCTCAAACCACTGAGGTATCCTCCCTCCGCGGCTAGCCTGATCGAGAGGGTTAATCCCAAGGAAACGGGCCACAAGCAATCCCTAAAGGCTCAAACCCAGAACGCAAACAGGGCTGGCGGCCTCCTCGCTGCAGAACCCCGCGAAGCCAGCAGCACCGCACGTGTGAACCAGGACTGCCCTTGATGGCTCTGCAGGCCGCCGCCTGGCCCCACGGACGGGCTGGGACTCCGCGCGTCCTCTGCTCCCACGCTGGGTTACTCGCTGCTGGGACTCCCCAGCCCCACTCACACACACCCAGTCTCACCTACCCACAGCCCTTCACACACCCGCCACAGGCGCCCGGTCACCCGCAGGCCCTTCCCCGCCCGCCAGACCTGAGAGGGGGGCCGACCCCTCCTCCCGCCGCGCACCTTCTTGCCTGCAGTAGGACATGGTGATGGATGGGGTGGTCTCTCCGCAGCTCCAGCCCGCGGCGACTGACCCCACCAGGGACCCGTCCGTTCCCGCCAGCACCTAAAGCAGCGGTAGCCAGCGCGCGCTACCCTGCGACCTCCGACCCGCTCCTCGCAGGACCCCGGGCTGCCTAGCGCTGCGCCTGACTTAGAACCACCCTCAAGACTCGCGTGGCTGAGACGAGGGATCCCCCTAGCGGCAGCAGCTCCGCCAAGGAACAGTTAAGGAAGAAATGGTGACCGCAGCGAAAACCTTGCGGGGTCACCCTCCTGCCAATCCCGGCGTGCTTTGCGTTTCGCCGCGCTCTCTGACAGAAGCAGGACTGTATTTCCCATCCCGCTCGCAGACCGCGAGCTTTTCCTGCCGCCGGGACGTTCATTTCCCAGCGTGCCTCGGGGCGACTCAGCTTGAAACTGCATTTCCCAGGGTGCTTTGCGCTGGGCTGTCCTGGGCTGGGGTTCTACGTGCCCTAGGGTGGTGAGGGCTTAGCCGCGGCGTTCGGGCTGCCTGCAGTGGGGAGTGGCTCGGCGCCGGCGCCGGCGCCTGAGTTTGAAGATGTCCGGGCATGTAAGTGGCCTTTCTGCCGGGGGATAACTCCTCTTACCGCCCCGCCAACGGGCTGGGAGCCGCTTCCGCATCGCGTCCGCCCGCTTGTCCCTCCCGGACGCGGCGTTTCTCGGCCCCGCTCCCGGGTAGTATCTTAGCTGGGAAGCGGCTGCCGGGCGATCTGGAAAGCGTGTGTGGCGGGTTGCAGGTCGTGTGTGAAAGTTGTGCGTGGGCCAGTGCTCAGAGTGGGACAGAAAAGTGCGTGTGGGCGGTCACTCCCTTCCTGAGCGTTTTCCACAAAGGAGAAACCTCAAAGCAACTCTGAGCCTGTTCCTGGTTATCCCCCACCACCAAAACAACAGCCACTGCCTTCACTGCTCTGCTTTTAATCGGCGGACAGCACTAATATTTGTTTAGATCAAATCAGCCATCTGTAGTCATTGCCCACGACGCTTCGTGAGACGCTTCGTAAGAGGGAGATAGTCAGTCCGTAGTAATAAAAAATAAGGTGACCATATTTGACCTTTTGAAAAAAGGAGGACACCCCTGTGAGGGAGTATATATGTATCAGTATCTACCAACTCACATTGTATTAATGTACTATATACACCATGGGTGTCCAACCTTTTGGCTTGCCTGGGCCACATTGAGTGAAGAGGAATTGTCTTGGGCCGCATATAAAATATATAATATAGTTAATGTATATAAATCACATAATAATGTTAAAAGTTTACGATCTTGTGGGGCCGCATTACTAGCTGTCCAGGGCCACATGCGGCCCGCGGGCTGGACACACCTGATATACGCTATAACACACTAATACAGTATGAGTTGGTAGATACTGATACAGATGAAACTCCCTCTCAGGATTGTCTTCTGTTGTTTTTACATGGAAACACTATATAAAATATCACATATTGGAGTACCACTTTTCACAATAGGGACACCAGGAATAAATTTAGTCTGCCCAGGGCCAAATATGGGATAAACGAGAAACCTAGCAAAGCGTGTCTCAGGAAGCTCGAAAAAAACACTGAACTAAATATAGGCTATGTTATCTTATCCATCCACACTCAGTTTATTTACTGTTCTTCTGATATAAATAACTAAAAGTAATAAAAGAGAGATGAGACAAATATTTAATTGGGACAGAGATGGAGTTTGCTTTAAATCAGGAGATTCACCTTTTAAAAAAAGGACTCCATGCATGGCAAAGTGACTTTTGCCTGAGCTAATAAGTTATTTTATGTTTGTTTTTCTTTTATCAGCTCTCTGACATGAAGAGCAAGAAAGAACATGTTAAAATCACAAGTGAGCCTAAGCCAGGGTTTCTGGAGAGACTCAGTGACACTGCTGGAGGGATGTTATTTGGACTTGCCGCATTTTCTCTCTCTTTCTACGTTCTTTTTACCAATGAGGTAAGTAAAACACTGTTGACCTTTGAATTTCTTTTCAAGTCCATGTTCACCTTTCTACCCAAAGTCTAGTGCTCTTCAAGGCAAAGCTCTTCTTGCTAGAATATTTGTAACGTCATGTTGCTAAACTATTAATACTATCTCCAGACTTTATTATTAATTAACATTTTGAAAGAGGTTTCTTGTATGTGGAGAGCTTAGTTGCATCCTGGTCCCTTCAGTGATAAAAGCTAAAGGTGTTGGAAAAGGATATGATATGGAATGGTAGAGTCATATGGGGACGTTTTATCTAGAACTGAGTGTGGAGAGTAATGATAGGATATGTCTGAGTAAAATCCATTGACAGTAACTTAGAAGTAGAGAGAAAAGTGGGTCAACAGCATGTAACAAGTGTGATTAGAAAAGTGCATGAACGTGCATGTGTCTACATACTAGTGCATTTGACTTCATTTGTATATGTAAATTCTCTCTGCTGCACAGCAGAGCGGCAGTTGTAGTGAGTTGGGAGATGATATGCTGCAGGATCACAGAATTAATCGCTATTGAATATGGGAATTGGAGGTTGGTGGGCTAACTTGTTTCACCAGTCTCAGAAAATGCCTTATTAGTGAGCAGGGTTGATCATTTTTACCCAGCATGTTTTTTTATTCTCTCAGTGCATATTTATTCCCTTGGTACATTGCAAGTATTACAATTTCAACTAGTTTCATTGTACTTACTTGAAGGGAACTTTAATATACGTAGCCAAACTGCACAGATAAATTATCCTTTATCATATTTAATGCATTGTGCCAAACTCTCTCTCTTTTTAGTTCATTCCTAGGATGATTTTGGGCCCTGATTCTGCAAACATGCATGCTCTCAACTTTACTACTATGAAAAGTCCCAATGAAATCAACAAAACTACTTTTGGTAGTAAAGTTGAGTTAGTTTGTGGAATTGAGGCCAAAATCTGTTTTCCTGGCAGTATTTATAGTTAGAGTTGGTTGGAAATTTTGGGATGGGAGTTGAATTTAGTGAAACTTCAGTTCACGTTTTCATCTGAATTTTCGAACCATTGTTATATAAATAAAGGGGGCTGTTCACAAGCTTAATAGATTGTAGGACAAGAACCAATACAATTGCTAGATAGTAAATCAGAGTAGTTGGACAGTGGACCAGATTCACGATAGTACCTGCATTGTAGTTGTTTAGAAACAACAGGTAAGGTAAAAGATGAGAAGAAATAATTTCAGGACCCTATCCTGTAACTTGTATGTGCCTGTAATATCCATCAAAGTTCATATGAGTCTTACATGTTGCTGGATTGAGCATTGAGCTATCATGTTGATATAAATCAAGAGCAGTTTTATGTGGCTCTGCTGGAGCAAATGTGGTGTGTGGGTAGTAGTTTGTTTTTTTTTCCCCTAGAGTGACACCTGTTGTTTCTACCCTGATTATCCTGCAAACTCTTATTCATGTGTACAGGGATGTGCACCTGAGTACTTCCATTAACATCAGTGGGGTTAGGTTCAAAATAAGTACTACTCTAAAGTATCAGACGTAAGATTTGTGACAACTGGAAAGTGCAGATGGGGTTTTAAGTTATATGTGGGAAGCTGAATCTACGAGCACTTTAGTACAAGGTGGGTCCATGAATTAATGAAGTGGCTCTGTGTAATTTATTTTTTTTGCTTTTGACTGCAGGGACGAGCCTTGAGGACAGCTACTTCCCTTGATGAGGGACTTTCTCTTGTGGTCCCTCTTGACAGTATTCACAGTGTGTCCCCTCAAAATGAGGGAAAACTAGTACACTTGTCAGGTGCTCTTAGAACATCAAAGGTAAATAAACTATAGTTGGTTTGAAAATAGTACATGAACTAAAAGGAAGGAAAACTCTTTACTGCCAGAATAAAACTGTACATGCTTGATATAAGATATTACTATGGGCTTTGAACCATGAGTCTGAAAACGTTCTTCCCCATTCCTATGCTGTGTGTTTGAGAGTCAGCTGTGCATGCGTGAAGATACAAAGTCCTGAGTATCTTAGAGTGCACAGGCGGTGTATCTTCTGATGTTCCAGACATAGTTATCCTTTTCAAGGTCAGCTCTTTTTGCAAGAGAGAATATGATACAAGAGGGGCCATTATTTAAAAAAAAATTCTTCAGATGGGTTCATGCATGGTTTTAATGGTTAGAGAGTGGAAGTGTGAGCTGGGAGTCCTTGCTGTGCCAGTGGCTTGCTGTCTCAGATTCTTCAGGTCAAATTCACCAGTGGTGTAAGCAGATAGTGTACTCCACCTTATCTTTTAAGGCTTTTACATCCTGCCCATCACTGAGATATCTCAGTGACTTCATGGAATTTCACACTCTCCATAGATTCATTTTTGTCTCAAGTGGTTTTGGGAGGCTTAATGTGTGTGAAATTCTTCAGCGTCCTCAGAGAAAAGAATCTAAGCAGTAGAAATTCAGAGAAATAATTGCGCTGATACATTGTTATAACTTTTATTCCATCTTCTATTTTGCTGCATGTCACCGGAACTTTTTTCTTCCTCATTTTAATCCTGGAGTATATTTAAGGGAAAAATTTTACATGAGACCCCTTTTCTTTTTTCATCACAATGAAGTTAAGTTTTTCTAAGATAGATTAACAAGCATCCACTCTGCATCAATCAATAACGAAAAGATGATGTTTGGATTTATCTGAGGTACAGTATTTTTAGACTGACTTTGTATTTTATTTATGTCTTAATAGCCGTTGTTTGATCCCAGCTATGGGCTCTCCATCCGGGCTGTCAAATTGAAACGTCAGGTGGAAATGTATCAGTGGGCAGAATATGAAGACACCAAGTAAGGCCTGGGATCATTATTTTGACTTCTTACTAGAATAATCAAAATATAAGGAAAAGAGGCTGTGTAACTTAGTAAAGTTTTATTTTGTAACATGATAGCTCCAGATCCCTTATTTTTTAAAAAACGTGTTTAGTTTAATTTTCCCTACATGTGATTATGGCCCCAAATCCTGGAATGAACTCTATGCAGATGGACCCCATTGTGGGATCAGAGTCTAAGAGAATCCCAACAACTTCTACCAGCATGTAAAATGTTTTCCCATTCCCTAACCTCATATAGTACTGTATGAGACCTCTTGAAATCTGAGAGACAACTATGGCTTTTACCTTTTGTTTTTCTGATAGAATTCCATAGACCCTTGGAATGCTAATTTATTGTAGGCAATGTCAGAATCTATACATGCATCGCTTTTAATAACTCACTAAGAGAGTTTAATACACTTTCCTGAACAGTATAGACATTAATTAAAAGTGGCCTAGACTGATCAACGTGAATGTGCCACTGCAGAACCCTGCTGGCTTTCATGAGGCTCCGTGGTTCTGTACTGCCGAGGACTTGTCTCTGCTGTGATTATTTTGCAAGATCAAGCACATAATCTCTGAACAATTGCTCCTGATGTTCTAAGGTTAAGTGCAGAGTGCAGCTGCAGCATATAGAACACTTTCTGGTACCATGTTGCTGAGCTCTCCCCACTGTTGAGCTCTCAAACTTCACACTGGAGGCACAAGTTCCTTTTTGACCTCCTTTGCCAAAAAGTAAACACATTTAAAATGGCTTCTTCTGGCTCTGAAAATCTCTCTGTGTTAAACGTGGATTCTTCCTTCCCACCCTCAAGCTCAGTAATGAACTTTCTTAGAACAAATAAACCTCACAATCTGACATGTGAATTCTGTAGTAAACTATAGCCCTTGATCACTGGCTGACATGAAATGAATGGAAAACTAGGTGAAACTTAGTGGCCTGAGATATACAGATGACCAGATTAGAGGGTCTAGGGATTTCTTTTGGCCTTAAAAAAAATCTATAAAATTGTGCAGTCAATTAACATAACTTAAAAAATGTTTTTAAATATATTTAGTATGATATACTGATTAGAACTGAGGCCTGAGAATCCAGATTCATGTGTTATATTCTCAACCCGGCCAGTGACCCAGTATGTGACCTCGGGCAAATCCCTTGATTTCCTCTGACTCAATTTGCTCATCTATAAAATGGCTACATGAGGGAAAAACAGTGTCTGAATTTTTGATTATCCACATTTTTTCAACTTCCCACTCCCCAATTTCAACAGCCAAAACACAAATCAGTTTCCGTAAATACCAGTTTCTCAAATGTCTCTGGGTCATCCAGAACTTTCAGTTAGTTGGAATTTACCTGTAATGATCTTAGCAGTGCCTTCCTCTGAGTGAGCTGTGAAGCTTTCAAGAGTGAATATAGGAAATATCTTCTAGCTGTTTTGCTGAGTGGTGCAACAGAAGAGCAAAATGGTGGTGTTATTGATATTTTGCTGACATTATAATAGATTATTTGTTGTTTAAACATGCCAGGGACGTTATATAGCTTTGGGTATGTACTCAAACAGTGAGTCCGGAGAAATTTATCATAACACAGAAAACAATCCTTTAGAAAATTATGTAAATGGATAAAATGAGGACCCCAATTCAGAGAGAGTTTGCATTTACAGCAGCATGTAAAGTTCAGTCACCACACATGTAGCTACATGCCACAGTGTCACTACATTGTGTAGCATATCAAATGTGGTCCAAGGCATCAGCAGTGAGTAAAGGCTCTGGCAGCTCCCTGCTGCTAGAACCTCTCACTGCTGCTGGAGTTTTTCACAGCAGGAAAGGATTTGGTAGCATGGAGGCAGCAATTAGATATGGGAGGCGCTAGTTGAGTGTAGTAGAAACCTACGTAGGGTATATACCAAAAGCAGCCAAGATAGGGCCTGCAGTCCGTATCTGGCCCCCATACAGTTTGTTCTGCTGCCCGAGTGGGAGCAGGGGCTGGAAGCTGTGGGGTATTTAAATAGCCACAGGAACATCAGGTGGCTGCCAGGCAGCACAGTAGCAGCGGGAGCAGACCAGAGTCCTTTAAATCAGCACTCCCAGCCCCCACCGCTACCATGCTGCTTGGCCACCACCTGGGGTTCCTGCAGCTGTTTTAAAAAATCTGTGGCTCCTGGCCCCTGCCGCTACCCCAGGAGGAGGATACAAACAGTATAAAAATTACCATCATCTTGTTGGAATACAGTGGATCCTGATATTGCATGCTGTATCTTGCCTGCCCCTGCAATAGATGGTGATGTAATTTCATGAATAAGAAATGTAGGGCCCCTGACAGCTTATCAAAGTTTGTGGAGTGGCCACCCAGCAAAAGCTATTGCCCACCCTGGTACATACTGTAGGTTTCAGGCATGTAGAAATCTCTGCTCTCCTCACTGAAGCTGTGCCTTACTGTCTGCCATATTTATACATGTGCTAGCTGGGTATTCTCTGCTCTGGGTAGGTGTCTGTATGCTGTGCACTGCCATAAGAGTGTACCTCTAATGTGTGTATGATGCTCATGGCAGTAGGAGCCCTTTGTTTAAAGCAGTGGTTATCAGTCTTTCCCGTAGCAGGCCCCCTCTTCTAATTTTGTGGACTCCTGCCTTCAGTTAGCTGTAGGGGAAGGATGTGGTGTGTCCCACTTCAAGATACCAGTCTGCAGGATACCACATGACCTTGTTGTTCAGAATCCATTATTCAGGGAAATGTAGACTTCATTCTAAAGATAATTTTTGCTTGTTGTTTTCCCACTGGCTTCCTGTAAGTTTCACTTATGTGGTGAGCCCTGTCCTGATCTTCATGTTATGTGTTTTCTTCCACAGAGAATATGAGGAGAATGGTGAAGTTAAGAAAGAAACAACATATTCCTATAGTAAGTTTATCAATGCGCAATACAAAAGCACTTCTTCGAATTTGAAATGGGAGTTTCATGCTGATTTAAAAATTAAGTCCTATAATGCTGTGCGAGGACAAGAGAATGGGGTTTGGAAAAACAGGGAAAGATTCACTCCATGCTCCCTTAGCAAATGCAAAAACTTTGTTGCATGAAATAATTGAGATGGGGACCAGACTTTGTAGCTGAATGGCCTAGAAATGCCAAAATGTCTTCAGACTTGAATAGTTAGAATATGTGACTGGGAGGAGTAGAGCATGTACTTCGTACTGTGTATGTAATGTATTGAGAGAGTGCTCAGCCAGTGGAAACACCCAGTATCTGAGTGTGTGTATGTCTCTGCCTGTTGATATGCATTATAGTTTTTGCCAAATGCTTATTTGGCAGAAGCAGTGGAAAGGATTATGATATTCTTAGTCTGAGCTTCCCAATGGCAGAAAACAAAGTATTCTGAGTCATCACATCTCAGGAGATTAGTCTTGGAACCTCATTTGTCTCTGATTTGAGCACGTGGGATGTAATGTGGGTGTGTAACAATCCATGTGTTTAACTATAAAAATACCATCAGCCTGTTAAAATTCAGTGCATCCTGATGTGGAACTCTATCTGGACCAGACCAGTGGTTGTGAGCTAGAGGATCTGCTAAATAAAAGAGCTCATAGAGACTGGACTGCTGTGTTCTGTCTAGTAGTTGTCCGTGCCTGACAGCATTCCATGCAAGCATCCCAACTTCAGCTTTTAATCGTGTTCCCTTGCTTTGTCTTTGTCCTGGCATGGGAACATAGGGAGCTTTCCTTATTTTGTAGTCTGAGCTGCACTGAGAAGAGGGAAGAGGTTATAATGCGGCAGGAGTAAGAAGGAAGCTGCCAGAGCCAGTACTGAGAATCTCAAGAAGCTTCTTGGTGTTTCTTTGCAGTGAAGATAGTAGCATAACAATGTATCCTACTGGTGCTTTTTTCCTTGTCTGCCTGCTGTAACATGACACAGAACCAGCAGAACAGTTCTCTTTCTCAGCCAGCCACAACTCTTCTAGTGATGGGACTCGGGGGTGCAATCTTGGCTCTGCAAAAATCTGTGTCAAAACTCCATTGATTTTAGGGGAGCCAGGATTTCACACCAGGTGGTCTTTCCCTAAATCCTTCCATGCCTGTATAAATATGTCATGAGATGCATGTACATATGGCACCTGGTTAAAGATACACCTTGGTGTAGAGAATGTTACTGCAAGTTTAAGGCAACTTGTCTCCTCCTTTTGTGGCATTCAAACAGAACATTCTTGATTTTTAGTGTTTTTTTTTTTTCCCTCCTCATCTTCTTTCCCATTTTCCATAGACACTGAATGGAAATCAGAAGTTGTGAACAGCAGAAACTTTGATCGAGAGATTGGTCACAAAAACCCCAGGTAATTATGATGTCTGCAATATCATACCTTGAGCTTGATACACATGCTAACAGACTAATCCTTACAGCACTCTGAAGTAGGTGAGAATTATGAATATTTTATAGAAAGTGAGATACAGAGAGGGCTGAGGGAGGGGATTTGCTCAAGGGGACCCAGTGAATCAACAAAGCAAAAAGATTATTTCTATTATAGATCATGATTAACAGGCGGGGGTCTTCTTGACGTTCAGTGGTATTCTTGTTCCCCTGAAGTGTGTCCAAGTATGACAACCTGAAAGGATTATTTCTGACTTTCATAATCCATCAGTGAAGCATGGAGGTATTTATAAATACAAAAATAGAATGATATCCAATGTGATTGTCATGCCAGATGCAATAGTGCACATGTCTTTTGACAGGGCATATGATAGATCAGATTTGTTTGTGTCCATCACGCAAGGCACAGTTGTTTTTAGTTACTCCCTGCTGCCACATTTTGACTTACTGAGTTATTAACTTTTGAGTTAGTCTTCCAAGATCCTTGGGGCAGAGACCTTCTTTTTGCCCTGTGTTTGTACGATGCATAGCACAGGTGGGTGATGGTTCACATGCTCTTAGGTGCTATGGTTAATGCAAATAATGTTCTTCTAGTACCCTTATCATGGTAGTACCTAAGCATCTTCCAGTAGTGCAGTGTGGCAAAAATTTGTCACAAGCAAGTAAGAAAGTTTATAAAGACAGGTGGGAAAATGGGCATTTGGATTTTTCCAAAACCTCATCTCTGCAGGTTTGGCTTTTCACCAATGTCCCGTAAACTGAAACATTTTTATGCACAGAGAAATTTGTTTCACGTATATTTGATGCATTTCTAACTGGTTGGCACCCTGAGCAATGCAAATAACTTAGAGTTGCTCAGAAAACAGGACAGGGTAGAGGGACTGTTAGGTATCAGGTTTCCTTAATTTTTATTAACGCTTTCTAACCAGATCTACCACTAAGATTATTTGTTAACAAATCACATTCTGCTTCTGCTGCTGCCACAGGTACAACAATAAAACGTGTAGCAGCACAGATTCAAATGGTACAACTATAAAAGCTGTGAATGCCATTATGAATGAATACATGCCTGACTTAAATTAAACTCACCGATCTGAACAGTAAAATTTACAGTTCATGTCCTTCTCATGAGAACTTAGGTCTTTCAAGTTGGTTGTAAATAAAAACCATTAAAATGCATTATACCCTCGTTATCAGGAAGACTCTCAAATTTTAAGAAACAGCTTTTAGAGAGAGAATCTGGCCTTTGAATTTATTCTTTTGTATGCAGCTCTCTATGTATCTTGGGCTGTGAGGGTTGTTTGCTTTTCTCCCATTAGCTGTCAGTGGGACTATTTATAGTAGTAAAGTTAAGCAGCAGGTTGTTTGTTGTAGTAGTAGTAGTAGTAGTGCTTGCACAGCTACTGGGGCTTCAGTTGGTAGTATGACTTGATCTTGCTTTTTAAATGCCAACTTAGGGAGATTTCTGATAGAGGACTTTGTCATTTACCAGATGCAAAGGTATAGCAAGATCCAGTGGCTTGAAGCTAAAGATAGGCAAATTCAGACTTAAAAATAAGATGCTTTAAAATGTATGATGGTAATTGATGTTTGGTCCAAGTTACTTAGGGATGTGATGGACTCTTCCTCATGTGGTGTCTTAAATGTCTTTCTGAAAGAGATAATGTAGCTGAACTAGAGGGCTTGATGTGAAAATTGCTTGGTATAATTTTCTGACCTATGTTATGCAGGAATCAGACCAGATGATCAAAATGGCCCCTTCTTATCATAACTGTTGTTGTAGATCTGAGCACCTGACAGTCTTCTAACATTTATCTGTACATCATGGCAGTTGTTGAACTCGCTTGTACACTTTCTCGTTCTCAGGTTTTTGTCTCTGTCAGCATGAGTACCGTATTTTGTGCTCCTCTGGATTTTTTACTGTTGGTCAAGAGCGTGTTTGTAATACTAGAATTTATACAGAGATTCTTTCTTTCCCAAGTGCCATGGCTGTGGAATCTTTCACTGCAGTTGCCCCTGATGTCCAGGTGGGCAGTTTCTTTCTCTCAAACGGTAAGCGGTGCTTTTTTAATTATTGTACCATACGCACTAGGTTAAATTCATCACTGATGTTGCGCTATTAAACTCACTGGAGTTGCACAGAGGATGGCTTTTTGGTTCGTTATTTTTTTGGGGTAGAAGGCTTTTAAATGGCTGTCTTATGCTAACGCAGTGGATCCTGAAATCAGTTCACCTCCTGAGACCTATGTTTGGCTCTTTATTCTGCTCAGGTCTTATTGAGAAAATCGACAGTTTTAAGCAGATGAGCCTGTCGAAACTGGAGGATCCCCATGCTGACATTACTCGAAGAGGAGATTACTTTTATCACAGCGAGAATCCCGGGCGTCCAGAAGTAAGATGAAGGGGCTTTGCAAAGACCATCAATGCAGGAACTAAAATCTGTTGAACAAAAGTAGAGTTTTTATTCTGCAAGTTTGTACGCCACTTCCATTTTCCAGTGAAAACAATGGAAGTTGTAGTGTTGAACACCTTGCCAACTTAGCTACGGGTGTGGGGCTACTGGAAGTACAATTAATTTCTGTATAGCAAAGGAGCTTCTGATCCTGCCCTTCACCTCTTGTTTCTCTTCTTGGTGTCTTCTTCCTGCATGCTGGACTGACAGGCTAAGCAGATGTTTTTAAATGGAGAAAAACAGGAGCTGGGCTAGTGCTATTCTCATATAAGTGGATTTCACCTTTTATCTAACTGGTCAGTCTGAATTAGGTGCAAGTAAACTGAATGCAGTTAGGACTGAGCCAGGTCACTGCTGGCTGGTCCTGCCTGCCTGTGGCTGAGAAGAGCTAGCTGTAGCGCTCTCTCAGGCACCTTCTTTGTCATTCCTAAATCAAACAGAGGGGAAGTGGCACAAAGCTTGCTCCCCTTTGGGACTTGAGCTGTGCTGTCTCTACACCCCACCCTTTCTGCCACCCCAGCCTAGAAAAATTACAACCCAAGAATCCTACCCAGCTGTCTCATATGCTGGTGCAAAGCTTTATGGCATAGCATCCTCCCATGAGGGTGGCTTTGCAGGAAGCTTTTGTCAAAAAGAATCTTGATTTGATGTTTTCCCCATTTCCAGGTGGGAGATCTTCGTGTTTCATTCTTCTATGCGGGTCTGAGCGGAGACAAGTCCCACCTGGGTCCAGCAGATGTGGTAAATCTTCAGGTTCTCCAGTAGTTAGCTCCCTAACACCTCTGTGCTGTAACAAGTAAAGTTCTTTGATTGGTTCCTCTCCCTCTTGTAAGGTGACCGTGATTGCTCGGCAGCGAGGGGACCAGTTGGTTTCATACCAAACCAAATCTGGAGATATCCTGCAGTTTCTTTATCCCGGTGATCTTTCTGCTGAGGTGAGTTATCCTACAGCATGAGTGAACTACTGGAGATAGCCAGGATTGAAACTTGATGAGAAAGAAGGAAGCAGGCAATGAGACACTGTGTTCTCCGTCTTTCACATTAAATTTCCGGCGGAAATATTGGGTACAAGTTACCACTCTGCTGCTGGACAGAGGACATCTGACTGGAGTATTGCCTCTCCTGCCTCTGATCTCTGTGATGGAGGGCAAAACACAAGTGTAAGCTTTTGTCTACCGCTCTCATTCCCTTGCCTTGGTCTTTTTTTTATGCCTAACCTTAGCTCTGCCTCAGGGTTTGTATTTTGAATACTCTTACCTTTTCAGTAGTAACCAGTTTGGCTGTTTCGTTTCCTGCTCATTAAAGTTACCACACCAAATAAGCTCCTTCTGGTGCATCTTACTTTGGCTATAAATGAAAGAGTGGCTATGGATACTGGAATATCTTTTATTGGACTGAAGATATTACCTCACCCACTTTGCCTCTCATGTTCTGAGACATACTCAGCAACACTTCTGCTGCAAATGGCATTCTTTGCTCCCCTTTTGTTTTGCCATCTGTTTCATGATCACCCAAATACTTTCTAAAGGTGATACAGGGTGAACCTCTCTAATCTGGCATTCTCTCATTCAGGAAAATTCATAAACCGACATGATTTTAATTAGCTAGATGTCCACTTACCATGGGTGTAACCAAGTTTCCTGTAGTCCCATATAGTTTGTTTACAGCAGCCAGTCCTGGCTCTCAGTCTTCTGTGCTGTTTTTCAGCCCTAAATGTCTTCTAAGAGCCCAGTGAGGAGCGGAAGTGTCAGTAATGCTGCTAGACAATATCGACCTTCTGGGGTTCAGCAAATGTTCTCATTTAGCACTGGTCAGGCCCTGCGGGTGCTGGATTAGAGAGGTTCAACCTGAATTTTAAAAAGTCTTTAAAACCTGTAATTCTCCTCCTCCCCACATTCTTCCCTTTTCAGAGATTTACAGGCTTGAGATACAATTAGTGTTAGTACAACTGGGCAGGAACCTTCAGGCAGCTAACTGGGTTCTGTTACAGCCTGCATGTCCCGGCTGGTTGGTGATTCACTTCCTCCCCTGGCATGCTGACTTCGATTAATGATTGTTTAGTGCCCTGTTGCAAAGAACCTTCCTGCCAAGTAGCTGAGTTCCCAAAAGCAAGTGAACAGGCTTTTGCTTCAGGCTGTGCCAAAAAGAGAACATAGTAAAAATGGTTACTTATCTGCTCTTTCCTGTTCTTTGGGTTGTATTCATGTCCTTTCCAATCAGATGTGTGTGCCGCATGCACAGTTTGTCCCACAGTAGATCTCATCAGGTCAGCTGTGCAGCCCCCTTGTGGGGTGCTTTCCTGGCACTCAATATATGACCCTGTCAGTCCAACCCCTCTTTTGGTTCCTTTTTGCAGGCTGCACCAACAGTGGGTATTAGAATGGAAGTTCTTCGAGATGTGTTTGTCACAATAGATATGAGCCGGTGAATAACCCTCATTTTTCTTCTTTGAGGGCCTGTTCACACAGATTTCAATTGGGTGACTCCCCAAGCTCTGCCCTGGAGGCGGGCTTGGGAGTTAAGGCATTGCTGATTGGAGCACTGCTCTGCTGATGCTGCATCATCTCTAGCATGCTGGATGATTGTGTAATGAGAGGTAAAGGTCGGCACCAGTGACAAAATAGCTGTCCTGCTGATCTCTTGAAGGGGACCTGGCTAGGAGTGTAGCTGATGTGGTTTGTGCACTGAGGAACTCTGTGCTGGGACCTGTCATGTTGATGCAGGTTCGATTTTAACTGCCATCTCTATAAGGAGGTGTGTTAACCTGAAGTCTTGCTCCTTTTTCTTGTCCTGGATCGAAAATCTGTACAAATCTTTCTTCTGTCCAGCTTGGTGAGCCTCCCCCAAGCACTTCAAACAAGTGTTGTGCAGGGGTCATCCATGGGCATGGGCTTCTTCCAGGGCTTGAATTCCAGGGACTGAGGCACATCCTGAGGTCCCAAGGGGAAGAAGATGGACCGGAGAGGAAACCCTGCACTCCTAATAGAACCACTGCTAACTAATCAGAAGAGGATTAAAACAACTGCAACTATGGAGCTAAATGATACAGCTAGGGAAAAGCAAGAACCTGAAAGCTAGTCGCTCACAGTTCTGACAACCTTCACAGGCAGCAAGAAGGAATGGAAGGATGGGTCAGGCTGTCAGGGTTTTATATTGAGTGCCATGAAGGTTTCACAACCAATGTAAATGGATCTGCTGAGGGAAAAATTTTCTGGCATTTGTGCACACCACCTTAGAATCAACATGAACAAGGACTCAAACGTTTGTAGTATGTGAATCTCAATATTTTTACTTCAACAGAAACTGAAATGCACCAGCAATTAATAAATCTTGAAGAATAATTGAATGTAGAAATTGGTCCAAACAGGACACAAGTAGTTTCCAGCAGGTGTTTTACTAATACAAAATCTTTTATAATCTATTGCAGAGCATCTCAAAGTGTGTGTGAACTTAATTAATGTAGTACACATGATTCTGAAAATCTTTACTAAAACTTTGCTAAGCAGTGTCTTGGCTTTAAATCATGCCCAAATTACTGGTCAGAAAAACATGTTTCTCTTCTGCATGTTAACTTGTTCAAATCTTCCAGTTTTCCCTGATCCCAGTGGAGACTGTTGATTTTAGTGTATGTGTTTTGGATAAGGAGAGAGAAAAGACCACAGTCCTCACAGAAGTGTAAACACCCATTTTAATCCCAAATTAGTATGTGTGATTCTTCCTTGCTGAGGAAATGAATGCTCCTTATTTGAATTAATCAGCAACAATTGTGCACTTTCCAAGTGTGTCCTCACCTTTAATCACAAGGTGTGACTGAAAACTCTGTAGACCAAGTTAGGATACCACAAAAATACCCTTGGCACTACCCTTTGGCCTCTGCTGTAATGTGTTGGGCTGCTGTTAACGGGGACAGGGGAGCCAGATTTTTAGTGGCCAAGATAGTACTGCAAATGGCCTTTTATCTCTTGAGAAACATTAATATGTACAGGTACAATCAGCTGTCATGTATGTATTCATAAAATTCCAGAAACAACAGGATTTGGGTCTTGAAGAAACCCAGAAATGGGCAATGTATAACAGTCTTTGAGTTTCAGGAGGTGTTTCAAAAAGAGCATGAGAGTAACACCGTGAAGACCTGGGGTCTCCGTGCAGCTGGCTGGCTGGCAATGTTTGTAGGAATCAACCTTATGACCAGAATCCTTTACACTTTGGGTAAGTCTGTTACTAGAAACAGAGTTTTGTTCAGAGGTGGGCCCTGACTCTGGATTCTAGTCACAAAATGACCAAAACACAATAATGAATTTTTGAGAGGATACAGAACTTGAATCTGGATTTGAACATGCTGCTGACTTCTAAATCAATAAAACTTGGAACCAAAATCCCAGATCCAAATATCTGTTTTGTGGATGTGTGAAATTTGGATCAGAACTTTGAGACTTGAATCCATGTAATATGAAATACAGATTGTCACAATTCATAGTCTTGTCTTAGACTAGTTTCCACTGTATGCCAACCCTGTGCTTACCTATGTCAGTGACTGATATCACAGGTAGGGCAGGTTTTTTACAAAGGTACCTCATGCAGCCCTTTCAGACCTGCAGTTGTTTCCAAATACAGAACTCCCGTGTACTAAAGTCTGAATTATTATGAGTCCACATTGTAGTCATGCCTTGAGTCCCAGGCCAACATGGTGCTAGGTGCTGAACAGAAAGATGGCCCTTAAATGGCTTGTTTTTTAGATGAAGGCAAATGTTACAAGCAGAAACTTGGCAAAAGAGCTTAAATGTATATAAAGTAAATCCCAGCTCTACCTCTTGGTCTGAAATAGCATCTATCCTGTATTTTGAGAAAAATATTCACACTGCCTGTGACTTCAGGGAAGATCATACAATTCCAGTTCACTGGGAAATGTGAACAGGTGTATCTAGTCTTGTCTCTGGTAGGCCACGTCTACACTAGCAGTTTATTTTGAAAGATCCTGTGGAGCGTCTACGCACACAAAGCGTTCTTTCAAAAGTAGATCGAAAGAACACAGTGCTCCTTTTGAAAGTGCTCTTCCACTCCTGTTTCTGGAAGAACACCTTCTTTCAAAACCTTTAGAAGGAAAGCATGTGTAGATGCTCTGCAGGGCCCTTCTTTTGAAAGAGTCCTCATGGCACCAGATTTTTCAATCCCTGGCTTGTTCTTTTGAAAGAGGAGGGGCTGTGTGGATGCTCTCTATTGAAAGAGTGGATCGATCTTTTGATCTGCTTTTTTGTGTGTGGACGCACTCTTCTGAAAGAAGTTTTTTGGAAAATATCTTCCAGAAGAACTTCTTTTGAAGGATCTCTGTAGTGTAGACAGAGCCATACTCTTTCATACACATCCATCTTATGTCTTTTATATATAAGCAGAAGGATGAGACAGACCTTGGCCTATGAGGTGGCTTTGGACTCTATTCCCAGCTCTGTCATGTAATCAGTTATATCTCGGAAAAAGGTATTGAACTTTGTCTGACTCCCCTGATCTAAACAGCGAGGAATAATGCTTAACAGCATCCTAGAGGCATTGAAGCTTTGCTTTTCAATGTTTTGTAAAATGATCTGAGATCCTCCAATTTAAAGGACTGTTGTTCCTTGAAGTGAATGGTAGTCTTTCGATTGACTCCTGGCAGTGGATGGGGATTGTAACCACATATTTTTAGCAATGTAGAATCTTATAGCTATTAACATTGCCAGGTGTTTTGATTTTCTGTTTAATTTTCCTTCCCCAACACAGTGGATTGGTTTCCTGTTGTTCGAGATCTGGTTAATGTTGGACTAAAAGCTTTTGCTTTTTGTGTAGCCACCTCACTAACCCTGCTAACTATTTCTGTGGGGTGGCTTTTCTACCGCCCTCTCTGGGCTCTCCTGATTGGGTTGCTGTCTGCCGTTCCTATTGTAATTGCAAAATCCCGGGTTCCACCAAAGAAGCATCAGTGAAGATGGAAAAAGTCCTTGCACTTGGACCCTATAATTTGTAATGTTTTGAAGCCCAAATGCATTTATCACGCTTCAGGCTATTATGCTTAAGGCATATTACAGTTCAGAATCTTGACACTCTGCACCAGAGTCTAGTAGGAGATCAAGATGCAGTTTTTGTATGTTTACACATCACTGAAAAATGTGACTGCAGCTTGGTGTGGGTGATATTCTGCCTGTGTAGGAGAGCAATTTGTTTTGTACGCCATCTACAGGGGAACAAAGAAATTTCATTATGCAATCCATGATGTGCAATGTGTAGCAGATTTTGTATGCCTGCTGTCTCATGTAATTGCTCCCTCTGTTTTCTTAGAGGGAGGAATATACTTATGTTGACAATGTTTTGAAGTGTGTTCATACACAAAATGCTACTTGTACTTAAGCTATGTTAGACATTTAATTTGTTTTTAGTAGTTAAAACATAGCAAACAAGGTTTTCAAAATTAGCAATTTTGGCTGCTCAGCCTTTTAAAGAGAGCTTGGAGAGGGATGAGCTTTCATCTACATTCAGTCAGAACCCTTGAAGCTGTTTCATTTGGGCACCCAAAACTGCTAGACTGTCTACCTTGTTTTGTAAAACTTTAAAACTGATTTCAAATTCCACCTGCTTTAAGGGATACATTAAGGTCAAATCAGAACATCTTGAAACTAAGAACTGATGTAACCTGTAGAACTAGTGTAAACCTCTGTACTTAAAACCTAATGTATTAAAATTTCTTCACTTACCTTGTTCTTTTCAGTTAGTTTGGCTAATAACAAATACTCAGTTTTTCTCACGCGCTTTTAAGACCTGTGGTGTTTGCAGCTGTCTCATACTTAAACACCTTAATTGAAATTCAGTATTAAAAATTTGTTTAATGTTTTGCAATCTCTAGTAAGTTAAATTTTAGGCTTTATTTCATGTTAGTGGGGAAAGCAACTCCACATCTAACCTCACAGATTCATGTTTACATTTTTCTGCTAACACCATTGGGTTTATTATAACCCTTTATGTATGTATTATTTCAAAAAGTATATTTGTGCTTAACAGCTTCAGGCTGTCTTTCAGCATGCCTTTTGCTGTGCTTCCACTTTTGTAAGCACATCTGATGTTTAAAAAGAGTGCCTAATTCAATGCACAAAGCAGAAATGTGGTAGCTCACTGACCTCAGCTCTTTAAGTCTAGTTAAGTACTTCTAGAAAGCTTCCTTCCCCTTGCTACACTATTTTACTTGAATATACTTAATGGATGAAGGGGCTTTTGCTTACTTATGATCTTAGCATTAAACAGGAGAAACTACACCAAAGCAGAGGAATGTGGAAGATATAGTCCTTAAATCCACCTAATGCATACAATCAACGTCTTAGGAATCAGTCCATGTGATTTTACAAAATCAGTTACTGGTAGGTACCAGGTGTATTAGCATTAGTAACTTATGTAAGCTCAAGGACTACTTAAAAGTTGATTACAAGGTGAAATTCCAAGGCTGTAACGATGGGGCAATTTTATATGCAACTGCTAATTTCTTGATTGTTGACCTGCTTGGTCTCTTCTTGTAATCTGCATCTTCTAACAATCTGAAAGATTTTTTTGCATAAAATATTAAATAGAATGGCTTGTAAAATAAAACCTTGGGAAGTTGCTACTTCCTGAATGAACAGTAATCACGTTAGGTGTCACCTTCACTCCTGTTGATATTCAGCCAGTGGCAGTTCAGTTTCAAGGCTCTAGGGCAGTGGTTCCCAACCTTTTCAGTAACATGGCACACCCCCTTTTATCAGCTGATTGCTGAATTGATTGCACATAAACATCACATGTACTAAGAAAACAAAAAGCAGTCAAGTAGCACTTTAAAGACTAGCAAAATGGTTTATTAGGTGAGCTTTCCTGGGACAGACGCACTTCTTCAGACCATAGCCAAAACAAAATCAAATCGACAAAAACAAATTGACAGGGCCAGACGAATATCCAGAGACCAGCTACTCCAAGATCGGCCCAAAAAAGCCAAGAACAGAACGCCACTGGTCATCACCTACAGCCCCCAACTCAGACCACTGCATCAAATTATTAAAGACCTACAACCTATCCTTAATCAGGATGCCACACTCCAGAAGGCCCTGGGTGACCTGCCTGTCCTTTCCTACAGACAACCTCCCAACCTCATGAGGATCCTCACTAACAGCCACAGTCTATACCCCAGGAATACCAGTCCTGCAACCTTTCCCTGCAACAAAGCCTGCTGCCAGCTTTGTCCACATATCTTCTCTGGAAATACCATCACTGGACCTAACCAGGTTACTCACAGAATCACGGGCACTTTCTCATGCTCCTCTACTAACATCATATATGCCATCATGTGCCAACAATGCCCAGATGCTTTGTCTATTGGACAGACTTCTAACTCCCTTAGACAAAGGGTCAATGGGCACAAAACAGACATCAAAACACTCCAGATCCACAAACCAGTTAGTCAACATTTTAATGGAATGGGGCATTCTGTCAATGACCTAAAGATGTGTGTTACTGAAAAGGAATTATTGCACCGTTTTGGAAAGAGAAACATCTGAGCTGGCTTTTATATTCAAATTCGGCACATTAACACATGGTTTAAATCGTGATGGGAACTTTGAGTCACTATAGGGGCTTGTCTGCATACTTGGCTCAATCTAATTCTTGACCTTCCCCGCCGCCCACTCTGATTTGCTCACGTTGATTATCTTTTTCTGATTTGTCCTCCTTGCTTACTGTTTTTGTTTCTCTGTGCCTTAAATATTGAGTCTGTTCTGGTCTGGCTATGGTCTGAAGAAGTGCGTCTGTCCCAGGAAAGCTCACCTAATAAACCATTTTGCTAGTCTTTAAAGTGCTACTTGACTGCTTTTTGTTTTGATAGTGTATAGACTAGCACAGCTTCCTTTTTGTTACTATTCCACATGTACTAAGGTTAGTCTTACCAGAGAGTTTGCAACATAGCAGTGCCTACAACAAGCTAAACAAGGATCAAAAGCATTGTTTCAAATCCACCACAGAATACACTATTTTTGACTGAGCAGAGACACATTTTCAAAATCTGTTCAAAGCCATGCTAGGGCTGTTGAATAAATCAGTAACCACTGAAAATTTCAGTGGCTGCTTGATTGCTCACAGGTGGGGAGAGAGGGGTCTCTAGAAAGCAGGCTTCCCTGCCTGCCAACCCATTGGAGCAGGATCTTGTATTTAAATGTAGTAAACTCTGTCTGACAACCCCAGGAGCAGGAGAATAGTCAAAGATGCCCCATAGGTGGGAGGTTCCAATATGCTCTGGGCAGCTTGGTGCATGGCTGTGACACAAGGAGCTGTACCGCACAGGGAGCTGCCATGACAGAATGCCAGTTAGTTTACTGTAGCATCCCATCTCCAACAGGCTCCTGTATGCCTTCTCCCTTGCCACAGTAGAGCATGTGGTTGGGCTTCCTGCCAGCTTGTTCAGGCTGGGAAGCAACATCTCAGGTGCCTCCTAGCTTGAACAGGGTTGGTATTTCCTCTCACAGTGGCCCTGCAAAGAGACACACGGCTGTGTGTGAGACCAGCCCTGTACCAGCTGGGATTCAGGCAGCCTTGCTGCTTGAGCCGCAGCTGGCATGGGCTTGTCAGTGCCTTTCTTTCCTTCACCCCCTCCACACAGTGGCTCCACAAGAACCCCAGTGAGGGGAAATGGATGAAATTTCACAGCACATACTGGTTGAAAACCACTGCTCTAGGGCCCTGTTCTGTTCCAGTGGTGTCTTTGTGAACTGGCAGGGTCAGGGTGCCTGGATATACAAATAGTCAATTGAAAGAGACTTATTCAGGGTTTGCTTACACAAGAAAATATGCTGCATAGATTATCAAATTGTATACTTTTTGGGGAGCAATGTGTTGAACAGGTATTTTTCAAACTCTAACCAGCATTCAGCTATAGCACAATGGAGACAAGTTTTCTATAGAGATGCTAAACTTTTGTATGTTTTATTAAAAAAAAAAATTCTCAGGTGGCTGCATGTGTGTGTGTCGTTGGGTTTTGATGCAAAAGATGCTGTGACCTTCACAACTGGTCTGAACTCTTCTGGAGACTTGTTAAATACAGCGGGGTCTACAGTTCCCAGATTACCTCCTTACTAAAATTACGGTTGCCTTTTTCTCACTGTAATTGAAATTTTTGCACTGAACTCTCTCACCCAAGTGGGTTCATATTGCCTGATTAGGATCCATGCATAATCAAGAACTTTAAGAGCACTAGAATTTGGAGATAGGTTCTATTTTCTAGTTTGCCACAGGCTTGCTGTGAGCAAGCTGATTAAACCTTGGCATACATTTCCTCATTTAATTGTAGCAACAGCCCTACCTGCTCCACAACCCTTTGCTAGGCATGGTTTAGTTCATTTGAATTAAATGAGATTTAATCTACGGTCAGAACACTTTCAAGTGTGTCTTCAGCACCTTAATTTGCATACATGAATGATGTGAAGCAAACCTCCCTTCCTGTAATGGAGGTGCATTTCCTTTCTAAGCAATGGAGCCAGATTTGGTGCTTTCAGGGCATATATACAAGCCAGATTTCTATAGTAACAACTGCACCAGTAACATTCCTTTATGCCAGCTGTACAGGAGAGGAACCTCTCTACCTGTGATACAGACCAAAATTCAGTATGAAGCTCTGTTAGAGCTCCTAAAATATTGGTTGACAATCCAATTGATTCTGTAGTCCTTTCCTATTTATACCTAGCTGTCACTTCAGCTGCGACCCAACTAAACTCACTCACTTCAGTGAGAGTCAGATTCTAGCCTTTATGCTGAATGGTTCAGGGTATGAGCACGTCCTCTGCTCACACAGTATACAGTACAGAGAGCCCAGATCCTGAAGGGGCCCTGTGGTAATTATTGCAGTATTATCAAAATTTTTTGTAAGCTTCCTTGAAGTCTCTGCAGTCAAGAAGTTACCTGAGAATCTGTGTTCATTAAAAATAATTTCTAGTCCTTATTTTAAAAAGTTTGACATGAATTCTAAAAGTTCAAAGAGCAGATTGTAAAGAGCCCTAAACTTATTTTGGAAAATATCACATTTCAAGCCAATCTTATGTTTTGAACACTCTCAGACAATACTGCTGCTGTTATACAAAAGTGACAACTAAGCTGCCTAAGGTCACTGCTTTTCTTTTAGTAATTATTCATTGGGAATACACAAGAGAAAGGGCCATAGAAATAAAAAGGACCATGCACAAGACTGATCTGTGTTAACTTTATTTTTTTTCCAAAAAACAGTATAAAAATATTTTTCTACATATACATATGTACTAAAGCTTTTTTTTTTTTCTTTTTTAATCTTTCCACTAGAATTACAATGAGTTTGAGCCCAAAACATAAGGCAAGGAAGTTTCAGGCTCTTCTTATTACTGTATTGCCTCTATAACCAGGCATTTTCTTAAATGTAGGTCAGTTTAGGATCAAGTATTTTTTTTAATCCCATAATTTGCTTTGATTTAAACATTCCTTTACAGCATTTAGAATACAAACACAGCACTGTGCTACAGCGAGACAGTGAAACTTGCTCTAGGCAATGGATAATGGTTTTAGAAGTGTCACTGACTTCTGTCAAGGGTGCCCTTGTAGATTCTACCCCAACTGAAAGTTACTTGCCTGCTTTCCTTGTCCAAGCTGTCATAGCTGTCATATGCAGACAGTGAACACACATTAAGGGTGAAAAGTTAGTTTAATAAGGTGATGATTTTAAAAAGTGCAAGATGTGTCCCAAATTATTTCAAGACCTCTCTCTAGAAAAAAAAATATGGCTACATGGAAAAGATTAGGGAGTGAAAAGTAAAAAGTCAAAATGAAAAATTTATATCCTTTGCCAAACAGGTAGATGTTATAGTTCTGACAGGCTGCTTGATCCAGTGATGGATTATTCCACTTCTAACCTGAAACAATAAGGGCTAACTGCCAATAAGGAGGTTTTTTTTGTTTTTTTTTTTTTTAAACAGGCCAATAATAGAGTACACCAAGGATTCCAGAATAGCAGCTATCCATTCTTCTGTTTTTCAGTAAACAAAACTTGGGGGAAGGCAGTGATGAACGTGTAATAAACAGGTTTACTGGAAGATTGACAATACTTGTCAAAGGAAAGAACAGCTGGGATGGATTACTCTTCTCAGATACAATCTAGAAATCTGGTCCTCAAAGCTCCAGAGATAAAAGGAAAAACAGGTACCCATGACTCTAAAAGAAATAATAAAATTAATCTAATCTTACCTTTATAAAACTCAATGCTGGATTGAGAGAGAGGTTTAAGATTACACCATAGAGAGTGTCCACTTCTGACTACCAGAAATGCGTGTACGCTGAGGAACTGAAAGCAGAGTAGTAGGCTCCTGTTGCCATGTGTTTTTTATCTACTGCCACATCTCTTATTTATATAATTATGACATATTCAGTCCCAATCAGGCAACTAGTAGAAAAACATTTCCTAGGTCTGAAATTATGTACAAGATAGTTTTAAAGAAACCAGCCATCTTTGTCCGTGTATTAGGAAACTGAACGTAAAGGATTAAGCAGTCTGTTTAGGTCACAACTTCTCAAAGGGGAACAAGTGTGCTGCTTCTCCTTTCTTTTCCCGCTTGGTCTTTCTGCCTTTTTTCTCTTTTCTTTGTTCCTCTACTTGCCGATTCTGAGGCCAAGAAACAAGCACGTCTTCAGCTGGAGTCTCTGTGCTTGGTTCCCCTTCATCAGAAGAGAATCCAGCTCCTTTCTCCATCATAGATCCAGATGCCTCACTCTGAAAAAAAATAAGTATGTATGGTAGGTGGTATTTCTTTGAAAGATGCTGCTTTAGTTAGCAGCAGTGATCCATAGCAAACAAGTGGTATATTTCATGTAATTGTCAACACAGAGCCGTATCAGTCAATGTCTCCCGTGTACAGCATTAACTCATGTTCAGAAAGAATATTCACTAGTCAAGAGAGTGGAAAAATAAACTGGCTGTAAAATCTGATTTATCACCAAGCATGATGAGAAACATATTTAAGGACAGAATCATTCCACTACATAACACAAACCCACATAGCTCTTTTTGTTCCTCTGAAAACTGTGTGTGATTTGGAGTAAGCAATCCCAAATATGAAATGGCTGGTACTCGCTGGTACTGAGTACCAGCAACTCTGCAACCCCAGCCATGGGATTGGCTGGAGTGGGGAGCAGTGTGCTGGCTGAGTACAGGCTCTTTTTTTAAATGACAAAAAAGGCACTGGAAATGGCTGTCAGAACTATGGAGCCACAATACAAAACCAAGTTGCCTGGCTGGAGAATGCTTATGTTGAGAACAGGGATGAGATTTCAACTCACATGAGATGAATTCTTGTTCCAAATCCAGTATGAGCTCTATTTAAAGTTAGTGTGAGAAGAGGGAAAGAGAATTTTGCATGAAGAGATTTTGGAAATTTTCTGATGTTTTAATTGAAAATTTAAGATTTTGGATATAAATCATGACAGGGTCATTTGGTTACATTTGTCATCCATCAAATGACTAAGCACGTAGTGATCTTAACCAACACCCACCACTGTGTGGAAAGAGATTTGATCAGGCTGCATTAATGGGACAGCAATGATGTTGAGGTTACCTTCATCTGCTAAGATAACTCCCCATGTGTTTTCACAGGCACAATGAACATACAGAAAGGCAAAAGGGAGCTCTAGACAAGTTACAGTGTCTGACATTTTCAAACAAATCGGTGTACGTAGTTGTTTCTTGCCCCTCCCGTCCCTTTTGCCATTCAGAAGGGCCCAAATCCTGCTCACATTACTCATTTGGGCTGTCCTATGCGCAAGAAGAGATTCTAAATTCTGAGGGAAAAAAAACAGATTCAAGAATCCAGTGCACATTCCACTGCTGTTTTCCTGACAGGTCTTAGCACTGCCTGGCCCTGTTCCCTTTAAGTTATGCGCTCGACAGAGATTCAAGGGCTGCCCAGCTGATTAGCAGAGTGCCCACAGCTAGGTTTTGTGATTCTACTGGTGTATATTCATACATGCTTCAGTGCACATTAAAAAAACCCACCCTATTCCACCCATGGATAGAATAGCACAGAGGGAACATTGCTGCCTGGTCAGCAAACTCTCACTTTAACAACTCCATACTAGTAGCAAAGATACACCATGATTCTTACCTTCTTGCAGTAACGTTGCTTCAGTCTCTCTCTTATGAGAAGTCCTTTTGCCAGCAATTTCCAGTTCCCCAGTGCTCTCTTCTCTCTTTTCTATGAGGAATTATTTCAAAACAAGAAATCCTTAAAAATCAAGAACTCTGATATATTCAGAACCTTGTGAAAGATACTCAGTATTTAAAGAAAATGGCGAAATTCTGTACATTAATTTATATGTATTGCATCATTCTTAAGCAGACAGTAAGCCTATTAACCAAAAATCACTGTATTTTAAAAGATACCTGTATAGGAATCGCTGTATTTACTCCATCATATATATGTATTCTATTCTATTCACTGTCAGCAGCTGGCATACCTTTTTGCAATATCACATCTTACAAGCTAACCAGTGTCAGGACTGGTCAGGATTCACAGAAGAATCCCCAAAAGAACATGTCAGCAGACACTGCAGGATACGGGGGTTTCATTTCTGAGGCAATACTTAGTTCAACACTTTTCTCAAAGTCGGTACTGAATCAGTGTCCAAGAATATTGAAAAAAGGGGCCATCATTTGCATTAAATATTACACAGATATCATGGCCATTTATGTTTAGTTTTGAATGCGCTCAATCCCTGGCAAATTCCACTTGTGCAATTGTATTATGCCTAAAATTTAGCTCAGGCTATGAATTCTTTTCTCTTCTAAGTAACTGTGTAACAGCTGCTAAGATGCACCCTAGAGATTGCTGCATTATCATAACGGGCCAAGTATATCCCTTCAGCCTGGATATCAGACACCATCTGGAGAAGTGGTTCAATTAAAATGTATGATTGTGACCGCTACACATTTACATTGGCTCAGCTCTGTGTTTAATAGTTGCATAGCCCTCACATATTTGATTGTTAAGGCAACTTATTGTTCAATATAAAAATAACCACTTGGTGAAAACAGTTCTCACCTCCTTTTCCCTTTTTTCTATCTCTGCCTGTTCATTCTCCCAGGCTGCAACGAGCACCTCTTTGTATTCTTCACAGACTACATAGCCATCAGTACTGAGAAGGAGAACACATTCACCTATCAGCTTTTGCAACAGCAAAACAGGCCAAGTGCTAGCAGAAGGGGGCAAGCCAGCCAACATATATCAAGGCATCGCAGACAGAAGACTGCTGAGAATTAACAGAGAAAGCAGAGTATCCCACATAGTGCATCTGCAAGGGCGTTTCCCCTATTCTTCCAGAGCAAGAGCAGGCTGCTAATGGAAATGAAAGTACAGGCTGTTAGCTAAATTCTACGATATCATGTGCCACAGCTTGCCCTGAGGTTTTCTGCCTCTACAGCAGCTGCCAGTGAAAATGGCATGATATACCCCTTAGCATGGAGCACCCACAATGCAGTGTACAAAAATGTTCATAGGTCCAACAAATCAGGCACATCACATACACTGGGTGTGAGTAGCCACCATGAAAATCAAATCCGGTGATGGCTTGAACACAGTCAATATCCAGTTTGCGTGCCACTCTATGCAGGTTGGGAAGCTTTAGCTGCACGCAGCCTATTGGTAACATACAGGGCAGGAAGAGATACACATTTCCATATTCATTCCGGGGAACCTGTTATAGAAAAATGAAAGTGAAAAAAGTAAAGACTCATCCTGAGGCAGGATATGAATGGAAATTTCTGCTCTTATTCACAAACAGATACAAGTATATTTTTGGTCACCCTTATTCTGAATGTCAGAATAACAAAGCTCTGGCAACAGTTCTTGAATATTCAGGTCACAAGCCACATTTTCAGACATTAAGCAACTGCAATTTTAGCCATCTCAACAACCCTGGTTTACTGTTACCTGCGCTTTGTGATTAAGGGCATATCTACACACAAAAATCAACAGAAAAAGGCAGAGCGTGAATTTCAAGTGGATTAACTATTCCCAGTTTTCTCCATATGTGGGTGCTCTTATACCTAAACAAGAGTGCCTTATGCTGAATTAGCTTAATTCACTTCTGTTTAGATAAAAGCTTTGATTTCTAAAAACCAGAACTACAGGCACAGAATTCCCTATTTATTTGCTGTCACAAAAATGGAGTTATAGTTCAGGTGTGGCTAACTAAATTTGGGATGTTAACTAAATCTACAAATCTGAGAACTGAACACCCCAGAATTTAGGGATCCTGAGGGCTGCAGATTGGGCCTATGCTCTAGAAAAATAAAGCCTGTCTTCATTCCAGATTTTTGCATTCATACGCCCACCTCCCAGTCCTCCCCCCTCCCCCCCACACACACACTTTCTCTTCTTTGCTGCCTACCCTTCCATCCACTGCCACAGGAGGCTGGTACTCCTCTGTCTGCCACAGGCCAAACAGTGCCAAATCCTCTTTCTCCCTGTTTGAAGGCTCTGCCAGTCGTGCTTTCCTTGCCTGGTTCGAAAATCCTTTCACCATCTGTGCAAACACAATGACTGCATTTACTGCACTTTAGAAACAAACAGGTGCTAATCTGGGGGTCTCATTTTACTTGGGAGACTGGAAAGAGACGGGTGTTAAGAGGAAAAGGGGTGAATATTCTAGAGCTTTGACCTCCATCACTTATAGTTTATACTTGGCACATCTGGGCACATTGTGGGCAAGTTGGGGTCAACTCTTCCAATTCAAGGAAGGGCCCTGGAAGGCTTTGAATAGAATCAAATGCAGTTCTCTGAGGCAGGAGGCTCCCAAACAGGGCTGGTCTCCAAGAGTGTGATGAGCACCTAGTGTGGGTCTTATGTAGAGTGGGGCCTGGCTGATGAATCCACAGTAGCAGGGCAGCTACCTGCAGCCTGGAGGGAAATTATTTTATCTCCAACCCCGTAAGAGAGCCCCCATACAAATCCTGTCTATTTATCCAATGGGAAGATGGTATAAAAGCAATGACTATTCACAAAGGGCAGGCACATCGCAATGATGTGAACCCAGTCTTCCTTACCTTATAGGGCACTTCCCCAATCCTTACCACTCGAGCTTGCTTCAGCCAGGTGTCCCGGGAATGCAGTGTGTGCACACAGTCTCTGCAGAGATCAGAACAAAGCAAGTGTCTATATGCTTCCAGTGGATTGCAAGGACACACAGAGCCATCCTGCTAACATTCAATTAACTTAGCTACCTACATATAGCATTTAAAGTAAGACAAACATGTATGTTTCACCTGGAATATACTGCCTCTCCTCTGCAGTATCCTAGGATAGCAGCAGTCTCAGGATAGATGGCCTCATATTTCAGGATATGCCTCTTCAGTGCATAAAGTGGGTGATTTTTATACTCTCCAATGGATGTTGGCAATGGCTGGTCTTGAAGCTTAACTAGAAACTGTGACCCATGCAAATAACAGAGAAATCAATAATCCTCTGCATCAGCATTTTACAAAACAAAGGAAAATTACATTAAAAATATGATCAAATGAAAAATCAGAACCCCTTACAAAAAAGAGGTAATCTAACGGACAAAAGCCACCCTTGGTGTATCCCCTTTAGTGTTGATGGAATTACACAACAGATGAGCATGGTTTAGTGTTTAATTACAAGGGTAACATTGTTCTATGCAACAATTTAAAAATGGGTTTGTCCTCTACATTTATCCTCTCCAGTTTCTCCAAAACAGCCTCCCTTTTATTTTAGTTTTTGTAATGATCCCAGACTTAAAACACCTGCATACAAATACAGCAAACACTCTAGCACCAAATCCAGGCATCCCTTCTCAAGGAAAATCTCCGTTGGACTTTTACCAAACTCAGGATGTCAGGATTTGGCTCTTGGTATAAAATGACCCAAATGTCTGGTGTCTGCTTACCTCTCTGTCTTCTTTCTTCTCTCTTTCCACAAAACGGCTTTTATATGGTTTCAGTGTATCTTCCCACCACTGGGGATCCACACGACATTTCCTTGTTGAGGTCATCCATCCTGGGTCGTACCTTTGTGTTACATCCTTTACATGCCCATTGGTGTCAATCCCCACAATATAGGAAACTGGCTTGGTGGCATATTTGAAACACAGAGTGGGCTGACCAACGATGCCGTGAACACAGTCCACACATACCCACCTATCTTCCCGCTCAACAAAGACTTCCAGCCACTGATCTGTGCCTGTCACTTTCTCCACTTCCTGCTCCCCATCATCATCGTCACTCGAGATGATTTTGTTCTTCTTCCTCGGTGTATTAGAAGAGCCTGGAGAAGCTGCTTTTGCCAGCAGTTGCTCATTTCCACCTGAACTCTTGGGCCCCTTTGTTTCCAAAGACCTGGCTTTCCTGCTGTTCTCAACTGCCATCCTTGATTTGTGGGGCCCTGATGATCTTTTCTGCTTCTTAGAGACAGTTTCAGTTTCAAAATCCTCATCAGAAAAATGACTGTCCTCCTCCTCCTCTTCCGAAGCCTCAAACTCAGAGTCACTGTCTTCCTCACTTCCACTCTCCTCTTTGTAAGATTTATTTAAGGTCACTCTACGTCTGCAACTTTTTCTGGACCTGTGGGCTCCTTCCTCTTCTCCCTGGTTGCTCTCATCATTTCTGGATTCCTTTTGTTCCTGGATGCCCTTGATTCGCTTTGATTTACTTGTCCTTTTGGTTCCAGAGGTGTTTCCTTTCTGGTCAGCATCTTCACTCTCTGGCATCTCTTGTTGTTTGGCTCCTTTGCAGGAGATTTTCCTGGATGGAGCCTTGGGGGTTTTGGCAGAATGCTTCTTAGAAGAATGCTTGCCCTGAAAACAAGAAAGAGGATCTTGACTTTTTCTACAGTAAAGTTAGACAAATTCCAAGTTCTACTAACTGAGCTAGGAGAAGCAGAACAAAGCTTTATGAATACAGTACAGTGCTGTTAATCTACGGTTTTAGGGAACTACAAACAGCTGGAGAGGGCCACTTCAGGTACTTCAAGAATCTGTACTCAGTATCCCCTACCCCAGACCGCAGCTAAGAGAACATCACCTAAATACACAGGCTGGTTGACTTTAAAGGATCTGAGTTTGTTAGTCTCCAGAGATGTCAGCGATACAAAAGACCTATTAGATCTTTCAGTCCAACTCTAGCATTTCATCCAGCCTGGTTTTAAAAATCCCAGGCAACTTGATGTCTAAAGACATGTTGTGGAAGACAACATATGTCTTAGGTCCTTGTTCCAATCACACCAGTTTAACATGAGGTGTGGCGCTAAATTTTTACATTTATACTGATGGAAAGACTGTGGAAACTTAAGTCAGTTTAAACCTGGCTTATTTTTCTTTTCTTAAGTTGAATAGAAACATGCATACGCTAAACTGAAAATAAGATCTTCGCATCAAAACAAGAGTGTGTCCAGCCAGCCTTAACTGTTAGCAGCAGTCTCAGGGTATATAGCCTCATTAGCCACAGGGGGTGGAAACATTGCACTGACATGATCCCTGGCTAAATCACTTTCACATCATGCCTTAAGCTCAACCCTTTCAACTTTGCCCTAATACAGCTCATTGTCAAGAAGATTTTTTTTAATATATTTAGCATATTTCTTTCCTCTTCATTAACATCATGTCATTCCTAACAATCAATCTCTGAGTCAGAGAACAGACCCCTACAATACTCAATTCCTTTATTTCACAATACCAATGAACCTGACCTTTCCCGATAGCTCTTTCAGCCGAATGGGTTGCAGAGACAGCACAAGCCGGCACAGCAACTGTAATGCTTGCAGAATAAGTAAGAATATCTGTTGAAGAAAGAAATAGAAGGCTTGAGTTTTGTTTCTTTTAAAATATGAACAACCAGCTTAAAAGCACATCAGAGCCAAAGTCCAACCCAAAACAGAGCTTTCAGCTAGATCTTTCACCTGGCGCAATGTGTTGATAAAATTTCATTTCATTATTTGTCAAACTGGCATTGCACCCATTACCCATAGCGTCTGATTGTCTCAATATATGTATTTAATGTATTTATCCTGAAAACATCCCCAAGTGCTATATGGCGCATAGAGGCATAAACAGGCTAAATAACTTGCCTAAGATTACAAAAGAAGTTTGTAATTGAGTGGGACCTTGTGCTGTTCTTCCAAATCCTATGCTAGTGCCCAAACACTGAACCATTCTTCTTCTCAATTCCTCATTCCCGAGGTAAATGATAAAGGCCAGATGTCATGTTTCTCAAGGACTGAATAAATGTTGTATGCTAACGATAAATTACTAAACAAAAACATCTGCCATTTATATGGGCTAGTTTACTGCCTGTAATGTAGTATTAGTGGTGATCTGTTATTTTATCATATGGGAATTCAGCAGAAATGGGCAAGAATAGATCACTTCTAACAAGAAACATTGAAACCGAAGCACAGTTCACTTAGTCTGTGCTCTTTTCCCACCAATGTATGCAAGTGTGTTTTCTCAGTTCCTAATTTGAGGTATCTGCACCTCCAACACAACAAAGACATTCTTCAACTAGACCAAGGCTGTAATTTCTCAGGTTTCCAAGGACCATGATGGAGTTGTGGGCAGAATACCTGGAAAATGGCAGTTCACATGCTGCTCTCCCAAAGGACAGGAAGCCTTCCCTCTGTGCTTGCTTTTGTGCTCATGAATACCCCTATGTGAACTGAAAAGACATGAATCTAGTTTGCCCTTACTCCGGTTCCCAAGTCACAAGCTGACATATTACAGGTGCATTAAAAACAAGTGTCAGGCAGAGCCTCCAAGCTGCTCTAACTCACATCTTGCTGCCTTAGGCCTTGACGTGCTATTCCAATGGTTGAGGTTTGCCTCAGTGCAGTGATATCTTGGTCACAATTCTTTTTTCCATATATACCTGCTAAGCCATAAACCAGGAAAGGGCACTGTGACCTCAGGAATCTCCTTCCACAAGAAGGATCCTTAGAGAGCTGTTTAATGAGGTTTTATAGTTGCTTTGCCCTCCAGAGCAGACTTGAGTAAAAAGATTTTGAACGAATGCACATACTTACCTATAAAGCTATAAGTATCAGGACCAATTACACCTGGAACCCAGCTGGACATTGCATAGAACAGAGGGCCAAAAGCACCAGACCTTCAGTTGGGTACATCTTTAAACCAGGAGCTAATCCCAACAGGAACTTGGTGGGTGTTTTTCTCACATTATGAGGCATGTGTCATTCAAAGCACAAAGGGTACATTCAAAACAAAGAAAAAATGAAGAGAAAACTGAGGCTCAGACATGACCTATCAGTTTTTTTCAAATGCACCTTCACCCCTTGAGCCTAACCTGCAACCTCTTCAGCAGAAACCCCAGTCATCTGGCATTCAAACCCAGCCAAGCAACCTCAAGAGCTTCCAGACTTCAAGTCACTCACATGGACCAACTCTTCATCATCTCTTGCAGCATAGATAGCGAAGCGCCTCTCTAAAGTGGACTGCAGGCTCTCTCGATCATCAACAGAGAGTTCACTGTTGATAGTGAAAGTTGCAATAAACCTTGAAGAATGACAAATTACACTTAGAAAGGGAGCCGTGCTGGTCTATATATTATCAAAACAGAAAAGCAGTCCCATAGCACTTTAAAGACTAACAAAATAATTTATTAGGTGATGAGCTTTCGTGGGACAGACCCACTTCTTCAGCCCATAGCCAGACCAGAACAGACTCAGTATTTAAGGCACAGAGAACCAAAAATAGTAATCAAGGTTGACAAATCAAAAAAATATTATCAAGGTGAGCAAATCAGAGAGCAGAGGGGCGGGGGGAAGAGGGGCTCAAGAATTAGATAAAGCCGTATGCACAAGAGCCCCTATAATGAGCTATAAAATTCCCATCCCGGTTCAAACCATGTGTTAATGTGTCGAATTTGAATATAAAAGAGAGTTCAGCAGCTGCTCTTTCCAAACTGTTGTGAAAAATCCTCTTCAGTAAAATGCAGACTTTCAGGTCATTAACAGAATAGCCCACTCCATTAACATGCTGGCTGACAGGTTTGTGAATCGGGAGTGTTTTTATGTCTGTTTCATGCCCATTAATTCTTTGTCTAAGAGAGTTTGAAGTCTGTCCAATATACAAATCATTTGGGCATTGCTGGCACATGATGGCATATATGATGTTAGTTGAGGAACATGAGAATGTGCCCATGATTCTGTGAGTAACCTGGTTAGGTCCAGTTATGGTATCTCCATGAATAAATCAGATTATGAACAGGAGGCAGCCAGACAACTCTCCAACACCAACTTTTACAGACTTCTCTCCTCTGATTCCACTTTGGAATTCCAAAAGAAATTACAACTACTTAAGGAACTCCCTGCTGCTACTCGGGACCTTATTCACTCAAACACACCATCTAAGCCCCAACCTGGATTATTCTATTTACTTCCCAAAAATCCACAAACCTGGAAACCCCAGACGCCCTATCATTTCGGGTATTGGCACCCTTACCACTGGACTATCCAGTTACGTAGACTCCCTCTTCAAACCGCATGCCACCAACACTCCCAGCTATCTCTGAGATACCACTGACTTCCTGAGGAAATTACAAAACATCAGAAAGGTTCCTGACAACACCATCCTTGCCACCATGGATGTAGAGGCTTTGTACACTAATATCCCACACGAAGACGGATTACAAGTGATCAGGAATACCATCCCTGATGTCACCACAGCCAATCTGGTGATTGACCTCTGTAACTTTGTTCTCACCCACAATTATTTCCAATTTGGGGACAATTTATACCTCCAGATTAGTGGAACTGCTATGGGCACCTGCATGGCCCCACAATATGCTAATATATTTATGGCTGACCTGGAACAATGATTCCTCAGCTGTCATCCCCTATTACCCCTCCTCTACTTATGATACCTCGATGACATCTTTATGATTTGGACCCATAGTATAGAGACGCTAGAAGAATTCCACAGAGACTTTAGCAATCTGCACCCCACCGTCAACTTATGCCTTGACTACTCCATGCGAGAGATACATTTTCTGGACACTACAGTACAAATCAAGGATTGCCTGATCACTACCACACTCTACCGGAAACCCACTGATTACTGTATTTGCCGACACGCTTCTAGCTTCCATCCTTCACACACAACTAGATCCATCGTTTACAGTCAAACCCTCAGGTACAATCGCATTCGCTCCGATTCTACTGACAGAGACCGAAAAACTACAAGATCTCTACCAAATATTCATAAACCTGAATTACCCACCAGAAGAAATACAAAAAACAATCGACAGGGCCAGATGGATACCCAGAGACCAGCTACTCCAAGACAGGCCCAAAAAAGCCAAGAACAGAACACCACTGGTCATTACCTACAGCCCCCAACTCAAACCACTGCAACGTATTATTAAAGACCTATGTACAACCTATCCTTAATCAGGATGCCACACTCCAGAAGGCCCTAGGTGACGGGCCTGTTCTTTCCTACAGACAACCTCCCAACCTTATGAGGATTCTCACCAACAGCCACAGTCTATACCGCAAGAACACCAATCCTGGAACTTCTCCTTGCAACAAGGCCTGTTGCCAACTTTGTCCACATATCTATTCTGGGGATACCATCACTGGACCTAACCAGGTTATTCACAGAATCATGGGCACATTCTCATGCTCCTCAACTAACATCCTATATGCCATCACGTGCCAACAATGCCCAGATGCTTTGTATGTTGGACAGACTTCAAATTCTCTTAGACAAAGAATTAATGGGCATGAAACAGACATAAAAACACTCCCGATTCACAAACCTGTCAGCCAGCACTTTAATGGAGTGGGCCATTGTGTTAATGACCTGAAAGTTTGCGTTTTACTGAAGAGGAATTTTCACAACAGTTTGGAAAGAGCAGCTGCTGAACTCTCTTTTATATTCAAATTCGACACATTAACACATGGTTTGAACTGGGATGGGAATTTTATAGCTCATTATACGGGCTCTTTTGCATACTTGGCTTTATCTAATTCTTGATGACACCGCTCCCCTCCCCCTTCTGCTCTCTGATTTGCTCATCTTGATCATATTTTTCTGATTTGTCAACCTTGATTACTATTTTTGGTTCTCTGTGCCTTAAATATTGAGTCTGTTCTGGTCTGGCTATGGTCTGAAGAAGTGGGTCTGTCCCACGAAAGCTCATCACCTAATAAATTATTTTGTTAAGTCTTCAAAGTGCTACTGGACTGCTTTTTTGTTTTGAAATTACACTTAGTGTCTACTCTGCTGAACAGTTCACCCTCCCTTTTAAAAAGTAACATTACATAAAATCACTTCAACTTGGGTGACTACACTCATCAAACACTGATCTCTACCCTTGTGTCACTTCAAAAGTTCAATAGTAACCTAAGAGAGCTGGATTACAATGGAGGTTCTTACCATTTCACCAAGTTGGAGAGGAAGAGAAGGTCTACACGATCTGCAGGCACTTTAGTGAAGTGGATGGGAATGATGGAAAGGCCAATGGCCTGGAGATCTGGCTGGTTGCAGACCCTGTTCCTGTAGAAACCATTTGCTAGCAAACAAAGCAGGTGAACCTGCAAAAAAATACATTTTAAGATTGAAACAGCTGGTGTTTTAGGTGTAATGAGTTACTTTATCATCCTTCAACAGCTGGTCATGGGGCAAATACAAAGCCTCTTCAGCTAATACAACAAGCCATATTAATTCAGGACCAACTCTGTTACAGTTAACTTACTAGCATGAATCTGACCCAACAGCTATATGAGGAGGGAGAAGCCAAGGATTTCAAGGGAGCTGTAGCCAGGAAAGCCAAAGGAGAGTATGACCTATTCAGTCTTTGCTGGAAGAGCATAAATTCTGTCCTTCCAACTGTCAGTTCTAAGATCTTTGTTTCAATTCCCTCTCCATGGCACAATTATTAAAGAAGTGAAATAAAGACAGGAAAAATACGAAGAGCAGATTTTAAACTACACTCATTCCTCGCTATACGAGCACAATTGGTTCCTAACTTTTAGCTCATAGGCGAAAACTCGTAAGAGGGATGCTAAATTCCTACTAAAATACGTGTAAAAGTCTCTGATTGGCTCCAAGTGCTCGGAGTGGCAGCAGGTGGTGCTGCTTTTGAAAGGTAAGTGTGAACCCGGGATTGTGAGGGGGTTAAAGGCTGGGGGCAGTTTGGGGACATGAGTGGGAGGGAGGATTAAAACATGGTGGGGGGTTGGGTTCCCAGGGGCCGGGGGAGATTCAGGCTGCTGCAGGTTGGGTCTGCAGGGCCAGTGAGGGGGTTAAGGCTGCAGCAGTTTAGGTGTGCGGGGGCCAGCTGGGTGGTTTAAATTGCGGTGGTTCGGGTGCATGGGGCTGGCAGGGGGTTTAAGTTTTGGCAGTTCAGGTGTGTGGAGCTGGCGGGGGTGGGGATTAAGTTTCGGCAATTTAGGTGCACGGGGCCAGCGGGGTGAGGGGTTAAGTTTTGGTGGTTTGGGTGAGCAGGGCTGACAGGGTGGTTTAAATTTCAGCTGTTCGGATGCATGGGGGCTGGCGGGGGTTTAAGTTGCGGTGGTTCAGGTGTGTGGGAGCTGGCGGGGGGTTTAAGTTACAGTGGTTTAATGTCTACAGGGCCGGCGGGGGGGGGGGGTCAGGCTGTGGCAGGTTGGAGCCGCAGGGAGGTGGTAAGTCTCGTATTAGTGGGGAGAGTTCACTCATCCAGTGAACAAAAGGTAAGTATATGTATCCCTCGTTTAAGCGAGTACTCGTAAATAAAGTATTAGTTTAACGAGGGATGAGTGTGTATCTGAAGTTGATCCAAAATGAAGTGCCAGTTAAGCTCCCTTTTTTTTTACAACCATACATCCCTCTACCATCTTGAACCACTGATTAGCTTTGATTTAAACACTCCCTGTTATTTGCTTTATAGACACAAACTGATACAACACCAACTTTCTGTCTTGTACATGTGAAACAGCTGCCATTGCTTCCCCCTGAGAGGAGAAGCAATATTAATCTCCGCAGGTAATTTCGGAAGCAAAAGCTATTCCTCCTCTAAAGTACTTTTCACTGTAGTGGATTTCCCACCCTTCTCCGGTAGCTAATGCAAAAAACAGAAACAAAAGCTGGAAGGAGGTCTGCCATTAACAATGGCAAAAATTATGTACATATGCCTTCCCAATTTAACAGAAAATCATAATTCAATATATTTAGGTACTTATCTGGCTGCCGTCATCTTAATATCTGTGCACTATATATTAATGGGTCTATTTCTGCAATATTCTTGTGAAGTAGGAAAGTCATATCCTTGGACCTAGCAATAGGGAACTGATGCACAGAGGAAATCTGTGTCGAAATAGAAACTGAAAATAGATCCTGAGCCCCAATGCCTTGAACACAAGGCCATCTCACCAATCAGCGTTCCAGAGGAAGGTGATAAAGACCCTTTTCCTCAAAAGGTATATACGTTCTTACCTCCCACTGATGTAAACGAGAGTTAGGTACCTAACATACTTTAAAAATCTGAATTAAAATCCCTTGACTGTTCAACAGTATCTTCAAATATGATCAATAGTTTAACTCCATGAGTACGAGCAGGAGTCGCCCAATTACACAGCTAATCCTATACAGACCACTGACTTCTCTTTTGTTCCTGAATTTCAGTAATGCAGATTATGCAAGTGATAGGGATGATCTGAGAGAAACCACCACGTGAATGTGATTGGAACTCTGCTTCCTTTTTCCTGTAATTTCCAGGCAAGTCCACGGCTCATACAAATTAAAACTGGCTCTAAATGTCACTGTGCCTTTTCAATAACATTCTACAAATGTTCCAAAATCTTCATGATATGTACCCTCTCCACCATACTGCTTCTGTAAACCTCACCTTATGTGTGTCTTCACGAACTTCCTTGTTGAAGCGTTTCATCATTCTCCGGAGATAGATCTCAAACTCGGCTTTTCTTTTCTCTCTGCAAAATGTTATAAAATAAATGAACGCTGTAGTGTCCCATGGACCCTCCTTTACAGATTCTTGATTGGGATTTGGAATAATCAAAAAAAGAGCATGCTTCAGAGAATTAATTCCAGGTTTTACACTAAGACCTGTGTATGCTTTGGGAAAGTTCAGTCAATTCTATAAAGACAATCATTAGGTGGAGATGTCATTAAAAAACTATGAACGCTAAACATCTTACTACTGAGATTTGGTGCCCTGATTTAAAGAGTTGCCAATATAAAGGAATGCAACAAACTAATAAAAAACACTTAGTACTTATGTAGTACTTTTCATTAACTATCTACTCCACCATCACAATGCCTTTGTGATAGGGAAAGAAAAATTCAACACACAGGTAACAAGATTCTAACTGTGACAAGTATTCATTGATCTATGAGCCCAGATGTAAATTCTTAGCCTCACTGCCGAAACTTATGACTGGATCTAAAAGGGCTGCTCCCAAGTGAATTTACTGAAGGGGTACTGCTCTACTAAAATCTTATGGAAATGGGAAGAAAGAAGAAGACATCTATAGTCATATGTATAATTACATTATAACACCACCAGTCCATCCACAAGTCTCAAATCTCTTTACAGAAGTATGTTTATCCCTATTTTATGCATGACACAATGAAGTTAAGGGCTTGATTTTCTAAGGTTCTGGGCATCCTAATTTCCCACTAAGTTCAGTTCAAGTTTTGGATGTAAGCTCATCTAAAGAGCATGGGATAGATCCTCACCTACTCTAAATCATCATAACTCAAGTGGCTTCATATCAAGGAGCTATGAGCATTTACCCCAGCTGACAAAAAAGGTCAATCAGACAGTAACAAGAGCTCGAAACGAGAAGTCTCCCAATTTATCGCCCTCCTGTTCTATCTACTGGTGTATGCCTCCACTGAATAATCAATCTTACCTTCTCTCTCTTTTCTTTGCCTGCTCTGGAGTTTCAATTTCTATCTCAACTGGTTTGCTGGGCAGCACCAGTGCAGGAAGGGCACCAGCTTCTCCTGACTTATCCAGGACAGGATCTTCAAGTTCTGCAAGTGTAATATTAAAATTAATACCACACAATCAATAGCCCCAGGGAATCTCTCCGGTCTAGGTCACCTGTTCAAATATAGCCAAGATTAGACCACCAAAAGTAGATATAATTTGGCATCTCTTTGGTAAGCTACCTTAAACAAACAGACATGCTGTATTTAAGAGGGTGGGCAACCTGCAGCCCACTGCAAGTCCTCCTGTGGCCCACACACCCTATCTTCCCCACCTCCCTCATGTGCCTCTCATGCACTGGGGCATCAGAGCCCCGCACTGAACATAAGAACATAAGAATGGCCATACTGGGTCAGACCAAAGGTCCATCGAGCCCAGCATCCCATCTGCCGACGGTGGCCAATGCCAGGTGCCCCAGAGAAGGAGAACAGAAGACAATAATCAAGTGATTTATCTCCTGCCATCCATCTCCTGCCCTTGTTATGAAGGCTAGGGCACCATACTTTATCCCTGGCTAATAGCCATTTATGGACCTAACCTGCAAAAATTTATCAAGCTCTTTTTTAAACCCTAATAGAGTCCTGGCCTTCACAGCCTCCTCGGGCAAGGAGTTCCACAGGTTGACTGTGCGCTGTGTGAAGAAAAATTTCCTTTTATTAGTTTTGAACCTACTACCCATCAATTTCATTTGGTGTCCCCTAGTTCTTGTATTATGGGAAAAGGTAAATAATTTTTCTATATTCACTTTCTCCACACCATTCATGATTTTATATACCTCTATCATATCGCCCCTCAATCGCCTTTTTTCCAAACTGAAAAGTCCCAGTCTCTCTAGCCTCTCCCCATATGGGACCCTTTCCAAGCCCCTAATCATCTTAGTCGCCCTTTTCTGAACCTTTTCTAATGCCAATATATCTTTTTTGAGGTGAGGAGACCACATCTGCACGCAGTACTCGAGATGTGGGCGTACCATAGTTTTATATAGGGGAAGTATGATCTCTTTTGTCTTATTATCTATCCCTTTTTTAATAATTCCTAACATCCTATTTGCCTTACTAACTGCCGCTGCACACTGCATGGATGTCTTCAGAGAACTATCCACTATAACTCCAAGATCCCTTTCCTGATCTGTCATAGCTAAATTTGACCCCATCATGTAGTACGTGTAATTTGGGTTATTTTTTCCAACATGCATTACCTTACACTTACCCACATTAAATTTCATTTGCCATTTTGCTGCCCAATCACTCAGTTTGCTGAGATCTTTTTGTAGTTCTTCACAATCCCTTTTGCTTTTGACTGTCCTGAACAACTTGGTGTCATCTGCAAACTTTGCCACCTCACTGCTTACCTCATTTTCTAGATCATTGATGAACAAGTTGAACAGGATCGGTCCCAGGACTGACCCCTGGGGAACACCACTAGTTACCCTCCTCCATTGTGAAAATTTACCATTTATTCCCACCCTTTGTTTTCTGTCTTTTAACCAATTCCCGATCCATGAAAGGACCTTTCCTCCTATCCCATGACCACCTAATTTACATAAAAGCCTTTGGTGTGGGACCGTGTCAAAGGCCTTCTGGAAATCTAGGTATATTATGTCCACTGGGTGCCCCTTGTCCGCATGTTTATTAACCCCTTCAAAGAATTCTAGTAGATTAGTTAGACACGACTTCCCTCTGCAGAAACCATGCTGACTTTTGCCCAACAATTCGTGCTCTTCTATGTGCCTTGCAATTTTACTCTTTACTAGCGTTTCTACTAATTTGCCTGGTACTGATGTTAAACTTATCGGTCTATAATTGCCAGGATCTCCTCTAGAGCCTACTCCCCTTCCCCTCCCTCCTAGCACTTTTGGACTACCATGAATCCACTGATTCACACTCTGTCCCCACTGCTACCCCTCCCTCCAAGAGCTGGAATGCAGTGAATCAGCTGTTTACAGCTGCTGTGGCCCACTGAAATGAAGGAGGACCACTCATGCAGCCCTCTCACTCTTCTTAGTTGCCCACCCTTAGCAGAAAGCCCAAAGACAAACAAGTACTTCAAAAGTGGATTTAGGGACATTGGTAGAGGAGTGTAAGGGAGGCGTTGCATTGCTATGGGCCATGTTGCGTTTGTTGTGAGGACACAACACTTTGGATTCAGGGCTCTCTCTATAGCACCTTACAGGAGCACTACATGCAGACAGTTATTTGTAAAATAAACCTTATTAGCTGTTCTTTTTGCAGACACTGGTATCCAAACTAGATGGGTCTTAGTAACACTAACGGTCATGCATAAAAGAGTCCCAGGTATCTTTCTGAGGCAAGAGCAACAAGGGCCAAGATATAGAGGTTCTGTAGGCAGCAACACTAAAATCCAGGGCAAATTTTACTAGGAACTTTAAGTATACGGTAAACTCAGAAAACGGGTAAATCTGCCCCTTATCCACTGTCTGTGCCTGAATATATAGGAGGTTAAAATTCCACCTGCTGTTAAGTATACTGATTTTAATTTGGCCCCATCTTTAAACACCCATGAACATTGGAATGTTCAAAATCTTGATCCATATACTAGATTAAATTCTTCCTACTATTTAAGAAAGCCATTTAAAAAAAGAAAGAAAAATCCATAGCCATAAAAGTGACTGCAGAAAGTATCTGAAGCTGAGAGAGGCTGCACCAGAATTAAATAAATCATCACTGAGAACAAAAGCATATTGCAATATTGAGAGCCAAACAGTTGATAAGGTCACTGCAAAAGACTCTTTACCTTCCACATCCTCCCACTCATCCTCACTTCCATCTCCGCCATCATCATCATCTTCATTGTCCTCCCTTTCTTTTTTAATAGCTGGTTGTCTCTTCAAAGTTGTCTCCTGGTGAGAGGAGCTTGGTAAAGCACTATCAGCATTAGAAAAGACAACAAAGGAAAGCTTTAACAGATACTGTTTGTAGTTTGCCAACTGATTTAAGAATGGGAATAAAACAATATAAAAACAAATATATCTGTATTAAAAATAGCAGGTGCAAAGCCTTAAAATAGTTGACAAGCCACAAATACAAAGAATGTATCTGTACTTGTAAAGTAAAACATCTCTGCCACAGAGACAAGCAGAACAGTAAACATGGGGAAACATTCTTCCCAGTGCGGTATGTGACATTAGGGCCCCATCCTGTAAGGTTCTCCATGGGGATGGATACCCACACCCTTAAAAGATCACAGTGAAATTAATGGGGATCTACATAAACACAATGGCCTGATCCTGTGAATAACCATGCACCTGAAATAATTATGCTCAAGCGCAAATCTCAGAACTATATTAGTACAACGAAATGAACCTGTGTTTGCAAAACTGGGCATTAACTGAACACATCTAAGAGTGAACACAAACATTGTTCCAGATTGTTATGCTGATGCTGTCAATTAACTTACCTACACATTTCCCCTTTGTTAAGATTCCCTCCATTTTTTACAGATATGTTATTTTTCTCCTTCTCTGTTGATTTTGCTCCTTTTTGTCTTGAAGATCTACCTGGCTGGCTATGACCACCAGAGTCACAAGCTCTTTTTTTTTTCTTATTTCCACCAGGATCTTTTAAGAGATTCATCTTAGTACTGGGCTTTTCCTCCTCAAAGTCATCTGTTTTAGATCAAAGGGAAAGAATACATGTCAAAGAGTGAAATCATAGCTACACAGAAATCAGTCAATAATAAAAATTCCCAATGACGCCAACGGAGCCTGCATATTTCTCCAGGCTGCAGAGGAAAATCCAGGCTTAAAATGAACATACTGCCAATGAGAATATGTTCATAACAAGCATGCAATGTTAAACAGAATGGGTATCTGAAGCAAAACCATCAGGGAAATTTAAAAGCCCAAAATACACAGGATGGAAAATCCCTGCCCTTATCACTGACGGTGGCTGAAAAACAAATACTATACTCATCTACAGCAAAAGGGTTTGTTTTCACAGACAAGTACAATTTTGCAAGACTGATTTAAAGCACTTCTCTTCTGAGGATTCTCTGGTAACAATAGCAAGACATTTTCCTCATCACACCTGGGAGAACCATTGTGCAAGCTGCATTATGTGCAAATGCATCTGGATTGATGGGCAGATTCCCTAATGTGAAAGGTTTTTCTCCTTTTTAGAATACAACATGGTTCCACAGATTTTTTTTTTTTAATTTGGCGTACATTATATACGAACAGTTGTTTTATATCTGTAAGATGTTTCAAAGTGACTATATAAGGAAAAAAGGCCACTTGCCTAATCCCATATGGGTTATTCCATATTCCAGGAAGACTGCTGCTGTCCAAGATGACATACAAACTGTTCTGGTAGACACTTGCATATACAAGATAAAACTACTTATGCATGTAGCCTCACTGACGCCAATGCATGAGCGAAAGGACTATTTGCTTGAAGTCACAAGTGCTTGCAGGATTATGGCCACAGCATACTGCATTCTCCATCATTATAGTAGAGAAGGGCCAGCAGGGAGGCTGATTTTTTCCCCCCAAAACTACATTTACAATCATTTACTAGCTGAAGTCAGGATTCCCATGCCTATGACTCTGACATTCAGCTCACTAGTTTAAAATGATCCCAATTTGGAGAAAGCTTTGCTGCTCACTGGGGACTGAAGTGTCATCTTTGCATCCTCTTCACACTGGACTGCTACGGAAGCTGGAACAACTTTCAGTATTGCACAAGCAGCCAAGCAAAACTTGAAAATGGGACCCAAATATACCACAATGCACTAGAAGACAAACAAGATGACCTTATATTTTTATAGACTCGGGATTTTTAAATCAATCCCAGGTATTCCAGGGGACCCAACACATTTTTGAACAGCTGAAACTGGCAATATCACATTTGTTGCTACACATCCACAATGAACCCAATTCTGAAACTAGTAATATTGGTTCCAATTCAAAGAATTTATTAAAAAGCAAGTTTGTGAGAAAATTTGAGTGCTTTTTATACTTTAAATATTATTTTTTAAAAAAGGCCCCAATCCTGTGAACTGCTCCATGACTCCACATTCCTGGGTCCACAGAGTAGCCACTTTTCTTTAATGGGGTTTAGCACGGACACCAGAATACACCTGCATTATATCAAGGCCTACACTGACTTCAAAACCATTATTTCTTAAACAGCATGTTTTTGAGAAGCCTGATTTTCTGAGGCCTCAATTTTCACTGAACATGACTTCAAAGTGCTGAGCACTTTGCAGAACCAAATCCAAAACACAGGACAAAGGGCCTCTCCTATAATTTAAGGAATGATACAGACTGATTGGAATTCACACCACATCATCTTCTAGAACTATGTAAAATCCAGAGAGAAATAATACTCAAGGAAGATGAAGTGAAGGAACAGAAGGTACCACAGTACAATATTAACTATGAGCATCAGTGAGAGTGCACGAGAAATACTGGGTTAGGATTTAAGATTTTATTGCATTCCTTTCAGTTAATCATTGTACATCAGCCTGTGGAAATCAGTCAAATTCTATTTTTGCATTGAGAATGCTCTGGATTCCACACTTATATTTTACACTGAGGATAATGCCCTAAAGATCTGTTGAAATGACATGCATTTATTAAAGCTGTACTCCACCTAGACCCTTTAGTTTTAGTTCTTCTTAGTTGCACCTGGCAGACCAAATAATTTGATCCCCCTCTTTAATCATAACAAAGAAAAGAGTTAAATAATCTTCTATTGTCTACTGACAGTACTAGAATTTTCTTTCAGTTCTAGAAAGGAAACTATTTTGCTTATGTAACATCTAATTCTAACCCAGTTTAAAAGGGGCTGTGGAAAAAAGCTAAATCAGTGATGATCACATGATTATTATTATTATATAAGGGACTACATATCAACAGATAAAGTTTAAAAACACAAAACAAAGAACAGTATAGTACAAGTTGAACCACTCTTGTCCAGCACCCCTCAGGACCTGGCGAGTGCTGGACAAGAGAATTTTCTGGATGGGAGGTCAATATTGTCGAGCACATTACCAACACCTTGACTGCTTACTGGGCTCTTATAAGACATTTGGGGTAAATGAGAGCTAAATAATAGCACAGAACACTGAGCGCCAGGACTGGTGGCTGTAAACAGACTTTATGGAACCAAGGGAAACTTACTCACATCTATGACAGAAAGTTGTCCAGCTAACTAAAATCATGCCAGATTACAGAGTTTGCCGGACATGAGAGTTCCAGATTAGAGAGGTTCATAAGTGAATTTTAGAAAGGTTCATAAGTGAATATGCCATCAGCTTGTGTTTTAAAGGGGATATATCTCTGATTAATATTTCAAAAGCTCTATTTTATTAATCTTGAAGCAGCCAAATTAAATAGAAACAAAAACAATTCTAAAGAAACTTTTGATTACTTAAAAAAAAAAACCTCCTGTAAAATTCCTACAGAAAACTGAGCTCACAGAATAAATGCAACTAAAAATAAATACAAAGAGAGAATTTTGTTCCGTTCTTCAAAATGCACTTTGGACAGCAGACTTGAAGCTTACAAAACTTAACATTTAAATGAGGGAGACTCTAAAAAGACAAGTGAGATTTTAAACGTCTAACTGAAATATATTACACACAATCCTTCATCAGCTGAGAAGGATCACTTAAAAAGCATTTTTAAAGTAATTTTAATGAGCATCTTGTGGGAAGGGGAAATGTCCCTTCAAATGAATCTCTTTCCCCCAGTCTGCCATCTGGTTCAGAGGCTGCTTCTCTTTGATATATATTCTCCTTGATGCTTATGCAACTGCTTGTAATAGGCTCTGACCCAAGAAATAGTCTGCTTTTACACTCACCCTCTCCTTTTTGCCTGAGAGCTTGGAGGGCCCTGCTGGCTGCTGCAGCAGACTCTGCCTTGAATTTCTTGCTCGCAGTCTCTTGCTGCAGGGAACCTTTGCGCTTCTTAGCCATGCTGTATCCTCCCCAAGTCAAGGGATGCACCCACAGACTGGAGAGGGACACAAAGCAGACACAGCGGAGATGAAAACAGCCTCCCACCCTTGGCAAGGCCTTTGCACGCTCTCCCCGCCTCCGAAGCCGTATGTTCGCCCTAAGCCGTCCTCCCGTAGCTGCTCTCTCCGCCTTCTGCTTGACGTCTCTTCCGTCCCGGCCGGCTAAGCTGCCCCGCGTTACCGGCCGCCTCTGCAAAGCTGCCACGGGCAGGATCGGGCGCTGCAAAGGCCTGTCGGATAGTGGACTTTCATTGCTCCTTCTTGGCAGAGGTTGCTCCCATTCTGATACAGAGACTGGAGGTGCCTGAGAGCAGGGGCTGAGCTGGGGTACCCCGTCAGGCGTGCCACGGGGCGGGCAGGGGCTGGGGGGCGATACCCCGCCAGGGCTGCCGCGGCTGGGGAGCGGTACCCCGTCAGGCGTGCCACGGGGCGGGCAGGGGCTGGGGGGCCAAACCCCGCCAGGGCTGCCGCGGCTGGGGAGCGGTACCCCGTCAGGCGTGCCACAGGGCGGACAGGGGCTGGGGACCGGTACCCCGCCAGGCGTGTCAGTTACACACAGGCGTCTCCCGCATACACCCTGCGACTGTCAAGGGGCAATGCTGCGCCTGGCACGGCCGCTGGGGGCTAGACGGGCCTTGGGGGGACTCTCACTGCCCGCGCCTACTGACTGATCCCCTTATAAATTAACTCCCGAGGAGCCTGGAGAGACGGCTGGGGATGGCCTCAGTTTCCGCATCTGGAACATTCGGGGCACGAGCGTTTGCCTGCCTTCGCCACGCCGTTAGGGAGCCGGGGAAGACAAGCCGCCAGCGCTCACGGCTCTGGGATGGGGGGGGACTGAGACACGGCTGCACCGACCGCCCCCCCAGGTCAGCTCCCGCTTTGGGCAAGGACTGGACTAGATGACCTCCCGAGGCCCCTTCTAGGCCTAGAATTCTATGACTCTAACTCGCAGAACGGCAGAACCACGTGCAAAACCCATTCCAGGCTGGCCTCGTCCCCCGCCCTCTCAGAGAGGCGGGCACACACAGCGCCCGCTCCGCCCCTCTCGCCGAAGCCAACGGCCCTTCGCCTCGCTTGGTACAGCGCCACGCTTCCCTCACGTGACCGGTGACGTCGCCCCCCGTTTCGACGCGCCAGCTTCCTGAGGGTGGGTGGGAGACTCGCGCGAGAAGAGGCTGGGCTCGCGAGAAAGATGGCGGACGAGGTGGACCAGGTGGGGCTTTCTTCTCTTCTTCGCTGCTTGGCGGGAGCTGAGTTTGGGGTCCACTCCCTCCTCAGCCTTAGCCCCTGTGGGAGGCCCAGCGAGGTCCCCGCTTCCTTCTCCTGGGGTTCCTCTGCGAAGCGGGGCACTGGGGGTTGCCCTCCCGCCTGCTCGCTGCAGCAGCTCTGAACTGTAGCGGGGAGCAGGGACGGCCAATGAATGGGGCTCACGGGGCTCTGGGCGTAGGGATCCCCCTGTACCTCCTTTCCCCCAGTTACCCGTGTCTCTGTGCCCCCCGCAGGTTGTTTTAGGCGCTGAACTGCGGCGTTCTAGCAAAAAACCGCCGGCTGCAGCTTTCCCCGCGCACGCCAATTCTCAGTCTTAGCTGGGGGTGTGCCCCAGAGTGACAAGAGACGTCTTTTTTCGTGGCTTAGTAAACTAAGGCAGAGCAGGCAACGGAGAGTGTGGAGGAATGTCAATGAATTTCAGAAAGCACTGGGCAGATTGCTCTCTCTGGAGGGGCAAATCTTTAACCTCTCAGCACTGCAGTTTAAATCAAAATATTTAACTTTGTTTCAGTCTCTATTAAGTGTAAGCTTTGTGGATAATTTCTTTATTTAAAAAAGTCCAGCTTGCATTGTTTCTTGTGGTCGTGGTGCCATTTCAGTGCTGCTTTAAGTCACCTGGAACCCCCGGGATTGGTAGTGCTATTATCAAGCTTAAGAGATGCATGGTTTCATGCTTCCTATTTTTATTACAGTTTTGTTGAAAGCAATGCTGCAGAAATATTGGTGAAGGAATATAAGATACAGGACACGAATCCCAGAGGCCCTAATGCATTATCTCTTTGTTCTGTTTGCACAATGCTTAAGATACTGGAATTCTGGTCCATGACTAGAGCTGCTAGATACTCCAATAACACAAATAATAATTATCCACCAATGAGAACAGCATAGTCAATAGTAACGTAAACTTCATTACATCCCCAACGAAGCATTAAAGACTTGACCACGTGAGCCAGGGAGGCCAGTCCGAGAATTTGCTAAGTGATCACAGGCCATACTCTTCTATGTTAATGGAGGAGGTGTGGAATCTGGTTTAGAGGTTGGCTGCAGAAGGGAGGTCAGGATAGGGGGTTACAGTGCACAAGAGAGTGCAGGGTTTGGGAGGCTTATGGGTGCGGGAGAAGATTGATGTGGTGAGGTCTGAAGGAGAGGGTGCAAAGGGTTTGAGTTGTGACCTGGTACAGGGGATTGGGGTGCATTAGTGGGTACAGGGTCAGGAAGGACATGTGGGTGCAGGAAAGGATTCTGATCTGGGGGAGAGGTGTAAGAAGTGGTGCAGGGCCTGGGAGGAAGTTATGACCTGGTTCAGGAGAGGGTGATTACCTGGAGTAGGGAGTTGGGGTGGGATGTTAGATGCAAGCTCTGGCCAGGAAGTACTTACCTGGGCATCTTCCAGGCAGTACTTACCCTCAGGCAGGCTCCCTACCTGTTGCAGCCCACGCTGTTCAAAGCAGCCAGCTGCCCATCTGTGAACTGTACTGCACATGCCACAAGCATGGCCCAGGCAGTTCCCATTGTGCTAGGGAAGGGGGCAGCTCACAGTGCAGAGAGGCACATGGCCCCAGCAGCTGGCTTCTTTATGCAGCCTGGAGCTGCAGCAGGTAGGAAGCCTGCCTGAAAGTCCTGGTGAGCCATGGGCCAGATCCAAATGATTGGCGGGCTGGATCTCGCACACCTCTCTGAACTCAACTTGGAGGATGAAAGGCATATCTTGTTCCCTTTCTTTTCAGGCTTCTGGCCTTTCCACTACCAGTGCCAGTAAAGAGTGCCAGTTGTGATGATAATACTTGTCCACTAGGAAGTAGACTGAAATTCATGTCACTTCATACAGGCTACCAGAGGCCCATTCTCTGGTAATGATTTTTGGTTGCTTCAAATTTGGGCTGGATCAGATAACTGACCAGAAGTTGAAAGGTACTTTATCCTATGCCTGACAGAGAGAGGCCACTTTGAACACAAAAGTTCATGGGTGTTTGTATATATTGCAAAAGCTGCTTTCTATTTTTTTTTTTAAAGCAACAAACAACAAATACTGTAGAGGAGCCGCTGGATCTCATCAGACTCAGTCTAGATGAACGAATCTATGTGAAAATGAGAAATGACCGAGAACTTCGAGGGAGATTACATGTAAGTTAAACACTGCAGAAAGAGTCAATTCTGGTATACTTTTAACTAAGAAGCCTTAGATATAAAAGTCAAAGCAACTTATCTTTATGGTATACCATTCAAGTTCATTTTTAAGGTCTTTATTTAAAGCATGGGTGTCCAGCCTTTTGGCTTGCCTGGGCCGCATATAAAATATATAATATAGTTAATGTATATAAATCACATAATAATGTTAAAGTTTACGATCTTGTGGGGCCGCATTACTAGCTGTCCAGGGCTGTGGGTTGGACATGCCTGATTTAAAGCATATGGCAATTTCTTTTGTGCCTGACATATGTTTTCTGAGTATTTCTTGGTATCTGAGCACTGGTACTTGTAAAAGGTGAAAGTCTTTGTCTTTTGTTGTGTTAACGAGGTGCTGGATTTTCTTTCCTGCCACTATTGGTTGTCTTACAACATAATCTTTTAGAAGAAATCTAGTTGAAACTAGTTTAAACTAATATTGCTTAGAGAATAGAACGTGAGACTGGGACTCAGCAGACATCTGGGTTTGTTTCTTGCTTCTGCCACTGACCTCCTGAGTGACCTTGGGCAAGTCACTTTAGCTTGCAGTACATCTTTTTAGACTGAACTTTTTATAAAGCACTTGGAGATCTACCAATGAAAAGAACTTAGGCATTAAAATATTCTCTAAAAGTAATGGTATCTGAGCACAGGCTTGTATCCAACAGAAGTCTGTTCTGTATTCCAGCATCTTCCAGTGATGTTGACCTGTCACTTACTTAAACAAGTTTTTTCTGGCTTTTTGTCAAAGCATCCCTCCCTAAAACTGCAATGTGGTAAAGTACTCATCTTCCAAGTCCCAAATGGACTACCTCAAGGACAAAACCTTGAAATGTGTTAAGCACCAGTTTGTTCATGGTATGTTGATATAATGCAATGAGAGATGTCATTTTTGCTTACGCCTTCTCAGTGCTACCCTGCTTGAAATTCTTATGTGGCTTACTGGGTTGGACCCAAGTAGATCCAATTTATTGGGCATATTTAAGATAATGATTGTGGGGATATTTACTGTTCATAAATGTCTAAATTAAACAGGTCACATTAAGGCTTTAGCCTAGGTTTTCTTGTATCCTGAAAACTTCAGATCTGTTTTCTGTAGGAACTTTGTATTCTGTTAATACATTGGTATTTCATTGTTCTGCTGAGCTCTTGCTGGCGGGATTTTTCATGGAAAAGCTCATTTAATTTTCTAAGGAATGCTTCAGATAGAATTACAAAGTTAAAGGTGGGTGTGAGAAGTCCAGTGATTTGTCTGATGTTTGGCTGCTGCATCATGATTTTGAGGCTCTACACAAATGAAAATGATAGTTCATGAAAGAGGTAATCTGTGTGGTTCTTTCATTTAGAGACCGTCTCAGGGCATGTTGCTCATGTCTCATGCGATGTACTCTGAAATTGCTCAACATCTAAAAGCAGTCTTCTCTTGAGTTCCCCAGATATCTCTGAAAATAACTTGCAAATAGAGCAGATACGACACATTTGTGTCCAATCTGTCAGTGCAGACACACAGCCCATACTAGGCTGCCAATCCTGCAGCCGTACCTTGTAGGCTTTCATTGACTTCTCTGGGGATCTTGGCTTAGGTGAAATCTTCAAGATTAGGGCCATACCAAATTTACAGCTGAGAAAAAATGGACTTTGAAATCTGGTCTCCCTTGTGAAATGTGGCTATTATAGGAGGGACCAGATTTCACATAGGAGGGCAGCTGGAGAGTAGCAGCTGCTGGTTGGGATCCCAGCTCTGAAGTCAGCTCCACTACTAGCAGCAGCACAGAAGTGAGGGTGGCATGTTATAGGGGAGAGAGGACATCACTTTTTGGGATGTACTGTTTTCACTAGTGCTGGTGCAATTAACACTTACAACATTGGTATATTTGAGTGTCAAAGCAGTTGATTATTCAAGAGTTCAAGTTGAAGCACACTTAGAAAAGTTACTTTCATTTTAACAAGTTTGTATTTGAATTACTTTGATCTACACATATTTAAGCACTTTTTGCTTGTCTGGTACAGGTTGTAAAGAAAATAATTTAAACTGGTTTTATTCCCACAGGCATATGATCAGCACTTAAATATGATTCTGGGTGATGTTGAAGAGACTGTGACAACAATAGAGATTGATGAGGAAACCTATGAAGAGATTTATAAAGTATGGGTTTAAATGTTCATGTGGTTGGGGAGAAAAAAGAACAAAATTGAAAGTAGTTTTGAAGTTGATTTTTTTTATCTAGTTGAATGTTAGCTAACAAAACATTTTTCCTTTTGAGTCGAGCAATACTTCATTTAAAGCAACTTCAGACGAATTGTTATCAAAGTAAAAGCTACAGCAAACTTGTCTGCTAACTGTAATGCTTTTTTCAGTGTGTGGATAAGACTTGAGATTTTGTCTTTCTCAAAACTTGATTTTTATGAATTTCTTATCTTTTTTTTTCTTTGAACATGACTTTAAGGTTGTTTGCACTTCTCAGGAGTATTTTGTAAATCACGCTTTCCTCTCCTTCTCTCTAGTCTACCAAGAGGAATATTCCGATGCTCTTTGTCCGAGGTGATGGCGTTGTGCTTGTAGCTCCTCCATTGAGGGTTGGCTGAAACCATGAAGGACTTGACCTTGTTGGCAATCTGATTGTTTTGAGATAAGGCTTCTGCTCAGAATACGCTTTTGTGCAAAACTGTGTATTTTTATATGATTCTTTTTTTTTTGTTGGCACCTGCTTGGCTTATGGTTCATTGAAAGTAACCCACAAAAATGATGAGACAGTGGTGTAAGACTGTTCACTTTTCAAAGACTAAATTTAAATGCTGTGATGCCGGTGTCAGCTAAATAAATTAATATTTTCAGTTTTACAATCTTAGCAGTTGTTGAATTCTGTTTTTTTAATAAATATTGTATATGTTTTGGATTATTAATTTGTCATTTATTATCTTGGAACAATAACCTCTTCAACATGTATCATATTCACAAGTTACAACTTATTGTAGAATTAAGTGCACTTGTAGTTATTTTATAGAGGATGTCAATTTTTATTTTGTGCTACATCTATTTCTCTAATTTTGCAAAGGTTGCAACTGGTAGTGACTTATTCTATAGGGCACTGTTGTATCAGACAGACAGTAATTGTTTTGTGTCCAGTTTCTTAACATGTATCCTTGCGTATGCACATACATTTTGATCTCTAAAGTATAGTCTTTTGCCCTTGTAACTTTTATCCAGAATCAATTTTGAAAGGATTTGTTGTCAGAATATCAGCAATTTGTGTTGACCAATATGTTTAAGTAGTCATCAATATCTTGCAGTCTAATTAGAAAGTGTGCTCCTCATAACTGGTAGGAATCTGCTATCTTTAAGCTTTTAAACCTAACCTGACACAAAGGTGTTATCGTATCTGTGTCTGAAAGTGAGATTTTATTTTAGCCACATGCATAGCAGATTTAGCAAGACTATTATTTTTCTTACTTACAGTGTAGCAACTTTTATTTTCTGTCTACATCCTTTTAAGGTCTATGGAGAAAATTAAAAACAGTCGCTTTCCCCCTTTTTTCAGTACCCACATCTGTAAAATGGGAATCATGATACCAACCAAACGGATAAACTGCTTTGAGTGTTAATATTAAGAAGGATACAGCTCAGTCTCCATTAATGAGTTATAAAATGCTAGCTACCCTATTAGGTATGTTTTCCATTTCAATAAATTTCTTTGGGATAGATCGAGGATGCAGATGTGCTGGGCCTGTTTCTCAATTAGTGCATGTTTAGCATTTTATATTACAGCAATGCCAGTACATGCTGCTGTCCTGAATTACTTTCTCTTAGAAGTGAACACCCTTTCTGATATGCATTACCCCTACATTTTGTAGCCAGACTAATAAGAGTGCCAGAAGTGTTAGATGCTACTTCTTTATTTATATTCTAAAAGAGAGAATGCTGCCTTTTGTGCCAAGGATGATCAAGAACCTCTAGGTTGCATCTGTTTATTTCTGCTTTCCTCATTTCAAGAAAATCTCAGTAAAAAGCCATAATTAATTCTCATTTTAAAAATCAGTCTTCCATTGACTACAGCAAAACTTTTAAAATGTTGTACAAAGATCATGCTAGGTAAAGCAGATTGTTTCAGTCCTCTCTGCATGCAATCTGTGATTCATGCTGCTGTGTTTAGGAGTCTCATGTTACCATATATGCTCTCTTCTGCTGAAGGTTGGAGTATCAGAACAAAGCTAGTGGAGAAAGGGAACCAGTGATTTTTGTGCTAAGCTTTCCATTCTATGCCATGTTTGATTATTGCCTTGAATGCTCTGCTGCTATAAGCAAACTGTGTTGTGAGGTAAGGAGGGCAGCTGCCCTTCATGACCTACATTCATATCTATGCATGAGTTAATGTTGTTCAAGTTGACCTGACTTCCGGTCCCTACTTATACTGCCTTTTGATGTATAGGAAGCCAGTGGCACCAAATTTCCTTCAGCTGTCCTGTTCTCTTATATGAGATTGTAGAGGATTGAAAGAGGCTGCAGCTTCCTGTTGCTACTGATCTATAATCGAGACACTTTTCAAACTTTTCTTGCTTTGAGAAATTCATTCATTCCGAGGATACAGGTAAACCTCATTCACCACAGCAGATTACGAAATATCCATAACATGTAAACATCTCACTCTTCTCACTTAATGGCTTCTTCTGGTACAGTGCAACTCTGCGTTATTGGAACTTGCTGCTGTTATTTATTGTTTGCATTTATTGTAATGCATCAAAACAGGGGCAGCATGTCCTGCCAATTGGCCTCAAAAGCCTCTCCACCATAGGTGAGGTGTGAGATGGGTGTCAGGTTTACAGCGGCTACTTTCCATGTAGATTTAATTTTAAGCTGATCTTTGTATTTTAACTCATTCAAAACACTAGATGGTGCTCTGTCCCCTTAGGTTTAATCTTGATTTGGGTCTGATTTTTTTCAGTAATGTATGTTTATGAGTTGTGCTATGCCTGTACTCATCAAATTAGTCATTTGTTTTTCATTTGAAACTGCCATCAAATGTGATCCTAATTACTCATACTAAGCGGTAGAGTTAGACATCCAAATATGTCTTGATATTTACATAGGCACAAATGTCTTCAGGGGCAGAGTAATTATAAAACTGTTTAGTACATGTGCCCTGCCTTCATAGGTGTAGGTTTTTTTTCTGTATTTGGGGAGGGGGAAAAAAATTCCTCTCAAGCTAAGGCTTGCGTTTTGACCCTCCTCCTCCTCCCTCCCACCCCCCCCACCGCCCCCGACCCTTGTTCCCAATACCTGCATGGTGTCTGATTCAAACTCCTGAAATCCTGGCTGGCTATTTTACCAATAGCAGCAAAAAGTCCTGTGGCACTTTACAGACTAACAGATATTTTGGACCATAAGCTTTTGTGGGCTTTGTCTGACAAAGCGGGTCTTTGCCCACAAAAGCTTATGGTCCAAAATATCTGTTAGTCTATAAGGTGCCCTTTCTAAAAAGGATGTTTTTAAAATGTATTAAATAAAAAAAAATGAAAAAGACATGTAGAAAGTTCAAATGAAAAATCACAATATATAAGACAAATGTTTATGGTGAGGAGGGGAGGAGATGGCTGAAAAGAAGGGAAGATGATGGGGTCTGGAGAGAAAAACAAACTATTGAAGGAAAGAGGTGAAGTTTCCTAAATAGGAAGTAAATTTTGGTTTGACACCTAAATATGTTTGAAAAAGAGAAGTGCCCACTTCCAAACTTTGAATCAGAGAATCACCAGCCCGTTGGTGAAAATGACTGTGCCTGGGGGTAGAATAAGGTATTTCAGGAATGCCTAATCCTGTGGAAAGATTTGTTGGTAATTCACATGAGCACTTTCTTGGGGCAAAATTCTCTTCTACTGTCTACAGGACATAGCAGTCAAGATAGGCGCAGCAATACCATGTGTAGATGATAATAGGGTAATGAAATTTAAACCCATGTGAATCAGAAGGGAAAATTTGATCCTTAGTGCATATAACGCTGTATAGTTGCACTGTGCACATTCGTATTGCAATTACTAAAATAACAGTTGAAACTTTAAAAAGAAAGCATTAACATTATTGTACCCCAAATGATTATTTATTTCCGGAGATATTTTAAAGTGGGCAAAATCTTCAGCTGTAGTAAATTGACATAACACCACTGATTTCAATGAAGATTTATTTGGATTTTGCAGGCTAAGGGTCTGGCCCTATAACTTTAATGTAGTATATGGTTGCATATTTTAGATTGTGAACTCTTTGGGGGCACAGACATTGTCTCTGTCTAATATCTAGTACAGCCTTAGCGTAGTAATCCGCATCTCTAATTTCTCTTTGAAATTTTTTAAAAGTCTTAAAATTAATTTTTCATTACCATTAAACTTTATTCATCTAACACTTCAGCACCATAGCGCTTTAAAAGCATCACTTCCTCCAGTCATAGCCACTTGAATCATATAATCCAAACTTCTGCCAATAGAGGCTTTCTCTTTACAATATATTCTCTAGTGCTTTGCCTGGTGCACTTACATGACCCCAGCAATGGGATTTTCACCACTTACTCCCTGTCGGATATTATTTTATGGACTGACTGTAGTCTCAGATTTTGCCAGTGGCAGCGTAGTAGGGCTCCTTATTTAAAGGAACTCTATGGCAGTCCAAGTCTGTTCTGGTCTCCCAGTAGCAGGCTATTTCTCTCCTGCTGGTGCATCCTTTTATAATACCCAGCTGCTGCTTTAGGGTGGTATGGTTGTGGGGAAAGGTGTTCTCTTGGTGGAGGATCTCTTATCTGGGATTGGGAGGATACAAAATCCAATAGCTGTCAAGGGTGCCTGTACATTAAGGAATCCTCCATCATTCATAGTTTAACAGACCTCAGAAATGAGACACTTTCCTTGCTATTTTAAATCTTCCTTTGCTCTAATTTCATTTTATGAACTACCTTAGGCAGTGAAATTACCACAGATATCACAAAAATGTATGTGTGCGTGTATCTCTCAATACCCAATAACACAAAATGCTTTGTTATAATTTTGTAAATGAGTCACTTAGTGGCTACCCCAATGCATTCTATGTAAATCACAGAAGACCTTGCTAGAAACGGATGTTTTAATTTAAAGGCTTATCATTCTGAGCATTAGCTTATTTGTAACTAGTTGTGTACCCAGCCTCTCATGACTTTTCCAATTATGATTGTAGGGAAGAAATTGAACCAAGGAAAGGGTGCACAAATTCTTGAGCTTCTGTTTAAATTTTCTCTGCTTCAGATGACTCCAACTTTGCCAATTTCATCCTTAATTAATTGCTATTGTCATGTTTCTTTTTAACGTCGTAAAAGTGACAGTTTGTGTTTCTTTTCTTTGCATTGCAGTGGCACAGGTTAGGCACAATTAAGGCAACATTATTTAGTTTTTCTCCCTCAAATAATTGATGTGGCTTCCATCTTAGGCTGTGGATCTTGCCATCAGAAACACTGAACATTTGCAATGTTCTAGATCATCCACTTTAAAATTGTTACCTCTCCCTGTTGTATGAATACTGCATGCTTCTGATTAGCAGAATTCTGGGGAAGAACTGAGGTGTTAACAATAAACAAGAAAGCTAATCTGATTTGTGTTAAATTGGATATGTTTATGATACATTCATCCAAGCTAAATTTTAATTGCCTGCTTAATTAATGCAAGCAAGGAAGTTCTGGTGAAAATCAACAGAAGGTATGCTAAAATTAAACACAGTTTTTAACAAGGTCCTTGTAATGTGTCTGCATAGATCAGTAGTTCTCAAGTGGTGGGTTGGGACCCCATTTTAGTTGCGGGGAGAGTCAGAGCTGCCTTATACTTCCAGAGGGTTGGGGCCGGGGCCGGGGCAAAGCTCAAGGGATTCAATCCAGGCTGTCAGAACTCAAGTTGAAAGCCCTCTGGCTGGGGCTGAAGTTTTCAGACTTCAGCTTTGATCCCTTTAATACCTTGAGCAGTGTGGGGCTTGAGCTTTGACATCTCCCTCCCACCCTGGAGCACTAGGACTCAGGCTTAGGCTTTGGTCCCACCACCTGGGGTTGTGTAGTAATTTTTGTTATTTGAAGGTGGTCAAAGTTTGGGAATCCCTGGGCCACATATGATCACTGTTTCCTCTGCTAGTGCAATTCAGACCTGCTCATGTGTTATGTTGCTTTCTAGTGGCTGCTCTATAGATATGCTAAAAGACATAATACCAGTGTCAGTAAATGGAAATTCCTGTGGTTAAATGGTAAGGTTTGTGGCAATTGTTTGGCCTGGGTTCAGTTGTCAAACTGCACCTGTAAATTTAAGTGAAAACCATTGTGATTGCATGGGTGCAGCCCACAGATTTGTGGCATTCTGTCGGCATGAGTTGTGCAGTCACTCTTCTTTATTTTAAGAGCCAGCTGCCATGTCTGTATTTTTTCCATGAGTGTTAGTTGGGGGTGAGTTCATATTGGGTGCATCTACCCTCGCATTCCTCTTTCAAAAGAGGTATGCAAATGAGGCATAATTTTGCATATTTGGCACATTTGCATATTCTAATTTTGCAAGAAGAAAGCTAGCATAGATGCTACTCTTTCAAAAGTAAACCCATCTTCAGAAGAATCCTTCTTCCCTTTATTTTGGCAAAGAAGACATCAGCCAGTAGATTGTGTTCCCAGACCCTTTCTGATACTGAAAAGGGAAGACAGGGCAGTTGAGGTATGGACTTTTTTAGGTGCTCCAAAGGCGGATGTGACCCCAGCCCTTGATTTGAGGAATGTACGTTGCACCAGCCCTCTGATTCCTTGGCTTGTGTTTAAATTAGTCACTATATCTTGTTAATACTTATTAAGCTTTTAACACTTTTTTTTTTCTGGTTGCAGTTAATGATGGCTGAACATCTGAAGCCAGGGCATTTTAGTTAAAGAAAATCCATGGTTTTGGAAGTCTCTTTGGGCCCCAGTTCAGAAATCTGACTTTCTTGCAAGAGCTATTGGTACTACAGAAAACTTTTTCTTGCTGCTGCTTCAAAGTGGAGATGGGGCCAAACTTCTTGCTCACTCACATGTATACCTGATCTTGCATTTTGGGGAAATTTGAAATTCAATCTTATTTTGCTACATGTAACCATGATACTGGGGCTCAAGAAGCCAAATGAGTTTTGAGCTTTGAAAGCAAATTGTTCGCATTAAATGTGGGGCAAAGATTAAGATAAGCTATTTGTTATTTATTTATCCAAACCTATTCACCCATCTCTAGTTGCAACAGAAATGTAAAAATCTGTCAGCAAAATATTGTAAACAGATCATGAAAATATATGATGTAAATGGCCAAGTTGCTTTGAGCACTTTTTTCTCCTCCATAAGGCCTTGTTGCGTAACTGTTTCCTTCAGTCTGGCTCTTGTGTTTCTGAGCTGGACATTTGTGAGGAATTAATCTGTACATTTTCCACTTTACAGGACCAGCAAGCCTTGTTAATTTGGTGAGGTTTGAGTTTGAGGCAATAGGAGGCCAAGTAGCAGGAGCTGGTCTCCACTGAGTTTATCTTAAGTTTGCTTGAGCCTAAGTTTCCCGCAAATAAAAAAAAAAATGGTGAGTTTACTGTCAAAGTTTGAGGGCTTATCAAACGGGTACCTACAGGGGTTTGTCTGGGGTCTGGTGCTGTTCAGTGTTTTCACTAATTACTTGGTTGATAGAGAAGAGAGTGTGCTTATCACATCTGTGGGTGACCCTAGGCTGGGAGAGGGCTTTAATGACAGGATTAGAAGTCAAAGATAATCTTGATACATTGCAGGATTGGTCTGAAATCAGTGTGATAAAATTCAGTGAAGGTAAGTGCCAAGTGGTACATGTAGGAAGGAATATTAAAATGCACAAATACAAAATGGCAACTAACTAGCTAGGCATCGATAGTGCAGAAAAGGATCTGGGGAGTGGTAGTGGATGACAAATTGAATGTGAACTCTGCAGTCCTGTTCAGGGGAAAAAAAAAGTCATTGTTATGTATTAAAAGGAATGTTGGATGGGAGGTAATTTTCTGCTCTACTCAGCCTCAGCAAGAGTACAACGTTCAGTTTTAGGCACCAAACATTAAGAAAGAAATGAAACAATTGGAGAGACTAGGGAGAAGCAACAAAAATAAGAGGTTTAGACAACATGACCTCTGAAGAAGAAAGGTTGAATAAACAGCATGCTTAGTTTAAACGAGAGATGGCAGAGGTGGGATACAAGTCTTCAAATATGTAAAAGATTGCTATAAAGAGGGTGGTGATCAATTGTTTGCTACATCTACAAGCAGTGTTTCCCAGAAGCTGGGCACTTATGTGGCTGTTCAAGAGAAGTTCAAATTCCGACACACTGATAAGCCAAGCACCCACAGAGAGGTTTTTATTTCTATTGGTGGTACATGTGTACATGCTTTGTGCACATAAATAAACAATTCTACACATGGATGGAAAAGAGTAGAGGGAACATTGGCAACAAGGAAGAGTTATTTTTAATTCAGAAAACTTTCAAAGTGTAAGGATAGTTAGACTTGGTAGGCTTTGATTTGTACCATTAATTGTCATTAAGCAATTTCACACACACAAATTGATAATGAATCAATGAAAAAAATCCATCAATAGTAATCAGAGGGGTATTGGCTTCCCTGGAGACAGCAGCCTTCTGTGTGCCTAGCACCTGCAGGGAATATGGCATATGGAGCCCTCAGTAAACTGGGGAGCCCCCTGCAAACCCCATTGCCACCTGCCCCACAGCTGCACCAGGATCCTCCTTAAGCTCCCTTGTGAAATTTAATATTTAAATTGATAAAAAATAAGTACTGATATCTGATACAATTACAAACAAAAGAATCATTCTACAAAGCCTAGGGATAGATAAGCACTTGAAACAGGTGATCTAAGTTTTAATAAAAGGTTAGACAGACAGCTTTCAGGAATAGTTTAGGTATTCTTGATCCTACTGCAGCACAAAAGGTTGGACTGGGTGACCCCTTGAGTCCTTGCAACCCTGAATTTCTATGTTTCTATGATAGTGATCAAAACCACTTTTGTGTCACAGGAGTTGTCTAACTGCATATCCCTTTTGCCACAATGTCAGGTATTTTCTATACTGATAGGACAACATTGAAAATATGGACCATCTCCAAACACTGCGGAAGTTTACATCTAGATCTGAATTTTGCAGAGTGGGGGTCACTTCTAGTGTCTTCCAACCCTACCTCTGAAAAAATATTTAATTTACAGTACCAGATGAAATGTTCTGATCTCTAGTAATCTCTTGGATATTACTGCTTACTTCCTTTATGTGAGGCTGGTACTTTGGGTTCTACGACAACCCAGATAAAGCTGAATTAATCTGCATTTCTGTTTGTTTGTAATTTTCATGAGCATTTTAATGCCTTGAAGAACTAGTTATAAGGACAAAATAACACGACTTGTTTTTCTGCCCACAGTATTTCCACCATCCAGGAACTGAAATACCATCAGACTACATTTCACTTTATTGTAGCCCCGTTCATTTACTGAAAAATTACAAAATTTATTGGACCCTATAAAATTACGATTTTATCTGTCCTTTTTGGTTCTACAGTGGCAATAAACTCACAGATGCTATTTGTACATCTGCATTTATTACTTGAATGAAGTTGATGCACCAATAAAGAGATTCTTGCACGCTAAGGTTTTATAAAGATCAGTTCTGCTCTCACTGAAATCAATGGCAATATTTGGTTGTCTAAATGCAATAAGATGTAGCAGGTTACAAAGGTACTTATTAACTGCAGGTCCCCTCATACAGCACCCTGTTTCTATTCAAAGCAAGATGGAACACTGCATGTTCAGATCTATACTCCCTGTGAGTTTCTTTGTATTGAAGATTAAAACAGCCACATTGTGGAACTCTGTGGGCAGTAAGCTGTGTCACCCTCCCTCATATGCACTGGAATGTAAAACTTTCCAGCCTAGGACAGATATTGTTTTGTTTTTGTTCTTGTTTAACAATATAGAACTTGAAATGAGACGGACTTAAGTGGGAGTCATTTATAATGCATGAGCCAAGGCTAAAGGAATTTTCATTTTACCCAGGGCTTACAATAATCCCTGAACTTCCCTTTAGTGTAAAGAAAACTACCCACTTAACTGCATGATGAACAGCCCACCAGTGTGGTAACATGATAAACTAGACAGGACAAAGCCCTAGTAGCAAAAAGGCTGCGGGGAGCAACCCTACATTGTTTGTGGCTGTATGGACTAGGTGAGCCAACAATAAGTCTTTTCCATAGTTTCTCTGATTGTCTGATCAATGGACTATCCAAACACCCTGTGTAATAAGACAAAGAAAACTCCTGATTCTTAAGAAGTTTCTCAGATGTCAGGATTTATAAAGTTCTGGAGCTTTTGCCATTGTGTTGAGTGGAGCCTCAGGTGGATTTATTTCTGCCCTTGTCCTGTAAACAAACAAATAAAATAGGTCTCTTTAAAATGAAGTTCCTATAATTTTTGCTAATGTTATGGAGATGCAAAGGTGCCCTTATGTTTTATGCAGGAACTTGAACCAAAATTAATGAAGTAAACGTTGAAAATACCAGGGAAAAGTGAAGATTTAGTTATATAATTTACACTCATCCCTCACTATACAAGCACAGTTGGTTCCCAAATTTCTGCTTGTAGGCTAAAACTCATAAGAGCGACACTAAATTCCCATTAAAATACAAGTCCCCAATTTGTTCCAAGTGCTTGTAACTTGACATAAACTAGTTGAGTTTAGGTACTTTTCTGATATATTTGAATAGTTTGGCACCAGAAATAGGCTATAGTGTATGTATGTAGAGCAAATATGCGTCCCATTAGATTTGTTAAAGGTCTCCAGCTAGGCGGTTTCCCAGCTGCGTGTAGCTGTTAAAGAAGCCATTTGCAGTTTCTTAACGCTGCTGCCTCAATAGAGAGAAGTATTAGAGAGGTAGCCATGTTAGTCTGTATCTTCAAGAACAACAAGAAGTCCTGTGGCACCTTATAGACTATTAGCTATTTTGGAGCATAAGCTTTCCTGGTCAAAGACCCACTTCATCAGATGTGTCCATCAATAGAGATAGTTGCTGGAGATGGCAATTACCTTTGCCTAGGTGCTGAAACCTTAACACTTGATTAGTAATAGAGAGAAAGCCGTATTAGTCTCTATACTATCAAAACAAAAAAGCAGTAAGGTAGTACTCTAAAGACTAGCAAAATAATTTATTAGGTGAGCTTTTGTGGGAGAGACCCACTTCTTCAGACCATAGTCATACCAGAACAGACTCAATATTTAAGGCATAGAGAACCCAAAATAGCAATCAAGGTTGACAAATCAGAAAGAAAAATTATCAAGGTGAGCTAATCAGAGAGTAGAGGGGTGGGGGGGTGAGGAGTCAAGAATTAGATTAAGCCAAGTTTGCAAAAGAGCCCCTATAATGACCAAGAAAATTCACATCCCGCTTCAAACCACATGTTAATGTGTCGAATTTTCTCATGTTCCTCAACTAACATCATATATACCATCATGTGCCAACAATGCCCAGGTGCTTTGTATATTGGACAGACTTCAAACTCTCTTTGACAAAGAGTTAATGGGCACAAAACAGACATAAAAACACTCCTGATCCACAAACCAGTCAGCCGACATTTTAATGGACTGGGCCATTCTGTTAATGACTTAAGAGTTTGCATGTTACTGAAGAGGAATTTTCACACTACTTTGGAAAGAGAGGTGCTGAACTCTCTTTTATATTCAAATTCAACACATTAACACGTGGTTTGAACCGGGATGTGAATTTTCTGGGTCATTATAGGGGTTCTTTTGCAAACTTGGCTTAATCTAATTCTTGACACACACCCCCACTCCTCTACTCTCTGATTTGCTCCCCTTGGTAATTTTTTTTCTGATTTGTCAACCTTGATTACTGTCTTTGGTTCCCTATGCCTTAAATATTGAATCTGTTCTGGTCTGGCTATGGTCTGAAGAAGTGGGTCTGTCACACAAAAGCTCACCTCACCTAATAAATTATTTTGTTAGTCTTTAAAGTGCTACTTTACTGCTTTTTTGTCTTAACACTTGAGTTAATTGGTCTTAATCACTGTTGCCTGCTAGGAGCAGGAGGGCTGGGGGAGCCACCAAGCCTCACAGTCCGGGTGAAGTGGCTGTAGGGGGGAGGGGGAGGAGGAGGAGTGTCTAAGGCTGGGGACATTTAGGGATGCAGGGCGGGGGGTGTCTAAGACTGGGTGGAGTTTGGTCCTGCTATGGTGGGGGGCGTAAGGCTGGGAGTTGTTTGGGGCTGCAGGGTGAGTCTAAGGCTGGGGGTGGTTTGGGGCTGCTGGGGGATGTAAGCCTGGGGGCAGTGTGGGGCTGCAGGGGGAGTCTAAGGCTGGGGGCTGTTTGGGTCTGCTGAGGGCCTCTAAGGCTGGGGGTGGTTTGGGGCTGCTGGTGAGGTCTAAGGCTGCGGGCAGTCTGGGACCTTGGGGGAAGGTTTAAAACCTGGCCCAGAATGAGGTCTGCAAGGTGGCTGGAGGGGACAAATACAGTAAACCCTCGAGTTACCCAGGAGTTGTTCCTTCATCCCCTGCATAACTTGAATTTTCCTGCAACAGCAGGGAAGCCAGGAACCACCAGGGCCAATCAGTTTCCTGGCTCCCAGAGTGGCAGGAGCTGGGAACCAGGGGCAGGATGGTTCCAGTCTCCCCATGGCTTGTGGGACCTGGAAACTGATCAGCTCATGGGTGGTCAGTTTCACGTTCCTGCCAGCACAGGGAAGGAAACCAGGCTAAGAGCCTTCTCCCTCTCTTCCCCAAGCCACAGGGCTGACAGACAGCTGCATGTCTGAGGGAAGGGAGGGAGAAGGCTGCAGCCGCAGAGTGGTGGGTCTCCCCGCCCCCAGCCAGGGACCCCATGGCTGGCTCATATAAGTGGGGGGAAGTTCACTCATTTAGTGAACAAAGGCACGTATGTGTGTCCCTCCTTTTAGCAAGTACTCGTACGAGGGATGAGTGTACTAGCAAATTGACTCAGTGCTATGCGGGTACTGTATTTAAATGAAGGGTTGCTTTTCTTTTTCTGTTTGGAAAATAAAAGGCAAATATATATCCTCAGAGCAAATTATTGTATTTTGGAAAATGATGGAAAAAAGTTTGTATTAATAAATGTCTCAGAGTGAGTCAAAGAACATATAGAGCTTGTTGGTAGATGACATTTACAGTCTTTCTTGCAAGAGCTATTGATACTACAGAAATAGTCGCAGTGAGGCAACATAGGGTGGGGATAGAGTGAGGGCAGAGCAGGATTTGGGGATGGGGGGAGCTTAGAAGTGGTGTTGGGTGTAGAGGTGGGCTGTGACCATGGTGGGAGAGTGCAGGGGCTGAGAGGGTGGGGGGTTAGTGGAAAGGATGAGGTTGGTGTGGTGAGCACAGGCAAGGGGGTGAGGGCAGAGGCTTTGGTGTTTGTGAGAGGGTCAGGGCACAGGGTTGGGATGCAGAACTCAAAGTAGTGGATTTGTTGCAACGGGGGACAGGTTCAGGGCTAACATATAGCAGGTTGCTAAACATGTATTATTGATTTATATCACAGTTTAGACAGTCTGGTCCTGCTGTCTTGAGTTGTATGAGTAGTCCCAGTGATACCTAACCTTGTTGTACGTCAGATCTAGAGCTTTTTTGGAAAAAAGAGGAGCACCAATATGGCTCCTTCCCTCCCCCCGCCCACAGCCAGTTTCCTGCAGCTGAGGCTGCTGTTGTGGCGGTGTGGGTTCCGGCTCACAGCCCTGCTATCCCATGGTGTGTGGGAGCTCTGCATCCCAGCCCCGCACAACCTCCTGGCCCTGTGCTGCTGTGGGGCCCCAGGGGCTTCAGCTCCCAGCCCTCTGAAAAAAGGTGACAGTACACTGTACTGGCACATACTGCCTGAAAAAAAAAGCACTGGTCATATCTATAATTCTGCTGTATCAGATGACTAAAAAAAAATTAATTTAGACAACATGGATTAATTACCTTCTCCAGCTCTCCCAGTATCTTCTGATGTCTCACTTCATGCAGTTAAGCTATTTGGCTTTTAGCAAAGGTCACATTTTTGTTCAGACTTAATTCTTAACAGTAGTCCCAGCTAATGTTAAAACTATTCCCATGAGGGGAACATTTTACTTCTGAAAAGAAAAGTCCATGGGCTTCTGTATGTTTCAGACTCTAAATGGCTAACCTCCAACAGACTCAGTTTACTTATTTGTAGCTCTTTGGTATTTTACTTCCAGCACACCCTGTCTAAACAGAGAAATACCCTTTGTGAGTGATGTGCAATGCAGATGCTGACAAAGATTTGCATTAATTTCTAACTTTTCTTCATTTTTTCCCCATGAAATTCTGCACTCTTAAAATGATTACAGAAAAGGTCAGTACAGTTAAGTTTTCTTACACTTCATCTGAAGTGACTGTTGTTAATTCACTAGACTGTTGTAGGCAGGTGTAGTAGCTAACCCAGACTTTGCCACAGTACCAGAGAGGTAGCTGTGTTAGTCCGTATTCTATTAAAACAAAACAGCAGTCACGTAGCACTTTAAAGACTAACAAAATAATTTATAAAGTGATGAGCTTTCGTGGGACAGACCCACTTCTTCAGATCATAGCCTTACCAGAACAGACTCAATATATAAAGCACTGAGGTCCAAAAGTTATCAAGGTTGACAAATCAGAAGAGCAGAGGGATGGCAGCGGTGGGGGCTGTGGGGTGGGGAAGTTAGATAAAACATCAAAGGGTGTAAAAAGTCCCTATGATGAGTCAGGTAATTGTTAGACTGTGCCATAGTCATTTGACTTTGCTTGGCTTGTTTCTTTGACAGGCGGAGAGAACTGTTGTTAAGTGTGGAGTGAAAAGATTGTACACTGAAAGGGAAGGAAGTTTTATGTTTGTGTCCATCTGTACAAATATTTCAACACAGCTTCCTGCAGCATACTGTCCCCTGCCAGTAAACACCATGGCACGCAGGTGCTATGGCTAGGCATGGGTGATGCTCAAAACACCTTGAGGTTCCAGTCCTCTTAATAGATTCATAGATTATAAACACTGTTGTAATCATCTAATTTGTTCAGTGATGTAAAACAGGCCAGAGCACTTACCTGGATTAATTCCTGTTTGAACTAGGGTATATTTTAGAAAAACATCCAATTCTATTGAGGAGTTAAGGAGGGTGTTGCAAGTAGTGGTGGGGTGGGGATAGCTCAGTGGTTTGAGCATTGACCTGCTAAACCCAGGGTTATGGCCTCAATTTAGGGATTTGGGGCAAAAAGGTTTGAAAAAAAAATGGTGCTTGGTCCTGCCACACACAGCTGATGTGGGCATGTAGGGGGCCCAGGCCATAGGGGAGAGCCAGCTACAGCTTCCCTTCCATTCACAGGCAGGACAGGTGTGGCGCTGCAGCTGGTCACCAGTGTGCTGTGGTTCTGTGCCTTGAACCAGACTGTCAGAGTTAGGGTGTGATTTCAGAACACCCCAACCATAGCATCTCACCAACTTACCCCACACATGCCACTCTCAGAGGACTTGCTGCTGAAAACCAGTGCAGTCATGGTCTCAAGGGAGCTTAGGATGTCTTGAGATGCAGCTGGCTCCTTCCACATTCACAGCCTCGCTGACACCTGCGAAAATTGAGACCAAGAGAAGAGCACATGCAGGGAATGGAACCCAAGAGTTCTGACGACCTAATGTTTCGCCAAGAATCCCAGAGAATCCCCTCCCTTGACTCAGAAATGGTGCATGCCGCAGCCAGACTTTTGGCATGAATCCCCTCCCATCTTGTGCTTCTTGAGAATGAGAAGTGCTTGTGTGGCTTGGAGCAGGCACCACCATCATGGCAGGAGCCCTCAGCCCAAGGAAGGGAGCTACTCTCAGAACAGAGAAGAGAGTGATGGCACTTGCACCAGTGTAGTTGTCAACAAGCCCCAATGCTGAGCTATGTATGGGTAAGGTCATGACATAATCAAAGGCATCTGGATCCTATTCCAATTTCCCCAGTCCTGGCCTCCTCCCCAGTCCTCTCTGCCTCAAGCTGGATTCCTTTCTGAAAAAGACACTGAGTTGGGCTGGGAGCTGGCAGGCAAAGCGAGGCCCACAGAGCTGTGACTCATTCCAGACATTGTCAGACCAGGGAAGGGCCAGGAACCCAGCCCAGAAGCCCCATAGTTCAACCCCAAACCACAGGCTGCTGGGGAAGTGTCATTGGTCAGACAGGTTCTGCTTTCCTCAATACCAAGGCCAGTGGACTGGGCTGGGCCAGCAGAGCCCAGGATGCGGGTGTGTACAACACTCTGCCCCAGGAGACATTCCTGTAAGGGCCAGCAGGATCCAGCACTAGTGGGGCCAAGGAAGGGCTGGCTCCCCTGCTGAGGTGGCACTTTCCCAGCTGGCATTCATGCAGGTTCAGATGTGCATGGGCTGATTGGGTAAGTGCTGGCCATGCCCCTGAATATAGACTTCATTCAAGTCAGCCCTTAACTCTCTCTGTGATACACTAAGTAGATTACACTTCTTGATTCTCTCACAGAAAGTATGTTTTCAAATCCTTCAGTCACGCTTGTGGCAATCTTTCAATATCCATCCTGAACTGTGGCCACCTGAACTGGACACAGTGTACCAGTACTGATCATACCTGTGCCAAATACAAAGGTTACATCACCTCTGATCTCAGTGTTCCCTCATTTGTCTTTCCATAGGACAGGCTTTTAGCCAGAGCATCTCACTAGGAGCTGCTCTTGTTCAGCTGTCAAGTCAGCACTTCCCCTTTGGGGATTTGAGTTCATTTTGTACTATTTGTCACACCCTTGTGTATTTTCTGCCAGTCTCCCTGCTGTTCAATCCCCAGCGGCTGGTATTGTGGGTAAAGTTCATAATCATGGCAATGGAGTAGTCTGTTTTGGTAATTATTTCAGCCAGCTGGAAGTTAGAAGAATAGCAAGACCAGGCTAGCACTTGGTCCTTCACCTACAGGCATTGACCATCTCCCCTTTCTGAAAAACCTAGCAGGCATCCCCAGAACAGAGGCCAATGAACCCCTAGTTGTGTTTTGTTCAGATACAAATGAGGCAGTGTGCATAAGAAATTTGCATTTTTGCTAATTCTGGCTGTTTCTGCTCTGTGAATATACAAGGGGCATCACACTGCCACTATGATGATGAGTGTTTTAAAAATGCTGATTACTTGACTGGTGAAGGGACAGGAAGACAGATGGTTCAGGCTTCTCCCCAGTACTAAATTAATGTACAGATTGAAAAATGAAATGCATCTGCCATTCACATCAAATTCTTTCAAAAGTCAAATCCATCTAGACCAACAGATGTTTGTTTCTAGGGCTGATCTTTGTGGGTTTTATTAGCCATGCCTTGTCCTCCAGGGGAAGGGAGAAGGAGGAAGAAAGGAAGAGCAGCAGATCTTGAGGTTCAACTCTTAAAACAATGGAAAACATACAGAAGAGCCCTTAATTCTGAGAACATTCTGAACTTTGGCAGCAGGGTGTTTTTTCAAGAAGTTCCTCCTGGCTTAGAAGAATGTGCTAGTCACTGATTTTAGTTATTTATTGGCCAGTGGGGGCATCCCAGTGTAATAAAACTGTGGTCCTAGGTTACAATGTGAGATATGTAGGTAGGAAACATGTTATGCCTCTGGTGACAGATATGACAACTATGAGTTTGTTTTTCTTCCAGAGTGGGAAGCAAACAAGTGGAGGTAAACAAGCTGAGTTAATCCTGGGCAGGTGGTGATTGTTTTTATTCATAATCCTGAAGTTTATACACTTCGAGTTATGGACCTGACCTAGCTGAGCTATTACTCAATTAATAAACACAATGGAGAGGGCAGGGTTTGGGCAAAAGCACTAATAGCACCACAGGGTGTTTGGTAGATTTATTAGCCATTCCCCAGGTAGTCATTTGGTTAGGCCTACTGAGCCCCTTGGGGACAGATTTTCTAATGTGCTGATCACCTGCTGCCACAATTGTTTTTAACTGGTGCTATGAAAACTAACTCAGTACATCAGGTTTCTCAAGCTGGGCACTCAGAATCAGAGTCTTAAAGAACCCGGGCCTTGTTCTTTTGTCAAAAGCCAGCCAACAAATGAGTGAGAGAGGCCGGAGTAGGACCCAGAGGTCTTAGTTTAACTGCTTGTAAAGTGGGGGCAGTACTTCCTTAGCTTGCACTGCGGCTGTGAGCCTTGCTTTTGTGGTTGCAAACACCCTGAGGTCTTCAACTGAAATGCAGCTACACAGAAGCAAACTATTACCATTTACATTATTATGTCTAACTCCCTTGAGCTATACAGCCAGAGTTTAGTAACCATCCAACAAACTGCAAATATTCTGTACACAATACTAACCCAAAAGCCTTAGTCATGGTGGTTTTACAACCTGAAAACCGCTTCCTGAGGCAGAAAGTGCTGAAATGTTTAGAATATTTCGGTTCTGAGTAGTTATTCTGAGGAGCCCTGCACCAATCTGTTTCCAGGCAGAAGTCAACAAAATCTTTATCTGCAAAGCTGAAAATGCAGATCTTCAACACAAATGTGAAGAGTGTGCTCTTGTATGGATGTGAGACCTGGTGTTCTAAAGTCTTCAAATCACAAGCTACAGCCATTCATAAACAGATGCCTGAGGTACATCCTTCACATCAAACGGCAAGCCTTCATCACAGATGAGGAGCTTTGGAACAGAGCAGGACAAGAACCAGTTGACATTGAAATCAAGAGAAGAAAGTGGGGATGGCTAGGCTATGCTCTCAGAAAACGATCATCCAGCAGAGTCCGTCAAGCTCTCACATGGAACCCACAAGGAAAACACAAAAGAGGAGGACCTCAGACAATGTGGGAACGTCTACTGAGATTGAAGGACAACAGCTGGGGAACTCCTGGACCCAGCTAGAAGTTTTGTCCCCAGACAGAGAGAAGTGGAGACTTGTAGGTGACCTACGCTCCACGCAGAGTACAAGGGTTCAGTAGTAGTAGTTTCAAAGACGGTTTCATGGATGGTTGAAAATAGAGACTGACTGGCAGGGAATTCCTGTTTGCTTTATATTTACAGCTTGCATTTAATATCAGAGGCATATAAAGTTGTAGGTGGGTGTCTGTCCCGCTCCAGCCTTACCCGTATAGCACAAAGTGCATGGAAGAAAGTTTTGAGAACATGTGACCTGGGTTTCTAATCCTTTATTCACTAGAGGGCAATGTTGCACAAAGTTTGAAAGAGGTCTTGAATTGTGCTGCCATCGATACCAATGAATTGCTACTGATTTCAGTAGAAGCAGGAGAGAGCGCCTTTTTTGTATCTGCCTATCAGCCCCTATGGATCAGCTATGCAACTGAATGGGGCAGCTGTGGGGAAGCCATCAGGTTCACATATAGTCATGGGATTCACTAATTCTTGATTTCACAGAATATGGATGAAAATTTCTTCATGAGGCAGATAGAAGGATTTAAACAGCGCTGTGACAACTGCCGTGAGACACTGTAGCATAATGGCTTGTGTAATGGTGCCTGGCCTCCCACATGCATATGTAGTTGTCTAATTGCTTACATACGCAATTCATGATCTGTAGTTCCAGAATCCTGAGCCTTTACCCTGTATGAGTGGAAACTGATGAATGCTCCCACAGGTGTGACATTCCAGGTATTAGAGAAGAGTTGTGTCCACACGTGCAATCACACAAAAGGGATGTCAGATGGCCAGAATTAGACCACAGAAGTTCCTGGCTTCTAATCCAGTATTGAGACAAAAAGAATGATGAATTTTGCCTTTTCCCCATCGTCTCAATTCTCTTCCCCTTTAGTTCAATGCATCTACCTCTTTTGGATATAGGAATGGGCAACATGGGATGGCTCTTTGATGATCACCTCCTCTGAAGCATCTGGGATTGGCCACTGTCAGAAGACAGGATACTGGAGTAGACAGATCTTCGGAATGATCCATTATGGCTGTTCTTATGGACAGAATTTGAAGATTTTCTATGGCAAAGAATATTACAGAGAAGGCATATTAGTATCTTCTATTTTTCCTGTCCTGTGATATAAGTCAAAAGGACATTCAATTATATTGAAAGGTGAGAAATTCAAAACAGCTAAAAGAAAACACATGTTCTCAGAGGAGATTTTGGAACAAATTGATAAATTAAGCAATAATAAGGTATCAAGACCAGATGGTATTTACCCAATAGTTCTCAAGGAACTCGTGAAATTGCAGAACTGCTGACCATAGTCTGTTACATAGCATTTAAATAAGCTTTTGTACCAAATGATTGGAAGAGAGCTAATATGATGCCAATTTTTAAAAAGGGCTCCAGAGGTGATAACCGCAATTACAGGCTGCCAAGCCTGACTTCAGTGCCGGACAAACCAATTGAAACTATGGTAACCAACAATATTGTCAGACATATAGATTAACACAGTTTGTTGTGGGAAGACTCAATATGGTTTCTGTAAAGGGAAATCATCAACTTCACCAATCTACTAGAATTCTGTGGGAGTCAACAAACATGTGGAAAAGGGTTATCCAGTGGATATAGTGTACTTAGATTTTCAGAAAGCCTTTGACGAGGTCCCTCACCAAAGGCTTTTGAGCAAAGTAAGCTGCCATGGGTAAAAGAGGGCAGGTACTCTCATGGATGAACTGTTTGAAAGATAGAAAACAAAGGGTAGGTATAAATGGTCCATTTTCAGAATGGAGAGAGGTAAACAGTGGTGTTCCCTAGGGATCTGTTCTGGGACCAGTCCTATTCAACATGGCTATCTCTACAAGAAAGAGTTTTCCTGGCAAAACTGGGCTTTTGTCGGGACACACCGCAGAGCAGCTATGCGCAAAATACAGTTTGTCAACAGTGTGTCAAGAAAACCCAGCACATCCATTGGCAGCATTATACCTCTCCCCATTCAGATATAATGCCTCTCTCAACAGTGTTCTGTCAACAAAACAGCCATATAGAAGCTCTGAGGCCCTTTCGTTGACAGACAGGGCTTCCAATTCACCGGGCTTCCTTGTTTGCAGAGCTTCCAGTCAGCTGTTCTGTCAAGAGAGGGCCCCGCAGTCTGGCCGCTCTCTGTCAACAGAGTAGATTACTCTTATGATCTGCCTTTATGTGTAGATGCAATCTGTCAACAGAAGTTTTGCCAGGAAATCCCTTCTGATAGTCACTTCTGTCGACAGAGCGTTCTCATGTAGGTGCAGCTCCTATGTATAGATTATTTGGAAAAAGGGGTAAACAGGTGGTAAAATTTACATATGTTACAAAACTACTCAAGAGAGTTAACTCCCAGACAGACTGCAAAGAGTTACTACAGGCTCTCTCAAAACCGGGTGAGTGGGCCACGAAATGGCAGACGAAATTTCAGGTTGATAAATGCGAAGTAAATGAACATTGGAAAACATAATCCCAGCTATAATATAAAGTGATCTAAATTAGCTGTTGCCTCTCAAGAAAGATCTTGGAGTCATTGTGGATAGTCCTCTGAAAATACCAGCTCAGTGTGCAGCAGCAGTCAAAAAGTGAACATAATATTGGGGATCATTAAGAAAGGTGTAGATAATAAGACAGAAAATATCATATTGCCTTTGTATAAATCCATGGTAGGTCCATATATTGGATACCGTGTGCAAATGTGATCGCTCTATCTCAAAAAAGATACATTGAGATTAAAAAGGTTCAGAAATGGGCAACCAAAATGGTTAGGGAGTATGGAATGGCATCTATATCGGAAGAGATTAATAAGACTAGGAATTTTCAACTTGGAAAAGAGATGGCTCAGAGGGGGGATATTATGTGAGGTCTGTGAAATAAAGACTAGTGTTGAGAAAGTAGATGAGGAAGTGCTATTTATGCCCTCTCATGACACAAGAACTGGGTGTCACCCAATGAAATTAATAGGCAGAATGTTTAAAGCAAAAAAGGGACGTATTTCTTCACATCATGAAACTGTAGAACTCTTTGCCATAGGACATTATGATGGCCAAGACTATAACAGGGTTAAAAAAAGATAAACCCACTAGATAAATTTATGGATGATAAATCTATTGGAGGCTGTTAGCCAGGATGGGCAGAGAGGGTGGCCCTAGCTTCTGCCAGGAACTAGGAATGAGCAATAGGGAATGGATCATTTGATGATTTCATGCTCTGTTCATTTCCACTGGGGCACCTGGAGCCTGCCACCGTCAGAAGACCGGATACTGGGCTAAGTGGACCTTTGGTCTGACCAACTGCGGTTCTTACCCAGCACATAATATATTGTCTTAACTAATATGTGGGGGGGGGAGGGTTTAAATAAAAGCAGGGTAAAACTGAAAGGAAAACACTATATAACTTGGTAAAGAAGCAGAACTAGGTAAAACTTACTTTAATTTGAAGGCCCTTTTCAAACCTGTTTGGAACACAATATTGTACAATAAAAAAAAAATCCTGAAAATTACTTTAAAGGATACTTCAAAAATTCTGAAATATGAAAAGATTTAAGAAAAATTTATGCACTGAATGACTACAATTGCACGTACCAGTTGGGTAATTACTCACAACCATGGTAATTGCCTGTGCAAATTACACTTTCACTTGCATTACATGAACATCTTTGTGCTTGCAGTTTGGAAAAATTTGAGCTTCAAAAGGCAAAACAAGGCAGCCGTGACTACATGCAGGTTTTTTGTTTGTTTGTTTGTTTGTTTTTCTGTTCATGGCTACTTTGGGTTGTTCATTATAATGGGATGAGTGCTTGACCTTGAAAGCCACGGTGGCCTATGTAGTACCTTTTAAAATGAGAGGACAGTATGTCAGGGTAACTTTATGGAATGAAAAGGGAGTAGCAGCTTCCTACCCATGTTAATTCCTCTAAAATACCCATGAGGCTTGTGTAAGGCAGAGCTGCTGCACTTAGGGGTGACTTCCACTTGCACATGCAGACTTTCCAGTGTCATGGGAGATGTGTGCACTGCAGCCTCCCAGCCTAGGTAGACAGACTCAAGCTAGCACACTACCAACAGCAAAGCGGAAGTGGCAGTTTGGGTTGGAGGTCAGGCTTTCATGCCTAGGAATTCAGGTGGGCCACAATGTCCAGTCTCCCATCCTTAGTGTGCTAGCTTGAGCCCCATTAATGCTATTGTTACCTGGGGATGGAGGCAAACAAAATACACACAATTATGAAGTGTTTCAGTAAAATCATCATCTCTGCCTCACAACAAGCTCAATTTTTACTGCCAAATCTTGCAGGCTTAATACCTTTTGTTACTCAATTAAGCTTTGATTGCCAATTTCTAAGTACTCTGAAATGAGCACCCTACATAATTCCATTCATTGTTGTCATTCATGACGCACCTGCAGCTGCAAAGACATCACGGGTGTGCTGTGCTGTTGGCAATAGCCAAGTGCAGTGAATATATGCCCAACTCAAAGGATTTGCCTGAGAATATAGGAGTATTGTCCAGCCTCTGCAGAGCAATCCAGTGTGGAATGACAGAGTTAGAGATGGTGTCACATGCTGTAGGATGCTGAGGAAGTCTTCACACCTGCTACTGGTGCTCTGATTCATATGGAGGCAGAAAACTTAATTCTCCAGTCTAGCACCTTTTTCTCATGATTAAAGCATTAACAGAGAAGTTGCACACTGTGCAGCTGTGGATGAACGTTATTGAAAGATATAACTACAAACTACAAAGAAACAGAATTAAAGGCTTGGGCCGTAGTCCATTAAAATACACCCCTGTTCAGTAAAGGAACTGGTCTTAACTTTCCCTGTGAGCTTGGTCCCCTGGGAGTGAATTTTCCCAGCCGTTGTTGATGACATTAGAAGTGCTTCCCTTCAGTTATTTTGTCTCAGAGCTTAGAAACAACCCACCTCCTCCACATCACCTGGCTTCCGGATGGTGGCATCAGCTTTTTACTTTACAGGAGCTCTAATTACTTAGTATGAGATTGTGCTACATTAGATGCCACACAGTACAGTTGATTTCAGCATCTGCTAAAAAGCTAGGAGAGAGGACAGGTCGAAGATGGGGCATAAAGGAGCACACAGGGGAAGGGAAGGCAGAATACAAGCTCACATGTATCATGTTGGACTCCTTACTGATGCTGCAATGATAGTCAAGCAAGCTCAGTGGCATATCAAGATCTGTTGTCATGGAAACAATCTTTTCACTGCATCTGCAGTGATGGTAAAAATGGAGGTTCTATTGTTCTTCCACAAAATCTCTTTTTCTGGGCTCCGAACAGGTGATGGAGGACTGATCCATCTCTTCATTTCATCCACTGATAAGGCCTAATTTCCTACACTCCAATTTGGGTTCATTAATTTCCAATCCTCCACTCCTCTTGTTTACCAATCATAATCTTAACACAGTCCTTGAATGATATCAGTAGAGCCTCAATGTTTAAATTAATTCAGTCTTTCTGTTGCCTTCTCACATGTTTTCTTAAATAGTTTTCTGTAACAAGTCATGTAAAAATTTGTGAACCTTAACCACTTTCCATTAATTAGGCTAGCAGTTAAAGTAGCTTTGCTAGGCCTTAATTATTACAACAGGCCCTAGGAGGTGGATGCTTATTAGACTGCCCCACTGACAAAATACACTTGTTTCATATGACATCTCTGCACCATCTTTATTCTTCCTTTTCTTTCTCAACACATTTCTTAAGTCCGCCCTGGTGTTACCAGCTCCAGTTAGTATAAGAAGCAATAATATGGTCCCTGCTAGTTTCTGATGTACAAACTATATTTATTAACCAGTTTCCATATGAGTTTGACATCAGGAAAAATTTGCTGTTTTATTTAATTAACTTAAACAAAGCCTTTTGTGCAGAAGCGAGGGGGGAAGCGCTAGATAATCTAACACATCTCTGAGCTACAATTTCTGTGATGCAAGAACAATAACATAAGAACGGCCTTACTAGGTCAGACCAAGAGTCTGTCTAGCCCAGTATCTTGTCTTCTGACAGTGGCCAATGCCAGGTGCCCCTGAGGGCATAAGCAGCAGAGGGCATGTACAGAACAGGTAATCGTCAAGTGATCCATCTGCTGTCACCCATTCCCAGCTTCTGACAGAGGCTGAGGAAACCATTCCTGCCCATCCTGGCTGACGGCCATTGATGGACCTAACCTCTATGAATCTATCTAGTTCTTTTTTGAACCCTGTTAAACTCCTGGTCTTTACAACATCCTCTGGCAAGGCAACACAGGGAGCTGTGTGAAGGAATACTTCCTTTTGTTAAGCCAGCTTTAAAGTAGGACAGGCTGATTTGGAAGCTCTTAACAGGCACAGGCACAGACAGAGAGAAAGAAAATACCTACTGCCCGTCTTCTCTGGCTGATGGACTCAGCTTCTGTCCAGCAGGTGTCACAGATAATACTTTTCAGCAACATATTTGACACGCACCACAGACTCCAGCGCTCTAGTTCTAAAGAGAAATGATCAGCTTCTTGTCTGCTTGTAAGAATAAGATTGTTTATTATCTAGTGTCAGGCCCAGGTCCACCCTGCTTGACATTTTGTATCTTCTCTTTGTTCCATGACCACAAACAACCCTAAAAATGTGATTCACTCTCAACATATTGCTCATCATGTTGATGTTTTCCGATGCCATCGCCTACAGAAGCTGCAATTAGTCACAGATACTGTGCTGTATGTGTCAAGTTCTATTCACTTATTTTTACTCAGTCCTGGTGTCTTTACAATGTCTTGTGTTGTTCGGGATTAAAAGAACATGCTATCTTCTTTCTTTCGATTTAGAAACTAGAGGACTGGCAACGGTGTATTTTTGAAGGGGCAAGATCTGAGTTATATATTGACTTGGGTTTATGGCTAGTTCTTTGGGATGAGTAGAATCTTTTTTTTTTTTTGAGAATGTTTGTAAAGAACCACTCATCTCTGAATCCAATGTTTTAGTGATGATATGAAGACTGAAATGTCTCAGAAAACTGCTCTTATGACTTATTGTTGGACAGTGTGGTAGACGGAAGTTTGAGGCTGGTTTGATATCTCTCATGAGCGAATAATGAATAACATATCTGCCCTAGTTCTCAGAAATTTGTCCTGAACTGGATATTCTCAGTGGTGACCTGTTACAGTCACAGTCTAATGAAATAAAATGAGTGAACCACCAGCATATTGATACTTTAGATTTTGAAAATTCACTTTGAATAGTCTACTGTGTTATGAGCCTTTTGTTGATAGCACCCATTGAAGCACCCCTCATGTTAACATGTAGCTTGAATCTGGGGTTTCTGAATGCTTCGCATGAAGTGACATTGAGAGATTTTTCTCATGCTCTGCTTCTCTTGTTAACTCTAATTACCAAGGGATGTTCGTAGAATAATTTAAGAGATCATTAGTTAATATGTGGATAGTTTGATCTTTCAGATTTTCTCCCTATTAAGTGTGTGATCAGCATGAATTCCTTGGGAGGTCATTATCACAGTTCTGATCTTAATGAAGAGACTGGTTATTCATGTGTACGTTTAGAAGAACTCAGTTGTAATTCCATGGAACACAAGAACTGCCCAAGGCATTCTTCCTGCTTATGGGAAGACTGAACAGAAAAAAAAATTATGGGCCAGAGCATCTGATAACCACAGCACAGGCTGGGGTTGTGGGTACAGTGGTAGCTTAAAACTCAATTCTTGGATTTGGAGAATTTTGGAGTCTTTGAATTATCCTTCAGAACACTTCTGGCAAATATACTACCTCATTTGCCTTGCTGGTCGAACTAGGACCAAATTTCTGACCAAAATCCAACTTCCAGATCCACTTCTGCTGTGATGCCTACAAGAAATCAGCCAACTAAAGATGGCTAGACAGAGCAGCAAATACTGATAGGTGGCATTTATTCAGAATCATTAAACTGCACAATAGCTAACTTGTGTAACAACATGACCTTATCGCTACTAGAGCTGACTGCAGATTGTTTGATTAAACATATTTTCAGTGGAAAATGCCAGGTTGTTGAGAGTGCTTTTCAGATGCAGAATAGAATTTCTGGTACAAAAAATGGACCCACCCCAAAATAGCCAGGTGGCTAGAGACAAAGTGGGGAACCCAGATTCAAGTCCCTGTTGGGCCTGAGTCAGATCAGGGACTTAGAGTTGAACACAGGCCTTCCAGATGAGTGTCCCAACTACAGGCCTCTTCTCTCTCGTGCTGGCCAGAAATTCTCTCCTGGACCAGAGAGACTTTCCCAATCAAAGTTTTTTCAAGGTCATTAGAGAGGTGTTTTGCTTTATTTGGAGGCAGGGATTTGAACCTGGGACTATCCCATGCTAGGTGAGTGCCCTAATACCCAGACTATTGCCTGTTCTCCTGCTTTTTTTTTTTCATGAACATTTTCAAAAGGTCTTGGCTTTATTCCACATCAGAACCAAAACAAATATTGAAACCTTTAGAAAACTGTAGGACTGGAAGAGGTCAGCTAATCCCTGGCTCTCTCAACCTTTCCAGATTACTGAACCCCACTGGACCAGGGTTCCCTCAAATTTTTCCCATCCTGGAGCAGAATTAATTTTTTTATGGGCACCAATATTGAAGTGAAACGTCCCCTGCATATTGGTGCACATAACAAATTTCATGCGGCAGGGATGGGGACAAAGGGTTCTAATGTGGGAGGGCGCTCAGGCCTGGGGCAGAGGGCTGAGGTGCAGGAGTGTGAGGACTCTGGTGGGGGGTGTGGACTCCAGGGTGGATCTGAGGATGAGCGACTCAGGGCTGCGGCAGAGGGTTGGTGTCCAAGGGCTCTGGCTGTGAGTGTGAACTCTGAGGTGAGGTTAGGGCAGACAGTGTAAAGTGCGGGGTGGGGGACTGGGCCTCTTGGTCTGTGGCAGGGAGGCTCCAGGGCCAGTCTCCAGCAGGGAAAATCCAGACATGACAGCAGCAGGGGCTGCATGGCCACCGCACAGCTTAGGGGGACTTAGTTATGTGCCCTAAGTTTCACCTTGCTTCTAAACTACTTGCTTACAAAATCAGTCATAAAAATACGAGAGTCACTGCATGCCATTACTGAGACAAATGCTTAGCTCCCTCCTATTTACCACATAATTATAAAATGAATCAATTGGAATGTAAATGTTGTACTTGTTTGTACAAGTCATTGTCTGTATGAAATTTTAGTTTGTACTGACTTTGCTAGCACTTTTTATGTACCCTATTGTAAAAATAGGCAAATATCTAGAGGAGTTGATATACCTTTGTTTAAGAATCACTGACCTAGTCCAGTCCCTTTCACCCATTGCAGCACTCAGTATTATCTTCCAGACCATCCCTGACAGTTGTGTGTCCAAACTGCTCTTAAAAATCTCCATTGATGGGGATTTCACCATCTTCCTGGGCTATTTATTCCAAGGTTTACGCACCCTGATAGGAAGTTTTCAGTGAAACAAATAGATTTGGTTTTCCAACCGGCCCTAGCCATTACCCTCTTCCTTCTCCTATTGTTCGTTACCTTTTATAGCTGCACCTAGTTTTAAATTAGATTACTTTTTGGGACATGGACCATGTATTTCTAAGTACTACTACAACACTCAGCACCCTGGGACCCTGCTTCTGAGTGGCGTGCTTTGATTGCTATTGTAACATCCAAGCAAATTATGTGCCACTGGCCTCTCCAATTGCTTATCTACTAATGGATAACAGCCAACTATTGCTGCCAGCTATCAAAGGTACTCCTGTTGTTTTAAGTGGCTGAGGTCTGCAGTGTGGATCTTATGGCCTTAGATTCAAATCCTGCTGATGACCCACGCTATAACACCGAACAAGAACTTCACTGGAATTTGGGAACGTTCAAATACAGATCTAAACTTCAACATTTGGACCTCTCAGCAGGGCTGGACTAACCGTATAAGTGAACTAGGTGCTGTCTGAGGGCACCAGGCTTTAAGGGGCACCATGGAAGTGATATTTTTGTCTGTTGAAAATATATTAATGTTGTCTCTTATAAACAAAAGTATCAAATATTATACTTGTGAAACAGTGCACCATTGCCATGTCAGAAGTTGTTATATTATTTATTTCACATTGTGGAGCATGGTTGTGTGTGTAAACTCAGTTAAAATGTGTCACGGCATAGCTTTAAAAGAGTATCACCTGTGTTTGCTGCCTGTGAGCAGGGTCTGGCTGTTCAGTCATTCTCAGTATCCTAGTGTTGGCTAGTCATACAGCTGAGTCCACGTTGCTCACTGCAGCCCAGTGAAGGCTGGTCAGCAAACTGCAACAGCTGTTCTGCCATGTTTTGAGTTGTGATCCCAAAGATTCTGTGCCCATGAAGAATTAGCGTTTGTGTTGGACTTCAAAAGTTCATATATGAGGCAAAAGACGAATCAGTTTGAGATCCAAAACAGTAAACTTCTATTTCTTTAGCCCTCGATAACTGCAATCCAGTCAAAGAACGATTTGAGCAGATACAGAAGCTTAATTCAATGTTTGGTTTCCTCAGTGATGTGTACAGTTTGCAAAATATGACTTCAAAACAGATGTTAGAACATTGCTTCACATTTGAGTAAGCATTACAACATGGAAATTCAAAAGATATTGATTTGTGTAGTGAACTGAAAGCTCTTTTGTGATGACTTCAAAGATGTCTTTCACTTCAAGATCAATGTTCCCTCTAATATTTTCCTTCCATGTGCAGTTTTTTCCATCGTGGAATAAATTTTTCTGTGCAATGAGGCATGTACAAATGCATACCAATAGCAGAAACAAAAAACCTAGCTGTGGGCACTCTGCTAATCAGCTAGGCGGGATGTGAATCTCTCCTAAATCTTGCTTACATGGAACGCTACTTAAGATGTACTGAAGCTTATTTCTCAGCCTAGACTCATAGATAGCCTTCCCAACATCTTTGTTACTCTTCCTATTTTGCTTCAGGAAGAACGATTCTTTCGAGAACAGGGCTTGTTTTCGGAGAAACCCTGTCTACACAGCTGTTTTTGTTTGGAAAGCAGTCTTTCAGAAGCGAGATCGCATGAGAACATACAAATGAGGCACGAGATATGTAAACCAATGCCTCACTTGCATTTCCGATCTCACTCATTTGAATTCCCCTTTCAAAAGTGGGGAGTAGTAAAGATGAAGCCAGAGTCTGTTACCAAGACTGGGACATTCTATACACAGAAAAGTGTAAATTGCCTCTGACATATACAGCAGCAACAACAAAACTGACCCTTATGTAATGTTATAATGGGAAAGCTATTTTAATGCAAGTCTGCAGTGAGTCTGAGTGTGAAATTATTTTGGAAAATCATTTTGATGCTGGTCTGGAAAGACAACTGACAATAGCATTAAAAATGAGATTACACATGGGAGACTGTGCCCAGTGCAGTCTCTGGGGACCAATGGAATTAATATATGAGCTCTAATAGAGAAATTACTTCAGTCCAGAGGTCTGAGGCCAAGAAAAATGGTATTGCCATATGTCAGTTTATGGAAATGGGAAAATCATATCTATGCAAGTCCACGGTGGCCTGTGACAATACAACTGGGTGGGTGTGAGATTCCATGGAAAAACCTTTCTATACCAATGAACTTTGATTGATTAAGGTCATTAGACGGTAATGAGAAAATTATTTGAAGCAGAGAAACTTCAAGCGACAGACCCAGAATGGACCCTCAGCTGCACTGAGTTCTCACTCCGCAAGCTGAAGAGAGCCAGAGAGGAGGTTGTCTGTGTAAGACGCTTTTCCACTTCCACCGAGGGCTTCTCTGTTTCTAGCAGGAGATTGTAGTGATCTCATAGTGATTGCTAACGGCTGGATCGGATCCAACAGGACACAGCTAATGACGACTGAGCAAAGGCATGTTGAATGAACAGCTTCTTGGCCATAAGGTTTTCTTATGCCAAACCACAGGCAGGGATATGATCCAGCTCTGCCAGCTGCCATGCTTTTGCCAAAAAGCCACCCATTTGTTGAAGCCAATTGAGTTAACATGGGCAGCAGATGATAAGGCAAGGGAAGGCATTGCCTGCCCAAACAGATATGAGCAGCTACACCTAAGGTCAGGCCCCTCATCCTATGTACCTGGCCCTGTGCTGGGGCTGGTGGCTGGAGGGGAGGGGCCATCTAGGTGTTGGGTCTGGCAAAGTAGCCCACACTTCTTGGCCCCCATCTTGGTGTGCTGGGTGGTTGCCATGCAATGTGCCCCCCCAGCACTGTAGGGCCAGGAAGGCTGGGGCTGCACAGCCTTGCAATGTGGGTGAGGGAGGCTGGGGGCAGACTGCATGGCAACCACCCAGCACACCAGGATGGGGGTGTGCTAGTCTTGGGCACAGGCTAAGGGCCAGAATGACAGGGGTAGAGTGGTGGCTGGGGTGTGTGACGGGGCCAGCAGCTACCATAGGGGATGGGTGTGCTCCAGGGGGTTTTGAAAACGTGGAGATGGGAGCCTAAACCAGCCATAAATCCCAAACCAGCCATTCACTCACCACCAATGGGTGCTACTCCAGATTGACACTGGTGTTTGAGAGCAGAATTTGGCACCTTTAGAATTTCCTGATTCATTGGTGTTTGATTTCCCAACCTTTACAAAGCATTAATATTAATCTTGTCATTAAATTGTGTGTGATGCTTGACTTAATACCTAAGCTAATCCATCATTTTGCCAGGGCACGTTGGAAAACAACATACACAGCCTTCTGTTTGTGCTGAAAAGAGCAAAAGGTGTGTGGGAGTAGTTGTGTTCATAAGTTAATAATGGGAGAAGAGAACTAAATCAGGTTAAGCAAGGTAATGTGGGTTAAATGTTAAACCTTTCTGTTAGAACAGTTAAACTATGGATCACCCTGACAAGGGAGACTGTGGAATTGCATAGTTGGAGATCAAAGGTAGATGAGACATTCTACTTGGGGTCCCCCTGCTCTTTCCTGCTGTCCATTGCACCCAGCTCCAGCATGCTCCAGCTCCACTCTCAGCTGCGCTGCCTTCAGCTCCTGGGGTGCTTCTCTGGCCCCTTTGGCTCTGTGGATGCAACCCCACTCCCAGCATGGGTCTGCCCTCTGCGCTGTGTCTCAGGATCTGCCCTCTGTGTTGTAACTCAGGGTCTCTGGCTACAGCTCCTCACCCAGCATGGCTCTTCTCTCTGCGTTGTGTCTCAGGATATCTGGCTTCAGGCTTCCTCCCAGCATGGTTCTGCTGCTGGTCTGCATCTCAGGATCTCTCTGGCTGGCCTGGCTCTGCTCTCAGCTTAGCTCAAGCACATGTTGTCTGCTTAGCGCAGCCCCACTCAGTCTCCCACAGGCAGATCCAGTTCACACAAAGGATGGGACTTCCCTTGCCTGTTGACTCCCTCATTAGCCTTCCTGCCCTGTCAATCAGGCTGACCTGGGGCATTGGCCTCTTCTCTTTATTCCTTGGCATTGTCGGTTTCCAGGTCCTGATTTCTCATGGACCCCCACTTTCTTTTGGTACTGGGATTAGCCAGCCAAAAGCCCCCACTGAGTTTTAGTAAGGGGCAAACAGTCCCTTTACTCATAGCTATGGACTACAAAACACACCCAAGGACTTTTCAGTGCAAAAGAAACAAAATTCAGCATCCATCAGACAGTGCTGCCTCTCACGAGACTATGTTAATGGAGAACCATCATCTCAGTTTGGGTCTCTTTCAGTCTTTGGTTATTTTTGGCAAAATAATACAACAAGCTAGGCACAAGGCATACAATGCTTGGACATCATGTTGATCTTCTACAAAGTAAAACCAGTGTGCCGCCTTCTTACAGCCATGCACATCTTCTCTAACTCCCTTTCTGACAGCTGATTGGTTCCGTTGTCCTATCTACAGTTTACAATATCATTTCATAAGCCTGACAAGATTATAGTCCCCATGTCTCCAGTGTGTCACCTTTCCTGCTCCAACCCCCAAGGTTTCTAATCTGGACTGTCCCAAGGCTCCCTGGGCTGGTCCAAAGTGTCACATACAAGTAAGATCAGTTACAAATTCTCTAGCTTTCCCTGTGCTGGGTCTCATGGAAAATGACATTTCTGTGACTCAGCTGATGATAGCTTCAGCACAAGAAGAGTATTGACAGGTTTTTTAGAAAGTTAACAAGATTTCATCCAAGCCAGCGGTTCCCCGTCTTGTTTTTATTAGGTCTCCTGTGTGAGGGGTTGGCAGACACCAGCCTCCAGGGTTGCTTTATGCCTTTACCTAGCAGTTGCTACCATGTGTTTTGTGTCTCCCCCTTCCCATTGCTTACCTGCTTTTTGATTCCCTTCTGGTCCCATTTTTCTTTTCCTACATTTTTTTTATCAACTTCTTTATTCTTTTCTTGGCTTTGTCTTGTTCTTTGACAGCCCTTTCCCCATCCTATCATTCTCTGTAAAGTTGCATGCTGCTTGTCTTGGGAAGGTCTTTCAGCGGCTGCTGCATGGGGCCAGATTGAGTGAAGTCTCCTGGCTGATGAGCACAGTAGGAGCAGAAAATCCTAAGCCCCCAGGATAGTTCCTGACCAACCCTGAAGCTCACTCTCTAACTTCAAACATCTCTTGCTGCCAGCTGCAGTGGAAGCCACTCATGGGAGCAGGTAGGATGGTAGGGAGCTTTCAAGGAACAGCTTCGCACTTAATTTACTATTCCCAGAGGTCCTTTTAATGATAAGTGACTCCCCCTCCTCCTGTTTTCTTTCCTTTTTCTCATTTTTCTTCTCCCCCTCCTTCTTCTCTCCCCCACCCCACTCCTTGCTTTATATTTCGCTGATTTCTCAGTTCAGCTCCATAATCTGAGGAACTGGGTCTTGCTCATGAAAGCTCATTACCTAATAAATAAAATTATTAGTCTTGAAGGTGCTACAGGACTGCTTGCTTTGTTTGGTGAAGATGCTCGCTAACATGTCTACCCTTCTGAGACTATTCACAGGGGTATGTTTACATGGCGGGCTAGGAAGGATCTAGGAAGGAGCAGCTGTCTCTGTGTTCATCCCCTCCTCCAATAGAGTGACCAGATAGCAAGTATGAAAAATTGGAACACTTTTTTTTTTCTGGAAGTGATGATTTAGTTGCCTTTATAAAACGAAGTCCCTAATATCAGGATGGCCCCAATAATATAATATCAGGATGTCCGGCACCCTGTCCATTAGTCTGGCTAGCACAAAGTCCCTCTCTGTGGGACAAAAAAGGGATGCGGGTGAGTGAAAGGAATCGCCTGGGAGGTAGGAAGCTCCAAGTTCAGAGTCAGGGTCTGAGAGCCTCTATTGTTGTTTCTGCATGTGATGCTGTGCAGTTCTTAGAGCCAAGGGCTGTCAGTCAGCTGTGCCAGGTTCTATTCTCTGCCCTGCCAGTGAATCATGAGGTCTGAGCTTGAGTCACTTCACCTCTATGTGCCTTCATTTCCCCTTCTCCAAACACAAGGACATTAATAATGAGTTCCGCAACTGCAAAGCATTTTGATGGCATTGGATGAAAAATGCAATATTTGCATACAGTATTCTGATCGTTATTATCCATTCAGTGAACACATTCAGGAGAGGCCCAACAATGGTTATTTAAACCAGCAATGCTTTGTCTGATTATTTAATCAGCCACAAATAAACCCACTTGAAGCTAGAACAAAAGTAATTGGGCCAGGTGCCAAAGTCATTAAAGGTCGCAGCAAGGGCATATGGAGCCTCTCTCTTCAGAGTCGTGGAAGCTAGCATGGGAGTCTGATTAACCCCTCTGACAGCCAGGTGGCAGACCAACATCAGAGAGGTAGTTGTGATCTTTGCCCACAAAAGCTTATGCTCCTAAATATCTGTTAGTCTATAAGGTGCCACAGGACTTCTTGTTGTTTTTGAAGATATAGACTAACTCTCTTATACACCCTCAAAAGGTTCCCTCAGTTAAACTAAATTGTCTGTGTGGAGCAAAAAGGGGTAAAAATGAAAAGCTGCAAGCACAGAACTGCAGTCAGGCTGTTCTCTTTGGAATCACAAGGGTGCAATTAGCATTTGGAATGAACACAGTCTTCCTCCTTCAAGAGACCCGCAGCCCATTTCCTGTGGGAGCCCCAGGCTGCAGCCCTGACTTACATAAAAGTCAATGAGAGCACTTCAGTGAATTGAGCCTGTATGATGGGGACCTAAATCCATATAGAGCAAACACAGTTACCTGAGCTTCACAAAAGCTGAAGTCTGTGTTATTCAATGAAGGTGCTATTGAAGTGTGGGGTGGGCAGGCCTAGAGTGTTAAGTGAATGCATGTGCATGTAAGAAGGTGTGATTGTGGATCTAATTCTGCTCAGAACAAATTCCCTTTGAAGTGACTGAGAGTTTTGTGATAAACAAAGAAAGTAGTATCCAGCCATCACTGCAATCCATCAGGGAGTTACTGGAGATTGACATTTTCACAGAGATGTGCAGCATCTGCAGGAATTGGGTAACCTGCAATGTCTCATAGAAAACGACACTCTGAAAGTGATGCAACTATTGAGAGTAAATTCTCTAGCACAGACTTCAGAATATTGGCTAGAAACATGCCCTTAGAAACACAGGTTTAGCCCCAGCAACCCAGTTCTAATCTCAAATGCAAAAGTGCAGCTTTCATTGATTTCAATAAGGATTTCAACCTGGACAAAATTAGGTCCCTTGTGTTTGACATTTGTCCTGATTAATACCAGAGGGCTCCTGCAGGACACTTACTTTTGGTCTGCACTCTGTATTTACAGATTTTGATCTAAATTCACAGTATCATGGGGAGATCTGCATTCCTACAGGATCCTGTACCTTCAGGCAGGACACCAATGACTGCTTGTGTGAGTATAAATCTGGGAGCCAGCGTGTCATCCCATTTTATTAGTAGATTGCCACTGGGGTACAGGGAAAAGGAAATAGAGTTGGATTTTAATGCACTTCTTCCTTGTCTGACTCCAGAGGTGGGTTTTGCCCTGTGCACTGAATACTAGTATTGAACTGATTAATTGCATGATTTCCATGTACTCTGACTGAAAAATAGCACATACCAAGCAATGTAGAAGGAAAAATTGCAAGTGAGTTTTTGTTTCATTATGCACTAATCCCCTTCTCTGTTCCCCTTGCAATAAGCTCCAACTACATTGAGTGTTTTCCGTGTTATCTATTTTATGTGCTGGGAGATTGGAAGCAAAACAAACTTTTTGTGTTAAAGGCTAAGGAGGCTTGAAGCACTTTCTAGCATAGCAAAGAATGCTCTGACATCAACAAGTCAAGAACAGGCCCTTGCAACACTGTGCGGCAAAATATTCACATTATGCACAGACCTTTTCAGGCATGTGAGGAAGGGAAGGGTGACTCCATCACAGAACTGAGTGAGTTATGGGTAATCAGTAAGGAATGCTAGCCAGAAAAGCAACAGAACAGGTTAAAGAATATTTAGATAAATTAGATGTATTCAAGTCAGCAGGGCCTGATGAAATCCATCCTGGGGTACTTGAGAGAATAGCTGGAGTAATCTTGTAACCATTAGCAATTATCTTTAGAAATTTGTGGAGGCTGAGTAAGGTCCCTGAGGATAGGAAAAGGACAAATATAATACCTAGCTTTAAAATGGGAAACAAAGGAGACCTGGGGAATTATACACCTGTTAGCCTAACTTAATACCTGGAAGTTTCTGGAACAAATTAAACAATCAATTCGTAACCATCTGGAGGATAGCAGGATTATAAGGAATGCAAAACATGGGTTTGTCTAAAACAAATCATGCCAAACCAACTTTACTTCTTTCTTTGACATGGTTACTGGCCTAGTGGATAAGGGGAAAGCAACAGACATACTATATCTTGGTAAGGATTTTGACAGAGTCCTAGCATCATAAGCAAACTAGGAAAAAATGGTCTAGATGGAATTACTATAAGGTAGCTTCATAATTCATTGAAAGAGAGTGGTTATCAATGGTTCACGGTCAATACCGGGGGAATATCTAGTGAGGTCCAATAGGGGTCAGTTCTGTGTCTGGGATTATTCAATATTTTCATTTCTGATCTGGATAATGGAATGGGGAGAATGCTTATAAAATTTTCAGATGACATTGTTACATTTTAGGGTGCAATCCAGACCAGTGAGGGGTTGTATCTCTGCCTGCTCTTGGATTTCTCACAGTGCTTTGCTTTTGTAGCTCCCAACCACGGGCAGTGGATGAAGGTACAGCTGGGGAAGACAAGCTCCAACCCCTTCCTTTCCACCCTGAGGCCCCACCTCTTCAGCAACCTTCCATCCCAGGTGTCTGGGGCAATGGGCTGCTGTGCTACAGCCCATCTTGCCTGGGGGTGTGGAATGTAGGCAAGTTTGGGAAGGCAATGCCTTTCTTTGCCTACATTACTGTCCACTCATGCTCCCAACCAACCAACCAGCATGTAGCTTTGAGTGGTTGTGTGCTATGCAACCAGTCCAATTTAAGCCGCTGTGACCCAAGCAGCCTCTCTACAGCTCCACTCTGGATTTTACCAGCCTTGGTCACAAGCAGCAAGGTCACTTCAACACTAGGGTCTGCTTATGAAAGGGGCTGCAGCCCAGGGTCCTGGGCTAAGGGGCCCTCTGAGTCAGGGCCCCAGGATGCAGCCAATAAAGCCCATGCTTGCATCTGGTTTTCCCAAAACCATATGTTCTGCAGTTTCCAGAACCTCTCCCATTCATTCCTCTAAAGACACAGAACACATCGGAGCTTATTAACTTAACTGGATGTAAATACACCTTTCCCTTTAAGCACAGCACTGAGCTGATTTAACATGAAAATGAAATAAAAGTAACAACAACTACTCAGGATTAAGTAATTTCAGGCATTAGGATTGATTGTAGAAAGACATACAAGTAACACCCCCCTCCCCCCAAATATGCATCTAAAAGGCTAAAACTTAATCTAGCAAGATACATGCTTTGTTCAAGATGGTTTCTCTCACCAGTCATCCATCCCAGCCAGGGCTCTCTCTCCTTCAGCCAGGACCTTTCAAAAAACGTACAAGATCCTGCTTTGCCTCGTCTTCGTTGCCTGAGGTAGTTTCTTGCCCATATTCCATTCCAGAGACTTCAGACTGCCTACCCCCGTACCCACTTGGGAGAAGGGAACAGAGCTCCGCCTGTACATTTGGACCTTCCTGTCTTTGCTTGACTATTAGGCCTGTCAGATAATCAAATACACATTCCTTTATCTGTGGGTGGGTCTGCACTAGGAAATTAGATGAGTGTAACTGTCACTGCTGGTAAAAAATCTACACACCTGAGTGATGCAGTTAAACTAGCTTATCCCTGGTGTAGACAGCACTAGGTCTATGGGCGAATTCTCCCCTCTCTTGCAGGAGGCAGATTGCTACACGGTCCTGGGTTTTTCTTTGCTGTGTAGACATACCCTCAGTGTAGACAAGCCCCCAGACAAAGCTGCCACTGACGTAAAAGGGAAATTGATTGAGCAAAGACCACGTGGTCTGGATCATTGACCTAAGTGAGTGCTTTCCGCAGATGGGATTTGTCCCACAGAAATAAAAGGTTCAAAACAAAAGGAATAGTGCCAAGCAGTGTCATCCCCTCTGTTCCAGCTGCTAGATGTGCATCTGTCCACACACTGGAGAGAGCCTGGGAGCTGAGAGAGCAGCTGCTCGCCTGCATGCCTGTAAGTTGGTATCAGTACAGCACTCGGTAGCACTGCTTGGAGCATCTCTGCCTTCCGCCGCCCATGTTCAGCCAGAAAAAGATTTTGTGGGATTGTGTTATGCTGGTACTAGGAGTTTTCCTATGGTCCAAGAAATGCAGATTGCAACTCCAGGAACTGCTGAAAATGCAGATCTCAGAATATCAAAATATTGAGCCTGAGTTCAGTGTGATTGTGTGTATCTATGGCATGGGCTTATGGGCCCGGGACCTGGGCTTTGGATGCATTTTGGAAGGATTGATCATGATGTCTATGGAGATTTTCCTGCCAGCCCTCATCCTCTCACCCCCCGGAAGAGTTTTCAGATTTTTTAGGCATGTCTGCAGAAGCAGCCAGGTAGAGGAGGAGGAGGCCAGTTATTGTCATGCAGGGGAGAGGGGAAGGGAAGTGACCCAAACATCTGTTTGCTAGGCCCACTGGCTTCAAGAGACTACTGGAACTCAGATCTGGCTGCACCTTTACTAAAGCTGAACAATATTGATGGGGCAATGCCACGCCAAGAATGGGAACTTCCACTGCTCCTTCAGCTCCCTAAGCAGCTGGCAGCTGCTTGTCATTTCCCCATTTGCAGCCTCCCCCTCTATGTGTATCATGACTGAACTAGCGAGAAGCCCATGCAGACACCTAATGTATCTTCCTCCTCATCGAGGGTTACCATACTTGAACTTTCAAAAACAAGGATACCCCTGAGCAGATACCCATGATCCCAAGAAGAGGGAATCCCAGGGGTTCTTCCCACACCCTGGTCCTAACCTTGACATGTTTGCGAAGCTGCCAACTTTGCTGACTGCAAATTTCTTCATTTTTCTCCCTGCCTAACAGTGCTTTAAAAATGAGAAGCAGACGGTAGGAATCAAGTGGCTGGTGCAAGGAACCAGAAAGCAGGAAATCTGGGTTCCCTTTGCAGCTGAGCTACAAACCATGTGACCACGGGAAAGTTACTTCTCCATATCTGCTTCTGGAACTTTGTAAAGTAATTTTAGATCCTTGGTGAAAAGAAGCATATGCCTTTGGTGTTCTGGAAGGGCAAGGGAATAGTATTCATTTGGAGCCTTCCCCAGAAGCTCCCACACTATACTTGCTCAATCCTGACTTAGGCAAATGAACCATTAACTTCGATGTGGAGTTTTGCCATTGTAAATACTCAGTAAGGCTTCACGGTTGTGCCTGCAGCTTGTACTTAACTCTCACAATGCCCTTTTCATCTTCAAAGCACTATACAAAGATTAGCAAGCTAATGGGTTTGGGAGGAACCTGTGCTTCAGCTCAGCTAAAGTTTGTGTTTCACCTGAGCTGATTTCACCTCATGCCCAGGTTGATTGATATGGCTGTGATACCTAATAGCAAGACCGCATCAAGGCTGGAAGGGAAGGGAGTGTTCTGGGAAAGCTACAGTATCAGGTTTGCCTCCCTAAGGAGGTCTCAAGTGATCCCACGTCCTGCCCTGGAGTCAAATGTTCACTTCCCAGCCAAAGTGGGGATGGCTGTTGTTGGACACAGCTGTCAGCCACACCACTAAACTTGATCCTTTTGTTTTTGTCCCTTCTTTCTTTTTCTGATTGGGCTCTTGCCCACTATTCTTTAAGAACATGGAAGATTCCAAGGCACTGGAAATGCAAATGGTCTCATCTGGCCCCGTGCAGCAAGTCACTGCTATGCTCATCTGCAATACAGTTTCAGGCTTCCTGCTCTGATTTGAAGCAGAGTAATGCTATACAGACGGACAGATGGGAGGGATACAATGGCAGGACTCAAAGCTGACAGCTGCTTTGCAAGTATAAATCTGGAATGCGATTTGAGCGTTCTAAGATACTTAGTGTTTGGGCCTTAGTGTGGGAAAAATATACCAAGTAGGTCAGACCTTGAACAAGAGGGAGAATAACAGACGGGAAAGAACGCCGCATGCTGTGGTAGTTTGTCCTTTCACCATGAGGTGTGGGTTTTTAACTAATTCTTCTGCAGCTTTGCTTATTTGCTTTTTAGCTCCTACTTCTTCTGCCACTTGTCTCTTTGCTTAATTCTTTGTGTGCCGCTTGTAAACCTGAGTACTCACAACAAGCACTTCACATTTCTGATCTACTTAGATGCTTACCATATATGGCTCTACTGCTGTAGTGCCTGACAGCCTTGAAACATAATGGATTTATCCTTGCAAGACTCCTGGGAGAGAGGGGAGTATTAATATCTTGTTTTCTGGGCGGGGAACTGAGGCACAGGGGTTATATGATTTGCCCAGGAATCCTGTGTCAGAGCTGGGAAGTGAATCCAAAGTTCAAGTTGAGTGCTTTTACTACACACCCCTTTTTGGCCGTAGAGGTGCCTGAAAATTAGAGTGAGGTTGACTGTGGCCAGGCCCAATGCCAGGTTCATTTAATCCAAATGACTAACGGGGCAGTGCCAGCTTCTTTCTGCGGGGGAGACAGAGATAGGCCAGGCAGAAGATGGACGGGGGTGGGGGTGTCCCCTTGCCGCAAAGCCCCTCCTTTTCCATGGCACTGACTCCTCCTCCCCCACCCCAAGACCCTGCCCCTTTGCCAGATCAGAGACAGGAAACTGGAGCCAGGTAGTGCAGGGCACCTGGTGCACTGGTGGTGCCATAGTGTGGGTAGTCACAGTGCTCCCCCTCTCCTCCTGCTGCTGCTCCTGCGTTCCCTGCTGCCCTTCGAATGTTTGCAGCCATAACAACTGCCTGAACTGGGGAGACCCATCTCTGGGGTCTGCAGAGGCAATGAGCTCAGCAACAGCGGGGCGCCACAGCAGGTCACTCTGGACTGTTGTGGGGAGCCTTGGATCTTCCACCTACCCTGGGCGGCACAGGGGGCTGTGCTTGGGTCTTCCATCAGGGTTGACTCCTGAGCTGCTGCTGGCAGTAGCACCCACTACTCAGCTGAGCACTTGCTAGCAGCTGCAGGTCTCTCCACTCTGCTTTCAGAGCTAGGCAGATGCTTTGGCTAAGGCAAGTTTTGGAGTAGCTGTCCTGCAAGACTACCACCCTCCCCACTGCCCCTGTAACAAATGCACCTCAGCGCTGACTTGTAATAGTCTTTCATAGTCCAACTCTGTGATCTCGTCTTCCACAGCTCTGCCAGTGCAGCTCAACCTAGCTCCATAGGGCTAATGCACTTCAGTCCTGACTGCAGGACACCTGTGTAAGCCTGTCCTAGGCCTTTTCAAGCACAGAATTCAGTTCCTGCCAAACTGGTGTGCTCATCTCATGGATGAAGGCAAGGACATGTGGTATGGCGTTGAGCCAGGCAGCAACTTTAGTACTCCAATTACATCCAGGTGTCCCCTCACAGAACAGCCCAGTGCAGACCCTGAGAGTCCACTGATCCTTTACTAATTCCTGTGGGATACAGCTGTAAGGGAGCTAAACATCACACTAAGAAGATCTGTGAGGGCCTTTGCTCATCAACTAGTATCCCTTCTGCTTTCAGAGACTGAGGTGAGAGGGAAATTCATCTCCCAGTCAGCACTGCCTTCAAGAATGTTGGCAGAGTGGCTCCCACAAGGCAGCATCCCAGCCCCTGGTTCACATCTGTTTCCGTCTCGTAAGGAGGTGCCCTTGGGATGCTCGCAATGTTGCCCTTTGTATCTCGTGCCTAAGTCAATGAATTTCTGTCCTGGGCAGCAGCCCTAAGGAGGCAAACTAGTTAGGGATTTTTGTAGTATGAAAGACTGTCTATTGGGGGCTGGGCTGAGACTAACATCTGGCTGTTTCTAGTGCTTTGAGTTGGTAGATTTCCAAGTGCTTTATCCCCATTTTACTGACCAGGAAACAAAATCACAGAAAATGATATGACTGGCGCAAAATCACACAGCAGGCTTGTGGAGGACCCAGGAATATGGTGCAGGATTGCTGAGTTTTAGTCCAGAGCTCTGGCTTTTTGGTCACAGTCTGTCCCCTAAGAATTTACTTCCCACACGACCTATGATGACAAAACTGGCAACAAAACCCTCTAGTGCAGACATAGCCACACAAAATATGAAACTACTGCCTATGAAGGTGTACTGCAGCAAGGGATTCGGAGGTTATAGTGCAGGGTGGGGAATCCCTATCCCATGGTCCACATTCAGAACATGGCTTGTCTGGATCTGGGCCCTGAAGTTCAGGGTTCCCCTCCATCGCATCTGGCCTGTGGCAAGGTGGAGGGTTTGGAACCCTGAGCCTTGCAGACCGAGTCAGGCATGCTGCAGCGGCCTCAGCAGAACTGCCCAGAGGCTCCATACTGGTGCTCTGATTGGCCAGAATTCTGGAATTCTGGCCAATCAAAGCACTGGAGGGCAGTGGGAGAGGGAGCAGGGCCATGTGCATCCAGGGGTGAGCAGGTAAGCTGCACCCCAGTTGCCCAGACCCTGTGCCCTTCCACTGCTCCTGTGCCCCTCCACTGCTCCTGTGCCCCCCTCATCTAGACCTCCATCCCCCACCCTTCCTGCACACTCCGTCCCACCTCGACTCCTCACCCCCCCTTCCCTGACTCTGCACTCCAAACCGTCAACCCCCACTCCTGCCCAGATCCCCACATGCAGCCTGCTCCTGTACCCCCTCACACCCAGAACCCCCCACAGCCCTCTCCTGTACCTCCTCCCACCCAGAACCCCCACTCTCAGCCTACTCCTGCACTCTACTCCAGCCCAGACCCCATAGCCCTGTCCCCTTCCTACAGTTGGGGATCACGTCAGTGAGGATTTTGGTTTTTTTTTTTGCTTCTTATTTGAGTGGCCCTTGACTGATCTGTGTATGGGTCAGTAGCCCCCAACCCAGAAAAGATTCCCCACCCCCATTGTAGTGGATCACAAGCTACAAATGGCAGGGGATTGATTCATCAATGATTTAGATATTGGCATAGAAAGTACGCTTATTAAGTTTACAGATGATACCAAGTTGGGAAGGGCTGTGACTACTTTGGAGGACAGGGTCATAATTCAAAATGATCTGGATAAATTGGAGAAATGGTCTGAGGTAAACAGGATGAAGTTTAATACGGACAAATGCAAAGTGCTCCACTTAGGAAGGAACAATCAGTTTCACACACACAGAATGGGGAGAGACTGTCTAGGAATGGCTACAGCAGAAAGGGATCTAGGGATTATAGTGGACCACAATCTAAATATGAGTCAACAGTGTGATGCTGTTGCAAAAAAAGCAAACATGATTCTGGGATGCATTAACAGGTGTGTTGTGAACAAGACACGAGAAGTCATTCTTGCGCTCTACTCTGCGCTGGTTAGGCCTCAGCTGGAGTATTGTGTCCAGTTCTGGGCACCGCACTTCAAAAAAGATGTGGAGAAACTAGAGAGGGTCCAGAAAAGAGCGACAAGAATGATTAAAGGTCTAGAGAATGTGACCTATGAAAAAAGTTGAAAGAATTGGGCTTGTTTAGCTTGGAAAAGAGAAGATTGAGGGGAGACATGATAGCGGTTTTCAGGTATCTAAAAGGGAGTCATAAGGAGGAAGGAGAAAACTTGTTCTTCTTGGCCTCTGAGGATAGAACAAGAGGCAACGGGCTTAAACTGCAGCAAGTGAGGTTTAGGTTGGACATTAGGAAAAAGTTCCTCACTGTCAGGGTGGTCAAACAGTGGAATAAATTGCCAAGGGTGGTTGTGGAATCTCCATCGCTGGAGATACTTAAGAACAGGTTAGATAGACGTCTATCAGGGATGGTTTAGATAGTACTTGGTCCTGCCATTAGGGCAGGGGGCTGGGCTCAATGGCCTCTCGAGGTCCCTTCCAGTCCTAGTGTTCTATGATTCTATGATTAACAGTGTGACACTTGCAAAAAAAAAAAAAAGCACACCTTATTCTGGGATGTATTAGCAGGAGTGTGGTAAGCAAGACATAAGAAGTAAATCTATTCTCCATTGTCCTGATTAGGCCTCTGTTGGACTGTTTCATCCAATTCTGAGCAGCACGTTTCAGAGAATAATTTGGACAAACTGGAGAAAGTCCAAAGTAGAGCAACCAAAATAATTAAAAGTCTAGAAACCATAATCTATGAGGGAAGACTGAAAAAACCTGGGTTTGCTTAGGCTAGAGAAGAGAAGACTGAGAGGGGACATAATAAATTTTCAAGTACGTAAAAAGTTGTTACAAGGAGAAGGGAGAGAAAATGTTCTTGTTGACCTCTGAGAATAGGACAAAAAGCAATGGTTTTACACTGCAGCAAGGGAGGTTTAGGTTGGATGTTAGGAAAAACTTCCTAACTGTTAAGGTGGCTATGCATGGGAATAAATTGCCTAGGGAGTATGCACTAAGCTCTGAATATGTCTGGAGTCACTTCCTGATTAGCTTTGTTCCCACAAGGCTAAGGAACAGCCACTGCAGTGTAAACTTAGAAATACATCTGCAACCTTTGCAAGCCTCTTTGCATTGAAGAACAATAGGTGGTGTCTAACCTTGCGACTTACCAGTACACAGGCTGTTTCAGATATTCCAGATGTTAGAAGAATGCTAATTGACTGAAAATCTGCATCAAATAAACGTTTGTGATGACACCTCTTTATAAAGTTTAATCCAGCTGACTAAATATAAGTACTCAAAGAACATCTGAAACATATGGACAGCTACTCTGAGAGCTTGGGTGCAAAGTCATAAGCAGTTACACTGTGAATTAGAAACGTTTGGAACCCGCAACAACTCATAGCTTGTGGCTGAGCAAACTTAGAGTTAGAGATGATGTGGGTATAATCTTTCTAACTCAGGTTAATGACCTGCAATAGTGTAGACAGGCCTAAATGTTTGTATAATAACTAGCATCTTGAAGCACTGCTCGTTGTTAGACTAGGACAGTATTTCTTGAACTATGTTCTGTGGAACACTGGTGTTCTGTGAACAACTTGCAGGTGTGCCACGAGCGTCTGACACTTTTTTGATATCATACACTGCTGATGTAGATTTTCTGCTATTAAAACCAAATACAATGTTATTTCCTCATTGCTAATGATATCCGATTGAATTACTTTGTTTTGTTTTTGCCGTATATGTTGCTGTTTTGTTTTTTGATCCGACAACTATTTTTTTAAGAAAATTTTCATAGATGTTCCATGGTCTCAAAAAGATGAAGAAACACTGATCTAGGACCTATTATGACATAGACAATAATGATAGGAATCAGGTCCCAAAATTCCTTATCCACTTATGATAAAATAAATTGCTTGAATTTCCTTTTCGTGCCTTCCCTCCTCCCTTTGGCCAATTATCTGAGTGATTTTTTTTTTTCCTCTCTGAGATCATCTTCTTCACACTAAATCCAGGAAACAAATTCTGCCTTCTGTTGCACCTGCACAAATCTGTTACAGAGCCATTCGCATCAATGGATTTACTCCAGACTTGCAGTGTCCTAGCTGAGGGGTGACTCTGGTCCACAGAGCTGAAATGCAAGCCCCTTGGTAATCCATTGCACTATCAGAAGCACAATGCTATTAGGGAAAAATTGTTGACTGGTTATCTGAGAGGCTTAGGACTCAGCACTTCTGTGTTCTAGTCTCAGTGATGGGATGAGAATGAGTCTGTGTTTATCCTGGAAAGCTGGCGGTCAGGACTCTTAAGCTCTATTTCTGACTCTACCACAGATTTGTTTGGAAAGTTCCCTCCCTGACTCTTGGGTTTCCACCCATTAAAAGGGATTTATTATTAAAGCACTTCTCAAGGTTTAAGATCCTTAGAGGAAAGGAGCTACAGAACTACAAAGTAGCATTATGCCTTTACATTGGGATCAGATAGAAGAAGCTGCATTGTTAGGAGGCTGTACAAAAGAAGGTGTACACAAGGGCATCACAGAAGATGCAGAAAATCACATGAAAAGTAAATGAGAGCTTTTGTATAAATGTTCTGGTGTGTACTATTTATTGCCATCTACCCCAAAAGGTTCTGACACAGGGTACAGTCCTAGCTCAGAATCAGCCAGTAAGTGAAGTAATTGGGTCTTGAAATCCTCTTCTTAAATTGGATAGAGCTGCAAGTATTAATCAGGTCCTCTGAATTCTTTTTTAACACAAGGAAGCAAGCAGTCAGGCCGTGGCAGTATTAACAGCTGATGTCTAAAATTCCTTATGGGAATGGCATAAAAAGCTGTTTATCAAGGGAGGCTGAATTCAAGTCATATCCATACGTGGCCTTTGGTCTGAACTACAATAAAAATAGAAGTACAAAGCAAAGACTCAATTATCTGAATTTGTGTATTCATAAAAGAAGCAAATATAATTTGTAAGTGACATTGATCCCAGGAAAAGCAAATGAACAGACACCTGTGTGTGCTCCAAGCATGCAAAACTGCCTCGGCTCCTCCCTAGGGAAAAAATAACTTCTGTTTCCTGCTGCAAGAGCACCTAATTAGCTCTACCTCACCAGCTCCAATCAGGGAGAATAGATGAAAGCTGGTGAAGAAGTTTGGCATCTGCCTTGGATTGGCAACACCTGCCAGCCCAAGAATCCAGGAACTATAAAGGCTGGGAAGGAGCCCAAAGAATAGGGAGATGGTGCAAAGTGAGGCAATAAACTTTGTAATGTTTGTAAATATTTGGATGCTGGTGGTGGCAAAACTGTGAAGGCACAAAGAGCACAGGTGTGATGCCCCCCTGAAGTCTCTCTAGACTCATTTGGGAGGGCAAGCAGGCCCTGAAGCAGAGGGTCAGGTAGTGCACCCTGTTACGATGTGCTTTTATTGCTTTTTGGTTACAGCGAAGGGTTGTGTTAACAAAGAAGAGCTAGACAAACACCATGGCTACGTCTATGCTACAGCGCTTTTTCAAAAGTCCTTCCAGAAGGTCTCTTCTGAAAGAGCTTCTTTCGAAAGAGTGTGTACACAGACAAAAAAGAGGATTAAAAGAGTGATCTGCTCTTTCGAAAGAGAGCATCCACACAGCCCTGGCTCTTTTGAAAGAACAGGCCAGGGACTGAAAAATCTGGCACCGTGAGGACTGCTCTTTCAAAAAAAAAGAAGGGGGGGGGCCCACAGAGCATCTACACATGTTTTCTCTTGAAAGAAGCTTCTGAAAGGGGTGCCGTGTTCTTTCAATTTAATTTTGAAAGAGCGCTCTTTGTGTGTAGACACTCCACTGTGTTGGGCCTATTCAGTGCCTTCTAGGCAGAATGGGAATTCCCTGTTCAGGTACTGTGGGGAGGGGATGGAGCATGATCTGATGGGAGATCCTAAATTTGCAGAGTAGCAGCTAGAAAAGTAAAATCAATGGAGCTAAATATATACTGTCTGTCTCTAAAAGATGATTGCAAAGTGATCTGAAAGCAGTCTGCTAACATCTGAGGGGCATCATCTTTACAAAAGGGAAAGAATTGCTGGGGGAAGGAAATTAGAAGTCAGAGGAAGAGCAAAGAAAAACCTGCACAAGCCACCGTTAATGTTATTTTCTAGCAGTAAAATCATTTTATCTGTGGAATGCTGTTGTTTGCTAAAGGACTGGGCTTTCACCACCTTCCTTGAGTTCTTCTGTAACCAGGGGCAATGCATGGGAGAAGCACAAGGGGTCACAGGCTTCCCCAGCAGCCTCCCTGCCACCCACACTCACCATCAGCACTGCATCTCTTCCTCCCCCAGACTGCCTCTACACTCTATGGAAGCAGTGGGTAGGGGTGGAGCAGGGACATGGAGGGATGTTGCTGGGGAGGAGTGGGGCACAGATATGGCTGGGGGATGAGGGGAGCATGTGGCCACTGCCGCCTAGAGTCCTCCTCATGAGTCACCATTGTCTATGACATACTGGACTAAAGAGCTCCGTCAGTTAGTCTGCCATCTTAGAGTGACACATATAGCGTAGGAAACGCTCTGGAATTGGTAACGGCTATGACCCAGAAAGCCTTCTGACTCCATGATTCAGTGGAGTCGTCCATTCAGACCAAAACTGAAATCAAGATTCTAATTCAGATTAGCAGATTCCGAGGCCATGAGGGACTATTGTGATCCCCAAGTCTGACCTCTAAAACACAGGCCAAAGAACTCCCCCAAATAATTCCTAGAGCAGATCTTTAGAGAAACCTCCAATCTTGATTTAAAAATTGACGATGATGGCGACTCCAGCATGACCCTTAGTAAACTGTTCTGTTGACTAAAGACACTCATTGTTTAAAAAATTATCTTAGTCTGAATTTGTGTAGCTTCTGCTTCCAGTCACTGTATCATGTTAACCTCTTTTGCTAGACTGATGAGCCAGTTATGAAGGATTTATACCCTGTGCAGGTGCTTATAGACTGCAGTCAAGACACCTCTTAATCTTCTCTTGGTTAAGCTAAATTAATTGAGGGTGTTTGGGGTCTGGAGATATCAGGAAGGTTTTCTAACCCCTGGCTCATTTTCTTGGCTCTTCTCTGGGTCCTCTCCAAAGTTTCAACAAATGAATGAGTAAAATCCTAATGGGTGTGTCTACGCAGCAAAGTTATTTCAGAATAACAGTCGCTATTCCAAAATACTTGTGAGCATCTACACAACACATCTGCTATTTCAAAATAATTTCAAAATAGCAGATGGCTTATTTTGAATTTGGTAACCTCATTCGATGAGGAATAGCACCTATTGGAATAGTGATTCTGTAGACAGGGAACAGGGCCTATTTTGAAATAAATTGTAGTGTGTCCAAGGGCTCTAATCCAAAACAGGCTCTGTTTTGTCTGGGCACTCCTATTTTGAAAAAGCTGAGTGTTATTTTGACACCCATTGGCTGTGTCTACAGTTGCTCCTTTCTTCAAAGGGGGCATGGTAATCAGCGTGGTCGGAGAATACAAACGAAGTGCTGCGATAAATATGCAGCACTTCATCAGGCTGATTCTCCCCCGCAGAAACTTTAAAGTATCAAACTTTGAAGTGCCGGCATGCTTGTAGCCAGGGGCACTTCGAAGTTTGACACTTCAAAGTTGCCATGGGGGAGAATTAACCTGATGAAGTGCTGCATATTCATCGCAGCACTTCATTAGTATTCTCCAATCAGGCTGATTACCATGCCTCCTTTGAAGAAGGGGAAAGTATAGACATAGCCATTTTGTGCAAAAACACTCAATTTTAAAATAAGCTATTCCAAAACATCTCTTCTGGAATTGCTTATTCCAAAATAACACTGGTGTGGAGGCATAGCCAATGAGTCCTAACAAAATAGCTTAGTAAACGGAATAAGATCTGCAGTGCCTGAAGAGGCAATGGATGTTACATTTCTGCATTTGGTTTACAGTGAGACCTCACTCTGGGCAAGTGGGGTTTTCATGAGACTATTACATCACTGCTGTCTAGGTGTTAGACTCTATCTGTGCCTAGAGAGAGAGAGAGAGAGAGAGTGCGTGTATGTGTGTGTGTGAATGCATGTGCACAAAAGAGAAAATTTACACAAACATTGGTGGAACATGAGGATCAAGGCTTCTGGGTGCATATCAGAGGTCACCTTGATCACCTCACTCAACTGGTCCTTCAGCCCTTGCAGCCATTCACAACACATCTTCCAGTACTACAGGGAGTCCTGTTCGCTGAAGAGGTTTGCATGTGTTGCCTTGTTGATTCCTCCTTGGAGGATGAGCTTGATAGAGTCAAATGTACACCAGTCAGCTTTCTTTTTTCCTGATCTCGGCACATATCACCTGAAGCAACGGCTAAAACAACAACAGCGCAAGAGGTATGTGCACTATACTGTGTTGAGCCAATTATTCTTTGTTTAACAACAATGCCCTTTGAATTGTGCAATGCACCCTCCCTGCCCCCCACAAAATGACCTGCCTAAAGAGCTGTGGCAAAGGGATGAGCAGCACAAGCTGTTCCCTGCCCTTGTCTTGGTTACATTTTCTTCAAAGGCAGATTAAACAGAGACAGGCGTGATTCTCCCTAGCTGTCACTTCCAATCATTTAATTCCCCTTGCGTCGGGGATTTGTAGCAAGGAACTGCTTCAGAAAGTCCCCTTATATGTTTATGTGCCTGTCAGCTTCGCAGACAGAGCCCAATGTCATCAAAGTCCCGGGAAAAGCTCTTAGCAGTTGGCTTGGGGTGGATCCTATGTGAGCACTCACAGAATGTAGCATGAGGTTAGTGCCAGCAAAGAAACCTGTACAAATTTTCATCCCCAGTCAAGGTTTACACTTAGGAGCTTTTTCTAATCATTTATACTGAAAGGTGCAACTTATTTTTAGATTTGGAAAGCATTGCCATCACATTTGGTCCGAAGTCTTGCATAAATCCTGCCCCAATCTCCTCAGGAGCAGAGACCCCCACACATGGTAGGTAGAAGCATGGTGTAGGTGTAGTGAGTCAGTAAGGCAAGAGCCCTGCAAGGTGAGAGCCTCCCTTACGCACTGCAGAGAATAGCTGTGTGGAGGCATGTGGTGCCAGTACACAGGTGGGACCAGAGGATCCCTGACAAGGAACATCCTCCCAAGGAAGCGGTGAGGGGATGAACCAAGAAGCCTGCTCCAACCTTTAGAATGTAACAACAATAAATGGACTATGGCTCCACTGTCACTCCAAAGTCAGAGTAATTCAGGTTTGGGGCAGGAGTTAGGCACAAGTACATGTGCATGTAATTTTAAACCGAACACGTGTGACTACATCTCCAGCTATTACGTTAGGACAGTAACAGAGTCTAATTATAACTAGAAAACAACCTCAGCAACAGTGCTACACCCTTGTGAGCACCCTGGCTAAGCAATAACAAATGTCAATATTCATCTGTATATTTATAGCCTGTCATCTTAGTCTGCTCACACCGTGGGAGGAGGGATGGCCTCCTGTCATGCCCTTGTATATCCTGCTGTGTTTGGCAAGTAGTAGGTGATAATGCCAGACATCTGTGTAGTGCCTTTCACTCAATGAGCCTCAACTGATTCTCAGTTATCTATCTATCTATCTTATCAATAGCAGTCCCATAATCTTACAGGGCTCTGTGCAAACCAGTCCCAGTAGTGACTTTCAGATGAGCATCTGGCGCCGTGTTGCTATGTCTATTTATGCCAGCTGAGCTGGCCCAAAGAACAGAACTTGCAAACTTCAGATTCACACATTCCTGCCCTGGATCTAATGCTGATGATTTCTGTTTTGTTTTGTCCCCTGCCTGGATTTCACAAATGTGTATATGGTATTCTTATTAGCCCCACGGAGCCTCATATGTGCAAAATAATCAAGGATTATTGACCTTCATGATGTGCTGCTAAACTCATCCTTTTAGCCAGATGATTGAAGAGATTAGAGCTTATTTTAGGTTGATTGTTCATGGAATTTGGAAGGTAAAAATACTGGGTTGTCTGGGACACAGTATTAATGGAATTTGCCTGGGTGAGTTGCTGATGATTTTAATGTATGGTTGTCTTAAAAAGTGTCATGCTAGAAGAGCAGATGGACTTCTTTTTTTAGATATTATGAATTGCAACAAATAAATTAAATTTTCCACCCACCAAAGTCATAGAATCATAGGGTACTAGAACTGGAAGAGACCTTGAGAGGTCATCAAGTCCAGTCCCCTGTGCTCACAGCAGGACCAGAGGTGAAAGTAAGCCGGCACACCGTGGCGCACAGCTCTGGCAAGAGCTAGCTGAGCTGCGGAAAAAGCCAGCAGGGAGATATCCAAAGAGATGGCAGGAACCCAGGTGGTATTAGGACAGTACCTGTATGAAGTTTTAAGTTACTTTCACCCTGGGCAGGACCAAGCACAATCTAGATCAGCCCTGACAGATGTTTATCTAACCTGCTAACTCACATCAACATGAGTTTTGCCATTGATTTCAGTGGGCTCAAGAGGTTGGACAACTATCGTCACAGATTTGAGTCAAACCACTGTGTTTGGGGCTAATCTCAAGTAGTTAATTACATTCTGCTACCATCCTTCACCTTCTGGCCTGGACTGCTGTGTGGTAGTGCTGTCTTCTTTGATAGTGTTCATTCCATTTGGGAGACGGGTTCATTTCAGCAGAGGAGGAAACCAAACACCTTTTGCAGAAATGGAAGGGCATGGAAACTGGGACAACTCTACTCCTGATCAGAAGAAACTGCTTGGTGTAGCAGTGCTTAACAGAGTTCTGAAGCACAAAGGGATGCTTGCTGATTGTGTTTGCCTGCTAGGACCCATCAGATTCAATGAGCAAAAAGGTAGTAAGGTTTGATTTCTAAGATCACTGGGAACTGACTGAACAGTTTTGCCCTTCCAGTCACAAAATGCAAAGCTGTCTCTGCACTTCTTTTACGCAGAGATGTGCAGCATTTGGATTTTCTATAGATTTAAGCAAACATCTCACATCAGCATTCATATAACTGTTCACTGCCTGTGATTTTTGGATAAAATTTTGTGTATGAAAAATATAATTGATTCAAGGTTCATTTAACTGGAAAAGATTGTTTTCTGCTTCTTTTTCAACTGCAAATTATTAAACCAGTTCCAGGGACAAACAAAAGAGCCAAACACACACAAGTAAAACTGGCAGAACCTTCACTGAGCCAAAACCTAGGTGCCTCACTTTGCTTTTATTGATTCTCTCTCAGGCAACTTTGGCCTGTAGTCAATATGCCAAATTCTCACCTCAGTTACGCTGGTTTAGATCAAAAGCAACTTCATTGAAGACAATGGAGTTAACCTGGAAATCCAGGTCTGATCCATTAAATGTGCAAGTAATTGATGTGTATACTGAATAAGGATTCAGTAAAACTGATTAAGAACTTCAGGATGATTTCAATAGGATTATTTGCTTGAATAAAGTTAATTGGGTGATGGAGTTGCAGTTTGGGCTCAAAATCTCGACCTCTGCCCCTTCACAGTTTTTGAAGTCTTTAACATGAAAACCGTTACCAAAAGTGCTTTTATTCCTAGTGTAGAAGAGAATTACAAGAGAATTCTGTGGTTATGATTCTGTCTTTTTACATGATCTAGTAAATAATAAAAAGCAGTTTAGCCATTAGGGTAATTTCTGGCTTCATTTGCTTTTGCTAATTAAGAGATGCAGAGCAACATAGCTCAGACATCAGGTGTGAACATCAGTCCTCCTATTGTAGGTAGCATGCCTGTATTAATCCACTGAAGAGCAGCCTGGGCAGGAGAAGAGCAAATTTCTCCTAATGTGCCTTTAAATGCTCCTGCAATGTAAATATGAAATTATAACAATAAAATACTTTCAAGAGCTAGATACCCAGGGGTATCTGAAACCACAGTCCAGATGGGGGAAAAATCTATATCCTATGGATGAGCAGTTCACCATGGCTACGTCTACACGTGAAGCCAACATCGAAATAGGCTATTTCGATGAATAACGTCTACACATCCTCCAGGGCTGGCAACATCGATGTTCAACTTCGACGTTGCACGGCACCACATCGAAATAGGCGCTGCGAGGGTACGTCTACACGCCAAAGTAGCACACATCGAAATAAGGGTGCCAGGCACAGCTGCAGACAGGGTCACAGGGCGGACTCAACAGCAAGCCGCTCCCTTAAAGGGCCCCTCCCAGACACAGTTGCACTAAACAACACAAGATCCACAGAGCCGACAACTGGTTTCAGACCCTGTGCCTGCAGCATGGATCCCCAGCTGCTGCAGCAGCAGCCAGAAACCCTGGGCTAAGGGCTGCTGCCCACGGTGACCATAGAGCCCCGTAGGGGCTGGAGAGAGAGCATCTCTCAACCCCCCAGCTGATGGCCACCATGGAGGACCCGGCAATTTCGACGTTGCAGGACGCGGATCGTCTACACGGTCCCTACTTCGACGTTGAACGTCGAAGTAGGGCGCTATTCCGATCCCCTCATGAGGTTAGCGACTTCGACGTCTCGCCGCCTAACGTCGAAGTTAACTTCGAAATAGCGCCCGACGCGTGTAGCCGCGACGGGCGCTATGTCGAAGTTAGTGCCGCTACTTCGAAGTAGCGTGCACGTGTAGACACAGCTCATCTTATGCAACTGAAAATAAATAGGAATTTTTTTGTTTTTCTACAATAACAATCTGCTTAGCTCCATGCAATTTCATCCAGTGTTCAGAGTGAGCCGAGCTACACAAAAACTGTGCTGGAAGCCATCTTAATATACTCCTACCTGCCCCTTGGGTGAATTGTTGAAGGGGAGGGGAAGCTACTAGTGCCAATGAATGTGAAAGGTTGCAATACTTTCCACGTTAATGCATACAAGGCACTCTCCAGACGCTGAGGGTAGAGGTTATGAAAAACTCATGGATAAAAGCTCTTCTGCTGAGCAGTCAGGACTCCTGCCAAATGAGAACAATTCTGGGAAACAATTTTCTCTTTGCTAACATTTAAAAAAAACCCATGAGTATTTTTAATTTCTTGTGCTCAGGAAGCTTGCATGGCTGCTGGTGATTGCTTGATGGGGGCATTTATCTCCATTATTTAGGTCCAGCTGAGCTGGCACTGAAAGAGAAATGGTTTCCAGGTAGTATGTTTTTTTTTCCTCCTTTCTGCACTTTAAGTCAGTGGTGAAATTAACCAAAGGATCTTACAGTGAGAAATCCTAAATCTTGTCAAGGGATTAAGGGGGATTTGGGAGCTTTGAAGATTTTTCATTGTCATGATTTGGAATGGTTTATTTTTAGTACATATTTCCTGTGTTAAGCTGGGAAAGAATACAACATCCTCTTAAGGGGAGAGATGGGGCTGAATCAGACATTCCAGATAATGCAGAATGCAGTCACATGCCTCCTCTGGAGAATGGGCGACTAGAGGCGTGTCATTCCTGGACGTCCATCCCTCCACTAGCTCTCATTCCCTTTCCTCTGCCCTTGACCTAATCATCAAAGCTGTGAATAGGTCAGGATCCAGGTACTAAAGCTACCTCCAGCCACATCCCACCAACACAACAGCACTTCCCAGGAGCAACACTGCTTCCAAAGCCACACTGAAGCTACTGAAACTGGAGATGAAGTGTACTTGATTGAAGGAGCTCAGCTATGGAGGGAGCTTGCAGAGCAGCTTAGAGTGATCTGAGCTCTGGCTGCCCCAGGGCATGTAACAATGCTCCTCTTCTCGGAAGAATCTTTCCCATCAGAAAACCTTCTACGCTCTGCCAAGCAGAGTGTCCTATACTCACAGTGTGAAAAGGAGCAGAAGACTCTGTGAAATCCACTAGGGACCCCATCTACCTGGGAAATGCTAGGACAGCACAGACAAGGGGCTGAGGGATAACACGCTGAAAGAGAGAGAATTTCTCCCAGGCTTAGGAGTGAGGTGCAGAGGGTTCGGTTTGGAGGCTTTGGTTTGACCCAAGTTAGAGAAACGAGGCCCGTTTCCAAGTTCATAGCTGGATTTGAACTGCCGCGATGCTCAGAAGATGTTTGGATTCAGGATTTTGGCTTGGTTCCAACTCTGAAAAGGGAAGAGGGGGTTTATTCAGAAATTCTAACCAGAGTTTCTGTCATGAGCTAAAATAAACTCTGTGGTTGTTAAACAGAATTGATCTAGAGGAACATGTGCTTCCCAGTGGCAAACTTCCTACACACCTGAAATAAGTACTTGTGCCTCATGCTGCAGAGAACAAACGATCCAATTAATGTTATAACTGATATATAGAGGACCATTTCGGGAGGCTGCTGGCACAGACTCTACAATTCTCACTTTCCACCTGCACTGCCTAGTTTCACCACTCAGCGTCTCCTTGTATCCTGGCCTGGATTCAGCTATCATTTATATCTCTGCTTAATGGGCTACAGAATCTATCGGTTTATTTTTCACTCATCATTTTACTGAAGATAAATGTACTGGGACTATGAATGTAACACTAGACATCAGTGTGTTGTTTATATTTGTATTGATATAGCTCCCAGAAAAAATAGCCTTACAATATCTGGGTACAGGGGTGCTGGAACAATTTTTATAGTAAGGGTGCTGAGAGCTGTTGAACCAAACTAGAAACCTTGTATTATATGGAAACTACTTCAACCCTGCACCCCTAGTTCCAGCACCAATGTCTGGGTAGATTTTGTCATTTTCCCCCACCCTACTTCCTCTTTCATGGATGTAACATTGGGATGTATTTAGTGGCTAGAGTGATGCTGTCCACTTAATAAACAAAAATACTTACAATGACCTAATTCTACAGCTACACTTTGAGTTAGAGGTGTGATTCTCAGCTCATGTCATCATATATGTACTAGTTCTTGTCAAACTAAAAAATAGTTTTGTTACTGCAGTGGCATCGGTGGGGGTGAATAGCAGCAAAGGCTAACTGCCTGAAATATGAACCTTCCTGGGCCCTGGGTGTATGTACTTGGGACAGCTGCTGCCCATGTTACTAAAACTACGCTAATATTTTCAACATGCTAGCTCAATGAAAGCTAACAGGGGTATGTCTGTGTGTGCTGGGGCTCACACCTCTAATTCCAAGTGTGAACGTAAACAGAGTGACCAGACAGCAGCTGTAAAAAATCAGGATGGGAGTAGGCATAATAGATGTCTACATAAGACAAAGCCCCAAATATCCCTATAAAATTGGAACATCCAGTCACCCTGAGTAAACCAAAGTGCAGATATGGAGCACCAGTGCAGAAGGAGGGTGTGGGCCCCTTTCAGGAGCTTTAGTTTAGGTGCTCATGTTGGAAGCATCAGCAATTAGTTTGTGCTTTAGAAAATTTTGGTCAGGATGTTTTACAAAAATACATGTATGCTTTTAGCGTGTCCTTAAGGACGATGCTAGAAAAAAATTGGTCTTGCCAGTCATCCCACAAAGACAGTCTCTTCCAGTAGTGGGACTGCCATGGGTGAATGAGCTTCATAAACTATTAGCCTCTGAAGAATTATAAGAACTCTAAGAAGTTCATTTGCAAGGGTGATGATACAGCTTTGAATATATATATGAGAGCACTGATTCCAAGGTAGACCCTAACAGAGGAACAGCACTAAATACATATATACAGACACATATGTAGAAGTGATAGAGGGAGTTCTACCAAATGGTTAGAGCATAGGATTGTGAGTCATAGCTCCTGGATTCTGTACCCAGCTCTGACACTGACACTCTGTTATCTTAGTCGTTTAACCTCTCTGCCTTACTTTATTATCAACATTTTTACACAAAACAGAGATAATACCTACCTCATAATGACGTTCTGAGACTTCATTATTGTTTAGGAAGAGTTTTGAGGCCCTTGATGCTGCAGACATATGGGGTGCGTCTACACGAGCCAGCTACTTCGAAGTAGCTGGCACAACGTCGAAATAGCACACATCGTGTCTATATGCGCCGTGCGCTATTTAGACGTTGAAATAGACATTAGGCGGCAAGACGTCATAATTGCTATTCCTATCCAGATATGGGAATAGCACCCTACTTCGACGTTCAATGTTGAAGTGGGGCGTGTGTAGATGATCTGTGTCCCGCTACTTTGAAATAGCAGGGTCCTCCATGGCGGCCATCAGCTGAGGGGTTGAGACGCTCTGTCCAGCCCCTGTGGGGCTCTACGGTCCCTGCGCGCATCAGCCCTTAAAGCACCATGGACCCAGATTTCCTGTGGCAGGAAGCTGAGAGAGTACAGGCAGCAGCACGTACACGTGCTAGCCCTACACGCCCTCCAAAGGCCCCAAACCACCACCCATGGCAGACAGACAGCCCCCAGAGTGCCCCCAGTGCTCCCCCTGAAGGGACCCAGGTACCCCTGGCAGCCGAAGAGGGGGCCAAAAAGAGCCGGGGCTCCTCCTGGTTGGAGGCCGAGCTCCAATACCTGCTGGGGCTCTGGGGCGAGGAGGAGGTGCTCCACATGATGGGGAGCAAGCGGCAGAATGCAGAAGTGTTCGCCCAACTGGCCGAGGGCCTGACTGCCCGGGGTCACCCTGCCCACACTCCGGATCACGTCCAGAGCAAGGTGAAGGAGTTGCGGCAGGGTTACGCCCTGGCCCAGGACTCAGCCAGCCGGTCTGGGGCTGCCCCTGCCACTTGCCCCTATTACAGGGAGCTCAGGGTCATCCTGGGCCCCCAGGACACCTCCTTCCCCCCAGCCACCCTTGACAGCCAGTGGCACAGGCCCGAGTTCTGGAAGATGCAGGCGTCGTGTGTACAGCTGGGCCAGCCCACGTAGACGTCCTTGAGGTGGCCACGGTTGTCCACCATGGGCTGTAGGACCACGGAGTGGTAGCCCTTGAGTTTGATGTATCTTCCCCCCTGTGGTCCGGGGCGTGAATGGGGATGTGGGTCCTGTCCAGGGACCTGAAGCAGTTCGGGAGCCCCATAGCAGCAAATCCGGTGATGGTTGCATCCAGGTCCCTGACTCGGACAACCCTCTGGAGCAGCATGGCACTGAGCGCATGGACCACCTGTGGGGAGGGAACACAAGCACCCATGAGGTTGTGCAGGGTGCCCCAGGCCCCCCCCGGCCCCCTCCTGGGTACCTCCCCAGGTACTACCCCACCCAGCCCCTCCCTCCCCAGCCCCACACCCAGCCCCCTCCCTGGCCTCCCTGCGACCAGTGGGTGCATGCCCAGGCCTCCTTACCTCCATGATGATGGCCCCAACTGTGGCCTTTCCCACTCCAAACTGGTGTCCCATGGAGTGGTAGCTGTCTGGAGTGGCCAGCTTCCAGACAGCTATTGCGACCTTCTTCTCCACGGGGAGGGCACGCCGCATCCGTGTGTCCTGGTGCCTCAGTGTGGGGGTGAGCCACTGGCAGAGCTCCATGAAGGTCTGACGGCGCATGCAGAAGTTCCGCAGCCACTGGTCGTCATCCCACTCCCGCATGACCAGCTGCTTCTGCCACTCGGAGCTGCTGGGGTAGCTCCAGAGTCGGCGGAGCACCTAGCAGGGGAGGAACAGGGGAGCCCGGTGGTCAGGGACGTCCCCATCTGCCCCCTGGGAGGGTTCCCCTGCCAGGAGCTGCTGGGCAGCCTCTGTGCAGCACCTAGCAGGGCACTTGCTCCCTGGGTGACTACCTGGAAGGCTTCCAGGTGCTGCTGCTGCTGCTGGGGGTCCATAGCTGCTGTGCGTCCGTCTGCGCGAGAGTGGCTAGTGTTCTGCAGACCTTGTGCTGTGCAGGCCAGGTGTCTCTGGGAGGGGCCCTTTAAAGGAGCGGCTTGCTGTTGCACCAGAAGGGCTAGGCCAGCCTGTGACCCTGTCTGCAGGCTTTCCTGGCCCCTTATTTTGACGGGGAGCACTTGTGTCTGTGGACGCTCCGCATTTCCTTCCGGGGCGGCTCCTTTCGACGTTCCCCGTCGCTACTTCAACATTGAACGTCAACAGCAGCAGCCCCAGAGGATGTGTGGATGATACACGTCAAAGTAGCCGACTTCGAAATAGGCTACTTGGACGTAGTGTCCTAGTGTAGACGTAGCCTTAATGTCTTAAACATAGTGTATCTGCTTCAAGGTGAGAGAGCCTTGTGTTTATCATTCACTGGTGTTAACAAGGCTAAAACTAGGCAAATTAGCCAGAGTTGGGTGGTGAACCACCCAAGTGCTGTGGAAATATCAGGGTCTGTGGGCTTGTTCAGACCAGAGAAAATAGGATGGGTGGTCACATTCTAAAGAGGCTGCAGATCAAACCTTCTCAGTAGCAAGAGGACAGACAGAGTTGTTAGGGGCTGAGGTAGCAACAGGAAATGTTTAGGATAAATATTAGGAAAAAGCTTTATAATTCCAAGAAAAGTCACAGTGAGTGGAACAAGCTGTCCAGTCATGTATTCGTTCCCAACTTCCAGCCATCCCTTCAGAACGACGAAGTCAACCCTAACCCATGGCAGCAGTTGAGATGGTCTGGGTGACCGTCCCTCAGCCCCTGAGGCGTGTCTCTGAAGAGAACAGACACTCCTTTGCACAGAGGAAAACTTGCATAATACCCTCGTTGTTCTTTAGAATGCACATGGCCCTTTTCAGGGCAGGGTCTGTGTCTTCCTCTGTGTTTGGAGGACGCCCAGCATGCTTCAGGCACCACTGCAATATAAACAATAACAACCCTCCGTCCTGAGTTGAATGGCAGGAGGAAATCGGAAGACAGCCTGTGCTCAGGGTTTTGAACAGCAGAGCCAGACAGTAGTGCACTCCCGCCGAGCTGGCGTTTGAACAGCTACCTTAAGGGCAAATTCCTCTGGCCGCAGCCCCAGACACACAAGACTGGTGTCACTCCAGCTGTAGTTGCTCTTGCTCCCCTTCTCCCATTGCTTTCTAGAGCAAGCAGCAGCTGTAAGAACTGAACTGCTGGATCTTGTACCCTGAACCCTTTCCAAGCTGCAGTCCTCTTCCTTCCGGGGGGAATAGTGGGATGGAGACATAATAGCCCTGCCTCAGCTGGGCAGGGTGGCTCAGGCTGGACAGCTGCACCAGTGGGGTGGGTACAGTTGCCCAGGATGATAGCACCTGTTTTAACTGGCCAGGGGACTGTTTATATCCTGTGCTGGCAAATTATCATTGCTGGGTAAGCCTAAGGTTCAGTCATGTCCTTTCAAAACTCCCTCTGGCTCTGCAAGGGATTTTCTGCTCCGTAGGGTGCATTGTGGGGGATTCCTCAAACTTCAGCCTATTAAAGGGCCGTGGTTGTGCTGTCATCTGAAACCAGAGTAACTCCTATACTCATTAAATACAAACAAAACATCCGGGGAGAACCTGAGGTGCCAAAAGGAATGTGAATGCCCTGAGGTTTGACAAGGCCCAGGGAAAGGTCAGTGGAGCTATCAGTGTTTTGCCATTGCCAAGCACTTATTTTCCCTTGAGCCAGCAGTCTCTGTTTAAACAACTTTCCCCAACCCCTTGAGAGGGAATAGGGAATTGGTGGCTGAACCTGAGGGAGGGAGAGGTAAGCTCAGGAGCCCATTGGATTAAAAACGTGTGTGCTACATTCCTTCCCTAGTTTACTCTTGTGTAGAGATATTTGACCAAGGAGACTCATCTATGTCTCACTCCATCTAGGTCCCATAAGGATGCAAATCCCTCCTAAAGTTCCCTACAGAGTGTACTGCCTGCCATATCTGGCGCCCTTGGGGTTGCCAGACCCATATAGTCCCTCCAGGACTGGTTTCAACCTCGACCACTTTAAATAGCTAAGAATCCACTCACTGTTGTGTGCTGTGGCAAGTGCACGCGTGGTCAGGCTTTTGGCAATATGGGCTCAGGCAGTGCAGACATGCATATAGCAACCTTCGTCATTATGGAGGTGCAGATTCAGGGCACTCCCAGTAAAATGCACCCTCCCTCCCCCGCCAACCTGGAATCATCATAGGAACGCCACCCTTCCATATGGCTAATCTGTTTAAAAAAATAAAAAACCTCGAGCAAGACATAGCACATTCCTAACATTGTGCTTCTGTGGGGCTGATAGACGTCCCACAAGTCCCATTATCACAAAGACAGTGTAAGGACCATACAAAAAAATGCCTCTTCAGACCTCACTGTAGACTGAAACATTCCTGCTTCAGTGGAAACCTCCTGCTCCATTTAGTGGTTACCTCTGTCTTACCCTTCGTTGTTCCCACTTCCAACCTGGAAACCATTTAAAACTGAGATATTGCCTTTTGGCACAGCACTCCTCTAGCATTGTGCCTGTAAAAGCTCTATGCTATGTAAATAATATTGGCTATAAGCTACACTACGATAGTAACAGAGAGTAAGCCGTGCTAGTCTATACACTATCAAAACAAAAAGCAGTCAAGTAGCACTTTAAAGGCTAGCAAAGTAGTTTATTAGGTGAGCTTTCGTGGGACAGACCCACTTCTTCAGACCATATCCAGACCAGAACAGACTCAATATTTAAGACACAGAGAACCAAAAACAGTAAGCAAGGAGGACAAATACGATGCGATGCTGCATAATGAATACTGGTCTCAAGGCACATAGAGAAATTCCAGGACTAGCAGTCGTCTCTTCCTAGGCAGAAGGTAGCATATGGTCTTGAGCTGGTGAGTTAGGAGGCAGCAGATAATACTCAAAAATGCCCACTTGCAAAGCAATGTATCGCCCAGCTCTTCTACCCCATCAGGCTGGGTTGCTAAATATCATGAGCTCCATTTTCAAGAGGGAGAAACCAAGGTTCAGAGACATGAAATGCCTTTCCCAAAGGCCACACAGTGAGTCGGGGCAGAGTTGTGTGGAGCAAAGCTCAGTAATACCTGACTCCCGGCCCTGTGCTTAAAAGCCACCAGTGCCTCTATAGAAGATGAAAGTCCTCTTGACTTTTATACTGCTTAGCATGGACAGAGCTCTCCTCATGCATGTGTCCTGATTACAAACCCTGGGATATTCTGGGGGGTAGAATCTGCCTTCTGTGGTCCTTGAGGATAGTAGGCATGTGTTCATATTAACTACAGAAGGGCTCAGGAGTTGGAATACACCAGTTTAGGTTTAGAAAAGGGGTCAGAAGCCCCCAGCACCTGTGCCAAGAGGTTTCCATCAGCAAGTGAGGTGGGAGCTCAGCCCTGCCCCTCCTCCCTCATGTAGCTGGGAGCTTGCTCAAAGCTAGGCCGCCTTTGGATTAGCAAAAGACCAGCTAATGCGTCCAACCACCACCTAAATGGTAAAGCTCCACATCTTAATTTATTTATTAATAAAGCTTAGAAAGTAGAACTATTAGTGGCTTTAAAAAGTGTCACTGGCACTCAGCTCATACCTAGAAGTCAAAAGGTCAAATTTTGGCACTCCACCTCAGAAAGGTTGCTGACCCCTGCTTTAGACTAATGGTTGGGAAGTTGCATTTAAAAGTGCTCAGGGTTTTCCAGCAGATTTCATACACATCCAGTTGGAAGCAGCAAATACTGACTGGATTTGGATTTGGAACCAAAAAACTTAACGGAGTGGAGATGCAAATCCAAATGCCCCCCACGCTTCTCCCAGAAATTCAAATTCTGGATTCTGGTTTTTATATCTTCTCTGTTCTCAGCAGTTCATTGATTTCAGTGGGATGTTGGTAGATAATAGCAGCACAGCAGGAAGAGGGGGGTAGGATGGAACATGCTTCTGCAGTTAACAATTGACAGAAGACCTGTAGGATGGGAGATTGCAAGAGTGCTCAGCTTTGGTCTGGCTTGGCTGCTGTTGAAGTCAATACTTTGCTTCCCTTGAAGTCAACTAGAGTTTTACCACTGAGTTAAATGGGAGCAGACAGAGGCCATTGCTCAGCATTTTTGAAACCTCCAGGATGTACATTACAGACTACCTCCATGATGCAAAGGCTGTGCCCCAAGACTGTTTGCTTGATACTGTCTCTGGAATGGGAGGGTGCTGTTCTGAATGAGGGATTAGTTTTTCTCCCCCCCATTAGCCACTGCCTGTTCATTTCATAGTCCTGGAGGACTCTCTTATGTGTAATAAGCCATCTCTTGCTTACTACCATTTCTATGAAACTCAGGAATGCCTTTCTTGCTGCTGTTGTACTTTTTGACTGCTTATGTTTGCTAAAGTACTTAAGCAAAATGCAGAATATAAATTCTGCTTGGGCTCTATTCCTTCTTGGTGGCCTGAGTCAAAGGAAGGAGTACAAAGAGAGAAGAAAAGGAGATAGTTTATGCCAAAATAGATTCATGGGCATTTCTTCTGGCACATTTACAGAAGACGTTTGCAGTGATGCAGGAGCTTATTCTTTCCACTCAGGCTTCTTACTTCCATTAGATCTTCCTGTGGAGTTATGGTCAAAATTTATTCCTCAACCATGACAGGTACACAAAAGAAGACAGGCAAGACAAATGACTAGAGAACAGCAGGTCTGACAGCCTCGCTGGGCCCTTCGCCCAGGTTGGGGAGGGGCATGCTTCACACCCCAGAAGGGGCGGGGCCTCGGGCAGAAGGGGTGGGACTAGGGTGGCCAGCCCTGACTGCCGCCTGCCCTCACCACTGCCTTAGCTGTGGAACACTTGACCGGAAAAGATCAGAATGAACTGGCCACCCCATCCTACGCTAAATCCCCTATGAGACTCTACAACCGAACAGAAGTAGCTGAAACTTCTGAGCAATGGTTAGGAGTATCTCCTACTTTGAGGGAAGAGCAGGAATACAATCTTGAAGGGAGGCAAATAGGAATCACCAGCCAACCATCATGGCAGATGCGTTCACCACCTTCCTGCTGTCGGTTAAAGATGATAGAGACCTGGGTATCAATTGCAAACCAATGAAATGCGAAGAGCTGGAATTCTCCCCATTATGGTTTCTGTCTTTAGTAGAAAGAAAATTGGTGCTGGGTTGAGGAAGAAAGGAATGACTGAGTTGAGGAATGGTCCCTGACTCAAATCCAGGTCACCCGTCTAACAGGAAAAATCATGAGGGACAAGTTACAGGTTAGATTTTTCATTGATTGAAAATGAGCACAAGCTGCAGAGTTAAGATCCACATCTGAACCCAGGAGTGAGGTGTGGGAATGCCTAGGGGGTGCCATGCATCCCCAGCGCCCCGTCTCCTCCCTGCACCACACTCACCATTCAGTACTGTGTCACTTCTGGTGAGTGGAGAGCAGCCCTGGAGCAGAGTGGTCCACGAGCAGTAAGCTGGTGCCCCTCTCACCAGCTGACGTAACCTGAAACTCACCAAAACTCAGGGGTGCTCAGATCTGGGTGTGGCAGCGTTGTGGTCTCAGGACCACCTGATCTAAATCTGAAATCTTTGGCATATTTTTCCTAGACTGGAAGTTTCTTAGAGAGAAGCACAGGAGACAGACTAGCAGTGGGCTGACTGACTGCTTGCCAGTCACAGCTGTACTTCTCATTAATTGGAACCTCCCATCTGCTGACTCATCCAGATGAGGAAATACTAGAGCAGGCGTGTCCACCCCGCGGCCCGCAGGCCGCATGAGGCCCTGGACAGCTAGTAATGCGGCCCCACAAGATCGTAAACTTTCAACATTATTATGTGATTTATATACATTAACTATATTATATATTTTATATGCGGCCCAAGACAATTCCTCTTCACTCAATGCACCCCAGGCAAGCCAAAAGGTTGGACACCCATGTACTAGAGTATTGACATCACTGCCCCCACCACCACCTTTGTGCCTGGCCTGTCAAGAGGCAGAAACATAGGCACACAGCTGATGTTGTCCTTTACATGGAGCAGGAGTTTTTTTAGGGGCACCAGTATTCGGCCAAGCTGGCCCACATGTTTCAGACAAGCCCCAAACAAGGAAAACAGCTTTGAAGTTGAATTTCTTCCAGACCAGCCTTCCCATTCCAAGCAGTGAAAACTTTCCATGCTCGATAAAGTCACAAGCCCTTCTTTGTTTACAGGGTCCCCTAGATGAAATGTCACCAAACAGCCTGTAAATCAAAAACACACAATGCGCTTTGTCTCTTAACTAGGTTAGGAACTTAGTTCCAGGAATTGCAAGCCACACTGGCCTGCAGAGCATCTGCTATTGTTAGCAAAGGTAAGGAAAGAAGAGACAAAGGGAAAGTGGGCAAGGGGACAATATACTGAAGTCAGATGGAGGTGAAGGGAGGCTTTGGTGGGGCTGGTTTTGCAAAACCAGAAACCAGGTGTACTGTGAAATCTGATTCTGCTTTAGACCATGGTTTGAATGTGACCGGGTAAATAGTTCTAGTTAGGGAACTGCCTTAGAGTAGACATGTTGAATACTGGTGCATGATGCAAAGGCTGTGCCCCAAGACTTTTTGCTTCATACTGTCTCTGGAATGGGAGGGTGCTGTTCTGAATGAGGGATTAGTTTCCCCTTGCATTAACCACTTCCTGTTCATTTAATCGTCCCGGAGGATTCTTTTACGTGTAATAAGCCATCTCTTGCTTGCTACAATTTCTATGAAACTGAGGGACGCATTTCTTGCTGCTGTTGTTCTTCTTGACAGCTTATGTTTGCTAAAGTACTTTGTCAAAATGCGGGGTAAATAGAAAAGAAGGGAAGGAAATAAAAAATGAAAGAATGGGAAATGAGGAGAAAAGGAGAGGAACAAGGAGCAGGGATAAAAGGAAACTTGGGACGATGGGAAAAGAGAAGAGAGATGCTGGGGAATAGCCTCTGAAGTCAGTGGCATGCTTTGCCTGAGGAAGGACTGGAACATTTTCCCAACAGCTTTATAAATGCTCACGTGAAAGTTGGGCTGTGACTTAGTGTAAAAGAAATTCAGCAAGGGCAATTTAATAAGTGAGAGCAAATAGCACGGATGTGCCCACAACCCCTAGTGATGGATGAGCACCATACCAGGCCTAGATCAATGCTCTCAAGTCCATTCATATGTGGTGGCTCTGCTGGATGTCACCCCTAAGGCCACCCAGATGTAGGCTTCCCCTCCCTCCTCATATGAAATGAGTAGCCTGCAGAATACCGGAGTTCTGGAGAAGCATGTTGTGTCTTTGACAATAAACAATGCACTTATGGTTATAGTCTGTGTGGGTCCAGTCATAGAACAGGGTGACGTTAAATAGTTTTTGATTTATCCCATAGGACTGCGTCATTCAGGGCATAGGGAGCCTGTCACCATTAGTCTCCATCAGGATTAATTGAAGGTTATTCTGTGACAGCTGCTAGTTGGTGGCTCATGGAAAAAGAAATGTTGGGCTGAGTCCAGTTCCACCTTGGTCATATGTCAACCTCATCAAATCCCCATCGCAACTGCCTCTTGAGATTGCTATCAAGAGGCCAACGACTAAATAAGCTCCTAGAGATGGTTGCACAAGCTCAGCATTGAAGTACGTTCACTGGGCAGAGTCAGAGATGACTGCCACATGACCTCCTGTGCAACATGGTTCTGTGTGGGCAGAGAGGCTTTCAATGCTGCCAGTGTTGCACCTTTCAGGAGCACTGCATTCCTTGCGATAAAGCAGGAGGTGGCCAGCTGCCAATCTCAGTGATAGTCTATTTATTTATTTCTGCAGAGCAAACAGTGCAAAGTAGTCCATGAGCAAATAAGTTTCACAAGAGCTTCATAAACTTAATTTTGTCTTGATTTAAGCCAAGTTCAGACATTCAGTCATGCAAGTTCTGCAATCACACGCCTAATTTGCACACACATTTACCATGACTACATGCTCAGCTCAAGTAATTTAGCAGACACATCTGATTAAAAGAAGTTTGCATGCTCAGCCACCAAATGTGTATTGGGCACCTACTCTGAAAATATGTCCCTGAGATTGCCACAAAATGGAAAATGGGCACAAAATATTAGGATTTAAAGTTGCTGGTTGTACCATCAAATTTCATGTGTCTATTCTATATAGGCTTTGTATATATCTATATATCGCCATAGTAGCTGATAAAAAAAATACTAGATGGCAGAGCACCCCCAGATATGCCAGCCCCTTTCTTACCTGAGTGGCTTCCTATGGCACACCACTGTCACCTCTGCCTCTCACTACCCCACCGCAGTGCTGACATAGCATGCCTAGTGAAGATACACTAGATTGATGGGGGGAGAATCTCCCACCAGCCTAGTGCAGCATACACAGCCCATAAGTCCATGTAACTTATGTTGCTTGGGGAGTGTTTACTTACTCCCTGAGTGACGTAATTAAATCAAGTTAAGTGCTAGGGCAGACAAACGAGAAATAAGTGTAGAAACACAGACCTGATCTGCATCATTTTAGTGAATGAATTGCAAAGCCAGACACAAGTCAGACAGTTTGAGTTCTCTCTAGTTGTGTAACCCTTGCCAATTAAATCATGTCAGAGACTTTGTTTTTCCTAAATAAACAGAAATGGTGAATTCCACACACATCAAGAACACCTTTTTATAAAAACAAGAACAGCATGGTCATCTGAAAACGAAGGCTGGAAGGAGTCCAACCCACTGGGTGCCTCTCCTACAGAGTGTGCCACTGCTACAATGCAATGTGTTTTGGAAATAATAGCTCTTGATTAGCAGTGTTCAGTGGAGTGGAAGGAAAAATAATTAGAAAATGTTTTAAAGCTCTGTATGAACATAATCTGTGGGCAATGATTTCAAGCAACCTGTCAGCCTTAGAAATATCAAAAGATGACTCATGCGCTGAAGACATAAAGGGTAGAAATATCATTCCAATGCCTGGTAGTGCTGCTGGGGTTGAGTGATTGTTGCTGTGCTTCTATAAACACGCTAGTTGCAAAGTTTTAATCACTTGCCTTTTAAAATTTTGCTGTAATTAATGAAGTTCTCATTTAGGGTGAGGTCCTCGGCAGGTGCAAATCAATGTTAGGTCCAGGAAAGTCAAGGTACACCCATAGAGAATCTGCTCAAAACTTGTAGGCTGGGATTTTTCAAAAGCTCCCAGCACTGACCCAACTCTGGCAATGTAGGTTTTTTTCCACTGAATTAAGAGGAACTGAGGCAGGTCAGTGCTACTAATCGCTTTAGAAAAGTTCCCTGGGGTATATTTCCTCCCACGTTTTGAACCAAGACTTTGGAGCAACCAACAAAAAAAAACTCCCCAGAGAAACTACCCGGGTATTATGGTTAACCCAGTCCAGGCTCATGTGCTGAGTTTAGGGAACATTGAGAACATAGTTGTGCAGAGAACATAGTTATGACCCTCAATAGTGAATCTTAGGGACAAAGCTAACTCTAATTCCCCACCCACAGCACTATCCCTAGCAGCAGTATTTACTTTTCCTCGGCTGCCCGGGTTGGTCTTAGGGCAGGAGGGTACAAATTAGGCCTTTCGTGGTGCAGGTACTCTGCATGACACAATGTTTATGGGTACATTTTCTTTTTACCTTCCTATTGTGAGTTAACAACCTGCTGGCTCTCGTAAAAGTATTATACTACAGGCCTTTTGAATGAAACCCCCATCTTCATTACTACTGTGTGTGGCAGGAACAGAAATACAGCTGTAACCTTAAAACTGAATTTATAATAAGTACCTGCCTGAATGAACCATGCACGTCAGCACAACAAAGAACAGAAGCATTTATACAGGCAGATGGGAGTGGGGAATGCTCTTGTAAAGAAGTAACTTGAGAAGATGGAACAAAATTGAAACTTTTGCAACTGACATAATGGCCATCTTTAATGCTCAGTTAAAGGGTCAGTCCTGAAAGAAGCTGAGAAGCAGCCAGACCTTTAATGCATATGAGCCTAATTTTCACTGAGTTTTCTTCATTCATGAGAGAATCTGCAGACTCAAACATTGCCCATAGATCCTCACTGCTGCTGCTAAACACCATCTCTTGAGACGAAAAGGGGCCATAGTATTCATTTGTCCCACTATATAATGGAAGTCAAGTAGTAAGAGGTTATGGTTGAGTGTTTCAAGTCTCTCAAACTATGATTTCATGTTCTAGCTATTACAGCACCTCAGATGGGCTATGATTGCTCAGAAATGCATTTCCTGGAGAATCTGCTTTGATACATTGAACAGTCTCTAGTCCAGTCAGATCTCAGCCGTCCTTTTCATCCTAGCAGATAACACAGAGCGTGTACTTGGCAATGAGTGTCGTCGACCAGTGATGTTTTTGTGGTGTTTCTTTTTATGGATTCTGGAATGATTCTGAAGCCCAGTGCATGATATGCATGCTTATGAGCAGATCAGGCAGACAAGGTCTCTGGTTAGCATCTAAGTAGCTACTGCAGTATTGGGACTCTTTTCCCCTGCATCTAGCAACTGATTATTTCTGTCCTCTTCAAAGGAGGTCTGTGAGTTGTATGTTGCCAGGCTGATCTATTTAACGCAGCTTTCTCAAGATCATCCAGTCTTCCCTCATTGAAGTGTATCCTGTATTGATGCTGACCTTGTAGCACTTTCTGGGTGGACTTGAGTCCAATGTCCTTGTACTGATTCTCCACAGCATTTGTTTTTGAGGGGCGGATGGTCAGGCATCTCAATGGTGTGCCCAACCCAGGGTAGTTGGGCATTTAACAGCATGGCCTCAAGGCTCATGACATTTGACTTTTGGAGAACCTCCAACTTGATAACTTTGTTCCTCCAGTGAATCCCCGTAATGGTGGGCAAACAGCCGGCCAACAGGGCAGAGCAAGGTGGCAAATGCATTGGGCCCTGGAGAGTCAAAAGGCCTCGGAGCTCTGGGCTGCTGCTGCCTCTACTGAAGTGGTGGCGGCGGCCAGGGCCCCAGGCCCCTTTTGAATTGCCACCTGAATGCCTGAGTGCCACTCTACACAACTCTGAAGGCTGGGAGGTGGCGTGCTCTATGGTCCAGGCAGAGCTGAGGGCTGCTGTCCTTGGCCCAGCCTCTTCCACCCAAGGCCTCACGCCTTCTGGGGCACGAAGCCAGGATCCCCCACACCTTGCCCCAGGGCCTGAGTTGACTGTTGGCCCCACTGTACTCAAAGACCACATCTGGAAGGTCTCCAGCTGTTTGATATGCCATTTGTATGGTGTCCAGGTCTCCTAGCAGTAGAGAAGAGATGTGAGCAGAAAAGCATTATAAAGTTTTATGTTTGTTGATAGCTTTATGTTGCAGGATTTCAAGACTTTGTTAGGCAGCTTTCCTAATAACAGAGAAGCTGTCTGTATCCTGTTTGTGATCTCTTTGTCAAGGGACCCATTTTTGGAGAAGTTGCTGCTGAGAGAGGTAAAACTGTAACTTGCTTTCATTGGGTTCCACTAATGGATATACTACAGGATACAGCATGGTGTGTTGAAGGTGGCTGATGCAACCCCAGAGTTTTCTTCAGGCTGATTATGAGTCCAAACAATTTTGATGCTTCAGCAAAGCAATCTAGGGTATATTGGAGATCTCTCATCTGTATGTGCTAAGAGGGCACAATCATCTTCAAAGAGTGCTTGAATTATTGGTGGGTCTGTTACTTTCTCTACTTTACTCCTTATAAGACTGAAGACTCAACTGTTGTGTCTGTATCTGATGCATGTGTTGAGCATCTTTGTAACCTGGTTGAGAACTTGGGTATAGAAGAGGTTTAACAGTACAGGTGCAAGGACACAGAATAAGATATAATCTTTATTTCTATTTCTCATCTTTTGTTTTCTTTTAAGTAGTTAATTGTTAATGGAAGGCTTTGCAAATAGAGATCTCACTCTTCAATGACTATCGTAATTTTAAAACATTTGCAGCTGACAAAGCAAAATTGTTTTCAAGTTTATAAGAAGTATAACTGGGTTTGTTTTTTTTTACCCATGGTGAATGGTGTAGAAGGATCACAAAATGATGATTCTGTAAGCTGTATTCAAACAAAGGCTGATAATCTCTTGTTTATAGTACCTAAATGATTGACCCCTCTCATCTTGCCAGCTGGAAGACTAAACAGGTGATTAGTTGCTCAAACATGCTACCAGTTTTGTGGTATACAAGACAAAAATTCTCAAGATGACGGCTAAAATTCTCCCATACGATTTCACTGTTAAATGGTGAAATAGAAGTTTAGTTTCTTTTTTAAAGGCAAAGGAATGCATTTATGTTGAGTGCTCAAGGCATTGTAGAGCCTGCTACCTAGAGCCAGACATGCCTGCAGAGATACAGCTCTTCCACTATCAGAGATTTCCCATTCTGCTGAAGTGAAAGTAGCTTCATAGCAGCATCTCCTGTAAGTTGAGCCCTTGGGAGCTGCCTGTGAGCGATTCAGGTGCTGCACAAATGATTAACAGAGTGCCCACAGTTTCCAGTCTGTGTTTCTATTGGCGGTGCACATCCACAATGCCTTGGTACACATAACAAAATTTATTCTGCCCATGGATGGAAAAATTAGAGGGAACACTGCTTCGTAATACTGATGGGAACTAGACTGAAGATAGTCACAATTTCCTCATCGCATTGGTTTCTCCAGACCAAATCTAGAAGTCTTTGATCTAGCAAGTCTCATTGTCTTTGAAGAGCAGTGAGTCTGGACCTTACACACTGCTGAATTCAGGAGTAACTCCACTAAAGGTAGAAGGAGAGTCTTGTAGTTTAAGGCACTTGGATTGTTTTCAGGAGATCTGAGTTAATTCTGGGGCTGTACCACCAGTTTTCTGTGTGCCCTCGGGTAAGTTTGGTAATCTTTCCATGCCCCAGATGCCAACCTTCTGTGTGACCCTTTCTCCAACACTTTGTCTTGTCTGTTAATTTTAAATTGTAAGTTATTCATGGCACGGTCTGCTTCTTTCTATTTGTTTGTGTAAGCCACAGGCTACTATGTCACATATCAGCATCTGTTTGTGATCCACAGAGGATATTGTCTGGTTTAGTTTCTAGTTAGACAGGGTCAGACTAACAAACCAACCTCTCTGTGACTTTTTACTTCAAGTTACTGCAGTTCCTGTCTTTGGCTCTGAAGGTTCATGATTCAGAGCTGGGATTTGCCAAGATGGCTGTCCATCACATTTGGAAAGAGCCTTGTAAAATAGGGCCTTGATGTTGGCTGAGGCCTGTAATCAGTGGCACTGACAGCTGCCGTGGGCCCCCAGGCAAGATGCAAGAGGGGCCTGGCTCTGTGCCTCAGAAGGGGCAGGTCCAAGGGTGCTCAGATCTCATCACTGCCCAGAATGTGGTGCTGGATTCCCCCCACCCCTCACAACCATGGGCAGCCAGAGTGGCACTGCTGTGGTGTTTCAAACTGGCTTGGAGCTACAGCTGCTGCCGCTGTCAAAATAGCAGTAGCAATGGCCAGAGCTCCAGGTCCCTTTGAAAGGCCAAGCCCGGGGGCAATTGTGCCCTTTGCAAGCCACCCCACTCCCCACACACACACAGCTGTAGGCCTGCCTGTAATCAGTGCTACTGTAGTACAAATACAGAAAATGAAGCCTGGTGTAAGGACGCCAGGAGTTGGCCCTCTGTGTACAGCATATGGGTGCTGGGCTGCCTGGCGCCTAGGTTTGATGTGGAATGGTGCAGCAATCCACCCCACACATTAGTGCATATTTTTCTCAGGATCTTTTTTTTTTTCCTATCACTGTTTTATTTTAATCTGCCCCTGAATACTTCAGACATCAGCTCATCCTCCACCCCCTCCAAAAAGCAACTCTTTTGATATTTGCTCTCTCAAGCTTACGAGCAGAACACTGGTGTTAGTTTTCTCACTGGGCGTGACCTTGCAAGAGATCTGTGTGTGGCCAGAAGCCAGGGAAGAAAGTATGCTGTCTATGGATCCTTTAGCATTATGCCAAGTTCTTCCCAAGTACAGTAACTTTCCTCTTGTGAAACCTGCTGCGTGCCAGGGAGGGAAGTTGATGGACAGAATGAGGGAGGAAAGTGGCAGCAGATCCATATCTAAAAACTGAGCTGCCGTGTGTATGGTTGCTGCTGGCAGTAGGAAAGTATTTCTCCAGAGGATAAAAAAGGGTCTCTTTTGTTGTATGGCAATTGTTCTCATCACACCTGTTGCTTGGTTTGCCAACCTTATTTCATGCCAGAGGCCCCACCCCACACTGCCCCAAGCACTTGTTCGGTGTCCTTGAAGTCCTTCAGTGTGATGGAAGGACAGAGAAATTAACTAAGGGAGGATGAGGTAGGATGAAAAGTGACTTTCACACACTCGAATACAGCAGGCTTGTCTTATAGCCAGGGTCTTCTCTATGTCATAAACTGCTGTAGTTTTGCACATTACTAGTGCACTGATGGAAGTCCTGTGGACAGAATAGAAGTAGAGTGGAGATTCATGGTGCAGATAAAAATCTTCAGGGCAGCTCAGGGAGGAGAATTTTGTCCTTAGAATTAGTCTAGAAGCAGCTTCTCACACATGATGCACTGACTGGTCTGAGCCTTCTGCAGAAGGGAACAACAGACTTGCTGGAGGAAGGGGATCATGTTGTCCTCTAATGGCTGGGACCCACAAATGATACAAGTCCTCACACTACTACTGTAACAGAGACTGTCTAGCTCAACTGGCCTGTATTTCTAGAACTAAAAGACTTCCATTTCGATTAAAGTTCCTTTAGATGTCTCTGGCAGGTAAGGGATCCTTAGAGTGGGTGTCAGGGGAATTTGCAAGGTCCTTATCTGTATCTTCAGAAAATGTTCATGGTATGGCTGATGTCCATGAAATCTGTACTTGCGGAGGCCAGTGATTCAACACCGTGCCATCAGCTGTTGCTATGCTGAGGTCCCCTTGAGGTGCACACAGTTGCATTGACAATAGCTTCTGATGGACATTGACTATTCATAGAGTGAGGGATCACTTATTTCTTCTTTAGCTATGCATAAGGTTCTCCCTTAAATGTAGGGCAATACATGGTGGGGACCATATATAATGCCTCAACAGGATTTTAGACAGGAATATTAATAAAAAAGAACCCAGGGCACCAAGGCCGCTGGAATTTGTTCTCAGCCTGTACTCAGGAGCAGAAAAAAAAAGGATAAACCAAGACAAAAGGTCGAAATCCAATTAACTCCCTGGGGCAGGGGCAGAGATATAGATATAGAAAGTCATAATTTTGGGGATTTTGAATATACAGGTGAGCTTCACAAACGCCCAGTCTAGAAGGGACCACTGAGATCATCAGGCTTGATCTCCTCTATAATACACATCCTTGGAATCCCCCAAAGAAATTCTAGAGCAGCTCTTGGAGGAAAAAATTCTTGATTTAAAATTTGTCAATGGTGGAGACTCCACCACAACCTTTGATTAAATTGTTCTGATGGTAAATAGCTCTGACAGTGAAAAATGGACCCCCTATTTCCTGTCTGAATTTGTCTAGCTTCAACTTCCAGCCCTTGGATCACGTTATACCTTCCTCTGTCAGATGAACAGGGGCCTTGCATTTCAAAGGGGCCTGGAGCTCCCAGCTGCCATTGGTGGCGGTAGTGGCACCAGTGACTGGGAGTTCTAGGTCCCTTTGAAATGCTCCACATGCATGACTCTGCCACTCTATGCAACTTCTGAGGGCAGGGGGGTGGCATGGGCACAGCCATACTCCAGATGGTGTTAAGGGCTTACTGCCTTCCACCCCATCCCTTCTACCCACGGCTCCATCCCTTCCAGGAGCATAGAGCCAGGGCCCCCCACCCTTTTGTCCCCAGGTGTGTGATGGCTTTTGGCCCCGCTACAGATTAAAGGGCCCATTATGACATATTTATAACTTACGTAAGTCCTTATAGACTGTAAGCAAGTCACACCTTATGATTCTCACTGTGAAGCTAAGTAGGCTGTGCTCTTGGTATCTGTTCCTAGCTCTGCCAGAAACTTATGGTTAGACCTTGGGCAAATGAAACTCTGCTGCCATATTATCAGAGAGGCTATGGTAGTAGCTACCTGCCTTGTGCCAGAGTGTTGAAGCTTAATCAGTGTGTTTAAAGACAGCATGAAGGAATGGGGGCACAATATAAGTGCAGGAATATCAGACCTTGGGGCACAAGCAGTTGGCTCCAGTTAGATTTTTAAAAGCCATAATGATACCATATACTTTGCTGTGTGGAGCAAAGACAAGGCACAGCAGAAGGAAAAGCTTTATTAGAGAACCCATTTGAGTCCCAGAGCCAGGTGTAGCTGGGCCCCAGCAGAACTTAGAGTAACTTGGGGACTTCTCTGAAGTACCTGAACTGATAACAATTCCCTGAGAGCTGCCTACCAGCTGGGTATGGCCCAGTCAGGTCATCTCCCCCTCTTGACAGTAGTGTGGGATCTGGACAGGTAGAGACAGAAGAGTCATCTTCACTGGCTTTACATGTGTTGAAAAACCTAGGCACAGGGATCCCCAGCAGCAGAGGTGCAACCAGTGTATCCTTCCTGAGATTTACCAGAACAGCACAAAGTGAGCAGACTGGGGGCCAGGTTGTGGTTGAAAGAACAAATTAATCAACAAGAACCCTAAGTTATTCTCCTCAGAGTTAGCCATGTCCATAAGATAGATCCACTGAAATATAACAAGTGGGCTGCGGAACTTGTCATTTGTTTGATAAAGCTGGGCGACTCTCCTCAGACACAGCATCATGAGACTGAAGCAGAAGAAACAAGGATTCCGCAGCACCAACTCATTTATGGGACAAAGAAACACAGATTGAGTTTTTGAAATAGTTTGAAGTAAATGTCCTTAACTTCGTCCTGTTTGTCTTCCCGGTACCTTCTTGGCTTAAGATGCCTGGAAGTGAAACTCTTCAGTTCCACTGTTATGGAAATAGTGCTCCTTTCTATTTTTGGAAAGCTTTATATTACATGAATAATCCAAAACTTACCGGGTCAGGGAGTTCCAATTGGCTTTAGAGCTCTGGCAGAAATAGATATAGGCTTGTCATCCCTGCTAGCCAATTACCAAGCCAAACATCTTTCTGTCTTTTCCTGGACATGTTATGATTTTAGGATCCCGTGTGCATAGATTTGGCTGTCAGACACAATTGGGATTATTCAGTTTTAGAAGCTTGGATCAGGAAAAATTGTGAAGATATAAAACCATGAACAATGAGGTCCTTGGAATGATTTTCTTGAATTCTCTAATTGCAGATCTAAGCATCAGTAATTGCTGAGATAACTAGTCTCAACCTGTGAGAAAAAAGGAGGATGACGGTAAACTCCAGGAAAGCAGATGACTTGAACAACAGGAGAAAGGGGATGGAAATGGGCAAAATTAATAAGATGAATCTCAGGAAATATGTTCTAATCACTAGGATCTAATAGATTAGGCAATAATCTCCCAAGACCTGTGGTTGGAGCCCTTTTGCAGAAGGCATTGAAAACCTAAACATATCAAAACAAAATAGCAGTCAAGTAGCACTTCAAAGACTAAAAAAATAATTTATTAGGTGAGCTTTCGTGGGACAGACCCACTTCTTCAGACCATAGTTCATTTCTCAGCTTCAGGAATATGTAGATCTCACACAGAAACAGTGATTGTAACCACCTAGTGGTGGATGCTACTCCTTCTGCAGTAGATTCTGAAGACCAGTGTGCAATTTCTGTGCAGTGAAAATACTCTGATGGGCACACTCATGAAAAATGAACTGAACACGTGAGGAACTAGATAAAATCGTGCCTGAATTAAAGCAGAAAATGAGCCTTCCAACCCTCTAAATTCCACCTCCACAACATGCAATCAAGACAACACATATCCAGAACCACAGCCTCGAACAATTCCCCTAATGTACTTCAGTGTATGTTGAGAAGGGAGAGAAACCCAGAGAGACAAACCCACCTGCAGAAGGACCCGCTTCCCATCCTATCCAGACCATGTCTTGGGTTGGGCCTCTCACCTACTCTTCCCAAATTTCACTTCCATTTTGTAACAGGGTGAGAAGAGGTGCCACCGGAATGCAGGCCCTTAATTATTGATGGCTCTTGTTACCAAACACAAGACCTTCATGCACACTGATGAAGATCTTAGTGAATATATGCTGCATAAAATAGGGAGGGTCCAGAGTTTTCGACCCTCACTGTTGCTCGCAAGTTGAATGGTACATGTGACATGGCCGATATATTTATACTACACCTGTCTAAATAGTATTTTCAAATGAGTTTTAGTGGTTTAGCCAAAAGCGTTTAGGGAACAAAAACCCAAACCTTCAGAATTGACCCTTCATGCATCTAAAATCTGCTGTCAGTCACGTCAAACCAGTGATATAAAAACAAACAGAAAATGTAATACTAATGGACAGTTTAAAGCCAACATCCCAGGTGGCAGATGCCCCTTAATGAACTTAGCTGACCCTGAATTAACAGTGTTCAGGGCACTCCACATTCTAATAAGGATAAGAGAGGTGTCAAGACTGCCAGAAAAATCACTTCATCTTTGACAGCTCCTGGAAATGGTATTAGTGAGAGCACTGCCCTTATTACGCAGCCCTGAGCTCATTGGGGATGGGAGATGGGGTCAGAGCAGGCACAGAACTGATGTTTATTTGTGAAGGGAAGGGCAATGGACCATTGTACATCAGTGCACAACAATGTAGACAAAAGTGAGCATGAAGTGTCCTGGAAAGTGAAGTGAAAGCTGGTACAACCCTTGGACAATGGCACTTGAGACACTACACAAAATTGCTGTGAGGCAACCAGTTTCTGATATCTAGTTAGCAGCAGTCACAAACTACAGCTCATGAGGATCTCGGCTGACATAATCACAAAACCCGGATGTGTCACAGCAGTGGGCAGCCTAACCTGACAGAGTCATGGGGTGCATCATGCCCACTGATCTGCTAGACCTTAGGTCCACTTTTGCTGAGAAAGGCAAATTATGAAGCATCCATTATCAGCTTTACATTGCAATGCCCATATAGTGGTTCTGCAAATGTTTGTTGGCAGAACATGCAGCAAAGAACTGTCCCTCTCCTACTCCCTGACACTCCTCTCCCACTGCTTTCTACCACCCCTTGCATCTCTGCCATCTATAATCACCTTCACCTTTTCAGGAACATTCCTGCTCTTGGCACATCAGTTGTTCATTGTGTCACTGTGTGGGTTGAGCATCTCTCCCACTTGAGATGAGCTTTCTGAGTGGTATTTATTACTGCTTGAACCTGTTCCCTTTCCAGTACAATATGCATCAGAGGGAACAACTTTGCATATGGAAACATGGTTCCCATCTTCCTTAGCAGAGCTTTCCTAGCCCATGTTCTCTAATTTAAACTAACTCACAATTTCTGGAGCCTTAGAACTCCCACAAGTGGTCTGTTTTCCTGGAAATGTTATGATTTTGGGAACTTCTCTAAACAGATCTGGAGCCAGGGATGTGAGAATGTAGATCTGGTTTTATGGAAGCTTGGATCAGGCTGAAATGGGAAGAATGAGATGAAATAAGCAGTAGTTGTGTAACCAGCCAGATTCTGGCTGCAAGTTCTCCAAATTCAGTGCTAAGTACAAGTAGAGGCTGACATAACTAGCCATGTCCTGGGAGGAGAAATGCAGAGCGGTGATTATGATGAGAACACAATAGTTTAGAGGCTTTATTGAGGGGCGATGGGATGAATGGGAATGGAATCACACGACAGGTTCCATAGGGAAGAGATCTGTTAAGCTGTGGAATAGCCTGGGGTCAGCAACCTTTCCAAGGCTGGGTGCCAAAGTTTGACCTTTTGACCTGTATGCATGGTCCGAGAGCCGGTGATACTTTTTAAAGTCACTAATAGTCCTTCTTACAACAGCTTCATTCATAAATAAATTAAGATGCAGAGCTTTACTGTTTAGGTGGTAGTTGGGAGCATTAGTTGGTCATTTGTTAATCCACAGGCAGCCTGGCTTTGCGCAAGCTCCCAGCTGCACAGGGGAGGAGGGACCAGGCTGAGCTCCTGCCTCGCATGCCCACGAAAATCATCTTGTGTGCCACTCTTGGTACCATGCCAAGGGTTGTTGACCTCTGGAATAGCCTCTTGAGGGAGGTGGTGACCTCCACAAAGTGACCACAATGTTAAGTCTCTTGTTTCCAGAGGCTGTTAACACTGGACTGCCCAGAGCAATGGAGAACAGACTGTACGGAGTGATTCTGCTTTGGCCAAAGGGGACAGAAGCGACACAGAGCAGCTGAGAGTCTTCAGTGAGCCCTTGAAAAGATGTGGGGGGTGGAGACGCTCTGGGTTCTCAGAAGGGGTTGGGGCTACAAGCTAGCCTCTCTCAGTCAGCCATTGTCACGTGCCACCCAGTGATTTAAAAGGCTCCAGGCCTCAGCCACTGCCATTGTTGCTTTAACAAAAGCAGCCCTTTTAAATTTCCAGGCCCTGAGGCAGATGCTCACTTTGCCTCACCTGTCAGTGGACCTGGAATGCGACAATATATCTTCTCTGTGTCCCCTAGAATTTCCTTAAGGGCCTTAATCATCTTCCACTGAAGTCAATAGATATCTTTTCCTTTGCTTTGTAAGAGGTGGATCAGGCACTAAAATAGAGGAATGTTTAAGCCACCATCCCCAGACAAAACATCCCTGAATTCTTCAGCTGTTCTAAGTCCAAATTTCAAATTACACAGTTTGGTCCAATCTTTGCCTTACATCAAACCAAGAATAAACAATTAAGCATAGGAAGCCATAGGCTGTGAGTGCACTATTGATATTCCCTATGTAATATCATTATAACCTGTTAAACAAAGAAAGCTAATGACTGTATTACTGTATGGCATCGCTTTAATCAAAGGCTCACCATTGTAACGATTATTGTTTTGCTTTCTGAACTTTTTGTATCAAGGATTTATAGTCATATTAAAACTTCTTAAGTAAATAAGGAGTAGGAAAAAAAATCCCTATTCAGGATCAGAGCCAAGGTCCATCCAGGCTGGTGTCTTTTTTCTGCCAGTGGCTTCTCGCTTTTTCCTATTTCCTATTATCCTTTATCCTGGTATTTCCTTTATCATTTTTTATATTTGCCTCCTTTCAGTTTCATTGCCTGTTCCTTGGTACTGTGACAGAGAATAGATAAGAGTGCTTGCTTTTCTGTACCACCCTGACTTTATATAATTCTGTCATGTCTCCTGTCTAAACTAAATAGCCGCCTCTTTTCAGGGCAGGTCTACACTAGACCTTAAAGTCGATCAGAGATACTCAATTCCAGCGATGGCATTTGCATAGCTGGAATTGACATATCTACAATCAACTTAACTGGACAGCCTCAAGGAGGGAGGTCAATGGGAGAAGCGTTCCTGATGATGTCCCTTACTCCTTGCGAGGATGAGGAGTACAGGGGTCAACTGTCAACATCTGATAGTTTGATTTTGCGCATCCCATTAGGCACATGAAAATGAACCCCAGATCAACCGTGACCAGGTTGATCTCCTCTGTAGTATAGACATACCCTCAGCCACACTGCTCAGATCATTTTAATTGCCCACTTCTGTTGTAGAGTTCCCAGAACTGCACACAATACTCTAGCCAGGGAATGCTGTTGATTCATGCTAAGAGCCTGACTTCTTTGTTCCTTCTCACTAACACAGTGATGAATTGGACATGACTGCTGGAAAGAATGGAACCCAGACAAGTGCCAGAAGGTGCAGCTGCTTAGACCAACTCAGTGTAGTTACTCTGCTAGGCTTATATCAATATAGGTTCCCTGGGCCAGATTCAGTCTTGGAAGAACTTCAAAGTTATGCCAGAAATGAATGTGGCCTCTGGATCTGGATCACTCTGTAGCCAGCGAGGCGTTCTATATTTACTTAGGTTTCCCTGAGCACTTCATGCCACATTCTTGGCTACATACACCTCTGAAATAGAAGAGTGAAAGCTGCCCAGCTGTACCCACTTGTTTGACCGAACTTTACCCCATTCAGTTTCCTGCTTCATGATTCTTGTAGAGTCTGAGCTCTTTTTTCCAGCATGCATGTGGTGGAGTCCTTCCACGGGGGCAGGAAGGCAGATACTTTTTTGTTAGCTATTCAGTGTGGAGTGAGCACAACAGAGAGAGAAAAAGGAGATAGAATTACCTGATACTTCTGGGCTGCTGAAGTGGGTAATGAGGGGTGCTGATGCTGTGCATTACATTTATTTATTTATAGCAGGTAAGAGACTGCCAGGTTGCCAGCTGTAGATGTGAAGACAGCAGCTAGTCCAATGTTTCAGTTGCTAAGATTTCTCTTTCTCCCCTCAACTTCCTTCCTTCCCACAAAGGTGGATTGCACCTAGCCCCACCAACAGGGTGGAGCAAAGGGGGCAGTTACCCAGCATTTCATGGCAGTGGCGGTGGACAGAGGACCATGAAGATCTCGAGGGGTGGGGGCAGTGGGGACAGCACCATAATCTGAACGGTGCTAAGGGCTGACGGCCATGGGCTCAGTCCTTCCACCCTTGGCTCTGCCCTTCCAGGGTTGTGAAGCCGGGCCCCCCTCCCACCTTGCCCCAGGGCCCACAGTGTCTGTCAGCCCTACTGGTTACATTGATCCATATGCTCTAGCTTCAGCAGGGAGATCATCCATGAAACTTTCCTTCTGCTTCTAAAACCCATTTCTGACTAGCAAAGACCCTTCCCTCTTCCTTCTTCACTGTGAAACCCTTAGCCAAGGGCTATGCGTGTATAACTGCAGTCCCTCTGTCCTCCTGAGGGCAAAGATTGTACGCTATTAATTCCCCCGGGGACAGTAATCACCCCAAGAAGGTGGACGTGCTGTATTACAGCCAGCAGAATTTGGCCCAGTCTTTTATTTTGAGAGGAAAATGGATTCAGGAGGGCTTCTTGCTGTTACTTGAAAAAATCAAGCATAATACGTGAGCTGGTGTAGATCAGCAGAGCCCATTTGAAATCCAAGGAGCTATGCCCACAGATACCAAAGGAGGATCTGGCTCACCTCTGTTAACTGTTTTCAATGTGTTATTTTCACTCCTGAGATTTACGACCTATAGCTATAGCCCAGCTCTATATTGATGGCTGCATCCTATGCTTCTGCGTTGCTAGGAGACCTGGGTTTTGCAGCTTTCTGCATCAGTGGAACTGGAGTCAGTGGAGCCCTGTTCTCTGGAGAGGCTGTTATTGATGGCACATCATGAAAACAGCTAATGTGAGGAGTTGGCCTGGAAGCAAGCTGAACCCACGGACTGAGCAGTGCACAGGACTGAATTAAGGCCATGTCTACGCTACCATTTATGTCGGCAAAATTTATGCTGCTCAGAGGCATGGGAAAAAAATTACACCCTGGAGTGACATAAGTTACACTGACATAAATGGTAATGTGCACAGCGCTATTGCTGGGGAAAGCTCTCCTGCTGCGATAGCTACCCCGGGTCGTTAGGGGGTGGTTTACGTATGTCAACAAGTGAGTCTGCTCCCATCAGCATAGAGTGGCTACCTGAGAGATCTTACAGCTACTTTGGCACAGGTGTGCCAGGAGCTGTCTAGTGTAGACGTAGCCATAGTTCCACTTGTTCAGCTTAATCCGCCTTCAACTTTTCTCTTTGTGTAGGACACACTGCCTCTTGCTGCCCATTCTCCAAACACGCATAGTCCCAATGGCTTCTGTTGCTCTGATTTGTTTCTCTCAAGGAAAGGCTGGGCTAGGGAGCTGCTTTCATCACTGATCAGCCCAATCCTGCAGGCCTTATTCAAGTAAAAAACTACCACTAAAGTAAATCCATTCAGCCTCTCTACTTCTTTTCTCCTCATTTCTGCTGCCTATAGCCTTTTCCATGGCCGTGGGATTACTACATAGAAAGCACTAGCAAAGTCAGTACAAACTAAAATTTTGTACAATGATTTGTTTATGTTGCTTGATATATTTACATTGAAATGTAAATATAGTATTTATATCCCAGGTGATTTATGTTATAATTGCATGGTAATGTTGGAACAAAGCCTGTACACTGTGTATGAATCAAGAAGGAGCTGGACTTTAGGATTCGAATAGGGGGTCTTTAGCAGAATACCACAGCCTGCTGCAGAATTTTCCATTTTACAGTAAAAATGAGAAAGTAAGCAGCTTTTAGTACCAGTGTGCTGTAACACTTGTATTTTTATTTCTGAGTTTGGAAGCACGTAGTTCTTAAGTGAGGTGAATGTTGGGAATATGCAAGACAAATTACACACCAGAGCCTAGCAGGGCTCACAAAATCTGCTAGCCCCAAGCTCCTGGAAGAGTTAATCTCTTGGGGGAAACCCTGAACCTCAGTCCTCCCTCCCCCATCTCCCCATGGGGCTGGAGCTCAAGTGTAGTGAAGTGATTGTTTTTTGTTTTTTTTTCCTGCTTCTCCACTGGAACCATATCAGATTTGGGGGATTTTTTGCTTCTCACTTTTGTGTGGCCCCTGTCTGATTTTTTGTGGTTCAGTGGCCCCCAACCCAAAAAAGGTTTCCCATCCGTACCTCAAAAGTTGACGGAGTTTCCTGAGGGGTGGGAAGAAATTCCTGTATTGTCCCACCTATCCCCTTCATGGGTTCCATTTCTGAGGATTTAAGTGATGACAAGATCATCTATCAGCACATTTGAAATGCATTAGGTACATGAAAACGTGGTTTTCCATTAACCTAATGTGCCAGAATTGGCAAGACTAATCATAGATAGTGTCTCTGAAACCAAACCTAATACTAGAGCAATCCAATGCTGACCTCACTGTTCCCGTTTCTCAAACAACATTAGGGAGAACAACCCACGCAATGAGGTCATACATTTTTCTAGTCAACATTTTCCCTTTGCACCCACAGCTTCCTGCATATTAAATGGCAGAACCTGCATTGTATTTGACACTCTTAAGCTACGTCTACACGGGCATGCTACATCAAAATAGCTTATTTCGATGTAGCGAAATCGAAATAAGCTATTTCGATGAATAGTGTCTACACGTCCTCCAGGGCTGGTGCCATCAACATTCAACGTCGATGTTGGGCAGCACTACATCGAAGTAGGCGCTGCAGGGTAGCATCTACACACCAAAGCGGCCCACATCGAAATAAGGGTGCCAGGAACAGCTGCAGACAGGGTCACAGGGCGGACTAGCACTTCCAGGGCAACAGCAAGCCGCTCCCTTAAAGGGCCCCTCCCAGACACACTTGCACTAAACAGCACAAGATCCACAGAGCCGACAACCGGTTGCAGACTCTGTGCACGCAGCATGGATCCCCAGCTGCAGCAGCAGCAGCCAGAAGCCCTGGGCTAAGGGCTGCTGCACACGGTGACCATAGAGCCCCGCAGGAGCTGGAGAGAGCATCTCTCAACCCCTCAGCTGATGGCCGCCATGGCGGACCCTGCTATTTCAATGTTGTGGGACACGGATCGTCTACACGTGCCCTACTTCGACGTTCAGCGTCGAAGTAGGGCGCTATTCCCATCTCCTGTTGGGGATAGCGACTTCGACGTCTTGCTGCCTTATCTCGATTTCAACTTCGAAATAGCGCTCGCCACGTCTAGATGTGGCGGGCGCTATTTCAAAGTTGGCACGGCTACTTCGAAGTAGCCGGCTTGTGTAGACGCGGCTTTAAATGGACTAATTTGCATAAGACTGCTGCTCACACAAGACAGGTAGCAACAGCCTCAGGCCGACGGTCTGATCAGCCAATGAAAGTTTGTGCCGGAGATGCTTGTGATGTGGTCGATTCATGAACGTTTAATTTGAAACTTGTCAGATTCATCTCTTACTCTTGTTGCTAGTTGTCACTTTTCCTACTTGACCTGCAGATTATTAGGGCCATCAGATGCCATAATGCCAAATCACAAAGATCTGTTAGCCAAACCATGGACCTTGCCCAGGCAAGATTTTCACTGCAGCTGCACCTACACTTTGTATTTTGGAAGAAGGAGCTTTTGAAGTCCAGGGGTCCTTTTGAAAGGCCCCCATCTACATGGGCAGCGTGTGTTCCAAAAGAGGCACTTTCGAATAGTGCAGATGCCATTATGCTAATGAAGCACTGCTCATATCAGCATCTCATTAGCATCTTCCGAACTGCCTAATTAACATGCCCCTTCCGAAAGGAGGGGGCAAATGTAGACGCAGACTGCTTGTGTAAGGAAAGGAGGCATTGACTTTATACCTTTGAAGTCATTGGCTCCTTTGTTCATCATACAGCCTAGCAACAGCTGAATATGGTAAAAAATTTGGAAGAAAAAGAACAAACATTTATTTTTCAAAATTTTTCATGGAAGTCTGATGTCTTTAAAATGAAATACCAAGAAAAAGCATTTTGATTAAAAAGTTCAAAAGAATGAAAAGTTTTCCATGAACATGTTTATTTTACCTATGGGCCCTACTTCATCAAAAATATATCTCCAAATGAAAGAAACTGAACAGAGTTTGCCACTAGAGCTGTTCAGAATAGGAACAAAAAGTCAAAATATTTAAAAATGTAATGCAGCAAAAATACAGGAAGTTTCAGATCTAGTGTCAAAGCAAAAAGTTAAACGTTTTTATCAAAATTAAACTACTGAATTATTTTAACCCTTATATTTAATAATCTAGTTCATCTAACGACCTCACTGTGTGAAGTGCTTTGCAAACAGAACAAAGACAGACTCTGGCCCAAAGAGCTTATTTCAAAATGACAGTTTTCATTCTGAATGGAATTTTTTAAATGAAAAAAAAAATATTTCCTTTTGAAAAGTCAACATTAGACGAAGTTCTTTTGCCTGGAAAAAGTGAAATTTACGTTGCCCCACTGAGAAAACATGTTTACATGAAACCACATTTTCCAATGGGTGATTCTTCCCATGAAAAGTTTCAACCAGTTCTAATTAGAACCATATCACTGACAGTGGGACTATCTGCCAAAATGGCAAAGTGCTTTTTGAGACTGGCTCGCTGGATGCACTGTACATGGTTATGTACTTGTTAAATCTTTCTAAAGAACTCTTCTGTCTAAGTTAGGTAGGGATTTGGTTTCCAGAATTGCTGCTGCATGTTATACCAGAATCACACAGGCTGTGCTCTAGTCTGGTATCTGGAGACTTTGTTTTTGTTCTTTTGGTTTCCCTTGAATTAAACCGCTGGAAGTAAAGGTTTTGCTCTTTGTGTGTAGAAAAAGAACATTCACCTTCACTTCCACCTTTCTGATCTGAAATTCAAATAGAGCCCAGAGGACAATGTCATTTAGAAAAATCAGAGGAAATAGCTGAGACAGTTTTTGAACAAAAAGCCACTCTTTGTAATTTTGTGTTGTAAGGTTGCCTAGAAACATTGGAAGAACAGGGACACTCCTGTCTCTATTAGCTAGCTTAGTGTTTGCTCTTAGAACTCAGAATGTAATTCTAGGCAATGTTCACAAACATGTTGGACCAACTATTTCATGAAAACCAAACAGGCCAAAAATAATTAATTAAATAGAAAAATAAATAAAACCCTTTGTTTCTCTTTTTTCCAGCCTCGTGACTTGGCCCTATAGGTGGAAAGTAGACAGTAGTTCATATCAGAAAACACAGAGTTGATACTCAGGACCATCTCTACAAGGAACAGGCCTGGGAAAATGCTCTTCAGTGCCACAGGCACAGGGAACCCCCACCAACCCAATCTTTGCTCCACCCCCACCCTTCCCTTAAGCCTCGCCCCCTTGCCAAAGGCCCCTGTCCACCAGCAACACGAGCCAGGGGTATATCTGTGGGAAGAAGCCTGGCACAGGGTGGCAGCAGGGGTTTTCCCCCTTCCTCTCCCTCTCCCCCCAGCACTCACTGTGATGGTGAGAAGTGCAGTACCTGGGACCCGGAGCGCTCAACTTCCTGCTGCTGCAGTGAAGTGGAGTGTAGCAGGCAGGGAGAGGGCACAGAGGTGGGATGAAAGGAGCAGGCTGCCGGGTGCTCCAGTTCATGCCACTGCAGTGAGTGGGGGCAGGAGAGAGGGGCACAAACCCTGGTATTCCCCCAGGCTGCCCTGGAATTCCCCCGGGCTGCCCTGGAATCAGACCACAGGATGGTTGAGGGCAGCTCCCACAGGATCCCCACAAAGTGTAGGGCATGAGATGGCCGCCCCAAACCATCCTATGCGTGGGACAGCTCTGCTGATAGTGAATATCCTGAACTAGAACAGACACACGCATATTACTCCCAGTACAATCTGTGGAAGCAGGGCCGGCATGGGAAGAAGGCTGGGTGAATGATGCACAAATAAAATAAAACTACGCAATCTCTGGCTTTGTGGAGGAATTCTCTCTGGCTGTCCTTGTGGGGGTACCCTGAGTCAGTTTATCAGGCACTGAACTGGGAGGTAGGGGACTCACTCTTCTTCTTTTCTATAGGTTCTTATTCTGCCCTCCTCAACATATTGCCTGATGGCTTTATACATTGCATTGCTACTGATCCAGGGCTGCCAACAGCAGTGGCAAAGGGGACAGCTCTCTCAGGGCCTGGCACCACAGCCCTAGGTGGTGCATGGCAGGTGGTGCTGAAGGGCTAGCTGGGGGAGGTTTCTGCCTGACACCCCGCCCCTTCTGGGGCCCAGAGCTGCCCCCCCCACCAACAGCACCTGGCAAATGTGTTGGCCACCCTCTACAGCCCAAATGGACAGAGACTGGGGTGTGCATAAATGGGCCGGGTCAGGATGAGGTGGCCTATCCTACCAAACAGACATGGGGATTATTATCATGTATTTAAAAGTGGAAAGGAAGATTCCTTCCCTGAATGAGACTTGGGCACCGTTCTTACTTCTGTTATCCTAACCAAGGCCCCTTTGATTCCTTTTATTTGCTCTCTGGCGTATGCGATTGTGTTTGTTTGCAGAGGCAGTGATTTTCGTAGGCCTAATGTCCTTTTGATCGCACTGCACCATTTTTAATCAGGTCTGAAATTGTTCCAGTTAATAATAATAAATACTCAAATGATCTAATTCTCTCTAGGTCAGAATAGAACTGGATCTTTTCTCCCTAGCTCTTAAATTTACCCTGCTTTGTGGCTTTTTTAGCTCTCTTGAGGGATCACCGATATATTGTAAGAAATTCAGAGCCATATGGGGACTTCATCATTGTTACTATGTTGCACATAGTGGCCAGATGGCCCGTCATAGCAACACCAGAGGTAGAATGCAAATCTTCCTGCACCAAAAATATGGGATCCTACCACTTGAGCCAAAGATGAATCACAGTGAGCTGATAGTGGTATAAGTCACATGACACAATTAAACATTTCTGAATCTCTCATATAAAAAGCAAAGAGGTACAGAATCTAGAAACGATGGCTAGAAGGGACCTTGAGAGTTCAGTGAGTCCAAACCACCACCACCACAACCCAACACCTTGCACTGAGCCAGGACCAGGTACACACACTAGATAGTTTGTTTCAGTTCTTTTCGAAAAGCTGTGGGAAACATTCTCATGTGAATCTCAAATAAACAAAACATCTCATCTTTTGGCTTTCTTTAAAAAACTGAAACAGACAAGTTGGTCAAAAAGTTACTGAACGTATTTATATGAATTATACACAGTGCCAAAGATGTGTGTGGTACATTACAGGGGAAACTTACATTCCCTGTAAGAAACGACATTCAACTCAACCTGTGAAATGATACCAAGTCCACTCGGAATTATAGTCTGTGGGGCATGAAACAGATATAGGACTACACATTATCCTGAGTGAACATAATGATGTGCAATTGCAGGTTTAATTGGGATACTTGCAATCAAAATGTAGCTGGGATTTGCTAACCTAGAGTTTTCTTTTGCGTGAATTTTGGAACCCTTTACGCTGGGACTGTTTACAGACTACAGCATTTCTCGAGGCAAGGATATCAGAAACAAGAGTCACTAGGTGGACTGTGGGTCAAACCCAGACCTCCAGAAGTTTCTGAAGGGACCCGAAAATATTTTTTATTTATTATTATTTTTAATTGTTTTATCCAGAGTCTGGACCTGGACTATATCTTAACCAAGAAATTTGGACATTGACAAAAATAATTGACTACCCCTGTTCTTAGATAAATAAAAAGGTAGATTTTCTATGTGCTTGCAAATAGATTCCTGAACAATGTAATCTGCTCTGCTCCCTCCTGTGCCGTATCTGTTGAAGATAATTAGCATTGAAAAGCCTCATTTTGCAGGGCTCTCCAGCCAACATTTTTAATCAGAGCTTACACATAAAAATTGTTTGCTTGACTTTTTCATTCTATGAGATATCCAGTCCAAGATGTGTAGGAAAGACTTTAAGCATATTAATTCTCTTGATCAAGATAGATTTTAGATTAATACATTTTAAGGCTAGAAGGAACCATTGTGATTGGCTTAGTTGGACCTCCTGCATGTTAGAATCTAGGACTTTCCTGTATTCATTTCTGCTTCAGGATGAGACATACCTTTAAAAACAGTAACTCGCAATCTTAATTTTAAAATTTCTAGTGTTGGAGACTCAATCACCATCCTGTGTAAATGAACCACTGGAACAACTACCTTCACTGTTAAAAATGTGTCACTTATTTCTGGTCTGTCGTGGTCTAGCTTTAATTTTGTCCCACAGGCTCTTATTATACAGGTTGAGCCTCTCTAATCCATGTACCCCTGCCTCACCCTCTCCACCCATTTTCCACTTCTGCCCTCCGATGCCTTATCCCCACTCTGCCCATGCCCATTCCCTTCTCACTCCTGCTCACCCATGACCCATCCTCTCTCTCCATGCTCTTGCCCACCTCTTCCTGCAGAAGCACTGTGTGGCTTCCAGTAAGTGAGGGGGCAGACCCCGCCCCAGAGCAGCACAGCCCAAGAGCAGCACAAGGTAGGAAGATCATACTGCTCTCGGGCTTCGCCATTCTGGGGGAGAGGTGGGACCAACCCTAGACTCACAGGTAGTGGCATGGTGCTAATGGTGAGTGTGGGGGGAGGCAATGCTGGGAAAGCAAATGTGACCCCCTCTGCATCCCCAACCATAGTTTCAGCTTCCATCATTCTCACGGCTTTTATCTGGCTCCTTTCCAGTTTTTCCCACATCCGTCTTGACTTGTGGACACCAGAAGTGGACACAGACTTCTAGTAGTAGTTATAAGAGTATCTAAGAAAGAGGTAATATAACCTCTCTATTGCTAGTCAAGAGTTGCCTCTTTATGCATCCAACAATTGTATGAGCAGTACCAACAACTTCAAAAGATCAACAGTCAGGAGTCAGATCCCCCACAGCCACAGAATCATAGAACACTAGAACTGGAAGGGACCTCAAGAGGTCATCAAGTCCAGTCCCCTGCCCTCATGACAGGACCAAGCACCATCCAGACCATCCCTGACAGATGTTTATCTAGCCTGCTCTTAAATATCTCCAATGATGGAGATTCCATGAGATTGGCCACCAAATCATGGCATTTTAATAAGGCCTGTGTTGGTTTTTAGGCTAGTCTCTTGAGTTTTGAAGAGCACTGGATGGTTCGTGTTACCTACACTCCCACACATGCTAAAAGAGATGATTTTGGCCCCTGCTGCAGGAGCATTCACCCCCACATTCACCCATCTCATGCCAAGCAATTAATCCTGTCCCCCAGGTCCCCATCACATCACTCCTCTGACCCAAACACCCTCAATTCAGGACGTACCATCAATAAAGATCTCCCACCTGCCAGCCCTCCCTCTCCTCACATCAGCACCCCCTGCAGGCCCCAGACTCACCGCTGCTCCTTACGTTTTTCACCATCCCCAGCAGGGCAGCACCGGCAGTGGCCAGGGACTGGCAGCTGACAGAGTTCTAAATAAAATTAAAAAGCCTCAGTTTTAGAGCTCACAAGTCAGAAGGTTCATTTCTTTCCCAGTTGATTCCGTTGCTTATTTGAGGGTCGGCCCTCCCTGCTTCTTTATGGCTCACATGAGCTGTGTCTATACGTGCACGCTACTTCGAAGTAGCGGCACTAACTTCGAAATAGCGCCCGTCGCGGCTACATGCGTCGGGCGCTATTTCGAAGTTAACTTCGACGTTAGGCGGCGAGACGTCGAAGTCGCTAACCTCATGAGGGGATCAGAATAGCACCCTACTTTGACGTTCAACGTCGAAGTAGGGACCGTGTAGACGATCCGCGTCCCGCAACGTCGAAATTGCCGGGTCCTCCATGGCAGCCATCAGCTGGGGGGTTGAGAGATGCTCTCTCTCCAGCCCCTGCGGGGCTTTATGGTCACCGTGGGCAGCAGCCCTTAGCCCAGGGCTTCTGGCTGCTGCTGCGGCAGCTGGGGATCCCTGCTGCAGGCACAGGGTCTGCAACCAGTTGTCAGCTCTGTGTGTCTTGTGTTGTTTAGTGCAACTGTGTCTGGGAGGGGCCCTTTAAGGGAGCAGCTTGCTGTTGAGTCCACCCTGTGACCCTGTCTGCAGCTGTGCCTGGCATCCCTATTTCGATGTGTGCTACTTTGGCATGTAGACGTGCCCTCGCAGCGCCTATTTCGATGTGGTGCCGCCCAACGTCGAAGTTGAACATCGACGTTGCCAGCCCTGGAGGACGTGTAGACGTTATTCATCGAAATAGCCTATTTCGATGTTGCTACATCGAAATAAGCTATTTCGATGTTGGCTTCACGTGTAGACATAGCCATGAAGTGTCTCTTCCCAGCTGCTGTGTAGCCACCCTGTCTCTTATTAGTTTGAGAGTTTTGTTTACCAGATATGCTGAAGAATTCTCATTGTCTTTAAAAGTACTTTGGATGTAACTGCCTCTTGGAGGACCCACAGTCCTTTGTTTAGGATGAAGTAACTCCTGTTTGGTTGGAAACACTTCTGTGCCACAGCTCATTTAAAACATATTCCAGACGTTTGAAAGTGTTATTGCAAAATCATGAGGGAGACAATTTTACTCAGAAACTCTTGCCATCAATTTGTTGAGTTGGCATGTCTGCACTTAAGGACACAGAACTGCACTGGGAGCGAAAGTCCAGCAGAATACCTGTCATCTGTAGTGTGGGAATACCTAAACTGGGCCAGGTGCTTTCCCTTCTTATAAAACAGCCAATCCCTTTCCACAGGAGCTCGCAATCTTAAATACTCGGGTCACAAGTTACTGTACAGTTCTACAGTAGGCATCTTGTATACTGCTTCCAGCAATAAAACCAGGCATGAAAGTAACTTACGATTTCTTACAGGTACTGTCCTATTGCAACCCTGGGTCCCTGCCATCTCTTTAAATTGCTCCCTGCTGTCTTTTGTCACAGCTCAGCCAGCTCTTGCCATAGCTGTGCACCAGGGCGCACCTGCTTCCTTTCACCGCCGAATAAAACATTCCTTTTCTGACATGGATTCCCACGTCCCACACAGTTCCCTGGATCCAGGGGAAAAAAGTGCTCCAAATAGACTGCCTGACAGAACATATCACACCCTATTTCTATTTCCAGGGGTCTTGTACTGCAGCAAATGCTATCTGAACAGAGCAGACCGGAACATACGCAATACATTTATGAGAGCACTAAAAGAACATTAGGGAAGGAGTGAAGACAGGAAGAACAAGGCAGAAGGAAATATTGAGGTTTTGTTTCCTCAAATAAACACCTATATATATATATTGAGCCAACCCTCAAATAATAGAAGTTCAATATTACTGATCCCTACGGTGAACCACTCCCAGATCCATTTCCATTCCCTGTTGCTCTTTACCCACTTCTGGAATTTTCTAGGGACAGCATCCCTGACCATCCTGGCTAACCACTTTCCTTGAACATATTCCTCTGTTCTGCGCCCCCTCCCCCGCCAGCACATTCTTCCAGAAGTTCACATCCACTAACAAGAAAATTATCTAAATAAAATCTGCAGCCCCAGTGGAGTCAGAAGGAATAAAACAAATCAACAGACACGCACACGCACACACAAACATGCCCAAGAGAGAATAGAATTAGAATTCAGTGGGGAGAAGGCAGGAAAAGTGCTGTGTGTGTCAGCCAGCATATTTTAAACAATATTAATTTCTTAGCAACAATAGTTCTGTTTTGTTTAACTAACAAAGGATATTGTAAGCAGACACATGTTTTGGGGGCAGATAAGGTTTCATTGGGCTGTTCTTTTTTTGGCTTCGGACTTGGCAATTCACTGGTATTTAGCTATGGGATGAAAACATGATACTTAATTATTTGGGTCTAACCAAGGCAGAGGCTAAATATAAGACTGTCTGCAATGTGCCAGTTCCAGTTCCTACAGCAAGATTGTAGCATGCGGCCCCGCCCAGGATGGCAGACTTGTACTAGCTCTGCTCAAGCCAGTGCACTAAACAGCCTGCCTCTGCCTCTTGTGGCCCAGGTGGTAGCTTAGACGAGCCAAGAAAGTGCAAACCTGTCCAGCCCACCTGGGTCTGAGCTTGGGCAGTGAGCATGAGCTGTTGCACATGCCACACTGCTATTTCAATGTGAGCTCAAGCAGAAGCTGTGCAAGGCTCCCTCCCAGCTGTCGGGTAGACATACCCCTTTGTGTGCAGCAGGCTAGAACACAGTAGATTTCCACTCCAGCTTGCTGCATGCTAACTCTCTGTATAGACATGTCCTGACGCAAAGAAATCAAGTTACTTGTCTGCTGTCCAGTAGCAGACTGGTGTCAAAGACAAGATTGGGAAACAGGGCTGTCCCAGTGCCCTGTGTGGAGTCCCAGTCCTCCTACACTAGTGTTCACTGTAAGCTGTGCTCTCTTGCAACACTCAGGAGCAATGCAGATGCTACCCAACTGATTTAGCAAAGCAGCCACAGCTGACAGCATCTGTTTTCTATTGGTGGTGCACATCTGCACCTGTCTTAGTGCACATAAAATTTATTCTGTGCATGGATGGAAAAGATTAGTGGGAACAAAGATAGACACCTCTGCTTCTCCATGAAACACTTAACCATTATCACAAGAGTAGCTTTGCTGAAAAATGTTTGTTCAAAACAGGCCACTGATGAGGGTTAGTTGGAATTTTTTGATAATTTATTTTGTTATGAAAAATGCCAATTCTTCACAACCAATTCGTGTGGACAGGTCAATTTGGACAATGTTCAACTTATCAGAACACTTCATTTCAACATTTTTGGAAGGAGAATCTTGTTTTCCAGTTACAAAATCCTTCATTTAAATTTTAAACTAATTGCAACTTTTAAAAGACTTTTCAGCAGGTCACAATCAAAGTAAAATATTTCATTTGACCTCAACCAATTACATTTTTGGAGGAGGAAACAAGGGGGTGGCTTTTTGGCTTGTGGTAATATTTGAGATTTGAACGTCTCATCCTGAATCAGGCTGGGAAATATTTCTAATGTCTATATAATTTTTGCAGGATAGAAACACTGTTTCTCTACCACCTCTACTACGGAGTTCTAAAGAACAAAGAGGTTTTAATGAGAACTTGCTCTGGTTTCCAACTGTCATTTCTCTCTCTTTACTTCCTTTATCTCAGTAAAAGGATCTTGAGGCAATTGCTTGAGACTCAGCTGGCAAATCTTTCAATTTACATTTAATTTGGGCAGCGCAGGCTGCCACACATCCATTTCTTTTTCTCGTGTACCATCGAACTAATAATTGTAACCAATTATCATGTATAATTGTAATTTTACAAAAAGAGTCTCAATCCCTGAAGTTCATTGCACACGGAGGATACATTGCTGCACCTTGTATGCAACGAATTGTAGGATAGGAGCCTATTAGGTCAAAACATAGCAATGAGGGCCAGCAGGTAGGTATTGTACATCTTCTGCAGATAGATAAACTCTGTGCCTCAGTTAAGTCACTTGCCTAAAATTACACAGCAGATCAGTGTGATTAGAACCCAGAAGTTTTGGTTCCATTATCCTAATCTGACTGCTCAACTCCTTGCTCAATTAAATATGTCACTTACAGCAGCAAGTACTCTTAAACTATCCAATGATCTGTTTTTTTAAAAAACAGTTCAATAAAGGTCAGTATGCGTAGAACAAACCTACTGATTTACCAGAAAGTGAAGAAGCAGGGTACTATCAAGTAGTTATTGGGGTCTAGATGAAATGAATTAAATATCCTTGGCCCAGATCCAAGTGGACAGGTGTCCACATCACAAAACCCACAGTCATATTTGCCTCTTTTGTTGGCAGCCACAGCAGGAAAGTAAACACTAATGGGCCAAAGAGGCTGAATTTCTCTCTTGCCCCCTTATAATCACTCCAGCAGATGGTCCACGCACATGGAAAAAAGAAATAAGGACAAAACTTCCATTGCTATTGGCAATACTGGGAGCTTTGGGAATAATCATATGATTTCAGGCAGGGTTGTCAAGCCAGAACCTCTTAAGAAGTCTAAACTCTCCCCACACCGCTTCTAAAAACTAACCCAAACTCCCTGCCCTTTGAAAAGAAGGAAGAGACAACTGATCTGTGCTTAGCATCTTATATAAGAGTGGAATTCATTCCACAGTAATCAGGAAAATTAAATAAAGCTGAGGTTGCAGAACATACACATCTAAATATAGTTATTTTAGAAGTCCCTGTCAGATTCCTGGATTAGCTTAGTTGGTACACAAAGGGCATGTCTTGCATATGAAATTGCCTTTCAGCCCAGCAGCATGGTCGTTCATTCAGAGAGAGAAGTCGGTACCTGAACTTTGGGGATTTCTTTGGTTATGAGAATTCAGACATCCCACCCCCACATCTCCCAGTTCCCCTCTGAATAATATACTTGAATCCCAGAATTTCCAAGCAAAGATAAACTAAGATGACCAGAATTGCACATCGGCATATGAAAACTACACACCTCCTCTGATTCCAGTGCAGTTCCAGAAATTAGCAGGTTTCATACAACTCTAAGCAGTCTGAGAGATCAGACAGCCTTGAAGACTCCTTCACATGACATTGTTCAAGCTTTTTGATGAAGAGATGAACTGTCAGTCTTTACGAAACCAACCAATGAAAATCTGTTTAAGATCCTGAGTCATTCACCAGCTGTGTGCTTTCTCTCTCTCTCCAATTGTTTTATATTACCCTGTCTCACACGGGGTTTGTGAGGCTAACCTGTTGTTTGTACAATACAAATGGAAGGGCAATATGTAAAGTTTAGCTAGGTCCCTAGTGGCTGGGTAGCCTGCTGGCTAGATCACAGCATAGGTAGACAAAAACAGGGGCCTGGGATTCACCCTTTGCCTCCTGCGCTGCTAGTCTGGGAACCCTGAACCACTACCTAGCTTCTCCTTAAGTTTGGGGTACAGCCCCAGTAGTCCAGGCTCCCCTTAGTTGGCGGGGAGGTATCAATCAGTGGGCGAGTACCCTTTGTCCAGAGGGGTAAAGTGAAGCCTTATGTGCTTCCGTGGCTGCTGAGCAGAACGACTCTGGTTCCTCCACTGAACCTCCTCCTGTCTCCCTGCAAGTCAGTCCCAGACTGAGCCAGGCTCTTTGCTTTTCTCCTCCCTCCAGGCCTGTCACTGGTTGCAGGTAAAGTGGGACAGGGATAGTTGGGCCCAGAGGCTTTTCTTAAGACCCAATGAGCCAGGCCCTCCTTCCTTCTCTCCCTTACATAAAGATATATGACTCTGAGCCAGTGCCTTGCTACTCGCCTGAGTCACGTAGAGTTCTCTGTTTCCCTCTGAATCCTGCAAAATTGTCAAAACGCAGCAACTTTCACATCTTTAGATGTCTCATGTATCTTCGTCTGGTGCAGGAGAAATACCAGTACCTGAATTCAACTCTGAACAGTTTCTTCTTTCAGATAGGGAACTGTATTTTTAATCGCAGCAAAACTTCACTCTTCATTATCTTAGGAGAAAAATATCCTCCCAGCCATAGATAACAGGGTTAGATATGAATAGTGGGCCAAATTCAGCTCTTTGGTTTATGAAGGGTGGCATAGCTTTAACTTTGGGCAGAATATGTGGTTTAATATGTGCAGGGACAAGAGTTTGAATAGAAATTACTGGGAATACTATTAACTTTTTCAGAGTTTAAGTTGATCACTGGGGGAGTCAGGGAGAAGTTTCTACCCCTTGTCTTAGTGTTGCATTGTTAGGGAAGGTGCATTCTGAAGGTTTTATACCTTCCCCTTGCGGAATCCAGAGGTAGTGGTAGGACCTCTGGGTAGGACACATAGGTTTGGAGATGCAAGCACCGATGAACCAGATGCTTAGTGGGTGTCCCTGGGATAAAATCCTGACTACCTTAAGTCAGTGGCAAAACTCCTATAAACCTCTATGAGACCAGGCTTTCACCATCAAGCTCTGATTATCCTACATCCAATCCATCTTTGTTGGCCAGGAAAGGGAAGTAAAGAAAGTTTTAAGGTCTTCCTGCATCAAAAGAACAAACTGATCCTGCTTGCATAGTTGATGCTTGTGCTCAGATATTACAATGATAAGGGCCACATAAATAGGTATATCATTCCAGTCTGGAGTGTTTGTTAGGGAAACTGTAATGTAGGAGTCCTAATGTTAAATTTCTTTCTCCTTATTATCAAGCAGAGCCCACATTGACTTCAGTTGGCCAACAGTAATTAGAGGTGGGAAAGACCTGTTCGATAATTTTTCTGCCCCTCCGTACCACGCTGCAATCAATAGTGCATTCTGCAGGGTTACACCCAGAGGCACATTAGTTGCTAACTGTTTTATTAGAGAAAAAAATGTTAGAAAATAAAAATTATTTTCATCCCAGAACATAAGAATGTCCAACTTTCATCTAGCCCACGATCTCGACACTGGGCAGTGCCGGGTGTTTCACAAGGAATTAACAGAACAGGACAATTTATTGAGTGATCCATCCCCAGTCTTCTTAAAATCCATTGATTTTATTTTGCTGTTCTCCTCCTACCATTCCTTAGAACACCTTACGACAGGGACCGGTAACCTCGCTTAGTGAGTGGGCCACGTAGGGGCCCTTCTTCATCTCAGTGCGCTGCAAGATTGTTGAAACCAAGATGATTTTCCAGGATAGGATAATTTTGCTAACTGCACTGTGCTGATTGAACCATAGCAGCACTTTGATTGGATGCAGAGGGAGCACAAGGCTCTGACAGTCAACATTGTATGAAATCAGCAAGTGCCTTGCTTCATATGCCCTTGTTTTACATGCATGGTACATTAGTGATATCGGTAGGAGGAAACTTCATGGATGGAAACCAGCGGAATCTGATAACACTGTGAACAATATGTGTCACCGGCCACATATAAAATCCTGGAAGGGCATGTGCAACATCCTTTGTATTATTTCTCTGTTCTGGTGTTTGCAACGCCTCCTAGGTTAGACTGATCATCTAATACATTTAATTAGCTTGCTCTTTGCTCCTATTCAGGTCTTTAATACAGTCCACCTGCTGCAAGGTACTCCTGGGAAGGATCAGACAAATGAACAGCAGTAAGTGTTACCAGAGGAATTGTTAAAATCAACATTGCCTTAATGTGCCAGCAGGTCTGATGGGATTTAAAGGCAGGCAAACATTAGTCTCAGGTGGCAGTTTTGCAGATGAGTTTGGATTAAGCTGCCACATATTCGTGGCTCTGCACGTTGAAGATGTCAGCACAGAACGTGAGGAATCCAGCCAAGAGGTAACTCAGGAAAGGCTTAGCCTCTCACCATTTCCCTGGGACAACACAAACTGTGATCCAGCTGCGTCCCTGAGACAGAAGTAAGGCATTTAAACGACCGAATGTAGCTGATCATCAAAATATAATCCTGCATTAAAAATAACTCGGAGGTTCTGGACCTGCATAATGGACGCACTGAAACCCAAGACCTCTCAATAAGGATGAAAGGAACAACTGAGCCAAAAAGATCCCTGGTTTGTGTCTCTGCTATATTTTGGTCCTGTGATTGTTGACCCCTCTGCACCAGCAGCAATGATGCTGATGTTCTGTTGACATTCCATTCCAATCAGTGTACCCTGTAAACTGAGCACTTGAGTGGCCACCCAGGAGCGATGCAGGTGCCACCCAGCTGATTAGCAGCATGCCCACAGCTGTGCACAGCTGGCAGCCTGTGTTTCTACTGGCAGTGCACATCCACACATGCCTTGATGCACATAACAAAATTTTATTCTGCCCATGGATGGAAAAATTATAGGGAACACTGGCTGCAAACAAGCTATTGCTAGGACATGTTTTGCACTTACAGTATCACAGCAGGTGTCCTCTTCCCCCAATGATACCTGGCTCATTCATCAGCATGGCATGGTGCTGCTGGGTGGAATGCACCTTAGGTGCATTCTACCCAGCCCTAGTCTATCCTTCTATCTCTCTTTGACTGATCCACTGAACTCTTTATATTGCATTCAGCGCCATAGATGGAGGGCCTGATTCACCACTGTGTTACTCTGGTTTAACACTTAGAAATCTGTTGCTTTCACATTTGTGCACAAAACTGTAGTAACAGTGGTTAAGCCAGACCTGAATGCCTATGCGGAACAGTCAACAAATTCACATACCCTGGGAGTGCTCTGTCCTGTTGGGACGAGCCGTGCGGCGGCGAGCAGCGTCAATTTTGAAGTGCTGCGGCCGCCCACATGCTAATGAAGCGCTGAATATGCATTTCAGTGCTTCATTAGTAAACTTCGAAATGGCCATTTGCATGGCCATTTTGAAGTTTGGGGCTCGTGTAGACACGGCCTAAGAGAACTAGTGTGCTGCAAAAGAATTCGGATGCCCAGAGGTGAAAACAAAGGGGGCAGGTCCCTTGCAGTTTGGGCAGCCAGTAGCCTTTCTCACAGACCTTCTCCTCTGTGACTGTCTCCTGTTTTCAATCTACTTGAATCAACATGGCTAGAAAACTTCAAACTTCGCTCCTGTTTTCAATCTACTTGAATCAACATGGCTAGAAAACAGTCATGTCTTCATGTGGCCACAGCTTTAAATGTGGATGTGAGAAATCATAACCTATAATGAATCCTTCCCACACCATCAAATGTTGCTTAGGGCATGAACAATGTTCTACCAACCCTGGCTATCCAGGGTTGCTCTTTGCATGACATGAAACTATTAAGGTTTCTTTCTCCCTGGCTCTAGGAAAACCCCTCTAAAACCAGTCAAGTTTCTCTATGAAAAAAGTGAAACTACCCACCACTACCAAGGGAGAGGGCACCCACGAGAGAGAGTAATGGTGGCCATTGAAGAGTAGGGGCCTACGGTGGTGATGCAACAAGGGAAGCAAGTTGGGGTGTATTATAGGTATGTGAAGGCTGGAAGATGGAGATGGTCCTCCTGGTCCATCTGATGGAAGGCTATAGGTGGCAGTGAGTTGGGAATATTGGCAATTGGAGGGTGGAAGTTATCTGAAGGACATTTTAAATTTTGGGGCTGGTATACAGGTTGGAAATGATTGAAAGTGCGGGAGGTAGATGACAGTCATAATTGCTCATATCCCCTCTCTCCTCAGGATGAATAGACCTTTCCTTACTAAGAGCCCTTGAAAAATTTAGTTAGATGTTGGTGTCCAATCCAGACTGCTGATGGCTTGTACTGCGAGGATGTCTTGGAATCTCTGGGAACTTCTGAATATCCAAGGACCTTTCCTACTGCTCATGAGTACGCACAGCACCCTGCCCCTACTACACACTCAGCACTACAGCTAGCTAGTGGCTGGGGTTGGGAACTTACATACACAGGGCTCCAGCACTCATTGCCAGGGCTGACATGTAGGCGGGGTGGGAAGGGTGACTGCCTCAGTGCAATGGGGGGAAGGTAAGGGGTCACCAGCCAGTGGGCCCAGGGCCTCTCTCTTTCCAGTCACACTGACCAGCTGTCACACTCTCCAGGACAGCCTCCAGCCATGCTGCCTGGGAGAGGAGGTGCAGCAAGAGACAGAAGAGCCCCCTTCCCTACCAGCTAATGGGACAGGAGACGGGAGGAGATGGGGTAGTGGCAGCAGCTCCCTCCCAAGTCCAGGCAGCCTCCAGCCATGCTGTCTGGGATTTTGCCAAGCATGTGCAGCACAAGGAAAGGAGGGAGGAGGGCAGCTGCATGGGATTCTGCTTGCTGGTGCGGTGCAGAGCTATGGGAAAGACACCCGCACCCCACCCCACCCCAGTCAATGTGGGATGGAGGAGGAATGGGAAGAGGAGTCCTGGGACAGCATGTGGTCCTGGGTGAGGAGTGGTGCCAGGAGGAGTCATGTGAGAGTGGGGAGGTTACATGACCCCCTTTTGGCTGGTGTCCCCTTTGTGTCCCTCCCACAAGTCACCTATACTTATTTGCCAACCTCCCAAGTACCACCTTAGGGAAGAATTCTAGCCTGGGAAAGTCATTTGCAGCACAGCTGCATCATGCAAGGTGAGATGCTGGGTAAAGATGATCCAGCCAATATCTGTCCATCGCCATTGCTAACCGCTGTACTTACAGGGGGAAAAACATCTGCTATCAAACACAGAGACTTGCGTAAGGCAACCCTTTCTTCTCATCGCACTCATAAAGGCTGTGCTTGACCTTTGTTAGTACCAGTGCTACATGTGCCAAGTAGTTCAGCAACAAGTGAGTGGAAAAAGTATTTTAATTACAGTAATTGGATTACACCAAAATATTTCTGGGTCTCTTATTCTGCTTCAGATAAGCTGTTCAAACTGTTCTGTCAAAGCATTACTGCTAACTAGGTGCATCTTGCACAGAAGCAGGTAAGGATTGGTTAGAGGACATCATCTTGCATGGCAGATGTGAGAAAGGGATTAATAGTAGTGGACAAAGTCCATGTTGTGATATTCTTTTATTAATCCAGAATATTATATACATGTTGCTGGGTCCAGAAGGACTTTCATAAGGTTTGCCTTTTTTTTTCCTCAAAGAGTCAGAAAGATTGTAAATTATCCCTAGAATTCTTGTGGTGTTTTATGTACAGCTGAGATGCTACTAGGAACAATGGTAGACTCTAATTTGATTTGCCTAGGCCTAGAGAAGAAGTGACTAACTTTGATATTAGTTGATGTAGTATAGCTTTTAAAATAGGAATTTCCCTTTTTGCAAGTAAAAATAAAATAGCTGGAATACCAGTGCCTGGCAGAACTGACCTGTGGTGGAAATGTATGCAATTTTATGTAAGCAAACATTCACAATGTGAGCCACTGAAAGATTATGGAGCCTACTTTCTATGACAAAAGATCTCCGCCAGGTTAAAATAAACTTTAAAACTATCTTTACTTGGGTTAACATTTTTGTATCTGAGACAGTCAACATATCTGCTAATGGTACAGGTAGGACCTCTCTCGTCTGGGACTTTCTGTACTGGCACATCTGTGGTCTGGCTGGACCGTGGATATTGCTGGACCGGAGTGCCCCAGCCACTGGAAGCAGAGGCCAGCCAGGAGTTCAGTGGCAGAGTGGCCAGTGGCCAGGAGTGGAGTGGGCTGGCAGCAGGGGGCCAGCAGCTGGGGACAGAGCACAGTTGGCGCTGATGGATGCTGGCTGGAAACAATGCTGGAGCCAAGGCGCAGAGCATGGCTGAGCTAAGATGGGCAGCTGGAAGCATGATCAGAAGGGGAGAACCTAGGGGGCTGCAGCAGGGGGGCCAGAAGTGACCTCCCTTGGTCCAGCAAACTCCCTTGTTTGGAACCAGTCAGGTCTTGAAGGTGTCAGATCAGGGAGGTACAATCTGCAGTGGCAATAGAATTAAATGTTTTAGAGAGCCAAAAACCAACTCTCAAGGGCTATCACAACATCTGACTGGCTTATGGTGACACAAGCTTACATATTGCATCGTAACATAAAGAACCAGACTACCTCGCTTAACTTGCATGGGAGTCAGCTGGTGTTATGACAGGAGTCATGACATCACTGTGTTTACTGGATTTCTCTTGGTCTCCATTTAACAATTGTGTCCTCCTCTTCATCCCACGGAGCCCTGAGAAGAAGTGCTTTGCGTGTTGTCTTTCTCCCTCTCTCCTTTCTGGTTAATTGTACAGATGGGAAGACATCCCAACATCTCCCATCTTTTGTGCAGCCTCAAGTGTTGCAGTTGGCAGTGTCTAAGGAAAAAAAGCTGTTCTGTTAAAGGAATGGAGAGAAGCAAAAAATGTAACTGTCTTTAAAACAGGCTGTTGGGGTGGCTGAAGTAAGAAGTATGGCACATGCCATGAAGGCCATGGTCCTCTACAAAAAATCTCATGCCTCTTCAATCTATTAGAATTCTTTGACCAGGTCAGTAAAACCATGCCTACTGATGAATCAGCTGATCTTAGGGGCACAACACACTATTTAATTCAGTTTCACAGTGATGTAAATCCAATAAAAACAAGCGTTCATGTGAACAATTCTTTCCATGGTAGCGTGTCCCATGGATTTGGCACTGGTTGAGACACTGGACAGTGATTGCCAGTGAGTCGCAAGTGACCTGGGCCAAATCACTTAATCTTTCTCTGCTCTAGTTTCTCAATCAGTAAATGAGGCCAACAACTTATAATGACTTCTAGTAAGCATTTGAAGAGAGAGATTTGAAACGTTGTGCAAGTGTTAAAAATCATAGAATCATAGAAGAGTAAGACTGGAAGGGACCCCGAGAGGCCATCGAGTCCAGCCCCTGCCCTCATGGCAGGACCAAGCATTTTCTAGACCATCCCTGAAAGCCATCTATCGAACCTCTTCTTAAATAGCTCCAGTGATGGAGATTCTAACACCTCCCTTGGCAACTCGTTCCAGTGTTTGATCACCCTGACAGTTAGGAACTTTTTCCTAATGTCCAACCTGAACCTCCCCTGCTGCAATTTCAGTCCATTGCCTCTTGTTCTATCCTCAGAGGCAAGGAAGAACAAGTTCCCTCCCTCTGCCTTATGACACCCTTTTAAATACCTGAAAACTGCTATCATGTCTCCCCTCAGTCTTCTCTTTTCCAAACTAAACAAGCCCAATTCTTTCAGCCTTTCTTCATAGGTCATGTTCTCTAGACCTTTGATCATTCTTGTTGCTCTCCTCTGGACCCTCTCCAATTTCTCCACTTCCTTCCTGAACTGTGGTGCCCAGAACTGGACACAATACTCCAGCTGAGGCCTAACCAGCGCAGAGTAGAGCGGGAGAATGACTTCTCATGTCTTGTTCACGACACACCTGTTAGTGCATCCTAGAATCATGTTTGCCTTTTTCACAACAGCATCACACTGTTGACTCATATTTAGCTTGTGGTCCACTATAACCCCCAGATCCCTTTCTGCTGTACTCATTACTAGGCAGTCCTTTCCCATTCTGTATGTGTGACACTGATTGTTTCTTCCCGAGTGGAGCACTTTGCATTTGTCCTTATTAAACTTATATAACTTGTCCTTATTAAACTATCATCTCTTATTATGAGTGTATGTTCAATGATTATTTGATATAGAAACAAATTTGTCTCTCCTTTCCTCCACCCATCTCAAGGAATTTCTATAGCCTGAATATATGATTCATTTTGTAGGGTGCTACATCAAGTTGCAAAGATAATGTTTTGGGACATGGATGTCCTGGCTTTTGTTTGCAGATCTAAGTCAAGTTGACTTTGGTAGTTGCAAGGCAAGATTGGGGTTAAAGTCCACGAAGTACACGTGTCTATATTCAACGAGGCTTTCAATTAGTACGATGGCCTGATACTTGTCAAGCTGAATTAAAAATCTGGAGTGTAAATCTGACAAACTTCCAAGCAGCATTCTTGAATTCAAAAAGAGTACAGTACTAACTTCCTTCCTTCACCTCTTCCCCTTTTCCAAAACAGAAAATGTGAAATGAATTGGAGAGGATCTTAATGTTGAGAATTGGGACACTTCCAATTTAGTCCCATTAACTTGTGTTCATTAACAAGCCACTTGGACATAATCTCTTGCTCTCCTGAGTCCTATCATATACCACAGCCAAGAGGATACATTGAATCAGCTGTAAAAAAAAAATCCCCATCTGAATAAGTGATTTTTGTTCTCTCTATATTTGACTGCAAAAAGCTGCTTCTGGCTAAAACCACTCTATGGAACTTACTGCATCTGTCAGCATTGCCACTGAAATGCAAGTTCGGAGTCATTTTTCACACATACTTACTGGAGCTGAGGGAAACAACTGGAGTGTGCTTGAGATATGTTGGCAGGAGGCTATGAACAGCTGAGAACAGGGGGAGCCCTTAAATTCAACACAGGAAATACGTGCACATTGCAGAGTGAATGGACTTTCTGTTCCTTCACCATGAGACTGACACCCCACAGGCTGCATGACTAGTGACCCATATTGCTGTGTAGCATGGGCAAGGTTCAGCTTACATCTTTGGAGGGTGTGACTTTATGGCTATCTTCAGGGTCAGCACTGCACTGTGTGATCCCTTAGATGTGCTGTGCGCTCGATTCTGATTTCATGTGGGGGCTAACTGAATGTTTTTAATTGAGCTACTCCTGATATTCACTGAGGTCGGGTTGGCCCTGCAGCTGCCTATACCATTAGCAGTTCATAAATTAAATGTGTTTAATCTTCACACTAACAGCTGCCTTCTCTCCCTACATCTGGGTCAGATTGCAGCTAGCCTTGCTTGGGCACACTTTGGGAAGTGGAGGCAGGAATAAAGCACTGTCCCACTTCATGGTTCAGCATATAAGTACCAGACATAATCCTAAAATGTTCGTACCTTCACAGGCATATTTCTTAGGTACACCAGAAAGAACAATACCAGGGCTGAATGTGTCCTATTTTACACATCATTATAATCCTAAATTTATCCCTGACATGACCCCATTAAGTACAACAGAGACACGGGAAGGATCTCTACAGCCTCCACAGCAGTTTTAACCCATCTCACTTTTCTATTTACCATAGACTTATCCTGACACAACCTCCTTTTCCTTGATGTGGCCCCATCCAATTGTCCATTTAGCAGCCTTGCCCCTGAAAATAAATCCCTTTTGGCTCACGGTGCAAATTTGTCCCAAACCAATTTCCATTAGAACTCCTCCAACCCCAACTCACTTTTCATGCCTGTTCTTCCAGTTTATTGCTGTTTTCCTGAGGGTTAGGTGATTATTGTATACTCTGATCTGCCCACTGGCTGTGGCTTGCAATGAGGTGACGACCATTTTCTCAGAAGCCTGTTTGCTCATTGTATGAGACAGCAGGCCTCATAAGGAAATCTGTTCTAGGATGAGATTGGTTAACAGAGAAGGGGCGATTTATAACCTTGGCATGGCCAAAGTTCTGTCCTCTCCCTCCCTTCCTCCGGGAAAAAAAGAGAAGATTCTATTCCACATTCCTTAGGGGTGTGTGGGTTATTTGATTTCTTTCCAACTCACTGTCTCATTCTGAAGCTGCTGATTTGCCGTGTTGTTTTACAGTAAGCGCATACACGCAGTAACAGGTGCGTCTGCTGTGATAAGAGCTGTGGCTAGTGACTGTGCAGTCTCAGACCCTCTCAGGATTCTCGCCCAAGCTGCAGATAAGATGCCATTTTCCTAGCACTTAAACACCAGGAACAACTGTACATATAAATAATATGTCACCAACAGTCAGCTCTATGTGCCAGTCACATTCCTCTTAATGAGACGAGTTCAGGACTTTATTTTCTCATCATCCTTCTTTTGCCCTCTTTAGAAGACCTAATGCTTTATGTAGTAGTAAGTGGTTCCTTTTTAAACAGCAGTTTATTTATAAACAGCAGAATTTTATGGGGAATTTCATAAGCAGCAGAATTTATAGGGACAACATCATGTTAAAATAATTAGTTCTATATTATTAAAATCAATGCCCTTACATATGTTACCAAGAACACCTAAACTACTTTAACAATTTATGTTCTTTGTTTATTTTCTACAACTCTTCCCACTTGGGCAATGTTTCACTTTCTGATTCTAGTACATGCCTCTCTCCTAGGCCTGCATGTATCAATATATTTTTGTAATATTTGGTTGAAAATGCTGCAGGGGAAGGTCTACTCCTTTTTAAGTTTTTGCGTAATATTTTAAACACACATTTACTCATTTCTGTGTGTCTAAGTTTTGTAAACATTTGTTTGTAGAAATCATAGGAGTCCAAATTTAACATGATTCCCTTAAAACCTTTCGGATCATAGTCACAGAAGCAAACAGAAGGACATGCTTGCTAGGTCAATAACTCTTACCATCAAGATTAGTAATCATCAGAACTCAAAATACTCTGAGGTGAAATTACACAGGTAATTGAGCTTCATGTTTTATTAGACCAGCATTTTGAAGTCTCAGGGTGTAAATATATTTATGTTGCAAATTATCTCTGAAGTGTGTTGGAGAGGGGACTTAATTGCAAGAATATGATTCATGGGCAAGATATTGGTGACATGCAGGGGATTATTGGTCTAAAACTGGTTTCAGGTTTCTCCTGTTAGATAAGCTTTCAACCATTAACTACAGATAAAATGTGATGCAAGTATTAAGCTTGTTATCTGATTGGCAAACCTGGGCCTCTTTTCCACAAAAAAGATTTTTTTTATTTTATTTTTTTTAAGTCCTGAGCTACATTTTTAGAAAACAACATGCTCCAAAAGATTTTTAAAAAATCCTGGCAGAAAGCTTCAATTAAATGAGTGAAGGATAAATAGTATCACAAAGAGCAAGCAGTCTTGTAGTTCCTTAGACATGAACAAATGTATTAGGTCATAACCATGTGCATTTTTTATCTGAAGAAATGGGACTTACCTGCAAAATTTCATGACTTAATAAATTAGTTAGCCTCTAAGGCTATGTCTACACGAGACAGTTTTGTCAACAAAATGCTAGTTTTGTCAACAAAACCAATGAAGTGTCCATACTCCCAAGGTATTCTGTCGACAGTAAATCAGCAGAATGCGGCACTTTTGGCAACAGCATTCTGCCACTACCCCATGAGGCAGAATGCCTCTGACAGAGATCTGTTGAAACACAGGCAGTCTGGACGTTCTGGGGGAACTTCTGTTGACAGACAGGGCTTCCAGGACACTGGGCATCCCTGTCTGCTGTGCTTCTAGTTGGCCTTTTTGCCAAGAGAGTAGCTGGGCAGTAATGCCGCTCTCTGTCAGAGTGGATAGCTCTTTCGATCTGCTTTGTGGTCTGGCTGCAATCTGTTGACAGAAGTTTTGTTGGAAGATATTTTCCAACAGTAACTTCTGTTGACAGATCACTCTAGTGTAGACATAGCTTAAGGTGCTAGAGGACTGCTTGCTGTTTGTGAAGCTACAGACTAACACAGCCACCCATTTGAGATTATTAAGGGTATTTGTATTCACACAGCAACAGTGGCCCAGAGACACTAAGCGCTCTCAGTTGCTCCAGTGCAAATATGAAGGTCCATCATTAAAATCAAATTCTTATGACTTCAATGAAGTTATTTTAGATTTACACTGGTATAGCTTCGACCAGATTCTGGAACAGAGACTTTAAATATGTCTGTAAGTTTAATGAGTTTGATGGACTCAGCTCAATATCAGTCCCAGTTGAGCATTGTATACGTGACAAGGGACAGTTAAGCACCATTATTCAGGATCATCATACAGGTGAACGAACTCAGAGTGAAATGGAAAATTGTTTTATAGTCATTTTAGCTGACAAACTGAACTGTACAGTCATGCAGCCCCGTTTGTTTTAATAGGCCTAGATAAGGAGTTAAAAGGGGTTGCCATCCTGCTCATGACAGCAGTCTCAGAAGATAACATCATCCATTGATGATTCCCAGGAGTGTGAATGATTTACAATGATACTTATGGACACCCACTGGCGCACACCAGCTTGGATGAAGATCACAAAGACAAGCAACCCTCTACTGGGAGCATGAGGTGACCATGAGCTGGTGTCAGAAACCATTTCTCTAGTAGAGACCAGGCTTAGGGTGTGTCTTTGCGGCTAGTGGAAAAAGTATGGTTTTGTAGCATGACAGCTAATGGCCGTGTCTACATGTGCCCCAAACTTCGAAATGGCCATGCAAATGGCCATTTCGAAGTTTACTGATGAAGTGCTGAAATGCATATTCAGCGCTTCATTAGCATGCGGGCGGCAGCAGCGCTTCGAAATTGACGCGCCTTGCTGCCGCGCGGCTGCAAGGCGCGTCAATTTCGAAGCGCTGCTGCCACCCGCATGCTAATGAAGCGCTGAATATGCATTTCAGCACTTCATTAGTAAACTTCGAAATGGCCATTTGCATGGCCATTTCGAAGTTTGGGGCACGTGTAGGCGTAGCCAATATGTGTTAACTATCCAGGTAAGTCCAGAGGGGGACAAGCTACCATTATTTTTCAACGAGGTAAACAAGGAGAGGTCATCCACTAGCAGGATGGAATAGTACTGATCTTGCTTAATTTTCCTTGTGGTAAACTGACAACACCTTGCCTCTAGCAGGGATTTACAAATCGATAACTATTGCAGGTTATTTATCTTGCTGTAAATCAGAGACCACCTGTGCTTGCCCATAATGGGGAAGTCAGCGTGAGAACAGCTGGCTTCAGCAGTGTTACTGAGTGTGATCAGTCTATGTGATCATCTTCAATAAATGGGGGGGATCGCTCAGCACCTCCCTCTCCCACACACACACATCACCTCTTGTTAACAAAGACTAAATCTTAGAGGCAGACATAGGGCCAGTTGCTATGTTGGTCAATTCTGCTACAGGTTTTACAGATGCTAAGTGAGGACGTTTTGGTGTTCAGTTCTGTAGGAACTTGAAAGTCAGTGGCTGTGTCTACACTACCATCCACCAGTACTTCAAAGAGCCAGAGCAACAAACTTTGAGGAGTAAAGGGACTTCGAAGTACCGGCAGTTGAGCCACGGCTAGACGCGTGCCAGTACTTCGAAGCTTAAAACTTCAAAGTTGCCGCGGGGAGGAATTTGCTTAATGAAGTGGTGCCTATGCACCACAGCGCTTCATTACTAAACTCCCAACACCCTAATTACCATCCTTCCTTGGAAGGAGGGTGGGAGTGTACACCAGCCCAGTGAGAAGCATTTCAGTAAATATCACAGTGACCTGGGGCACAGCTGAAGACGTGCTTGCACTCTCAGGATGACCTGCCCTGTAACAAGATGTGCACCCTGTTTAAAGGGATGATATCTTGCTTGCCATGCGCCTTTACAGGCTAGAAGAGCATAAAGAGACTTTAAAGAGAGGTGAAAACAGCCACCTGTTGATACTCCCTGTGAAGAGGCCTTTCCTAACCAGGACACAGCTAGCATCAAACCCCCAGCATGGGGGCCATGACTAAAGTGCAGTATCTAGGGCACTCTTCTGCTTCCTCAGGCCTATAGTGGACCTTGGGAAGCAGAAGATAATCTAGAACAGCCTTACAGGTGTTCTAATTTACACCAGCCGTGGGCCAGGCCGTCTGGATGAGCTCGGAATACAAGGAGCACAGAAGTGGTTTAAAAACTGACTTTGGCCTTGCTTCCTGTCCCTGCCGGAAATGCAGGAATGGACTAACATAGACTCAAGTCTGCAGGGATGGGTTTTTTTTTTCATGGAGGTTTCAATCGTACAACCAAAACATAGTCAAGGTCTCATTCTGTAGAAGATATCCCCACGTCCGGGATCTCTCTAACTCACCTGGAAAGATGCACCTTTCCTAAGGCACATGGAGGGAGCTGATGTTTCTCAAGCAGCAATCTGCCTAGAACCCTACTACAAACAGGGCTCTTGTGGTATGTCAGCCAAGCACAGGTGGTGGAAGAAGACCAGTTACATGAAGACCTGCGAGCCCTATAAACCACTGTGCATTTCAAGAGATCTGACGGCCCCAGGCAAATGGCTACAGAAGTCAATTTGCCATCAGGGTCCAAATAAGATCTGCCTCTTGTTGCTATTTGGGTCCTGTAACATGTCATTCCAAAGAAGCTTTACTTAGTTTTCTCTTTCTTTACTGATCTGCACTGCCACTCTCCTGGGCTTGCCTTTCCCCCTCATTGTGTGTAGGGAGGGTAGAGAAGGGGAGAAGGAGGAGGTAGACAGTGCCCTGAAATTGGCTTTAGTCTTTCATGCTGCAACATTTTCAGCCTAATCTCTCTCTTTGGCAGCAGCTGGAGTCAGATGCTTAAACCTCACATGGAGGCTGAGCCCTTGTATTATGGGATTATACGTGACTGGCTCATGTGCTTGTACAAGCCGGCGTAGCACAGACTGAGTAAAGACAAACAAAAAATCCTTTCACCTTCTGTAATGTCCTCTTGTGCCTTGACCTCTTTAAGCCCACAAAGGGTGTTGATTATTGTAGCACATACAAAATAACTGGGGCTTATCCATGCTCTTCTCTTGGACCAAAGGATAATGTTTTGTGTTTACCAGACACAGGTGGATATGCTCCAAGGTTCCCCAGGTACTGTTGAACGTCTCCAGTGTGTTGCCTCCAAGCTGGGATACCTCATCTGCTTGCATTGAAAACAATTATATTGGAATATTCTGGAACAGCTGCAAAGTTAAAGAGCAGTAGTAGGGTTAGGACAATAGTCATAGATCCAGCAAGATCTGTTCTGTGAAGGGGGAAGGTTAGAGGACTTGCTTTCTTTTGTTGTATTGCAGCCATGGCACAAACCTTGAAGAAAAACAGACATTTTAAAAAAAGGTAGTATCTGAGAATCTGATAATCAGACCAGAAAGCAAAGCCACGAATCCAAGTTTCAGTTCCATTGGGTTGTTTGTCTGCAATTTAGCTACAAAGAGAATCTTGTAATGCACAGTTATTGTGAGTAGCTCTGCCATTTGAAGCGTCCACCTCCAAAATTAGGGGAGGCCGGCAATCAATTTACATCTATCTTTCTGTTTCATTGCTCTCCTAGGAGTCAATTCTTTTGCCTTCCTTTGGGTGTGGTTTTATTATTTATACCTATAGAAAATCTCCTACTGGTATGAGTGAATGGAGAATTCTGACTGAATAATTGCTCTACGTACACTATATGTAGGTGTAAAGCATAACATAAGATGTGTGCATGTAGAATTGCTGTGTAATAACTTAGAGATACTGATCTATAATAATTTAGGAACATTGCATGTGACCTTGTCACCCACAAGGACTCTGAGAGGGACTCCTCGCTCTCTGGGTCAGTGGGTGGCCCCTCTGCCTCACTACATGGCCACGAGGTCGCACTCAGGTGAATCAGCTGCAGCCTGGCTTCCACAGCCCTGGATGATAGTCATGCCAAGCACCGAGTCAAACAGGCCCAGGCCTTCACTCAGGATGGGCAGCAATAGTATATCACAGCCCCTGCAGCCTGTCGCGGCACTGCCCCAGTGCCACACGGCTCCTGTGACCCCCAGCTCCTATGGCTCCAGTGGCCTCATCTCCAGTAGTGGTGGTTCCAGTGAGTCACTGGCTTATTCAGTTAGTGGGGTGAAGGGTGGTCTGGGGTGCCTTGTTCTAGGGGAGAGAGAGGGCATGGAGTTAGAGCTGGGGGCAGGTGGACTGGGGATGCCTGGCTCTTGGGGAGGAGGAGGGCACTGAATTGGAGTGGGTGGGGGTAGGAGGACAGCTCTGTGATGAATGTGGAAGGCCCACAGCAAGTGTGGCTATCCTTGAATTACCATTGGACACCGCTAATTTATTTCATCCCACACTACCAGCAGGAACCAACCAGTACCAGCTGGGCTAATCCCCAAAATTATCTAACTCAGTTACCATGACAAGAACAAGGCATATCACTTCGACAACCCAGTACGCAACAGGTGGCCACTCTGCCTCACTACAAACCTGGTCAATGACCAATAGCTAAGTTGGGTTATTGGGCATTCCTGGAAGAATATGCTAATTTAGGCTCAAAGGAGGCAATTGGAAAAAAAGGAAGGAAGGCAACACAACAGTTCTATATAAGTAACCACACAACAAACGCATGGCAGCAATAACAAGACAATGGCCAAGTTATTAGTAATGAAGATGAGCCTTCCAAGCTACAAAATTACACTGCTGTTTTGGGACCCTGGGGATCAGAGGAAGACCAAACAGTTAAAAGGAGCAAACATACTGAACTGGAAATGCGGACAGCTATTGCTATGCTATCTGAAGCAGCAGGGGCCTCCCCAGGCTTCCAGGGGATGGTAAAGAGGGAGAGAGGCCCATACAGATGGCTCATTATCCAATTATCTTTCTCTCTGAATGCTGTAGATCAGTGGTTGGCAACCTGTGGCCCATTGGCAGCATACAGTGCATCAGGGTAATCTGAATGCAAGGTGCAAGATATTCTGCTGATGCTGATCATCTTTAGGCACTGTCAATCACTCACCCCTCCCTGCAGCTCCCACAGTTCTCTGTTCTAGGCAAACAGGCTGCAGGGACATGCTGGCTGCTGGTTCCCACAGCTCCCAATGGCTGTGATTCTCTGTTCCCAGCCACTGGGAGCTGCGAGGGGTGGAGCCTGCAGATGGTCAACATCAGCAAAATGTCTTGTGGCCTTTGTACACATTATCCTCACAGGCTGCATGCAGGCTGCAGGTTGCCACCATTGCAATAGAGCTAACCCAACAATACTTCGCTTTAAGAAGGCTGTCTGGTCACCAGACGAAACTGGTCTCAGAACTGGAGGAGCAGAACCGCTAGTACTCAGAGTTGGTCTTCGGGACTAGCAAGTCAGGTGGTTGCCCGGGGCGACCACTTTCAAGAGGCCACCAAAAATCTGGTCCAGCATGTTGGGCTTGGCTGCTGTCTCAGCAGCCAGCTTTCCCCTGTGTTGTGCACTCCTGACCAGGCACTCTGCTCCAGGCCGGCCCCCCTCCATGCTACCTGTGCTCTGCTCCCGGGTGGATGCTCTGCTCCCAGGCCAGCCCCCACCACACTGCATGCACTCCTGGGCAAGCGCTCCACTCCTGGGCAGCCCCCACCATGCTGCGTGCTCCAGGATGGGGCTGGCTGCTGGGTGAGGAGCTGAGGTGGAGCTCTGGGCTCTGGGTTATTGTGGGGGCCACCATTTTCAAGGGGCCACCAAAATTTGCCTGGCGCTGCCAATCAGCTATGACTGGCCTTGCTGGTACTGACCCTACCTCAAGCCTGCTGAGGAAATTACAGTTGGTACACAGAGATTATAGTCCAATGCATGGTCTGAGAGTAGAAGCATCATGTGATTCCTCCAGCCTATGACCTGAGGAGGAGCCCACTCAAAGAGACCAGGAGGAGGTCAGTGGTCCAGGTAGTCTAGTAATTATGACTAAAGCTACAAGGCAGGAGAGCTTTTATGGCCACTATGTTTGTAAAGTCAAATGGTCAGATTCACCAGCATGCTCTACGTGCTTTATGCCCTCCATTGATGCAGAACAGCCACAAGCCCACTAACTCCCTTTATTTATGGGAGGACTTCAGCACCCACGCACTAGGTGGATTATCTGAAGCACTAGTGATCACCTCTTGGCAGCTTTAAATCAGTTACTTTAAAACTTTTCCAAAATCTAAACTTCACAAAGACGCCAAACCATCAGTATCTACAGTTCATCCACACGATCAATGTCCTCAGGTAGTTGACAGTTTTGCTGATGTTTTGAGGATTACTTTGTCTTTTTTTTTTCCCCCTAGCCATATGTCTTTGAGCTCTTAGGAGATAAATATAGCTAAAGAAATTAATCTCAAAAGGAGCACTAACTACAATTTCCAAATGACCATAACCACGAAGCAAGTTTAACAAACGAGGGGAAAAGGCTAGTCCAATACACTCAGGCTGTGCCTATACCAGCTCCCTTCTTCAAAGGGGGCATGGTAATCAGCCTGAATGGGAAATAATAGTGAGGTGCTGCGATGAATATGCAGCACCTCATTAGGCTAATTCTCTCCACGGCAACTTCAATGTTGCCAACCTCATTATTATTCCCCACTCAGGATGATTACCATGCCATAGACACAGCCTCTGGGTTGTATATTTGTGAGGTGATAGCAGTGCATAGTGTGTAAGATTAAAAAATGCATACTGCCATATAAGGAATGATTTGGGCAACTTCAGTTATACTTGAATGATTTATTATATCCATATCAGGAGGGGAAGGGAGGCCTTTCTAAACCACCTGGGCAGAAAAGCAAAATCCCTTCAGAGTGAATTTTGCAGGTGAACATTTTACGGCCATGCCACATCATTTGGGTTATAAATGTCTCTAACTAGAGCATCCATTTTGTCAGAGGTCATAAAATTCATTACCTGCAACTGAGTGGCACCCAAAAATTTCTTTCCTGCCTTGCAATACATCGAGAAATTCAGTTCTAATGTGATCCTTAGTCCAAATGGTCCATGAATGAGTAGAAGCAAACACAGTGTAGCAATAAGAAAATTGCTTTTGGAGTGCTGTTTTTGACCTAGCAGATAAAGGAATGATCAATTAAGTGAAGACCCACTGGAATATTGTTTTTCTTTGCACTGCTGCTGAAACAGCATCAAAAGAGACTTTTAAAGTGGGTGAAAAAACAGTTTATAGATGGATGCTGTTGTTTGTTTGTAAAGAAGGGCCTCATAAAACCTACAAGCTCCTTTCTATGAAAGTTAGGGAGGTGAGAGAACGGGAGCTATAAAGGGAAGAAGAGCTGAGACAAGAAAGGTAGGAGCAAGGAAAGCAGGTAGAGAGGTAGGCCCTAGAAAAACAAGCTACAGACCTGAAAGTACAGCAGTGGTGGTGAAGAATGAGAGAGGAAACTCATTTTCTAATATACCCATAAATTTATATGGTAAAATGTAAGCGCCATAATCTTCCTTAGTGTTGCATGGGAGTAGCTGAAATGTCTCCTGCTAGTACCCACAAGCCTTGACATATGAAAGGCATGTATGGTTTTGACAGAATCAGTGTATGGCTGTGTAGTGCACAGGACTATAGAAGTGTGCCTCTGGACAGTTTGTGAGTCTGCTAAAGGCCCCCCACTGACTTTCACATTTCAGAAAGTGCTATAACTAGGCCTTGTCCATTCAATATGTCAAGTAAATAGTGCTTTGGACTCCGCTGTGCCAGTGCGGTATCTTACAAATGTTGTATAAAGAGCAAGAGGCTTTAAAATAATAAATATATGTGCCAATTTTTGGAGGGGGGGTATTTGGGATTTGTACCCTCTCTGACCCTACCTAAAATTTGAGCATTCCAAATTTTAATAGAGTTTGGGTTAAAATCTCTGACTGTGGCCACACTTGGCCAAAATTTCAAAAGGGCCATGCCAATGGCCAAATCGGCGAATACTAATGAGGCACTGAAATGAATATTCAACGCCTCATTAGCATGCCACCAGCTGCAGCACTTCAAAAGTGCCGCGTTTCAATCGTGCACAGCTCATCTACATGGGGGCCTTTTCAAAAGGACCCTGCAAAGGTTGAAATCCCCTTATTCCTATCAGCTGATGTTTGTGAAGTGCTGCAGCCGGCAGCACGATCATGAGGCGCTGAATATCATATCAGCACCTCATTAGTATTCTCTGATTTGGCCATTAGCATGGCCCTTTTGTAATTTTGGCCAAGTGTGGCCACAGCCTCTGAATTCTGAGTTCTGGGGTGTTTTCAAGTCACTCCATGACACAGTGGTAGATCTTGCTGTCCCACATTTTCAGCAGCGTCTTCTGATTTGAGGTCCTCAGTTATTCAGAACCCTATAATTTGGGACACCTAAAAGAGGCCTGATTTTCAGAAAGAGCTGAGGACACCCTCCTCCCTTCCCAGGAACCCAGCTGCTCTATGAGGTCTCAAACAAAGCCCTCCAAAACTGATGCCCCCTAGATCACTAGCCCCTGCTGAGATTCAAGGCTGCTGTTTGCTTTCCCAGTCAATCTGAAAAAACAAACCCAGCATGTTTAAGTCACACAGTTTTTCTGATGCTAAATTAGCTTCAATATAGAAGATGTTACTGTGTCACAAAATGGAGCATAGAGCAGAGCCCACAGAGCCTGGCTTGCCAAATTTCGTGGCAAGCAGCAATCCACCTCACTGGGCGCATGAAAGGAGGAAGCAAGAGAAGTTCAGGACGGTCAGGAAGGAAGGGAGAAGGAGCAAATGAATTGGCCCCAGAGGTTAACAGAGCAACCTGGGGCACCACTGAAAAGCAAACATCTACTCTGGTGTGGTATCAATATTATTGCTGCTGTCTATGTGCTAAAGGTAGTAAACACCAAGGGAAAGTTAACACCATGGTATGATATTTGCTTACTATTTAATAGTGTTATGCTGAAAGGTGTTAATGAATGCCAGCAGGTGTGCCTCAGATCCAAATGTATCCCAAACCTCATTAGCACCAGTGGCTGTGCCAAGAACTCTTTTTCCGGTTCAACAAGAAAAAGAGCAATCAGTTCCCTGTCTGCAGTAAAAAGAGATGAAGGCTGTTTGGGGCTACTGTCTGAAACACTAAACTGCCTGGCAGTTCAGCTCTCAGTTGTGTAGATGGAGGTTTTTTCAGGGGATAAACCACCAGGTGAAATAGCAGTTGTAGCCAGGGTGTGGTGGAGACAGAGAACCAGCAGAAGCATCTGTCAGTGCGATGATAAGGAACAGCAGAGACTCAGATTCTTGGGCACAGAACTCGCTGGACTGATAGAGATTTCTGAGCAAGGAAACCACCTGCTGGTCAATGTTTCCTCTAATCTTTTCCAACCCTGTGCAGATTTCTTTTATCCAGGTGCAGAATAATTTTTTCTTTGTGCATTGAGGTATATGCAAATGTGCACCACCCATAGAAACAAATGTAGCTGTAGGTGCTCTGCTTATCAGCTGGGCAGCATCTGAATCTCTCCAGAGTCGCTGCCCAAGTACTCAGCTTACAGGGAACACTACTGCTGTTCTTGGTTTCTACTGGGGTCAGGGAAACAGGACTTTGTGGACATTTTTATCAGTAAACAAGCTTAGACCAATAATAGAACAGCAATTTCTCATCCTATCGGACGCATCCCTACAAGGTCTTAACTTGGGCCGCTTGAATAGTAGGGACAAGAGTCACACCCAAAGATAATAAACCAATAGGCCTGGGGTAGATTTATTGTCAAAGTACCCGATATTTTTGCAGGAGACACTGAATTTTAATGCAGGGCATGGCTACACTAGACAGTTGGCAGCAGCACAGTGGCACCAATGCAGCTGTACTGCTATGAGCTTTCTAACACAGCCTCTCTAAGCCAATGTCGGCTTAACTACTCCAGCTCCTGCCCCCAACCCCAAACTGATATATGCCATTTAGGGTGGGTGGCATGGGTGACGGGTATCAAAGGCAAAGGAAGGCAATACCTCACCTGGATCTTAGAGCTCAATCTCCTCCCTCTTCTTACCCCTATTCTGACACTTCCTGATGACCCCTCCAAAGGCTGTTGCACCTTGCAGACAGATTACTCTTCCTCACCCACTGGGAGAAGTAATAAAACAGATTGACAGGGCCAGGTTAATACCCAGAAACCAACTACTTGAAGACAGGCCCAAGAAGGTCAATAACAGAACACCGCTTGTCATTACTGACAGCCCCCAGCTCAAACCCCTGCAGCACACCATCAGCAACCTATGGTGATACAACCTATGATTTTCTGATGCTACACTCTGAGAGGCCGTGGGTGAGAGGCCTGATCTCTCCTACAGACAACCACCTAACGTTGGGAAAATTCTCACTAGCAATCACAGGCCATACCACAGTAATACTAGTCCTGGAGCTTTTCCTTGCAACAAACGCCGTTGACACCTTTGTTCATGTATTTATTCTGGAGACACCATCACTGGATGTAACCACATTAATTACCAGATTGGGGCTCACACTCCTGTATGTTATATATGCCATCATGTGCCAGCAATGCCCTTCTACAATAAAATTGGACAGAATGGACAATCACTTTGCCAAAGAATGAATGGACACAAAGCAGACGTTAGGAATCTGGATACATCTAAACCTGACAGTGAGCATTTTAATGGAGTGGGCCAGTCTGTTAAAGACCTATGAATGTGTGTCTTCCAACAAAGAGACTTAAACAGCAGATTACAAAGGGAGACATCAGAACTGCTATTTATGCTCAAATCTGATACTTTGAGGCTTGGCCTTAGTAGAAATAGCAATTACCTCATGCATTGCAAAGACAGCTTCCCCATCTTTGATGATTATAGTGATTGCAGGCAGGACACTTACACTCAGTAAATCTCTCCTCCTTCCTCCTCCCCACCTTTTGCCCCTCCCCTTATCCTATGTATCTGATTTGTCAGTTTTTATTTCACTTTTTTGAATCTCTGTTATAAAACTGTCAGTGCTGTACTGGAAATGGCATATCTTGAGATCCGAATAAGTGGGTCTGTCCCACAAAAGGTCATCACCTAACACATTATTTTATTAGTCTTTAAAGTACTCTGTGACTGCTGGTTTGTTTGGAATAGTATCTGTTAACTTAAAACTAAAAAGCTTATCTGCTGGCCAGACCTATTAGCATAAACTGAACTTGTAAAAGAGTCATGAAGTAATAATTAAAACCACTTAGCAGGCATGTACCAACCCTGAATTTACTGACAAAACCAGTTGTGCATTACTATGTCTACAGGACCTTAGCTTAAAATTTGCTTTAAATATTTCATTAGTTTATGGGTGAATCTTATAAAATCACGTCTAAAAAAATTCTTGTGTGGCTATTGAGATGAACAGCTTGAAAATTAAGCTTTAGTCTTAAATGCTTGGATCCTCAGACAAAGTTTTTTAAATAAATTCTTCAAAAGACCACCCTTATATAAAATACACATCCTTTTCATTTTAATTACTATAGTACAAAAACTTGCTTCCCAAGTCTTCCTGTCCTTTCCTCTTACATTTCCCTGTAAAAGAGAGCAGCTGAACAGAAAACATTCCTTTTCTTCCAGATAGCTGGACAAATGAGTTTCCCTTTTACTTCGGACTACTTGATGAACTAGTTTGAAGAGAACCTTCCACCAAAATCAGTACTTTTCTAAGAGACAAAATCCTTTTGCTATGTCTAAAATCTTTGGAAACACATTTTAACACAGGTTGGACCTCTCTAGTCTGGCACCCTCGGAAAACCTGGGTGCCGAATGAGAGAATTTGCCAGACCATGGGAGGTCAGTATTGTCGAGCAGCATTACTGACACTTCCATTGCTTACTGGGATCTTAGACTTTAAGGGTAAATTACAGCTAAATAACAGCACAGAACACTGAGACCCAGGACTGGTGGCTGTAAACAAACTTCATGGTACCACAGGAAACTTGGCCATGTCTATGATAAGTAGTTGTCTGGTTAACTAAAATCATGCCAGATTATGAAAGTTGCTGGATGAGAGAGTTCTAGACTAGAGAGGTTCAACCTGCATAAACATATAGTGAAATTTCATAAACATGTTATTAAAATCACACAAAATAAATTAGTGTTCCCTTTTTCTAAAAACAGTGAACTTTGTTGTGTACCCAGTTCTGACTGATTAATTTAAAATGGTGTCTTTGTTTCACTGAGTTTAAATATATAGTAATCTGGAAGATTAATTTATGAAGGTTTAAGAGTGTATTTAAAATATAATATCAGTCTAGAAATACACATATTCCATAATATTTAATGTGGTATTCTGCAGGACAACTGATTTGTCCTTACTACAAGGTTTTTTAACAAATAAACCTCTGACAAACTTCAGAGTATATCCAAAAAACTTGTGAGTGACATTGTTTATTCCTCAATTTAGTGCTTTTAATTAAGTACCTTCTGCATGTCCTGTCTTCACAGTCTGGCATCAAGTGGAAAACATACCCTGTTTTCTTTAGCAAGAAATTTTAGAAGAGTAGTTCTTTTCCAAATGTCACTTGCTACATTTGGATTCAAGGATTTGGCTGGAAGGGGTGAGCAGAGAGAGGAGGGGAGACAGAGGAGAAGGTGTGGAGAGGGGTCAGGGTTACACTTTGGGCAGGGCCACAGGCTGGGGAGCTTGCCCCCCAAGCAGCTACTTCACCCACCACCCATGGTGGGAGGGTCCTGTCGCCTCTCCCTGAAAGTTTTATATAAGTGGTGTGCTCCCAGGAGGACCTCTTGCTGCAGTCTATTTTTCTTTCCTTCATCCGGCCCCACTGTCCTATCTAGCTGATTTCTCCGCTTTTATTTCATTTTTTCTCTTTCTGTGTTAAATTCTTTTCATCTCAGTTATCAGTTATCATTCGTCAGGATTTTCCAGGTCTGAAGAAGTGGATCTGCCCCACGAAAGCTCATCACCTAATAAATTAATTTGTTAGTCTTTAAAGGGCTACAGGACTGCTGGTTTGTTCTGTGAAGATACAGACCAACACGGCTACCTTTCTGTGACTAATAACAGAGAGGAAGCCGTGCTAGTCTATACACTATCAAAACAAAAAGCAGTCAAGTAGCACTTTAAAGACTAGCAAAATGGTTTATTAGGTGAGCTTTCGTGGGACAGACCCACTTCTTCAGACCTGTCCCACGAAAGCTCACCTAATAAACCATTTTGCTAGTCTTTAAAGTGCTACTTGACTGCTTTTTGTTTCTCTGTGACTAATGTGTAATGTAAGTGCTGCAGAGCAGAGGCGCCCCTGGGGCAGGGAAGTCAGTGTTTTGTTTACAAACAGAGGCAAGGGGATCGGAAATCAGTTGTTAGAGGAGCCTGTAAAACAGGAATTCTTCTGCAGGGGATATTGAAGAAAGAAGGCCCTTTGAGCCCGAAGTTACATTCAGAAAAGAGGGAGATTTGAGGGGCATAAGTGAAAAGAAAAGGTCAAAACCCAGGGAAGCCATGTCAGTGGAATAAAGAGGTTTCCACTCTACCTGTGATACTTGTGTGGCTTGTCTGCGTGCCCCATAATGTCTAACTTATTTCTCCTCACAGCCCCTCTGCGAGGTAGAAAAGTGCTGTTATCCCCATTGTACAGATGGGGCACTGAGGAGCAGGCAGACTAACAGCCAGATTTTTCAAAGGTAGTTAGGCACCCAATGGCATTTCCTTAAGTGCCTGGAAGTTGGGGGCTTTGTATACTTCACTAGATACTCAGCTGCATCTTTTGGTAACTAAAATGTTTTGAAACTCTGTCCACAAGACATACGGGAAATCCATGGGGACAGTAAAACCCAGGTTTCTCAAGGCTAACTCCCTATCCACTGGACCAACTTATCTCTGCTGCATGTTGCAAAAAGGAGGACTCTGACAGCTAGGAGCAAAATCGAAAAGGCCAGTTCTCTGAGACTCCAGCTAATGGTCACAGGCTGGTGGGAAAGGTGTCATGGCTGACATCATGAAAAGCAGCACAGAGGTCTGGAAAGATGAAGAGAATGAGAGTCAGATGGGAGGAGATCACTTAGCCTTAACACACACACACACACACACTGCCCCCCCCTCCCCCGCAAGGAGTGGCCGGGGTGTTAGAGCAATGGCGGCCATGCAGTTTTACATTTGAACTGAAAACTATTTTCTTGGGTCATTTTTGTTCTGAGTTTGAAAAAAGAGTCACGAGTATCAGCTGTGTTTTGTGCCTCACATTTGTACGGGTTCAGCTGTATCCAGGCCAATTCTAGAACAAAGAACAGAAAGAGTTCACGAAGCGTTCATAAAGTTGATGATTATTGTCATGACGTGTACTATGTCCTGGGCACCATCAGTGTGTTCAGCGCTGTTCCAGACATGCCACAAATGTAGCCCTGGAGCCAATGGGTATAAAAATGTGTAGCCCTAGATAGGATGGCTCAGATGTTTAAGCCTGAAGAATGTAATACTTGAGCATAAGGTAATGGCTCTGAATGGAGGCACTGATGGCAGTGAAAGTTTTACTCGATTATGGCCTTGAAGGTTCCAGTTTTCTTTCAAGAAGAAAAGCTGCGCAGAGCTCTGGTGCCTATGTATCTTCCTTTCCTGTCTGCAAAAGCGCTGAGTTACCTCAAAAATCTCCATTTTTTTTCCCCCAAAACTTTAAAATGTGGATTTTTCTTGGTGTTTGGTTTTAAATATTCTCCTGTGAAAACTGCCACTCCACCACTGCAGTGTGTGTTTAAGAGCCTTCTTGAAAGCAAGTGATCTTGAAACAGAAGTGAAAGCAGTGTTGCCAACTCTAATAATTGTCACGAGTCTCATGGTGGTTGTTGTTGTTTTCTGTTAAACATCACCTCAAGTGGAGACATGTGACTATGCATGGGCAACCGGTCAACCACAAGTTCCAGGAGTCTAGCCTGGGCTTGGCTTGCCCCACCCCTTCAGCTGGGCCTCACTTCTCCTTCTTGGCTTTCACCATTGAGGTCAGTGTCACTTGAGGCTGCCTGAGTACTCCCAGCCTCAGCGTGTAGTTAGGTGCATCCTCCCCCAACAAGCCCAGAGCACTGGGCAAGTGGGTGGCAAGAGCACTAGCTCCAGACACCAGGAGTCTCTGGCCACAGGGGAGGAAGAGCCACAGTCTGTGTGGGTGGAAGGCAGGAAGGAAAGTGAACTGGTGATAGAGTGTGGGTAGGGCCATGCAGGGATTTTTAGCGAGGCTCAGCTGGTTTTCAAACATGTCTAGTTTTCACCAGAATGTTCATATAAATGTAGATTTGATCTTCAACCTAATTTCAAATGTCCCAAGCAATACAGGGTCCCTCTTCCATGGGGAAATTCTTCCACTGACCAATACAGCAGACCTCTGACTTACACGATTTCACTTATGCGTTTCTTGCAATAATGTGAGTCGAAATTGTAAGTGGCAGGGAGCTGGGAACCAGGCAGCAGCCAGGCTCCCAGTTCCCCTCCACTTGCAGGAGCCAGGAAACTGACCAGAGCTGCTGAGCTAGTCAGTTTCCTGGCTCCCGTGAGCAGTGGGGAGCCCAGAGCCAGGCGCACCAGAGTGACAGAGTGACGGAGAGCGAGGAAACTGACCTGCGCTGCTGCTCCTGGCTCCCAGCTGCCTATCACTCCCATAGGTAGGAAACTGACCTGTAGAGCAGCACAGGTCAGTTTCCAGGCTCCTGCCAGGCTGCCACCTGATTCCCAGTTCCCCACCCACTCACTGGAGCCAGGAAACTGATCAGCACCGCTGTACCTAGCTCTGAGCTCTGCACCACACACGGGAGCGGGTAGCCAGGCACAGCCAGGACCAGGGGACCTGAAGGTGGCAAAGTCCCTCCCGCCACCTGCTCGCAATTTACATGAAATTTGACTTACGTGTGGTTGCCCAGGAACACAACCTATGCATAAGTCAGAGGTCTACTGTACAGCCCACCGTCAGGAAGTTTAAACTGATGTGCAACATACTTTTTCCCTTCCTTGGCTGTGTCAACACATGTACTTGCTTGCCAAGACTTTTGTCATTCACAGGTGCTTACCCAGACTTCCTGCCTGAATTGCAAGGTTTTGCCCCAGCCAACACACATGTGAAAGCTGCTTTGTCCTGTATCTGTAGGAGCGATCTCCAACAAAGCAAAACCCAGTCGTTGGGGATGGAAGTATTTTGTCAGCAAAAGTGCTGCCAAAGAGCATTCACATGCACCAACTTTTAGTGACAGGGCTGTGTCAATACAGCCTGTTGCTAAAAGCTGTGGGGTGCAGACATATCCTTAGGGTTTTCCTAGTTCTACTACTTGTACTGCCCATGAATCTTCCATGGCTATAGTGTTGACATCTTTAAAACAAAGCGACTGTTATGTTTCCTTCTTAGCCAAGTTATGCCACACATATTTGAAGGCCATCCCTCCATTCCTTATGAAACTCCTAGATGTCAGTGGAAGTTTTCCAGGATCAGGTCTGACATTTTAAGGACCTGGTCCAAAGTCCATTGAAGACAACGGAAAGACTCCTGTAGGCTTCGGTAAACTTTGGATCTCACCTTTAATCAGCCCTTCTAATTCTATCTAGGGAGGCTATTCCTAATTTTGTGGAACATTGTGTCTATCAGGTAAACTTAGCACCAGAGATGGCTTTGTCCAATGAAAATGAGAGAAGACAGGTGGAAGCTCATGGATACAGGAGGACACCAATGGGGATGGGGGTGGGAGCATGGCTCAGAATATATAGAATGAGACAGGTGGAAGTGAGCAAGTGCATGTGGAATTTGGCTCAAGTCACTCCATGCAAGTGGGCTGATGCAGTGGGAGAGGGCGCATGTAAAGTGGGTCAACACAGGCAGGGGCAGGCTTATGTTGCCCAGGAGGTGTGGGGTGTCCTGTATTTTAGGGATGCACCAGTGGCTATTTTAAGTCAATCCCTTCTTCAGTCCTCCATGTCATTCAGAGATTTCAAGGCAGAGGTATCATGGTAATAATCTAGTTTGACCTGTGTATCACATGAGCTATAGAACTTCCCCAAATAATTCTGAAGGCAGATATGTTAGAAAAAAAATCCAGTCCTGATTTTAAAATTGTCAGTGATGGAGGCAATCCACTGCAACCCCTGGTAAATTCTTCTAACGGTTAACTATCCCCACTGTTAAAAAATTATGCCTCATTTCAGATATGAATTTGTTTAGTTTCAATTTGCAGCCATATGGCAAAGAAGGCACCCAGCTGCAAGGTAGGCGTGGTAAAAATATCTAATGAATAAATGAAAAAATAAACAAGCAGCTCTTCTTGCTACGAGCATTTTACAAGATATAGTGGTGGACACAGACAGCTCAATTCATTTAATGAAACTCCTGTGGAATGTGAGCTTTCTATTTGTGGACAACAGATGGTTTTTATATAGCAATATTAACTAGATTTTTTTTTTTTTTTTTGGTGAGGCACTGTGACCTTTAATCTCATTATGTATGGAAACATGTATGTAAATGTGACCTATAGCTTTGTTAACAAGATACTATTTGAAGCAAACATCCTAGAGCCTTTCAAGTTGGCAAGGATGTTAGTTTCTGAGTCGTCCCTACACAGAACATTTTCACATTTTAACGACATTTTTAGACTGTCAAGAGAGCATTAGGCATCCTATCTGACCAATGCTATCAGATAGATGCTTTCATTAGTTTCATAATGAGTACCACAGGGACAGGCCAAAGACACACGGTTCAGATCTGTATGTAAACTTTTCTGAAGTTAATGAGGAGTCAGTTCAGTTTATTATAAAGATCAGGACCTGTAGAATTTAGACCCAAATGAATCCACAGGTTGAGCTATAGCAAATAAGCTCTCATTATACTCTTTCAAGTTTCATATTTAATATATGTAGCATATGCTATTATGTAAATAAACATACTTTAATATTTTCTTAATTTCTCTCCTCCCCAACCAATTCTGTCTGCTTTTGTCCCCTCCTTCCCTGTTCTCTCCTCTTCCACCTCCCCCGCCCACCCAATTCTATCTACTTTCTATGTGAAAGCCTTTGGAAGGCAGTGACCCATTCAGTGTTGATGGCCCTTAATTTCTCTGTCATAGCTTGTTAGACATAGACTTTTCATTAGGTGTTAAGCCCTTCCTACAAAATGATGCTACAGTCTACAAAAGAGGTTGCAATTTAGCATCAAGCTCACACCCCAAACCAATGTTGAATAGTAACAGAGAGGGAGCCGTGCTTGTCTATATATTATCAAAACAAAAAGCAGTCAAGTAGCACTTTAAAGACTAGCAAAATAATTTATTAAAATAATTTATTAGGTGAGCTTTCGTGGGACAGACTGAAGAAGTGGGTCTGTCCCGTGAAAGCTCACCTAATAAATTATTTTGCTAGTCTTTAAAGTGCTACTTGACTGCTTTTTGTTTTGACCCCAAACCAAGATTACAATGTAAAATGGAGCTCCTGACACAAACTGGAGTTCCCAATTTAACAGTCACTCATGTCCCTAGTCTGTCACAGCCTTCATGCATTCCTACTTATGAAGCTATTTTGTTTGGAATCTTTCTGAATCTGAAGGACAGAAATCTTGCGTAACGGCATCTTCATGAGTTTTTTAATAAATTAATTAAAAATCCTCCTTAATCACCTTCGTTCCCTTCATAAGAGATGACTATCTAAACTACCCTTTCAAAGAATTTATGTATCAAGTTGTTTATGATCTTATTTACATTCTTCTTTGAAGAGGCCAGTATCTAACTGGTACAATTTAGCTTCACAAATAACAAGCAGTCCCATGGCACCTTAGAAAATAACAAATACATTAGGTCATGAGCTTTCATGGGTAAAACCCACTTTCATCTGAGGAAGTGGCTTTTACCCACAAAAGCTCATGCGTGACCTAATAAGTTTGTTAGTCTCTAAGTTGCCACAGGACTGATTGTTATTTGTGAAGCTACAAATTAACTGACTACTCCTCTGTGATTGGTATAATTTAGAGTAATGATGATATTAATCCTAACGGTGCCTCCTACTTATAACTCTTTCTATCTTATTTAATTTGTCAGTTTGTATTGCAATTTTTGGGTCCTCTGTACTTATATGTCAGTCTGTATTGTAAATTACATTGATCTGAAGAAGTGAGTCTATCCCATGAAAGCTCTTCACCGAATAAATCATTTTGTTAGTCTTTAAAGTGCTACATTTCTGGTGCTTTATTTTGTTGATAATCAATTTGAAATTGACTTTCAGAGCCTGATAGATTGAGAGAAAAGCTTGTTTTCAAAACACTTTAGTTCTAAGGAAATCTCTTATGCCTTTGGATCTGCTTTGGTGGGGAAGATATGGAGCAAATATGTTTATACACAGAAGGTCTACTTTAAGCTAATCGAAGACGTTTTATTAGGCCTCCATTACTTAATATAGTGTTCTTCTCCAGTTATGTAAAACAAGGGATAACACTGACCAAAAGCTGAAGAAACTGGGAATAAATCTGGACTACATAGCAAACTAGCTACACTAATATAGCATACAGATGTCCTTATCTATCTTTTGAAGATTATTTGCACCTGGAGGAACAGGCTCATCTTCCCCCAAGAAGGAGCATTTCTTTGCTGTGTCTCAATCAAATTCTTTTTTTATTCTCTGACTATTTTCTGTTTGAAAGAAATAGATGTTACAGTAAAACCAAGATCCTTCAACGCTTTGCATGATGGGAAATGACTTGTAGTTTTAGGAGTTTTATGGTTCTTGTGATAATTGTTTTGTGGATTTAGGGCTCAATCTTACGCTGTGCTGACAGTGAATGAAAGTAAAAGGCTAGAGCAAGTAGTAGGGGAGGAAAGGGAAGGTTTACACTAAGGCCATAATGAGATCTGATTTAATAGGTACACAGGCTGATATTGGGAAGCTATTTCATGCAGAGGGGTTGTGAGAGGCAGGGGGATGAACAGTTGCTATAGCTAGTAGCTAGTAGCTTCATCATTTCAGCCATTTAAAACTAGATTAGGTAAAATTCTAGCAAACACACTGTGGGGAATCATCTTGCATTGGCAAGATGATGGCTTGTATTACTTAAGTCTTCTTGAACTCTTTCTTTCTTGAGTCTCCTGTTCTTAATAAAGCAGTTCATTCATCAAGTTTCCTCTTTCAGTGTGAACATCCCTGATTTGAAATGTTTACATCAGATGTAAAATGAGACTAAGTAAAAAGCACAACTGTTAATCAAACAACTGTGTTACTGTGTGTTTCTGATAACACACTTGATTATGAATAGTGGCGGAACGTTCAACGTCCAGCATACTCTTTCAAAACCGGACAATGAAAAAAAATCAATTCACTGATTCTGTTACAATAATAATAATAATTTTCCTTTAGAGCGTCTTAAATGTGCACATTTGGGTTTGAGGCACTAAAAAGGAATTATTTGTTTTTTAAAAACGTCTTTTTTTTGGATTTTTTAGTAAGCAGTGGCAGGATCTTATTTTTTTTAAAAACCGATTTTACGAAATGTAAAAGTAGAATAAATCTAAGCTGCTACCATCCCTTTAATGTTACAGTAGCTTGCAGAGAGCATTAGCAGTAAATTCTGTGGAAAACAAAAAAAAAATAAATAAATCCCCAGTCCTGTACCAATTTAAAGACTAACAAAATAATTTATTAGCTGATGAGCTTTTGTGGGACAGACCTGCTTCTTCAGATCTGGAAAATCAGATCCTGATGACACATTCTTCTGGGTCACATGCTCGTGAAAGATCAGCTATATAGGGACACACAGCATGGAAAATATTCTAACCAGGGATCAGTTATGTTGATGAACTCCACACATGTTGTATATTTGTGTATTCCTCACGTGCATTTTATTAATAGCACAAGAGAGGCAGAGGGGAAAAAAGAACTGGTTGTTGTTCTTTATGCAAACAAAAAAATAGTCACTCTTCCTCCTTATGGTATCAGACCTCCAAACAGCTCAGTTTGGATGTCAGGTTGGATAGAACACAACACCAATAGCAAATGCAGTGAAGAGCAAACAAGTCACAGAGCACAGAACCTCAGCCCACCTCATGGTAGCAAAGAAGCGAGGCCAACAGGAGCAAGAAGCAGCCAGAAGTTGTAATTTTATATGCAAGGGAGGAAATGGGCTCAGATAACTGTTCTAAAAGCCTCTTTAGAAACTCTTTTTTAGGGGCAGCCTCAAGAACAAGCAAAGCAACAGGCCATGGAGGGGCCCATGGCCTAGTGCAGGCTTTGCAACTCCTGGACCAGCCTTATCTCCTGCTTTCATCCTGTCTGCCACTGGAGAACAAGAGCTCTCCCCACCCCAGCTACCAAATTTCTCCCCACCAGTGGGAACCAGAGAATTCTCTCCTCTTGATACACCTCTGGTTGGGGAATTAAATGCGCTGCTTCAAGGCTGCCTTTGTAACTACCCCTATCGTGGTTCATCAGCATCATCAGATCTTCAGCTCTAAAAGCATGGGTTGCTACCGCTTGAGCCAAAAAGTAGATTGTAGCAATAGAAAGCCAAACCTATAGCTAGGTTTAAAAAAAAAGAGAATTAGATGGAGGATCGCTCCATCAATGACAATTTGCCAAGATGCTCAGGGATGCAACCGCAGGCTCTGGGTAAATTACAGGGGGTGGATCATTCGATAAATTGTTCTGTTCACTCCCCCTGAAGCATTGGGCACCAGCAATGGACAAAGACAGGACACTGGGCTAGACGGTTCATTTCTCTGCCCTGCGTGATCATTCTTATGTTCTTATATTCTTCCTGGAGTGAGGGACAGAAGCAGAAGGTGGGAGGGGACATCACACAACATATCATTGTGTTACCTTGACTTCCAAAAGCTTCCCAGAAGCAGGAATGGATCAGAAAACTTAACTAATACTTTGGTCAGTCTTGATTTTTTTTTCTAGAGTTCAAGAAAAAGACACGATTGGAAAAGGCTGGTATTTGGTACAACTTTCCTATTTTAACTCTGGAAGTATCACTCACTATAGAGAAGTCTGAACTAGATTCAGCAGTCCCAAGTGTTCAAGTCCTAGAATCTGAAAAAAGTGGGTCTTTCCCACAAAAGCTTATTACTTAATAAATAAAATTGTTAGTCTTTAAGGTGCTACAAGATGGCTTACTTTGTTAATGATGATTAAGAATTCATTATCTTTGGATTGCCACTACTTCTGAAATTATTTCCTAAACAATATTACAGCCTTACAGACTTTCAACCTAAGATAAATTAACTCTTCAGAAATTCTTTCCTGAGCGATCATAGAAAGGGCAGATGTCTCTAGCACTAGTTATGTCACTTAAGCTGCGTCTACACGTGCACGCTACTTCGAAGTAGCGGCACCAACTTCGAAATAGCGCCCGTCGCGTCTACACGCGTCGGGTGCTATTTCGAAGTTAACTTCAATGTTAGGCGGCGAGATGTCGAAGTCGCTAACCTCATGAGGAGATAGGAATAGCGCCCTACTTCGACGTTCAACGTCGAAGTAGGGACCGTGTAGATGATCCGCGTCCCGCAACGTCGAAATTGCTGGGTCCTCCACGGCGGCCATCAGCTGGGGGGTTGAGAGATGCTCTCTCTCCAGCCCCTGCGGGGCTCTATGGTCACCGTGGGCAGCAGCCCTTAGCCCAGGGCTTCTGGCTGCTTCTGCGGCAGCTGGGGATCTATGCTGCAGGCACAGGGTCTGCAACCAGTTGTCAGCTCTGTGTACCTTGTGTTGTTTAGTGCAACTGTGTCTGGGAGGGGCCCTTTAAGGGAGCGGCTTCCTGTTGAGTCCGCCCTGTGACCCTGTCTGCAGCTGTGCCTGGCATCCCTATTTCGATGTGTGCTACTTTGACGTGTAGACGTTCCCTCGCTGCGCCTATTTCGATGTTGGGCTGAGCAACGTCGAAGTTGAACATCGACGTTGCTGGCCCTGGAGGACGTGTAGACGTTATTCATCGAAATAGCCTATTTCGATGTCTCCACATCGAAATAAGCTATTTCGATGTTGGCTTCACGTGTAGACGTAGCCTTAATTTCTCATGGGCTTCAGTTTAACCATGGGTGAAATGGGTATATCAATATCTTCTTTTCAGGGATGTTGTAGGGCGGAATTAATGGTTGTATGAAAGATGCATTGGGTGGAAGGATTAGTATTATTAAGCAGGTGATATACTGAAAGGCTTTCTATCAGGAAAAACAATTTATCATACACACGCCTCAAAGCCAGGACCATCTCTAGGCATACATGAAATATGAGGCTGTCTGTGTACGGCACTTGAAATTTGGGGCACCAAATTCTCAGGTGCCCCTGTGCAGTTGCATGTACTTCTATGCTCCAGGATGGCCCTGTACTGGTCCTGACAGGGACGAGGGCAAAGGGGCCATTTGTCCTGGGGCCCAGCAGTTTAAAAGGTTCCCTGCTACCACTGCTGCTACCATGGCAGCAACAGCTGAAGCCCTGGGCCCTTTAAATCTCTGCAAGATCCTTGTACGGCACAGTCTGCGTGGCACTGAGGAGTAGCTGGGACGGGCTAGCCCCCAGCTCTGCGCCGTCCTCACAAGGCCCTGCCCCTTTGTGGCCTGGAATTCTGTCTCTTCCACCCGCTCCCCCGCACCCTTCAACTTTCCCAGGGTCCTGGCGAATCTGTTGCCAGCCCTGGCCCTGTGTCAACCTGCTGCCTGGTTCCTGTCCACCCCTGCCCCTAGCTATTTTATCCTGTGGGCATCAAGGGTTCTCCCTGCCCATTCCAACATGTGCTCCTGTTGGCCAGCAGCTGGCTGCAAATTAAAAGCTCCATCCTGACAGACTGGGAGTGGAGAGGAGCCCTCAGCCTCTGCTGCTCCACTCCAGACCCAGCGAAACACCCGAGCCCTGGTAGAAGCCATGACAAAGGCCAGGAGGGAAGACACATGGATGGGGGAAAAGCACTGAGGTCCAGACCCCCAGCAGAAGTCATGGGTGGAGGGAAGCCCCAGGCAGAAGCCATGTGAGCCGGGGGAGGGAAGTCCCAGGAAGCAGGTGAAGGAGGGGCGGGGGGATACCCTAGACCTCTGGCAGAAGCTGCACGTGGGGAGGGGAGAGGCACCCAAGACCCCCCAGCAGAAGCCAGGTTGCAAAAGGCCCCATAAATTGTAAGGATGGCTCTAGTCAAAGCCTCACATCTTAGAGTTGGAGTATGGAAATAAATGAGAGAGGCACTTTTTTTCCAGTCAATCTGTATAATGCATTTCCATTTGGATGCAGGAATTTAGCAGAGTCCTGTGCATCGTCAAGGCTTAGATAATACAGAAATATAACAAATAAGTAATAATGAAATGAAGCACGGTAGGCCAGTGGGATTTGTCGCCATGAGTTATTTCCTCAGCTGTCAAAATAAAGACATTAGTGGCTAAGAATATTAGTAACTTCCAAACTGACATGAGTTAGTCATAAGGAAGACATCACATTTTAATTCCACCCATTTCTTTTCTCCTTACAAACCCCCTGCTGCTGCTGCTACTTCCTATGTCATGGTACCCAAGAAGTAAGGAGCTTTTCGCCAAGGCAAGTTCTTATCTTATTGTGAACTGTTTTTCCTTCTCCCTCCTCTCTTAGGCCTCCTCTCTTGCAAACATCAGAAATTGCTAGTGGATCGGTCATAGGTCTGCCTAGATCCTGCTGACCACTGAGGCCCAAAGCTATTTAACCTAACAGTTTGTCCAAGCAGTTTGCAAAGTGGCTTGGAATCCCTGTAGCTAATAAAAGAAGTCAAATGGTGCCATTAGACAAATGCAGGCCTAGCTCCCATTCATGTTAACAGGAAACGTGCAAATGTGTGCTAAGACCGCATGTGTCCTAAAGTCATTACCACCCGAGGAGACATACACAGCCCTTGACTGTTCCTTTCACTGCATAATTGTCAGGAGAGTTGTGTCAAAACTGGCAGAAAGGAGCATCTCCTTTACAAAAGCGGGGATAGAAGAGTTCAATACCAGCAGCCCCAAACAGTTTAACTGTCTTGAATCAGCAGCACCATCTATAAGGCCTTTATTGTTCCTGAGCAAACTGGCACCTGTCCACCATTCCAAGCCCCGTAGCCTATTCATATATTAAACAGTCACTGAATGGACTTTGTCCTGCCCTAGGCAACTTCCTCTATGATTGGGACAGCTCTGGTTCTGGCTAATGATATTATCCTATGAAATCTTGTTTTGAGTGTGACAGATTTGGTCACTAAGATCCCCTAGACGCTATCACCTGATATGCTGAAATACCACTGAGCCAACCAACCTGCACTCTGGGGCATCCCACCACTCTGTCCTGCTGAGTCAGACCCCTTCTGTTCTCTTCCAGCATTGGCACAGAGTAAGGGTCACAGCCCACAGCAGAGCAGCATAGACATTGAGATCAGCTTGACTCTGGGAAGGCTCAGTCAAAGGAACTAGACGCAGCACCCATGTGCACATCCCCAGTGGGATCAGAACCCCAGATAAATCCGTCTTACTCTGTACAAAAGTTTTATATGGAATGAGCTCATAAATCATTTGCCCACTTTATCAATGACATCGATAGAGATGTGTAGCCAGAGTCCTCCCAGCCATAGAAAGCATGACAGTTCAGAGGCATGCAGAAGGAGCTAACTGGGGACCTGCTGTTTGCAGCAAGGATTGGTGCCCCAGATTTTGTCATACCCTACATGGCTACATATTTTGTGTGTTGGTACAGATGTCCCTGGTCCTTATAGTCCTCTTGATTACATGTGTTATCATGAACAACAAGAAGTCTTGTGGTACCTTCTAGACTAACAGGTATTTTGGAGCATAAGCTTTCGTGGGCAAAGACCCGCTGCATCAGATGCAACTGTGTTATGTGTTATCGTGGATCCTTTCTGGGTGGAGACGCAGTCTGCAAAGTCAGCTGAAGACAATCATGGTTTACTTCCCTTTTCTTATGTGGAATTTGTCTAGGGCAGGATTCTTTGGCTGAATTCCCTAACACCTCTGTTGAAAAGTATAAATTTTTTTGTTTTGATAAAAAATTCAAGATCCATTCTGGCCTCAGGTGACAGAGACACATGTCTTTGTAGCACATGCCCAGGACGATAGTTTCCCCTTTCAATTGTCTCTTGCTAATGGGCTATTAGCTATGTGTCTGGCTTCTTCATTGTTGTTCCTGATGGGCTGGAAATAGGCTTTTCCAAACATATGCTTACTTGCTTAAATCTTTGTTCTCCAAACAAAACACTAATGCAGTCTGGTGGGGGGCCAGGGACCACTTCTTCTTGGAGGTCACTCAGTAACAAGTATGATATCTTCATGTCACCCTCCTATTTCACAGTCCATTGATGGCTAATCAGCCCAATTCTGGATCCGCACATCTTATCACATAAGAGGCAGGTGTTAGTAGCTGTTGGAGGGGCACAGGGCAGTTTTTGATGCTCTTTTCTTCTTCTCCACCTGGCCTTGTCTACACAGCGGTGGGACCTCTCAAATTGTGCTACCGTCTCCCAGATTATTGTTCATCACTGGGGACGGTCTTGGGCAAGGTTCTCCCAAGTGTCAACACCAATGCTGCTCTTTTTCCATGTGTGCCTTCAGCGTGTCCTTATATCGCTTTTGCTGGCCCCCAACGATCCTCTGTCCTTCCTCCAATTCAGAAAAGAGAATCCGTTTTGGGAGGTGCTGATCAGACATCTGAACCCCGTGACCAGTCCAACGAAGTTGTTTATGAATTACAATGGCTTCAATGCTGGTCATGTTTGACTCTTCCAGGACACTAGTGTTCGTGAGCGTATCTTCCCAAGAGATATTTAGGATTCTTCTGAGGCAGCATTGATGATATTGTTCAAATGCCTCTCTGTTACTATTCACTTTGTACTCCAGGTGGAGCATAGGTCATGCTATAATAGGTTGTGGTGAGGTGGTTTGTATGTCTCAATGACCCAGAGCTATGCCAATGAGAGCTACAGCTCTTGGAAGGGTTACCCAAGCTGGACATGTCAAAGGGTAGAGACCAGGCAAATTTGGACTGCCTCTCCGCAAGGTAAAAGGGCTTGGTTTAGGATTAACAACCCTATCCATGAAAACCATTAGTTACCCAAACATCTACCAACATGTACACATAGATAATAAATCTACAGTCAATATTCCTAATACCAGATACCAAAATGATACATACGTACTAATAGAATATACACAGTCAGAGAATTATAAGCTTTTTATGGATATGTTACATGAAATATTTGAGTTAGGCATATTCATATTCCTCAGCATATTCCATAAAGAATATGAAATACACTGCTGCAGTGAAAGCCCGCAATCTATAAGAGTGAATCAAATACCCAAAGATTATGGACTATTTATAACATATGATATGGAAATCTGTATTTGAGACCGAAAGTCATGTAAACTAGACTGGAAAAAAAATTTTAAAATACCTTAGGAAACAATCTTGACCAAGAGAAAAATGGACTGGAAGAAGGACAGACCTTAGGATTTGCATTCGAGAGACCTGGATACTAATCCTAGCTCTCAGAGACTGGGAGTGGCTGGTCCCTTACAAAAACAGCTTCTCTGCCCTGGATGTTAACAGCTCCACATTAGACTCTAACAATGGACAATTCCCCCCCGTCTGATCTGACTTAGTTTTTCTTCTTTTGATACACACTACTGATAATGGGCCATTTCCAGCTTGATTGAATGGACCTTGTCAGCTTGGCCCTCCCTTTTACTGGGACCCCACTCTTTAAATACCCCTCTGAACTCCTCCCCCGACTCATGCATCTGATGAAGTGGATCTTTGCCCATGAAAGCTTATGCTCCAAAATATGTGTTAGTCTATAAGGTGCCACAGTACTTCTTCTTGTTCTCAAAGATACAGACGAACATGGCTACCTCTCTAATCCTAGCTCCGACATGAATAGCCTATTTGACCTTGGTAAACCACTTAGGCTGCTATTAGCCTTTACACACAAGGCACCCAAAGTCAGCAAACATTTTTGAAGATATTGACCACTCTGTATATACAGCAATCATTTCATCCACTTCTGAATGCAACCACTTCTGGGAAGAAATATTGCTGCTGTTCAATAATGAATGATAAAGCAGTATGACAGTTTGTGATAGCAAGTGAAAAATGCAGAAAAATACACGATTGAAACAGACAAGGTTTTTTGTATAAGCAGAATGCAATAAATATATAATAGTTATTGGAACTGTAATGTAACCAGAATGCAAGGGCTACATCCTGAGTCTTCCAAGGAGCACAGAGTGATTGTTAATGACCACATGCTGCTCTTGTGGAAGATAGTGTAGAACTCCAAATGCAAAGTCTCAGTTCTCTCATATACCAACATTTCTACGGCAGCCATCGTTACGATTGCAAAGCTCCCTTTCCCGTTGTTATTCCTAGGGGAGGAAAAGAACAAAATTCCTAACATCAATTTCCCATGAGCCTCTCCCAGGCAACACAGCTATGTCTCTAGGTGAAAACTGAACCTTCTTGTGTCCGTAGGTTTAAAATTAGCCCCAGGGCTGTTGTTATTATTCAGTTACATTGCAGTAGCACCTAATGGCTCCTTGCTTCTTTCTGGGAATGGTACAAACATAGAAAATAACAGCCCACGCCTCAAGATCTGACAGATTTTTGATTACCCATCTTTTGCAAAATACGATGGATATCGTTAAAAGCAACTGCTGAGCACACAGTGCAGCTGATAAATAGCCCTCTTAAGAAGAAGGATCATCTTATGTTTAAGGTACTGGTCTAAAAGCCATGACACTATGCTTTGATTCCTGATGGTCCAGGCAAGTCAGTTTACATCCCAGGTTTTCCATCAGCAGAACAGGCATAAGAATACATCCTTACCAGAGCAGGTTGTTGCAAAGCTTAATTATGCAGTATGGTTAGACGAACACTTGGCAGGGATAGTCTGTATATTACTTTGTCCTGTTTTGGTGCAGGGGACTGGACTAGCTGACTAATGTTGAGGGTTTGAGAGATGAGGCTGCCGCATGTTCACAGAGCGAGCATGTAGACTGATGGACAACACGCTCAAGATAAACTGTAGTAACTGGGAAGGCTACTTATACCTGTGCAGTTTGAGAGGGCGCGTTCATCATGAAAACATATTGGTGCTGGACTATCCTCACCCAAGCAGCACTCTTCATGGTTCAGGAGCAAAGCATCTCTACGGTTTTCATAGGAACTTACTTAGCCTCTGGTTGGTAGAGCATTCAGTCAAAACAATTTCATGGATGTTTTTTAATGTAACAAAACCAACAAGTTAAACTAAAGCAAAGCACACATTGAATTCATGTAATTGCTGTAAAACCTCCATAAAGACTGCAAAATTCTGCAATAACTCTTCGCGTGCACACACACGCGTTCATACACATACTGCCTTCCAATTATAGACTTCACTTAAAGGGCCTTTATAAATATTAAAGGGAACAGGAAAGAAGCATTAAGTTGTATACAAGAGGGCAGACTAGATCAGTGGGTGGACACCCCCCCAGAGGAGCATGGAGGAACATTTTGGGGAGCTTGGCAGGCACAGGAGAGCCCCCTCCTGGGAGAGGCAGAGAAGGAATGCCACTCAGCCCCAGGTCTGCTCTTTCCCTTCCTCTGTTGTAACCCCAGCTCCCCTGCTTCTGACCATGGCCACGGCTCTATCCTTGGCCCTGCTTCGAGGCCAGGCCCACCCCCCTCAAGAGCAGTCCCAGCCTCGGTTACCTTACCTTGTCCCAACGCCAGCTCGCTCCGGGAGCCATGTCCCACATTCCACCCTCACTTCAGAAAAGTGGGGCTGGAGGTGATATGAACAGGGATAAGGGGTGCTGTGACCTTTGGAAACCACTGGACCAGATGATCTGGTGGTTCCCACTAACCTTAAACTCTAAGACATACCCTTAGAATCAACACTGCAATAAAAGCCACATAGCCACATGCTCAGCTGTCCCAGTTGAGCTGCGAAGTAGTTGGTCTACACTGCAGTATTTAGCTCTCCAGCCTGAACCCTGTGAGCCTGGGTCAAATGTCCTGGACTCTAAAGCCGTGTCTACACATGCCGGCTACTTCGAAGTAGCCACGCCAACTTCGAAATAGTGCCTGCCACGTCTACACGTGGCGAGCGCTATTTCAAAGTTGAAATCAACATAAGGCAGCGAGACGCCGAAGTCGCTGTCCTCATGAGGAGATGGGAATAGCGCCCTACTTCGACATTGAACGTCGAAGTAGGGCACGTGTAGCTGATCCGCATCCCGCAACACTGAAATAGTGGGGTCCGCCACGGCGGCCATCAGCTGAGGGGTTGAGAGCAAGCCACTCTCTCCAGCCCCTGCGGGGCTCTATGGTCACCGTGTGCAGCAGCCCTTAGCCCAGGGCTTCTGGCTGCTGCTGCTGCAGCTGGGGATCCATGCTGCATGCACAGGGTCTGCAACCAGTTGTCGGCTCTGTGGATCTTGTGCTGTTTAGTGCAAATGTGTCTGGGAGGGGCCCTTTAAGGGAGCGGCTTGCTGTTGAGTCCGCCCTGTGACCCTGTCTGCAGCTGTTCCTGGCACCCTTATTTCGATGTGGGCCGCTTTGGCATGTAGATGCTCCCCTGCAGCACCTACTTCGATGTAGTGCTGCCTAACGTCGACGTTGAACGTCAACGGCACCAGCCCTGGAGGACGTGTAGACGTTATTCATCGAAATAGCTTATTTCAATGTCGCTACATCGAAATAAGCTATTTTGATGTAGCATTCACGTGTAGACGTAGCTTAAGACTAACTGCCATGAGTTTTGTTTTGTTTTGTTTGCAATGTAGACATACCAGGAGTGACCACATTTACATAGTGTGCAACTGGCTTCAAGGAAATTTGTTCCATTGCCCTCATTTTGTATCTGGGGAAACTGAGGCTCAGAGAAGTTATTTGACTTAGTTTGAACAGGGATTCTGTGCAACCACAAGAAACAGAGCCCGGATCTTTCCGCAGCCTAGTCCTCTGAGATGGCCACCAGCCTATCTGTCTCTTGATGTGTACCTGTATGGACTTCGCAACTTTGAACTTTATGCACTTTTTAAAATTAACTTTTTGGTGCACTTTAAAACAGAACAGCTAGTAGCTGGGCCACTTTGACTCTGTGCTTCACTGCAGTTGGGGCCTTGGATGCCTTGTCGCTCACTTGAAGCATTTGGTTAAGGGTGGGGTATAATACTGCTGCCTGCCAACATATGCCCAGTTTCTTTTATGGCTTGTTAGTAAGACTCCTATAATTCTTAACTGATTTCTCTATGGCTTCCACAGAAGACTGGTTGTCTCCGAAGCAGCATAAGGAGCCAGGGAGCCTTCTGTTCTAGAATTCATTTCCAATTAAAATGCACTCATAGAGGGGGAAATGTATTCCTCCTACAGACATCCTGATGGATCAGACTGTGCATGGAAGAAATGTGGGTGGCCTGGGAGAGCCAAATCTACACCTATTCTGGAGGACAAGATATCAGCTTGTATCATAGAATCATAGAACACTAGAACTGGAAGGGACATTGAGAGATCATCAAGTCCGGTCCCTTGCACTCATGGCAGGACCAAGCACCAACTAGATCATCCCTGACAAATTTTGTCTAACTGCTTTTAAAAAACCTCCAGTGATGGAGATTCCATAACTCCTCTAAGCAATTTATTCCAGTGCTTATCCACCCTGAAATTTAGGAAGTTTTTCCTAATGTCCAATCTAAACCTCCCTTGCTGAAATTTAAGCCTATTGGTGCTTCTCCTATTATCAGAGGTTAGGAAGAATAATTTTTCTATCACCTCCTTGTAACAATGTTTTAGGCATCTGAAAGCTGTTTTCATGTCCCCTTGCAGACTTCTCTTTTACTGATTAAACAAACCCAGTTCTTTCACTCTTCCCTCAAAGGTCATGTTTTCTAGTCCTTCAGTCATTTTTGCTGCTCTTTTCTGGACCTTGTCTAGTTTGTCCACACCCTTCCTGAAGCATGGTGCTCAGAACTGGATACAATTCTCCAGTTGAGGCCTATCAGCACAAAGTGAAGCAGAATTTTTTGTGTCTTACAGCACTACTCTCAACACATCCCAGAATGATGTTTGCTTTCATTTAGCTTGTGGTCCACTATGACTCCTAGATCCCTTTCTGTAGTACAAGTTGACCCTCCAAAATTTGGGACTCTCTGGTCTGGTAACATCTGTGGTCTGGCACAACTACAGATGTTGCGAGAACAGAGAGCCCTGGTGGCTGGGTGTGGGGACAAGCTGGGAGACTGACAGCCAGGAGCCCTGGCCATGGCAGCCACAGATGGGCCATCAGTGGCCAGGGTGCTATAGCCAGGGAGCAGTGACTGGACCAGGAAGCTGGTGGCCCATGATAGTATTTCCCTAATTTTTTAATGAGAAGCCAATGTGAGACTGTATCAAATGCTTCACTAAAGTCTAGATATGCTATGTGTACTGCTTACCCCTTGTTATCCTCTCAAAGAAAGCTGTCAGGTTGGATTGACATGATTTGTTCTTGACAAATCTATGCTGACTCTTACTTATTACTTTATTATCTTCCAGATGTTTGCAAATGGAGTCCTTAACTACTTTCTCCATTATCCTTCCTAGCATAGAAGTTAGGTTGACTAGTCTATAGGGTCCTAGATTGTCCTTATTTCCCTTTTTATAGATGGGCACAATATGTGCTGTTGTTCCAGTATGTGCTGGTACTGAGTACCGGCACCTTGGCAGCCCCAGCCATGGGATTGGCTGGGGCCGAGGGGCTGGGAGCTGGCTGAGTACCAGTTCCTCTTTTTTTTTTTAATAAAAAAAATCACTGGATGGGCACTATATTTCCCTTTTCTAGTCTTCTGGAATCTCTCTCCACTCTTCCTGGACTTTTTAAAGATAATAGCTAATGTCTCAAATACCTCCTCTATCAGCTCTTTGAGAATTTTAGGATGCATTTCATCAGGCCCTGATGACTTGAAGACATCTATCTTTTCTAAGAACAGCAAGCAGTTCTGTGGCACCTTAATAAATTTATTAGCTCATGAGGTTTTATGGGTAAAACCCACTTAGCCATGAAAGCTCATGACCTAATAAACTGTTACCTTTTAAGGTGCCATAGGAGTGCTTGCTGTTTTTAAAGTTACAGACTAAGATGGCAACCCCCTCCCTGGCCCCCTTAACTTTTTGAAAATAATGTTTAATTTGTTCTTTTCCTATTTTAACTTCTGAACCAACCTCATTTTTTACAGCACTCTGTACACTAGACATCCAGTGACCACCAGTCTTGGTGAAAACTGAAACAAAGAAGTAATTAAGTACCTCTGCCATTTCCATATTTTCTCTTCTTGTTTTTCCCTCTTTGTTGGATAATGGTCCTCCCCTGTCCTTGGTTGTCCTCTTCCTTCTAATACATTTGCAGCCCTCCTCCCTCTCTAAGTGGCACCCGGGGGAGAGTGTGAGGCTGGGGCTGTCATGGACTGATGGGGGGATGCATCAGCCCAACTCCTTTAACCTTCCTGGATACCTACTCCTTAGTGCCACACCCTGAAGGAAGCTCCAGAAGCCAGGTTGAGAGCATGTCTACCTCCTCCCACAGAAAGCTCCGCAGCTGACCAGCTCCTTTTTACCAGAGCGAGACACCTCTTTGCTTTCACCACTACCACATCCTCAGTTGTAACCCTCACCTCCTCCTGTCCCAACCCACAGCCCCCTCCTTCACCACCCCAGAGCACAGGGAGTTCCACAAAATCTAGTAATTATGGCCCTGCAGATATGTGTGTCAGAGACTCACTTCCTGGTGGGGTTATGCTGCTGCCACACCATCCTTGCTCAGGGGATGAGTTTTAATGCACGCCCTAGCTCTGAACTTGCATCACTCAGAATTGCCTCAAGTTTGCCTTGACCTCCTGTTCTGACTGCACCTCACACAGAGCATGTCAGTGGATTTTGTTTGGCTGAAATTAGAGGCTGGGTTGTATATGTATTTTAAACAGGGCTTATAATAGAAAGCTTACTTTGACCTTCACTATGTTGAGATTAGTACCATTCCATACCTAAATACTGCACATTGTCCAAAATATCCAGAGGCAACTTCTGTTCACAGCACTGCAGCATGTGCTGAGCTGAAAGATCCCAACAGCAATAAAGCCAGTGCTGTCCTGTCATGGGGCCATGGGAATTCCATACCAATTACTTCTTTAGGAGGTGGACTTCTGCCCTGCTCAGGAGAGATGCAAAACATCTGTGTGCTGCTGCTGCTGGAAGAGAAGCCTTGAGCTGTGGCAGTTTGTTATATAAAATTGCATTGTACGTGCCTGAAAAACTAGAGAATGAGGAGTCTGTTACCACTCTACCCTGAACCATGAGGCTCCTTTGGTTTCTCCTATCTTGTTCCAGTAAGAAATGGTTTCAACCTGCTTCCCTGTGGGGATTAGATGCTGTGTGGTCTCTGTGTGGTTGCATAGTGCAGGGTAGGGAGAAATAAGAAATTTTATTCCCATTTGCATTGCCTGTGCAAGGGGCAGGCAGAATTCCAGCCCCCATATTCCTTTCTCTCTGGGAATATGTGGTGCCACAGAGGAGACTGGCAGCCCTCAGCATGTGCAGGGTAAGGGTGTCAGGGAGGGACCCTTTAAGGAAGCTGTACTGTGGACATAACCCAGGTGTTTTACTGCAGTGATAACAATGGGGAATATTGTACAAATTATTTGAGTTACCCAAAGCAATACAACTGATAGATGAATAACCTGTAGAAATTCAGGAACAGCTAAAAAAAAATGGCTCCATAAATACAAATGAAAACAGTGTTGTCATAGCTATGTCCAGTTCAAGGACAACTGACATACACACAAAATAGATCACAGTAAAGCCACGAAAGGCAATGAAGGCGAGAGAAAGATGCATGCATGTTTTTCTAAAACATTAAAGCTAGCTGGAAAGTTGGAATGACAGATTCTGAAGCCTCAAGAGTTCCAAAGTTAAATAAGTAGGTGGTTTTCACTGCAGCCACTTCTAGAATCCAGGGAAAGTTAAAGAGTCCTTGGAGGCATTTGCGATCCACGTTTAAAAACCCCCATAAAAATAACCTCTGAACTTTCTTTATCTTTTGTAGTTGCTTGATTCTGCTGGGCAGCACATTGGACATAGCCTGGCAAGCCCTGTTTCTGAATTTTTGGAATTCAGCCATGATTCTGCTTGTAGGTACAGTGGTGCAACCCCACTGACTGAAACAGTAGAAATTAATCTAGAATTGGACCAGTAGTTCTGCTTCTAACATGCCCGTTTTCTTCAAGAAGGATCAAAGATCTATAGCCCCATGAACAAGCTTCCTGCCGGCAAAGCAATCTGTAAAAAAAAGATATCAAATAGCAGCTGCACAGGAGTTTGTTAATAGCATCAGGATTAAATTTTTGGACCTTTTTAGTCAAATTATGAAATATAAGGTATGGCTTTTGAGCAATATTCTCCTCCTGTCTATCACGAGTTCAGTGCAAGTCAATAGAGCATACTTTGAGAAGCAATTGGCCAAATATGAAAGCCTTTACTCGGATGAGTAACAGCAGGGAGTAAGAGGCACAAGCCTATACACTATCATGCAGTTCTGAGGGGAGAATGTGCTCCTAGCAAATAAATAGCTGTTCCTTAATGAATTTTGCCCCTTATTCATTAAGTTTCACAAGGCATTTACCAACTTTCTCAAACGCTTTCCTTACTGAGAATTATGTAAAGAAAGGGCTTTGCTCCAAGGGCTTGGTCTGCAGATCATTTGTGAGCACTTCACTGCTGGTATTGAATAGTCAAACCCACCATCTGTTTATATGGTCTGCCAACCCTTGGTGAACCTATCCTTGCAACTTTCCTGTGAGGTAGGGAAAGATTACTATCTACATTTGATAGCTAGTGATTAAGCAACTTGTGTAAGTTCACAGAGAAGATCCGGGGAGAGGGAGGAATTGTATACCCATCTCTTCAAGGTCTGTCCATTGCCTTACCCATCAAACAATTCTTCCTGGTAAAGCTTCCTCCTCCTTTCAACTGCTTTGGTTAGCTTTTCTTGGACCCCAGGATACATGGTTCTATTTCTGTCCACAGAGTGGATGAGCCTATTGTCTCCTTACTCTTGCTGGAAAGTGGGAGAAAAAAGTCTCACGATGCACAAAACTTTTTTATTTACATACAGTATTTAACTTCCCTTATGCAACTGACTTCTCATTTCCTCTCCCTTACTGCACAGGTATCTCTTTCCTGGACACCAAAACCCCAAGAAAGTTACTTCCTCTTTGTAACCTCAGCAATTTTTTGCCTTCTAGCTTGTTGCAAAACTATATTTTTAATGTCCAGTTCCAATGCACAAAAACCAATGGCAACTTTTAACTCCGAGTTAGAATCGTTTTCAGCTGCCCTTTAATTTTCCTGATGATCACGAAGCTGTGCATGTTGCACAGTGATTCAGATGCACATTTGATGATGCAGCTAAGTTTATCGAGGATGTAGCGAGAATGTATCATGGACATTTACAGAATTTCTTAGCAGCTCATGAACTTCCCCAATTGAAACTGCAAAATCCCAGAACTTCCCCCTAAGCCAGTTTTGCAGAACAAAACAATCCTGTGTCAGCATGAGAACCTTTGCACTAACTTTCACCATTTGCCTGGCTACTGCATAGACCTTTTTGTAAATGTTCACAGCAGTGCTGGTAATGGGCAAGAGCTCATGATTTTCTGTAAGGATGAAAGAATCAGGAATTCATTAGTTAAAAGAAATAGGCTTCGCTGGCAGATGACAGAGTGTGACCTTGCCAAGCTCTTGTCCTTTCACACCAATAGCCTTTGCAAGATACTTCTCATCTTTTGGCTGAAGACAATCTCTAAACAAGACCTGCTCCTGTGATGCCACTAGGAGGACATGACTACTATCATCATGAGAAGACACTGAAGATGAATAGGGCACATTATAAGAAGGGAGACAGATGCCATTGTAAAGGTAGCACTTCAATGGACGCCTGAAGGACAACACAAATGTGGAAGGCCCAAGACATGGCGGCATACTGTTGAGGCAGACATGAGGCGAATGAACTACAACTGGGACACGCTGGAGAAAATGGCCAAAGACAGACAGAAGTGAAAGACCTTCATTGCTGCCCTACTCGCCAACGGGTGTAACAGGCTTTAATTAAGTAACAAAGAAGATACAGGCACCTGGTGGATTGTTAAAAATGTGTTCTACAAATTAGCACACAATATAGGAGTTTTTGTGAAATATGTGCATATTAGGAATATGGGTAGGAACAAATAGGATTGGCATGTTTTCAAATACTGACCTACTAAGAGTTTTTCCCATATTATTTGTTTATTTATTTGTAAGAAAGTATAAGGTTCTGCAAATGATCTGAAATGAGGCATAATTTTGACTTGGGGATAACAGAGAAGTTCAGCTGACAAGTATCAAATTTATGTGTAAGAAGGCTCAGATCTCAAGAACTATAAAAATAATGATCAATGCAAATGCAGGACTCATTGCAAATTAAAATTTTGTAATAGTATGGAGTGAATAAAAATTGATAACACAGAAGACACATGAAGGCCAAATCCTAGGATCATTACTCTCAAGGAAAATCTCCCAGGTGTCTCTCTAAGGCTATGTATACACCAGACATAGACATCAACTGCCGATACGCCATTTTAGCTATGCCATTTGCATAGCTAAAATCGACTTATTAGCATTTGACTTTATGTCTGTCTACATGGAGGAAGGCCATAGGACCATTTCTCCCACTGACTTTCCTTATTCCTTGCTTCTTGCAGGGAGATCCAGGGTTCACTTTGGCCCCTGAGCTGGTTGATCTTCTGCAGTAGTGCAGCTGTAGGATAAATTAAGTTTTCAGCCCAGGGCAATCAAATGAAATGTCCAATCCTGTGCTCAGCAAAATCCATAGGAATGTTGCTATTGACTTCAGATGATACAGAATCATGCCCTTAGTTAGCTTAATGTCGGACCTTATAGTACACATATCAGAATGAATCATGCATGTTTGTAAAGCCAGGGGATGGGGAAGCAAATTTTGGTTATGTCAGAGGAATGTGCCTTAAGTCTATGCTACGCCACAAGGTAGAACACAGTGTGCAATTGAATTAAATTAACTTGTAAACAAATCATGCCTAGAAGCGCAAAATCAGCCAGGGCCAACTTATCTAGAGAGGAGAGTCCATCAGAGCTCCTGAGACCTGTCACGTTAGTCAAGACAGTCAACATGGCTTACTTACATAACTCATTCAAATTCTAGTTAAAGATCCTGAGCTTATAAGTAGCTTCTTGTACTGACATGAACTCATAGGACTCTGCAGAGCCATGAGGTGTGACGAAGGGTCCATCCATCTGAGTCTGTTTGCAAGACTGCGGGCTAAACGCTGATCATTTGAATGGATGAGAACAATAACCATTCATGTAAAACAATAAGCTCTGATCTTGATTGAGGTCTCTTGATTTGCTAGTAATGATTCAAATACTAATTAATAATCTAGGGCAAAAATAAAATAGATAATTCCAAGACACAGACACTCAAGACCTATTTTAAATGGACTCATATAATTCACTGTTTTGTACAAAGAATATAGAACTGACTGATAATTCTCCCAAGACCACATAGGAAAGGATTGAGAGACTTATCTGAAAGATAGAACAAAAATTTAAAAAGCTACCAAAGACCAGAGCACATACAGCTCAAAGAAAATCAGATACATTAAAGACTGGAAGACTGCACAGCTCTGTGCATCATGTAGAGTGAGTGCAGCTGATCATTCTGAATTGTTCATACTCAGAGCTTATATACCGAGTCCTTGACAAAGTAATCACTTTGCAAAGCTTCGTAACACAGCTGAGTCAGTTAAAAGCTAGTTATAAACAATGAAGTGTATTTAGCTGCCAAAGCAATTTCCTGTTCAACTAGTACAGAATATGATGGGCAAAATTCAGCAGTGACTTATGCCTGGGCTAGCCATTGGAAGCCAGTGGAGTTGCATGGGTATAAATCTCTGCAGAATGTGACCCAGCAATTTACAGGGTGTGTGGAACATATACATGGACAGTATAATCACCCCACCATCACCTTCTCAAATCATGTTAATTGCACTAGGGTTACATAAATTGGACTCCTTCTGCAGCTGTGGATGTCAAAGTTCTGTCTAGGCCACTGATGTCTTCATTTCCATGGTAACCACTGCCCTTCAGCGTGGGAAGGAAGAGGAGCATAAGTTGATTCAAAAGAGCATAAAAAGTGTAACAGGATAAGACAGGGGAGGAGGAAGAGGCAGATTTGCAGATATCACTAACAGGTAATAATAGTTTATAACAAATGCCCTTTGTGCAGTGGCCCTGTGTGGTCCCTACTGCGAAGGACCCTGTTTGCACTCCGGTGGTGACTCATGTGTCACTACAAGGTGTTTCCAAGCATCAGGCTCAACACAGGAAGTAGAGGAAGGACAGGGAAGTTACAGATTCAAACAAAAATTAATCAAACTATCTGCCATACTTTCCAAAGCATGATGTATGAGAGATGTATAGCTCTCATGGGAGAGGCATTCTGGAGAGGTTCTCAGATATTTTTCCTTGAAGCAGCAAAATCATTGGGAAATCACTTAATTCACTAATTAAAAATCCTGGATAAAACAAACTTGCTACAACATTTTGATACACCTCCCATTGACTTCAGTAGGGGCCAAGATTTCTCTTATACTGTTTTTTAAATACCATGACCCTTATTTTTCCCATTTATTTCCTTTATCTTTTCCTGTTCTACATGTTTCCTGCCAGACATCTCTCTCTAATTTGACCTTTCTATTGTCTTTAGCTTTCTTTTTGGAACTGTACATGTTTTTCTCTCACTTTCTTTCTCATTCTCCCCTCCACTTCTCTTCCCAAATCTGTCTCAAAAAGCATGTCTTCATCCTTTAGCCTGCCCACCCCAACCCCCCCAGTTTTTGATAGGAGGATCCAGGGCATATCATCATTTAACACCAAATATGAGTAACACAAGTGTACTGAAAAATGACTAGGTGACAGGGGAAATGTGCTGGTGTCACCCTCGGAATGCAGGTGAGATGTGAAACATCATTGTGGCAGACCCAAGGCAGTGGGCTGCAGGAGCCTAATGGAGGGCTGATACACAGGGAGCTGGATGAGTGGGTCCCCTCCATAGAACACACCTGAGATTCATTAAGAGATGGCTCGTAGCAGCAGGCTGGCTAGAAATCTGCAGCCAGTTAAAGCCAGGAGGCTCACCTTAAAAGGTCCACCCACATAGCAGAAGTGGTGAAGAAGAAGAGGAGTGGGCCAGGAGCAGAGGAAGTACAGAGAGTGGAGGTTTGCCCAAAGAGAAAAGACCAACCAGGTACCTGAGCAAGAGGAGATAGGGGAGCAGGTGGAGAAGTGGTATTATCCAGCCTCTGCCAGAGCAATCCAGTGTAGAATGGCGGAGTTAGAGATGATGTCAAATGCTGTAAGATGCTGACAAAGTTTGCACACCTGCTACGGGAGCTGTGATTCATATGTAGGCAGAAAATTTCTCTCTCCAGTCTGGCGCCTTTTTCAGTGTTAATCTGATGATTAAAACATTAACAGTGAAGTCACACACTGTGCAACTGTAGATCAATGTTACTGAAAGATATAACTACAAACTGCAAGGAAACAGAATTAAAGGTGTGGATTGTAGTAAAATACAGCCCTGTTTAATTAAGTAACTATTATAGGTAAACAATGCTTCATATTATTTGCACACAGAGATGAAAGCTTTGTGGATATATTGTACTTAGATTTTCAGAAAGCCTTTTACAAGGTACCTCACCAGAGGCTTCTGAGCAACATAAGCTGCCACTGGATAAGAGGGTAGGCACTTTCATGGATCAGCAACTGGTTAAGATAGAAAATGAAGGGTAGATATAAATGGTTCATTTTCCTCAGTGGTCAGTAATTGCAACAGGGAAAAAGCTGCTGCATTTGTGCAAAGAAGAAGCCCCATCTGCTGCTTCTATTCAGGGTTCCTGGAGTGGAGCCAGAGTAGTGGCCAAGCAGGGGCTCCCACCACCCCTCTCCATGCCCTAAAAGGGCTGTATAGGTAGGAGTAAGGGGGAGCAAGAACTGCTGGAAAGGTTTTGCCCCAGGCTAAACACTTGCCTGTGATGAGAATGGCTTGGTAAGTAGAGTCCCTTGCCTCTGAAAATACAAGAGGTAGTATAAGGGTCACTGTGAGCCTCTGAGGCATGCTACATGCCACCAGGAAGTGGGGGAGCCAGAGCAAACAGAACCATGGTGGAGAACAGAATTATCCCCTGGAGGCTTGTCAAAAATGATACTTAATGTGTCTATAAAATCAGTTTATTATAATCTTAGATCACAAACACTAATATGCATAGTGTAATACATCATAGTTGTACTGTAACTTCAGGGTGTCTCTATATGGGAGAATTATGGTTGTTGGGAGCAACATTATGAGTAGCTCTGTGATGATGGTGTTCTCAATGTGGATGGGATGTCAACAGAGGGAACAACTGTGAAGCACCTCTGTCGATTTTTATTTTGTCAACTTTTGGGTGCTCACAGCTATAAAATCCTTAATGGCATGTCAAAAATTGAATAAGGAAGTGTTATTTACTGCATCTCATAACAAGAACTAGGAGTCACTTTATGAAATTAATGAGCAGCAGATTTAAAACAAACAAAAGAAAGTATTTCTTCACAGTCGACCTGTGGAACTCTTTGCCAGAGGATATTGTGAAGGCCAAAATTATAACCGGGTTCAAAAAAGAACAAGATAAGTTCATAGAGAAAAGGTACCTCAGTCATTATATGCAGGGTAGGCAGAAGCTGGGAATGGGTGGTGGGATGAATCACTCAATAATTTGCCATTTGTCAGAAGCTGGGAATGGGTGATGGGATGAATCACTCAATAATTGCCTGTTGTGTTCGTTCCCTCTGAAACACCCGGCATTGGCTACAGCTGGAAGACAGGACTACATGGACCTTTGGTCTGACCCATTATGGCCATTCTGATGTTCTTTTCATTGAACCAAGATGTATCTGCCCCCCCCACCCTTGTAACCCACTAAACCCCACTCCCATCCCGAGCTCAGATAGAGCCCAGGAGTGCTGATGCACTCTCTCTCTCTCTCACTCTCTCTCTCTCTCTCTGCAGAGTTAGTAACAAAGTAAAAGTGTATATAAATTTGAAACTCAATCATGTCCATTAAGTGACTTGCCACAAGATATCAAAACACGTTATCATTAGAGCTGAGTGGGTCCAATATTTATGTCTTTCTTTCATACAGGTACAGTAAACCCTCGACATACATAGCTTCAAGTTGCACGTAACTTACTTTAACACAAGTTAAGCACAACTTGAGGCTGCTCTGCAGCCACATCCCCCAGTGGTGCAGCTCTCAGCCTAACAGCCATGCCGCTGGTGGAAGGCAGGGAGAAGCACCCAGGAAACTCACCAGCCTGGGTGGGCTGTTCAGTTTCCTGGGTCCGCAAGTGAAGGGGAGCTGGGAACCAATCAGCAGCCTGGTTCCCATCTCCTTCTCAACGGGCGCAAAAACTTGAGTTACACGGGAGTTGCAAGAACTCAACCTCCTCATATCTCGAGGGTTCACTGTATTAGACACTGGCCTCCTGTCAGTTAACTGCTAAGTCATCTGCCAACAAATAGAGTTTTCAAGTGCCTAAGTAGCCTGTAGAACCATGGTTAAAGCCCAAAGTCCTTGCAAGCATTGGAGAACCGATCCAGCAGTTTTTGAAGCTGGTCTTCTGTGTGAGACACTACAGCAGCATCGTCTGCGAACAGCATGTCTCTGATGAGGACTTCTCGCACCTTAGTCTTAGCTTTCAGCCTTGCAAGGTTAAACAGTTTCCCATCAGATCTTGTGTGCAGCAAGATGCCCTCTGTTGAAGATCCAAAGGCATGCTTCAGGAGGAGTGCAAAGAAGATCCCAAACAATGTCGGAGCAAGCACGCATCCTTGTTTGACGCCGCTCCTGATTCTGAAAGCATCCGATAATGCGCCGTCATATTGGATGGTTCCTCAAGATGATCCAGTCGTTCCACGAAGACATGAGAGGAACCATCCAATATGACGGCGCATTATCGGATTTAGGAAGGATTATTCATGAAAAAACAGGCTCATCTTGAGAAATTATATTTTGTGCAGAGGCTTAGGACAAAGCTTAGACATCATTGACATCCCATGAACATTTTCAGAATACATGCATAGAATTTGTTTTGAGTCTCTGCACGAGGATGATTTTCACCATTGATGGTCAGCTCTCCAAGGACAGGTCCACTGACTGGGCCTCCATAAGTAACAGAAGAAAAGAAGAAAAACACCAATGCAGGAAATATCATATGCAAGCTAACCTATATTAAAGGAAACATGGGGGTAGGGAGAAAAGAAATGCAAATAAGAAAAAGTGGAGAGTATCTCTTCAAAAATCCATAGCAACAAGGCAATGTAAGAGAAATACAATAAATCACCTAATAACATTATAGACTTAATATGAAGTTTGCCTGAAGGCTGGCACCTAGCTAACATTTTACTAACACAGCTGGTTATTTCCATTTTTCATGAAAAATTGGGGAAGCTGAGCAGCTGTCCCTGGATTGATTATTTGATTTTATTTAAAATCTTCAATAAGTAAAAACAAAGGCAAAGTCTGATATTGGCTTTAAGGATGATTTTACATTTTCCCAGAATAAACCAGTCAAAGTGAGTTTAGCCAAAATACCAGTAGAAGGACTCCATGCCTGTGTCTACACATGCCTCTTCTGAAGGGCTGAACAAAAAAAGGCCGGGAGCAGGGACCCATCCCATGCACCTTAGGGGGGCATTTCCTGGGGGGACCAGCCTCATCCCTTGCCCAGTTGCCCTCGGCTGGCACTGTCCTACCTGCAGCAGGTGGCTCTTGCCTCTCTCCAGTGCCAAGGCTCAGTGAGTAGGGACTGCTCTTGGATCTGCAGCCAGGGAGCAGCAGCGGCACTAGGGAACTTTCCTGCTGGCTGCGTGGGTGGGATTCCCACATCCACCTCTCGGGTCCGGACTTGCAGCAGCCCCAGAGGAAGGCGCATGCGAGCTGCTGGGTCTCACCTGTTGTGTTTCAATTCCAGCCCACGACACGCTACCACAAGCCACTCGTGAGTGCTAGTCTGCAGGATGCAGCTGGAGCGAGATCTGCAGATGCAGCGACTCCAGTACTTTCAGCCACCCTCACCTGCTTTTTCCCCTGAGCTGGCCAGCAGGGTGAGGGTAAGTGGACAGGTGGATACAGGAAAGCAGGGTCCCCCCGGACTTGACTTGAGTTAATATGAAAATGCTAAAGTCAAGTCTGCTCAAAGCGAGAGTCTACTGTATTTTGCTACCAGAGTTTGAATCCTTGCTGCTCAAGACCAAGAGGCACATGTGAGAGTGCGGTAATTGTACAGCCAACTGAGTGAGAGTTGGGCCTTCAGAACATGCAGGTTCAGCAGCAAACAAACCACAGGCTGATGTTGTAGTGGTGTGTGTAATCCTGGTATGAGTAAGCCTGCATGTGATTCAACTACGGACCTAGAAGGAAAATGTGTGTGCCAGCAGGAATGAATGCATACTCATAGCTGGAATTACCCAAGCTCATTTTTCACTAAGATATTAATATACAAGCTGCACTTCTGAAATGGAAGCCAAGCAGTAGCATAAAGAAGTAGCACACTGGAGACGTTTTTACCCTTCCCCTCCTGTCATCTTATTTTGCCCCATAGCCAGTGAGAATTCATCATCCTTCTGGCACTCTGCTTTTATTTCACCAAAATGGAATTTATGATGATTGTGGAATTTTCAAAAATGTGCCATTCCAAACTTGTAACTGAGTAGGACAATTTAATGAAACGTTACGAAAATATTAGCTCCTACAATCTCTCTTGGCATTTACATTTCAATCTGGTATCTTTTATTCCTTTAAAATGAGAATAGGTTAAGGATCTCTGATAAAGTTATAAAGGACCCTTTATACAGAACTCTCCGGTATGTAAGGGAAATCAAGCACCTGTTGTTGTACATAAATACTTGAATGTATTGTCTGTTTAAGGGAGGGTTGCAATGGCCTTGTGACTGGAGCAAACTCTGAGAGCAAGTAAATGTGTATTTTAGTTTTGGATTTACAACGGAGTTGGTGTTTTTCTTCCAAACATAGAGGAAAACAGCAAAGCAGAACATGACCTGTGCAGCAGAGATGGACTGAGGAGAGACAAGAAGTCTTGTGGCACCTTATAGACTAACAGATATTTTGGAGCATAAGCTTTTGTGGGCAAAGACCCACTTCATCAGATGGAGATGAAGGAGAGACAGTTTGGATCCAGATATCTATTAGGTTTTAGACAAAAGTATGGAACAGATTTGAGATTCATGGTGCTTAAATCTGAGACTCCTGAAATCTTGCTCAAAATGATGTAGCTCATCAAAGATTTCTAATATCTTAGGCTGGAATCTTATCAGAGTGGTTCATTTTTAGGAAGTTCCAGCCATATATAAAACAGGCATCTTCCAACTTCAAGCCCAGCCAAAAGGGCTAGTTCTGATCCATGTACTCAATGGCTAAGAAGTGCAAATTGAGTCATATCCTCCTTTGTGCCTGGTATTGTACCGAAATCTGCCCAGGCCCTCTAGCAGAGTCTCCCTCCCTTACTTATCATATTAACCTCTACTGGTGGAGTCCACATACCTCCCTTGCTAGGCTCAGATAGAGGTTCACTGTCCACTCACTCCACGCAATTCCTTGGGGCTGCCGGCTAAGGCCACCGGCACCCCAATCCAATCAGGGGAAGGCTTCTGAGGGTGAGATCTGGGCCAAAGCTCTCTACTCCCTCATGCATACGTGTTCTTCCCTGACAGTGCTACCCCCTTGTAGCAGCCCGTGCTCTATGTTCATAGCAAGTGCTGTGCACGGGTCTCACAGCTTCCATTCCCACTCCCTCCCTTTCCTGTGGCTAGCGGCCAAGAGAATGCTGGGAAATATAGTCCCTTCCCTGCTCCAGAGCCAGCTGTCAAGGCAGAGAGATGACAAAGGAATGATGGCTCCCAGGGTACCTTAGGCTCTCTGCTCCCATCATGCTCTGCAGGCTTCTACTGCACGGTACCGTGGGAAGGAAATGAGTGAACTGCACCCAGCCCAATGGAGTCACCGGCACTATGATAAATCTGTTACCGATTCAAAGAAAATTCAACTCACTTTGAAATTTAGGAATTCTGGTTTTGTGCACTCTGCATGTTGGCATAAGGCTGCGTCTGTGCCTGAAAAGGCTTGGCAGCACAGTTATACTGGGAGAGCTATTCCAGCAAGCTGCTCACGTGGAAACCCAGCTCAGTTCCTTGAATGCAAGAGGCCTTACTGCCCTGCCACAAGGACATTTGCCTCTGTAACTGTGTCTGCACTAGCCTTTTTGCAAGCAGGGCAATGTGCATCCATGAATTTATCTAGTTCATCTTTGAACACAGTTAAAGTCCTGGGCTTTACAACATCCTCCAGCAAGGAGTTCCACAGGCCTGCCATAAACTGCGTGAAGATAAACTTCCTTTCGTTAGTTTTAAACCTGCTGCCATTGATTTCATTTGGTGACCCCCCCTGGTCCTTTTGTTATTGGAACAAATAAATAACTTTTCCTTGTTCACTTTTTCCACGCCTGTCATAATTGTATCCTCAGTTCTGAGGCTGACTAACCATAGAATCTTGGGGAAGTTACTCTCACCACTCAGTGGCTCAGCTTCCATGTCTGTTAAATGCTAACACCTTTTTCACAGCTGTGTTGTGTCAACATAAGTATATGAAGTTATTTCTGATAATCCTGTGGGTAAAGCTAAGCTAGTACTAAGAACTACCTGTTAGTGATATCTGCAAATCTGCCTCTTCCTCCTCCCCTGCTTACTTCTACTATTTCTGTCTTAATGGCTACGTCTACACGTGAAGCCTACATCGAAGTAGCTTATTTCGATGTAGCAACATCGAAATAGGCTATTTCGATGAATAACGTCTACACGTCCTCCAGGGCTGGCAACGTCGATGTTCAACTTCGACGTTGCGCGGCACCACATCGAAATAGGCGCTGCGAGGGTACGTCTACACGCCAAAGTAGCACACATCGAAATAAGGGTGCCAGGCACAGCTGCAGACAGGGTCACAGGGCGGACTCAACAGCAAGCCGCTCCCTTAAAGGGCCCCTCCCAGACACACTTGCACTAAACAACACACGATCCACAGAGCCGACAACTGGTTGCAGACCCTGTGCCTGCAGCATGGATCCCCAGCTGCAGCAGCAGCAGCCAGAAGCCCTGGGCTAAGGGCTGCTGCCCACGGTGACCATAGAGCCCCACAGGGGCTGGAGAGACAGTGTCTCTCAACCCCTCAGCTGATGGCCGCCATGGCGGACCCCGCTATTTCGAAGTTGCGGGATGCGCAATGACTACATGGCGCCTACTTCGACGTCGAACATCGAAGTACGGCGCTATCCCCATCTCCTGATGAGGATAGCGACTTCGACGTCTCGCCGCCTAACGTCGAAGTTAACTTCGAAATAGCGCCCGACGCGTGTAGCCGTGACGGGCGCTATTTCGAAGTTAGTGCCGCTACTTCGAAGTAGCGTGCACGTGTAGACACGGCTAATAAGAGTTAATGAAAATGCTCACAAATTGCAAAAGTTTCATGAATTTTAGCACGAATGGTGGCACCCACCAAATGAAATTTGTCATTTGCTGTTCATCACTGTCCTCCTTAGAAGATTTCTTTCTTCCAATTAGAACAGAAACAAGTCCACCTGACTTACATGATTAGCCTCCGAATAACCAATACTTAAGAGTTGGAGCAGGGAGATGGAAAATTACTTACCCTGACTATTGGGTGAATATTTGTTAATTTGATGAACATTAATGTTTGGTTTGGAAATGATTTTCTAATAGGGACCTAAGTTTGTAATTAATATTCCTAAAAACAGATCTAACAGCTCTAACACATTTCCTCTAAGTGACTTGTTCCATTAAACAAGACACCCTATTCTTAGCCACAGATTTAAATATCATATTGAGAAAGAAACTGAATGGAAACAGATCAGCAGTCTGTCTGTTCCCTGGGTGGTCAGATCTGGCTACGTTTGTTTTTCGCAACAGCCATAACACTGTAATTGCCCAGATTTCTGTCATGGTTCACAGCAGAATGTAGCCAGCAGCAGTCTTCAGGACTGTGCTGGAGGTGAAGGGATGCGAACTGTCTTCAGATGCAGGGGCGGAGAATGAGGAGGAGGGGGGAAGAGAAGGTTGACTTGGCCCAGTCTTTGCAAAGATCATCTTTCTTCTCTCTATCTCCCCCAATGTGGCTGGAAGCAGCTTGCCCCTTCCTGCCCAAATAGTGTCAAAAGGCAGCTAATGCCTTCAAGCTGCTGCTGGTCACTGACATAACCCAGCCAACCCCAGTCCCCTGCTTGCAGGGCGGGCAAGAAGTGATTAAGACCTCAGGATGCAGTGTGCACCAGGGCCCAGGGAACCTGATTGCAGGGGCTTCAGTTAACCTGGCCAGAGGAGCAGTTCAGCAGCGGAGAGTGCTTTGTGGGTACCTATCCCACAGTGTCTTAGCCCTGGCTGCCTATAGGTGTTTCATGTTGGAATCCCAGAATGCAAAGCACTGTCCCAGAATTCAGAGCACCCAGTAACAGAATTCAGACCTCCCTCAAACTTGCCTGCGCATCCTCTGTGGACGTAGGCATAGTGGCGGGCAGCTGTGCTACCTGCCCCCTCCACCACCTCTGGGTTCTGTCAGCCACGCGTCCTGATTTGAATATTTACAGGCCTGCGTGCTGCAAAATTCACATTCTAATTCAATCAAATATTTGCAGGCTTCCTGTGACCTACTTCCTGCACACCTGGATGGAGAGCAGCAGAGAAGGAAGTCGCCATATGCGGAGGGTCGCTGCATAGCTTTGTGGGATACGTACAGGACACTTCTGGAGACTAATAAATTCAATTTAAAGATATGGCACTTCCACGCTAGCCTTTATTCAAAATTTTAAATTCAAAATTGATACTACACCCATCCGGTAATATCGACTTTTAGTTAGCGGCATTCGGGCTCTCTAATTTGAGCTAATGGTATTTACAGTGAAGATAGTGACATTTTAATATCAAGCTAACTCCTTTAAATTCGATTGTATCTCGTAGTGTAGAGGCAGGCTGATTCTCACTCACACTGACTAAGGCCACTTTATACCATTCTAGTCATTTGAACGGGCAGCACCTTAAGACCCCTTTACACTTCTCTGGCAGTGTAAAGCAGCGTTACTGCTAGTAAGACACAGACCCACAGAGCAGGAAGAGATAGAGCCAAGTGACAGCTGGTGTTCTAATGACTATTCCATTTCATTTTGGATTTTGAACTTTCCAGGCAACATACGTGGACAGATATTGTGAAAGCTGGGCTCTCTGTGGGGGAAGAGAGCTGATATGTCTGTCTAGGTTAAGGGCAGGGAATGTGCTGCTGCTATTTTCAGCTTCTTTGTTCTGCTGGTCTGCTCTTAATGAACACGAAACGACGAACCACGTGGAACCTGCCTGTTTTCTCCTGTTGAACCCTGGGAGTTACACCTGGCACTAAACCTTCAGTTTAATGAACCCAGCCTTTGCTGATCTTGATAATACACGTGATGCCTGCATTTTCTATATGACCTTGCTCATTTTTATGACTAATGTTGGAAGGTAAGGTACAATGACATGAACAGGAGTTACGCATGCCTATCAAATGAGATAAGAGCCAGATCCATAACTCATGTAAATCATTGACTTCAATGAGCATGCACCTGTGTCCCACATTCCCCCTCTATAGTTGGTGTTCATTGTTTCCCCGCTGTCATGTCTATCATTTGGACAGCAAGTTCCTCTGGGCAGGGACCTGAAGTTTAGGAATCTGCTTCTCTTCTCATTTCCACAGGGTTAAATCAAGACTAACTCCATCATTCTCATGTGAAATCACTGGATTTCTACCAGGGTAAAGTCAGTATGCGTGAAAAGAGACGCAGTCCCTGTTTTCATTCTCTTCAGCGTGTTGCACAAGTGTGGGTACTATAAAACAATAACAACTGCTGTTAACAAAAAAGCAGTCCAGTAGCCCTTTAAAGACTAACAACATAATTTATTAGGTGGTGAGCTTTCGTGGGACAGACCTATTTCTTCAGACCATAGCCATACCAGAACAGACTTAGAAGTGAGTCTGTCCCATGAAAGCTCACCACCTAATAAATTATTTTATTAGTCTTCAAAGTGCTACTGGACTGCTTTTTTGTTTTGATAGCCTATAGACTAACACTGATGTCTCTCTGTTACTGTTCAACTGCTGTTAACATGGTGCTTAATCAGCCAGCCTGACCTGGAGTGGTGTTTGTTTTTCAGCCAAATTATTTTAAAATTTAATAGAAGCATTTGCCCCCTCTGTTCCATAAAAGCACCTAAATCCTTTAAATATTTGTTACACCAATGCCTGCAACAAGCTATGAATGTCCTTTCCATAGCAGCCTGCAGGGCAATCATGGCTATTTAAACCAACCATCTCAGGCTGTTTAGAGCCTTGGAAAAGGGCAGTTGACTTGCACTGGCTTGCAGAAAAAATATGCCATCAAAACATTGACTTAGCCTTCAAGGGTATGTCCACACTGCAGTTAAAAGCCACAGCTGGCCTGTGCCAGCTGACTCGAGCTAAGGGGCTGTTTAACTGTGGTATAGATGTTGAGGCTCAGGCTGCACCCTGGGTTGTAGAATGTTGTAAGATGGGAGGGTCCCAGAGCTCAAGCTGTAACCAGGCTGATAAGTCTACATCAAAATTAAACAGCCCCTTAGGCTGAGCCCTCTAGCCCAAGTCAGCTGGCCTGGGCCAGCTGCAGGTTTCTAGTTGCAGTGTAGACATACCCACAGATACAGCTCTGGGCAAGTGCGGAGGTGAGCTGTGTCATGGGAAGGGAGATAACACAAACAAAAGTAACACAAAATGCAAAAGCCCATAAATAGGAGGAAATAAAGAACAATACTGTGACAAAATCCATAAAGAAATAAAGAAAAATGTGGCAGAACCCATTTCCCCTCCCAGTCCCCCACCCTTCTGAGATTTGCTTATTTCCTAGAGCTACAAAGATCATCTGATTGTTGCTTAGTAAAGTGCAGCCAGTTAAGCATCAAGTTAAGTACTTTGGGCCTTATGCAGAATATTTAGAAACTCTGTTAATTTTTCTCACTTGGGATATATGTCTTTACAAAACAATAGTGTGAATTTGGTGGCACAACAGGGGGTCTAGGCCACCACCTGAGCTTGAGCGCAGAGGAGTTGGGCAGGCTTGGACTCAGGTGGTTAGCCTGGGCTGCAGCTGGTGTGTAAAGTCCACACTGTTATTTATAGTGCAGTTACTGAAGCTGAGCTAATGTAAGTCTGTCTTCCCACACAGGGAATCACACTTCCCAGCTGCACTGGAGACATACTCTCATGGTCCCTGCAATGATATTTAGTTAAATGATTTATTCGGTGATGAGCTTTCGTGGGACAGACCCACTTCATCAGATCAATCTCGTCTCCAATACAGACTGATATTTATAACCACAGAGGACAAAAAAAAAAGCAATAAAAACTGACAAATCAAGTACATAGGACTGAAGTAGGTGGCAGAAGGATGGGGGATGTTAAGTGTCTTGCCTGAGACAATTACGAGCATCAAAGGAAGGGAAGCAGTCGTAGTAATGCGTGAGGTAATTGATGTCTCTGTTCATACCACATGTTAATGTGTTGAATTTGAATATGAATTCCCATTCACAACTTTCTCGATGTAATCTGTTTTTAAATTCTCTTTGTTCTAGGACAAAAATTCTCAGGTCTTTAACAGAATGGCCCACTCCATTGCAGTGTTCACTGACCATCTTAGGTGTATTGAGATTCCTGATGTCTGCTCTGTGTCCATTTATTCTTTGGTGAAGGTTTTGCCCAGTCTGTCCAAAGTACGTAGTGGCAGGACATTGTTGGCACACAATAGCACATATAATGTTGGTCAAAGTGCACGAGAATGTTCCCTTGATCTTGTAACTAACATGGTTAGGTCCAGTGATGGTATCCCCAGAATAAATACGTGGACAAAGTTGGCAGAATAATTTGTTGTAAGGAAAAGTTCCAGGATTAGTATTACTGTGATGGAACCTGTGATTGCTTGTGAGAATCCTTCTTAGGTTAGAAGGCTGTCTATAGCAGAGGACAGGCCTGTCACCGAGGGCCTCCCCTTCCTTTGATGCTTCTAATTATCTCGGGCAGGACACTTAACATCCCCCATCTGTCTGCTACTTACTTCAATCCTATGTACTTGATTTGTCAGTTTTTGTTGCATTTTTTTGGTCCTCTGTACTTATAAATGTCAGTCTGTATTGGAGACGAGATTGATAGGATGAAGTGGGTCTGTCCCACGAAAACTCATCACCAAATAAATCATTTTATTAGTCTTTAAAGTGCTACATTTCTGCTGTTTTGTTTTGTTGGAGTACAAACTGACATGGCTACTTCTCCTTTGATATTTAGTTAGTTATGTTAAACCATTCCCAGATCACCAGCTTATCAAGGTGAGAGTAAAGGGGGGCACAGTTCAGAGGAAAAGGAAAATAAATTGTTTTGGAGTTGCAGAGTTATGAACAGTCTTTTCCAGGTATCCTGGGGCCACAGCCCTGATGAGCTGGGGGTTATTTTATCATCAGCGCAACTAAATCAGGCTATTTACAAAAAAGAAAAAAAAAAGTTGCTGTTTCCAAGAGGAACATTAGAACATAGAAATTAGAACCTTGAGCCCAACCTCCTTTCAGTACTGGGTAATTCTCCAGTTGCTGGCTCTGAACTGGCCCTGTAAATTTGGTTCCATGCTGGATTCTGAACCAAGGGAATATGTGGTTTTTATGCAGCCATAATTTCTCCATGGAGTTCCCTGATACAGTGGACATTGCAAGATGTACACCATTCCCAAAGTCAGAAACTTTGTAGACCAATTCTCCCTGTGAGATAGCCACCATGTTCATGTTCAGACCCCAGCAGAAATCCTTATCTTGTGAAACAGCTGTCATATGGGGCTGAAAAGTCATGAGAACTGCTTATCACATGCCAGTGCTGTTGAATTGAAACCTCTGACCTTCTTTCAACCTTGAACCCAATTTCTAACCACGATTTCAACATAATTCAGATCCAGGCCATACTGTCCAGAGCTTTTGGGGGCTGAGATCATATCTTTCTGTGTGTTAGTGTAAGACATTCCATACCTGTACCCTGGGAGCGCTAGGGCCTACTGTCATAGACACAACTAATTATTAGGCACACAGTTTAAGTCACTTGCCCAGAGCAAAAGGAGCAAGGGAAAATCCTCACATAGGGTTGATGTAGTACCATTTATATCAGTGCGTCTTCACTGACCCACAGTAGCTGAGGACTGGTCCCTTAAAGTCTAAATGAGAGGATTACCCTTGCCTTAGTGTTAATGTCAGAGCTGGGACTGGAAGTCAGGAATTAATGGGGTCACTAGGCAGCTTCTCTCAGCTTTAAAGAGGGATGTTCATGCTGAGGGAAACTTCCAAGTAGATCCGATTTAAGCACAAAGCCTTTGACTTTTCGTGTCTTTTGCCTTGCAGCCTCTTTAGTAAGGAGCACAGCTATTTGTGTTCAAACAAACCCGGATGCCACCGCCCCCCCGACTCTAGCCCACCGGTCTTATACAGGATCCCACTATGGGGCAACAAGGCCAGTTCTGAGATGACGTCAATGTGGATGTAACTTACATATCTACTGGGGAGTTCTGAGTTGCTTTAATTTGTATGCTGAGGTTGGGGGCAAAGCAGGGTAGCAACGAGCTATAGCAACCAACAGGGGAAGATGAGAAGGTATACAGTAAAGCAGAAGATCTGAATGCTTTGCTTGACTGGCCAACACAACTGTCAGCTGATAGGTCTACTCACTCCTTGGTGGGGCAGGCCTATTGATTCCAGAAAGGTGGCCGCCCTATACACTGACTGCCAACACCAGCAGGTAGCTGCTGGGGCCGGAATGGGGTGGGGGAGGAGTTCTCTCATTTTGGCTGGAGGTGTAAGCGTGGTGCTGCATTCTATTAGCCACTGCTCCTGATTCTGCCCTGTGCAGGCAGCTTGCCTCAGAGCATCTCCATGTGGTAACTGCACCCTGCTCTGCCCCCTGTGAACCTCTGGCAGCTAAGGCCAGACTCTGGCCCTAGTTAATGTTCACAGTCCCCCAGTGTCCTAATAGATGAGCATTTTTATTCCTCCCCATCAGATGGGGAAATTTGGATACAGAGAGGATTTAGTTGCTAGGCTCTTCAGGGAGGACAAAAGCACCAGCCCACAGGGCCCTTTAGAAATCCTTACACTCAAGCTGTAGTGTTACTGCACTATTTGAAAACCAACCTCGTGGCTAAGTGCTTTGTTTCACCTGGTTTGTGAAAATGTAGGTTACACCGCTCTTCAGCTCCTCTCATGGAAGCCTTCCTGGAATGTTTCCCTCTGTTGGATTGACTCTTTAGCATACAAGACTTACATACTGTGATAGACAATGGAACGGACTTTCTAGTGCTCAGCTCAGACAACTGGGGCTAGATTTTGAGTCCCTCTTAGACATCTAAATCTTGACAAAAGAAAATACAGGTAATTATTTTGGTCCTTTGGAAATCTGATTTATCATGTGTATTCCTCTTCCTGCAGCCTATATTATGCCAAACTGCTCACTTTAATGCCTTTCTGAGTCCTCCTCCCACCTGTCTACTTATGCCTTCTTTCATGATACCCCATACCCCTGGAATAACCTGCTTCTCCTTGTTGTGAAGTACCACTCTAATTGTTCAGATGTTGTCACCACCCCCCCCCCCCCCCGCCCCGACACACTTCCTCCTTACAGTGCTAACCCACCAGGGACAGAATATATGTTAAACATAAAGTCATTGATCATGCCAAAGCCAGTTGAAGTTTGGTGATACAAACTACAGGCTGCACCATATGGTTGAGTTATATTGTCTGAGATAAGATTTTAAGCCCTCAGAGGCAGAGAGCACCTACTGTCCATGGTTGTACAGTATCAGTAAGATTGCCAGTGCATGACAAACCTTGAAATAACATTCAAATAACAAGCATATACCATTATCTAGATTGGCCACAGCCTTAAAATAATGGAGACTCTTCTGATTCAATATTACGAATAAGATTTGGGGTAAAAGTAGGCACATAGGGCCAGATTTTGGTGTTTAGGAACCTAAAGATAGGAAAAAGCACCTGGTGGGATTTTCAAAAGTATTAAATGCCTAACTGCTATTATACCAACACACCTCTAGAGCCCTGTCCGGGGCTATTCTACCTACTACCCAAGATCCACAAACCTGGAAATCCTGGACGCCCCATCATCTCAGGCATTGGCACTCTCACTGAAGGACTGTCTGGTTATGTGGACTCTCTCCTCAGACCCTATGCCACCAGCACTCCCAGCTATCTCCGAGACACCACTGACTTCCTGAGAAAACTGCAATACATTGATGACCTACCAGAAAACACTATCCTAGCCACCAGGGATGTAGAGGCTCTCTATACCAACATCCCACACAAAGATGGAATAAACGCTGTCCCGAACAGTATCCCTGATGATGCTACAGCACATCTGATGGCTGAGCTCTGTAACTTTATCCTCATACACAACTATTTCAGATTTGGCGACGATATATACCTTCAAATCAGTGGCACAGCTATGGGTACCCGCATGGCCCCGCAATATGCCAATATTTTCATGGCTGACCTGGAACAGCGCTTCCTTAGCTCTCGTCCACTAACACCCCGTCTCTACTTACACTACATTGATGACATCCTCATCATCTGGACCCATGGGAAGGAGACTCTCGAGGAATTCCACCGGGACTTCAACAACTTTCACCCCAACATCAACCTCAGCCTGGAACAGTCCACACAGGAGATCCACTTCCTGGACACCACGGTGCTAATACACGATGGCCACATCAATACCACCCTGTACCGTAAACCTACTGACTGCTACGCCTACCTTCATGCCTTCCGCTTCCATCCCAGACGCACCACACGACCCATTGTCTACAGCCAAGCACTAAGATATAACCGCATTTGCTCCAACCCCTCCGACAGAGACAAACACCTACAGGATCTCTACCAAGCATTCTTGAAACTGCAATACCCACCTGAGGAAGTGAAAAAACAGATCAACAGAGCCAGACGTGTGCCACGAAGCCTCTTACTACAAGACAAGCCCAAGAGAGAAACCAACAGAACACCACTAGCCATCAGCTACAGTCCTCAGCTAAAACCTCTACAGCGCATCATCAGGGATTTACAACCCATCCTGGACAATGATCCCCCACTTTCACAGGCCTTGGGAGGCAGACCAGTCCTTGCCCACAGACAACCTGCCAACCTGAAGCAAATCCTAACAGCAACTATACACCGCACTACAGTCACTCTAACTCAGGGACCCATCCATGCAACAAACCTCGTTGCCAGCTCTGCCCACATATCTACACCAGCAACACCATTACAGGACCTAACCAGATCAGCCACACCACCATGGGTTCATTCAGCTGCACATCTACCAATATAATTTATGCCATCATGTGCCAGCAATGCCCCTCTGCTATATACATCGAACAAACTGGACAGTCTCTACGTAAAAGAATAAACGCACACAAATCAGATATCAGAAATGGCAATATACAAAAACCCATAGGAGAGCGCTTCAATCTCCCGGGCCACACAGTAGCAGACTTAAAATTAGCTATCCTACAGCAAAGAAATTTCAGGACCAGACTCCAAAGAGAAATTTCTGAGCTACAATTCATCTGCAAATTCGACACCCTCAACTCAGGCTTAAACAAATACTGCGAATGGCTGGCTAAATACAAAAGCAGTTTCCCCTCCATTGGTGTTCACACCTCCCGATCAGCTGCTGGTAGTAAGCCTCACCCTTGCTGACTGAGCTGTGCTCACGAAAGCTCAAGCGCAAAACTTTTCTGTTAGTCTATGAGGTGCCACAGGACCCTTCGTTGCTGTTACAGATCCAGACTAACAAGGCTACCCCTCCAATACTTAACTGCTATTTGGCACTTTAAAAATCCTGATGGGCATCATGCTGCATCTTCAGAAGCCTGAATACCTTTAAAAAATAAGATCCCAAATGCCTAGATCTCATTTGAAATAGAACTTCAGACTCCTAAGTCACTTAGGCAATTAAAAAAAAATTGAACTATGTATCTAATCCCAAAAGTGGAGCTGATGCTCTTGGAGAGGAGAAAAAACATGGAATTCTTTTTGAAATAATCACAGCTGTTTTTAAATACAAAATTTTGAAATTTCAAAGTATTTTTGACTAGCTTTATAATTGCCAAAGAGATAGAAGAAAAATTTAATAGAAGTTTTTTTTCTGGTAATTTTTTTCAAATGTCATCTGAAGTCAGAGCAGTTGAACCAGAATGCTAGGGTATGGTTGTTGTTGTTGTTTTTCAAAAAATATTTTAGTGTGATCACAGACAGATATATCAAATCAAATATCATGGGGAGTGTATTTTTTCCCACGGAGGCACAATATTATAGTCACTTTGCTACGCTACATTTGCTGGTATTTTATTCCATTTAATTATAAATAATTAATACTAAACTAGTAGTAGTAGTAGCATCCTTCAGTCTACGTAGACTATGGATCGCGCCCTCGTAGCTCCATTTGGGATCATCATTTGCAGCGTCGACTGTGACTGTGAAGGCCCACACGAGAGTGACAGTCCTTGCTGCATCTGTTGCATGTGTAATGGGTGTCTGGCAGGTCCTTACTGTGCTTTCTGTGGGCTCACGTCTCCTCTGCTAGCTGTCTGATCCTCATCTCACCCTTCTGAAGGCCCTTGTGTAGTTCCTGCCTCCATCTGCTGCGATCGTCTGCCAGCTCCTCCCGGCTGTCCGGCTCGATGTCTACCTCCCTGAGGTCCCTCTAAACTACTCTACAATGGACAAAATATCTGGACAAAGCACCTTTTGGCTGAAAGTTTAAAGCAAACTCAGGCATCCAAACTCCATATATAACTTTGAAAAAATTAATTGGTATGTGCCATCATCTTGTTTTTCTTGTGCATATGTTTTCTTACCCACTAACTCACAACAAACAAACACAAGAGTTTGGGTGAATTAGCAAGATTTTACCATAATAAGGAACTAAAGAGTGTGCTGGAATTTGTAGATGTCTGAACAAGAAGCCAAAAATGCTGCTCCAGAAACCATGAGGTGAAAGTGCAGGGAAAGGGGTACAATACAGAGTTCTAATAAAATAACTCAGTGTCAGTTCTTATTATTTACCTCATTAGTTTGTAATCCCCATTCCAAGATTCCACGCACAAGCCCTCCAGTGGCATGATGCTAGAGCTATAGAGGCAAGTCCAAAATGCATCTAAATTGACAGGCTGTTTTTAAATGAAAGTTATGAAGTGTGTTAGTACCTCTGGGTACAAGACCAGTAGGTTTGCTACTTGTGCAACAGATGGCCCATGCATCATTGCTGGAATGCACATGCTGACCCTAGGGCAAAGCCTGAATGGACTTCAAAAGAGAGACTGAGCATGCTTTAAAGTGCTATTGTTTAAATGTTCCGCTACACAGGGACTTCAGAACAAAATATCCAGTTGAGGTCATTCTAAAAAATGTCAACAGATGTAATGAGAAAACAGCATGTCATGGGAGAAGAATATTTCATGAGAGCATTTCTAGCGCTTTTGATTATAAAAAAAACACTTTTTTTTTAATGTCAATAGGTTATCACAACGTCCATGTCATGGACTAACTGAGCTCCGTTCGCTTTTGTTGGAAAGAGCAAGGAGGATGTGTGTGGTATAAAAGGCTTGGAAAAGTGCAATTTGTCCACCAAACCAGTAGATTGCAGCAACCATTACCAAAGTTTCTTCCATGACAGATGCACTTTGGGCCAAGTCCTAAACTCATGGCTCAGTTTTCACTGACTCCTTCTTTATTAGCACAAAATTCACTATGACTTCAGTAGGGCTATGTCTATACTTGCCCCCTTCAAAGAAGGGAGCATGGTAATCAGGGCAATGGGAGATTCTAATGAAGTGCTGCAATGCATATGCAGCACTTCATTAGGCAAATTCTCCACCACGGCAACTTCAAAGTGGCAAACTTTGAAGTGCCGACGACATGCTGTGTAGCTGTGGACACTTTGAAGTGCCCATGCTACTTTGAAGTGCCTTTACTCCCAAAATCTCCCTGATTACCATACCCCATTCAAAGAAGGGGGCAAGTGTAAATATAGCCTAGGTGTTTTGCCTATGTCAGAACCAGAATTCAGTGAAAAGCTAAGAGTGTGATCCTGTGTTTGGTAATAGTGAATGCCTATTCTACCCTAGTGTATGTAGCTTCTATGAGTTTCAGTTATAAAGAGATCTTGCACCATTGAGTTCTGCCATTGATTTCAATAGGAAAGGATCAGGCACTTACTCCGATAAGTAGACCTGAAATTAGAGGGACTAATCACACACTTACAGACTTCTCATGTGAGGAAGCATTTGCAAGGCTGATTGTTAAATAAGGAACTTATTATTTGGCCCCTTCATTACTTATTTTTGTTGGCTCAGCAGTGGGACAGTGTAGCGGTCAACACCCTCAATAATCACAGTACCTTTTATCTGACAAAAATCTCCAGCATTGGCAACTGGTGATTCCACATAAATGATTGGGGAAGAATTTCTTCTGCTGAGGGAAGCTACTAGTAGCAATTCAAACTTTAATAGCACCTTTATCTTCAGGAGCATCTCTTGATCAAGAGCCTGGACAATGATATTTAAAGTTAACTTACTCTGCAGTTAGTAATTTGTCAAAAATAAAACACGTGAAAGTAATAAGCCTCATATTAAGTCATAAAGGGAAGGCTCACCCATTTCTCACGTCAACATGCAATGAGATCAATACTTCTGATGATCCATGGCTACATGAACCGTAAGTCAAGATAGCACACCAAACAAATGGAGAGGCATTGATATCTGTGGTAAGAATGTAACTTGGACCCTGTTTGTAAAGGGCTAAAGTCATCATAAGGAAGTTGTGATTGGCATAAATGTTGATTGATAACCAATGCAACTGTGGCATGACATTCAGAACCTAGCCAGGCTTTTGTACAACTTGTAGCCTGTTAACTGTTTCCCTGAAAGAATTTAAGCATGAGCCTAAGTCAAAGTGTTCTCAGAAAAGCACTTAGGTTCCTGCCTAATTTCAGCATACGCTTAACTTTAATAATGTACAAAACCATTCTGCGGAATAAAGATGTGAGAGCTGGGCAAATAAATCTTAGCAAATCATTCATTTAAAGAGGTTTTTCTCTTTTTCAGTTTGAGAAAAGCTCACAAAGAGCTGACACGGAGCCTGCAGAATATAGATAGTCAATTTGTTGCAGGTATCCAATATTCAAAATTCAAGCTGTGTTGGTTAGTTTTCGGTAACGTACTATCTTTCAGTATCCTAACTGGAGCACTGTTAGTGTTAAAACCAGTTATCCAGTCTGTATGGTTACACGAAAATTAAAAATTCACTTCCTACAAATATTTTAAAATTAAAAAAAAAATCTCTCCACAAATCTTCCTCAATCTAACTTTGCTGGGCTGTTTATGGAATATAAAAGGAGAATAGACACAGGCAAAGTGAATTGGTTTAAAAATCCTAATATACTTTTGCCAAACAGGGAAACAGGTTCAAATGAACTCAGAAAAGATATTACATTCATGACCCTGTTCACACTATTTCCTTGAGTATCAATAGAGCTATAAACATTTTCTGTCAACAGTTTACAAAGAAACCTGTTCTGAAAATGATGCGTTGTGAGAACTTCTACATCCAAATGGGACTCTAAAAACAATATGGTTCCACATATGGCTGTTAGTTAGAGCCGGTCACATAATACAAAGAGGGATTTGCAAATAAGCAGAGGGGGTTATCTCCTCTAACAATCACAGAGTCATTATGTTAATTATTAAAGGATGTGGGTAAACTGCCTGTTTATTTGTGAAAAGTTTACAAATTTCAAAAGTTTCATTAACTTTACCATAAATGATAATTGGCCCAAACAGTAGTAGGCATCCTTTAGTCTGCATAGACTATGGATCAAACATTCACATTGAAATATGTGGTATTGGTTGTTCTCTTAAGGTTAAGTATGTATTTGAGTCCTTTGCTGAACAGTGAAGGACTGTAAGCACATCCTGAATCAAAGCCTACAAAATTTCATCTCTCCAGTCAAGAAGAAATGTGGCCTTTTTAGAGGTTCATTAAACTCTCTTATTCATTTACCTGAAACAAACAGCCCCACTCTGAAGCCCACCAATTATGCATGTACTTCGTCCATGCAATCATATGTAAACATTCCCGCATGTGAGAATAACAGCAAATGTTCTTCCATCCCAATCTGATTATAGGGTTTTGAGGTTTCATTTGGGGAGAGAAGGTTGTGTGTGCATGAGCACGCATATACACAGAACTTTGAGAGAAAGCTAAATTTAAGAAATGAGCTCATGATTCAGCTTTGAACACAGTGTGGGATAGGTTGCTTTGGTGGCTAACAGGTTTGTGGCATCGTTTAGCTGTATTTCTGCACTGCACACTAGCTTGGCCAGGTTGTGAGCAATAAGATTGGGGATGGTGAAGAGCTAATTGACCACAGTGTTTGGTTTTGGCCACAAACAGCAAAATGCTAGGATCTTATGTTAAAAAACCCTGATAGGTGAACCCATTATTTGGAGTGCTATGTCCTTTCCACAATTGTCCTTAATGCCCATGGGTACAGCTATGCTTTCCATGAACACTTGCTATCTTCTTTGTAGCTTTGTAGCCAATGGAAGGAAACACAGTTTTTACCACTGATTAGAACTCCATGTGAAGAAGGTATCCATGTGCACTCTTGCAATACCTTAAAAAAACAAAAACAAAACAAAACAAAAAACTGGATCCTGGAAGAGGAAATGAAAAAAAAAAATAAAAAAATGAAATGAAGGAGGAAATGAACAAGAAAAAGGCTTGTTTGTGCCTCACGTTTGGGAACCAGATGAATAGCTTACTGCAAGGAATGAGATGCAGTCTCGAAAGTTTAATTGGTAACAAGACAGACAGATGATAGCATCTCATCCTAGAACTAGCTGCAGCTCATTAGGACATTTGGCTCTCATCAGACTAACTGGGCTCAGCGATGGTGTGAGACAGAAAAAAATATGTGACAAAACTAGCATCTCAAATCCTCCTCTTACCGATGATTGCTGAAAACCAAGGGATGTTGTGGTCAACATTATCATTACAATAGATTATTTTCTAATTTAAGAATAAGATAGACAGGTACCATATATGAATGGGAAGAGATTGTGTCCACATATGGTTGAGGGCCTATGGTGTATATAAAAGGTATGGCGTGAGTGCTGGATTAGTTGCTGGGAAGTGGTAATGAAATTATGTTATTGGCATAGCACCACTTGCATTCTCATGCTTTGGAAAGGTCATTGTCTTCTGGAGCTATGATAAGAGCTTGAGTGAAGTTCATCCAGAACACTTGGAAAAAACAAACAATGATGGAGAAGTTTTCCTTAACCTCATTTTGCTGACTTTAAGAGAGAGCTCATTCATTATTTTGGCTTCTTCTATGTAACCATAATAAAGTGATTTCAGCTAAATCCATTTCAGCATACACTGGACAATCCATAACTGGGGCTGAGAATGCAGTGCCATCATAACAACACTGAAACTGGGGAAGTGATGGTTTCTCCACATGCAATAGCAATGCAGCTGCACCAGGTATATTACGTTCAGTTATGAGCACTACCTTACCTGAAAGATTGACAAACTGAAGAACAGGAAAAAAAAAAAAAGACATCCATTTGTGGCACTGAAACACAGGTAAAGATTAAAATAGCTAGTAGATAATCTGTGGGCTATGAAAGGCTGGGAGAGGTTATGAAAATTGTTTACTACTATTTAATGGTTGTAGAGTTTTAGAGGACTTTTAAGGAGAGATATAATAAAGACTTCATCTGCACTATAGTTATAACTGATCCAGTTAGAATGTTTGCCTCTGATACAACTACAACATGGCTTAACCAAATAATGTAGACGGGACCCAGTCCTGCCTGTAAGCAGGTCAGAATCCTGGCCATTTGGATGATTTAATACAGTTATGGGCCCACTGTTAGATTACATCTATGCAACAAAGGTAACCAATTGCCATAACTATGCCAGCTGACTCAGTGCTAATTGTAGCAAGGACTAATATAAGAACATTTGGATATCATTAAGAAAAGAAAAAATTAGACTGAATACCGGGAGAAAAAATCCAACACTGAAATCTCTTAGGGTGTGAAAAAGTTTACAGGTTGAACCTCTCTAATCCGGAACTCTCTCATAATTCGTAACTCATCATGATTTTAGTTTGCTGAGCAATCACTTATGTGTTACCAAGTTTCCTCTGGTCCCGTAAAGTTTGTTTACAGCCACCACTCCTGACTCTCAGTGTTCTGTGCTGTTATTTAGTTGTAATTTACCCCTAAATGTCTTGTAAGAGTCTAGTGAGTAGTGGAACTGCTGGTAATGTGCTAGACAATGTTGATGTCCTGTGGTCTTGCAAATTTTCTCATCTGGCACTGCACAGGTCCCAAAGGTGCCAGACAAGAGAGGTTCAATCAGTACTAAATGCACAACAAGAACTCCATTATTTATAGATCAGGAAAGCATTTAAAAAGTTAAATATTAGAGGTTATGCTGAAAGCAACAATCCTACAGAGCCAGGGAGATCTATGCAAGAGAGAGGCTAGAGGAGACTCCAAGAGAGATTCATAAGTCTTTTTCTTCCTCTTACGCCTTTGACTTCTTCTCTCCCCAAGTATGACTACCTTGCCCTGACCTATCACGAGTCATTTGATAGGCCAGAGGGAATAGCTGCATTGCTTCCACAGCAACAATACTATTTTGTAGTGCTAATGCCATGACCTTTACTCACGGAAAATAAAGTACCAATGGCAAAAGCAAGATGAAACATTGTCAAAAATTTAATGCAAACAACTCCAAAGCTGTCACCGTTCTACTCAAAAAGCCATTTCACACCAGGTAAAAATCTGAGCTGGGGATGTTGTTAACATAGCAAAGATGCTAGCTTGCATTTTGTTAGGCCAGTTGCATACCTTTAAAAGCATGGTCCAATAAAAACTGGTCAGTTGAACTTCCATTAAAAAGAAAAGAAAAGAAAAAGAAAAAAAAGCCACAACTTGCAAAAAGGGCTTTGAAGAAACAGTCCCATTACAGATGCATTCTGATATTTAAAAAGAGAGAGAGAGAGAGAGACTAGATGTTTTTCTAGTTTACATGAAAATAAAAAGGAGTTGCTAGATGAGAAAGGCTTTCTCTGTGTTGTGGAAACAAGCTCTCTCACTGCACCTTGATGTCTCATCCTGGTGCAAGTTTGGAAAAATTCATGCTTTTGCTCTTTGCAAAAATTTGCAACATTAGGAACAAACAGCTCTGATGCTGGTGCACTGGCAGACATCTGAGTCGGACTCAGATCTATAAGAGGAATGTGGGTGTTTTGCATCACTTACATGTTGTAAAATTCATTAAATAAAGACTTAGAATGAATTCCTGAGCCTACTGAGATCAATGGGAGTGTTGCCATGGACTTCAGTGGGGCCTGGATCTTGCTCCAAATTTAAGTCAGAGGTGCTATGCAGAGGGAGAGTCCCGCAGGCCAGGCTTAGACCAAGCCCAAACATCTACCTGCAAGCCCATGGCAGCTGACCCACACCAACCACAGCTTTGCCATGTCTTTTATCACAGTGTAGACATACCTAATCAGCTAGTCAATGAAGACCCTCACAGGGATCACCACCCTGTTCTATTTAGGTCTACTTAGTCATTTATATTATGCTCATCACCATAGTACAAGGATGGAGAACCTATGGCCTATGGGTCAGATCTGGCCCCCAGTGTACTTTGAACTGGGCCGCAACTATGCATGGCACTTTCCCCTCAGTGAGGTGAGCTGGCGCTTGTGCTCAGGCCTGTATCAAGCCTCTGAGCCTTGGCACACTTCCCCTGCCTCCCCTCCTCAGGCTGTAGTGTGAGTGTAGCCCAGCGCTCTATATTGAGTGTGCTTCTCACTTGTCTGACCTGCTCTCTTCCAAAGATCCCCATCTGTGACCAAGTCTTGCCATTTGATGTGAAGGATGTACCTCAGACATCTGTTTATGAGTGTCTGTAGCTTGTTTAAAGACTTTTTAGCGCGCCATTTGATTTTCAAATCAAGAGAAGAAAGTGGGGATGACTAGGCCACACTCTCAGAAAATCATCATCTAGCATAGTCAGTCAAGCTCTCACGCAGAACCCACAAGGAAAACGCAAAAGAGGAAGCCCTCGTACAATGTGGAGAAGATCTACTGAGACTGAAGGACAACAACTGGGGGACTCCTGGGGTCAGCTACAAGTTTTGTCGCAAGACAGAGTGAAGGGGAGGAGACTTGTAGATGACCTATGCTCCACCCGGAATACCAGGGTTTAAATCAAGTAGGTCAAGTCGCTTGTATGTGGTCCCCCTGACTGATTTTTCTGTGACTCAGTGGTCTCCAACCAAAAAAATGGTTCCCCAGTCCTGCTATAGCAGCAGAGAGCCTGCTGTACCAGACATGCATGGCCACTGCTGAGACCCTTGTTCTGTGGAGTATAGAGAATCCTGCAAAGCACATCTGCAAGTTTCCCTGAACACAACCACTTCAGGACTCCAGGGGTGTAGAGAAAACTTTACATATTACCCTTAATCCTGCAACCCTTTCAGATGCAAAATTCCCAAGGGCTTTAACTGCCATTCTTTGTTTGACATAACGACACTAGAATTAGGCCAATCAAGTTTACATTATTTTCGATAACACATGTCTACAGAAATTCTTGGCCTTTGGGGTCTTGTGCCTTATTAATAACTTAGACCTAGCTTGGAAAATGTGATGATTCATGGTGAAGAGGAATTTAAGAATATATCAAATTCAAGGAAGGAACTGACATTTCAAGTATTGCTATGAATGCAAAAACAGTGCTAGAGTTATGTCCCATTTTATTTGATTTGATTTAGTTTTAAAAAATGAAAGCAAAAACAATACAAGTATTGCTTGATCTTGCAGCTCCACTGAAGTCGACGGGACTTTTATGTCAGCACCAGAGGATTCAACTTAGTGTTTTAGTGTGGTAGTTACCTACAACTGGTGGCAAATTGCTTAAAATAGATGTTTGCAAAAAGCCAGCATGAAGTGAGTTGATATAGTGAATACTTTAACAACTAGAGGTTTCTGGGAAACCCATGTAATTGTTTTTACCTATGCCACCTAAAATAAATGGTAGGAGTGACAATTTGATTGTTAGTGTATGGCAAGCGCTGAGCAATGTATTCAGGGGACAATTATCTTTTGGCAGGGGACTTGGCAGAGGGAACAAACAAATGTTTTCAGTCTTTAATTACTTTGATTCTGTAAAAAATGCACATTACCACAGTGTGGAACACATAGTACATCGTGACTGAGAAAGAAGACAGTGAGTTATTCGTCATTTCAGTGATTAACAACAACTGCACACATGGGCATTTTAAGAGAAGGAAAATAGACTTATGTTTATCTTTTATATAACAGTGGGTCTATTCTCCCTAGAATACACATGCATACCTACAATTAATCTTAAAGGAAAATAATCAACTTCAAAAATTACATTTATTTTCTGAAAGATCCGCTCTAGGATAGTAAATAAAAAGTAAGAAAAAGAGGAAAAATTGGAGAAAGTAAATAAGGAATTATTTATTTCGCATAACACAAGTGTGGGCAATAACTTTCTTAGGGGATCCAAGCCTAGAATTTGATATGTGGTTGAAGGAGGAGGTGTGGGGCCTGGGGTCGATTTTGGGTGCAGGAGGGAATTCCAGGTATGGAATGGGGTGGGCGCAGGGTCTGGGAGCAGTGGGGAGTGAGGGTCTGGAAGAGAGTTTGGGTGGAGGAGAGGAATGTGACCCAGGCAGGGAGCTGGAGTGTAGGAGGGGGTGCTGGGTGCAGGTGGGGGCACCACATGCAGGCTCTAGCTGGGAGGTGCTTACTGTAGGCAGCTACTGGCTGGTGGCACAGTGGGGCGGGCGCTCAGGCAGGCTGCCTGCCACAGTCCCACATGCAGGTGTAAATTGCCAGCTGCTGGGCCACAGCTGTCTCTGCAGGCCCCTTTCAGGGAGGAGGGTAGCAGGTTTTTGCACGCTGCCCACACATCAAGCAAATGAAACTGGCCAATGGGAGCTGTGGGAATGCTGCTGGAAGTGGGACAGCAGGCACAGCCATGCTTGCCCACTTGCTGCATGCAGAGGCACACTGGCTGCAGAAGCCAGCCCTTTTGAGTTGTGTGTGGAGCTGCTGCAGGCAAACTGCCTGCCTGGGTGCCCTGATGGTCTACGGGATAGTAGAAGCCCAGAGGGACACAGTGAGCCAGAGCCAAATGTTTGGCAGGCTGGATCTGGCCCACAGGTGATATTTTGTCTTGTCATAACACAGGAACTACGGGTCACCAAATGAAATTGATAGGTGGCAGATTTAAAGCAAACAAAAGGAAATATTTTTCCATTCCACACACAGTGAACCTGTGGAACTCCTTGCCAGAGGATGTTTTGAAGGCCAAGACTACAACACAATTCAGGCATGGCCAGGATTGGTGACCCCAGCCTCTGTTTGCTGGGAATGGGCTACAAGAGATGGGTCGCTTGATCCTGTTGTGTTCATTTCCTCTGGGTCACCTGGCATTGGACGCTGTTGAAAGACAGAAACCTGGCTAAATGTATCTCTGGTTGGCCCAGTACAGCCATTCTTACGCTCTCAGGATTTATTTTGAGGAAGCTGTATGGCTTGCCTGAGCCAGAGGCTCCAATGTGGTGACCACAGTGGTCCTTTCTGGCTTTGGAACTTACGAAACTCCACGGAGCAGTCTTGTGAAGAGAAGCCCCTAATGGCTGGGCGGTTCCAAACACAACTAACTTTGCAATAGTAGAAACTGTACTGTGTTTATTTTGTGCATTGCATGCACTTGAGAGCTAGCTGTTAATTACCTCTCAGAGGGCTAAGCCCCAAAGTCCAGTTGGTCTCCTGAGTTCAGGTCTTGTGTCCCAGCTGCTTCTACACACTTCCACTTCCTTTCTGGCTGTTAGGCTTGTAACCTGATTTGAAATCTAGTAAAACTAAGGAGTGCTGGCGTCTGATATTTTTGCTTGGAGACGACATGGATAGATCTGAGGTCTGTAAACATCCCTAAAACCTCAGTGTCAGACAAACATACTGAATGCAGCCAGAATTTCAATGGAAATCATCCAGTTGTGTTTGGGCGTAAGTTAGGGCTTTGAGTGCGGACGTGTTGTGGAGTGTGGCAGGCGAAGGGTAGATTTTGATTTTGTTCCAGTTTCTGTTGTCTGAGTTGCAGTTTATGTTCCCTCTAAGCAGAGTGCGTGGGTGGCCACCCAGGAGACAGTCAAATGCTACCCACAAGACAGTCAAGTGCCACACAGCTGATGAGAAGAGCACCCACTGCTGGCAGCATGTGTTTTTTCTGGTGGTGCATATTCACACATGCCTCGGTGCACACAACCACATTTATTCCACACGAGGGATGGAAAAAGTTAGGGGGAACATTGACCTCAATACAGATAAATGCTCATAGAGAAGGCAACTGTAGACAGACAGGCACAAAAGGCTTCCCTCTGTGAGCGTGAGTGGGGGCAGCTGCCGCCCACACAGGGGCAGCTCAGAACTGCAGAGACAAAGGGCACGTTGTCCTATGGTTCACAAGCAACACCCCGAACCAGCCTAGCGCCGTGCAGGGCAGGAAGGCCAACCCAGGCTCTGGTGCCCAGGGCAGATACGGCTGAAATCTCCCCAAGCCCTCCCACGCTGCAAGCGCAGCAGGCGGAAAGGGCCGAGGGGGTGTGGGCCTGGCTGTCCCCGAGCCCCTTTTTTGGAGGGTTTCAAAAAGAGGCAGTCTTGGAGGCTCAGCCACACGAGGTCCTGCCTCCGGCCGGGGGTGGCTGGGTGACCCCTGCGGTCCTCCGCCTCCCGCTGCCCCTCTGCTCGGCCCCAGGAGGCTGGATGGAGAGGGGCCCGGGGGCGGGGCTTCCCTCGTCGCCGCGACTCCACCTGCCAGCCGGCGCGGCGGTGCGTCCCACACCGCTGTCAATGCAGAGTGACTCCCGCGCGGGCGGGGGAGGGGGAAGCGGGGGGGGGGCCGTGGCTGGCGCAGCAGCGGGGGGGATCTTCCACTTTCCCCTTCTCCGCGCTGAGCGGCTCGGCTCCGCTCCCCTCCCCCGCCGGCAGCAGCGGCGGCCGCAGCAGCAGCTGTCCCCGCCACCCCCCACCCCAGGCCCCGCCTCGCCCCGCCTGGCGGCCCCTCCCCGGCTGCCTGCCAGCCCCGGCTCCCCCGCTGCACGCGTGGCCCCTCCTCCCCGCCACCCCTTCCTCTCGCACCCCCGCCCCTCGGCCGAAGGAGAGGCCGAGCCGGTGTTTTTCCACTCCGCAGGATGGGTGATGCTCGACGCTCCCTCATTAGACAGCCGCGCCGCGGGGTCAGGCAGAAAGCGCTTATAAATTCCCCCGGCCTCCCGCGCCCGCCGCCTTTCCCCGGGACGCGCCGCGCCGCGCCCAGCCGAGCCCGCAGCAGGTAGGAGGCGGCGCGCGGGGGTCGCGCTGCCCAGGGGAGCTGCCCCGGGGGGGGGGGGGCGGCGAAGCCCCGGGCGCTGCGGCGGAGCGAGGGGGCGTTGCGCGGCGGGAGCAGCGCTCCGAGGCTCCCTCCGCTTTTCCTCCCCAGCCCGCTTAGGTGCGGAGGAGGGGGGGGTCCCCCCGCTCGCTGCGGCGCAGACGGGCTGGTGCTTTGCCCGCCCGCCGGGGGCTCCGGCCCGTCGACGGGCTTGTGCGCAGGTCCCGCTGGTTTCTTCTAAGCCCAGCCCCGCTCGGCTTCATTGCTGGCTCGGCGGCCGTGCGGTTTCCGAGCAGTTATTTCCAGCCCGCCCGCCGCGCACCCTCCAGCACCTGGCGGGAGCTTGTGTTGCTCCCAGATAACGCTCTGCGGGGAGAAACGAGCCGCTCGCTCGGCAGCGCCCCGGTTTTTCAAGACACGGGGTTTTTTTTTTTGTTCTTCCTGTTTCTTCTGCTGCTCCCCCCACCCCACCCCCCCCCCCGCGTGCAACATGCAACTCTTGAGGAGGCTGGATGCAAACCTCCAGTCAGGTCCGCTCGAGAGAGCAAGACAGCCAGTGCTGCTGCTGCGAATGGCTGAGTGGCCTCTGTCACTCTTTCCTTTCGGGGGTGGCTAAAGTTCTCGGAAGTGTCCTAATTCCGTGGGGTCGAGATTCTGATTTCTGCCTGGGTGTCAGAAAAGTAATTCCGGATTCACCTCCGTGCGGATTGGGTCGGAATTTGGCACTGTGAATGTCAAGGGGTGAATGTTCAGCAAGCCTGTGATAAGGTAAAGACAGACTTTGCAGAGAACTCTTGAGTTTCCATATAAGAAGATAAGGGGGTGCGTGTGGGAGTTAATTTGCATTCAAGCAAAAGGTAAAATATGCATAAAGTGATGGCGAATTCAGAATATATTCACTTCTTTGTGCTTCCTCAAGGGTGGGAGCTGAAAAAATATATTTTTGTTTTGAGAACTACCTTTTTTTGCTTTGAAACTGACAACATTCTTGCACTCACAAGTTCTGAAATCTTGTTTCTTGCCTCTCTCTCTTTTTTAAATAAACCTGTGAAAATAAAAGTTGGGAAAACAGAGGTCCAGAAACAAGTTTGAAGGAATACAACCATACATAAAAGATTCTTATATTTCAACACATTTCATTGAAAGGTGGAGAAAGAAAAAAAAAAAAGCCTTTCTGGTTAGTTCCCATTTTTAACCGTATTGGGAAAGGCATTAAGAACATGTGCCAAGAACTGGTTGCGTTTATAGTGCTATTTTGGTAACCACTGTATCTTTTTGTTTGTATGTCAAAATGTTTCAAGTGTTGGAGCAACAAGAAGTGGAGCAATATTGTTCAGGAGACACATAGATGGCTGGATAATGGATAATTGCTAGAAGTTTAAAGTCTAGAGTGTTAGGTTTGTAAGAAAATCAATAAACCTGCTGTTGTGGAAAATTGAGGAGTGAGTCTTTGGATTCAGGCAGAATTGGCCAGCACTTTTGGCCTTGTTTAACTCCAAAAGAGTGCTCTGGATAGCCTTTCCTGTGTGATGTTGGTGGAAGATCTTTTCCTTTTACAGAAGTGCAGTGTGGTCATGGTGAGAGAAGGGGATTTTAGTACTGTACGCGGGGCTTTTTTTTTTTTCTGGCAGAACACACCAGAACGGAGTTCCTGCACTTTTTGCCATTGGAATACCAGAAAAATTTTCACCACCAGTCCCATAGCAGCATGAGGAGTGGAGCAAGAGCCCCCGCCGCTCCTGTAGTAGGGCAGGGACTGAGGCAAGAGCCCCATCGCCTCACAGCAGCAAGAAGACCAGGGTATTAAACCGAACACCCTAACCCCTATAAAGAGTCATCAGACTTGAGTTCTGGCACCTTTTTGCTAGGAAAAAAGTACTGACCGTACTAATGATGCCCAAGTTGAGGGTGAATTGTATATGTCTGAAGGAAGGATGCCTTTAGTAAACAAGGGTAAGAGATTAAATGTTAGCTAGTAGTTGGGAATAATTCAGAGATAGTGCCTCTCTCATTTCCATCTTTATGTGACATTTTGTTCTCTTTTTGCTGCCTTTCTTCTTCTCCTGTCTCTCCATCTCCCTTTCTTCAAATTCTCTACTCTTTTCCATTCTCTTCCACCTTCTCTTACTTATGGGTTATATTCTTTTTAGGCTGCAGCCATTAGAGGGTGACAGGTTTTTAAGCAGCCAGCACTATGAAGCTCCAGCCAGTAGAGGGCAGGGTGTGGAGGACAGACAAATGTAATGTGCTATATTAGTGAAACTCAGAACCAGGCTTCCGAGATGCAAATGGCTCTTTAATGTGTGTTCTGTGACATTTTATACCAGCACATAATATTAAAACACTGTGTGATTTAATTATGACCCGGTCTTCAGTTATTAACCTACCAGGATGTTTTTGCCGTGTTATTAACACCACATAGTTGAGAAAATAATTATAGTCATTTCACTGTGAGACTAGTATTTCCCGTCATTCTGTTTAAATATGAATATATAGCATGGTAGGAAATGAAACAATGAAAATAATGAATCCATGCTATTGTGGCTCTTTTGGGTAATGTTGATTGTTAATATGGCTACTGAACCAGTGAGGTCTGAGTATTGCTGCAGTGTAATATAGATAGGCAGATAATGGAAAGGCAAAGGAGTTCCTTGTTAAATTTTTGTTGTTAAGCATTCACCAACCTGCATTTTTCTGTGTCTGTTGTCACACAGCTGACTCCAAAAGCCTCTGGCTGCCTGCTGTGGCACTATGTAAAGAGCAGTAAACCCAGCTAGCAGAAAGCAATCCCTAGGCATTAGGGAGATGGACAGATGGGGGAAAATGCTTGTCTAAAAATAGCCTTCTTTAGTTTTAAGGATATCAGGCTGGATTTTGGTGTAAATTCTGCAGATATTAATGTACAGTAATGGTAATGGAGGCAGAATTCAGCCCTTCAATTTAGTTGGCAGTTGTAGGAATTATGCATTTTTATTTTTTGATGGTTTGGCGGGGGGGCAGGAGTTGCACAATGCACGAGCTGAGGTAAGAACAGGTCTTAAAGATGTTTGAAATCATGTATGAACAAGAGGTGCAGCACTGCTGTGGAAAAATACAAAGAAACCCTCGACTAGATTACTATTTGTGCGTGATGTTTGAAAAGTCCAGTCTGCCAGAATGGGATTGCTTCATTTGGGTTATACAGAGTGACTTGTTTTACAGATAAAACTAGGGAGAATTCTAAGGATTCATTCTCTAATTTATAATCTGAACACCAATACTGTATTATGTTCTTATGATTTGCACTTAAAGCCTCTTTTCCACCTGGGGATGCATTTCTGGAGAGGCTTATAACTGAACAAGTCCCATGGACTATAGCACAGTTAGAAAAGTCCATATAGTGCTTTGCTGCAATTCTTCCTCATTGCCTAATTGTTTTGTGCTGCATGAGCTTTCAGCAGCAAGGAGCTGTTCCATTCTGTGTCTTTCTAACTTTGGCTGTTCCCACTGATCTCTGCACTGAATGTCCAATCTGCATTTTACACCACCCCTCTGAAATGCCCCCACTGAGCCAACTGAGAGTACAGATTGTGGGGCAGAGAAGTGTACAACCTACAGGGAAGCTAAACCATCATTGCACAGTCAACCAAATTTAGGGTAAACCAATATCTTTTCACTTTATTGAAGCATCCAGATTTTTCAGTGTCCTGCAGTAAGAGAAATGTTTAAATCTCACTCACATTTTATTTCATTAAGCTTTCCCTCCCCAGCGCACAACATAATACTTCAGTCTTCCAAATTTTTATTTTCTTGCAAATTATGTACCATACAATGTCATGACATGTTCTGCAATGGAAGCACTTTGGGGAGAAAAGACTAATTGTTTTCTTATTCTGTTGGATCTGACAGTATCTTGGTTAAAGAAATGAGTGCGGTAAAGGAGATGACTATTTGATCGTATTTATTGATGGGAAATTATGCATACAGAATGTAGGTTAGAGTTCCATTGCTAAAGCTCTTTTGGTTCAGTACAAATAATAATGCTGTCAGCCCTACTACTATTTGGAAAGCCCTCTGGTTCCAGTATTAAACATCCCACAATATTCTGCAGTAATAGCAGGTTCATAACATTGGTTCTAATGACTGAGAGATACGGTGGTATGTTTTTAAAAAATGAGACAGTGCCCATCAGCAAAGACAAGTACAAGTGCACATGTGAATGTCACTTAGGATTTTGTTGCCCCACAGATGTGAAGTTCAGTAACATTTTGATGTCATATATTTTACTCATTTGGGTCTGTTCTAGACCTAGGTCTGCAGTTGTGCTTGAAAGCCCTAGTTGATCTCCCAGTTTTGGAGAAACAACATAGTCACCATCATTTAATTTTATGTTTACATATATAAAAATGACGAATCTCTGAGCCATTTCCTGTGTCCCTGATTTGCACAAGAGCACCAAAACACCTTTTGTCTGTATCCGCTGACTGGATGCATTTGGTAAAATGAAGAATCAGTAACACATTATAGCACCAGGCACTGCATTTAGTCAATTCAAACTCCTTATTATGCACCTCTGCCAGCACTCCTCAGGTTTTCATCTCCGCTACCCTGATTTTCCATTTTTGTCCCTTGCTTCCCAGTCTGCCAGGGCACCTCAGTCCTGACCTGCGACACCTGACTGATACCAGACTGGTACTATACATTTGTGCCATGCTCTGTGGTGTTTACAGAATGTAGACAGTTGACCCTATAATGTAGCAGTGTGGTCACAGCCCCAGTGCTGGGAGAGAGCTTGCCCAGGGCTGTTGGTAAATCACCTCCATGAGAGGAGTAGCTAACGCGGTGCCTGTTTACACTGGTGCTTCACAGCACGGTAACTTGCTGCACTCAGGCATGGGGATGTTTTTTCGTGCCCAAGTCAGAAAGTTACACCACAGTCAAGTGGCTGTGCAGACAAGCCCAAATCCTCCATTTCTTTTCAAGCAGTTAAGTTTAACACTATTGTAGGTAGTTCGTCGTGTCCGACGATGACATCTTGAGCTTGCACAGGCTCATCAGTTGTGGATTCACGTGTGCCTGAGGAGACCAAGCTTTGAACGGCATCAGCTAAAGCTTGATATGGATGTTGGAGGAGTTACAGCTTTTAGAAAGGAATATCTTACCTGATTCATCACCCCAATCAATTGCAGATGCTTTAAAATTGCAGTTTTGAATATGTTACAGTTGGGGACAAGTGATAGAAAGAAGTCCAATGCACTAACTCACACTTACGCTACGGGATGGCTTTTCAAAATAATCCCATGTTTCCCTCCTTTAAGCACTCCATACAGAGAATTCCCACTAACCCCAGTGGCAGTTAATATACAGTAGACCTCTGAGTTATGTGAGGGTTGTGCTTCTGCACACGCTCACGTAACTCAAATTTTGCACAAGCCGGGGGGAGCTGGGAACCAGGTACCAGCCTTAATTAGCTTTAACAACTCCATTGGGTTTGTTGTTATGGGGTCCTTGGCACTACCAAGGAGGTCATCCCCTACTTTGGCTGCAAGGCTTCTGGCTCAGTACATTTATGTCCTGGGCACAGGTTGGAGGAAAGTGATTTATAATGCAGCACGGAAGGTTGAATCTCTCTTGTCCAGCACCCTTCGTACCCGACCAGTGCTGGATGAGAGAATTTGCTGGACCATGGGAGGTCAATATTGTCTAGCACGTTACCAACACTTCCACTGCTCACTGGGCTTTTAGAAGACATTTAGGGGTAAATTACAGCTAAGTGACAGCACAGAACACTGAGAGCCAGCATTGGTGGCTGTAAACAAACTTTACGGGGCCACTAGAAGCGTGGTCACACCCATGATAAGTGGATGTCTGGCTAACTGAAATCATGTTGGATTAGGGATATTGTCAGATGAGAGAGTTCCACATTAGAGAGGTGAGACACTGTGTAGGGAAAGAGAGATTCGACACGTAAATGCATGTAGCCATCTATGAGGATGTGAGGAAGTAATTTTAAAAAGCCTTCTTAGCTTTCCCCACATAAAATGGCTTGGAATTTTATTTTCACAGAGTTACAATGCAATGTAATATACTTGCTCTTAAGACACATGCAGACAAAATTCCTGCAACAGTTTTTATATATATATATATATATATATATATATATATATATATATATATAAAATGTACATATATGTACATATATGTACATACACATAAACTTGTTGTGGGATGACAGATGAGAAATGGCCTATTTTTTGGTTTCAAGTATCAGAGGGGTAGCCATGTTAGTCGGGATCTGTAACAGCAATGAAGGGTCCTGTGGCACCTTATAGACCAGCATCTGATGAAGTGAGTCTTCGCTCAAAAAAGCTCATGCTCAAAACTTTTCTGTTAGTCTATAAGGTGCCACAGGACCCTTCGTTGCTATTTTTTGGTTGTTACCTGTATCCTGATGCACGTCAAAAATTTCTTTTGTTCATTTATATTTGTTGTACATCATCTGCACAATGATGTTTGAATCAAATGTATATTAGTACCCTGATGGAATTTCCCCCTCGTTTTGTTTAGTTTTGTTTAGATATCTGTTTATTTATTTGCTCTTTGTTTTCTTTTTCTTTTCTTCCCCTCTTGAAACAGGAAGAGAAAATCCATTCAGGAGAGATTCTTCTTCATGTAAGTGTTATTTATGCTCATTTATGAAGCTAAAAAAGGATGATAAAAATTATTAGAATGTTCAAATATTGAATGGTTACCATCTGCTCATAGAAATAGCTGAGCAAAGAGCATAGAAAAATCAACTGCGGTTACACAATAACAATGCCTAACGCCTGTTATCTCAGATCAGTGTATGCAGTTCTGTTGTGCACATCAGGGTAGTACCTAGGCACCATTACAAAGCACTGTACACACACTGTTGAGCACACCAGTTCTGCGAAGTAGATATGTAGTGACCTCTTACTTTACATATGAGGGGTAATAGATGCATACGAGTTGAGGGTCTCCACTAAAGCTGATGGACCTTGATGGAAAATGTGCCATTGATTTCAGTGGGCTTTGAATCAAGCCCTAAGGGTCATCTACACTAGGAACTAACTTCGAAGTAGCCAGCAGAGAGTCTACACACATTTTTCCCTTATTTCGAAGTTAACTTCAAAGTAGGGAGCCCAACTTCGAAGTCCTTACTCCATTCCTGGGAATGGAGTAGTGCCCTACTTCAAAATTTATGTAAATGCTCAACTTCGAAGTTGCTTATTTGAAGTTACTTTTGTAGTATAGACAGAGTCTAAGTGACTAGACCAAGGTCAAAGAGAGAATCAGTGTTAGAATTCATTTTGTCACTCAGGAGTCCTAGCTCCCAGTCTGATGCTAAAAATAAGCTTCTTTCTGTTGGATTCTCCTACGAAATCCAAGTTGTTTTGTTTGTTTGTGTGTGTTGCCTCTTTTGTACCATATACATGTTTCACATATTTTCTACAGCCAGTGGGCCCTCTAAAAATGAGAGTACACACCCCCAGCCATTGATGAATATTGTGGCAAATGTTTTGTGAATACATTTGCCTCCAGAACAAATACTCAGTCTAGGTCAGGCTGATGAATCTTGTACAGGACTCTACAAAGAATATGTAAAGCTATGCATCATGGAATTCAGTAGTTTTACCCATCACTTAGTAACTTGCTTTGCTTAGATCACTGATTTGAAAACTTAGAGTAATCGATTAAGTTTTGCACCAGTGTCTCTTTGTGGTAAGTAAAGTCAATAAAATATTTCAAGAAGCAGCCTAGATTCAGACCGCTATTGCCTTATTGTGTTATTGAGCAAAATGACTGCATTAATTATAACGCAGGACCTGCTTTGTAGAACATCAAAGCACTTCCCCTAAAGTAACATTTTTTCCGAAAATAACATACATTTCTGAAGTATGGCACTAGATTAGACTCAAATAGCAACTACTAGTTAAAATGTAGCAAAATGATATCTGGTGGCTAATGTTTTGTTTTGTTGTTATTCGGCTTGAGTGTTAGTTCTGCTTTTAGCTAAAAGAAGCTGGCGCAATGCACCCACGTAACCATAATTTCCCTGGCTAGCACAGTAGTTACGTAGTCAACTGTATTTAGCTTTTTTTCTCCTATGCAAACCTTTATTTTGCATTTAAATTAGAGTGTTGAGTTGTAGGCAGAGATCAGAGTCTCTTTGAACTGAAAAAGATTCAGCTGCATGGTCCATTGCTAGTCCCAACACTCTCTGCCCTGGCTATATTTCTGACAGATGTGTTATAAGAATTTTATATCTTTGAATTAAGAAACAAAAGACTTTTTGAATGGATTTATGGAAATCTGTGAGGCCATGAATTAAGGATAAGCTTTTTCAAAGGAGAAGAGCATGTGTATATTGAGAAAACACACCAGCAATTAAAAGGAATTGTCCTTTAGGCTGGGTTGCTGCAAATGAGTCTGAGGGACCTTTTGTGTCCTTGAGAAGCTGCAGCACCATTTTTAAAGACAATAGGAATGGAAAAATTCCAGGAGTCATATTACTCACATTTTTCAATATAGGACCCCCAATATAGAAAATTCAAGCCTCTTGAAAAGAGTTCAAAGGACACAGCTCCCCCAGTTTTTTAAAAAGGGCTATGTCTACACGTGCAGCCAACATCGAAATAGCTTATTTCGATGTTGCGACATCGAAATAGTCTATTTCGATGAATAACGTCTACACGTCCTCCAGGGCTGGCAACGTCGATGTTCAACTTCGACGTTGCTCAGCCCAACATCGAAATAGGCGCAGCGAGGGAACGTCTACACGTCAAAGTAGCACACATCGAAATAGGGATGCCAGGCACAGCTGCAGACAGGGTCACAGGGCGGACTCAACAGCAAGCCGCTCCCTTAAAGGGCCCCTCCCAGACACAGTTGCACTAAACAACACAAGATACACAGAGCCGACAACTGGTTGCAGACCCTGTGCCTGCAGCATAGATCCCCAGCTGCCGCAGAAGCAGCCAGAAGCCCTGGGCTAAGGGCTGCTGCCCACGGTGACCATAGAGCCCCGCAGGGGCTGGAGAGAGAGCATCTCTCAACCCCCCAGCTGATGGCCGCCATGGAGGACCTGGCAATTTCGACGTTGCGGGACGCGGATCGTCTACACGGTCCCTACTTCGACGTTGAACGTCGAAGTAGGGCGCTATTCCTATCTCCTCATGAGGTTAGCGACTTCGACGTCTCGCCGCCTAACTTCGAAGTTGGTGCCGCTACTTCGAAGTAGCGTGCACGTGTAGACGCAGCTAAGGAATCACTAGAGTGTAACAAAAATATCTCTACAGGAAGGGGTTCCAAATAGAAAAGAGAAACCTAAAGATGCCATGATATGGCATCCAGACATTGTACAGTAGGGTCTGAACATTTGCGAGGGTTCTTGTTGAGAACCCTCGCAAATGTTGAATTTCACAAATATGGGGCTCGGAACCCTGGGGAAGCTGTGGCTGCCAGCGCTGCCTGCTCAGAGCCTTGGGGAAGACACAGGTGCAGGCGCTCCTGTCGGGGGCCCTGGGGAAGCGGCTGCTGCCCGGAGCCGTGGGAAGCAGCAGCCACTGGTACTCTCTGCTCTGGAGCACTGGGAAGCGGTAGCTCGCGGGTGTTTGTGGATACTTGAATTCAGAAACCTTAGGTTTGCAAATGTTGAGACCCTACCATACAATAGAATCTGGACTTGATTTAGTGTCATAAAACTGAATATTTGGATAATTTAAAACTTTGTAACTGGAATATATTCCATAAAATGGTTCAGTGATGCAAAATGCATGCCCGAGAGGACATATGCAGTACATCGTTTTACCACCTGCTTTATAATCTCAACAGCCAAAGGAAAGAGTCTCTCTCTCCTGGTTCTACGCACAAAGTATTGTGACTCAGCTATGATGTCCGTAACCTGTCTCTGTATGTGCGTCAGTGTCTTGGCTCCCCTTGGCTTCTTCAGCGATATGAATTTCCAAGAGAGCTAAACTCCAGGGTTGTGACTAATCAGAGTAGTGTCCAGTGTCGGACTTACGAACTTCCAAGAGAGAGACCACTCTGTGCAATGGGAATTTTCAGAAGAGTCAGAACTTCTGTGGCTATGAACTCTCAATCAGGACTAACCCTATTAACTGCGAATGACCAAAATGAGGTCTCCTCTGTCACGTTAAACGTTCGGAAGATAATAATCCCCCACCCCTCCAAAAATAATCACTCTTGAGAAGAAAGTAAGACCAAGGATTTCAGGCTTGATGATGGAACCCACCGATGTGTGGCTTCATGGGGGTGCCTTCATCAGCATTGTGTCTGCAGACATGTGAGATATTTGCAGGGGCCATACCCCACCATTTCAGAAGGGGACTCCTGGTGACAGTAACCAGACATTTGTATTGTAACAACTGTCTTGTGATTGTCACTTTGCAACAAACTACCACAATTCATTACTTTCCATCAGTGCCTCACCCTATGGAGGAAGCACCACTGTCCAGCTACAGTGAGGAGGGGACAGAAGTCCCGACTGGTGAGTGCAGTGGAGATGGGCTATTTGTAAAGGGTGGGGGCAGTGATGATACATGGATTTATGTGCCTCGTGTGTATACCTGTTTGTCATTAAAAAGTCTAGGAAGAGTTATCAGTGGGTGCTTTCCCCCTTTTTTCAGTGTTCTGTTAGCTTTCCTGAAAGGTGATATATTGGCACTCTTGGTTCTCAGCTGACCGCAGACTAGGTACAACATGAGCAGCAACAATGTAAGATTTCATTTTTCATTGTCCTACTAATATCTCTTAACTGAGAGCCTGAAGGATCACCTTTGTGTGTGTGTATGTTTTTTTTTTTAAAGTAGTTCTGATTTTGTGCCCTTTCTGCCTAATTGGGGTTATGGTTTTTGGAACTAGGACACTTGTTTTTCCAGAAATCCACCACACTCATAAGCCACAGGGCAACCAACTCACCTGAGTTGGATTTTAATCAATACATAATACAGTGACAGAGTGGGATGAAATCTGTGAGTTTCATATATTACAGACTTCTCTGTAGGAGTGCCTGGCTTTCAGATAACCAAAGATACTAGAACATTTTAAAAAAAAACTCAGTGAGGTAGCTGTGTTAGTCTGTAGCTTCACAAAAAAACAAGCAGTCCTGTAACACCTTAAAGACTAACTATTATTACCAAATAAATCAATGTGTTAGTCTTTAAGATGCCATAGGACTGCTTTAGAAAAACAAAAACAAAAGAAAAAAAGATTACCTCCTGTATACCCATGGATTTTAAGAGAGCCACTGTCTACATCTTTTTCCCTCACTTCTTTTTAATCTGCTCTTGGGCAAAGGCTGTAGCTGGACTATCTCCTTTAGGGTTCTCTACCGTTACTTCGTGTAGTTTAAGTGTAACTTATTATTTTCCACCCTGAACTTTTCCGTACTTAATTTCAACCAACTGTTCCCTGTTCTACCATCGTTTGAGAAAGATTAAGTACTTACCTTCACACATATTATTATTTTGAATTATATTATTTACAGATGGATCGTGGCCCACAGCTTCTTACTTCTAGACTATATTAACTAAATTCCTTTAATCTCTCCATCTGTCCTAGGGATTGCTTTAATATCCTTATTTGTGCTTCCTTTTTTTTTCTATATCCATTCTAATCTGGGGAGATCAGAACTACGCATGATATTATCACTATGGTTGTGCTAGGGTATGTTAACATGACACTGTTATCTCTTTAGCTTTCCTTATTATTTTTTGTATCTGTAGATCCAAAAATAGCATTGCATTGCACCTTCCCCCACAGCAGCATCACACTGAGACTCTGTATTAATTTGCTGCCTGTGATCAACCCTTGATCTTTCTCAGACTCACTTCTAGCTACCCGTCAATTAATAGCTGTGCTATTTATTTCCTCTCCTTTGGGGTGGGAGTTTACATTTGCTAGTGCTGAATGCCATGTATGTATTTTATATCCGTGGATCATTTGTGTGGCGTGTGGATCGGATGCAGACAGGTTGGCTGGTTGGGGTGGGCTTGAGGGAAGAGGCAGTTGCCCCACTGCTTAGTGATTTAAAAGGCCACCACTGGTACAGTGATGGCAGCATCAGCAACTGGTGCTCTGGACCCTTTAAATTGCTACCTGAGCCCCCCACAGCACAGTCGGGGCTGGAGGCTAGCTCCTAGCCCCTCCCCTTTCTGTCCAAGGCCCCACTCTCCAGCTGAGTCTCCCCATTCCCAATTAACCAGGGCCTGGCAAAGTCTGTTGCTAGTCCTGGATGCTGATACAAATTTTGTGTTCTCCCTCCTACTTATTACACCCAGCAGGGAGAGGTGCTGTCCAAGGGAGCAGTTGCCTAGAGCTCTGGGCTGCCACGGCTGCTACCACACGTCAGAGCCCTGCATGGTGTGGTCTGGGCAATGCTGAGGACTGGCTAGGGGAGGTGTGGCATGGTCCGGGTGGTGCTGACTGCTGACCATCTCTAGCCTCACCCCTTCAATATGGGGCCCTCTTACTCCTAGGGGCCTGGAGCTGAGCCCCCCCCACACCCATTGCCCAGGGCTTAGCTAAGTCTGTCACCCTGAAAAGGCTTAACTGAGAGACTTAACATTTTATGCTTTTATACCCATCCTGCACTTGTCCTCTGTATTATTCCAAATCCAGTTCCCTGCTCCACCATTCTGTCTGTATCTCTTCCTTCATTTGTTTTATATGTAAAAGATAGGAAGTAATGTACAAACTGACAAGTGTAACGTTTTCTTCGTGTTGCACTTTTCTTCTCTTTATGTGTAACTTGTGTATTGCCATTCTGTGTCTCATGTGCATGGAAGGAAGTAGCTTTTCACATAGCAGAGCTCATCTCTTTTTCACCCATGCTGGAACTCAGCTCACATAAACAACTGGGTGACAGCAGTCCTCCCTTTTAGAGCTGGGTAGTAACAGAGAGATAGCCGTGCTAGTCTGTATACTATGAAAACAAAAAAAGCTGTTTGATCCAGCTCCTGTATGCTGGCAATTTTTATTACATCGTTTCCATTACCCTGACAGAGGCTGGACTTTGCAGCAAAAAGAAAATTTAAAGTTTGGTGAATCATGAAACTCAAACAAAAATGTGCAAGTGAAAGCTTTTTGTTACTGTTTGCTCAGGGATGTCATGGAGTGCATTTCCTGGACTGAGTATTGAACTCTGTCACTAGCCTTACAAATAAAAAGGCATCCTGCAGCACCTTAAAGACTGACAGATTTATCTATTGAGATAATGGGCTTTCATGGGTGAGACCTAGTATAAGTCTTAACCACGAAAGCCAATTACCTAATAAATAAATTTGTTAGTCTTTAAGGTGCTACATTTGTTTTTGCACTTTTATGAAATATGATCCAATGGAAAGCACGGGGAGCAAAATGTCAACAAATGTGTTAATCAATCCAGGCTGTAGATAAAAAAGTAGTAAGTAGGGCATATGGCAAAGAAAGCAATTTTATCTGTGATAGGGTAAGAGAAGATAAAGAACAGTAAAAGAGACCAGGGTAAATAACGTAGCAACTTTTGTTCAGGCAAAACTCCACTTGGCTTATGTTCCTGTGACAATTGAATTAGTAGATTCCAGGTTGGAAGGCAAGCAGAACAGGTCATATATTCATTCTCACTTATGTTAAGGTCATGGCCAAAAGCCCCAATCAGCAGTTGAGTCCTGTGGAGCTAGGCACTGAAAAACACATATGACACTCTTGTTGGAGGGTTTATATTTTAAAAGGCCAGATCTAGGAGTGAGGTGTTGAAAAACTTCGCTGATACAATACACTTGAACCTCCCTAATCCTGTTAGTCTATAAGGTGCCACAGGACCCTTCGTTGCTCTACCTAATCCTGGTGTGCTTCGTCTGGGAACACTTGGACTGTAGCGGGGGAAGGAGGAAGCAGCTCTGTGTGTTGCCACTCTTCCTCCCTCCCAGCTGCAGTGGGTGGGTGTGGGGGAGATGGCAGTGCAGTGAAGTGCTTATCCAGAGGCTTTTACCCCTGATGCTCCCTTGGCGGTAGGGGGGCATGGAGCCATGTGTGCCCCTAGGAGGAGGGGCTCAGGTAAGCCCCCGCCACTCTCACCCGTCATGCCCAGACCCTGCACCTTCACTTTCTTCATGTACCCTCCTTCCCTTCCAGACCCCCCACCCCCAGCATGCTCCAGCATCCTCCCTCGCTCCCATGTGGAATAAAAGTTCAGTACTTCATGAAATGCATTTTTCTTCACCTTCAGAACAAAATGTATACATGAACACCCCAGGGCCAAGAAATTCCATAGTCCAGCACAGCCTGTTTTCCGAGGCAGCTGGATTGAAGAGATTCAAGTGTAACTGTTGCCCATGGGATTGAGACACAAAAGTGCTGTAGGAGGAGGTGTCTATTCACATGATTCCAAGCCAAAGACTCCTGCCTAAAGTCCCCACCTTCAGATTGGATTAATGTTGAGAAAGAAGCTGTCAGAAGTCTATTCCAAAGACCCACACCTGTAGGTCCTGATTCTGATCTCATTTATGCATACATAGCTCCTGACTTCCTATGTATAAGTGGCTGCATGTGTGCTGCCCCTCCCTTTTGGAAGGGGAATGTAAATGCAGGGGATCAAAAATACTAATGAGGTGCTGGTGTGAATATTCATTGCCTCATTTGCATAACAACAGCCACTCACCGCATTGAAAGTGTTGCTTTTGAAATGCAAACCAGCCATGTAGACAGGGTTCCTTCAGAAGGAAACCCCACTTTCCAAAGCACCCTTCTTCTTAAAACAAGGTAGCAGCCAGTGAGATCAGAATCAGCCCCTTAATTTACATAGACAGGGGGCCCAATTTATTGTCCATTCTTAGGATTCATCCTGCTCTTCTGAAAATCAGTAGAAGTGTTGCAATCACACTTAAATGTTACTCAGGCAAAATTCCATTGGGCCACACTCACTCCCCAGCAACAAACTTGTAAATTGGCTGACCACTGTTGACTTCAGTGGACTCCTCCAAATTTAGTCTCTAATTACGTAGGGAAAAAATGTGGTGGGTTTTTTTCAGTCAGGTTACTTGGCAGCATTGAAACTAAGTAGACATCGTTTAACACCTTTTCATTCGTTAGCTAGTTATACGATAACTTGGCCTAGGCTTTATTAAGAACCTACAAATGACCATACTATGGCAGATGGATGGTCCATTTAATGTAATAGACTGACTTGGTTCAGGAGCTAGTGCCAGATATGTTAGAGGGTATTGCTGTTGTCTAGCCCTAGCTTCTGGCAGTTGGAGGTTTAGGGATGCCCAGCGCATAGGGTTGTGTCCCTGACCATCTTGTCTAACAGCCATTGATGGACACCTCCATGAACTTATATAATTGGTTTTTTTTTTAACCCACTTATGCCTTTGAATTTCATCCCATCCTGTGGTAAGGTGTTCCACAGGATGACCGTGCATTGTGAGACATACCTTTTTGTTTCTTTGGCTCTTGTGTTATGTGAAGGGGTGAATAACACTTCCCTCTTCACATCCGGGATGATTTTGTAGCCCTGCCTCTCATAGTCTTCCCTGCTCTTTAGCCAACACTTTTCCAAGGTGAGCAGTCCCAGTCTGCTCAGTCTCTTCTCGTATCATTTTGTTGTCGTGTTCACCTTTTCCTGTTCTACTATTTCTTATTTAGGTGTATCGAACGTAGGGCTTACAGTAGGATTTTATTGTAAACACATATTTAATTCTGGGCAGCCTGCACTCCGCTGTTAAGCTCCTCCAGAATCTCAGTAAGGAAGAGGTCCTTCCTTAGGTGTCAGTCTATTCCTGGCCTAGCGTAGAGTGGCTGACAGAGAGATGGTCTAGCTTCTTCCCCTTAATATGCCTATGCTCCTCGCTGGCAGGGCTGCCCTTCAGGCAGAATGCACATAGATGTCGCCTCTTAGACTTAAGAAGGAACATCATTAGCTCTATGGAGTAACAATTAGCTGTCCCCCTTCAGCAAGCAGGCTGTTTTCTGAAGACAAGAGAACATTTATTTTAACCTCTTCTGGATTTGCCCCTTTGTGGTAGTGATTGACTATAGAGGTTCAGATTTTGCCAGGTGCTTAGTGCCCTCGGTGAGGTGCTGAAAAGTCTCTGCAGTGAAAAAGAGCCAACTGTTTTTTGTACCAGCCAAGCTGGGCTCTTGCAATACCTGCAGATAGCACTTACCAATTCCATGTTTTATCCAGGTGGAAGTGGCTTAAACGGGTTTGTCTGCAAGGATTCACAACACTTTTTCCCCAGCCACTCAAAACAGTAAAGCCTTTTCAAAATAATAATAAATAATAATGATATGACTGTTCTATAGTGCCTACTGAGAAATGACAATTCAGAAAAACCCCAATCAATCATTTGTGTAAAACCACTCCAGATATGTTCCACAGTGAGCTTTGCATTCTGAACTACCAGTGTATTCCAGTTTACTGTAGCACTGGCAGTCAGTCACAAGACACATTTGCAGTGGCCAAACTACCCCTCCCTTTCAGAAAAGGCATGCTAATGAGGGATTTTAGAAGATGCTAATGAGGCCCCATGTAAATGGGGCCTTTTGAAAGGACCCCCTAACTTTGAAAGCCCCTTCTTCTTAAAACCAAATGAATGTCATCTAATATGACTGTAATGGTGGCCATTGCTATTTTATGTTCAGTTCAGAGCTGTTGTGGATCATCCACATGACAGTGCACTATCCGCTCTAAATTCTTCTTCCCAATTATTTGTTTTGAATGTATGAAGTATCCAAGCATTAATTTTTTTATACAGTACAGTTGTGATTTCCTTAAGCCTTTGGTTCCTTCTTCCCCTAATCTCGTCTTCCTGTGCCTCTTATTTTAGGGCCCAAACCAGTTTTACAACAGTGCAACTTTACTTCAGATCAGATTCCAATGTCACACTAGCATAAAAGAGGAATGACTCCATTGAGATCATCTGTGATCAGAAGCGGGATCTTTAGGTTAGGCATTTACTGTCTAAGCTCTTTGGGGGCAGGAACCTTGGCTGACATTTTGGTGGTGTTGAAATCAGTGGGAGTTTTGCCATTAATTTCAGTGGCACTGGGATTTAACTCAGCGGCACTTTAAATCTCTGTTACATGCCAGGAGACATTACTGTGAGATAGTGTTTTAATAAACAGTTATGTAATAATCATTGTAACAGTTTGGGACATTTAAATGATAGATACCTTTTCAACTCCCCCCTCCCACCTGCCCCCAATACTAAATGCCCATTTTGTATTGATATAATCCTAAATGATTCTGTACAAGCACCTCTGGCCATATGGGATCTATACCATGATTCACTGCCAACTGCCACTCTGTGATGCTTCCCTGCAGCAGATAGAGGTCACACAAGGTAATTAATGCTGCACAGTGCTTCTCAACTCAGCTGCCTTTCAGTTCAGCAACTTCAAGCCCCAGAGCTTTAGCTGTGAAGAGGGGCTTCTTTAGAAGACAACAAATTTTCACAGGCCGAAGATGATAACAGAACATTCCTTTTGCCCGAGTAATTTTACTTTAACTGCGTCAAAGAGGTGCTGAACTAGATGCAGTTTCAGCTGTCACTCCAGGTAATTTTCAAAGGTCTCAACTCCAAGAATTTTACCAAAAATCCCCAAACAATTATAAACAGTCTCTTGTCTGAGACTGTCCAACTTCTGCTGTGGGGGCAGATTTGGGGTGTGGTAAAACTGCATGGCCATGAAAAGCTGCGAGCATGGGGTTCCTGGGAGTGTCAGCACTATGTTCTTCTCCTTTGACCTGCAGATGGGTGGGTACCGATTTCTGTCTGTGGATATCCCCATCCACAGATAAAAACTTGTGTCAGTGCAGGGTTTTCCATTAGATCTTGTCAGAAGCCAAACCTACAGATGTGGCAGCCATAATGGACTACATTTCCTAGCCTGCTCTTCTTCCTGGACATTAGAGAGAAAGGCAGACGGGGGGGTGCTTAGAGCCAATCTTGCCCCTCACCTTTGAAGGGCAGACTAAGCTTACTCTTGGAAATATATTTAGGCCCATCAATTCACCTTTTTTAACTGCACCTTCATGAAATGGTAAACAACAATAGATGACATAAGTGAAATTTCTTCTTCAAGTGGTCCCCGTGAGTGCTCCACCGTAGGTGTCGGGCTCGCCCTGGCGCCGCAGATCAGAAACTACTAGCAGCGTCCGTCGGGTCGCGCATGCGCCAATGCGCACCGCTCCCCCGCGCGCTCTCAGCCACGTGCGCGATCCGGTCCCCGCCAGTTCCTTCTCAACCACCAGCGGCTGCAGACGGAATTTGCTCCGGCTCCAACGCCTGAGACAAAAAAAAAAAAATAGAGAAACTGTGGTTATTGTTGTTGATAGTTATTAGTTGTTAGTAGTTAGTCGTGTTCTCACTGTTGAAACCGTTGTGCAAAAAAAAAAAAAAAAAGAAGAAGAAGGGAGGAACAAAGGGGAGAAGAGCGGATGTAGGCGGTCTTTGGCGGTCTGCTACCCCTGGAGGCCGCGAACGTTATTTGGTTAAAGACTTCATTAGCTGATAAGTACTCTATTAACATTTAAAGACTTACAAGCTGCGGCGGAGATGTCTTCACAGGGCTTTAAGAGGTGTGCGTCATGCCGCCAGACCATGCCTGCCTCAGACGGGCATAGCGAGTGCATTCGTTGTCTTGGAGAGGCTCACGTTACTCAGAAGTGCTCTCATTGCACTAGGCTTACAGCCAGGGCCAGGAAAGACAGTGAAATGAGACTAAAAATGATCCTGTTTGATAAGGCCCTCCAGCCTGAACCACCGGAGAAGCCCCAGAAAGAGGGGCTCTCGGGATTGCACAAGAGGAGGGCGGCCTCCCTAACCTCCTCGGTGCAAAAGAAAAGGAAGCTCTCTCCAGCTCGATCCTTGCCAGTAACACCAGCGAGCAGGACGAGTGAAACACAGGACCCTGACCCCCTGGCTGCTCATAGCGGGGATACAGCAGTGCATAGGAGCGCGCTTGGGCCTCTGACTGATCAGCAGTTGGCACCGAGGGCGCCGCAGGTGCCAATGCGGCAAGCACCGGAGCTGGCGGCGCAGACTCACGTGGCACCGCCTCTTGCGGCACTGACGGCACTGGAGGAGGGGCACCCAGAACGGGGCCAAAGGGTGCCGGAGGAAGCTATCCGCGCGGCACCGAGTGCGGCACCGACAGCGGCGCTGAGGTCCCCGGCACTGGAGGGAGCAGCGCCTGCTCTGCAGGGGTGGGGGAAGGCAAAGACAAAAACCAGGCACCGCAGGCCCTTGCCCGTGTTGCCATGGCCGCCCTTATACTGAACACCGGCATCGGGGGTCCAGATCCAGGGGCAGATCCCCACTCACCCTGCCGGCACCTCCTCATGCAGTCCTGCTCCATGGGAGGAACACAGCTTCCGCAGACAGACACTGGTCCAGAGTCCAGGGACCTTCCTTCACAACCCGCAAAAGAGTGGGTATACCAACAAACTCAAGGGTCAGAAGAAGTAAAGGAAGTATACTGCAGCGGCACCTCCTCGTCCTCTCCAGATGAGGCGGGTGTCCCTGGGGACATCTCTCCTTCGGACGACCTTAAGCAATTCCAGGAGCCGTTCAAGAGAGTAGCATTCACACAGGACATTCGAATAGTGGAGGTGCAGGAGAAACATCATAAACTCCTGAAAAATCTGAGACCCCTGGCTTCATCCAAAATAGCCATTCTGCTAGATGAAATCATTATGGAATCAGCCACCAACATATGGCAGATCCCAGCCTCCATCCTGCCTACAAATAAAAGGGTGGACAAGAAATACTTTGTTCCAGCCAAAGGAATGGAATTCCTGTTTAGTCACCCACAACCAAATTCTTTGGTGGTCGAATCATCACAGCATAAGTGTAAGACACCCCAATATAAATCAGGAGGATTGGACAAGGACGCGAGGAAATTAGACCTGTTTGGCAAACAGGTCTACTCCTCCTCTACCTTATTACTAAGAATGGCGAACTATGTGGCACACCTGTCCAACCACAATTTCGACAATTACTCCAGACTGACCCCTCTTATGGATTTCCTCCCAGAGGATAAGAAACCAGTGCTGAAGGCGATTGTTCAGGAGGGCTATGCAGCCTCGTGAGTGGGAGTTCAAATCGCCCTGGACGTGGCGGACACAGCGGCACGCTCAATGGCCACAGCAGTGGTCATGCGCAGAGAATCCTGGCTCCAGACATCCGGCATTCCCAGAGATCTACAAACAAAAATTGTGGACCTTCCAGTTGATAAGCAAAAACTATTTGCAGAATCAACTGATTTGGTCCTACACTCCAGCAAGGACTTGAGGGCCACACTTAGGACCTTGGGTATATATACCTCCCCATACAGGAGGAAGAAGTTCTATCCCCAGCAAAGGCGCTATGCCTATCAACCGCAGCGTGCACAATATCAACGAAGCTACGACCATGGGCGCCACCATCAGCAGCAGCAGTATAAGGCCCCCAGCCGACGTCCTCAACAAAGTCGCGCAACCTCGGGGCAGGCCCCAAGATGGCAAGTTTGACGGCTGTGTCGAGGACTGCAATATCAATATCAAGACCATCTCCCAATGCCACTCTCAACACATGTTCCATCATCGCTTCAAACCATTTTATTCCCAATGGCAAAACATCACGACAGACAAATGGGTACTGGAAATCATAGCCACGGGTTACACGATCCCCTTCCAATCACTCCCGCCACCGAAACCTCCCACCCAGTCCTCTCTCACGAACCTTTCCCACGAGACCAGGCTGAAACAGGAGGTGAATCATCTCATGTTCATAGGGGCAGTAGAGAGAGTACTGGAACAGTTCCAAGGGAAGGGGTTCTACTCACGATACTTCCTAACAGAGAAGAAAACAGGAGGCTGGGGGCCAATTTTGGACTTACGGGCCCTCAACTGGTATTTGTGCAAACAGCGCTACAGGATAACTACAGTTGCCTCCATAGTTACGGCACTGGACGATGGAAATTGGTTTGCAGCCCTCGACTTACAGGATGCCTATTTTCATATAACGATCCACCTGGCACACAGGCGTTTTCTTCTTTTCAAGGTTGGTGAAGAGCATTTTCAATACAGAGTCCTTCTGTTCGGTCTTTCTTCAGTGCCCAGAATTTTTACCAAAACCCTGGCGATGGTATCAGCGTACCTGCACAGGCAGGGTGTGTTCATTTTCCATATCTGGACGACTGCCTACTAAAAGGGGCTTTGAAAGCAGAGGTCCTACGCATGATACATGTCACCGCAAGCACATTCACCTTGTTGGGCCTGGTTATCAACCTCGCAAAATCAAAGACCGAGCCCACGCAAGATATAGAATTCATAGGGGCACGCATAGACTCTATTACAGCAAGAGTATACCTGCCCGATGCCCATTTTCACAGGATCCAATCCCTGGTAGAAGTTATGATGTACAGCCCCATGGTGCCAATCCTAACATGTCTGCAACTGTTGGGGCACATGGCTGCAGCCACGTTCATGGTACAGAATGCCAGGCTGCACATGCGAAGCCTGCAGCACTGGTTGGCGAGCGTTTACAGTCCACTAGTCCATACCACACACAGGGTAGTATCGCCCCCAACGGAGGTGCGAAAATCGCTGGCATGGTGGGCAGATCCCAAGAACATGCTAGTGGGGGTGCCCTTCCACCAGCCACAAATCGTGATTTTTCTTACAACAGATTCCTCCCACATAGGATGGGGAGTGCACATTGGCAGCAAAGTAACCCAAGGGCTGTGGTCTCCCATGGAATAGACACTGCACATCAACGTACTAAAACCTAGAGCAGTGTTCAACGCATGCAGACACTTTCAGAAGTACCTGCGCGGCAAAGTAGTCGGGATCAATACCGACAACACCTCCATCATGTTTTACATCAATCGACAAGGAGGGGCCCGATCCCGAGCGCTCTGCGCAGAAGCAGTCCGGTTGTGAAATTGGTGCATTGCCAACAAGATAATGCTAAAAGCTTCATACTTACCTGGTGTCCACAATGTGAAGGCGGACCAACTAAGCAGGCGCTTTGCATTCATGCACGAGTGGCAGATCCGCTCCGACCTGCTCCAACACGTATTCCACAATGGAGGTTTCCCCAAATCGATTTGTTTGCCACCCAACACAACAAGAAATGCCCTCAGTACTGCTCCAGAGCAGGCATAGAATGGGGGTCCTTGGGGGACGCCTTCATTATCTCATGGAAGGGCCCTCTACTCTATGCGTTCCCTCCCGTGACTCTCGTCCACGAGGTTCTAGAGAAAGCCAGAAGGGAGAGAGCACGCATGATACTCATAGTCCCAACCTGGGACCGACAACAATGGTTTCCCCTGCTTCTGCGCATGTCATGCCGCCCACCACTCCCCCTGCCGATAGTGCCGGACCTACTCACGCAGGCTCAAGGGTCCATAGTGCACCCATATTCTCAGGGGCTCCACCTACAGGCATGGCTAATCCATGTCTAAGCACCTTAGAGAGTACATGTTCGGAGGTAGTGAAGCAAGTCTTGGAATGCAGTAGAAGGACCTCCACCAGAAAGACTTACAAGCGGAAGTGGACGCGATTTATCTCCTGGTGCTCTTCCAAACAGCTAGCTCCTCTGGATGTCCCCATACCTGTGATTCTAGAGTACCCGCTGGAGCTGAAACGAGACGGACTCTCATTATCCTCGCTAAAGGTCCATCTCGCAGCTATATCAGCATTCCGACACAAAGAGGAAGGGCCTACCATATTCACCCATCCTGTCGTCACGAGATTCCTAAAGGGGCTGGTAAATTTGTACCCCCCACGGAAACCGTTACCACCATCATGGAGTTTGGACTTGGTACTCCCCACGCTATCGGGACCACCCTTTGAACCATTGGCTGCGGTACCTCTCCGACTGCTTACCATGAAAACGACCTTCCTCCTCGCGATTACGTCAGCCCGCAGGGTGAACGAACTCGCAGCAGCAATGGCAACGCTGCCCTGCACAGTATTCTCAAAGGAAGCGGTGACCTTACGGTTACACCCAGCCTTCGTTCCAAAAGTTTCCTCGGAGTTCCACCTTAACGAACCAATAGTATTACCCTCATTTTATCCGAAGCCTCAGAGCTCCAGCAAGGAGGCGCGGCTGCACCTGCTAGACGTGAGGAGGGCGTTGGCCTTTTACATAGACAGAACTAAGTCCTTCTGGAAAACGGACAGGCTCCTGGTGTCTATCGCACCCAGGTCAAAAGGAGAAGGCCTATCATCCCAGAGGATTTCGAATCACATTGTATCCTGCATAAAACTGTGTTACGAGCTCCATAAGACTCCTCTGCTAGCTCTGCCCAAGGCTCACTCCACCAGAGCAATGGCAGCATCGACGGCCTTCTTCAAAGGAATCCCGTTGAAAGACATTTTCAGAGCAGTGACTTCGTCCTCTTACAACACCTTCACCAAGCATTATGCCATGCACCAGGTGTTCGAGGAGGATACACATCTGTTAACAGCAGTCCTCTCAAGGGCAAGCTGCATATGACCTGATTATCCACCTCCTTACTTGGGGTCACTGCTGGGTAGTCACCTACTGTGGAGCACCCACGGGGACCACTCGAAGAAGAAAGAGAAGTTACTCACTTGTGTAGTAACGATGGTTCTTCGAGATGTGTCCCCATGGGTGCTCCACTACCCGCCCGTCCTTCCCGCTTCGGATCTCTGTCCGTTGTTTTTCAGGAGCATCCAGGGCAGTTGATCAAGGAACTGGTGGGGACCGGATCGCGCACATGGCCGAGAGCGCACGGGGGCGTGGCACGCATCGGCACATGCGTGACCCGACGGACACTGCTAGAAGTTTCCGATCTGCGGCGCCGGGGCGAGCGCGACACCTATGATGGAGCACTCACGGGTACACATCTCGAGGAACCATCGTTACTATACAAGTGAGTAACTTCTCTTTACAGAACCCCATACTGGGAATGTAAAAGTAATATACAAATAAAACCATCAGCTGGTATACCTGTTAGACATGATGGAAAAGATAAGGGATGAAGGAGACTGGTTGAGTTGCTATGTTTTGTCTAGTAACAGGGAGGAAAATGGTCATCTTCAAAGACCAGCAACAACGCCACATGGACAGCGAGAAACTGGTATTAGATTGGCACAGTTGGTATTCTTTGCTCCGATCACAGTTGATCCTTTACTTATCACTTGCACCAAGGTAGGTGAAGTCCAGGTGGCACTTTAGAGGGCTCTTTCTCTGAGTTTAAAGCATAAGCCCAGGGCCTTTTGTTTGTCTGTGAAGGGCCTATTCCACGCCAAGAGCATGTGTGGCAAGCAGAAGTGGTCTGCACTTTCGGTTTCCTTAGAGAAGTTAAATGTTTGCTTTGGGCACTGTCTCATTTTCATGTCTCATGACACAAAACCAACAACGCAGCTTCCTTTGTATGAGAGCTGTCAGAGGTGTGTGGCTGAGCAGAACTGAAGATATACTTATGGTTTAAAAATTAAGCCAGCTCATGTGATATTTGGGAGACCAAGATGCTTCATGGGATTGGTAAGGGAATGGGAAGACTTTCATTCCCAGCTCATTAGTTTAAATCAGGCCAGGGGTGACTAAAGTTACTTGCTGTGGAAGACTATTCTGTGACCCTGTGTAAAATGTCTCAGGGAGTAGCAGTGTTAGTCTGTAGTGTTGCAAAATAAAGCAGACAGTCTTGTATCACTTTAATAAAATTGTTAGTCTTGAAGGTACTACAGGACTGCTTGCATTGTTTGGTATAGAATGTGTTACTGTTTTATCTCCAGTAGAGGAATCGTCTGGAATCCCCTTCAGAGCTCACACCTCCACCTCTGTAGGGAGTCTCAACAGAGAATTCAAGCAATGGATGAGTCACGAATGCTGAACAACCCTTCTGTGACTGAATGGAATGATCCCTCTGGGTTATAATGGAGGCACACTGAAATGCAGGGGAGGTGGACTGTGATTTGGCCCATCCTTAACCATTCAGTTCTTAAACAAAGAACTGCAATTTCTTGGCTGTCAGGCCAACACCTTTCACTAGGTTCATGGAAACAAAAACAGAGAGAAAACATCACATGATCTTCATGGTTTCGCTTAGGATATTTGACAATTCAGAGCAGAGCAAACTGTGCAAAGTTTACCATCTCCATCAGCTGATTTAGCCAGATTATCACTTCTTTTAGTACATTCTCTGTAGAAACACCCTGGTCTCCATTTCCTTCTGTATACTCATAACCGCCGTTAGATTTCATTTCCTGTGTGAATCTTGATGAAGTTTAAAACTTCTGTTCAGCTGTTGGTTTTTTGAAGTAAATAAACAATGCTCCCCTCCCCCAGTTTCCAACCCGAATGAATAGCTCTTATAGTTCAAAGGCTGTGAACTAAAGTTATCTTATAAAATCCCCTAGAAACATGTTTACCTCGGTAAGAAAATCAAAGATGCTTATCACACCCACACTGCCCTTTGTCATTTGAAAGTCCACAACTAATTTGTCTCACTGACTCATGTTTCCGTGAACAGTAGGCCCCAAGGCAGACAAGAAATCAGCACAAACTTAAGTAACTTATTCCCACCATTACAACCTATGGGTCCATCTGCTTTCAGGGGTACCATGTTCAGAGTGCAATTGGGCTGTAATGTGTACCTCTGCTGTGGGCAAACGGACAGCAGTAGTTTTTCCTGCACAATCTCGTGTCACTCCTGTTGGGCAATTCCAACCTGTTACATCACACACCCATGTTGGTATTAAAACATTCTGGGAAATTTTTGTTGCATAGATATTATATTGGTTTTGGGGAGCGGGGAGAAGGGCGATGCTGGGGCCAGGTCATGGATTTTTGAGAACAATATATTTTGAGATGTTCTCCCTCTCACATAGGCTATGTCTACACTACAGAGATCTTTTGAAAGAAGCTTTTCCGGAAGATCTCTTCCAAAAGAACTTCTTTAGAAAGAGAGAGTCCACACAGCCCACACACTTTCAAAAGAACAGGCCAGGGATTGAAAAATCAGGCCCCATGAGAACTGCTCTTTCGAAAAAAAAAAAAGGGGGGGTGGGGCCTGCAGAGCATCTACATCCATTTTCTTTCGAAAGAAGCATTCGAAAGTGGGCGCTTTTCCTGAAACGGGAAAGGAAGAACGATTTCTAAAGGAGCACCATGTTCTTTTGATTTAATTTTGAAAGAATGCTTTTCATGTGTGGACACCCCAGGGGATCTTTCGAAAGAGCCCCTTCTTTTGAAAGAACTTGCTGGTGTAGACGTAGCCATAGAGATCAGGGATTTAGGAGGACTGTTTTGCTCAGTGCACAGACACTATCAAGAGGTCCAGTCTATATTAAGAGGCCAGTGTGCTGGAAACTGCTTATAGTCTGGTATTTATGATAAAAGAGTCCTCACAAGCAGGGTTGTAACAAGTCCTCATGTGCTATCTAAAACAGGAGTGGGCAGTAATTTTTGATGCGGGGGCCACTCCAAGATTTTGGAAAGTGGTTGAGGGCAGCACTCTTCTGTGAGATTAATGGAGGAGGTTTGTGGTCTGGGATGGGGGTGGGGGGCAGAAGAGGGCTTGGAGTAAGGGATTGGGGAGCAGGAGTGGAATGGGGTCTGGGAGGCGGTATGGGTGCTGGAGTTGGGGCAGAGGGTTGAGGGGGAAGGACGAGCTGGAGTTCTAGAGGCAGGCTGTGGCTGGGAGACATACCTGAGTGGCTCCTGGCCGGAAGCCCTGCAGGGCCTTGAGACAGGCTCTCTGCCTTCTGCATGTTCCCTGTAGCTCTGTGCTCCAGATGCCAGAATAAAGGCTGAGATTTCTCAGGCTACTGCTGCCCCTCCAGCAAAATTTCTTAGATCCTATTGACCGGAAAACAGCCATTGGGGGTTGAGACATTTTGCAAGAAGGCAGGAGCAGTGTGCAAAGCCTCCTCTTCCCTCCTGCCCTGCGGAGCAGAGAGCTCCAGGGAGCAGGAAGACAGTTAAAGCAGCAATTGGCTGCTCTGTGCATGAGGAGGTCCGTGGTCCCAGTCAGGCAGTTTGGTGGGTTGGATGTGGCCCCGGGGGCTGGATCTTGTCCATTCTTGATCTAAACCGTAGATGGATACATAAGGTCACTAAATAACGTGGAAATACCATTCCATGCACATCATTAGGGTACCATCCATGCTACAGTCTAGTGACATAATTGATCACAATCTGCAGAATGACTTTTGTGTGAGATGTTGGAGCCTCACAACAGCTCCTCTTCTGCTTACCCCGGCTATTTTACAATGAAAATTTGAATGCTCCTGACATGTTCTTGTTCATCTTACTTGCACGTCATCGCATGATACTTATGAATATATTAGTAGACTTACATAGTGTCGCCTGGGTCTGGTGGGATTCCCAGCCTATGCTCCAGCTTCTCCCCAGGTGCCTTCCTAGGATGATAAGAGGAAGCTGCATACCAAATTTGGTGCTCCTATCTCTTACAATGTAGGAGAAGTACTTGAACAAATGGATTCACAGATGGACAGATGGATGCACATTTCTAATATACTATACATAGGACAGATTCAGTACATTATTAATTGCAGACAAGCCTATACAAAACATTGCAAAAATATTAAAGTTCATAATCCCTCTCGTTCTGAGTGATTACATTATTTCATGAACAGGTAAATTTCTCTGTAGTGACTACTACGTAAATATTTACTCATGGTTTATCAGAGGTTATAGAAAAGGTTAATGCTCAGGCGCACTAATGAAGTATAACTTCATTATATAACAACTCTGTAGGAGCAGAAAAGCCCAGACCAAACCAAAACTAAAGAACTTTGCTAGATTTACTAAGAAGGTGAACTATTATTTAGGGTAAACTAAGCAGTCAAAAGGGTGAAAAGATTTTAAGGGACAAGTCCTGAAAGTCCCTCCTTAGCCACACAAACAATATTTGGGAATGCATTCATTGTGCAGTGTAACCTGCATGCACACATAAAAGTTTCTGTGCGTACAGCCAAGGCACAACTCTTAAAATTAGGGATGTCAGAGGGTAGGTAGTGCTGTAGAATGTTTTCTACTTTCAAACCTGGCGAACTGGTACTGCAGGAGCAGCATAGCAGAGAAAGCAGCAACTTGTTGGCCGTGTCTACACTAGCCAAAAACTTCGAAATGGCCATGCAAATGGCCATTTCAAAGTTTACTAATGAAGCGTGAAATACATATTCTGTGCCTCATTAGCATGCGGGCAGCCGCGGCACTTCGAAATTGGCGCGGCTCACCCAGACGGGGCTCCTTTTCGAAAGGACCCCGGCTACTTTGAAGTTCCTGAATAAGGGGACTTCAAAGTAGGCGGGGTCCTTTCGAAAAGGAGCCCCGTCTGGACGAGCCATGCAGCGGCGAGCCGCGTCAGTTTCGAAGTGCCGTGGCCGCCCGCATGCTAGTGAGGTGCTGAACTGTATTTCAGCACTTCATTAGTAAACTTCGAAATGGCCATTTGCATGGCCATTTTGAAGTTTTTGGCTAGTGTAGACGTAGCCATTGACAATCACTAGGCTTTTAGGTAACACACCGTTGGGGGTTTAAATTAGGCCAGTAGTTGGCTTGATTTGAACAAAAATAACGTTTTAACTGAACATTCCCAGTCACACAGAGTCACCAGTACTATATACAGAGGGGCTGAATGGCTTTCATCAGTTCTTCCTTCCTCTACAAACCACCTTTTGCCGTTGCATCAGTGCTTACTCCTATGTGAGATTTTCACCTCTGTTGGAAGTTCTGCTGAAGTACTCTCCTGTACCTGAGTCTGTGGTAGGACAAGCTGATTTGCCATGAGGAGACAGTGATTGAGATTTAGGCCTATGGTCAGGGCAGAATATTAGAGGTGTCCACTGTTCCCTCTAATCTTTTTCATCTGTGCATGGATTTTTTCCATCCGTGTGCAGAATAAATTTTGTTAAATGCATCAAGGCATGTGCAAATGTGCATCACCAGGAGAAACCCAAAACCTAGCTATGGGTGCTCTGCTAATCAGCTGAATGGCATTTGAACCTCTCCTGAGTGCCTGGAAAAGCGCACAGCTTAAAGGGAACCCTCGTTGTGGTTGTGTCATTCAAAGGAGTTATAGTCACCCTACCCAGGGATGTTCTGTACCCCATCTGTACTACCAGAAGTGTCACCCCAGCTTCTAGTTGGAGACAGGGAAAGAGAAGTTAGTATGCCAGTGTGCTACGATCTACAGGATGCAACCCATCACAGCCCTGAGTTCATACCCTGCCCACTGTGGTAAGTACCTTTGTAAAAATGTGTCTTGTGAGCTATCTTTGGAAACTAGTAAGTCGCTGGTCAGTACTGCCATGGTAAAATGTAGGTAGCAACATTACGTATAAAGTTATCAATGAATTCCCTGGGTGATGTCATTACGCAGGTACAAAACCAGGCAGCCCTGCCTAGGCAATAGCTGTTAAAATAATCTATCCCAAACAAAGGCATGTGTTAATAGTCTCATCTGAAAAAGTGCCTCTTACTCAAGAAAGCCGTTGACCTAATCAATTTGTTAGTCTCTGCAGTGCTACAGGACTGCTTGTTAAAGGCATGTGTGTTTACCTCAATTTACATGTAAATAGTGAACAGGACCATCAAGGAAGCAGGGGGAGGGAATACCAGGAAACAGAAGAATTTTGCATTTCAGCAAACTCAGGAAGGAAGGCGAGACATGAAAGAGCATGGAGCTTCTTTCACCCCCAGACTGGTGCCTTCCTCAGAGCTTGAATGAGGGGGATCCTTGGAAGGATCCACTTCAGGAAAAGTTCAGAGAAGCCCGGGTTAGTACTTTCACCTAATACAACACAGGCACCAGGGTCTTTGGGCCTCTGGAAGAGATCCTGACCAGGAAGCAGGTCAGGTGCCGTGTTGTTGGAAGAGTGTGAGGGAAAAAGACCATCTTGAACAAAGCCTTGAACTAAAACTTGCTCAGTTAAATTTTAGACTTTTAGATGCGTCTTTTCACTATTATTTGCCTGCAGCTGTTTTGAACTTCTTTCATTCTCGAACTCACTTAAAATCCCATCTTCTTTTGTCAACCAGCTTCTTTAATTATTCATCTAAACAAACAATGCTTTGTTTGTGCTGAAGTAAATGCCACCTGCAATTAAGATGGCAAACTGGTGGGTTTTGCTTCCTTGCAGTAGATTACAGATCTTATTATTCCTGGGAATGTTGCAGGAGGGATGGACAAATCAGAGCACCCAGGTCTGGGGAAGTGCAAGACTGGGGGTGTCTTGGTGTCAACTTCTAACCTTACCCCAATCTGTTAAAGACAAAAGTGTGTCTGAAATAAACTGTTGGCAGGCTGCATCTGTTACTGCTCCCCCATGCCAGTGCTAGTGGCTATGAACAACTGGAGGCCATTGACCAAACAAGACTTGGTGCAAGCCCCTCTGTCTAGCCTTGCAATAGTTTCACATGGACCTTTTTTCCAGCCATGGAATCTATGGGTGTAATTCTTTCCCCTTTAAATGGGAGTTTTGCATTGACTTCAATAGGAGCCAAGCTGGTTTCTAGCTTTCCTCTCACCAGCCCACGTGGGGAACTCTAAAGAGCTCTCACTCCTCTTTGTCAGTTGTATGAAACAAGTTCCCAAGTTCCATATGAAAAGGTGACCTCTGGCAGTGGAATTCATTTTTCTTTAGGCTTCATGACTTGCTTAAGCAGAACAACACTGTGTTAAAAATATAACCCACTGGATTCTGTTTGTAAGCACAACATAGCTTCAAATTTCCCTTCCCAGTTCTATCTTCCCATTAGGAAGGCCAAGGTACAGTGATTCTCCCTATCGCACGCTGCCCCCCAGTCAGCTAATCTTCTGGGGCTTAAAGGTGATCAAGTTATTGGTACAAATAAAAAAGTATAGGAGAATGAGAATTTAGAGTATTAAATGATTGCAAATTTTCTGTTGCAGTTAGTGTTTCATAATAGCTCCAAGCTAAGACACTGGGCTCATTTACAGCAATTGAAGAATGCTGAACACAAGTGCCACACAGAAAAGACAGCTGGAAAAACACAGATGCCTTTTGTCCAGGGTACAGTTGATTAAAAAGAAATTGCAACAAACCCATGGCTTTCCTTTTGTAATATATCCTAGCTAGATAGAGGAATATCTGTTGCTCCAACATATATAACAGTGAAAGAAAAAGGCAAAAAGAGAAGTGAACAAGGACATAAATTTAAAAATACTATTAAGAGGCAGTAAGTTAAATACATGAATATGGTGGGTATTTTGTCTGATGAAGCAGAAGAGTTGAGACAGGAATTAAGGACAGTAAATACAATCAGGCTTTGTTTATGGGCCTCCAGGGCAGCTAGGTAAAGAAACAGATCACTGTTTTTCAGGAAGGACCTGTAAAAAAGCCATAACTTTTATACGGAATTATTTGTTTTACTCATCTATTGAGCAGGTGCTCATATTCTCAGGTGGGGAAGCAACAGACTTCTAGAGCTGCATGGCTAAGAGCAGTGTTTGTTAACTTTTTGAGATCATGGAATACCAAACAATAATATTTTTATGCAGAACATGTGTGGAAATTTTCTTTAAAAAATTGTTGTCAGACCCAAACAAACAAACAAACAGCAACGTATATGGCAAAAACAAAATGAAGTAATCTTTAATCAGGAATCATAGCAACGAAGAAGTAACATTGTATCTGGTTTTACTAACAGAAAATATATCCATCAGTGTATTTTTCCAAATGTTTGTGGCACACCTATGAGTTGTTCTCCAGTGTTCCGTGGAACACAGTTTAAGACACATTAGTTTAGAGTACTGAGCTCCTAGGAAATGAACCAGATGTAATAAGGATTTTATATGGGGCATTGAATCTGCTTTCTGAAATCAGAGTTTTCCCTTGTTGCCTTTAGACATAGACAGAGTTGTGAACAGCTGTGAACAGGGAATCACAATGCTATTGATACTGAAATACTCATGAATATAAAAAATGAAAATAAAATATGCCATAAGCACATTTACAGTCTAGAGGTGGCTGATAGTGTGAAAATATAAAATGGAGATGACATTTTACTTGAATTTCACAAATACACAGAGATCAAGTAGCAGGTATGATAAAACTAGGGTTGCCAACTCTCTGGGATTGTCCTGGAGGCTCCTGGAGTTGGCATCAACGTCCTGATGACTGTTGAAAGCAATCCTGGAGATTTTAACAAGATATTTTAAGATGACATTATGTCATATGGGTTGGGGGAGGTCTCCTGGAATAACTTAAGGCAGAGTTGGCAACCGTAGATGAAACCTAAACTGGCAAAGTGCGATCTGCTTAAGCAGAAGTATAAAACAAATTATAACGTGATAAACAGAAGGCTTTTAATAGTTAACAGCTTGGTAAGAAGTAGCATTAGCAACCACAGAAAACACAACCTGAAAGAAGTTAACAGTAGGAGACCCTCGAAAACGGCAACAAAACCGTCAGCCTGCAGAGAATATTCCAACACTCAGTAAATATCAGGGGTCAGACTCTGACATTATTCGACAGGCAGAGCTCCCGTTGAAGTCCATGGACACCTTGAGAATGGATCAACTTCACTTCCAACTTCATCTAGGTGTAGGAGGCTCCAGAGAAGCCAAAACAATATCCCAAAGCAATTTCCCAGTCCATATTCAAATAGGAACCGGGCAGACTCAGATCTCACGCCTCTTCAATTTTTATTCAATCCTATGCTGGACAAAACTTAGGTTGATTTCAGCAGAAGGCATCCGAGAGTAAAAAACTAAGTGAATGTGGCCCGATAATGATCCATAGTATTTACAGAGCACTTAACAAATATTAATTATCTATTCCTTGTTATGTCATTGTGAGGAAAGGAAGTAGCAAGCTCCAATTTAACATGTAGGAATTGAAAACAAATGACTTGGCCAAGACAACAGAGTAGTTTATAAAGACAATGCCAGAGCTGAGATTGTCCTGGTGCCTAGTTTTGCACGTATACCCATCTACCACTCCTTTCCTATGCTGCCTTTCTCTGGTGCTCCTGAGAGGATTCAGCAAGTGTGCAACTTGTGAGGTAGTTTTCAAGATGGCTATACTCCATCCATCACCTATCCTCCAGAAGCAACCAACTACCTCTATGTTCTGTAGCTTTTGCTTAAAATGATTTTTAGAGAGCGTTTTAAAACATTAATTCCTAACTGGGTTTCTTAGGACTTTGGAGGGATTTAAATACAGCTCCGGAACACAGCATGAAAGATGTATATGTTTCTTTATAATCTTCAAAGGCACACATGCGAAATTATGTCTGAATTGTAGCACGTACAGATAGTTGTGCAAAAACTCCATGGGCACAGGGGAACCTTGATCTGCACACGTCAGGCTATTTGTACACACCATACTCTTGCAGATTACATAAAAATCATTTAAGTTCTATGGAGACTAACCAGGGATGAATTTGACCTTCTGACTCCTCCAGAGAGATGCTGTCTTGTGTTGTTTTCCTTTATCTGGGGTGGGAGAGTGAATCCTGATTCCTGTGACAACTGTAGACATTATGTCAGTACAGCAGAGAGGATGGACTGTGTTGAGCAGCCTGGTATTGGCTGTGGGCATTCCTTACCTATGGCTGATCTTTGTAGGTGTTCTCCACTGAGGGCCAATGGCCAACCAATAGTGGGAGAATGGCATGCGAGTCTGTGTCAGTAAGACACTGAGATATTGAATGAAGCATTTCATGCAGCTGACTGACAGGTGTGAGTGGGGCTGATGCACATAGAGACTAGAGTCCTGCTGCAGAGAAGAAAGGGGCTATTACGCTAATTATTCAGTGTGTGGCGCATGTAATGATTATGCTGAGAGAAAAAGAGAACAAAATGCAAAGGGCAACATTTAGCTACTGTATTCTAATTCCCTACATGACACCAGCCTGTTTCCAGATCAGCTGCACTGGCTACAGTGGAATTATTTGAGATCACACCAATGTAAATGAGAACAGAAAAAGCCCAGCAGAAGTTGGACTGTTTCCCCCTTTTTCCTAGTAAGGGTCTTCATATTTGGCTGGAGGCTTGGCTGCTGCTCAATGTTTATCCATCTTAACTTTAGCAGATCAAGCCAAGTCTTCCTGCAGTAGCCAAAGCTTCATAGAGGGACCTAGCTGCTCTGCAAGGCAGACATATGCCTCCTGGAGGGCAAACATGTGCCTTGGAGTTGGATTGCTTTACGTTGGACTCCATGCTTCAAAACGCCTAGTTTCTTACAGTTTTTCCTTGAGAGAGTGAGAGGGAATTGGAACTCAAGAAAGTGCCTCCATTAACTGATTCTGTAAAAAATAACCCATCCATCTATTGTTCTGACTTGAGCAGCAAGCAAGTCTTGTTTCCATCTCTGTCAAGCTGTTTCATTGTTAACTCGTAAGAACCTCACCTAGAGAGAACATAAGTGAAGGAAGTGAAACTCCAACTCCATTAGTGATACACACAATGCCTTTTACTAAACAAACTAAGTTTTCTTGGATTTTTGCTTACGAAAGAGAATTACCCCTGCCCACATTCCTTATAGACTTTGTAGGCACTTCTTGTAACGGGGAGTGGCTGTGTAGCCACTGGTAGTTGGCAGCTAAGGGGATAAGATCCCACAGTCCCTGTGAATGCAACATATGATATGGGCTAGAAATGTAGTTACAAGTGGCAGCGTGGTGATAATTCCAATGGCACTGAAGGACAGTACCTGTGTACCAGCCATAAACAGGCACTATATCTTAATGCACAATCGAGACCTTGGCAAAGCTAGATGAGTAGATTCCGAGCAAAAATGAAATGCTACAGTAAGGGAAATAGAAGACCCAAAGCTGCTCAATGCACAGCTCTCAGTTACGCAACATACTGTGTCTCACTTTACAGCTGGTTAAGTGCTATAAAGGTCTTATAAACAGTTTCAAATCTTATGGTCTTCACTCAGTGAAATTCCTCTGGATGGGCTAAAAACTGAGTGTAAAGCTGAGGTTGTGGTCACTGCAAGATAATGGAAGAGCTGAGATACATCAACACATTCTATTTGGGATCAAAAATAAAACTCGAGGTTTAAATTTTCAAAAATTTGACACCCAAAGTGAATGGTCAAGTGGAGCACCCCCAATAAGCATGCCTTTTAGAAAATGTAGTGTCATGTTTTGCTCAATTAGAATCCTAGAAGATGTCAATTAGCATGTAGCCTCTAAGCCAATAATAGCTGTAAAGACAGGATGGTCAGCATTTCATAGAGAGCTTGTCTACACTACCACCTTCCTTCGAAGGAAGGATGGAAATTAGGGTGTTGGGAGTTTACTAATGAAGTGCTGCGGTGCACAGGCAAATCCCCCCCACCCCCTCCGCGGCAACTTCGAAGTTTTAAACTTCGGAGTACCGACATGCGTCTAGCCACAGCTCACCCGCCGGCACCTCGAAGTGCCCCGGTGCTGTACTCAAGGAGTAAAGGGACTTCGAAGTTGTCCAGGCACTTCGAGGTGCCGGCGGGTGAGCCGCGGCTAGACGCGAGCTGGTACGTTGCTGCAGGGGGGAATTTGCTTAATGAAGTGCTGCCTCTGCACTGCAGCACTTCGTTAGTAAACTCCCAGCACCCTAATTACCATCCTTCCTTTGAAGGAAGCTGGTAGTGTAGACAAGCCCAGAGAGAATTTACTGAACACAGCATGCAAGCAATTGGTTAGGCTTGCAAATTCTGCATGAAATTAACTTGCACTTTGGTTGACATAAGATTGGACTGGATTAAAATGAAATGAAGCAGAAGCACTATCTCATGGCAGACCATTGATCAGTTTAATCAAATATAATGTCTGCAAAACTAGCCACAATCAGATGCTTCAGAGGAAGGTACCCCCCAAAAAACCCCACAAAGCCGCCACCAATTTCCCCCTCTACAGAATAAAGCACAAGCAAACCTAATGTAGTCAATGATTACCTACCATCTTATTCTCTTTTCTCCTTCCTGTTTGAGAGGGGAGAGATAGCTCAGTGGTTTGAACATTGTCCTTGTAAACCCAGAATTGTGTGCGCCCAGTCCTTGCGGAGACCATTTAGGGGTCTGGGGCAAATTGATTTAAACAAAAGAAGCTGTTGGGAGGATGCTTGGCACTTCTGAGAGGGCAAAGGACTGGACTTGACCTCTGGAGGTCCCTTCCAGTTCTTTGAGATACGTATGTCTCCCTATTAAATTAAAACTCCCCCTACTGTTCACTAGTATGATTGCAGGTATCACATCACTTCTGTCCCAAGTAGCATTAGCTGTAATAACATAACTTTCACCTAGTGCAGAATGCCATAATGATTAGTACCAGTAAAACAAATGTCTTGGGCTTTATAGCTGTCAGTGCAGTGTTTTCAAATATTTAAGGCTCTGGGACTAACACAAGCCTGCTCTGGTTTGCCTCACACTTAGCTGGGTCAGACGTACATGGTATATGGAAAAGTATTCATGCCTGTAGATATGCTGATGAGTATCTTTCTTAGAAGCATGTTCCAATTAAAAAATTATTGTAGAACTAATGTCAGCCAAGGCTTCTAAACCCAGTCTATTTACAGATCAGAAAGCAGCAAGCAAGTAGTAGGCTTATAGCTATCAAATGCCTAGAATAATCTGAAACACAGTCTTTATGACTGTGCGTGTACTATAATATGTACCAAGCAGGGAGTGGTGGTGGCCTGACCTAAATTTGTTAATTTGTGTGGGTCTGATGAACATGTTTATTTTTAGCATCATAATGCTGTGTAACCAGTCAGCATCAGCAGAAGTCATTTGAGTTGCATGCTGAAGAAAACTGATCTAATGTCTGAGTTTGGGTTTATCTTTTACTTGCTAATTCACTGCAATGAGTGCACAATTTCAGTTAGACAAGCTATAAAAAAATTCATGCTGTTAACCCTAAGGTGATTTAGTTAAGAATTCCTGGATTAAAAAGTTATTTGAACAGAAAATAATGTCATGTTTTATTATACTTACATGACAGTTGATCATTTGTCCACTATAAATTTGGCCCAAGTGGTTGAATTTGTTTTGGTTTCACGTCAGTCATGCTGCTCGATTTTTAATTAACTAACCAACCAACCATCATACTAGGAAAATGAGTAATTTTTTTGGGAAGACATAAGAAATTAACTGAATATGAGAGTTTATTGTCTTTTATTGTTGCAAAGTGAAAGCAGTTTCATTGTGAAAGTAGAATAAACTGAAGCAGCTTTTTTAGATCCTGTGATCCAATTAGGAGAAATGGCTTCCTATTCCAGGTGAAATGGACCCTCACTGTACTTTAATTAGAGCCACAACAGGGCAGGCTTTAAATGATGCAGGATTCTGGAAAGCCTTTGGGCCATGGACAAGAGCAATGGCTATTACTTAAAAACGAGAGTACCGTAAACTCTGGGGGAAGAGGTTAGAGTGCCCTAGGTATTGGCCTAGGTGGGACTTGCCCATTGACAGGAGTGAATCCTTCAAGTGATCAGCAGCAAATGGAGAAACTCTGCCCCTGTAGCAAGCAGCATACCCATGCAGCACTGAGGCTCAGCACCATCACTTCTCATCTTTGACGCTTTCTTAACCCTGGCAAATCACACCCTTTTAGAGCAGTGAGACAACAGTACCGTTGCACGCAGCCTCTCTGAGTTCATTGGCCAGATCCCAGGCCCAGTGATGTCAGTGGCATGTTGGATCAGACTCAGGAAGAGTTTGCATCATATTCAGGAAGTTCTGTGAAAGTGTTCAAGGGATCTGAGTACTTCATGTCCCCTAAAGCAGGTCTAGCCAGAACTGAGGCCTATTTATACCCTGGTCAGTAAAGGAAACATGTTTTTTAGTTAATAAAGGGGGGTGAAAGTAACCTAAAATTTCTTACAGTACTGTTCTGTTGCAACCCAGGTTCCTGCCAGCTTTGACGGAGCTGTGTACCAGGGCACGCTAGGGATATAAAATCCCATTTAATTGGTTTATCAGTTAAACAGTAATTTTAACAGGTTAACCAATTAAAGGAGCGGGGGATGGGGAAGGCCCCTGCAGTCTAGGCTGGAGCGGCCTTCCCAGGGTGGAGTTTCCATACATGAGAAACTGCTGTGGGCATGGGAGCACTCCAGTGCAGGTTGAGGTACTCCAGCCTAGCAGGGCAGCCCCAGTCTGTGGCAGGGCTGGGTTGGAGTGGTGGGAGCACCCACAGCTGCAATGGCCCTGTGAGGCGGGAGCAGCCTCCTGCACACGGTTGGCGGCTGCAGGGAGAAATCTGCTCCAGACCCCAACAGTTAACTGGTTAGCCATTAACATTCCTAGAGCACAGCCACTTACTTTCACCTCTGGTAATGTGAGATCTTTTAGGAAGGTAGCTTGGTTAAATATGGTTTTTGCACTCCCACTTATACCTGTTTAATAAATCCATGACATGTTTTTCTCTTAAGATACCAGAAGCATGGCAACAAAGGAGAAGCTGCAGTGTTTGAAAGATTTCCACAAGGACATCCTCAAACCTTCCCCTGGCAAGAGCCCTGGGACACGCCCTGAGGATGAGGCAGAGGGGAAGCCACCTCAACGGGAGAAGTGGGCGAGTAAGATTGACTTTCTGCTGTCTGTGGCTGGTGGATTTATTGGTTTAGGCAATGTCTGGCGATTCCCATATCTCTGCTATAAAAATGGCGGAGGTGAGTATCTTTCTGGCTCTTTAATTCCTACTCTTTCCATCTATACATTGTCCCATCCTTAGAGTGCTGTAGCATTGGAGTGTCTCTGACATGTTTAAAAACCGAAATAACCATGACACTTGCTTTTCTCTTTTCCAGCCCAAGGAGAAATCATTTGATTATTTCATAGTTAATATTCCACTCTTCGGAAAATATCCAACAGCCGTGAATTTTACTATTATTAAAGATGAACTTCACTCTTTTTATGTATTAGATATAGATATAAAAAGAGTGAAGTTCAACTGAAATAGATGATATATACAATATCTATCTAGATCTAGGTATAGATTGCACACATACATAAATTACATAGATCGATATTCTCAGTGTAAATATATAATAATTCTCATTAATGGAACAACTCCAAATTCATAGTTGTGCAATGAAGACAAAAATTAACCTTCTTAAAGAAAATTGTTCTTTTGCTTAAATGAAATGAAAATATATCCAATCCTCATCATCTTCATAAGTGTTCACTTTAAAAATGAACAAAAATACCCTTTCACTTTAGGTTGTAACATTTCTTTTTTTAATCTTCAAACAGGAGCAATAATCCTGGAAAAATAACTTTGTTACATGTGTACATAAGTCTATCAATTTTTTTCCTGGTTACATATATCTATTGCAGGACATCTGTATTATTCTTCATTATGAATAGCACCATTTTCTTAATCTCTATTGTACATGATTGTGTTTTGTCTACAGGTGCATTTCTTATACCTTATTTCATTTTTCTGTTTGGTGGCGGTCTCCCTGTGTTTTTCCTGGAAGTGGCGATAGGGCAGTATACATCTGAAGGAGGAATTACATGCTGGGAAAAGATCTCCCCTATTTTCACTGGTGAGTTATTTTCCTGCCATCTCATGACTTAAGACACAGTTAATGAATACAGTGATAAGCTTTTGATTCCCATTTTTAAAAAACACCAGAGCTCCTGTTTATCAAAGCCTTTGAACAGTTGCCTAAGGGCTAGTCTACACTAGAAAAGAAATTTGAGCTAAGATATGCAACTCCATCTATGAGAGTTGACCTACCTTAAGTCGAATTTCTGGTGTGGCCCCACTGTGGGAGGTTGATGGGAGAAACTCACCTCTCGACTTCCTCTACTCCTCACCATAGCAGATACTGCAGTTGACAGGGGCGCCCTCAGGGTTTTATTTAGTGCGCTCCTACTGGGCACAATAAATGGAACCTCAGAAGACTGACCACAGCAGTATCAATCTTTCTCATAATGTAGACGTATCCTAACACTGCTACTGTGGGATTTAAGCATAAATTTAAGTGCTCTGTTACATAAGGATGGGATCACTCAAGTGCGTCACATTGTATGTAACTGCTTTACTGAGTTAAGACCTAATACAGTATGGGGGAAATTCGCCTCAGCTACCACAAGGCATATATACCATATAAGCTCCATTTAAAGTCTTAGATCTTAGGGCCTGTTTCTTGAAAGAGACTCTCGTTGCTTTCAGTGGTCTTTAGACCAGGCCTCTAAGGCATGCCCCTGGTGTGGTTTTTTGCTTAAAAAACAGGGAGCAAGTTTATTCTCCATCAGTTCTTCTATTTGTTGTGCAGGTTGACCCTCTTTAATCTGGAAGTCTCTCGTCCGGCAATATCCGTAAACCAGCATGATTTCAATTAGCCAGATGACCACTCATGATTTTGGGTAGCTGGATGACCACTTTTCATGAGTGTGGCCAAGTTTCCCGTGGTCCCACAGAGTTCATTTACAGCCACCAGTCCTCGGTCTCTGAGTTCTGTTCTGTTATTTCTCTCTAATTTACCCTCAAATATTTTTTAAGAGCTGAATAAGCAGTGGAATGTTGATAATGTGCTGGACCTCCCATAGTCTGGCAAATTCTCTCGTTTGGTAACAGTCAGGTCCCAAGTGTGCCAGTTGAGAGAGGTTCAACCTGTAGTAGTTGACTATATGAGACTGGGTCTTGGAAAGGTAGAAACCTGAGAGTAAAAAGGAGAAATCAAAGTGTTGATTTTTGTTTCAGTGATCTTGTTACATGACAGAGGTGACAACAAATAAGAAAGAAATTGCATGTTGTGCACTAAATAGGCTCACACCAAGAGGCTGTGCAACTTGTGAAAAAGAGTTGATTTCACATTGTGTTGATGAAAACTGGAGATGGTAGTATTTCCTTGAACTATTAGGTGATGAGCGTCTTCTTTGTAGTCTCAGACCCTTTTGCGAAGGTGCCTTTCCAAATGTAATCCTGCACTGGAAACCAAGCTTTTTTTTTTGCCATGGAAAACCTTGCCATTAGCATCATAATTATATGACATGCACAGCTGGAATTTCTGTGGCTTTCTGTGGAAAGATTCAGGCATAGAGTTTTTGCAATAGTTATGTCAGACTGAAAAACAACTCTGGCTTTGCCACGTTATTATTAAAGGGTATTTGCCCACAAATGAGGAAACTCTTGCCATTTGCAAGAAATGTGCTAATGCCGCTCTGAAATGTAATGGGTATATAAAATTAAAAGCAAGTTATCAAAATCCTCTTTAGAAGCCCTAACTGCACCCACACATTGACTGGTTTCAGAGAGACACTAGGAAATGAATGGACACATTAGAATTAATTCTAATTAATGCTGCGTGATTCCACTGAATAGAGATGCACTATTCTCCTTTTCAAAATGTAAGTGGGAATGGACAATTTAAACTGACACAGACCTCAATTCTGTCACCCTTATGGAGACTGAGCAGTATCTTATTCTTTGAAACGAATGAAAGTGCCTAAGTAAGTAAGATAGTATCCCATGGGCCACATTCACAGTTGTTATAGTGAGGTCACTGGAATCACCCTAATTTGCATTCCTTTCTTTCTTCCCCCTTCCTCTCATTAAGCCATGGGATGTGGGAGAAGGGAATGTTCTTAATTTAAGTAAAAGTCTCCTTGGGATCTCTGGAAAGGAAATTCTGTGGTTCTGATAAAATGGGTAAGTGAATGTTCTGACTGAAATGTAAAACAGATAGTACTCTTGGGCTGTTGGGGGGAGGGGTTTGAACTCACAAAATATTCTTCCTTGGCTGTGGAGAATCACATTGCAAATATAGGTTGAGGGTGTGCAATACATGGCAGATCTGCTAGGTGACATAAGAACTTGGAACTACCAAATGAAATTAATAGGTAGCAGGTTTAAAACAAACAAAAAGAAGTATTTCTTTACAGACTGCTCAGTCAACCTGTGGAACTCCTTGACAGAGGTTGTTGTGAAGACCAGGACTTTAAGTGTTCAAAAACAAGCCAGATAAATTCGTAGAGGTTAGGTCCCTCAATGCTTATAAGCCAGGATGGGTAGGAGTGGTGTCCCTAGCCTCTGTCAGAGACTGGGAATGGGTGACAGGGGAGAAATCGCTTGAGGATTATCTGTTCTGTTGACTCTTTCTGGGGCACCTGGCATTGGCCATCCTTGGAAGACAGGACACTGGGCTAGATGGACCTTGGGTCTGACCTAGTATGGCCTTTCTTACATTCTTAAGTTAGGTGTTGAGTTGGTATATCAGTAAGTACCTTTCCTATAAACACACACACACACACGTATGTATATGTGTATTTTCCAGATGATTGTTAGTCTTTGTAAGGAAAACAGCTTCTCTTACTCCTATTCCTAAATGGAACATTAGCTCCAGAAGTCCCATCAGGATTCTAAACATGAGTGGCCAAAAAGTATCAGAAGAAGGGTCAGTGTGTAGGCCCACCAACAAGGGATGGCAGTCCGCAAAGGAGGCAACTGCCCTGGAGCCTGGTGATTCAAAAGGGCGTGGGGCTGATGGGTAGTGCAACTGCTACTGTGGCAGTGGTGCTGGCCAGAGCCCCAGGCCCTTTAAATTGCCATTGGAGGGCTATGTGGCGTGCTCCAGGCAGCTCTGAGGGCTGCCTGGGGTGGAGTGGGGTGAGGGGGCGGGGAGAGGAGGGAAGCACAGTGTGGTGCACTCTGGACATTGCTGAGGACTGGCTGCTCATCCCCACCCCTTCTGCCTGAGGCCCTGCCCCTTCAAGAAGTGCAGAACTGTCCTCCGCACGCACACAATGCCCAGGGGCCTGGCAGGTTTGTTGGCCACGCTGTTTTTGTGTCTTGTCTTAAATAAAGATGCTGGTTCGCATCCTGCCCAGCAGTATATTAATGCCAATGAGATTACGATAGTGGGAGAGGAATCAGACCCACGCAATAGTTTTGGTATTTAATTCTGCCACAGTTGCATTCCATCACCTCCCCTGATTGCCATTTTAAGTTGTGGAGGACGTGGCCTTATCTGCCCATGACCCTGTGTTTAAAAACAAACAAGGGACATTTTTTATTGTCACGTCTTGATAGCAGAGTCAAACATTGATCTCATTAGCCAGAACAAATAGCATTTTCTTTGCAAAAGAGGTGCATAAACGACGGCATTCGTGTGGCTCACTCAGGAATTTTCACACATTCTTCTTATTTTGCATGTACACTGAAGCTTCTACTCAGAGATCTCATTAATACTGTTGCAAAGACTGCTGCTACTGATGACCAATGACAGTAGCAGGATTAAACTTTAGTTATGTGTGTGTTGTTTAATGGGGTTCCAATAGGGATATATCCTGCACTAGGCTTTAAATCCACAGAGTATTAAAAATAGCTTTAAAGTTCGGAGATTTCATGTGTTTGAATGATAAGTGATCACTACACGTTTTATTTATTTATTAGGAATTGGTTATGCTTCCATTGTGATTGTGTCCCTTCTGAATGTGTACTACATTGTCATCCTGGCTTGGGGAGTGTACTACCTGTTCCAGTCATTTCAGAGCGTCCTGCCTTGGTCACTTTGTGGTCAGAAGTGGAACACGCCTACTTGTGTGGAAGACACTCTCAGGAAGAACAAAACACTCTGGATGTCGCTGAATGTTACCAACTTCACTTCTCCTGTCACGGAGTTTTGGGAGTAAGAACATGCATTATTATTTTTATAGCACTTTATTGGAAGGATAGAAATAATGAAGGCAAATATCTTCACTGGTTGAAACTCCATGGGGAATTTTATGTAAGGAGAAATGAATAGCTCTAGCTTGAAGGCCTGGCCTGTGGTCTGACTAGGTAGTTGGTGGCCAGCCATTAAAGAAGGTACACTAGTGCTGACCCCAGAGTAAGACAGACACCAAGCTAGGGTGCTGAATCCAAGCTAGACCTAAGCATACATTAGGTTATAGGGTCACCTTCTTCATGGCCAACTCTATGTGAAGCACTGATCCTGGCCAGTCTTTAGTGTTGTCCCATCCAAGAACGAACACTAGCCAACAGTTCTAGCTTCTCAAATCTGGGATGGGGTGGTGGGGCTGCAAAAAAACCCACCTCAAAACAACAATTCAGGCGCTGAAAACTACTTTTAAAATAACACTCAGGATCTGCTTGACCCCATAAAAACAAGTGAAAGTGAAAGACAGTGCTAACAGTATTTTCTTTATTTTTGTGATACCTGAGTTTTGCTGCATGCATAAGGATAAACTGAGACCTCTTGTAAGGGCTGAAACGCTATAGACATTACTAACCCTACTAAATTTGAACCATGGCATGTGAAATGCCTCAGGCTTCTCAGATCCATGCCAAAACAAAGTACAGGTTGAATCTCTCTAATCGCGAACTCTCTCATCTGGCAACATCTGTAATCCAGTTTGTTAGCTGGACAACCACTTACCTTGGGTGTAGGCAAGTTTCCCGAGGTCCCATAAAGTTTGTTTCCAGCCAGCAGTCCAGGCTCTCAGTGTTGTATGCTTTTATTTAGTGCTAATTTACCCCTAAATGTCTTCTAAGAGCCCAGTAAGCAGTGAAATGTTAGTAACGTGCTAGAGAATATTGACCTCCCATAGTCTGGCAAATTCTCTCATTTGGCACCAGTGAGGTCCAGAGCATGCTGGACAAGAGAGGTTCAGCCTGTACAACGATCATAGTCAAAGCATAATGATCCACCTCTTTTTTTCAATCATACTGTTATTTGGGACTTCCTTTGCTTCCAGAAAGAAGTAAACTTTAAACATTATGTTAAACTTCTTTAAGGGCATGGGAGTGGGAAAGGAGGCACAAAGACCCAAAGTTGCAAAGGTATTTAGGCACCTGATTTAGGCCAAAAATATGTAATGGATAGAAATGAAGAGGTTCATCCAGCAGACTACCATGAGTCCCCAGAAAACTAGCCTGGTTTGAAAGGAGTTTGGTTTTGTTTTCGGTTTTGTTTTCCTGTTCCTGTCTGGGCTGGGGATAGTGTGTGTCAAACATCAGTTTGGAATGTTTCATTTACAAGCACCTCTAGAACAGGGGCTTAATTATGGTTTTGTGAACACAGCTGTTGTTGTCTTTCCCCCTTCCTTCTTGTAAATACACTTTCTAAATGTATAACCAATCACTTATTAACCTGGCAGAAATGCCAGCCATTAACCTACCAAAGCACACTGGCGGCGGTATTAAACACTGCCCTGTGTTGTATGTTTCTGTGATAATTTCTCTTGTACCAGCTTACTGTGTAATCACAGAGAAGAGCTTGCTTTTGCCAGATGCCTGGAGTTTATCAGGCTTAAGCTTCTTGTTACAAGTTCTCCTGCATTTCACATTATAAATTGCATTTGCACAATCTGATTTCTGAATGGAGAGGCACTTCTGTGTACAATGTATGTGTGTAGGTATAAAAAAATTGCAGGATAAAAGGGAATACAAGGAAGCTCTATAATATAAAACCCACCCTCTGCCCCTTCTCCCAACCCACGAGCCTGTTCAGAGGAGATTATTTACTTGTTTGACTTTCCCTGATGGTTTAATATTAAGTGTAGCATTTGCTTCTATCCCAGTGTGGCTTCTTCAGACCACTTAAATTCCAGTTTGACTCTGTGAATCCGCTTGAACCTATTTTTGTATTTTATAAATAAATGTAAGCCGTTCACCACATCATGAATGACATCCATGTAGCAAATAGGCCATGGCTGGAGTGGGGCAAAGGGGGCAACTGCCCTGGGCCCTGGTGATACACAAAAAAGACCCGAGGTGCCTGGCTGACACTTCTGCTACTGTCTCAGTGTTGGCCACTGGAGCCCTGGACCCTTTAAATTGCTTTGGAGCCCCTGGTGGTACACTCTGGGTGATGCCATGGGCCGTTGGTTGGGATGGGGAGAGGCAACGTGGTTTACATGACACTGAGGGTTGGCCATCCCCACCTCCACCGTTTCTGCCCAAGGCGCTGCCCCTCCTGGGGCACCTTTCCGCACCTTGTCCAAGGGCCTGGCAATTCTGTCGAACCCCTGAGTGCACATTTTTGGCAGGTGTTAAGTTTGGAAAAAAAGCTGTAGGAACTGGGCTGAAATTTATAACCCAAGAGGTAGAGATGACCCTAATGTAGACGAGGCCGTGGAACATCAGGTGATTAGTATGTCAGTTAGAATTCATCCTTATTACCAAGTTTTTCCTTGTACAATGAGCTAAGTTTCTGTGATAAGTGACAGATACTTTCTGAGTTCTGATTTGCTGGGTGGTGGACTTGTCCCCTCTAAAGGAGAGGGGAGTTTAAGCGACTTGCTAGACAGACATTCCACATCAAGAAGTCAAAGGCCAACAGAAACAGGACAAAAAGCAATCTTCCACCCTACCTTACAAAATAGACTAAAGAGGTCTTGCAGCCGTATAAGTGTGAAGGAGGACTCCTTGCGTTTTGTGTGTTGCCTCAGTCAGAGCTAGTGCAAGTATGTCTTCCCAGGCTCCCCATGCTCCCATTACAGATGTAACCTATGAGCTCCAATCACTGAGTTTTCATACGTCGTCCTGGTTCCAAGTGTGTAGAAAAGTACAACTAGGCTCAGAAAATAATTAAATTCATGGAGGATGGCTACATCAATAGCTACCAGCCAAGAGAGTCAGGATGTCCTTGTACTTCTGAGTACCAAAAGCTGGGACTGAGCAACAGAGGATGGATCTCTTGATAAGTGCCCTGGCACAGACAGGAGGGCGGGCTAGCTGCACCCACAGCATACCTCTGGCCTTGGATGGGTTCAGGCTGAATGCAGGTAACCTGCCTGCCACCCATCCTGCTGCAGATTCACTCTCTTTTTAGTTCTGTGGTTGGGTGAGAGCTAATTGTGAATACACTTCCTTCAGTGGGGAATCACCCCCCGGCCCCACACACATACCCCGCACCCAGATGCAGACATCTCCCTGTGGGCAACTCTTTCTGCACCTAGCAGCGACTTCTATGCTCAAAGAGCCATGTTAGCCATCAGAGGCCAAATACATCTCTGGCTACAGCAGTTATGCCAGGGTGGAGTTTGATTCCAGGGTACTGCTAGTGTGCATACACTGCTGTGGTCAAGCATTCCTTCATGTGTTAACTGTACCATCACAAAAGAACAGGCCGTGCTTACAGGAGCCTTGTTCCCTTCTATACAAGGATGCACAGTAAATAGTTAATATGCGACTTTCCATATATCATTTTTAAGGCCAGTCCAGATTTTATAGGACACATCATTTTCATCTCCATGGCCCCCCAGTGCCCTAAGTCTGTCTTTGATAAAAGGTGATGCTACCAATCAGTTAGGTTTCTCAGGTAAAAATACACCTACTGCCAGATGCTCCATCTTCAGAGGCAGTGACACCGCTGTAGGTCAGCTATCGGAATAGGCTGGGAAGATCCCAGTGTCCTGGAGGTGCTTTGTCCTGGAAGTGGGAGGAATACCGTCTCTTATTCTGCCAGCCAAAGTTTGTTCATCCTTGGGACTGAGATCATCAGCCTGTACTGTTTTTACTTTTAAAATCTTGTGTTGTTGTCTTGATTGTAAATATTCCATGGAGTTCCTCCAGATCCGCACCTCTAAAAATGACCTGGTTATGGCTGAATGAAGGAGGGTACACACTATAGCATAACCTGTTGTCAATGAACTCATAGACTGTCTGAGCTGGAGGGTACACCTGCACTTGCAGGAAGATTGACGTGGTGGCAGTCGATTTTCCGGGGTTTATTTGCACGTGCCTAGTGGGGCCACACTAAATTGAATCATCAGGGATCCACCGTCAACCCTGGTACTCCTCACTGTTGCAAAAAGAAAGGGAAATGGACAGGAGAGTTTCTCCTGTCAACCTCCTGCTATGGGGATGTCAGGAAAAATCAATCTACAATACATGAGCTTAGCTGTGCAATTCTGGTAGCTGGAGTTGCCTGTCTTAAATCGATTTGTCCCCATACTGTAGACCTTGCCTCAGTTTTAATGGGACTGCAGTAAAGTTTCCCTTTTGCAGGCCTCCTTTCCATATGCACTTTTTGAGCCTTAACACATGCAGGTGAGTTGCTTTTACAAATGCAGCTTCTAGCATCTATGTGGTGAAGATGCGTGTGTGCAAACACTTGCTGTACATTAAATATGTGAGTCTCAAAGTGGGGCCCTTTTTATTAGCAGCCAATCAGCTAGGAAATATGCTGCCTATGGGAGATTCATATTTGCTGCTCAGTGTTCAAGTATCAGTACTCTTATGGAAAGCCCACAATGCTTGCAGAAAAGGCTAGTATTGAAGGAATTCACACTGGTCTGCAGTACAGTTAATGTCCATTTAATGTTTTGTTTCTGAAACTAAATGCCCTTTTTATTAGGGGAAATGGATGTGGTTATCTTCATCATTATTGCCTGCTCCAGCTGACACAACACTGATATAATTTCCCTCACAGATACATTAGCCTCTTCATGCTGAATGACATGTCCTCTCCAATGTCTTGCTGGATGGGCAGTGGAGCCTGACATGTCGGATCATCTGAATTAACATTCTATGCAAATCACATGCTTGCTTGAGCAGCAGTAGAAGGAGTTAAGCAAATCTGGCTTTATCTCAGGAGACTTCATCTTGCTATCACATGCTTTAGGTCTCACTTCTTCAGGTTTTCTTTTAAAGTTCTGAATTTTAAAGCCTTGCAAATGCAGGAATGCGAAAGGGGTGAGTATTTTGGGACAACTGCCATTAAACAAGAGCTTTAATTGTCCAATACCAACCAGATATTTATAAAGTGCTGTTAATCAGCAGCCTTTGTCCATCCAAATCCGAGAAAGCCTGTCACATGTTCCTGGCACGTAACCCTGAGGAAAGAAAAACAAAACTAAACAAAATCCGACTTAGTCTTATGTGCCCTTAGAGACAAATAGGTTTACGAAATTGCATTTTTATAGCATTCCCTTTAATGAGTGCCTTGCAAACCTGATTACAGTACTAATTATTGCTTAGTCCATGTTATAGTATTGAGTGTCTGTTCTGTTGAGTTCCCTAGTGTTTGTCCATGGTACCAAGTACACTCAGGACTCACCTACACGCCCCCTTCCTTCGAAGGGGCATGTAAACGAGCCGTATCTGTGAATAGCGATGAGGTGCTGCGCTGCGTATGCAGCACCTCATTAGCTTAATTCTTGCTGCACGAACTTCAAAGTGGCTAACTTCGAAGCGCCAGCCAGCCGTGTAGCCACGGGAACTTTGAAGGAGCACAGGTACTCCAAAGTGCCTGTGGCTACACAGCTTGCTGGCTCTTCGAAGTTAGCATGGCGAGAATTATGCTATTCACCAATCTGGGTCATTTACATGCCCCTCACTGTTTAAAAAATGTTTCTCTTTATTGTCAAAAATGTATGGTGCTTTTAGGTCCCAGGTTTGTTTGTTTATTTTTTCCATTGGGAACAAAAAAGTTTGATGTCCACAGTGGAAGCAGGGAGCTTAGTGCTTGCTCTCGCTGAGTTTTATAAATGTTTCTGGCCTGATAATAATTTTACACTCTATTTGTGTACGTCATCTGTGTGTGCAGACAGACTGGTCAGGTGTGCCCCTTGCACTCCTCATAATGGGTAGAGGATGCCTGATGACTTCCATTTTGGGGCAAAAACTGAAGCTCTGTGGTACTCTTTCACTGAGCAAATTAGTCTGTGGGCAACATACTGCAGCACTGCCACAGCCAAAACCTTCATTGACTCCAGCAAAAGTTTTACATGGTGAGGAGTTCAGAATTGGGACCACTGATTTCAGCAGAGTTTTGCCTAAGGAAGGAATTAGAAAAAACTGAATCAAGACTTCAGGATTTTGTTTTTTAGTGCAGGTGATTTTGAAAGTTGTGATACAACCTGTTCAAGGTAGAAAAAGTTTACCAGTGTGCCCTTTGGAATCAGGACGTTGCCAGAGAACAGGAAGGAAATAGTTTTATTTCAATATTTGTTCTTATCCATGGAACTTGACAAAAGATAGAAGTTAATACAAACTTGTTCATATGAATTTAGCTATTCCCATACTTGTTCTTTTATCTCCCCAGTGGACATCTGTGTCTATTTTTTAACTTGACTAACCAAAGGAAGTTTACCAAATATCCTTGGTCAACTGAACAAGGACATACTTGTGGTGATATCCACTGCCTCTGGCTTTCATCGGTAATCTTTGCATGCATCTGAGCCAAGATAAATGGAAAGTGACACAGAAATTGTAACAAATCCAAGCTCTGCCTTGCAAACCAAACTCCTTAATGTGTTAATAATTTGACACATTGTTGTTTCTGATCCCCATAATGATAATCACAGGAACAGGCTGAAAAGAAAATAATGAGGTACTGTGGCCTTTTTGAATAAGTCTGTATCAGACATTCTAGGTGTTAATGACATACAAGTATACTGTGGCTTCCAGGGTTGTTTCGATAGTGGTGCCAGTAGTGGTGTGGCTTCTATCTCATGGAGAACAACAACAGCAAATAGCCAACACTTACAGCAAATTTTTATGATCATTAGCTTCCAAAAGGAGGTTGGTGAAGAGGCTAGGCAGTATGATGGCCAGATCCTACAGACAGCAGACAGACCTGGAACTTAATCCTGCAAACCTTTACTCATATGGACAATGTAGAGTTAGGCAGGTGTGTATTCAGAGGGCTGGAAATTTATAGTGCTGGCTGTTCAGTCATTGGCATAAGTAACGTGTGTCTATGTGCAGAGCTTTTTAAGACTCCTAACTAACTGCTGCGTTCCATCTTTTTTTTCCTCTCCTCCTCTCCCCCGCATGCCTTTAGGCGCAATGTATTGAGCTTGTCCGGAGGGATCGAAGAGGTTGGTATCCTCAAGTGGGATCTGGCGCTGTGTCTTCTCTTTGTCTGGGTCATATGTTTCTTCTGCATTTGGAAAGGTGTCAAGTCTACTGGGAAAGTAAGTGTTCTGTGTGTCGCTTTATGATCACTACCTTAAAAAATCAGCAGTGTAATGAATAGGCTGTGTCCTCAGGTAATAGTGATGCTAGCTTCTGCACAAAAATGCATTTTTACTGAGTAAGTGAGGGATTTGATGGGTGTGGGAAAGCAGTGGCTAACACCATACTGCAGAAGTTCCCCAAAACAGGTGGATGTCAATGGAAAGGCATCAAGAATTATACAAAGATGACTCAAGAACAATGTTCCCTGTAAGCTGTGTGCTTGTGCGGCCACTCAGGAGAGATTCAGATGCTGCCCAGCTGATTCGCAGAGCTCCCACAGCCAGGTGTTTTGTTTATTCTGGTGATGCACATTTGCACACATGTTGGTGTGCATAAAAATTTATGCCACACACAGGTGGAAAAATGCTGCACGTGAATGGAAAAGGTTGAAGCCTTTTAAACATCCCATTTAAGGCCATGGAGCCTAGCCAATGCTTTATCGTTGCCCCATAATCATAGCAGTTGTAACACTGTGAGTTTCTGTTACATGTCTCCCACAAAGCCCAAAGAAGGATTTAGGAGTCTTTCTCTAAGCCCACATTTATTTAATGAAAACTCTAGTTCTGAACCAGTAACACTGGTGTTTTCATTGTCCAAAGGTTACTCTGATACTCAGGGTACTTCTACACTTACCAGAAGATTGACGCAGTGGCAGTTGATCTTTCGGGGTTCAATTTAGCATGCCTAGTGGGACTGCACTAAGTCGAAAGATCAGGGCTCCACCATCAACCCTGGCACTCCTCGTATACATGAGGAGTAAAAGAAGTCAGTGGGAGAGTTTCTCCTGTCAACCTCCCGCTGTGGGGACAGCACGAAAAATGGATTTAGGATGTGTTGACTCCAGCTATGCGTTCACATAGCTAGAATTGCGTTATTTCAGCCAGTTTTCCTGTGGTGTAGACTGGCCTCAGATCTGGTCCGTGTTTATTTCTAGTCACTTCCAGTGTGCTCTTCCCTTCCTCCACACCCTTTCCCAGGGCATTCTCCAAAATCATGCCATTCCACGTGGTAATAATTAGATAGCACCTGAACCTCATTCCAGTAGTGTGCACGGAACAAAGTCCACAAGTGTCCACAGTGTTGATTAATGAGGCAACGCCTGGTATTTATTGCTCGCTTAATGTAAGAGGTTTTGTATCATCATTCATTTTTCCCTTTGACTTTAGCATGGAGGGCGGGTCTCATTAATAACATGGCACTTTATTCTTCTGGTCTTCTGCCAATTTTAGACTGAAAGAGCAGCTTCTGCACCTCAAAATGCATTCTTCTTCTTTGAGATGTGTTGCTCATGTCGATTCCAAGTAGGTGTGTGCGCACCACATGCACAGTTGTCGGAAAATTGTTCCCCCAGCAGTGTCTGTAGCATCCGTAGGTTGGCTGTGGAGACCCCTAGATTGGCACTGACATAATAGTCCTTCTATACCACAGCCAACCCTCCCTGCTCAGCTCCTTCTTGCTTACTGTGGTGCAGTTGCTCCTCCCCCTTTTCATCAGTAGATGGTCACCTGGAAATAGTTCTTTGTTAGTAGTTAGTTAGAACTCGGGTGTTGAGAGCTAGTTGTTAGGGGGAGTGTGTTTGTTCTTCCTCCCCCTTTCCAGGGCTGGGGTGTGCCTTGGACCCACCAGTTTAAGCCTAGCATCTCTTGCCAGAAGTTTATGCCTTAAGGGGATCCCCACAACTCCTGTTTGAAGTGTCTGGGGGGAGCCGCACCTTGCACAGAAGGGTAAGATTTGTAAGGCTTTTTGGCCTGAGAACATGCAGGGACAGAGTACAGACTGAAGCAAATCCTTATGGAGTTCTCTCTGAACCCTCAACTGGCGCAGCTGCTCTGCTCTGGCACTGAAGCAGACGTGAGTGCACAGTGTTTCTGTTGGTGTGGGGCCCTGTACTGGTGCAGAAAGAGGCCTCTTCAAAGACCCAGCACCAGCAGCACTCCTCCCATGCCCTGGAGCTGTGGAAAATCTGCGAGTGCACCAGGGTGGAGTAAATTGCCAACTGCAAAGGTGGTGAAGTTGAAAGGGGCATGTCCCATGTCGGGACACCCACCTGCGGACAATCGATTCTGGCCCTGCAACCAGGACCATCGAGTCCGGTGCCATGGACTTTCCCTCAGAGGATAGTCAGATGGGGGATATAAATGTGCTTTTTATCCCTGACACTCATGAGGCAGCCAGGGACTTAACAGAGCTACATCCGGCCGTTCAGTATCCCCAAGAGCCTCTCCTGTGCAGCAGCCACCAGCACCGAGAGGCAAGCCAGCAATGATGAACGACCACCATCTCCTCAGCGCCTGTCTCCTGAGACCTCATGCCTCAACACTGCTCCAGAGCTGCTCACCTTGGCGCATGTCCTCCAGAGACATTACCCTGGTGCAGTGGTCACCAAGTCCATCAGCAACAGTGCTCCCATGGCCATTGTGCTCTGACGTGTCATCTGGTATGGAACTGGAGTCCCATAGGTCCCGACATTGCTCTCCCAGCACCATAAGGACAACCAGGCCGCTGCCCTGACATAGCCTCCCCAGTGGTAAGACCCTCCACAATGGCCTTTCTGGACCCCCGAACATAACCACCAGGCTCAGAGAGCAGGATCCAGGTTGGTATCCATGGCATCGGACAGAAGGGAGACTCCATCAGCACCTCTAATAGGGAATGACATAAGAGTGCACTGTGCTACCATATCAGCCTCGTGACATAGGTCCAGCATGAGGTCAATGGCGCAGGACTCACATCTCCCCTGGCATTGGTACCGTATCGGGCATTGGCCTGCCCACTGGGGTTCAGGTGCTCAGGGGCCTTGACTCAGTGGAGTTACAGGACACTGGCCCTACACATCCCAGTGCCGGAGCTCTATCCCTTGTCCTTTCCCAGTTAATGGCCCTGACCTTCAAGCCCCTTGTTGCAGGCTCCCTCCTGTATGTGTCTATGAAGGTAGCCTTCCTGCCAGCCATTACTTCAGCCAGGCAGGTCTCCGCGATTGGGGCTCTAACCTCTGAGCCTCCAACATACTGTTTTCTTTAAAGATAAGTTTCCTCTGCACCGCAGCCAGCCTTTCTCCTCAAGGTAGTTTCCCAGTTTCATCAGGGCCAGGATATGTACTTGCCAGTGTTCTACCCGAAACTTCACACATTCCAGAGGGATCGGTCCCTGCACACCCTAGATGGTTGTAGGGCCTTGGCCTTTTACCTAGAGCAAATGAAGCCCTTTAGGAAATCTACCAGCTGTCCCTAGCGATAGCAAACAGAATGAACCATCTGCCAGTGACCTCTCAGAGAATTTCCTCCTGGATTGCTGCCTGTATCTGCACATGTTATGATTTTGCTACATTCCAGCACCCCGTTGTACACCCACTCCACTCAGGCACAGGTTTCTTCTGTGGTGTTCCAGGCTCATGTCCCTATCCAAGAAACCAGCCACCTGATCCTTGGTACATACTTTCACCCCTCACTACACAATCCATCTGCAGGCGAGAGATGAAGCCCTGCAGTATTACGGACAGCTGAATGATAATTCCAACCCTCTGCTGGGATCTGGGGAGTCACCTGATTGGAATTGACATGAGCAAGCACTCGAAGAAGTAACTGTTGTTCTTCAAGATGTGTTGTTCGTGTCCATTCCAAGACCTGCCTGCAGTCCCTCTGTTAAAGTAGTTCTAGCAAGAAGAAGCTGAGCAGAGCGAACGTCAGCTGTGGTATATATGTACTGTTATCTTGCTGCCACGCTAGGCGTCTCCACAGCTGACCTACGGATGCTAGTGGGGAAGAACTTTCCAACAGCCATGCACATGGTGCACACATACCTATTTGGAATCAACATTAGCAACACATCTCAAAGAACAACAGTTACGAAGGTGAGTAGCCGATTTTCTGACCGAAGGTGGATGCGTTCCTTGTTCTCATTAGCATGACCTGTTGAGTTGGCTTGTCAGGAGTCATAATGAAAGTCTTAGTAATCTCCGCAGCAATAGTAGAATGGAAACAGACCCTCCCTGAGAACCTTTTGTCATCGTGTGATGCCCATTTGAGTCACACCAAGGTTAAGAGAGCACCAAAAGATTTTCGAAGCTGCTTATTATGTACAGATAGGAAACCCTACCAGACGCGCAAAATCGAAGCCTGAAATATCGACCCTAAGCAGGTTGATCTTCCGGGTAGTGTAGGCATGGCCTAAGTCTTGCTTAAGGGCCCACTTCAGCATTCACCCTGCTTTCTGTAATTCCATGCCTCAACTGTACTTTTCTAGACCTTTGATAAGGATCACTTGTCCCCCTCCCTTCCTGCCTGGCTCTGAGCAACTCCTCTCCCAGGCGCAGACAGCTCCTGTAAAGACAACCACTACAGACTAGCCACAGGCCCTATGGGCTCTAAAGGGGCATACCCCCTGTTTCAGCATCACTTTGCATGGAACTACAGATAGCCACTTCCTGCAGGCAGGCCAGCCTGTTATTTTTGCATACATGAAGGCTTGGAGGAACTTAAAGGCACACTACAAGCCCAGAGGACAATTAAGAGTGGCGACAGACTTAGCTCAGAATGTGTTCACATTGTGCAAAACTCACATCTAAGTCTCATGAAAAATCAGGAGGTTTTGCATTCAGATCCCTGGATCTCTGTCAGTTTGGGCTCTGGGTTAAAAGGACACCACTTCCATATTTAGTTTCTAAATTAATTGTGAAGGACTCTACACATTGTCATTTTGTTTTGACAGGTTGTGTACGTCACTGCTACGTTCCCATTCGTCATGCTTTTTGTGCTCTTAATTCGGGGTGTCACACTGCCTGGAGCTGCAGAGGGCATCAAATTTTACCTTTATCCTGATGTATCACGGTTAGCAGATCCACAGGTATGGGACCAGTCAGTAGGAGCAGGGAGACTTCCCATGCTCTGAAACAAAGGGGGCAATAGGATGTGGGTGGTGGTGCAACAAGAGAAGATTTCATTCCATGTTCTTTATCAATCCAAATATAGCCTGTCCATTAAAACTGGCATGTATTATTCCATTGCATCTGGCTGCAAAGGTTGTTTTAAAATGTGTTAATGCATTTTTCCATGTGTGTATTTTTATGTCAAGGGACTCTGAGGCTCTAGACTCTGTCCAGTTATAGCATCTCAGCTTTCTTTTGGTATTAGGCTCTGGACAAGGTAAGGGACATACTTTTTTTTAGGATGATAGTCCTTAGTTTCGAAGGGAATCGAAAGAAGGGAGAAAAATATGAGCGTGGCAGATGGCACACCAAGGAGCAATTGTGAGTATCTGTTTCACTCAGCCACCACCTCTCAGGAGCAAGGAGAAAGGAGTGAATATAGTGGAAAAATGGAAACCATTGCAAACATGGAAGAAATCAGTGTTCTCATGCAAACACATGGGAGAATGTGTGGAAGACAACTGCTTAGCACTGGATGGAGGAGTTTAGTCTTTTTTTCACTACAAGCTACAAGTAGAAAATGGAAAAGCCTGTTTCTTTGCATGGTACAGGTGTAGCAAGGTGTGAATGCCAAAGAGTGATCCCATGTGAAATGCAAAAATCTCTAACCAATGGCAAAAATCAAATACAAATGTTATCAATGCTCTTTTTAAAGTGATGGCCGTAGATGTGCGAGAGTGGACAATGTCTTGCTTTGTTGTTTCTTTTCAAATGTTTATCGGGTTAAAAAAAATGCGATATCAGTAAGTTGAAAGAAATTTTGTCAAACGAGTTGGTCTCTGTGATCTTGCCTTTTTTACACCAGCCATCCAGACATGCATTTGCCTCCTTCCCTGGGAGCATGTGATTATTATGAGTTATTAGATGTCAGCTTCATGCCCTAAGACGTGATGACTGACAGCATGGGAGGGATTTAAATTCTGTTTAATTCCCAGGCCCCCTATCCCATGACTCTCTCCAGGGTTAAGCTGTCATGGGTTCCCCACTGAAAAGGCTCATTTTATTTCCCCAGGAGATCCCTGTGAGTTTTCAGGTGGATGATTAAGTTGCTGTTCTCCCCCTTTTCACACCCTCTGGATGATTCCCATTACATTTGTCTGGTATTAGAGGAGACAAGTACATGGCTGTGAATAGCCAGGAACAGATAGAAGGGTTATCACAAATGTACTAAGCTGACATTTCTCACTGCCATGATACTATATGTTGTATGTTATTGTACTAATACCAGCAGGATGATGAGTCATGAACAGAGGTTAGTAACGGTGTTATTTATGTTGAAGAAATGCATTGTGTTATGCTTGTGTCCCCTCTGCACCTGCTGTGTTTGTCCTTGTGCCATATATGGTTGAAAGTTGTGTTTGGGGCAGCCACATGGGGTCATTGGAAAAAGCATCTGTCAAGGAATTTGTGTTTGCAGTCCAGTGATTCTGTAGGCTGGCTCTAACTGAACTATGTCAGATGCAAGCATATATTAGGGCTTGACAGCTGCCTCTGTGCTGTCCCTTCTCATCAGAAAGCATTGCTTGTTATGCAGTAAGGAAACGACCAAATGAATGGCAGACAAGCTTTTGAATTGTTGATGGAGCTTTCAAGTGGACTTTGGTGCTAATGATTTATTTTTCCCTACCCCTACCTTGTGGTCATTTTAAAATGAGATGTTCTCTTTTTTTCCTCCTCCTTCACCTCAATATCTGTCTAAGTGTAAGCTATTTTTGTCATTGCATAGCCAGAGTGATAGACTTGATTGTGATGGGTGTCGTTTGTAGAGATTGTCTACCTTAATAGTGCATTCTTCCATCTTTTCTTTTAGGTCTGGATAGATGCCGGGACACAAATCTTCTTCTCATACGCAATCTGCTTAGGAGCCATGACATCCCTGGGAAGCTACAACAAGTATAACTACAACTGCTACAGGCAAGTTTCGAACCAAGGGGGTTTAGTGTCTTAGCTAAATGATGTAAATAAGTACGGACAATGGGTTGAGTTTTTTTTTTTGAATTAACTTGCTCCATGACATATGTGTGACTTAGGGACTGTTTGCTGCTGGGATGCCTGAACAGTGGTACCAGTTTTGTGTCTGGCTTCGCAATTTTTTCCGTCCTGGGCTTCATGGCACAAGAGCAAGGGGTGAACATTGCTGATGTGGCAGAGTCAGGTACGATGGTATTGGTGGCAGTGGTGGTGGGCACTGCCACCTAGTGTGTGAGCAAAGTACTACGGACTAAATCAGCCAAACAAATAAAATAAAATAAAATAAAAAGAAAGAAAGAAAGAACAAAATTCCCACAAGCATCGGAATAAAAATTAAGTGCGCACGTGTTAGTCTTGTTTTCTTTTAGAAAAGCAGGGGTAGCAGATTAACATAGGACATATGTTACTTTGATTAGTGTGTAGCAGTTTGAACACATTTTTCCAAAGTGTGTTCATAAAGTTTAGGTCAGATTTGTTAAAGGGACCACACACATTGTTGTGCAGGATTCAGTCATGTCAAACCATTTTGAAAAGCTACACCAATAATTGCCTACTGGTGAGAGCTGCCATAAAGTCCAGCACTTTCAATGAGACATAAGAGAACTGGATGCCCAAATCCCATTGAACGACAAAGGAAGTTGGACGCCTAAATACCCTAGACTTCTTTGGAAAATCTCTTCCAATATGACACCAACTTTTGCAACATTTACATCCTGCTCCAAGGTGAAGCTGATACTATCTGCGCCAAGTCCATTTTGAAACTAGTTACAGGGACGTATTGTCCTAGTTTTGCGTGTTGTTATTCCCATTACCATTCAGCTAGACACATCATAGCAATAGGGTACATGCATCTTGTGCATATGAACTGAACATGATAGATTGCATCTTTTCCCTGGACTTACTTTATAGGACCTGCAAGCAGGAATGGCACTTTTAGACTGTCATAATGATGGTGAACAATTATACCAGCCTAGATCAGTATTGCCAACCCCAGGTGTTCAAAAACCATAGTCACCTGCCCTCCTGCCCCAAAACATGCAGTTGGCTCAAAAAATATGTGGTTTGAAACAACACTACATTTTGAGTGCGTTTTTTTCCTTCTGATTTTTGAGCCTTTTGGGTTCACTTTTTCACTCTAGGGTCATGTTTCCCAGCCATTTTTGTCACCAAGAAGACTAGAAACTTATAATTACATTGACTCCTGGAGCTAGAGCTTTGAGAATCACAGAGGAGACTCATGGTGAAATCTCAGATGTTGCTAACACTGCTAGATTCTCAGTTGGTGTAAACGAGCATAGCTGCATTGAAGTCAGTGAAGTATATGCCATTTTACATCACCCAAGAATCTGGCCCATAATGATAAATTTGATCAAACACTGGTTGCTTTACACAGGAACAAATTAAGGCAATAATCCTGGTGAATATACCCTAATAGCTCAGCACTTGTTTCAGAGGAAGGCTGAGAAATTTTGTGTATTTGGAATTTTTATTCGGATTTAAAAAAAAATAAAACCTGTTCAAAATTTACTCTAACTGACCCAAAAGAAAAGCCACAATCCATTGTTGAGTGGGCACCTTTGCCCTGATTGCTAATATTTTTCAAGTGGCTCCAATGAACAGTTTTACCCCAGGGAATTGAATACCTTCTTTTGGTGCATAATTTAGTCTGTTTGATTTCAGCCCAAGTTGGCGGTGGTCACACAGGGCTTTTCAGTGGATTAGACAATATATACAAGTGGTGGGTTTAGGCTAATTCCTAAGGGACAGGTATCCAAAGCACAATGAACTGCTATGGAAACTGATACTTTCTGGTATACTTTTTGCCATTCTGTGCGTTGAGACCGAGAAATGACTAAACCTTGGAGGAATGTGCTCTGCCCCTCTAGCTCCTAATAGCAGGTTCTGTCATTTCATAGTAGAGACGCATTGACAGGAGTTGTGATGGACGCATACTGCTGCTGCCCATACTATACCTGTTCTGTGTAAAACAGGTGATTTTACTTTCCAGTCAGAGCAACCAGGGCTATTTACCAGCAAAGAGAAATTTCAGTAGTTTTTAATTTTCCACAGCTATGCTCCCCTCCTACTTCCCCATATTTTTAAACCCTTATTTGGCCAATAAGCAAATCCAGGAGTATTCCTCCAGGTAGGAGAAGGAGAGCAAAAGCAATAAATGTCTGCGGCTAGGCATAGGAAGTGGTATACTGAGAAATCAGATAGTTCATCACCTGTATTCTTGCTCTTGCCTTACTCACATCTGTGGCTCCATTGACTTCAGTAGGTTATTCTTGTGATGATGCACAGTTTAGGTCACTGAGAGCCCAACCCCCATCACACTGTTGTGTAGTAATACCCTGTGCCAACTTTATCCACTCATCTTGAGCTGAATTCTCTCTGGGCAGAATAGGAGTAGTGAAGCTATGAAGACTAAGGGTTCGTCTATACTTACTGGAAGATCAAGGCACTGGCAGTCAGTCCTCCCGAGTTTGATTTTGTGTGTCTGGTGAACACGTGGCAAAATCAATCTGTCTGGGCTCGGCCATCGACCCTGTAATCCACGTTACTGCGTGAAGTAAGGGACGTCAGTGTGAGACTATGGGGCTTGGTCTTCACTAGGAAAGCAAATGCCATAGCTAGAATTGCATATCTGAAATCAACTTATTTCCCTAGTATAGCCGTAGCCAAAGGGAGTTATTCCTACCTTCACTGGGCAAAATGGCTTCATTGATTTCAGAGACTTTGGTCTGCCTCTGCCCTATCCCTCACCCAGAATGGCAAACGGCCAGGCTTCTTAAAGTACATTTTTCTCCTTTATATTTCCAGTTATGTCACACACACACAAAAAAAATCTCAAAATATTATTGCATTTTTTGTAACCTAAGAAATGCAATATGGGAACAAAGGAAGCATAGTGAGGCCCGGCTAATCTGTGCTGGATTTGTCTGCGTGCCTGGCTGGATGAAAGATATATTGCATGTACAGTATGTACCAGTGATAAAGCCATTGCAAGACTTCCTTTGTTGTAATGCCATTTGTAAAGTGATTCAGATTAATCAGGTCTGACTGCGTTGTCTGTCAGTTGATGGAGAAGGTTTGGTTGCATATTTTGAATTGTCTCCATTTTTCTGCCATGCACAATGCCTTCTGCCAGTTGGGTACAATTCCAGCCATAGTATTTCATTTAATCAGCTAACAAATAGACTATGGTTATTAGTAACAACCACAAGCAGTTTGTGAACAAGATAGTTATTCAGTGGATCAGTGCTCCATATTAAATACAGTTTTCAGTGCTTTTCATTAAACTGGAAGGATGCCAGGAGTGTTGTTATTTTACACAGCCTTTTCCCTTCATAGTCTAGCATTTGCTTTCACAGAAAATGCACACAGAACATAGAGCTCTTGTCAGCAGAAATTAACATGCACAAACATTTTCACAGTTTAAGAACATATACACACTTCAGGTGAATTTCAGAGAAAACTAGCAGTTTTGCATCCATCTCATCATTTGTGCAGCCTGGCAACACGTGATCTAATATGAGTTTTGTGTGTGTGTGCGCGCACACACACGCACACACACACACACCCCAATTTAGTTTTTATTGAGCGAAGATGTGTTGGCTAGGGATTGAGGGAAAAGCAGAACCCCAGAAATTTTAGCTACTCAGCTAATTACATGTGTGCGTGCTTTCTGTCACATAAAGCCATAAACATGTTTCTTTTTTAAAATTAATTAAATAAAATTAATCAATCAGTTGCTGGCTAATTTGTATTTATTTCTATTTAAATTACTTAAATTTTTCTTTTAATTTAAAAACTGTCCTCTCATTCTCATATTTTCTCTCCATTTCTCCTGTCTCCATCTTTCTTGTTGGGAAGGAAAAGTGGGAATTAGGAAGAGCATGAGTAATAATTCTCCATGCTGATTAAACAAGTGAATTCTGCGCCTGTGGTTTACCGGGGTTTAGGTTCCTTAATGAAAAAACAGTTCAATTTGCATTAGGGATATAAAATTCTGTTTAATGGGTTAACCATTGAAATATTAAGTTTAACTGATTAATTGCTTAAAAGGGGGCATGGGCAGGGGGCTGATATGGCCTGGCTGGAGCTTCCCTGCCCACAGCACATCCCAGAGCCACTGTGGACAAGGAATTCTCAGCCATGGGGCTGCTTCAGCCTCACTGGTTAACGGTAAATGGTAAGTCTCATCCATTTAGGCTGAGGCTTACTGGTTAACCATTAACATCTCTAATGTGAATCCACTCACCAAACCTGGAAAATGGCAACATGCCAGGCCACCTTGTTCTGAAACAAAAACTATATCTAGATTTAGTGTGCATGTAAATCTGTCAATGCAAGATTTCACTACTTTGGAAAAATTACAAGAGTGTAAGCCAGAAGCGGATTTCGGAGGCCCGCTGCCCTGTTGTCCAGTCAGAGCTGGCATGCCCACTTTACAAAAGTTCTCATGCTGCATAACTGTGTGTTATTTGAAACCTGTGTCACACCAGGTGAGAACTGTGGGGAAAAAAAACATAGGAGTGCAGTGCATGGGTGCTCTGTGTATGGGTGGGTGTGAGTGAGCCTTTATTAGCCACAGAGCAGATAAGGGCTATTACAGCCAGCTGTGTGATGTCTCCATCCCACAGAGTTGTAGAAGGCTGTGATTTCAGCACTGAAGGACCAAAGTTTTAGTTCCAGGTCTTCTGGGGTGTACAGCACCTGTAATTGGGCTAGTAATTGTACATGATAGTGGCAGTATGCCAGTTTGCATGTGCACAGTTAGGAAGCTTAGTGGTATAGCGGAATCTGACTAAGGTGGTCTGCTAGCAGTAGCAGAGAGTGGAAATGATTCCCACCCCCTCATTGCCTCTCTTAGCATTATTAGTATAATTTCCAAACAGCAGGGGACACTTTTGGGAGCCCCCATAGGGCCAAATCCACAGAGGGTGTAAATAGGTGGTGATGATTTTAATGATGGTTTACAGAAGCTAAGCAGCCTGGTCTGAAGCCGAACCCAGATGCTGGCAGGAAGGCGTTTGAGAGTTGTGTTTTCAGAAGGCTACTTTGGGTTGGCTGCAGCATTGAATCTTCAGGAGTATATTTGTAGCAAATTCTCTCTTGTCCTCCACCCCCTTCAAATACATACCCTGAGTGCTAGAAACAGGATTCCTTTGTGCTACCAGGGCAGTTGTCTTCATTCCCGTTATATCTCCTGAGTGGCTGGCGTAGAACCAGCGCCATTACTGGCATGTTTGAGACAGAGATTAAAATGGGTGGTCGGTTGGCAGTAGCTGTTGGGTTTGCGTGGGGGTTGCTGCTGTAGTCATGCGTGCTTCTTTGTCAGATTAAAGATCCAAACAGTTTCACTTCTGGTATTTCCAGCTGGGTTTGGGCTTATCTGAAAGGAACCAGGCATCCCTGCATTGGTGTGTGGCTACCACAAGGCACCAGCTAGTACTTGCAAGCTTCATTCCCGTCTGTTCTCTTTCTCCTCCTCTAGGTCCAGGCCTGGCCTTCATTGCCTACCCAAAAGCTGTGACCATGATGCCTGTGCCTACCGTTTGGGCTATCCTTTTCTTTATTATGCTGCTGTTGATTGGACTGGATAGCCAGGTTAGTAACTACAGTAATGGACAGAGAATCATAGGACTGGAAGGCATACGTCTTACTTATTGCCATGGTGCCAGCAATGTCAACCTGATATTAAATGGGGTAATAATAATTGAAAGAAAAAAACCACCAAGACATCTGCATAAATGAAGTTGCCTGTGCTGCAGAACCCACGTGTTTGAATGGTGAAGCTGCTTTGGTCCCTCCATAAAGACAATGAATAAGTTAGGGGTGGCAGGGTCAGAATGATTTTGTGCGTTAAGGTTCTGCTGGCAGGCCCCAGGGGAAGCCAAGGGGTAGAGCTCGTGTCACTGATCAGGTGGCATCTCCCATTCAATCACCGTCGCAGGGCTCCCTGCTTGCCTTGGTCCCATGCTGCTAGCCCATTCCTGGGCACTGCCTTGAAGTCCCATGTGTATGGAGGGGGTAAGACTTGAGCTGCCACATGCTGCTCCAACCTGCAAGCACCACCCCCTGTAGCTCCTGTTGGATGAGGACAGAGAGCTGCGGCCAGTGGGAGTGGAGGGGGCAGCAGCAGCAGCAGAGAGGGGCAGCACAGAGCTATGTGCCCTTTCCCATCCCAACCCCAAGACCACAGGGGCATGTTAGTCCCTTATGGGTGTGGCATGGGCCTGGAGCAGGCAGGGATCCTGCCTTGGCCTCACTGCACCACCAACTGGGAGCCACCCGCGGTCTGTGCCACCTGGCAGAAGGCTGCACATCAGCCCTCACCCTGATCCAGTACCCCATACTCCCCCTGCACCCCAGACCTGAACCCCTTTTCAGAGCCTGCACCCCATACTCCCCCTGCACCCCAGACCTGAACCCCATACTCCCCCCTGCACCCCAGACCTGAACCCCTTTTCAGAGCCTGCACCCCATACTCCCCCTGCACCCCCAGACCTGAACCCCATACTCCCCCCTGCACCCCAGACCTGAACCCCTTTTCAGAGCCTGCACCCCATACTCCCCCTGCACCCCAGACCTGAACCCCATACTCCCCCCTGCACCCCAGACCTGAACCCCTTTTCAGAGCCTGCACCCCATACTCCCCCTGCACCCCAGACCTGAACCCCATACTCCCCCCTGCACCCCAGACCTGAACCCCTTTTCAGAGCCTGCACCCCATACTCCCCCTGCACCCCAGACCTGAACCCCATACTCCCCCCTGCACCCCAGACCTGAACCCCTTTTCAGAGCCTGCACCCCATACTCCCCCTGCACCCCAGACCTGAACCCCATACTCCCCCCTGCACCCCAGACCTGAACCCCTTTTCAGAGCCTGCACCCCATACTCCCCCTGCACCCCAGACCTGAACCCCTTTTCAGAGCCTGCACCCCATACTCCCCCTGCACCCCAGACCTGAACCCCATACTCCCCCCTGCACCCCAGACCTGAACCCCTTTTCAGAGCCTGCACCCCATACTCCCCCTGCACCCCCAGACCTGAACCCCATACTCCCCCCTGCACCCCAGACCTGAACCCCTTTTCAGAGCCTGTACCCCATACTCCCCCCTGCACCCCAGACCTGAACCCCTTTTCAGAGCCTGCACTCCATACTCCCCCTGCACCCCCAGACCGGAACCCCCTTTCAGAGCCTGCACCCCATACTCCCCCCTGCACCCCCAGACCTGAACCCCATACTCCCTCCTGCACCCTGATTCCCTCCCTGTGTTGCAAGCATCTGCCCCAGCCCTGACCCCCATCCTGGTCTTAGAGCCAGCACTCAGTACCCCCTGCTGCACCCTCCTCCCATCCCTGCACACACACACTCCACACACCCCAGCCGAGTGAAGTCGGGGGGCGGGGGTGGAATGAGCAGGAACAGCTGAGCTCCATACCTGCATGTTGCTGGATGCCATTGAAATCAATTGGCACTGAGGTTCCCGAGCAGGGTAGGGCTTGACTATGGAGGGCAATGGGGGGGAGTGAATGGCAGAGCACATCAAAAATACAGCACTGTAACTGGATGCTGCTGGTGTGAACTCTGGAGTATCGCACTTGTCCTAGTGTCGGGCAGCTCAAAGAGGAGGGTGGGGTTTTTTTTGTTTTGTTTTTGTTTCTTTTGCATAAATAACACCAAGCAATCTGCTAATCATTTCTACCTGGTCACAAGTAAACAGAGGCAACCAGGGGTTACATAGTAACTGTAAACTGAGGTTGCCCCAGGTTTCAGAGCCAAAGGCAACTATTTATACCCCAATGGTAAAGTATCTCCAGTTATAAAAATTCACTTCACAAGAGCAACATGTTTACTGAACTCAGATCCGCTCTTATATGCAAAGAGTCCTAAGTGGATTTCCCCAGCGGTTACCCGTTTAATCTCTTACATTCATAAAGCGTGGTGGTGGTTGTTCTAAATCGCTCTTTACGGCTTAATCTTTGAACTGTACCAAGTGACTTTCAGTCACTTCCAAATTGAATGTTACAGTGCCCAGTGCTGTGGTTCTACAACTAAGTGCTTATAAAAAATTTAAGCCGGCTGGTAATTTTAAATAGCTCCTCATTGTGTAGCATAATTGAAACTAATTGGAGTGCTTATTTCCTCTTCTCCGGCATTTTGGAGTGCAGTCAAGCAGGGTTTTGAAATGCCAGAGCATCTTAAGATCAAGTCCAACCAATGGGAAATGTTACAGTTGTAAAGAAAAGCAGTTTTACATAAGCCATTGAAATAGGCATTCAACCAAGCAGGCGGCATCAACCACTGGAGTCTAGGTGGTCGAACTGTAACTGCTGCCCCTTATCAGCAAAGGGTACCGAGTAACATGAGGTTAAAATAAGGATTTGGATCTGATAAGTATATTACTCTAAATAGTAGCATGATTTCTATACCCCAGAATATTGCTACTTCATAAACATGCTGTGATCTGTCACTGACTGTAGAATGAACCGTTTACTTGTTCAGGGTGCTGGGTTACATAACTTGGACAAAGGCTGTGCCCAGTTATATTAATGCAGTTCATTGAAATCACTGTTGTAAAGGGCCTGATCCAAAGCTCATGGAAGTCAATGGACAGGCCCTTGCTGTCTTTCATGCGCTCTGTTTTGTGCGAGATATAAGAGGAGGATTGGGCTGTATGATTTCTGTTTTTATTAGATTTGTTTGTGCACCATTAAGTGGCCGAATGGGCTATATATCAGGGGTGGGGAAGCCCTGGCTCAGATTTGGCCCACAGCTTGCCTGGATCTGACCCCTGAGGCTTGGGACTCCCCACCCCAGCAGCCAACCTGCTGCGGGGTCAGGGTGCATGTGGATCCCTGATCCTTGAAGGTCAGGGTCAGGCAAGCCAGGCCCAGATCCAGTCCGTGGGTTCTGCCTGATGGTGCCACTGCTGCCGCTCGCCCTCCTCCAGCTTGGGAAACGGCAGCTCAGCACTGCCTGGGAAGGCTTTTCCCCACCTCTCTGGAATTGTGGCCAATCAGAGCAGCAGGGTGTAGTGGGGGAGCTGCACCAGGTAAGCACTTCCTCCATCACCCAGACTGTCCACCCTCAGACCTCTCCTGCATTCCCCCCATCCCCCACCCTCACCCTGTTCCTGTACCTCCCTCCTGCCCAGACACCCCAGCCTGCTTTTGTACCCCCTCCTGCCTAGTCTCCCTCACCTTTTTCCACACCTTCCCTCCTGCCCAACCCCCACACCCTGCTCCGTCATCACCCTCCCACTCCCACCGAGCTCCTGTCACCCCTCCTACCAAGATTGCTCAGCCCCAGCCCACTCCTGCATCTCACTCTTGCCCAGACCACACATCCCCAGGACTAACTGTTCTCTTCATACAGCAGCCAAAGTCAGCGACGAGGCTGCCAGACCAGCTGGTTGACGGCCAGCCTTGGGGTTGCCGAACAGCCAACTGGCAGAAAATCCTGGGGCTGCCAAACAGCTCAACAGCAGCCACTGCCTGAGTAACAGCCCCCAGCCTGCCAAAGCAGTGACGGGGCTGGAGCAATTGCAACCCCACCAGAGCTCTGTTTGTCCACTCCCACCTCAGGGTATTCTCAGTAAAAGTCAGGGACAGGTCATGGGCTTCCATGAACTTGTATTTATTAACCATGGCCTGGCGCTGATTTTACTAAAAAATACCTGTGACAAAGTTTGAACCTTACCCATGTGCTTTTATTAAGTAATTCATTTGTTTACAGTGTGTAAAGCATCTGCATGAAGTTTTGCAGGAATGGGGCCTAATTTATGGTAAAGTGCAATAGGTGGATGGTGAAACAATCAGAGAAGTGGGGTTTTGTGCAGAGAAATTAAAATTGCTTGGCAGGATTTCACTGAATTTATTTTCACCAGTGTAAACTGAGAACACACTTGGGGCCTAATCGTTTACTTTAACTGTGTAGTGTTCATAAATTTCACACACGTGTTAAATAAAGACAGAGATTGAGCACTGCTGATGCAGTTCAGGAGGTTTAATTTTTCTGCACCTTTTTTCTAATGTGCTTTTTTGTTCATCTGAAATATCTACAACATGAAAGTCAAGTGAGCATTTTCCTCACATCACATTCATTTCCTTTATCCATGTAGCTCCTGTTTGTAAAGAAAGGTAAAGTTGATGTCTTATAAGTATGGTAAGAAACTGACATCCATTCTGAAAGCTTGTTTCAAGTTCAGAAACAACGACACGTGCTCATTAAGCTTGAAGCAAAATGGAAAAGGATCATTATTTGATTATTCAAAGTACCACATAGCTTCATGGAGTGCAAATACAGGGCTTCTAGGAGAGTGTTTAATTAAGACAAAGGTGAATTATAAGTCTACTGTGTTCATTTTTGTTTCTTTTTTCTTTTTTCCCCTCTTTTAGTTTGTTGAAGTTGAAGGACAGATCACATCGTTAGTTGATCTGTACCCATCCTTCCTAAGGAAGGGTTACCGAAGGGAAATCTTCATTGCTATAGTGTGTTTCATTAGCTATCTTCTGGGACTGACTATGGTAACTGAAGTAAGTGACACTGGCGATTCAAAGCTTCATTTATTTTTTTTAAAATCAGCATGTCTCCACAGTGACACTGGAACTCAGATGGCAGAAAGCAGACCACTTGGAAGTATACCATCACTTAGTTCCTACATAGCCCTTTTGATCTATAGAGCTCAAAGTGCTTTGAAAGGGAGGTAGATATCTCTATGCCCATTCTACAGATGGGGAAACAAAGGTACAGAGATGTGACATAGAAACTAGGACTTGTTCTGCCACCCAGCTCATTAGACTGTAGAGTCTCAACTGGAGAGAAAAAAGAAAGAGAGAGAGATGAGCAGACACAGGGATATATGAATACACTTTCTTTCTGGCTACATAGCATGAAGGTCCCATGTGTTTTTTCTGTTATAAAATTGGGCTACAGTATAGCCTCATTGCACTAGCAAATGGTGCCTCATTGCAAGCCAAAAAAACCAAAACACATGGCATTTGCAGAAACATCACATAGTCTGACCATAAGACAAAAATGAAAAGGTGGAAAACCTGACAGTCACTACCATGTAACCTAGTTTACAGTTGCTTCCAAATCAGATAGTTACAGAAGAACAGCTAAAAACTTGAGAATGAAAAAACATTTTCAGAACAGAAGCTTGAACATGAATGACATCATTCATAATGCACGAAGCACAACAGAAGGGGGCTTAAACCAAAGACTGATGTAAAGAGAGAGGCATTTTAGTTTTGATTCTAAAACTTTTACAACACATGTATAAGTTGAATACACCCAAATAAATTCATTCATCTACTGTCGCGTAATTTCTGTATTATGCTGTATGTATTTCTTTGATGGTGTAGCAATTTGGCTGGACAATTACATTGTCCCTACCTTAATTCCTCCTACAGTTTTAATTGAACATGGCACAGTTCTTCACCTCTTGACCTAAACCATTGGCTAGTTCTGCCAAGTTGAATAGCTCCAGACTTTCACACAGCTGCATGTCAGTAGTGGGATTTGTGTTTCTAAATCAGATATATGCAAAGCATGTGCCCATTATTGTATGTGTCCATATGAAAATTTGAGTCAAGTTTGCATTACTTTGAGACCATTACTCAGCTACCTCCAGAAGGAATCTCAGTAATTTCAGTCATGATCCATGGTACTATACAACAAGAGTAAAAATGTCTGAAATTGGACCCCGGTTATTAAAAGGGTGGTAGGACTTTTAGGGCTTGTCTACACTACCACCTTCCTTTGAAGGAAGAATGGTAATTAAGGTTTTGGGAGTTTACTAATGAAGTTTAAAACTTGGCAGTTGCCGCCGGGGGGGGAGGGCGGGGGGAGGGAATTTGCTTAAGAAAGTGCTACTTATGCATGGCAGCACTTCATTAGTAAACTCCCAACACCCTAATTACCGTCCTTCCTTCAAAGGAGGGTGGTAGTGTAGACACAGCCTTTAATGCATAATGTAAAACAGATTGAGATGGTTAAATGCAAATCTAGCATGAATTGTTGGGATATGCCATTTCCATCTAATACATTCAGTGAACTAGATTATGATTTTTGTTACAGAGATTTGAATCAGATGAAGTTACTCTGGCTTTAGATAGGTATAAACAAGCCTATAATCGGTTTCAGAAAGAATGGTTTTGTGATATTTATCTTAGAAAAAACACAAGCCTTCGTTTGAAGATCAGACTTTAAAAAAAAGACTCAAGGATCTGTGTAGGAATTAAAATAATGTCCCTAACTGACACATTGAATACACTGGGACATTTGTCCAGAAATGTTTATGTGAAACTAACCTAAGGATTGAGAAAGATTTCATCAATATTGAAATACTGTTCAGCATATTTAGAGCAGTAAATGGCAGTGAGATTATATCTATGTAATTTTTACCAGCAAGAGAGAGAGAGAGCGAGCAAGAGAGAGGTCATGCTGAGAAAATATCTTTCCATTAAGACTCTTAAACGGAATACCTCCTAGTGAGCTGTCTTTAGTATCATTAGAGAAGTTTATGTTAAAGACCAATTATTTCTTTCCATCATGTTTCTAAAAATGCCTGTACAGAAATATCTCTGAGAAGGAAAGACTTACGTGTCTCAGTCACTTATTCTAAGTGGCTTAATTCTGATCAATAAATCTTCTGCTTTAAAATTCTTCCAGTGATAAACAAGCATCCTTTCTAGGGAGATCAGTGCAAATACTTACTTTTAATAGTTGATTGACATTTGTACTTGCTAAAAAGCAGTAAGCTATTTTTGTAGAATCTTACTTTTTATAAACAGTAAGGAGTTTGGTACAGCAATGGTTTTCTGTTCAGGAAGGTATTTTTTTTGGCATTTGGTCTACAGCACACACACTTTGAATAACTGATCCAACCCAATCCAACTGATCTAACCCTTCTGTGTATCTCTTACAGGGTGGCATGTATGTGTTTCAACTCTTTGACTACTATGCAGCTAGTGGTGTATGCCTTTTGTGGGTTGCATTCTTTGAATGTGTTGCTGTAGCCTGGGTTTATGGTAAGTAAGGATCCTTAGGTTTAATATCCATCCCAAAATATTCTGGGGAAACACTAATGTTTTGCCATTAATGTAATTCTGAAGGCCAAATTTTCAGCAGAGTTCAAGCCAGCCTCCAGGTTTTTTACACAGCAACAAATGGTTTTTTTTGCATATTTGTTGGTAGTTTAAGCATTTGCATATATAAATTTAAGGTCCTGAGCTGAATTTTTGACTGAGAGTGAAAAATTCCGAAAGCCCTATGTGTCTCAAAGACATGGGTTCCAAAATTATAACCTCTACTTTCGTGGAGCTGCCAGATGGAAAGCAGATAAGCGACAGAATAAATAAAATGGTTATGTTTGGTTATTTTTAGAAGATACTGATTTCCAAAGTCTGACAATAACCTTATATTGCTGTTTGGACTGGCTAGGACTGGTCTTTTCTACGGTTCTTCATGAACTTTAATGCAATACTACAAATTATTTTTACTTTCTGAACTCTAGTCAAATTTAGCATAGATTGGGCCATTTCAGTTGTTACTCAGTCCTTTTTGAGGCAAAAGTCCTGCCAGCTTCAGTGGTCGCTCTGGGGTTGGTGCTCTGCTATACTGACACAGCACTTTACTGCAGTAGTGTGAGAAGAGAGATTTCCCTCACTCTTGCAGTGCCATCAGGGAAGGTCTTTTTGAAAGTCACTCTATTACAGTCCTGTGCATTACCCTTCTTGAACAATATTGTTCACAGCCCTTTAATGTATCACTTCCTCTTTACTGTGGAAATTAGCATGCATGAAAATGTGATACAAATAGCCACAGGCATGCCTTTCCAGACATAAAATGGTGCCCATAAACTCAAAAAAACCCCACAATTTTCCTCCTTCGGCTCCTCAGCCCCATCTGTGCAATTGTATTAGTACCATACCACTTGGTTACGGAGGTTCTACTCTAAATGGCTTTCATATACAGGCTCCTGATAAGGTTCTTTTCTTCACAAAATCACCAAGTGACTGTGTATTCCAGGCGCTGATAATATTTATGATGCCATTGAAGATATGATTGGATACAGACCTGGTCCCTGGATGAAATGGAGCTGGATTGTAATCACGCCCCTTCTTTGCATAGTAAGGACTGAAGCACATTAATTCTCATCTTACACGTTTGTCCTTCCAACTTCAGCTGCTTATTTTCCTGTAAGGATGACTTTCCCAAAGGACCACAGGGGTACACTTAGGTTGTAAACGCTCTGCCTTCTCATCCAGTAACAGTTGCCTGTGCCTCTGTCCATTTGGTTCTCTCTCATAGCTCGTGGTCCAGTTTCAATGTTCATACCCCACCTATTTCCCTCATTGGTTTCCAGTACCAGTCTTCCCACCCAACCTTTCCCAGCTTCCCCTTCTTACCCACTAGCGCCCTATCCTTGGTTCATGGCTCAGCCTATTCTAGGGTCTCCACAGTTCCAAACCCCAATTTCCTCCTCTGTCTCCCAGTTACAGTGTCTCTCCCCACATCCAGTTCCAGTCTCACTAGGCTTCCTGTCTGAATCTGTTTTCCCCTCCAGCTTCGTTTCCTCTGTATCAGAATTAGACAGCTTCATCCTCTACATTGTCTGGGGACCGGCGGGATGGGAGGAGGATACAGAAACAGCGAGCACACAAGAAATAGGCTCCCTATTCTAATTTCAGGTACCTGACCCTGTGCTCAGTTTCTCTGTGTGGATGGGGCTTGCACAAACTAGTCAGCACTTGGACTGTCAGAGACTTGAGCAAGCTCAGGGAAGATGGTATCACTGGAAATTTTAGCCGCCAATTTCATGCGTCCCTACTAGACTCATGAAATGAAACTGAGGAAGACGAACCCCGAGTGTAGTGTAGCCTTAGAACCCCATCAATGGGTGTACACTGAGATCACTGTATGAGAGGATAGGACTCTGGCAGTTAGCCAGTGCTGTATGGTGCAGTGCAAATCTGACTCACTGGGTTTATGACAGTCTGCCTCATGATTAAGCACCTGTTTGGTTTAAAGAGCTTCCAAGAAGGTGGAACACCACAGAAATGGTAGCACAAAACCTGTCTGTATTGGTTGCAGAAATGTCATTTTCCTAATTTTGCAGGGGGCAATAGCATTATATCCTTCCCTGGCCAAATAAGCAGTGCTGAAATAAAGCAACTTTATGCTGGAGGACAAGTTGAACTCTGTTCTGCTATTTACTGAACATTTAGAGGGTAAATTATTGCTAAGTAACAGCACAGAAGACTGAGAGCCAGGACTGCTGACAGTAAACAAACCTTATGGAACTGTGGGAAACTTGGCAACACCTTTCACTACTGGCCGTCTGGCAAACTAAAATCATGCCAGATCGTGGATGTTGTCAGACCGGATTGTGCTGGACCTATTCTATAATCTTTCTTCGTGTTTTGTTTTCCCTTCTTCCCAGGGGTGCTTTATCTTTTCTCTGGTCAAATATACACCGCTCACCTACAACAAAGTCTACACCTATCCTGACTGGGCCATCGGCCTGGGTTGGGCTCTTGCTCTTTCCTCTATGGTCTGCATCCCATTAGTGATGATCATCCGCATTCTACAGTCAGACGGCTCACTTATTGAGGTAAGAATGGCTGCATGGGGTGTGGGTGGATGGTTACTTTTGTGAGAGTGTGTGCATGTGTGTGTGTGTGTGTGTGTGTGTGTGCGCGCGCGCGCGCACGCGCATATAACACAGCGAAAAGTTTACCATTTAAGGAAAAAACGAGGGCTTGAGTAGGTGGCCATTTGCCTTTTATCTGCTTTATTGATATGGCTCCAGGTAAGTCATTTTAATATGCAGTGGCTTAAGCAAGGCACCCTGGAGAGGTACAGTATGGCCCACATGTATGTCTTTCATACAGGAGGAAAATCTGCTGGCTTTCTTCTTCATCTGCTAAAGATGGAGCATGGCATGCTGTGACATGCAGTCTTTGTAAAATTGCCTTCTGTATAAAAGATTGGCTGGTTGCATTCTGATCCATTTTGTGCAAAATAATCACAACCCTTAGAAATCTGACATTGGGCTCTTGGTAGGGCAGAGTCGAACATCTCAGTTTTAACAGCTTATAAAGAAGCACTTTTCACATCACCAGTCTTTGGCTGTGTCTACACTATGACCTTCCTTCGAAGAAAGGATGGTAATGAGGCTGTTCGGAGTTTACTAATGAAGTGGTGCCGTGCATAGGCAGCACTTCATTAAGCAAATTTGCCCCGCCCCCTAGCAACTCCGAAGTTTTAAACTTGGAAGTACCGGCACGTGTCTAGCCACTGCGCACCTGCCAGGACTTCCAAGTGCTGGGGCATCTTCAAAGTCCCCTTACTCCTCAAAATTTTAAAACTCCTCAAAACTAAACTCACAAATTTTAGGACAGTGCTTTTCTGAACGTTTTGGCTCTTTGCTCTGAAATGAACGAAATGAAACGCTGGCTCCAACTGCTCCCAGAGTTAGGGGAAACTTGGCTTCAGCTCTGAACTTTCAAGCTTTGTCCTACGTCTAGCAGATACATGCTTAGTGCATCTCAAAACAATGTCAAACACATTTTTCTGTTTGCCCTGCACTGTGTTTCTGCAGCTTCACTTCAAACTCTGCTTGTTTTACTAAAGAAAGAAAGTAGCTTTTCCCAGAATACAGTCATACACTTGAATTTTTTTTTGCTCCAAGTTTTAATGGTCTGTTAAGTGCTGACTAGGACATTTTGTTGGGCATTTACATTTTGGCCCTCGTTCTCATCCTCTGTTCTAAAAATAGCCAAAGCTGCCTTTTAAGACCACTGTAGGGACAAGAGGCGTTAACCACTTGTCAAATGCCAGTTAGTTCAAGTTTTGTGAACTGAGAACTAGAAGAAAGCTTGCAGCTTGCCAATGAACTACCCTGTTTAAAGCAGGCTTGCCTTCAACACAGTGAGAAGAGAACACATGAATGGGAGGCGCTGCAACAACACTGAAATTCAACTTGTGTATAGTCAGACAGCCTGACTTCTCAGCCAGTGAGGCCCTTCACTAAACTTTTAGGGCTGGAAAGACCATAATAGGTCATGTAGACCACTCTCACATGGGACTGCTACAGGTTCCATTATCCTTCCAATATCCCTGAATATTTGATGGCCAACTTTAGCCTTGAAAAAACCTCTCGCTAATGGTGGTAATTTCACAACTTTTCTTGAAATACTAAGACTTTTTTTTCCTGATCTCAAGAGATACTGAGTTTCATTCTCTGATTGAGGCCAAGGGCTCAAAAATAGACTGGCCTTTTACATGGCTAGTAAGCTGATCCTTAGTTACATTAGATGGGATTCAGCCTAACTTCAGGGGAATATAGATCCTTATGCTTCAGAACATAGACCAGTTACAACCTGAGGCGGAGAAGACCGAAAGCTCCTTACTGGGCAGCTTGTTTTGCATCAGGGCCCAGTCATTCTTGGAATCAAAATACTGGACTAAGTTGACAGCTGGTCTCAGCTAGTATCCTAGTTCCTAGTAGCCTAGTGTAGGGTCAACAACTCCCGGCACTCATGCCAAGAGCAGTATGCAAGCCGACTTTCACTGGTACATGAGGCAGGAGCTCAGCCCCTCCTCCCTCCATGCAAGTATGCCTCTGCTAATCCTAAATGTACGCTGCTCTCTCTCTTCCATTCTCTCCCACTCCAGCTCTTGCACTAAACAGTAAAGTGATGCATCTTAATTCATTAATGAAGATGTTTTTAAGTATGACTATTAGAGACTTTAAAAAGTATCATAGCATTCAAAAGGTTAAATTGCAGCACGCCACCTCAGCAAGGGTGCTGACCCCTGGCCTAGGCTCTTTCAGATACTGGGTTTAATGGTAATGATGACCGTGGTCTCCCTGACAGTGTCTCAGATTAATTGGTCACATCCCTGGAGCTGCTCAGGGCAGGAAGCACTGTGCTTGTAGATAAGTGGCTACAGGACTAAGCCCTTCATAAGATGCTCAGGATTGTTTGGTGAGAACACTATTTTCAGACCCCCTATACTTTTCTAGACTCTTAGGCTGGATGTGACCACTTATCTAACCCTTGGCCGTTTCTCTGCTCCCTTTCAGAGAATAAAAGCGGTGGCTGCCCCTAGGGAAGTGACTCAGTGGGCCAAAGACACAGAAAGCAACTCCTCGTTCTGCCCCAACGGAACTCCTAGTGGCGGACTGATTAAGCCAACTCACGTCATTGTGGAGACTATGATGTGAGCTCTCTCTGTGAGAGGATACATCTGCTTTAACTGCCGTTTACTAACCATAGATTCTCATAGGACCGGGTTTACAGAGCTTTATATTTGCACTAGGATTTATTTTTATTTCTCACAGAGAAAGTTATTTTTTGCGGGGGGGTGGGGGGGTTTGGTTTGTTTTTTACATATTTTGTAAGGTAATCACAGCAGAAGCCTCTTGTGGGAGGCAGATTTTTCATATCAGACTAGACCTATTACAGGAAGATACTACTACTGGGGTTTTAAAGATGTGTAATAGCTCTTAAACTATTATACATCTTATCACTTGAATTGATTTTCTTGCCAGCAATATATTCAAATCTCAGAAAGCAATGTTTTAGGTGCTGGTGTGATTGGGAACAGGGTAAACCCTAGAATTCATCAGTGAGCACTGTGGAGAGCAATTGCAACAACATGGATGTTGCTTCCAGGGATTGGTTGTCAAAGGTGTAATGCTTTCTTCCTCTGGTTCAGGCAGCGTGAATGACAGATTTCTGAGTCATCATGTTATCTTTGCTATGGCCTATGCTAAAAAAATGTGTTCAGTTAGAGGAGAGAAATTGGGGTTGGGGGCAATGTAGTTTAGGAATTCTGTACCCTACAAGGATGCTTTTGAGAGCAGCATAAAAAGCACTGTCACAGCAGAAGACTAAGAATACTGTTTCCCACTGAAGGCATTTTGCCTGAGAAAGGGGAGCGGTGTACATACCCTTTCGTTTTCCTGTACCCCATCGGTTAGCTGAGGTGTTACTAATTTAAATTTGTACTTTATTAGAACAGAACAGTAGGAACAACATGTGTGAGTGCTAAGAGCTTCCTTATGGAGAGGAAGCATTTGTGTTTAATGGTATATGTTAAACTGTTGGGCTTTGATACTAGCCCCAAGCTCCCAACCAAACATGTTATTCATTACAATAGGAAAAAAGCTGCCCACATATATACTGTACACCAGACATTTTTTCAGCCCGCATATTTTTAATACCAGTAATTAGCTGAAGAGGACAATAATACTTGGCACAGCCCTATGTGGTGTTCATCCATATACCTCAAATGGGTATCCCTCTATTTTATTAATTTATTTTACTGCACTTGTTGCAGGTATGGAAGTAGGCACAGGGAGGGGAAGTGACTTGTCCAAGGTTACAGCAACTCAGTAGCAGAACTAGGCCTAGAACCCACGTCTCCTGATGGTCTTGCCCCAGGACCATGGTACTGGCATTTTTTTTCCAGTTATGGGGGACAAAAGGGAGAAGCCAATCTACCGTAAAGTAGGGTCTTATGTGAATGAAGAGAAGAAAGCATGTACCTTATTTGGGTAAAAAAACATTACATACCATTCCAATGTAGACTAAGAGAAATAAATAGAAAGCATGTAATGTAGGCCAAGAAGTCTAGTGGAGATTTGCTCCCTGAAAAATATCAGAAAATCTGGATAGATCTTTTATCATAAACCTCAAATCAGGCTGAGAAGTGACTCCCTGAAGAAATCCAGCCCTTTCCAGTTGTGTATTATACTTGAGAAATAGCTCTCCTAATCATAGTACCAGACGTAGGCTAGTCAAAGGGACCGGGGGATTTTTCAGCAGCAGAGTCCGTACCTGCTTATATTACTGTCAGTTCAGTTTCTCAAGGTTAGGTTTTTTTTGCAGTTTACATGGAAACATAGCCAGTTCTTAACATTCCTATGTGAGACATTTAAAAAAAAAAAAAAAGTCTTATGCATTAAGTGTATGCAGTGTTGTTACAGCCGTGTCAGTCCCAGGCTACTGGAGAGACAAGCTAGGTGAGGTAATATCTTTTATGGGACCAACTTCTGTTGGTCAGAGAGAAAGAGAGACAAACTTTTGAGCTACACAGAGCTCTCCTTTAGATCATGCACTTATTGGTGGTTGCGGTAGAAATGCATGCAGATTATGTCATGTTGTTATTAATGTCAAATGGAAGATGCAATTAAGAAATAAGAAAGGGACCAAAGAAGGTGTCTTGAATAATTGGAGAGTCTTTATAGCTTAAATCTCTGTCTCTTAAGTCAGAAGGGATGAATTCCAGCAGCAAAAACAGCCAACACAGTAGTGCCATTGTTTTCTTTTCTGATGACCGTATTGTGAGAGTTGTAAATGAAACACTTCTATAATTTGTAATGGCAAATATCACCTCTCACATGCTGACCTGGTGGTAGTAGCCACCCTAAAACTATTCCGGGGGTCTGCATCTCCACAGAAGAATTTTCTAAGTTAATATTATTACAGTTGGAATTTGGTAACTTTACTTAAGGAAAAAAACAACTAAAGCTGACTCCCTTTTTTTAAATCTTTAACTATCCAAAGTAAGGCAGCTGAAAATGCTGTAACACATGTTGTTATGTATTCTGACCTGTGTGGGAACAGAAAAGGCCTGGTCTAAAGCCTGCTGAAGTCAATGGGCTTTGGATCAGGCTCTTTATTCTTCCCAAATCATGTCATACTTTATGTATGGGAACACTGGAATGAGTTATGGGCAGAATAGCACCTCAGTAATTCAATGTCTTGCTTCCATTAGTGTAAGTTGCAGTAACAGGCTGTTTTGTTATACACACACATCTTGTGTGCTCAGACACACCCCCCTACGAAGGTGCATATCAGAGAGAGAGGGAGAGAGAAAGAGAGACTAATTAGAAAAATACTTCGAAGGTCCAGATTTGGATGTTTAGCTGTGCCTGACATATGCTGAAGGGTGGCTTTGCATTTGGAACCAGAGGGTTCATAGTGCACCTTTAAAACGACAAATAAACCACAACAAGAGCCCAGCTCTCTTGACTCAAACTGTGCCATTCAAATCAGTCTCTGCCGTGTTCCAAGTGAAAGTGTCACATACATAGGCAATGACCTCACTGAAGTTGTGTTGGTATAAGTTTTGCCAGCTCTGACTGTGCTATTCATCCTGACTGCAAGAAGGGACCAGATTCACGATGATCTGTTGAATCACCATTTCTGTAAACGAGTCATCCGGAACAATGCTGTTTGCCATCCAGTGGCTTTGTGCTCCAGTGAGCATATTCACATTTGAGAAATGTTTCCTAATGCTCTAGCAGCTTTCCAAATTTTAGCTGCTGGTAAAGTTAGAGATCACCATTGTGTTCTGCCAAATTAAAATAAAAACAAAAACAAACTGTAAATGATTTTTCAGTTTGTTTTCTAGAGATATATGATTGCAATGGTAACTAATTTTCTAACTTACTCTATAACATGTGATCTGTTTTACCTGTCCTGTATAGTTGAGTTACTAAAATTTCATAACTAATTATAGGTGAGCTGATTTCAATTAAGGAGAAAAATATCCCAGACATTGGCGCAAAAACTTGTAAACCAAACCTTTGCATTTAAAAGTAAGTCTTGCTTTTTACATTTCATGCATTTTTACACTTTTCGGTTTCCTTAGGGTTTGGAAATGGAAGTATTTCCAACTTTGTGGAAATAAAAAAGTACTGAAAATTTCATGGGGGAAAACCTTACTCTCACAAGGTTTTCAGACCAAAACAGATCAGATAATCAAAACTTAGATTTCTTATCTAAACCCAGCCTGCCAAACTCTTGCCATTCACCTGTAATTCGTTTTGATCTCACTGAATGTCATGTAGCGCAATGACAACCAGTAGATTGTATTGGTACAACATGATTTCATGATCAGAGTTTGTTCTGGTTCTCATTAATTTTCCTTTTTCACCTGGCTACTAATGACACTGGGCTAAACAGTTCTAAGAGCCTGCAGATGTACTCACTGCAGTTTGAGATCTGCTTCCCAACATGGATCTGTTCTTATGTAGTCAATGAAAATAAAAAAGCACAGCAGTCCTCTATACCATCTTAAACATGTTGATAGCCAACCTGTGGGCAAGGTCAGTTCTTGAATGTGGTAGTTGTGGGGAAGTAGATCAACAAAACTGAGATGCACTGTAGAAGAAAACAGTCTTCATCCTCCTAACTGTTTTAACAAGAAGATGGCAGCGCATTTTATATCATCACTGTGATCACATGATCAGAACTCTGGCTTATTTTGCATGGAGTGTGTGCTCTACCAGCTCACCTCCTGATGGATATGGTGACCTAGCCTCTCTCCCAAATATCTCTTGATATCTGAAGAGTAAAGCTGATAAGTTGTATGTTGTTGAACAGAATTAACAATTTGGTACTGTCGGTCTTTGTTCAAACCTGTTCTTACTGATAACAATGGCATAAATGCCATTTGTCCTCAGCGGGAGATGGAATGAAGACTGTTTTATGTAACTGGTTATGAGGTCATGACTTGTGGTCACTGTGGGATCAGGTGGGAAAACCTTGTAAAAACGGATTAGATAAGACTTGCATTGTGTGGAGGGCACAGATTACTAAAGCATTTCAGGCGAAGTGACAAAGGAAGATGGCCTTTCCCTCACATCCAGGAAATTCCCTGCATTTGGCACACTTCGGCCGTGTCTACACGTGCCCCAAACTTCGAAATGGCCATGCAAATGGCCATTTCGAAGTTTACTAATGAAGCGCTGAAATGCATATTCAGCGCTTCATTAGCATGCGGGCAGCAGCGGCGCTTCAAAATTGACGCCGTGTGCTGCCGCGCGGCTCGTCCCGACGGGGCTCCTTTTCAAAAGGACCCCGCCTACTTCGAAGTCCTCTTATTCCCATCAGCTTGTGGGAATAAGGGGACTTCGAAGTAGGCGGGGTCCTTTCGAAAAGGAGCCCCATCTGGACGAGACGTGCGGCGGCAAGCGGCGGCAATTTCGAAGCGCCGCTGCCGCCCGCATGCTAATGAAGCACTGAATATGCATTTCAGCGCTTCATTAGTAAACTTCGAAATGGCCATTTGCATGGCCATTTCGAAGTTTGGGGCACGTGTAGACGTAGCCTTCATGTAGCAAACAACTATTTTCAATTAACATATTAAACAAGACCCCCACCAAAGTTGAAAATGGTCCTAGGGGAGGTGCTTCTATTTCCAGTCTTCAAATTACTTATGCCATTCTCAGGAGGTGATCTGATCAGGTACTGCTGGCAAAGAGAACTATATAAAGGAAAAGCTCTTTTGAGTGCACTGAAATAAAATGGGACACATTAGCCAGTACTCATAGGCGAGAAGCCTAAACCTCAAGAAGCCAAGATCCCCTCTTCTTGACAAATGATGTGTTCAAATACAAGCTCAGAACTATTGCCCCTGAACATTGGTGAACCTAAGATTAAAATGTTTGGCTGTTTCTGTCATAGGCTGAACTAAAATCCCCAATCCAAAATACACCTACATTGTACAGATTTTCAGTTATAGATCTGAACATGACTGTTTGGGCTCATTTCTTCCAGAGTTAGATGCCAAAGCCTTGTATTTAATATTAAAGATTATTTATTATTAACCCGCAGCTGAAAAGCGTTCAGGAACTACTAGGACACAACTTTTATTCTATAATATTTAGCCATTTTTAATCTAGGATGAACACGCTCATAATTGTACTGATGTGAAGAAGTGGGTCTGTCCCACCAAAGCTCATCACCGAATAAATCATTTTGTTAGTCTTTAAAGTGCTACATTTCTGCTGCTTTGTTATGCTCCTAATTGTAGTAATTTGTTTACAGAGGAATTAATATTAAATAGGACATGCTTGGTTTACAGCTTTGTGACGAATCGGTCAGTTTAGTCTAAGCTACTGTAAGGAGGATATCAAATCATCACGTCATATCCTAAATTACAGAGTAAACATGACTCAAGCATCTGGTGACACTGAACGTAAAAGAGAAAGCCAAGTACACAAATAAGACCTTGAGCCTGCATGCCTTCAACAAGTTAAAAAGCTCGCAGTTTTCAATGGACAGTTTAATTTCAGCAGAAATTTTGCCTGAGCCAGTGCCCAATCTGGAACAGATGTGGTCAACTTTTTAAAAAATTGTTAAGGAAATGCTGCCCACCTCTCTGTGCCAAACTGAAAATTAAATGTTGCATTCAAAAAGTTTAGTTTTTTTTTTTTTAATGACAAACCATGTCAACACATTTTTTATTTTTTCCCCATTGTCCCCCATCCCCGCATATTTTTTTTTAAAGTGGAAATTTTGAAAAAAAAATTTATTCAAAATTCCCATGAAAAAACTTTTCTAATCAAAAGCTAAACCAAGATCTGAAAAAGCTTAACCAAAATACAACTTGTGTTGGTTTTGAACATGGGGGAAAAAAGCAAGGATCAAAGTCTGTGAAGGTAAAATAAAAATGGTGTGTGCAGGAGGGAGGGACTCAAAAATTCTGTTAATTTAGACTTGCATTTTTTTCCCCATTAAAACTCAGACTTTTAGTCTCAATGAGAGGCTACGAGAACTATGAAAAGCTGAGATGTGAAAACATTTTTACAGTAGACAAAGTGGCCAACTGTCAAGGTTGAGTTTGTTGGGAGGTGAAAAATTGAGGGACATGTGGCTCATCATTTACTCCTGTCCAAAAACTCAAGATGTTCTCTTAGCATTGGCTAAATCAAAGCACTGCTCTGAAATGCTATTTATCTTGATAGGATTTTTTTTTCAGTGTGATCTTATGCGTGTTAACTGATATGTCTCCAGGGACTTCACATTATAAGCAGTGGTCCATCTTGTTTGATGTAGTTAGCTAAAAACAGTGGTGGTGGTAATTTTTGTTTTTTATTTAAATAGTTAATGATTATAACTACAGTATGTGGTAAGTAGAAGGTGGACAAATGAGGATGTTTCAGTGTTCTCCTGAATAAGTCACCTGAAGACTTTTAAAGGTTCAACAATAATTGTAAAAACTTTTTTCTGGTTTTTAGTCTCAGCAGGACTGTTTGTATTTGAATAAGATTTTGGAGTGCAAGTCAACCCTTAAAACTAGCCTTTGTGTACACAGTAAATATTTGTATATTGCAGTATGTTTTGGGTTTTAGATAAAAATGTATATTGATATTTTTAAGTCATCTTTGCTTTTTAGGTGGAGTTTGTAAACACCTTGTAACAAAAAAATAAATCTTTGATTTATAAATTGACTGCGTCTCTCAATATTGTTTGAAACGATCCTCAGGAGACACAACCTGCTATGCTCTGTGCTTGTTGCAAAATATACACAACGCAGGCTACGCATTGGAATAGATTTTTGGGCTAGGTTACTTTCAAGTAGATGGGGCAAAGTACCCAAAAAAAACTTACCTGTGTGTAAAGGCATCTGCTTTCACTTCTGGATACTCAAGTACAATGGTGACGGATGCGCTCACATGTGCATATGTATTTTTACTCAAGTAGTTTTTCCAGAGGGCCACCAGAACTTGCACACAAGTACATTCTTTCCAAGGCGGCTGTACATCTACTCAAGTAATTTTGGGGGTGGGGGGGTACTTTTTAGACCTCTGTTTTCAAATAACACTAGCTCATAAATTTTGGTCCTCATAGTTACCTTATGCTTACACTTAGCAATTGGTCACCACTGCACATAGTTACATTAGCCATACTCACCCAAACTTTTGGACTGGCTTTTTCCGACCCGCTTCATTTCCACCTTGCTCAAGTTTTCCCCAGACAGTGGCCTTGCTTTGGATTCCATCATCCTGGCACATCCCTTAAAGTTAGCTTAGATCAGCTGCTCTGACCGAGTGCTGCTTCAAAACAGCTACTGAGCAGGCAGGGAGCTGGTACCATTTATCCTTCACCCTGAAGCTGTAGGGCTGGGTTTCAGCTGCGGCATGCTGACACATGCATCTGTATAGTTGAAGACAACAGAGGGTTCTGGGCCATGTTACAGATTAGGGCTTTGGGGGCGGGGGACATTCCCCCTAAAGGCACCTTGGTTTTTTTTGTCTGATGGGCCCATTCAAGTGCCATTACACTTTGGTGTGTGCTGGTTGGGTCTCTAGCTTTGCCTGCGCAGGCAAGTGGCGACAGGAGCTGTCTGACCTCGCGCACCTGTGTAAACCAGGAGTAATGCTAGTGAAGCTAATGGCATTACCAGAGATTTCAGTGGGAGGGGCCTGTCCTGATCATGAGGGTTAGCCAGCAGCCTGGGAGTAAAAGGGTTAACCTCCTTAGCCCAGTGGGATTGGCCTATAGAAATGTCGCTAAGAATGTCTGGTTCCTCCCTTTTTCTGTTCCTTCTTGTTCTTTCCAGCCAGAGGGAGACAGACACAGAATATTTCCCACCAAGCACAGGCCCTCCAATCTTCTGTAATTAGTGTAACGTTTTGGTAAGTCACTTAGGCTTTATTGTTTTATGGTTTGGGAAGTGGGAGCTGCTGTCTGCACTTTTTTAGAAATGGTCTTTTACTCTCCTTGTAACTAAGTTTTAGGCCCATGGTGGAGACTCCCTATGTGTTGTACTTTGTGACACTTCCATCTAGTCATGAGGCTCGCAACACAAATATTGTTGTAATAATAAACGTTCTCTCTTTTTCTTTGTATTAACCTGGTATTGGTTAATGTTTGTGTCTTGAGTTTTTTTTTTTTAAACTTTTGGGGCTGAGATTTCCCAGTAGTCTCTCCCTGGTTTCCTTATTACTACTTGGGTGGTGGCAGCGCATTTTATCCCCAAAAATCTAAGGCTTTTTTAGGATGGGGGGGTGGGTGGTGGTTATACCAAAACCTGGTAGATAAGGTTTTGGAGTTACTTTTGCTGCCCCCACCACCACCCCCTTCTGCATTTGTCTTGCTAGCATAGGGAAGGAGCCATGACAGGGGGTCTATTATGAGAGTGGGTGGCTGCAGTTCTGTAGCCTCTACAGTAGAGGCAGGCAGACTGGCTTATCATAATGGTCCCTTCTGGCCTTATAACCTACTAGCATATTTACCTGGGGCTTTTAACTGCCGCCGGCTGGGGGCGGGGGTGGGAAAGGACGGCCTGGGCCAGCGTTTCATCATTTTTCCACCAAGAGCGATTGGCCGGGGGGGCGGGGGGGAAGGAAGTGCTTGGGCACTTTTCCCTGGTGCCAGCAAGAGTAGTGGGAGGGGACTGTCCCCAGTCCTGGAGAAAGCTGCAGTTGGGGGAGGGAGGGCAGGGTTTCACTACTGGTCCCCAGCTCCAGCAAGAGGTGAAGGGCTGGGGCTGGACCACTTTTCCCAGTCGGAGCTGGGGGTGCTAATTGGGGTGGAGAACCAGCATGTCTCCACCTGGCCGCTGGTTTCCCGCTGCGGCTGCTCTCCCCCCCTCCCCGAGGCATTGGGCAGCATGGCTGTTTCGCTGCTGCCCCACCCAAGCGGTGAGTCTGAAGTAGGTCGTCTCACTTCTTGGTGCACCTCCCTGTTCGTGTGCTAGAAAACTGCATTTCAGGCGCTTCTTACCTCCCAGGCACAACCAATCCCTGACCCTGGTTTTTTCCTTTTCATATAGTTCAAGTACAGAATAGTTTGAAAATGAACATGTCTGGTTCATGGTGAATTCACTAACAAGTGGCAGGGAGTTGAACACTCAGTTGTATAACAAAGAGTTTGCAGTCCTGGGTAATCAGATGAGCGTGTTTACTCTTTTGAAGAAGGGGATTAAGTACATAGACATGTTGCAGTTCAAACAGAAGAGAAGCAATTCAGAGAAGGCCTATGGCCTGTGTCACACTGAGGCCCGATGGATGATTGCAATGTTCCCTTTATGCCCAGGCACCTCAAAACAGTACTGGATTTGCTGGACATGGAAACTGTGCCTCATACAGATCCTGTCACTCGCAGAATACAGTCATATGGGCTATTGTGCTGCAGGGCATAAAATGAGCGCCAGTGGGGGGAGGGAAAAAAAAAAAAAAAACCTACCAGCCCTGGAAATTTGCACACACTTTCTCCCCAAAACTCTGCAACATGAGCAATCTAAGGGGTAGCTTTCCACCTCCCCACTTATTTGGTAGCTGGAGGCAGCACCCCCTCTGGGAGACTGGCGGTCAGTTGCACAGACTGCTCAGTTGTAGGCCTCTCATCTGAGACAAAAACAAGACCTCCTCTGGCCCCTTATAGCTGAGACAGACAATAAGGTGCTGAGACTCCACCTCATGCATGCTAAGGAATAGCCCATGAGGGGGTCACTCATTCATTTCACAGCACTCACTTGAACTGTCATAGGGTGGCAACTGTCCACCATTGCTGTCTGCAGGAGCATTTCACATGGCAATCTAGCAGGAATTTCATGTGCTCACATCTGTCCATGCAGGTTGGTCACCAGACCACCACAAACACAAGGAGATTCCAGTCTTCCTCACACATTGTGAAAGTGCCTGAAAGCAGGCTCAGCTCTGGGATTTAGTAGCTGAAAGCTCTTTAAAGGAGTTCAGTACTATTGTGCAGCTTAGGGTTGGTTTCTTTCCTGGGTGCGAGACAGCTAGTGGTAGGCACCCTATAAAGCTAGTAGTTAGTAGGCCCGTGTCCAGGACCCACAATGGTAAGTGTCCATACCATGCCTGCAGACCTTATGTTTTTAAAATAAGAGAAAATTACATTTTAGAAAAGTCCTCCCTTCCCCTGGATCAGGCCTAGAAGGATCAGTGTCTTTAGTCCGTTTCCCCCCACCCCCCCGCCCCCCGCCTTAAAGTCTTGGCCAATCAGGTTTGTTATCTGCCCTACCCCTGCCCCCACCAGACACCTCAAATTGGGCATAGATGGATCCCTCTAAGCTTCCCTTTTTCCTGAAGTGCTGCCTCAGTTTTCCCTGTCTCTGTGTCCTCCATGCTCACACCACAGGCAAGGGTTGCTCGATTATCCCTCAAACACTGACCTTTTGGACAAATTTGGCCATAGGGTCATAACTTCCATGTGAGCTAACGGAGTCCCTCTGGGGGGCTGAAGTTACCCATCCATGAGCCGCATGATGCTAAGCTGCTGTCCACCTGCAAAACAAGCACCTTACACAACTACCCATCATCCCTGCCACAAAGCAGCCCATAGCCAAAAACCACTTTGCAGCACGGAGGACAGAGTACTCATCCCTGCTCACCAACAACCCCCGCCCCCACCACCACCTTCCACCCCCCACAGGAGATTCTTCACATGACCTTTTAAAACCAACACCACATCACAGTGGTCAGATCTGTCAATAATAGCTTTGTAGTGCAATGTTTATTTTATTTCAGTGTAGGTGCTGCAAACATTCAGATGATCACAGGCATACCAGACCCACTGTTGCAAGTGGTAATTGTTATCGTGTGTACAAGGGAGGCAGAGTTAAGAGGCTGCTGAAACACATTTGCGCAATTCCATTTATCAAGGTTTTCTATAGAGCACTCTGATTTGCCCTTTTGCTGTGGCAGGTGATGCCAATATCAAGTGCCAAACATCTAGCAGTCTTTGCTCTAAAGAATTTGCTACGTAGAAAGCCAGCCAAAGATCACAGATAAGAACTCTTTACTCTGGCAAGAATCTGACCACAAATATTTCTGTACAAAGCTAAGTAAATTAGGAAGAATCACCACCGGTCCATCAGAGGGGCTTAAGCTTGTAACGCACGGATAATTTTGGGCCTGGGTCAGTGCAGTATTTAAGCACCCAGATGCTCCTACTGACTCAATGGAATGACACATGAAGGCCGTCTCTACATGTGGCCCATGAGCTCATGGGAATAAGGGGACTTCGAAGTAGGCGGGGCCCTTTCGAAAAGGAGCCCCATCTGGATGCAACGCGCGGCGGCAAGCCGCGTCAATTTCGAAGCGCCGCTGCCGCCCGCATGCTAATGAAGCGCTGAATATGCATTTCAGCGCTTCATTAGTAAACTTCAAAATGGCCATTTGCATGGCCATTTCGAAGTTTGGGGCACATGTAGACGTAGCCGAAGAGTCCCAAGGATTAGGTATATGTGGCTGTAAAAATGATACTGCCCAAGCCAGCAAACCGAATACCTTAGGATATGTCTATGCAGCATTAGGCATCCAGCCAGACCGAGCCAGCCAGTTGTGGTGCAGTTGTTGGTGTTTGGGCTGCTCTCTGACCTCTGGGCCCCTCCCACCCCAGAAGTTGTAGAACCTGGGCTGCATCCTCAGCCCAAACGTCAATCCCCGAGGCAGTTGGCAACCAACTACAGTGTAGACATACACTTAGTGCCTCAGACAGCATAATTTTACAGCCACAATGTTATGAATTTCACAACATGCTGTAGGGTGATCATCGTCTCAAAAATCAAACACTGGATACATACAGATGCCTCGTCCCCCTGTGTAGCCCTGCACCTGCTTCGTCTGCTCCCCAGAGGCCACAGCCCCTGACCAGGCCAGAAGCTGGAACTGTGCTCAGAACCACCTAGAGAGCCCTGGCTGCTGTGGGGAGCCCCAGACCTTCCACTTGCTGTGGGTGGGTGGCTGTATGCCTGAGAGCAGGCCCAGGCCTGTGTTCCCCCTCCCAGGGCATGCACCCAAGGCAGGTGGAGAGTCCAGGGCTTCCCAGGTGGCTCCTATTACTGCCCAGCTCTGGCTTCTGGAAGGCTAAGGGGGTGGGTCCTCAGAGTCAAAAGAGGACCAATGGGTAGGGCGTTGTGTAGAGGGGAAGGGCTAAGCCTCACTTCAGCCTGCTCCACACCTTCACCTGCCTCGAGCCCCAAGAAGAGGCTGGCACCATCCCTGAGCCTGAGATAGGCACAGTATGGTATCACAGAGACCCAGACAAATGCTCTTCTGGGGTCATTCAGCCTGGGACTGGAACCTGAGCTCTGCATTTTGGGACAGTCCTGCCCAGTTCAGGCTGGGTGTTCACCCTAGTCTCAGGATTTTACTTAGATACAGAAGAGTCATCGGCTTCAAGCTTACTGTGCCAAGTTACAAGCAGTCCTATAGCACCTTAAAGACTAACAATTGTATTTATTAGGTAATAAGCCTGTGTGGAAAACTCATTACCTAATAAATAACATTGTTAGTCTTTAAGGTGCAACAGGACTGCTTGTTTTTTGGGAAGCTACAGACTAACACAGCTTACCCCTCGGAGATGGTGTACCAAATTAGACTAAAGATAGAGGGCTGCTTTAGGGGTAGTACCCCAGGGAGCACCACAGGTAACCCTTAGAGATGGGCTAGACCTGGAGTTGAAGCTTCTGGATGTTGAAAAATACTAAGTTCTGGGACTGAATGGTGCCCTTCTCTACAACCACTCAAGTGTCTCCAGTCAGAATAATAGCTACGTAATATCAGAGCCAACCTCAAAGCTTTTCAGTCAAACTTACAGCCAGATTGTCCCTGTCCCAAACACAGGTGTGTAGGGAAGGTTCAAGGCCAAGGGAAAATTCAGCCCTTAGATGGGGAAGGAGAAAGGATTGCTCTACCCCTGCATCACAGTAAGGTGAAATCTTCACAGAGAAGGGAGGAGAAGCAAAGGCCATGGCCTTACTCACCTCTAATTTGGCAAATGAGCTGGTCTACTCGGAATGTACAAACTTATTCACACATGAGCAGACCATCCAACCAGCCAGTATAATGTAGTGTTACACTCTCCAGTAGGAATGGACTCAGAAACAAAGTCAGATGCATTTCATTTGTTTTTATTTACTTTAAAAAAAATCAGTCATCGCAATCCCAATTAAATACAGAGATTTACAAATAGGTCCAAAACAGGACTAAAATATTCTTTGAAATGCTGTACCTTTAAATATTGTGCTTTCATAGATACATAAGAAAATTTAGCATATAAAAATACTTTACAAGGAATACACTCTAATATATGGATAAAAATACACATTTAAGTAACGCATTTCAGTTTAATATCATTCAAAATGCATAGGAAGGGATAACAAGGACCAAGTTTTTTTTTTTAAAGCCTTTAATAAAAGTCATCATTAAAAACCCATCAGAAGCCCGCACTGAGCTTCTGCCTTCCAGAATATTGCATATAAAACCACTTTCGGCTGTACTGTTTATGCTCTGCAGTATCAGTTATGGCACATTCTCTAGTTATGGCAGCAATGGTATGGGATATTGCATACTTGAGACGAAAATGGTTGCACCTACCAATAGCTGGATATGAAAGACAGTTGCAATTTGACTAGCATACGGACATGGGAATTAGTCCTGGCTCAGCCTTGATGGAACAAAGAACATTTCAAAACCACATGGCATACTGCAGACACACAAAAAATAAGTACTCACAAAGAGACAGAGGAGGCCACTCCCCTTAAGAGGAGATCTTTAAAGGATATCACCTCCCACTATAAAAAGCCAGGATCTCTCAATATCGATTAAAAAATAAACCATAATAAAGTGCAAGTACATGAAAACACGGAGCAGGCGATCACATTTGCCATGTGAAGAAACTGACATGAACCAGTGATTTTGTTTTTGGAGATGAGAAAGGAAGAGATCACACCCTAGGTTGCATTGCAATTAGTTTGCTGCAGGCAGATTTTTTAAACCAATTCAAATATCACACCCATATCTTCTACAAGGAGCTGAACTGGGCTGGATGCAGGGAGACACAGGGCGAGGAAGAGCTACCAAAAGAGGCAACGTGCTTACAAACCACAGAGAGGTCAACAATAGGCAAAGGAGGGCAGCTATGGCACACTACAGGGAAGTGTCCAAAAACCCCATCAGAGACATTTTAAAAAGTGTGTACACTTGTACTTAGGTGACCCAATCTGAGGCACACCTGGAAACACAACATCAATCTAGCAGAGGGTTTTTCGAGCCAGCAGTTGGCAGGAGACGAGGATTTATTTATTCAAAACAGTGGAAAAATAACCCCAAAGTTGGCCTGAGATGAATGTTGTTCAGCTGCTTACTTGGAGAAACAGCCCAGGTTTTCAAAGAGAGGAATCTCTGTGATAGTCTATGTGAACAAAAGGGCTAGTGATTCAGGACAGCCATTCAGTGGCTTTCCTGGACACTGTTCTACTAAGTGCTCTATAAAAATGTATGAAAAAAGACAACCAAAACGTGTCTCAGATTCAACCAGAGGGCAAAGCGCTTCCTTGTGTTTCTAAAAGGGTGGGCAAGGAGGGTGGTATTTCTGGCAAGAGACAGAGATGTTGATCGATCAAACGGACGTAGCTCCCAAAAGAAAGTGCATCTAGCCACTAGCAAGGGAGTTCTGAAAAAAGTTTTAAACAGGACTTAGTATGGCCCAGTGTGGGTAACCTTCTAGTGGAAAGGGGATTTTCAAATGTCAGATTTAGTCGTAACATTTTAAAGAGGCCTTAGGATGAAGTAGAGTTACCCTTCAAAGAAACAGCAACTTGTTTTATTCTTAATGCATGTGATTAATAAAGCAAAGAACAAAGAAAAAAAATAGCACCATGTTTGTTTAAAGGATGGCCAAGTCCTTTGGGATGAGGGGCAAGGAGATGATCCACTCCCCATGAACCCACACACAGTGAAAGCTCAGGCCTACAGGAGTTGAAGGATGACTGAAGAGTGCCCTGCCTAAGGTACATTAACCTGGATGGCGTTTTCTGCTATCAGCAGCCCATTTTACCATTTCCATGGACCAAAGTCCAAGCTGCTCATCTGGGTTAGCTTGCACCTTCCAAGCAATGCTTGGTGGTACATGAGTCACAGCAAATTGCAGACCCACCCTGTCATCATAAGTTACATTACACACAGCATTATAGTTACCAGTGCAAAAACAGAAAACCACAAAGGATACTCATCAGCTTGTCCACCATGGCAGGGCCCAATGGTAACTTCCTTTCAAATCCTCCATCCTCAGAGCGTCTGCATGCTCGTTTTAACCTCCACACCCAAGGACTGCAGGACTGACAACTCTCCACCAGCCTCCAGTTGAGCATTGGCAGCGAGCGCCAGGGGATTTCGGCTAATGACTAGGTCCAGTTTGTCTCCTGCCTCGGAAATCAGTGGAACAGCTAGACAGCAGTCAAAGTCTCTTGTTCGAATGCGATTTACCTGCCAGAGGGAGGTTGGAATGGGTAATGGGAAAGCGCAAAACCAACACATTTGCTAATAGAAAAACCCAAGAATACCACTAGAACTGAGACCTGGCACTGGAGCAGAATCCCTAGGAATAGAATCTGTCCCAAGGCCCTGAAACTCCTTCAGCCTGCTTGGGAGTCTACAGCACTTCAGGAATTGCAGCACCAGTCAGATCAATGCCCCATCTAGTTCAGCTATCAAGTCTCCTTACCAGGAAAACTATACAACACCAATAGAAAGGCAAAAACTCACTGAGCTTCCAGATTCTGTAGGGTTCAGATCTAGGGTTTTTTTTCAGGCTGATCTCAAATCCGATCTCATCAGATCTTGAATCTGGGATCAAAACAAAATCCTGGCCAGCTTTTACATGCTTCCTTGCTCCCTATCATCATCTTACTGCTCCAAAAATCATAACAGATACACCACCTATAGACAGCAGTAGGTGTCAATTTTCATTGTAACCCAGTTGAAGCCTAGTCCTTATTCACAGAGATTCTGAGCACCCACTTACTTTAACTGAAGATAAAGGTACTCAGCACCTCTAAATCAGAGGAAAACAAAATCACACTTCTGATCTTTTCTGAGTTTGAGCCAGCAGCTGTAGGGTCAGATGATCATCTTTCCATATGTGTGTGTTTGTGTGGTTTATGGTCAGCCTCTCAGATTATATTACATACATTCTCAATTAATGAAAATATGTATGCACTGTTGAGACTTCTAGAAATAAGCTCTGTTCTTCCAGCAGTTCGCAGAGCACAGCTGGTGGGCTGTGAAGGGTTTTAAAGCATTCTGTAACAACTGCCAGGCCTCTCTGCAGGACTCAGAAGAAAGAGCCAGCTTTTCCAGCTGTCTTCAATGGCAGTTCAAACACATTCCATGGTTAGATCACCTGCAACAAACTACTTAGGGGAAAACCTCCCCCTCTGGTGATTAATAGAGAAGCTTGATGCAAGGATGTCCCAGTGAAGAACAGAATTTTCCTTCCACCTCAGCCATCCACCTGCCAGAGCTGAAGTGCATCTGGACCAAAACTGGGCATTCTATAAATGGCAATGAATGGTGGCTCCATGTAGCTACCAGCTACAGGCTCCTCTGGGCTTGTTACGTGCCCATGAAGATGAGCTCAACAACATAGGATGAGCTCCACAATTGCCATTTGGAACAACCTGGTTCCAAAGGGAACAGGCCCCTTCATAACTATGGAGAAAGGAGTGGCAATGTCTGAGAAGTGATCTAGGAAGACCTCTAGACTCTGTATCATCTCCATGTTCGAGTATCTTCATTGCCCCTTCTCTGTGTTTTTTCCCTTGAATTCAATTATAGCAATATTTCTACAAAGTCCTCATTCAGCATAACATTCAATGCCAGTACAATAGTCGTAACAGAAGACAACTTTGTCTACTTGTATGTCTACGACAGACTGAGAGACGCTGAAGTTAGGGCTTCTCAAAGTCTCTGCTCCCTTTAAGATTTCGCACACATACAGAACACGTGTCATTCACACGGACAGCAACACATCCCGCATTCACCTGAAACACAGCTCCAGAGCCTAATTAGCTTCCTGTACATTTGTGCACCAATCTTTTATTTGTGGCTCAGAAGGAACAGCTGTATAGTAGCCAACTAGCTATAGACCATATCAAGTACAAATAATGCTCCCAAAGGTGCTGCCAGTTTTTCAGTTACCTGATGTAACTAATATATTTAAGTTAATTTGGGCACTGACCCCTCTCTCCTCACTTAAAATTAGTAAAAATAAAACATCCTTACAAGAGTTTCAAGACTTCTAACCTAGCTACAAACCTGCACTGTGAGGAGGCAATGCCTTCTCTACCTGACTGTGCTCTTCCTACTGTTACCAGCATTAAGCTCGCTGCCTGAGCGCTAACACATTTAAGTCTCTAAGAAGTATCTAAAACCCATTCCCCCCTCCACACCTCCTGGTTACTCTCTCCTTGGTGATCAAATATATGATCGATCTAGATGGATTTTTGCAGACAGAGAAAGGTGTGGGAGGGGAAGCTCTGTGCTCCCGGCAGGGGCGGGACCTCAGCCAGAAGGGGCGGAAGGTGGAAGGCCAGCTCTCAGTGCTTCCTGTGGTGTAACACACCTTCCTCCCCACCTGAGGCAGGCCTGAGAGCTTCCCAGAGAGCTCTGGGAGCGATATAAAGGGTCTGGGTCTCCAGCCCACAGCAGCAGAAGCCAGGAACCCTGAGCCCTTTCAACAGGCCCCGGGGCAGTTGCCCCCATTACCTCCCCGCTCCTCAGCAGGCCTAACTTCACATTGTATTCAGTTTTTACAGCAAATATTCAGTGGATCAGGAGTCACAGAGAGAAGAGAGCCTAGGAACAACACTTCACTTGAAGAATATGTTTCCCAGAATTCTCTATGCCTACGTGAAATGGGTATGTTCTGAACTTCATGCACACCACTTAAATCTACTTGGCGCTGCATCTACCGTCTTACTTTGACTGATGTTTGAAACTCTGGTTTGCCTGAAATATCCCCCTGATGCATGAGGGTGAGGAAAGGACAAACGAGACTATCCACCTCACACTAGAGAGAAATCTAGCCTGTTCCGATTGGCTCAGGGTGCCAAGTTCTCCAAAATAACGTGTGTTCTGATCTGCAGCTTAAGTCCATCTCTGCGGCACAGTAATTTCTCCATGTAAAACTCTTGCTGGCTCCAGGAGCACCGTAATGCTGAGGGCTGAGCATCTAGCTGCCTGCCTACTAGCTTCTATATGGTGGATGTCACTTAAATGGACTCTTGCTCACTTGTCTCCTCCTCTCAGTCACTCACTCTCTGGCTGGCTGTCTCCACAGCTGTACTTTGCATTCATTACCTGAAGGACTCTGTCATAAGGTTTGAGGCCACACTGATCAGCCGGCCCATTGGGACGGATCATATTTACATAGACACCCTTCTCCAGCAGGCCATCAGAGAGGCTGAATCCAAAGTCTTCACTCTCTGGGTCCTTGTGGAGTGTCACCTGCACAGAAAGGCATTAGACAGGAAATGTTAATCCAGTACAAGCAGGGTTCCCTCTCATTTTTTCCATCCAGCTGTGGAATCAATTTTTTAAGTGCAGCAAGGCATATGCAGCTGTGCACCACCAGTAGACACACAGACTGCTGGCTGTGGGTGAGCTGCTAATCAGCTGGACAGCACCTGCCTCAGCTGCCCAAGCGCTCGGCTCACAGGAAGCACTGAGTAGGAGTGATAGATACATGAGAAATGCATGGCAGGAACTCCTCAGGTAATGAGGGTGATCCTACTTTGGGTCTCCTGATGGGCTTTTGCTGGGACTGGGTGGTCAACATTGCTTGCCTGTTAGTATTGGGAAGAGATTAAATTAAACTCATGCACACTCTGCCAGCTGTTTATGCAGGTCAAAAGTCCAGATCTTTTGGAAATTGGCATGTAAATCACAAACAAATCTGCATTTTGAAACATGGAGATATATGTATCTCAGAGCTCGAAGGGACCTTTAGAAGTTATCGAGCCCAGTTCCCTGCACTCACAGCAGCACCTATCACCCTCTCTCACAGGTGGTTTTTTAAAATCTTACCTGCCCCAGAACCTTGGAAGGCCCCCTCAAGGATTGGTCTCACAACCCTGTGTTTACAAGGCCAGTGCTCTAACCACTGAGCTACCCCTCCCTTGCTTGGGGGGAGAATAAGTAGAGTAGTTTAAGTAGAGTCACAAATAGCCAGTTTTTGGATAACATACAGCTTCTGTAGTAAGTCAGAGAGAGGTGGACAGCGCTCATCAAATAATGGAATTTATAATCAGTGAGGCATTGCCCTACTATGGGCAGCTTGTGTATCCACCAGGCTTTCTCACGGTGTTGGAAATATGATTTAAATTAATTGAGAAGCATAAGCGTTTCCAAGCAAACTGCTGCATTACGAGAGCTCTCACAGACTTTTAACTTTGGTGGCTTATTCAATGAGTTTTAACACCGTTAATAAAATGCAGTAAACTTATGCAACCAGGCCCCCCTCAGTATTTGGTTGGTGTTTCCAACTTTTGATGCTTAATTGGGGGTCTGATGAAGCTGCAAACTAGTACTGCTCTTAGCTTTACCCTCCTACCACCTCAACCTGCTCTGCTCCTTCCTGGATGCGCCAATCTGAGGAACTGCCAGACTGTGGTGTCATCGGCACCAATAGCCAATCATTGAGTCAGCAAAGCCAGATTCCTGACAGTGCGGCCTAGGACAGAAGTTCAGCCAAGTGCTGCTGAGTCCTTCCAGCTTCTCAAAGACCAGAGCCCCTGCCCCATCAGCGATTCAGACAACTGACCCTGAGCCAGCCGCCTGGGGTCAGATCAGAGAAGAGCTGCTGTAGCATGTGGAATTTACTTTAATCCTTTCCCCCCTCCATTCCAGCAGCAGAAATAGCAGGGAGCGCTCCCACCTCACCCTGAAAGCATTATTTCTGCCTGACAGGAGACACACCAAGGCAATTCTTTTCAGCGCCCCCCCACAGTGAAGCCGTGACCCTCAGCCAGTCAGTCAGAGTCACCTCAGCCAGAAGCAAAGCCCAGCACACTTGGCTATTTTGGTAACACAGTTGGGAATTGTGGGGTTGAGGGTACAGAAATGCAGAAGGTGGAAGCAATGTGTTATTCCCAGCACCACTGGCATTAACTATCTGTGATGAATACCATTATTTTCTCCCTTTACCCCCAGGACCGTGGCACGCAGTAGTTATGTGCTAGCTCTGTGTTAGATTTGGACCTAGCCTACACCTCAAACAGAGAGGAGTGCAAGCCACAAAGTTTGCATTAGAATGCTCCTAAAGTTCGGGGGTCACAGTAGAGGTGTTGGGTCAATATGCCTGAATCCAAATCTATGTGGAAACCAAAGCCTCTGCTGCTGTGTTCTAGTGGGAGCCCAGCTTCCCATTAATTAGTCTGGCACTCAGGGAACATTTACCAAAGAGATACAGGACGTGCTAATTTAAACTGACATTTGAAATGTTTTGTTTGACCCACATGGAATATCCACCATTATGTGTGTGTGAGTTTAAAACTAACCAATTTTTCTTTTCATTTTGGTGGCTGACATGGGAAAAATATAAATAAAATATTGGCTCTGTTGTAGATGTGGATAAAGGGTACGTTCCCTATCAGTCTCTCATTGCAGATGTTTCTTCACAGTCCCCGCTGTAACTCCGGTAACATTACTTGTAACCAAGGTATCCTCAGACTAACAGTAATGTGAACTTTCTAAACACAGACCTTGTGCAACTCAAGAGGGGTTGGAGACATGATTTCCTGTACTTCCTCCTTAATTTTCTTCAGCTCCAGATTTTTCTCATTCTTCTTGGTGGGAGCGAGACTGTTGTCACTCTGCCCTTTGTCACAGCAGTTAGAGGTTCCTTTCCTCAGCGGGCTCAGTCCAGACTCGCTAACAGAGTCCACGAGCAGTTTGCTCCCATCCAGGCCCAGACTGTGGACACTCCCTGTCATGATGGACGCCTGTGGATAAGGTGCTAAGTTAGTTCAACTGGGCGAAACAAAAGTGTAAGTGGTAAGAGACGGATGGACCCTAGAGCAAGAAAAGCAACAGAGAGAAGCAAATGGCAAGCAATGTTCAGCACCAACCAGAGCAGATGTAATTCTGTAATAGGAACCAGTTACAGAAGGGGCAGGCATCCCTGCACATGCTCAGTGTTTCCTGTCAGAAATCTTTGGCCATTTTTTTCCTCGACGGAAAAATGGAGGGAAACATTCTTGATAAAAAAACACCTGTACACAGACAGACAGACAGACGCACATAGAACGAATTCTAAGATTAGTGCAGAGCTAGCTGAAATTCTCTTGACAAAATCGTCAGCTTCAGTAGTCTCTAGAAAGAATTCAAGGTTACCGTTTTATACATTTACAACATCAGACGGAGGAACAAGCTTATAGTCAAAGCTATAACCCTATAGTCAAAAGATAAAGGTGGAATCAAAATCCTTTATCATGTCAGTACATCAAAACCAACAAGTTATGCTGTCAGCTACAGGTTGTTTAGAGTGGGGTTGGGCTTTCAAGACAAAAAGAAGGTTCCATCAGACCTCCTGGTCCTGGAGAAGGGATCTTTTTGCTTCTGAAACTGGTTTTCCTCTTAAATAGAAGGTTTTGCGACACAGAAACTCAATGTTATTCTATGGGTGTCCTGGAACTGACAGTACAGGGTCTGAAACACTGTCTATGAGCTACAATGGTGTTAGTAAATCAAACAGTTCAGTGAGGCAGTATCAGGTGAATGCTATTGGCATATACAGTAAACTCTTTCATATCCAGCAGCCATGGGACTGGGAGGTTGCAGGATATTCAAATATTCTGGATAATAGAGAGGTATACCTAGCAATGCATAGCACTAAAGAAAAACAAGATTAGATATTAAAAACAACAAAATGCATGCAGAGTTATATATTTACCAACAATAGCATTATACAGTGTAAACTTACATTGGATTTGCTGAATTTATTTGTATTTACTCTCATTATACTGTACTTATGGAAAATGTAACTAAAATTTGCTTATGGTTAAAAGACCCGTTATTTGAGAGTTCTGGAAAACAGAATGCCGAATATGAAAGAGTTTACTGTACATCATTGGGAAAGAGGACAAATTGGAGAAAGACCAGGTGAGAGCAACAAAAATTATTATGGGTCTACAAAACATTGCCTAAAAGAGAAGACTGAAAACCCTGGGTTTGTTTAGCCTGGAGACCAGAAAACTGATGGGGGAACATGATAACAGTTTCCAAGTCCATAAAAGGTTGTTGTAAAGAGAAAGGGGATAAATTATTCTCCTTAACCACAGGACAAGTAGTAATGAGCTTAAAATGCAGCAAGACAGATTTAAATTATACATTAGCGGGGAAAAAATGCCTGACTGCAAGACTAGTTAAGCACAGGAACAAATTGTCTAGGAAGGTTGTGGAATCTCCACCACTGGAAGTTTAAAAGAAGAGGTTAGACAAACAGCTGGTAGGGATGGTTTACTTCTGCTTCAGTACAGGGGATTGGACTAGATGACCTGTTGAGATCACTTTCAGTCCTACGTTTCTATGATCATGGGGCAAATTATGGCTTCTCTACTATGGAAGCACATGGGAAAGCCCTTCCTCTCCAACATCCCTAAGCAGAAAGCGCTCAGAATGCTTCACCAGTACTCTTTGAATGTAAAGAAGTGAGAGCCACTAACATTGCAAACAGGGCTAAATACTCTAGAGATGGTGTGGCTAACTACCCCAAAGAGATGTGATGAAGGACCCTGGAAAGCAGCAGGAGACAGACCGGGAGAGAACAGGCTCCATGTGTTTTAGAGTTATGCTTCCCCCCATTAAGTGTGCCTGCCTACTCAGGTGTAAAGCCTTCAGCCAGCTGCATTCTGCTTTCACACCATCTCCCTTGAACACAGTTCTGGGAATGTACAGTTTTAAGAAGGACGAGGAGGTAGTTTCTCAGCGTACCACCATCCAGCTAGTTTCCTGGCCTGCTCTGTTCTTAGGAGCCAGTAGGGAACCAAAATATGCCAGACTCTGGATCTTAGAGAATTCTGGTAGGTTTTGCTACCATTACCTGCCTCCAGAGCTGCAGAATGTTGCATGTGCAAAGGCTAAGCAAGACAGACAAGACAATATCTTCAGTTCCATAGCAGGATTTCATTGGCTGCACTGGAATGGTTTGTACAATGGGGGTGCTGAGACCCACTGAACTGAACTGTAAACCCTGGCTTTCATGGAAACAACTTCCAACGAGGGGGAGCGTCAGATTCCCCAGCACCTCCAGTTCCAGCACCTATGGATTTTATACGTCAAGAGACAGCAGCCTCCATTTAGGAAAACTGATCAAGCCTTTTTGAAAAAAAGTTAGTATGAAATCAGGTAGCATGTAGGACCAGTCACTTTTCATAGCCTCCTTAGAAAGGCTCCGGTCAGTAGAAAAGTCTCTATTTGGCAATGTTTTTCAACCAAGGGATTCTACTGAGCAACGTTAAGAAATGAGTCAAGAAATCAGTGTGTGGAACGTTGGCTGGCTCCAGGTCACACACACTATTTTAATTAGTAATGCAGTTTTTAATTCCAAGGTTCAGGCTTCAAAGTTCACTTAAATGTCAATAGGCGCGCGCACGCACGCACACCCCCGCCCCCACCAAAAAAAAATGAGCAGCAGGGAGCAGACAGCAAAGCTCAGGAGTTCTAACTATGGCAAGTCAATGACCAGTTACTGGGGTGCACAGAGAAAAAGCCATTTGATTAAGTATCTAAACAAATCCTTCCCCCCAGTGGTGGATGGTATTTGCCTGTGCTGGTGTCAGAGAGCTAGAGATGACAGTCTGCTTTGGCTTGGAGCAAAGAAGACCAACCAAGTAGAATCTTGTGGCTGTCTATAATAGCCTCATTTTGCTTAAGAGAATGTTGAATGGAAACCATTTGCTTTTTAACTTTCTTGCAGCTGGAAAACTAATATACCCTAACTTCACTGTAGAAAATGGGAATGATTCCATGGACTTTAGTCTTAAGTTCAGAGAGTCACTTTATGAAGTGCTCTAAGTAGGGAGCAGTGCATTGTTGGACTGCCCCTAGAGTAACCTGGGATGCAATGTCACAATGTTCTTCCTGGTCTCCCCACTGCTCCAGACCTATACTCAATGCAGCACACATCGCCTTGTGTGCCAATGCAGTTTCTGAATTGGAGGAGAAGCAAAAAGGCTAGCAAAGTGGAGCCAAGGATCCATGTACTCCTCACCCTCCTGCACAGGCTATGTGCACACAACTGAGGAAATAGCAGGTGCTTCCATTCCTGTGCTGCAAAACGTGGCTCACCTTACACCCCACACTCCTTTGCATCACTGAACAAGCCAGGCTACAATCTAGTGTTCTGTAATTATGGACTTCTAGATTAGAAGGTGGATATTCAGCCAGTCCTGCTAGTGCCAGACTCTTTCTTACAGGACTTTCTAGTGATTTTTAAAGTGGGTTCCAAAGAGGGCTTTCCTTTTCTACTTTGCCCACAAGGTTTTAAATTCCAGCCTGCCCATTCCACAGCCAAAGACAATAACAGGATTTCCAGTGTGATGTGGACAAAGATGAGCGAGTAGCTCCTGAAAAAAAGGAAACAATGTCCACAAGAAGCTGCCACTGTCTTATAAAATTTTGGGGAAGGAGGGGGACTGAAAGCCCACCATTTTATCCATCTTATTGAAGCAGCAGTATGTGTAGAAACATCTGAATGCACAATATACGCTGAATTCTAGCCCCCGTCCTATGATGCCCTGAACTGGGCTGCTGACTCTGTTGCCCCTGGTCCTGACTGGCCCTCCTGCCCTTAGGCTCCCGGGTTCTCTGGTCCAGGAGCATCCATGGTCTGGCCAGACTATGGATGTTGCTGGATCAGAGAGTGCTGATTTTCAGAGGTGCAACCTGTATTGTTTGGTCAGTTACAAAGCTGGTCAAAACAAGAAATGTTATTTGTGAACACTTTGAGAGCTGATGGGGAAAAAAGGGTATCTAAAATAACTGGGGTTTGTGGACCCATTTTGGCCAATCTGCAGAGCTTCTCAATCAGGCTTCAACTGCACATTTGCCATTTGATAGGAAGATTAAGACTTTTTATGACTACAGGTTGGACCTCCCTGACTAGCACCACTGGGGCTGGTCATTTGCTAGAACAGAGTAGGTGCCTTGCCACTCCCAAGGCCACTGCTGGTAGACTGTTCCCCAGCAAACACTCTGCCTTGGCTGCCCCACCCTGCAACTCTTCCCGGGAAGCATGCACACCTGCTACCAACTTCTTGGGCAGCTGGGCTGTGGCTCCTGCCATGGGGCTCCATCCTCAGCTGCTGCTGGGTAACTCTGTTCCCAGCCTCACTAGCCCTGGGGATTGCTGTGAGGCATCATCCCCGGTCCTGTGATGCTCCTAGCTGGGCTGCTGATCCTATTGCCCCTGGTCCTGATCGGCCCTCCTGCCATAGTCTCCCAAGCTCTCTGGTGCAGGACCATGGATGTTGCTGGACCAGAGACTGCTGGTTTTCAGAGGTTCAACCTGTGTTGCTGGGTCAGTTACAAAGCTGAACAAAGCAAGAAAAGTTATTTGTGAACACTTTGGAGTTTGGGCCCTGGGAATACTTGTACTTTCAGATCAGCTGTAGTCATCTGTCAATAGTCTGTTCTGTTTTTTTCCCATCAACTCTCAAATTAAACTGGGATACAATTCCTTAAACTGGGATACAATTCCCCCCCCTCCCCCACAGAGATATTGGCGACATTTAACAGACAAGGGGAATGAATCACTTACTACAAGTGGTGAGAACGGACTGGTTAGAACAATTCCAAGTTGATTTACCTCGATCTCCCTCAAAAGTTCAGACTGGCCACATGTTTCCAAGTCCTCCAAAGCTTCTCCAAAAACACGCCAAAAACTATCCTCATGAGCAGTCTCAAGGCCGTTTTGGCGGTTGGGATATCTGTTGTAACGTAGGAACCAAAAATTGTCAGCACTCTTCTGCAGCGGGATGAAAGCCCCAAGGCTAGAGCAAGTGGCTCACCAGTAAACGGAGAGACTTGAAGAGTCTTCATATACAAAAGCAAACAATATGAACTTTTCAGGCAAGAGAGTCCAAATACAAAACCTCCATGCACTTACTAACAGGGCAAAAGTCCTTCAAAGGAAGAATTAAGTTGGTGTAGCAATGTCAAGTTTAAAAGGGTAAATAAAAAGTGCCTGTAGGAAGACTGTAGGTGTAGAAATACGTTTTGGTGAAACAGAGAAGTGAAAGGAAAAAAGGATGCATTATGGGTAAACCAGGAGCCTCAGAGACTGTTAGTACAAAGGCAGATGGGACAGAGTTCAGATCTGAGACATAGAACACCTGAGAAGAGAGAAAAACACAGAGGGTAACAGACGTGATGAGAAAATGGTAAATACATTAGGTCTCTGTGAGAGTAAATAATGTAGAGAGATGTACATAAAATGATTTGCCCTAACCTAGACAAGTAAACAACACTGCATTTAGCAAGACAAGGAACTTTAGAGTACAATGTATATGATCCAATGTGCTTTCATTTAAGATATATTTATTATGTATTTATCATATTCACAGTAGTGAGGAGAACTGAGCAATGCAGTCAAATTTCTCTTTTTTTTTTTTTTGTCTATGAAGTTGCTGCACTTACATCATTTCTAAGTGTTTAAAAGTTTTCACTTGATGTACCAGTATTCCCTGTTACATGTGTAGGATACCTCTCAAAAGTGGGAGAAATATTTGCAGTGCACTACTGGGCAGATACTGATTTCCCCATCACTGCAGTGTCGATGGGTATGTCTACACAGAAGCCTTGTTTTGAAATAAGCTATTCCAGGAGAGCTTATTTCAAAATAACACTGCTACACACAAAATGCATTTTGAAATAGCACTCAGCTATTTTGAAATAAAGCATCTACATGCAACTGAGCCCATTTGGAAATACAGCCCGTGGATGCACTATGGCTTATTTCAAAATACGCTGTTCCCCATCTTCACAGCCCCCTATTTCTAATGAAGCCGACCGCTATTTTGAAATCATTTCGAAACAGTGGTTGCATTGTGTAAATGCTGGGATGGTTATTTTGAAATAACAGATGACCTACCCAATCTCTTTACTAGAAAGGGACTCCACAGTGACATGGGAGTATTTTGATTGCTGAAGCAAATGAAAATGAATGCACTCAAGTGGTTTGAGAGCTTTGTGGCAAGGGCATTATTAGTATCACTGTGTGGAATATGGAACTGCTTGCACTATGCCAGACATTGTGTAAAACAAGCCTCGAGACAAGGAACTCTCAATTTAATATTTCAAGGTTTCCAAGGAAGTCCTCTCTATAAGCTGCAATTCATTATAAACCCAGCAGAGTCACACAGTTCTCATGTACCTACCCTCAGCATTGCTATCTTCCATCAATAACATTAGCAGCATGCATTAAGAGTCTCTCTCTGTCACATCCAGTGATAATTCACATAGCTTAATTTGAGCTATTATCTTCTCAAATAGGAGAAGAATCTCAGTCAATGCAATGATCAAATATTCTGTTATTTGAACATCAGTGAAAAAGCAATTGATTTTTTTTCATTCAGTGAAAACTCCCCCTGTAAAAAGCCCCACTTCCAGATCCAGACTAATTTAGGCCCAGATCCTGCATCAAATACATGTTTAACTTTATGCAGCACATGTGGCACCATTCGTGTCAATGGGATTATTTACACTGTGTGAGTTTAAGCACAAGTCAGTATTTGCAGGATCAGAACCTTAGCTTATTCAGTTACAGACACCAAAAATTACCCGGTGACAGATTTTATAAAAACAAATGATCCCCTGACACCCAATCCCTTTAGACTAAGGCTGAAAGCGGCTGTTATAATGCCTAGGACTCAAACTTCACATCCCTCCCTTTACTCATTCACTTTCTTTGATGTAAAGATTCCAGTGAGACAGATGCCTCACAGTTTGAACTAGTAAGTTAAATATATCATTATAAAAATGCATCCAGGAGTGTAGACTGAGGATCTCACATCACTGGTAATCAATGCTTTTTCTGAGTTGGCAATAGCTTGAGTTAGATAGGTTGTTCCTGCCCTAAGAGGACAAAACAGTAGAACTGTCCACCAGACTTTTGAGTGTTGGTTTTCCAGAGCTCTATGTCAGAATGCATTTGGCTACATGAGCCATTAGAAAAGACTCAAACAGGTTAGCTTCAGCTGTCAAGCAGCCACCCTACAGAAACCCTGACAGGCTCTGTGAGGCAAGCTGTATTGAAGGACCGAAATACACACTAAACATCAGCTGCCAACAGCTTCTGTGCCAGCTTTACAACTTTTAAATGGGGAGGAGTATCCATGAGATGGTAGAACTTTTTATTTTGTTTTGACAAACAAAAATAAAAAACATGCAACACAAACAATTATGAGGCATCCAGAGAATGTTAAGGGCAGGATTAGCCAACAAAGTAGGAACTCTTTTTATTACACATAATTCAGTGAGGAGTGAACCCCCCTCTCCTCTCCTTCAGGAAGACCAAGTAAAGTGGGGAACAAAGAGGGGTGAATCTCAACAGCAGAAGATCCATGGGCAAGTGAAAAACAGTCTCCTTCCCTGGCACCTCCACAGTGTTATTTACAGGCATTTCAGCAGAACCTGCAGCAGCCTGAGCTAACAGCTTGATTCTGCTCCTCTTACTCACCTAGGCTTCTTCAGCTGGACTCACTGGTGGAAGAAGGTACAATTCAAGGTGAGTCAGAGGGGGAACAATGGGTCATGGCTTTAGGGGACAGAATAATTTGGTAACACTCTCATTGACAAGGACAGTTAAATCAGCAGAAAGGTCTGCCTCTGACAGGTAAGCTACTTCTCTAGGCAACCATGAATATAACCGCAAGAGGTTCGTGAACCAATTTTGCCATAACTACTGAAGTCCAGCCTGCTTTAGGAAGGGATATTCTGCTGGTCCTTGAAGACACTTCCACTGTATAATGTCCCTGAGAACTTGCCACATGATGAGAAGTGACTTGTCAATGCCAGTCTGAGGTGGAGAGTTCATGGTACATGATCTTTATCAAAGGCTGCTGGTTAAGTTAGCAATGTACTACAAGACTAATTTTAAAACATTACTTAACTGAAATTTGAAATTTTGGTAGCAAACTGCAGTATTGCATGCACCTGAGGTTTCTCACTCATACCCTGACCCTAACACATACTGTCCCTTTGTCCCCCAGCCCCCAACCCCAACACTAACAGCTCATAGCAGAAACTGAACGTGAGGCAATTTGTCAAGGATGGTTGACTATTGTAGATTATCCCTATGGTACACATGACAAGACATGTCCCCAACACCCTGCACAATGTGTGTTAAATATTGTAGCTCACAACTGAATTCTCAGCAGTGACATTGCATCTGGAGAGCTTAAATGAACTGGCAATTACTAGATTGTATTTGGGAGGAGATTAATAGACACTATCCTGTCCATTCTCCATCCCTGACTTAACCTCTGCACCACACACATGCATGCACAAACACACCCTATCAGTTGCAAATACGACTGACAAAACAATCAGTATGCACATACATACCCACCCAGCCTCCTCCCTGCTTCTTGCAGACCCTACATACCTGGTGGGTTTGTCCCAGTCATCTTCAGGGAAGCTCCCATCCATATAGGGATAGTGCTTCCTGGGATCCCCAGGAGGGGTGCTGTTCTTCTGCCTGCTAGGTCTCCATTCATGTGGATGTAAGGCAATGCCAACTGCCTGAGGTATGTATGTACCTAGGGAAGGTGGAGAGAGAGAGGGAGAGAGAAAAAATACCACCTGGTTAGTCAGTCATAGTGAAACCTTAGGTCTTGAGGAATGGTGGTCTTGCGCTGAAGACACTGGCTTTGTTCTTTAAAAAACTGAATTCCATTCTAGACTCTATCACAGACTTCCTGCATGATTTTGGGAAAGTCACTTAACCTCTCAGTGCTTGGCGTCCCCTTTCTGTAAAATGGGCAATGCCTCTTTGCTCTCATTCTGATCTATCCATCTATACTGAACACCCTTGGAGGGCAGTGACCATCTTTTACTAGGTGTCTTCTTGACTGGGGCCTCTACACGTTACTGTAATACAAACAGACAGATTAAAATAAACCTGACAAAATATTTCTTGCTCCTCTGTTGTTTCCATCTTCCCTACCTCAGCACACAGGAGTAACTGTGATCATTGGTAACAGGAAAGAAGATATCAATATTGTGATATCACTGTTCAGAGCTAAATTACCTTGAAATATTGAGGTAGCTCCCAAACCCTGGTCCCTCACATAACTACACAATGCATTGCCACCGGCTCAGAACTTTTAATAAGCACCCACTTGCTGGGCAATGCACATGCAGATGGCAGTGTGCACTGGACTTCTGCCAGGTAACATTTATACATGGCAGAGCTCATTCCTAAAGGCAGTGAATTTGAATCTTGAAGATTTCCAAAGCTTCTTAAAGGGGTTTAGATAAAATTCCCACTACTTTTAAGGAATTTGGATGCCCAGGTCCCATTTGACAGCTCTGAAAATTCCACTGTGGATTAACTGTTCCAGAGTCCTACTGAACACTATCACAGTTCCCTTTAGTGTCCCAGCAAGGACACCAACTCTCAGGCTTCCCTCTCCCCAGCTGTTGCCTCCCTTGGGTGCAGAGACACACCCCTCTCTCCTCTAAACAGGGAATTTCCCAGCATCAAGACATTACCCAAAGACTCCTGCTTACTTTCTCGTCAGAGACGGTGAACAGGTGTAACAGCTATAGTTATAAAGGCAGCACAGAGCACTTCCTATACAAGCCTACTTTGTTCTTAAGGTAAAAAGCAATAGAGAAAACACAATTAAAAACAACAACAACACAAGAACCTACACACTTCCTAATAAGTTTGCCACAGGAAACCCCAACCTTAACGTGGAGTTTTGGGAGGATCAATCCTTCAAACCCCCATCTAAGAGGGATTGTTTTGTTATTGTCAATTCATCATTGCGCCAGCTCAGTACAAGCACCCAGACCTTCCAATCCCACTCTCCAGGGGGCAGCTTCAAAAGACCAATAAAAGAGGAAGTTTATTAGCATTTTCCTTCTCTGGTAGAGAAGGTACCTGCGTACGTGCAAATGCCACAATGACCCATACAAAATTGCAGTTTTAGTATAATATACCATATCAACCCACATTCAATAAAGTTTACCGTGATTCCATAAGATTTGTTCAGGCTAGTAAGATATTGCTCCAGGCACAGTGGAGAGAAAGCCGTAAGAAGCAAGAGCACACAAGTTTGGAAAGAGCATTCAAATGTCCCCCCCGCATATCTGAAACTCCCCCATGGTGAGCGGAACATGCTCCTTTCAAGGAACACAGCCTTGCTGGTGGAATCCGCTGGTTGGTACTATCAGAGTTGCAATTTTGCTGCAGAAAATGTGGATTCTTGTCACAGAAGTGGAAGAGACCTTCAGAGGTTATTGAGTCTAGTCCCTCGCCCTCACATCAGGGCCTATCACCATCCCCCAGCAGATTTCTTTTAAATCTATTTGCCCCACATCCCTAACTGGTCCCCTAAGGGATTGAGCTCACAACCCTGCACTTCACAGCCCACTGAGCTATCTGCCTACAATTTAACATTACACTGACCTAGCTCTGTCACTCAGGGCTATGCAACATGGTGCTGGGCTGTGGTTAGATTGACTCAAGGTCAGCATAGATGCAGATAGATCAATGGTCTGACCCCAGATCCTGTTAATGCCAACTGGCCAGGTGCAGAGTAGTTACAAGACTCTCCTGAGTCTGACGTGTACAGCCTTGCTCACCACAGAATGCCATGGCAGGGCTGAAATGAAAGCTGATGTCACACAGGTCATCAGTCGGAGAGGGGTAGCCAGGTTAGCCTGTAGCTTCACCAAAATAACAAAACAAAACTAATAAAAAAAAATAAGCCACAAGCAATCGTGTAGCACCTTAAAGACAAACTGTTTTATTTATTATCTCATGAGCTTTCATAGGTTAGACCCACTTCATCAGGTTGATATTGATAACCAGTGTTGTCATTATCAGTGAGGTAGCTGTGTTGCTCTCAAAGCTACAGACTAACAAGAAGTCTTGTGGCACCTTATAGACTAACAGATATTTTGGAGCATAAACTTTCATGGGCAAAGACCTGCTTCATCAGATGCATGAGTGGGGGTAGTGGTTTCAGAGGGGTATTTAAAGAGTGGGGTCCCAGTAAAAGGGAGGGCCAGAGCTGACAAGGTCTATTCAGCAAGGTGGAAATGGCCCAGTATCAACAGTACTTATCAAAGGAGGAAAAAAGTCAGATCAGACAGGGGGATGTGAGCCTTTGTCAGAGTCTAATGGGGAGATATTAACACACAGGGCAGAGAAGCTGCCTTTGTAAGCTGCGAGCCACTCCCAGTCTCTGTTCATTGTGTAATATACGTTTGGATGTTGTGTAAAGAGCTATGTATGTATACTGAACACACACTCTTGAAGTCTGTGTCTGGGGCACTGGTCAACAGCAAAGACAAAACAAAAAAATCTTCTGTCAGACCAGATGTTTATTCATCTATATGTTCACATGTAAATTGAGCATTACTTCATTCACAATAGTCTCAGGGGGTAGCCCTGTTAGTGTGTAGTGTCACAAAAAACTAGCAGACCTGTAGCACCTTAAAGACTAACACATGATTAGGTAATGAGCGTTCACGGGTAAGAGCCACTTAAGTCTTACCCATCAAAGCTTGTTACCTAATAAATAAATTTGTTAGTCTGTAAGGTGCTACAGGACTGCTTGTTTTCATTCACAATAGGCCTGCTCTCAGACTGAACTGACAGCAAATGAAAGATTGTGGGGACTTCAGAAAGAAACTAATAGGGAGAAAAAAAGCAGAAGGGGTAGGGTAGAGAACCCTATCCACTGGGGTGTGTATGAAAGGTTTGCTCCACTGTATTTAGGAAGCAAACATGACACCCTTCACTGTGGGGTAAAGACAGCCATTTATTTTGCTTCAAGGGGTCTCAACCAGGCTTGGCTGAAAACTCTGCAGAGAGATTTGGGAGAGATAAACTTCTTCAGGCAAGAGAGTAAACTGTCAGTTAAAGTTTAGCCTCAAAGCATGTTTGATATATCACTATTTTTGTTTGATAAATAACCGTTTGTTTCCAATATTCTTACTGACTACACCTGTCTGTGGTCTTTGACAATAAAAGTTATTCTTCTTTTCACTTTAAATATCTTTAGGTGTGCTGGTGTTAAGCCAAGCAGTTCTCTGGGGCGGGGTCCTACAAACTGGTGCATACAGTCCAGTAGGGAACAGCAGACTTAATTGTTCTGAGTTTCCATGGACAGATAAGTGGCTGGATGCTTGCTGGGAATATTCTGGAGTTGATGTGCACCTATTGCCACCCTCACAGAGAACGCGAGGCCCACAGCAGCCTGGCAGTCAATGTTTGCGCTTCCCCAGCGCTCTTGGTTCAGGAAGCTAGTCCACAGCTGGCAGAAACCAAACAGCCCCACGCTCATGATGGGTGATGGTGAAGTGCCTCCTAAGCAGCACCACAGATGGAAGAAGTACAGCAGGAGTAGCCAAACCACAGCTCTTTGAGCTTTAAATGTGGCTCCTCAGAGCTGCGCGTTGGGAGTGCCGTCCACCCTCTTCGCACACGCACCCCACTGCATGGTGGAAGGAGCATGTGGTGGCTCCTCCTCAGAGCCGTACACTGGGAGTTCCACCTGCCTGCTCCATGCACGCACCCCGTCGCTTGGAGGGAGAAGCATGTGGCAGCAGCTCCAGTGAGTCACCGACATGGAATTAGACCGGTGGGTGGCTGGGGGTGGGGGCGGGCATTGAGACATGTATTGTATGTTTATTTTTATATATCGATCTATATTTATTTTACATAGTTATAAAAGCTTTCTCGATTCCACACATTAAGCATAGTTCTTCTCATCTCACATGATCTGAGCCAGAGCTTTGATGGGCCCAGAGTAGCCACAAAACTATAGGTCGTCGAGGAGGATGTGTGTGGGGGGTGGGGGTGGAGAACGAAGCAGCAGAGACTGAATTTTCCAGACAGATTACTCATTCATAATTTAGTGCTGTTGGCAAAGCGAATAACCTCCCTTGCATCTCCCACCTTCCTCCCCGAAACCCCAGTCTCTTCAGTGAGTTTCTCAGAGAAATTCTAGCAGCCTTTCCAGGAGAGGTTGCAGACGGCCGTACATGCTTTGCCAAATCAACAGGAAGTGGCAGCGGAGCAGCACATAATTAAAGGAGACTTAACCTCCAGGATAGCCAAGAGGAATGGAAATGCCAAGGGACAATGCCAGCAATTCCTATGAAAGTGCCAAGGTCCATTTTTTTCTTAGCCGAGTGTTCTTTCTGCTCTTAAAGGCTGGAGCGTTCCGGATAAGAGCGCCTCAGGAAGTCTTTGCCAGCAGCTTACAAAAGCCAAGAGCATAAGCCATTTCCTGGGTTAGGAGAATATCATAGTTTCTTTGCCCAAATCCCTGCAGTTCTGTGAATCCAGTTCCCCGAGTGTATTAAGGCCAGAATACACCAATATATCTGGTGTCACCTGGGTGCCCCTGAGTTTCCTCTCTGCATTCAGTCCCATAACTACAAGTGTTTCTCTGGTGTCTCTCCAAGGAAATCCAGCATAAAATCCTACTGCATGGGAGCCCCCTGACAGTACATTCATGACACAGTCTAGGGCAATAGCCTCACCCAAATCCTTCAAATGGCAGAGCAATTTCATCCAGTTAGCAGCAGTGAAAGGCATGTGGCAAATGGAACACAAGGTACGTTTATTTAATCTGATCTTTCACAACCAGCCCTGTTACTACTACCCACTCACACCAGGGCATCAGCACCACTGCCCGGACTGGCAGTGCAAGAGGAGAGGATCCGCCTTGCAGTTTAGCCAAAATCTAGGCTTTGGCATCTCTGTGTTGGGAGCATCCCACTCCACTCCCTTCAGCCAGCGTCCTTACAATGCAATGAAATGTAATGCAACAAAGTCCAAGAAAGCCACTTTTAGCCAGGCTGCTTTTTGCCTATGGAGCCAAAGCCCTCTAGCTAGCGAGTCTCTCCTTTCCTGTTTGTGGGAGCCAGCCGTGTTCAGAGGTGTCTGGGGCAGGGATTGCATGGGGGGCACCAGCTATATGCCCCTCCTGCTCCTTGCTCTGCCCATGCCCCACACTCTCCCTGCCCCTGCTCCACCCCCAACCACCTCTTCCTGCAGGAGCACCAAACCACTTCCAGTGAGCACAGGGCAGTTCCCGCTCTGCACAGCAGGAGCCACGCACATAGAATATGACACCCCCAGTACATCCCCCACGTGCCACCTTCAGCTGTGCTGTTTACACTGCTGGATCTCTTGCTGCTATGCAATGGTATCATTCATTCCTCCTGCGCCCAGTGATTCAGGGGAGATTCTAAGCCATTCATTTTCTTATCCCAAACGCAGATACAATGTGACTTCTTTGCGGAGGTTAGAAAGATACCAAGTGATATTCATAGCCACTGACCAAGGTATTCAGTAAGTGGTGAGCCCGAGTGCTACTAATCACACAAAAGCTTATGGATTTCAAGCAACTTACCTTCCTACCGGCTACGTCAGATATTTCAAATGGATAAAAAAAACCAAACATCAGGCGCAAAAGCTATTGCAAGTGGCACCATCCAGAAGCTAAAAAAAAAGGGTGTCAGCTGACTTGGGTTTAGGGGGACCGAAAGACTTACCTGGCCCCTGGGCAAGGTGTGTGGGGGAGCCTTTATACTTCTGGAAAGGGTGGGGACTTGGGCGGAAGGGGTGTGGATGGGGACAGCCAGCCCTCAGAGCTGCCCAGAGTGGGCTGCACAGTGCTCCAGTAGCAATTGAAAGGGCCCAGGGCACTGGCTTCCCCCACTTCTGTGATAGTGGCAGCAACACCCGGGAGCCCTGGACTCTTTTGAATCACCAGTCCCTGAGACAGCTGCCTCTTTCACCCTCTCTCCCTGTTAGGGGGCCTGTTTGGATTCTATCCCCATCTCTGTCATCTACCCACCCTGTGAGTCCGAGCAAGTCACAACCTATTTTGTCCTCCATTCCCCCATCCATAAAAGCAAGATAATATTTATTTTCTTTTGCAAAGGGCTTCGAGAGTCTCAGGCAAAAGGCATCGTAAGTGCAAAACAACAACAGAAGAACTCGTAATGGCAAAAGGGCTTGCTCAGATACACACCCAAATGTTGGTGCTTTTTGAACTGCTGCACAGCATTGTTCTGGACATCTTGCTTCACATCAGGTTGATGATACCACAAGAATGATCCTGTCCATGGCATTTCAGCAATTCAGTGCCCCAGTGCAACCAGGAACTCATGTCAGAGGATCAGGTTTGGCTCTTATTATATCCCACCTGGTTCACACATTCGCAAATAAAAAGACACAGCCTCACCTTGGCTTCCACAGCCCATGTCAATGCCTGAACCATCCCAGGACTCCAGAGCGCTGTCCATGCTGGGGATGGTGGTGGAATAAATCTCAGAGAGTTTGCTAGTTTTCTGAGAATCAGTTAGTTCATCTTCTGGGTCACTCACTTCATTGATACTCCCTGACTTCTTGGGATAGGACCCTGAAACCACAACATGTTGCTTATTCAAATGCATTTTATCGCATATAGGTGGGGTGCATATTACTTGACAAAGATGACTGAAAACTGATGATCTGTTCAGATAAACATCCTATTTACAAAAGCTACGAGTAAGCGTCAGACAGGGGCTTATGCTCAGATGTTGGAGCAAGTCGAGGCAGACCTATCACTTCTTGGAAAAGCAGGTCTCCTATGAGATGAATCATCACTCTTAACTGCAACCTTTGTAGTCTTCTAAAACTCTTTAAACACCTCCCCCAAGTCCTCAGCTGCAAAAGACGGAGATTTTTGGCCTTGCCAATCTTCCGAGGAAACCAACTAGATTACCTAAGAGGGGAGACTACTCTATTGCACAGTTAGGGTGAACCCAGTCCAGGAGAGAACAAGATACAGCTCAGGGGTTAGATCTGGCCTGCTCCTATGGCAGGGAGCAGCCTGCTGCTTTAGCTCTCTGTGTTGTGCTGCGCTGGGAAGAGCTTTGCATGCTGCCCCTGCCCCCAGCAGAATCTCCAAGCACCACACCCCAGCTCCATCCCAGACTGCACCTGCTCACACACCCATCCCCCAGGCCAGAATCCTCTCCTGCACACAAGCCCCTTCTTGGATCCTGCACCCTTCTTCCCCAGGTCACAACACCCTCCTTCACCAAACTCGCAGATCCCATATGCTCTCCTGTACCCCAGCCCCCCCAATCCACGCTCCCTTTCACATCCAACCTCCAGCCCTGAACCTCCTGCCCCCCTAGATCACATACCAAAATCTTGGATGGGGTTCCACCCATCAAAAAATTATTGCCCATCCCCACCCTAGTCACATGACCTTACAATGGCTGGTCTCACAGAACCCTAAACAACTGGCCACCTTTTCATGTTCCACATGCTCTTACACACACGCCGTACAGAAGAAACTAATCACTGGGTTGGTTGGTTATTTGGCTTCCAGAATACAGAGACTACAAAGCTGTGCTAAATGCCCAAATCCATCCCTTCTTCCCTCTGGAGGCTCTCTGCACACATCACTGACCACATTCACCTCAGCTAGTCCTGGAAGCTGGAAAGACTCATGGACTTCTTCCTCAGTCCCACATGTCTTACATTATACAGGACTTCATTGCAAACCTTTTCCAAAATAGTTTCTCAGCCTGGGTAGGACCCAAACAGTTTTCTAGGCATATGATCAGTATTTTGGACACAATGGATGGTTTCACTGTATTTGAAGCCATTTTGGTAAGGTTATCCCAATGGGGTACAAATGTCATGTGGACAGGAACCTAAACCATCTGGTTAAAGTAACAAAATGCTGCAAGGTGAAGATGAGTTAACTGAAATTCAGTTGAACCATTCTTCCGCAGAGGAGAGAGTGTGAGGAAATTCAAACTTGGAGCAGACAGGTCCTATAACTGCTTGAACCTCTCCAGTCCAGCACCCTTGGGACCTGACCAATGCCAAAAGAGAGAATTTGCTGGACAACAGGAGGTCAGTACACTAGGGTCTCAACATCCGTGAGGGTTCCATCTTCAGAACCCTCGCGAACATTGATTTTCCTGAACACGGGGCAGGGTGGAGGGGAGGAGGTTTGAAGCCCCGGGGAAGTGGCAGCTGCTGGTGCTCCCCGCCAGAGCCCCAGGAAGTGTCAGCCTCAAGCAGCTGCTCACGAATAACTGAATTCATGAACACAGAGTTCGCGAATATGGGGACTTTATAGTATTGCCTAGCAGCATCACCACCACTTTCACTGCTTGCTGGGTTCTCAGAAAATATTTAGAGGTAAATTACAGCTAAATAACAGCACAGAACACTGAGTGCCAGGACTGGTGGCTGTAAACATACTTAATAAAATCATGTCGGATGTTGCCAGATGAGAGAGTGCCAGACTAGAGGGGTTCACCCTGCACCCTTATATTACATTCCCTTTTTAGCAGAAGCTACTGATGGGATCAGTTTCATTGCATTGCAACTTTACTTTACTAGACAGCTCATTAGGCCTCACCAGTTCTGCCTTCCATGTCCAGCATTTTGCCCTGAGTGCCTCAGCACTGTCTATTGAATGAGGAAATTTGGCTGGGGCCCTAGGGGAGAAATTATGTTTTACACTTACCCAGACTGATTATTTTGTTCCTGCTGAAAAAATATTAATTTTTGAAATGACCAGTCTGTCCTAGATATGCTGCCTCCTTCTTTGATGCTACATCAGAGTGAAATGACTTCAAAGCTACACATCAGTAAGTAGGTAAGGAGGAGATTCCAGTATAAAAAGCAGGTATCTTTGAAGATCTTAGGAGAGGCTTTTAAAGGTAACAGTCAGTGTGAAAGCTAGTCAGTTTCAAAAGGGAAGCATTAAAAGTAGTTTTTCCAGGAACTACAACTGCATCTGCTATTCTTGTAGCTTTACAAAAATCACATTTTTAATTTTTAAAAAAGATTTCTCACCACCTTCCCTTTTGCTGTGGGAGACACACGCGTGGATGGGGAAACTGTAAAACCCACCTGTCCCACACAAAGTGCTGTTTGGAAAAGTACATTTTAATGAACTACACATTTTCCATCTTATCTCTTTTCACCTCTAGTCAATTTAGGAATTATTTGGTACCGCAGCAAGTTAACATTTGCAGACCTGGGTGCAATTATTATGCTGATTGTGTCCCTTCATATATTTTTAAATAAATATTGCTTTTAGCAATTATTTCCCCCCAAATTTCTTCTGAGCCCTTCCTTTTCACATGGGCTCTGCAGTACATTTCGCCCATAGACAGCCAGATAGCAGCACCTCAGGGTGTGGAATTAAATCCCGATTCTCCTACAGCAGGGGTGGCCAACTCAAAGCTCCATGCAGCTTTTTGAGCCATTACATGTGGCTCCTCCTCAGAGCCGTGTACTGGGAGTACCACCAGCTCCTCTGCACACATGCCCCTGCATTTGGTGGGCGACGTGCGTGGTGGCAGTGTTGGTGGTGAGTGAGTGGCTCCAGTGAGTTTCTGGCATTGAGTTAGAGGGGAGTGGGGTTCCTGGCTTTGGGGGAAGGGTGGACGATTGGGTTAGAGCAGGGGGTTGGGGATGGCTGGCTCTGGGGGCGGAGGAGGGCATTGAGCCACATATTGTATCTAGATAGATAAAATTACATACGTAATGTGTGTCTCTTTGCACTCTATCTATGGCTTTTAGTCCCTAACTGGTTGGCCTTCCCTGTCCAACAGCACTTCTAAACACAACTTGTTACACCATGAAACTAATCTCATTTCTACTGCTGCTGCAGTAGAGGTTGGACAGAAAGGTTGCAAAGGCTTCTGCACTTACTTTCGGTTTGTTTCTTGATCTTCAGTGTTACAGTCTCTCCAGCCATTTGGAGTAGGTGGATGGCTTCACTGAGTGGTTTGCCTTTGAGACTTACATTATTAATAGCTAGTATCCGGTCACCCACATGGATTGCTCCAGTTCTAAGGTGGAAAGACAAGAGTTAGACACTTTAAGGAAGACTTTTTCTCTCTTCCTTAATATAAAGTCCATTTGCAGAATGCTTTAAATAACAGTGAACTAGCCTTCAGTACTTTATAAGATCAGAGACAGTTTCTTCCTGGATGTATGGAGAGTACCTCCCACCTTATGATTTGCAGCAGAATAGTAAAACATCACTAGCTCTCTCTCTATACAACGTCCCAGTCACCAAAGTAGGTGTCAATCTGTAAGAGTGTAAATGAAGTTCAGCTTTTTAAATTGGCAGTTTCTGTAACTAAGTCAAATGTCTATGAAAAGCACACAACCATTCTCAGTCTGTTCCAAATCTGAGGAAGTGGGTCTTACCCATGAAACCTCATTACCTAATACATAAATGTGTTAGTCCTAAATGGCTACAGGACTCCTTTTCATTTGTAAAGCTACAGACTAACACGGCTACCCCAAGTCTATTAAGCATTTTCAGTGTGTGATTTCTGTGAATACTCATGAATGCAACTTTCACTTTTGTTTTCATATTCCTGGAAAGAGCACAGAAGGAGACAAAACCGAAGACAAAGCAAAACTGATTTAAAAATTCAAACTGACATATGTGCAAATAGTTTTGTTCGGCTTGCCGTGTTACCAGTCTTGACTCAGCAAAGCAGGTGATTTGATTATACGTCTACCCCAACTGAAAAGGACTGAGGCACATGTAATTAGACGAGCGAGGGTCACGCTGCCGAGCTTCTACTGGAAAACATTTGGTTACAGCCTAAAAGCTTTTCCACTAACTTCAGCAATCTAATTTTTTGGACTTGAGGAACAGCTACAGTTGGTTTAGCCTGTTGAGTACATGATGTGCAAGCAATAATGAATCATGACAAGCCTCGCTCTTTATTGCCTAATTATTCTATTACGAATCAACAACAGTGAAGCACATTCACCTCATTCTGCCACAAAGTGCTGTGCTAGCAGGTAACCGGGGGTAAAGCAAGAATATACTGACCCGACAGCCGGCAACCAGGAGAGAAGAGCAAGGTGCTTGCTGGATCTCACTTATGGTACCAGTATTAATGTTCCCTAACTATAAGAATCAAAAGTAGAAACTTGTTCCCTCAGCAGTTCCACAAATGTCTGCCATATCATGGCAACCTCATGGGACTGATTCAGTAACAGCGCAAGTCTGGAACACCACCACTTCCTGACAGAGCTGGAATTCTCAGCTGGGTAACTTCTGGTCATGTAGTAAATTACATTTGACTGCAGGTCCTCTATCTACAAGCTTTTTTCACTTTGCCAGCTACTGACAAGAGCAGATACTTATCCCCTCATTTAAAATCACATGTGGCAGTGAATACAGATGAAAGCTGAAAGACACCAAATGCCAGTTTTAAAAATCTATTTTACAGTAGTAAAGGTGCAAAGTTAACTCATGTATTAGGTAAGAATTTTCAGTTGAAGCAGACCATTTCTCTAACTGACCACTAGATGTCACCATTTTCCACACAATTTCCACTGAAAAAGACTTGGGCGTGCGAACTGAAGTCAGTTAAGTAAATTACTGATTCCACCTAGATCCCAAGTATCTGCTTTACAGCTGCATCCATACAAACAAAGTTTAAAATTTTATTTTAAATGGTGGCACATTTCAGCAGACACTTAACTTGCTACAGTAGTTCCAACGCTCTGAAACAAGCTAAAGTATACATGTTAAATTACTATTTCCCTTCTCAGAGGCTTTTATTTCCTGCTCTGTGCTAGTACCTATCAGAATTCAGTACTACTGCCTGCTCTGTGCAACATACAGTTCTTTACCAGTCAGCTGTGCACATCTATGAGGAACAAGGAGAACAGCAAGGTATGTTGTACATGGAAAGAGACAACGCTACAGGTCTAAGACCACTGTGTGCCCCTGGTCCCAGTTTCTCATACCAACACTACTTCATGCCGTGGAGCAAGGCAGAGTTTTTAACCCAAAAAAAGGATAAAAATGCCAGTGTTCATCAAGTCCACTGGAGACTTTGCTGCTGGAATTGTATTGTATTGATATCACTGTTCCTACCATGATGGGCTGCAGCATAAAATTCTAAACTAAACGAACTGAAATCCACATATATATGGGGGGAGGCTTGGGGAGCCATGTTCCCCCCTCCCTGGGTTGCTCAGTCACATAGTGCAGCCAGGCTCCCTCACTGTGGGGCAGCTGAGCTATGCTGGGCAGAGAGGCAGCTGCTCTAACTCTGCTGGACTGGGCAGGGGGGAGAAACTGAGAGCTATAGTTAGGGGCTGCTGCTTCCTAGGAAAGGGGAGGGAGAGGCCGTGACTGAGCTATTCTAGGTTTGCACTCCCACACTCCCAGCAGGCCAGGGCTGTCTCTGCTTTGCACCTCACCTTTCTGCCAGCCCTCGTTTGGTGAGGCCTGAAATGACGATAGGATCAAAAGGTTCCTCTGTCCCAGAGATGGTTATTCCCAGAGGGCCACCGTACCTCTTCAGTTCTACTGTGTAGATAATCGCCCCAGTGGTCTCCTGCTCATCTGAAATGGGAAACAGGCATGCTGGGACATATTTTAAAAATAAATAAGGCATGAGGAAAGCTCGGAACATTTAGATGTGAAATCCTGAGGGCTCCTGCTGGGCACAGAATGAACAGAATTTAAACCTTCCATGCCACATTGAGAAGAAGGAGGGAAAATGCTTTGCAATCAACTGGAAAACAGTCAGCAGACTGACTGCCAGTCTTGTCTTTGTGCATTTGCATTATTGCCTGGTCAAATGTCATTAGCATGGTCACACTGTGCTTTGCATCAGGGTTTCTATACCAGAGTTATCTTCATCCTTCCTAATCTTCAATTTGACTAGGTCTTCACACTGCCTTAGAATCTGTACGGCATCCTCCATAGAGCAGTTGTCAAGTCGGATGTTATCGATGGCTAACAGCTTATCCCCTGGTTCCAAGGTGCCTGTTCTGTGTGGAAAGGAACAAAAAATAATCATTTCTGTTATGCTTTCAAGCTCATCTGACCATTCTTTTGTTCACTTTATGAATGAAGGCAATAATATTGCTTTTTATCCTCCAAGACCTCCTAGAAACGCCCATCAGAGGCAACTAAGTGGGGGTACAATACCTGAGCCAATTGAGAGCTGTGCAAAAAATATTCACATCCAGCCCCAGACTTCCTTAGAAAAGACCACTGGTGCCCACTTTCAGACACGGTGTACAGGCCTGATGTTCAGTGTGTCTAGATCTCAGAAGCTATATATCCAGGAGCACTAATCCTTTTGGTAGTACCTCTGGCTGAGATGTGTTCAGGCCCAGATTTATAAAGGTCCAGCTAATAAGCTTCCAGTTACATGCCAGCTTCCTTCCACCCCACAACTGTTATCCCTCTAGTTTAGTGGCCTCCTTTGTTACCCCTTCAAGACATCCAAGGTTAGGCATAGGACCCCAGGGTTCATTGGTGGGCAGATGATGAACAGTGGCTGGATGCATGGAGGAATGGGAAGACTCCAATTTGAGAGACTAGGCTTTACTTCATTCATGCTCCATTGACACTACACCAAACCTCTGTAACCGACCCCCCACCCTTGAACTTTGATGCATTCCAGACTCAAACACGACAGCTTGGGCCCCTCTGCACTGAATTTCTGCACTGCATTGCATGTTGTCAGACAGTAAAATGCTACACTCACCTGTGAGCTACACTTCCCTTCTTGATATCAGAGATAATTAAAGGCTCACCAGGCTTTCTACTTGCAGCTGCAACAGAGATGCATGTTTATAAAATAATGTCAGTCTTGGGAATCTATCAGAGTGACAGCCAAGGAGAGAAAACAGAGTCAGTAGTCAGGGAGGGAAAATATATATTAATTTGACACGAGTCACACATGGGATTTATAAGGGACAAAGCTGCAAGAACAGAGGCTGGGACCAACCAAAATTTTGCATCCTATCTAAACTAGCCATCTGGTTTCTTTCAGCCTCTGGACAAAGTGCAGAAACTGTGCAATAAAGTCACTCGAAGCTGGAGTTTCTGATTTCTATGTCGCTTCATCTGTCCAGGTCTAATACAGATGTCCACACCTTTCAAAATGTGTGAAGGCCACCCAAAGTGGGCATCAAAGAGAGGTAACTAAATGAGGCAGCTGGAAGAGCTGTAGCCTGTGCTTCCTGAATATCTAATTGTACATTATTTGAGTGTTCTGAATGAATGAGTGGTCAGCCTGGAAAATCTGCTTGAATTTTTGGTAGCTGTCAGACATATAGGAGTTAAATGGTCATTCTCCCACTACATTTTCTGGATTTGCCCTACTCCCCTGAATTCTAGATCACAAAAATATGCCCCTACTTAATATACATGTCCATCTTGCTAAATCCCTCCAATAAGAGTGTTCTGTACCTTGTACAGTACACTCTTCATATCTGGCAGCTCCGGGGGACAGTGAGGTTGACAGATATTCAAATATTCTGGGTAATAGAGAGGCTTACCAGCGATGCATAAAGAAAAACAAGATTAGATATTAAGAAACAAACAAAAAATGTATGCAGAGTACTTTATTTACCAACAACAGTAGTACTGTAGACTGTAAACTTATACTGTATTTGATGTATTTATTTGTATTTACTTTCACTATGCTGTACTGATGGAAAATATAATTAAATGAATGTGATGTGTCTTATAGTTAAAATGCCAGTTATCTGAGCATTCTGGACACTAGAATCTCAGTTAAAACAGAGTTTACTGTAGTTTCAGAGTTCAGGCTTCTGGCATTAACTTGAGCCTAGGCCTAATTTGTAATGATATTACATTAGCTTAATACAGATTTAAGCAAACTGGTCTGACGCAGTGGAGGATGATCAGTGTGGGAGAAGAGCATGTGATGATGGTGAATCCTCTCTACAAAGACTTGTATCTCTGAATTCTACCTAGCTTATGAGGTACCTATGATGCATATGGCAGGTCATGATTCTCTCTCTCTGCATCTGAGGTAGTTGAGCCAGTTACGCATTTGGTCAGATCTGACTCAAGTTTATGAACCATAAAACTTTTGGAGCAAGCATAGAGGTCATAAAACTGGATCTAGCACAGAGTGTTTATTTGGCTGATGCCTTTAACATGGCATTGTTAAACAAGTAACACGCAGTCCTGCAGCACCTTAAAGACTAATACATTTATTTACTAGGTAATGAGCTTCTGTGGGTAAAACCCACTTCCTCAGATTTACTCGCAGAAGTCTTGCCCACAAAAGTTCATAACCTAATGAATGAATTTGTTTGTCTTTAAGGTGCTGCAGGACTGCTTGTTATTTGTGAAGCTACTCTCTGAGTCCATTGTTAAACAAGGTTAAAGGCTGTGAAAGCTCCATCATTAGATATTTTTAAGAGCAGGTTAGACAAACACCTGTCAGGGACGGTCCAGTTGGTGCTTGGTCCTGTCATGAGGGCAGGGGACTGGATTTAATGACCTCTTGAAGTCCTTGTCAGTTCTCTGATTCTAAGAATTTAAAAGTTAAGCCTTTGGCTATTAAAGAGCAGCAAATCTTCTGTCGTACTCAGGCAATATTGTGGCTGCATAAATTCCCCGGGTTCCCCTGTGGTTAAGCTTCATTAAATCTCACGGCAACATTTGCCTAACATATGTCCGTATGTTCTGAGTTTAACAGCACCTTGAACATAGGAGGAGTGACATACTGGCCCCACTGAAGTCCACAGCAAAACTTTAACTTTACCAAGACCAGGATTCTATCCACGGTGCTGAAGAAATGGAGTACTTTCAGGCAGACGTGAAACTGGTTCTCCAAACCCCAGGGGTTTCTATAAATTGAGTGGGTTGAGTGAAAGCATGAGGATGAAGGGGAGCCTAAGAAACTGAGCTCCAGAATGCAAACATGCAAATAAAACAAGATGGGAGCATGATGTATACCAGGATATGACCAGAACTGCCTCCTGACACCTTTATAAAAGGTGACCCACAAAGCTCTTTCAAGTTTGACAACTTCCAGCACATAAGACCTGTGCTCCAAAAAGAACCACTTCTGCTTTGTTTTCATCAAAGTCTGCATTTTTCAGGGTTATTTATATTAAAGATAGTGTCTGTGGGCTCCTTTCCCACTCAGAAAAACCCACATAAGAGACCAGCCCCCGATAACCTCATTGCTATTCACGTGCCAAAAACAAAAACAAATAGCATCCTCCTTCTCTGTTTCATACTCTCTGCACTTACACATTGTCTTGGTTACAGATACTATTGTCTCCCAACACAGAGTTGGGGAGGGAAAAACCCTCAAAGACTCTGAGCAGCCCAGCTTACAGCAAGCCCTGAGCATGTTTATAGGAAATTCCAGAGAAATCCAAATCCAGGAAAAATTATTGGTCTTTTTTATTTTGGTCTTAATTTATTAGTGGGTTTTAAAAACCTATCGGCTATTGTGAAGGCTGATACAGAAAAGCTTCATAAGTCACTGTTAATATACTCTGCCTGATTTCACAGTCCTCTGTATCTAATAGCGTGAGATGTCACCAATCCATGCTCAAGCACAGCAGAGAACTAAGCACAATTGACCAACTGTGCTGTAGAAGTGCTCCTGTTGAGCGCTACAGAACCTATAAGAGATGTTCTCACAACCTCTTTGTCAACTCACTGATGCACATTCTATGCATCTGTTATCTGCAAGACTGAGTGCTCTCAAGTTCCATCAAGAGCAGGAAGCTAAGCTGAGAGGCGCCAGTTGCTCCAATTCACTGAGTGGGAGAAGGAGTCAAGAACAAAAAAAAAGCTAATATCTTGAGTGGTGTGAAGACCCATCTCAGTTATGAAACCAACCACGAAGGGGACCAAATTAGGACATGGTTGTACTTCATCATTGTTAAACTTGGTTCCATCATGTTATGCAGACTGGATCTAACAGTGTTTTAGCTGTGTCCTCAAACCAGCTTACTAAAACATCATTGTGTATTGAATATGGGGCGGGCGGAGGTGGTGGTCGTGCAAGAACGAATGGAACAAGCTTGCTGTAAAATAGGCTTCCCAACAGAAAAGTTCTTAAGAGCACAGACAGGGCTCAAGTGAAGTTGGAACCCTGAGGCTAACCTCTCTGATAGCAAGCTAAGAGTTTAAGGATGTGTGGGGGGGTAACACTGGAAGCTCCCCATCACTATGTGAGCAGACACCCAGAAACATCTCCTGTGTGATCCTAGTGTTTAGGAGATTCTGTTGACAAAGATGCTCACATCCATGCTGCCCCACAAGCTTGCAAGAAGCCCCCTGTAAGCTTCCACAAAGCCACCTCATTGTTCTGCTTAAAATCCCTCCATAATGCTCTCCTCTGCCACAAGGCCTTAAAAACCACTACAAAAACAAGCTTGCCAACAGCTCAGCCATGGGCATTGCTGAGACCTCTGGCTGTTATGCTAACTAATGTTGTCTTACTCTTTCCATCCATACCATCTGTTATCTCTTGTCTTATACTTAGACCACAATCTCTTTGAGACTGTGATCGTCTTTCGTTGTGTTTGCACAACACTGAGCACCTTGGGATTCTGGTGCCAGACTGAGGTGCTGGCATGACTAGAACACAAAACAAATAAATGAACAATAGCGTTGGGTGAATACATTGCTTTTTGTTGCGTTTCCCTGATCATACTGTGTGCTTGTCCTCCTATTACAATATCTCTATATACATATTCCTGTTTTTAATAATCCTCTTGTGTTTTTTAAAAAGAAAAAAAAAAACCCACAATTTCCCCATCATCCTGTGCCTGCTGCATGCAATCATAAGGAATGGTAATTCGGTGGAATAGAAGCAATGTAATGTGACCAAAAAAGAGATCAGTGAGAGGGCTCACAGTCCTGATCATTGTATAGCGAACTACAATGGTGGGTTGGTTTAATCAGTTATGTTTTCTTTTGGAAATATATTTAAAAATACTTTGACGCAATTGACCTCATAGCTACCTGGTACTATCAAGCATTTGCCATCTGTATTCACAAATCGTGAAAGAAGCCCACATACGCTGACCTTTCAGTGTCTTCCTTTTTACCCCATCTCTTGCTTTATGATCCTGCATCATTTTGTCATAGCAGCTGCCTTCAAAAAGAAGCCTAGACTAGCTCGTTCTATTACTCAACAATAGGTGTCACTGGTGAGTGAAACATGATATTTCCCACTCCCAGAACAGAGCACACGGCACAGTGAAACAGTCCATCTTCCTACTGAACCGTATTATTTCCTAAAGGGGAACTGATCTATACAAACCATTTAAATTACACTTTCAAATAGGCTGACTGATATTTCATTTAGATGTAACCGAACTAGTCTTGTATGTTATTCTACATAATGATAACTAAAGAGGAACCAAATTAAATGTTGAACTGGTAGCCTTCCAATTCATTTTAAATAAATAATCAGTTTGGCACATAATTGGCAATCTTTACAAAAACCAACCTTATTAATGCTAAATAAGATGCAACAGCAATAGAAATGAAAGATTATACTTAACAAACTTAATACGCCATAATCGTTTTGCCTCAATCATTGCAAAAGATACAAGCCCTGCGCAAACCCTCAAGGCTTTAACAGTCACTTAGTATGTAATTAACACAGAATTGCTCTTATTAACTAAATTAAGTCTCCAATGTCCTTCCCATTCACTGCAGTCCACTGACGAGCTGGGTTCTTGTTACCTCTGAATACAGAGTTGCCTAATTTGCAGTTACACTAAGTCCTTTTATAATTCACTTCACTTTCACTTTGAAACCTCTTTCCATCCCTAGCCATGCAAGTCCTGTGTGACCATAGAACCTTAGGGTCAGAAGAGACCTCAGGAGGTCATCAAGTTCAACCCACTGCTGAAAGCAGGACCCATTCCCACTAAATATAGCAGCCCAGGCTTTGTCAAGTGGGGACCTCTAGGGAAGGAGATTCTACCACCTCCCCAGATAACCCATTCCAGAGCTTCACCTCCTTCCTAGTGAAACAGTTTTTCCTAATATCCAACCTAGAGCTCTCCTCCTACAACTGCAGCTTGAGACCAGTGCTCCTTGTTCAGTCATTTGTCACCACTAAAAACCTCTATCCATCCTCTTTGAAACCCTCTTCAGTGGACAGCTGACATGAAATCCCCCCTTACTCTTCTCTTCTGTAGACTAAATTAGCCCAAATCCCTCAGTCTCTCCTCTTAACTCATGTGCCCCAGCCCCCTCATTATTTTTGTTGTTCTTTGCTGGATTCTCTCCATTATGTCCTCATCATCTCTGTAATGGAGGGGGAGGGGGGACATTTTCTCTATACCACAATAATGAAAGCAGTACAGCTTTCTAACATAGCCAAGGCCTTAATCCCTGCGTCTGTAGCCGTATATTGGTTTTACTGCCACTCAGAGCTGTGAAAAAGCCACAGCCTGTGAACAATATAGTTACTGAACTCAGTCTCTGAAGACAGTTCTGCATTGGTGGGACAGCTTCTCTTGTCGAAATAATGTGCCTCTCTGAAAGGTGGTAGCTAACTATGCTGACAGGAGAAACTTTTCCATTGCCTTAGTAGCATCCTCAGTTAGGCACACTTGTGCAGCTGTGACACTGTATGTGAAGACAAATTCTAAGATCCTCATCTGTACAATGGGGAGAACAGCACTGCCTACTTCACAGGGGTGTTGAGAGGATAAACACACTAAAGAGTGTGAAATACTACGGAAATGTGGGTCAGATAAATACCAGAAATACAAAGACTGTAAGCAGCGCAGGGCCCTCATGCGGACAACTCTTGTTTCAGTTCACAAATGCCAAGGCAAACCAGTTTAATTAAGACAAGACAAGGCCCACATAGGTTTTAAAGCACTGTAGGCTTTTCAGTGTGGTTAATAGTACACAGGGTGAGTTTAAAGGGTATTCGAGGAGGCAATAGCAGACTCTGGAAGTCAACACCTAGTGACTTTAGTAGAAGAGTGAGCTGAAAATGACATTGGTGTTTGTCTGTGGTGTGAGGGCAGAAATCAAACACAAGACGATCAATACCCTAATTTATTTTTTATAAACTGTTTTCAATCCCTTGCCATGTCTGCTGGGATTCTGGTGATCTCAGTGTTTAGGATATGATGTATGATAAGTCTCATTACACATGTCCATTTGGGGTTTTTAATAGTATGCATAATGATTCATATTGGTAAATTATTACCCTCTGAGGAGTTTGAACACGTAACTCTCATGCACCAGCGCTTCCAAGGGTTATAAATACCTTTTATTATTGACGGAGACAAAGCAGCATTTTGCCTATGTGTAATTAAAGAAATGGCACTAATGTCACAAAACTGCATTTAAGAATAAACATTATGAGGCTAGGGGTGTGAATGGGTGTGGGAGGGATGATGGAGAAATACCAGCTACCACCAAGGAAACCTAAGCAAACGGAACAGGAAAAAAAGTGAAGCTGAATCATTACAATAATGTAGCAGTCAAAATTCAATCCCCACTACGAGGCTTTTCTTATATTGTCCATTAACTTTAATGACAGGTTCATAATTAGAAGTGCTTCCAGCAGGATGTTTATACCACTTTACATCTATTTATTTTCAAAATCTTTACATACTGTGTTAGGGTAGAATACTCTGTTTCTGTAAAAGTGCCAAAGTGGAACAGTTCTACATGTTAGCTGAAGTTGCAACAGTAACAGAAAAGACCATTGTGAACTGCAGGCAGGCACAGGCTATTTCTGACCAAGAGATCTCATGACTCTCCAAAGTGCTCCCACTACCTGCGAGAGCTGTTATCTGAGCACCTGGCTGAGTTCTAATCCCTGGTTAGGACACTGACTCCCAGAGCAACACTGATCAAGTCAGTTAATCTTCATCTCAAAATGTTGCCTCCATCTGCAAATGAAAATCATGCCAATTTACCAGGAGCACCATGATGGATTTATTACTTAATTTCAATTTGTCTTATGTGCTATGTAGAGTGTTACTCTACTGTTCAGAAGGACAATTTAATGTAATAGAAACAACAAAAATGCACTCTGCAGTAAGTGTCAACTAGCTACTGGGGAAAACATTTTATCTGGGTTAAAACAATTCCTTTGTCCAGTCAACCAGCTTTTCCCAAAGCTAAATGTAAGAACATAAGAATGGCCATCACTGGGTCAGACCAAAGGTCCATCTAGCCCAGCATCCCATTTGCCGACAGTGGCCAGTGTCAGGTGCCCCAGACGGGGTGAACTGAAGACAATGATCAAGCCACTTGTCTCCTGCCATCCATCTCCAGCCTCTGGCAAACAAATAAACACATGACTTATTTTAAGGACCTCTGATACTGACTATACAAAAAAAGACAAACGCTAGTTTGCATGACATGCACATGCACCTACGTTTACATATAGAGACCCCAAAGAGATTTTAATCTATGTAAGATTTAGAATACAGATGAAAGAAACAGAAGTGTGTGACTCGAACAGAATGCACTCAAAAATAGAAGACAGTGCTTTATGGGGCATGTTCCAGCACTCCTGTTGATAGACACATCATTATGAGCCTAATCTCTATATTATTGGGCCTGCAGACACCTAGCTGCACTTACTTTCAACTGTACTGCCCAGAGTACCTCAGAGTCCTGTGTAAACAATTAAGAGTCACAATTCACATGTTACACTGAACCAGGGAAAAATAAAGAAGTATTCCATAAAAACAGTTTTTCTAAAACGAGTGCACGTTCCCTTGCGCTGTGACTTTGGGTGGTTCACCTGAGTGAAATGTTAGCAATGAACAGCCACAACAAAGAAATTATCATTTCTCATATTTTCCTTTAATAACAGGGCAAGATTGTCACAGATAAAGAGTCTAGAATTAAGCTCATATTTGGACCCGTGTAGTAGGGTGAGTGCCCCACTCTGGCAGCAGGGTTAAGCTCAGCTCTGGGAGAGGGCTGAGGCTGAAAGAGCCAGCAGCTGGGGGCAATTAGCTGCTAATTAGGGCTGTAGCTAATTAGAGCCCAGATTGGACTTTATAAATAGACGGCTCCTAGAGAGGAAGAAGAAAAACTCGTGCTCCAGCTGTGGAGCAGGAGGGACCTAACTGCCATGGAGCTAGAGGTTTCCTGACACAGAGCAGAGGTGGCAGGAAATGGGGGCGCTCTGGCCAGGCAAGCTCCCAGGCTGCAGGAGCTGACACAAGATCTGACGGTACTAAGGCTGCAAGGAGGCAGAAGGTGGCAGCAGGTCCAAAACCTCCTTGCCAACGATGAGTGGCCATTTCAGACTGCAGTTTGCCCCTGAGGTAAGGGGCCAGGTGATGACTGGCAGTGGGTCACTAAGGCAAGGTTTGGGGTTCCACACAGAGGCACTGCAGCAGGGAAGGAGGCTGACACAAGGGCATTGTGGTCTAAGGAGGGATGTGACTGCTGACATAGTGGTGGAGAACAAACTGACCGATAACAAACTGGGCAAGACACTGGCCAGAAGAGGGTGCACTTGAGGCCAGAAGAAACAATTACCTGAGCAGGAGGCACCATGGCAGTGAGTCATGCTGTCGTTACAGCCTGCAGTAAGGGATCTGATATATCGAAGTGTGGGGCTTCCATTCATTCCTCTGGGCTCCTATTTTTGGGGGGAATAACCTAAACCTTAAAAGTCTCGTAAGACCCCTGCTTACAGCATATATTTTAACTCGACTGTGTCCCTTTACCACAATTAGTTGAAATGCATTAAGGAATACTTTCATCTCCTCTTGTTACTCATCGCTTTCATCTATAAAAGGCAACACAGCACTGACTCAGAGCCAAAGATTCTATTTTTTGTAGAATCTGGAGTGGGCTGCTAGAGGCAGCTAGGTTATGATTAGCTATTTGTTGAATGTGTTATTGGAAGCAAATGTAGGCATATGCTTGCATTCATACTGGAGCTAGTTGAAGCTCCTGTTCATTTCATAAAAATCATTCACGTTTCAAGTCCCATTGTGTGCCTTTCAAGCAGACTTGAACAGACACCCACTTAATAACTATTCTTTAACACGTCATTCAGGGGTTTGTCTCCATAAACACTCAAGAAAATTAATCTAAATTAACAGTATTAGTTTAACATGGATTAGTTAAACTACATTAACCGTGAACCAAACTAAACTGGGTGTTGGTTACATTAATTCTGAATAAGTGTGTCCACACAAGAGCTGAACTAATGCAGTTTAACGAATCCACTTTAAGATTCACAACTATAGTAAAGTCAGATACATTTTCCTGCACGTCTCTATGTAGAAGACAACCCCTTACTATTCCTCCCAATCTGTTACTCCATCAGACTAGCTCTGCTTATGTTATTATAGAATACACGTTATTAGCCTTGACACAGGAACTACTGCATGGAATTCTATAGCCTGTGTACTACGCAGCTGCTCAGATTGGATGATTAAAAAGGTTACATGTGGCCTTAAAATCTATATCCAAATTCTTGCCTAAATATCTTTCCCTGAATTCACAGAGTGGGTCAGTGGAAGAAATGGGAATTAAAAGCTAGGAAACTGGATATTCAGTCCACTAGCTCTAGACAAGGCCTTTCTCCTTCAAGGGAGGAAAGTGAATGGTAATTTCTAAACCTTCTTTTGCCATTTAAATTTACAGCAGTGACAGACAATGAACAGGACACAAAGTGGCTTAAGTTTTATTTTTCTCTTCTCTAGTGCTGCTTACTTCCAGCATATGCCTCTTTTCTATATCTGTGTTCCTTTTGCAGGTGAAGGGAATAGAGAAAAATGGTACAAAAATTCACAAAATGATACAAAATAGGGTTTTTGATACTTCCTGAATTTTGGAAGACACTTTGAGATCCTCAGGTGAAAAGTGCTAACAAAAAAGCTAAGTATTGTTTGCTAATTCAGTATAAATCATCCTGGGTTAATAACAGTAACTCCGTTGTGGGGAGTGGGGAAACAAAATTAAATATGGGGCAACACAACTGTACTGTTTCCATTCAAATGGCCCCTAAAAATCCACTTCTTCTGTGACACCTTCCGTTAACTAGCTGGATTGATCATATACATATTGAGGAGAGTTATGAGGAGACTATGCATTTCATTATCGCAAATTTATACTGTTATCAAAACACATATCCTGATCATGGAAAATCTCCATCCTAACCTCTACGCTTACATGCTCTATCCTTTCTCCTACTCTTAGAGAGAAACTTTATGTCTTTTCAACTGTGAGCTCATGAGGCAGGGGCCAGGCCTTATTCCCATTTTAGGATAAGTCTAGCACATTGTCAAAACCCAGTAACTTCTGTCTTTATCTAGATCCTCCAGAAGGCTAGATTGGAAGCCACTGGCTGCTGCTGCCAGCTATTGTAGCTATGGTCTAAATCTGGGGTGAGCAAACTTTTCACGTCAGGCATCACTTTTCATCCCTGCAATTAGCAGGGCTCCACAACCTGTCTACTGGAATCCAAACTGACCTAAATTTCAGTTATGTTCACATAAAAAATGACTGTTTCATCATGTGTAGGAAAAGAAGTGTGTAAAATGTAAAAACTTTACTAATCAGTATATAGACGTAAATACAAATACAATAAAAACAAAACAAAAAGTCAAGTAGCAGTTTAAAGACTAACAAAATAATTTATTAGGTGACCTTTCGTGGGACAGACCCGCTTCTTCACACCATAGTCATACCAGAACAGACCAGCTCACCTAACTCCAGCTCACCTAATAAATTATTTTGTTAGTCTTTAAAGTGCTACTTGACTGCTTTTGTGTTTTGACAGTATATAGACTAACACGGTTCCTTCTCTGTTACAATAAAAACAGTAACTTATTTCAATATTTTAGTAAGATGGATGAGCCTGAGCCCATCAGCTGATTGTGCTGCACCCCCCACCACCTTCAGAAATTTCTTGCCCCCACGAGGGGCATGTCCCCCACTTTGTGCACCCCTGGCATAAGCAATACTTACAGCTGATAGTAATCCCAAGCTCCACGCCTCTCTTCTTGGGCAGTTTAACATGGAACGTACCACTGCTGGGTATGACGGACTCTAAAACCAACAGAGAAAGAAGTGGGAAAGGACAAATTTTCAGTTGTGTTGGTGAACCCATTTTCTCTGGAGTTCAGACTAGTCTTATGGGTGTTGAGAAATGTAATGCACCATACTCTTTAGTCCATTCTGTGAACTCATGGTCAACAATGGCAATCTAGATTTTTAGAAAAAAAATCTCATTTGTTCTTACAGTACACATATTGTACATACTATATCTGTACAGACAGAATAAACTGGAATTGTGGGATTCAGAGGCAGCTCTGCTAGCACACATGAACTATTTGTATTGCAAATCCAACTATCACACATTGGCACATGCCATTGCCATTTGTCCTGTCCATACCCTCCGAAGTCCTTACTTTCATAAAAAAGCTGACCTCTTCCCTTATTAAGCCCACATGCCCACTATGTGAGATCGTTTGTGCAAAAAACGAGACTCTGACAGGGATCTAACATATGTCTCCATTGCTAACTCGCATCAATCATTGACTATCAGGAAAGTTATAAAATGTTTATGGGGCAGGCTTTCTCTACACAGGGGTTAATGAAGACCTAAGAGAACCTTTGAGGGGTGGGAGAGGGGCATGTAAAAGAGGTGAATACACTGATGACACACCTGCCACATCAAATTCTAACTCCAGCACAACCTTATTAGTCAGCGCTGCATCGCGCAAGAGCTGGTTGGCTTCCTCCATGGTCCCATCTTCAGTTGCAATGCCATTGATGGAAAGGACTCTGTCTCCGACTTGGAGCAGCCCGCACCTGCAATCCCGATCAGTAAAAGAGAGAAAAAGCTCAAAGAGAAGTACAAGCCCTTTGCCAGACAAGTCAATCACAATTGACAGACTGACACGGAACAATTCAATTTTTATTTTTTCAGTCACTTAGATGGATACTATTCATGCTTATTTTTAAGCATATTTCCTATGTTTATCAATATAAATGTTTACATTTGCAGGAAATATGACAACATGGGTTAAGCAATAATTATCATGTCAGCAGCTGCTCAAATCCAAAAAGGGAAAGCTCTGTGGACGCTGTTTAAATACAAATAGTCAACTTCACGTGTCAAAATATACAACCTAAATATCCTTAAATCAAAGTCTAATTCGTTCTTAAACAGCATTTTCTGTATTTCGATAACTGAGATGTGCAGATAGGAATCAATGGAATTTTTGTTCATTGGTTTGTGTGTGTAACAGTAAAATAGACATTTATTGGTACAAACCTGATACTTCCAAATCTATTTACAGAAGACTAAAAGAGCTGACAAAAGTGACACATGGGAGGAGCCATGCAGGATCATGTGCCCTCAGCCTAATTTGCTGATTGACTTGTACTAAGCATGCTCAGTAACATTGATGAAGCTGGCTGCCTCCCCTCTGCCCCTCCCCCGCCCCCCCGATCATCTCTGACAGTGGAGAAATGATAAGGAGGCCACAAAAAACAAGAAACAAAGCTCTAGAATACACAATCTAATGCAAAGAAGCTACTAACATAATCATGAATATACTCACAAAGTTGGCTATTTTCAGAGTTTGACCTACTCAGTCATATTCCGCTAACAAGTAGCAGTTCTTCAGGTTTACTGCAGAATAAACAGGGAATCTCCCTGCACCGCTAGACACCAAACCCACAGCTATGAAATTGGATAGAAACTAGTAGCCTCTGCTCTCTAACAATATTGAACACTACACAGCTTTCTGTGTGTGCGTGCCTGAGTCTCCTGGAACTCAAAATAATGACACTGAAAATTACAGAGTCCTTTGATTAATATATGACTAATATCAAAGCTACAATCCACTGAACTCACCAAAATGTCTCAGCAAATTGGATAATCATTTATCCCTTGTAACTGCATTTCCCAAAGCAAAAATGTTCATTGATACTGTTTAATGGGCTTGAAAGGTCAATATTATTATTGTTTTATATTCATCTCATGTAACCACAAGTGACACATCTTAATTTTTTTAAACACAACCTTTTAATTCAGAAGAAGCCAACGTGCTGTAAAGTTAGGATGGAATTATACAACTAGATAATGTTAAGTCACATACCGCGAGTTTCAATCGGTGCATATGAGAAGAAAGGAGGTTTTGGAAAACACTAAGGCTGCCTCTACACTCACCCCATCTCATCAGAGGTGGCATAGTAATTAGGTAATTCGAAGCAAGCTAATGAGGCACTAACATGCATATTCAGCACCTCATTAATATAATGGTGGCTGAACGAATTTCCAAGTGCAGATGTTGAATTGCTGCCAGACAGTGTAGCTGGGGGCAGCTTTGAAATAAGTGCCCCACTTCAACATTCCCTTATTCCGATCTAGTTTTGTGGGAGTGAGGGAATGTCGAAGTGGGGCACTTAATTCGAAGCTGCCCCCATCTATACTGTCAATCTGCAATTCAATGTCTGCACTTTGAAATTCGCTCAGCTGCCATTATGCTAATGAAGCACTGAATATGCACGTTAGCACCTCATTAGCCTACCTTGAATTGCCTCATGATCATGCCACCTCTGACAGGAGGGGGTAAGTGTAGAAACAGCCTAAACAATACATTTGCAAACAAACCCCTCTTATATTTGCCTTAACCTCAGAAGGAAACCTAAAGTCTTCTGTGCCATTCACCACAGCTCTCCTGACATTATTCCACAGACATGAATGCAGTGTTGTGCAGGGGCTTTCTATTGCTGACTGGGCAGATGTACATGTGGCACAGACACACAAACACTCAGTTATGCCGAGAGGGGACTAAACCCATGAAATCGTCTCACACTTTTCTTCTCTTACATTCTTCTTTAGTTACTACAGCCAAGCACTGGAGAAGAATCATAAGAATTAGAGCTAGGACTTCTTTCAGTCAAGTTCAGATATCTCCAAAATCTCTCTGTGGGTACTTTGAGAGTTCTCTTTCTCCACCTGGACATTTAAAGTCATGTTTCAGAGCTCAGGTTGCCCAGTTCAGTAGGATCTTTATCTGTTTATCTTCTGTTACTGACCATGCAAAATCTTGACCCGTCCAATTTCAAACATCAGAGTTTGCTCACGTTTCACAGAGTAACCACATGTTAATAATCCCATACCTGTATCCAAGCATGACTGGACTGTAAGAGAAAAAGTTACCTGTGGTATCAAGGTTTGTCATTACGTTAAGAGGCCAGCATGGACAAAGGAGACTAGATAGTAACTCTCACTCCAAACAAGCCCTGGTGGCCAGGAGCACACTTATATTTTGGTGTTGAAAAAATGTATATGCTTAACAAGTTTTCTCTCTAGAGGTTGGAGAGGTGATTTTGCTGGGAGGGTGGAGAGGGGGAGATTGATTAAACCTGTATTATATTATGGTGCTGCCTGGGTTAGATTATCCATGGAAAAAGGCAGGAGTCTGTGAGATGTATTTTTAAGAGTTTGGCGGAGATCTAGAGATGATGTCTGGTACTCTTTTGTGTCCTGTAAATATGAATAAATGCAGCATTAATTGGCTGTGCGAGCAATCAGATGGTTAACTTGTCCTGTTCATGTGCAGATACTATGGTTTTAGATGGCTACATGTGGAAATTTCGGCTTATGGATCATCCCCAATAGCTGTGACAGAAATATTTCCTTAAGAACTATGAACTCTGTTGCTGAGGCAATAAGTATTACTTGGAAAGAACCAACAGCTGCATGACAATTATTATCACAAAGTAACATACAGACCCAACCAGCTGTGACACTGCCATTGTTTTCATCAGGGGGTGCCTCCAAACAACAGACAGGACAGTTGCCATTTTCCCCCCTCAAGCTGCTTTGACAGGAGACACAGGTTCTTATGTTCCTTTGATCAAGTTAGCCATATTCAAAGGAAAAAGCTATAAAATAGTTCTGTTGTGTCAGAAGTATTCACTAAGACGAAGCTGAGATGATCTTGAGGATTTACACTCTGGCCTCACAGGCTTATAAAATGTGTAGCAAACTTGTTACCTCACTTCCCCATAGAGGACAGGGCCGAAACCCGATGTGACTTGTTAACTCTATAGTACAGTATCTTCTACCGGTGACAGGAAGCGACTGGGCCTCAAGACTTCTGGGTTATTTTTCTGGCTTTTGCCCTGATATGCTGACTATGCACAGACTAAAACCTTTCTCAATCATTTTCCCCACCGAGATGACACCCACCTCAGGAGTGGGCTTCATGGCTTTCAACAGCATTAATGCAGTGCTGTGAGATCCTTGGAAGAAAGTGTCAATGAAAAGACTGAGGATAACGGTGTCTTCTCGAGCAAAGGACACACCTTTGGCAACAGTGGAGTTCGCTGTGTTGGAAGCCTTCACCTGGGTTTAATGTCTGCGCAAAATGAACCTTTCATTTTGTTATGGCTGGTTCTATGCCCAGGTCACATTCCCACCTGATTAAAAGTTTTTAGTAACTTTCACGGGTCACGAATTTTTCCTCACTTGTGAGCTCTTAGTGTCACTGGCTTTCAGGAGCTATGATCCAATGACAAAATCCAAGCAGACTTCATAGACAAGATTTCTGGCACCCAAACACAGACAAGAATGCCTCATCCATGGTCCCGGAAAACACGTGTAACTCCCCACTGGCAGGCTTGGACCTGGGACCTCTGGAGCTTAGTGCAGGAGCCTCTAGAGCAGGGGTCAGCAACCTTTCTGAGGCGGGGTGCTGGAATTTGGCCTTTTGACCTGTGTATGGTCTGAGTCACAAGTCACTCATAGTACTACTTACAACAGCTTCGTAAATAATAAAGATGCAGAGCTTTACCATTTCAGTGGCGGCTGGGAGTATTAGCTGGTCTTTTGTAAATCTACGGACGGCCTGGCTTTGAGCAAGCTCCCGGCTGCATGGGAAGGGAAGGTGGAGCTGAGCTCCCTCCTCGCATGCTGATGAAATTCGGCTTGTGTGCCATTCTTAGCACACATGCCGGGGTTGCTGACCCCTGTTTCACAGTGTGAGCTAACAGCCAGGTGGCTCTCAGCTAAGGTTGCAGAGAAGATTCATCCTCTCTCTCTGTGTAAGTGGTCTAGACTAGGTCCCACTGCATGGGGCCATAAACCCCTCCGAGATGTGTGGGTTACATGTTCACTCTCCAAAGGGCTGCTCCAGCAGACTCTTCTTCTCACAGAGTCACTCTTGTAAGGAAGAGTTACCTTCCTTGTTCCAGCATCACATTTAGTTACATGAGCAAGAGAGAAACAGACACATTTAAAAGCAACCAAGAGGAAATGACAGATCCCAGTTTATACCACTCCAGCTGCTGATGCAGAGGGCTGAGTCACAGTCTAATTTCAAGCCTAGAGGGCTCCACCTGCCCCATTAAGCAGAATGACTGATGGGAAGGAAAGACCAGTTGATGCCAAGAGCGATAAAACTGATCACCAGGGTGTCTTTCACTCACAGGGCCTGTCACGTGGTAAACAGAATCAAACACACGTTGAGTGACACATTGACTTGTCGCCAAGGAGAATTTAGTCTCTTCCTGCACTAATTGAAAGCTGCAGTAAATTATCTTTCTAAACACAGCTTGGTGCTGCTGCCTGGTATGAGGCGCTGACCTGAAACAAAAGGATCTGGAGGGGATAAGAATCAGCTCCTCTCCCCTTCACTTGGATTCTCACAGATCATATCACACAGTAGTGTTAGCTCAGCCGAGCATGTTTCCACAGCCAGATGTTGAGCGTCTCACTCGGAACGGACTGGTTGCTCTCAAGACAATAGCAGGTTTCCTGGAAATTGACTTAACTTATCTGAAATGTACTGCCTCCCAACCCGTGAAACGGAGAAAAAACCCAGAGCAGGTGAGACAGAAACAGTTACGTTGCTATCACAGCACACAGCAGATTGCATCCCCTTGGGGAACAGCAAGGTGAGAAACAACAAGGCAAGACTAATGAAGGAAAAGTTGCATGCCTGGGCCATGTGTCTTTACTCATTCTCCCTTCCCCACTCCAGAATGGCTCTTGCTACTGCAAATACAGAGGTGTCCTCTGCTAAGCCTCCTGTTCCACAAGCATAGCAAACACACACTCTCTCCCACTCAAATGGGGCAGCCTAATTTGTTTGCATAGGTGGCTACCCAACTTCCATGCAGCACAGTGACTACATGTGTAATGTTGACAGGCAGAGCTGAACCTGGAGCCTCGGGCATGAGGCTCTACCACACGAGCTAACTGCCAGCTGGCTCTTAGCTAAGGCTACAATGGGGACTCATTCTCTCTCTCACTAAGTGGTCTATGACTCTACATGGGACAATGAACCACACCCAGTAGGTGTGTTGGGTTACACATGCACATGGATGACTATGTGCAAGTGGAGGTCAGCCACATAGGACAATTTGGCCTTGTAAGCTGAAAAAAAATGCCTGTGATATTGATTAGCAGTTGGAAGACTGCCTGCTGAGGAGGAGAGAATAAACTTCCTGGTTGTAATGGTGGTTAGTACAGTTTTGTTTTGTTCTCCCTATAAATCTCCTGCCCCTCTCCCTCACTAAACACCCACAGCATTCTATTACCCCAGCAGGGCAAAAACAACATGATGAAGGGGTTTTACTGCAGTGACGAGGCAAGGAAAGATGGCTGGCCATACTGAAGGAAGCCTACGTTGCAGAAAATCAAAATCAAAATCACAATAACCCATATGGCAAAGCAGGGCGGATAGTTCTATGCAATCTGATTGGAGGAAGCAGGAGGCTAGTGGGGTGAGAATCCTGCTGGGTGGGCAGCTAAGAAGAAAAGCAGCTTGCATGACACATTAGATCCAGGCAAGACTGTGCAGCAAGTCTCGGCTCTCGCTTGGGGCTTGGCAGGAGGATAAGAGAAGCAGGGTTGATTTCAAAGCCCTCTGGGAGAGAAAGCTTTGCTAATGCCTGGTTTATAACAGCAGTTTGGGATTTCACAACACGGTCCAACTCCACCACATTAATGGGGAATAAAACCACTGTCGCTCTGACAAATTGGATTTTAAATCCTTACAATAACAGCACAGAAGGCTTTAGCATCCCTTCCAACAGGCAGCGCAGCAGGACAATATTTTCAGGGAGACCTTGGAGAACAGAAGATACAGCCCCTCACTATCCCCACCTCCTCCACCCCCATCATGCCAAGTTTCATCCCCAGCATATCAATTCTATCTGCTGTGATTAGGTCCACCAAAGGCAGCCCACAACTTGGATATCACAACAAAAAGACGCAGATTTTTTTCTGCTGGGAACTTTTCCCTGGCAACATAAAATGCCACTCAGCCTTCCCTGTGGTTGTGATCAATGTTTGATTGGTGTGGTGTGGTTTGTGGCAGTTGAAGTCATGCCAGGCGGCTAAACATTAATCATGCCTGCAGAGATTTGCTGCATGAGGGAAAGATCCACAGCAGGTACTGGGAGCTATTTGTTTACTTCCCTCATAGCATTAGGCAGGACAGGTCATCAGTGTAAATCATGGGCAGTTTAAGGAAAAATTGTCCGTAGGGGCAGATGCACATAGCTAGTTTGAAAGCTAATGTACCTTGTTCAGTGAGAATTAAGAGTGAGGCTGCAGGCAGAGAATGCTATGTAAAAATGGCTTCTTATTGCAAACAGTTGCCTTCATGTTTGAGTTCCCACTGGTGACTTTACTGACAATATTTAAAGATAATATTTGGTTCAGTTATCCCACAGGAGTTAATGCAATTCTGGAAGTGCAATCTGGACCCTACTCTTCATGAACAATTGTTGCTAATTACGCTGCCTCACACTCAAAGTTGTCCGCTAAATTTGAATGGCAAGAGCTTTTTACTGGCAAGGATGTAAGAACAAGGAGAATCAGACTGATTTTTAGAGCTTGAGATTTATGTTGAGGGGTGGGGGGAAGCCATATGTGCAGCCTTTTGCTGGATACAGAACTTGGGTTCACAATATCTGGATTTTAGTTCTGACTCTGCCACTGGTTTGCTGTCATACCACTGTCAGGCCATTTAACTGTCCCTCAGTTTTTCTGTCTGTAAAATGGAGGTAATGACACTTAGCCACATTTTTAGAAGACCTTTGAGACTGAGCTGGAGAGCAGGATATGTGAGCTATGTAATACTCTCTTCTGACCTGTGAAGTAAATCAACCCATCATTCCACTGAGTGTCAGTAATGGACACATGGAACCATGTGTCACGTCTGCTCCAACTGCACCTCAGAAAAAGATGCCACAATGCACACGACAGACAGAGAGAATGACAACACCAGTCACCAACTGCTACTGAAGCAGGCGCATCAGATAACTCCCAGGCAAACAGGGCATTGCCTTCCATTGAAAACCAAATATCAGACAGCAGCACAATTCCTCCAGGACATTCTGGAGCCACCTAAGGCTATGTCTACACTGGGCAAAGTCAGTCGACTGCAGATACACAATTCTACCTATGTCAATTGCTTAGCTAGAATTGACCCATCTGTGCTCAGCTACTTGGCCATCCCTACTTCTCCCATCAACCTCCCTTACTCCTCACATCTTGCAAGGAGTACAGGGATTGACTGGGACAATCTAGAGATTGATTTTGTGTCTCCCTACTAGAAGCATGAGAACAAAGCCCGGAAGATTGACCCTGAGTGAGTTGATCTTCTGGGCTAGTATACACATAGCCTTAGAGAAGGAGCAAGATACTTTTCTCGGTGCACCTGTGCAATGCCAACAGATCCTGGGAATTTGCAGCCTCTAGCACGTCACTAGAGCCCACGTGTAGCTTGATTTACAGCACAGAGCAAAGTGTACTTCTGTAGACAGGTCTTTGATTAGTCAAACTGTAGGCCTGCCAAGCCAATTACAGTCCATTTTAATGAACTGTGACCATTTTGTGGTACATTGGCTTTAAGTGTTGTGAAAACCCAAATGCAGCTGCCGCAGCCAGTGTATCCAAATAAATAAATATTCACATTTGCCTAGACGGTAAGGAGATTAAAATTGAGCTCTGTACCGGAATATGAGATGAAACAAACCACCAGCAAGTAGGCCATACAATCCAATGCAGACTTGCTTCTCCCGTACTGAATGCACAAGCATTAAGCCACACCCAGCAAGGAATGGTTGATAATAAAAAGAAAAGTAATAAAAAGAAGAGCAATGGGTGAAAGACACATCTTTTAAAGAGGAAACCGTCAGCAATACCATGCACTGATCAAGGGCAAGACCTCTAACCTCTCTGCTGGGCTGTCAGGCTCAATAAATCGGACGAGGGGTGGGGAAGACAGAGTTTCAGTAGCAAAGATGCCCCCCTGGAGCTGAAGGCCAAAGCCATTCAAGGGGTCTCCCCTTAGGATCACCTCTGTTGTTTCTGTATGAACAATCTGCCCACCGGGACCCACTGTACTAGAAGCCAGCGACACTGAAACGAGAAAAAGCATTAGAGGCTCCGGTTAGCAGTAAGCTTTGTGCAAGGTCTGCAGAAACGTGGGTCTCATTTTGCCTTGTTGCTGTAAGTGCACACAAACCATTCCCAAATAACAAGCAGTCCTCTAGCACCTTAAAGACTGACACATTTATGAGCCCATGAGCTTTCGTGGGTAAGACCCACTTCCTCAGATGACTGAAGTACATACTTGGAAACCAGGGTTTCTATACTGGTGGGGGGAGGGGGAGAAAGGAAGGAGGAATTAAAACAAGAGGGGTGTGTTACCTGTCGCTAACAGGACCAGCAAATAAAGTTAGATAGGATGTGTCCCATTCCTGAGAACATCCAAGGTGGGGAAATTGCCTTTGTAATGCATAAGATAGCTGATACCTGCTGGCCACTCGGCATCGCTCTATGGTAAAGGAGCACTGCCAGGCGAAGGGAGCCTAGCGTGAACACACATGTAGGTGGCTGCTGCTTGTTGCAGGAGCAACACTTGTCAAGATGGGCATTGTTGCAAAGAGAAGAGCAAGGGAACCCAGAGGTGGATGGGATAGATGGGCTCTTTACTGCGGACACTTGTTCCACCTCGGACACCAAACCTGTCTGAGTTAGTAACAAATTAACCACAGGTATGGTCTTTTATCCGAATTAGTACGTGAACACACATATCTATTACAATTTCCCCCAAATCCTTATTTAGCAGTATAAATGCCCACACAATGAATAGCAATAGCCATGTGACAAGTGTTATTATGCCCACCCATTTACAGCACTTTTAGCTGAAGCATGATGTTTATACAGCACAAACTCCCTCAACCAGAAGTTTTCAGGGGAGGGGGAGGAGCGATGACCCTGAATACATTTTTAAGCAGGTGGGAAGGCAGCGGGAGAAGGGAGATAACACTATTCTGAACACTGAGTATTCATTCGAAGCAACGTTCTTGGTGCAGCTGTGCCTTACCTTCTTTGAGGCCTACAGGAAAGAGTTAGCAAAGCACATCTGTAAATGAATAGGGACAAGGTCTGTCCCTGGTGTCCCCCTATTGCCAAAGGGCTACTATCCAGAACTTTATTTAACCTTAATATACCCCATCAGATACAATGGCAAAAGGGGAAAGCTCGTGATCAAGGCCTCTACAAGAGCAAGATATAAAAGATGCAGGCAGGAGACATGGTTTGGGTGGGACAGGGGACGCCTTAACTTGGGCTGGGATTCTGGCCACACTGCAGGGAAGGCCGGAGTAGGAGAAGCCATACCAATTAAGAGAGGAGCTAAATTCATGACAAGTTTCTCCAAACACTCATCACCAATGACAAAAGCTGGGGAGGAAAAGGGGACTGCAGCAGCTTCAAAGCTGCTGAGTCAGCACAGCATTGACAAAAGCACAGCACCCATCACTGTTATGTCCACAGCTTGTGGCCAAGGCCAGTCCTAGGGAGAGCACCTGAAAGGGAAGAAAGAGCTGTTGGTAGCACTGAGATCAATACAGCCCTCTAGCCAGTTCTAGGCAGTTCCACTTACACGAACTCTTGTGGTCCTTTTTCCTCTGTCTCCTCCTCATCATGGTGGCACGTGGGCTCATGGGGTGGGAGGTCCGAGGTAGAGTATTCGAATTCTGGCAGGGGAAACCCTGCATGTTCATGGTGGGGGATGAGAAGTTGGCAGCAAGAGCTATGCAAACACAGAACACGTTACATACCCACACTGAGAACAGTAACTCAGCAGTAAGAGAAAACAAGCCTATCCCACCCGCATGTTGAAATGCAAACCTTTAACTCACCAGTTGTACATCAACCAAGCAACTACATCAGCAGATCTAAACAGGATGTGCTGTCTGCTGGAAAGTTCCATTGCCTAACCAGCGGAGCAAGAGCTGCCGTGTTTACTGTAGGGTTGCTTGTGAATATGCTGGGCACACTGGTGTGTAAACATAGGGCTGTGTCCTCCTTAACCATATATGCTGACCTCATTATTCTAGGGGTTATGTCCTTTGCAGCACGTCACCCTTACTGCATAGCTGCCCACGAACATGGAAAACTGGATACCCGGCTAACTTGTCACAGGGCGGCTCGGTATCCCGGAATCACTGGAGGGTTGCCGGCTCCCTCCCGCACTTGCCAGAGTGCACACACTCAACAGAAAAAGCCCAATACTGATTTCTGGGCATAGATTTGGAGACCCAAGAAGCGGTGGGTCACATTCTGGACCAACAACCCTGACAATGTCCTTTAAGCTTACTGTGGGAGGAGGGTTGTCGGTAAGCACAACAAGATAGCTACTAGCTCTCAGGGAGAGAGAGAGAGAGAGAGAATGAAATGCAAAGTGGATGGGTTACATTTGCAATAATCTTGGCTGGAGGTCTGGTTCCAAGTGGGTGTCTTGCAGTGCCCTGGGTGGTGGGTGTGGCAGTAGTTGACACAAGGATCCCAGCAATGGTGGTGGTCACTCTTCTGCACCTTGACTGTGATCAGCACACATAAGAAACAAGAACACAAAGACAGGGGAGAAGAAAATAACGATAAGCAACAAGGAACGGAAGCCTTTGAGGAGTCAGCCGTTGTGTGGGCCAGTGCGTTAGTCTTACCACTCTGGGGACTTTGGGTCAAATCATATTAGCATCCAGCAATGTAAAGTCAGGCATCGCAGGCTTTTCAAGCGCAGTTCTGCCAGTGTCAACAAGGGCCGCAACATATTCCAAACTCCCCCACCCCATCCTAGTGGTATGAACATCCATAATTTTGTTTACGTAGCAAAGTGGTGTCAGGGTGCAGTGACAGCGTGTCAGCAGCAGGAACATGTCACTGAGTAATGCCACAGCACAACAAGCGGATGATGCGCATGTCAGAGACCTCCATAAAAAGAACTAGGCTTCTGTTAGCTTCAGAGCTGCTGGCCTGAAACTAAGCCAGGTTGGTAGTGCCCGAGACTCACCACCATCTGAAAGTTGCTACATAACCACAGGTGTTGCTTACACTAAAGCATTTTACCGAGAACTCCCAAAAGCCTGTGAAACCTTATCTATACCAGGGATCCTACTGGTACTCACCCTACTTCCATGGCATCAGGCACTGGGCGGGGCTGCTACTGGAGACAAGGCTTCAGAGGCTGCACAAGGTTTAGAGTGAGTCTTATCTTCTCTAGGGCTCACATCTACTTTATTACTGGTGCAGATGAACTATCAGCATCTAGATGAAAAATGACCACCAAAGCCAAAGACTGAGGGAGCTTGGTGGCAGAGCCATCCTCTTATCAGAGCATGGAGGAATCATATTAACAGGAGGATTCCTGCCAATGCTGACCACTGTGTGTACATGCTGAAGGAAAGGTCATTCTTAAGGCTTCGCCGAGCACTTTTTACCAGCATTAAATTCACCAGCAGATAATGCCACACCTAAGCCAAGATCAATGGCGGAAGGAGGGACTTTTGTGGTGTTGAGTTGTAGGCTCCAGCGTGTTTACCAGGGCAGAAGAAAGAGTGAAGGTATTTTCATGCGTCTTATTAAACTCTCAAGCTACACACATGGCACCACCACCCATCCAGGAAAAGGGAGCCCATGTTACAAGAACATTTAAAAAAAAAAAGCTTTAAAAACTCCAGTGTCATTGTGACACTAGTCAGACACACAGGAAGCCACTTGTGGACTTTTTCTCCATTTTCTCTAGCCCAGCACTTCGGGGGTTGGAGGGGTTGTACCAGCCCAACCGATTGACTGTGCAGATCTGATTCACAGAATCACAGAATACTAGGACTGGAAGGGACCTCGAGAGGCCATTGAGTCCAGCCCCCTGCCCCAATGGCAGGACCAAGTACTGTCTAAACCATCCCTGATACACATCTATCTAACCTGATTGTAGCAATAGAACAGAATTGGGCAACTGAGGATAGGGAGTACGCTGCATGAATGACCCTCCTCCACCTCCGTGGGCCACAGCAGCCTGCAGCCCTCTGGAGTCCCACCTACAGACTCCCTGTCTGCCCACCTCCCCTACATGCTTCTTGCGTGTGGGAGCACTGGAGCCCTGCTTTTCCTGTGCTTCCCTCCTGTACCAACATCACTTTCAGAGTGCCGCGAATCTGCTGCTTTGCACTCCTTCCATGCTCATCCCACTCTCCCCCATAGCTTGAGCAACTGCAAACAGCTGATTCCCAGTGTTCCAGCTCTGGGAGGAAAGGGAAGGAACAGGGACAGGACGCGAATCAGCAGGTTTACGATGCTCTCAAAGTGCTGGGTGGGAGGCATAGGAAGTGCAGAGCTCTGGCACAACAGTGCGCAAGAGAGGCCTTTTCCAGATGGGGCCCCACTTTGACAATTCAGGAAGCCTTGGTGACCCAAGGCAATTCAAAAACAGGTGGGGGGTGGGGAAGGACAGTGCCGTACCTAGCATCATGTTTATATATTCATTGTAGTTATTTCATAGCAGTAACAGTGATAAAATAATAACACTATGTTTATTATAGTTAATTATTTTTTTTATTATTACAGTTGATCTGAGTTGTAGTGAGGGAAAGACACTACCCTACCCAAACTGCTCTCCCAGCTTAAACCCCACACTCAGAGGCTGGAGGGGCAGTGGGAATCACACTCAGGAGCTGGGGGTGGGGTCAAGCTCAGGGACGGGGCGTTTGGGGGCTGGAGGGAATCACACTTAGGATGGGGGAAGTCACACTTAAAGGCTGGGAGGTTGGAGGCTGGGGTGAGCCACACTAGGGCTTGGGGAACTGGGTGGGTCATACTCAGAGGCTGGTGGGGCTGGGAGAGTCACACTCAGGGGCTGGGGGAGATACAAACAAAAACTGGAAACTGACAAATCAGCTACATAGGACAGAAGGGGGGCAAAAGGGAGGAAGGGTGGAGGGCGGAGGGTGGGCAAAAATTACTTACTTCAAGAGCCTATTAAGGGTTTGCCTGGGACGGCTATGAATATCGTAGGTGGAGAAGCTGTCTTTTTAATGCATAATTGCTTCTCTGTTTATAGAGATTGCTGCTGGATGTGGCAGTGTAAATGTAAATAGGTGTAAATGGCCCCTTTAAGAGCCACATGCAGCTCCGAGCTGTTGGTGACCCTTAACAAATCTAATCGCGACCCACATTTGGGCTCCAACCCATAGGTTGGGAATCCCCGCCTGAGATGCATGTACATTTTCTGTTCTGTTTCAAGAAACATTTGATTGTTTTCTTACCAAGGGCTGGAACAAGAGCTGCTCAGCAGCCTTGACTTGGTTTGATTCCTATGCCCAGGGCACCACAATGACCACATGTGCTATGCTATCTATCTCTATTTATTTTTCCTCCTGGGGGCAAAGTTTGACAAAATGAGCAAATTTGCAATAATCTCTCTTTTCAGCAGCATACAAACTGCATCCCCCAGCAGACAGTCACTGCAGCCATGACTTACACTAGAGCTCTTTTAACCTTGCATAGACTGATAACCATCCTTCACGGATGAGATATTCTCTGGGTATTGAACTCTCTCTCTCTCCTAGTGCAATTGCTGGCAGCACAAGCAGTACCAGATCTTACTGGAGGAACAGATCTCTGACAAGAACGCTCATTTAACTAGAGATGTTCCATACTGATTTGATCTAAAAAGTCATCTTTGCTCATGATTTAAACATAGGAAATAAATTCTGCTTATATTATATCCATTACGCCACAGGATTCCATAGACACTCTACAACAATCCCTTTGTTTAGGTCAGACATTTCCTCTGAAATTCTGGATGCTTGTTTTTCTGCTTCACTTTTCATTTAGTTAGCAAACTGAGCAAACTGTCTCCCATATGTTTTTTAAAAAGACACGGCTACATCCATGAAAAGCGCATTTTGTAGCTACGGGGGACATGGTTCAGTAGTTCAGAGGAGGGTTGTCCTGGATTATCCAGGGAATTAAAGGTTAAGTCATGTGTTGAAGCCTCCAACCCAAATGGGCAATCCTAGCTCAGACCAAGCACCACCCAGATCATCCCTGACAGATGTTTATCCAACCTGCTTTTAAATATCTTCAGTGATGGAGGGTCCACAGCCTCTATAGGCAATTTATTCCAGTGTTTAACCACTCTGACACTTAGGAAGTTCTTCCCAATGTCCAACCTAAACATCCCTTGCTGTAATTTAAGTCCACTGCTTCTTGTCCTACCCTCAGAGGTTAAGGAGAATAATTTTTCTCCCTCTTTCTTGTAACAACCTTTTAAGTACTCGAAAGCTATTATCACATCCCCGCTCTGTTTTCTCTTTTCCCAACTAAAGAAACCTTATTCTTTCAATCATCCCTCCCAGGTCATGTTTTCTAGATCTTTAATACAAGTTTTACTCTTTTCTGGACCTTCTCCAATTTGTCCACTTCTTTCTTGAAATGTGCTGCCCAGAGTTGGACACAATACTCCAGCTGAGGGCTAATCAGTGCAGAGCAGAGCAGAAAAATTACTTCTCGTGTCTTGATGTGCGTGTGTGTGTTGTAGTAGGGTCTATCCACCTACCCTCTGCTGCTCTCCAGAGATGTTGCTCTAGGCCTTACACATCTACCAACCACTGAAGTTGACCCATTCAGGGTTACATGGCCCTTTTCTCTTACTGCCCTTGTTAGTTCCCACATTCACATGAACAGGCTTTGACATAAGTGTTGAAAGAGGGAGGCAGTGTGACATCCATACCCGCTTCCTTATATATCACCATGAATCCTTACAAGATGAACCACCTGTTATGTGGTCTGGGTGGGGGGAAGTCAATCACTATGGAGCAAATTCACCTGTGTTGGTGTTAGCACTGATGCAAGGACAGAGGGGAGGCTTGTGCCTCCCTTATTTTGGGCATCTGAGACCCCACCTCCATTCTTTTACAACCTACTCCTGCCCTTGCAATGGGGTAGGACAGCAGAGGAAGTCACATGGAAGGGGTAGTAAGGGCCTCTGTGCAGGGAGTATTCCCTAGGGGGCGTTATATCTGCCCTACAGCCCCTTTGCACCTACCTAGATGGCATGAAGAGGCTGTGCAGAGCCTCAGGAACTCAATCACTTAGATGCAGAGGCCATCCTTTCCCCCGGAGCTGATAGAAGCAGAAGACATGCAGCTTCTTGAAGGACCAGCCACCATAGGAAAGCTGTTGATGGCTGTAAGTCCACATTGTTGAGCAGCGCTCCTGGACCCCTGCAGGTGGCAGCTGTTTATACCACTAAGCCTACAGCTCTTCCTGGGTCAGATCCATGCAGCTATGAAATGCCCTTCTTGATATATAGGACACAAACACTTTAGGACATACACTGGCCGTGATCCACAACATACTCTGTTCTCTGCTTCATGTCAAGGTTCACTCAATGGGCAGCTCAAAGGCATCAGTTTGTTTTGACCTTTGCTTTGTTAAAGAGTTTAAATAATGTGGGAAGAGTCATCACTTTTATGAGCTTTGCCTTAAAGAGCCATAACCATGCTAAGAAATTTGTGCTCCCACGGGTGGCTGATCTCCTAATTGGGGATGGGGGAGAATGAGTAGGCATGCACACAAAGCCATCCCTCCATTAAATGAACCTTCTGAATGCATGTATTTTGAAAGGTGATCAGGAGCAGAGCACTAAAGCAGGAAGGAAAATGGTTCATTTTAACAGCTGTCGAAAAAGGATTAGTTTCCCATTTTTTCTTGGGCACCTGGGTCAAGTCATTAGCCCGCTATTCAACTGCTTCAATTCTGTACAAATTAACCTAAGCATCTTAGAGCTTTAAACTTCTAGAAAAGGAGCACTTATTAGAGGTTTATGTTCCACTCGATTATGGCAAAGGACATCACAAATTCCCCCTTTCCCAATGAAATCTGAACTTTGCCTTCCAACTTTTGGTCACCAATGACTAAATGTGAGCCTGCTAGTGCCCAGTGACCAGATGACTGAGAAAGTATAGTACAGGTTGAACCCCTCTAATCTGGAACTCTCTCATCTGACATCATCTGTAATCCAGCATGATTTTAGTTAGCTGGATGGTCGCTTATCATGGGTGTAGCCAAGTTTCCTGTGGTCCCATAAAATTTGTTTCCAGCCCCAGTCCTGCTCTTAGTATTTTGTGCTGTTATTTTATTTAGTTGTAATTTACCCCTAAATGTCTGCTAAGAGCCCAGTAAGCAGTGAAAGTGTTGGAAATGTGCTAGGCAATATGACCTCCCATGATCCAGCAAATTCTCTCGTCCAACACCAGTCAGGTCCAGGCAGGACTCTGCATTAGAGAAGTCCAGCCTGTAGAAGTGATTGCAGTTGAAGGCTATACTGTCTGTTTTAAGACTAGGAATCAACCTGGATTTATCCAGTCCCCAGAAAGAGCAGGCTTGCTGTGCAGAATGTGACATTTATCTGAGAGCAGAGCAGGTTGGAACAGTGTAAAATATTAAGGTATTGACACAGAGTTCAGCCTAGGTTTACATGACAATCCAACCTGCTGCCAGCTCTTGTCTTGTAAAGTGATTAAAGCAAGATCTACTGAGGAAGCTAGGGATGGGATTACCAGCTCATGCGAACATATCCATGCTAGCCATCCAAGTCAGCTTGCTAAGAATTGCTGTGTTGCCCCATTACTATGGCCAACAGCAGAAGAGCTAGCAACTACATGTACAAAGCCACTTGGATCCTGTGGATAGGGCAGCTAACCTACACCGCTGCTGTCCAGCTACACCAGTGTTTCTCAAACCCCCCCGCTTTTTTTCTTTTTTTTTTTTTTTTTTTTTACAATAAAGTGCCCTCTTTTAAAAAAAATTGTAAATACCCCAAGTACCCACAATTTTCAGTCATATATAGATACAGATATACATGACAGAATATTAAATTTATTTTTATGTATCTATACAATCTGCATCAATGTTTCACAATTTTATTTGGCCACAGAACCCTTTTAAACTCAAAAGAATTTTGCAAAACTTCTAGTAAGTCTTATATATGGCTTAACCCCTCTAACCCCAAAACCTGCTCTCCCGCCCGCAGGATTAACCCACTTTAGCCCCAAACTGGCCCCCCAAGACTAACCTATCCACTCAAAGAGCCCCCAGCCCAACTCCAGCTGAAGAAACTTCACCCAAGTTAGCTCCACACATTACCTCCTCCAACATGGTGGATGGACCTACCTCTGACTCTAGTCCTGAAGGCCCAATTTCATTGGCCACCCTATGGCAAAGCAAGAAGCCAGTCGCAGCCAATAAAAGGTGAGGACAGTGCAGGAACTGCAGGACCTCTCTGGCTCCCCTTCTGGATAGCCATTGGCTCCCCTTGTCCACACCCACATTGTACATACACTGGCTACTTTGCAAGTGAGGGGCTCTCTGGAGCTCTCTGCCCTGCCACTGCTGAAATAATGGAACTAAATTCAGCTGACTTAAGGGCCAGATCCCTCCTGCTGCCCTGCTGGACATTAAACCAATTAAGTTTAGTTCTACTGTTGCAGTGGCAGCAGGGCAGGGAGCCGCAGAGGAGTCAGTGGTGACAGTGTCCGGAGTCGCACATGACTCCTTAGACCCACAGGTTGCCATCCCCTGATCGTTTTCTCACAGGAACCTTATTTTCACTTCAGGTAACCACAGGGTTCTGTGGAACACCATTTGGGAAACATCCATCGATCTACACACAGAGCAAAAGAGAGAGAAAGAAATATATAATATATGGCTCAACGTCTTCCCCTTCCTCCAAAGCCAGGCATCCCCTACCCCCTCCTCTAACCCAATCCCCCACCCCTCCTCCAGAGCCAGGCACCCCTCCCCTCACAAACACATACTCTAACCCAATACCTGGGACTCACTGGGGCCACCACCACCACCATGTGCCTCTCCCCCCCAAGCATCGGGGTTCATGTGCAGAGTGGCAGTGAGCACTCCCAGTGCGTGGCTCCAAGCAGGAGCTGCATTTCATTGCTCAAAGAGTCTCATGTGGCTCAAGAGCTGTGTACCCTCCAGACGTCTCTCGCATACCCTTAAGGGTATGTGTACCATGGGTTGAGAAACAGTGAACTACATTACTGTTTTTAGCATGCTAGGTCAGCTGAGAGCTGGTATCCATGTCGCACACAAGTCAGAAATCACTCTCCCAGCTCATAGTAATCCAAGGACACATCCACACAGCAACTGGGAGGTGTGATGGCAGCAATGGTAGGCACAACCCTGCTAGCACAACTGCACATCGGTGTAGACACCACATGTTTGTGCTACATTTGAATAACAATTTTTGAACTAAATTAGTGGGTTTTGTTGAGATTAGTTTAGAAGTTTTGGGGGTATACTTTTAACACTGACAGGTTGAGAAAACAAAGAGCAGTCAAGTAGCACTTTAAAGACTAGCCAAATAGTTTATTAGGTGAGCTTTCGTGGGACAGACCCACTTCTTCAGACCATAGCCAGACCAGAACAGACTCAATATTTAAGGCACAGAGAACCAAAAACAGTAAGCAAGGAGGACAAATCAGACAAAGATAATCAAGGTGAGCAAATCAGAGAGTGGAGGGGTGGGGGGAAGGTCAAGAATTAGACTGAGCCAAGTATGCAGACGAGCCCCTATAGTGACTCAGAAAGTTCCCATCACGATTTAAACCAGGTGTTAATGCGCAGAATTTGAATATAAAATCCAGCTCGGCTGTTTCCCTTTCCAGAACGAAACAGCTGAGCTGGCTTTTATATTCAAATTCGGCACATTAACACATGGTTTAAATCGTGATGGGAACTTTCTGAGTCACTATAGGGGCTCATCTGCATACTTGGCTCAATCTAATTCTTGACTTCCCTCCCCCCACCCCTGCACTCTCTGATTTGCTCACCTTGACTATCTTTGTCTGATTTGTCCTCCTTGCTTACTGTTTTTGGTTCTCTGTGCCTTAAATATTGAGTCTGTTCTGGTCTGGCTATGGTCTGAAGAAGTGGGTCTGTCCCACGAAAGCTCACCTAATAAACTATTTTGCTAGTCTTTAAAGTGCTGCTTGACTGCTTTTTGTTTTGATAGTGTATAGACTAGCACGGCTTCCTCTCTGTTACTATTCAACATGACAGGTTGTGGTATTTTTATGAACTAGCTTTTCACCTTTTACCCAATCTAATAGTTGGTACCATTTAAAACAATGGCAAACAAGTGTCAGAGAGGTAGTCGTGTTAGTCCGTATCTTGGAGGACAACAAGAAGCCCTGTGGCACCTTATAGACTATAGCTATTTTGGAGCATAAGCTTTACTGGGCAAAGACCCGCTTTGCCATATGCATCTTACAAAGTTGGTCTTTGCCTATGAAACCAATGGCAAACTAGTTTTTTTTCCCTCTAAAATTCTCTCTCCAGCTTAACATAACATAAAAGACTTACTTAATACTTTACATTTCAAATCCTTTAATGAGATTCCTTTTTCCTGCAACTTTTTTTTATTAAAGTTAATAGAATGTTAACAAAAAACAAGCAGTTCTGTAGAACTGTTAAGAACTAATAATTTTATTCATTAGGTAATGAGCTTTCATGGGTAAGACCCACTTCAAATAAAATGGTTAGTCTTTAAGGTGCTACAGGATTGATTGTTTTTTGGTGAAGCTACAGACTAACACAGCTTACCCCTTTGAGAATGTTAATAGTATACTGGTTGCAACACTACAAAAACTAAAGTCCCATAAACCAGCGTTTCTCAACACTTTTGGCCCACAGCCCACTCTGAACAACGTAAAGCTTTCCACAGACCACCAGCCAGCCACCCGTGATGACAAAATGCATTTGTTTATCTCTGAATACCTTACATACTAAATTATTCATAGTAGCATAAAAACATACACAGTTATAACATGGGAGGCAGGCGTGTCCCGTGCCCATGGCCCACCTGCACGACAGCTGCGAAACCACAGGCCACGCTTGACAACCACTGCTGTCAACTGAAGAAGTATTTAATGTTAAACACTCAGGCGGTGACTACAGTAGAGAGTTTTCTAGAGAACACTGGGGTTTTGTCAACAAAACTTGTGGAGCATCTACACACAAAACACATTTTGTTGACAGAAACTGTCAACAAAAAAGCTGTGTGGACACTCCGGGGGGCCCTTCTGTTGACAGAGCGGATCAAAAGATGGATTCGCTGTTATGTGTGGACATGATCTGTCGATAGAAGTTTTGTCAGAATATCTCTTCTGAGAGTAACTTCAGTAGACAGATGCTTCTAGAGTAGATGTAGCCTAAGTGGGTTAGGTTAATCCTTTAGCCCATTTATTCCATTAGCACAACAGTTGACAACTACATGACAAACTTCATCTCATCCAATGAGTTTCACCAGAATGCCTCATTTTCTCCCCAAAAGTCTCTCCCGGGACCAATCCAATGTTAGTAATAGGTTATGAGAACTACGATATAGCTATTACATCAGCACGCAAAACAAACAACATTGTTTGACTTCTTACTACAAGCCCACACCTGTGTCTGGAGGTTTCAGGGGGAGTCTGCTCTGGTGAGCAGGGAGTATTTCCAACTTGACGTTTTCAGATGTAGTAGCCAAGAGCTGAGTGGCCTCTAACAAGGAACAGTGCTCTGTGCTGGTGCCATCGATGGCGAGGATGTGATCACCAATGTGCAAGGCCCCACATCTGCAGAGAGACATACAGCCTATTATGTAAACACACTGATTTGAGTCATGTGCTTAGAACTAGGACTTCATGGTCTGGCAAAATTAAGCAGTTCTGGCTACCAGGGCTTTCATGTGAACCTGTTTTCTTCTCAGTTCTCTGACACCCCCTGTGATTTCCAGCTTCTAGCAAATGAAGTCAAAAATTCCACCTACCCACATCAGAGACACCATCAGAGGCTCATCCCCTGATGGGATAGATCCCATAATGTGCCAGCAATGCCTGTCTGCCATGCACATTGGACAAACTGGACAGTGTCTTCACCAAAGGATGAATGGACATAAATCCAACATCAGGAACTAGAATACACATAAACCTGTGGGGAAACACTTTAACCTCCCTGGACATTCAAAAATGGATTTACAAGTAGTCATTCTTCTACAAAAGAATTCTATCACAGGATTACAGACGCAGACATCTGAATTGACACATTTAAACTAGGCCTTAGCAGAGATTTCAACTATCTTATGCATTACAAGGCAATTTCCCCACTTTTGATATACACAGGAATGGAACATACCTTATTTACTTTGCTTCATCAACTATTCCTACTAGTGGCAAGTAACCTCCCTCCCTTTTTTTTCCTTCCCTCCTCCCTCCCTGCTATGTAAACCCTGGTTTCTGTTTTTCTACTTCATTTTTCATCTGAAGAAGTGGACCTTACCCACAAAAGCTCATGACCTAATAGATGTGTCAGTGCCTAATGTGTTACAAGACTGCTTGTTACTTGTCAAAAATTCCAAGTGAGACAATCACATTTGGATTGATTCAGTTGAAACCAAATCAAAAACCCCCAAGTTTCTAATATTTTGCATCTCCAATGAAGGCTGTCTGAAAACCCAGACTGCTTCTTTTATGACTACAGGCTACGTTTCAGGTGCATATTAAATCCTAGCAGTCAGTGACTGAGTTCCATGACAGAACCATTACCCTAATCATGACCTATGACTGTATAAAGGCCTGTATTTCCTATACCCTCACATAAATTGTATACCTCAAGTGAGATCAAGCCAGAAACGACTGTTCCAGATTTTTGAACATTTCAAGGCTTGAAGATATTTAAATATAGGCTTTATACTTGGGCTCAATTATCACATGCATTGAATTAAATTCCTTCCTGATGAAGAGTCTAATGAGATTGTTTAAATCCCACAATTCTGCACAGAATCCTTGGATATCTCTAACAAACACATTATGTTTTTTCTAGAAACTAGTGCATTTCAATGGGGAGAAATGCAATGTAACTAACTGGGAATAAAATAAGCAGCAGAACAATGCGTCACTGCCATCTTGCTGAAGTTCATACCTGTCCACCACACTGGCAGGCTTGATCTTCTCAATTACTATAACCTGTTTATTCCGATGCGTGCCTGTTGTCAAAGTGATTCCTAGCGTAGATCCAGGAGTCTTAGCTATTTCCACTAGTAATGGACCAGAAGCATTGGCTACAGTGTCTGAAAAACAGAAGTGGCCTGGAGTTTTAAGACCAATCCATTTCAGTTTTTCCAGCTATTAAAGTAAAAAACAAACAAAAAAACAAAAAAACAAAAAAAAAAAAACCAAGGAAGGTAATGACTTGTTAATTTGCACATTCACGAGTATAGAGACCAGTTCTCTGTACCTGCCCCCTGCTGCACCTGTACTTCCTCCTGTGTCAGTACATAAATTCGGAGGCTTTTAAACCAAGATGTGGTAATAGAATTTAGAGCTATTACCAAGTTTCACTAGTTTCCACATGACCACCTTTTATTACATATTGTTGAAATAAGATCAGGCCAGACAGCACTCTATGACCACGTAATACTTACATCAATAATATTAAAAGCCAGGCACAATGCTCAACATCTGGGAGGTTAGAGAGGGTTGGAAAGTGGAGGCACAATGCACTAGGCCTTTCCTTAGGAAGGCACAAAGAAACCCAGAGCGAAAATACAATCCTGCATTACTAGCTATTCACAGAAAGCCTAGTAGGTCTGCAGCACTCAGAACTGGGAGCCAGGAATTCCTCAGTAACCATGGCTTTGGCACAGCCTCTCTCCCTGTCCTGGAACAAAACATTTCACCTCTCTGTCTCAGTTTATTTACTTATAAAATGGGCCCAAACAGCGAAACTTAACTATTACCTGACAGAAACGAGGAGAGTTTGTAATTGGTTACTGTTTACAGATGTATTTGTTTTCTAACTAATCATCAGATGCTGTATTACAGACTATGCCTGCTCAGACACAAACAGGGATGAAGAGTCGTACATTAATAGCTTACCTTCTTTTGTATCTGATAAACAATTTCAAAATCCGAGGGGAAAAATCTGGATACCACACATCAGACTGCAGAGATAAGGATCTCCCCACCCACTCATCCTATTAGATCATCTAAGGCAATCTAAAGCAGCAAGATGCCTGAGACAGATAAAAGTTTTAACACTACACACTCCTCAGGCAGAGCTGAAGCACTCCCCATCACTCTGGGATGTGTGCAGGTAGTGCTTTGTGGAAAGCCAGCCAACTACTTCAAAAGAGAACCTAATAGCATCATCTCAAAGAACTCCCACATTTGGTGTCTCCAAGGCCCTTGGTTATTCTGTGCAAGGCTTCTCTCTTCTACACGCACTCCTACCCTGCATTGGAATGCTGATGGTATCTGACTACGAGATACATGACTCACTCCCGCTCTCATATAAATGGGAACACATTGGTGCAGTGCTTAGACTGGCTGTTCCATGGGATTTTACACTGTTCTGACAGACACTGACTCTCTGGACCCAACCAGGGGAGGAGAAGTTTCCTTCATCGGGGCTTTGGCCACGTATCCTGCACTTCAGTCTTCTACAGCTCAGTTAGGCCCTGTTCAGCATGGCTCTTCAAGCCTTGTCTATACTATCAGGCTTTGTTGACAATATTTAGGTCAAAACCCAAAGTTGTCAGAAAAAAAAATCACCAGAGGGTGTTCACACTTGCTCCCTCTGTCCACAGATCCATGTCTGCACTGGAAGCACCATCATCAACAGTGACAGCAATGCATTGTGGGCACAGGCAACCAATGTGTGAGGGTGCATGAGGGGGATACATGCACCCCTGCACTGCCCTCCACCATAAGTGCTGCTCTGCTTCCGATGAACATGGGGGCAGTCCCACCCCTGCCCCACAGTGGTGTGGCCTGAATGTGCTATTCCAGGGTTCGAGAGAGGGTGGGGCCTAGGAAGAGGAGGGGCAGGAAGGGCAGAGCAGTGGCAGGGAGGAGGCAGGAGGGGCACTTGGCCGGTGCGCTCCCTGCAATGCTCATACCAGTTGCCTTTGATTGTGGGTATGTATCCCCCAGAGCAGTGTTGTGGGAAGCTCTCCCACAGCCTCCTCAGCTGCCAGGAGCGGCATCAGGCGTGACTACGTGAGCTCCCCATCCTCAGTGATATCAGAGCGGCACAGCAGCAGTGGCACCAACAGCCAATGCGGGCCCCAGCGCATGGTGGGAGGGGTGGCGCCATGAGCAGAAGAGGTGAGGCCAAAGGCAGTCAGCCCTCAGCACTGCCCAGACCGCCACACTGGCCATTTCCTTCCTCCCCCAACAGCCAAGCACTGCATGGCATTACAAGGGAGACCGGGGGGCAACTGCCCCCTGTGCCCTCCCCTAACCGGCAGGCCTGCACAGCAGTCTCTCACCTTCCCCCCGCACAATTCCCTCACCGCAGCAGTTTGGTGCGGCTGTGTTTCTAGCGCAGGGCAGAAGAGAAGTCTGATGATTTGCTCTTTTTTGTTCCCCAAGTAGAACAGCTCACTCAGCTGTCAAGTTACTGTATGAGAGTGTCCACACTCAAAGTTTCACAGAACCTATCTCTACACCAGCCACCCCCTCCCACTTTCGAAAGGGGGATGCTAATGAGACATTGCAATGAATATGCAGTGTCCATTAGCATAATGGTGGCCGTGGCACTTCAAAAGTGCCGCTTTCAATAGCACGTGGCTCATCTACACAGGGTCCTTTTCAAAAGGTCCCCACACACTTTGAAATCCTCTTATTCCTATAACCAACCAAATAGGAATAAGGGGCCTTCAAAGTGTGTGGCGTCCTTTCCAAAAGGACCCTGTGTAGACGAGCCAAGTGCAATCAAAAGCGGCACTTTTGAAGTGCCGTGGTCACTGTTATGCTAATGAGGCACTGCATATTCATAGCAGCACCACATTAGCATATCCCAAAGTGTCTCATCAGCATCCCCCTTTTGAAGTGGGCGGGGCTAGTGTACGCATAGCCAGAGCTAACTAAATCAGTTTAAACATGCATAGTTAGTAAAATCAGAGGACGGCAGGGAAGAAGAGGGAAAGAAACAAGAGTGTGTGTAAGTAAACAAGCCCTTAGTCACCCCACGCTGCTGAACTCTCGGACAGCAACTAAGGATTGCCCTTGGCTCAGTTTTAAAATGCCATTAGTTGAAGGGAGACTGGCCATTCAAATTTATGACATTCCCTGGGACAATGACAATTTACTCTTCTCTCAAATTAGGATCAGCCACCTGCAATTTAGCAAAATTAGTATGGAACAATTAGCACAGGGCTATTAAACCCAAACTAATTTAAACGAATTGTTGAGAGAAGCCAGCAGACAAAGTGAATGCTCACATTATTGAATTAATTTCTATGCATCCCTTTGCAACTAAGGAAATTTTACTGTAGAGCTGGGCACTCCAGCACCTTGCTCAGGCATGGGAATAAAAGTTCTGGTGCCTGCTGCAGAGAGGGATAATAAAGAAGACCTAAAATAATTAGTCACCCAGATGTCATGCTCCCCTGCTTTTTGAAAATTGGCTTATAAATATGTATAACTTGAAAATGTTTTAGGAAAAACGCATCATGTGATATATCATTTTAAAAGTTGCAATCTGCTGAATGTGTATATTCTATTGCTGTACATGCATCATTCTTGTATATAAAGTTAGAAATATGAGGTGTGAATCCATTTATAAATCTAGAAATTCTGAAGTGAGAGCCATTAGTGAATGTGAATGGTTGTGTTTTTCCTGTGAGCCTGGATTGTGGTTGGTCTGGCCTGGAGATGTAGCCAGTTTACTTGATTCTGAAACCCATTTTGGATCCTGTACTTTTGTACTCCAGGTGAGAAAAGTTTGAACAGAACACAAAGAATACCCACCTGGGGCAAAAGGAATATAAAGATGGGAAGTCAAATGCCAGGAAGACTCTCCCCGCCGCCCCACCTTTACTTACCAACCAAGATGTCTGTTGGAAACATCTATGTGAAACCCGGGGGAAGGACTCGGCCCAAGATAGAAGCCTGGCTAGCTTGTAAAAGAGATAATTAGAATAACAGTTACGTGCAAATGTCTACCCTAACAAGTTTCTTAGTGTATTAGGATTAGCTAGTGTGTTTTGTTTATTTTAACTCAGTAACTTACTTTGATCTCTCTATTTTCACTTGTAGTCACTTAAATCCTATTTTTTATATTTCTTAAAATCATTTTTATTACTAAACCCAGTGAAAATAATTGTTAGTGGGGGTGGGAGGTCTCTCTCTTTCATTGGCAGAGGGAGCAAACAACTGGAGCGGTGTTCCTGGGTGCTGTCCACAGCCTTATAGCTGAGCCCTCCCAGAGCTGAACTGGTTCAATGTCTGTGTTGCTCTGCTGGGGACTGTCAAATCAACTTTGTGCCTTGGAGAGACCAAAGCTTCTGGTCAACAAGATAGGGTGGTGGGGTGCTCCAGAAGGCAAGAAGGCAAGGAAGGCAGGCTCAGCAGCATGACTAGCACACCAGGAGACAGCCTGTAAGGGATCCCCGTCATCAGACTGGGCATTTCAGGTGTACACCCTTGGACAGAACAAGCAGACCAGGGGCTGCACCCTGTAACAAGGGAATGATACACCAAATTCACTACAGATCAGACAGCCCCATTCACTGTTGGTAAGATTCTTTCTCACAAGCCAACAGAATTTTAGTCAGCTGTTTGGAGGCTCAGAGCTTAAGAGATATCCATCTGAAACCTGCAGTGTTCACCAAGGGCCATAAATCCATCACTGCTAATGGAACAGAATATCGTGCTGCACTACTTAAAATTACACATCAGCTTTTTCCATCCAGGGAACACCGTCAACAGGTCTGGGAGCCAGACATCCAAGTCCCCATTTTGCAGATGGAGAAACAAAGACATTCAGATAAGTCACTTGTGCAAGGACATATGGTCACTGGTCATTTAACTGGTAGCAAAAATGTGACTACTATGAGTCTTCTGACACCCAAGTCTGTGTTCTGGGCACATGACTGTCCATCCTCTGATCAGAATTTGGTGTGTCAGGTTAGGGAAAATTTTTCTACCCTCACACTTTCCCTCTTGTTGTCTAAAAGAGCATCTTTGAGGTTCTGAAACAGTCAAAGGGAGACCCTCCATGCCAGCTGCCAGAGGACAGGGCATACCACAATTCACACCAGGCCTGACACACTCACTGCCCAACTCACAATCTGTATCTAAAAGGTGTCATGTCAGAAACCAAATGCACACTGGTAACACGCTGGACATTAATACTGCGTGAGGGATGTCTGGGTGGTGCAAATGATGTGTGCGGGAAATATAGTCTTAATAGAAGTGGGTCTGAAGAAGTGGGTCTGTCCCATGAAAGCTCACCTAATAAACTATTTTGCTAGTCTTTAAAGTGCTACTTGACTGCTTTTTGTTTTGACAGTGTATAGACTAGCACGGCTTCCTCTCTGTTAATAGTCTTAATAGGTGTTTGGCAAGCAGCGTCTAAGCCCAGCTTCCCCTAGATAAAGTAATGTTGTTTTGCCTGTTTTCCATTGTCTTCAATGTAAATTGAACCGGGTAATACCACATAGGACAATGGGAGGTGCATCTACATATAAGACAGACGAAACCATCAAACTACATGAGCAGTGGGTGGGGAGAGAAATCTGATTAGCTATTGTCGTGGGGAATGAAGTCACCACCCCAGGAAGCCTTCTTTGCTCTTGAAACAGACACATTAACTTTATGAAATCCAAGCAGAACCAGAAATGCATTTGGCCACCTATGTTACTTGTGGGACACCAGAGAAAGGGGCTGACTTCTGAGACTGTGGTTAAGAAACCTGCTCAGACAAAGACTGTAAGTAGCTGAACTTAAATTTTAATCAGAAGAATGCACATTTTGTTCTGCTTTACTTGTACCCCAGCTCTGCCTTGTCATTTACTTACCACTTATATCTCTGTTCTTTGTTAATAACTTACACTTGCTTTGCTGCAAAAACCCCTCAGTTACATGCATTTAGCTAAAGGCTGAAGTCATCAGGTCAACTAACTAGCTGGTGTGTGCTCCATCGTTTGGCCGCAACAAACAATGATATCTGTAGCAGCCCAGCAACGGACACTGGACAGTGCAGGGGAGATGGTTTGGGGGCGACTCAGTAGTGCAAGGAAGAATGTTACCCTGCAAGGAGTAACCAAACTGGGAGAAGCCTGGGTGAGGCCATTGTACTGTAATCAAGCTGCTGGTGTCAGGGTACTGAGGCAAAGATGCACAACATAGAAGCACCCAAGGATACAGAGCAGGGGGTGACAGAGTCCCTTACTGGTCTGGGTATTACCCAAACATACCACACAAATGAATCCCTAACTCCTTGACCTTTGTCATAAACACCTGTGCTTATGTACTGATATTGCTGCTACTGTAATGAATTCAATTGCTCCCTTTTACTTCAGTAGGAGTTAATTCAGCCCTGGTACAAGCATACCAGGAGAAAGGCCCTTGAAGGGGCTTCAAGCTGATTCACAGGGATGTTAACAGTTCACAAATGCTGCCAAATCCTTCCCATACTTGTCCACATTGAACCCAACCCCTGACCCTTTCAAGGGCTGCCTAGCTCTAGCTTCTCAGAGTTGCCTGATCCTTTAAATTGTTCACAACAATCTCATAAACCCTAATTTTCTCCCTCAAAAACAAAGTGTTACATACTGTCAGGGTTGTTTAGGTACAATACATCCACCTCCCTGTCAAAGTGGAGGAGAAGCATCCCAAATAAGACCATAGCATGCTAGCCAGGCCCTGGGCACATCTTCACACACAATGGGTTTTGATAACTTGCTGCCAGCAGAAGGGCTATTCACGTAGGAGTCCACAGATGCTATGGAATCAGTGGTGATACTTATTAGCCAGGAGGGGCAGGAATGGCATCCCTCGCCTCTGTCACAGGCTGGAAATGGGTGACAGTGGAGGGATCACTTGATTATCTGTTCTGTTCATGCCCTCTAGGACACCTGGGATTGGCCACTGTTGGAAGACAGGACACTGGGCTTTGATCTGACCCAGTACAGCCATTCTTGTGCTCCGTTCCTCCAGGTCAGTCTGCCAACACAAACATTTCACAAGCTCAGGAAGAGCTTGTCAGCCCACAAATGGGCTTTCGTGGTTGCGTTTTAAGATCCTTTTCCTCAAATCACATATGCAGGAATCACTCGCACATTTCTTTTCTCTTTTGCCTGTAGTGTTTGATCTCCTCCCTGTTTCACTGAACTCCCAATGGACAGACGCCTGGGCAGCCAAGCATGCAGCGTGAGGAGGAGAATGGGGAAAAAGCACGTCAAACACTGCAAATGCACCTCTGTGCAGAGCTTCCTGCCTACTGACACCCAGTCAGCTGTAAGTTGAGTCACCTCTCAGAGTTCATGTAGGTTCATACAGTTCTGTGGGTCATGCCTTAAGGCCAGACATACACTTTGCCACCAGTCAGCTCATGCAGAGCAGTCAACAGTTCATTTAATGCTGCAGGACATTAGTCTCTGTCTGCTTCTCACCAGGAAAGCCATGCAGAACTGTGGTCTCCAGCTTGTCTAATGTTGGGTGGGTAGGCAGCTGGGAAGGAAGAGAGAGCAAAGAACACAGCATTCACCTTCTCCAGCAGATAGCTTTCCCAAACTGTGAGTCAGTCTTAAAAACCTTCAGCCCAGGGCTCTGCGCAGCAGCAGATACGGCTTCCTTACAAAGTCAGTATTTGAATGCTGCACATTGCTATAGAAGAGCCTGTGGAATAGTGTTAACACAGGAAAATGTTTGCTACTGCTGCTGTTGCCAGATAAATTCTACAGTAAATACCAGGGCAGAGACTTTCAAAGCAGCCTGCAGGATCTGGACACCAAATTCCTGTTCATTTTCATGGGAGTTCAATTAAATTCCTGAGGTGGCTTTGAAAATCTCAGCCAAGGCGATCTGCTAAGAGAGCAATTTACCCAGGAAGCCGTCTGTTAAAAGGAGGCACTACATAGCTGACCTCCAACCAGGTTTCCATGGGTGAACACCTTGACACATGGTCCTCTCCCACTTTTCCTTACTGTGTGTGAAATGTCCACCGAGGTGGGACAGTCCTGTGGCAGTGGAACACGGCTGCCATTTCCCTGGAACTTGGGCGAGCTGTTTGGATCCCAACGGCTCTCAAAAGTGGACAGTGCTAACCAGGAGCTCCCACTGCCAGTGCCTCTGGGAAATGCAGTGATTCAGAAAATCCTCTCAATGCCTTCTACTGATGGGGTTCCTACCAAGGACAGCAATCAAAACAACACCTGCACTCCTCAAGGTTATTCTCCTCACCACTCGTGTTGCAAAGGGTCCCCAACACTGCAAGTTGTAACCAATGGTCCCCTTGTGTAGGTTTCATATTTTATATTCACAGATAGCAGTATGCAAGTTAACTTGCGTTACAGCTCCAGGCAAACAGATCTCCATGGCCTCACTGAAGTATCAGTAAGTACCTGAGGCACTTCAGCCTTCTTCCTACCATCACCAGAGGAGGGAGCAAAGCCTAGTGATTACAGCAATGACCATAATTCTTGCGTCTATTTCCAGCTCTGCCACCAATACGCTGTAGGGCCTTCAGCAAGTCTCCCAGCTGCTCTGTGCTTTATGTTTCCGCTCTGTAAGGTGGAAAGTATTTAATAAAATGTTTCCAAGATGTTTTGATATTCTCAGAGGAACGACATGATCAGAACAGGGGAGGGAAGAAATCCACACCTCAACACATCCTTTCCCTTTATTACTGCCTGAAAGAATTAAAGTTATTTCTCCTTTCAGACAAAAACAACCTCAGTTAACCAGTGTGAGAAGAGCATGAGCTAGAGAAAGCAACTGTAAAAATTAAATTAAGGAAAAGTCATGGAGGGGCAATTAAAGACTCGTTCTAAATTCACTTTAAATCAGTATAACTGTAAAAATGCTCCATCCTGCTTCAGGGTGAAGCCAGCATCTGCTGAGCCACTAGCAGATTTGCCAGCTCTGTAGACAGAAGTTCCACACAGAACATTGTTTGCACATTTATAGACATGCACCTCCCCTGGCGAGAGCACTTACCTGACCCGTTATAAGGACTCTTTTACATACTTTGATGTTTTATCTAACTCTTAACTTCCCCATCCCCCTGCCCTTAACTTCCCACACACCCCCCACCATCCTTCTGCTCTTCTGATTTGCCAACCTTGATAATTTTTGGCACTCTGTGCTTTATATATTGAGTCTGTTCTGGTAAGGCTATAGATCTGAAGAAGTGGGTCTGTCCCACAAAAGCTCATCACCTAATAAATCATTTTGTTAGTCTTTAAAGTGCTTCCTGGAGAGCAGAGGAAAGGGAACTTACTATAGCTTCTCTGCCCTACTTAAAAATGTAAACACCAGTCCACAGGTCGGCAACTCAAATAGCAAGAAGAGCCTTTTTTTGAATGTGGCAAAAACTCAGTAATTCAAGGGCCATAATGCATGTGAATATGAGACGGTTCTGAATAAATAACGTTAAACCATAATTTTGTAGCCCCTATTTTAAGAACAGCAAACACAATGATTTGTAATTTGATACATGTTTACTGCAGGACATTCACAGACTTTTTACATATTCTATTTCCTCACACTTTGCATAGGTGTGTTTGTACCACTATTTTCCTGACTTTCACTCCCGAACCCACATTAATTATGCCAATTTTACTTCATGTTTAATGTCCGTTTTCTTTCTTAAAATGTGTGTTGTCCCTGACAGCTGGAGTGCTGCAAGCTTCCTTTTCCTTTTCAAAGTCAAGCCTTTATTAGCAACACAGTCAAAACACAGATACAGTATCATATCCCACAAGGCACTGCACATATTAAAGGGGGAGTTACCCAATGTTTTGAGATCACGTATCATTTGCAGTTTAGATATGAGTTGTTCATCGCTGGGCTTTTAGATGGCTTCCATTTATCAAAAATAATCAGGAATTTTTTTTTGTTTTTTGGTGTTTTTTTAAACACTTTGCAGTTATAATATCAGGAGCCACAAAGAAGTCCTTAAAGAGCCGCATGTGACTCCAGAGCCACAGGTTGCAGACCCCTGCACTAGTACAATCAAAAATCAATTTGATCAATGGACAGCTGCTCCCTGGCACTCCAACCATGCAGTTCCCCAGACTCAGCGGCAGCTGTATGGCCAATGCTGGGCTGCCACGCCCCAGTCCCGGCCCTGGCGGAAGCTCCCCAGTTGCTGCCAGGCCACCGCTCCTAGCTACACTCCCTGGCCACTGCCCAGCCCCACTCTGGCTACCAGGCTCTCTGCTCCAGCAACATCCATGGTGTGATGTTGCTGGACCAGAGTACCAGATTTCAGAGGTGCGAACTTTACTCTAAAATTGAGTTGTATTTGAAACATGACAGAGGCCAGCAGCATGCAGGTAACTACAGTGCAAGTTTCCTTCATACACCTCTACCAATGCAAGTCAGAATACAGATGACTTCCAAGACTCCTTGCTAATCCAGTCCTGAGTCTCTGGAGGGGAGACTGTAGATTATTTATTTGTGAAGAGTTCTGTCAAAAGGGGGAGAAAAGATCTTATGAGAGAATGACAGAAGATATTTTAAGAAAGAAAGAGTAGGAGTAGGGGCTGGAGGGAAACAAACCCCCCAAACTCTGACATTTTGTTTCTCTCTGTCTACAGAGTGAATAATTCTGGAGACATTTTCCTAGGACACATAACACATAGTGCAAAGCTCTCAAAAGAATTCCACTCAGAAAACAGCTCTACAGCCCTCCAATCCTTTTCTCCTTGAGAAACTCATTAATGATCGCTGTACTGCAGCCACCTTTGATTTCTCACCTTGCTAGCAAATCAAGAAACAATCTGACCTAATTAGCCTCTTTTCTTCCTGGCTCATTAGCTCAGACATACTGGCCTGGTACATGAGGTTGGCAGAAAAGGTTCCAGAAATATTGGCCCAGCTTGTAACTCTGGTAGTGGCAGAAAGCCCTCTGGAGACTTGTGCATGGCATCAGAATGTAAAAGAGCACATTGAGCTTCCACAGACAACATGGCTTTGGACTCTCGAACCTTAACTATGGTCCCTGAAGCGACACGTGTGAGTGAAAACTATCTATTACTACAGCTGTTACTAGAGAGTAGCTCTAACTTGCTATATGGCAGCTTCCCCAGAGTCTATAACTCAAAAACTGAGGGAAGTGTTTTAGAAATATCTCCTCATCTTCTGTCCTGTTTATACAGTAGCAGCTGCTCTTTAATAGATAGTCTTCATTGATCATTTCTTGTTTCTGTTGGAAGTTGATCTGAACAAAAACCTCTGAAACTAAACAACCCCAAACTGAGACACATTCAAGCTCCCAAACCCAAATATGTCCATGTCTAGTATTAATTAGGTAATTAATCCATCTCCTGCCCAGATTTACTACAAGAATTTGCCATCTTCTCAGCACAGTCCCCTATTTTGTATCCCCTCACCAACTTCCTACCTCTGTGGCCTTGTCTACACTCACCATTTCCTCTCATAAAATGAACCACTGCTGACATCATTGATGGAGAGAGAGTCAGCAGCTCCAGGTATTTTAACCCTTTTATCATTTAAACCTACTCAGAGCCCTACCAACCATGGGCCAGCCTCCACCTCTCCTATGTTGAGAAGAGCCTTACTCAGTGATTATGCACTGAAATCAACCAATGCAGTTGGCAGAACACCTCATGTTAAACAGATTCAATCTTCCAGGCACCCACTGAAAAAAATCTACCCCAGAACAGTTCGTTCAGCTCCCTCCCGCCATTTTGCTTGTCCTTACCCATAATGGTGACATCATACTCTATCTGGAAGAGCGCCTCCTGGCTGCACTGACGCAGAATGTTCAGTGCATCGGCATGAGTCACGCTGTGAAGGGGAATCCCATCAACACTCAACAGCCTATCTCCAATTTTCAAGGACCCTTCCCTGCAGGGAGCCAGAAGCAGAGTTCAGTACAAATCTTGATCCAACATGATCTGAACATTCACATGGACAGCAGTTTAGGATATTTAGAGTCTGATGCCCATCACATTTAATTAGCAGTATGAGACAAAAGAAAATGCCTCAGATCCCTTACTGTGTTACCCTCTGTTGTAGCAATGTTAGCCTTGGAGAGATTTACAGTCAGTTAATTAAGTGATCATTTTGGAAGAGGTACTTCTAGGCATAACAGACACATCCTTTACAGGAGAGGAAGTTAAATCAGGATAGCCATCCTAGGAGCACATTTAGAGTATACTTACAACTTCATAAGACCTTTATATTAAAGCTGTAATTAAATACACAGGAGATATCAATGAGATGGACCACATGATTTTATAGGCTGAAATCTAGTTAGAGCTCTGTATGCATTTAGTTGAACTTCATTGCTAACAGAAGTAAAAAGGTGAGCATTACCTGTCTGCAGGCCCACCTGGCCTCACATAGGTGAGTACTAGTGGTCTGGATTTGTGCCAATCTTCATGGGCCCCCCCTACAGCAAAGCCAGAAAAGCCATGAGTAACTAATCTCTAGTGCTTAATGCCCTTGTGGGCTTAATAGGGGTGTTGAGGGACTAGAGACATTTTTATTTAATACTCAACAAAGCTTACAAGCAAAATCAGCTCTGGATAGCCAGCCAGCAGTTCTTGAAGTTCAGTCAGTACATATTTCAAAGCATAGTTTTGTTTCTGATACAAGATTTTCAACACTCACTTTCACGCATCCCTTTCCTTCCCCTGCTCTCAGAGGCACCCCAAACCAGCATTTTACACATCCAGTCTTTATCATCATCCTCAGACGACACTAACCTCGTAGCACAAAGCCAAAACTGTTGCCCTCCTTGTACAGACACACCTCTATGGTCTTTGGAATAATGCCAGAGCTGCTTTCTGGTGCTATATAGGGGAGGAAAAAAAAAAAAAAAGAAAGATGTCTGTAACTGAAGCATAAGCCCTTTTTCCTCTTAAGATTAGGAAATAATAGCATTAAAATACAGCTTCATTTCTATTCCAGATTTCCCCAAATCTGCCTGAAGTAATACGTGGACATTGAAGTGAAATCCAGCCATTTCTCAACCAGTTTCACTGCATCCAGTGTCATTCAAACACCAGCTGCCTCATGTCACAGAGATGCTAAGTTCTTGATGCTTCTAATTAAAAACACAGTCAACTGTTGACCTAAAAAAACCCAATCCTCATTGCTACTTTTTGGCTTTTCCAGGAAAAGAAAAAAGAAAACGAATACTTTAAACTGTTCCTAGGGGAAAAATCATTAACTTTATGCTGAATATACTGGTACATTTAAGGTGAAGAAAGTACAGTAACAAGGAATAAATACGCCCATTGTGTAATGTGCAACCATTAAGGAGAATATTTTTATCATATTGGTGTTCCCTGCAACTGACGAATAACCTACCACTCTCCCTCCTTTGCATTCTTTACCCCATTAGCTTAGGCAGAGGTAGGGTGAGGTTATCTCAGACACTTTATAGTGAGCCTGCTAAGTGGACGAGTATGCTTAGTTAAAGGGAAAGATTACTTTTCCTTGCTGGCTTAGGTTGATCTATTTCAAGAATTTCTTTCTGAGGGTATTTTTTGGTGGGGGGGGGGGGCGTCAAAAAGGGTGTCACTAATGTAAGCCTCAATTTCATGATGGAAAGGCCTCAGTGAATGAGTTTTTCAAGAGTTTTCTGTATTATTGCTTTGTTCTTATAATAAAAATTAAATCAAACATTCTTGCAACCTCAGAAGAGATTCCTCCTTTTATCTGAACTGGTTCAGCTGCTTCTGGGTTTAAGACCTTCTAGCTAAAGAACACAGATTTTTGAGCCTATCTATTGAAGACATGTAGCAAATGAAAAGTTCAGAAGAAACAACATTTAGTATGGTTAAACAGAGATCATACAGAGGCTTAAATTTAGCCAAAGGGTAATTAAAATTCTGAATACTTTCCTCTAACCACAATGCACTTTAAAAAAAGACAGGCAGAGAGGTGGTGTTGGGATGCAGATTAGGAATTTGCTGCCAAAATCTAATCAGCTATCTATAGCCAGTGTGCATGAGCAGGCACTCATTACACTGGAAGTAGAGAGAGAACTAACTGAGCTTGAAGAGTGGATCTGCAACCTCAACCCATGTTTCACAGACAGATGAAGACAGACCGTAATGCTGCCCCATTGAACATTCTTTGTGGCAAAGGGCGTATCACAAACAAATCTGTATGTATCACATAATGAGACAGTTAAGCAAAGAAAGTAACATTAGTTTAGAGAGACATACCAGCTGGGGGCAGCTCATACTCCACCTCCAATACCACCCTTTCCCCTACATTCTTCAACAGGCTTATAATTTCATCATGCCGCAGTTTAGTCAAGTTTATCCCATTCACTGACTTGATGTAATCTCCAACATTTAACTGGTCGCTTCTGTAAAGAAACAACAGCAACGATAAGATTCTCTATTATATTCTGCCTGGACACATGTGGGACATCTTTTCTGCTGGAGAATTTTGTAAAAAGTGCCAAATATTAGCCAAACTATATGGTTCCTCTGCTTCTGGGTTTGAAACCCTCTAGCTACAGAACACAGATTTTCATCTTACCTATTGAAAACATGTAGCAAATGAAAATATGAACTATTTCCACATGGCTGGAATATGTGCCTATCTACTGCATTTTCCTAAAGTCAAACTTTCAGATTCAGAAAAATAATAACTGAAAATTACAGGATCACAATTTCCATCCCTGCCACTCTGAGATGATGTCCTGGGAAAGTCAGAGATCAATGTCAAGTGCAAACATCTGGACTACATCTACACTACAGAGATCTTTTGAAAGCAGCTCTTCTGGAAAATCATTTCTGAAAGAGCTGCTTTCAAAAGAGTGCGTCCACACACAAAAAAAGCAGATCAACAGAGGGATCTGCCCTTTCGAAAGAGAGCGTTCACACAGCCCCCCCTACTTATTTTGGTTTATGATAAAAAGATCAATATCCATTTAGATATCTGGTACTTGGGAGTAAGAACGGCCCAGGGATCGAAAATAAAAACTGTTCTTTTGAAAGAAGAGCCCTGCAAAGCACCTACACATGTTTTCTTAAGGAAGAAGCTTTCGAAAGGGCGCACTCTTCCTGAAATGAGAAAGGAAGAGCAATTTCAAAAGAAGAGCCACATTCTTTCCATTTACTTTTGAAAGAACGCTTTGTGTGTGTAGCTGCTCCATGGACTCTGTCGAAAGAGCCCCCTTCTTTCAAAAAATCTTTCAAAAGAACTTGCTGGTGTAGACAAGACAGGGTCTGTATTTTTTCCTTTCTGCTTTCTCTCTGCAAATTTACTTTATTCTTTTTCCCCTCTTTTCTCCTCACCTTCACCATGTCTGCTCCCTAAGTCCCCTCCATAGTCTCCTACTTGATCACGATTTGTACAATTACAAGGTTAGTGCTGAAGTTAAACTTTTAAGCCTGCAGTGTTTGAATTGATTCAGAATTGAGCCAAACACATTCACTCCACTCCCCCTAGCTAGGACATAATCTCCCATTTAGATGCATTAAAAATAAAAATGCTTGGTTTTGTGGAGCCACTTATGCTTATAACTAGAGGGATTGAAAGAAACCACAGAAACTGTTCTTGCTGAACCTTTCCAAGACTTATTGTAAAATGTTTTGTGATCATTATGTGGATCATAGTCAGTAACTCTGAATGGAACAAGTGCTTTTCCTACGACATGGATAAATTTCCATTTCATGGTACCATTAAATATCCAAAGCCAACTCACTTGTCCTTATACATCTCATGCCACACTTTTCACGTAGATTTTCTCACCTTGCAGCCAGCCCTCCTGGTCTCAGGTTTGAGACCCGTGGCTTTCCGTCTTTGTCTGTGCCACCAGATATCGTTAAGCCCAGGGTGCTTCCCTCTTTCTTAATCAGCTCCACAATGGTGACCCCTCTGAATTCCTCTGAAGATAAATATAAGAAACAAATCAAAGTACAGTGGTGTCTGTCTCAGTGGAAGGCATGTTTGGTTCATACCCTGGGAGCACTATAGTACAGTGGGGTGAAGCACAGAACTAGTTAATTCCTTTGGGGAAAAACAGTTGAGATTGTGGTATCAGCAGCAAAAGGGAAGAGGAAAAGAAGGGGGAGGCAAAGTGGAGGTGGACAACTGGAGGTTTCATCTCATTTATTTCTTCCTTTTCACTTCTGAAGCAACAAGTCCTTTGAATGAAACTCGAGTGGAAACTTATGTTCCTGCCAGGTCACTCCCACCTGTTTTGGTTCATGACAAAAAGATCAATATCCATTTAGATATTTGACACTTAGGAGTAACCCAAACCACAAAATAAACAATTATTACCATATGTGCTCACTTTTGCTCTGACTTGACAGTGCCCCACCTGCATTCTGCTCCTTCCCCCAAACCTCTACATCTGCTCCGCCTCTTCTTGCCCCAACCCTTCCCCCAGCTTGCCCCATTCCTGCTCCTCCTGGAGCTTCTGAATTCCACAAAATATCTGATGGCAGCAGGCAGGAGGCACAGAAGTAGATCAGTAGGGCCACCAACAGGTGAGAGGCACTGACAGGGAGGGGGACAAATACGGAAGCTCGACTGCCAGTGGATGCTGAGTACCTGCTAATTTCACTTTGAAAAATTCCCCCCTTCAGAGGCAGCATCTATGATTACTAGTACTAAACATTTGTATTACACTAGGGCCCAAAGGTTCCAAACAGAATCAGGAACCAGCTGTAGTGGGCACTGTCTCGAGTCCCAATTAAGTACCCAATAAGTAGATAACGGGCCAAGTCTGGAACCAGATGCTTTTGGAATGGACTGCACAATCTTTTTATTTACTTATCGCCATCATTATTGTTATTGTGGGGGTAAAAAATGTTCTTCTGCAGTCTGGACCTTGACTAAGGAATTTTGACCTTGACAAAAAAATTGACGACCTCCCTGTATTGCTTACATTCTAAGACAAGTGATGTATAAAGGCTGAGGCAGAAAGTGGGATGCACTAAAATATGTGCACATAACAGCCATACTGGGTCAAACCAAAGGTCCTTGTGGTCCAGTACCCTGTCTACCAACAGTGGCCAATACCAGGTGCCCCAGAGGGAGTAGACCGAACTGGTAATGATCAAGCGATCTCCCTCCTGCCATCCATCTCCAGCTTCTGAAAAACAGAGGCTAGGGACACCATTCTTTACCCATCCTGGCTAACAGCTATTAATGGACCTAACCTCCATGCATTTATCAAGCTTTGTTTTTAAAACCCTGTTATCATCCCAGCCTTCACAGTCTCCTATGGCAAGGAGTTCCACAGGTTGACTGAGTGCTGTGTGAAGAAGAACTTCCTTTTATTTGTTTTAAACCTGATGCCCATTAATTTCATTTGGTGTCCTCTAGCTCTGATATTATAGGAACAAGTAAATAATTCTTCCTTGTTCACTTTCTCCACACCACTCATAATTTTACACGTAACTTTTAAAAATATAAATGATAACTAAAGGGACAACTCATCCTATCCGCACCACTGTGCATCATTAAATTGGCTGATTTCTAAGGGTACGTTTTTTCAGTTGGCATTGCTATTTCACTGCTGTGTAAACTTCTAGGCTTGGGCTGGATCCTGGGCTTTAGTACCTTGTGAGGTGTCTAGCTGCTATGTAGACATACCCTTAAGAGGCCTTGAAACAGAAGTGTGTCCTGAGGCGATATTTGGTGTAGGACAAGGCCGTGGTTGTCTGCATCAGCTGAGGGAAAAGTTTTCCATGTATAAGTAATGGGCTGGAAGGAGGTGCCAGGGGAGCTGAGAGAGGAACGGGGGCAGCAGAAAGAGTAAGACAGACAAGGCAGACAGTTAAGAAGGAGAAGAGCTGTGATGGATCTGGTGTGAGAGGACAAGAAGCTTGAGCTTGATCAAGTAAAACAGAGGAAGACAGTGGAGGGATTCAAATGCGATGTGATGAGGGGAGAGCAAAGGAAAGGAGCAGTTGTTTCAGGAGCTCTCTTTTGTACGGGGACAAAGGGGGGCAGCATGGATGTGACAGAGGTTGGGGATGGTATAAGCCTGGAGTGGACAAACAAAGCATGGCTAATCTCAGAATTTTGCAGTGGAAGACGTGGTAAGCTTTGGATGTGCAGGGGGTGAGATGAGAAGGCGCTAGAGTCTGTTTGCATATGGACAAGCTGTTAGCAAGATGGGGAAGATTGATAAAACTCATTCATTTAGGATAGTTTTCAGTGACAAATGTACTCCACCATTCCTCAGCTTGGATAACTTGTCACAGGTATCTGGATAATTTTCCATAACCAACTGGAGTCAAAAGTATTGGACACTTACAATGGATGTAAGCAGAGCACGTTTTACAAGACATAAGAGTTATAAATAATAATAGCAGGGTCAATTGTGTGGTAATTAATCCCCTTGTCTACTGTGTTAATGTCAATTTTCTTTTCCCTGTGAACATTGCATTCTGTATGCCCCAGCCCTTTCCATTATTTGAAGGGTAAATTTTTGTTTGTTTGCAACTGGGGAACAATATAGCCCTTGTACACAAGAAATGAAATATGCTATTAAATTGGCACCAGTTTTAATCATCTTACACCTAAAGTCTGAAGGGTTTAAAGCTTCCCTAATGATTAACACAGACCAGGGAAGAAGAAGAAAATAAGAATTGGTGGAATTTCCAAGGTGGTCTGCATTGCTGCAGAGAGAAATGTGGGGCATTGCCTACCTCTGGGCAATGGGATACAAATCTTAGTTGGGTGACAGGTGAGTTTGGTAGTCTTGGACTAATCTCCTGTGACTATCTGTCTACATGACATAAACAATACATACTATAGGCTCAGGCAGAAGACTAGGAACAGTGGAAGATACAGCAAATTTTTAAAAATATAATAATAATAAAAAAGCTTGTGTGCCTCGACAGAGCTCATTATAAAAAAAGGGAACAGACTATGAGCTATTAGTCTCCATTTTTATGAGCATTCAGTTACAGAAGAGGCACACAAGAAGCGGAGGGTGGCCTCTTGCAATGCACTATAGAGCAGCCCCAGATTGGGGCTTTGGAGGTTGCAAGCTGAAATCTTGCATCTTACCAGAGAAGGGTCAAAAATGGGTTTGTCTGGATGATATAACGCCTCAGATTCAAATATGATTTGCTACAGAGAGAGAGAACAGTTAAAGATTTATAGAGTTTGCCTTTTGAGGCCCCGCAAGTCTCTTCAATGATGCAGCACTACATTAGCTCTCTGCAACTGCGGGGTTAGTTTCTCCCTTCTTCTTGGGAATATGCATTGTTTTAACACTGTGTTGTACCTATCAAATGACACTCAGTCTGCAAGGTCTGGCTGGCACTTTGCTCTTTGTGTGATGCCACACTAACAAAAGAACTTGCACCTTGCTTTAAGATAACTCTGCATGTTGCTGTTCTGTAAAGCATATCCTACCTCCACTAGGGCATTAATGAGCTGGGGGGTATGTGTTTAAATGTGATTAAGATGAGTGGGGAAAGTCTTTGTGATCTAGCCGTGTTTGGAAAGTACTAAATCTCTGCTGTGCCCTCATTTAACATGGCAGCATTGACTCATTCTCAAATTTTATTTCCATTATATTCCCGTTCTTCAAAAACAGTTTTGATCCACTGCCAAGTACAGTAACAGCTTTCAATTCACCAATCTAGGATTTCAGTAACTGCCAGAAACTTTCCCACTATTCCCTGCTGGTCAAAACAGAACACCATCCGGCACTGTCTTGCATATTTGCTCTCAACTAAAGAGACAACTGATCAACACAGATGGTGCCACAAGGGGTGATTATTAGCTCTTTAATGGGGCTTGATTTTGGTCCTCGGCAAGTGTTAAAAATGAGAAATCCCACTGTGCTATTATTCGTCTGGTGGGGTCAAGTAGAAACAGCATGTAGAATGAAAGTTGGAGAATTGTTTTTCTACCTGTCAAAATAAACAGTGATAGTTGACCAATAAACACAATCTATCTCTAGGAAGATCTCTCTCCTGTCCGTGGATACACACACTCAGTCTGTTACGTGGGCTTAATAAATGGGATGTAGGTCTTTCAAGATACCTAACACAAGACCATCCTGATTGTTAATTATTGGCAAAACACCTCAGACCCATCCTCAAAATCATTTAATAAAACACCTGCACTGTGGCCTATCTGAAATGAGTTTGTTTTCCATCATAACCCATCACCACCATCTTGGTTGGCAGTCAGAAGAGAGACCAGTGACTAGCCCAGCCTGGTGAATCCCTCCCAGTGACCCCTCCAGGTCAGGGATAAGGTACATCAACAAGGCTTTCCAACACCTTTTTGTCCTCTTCACACATATAGTTAGGAGATACTGGTTCAGCTTCCAGAATGAGACCATATAAGTCTGTAGTCTGTTACTCCATCCCAGGATCACAAGAGCCCAGCACATACAGGGCATGAACCGTACCATGCCCGGAATGCCCAAGAGCAGGAGGCATAGGGCTGTCTACACTAGCTTGTTTCCAACCAGTGAGTCCCAAGAGCTGAAAAAGCCATGGAACAGGGCCAAATACTTGGCCGGTTGCCACATTCCAAAGCACTGTCAGTACAAATTCCACAGACCCTCTCTCTATTTTGCATATTTTCATCTTTCATATGAGGAGACCAACCCCAGTCTGTTACAAAGTGCAGCCATCTGACAGAGTTTGAGAGCACTGTAATGATTGACAGAAGAGACCTGCCACCAGTAACAGCAGTGAAAATATCTCCATCTCCACATTATGTCTTTGACATCCCCAACCCCCTGCCCCAATCAGCTTTCCTACACTGGAAAATTACACCATGTTCCAATGAGACTGAGGGGTCACAGTGATGTTAAACACAATTTAGCCATGGGCATAACCTTGGAATGCCATATTTAACACTGCACACGATAAGTGTTAACACCAGACTTGCAAGTAAGCCAGTATGGTCGGGTACACTGAACCAGGAAGATATTTATTGCTGCTACGCCATACCAGAAAGGCACTTTTTCAGAACGGCAGGACTCTGCCAGAAACCACAGTGGTGAAAGGAGCAGACCACGGGACTACAAGGTAATGTCACATCGGCAGCTCCTCTAGCGCAGTTGTGCTGTCCCCAGCCTTGCCCTCAGCTGTCTTCTCCTGTGGGGCTGTACAGACTAGGGTGTCCATCCTGTACTGGGTGGGACAGTCCCGTATTTGAGATGCCAAAAAGGCATCCTGACTTATATTTTAAAAGGGATGAATTGGCCTGTATTGTCCCCCGCTCAGGGAAGCATGGGCAGCTGCTGGTTCCCCTGGACTTTGAGGACGGCTGGCAGCTGCAACGTCCCCAGGGCTCCGGGGGATCACCGGCAGCTGCCACTTCCCCATGGCTGCGGAGATTGCCGGCAGCTGCTCCCTCCTTCCCAGCTACCTGGGACTTGAAGAAGCTGCCCTTCCCCCACCAATATTTCCCTGTCCTATATTTGGGACAGGGAGATATGGCCACCCTAGTACTGACCCAAGAGAGGAGGTGCAGCTCCATTTCCTGGGAGAGCCCAAGTGGCTCAGAAATACATCTCAGCCCCAGTTTATACTAAGTGTTTAGAATTGTGTTTGCTCCCATGATGACAAATAAATTTTTAAACTTGGCAAAAGTTTGTCCAAAAAAAAAAAAAAGCTTTTTAAAAATGAAGAATGTCACAGAACCGCCCTCTCTGCACAAGACTCTCCTTGAAAATGTTTACATTTTTGAACAATTTTTCCATAAATTTTTGTACACAAAAAAAAGATTATAGAAGTTTTTCATTCTCTGAAAAATCAGTGATTTGGTAAACCCTTTACTGAAAAACCTGGGTTTGGCAAATGGAAAACATCAAACACCATTTTCATAACAGTTCTGATTAAAATTCAGTGTAAACAAAGTTCCCCAACTTATAAAAACGAGTCTGCTCTGAATCCTATGAAACATAAAAATCCTTGAGAGAAATAGAAAACATTTTACATGTTTTGTGTTTTCATTTTCAGCCCGCTTCAGCACATCTGTAGTGCCCTCAGGCCCTAACAAGACCCCAAACGGAAGAGCAAAACAGAGTCCTGAGTTCCAAATTTATCTCCAGCTGCAACCTGTATCACCCAGACAGAATGCCAGCTGTGCTGCAGACACCTGCTCATTCAGAACTGGGCCTAGATCACAAACTCAGTTCACCAGGTTCCAGTCACCATGCATGCTGAAGCTAGTACACTAAAAATAACAGTGACACTACAATGGTACAGGCTTGTGCAAGTCCATGCAGGATCCTGAGGGGTACATGTTTAGGGAGATGTCATGTGTTTTCCTGCTGTTGTTAAGGAGCTAGACCCGTCAAAGCTAGCTTAGCTATGTTTATACAAACTCCAGTCACAGCTGCTCACTGCAGTGAGAAGACAAAACAGGCCGGGATCCTCCATGGATTTGCACAAGCCTGTCCCAGTATAGCTTCACTGCCATTTTTAGTGTGCTAGCTTGAGCATGTACATGTTGTGTAATCACACCTCCAGATTGTAGCATAGACTTGTCCAATGAGCCAGAACCTCTGGAGCAATGTTCCCTGTAACCTGAGCTCTCAGGTGGCCACCCAGGAGAGATTCAGGTGCTGCTCCACTGATTAGCAAAACGTCCACGCCACCCACAGTGGGCAGCATGTGCTTCTAGTGGTCGTATACATGTGCCTTGTATTGTTGCACATAACGTATTCAAATGGTGGGTGGAAAAAATGAGCAGGAACACTGCTCTGGCCAGCAGAGTGGTAAGTGGACATACTTTTCACGTGGCAGGGAGCTGTAGACGTAGTCTTCTTAAACAGGAAGAGGGAGACGTGGAAGGGAAAGTTCTATAACTACAATTAATAGGGGATAAAAAAGTGACAGAATAAAACAGTCAAGGAATAGGCACCAAGCATGAGATACTGACAGGCAACCGCACAACAAAAATTGTTAAGTAGCTATTCAGATGGGGGTAGTTGTGTCTATCAAATACAATAAAATAGCAAGACATACACTATCACCCTCACCCACTTCCTCCTTCCTGCCTTCTCCTTCACCTCCTCCCCGACACTTCTTCTAAATTGTGAGTTCTTTAGGGCACAGATCTCTCTCTCTTTCTCTCTCTATTGGCTTGGCACATTTTAAATACTGCTGTAATAAAACCACAGAATACATGTTCACAGCCCAGTGCCCATTACTTTCCACCCACAATGAGACCTCCTCTCTGCAGTCCATTGCTCTGATTACTGCTATGCCAACAGTGAGGGAGGACAGTTACATTAAAGTGGGAACACATAGGAGTCATTTCATTTACCTGGAATGCTTTGCCTTCTGGAGACCAGGGCTGTGTCCAGTCCACCCGAGTCTTTGCTCCCCTTCGAGTAAGGGCCATCATCTTCCAGGAAAGAAAAATAAATAGAAGATAAGATTATATTTATACAGAAAGCAAAAGCTACTTATTAAAAGTTCATTCGGGACCATTTGTATAGATAATGTCTCAGCCCAGTTCCTGGTTTCAGGTGAGATAAGGCCTTACAGGTTCAACTGCTCTGATCCAGAACTCTCTTGTCCAGCAACATCCATAATTCAGCATGATATTAGTTAGCTGATACCCCCTTATGGGCGTGGCCAAGCTTCTCATAAAGTTTGTTTCCAGCAATCAGCCCTGGCTCTTAGTGTTCTGTGCTGTTATTTAGCTGTAATTTTCCCCTAAATGTCTTCTAAGAGCCCAGTAATCAGCTGAACTGCTGGTAATGTTGCTAGACGATATTGACTTCCTGTGGTCTGACAAATTCTCTTATCCAGTACCAGTCAGGTCCCAAGGGTGCCAGAGTAGATAGGTTCAACCTGTATTAACCTCAGGGCCACTCTGCAATTTAAGTTGGTTCTGCAACCTTTTGAGAGGGAGGAAAAGAAGAGATAAGTGCCATGATAACACAATCAGATTTATTTTTCTGGAAGCTAATCTTTTAGGAGAGTGAAAATTCCTTTAGTCCTGTAATCATGTGGTACAGCAGAGATGAGGAAAAGCTGTAAAATCAGTCTCACAAGTTTTAAGCCTGCCTGTCATTATGCTTGTGAAGAAACTTGTGGTCTTTGGAAATGGAATAATACATCAGGATATGAAAAAGGCAAAAAATAACCATACTTGAATTAAATTGCCTATTCTTTCAAAGTCACACTTCTTTGCTACAGCTTCAGCTACTGTACAGCAGAGAAACTACCTTGTCTTGAAAAAAAAGGCTTAAAATGCAGGAATAGAAGGAAATAGCATTAGAAAGAGAACTGCCTGACATCAGTTTAAATCCAAATGTAAGTATTAAGTATGGCTTATCTATTCCCACCGGGTGATGTATATAGTTTATTCATAAGAAAATCAGGATACTGAAAAAGACTGTGGAAGAGGAGGCTTTTAATCGACCAAACCAAATATGCCAATCATGAAGTCTTCAGGATGGGTTAAAGCAAAGTGAATTTCAAGGAATTTAAGGCAGAAATTATTATTATTCCACAGTTCTTCTATCCGGGTTCTATAATCTACAACAGAGAAAGACTTTAAGGTAGTTCTCTCTATAACATGGCTATTTATGAAGTTTCTAATCACTGCTGTATCCACTGGGGACCACTTTCCAATCATTTTAAGATAAAAGAACTGATTAGATAAAGAACTGAGCTGAACTATCATCAAAAACTTATAAGAGTTCTTGTTTAGTTTAACTGAATAAATACTCCCACTCATTCCATCACCACACCGATATGACATGCCTTTAGTAACTAGTTACTTTAGAAAATGTTGAACATTGCAGATCAATAAATTCTATGTAAATCTTGGTTTAGAGAGTTAGCGAGACAATATTAAAGCAATGCAGATCAGATAAACTTGATCCCACTCTCAGCATTCTTGGGTTGTCCTGAAACTCGTATCTTCAATAACTATAAAGATGAGAACATTTAGTTAAAAGGAGCTGGAGAATAATCGCTCCTGTATGGTCTCCCATTGCCCCAGTAAGCTTATGTATGCGGCAGAGACAAAAGGAGTTTTTCCTCTCTGCTAAGACAAAGGATGCAATTTGCAATCCGTTTAACTCCACTGACAGTAAATTGCTGAAAACTGTGGGGTATAAATCAGGGAAGATTTTGGGCCCACCTGAGCAAAGAAAAATGCTTGGTTAGCTAGCTGTTACCATCCTATTATTATTAATGGAGATCTATTTACTTCCTGCCTGACCACACGATCAAGTGCCAGGAACTCTGCAAGGAACTCAGGATCTTCAGTCCAAGCAGTCAAATGTCCTGCCAACCTATATTTTCGCCTTTAGTGCAACACATAGCAATGATCTCTGGAAGGAGGACAAAGGCGCTTCCTTTAAATAAATAAATAAATAAATAAATAAATAAATAAATAAATAGAGTGTAGCAGGTAAGGCCTCTTCAGAATGAATCCACATTGTGTGAAATCCCCCCACCCTCCAATATCTGACAACACAATGTAAACAGTCTGTGCCAGCACTGAAACAGGCTTCACTTGTGCACATAATTAAAGCAAATCATCAGGCCAAGCCACTAATTGCTGACAGGAGCTTGTATAGATTGGCCCCAATTCTTGGAGTTAAAAAGGCATGAAAGTGAATTTGCATTTATGATGGAAACAATCCCTTGAGCGATGCAGAAGTCGTTGGGGTGGGAGTGGAGGTAGGGTTAAATATGGGCTTAATTCTCTGTAATTCGGTAGGGACGATTGAGCTGCAGCAACTGTTTTTGTTTTTTTTTTTAAATATTAAGTCTCTGTACTGGCCTTTCTTTGCTTCCAAGAAATCATTCATTGGGAAGAAATAAGCACCAGGTGGGCTTTGCACTGTGATGACCTCACTATGAAGGTCACTTATGATAGAAATGACCTGCTGTAGAGGGGGGCCTCTGACTTTCATTCCTGGACTTACAGCAAGTAAGGGGAGAATAAAGGAATTCAGTTTTTGAAAAGAGCTCAAGGTGCAGGAATATGAAATCCAAACTGCCTCTCCTCTTTCCATCACTCAGTGATTCAGATACTACTTTCCCTGGGGCCAGGGCCCATAGGCAGGCTTGAACCTGGGACCTCCAGAGCTTAGTGCAAGAGCCTCTAGAGCAGGGGTCTGCAATTCCCAGCATGGGTGAGAAGAGAAGCACATGAGCCAATTTTCACTGGCACACGAAGCGGGAGCTCAGCCCAGCAATTCTTTCTCCATGCAGCCGGGAGCTTGCTCAAAGCCATGCTGCCTGTGGATAAACAAAAGATCAGCTAATGCTCCCATCCACCACCGAAATGGTAAAACCCTGCATCTTAATTTATCTATTAATGAAGCTGTTGTAAGTAGGACTATTGGTGACTTTAAAAAGTATCACCGGCATTCAGACCTTAAATAGGAGGTCAAAAGGTCAAATTTCAGCACCCTGTCTCAGAAAGGTTGCTGACCCCTGCTTTACAGTTTGAGCTAAAAGCCCTCTGGCTCTTGGCTAAGGCTGTGGAGGAGATGCTTTCTTTCTTTCTCTTTCTTTCTTTCTTTCTGTGATTTAGGTACCCCTACATGGAGCAGTGAACCCTACCCAGGATGTGTGTGGGTTATGCTTGCACTCAGTGCACACTTGTATTAGTCATGTGGGCTGGCTGTTCCCCGCCAGGTGTGTCTTCCAGCCCTGACCAAACACTCTTGGCTGGCTGAGTCCCTGTGGTAACTAGCAGCTGCTGGGGCCCCCTGGGTGGAATAGTAAAGAAAACTGGGATCTCCTGCCCACCCACCAGCCAATAGGGTCCCAGGGGGATGAAGCAGCCATCTCCTTTTGTTTGCCTACCCCCTAACTAATCAGGTCTCTGGGAGCAAACCAGTCTTCACAACACTGCCACCACCCTGTAGAGTGGGAATTCTGCATTACATACAGGCATGAAACTCAAGGCCTTCTCCACACACATCCCTAGAGTTCAGGGGCGTGTGTGTGGCTAGCAACGGAAGGAAGATTTCAGGAAAAGCCATACCGGGCCACAGCCTCTCTTTAAGCTACCACGTGTTTTAGCACTGGTGACGAAGCCATACAGAGCGCAAGGGACTGATGAAGAGGCTCATTCAGCTGAGTGTGTATTAGCCACAATTAGATGAGTCCAAAAGCAAGAGAAAGCTGCTTTGATCAGGTGAGCACTCAGTCGCCTTAATATGTGATGACAATGCGCAGAACATGCGTCATTGCCCTTCATCGCCATATCCTCTACCACACAGTAAATGGCCTCTCTGTTTCAGACTGAATTTCTGCCTCAGCAACGGGAATTCTGCCGTCAGAAGAGTTAGCAGGTCAGAGCTCTGCCATGGTTGGAGCGCAAGAGAGCATGATCCTGTCATTAGGAAATGGCATCTTTGGTTCTGAGCAGTGGTCCCTGTAAGCTGAGTGCCAGGGTGGCCTCCCAAGAGAGATTTAAACTGTGCCCGGCTGATTAGCAAAGCACCAAGTGTCCACAGCTGACCCCATATGTTTCTAAAGGTGGTGTACATCTGCACATGCATGGTACACATAAAATGTATTCCACTAGCTGGTGCTGAGGCCGCCAATTGATTCCGATTGGCACCAAGCTCTATGCTTTATGAACTTGTCAAGAGGAAACCTTGTTTTTTAAGCATATAAATAATAGTGTCAACTGCAATGACAGGAACACAGAAGGCGCAACGTTTGAAGCAAAATGCTATATAGCGAATGAAAATCCAGCATTATGTGGGAAACCACAGAAGAGGGTTTGAAGCCAGCTCAATAATCTGATGGCAAAGTAAGGCAACCAGCCATCTGCTTCCCCTGAATGCACCACCCCAGAGTAGCTAACCACCAGAACGTTTCTGTGCTTAATTTCCCAGCAGTACCCCAAACAAACATTGAATATGAGGTCTCGTGTGATCCAAAAAAAGTGTTACAGTTGTTGGCAAACAGTCTTTCCATTTTAGAGAAAAACTAAATTGCCCTCATATTAATGGCAGCCACCATCAACATCGACGCAGCTAGAACTAGTAATAAAGTTACTTTTGCCACTCATGATCAGAACAAAAGCAAAAAAGGATTCCAGTTAACAAAATCCTCTGGTGTTTCATCAACAGTCAGATCAGCTGGCAAGTAATTAGCACCAAGATTCTCCTCTCTAGTGTATTCTTTCCTCCAGCACAGTTGATTCTTCTAAAATGTTTGTTTTTGTTCTCTCTCTGGTAAAAACGTTTGAGCAGTCATGGAAACTGCCGAGAGAGGGCTGTTAAAAGTGTGAATGGGCTTTTGCTGGTGTTAGATTCCCAACTGAGACACCCTTTGTTCATTTTCGGCCAATTTCCTATTTTGCCACTCAAACTGGCATTAACAGAGCTGTTAATGTTGTTAAAGGTATTGTACTTTGTGCTTCGAAATCTTCACTCTTCTTATCACTGTTCCCCTACACAAAACATGCTCCTAACAGGCTCTGGTAGGCATGATAAATCTCTTCATTGGCACAAGCTGTATTGCCAACCTCAGGTGCTCAAAATTCACGATTTCCTGCTCTCCACCCTGCCCAAATAATGAAATTGACTTTCAAATTGAGGTGTGACTATTAGCCCTCAAAAAGAACCCACACTTTTTTACTTTCTGGTGCTGTAGACTTTTGGGGGTCATGTTTTCAAGCTTTTGTCACAACCAAGGCACTAGAAACACTCATGAGAAAAAGAAAATTTGAGATGCCCAAGTAGTCACATGAATCCAGGACCCGGGGCTTTAAAAAAACCCACCAAGTATCACAAGACTGGTGATAAAGCCGCAAGAGTCAGCAACACTGCACACATTTTTCTACTAGAATCTGTGCCAGTTAGAAGGGTTCTATGATATTACCAGATGCCTTTTCCAGTTTCAGTTCCAATATTAACCGAACAGTCTCCCACATACCTACTCTCCACTCATGGTACTTATGTTCCACTACAGAGAGAGACCATGTTTCTGTAACAGGAGCACATATGCAATAATAAGTGCCAAGTAGGAGGTGTAGTGAAACAAGAATGGTGACAAAAGCACTTGAAAATCACCACTAGGGACATGAGAAGGGGGCAGGAGTAGGATCATCAGGAAGCAGAAGCACTGGAGTTAGGACTTAACTCTAAAGTACCTCAGGGGCTACAATGCTTACCACAGTGTGTAGCTAAATTAATGGAACCATTGACTCAGCATGATATATGCCCAGAAACCACATGTTCACTAACACTTAGGTACAACATTTTGTCCTTATAGGGGCCCAGGCTGGCAAATGGTATCTTCCTGGTCTCAGCATACAATTTTAGACCACAGCTATCTAACCATCTTAGCTGATGTTCCTGCCTCTGGAGTCTGCGCCTTGGACATCACAAAAGGTGCATATATGACTGGCACTCATCAAGAATCTTCTCTGGGCACAACCCCAAACTTAGGCAGTATGGGATTGCTGCTGAAGCTTTCCCAGAATGCACAGGTGCAAACATGGTTAAGCAGCACGGGATGTGTGGAGGCACAAAATACATGTCAGCAGAAAAGCATGGTACAGGTTAAGGACCGATCATTGTACATGGATCAGAAAGAATGGAGGTCATAGTTGTGCCTATACAGACAAGACCAAGATGCCTCCTACTTTGCCATAGAACTTGGCGCTTTCCTCTTCCCAGCAGGCTTCTCTCCATAGTCACTGGACTCTGCTCCTTGTGATGACATCATAGAGAAGAGGTGGAAGAACAATGCTGACATTACCCACCAGCAAAGATATCTTGCAGGTAGGTGCTGCCTAACCAGACTGAGAATATTAAGAATTTGAATGAGGTTTGAGAATCCTAAATTCAACCTAAAATTGAGCTAACTTACTGCTCATCTTTAAGGCAAAAAGAACTTATCAGGACACAAAGATCTTTTGACTTATGCATTTTTTTGTGGTGGAAACAACTTGAAAAAAATGTATCAGCAGCATCCCTTTGAACTCATCCCCGACATATATGCTCCTGTGACATATCACCAGAGGAAGTCCATTTCACTCTGTGAGGCAATGGCAATCTGACCATGGAGCACAGAGTTTCAGGATACCAGGAAATCTATCGCAGAGTAACCAAAAAAATGAAAAACCAGGATAACACGTTCCCCAGATATGCAAGGAAACCTGACTGAACAAGGCTAGGCTTTCAGTGCAAATTCCAAGATTGAACATCTACTGAAAATGGTGAACGTCTGTGTGGCTGCAATTAATCGAGTCGCCTCCACAAGTAGAGTTGACTTGAGATCAAAGACCTGTAATGCACGGATTAATGTTACAGCTCAAAGAGAGGGAGGAGACAGTTCAGGGACGAGTAACAGGACAGGGGGCCTTTCACACCTTCAGGCTTCAATTCAACTAGGCATATGAGAAAGTTTCTGATTCTCAGCACCTGAGTTCTATTAAATTTAATGGGACTACTCACACTGAAAGTCAAGTCCCTGTTTAAGTATTCTGCTAAATCCAGGCTTAAGGTCACAAAGTTCAAATTTTGCCCAGATTAATAGGGACCAAAAAATGTTCCTTCGGTACAGCTGTTTGGTGGTGTTAGTAAAACAAACAGTCATCTGGAGCCAAGTTACTGGAGAATACTAGTTACATATTACTGCTAACCTTACACCCTCCTCTCAGAGCTCTGTCACAGTTTGGACTCACTAGCCCCTGTCAATGGCAGACAGTCCAGGGTCCGTCTGGGACAGAGACAGATACAACAATCTCATCTCACTACATGGGTTCCCTTTGGTTCACAGCTGAGGCATGTCATCCAGGCAACACGGAGCAGCATGCTGGGCAGCTCTCTGTTCCTCAGACTTCAGTCTCCAGAGCTGCTAGGCTGTTGGCTTTCTGATCATTAAATTCATCTCACGTTTTAACAACAAAATTCCCACTGCCAGCAAATGCAGTTGTGTGCCAGGTCACAAGTTACCTACTGGCATCTGGACACAGTAGATACTGGAAAATAAAGTAATTTTCCTGTTGCTGGCAGCCTGACTCATGCTTCATCCTCGAGAATTGAGATACATTCCAGGCCTAAGACAAAAGTATGCAGACATTGAAACCCAAGGCCAGAGTTTCAGTCTGTGAGGATAGAGTAGGATGCAGAAGTTAAGCCAGCACACACCATTCAAAAAACATGTCACCCAAATACAAGCAGCTAGATACTAGATTTAGTAAGTCAATACCCATCCGTGACCCACAGAATACAGGCCCATCCATCCCCATGTTTGATGGGACAGAGTACTGGAGAACTCCGGCGGAATTCCTGTACCTCAATCTCCTCACTTCCTTCTAATGCAACTTAAACCAACCTGCTTCTAGAACAGCTGTGTGAGACAGGGCAGGTGAAATAATATGTTCTATTGGACCAACTTCCGCTGGTAGAGAGACAAGATCTCAAGATCTAAAGAAGAGCTCTGTGTAAGTTTGAAAACTTCTCTCTCTCCACCAACAGAATCTGGTGAAGGAAAACTTATTACCTCTCCCACTTTGTCTCTAATATACTGAGCCCAGCATGGCTACAACACAGCATTACGTCAATAGGTAATCGCTTATCCAGACCGCAAGAGTCTATTTAGGAAAGGCTATAACTGAAAGAACAAAAGGCACATCACACTGAGTATCCACGAGCAGGTAAAATGGTTTGTTGGAAAGCCACCTATTTTTAAAAGAACCCCACAGAGAGCAGCTGTGAATGGCAGAGTCGGATGAAGCAATGAGTCAGAGAGAAGAGCTGTTAAACTGGTCACTGTCTTCTTTACTGGAATCTTTGCTATTCCCTGATAACGGAGATTCTGCTGTTTTGTATTCTACCAATGAATTTATTAGCAAGAATACAGGTTCCAGGCCCACAAAGCACAACTGTGCTTTTCCCTCTTCCTTTCTTTTTGATATTCAGAATTTACAGTCCTCAACTGGACCTATACAAAGGTTAACATCTAAGCGTTGCCAGTTTGTTGCAAAGGAGAATTTTCAAGCACCCAGAATACAGCTCTCACCTGCTATTAGAGCACAGACCTACTGAGTCGGAACCAAATGGTTGCACTGTACTGATACTGTTTTTATCTTATGCTGGCCATGTCAAATAGGCATTGAAAATTTTCTGCTATCTGCTCTCTGAATAGCCATTGCCTCCCCTCTGAGGAGAGGTACAATAAAGAGGTGCTCAGATACTATGATACTAAAGCCACGTCTACACTAGCCGGCTATTTCGAAGTAGCCGTGCCAACTTCAAAATAGCGCCGAGCGCTATTTCAAAGTTGAAATCGACGTAAGGCGGCGAGACGTCAAAGTCGCTATCCTCATCAGGAGATGGGAATAGCGCCCTACTTCGATGTTGAACGTCGAAGTAGGACACGTGTAGACGATCCGCATCCGCAACATTGAAATAGCAGGGTCCTCCATGGCAGCCATCAGCTAAGGGATTGAGGGACGCTCTCTCTAGCCCCTGAGCTCTATGGTCGCCGCATGGAGCAGCTCCTTAAAGCTCCACACCCCCTGAGTTCCTGTGCAGGAAGCTGAGAGCTCGTGCAGGCAGCAGTACAGCCACGTGCCCAGCCTGCACGTCCCTCGGCAGCCCCAACCCACCACCCTGCACCCCATGGCATCCAGCCAGCCCACCCAAGTGCCCACAGAGCACCTCCCCCCAAGGGGACCCAGGGCTCCCAGACTTCCAGCCAGCGGGGGAAGAGGCAGCAGGTCCCTCCCGGACGGAGGCCGAGATCTGGGACCTGCTGGGGCTCTGGGGCGAGGAGGAGGTGCTCCAGGTAATGGGAAGCAAGAGGCGGAACACGGATGCATTCACTCGGCTGGCCAAGGGCCTGGCTGCCCGGGGTCACCCTGCCCGTACTCCTGACCATGTCAGGAGTAAGGTAAAGGAGCTGCAGCAGGGTTACGCCCGGGCCCGGGACACAGCCAGCCGATCTGGAACCGCTCCCACCGCTTGCCCCTTTTACAGGGAGCTCAGGGCCATCCTGGACCCCCCGGTACACCTCCTCCCCCCCCGGCCACCCTTGACACATCGGCCGACAAGCCCCAGCAGGCCCCGGAGATGGAGTCCACCCCGGAGGCCAGCCGTGCACCCCAGGGCCCCCCCCAGGAGCCCACCCCTGGGACACCCGAGGAGGACGACGAGGGGGCCTCCAGTGACGGGGGGGCTCCAGATCGACCTCCTCTCCCGCAGCTCCAGCAGGGCATCCACCCGATGGGTGTCCCCTGACCGTGGGAGCGGAGCATCAGGTATGTACCCCCCCGGTGCACACCCCCGGGGTTGAGGGGCGGGGACAAGAGACATGACCAGGGCCCTCCACACACCCAGATGACCATGGCCCCCAGGACAGCAGTGGCATGTCCCTCAGAAGAGTTCATCAGCCCCATGCCCCCCAGCAGGACAGCGCCATGCCCCATCCCTGGAGATGGGGGGAGTGGAACCTAGGGTCCCCCGGGCGGGGGGGGATTGGACACCCAGCAGCAGCAGCAGCAGCAGCAGCAGCAGCAGCAGCATCTCCAGGAGACAGGGATGGGGAACCAGCAGCAGAGGGGTGGGGGGACAAGGGCCACGGGTCAGGGCCCAGACTAACGGCTGTCTCCACTCTTCTTCCCCCCTCTGTTCCGCAGCTGCACCATCAGAGGGCCCGGAGAGCCCACCGGGGCCATCCCACCAGGCCAGCCCCTCGGCAGAGCATGGACCAGCCCCAGGACGAGCCTGACAGTAACGGAGCCATCTGCAGGCATCCACTGACCCCCAGCTGCTCGCCACTCTCCGGCGTCAGCTGGAGGTGTCCAAGCGGCACCTGCAGGTGGAGGAATGGAGGCTCCATCTCCAGAAGCGAGCGCTGGCCTGGCGCCAGGAGGCTTGGGGGGCCTTCATGTGCACCTTCAAGCACATCGCGCGGCACTTGGCCCTCCCTGCCGCTCCACCTGCCGTCCCTCCACCATCAGCCACCCTGGGGCCTGCCACTGAGGGGGACCATGGGCCTCTGGACTCCACCCAGCCCTATCTGCCAGTTCTCCCGGCCCCCACGCAGCCTCGACCAGGCCTCCAGCCGAGACGAGGGTCGCACCCCCCCAACACCAGGCGCAGGACAATAGGGGTGCGTGGCCGAGGACGTTGCCCCCCAAGGTCCCCTCCTTTGGACTTATTCCCCCCATCTTTGTAAACAGTTTTTGTTCTACCCCTGTTTTGTACCTGCCCCCGCCCATGTACATAGTTCCCCCCTTCTTCTTCTGTTTTAATAATTATAACAAGGTTGCAGGGTTTGTTTTAAAAAAAATTCCATTTTATTGCACAGAAGTGGGGGGGGGGTGCTCGCGGGTTCTCTGTGGTGTGCGCATGGGGGCAGGGAGTGTTGTGGAGGATGGGGGGTGTGCAGTGGGTGGCTCACCCACAGCTGGCCCTGCCAGCGTTCACCCCGCAGCCTGGTCAAAATGGGCCCGCAGGGCCTCCCGGACCCGGATCCCCTCAGGGTCAACCCGGCGACTGGGGGCAGCGGGTGGCTGGACGTCGGCCCTGCCAGCCTCCACAGCCCAGCCCTGGAAGAAGGCCTCTCCCTTGCTCTCCACCAGGTTGTGGAGTGCGCCGTATGCGCCCACAACCTGGGGGATGATGGTGAGGCCTGCATCCAGGTGGGTGAGGAGACACCTCCAGCACCCTTTGAGGTGGCCGAAAGTGCACTTGATCACCTGGCACACATGGTTCAAGCACGTGTTGAACCGCTCCTGGCTGGCTGTGACACGGCCCATGTAAGGGTGCATGAGCCAGGGCTGGAGGGGGTACACCATGTCTGCGACGAGGCAGAGGGGCATGGTGGTGTCCTCCACAGGGATCTCCCACTGGGTGATGTAGGTCCCTACCTACAGCCGGTGGCACAGGCCCTAATTTCTGAACAACCGGGCTTCGTGGGTGCTGCCAGGCCAGCCAACATAAATGTCCAAGAGGCGGCCCCGGCTGTCCACCAAGGCCTGGAGGACCACGGAATGGTATGCCTTCCTATTGAGGAAGCGTCTTCCGCTGTGCTCCGGGGCACGGATGGGGATATGGGTCCCATCTAGAGCCCCAAAGCAATTTGGGAAGCCCAGGCTGGCAAACCTCGCGATGGCAGCATTCGGGTCCCCAAGCCGCACGAGCCTGTGGAGGAGCAGGGCATTGATTGCGCGGACGACCTGCAGGGGAAGGACATGAGAAAGCACCGGTGAGGGGTGTGCAGGGTGTGTCTGGCCCTCCCCCCCCAGGCTACCCCCCCTCCCCGTGGGTCCTCTTACCTCCATGAGGACAGCCCCGACAGTGGCCTTGCCCATGCCGAACTGCTGCCCTATGGATCGGTAGCTGTCTGGAGTGGCCAGCTTCCAGACAGCGATGCCGACCCGTTTCTCTATGGTGACGGCACGTCGCATGGGGGTGTCCTGGTGCCGTAAGGCAGGGGTGAGCCGCTGGCAGAGCTCCAGGAATGTCCGCTGGCTCATTCGGAAGTTCCGGAGCCAGCGGTCATTGTCCCACTCGCCGAGCATCAGCTGCTCCCACCTGTCCGTGCTCGTGGGGTATCTCCACAGCTGGCAGCATGTGCGGCGGGGAGGGGCTGGGAGGGCAGCAAGGTCTGGGGCTGCTTCCTCATCCCCCGAGGACAGCTCATCTTCCTCAAATAAAAGATGGTCAGCTGCCTCCTGCATGGCACTGAGCAGGGAAACCACTGCTCCTCCAGGGGCGGGTGTGTGGGCCTCTGGCTGCTGCTGCTGCTGCTGCGGGTCCATGCTGCTTCCATGGGGTGCGCATGCCTGTGGCTCTGCAGACCACGTGCTGTGCAGGCTGTGTGTGTCTGGGAGGGGCCCTTTAAGGGAGCGCCTTGCTGTTGCCCCGGAAGTGCTAGTCCGCCCTGTGACCCTGTCTGCAGCTGTTCCTGGCACCCTTATTTTGATTTGGGTTGCTTTGGTGTGTAGACGCTCCCCTGCAGCGCCTACTTCGATGTAGTGCTGTCCAACGTCAACGTTGAACGTCGATGGCACCAGCCCTGGAGGATGTGTAGACGCTATTCGTCGAAATAGCTTATTTCGATTTCACTACATCGAAATAAGCTATTTTGATGTAGCATCCCAGTGTAGACGTAGCTTAAGTGTTACAAGATTCTAGATCGATAGTTATAAGACCCTAGATAGATAACACTCGAGGTCACACCAGTCTATTGCCCTGCCAATGCAGAATGGTCCCCTGCTGTATATTTTCTGTTAGTTTGCCCCTTCTAGATTTAATTCAAATCCTAAATAATGGAATGTCCACGGCTTCCATCAGAAAACTGTTCTCAGTCCAAACAGATCTGTACACTAATAGCAGGTGTTTGAGCTGCTAAAATTTTAGAGAAAGTGTCAAATAGTCTCAAACAAAGACCAGGTCTCAAAATAGCATTTCCCATGGGGAAAAACTATATATATTGTTTATAAAAATGAACTCCGAACAGAAATAAACCACATCGTAAAAATCTTGGGGCGTAGGATAGAAATAAAATGTGCAAAAATAATTCACAGTCTCGTTTTGAAGAAAGGCTCATTTTAATTCAAACATTCCCATCCCCACTCACCCCACCCAAAGGTATCTTCTCTGCTGAAAGACAGCAAAGAGCACACAGACATGAATGGTCTCCTACACAAAACTGCTCACAGAGGAAACAATGGTTCACTGTGTAGACATACCATGAGGGTCAGCTGCCAATCATAAGGGTGACTACAGCACATATACTTAAAAAGATAAAAAGGCTGCATCAGTGGGAGTCTTCAGTCAGCTTTGGACGAGACCCATAATTCCACTGTTGAACGGATTTTCACTGTCAGGAACCTTTCCCCACTACACAGCACCTAAAATCCTAGTTTTGCGACAGCAACTCCAGCTTCTCGCGCCTGGTCAATTACAAAGTCAAATCAAAGTTGATGTTTCTAGCAATGAATATAAAGAATGCTTATGCAAGGCACCCAGGCTCCTCTTGAGGTATTAAATGGATGATTCACTTTTGCTTTGGGCTATTTCAGCACAATTTCTTTTTATTATTCCCAAATATTTTGTTCATTGCACTTCCCCCAAAAAATTGTTAAAGTGTGTTTTGCATTTTTATTCTCTAGGAACCGGTTGGAAGCATTTAAAACTAACTGCACGGGGCTATCTCAACGTCCACACAGATGAACTTCACAAAACTCACATACATTTGCATCAGGGCAGTGTCTGCACTCTTAAAAGCTGTGTGCAGGTGTTTATCAGCATGATTCCTTCTGCTGGGAGCTGCTTGGACTTGAATGGGGCTTTGAAAATGCTCTTCTTTCCCTCTTTGGCATGAGAGATTTTTTTAAAAATTGCCATCTGAGCAACTGTGCATTTCAGCCCAAGCAATTTCAAAGTTATTTCTGTATTAAATGAGCATTATACTTACTGATATATTCATGGACAGGCTGACAATATTTTAACAAGGGCTTAAAATTTCTCACGTAGCCTGGAGTAAACCTGGTATTCAGGAGATAACAGACAAAAGAGATGAGGGACTGGAGTGGGCACACAGAACATCTTGGTTTTTAAGTAGCAAGCCAAAAGAGGAAAAACAAAGAAACAAACTAACCAAAAAAATCACACCCAAGTGTTCTCATGACAGCCTAACCAAGGAAGGATGCAGTGCCATATGCTGTGTGTAAGAGCTTCTACGGGTCTTGAAAAATAGACCAGAGACACAAATATACCAGCAGAGTGTTCAGTATGTAGAATTGGCAGTGGGATGGTTGGGGTGGGGTATCTCCCTCTCCCTCACAGAAACTCCAGGGCTGCCTTCCCCTGGGAAAACATCTTGGGAACACCTGACATCTGGTGAATTCCAGAGTCTGTTTACTCTTTGTAAGCATTTTTGAGGTCTGGGAATGAATAATCTCTGGCAGTAGTGATCCAGCAGAATTCAGAGAGCTGGGAGACTCCAGAGCCATAGAAAAATCTTCCCGTCTCCCCACCTTCCCCTCTACTCCCTCAAATCTTTTCTTCGATTTGGTGGTGGGTTTAACCAAAGATTCCTGATAGGGTCTTCCAAGAGCATCCCTGGGACCATCTATAAGGGGTTTCATCTCCCGTCTCCAGAAAAGTCATCACTAAGCACACAGCCAAGCTGTTTGCTAGATTGTAGAACTTCCCCACTCCCTCCCTTAGTAACTCACTTTGATGCATCGGTTTTCACTTTCAGCCACTTAAATCCTACTTTTTACATTTAATGAAGTCACTTTTGTTTACTAATAAACCCAGGGTAAATTATTGTTACTGGGGTTGGGGAAAGGGGTGGAAAACAGATGTGCGTCTCTCTCTGCTTCAGTGATAAAGGGAGTGAACAGTTTACGAGCTTGACCTGTATAAAACTTTTATGCAGAGCAAGACAGATCTATCTGGGGTTCTGGTCCCAATGGGGTTGTGCACCTGGGTGCTATATGAAGACCCTTTGACTAAGCTTTTCCAGAGCTGAGTGGAACTCAGTGTCTGTGTTGCTCCACTATGGGCTGTGACCAAAATGTGTGCCATAACTGGGGGAGACCAGAGGTTCTGGCTCACCAGGACATGGTGGGAAGTGGGCACAGTAGTATAATCAGCCCATCCATTGATACTTTCAAGGGAATCTCCATGACCAAATGCATCACATTGTATGATGGCAGTTACTATTATGAGTACAGGTTGAACTTCTCTCGTTCGACACCTGTACGACTGGACCTGTGCCAGATGAGAGAATTTGCCGGACCAGGAAAGGTCAATGTTGTCTAGCATGTAACCAACACTTCCATGTTTTACTGGGCTCTTAGACAACATCTAGGGGTAAACTGATGACAAATACAAGTACAAAACATTGACAGCCTGGGCTGGTGGCTGTAAACAAATCTTATGGGACCATGGGAAACTTGGCCACACCCATGATAAGTGGTCATCCAGCTAACTAAAATCATGCCAGATTGTGCAGTTGGACAGATGACAGAGTTCCTGACTAGAGAGGTTCAACCTGTATAAGAAAATGACCCAGTTATGGCAATTAGCTGTGGCAGCATGTGTAGAAACTTCTAAGGTCACTACATCATCTGCTTGTGCAATCCCTTCTCATGGCACCTGAGCCACAGAGATACAGTCTGAGGGTTCGAGTGCACTGCAGAAGCAGGTAATGATTCTTATAAGTCCCCTTTCCCCAATAAATGCGGAACACACTCAGTCCCACCTCACCTCCGTCCTCCATTCTCCTATGAGCCCTGCTGAGGCATGTCAGTTTCATAACCACTGGCTGCTTTATTCACAGCAAGCAGTCTATAAAAGACAATAGCTATTGTTCAATGAAAAAGCTACATACATGCTTTGTGTATTTGTTCCTTTTAAAAATGAAAAAATAGATGACTTTTAAAGGAACATTTCATTCAATACCATTTTAAGCAGCTGTTTGAAATCATTACTGATGTAATGACTTCGGAAATTATTATTTGTATTGTGTAGCACTTAGCACAATAGTCTACAAAGAGGGCTTTTATCCAAAGAAGTGGGATTCTGATAGCTATGACATTGTGGAGAAATCAGAGGGGCAATTATTCTCTGCCGCATGCCTTCCTCAGGTACATAAAGCAAGTGGCACAAAAGTACCAGGACAAGGAACTCTATAACCATTCCACACAGAGCATTTTTGCTATTCAGGGGAAAGTGGGAAGGGAAATTCAGTACTCTACGCTGTTGTGTGCAGAGCCCTTTTTCTCTGGCTCAATATATAGCTGGTAAACTATATATAATATATAAAGCTCCTTACTTTATATTTCCCTGATTTCTCAATTCTCCTCCATAAATCTGATGAAGTGGGTCTTGCCCACAAAAGCTTATTACCTAATAAATGAAATTGTTAGTCTTTAAGGTGCTACAGAACTGTTTGCTCTGATTTCTGCAGAAAAAGAGCTACTCCATGGGACTAGTTATTAAAGGTTGGATTTAATGCCCCTTGAATTCAATAGGATTTTGATCAGACCCCCAAGGACCTAGTCCAAAGCCCACTGAAATCAATGGGTTTTGAACCAGGTTGTAAACATTCAGGTTTAATGTCACCATTCTCTTTAGGCTTTTATGGAAACCAATTTATACAGAAAGCAAAGAAACAGGGGACAGGGCATCTTTTTGAGATTTTGCCATCACTCTGCCATCAGCCTTATACCACAGACATGACTAAGAGTGATAGACATCCAGCAAAGCACTGCCTGTCATCACTTATTGGTTTGCAGTCTAGACTAAGACCATTTATCTAGTCAGTATACCCAGGGGACACATAATACACAGTTTCTAAAAACAGCCATTAATTTCCATTCAGTGTTTACCAAAAAAGAAGAGATACATCAAAAGGTGACTGCAAAGGATCTTATTAAATGGAGCTTGTTATCTATGTTGCTCCTCTAATGAGGTTTCCACTCCCTTAACATTTTTCTTCACGATCAGGTTGTTGGTTTTTCCTTGCCTGGTTTGGGACTTTTCACTTGAGAAAAATCAGAAATATCTGGACACATTCCCTAGTTCTGATGGAGAACCTGCTGCGTGTGGTAGATCATGTTTATTGTGAACCCTCCCACCCTGAATGAGTTCGCAGATTTTGAACATTTTGGAGATGGGATGGCTTTGTTAATTTGTCATGGAAGTTAAAACAGAAATTGAAAACAAACAAAACCTTCTCCACACAGTATCCAGCTAACTCTAACTTCCCTGCCATATTGTTTGGATTTCACTCTAAGGTCTTGCAATGATACTGTTTCAATAGTTTCGTGATCCTCAGGCATCCTTGGGGCTCTGTGAGCAGGTTTCCAAGTGGCTGCCAAGTGGGGTCAGAATTAGTCTCACTGACGCCTAGGGCAGAAAGCTGAAGCCCCATCGTATGGGGCTGAAGCCCAGGGACCTGTACCCTGCCACCTGGGGCTGAAGCAAAGCCTGAGCAATGGAGCTTCACAGGAGGCCCAATGGCCTGGAGCCCAAGCAACTGCCCTGCTTGCTACCCCCTATTGCTGGCTCTGTATTTTATATGCAGAAAACAGTTACTGTGGCACACCTTGGCTGTGGAGTTTTTATGACATGTTGGGGGAGGGGGAGGGAGGAAGGGAAGGTGACTGGAAAGATAAATCTTGAGAACTTCTGCACTAATTCACTAGAGACAAGACCTTAACTTAGTGTTAAAAAACAGCCGCAATTTTTTAACCAACCGTCCTCTGTCCAAATCCTTTCAAACTCACTCTCCATCATGAAGTACAGTAGAACCCTGAGATACTCGCACTTGAGCTGAACATATCTCAGGATAACACAACCCTGAGTGGGCTTCCCACCACTCAGGGGAGCTGGGAAACTGACCAGCACAGCAACACTGGTCAGTTTCTCTTCTCCTGTGAGCAGGGGGCAACCCAGAGCCAGACTCTCTGCTGCCAGCCACTCACAGGAGAAAGGAAACACCAGCAGTGCTGTGCTTGTCAGTTTCCTGGCTCCCCGAGTTACCCAAAATTTGACTTATGCAGGCATGCACAAGAACGCAACCTCCACATAAGTCAGGGGTTTACTGTAATGCTTTTTATAGGGAAGGAAAGGAATCCTTTCCTCCCACTTCCGGGACACCTTTACATGCACAAAATAGTTCCCTTTGAATTACCCCCACACACGTGTCTAAAACCCTCGTGGTTCCTAAATTACTTAGACATTGCAATGCTGTGTACAGAAATACTGAAATAGTTCTATGCCCAGATTTTAAACCTATTTAAAAATAAGACAACAGATATTTTAAAAAGTTGCATTTTCCAGTCAATCTGGCAATTTCTCTTTTTCTCTTCTCCCCTGTCCCCCGCCCCCCAGTACAAACTGCAAGGCCTAACAACAAGATAGGAACCTGAAATAGTGATAATATGGTCAACCAGTGTACCTGAAAAAACTATTTTTCAAAGTAAATTAAAAAGAACTAAGTTATATTTCCAGGTTGGTCTTTTGAAAGTTATCCAACTGAGTGACTAAGACAGTGAGAAATGACCAATAAAATCTAAAGCCATTTCACAGAAAGAATGACTCTCTAGGTACATCAGGGTCTGTTAATCAGTGGAATAGACAGCAATACATTTGAAAGTGCAGCGGAATGCATTTCTTTGTACTAGATTTAATCACAAATCTTAACTTTCTCTTGTATTTGGGAATGGGTCAAGAATAGGTACGGGCTCGAAACCCTCTGAATTCTGGGGGTGGGGGGGAGATGGAGAAGGGAACCAAACATGCTCTGATAAGTAGGAGTGGAGGAAATGCTACTCTTGATATTTCTGACTTTGATGAAACCACAACATTTCTCATAAAGAAATAAGTCAAATTAATGACCATCTTGAGATTTAGCATCTAAACTTTCTCCAGAACAGAATCTTTCAGGTGATTGTGAACATATGGGTTTTTTTTTACAATTGTCTAAAATGCTCTCTGGTGGAGTTAGTCAGAAAAGGGAAATTGTTACCTGTGAAATGAAAGCAATTTCTTTCTCCCCCACCCCAATGATTTTTTAAAAATAAAAATATTTTTCACAATGTTTTGGTGTCTAATAAAAAATAAAACCCTTTGATCCAACAAACAAGCCCCATAACACACCCAGAGCTTTTGATAAATTCAAGTTTTTGATAATCATTTCAGTAGCTATGTGTACTAAAATGTGTTAAAAGTATCAATAATATTAGTTTAGTTCTGAAGAGATCATTTTAAGACACTCCTCTCTCTCTCTCTCTCTCTCTCTCACACACACACACACACACACACACACACACACACACGTTTTAAAAGATTCTGACCAGCTCTTCCTAGCACTGTGTTGGCTCTATCCTTTGCATATGAAAGATAAGAACAACGGCAAGAGATCAACTTGGCTTAACCAGGAGATCCTGAATGACCTAAACATCAAAAAGGAATTTTATAAGATGTGGAAATGAGATAGAAGTACAAAGGAGGAATATAAACAAATAACACAGAAATATAGGGTAAAATTGGAAAAGCAAAAGCGTATACCTAGCTCAATCTAGCTCAAGACATACAAGGAAACAAGAAAACGTTCTACAAGTATATTAGTAGCAAGAGGAAGACCAAGGATGGGGAAGACCCATTGTTCAATCAAAAGAGAGAAACAGTATCAGAAACCATGGAAATGGCAGAGGTTCCTAATGATAATTTTGTTTCAGTCTTCACCAAGAAGGTTGATGGAGACTGGATGCCTAACACAGTGATTGCTAGTGGAAATGTGGTGGGTCAAGAAGTTAAAATATGCAATGAACAAGTTAAAAAAGACTTAGAAAAGCTAGATGTCTTCAAGTTAACAGAGCCTGATGAATTGCATCTTAGAATACTCAAGAAACTGATAGAGGATGTATCCAAGCCACTAGCTGTCATCTTTCAAAAAGTCATGGAGGTCAGGAGAGATTCCAGAAGACTGCAAAAAGGGCAAATATAGTCCCCATCTATAAAAAGGGAAATAAGGACCAGCTAGGAAATTACAAAACAGGCAGGTTAAATTCAGGAAGGATTTGGAAGAAATAATTAAGCAATCCACCTGGAAACATCTGGAAGATAATAAGATGATAGGTAACAGTCAACATGGATTTGTCAAGAATAAGTTATGTCAAACCAATCTGATAGCTTTCTTTGATAGGATAACAAGCCTTGTGGATAAAAGGGAAGCTGTGGTTGTGGTTTTCCTGAACTTTAGTAAGGCTTTTGATAAAGTATTGCATAACCTGATCAGTAAACTAGGGAAATGCAATCTAGATGAGGCCACTAACAGGTGGGTTTGTAAAAAATTGGAGAAAGCAGTAATTAATGGTTCACAGTCATGCTGGGAGGGAATAACAAGTGGGGTTCCACAGGGATCAGTTTTGGGGCCAGCTCTGTTCAAGATCTTCATTACTGATTTAGATAATGACAGAACACTTATCAAGTCTGCAGATGATACCAAGCTGAGAGGGGTTGCAAGTGCTTTGGAGGATAGGGCCAGAATTCAAAATGATCTGGACAAATTGGAGAAATGGGTTAAGGAAAAGAGGATGAAATTCAATAAGGACAAGTGCAAAGTACTCCACTTAGGGAGGAACACTCAGTTTCATGAATACAAAGAGGGAGGTGACTCCCTAGGATGGAGTACTGCAGAAAGGGATCTAGAGGTCACAGTGGACCACAAGCTAAGTATGAGTCAACAGTGTGACATTGTTGCAAAAAAAGCGAACATGATTCTAGGATGTATTAACAGGAGTGTTGCAAGCAAGTCATAAGGAGTAATTTTTCTTCTCTACTCTGCATTGCTTTGGCCTCATTTTGAGTACTGTGTCCAGTTCTGAGCGCTGCATTTTAGGAAAAACAGGGAGAAATATGGCAGGGTCCAGAGAAGAACTAAAATGATTAAAGGTCTAGAAAATATGACCTTATGAGAGAAGACTAAAAGAACTGGGCTTGTTTAGTTTGGAAAGGAGAAGACTTAGAGGGGACATGACAGCAGTATTCAAAAACCTAAAAGAGTGTTACAAGGAAGAGAGAGGAAAAAATATTCTCCTTAGCCTCTGATGATAGGACAAGAAGCAGTGGGCTTACATTGCAGCAAGGGATGCTTAGGTTGGACATTAGGTAAAAAAAACTTCCTGTTAGGATGGTTAAGCACTGGAATAAATTGCCTAGGTAGGTTGTAAATATCTGCAATGAAGGAGATTCTAAGCATAGGTTGGATGAATATCTAACAGGGATGATAGAAATGGCACCTGGTCCTGTCATGAGGGCAAAGGACTGCACTTGATGATCTTCTGAGGTCCCTTCCACTTATATATTCTGTGATTCTATGATTAAATGCAATCAGGCTGTTACAACAGCACATCTACAAATTGTGCAATACACATAATATTTTGGGTGGCAGAAATAGAGGGAAAGAGCAAAGCTCTGTGTTTGTGATAACTCAGGCTAATGAGAAACTTGTGGATCTTAAAACCTAAGCCCCAGTTAAAGAGCAATTTTGTTGAAATAAAAAATAAATTCTTTGATTTACTTTACCTTTTGGGAACACACTTTGGGTCCTTAAGTGCTCTGGTAAATCTGCACCTGCTAAAGAATTACCTGTTATCTTGCTATGTCCTCCTAGGCCAAATCTTGCTCTCTAGGCAAAATAACTTCCTCTGATTTTCAAGGAAGTGTCCTGTTCGGAATCCACTTATGATAGGTCTGGAAAACCCATTTTATAGTCAGACTCTTAAGTAGCTCAATTTATTTTGTTTGTTGACAAGGTAAAGAAGTGACTTAGTCATAGTCCTTAAGTGCTTACAGAGGGGAGAATGTTATAACATGGCTTTTTAATCCAGTGAAGAAAGGTACTTGCTCCAATGGTCATAAGCTAAAGCCACACAAATTCAGTTGAGAAACAAGATGGATTTGTTCAGAAACTTGTGCAGTGAGTTTAGCCAGTCTATGGAAGGTTGATAGATGCTATATTACTTGACGTCTTAGAAATGCATGCTTGATTTAGAAGCCATGCTACAGCTCAACCAGAAATTAATGGATAATATGTTTCTTTGTAGACATACCTCTAGTATGACTCAGGCCAAAATCACAATGGTCCCTTTCGATCTTAAAATATATTACTAGGAGGAAAGTCATTCTGAGTGATGCTGGTTGAAAAAAGAAAGCTTGACATTTGATGAACGTCACAACAAATTTTTCATGAAGAGCTTTCATGGACTTGAACCAGCTCTAAATTTGAGCTCTTATTCCTACCAGAATTAGCTGATGCATTAAAAGCGTGCCGTCCAATGCTTGGTTGCTCCAGACCACTGAAGTGGTGCTGACATTTCTCTCCCTTCTGTTACTAGAAAGCGTGTGTGAGCGAGAAAGTAGGAGGAATTGCACTAAAGCATGGAGTTTAAATAAAAATACAAGGTGGGGCCTGTAGGCCTCATTACTAGATGCCCAACATATAATTTATGAGGCAACAACTGTTTGCCAGACCAGGGGCAGATATTTAAAAGAGAAGGATGTTATGCGCTTTGCCTATATCCATGCAAGCCCACTGACTGGGGAGGGGTGAGGCAGGGTAAAAGGAGGACAAATGCGCAGGGACCTGGAGTTTCACAGGGGTCCTAAGCTCCAGGCCACTGCTGCTGTTACTAATGCAGTGGTGGGGCCTGGAGCCCCAGATCCCTTTGAAACACCATGGAAGTGCCACATGGCTCAGAGGGCTAGGGGTAGAGGAGGGCTAAGTGCTGTGCTCCAGACAGTGCTAAGAGCTGACTGCTCTCAGCCCCGCCTTGTCCACTCAAGGGTCTGCCCTTTCTGTGGCGCAAAGCAGAGACCCCACCATACCTTGCCCCCCAACCCCATGGTGGCTGTCATCCCCACTGCATCCCTGCTACTGTAAAGCTGATGGAAACTGGTTATTGGCGGGTGGGATTGAATCTGGGGCCTCATGAACTAAAGCCACGAGCCTCACCTCTACGGCCTGAGTGAAAAGCCTAAGGGATCTTAGCTAAGGCTGTGCCGCAGACTTCACTCTCCCTTCTCAGTGCCTGTGAGTTGCACTACCTTGCCAAGTTCAGCAGGATTGTCTGAGCAGAATGCCGCCAGCCTTGCCTTCTCAGCTATGTCTGTCCAACACGCTTCCTCCTCCTCCCTCCCGCAAATTCTGAGGAAATGAAAATTGAGATCCTTTCAGGAAACAGTGTGAATTTCAGGTTGGTAATTAAAGGGGGAGGACATTAAAATCGTAACAAAAAGCTATTTTACACCTACAGCACTGCTGAAAGAGATTGTGCTCTCTGCATAAGCGCCCCTGAGAGGGCACATAAAATTTTAGCTCCTATGCTAAAGTTGCAGAATGCTCTGTGGGATTTAACCAAGTATGGTGAAGCAGTTTTAAGGAAACCTGAATTCCTTAATTCACATGTAGTGCAGAAGGTATTTAATGGCTGTCCAGTATGGAAATCATACCCCCTAGTGTAATGAATCTCTTCCTAGTTCTTCTGCTGTCCTCACCCCACTCCTACATACACACCTATATACATACCCTAGGTCTATACAGGTTGGACCTCCTTGCTCCAGCACCTTGGGGATCTCACCAGTCCCGAACAAGGCAGTTTGCTGGACCAGGGGAGGTCAGGCCTCAGGATTCTCCCAGGAGGCCACTACCCTCCTGGCTGGTTCCCCAACCCTCAGGCTGTCTTCTGGGCTGCATTGCCTGACCCCACACCCTGCCCTCAAGCTGCTAATGGGGCTCCACTCCTGGCCACCAGCCCCACAGGCTGCCAACCCAGCTCTGCTCCCAGCTTCTGGCAACCTGGGACTCTCTAGTCCAGCTGCAACCATGGTTTGGCAGGAGCACACATGCTGCTGTACCAGAAAGTCCCAAACAAGAGAGGTTCAACCTGTGCGTAGTTTGCTATTAATGGCAGTGTCTGCTCCAGGGAGACCCAGCAACAGAGTAACAAACCATGGTGAGGCAGCTCAGATTGCAATGGGCTCAACACAGCTCTGTGGCACTTGTACAAGCACTAAATTCACCCCCAAACTAAAAGCCTGGTTAGGAAAGCAGCACAAGCTCAGAACATAAGAGATTAGGCTGCACCAGACCTGTAGATGAGATTCATGCTAGGCCAGGGGTGCTGTGAATCAGTCTTGGTGGCAAAGCGTGGGAAGGGAGGAGTTTCACAAGAGAAAATGAAACAGAAAAAACACACTCTTAAATGCAATGACGTTTAATAAAGGTGTGGATGAGATGCAGGCAAGGTCGGGGGAAGAAGAGAACAGATACATATGAAAACAAGCACAAAGTGGATGCCATCAGGCCCAAGATGGAAAAAAGAGATCAAATGAATTATGAGACACGGTTATGAAGGCTGTCTGACATACCATTTGTTACTGTGATAATCTTATAATTGTGATGCTGTGTCTCCAGCAGGAGTAATGAAAACTAGGGCATATAGGAGATCCAAGACAGCCCTGCCCAACAATAGCCTAAAGTCAGGTCCATATGTATGTAACACCATATGATGTTTTGTTACTGGGGGAGGGGGTTACTCAGCGGAGCTGGGATTGTGGTGCAAGATGGAGAGGGAAAGAAACAATAGCACCAAAGGATTGGTTTTGGAAACCAAAGGCTGATTAAGAATTAAAATGTATCACTGCAACACAAGAGATCACATCTGGGAATTCACCACCAGTCTTGAAATGAGGTGCCCAATGGCTTCAGAACAACTCACCCACCGCAGACCAGTTTCACCTGCAATAAGCCATGTTAGAATTTGGTCATCCATCTACACAAGAATGGCACAATTCCCAGTTTTAGCCTCCAACACCAATTTATTCAACAGCCAATGAGGCATCTGAAATGTTTTGAGATTATCTACCCCTGCATAGGTGGACATTTAAGCTGTGTCTACACGTGCACACTACTTCGAAGTAGCGGCACTAACTTCGAAATAGCGCCCGTCGCGGCTACATGCGTCAGGCGCTATTTCGAAGTTAACTTCGACGTTAGGCGGCGAGACGTCGAAGTTGCTAACCTCATGAGGGGATCGGAATAGCGCCCTACTTCGACGTTCAACGTCGAAGTAGGGACCGTGTAGACGATCCGCGTCCCGCAACGTCGAAATTGTGGGGTCCTCCATGGCAGCCATCAGCTGGGGGGTTGAGAGACGCTGTCTCTCCAGCCCGTGTGGAGCTCTATGGTCACCGTGTGCAGCAGCCCTTAGCCCAGGGCTTCTGGCTGCTGCTGCTGCAGTGGGGGATTCATGCTGCATGCACAGGGTCTGCAACTCGTTGTCGGCTCTGTGTATCTTGTGCTGTTTAGTGTAAGTGTGTCTGGGAGGGGCCCTTTAAGGGAGCGGCTGGCTGTTGAGTCCGCCCTGTGACCCTGTCTGCAGCTGTGCCTGGCACCCTTATTTCGATGTGTGCTACTGTGGCGTGTAGACGTTCCCTCGCTGCACCTATTTCGATGTGGTGCTGCGCAACGTCGATGTTGAACATCGACGTTGGCAGCCCTGGAGGACGTGTAGACATTATTCATCGAAATAGGCTACTTCGATGTAGGCTTCACGTGTAGACGTAGCCTTAGTCCTGCAAGCTGGACTTGCGTGGGAAGATGTTCAGTGCAGGAGGTTGCACGTCAGCTGATTTAAGAGGATTGGGACGGGATTTTGATTTTACGAGCTTAAAACAATAAGAGTGGGAAAGGGAAGAGACTTCAGAATGACATTAACACAAATAAATATATAAAGTTCCTGCATTTCATTTAGGACCATTTCTAGTTTTTTAGTGTGTCTGTGAAACTCCATTAAATCTTACTAATCTAATGCCCCCAAAATGTAATTCTTCCACCAGCAGTTAGCTAGGTAGTGATACTGCAAACAGTAAATACTAAACTGCTGGAGTTGGGTTATTCACATAGGTGGTAAAAGCCATTATGTATGAACATATACAAATGTTACCACTTCACAGTTCATTTAAGCGTGTGTCAATTTTACATGGACACACAAACCACCCACTGTACAATGGCTCGTCTATGCAGCTGGAATCCTTAGTGAGGAATTTTTGTGGCTAAACTTTTTTAGACGAATGCCAGGCCCAGGCCCCACAACTGGGGGTAGGGGCAATGGCTGGAGTTCTGGGCCCCTTTGAAGTGCCACGGTTGTGCTGCTCTGCCATTCCGTGTGGCTCTCAGTGGGAGGGGCAGCACCACAGTCCAGATGACGCTCAGGGCTGACTGCCCTTGGCCCCGCCCCGACTGCCCTTGGCCCTGCCCCTTCCAGGGCCACAGAGCTGTCCCCTTCCCACCTTCCCCAGGGCCCACAGAGGCTATCTACCCCTCTGACACAGCTCCTCCCTGACTTTACCACATCTAATATTGTTGGGCTGCCCCCATGATGCACAGCACCTGTAAGCTGGACGCAACTGACCCTTTGTGCTGGGCTTATGGCTGCTTTATGCATAAGTGGTGTAAAGCAGCCAGAGCAAACAGGTGAATCCAGCCTCACATATTGCCTGTGCAAAACATCCCTAACAAAACCAAGTGGGACACATCAACTAGAGTCAGAACACATTGCTTAACAAGACTCTGGTTTATGAACCTTCCGTGTGGCTGGGGGTTGAAATCCTGCTGTCTGCCATTTTGCAGGACTCCGTCACCACATTGACCAAGTCTGCTTTGAGAACCTGGGTCCACTTAAGGTCAGCAACCCAACATCCCCCCATTACACAATGAAGGTTGGAGCAAAGGCAAAGGGAGCTAAGCCTGGTTTGGGTGAGGAGTGGGTGGGGAGAAATTTTTTTGGGGAAAAAAACCCACTGAATTTCACACGTTTAGCGTCAGGATTAGGAAACATTTGTTCTCCACATTTCCCTTCCCCATTTCTATATCCCTTCATCCTCCCGAGTATTTGCCACAAGGAAATCTCCCATCAGAGACGACAACTTCTCTCCTGCACTTTGCTTACACAGACGACGACTCACTTCTGGAGACTGAATTCTGGAGACAGAGTTCTAGGCTCTAAAAAAATCAGACAGCTTTTGTATCCACAAAGCACTGAAAAGTTAATATGCATCAGTTGGCTTGGGACTCCACACTGCTGGAGGGCTGGCCAGCCAACAATTCAGAGGTGTAGTATCCTACTTACAGAAAATTCTCATTTGTTTCTCTAAATCCCTAATACCAAGACCATGGTTGGGCTGGTGGGTAGGAGTGCAGGGGCAGGGGGCGCATGTGGGGAAAGGCAGAAAAGGAAGTTGCGCTGTGGCCTGGAGATTTAAGAGACTCCAAAATTCTGGGCCTCAGCTGTTGCTACCATGGCAAAAGCAGCAGTCAGAGCCCTGGGCCTTTAAATCACTGCTAGTCCGGGTGGTGCTGAGGGCTGGCTGGAGACAACATGGCGCAGTCCGAGCAGAGCGGAGGGCTGATTCTCCTAGCCCCGCCCCTTCCAACTGAGGTTCCTACCCTTTTCAGCATGCCCACCTGCTCATTGCCTGGGGCTTAGCTAAGTCACCAGCCCTGGCTACATCTACCTTTCAGTGTAAATCTGAGACACCTGGGTTTGTGGACTCTTAGGTGCCTCTATATTGCAATCAAATAGGCCAGGCACCAAGTCTCCAAGCCTGGGTCAACTGACTCAGGCTAGGGAGCTAAAAACCAGTAGCATAGACACCTAAGTTCCCTCTAAGCTGCATGGCCATGCAGAGGATATACAGGGCTGTGCAGGCATGCAGCCAGAGGAGGCTGCAGAGGAGACAGATGGGGGTGGACAGGGAAAGAAGAAATTTGGGAGATGCTGCCAACAGGCAGAGCGTGGGGGGTGAAATCATCTGGTCCCATCTCCAGGGCTGCTACCAGTAAAGAGAGGGTTGGGAGGAGTCCTCTGGCCCCAGCCCTGGGACAGTCTGCATCCCACACCCTTCATAAATCAGACAAGCCTGCTAGCACGCTCATATTTTGTTTCTAGCACTAGTCGCCTGCTGACAGCTAGTACATCCCATGCATTATTATTATGGCCTGAATTAACTTGATGATTTGGAACAAGTTTAAACTCGGATGAAGTTTAGTGAGAAATAAGGAATCCAAGTCCTCCCACAGGCTTAATAAATCAATTCCAACCACACCAAGGTTGATTGCAGCAAGACCATCTCCGCTAAGATTTATCCTGGTCCTCTCATCCTCACAAAGAGCTCATGAATATTCTGAATGTCTCAAAGAGCTTTTTCTGTATAAATTCAAAACTCTTTACAGAAGTGGGTGGGGTGGAGGGTGAACTGCTACCTACCTGTCTGTCACAGGTCTGGGTAACTGAGGATCAGATGGGGGACATGACTCACCCAAAGCGCAACATACTTCTGCAGCACAGACCATCGGGGTCAGCTCCACTTCACGACTTCCCTTGTTATACTGTAATCTGGTATAGAGTCAGTTGTGGCACCACTTCAGAAACTTCTTGGAGGGGGAAGTATGGGGGAATTCTGATCCCACCCCACCTCTCCTAGCATGGATCCTGCTGAGGTCCCCACTCACGCTACACTCTCGTCCATCACGCAGGGACTGCATGTCTCCTCTCTTCCCCCAGGACTCGAGCTGGCACCACCAGGACTCAAGTTCTCGGCAGACTCCCCTGCGCTTGCTGTACAGGAACAGACTCTCCACACACAGCTCACAATGCAACTTGCTGAATTGGGCCTGGCCACCCCTCCACCTGCACAGAGGGTAGCTGGGCAATTCACTGGATCACTCCAGCAGCAGCTGACCAACGTCTTTTTGGGGAGGGAGTGAACCCCCCCGCACCAGACTGTCACCAGCAATCGCCAGCCAGGAGAATCAGGTGAGGATCCTGCGCTCTGAATCAAACTCTTTTGAATTTAAAGAAAATGCAGATCTGGACTTTGTCATTGGGATGCATCTCTCTCAGAAAGAGGTGCACATGGTCACTGACATCGTGCCTGGCTGAAAAAAATCCCTGTAAGTTTCCAGGGCTGGGATGGCAGGCACTAGACCAGAGGTGTCCCCAAACTGTGGGGCATGTCCCCATAGGAGGGTGCAATAGGCCCAAGCCAGCCCCCCACCCAGCCCTGCCCCACTTCCAGCTCTGCAGCAACCCCCACTCATGACACCACATCCAGTCAAAGACCCAGATGCAACCCCATTACTGGCTCCCCACTGCCTACAACCTCAGCCCCTGGCCACAGCTCTGGTCCCAGCCCTGCCCCAGGGGCACCCCCAGCTGTAGCTCCTGCCTCAGTCCCTTTACTCCCATCTCTGTCCCCACCCAGAGTGGGGCACAGTCCTGAGATGTCTGGAGGCACTGCACTAGACAAACCAGGTCAACTCAGGAGATACAACAGTTACTGAGGGATTTAAGAGTCAAGTAAAAGGAGGCCTGATTGAGGTCACTAAAGTGAGATACTGGGGGACAAGGAGAGAGGTGACATTGCTGGACCACAGGCTGAATAGTACCAACAGGAATGAGACTGATGTCTGCAGTATCAGAGAGAAGCTGCAACAGGATGCTGAGATGCTACAGGAATGTGGAGAAACCTGTTAGGGAGGCATTTGAGACTATAGTTAAATGGTAGCTAGACTGTGTTTGGGTGGATGGAATGCAGTAAGTAGCAAACCAGCAAACCTGGAAAAAGACTGATCTGCCAACCTGACCACAGCAGCTGGGAAAAGGGAAAAAAAAAAGGGAATAAAGGCCATGTTGAACAAAGAGAAAGCAATCTACCAGGGACCAAAGGAAGCAATCCACAATCCTCCTCAAGCTCACTAGCACGCGTATGTACGGTTATGCTATTTTCTCCAATCAAGTATGGCTTCTTCCTTTAGCATCTCAGGATATATGGGATAAGCATAGTTTGGGCTGCACAGTTCGGGCATGCTCCTCTATTAAATCTTACAACGTACAAAGAAAGAGTATTCAAAAAACCATAGAAGATGGTATCAGAATGCCTTGGCCTATAACTCAGTTTAAATGTGTCTTTAAAACAGATTCTCACACTGGAAACCAAGAGAGTTGGAAAACCGTGTGGCCCAAGCATTTTTCATACGACAGCTACTCCTGAAGGCATTTTGCATCAAACATTTTAAAAATGTGGCTGCCAAAACTTCTAGATGTAATATTTTAAAATTCTGCAAATTCTGGCAAATTTTATTTGTTAAATATATGCAGAGGCTCTCACATGATATTGAAGAGCACAGGCCACTGGTGGAATAGAGGTGGGAGATCGCTGTGGTGGCTCCTCCACCTCCTGCCACATAGACTCAGTGGTGAAGCTGCACCCAACCCTGAGTGAATGAGGCTCAGATGCTGATGGCATGGGGTTCAGTGGGGGTGGGGATCCAAGGTATGGATGGTTTGTTGGCATGCTCCAGGTACAGGGGGTGTGGGGGCCAGCAGGAGGTTCTGGGTATAACAGAGAGTCTGAACGCAGAGGGATTGGGTAGATGGGGGAGCAGTTCCCAGTACAGGGATCCCCCTCATTTTAGCTGAGGAGCAATGTGTGCAGGAAGCAGGTGAGCCAGAGGAGGAAGTTTGTAGAGCTTCCTGTAGCTAAGGAAGAAATCTACAGGTGGGTATGCCCTGGCCCTGAATGTTGTGCAGGGGAAAAGAAAGTCCCATCCTTCCCAGTTCAGCCAGGCCTAGCAGGTGGGCCCACTGCAGGGCAGAAGCCACCTGCGGGTCTTCGCTAGTCCTGCTTCCTTCTCCCCTCAGTGATTTACCTCTCTGCCGGCCCTGGGCACCTGAAACATACTTCTGGGGTGGCTCTTCTGGCTTCCCTTTGCTTCCCCATCAGAAAGTCATTTTTCTGCGGGGAAGCAACGAAGTCTGTGGGGACAGAAATTCTGTACATTCACAATGGTAAATTTCTCCCAGGAGTAAACAGCAACTTCACTCACCAGCATCAACTACAGTACAACCTTAGAGTTAAAAGCACCTCAGGAATGGAGATTGGTTGTAACGCTGAACAAAATGTTACAGTTCTTTCAAAGACTTACCTGTGAACACAGATTTAATAGAGCTTTCAAACTTTACTATGAGGAAAAATTGTTGCTTAACCATATTATTTTAATTGAACAAGATCAGCAACAGTTTCTTTAGCTTAGCAAACCTTTTTTAAAGAAAAATTCCCTTTTTTAGTAGTTTAAATTTAACATAATACTGTACAATATTTGTCTCTTTTGTCATCTCTGTTGCTTGATTGTGTACTTCAGATCAGTTTGTAACACTCAGATTCTACTATACCTCCCATCTTCTGGAAACAGAGACCTAGTACAACTTTTCCTTCCTCCACCCCGCATTCCCTTCCATTTTTTGGTATCCTGCTTTAATTTGGCGCTTTTTTTTTTAATGTAAAAATAAAAGGAGAACAGTTTCTTATGATGTATCCAGCTTGGGGCTTTATACGCTTAGACTAGGTTATGAGTGGTGACATATTCAAAAGGAAACTCAGCTGCAATGAAAGACTTCAACATTTTGAGGAGAGGAAACAGATAATAGACTTTCACCATTCTGAAAGACACACCATTAAGAAGAATGTTTCAGATTATTGTTCCCAAATAGACACTTAATTTAGATTCAACAAGACACTTGCATGTTAATAAAAATTAGAAACAGTGAGTTCCACTGAGTGTTGTAATAGATGCAGGTGTTTCTAACAGTGTATGAAAGTAATTGTAAAACTACTTATTAGTACTACAGCTGTGATATTCCAGCCAAAACTTGAAGTGTAAACATGCCATCCTGGTGCACATACTGGATGGAATCATGCAAAACTATCTAAGTATGTGTGTATAACAGATAGTTTTAAAAGGTGGATAAAAAGAAAAATTATTTGAAAAAAATCAAATTTTGTTATCTAATTTTTTAAATGAACCTGTTTGAAATGAAATTTAAATTTATACTAAATATGGTAAGGCATAAACCTATAAGGTCTTAAAATATTTAAATAAAAATAAGAGGAATCCATGAACCTCTCTCAAAAAACAGTGTTAAAAGCTACTTTCCTATGACAAAAAAAAGGACGTAAGGAAAAACATGAGTTTTTTAGCTCATATTTATTTTTACTTACACACAGGTATGCAAGAGCACAGCCCCCTGTTCCGTTCAGGATGAAGCACTTAATACATTACTTATGTATATATGGCATGATAGGTCATATTCTACATTATGACCTGATACTGGAGGGGGGGGATCCAGGAGCTATGCCACGAGCTACAAGGGAATGGCAAAGGCATTGCAAGAATTAGAACCCAGTCTCTGGCTCCAAGAGACACCATAGTGAGTAAGACCAATGGTCCATGCTAACCAAATGTTCAGTGTTCAGGCAGTGACTGGTATAAGAAGCTTTAAGAATGAACACAAAAAGATAATTTATGGAGTGACCCATCCTATTGCACAATCCTAACTACTGGCAGTCAGACTCAGTGCATAGAGCTGCGTAACTCTCCATCTTGGTTAACAGTCACTGGTGGACCTATTCTCCAGGAACATTAAGTCTTTTTTGAGCTCAGTCATACTTTTGCCTTCACACCAGCCTCTGGCAATGGAGTTCTACAGGCTGACTGTGCGTTATGTGAAGTAGTGCTTCCTTGTTTGTTTTAAAGCTCCTGTTAGTTTCTTTGGGTGACCCTTGGTTCTTGGGCTATATAAATGAGTGAACAACAATTCCTAATTCACTTTCTCCACTTCATTCACAATTTAATAGATCTCTATCAGACTCCCCCCACTTTTTTGTCTCTTTTCTAAAATGAGCAGTGCACTCTTTTAAGTCTTCTCTCATATGGAAGCTATTCCACACTTCTAATCATTTGTCTTTCCCATCTCTATTTTTCCCCAATTCTAATATATCGGTTTTTTGAGATGGCATGACCAGAAATGCATATACTTTTCCAGGTGAGGGCATATCCTGGATTTACATAGTGGCTATGATGTTTTGTCCTATAATCTATCCCTTCCTTAATGATTGCTCATAAAGTTAGCTTTTATACTTGAGCAGTAACAGTTAATTTAAATCCCATTATTTTGTATGTATTGTTCAGATTATGGTTTCCAACATGTATTACTTTGTATTTATTGACACTGAATTTCATCTTCAATGACTTTCTGACTGTCCAAGCATACTATATCCACTGAATCATCCTTGAGCATTTCTGTTGACTCTTTTCTCAAAGAATTCTAGCAAATTGGTGAAGCATGACTCCTCTTTACAGAAGCTGCGTTGACTTTTTGTCAACATATGTTCAAGTACATGTCTGATAACACATTATGCATCTCATCAGGATCATCTACATAATCCACCTCCATAGTCTCATACTCCTATCTGATAGGTCCCGTAGGGAGAAACTCTCACTGGCTCAGTTCTCAAAACGATGTATATTTATGACTCTATACTCCAGGAAAACTTACTCAGGGAAAAAACAGTGGTCTTCCCAGCATCAGCCTTTGCTTCTGGATGATTCTGGTCACTTCAGACAGACAGCCTTGCTCTGTCTCATTGTATATGTACACAGAGATACAAACAGCAATCCATAAATTTTTCAACTGCCTCCCTTAGTCTCCTAACATATAAAATATTGCAGAACAAAATACATGGGGGTTACACAAGCCATTGCCTTGGATTTTTGTTAGTTCAACTGTTTTTTAAGGACCGAGCAGAGAAAAAGGAGCAAAGCATACAACCAAGAAAAAAAAATAAAACACACACACTTGTGTCAAAGCAGGACACGGGCTATGTCCACACTAAAGGGTTCCATGAACAAAACCCAGGGAGCATCCATATCCCCAGGTCATTCAGTTGACAGTAAATTGACAGAATGCAGCACTTTTATGGACAGTTTCACCCCTTCCCCCTATGCCCTCCCTCACGAGGCATAATGCCTTTGTCAAAAGGAAGTCAGTCCAGACATTCTAGGGAGTCCTCTATTTACAAGAGCACCAGGCAGCCCTGTCTGCTGTGCTTCCATTTGGCTGTTTTGTTAACAGAGCAGCTGAGCAGCCCAGCCGCTCTCTGTCGACAGTCAACAGTGGTACAAATGCCTGGCAGTTTGGCTGTGATCTGTAGAGAGGAGTTTTGTTGGAAGATATCTTCTGACAAAAACGTCTATCAACAAATCACTGTAATCTAGACATAGCCTTGGGGTAGAGGCAACATTTGTCACAATGCAAACTCTAGCATTAATTTCAGCTCCTGGAAACCGCAGAAAAAAAATAAAAAATAAAATAAAACAAACCTGCCATGGCTGCAGGTCAGTTGGATGACCCCATTCGGGAAATTCTTCAAGAATTTCCTGTACCTCATGATATAAAAGGAATATGTACCAAATGTACAATAGTGCGAAACAAGATGGGGGAGGGGCATACTAGACCTGTCCGTCAGCAGAAATAGCATGAAGAATGCTCCACATAAGGCAATCATGTTGAAGATGATGATGTAGACCTGTCAAATAGTCTGGACCAACTGGGTAGTAGAATTATTTTCCACCATTCTTACAGGGTGCCCATGTTCAATAGTAACTGGTTATTGTAATAAATGTTTGTTTGGGGCAGATTATTTATAAATTTCAAGCAGTGTATGTTCAAAAAATAAATTGGTATGTTACTTTGTTGTGGAAATATTTATCAATTACCTCATTGCTGTTACTTCTGGGCTTCTGACATGGTTTTGTATTGCTCTGTGCAATCCCATACCATATATGAAGATACCCTGTTCACAAGTAACATTTTATTACAGGTTTCTGAATTCTAACCTTCCCTTTAACATTCTAAAAATGCTTTTCTCCCTCATTTGGATGGTATGTTGCTAAAGATACATGGTTAGAACAGCTGTAGATGATTTTTTATTTTCCTTACACCAGTGGCTTAAGACTAAATTGATGCGTGGCACAAACAGCTGCAGTAAGAGTAATCTTTCATTTATAATATTTTCATCCAGCAGTGCACCAAGTCACAGTGAGTGGGATTTTTACCATTTTGTTTCCAGCTTACCAGTTTAGACATAAGGGGTTATGAGTGTCTTTCATCTGGACCTTCTATAACTTTAGACTTATGCACCAGCAGTGCTGCAGCTAAAACATACTTCGGACTATAAGTTACTTGCAAAAAGAAAAAAAAAGACGATTGTCCAGTAAAATGATGGATGATTTCATAATCAGGACCATGAAATTCCAGCAAGCCTCCATAGAGATGAAAGGATGCTTCTGTAAGTTAGACAAGGAAATTCTCCCTTTTGTCTTGTTCAGAACAAGTTTTTCATGGACATAGTTCAATCCTTGCTTCCAGCCTACATTCCACCCATCAGAAAACAGACCAGGCTGGACACACTGTAGACGGATACACTGTAGAAGGAAGACGTTTTTTAGCAGCACACAAAAAGCCTGGATAAGAGATTCATTAATGATCCAGTAATATGTACTTGTGTGACAAAAGAAGATGCAGTGATCTGTTTTAGCAAAACCAACCAATACATCAGGTAATGCCCACACAGCAACAATAGGTGAAACAAACTGAACAAAAATCCAAGGGTCAAGTGCATAGCTTTGGCGGTAAATACTGAAAATGTAGTAACAACGAGAAGAAATCTCTAGGAAGATGATAGGTTTCAGGTTCCCTTTGTTATGTGGGTATAGAGCTCTTTTAGCCAAAGATGCAAGTACAGCCCCAGGAATAAGGCAAATATTGAAATTGCCAAATACTTCCAGAGCACCCACTAACTTCAGCTTCACAGATGAGGCCAGGAGGATCCAAATGAATTCCCCCCAAGATGTATCTTGGAATTCAGTGGTTGGCTGTACTGAGCTCTTGACTGCCCTATCCAGGTTACAGTTTGTGAAGAAAACTGTGACAAAGTAGTAGATGGAACCATCAAAGCCAAAGCAGCCAATGATAGACTAAAGAGAAATGTAGACAATATGCCAAATATCCTGAGACCTATTTCCAGAGCCTTTGAGATACTGAAGAAAGATTGCTGGGCAGTTGCTGGTGTTGAAATTAGGAAAGAATTTCAAGACATGTCAAAAGAAAGAATTACCCAGCATTGTTCAATTGCAGGCAGCAAAGAAGAGTATAGATCAAGCACGTAATCCACCTCATTTTTATTACAAATATTCCCAATCCAATGTACAAGAATATATACCTGACTGATGCTATGAGATGTGCATCTGAGAAGCACCCATCAGTCATGCCACCCCTAATAAAATTATTGGGCTGGTGGTGCATATTCGAACAGCACATATTTGCTGATGATGCTTTAAAGAAGCCATACTGCTGAGATGAGGAAAGTCACCAGAATTTGTTGAAGTGCTAGACCTGAAGTAGTAGCCTTGTTGGACTGATTCATTCAAGTGGAAAATTTGAAATGGAAGCTTGAGAAAGTTGGTACCCTTTCGATAAGGCTATGATTAATTTTGTACCAAGTATGCCTTGTAAAATATATTTTTAAGACTCACAACTCACTGATCATTACTGTCCTGGTAAAATGTGTGGCAACAATGGATGTAAAGTTATTAGGTTCTACTCTAGGACTTTACTGAGGTATGCTCCAAATTTAGACAATAGGACACAAACCTGTTCCTGAGACACATAAGGCAAATAGATGCCCTAACCAGGTATCAACAAAAGCAAACAGACTATCACCTGGTTAAGCCACCATTCTTTGGCAGGAAGAAGCATGTGAGTGGAAAATGTACACCTTGACAGTGGAACAGTCACACATAAACTGACTAGCTGTTGCCTGAATCCCAGCTAGAGATGATTCCCAAAGTAGAGGAAAAAAAAGATTATAAAAATGAGGAACTGCCCCCCCATCACCATTTTCCCCTCATCTTTATCCATGGCATCAACAATATTTGAAAGGAAAAAGAATCATTTACAGGGGGTGAGGGGGAAGAGTTCCTGGCTTTAAAAATGTCCAGTCAGACTGCTGTAAGGATATAGTGGGAACACTTTTTGCTTTAAATTCACTTAGCTTGTTAAATTAGGCATTAGTTTGCCTTTTACCTTTTCTTTCTTTGTAAACAGTTCTGACTTTTACACCTCATTATGCAGGTTACAGTTTTATAACAAAAGTCATGGAAGTCATGACTTCCAGAGACCCATGTGACTTCAGCCCATAGCAACTGGTTGCTGCTGGGTCCCCTGGAGATCCAAGCAGCTCCTAGCCATCACAGGAGGTGGTGGAACCCTGCAACTGGGCTCCCCAGGTTATTTTTAATAGTTTTAGTAAAAGTCATGGACAGGTAGAGTTTGGGCAGATACAAAATTTGCAACCACATCCACAGCTGCAAAAATGAGCTGCAGCTATATGCATCCATATGCGCAGATAAAGGAAAATTTGCGAAGTTCTAGATACAAAATTTGTCTCTGCATCTGTCGATATCTGCAGATTTGCAGGCTCTAACAGGACATGGGGCATCCATGAATTTTTCTTTATTACCTGTGACCTGTCCATGACTTTTGCTAAAACTATCCATGGCAAAGTCTTAGTCTTGCTCATTATTAAATATAGAAAGTATCGATAAGTGAACTCATTTTATTGTTTGAAGTGCCTGAGAAAATCTATTTGACTGAATGGGGTTTGTGTATATTATTTTCTATTTATTAAATGACTGACTATGAGCTTGTCCAGAAGGAAAGAGCTGGGCAATAAGAGATGAACATTTCTGGGGACTAGTCAGACTAGGAATCAGCTGCTCTCACTCTGCAGTATAATGTAGGACTACTGGCTAAGCACGCCCCTATAACTCACCTCTAAATAATTTACATGATAAAAGCTGAATGGGTACAGGCCAGTAATAGCTGCTCTTAGGGCAGAACAGTATAAAAGATACCCCAGGAAAATGGAGGGGATACAGCTGCTCAACTGTCCAGATTGTACCCTTGATAATGTCATAGAGTTAAAGGAGGAAAACTCGTCTCTCCTAGTCTATGAATAAACGGTAGGGGGGAGGGGATGAGATCTACTACTTTTATAAGTTTGATGGACAGCCTAAGTTACTGATGAGTCTGTAGTTTCCTATTCAAGAGACTTAGGTGAGTCAGAACTTAAACTCTAGTCACTTTCACATAGCTATATTTGAAAATTCTCTTTGGCTGACCTGAAATCAGTTTAATTCCCTGAGTACCATTAGGCCTTCTGTTAATAAATCATTTAGCTGAAAAAGATCAATGTTTTGATAAGAGAATATTACATAGCCAAAATATTTAAGGTGGCCTTGCTTAATAAAATAAATTTGTATGCTGTTTTGTGTGTTTTCTTTAACTTCCAGTTACCATCCTAATGCAGCTTGACATAAACCATGAGCAAAAAAATTAATTATCATTTTCCAAATATTACTAAAATGTACAACTAAGAATTTGAAATATTAAGCTACACAATTGCTTTTATTAATTCAATATTTATTAAATAGACCCTTCTTGGTATCAAAATGATGTATCGCATCTAGTGAAAAGTTATAAATCTTTTTAATTGTAAATCAAGTTTTAATTTTAATCCACCAACCAATGAGGATGCACCTTTTTTAAAAAGAAAAACATTGAAGAACAAAAATGGGAAAGTTGAGTAAAAAATTACAATCAGACCTTTCTGCTTGATTTAACCCATGATGTATACCGCTGATTTAAATTTCCATGATTTAAATCAGCCAACTTTGCTTTCTCTCTCATCAGCATTACAGAGGGAGACCCCTATTACAGGTGCAATTCAGATTTCCTCTCTGATAATAACATCACCCCAGCATCTACAAAGTGCTGGAATACATCAGAAAGCAGATACCACTCACAAGCTTTTCTTGCCTGATTTCACTTTGCTCACCACCTAAACCGAACCCAACTCTGATGCCATATGCTCCACCTACTTCAGTGGAATTGTTCTCCATTTACATCAGTGACAGACGAGCAAAATCAGGCCCGTGAACATTAGATACACCAGACCTGTTTAATCATTAAACACACGATTACTTAGAAAATGCAATGTCACATAAATCTGCTAGGAGCTAATTGCCTATCATAGCTCATGGCACTGCTAGAGTCAGCACAGAATGACAGAGTGACTTTTTTAAAAGGAGGAGAGGAAGCGAGCGGAGGAGAAACCGCTATTAGCCTGAGTTTGCAGAGCTTGACAAGCTTTGTTCTCCAAACTGGACTGAAGGAAGTGCTTCTTATACCCTTCCAGTTAATTGTCTAGCTCAATTCAATTTTAAGGTAGGAGGATAGAAGCAAAATGGAAGAGAGGGTTTTGGTTTTTTTCAAATCACCTAATTTCTTTAAGACTTCCATACTGTTATGGCAGTATTTTGCTTGTAAACTCCTGCAGTGGAGTCAACGCTGGACTGAGTAACAGGATGATGATGGAGACTGACAGTATGTCAGCTTCAGTGCAGAGTCAGGGGAATTTAAAGGGAGGAAGTGAGAACTGGCCAGCGCCAGCCAGCACATTATGTACGGTTCTTTTAAACATATATATTTTTAATTGGCTGGAGTTGCTGGAACAAAGACAGAACAATACACATGCTAACTATGGGCAGATATGAAATAATGAGCAGCAGAACTGCAGAAAAAAGTTTCCCAGTTGAGAATCAATCATTCTAGCTAAGGTTTATCATACCATGGATTTACAACAGCACAATTCCAGAAACAGACATCTCTTCCTGTGAATCAGGACTAGAACGTCTCCATCTCTTCAGAGCCACTTGTGGAAGAGGCAGATTGTACACAAATGGAAAGGGGGCTCATGAAAACATGTTCTCCCTTTCCCCAAAGCTGGTGAGACTTTGCCATACAGGCTGGAGGACAGGGGAGAGATTAGGCAAGTCACAGGAGACTGCAAATAATTCTTCGTTCTTCCACAGAAACTGCCTGGTAGATCATCATCAAGGCAGGGCAAAATATGGCCCATGGGCTGGATTCAGTCCATCAAGCCACTGGATCTGGCCCACAGGCGCTGTGAGAGCCTCAGCCAGTCAGTCTGCCTGCCTCGCCCCCCTGCAAACCACTCAGAAAAAGTCAGCTGTGATGGCCATGGAAACCAGCCAATCAGTGCTGCCTGTTAAAAAACAGGAACAGCACGAAATACCCTGCACCCTCTTCCCCTGGGGCTTGCAGCTGTTCACAGATTCACATGACCCCCCGGAGAGCTGCTCTGAGCAGCTGGTCAGGACAGGGAAGGCAGGGAGCCTGCCTGAGAAATGTGCTGGACTGCTGGCTGGGAGTCACCCAAGTAAGCATCTCCTAGCCAGAGCCTGCCTCTGGCACCTCAGCCCCTCCCTCCTCCCAACGTTCTACCCCCTACTGCTGTCACTTTACCCCATGTAATCCAAGCCCTCTGCCTGCCCCCTCAGTACACATAACCTAAGCCCTCTTCCCCACTCCTGAACTCACATACCTTCTGAGACCCTGCACCCCAACCCCCTGCCCCAGGTCACAACCCAACCCCCTGCACCCAAGTCACAACCTACTCCTTCCCAGATCCTACACCCCAAGCTCCAAGCTCCCTTCTGCATTCCATCTCTGTCCCAGACCCCACACCTCCTCCATTAAGATCATGAAAGAGTGCAGCCCTTGACCACATATTAAATTCTTGGAGTGGCTTCCCATTAAAGATTAACCACCATCCCTGGGCTATATAATCCCACAGCTATCCAAATGTAAAGGTATGTGAATAAGCCACTAGGGATAGAGACATCATAGATGGTCCTGTTGGGATTTTCCAGGCTTGGCAGCATGACTTCCACAGTTTTCCAGGGACAGTGCCACAAGGAAATCCTCCTGGAGAATCCCATCCTAAAAATCTCCCTCTAGTGGGATTTAATGTAGAAGGGGATGATTTGGTTGCCTGACTAGAGTTTCTAGGCACTACTGAAATATGATAGGGAAGAACGATATATTGTGGGAAGAAGTGTGTGCTCTGAAGAGGTCAGAAAACACCAGGGCTGATGGCTTGAAGTAGGACATTTAGTTAGGAGCAGCAGTTGGCCAGAGTTAAGATAGAATTCCATACCCGTCAGGGTTTTTGTTGCCACAAAACGTGCAACATCCCAAAAAGGGAAGGGGGAGGCGTACAGTACACCAACAAGATGGTTTAAGCAACATAACAAGGAAGGAGCAGAAGGAAAGCGAAGAGAAATGGAGCAGTAGCTTGAAGAAAGGGTTGTAGCATAACTCAAATTTTCCTGCAAAGGGAGGGGTGCCAGGAACCACCAGGGCTTGTCAGTTTCCTGGCTCCCCATGGTTCAGAACTAGGGGCAGGCTGGTTCCAGTCTCCCCATGGCTTGCAGGGCCAGGAAACCAATCAGCTCATGGGTCGTCAGTTTCATGTTCCCACCATTACAGGGGAGGGAACCAGGCTAAGAGCTTTCTCCCTCTCTCCCCCCAGCCAAAGGGCTGTCAGACAGCTGCATGTCTGAGGGAAGTGGGGGAGAAGGCTTCAGCCACGGGTTTCCCCGCCCCCAGACAGGGACCCCATGGGTGGAGCTGAGAGGGCTGGGGGTCTCCCCACTTCCCCCGGCCAGGGAACCCTCTCATATAAGCAGGGGAAGTTCATTCATATAGTGAATAAAGTTAGGTATATATGTTCCTCGTTTTAGCGAGTACTCACAAGTCAAGTACTCATTAAACGAGCGATGGGTGCACTGCCTCACTCGACAAGGCCCTGATAACTCACATTTTAATACTCCAGTGCCTTCCACCCAAACACCAGTATTCCTCACTCCAGCCTGAACTAGCTCATTATGTTGTCTCATTTTAATATATATAAATGAAGTAATTATGTGCATATATTCAGACTGGGTACCTGCTGTGAGGACAAAGGACAACTCCTCTTCCCTTTTTGGTGTCATTTCATGAACTTGCACACTAAGAACAGGATCAATGGCAAGGCACGATTAAGTGGAATCATCTTCGCACCTTGCTGAGGCTAACTAGCTTTCACAAGGCCATTTTGGGAGCCGATATAAAATGTAAATTAGCATGTTTTTAAGAAAAAAAATATATTCCACCCTTTCATGGGTTCCAGGTATAAGGACCAATTTGCTTCATAGCAATTTTCATTTCTGGTCTTTTTCCCCAAAATCCTCTATCTGCCAACTATGCTGGCACCTACTGCAGTTAGGAAACAAATTTTTCTGTACAGCACATTCTTCCAGGATGAATTGAGTGAAGGCAGAGCTCATAATTGCATATTACTGCAAACATTTCTGATAAAAACTGGAGTTATTTTTATCCACATCGCCAGCTGAAAATTGCTGAGAAAGATGGCTTTGAAAAGCCTACATCTCCAAGCCTATAATTACCAGGTCCTTGAACAAAACCACATGGCCAACAAGGAAAAAAACCCATTCTTATTAAAATAATAAAAAAATGGGGGTGGCTGTTGGTGGGATGGGAGAGGAAGGCTATTTCTCCAACTCCATATGGGTTTATACATCTCTAGATAAAATTATGCAAGTGAGTTTCCAAATCGCAACTTGAGAGGAAAGGAGAAAAAGAAGTTACTAAGTTGGAAGTTGAGAACACTTTTGTTGGTAAAAATGGTGATACAAGCAGGCTGTCTGTTACCTGTAGCTGGGAAAAGGGACTCAGGCTGGATTCAGGATTCCCACACATACCAGGTGAGTTGCCTGCTGTTAAGCAATTGAATCACTTCCAGGAGAGGTGAGTTTACAGTAAAGATAAACTTGGAGTCCCCATCCTACAGAGCAGGGGTCAGCAACCTGTGGCACATGAGCCCATTTTCATCACCCTGTGAAGCTAGAACCCACCCTCCTTCCCTCCTCCCCCCAAGCAGACAGGAGCTTGCTCAAAGCCATGCCACCAGTGGATTAGGAAAAGACCAGCTACTGCTACCTACCACTACCTAACTGGCAAAACTCTGCCTCTTCCTGTATTTACTGTATTCATTAATGAAGCAGTTGTACGTAGGACTATTAGTGACTTTAAGCAATATCACCAGCACTTGAACCACAGAGGTCAAAACGTCAAATTTCAGCACTCTGCCTCAGAAAGGTTTTTGACCCCCTGTAGTATAGAGATACAAGTTCACGCATCACCCAGTGGGACTTCCTGCATTTAAAAAGTTTGGTACAGTGTGCTTTTGGAAAGGGATTTTAAATGTTTTAAACTGCTCTCTTGCAGTGAAGTTATTGTTTGTTTCCTTCCTAATGGGGAGATTGGCTCCTTTCAGCCTACTTTAAAAAAAAAAAAAAGGCAGCTAGATACAAAACCAAACAGCCTGGGCATCCTGGCTGGAATAGCATCTCCTGTCAGTCAAAAGGAAGCCAGAGCTCACCTATTCCATACAAAAAATGTACTTCTACTAGTTTGACAGGGAGAGAAAACAGAGATTTAGAAAACAGACTCTAGCATTTATTGAACTGTTGACCTTGCAAAAATAATGGTTCCAACAGTAATGCTAATTAGTATCCATAGGGTTAATGGCAATGACCCTGCATTGGAACACCATCATTGTGATGGTGGGTTTACATAGCAATAGAATGTTTCTGGGCTCATCTGCAGTCTGATAACAGGGGTTGTTATCACACTGAGTAAAAGGGCAAAAAGACAATGTATAGGCCACTGGCCACCTTGTTTGGTAGCCATGTGCAACCTAGTAAGAAAATTTTCCTAATAGTCTCCTCCTCTCCCAAACATGCATAGTGGTTGTTCTTCTAACGAAGTTTAATTTCTCTCCATGTTCACTTCTGCGGAATAAAAAAAACTGTCAGTAGAAATGGGCTATTTCTGTAAGAAAGCTAGTGATCAATTGCACTTTGTAGACTTACCAAAGAATGACTGGTCACAGGCCCAGCAAATGCTGCAAGGCATTGTGGGCTGCTTATTGGGCATTACTGAGTTATCAGCTAAGACGTTTAAGCCATTAAATTAAATTTAGACTTGTATCTCGACTTCCTCTTCTTTGTCACTTATGCCAAAGGCATGAGTTAACACCCCTCAAGAATAAAGCCACATTTCACATTATCCCCTTGAAAAATCCCAATAAGAAATGGCTTCTAGAAAATACAAGGGTCCCTCTTCCTGTCCTCTGATACAATCCAGAGACCAAACACTCTCAGCATGTCGCACATCGGATATGCCAGTTCTTTAAATGCAAGGCTCTGACATTTTTGGCCACTGTGCACAGAGAAAAAACAGCCGAACATTTTTCTCCCCTACCTTACACATCTTAAATATTACACACACACACACACACACACACACTAACCAGATGCCTGACACTGCAAACAAACTCTGTGTGCATGTTGCTTGCCAAAAATACATAAAACTCTGCAAATTCTCCAGCAGGGCTTCCACTGGGATGGAGGGAACAGGAGAGAAGCTCATTCAAATAAATGAGCATTAATTCAAACTTCCCCCTAAATGTTAATTTAACTTGTAAGATTGGGGGATAGTTTATCTTTCAAAACAGCTCTGGCAGTTTTGCATTTCCTCGTGCTGGCTGAGACCAGTATTCCCTGTAAGCTGAATACTTGGTGGTCATCCAGGAGACAGTCAGGTGCCACCCAGCTGATTGGCACAGCAGCCACAGTCAGCAGCTTGGGTTTCTACTGGTGGTGCACATCTGTACATGCCTCAGTGCACAAAAATTGTTCTGCACATGGACGGGAAAAGTTAGAAAGAACATTGGCAAGGATGTAAGTTCCAAGAAAATGTCATGACAATGGCCTATTCAGACTTCCTACCGTGACCACAGGCCATCAAAAATCAGGAGCAGCTGGCCCGAAGGGGTCTGGAAACATATCTAAACTTCTGGAGTGCTTCTCCAGAATAAGCGGTTGGACTTTAAAGAGATGGGAAGATATCAAATGCCAAGTACTCTTACGCAAATCACTCTAAGAAAATGGAAACAATGATTTTGTGCCTTCATTTCATTCTCCAGCCATGAAGGGGGTGGGGTGTGTGGGGGGAATTAAATACTTTTCATTGAGAAAAAAGAAACACAAAAATAATTTTGTGTGAGCAAGGAATAACTGCTTTAAAAAAAACCTCTGCAGTCAAAATACTGACCAGATGTTAAAGAGGCGGAGAGTATTACTCCGTTTAAATCAGCCTCAAATAGAGGAATGAAGAGAATGGAAGAAGAAGAAGAAGGAAAAAAAAGGCTCTTGCAAGTGCCTCCTCCTTTGCCTCGCCTGCAATCTGAAAGTGCCACCTCTAGCACAGAGAGAAGTTCAGATTTTAGCTACTGTAACACACCCACACAACACAGCCCTCTGTCCCTCTCTGGTGACGGGACCCTATACAGAGGATAAGCCTCCTGTAGCTTTATCCAAGGCGGTTAGCCCTTTTATTCCACCATAGAAGCTCACAGGTTCAGATCTAGAGGTCTGATCCCCACTAGGAACAGCCCACCTAGAAGTGTCATGTGACAACATCAACTGGTACCAGCTTTCAGGGAGGAGGTCTACTTAAATCACAGGAAAAAAATGACATTTTTTCCCCAAGGTTGGTCATGGCATAAATATTAAATTTTGCAGCTGTGTTCACCCAATACACATGCACAAGTACTGCACCTTATTACTGTTACATTTGTAAGTCACCCTGACGAAGGATTCTCAGAGGGGTTTTTACATGATGTTTTTTCCCCGGGCTCCCCTTTGAAAATGGTGCAGTTTGTGATGACACCCCCATACCCTGTATCCTTATATCTGCACTGCTGCTGGCAGCAATGCTGACTTCAGAGTAGGTGCCCTGACTGCAGCTGCTACAGTCTGGCCACACAGCTCTGAAGGCAGCACAGCTGTAAGGTAGGGAATACCCCACCCTCACAGGCTTGGGACCCCTTTGGGTCAAGGCTCCCACTTTGAGAAATGCGGTGTACTTTTGTAGAAAGAACAGATTTCACAGTCCGTGACGTAGTTTCCTATGACTGTGACTTTGACAGGACCCTAGTCATAAGTGGTACAGTCTTAGGAACTGGAGTGAGATTCACCACCATTTCATACAAATGACAGGACATCTACAGACAGGTAACCCCTTTGCATCGCTAGGTATCCACCAACAGCGCTGAAAAGTCCTGTACCCCATCACCAACTTCCAGAGCCAAACAGGATCTACCACAAAGTGTTCTGAAGTCTCTTCATGCAGTGCCTGCATCTGTGGCCTGTTAGAGCAGTGTCTCTCTGCCTAGCAAGATACCTCAGTGGTTCAATCAGCTTGAAAAATGGACATCTTGACTTACTGCAAGGCAGAAAGTGGATATCTGCTGCTAACCTCCATTAACGTTATTAGGCATCACATAAGTAGGGTAAACGGGCTTATGTCAGCTTCATTTTATCCTTTTATGAAGATCTAACAAGTCTATGCTATAGATTTTGGGGTGGAAGAAAGAAAGTAGAATATTTTTTTCCAGATCGATTGACCCGGGGTTCATTCAGCCAATCAGCTCAGAGAGCTGGGGAGAGAGCATCCCCCACTAAATTGCCTCAAGCAATGTGGCTGAATTAGAATCCCAAATAGCCTCCTTCTCTAGGCTCTGATGTCTTTGCTCTCACAAGGGAGAAAGCAAACTTCACGCAGCATTGTAAATGAAAACTGCAAGGGGCAGGGCTGTAGCATGCAGTGGCCAAAGTGCTCCAACGGTTTAGCCCCAGTGACATTTGCAGGACCACCTCATTCTAAATGGCCCAGTGCCAGTCTTCTGTGTCCATTGCCGCCTCCTCCTCTATCAATCATTTAAATGATGCTCTTAAGCTTTTCTTTCTGCACAGGAATAGGGGAGATAAAGGAGGCCTGTTTGATTCATATTAGTATGTTACAGGCCTGTATGTCCAAACAGCAGCTTATCATCTTATAGTGGCAGTTTTCTAGTGTGAGTCAAGATCATTATGGTAGGCATTGTAACAGGAGATTACACTTGTGATACAGAATGGTGTCAGGATCCAACTGTATTCAGCAGGGATCATTACTAAGAAACACTAACACACACACACACACACACACACACACACACACACTGCTTTGCATTCCCAGCTTTTAAACACCTTGATCTTTAAAGTAAATTTTAAAAAAGGGAAAGAAGAAGACAACCCCATCAAACATATTTGCCATACAAATGTTCCCAGAAGAGTAAGTGCCATATTTTGGACGTCTTAGGAGCAGACCCTACATGACCCAGCTTTTAGGCAGATAAGGGAAAAGAGGAGAGGCAAGGCAGTATGTACAGTATTCTCTAATTACTACAGAGAAATTCTTTTCACAGCAGCAGGGGCCAATTTTACAAATCAAAGCAACTGAATTAGAGTAAAAACCAGGCTCTCGAAACAGTCCAGTACAGAGGCCAGCCATACATTGGTCACTGGCTTTGAAAGAAATCAAGTGAAATCAAAGTAAAATGGTTGGGGGGCGGGACGCAGGCTCACTCACCAAATTCTGACTGCAAATCCTTTTTCAGTCCACAGAGCATGTCTGCTATTATCTATCAAAGCATTCAGCTAATTGCAGTACCAGCTCCTTTCTGCCTCTCCCTGCCTGTACTGGAATGACTTCACAGCAAGCTCACTTTCAGTCTGTCTCCCACCCCACAGCAGGGTTACAATGCACACTCTGCTCCACTTAAAGAGAACAAAGTCCTGTTGACTCCACTCTACGAGGATTCCAGCAAATGCTGCGCTCCCTTTAAAAATTCTAACACGGCTTAGTTAGAATAAGAATCTCAAGATCCAGTCTGCTTTGACCAGGACAAGACAAAACCAGAGACTACAGGATTGCTGACGGTTCTTAAAAATTCAACAAGAGAGCTGTCAGAGTGGCCACTCAGCATCAGCGGAGCACGAGTTATAAATGCAATGATTAAAAGGAACAGCTGGTTGAAGGAGCAGGGACAGCTGAGCACTGGCTGGCTGGCAGATGCAGCAAATATGAAGCAAGTACTTATTCCACAGCAATATTCCAACTTGTACCATGTTGGTTGAGAGCAGCCATCATTCCACATGGGCTGTGTCCTTGCCCTCTGCACAAGCCCTTGTGTCCCTCAGCACGGGAATCCACAAAATTCCTGCAGATGGTGGAGCTCCTGCCCAGCTGGAGATTCCCTTCTATGCCTGCAGGACCCTTCTGTGCCCCATCCCAGTTGCACAAGTTGGGTGTCAGCAAGACCCGATGGAAATCTCCAAGTTGCAGTAGCAGTTCAGAGGATGGGAACTGTCTGCGACTGCAGCACTGCCTGACAGGCTTTCCTCTCCCACACCCCCTTTGGCAAAGGCTGCTAGAGCTTCCAGCACCTTTCAAGGCAATGTCAAGCTGCTGTCAAAGCATTCTGCTCCCTCCCCAAAACAGCATGCACCAGAGAATGAAGCTGCAGTTCTATGCCCTGCCTCCAGCATTTTCTGAAAACTCAGTTTAACCCCTTCTTGGGAGGGCAGATTGGCAGCCTCTGCCTGTTTCCACTGTTCTGTTAAACTCTCTCTATGGAAAAGAGAAAGGAGTGTTTTCTTTTTCTGTGTGTTTTGGTCACAAAGTGCCCAAAGGGACAGAAGAGCGCTGAAAGATCTGTGTTTTGCCCAAACCCCACAGAGGTTCTGGAAAAGGAGAAAGGGGAAGGAAAAAAAACAGACATAAGCTCTCAGATACTAATAGGAAGAATAGTAGTGTCTGCAATTTGAGTAGGCAGGATACAAAACATCATGGCGATTAAGTCTCACACTTCAGGGTATAAACTGATCAAAAAGCAGGGATGCTTGGTGTGTTACACTGAAGCTTCTCACATGAAATTAAAAAGCAGTGAAGTAGCACTTTAAAGACTAACAAAATAATTTATTAGGTGAGCTTTCATGGGACAGACCCACTTCTTCAGACCATAGCCAGACCAGAACAGACTCAATATTTAAGGCACTGAGAACCAAAAACAATAATCAAGGTGGACAAATCAGAAAAAAAAATTATCAAGGAGAACAAATCCGAGAGCGGGGGGCGGAGGGGGGGAGTAAAAAATTAGATTAAGCCAAGTTTGCAAAAGAGCCCCTATAACGACCCAGAAAATTGGCATCCCAGTTCAAACCACATGTTAATGTGTTAAATTTGAATATAAGAGAGAGTTCAGCAGCCTCTCTTTCCAAAGCAGTGTGAAAATTCCTCTTCAGTAACATGCAGACTCTTAAGTCATGAACAGAATGGCCCAGTCCATTAAAATGTCAGCTGACCGGCTTGTGGATCAGGAGTGTTTTATGTCTGTTTTGTGCCCATTAACTTTGTCTAAGAGAGTTTGAAGTCTGTCCAATATACAAAGCATCTGGGCCTTGTTGGCACATGATGGAATAAATGATGTTAGTTGAGGAACATGAGAATATGCCCATGATTCTGTGAATAACCTGGTTAGGTCCAGTGATGGTATCCCCAGAATAGATATGTGGACAAAGCTGGCAGCGGGCTTTGTTGCAAGGAAAAGTCCAACGACTGGTGTTCTGCGGTATAGACTGTGGCTGTTGGTGAGAATCCTCATAAGGTTGGGAGGTTGTCTGTAGGAGAGCACAGGCCCATCACCTAGGGCCTTCTGGATTGTGGCATCCTGATTAAGGATAGGTTGTAGGTCTTTAATAATGCGTTGCAGTGGTTTGAGTTGGGGGCTGTAGGTAATGACCAGTGGTGCTCTGTTCTTGGCTTTTTCGAGCCTTATCTTCGAGCAGCTGGTCTCTGGGTATTCATCTGGCCCTATCAATTTGTTTTTTTTTATTTTTCCGGCAGGTAATTCAGGTTTATGAATATTTGGTAACAATCTTGTAGTTTTTGGTCTCTGTCAGTAGGATCAGAGCAAATGTGATTGTACCGAAGGGCTTGACAGTAAACAATGGATCTAGTTATGTGTGCTGGATGGAAGCTAGAAGCGTGTAGGTAAATATAGTGATCAGTGGGTTTCCGGTAGAGTGTGGTACTGATCAGGCCACCCTTGATTAGTACTGTAGAGTCCAGGAAATGTATCTCTCGCGTGGAGTAATCGAGGCATAAATTGATGGTGGGGTGCAGATTGTTAAAGTCTCTGTGGAATTCTTCTAGACTCTCTGTACCATGGGTCCAAATCATAAAGATGATATCAATGTATCTTAAGTACAGGAGGGGTGATAGGAGACGAGAGCTGAGGAATCATTGTTCCAGATCAGCCATAAACATATTAGCATATTGTGGGGCCATGCAGGTGCCCACAGGAGTTCCACTAATCTGGAGATATAAATTGTCCTCAAATCAGAAATAATTGGGGGTGAGAACAAAGTTACAGAGGTCAGACACCAGATCGGCTGTGGTGACATCAGGGATGGTATTCCTGATCGCTTGTATCTGTCTTTGTGTGGAATATTAGGTAGAGAGCCTCTACATCCATGGTGGCAAGGATGGTGTTGTCAGGAACTTTTCTGATGTTTTGTAATTTCCTCAGGAAGTCAATGGTATCTCAGAGATAGCTGGGAGTGTTGGCGGCATAGGGTTTGAGGAAAGAGTCCACATAACTGGATAGTAAGGTAAGGGTGCCAATACCCGAAATGATAGGTCATCCAGGGCTCCCAGGTTTGTGGCTTTTGGGAAGATAATAGAAAAATCCAGGCTGGGGCTCAGATGGTGTGTCTGAGTGAATAAGGTCCCAAGTAGCAGCAGGGAGTTCCTGAAGTAGTTGTAATTTCTTTTGGAATTCCAAAGTGGGATCAGAGGAGAGAGGTCTGTAGAATGTACTGTTGGAGAGTTGTCTGGCTGCCTCCTGTTAATTATTTTGTTAGTCTTTAAAGTGTTACTTTACTGCTTTTTTGTTTTGATAGTATATAGACCAGTACGGCTTTCTCTCTGTTACTAATCACATGAAATTGTCATAACAGACCAGTGCCTTTTTTGCAATAAAAAGAGGTGACGGTACTCAGCTGACCTCACCCCGCCCTCCCCAGCCAATCCTATGGTTGAGGAGCCGGTACTCAGTACCAGCAAGTGCCAGCACAAAAAAGCTCTGTAGTAAGTTAATATGCCTGAAAACAGCTTCCTTCCATTATTGAAACAGAAACCACATGCACTGATCTGACAAAAGGACCCTATGATCTTTCATCACTTTCTTCTAATTCTGAAAAAATTCTGATCTGTGAAGTCAGAACTTCCATTCTAAGTCCCACACCTAAGATCCCGTCTAATGTTAATGTGACTCTCTAAAATAGCCTTGGGAGATTCCTGCAACTCCATTTTCGGTCAGCAATACCCCCAGTCTGAGAAACACTGGTCTCCACCCTGAAACCTGTATAGTATAGGGTAGAAGTACACACCAAAACATGCCAGATTTCAATGGGCGAGACTGGATTTCATGGTGTGTGAGTCATTTTTCCATGGCTGTGAAGTTGGTAGAGCCCTTGTACTAACCAACGTACTGGCAGAAAAAATTTGTAGGGTACATCTAGCCTAAATATTCAAGATCCCTACAGGGTTAGAAGTGGAGTGCTGACATTTGGGCTTTGCAGAGGAAAGCCTAAACTTTCTACTTGAATTGAAGTGCAGCAGCACTTTTCTTGGTATGAAGGCAGGTGCCTTGTGCTGAGATGCCTTACACAAAGAAGTGAAAATTAGTAAAACAAACACACACACACGATATTTTAGTCCCTAATTTGTGGGTTTTTTAAAGTTCCGCTTGACAACAGATGCAGTTAGCAATTGAGTTGAAGTTTGTAATTAAAAATCTCTTCACATGGCTATTAATGATTTTTTGCAGTGGAAAAATGTGTTTTAAAAATTACATTGTGCTCTACTTGAAAATTTCTTCTTTAGAGACAAATATAATTAGAAGCCAATAGTTTAAGGAAGATGCACTGTGCTGGTTGCAATGAATTGAGCATTAAAGCTACCATAAATCACTTTTAAAAGTATAAATTCCCCAATGTGTTTACTGCCACCATCAAAATGATCAGCTATAGAAAGAAAGACTATCTTAGAGGATGTGGGAGGAGTGTAGATGATAGAATGAAGATGTTTGCTTTATGGATACTGGCCAATGCATATAAACATGATGCCTCCGTAAAATTTCTGATGACAATATTTTATAGTGGAAGCAAAGAGCTTGAATATCTTCCAAATAACAACATTTTTTAAAAAGTACACCACATATGTGGAGACTAATTATTCAACCAAAATATATCTGTGTGTATATCGCTGTATCTTTCACCATGTTGTAACGTCTCTCTCTTGGCGGTCACTCGATAATGAGTAGGATGCCTTTACGTCACCCTTCTATTTTTGAGTCCATTGATGGCTGATCGGCTCAATTCTGGAGCTACAGAAGGGATTGTAATGTATAATTACCATATGTTAGCATGAGGCATCACTCTAAACTGAGACTAGATGAACCAAAGCAACAGTAAGCAGAGCTTTGACTTATGATAATCTCCACATCCTCAATCTCATGGCCTTAACTTCAATGATTGAAGAAGTGTCCTGAATGAATAGCTATCTAATGATACTCCGATACTCCTGTATTGATGTATATATTAAAGAACCGATCTTTAAAAAAAAGGGATGCCAGTTGGGATCTTTCATCTAGGTGGAAGTAAAAAAGTCAACTGGAAAAAAGCAAAAGCACCACCAAACAACCTTTCACAAGAAATTCAGCATTTTTGGTGCTCCCAAGCCTTCCATGAACTTTTGTAGAAATTTTGAATGCACAAAGAATGCAAGATCAGCCCGACATCTTATCTCAAGTCCTAAGCTGAAGACAGCATGAACTTCAAGACTGCTTCCTCGCAAAACCGGATTCCATGGTCTATAGCAAACATACTTACCAGTTCAGCTTCTTGAGAATTATACACCACAACACCTGGATTAAAGATAAAAGACCAGTAAGTCTAAATGAAAAGGAGATTTTCTTCTCAGGGAGAGGTGCTCCTTAGAAAAATCACTCAAAAGCCATCTGTTTAAAATTTAGTTTGCGTTATTAGCCCACAGCAGCCAGGAATATCTAGATTTACATATATTCACAAAGAAACATATAAACTCCAAGTTTATACTTGCCCTTCTGGTCTTCCCACCTTTGAAGTTTTGCAGCCAAACACAGTGCGCCATCTAGTCCAATGAAAAGTTCACAAAGTGAAAGTTCCACCTGATCTTGATGGGCACGCTGTTTTTACAGAATATAGGGGGCTCCTGTTATAAGTACAGGTTATGTTCCTAAATAATGCAACTTAGAGAGAAGTGATTTACAAAGGGGAATTAATACTCATAAGGAATAATATAATTAGCTTGAGATACATTCCCAACACATACAGTTCAAACACATGCAGATACACATAATGTATCTATAACCCATAAAAAACAGTACATAGAAATAGATAAGACAAGTACGTTGTTATTCTTCCCTTGTAAATGGATTTGATGTACTTGATGGTAGAACTAGGGATACTAAAACTGTACCCCTTTCTTGGTGAGAGTTAGGTGGAGGAGAAGGGAGATGGGACAGTGAAGTCATCCACCACCATCCCTTCACTGTCCAAGACTTCTATATGATGGGGAGATGAGACTTGACATAATTTTTCATGGCATGGGGGTTCTTGCATTTCCCCAGAGCAAGAGTTGTCAGGAGGTCTTTTGAAGCCTGGTGCACTTTTTTCATTGAATGCTGAAATGAACCTACATTTCTGTTGTTTCCAATAAAGTCCCATCTCATCCACATTAAAGACTTGTCATGGGTGATATCCTCATTCCTAAATGATCTCTCTCAATTTTGCCTCATACACTCCGGCTGGCTCAGCGTCAGCACTCACTGCTTCAACTTACACTCTAATGTTCTTGAGCCCACAGCATGGCTGGAAACTGTGAAACCAGCCATGGCTAGCATTAAATGTTTTTTCTTTAGAAGTGCCTCCCATCTCCTGCTTCTCTTTATCCTTCAGGAATGCGAATAACCTCATTCTCTTTGCCTGAATGGCACTGAGCGTATTCTTCATATGCAAGTCATCCAACCACGTAGCCAACATTGTCTCCATCATTTGCTTTTTCGCTGAGTAATCTTTATAGAAGAATGCTGAGTTGTATGCTTAGCCTTTTCAATTATATCATCAGCATTCTTGGCAATGGTATGAATCAGTGCCGGAGGTAGGCCAAGATGGCGAGCAATGTCAGCAGCCTATTCAACATTTTGATGCACTTTATCACATCTATTTTCCACAGTGAGATGCACGCTAACACCTTGCCTCTTGCAAATAGCACTTCACTTTGCACCAACACTTGCTTTCCCAGTCATGGTTAAAGAATTACACAAATACATTAAGATAAAGTATGTGCACTCGCAATGCGTTCACTTCAAAATTTACATACAGTAAGGAGGACAGCGCAAACAACTGTGGTCCCTTGAAAAATGACTTAACTGGGGATCTGTGTGATGTATAATGATTTTAGCTTCCTTAATTAATTGACTTATAACGGGGACCCCCTGTATACCTTTACACAAAACAGCACAGCTGGGGTAGATGTGGGAAGAGAAGCACCTTATTCAAAGCACTGCTATGGTCCACGCCTTTACTGCTATGAAGAACAGAAATCTACTTCTTGTGCTGATCCATGTTAGCACTAACTTAACAAAACCCTATATCATAAAAGTGATGGGTAGGATCACAACTGGGCCCCTTGGGATTGCCACTGGGTAGACACTGATCCTACCACTGCCTACCTGCTCTCTGGGACCCACCACCACCAACCTGTCCTGCTGAACCACATACTCTGGTCTCCTACAGCAAAGGCACAGAGTTGGGGTAACGCCTCCCTGAGCACAGTAACACAGACATCAATAACAGTTCAGCTCTGGGAGGGCTCAGTTACAGGAACTTGTCAGAACCCAGGAGCAGAGCCCCAGTTAGAACCAAACCTCCAAATCACGCTGTCTTACTCAACATAAAAGTTTTACACAGAAAAAGCTCACAAAGATTCACTCCCCTCTGTCAATGAGATATGCACAGCGGTTGCTCCCCCTACTCCTGCCAGTAACAGTTATTTATACTGTGTTTAATAAACAAAAGTATTTTAGTAAGTAAAAAAAGTAGGATTTAAATGAGTACAAGTGAAAAGAGACAAATCAAAGTTACTAAGCAAAAATAGAACAAAGCATGCCAGCTAAGTGTCATACAGAAAGAGAAGTTGCTACAAATCATTTCCGTCACTCTAGTTCTTATTTCATGTGCAGTTCTTCACGAGCCAGAGATGTTCTTTTTCTCTGACCAGTGCCCATCCCTCTTGTTACAGTATTTTTTTTTCCTTCAGGTGTTCTTGTGTAGCCTCTTAAGGTGAGGAGGCACTTTCTAAAGCCAGTGGAAGATAATCATGCTCTGCTTCCCATCCCTTAAACAGAGTTTCCCAGGGTGGGAAATCTGATCAATTTACCCCCCCACGCCCCTTTTCAAAATTCAAGGTGGATTCCAGCAACAGATAGAATGATCACATGTCTTTGTAGGACCAACCACAGTTTAGTACTACAGGAAAACCCAACCACTCACAGATCATTGTTTTGGGCACTGGGTTATTAAGTTCCTCAAATACCACTAATGGCTTTCACTGGAAGACCCAGAATTAATAAACAGATCAACACTTCATATTTCTAACTTCACATACAAGAAAGATATGTGCTCACAAATAGAATATGTGGGTTCAAGGGATTGCAGGCTCTTGAATGATACATTACTTGCTCTGTTTTTCATAAAACACAAGAGTTATGCATATTCCTATTCAAAACATATTTCCATAAAAATATGGGAGCGTAGCACCACACTATAGCAATGATCCAAAATCTGCATGATATTACAGCAGAATATCTGAATGGTCTATCAACGAAATATCACATGGTATGTTTGAAAAAGTGTAAAATATCCTTATGTCACTGTATAATTGCATATCCTAGGAGATTCTCCAAAGACAGCTACAGCACTGCTGTCCAATAGTTGGCAAGCTACTGCAAAGGGCAAGGAGAAACAAGCATTTACTGCTTAGGAGACACAGAATCTTACCACATACAAACTCATATTAATGGCAAATGAAATGGCTTTGGGTTAGGGATGGTTCATATTAAAATAATCCAGAAACTTTCAGCTAACAATTGAGGTTCAAAGGAGTTTGTGTGACCTCTCTCCCCATCCTTGTTTTGTCATTTACAATGTGTAACTCTACAGTTTTACCTGGGATTGAAGATTCAAAACTACTACTAAAAGCCTCCATCACTCTAAAAGAGTAGAGAATATTGGAAATCTCAGAAGAAAGCCAGTTATCTGCAAGACTTCCAACCCAATTTTGCATCATAAACAGTTTAGACAATGAATCCCAACATCACCCATCTTCAGAGGTTTGTCCATCTCTCCCATTAACAGAAGTTCCTGGCCAGTCACCTACCCAGCCACCACCTCCCGTAATTACTCCATTCCATTGCCACAGAGAACACAACAGTGATCTGTGCTTATTTAAAGCAGCTCAACATCTATGGGACAGATTCAGACCTGCTAATGAGTAAAGCACTTGCTACCCGGCTCCAGGTGTCTAACACTCTGCAACACATAACCACTAACTTTCTTCCCATGAACAAAAAACCTTGATCTTTAAAGATGCCTTGTATTCAAGCAACCCAGGGAGCCAGAGAACAAGTATTTCTGTACTGCTCTATTAAGAGCAAATTCCACTAGCTAGTCTTAAAAGCTAATTTATTGGCAATAAGTGGACACTACAAGATAAATCGACCCATCTAAGAGGCAGTTAGGACCCTTGCCTCACACAGACATACAGGCTGTTAGAGCACCAACAGGGAGAGTATTTTAAGGGGCTTTTTTCTGAAACCCTAATCTATTTCCTTATTCCTAAAGGGAAGTAAAAAATAACTATATATTTTTCTCCTTAAACAACACCATTAACAGCTGTTGCTTCTAACTGTGGGTGGGAGCAAAAGGAGAATTGAATAGGGAGTGCCTCTCAAGATTGTGATTAATAAGAAGAAAGGGAGTGTTGACCCGTACCTCTGACACCAGCTCTTTGAAGTTGTAGGATTATGCATTTCTCATGGATGCTGCCAGTCATCCCTAAAGAGATTGGAATGCATGTGAAGATAATAGCCCCTTATTCAATACCAATGCCCCTTCCACATTATCATAAATGGAAGACCACATTTTAACAAAAAACATACACATACACACACAAGACATAGGCCATTTGGAGTTACATTGTTCCTGGTGAATTAAAAACACAAGCTCTTCCTGCTCTAATAAACGGAGGCAGAAGTTTCTTTCCTCTTTCATATGCTTAACTTTCCCATGCAAAATTGTGCATGAGATGCATTTAAACGAAAAGAGGATAGAATTCGTCCCAGAATAAACACCACAGGCCTCTTGAGATTTACACCAGGTATGGAAGTACCATCCCAGCTTCCCTTACTGTATTCTGTGTTTAAGCCGTAACACAACTTACAAGAGCTTGAATTCCAGGCACCCTGCTTCTTTTACTGCTTTCCTGCAGGCCCCTTAAGAACTGCATGCAGACTTTCACATGGAGAAAAAGCACCCACTGCTTGGGGCTGGTTTAACAACAAGAATAGTTCTTAATCTTTAGGATTCCAAAATGAAGTCTATCCCCACACTTAGCTGTGGTGTCTTTGCTCACAGCCAAAGTTCATCTTCCCTTCCAGACTGATCTCACAAACAACCCTCCCATCTCTTGCTATCTGAAACTTAGTCTTCTGCCACTAACCTGTATGCCCCCAAACGACTATACCTCAAAACTGCATTCAAGTCACCCACAAAAGCCTCCTGCTCCCTGGGGTGCTGTGGGTCACACAAATCCCCTGGTCTCAAGTTCTTCCTGGCAGGAGCCCTTCACACACCATATAATCCCTCTACTTTTTCCTACTATACAGAGATCTTTAAGCAATGGGTAACTGAGATTAATACTTGAACAAATGATTATTTTAAACCTTAACTTGTTATTAAACTTGTTCTTAAACTTCTAAACCAGCCTCTCAGTCCAGCTCTCTTTTCAGTCTTAATATGCATACACCTCATACAGAACACGAGGTGCTTTAGAATTTGTACCCAAGTGGCTTTCAGTACAGCCCTGGGAGCCAACTGGATTACTCTGACATCATCTGCTTCTGTTGACCCTGTTATTGGGCAGGTCAACAGAGGGGAGCAAAAAGGACAGTTGTCTTGAGGTCCAGAGATTTCAAAAAGCCTGGGACTCCTGGTCACTGCCACTACAGCAGCAATGCCAGAAGCCAGAGCCCTGGCCCTTTATATTGCCACCAGAGCTCTAGAGGTTACACGCCAGGCGGTGCTGAAGGGCTGGTTGTGGGGCGCTATACCCTAGCCCTGCCCTGGAGCCAGGTCCCTTCCCATCTTGCCAGGGTCCAGCAAAGTCTGTCAGCCACTCCGAGTGTCATTCAATACACAGTTGACTGCTGGAATTCTGTGTCAGTCTTGGAAGCCAAAATTCCCACACTCACTCCTATCCCCCCCAGCTGGAACCTGCTTGATTAATCGAGAGTAAAAATAACTTCAGACAGAGCTACCTAATAAACCAGGTGCCGGCTCATGCCAAGGTCCCTAAACCTCACTGAATACTGCATAGCTGGAAACCAGCCTGTCTCACCTGTGAGTTAGTACTGTAAAGTAGATATTAGCATTGTAAGAATGTGTTTGGACTTTATGAAATGCTTTTAGGATGCTCAAAGTATTTTTTTTACTTATGTCTACACCCCATGTTGTACAGGTAGTATTTAAATGCTTGCTCTTTAATTATAAAAATATTTGCTCTAAAGTGATAAACACAAGCACCCCAGCAGAATAGCAGCTTTTATATATATATATATATATATATATATATATATATATATACACATACACACACACACACACACACACACACAACTGCCCACAGACAGACTTGAACCCCTAAAGCTTCCTGGAGGTGCCTCTATAGCTTGAGCCAAAGCCCAGCTGGCTCTCAGTTTATGTTGCAGAGGACATTTATTCTCTTTCTGTGAAGTGGTCTAGGTACCCCTACATGGGACAGTTAACTACACATAGGTGTGTGGGTTATATATAGTATACGTCTCTCTTCTTCAAGAACAGAAGACCCACAAAAAAAAGCCAACCCACTGCAGAGCAATCAGGAGGCAAACAGACTCTTAACTGTCCTCTTTATACACAAGAAGAGGAGGCATGCACTAAAGCTCCTCCAATCAGCTTGAACTGTGGGTGAAGGGAATAAAATTCCCTGCCAAGAAAAATTGTTACCAATATGCTCCCTGAATTTCAGGGAAAGGGCAAGATTTCTAAGCAAGGGAATCCCAGCCTGGGTTAGCCCAAATGGCACAGGCCTTTTCCCAGCTCTGTGGGGGACAGGGGCCCTCAACCTACCTACCCAGCCCCAGATCCTACCCCCAACAACCTCTTCCTCCAAGCCCGCCCCCACCCCCATCCCACATTATTGGAGCTGGAGTCCAGCCAGGAAGCTTGTCCCGTACAGGAGAATCAGGACATCCCAAACTACAGCTCCCATAGGTTAATGTACCACACTTGGAAAATGCTATGTTATATTAAATTAACTTGAAATGAAACATTTCAGGAGAGCCCAAAAAGGCAAAATGAAACATTCTGATTTTAGAATGTAGTAACAGCTCTGTGCCCCCTACAAATGCAGTGGTGACTGCTACATGCAATGAGACTTCAGGACTCCCCAAGAGCAGCACTTAAAATATGAAGGACCATAAGTCCTTGAAACTGAAATGAAAATAGACTCTCATTTTCTATTAGCTGTACAGGGTCTAGGATGTCCGAACTTCGCATCTTAACTCCATCCTGTGGAAGGCAGTAGCTCAAATACATGCACAAAGAGTTTGTTATAGTTTCAAGGGCAAGTACTATCATTAGGCAGAACTCAAGCACACCCCCTCTTTCAATTCATACAAGAACTCTTTTTTCCACTTGCAAGATTTCCCCTGGCACCACTATCTTCACATGGACACGGTGCCAAATCAAATGGAAAAATAAATGAGCAGGTCACCACTCTTAATAGGTGTCACATAGTTTCTTTTCAATGAGTAACAGTGTAACAATGCATTAACGAGAAATGAAACACCACGTTAATGCTAATTTGCATAGTATTAAACCAGAATGCGTCGCCTTCCTATTCTCCTTCCAAACCTTCTGCACTGGCATATGAATCAAAAATGAAATTTAATTGCCAGGGTATTCAGCAGAATCATTGAGTCTCTGCTTAATAAAGCCTCCCTTGTATGCTAGTGCGTCAGATGCCTTCTCTCCAAGGTGTTTCAGTGAAGCTGAAAATATTTTGTAGGGTTTATTCTGAAAAGCATTTCAAAAAGCAAAAAAGAAGGAAGGCTGATGGTGAAGTTTTACAGAAGAGCAGCAAAAAGTAGAAACTAAATCCTGCATTATGGTAAAGCGAATAACGAGACTGTAATAAGAAGCCAGCATTATTTACACACTGCTGGTTAAAGAACATTCACACTTATTCACTACTACACAAACTGTGTGTTGCTAAACTTGCACAACTAAATCTGGGTCATCGCTGATTATGTACTGAATATGTCATGTGACTTCTTAAGCAAAACTTTTAATCTTAAATAATCCAAGCATGACACCAAGATATACAGATCCTTTCTTCCTAACCCGTGTACCATGTGAATTTTTATTTCAAGCATCAGCTTTATTAAAACAGCTGTCACATTCCATCATGGGTGAGGCAATGTTTCAGTACCACGTGAAGAGACTTCTGTAAGAAAAGTACAAGGGACTCAAGAATTTTATATGTATGTATAAATTCCTGCAGCTGGCTTGGAAAAAGTAGACCAGGGTGATGCAGGGAGGTGAAGTTTTAAAGCTAGAGTGGCAAAAGAATCAGCAAGCCTGCAGAAAAATGTGATAAAATTTACCTGGTTTTTGGTGCATCAATCGCACTGGCATGTTTGTGCTAAGTTTTATCATGATCTTTCTACTGTGTAAAAATAAAATGTGTAGAACACCATTGGGAGATCGAATGTTTTAACTGGTCTAAGTCAAGAACCCTCCCTCTCCCGCCCTCCCCACCAAATAAGAGTCTAATAAAAGTAACCAGATCCATCAGAATGTTTTCAAGAACATCTCACCTGTGAGAAGCAAAGGGGCATGACTATCCTTGGTATAACAGTTCAGAACAAATAGACCTCACCCAAAGATACTGTCCCAAGAGCTCCCTTAGCTACTCACCATTTAGGACTCAAGATTTCCAACGTATAGACACTTTGACAGACCCAGACCAGCTAGCTACATTGGCTTGATCCTATTGGGATCTGGCACGTGGGCAGGACAGTAGCTTGGAGGAAGGCAAATATACTGGTCACTGCATGAATAGTTTTCTGTTCCCTGTGTGTCCAGGGCAGGGGCCACCGCAGAACAATCAGGAAGGTACTGGAACCAATTAAGTCTGTCAGGCACTAGAGACAATTAAGAGTTTGCCAAAAGCAAGAAAGAGAAGCTAAATCAGAACACCTGATTAAGACCTGCAGGGACTAGTTTAAAAAGCTTTCCTTCAAGGAGGGATGAGTGCTAATACTGGGAGTGAGGAGGTACAATGTGGAAGAGCTGGAAGGCAATGGTCAAGTACCAGGAGGAAGGTGCTGGGAGTGGTTGTTTGAAAAAGTGGCCCAGGGAATGGCTGTAGTTCCAGTAGGGAAGGAGAAACTACCTGTTGCTACTGCCACTAGGTGCTCTGGGCTGGAACGCAGTGTAGAAGATGAGCCTGGGTTCCCCCCAACCATCACAGAAACAACCCCCAATAAGGGAGGCTGAGGCTAAGGAGAGGTTTCACCCCCAAACCCATTGACTGGCCTGTGTTGAAGGTGACTCAGTAAAATATGACCCTATGCTGAGGGTCACAGTGAGCCTCTGAGCCACGTGCTGACTGCCTAGAAGCACAGGACACCTTTGCCCCTTGAGGCAAAATTCTGCCACATTACACATCGCTATGGAATTCACTATCAAAGTAGCACCCCTATCCAAAGGGGCCATTGAAATTAAGCAACCCTATTGCTGCTAAAGTTTGTCCCTCCATGTTCAGGGACCACTGGTGAGACAATAGAGCTCTCTGTGTATATACAGAAAAGCTGCCAAAACTAAACCTGTCCCAGAGATAACCATTTGACTTCAGTCTCTAAGGGTATGTCTATACTTATCAGAAGATCGACACGCTGATGGCCAATCTTCCAGGGTTTAATTTAGTGCGCCTACTGGGGTTCCAATGAATTGAGCTGTCATGCTGCCACCATCAACCCCAGTACTCCTGGTAGTCATGAGCAGTAAGGGAAGTCAACACTACAGTTTGTCCCACCAACCGCCTGATGTGGGGATGATGGCAAAAAAGAAAAAAATCTATTTTCAGCTATGTCAGCTCTAGCTACACAATTCTCTTAGCTGGATTTGAGCCTCTAAAATCAGTGTAATCTCCTAGTCTAGACCTGGCCTAAGGCTATCCATGGGACACCTTTTATGTGTGCCAAATTTAAGTGAAAAAATGTTTCAGAGTCTGAAATTTCCAATCACATTTAATATTTTGTGTTAATGTGTTATTAGATCAGATTTATGCAAGATCTTAACAAGATACTTTATGGAATGAAGCTTTGGTTCTTGAAGATATCACAATGTTAAATATCAAAATATATTTCTGTCTTAGTCTCTAGATCTCACAGAGCGTCTCCTTGAAAGCTCAGATGCTCATACCAAGCCACGTGTATAAATACCTATAAAATTTAGCCAGATGAGCATAAGCCGCAAGTTTTGGAACCAGATCTGAATAGGTTCAAGCAGTGTTGAGGCAAGACATTAAATAAACCCATACAAACGCATCCCTGTCTGGCTAGCTAGATATAGCATGGTGGGTGGGGGGAATAAAAATCAGTGAAGGCACATTATGACAGCTACCAAAATGTGCAATGCCACAAGTGGCAACAGGCTAGTATGAGTTAAAACAGGCTAGACTGTGGCCCAGTGAATCAGTTTGGGCTTACAGGGAAAGTGGAGTAGAGAGGAGAAGTGTGAAGAATAGTGCAATCCTATTATCTGAGGACAGCAAGATATAAGAATGTAAATGGCTAAGGGAAAAAGAGTCAATATTTTTAAAGTATCTTGAAATTGTAGTCCATTATCTTTCCAGCTGAAAAGCTGTAATTGAAAGAGGCTAAATCTTCCAGTGGTTTCACAAAGGGTTTGCAAGCTAATGGTTCCTTTTTTTGGTATTTGGAATTAATGCTACATTCTGTGAATGGAGGGACAGTAGGTGTGCAGCCCTTCCTCTCTCTAATCCAAATGCCTGTACCACCCTACCATGAAAGACATAATAGAATATGTTTCTCACACATAAAGTGGCTGTTCTGAAATGAAATTAAAACCCCAAGAGGAAGAGAAAAATAAATTCCTCTCTATGGAGAGGGCCGGTGGGTGAGAAGAGAGAAGATATGCAGGGGGTGGGATAACTAACAAACTTCCCCTGTGCCTTTCCTCTCCTGATATACAGTTTGTGTCATTTGGAAATGGACGCAGAGGGAAATTGAAAATCAATGGCAAAACTCAAATCTGAATGAGGTTGTGACCTGACTTTGGGCAGAGGTGTCTCCTACATCCACCAGGCCTCTTTACATCAGATCTGATTTTACCAACACACTGAACATCAACAGAACTTGATAAGAGATAGGATGAGATGACCACAGATGATAGAATGATTTGTTAGGCTTTGGTAAAGCACTTTTAAAACATAAAACAACCCCACCCCACACATAGACACAGACACATCTATTGACCTATCATGTTGAATGGAGACTTCTGAAATATGCCAAAAGTTAGTGGGAAAGTGTTCATACATTCAACTTCATTGTAATCACTCAAGAAAAAAGGCACAGCTATTGTCAAAGAGAAAGGGCTCAGGAGAGTTGTGGATCAGCAGACTACTGGCTGCAGAAAACATATGGCCTTTCTGGCAGCTACATCCCACAGGGCTGGATTTTAGTGGCAGGTGACTGACAGCTTGTGGTTCCGGGTTGGGCTCTCAGGCAGGAGTGGCTCTGCCCTGCTCCCTGCCTGGCTTCCAGGGAGAACAGCCAAATATGTGGGGAGCATAGGGAAGTATGAACAAAGCCCTCTCACTCCTCATTCCCAGCAGGCCAGTCAGGGGTGCACTGGCCCCCACTACATATTGCCTCTGCTTTTTTATACGTGGCATGAACAAATACAGCTTTACAGATCCCAGCATGCAAATTTCCCACATGACAGGGATGAATCATGCAAAGTGGTGGCATGGCAACAAATGCAAATGTTTTACAAATCGGGGGAAAACGGCTTGTAACATTTGGCCTTGAGCCGGCCCTGACTCGCAAATAGAAATATCAGAAGTTCAAGTTCCAAGTAGTTTTGATTCTGGAAAGAGAAAGTCACTTTGAAACTTCCACTGATTGTTTCATGCAGCAGTTAAAGATGAACAATCACAGGCCCAAGACAGCAGTTCTCCTAGATCAGGCCTGTCACCCTCGAGAAAGATGGAACGGAGAGTGTATTCAACTGACAAAGGGTTTCTGTTGCCATGTCTATTAGAAAGTCTATCATGGTAACCATAGAGAACATCATCCCCCGTCTTTGCAATAAATATGTTTTTCTCCAAGTACAAAAGCCCTTTGAGTAAGCAGAGACAGAAGGCATTCCAGCACCACAGTGATGAATGATCTTATTAGCCGTCCACATAGGTTTTGTATCTTAAAGGGAGAGGAAAAATTACTTTCAAAATAACCTAAATGGGCTACCTTTTTAGAAAAAATGTCTGGCATACGTGCACCTTGATTGTGAGGTATTTCTCCCCCTCCACATGAAATCATTTGCACTTGCACTCAACCAATTACTTCTCCACCTGTCCATTTTCATGAGCCACTTAGGCACACAAAATAAGCTTCCATTTCTGCATGTGCAGTTGCTCCCCATGGGTAGGGCAATATTTATACAAGAGCCAGTTCAGTGGCCTGTCATTTCCTGTGCTGTTTTTGTCAGCATTTCCAGTATTTAAGAAACAGCTCCCGTCCCCCTCAAAGCCAAATCTGCTATTCTAACATCAATGTGTTGCTATGGCGAAAAAAAATCCCACTCAGAATAATACCCTGATGAGGCTATAAAATATAAACCCTAGCAAAAACTTTCCCACTGGTTGCTTGGGGTTAGAAAACATCAAAAGGAAATTTACTATTACACATGAGCAAACACAGATGAGACAAAAGGGCTCACAAAGCAAATGCTGCCAGGCTTTATTACCTGCTAAGAGCTTTGCCTGGGTTGCCATGCCTTGGCATGCTAATGGGGGTTATTTAAAGAAAAATGGAGAGGGGGGAGCCCTTCCAGTTTAGCTTTGCAGCTCTCATTTGTTGTATCTAATGCAGCTGGAATAGAGCAGGGGTGCCCAAACCATGGTACTCGGGGCGGGGGTGGGCACAGGGGAGGGGGATTACACAGCAGAAATTGTGCAGTGATGGAGCTCATGAATTATTTTATTTCTTGCATTTTCATAATATGCACCTCAGACAAGGGTTTAAAAATGCCATGGGAAGTTGTTATATAACAAAAGGCAGTTCATTTACTTCGAGATCTACCCACAAGAACACAGATACATAGATGGGAAATGAGGGCTCTGTGTATCACAGGTTCAGTTGCCCAGCAAATGTCCAATTTAACTGTGCTCAGAACTTTGTCAGAATCTCTTTTATGTGGTTGCGGTATATCTGGCCATAATAGCGCAATGTGGACAGACAGCTAAAGGCAGGTGGTGTTAAGAAGAACACACAAAGCAGCAGCAGCGCCAACAACCACTGCAGGCCCTGGGGTGAGGTGGGACTGGGGCTTGGCTCCATACCCCACAAGGGGCAGGGCCTAAGGCAATCAGCCATTAGGAACACTTGGACTGTGGTGGTGAGTCACACCCCCTCGTCCCACACAGCTGCACGGAGCAGCGCTGCTGGGGCACTTCAAAGGACCCTGGAGCTCTAACTATTGCTGTTGCAAAGTAGCAGCGGTGGTGGCCGGTGCTCTGGGACACTTTGAAATGCCAGGCCTCTTTGAAACTCATTGCAGGACACTAAGCAAAGTTATATTTGCCCCTTCAGAGATGCTATCATCACAAAACACTGCTAATTTTAGGAAGGATAATTGAGAAAGATTTATACTTCAAGATACATAAGGCCAACCACCAACATCTTCAGTGCTGTTTCAGTGTCACAAGACCGCACTCTGCTATTAATTTGTTACCAAGGCGTGGTGTAAGACTGCTCAGTTACATGGGACTGTTGCTGGGGTTGAGGGTTTTGCAGAGGGAGAACTGCAAGGTTTTTCCATAGATGGAGGAAGGATGGTTGGTAGCAGCTTGATCAGAAACGAAAAAAAAAAAAAATACTAAAAATAAAGCCAGAACTTACAGATGTGCTGAACTAACAAGCAGCCACTAAGCCATGGTGAGGAATGTTAATGCTCCCTTACAAGATTTCAGGTGCACCACTGATATTATTAGCACACTCTTCTGGAAAGGACTGTGCGCCAACCAGATGGAGAAGCAGGCATAGTTGCCTTTAGAAATTATAGTGTCTTTTCCGCATAATTTTCAATTGAAATTAGCGGCTATTTTATTTGGAAATACTATCACTTTTCTCTTGGGTCTGCAATGGTTTCTTTTTGGAACAATAATCACTCCTTTGCAAATCAATACTGATATTTAAATTGTCATTGGATTAAAACTCCATAAAACCCCACCTTGAGTGTTCCTAGAATACCTCATTGAGAGATGCCCATCCTTTGCAAGGAATCCCTGGCATCACTTCAGGTGAGTTTCTGTGAATGGATTGAAATTTTCTATCCAAAATACATTTGTCTGTATTGCAAAGTGTCTGTTGATGAAATTCTTGCAGTGTTCACCAAAGTGAACAAAGAACAGCTTCCAGAAGTTGGTCCAATAACATCTTCTCACCCATCATGTCCTTTCATCAAAAGGAGACATTTTCATGCTGGTGGGGAGGGGTGACACTTCAGTGAGCTTTGGTGAAAACTATTTGAATTCTCCACAAAACAGACTGTTCTTACAGTGTTTTCAACCTGCACTGGAGCAAGGGGTACCAGAAGTCTTGGAAAAATACCCTGCGACCAGATTGTTGGCCAGCTTTTACAGTCAGAGGTGGTTCAGATGACCAGTTGAACTCAACTCCCACCCTTTGATAAGAGCGCACTCAAAAGACGTGCTGAAACATACTGATTACCCCATACAGAATGTTTGTTTTAAAAGCTTACCGTTGTCTTGCTCTAGCTCACCCATTAGGTGTGGTGTCTCTCCTGTCATCTCATCTAGCACTGACTTTTATTTCTGCCACTTTATATAATTTCAGAACACTTTGGGCCAGAGCCTTCCTTTGCAACTCCCATCATCTAGGAAAAGAGTCCTGAAATCTTTTAGTTCATTGCTCCCACACTCTCCATTCTTTTATAAACTCATTTTAAAGATCCTGCACATCTTGTTCTGTTGGCATCTCACTGCTATTCTGATCCTACTGGCAGAGACCAAAACTTACAAATGCTCGGTAGAGATCTTTAAAACTTAATTACCCACTGGGAGAAGTAAACAAAACAGATTGACAGGGACAGATGAATACCCAGAAACCAACTACTTCAAGATAAGCCCAAGAAGGTCAATAACAGAACACCACTTGTCATTACTGACAGCCGCCACCTCAAAACCCTGCAGCACATCATCAAAAACCTACAACCTATACCTAGACTGGCCTTTAGCTCAAGCTGGAGAGGTGCTAGCATTAAGCTCCAGAGGTCCCAAGTTCAAGCCTAGCTGGAGGCAGTGTTTTATATGTGTATATATAATGATTAGTGCTTGGGTTGCATGTGCACATGCCTGGCTAGCAAGGGAGGGATAGCTCAGTGGTTTGAGCATGGGCCTGCTAAACTCAGGGCTGCAAGCTCAAGCCTTAGGAAGGCCATTTAGGGACAGGCAAATAGATTAAAAAAAAAATCTATTGGGGTGGTGCTTGGTCCTAGCCAAGAGAGTGGACTCTGTGACCTCCTGAGGTCCTGTCCAGCTCTACAAAATGTGTATCTCCATCATTTATTATATTAACATCATGCTACACTCCAAAAAGCCCTTGGTGAGAGGCCTGTTCTCTCCTACAGACAACCACCTAACTTTAGGAAAATTCTCACTAGCAACCACAGGCCATATGCAGTAATACAGATAGTCCCAGACTTATGTTCCTAACACCTGGACATAACTTGATTTGGTCATAAGTCAGAAATACCCATATACTGTAATCCCTTGAGGTATATGAGGGTTATGATCCAGGCAACCCTCGCATACCTTGAATTTCATGTCAGTTGGGGAGGGCTTGGCTTGGGGCCCTGGGAAATGCCAGTAGGGTTAAGCTTCGGGTGGGTTAGGGTGGCAGCTGAGCTGGGGCTTGCAGGGGGTTGGACCCAGGCAGCAGGGGGTTGGGGCTGTGTTTGAGCCCAGCCAAGGGCTGGAGCCAGGGCCGGGGGGGTGGTGGGTAGTGGGGCTGGAGACTCACATGCTGGGGGTTGGGAGCCCCAGGCGCGGGTTGAACCCAGAGCCCCACGTGCAAGGGATTGTGAGCTGGGCCCAGCTACCTCCCTGTTGTTTTTCTGAAAAAACACATTACTGTGATTTTTCAGTCTGATAGTCTCAGAGAGGAGGTTCTGAAAGTTCCCCAAAATAAAATCACATGCAGCCACTATTGCATGGGAATCTGCATTTTGCATTCCCATATGGTTATGTGCTGCATGATCCTCCACTGAGTCCAGGCTGTGCAGGGACAGGGCATGAGGGCTTGATAGTGGATGAGTTGGCCACATACCTTTGAAAAAGTGAGTGGTTTTTACACAACTGCCTTAGCATGCGTAGGTTATAACAGACATTGTCATATCTATAAAGTGTGTTGGAATACACTAACCAATATGAAGCTGCTATACAAAGCACACAGCTAATATAATGCAACATTGACCTACTTAATGGATTTGGCCAATGAAGTACTCTGGATTTGTGAAAGAAGTTTTCTTTCTACTCCTAGGAAAAAAAAAAAAAAAGTTAAATTTAGCAGGTAACCAAACTAGTTTTGAAGGAAGAATCATGACGCCAAACATTTCCTCCTTTGAAGAATCGCACCGGTATGGATCTCAGATACTCCTTTTGCCCTCTTTTTTAAAACATGTCAACACATCAACCTGCCACTTCTGTCTACAAGTCTTCAGGGAAAGACAAAGGACGGCTTCCATGGTTTGCAAAATCCTGGAGTTCTGAGAAGCAGCCAGTATTTTCTGTGTGTATTTGAAATGAATCCCAAGAACTTTGGAAGGGCCACTCGTCACCAGCTAGACTTGCGACTGTAGAGTCACTCCTCCCTCCTGACGCATCATCAAAATGAGGAGGATGATTACACAAAGCACCCAGGGCTTGGTGGGCATGTGGTGCCAGCCACACATGATCATACAATAAGCAGTCATGTAATCATAGGAGAGCTAACAGCTTAGCTCTCCAAGAGTGGCTTGTGTTTCTCCTGAGTGCTGGCTGGGTTTACCAGCTTCACTCTCTTTTCCAAAGAGCAGAGTATTTGGCAGGATTTTACAGATGAGCAAGATGAAAAAGATGATAATTCAAGATGAAACAGGCCTGATTAAAGTATTTCTGCATCATTAAGACCAAAATAGGCTCTTAATGGTGCAGGAATACCCTAGCTCAGTGGCTCTCAGCTTTTCCTGAACCCCTTTCAGGAGTCTGATTCATCTTGCCTGCCCCCAAGCTTCAACTTCCTTAAAAACTACTTGTTTACAAAATCAGACATTCAGTACACTAATCCTGAAACACTACTTTTTCCACTTTCCCTGTATCATTATGAAATAAATCAACTGGAATATACTTACATTTCAGTGTATCATATATAGAGGAATATAAACAGGTCACTGTATGAAATTTATACTGAGTTTTTATGTAGCCTGTTGTAAAACTAGGCAAATATCTGGCTTAGCGGAAGACCACTCTGTACTGCTGATTGGCAATAACTGTCCTAGTTGTCTGAAGGGAGGCACGCTAGATGGCATTGGCTTCTCTCTTACTGCAGAAGAGACTCAGCCGACGAGTACACTAGCACTTTTCTCCAAACAAGTTATGGCACCTTGTGGGCAGCGGGGAGCAGGTAATGTAATTTACACTGCTAGAAATACTGGTGTGGACAGCACTATGTTGCTGGGAGAGCTCTGCTGTCAGCACAGAGCAGCTACATGCTGCTCTGCTGTGGTTACACTAGCTAGATGCTCCTCTTGATTTGCTTTACAAGACCATAGTGTCCTCAGTACATACAAAAGTAGGAACGCACAAAACCTGTGCTGGCCCACCAATGGGTGGGATGGGAGAGGGGAGGAGAACAGGGTCAAAAGGGGCATAGCGAGTCAAAGGGACCCCAAATTCTGGGTCGCTGCGTAGCAGATGGTGCTCTGGGCCCCTTTGAACCACTGCTGGAGCACCACTCCATGCAGCACTAAGAGCTTGGGGTGAGGCCACAGTCCAGCGGTGAGGGTGGCTGCCCCCCGGCCCTGCCCCTTCTGGGGAGTGCAGATCCGGGCCACCCACTCCTTGCTCCAAGGCCTGCTATGGCTGTCAGCTGACCCCGTGCACTGCACCAAGGTTAGAAAAAAAAGAAATGTGAACCAGATTTTCTTGGTCAGATTCTCCCCAGCTTGGAGGCATCCGACTTCTCAAAGCAGCAAGAGTGTGTGTGTGTTTTTATCCAAGGCTTGTGTGTGTGTTTATCCAAGGTTTCCAGTTAAGTTACCATAGCAACGCAATGCAAATGTAATCTAAGTGTTTACACAGTACAGATGATTTATGTCAGCCCAGCCTTGGTAAGTAGCTGAAGTCTGTGGTGGCGATGACGCTACCTGGGTGGTTTAGAATGACCTTAGTGATTTATCTGGACAGTTTTGCCCACCCCACATCTGACAATCCTGCTCAGTCTCAGACTCTCCACCTGCCAGAGAGCTTTTAGATCATGTGTACTCCCCCGTCTATAGATTCGAGAGCTGCCTGCTTTGCATAAGCTTAGGCGATTTGCAGCTCAGAGATTTTTTTTTTTAAATCAAATCTTCTTGACTACCCAAGCTTTTGGAAACATCTAGTCCAGACAGCACCTACATGTGTAACTGCCCTTTATCCCAAGAATGGGTAGATTTGCTTGCATAGTCTCTAAATAACCACTTAGAACTCCTTAAAAATCCCCTTGGAGTCTCAAAGTTATTATCACTGATGTGACCAAAAAGTTCCCTTCCTGTAGCTCTGCTGAAGACTTCACTGTGCACTAAGGGGCACTACAATATTTGTGCAGAATGGTATCTCCACAGAGCTTGGCCTGGTCAAAATATGAGAAGGTGGCTGGGAGCAAACAGGGCATGTTACTCCATGTCAAGGGTTGAGCTAACATGCCCCTTCCTCAAAAACACTTAGACACAATTATTAGTTAAGTGGGTGGTAAATGGTCTGGTTTGTGTGATGTTTCAGGTTCTCAGCAGCTTCAGCTTCACACATGGAAACGAAGGAGTAAAGCAACTTTATTAATTTACAGGGCACACAAGCACGAAAATAACATCATTCCATCAAGGAACGCCTTGGTGCCAGTATGGATGTCTTGCAGGCCATTGTGGAATATAACCACTGCATGAATACTCTTCGATCATCTCCATTAGGGATAATTGTCAATCACATGGACATCATCACAGGGAATTGATAAATATTCCAGTCAAATATTCCTTCCTTAAGGCAGAAATCTGACTCTCCAGGAGGCTGAGATCTTGTGATGGCTGTTAATCTTGAGTGATGACAGGAACTGAACCAGGGACCACCCGAACTAATAGCATTAGTCTCTGAAGTTTAAGTAATAAGCTCTGTAGTTAGGGATCGTAATACATCCCTATCATGTATGGCACAGAGGGAGATATAATACACATGGATCAGTAAGCTTCACACTCTCATTTCACTAGTCTCACCAGACTAGGAATGATGAGCTCAGACATGGTTTAAGAGATTGGACATCAGTAATAGATGGTGCAGATTTATTCCATTTTAATAAGCTCACTCACTAATTTTTCCACATTACCTGTTTCTTCAACTCTTTCAACAGATCAGAGTGTGACATTGGTATGATTAGTATGTTCGAATTCTCTTACCTTACTTACAAAAATATCAGTATAAACCAAAACTGTTCTCTTCAAGATTTTGTGAGGCAGAAGCTCCACAGTCAGGGCGGTTCAAAATAGTTAAAAATAGGGATGGGCTGAGTTCTACATTTGAGCCAAAACAAAACAAAAAAAGCTCCCAAACTTTTCTCAGATTCAGAGCTTGAGTTTTGGTTCACACCTGTTTGTACCTAGTGAGATGATTTCAAGCATGCACATTGTGTGTTGCTTCTTATATGATTTTTCTTGTTTAGAGCCTGACAATGTGAAGCAACTTGACTTTTTGCCAGTAAAAAAAAATAAAGAAAAACAAATTGAAGAATTTCAAAGATGAGGTAAGAAGTGAGCAAATGGCTTTGGAGAAAATAATGAAACTGAACTAAAAATGCTGAAGTCTAAGAAGAATTTGGTTAACATAGTTTTGGATTTTTTACTTATATGTGCCTCTGAATTGCTCTCTTTCATCCAAGTCCAGAGGCAGAAATGCAAGAGTAACACAAGGAAAAGCTCACATTATGATTGTTCGCTGGACAAAGTCAGCAGGTCATAAAAATATTCACAGGTCACCTTACTTCCAACTGGATTTCCTGAATGAAGAGAGTCCCCAGAGAGGCCTTCAGACAAACATTGTGACACTTCTCCAGACATTACTGTTGAGAAGTTCTGAAGTGCACAAATTGAGTTTTTACAGTGGAGGCAGCAGAGTCATGAATTCAGCACAATTCAGAGATTTTAAGGCCAAAATGGGACCACTATGATCATCTAGTCAGATCTCCTCCACAACATAGTAATAAGCTGGAGAATTTCCCCACAATAACAGAAGCACTCACATACCATTGTAATTAACATAATGTAAATGTCTAACTAGATACCTCTCCTTTTTCTGATAGCACAAGGGATCAACAGTGACCACAGTGACGCTTGTAATCCCTGCTACAGGATGCCAGCCAAGTACCTGACCTATGTGGAGGAAGCTTCCATCTAACACCAAGAGATGCTCTGTAAAACTCTTGCTCCTCCTTACACCTCCACACCCCTCATGTCTCCTGCATTTCCTTCCCCTGGGCTACATGCAACATTCTGCTAATGCGGGTGGAATTAGCTCGTTTGATTCAGGACTGCTAGCTACTGGTACGCACCTGTACTAAGGAAAGACCTCACCAGGTGAAACAGAAGCTTTATTTTCATTCCTGAGTGTAACGCTACATGCTTCCACTCCTTATACCACCTGTATTTGTAACCCTGGACGTGAGGAGGATGGTAGCATTAAGCCAATAAGAGTCCAGCTGCCATACTCCCCAAGCTTTGCCAGGGATTCACATTTTCCCCATCTAGCCTCTGCTGAAGGCAACAAGACCACCCATTTGTTATCCTGCCCCATCACCCACCCTAATACTAAACAGCCACCTCGAGGGCAAAGCTTGATTTGGCTTACAGAAATCAGATACCTGCATTGTGCTGCTTCTGGTTTTAAAGAGCTAGCAAAAGCCTCAAATCAAGCAGGTTTTGAAAGCTCCTGGGCCCCCCACTCCACCTCCATTCCCCTTGCGTTAATGTATTTCAGCTTCTGAAATGATCCCCCCTATAATACCCCACCCCACCCCGAGGCATGGTACAAAGGCAGTTTATATGTTAAAATCAGGAGTGGGCAAGGAGAGCACATGTGGGGATTGAGGCAAGAGCAGATTAACAGCCTCACATTTATGACAGTTTAATAATAGAGCTGTCACAATAGGAGAGATTTACTAATTGCAGAGTCGTTTTCTCCTGGGTACCCATCACACAGCCATTTACGACTGCTCTGCAGATCTTTCTAGACCCACTTTTTAAAAACAGGGAGGAAGAAAACCACCACTTCTTATTCAGCTAAAAATTAGGAAATAATTTAGTTTCATTACAGAGGAGGGAGTATATGAAGACAGCCCAGAGAAGGCCTTGACCTTACTACATGACCCAAGGAGCCAAATTACCAGAAATACGGGGACAGAGAAAGAAAAAAAAAGCCTTAAGCTTTCATCACAAAGGCCAACATACACATGAAACTCAGCTGGACTTAGGCACTCAACACAGGACAACTTTGCAAGCTTTTCAAATGGCCAAGCTCCGCACAGTTTTAGAGGTCATTCACTAAGTCTTCGGCTAACCTTGAGTGAATTCAGGGAATGGCAGCAAGAGTTCACAAGGTCACCCATTGTACATGGCCATAGCAAGACAGGAAGCAGTGTAGATACCATCTCTACAGAAATTCAAAGGGAGGAGGGGTTCCCCCCATAGATGAAGAGAAGAACCACTTTAAAAATCAGATAGATGGTTTAAAGACAAACCAACACTTTTTTTAAAAAAAAAAGAGGTAAACTCATAATTCATGCACGTTTTCCTAAGAAAATGAAAAAGCCTTATATTACCTTGCCCCTTTCATTGGAGCACACACATTGCGTGTGTGAGGCTGTCAGACACAAAGAGCAGAATATGCCTATTGAAGAGAGAGAGTTGTCATACTCCATCTCCAAGAGAAACCTCCTCTCCCTCAGGCCCACCTAAAACACAAAACAGAATTGGTGCCTGTGTTTCAGAGGCACTGAGCATCTACAATCCCCACTGAGTTTATGGAGTCCAACTTTCTCTGGGACTTCAGTGGATTAATCAGCAATCTTGTTTGCACTACCAGCACTTGGGAGATTTATAATAGGACCCTGCATTTAAAATCCAAGTAGGGTTCTAGAAGAAGAAGAAACCACCTGAAACCAATGTGCCAAAAACTGGTAAGACCAATTCAAAAAACAGACTTAGGAAACCTTGAGATAGCAAACACTTTTTTATGCTTACAGGTGCAAGAATGTAAAATATCTTGCCACTTGAGGGAAAGAAACCTTCAGAGATTTTTGGGAATTTTGATCTGCTCCCCATTTGGATCTCCATCCATCATGCATGCGCACCACACAACAACAGAACTGGTTCCCATAAGCCCTAGTAATAACTGAATCATCATTCAAAATAAAAATAAAACAAGTGGCCTAAACCTTACATTTGGAGAAATGAAGTCCACTTTTTAAAATGGAGGGGGAAGGAGGTAATGAAGCCCGAGATTTTTTCCCCCAATTCTTCTGTATGGAATCTAAGGACCTACCTACTCATCAACCAATATTTCCAGTTTCAAACAAGCCCAAAACGTACTGTCCATGTTGTTGTGCAAAGCCTCCACTCAGTCCACTACAATGCAGATGTAAGTCCTGTAACTTTCTGTAAGCTTTGATTTGTAGTAGCTGCTACGTATATATTAAGTATTTTAAGTTAGTAAGAAAATGTTTATAGATACTGTAAGTCTGTAAGAAATCCTGGCTGTTCCTTTGTAAAATAAATTGTTTTCTCTGAACTGAGCTTTCCTGTGTGTGAGGAAAGTGTGAATGTGGGTTTGAGTGCAATGGAATCAGTACCTGAAGCCAGCCTGTCTGGACAACCAGCTGCCTACAGCACCTTGATGGTGAAATATAATAGAAGCTGAGCCCTGCAAAAGAATCCACCCGAGAAAGAGGCCCCATCCAGAGAAGAGCAAATTCCCGTCTGCTCTTAGCTGATGACTCCTGGTCATACAGCCTCTCGGAGCAGTGGGACAGGACAAAAGTTATGGACTGAAACATATAAGAAGATGGATGCAAAGCCATAGGGAGCTTTTTTTGCCACCACCTCCCCGCAGGAGTTATCTTGGGTGGCTGGTGAGGCAGGAGGCAGCCCAGGGCCCTGACTCTGGGCCTCTCTCCTTCTCCCCAGGATCTATGGTATTGACTGCTCCCATATACCACATTGACAAGACAGGAAGCTGACAAAAGGATCACACAATCAGCTCACTGCCCCGGATTCATGAGTGCAGGCAGATGCTCTGGATCCGCTATGCCTTGGCTTCCTCCACTGTCCCTATGCAACTCTTCATGTGCATGAGTTCACCTGTGTAAGTGTATGAGTGTGTGTGGATGTGTGATTGAAATCTAGTTCCCCTTTAATGCAACAGTGGCATTTAATAAAACACATATGAGTGTAAGCCTGTGGTGGTCTCTAAAATAAGGTAGCCGTGGTGGAGAATGCGGGCACCAAAGGGTTCATTTGAACTTGAGCAGTATGTGATAAGGGACTGACACCCCTCCATTCTTGGTGGCTGTTTGTGAGTAGGCTAGCTAGCTAGCTTGCTCGCTCCAGGTTGGGTCTCAGCTCTGGGGCAGTCGACTTAGAGGGTTGGTGGGTGGTCCCCCAGCACAGGTTCCCAGCAGTGTTGGCTCCAGGTTGGGTTTGAGAATGCAGGCTGGACACCGTGCCATTGTGTAAAAGGGAAAGGATACCATTAAGAATCGATGACAAAAAACAAATCTCGGTACTGCTCTACTTCACCCTCCTTCCTGGCTCATTCCTTGGCTGGTTTAAGGACAGGTTACACATCTGTATTCAGTTGTTGAGCTGCGGTACCTCATTCATGATCCACACTTGTTTTTAGGCACTCTGCAGCCTAAATAGCACCTAAGTGACAATTGCAAACTGAGACAGCACAGGAAAAAAACCCACAACAACCACCTGAGCTCTAGCACAGATCCTCAGTCAGATGTAAGGACTCTTCATGCTGCTCCTGTGGTACAGAAGGCAGCTGCCACTGTTATGGATGCCCCTAGGGCTGAGGTCACTATGAAGCATGTCAGGGTAGAACTAGAGCACAAGGCTCTCTGACAACCTGGGCGGCCATCAGCAGGGCGGCTGACATAATCGCCAAGCTGGTGAGTAAGGTGGGGGTAGGGGTGGGGCCCAGCTCTCTGCTCCCAAAAGGGGCGGTGCCTCAGTTGAAAGAGGCAAGGCTGGGGGCTAGCTTCCCCCTCCAGTCCTTCAGCAGCAGAAGCAGCAGCCAGGAGCCCTGAGCCCTTCTGAAACAACAGGCCCTGAGGCAACTGCCCACTCTGCCCCCTCTCCGATTGATGGGCCTGGGTATCAGGGATGGGGACAGAAACATCAGGCCCCTGAGAAAGTTGAGGCATTGCAGGGGGAGGGGTGGCTGGCTCCAGACCCTCCAGGAAGGGGTGAAGCCTTCAGTGGAAGGAACCAGCCTGGACTGCCAGCCCTCCTGCACTGCCCAAACTGGACCAGGAACTCCAGCAGCTATATAAAACTGTCCAGACCTCCAGCAGCTGCTGCAACTGTGGTAGTGGCCAGGAGCCCCAGGGGCTTTTACAGTGCTGGGCCTCAGGGCAGATGTCCCATTTGCCTCCACTGTTGACAACCCAGGCAATCATGGAACAGTTCCTTGATGGAGCATTCCCGTGGTGTCCAGCATTAGGACATTTACCACATACAAGCCAACAAATTACTAAATTGGTTGGTAAACTTACATTTTAAAGTGGTGACTTAGCCCGGTGTAAGTGCTTCCCAGCCACCACTGCGAATTCCTAACTGTCTTTCAGATTAGTCACGGTGGTGCAAAGCCATCTAATGCTCAGGTAAGAGTGCTCCTGGCCTTTTAAGAAATAATTACAAGATTCAGTTCAATGATAATGGGTGGGGAGGTGCAGAAATCACATTTAACCCTTAAAAAGTAGCTCACCAATAGGAATTCTGTCATTTCCTCCACCACAGGTGGTGGAGGTGACCATTTATTACACATGTGCCCCTACATTGCTAAAAAGCGGAACGGGGTGTGTACAAGACTGCCCCCTCTAGATGGAATCATTGGTATCTTAGGGCCCACTTTGTTAAAAAATCCGTTTCAGCTTTTGCACTAGGAGCCTGGGTCTGTGGAGGAGGATCACAGTTCTACCCTTGCTGTTGCTATGCAGTGTGGAGGTTCTGTAATTTCCAGTACAGTGATGCCTGTGAAGTCTTCCATGGTTTAGTTGTCAGTATATGCAAAGTCAAGTACACCGTACTATGTTGTTAACAGAAGTATTGTTTCAGGGGTAGAACAAAATGTAAGCTCACACTTCGGTTAGGGACACAGAAACCTGTGGTACAGTACATCCAATTCTGAGTTGTTGTTTTTTTTAAAGCTCTCTCAGCTTAGTTTAAAAGAAAAAAGAAGCCTATCTAATTGGCAAGAGAAATAAAGTAACACTTTTCATTGAGGGAATCTCTCTTATAAAACAAACTGGGGTTTGAAGTTTATAGTACATCAGCAACGAAGCAATCTATGGCCTTTAGATACAACCTCAATAGGATTATTCTTACTTATTTAACAAAACAACACATGGTGACATCCCTTATGAGAGAATGTCTCTAAGCATCTCCCCTTCCAGGCATACACTAAACAAATGGCATTTCTGCACAACAGCACATTTGTATTTTCATTGCTCTCTGCCATGTGTGGGAAATCCCTACTTCACACAATTAGTTGTAGGTGGAATTGAAAACAAATCTGACGCACCAGATGCAGTTGTGATCACATATTCTGTTCAGTGTAGTGCCAGATTATTGCCTGCAGAAGATACTTGGCAAGTATGGGGATCCGTGTTGTCAGGGAGATACAAGTCACTGTCACCTTCTTTTTCCAGAATGGATGGGCCAATGTCAATCCAGATCCCATAGTGCCCATTGTAGCCTTGGGGAAATTCAGATCAGCCCTATGCAGGAGCTACAGTTAGTCATGGTGTCCAACACACTATCCAGTAGCCTAATGGGGGTATTTGGCCAGTTGTGTGGGGCTAGTTGGCTTGAACAAATATAATTTTCAGAATAATGGGGCTAGTTTGATATATCAGTAACCACGATAGTGGCTGCCACTTCAGAACTCGTTGGACATCACAGTTCTGACGAATTTTGAGATGGAGGGGACACAGTACATCATCAATTCCAATCTTCTTGTGACAGGGCATGCCTGCTGTGCAATGCATTCTGCTGGACAACGAGCGTGACCCTGCAGCACCCTGCCTCAGGCCCCTTTCTCAGGGTCCCTGGTAACTCCACAAAGGCTGGTGTCCAACACCTTTGCCCCCTTCTTCAGGTCTGGTTTATTAACGTAAAAGCCCACAAAAATGAAGTCTTCTCCAATCCAGTCTCAGACAAGATACAAATCCTTCTCCCTGAGGCCTGCCTTCCTGCCCTCCCAGCACTTCTTGCTAGACGTTTGACCTTCTCTACCAGCCTTTTCACTGGCATCTCACGTCCACATTTGAGGTCCTGTATGAACCTTAGTACGTCTTGCTCTGCTGCAAGCATCGTCCAACCCCCACCCTGGAGCCCCTTCAGGTCACCTGATTGCCTGGTCACAGAACCTTCATTCTCTCTGCTCTGTGTAATGGACTGCTAAACAGTATTGTACTGTGCATCCATTAAGTGGTATTATTTATAAAATACCTTATTTAACAAAACCCAGTCATATATGGTAGTGTATTAAAGGATCTTATGATGAATATAATTGGTGTGTATCAGCAAGCTCTGTGACCAGTCCATGAATAGACTAGAAACAAGAACAGAAACAAGGAAAATAGCAACAAAGTCTCCAAACAGAAGGAGCAAAGGGTGTGTCATCTTGTCAATATGCCATAGTTCAATGCCCCAGTAGAACTTCAGCTTTGACAAATGGTCAATGGGCAGACTGGAAGCGGTATTTTGCAAGATTTCAAAGTTGCAAACAAACTCCACAAAGAAATGGATGATATACAGGTATTTTCTGTAATGGGGAACCAAACAGAGTGTCTTTTTAAATCCTTTGACTTCCCTGAAGAGAGCCAAAGATGACTATGAAAAGGTTCTGGCTATGTTTGATGCATGCTCTATACCCCAGAGAAATGGGATTTACGAAAGAGCATCTTTTCATGAGCAAATTCAAAAACCAAGGAAAAAGTGTTCAAAGTTTTACAGCAGCTTTGCATATACTGGCTAGAAACTGTGAATCTGGAAATGCAAAGCATAAAAACACCAGAGACATGCTGTTTATTGGGTTAACAGATAAAAGTCCTTTCACAGCAGCTAAACCTGAAGAGGGATTTAGTCCCACCCACAGCTATTACCACCCAACTGGAATGAGGGCAGTCCAGCCTAGCAGTAGGAATGTCAGTTGTCCAGATCCAAAGCCAAGGGTCACACTGGGGATAGGAACTGGGTAGCAGAGTAGAGAGATAAGCATGAGTCTGCAGGCAGGGACCAAAACCAAGGGTCAAATTGGAGAACAGAATCTGGGCCATGCAGGATAGCAGTCAAGGGCAAAAATAAGTGCAAAGCAGAAACAGGCACAGACACGGGCATGAGAATTGAAAAGGAGGCCAACATGATAGCTGGGCCTCTGGGCACCATGTGAAGCCCCTCAGTCTCACAGTCCTGGGTCTTGGGACAGCCAGTCTCCAGTGCCATCTGGACCATGCCACCCTTCACCCAGCAGCACAGGGAGGTACCAGAAGCACACCACACAGTATTATGGTGGCAATTTAAATGGTCCAGGGCAATGGCCACCAAACACAGCCACAGGAGCCAAACCCACCAAAACCAAATTGCTGGTGGGCCTGGCATTAAACAGCCAGCCAGTTAGGTCACACGGTTAATCAAGCAGCCTGCATCATAATTCCAAATGACATGAGAGGTGAAATCCTAAACCTCATCCATGAAGAATGTCAAGCACTACCTGAATGGCCTAAATGGTGGCCAAGCATAGGCAAGGACACAAAGAATAAAGTATCTGCATGTGAACATGGCAGAACTGCCAGACCAAGACAGAATAAACTACCCTTAATAACACTATCTTTACCAGACAGACCTTGGAAGAGACCTGCTGCAGATTTATGCAATGACATCATCATTACCTGTTCATTATGGACAGTTTTTCCAGGTACAGCAATCCCCCGAGATACGTGCATCTTGAACGTGCGTATCTCGTATTTGTGCAACTGGGGTGGGGGATTCCCCAGTGAAGGGGAAAGAGAGCTGGCAGAGCATGTGGCTCTGCCAGCTCAGGCCCCACAGCCACCACAAGGGAGGGGGAGGATATCCCCATTAAAGGACGCTCTCATGAGGGGGCGGGTGACCACAGCTGGAAGCTGGCTGGGTGTGGAGCCCCGCCAGCAGCCGTGGGATCCCCAGCTGGTGGATGAGGGAACCCTGCTGGGGAGCGGAGCCCAGCTGAGAGCCCCAGCTGTGGAAACTGTGGCTGGTGGGGTCAGGGGTCCCCTGCTGCCCTGCGGCTGGTCACCCAACCCAGCCCCCAGTGGCAGTCCCAGATGAGGCTGCTGCTTTGTTTCTGGTTCCCCTGTGCTTGCAGGGCTTGGGAAACAGACCAGCCATGTGCTGGTTAGTTTCCCAGGTCCTCTAAGCAGTGGGGAGATGCAAACCAGACTGCCCCCTGGTTCCCAGCTCCCCGCCACTCTGGGAGCCAGGAAACTGACGGTCGCTGGTGAGCTGGTAAGTTTCCCAGCTCCTGCAAGCCCAACGGAGCCAGAAACCAGGCAGCCGCCCGGTTCCCATCTCCCCTGACTTGCGTGAAATGTGAGTTACAAGGAGGTTGCGAGGACTGTAACCCACACATAATTCGCGGATCTACTGTACACAGAGATGTATTAGAACATGATATAGCATGGTATCATCAATAAGTGAAGTGCACTTTTGCTCTCTTTGCTATTCTAGAAAAAACTAGGGACTGACAATGGACCACAATTCATTGCAGCAGAATTTAACATGTTCCAAATGAAATACGATTTTGACCATATTACTAACAGACCACACTACCCAGAAGTGAGGGCAGAGGCTGAGAGCTGTCCAGACTAACAAGAATAGTCTACAAAAGGCAGACCTATTCTGTGCTCTTCTGAGCTACAAATTGACACAAGCAGTAATATAGTCCAGCAGAGAATTCCTCATGGGAATACAACTCAGAACTATTGTTCCACCTTAGAAAGAAAACTATTTCCAAAGTGGCCAAACCACACAAAAAGGCAAGGAGTGCTTAGAAGCACTTTTACAGTAGATGTCATTCAGGCTTTGTCTACTATATTGAGGAACAAGCTGTAGATGTCCATGGCTTATGTAGGCACTAAATACTTTTTCTCCATTTTTTTTTTTTACAACTTCCACCAAATTGGACATGAACATGGTCACTAGCTTCTAGACCTGGCAGCTCTCTGAGGGCATGTCTTCACTATGGGCTGGATTGATGGGCAACAATCAATCCAGTGGGCTGTTGAACCGACAAGAATAACATGGCGTAAGTCGACATACTTTGGTCTGCTTACAATGGTGTCTTCACAGCAGTAAATCAACAGCTGACACTCTCCTGCGGACTCCACTTTTCTCTCTTTAGAGGAGTACCAGTGATGGGAGAGATCTCAGTGGTTGATTTATTGTGTCTAAATGCTGGATCGATCCCAAAGTAAATGCTGTGAATGGCAGATAGAACCAGACAAACAGTGGCAACACAAGGATTCCAAACCAACCACAGCCAGGCATTCCAACCACAGCACAGCCAGATGAGCAAGTTGCTACACACTTTGTGTAATTAGAAGACTGGTATGATCCAAAGACACTCAACAGACAGATATATACTGAACTTCAAAGACAGTGTGAGAATGTAAATATTGTAAACTGTAGGAATGCAGAACGTAAATGGAGAGCTGTTACACAATGATGATTGGCATTTATGCTGTTCAGCCACTTGTTTAAATGAACCCCAGCTAAACCTGGCAGAGCATTAAAAGTTCTTACCATGAACACATCTTATGTGTATAAGCAAGCTCTGTGACACTGAGGCAGAACTGATCCCCTTTTATTTCTGGTTTCTCTTCAGAGCATATAAATCTTTCACCTTTTACTAATGCTTTGTCTATCCCAGCAATAAATGTCACAAGTGGTTTTAGTAGGACCCATGGTACAGAGAGACAGAATTCTGCTGTAAAGAATGTTATTTATTGAGGCTGTCGTTGTAGCTTAGGGGCAAGTTCCAGCTAAGGCAGCTTCAGACATGTTAGCCTGCCTCTTGATGGGATTTTCAATCATGCTTCTAAGCTAAGTTGGTTGCACTATCACGGTACTCTCTCACTCACACTGACACTCACACACAATTTCAGCCCTTCAAGACAGCTGCCCTCATTTCACTGATTAGCTGAACTGCTGTGTTTACTGTTACCAAACTGTCTCCCTAAATCATACTATGGACAGGACAACTCAGGACCTCCCGCCGGTCATGCAAAGGACTGCAAATATGCTACAGTCCACGGTGGCTTTGCAGCACCCCCTGCAGGCCTTTGGGGTACCTCAAATATTTTCCTAGGATGGGGTTTTAATAATAAAACCAAGTAATTGGAGTTATAGCCTCCTGGGATACTCTTACAGGATTGTTCAGCACATAAATACAGGCAGCATGGCAATAAGAGAGTATGTAGACCATGTAGCTTAATATATATATATATATATGCTCTTCACATGAAAAACCTGAGGCCTAGTATTCAGGTCCACCTGACAAGCAGGCATTCTTTCCATCCTTTGCTCTCAACATCTAAAGACAACATCACGTTTTGTCTCTCTCCCCCATCCCTCCACGACCACAGGATCCATCGGTTATTGTAGATCTAGAATTAGTGTAGCTCTTTGCAGCCAACAAAGTGTAGCTTTAAATGATTTATTCATCGACTGAGTTCTAGTTTAGACAGATGAGGAAGATTAAGTCACCAGATCTCACAGGCAGACAACTAGATCACACAACAGCAATGAACAGATGATGGGGTAGATGTTTCTAAGTCCTCTGTTCATGAAATTACAAGTTTCTGTGAAAGACTTAACGCATGTTTATTGCTGACACATGCACATGCTCCCCAAAGACCAGAATTGCTGATGTTTTGTGAATTCCTCTTCATGTTAAGTTTAATTATAGAAGCATCACATTGTATCTGCAGCACCTTTAGAAAACTTTGCCCTGAGTCCTTTTTGCCTAGAGCGAGTCAGGGAGCCCTTGACATGAGTATATGGGACCAATGTGTTAACAGTGTGAGCATGACCCTGTTGCTATCTAACATTAAACAGTCTTAACATTTGAGAGGTTGTATACAGAGACCTCAGCCTGCGTACTACTATGGCAAACTTTCTATGAAAATCCATTTAACCTTTTATTAAACATGAAGAAAAAAAAGAAAAAAAACTGTTGAAGTATTAAGTAAGGCTTTGCCTTTAGCATCACTTGTGCCCTTTAGCTGGAGAGAGGCTTCAGAAGGAAGAAGTCCTTGTTTGACAGTCTCAAGTGGTATCAAAAACAATAACCGTCCTTTTTAGGAGAAAAGAGAAGAAGTTAGTTGAGAAGGGCCAAAACCGATCTGATGAATCTGAATGGATCTGGTGAAGTGGGTCTGTCCCACGAAAGCTCATCACCGAATACATCGTTTTGTTAGTCTTTAAAGAGCTACAATTTTGCTGCCCCCCCTTTTTTTTTAAACTGGGCCAAAACTGTTGGTATGAAAGCCAGACCTCCATTTTCCTAAAAGGAAAGGAAAAAAAGACATGCTGAAGAGACAAGACAAAATCATCAACAGACAGAAAATGCAGCTTTTGCCTCATGTTGATTTTGACTTGCAACCTCACTGTGGCATCAGGCTGTTCTAGGCATTGGTTTTATCTGTCTCCGGTCACTGGCTTACACCAGTGTTGTTAAGTAAGCAATCTTGGCCTGTTAAGCCAGTATTTTATTAGATAGAAAGCAAAGAAGAAATAAATTGGAGCTACAGAATGGCAAAAAAGGGAGACAAAGGACATGCCTACACTATAAGTCAACCTTTGTTAGGTTGACTTACGTCCACTGCACTAATCACAGCAGTGGTTCATGTGCACACTGCCCTTATTTTGTCAGTGATCACATCCTCAGCAGGACTGCCTACAGTAGCTTAAAAGAGTCAGTATAGGAGTCTGAGCCCGCAGCTTCTTGGCTGCCTGCCAGAAATGGGGGAAGCTACGTGGGATGCTTGGTGCAGATATTACTGCTGGAAGCGCCAGGAACATGGCAGCTGACCAGACTCTGGGTGTGGAACTCCCTGCCGGGTGCAGCTATGCTCCCAGTGGAGAGCAGGAAGCCAAGAGAGTGGAGCGTGGCAGCAGCCTGGCTAGAGAGCTGGCTGTCTTGTCAATTGCCCAGCTCAGAGCCACGAAATGGATAAAAATGACAGTCAAGAGATGTAAGCGACTCAGGGCAGATCTACACTTAGAGAAAGTTGACTTGAGATAGGCAAATCCAGCTATGTGAATAGCGCAGCTGGAGGCAATGTACCTTAAGACAAATTTCTGTGGTGTCCACACAATGGGAGGACTTCCCTTACTCTTCACAACTCTGTGGAGTACTGGGTTGATGGGAAAAAGACGAGCTGTTGATTTAGCTTGTCCCTACTAGACCCACTAAATCGACCCCTGGGAGATAGATGTCTGAAGCATCAATCTCCAGGAAAGTGTAAACAAGCCTTCAGTATCTACAGGGACACTGCATTGCCCCTAACTGCACTGCCATTAAGCCAATGCCTCTCATGGAGGTGGAGTTGGGTTGGTGCAGCAAAGCACTTACATCAGCGGGAGCAAGGCTGTAGCATGAACATGGGCATGATTAGGTTGACATAAGCTGCTGCTATTGACCTGACACTGCAGCAAAGACCAAGCCAATGCAGGGGTGGCAGAGCCTTCCCAGAAGCTGGAGGCCACACCCCTTCCCCGATTCAGAGAACTTGTGTCTCCCCTTACCCCAAAGCCCCTGCCCTAGCTGGAAGTGGACCAAAAGCAACCGTCTGCCCCCTCAGCCACCCCATCCAGGACAGATGGAGGGACCCAAGCTCCAGGTGTGGGGACACCTCAGACCCAGATTCAGTTCCAGAGGGGGGGCAGGTCCTGAGCCACAGCACAGCCTTAGTAAGAGCTGCTCAAGCAGGTATCAGGAGTGTGGCATGAACTCTGGGCAAGGGGCTGGAGAAGTGGAGACATGAGCAGGGGGACTGCTCTCAGGCCCCCACCTGCCTGAGGGGTGGGATTCCATAGGACTCCAACAACTGCCCAGGCTCCACTAGCCACAGGCCTGGCCAGGGAGTGGGATCTACCTTGGCAAAAAGTGGACCAGCCAGGCCCATCCACTTTAAATAGTGTGAGGGACTTGCCCCCCCACCCCCCAGTTCCAGGGCCACTGCTCCCAAGTCTGACATTTCAGATGGTGTACAGGATTTAGTTGAGCTGGGTATAGCTGTCAATGTCATCTCTGTGCTTTTGTCTGGCTGGGCTTGGTCTGGTCAGGACATCCTTGAGCATCAGAACAATGAAGGTCCAACAATGCCACATCATATCCCACGATCCCAGAATGCAGTTGGGGTGGCAGACAGGATGTTACAGCTCAACTCTTTCTTTTCCCCCTAAAACTGTCCCCTTTTCCTTCATCTCCGCTAATATTTTCCCCAGAATTTTTTTTTTTAAGAACCCAGAAGAGTGACGGGTAGCATAGCCCAGGATCTCATTACTTCATCCACCAGCTAGGTCTAATTTCTAGCAGATCAGTTTTGGTTCATTGACTTCCTGTCCCACACTTTTCTTGTTTACCATACATGATCTTAACAGTGTCCTTGAATTATATCAGTGGGCCATTTGTCTGTGCTCATTCAGGCTTTGTTTTCCTTTCACACCTCTCGCCTATCAACATTGATTATTATAAATTGTGACACTTTGTGAGCTCACCTGTGAAAAGTCAATGAAATTTCATCATTTAGCTAAACACATAGACCCAATTTACACAACAGGGCCTACAGCCCAATGACTTTCATGGAGACACAGGTGCTCTTGGAAATTTTAACACCCAGTCCTTTCTTCTCCATCCATTTGCCAAGATGGGTTTACACTTCAACTTTAAATGAAAAAAATAAGTGATATACTCTTGCTCTCCCACTAACACAATATAGGTCTCACATTCTAATATGTGAGCAGCTGATTGATCAGAAACTGAATAATTACAACAAGACAAGAAGATTAATGGCAAGATACAGCCACTGCCACCTCATTAGAGGAAGAATCTCAGTGTTAGTGCATGTATTATGCCTGATTAGCACAGACACACTAGAGACCTGTTTTGGCAGACTGACGGCTTGATTTGTTTTAACGTGGTTATCTGCAAATCTTACTAAAAGCATTCAGAGTAACTGATCCTAGCCCTTTTCCCCAGCAGAACTACGATTACCTGTGTCATTTGGGCTGTGGTATTTTTAGATACAGCCTTTATATTGTTAGAGGACATTTTATTGGAAAATTATACAGTATTATTAACTTCATTCAGATTGGCTTTTGTGAAATGAATCCATTTTTCACTGACTGGATTTCTGGTCACTGGCTGGGAACTAAAAGAGTCCTGTGAAAATTACATGTGGTTACCCAAATCATACGGGTCACTTATGAATTTACTGCTGAGTTCAAACTGTTCAGTACAGTTTTACAGAAGAAATAAGTCTAGACTCAAACCTGCTTTAACAAAGGACAATGTTGGGTCATTCATAGACTGAAATGTTGATGGTGTAGAACTCTGTTTTGTAATTAAGTCTCCCCTTAATTAATAGATACCTTTTCCATTGTTACAAACTCTCAATCATTCGAGATATTTAAGAACAGACTGAATAAATATCTAACAGGGATGATATAGATAGTGCTTGGTCCTGCTATGAGGGCAGGGGACTGCAGTTGATGACCTCCTGAGGTCCCTTCCAGTTGTCTATGGTTCTATTATTGTAAAGTGACACTTAAAATATTTTGTTTGAATTTAAACAGGACATCTTCCTTACTGTCAAGCAGCCAACACGTGGCAATGCTGCACAAGCAAACTGGAAGCAGAAGATGAAGCAGCAAAAACCACTGTGAGCTCCCAATTACTTACGCTACTATGAGAACAAGGACAAAAGACAGTGAGACTAATCACATCATTTTAACACAAAACTATACAACATAATTAGCCAGGGGAAACTCACCACCAAAGTATCATTCAGGCCAAGAGTTAGGAAGGCTGTTTTAAAAGTGATTGGACATTTGTTTAGATACCAACATAGCTGTATAGCTAATTATCTATAAATTTAGGAAAAGGCAAAGAGAGCAAGCTCCAGAACATGAGGCTATACAAACCAGCCACTAACTGAGAAAAGTGAAGAAATCCTCTCTGGCTTATTCCATGGCTGTCCCCTAGGGGGTATCCTTGCACTTTTTTGAACAGTGGTCTCAAGACAGAGGCCACTGTCAGTACTAAAATACTATGTGGATGGCAGTACCAGTCTGGCAATAACTCCGTCCGTGGGAACATATTTACATTTTCCTCATCACTTTTCTCCTCTCCCCGCTTGGACATACAGTATTAATAATGACCATTAGGATCACACAGAGTTTTCTGATTGATTAACAGTATATGATGTCAATACAGAAGCAGGGTGCAGGCCCCTTGATGGCACTTTCCTTCTCACTCCATAGCCCAGCAGGGGGTTTCCTGTGTGGCATGGGGGCTGCACAGATGGAGGAGATGTACACAGGAAAGCCAGGGTAAAGCAATATACAGACTGCTCCTCCCACACCGGAGCTTACAGGGCAGAAAGCTAATGCATTACGTGGCCATATTAAACTCAGGTATTGACTCCTTACTTAGGATAGAACACTGCATATACAGCTCGTGTCTAAGACAGGCCCAGACAAAAACCATGGCCCACGGGCTGAATCTGGACCCCCAAGCCTGTGGATACAGCCTGCAGATCCTAAAGGGCGCTTCAGGCAGGCTCCCTGCCTGCCATGTCCCCACATGCCACTCACAAAAGCGGCTGTGGGTCCCTATTTGCCTTGCAGCAGTTGTGAGCCTGGGGGGAAGGCAGGAAGGCAGCTCGCTCTCAGCACAGTCCCACTGGCTGATTTCTACACTACTACAGCAGAAGGCCAAATTAATGTATTCGATTCCAGCTACATTAATTATGTAGCTGGAGTCGACTTACCTTAATTCCAGCTTCCTCGTCATCTCCCCTAAGGGAGGTTGACAGGAGCAAATCCTGAGGATTTGTTCCTCACTCTATAGTCCACTATCAGCAGAGGGGAATGACTGTTCCCCGTGTGTCTGTGCTGAAGCCGGCTGGCTCGCTCCCCCTCTCCTGAATGCTGCTCCATGGCCCCCAGAGGGCTGCCAGGAAGGCAGCAAGGAGCAACATCAGGGTTCCCTGCAACCAAGTCATGCTCTCCACCTGCTCTGCCTAAGGGGAGGGCAAAAGAGAAGCAACTCCTGATGTTCACTTCCTAGCACAGCCCAGGTGGGGAAAGAGGCCTGGATGCAGGGAACGCCTAGCAGTACTCCTCACTCCCTCCCACACCACCTCAGACTCACAGGGAGCAAAGAGGAACACTGGGGGTGGGGGAGAACAAGCAGTGTTCGTACGTCACTGCATGACCCCTCCTCATTCTTCTCCTGGAAATAAAACAGGAAGAAATCTGCCTCTCCCCCGACCCCACCCACGTGGCACCTCTGTGAATTTGCAGTGCTCTTCTGCCAGCCGGCAGTGTCCAGTTCTACGCTGCCACATGGTGCAGCCCTGACCAGGATGCTTGGGGCAGTCATACCAAGGGCCCACCCAAGACCAGCCCTGCTCAAGACTAGTGAACACTAGGACGAGACCCCAGTGTTCTTTCTGTGCTGGTTTGGTCACAGCACTATCACATTTGATATTGGGCTAATCAAGGAAGAGTTCACTTCAGTTTACAAACTGCTCAAAGTGACTCTATACAGTCTGCAGCTTTATGCGCCACCTGGCCCATAGGGACTAACTGGAGATGCCAATTTTGCTTGTTATTCCTGGAGATTCCATCACATGACAATCTCTGCTTCTTGGAAGGTGGGTAACTCTAGGACTAACATCAGGGCTGGTTGGTTGAGAAAGTTCCAGGCTCCTCTTCCAGGAGCATGTGCCTCAATATACAACAGTGAAAAGTTTTTGCCCCAGAAAGTTGTCCTACCACCAGCACCGCGACCCTTCAGTTGGGCAGATGAAGGCCCCATACCGCTGGAACTTCGGCCGACAGCTTACTGTATTTGCAAGCCTAGGGAAATGGTTACAAACCAAACACTGCCAAAGAGAGGGGCAACATCAGAGCTAAATTCATACACAGGACATGGGCAAGATCCTGCAAGAAGCTTTCGAGAAGATTCTGAATACACCCATTTGCAGGTAAGTCCACCTATAGTGACCCCATGTTAAGCTCTGTGTGCCCCATGCCCCCACTTCCACTACATTTGTTCTTCATTCCTGGCACTGCATTGAACCTGCTCCCACAGAGCACCTGTAATGTTCTCTCACTGTGTTCCCTGGCTGTTCAGAATCAATGATCTGCAGGCCAGACCATTCCTGGAAAGCTGGGACTGGATCCAAGTGTTTTAGCTATGAAGAAAAAAATCCTACCACTTGAGTTAAGCGACCTCCCTACCCTCCTCCACATCCTTTAGCTGGCACAGCAGTAGATCCCTTATCCTTTCTGGGTCATTTAGAGGTGATCATCATCAGATGACATCTGAGCATGCTTAGCTTCCTTGCAGAGTTGGTCTCTACCATATTCTGGGGCAAAGTATTCTTTTGTCATCATTGATATCATATGATATGCTAGGCATAATATGCCAATATCTACCTTGCAATCCATTGTGCGGAACAGGAAGGAAAAGAAGCCCATGCCTGTTTAGTCATCCCTTTACACGGAGGCAAATTCTACCTTCTGTATTCCCTTATACTAGTATTGTACTCTGCACGGGTCAGAGAATCCAGCCCTGACTAACCTGCACATGCTGAAGCATAATTAAGCACAATCCACGTGATCTGCACTAGCTGTTTAGCTGAGATCTTTCTCATTATCCAGGTGCCTACATTTATCCTGCACTCTCAGTTGGGGTGGGGAGAGGGAAAAGGGGTAATGTCACAGATATATAGCTCCACTGCCAGATTTTATACTCTACAACCTTGTTAGTTTGAGGTATGATTATTTTAAACCATAACAGCTATATGATACAACTGCAGCCACGATTCATTGTATCAATTTATGAGGTACCTCATAACAGTACACCCTATTCCCCTTCCCATACAAAACAAGCTATTACAACATATAGCCAGTAGTATAACTAGCATAAACATTTATATAGCTGTAAGTGCAGCCATACAAGGAGGTTGTACTGCTTTAATTACACTGGTGTAAGTTGCATGTGTAGACAAGGGCCCCAACTTTTAAAGGTGGTTAGGGATGTCACCGCTCAATGTTGCCATGCCTTAAATCCCTTTTGAAAAATGAGACTATGCACATAAGGGGCCAACATTCCTCCTTTGTGTTAGTCATTGTGCAAACAGGGTGGGACTGTCCCCCTCCCATGAGGCTTGCCTAATGAGACAAATCCAAGTGTGAGGAGAAACTGAGGAACAAACAAGTGAAGTGATTTGCCCATGTCCACCCATCAGGGTCAACAGTAATGTCAGGCTTAGAACTCAGGTCTTCCAAACCTTAATCCAGTGTCTTAACTACTAGATGACACTACCTCCCTTTTGCAAAGGCAAAAAGCCAATTTCTTCGTTGAAGACATCCTTCAGGTGCTTGTCTTCCTCTTAGAACTACTACCATGTATTTTCAAAATACTCAAACTGCTCAAGTTGGGGGTGCGGTTATCATCCAAAGCAGTCCATGAACTATTCCAACCACCCCAGAGGGAAGCTTGGGACATTTGCTCTCTCTTGGATATACTTAAAAATTCCCCAGAGAGATGACCAAGAGTTATCCTCACTTTTTATTCAGCCAAGAGCCTTTATTTCTTATTTTGGCATGCAGATGGATAGAGCCCTGTGTGGATAAAACAAACTGATATCCACATTCATGTCTGAATCTGCAAAGATGATCCACAGGTGCAGACATATAGTAGATATCTGTGGATTTGCCAGGCTCTACAGATTAAGTCCAAGTGCTTGGTATGGAAAATTCCCAGGGGAGGGTACTTCCCTAATTCTTCTCGGGACTTGCCACACTCACAGCTCTCGAGCACAGAAGCTGGACCCCTGGATCTCCCAGTTTGCCTAGTGCCAGGCACTTCAAAAAAGTTAGGATGACATGATTCTTGTTTCCTAGAGATATATTCCAAGAGGAACAATTTTTATTGCAATGGGAAATCCACATTAAGAGAGATTCCCATATGCCCTCTGATTACACCTCCAAGACACGGGATATAATCAGAGGCTAACATGGAAAATTTAGCTGTTAGGCAGAACAAGCAGCATCTCACCACTTTTCCGAAATACACACAACCAAGTTTTGCAGCTTTAGGCCACCTACGTACTGTGAAAACCAGTACAAGTCAACCTCTGACATCAAGTCCAGCCCCCTGTCCAAAGCAGGATCAACCCTAACTAAATGATCCCAGCCAGGACTTTGTCAAGCTGGGACTTAAAAACTTGTAGGGATGGAGAGTCCACCTCTTCTCTAGGTAATTCATTCCAGTGCTTCACCATCCTCCTAATGAAATAGTTTTTCCTAATATCCAACCTAGACCTCTCCCATTGTAACTTCAGACCTTTGCTCCTTGTTCTGCTGTCACTACCGAGAACAGCCTCTTTCCATCCTCTTCAGAGCCCCCTTTCAGGAAGTTAGTTGAAGGCTGCTATTGAATTGTCTCTCACTCTTCTCTTCTGCAAGCTAAATAAGCCAAAAATCTCTCAGTCTCTTCTCTTATAGATCATGTGCTCCAGCAACCTAATCACTTTGGTTGCTCTCTGCTAGACCCTCTCCAATGCATCCACATCTTTTCTATACTGGGGGGGGGGCCCAGAACTGGACGCAATTCTCCAGATGTGGAATCACCAGCGCCGAATAAAGGGGAATGATAACTTCTTTAGATTGCCTGAAAATGCACCTCCTAATGCACCCAAATATGCAATTAGCCCTCTTGGCTACAAGGACACACTGTTGACTCATATCCAGCCTCTCATTCACTGTAACCCACAGGTCCTTTTCTGCTGCACTGCTACTTAGCCAGTCGGTCCCCAGCCTGTAACAATGCTTAGGATTCTTCCATCCCCAATGCAGGAGTTTGCATTTGCCCTTGCTGAACCTCAACAGATTTATTTTGGCCCAATCCTCCAATTTGTCTAGGTTATTCTAGACCCTATCCCTACACTCCAGTGTAAATACCTGGCCCCCTATTTTAGCTCATGGCTCCCAAATGTGCAATATCTTGTATTCCTGGATTACAGGAAACTAAATCACTATCACTTAAAAACCCTACAATTTAAACGATACTGTTCAGTTAAAGACAAGGACTGGCAAAAGAATAAATACAATAAACAACCCCTCTACATTTGCCAAGCATTCCTTCCCCCGCCTCCACTGCCTACCCCTCAAAAATTATTACCTCACCTTTCTTCATTTATTCACATCTCTAGACAAATCAGTCTGATAGTAAAGACCTGAGTTTGGCAGCGTACAAGAGAAAGTGGTATGGTATTTCTCCCAGAAGCTTGTGTCACTTGCAGTACCCAAAGACCCACTGGGGAGCAGTGTGTGCCTTCATTTCAGAGCACACTAGTCTACAGTGTTCTGTTTAAAACGACTACCGCAATTATTGTGGGGATTGAGATTCATTCATTTTTTATTTTAAAATACACACACACACCAAGTCAAGCAGCAATTTCATTCAACTGTATTGTATCAGAGAGGTAGCTGTGTTAGTCTGTATCCACGAAAACAATGAGAAGTCCTGTGGCATCCTACAGAATAACAAATTTATTGGAGCACAAGCTCTCATGGGCAAAGACCCACTTTGTCAGATGCATTGGAGAGAGATGGGCGCTATTGAAATAGCAAGGGGAAAACAGGAAACCCAGAAGATACACTTGATCTTCGCTGAAAGGCTGAGAAATCTTTTATCTGTCTGGTTTCCAAGCCTTTAAGATGCACTGGAGTCACATTAAGCCTCCCTCCACAACTAAGAGGGATAGAAATTTACTTAACATTTGCCCCACTCCCCCCAGTCTCATGCTGTCATGCGATTCCAGAAGGTGACTCTTGGGGTGGCGGGGGGGGGAACCTTCAAATATTCAGATCCTTAAAAATATAAGAGATGCAGCCCTGATTCAAGGACTTCTTCCACCACAGGAAAGATGGATTAGTGGCTAGAGCACTAGCCTAAGTCATGGAGTGCCCTTGGTTCAATTCCGTATCCTGCCATAAGGAATGACTTAGCAGCATTCACTGCATTCCACAAATTAGCTCCCTAAAATGTCACAGTGAAGTCTCCATCGCAAGCAATTTGGGCCTGGTCCAAAGCTTTAAGTCTGTGGTGTTCAATATATTCGCTACTCACCCCACATGGCGAACAGGACACTGTGGTGTGGTGATTTCAGGCTCTAAAGGTAGGGGGTGGCTGAATCTGGGGGAGGACATTCAGGGAGAGGGGCTGTGGTGAATATGGAAGGACTAAAACCATTGCTTTTAGTCAATAAGAGTCCTTCCACTGATCTCAGTGGGATTTAGATTAGGCTCTTTATTAAAAGCAATAGAGAGGAACATTTATTTCTCGTTCCAACTTACTTTTGCTTCCCTGAAAGATTCATTTGGCTATTGCCAATAAGCTACTTCTCTCAATTTCACTGATTAGACGACTAGAGTGTGGACATTGTCCTCAGAAGTAGGCTAATTTTGCCTAGAACGTGCCTATTTTAAAGCCTTTCCTTTGCAAGTCAGCTTTTCCTGATTTTTGTCAGTTTGAGTTGTCTCTCAGAAATATCTGCCTGACAGCCATCTCAACAGACAGAGCAGCTTCATGAATTGGCATAGTCCCAGGTCAGTCAAACTCCATAAACATTGACTGATGATGCCATCCAATTAACATATCTTGTCAGGAAAAAGTAGGAAGATTACAGGCTTGCCCAAACACTCAGTATAGCCTGGAGCTGTGACTTTCCCCAAAGCTTCTGATCCACTCATCACAAATCCTCGTACTTTTCTTCCACATCTCATCACATCAACTACATGAGGTAAGGAAAATGGAAGAAGAGTAGAACTAAACACACAATAAAACGAACCGCACCATCTAGTTCCATCAAAACAACTCTCTCACAACAATCAGGTGAACAAACAGCTGATGTTTCTGGAAGGGATTAAGATCACAACCCCCACGCTCCCTGGACATCCATTCAGCCCAATCTACTTCCATACTTTTTTCTTGTCTCTCTCTCAGTACTCAATCCAGCCTGGGTGAATAAGATGATGAAGGGCTAGACCGACATGATGGAAGTCAGCACCCCGAGTTCTTTCACCTGGTCCTCTATGTGACTTGCAATCGCTGTGCTCTGCTCCTCCATGTATTCATCCCTAAAATGGCATGCCAGGAGACTGGAGTATTATCATGAGCCTAGTGGCAATGCCTAGAGATGAACAGGGGCTCCATGGATCTAGACATCAAACACAAGAGAAAGCCCACACACCTCCATGCTTACACCACACACTGCATTACAGAAGTCATAATTCAAAAATCATCTAGACAAACTGGAGACATGGTTTGAGGTAAACAGAATGAAGTTTTATAAGGACAAATGCAAAGTACTCCCCTTTGGACGGCACAATCAGCTTCACACATACAAAATGGGAAGTGACTAGGAAGGAGTACTGCGGAAAGAGATTTAGGGGTCATAGCAGACCACAAACTAAATATGAGTCAGTGTGATGCTGTTGCAAAAAAAGCAAACAAGATTCTGGGACGCACTACCACGAGTGTTGTGAGCAAGACTTGAGAAGTCATTCTTCTGCTCTACTCAGCACTTATTAGACCTCAGTTAGGTAATGTGTCCAGTTCTGGTCACCACATTTCAAGAAAGATGTGGAGAAACTGTAGCAGGTCCAGAGAAGAGCAACAAGAATCATTAACGGTGCAGAGAACATGAGCAATGAGGGAAGACTGAAAGAACTGGCCTTGCTTAGTTTAGAAAAGAGAAGACTTAGAGGGGACTCGATAGTGGTTTTCAAGTACCTTAAAGAGGGTTAAAAGGAGGAGGAGGAAGAAAAATGCTTTTCCTGGCCTCTGAGGATAGAACAAGGAGCAATGGGCTTAAATTGCAGCAAAGGAGGTTTAGATTAGACACTAGGATAAACTTCCTAAGTGTCAGGGTGGTTAAACACTGGAATAAATTACCTAGGGAGGCTGTGGAATCTGCATCACTGGAGATTTTTAAGAGCAGGTTAGACAGACACCTATCAGGGATGGTCTACGGTGCTTGGTCCTGCCAAGAAAGAAGGGGACTGGAATCGATGACCTCTCAAGCCCCCTTCCAGTTCCAGTGTTCTATGATTCTATGAAGTGCGATACACTGAGGGACTTGCCTTCCAACAGCTGCTCAGAATGGGCATCAGTGCTACCCCATTCCTAATGCAAGCAACACCCTCTCAGCTTCGGAGTGATCACATGCAGCTAGAGCCACAGAATTAGAGCTGCCTTCTCACCCCCTCACTTTGACTCCTTTCACAGCCCATGAAGGCAGCTTCTTCTGCAGCTGCCCACGCTGTACTGGCGCAGAGGATAAATGGAGGGCACCATTGTTGAATGAAGCTCTCTCTCCTCCAGCCTGAAACCACTACCACCACTTATCTAAAATGTGTTTACAATCATTAATTAAGGAGGAATCCTTGATGGTCTCCTTATTTTCAAGATCAGTAAAATGTTCTCTGAATGGAATGATCAGCAGTGGTAAATAGGAAATGTGATTTCAGCTAAGAGTCTAGGGCCTTTTGTCTACTCCACTTATGACCTCAAACCCCAATAAATCAGGAGTAATCCCCAGGTGTGGATTGGGATCATCATTTCTTGAATACAAAGCTTTACAGTAACCTCACATTGTGATATAAATAATTTGCCAAGGAGCTGATGAGACAATCTCTGACTGGGCTCACACGTCAGGGGTTGAACCACGGACCTTCAGAACTAAAAAGCAATGTTTGGTATAGCTTAAGATAAAACGCTGGACTCTAAGGCTATGACAACCCATCTTCTCTGTGCATGAGCCCAAAGAAGGGCCTGTGATGATCAGTGTAGTACAGTGATATCTGGCATAGCCATGGGAATGGTGTTCAAAAAAAAAACAAAAAAACCCAACACACATCACACACAATAGTAATAGTATGAGGAACAATCAAGAAGCACTGAGCAAGTGCTTAACACCCAGCTGCTGCCAGCATCTGACTCTACCACATTCCACAAACTGCAGCTTGTATTTTACTTACACCTGTACAAGAATATAATCCCCTCTTCCTCCAAATGACTCAAGCCCTAGCGTGTTGTTCCCCATGTAACCTCATCCAAAGGACGTGACATGGGAATCTCAACAGGTGCATTTAGAAACTGTAGGTGGGGCTGCCTTTTCCGAGGCATGGCACTGAACATGACCAAGTTGAGAGATGTTTTATCTCATGCCCTTAGAGTCATGGAGTTAAGGCATTTCAGTCTGATCTGTGCATACGACAGATGGATTTTTGCTCATCAAGGGTGCATGTGGTTCAACCACAAAGTTCAAGATCAGAGGACATAGACCACTGCTCTAGTACAATCAGTTCTTTCTATATTATTGCGATTGTGCCCGTATCCTCCTGACAATGGCCAATCCATGATGCTTCAGCTACAAGCCTTAGCTAATAGATCTAGAAGTACAGTCACTCGGGAGAGAGCTCTTGTCTCCACAACATAATTAGGTTATAAATTGAAGTGAGAAACTAATTACAAAGACTAAGTTCTGCACCCATGTACACTCTCACAGCCACCAGCAAGTAACAAAAAGCAGATGCCTACTCACTGGCTCTTTGCAGAAACCTTGCCCTAATCCTGCAGACAAGCACTAGAGGTTAGAGTAAGAGAATCGGGTGTTCGTAGAAGCAGCACAATGACGCTCACTGCATTGGCATGCAGAAAAATGCAACATTCTTTGCTAGTAGAGCCTGATCCAGGAGCTGCCCAGCATGTCTTAAAGGCTTATACAATTCTGTAGAAGGGGAGCAGTTACGCACACCCACTGACTAACCCCAGAAACTGCCCAGCTCAGCCAAACATTTAGCTTAGCTGGGGTCAGAACTGAAGAGGGGTCAGAACTAGAGCATCAGGACTGCGTCAGACAAGCAACACGAAAGGACTGGGATGGGATGGGATGTGAAGTGAAGAGAACACTAGGCCTTTCCTGTTTGCAAAGGTGCAGCTCAGTTACCAAAAAGCCATTGGTTTGGCACAGCCAAGACAAAGGCCCAGTCTCTTGTACGAACACACTCAGGCACGTAGCCTTGGAATTCAGCTGGCAGCAAAGAGAGATCTGCCCTCTCCCCAACAATTTTCACTTCTTTTCTGCCAACAGGGAGCACAGCATGTTCCTGAGCTAGTCTAGCAGGACTGCTATGGCATGAACAGCTGCTGCACAAAGTGAATGCTAGAGACAGTGTTCTAGTGTCATGCACGGAACAATTCCCCTCCTCAGATTCAGGCTGGGGCAACCATGCTGGTAAAGTTACAGCCCCTCTCCAAACTGGATACGCAGCTTTTGGGTGCCAAGCAGCCCTGGTTACATATACTATTTGGGATGCTGAAACCTGAATGGCCATCCATAGCTGGGCTGGTGGGTTACTAGAGGCTGCCGTACTGCCACACAGGTGACCAAAACCTGTGCAACAGCCTTACAAAGCCAAACCCTTCTGGGATCAGACAGAGAAAGTTATCCCTCCTTCTCACCGTACCCCCTTTTGGTAGATTGACTGAGCTGACGGGGTCCCAGGATCAGCTCTGCACCCTTCCACCTTGCAAGAAATGAAATCGTATCTCTGCTTGAGTGCAAATGTACAAAGCCTGTCTCATCCAAGTAGTAAAACATCCAGATGAAAAAATATTATACAGTACACTAAAAACCATAATTATAGCAACTCCAGAGCTTGGATGTCAAAGTCACAAGGTAATACTTTAAGCCCCCCCAGGAATGCAGTCCTTCATATTTCCTGTTTAAGCTGAAGGCTCATGCAGCATGTGGCTATGGTTGTGAAAGGCAGATGGCAGACAGACCTTCACGGAGAAGGCAGGAGGAGCGAGACTTTTGGAAGGATTTTGGGGAATTATTTCAAATTGTTTCTCACTTCAGTCTGGAAGTTTAGGTGTGACCTACCCTGAAGTCTGAGCCTCAGAGCCGTACTTCTCACTGCACCATGAACAAACAAAGGAGTCTTAAGATCAAAGCTGCCAGGAGAAGAACACAACGAACTTTTTAGTGAAAGTTCTGTAGTGTTACAGCAATTGGAATAACGAAAGCACCGAGTGTTTTAATAGTGCTACACTCAAAATCAAGCACTGTGCCCAAGCCACTCAGTTCAGCAATCTGAGAGCTCCCAGGTAGCAATCAGCACATCAGCTAAAGCCAAAGCCTCAGGCTTTAGGTCTGCTGCAGTCCCTTTTGACTATTAAGAATGGGTATCTCACACTAGGTCCATTATTACAATTGGCGCACCATTGTCATTGTCCCAAGAGCAAGAACAGGCATGTTCCAGAGACTGTTTCTACATACAACGGCCTTGAGGAAATTCTCCCAATTGGAAAATTATCTTTCAACCAATTCTCCCCAGGGTAATAAACTTTTGCCCTAAACTACTAATTGGCAGCTTTTCACAAGGAACAGCCCTGTGTTGCTAATAAACGCAACTTAAGTCCACTGCTATTCGCACACAAAAAAAGGATCTCCCACAGGAAATTATCGTTTGCTATTACAAAGCCTAGAAGTCCACAAGATACACACCCTGAAAGACAAAGAACATGTACACATTCTGCCGCTCCTCATACATACAACTAATTTAACCAGCATATCAGCTTCCAGGCAGCCAAGAGAACACAAAGGTCTCCTTTGGTTAATAAAGCTCCAGTACTTAACACGATATGAGGCACACGCATATCCACGAGAAATCAGCATACGACCCAAACCAAGTCTTAGGCAAGCATAGCAGCCCACTCAGGTCCCTCGTGAAACAGGATTAACATAGCCAGAAGACAAGTGCAGGGTCCAATCAAGAGCACAATTACCTCTTAGTGCCCTCCATCGGAAGAAAGTCTGCAAGAAGTGCATGCTCTTTTTTCAGTCCCAGAGGAGGTAACAGCATTAGCCAGATGTGATCCACTCCACTCAGCTACTCACCACCGCTTCTGCATCTCCAGCCTCTTTCCGCCCCACTCAAGGCTGCTCAGGCCAGTGTTAATGAACTGCACCTGGTCTGTTCTGCTAATCACTGATGTGGAGGCTGGGGCTTCTCTCTCTGGCATTCTCTCTCCCTTTCCAAATAAGCAATTAGCATGAATAATTACAGCTCTGATGATAATACCCAGCCACCTTTGAGCAAGAGGGAAAAGGCTGTAATTAACTCTTTCTTGGGAATCAATCTGAAGTTGAAATAGCACAGGCCTGTTTAGCTATCTCTGGGAATGCCTCCCACCTGCCAAGAGACTTTGCAAAGAAGTGGGCATGAAAAGGTCAGGCAGCAGCCAGATGGAAATCTGTCTGTCAAGCTACAAACTTGGCATTAGAGGCACAGGCTTACTCAGAGGAAAGGCGCTGCCCTAGTTTTCTCCAGGTGCAGTTTGTTGGTTGTGTCTGGAGCAAAGACTGTATGGGCTCCGTGGTATATTTCAAGCCCCACATATAGGAACAGGCTGCCCACACTGGGACAAATTGTTGACCAGTCAGAATTTTGCAGCTGTTACATGCACACCCTTCTTCAAAAGCACCTCCCATGTGACCCACAAGAGAAGAGCTACGAGCAGTACAGGCTCTGTGATACGATTCAGAGTAGCGCAGCAGAGAGCAGTGCCGTGTACACACACACACACACACACACACACACACACAGAGTGTATCTTTCAATCTTTTTCCCTCTAGAGAACTGCCAAATCGCAAAATCACATCACCAGGCCAGTGGAAGCCAACTGGTAACCAGACACAAAAGCCGAATTAGCAATGCAAATTCTGAGTGGCAATTGAGTTGGTCCTATAAGTCATGGAAGCAGGGGTGAAAGCGACAGTATTCCTCCTGAGCTTCAGAGTGGCTGTGGAGCTGACATTGGCTGGAGAGCATAATAAGGGCAGCTCAAAGGCTATTCTAATTGGCAGGGGCCTGCTCATAGACCAATTCCAGCAGACTGGAACCGTCGAGTACAGAAGTGGCCTGGCCACACTCCCTTGTGCTGGAAGGCCACGAGAGGGTGATATTGAACTTTCCACAACACTTGGGAATTAGCTTGACACAAAACAGTGATCAAAATCCTACATCAGTCTGGATGGAGACACTGCATGTGTGTACTGTGCATAAATTACGTCCTCGCTGTGTTAACTGAGAGCACTGGAAGTTTTACCAAAGGAACAACCAAAGGCACTTGGACTGAGAATAAACTGCAAAATACCAATGGGTCTTGCACTCCCAGGATCACCAGTGGAGAAATTCAGTCATAACTAGTAACTGAAAACTAAATGGCACCATTTAGACCTTGATCCAGGCCTGAAGCCTCCACAAATCCTGCATTTTACCTCCTGGCCTCACACCTGTCTGCTATGTTGAAAGCTGGTGAGCACTGTGGCTGCCCTGTGGGTTATAATTTTTTTGAATGGCTCATTCCTGATAGCTCCATTGTGGCTGCATTATTTGACCTCCAGGTCTATGCTTCAGTGTCAGCCTGTAAAATCTTCATCTCTGGGGGCCTTTAAGAAGATAGAGTCCACAGAAAAATGGGCCAGGCACGTGTTTTATAGCCTCGCTTGGAGGCCAGATTTGCTACTCGAAACTGCCCTTTCCGAATGGATAGAGATGTTCCCATAGAAATAGGAGTGTGTCCTGGATCTGAGGTGATTGGAATAGAATTAATTACTGGCTAAGCACCCTGGGAGAAGAGGCTGAGAAGAGCTTGGTAGAGGAATGGGATGCAATTCTAGCAGAAATAGTTAATAATAAAGCAGCCCAAGATTGGTACCTATGGCAAAGACAAGCCTGTGCGCCCAATACACTTGTCTGCTTCTGCTAGCAGCGTAATGCCCACGCCCCACACAGGCTTTATTGTTTAAAAAAACAAAACCAGCATGGCAAACACTTTTAAATCTCAGAAGGCTGATTTGACAGGAATGTTCAGGTTTGTCCTAGCAAGTTCATCTGGACTTGTAATTCCTCACCATAAAACTACACTCACCAATGCTTTGGATCTTAGGGGCAGCAACATGACGATGTTGGTTTGCCTTTATTGGGAGGACTAGATACCTCCTGGGAGATGGATCAAAGCCATAAATTATTGCTAGGTCAAACCAAACCGCAGAAGAGCAGCACACTAATTTTGCCCCTGTGAATTTTGCCCTTTATATAAAGGCTCCATTGAGAGAGGCAGATGGTTGTTTTTAGGATTTTTTCAAACTGTTATAAGGATTAGTTTTGTTGTTGATTGTGATGACTTGAAACTGGCCTGACTGTAGCTGTGTTTGTGTAACATCACGAAGTGAGCGTGTATCCCATGGTAGGTCCTGCCATAGGTGACCCTCGCTTATATTGCTTTAGGGTTGTGTTTGTAAATCTAGTATGTGGTTCTCTTTAGAGAAATGGCTTCATTACACTAGCACTGTAGGACCCACCTTTAGTATCTCTTCCAGGTACTAACTTTGTAGTTCAACAATGAAATTTTTTTCCACCTGTTATTCTTTCTGGCTTATGTATCCTGGCCTCATTATTATGTAGTCCTCACCCTGGTGAGCCTCAACTGTCTCCACCTGGATCCCTCCCTCAGCTGCTGCATCCAGATTGCCCCACACAACCATTTCAACCCACACCTGTGTCCCCCCACACAAAGCCCCTCCACCTTTGGATCGTGTCTTGCTAAGGCTGCCTGCCTTCACCTGGCATGATAGACCAGGGCCATGGAACAGTTCTGGGGAAGGCCCAGGCCTTGCGCTGTATCAGGGTTGGGTACAGCCTCACTTTTGAGTCTGTGTCCTGGGGGAGCCATGCTGTGATTTCCCACTTCTGTGCAACCAGTGGCCTGTGTTCCCCAGCGCTATGCTGGAGCCTCTGCATTTATTTGACGAATAAAATTTGCAGAATTTTAAAATCTTGTGCACAGAATTTGTTTTTGGCAAACAGTTCCCTCAGGAGTAGTGCATTATCTATGCCCCTAAATTACTCACTTAGGTCACAGCTGATGACAACACATGAGCTAGAAAGAATCTACCTTGACTTTCAGATTTCAGGATGAGTTTGCAGCACTGGCAATTAGACTCCATTAAAAATAACCTTTTTACTGTCAAAGTGGACAAGACGCCATGAACATGAAGCTTCTGTTTTCTTTTCAGAGCAGAACTGCCAGGTGAGTTTCCAACCCTGCAAGCACTTTGAAGTGAAATGAATGGGATTACCACATGGCACTAAAGTTAAGCACAAGTGTAAATATTTGAAGAACTGGGCTCTTACAATTGTGCTTAACTGCACACAAGTATCTCACATGCTTTAGCGGTTGCAAAAGTGAGACCTTTAGACCCAAAATATGTTATGCATATGAATCCTTTCACCCTCTTAATTTTTTTTCATTAAAAAAGGGAGAAAAAACCCAAAGCACTTTAATAGAAGGGCATTTGAGCTAAGGCATTCTATGCAACAGTTTAGTAAAGTCCTACTTAGAAAATGGCTGAAGTGTTTATTATTGTCTGCATAAATATTGTATTGCATTTTAATTTGCTTTTTGTATGTTATATGGTGCCCTGAGCACTTTGACTTCATAAATGAAATTCCTGTTATATTGAGAGACTTGCAATATGAAAATTAATGTCTAAATGCCTGGGGACTTACAAAAAATTCAGCAATTTTTCTAATCGAACGAAAGCACAGAGTTTTCAGCTACTTACTGGTCATTGCAGGTCACCAGTCTACTGAGGAAAAAAACATAACTTCTCATATTAAAAAGGGAGTGGGGGAAGTCCCATTCCTATGTCCATCTTACCAGCACAGAGAGACAAAGTGACATTTTCAAGGTTCCACGGATTAGACCCAGGAATATAACTCAGATCTAATGACTCCCAGTTCTGTGGTACAACTGCTAGACCAGTGTTTCTCAACCCTTTTTTAAAATAAAGTATCTTATTTTTAAACAACAAAATTATAAGTACCCCCAGTACCTACAATTTTCAGACACACATTTTTTTCTACCATTACAACATATTTGTTTAAACAACTTAATTGTTACTGGTTGGATGGAAGGAATTGCCTACACGCAATAAACTTGCCACTGTACTTATAATTGTGCAAAAAGGATAAATAAAAAATTGGGTGAACATAAAATATGTCCAATATTTTCATTCATAAAGGCTATGTCTACACTCGAGAGTTTTGTTGACAAAACGCCAGTGTGTCCAAATTACATATGTGTTTTGTCAACAGTAAATCCACAGAACATGCCACTTCCATTGACTGCGTTCTGCAAAACCACTTTCTTGACAGAATCTGTTGACAGAAAGCGAGTGTGGATGCTCTGGGGGGCTGGGAGGGGCCGCTGTCAACAGCCAGGGCGTCTGGGACACCAGGCAGTCCTGTCTGCTGTGTTTCCAGTTGGCTGTTCTGTGGAGACAGGGGCGGGGCAGTCAGAGCGATCCACTTTCGTGTTTGGCCACAATCTGGCAACAGAAGTTTTGCTGGAAGATCACTTCCAACACAAACCTCTGTCGACAGAGCGCCAGAGTGTAGACGTAGCCAAAAAGGCTGAGAAACACAGAGTTAATGTAGCCTCTGGAAGAGCTCCGAGTGCCCCCAGGATACACATACCCCTGGATGAGAGCCACTGTGGTAGACCACACTTCCATGCCTACTAAGTTTCACTTTTGAGTAAGATGCCCAGACCTTCTGCTGCCCTCCTGCAGCAATCTCCACAGCAGTGCTGACAGGCTGTATCAGCAAGCTGCAATGAAGGCAGACCCACTGACAGAGAGAGCCAAAGGGGGCAACTGCCCCAGGGCCCAGCAACTCAGAACAGCTGGGGGCTCCCTGCAACTGCTGTCACAACTGCGGCCATTCCTCTGGGCCCTTTAAATCACTGCCAGAACATGAGGGGGAGCACAACGCAGCATACTCTGGTCAGAGCTGAGGACTAGTTGCCCCAGCTCCGCCCCTTCTTCCCAAAGCCATGCTACTTCTGGGAGCATGGAGTCCTCCCCCCTCCCCAACCTTGCCTAGGGGCCTGGTAAGTGTGTCATCACCTCTGAATGAGGGTAACAGCTAAAACATAGGGGGTAGGGAAGGGAACAGGGAAAAATCAACCCTTTAGGAAAATGTGGCTAACGTATTGCTAATTATTAGAGCATGTTACTAAGATGCAAAAGTTGCACAGATGTGGACATTGCGTATGGACAGTAAGTCATCGCAGACAACGTGCACCTCCATTGAAGTCACTAGAGTTGTATCCACCAACACCAGGGCTCCCTTTGGCACATGTGTACACTGAGTCTCCCACATAATGTACAACATTCCCATGCTTTAATATGTAACTACAGCATCTGCATTCATCTGTTGTTGTTTAACACCAAAGAGCAGAGAGACTCAGGTCTGTTTTCACAGGCTCGGACATTCACACGGACTCGTGCAGATTTGCCAATACAGACTAACTGACAAAGAGCACTTGCAGACACATACTTGAAGCAAAACAAGAAATAAAAAGAAACTAGAAACGTTTGCTGAAGATGCTCCAAGGAAGACTTTATATATACTTAAACTGAAAGCCATTCAAAATGAATCTGCAATAGGAAAAAAAGGAGGGGTGTTGACATGTCTGGCTATTGGAATAAAGTCACTTCTCTGACAACTTAACCTCTGGTTAGGAGTCACATGTCCAACTACTTCTGGAGTCAGAGCAGACGCTATTAATGTCTCGGTGACATGCAACTCCACCTCGTAGTGAATCATTATAAATGATGACATTGCAACTGACAGGACGCTCTCCTCTGTAGTGTGTGCGTTAGTTGGAACTGATTGGCTCCTTCAGCAGCCAGGGAGAAAAGAAAGGCTACAACAACCCACAGCGTCACAAGGGTGAGCAAAGCACTGAAGCCGATGAAAGCCAAGGGGAGAGAAGAGAAAACAATGCATTGTTCCTTTAAGAGCTTGAATACAGAGCTCATCATTTTGCATTTCAACATGACACAAAGTGCTCGCAGGAAAACTGAAGAACTGTGAATCTCAGCAGAAACGGGGGCTGCTATTATACTCAAGTACTGAGGGAGAGGATTAAATAATTAATCACAAAAGTAACTGAGTGTTAACAAGCCAAGTTGGATCAAACTGCATGAAAGATGCAAAAGCCCCGCAACCCTCTTCAATATGCTGACAAGTCTAATTTTAATAACTTCATTATCAGGATTCCAGAGGGTACACTGTAAATAAATACCAGCTTGACCACACCTATTGGAGAAGGCACACACATAGAAAGTGAAATCTCTTGCTCCCTCAAACAGAGCCATCATCTGTCTCATCAGCATTCAGGGGTGACAGCATAGAGGGGTGGCAGGCAAAAATATCCTGTATCCGAGGCTGTTAGGGGCTGAGATATGGGACCTATTGTGTTGTAATGGTTTAAGGTGGAGGGAATGGGAGATCCTGATACATGATGCTGACTCAGTCCCATCTCTAGCTAGAAGGGGTCGCAGGTTCCAGTTCAATTGCAAAATTCCAGTGGTGGATCCCAGGGTGATGGGTTGGGCATGATTAGATAGATCAGACAGATACCCACCAGCTCAGACCGCAATAAAGATTATTATTTCCTACTGCAGCCAGCGCCCATTCTTGACTTTGATGCTACACTAGGCCATGACTACAACATAAACATTATCAAATGACAATACAGGTTAGACTCCCAAATCAGGTATTCTCTCTTCCAGGAACATTCGTCATCCAGCAGGACCACAGATCATGCAGAACCGGAGAGCCTGTGGGTGGGAGGAGGAGGGACCAGCTAGACCAGTGGTAGGAGCCCAGGGTAAGGCAGCCACAGGTGGTCTGATAGCAAGGGGAAGGGTGGGGTATGGGGGGACACCAGCAGCAACCAGGGAGCCCAGGCTGGGAACAGCACCAGGGAGCAGTGGCCTGAGCTGGTAAGCTGGCAGCCCGGGCTCACAGCAGCAAATCACAGGAGCCAGGTGGGAAGCTGAAATCAGGGCTGTGCACAAAGCCATGGCCCATAGAAGCTGCGGCTGGGGCCAGGCAGGAGGCTCTGAGCTGAGAGCTGGTGGTTGGGGAGTCTGGGGGTCAGTGGGAAAAGGGGGTCAGAAAGCTGCAGCAACAGCAGGGAGTGGAGCCCAGGAGCAGGAGCTGAGGCCAGGGGCAGGAGCAGAATTGACCAGCCCTTGTCTGGAAAAATCCCTCGTCCGGGACTGCCGGACGAGAGATGTTGAACCCATACTAGGGACAATCCATTCTGCCAGGATGTGACTTAAGTCAGCAAACCAGGGGGCAGCACTGGTATCAGATCAGCAGCTGAAAGGATCTGACCAAATCTCTTCAGGTTGCTAATAGGAAGGATGGCCTTGTAGTTAGGGCAGTAGCTTGGGAGGCAGACAACTGTGTTGATCAAGGGTTGGTTTTCTTTAATGCAGCATTAAGGTTGCCCAGTTAAGCACTCAAAACAGTTAAGCTCGGCAGAAGTTAATGTGGAACATGCAACCTTAATGCAGTGGATGTCTGGATGGCCATTTAGCATTTACGTTCACAACCACAAGTCATTTCATAAGTGTATATTGATCTAAGTTTAGAGAACACCTTCTCTTATTGGGAGAGCTAGCCTGTGATCACCCTGGGAAGAACAGCATTATATTTTAAGATGGGCAAGGGATGAATTAAAGTTGCCGATTCAGACTTCACTTATTGACTTTTTTAAATTCGGGGCACCATGCTGTGGAACTTCAACCATGCCCTAACAATTATTTGCATTTCTATGCACAGAGGAAACCCCTTTTCTCTGTAAAAGGTCGAGTTCCCAGTGACACATCGTTTACATTAAAAACTCCTGTTTCTATGGACTGCTTTGAAGCCCCTTTCTATTTCTGTAATGGAACTGTGTGTGTAAGTCAGAGGAGGCGAGGGAGGCAGGCATAACCTCCCCAAGCATTCCTTCAGCTGGCAGGCGTGCAAATGGCACCATATGAAGGACCCAGCTGATGTGCAAATGTAGCTTCTCTTTGCAGACGAAGCGCTGAGCACCAAACCAGATTCAGTGCAGCAGAACGGATCCCCTAAGTGGTAACTGACACCTTCAGCCCAAACAAGACCCAATGAAATACTCCATAAACAGCATCCGATACATCCATACGGAGAGACATAGCAATGAAAAACTTGGAAACTGGAAATATCATGTTACCATGGGCTAGTGTAAATGACTCAGATAAATTGGTTGTTTGCAAACATACAGCGTGCTAAGGGGTTTTGATTATGGCATCAATAATTGCGATGTCCTTCAGGAACTTGACTTGGTGCAACAATACAGTCGTTGCTCACATGGATGGCTTTTTTCCTGTGGAAAGGTTATTCTGGGGCTCACCATCATACATACTTTCCACTCTTCTGATCCACTTTCGCCCCGTGGGTCACATCATGACAAACTGCCCTCTGGCAGGGAGTGGTTTCCTTCCAGGTCCCATCAACATCGCCCTAAGCAGTGACCGGGGTTGCACAACAGGGACCTGAGTTGTTCCTCCATCCTCCCCTTGGAAGCTCAACCCCTGCAGAACTGGAAGAGGAAGGATCTAAACTTGGGCCTCGCCTGCCTACGACAGCAGCATGCACAGGGAGTCAAGTCTCCAGGGCTGCCTCTGAGCATCACTTCTGAAGTCTGCACATTTCCTTCAGCTCTGAACAGACATCAGCTCTTTTCTTACAGGCACTGTACGTCAGTGAAAGGCATTGGACTGACAACCCTGGAGACTGAGGTCAACATTTTCAAACTTTCTGTGTCTAAAGCTGGGCTCCTAAAACACCATTTAGGACAGAGGTGGGCAACACTTTTTGATGGGGGCCACTCCAAGAATTTGGGAAGTGGTCAAGGGTGGCAGTCATCCAGGATATTAATGGAGGAGGTGCTGGGTCTGGGATGGAGGCTCGGTACAGAAGGGAGCTAGGAGTAAGGGATTGTGGTCCAGGAGGGGTTGTGGGATCTGGGAAGTAGCTTGGGTGGAGGAGGGGGTTGTGACCTGGGGCAGGGGATTGGGTACTGGGTTTGGCAGGGAGTATGGGAGCAGGAGAGAATTCTGGCCAGGAGGAGAGCATGCAGGTCTGGGAAGGGGTTGTGACCTGACGCAGGGGTGTAGCAGAGAGGACAGGAAGTTGCAGGGATGGAGGTGATGGGTCCAATTGTAGCCTCTGGCCAGGAGGCGCTAACCTAGGCAGCTCCCCAGCAGGTCTGCTTGCCTGTCCACCCCCACGTGACACTCAAAGCAGCTGGCTGCAGGAGCCATGTGCTACTCTCAATGTCACTTTAAGCCTGGGGGAGGGAGAGGCTTCACATACTGCCCCTGCCCCTAGGCTTGCAGCAGAGATCAGGGCAGCCCAGCCCTCTGGCTCCCAGGCACTGTGGCTGGCTGGGAAGGGTGGGGCCACGCTACCCACTGGGATGGGGGCACTAAGAAGGCTTCGGATGACCAGGTGCTGGGACAATAACCCGGGGTGAGCTTGGGCTCCATGGGCGGGTCACAGAAGGGGCAGGGTGTTGGGCAGAAGGGGTAGGGCTGGGACCTGCCTGCTGGTCTTCACCCACCATCTATGACTGAGCCATAGCACATCACAACGCTTTGTGTGATGTGAACACTAACCCTGTTTCCCATTGAAAATGGACTCACACTACTGACTCATTTCTTATGCCCCACCAAACACACTTCTGATGGTGGTGATATGCAGTCACTGCTGCTCTGGGCCTGATTTGGTCTGTTGACTTAGAGCTAAAAGGCTCCATATCTCATTGTGGAACTTCAGCAGTTTTGACTGTCAGTACATTCCCTACTGTGCTTATGACCTGAAGCAGTAACGCATGAACTGAGACAAGCAAGTGTACACACACACACACAACCTGAAATTACTTGATCTGGCAAAAACCCAGATTATGGATTACTTCCCACTGAAACATTTCACAGAAATATGTAAAATATTCTAATAATTTTAATCCACTATAATCAGAGCAGAGCTGCTGAATTGCTTCCTTTTCTTCAAACGAGTCTATACATTGGACTTGTATTTAATATTAAACATGGAAAGAGCTTCATCTGCCCCCTCTAGTTTTCAGGTTTTTGGTCTTGTCAGAAAAGAACAGGAACGCTAAGTGCACAAGTACTGGAATTTCTCAGGTTAGATCAGGGTCTTAAATATTTTTTTAATAAAACTATTGCTTTATGATGACCAAAAGCATTGGTCGTTTTCAGGTTATTGAAGAGTTTATCAGAAAGCATGAAATGCTTCGAATGATCAGTTTTAGGTCACAGGGAGAGAAAAAACAGAATGATTTCCTCCTGACTTTTTCAATCTGGGATAAATTTGTAAAAATAAATAAAATAAAAACCAAACCAATAGATCTGGCCAATAGTTCTTGGGCATAAGGAGATGAGGTCTGCGTGACACAGAATGACAACAATAGTAGGTTTGCTAATGGCCCATTATGTTTTTCTAACTCGAATCACTGTATAGATTATTATCAAAGATGTAGCAGTGTTAGTCTATATCTTTGAGAACAACCACTCATTCATCTGACGAAGCAGGTCTTTGCCCACGAAAGCTCTATGCTCCAAAATATCTGTTAGTTTATAAGGTGCCACAGGACTTCTGTACAGATTATCATATGCTCGCATGGGTGAGGAAGGGCTTTTCTGATGAGAAAGACCAGCACTCTTGGACCCACATCTTGTACCTATTTCTTGTTGTACTGGCAGGACAGTATGAGATGATTTAGTGAATCAGTATGGCCAGAATGAAACTTAATCAGAGAGAATACCGAAAAAGAGCGTTTGCCAACAACTATTATACAGAGGGAGATGAGATGATCACAGTTTTGGTACCTCTGGCAACTGTATAGGTAAATGAATATACAGGTTAGACTGCTCTAATCTGGAACTCTCTCCCCTGGCAACATCCGTAATCTGACATGCTTTTACTTAGCTGGTTGACCGCTTACCACGGATGTGGCCAAGTTTCCCGGGGTCCCATAGAGCTTGTTTCCAGCCATTAGTCCTGACTCTCAGTGTTCAGTGCTGTTATTTAGCTGTAATTTACCCCTAAATGTCTTCTAAGAGCTCAGCAGGCAGAGAAAGTGTTGGTAATGTTGCTAGACAATATTAACCTCCTGTGGTGTGGCAAATTTGCTTGTCTGAAACCAGTCAGGTCCTGAGGGTGCCGGATTAGAGAGGTTCCACCTGTTGTACAAACACCTAGACTGCTGGCATATATTTTTAATTGCTTGAGTTCTCTTCCTATGTGTTTGCAAACACCTGGCACAATAGGCCATGATCCCTTCCTGAGGCTTTTAGGGATTGTTTTAACCCATATAGATAATACCTCATTATCAACAGAGACGGTAATTTTCTTCCCTAGGCTACAGAGCTGCTTTTTGCCTGACTCTAGGGGCTAAATGGCACTGTGCCCTCACATGGCGATGGTAAACTAGGTATAATAGCTATTGACAACAAGCCATTTATTTGAGAACGGAAGTTGCAGAGTGTTTCTTAAAAATCCTGTAAAAAATGTGAGAGTGAAAGAGAGAGAGTTGGTGTAAGTAAGGAAGTCCACAACATATCAATAATTAATCCCCAAATTATACAGTGCTAGAGAATTCTCGGGTTTCATATAATTAATTTGTCTGCGCTGTGTAGAAGGGGAAGAGGGAGAAAAGGAAATCATACACATGAAACTAGGTTAAAATAACCTCCAGGGTCTGAACGAAATTGGGAAGAGGAAGAAAGTTCAGCAGTCAGGCATCAGGTCTGGCTTGAGATGCAATCCAAACTTCAGAGCACTCAATTTGCTGAAGCTCAAATATGTGACACGGGATTTTAAAAAGCATGACAGTGAAACAGGATGACAGGCACAGCCAAGGAACCATGACATGATCCAAGGGTCACTTATTTAAAAAGACAGCATTCATTTAAGTAAATGTAGGTCCCAGTATTTTTATTTTGTAAGAGAAAAAGTTGTACAAAACCTAACAGGGAAGGAAGACCTGAGAATAGATTTTGTTTTACATATTCACCTCAGGTGATGGAAAACTCAGAGACTATCAGACGGTTAATACAGATGGGAAAATAGAATTTCTGTCCTGTGGGAAATACCAATGGTTCAGTTTTGTTTCTGTTTCAGATCAGATGCAAAACAAAAACATGACACATCACGGCAACTCAACCACATGGGTCACAATGCACCATGACAGATCTAGTCTGTCCAGGGACCCGAATCTATATTCAACAACGGAGCATGTGGGGACCAGCTACAACTCCCAGGACACAACATGGCAGCTCATACAGAAAGAGAGATTAATACTGACCTGAAAAAAAGTTTCATTTAGATTTTGGAAACCATCTTTTCCCACGGAATAATGTTTATTTCAAGAAACTTCTTTTTCCTATAGGAAAATGTTTAGTTCACATTTTTTCAACTAAGCCTATGATTTTTATCACTGGAGTTTCTTGAAGATGGATGCATTTCCTACATAATCCTGATTACAGATTTCAAAGGTCAGATCAAGTGTGTCATACAATTAGATAGCATCAGGTCTGTGTTCAGCCCAAGGAAGCTATAATGGGTATTATTAAAAGATTGCCTTTTCACATTGGAAAGTATTTCTTTACTTTGGTTTTGCAAGTGCACCCAGTAACACAAATTACTTTCAAAGGGTGGTCATTCTTCCTTTTGAGCTGGCAGGTTGCCACCCAATAAACTGTAGATGCTATACTCTATAGTCAGAGATAGGTGAAAATCCAGATTTTCACATTATATAACTGTAATTTTGGCCCAAACTTAGCAGAATTTGAAAACAGTTTTCACAATAATAAATTTCCTAGTTTTATTATATTTTGAAATATAAAAAGTCCAGTGCCACACAGCTGGAAGCAAGGCAGGCTTCTCCCTCTGACAGATGACTGCAAACAAATACCTCACTCATTTGCCAACTTTGTAAATCTTGGTAAAAGAGTTAGGGTTTGGCTGCAGCCTTATATACCACGTTCCCACTTCAGCCCACATTGCATACCAGGTTGGAGGGACACCAAAAGAACTCAGCTCCGTGGTGTGCCAAGGGTCTGGATTTCTTCAGCCCTAACCAGGGAACCACATTTATTTGATGGCTTCTTAGGCCCTCCACGCCCACAAAGGACTGGGCAAGTGGCATACAGAGGCCATGATTTGCCCCTAAAACTCTTCTAACCTGGACTGAATTTGAATCTGTGACCAAAGCTTGACCCAGTTTTCCCTGAAGACAATGGGAGGTTCGCCATTGATTTCAGCTGGAACAGAGTCAAACCACTAGTTTCCGTCTCCCACTGCCAATCCTGAGTCACCTTTTCTGTGTTTCAGTCTGTTGGCCTTCTCCTAGATATCAACTAAGGACATGCAGCAAGGGGACAGCACTCTAGGCTTGTTAAAACAGAATACAGTGCTACATATCTGGGATGGAACAGAAGTTAGGGGAGTGTCTATTATTATCAGAAATTACTGCAATGGTAATGCTACCAGCCACCATCGTAATTGTTTCCCTCATTAGAAAATATACCTAAATATAGCCTACAGCTAGCTAATCTTATTCAGCTTTGTGCTTGTTCCTGTAAATTACAAGAACATCTCCCTTGCCAAATTATGAAAAGACAAAATACAGATTTGAGTGCTTATCCTACAGCTTTATTATTAAATTCAGGTCTCCATCAGCTTAAATATCTTTCTGAGAGCACAAATCCAGTTCAGCTGAACGCTGAAACCTTACCTAATGTTATCGGCATGTCTTGTCTCTGATTTTAAAAGAAATGTTGTCAAGAGAATTTTTTTGTAATTAAAAAATTCTCAAATAATTCACTTAGGTTCTGATCAACTCATGGAAAGCATGAAACAGAAACCTGCTTCCTCCTCAGACATTTCCCACTGGGACTAGGGAAAGAAGCTACATCTAGCAAAAGGGGCAGCAAAACACCCAAAAAAGGCAGCAAAACACCCAAAATTATTAATGTCAGTCAGAGGAAGACCAGAACTAGACTTTTTGGCTCCCAAGTCAATGCTCTAGCATCCAGAGCAAAAAGGATACTTGCAATAAGACGAGGATTTATTTTGGCCATCTAGAATGAATTTTCTACAGCTGCTTCAAAATCATATTGGAGGTTACAGGGGCACAAGGGTATATAAGAGGTCAGGCTTCTCTGCAGAATGGTTAAGCACTGTACAGAGTTCTACCGAGGATGCACAAATGGTGTTTTTTGCTTTTAAGGCAGCCAACATTAGATGGATCTTCATAGGAACTGCAAAAGGCTTTTCTATATCCACTGGGTTGTCCACTTATCAAACTTCAAAGCCCTAACCCAAACCATAGGACTACAGTTTTCTGAAAGGGAATGTGTTTATATTGACAAAAGTATCCATTTTTGTCACTTATTTAATTCACTTTCAAAAATATCAGAAATACTTCAGGCCAGTTTTAAAATCTGTCAGAGTTATAAGCAACAGAAAACAGACAATGATAATACACAGAGTCAGGCAACCTTAGCAATAGGTCTCGTTATGCCTGGAAATGACATGTGTACATGAGCACAGAAGCAATTCTTTTAGGAAAAATACATGAAGAACTTCATGATAACCCTTAAACTACCCAGGAAGTGAAAAGGTCCTTTCCCCACATGGGCCTGGTTCTGTGCGGTGCTGGGTGCCTGTTTGCTCTGGGAGTTAAGCATGGTCAGTATCTGCATTTTTAACACATCTTTCTAACACGGAAGCATCATGAGCGATACCCTCTGGGGAGACCAAGGAGACTGGATTTTGGGGTAGCCAGCTTCAACCTGCACACCCTTTGGTTAGCCTTTTATGGAGTTTCTCAAATGTTAACAAACCATTTTTGTTCGTCTCTTTAAGAGTCTCACTTTGGAATACTACTTTAAATCGCTTGTATTGTATGTAGTGAAAAATGTTCTACAGCTGACAGGGAAATAGTAGATCCAGATATTCCCTTGCTTTCTTTGAGCAACAGCACCCAGTCTGTCTTACATTGGTTCATGCACTTAAAGTTAGGCAAAGCCTTTCAGAACAGGAGGTAAGGCATCCAGGCAGGGGCACAGCACAGCTGTCATTATACACTGAAGAAAAATCTGTTTTATGCAGAGAAGTCCGTAGCCCTGTCTTCAGGTCGAGGGTTCTATTGGGTGACAACAGGAAGGTGTGTGTGTAGTGCCTGAGGAGCTTACACTTGATACTTGGTTGGTGAAGTCTAAATATAGAATTCACAACCAGTTTGGGGCATGTGCCCAGCTTTTTAGCAGCCTGCCTGACGTGGTAGTCCTGTCTGAGCCACGCCAGGCAGCTTGATAATCCTAATGACCTACCTCCCAGACAAAGAAAAGAAAAGAAAAGAAACGAAAAGAGTGTGGGAATGGGGTGGTGCACAGGGCTCCTTTGACGAAAAGGAGAGAACAGGAGACTGTGATGCATGGGAGGAGAGAAACGGAGGTAAACAGTGTCCTAAGCATGGTACTGAAAGAGGGATTGGGGGACACATAGAAATGCTTGTGTGTGTGAGGAGGGTGGAGCTGTATTGAGTCTGCAAATGTAGGGGAAAAGGAGGGTGGCATACAGCGAACTTGGGGTGGGGATGGCGGGATGCGAGGAACCTCCAGTGTGAGCAATTTCTTGGCCCACAGAAGCAATATCGTGGGTAACTGGTGTAGGGTTCAGCTCTAAAAATCAAATCTTTGCAATCCATACAGGATGCCTGAATGAAACACGGATTTTTTTTCTCCTTGCCTAATGTGATCCATACTACCCTAATGCAGGCGATTGGTCTCTTAAGAAGTTTATGAGTCTCATACCTAAGGAGACCTACTTCTTCTGCTCACCCACTAGGGGTTCATGTGTTTTAGTGCAAGAAACCACAGGTTCAACCCCTGCTGATGAGCAAGACTTGCAGGGCAGGTGGTAATTCAACCCCCTCACCTGTCTGAACGTGAATTATGGTAACACACCACATCCATGTAATACTCCAGAAAGCTACTTTAAAAGGTTACCAATGAAAAGAGATCTCTTTCTGAAAGTCAGAGGTACTGGGGATATATGTTCTGAAGTAAGATAACAATGCCGCAGTTCAGCCATCAAAACAGCAATTTTCATTTGAGAGCTACTTTACAGTCATTAATCAATCCTCCCAACACTCCAATGAGGCAGGTAGTTGTTATTACTCCTATTTTTCAAATCTAACAAGACAGGTTGAGTGACTTGTTCTAAGTTACAGAAGGAATCCAAGCTGGAACTAAAGCTCAGACGTTCTCAGTTCCCAGGACTATGATCAAATCACGCTGCACTGGACATTAGATGTATAACAGCAACAAAGGGTCCTGTGGCACCTTATAGACTAACAGAAAAGTTTTGAGCATGAGCTTTCACGAGCACAGACTCACTTCATCAGATGCTGCAGCATCTGATGAAGTGAGTCTGTGCTCACGAAAGCTCATGCTCAAAACTTTTCTGTTAGTCTATAAGGTGCCACAGGACCCTTCGTTGCTGTTACAGATCCAGACTAACATGGCTACCCCTCCGATATTGGACATTAGATGTTACTGTTATGCCCCATCAGACTCCCCAGATCCCTTCTGACACACTTTTCTCTTCCAATGCAACCTTATATTTGTAAAGCTGCCTTCTCCGTGGGAAAGGTTCTATCCATAATGCATTGCTCAAAGGTAATTCCATAGCCCTTGCTCATTGAAATAAACCCAGAAAGTTCAATTAAGAGTGGCAGAATTACAAACTGAAGCCACTGGATCAAATTCATGGATGGGGTGATTCTTAGTAATGGCACTGCACGACACTAGCACCAGGGTAGATCCAAAATCAGGGTCCCAGAGCACCAGGCATTTTGCACAGATAAATAACAGACAGTCCTTGTCACAGAGTCTAGATAAATATAGTGCAGTTGCACTGAAAGAAGTTGCACCCATCACCATCACCAGTGAATCTGGCCCAACATCTAAGCACAGGTTATAGTTCCCCCTTCAAAAAATCCCTGAACATCATCCACTTAAAGGGTTTACCATTATTTTGGAAAACTGTCAATGGTGCACAATACAGGATCAGTAAATATATTTTAGCAGGGGAAAAACTGGTCTATTTCACTCCAAGCGAACAGGGAAACAAGGAAAACAAAGAAAAGCTGAAACACTGCAGATGGAGACATGTAATAATGTCGACCCAAAGTATTCAAAAATCAGCAGTCAGGTCACCGCCACCTTCAACCAAATCATAAGATTATCTTTAGAATCATGAGAAGCTGAAAAAATGACTTGTATCCTTCTGCCTCTGGGGGAGGGGGTCATGTGTGGCAAGCCTTCTCTGCAATCACCAGCATTAGACAAAAATTTTCTCATGAAAACCGAGGGTCTTACCTAATCCCTGACTCCAGCTGATGGGACTTTAAGGCTACGTCTACACCAGCCTAGATCAACCCACTCATGGTCCAGGGTTCCAGATGACCCCGGTACTCCTCGAGAGATGCGAGAAGTAAGGGAGGTTGATGGTAGAAATTCTATCGACCTTCTTCAGTAAGAATGGCCAAGTAAGCTGAGTGCAGATACTTCAATTTTAAGTATGCAATTGCTGTAGCTAGAATTGCATATCTGCAGTTGATTTACTTTGCCTAGTGTAGACAGCCTTAGAAAACCACCATATATCAACTAAGTCATGATAAAATAGCAAGTGCTGGCAACACAGAGAATTCCCAGGTTATGCCCATCTGGGAAATGCCCCTCCATCAACAATGGCATAAGGAAGTGTTTTTTTTCATAGTTACTCTCAGTCATTCGCTGTGCATGTGTGTTACCTCATCAATCCCCCTTTCTTGCACAGCCCCTCTGCTGCTCCCTTCTGCCATTAGCTCATTATCTTCATTCACCAGCCTTGATAATGTCCATCTCTCAGCTCCCAGCCAGGCTCTCAACTTCCTAATTACAGACAATAAACTGGTTTGTCAGTTTCCATCACACACTGATGTTTTTTTTCTGAGGGCTTTCCGCATCACACAGGACAGACCTGCTACTCCCTGCACACCGACCACACAGAAGGCCCTTTCACTTTCCCCAGCATACCAACAACACACACACACACACACACACACACGCACACACACACACACCCCTCTCTCAGTCTCCAAATCCTACAATTGGTTCTTTTTATTTTAATTTCTCACTTTATATATTTTCTGAAAACTTTTTTTTTTTGGGTGAATAGAAATTTTGGTAGACTTTTTTTTGTCTGGAAAAATATATTTCAGTGAAAACATTTTGACTTGGGATAACATTTTCAAAAGGATTTAGGAGCCATATTTTAAAGGCATTTATATTACATACCCCTTTTTTAACCTATGCAACTACTAAAAGGCTAGTTTCCCCTTGTTGGCTATTTCTGTTAGGAAGAGAAATTTACGTTTACTTACAAAGACTGCATCCAAAGTCATGTCTCTCTGAGCACAGGAAGATCAAACAACTGGAGATAGTTTCTTTACTTACCGTTCCAAGCCTCCTTCTGCCAGCACTCAGCCCAAAAGCTCTCTCTCAGTTATCTCAGGGTCATGTTACCAGTGCTGCAGTGGATGTAGAAGGTGTTTCCCTGAAGCCTTCCAGGCCCATATTGCAGGAATGTCTGGGCAGGTGGGTGTGCTTTATGTGTAACTGTGGCGTGCAATTTTTGTAAAATATAAAAGAGTTCAAAATAGTCACGCGGTGTGTGCGCATAGGAGAGGTTAATGAAAAATTTGAGTGGAAACAGTGATTGGTAAAATGACTTTATTATAACATACTAAAAATTTATACAGTGAAAAAAGCTTTGGAAGAATACTTTCACACCACAGAACAGAGTGGGACTTTCTAATTGCACACTGCCAAGACCACTGCATAAATCCTCCAATATGAAATGCAGCTGGTACTGTGCCACAAATCAAGTGGGTCTTCCTCACTTTGGATAGGGAATTGGTTTTAAGGGTGGAAGGGCCTGAGAGCATGAAACAGGCACTCGGCACTTGTCCCCACACAACTCTGCCAATGCGTGTCAAATGCTGACCTGCAGCTGGCCCCTTGATATTCCAGTCCTGGACCCTCAAATCTCTGCCAAAGTACATTAGCCCTGACGTGCAGCAGCTCTTGATGCTTCAGTCCTGGGCCCTTCCTGAACAGAAAGTCTCAAAGGGGTAAATTGGGTAGTTGTTTTACACAGAAAATAAAGCTCCACTAAGGATCCTCAGCTGCGGCCACAAAACTCACTGAATCCAGGACCCCCAAAGTGAGGACCTCGTGCATTAATCCAACAGTTCCCTATGACTGCTTTATAAAAGTTTCTTTAATTTTTTTCTCCAAATGTATTAGCTAATATTACATAGAAATCATCACCCTCTGCTGTGCTCAATTACTGCAGAGACACTGAAGATAGTAGTAGTAGGCATCCTTCAGTCTGCATAGACTATGGATCGCACCCTTTAAAGTTTCAATTGAGGACTTCATTTACAGCGTCTATTGTGGCTATAAAGACCCACACGAGAGTGACAGTCCTTGCTGCATCTCTTGCAGATGTAGTGGGTGTCTGGCAAGTCCTTATTGTGCTTTTTGTGCGCTCGCTTCTCCTCTGCTAGCTGTCTGATCTTCATCTCGCCCTTCTGAAGGCCCTTGTGTAACCCCTGCCTCCATCTGCTGCGGTCGTCTGCTAGTTCTTCCTAGTTGTCCAGCTCGATGTCTACCTCTCTGAGGTCTCTCTTGCAGACATCTTTGTAACGCAACTGGGGGCGTCCGGGAGGTCTTTTGCCAGAGGCTAGCTCACCATACAGGATGTCTTTTGGAATCCTTCCATCGTTCATCCTGTGGACGTGGCCAAGCCAGCGGAGTCGACGCTGCCTGAGGAGGGTGTGCATGGTTGGGATTCCAGCTTGCTCGAGGACGGCAGTGTTGGTAACTCTGTCCTTCCATGATATTCCAAGGATGCGCCTGAGGCAGCGCAAGTGGAAGACGTTCAGCCTCTTTTCCTGGCAGGCATACAGGGTCCAAGTCTCACTGCCATAAAGGAGGGTGCTGAGGATGCAGGCTCTGTAGACTTGCATTTTGGTGTGAGTGTACAGCTTGTTGTTATTGCACACTCTCTTGCTGAGTCTGGACAGAGTTGTGGCCGCTTTTCCGATCCTCCTATTTAGCTCAGTGTCCAAGGACAGGGTGTCAGTGATGGTGGACCCGAGGTAAACGAACTCGTGGACGACCTCTAACGTATAGTTGTCAATGCTGATTGATGGGGATTCAGCAACATCCTGACCGAGTACGTTCGTCTTCTTTAGGCTGATGGTAAGCCCAAAGTCCTTGCACGCTTTGGAGAACCGATCCAGCAGTTTTTGAAGCTGGTCTTCTGTGAGAGACACTACAGCAGCATTGTATCATAGTGCTGACTGTGATACAGATCACTCGCTAGTTTGCTCCAAGCTCAAGCTGAGACCCAAGAAGCTGTACCGCTCTAAACCTGCCGGAAGGCCCCGCATTGACGCCAGAAAGATGGCAAACTCGGAGAAAGCTGAAAAGTTCAGAGAGACCCTCCAGGAAAATCTGCGCAGCAGCCCTGGGGGTGTCGATGCGACATCCAAATGGCAACATCTGAGGGATACAGTTTACAGCATGGCCTTGTCGGTGTTTGGAAGAAGAGCTAGAAACACGAACGACTGGTTCGAAGCTAACTCTGATGAGATGATTCCAGTCATTGAAAAGAAGCGCGCTGCACTCCTGGAGTACAAACACTCACCGAGCCAGAGTACCCTGCAAGCACTTAGAGAGGCCAGAAGAACAGTACAGCAGACAGCCAGGCACTGTGCCAACAACCACTGGCTCCAGCTATGCAGCGGCATCCAGACCTGTGCTGACTTTGGTAATCTCAGAGGAATGTACGAGGGTATGAGGAAGGCATTAGGACCCACCCAGAACAAAATGGCACCTCTGAAATCCAAATCTGGTGAAGTCATCTCTGACAAAGCCAAAGAGATGGAGCGCTGGGTTGAGCACTACTCCGAGCTGTACTCACGCGAGAACATTGTGGTTGACGCAGCCCTTGATGCCATTGAGCTCCTACCAGTAATGGACGAACTGGATCAAGAACCAACTGTGGATGAACTGAAGATAGCCATCGACAGCATTGCAGCAGGAAAGGCCCCTGGTCAGGATGGTATACCACCAGAGGTAATCAAATGTGCCGCAGACACACTCCTGGAACCCCTGCATGAGCTACTGTGCCTGTGCTGGAAAGAGGGTGAGGTTCCACAGGATATGCGTGACGCTAACATTGTAACCTTGTATAAGAACAAAGGAGACAGAAGCGACTGCAACAACTACCGTGGAATCTCCCTCCTAAGCACCACTGGTAAACTGTTCACTCGCGTCATCCTTGGCAGACTCCAGAAGATTGCTGAGAGGGTGTACCCCGAATCGCAGTGCAGATTCCGCGCAGAGAGGTCTACCGTTGACATGGTCTTCTCTCTAAGGCAGCTGCAGGAGAAGTGCAGGGAGCAGAGAAAGCCACTCTACATAGCCTTCATCGACTTGACCAAGGCTTTTGACTTGGTCAGCAGGGATGGTCTGTTCAAACTGCTCCACAAGACGGCTGTCCTCCACCGTTACTCAAGATGATCCAGTCCTTCCACGAAAACATGAGAGGAACCATCCAATATGACGGCTCATTATCGGATGCTTTCAGAGTCAGGAGCAGCGTCAAACAAGAATGCATGCTTGCTCCAACATTGTTCAGGATCTTCTTCGCACTCCTCCTGAAGCATGCCTTTGGATCTTCAACAGAGGGCATCTTGCTGCACACAAGATCTGATGGGAAACTGTTTAACCTTGCAAGGCTGAAAGCTAAATCTAAGGTGCGAGAAGTCCTCATCAGAGACATGCTGTTCGCAGACACTGAAGAACCACTTTGCAAAAGCAAACTCTGAAATGTCATCTGCCATTTACCTTTTTGCAAGCACCTTTTGCCACGAGTCTTTTGCACATGAAAACTGCATTTGTGCATTCCAGTGGGTGAACCAGCTAAGCAGCAGTCTATTAAGCACTGACATTGTGTTAGCGAACTGCAATCTCAATCTTTTTTCCTTTGTTCTGCTTTTATGCTTTGGGTAACTTAACCCACCCAGCCTATCTGCCCACGTGAATGAAGTGTGCATGTACTATTCCACACCTTTACTCATGAAACACTTCCATGAGATTGCATGCCCACATTTAACAGTGAGCTAGAGCCCCTTTAGAAATGTGGCCTTCTGATTCCCAAGTGCGACAGAAAACACAGGCACTAGCTTTGGCCTATAGGAGTAGCCCTGGCAGTGGGAAATATGTAAGTGACACCTTTGAGACTGTGTCTACACATGCCCATCCCTTTCGGAGGGAGTATTTAAATGACATGGATCGGAACTGGTTAATGAAGCGCTGATATGAATATTCAGTACCTCATTAGCATTACAGCCAGTTGCACTTCAAAAGTGCTGCCTTCGAAACACAAACTGGCCATGTAGACATGGGCGCTTCGACGTAAACCCCAGACTTCAAAATTCCCTTATTCCCAATTTGTTTTGTTAGCGTAATCCCCAGAGGCACTGGGATCATGTACTAGGGCGAGTGAAGTCTCTGCTCTACAGCCTTGGCTGGGAGGTAGGGCGTCTTTAACTCATGTGGTAAAGCACAAGGCTTTAGCCCCTGTGGTTTAGGTTCAACCCCTCCTGCTGAGGACCTGGGTCTGCTGGTATCACAAGGGATGGAACTTGTGACCATAAATGCTAAAGCCCTGTGCGCTAGCACATGAGCTAAGGGCCAGCTGGCTCCCAGCCAAGGCTGTAAAGAAGAGACTTCACTCACCCTAGTATGTGGGCTCAGTGGCTCTGGGGATGACAGTGGCATTTGTCAACAGCAAAGTATAATGCTGGCCTGCTCAGCTGTGCTTACTGGCCCATCGGAGTGGGTACAGCCAAGGATTACACACATTAACCAGCCAGGTGTTGTGGGGGTGGAGAGAACACACCTTCTTACTCCTGTGCCCATGGACCCAAAAATCCAGATAGCCATCCAGACACCCCAGCATGGGCTATCACTCTGCCCCGCCTCCACCCCAATTTGGGCATACAGACCCCAGCATGATTTGGCCTAAAGAGATTTTGATGCAGTATCCTACATACTGAAGTTGTCTTTCCATCTAACACCAAGAAAGATTTAATCTTCGCTCTCCACGCTGCAAGGTCTTATTTATTTTGGTTATCTGTGTAACAGGGCAATGTACTTTTTGCTATCCCCATCTAGGAAGAATAGGGATGAGTCTGAGGCAAAGCAAGCTGTGGAGAGTCCAGGGGAGATGACAGTCACCTGGGAGGCTTCTCCGTCTATCTGAAAAATTGGCTTTATTTATAGACATCAATAAAACATGCCTGGCCATTAGTTATTAATGAATTATCGAAAGCACTGAAGCACAGCTATGCTGGCAAGAGCACAATGGAGAGAGGGCAGCTAATGCTCTCGCCAATTGCTGGGTTGGATTCTGATCACTTTCCCTGGTCCCACGTTTAAGGATGTCTTGCTTTTGCTGCTGAAGGAATAGCCCCATAAGGGCAGCTTCACAGATGTTGTCCACTATTTAATATTTATCTGACATCAAATCCTGCAATGTTCTGATCCCCTTGAAGAGAAGGTATCCAAGAAAGGAAGGACTGGTTATGGACCTAGCCTAAGACCTGGGAGCCCCTGTTTTGCCACAAAGGTCCTGTGGGACACAACTTATTTGTGCCTCAGTTTCCCATCTGTAAAATAAGAGCTTTCCTGATCAATGCATTGAATATTGTGACTTGCTCAGGTGCTACTGTAATGGGGGAACCTGTAAGTACTTTGGAAAGACAGCTCTATCACTCACTTTTTTTTTTCTTTAACCAGTGGAAACTTTGATTCAGTTCCATGGTGCAGATTAAAGTGGATATTAATCCTATCATGGCATGTCCCTAGCTCTTATCCCTTTCCATTTTCTCTGCAATGAGCAACTCTTATTGTGTGACAATACCAGTCTTGATATGAGAAAATACAGTCAGCTGCACACCCCAGCCTAAAGACAGCATAGTGGTGATGCTATAGAGCAAATAAAACAACAGATCAGATGGGCCTGTTACTGGTGTTGACAGAGATGATGTTCACACAAACAGCATGTAAATTAATTCTGCTTCTATTTACATTGAATGGAAATGGGACAATTACAGTGATTTATAAATACATCCACAGAACATGGTGGGTCTCTTATGAACACAAACATAACTTGTTTGAAAAGCTGGACCTCAGTATAAAACCAGCATGGCTACCTCCCATAAGGATATCAGGAATCTCACATTATTGTACATTTTCTTTTTAAAAGCTCCTGTATTATTTAATGACGTACAAATCTCAGCTTTTTTTTTTTTAAAGCAAGTTTCTTGTCTTGATGATTGCAGAGAAAAAGTTTGTAAATGTGCCCTAAGTATTAAGTGAAATCTAAAGATTCAGAAACCAGAAGGCAAAGAGGAAGAACCCCGATTTGTTGTTTTAAGAAAATCTCATGATCTTGCGGGGGACTGGATTAATGGTGTTTGAACACTTAGGACACACAATACTGTAAAAGTGAAATATACTCAAATTGCTCCCAAATCACTTGCATGACACACAGAGACTTAGGCATGACAAAGGTGAATGTATCTTTAAACAAAATTATCCTTTAATCTTAGCAAATGAGTTCAGGCTTCTGGATTTCCACTGATAAAGATGAAGCCATCACTAACACCAAAAGCACAAGGAATGCAACTATCTTTATCTTTTCAGGTGTTTGTGATTGTATCAAGTTCTTGCAAAAAAAACCTCAACTCTCTGAGCTAAGGAAGTCAATAAGAGGTCAGTGGGAAGTAAATAAGAAGTCTGTTCACCTCTAAATTGCATTCACTTGTATTTTTCAAGCTTACACGTGTATCTTATTAATGAGTTAGGATCTCAAACAGCTTTGTTTATTTATAAAAATCATGTCAGTTGGCTTTAGTAACAAAGCAGTTCTTTAAGAACAAAGAAGAGAAACCAAAACAGGATAGCTTTTAGGACGGATTTGGCAACTGGCTTAACACAGAATCATGGAATACTGGAACTGGAAGTAACTGCAAGAGGTCATCAAATCCTCTCCCCTGCCCTCACCACAGGACCAGCACCATCTAGATCATTGCCGACAGATGTCTAACCAACCTGCTCTTAAATATCTCCAATTATGGAGATTTCACAACCTTTGTCAGCAACTTTTTCCAGTGTTCAACCACCCTCACAGTTAGGAAATTTTTCCTAATGCCCAACCTAAACTTTCCTTGTTGCAGTTCAAGGTCATTGCTTCTTGTCCCCTCATCAGAAGTTAAGGAGAATAATTTTACTCTTCCTCCTTGCAATACCCTTTTAGGTACTTGAAAGCTGCTATCAAGTCTCCCCCAAGTCTTCTCTTGTAAAACTAAACATACCCAATTCATTCTGTCTTCATTTTTGTCACTCTTCTCTGGACCCTCTCCAATTTCTCCACATCTTTCTTGAAATGGGGTACCCAGAACTGGACACAGCACTCCAACTGAGACCTAATCAGCACAGAACTGAGCAGAATTACTTCTCGTGTAGTACTCACAACATTCCTATTAATGTATCCCAGAATTAAGTTTGCTTTTCTTGCAACAGTATCACACTGTTGACTCATTTACCTTGTGGTCTACTATGACCCCTAGATCTCTTTCTGTTTTTCTCCTCCCTAGACACTCATCTTCCATGTAGTAGGCATGAAACTGATTGTGCCTTCCTAAGTGGAGTACTCTGCATTTGTCCCTATTAAACGTCATCCTATTTACCTCAGATTATTTCTCCAGTTTGTCCAGATCATTTTAAGTTATGACCCTATCCTCAAAAGCACTTGCAAACACTCCCAGCCTAGTATCATTTGCAAACTTTACAAAACTGCGCTCTCTGTGCCATTATCTAAATCATTATTAAAGATATTGAACAGAACCAGTCCCAAAACAGACCCCTGCGGAACCCCACTTGTTACTCCCTTCCAGCATGATTGTGAACTATTAATAACTACTCTCTGAGAACGATTACAAGTATCAGAGGGATAGCCATGTTAGTCTAGATCTGCAAAAAACAACAAGAAATCCTGTGGCACCTTATAGACTAACAGATATTTTGGAGCATAAGCTTTCATGGGCAAAGCTTCATCAAATGATGAAGTGGTTCTTTGCTCACAACAACTTATGCTCAAAAATATTTGGTACTCTATAGGGTGCCACAGGACTTCTAAGGTGTCTCAGAGACATTCTCATGGTCTCTGAGAATGGTTATCCAGACAGTTATGTACCCATCTTGTAGTAGCACCATCTAGGTTGCATCTGACAAGGTCTTATGGAAATACCTGCAAGATGGACATACTCTAATAGCATAACTATAGTATTCACTGTCAAAAAGCAGCATCCTTAAAAGACATTTGCCACATGGCATCTACAGTCTTTGCTATTCTTGGAATGGAAAATGCCCCCAATGCTAAGGAAAGGTACATTATTGCATGTAGCAGACAATCAGTTTTTTTTTCCAAGTAGCGGAATCTGCAGGAAATCAAGTTGACCCTGGATCTGGGCTCTACTACCAGACAACAACTGGCTGCAGCTGTGAGTTAAGGACTGAGCAGTAGGCAGTATGTTAGTCATACCAGACAGATGCCTGCTGGGTTAACCTGCCCTTTCCAGGAAAGATCAACAGCTCAGGAACGGAAGGGAGACAGGCATCTGCATGTGCTAGGAGGAATAATTTCTTCAAGGTCACAGTGCCTGAGGATTAGTTCAGGAAGAGCCTAAGAGTTTGCCTGGGGAGAAAAGATAAAATAAATCTGGAAGAAGAGTGTCTTATTGGAGGCAAAATAGATTTTAAAAAAAGGGGGGATGGTGCTTGGTCCTGCCAAGAGGGCAGGGGGCTGGACTTGATGACCTCCTGAGGTCCCTTCCAGCTCTAGGAGATGTGTATCTTCATATTTATGGAAAGTGTTTTGCTAGGAAAAGGCACGATGGGGCAGGCTAGCCTGGCACAAAGAATTTGTCTGGAGGGAGAGAACTACAATTAGTTTAGGGCCCACTGGCGTAGCCACCAAATTACTCTCAATATTATGCAGTTGAAATTTGATAGTCGTTATCATGGATCATTGTTGAGGAGGGAACACAGAAAGGATATTGCTGAAAACATCTGTCTCTGCCACTGGAGCTAAAGGAATAACTCCTCCAGCTGGTAGCTGCAGTAGGCTCATATCCACTACGGACCTCCCACTGGAGAGGAAGACAGATGGAACTGTGGGTTACATAAACACCTCAGGTACATGATAAGTATATGTGAAGGGGTTGGGGAGGGATATTTGCTGCATTTATGTGCACATCCTTCGCTCGCCACATCATATAGTTCTCTGCTCTGCACAGACTTTTTTTCTGACAGAAGTCTCTTCCAGGCTTGAGCATCCCCAGAGATGCAATGGGCAGCTAGAACAAGCACAAACAACAAGAAGTAGCAAAGAGTAGAGCATTTATGGATGGAGAAAATGCAGAATTCATTCCTTGTTGGTACAGTTCACATCAGTTTCTAGTTTTTGGTTACCCATCACACATTAGCAATGTCACTGATCTGTTAACTTGGTGGAGCTGACTGATGTGTGGGCTTTATATTTATTTTGCGGGGGTTATTTTACCATTAAACATCAAATATCCCAGTTTACAGAAACTAGATAACAAAATCTGGATGTGTGTGTTCATTTGAAAGCTCCAGCACCAAAAGGCAGTTCCAGCTCAGTTTAATCCTTGAACAAAGCAGAACAAATTAACACCAGAGAAATTACTTCCATATTTAAAGTTCTCTCTAAGGGAGAGGACACAAGCCATTTCTAGCTTAACCAAAGCTGGGGAAACTTCGTAAGCAGAGCCCTACCAAACGCACAGTCAATTTTGGTCAATTTCATGGTCAAAAGATTATTAAAAATGTCAATTTCATTATCTCCAGTTTCACAGGGTTCTAGCTGTAAGGGTCCTGACCCAAAAAGGGAGTTGTGTGTAGTGCGGGGGACTGCAAGGTTATTGGAGGGTGATCATAATCTTGCAATCAGCATTCCTTCTAATTCTTCCTATCCATGGGAGGAATACATTTTGCTGTGTGCACCCAGGCATGTGCAGATGTGCACCACCATAGAAACACATGCTGCCAGCTGTGAGCAGTCTGTTAATCAGCTGGGCAGCACCTGAATCTCTTCTGGACAGCCACCCAAGTGCTCAGCTTACAGAGAACACTCGCTGACATCCTTGTTTCTGCACTGCTGATGGCGACAGCACTGCCTTCAAAGCTAGGCAGCCAGAAAGAGGTGGCTGAAGGCCAGGAGACCAAATCTTAAGGCTACAGGACCAGCAGCAGTGCAGAAGTAAGGGTGGCATGATATGGTATTGCTCTTGGCCAGAAGATGCCATTCTCCGATCACCAAGCCCAGTAGAAATAAGGATGGTAATACCTTGATTCCCTCCCTCCCTCCCCTTTTGGGTTGGACTCCCAGTTTAAGAAATGTTGATCTTCCCTACAAAATCTGTGTAGCAAAAGTATAAAAAAGACCAGGTCTTACAGGAGAGATCGAATTTCACAGTCCATTATGTGAGGGTTTTGTTTTTGTTTTTTTGGCTATGAATTCGACAGAGACCTATTTATAAGGCAATGTTGGAGTAACATTTTTTTCTAAACCTCTCTGACTCAGTTACAGTTTTATCTGGCCCTAATATACAGTGCACTGTTATACCTCTCTCTGCTTTAGGAGTGTTTCCTTGTGTTTCTCGTAGCCCACGTAAGAGGAAGCTGCTCCAGTAGCTTTCATTAAGCTGCCATTTTCAAATATTTCAAGACCCAAACACAAGCTTCCTTTTTTTTTTTTTTAATAAAGTGGGAGGGGCAAAGGAAGGGAACTACAAAACCTAACACCCTGGAATAACTGCACTAAACAGAACATGGGATGGGATACAGGGATATTTAACTATCTTCCTGCAGTGTTGGAAACTTGAATACCGCAGAGCAGGCATATGCGACTGACTGTGCAGAAACAGAAACTGACCGGGTTATTGGCTTTGCTTGCGCAGAGGTGCAATACACAAACAAGCACAGGCATGAATTGCAAAAAGCAAATGGCTTCAAATAAAATTTGTTCATTTTTAATCTTCGGAGACTAAATGCTGCAAGAAGCTGAGATTCCTCAATTCCTGCTGACTTCCCCGGCAGCAGCTAGCACTCAGAACTCACCAGGTCAGATTCCTAAGGGGTTAGGATCTTTTTCTTTTTGATCAAGCCCAAACCCTATCTCTGGGTCACACTGAGGTGGCTTCACTGAAGCAACCTGACTGTGAAGTTTCCACCACTGGTCCTGGATGGATGACTCCAGTAGAGAGTGATCCACTAGTGGGCTACAGCTGGCTTAATATCTGTGTGTCATGCCATCCACCATGGCTAGCATGGGATGTGCAACCCTGACATCTGTGCACCCAGTCTATTCCCAGCTGCAGTCATAGCTCTTCAGTCTGCTCTGATATACAGTATGGGCCAGAACACAGCAGCCACAATACTGGGGCCTTTATTGAGACAAGTTCCCTGTGATAAAGCGACAAGGTGTGCTTAGAAGTTGACACTGCAGTAAGTGTAGAAACAAGGATGTCAGTGAGTGTTCTCTGTAAGCTGAGCACTTGGGTGGCTGTCCAGAAGAGATTCAGGTGCTGCCCAGCTGATTAATAGACAGCATGTGTTTCTATGGTGGTGCACATCTGCACATGCCTGGGTGCACACAGCAAAATGTATTCCTCCCACTAGACTCTAGCACTGATCTAATTCATGGACATATATGTAAGAAAATGTAGGCCCTATTGCTAACCCAGAGGAACGCCTGCTGGTCTCTGGACAGAGTTCCAAATGCCTATGGTGCATCAGCTCTCTGTACTAGACACTAAGGCTCTCTCTAAATGAGGGAAAAGCTGAGTTTGTACCTTCCAGGATGCCTGAAATCAATATTACCTGAGTTACACTGAGCCTCTAAAAGCAACTGTTCTTTAAAGGTCCTTGTAAAAATGCACGCCATTGCCCCTTTATGTGAGGCAGGCTCTGAGGCACAGAAGGTATACCTGGCATTTCTCATCACCTTAAAGGCTCATGTAGTAGAGTACAGTCTCCACTGAATAAGAAAACCTTTCAGTCCAACAGTATATTAGGCATTTAAACAAACAAGACAAAACAGAGCACAAGTGCAAGTTCAGGACATTACAATGACAGGAGAAGCGTCACTCCACGAGCAAACTTCTGAGATCAATTTAACACTACAAAGGCTTGCAGCTAGCACTAGGGTCTACTGGCCCAACAGATTCAGTCATTAAATTTGTCTAGCATGGTGTTGTGTGCAGTAGGAATAGAAACCCATCCATGCCTGGAAATAGATTTTGCCTGAGATCTACTTATAATTCACAGTGAGATTATTTCACAGTGAGTAGATTATTTCCAGAAGTAGATTTCCCCAGTACTCTATTGATATGTCTCTGTCCCACCTTTCCTTGAATCCCTTGTTCCCAGCCCACCCTCCAGAATCAGCTCATGGGGTGAGGGGCAGTCAAGGGCTATCAAACATCAAAACTGGCAAACAATGCTGCTGAGGCCAGTAAAACATAAAACTGCATGTCTCTGCAAATGAATAACTCCCTTATGGGGGTGGAAGGGATTCCTGGAAGAGTTTGAAGCATGTCTAAAATCTACTTTATTGCAATAATAAGCATAATAGACTAAATGAAAAAATCCTCAAGTCTAATGATCTTTCCCCGAAGACATTTATACATAGAAAAATATAATAACCCCTGCACCTCACACCAATGGTGCAGATCAGTCACACACTACACATTCTTCTTCCTCTTGTCCAAGGAAAAGTAAACATTCACACTGGTCACCACTGAGTCCCTCTTCTAGGCAAAAGTGCCCCCCTCACCCTACTATACCTTTATTCCTTCTTCTCATCACCCCAAGCCGGCACTTCAGCGAAACAGCAAACATCTCCTTGCATCACAGCCTGCTGTGCTCCACTCACATGGCTCTGTGCAGCAACTCCCTCAACACCTCTGCCTGGCTCTGCGAAGGGCTGCTGGCTCTAAATTAATTTATGATTACTGTGAAATAGAGTTGTACTTCCAGTTGTGGCAGAGGGAGCGAGACAGAGAGGAGACCAGGGTGAGAGGGGAAAGGAAAGACACAGGAAGAGTGGGGGCATGGTTTTCAGTGCTAGGTTTTTACCAGTATTTCATCCAGATGAACTGGAAATCACCCATCAATATTTATAAATCTATATCCAGTTCTCTTGGTCTTCAGGGCTGGGAATCTTTAGTACATCACCACACTATTTTGCAAAGCAGTATTATCCCTTCCTCTGGGTATGCATGTACCCTCAGCCTTCCCCATAGAGGTAATCCTTACACGCTTACTATAGTAAAGATGATTCAGAGCCCTTAATTTTGTGGGATCTAGGGCAGGTCTTCATGAGGGGAGAAAGTCAACCTAAGAAGCGCAGCTCTAGCTACAAGAATAGCATAGCTGGAGTCGAGGTACTGTAGGCTGACTTTCTCCAATGTCCCCACAACAGTCGGTTAACAGGAGCAGCTCTCCTATCGACTTCCCTTATTCCTCGTGATTGCAAGATGTACCAGGGCTGACTGGGATGCCCTCAGCATTCAATTTAGAGTGTCCCAACTAGACACGCTAAATCGAACCCTGGAAGATCAATCTCTGCAGCTGGGGAGTTGTACCATTGGTACATTGACACTGCGGTAAGTGTAGATGTACCCTTGGAGAAGCTGTCAGCAAATAAATGATCCACACCTAGCAAGGGTCAGGATCAGCTCTGAGTCTATGTTGCCAAAGGTCCTCAGTACCAAAAAGTTCACCAAGGGCAACCAGTGTCACCAAAAAGCATCCACAACATCCCCTCGGTTAGAGGGCTAGCACAATTTGAGATGTAAGTGGCACTGGCTGGCCTAGGGGTACACTTAAGACAGGTAAAGGATGCACCAGCTCAGCTGTCAAAGGTTTGACAGGACTTCAGTGGCATTCTGAGCACCATGGAACACGGCTCCCTATCCTCATTTTGTGGAGCCCCTAGCTGAAGATGGCAGCAATAAGGCTGTCTGCCCTTCCGAGAGGTGAATTCCAGGTGGGGCTAAGGAGCCAGACTTCCCCTGCCAGTACCAGTGAATCTGGCCCGCAGACTGTATTGAGGATCCCCTTTTGACAGCTGGATTGGAATCACATTAGCTGGTTGAAGCTATTCAGGATACACCTACACGGTAGCAAAAAGCAAGCGTCCCAGCCTGGGGAGACAGACAACCACTGGTTTGGGTTGAGCTAGAAAACTAAAAGTAACAGCATGGACTCTGTACAGGAAAGTGTTCCATTTCTTCCCTTTGTGAAGTAATCCTGTGTACTCTGGGAAGAGAAATGGAATCCCAATCATGCTGCTCCTCTGGCATACACCATTGTACTCCAGCATAACTTCACTGAACAACACCACACTAGAGCTGAAATTCAAAGGAATTATACATACTTCAAACCAGGGCACTGGAGAGGAGATTCAGGAACTCCACGTTCGGAATAAAACCTACAGGACACACACACACACCCACACACACACACGCACACACACCCCTCCCCCCCGCAAGCTGAGTTCATTTGGGATACAGAGATACCCAGTTAACATCAAAGCAAGTTACACTATTATGCCTCCTTATACTAAAATTACTCTTTTCCTGATACTAAGCCCTCTCACTCCCACCTGCACTGACCGTCAGAGCGCCAATGAAGACAGCCAGGTTTCTGACTGCTCGTGGGAAGAAAGAGGGCATGTATTATTTATTCATTGTGCTTAGCCATATCCATTGGTTGAACCCCACAGCAAATGCAGATGCAAGCATAATACTCTAGACTGAACGCTTTCTGTAGGCTGTGGGTTACAGAGTTTCCATAGGTCCAATTTGAATATGGTGCAAAGGTAATTGGGTGTTTAAGAATGGCACTGTCATTGGACAGTTTGCCTTTCTATGTACTGTCTCTAAAAATGTACCCATAGGCTGGGGAGATGGGTTTTCTCTGCCTTACATGATCTGCCTACCCACAAAAGGTATTCTCAGTGTAATAGGAATTTTTCAGAACTTGAGTAACGTATATTTGTGAATAAACCAGCTTCCCAGTGGCCTCCTTGTACCCCTTTCTATTTCCCTGCATCTTTCCTCCAACTCCGAACTACCAGCTGCTCCCTTCCTACCATCAAAGCTAGCACCACACACCTCCCATAACACAAGTCATTGAAGATTTCAGAGCACTGCAATCCTTTATCTGAAGCAGGTTTGGCAAACAGGAACTGTTAGGGAAGGATGCACACTCCATGCAAAAGTAATCTTCAGAGAATTTATCTAACAAACTCTAACAAGTCTCTGCTGATGATATGCAAATCGAGATTTTTCAGAGGCTTATCATTTGGCCAAACCTGGGTGAACTTTCGCAGGCACAGCAAAGGCACACAAACACGCAATTTCAAGTGCTGGATCCACAGCATGGATGTATTACAAGTTCTTAACCAAAAGGGTTGTAAAAATATTAATCTGGGAAAAACAACATATTTTTCCCTAACCTCATTCTGGTTGAAGTGTTTCAGACAACGTTCCCCAAAACCACTTGAAGACATATTGTCATGGAAATTTTCAGCTGGTCAAATAAAGTAGCAAGATTCGAATCACCAGAAAAGAAGATCTTCTAATAGAAAGAGTTGGGCACCTTTAATGATAGATGTCGCTACCTGTGGCACCTACAATAATAGCATCTTGCTATGTCATATGGAGCTCCAAACGGACTCCTTTTCCATCCATTTCACATTGCCAATTAATGTCCAGTTTGCTACCAACTGTCATACTTAGGCTGATTCAGTAGTTTTTACTTCTCTTTCCCATTGGACATCTGTCTCTTAGATTAATTCTCCCTATTTGTATTAAAGTAATTTAAATTTGCCCCCAAGCTGAATGGCAGTTTAGACTAGCTCATGCCTTGCTCTTACTCACAATGAATGGTCCCTTTCTCTGCAAATGAGATTGTGAGAGAATGTGTCCCTTTGTTATTTTCTGCTCATATAAACATCTTTCTCTCCAGGGTCTTATTTCTGTGTTCAGATTGGACTTTACAACTGCTCACAATGCAGTATCATTTGAGTGCTTCTTTAATGTTTACCTTCCTCCACTAGGAGAGTCAGAAGCTTCTTCTTTCTGTGGTACTACCAGTTTCCCCCCTTGCTGCTGTTTTGTCCTGCCTCCTCCACCCCGTCCAGAACATGCAATTATAGCCACAAAGGATGGAGAGTTGCTTCTCTTGAGGCTGAAATCAATGTATTTCCAGCTCTCAAGCACATTCATCTGATAGTGGTTGGCCATAGAAAGTGCACAAGGCATGGAGAGAAGAATGAAGCAATTGAACTAAGAGGATAAAAGAACATTTTTATGGGGAAAAATCTATTACCGTTTATCATGGTTGGTATCTGAAACATCTCAGCCAAGCCACAAAATTCATCTCCAATAATGCAAGGGAATGATGAAAAGATGTATACATAGAGTGTGACAGAAATACTGTGAAATCCAATGTGGTTAATGTATATTCAATATCCAGAAACATATAACCAAGGTTGCACATAGTTATTGGGATATGATTGTAGTGATTCAACAATAAACTGCAAACCAATGGATTACAATAAAACAGCCTTTCACTATGCATATATTCTACCTGTAAAACGCATCTGAACAAAATAAGACCCAAAAAGTAATTTGTGTTAGATACTTTATGCGCTGATTTGTTTCATGCATTTCTTGAGGCTGTTTAACAGTTTGCAATCTTTCCCAAAAACAAGAATATAAAACATTGCATAGTATATGTATGCTCCATATGCATTAATGAAATTACGTATGCTATTTAAAAAGTATTACAAAAAGTAGTGTTACTCCTCAAAACAAGTGCAATATACTGAACACTAAATTAATGAGCTGGGTGAACCTGATAGTATCTCCTTTATGAACATGTTCAGACTATATTGTTTAAATGTATTCTTTACACATTTAAAATAACACATTTTACTACACATATGCTTCTTCAATTCTATTGTGAATATGGATATAATTGTTGAACAGATAGCTACAAAATGCATTTTGGAAATGATTAATAATTTTGAATGAAAACAGGGTTTTGTTTGCATTTAAACATTCTCATGCAGTGTTTGCAGAAAGCAAAATGAGTTATAAATTTTGCTTAGATTCCAAGGAAACAGGCAATTTATAAACACCAAACAGTAGATGAATAAAGTGAAACTGGTTAATCAGTATACATTTTCCAACTGGAAGAAACAAAAAAGTAAACAAAATAGTGGCAACAAAGTGATTATCAACCAATAATATTTTATAAACTCATTTAGTTTGAGTAGCTTCTGGTGTAACTCACAAGACAGATGATGAAATCTGTGTTACTTTAATGTCAGATTTTTAAGCTATTATTGCCCCTTTGGTTAATAATACAGCTGCTTTTGTCTTCAAAGCACTTCTTTAAAATTCTTTAGTCCAATAGACTATTGTATAATTTAGTAAATGCATTATATATGATACAGAATAAATAAATGAAAAAATGAAGACATCTTTCAAAAAATTTTATCTAATGGTGCCTCCTAAGTAGAACCAGAAAAGCACTGAGGTAAGGAGGCAACAGTTATGCATAGCAGAGTTTTGCTAATCCAAAGCAGGCAAGAAATTAATCAAAGTTGCCATTAGGAATACACTTGGAGACAAAATGTCTCTCTTTGATAAGCATCTCAGATCACTGAAGAAAACAACAAATCCAAATAACACAACGATGATACAAACTCAGGATGACCTGACCTATAATGTTCAGGTACTATGTGAATTAATGGAGACGACTGAACAGCATGTTGGCATGTAATCCTTCATGCTGTATATGCCTAGGCTGCAAGTATTCCTGTCACGTATTAAAAATGAGTGACGTGAGGCCAGCCATTTGGTTTACAATATATATTGTGTAACTTCTCCAAGACAGGGCTGTTTAAACATCACATCAAGGGGCTCTGAGTTTATGGTCTCTCAGTGACTGTCATTAACAAATGTTTCATTAACTGAGAGTTCTATTTTCAGGCTGCCGGGCAGGCAAAGCCAAATGGGGCTCTTTCTTTTGCATGCACTGTCAGATCTACCTGTGCAACACTTTCATTTGAACTGATTCGAACTTTTGATGGAAGGAACAATGAATGCATCAATGGAGACCAGGCTCTGCTAGCAGGCAGTTCCTTCAAAAAGAAAAATGGACTTCAAGCTTCTTCACAAATAGATTGCTCATTTCTTACTAACATGAACTAAACTAACTCCCAGCAGTACTGCAGTGTCTTCAGTGGAGTACTATACTGACATCAATTGTTACTAGATTTGATATTATTGGCAGCAATAACAATACCGACTAAATGGGAGACTCTGCCATGGACACTGTTTAACTAGAAAAACATATTGTATTTAAGCTTCACTCTCATTACCTTAAAAGCTACTCTTGTTTTCATTCACTTAGAACCTACCCAATTAACACTCCTCCTGCTTTATACAGCTGTCCAGATTCACAAACTTCCCAGAAATTTTTGGATGGGCAAAAGCCAGGTTTCACAGAAGGCTTTGTGCTGGTTACTATACTCCGTCCTCTCTGCCTGGCTACATCTACACTAGAAGCATCCGTCTACATAAGTTACTGTTGGAAGAGATGTTCTGACAAGACTTCTGTTGATAGATCATGTCTACGCATAAAAGCAGATTGATCTTTTGATCCGCTCTGTCGACAAAAGGGCCCCCGGGAGCACCTACACAGCTTTTTTTGTCAAGATTTTCTGTCAACAAAAAGCATTTTGTGTGTAGATGTTCCGTGAGATTTGTCGACAAAACCCCAGTGTTGTACAAAACTCTCTAGTGTAGATATAGCCTCCGAGTTTAAGAAAGAAGTTTTCACATAATACCCCTCCATTGAAATATGGGGTGGGTAGAAGCATTCTGTGGTTTACACTTGAAATACTACATCTTGTCCAAGGTCTTTATGAGTAGCGCACTCACACTTTAAAAATGATGGACATGATCTGCATGCAGACAAACTAACAACAAAATATTGGGGTGTGTCAATGAAAGAATCATTCATGGGCAGACTAGCTTTAAACTAGGATTCAGGAATTCAAGGATAAATGGGCGTTAGGATTTGGTTGCAGGATGTAAGAAGAGTCCAGGATTGGCACTCAATGCATCATCCTGAAGCCTAGAATCTCTGCTGGATCAATGTGATATGGGGGAACTATCACCTGGCTGAATCATCACCATGTTTCCCAGCCTGTTAATGTCAAATGTCTTGGTAATTTTGATATTCTGAATTACACCTGTGTGGTCAGTGGGGCCAACAGCCACCACCAGCCCCAAGGGCAAGGTAGGAAGTGGGTGGGCCTGGCTCCAAGCGCCAGAAGGGGCAGGACTAAGAGCAAAAGAGGTGGGGCCCTATGGCAGTCAGCGAAGCTGCCCACCCCTCATCATGCAGAGTAGCACAGCAGCACTGCCTGCACTTCAAAGGGGCCCGGAGCTCCAGCCACTGCCACAGTAGCAGCACTGCTGGCCAGAGCTCTGGGCTCCTCTGAAATGCTGGGCTATGGGGCAACTGCCCCTTTGCTTCCCCTCATCCCCCCCACACCCCTCTCATCGGCAGGCTTGTGCATGCTGTACAGCTAGAGCCAGGCATATCTATGCTATGCCAAGCGTCCTCGACCTTTGCAATACCAGAGTTTACTCAACCACTGCCCATACTCTACAGCTAATTTTCATGCAACGATTTCCTTGGTCATATGAGGAAGACGTCACAGATAGTGGATTACTTGGATGAAGTGCAATACCTATGTGGCAGCACAGGCTTTCAGCTACTACCAGACATGGTGCAAATGTTTACTTCAATTTCTTTCCTTGCATTGCCCCAGGGGGCCCTGCAGTCATGTCATTGGCCAAACTCAGCTTCTATTCTTCTGGAACAGGGACCATGCTTTTGTTTTGTTTTTCCACCGCTCCTAGAACTATGGAATCCTGGTCCATGAGTGGGCCCATTAGGTACTACCACAAAACAAACAGAATACAAATAATAATCACGCCGATCGTCCTTAATAGCCAGAGAACATGTAACTGAGTCATGAAGAGATGTGCTTTAGAAGAGAGCAGTAAGCCAGGAGTCATTGCATGTGCTCTGCAATGCGTGGAACATGCCCTTGTGGGTTGAACATTATTGTATGCATTGAGCCAAAGAACAGACTTTATTTTGCTGAGAGTGGGAAATGCTAAAGATTATCTTCATTAATTATTAAATGGTACAGTCTGTCTGTTCAGTCTATGAACCCATGCACACGGCCTTGGACTTTCCAAGCAGGCAGCTGAGCCTCCTGAAGCAAGAAACTGAAATGTTCTTATCTTCAACATTCAATCAATATTTTGATCTCCACTGCCTATTTATGTAGGACACATATTGCCAGGTCTGAGTACAGCTGCTTCCCCTGTTCCTTGTTGGTGCTGCTCCTTCACGTATGACTACAAATAGCCTTCTTCTTGCATCTTGCCTTAGTGTTACTTTAATGAAGCATTTACTTAGCAACCACATGTCTAGATAAACTAATAGGACAAAGACCACTGACCTTATAAGCAGGCCCTCATTACCCAGTATAGTCATGCTCTGCAGTGTCTGATTGTGATATTAGAAGTGAAATGATAATACGTAGTCATTCTACGATTAAGGGAGCATCATCAGTCTTCTACCTTGTGCAGGATAACAGGAAAGCCAGGGTCATAGCCACAAGGAGTTTGCCTTCTCAATTAGACTCCTTCCGTTCAGATATGATAACCAAAAGAACCAAGCGGTGTCCATATACCACAGAGTCAGAGGGTTTACGGTCAGAAGGGACCAGCAGATCATCTAGTCTAACCTCCTGCACGTTAGAGGACACTAGCCACCCCACCCACAAATTCTGAGGAGTAAAGGGACTTTGAAGTAGCTCAAGCACTTCGAAGTACCGGCGGGTGAGCCGCACTACACGCAAGCCAGCACTTTGAAGTTTAACACTTCGAAGTTGCTGCAGGGGAGAATTAGCTTAATGAAGTGCTGCATATGCACCAAAGCACTTCATTAATAACCTCCCAACACCCTACTTACCATCCTCCCTTCCAAGTTGGGAGCTAGCGTAGACACAGCCAATGTCAGGCTTAGCTTTGACACACCAGAACAGGAGTGAGTTTGGTTTTTAAAGGACTTTATACTTGGTCTAAAATATCACTGCAAAGACCTATACTTTGCAGGCAGAGATCCTTAAATCAGCACTTTCTGCTATTAATTTTTCTTTCTTAATGGACAGGTCCTGTCACCAGCAAAACAAGGAGGAAAAACTGCATTCAAGCTAACAATACACACTGCAGATGGGATTCCATGTGGATTACAGCAAGGCTACTGGTTTGCAGTTTTTAAAGCAAACTTCTTATACCATCTTGTGGGTTTTGTTTTGTTTTTTTATTTCAAGGGAATTTCAGGTTGATAAAAGAGCTGCTGAAGCAGCAGGTCTGGCATCTAAAGTCTTCTGTTTACACTCAGGAGAATGCACCACACAGACAACTTCCCTCTCTGCTCAATCCACAGGAAGGAGCATCTCTAGAGGTGAGAGAGTGGGAGTAGTTCTGTTTGTCTTCTCCAGGCTCTCCGTAGCAGGCACTTCTGTAGTTCCTAGACATTTAACCTGTTTAGTCTCTATGCCTCCTTGGTCACTGGCCTCTTTTGAGACTAACACAGGGTTCAGTTAGAGCCAGTTGCAAAGGACACTGGATGAAGCCCACCAAATCCATTTCACATAGCACTGCAGCAGAGCCATCAGATAAAGTCTGCAAATTGTTATTGGTCAGCATTCATATCAACTTCCTACATGTGTACGGCTTCCCAGGCCTCAGCAAAAAGAATCTGCAATCTGTGACAGATTGTGGGTATCCTGCACTGGACAAGGGAGGGTTAACTCTCTATATGGGCAGAGGAAGTCCTGATCACCAGACCATGCTCCAGCTGCTGTCTCAGTATAAAAGGTTCATTCTAGGCCAACTACCAGAGGGGAAGGACTTCTGGTGGAGACACCCACTGAAAAGCTATCAGAGTCTTTGTCTGTGGGAGCTGGAGACCCTGAGAGCTGGACTGGAGGTCTGTGGCCAGCCAAGCCTCAAGGAATCACCTGTGCTGAGGAGGTCAGAGACCTGATATCCTATGGCCCACAGGTTCTGGAAACATGCTAGGAAGTGATCTAGGAAGGGCGCATGAGTGGTAAATCCCACTCAAAAGAGGTTACGATTAGAGCTGGGACCCAGTGAAGTCAGCAGGGTGCAGGCCACCAGTTCCTTCATGGCAGCCCCCTACCTGACTACTCGCCATTGGGCCGCACCTACCCTGCATCTGTGAGCTTTTGTGTTGACTCCAGCCATTAAGCTGCACTGCTCTGCATCTGAGGACAGGTACACTGACTCTGGTCACTAAGCCACACCGCCCTGAATGTAAGGGGCCACTGGGATTTGGGACTCTTGACTGCACTACCCTAGACACAAGGGCTGCTGTAGTTGACTCTGGCCCCTTGGCTGAGCTACCCTGGACACAAGGGCTACTGTAACAGGCTCTAGGCACTATGCCATGCCACCCTGAATGCTAGAGCCACTGTAATTAACCCTAGCCACTAGGCCATGCTGCTCTGAATGCAGGACACTATATTTTAATCTGGCCATTGAGCCATATTGCCCTGACCCAAAGGGCTGCCATACAGTCTGTGGCCTCTGGGCCAGACCATTTTTTAGCTTACAGACAGTCAGGGAGACAGCAACTGTGGCAGTATCACAGACCTGTCATGCCCCCTACCCTCTGCTTTGTTAGAGACGAGTGTACGATTAAAAGGCTGGATACAGAACTAGCCACTGATCCAAACTGTTCTACAATTCACAGAGGTTGAGAGCCCCAGTTTTAGTTTGGACCCATCTCTAGCTTTTCATGTTGTATATAGGTATGCATGGGTATATATGCATACAGAACATTTCTGGATGATTTAATAGAGAGAGAAAGAAGCATATTTATAAAATTTAAAGCAGTACAATTTAAAAGATTATCCTGCTGTTTTTTTTCCTAGCAAATATTAGCCTTCAGCAAAGCCATAAAAGCATGAATGTTATTAGCTAATTAATTACTAGCATCCTACAGGATTCCAGCTGAAGAGGATTTTAATCACTTGAAGTACTTACTCAAAAACAGAATAATTTTCACAGTGAAATTTGACCCCTGTTTATAATGGGCTGATTTTATTTGATCCATAGCCATGTTCGTACAACTGTATCTCTCTTCTTTCTTAGAGGCTGCAGAGATCACAGTCAGCTGTTAGTTTTGAGCTTTCAGATTTCCAGTATGTGCTCGCAATTGTCTTTTTGAAACAATGACTGTTACAAACAAGGGAAAAGTGGTCCCCTGGGAGGAGCCCTTAATAACTTTATTCTCCCACCTTGCTAGAGAGGAGAGAGATTAGAGGCTTTGAAAGAGCTTCAGAATTTGTACAGAAAATCTAGTTTTCTCTTTCAATCAGCCTCCACCAGGGAAATCACTCTGAAAAGTAGAAAAAGGCAACTCTTTCTAGTTCTGTAGAACATCTTGTGACATACACACATAAATATAACCGAAAAATCCTCCCACTGCCAGACAGTATGTCTTCCCATGCAGGGCACGTGTGGCAACAGGCTATTTTGCTCCTTTTCCTGCTTTCCTACGGTGACCATGTTGTCCTATGGCAAGTACAGGACACCAGCCTCTGGGGATGGGGACGGGGCTGCTGTCCCATGTCAGGGCTTCATGGTAATGGGGTGATCCAGGGTGAGGTACCAGGGATGGGGGTTCTGCAGCCTCCAGTGGGGGGACACCAGGGATGAAGAGGAATGGAGGATGGGGGCTCCATAAACCCCTGGTGGTGGGGGGGGGGTGTTCCAAAGCTTCCCAGCAGGGGAGGCCAGGGAATGAAGCAGGAGCTGCCTCCTTCAGGCATGGGAGGCCATGGAATGATGCAGCTGATCTGCGGAGGGGCTCCCTGGCAGCAGGAGTTGCCTCCCTAAGTGTAGAGCTCCAGGGAACAAGGCAGCCACCCCACTGTGGGGTTCACCAGCAGTGGGAGCTGCCACCAGGGGGTGCCAAGGAATGGGGCAGCTGCCCCACAGAGGAGCTTCCCTGCAGCAGGAGCTGCTGCCATAAGGTTTAGATCTCTGGGGAAACAGGGCAGCCACCCAGTGGAGGAGCTCGCTGGCAGGAGAAGCTGCCACCCCAAGACACAGGGTGCCAGGGAACAGGAGCCCTGCAAAATACAGGACAATTTGCCCGTTTCTTAAAGAAGTCGGGATGCCTGCAAGACAGCTTAAAAAAGGGTCTATCCCGGTAAAAACAGGCTGGCTGGTCACCCTGCGACTTCCCTCCCTAAGGACCCTATCGCCAGCCCCAGCCTGCCTGTGTCTCTTCTGCCTCCATGGAACTGACTCTCCTTTTCTGACCCACAGAACAGCCCTCTCTCTCTCTCGGGCTCTGCTCCACGCTGCAAGTGGTCTTGCCACTCCCACACTTGGCATCTCTGTTACCAGATCCACACTGCGGGCACCACACCTGAGTATACGCAATGCACTGGGGGTATGTATCCTGCAGTGCAGTATTGTGGGAAGACAGAGCTGATCCCTGCAGACTTTGGGATTCCCTCTGAGTTCTCCCACAGCCTCCTCAGCTGCCAGCAGCAGCATCACAAGTAGCTCTGTGAGCTGTCTTTGCTGAGGAATGTCGAAGCAGCACAGCAGTGTCATCCCACCCCACCACGGCTGTCTGCCTGCCACTGTTGTGTTCCTAGTGCGGGGCAGAACAGGAGCTGTCCAATGATTTGCTCTGTATTTGTCCCCCCAACGGAGCAGTACACTCAGCTGTCGGATCCTTCAGAAGGGGGAGGGGTGCATGCGTGCAGGGCAGTAGAGATCAAAACACTGAGCAGAGCCACAAGGGCTGGCATTGTGGGATACTGATGGAAGCCTGTTTTATCAACAAAACAAGCAGCAGCATCTACACTAGCTTCTTGTTGCAATAAAGGGAGAGGAAAAGAAAAAAAATCATCACTGGTAGAGGTGGAAGTTTTTTGTTGCCAAAGCTGAACATTTTTTCCCAGCAAAAGTCACACTGCAGTGTGAATGCTCTCACTGTTTTGTCACCAAAAGGCCATTCCAGGCGACAAACCTTGCTAGCGTAGACAAAACCTCAGAGCTCACCCTTCCAGTCACTGCAGTGCCTGCAGGCTGCACCTCTTTCTCCACTGCATTCCCATCTCAACAACACTCCAAGCTTCCTTCTCACATACACTCCTTCTTGCTCTGCAGCATGCCTCAGCATCTAAGGTTTGAAGGGCTAGTGAGGGGTCATCAGCTCCTGGTGGGGTCTTTCCAGGGATCTCTGCTGCTCCTGACTGCCCCCCACCTTCCTCCCCTTGCACACACACTTCAGTTGCCCACAGTCTGAGCAGTTCGTGGACCGCCATGTACATAACTAAGTTAATTGGTCTGCTTCATTCACGTGTCTGGGATGGCAGAGGCAGCCTGGTACAGGAGTGTTAATAACATTCCTGTCTCAGGCCTTTCTGTCTCCCCTATCTTCTCTGCACTTTCTCTCCTTTAGAGCAGGCCTAGTTTCATATAATCATAGAATGCTAGGACTGGAAGGGACCTCAAGAGGCTATTGAGTCCAGCCCCTGCCCCAATGACAGGACCAAGCACTGTCTAAACCATCCCTGATAGTTTCCACTGAGCTGTGGGGGTGTGGTCAAGCTGTAAACAGGAGAGGCACCCCCTTTCAGTTTATGCTCAGCGTGGGGTTCTAAACCCCATTACAGGAGGGCATAGTGACCTGTCACTCAAACTTCCACCCATCCCAGTCTCTAAGCTGGCCTCAAAGAAACTGAACAATGAATTGGAATTTCTCCCTCCAATAATTTGGCTCTATCTGGATTTTCAGACATGTGGCATTTGAGTGGGTTCAACTCCCCCACACCAATTCAACTTGCCCCCAGTATGTATAATTTTCCCTGTGTACATCTAGGACTACATCAGACATTTATCATTCTTACTACAGGTAGCAGCAGAGGAAATTGGGGACAGGACTATAAGAAACAGATCAGGCAAACATGATCTAATCATCAGAACCAGGGGAAGGAATTAGGGAGTGTTCCACTCCTAGGTCTGGCACTTACTTGTTGTACGATCCTGGCCACATCATTAAACCTCCTGTGTGGCCTCTTTTACAGATAGGGAATCCAAAAGTATGTATATCATGGTCAAACAAAAGACACTATCCATACACATATTTTTACTGCCAGTTTAATCTAAACAAGAATGTCTTTACTGGAAATAGGGGGAGACAAACCATATAAGGAGTGATACTTGTTTAAGTAAGAGAGATGTAGGAAGGAACAAATCACTTTTCCCAAAGAATAAAGTTATTCCCTGATATAAAACTATCAGCTTCCCAGTGATCTACTGCAGCACTAAGACATATGAGATATAAACGGACAACAGAACCAGGCAGGACAGTAAATTGCCTGCCACAAGCCAAATTGTTGTAATAAAAACAAAAGGCAGGTGAATGCCAACTTTTTAAAGTTGCTCCTTTCTTCTCTTTGTGGGGACTATAGATTCTGTAAGGCAACTTCTCTTCTGCCCCACAGATTCTCTAGCATGGGATACTGCATGACTTGTGCCTATCACTTCTGATCAGTGCTGGATGAGGTCTTGCAGCTGCTTGGTCTGCACTGCCATCAACATGCTGACAACTCTCCACTCTCCACTTCATTTCATAAGATCCAGGAAGTGCGATCTCTTGCCATCTCCACCATCCAGTCAAGACCAGGGCAGAATTGAGAGTTTTTTGGCTGAAGTTCAACCCAGTCAAGGCAGACAGGCTGGCGGAGGTGAAGAGGATGAAGGGGGAGGAAAATATCTGGAAGATATGTCACAGCTGATGTTCGTCCTATGTAGACAGCATGCTGCCTTGGGGAAGATGGGCATCCCCAGATGCTAGATGGGGATGAAAACACAAGTAGTCAAAACTGGCACCCCGACATTTGGGAAAAAAAAAAAAAAAGAGACAGAGATCAAACCTTTTTCATATCAAATCCAAACCTCACAGCAATGATTAATGTCTTCATCTTGCTCTACCATTGGATCACTGCAACCTGCTCTGTACTGGGCAACACCTTAGAGCAGAGGTGGGCAATAATGTTTGATGGGTGGCCACTCCAAGGTTTTGCTAAGTGGGCAAAGGCTGCTTTTTTCTTTGGAGGGTGCATGGCTGGGATGTAAGTTGCATAGAGAAGGGAACTCAGGGTATGGAACTGGGGGCTGAGAGGTAGTTTGGGTCTTGTGACCTGACGCAAAGCCCAGGAAGGGGTATAGGTGCAGGAGAGGATTCTGGCCTGGCAGAGGGATGTAGGATTGGTGCAAATGAGAGGGAGCTGTGATCAGGGGTGGGGTAGAGGAGGATGCAGAGGGTTTGGATGATGAGCTGGGGGCAATTGGTGTATGGGGTCTGGCAGGAGGTATGGGTGCAGGAGAGGATTCTGGCCTGGGGGAGGAGTGCAGAGGTGGAGGCACAGCACCTGGGAGGGAGTTATGGTGCAGTGCTAGAGGCAGCACCTGGCCAGGAGGTGCTTACGTAAGCAGCTCCCGGCAGCAGCACACACTCCAGTAGGCTTCCCTGATTACCAGCAGCCCCAGCTCACTGACTGTTCTATGTGGCACTCTGTGCTGCAGGGAGGGGACCTTCCCATAATCCCCCTACCCGCCCCCAGCACAATCTCTCACCTCCTGTTGGCTGGAAACCAGCCAATGGAAGCTGAGAAATTGTGCTGCACTTCCCGCACTCCCCAGCAAAATCCCTCAGCTCCCAATGGCCAGTTTGCAGCCAATAGGAACTGAGAGATTTTGCTGGAAGGCAGGGACAGTACACAAAGCTCTCCCCCTCTCCGCAGCCGTATGGGTGAGCTATGTGCCGTATTAAAAGGCTGGGTGGGCATTGGTGGAGAGTACGTATGCACCGACTTGTCTGACAGTCTCCTCTCAGGGAACACCATACCTTGGCTCAGTTTGCACTGGCTCATTTATAGGTGTGTTTCTAAGGGCTGCACAGCTGGAATTAGCTTCTCAAACAAGCAGATGCACCCATCCACTGCCATTGTGACACTTCTGGACAGATTTATGAGAACTCAGCAATCAGCAGGCACCCACTCAACTCGGCTGTTTTGAAAGGCAATTATTTGAGAAGCCTGAGTGGCAGCTGAGATCTTTTGAATATCTGGCCCCAGCTGTGGGTGGTGAGCCCCTCTGAAAATTCCACACAGGGTTTATAAAGCACTTTGGGATTGTTCAGGACCAAAGGTGCATGTTCCGCTATGGAAATACAAATAATTATCCCCATGATTATGATTTCCTAGCTCTCAAAGGTGGAGTGCCTCAGTGGGGTCCTCACAACTTTTCAAACAGCAAACACACCAACTTCAAAGCCAGGGGATAGCAACTATTACGACCGATGTGAGCAGACTTTGGAAGACAGCTCAGTTTTAATTATGCATCTTGGGAATTTCTTTTGTAAGTCTGAAGCAACCCACTACTGACGGCCTGGTTTTACTTAGCTGTGGGAGTACAAGAGTACTTCTTGGGATGCTATTCCTCTGAACAGAAAGAATTTGTCCAGTATGGAAGGGGAGGCTCTACCTACCTATCTTTGATACTTCTAAGGCATCTGATACTCTATAGGAAAGTGATGGAAATTCAAAGCATTTCACTGTACAGAGGGGCCAGGCAACAGAGTTCAGAGCAGATGTAGATCGGAACTCTCTCCAAAGTCCAGGGTTGTTCGGATGCAGGGTTGGGTTTAGATCCCAAATCTAGCATAAAGAGAACCGCAGTAAAATCAAAATAACTTTGTGTGGGACAGTCCTCACCCACCAGATTTCCCCTCCTCCCCTTTAGCCAATAGACAGGCCTGCTGGGGGATGGTGTGGGGGAGAGAGAAAGGGGACAGTTGCTTCAAAGGGGCCTGGGGCTCCTAGCTGCCACTGCGACTACTGCAGGGGCAGCAGTGGCTGGAATGCAGGGCCCTTGAAATCACTGCCAGAACGCTGCACAGTGTACTCTGGGTGGCTTTAAGGGCTGGAGGGGAAGGGGCCAGTGCAGCATGCTCCGGGCGTCATTGAAGGCCATCTGCCCCACCACCACACCTTCTGCCTTAGGCCGCTGCTCCTTTGGGAACATGGGGCAGGGTCTCCCCACACTTTGCCTAGTGGCCCAGCAAATCTGTCTGTCCCCCTGCCTGTAGATATAAAATATAGATATATGTGCCAGGGGAGATTGGGGAAGTGTGAGGAGACCGGCCATGTGACCACCTCAACCAGGCCAGAGAAGGGCTGAGATAGCCCCCTCCACCAAGTAATGCAGCCTGGGAGACCAGAGGGGCCAGGGGGACAGTGCTGGCAGCAGTGGTCCGCCCCCATCACACTCAGCGGCAGCAGGGGAGGGAAGCAAAGCAGTGCAGCTCCACCTCACTCTGTTCCCCTGGTGGCATCCCTCCACTTCCCATTGGTGAGTGTGGGAGAAGTTCCCCACCTGCCCAAGCAATGGGCATGGAAAGCAGATGAACCTGGACTCCACTGCTCCACTTCCTTCCACTGCTGGTGAGTGTGTGGGGCCAGACCCTGCTGTGGGCCCCAGCCCACCCTGCTAATCATCCCAGATGTTCAGAGACTATAGTCCCGCTGGCTACTGGCCAGCACCCTTGTCTCTGCCATCCATGGCGCTTGGGGAGCTTGCCCACATGTCACTCCTAACACAAGATGTAATTTAGTAATGGAAGAGACTTACAGGACCCAAGCCTGTAAGATATTGGCTTAAGCACTCAGCACAAGGATGTGAGGTTTACATGTCTTAGCATAAGTTAACCAGCAGTGACCTTAAGTCACAAGATATCATAAGATGAATTGCTGTAATGAATAAATATGCTGACAGGTAACTGCTGCAGAAAAATCAGGCAATGCCAGCATGGTATTCAAGACAGGAACATCAGCAGATGTTCCAGTGCAAATCTGCTGCAGCAAGCAATTGATGCGTATGTTAACATGTTTGAGATCATTAACATACTAACCTATAGCTAGAATACCACCCCAGCATGGTTTGGGTGAGGAAATTAGTCAGATATTCTTAGCAGCCACCAGACTCCGTAAGAGGGCTAACCAAGACCTTAATCACTAGGATTCTTTGGCATCCCAGATTTAGGATATGACCCTCATGGATCACAGCCTTTTTCATTACCTCCATGTCTTCACAAGGAGGGAATGAATACATGTATGATGTGATGTTGCATGTTAAATTAATATTGTATTACTGCTGCCCATTTGTCTACGTTGAATCATTGGTGTTCTTACTCATTGTGTCAAACAATTGCAAATGCCACAACTTTTTTCCTGAGAGTGAGCACTGCAAGTGTGGACACTGGGGCTCTCAAATCAATAATAATTCCAAGAACTCTGGGCCTGATGTGTGCAGTGTTACTTGGGAATTCTCCAGTAATCAGTAAGTAACACACAATCAGCAGATCAGGCAACACCCTCGAAAGAATCAGTTGGACTCTTCCAAGTGGCCCGTGTCGCTACTGCTCAGTGGCCTCTGTTTACAGAGGCTGCAGAACTGGTCAACTTGCATTTCTCTGGAATTAAAAACAAAGCCTAAAGGAAAATGTCAGTGGGGAAAATCAGAAAATGCAAAAAGATATAGGAAGCGGGCAGCGATCTGATGAAAATGCACAAGAGAAGGAAACATGACAGGCCAATTAAAACACTAAAAGTAAAATCACAGATTATCCAAGTGACACTGCCATGTCCTACTGTAATTTCCCTTCTTTCTTCCTCTTCCTCAGCCTATCAGAGAGCAGCTATCAGACTTCCCAGAGTTCCCAGCTCTTCCTTCAGACCTTACTCAATTGAACAAATTACAATCTCCTTGCCACTTGCCTCTACTGTCTGCTGAAATATCTACCACTCTTGGGCCTGTTGATGACAGTTCTGCTTTTTTGTGCATTGCTCTCAAAGAATCTATAGGAATGCAGAGCACCTGCGGACTGGCAGTTATGTGAGTGACAAGCTAATCTGTTTAAGACATTATACTACCATATGTATCTTTTTAAATATCAGAGGCAATATTTAAATGCTGGTAAGGTATCAGCGAGGCAGAAGCAGAAGCACAAGAGGCACTTCCATTATGTAAACAATGGGAAATGCTGTCTTATCTTTTCACTCCAAGCTGCAAGATAATTTATTGCACTCGTCATCATTTTAGTTTTGAGATGCAATTGGTTAGAATAACCCTCTTCAGACAATGTGACTGCAAGAATGTACACGTTTTCTCTGCTTTTGCTTTAACAGATGCCTTTACAGCAATTCATCTCTGTCATTGACATACAACTTTCAATGGTGGAAGGTTGCTCTGACTGCTGCCTATGTCCCATTTAAAAACAAAACAAAAACAAAACAAAACAAAAACCTACCAGCATAGCCTGTTCTGAAACACCTAATGATGGGGAATAGTGTTATTTAAGGGACCAGCTTGAAGCCCAAAAGTAAATGGCTTCACACACCCACTGCACGTAAGCAGCCCACACAGAGCCCGTATAACCCCCACACATGCAATCTACAGGACTATCTAAGTAAAGTCCTGCAAATCCACTGATATACGCTTTATATCTGTGGGTATCCACATCTGCAGACGACAGTACAGATATCCACAACTCATTTTGCAGATACAGATGCGAATACAAATTTTGTATCCACTCTGACCATTACTTCCAGGTTTCAGAGCGTAGTTAAAATTCACTGCAAACCTACCGAAGAACAAAAAATGACCTTATCCTTCAAACGATGGAGCCTTACGAGTCCCCAGCTAACAGCAAGTGAATGTTCATAAGGATGTATGTGAAATATGGCAATAAAACCCAGATCTGATGACTCTCAATCATTTAGAAAGTTTGAATGTCAATTTTTCATCTGTAGCTCGTCTCTTATAAATACAGAACAAAACTCATGGTCAGAGTAGAAGTGGTAGCTAAAGTTAGCTACAACTACCACCAGCAGCTAGGTCTGGATGAGGTTTTCCATTAACCTTCCTGCTTTCTGTTGTTCATAGGTCTCCAATTAAATGGGTGAGCTAGTTTTGAGCAAAGGAGTGGGGAGAACCAGGCTCTAAGAAAAATACTACTGACTTTTGGGCATCCTGGTGAGCTGCTGGTTTTGATTGGACAAGGGTGACCATCCATCCCATTTCTGGTCGGACAGCCCCATATTTCGGGAGCCAGGAAGGCATCCCAATTTATTTTCAAAACAGATAATTGCCCCATATTTGTCGGGGGAGTGGCTGCGGCTTGCACGAGCTGGGAGCCAGACCTACATGGCTGTGCCTGGCTCCGACTCCCTGAGGCATGGGGAGCTAGGAGCCCACCCACTTCCCAGCTCCCCACGCCTACAAGGAACACCGGCAGCTGCCACCTCCTTCCTGGATCCTCGAGGCGCAAGGAGCCAGGAGCCCACTTGCATGGCTGCTGTCCAGTTTCTGACTCCCTACACTTCAGTGGAGCCAGGAGGAGCCCTCCCCACCCCCGCCATATTTGGGATAGGGAGATATGGTCACCTTAGGTTTGACTGCATTCAGAGCTTCTTTTTTTTTTTTTAAATTACACTTCGCAGCTGCAAAGCATATTTTGATCTCGCTTTTCTTCTCTTTTTTGGTGTGGAGGTGTTTTGGTTTGGTTTTGGTTTTTGTGAAATGTGCCCAGTGCCCAGTTGAGGAAGGTTGCCTGTGTCCGGGTGGCTGCATACTGAGACATCCAAGGAAGCTGCAGTGGGACAGAGGAAAAATTGTAGCTCTGGGCTGTCACAGTCCTTCTAGTTGTGGAGAGGTAGCCATGTTAGTCTGTATCTTCACAAAACACAACAAAACAGTGGTCATGTAGCACTTTAAAGATTAACAAAATAATTTATGAGGTGATCAGCTTTGTGCGATAGACCCACTTCTTCAAAGCTCATCACTTAATACATTATTTTGTTAGTCTTTACAATGCTACTTGACTGCTTTTTTGTTTTGTGAAGATCCAGACTAACGTGGCTACCTCTCTGTGACTAATCACCATGCAGGACACTACATTTAGCCGTTTGGAATGGAAATCTATCAAATACACATAAAAACTCACACAGATCGAGACAGACATCATGTTTCTCTCCAAGTGCAAAAAAGATGGACAGCGTACCCACAGTCCTGGTAGATCTCGTAAGACAAAACGGGTGAAGAAAAGCTGAGGGAAATGTGGGAAGGTGCGCTGGGTCTGATCCAAGCCGCCAGAGAGACTGTTTAATGTGATCACGATGTATTGTTTGAGGCTCCGTGCGTCAGAATTAAAGACATCATTAAACAGCAACACAAGATGACAGAGTCCAGGTTGTGCATGCAGACTTGACCCTTGCCATTTACTGACTTTCAGTGAATTAGCCATGTGACCTAGTCTTGTAAATGTTCATATGAAACATTTGTACAGACATGCAAAGTGAGAGCGGGAGGAGAGAAATGCCGGGGTTCACAGCAAGACACTGGACTGGGTTCAAGGGGTTCACATCAAGACACTCAGCAGGCACTGGGTTCATTTCTTAGCTCTGCCACATTCTGTGTCATCTTGGGCAAGTCACATAGCTCTGCTGTGCTTCCTTTTGCTGTCTGGAAAGTCAGGCTAATAATACAGTCTGATCTCACAGGGACACTGAGAGAATCATGTCCATGAGGTGCTCAGAAATGGGACCATCAAAGTAGCTGGATGGAGTTTAAGGAATAGATTAGAGAGAGAAACTGTGCAAAAAGAGTGCAAAAATTGCACCTGTACAAGTTTGCTAACAAATCTGAAAAGAATGATGACCTAAATTAAACACCACTACAGTTTCATCTGTATCATAGAGGTAGTTAAGATCCCTTTGAGGCTTTCAATACAGAACAAAGAAAAGCTGCATTTAATAACCAAGTCCATCAGCTTCTGGGATCATCCTCTCCTGTACTTTAGCCTCGTAAAAGGTTGGGTACATGAGACACACACAGTGAATAGATAAAAGGACAGATACACTCACAAGGTGCTGGTGAATTCCATATTTTCTATGCATCAGTGTTCAAACTGCCTTTTTTTAAAACAAGGGAATGAAACTAGAACCGTTTTTCTGATTAACACCCTTCTATCATGCTTTATGCAAGAGTGGAGGGAGAAAAAAAAGATTTTGGAGTCCAAATCAAACTCAGGATTTGCAAACAAACTGACCAAGGAGAATCCCTGTCCTCATTTTGCTCATTCCACATTCTCTCCTACACATTTTGCTGATTATAGAAGCACCAGAACTTAGATACCTTTTATAACTCCAATACTTTTCAACCACACATCTCAAGTAGATTTACCAACCTGTTCTAATTTCCAGACCACATCCTGCAAGAGACAGGGGTTATCATGCCATTTTCATATATGTGCAAAATGACATGCTCACAAAGAGATGAGGGTAGAAATGAGGTGAGGACCCAGCAATCCTAACTCCCTATGCTCTGCTCTAAACACTACTCCCTCCAACACTTCTACTCTCCAGAAAAACTTAACAATGATGTCTGGTTTTAGGCATGCCTTCCTGTAGTATCACAGATTGACTTTAAATATAGATGCCCATCACCCATTAATCAGTAAGACCAGTTAAACATTTGTTCCTTACCACCAACACAGAGGCACAGACTGCAAAAGCCACATGGCTCGTATGATTTTTGGCTTTCCACCTCCTCCTCTACCCTGAGCTCCTCTTTCCATCTTCTGCTTCTTGATGACTTTTTAACAATCTTCAAGACTTTGTTAATTTTATTCATTTGTTCCCACAGCCACAGAGAGGGTTACAAATCTTCCCCACTCTTATGTCTCAGCAGCTTCAGCTTCTCTTTAAACAGGAACAGCTATAAAGCAGACAGGTCACTCAGAAGCACGAAAGCACTGGTGTGTGTCCCAAGGCTTCTTCCCACCCCAGGGGGGCGTTTCAGGGGACAAAGGAGAATGCTTTCTGTAGCCACAACCATTCCATGGTTCCTTTGGAGAGTGTGGGCAGACATGTCTCCTCTCCAATGACTTATGAAAGCTAATAACTCATGGGGGAACAGCTCCTTTATAATGTTTTCCATTTCTGTTTTCAACTATACATATATTCTGGCAGCTTTCAAATGCTCCTCGGGCGAAAGAGTCAGCATCAGCTCAGGAGAAGCAGTGACTCCTCAAAACACGCAAGCAGGCACATGCAAAAAAACTTGGCTTAATGTCAACAATTAGAAATAGCTAATGCAAAATGAACATAAGGTCTTTGGGATATTATAAATCTCTCTCCATTCCATGGTGAAAAATCTTTGCATTTCCCCATGTTAACAGACACTTGCATGAACACTCTTCATCGAAGGCCAGGTCGACACTAGGAAGTAAAATCCATTTTAGATATGCAAATGCAGCTGCGAGAATTGTGAAGCTGGAGTTGACTTATCTAAAATCGATTTTTGCCACCATTCACACAACAGGTCAATGGGAGAGCTTCTCCGGTCAAGTTCTCTTACTCCTCACAATGGCTAGGAGCACTGGGGTTGACAGGGGTGTCATGCCAATTCAATTTAGCACCTCCTCTCTAGGCACGGTAAATTGAACTCCCAAAGATTGACTCCCAAAACATTGATCTTCCCATAAGCGTAGACAGATCCTAAGCATTAATGCATTAGATCTCACATCAGTCTCTTTGGAAGCAGATAAGTTAAACCATCCCCATTTTCAGAGGTAGAAACTGAAGTGTAGAGAGGCAAAGTGACTTGGTCAAGAACACACACACATCCCTGAGAAAAGTCTACCTTACTATAAACTGTAGGTAGCATCCAGTTTACAGACAAGAGGTTAAGGTATTTCTCGTCTTCTCATCCAGTCATCCCCAGGCATACAGGAACGGCCATACAGATTCATACCCCCAGTTCATCTAGTCCAGTATCCTGTTTCTTGACAGTGGCCAGTAACAAGCCTCACAAGCAGGTACAAGAACCCCAGAGTCAGCAGATGTGGCACAACCTGCCCTTCCTAAAGATCTCAGCCTTCTCTCTTATTTGTTAGGGATTGGCTTAAGCCCTGAAGTGTGAGGTTCTGTATTCCTTCCATTCCTGTTTTGCACTCTGTCAAGGCACAATAAAGCATTAAAAGAAACATTTTTTAAAAATTGTGGTTTGGGGAGATTGGAGAAACAGCTCTACATGCTCAGGACACGCTGTTTGGAAAGCTAGCACTTTAGCTGCATTACAAGCAATGTTGGACACATAATTAAAGCTGCTACTCCTTACTAAAATAGTCTTGTGGTCTGATCTTCTGCAGAGCTACATAACCACAACTTCTGTGGATGCCAACAGGAACTGTAGGTGGTCATCCACTATGAAAACTAGATCATTAGAGTGTTCATTAGAGGCTCCCATAGATGCATCATCCCTCCTCCAGCCCCAGCAAGATATTGGAAACATTATAAACAGTCTGGTGTTAAACTGATCCATGGGCAATTTCCAAGAAACTCCCCCCCCCCAGTTGATTACTGGATCAGAAGGAAGGAAAGATTGTTTGGTTTTTTGGGTTTTGGGGGGAGGGGAATTCAGAAACCATATTCTGACGAGCAAACTAATAAGTAGAAGGAGCATCTTCCACCTCCAGAATGAAAAAGGTTAACCAAATAAAAAGGTTCGTCTCCCAAGTAAGAACATAAACAAAAGTTATATTTACTTGGGTCTGCCAAGAAGACGGATTTGAAGCCCATTAATATCCCTAAAACTACATTTATAATGATATAATTAAGAACAAATCCTGCAGTAGATAGTTTTAGCGAACACAAATTAAATTATTAGGCACTTCATTTAAAGCATCATAGAATTACTATTGTCATCATTGATCAACCCATAATCCTCCTAGCCAGGCACAGAGTGAGAGACAGCCACAAAGCCAAGGGCTACCTATTAGCTAAGCCACAGACAGTCTGACTTAAGCCCTCAGAGATCCAAATAGAGCCATTGATGAAATGGCAACTTTCCACCATCATTTCTCTAGCCATTAGATGATGTTCATTCCAAGCAGTGACTTTAATATATAAGGAGAGAACGACTTTGTATGCCAGTAGTAGATAGTTAGATACTATCCTGACTGAGGGAAGATTCAATTCCAAAAAATTTGAAAAGATAATCTTAAAACATCTGTTCTGGACATCAACCAAACTTCAACCCCAACCTCACAAGATTGAGAACAAAATATTATCCTTGTCCTCCAATAACTACCCTCCATTCCCACCCTCAAAACCCAAACCTTCTCTAGTCTTTTCTTTTGTTCTTTCCCCAGGTTATGGTTATAATCCTTCATGAATTTCTCACCAGTTTTGATTTGTGAGCATAATTCCATTTTATTTTGATGGTTAGTAACGGTACTAATACTGCTGTCGTGCCTACATAATTAGTTACGAGCCTAATAATGCCAAGCCAGTCTGATAGTCATTTTATCAGCCTCCAGCATCATTAGTTAGAGCTGACAATCAATTTGTAATGTCACTCACTTTTCTCTTGAAATAAAAACTGGGCTCAGGACTGTATGGTAGCTGGGAGTCACACCAGGACAGAATATAATGGAATATCATGTGAACTTCAGTATTCTTCTGAGGCTATACTTAATATTATTGCAGCCTGCAACGGATTGTGTGTGGAGGGATTGCAAGATGGGCTCTTATGATATAAAGGTTTTACTATAGTGAGCTTGTGAGAGCTGAATTGCTCCAGATTGACTAGGTTCCAAAATCACCTGCAGGTTCATACCACCTGAGTGTGGATGCAACCTCTGTATCAGATCATGTATTCTGAGCATGCCATATGTTTTACAGTGTTGAGGTATTGGAAGTTTTTAAAGACATCATTGATATGATATTTGGTTAGTCTCTGCCTGTAAAGCCAGTGCCAGCAGTACAAAAGAATAGGCTCTTGGCAGGCAGGGAGTGTATCTGCACAATGAGGCCTGATGGGGTACTACTGAAGTAGAAATAAACAACCCACACAAACAACAGCCTCAGAGGGAGAGAAGAAATACTAAGGTTCAAGGTCTCTCTAAACAACCTAACATCACTTTTACTACACAGCAATCTTGTCATTTTAAGGTTTGGGATCTCAATCTGACGCAAAAGCCTTCTATTGCCAGAAAGGGGAAGCCCAGACAGATTGCAGGATGTCACAATGCAAATCTGTCACTGATTCAACACAGGAACACAACCTCTTTCTCATAGGCCAGTGTAATTCTGCAGTGCAATTCTGAAATGTTTCTCTGGTTTGCTTTCGTTTACTTTTTTGGTGTGTTTTTTTTTTTTTTTTTTTTTTAATTATGACTTACTGAAGCTTCTCAGAGATTTGGAATCCTGGAAGTGGTCCCAGCAAAGAAAAAGTCCAGGGCCTGGGCAGAGAGCAAGTCAGGTAGTTAAAGGAATGTTACAGTATGAACTTATCACATTGCAAGTGATATAATACATACAGAGTGGGTGTGCTACAGTACATATACTTGTAGACACAACACCTTCTCTGTGATCTGAGATAGCCTAAACTGGAGTTCACCACAAGCCAAATCTCATCCCCTAACAAAATGTGTAGCAATGGTTGAAGCAAAATCACTCTCTATTTTGGTGTTTAAAGAATGGTAAATGTCCCCCATTCCCCATGGGAAGTTAGTCATTTCTGAGCTTTTCCTTCCCTATCTCCAAAATAGCATTGGTTTTCTACATTGATCTTTTGCAGGCTATTAACCTACACTGTAGATTAGTATCCCTGGTTGTTTTGGAGGCCTGCCCAGCTCCTCAGAGTTGACTCCCCCAACTTGATTTGTAGTTGCAGCATTCCTCATTTAGCAGCATGATTCATATTCAGCTTGCTGCTGCTAACTCCGTTGATATTAAGATAACAATGCCAAAGGGCTGTGATGACAGCCTCACCAAAAGAATGGAGGATGGGACCCAGTACTTCTTCTCCTTAGTCTGAGAAACGGCAGAAAAGACATTTTCCTTCCACAATCTTCCTTAGATGCACGTGTTGCTGTGTGGCTAAGAAATACAAGAAAACAGCAGGTTCCATTCCTGATTTGAAAGAACACTCACATGTAATCAGCTCATTCCCTTCATGTTGTATCTTTGTAGCACTGCCTGCCCTGACATTCAACAACCTTGAGTCAGGATGTCCATTAAATCATGAGATTTTGAAAAATAATAATATGCCTTGAATTATTTTCTGAGCCTTTAAGCTGCAATTGGATCCTATGAGGGTAAGAAACTTATCTTTTTAATGTGAAAGCTGGGGTTCTGGTGAAATCACTTGCTTCCAGAAGCTTGGTTTGAAGGCAAAACACCAAATATTGCAAGCATCAGAATAAAATAGTGCAAAATGTCAACACGGAATTTGCATTTTGGCTTGACCAGTGATGCTGTTTTGGGTCCATTACATTGCTTATTCCTCATTAGTTCTTTCTGTTTCTAATGCGAGTCATTTAGATTTAGGTTGCCGGCTTCACTGATATTTAGAAAAATAAAACACGGAAGCTTTTTTATTATCAATACTTAAAATACAATATTTGTTTCCTTTTCCTGCTCTGCCAACAAAAAAATGTGGCGTAAACTATAGCATCTCTAAATTTTTCAAAGCAAAACTACAGACTTTCCCAAAAGGTCTCCAAGTACACTCATCCCTCATTAAACGAGCACTTTACTTACACGTGCTCACTAAAACGAGGGACACATACACATACCTTCGTTCACTAGAGGAGTGAACTCCCCCCCTGCTAATACAAGCTTTACCCCGCTCCCTGCAGACCCAACCTGCCACAGCCTGAACCCCCCGTCAGCTCTGTGGCCCCAACCTGCCCCAAGGACTCAAACTGCCACTGCCTGAAACTGCGCCGGCTCCACAGACCCAACCCGCTGCAACCTTAACACCCTACCAGCTCCGTGGCCATAACCCATCTCAGACTGAACCCCCTGCCCTCCCCGTAGCCCCAACCCGCTGCAACCTTAGCTCCCCCACCCACTCTGTGGACTCAACCTGCCACAGATTTAATCCCCCACCCACCCCATGGACCTGATCCATTGCAGCCTTAACACTCCACCCATCCCATGGATCCAACCCATCACTAGGTTTTAACCCTCCCTCCCGCTTATGGCCCCAAACTTTAACCCTCCCCAACCCCCCGCTCCCCAAACCCAAGGTTCATTTACCTTTCAAAAGCAGCGCCACATGCTGCCACTCCTTCGCCAAGTTACAAGGAGTTGGAATGTATCAGTGACTTTAACATGTATTTTAATAAGAATTTAGTGTCCCTCTCATGAGTTTTTGCCTATGAGCAGAAATTTGGGAACCAATTGTGCTCGTATAGCAGGGGACGAGTTTCGTAGTTTTCTTTCTGTTTTAAATGACTGGGCAACAGTGTTAACACAAGTGCCATTATGTGAGTCAGCTGCTTGTCTATTGCCTGACAATGCAGAAAACTGATTACTCTCATTGCAGGGGAAATCATGCCCTTATACACTGCTTGAACCTGGAGAGTTTCCGCCTCCACCAGCCCCCATTAATCACACCCTTGCAAGAGGCACGACCATATACCCCAGGAAGATGCTGTTTTCTAACGAGTACTATTGTTACTTCTCAGATGTCGGAAGGTCTGTGCACTCTAGGATGAAAAAGCTGAGTGTGAACTGTTCTGTTCCCCTTGCTTTATCTCTCTCATAGACTCAGTTCACCCTGCACAGATGCCAGGGTGGTTGGAGCCTTGTGCAAGAGCATGGTCCAGACACTGAGTGGTCCATATTTGGGAGAGAGATTTGGAGACTGGCCAGGGCAGGGGCACTAATGCACATCATCTACCCCACAGAAAGCAGTCAGAAAAGATAACACAGCCCTTTTCCATGTTACCTTTCCTGTGACACCCTCACTTGGAACTGTGGGCAGCTGCATGCAGAGAAAATCCCTGGCATTTTAGCTGCAGTGGGGTCTTGGTCCGAAGGTGATGGGATAAGGAGGCATCCTAGTCTCAATGCGGGTCTTTGGGGATCTGCCAGATTACCCCATCCTCCCCAAAATGGCAATGTGGGTGAGGGATCCTTCCCCTGCCATCTTCCCCTCTGGCAGGAAAAAAACTGATCTATACCAATGTCCCCAAGCTGAAGTGGAAGGACAGAGTATTCACCCAGTAACTAGACCTTCGACTATAGACCTAGGAGGGCTGCAAGAAGGCACTGCATGGTTAAATCTCTCTTATACTGGGGACTAGAAATGAGATACTAAACCTTTTATGCCCAGGACGGCAATTCCAAATCCAGGTCAGACTGTTAAGAGAAAATATATCTGAGGGCTGTCCAGCAACCTTAGTGAAATGATCTCTCTCAGTCCAGTTGCTGGTGATGAATGGACTTGTGCCATAAAGCTCACCAGCAATGGACAACCGTGTCTATGGTCTCAAAAAGGATGCAATGGACCAAGGACAGTTACTCTCCCCAGGAAGCCAATGACACATCACTTTTCAGACAGGGGTCAGACTTATTGGTTGGCCATTGATCCTTCCCGATGAAAGACACCATAGGACTGATGACTAGACTGCTACCTTATCCGAGATGACTGCACTAATGTGAAGTAATGGACTCTAAAGGTCATAAGAATGGCCAGACATGGTCAGCCCAAAGGTCCATCTAGCTTATCATTCTGTCTTCTAACAGTGACCAATCCAGATGCTCCAGAGGGAGTGAACAGAACAGGCAGTTATCAAGTGAGCCCTCCCCATCAACCATTCCCAGCTTCTGACAAACAGAGGCTAGAGACACCACTCCTACCCACACTAATAGCCACTGATGGAACTAACTGCCATGAATTTATCTAGTTCTTTCTGAACCCTGTTAAAGTCCTGGTCTTCAACATCCTCTGGCAAGGAATTCCACAGGCCTTCTATAAGGATCCCAGAAAGTGCTGAGTTCATCTGATAAGTGGGTTTAAGGTCAAAGGGGACAATTAGGTCATCTAATCTGACATCTGATATAAAATGGGCCAAGGGAGTTCACCCAGTTACTCCTATCCGGTGTTTGGTTAAGTTATAATCTATAGAAAGACATCCAGTCTTCATCTGAATATTGGAAAATCTGACCCCCCCCCGCCCATTCCTCTTGAGTGTTTGTTCCAGCATTTGGTCACTTTTGATGTTAGATATTGTGTCTTATTTCTAATTTGATTGGGCTGTGTTTAACTTACAGCCCTGAGTTCGTTGTATGCCTCTCTCTGCTTGACTGAAGAATCCTTTAGTCCCCGTATTTTCTCCCTGTGAAGGCGCTTTTAAGCCCTAATCAACTCCTCACTTCATTTTCTTTTAGATAAACTAGATGAGTGAATTAAGTCTCTCACTGTATCTTCTGCAGCCTGGAAACCATTTTTTCTGACTATTTTCTATGCCCTCTTCAATTTTTCAGTATGTTTTTTAAAACGGGGCAACCCAAACTGCAGGAAACATTCTATTTTGGATCTGGCCAGTGCTGCATTCTGAGAGGCAATCCCCTCCCTACTCCTACTCGCTACTTCCATTTGTACTTTCCAGGGTCACATTAACTATCTTTGCCAAAGCATCACACCAGAAACTCATGTGGAGTTAGTTACAGTGATTACTTTGTGCCAGGGCCTGGCAGTTCCTTGCCCCTGTATCTCTGAGCTGAGCCCCAGCACTGCTTTCACTACAAATTAAGCACTGGTACGTTGCCCATGGTGAGCCCTTCCGAACACCCTCAGCTTCTGCTGAACTCAGTGGGAGCTAAGGGCAGTTCCCAGTGCTGTGTGTAAAGCGAAGCCATACAACATGCTTTCTGATCAACAGTTGGCCTATTGTGCATTGTGTCAGACCAAACATCACTGAAGATCTTCTCTCCATCCTGGTCTATTATACAACATGTTCCTCACTCTCTCCCAACATGCTAGAAACAAAGCCACCGGTGCTGGATATGAAAATGGCTACTTTACAAAATAGACATACTGACACCTCTTACTGCAGTGGGTGAGTTTCATCGCCACACAGGGGAGCTATAGACAGCCATACACCTCACTTCTTCCCACTGCAAGAGAGGGTCCCTCTGCATTAGAATGCATTCCACTCACTGTGCACAGCTCAAATGCTTGGTAGTGATGGGGGCCAGCAGTTATCATGGAGCATGCATCACCCCATGCCTGAAGGCAGCAGGCTCTCTCAGGAAGCTTTTCATTACTTTCAGGCTAGTTTGTACCTTTGACTTTCTCTGCAGATGTCTGCTGATGCCACGGCCTTTAATTTGCTTCCTTTGGATATTTTCTATCTGTGACTGAGGCCATGAAAAGTTTTGGAAATGCACCTGCTCAGTTTTCAATTGTGGATGTTGAGAAGCGAGAATTAGGGAGAGCTTGTGGGTGAGGTGCATTAAAGTAACAATAAACCAAACACAACAAGAGAGGAAGCACATAGGGGTTGAACATTCCGACTCATACCACCTCACGATGGAGTTCACAATCACAGGAGTAACAGCCATGGATTTCAACAGAATCTAGTGAAGAGGGACCAGAAGCCTGGCACAGACATTAGGATTCAGTTCTATAGTACAGCCTGTCACTTCAGGTTCAGAGGCCAATGTTTCTAGGAAAGATGAGATCAAAATAAAAACAGATCTGAATAGTAAACGTTCAGCTCCAGATCTGGACTTTGGGTCTCATTTTCAAATCCAGGTTTTTTTCAAATTGTTCCTGGAGGACTTTTATAGGCCAAGATCAATGGACAGTGTACAAACAAACAATCTCAACAGCAAAATGATCTCTCAAATGCCATCACTGCAGGTTGAGCCTCTCTGGCCTGGAACTCTCTGGTCCAGCAACACCTGAGATCCATTGCAGGACCAGAGAGCCCTGGTGGCTGGGAGAGGGGGCTGGCTGGACCACAGCCTGGTTGGTGACAGGAGGGCCAGCCAGGGCAGGGAGTGGATCCAGGCTGGTAGTTGAGAGCCCAGTGTCTGGAGTCAACAGTGGAATTTGGCAGGTTGGGGGGACCTGGGAACTGGGGCTGGCAGCCCGAAGGGGAGCCTAGCTTGGAGGCTGGCAGCTCCTTGGGACAGCCTGGAGGCTGGCAGCAGAGGTGTCAGCATTGGCCTCCCCTGGTCCAGCAAACTCCCTCATTCGGGACCGCTCAGGTCCCAATGGTGCTGGACCACGAAAGTCCAACCTGCACGAGAACAAAAGCAATCCTTTGACTGCAGGAGGGAACAGCCACGTAAGCAGCATTTCCACGAGGGAGGTTCAAATCTCTCTGGGTAAACTAAGAATGTCATGTCAGGTTCAGGGGTGCAATTCAGACCAGGCAGAGGCAGGTGATGTCACAGCTTGCATTGAATGCCCCAAAATATTTCTGTTACTTGTGGCTCCCTGCCTGCGATGTACAGAAACCCAGTGTGCACTTTGTGTTCTGTACGCGAACAGTTCTGATCCAACCACTGTGAACCCAGCAGCCTGCCAGCAGTTAGGAGAGACATGTTTTTGTCTTTATCAGACTTGGGTTATGTTAGCACACGCCTCCAACTCTATCCCTGATGCGTGAACACAGGGCTGCTCTTGGTCCCCCAGCTCCATCTCACATATTGCTTTTCCTTACCCCTTTCTGGAGCAGTATCATAATTCCCCCTGCATGTCTGATGTTAGAAAGTAAGCTCGATAGGCAGGAACGGTGTCTGTTTTCTGCTTCCGGAATCGCCTTACTAAAGTTATGGCTCTACATGAACATTAATGTTAATTAATAATCTTAATCCAAAAGGTGTTGAGAGTTGCAGCCCTGGAGAGGTATGGGCCAAAAAGGTTCTATGTTACCTCTGCATCTTCATCAGTTTGGGCTGGTGCGCTTTGGGCTGCTCTAATTTATGGCAGCTGAACAAAGGCAGCACTGGGCTGGTCTGAAGCTCCTAATACATCCCTCTGCATGGAGTACCTCTGCTTTGGGTGTATTCCATAGGGGACAGTTAAATGGACTTAGCAGCCTCAGTACAGTAGCTAAGCCAGTGCAACAGGACTGTAACAGAGCTTTAATATGGCCCCAAATCACTTCTGAGATTTCGACAAATATAGCTCTTAGTTTCTGCTGTACTGGAGCACCACATTAAAAACAGGGAGGTTTATCATTCTAATCTGTCCATATCCAGGTAATACCAGAAATCTCACCAATAGACATCACTTCTTGTACAATTGCCAACCAGATTTCCAAAAGGAACACAGTGAGTTCAGAGAAGCATCTGCACTTGCAGGTGCTTATCCACATACAACTCTGAGATTCATCCAGCATGAAACACAGTGGACATTAGCCTGTGGCCATGTTCTTTCCTTTAGAATTAAGTGGATGTTTATAGGGCTTGACCTGCAGCCCCTATGATGGTAAAATACACACTAAAATGAATGGTCCAAATCATTCTGCCCTTCTTCACACATCTGCAGCCCCAGAGTGTTATCAGTTACTGTCTGAAAAAGAAACACTACACAGGAAACAGTGCACTGAAAAAGCAGCAATACCAAAGCTAGTCAGTGGAGACGGACACTTGGCTTTTAAAACAGACTGACTTGGGAAATTGACAGTGGACTAGGGAGCTGTTCTCCTCCTAGTTATCTTGCCAAGTCAAATATGGCTCAAGCCTGCCATGAAGAAAAGGGATGCCTGTGGGTTGTTTGTGGTAATGAGCCTCTGCACTCAGCTCAGATTCTCATAGAGAGCTGCCTGCCTCACACACAGAATAAACTGATATTCTTGTTGGCTGTTTGGAGAGGCCAAGACTTAACTGAGCACAGATCTGAGCCTCATACTTCCTGCTAGGGAGGATCCAGAGGCCATCTGCTCTAACTGTGTTGATTTATACTGGCAAAGTGGAGTACCCCACAGGGCATCACGTGGGAGAAAATTGCTGTCCTGAATCCCAAGCCATGCCTATTCTGACAATAAATTGTACACCAGCACTTGTGAACTTCTAGACCATCTTCTGCCAGAAGCCCTCAAAGCACTTCTCCATCGTGATACAAACATCACCCAAGGCAAGTAAGTGTTGATATCTTTTGTCCACAGATGTGGAAGCTGAAGCACAGAATGGTTAATGCCTAAATTCTCAGAAGTTTCAATTTAAGTGTCTCATGAAGGACCTCCAATAAGTATTGTTCCCTTCTGGAGACTGAGACTGTGGTGATTTTGCCCAAGCTCTTATATAAAACTGACTCTGCTTACCTCCATGCTTGTGTCAACTAGGAACAACTCCACTATTGCACTGGTATAAATCTGATTAGGACTGGGCCCTAGGAAGCTACAGCAGAGCATGGAACAGAATTCAGCTCTCCTGGCTCCAGGTTTGGCACCAGACTATCCTTCCTTTTCTGTAGGAAAAAAAAACAACATGGAGGCGTAGACTTGACCAATGCGAAAGGCAGCTTGCCATCTTCATCGGAAACCTACGCTGGTGTTGTATGTGGTACACCTCGAGGGCTTTAGGAAATGGGACAAAATCCTTTAGGAGCCTTCATTGTAATTTCTGGTAATAGTCAAGGAACCAGAGAGTATACCTAAGGCATTTTTGATTTGTTATTCATGATAGAACATGTTTCATATACCACTGTCAGGGCTGCTTCCCCATTCTGACACACTGAGTGCAGAAAGTGGGGTCCTGCAAAATCTTTAAAAAATACCTTTCCTGTAAAAGGCTTTGCTTAAAAGCTCCCCAAAGTCACAGATTCCCTGACCCTGGTGGGGAGTAATTGCCACCACCACCGGTGTGGGATTAAAAAACCCTAGCCCAGGAAAATACACTTGGGATATCTTGCTGTGGGGTACTCCAAGCTCTTAACCCTCCCTCAGGAGAGAACTTAGACATGGAGACCTGTAATATGCTAGCTGGCCTTTCAGTCAAAGGCAAGCATATACACAGACCTTCCCAGGACAACGGGATTAAATCATTTGTTTTAAAAAAGCAATTTATTCTCAAAACAAGACAAAACAAATCACACCGGATGCAGCACAGAGAATCACTTCCCTGTAATTCATCTTAAATGTTACGGGGGGAAAAATATCTACTAATTTACCAATGCAACTAAAAAAACAGGATAGTCAGTCCACACCAAATTTCAAAAGAACCATAACCCGATCACATCTAACTACACATTTCTCTTCTACTTACATGTCAATGGCTGATTTTTGAGACAGTCAGGATATTTACTGGATTCATTCCAACTTCTTGGTAGAAATCATCTCTCTGCATCCTCTGCCTCATCCACACAGACAAAGACCCCTCAGATTGTAATTGTTCTCAGTTCAAAAAAGTCTCCCTCCCTCCCCTCGGCTTACCTAACCACCCCCTGCTGTGAATTCTCTCTGTTAAGGGATAACCCTTTCCCTGCACTCATTCATGACAACCACAATACCATAACCACCACAGCTAAGTGGAAATAAAAATGTCATTAAGCTACAATGGAAATCCAATACTAGGGCTTCAATTTGGCCAAAGCTCTCCACAGCGGAACTCTCCAAATATTTACAAACCTGCAGGGTGACCCCAGCATGGCTCGTGAGACAGAAACCCCAGCACCTCTCTAGCTCCAAGCCCTGGTGCACCCTGCATGGCTGAAGTCCCAAGACACGCCCCCCCGCCCACACCAGGTGTTTTAAGCCAGGAGCTCCAAATGGGGACAGGAGGCTCCAGAAAATAGGTTATGAGAATAAGTCCTGCCAACCACTGATGTAAAACTAAAAGGAACTATAGTGAAAGAACCACTGCAAGAGGAAGGAAGGAGAGTTCCAATGATTAGGGTATTAGCCAGTGTTCCCACTAAGTTTTTCAGTCCATGGGCAGAATAAATTTTGTTATGTGTGCCATGGCATGCATGGGTGTGCACCACCAATAGACACATATACTGCCCACTGTGCGTGGCTGTGGGCACTCTGCTAATCAACTGGGCAGCACCTGAGTCTCTCCTGGGCCACCCCCCAAGCACTCCGCTTACAGCGAACACTGATGGTATCTTAGAACTTGGAAGGCCTGGGAAAGTTCCCTAGTGCTCTTCTAGAGATTTTCTGCATGACCCGAGCAAGAGATTTTCTGGTTCTCAGTTCTCCCCCTGTAAAATGGAGACATTAGCACTTTCCTACAACACAGGTGTATTCTGAGAATAAACATTAACGATTACGACCCACTCAGCTACTACCATGGTGAGAACCATACAAGAACCCTGCACAGATCAGGACGAAAAACAATGCCCAAAATGCCACTTATTTCCTAAAAGTTCAGTCCTGCAGGAGTTTATGACTCAGCTCTACATAAAAGTTACTGTGACAAAAGGGCTGGTCCTGAATTTCTCGCTGCTTTTGCCAGCTCCCACCTGCTTTTGTAGCGAATGTGCGAACTGCAGCATCAAAATTTTCCAGCAGGTTCTCTGCTCCCTATTAATTACCGTGCTGTCTGAACCTGCAGCCCCTATTTTGCAGCTGAGATGCAGCCAGCTCTCTGCTGTAAAATTCAGCGTTGTTATTAATATTCTCAACTCCAGAGATTGTTAGAAAATGAATTCAGCAGCTTTAGTGCAGCTGATAGGAAGCTCTCTGGGTCTGGTGCTAAGCACGTATTTTTTTAATTTTAATACTCAGAAAAGATAAGACTGCAAAGCAAGGAAAGGCATTTTAATGCTTTCAGAGGAAAGGACAAATTACTTCACCAGCTTCTTTTAACTTTAAGGACTCTTTGAGCAGCAGCTTCCTTCCTTACCAAGGGGGCTGGAAAAGATATAAATTTCTGGGACAAAATTCTGCTCCTGTTTATCACAAGGCAGCATCACAGGCTCCAGTGACAGCTGAATGCCTTACACCCACATTTGGCCCTGGGAGAACCGGCAATGAGGCACTTGAATTATCAGTGGAGGAGGGTGTGCTTTCTCTTACAAGCCCTGTTAGTTGCTTTTCATGCTCCTCCTTCAGCCACATCAGTAGAGAATTTACACTTGTTTTGCAAACCCACACAATGCCACTTTTACCTATTTCCTGCCCTGTTTCCACCAGACATGTCCTTTACATCACTGTTAACCCTGCTATCCAATTTGGCCCAAAAGTCCTCATTGGAGCTGCACCCACTTACTCCAGCTCTGTTTGGCTGAATGTGATCACAAAGGTTCCATATTCCAAATATGCAGCCATTCATCTGGGGAGGTCAAAGCCCTGGTGCAGCCTCCATCATCTTGAAATTGCACTGAGATTACTCCTTGTTTTGATTCCTTCCATGCAAATACCACCTGTCCTTCCTGGCCAAACTCTCTGACAGTTCCTGTCCTTCCCACACAAATATTTAGTGTTTCACTCATTAATACACTTGGGGGTGTAATTCGCAGTGGTCCCAAACAGCACTACATCATCCTATCTCATTCACTATTAGAGAAGGCAGAATTATTAAAGTGCTTCACCCAAGACCCTGGCTGATATATTTTCCCCTGGACACCCATCAACACTGAAGAAGTACCAAGGTGAAGTCCAGGCTGAAGCTGGCACAGAAGCTTGTCAACATGCTGCAGCCCAGAGCAGGATATGATTGCTCTTGTAGCAAGAGCATTATCACCATAAAAACCCCACTGACTTTATCAGGATCTGCTCAATGTCTCACGCTCTGTACCACCAACTAAATTATTCACAGTATCATTTTAGCCAGCAGGGGGTGTTGATCAGCAGACACAAGTTCTGCAGACAGCAACGAAGGGTCCTGTGGCACCTTATAGACTAACAGAAAAGTTTTGAGCATGAGCTTTTGTGAGCACAGACTCACTTCATCAGATGCTGGTCTTGGAAATGAATTCAGTGGTTTCCAAAACCAGCATCTGAAGAAGTGAGTCTGTGCTCACGAAAGCTCATGCTCAAAACTTTTCTGTTAGTCTATAAGGTGCCACAGGACCCTTCGTTGCTGTTACAGATCCAGACTAACATGGCTACCCCTCCGATACTTGAAGTTTTGCAGAAACATGCTTGTGTAACTACCCACAGACAGACTCAAACCTGGGACCTCTGGACCCTCAGGCAGCAGCTCTCAACTTAGGCTGTAGAGGACACTTATTCTTTCTCTGTGACATAGTCTAGGTGCTACTACATGGGACAGTTAACTGCACGTAGGTGTGTGGGTTACACTTGCTCCCCATCTCACATCTCCCTTTCTGCTTGGAGCACCATTCTGCATTCTCCACCACTGCAACATTTAGGCACAGGAAACAAGGAGAGCTATTGTGTGGCACTGGAATGCTCCTGCCTTCAGGGGAAAGTGGGAATGAAATGCTCCCAAGGGGTGAAGAGAGTGGGAAAGGAAGACAGATCAAAGGAAATAGCAGGGACATTTGTGAGCAAGAGGAAATCAGGTGGAACGCAGAGGAAAGACTAGGAGAGCAGTTGAGAGGAAGAAGTTGGGGAACAGAGCAAAGGGAAAAGGAAAAGTGGGTCTGAGAGTTAGGAGAAAGAGCGATAAGTAGGGAAAGGATTGGCAGGAATGTGAAGAGGGAGGGTAGATAACAGTGAGACTTTAGACCAAGTTGAACTTCAGGTCCTCCCCACAAACTCAACCTCAGCTCCATCACTGTCTTGAAAGCAGACCTGCTGACTGCATCAGCAAACCACCTCAAGGTGAACAGCTGCCAAGTAAAATTTCTCCATGTGTTATTTTCCAGATTGGTTAGATTCCTACATCTTTATCACTGCAGACCTAGCTATCGCACATAGAAAGGTCAAGGAATATGGCAGCTATCTTGCCAGAAAGACCAATCACCCATTCAGTGACCTGCCCTGTTCTGGAGGGCTCATGTGAGGGTGCAGAATGGCCATAATTCTCCAAGAAAAACTGAGCAATGAGATGGAGGGAAAATTTTATTTCTGCTCCCAGCTATTGATCAGTGTATGCACTGAAGCCTAAGAATTGACTGCCTTTTTCACCTGTATCTCAGCTCGTATAAGTGCAGACACTGTTTATATTCACCCAAGCCCCTGTTTAAATCTTTGTTGAATCAACTTATCGATTTATTTTTCCCCAAACAATACCCAAGAGCACAGAACTCCATGGATAATGCATAAAATAGTATCTTCATGCATCCACTTTGAACAGAGTTGAAAATCCTCTTGTCAAGACAAAGGAGAGTGGTTTAAATTTTTGAGGCAATTATTATGGCCAGTGGGAGTTCAGATTTATTATCCTCATCCAGAGACCCAAAATGACATCTTTCAAGGGTGCCCACTGACTCAGCTGTCAGAATTGTCCTCTTAGTCCAAGTAGGAGGATGTGCATGTCATGGGGCTTCATCCATATTAGTTGGCTGTCTCTGAGTAATTGAAGACGGTTCTTTTCTGAGGGAACTTATCAATGCATCGTCCTGCCTGATGAACAAGTAATGCTGGGTAAGTCAGCCTGTAGCCCTCACTTTCTCCTCAGATGACAGAGTGGGATGGCTTTGTTTTACCTTCTTTACACTCAGTTTCCCACTAGCAGAAATCAGAAAAGTAAAAGAGGATTATTGTGGACTAGTGATTCCAGCATGGCAGCTGGCTTCTCTTCCCAGCTCTGCCATGCATTTGTTCTGCCGTGGTCAAGAGCTCACTGGGTCTCCATGTTTCCATTTGTGAAACAGAGAACCTTAAAGTGGCCCAGTGACTCTAGGGAGGTAAAGCGCCCATTACTGAGAGTTAATCTCTGGGGATCACAGAGCAACTTTTTTTCTAACTCCTGTCATTCTGTGAATCGTGAAGAACTCCAAAATGCAATGGGATATTACTGAAAGAGAAGATCCCATGGCCATGCTATCTCAGCTGTGAGCGTGTCGTATCTACCCAAGATATTGCCAATATACCTTACACTCTAGTTCCTAGGCAACAGTGCAATCTAACAAGCTGAGCAGGGTCAGATCTACTCGGTCCTTAGACCTGCAGGGATTGAAAAAGAATGCTGCAGAAAGTGGTGATCATTCATTTAGGCTTACTTACTTCCACGTCGGTAATGACCCCATGGTCCAAGCACTGAGCAAAGGGTCTCTGCTTCTGTGAGGGCATGACAACTAAGCCTCTGACCATTTGTGATCATTACAATTCAATGGCATTTTCCCCCCAACCCAAATCATCCCTTCCTAGTTTCAGCTGGATAGGTGTCTTTATCCTTGTCTTTCACTGCCAGTTAGTGTTGCTTCGTGCTCCTATGGCTGCATTTCAGTGATGGGGAGGTCATCATTAAACATAAACAGGACTAACTTCTGCACCAACCACTCAGTATAGTTCAGCAGGCTGGCAGGAGGTGTTAGAGCCAAACTGAACAACCCATAGGGCAGGGCTACACCAGACCTGGAAGTGAAGCCTAGATATGCAATTCTAGCTACCATAATTGCATAGCTGGAATCGACTTATCTAGGATCGAATTACTGGGCCATCCTCACTAAGGGAGGTCAGTAGGAGAAACTCCCCATTGACCTTCCTTACTCCTCGCGATAATGAAGAGTACACGGGGGTTGACTGTCGAGCCCTGATAGTTCGATTTCGCTCAGCCTTACTAAGCATGCAAAATTGTACCTTGGAAGATCAATCCTCACCAGGTCAATCTCCTGGCAAGTGCAGATGTATCCATGGTCTGGGAAGCACTTTGGAATACTTCTGGATGAGTAGTAAAGCCCTGCAAATCTGCATTGATCTGCGGATGTGGATATCCACAGATCATTCTTGCAGATGCACCGAGCTCTAACAAACTGCACCAAATTGAACAAGACTAACCAGCAGCTACCACTCAGGAGAAGACAAACGATTCCTTCCAACCGCTGCTCACAGAGCACTCTATAGCAAAGTGTGAATTAGGGACACTCTCGGTAACTGGTTCACAAAACCACCACCAAAAGGGATAACTCAAGAAAAGAGCCCAAACCTGTTGCCATGTGAACTGCACAGCCTGTAGCTGGCCTAGAGCTGCTGTGCTGCTACTTTCTGCAGAATGCAGGGGCTGCCCAGTTGCATGCAGATTTGCTACCACATGACCCTTTGGCACTTCACATTGGGCTTGCCTTCTGCCTCCATCCCTCTTAACTCCTGCAGAGCAGGTGATGGAGCAGACTCTGCAGCTGGCTGCCGACCTGTCCTCATATGGGAAAGCTTCTACTGTGAGCAAGCCCTGAGCTGTGAAAAGGGGCTGTCCTCTTCGGTGCCTAAGGCCAGGGGTGCACACCCCTTTGGGTGGGGGGATGAAATTTCATGGAGGCATGGGCAAGACACTAATGGCTGCTGGGTCTCAGGTTCACCCATTTAATTAGAAATGTTGAAATATGTTACTGTTTTTATGACTGGGTCTGTCCCACGAAAGCTCACCTAATAAACTATTTTGCTTGTCTTTGAAGTGCTACTTGACTGCTTTTTGTTTTGATAGTGTATAGACTAGTACGGCTTCCTCTCTGTTACTGTTTTTATGACTCTGTATTTACGTTTCTACACAGATTAATAAAGTTTTTACATTCTACAAACTTATTTTCTTACACAAGCCAAAAAGGTTTGAATTGGTTTGGTTTGGTTTTTTTCATATGAACATGAATCAAGATTTCCATGGATTTGGATTATACTAGATAGGTGGGGGAGAGGGGGGTGGCTGCTAATTTCAGGGATGAAAAGTGAGGTCCAATGTAAAAAAGTCTGCTCACCCCGATCTAGGACACACGTTTATACCTAGGTACCACCCTGATAGACAAACAAGTTAGAAGTGCCACAGATGAGACACTAGGGCTGCCAGGACCAAATCCAAAAAGCTCCAACTGTCTCAGGGTCCGGTCACAAGAACTCAGGGGACTTGGAGAAATGTGCCTGGTGACTGCGGGGCTCTGGGGAGAGCTTAAATAATGCCCTTTCCTCTGGCCTTGCAAAACCATCTCAGCTTTGTCAGATCCCACCTGTTGGACAAAGACAGCTGCAATCGGACTGGCCCATGGACTGATTCACTACAGTCCAAAAATAGTTCCACAGGAGTGTAATGATAATTCATTACACTCACCAGAGTACACAGGGCACATGGGCCAGCAATGTCATCCCAAAGGCCCATCTCAGCATAACAGCCCTGCCCCTTCCCATCCTGAGCCACCAACCGTTCATTATTCCCATTGGAAAATAATAGACAGATAGAGTAGCCTGGGCATGAAAAAAATGCATTAACAGCACACTCTTTTCTCATAACAAGGGTGCTTCTAATGCATATAACAAATGCATGTGAGCTATTTCCCAACTGGGGGAGGGAGAACTCAGTTAAATGAATAGCTCTCATTTTTCTAGAACTTCTGAAAGCATCCCATTATGTCAAATTGCATCAGGTTAGGTCATACAATCCATCATAACTTGACTTAATGAGGCAATTAAAAACAAATGCATTTCATGGGCAAATTGCTGGCTATATCTTTTTCTTGGTTCCACTTGGCTTCACATTCTTTTAGGGGGTGAAGAGTTTAAAAGACTAAAAGGAACGGTATATTTAATTTCCCTTGGAATAAAAAAATCCAAGTGGGCATACATTAAAAAACTATTCTCCGCAAACAAGGTAAGTAGCTACATACTTCAGCAATAAAGCTGTTAGTCCAATTTAAGATGTTCTTCAGCACAGAACAGAAACACCTAGAGGAAAGAAGAAGCTATCTGACCCAAGGGATCTTTTTTCTTTTTGATATGTAAAATTAAATGCATGACAACAACAAAATGTTGTAGGAAGAGAGAAAAACTCAGTGCCTAGCACAGCAAGAGAGCCATGTGGCTTCTTTTCAAATTAAAATGATCCCCACAGCTGAAACCCACACAGCTTCTGAAAATAGACGGGGGTGCGTCTTCAGCAAGTGCAGAACCAGGAGCTTGTTTTCCACTTGCTCTTGAGGGTTCCCATTACACTTGAATGCTCCAGGCCAAAAGCTGATTGCCTGCTGGAGTCATGAAGAATTGCTTTCACATACAAATGGCTAGGTGCCTCATGGAATCATTTCATTTCATTTCATTTTTCTATAAAGTACCAATTATTGGCCACGGCTGGAAGCCAGATAACAGCCTAAGTGGACCAAAGGTCTGGTACAATGTGACAAATTGTATGTTCCCCTGCTTTATGAACACTGGACCTAGGCAGGTTGACTGTTCATGTGTTAGCAAGTGGCTCCAATCAACAGGCAGGCAAGCCTTCCTGCATGGCATTAATTCCATTAGGGCTGCCCGCCTCCCTCTATCCCCTGGCTGTGTGGCAAAGTTCAGTCACTCAGCTGGCAGTTTTCAGCACAAGAAATTATATACAGGAAGATTCAATTTGGCGCTGAGGAAAGTGCAGACGACTTTCAGCTTTATTCATCACTTTCACTGGAAAATTGAACCAGAAGCGGCACCCAGGAGCAGGCCTGCATACACACACTTCTCTCACAGCTTCATTAGCAAACTTCGAATCCCTGTATAATCAGCTAGAGCTGGGCCAACAGTCACCCCAGGCCCTGGGACAAGTTGGGAGGGGGGCCTGGCTCCACGTACCCTGAAGGGGCAGGGCCAAGGCTGAAAGGGGCGTGGACTAGGGCGGTTAGCCCTTAGCTCCACACAGAACACAGTGCAGGGCCCACCCGCCTGCTCCTGCATCAGAGCCGAGCACAGCAATGCTGCCAAAGCATTTCAAAGAGGCCCAGAGTTGCTGCCACCACCTGGTCAGCAGGCCTGATCAGCCGTGCTCCCTCTTGTTCTCTCTCACCTTTTCTTTCTTCTAAGTCCTTTCAGGGACACTAGAAGGGACACCAGTGCACTGCTCCTGCTGCTGAAAAGCAAGATTGAGACTTGCCCCAGACATTCCCAAGTCTGTCTCTGGTCCTTGGTTAATGGTGCAGCTGCTTACAGTGTTGGTATCTCAAAAGATACAAACCAGGGCTGCCAGCTGCTGCAACACCTGGAACCTGTTTCTGCCCAAAGTGAGGATGAAGGTTCATTCTCTGTCTCTTGCAAATGCATTTGCATGCGCGCGCGCACGCGCGCGCACACACACACACACAGAGTACATTATATTACATATAAGCAAGGGAAAACAGTTGAATATACATACCTTTGTCTGAAAAAACGTGAATGTCAGTTCCACCCAGGACATGGTTTCTAACACATGCACACAAGCCTATGCTAGAAAAACTACCCATTGCTTACTATGGGCATTAGTAGTAGGTGCAGCTGAACCAGAGAATTACCTGCAGCTGTTGATCCAGGACAAACTACACTCTGCTTTCATTCAGTCAGAGCTATTCCTGACACTTGTATCAGAAATGAGTCATTTTTCCTTGGGCTGACTAGGCCATGTGTTGAATACTGGTTAGTCAATGATGTTCTCTGCAGACGGATACAATAGTAAGAAATCACTTGCTAACATAAAACACTGCTTTTCTGTGGCTCTTGAAATAGACAGCTCAAGCTGGTGGCAGGGGATTCCAAAGGCAGCGGATATAAGGACACTATGTTCTCTGGGTACGTCAATGTTGGAGTGTCAGTGGGAAGGGAGTATTCAAAGGTGTGGTTACATTTAGCAAAATCTAAATATTTTTGCAAAATAAAACATCTGGATTCATTCATTCATAATAGCTGAGGAGCTGGGTAGCAGAGAAATGAAAGCCTTACCTCGGGCCCTTTCAGTGACCTCTATCAAGGGATCTTTGCTACACTGACAAGAGGTCATGATCTCTTATCTCCTAAAGAGGACACACAGAACGCTAATTCTGATGGCTCCCCCCTGTTATGTGGACTAGGCTGGGGGGCATGTGTGCTGACTTCCAGCTAGGCAGTGCTACGGGACATATTTATTTCTTTGTCTCTCCACAACAGGGTCAAATCAGTGTATTAGGTATTAAGCTACTCAGTTCATTTTCCTCAAGATGAATGGAAGACAGGGCTTCAAATGAGCATGAAATCCCTTAATCCTCCAAACAAATGTCTCCACAGCTACTAAACTGAGTGGCCCAAAGATACTATTTATTCAATGGAGAAATTATAGTTTTATTAATAAGTGAACCACCAAATTAATATTTAATGTTTGCTGTGCATATCTCTGCTCCTGGATGACAATAGTTAAGCAAAGAAGTCTTGTCAGGGAGCATGTTAGCCACGAGATAAGTGCACCTCTGAGGTGTTTGGATGTAGGAGGAGCAGCCCTGTGTCTGTAATGTCTCAAGCGTAAGATTATGTCATGATTACAGCATCCTGTACAATTAGGTTATCCGCTCAGAAGGCTCCCTACGCCATGCCCAGTTCATTGATTTCTTGACTTGGGAAAAAGCCAGCAGCATGCTCTTTCACTCACAAACAGAATTACAGTTAGAGCATTGGACTAGGAGTGCCATTATTAAAGATAAGACCCTTTCTTTATAGGGCCTTTTTGTAGATAATGTTGTAAATATATTACAGCAAAGATTTTATTTTATATATATCCATCCCCTTTGGGATGGAAATTTCTCATGTTTATTCTACACATCACCAAAAGCACTAAATAAGCTCAACTTAATCAGGTGGTTAAGTCCTGGGGGCATCGTTTTCTTAGGTTCACTGTCCTCAGCATGAAGCAGTCTTGTCTGTGCCTGCTGTAACTCAACTCTCTGAAACCACCAGCCTCTGACAGCACCAGCAGTGACCAGATTGCAAGTGTGAAAAATTGGGATGGGTTGGGGGGTAAAAGGCACCTGTGTAAGACAAAACCCCAAATAGCAGGGTTCTCGCAAGAAAATTGAGCCATGTGGTCACACTAGGTAGCACACTCACTCATTCCCAGCTCTCCACACATCTGGCACCAGGCCAATGATAGACACACCAGCCACGCAAGCCTTTAGAGAACTCCCTACAGTAGCCAGCCCACCACTGGATGTGCTCAGGAATTGCCAGGTAGTTGTCCCCAAAGACACCTGAGACAGAGAATTCAACAAGTACTGCTCAGGATTGGGCCCATCGTACCATTTCAGCACTGAAATATCTTTATAGTGAAACAATGATAAATTTATTATCAAAGGTTAAGTTTAAAAGACAGTGAGTTAGGATAATGAGTAGAAACACCAATGATGCATATATTAAACTAAACATAAAACATAGCCTCAGATCTACACTTGTCAATGGTACATTTTCTATTTAATGAAGTACATTTTCTGCCAAGGATTCAATCTTTGAGAATGCAGCAAGTTTTCAGTCAAAATCAGGACCCAAGTTTTCTTGAATGTCCAGGGCATGTGTTGTGGTGACTTACAATGTTTTATCTACGCATAAACAAGGGCAGCAGCACCACCAGGACCCCCTGCAGGCCCTGGGGCAAGGTGGGAGGGGAGCCTAGCTCTGTGCAACAGAAGGGGTGGGGCCAATGATAGAAGTGGTAGGGCCTAAGGCATTCAGTGTCCTCCCCCTGCTCCCTACAAGCCACATGCAGCCAGAGCAGCACTGCCATGGCACTTCTAAGGGGCCTGGAGCTCCAGCCGCCACTGCTAGTTTGGCAGTGGTGGCAGCTGGAGCTCTGGGTCCCATTTAAAGGCCAGATCTGGGAGCAATTGCCCTCTTTGCCCCAGCCCCCACCCTGTCGTCAGGCCTGAACAAGGGCAAACAGTTGAATCTACATCCCCTTTCTGTGACAAAACCTGTTTGTCAACCCTGCCTAGGAACACAGTTTCTAAATCATAAGGATATTATGTACACACAGATCCTTAAATATCACTCACATATACCTCTTGCAATGATTTCAAGGATGGGTAGGACACAAGCCTTTATCCCATAGCTAACAAAACACTATTTGTGAGGAAATACCACAAAAGCTGTGCACAGGGTGTGGCGAGTGTGTCACCTTTGTGAAGAGTTGTGGTTGCAAAACCACAAACCCTTTGTCAGCTGACACTGAGGGATTCTTAGGCACATGCTGCAAAGACCATTTTCAGACATTTGGGCCAAATCCTGCTCTTGTACCAGTGTCAACCTACAGTAACTCAATTGCTTCAATAGACCTACTTCCAGATTATGCCAATGCTAATCAAGAGCAGAATTTAGCCCTGAGACTGCTCCAGTTCACTATATTTTAGAAACATCTGACTCATCACATAAAATATGCACGTTTGGAGAAATCTACTTTTGAAACAATGAAACCAAGTGCCAGAAAATCATGAATTGCAGGGGTAGAGTACAACACCTCCACAGAGCAACACCATGAAGAGTACAAAGAAAGCCATTTAAACTGACCACCACTACAGTTACCTTCAACACTTCCTACTACAGATTGTTCAGCACTGTGTCCAGAGCAATTTGATAGAAAACAAGCAACAGGGAAGGCTTCCTTTGGAAGACTCTTTAATATGAAAGTCTCTCAAGCTATGAAAAAATAGAGACTGAAAATTCCTTTGCTTTATCTTTACCTCACCACCAGTTCCTGTAACTTTTCTTCCTTGATGTCAACACGGTTTTGCTACTTGTTGACTCACTTCTACCTTCAGGCGTCTCTCCCCACAAAATCATCACCTGACCAAGCCGCAGAGAGAGACTGAGGGCAAGACAGAGACTTATTTTAAGCAAGGAGAAAATACCAACTCAAGTGTTCAAATCCAGTATTTTTGCCATGTCTTTTGGGTCAAGATTTATCTTTGCTGGAATCTACAAGGGAAAGAAAAGCTGGCAAGGTCAGGGATAGAAGAGCTAGCAGGATGAAGATCTGGCACAGTAAATATTCAGGCCCACAGGGAAAGGGAACGAATGTCAGGCTGCAGTGTGTGTCGTTGGCTAGCTAAAGGCAGCACTGCTATCCAGTCCTTCTCAGGTCACAAGATCTGCAAACACAATGCAGGGTCAGAGGAGTACGAAGAAAGAAATGGTTGGGAGATCACCAATGCTCTGACAGTGGCTTGGAAGGGTCCCCAAGACGAGCCTGGCCAGTCACAATTTCAACTGCGCTCTTTGCTTGCTCCCAGTGGTGGATTAACATATGAGTAAAACAGGCAGAATCCCAGGTCCCCAGGAATGAGGGTCCCCAAGATTCCATAACTCTATTTTATTTAAACAATTTGCTTTAACACAGCAAAGAAATGTGTCATGTCATTCTTACTTTAAAAGGAATTCAAGTGTAATTTTACTATACATCACGAGTAATAATAGCATGAAAAGATTTTACAACATAAATAATGTTACATTAAGATTTTAATATACTGGGGGGCTTACTGGCTGTTGGGCACTCCCCATTGCCATCCCCATCTGGACAATTGTCACAAATCTTTCAAAAAGTCATAAATTGGAATGTGAGCACGAGAGAAAAGATTTACTGAGCTGCGTAGAACAAACACAGAAGCCATTTACCGCTTCCTGGGACAGCAAAACTGATTACGAAGAGTTGAAAGGAAACTGACTGAGTCTCACCCTTGAGACAGTTTCAGGACTGGAATAATGTTATTTAAAGCTGCTACATGCGGACAAGTGTCCCTGGAAGAAAAATATTATAATCTCAGTAGGTTTCTACCAAAAGAGATAAAGATAATGAAGAAGGCCAGGTAGAAGTCAGGAGTTCCTGCACAGGGACAGTAGTGACTTACTCCTTCACGCATTTCAAGCCTCTTCTGTTACATGAGATTACTACTGCTTCAGGATCAATTCTCAAGAGCATTTTGTGTGGAAAAAAATAGGAAAAAACCCAGAAAACTTGAGCTAAAACAACATATATCCTCCCAGCAAAGAGTGTCATGGAAAGTAATCAACGTTATCAGAGAAAAATGTTACGGCTCTTACAGCAATTTTGTATGGCAGGAGAATAGCAAAGATCCAGTCTTTCAGAAGAAGAAAAAGTCTAGCTCCCCTATTCTTTTCCAGCAATTTCTAGTTGCTGCAGTTATGCCAATACAGTAAAATTCCTTTAATCAAGCATGCCTGGGACTGGACAGGTACTGGATTACCAAATTTTCTGGAGTATTGGACGTCACCATGACCCCCATGCCCTAGTTCAAACCCCTCATTGACGATCACCACCCCCACACCCAGCTGCAGCTCACCACCCCTGCACGTCCCCAGCTTCTTCACCACCCTGTGCTCCTGCAGCTTCTATACCACCACCGCACTCCTCCCGCTTCACCACCCCGCATGCCCCAGCTCCAGCACCCACACACCCTGGATCAACTCCACCCCCAGGTCCCCCTGCAACCCTAACCCACCCCAGGCCTAAACCCCTGCCCCCCTCTCATGGCCCCAACCCACCGCCCAAACCCCCCAACTTACGTGAATTTTGGGGTACACGAGGGTTGTGTGGAAGGCAACCCTCACGTATCTCAGGGGACTACTATATGCCGGACCATCAAATTTTGCCAGATTATCTCCATAAATGGGACTATTTTTGCCAGATGCTGGACCTTTAGGATTTCCCAATCATCAGAGGCTGGATTATAGGAATTTTACTGTAATTTCAGGCCTGATCCCGTGAGGTGTTGAGCAACTCCAGAATATTGAGTAACTCCCTCTCAATGACAGCATTAGAATAACAGTGTGCTTAGCACCCTTCAGGATGTGGCCCACAGTTTTGAAAAGGAAGAGCACTCTGTGACTTTGAACAGAACAACCAGGGAATTGATTTGCCTAGTTTACGAGGAAAACAATGTAGCACATGTGAGGTACACCTACATGGCAACTCTCCTCCTGCAGCAGCAGCAGCAGCAGGTCTTCGAGGCTGGTTCTATGGACTCTGGCTTGCACTGCGGCACTAAAGATAGCTCCTGAAGCACCTGGCACCCAGCTCTCCCCACCCCAACTTATGTGAAATTCGAGTTATGCAAGGGTGCAGGAATGCAACGTTCACATAACTTGGGGGAATACTGTACTCCTTTCAATTTTTGAAACAATTAAGGCAGCTTTCCTACATACAACAGTTTCATTTACCATACAGCCTTGATTTATTCCTATGCCCTAAATAAAACAGATGTCCTGTAGAAAAACAGCATATGATTATAGACTATATCATAACTTGTATACAGAAATGGGACAAATTAAGGTTACACAGGCAACCTTAACTGCATTTCTGAATACTTGACTTTGCAACCTTAACATTCATTTAACACCCTTTTGTGTGTAATTCCCTGAATTTAAAAAAAAAACCCTGAAAATCCCCCCAGAAATTCTACAACGTGGAACCATGTTGACCTCCACATTGTTCATCAGCAGAGTTGGAACCTTGAATGCACAACACACTTCAGCTAATGGAGTAATAATTAATGGCTGTAGTGGTTGTTACCTTTATATGGGCCAGCCATGACAAGAAGTTGAGGCACACATTTTTACACATTTTGCCTCTGAGTTTCACAGCTCCTTTTTGATAGTGTAGGAATGTGAAGACTCATGAATCCTGAATTCTTTTCCAAGTTCCAAGGAGATAAACACTTGTGCAAAGTTAGGTAAAGGGACTTGACTAGCATTACTTAGAAACACAGTGGCACAGGCAAGGACAGTATCAGTTGAGCCCTGTTTCTCCAAAGCGTGACCTCTCCTACTCCAGCCCCACCAATTCGTCTGTCCCAGGAGCAGTCTCCTCTTCCACATTACTCAAGCTCTTCATTCCAATCTCCTTCCTCACTTCACCTCCAGTCCTGGTTCTTCACCCCATTCCAGTTTTCCCTTCTTCCTTCTCACTGCTTGGGTATTAGCCCTGGTAGCACTGAGAGCACAGGAGAGGAAGTTTCTCTGTTCCTAGGTTCTGTGCCCAGGACCATCTGGCTTCCAGAAGGCACAACAGAAGACAAAGTCCTGCTCTGCCCTTGCTGTCCTAGGAGTCACATGCAGCCTGTTCAGAAAACAGTAACTGCCTGGGAATGGAGACTGAATAGTCAGAGAATTTAGAAGCCAAATTCTATCATCTCTCTGCTGAGCATGTGCAAACTGAGAGGGTTTATTAATCTGATTAAATGTCGGCCAACAGGTTCCCCTGGCTCTCCACCCCAAAGGGCTCCAAATGCTAATTCAGTCATTTCATTAGTGCAGACTTTACACATCAAAGTGAATGCTCAGGGTTTTTTCCTAGATGAGACAGATGATGCTCTAAATACTAAGGTCCAATGGGAGACAACATCTGAGCCACAGTGTAAACCAGAGCATCCAAATATGAGTAACAATATCAGAGTTACATGAGATGCTCATGTAAGGAGGTCAGCAAATTAGTGTTCAAAGAGAGGAAACAGTTAGAAAAACAGCCCATTTCCAGGAGGGCAAATATAGGTTCCTTTTATCCTGTACCATATGATAAAGTTCAATATAGTCTCTCTACACTGACAATATTCCAGAGAATGCAATGCTACAAGCTGCTGTTATCCTGCCTTGCACACACAGTGCAGGTGACGGACACTGTCAAGTTCTGTAAATGTCTGCGGAACTACAGAGTTTTGCATGCCTGTTGAAACCCTCCATGAATGAATGAACCTGCCTATATCCCTTCCACTCCTCCAGAATGGTGTCACCATTTATATCCAAGGAATCAATGCCCCTGCAGCTCTTTGGAGGCTGAGGCACGACACCTTGCAAGTGAAGAATGATGAAAAAATTTGTGGAACTCTGGAAAAACACAATGACCCTAAAGCCCAGGAGAATCATTTGTCAAAATAAGGAGTGAGACTATGAAAGCGAGGACCTTATTTATCATCCCTGTATGTTCAACATGCAGTTTGCAACTAACAATAACTGGATTCGGACAAAAAATGTTGTGAAGAGAGAGACAAGGAAGGAGCAACTCCAAAAAAGAGACTGAACCATCCACCTCATCAGATCCCTCAGTAAATTGCACAGTTAGGCAGCCAGCAGGCTGTTTCACTGCTACAAACACACCTAAAAACACATGCTCCTACAACAATAATCACCACCACCAGAGTGATAGTCTGATTTGCCCTTTTAGGTCGCATCTCCTCAAAAAGCCTGTGAAGTGCTATGGGAGACCTCTTGCTCACCTAAGTGCCACTGAACTCTCCATAGTACAAACACCAACAGACAGACAAAGAGCTACAGGTTGCACTTCCCTCTTCTGGCACCCTCAGGACCTGACTGGACCTGAATGAGGGAACTGGCTGGACAAAGGGAGGTCTCCTGCCTCTGGCCCCCCAGTCTGCTGATCTTCCCTGCTGCCGGCTCTGCTTTTGCCCTCCCCCTCCCACCTTCAGCCCCAGGGCCTCCTTACCTCCTGCCAGGACTCAGACCCTTCTGGGCTGACACTGGCCCAGCCATGCTTGGGCTGCTGGTTGCAGGCATGGAGACCAGTGCCAGCCCCAGCCCTACATGGCCCTGCAGGTACTGCTGCCAATTCTGATGCTGGCTCTGCGGATGCTGGACATGGCACAGCTCTGGCCCCATCCAGGCTACCAGTACAGCCCCAGACCCACAGGCACTGCCAGAGCAGCCACAGTCCTGCAAAAGCTGGCTCCAGCCCCGGTCAGGGTGCTGGCTTTGGACCTGGCCTCAACCCCAGAGGCTGGCTCTGTCCCCAGTCAGGCTGCCTGTGTGGCCACGGCCCTGCAGATACTGGACACGGCCATAGCCCTAAGGGCACTGGTTCAAGCCCCAACCTGGCCTCCAGAATGGTCCCAGCCCCATGGACGGAGCCCCTGCCATGCAGAGACCAGCTCCAATGCTGGCTAGAATGCCGACATCGCCCTGGCCCTGTGGACACTGGGTTTAGCCCTGGACATGCTGCTGGTATGGCTCCAGCTCCACAGAGGCTGGTTCTGGCTGGGGACACAAGCCCTGCCCAGGGTGGCTGGGCTTTCCTGTCATTGTGCTCTGTCTGGCCCTACGCCAATAGCCTCCCAACAGGGGATCTTTGGTCCAGTAACAACCATAGTCATGTCGAACCACGGATGTTGCCAGACTAGAGAACACTGGTTTTGGGAAGTTCAACCTGAAACAGCTTGAGGACTTTCAGTTTTTCTGGGGAAAAGTTACAACTTTCACCCACTTGTTTCTGGGACCTAGGAACTGATTCAACAAAGGAGACAGCAGGTACCTGGCTCTGCCATTTCTTGCCAAGAGCTGAGGAAGAAAATAAAGAGGTGACAAACTTAACTGTGACTCCAGGGCACTGTTAGACTGATGAAATGAGGAGTCCTTTTTCCTCCTTTCTAGCAACACTTTAATTCCAGTTTCAGGAATGACGTCAGAGCTCCCTGCATCTCCAGATTGCAAATTTCAAGCAAAGCAGGGCAGACGCAGGGCATGGCAGAAAAGGGTTGTGTGAGTAGAACTTGACTGCTGACTTCTAGTCAGCAATTTAAAAAGAGGAGCTTAAATACTGGCTGGGCAGATGAGCAACAGACGAATGGTGAAGAACTGATCTAAGGCACCTCCTTCAGTTTAATTAGTAACTCAATGAGGAAAATCTGACAATCACCTCTCATCAGAGGATACAACTACACAGCGGAAGAAGACCTGAAAACAGCGAGTCTCAGGGTATGTCTTCACTGTGCAGAAGATCGACCTGGTCAGGGTCCATCTTCTGGGACTCAATTTTGCGCACCTAGTCGGGATACACAGCACTGAACTATCGGGGTTGGTAGTCAGCCCCTGTACTCCTCAATATTCCGAGGAATAAGGGAGATTGGCAGGAGAGTTTCTCCTGTTGACCTCCCTCTCTGAAGACAGCTAGGTAAGTCATCTGTAGATAAGTAGGTTCTAGCTATGCAATTACAATAGCTAGAACTGCACATCTACAATTGACTTTCATGTCTAGTGTAGACCTGGCCTCAGAGTCTGGGTCAACTGCTTTGAGCTCCCCAACTTGCTCTAGAACAGTGGTTCTCAACCAGAGGTACATGTACCCCTGGGGGCCAGAGGTGGATTACGGTTTCCCAGGGCCCTGGACCATAGTGAGTAGGGGGCCTTTCCCCAACCTTTCCTGCTTGAGGTTCTGCCCACAGCCCCACCCTTTTCTTCCCCTTTTCCACCCAGGGTCCATTTTCTCCTTTTTCCCCCACCCCCATGGCTGGCCCCAAGACCAAAGAAGTTCTACCCCTACACCATGACCCTGGGGCAATGGCAGGAAGTTAGAGTTCCTCTAGTTCCAGGGCTGCAGCAGGGGTGTGTATGGGCTTAACAGTTTTTGCAGGGATGGGGTTGGAGCACAGGGAGCTTCCTCTGCTGAGGATGGAGTTTCCTGTGGGTTTCCTCCACCTGGGGGTTCTGCTGGGGAAGCTGCTGGAGGGGTTTCCCTGACCTGGGAGCTTCTGCTGACAATGGGCTTGGTGGTGCACTTTGGGGATATTCCCTGTCCCCCAGCTTCTGCTGGGGGTGGGAGGTGCAAAGGCTTCCCCCATTCCAGGAGGGGGTGGTGTGGGGAGGGAGCAGAAGCCAGAGGCCCCGTGCTAATCTGCCACAGCTGGGGGTACACAAACATCTTTCCAGGAGTACATCAACTCATCTGGATAGTTGCCTGGTTTCACAATGGGCTCCCTCAAAAGCAACAGCAAAGTCAGTACACAACAAATTTTCATACAGAAAATTTCATTCATGACTTGTTTATATTGCTCCACATATGATACACTGAAATGGAAGTTCAATTTTTATATTCCAATCAATTTATTTTATACGTATATGGTAAAAATGAGAACGGAAGCTTTTTTTCCTTGCTTTTTTCCCCCTGCAATTGTGCTGTGACACTCATATTTTTGTGTCTGATTTTGTAAGGAAGTAGCTTTTAAGTGAGGTGAAACTTGGGGGCACACAAGACAAATCAGACTCTTGAAAGAGCTACAGCCCTCTACAGCAGGGAATCCCAGCTATGATATGTGTACTCCTGTGGGTATGTGAGATGTCTCTGGTGCATATGCGGTGAACTTGTGCAAGGGTGGATTTTATTTAATGTTTTATTTCTTGCATTTTCATAATAGGTTCCTCCAATGAAGCTTTGAAAATCTGTGGGAATTTGTTACACAAGAGATGGTAAGGTGTACCAATGAGAACACAGACACGCCGCCTTACAGAGCCCTCGCCTCCAGTCAGTGTGGTTCAGTTAGTCTTCAGAGAAGCGTTTTGAGGATAATGGAGAAGTCCTGTGGTACTTTAAAGACTAACAGCTATTTGGGCATAAGCTTTTGTGTGCAAAAACCCATTTTGTCAAATGTTTGGAGGATGTTAATACCAGAGAAGGAGATGCTCTGGTCTGCGGTGGTTCCAGTCAAACACTCACAATCTGCCATCTATCTTGACTAACTTTAGTGATGTTTTGCTTTGATTGAGTGGCTCCCTTATTGCAGTCCGTACAAGAAGGTCTCTCTGCTCCCACTGGGTCCATTTTGGTTTGCTCTCACTTCATGTGACAGACAAAGCTGTCCCAGAAGACCCCCTGGCTGGGGATGAAATTACAGACAACTCTACCTCCAGGGACCATTTCATAGGCTGAAATCACAACTAGACTGAAGTAAGCGGCAATGTTCCCATTGACTTAAATAGAGCCAGGAGTGTGCCCACAGGCCAGGGTCTGCAACCTGTGGCTCTGGAGCCACATGTGGTTCTTTAGGGACTTCTTTGTGGCTCCTGACACTATAATTGCAAAATTTAAAAATAAATAAATAAATAAATAACCCCCTGATTATTTTTGATAAATGGTAAACATCTAAAAGCCCAAAAATGAAGAACTCACATCAATACAGCTAACGATATGTGATCTCAAATCATCGGATAACTCCCACAGTGTCCTCCAGAGAAAGAGAGAAGGTTCAAGACAGAAACACAGTGGTTCAAACACACACACAGTGTGAGGAAACAGAGGACAGTAAATCCCTGAGTTAGGTTCCTCACAACCCCCACGTAACTCAAATTTCATGTAAGTTGGGAGGGGGACCCCTCCCTCCTCCTCCAAGCCCCTGGGAGCCGGGAGTCCGGAGCCAGGGGCAGCAGTGCCTGGTCAGTTTCCTGGCTCCATTGCCAGGAGCTGGGAAACTGACCAAATGCTGCTGCCTGTGGGTGCCGGTCTCCTGGGGCTGAGGGGATTTCCACCCTCCCCCTCCTCCCAGCAGTGGCATCCCCGTATTCCCCCAGCTGGGGAAAGCCACAGGGCTGCTCCTTTCAGTGCTCCACAACCCCGCCCCCCCAGGTTCCAGCCACCTCCTTCCCTCAGCTGGAGCCCAGGATTTTGACAACAGCGTTAATACCATCAATGCGAATGTTGAACTCACGTAACACGGGGGTTTGCTGTATGTACAAAGTTTGTACGCATCCTGCAGTAAACGTGTCACATTAGTAGGGTGGCCACGTTGCCATATGGCAAATACGGGCCACTCACCTCTGGAGATGCTCTCCCATGTTAGGGCTCCCTGGCGATGGAGGCTGCTGCCCTATGGTGAGGCACTGGGGATAGGGGTTCACAGCATCCCGATGAAGGGCAGCAGAGGATGAGGACTTGGCAATCTCTTGGCAGGGGAGGAGAGCTATGTGTGCTGAGAATAGGGGCTTTACAGCCTCCCAGCAGGAGGTCCAGGGAACAGAGCATTTGCACCACAGAGGAGCTTCCCTGCAGCAGAACCTGCCTCACTGAGGCACAGGGTGCCAGGAAACAAAGGAGCCTTCCCATGGAGTGGCTCCCTGGCAGCAGGAGCTGCAGTCCCTAGGTATGGGGTGCCAGGGAATGAGGCAGCTGGCCTGTGGCAGAGCTTGCTGGCAGTGGGGGACTGATGCCATGGGATGCCAGGGAATGGAGCAGCTGCCCCATGGAGGAGCTCCCCTGAAACAGAAGCTGCTGCTCTGAGGCACAGGGAATGAGGTAACAGGGCAGCCTCCCCACAGAGGAGGTCCCAGGCAGCGGGAGTGTCACCCCAAGGCAGAGGATGCCAGGGAACTGGGCAGCTGCTCTGCAGTGGGGCTCCCCAGCAACAGAGGCTTCCTCCCTGAGACACTGGGTGCTGAGGAACAGAGCCCCACAAAATAAGGGATAATTTGCTTATTTTCTTGAAAAATTTGGGATGCCCATGAAACATCTTAAATAAGGGACTGTCCTGGGCAAAACAGGACAGACAGTCACCCTACCCATTACAACTCATTGTGTGTGTGTGCTGTTCTTACAACAGGGGTTACAAAACATATACTCTGATGTTATTTAGTAAAGAACCGTCTCATATTCAAGTGAATTGTACTTTTTGAATTATTGATACTGTTTACCAAACTGGAAAAAATGGTTCTTCTTGCTATTTTAGGTTTTAAGGCCAGAAGAGACCATTCTGATCATCTTGTTTGACATCGTGTCTGACACCGACCACAGATTTCACCCTGTGATTCCTGCATCTAGCCCAACAGCTTGCAGCTGAACTAGAACATGTTTCAGAAAGACATCCCAACTAATTTGTGCCTGCTTTTATACAAGTTTCTTTCTATAACACGGAAGAAGCTGACTGGCAGGAATAAGGATCCACTCACTGCAGGACAGATACTCAATAGGCATTACAAGTTAAGCAGTGAAATCATCTGAGATTTCAGGGTTGTTTACATGGCCAATTTTTTCAGGTGCAGCAAAGAACAGCACCAAACAAGTCAATGGAAGCAGCGCAGATTTTATTCACTAATGTTTCTTGTTTCAGTTTCAGAAAAGGGTCACTTTTTTTTTTTTCTTCTCCCTCCTGGAAAGGAGCAGAGCTTCACGGAAAATTTCTGGGTCCTCAGTCCTCAGTACCTGTCAGTTCTTTAGAAGTGCCCAAGGGAGGGTTTCAAAACCTAGAGCACCCAAAAGTTATAGGCCTTATATGAAAGTTCTAGCTGCCACCTCTCTACATACATCAGGTGAGCCAGAAACTGTAGTTTCCCTGTGACAAAGCTCTCAGAGACAGGAAGTATTGTTATTACTGTATCACCGCTCTATTCAAAATTGCAGTGAACATTCTCAGAACATAGCCAGTTTTTATACAATGTACAATGGGCAGTTGATCTTGGGGGAAATGGACTGGTACCCAGAAATTAAAAAATAAATAATGAAGATCATCCCCTGAGAAAAACTGAGCAGAAATAGCCCTAACAAAAGGTGTAAAAATTAATCTCATCTCCGCAAAAACAAATCAACCCAACAGCCAAAACAAACATACAAACAGAAGGAGAATATAAAACCCCAACAGACCTTACACAACACAACCCAGTTTCTCTGCCAAACTTCCTTAGCGGAGTCTGCTGTGTTGTTACACTGGACTGGGAGCCCCAGGGTTGGAGCTCTGAACCAATGTTTGAAAGAGAGAAGACATTTCACGTAGCGAGGGACGCACTTTCCGAAAACAAAAGGCTTGCAAGAAGCAATTAAGCGTTTCCCATCAAATCTGACATTTGGCATCTGCTTGAGCATCTGTTGAGACTTGCTTTGTTTCCAGATAATATGTACAACACAGTGCGATTTAGCCTTTAGCCGAGTACCTCATAGAGAACAAAATCTATTTCTGGGGATAAAAGAATCAGGAAAAGATTCTTTACTTTTAAATCGACACGGTCTCCTCTCTCACAGGAAATATTATTAGGTCTCTTGTGATTTTAACAAAGAGGAAGGAGAAACTAACCCCCTCGGACAGTTAATCCATTGACTTCTCTCTGCTCTCCCTTTCCTTCCACAGCATTTCACTCAGGTAGGTAAATGAAGAACACTACAAACATATCAAGTAGGGACATTAACAATTAACTGCTAAGCTTCACCCTGAACAGAGGAGGCTTACAGGTTATGATGAACTGATAGGGGCTGGGTTTTTCTCCAGCCCACTGCGGCCCGCCATGGTTGGGGGTGCTTTACCCCAGCCCTGGCCTGCAGCAGCCCCAGGAGCACCACAGGTAGGGGCCACTTCAGCATAGCCAGAGCAGCCCCCATCTGCAGCAACCCAGTCAGGCTGGAGTGCCCCCTCCACTGCCTCTCTTGTTCCCCTCATTTAATCAGTAAACATAATGTTTTACCAATTAACTAAACAGGTTTTTTACACTCCTAATATCAAGCCTAGGATGGTAGATATGACACAAGAATGAGAAGGGCCAGAAAAGAGACCGTGTTGGGTCCAGCAATACTCTCTCATTGTGCCTGACTACATATGCAGCTAAGCCCCACTAAATCAAACATGTACCCATCTTTCTGTATCTAGTTCTCCTATACAGAAATTTTTAAATCAAGGACCTTAGCATGGGCCTCCTCCTCTCCCAATTCCATATCCTTTCTTCTGCAACCCTGTTTGCCTGAGAAGGGCTGCTTTTAATTCAGTCAGCTGTGTCCACTATGGGAGCACAGGCCTCCCCCCTACAAAGGTTACTCATAATGACTTTTCTGTACTCCTAGCCCTGCACGCCTGGGAATGACAAGCCCAGCATATTGAACTTGAAGTTGTTAGTAGTACATAGTGCTTGCTACAGAGCGACAGGGCTGGATTTGCCAAGATTTTCCACCCTGACAGGCGAAAATCCTCAACAGCCTGCTCCTTCGGCAAAGATCAAGGATCTTTACAAGAAGAAAAAGGGTCATTTTATTTGCGAAAGCAGTGACAGCACAGTGTAAAGAACTCATGAGGTAAGTGGATCAAGCACAAGTGCCAAGGCCAAGATTAGTGTTATAATTACAGCGCCTTGAACGAGACCCAGAAGTAGCTCTAGGCCCCATGTAAGTTATCCTTCCCAGCAGCTTCACAGAAGCCCAGCCAAGTATCGGAGGGGTAGCCGTATTAGTCTGGATCTGTAACAGCAACTGCTGGTAGTAAGCCTCACCCTTGCTGACTGAGCTAACCTTGTTATCCCCACCCTTGCTCTAGCTTATTTATACCTGGCCCTGCAGATTTCCAAGACCAGAATCTGATCAAGTGAATCTGTGCTCACGAAAGCTCATGCTCAAACCTTTTCTGTCAGCCAAGTATAGCTCTCGAGGTTGGTCCTGTGGACTATGGGAATGGGGTAACTCACTGGTCCCATCCAAGCCAGTGGCCTGGAGGCCAAAACTTAGGCTAGCAAGAGGACATGATGCTTTGTGTGTGCAGAGATCTGATTTCTGCAGTATCTACTCTTCTCCAAGCACTGACAGTATGCAGTCTAATGGTTGGGACACCACTCATCAAAGAGCCTTTACTTCTTAATCTTCTCCCTTCTCCGCTGACAACACCTACAAACTGTGCTAGTAGCTTGAAAAGATTGATTCCAAGACTGCTTGCAATGTACAAGCAGGGATGCAAACTGCGGATTCATATATGCCGGACATAGAACTGACATGGCAGCAGAGAGCTTTTAGCATTGATCAAATGAGCATGTAAAAGAGAACGCATGAGGGAAGGGAAAAGAGAAGTTCAACCCTGGGGAAGCCAAGTGTGATCTGAGTGCTGGTGAAAGGATACTTCCTTTTGGGTTTCTGATAAAAGTGATTCTCTTTACCCAAATCCATCTAATTCAATTACTGATCAGTGGCAGTCTGAACCTCAAGGGAAAGTTAGCAAAAACCTTTTAGCTTCATGAACCAACTAACATTGCTGGAAAAGCACATTGGAGTAGACGCTCCTATATGCAGCGGCACACGTACACACCGAAGCGCAGAAAAACACCCCATCGCTTCAAGCAGGTGAGCCATCTAGTCTCCTTAGGCTGTACCTTAGGGTACAGAATCATCAGACTCCAGCTATGCACAGACAGCTGCTTCACTCTCGTGGTTGATTCACTGAGGTGGCACCGCACTCCTAGCAGACCACTGAGCTTTTTGTTTCCGGCTTCTTCAAGAGACGGCATCTCCGCTGGCTTTCAGGTCAGACTTCCACCTGCAGCCAGGCAGAAAGCTGCCAATGAATAATTTAAGTCCCCAGACAAATTAAGAAAGGGGAACAAATTTTGAATTAAATACAAGTGCTTTCCTTTACCAACAGCATGCGAATGATTGGGTCATTGCTAGTCTAAAGTTGTGCTAAGCTCACCTCTGCTTCTGGTACAGCACAGAAACAAAAAAAGGGACCACTTCCCCACAGGCACAAGGGCCTGAAGCATCACTTCCATCCAAGAATCAGCCTTTCCTGGTAGCACTTCTTTCTTTCCTTTAATGTTCAAAATCAAGTTTTAAGCTGTGTTTACACTTGCATTCCTCTTTCGAAAGAGGCATGCAAATGAAGGAAATCAAAAATGCAAATGAGATGCTGATTTACATATCTGTGACTCATTTGCATATTTGCCTTTCGAAAGAAATAAAGCAGTGTAGACGGGGTTCTTTTAAAAGTAAACCCCATCTTCGAAAGAACCCTTCTTCCTAAAACAAAATAGAAAGAAGGGTTCTTTTGAAGATAAAGTTTATTTTTGAAAAAGCCCTGTCTACATTGCCTTTTTTCTTTCAAAAATAGCTCTTTTGAAATGAGAATATGCAACTGAAGCACAAGATATGTAAATCAGTATGTCATTTGCGTTTTTGATTTCCCTCATTTGCATTCCTCTTTCAAAAGAGGAATGCAAGCGTAAACACCGCCACAGTGTGCAAGAAAGCTGCTGGATCAGCAGCACTGGAAATGATTTAGGAACACAGGCCTGGGAGAGGCCTTTTGAGCCATAGAGCCCAGTCCCCTGTTGTTTGCTGGACACTCATATAATCCCATTCGTATTTATCCAGCAGACAGGTGCAGGACAGACAGCAGCAAGGCAAGCCCCTCTAACCACACTAATACTTACATCTGGTCCTGATTTTTATTCCCCTTCAATTCTTCGCCTTTCGGATGAGGCTGTGAACAAGGGTGCCAGTTTTGTTCCCTGGCCACCTCTCCGCTAGGGGTTTTATAGAGGCCACCAAGTCCTTTCACATAAGCCAGTGACAGCCATTTTATGGCAGAGATTTTATCTGAGTAAAGACTTCAGGCTTTGTCCCACTGCATTCACCAAACACACAAAATATAAGTACTGTGAAATAATAGTATCCCAAGGGAGTTATGAAGCGCTGGTCATAGATGAGTATAAGTGGTATGCTGCAAAAACAAATGAAATGAAGCTTCCATTTTAAAGAAGTACAGCTACTTTACTGTTCCATTAAACCAATGTTATAGTTCCTTTAAAGATGGGGTAGGTGGAGCTGAAACTGCTAATGAAAAAAGTATCAGATGACAAAGCACAGAGACTGACTGAACTCTAAACATGCACAATTTTTGGTCATTAACTAAACAAAAACACACTGAATGCTCCTCAGCAGCAAGAAACAATACCATAGAGAAAACAAACTTCAAAAGACATCCAGTTAGTAGTTCAAAAGGAAAACCAAACATATCCAGCTGGCAAAGCTCCCATCACAGTGCCTAAGCAAGCAAAATTAGAACCCAGAGGCTTGCAGGCTCCCTGAGAATTTTTCACTTTCTAAGGCTTTGTCTATACTTCTAAGTCTAAAGAGCAGCACGACAGCACTTTAACATGGCCATGAGGTTACGGCACCAGTGGTGGAAGAGAGCTCTCCCAGCACTGTAGGTAAACCGCCTCCACAAGGGGAGCAGCTAACAGTGCTAGGAGCCTGGCTCTTGGCGCCTCTTCATGCCGGCACTGCATGGTGCTATAACTTGCTGTGCTCAGGGGGAAGGGAGAGAAGGTCGCACTCCTGAGCAAGGTAGTTACAGCGCGGTAAAGTGGCAGAGTAGACAAACCAAAAGCAGTGGCAAGACTTCCACTTTCTATTGGCCTACCTCTACATTATCCTTTACCAAGCACTCCAGACTGCCACCAAGCATTCCCGATAGCTCCAGGCACAGCACACCTGCTTACTGATTAACATTCCATTTATAATACACCTGCTGCGCTCTGCACTGCTAAGCCCTTGCTGTCTACTGATTTCATGGGCAAATGAATGGAGGCCAGCAGGATCACAGACGAAGAAAAGGGAAAGTGGTGTATCTCCCTGGGGAATGCTGCCAGGTGAAAACTGAGTCTCTGCACCAGCTGAAAATTGTTAGAGTATCCAATCAAATCAGTGCTAAGTAAATAACTTCTTCTATCCCATTGACTTGAATGGATATGCATTAAAGCTGATTCTGAAATGCCTGAGTGGCACAACAGTGGTGAATAAGGTTAATGTGGATGTCTGCAGCAATAATAGCCTGGTGTGTGAGTGCATCTCAGCATCTCAAAGTGGCAACTAGTGCCAGAGCAACTCAGGGTGAGCACAGCGTTGTCAGGCCCCACCACACCAAAGACAATGCAGCTTGCCAGTGCAAAACCTACAGAGAACAAAATTGTTATATTTTAAAGTGTGTGTTCAAGGAGGTTGCCGGATTGATAACAATCTACAGATCAGGTACAGCACAGACAGTACTGGTGTAATCTTCCCCAATACAAAGTGCACTGCCAGTCTGCCTTTAACCTAACTTGGAGGAGCTGCCCTTACATGCTAGAAGGGAGTTTATACTCCCTATGCACCATCAAATCTTTAATCTCAGTACTGAACCTGCCAATAATAGTTCCAGTGAGAATGGGGGTCTGAGGGGGAAGTGTTCCTCCACCGGAAGGGAGTTGAGACGATTAACACATTTTGATACAGGCTCCCAAACAGCCATCAGATCACAGCAATTAGTGAGCTGACCGATTTGGATTTCAACCAGCGAACTAGAGCTGAAGCCCACACAGATCCCCTGAACTAGCTTACTGAATGCAAAGTGTTGTTCACATCTGACCCAAAACCAGGAGCTCTCAGGCTTCGAGAGACATGGTGAGAGACATTGGCAAAGGTGATGTATTTTGGGCTGATGTAATAAAGGGACCTCTAGGACTAACCTGGTTTAATAACATAAGCAAACCGTGCAAAGGTAACAGCTCTCCACCACACTGTTGTCTTCGCTCTTCTTCTTATCTCCCTCTAGTGTTCTTCAGTCTGCAGCACAGGTACTAACTCCAGCTAATGTTTTAGCAGTAAACATAGCAAAAGACAAGGTGGCATATTGGGAAAAGAGAGAGCTGCTGAGGTGGGGAGGAAAACGAGGCAGTCTAAACCAGTTAAAATCTTAAAGGGTCTGATTCCGTTTGATAATCTGGTCAGGATTTAGGCCTGTTATGTTTTTCCTCAATGGGTTCCCTCCTCCCTCATAGATCTCTGTCCTTTTCCATAAGCCACAATGGACAAAGCTCTGCCCTGGAGGCGCTAAAAGAATATTCCTTCTCCTCTGAAGCAAAAAGGAGAGTGATGCCTGCATCCCTGATCCAGGAAGAAGACCCCAAAATGTCCTCTTTTATCGATTAAAGCAGATGTGTCCCTGCCCTGTCTGCTCCATCTACGCAGCTACTGATCTGTTCAGGAGCATGATTAGGACTGGAGTTAAGCCAATTGCGCACCAACTATATAAACACTTTGTGTCATTCCAGACACAATCAATATAAACAGGTTTCAGTCATATGACTTGTGATTATTGAGGCCTGTCAGACATTCCTACTGATGTCTGATGCCATCTGGTAAACCTATCTATTGGCTTTGTTAAATCAGTCAGAGGATTGGGCAGAACATTCACCCCTATGATTTCTGAATGCAACTGAGCGGAACGCAAATCTTCCAGCTGGCCTGAAGGAAACTGGTGAAAAATGTATCTGACATCTCTGCTGCACTCAGCTCGACTTGCCTCTTCTTAGTGGCATTTCATTCTACCTGAAGGGCCTTTTGCTATGTAGGCCTACTTCACCAGAATGCTACCACATTACATTTAAGTCACGTTGAATCAGGAAAAGCTCCAGACTTGAACTTTAAAAAAGAGAAAGTGTGCTGCTAATGAGAGGTCTTCTGACAGAAAATTCCTTTGGTGATCACACACCTCCTCCTCCCTTAAGTGGAGGGCTTCAAGCAGAAAATCCACCTCTAATTTAATTTGGTCTTTGCATTCTCCATCCATATCCCTAGTCCCTGTAGGGGTTGAACACTTGATGATCATATCCCTTGTAGTACAGGGGATATTTCTTGATGCATTATGCTAAAGTGACCAGACAATCGCTCACCTCTTTATAATGGGGTTTTTAGGGCCCCATTCTGAAGACAGCTTTGCCATGGCAAATCCCTATGGGATGCTTCTGGTACTAATACATTGTTGCAGGGCCAAAGGGAAATAAAATCTAATTGTTAAACATTTATATGCAATGTTTCCTCAAATGATGTCACATAGAGGATTTTTCCCCATTTTAAAATTAATTTATTTTATTCATTGTTTCTAAAAGTCTCTTGGGGAATAAAAGAAAAACAAGAACAAATTGGTGGCTACGATTCTCTTTGACCTTTCCCTTTGTGTTATGACTGTGAGGGATCCAAGTGTGGGTCAATTATTCCTTAGGAGCCTGTTTTGTTCCCTCATGTAGCTAGGAGGTTAACAGTAGGAGAGGGGGGAAAAACAAACAAACAAACAAAAAAAAGCTAACTCAAAAAACCCACTAGCAATGGTGCCCTGGCTAGTCACATGAAAAAAATTCCGTAAGAGCCATGCCAGGGCTGTGTGTAGTCTGCCACGCTGTGTTCAAAGGGCCATAACAAACAAAGATGTGTGCTCAAACCAACCAAAGATGAAGGTGCAATAGCTGAAGATGCTGGTGGTGGTGGTAGTGGTAGTGGTATGTTTTGTGGGGAGCGTTGGCCTTCTCATGGCTCTTTCCTTTGTTGCAGGAGCTCAAAATGTACAGTCCCCAACATGGATTCTGAGTCTGGGAACCAGGCTGTAGAGCCTCTGGATGCTTCAAATTTTCCCCTTGGATATGGTTAGTGAATTTAGTGCTTATGAGGGGCATCAGGTGGATGGTCCTGAAGAGTGCTTGGTATCACCGATCACATGTGTAGCATTCCACATCTAGAGATTGCCTCCGCTAGAGCAGCGGTTCTCAACTTGGGTTACATGTACCCCTGAGGGTATGCAGAGCACTTCCAGAAGGTACCTTAACTCAGTGTTTCTCAACCTTTTTTTAGGAATAAAAAATTGATTTATTTTATGCTCATCTATTTTTTTATTTATCCTTTTTGAACACAAGTTTATTGACTATAGGCAATTTCTTCCAACTAACTAGTTACAATTAAGTTGTTTACACAAACGTGTTGCAATGGTAGAAAATCTGTGTGTCTGAAAATTGTAGGTACTGGGGGTATTTATAATTTTTTAAAAGGATACTTTATTTAAAAAAAGTTGAGAAACACTGCTCTAGAATACACAAGGAGCTCAGCCTTCAGGGCCATTCAATTCCACGCCTCTTCGCTGACAGTGCAATAAAGGTGTCAGTGACAGCAACTCTACAATGTAGACATCTGCTTGTTAAAGACTCACTGCAGAACAATGAGATGATAAGATCTTGTGAAGGATATCAACCAGGGGCCTTATTTCACCTCTGCAGATTGTGTGTCCAAGGGTGTTAGGATAGGGAGAAATCAGGCTGGGAGTTGCTCAGAACCTAGATCCAAGTGGTGAAAAGCCCTAAACCCTAATCTCCAAAAAATGGCAGTTTAGCTACTTGTATTACTATGTCTCACTCTTCCCTGGTGCCTGCTCTGTCCTCATCAATGCAGCAACTGGAGAGAAACCTAACCATTTATTTCAGTGCTTTTTGCAATCTATCCATGTGTGGTTTCCGTCCCACACAGGATCAGATCTATTGTATTTTTATTCTCACACCTTTGTGGCAACACCTGAGGGAGGAAGCTATGTTCATAAATATATTTAAGCAATTTCTGAAAGGTTTACTGGAAGCAACCAGAAAATCTACACCTTGGTTGGTTTATCTCATTTGTCTCCTAGACACAGACTGTGCAACTCATCTGCACCAGGCTCTATTTCCTTTTCATGGTCAAGCTCCAAGTCAGTTTTGTTTTAAAGTCTCATTTCTTTAGCATTTCATGCTCTGACCCTTAGAGATACTGCTCTGACCCATACTCAGCAACCCACCTGTTACTGGGAGAGTTATATGTACAGTTATAATTCATAGAGTTGTACTCTCCCATTGGTGCAATTACCCCATAGCCTTCATTGGGATAATTACTGCTCTCTCTGCCGGGTAAAGTTATACTACTGCTATTGCATCAACACTGAGAGGCTGTGATTTACATTATGGGTATTATTTGTATGTCTGTGCTTTCCTGTGGGTTTTGTTACCTTCTCACTATTATCTGAGCAGTTACTTACACCCTCCTAAGGGTAAAGTTACATTGCTAGCCATGTTAAATTGTCTTCCGTTGCTCTAGTTACATTGCTAGCTTTATCCAAATACTATGGTTACAGCGTGCGGTCAGCATGAAGGGGTTGTGGTATTATTATTAGTTATATAGCACTAGCCTCCCATTGACATAAATGCTTCACATACAGCAGGTCATGGGAGTTACATTGTTTTACATATAAATTAATATATCAGCCTGGTTCCCTAATGTGTTAACACTGTTTGTACATCAGTGTAAATCACAGTATAGAACGGGTACAGTGTGGAGAATCAGTCTCTCTGTCTCTCACACCTTAGGCAACTGAAATCACCTAACTTTGATATTTCATTTGACAAACACGTAAATCTCCAACTCATTTTACCAAAATTCAATATATCATAAGGACAAATTTTACTTTGTAGGGTCACAAACTCTGTCTATCCATCTAAGATATTTCCCAGGTATCCATAGTTGCAATATCTAGCCATCAAATACTGAATGGCTGCAAGGAGAAAAATCAGTAAAATATGGCCTTCAGAGAAAAATAATATAGTTCTTGGGGTCTGGTGTCAGATAGTAGTTAATATTGCAGACTGAGAAGAATATGGAAAATTAAAGGAGGTATTTCTTCCAAGGACAGTAAATTTTACTGTTATTAAAAGGACACAGTATTTGTTATTATAGAGAAACATATAAACCTGTGCTGGTATAGTGGATAGGACTGTCCTAGTGATATGAAACTTTGAAGAGATGTATGTGGGCCCACATGTGTGAATATATATCGACTTTTTCTTGTACCCTTCCATTTCTAAAGCCAGGTACATCTAAACCAAGCAAACAACTCCTCTATCATTCAGGCGGCATTAGAACCAGAGCAAGAGCATTGCATAGCCAGAAATTAGGAAAAGCCTTTTAAAAAAAATTCCTTGGAAAAGAACAACTATAGTAAGACGATGTGGCTATTGAAAACTGTGGAATTTCAAAGATATCACTCCCTGCACAGTTAATAGAGAGACAGGATGGGTGAGGCAGTATCCTTCATTGGACCAACTTCTAGTGATGGAGAAACAATGACAAGTCCCGTGGCACTTTACAGACGAACAGATGCTTTGGAGCATAAGCTTTGGTGAGCAAAGACCCACTTCATCAGATGCATGTCTCCAGAAAGACACTCAGCCCAGGTCTACACTACAAAAGAAATTCCGCCTAAGACATGCAACTCCAGCTATGAGAAGCACGTAGCTGGAGTCAACCAACGTACCTTAAGTCAAATTTCTGGTGTAACCCTGCTGAGGGAGGTTGACGGGCAAAACTCTCTACTCCCCTCCGCCTCAGTACCGGACTCAGTGAGTGCTCTCAATGTTCAATTTAGTGCTTCCCTACTAGATGCGGTAAATCAAACCCCGAGAGATCGACCTGTAGAGCATCGATGTTCCCATAAGTATACACGTGCCCTAAATGATTTGCACACTGACACACAAGAAATGTGCCGGGCAGTAAAAACCACATAGCTCTTCCAAGTCCTAGGCTAGAGCCTTACCCACTGGATCAGCCTTTTTCTTTACCAAGCGATAGGCTTATATGACACATGCTTGGGAGAAGAGGATGGAGTCTGACTGGATCTCCAGAGCCAGTACGGGCTGGGAGTGCTGAAGAGGCCTACAGTTCCCTGCTCAGCTTCCAGAAGAGAAGGTATCTGGGCATTGTTCTGTAGTGACATCTGCTGGTCTGTCAGCAGCATACATTACCAGTTTTGATCACTGCCCCTTGGGAAAGTTTTCAAGTCCCTGGGGCAGGGGTGGCCATCCAGTTAGGGACTCAGAGCCATGGACAAAGTGCAGAGAGCCAGGAGGATACATGCAAAGACCCATGCATTATATATTGATTTGTATCTGTCTATATATATATATAGCTATAATATCTAGATATATAAAAATATATAATATGGGGCTCAATGTCCTCTCCCTTCCCCAGCACCAGGCATGCCTGGCCACCCACTTTAACCCAATCCCACTCCCCTCTCCCAGAAGCAGGCACCCCAAACTCCCCACTATAGCCCAACCTCCCATCCCTTCCCCAAGCCAGGCACCTCCCAGCTCCCCTCTCCCTGCTCTAAATCAATGCCCTCCTCCTCCCCCAGAGCCAGGCACACCCAGTCCCCTACTCAAACTCAGTGCCGGGGACTCCCCACGCACTTCTCCCACCAAGCATGTGTGCACAAAGTGGCGGACAGCATTCCTGGCGTGCAGCTCTGAGAGCCGTGGGTTGGCCACCCCTGCCCTGGGGAGTGAGAAGGAAGGGGTTACCTTGGCAAGTAAAGACAGTAAACATTTGAAGACCTTTAGTGGCAGGACGTGAATTCTTTCTGGAGCTGTGATTCAAAGAAACCAGCAATGAGTCAAAAGAATAGCGTTATGGGCCACAGAGGAAGCAAAGACCTTGATATTCCCAGCTAGTGACGATGCATAAAACCATTTGGAGGTTGCACCCTGGTTACAGAAGTGAAATTAAATACTTTGAGATCCTGAAAAGGAGGAAGATGGTACTTGGGAGTCCTTATTGGACCTTCCACCCCCATTTGGTTACATCTGTCATGACTCAGTGGCTTCTGAGCTGGGATACTTTGCATCACAGAACGTGGGTAGCACCTCACACACTGAGATCTGCAGCCTCACCATTTTCCACATCAATAAAAGCCAGCAAGAGTCTTTCTTTAAACACCAGTTAAAAAAAAAGACATGATCCTACTGAAAATGATCTGCTGATAGAGATGTGGGCACTTTTAGTGTATAACTACATCCGCTAGCAATGAGAGAGAGATGAAACGTATTCCCACCAGTGGCTGCACAGACGCTTTGCATCTTTCATATTTCTTAATACTTTTTTGTTCCTGGGGCACAAAGGCCACAAGCACACACCACTCACGTTCAGGCTTCAATCGAACATCCACGACCTCCACTCCAATCTCATCTAGAGCACTCAAAGGCTACATCTACACGTGAAACCTACATCGAAGTAGCCTATTTCGATGTGGTGACATCGAAATAGGCTATTTCGATGAATAACGTCTACACGTCCTCCAGGGCTGGCAACGTCGATGTTCAACATCGACGTTGCGCAGCGCCACATCGAAATAGGCGCTGCGAGGGAACGTCTACACGCCAAAGTAGCACACATCGAAATAAGGGTGCCAGGCACAGCTGCAGACAAGGTCACAGGGCGGACTCAACAGCAAGCCGCTCCCTTAAAGGGCCCCTCCCAGACACAGTTGCACTAAACAACACAAGATCCACAGAGCCGACAACTGGTTGCAGACCCTGTGCATGCAGCATGGATCCCCAGCTGCAGCAGCAGCAGCCAGAAGCCCTGGGCTAAGGGCTGCTGCACATGGTGACCATGGAGCCCCGCAGGGGCTGGAGAGAGAGCGTCTCTCAACCCCTCAGCTGATGGCCGCCATGGTGGACCCCGCTATTTCGAAGTTGCGGGATGCGCAACAACTACATGGTCCCTACTTCGACGTTCAACATCGAAGTAGGGCGCTATTCCCATCCCCTCATGGGGTTAGTGGCTTCGACGTCTCGCCGCCTAACATCGATGTTAACATCGAAATAGCGCTCAACACGTGTAGCCATGACGGGCGCTATTTCGAAGTTAGTGCCGCTACTTCGAAGTAGCGTGCACGTGTAGACACGACAAAAGTGAGCCAGTTCAATCCAGATACTGTGGGACTACAAACACTAGCTATCTCTGCATGTGGGTTAATCCCTTTTAATGCCTTCTACATGTGCTGCCCCTTTAAATCAGAGGACCTCAAGGCACCCTGCAAATGTTAATGACACTTCACAAACCCCTGTGATGTTGGCAAGTATATCTATTTTACAGCTCTATAAAATGAGACCTTGAGACACTAAGGGCTTGTCTACACAACCACCCTCCTTCAAAGGAAGAACGGTAATTAGGGTGTTGCGAGTTTACTAATGAAGTGCTGCGCCTCATATGCAGCACTTCGTTAAGCAAATTTCCACCACCACCACCCCCGACAGCAATGTCGAAGTTTTAAACTTCCAAGTACCAGCACACGTCTAGCCACGGCGCACCCGCCGGTACTTTGAAGTGCCAGGGTAACTTCGAAGTCCCTTTACGCGAGGGGGAGCCATGGCTAGATGCAAGCCAATACTTCGAAGAAACTTTAAAACTTCAAAGTTGCCGCGGGGGGAATTTGCTTAATGAAGTGCGGCGTATGCAGCACAGCACTTCATTAGGAAACTCCCAACACCCTAATTACCATCCTTCCTTCGAAGGAAGGTGGTAGTGTAGACAAGCCCTAAGTGACTTGCCCAGGGTTACATGGTGAGCTGTGAATAAAACTGTTGCCCTGATTTCCAATCCCTTACATGAAGCTTTATAGATGTCCTGTAGTATCAAAAAGGACAGAGCTAACTTTTAAGGACCTGGATTTTTCCTCTCTGCCCACAGAGCTTTCTCCCCAACCCACTTCCCCACTCTGAAGGACTGAAATGAAGGAAGAAAGCACTGACTGATAGCAGACCATTTCTTGGAGGTCTCAAGCGAGTTCACATTTTCTTTCTTTTCACCGGCAAGAGCCTCTGTTAAAGATATGCTTTTGGCCATGAAGGGGCTCTGAAAGATCACAAAGAAAGTATTCAGAGTTATCATCTCATAATTTGTGACCTAGCTGGGTCTAGCTGGATCTAACATATATTAAATTCTTAACCTGATTGCATAAATTAATAGATCTTAAGGCTATTAAATTTCACTTCACTACCCCTACACTGAATTCAATAATTTGTGTTTGGCTAAAGCATGTCTTCCCAAAAAGCATCCTGCCTTGATCTGAAGGCATCAAGAGATGAAGAATCAACCACTTCCCTAGGTGTAGTTGGTTTGTGTGGTTAATCACCCTCACTGCTATCCACATGTGTCCTTTTAATTCAAATATGTCTTGCTTCAGCTTTCACTCACTGGCTCATGCTATGTCATTCTCTGCTAGAAATCAGAGCCCTTTCCCACCAAAAGTTTTATCCCATGGAGACAGGAGCACGGAAGCTCACTAAAAGCATGGGAGGAGCCACCATGTCTGACCCATAGCCCCATCCTCACGCCACTCATTTCCCCTGAGGTCCCAGCCCTGCACAGCCCTTTCTCCCAAAGCCCCAACCCTATATTGCCTCTTTCTCCCCTCTGAAACCCCGTCTCCTGCTTGCTCCTTTCTGTCCTCTGTCCCTCGTTGATCACGCTTATGTCTGGCTAAAAAAAAACAAACAAAAAAAAAAACACAATTCCCCCTTCCCATGTTTCCTTTAATATTTTCTACCCAGGGACAGAATAAATTTTGTTACATGCACCAAGGTGTGTGCAGATGTTCACCACCAATAGAAATACATGCTGCCAGCTGTGGGCACTCTGCTAATCAGCTAGGCAGCACATGAATCTCTCATGGGCAGCTGCCCAAGTGCTCAGCTTACAGGGAACACTGCCCCACTGTCCCGGTTCTGGTGCCCCACATGAAGGTCTTTATACAATGTAACCAAATCACCTTTCAATCTTGTTTTTCTGAAGCTTATCCAAAGGGTTCAGATAAACATTTGGATAAGCATCTGGGCATCTGTGTGACTAGATGCCCTTGTCATGTGGAACTCTGAAGTTCACTCATCAGCACTCAGAAAGGACATCTCTTGTACTCAGCAGAGAGAGAGAGAGAGAGAAAGATCTGCCACAGGCTCAGCCATCAGCTAACACAAATACCTTACAAAAATAGAAATTCTCTCTTTACCCCAAAAGTTCCTGACAGATGCCTAGATGTAAGATTTCTCTCTACTTGAGTGAACAATCAGACAGTCCTGAGATTCCAAGTGACCTCTTCTCACCACATTGGAACATATGACTTCCTTTTTCTTCCTATCAAAGGTCCTATTAGACTAATACCCTTGGATACAAATTGGATGCTGTCTTGGCGTGTTAAATCAGATCCTCCTCACAGATCTGTAGTCCACAGCAACGATTTTATGCCCACAGATCACATTTGTGAGGCTTATGCAAACATTTAGCTTGTCCTCTTGGTTTCTGTATGTTTCATTAAAATTCTTTGATCAGAAAAAAAAAGATTATAAAAAAATGTTTGGAAGGATAAACTAGAGATCAGAACAGTCCTCCTCTGAAAGCTCTGTTCTCTGCAGCATCATATAATTGACAGGGGCTATCACTCAGATATTTGAAGAATCACCAAACCATGACCTACACTTGCTGCTAATGAACATAATACCTGAGCAGAACCTGTCCAATAAGCACCAGCCTGATCTACAATGTGTAGGGTGTATTTCTTGGCTTGTCAGAATCAAGCTGTTCCACAGCCTTTACACAAAAATGCCTATCACAGACTACTTTTCCATGATGCCATGTTTTGCTTCAAATTATACTTTCAAATTTAAGTCCAAATCCCACAAACACATGCACACATCACTATATGCACATGATCAAAGTTACACAGGAGTGTAAGTGTTTGCAGGATTGCAGACTTGTAAACCTATATATTTAAAAACAGGAATAACTGCTGCCTACATTTTCAATGATGTATCTAAACAACTACATTTTTCGTTCAAATTACAGGAAAAAAAAACCCTCAAGGGCAGGATTTTCCTTCCCATCTTCCTCAGTTTATCCATGAAAAATAAATGACTAGGGATTAGCCACATGAAAATCAGCAATGGAATGAACTGAGTAGATAATTATGATGGCAACTGTGGCAGGACCTGTTTTCCCGTTCAAGCAGAAAGCTGTGTTCCATGCTTATGACCTATAACTCACCAGTTCAAACCTGGGCCAGCCTGAGGAGAAAAGCTGATACCGCTGAATATTTCTTTGGTGGCTCATTGGAAGTAAGAGTGCAGTCCTAGTTGAGTTTTTAGTACTTGTTGGTTCACATATACAGGGGTCCTTGTTATAATTCGCTTCGCTGCAAGTCGTTTCTCACATATGTTCATTAATTAATTCAGGAAAGCAGATTCATTATGTCATGCTGAACCACACTTACCTCATTTAGGGGCCGAGGGACCAAAACCCAGAAACATAGTGGAGCTTTGTGGTGGCTGGGTGGCAGGCACAGTAGTGCAGGGTTCCTGGAAGGGAGCCCCAGAGTCATGAGGGACTGCGGGGAGCTGGCAGACAGCCAGGGGAGTGGCAGGGAGCCAGTGCGGAGCTGCAGAGAGTCCACCGGGAGCTGTGGGGAGCCACAAGGAGCTGGTGGGGAGCCAGAGGGGGACTGGCGGGGAGGTGGCTTATCTTTTTCTATTTAATCTGTCTTATTATTATTTATTTATTGTTGTTTATCTATTATTATTTACCTCAAGCTAATTACATTATTCCTTATGGATATTAATTCCCCTTTACAAGTCAGTTCACTATAAGTTGAATTATTTAGGAACATAACCTGGACTTAGAACAAGGACCCCCTGTAAATGTAAATACATGGCTGCTGAGAACCATTTTTCCATTAGGTCCACTCTCCTTGCTCCACCTCTCTACTCAGCAGCCGTACTCCCGTACTGTCATCTCAAATTTGGCATCCTCCACAGCAGCCAAAGCAGAGAAGGCTTAGGGCAGAATGGCTGTGGACACAGAACTCATCTTCTTAGGCCGAGAGAGGATGGCTCTAAAGAGGGCACAGAGCAGCATGAGGGGCTGTTGGCACTGGAGCGGGACGCATCACGGCTCCCCTGTGGTAGAACAGAGGACTTGAGGCTGTGAGGTTGTTGATCTGGCACCTTTCATCAACTGAAAATTACCATTGCAGTTTAAAGGTGGTGGCTGGCCCTGTGTAGGTGAACAAACTGATGACAGGGAAGAGGGGGCAAGGGACAATCTTCAGTCCCTTGCATCTGTACTCAGGGCTGAGCCACAGTGGCAGCTCAAGCCCTTCTGCACAGAGGATGGAGAAGGGCAGGGAGGAGGTGATCGCTCCGCCCCTACTTCTGCACCACTCACTAGCCTTGCCGGAGAAGAACTGGGCACCAGGATCCCTGTGAAACGAACACTAGGCCATGCTGGGAAGTGGTAGACATCCCACGGCAGCGTGCACTCCTCCAGAGCCCCAGGATGAGTTCTACGTGAACTCAGTCCCTTCACTGGTCCCTGCTGGTGGATGTGCTCTTCTCACACACCAACAGTGCAGACAGCAGTTCAGCTCCAAGCCTAAAAGGAATTACATGCATCCAATAGTCCACAAGGGAGTCTCAGTTTCATGTATGGGGTCTAATGGCATAAATTACCATATGAGCTTCATTTCAACAGCTCCTTTATTATGTGTATTGCAGTAGCATTTAGAGGCCCAAACCAAGATCAATTCTAGTTGCAATAAAAGTGTTCTGTGTAAACCTGGCAGTCACTGCTTTTCTCAGAAATCCTCACACTGTTAGGACAGTTGCTTTCAGCTAATCATAGTCTTTTGCAGAATCCTTGTCCAGGAGGAATTAATTATCTGAATCTTTCCTCTCAAAGACAGCCACCCAGATGACCCAGGCTCCCTTTCTATACTACTACAGTAATTGCCCTCTTCAGGTCATCACAAGATCCCCAGCTGGGAAGCGCGCGAACTGAGACTACCAGCCAAACCAGGAGCTACGACTTGGCCGGAGGGCGATAACAGATTGGCAACCACGTGTTCCCACAATTCCTGCTGCTGCTCATTCATGGGCTTTAACTTGCACTCGCTGCCGTTGCAGAACAGCTTGACCTTTCACCAGCTCTAGCATGGCTTCATGTATCACCCATTACACCAGGTAGGCCATGTTCCCTCTTTCACCTTGTGATGGGGTGCATCAACCTGCATTTTGTCAGTCTTGGCAGCCTTGATTTCTCCCTAGATATGCAGCAAACCTTTCCTTGTGGTAGTGGATTGTCGCTATCTCCATCAATCTGTTGGGAATAGCCTAGGTATATTAAACCAGTGGAGGGGATGGATTAGATGCCTCTTGAGTTCCCTTCCAGTCATGAATATTTATGAAATTTATTAATCATAACCACAGCTTTATTCCTTTCCCTGATCCCCTCCAAAACAAACAAAACAAAAACAAAAAAGACAACAATCTCTCTGCATCATTCTAACTTGGTAACATCAGCCACCCAGCTAAAGTGTTGTAAGAGAGAGTCCATCCCCTATCTCTGTGCTGACAAACAACTTTCACTCAACTGATTTAACACGACACCACCAAACAGGCCACCTGTGGGCTGCAGAAGAACAACACAGGGATGAAAATCCACTGCTGGACTATGTTCATGAAGATTGAGTTTCATGTCATCAGTTGGCAGTTGCCCCTGGGTGTTTCAAAGGGGCCTGGAGCTCTGGCTACTGCTGCTGCTACTTTGGCCGTGACCCTGTCCAGAGCTCTTTCAAGTGCCAGGGCAGCACTGCTCCAGCACTGTGCACAAATGTGAGGGACTGGGAAGGGAGCCAGTGCCATGGTCCAGACAGTGCTGAGAGCTGACTGATCTAGGCCCCACCTCCCACCTCGTCCCAGGACCTGCAGTGGCTCTCAGCCCTGCTGTCATCAGTAGAGAAGAAGAGTGGCCACCTAAATCATGGAGCTGCAGAATCATTCGGGGCACATGCCAGAAAAGATGACCAGCTACCTCCAGGGTAGTGCAAACAAAGATTCAGCCAAAGCATCATTAAACTTAAAAGTGGGGTGCAAAACAAACCCCATCTGTGCCAGCATGGGAGACACAAGAGAAACCAAAACCCAGAGCACCCTGAATAGAGCCCCTAATCAGAGTAGTTTTAGCAGCTCTTGCTCTCCCCTACAAGAAACAGAAATCCCTTTTGGGAGTGAGATGGGTCTATAGTTTAAGGAGCAATACTTCTGTGAAAGATACACTGTCACTACTGGAGAGGTATCTGGGATTACCAAGAGGTACAAGAGGCCACTACTAGAAGAATTAAGCTACTCCCATAATGGGAACACTAGCTAGGCATCCATCATTGCCCACCCACCATCGATGATCCCTGTAAGCGGAGTGCTTGGGCGGACCAGGAGAGATTCAAATGCCACCCAGCTGATTAGCAGAGCATCCACACCAGGCAGCATGTATTTCAACTGATGGTACACATCCACGTATGCCTTGGTACATGTAACTAAGTTAATTCTGCAGATGGACGGAAAAAAATTAGAGGGAACACTGCCTACCATTCCTGCAGCTGTAGGAAACTAATCATGGGGGATAGGTCCATCTGGTATGGACAGTGTCAGCTATGAAGGCCTATATGAAAAGGCTCATTCCAGCTATGTGCCAAGACAGAGAAATGTACATTTAGATTGGTAATGTTTTCCAAAGCACTTATTTATATTGGTCCTATTTTCAAAAGCAGTTTGGGCATGTAGACTCCCCAGTGCCTACATGTTTTAAAAATGACTTAAATCTAGTCTACTCTAAGGGGACTTTGCTGGTTTGACTATAGCAATACGTTGAAACTAGCAAAACCCACCTACCGAACACACAGATTAGTATAAAAATATCTTCGCTACTACGGCTTCTCCTGGTTCCCCAACCAACACATGCTATACCAGTAAAAGCACTTTTATATACATAATAGCAAATTACCCAGCATCATGTGACAAATAAACTCTCTTCTTTGGACATGCTAGTAAATATGCCCCCGGTGATTACACCCAAAAAATCTGCTAGTCTTTAAGGTGCCACAGGACTCCCTGTTGTTTTTGCAAATACAGACTAACAGTCCCTTTGAGATGTTTACAGAAAAGGTAGCAGAGGCCAATGCACCCTGTAAATTGTCAAATTAAGAGTTTTGTACAGACTCATTTGTGGATGTCCAGGGTTGCAAACACTTGCAATTTTATCACGTCACCCAATATTAGGTGTTTTTCCTTAAATTGCCAGCTCCTGGACTTACGTGATTATGTGAGACTCTCAGCTTTCCTGTAAGGAGACAGTAGCTTTCTAGCTTTCACAGTGACAGAAATAAAGCCTAAAAGTGTGACCCAATTAAGCCCTAAAGGCTTAAGAAAACAAAAGCCATTTAAAAAAAAATCCCCAGGGTCCTTTTTTTAAAATGTTAATTTTTGTTTGTTTCTTTTAAGCCAAACAAGTTTGAGCAGATGGCATTGGCCATATACTACTCCTGCCAGGTAAAGGTTTGTTTAGTAGAATATTCTTGCAAATGAAAAGGGTGTAAACAGCCAAATTCAAGTTGATATGGTATGTGAGCAAATGCCCTGTGATGCTCATGCTGAGGTATTTATTCAGCTCTAGTGACAATAGCAAGACGTTGAGAACATTATGGTAACAAAAAGACAGCTTGTTTATCAGCGTGCATGTGGGGAGGGGCTATGAGGTGCCATCCAAACAAATGCTGCTTCCAAACAGGTGAGATGCAGCTGTTTTTATATAGCACTACGACATGCGCTAAGCATTTCTAGATTGTGCCTGAAAGAAGGAAGCCAGTGATACGTTAGTGAATCAATACCAGTGCCATATATTCGGAACCATTTCCGGGGCCATAACAATTATGTATCCAGAATGTTGATTTAAAATTCGTTATTTACTGAATTTTCTTTGGTGCTCTGAAAAGCAAAAACAAGAAGTCTTGAGATAGCCACAGGACTTTACATTGCTTTTGCAGATACAGACTAACACAGCTATTCCTCTGGAAAGCAAGGAACTAATTAGCACTAATTACAGTCTCTTGTGCAAGGCTTCTCCCCACACTGCCACTTGGCACACTACCTTGTCATTGCATCTCAGCCATCACCTCCCTGTGACGCTATGCAGACCTCACACCACTGCAAACACACCTCCATCAGAAGTCACCCCGGTCCAGTTCCACACGCGCAGGGTCAGTTGAGTGAGGTGCTAATGGGATGTGTAGAAATGTTACAACAAGACTGAAGTTTTCAGATATGTCCACTGATTGCAACTGTCTCCATTTTCGGGTGTCTAACATGGAACACCTTAGCTGTGGTTTCCAAGAGTGCCAGGAACCTGCAATTATAATTTGAAGCCATTCCTAGCATGGGATACTCAGTATTTTACACAGAGTAAAGCCTGAGAACCTATCACCCTGAAATTATTGAGGTATGATTCCAAACTCATTAACACATCTCTAAGTCAAGAGTTAGCTCTATTGAGCTCATTGACGTTACACTGGTATAAAACCCTTCTGAGCTGAGAGGCCCTATATTTTTAACTGAATAATCTCACCTTGTAACAAAGGGATGACATTCTGGCTTTAAACATAAAATCTATTGCAACTGCAAGCTGCCACCTGAAAACAGCCCTAGAAGTAATGAATGATGCCTGCCGTTACTAGCAAAACAAGGTATCACTGATTCTCATCACATAATGCACGGATTTACCGTGCATGAAAAGACCTGAACAATTCATTGCAATTTTACAGTAGATTATTAAAGTGTTTATATTTTTATGTTTAGCTAAATTCTCTATTTCTTTGCTGCTTATTCAACACAGAACCATTCAGTTATTAGGAGGGCCCCTTTGTTTCACAGACCCCGCAACCCCCAGTAAGATCGACACAATGTTAGGTAATGTTTTGCTATTCTTTTCTTTGCACAAAGGCTTGTAGCACTGTGGAACACTCGAGAGCTCCCGCTTGTTATACACAGGGGCCCAACACAACAACACATTAGAGTGAGCTCAGTCAAAGTCAATGTCCCCCCAAAAACTGTGAGCCATTATTACAGTGCTAACAGGCATCAACTGAGGTCAGCCTGATTGTGTTAGATGCTGTGCCTGTGCCAGAGAGGTTAGAATCTAAACAGACTAAGACAGACAAAGGACCAGAGGAAAGAAGTTCTTTTCAAAATTACCCTTTGTATGGACACATGGAGAGACTGAGGGACTTGGCCAAGGTTACAGAATGGGTCTGTAGCAGCACCAGCAACTGAACACAGATAACCTGGTGCATAATCCAGTGCCTTCTCTCTGGTTAATGGTAGGTAGCGCTCTGTGCCGGACTAGCTTAGAATCCTGCTGTTATAGAAGTGGGTCCTGTGAAATTCATCGGATTCCAGTCCCACTCCAGGAGCAGGTGGAAGTGGGAATGTGTATTGAAGGCAGGGTGGGAATGGGATTAAAATGGTACAGATGAGTATACCAGATTCCAGTAAAATCCGAGCAAATCTGAATCTTTACCCTGGAAAAATCAAGTTGAAACCCTTGAACTTGGTTAAGGCATAAAAAATATGGCAAGAGAAACTAACTACATTGTATTTCCGAGTTTTGGCCACAACAGGAAGTACAAATACATAAAAGTACTTGTGTAAGAACCCACAGCCAGACTCAAACTGGCAACCTCTGGAACTTAGCGCACGAGCTGCTACAGTTAGAGCTAAAAGCCATCTGGCTCTCAAGTAAGGTTGTAGAGCAGGCTCATTCTCTTTCTTTGTGTAAGTGATCTAGGTGCCACTACATGGGACAGTGAATCACACCCCACGGCTTTATGGGTTACACTTGCAATTAGGAAGCACCACAGTAAGAAGCATGTGACATTACACTAGGAAACCAAAACTCGGGTTTTTCACCCTGATTTCTACAAAGTAAAAAGGAAAGCCAACATATTCCAAGTTATTCCCCATTCTGGGCCTCCTAGTATCACCTCTTCTCTGGGACTCTTTCAGATGGCAAGTTCCTGAGGGTAGGTGTCATCTTCAGTGTGCATTTTGACTATTCCTGGGGCTTAACAGTAAATCAAATAATATTTTTTTAGAAAATAACACTAGAAGGAAGAGATATGGCTATGTTTCAACAAACATCTGATCTCTTAAATGTGGACGGACATACACCCCCCACACGCCTGGTTACCAGACAGGAATCCAGCCAGATCCCATTTTAGTTTCTGGTCCCCACACTGCCATGAGCTGGTTTTAATGATGCTGGTGATGGCTAGCAGCAAGCACAGGGTGTGTGGGAGGAGAACACAAAGAAATCCCTCTGAAACCCAAATCATTCTTGATATTTTGTCCTATTTTCCACTAAACACATCTCTTCTGACTGCCCTTCAGCAAACAACATGACTCATCTCTGACAGGTAAACTCCAACTTGTGCTGCAGTGCCAGAGCCACAAAACGTTTCAAGAAATTGCCGGGAGGGACGAGGGCAGAAGATATATATTTCCTTCTATCTGATAAAACAATCACCTTCATTTGACAAATGGTGGTTGTGTTTCCCAAACTCTTCTCCAGCAACAGACATCAAGGAAGCACATCACTAACCAAAGGCAAGAGCCAGAGATATTGCCACCATGGGGAGGGATCCCATGACACACACAATCCCAGACACACTGGATACTGAGGATAGCAAAAGAGGTAAGGTGAAATGTATTATCCTGGCCAGAGAACATTCCCAGGTTCCCAAAGTAATGTGTTAACTCACACAAGACTTGGGACGGAGCACAAAGACCACAGCAGACTCTCAGAGAAAACCCAGGAAATGATAAAAACAGATGTCACATTAGAAGAAGCAGCATATGTCTCCGAAGAGAGAATGCTAGGTCAGGCTGCCAATGGAGGGGTTCACAGCTAGGGCCCTCCCAAATTCATGGCCATGAAAAATGTGTCACAGACTGTGAAAGCTGGTCTCCCCTCATGACATCTGGTCTTCTGTGTGCTTTTTACACTGTACTATAGAGATTGCACAAGGCCAACCAGCATTTCTCAATTTGGGGTCCTGACCCAGAATAATGTTGTGGGGAGGGGGAAGGGTCACTAGGTTATTTTCATAGAATCATAGAAGGCTAGGACTGGAAGGGATCTTGAGAGGTCATTGAGTCCAGCTCCCTGCCCTCATGGCAGGACCAAGCACTGTCTAGACCATCCCTGGTAGACACTTATCTAACCTGTTCTTAAATATCTCCAGAGATGGAGAGTCCACAACCTCCGTAGGCAATTTATTCCAGTGTTTGACCACCCTGACAGTTAGGAACTTTTTCCTAATGTCCAACCTAAACCTCCCTTGCTGCAGTTTAAGCCCATTGCTTCTTGTTCTATCCTCAGAAGCCAAGAAGAACAAGTTTTCTCCCTCCTCCTTATGACACCCTTTTAGATACCTGAAAACCACTATCATGCCCCACCTTAATCTTTTTTCCAAACTGAACAAGCCCAATTCTTTCAGCCTTTCTTCATAGGTCATGATCTCCAGACCTCTGATCATTCTTGTTGCTCTTTTCTGGACCCTTTCCAATTTCACCACATCTTTCTTGAAATGCAGCACCCGGAACTAGACACAATACTCCAGCTGAGGCCTAACCAGGGCAGAGTAAAGCGGAAGAATGACTTCTCGTGTCTTGTTCACAACACACCTGTTAATGCATCCCAGAATCATGTTTGCTTTTTTGGCAACAGCATCACACTGTTGACTCATATTTAACTGGTGGTCCACTATAACTCCTAGATCCTTTTCTGCCATACTCCTTCCTAGACAGCCGCTTCCCATTCTGTATGTGTGAAACTGATTGTTCCTTCCTAAGTGGAGCACTTTGCATTTGTCTTTATTGACCTTCATCCTGTTTACTTCAGACCACTTCTCCAATTTGTCCAGATCATTTTGAATTTTAACCTATCCTCCAAAGCAGTTGCTACCCCTCCTAGCTTGGTACCATCTACAAACTTAATAAGCATACTTTCTATGCCAATATCTAAATTGTTGATGAAGATATTGAACAGAACCGGTCCCAATACAGACCCCTGCGGAACCCCACTTGTTATATCTTTCCAGCAGGATTGAGAACCATTAATAACTACCCTCTGAGTACGGTTATCCAGCCAGTTTTGCACCCACCTTACAGTAGCTCCATCTAAGTTGTATTTGATAAGAATATCATGCAAGACCATATCAAATGCCCTTATTTTATGGGGGTTGCAACCCTTATGTCTATGCTGTCTTCGGAGCTGTGTGGCCAAAGCATGATGGCTGTTGGCCAGGTGCCAAGGCCTGAAGGCAGCACCCCAAGAGTGCCAGCCCAGATCTAAGGATGGCCATATCATACCATGCAAGCCTTACATCAACGCTGCTGCCTTCAGAGCTGGATGGCCAGAAAGTGGGAGGCTGCTGCCTGAGGGTCCCACTCCACATGTAGCAGCAAAGAAGGAAGGGTGTAAATACCATACCATGCCATGCTTACTTTTGTGCTGCTGCTGGCTCTGCTCTCCCTTCAGAGCTGGGTGGCCGGAGAGTATCAGCTGCTTTCTGAACACTCACCTCTGCAGGTAGCAGTGGAAGGGTGGCAACAACACACAATTCCAGAATCAGTACCATTACTCCTACCTATAATAACCTTGCGACCTCCTCACAACCCCTTCTGGGGTCAGAAGCCCTACAAAAAGAACACCAGGAAATTTTAGATTTAAGTAGCTGAAATGATGAAATACACAATTTTTAAAGTCCAGTAACTTTGAAATTGATCAAAATGAGACATGAATTTGGTAGGGCCCAAGTTATAACTCAGGTTGAGCATTTTCAGGGGGCAGCTCCAGTTACATAAATGTATTTCTTTGTTTCCTTCTTACTGCAACCCAGCATGCCCCAGTCCTCTGGCTTGAAACCTGAAGGACTGTTTTGTCACTGCTGAAACAGATTATATCCTTTGTCCTTCATCCCAGAAAGTAGCACACACTCCCCAACCCCTCACTTCTCAAATCCTTGCCCCACCTCCACACTTCACTTCTCGGCAACAGGGCTGACATCTTCCATAGACCCCCACTCAAGGTGGGGGGACGATCCAATTCCACATCCCTGCAAGGGGCAGGACCTCAGGCACAAGTGGTAGAGACAGGACAGCCAGACCTCAGCACCACCGGGATCGCAGCACTGCCCCCGCCAGAGCCCTCAGAACCACACAGTGCATGCAGAATGGTGCTCTGGCAGTGATTTAAAAGGCCCACGGCTCTGACAGTCACCACCGCCACAGCAGCAGGGGCAGCAGCCAGAAGTCCCAGGTGCCCTTGAACCACTGGGTCCCAGGACAATTACCCCTTCTCCTCCCACCCGTCCCCATCGGCTGGCCTACTTCTGAATTTGAGTTGGCCCCAAATGCAGAAGGGCAGAAGCCAAGGTGGATTGATTTAAATCAAGTTACCAAAAAAACTAAGACTGACTGTGCTTAGAGTGCATGTAATTTGGAGAAAGCCCCATTGAACTCAGTGGAACTTCAGTTTTTTGAGAAAGTAAGTACAGAATGGTGTCCCTTGGAAAAGGTGAGTTTTGCAGAAGTAAAATAAGGACTAGATTTACGACATCACCATTACAGTCTATGACAGTGATGTTCCAAAATAAGAAAGTAGCACTCAGTGGCAACTGGCAACTCTAGATTTCTCTTACTGCAGCATTTGGCATTGTATATTTGAGTGATAGATTCTGAACCTAGTTAACTAATTAAACAAGCCATAAGAATTCATTAATAACAGAGAGGTGGTCAAGTTAATCTGTACTCCCACAAAACAAAACAGCAGAAATGTAGCACTTTAAAGACTAACAAAATGATTTATTCAGTGATGAGCTTCTGTGAGACAGACCCACTTCTTCAGAGGATTAATTAAGTTAAACTTTTTTTTCCTAGCAACATCCAGCAGACAGCTGGGGAATATACTTGTTAAACAACACTTACACTAACAGGCATAGAGAAAATCTTAAAGAATGATGAATTTGCAAAGTGAATTATTTAAATTACTAACCACTTGATCCACTAAGCCATAGCCACATAATTTTCTCCCAATAAGCAGTTTGCCTTATGATGTTTCATTCTTGCATCTAAGCCCTGCATCATCTTCTTGCACTGCTTACACCTGGCATGTTTTCCTTTTTTACCCAGGGAATGAATTTCTTCAAATTATTCCCAGTTCAGATCTCCCTTAAGCCCAGAAGCCACAACCACTTTTCTGTGGCAAAAGGGGGGATGAGAGGAATATAGGAAGTTGCGTGTGCGTGTTCGCGCACATGCACTGAACAATGTCTTCCCTTTTTCTTTCCACTCCACTCCACTATTCCTTTCTCTGCTGCCTCTGTGCTTTCCTATAGTCCAGGGGTCTGCAACCAAAACAGCGAAAAGAGCCATTTTCTTCGAATTTGGTTACAAAATCAATACTTCAGGAGCCACAATGCATGTGAATATGAGACAGTCCTTAATAAATAAGGTCAAACCATGCTATTTGTAAGCCCTATTATAAGAACAGCGTACACACAATGATTTGTACCAGTTAGAAAGTTTAAATTGCCTTTATCCCTGGAATGGGGAGCAAATGAGGACAAGGAAAACGTTGCACCTGGGGACAGGTTCTTAACCAGGAAGGAGCAATCACCACATCAACCCTCCATGCTGAGGAGGAGCTGGGCAGCAAGTTCTCTGCCGCTGGCGCTCAACATCACACCCACTCTTCTGGCCAGTGCCAAAGCGTCAGCCCCGCTTGGCATGCCAGGAACTGACGCTGCCGCTGGTTTGAGGCAGCCCGAGTGCCCATGCTCCCAGGAGGAGTGTGTGGATGCAGCAGCTGCTCTGAGTGACACCTGGTGCCAGCTCCCTGCCTGCCTGTCAGCTGGCAGCAGCGTGCCCTGCCTCCCGCCAGCCCCGTGAGTTGCTGATGGAGTGGGGAGCCCACCTACGGCACGCTCTATGGCTGGGCCTTGCCTGGGGGGGGCACCTGTCGCCCACAGTGGAGGCAGACAGAGTGGCCGATTCCCCCTCCACGCACCCCCCGTCCATCCATTCTACCTTCCCCTCCCCCCTCAGCCCCCAGATCTGCTGACCTGCACCGGGGGGTGGGAGGGAGGGAACTGGCCAACACGGAAGATGCAAGGTGGGCGGGGGAGGGAGGACATAGAACCACCCCCTCTAGTTTCCCCTCTGGGGCCAGACCACTCTCTCCCTGGGCCCGAATGAAATCACCCCATCTCCGGGCACTGCCGCCGCCGACTCCTCTGAGGCTCTCCACCCTGCCACCGCTGAAATAATAGAACTAAGTTCAGTTGGTTTAACAGCTGGATTCCTCCCCGCTGCCCTGCTGGCCATTAAAACAACTGAATTTAGTTCTACTGTTTCAGCGGTAGCAAGGGAGGGAGCCAGAGTGGAGTCAGTGGCGGAAGCATCCGGAGCTGCAAATGACTACTTAAGGAGCCACATGAGGCTCCAGAGCCGCAGGTTACTGACCCTTGCTATAGTCTGTTTTTAAGACAGCTTAACTAACTTCTCTGCTATGCTTGACCATGGTCCACCACCACCACTTAAGCACAGAACAAAAACAATCCCATCCAGCTTGTGCCTTTTGCACATGTTGCTTTTTAGTCTGCCGAGAACAGAAACTGAAAGCTCAGGACATTCAAGAAGCAAGACCTGGTAGTTAGGCTGCACAGATCAGCGCCATTAATTCATTTTAATGAGGCTGGAAGTGTATGTGTAGCATGTTTGTGATGACATTTAATTGTAAATGTTACTTTGAAATGAGAACTTTAGTATTTATTGATTTACTAATCAAAAATCCAACTGAAATAAAAAATTGATTTTATTTGTTTTAAATCGTCAATTTTTATCCTCCCTCGGCAAAACTAACAGCAAGAAAAGCTGGTTCTTATGGGATCTGCAGTTCAAAACCTTATGTTACAGACTGATGAGCACTGGCCACATGGAGAGTGCAATGATATACTGTCTGCCAGCTTGGGGGAGGTGAGCCTGCCTAGACTGTGCTGTAGCTGGTGTGCACATAAATAAAGCCGCGAATGGATACAAAATTGGTATTGCATCTGCATCTACAAAAACAACCTGCAGACATCCATATCCACATCCCCAGTTGGGGATACCCATGGATGTAAAGTGGATATCTGCACATTTGCAGAGTTCTAGATTAAAATTTGTATCCGCATCCCTATCTGCAAAAATGAGCTACAGATGTCCACAGCCACATCCTCAGATGCGAACACCCACAGATATGAAGCAGAAATCTGTGGGTTTGCAGGGCTCTACACATAAATTCGGGATCTGTGACCATTGTCTGAAATTAACAACTGTGAAAAGTCACTTAAATAGGTACCCGCCTAAAACAATAGAAACTCTGGCAAGTTGAGGCAGCAGGTTGGGAATGTGGAGTGTTCGGGGAAATGGGGTTTGTGAATTATAGCACCAGCTTAGAACATTTCCAGTCTTAAGCCTTCAAGGAATTTTGCTGAAAAAAATCACTTGTGCACAAGTCTTCTCCATTAAACAGGCTGTGAACTCTGACTAAGGGACTACTAGATCTTTAAATCAAGCATAATCTTTAAGCTTTCGGGCACCATGAAATTCTCCCTTCTGTTCTCCCAAGTAAAGCTGCACAGCTGTTAAAAAAATTCACACCAAGTGTGTGCATGTGAAATGTATAATCCACATGTAGACTAAGAATTTGCCGGCTGAGTATTGACAACAAAAAATACCTAAAGCTCTTGTTGTTATTGCCTAGAACTTCAAGTCTCTCAAGTGCCATCAAGGCAGCCGTGGCAGAATAATGACTGGGTTAGGCCCATCATAATTACAGTAGGAGTTATCTGTAGTAAAACAGAATGGCAGGCTGGGATCCTCAGAGACAACTTATCTCCAGACTCTAGTGCAAAAGGAAATGATCCTAATCGCTCTCTGAATTTACTGTAAGTGTATTAAAACTGTTAGAAAAACAGTGCCCAGTTCTGTGTCTATGATCAGGATTTATTCTGTTGTTTTCACCACCCTAGATGCTAAATATCTCATTAAAATTCTGTCCTGTAGGGTACAGTTTTAATTAGCTGGTTGCCAAATCCAGGTGACAAGTGACCACCCAGAATTTCATGCTCAGTTCATCCCCATAAGTGCTCTGCTTTTTGCTGCTGCCATTGTTTAGTTAAACACACACAATTTCTTATTCCATTGGATCCTTCTGTCCAATTCCTGGCTGGAGGAGAAGGACCGACCCTCCTTCCCGCCTAGAATTTTAAAAAGGGTAGTGACTTATTTCTATAGAAATAAGTTCATCCATGCGATCACCCATACCATATTACAAGGGTAGTGTTGGAAATGGGTGGGAGGGAACTTTAATGAATTACTACTTCTTTATCAGATGATCAGATATTCTAAATTAGGTGCTAAATTAAATCAGCTATAATTTTACTATGGATATCTGAGTTCCAAATGCAGGCTTAATGTGTTTCTGAAATGTCCTAGACCTTACTTCAGATATTGCTGATAGGACTTTTTCATCATCAAAACACAGCAACTAGAAAAAGGCAGACCTCCAAACTGTTGACCCTTTGGTTCAAGTCTCATCCAAATGTCTCAGCTCAGCAAAATCCAGCTGGAAACATTGTAAAGTTTTCAGTCGTACACCGTGCTGAGCAACTCCTGCAGGTGCTCAGTGCAGTTGACAATACTGAGCATCTCCATTTCTCTTTCAGCACCTGGCAGGACTGGGACCCCAACCTGTGCTTCTCAAGTGAGCTGTCCCAGGAGGATAATCTCTCAGAGGGGATCTCTCACAAGCTCCCAGATGGTGCATCTTAGAACTTCTTACCACTCCTTTTCAAAGCATGTCAGCATGTCCAGTGAAACCAGGGGATGGGGAAACAGCATAAAAACGAAAAGTACTCAACTACCTGTTTAAGAAAAAAGCTAACTCAAATTTCACACAGGGCAAAGGGTTTGGGTTCGAGTTTTGGATGAAGATCCTCATTGATATTTTTATTGTTCTCAACAGGATCCCCTCTTTTAACCACTGGAGTGACAGTGGATGGCATGGCTCAAAGCCCAAATAAATTTACACCAGCCTCTAATGTAGTTAATGTCACCCTCCTGTTCTCCCTCCCCTCCAACTAGAAAGCATCTGTCCTTGTTATCCTGCAGATACAGAAAACTAGATGCTCACTCAACTCAGGCTAGGCTGTCTGCGTCCTCCCCTGAACCCAGACTACCTTTCTCCTCTTTAATTCCAGTGAACAGCCAGAAGACTTTGCAAACCGACATGGGAATGAATATAAATAAGCCATCCCTAAAACGGACAGATAAACAAAGGATTCTGGAGAGATATATGAGTTAACTGAGCGATTCCTGTCAGACACTTGCATTTCATCAATTTAAACTAACCTAATTCACCATTGCATTCCATTGCACATAGTGGCTGTTCATTACAAGCTACGGGGAGCAGATACTTCTCTCGCTTATCTCAGAGGAAGTTTTTAATATATGGCGTAGGCAAAAAAAGAAATCAGTCCAGTGTTCCCTGTAAGATGAGTGGTTGGTCATCTGCCCGTAGGAGATTCAAGTGCCACCCAGCAGACTGCCAACAGTGCCCACAGCCAGCAGCATGTATATCTACTGGCAGTGCACATCTGCATGTAATAAAATACGTTCCGCACAAGGAGGGAAAAAGTAGAGAGAACATTGAATCAGTTCCCAGCTCATTTGCAGCATACAGTAATGTATGTACTTGCTACAGAAAGGAAATGGTGTACGACATGCCTAGGGCAGTGAAAAAATAAACAATCCTGCTCTTACGTTGACAGCATCTACCTTTACAAATAAACAGTTTTTGAACATCACCAAGAGAAAAGAAAAAAACAAAGACAAAAAACCAACACTTTTACCACTCACAGGCCCCCAGTAAAACGTATCATTCCCAATACTACTGTCATTACTCCCACTGGTTTTGCTTCATTTACAACAATTATCAACCAATCAACGCTGACATATCGGGTTAGCAGAATGAGAAAAGTCTGCGTGCTCGGAAGCCAGGCTGTGCCTGTATGGCACAGAGTTCTCCCAAATCACTTGCTACCACTAAAGCAAACAAATGCCTGGGACATGCTGTAAAGGGAATGTGGGTGTGCAAGCTGCTCCAAAGAACCACTTATTTTATAACTGGTGCCCATTCTCACCCCCAAAGTGGGGAGACTGGTGGAATAAACTTGCCAGGGAGTGCTCTGTGCTTCAGTTCAGGTGGGACTCACCTCTGCAGCCTTTCATTTGGGTTATAGCGCCTCTGTCAATGGAAAAAAGGGTGAACCCTGGAAAAATTACGTAAGTGGGACTTAATTTTTGGAGGTGCTAAGCAGTGTCCCCTGTAAGCTGAGCCCTTGGGTGGCTGCCCTGGAGAGATGCAGGCGCAGACCAACTGAGCAGCAGAGTGCCCACAGCCGGCAGCCTGGGGGGGTCTGTTGACGGTGCACATCTGCACATGCCTTGGTGCACACAAAATTTATTTTGCCCATGGATGGAAAAAATTAAAGGGCTCATTGGTGCTAAGTAGTGACCGCTCCTATTGAAAATCAACTGGTGCTGGGGGTGCTCTCGGAATCAGGCCTTAGAGTTTCCTCACATCAGACACAATTACTCTCTGAATTATTTGCTGTCACTGTCAGCAATAAATTGACGCTCAGATGTATCTTTCTTCTAGCTCTGTGCTCATACAGACTAAGAGCCTATAGAGCTACATACGCTTCTCCAAGAGGCTTCTATCATGCTATACATAAAACAACAACAAAAGAGGGAGCAGGGAGAGAGGAGCTTTCTCCCACATCCTTTTACTGCCACAACACAACTGCTTTTACTCAGCAGGCACAATGCTGTTCTCCTTTATGACAAGAAATACATTTGTGGGCACCCTTAGTCCCGGTTGAAGCCATTGGAGGTCCTAGAAAAATCAGGGTGGGTGAGAATGTGGAAATGCAAGGCAAATGCAGTCTCTGTGCCCTGACAGTGGGTAAAGAGCCAGTCCAGCCCACAAAGTGGGCAGATGTGCTGGGAATAGGACATACCCAGGGATACACTGGTTTTATACATCTTCCACCGGCAAAGCTTCTCTGGACACCGACTAAGCTGCTTTCCTTACTGTCCCAATGGACTCGGAGTCTTAACCATGAAAGCTCATTACCTAATAAATAAAATTATTAGTCTTTAAGGTGCTACAGGATTGCTTGCTTTGTCCCATGGAAATCCTGAGGATGAAGGTGCAGGCAGTACTATTTTTCTTCCTCATGTTGATTCTGCCCTAGGCTCCAGGGGGCCAGCCCAGCACAGAGAGGTAAAAATTACCACTTGCTACACCAGCCAGGGGGACTCAGTTCCTGTTCTTTCAAGAGGAGACAGCGAACGTGGTGAGATGTTTACATGGCACTTCTCAGCACATCCCTGTGCACTTTTGGAATCGTACAGATGGGAATCAGTCCACTCCCAATGGACACACAGCCACCATAGGGAGCAACAGGGCAGCAGTTTAACAGCACATTGGAACACACTGAACAATTTATGACAGGAAGCACAGAACACAGTTTAATGAGTATTGATATTCGCTCTGTTCTTACTTAGTACTTTACTTAGAATTTGCTGCATTAAAGAAATAAAATCGCAAAATTCACAGCCTGCAATTCTAAGAGGTGAAATCATAGCATCTGTATGCACACATATTACATGCATACACACACACACACACACAAGGTGCAATGCAGATGATCAGACATATACCAAGAATATACCGTCATCAACTCTGGAAAAAAGCTAGTGTTTTGTACAAAATGCGAGACCCCTCCCTGGCTCTCTCTGCAGGGAGCAATGCTTTGAAATCTCTGTTGTTCAAAGACCTGTTCATTCTTCCCCACGGGGATTCCCTATTGTCTGGGTTCAGCCCTCAGCAACAGCTCACCAGCTAATCTATGTAGTTACATGTGAGATGCATATAACAAAGAAAAGTGTCGAGCCCTGGACATTTGAGCCGATAGGATATTGAAGGGAGAAGAGCAGAGACATAGTTTAATGCCACCAAAATCCAGCTTTAGGCAAGGGCAGAGTGAAGGAATGATAAGGAACCTGCTCTAAATCAGGATCTCGCCTTCCTAGATTACAGGGAGTGGTTGGTTGGCACCCATGCCTGCCCCTGGTTATTCTTTGGTTACAGCTAGAGGGGGTGGGAACTAGATCATCCAATGTGCAGGGAATTCTACATATTTGAACATTTTCTTCTATTCTAGTACAAGTAAAGAAAGTTCAAAATTTCCCTCAAAATAAAATTTTGGGGGGAAAAAAAGCATGAGCGGTCAAAACATTCCTTTCCCTTTGAAACATAAATATAAAATATTGAAACTAAAGTTGTTTCAAAAATTAAACCTCCAAGTACTCTGTTCTGAGAATGTCCAAAAGAAACATTTTTAAACCTTTCTTAATTTTTCCCTTTTTCTTCCCTCAAAACATATTTTGTGGAACTTGACGTGTTTCTACTGAACAGCTCGCCTGTGACAAATCCGCATTTTCTGACAGAGACACTCCATCAGAAAATTACATCTCTAGATGTAGCCCAGCAGCTCGATGCACAAAATTAACTCTCTTGTTCCGAAAGGAGCACTTCTTCACATGGACTCTAAGAACAATGCCAGACCCTGGTGACAGAAGAGTTAACTATTGCCCACACTGGCATCTTCGGACACAAGAGTAAGTTCACATGCTAATAATTCCATCTGCAGTTCCTCTGAAAACATTAGTTATTAGTTGGCCTTTTAGCATCAGTTAGCATCCCTGGAATATTTCACTCTGTGCATCTTCTCTGTGGTTTTACGCCATCTGCTGAAGCCTGCCATCCATGCACATAATGTTCAAACCAGAACAGATGCAAAAGCCAGTGCTCCAAAGAAGCACTGGATTGGTGCATACGCATTGGAAGATGAGGGAATTTTCTGGGTGGTGGGTGGGACTGGGACTTTGCTGGCTGAACTATCAAAATCAATTCATATCACTCAGCCACTAGAGACAAACACAAGCTCACAAAGGGCTCAATGCAACCCCTCTGCCTCACCCCACTGGAATGTGTAAATTGGGCAAAAGTGCATACACAAACAGATATTTGAACAGTTGAGTTGGTCTGGTCATATCTCAGGCAGTGTGATCTTCCAGATCTATTTTCAGAGGTGTACAGAGCTAATCTGAGCTCATGGAAACTCTTTTCCTGGAATTTGACTCAGCCTTTGAAAAACAAACCTAAATAAAATGTGCCAACAATGCCCAGATGCTTTGTATATTGGACAGACTTCTAACTCCCTTAGACAAAGGGTCAATGGGCACAAAACAGACATCAAAGCACTCCAGATCCACAAACCAGTTAGTCAACATTTTAATGGAATGGGGCATTCTGTCAATGACCTAAAGGTATGTGTGTTACTGAAAAGGAATTATCGCACCGTTTTGGAAAGAGAAACATCTGAGCTGGCTTTTATATTCAAATTCAGCACATTAACACATGGTTTAAATCGTGATGGGAACTTTCTGAGTCACTATAGCGGCTTGTCTGCATACTTGGCTCAATCTAATTCTTGACCTTCCCCCCGACCCCTCCACTCTCTGATTTGCTCACCTTGATTATCTTTTTCTGATTTGTCCTCCTTGCTTGCTGTTTTTGGTTCTCTGTGCCTTAAATATTGAGTCTGTTCTGGTCTGGCTATGGTCTGAAGAAGTGGGTCTGTCCCACGAAAGCTCACTTAATAAACCATTTTGCTAGTCTTTAAAGTGCTACTTGACTGCTTTTTGTTCTAAATAAAATGTTATTTAAAAATATTCCTCCCAGCTGGAAGGCTGCCTTTGATTCATACTGGGAATAAAAACACATCACTACCAGCACCTCCAAAAACCTAAGCTGGCATGAATGGATGCCTTACAGAATACAGCTGAGGAACGAATGTTCAGTAGAATAGAACACGTTTTCATTAGAATTCACTACTGATGTTCCTTTTCTCCCTGCAGGCCATCTGCTGAGCAAAAGAGGTGCGATTTTCAAAAGCAACACAGTGAATTAGGAGCGCTGGTCTCACTGAAAGTCAAAGACTTGGGTTCCAAAAACACTTTGGTGCTTTTGAAAATACTGCTCAATATGCAGAATGTAGTGTATGAATGAATATGATGCCCTCTAGTGGTGGTCCACAGATAAACTATAGGAATGTATAAACCAGCAGTAAAGTATCACTTTAAAGACTAACAAAATGATTTATTCGGTGATGAGCTTCCGTGGGACAGACCCACTTCTTCAGATCAATTTCATTTCCAATACAGTATTGGAAATGCAATTGATCTGAAGAAGTGGGTCTGTCCCACGGAAGCTCATCACCAAATAAATCATTTTGTTAGTCTTTAAAGTGATACTTTACTGCTGGTTTGTTTTGTTGTCGTGCAGCCTAACACGGCTCCCTCTCTGTTACTATAGGAATGGATAACAGTAGAACCACAGTAGAACCCCAGCAGAACAGGAATGGAGGTTGTTCAGACCTTTGAAATGTTTGTAACTCTGAACAAAATGTTATAGTTGGAAGAAAAACTGAACACTGACTTAATATAGCTCTGAAACTATATATACAAAAGAAAAATGATGCTTTTAAATATCTTCATTTGAATGAAGCGAGCAAGAAAGTTCCTTTACCTTCTTCCATTTTAAATAGTTTACATTTAGAACAGTGCCATACTTGCCTTTTTTGTCTCTGCTGCTATCTGATAGTGCATTTCTGGTTCCGAAGGTGCACATGGGTGACAGGTAAACCTGTAACTCTGTTGTTTGTAACTCTGAGGGTGCTAGTGTATTAAGTTTTAGCTCAGGAATTTCTCCTTTATCTTATGAAGTAGAGTTCACCTGTGGAGTTTAAGAAACAAGGTGATAATCACAGCTCCTCAAATGACTCCCTGGGATGTAGAAATTGGAGGTGGGATTTTCCAAAGCACCTAAATACTAATTTCACTGGAAGTCAAGGGGATTTACGTTCAAGTTCTGACACATTTTACACTACAGGAAACTGAGGCACTAATGACATAAAGCAGATTCCTCAAGTCACACAGGGAGTTTGTGGCAGAGAATGGAATGGAATACAGATTTGCAGGTTCTTCAGCTGACATATAAGATTGCGCTTCCTCTCTAACTTGTTGTTGCCGTTGATATTTCTGAAACCTGTCATCCCAACCCACAAATAACAAATGTATTCATAACTGCCCCCACCGCTGCCTTTATCTCTCTCTCTCTCTCTCTTTTTTTTAAAAAAACACAAAATCACTTGTACCATGTAGCACTAGGGCAAACCCCAATGTCTAGTAGTGGAAGTGTAGTCCAAGATTTGCCACTGTGCATCAGGAAAAAGCCCCTTAATTATTCGTATCACACTTCAGCCAGTCATCTTCCATTCCCCAACTGCCATGGGCCCCTTCTCCATGCTGCATTTATGGCCAGTGCAGTGAAAAAGGAAAAATCCATCTTCACAGAGGGATGTTTCCTATTCAATTTATTTGTGCATGCAGTTGGACCCTGAAAACATACATCAGTCAGGAAAATTCCCTTTTTTGCCACCAACTCCTCAAATGATTGATAAGAACATGGATTTCTTGGCACTATTTTCTTTCCTCAGCTTCTCTCTTTGGGATGCACATGACAAACTACACCTGCCTTTTGGTGCTGTTGCCTTGCCTACTCTACACAACCAGCACTCCCAGAGCAAAGTTTACAGTAATTCAGTAATCATACTGTATTTGTTGGAAAGCTTATAATCTGGCAAGCAATGACATTCAAGAGGCTTAAAGAAGCAAAAAGACACTGACAGCAAGGCAGGAAGAGAGTCAGCCATAACAGCTTCTTAAAAAGGGTCTGTAATCAATGAGATACACATGGCACCACAAGTCAGATTAACCATGTATGCTGTTCTAAAGTGATTCAAAGTGCGAGGTGGGCGTGAAAATGTGGAAGACAAATAAAAGCCAGCTAAAACTAGAACTGGCAAGGCAGCCAGGCGCGCATGCTTATTTTGTGTAAGTCACCCATGAACATTTCAATGCAGGGAGTCAAATTGTTTATTTCCTCGAGATTCCTTGAGCATTTAAATTGCAAGGGAATTTTTTTTTTTTTTTTTTATAATTTATAGATTTTCTGATTTAGTCAGCTGGCATTCATCCTACCCCCCAAACATGCACATATCCAGTACATTTTTGTAGTGAGTTAGTGATAGGGTAAGATTCCATGTTTATAGCCCAAAAGAATGCAGTCCCCAGACTAGACAGACAAAACACCACAGCAGCTCCATTAGTTTCAATATCAACTCCCTACCAATGTCCCCAGCATACCTTATATTTGGGAACACCTATAAGGTTTGTTTAATCCTCAGCCTCCCTGATCAAATGTCCAAAGAAGCATCAAGCAGTGCTTGTGTTTTCTGTGATGTCTGCATCTGACACCCTCAGATCTAAACTAAAACCCACCAACTAATTTCACACACGTGGCTGAAGAGCTATTAGTGAGAGATGCCTTCAAGTTAATATTGACCCAAGATGGATTTGAGCCAACGATCTAGAGACAAAAGACTCAACACGCGATGAGATGAGAAAAGAAAATGATGCCCCAGTGAAGAGCAAAGCAGGCACAAACTCTATCCATCAGTTCCCAGGGCTCAGGCAACATCTGCAGAATTGCTACAAGCTGGAAGAGCTGTCCAGGATGCTGGTATGCATGTCAGTGCAGAATTTGCTTCCAGAAATCCAAACATCTGGAACCAGGTTGATTTGAACACCACCTGCCTCAACCCCCACCAACTTCAATGGCTCTGCACTTTGTCCCACTGCTGTAGTTAGGGATTGGAAACTTCAAAGCCAGAGCAGGGAACTACCTTTCTGGTGGAAGGGTTTTACCTTACATTTAATATTACTATAATAAATAACAATTAGCTTTTCAGATCTCCTAATACTATATACAAATGAAGATAAGCATTGTAATCTATTATTTCTAGATGGAGAAACTGAGGCACGACTGTTTCAAGAAGTAGATATGTTTTGATGGCACTTCAAGGCTCCAATACAGGATCAGATTCCCATGGTGCTAGGTGTTGTACATACACATAACAAAAAGACACTCCCTGCCACCAAAGACTTTGCAGTCTGTAAGAGGAAACAACAGGTGGATAAAATCAAGAGGTGGGGGGAGCTCAAGAAAACCATCAGAGAGTCTAGTAATGGAGCAAGAAATACAACACAAATCTCCAGATTCCAAGCCCCATATGTTACCCAGATACTTGGTATTTAGTACACAGAGAGGGAAAGAATTCAAGACAAATGAAAAGAAAAATGGGTTTTCATCAATTACACTTGTTTTGTGTTATCATCTCATCTTAATTTACAATCAAGGCAAGTGTATAAAGGAGTACATCAGCTATGACATTATTTAAGCGGTTGAGAGAAGAGAGAAATATTATTCACAGAGTTCGTTTAAGCAGCGGAAGGTTAAAGCAGTATCCATTAACAGCAAGTCAAACTAGCTGACAGTGACCTTACGCTCATCACAGGTCCCTGAGATGATGCTACAAAACCAGTTTGTGTAGCCACCATCAACAGTGCCTTCAAATGCAGAAATTTAAAGGGGAAAGAATTCAAGGGGAAGGCACAGAATGACTAGTTGATATGAGAGTCAATGCCACATGATACTTTGCACTCATAGAATGTCTTTCATCTGAGGATCCCAAAGTGCTTTGCAAATACCAGAGAATTCAATTGCACATATGCAGGTGAAATAAGGAACCATTTGCCTTGTACTGACAGAGAAACTGAATCTCGCTTAGGTGACATGAACTTGCTCACTATCATCTGGAAAGGTAGAGGGATTGCCAGGTCACCCACATCTTGCCCTATGACTCAGCCACAAAGCAGCCCAGATGAGCCTAATTATTCCTAGAGGTCTCCATGGTCTCTGGATCCCTTTGTAATTGCTCAAAGGGCTGCTTTCAGCCTGTTGGAAGTCAGGCCTGGGAATAACCTGCGTCCAGAAATAACAGCAATAAGGAGCAAATTTTATGTACACGTGTTAAATGCATGAAATGGTCCTTGCACATGTGGCACGTATGTAAAATTGGTGTGACTTTCACACAGACTGGGAAAGGTCACACAAGATGCAATCTCATCCATGTTTCAACTGCAGTTACCTGTAGGATGCTTGGGAATGTTTAAACTAGCGTTCCTCCAACGGTTACTCCCCAGAACACTGGCTGATGGCCTACAAAGATAATACCTGGGAAAACTGTGCTATGAAGACATTAAAAATACTTCACCAGTGTTACTTTGCCAGGTAAACATATGTCATTGCCACAGTTTTGTTGTGTGCTCATCAGTGGGAGGGTGTAGCTCTACAGTTGTGAATGGAAGGGAGATGGCCATCTGCTCATGTATGGCCAATAAGATGATCTATCAATCATTTCCGTACAAGGACACCGTCCACCTAACATTTAAGGCTAGATTCACAAAAGGACATCGGTGCCTAATTGCCATGTTAGGCTCTTTAGCCCTCAGAAGCAGGCCTCCCAGGATTCAAAATCCCCTGCTCAGCTGTCACCAAACACTATAGGTGCATAACCTCACTCAGTGCTTACATTTTTTTCCCAGTAAAAGTTCCCTAAGCTTTCCACATTTGGACAAAGACATCACAGCTGCATCCAGACTCGTAAACCCCCGATTGCTGCACAAACCAGGAGAAAGCCAACGTTCTTCCCCTTGACTCACCTACAGGGCCCTTGTAGACAAGCTTACACAAGAGAGAGGCAGGGGAGAAGTTGCTTAGAACGTTTTAGGCCAGTAAGTAATGTCCCTAGGCTGGCTTTTCACTAAAAGAGCATGGGCACCCAAGAGATGGTTTGCAGCTAGGACTCAAAAGCAGAGGGTGGTACCCTCCTGGAAGTCTGGGTTTAGGTACCTCTCTCAGAGCTTAGCTCACACCTCCTAGCTTGGTACCCAGATAGAGCTAGCTGAAGGAAAGCCCTGCGTAGGAGGCTGGCTTTTGTGAATCCAATTCCAAGGTGCCATGTCTCCCTATTCGCTGTATAGGGAGGTTAGATGCCAAACTCCTAGTCCGTGTGAACCCCACTGATTTGCCAGGCAAGTAAACGTGAGGCATGGAGACAGCATCCTGGCACTGAAGAGCTATCCCTCACACCACTCTAACAGGGTCTCCTGCCCATTCTGCATGGGTGACAGAAAGCTGAACGATGACTACTCTTGGGTCTAGTCTACACTCAGACTACAGCTCAATATTGCTAGAAAGATCGGGGGTGTGAAAAATCCACACTCCTGAGTGCTGGAACTATACTGGCCTAACCCCCACTGTAAGCACACTGAGGTCCATGAAAATGCTTCTGCTGACCTAGATACCATCGCTCCAGGAGAAGTTTTATCTACACTAACAGAAGAAACCCCACTCATCAATGTTGGGTGCATCTCACCACTGGGTTAGTGGAGCCACGGCACTGTAGCTATGCCACTCTAGCCCCCAAGTGTAGATAAGTCCTCCAAGTACTCAACACTCCCTGCAACACAGACTCTCATGCCAATGATGCCTGAACTAGATCTGCCTTCCTCTACTGCAAAGAAATCAAATGTATTCTAGGCCTTGCTGGGCAGAGTCTCAAAACACAGCACAGGGCCTGGAGCTGCTTGAGTTGTTTTCTCTGGTCTCAAGTGATCTGAGTTCCACTCATGGCTTGGTCTTACTTGCCCAGACACATTTCTCTGTCAATGAGACCTAGCACAGATTTGATTTCAGAGACAGTACTACAGGCTACCCAGTCAACAACACAGTCAAATGTCATTTATCGTGGTTTGACAGAGATGCTTTCCTGAGCACACGCGTGAGTGTGTATCCAGGGGTGGAGGAGTGGGTGGGAGGCAGGGTGAAATTAAGCAGCTTTGACTAGCTTACTATTAGCATTGCTGGTTCAAACAGGCTCCAGATCACCATATCTTAGGATCTCGGCTGGTTACAGCCCTGGGAAATAGGCTCTAGGGAACATAGCTTCATTGGTCAGAGGTGGGGAACAAAAGTGAGTAGGATGACTTAATGGGTCTTTTCCATCTCTGAAAACCATTATTCTATGATCTGATGAAACAGGCAGTATTTCAGAATTAAAATAAAATCCCCTTAGACTTGCAATCAATTAAACAAGCTTGTTAAATATACACCGGGGGAAAAGAATGCTGCCAGTGTGAAGAAATCTCTCTCTCAAGCTTAGTTCAAACTGCCCAGAGCTGATGGAGCTGGTTTGAGAAAACAAAAATAAACATCTTTGTGCACTTTTAGAATTGAACCTCAATGTGACCTTTTGGAAGGTTAATCAAATTATTCTCTCCCTTGTCATTGTGGGTATCTTCATGTCTGTTTCCTTCCAAGTATCAAAGCACAATGCCAAAATAGTCCAGCAGAGGTTCTGCTTCAATTTAGATGCAATGCCTCTGCATCCCCACTTAGAATAAAAAAAAAAAATCGCACACAACAGGCTGTTCTCTTAAGATTCCTTGCTCACTGCTGGTAAGCACAGACAATCAGGTAGTTCAGATAAGCTTCCACTAGCCAGTTCAATATTTAAACACTTTCCAGATTTGAACCCATATTCCAGATATTTGAATCCCAATTTGCTTTTGAAAGGGCCCAAGGAAGAAATAAATTTGATTCCATAATGCATTTAGTTCTGATAAACAGCAATTAGTTTCAAAGGCAGACTGAAGAGAGACTAGGAAAAATAATTGCAAAGACACAAAAATCTCAGAAAAACCATGCAAGAATCATAGCAAAAGGTTCCAAGTGCAGCCTGGCTGTTGAAAAAAAATGGACCCGACCTTAGGCAATGTCTGATAAATAAAGGTGCTACTTCCTAATGTAAAATGCATAACCTTCTCTGGGGCTCTATCACAATGAATAAATGCATGGGTTTTGCGTAGGGATTCAGGACATCCAACCTCTGGCACAACTGTTCATCCATCTCCTCAGCACGAATCTGCAGCCAGAGGAACCTGTTCCTATGCCCACTGTAGCACTCTGCCTTCAAAGATCACAGGCACTACACAATTTGTTACACAAAACTTGAAACACTGGGTCTATTCTGCTAGTATATCATGTAAGCCGCCCTTCTGCTTCACCTGTTGTTATTACTTACAGGTCCATACATGTACATAAGGTCTCCACTGCAGACCTGTTCATCTTGCTTCTCTCCTACTATAATTCTTCTCTTTAAATCTTCTTCTTCTGTGTGGGACACCATGATTATTGCCAGAACAATAGTTACCTCCACAAGAGATGATTTATTATGGCTCCAGGTGGGGATGAAAAAAGCAGATTACTACTTGGAGGTAGTTTAAGCACATCAGGGCTAGATTCAAGCTGGCAACCTAGAGAGGAAAGGCTCCACATCTCGTTACCACTGCAGTGACCTAGCCAGTCCTATTCTTCTCAGCAAAGCAACCAACTTTTTTATTTTCAAGTGTCATTATGGTAATTTTCAAGTTTACTAAGTCCAGCACCTGTACTTAAACCACCTATATTTGGTGCAAAAATTAAAGTCTCAGAATAACCATAACATGGCCAAAATGGTCAAGGTAGAACATGCAGGAACAGATCTTGTTATAATAAATGAGGCCTGACCTACATTTAAAACCTATGTCAACCTACCTATGGCGCTCAGGGGTGTGAAAAACCCTGAGCAGTATAGTCATGTCAACCTAACCCTTGGTGTAGACCAACTAGACCAACAGAAGAACACTTCCATTAACCTCCCTGCTGTCACTCAGGGAGGTGACATTCTTATAATGATGGAAAAACTCCTTCCATTAGTTATCATCTGTGTCTATGCTGTGGGGCCATGACTATGCTACAGTAGCACCTGTAATGTAGACAACATCTGAGCTCAAACTTCTGCCCATTTGTACCAAATGAGGAAATGACCACGTAGTGCCTTCTGTACATGAAGGGACCACCTACAAGATAAGCATTATGAGGCTTGTCAAGTTAGACAGCACAACTTTTTTCTCCCTTCCCCAAACAGCTGGTAATTTTTCTAAAGCTCCCTCAGCAAAACAGCTTAGTGGCTTGATAAGATGGGCTGCAGGAGCTGGCTGTACCTGGCAGGATATGCTCTAGTTCACAAAGGAATTAATTCAGGGAAGTTCTTTGGCCTTTGTTACATGGCACGTCAGACTAGATGATCTATGTACAGCTTATGGCTTACTTTATAAAATTGCTGTATCACTGGATATGGAATCAGCCACCTGCTATCAGGGCTGTGCTCATGTCCCTTCCAGACTAGTGACAACCGGGAGTCATTAACATGAACAGCTGCCATACAAGTGGGAACACTTCCCAATAAAGGGGTAGGAGGAGCTCAGAGGAACCAGACTGACCAGAAGTCTCAGAGGGTAGTCATGTTAGTCTGTAACTTCAAAAACAACAAACAGTCCTGAGGCACCTTATAGACTAACACATATGTTACATCCTGAGCTTTCATTGTCTTCAGGGACAGGGTGGTTGGGAGCGGTGGGTGGAGAAGTGTAATTTTCCCAGAAGGGAAACCAATCAAAGAGATGTTAGGGAGAATCAGAGAGACAGAGGGGAGCAAAGGAGACTCAGGACAACAGGACAGATCAGGACTCTCTCGGGGAGTCAGCAGAGTGACCCCCATGTTCCAGCAGAGAAGCTTAACCTGGAGAAGTGAAGTCTTGGAGAGGGGTCTGGAAACCAGAAAAAACACTAACTCATACCCCAAAGGATGTTCAAAGATATCAAGGAAATGCAAGCAGGGATTCGTGTGCAGGCATGCCTAATTCTGCCTAGATCTGTACATCTGTTGTGCCATCTAAAGTAAAGATAAATTCTATACAACAGCTCTATCTGCTTCAACTGTTACGGGTATCAGAAGGAGTAAATTGTAAACCAACACGTCCACAAGGGAGGTGCTTTGACTGTGGAGAGTCCCGGGGGAGCAAGCAGTAGTACCAAGACATAGGAAGCTAGGCTGTGAAGTCTCAGTTCTCAAAAGAAGGTTCTAGATGGAGGCTCTGAAAGCATGCCTGGAGGCCCATCGCCACAGACAGTGCCTGGATTCTGCTCAGACTCAGCAACCAAAAGCACACAGGTCTAGGGTTGGGATCCAAACATAGCTGCCTGGTGAGTGTCCAATAGGGGTTGCTAGGCCAGGCCTATGAAAATCATAAGTCTATGGCTACTGCTAAGCTATGGATAAGGTTGTAATGCTCCTACTCAGGTACACACTCATGAGCTAGTATATGCACAGCTGACAGTGCAGCCGAGGGTAGCACAGGCAGCAAGTATGTACGCATCAGTTTCAGGTAGATTTATACTCAGCCTCCATCAGCCATGCCTCTATTGCTCCTACCCCTGTGCTATCACAGCTAAGTACACTCACGGTAGCTCAATGAGAGCGCAAGACTTGTGTACAAAGAAGGAGCATTATACCCCTAGCTTACAGTGAAGCCATAACCAATGGATTAGTCATCATTTTGGTTCATGCAGGGAATGGAATGAGCACAAGAGGCCGTCAGTACCCTACATTGTCTGGTTTGAAGACATGCTTCCCTAAACTCTCTGTGGAGAAATTCCTCCAAGAGACATCCTCGTTCATGCACTAGCACCAATTCCATCTACCTCTGAACCAGACAACGGAGAACCAACAACACCGAGTATCCAATCTGGACTAAAAAGGAGATAGGCTGGAAGGGAGAAGACTCCTTTCCAACCGAGATTCTCCCACTCCCCAGTGCTTTAAAATAAATACATAGAAACCTAAAGCCACTAACCTCCAAAACAACCCAGCCCAAAAGCACTTGGATGTTTATCTGTTGAACAAAACCTGCTCTCCAGAAAATAAAGCGTCAGCCTCCACCTTCACTTTGAATTGCACAGGCTTATGCCACAACCTCCCTGTTATTTCACAGGGGATTTCTTATTCAGCCTAGCCTTTAAGTGAAGGTGCTCTGTGCAATCTGCCCTTTGCATGCACAAACTAATAGAGCATCTGCGTGCTTGACATTTCAGGTGGCATTATCCCAGCCTTCCTCCTTCCCAGCGACAATGTCAAAAGGACAATCAATAGAAGTGAAGGGCCCACAGGCCTGGGCCAGGAGGTTATCATTTTAACTGCCAAACGCATTTCATGGAAAAACAATAGCCAATTAAATCAAGTTAATGAATTTGTCAATGAATGAACTTAAACATCTGCTGCCTGAAGTCTTTTGTATTTGAAACAGAAGAGGGTACAATTGATCCAAACAGAAAACCTACCAAAACCTAAACATTTAGTATCAGTGTTCAAAATTATTATTGTTTGACATGTGTAACAAACAGCCCCTTTAAATATTGTGTGCAGTCTCTTTACCTAGTACTACAAAATATCCACCTCTGTGAAAGAAGAGAAGCCGCTACGTCATCCAGCAGTTGAGAGGTAGGGCAGATAATGGACAGAGCCTTTGGTTCTATTCCTGGCTGTGCTATTGGCCTAAGGGATGATCGTGGGCAGGGGCCGGCAACCAAATAGCAAGAAGAGCCATTTTTCCCAGTTTGATTTTAAATAAATAAATAAATAAATAAATAAATTCAAGAACTGCAGTGCATGTGAATACGAGACAGTCCTTAATAAATAATGTCAAACTGTACTTTTTGTAACCCATATTTTAAGAACACAATGATTTGTAATGCAATACAGGTTTACTGCAGGACGTTAACAAACTTTTTACATATTCTGTTTCTTCACACTTTACCTCTGTTTCTACTACTGTCTTCCTGACTTTCACTCTTGAACCTTCTCTCTTTCTCTGGAGGCTGCTAGGGGGAGTTATCCAACATTTCAAGCTCACACATCACTTGCTATTTCAATATTAGTTGTTCATTTTTGAGCTTTTAGATGTTCACCATTTATCAAAAATAGGAGGGTTTGGGGGGTTTTTTCCCTTTTTTTTTCTTTGCAATTACAGCATTGGGAGACACAAAGAAGTCCTTAAGACCCACATGCGGCTCAAGAGCTGCAGGTTGCAGACCCCTGACCATGGGCAAATCATTTTATGTTTATGTGCTTTAGTTTCCCCATTTGTAAAATACAGCTAAAGGTATTGCCTTCCTTTGTAAAACATTTTGAGAACTACTGATGACAGGGATTAATTTTATTTAGGACAAGAAGTGGGAAACAATACACAAATGAAAATAAAAGAAAGATACCAATTTAGGGCATGATTCACAGCCCCATCAGAGTAAATACGAGTCTTTTCAGTGACTTCAATAAGTTTTAGATCAGGCTCAAACTTAAAATAGTTTAGATTTAATCAGGACACCATCCATTGTACACGCACATACGCACAAAACAAAACCCACCAAAAAACAGCACCCCGCCCCTCAAACAAAAGCACCATCCCTTTGAATTTTTAGTGGCCACATTTTGCAAAGGTGGTTTTATGGGGAACAGTAAGGACAGACCTGCTACTGGTGGGGGTAGAGGTGAGGGGGGATGTGGAAGGGGATTGGGTTGAGCGTTGGCCAATCCTAGCTCCACCCCTTCCACCTGAGGTCCCACCCCTTCCAGGCAGGCCGGAGCCAAGCTGAACCCCCCACACTGCCCAGGGCCTGGCAAAGTCTGTCACCACCCCTGGCTAAAGAGATTGTGCTAGTTTAATTGATCAATGATCTGCTACTAAAACTGGAAGAAAATTGTATCTATGCTGATTCCTTGAGCTTTATCGCCTCTCAGTGATGTGGTTGACCAAAAAGTGTGTTGTTTACACAAGTACCTCCTGGCAAAGAGATGGAAACATTCAGGAGCACCTGGTTTCTAGTGCTGAAGACCCTGAGGTTAGCATTGAGAGCCTGTTTTCTGCCCTAGAGCCAGGGTTCTCTTCTGGGGCTCCTACTGCTCAACAAGAATGTGAAGCCAACAGGAGATATAATGAAGTAACCCAGGTTGCGATGTCTCCAGCATTTGTCACTTTGGTTTGCATCCTAGGGCTTCTTCCAGACCCCCCCTGTTTCCAGATGTTCAATAGCAGCAGTGGTCCTAATCATGTGACTAGCAGGATGTAAATTGGTCTTTCAGAGGTGAAGGACCCATGCAGTGTGTGCTCTATGGGAGCAGGCCTTCCAACGGTACAAGCCTTCAGCCTGTACAGAAAACAGCAGCCTAGCCATGGAGGGGCATTTCCTTCCAGGAGCATACTGCACCCTGGAACTGAGATCTGCACTGCTTCCCCAATTGGAGATGTTGTGTTCAGCCTGAAAGCCCTTTCAGATCATGTATCGGGTCCTCATTACCCCCAGTGATGCCTTTCCTCCATGTCATAAAGCAGTAGTTGAGATCAGTTAAGGTTCCTGAGGTAATAGCCCCCGATCTAATCAGGTGGGACCTGTAGACAGGATATTTTCAGTGAGGGGATTTTGACTCTGGAACTCAATTCCCCAACATCTGGATTTCACTGATTTTCAATCACATTGTAAAACCTCTCTGTTTTTGTTCTGACCCAGGATGATGAGTGCCAGCCAGAAACCAGCCAATATGGCTATCTGCAGCATCTGTTCTTTCCCAGGTCTCCCCTCCACCACAATCCAAACCAGATGTTGCTTAGCTTGTGACAGGATGATACTGCCACGTGACTCCTAAAACAACAGGTTCAGTATTCCATATTTATTTCCTGCCCAATGATTTTCATGTCCTACTTGCTCTAATTAGAAATCTGAACATGGATTTTCCTCAACAGACAGACCTGAGCAAGCTCAGGCTGGTATCAGAAAAAAATCAAGGAACCTTCTTTATGCTTCACACATCATTGCTGAGCATTAAGCTTAGGAAATCAGAACCAATCTGGCAAGGGTATTAGAGAAGCACGAAGTGGACTGACGCCAACACACTCTTCAACAGCTACAGTACACTGGTTCTGCAACATGAATGGGTTTGTTAACAAGGCCAGAATCTGTGCCTAAAATACAAACTGACTCTTTCATCAAAGGTTAAAAAAAGTAGAGAATGTTTTCTTTGTTTTTCATGCTTACAACTCCTCTACATATTTAGTTAGCAGCCAGAATAAAAATTTTGAATCCCAGTCCAAGTTTGGAAGATCGAGAGCTAACAAAAATGCATCTTGCTTTCATCATCACCAATAAACATCAGCTCAGAGCCTGTTGGTGTCTGATGCCTCTCTCACTACTTCCTTCTATCTTTCCCTGGATGGTGCGGAGTGGCTTAGTTTCTGTAGACCACCTCCGCACCAATCTACTATATCATCTATCCATTCTCTGTGGGGTCTGCCTCTCACATTCAAACCGTCCACTGTGCCAAATACCAGGGACTTGATTTTTCGGTCATCGTTCATTCTGCAAATATGCCCCAAAAGTTGTAGCTTCCATTTTATAGCCTTCTGCAGCAGGATCTCTTTCAACTGTATCTTTCTATATAATTCCTCATTGATGACCTTCTGCATCCATCCTATTCTCAGAATCTTTCTGTAACAACAACTTTCAAATGCCAATATTCTTCTTTTTGAATCTTTCATTGTCATCCCTGTCTCACATCCGTACAACATGCTGCTGAATACACACATTTTCAAAATGCTCAGCTTCGTTCTTAAGCTAATTGCTTTGCTTTTCCAGATCTTATCCATCGCCTTCAAACTCGCTCTTGCTTTCGCTGTTCTAGTTGCTATTTCCTTCTTACAGTCTAGATCATACATTATGTTGCTCCCCGGATATGTGCACTTCTCTACATTCTCTAGTTCAATACCATCGACACTGATCTTCCTTCCTATTTCCTTTTCTCCAAATACCATTGCTTTTGTTTTATCGATGTTCATGATCAGTCTGTACCACTTTCTTTCATCTTGCTTTGCATTGGTCCTTTCCAGATGTAGGCTTGGTCTACACTAGGCAGGTACGTTGGTCGCAGATACACAATTCTAGTTATGGCAATTGCATAGCTAGAATTGACTTATCTGCAATCAACTTACTTGGCCATCCTCACAAAGGAATGTCAATGGGATAATTTCTCCCATTGACCTCCCTTACTCCTTGTGATGGTGAGGATTACAGGTGCCAACTGCTGACCCCAACAAGTCGGTTTTGCTTGTCTCCACCAGGCATGTAGACCAATAATGTAGGCATGGCCACAGTTGTTCCTTTTTAGGGTGGCAAAACAAAGCTGAGTCACAATCAGATCACTCTTGCCCACAAAACACATTGATTTTACAGCAGCTAGAATTTGATACCCTTTTACATCATGACAGTGAGGAAGGGATAGTTTGTAAAGCTGTGAAGGAAGAAGCCACGACAGTATTCCATAAGAAACTGTACATGGAAAGAGAGACGAGCCAAAGGGGAAATGAAAACATTGGTCACAGAGACAGGAACAAACATGAAGATTTCAGAAGAGCTCAAGAAGGGATGCAGGAGAAGTGGAGAAATTTAATTTTAGAAAGACTGAATTTGAGAAGGAAGATGGACACCCAAGAGGCAACACCAGAGAGGATGAATGGACAGATGAAGAACCACAGATAGGGGAATATTTGAGGTAACAGGAGATAATATCACCATGAGAGGAGCAAGGACAAACTACTGACACTCAGAATATTTTTACTTGTCAGCTACAAGTTATATTATGGTGCAATCTGTATAATCTTTTGCCTGAACCTTAACCACACTCCAAGGTTGCTCTCTCTCCAGACTTGCATGTCTCCCCAACAGCACAGCGGGGCTGGTCTGAAAAGTGAGCAATGAGTTGTGTTCTTACTGCTGTGGATTTACTATGAAAAAACAATAATGCTGAACAGAAGCAACCCAATCCTGCTAGCAAGGTTAAATAAAACAACAGATTAGAGCAGCCAAGCTCTCTTTCCATATATAAACTGTTCAAAGAATGCAGGCAGTGTTAGTCCAAACAAACAAAAAAAATCCCTGCAGATTGATGGCTCATCTCTACATAATTGCAAATCCAGCCCAGATTAGCAGTGGCAGAAAGCCACCATTTCTGCATCACGTTCTTGTGTGGTCACTTGTGGTATATGCATAGTTGCTACTCTCTCTGCTTCCCAGTAGACAGAGATCTACATCACAAAAGCCATTATCAACCTACTGACATAAGTTTCCAGCTGAGAGAGGAGTAACCTTGGATCTAAACTGCTCCCAGTTTTGAGGATGACGGGGAAGGGTAAGATTTAAAATCTCTACATTTGAACTCATCCCTATAGTTCTAGTTCCAGGTCTGCTCCATACCCAGAAAGGTCCTGTTTTCCTTTTAAGGGTTAGGTCACACCAATTCTCCTAAGATTTCAATTCAAAGTGCTGTGACTCTCATGAGAGCAGCTGATTCAATGAAATGTCTGTGAAGAGAATTTGGAAGGTGACCTTGCCAGTGTTGTTGTCACTAACTAGACGGCCTAGCCTAAGGTTATTCTGGGTCAGAACACTATATCCTCAGCCCAGCTTTACTAGAAGACTTCAGCAGAGAAGACTTAATGGGAATGACCTTCTCATCCATTAACATAAGCCTCCAGTGAGCATGAGAGAAGCACGCATTGCTGCTACACATCCCATACTTATTCTGCGGCAAACAGCTGCCAGATTTATCAGTACGACTTCTTTTGATAGCATTCATTTGGTTTGATTTTTTTTTTCCTCAAAAGACCTTCCTGACCTGTGGAGGGGCATGGCAGGAATGGGAAAAAGGTGGACTTTTGTACTCTCTTGCTGGAGACCTGGGTATCTGGAGAGTGAAGGAAAGATACAGCAGACCACACTTGTTAATTGCTTCCCTAGACTCTGCCCGAAAGAAGAAACTGCTATAGATTAAACAATGTAGAGCTGGATATGAATATCCCCCCATTGCTTTCATCATAGATCAGCGCTGTGAATATAACCTTCCAAGTTTATGCATAACTGATGCCAACGCTGCAGCTTCATGCCAGAGACCAGTGAACCTTGCAGCTGTCTAACTGTCCTCGTTTACCTGCACGATTATACGCTGAGGTACTACAGACAAGTACTGCTTTCTCCAGTGCCACCCCTAGTCCCCACGCCGCCACGAGCCCTTCCTCTCCCATACTGACGGGTTGGAAACAGAAGCCCAGTTCTAATCTGCGTAGTGAAAGTATTGGGATGCACGCAGATCCTGATCCAACCTGTGCAGGTCCAGTCTGTCTCTGTTCTCACTGCCAACCTGTTCCCTCCCACATCTTTCCCCACAGTCCTCTCCAAGAGCTGCCAGTGCGCACACATGCCCACATCCAGCCCACGCTTTCTCCCTGCTTCCTTGACTTTCAGAGTGGTTTTACCACAGCCTCAGCTTCCAACGTGACGCATGTTCTCCTGCTGACACCCACCCTGAGGAACAGGTCAGAAACCAGGAAGGGAAAACAATCACATCACAACAACAGCTCACACAGGGGTTAAAAGCAAGACGGGGTTCTGGAGGCAGGGTCATAAGAGGAGTGTGTGGGAGAGGGGACCTTCCTCTCAGCAGCTGAAAATCCTGCCTTTAACATCTCTGTGCTAACCCCTACAGAATGAGCCACTCCGGTTCCAGGAGGGAAGCCTTTGTCCTTATTTGGATGACTAACAAATGTGGTGCACAGAACTGAGTTTGAGAGAAGAGAGGTTAAAATAAGAACTAATTGGAGGGCCTTGGGAAGCAGGATGGATAAAACATTCTGTGAAAACCCACAGTTAAGTACCTACTAAGTGATTATTACAGGAATAGTCAGCAGTGGTCAGGAGGCAGCATGCCACAGTTCTCAAACTGCGTTTGCAGTGGGAAGGGTGGTGTTGTGTGTTATGTGATGTGCTGGAACGCAGAGGCAAGGACGGGGGATGAAAAATATTTAGCATTTCATCTACCCCAGCCCTTCAGTACCAGAGTCAAAACAATTACTTCCACAGCTTCACAAACCTTTGCAGCTCTCTGTTAACGTGTCAGATTTTATTTCTTTAATTGTACCTTATTTTGCCCTTGGAAACAGAGCATACTTCGTTTGGAACAAACAAGAACTCAATTTCATTTCTTTGTTTTGCTTCTTAAAATCTCTATTCTATTGTCCTTAGACTGTCCTGTGATGAAAGAGGTTCCTGCACTGAGACGGTCCATTACACAGACACTTCTTCTGTACAGTTATCCCGTTCCAGCAGAACCACACACATTAACTTTGTAAGTTCCCTAAGGTTATACAGCACTACTCATCAGAGAATCTCAAGGCACTTCACAGAACAAGAGTAAATATTCATTATCCCAGGGGTGTGTAAAATCAGCTTCAGGAGCTGGATCCAGGCCACCCAGCATTTCTCTCCAGCCTGCCCAGCTGATGAGCAGAGCATGCTCACTTACACCCAGCAGCATGTGTTCGGCTGCCCCCCACCACCACCTTGTTCCACGTGCAGCCACGCTGCTCCTAGGATTCTCCTGCTAGCTGTGGAGAGGGAGAGGGGATGAAGAGGAGAGGGCAGTGTTGAAGTCAGCGTGCTCCCCTGCCCCTGAACTCCATCTCTGCAGAGCAGGGATCATGGAGAAGGTGAAACATCATGGAGCTGCTTCTGTCTGAAGCATGGATGGTAAGTGACTCAGGAGTGCAGAGCAGTGCAGGGGGAGATGACAGAGCAGGACAGAACAGATTTCCCTTAAAGAGACAGAGGGCAGCTTCTCTCAGAAGCTTACCCAGCAACAGCCAGAGCACACACTCTGTGTCACTGTCACACATTCTCAGTCTGTGCCACACACACACAGTTGCTGTCACATATACACTGCAGCACACACTCAATCTGTGTCACAAAGTCTGTCTCTCATACACGAAGTGTTTCTCTTTCACACTCACACACACTCTTTGTCTCTCTCTGTAGCTCCGACCAGGCTGCACCTTCTGGGGGCACAGAGCAGGCCCACAAACAGTACTAAAATTCATGAAGAGGTTCCAGTGCAAAATTATTGCCCACCCCACATTATCCCCATTTCATATATTGGGAAATGGAGATAGAGGGGTTAACAGACATGTTCAGGGACACAGAAAGGTTAGGATTAGATGTGGGAATAGACAGAACCCATAACTCTCAACGCCCATCTTAGTGCATGCAGTATAAGAAAGCACTGGCTCCTATTCTTACAAATATTATCCACCCCAATGGGATGAAAATCCACCGCTCGCTAGTGGAAAAAAGCAAAGGGAGTTAATGAGACTTTAAAAAGTAGCTAAGTGCCAATCTGCATCTTTAGCCACCTAAATACTTTTGAAAATCTAGCACCAGAAGTCTATTCACTTCATCCTCTGCCTTTCGTATAAACATATCCTGTGATACTGTCATTCCCTAAGGACTGATTCATTTTGTTGTCCTGTGGACCCACTGTGGTGTCAGCAATTCCATATAGTAACAAAAGGATCCTCTGGTTGGGAGGGAAAAATCCCTCCTGATTTACAAAGCCTGTATCTGGAGCTTTTCATGTCAGGCTAATTTCCTAATTTTAACCATACCAGCCATACCTGCTGGAAAGCAGGATGCTTGTCAGTGTCATGAACACAAATCAGCCAGCAATGACTAGAAGGCTGGTGATTCATACTCATGCTTCCTGCAAACTGAAGTTGTTGCAATCCCCCCTTTGGTTAAGTCCTTGATTGCATTTGGTACAATTCACAGAGAGAGAGTAAGCAGCAGGTGAAGCCAAGCATAGCAGTTTTTTGATCTCTCTCCAATGTGTAAAATGGAAGTGAAAATGTTTTCCTACCTCACAGCTCTTTCATGGAAGTAACTCAAGTGCACAGCTACTCCAGTGACAGGAACCTCACAAGAAGCTAGCTGTCGTGCTGGGACTGGGAGGGACCCAACAACTTTCCCCAGTGCACCTCCACCCTCTCTTGCAGCACCCTCTCTGGTACTAGTTCTCGGCACATGCTGCCAGTTGGGCTGGACTGTGCTGGAACACTGGCTAGTTTGGTGTTCTGAACAAAGCTGTGAGCAGCCACTTAAAGCTTCACTCCTAGTATCACTGTGTATTGCACTGACACCAGTGGCTTCCTTTTCTATTTTTTTTGGTTCCAGTACTCAGTACCAGCACCTCAGCAGCCCCAGCCATGGGATTGGTGGGGAGTGAGGGGCAGGAAGCTGGCTGATTACTGGCTCCTCTGAACAAAAAAGGCGCTGACTGACACTAGCTGCAGTGCTAGCTCTACACCCTCACTGTTAATAGAATAAACACATCTCTGTACAGTTGCATTAGCCACTGGCTTGCATCACAGCCCATGTGAGCAGACAACCCACATGTTCAGCAAGCTTTTTCTCCTCTCTAGAAGCATTAGTTTATTTGCACACACAGGCAGAACGGGTTTGTTGCTAGTTAGACAACTGGAGAGTAGGTTCGATAGGTGTTTTTGTCTGTCTTCTCTACCTGGCAGAGAATTCCTCTTAGGCCTGGTCTACACTAGGGATCAAAGTTGATTCCAGATGTGCAATTCTAGCCATGCCATTAGCGTAGCTAGAATAAACATCAGGTTTACCTTTCTTCCATGGAGAAGATCAGGTATCTTTGGGCTCATGCCTATGTCCCTTTTACTACATGCCAGCCTGGAGTACCAGGGTGGACAGCTGAGCCCAGAGAGATTGATTTGGCCACATCTTCACACAGGTGGCAAAATCAACACCCAGAAGATAGGTGATAGAGCACCAGCCCCACTGTAAGTATAGACATACCCTATGTCTCCCACTGTCCCAATAACTAGTGTCAAAGCTGAAGACAGCTGACCAACAACAGATTGCCGTTGATGATGACCAAGGACAAAAGGACACTATGTTCTTCTTTTGTTCTGCCTCCTTTGTTGGGCAACTTGCTCAGCAACTTGGTCAAGCGTGGGACACTTCTCCACTCTGGCCTTTCACCTTCTCCTCCAAACTGGTGTCAGCCTATCCATTTAACAAGGACTCTCCTAAGCAACTGGACACAGTATCTGCCTCAGTTTCCGCACTCACACATTGAGCATATGTGTCAATGACACTTCCACTAATATTTCCTTCCCTTTTCCTAGCGATGTATTTATTATTCACACCCCAATACAATTTAAACATTAGTTAAAAAGTATAAACCAGGCCCCGTCCGGAGGCTCCTGCATCTGAGACTTCACTGGCTTCCTACACAGCAGGTATCTCTAGCCAGGTGTTTCACCTAACTAGTGTGCAAAGTCTCCACCAGGATCCTCCCTACAACTCTTACCTCAACTGACCTGTTCAGTGGCATTTTATCTCACCACCTGGAAGGCAGCTAGTAGTAGACGGGGTCAAGACTCAGTTCCCTTGAGCCTGTGACAATGCAATACATGGGGGCAAAGATCACTGCATGCTCCTACAATCCAGAGCACCTTGCCCCCCTTTTTGTATTCTTCTGCTAGCTGCCATGTGTCTTCCATAGAAAAATGAAGTCTGGAAGCATCTAATTATGGGCATTGGCCGGACCACTGAAGTCAGTGGGAGTTTTCATACGGACTTCTACGGGTAGGCCAACACTGAGTGCTCTTGAAAGCCCCAATCCAAGCTTCCTTTCAGATCTATCAACAGCTCTACCCTCTCCCTCTGTACACATCTCCTCCTATGTTCTCACTCACCCAAGCCAGGTGTAGACTTCCAAACTGTGTCACAGCAGAACTACGTTGCTCCAGGGATGAAAAATCCACATGTAGATAAAGCAACTTAACCCCCCATGTTGACAGCACTGTGTCAACGGGAGAGCTTCACCTGTCAACACAGCTATTGCCTCTCAGAGAGGTGGGTTAACTACACTGATTGGGAGAAGTTCCCCATTGGTGCCGTTGCATCTTTACTAAAGCCCTGCACTGGTGGTGGAGTAGCACTCTACATGAAGATAGGTCCTCTGTTTCCAGAAGCCTCTTTCCTCATCACTTCTCTCACTTGCCATCCTCCTTACTTTGTATTATCTGTCACTTCCAATTACTGTCTGGCAGCCCATTCCTTTTCTCCTTTCCATCTCCTATCACACCTCACTGATGTTTGTGTAGCACCAATGAGCCAAAAGATGGCGAGCATTGTGGTCTATCTTTTACGGGAGTACCGTGGTACTCCTTTAACTGAACCATAAAAACATGGGGCTGGAAGATACTTTGAGAGGTCATTTTGTCCAGATTCTTGTGTTGAGAAAGGGCCAAGTGTCAGACCATTGTCAATGAAGTCAGACCAATATTGACTGGTTTGCGCTTAAAAACCTACACGGACAAGAGTTCCACAACCTCTACTGGAGGCTCAAATATTACATAACACATCTGTGTATTTTCTCTTCAAGTATTCTACTGAAAGAGCTTTACTGGCATGAATATTCAGGAAGAGCAAATTTTACACTCAACTGTGCAAATATTTGCAGGCTACAACTTCTGGTCTAGCCCTTTGCAAATGTTAGATAGGGTATTAAAAATTCATGCTGCGGATAGTAATTACATAAAATGTCCAAACCGGGAACAGAACCAATGCCATGTGACTTATGTAACTAAACAACACAACATGAATTGCACATAGTTGTAAGTAACAGTTTCTTAAAGTGCAGATCAAGAATTACAGGCTAAAAAACTGCTATCAGTACTGAAAAAAATTGGAATTTTGCATTTTTTCATGGAGGAAAGAGGAAGTCAAATTCATGAAATTAACTATTTGATTCCAGTTCTTTGCCTTTCCTACTCCTACCCCGCTCAGTAACAGAGCTCAACCTTTACCAGTACTTCTATTTCCAAACTCGTTTAAAAAAGAGTTATCTGGAAACTGTCACAGAAATTGAACTAAACTTTGTTACCAAAAAGAAAGAGAAAATGTATTTCTTTTATACATTGCAGGTCACCAAACTGAGATTATTCAAACACAAAAGCATTTATAAATTTGGTATTTTTAGGAGAACAGACACAGATTTATTTTCTGAGATAATTATCTAACTGCTATTTTAAAAATAAACAAGTGAAACAACCTAAATCCAGATGAAAATTTCAGTATAGGCTACATCCGTACAGCATTGATTTTGTCCTTATTCAGAAATCCTGGCAGAGCTTCTCATCTGGAAGGAGAGACAGGCCCACATGCACTTTTCGTCCGTGGCAGCCATTCAGCAGTGAATTCTACATGCTGAAAAGGTTTTGTTTTTTTTCCTTCCTTGTATGCAGACCAACTGGCTACAGTTGCATCCAGCAATCCTGTTCCCATTCAGCTTGGGCCAAGACAGAGACAGCTGTTTCCCAACTGCAGGTGTGTAACGTTGTGATCCAATTGCTCACACACAGCTATTGCCACTCCACAAACAATGGCAGTAATCAATGTGCTAATATGACATACAGTCACGCGTGTGGTTATGCAAGTCTGGCCCTGAGGGTGCCTGGTAATTCCCCTTGGTTGAATGGAGTTTGGTTGGGGACGACTCTCTCGCACAGGGCACCAACAGCTGGTATGGGTCCCGGGCCACGGTGGGTGGGAGGGTTGGCTCCGCACCCAGGAAGGAGCAGGATTAAGAGAGGAAGGGGTGGGGCAAAGAGCAGTCAGCTCTCAGCACCGCCTGGACCTTGGTGCTGGGCCAGCCCCACTTCCTCAGAGACATGCACAGCTGGAGCAGTGCTGTCATGACACTTCAAAGGGGCCCACAGTCCCCTCTGAAACACTGGGCCCAGGGGGAACTGCCTCCTTTGCCCTCCCCTGTTCACAGGCCTGATCTCAGACATTACATCTAAGGAAACAGCAGTACACAGACTATGGTCATTTTGAAATCACTAGGGCGTTGTCTGGCAACCATGCTTGGAAGCACCCTGTCCCACACTCAAGAAAACCACTCCAGTACTGCCCCCTTGAGCTCCACACACACTTGCTACCCACAGGTAAGATGATGAGAATATATAGTAATGTCCCACCACTACCCACATTCTTTTTGAGAGAGAATTCAGCCCTCACATATAAATCTGTAATGGTTCCAAAGGGGACAGTTTCCCAGAGGGATATGGTAACTCATGGGAGATACAGGATGTCCTGTTTTCTCCTTTGGAACCATTGTTTTTTTTCATTCACGCCTTTCTGTCAGAAAGTATGATGGGGATGGTTGAACCAAGCAGTCAGTCAGGGATCAGAGCAGGAATCAGAGTCCACAGCTGAGTTCGAGCAAGGCTGGAGCAGGACTAGGAACAGGGCTGGAGTGATAGCAGGACTAGAGCAGGCAAAGGCTTGGTGAGTCCATTGCCACCATCAGGCAGGAAAGAGTTCCAAGCCTGGAGTGATGTTGAGCAGATTGAGCTGCTGCTCTTTTTCTGGGGCTTATATACCTGCCCTAGGAGTCACCAGGCCAGTTTCTGCCTGATGGATTGGCTGGAGCCCAGCACAGGAGTGATGCGTCATCTGACCCTGATTTCTGCTTTCCTGCATTCATGAATTTTACTGTTATGTATCGCATGAAAAGTCTGACACTGTCCCTTTCCCACTGAAGAGGCAGGGCTAAGTTCCACGTTCATCACTGTCAAGGTATTGCTCTTCACCAGCTCTGCCACTGGGGTGGTAAGAGGCAGCTGTAAGACACCATACAAGAGTGCTGCATTCTACTTTAGGACAGGAAGGCCGTGTCTACACTAGTGCAAATCTTCGAAATGGCCATTTCGAAGATTACTAACGAGGTGCTGAAATGTATATTCAGCACCTCATTAGCATGCCACCAGCTGTGGGTCTTCAAAATTGCTGTGTTTCGCTGCCACATAGCTCATTCAGATGGGGGTTCTTTTCGAAAGGACCCCGCCAACTTCGAAATCCCCTTATCTCCTATCTGCCTACGTGTAGGCCTATCAGCAGATAGGAATAAGGGGATTTCAAAGTTGGCAGGGTCCTTTTGAAAAGGACCCCCATCAGGATGAGCCGTACAGCAGCGAAACGCGGCAATTTCAAAGAGCCACAGCCAGCGGCATGTTAATGAGGCGATGAATATGCATTTCAGTGCCTCATTAGTAATCTTCAAAATGGCCATTTGCATGGCCATTTTGATGATTTGGGCTAGTGTAGATGTAGCCCAAGTGCTGAAGAATATTGCAAGGCAGAGAGGTAAAGGCAGAGAGAAGTTAGGCAGACAAAAGAGAGACTTCAAATTGAGCGCAGGCACGACAGCTAGCACCTCTATTCCTGTGAAAAGTATCCTGGGATTTTTAATAATGACGAAGTTTCAGGATATCCTTGGTTTAAGTCTAATGTGGAAAAAGGCATTAGCGACATGACACTGCTCCCCAGTGCCATGCTGGGGCATTAGCTCACTAATATCACAGAGCAGAGCTCCACCCACTGGGTACCTCCACCTCTTCCTGTAGCAGGGCTTTCCTTGAGAGGTCTTCCATTCCAGAACCAACCATGCCAGAGCCCTCATTTGTCGTCAACCTAATTCAGAGTCTTGTCCTTTGCCAATGACTAGGCTCGGGCTTTAAAACAGGACACTCGGCTGTAAGATGGTGCTTTTTTTCAATGGGTATTTAATGTCATAGAAAGCTTCATTCTTCACAAGACAGCTAGCAATGGCTCAGACATACTCCTGTCCAAAAACCCTTCTGGATATGATCTGACCTGTCAGGAGGAATCAGAGCAGGACTTCATTCACGCCAGCTACTCCTCTCAAAATGTCCTTTCTCGCAACGAGCCAAATCCAGTAATAGCAGAACCCTCCACAGCAGGCAAGTCTGAGAGGCCTCTGCTTTCCTGCATTCGTAAGTTTTACTGTTATGTATTGCATAAAAGTTGGTCTTAGAAGAAAGAAGAAATCCCAAATCAATTTCTGAAAAAAGTGAGAGAAGAAAAGGCATTTGGGGATAGTTACCAGCTTTAGTAAGCAATTCCCTCATATAGCATATGGATCAGTAAATTACAAACAACTAATTCTTTTGGAATAAAATAAGTAGATCTTTTTTAGCAGTCTTATGAAGCAAAGCCTTTGGGAGAAATTCTCAGGCTCTTATATGGTAGCACAAATCTGTGTGAGCTACAAAGAGCAAAAATATATTATATGTAGTTTCTTAATCACACACAGAGTCAGATTATGATCATAGTTACACCTGTGCAAATCTGTATTAACTCTGGGGAGACATGTAAATGAAATTGGTATCTAGCCCAGCAACTGGCACACAGATGTATAAAAGAAAGCTAAATTTTTGAAAGACAAGGAAATTCCATAGGGGAAAAAAAATCAACAATATTTGAAACACAGAGAAACAATTCCCCATATTAGTAGCAGCTAGAGGTTCTGCTGCAAAATCCCCAAAAGCAAAAAAATCCTCAAACAGCATGTCATGTCAGTATAGCAAAATTCAGGAAATATCAAAAGATAGGGAAATATTTAAAAAAAACCCTCTGAATGTTAGAGATCTTGAATGTAGGGTCTTTTTATCAAATCCATATTTTAAAAAAACCCTCCTAGACAGTCAAGCTCCCACAGTTTAACTATGCTTGGTTTACTCTGAATATCAAATGGATAGCAATTACTACATTCAGTGTAGTGCAGTTCCTTATTTCCGGCAATTATTAGTTACACGAGAAGCTCAATGAAATAAGCTACACAAGCATTTGTAAGACACCTGTGTCCAAAGTCTGACTGCAAAATAATACATAAATATGCAGTAGTAACACAAATGTAGTCAATAATCATGTATATATTAAGGAGAAGGCTGTATTTTCATAGAAGTTTCTGAATAGCATGAATCAGAAGAGATAGGCAGTTATGTACATGTGTAATGTACTGTACAGAGAAGCAATATATAAATACGTATCATCTGCATCTTTTTACTTGTAAACCCTGCCATAGGGCAGGCTCTGTGCTGCTGGAAAGAGGTTGAGTCCAAGTCCATAGTGAAATGAAGTAATAAGTCAGTGCTCATCAATGCTAACTTCAGGTCATCAGTTTATACCCAATTCAAATACAAATTCTAATTTTATAAACTTTTTCAGTGGAGAAGAAGAAAGTCAGCAACTTTAAATGTTAAATGGAACTGTTTATTTCTATCGTCTTGTGTGTAGAGCCCTGTGCAGATATAAAATTGGTGCCCACATTTTCATCTGCAAAAATTGATTTGCGGATATATGCACCCACATCCCTGCATGCAGACAGCCACAAACATAACACAGATATCTGAGGATTTGTAGGACTCTACTTGTGTGTAGGTAAAATGCCTTAACTGTTTGCTTCTAAACATTTGGGAAAAAAAACTACTTTTAAATGTCGTGCCTCCCCTTTACTATATCTGCTAATATATTTGTAAATTCTGATGTGGTCAAGATATTTCAGTTAGATTGACTGGTTGACTGGCTAACTCAACTACTCCCTTGATGGGTTTCTATGCAGCCATACATTGTGCTCTCCTGTATTCATGGAAGAATAAGCAGAGCCCTTTCCGGAATGTCATGCCAATTACCTGTTGAAATGGTGCAAAGCCATTTCCAAGTTCTCAAGAGCAAACTTGAGCATCTATAAATCTGCTCCTCATAAACCTCTGCTCACGTCCTGGGACAGGGTGACACTCACTGCATTAACTCTGACTCCAGTGGGAGCCATCAGAAACAAATCTGTAGGCCTATGTGGCTCAAAGAGAGGTTTCCCACCAAGTCAAATGAATACTGCATGAGGGCACACGATCCAAGAGACAAGAGAATTTAGCCCCGCATTTTATGTTGACTTCAATAACAGGAGGAGGTATACTCCCCACTGATGGGCAAGGCATGTCCACACCACAAATGCCAAAACTGCAGGGAGCACTGGCAGCTCCCCCATGTTGGCAATCTCAACAGAGAGGCCAGGAAATTAATTCACCAGAGAATTAACTAACCAGTTATCCCAAAGGGAGGTAGCAGGATGTATTTGTAGATTTCAGTTCTAAGTCCCTCCACACAGCATGAGTCCCTCATGCATATTGAAGGGATTATCATCATAACACACCTGTGAGATAGGCAAGTATTATCCCTATTTCAAGGGCAGAGTACAGAGGCAAAAGAGAGATTACATGACTCGTCCAAGGGAACTGAAGTCAGATTACCAGTGTCTCAAACCAGTGCCTTAGTTTCAAGATTGTTCTCCACCTCCTTCCCCAGAAGTTAGCACCAAGGGCTGGGAGTCAAGAGCCCAGTTTCTGTTCCGAACTGTACAGTGTGACTTTTGGGCCAGCCACTGAGAACAATGGCAACTGTTTGAAAAAACAAACCCCAGATGAAAGGCATTAGATAAGTGGAAATTACTATGATGAAGGAGGTTCTACCACAGTGTTATCGGACAGCACTGGGAGAGCTCATGCTGCCACTGCCCATGTGGTACCTGCTTCAATAGAGACACAGAGAATGCCCCTTTCTAAGGCTCTTGATCCAGCCCCTTCAGTCCATGTGTTTTACTGAATATTAATAAAATGGAAAAATATGAACGTCTGCACACACCCAAAAACGATACTTGACATATTTACAGGATAGTTTTACAAGAGCTAAGGTACATAAATATCTATGGCACGCTAATAAAATAAATGGAAACACTCCAGCTACTGTATTACAAAATCTTTCCTATTTTGTTGGCATTTATTTTCTCAAACACATACAAACTCGAGATGGACTATCCAGAGATCTACCCAGAACTGAGAGGAATCCTACAAGTGACAAAGGAAATAGTTAGTCACAGCTGCTATTAAGAGATGTATAATCTGACCCCTTTCGACAGTAATAGAGTCATATGGAAATGCAAATGGAAGAAGATTTTAAATATGAGGTGAGAGACCAAGACATCATTCAGTGGTTTAAGCCTTAGAAAGCTTCCTTTCAATACTAAGGTCAGCCTCAACCAGCCTAAATTCTTATTGTCTCCTGGACAGCAACACACATCTTATCTCCTTGACTGGGTCAATGAAAATGCCAGCTTGTGCAACCAAATCCCTCTTTGCTTCCCTGACTGAAGGCAGGAGAGATGCCAAAAAGGCTGGTGCTTGACAAAGCATTAGACAAAGGTTAAGGTCAAAAACCTACCCTACTCTGGTTCAATGGGGCAAGACTAGATAACTCAGAAGGAGTTCTTCAAATCCAGCTTTGATTAGAAGTCTGGGCCAATTGGTTTCTGAAAACAGTACAGTACCTGAAGCTATTAAAGGAGAGCTCTCCTCAAACAGCAGTATTCTAAAAATCCAGTTCAGGAAGCCATAAGGCTCACTGGCAGAAACAAATAAGGAAGGAGAATTTCATTACAGATAGAAGACTCCTACAAGTTTTCATTTTCACCTGTTTTCCCCTTCACTGAGTTCAGCCTGCTGTATTAAATCAATACCCCGAATGCTCACTTTTTATATCTCACTGTATATTCCATAGAGCTGTGTGCATGATTGGCAATTGATCACAAGTAAACCTAAGCACAGCCTCCAATAACAGTAAGGAGGGCAAACACCTAACTGGTTTTAAGATGTCTCTTGGTATGTTACTGAATGGGATTATGTGATGGGAGAGCCTGCAATAGCAGGCGGCTGGACCTGATGACCCAGGAGACCCCTTGCAAATCTGCATCTCCAAACGAAAGAGAATCTTTTGGGAAGTTCATGACAATGTAACTCCTTTTGGCTTAAAAGTACTTTTCCTGCCATTCTTCCACTTACAGGTTCCAATACACACCAATGGCACAAAGAACACAGTGGTTGTTACTGGCAAAAATAAGCATTTGCCTATGTTTAGTAGAATGCTATCAAACACAGATGCCAGCCCCCTCCCTCAGATAAAATAGCAAGCAACTGTTGCTGTACATTGGCAAATAATTGACATTTGGGTGGTGACTGCTGTCCCACGAGGCAGATTTCTTGGTGGGACTTGTAACCTGACAGGAAGCAAGGAGTATAAGAAATCATCCCAGAAAGCCCATTCTCATGACTGTCTCACCTAGATTTGTCAAAACAACAGATGGTGACAGTTTGAAAGCACAGCCAAAATGCTGAGGACTCTTCTGAACAAGACCTCATTAGATGTGGAGGTTTGAGTCAGTAACGCACAGGTTGTAATTACTATTACTGCATGATTTAATAGGACTTCTGCCACTGTATTACTATTATGATGTCGTCTTAGTTGTATTATCATAATGCCTGGCTGCCCCAACCATGAAGTAGAACACCATGTGCTTGGTGCTGTACACACAGAATAAAAAAGATGGTCTCCACCTCAAAGACTTTACAATCTAAGTATCTGTGTGCATCTGACACGCCTTAAATGAGGTCACTAACAGTCTCAATAGGTTGGCCAAAACAAAAGGATGTCTCTGTTCCAATGATCTTGCTAACTAAATATTGACTGGTACTGAGAATTTCAGACTTAGGTCTATACACAGCAAGTGCAGGAAACAGAACATAGGTGTCAGACGCTCTAGCCCACTGTTCTAGATGGGAGATTTTGATGGATTTCCAGGTTAATCTAAGACACAGCCCATTGCAGCAGCCAACACACTAGAAAACTAAGGTATGGGTCATGGGTCACTAAGATAAGATCCCAATTGCACATGTGGGGTGCTATTTCATTTTTAGCTATGGATTAAAATGCCTTTGCTCCCTCTGCCCCCGCAAAGTTTTGTGTCCCTTACAAGGTAGTCACAGATATTACTGATGTTTACACCAACCAGACTGTGCTCAAACTGACATTCCCTGTTTTGTATTCCTTACAATCACAGCTTCGGTGTTCAGCACAGATATAAAAAAATATATATTCAGATTGGATACTATTACAGTGGCAGCACAAAAGCTTGTATGCCATTAAACCTGCCCCAATGATCTCTTTATAGCTTTATATACTGCGTGCACACTAATGAAATGATGCCAAAGCTGTGTTATCTGGACAACTCATATTTCCCTTTGCCACCACACACACAAAATGCAGATCACAGCCTCTGATACGTCATTGCAGGAGGACAGATTTAATATTAATGAGCGTAACTCTGCATAGTTGGACAACTGGACTAGTTTGCATGTCTGCGTGTGGAAGAAGGTGGAGCATAATGAACCAAATCAAGGAGCTTTCACAGCAAAACTATGGAGATTTTAAATTAAATTTAAAAAAAAAAAGATAAAGCAAAATGAAATAAGCGGTTTCCACAGCATGACATTTGTAGAAAAGTTAATCACAACCACACTTCATTCCCTCTCATCCACTGAAAGCAAAGGTACACCTCCTAGTCTACTCCTGGCTTTGAGTAAACAATGTATCCTCAGACAGTTCCCCCTCCTGTTCTAATCAGATTCCTGCCCCCTTTATTTGTTTCTAAAGTACCATCTGCTGATGGATCTCCAAACACCTTGGCAACCTCAATAAATTTAGCTTCACACAGCAAGTAGAGAAGCACTGCAGACCGTTTGCGAAAAAAGTAGGGAACAGATGTTAGTGAGTGTGTCCACATTGGAGTCATACAGCACAGAACGGAAACCAGATATCCTCTATTTCCAGTTTTCAGTTTTAGACCACGCTTCCTTCCCTGCTAGTCAAAAATCTCAGTGTGTACAAAGCTACTCAAGCAAACCACAAACAGGAAATTACAGCCTGTAGTGCCTTAAATTTATATTTAAAAATAGCAAAGGTGCCACCTGACTGAATCCCTGGGGAAGAGAAGTACAACAGAGAAGAATGAGGAGTGTGAACACCTACATTCTGAAGTGCACATGTAAATGACGGGTTAATTAGTAATAGTGGGAGCGGTGAAGGGAGTTTTGCCATTGACTTCAATGGGAACAGGATCCGGGAGTAGGTGCTAATTCAGAACTTACCGTTATGAAGATCACAGTGGATCAGAGCGATGGAGACAATGGCTGTAGTGGTGGATATAACTAAGAGCCTGTATGGAACATAAACTCTACTCCTGAAAGCAAATCTGCCCTTTACAAAACCAACAAGAAGTCCTCTGGCACCTCATAGCCTAACAGATATATTGGAGCATGAGCTCTCATGGGCAAAGACCCACTTCATCAAATGCAATGGTGAAGGTCAGCATCCCCTCCTCTCTTCCCCCTCCCTTTGCAAAACCATGGCAAAAAGTGTTTTTGTACCCTTTTTCATATCCATGCAAATGCCACTGCCAGACTCCTGGGAGCAGAGAAGGATGATCCAGGCATGGCAGAGCAGCTTGTGCTATCATACAGTAGCTTAATGCTCTTTCCCCTGCTCTTTTAGGTTGCAAAAAGAGATACGTAGTCACCTTAGACTAACAAACATGGATAAAGAATAGATACTGACTGAATGCAGGCACAAGGCCAGTTGCTGCACTGCTCTGTGGTGCCATGATGCCAGATTATTTACTGGTGGCTTGGCATGGAAAGGTGTCCTATCGAGGAGGTCACAATAAGGCAGACCTCCCCAAAAGCCTCATGAGAAGAATTAAAGAGTATCTGTCTGAGAGCTTTATGGAGCTGTGCAAGGAGACATGGCACTCCATCCCCAGGCACATTAACAAGTTATTCCAGGGGCATCAGGCTGTGTAGGTACAGCAGCCACTACATATCACATCCAATTGCCTTAGCCCACTTTTAGTACGATTAAAAATGAGAACTCACCAGTGGTGCCCTCCCCACCATCAGGGCATGGCTAGGAAATGTCCTGGGAAGAGAGTATGAGATCCAGTGTTACAAAAAATTCCTGGCTGTCAACAAGATCAGCTGCTCCATTTGCCTGCTGACAATTGTCGTCATCCTCCTCTTCCTCAACCACCATTTCCCTCCTTGCTGTTGCTAGAGGTTTCCTGAGGAATCTCTTCCGAGGTATTCACAGGCTCTTTGGGGACAGGGGTTGGGTCATGCCCCAGAATCCCATGCAGTTGCTCCCAGAAGTGGAATGTTGTTGGCAATGATCCAGAATGTCTGTTTGCCACCTTTATTTTATGGTATGTCTGCCTGAGCTCATTTATTTTCACACAGCACTGCTGGGCATCCCTGGTATTCTCCGTTTTCCTCCACGCCCTGTGCAATCTTGGCATATAAATCTGCATTTCTTTTGCTGCTTCACAATTTTCCCAGCACAGATTCATTCCCCCCACACAGCAATGAGGTCCTGGATTTCCTGCATGCTCAATGCTGGAGCTCGTCAAGGACTATGAGAATTCATGGCCAAATGTGCTGCAGAGATGTGCTGCCTGCTCTGCTCACCACGCTGGCCAAACAGGAAATGAAATTCTTATTTTCTTGGGCTACATCCTGCACACTTTGAAAGCAGCAGAGCTGAGAGTGGTGCACACAGAGGTCACATTGGGGCACGGTGGGAAACTTCCAGGAGGCCAAGAATGTTGAATTTCACAACACTACATCTGCACTATCTTAAGGTCGACCATGTAAGGAGAATTTGGCGTTATGCCTCATGTAAAGCAGGACTACAAAAGTCGGCCATAGGAGCCCTTAAAGTCGATGGAATGGACCCGGTAGTGTGGACTGATTCCTTAGAAATTCAACCTACATCACCAAAATTTAACTTAATCTCCTAGTGTAGATCAAGCCCAAGACAATAAGGGAATATTCTTTAAAAGAGCAATTTTTCTGCTCCACGAAAGCAAGTGCACAATCACAGCTGATTTCCATCAAGGGCAAGAATTCAAAAGACAGATACAGGCACTCCAGGAACTTCCCCCTTCTTCTAGCTTCAGAAAGCTGATACAGGCAAAGAAAACCTTGGCTGGTTCTTTCAAACAATGAAAACCAAAAAGTTTTGAGAGTTTTCTCACTTTGAAAATGTCAAGTAATCACTGTGGGTTGCTTTTCGGCTGCGAAGCCCATGCCCATCATTTGCAGTTCTGAAGGGTGCTCAGACCACTTCTCCACTACAGAGAGAGGGCTAGGAGGGGCGCATTGTAGGATCCTGTGGGGCAGCCTGAGCTAACAGATGAAGCAAAGGATTTACCTTTGTCCAATACCTACTCCTTAGTAACAGAGGTAGTTGTGTTAGTCTGTATTCTAACAAACAAACCAGCAGTCACGTAACACTTTAAAGACTAACAAAATAATTTATTAGGTGATGAGCTTTCATGGGACAGACCCACTTTTTCAGATCCAACAGCATTTCCAGTACAGACTGACAGTTATATAGCACAGAGGTCCAAAAAAATTAAACAAAAACTGACAAATCAGATACATGGAACTGAAGCGGGGGGGAGGGGCAGGATACTAATTGTCTTGCCTGAGATCGTTACGAATACCAAAGGAAGGGAAACAGTCCTTATAATGCGTGAGTTAATCACTATCTCTACTGAGACCCAGTGTTAACATATCGAATTTGAGCATAAATTCCAGTTCACACATCTCCTTTTGTAATCTGCTGTTAAAGTCTCTTTGTTTTAGGACGCATATTCTCAGATCTTTCACAGAATGGCCCTCTCCATTGATATGCTCACTGACAGGTCTGCGTGTATTAAGTTTCCTAATATCTGCTCTGTGCCCATTCATTCTTTGGCAAAGTGTTTGCCCAGTTTGTCCAATGTACATAGTAGAGGGGCATTGTTGGCAGATGATGGCATATATAACATTGGTTGATGTACAGGAGAATTGAGTTCTCAGAAACTCGACACATCCAATAGAATACATTTTGCAAGCTGTGGGATTGCTAAAGATCCTGTCTATTGCTTCTGAATGTTCATCAGAATTAATTAGCTTTCCCCCATTTTTATGCAGCTCAGTACAGAGTGAATTCCACCCAGAGTGGCCCCACGGGGCTGGACAACCTCCTGCCCACGTCAGGTGGGTGGGCTGCTCTAGCCCCTACTGGTTAACTGGTTAAACTATAACATCCCTACTCTAGTCATTTCATCATCCAAGTCACTCTGGATCTTGGCAACAAGAACTCAGTGAATGTCTCTTTTATTCACAGTCCTGCTTGAAACTTTTCCACTGATATCTAGCCTGATTTCTTTGCCTCAGTCAAATGAGTGTCTCTGAATAAAAGTGTGTTGTTATTGTAGGGCAAGAGCATTTGAGGAGACTAGCTCTTACTTGATATTCAGAGGCATACTCTGAATAATGTTGAAGCTTCCATAAGGCTTCTTATCAGCCTGCAGAGTGAGCAGATCTTGGTACTGCAGAGTAAAAACGATTGGCAGCAAGAACTCTTGAACAGGTGAGTCAGCTCCATGGCTGGGCACAAACATGTACATCACAGGTCAAGGAGAACTCTTACAAGGCTTAAATTTATACCACCTTGGATGAGTGATTCTCCTTCTGGACCTCAGTTGGAATCAGGAAGCTCAGGAACTTCTGTCAGATCAAAGATCAAGAAGGACCCTACCCATCAGAATGATTGGCAGGACACTTGGTCCTGCTCAGAGTATGGCAATCAAAGCCACCTCAACCTCACTGTTGCCAAGCATTCATGAGTTCTACCCCTTCCTCTGCTCTGAGGTGGGAATGATCTCATGGGATGCAGGCTGCACCACTGACTGATATGATTTCCTGCCTTAGCGTAGACACCTCAGCAATAGGCACTGCATCCAGTCCCAAGACAAATTTTTTGAATTAGATAGGTCAGGGCAGTGGAAGAATGCTGCCACCACGCTACTCACAAACCACTAACTCTGGAATGTATCATGACATAAACTGCACTGGCAATGGTCAGATGAACCCCTCCAATAGCAAACCTTCTCTGTGTAACAGCTGAAGGAAGGGTTTATGTATGCACAAGTAGCAGATTAGCTACACCATATCAAAGTCAAGCTGGCTACTCTAAAACAGGCTAGCAGCTGCAGCACCGATATCGGGATCCCGTAAGAGATTCCGGCTTGTTTTGGAGAGGAAAGATGGTCTTGTGATTACAGCACTAGACTGGAACACTCCAGAGATCTAGGCTTACCCACTGGCTTCCTGTGTGGCATGAAGCAAGTTGCTCACTCTATGCCTCAGACTCCTATCCGGTATCTGGAGAGAACACTTACCTCATGGGGTTGCGGTGAGGTGCTCAGGCACTACTCCTATCTTGTAAGCTCTTCAGGACAGGAACCCATGTTTTTTATAGAGTGCCTACCACAACAAACCCCTGGTCTTGGCTTCTAGGCAGTAATGCAACAACAACAATGGTAACAGGACCATATAAGTGCCTGGGTATATCTCTTATGGCTAACCCCTGGAAATTTTTCCACTCACCACAATGCAGGACATGCCAGATTGAAGCTTCTCTTTAGCTTTTCATAAAATTATAGAATCCTAGGGCTGGAAGAAACCTCAGGAGGTCATCGAGTCGAACCCCATTGCCTAAATGTTCCTAGGCTGCAGGCCACATTACAAAAGAGATGCTGCCGTGAGAAGAAATAGGGGCCCTTTTCATCTGGTGTGTGGTGCGGAAAGATGGGAGAAGGGGAGTAAAGAAAAATGGATCTGTTACATTTGAGGGGTACGACTTCCTCTTTAACTAGATATGGATCCTAGTTACTCTATCCTATAAAGACAGGTCACCCAGTCAAATTAAAAGGTAACCCTTTGGAAATGAAAGAAAATACTTTTAAAGTCTAAATACAATATGCTGCCAACCTGTAGAACTCACTGTCACAGATCATCACTGAAGCACACAGATGAATAAGATTCCTTTTAAAAGTTACAGGCATTTAACATGAATCAGAACCACATCTGCTGTCACACTAGTTGGGACAACACAGACAAACACATGGCCTATCAATCCTCAGGCTTCAGGGCATAAACCAATCACCAGCTGGAGACAGGAAGGCATTTCTCTTGCAATATGTAGTGCTGCATAGTTAGTTGCATTGCAGGAGCTTTACAGCTTCCTCTGACACACGCAACATTGGTCATGGTTGGAGAAAGAACACCAGATTAGTTGGACCCCTAATACAGTGCACTTGGGTATGACAGCTCCTATGTTCTTGTGGTGCAAAATTGTGCTCCCAGCATTAAATATACACATACATTCCCTAACCTAATTTGACTTCTGAAGGCCAAACTGCATGCTATTTCAGGAAACGTGCCTTAAGCAACACTTTCACTAATCTACAGCTGTTCGAGTGAATTATTAAGGGTAGAAAGTGACAGATACCTCCTTCCCCCACTTTAAAGCCTACATAATCAAAAGTGAATATTTCTCATGGGCTTTGGGAGTCTGCTCTCAGAGCTGAAAAGATGCAACCGCTACTACAAGTACAATTTTATGGTTAAATGTTAAAAGCAAGTAATTGAACCAGACACAGGACATGCAACGCAACTGAAGCATCAGCTTTAGACACTTACATGATGGCATCTCCAGCACTTTAGCATGCAATAGTCACTACAAAACTCTCCTGGCTGGACTAGTTTTACTGCTCTGTACTGTAGAGCTCTCCCTCTACACCAGAGCTACTACTGTTTGTCTCCATCACATAATACACTGACAAACTTCTCTCCTGAAACTAGAGGGAGTGCTGTGCACAGGCTCCCTTCATAATCAACCCTGTTTCTTCTTTGCTGAGTGTGGCAGAGAACCACCATCCTTTCAGATAAGGACTGTCAGTACAGCACCTAGCACAAAGGGGATCCAGGCTCCCTTTGAGACCGGTAGGCACAATTAAAACATACATGATTAATAATAAGGTAGGAAGAAGTGACCATGAAGACCATGAAGGAACTGTCAGCATAGGGGGCAGAATAATCACCAACCTTCGCTTCGCTGACGATACAGACGGATTAGCTGGCGGAGAAGAGGAACTTGCCAGCTTGGTAGAATGGCTGGATACCACCTCGAAAGCCTATGGAATGGAGATAAATGCAGAAAAGACAAAACTGATGACCAATAACTCCAATGGCATCAGTAGGGATATAATGGTGAATGGACAAGCTCTTCAATGTGTGTCCAGCTTCAAGTACTTAGGTGCAATCATGTCAGATGAGGGGTCCAGACCAGAAGTCCTCTCCAGAATAGTGCAAACAGCAGCAGTGCTTACAAAACTTAGACCCATCTGGAGGGACAAGAACATCAGTCTGAGATTGAAAGTAAGATTGATGCGCTCACTGGTCACAGTGTTCTTGTGCGCTTGCGACACGTGGACCCTTACAGCAGAACTGCAGAAAAAGATCCAAAGCATGGAGATGAGATGCTATAGGAGGCTTCTGGGCATCTCTTATATTGAGCATGTCACGAACGAAGAAGTACGACATAGGATCAGGCATGTCATAGGCCCACATGAAGACCTGCTCACTGTGGTGCAGAAGCGCAAGCTCAGATGGTACAGCCACGTGATCAGCTCATCAGGCCTTTCAAAGACCATCTTGCAAGGCACAGTACCTGGTGGTAGAAGGAAAGGCAGGCAAAAGAAGAGGTGGGAAGATAACATCAAAGAGTGGACAAACCTGAATGTGAGTGAGTCACAGAGAGCTGCACAGGACAGGATGAGGTGGAGTGAGTTGATCAGGAAGTCATCTGCAGTGCCCCAACTACCCTCAAAAGGGGTTATGGGATAGAGAGAGAGAGGAAGAAGTGAGATACCCAATTTGACACCAAGGTTCCCTGTAAGCTGAGAGTCCGGGCACAAGTGCTCACAGCTGGAAGCATGTGCTTGCATTGTTGGTGCAGAGCTGCACATGCCTCAGTGCAAATAAAAATTATTCTGCACATGGATGTAAAAAAAAAATTAGAGACACCCACATTTGTCCTTGAAAACTCAAGGTAATAAGCAGCCCCTCAAAACCATAAGTTTGTGGCAGACTGAACCTGCCAGGTTGTCAGTAAAGATGCAGTGGAGCCCACGAACCTGTTCTCCAAAAATTTAAGCCCCTCACATCGAAGCTCTAGGTGAATGTCTAGTAGCTGTGGTGATAACAGGCCTTTTATTTTCTGTGGCTCTCATGCTACTAGGGGGTAACAGGTTCACATCTATAGCTGATCAATCCTGACAAGCCATCTGCTGGGGGCTGTGGTGGCAGATGAATTGGACAGTACTTTGCAGGCATTACAGCACCAACCCTCAGAGCATCTCAGAATAATTACATCTTACAACATCGTTTTGAGTTGAGTATCATTATTGCCATTTCATGGCTAGAGAAAATGAAGCACAGAGTGGTGACTTGCCCAAGGTGGCACAGAGGGAAAGTAGCCAAGTTTCTACTTTCCTGTCTTAGTATTTTTAATACAGCCATCGCTCTACTATCTGAAAGTCCTAGACATGGAGATCAGCATTCCTGATTCCCCATCTTCTGCTCCAACTAGTAGTCAATGCTATCCTTAGCTGACTGGCCCATTTGATAGAACAGGCTGGATCTTTCCTCATTGCTCCTGAGGAAGGTACATGACACCAGTGGTTCTTAAATGATGTTCGGCAGAACAGGTGTGCTGCAAGCATGATGCTTTTTTTGATTACATACAGTGACGGTGTATATTTTCTGTTATTAAAACCAGATACAATGTTACTTCTTCATTGCTATGATGCCTGATTAAATTACTTCATTTTGGTTTTGCTGCTTAAGCTGCTGTTTGGGTTTTGTTTTGTTCTTTATCTGACAATTTTTTTAAGAAAAGTTTCATAGGTGTTTCACATAAAAATTGGGTTAGGTGTTTCATGGCCTCAAGAAAGCTTAAGAAAAACTGCATTACACGGTTCTTCTTCTCCCATAGCTTTTATCCGACTCGGTACCTGTAACTGCTCCTGTACCAGAAGCACACTAAACTCTGACAACCAGCATCACCTGATTACAGTATCCGTTTCCTCCTCCGTGTTCACTTCAGTCTCTGCATTCAAACTTTCCAACTGTCTGCTTCTTCTGAATTCAACTCGCTGTCACTTTACACTGCCTGTGCTTCACCCACATAAACACACCCCAGCGTCCTATATCAAACCTCTCCCATTGGCAAATCATCTTTCTTCCCCTGCTCCACTCCATAATTCTCAACTGCCTGGGATGACTTCAATCTCTCTCATGCAATGTTGCACACAGGCTATAATCCTTGTCCTCCTACACAAACACGCTGGGGGTGCAATCCTTCACTTCCAATGTCAGAGGCACTACAATCTTCCTCTAGCATCCCTGGAGCCCTCTCTCTCACTCAATCACACATGCACACACACACTAAAATTCATCATTACTTTCCCCAGGCACTAAGCAATGTGCCTATTTTGGCTCAAACAAATGAAAGTCTTCATTTTACAGGGGAAAATAACCATTTAATTTATGGTCCCAGATTGACTATTGGTGCTGGTGCTTAGCAAAGCCATTCCAGCTGTTCTCCCGTAGGTTTGCTCTCAGCAAAACTTGGGTACCAACTCACTTATTACTGATCTGATTTCCACTGGGACAGATCTTGTATCTTCTACAGATGAAGACAGATATATATGGTAGAACCTCAGAGTTACAAGCACTGAAAGAATGGAGATTGTACATAATTCTGAAATGATCGGAATTCTGGAAAAATATTGTGGCTGTTCTTTCACAAAGTTTACAAATGAACATTTTAATACAGCTTTGAACCTTTACTCTGCACAAGAAAAATACTGCTTATAGCCATCTTAATTTGAATTAAACAAGTGCAGAAACAGTTTCCTTACCTTTCATAAACCTGCTGTTTCCTTACGTTTTCGTAAACCTGCTACAGCTATAGGGGATCCTTTGGTTTTTCTACACACTTGCAGACTACCTTTGGGATGCTACTAGAGCTTGAAGTGAGAGGGCAAAATCTTTATCCATCATCCAGTGCTTGGATCTGGGCATAATATTCCACCACTGAGGCTAATGCCATACATTACTGAGCAGATCTAAGTTTGTCAGCTCCACACTTTCTATGTTTCTTCCCACTGAGAGGAAAAGCCTGCCTGCTCCAAAGGCCAGTGAAACCAATGAGAATCTTCCAAGATCTTTGGACCAAGTTTCATAATCACCAATCATCCTGGTTCATGAAGCTTCCAGACTAATGACTCTTCTAGAATCCAGCTGTCTAGGTTGAAAAGGAAAAAAAAAATATACAGGAAAAGTCTAGCAGCCCATTCCTCTGTAGTAACATGGAGTACGTTGGAAGCCTTTGCTGATTTTACTGACAAGACTCGTACATTATCCCTTCCCACTGACATGATACGAAAGGGATGTACTGAGACCACCATGAGTCCAAATCTCAGCTCTTCTCACTTACATGCACCAGACATTTATTTACTATTTTACATTCTCCACACTGGCTCCCAACAAACCAGTGGAATGATTTTAGGCTTCTATTTGCATTTCACGTTCCTCCTCTGTCTAGTACCCCATCTCAGTAAATTACTTGTCCTAGAAGTTCCTGAGCCAGCCATTCATTCTGCTGGTGTGGACATGTGTATTCTTAATACACAGTTAATGTTTCAGCTGCCCCAACAAATGGGAACCTTGTTGCTATGCTACCACATTTAGATTCCTTTGTTGGCAGAGATGATGGCTGTAAGAACAAGCCAAGACCTCCGTCAAGTTCAAGACTTCTTTTTCTCTGGACAGGTAAAGAGAGCAGCCCATGGAAACACCCAAAACATCACTGTGGGAATACAAACTATCGCTTTAAAATGGTCTTTTTGCACCATTGATTCAGAACACTGCACTGCACCTGGATGTTATGAATGAAGGAACAAGCACCAATTAGATGTTAATGAAACCCTTTAAGACAGGAGAGAATAACTTCACAGGTATAAATCACACAACCGGCAATCGCAGGCAAGGCTCAATTGAGATATTATGTTTTTTCCATTACTCATCACTCTCTATTCTCTCTCCCCCAGGGATGTGGGAGCAGAAGTTTCCTCCACATTCCAGGTGGCATGCCGAGAATTTTCCCATTTCCAGAATTTTAACCCTTATGTTCCTTCAACATCACAAGCCAGTGATACAATTCCTACAGCCAAGGATGCACTCATCAATGCACTAATTGTTTCTTAACTAATTAAGGGGATGCTTTAATGAAGCTGAAGGTGCTGCCTCTGCCCACCACTTCATTATTCAAAGAGAGAGAGAAGACAGGACTCTTCATACTTTTAGAAAAACAAAGGCACGACAATTTGATTGGACCAACTTCTGTTGGTAAAAGAGATGATTCTGAGCTTACACAGAAGTCTTGTTCAGACCCAGAAGTGGCCTGTGTAAGCACAAAAGCCAGTCTCTCTCACCAACATAAGCTGGCCCAACAAAATAGAATACCTCACCCAACTTGTCTCTTGAGAATCCAGAGACCAGCACAGCCACACTTCATATGACTAAATTCAGTGCTTTGCATGGTGACAAGTATCAGAGGGGTAGCTGTGTTAGTCTGTATCTGCAAAAACAATGAGAAGTCCTGTGGCACCTTATAAACTAACAGATGTGTTGAAGGATAAGCTTTCATGGGCAAAGACCCACTTGGCCAATGCATTGACCAAGTAGGTCTTTGCCCATGAAAGCATATGCTCCAACATATCTGTTAGTCTATAAGATGCTACAGGACCTCTCATTGTTTTTACAGCTACACTGCAAACATCATAGTACTTTTCTCCTTTGTTCACTGGCTCCCTTTTATTACATGGATGACAGCTTGTGCTAAGCATGTTGTAACTTCAGAAGCCCAATGCTTAACACACAATCCAAGCCAAAGCTCACAAAAACCTTTCCATTCTCGGCATATCCTGCATTGCAGGGGCCTCGCTGCATAACTGCACCGCCTGAACTCTACTGAGGATTTCATCATTGGTCTTTCCAGACTCTTATGCACTAGGGCCCCCAATTACACGCTCATTCACAGCCCCCACTGTCCCCATCTTCCCTCCCTTACAGAAAACCAGGCTTAGAATTATGGTTTAGAACCGTAATCTAATATTTAGAGCACACATCTAACCCAGCCTACACTGCAGGCCATTGCCATGCCATGTAGCACCTAAACTCACCAGTTTCTCAGTGTTTTGCTCTATAAGCAAAGTGCACAAATATAATGTATCATAAAAAGCAGCACACATCACCTCCTAAGGCTTAGTTGCTTCTATGGCTCCGCAGTGGATACTTTAGCTCCCTTCTTTCTCAACACTCTATCCTGTCTTATGCCCTAGCAGGGTAAACTATTCACCTGCCTCAGTGATCTGCAGAACCCTCTTGATCTTATCACAGCAGGACTGACACTTGTCGAGAGGATGAAAGTGTTTCAGACCAACACTGTCAGCCTACTGCAATGGCAAGTTACGAACATTGGTTACTCCGCACTAAAAGCTCTAAAACGCCATGCTGAAATAGAACTCAAAATTATCTACCTTGGAAAGGATTTTGTATTCCTTCTTTTGATGCATCTTTTTTCCCTCCCCAAACTAATTTTTCTTTCTGGTACACTTCTCACAAGCCTGACAAACCTCTACACCTCTCTAATGCACAATCACTTGATATTTCCTGGGAAAATGTAATGCCAACTTCCCAAAGCATAGTCATCAGCAGAAAACGTTCTCTAAGCTATACCAGGCAGGCACAACGTACTGTCCAGGGTTCTTTCAAGCTTCACACTGGGGAATGGTATTTAAATGTATTGCACTGCACTATGCCTTTCACTCTTAAGCAGTGACTCTATCATGAATATGATTAGTAAAAGGTATTATTACAGTACTTACAATTTCAGAATCTGCTGTTCATTTCTCTTGGATGTTTCTAAAGACCAAAGAGCCTTTCATCACATCTAGCTGTGTGAACATCAGACACTGGAACAACCGAACCCCATGTAATCAATTAATCCATTCAACATTAAATTTAAACGATTAATCGATTAAATGGGTGGGGAGGACACTCCAACCTGGCTGGGTTGAAGTATTCCCCTCCCCTAACATGAATGAGAGTTGTACGAGTTGGAGCACCCACTCCCCAACAACAGGCCTCACAGTGGGGGGGGTTGGGGGAGAAAGGGCTGCTCCAGCCCCCCCGCAGTTAATCATGACCCCTAAGCCTCATCCATTTAGGGTGCAGCTTGCCAGTTAACCCTTAGAATTCCTAGAATCAATCTCTAGATACATGCTTTTAACCTACGAAACTCCCTGCCCTGGGGTTTTACTGAGGCATACTAATTACTTCAATGCTTAAAAAGTTAGACTAGACGTTGTAACATTTGCAATGATAGGAGCTGGGCTGAAAAACAGAGGTGCTGTTAAAACTCATGTTGTAGGAAAAAAGCTGCACAGGGACAGGCTGGTGGTAAGCAGAAATCCTCTCTTACATACCTTCCTTTGACACGGCATTACACACCTCTAGGCCTGAGTCTGCCAGGAGTGGAAAGTTCTACTTCCACGTCAACAGGGACGGAGATTACTCAGCATCATAGAGTAGGCACTCAGCTTTTTCAGAGGTTCAGGCTCTAATTGTCGTATTGAATAGTGACTGTTGGGAGCCAGGACAGACTATTGGTCCATTTCAGCAAGACTCTTCCTATCTTCGTTCTAAGTACTGAACAGTGATGGGGTGGATTCTCATCACACAGTGTTTAGGAGCAGCCTCCATTAATGCCTGAATAATGAGTTGATTAACTCCCCTGCTATTCAAAAAAGCAGAAAGAAGCAAAGCAGCTCATGTGCCTGATCATGCTGCACCTTGGTCATTATTTATTTAGGTATCAGGTTGTCTGTGATATATTATTTATACAAACATGAATATTTATTAGAGAACGGAGAGAAATAAATTATTTGTTATTTGCATCTATCTGCCTACATTATGCCATCTCCATGCCTAGAGCGGTGAGTAATCTTTCCACACTGGTGATATCATTCATCTGACAATACACCTTTCTTCCAGCACCTGGTACACGTGGAAATATGGTGACAGAAGGGCAAAGGACACCACTTTGTTGACAGAACAAAGATAGCCTGGTAATCATCTTTCAGGTTTGTTCCATAGAGAAAAACACAGATTCTCACAGCACACTGAGTTTTATGTCATGACAGATCATGATGACACAATGTCCTGTCATGCTATAACTAAAGCTGGGCAAATAACTAATTTCACAGTTCTCTGGCCAAACTGAAAAAGTTAAAAATGTTCTGTTTCAGGTCAAACAAATTATTTTGATTCCATTTTTGACGTCTCTTGAGCTCTTTAAAAAAACTGAAGCAGAATTCTAACTGAATAGTCACCTTGAATCAAAAAAAGTTTCATTTTAAAAAGGTCAGAATGAAATATTTTTATATTTCAGGTATTTTGACAGAAACAATTTGGCAAATTCAGCCCACATTCACGAAACATTTGGTCAAGCTGAATCGACGTTTTTGTTGGGGAAAAAAATGTTTTGTCTGAACGTCTTCCAGCTCTGGGTATATCCTCATCTGCAAATTGTGGGGGTGTGAGGGGTGTCTATCTATAGTGCCTGAAAATCATGAGCTGGAATTCAGGAGGGGAAGCAAGTGAATATGGAGCAATGAACAGCTACAGTGTTCCTATCTGAGGAACAGCAGCTCTTATCTTCAAAGGTTTTCCTGAAAAGTGTTTATGTTTATATTTAAGCAAGTGATTTAACTAGCCAATGATACATTTTCAATATTTTAACAAGGCACTCTCTCCTACTGTATTGTTCTTCTGTTAGCCTGGGAAAACAGTGTCTCAAGAGAGGCATTGTTTATAGAGGAAAAAAGGTGAAATACAAGGGAAACCAATTCATTTCATTTCCCATTTAAAGAAAATTGCCTTCTCAGAGCTATAAACATTTGGCAATCAAACACACATTTCCAGATGCCAACGTACTGAGTGCCATGGAAAACCTGTATAATAAATAAATGTGTTCTTACATACACTTTTGTTCCTGAAACCTACAAGTATGGTGCCCAGATAGCATTCACCTTGTGTTGTTTGAAACAGTTGGTGAGCGAAGACCTTGGAGCAGATTTTCAAACACAAGAGAAAGTTACGCACCTCACTGCCATTTGTGTCTTTGAACATCTGCTCCATTATATCAGCATCCTCCTGGCATTGTCGTGGGGGTTTGGTTTGGAGAGGTGTGTCAAAATTTTTAGACAAGGCCCGTGGCACCACTTTGCTAATTAGCTCAGTCATTAGAGCACTGGCCTTATAAACCCAGCCTTGTGAGTTCTTGGGGGAGGTTAGATTTTAAAAAGTCTGTCAGGAATGATGAGAGGTCCTGTTGTGAAGGCAGGGGACTGACTTGATGGCCTCTCAAGATCCCTTCCAGCTCTGTGAGATATGATTGACACAGATAAATAGATACATAAAATCCATGTTTACTTGGGGGATGAGAAGGGAGGGATAGCTCAGTGGTTAGAGCATTGGCTTTATAAATCCACTGTCCCCCATCTTCCCTCCTTTGCAGAAAACCAGGCTTAGAATTATTGTTTAGAACCATAATTTGATATTTAGAGCACACATCTAACCCAGCCTACAGTCACATCCTTTCAACAGGCACCTGGCAGCCTCATGCTCCTTAGTGTCATCCCATATCCATGCCAATAAGCCTGACCTCATGATTAGACCCTACTGTCTTCTCTCTTCCTGGTTCCAGTACTAAAGTCAGTATCAAAGAGTAGCAGCAGGGTGAGGATCCTCATACTGTGAGCAAGGTGTTCCTAGCCAAGGGAGGCTGGTGGGGGCAAGGGGAAGCAAGGCAGAGTGAAGTCCAGTGAAGTCCCTGTGTTAGTTCTTTGGCTCCCAAGCTGCCCCGCCCATCAGAAACCAGATAACCATCCCCTCCAGAGACTCCTTACCCAAACATTAGGAAAGACATCATGCATTAACAGACTGAGCAAAACACAAATGGGGTGGGGAGGGGAAGGGAGCTGAAATTTCAAAAGAGATGGACTCCACACTCCTTACACATTCTTAGACAAGCTCCAGAGCCAAACTCGGCTTCTTCACAGCCTATTGTCCCACATCTATTGACAACCCCATCATCACCATTTGCAATCACTGCCGCAAGAACACTTTCGTTCAATACTAGAAATTACTGTCATTTCAAACGAAGAGAATGGTGAGAGAGAAGTGGCAAATAAAGATACCCTGGAAAGATGTGGATCCTCTCCACAGGGAAGAGCTCGTAAAAAGGCATTCACTACATGTAATTGCTTCAAAAAAAAAACCCACGAAAACAAAACAATCACCAATACTACAATAACTACGGGGTCAAAGCAGCTCTTCGCCTCGCAGTGCGAATCATTGATCCGAAGCCCAATGCTCATCCACTAATCCAGTTCGTTTGCAGGCAAGAAAGGGAAGGAAATTACTTCCAGAACCATCTTCTGTGGGTCAGTGGAGATGCTCCGCTACCAGCCAATCACGATCATGTTTCCATGGGAAAGGGTCCAATCTGAAGAGTGATTATGATGGAGGGTTGGAGGTGGGGTGTTGGGCTCATGATATTCTGATGCCAAGGACTTTGTATCTTCCTCTGAGGTGCACAAAGCAAGGGAGAGAGTTGATAACCCAAGTGCTACCAATACTAATTCAATTGAATTTGTAAAGTTTAAACATGGATTTAAATCTTTTATGGAGAACTACAGAACTCATTACTTTTTCACACTCCCTCCAAGACATGTGCTGGCACCTCTGAATTTCTGTTTGTTCCTTTCATTAAGTTAAATTATCCCCTAAGAGAAATTAGTTCCCACCCACCCTTTCCTTCTTCAAACAGCAAAATAAAAAGATAGAGCTGAGACCAAACAAGGAATTTGAAAGGAGAGATGATAAATTAAACATACAAGTTAAGGGTGACAAAGAATCCAAGGCTGAGAATTGCTGTGGGTACCAGAGGGTCCTCCAGCAGTCAAAAATCTGAAGGCAACAGCAATCTGTTCTCCTGGGTGTGCATAAGACCAGTCCTGCATTTACTTAGTAGTAACTCACTGCTCTCTTCCACATGCAGAACATGTATATTCATTAGACACGCACACAGAACTGTGGTCAGTAGCTGTGGATCTTTTTGAAAAATCACACACACACACACACAAAAATCAGAAATTCAGTTTGATTGAATTACAGGGTGCTAGTTTAGGTTTCTTCTTGAGATGGCCTGAACTGAAGCCTGGGATCCAGACACCTCAAACTTTGAAGCTGTTTGAAATCTGAGCTTACATCCAAGCTTCGTAAATGGCCCCTCTTTGCAAGGAGCTGAACTAAAATGCTGGATGGAAACATTCTCTGGCTTTGGAGTGATCAAAGTCACGATCCTGGACCAGCTAAAGACCTTCCAGGCTTTATTCTGAACCTTGGGCATGATGGGAGAGGACCTGGGTAGTTGCTATTTGGTACCTATGCACATGGGGGGGGCGGGGTCGAGAGAGTCAGACTGTTACTCTGCACATAGGTGCTGGAACTAGGGATACTAGGGTGCTGCTGTCCATGTGGGCTTGAAATGGTTTCCATTATATGCAGGATTTTACAGCTTGATTCATTGGCTTCAGGCACCCCTGCCTACGCATTGCATATGGGATTAGGGGACCAGAGCCACAGATCTCATTACTGATGAATCTCAACTGCTTTGATTTAAGTATCAGTCAGTGACAGGCATAATAGCAGCCACAAAGGAGCCAAAGAATGCGTGATTACATGGGGGAAAGAAACAAATCGGGGGAGGCAATCAGCATAGAACACCCAGAAACTAAGAACTTTAAACAGCCAACAAACAGAAAAGGTGAACACAGATAAATGCAGCAATGATACAGCAGCAAAGGCTCATTGTGAGCCAGGAGAGGCAACCAAGCAATGCACAGGGATATACCTACTTGCACTGAACACTTTCTCAGCTCCACCCGTATGTATTTGTACAGCTTCTCTCAACACAACACTAAAATCAAATATCCAGCACACAGAGTATTGAACTGCACACTCTGTGGGGATCCAAAATACTGCTAGAAAATTACAGCCATACACCATGTAGTCACAAGCATTTGTAAGACTCTCAGTGATATCCAGAGTGGTCACTTTAAAGAGCTACAAAAAAGAGGGAGAGGGGGATTTGTGTCCATTTTGCTTCTTCATGCTGTAGGCCTGATGGTGTTTTTTCAGTTTATGTTCAACAAGAGAAATTTAGCTCTTGAATACCCTGGAAGCGCTGGTTAAGACAGGCAGCTTCATAATATCACAAATTCCCAAGAAATAAAGTGATTTAAATGCAGACTGGTTTCAAAAACAACTTTGTGACTGACTCTGCTCTCAGGTACTCTGCGACAAATAAGGAGAAACCCATTTTAAAATAAGGGATTTATACAAGTCTAATGAGCTGAGAATAGAACTGAATTTCTACTTTTTCTTGCTTTTGTTTTATTTTAATTAACAAACCTTTAACCCAAATGTCCTACTAACCATATGCTCTTGATTTAAAAAAAAAAAAAGAAAGAAATCAGCATGCATATAGACACACTCTCTCCCTCTCTTCAAATAGTGTTGATAAAGCTCCCACACCACAGTGGTTTGAGATCTCTAATGAATTCTCAGGAAATATCACGAGAGACCAGATAGAAGTAGGAATAATGCCGTAAAGATCAAATACGACTGTGTCCATACTTGGCCAAAATTTTGAAAGGGCCATGCTAATGGCCAAATCGGAGAATACTAGTAAGCATCCTTCGATCCCGAGGGATCATGGGTTTGCGCCCCAGTTGGACTGATTCAAGCAGTGTCTTCTGTGGCTGTGCAATCCAGTCCAGGAGAGGCAGTCCTTTCCTCACTGTGAGCAGCAGTAGGCAGATGTCGCTCTGGTATCACGAGCACTGATCTTCCTGAGGGCTCTCCTGTCTTCTGCTTCTTTCACCAAGGTAGTTTCATACATAGCAAGAGCTTCCTTCACTCCCTGTTTCCAGGCATGCCTGTCTAAGGCGAGCGAATGCCAGGTGTTCACACTGACAGAGAGCGCACTGAGGTCACGCTTGCACGTGTCCTTGTAGCGCAATTTAGGTTGCCCTTTCGGCCTCTTTCCAGATGCCAGTTCGCCGGAGAAGAGGTCCTTCGGTATTCGGCCATCCGCCATGCGTGAGACATGGCCCAGCCAGAGCATACGCCTCTGTTTGAGAAGGGTGAACATGGAGGCAGTGCCTGCCCTCTCAAGCACTGCGCTACTGGGGACCTTGTCCTGCCATGAGATACCAAGTATGTGCCTAAGGCAGCGCATGTGGAATGCGTTGAGCCGCTGCTCGTTTTGAGCGCAAAGTCCATGTTTCACTGGCGTACAGCAGTGTGCTCAAAACACAGGCTGTGTAGACCTGCACCTTGGTGTGTACAGTGAGCTTATTGTTAGCACATACTCTCTTCGTCAGCCTGGAGAACGTTGTGGCGGCTTTTCCAATGCACTTGTTGATCTCGCTATCAAGTGACAAGTTGTCCGAGATCGTCGAGCCTAGGTACACGAATGCATGGATGACTTCCAGTTCATAGTCTAGCACGCTGATAGATGCCTCATTACCCACGTTTTGGCCCATCACCTGGGTCTTCTTTAAGCTGATTGTGAGGCCAAATTCCATACATGCATCCGCAAAGTGAGTTATGAGCGACTGCAGTTCCTGCTGAGTGTGAGCAGCAATAGCTGCATCGTCAGCAAAAGGGAACTCCCTTAGACACTTCGTAAGCACCCTGGTCTTTGCTCTAAGCCTCGCCAGTTTGAAGAGGTTGCCGTCCGTTCTCGTGCAGAGGGAGATGCCTGCAGGGGCGGCAGCCCCACGGGCCGGGCCAGAGGCGCCTGCGGCAAGCAGGTGACAGCATTTTGCTATCTCCGCTGGCTGGGGAGGTGCCGGCCCACAGCTGCTGGGCACAGGGCTGACCTGGGGGGTGATCAGCTGTGCTAGAGGCCCAGCCGGGCAGGGGCAGGGTGGGTGGCAGGAGGAGCTCTGAGCTGGGCTGGGGAGCCAGGCCCTCTTGTGCTGTGCTACACTGCTCCCTACCCCCAAGGGGGCTGGCGCCGGGGCGGGGCAGGGCAGGGCAAGGGCATCCCAGGCAGTGCCAGGCCGTTCCCCTGACGGGCAGGGTAAGGGTGTGCCAGACAGGGCCAGGCCGTTCCCCGGGTGGGCAGGGTAAAATACTAATGAGGAGCTGAAATGAATATTCAGCACCTCATTAGCATGCTGCCAGCTGCAATACTTGGATAGTGATAGGAATAAGGGGATTTCAGTGTTTGCGGGGTCCTTTCAAAAAGGGCCCCACGTAGATGAGCCATGCACAATCGAAACACAGCACTTTCACAGAATCACAGGGCTGGAAGGGACTTTCGAAGTGCTACAGCCGACAGCATGCTAATGAGGTGCTGAATATTCATTTCAGCACCTCATTAGTATTCTCCGATTTGGCCATTAACATGGCCCTTTTGAAATTTTGGCCAAGCATAGACACAACCATTGTATTTGAAAACAAAATGAAACCCTCATCTGATCTTTTCTATATTATGAAGAAGGGAAGTCACAAACATTTCATCTCTCTTTTTAACCTGCTATACATTTACTCCACTAAATGTTCTACAGTTAGAGAAGCTACACATCCATTCAGGATGCTGATTTTCACCTGGTATAATTTTCACAGCTCCACAACGATGCATTGGCTATTTTGCTCAGCTGAAGCTCTTCTGCCTGGTACATTAGAAAGTGCTCTGCCCATGGTATCAGAGGGTCTAGATCTTTACAGAACTTCTGTTAGAGAGCACTAATGATTAAAAACATCAAGAAGAAACCTGACTAACAGTAAAAGGAAAGAGATTGTGAACATTTTAAAAGTAGATTCATTGCTTTAGTTATCTTCCATTGCCTTGGCTGTCCTCCTCATATACCAAAGTGATTCATAATCCATATTGGAAACTCATGTATTGTTCACTTTAAACCAGGGATGAGGAACCTACAGTGTGCCAGCCAGACGTGACTCATCGAGGTTAGCTGCTACCAGGCCTCCAGATGCTTTGCTTACCTGAGCTTCTCCAGGTACGCTGCCCCACTGCTCCCAGTAGCCACAGTTCATCATTCCTGGCCAATGGGAGCTGCAGGAAGTGGGGACCAGCCTGTGCCACTTCCTGAAGTTCCCATTGGCCAGGAATGGTGAACCACAGCCACTTGGAGCTGCAGGGCTCCGGGCCCGCAGACACTCGGGTAAACAAAGCATCTAGTGCCTCACCAGCAGCTATCCCTGATGAGCCACGTCCAGAAGTTCCCCACCCCTGATTCAAACCAGTCAAGAATCTGTGAACAAAATGAACCAGAATTTGATCAGCCCTCCTACACCTTCCCTTTTGGAAGTCTCCAAAATTATTGCAGCTTTGGTCCAATGGTATTGCTGGCCCGTGGGGTATTCCCAAGAGGGGGGCAGGGGGAGCAGCAAACCCAGGGGGATTTCTTAGTATACTTAGCAAGCTAGTTATCCTGCCGCAGACCAGGGTAGAGATAGTTGTGGGAGCTGAACTGAGTGGATTAGCATGGGGTGAGCAAACTTTTCATATCAGGCCCCAATTTTTGTCCCCACAATTTATTTTATTTTGATTCAGTTAGTCAAAAATTCAACATTTACAATGAAAAAATATTTACCAAACATTTTGTTCCTTTAGAAAAGCCATTTTACATAGTGAATGAAATTCAAGCAGTTCCAATACAGACCTTTTAGGTCTCTTGAGTTCTGCTATGAGAGGCAGAAACACTGGTCAGGTTTAACCTGTAAAATCCATGACACTCTAGTCTGGCAACATCTGTGTTTTGGCTCAACCACAAATGTTGCTGGACCAGAGAACCCTGGTGGCCTGGAGTCGGGAGCGAGGGGGAGGCGGCAGCTGAGAGTTGGAGGCCTGGCAGCCACAGCTGAGCCACAGACAAAGAGGACGGCAATATCTGGCCAAAGCTGGGAGCGGCGGGCCATGGCGAGGCTGGGGATCCAGCAGCCTGCAACTTGGGCTCGGGAGCAGGGGCTGGGAGGGGGTGAGATTGGTGGGTGGGAAGTGGCCAGTAGGCAGGAGGGGAGCCTGGGAGTGGGGCCAGAGGCCAGCAGGAGATCTTTGAGCTTCTGTGGTCTGGTAATATCCTTGGTCCAGAACCACTCAAGTCCCAAGGGTGGCAGACCAGGGAAACGAAACCTCTAGCATGTTAAGGGAGAGACACACTTACACGCTTACCACAGACACTTTAGCTCTTTCTTGTTTGGCCTTCATTTGAAAAATAAGGCCCCTTTTCATCTTGAGAGATGGTGGTTAGAAGCAGTGGTGAGGATGTATCGGCACTGTTTGAGTCTGCAGCTTCTCTCATGGCTTATCCATCCAATATTGGATTTCAAATAAAGGTCAGGGTAAATGAGATAATTCTTCAGCTGCTCTTTGTGTCTTAAGATAGATAGCCACTGTCAAGGTTCTGCAGAATCAACAACAAATTAAGTTATTTAAACCCTTTCAGGCAGGAACACTCTTTGTTGTTCTGTGTTTGTACAGCATCGAGCATAACTGGTCCCTGACTATGGTGAGATGCTGCTGTAATTCAAATTAATAATAAGTACAACTACTATAGAAACTACTGGGGTTGTAATCCAAATCTCATGATTCTGAACCCATTTTTGGCAATTGCATGACGAGCCTTTACAAAGCATCAATTTTTGCCAATAGACATCCCAGGATTACCACATCTACTTCCTACCCAGGGCAAAGAGAGAAACAGTGGCCTTGCAGAAACCAGTGTGTGGGGAATATTGGCCAATAGCATCAGCCCTTCTTAGCTGCCAAAAAAAGGCATTGCCAAATGTGCATCAGTGAAGCACTTACGACATCTAGTGGTCATCTTAAAACACTTCTGAGTCAAACCACAGAGTTGCACCAAAATACCCCAAGCTGTGAATTAAAATGGCTTTAGTTATTTCACTGTACGTCTGTTTGAGGGCACTCATTTCAGAATGGCTGAAGTCATTAGCTACAGTGGTTTTTATTAAGTCAACTCTCCAGTTATATCTATGCTTCCAAGTTTTGTTGACAAAACTTACGTCAGCATCCAAATGTCAACAAAACAAAAATCCCTAGAGGGGGTTCACACTTGCTCCCTCTGTTGAGAGATCATGTCCACACTGGAGGTAGCATCATCATCATCATCAACATGAAGAATGCACTGGCGGTATGTTTCCCACTGCGCAGTGCTGCAGGAAGGCAGAGCTGACCCTTGAGTCCTTTGAGATTCTCTTGAGTTCTCTCACACAGCCTCGTCAGCTGCTGGGAGCAGTATCAAGAGGAGCTGTGAGCTCTGCATGTTTAGGAATGTCAATGCAGCACAGCAGTACCCTCCTCCCAGCCACAGCTGCCTGCCTGCCGCTGTGTTCCTAGTGCAGGGAAGAACAGGAGCTGTCCAATGATTTATTCTTTGTTTGTTCCCCAAACAGAGCAGCTCACTCAGCTGTCAAATACTTCTCAGAACCTTGAAAGGGGAGGGGCATATGCACACAGCGCAGCAGAGTTCAAAACACTGAGGCCTGGTCTACACAAGGGAGCAAACTCAATCCCAGACATGCAATGCTAGCTAGCTACACCATTAGCGTAGCTAGAATCGACATATCAGGATCAACTTTGTTCCCTCATGAAGATCGGGGCTCTTCTAGTTCACGCTGATGTCCCTTACTCCACACAACAGCATGGAGTACCAGGAATGATGGACAAGGCCAGAAAGATCGATTTTGCAACATCTCCATGATGCAGCAAAATTGAACTCCGGAGGACTGATCGCGGTGCGTGGAATGCCAAGTAAAGTATAGACATGCCTTGAGTAGAGCCATCAGAGCAGGCATTGTGGGATACTGGCAGAGCCCAGTTTGGTCAACAATACAAACAGCAGTGTGTACACTGCTTCTATATCCTCAATAAAACAGGAAAATGGAAGAAAGTCTCTCCTAAGGCTAGAAGTTTTTTGTTGCCAAAAATGAGTGTCTCTCTCAACAAAAGTTGAATTGCAGCGTGTGCACTCTCATAGTTGTGTTGCCAAAAGGCAGTTCCTGGTGACAAAACTTGGTAGTGCAGACGTAACTTTATTCTATTATAAAAAAGGTTGATACACAGATTTGCACCACAGGAATGACATCCTTTTCAGAAAGCAGATTTAGTTAAATTAGTGCAATTGGCTGACAGACCAGCCACTAGTGGTGGAATATTCCCCACAACTTTTTTAAATTAGGGGAAACAAAGTCACATTTGAAAAGTCATTATGGCAGAGCTTGACATAGCATATATGCTTATGTCAGGCATGTTTGTTTTGAACAAAAAATCCAATAATTAATTTCCCACCTACAGAAAAAGCTCTTCATAATTTCATCCGCCATGAAGCTCAATACTGCTTTCCATTTAATTTCCGTGGTGTTCAGGATGTCTGTCACCTCCCTCACAGTGCAATTAATTATCATAATGTATTCTCCTTTTCTGCTGGTTCAATATTTTCTTTTCCACCAGGACGGTGCACAGTAAGTTTTATGAGGGATGACTCCAGGCAGCTTCATCCAAATCCATTTCTCTTTCATGCATGCACCACCCCATTTGATCATGTGTGGGTGTGAAATAACTTTGGAGAATTACATGACCTGAATTCTCCTAACGTTACCCTGGGGAATTTATCCTAAATATCAATAGATAGCGGGTGCCTTTTTTGTGACGGTACATGCCAGTATGGTGTACCACCACCTTTTTTCAGAGTGGGGGCCAGAGGTGGAGCCCCTGCCAGCCCCACAGCAGCACAGGAGCTGGAGGTTCTCCCCTTCCTCCACCCACATGGACCAGGAGCCAGAGCCCCACTACCCCCAGCAGCACAGGGCCTGGGAGGCTGCTGTGAGGCTGGAAACCAAAACCCCCACACCGTGCAGCAGAGTGTGCCTGGGAGATGGAGACCCCAAAGCACCGCCCCCCACCACAACGGTGGGTGGGGGAGAAGAGCCATACTGGATTTTTTTTTAAACACCAAAAAGAACACACCAAACACTGATGGTTACTGTGCCACAGACTGAGGTGACTACTCCGCCATACACAATTTAAGGATCTTACACATTTAAGCGATATACATACAAGTAGGCATGAGGCTTATCGGTATGCTTCGCAGTTAACTGTCCCTTGCCAGTGAATTCCAGCGGCAATGAGATGTGCTAGGCCAGCGCAGCCCCAGCCACGGAGGGATCGGCTAGTCAGACCCCAGAGCTGTGGTGGTACCTCCTGGCTGGGGCAGGACCTCACTGCTGTGGTGGGGACTCCCACAGCTGAAGTTGCAGCAAGGCCACTTTGTGGGCTAGACAGCAACCCTAATTTTAAACAATTAACTGCTTTTATACTAGCATTTTACTGGTTAACCATTCTAACATCCCTAAACAGGAGTGTAATAATATTAATACCTAATTCTTATATAGCACTGTCCATCAGCAGATCTTAAAGTGTGTTACATGGGGAGATCAGTGTAACCCATTTTACAGCTGGGCAAACTAAGACACAGAAAAGCAAAGTTTCATGTTCAAGGTCAAACACCAGGCCAGAGGCAAAGCAAGGACTGACGCCCAGGTCTCCTGAGTCCCAGGCAGATGCTCCATCCTCTAGGTCACACCTGCAAAAGCTTTTATAGGTCATAATCACCCTGTGCAGGCAGTGTGTGGGATGGCAGTAGGCTGCTCTACACACACCCCCTCACGGGGCCTGCTGCAGTGTCCTGTACAGGCAAGAAGGACGCTCCCTCAGAACAAGCAGTGACAGAATACTCTGCAGCTGTGGAGCTGCGCAGAGACGTGGAGAAAAGGTTGGGCCACCACACATCAGAAGAGCCGCTGGCTCCTCTACTTTATGCTGGGAGCCATACTGTCATCCAGAGTAGAATTAGAAGGGCTCAAAGCGGGTTTAAAGTCACTTTCATCTCCCCTTCTCATAGGCTCCACTTTCATCTCCACTTCCCATAGGCACAGCCCAGAATCTCAGCTCTGGTATATAAGCATCATGTCAGTCTGGGATTTCAGGGGACTTTCCATATCGATATCTGAAACTGTCATGTGGCATCTCTCCACAGTCTTTCTCCACTGTGTAATGCTAGCCAAAAATGCAGCAAGTAATAATCAGTGCATCACCATGTTATAACTAGAGATAGATCAGCACCAAAGCCCTGGATCCAAAGCCCACTAACCTCTGGGGAGCATCAGGTGCAGTTCCAAATATTGCAGCTCTGGTCCGTCTCTAATTGCCACGTGTCATTGCATTATATTAGCTTACTGCACCCCAGAGTTGTTTGTTGGTTCTAGGAGGTGGAGGTTGTTTTTTAGTAGGCCCCCAGGGCAAATTCTTCTCTTAGTTACACTTGTGAAACAGCTAACGCCAACAGGGTACATGTGTAAGTGAATACAGAGTTCAACTGTATGTGTGACTAGACTAGAGAAAGAGACTAGAGGGCTAGAGTTTCTTCTCACACCAATGTAAATGAAGAGTAACTCACCGAAGGCAAAAAACTGAGTTTCCCAATTCATAACACAGGCTGATGCAAAGCCATTCACAGTGCATGCATCTGATGAAGTAGATCTTTCCCCATGAAAGCTTATGCTCCAAAAAATCTGCTAGTCTATAAGGCATCACAAGACTTCTCGTTAAAATTCAGAAGTGCTACACCACTGTAACAGATGCCAAGAAGAGAGAAGAATTAGGCCCCAGGACTACATTTTTTTAATAATGCAAAATATTTCAGGATGTGCATGAGGTCAGCTCCATATAATCTATCTTTTCTCTCTCTTTCCCTCTGATGTTTTATTAGGCACCCACCACATTGGAATGTAAGAGCTTTTGTGACCTAATCTAAGCCATATAAGCCAGGCAAGCAGGGTTATTCCCTACAGTACATTTTATACAGACTTACAGTTTTAAATAAAACTGACCAACTGTACGTGCAGGGTAAATGTTGGGAGTTTAATTAAATAGACCCACTTCTAAGCAACTGGCTGTTAAATATCAAACCAAACCAAAAAAACAGGTAGCAAATAAAGAAAAGGTAAACGTGTCTAATTCTCGTTCCCAAGTGGGAGCGTAGCTAACTCATCATTATTTGTACAGTGTTCAAAAACCTAATGATCGAGGAATGTGGCATTTACTTTATACTTGACATTTGCTAAGTCAGTGGCTCCCAACCAGTATTCCCTGTAAGCTGATCACTTGAGCTGCCACCCAGGAGAGACTCAAATGCCACCCAGCTGATTAGCAGAGCACCCATAGTATGCAGCATGTATTTCTACTGATAGCGCACAGGGCTCGGTGCATATATCAAAATGTATTCCACACCGGATGTAAAAAAATTAGAGGGAAAGTTGCTCTCAACTTTTTCAGACTACTGTACCCCTTTCAGGAATCTGATTGGTCTTTCATGCTCCATGTTTCACCTCATTTAAAAAAACAACTTGCTTTACAAAATCAGACACGAAAATACAAAATTGTCACAGCTCATTATTACTGAAAAATTTGCTTGCTTTCTCATTTTTACCATGTAATTATAAAATAAATCAATTAGCATATAAATATTGTACTTACATGTCAGTGTATCATATATAGGGCAGTATAAACAAACGATTGCCTGTGTGAAATTCTAATGTACTCTGACTTAGCTAATGCTTTTTATAGACCCTATTGTAAAACTAGGCAAATATCTAGATGAATTGACATACACTTGGAAAATCTCTGCATGCCCCTGGGGTACATATACTCCGGCTTGAGAACCACTATATGCAGTAAATCCTCTGTGGTGCCTGTCCTACAGTCAGAGAAGGCTCATGTATGATTTTCTGTCCCAAACAGACATAGAGGTGCCAATGTCTTCCCATGCCTTGTGGCTTAGGATAGTAGAACTTAGTGAAAGAGACGTGTTTCAACTCTAGGCTAATTTTCAGAATAATGTGGCTAGTTCACTGTGGCTGCTTCCAAATTGGGAAAGTGGTAAAATCTGTGAGGTTTAAAACTAGATCGGGTGAAACGTTAGGAAATATAAGAAAAAAAATCTTACATGAGCAAGGAAATGGGTACAACAGCAGTTTACAAACATAAATCCAGTATCCACATAAGTAAGTGCGTAAGTATACATACCTATGTTCAAAACAATGGCCCTAAAATCATTAATGACTAATATAGAGGCCAGATTCAAATGCATTAAAAATAATGTCAACTGTATCAACACAGGGTAGTGCATCAGTAGAGGAGGGCACTTTACAGGCACCACTTGCCTGCTTTATAGAGATCACAAAATACCCCAGAAAATAATGGCATTGGCTCAATTGCAAAAAAAAGCATGAAGCCCTCAATGAGCAGCTCAGAGCACTGAGTTATACCTGCGGTACTGAAAAATGCTCCCATAAAACATGGAAGGGTCATGTTTAAGGGTACTAGCTTGGTAACCAAGTTATAATTCATAGCCACTGCAATTCCTAAATAACAATTTTCAAACTTTTGTGCACTTAAGTTTTGTAATGCTGGCTCCCTTTCAGAGGTCTGCTGGGGAAGAGAGGAACAATTTAACCCCCTTGGCCAGATCTTCAACAGGTGTAAATTGGCATAGCTCCACTGATGTGTAATGCAGCTATGTTGATTTACACCTGCTGCAGACCTGGCACTTGTAACTGAAGCTCACAAAGCACTTTGACTGGGAATTGCAGTTGAGACGACAAACACTAGGGAACTTGAGGACAGGAAGCCATTAGTCAAGGAAGGAGAGTTTACTCATCTATTGAGTAAAGAGCAAATTTAAGAAGCAGAGTATATAATGAACACGTAATCCCAGAAGGACTGAACCTTAGCCTTCTTTACCAAAGTCCGCCTTGTCGACAAAGCTATGCTGCTTTTTGCTTTAAAATAAATCAAAATGGACTTTTAAACTGTCTAATTAACCACCAGAGGGAGTTCTGGAAATGTAACAAAAGCAATTTAATTGACCCCTGCCAAAAAAAAACCCAACAATTAATTAAACGTTGTAGTCTTTAAAGTGCTACTGGACTGCTTTTTTGTTTTGCTAGTATATAGACTAACACAGCTTTTTCTCTGTTACTATTTGATTTGCTTGTATGGAATGGAAGGTCACCTCAGCCCTTCCATTCCATACAAGCAAATCAAATAGTAACAGAGAGAAAGCTGTGTTAGTCTATATACTAGCAAAACAAAAAAGCAGTCCAGTAGCACTTTAAAGACTAACAAAATAATTTATTAGGTGAGCTTTCGTGGGACAGACCCACTTCTTCAGTGGTATGGCTATGGTCTGAAGAAGTAGGTCTGTCCTACGAAAGCTCATCACCTAATACATTATTTTGTTAGTCTTTAAAGCGCTACTTGACTGCTTTTTCGTTTTGTAAGGGAAAGGTGTCTGTACCACTAAAACCAGAACCAAATTTGGCAATAATTGCTCCTTTATTTGCAGTATCAGAGACACTGAAAATTGAATGGCTCATTGAACTCAAGCTCCTACCCTATCTATTAGAGGTGTTTCCCTCAGGTAAGGAGACACACCCTGAAGGGGTTATATGTGCCTAGCCTGCTGTGCTGCACTCATTCTGACATAGAATACAGCACTTCAGTCCCCAGGACTGTCTGCCAATAACTTTTCATCATCATGAAACCGCAGGGCCAGTATCTCAGCTGGTGTAAGCTAGCAGAGCTACTCTGCTCTCCATGTAGCTGTACCAATTCACACTGGCTGAGGTTCCATCAAATGGAACCATAAATCCCTAATTTTGGGGATTCACCAAGTCCCATTACCGGGACAACAGGCAAGAAACCAGGTTTAGTGGTTCAAAATGGCTATGAATTGTCATTACCAGACTTTACATCTTTGCATAGCAGGATTCTGGAGATGAGGAAGAAGAAAGACCTGAATGCATCCTCCCTTTTAAATTTTCTGTGCATATGTATCAGAATGCTTGTAGATGTCAGGAAGTGTTAATCCTCAAATTCTTTGATCAGAGAGGCAGGCGTTACTGCCCTTCTAATGGTTCAAGCCAAGTGATGGGACAGCTATGAAGAACAGTTGTGGCAATTTCTCATCCCTCTAAAAACATCATGATTTTCATCCTATGGCTACAGCAATTCTAACCACTGGGCTTGACAGCTCGTCCTGAAAATAATTCAGGACAATAAAAGCACAATCATTATCATCAAATCCTTCCTAGGCAGAAAAACATGCTGAGCCTTCTGGGTTTAATGTCTGCTGATTTGCCTGTTTAAATTCATTTAGCATGGACAATGATAAAAAAAGAAAGGTGGGAGGAAGATAGAAACTCATCATGTGTGCAGAGGAATTCAACCAAATCTTTGCCCAGTCCTAAAGGATTTTGTGATTGCTTAGCCTAGTTAATCAAAACACACAGCAATGAACCCTCTGGGTGAAAAGCTAAAGAAGTTGCACTGATTTCCAAATGTCATCAGCAGGAGTATTTGCATGCATATTTTGGATCTGTACCAGCAAAAGGTTTTAAAAATGAAATTAAAGAAATCCCTTCCCCCATCCCTGCTGTGTAAGCAGCTAAAAAATATCACACCATTTTATGTGTTCTTTGATGTATTCCCTGCACATGTTGGTAGCAGACCAGTTTTGACTACGAAAAGCCCAGAGAAGCTTTTCTCCAGAAAACAAAACTCAGAGGGGACTTTGCTAACTGCTTTCAGTTTCCAAAGGTTCCACTTGGCTCACTCATAGGCATTACTGGGGCACTCCTTCCAGCATCTGAGCATCTCACCAATATTAACAAAGGGAAGTACAACCCCATTTTGCAGCATGAGAAACAGGCATAATGAGGTTCAGCCTGACTTGCCCAACAGCACGTCAATTGCATCGTCAAGAAAATGCTAAAGGGTCTTGATTATTCACCTTGGTTAAAGGGTCTTTAACCACTCAACCATCCTTTCTCCTAAATATAATAGGGGGCTTAGTTTCTAAGCACATAACAGTGCTACCTACCTGGTCTAGGTAGCACTATGACTGACCAATCCAGGCATTCCAAAAACATTCCAATCTCTCTCTTACTGTTGCTTTGCTTGGCAGATGATGTTTGGGAAACAAAGTCATAATTGGCTGGTGTATGAATGGTGGGAACAAAGTCATGCCTCAGAATATTCTGGGCCGGAGGATATTTGCTATAAAGCTTTACTACTTCTCTCCCCCTGGGAGAGATACTCCTGTAAAACATTGCTCACTTGTGACAAGAGTTGGGTGAATAATGCAAAACTTACATCACCGTTGGTATGGTGCCCCCTTCTACTTGCACACATTTTGCTAGCATCAACATACATGAAAAACAGATCTCAAAGTCACAAGAGCCAAAAGCAGCAGAAATAAAGTTGGACTTATCTGAGCAATTACAACTGAGTGACACTGAGTGAATTCTGAATAATCACAATTGTCTCTTATAGGAAAGTGATCAAAAAGACAGCTTGTTTTTATCCTTAAAAACTGGTTTAGACGATTTCCCTGACCTTTCCTGGTGCATGTAATTCACTTAGCTGTCAAAACAAAACAAAAAAAAAATCACATTGTTTCCCGAAACACAGAAATTAAACCTCCATCTATATTATTATTACTCCATGAGGGAGGCAGTGTTATCTGGTGGTTAGAAGTGAGGAACTTGAAATCAGGGCCAGTGGCACTGGAACAATTTTTAGGGTGGGGGTGCTGCTTAACACCCGGCTTCCTTACAACTCTGTTGTGCCTCTTCAATGGTTTCCCACTCTCCTCGGCCAAACCAACTAGATGCCACTTGCAGAAACAGCATTGAGTCTGAGATTTGGCAGTTCCAGGCCTTCACTACCCTCAGGCTGGAGCCACAGCTGGGGGTAGCTACTGAGTCCCAGGCCATGGCCAGGAGCATAGCCCTGGACTGGCAGAAGAGCCCCAGACGGCAGCACAATTTCCAGGGCTGGTGACCTGAATCCCTGGGTGGGCAGGACTTGCAGGCTGTGGAGCCCCAGGAGCAAGGTCAGCAGGCAATGAGACCCACAGGGACCATCTCCAGTCATTTGTAAACCCGGAGTAGGAATTCTTGGCCCTGTTAATGCAGGCCTGAGTCCAACCACCATATTCCAGACTTTGTAGTGCTCTCCCATTGGGCAGCCACTCGACCCTTTTGTTTGTGATGAGTGTGGGAACCCGTGCTTTTTCTACACCTGTACTTGGTTGGTACAGAGTACCAGCATCTCAGAAGCCCCAGCTGCAAGACTGGCTGGGGGTGGTGGGGAGAGGGGAGCCAGCAGAGTAACAGTTCCTCTTTATAAAAAAGAAGCAAAAACACTGAAAAAGCACCAGTGAGAACACTTGACCCTCCACCAAACCTGACTGTCCACACGACAAAAAGTCAGCCCATGAGATTGCAGGATGCTCTTGGTCGATACCCAGAGCACACAGCCAGCAGGGCTCCATCTACATTAAAAAACAATAGGGCTCAAAAACTGGGTGCTGACTTGACTCAGCTCAGACCCTTCACCCCATGGGACCCGAGGTTAGTGTGATTTGTTACTAGACAAAGGAGGAATTGGACTTGAGACCAAGTTCTAACCCTGGGCTTACACTGCAGTGTAGACATACCCTTTGGCTGGGTCTTTGCTACAGAGTTAACTCAAGCTTTTATTTGGATGCTGATCCTCAAACCCTTAATGTGAGTTAAGCACAGCTCAAAATTCCACTCCCCCCAGCCCTGACTCAAACCCCCCGGCCCCACGTGGCCCTGGTTCAACCCCCGCCGCCCTGTTTCAAAACCTCCATGGCCCTGATTCAAAACACACACACACACGGCTCTGGCTCATCCCCTCACAGGGCCATGCACTCAACTCCACCCCCCCAACCCTAACCCACCCTGGGCTTACCCCTGTCCCATCCCCAGGACTCATCTTTCAAAAGGAGCTCCCAGGCACTCCTGTTGCTTCCTCAGCTACAGAATGTGCATTCTGCTGGGGAAAAAAAAGCCTGCCCCCGACTTACACGAAATTTGAGTTGTGCATAACTTGAGGGATTGCTGTCTTAGTTTCACACTGGGCTTGCTGACATGACTGGGAGCGTGGGCTAGGTGCTGCTTTCACCTGGGCTATTAACCTGCCCACGTTGCAGTGAGGAAGCAGGTTAAACCACTCAAGTGCTGATAGTTCTCCAATGTTTTCCCACAATTCCCTCCAGGAGCCCAAAAAGACAGACAAGTTCTCCCACAATTCATTACTTTCTACAGCACAAAGAACCATAGGGTCTGCCCCAAAATTCCTATCAACATGCCTGGAAGTGAAGCACCATCGAGGACCCAGAATATCAAGAAAGGCTTTGTGGTGTTACTGCTAACAACAGTATCCCAAGGCTATCCCAAGAACCTAGAACATAGACAAAGTCTATCCCAAGAACCTAGAACTGGTTGCCAATCATTTGAGTTACCTACTCAGTGGAGACCTACCCATGGTTCTATTTCCAAGGTTCCACCACTGGGAGACAGTATATTAAGTGGGTAAAAGGAAGCACAGGGAATCAGGAAATGGAGGTTCTGTCTCCATCTTTGAGTGGATTTTTATGTGACTTTGCTTTGACCTTTGGTAAGATCTTGATTTTTTTGGTAAGTCACTTAACTGCTTGTATTTACGTATTTGTTAAATGGGGAGTAAAAACACACAGATCACATTTGGGTGATGAGATTCAACACGTCAGGGATTGTCTGATTTACACTACATGCATAAAAATGTGCTACAAGTAAATTTTATTTTATTTTATGAAAAATTCACTTCTGTAGCATGACAGGAAAAATCACCCAGTCCTTTGTGGATGAGTGCTGAATATTCCCCCCAACACACACACACACACACACACACACACACACACACACACACACACACACACACACACACACACACACACACACACACACACACACACACACACACACACACACACACAGAGTGACAATTTTACATCTTCCAATAAAATCTATAAACAACATTTTGCAACTGTCTATTATAAAAGTTAAATTTTCAAAAGTGTTTAAGTGACTTAATGCCAATGTCCCATTTTCAAAAGCAATGTGGGAATGTAGGAGTGAAAGATTTATTGAAAATTAGTGGGAAAAATCAGGCTCTTAAGTATCTAAACTACTTTGAAAACAGGACGTGGCCAGTTTTGAAAATTATTGCTGCTGCTCAGACATGCTTTTTTAGTTTGGGGAAAAAAATCCTTTTTCCAACCAACACCAAAAAGTACCCTCCCCCCAGTAAGAAAAAGCTAGGTCCCATCCAATATAACACTGAAGCAATAAGAAACCCCCATGCCATGCATGGGAAATGTCTTTTACGAGGAAGGGAAGTTCTGCTTTGGTAACCGGAGTGTCTTCCTCTGCCTCTTTATCTATCAATATCTTCAGCCTTCCAACTGTGCTCTGAGCTGGGTCCTGTGATTTAAAACTCAATTTAAAAGCAATTTTGCTTCAGATTCCCATTCCTTTCTGGTTTATTACATACACCATTCTCCTGGCAGCACAACATCACAAAAAGCCACAGCCCATGTTGTCACAATGTGTTTTGTATAAGCACCACTCAACTACCCAACTCATCAGCATGGTGTGATCGTGCTACAGTCTGCATTTACTGTGCAGTCTTGTCTCTCAGCCTTTGTCCATAATCACAGAGTGAACATTAATATATCATAGTAATATGGGTTTTAAAGGTCTTCCTCCACGGCCAAGCCCCTGGAAGTGATGCAAATAAACCAAATCAAAGTTCAAAGATTCAGTATGGGCCACCTTTTAATAGACAGAGACTCAGACACTACCTCATTCCATTCACAAGGACTTCCCTACATTCTGATACAAACAGACAGTGTCTTGTGGGTACCTTTCCGCCGATGCACAAATACAGCAAAAGCACCACCTCTCCATCATCATCACATATCGTCGCTGTGGCAACCCGACAGAGAAGTGACATGAGGAAACAGCTCTTTAATGGCATGTACTAGCTGGGCTGAGAGTAGGGAGCCTAGACCCCCATTTAGCTCTGTGGATCACCAGCAAGTGCTCCACAGACTATAGCTCAGACACATCTGCTCTGAGTATAAGATCCTGGGCAAAGGTCAGCAGGACTACAGTAACAGTGACAGCCGCTGGGGTTAGGGATCATTACCAAAGTTAATAGTCCTAGGAGAGGAGCTAAAAACAGGTCAGGGATTAGACCAAGGGTCAATACCAAGAATCGAAGTGCAGCAGGCAGTGTTCCCTGTAAGCAATGCTTGGGCAGCCGCCCAGGAGAGATTCAGGTGCCATCCAGGTTGATTAGCAGAGCGCCCCCAGCCACCCACAGTGGGCATCATGTGTTTTGATTGGTGGTGCACACCCATGGGTAGAAAGCATTAGAGGGAATGCTGGTGGCAGGGTGTTCCTGCATTCAAGTGGGAGTCCAGGTTCAAGGCAGAGAGGAGAGGAACAGAGAGTGCAGTGTGGTCATTGCAATGTGGTCAGCTAGCTAATGAGCTGCTCTACTGCTCAGGCACTCCCAGAAATGCCCCCTGTGCTCTTATAGGGCAGGAAGACAATCAGACTCCATGGGGCTGATCTCTGAAGAACCCCTTGACGGAGGGTCTCCTGTGGTCTAAGCCCACAGAAGGCCATGGTTAGGGGAGTACAAGCGGCTCAGAGTTACTACTGAATGGTGATGTGGCAGTGTTTGCTGCTTGGCAGCTCTCCAGGCCCAGGTTTGAAACCCGCTGGGCTTTACACAAAGCTATTCACTTCCTCTGGCTTCTCAGTCTTCTTCTCTTTTGTCTGTTTAACAGTAAACTCCATTTTCATTTTGTGCCATGAACATTTTTGGCTCCTTATAAAGAAATAAGTCCAGGTGCTTAGTGGAGATGAATCACAAAGTTCAGATCCGCATCCAAGCTTGCTCAGCAGGTGGTTTTTGTTTGTTTCCGGGATGGGGCCTCTTCCCCAGTTATGAGCAAAGTCCAAGAGTCACTCAGTAAAGGTGAGGAGCACTCATCAACATTTTGCAGTAAAAACATTTTTCCATCAGAAAACAACAGTTAATCATTATTTTCTGCAGGGAGAATGTCAAGTTCTACAAAAATGATGAACAAAAACATTTCCTTTCAACCTGAAAATAAGGAAGTACTTCACTTTGACATTTCCAATTCAAAAAGCTTCTGAACTTTTCAGTCTGTGAAATACTTTTGGATAGTTTGCCTTTTCTCCCCGAGTCTGGGCTGAAAGAAACGTCACAATATCAGACTTCACCCTGGGATGGAAATTCCATAGTCTGACTAGTTCTCAAGGAAAAACTGAAAGCTCCAGCCACAACTGTGGCTTACAGCGTCCATATCCAACTCAGAGAGCCCATTAGCACTCCATCCCCTGAAAGGTGATAACTAGAGCTGCTACATTGTCACTGCTCCCAAGTGGCAGGAGCTGGAAGACAATGCTGGGTGCTGATACAACCATGAGCACGCCTAGAAATCCCCAGGGCACTTGTACATCCGCCCTTGTTAGGGCAAGGAGTTTTAGCTGGTGCACTAAAGTTTATCCAGCCCAGCTGTGTGACAGCATGAGCTCTGCTACAAAACTCAGAAGAGTACAAAATTCTTCCCATTTAACATGGCATGTAGGGGGACGTTGTATAGATTTTGTTGAGGGGTTCAGAAGCATTTGGACAGATGATGTAAAAAAGCTGGACTTCTTATACTGCAGGAGTTTTGCCTGCTTGTACATAAGCCTGTTTGTGCATTGTGCCAACACATCACAGGCAGAATGACTAATCTAAGAGATTCAACAGTGCCATTGCTGTGGCTGGTGCCATGATACCAGCTCCCCTGCTTGTACCTCTTCCCTGTGTCAGGGCACCACCCAGCTCTGCCTGCGTCTGTCCCCCAGTGCTGTCTGCACTGGGTAGCCACTGCCCTTGTTCCTGGATGCCACCACTGCCTTACGTTCCAAGTCACGGTGTCTGTGCCAGCACCTGTCACATCTTTTAATTCCCCACAACGATCTCCCCACACCCCAGCCCCTTTCTAAAGATAACAAACAGAAACAGAGGCTGCAATGATCACTAACTCTTTGAAAGGTGAGAGCTATGAAATATTGTTGAGGCCATGTGAAGGGGGCAGCTAGACCACTTCCTTCCAGTGTAATTGTCACAACACCGTTGCATCTTCCCCGAAAGCAATGAATTTTACTGAATTACTGAATTTTACATTTACTGAATTTACAGTTACTGAATTTTACATTTTACTGAAGCGTGGCTCTTTGAGGACTTGGGGATGAGGGGGGCGGGGGTCTGAGGAGCTACTGTTTCTAGTTTTTGAATGAAAAAGGGATCTGTTCGCCCAACCCCCACCCCCCTCACCAAGCCAAATGAGAAACATCCAACTCTTGACGTGCAGGGATGCAAAATATGATCAGAGGCATCGATCATTATTCTTTCCTGGCTCTAATTCAGGGGTGTGCAAAGTGGAGGGTGGGCCCTCTGGGGAGGGCATGAAATTTCACAATGGGATGACACAGCATGATCAGCAGCTGGGTCTCAGGCTCATCCATCTCATTAAAAATGTTGAAATACATTACTGTTTTATGTCTCTGTATTCAGATTTATGTGCCAATTAGTAATGTTTTCACATTCTGCAGACTTCTTTCTTACCCATGCCAAAATATATCTTTTTATATGAACATAAACAAAATTTCTGTCGGTTTGTATTACATCAGCCAGGTTGCGTGGCGGGGGGGGAGCTGCTAACTGCAGGGATGAAAAGAGGGGCTTCTCGTAAAACTTTGCTGTAACTTATAACAACGTTTTCCCATCTGAAAGTCAGATGATACCTCTCTCTACACTTTCCCTCTAATTACTTATACTGCTCTGGGATTCAGTCAGAGTACTGTCCTGGGCCCAGCCTTCTGCCCCTGCAATAGGAAACTGAGATTTGATCTTGCTTACAATGCACTAATATCCACTTGAGATGTTACAGAGATGTCTGGTAGCACTGATTCACCTTGGTACCAGACAGGTGCTTAAGGTACTTTTCTGCAGGACACAAGCTTTAGTGGCCATAAGTATTTTTGAAGTTCTAGAGAACTAGTGGGGTTGGTTCCATATGTATGGTTTCAGCCAGGCCACCACTGCCCCTATTTTGTATCTCTCCCTCCATGCCTGGACATCATCCCATCTCTTCCAGTGCCTGCCCTCTTGTGCCAGTTTTCTGCCACCCCCTGCCTGGGCGAGGCAGCCCCTGTGCTGCCTGCATCTGCCCTATATTCCGGGATGCACAACTGTCCTATATTATAGCTGTCGTTCCATACCTGTGCAGCTGGAGAGCTTGGAGCGTAGACATGTCCTCTGTTCACATGGGGAGTGAAAACCAGCTACTGTGCTTTGAATTCACCCTCTAGCTCTTTCACGCTAACTTCTCTGTCAGTTCCCATGTGGGGCAGCCCTAAGAGGCAGATCTCCAACACTGGCAAGGGCACTGGCACCAGCAGCTCACATGATAGTAGACCCAAAACCCACTAATCACCCTGAAATATGAATTAGCTTATATGTTAATGTACATCGTGTCACACGGGTAGCTCTGTGGGGAAATTCTAAGTACAAAATGCACTGAAGAGAGCCGAGCAGACACAGCAGAAAGCTTGTTGCAACTGCTTTAATTTTAAAGCATTTGTTTCAGCCACATTCGCATTACAGATTCTTTCGGTAGCCTGGTACAAACAGGCGCTCTCAAGAAAAGATAGTTCTTTGCCCAAGGATATAATCTTGCCCAAGTCCTCACAAGATTAAGTGCTCGTTCCATGGGCTTTCACAGCACAAACTGAATCCAACCAGAGCTCTGAAACAATACCCTGTGCTTCAGGTGAGCTAAGTAAGCCACATAGCTGGGCAATTAAGATGACCCATAGAAAAATGGAGATGGCAAATAACTTGTATGGTCAGTTTTAAGATAATTGCAATCTCATTCCTTCAGAGATAGGTGGAAAAATAGATTACAGGAACTAAGCTCTGGCAATAAGCATATTTATAGCAAAATAATGTGTACTCATTTTGCAGATCCATCAGGAACAGAGTAATCCCTCGCTTTACGCAGCTTCATGCTGCGCAAAACTCACTTTAACATGAGTTTCACACAATGCAAAGCTACTGGGCTCTCAGCCCGCTTAGCTTCCCACAGCTGTGAGTGGCTAGGCAGGCTAAGAGCCCTTTCCCCATGTCTTCCCAGAGCGGCACTAGGCACCACTCTGGGAAGGTAGGGGGAAGGCTTTCAGCCCACCTAGCTGTCTGCCCCAGGGGCTGCCAGACAGGCTATAAACGCCCTTCCCCCTGCTTCCCAGAGCGGTGCTGCTTGACAGCCATGCCGGTTCACCGCCATTAAACCGCCCGCCGGCTCAACTCCCCCACCCCTGTGGCCCCAGCTCACCCCCTGGCTCACCTCCCCTAGAGGGGTGCTCCAGCCACACAGTGGGGGCTGCGCTCCAACCTCTGCAGCCCCAGCACCAATCCCCATGCCCCAACCTCCATGCAGCCCCAGCTCAGCACACACATTCCAGCCTGGGCCAGCCCCCCACTCAAGCACCCACCCCAGTGCACCCTAGTTCAAACCCCTCCCTGTCCGCAGCCCCAGCTCACAACTACCACCCCCCACGCAGGGGGCTCAGGTTGTCACCCCGCTGCCAGCTCAACCCACCCCCACCCCAGTTAACCCCCCCATCAGTCCCCCCCCACCTGGGTCAACCCCCTCCTGTCCCCAGCTCACCTCCCCCCAGCCCACACTGGGCTCCCATCCGCCAGCTGATGCAGGCGCTTGAGGTTCTACCCCTGCAGCTGACCCTCCCGCCCCAGCTCACCCCATTTAAACACCCCTCAATCCCAGCTCACAGCCGCCTGGCACACAGGGCTCTCGCTTCAACCTGAGCCCGAGGCTCCCAACCCCCAGCAAACACGTGTGTGCAGGGCTCCGGCTTGAGCCCCGCTACCCACCACCCTCACGGCCCCAGCTCCAACCCCCTGGCCGGGATCAACTGCACCCCCCAATCTCCCCCTGCAGCCCTAACCTACCCCAGAATTAACCTCCCCACCTCTCCCAGAGCCCCAACCCACCCCGCCAAGCTCTCCCCAATGTATGCAAAATTCATGGTATGTGAGGGTTGCATGGAATGCAACCCTCACATACCTCAAGGGATTCCTGTGCATCCCACTGCCTCCTCTGCCTGCCTCAGGCTGTTCCCTACTTTATATTTGGTAGTGTTTTGGCCAGCCTGATTTTAAAACATCCTCAATATTAAGGTTTCCACTTCTCTGCATTCCCTCAACTGGTCATACTGATGCTCCTCAAAGTGATAAGATTTGTAAAAGAGGTGTCATTTGGCTTTTGTTTTTGCTGTGCATCACCATTTAGTTGGATTATAAACCAGCTCCATCATAATCAGTCATAACAGTGGGCTATTTAGCACAACAAAGAAATACCAGCTTGCCTTCTTGATAGCAGGCATTCTTTCGTCTTGTTTTGTTACACTTGAAGGGGAAAAGCCACCAAAATTATCTTAAAAAACACACAGCAGGGGAAGGGAGAGAGAGATACATTAAGCTATAAACAATGAGAAAGCTTGAAAACAATGAGTCTTCAGTCATCTCAGACTTTGGCAGTTTCAAAGACCTGTCCGTTAGCCCAAGAGTCTGGAGAGGCCAGCAGTTCAAAGATATGGTCACTGCAGATGAGACCAATGTTCCCTCTATGTGCAGGATAATTTTTGTTATGTGCACCAAGGCATGTGCAATGTGCACCACCCTTAAACACAGACTGACCACTGCAGACAGCTGTGGGGGCTCTGCTAATTAGCTGGGCAGCATTTGATTCTCTCCTGAGTGGCTGTCCAAGCACACAGCTTACAGGGAACACTGGATGAGGCTGTTGTTGTAAAATGGTTTTTCTGCACTTAAGTGGGCTAATTTTGAGGACTGCAAATCCTGGAAAACAACTGCAGACTCAAGACTAGATCATACAGCTCTGGGTCCCCCATTTCCAAGGCCTTGTGGCTCCATTCTGTAGTAGTAATTTGCTTGTAGAACTTGATTTAAAAATCAGACTACGGAGAGCTGCATGAGCCAGAAGTTGAGCTCCAAAAGCCAGGCATCACTGCCAGGCAACTGGGCACCAGAACACCTCCCTCCCCAGATCTCCTAACCCACACTTTCATGCCTCCCCACTGACAAAAGCCCTCAGTACTACTGAGCCCACACATACACACTGTCCCATCTCTAAGGCTTCCAGCTCTTTTTTCACACACTGGGTACATCAAACAGCAGGGTCTCAGCAGAAGTCAAGTGCAGGGACACAGCTCTCTCACAGCTCCTTGTTGTCAGGGAACTTCAGCAGAACAAGCTCCCAACACACACAAGGAGGAAAAAATCTAAACAAAACCAAAGCCCAAAAGACATAAAAGTAGCCTTTGTGTCCTGAACTAACTTACCCAAGGTTTCCAGTGAGCTGATTTGCTACTGATTTTCTCCCCAGCCTCTAGAAAGAGAGCAAGAATTGCACAGTTGCTCATCTTAAAAGCTGGCCTTCCAACTGAGCCTCATTCAATTCCTACCTATCTGAATGTGGGGAGCAGGCCGGCATAACAAGGACTTAGCTCCCTGCTGGCCAGCACTATGTTCTATGTTCACTATCAGTTACAACTATTTCAAGACTAACCACCCCCAGCTCCATTCCTTGCTGTTCAACTGACCTATGGGTTAAGTCCTGATCAAACAGAGGTCTTACACTCCACTCCCAGGCTCACCAGAAAGTCCATCTCTGGCAGACAACACCTTGTCCACAGTGGACACCAGACTTCTACAGGCTCTGGGCATAGCATTGGATGTAGCACCCCAGGCCCCTGGAAAGAGTGGAGCCTCAAGTGGAAAGAGCAGTGCGAAGGGACTAGCCTCCGCCAACCAGCCCTTCAGCACTGCATGGCACAGGCCACATAGGGTTCCCACAGTGACTTAAGGGGCCCAGGGCAATGGGTGCTGCTGTTGCTGACATAGCAGCAGCAATGACAGCTGGGATCCCCAGGTCCTGCTTCATTGCCCGGCCTGCCCTTGTCACTGGTCATGGACAGTTTCACCCAACCAACCAGCAGTGAGGGTAACCCAACAGATTTCAACCAAGAAAAAGCAAAATACATATTCACTCCAAAACGGCTTCTCACAGATTAGGCTCAGTAAATGGACGGGTTTTCCTCCAAGTCCTTAACATAGTGACCATGCAATGGTGATCATCTTGATTCACTCCCACCCTGGGCTTTGCCTTTATGGTTAATTCAAGCAGCCAGGATTTGTAAGATTGTATTTACAGACAAACTGTAGAAGACTTTGCTCTTCTGGCTTGGCCATTTTTAGGGTTTTTTCCTGCAGAACATCCAGTACATTCTTATTTCACCCTCTTGCCTCAAAAACTGTCTCTTTCTTACACATCAGAGTTTGAGTGACCAAGGCCCCACCTGCACTGACTGCCAGGGTGAGTCAGGGGAATGCCACTGACATTCTGATCCAGGCTCATGTAGAAAGGAAGGACTATAAGAGAGTTGGTATCAACCAAGTTAATCTGCCTGGCCCTGCTTCTATTTTGTAGCCACATTCTGTAAGTAAATCTTCACAAGTCCTCCTGATCACTTTTGGCCATGCCCACACATACAGGTCAGGATCTAAGGTGACCAACCTGGCATATTCATTGGAGCACAGAAGCCAAACCAAAGACATGTAGCTGTGGTTCCCAAGAATAAACCCACTAGACAGTGAGCTCTGAGTCCTTCCATTACAGGAGTTAAAAGTAGCAGTAGAAGAATTTCACACAAAGGAGGGTATGCAATGGAGAGGAGGAGTGAGCAGAGAGATGAAGAGAATAAGATTTCACAGAGAAACCAGAGCAAAAGCTCCAAGTGATAATAAGATGTGAAAGCTCAGCTGGGTAAACAACTTAAGGCCTCCCTAACAATATATACAAATATCAGAGGAGCAGCCATGTTAGTTTGTATCTGCAAAAACAATGAGAAAGTTCTGTGGTACCTTATAGACTAACAGATATTTCAGAGCATAAGCTTTCATGGGCAAAAACCCTCTTTGTCAGATGCAAATGTCTGATGAAGCAGGTCTTTACCCATGAAAGCTTATGCTCTGAAATATCTGTTAGTGTATAAGGTGCCACAGAGCGTCTCCTTTTTAATACATACAAAGCAAGCATTCAAAAATCACTAAGTTTTCTTGTTACAAAGATAACAGTAACCTTTTCCTTTTGCTAAAATAAACCAAGTGCCTTTCCCTCAGACTGACTTTCACAGATGCTCTCTCCTCTTTTTGGCCCAGAGGTGGTCAGCAAAGCTCATTCATTATGACATTTTAGGATCCCCCAAGATGTGCTTCTCTAGATTCAGTACTTACTTGGTGAACGAAAAGCGGATTCTCCATAGCCTTTTATATGGTGGGGGGTGGTGCTTATCCGAATGCGAAACTACTCAGACTGACAGGCTGTGGCTACACTAGCCCACACCTTTCGAAAGGGGATGCTAATGAGTCACTTCAGCCGATGCTAATAAGACGCTGCCATGAATATGCAGCGCCTCATTAGCACAATGGTGGCCATGCGTGTTTCGAAAGTGCTGCTTTCAAAACGCACGCTGCTGGTGTAAACAGGGGCCTTTTGAAAGGACCCCTCTGGATTTCAAAAACCCCTTCATCCTAAAACCAGCAGTGGCTCATTAGCACCCCCTTTCGAAAGGCAGGGGACTAGCATAGCTACAGCCAGTGTTGGACGCTCATCTGGCACAAGTGTAAATGACTACGCGTGGTGCAGGGCAAAGGATCATCAGCTCCTCAATGCTGTATATTTATAGTCCAGACGGTGGGGGTGATCTTGCTTCCACCGAGGTCCTTGAGAAGACTCTCAAGGAATTCAGCAAATGCAGGACCAAGTTCTAACTTTGTATTATCTTTGCCACTATTGATAACCAAGAAGAATCGGCCAGTTCTGCCTTTCAGTCCTCATGCTACCCTGTGCAAAGGGGCACAGCCTTAGCTCTGGTAATGGAAATCTGAATTTGAAAAGATTCCAACCGCAGACTTTTAGGTTAGAAAATATATCAGTGAATGAGCTTTCATGTACTGGCATCACAACCATCAAGGACTGCCAAGGAGCTACCGTGATAAATAGCAATGGTGAAGAAGAAGGGGAGAGTGGGAGGAGGAAAGGGGTCGGGGGGGTGCATGTCAGCTTATTGATGACAGCACTGGTGCTTGGAAGCAAGACGCAGAACCCCATCAAAAACCCTCTGACGTGCTTAGGAACCAGATCATGACGACTGCCCAGTTTTATTTTGCTGCTTTCTCAGATACAAAATATTCCACGTAGAGCAGCCCTAAATGAGGCAGGGTGATGGGGGACCTGTAATAATGCTAATGTGAACTTCCAACTGTGTGTTTTCTTGCTATGGGAAAATTTGCTCTGAGTAAGAGAAGGAAGTTAATCACAGCCATCAGATGTCATTTCTAACAGAGTTGGAGCTCAGCAGTGCAGCTAGCTGAACCTGGAAGACATCCCCCTGCAGAGTTTCTTCAGCTTTTTGAAACCCTGGAACACCAAAACAATACTTTGTTTCGTAGAACACTTATGAAAGTTTTAGTTAAAAAAAATTGTCAAAAAAGGGAAAACAAAAAACCAAAAAAAAAACAAACCCAGCAACATATACAGCAAAACCAAAATAACTAATTTAATCAGGTATCAGAGCAATGAAGAAGTAACACTGTACCTGGTTTTAATAGCAGAGAATATCTACCATCAGTGTATGAGATCAATGCCTACAAGTTGTTCACAGAACACCAGTGCTCTGCTGAACATAGTCGAAGAAACACTGCCCCCCCACCCCCGACTTACGGAAAGGTTGTTACACCCATCTTGGTCAAGTAGTTGACTTTGGTGGGACTATTCACTTGCTTCAAGTGAAACATTGTCTTAGGTACACTGCTAGGTCAGTACCAGTGTGTTCAGCCACTGATCAGATCTCTCTAGCTGGGCAGACAGTCAGTACTGTACTTGGATGAGAACTCACCAAGCAACAAGTCAAAGCTAGATGCTGCTGGAAGTGGTACTGCTGGTTCAAAAACTAAGACACAACCAAAGTATTACCTGAACAAAGGGCTATGAGGCACTGTGTTTCCAATGAGATACAAAACTAAAGTCCTTTCTATTTTTGTGGACAGCTCATTCTAGGCCAGAAGTAACAGCCTCAACATCCTGAGCAAACTCCTATTTACTTGCCTGAAGTGACTGATTCATGTTTCAATTGCATGCAACAATCTTTGTCACTGTTCAGAACTACTGCCTCGTACTGCTGCACGCAGTAACTGAGGCTGCATTTTAAACCAAAGATGGCTGCATTTTAATCCTGAATGAAGCAATTCTTGTATATACACTGTATTAGATAAAGCACGCCAAATGCTTTGGATACCCCAGTATGAAAAATATCCTACACATGATGACATTGTGAACATTTAAAAGCACCATCATAGCTTATCTTCATGACAGGCTATGGCATTACAGAATCAAGCCTCTTTTAAAATGTGACTTAGGCAGGGCATAGGGCAAGCTAATAAAGTATGGTAACTGAACATCTCAAGCCATAATAATTGAGAAGAAAAGAAAGGCAATGAAATACAACTCCCCTGGAGTTCAGTTACTTCTAACTTATCCTCCCAAATGAGTTCTTTGCCTCTATAAATCAGAGGAAACAGAAACATTCACAGTGCTGAGATAGAAGGTAATTATTCTTGCACAGCGCAAGAGGAAAAACACACGTTAACCGTTTTGGCTCATGGGACTGTGTTTGTGTCAGGACAAAGAAAAACATGGGCTTGGCTCACAGGATCCACCACCATTACTGTAGTCATTGTTAAGCTCCATCCAGGTGGTTAGTCAAGAAAGGTTGAGAGCTAGAGGACTGCCATAGAAATATACAGCACACTGGGAGGTGCACTGGAATGAGTCACCAAGGATCCTTTAGAAAATTGTATTATTACCAGAGGTCTCTTGAATAGATGCAATGGAAGAAGTCAGTCCTTTGGAGGGGCTTGCATCAGGAGAGGATTGGTCCCTGGTGGATGGTAACTGAAGTAGTTTCACTTGTAAGGCAGAACAGGAGGAGTGATGATGACAGAGGATGAAGGAAACAGGAGGCACGAAAGCAAAGTGATGAGGATGACAGGGGAATGTGATAATAGAGTAGCTCCGGGTTGTAGAATGGGTTAGAGCTGGGTTAGACCTTGAAGGGAAGAGCTTGGCACACTTAGAAAGGGAGAACCAGTGGAACCATTCAAAGCGGGATCTGGGCTGATCAGTCGGGAAGGGCAATGTTTTGGCTGCTGCTTTGGGGTCAGTTCAGAGAGGAACAATTCTGAAGTTAGGAGAGCCAGAAGAGGAGGAGGGAGTTACAGCAACTAACAAGGAAGTGGATAAGTGCTTTAGCCATTTAGATGGACAAGGAGGCTTGAAATTACATCTCAGAACTCCGCTCTGCAAAAATGGCAGACTTATCAGTCAATAACTGAGCTGGATACCTCAAAGAGCTGGTAATGGATATGGGTTGTCTACACTGCACTGTCAACCTGGGTCTGTGGGACATGGACTTGGCATTTCCAAAACCATTTTTATGCCTCCACTTCCACACTGCACCATAAACCCTGACCCTGGATCTCACAGCCAAACTACTGCATTCACACTGTATTATGCTGACCTGCAAACCTGAATCCACCAAACTGGGTAAAAATGCTCAAAAAGAAACCTAAAAGAAAATCAACAGCATACAAGTGAAGGAAGGCAGGTGAGAAATAAATGAGTAAGGATACAGACCAAAATGCCAGTAAGTTCACGCTTATGAAAACCACTCTCTGCCCCCATATTAATTCTCCCACTAAAAAATTCAGGAACTACATTAATAGCAAATGGATAACAAGTAGGAGTTCTACCACTGTGCCAATATAAGCACAGAGAAAAACAGTAACATTTTGAGTGGCATACATTTCTAGAAGGGCCACACATCGTATCTGTCAAGTGTCCATGTGAGCATGCAATGAAAACTCTTCACTAAAATATCCTGTGTTTCTTTGTGGGGCAGCCATCTGTCTCCCTTATATGCAACAGTAGATGCAGATAGCTCTAAGACATATGTATGCCAACAATGCCAAAGAACGTGCTTTAAAAACCTTAGTGCTCTGCGTAGTCAGGCACATTCATGTGAATGGGTCAATCTGTAAATTGTAATTTGGAAGAGCAATGCAATAAATTACATTTATATAACACCGTTCATCTCTAGGAGTCTCCAAGTGATTCACTTTATTTAATTATCTCCTCTTACCATCACCACTACCACAATGTAGCCACCTCTGCTGCAAAATACAGCAGCTATGACTACTGCATGGCAAAACATCACAACAGTCTAGGGCAGGAAATGCAGAAACATACAGAGTCCTATTAAAATTGTGAGAATGTCCCCAAATTAACAAGAATGCCAGGCCTCTATACCTAGGAAGTGGTGCCATGGGGGCTGAAATGATCTTAAATGGTCACCTCCTCCATTCTCTGTATTACCCAAAAGGCCTCTCTTCCAAGCAGCCATGACAGGCTCCTTACTGACTTAAAAGGAAAGCCACAACCTACTGAATCACTGCTGCTGTTTCCTGATACACACTGGATTTTCTGTAGAGAGTGCTCCCTACATGTACGGACCCAGCACGATGCTACTTGATTGTTAGATGCGATCACATGCAAAGGTGGAAAGAATTCTAGTAGAGCAGATTATTGGCCACTTTGGTTTCAGTAGCATTCAGAACTTCCTTTGGTTTGATGCTGGGGCCTGCCTCAGAGTTTGTACCCTGAATGGATCCACACAGATTTCAGAAGCCACCAGGAGACAGGAAGCATATGGTCACATTGATAATTACACAACCAGAAAAAGGGGACCAATTTCCAGAGCAATCACATGGACTTAAAAGGTCAGAAAGAAAATAAGAGAGGAACAAATGCAATAACAGTTTGTGCACAACAGCTGCGCAGTCACACATGAACTGCGCAGATCAGGCAACCTTAGGGATACTTATTAAAACATGTCCAATTAAATAAGAGCTAAACAGACCCTCCTCCATCAAAATCCCAGAAGGGGACTCAGCTTCCATTACTCAAAGTCCTTTTGGGGGAGGGGACCAGGGGCAAGGTGCAAGAAATTTAGAATTCTTTTTCCCTTCCTCTAATTTTTCTCTCTCTTCTTTTTTTTTTTAAAATATGTTTTTTATATGGTTTTCCATATTTTTCTGGTTCCTGGGTCCCCACTGCTGGCAGGAACCAGGAAACTGACCAACGACGTGCTGGTCAGTTTCCTGGCTCCCGCCAGTTGAGGGAAGCCAGGAGCCAGAAGCCAGACTGCCACCTAGTTCCCAACTCGCCACCTCACTGTGGGAGCCAGGAAACTGACCAGCATCAGCGCTCCTGAGTTATGCAAAAATTCAACTTATGTGGAGATTGCCAAGAACTCATAGGTCAGGGGTCTACTGTATGCATTACTTTGCATTTATCAACATTGAAGGTCACTTTAATTTTGTCTGGAAATCAAAGATTCCATTCAGGACACCTCACAGCACCTGTGATTTTTGATTTTTTGCATGTTTTACCAGGACAGCTGTTAAAATTACTCTGAGAAAGAAAAATGAATCTTTGATGTAGGGTTATATCAGCGTCCATGTTTGAGCCCCTCAGAATCCCATTTTTGAGCAGCTCTCACCTCTTATGGATTTTCCAGGCCAGTGATTCTTCATGGAGCTGCAAATGTGACATTTGGTTGGGTGACCCAATTACAGATTATTGCCTGGATTAGCGGGCCATTCATGAAGCAGCACTGCATAAGGATAATATATATCATGGAGAGTCACAAAAGAAAAATCAAAACTGTGGTTGGGAGGTATGGGGGAAAGAGTAAGGATGGGACAGAACATAAGGAGACAGCTGGAAGCAGATGCCAATGATGTCACCAATTGAAAGCAGAGTCTGGTAGTGGGAGGGGTGGATGGACTGTCCAGTGTCCCATGGCTTCTAAGACAGTTCTGAAGATTCTTGGGATGGTGGGGACAGGCTGGTGTCCTTGCTGGTATCTGTACGAGAGGCTGCAAATGTGGTCTGTGAAAGATTTGACAGAGAGAAGAGAAGGCACTTGAAAGACATGTGCACATGCCTTGAATTCCACTTACCTGCAAATGAAGTTTAAATAACACTGGAACATGAGAGAACGTTACTGCTGATGCAAAATGCTGACCTTTACTTCTGTTTGGCTTCTCTTTTGCCTATGCATCCCATGCAATTACTGTATAGTCAAATCCCTCTGTAGAACTTGTCATTTCCCAAGAATCACCTAAAACATGAACCCAAGCTACGCTGCAGAGGAATATGCAAGACACAACAGACCATTAATTATATACTATTCAATAGGAACGAAATCACATAATTAAGGTTTACAATGTGTGACAGCACCTTTGTATTAAAAGCATATTTAAAAATGACACTAGGAGGGGGGAAAAATCTTACCTGGAGCAGTCACAAAATATTTATTGTTTGTTAGATTAAATTTACAAATGAGGGGGAGGGAGCTCTATGCATTCAAGATGGCAAATAGTGACATCACAGAGAAGTCTAAGTCCGGAGATACCTGTTACCAGGAATTTGGGGCTGCAGCTGAGTCTGGGATTCCTCTCACGCACAAACTTAATACGTTCTTAAGTATCTTGTTGAATCAGGACCCAAGAGCCTGACCCAAAGTGTATTACAGTATCTGGAAAGACTCCCACTACCTTCAGGGTGTACTGGTTCTGGTCCAAAAGGCATTGGTGACAAAGGGTGCCAACAATTTCTTGCACAGTATGGGTAAAGCCCCGTGGAAAAGCTGGCTCGTGGCCAAGCTTTTGAAACAAAGCAGAAATTCATTTCCACTGTACATACCATGGAGATCACACAGGGCAAGATTTAAAAAACAATTATTTTGCTCATTTCCCATGCAAGCAAGATGCAGAAAGAGAAAGCAGGTGACTGCAGCTGAAGTGCGACTGGAGTTGAGCAAAGAGCAGATGGGGCCAGGAACATCAGCCCAGACCTTAAACCTAAGGAAAATATTTGAAGAGAAGATAGAAAATAAGAAGCCCTAAAATGTGATATTTCTTCTGTATGCCTAAAATACCACAGGCGTCATAAAGCAAAGAATATGCAACTGGGAAATTGAACAAGGTAAGAAGAGCGTTTGCTGTAGCAAGTGGATCAAAGGGTCAGGGGAAGGGATGATTAAATAATTTATATCAGAACAGAAAAGATGGCAAGGGTCAGAAGTCAGGTCTACACTACATACTTCAGTTTAACTATGCAGCTCAGTGGTGTGAAAAATCCACCCCTCTGAACAACATAGTTATACTAACCTTAACCCCTTGTACAGACAGCACTATGTCAGTGGGAGAGCTCCTCCACCAACATAGCAACCACGGCTCTCAGAAGTGGGTTCCTTAAGTGGACGGGAGAGCTCTACCCTGTTGGCTTCGAGCATCTTCACAGACGAAGAGGAAGGTTCAGGGATTGGTTTCCACCTACCTGATGAACTCTTATCACTAAAGGATGACTCTCCTTTTTTTTTCTTTTTTAGGCCAACTGTCGACTGAACGGACGGACCCCAAGTTAGGGAGCATTGCACCCCACTACCATATGTACTTTATGGACTCCCGGCATCACTGCATCTGCGTCAAGGCAAGTTCTCACAGTGCTTTAACACAGTACTTTTGAAAATGGACTGTTTTGAAGCAAGTTAGGTTTAGGTTCCTGTCAGTAGTGTCCATTACCTCTGGCTCATGGGGAGGTGGTGCGGGGGGGTCACAACACCCAGGCTGACAAGCCGTGAAATACATTTTTACTGAGACTCTTCATTTGCTTGGCTGGAGTGGGATGGAAATCTAGAAGACTGATGGGCTTGCTGGCTAAATTAAAATGACATCCAGCCACTTAACTCTTAGGAAACTGGGTGTAACCTGTGAAGACTGCTTTATTTGGAGGGGGGGGGTTGTAAGGCCGTTAAGATCATTGTGCTAGGGAACAAGGAGGGTCTGTCACCAGTGTGGGGTCAGGACTCTTGACTGAAATATCTGATCTTTAAACCCCACCCTAAGAGGGATGAAACCTGATCTGTCAATGTAGTTACCCATCTGCCATGGCAGCCAGGGTGTCAGAAAGCTGTGTGACCCTTATGGGGTAAACAGGAAAGTGAAACGGTTCTGATGGCCCAGCGATTACAGTCTGCAATTAGATATGATAGTACTCTCAGCTGAGATGAGCCTTTTTTGGTGCACACATTTTTCTTTAAAATCAAAGCAACAAGAAAGTTGTGTAATATTATTCTCTAGTGTCCTCACCCTCTCACCCACTCCAGAAGCCAAAGAGAGAACTCAACGTAGCTTCCAGTATAAACACATGTCTGTTCAGGGGTGCTATTTCTGACAAGCTACCAATTTTGAATAATGTCATTAGTGAAGTCCTTGAGTAAGTACTAGAATGATTCCCCTGTGTGCCTCCTCTTCTTGCCAATTAATTGCACAAATCCTAAAAGCAAAAATAAAAATCTGTGCTTTTAGCATAAACGTGCCCATCGGACCTTGCTCCCATTGTGGCAGCAGGGTAATTTGTAGCCCTGGAATTTTGAGAAGCAAAACTTCCATGCAAAATGACTTAAAACTACTAACAAAAATGAACTGTGGAGGATTTTGATCAAAGCAGAGTCTAACCACCTGTCCAAGAAGGGAGAGTTGGGTCTGACATCCATCCACCACTGTGAAATGATGGGTTTCCTTACATCTCCTCACATAAATATTTTCTTGGAAATACACTTGGAATTAGTTCCCTAAAATGTGACCTTTATTGTACAAAATGCCATAGTCCGCCCTCCTAGTTGTGAATATCAGCTCTTTCAGGCAGTTAATCTATTTCAAGTTCACTGATTAAAAAAACCAAAACAGACAGACAACACAACATTGACATTTGATGTTGGTATTTTGCCTTAATGTCAGCTCTGCTAACTTCACCATTTGTTTGTGATGATCTGACACAGGAATCTTTTTCCAAATAAAGAATACAAGATAAACGTTTAAAGAAGCTACTAATGAGGCCATGGACTAAAAATCCGAAAGAAAACAATGCACCTTTCTAAGCCAAGCAAGGAAATTTACACAGCAGTTTACCTCAGAAGAGTCAACCCTTTGCAGTAAAGGCGGATAAAGAGAACCCAAATTGTGGTAATCTAATTATCAGGAAAGAGCTATGATGGATTTTTTTTTATGGTTTCTCAGAATCTCATTTTGCATCTTTCTTTACGTCTGCTCTGTAAACATCTTTCAATAGCTCTGTTAATAGGTGTAAAATCAAACCAGCGCTTCCTCCTGAAAAACAACTCCTCCAACATCGCAAGCAAAAATCCCCAAACAAATGAGGCTTCCCATCCAGTAAATACAGATTGTGATGAATGGAATTGATAGCAATTGACTGAAAGAAGGGCGGTTCATCTAGCCCATGAAACTGCAGACTGCTGTCAGAAGTTATTTCCGCCAATTCACAGTATTCCCTCCCTTTCTCCCCTTTAACAATAGGCCTAGAAAAAGCCTGAGACATCTGTCAAACCCAGATGGCTGGCTCTTAAAATGACTTTACGTTTGCAAAGGAAAAGAGAGACAACAGAGAGAGTTTGACTATGAGCAGTTTCCAAAACTATCGGTGACTTGATTTCATTCCCAGCTCAGTTGGTACTAGGGAAAACACATTCCCCTTGTTTAAGGAACCAGTTGGCCATACACAATAGGCCATATTCAATAACATTACCATAGAGTGGGGTAAGCTGTGACCCCTGAACCAGCAAGGTCTCTTGAGCCTCAGAACAGGAAATGTGCCTTCTGAAAGGGTAAAGGGTGTTTACTTGTCCACCCTTCCTCAAACTTTCCACTAGACAAGGACAACTGCAATTTCTGCTGAGGTTCTATGTAGGATCTATGGATCAGGGTAAGTATTGGCAAGATGCTTACTTGGCACTTGCAGCCCTGGCTGCATCCACTTACAAACCAACTTCATAGACCTCTGGGACTTCATTGGCTTCCTCTGGGCTTTCAATGCCATGCCAGATCCTCTTAGGGATTTCCTGCTGCTAAGCTTTCCACTGGAACACATCTTGGAGACAGACAATGTAGCAACATGTATCACAGATATATTTGATATAAGAAAACCACACTAGAGCAGCAGTCAGGATGCAAAGTGAAGTGCTAAACATCCAGGAAGTATCCAAGTTAAAGCAGCCTGAGTAACCTTAACTCTGCTCCTTCTGCATCTGTATTATGATGCACTCTTTAGCTACACCAATCACAGATCTAGATGCAAATTGATGAACCACAGTCTGCAGTCTCCTATGCACAATGAACTTGTAACCCACACAATTATGCATGTATGTACAAACCCAGTGGAATCCCAAGACATCATCCATGAGGTGAACATTCTCACACAGTTTACGTAACACAAACGCACACCCACTACCAGCAGGGGCACTGTGACATAATCCAGCTCACATGTATTTACAACTCTGACACAGTTAAATCAGGTTTTAACTGGAATGATGAAATGCAAATCAACAATGTCAGGACCTGCAAAAGGCGCACAACCCTCAAGAGTGCTGCCTTAAGTTACGCATACCGTACGTTCCCTGCATACACTCAGGAAAGGACAGGACAGAGGGACAGGTCTCTGCCACCTAATCTTAATGATTAGAACCTGGAACACAACCAACAATTCACGACTTGGTTGCAAGTTATGTGAATTTACACAACCGAAACTCTGGACTTCTCCTACCCCAGAGGTCTGCAACCTGCGGCTCTGGAGCCACATGATGCTGTTTAAGGCAGTGTTTCCCAAATAGTGTTCCATGGAACCCCAGGGTTCTATGAAACAAAAATAAGGATTCTGCAAGAAAATTCCATTGCAACAACATTTGATGAGTTAAAATAATAATTAACATTCAAGCATTTATGAATTTTATTAAAAACAAATTTCATTTGTGTTTGCTACTGTCCACATGCAATGCCAGCTTAGAGTGGGGACGATGATGTCACTACTCAACACTGCGTGCGCAGTCAGTGGCGCAATGGCCTCTTATATACCAATGTAAATCCCCACTTCACTTTATTAGATCTATTACAATGTGATTTTTTTTTTTTTGGTTTTTCAATATGTGCAATTAAACTACATGTTGATCTCATGACCTCGTTTAGCATTTGTTTATTAGCCTTATTTATTTGTGGTCTACTTTCTCAGCTCCACATATAAAAGACTTATTAGGAGTTCTGCACAACTCCTTTGAGCTTAAAAGGGTTCCGTGGCCAAATAATATTGGGAAATGCTACTTTAAGACTTCTTTGTGGCTTCTGACACTATCAGTGCAAAGTAAAAAAAAAAAAAAAAAAAAAGGAATTATTTTGAATAAACGGTGAATATCTAAAACCCCAAAAAGGAACAATTCATATGAAAATAACAAACGATACGTGATCTCAAAACGTTGCATAATTTCCATTCCCATCCTCTAGAGAGAAAGAAGGATCAGGATTGAAAGTCAGAAAGATAGTGGTACAAACACACACAAAGTGTGAGGAAACAGAATACGTAACAAGTTTGTGAATGTCCTGCAGTAAACATGCATCCCATTACAAATCATTGTGTGCGCGCTGTTCATAAAATAGGGTTACAAAAAATATGGTTTGACATTATTTATTAAGGACTGTCTCGTATTCAATTGCATTGCAGCTCTTGAATTATTGAGTTTTTTTACCAAATTGGAAAAAATGGCTCTTCTTGCTATTTTGGTTGCCGACCTTGCTCCTTACCTGTGGCTAGAAAGAGTAATATCCAGTGAGTCTGTACATTCTGGAATGGGAGACTTCAGATCCTGCACTGAGCTGTAAATAAAATGCACTTCTACACTGGAAAAAAAAAAAAAAAAAAAAAGCAGAGGGGGACCACAAAAAAAGCTCAACACCATTCCAAAAAACGTAACTTCCATGGGATTAAGCTATTGTGCCATTTGCTTTCATCTCTTTTAGCCTCTGTTCAGGATGTTAACCTTGCTATTCCCAGTGAAGCAATGAAAACAATTATCTTGCCAGCAAGGGGATTTGCTGCTGCAAAGAAAGGGGTATTAAGAAAGGAGCGAACGCTCAAAAATGAATAACTGTTTCTAGTCCCAGCAGTGAGCTATTACTGGCGATAAAGCAATCGTGTTAGCAGCACTGCGGCACCGGCCTTAGTGGGGGATGTACACGAATGCAAAGGATTGACACAAGCCACTTCTGTACGGAGGCAAGAATAGAAATATTTCAATGCCGGAGACCCAAGAAAGGAAAGCATCCATAAGGGATTTTGTTGTTACTCCAGGACTCCTTTTAACCAGCAGGTGCCACCAGAGGCAAAGTTGTGAGAAGAAAACAAGTAATAGGAAAAGGAGTTAAAGGCATAAATTTCCTTTGTGCCTGGCACAGACGCAGACAGACAGCTCCATTTATTGAAGATACTTTTGGTTCAAATGAGACTACTTGCAAGGGTTTTAGCAGGAGGAGTACAGGGTAGAGAAATCCAATGTTCCAGACCCAAACCCGGTGGAAACAAGAGAACTTCTGATGGGTATGGAGGCTTGTATTGTGCCAGTATGCAGAATCTGTGCTACTGGGAAAAAGAAGCACTGTATATTTAACAAGCCAAATGAAAGGGGATGACGCTGAATTCAGCACAGAATCTTAACGGTGACTCGAAAACCTCCGGTCAGCCAGCTCCAGTGATGCTGAAGAAATCTGGGTGCTATTTTATGGGAAATTAAGTGAATGTAGTACTTATGAAAGGTGGCAGATTGACAGCCCTACAAACAGAAATCATCTGTTTGAGCAAACAGGGTGGAGGCAGAGAACAAAGTTCCAGGGATAACTTTGAAGGCAAATATGCCACGACCACCACAGGACACTTGTCAACAGAGAGCGTCTCTAGGACTTGGGGAGGAATTCACATGCTGTGGCCTACTACAACCTTGGCCAATTCCACTGTGCTTCTTGCATGCTTGATCTGCTACCACCAGTGTCGTTGGGTGTTTTGTTGCTATGGACTTCAACAAGAGCAGGAGCCGGTACGAGAAAGCCAGACTTCTCCTGATGCCTAGAAACCTGCTCCCATAGGAGAAGAAATGCACATTTCACGTTTCGTGGAAGCAAACACTCCAGTTCTGCAACTTGCAGGGTTTCTGTAGGCAAAAGGCTCTGAAACACAAATCTATTCACTCACAGTTTGTGCAGTAAGTAAATGAAGAAGCAGCTTTTGTTGTCCTCCCAAGCGGGATAATGCAATGACCCCTCAAAAGCATTCTATCCGCCTGAAGATTAACAGCAGCCATACACCATAGACCATTAGTCAGCGCCACAATACCCAGCAAGGTTCTGGAAGGCTGCGATTCCCTATAAATCTCTCAGCTGTTTCATTGTCTCCCAGGAGCACAGGCTGTCACCATGCTAGTGATGAGTAATCAGGGACCTTGTGCTCCATCATGGCAGTTCCCCTTGCTGATTACTGGATGGTGAACGGCAAAGAGATCATTTTAACTGCTTTGCTGAGTCCTATGCACCTCTTCAGTTCCACATCAGAGCTCTACAGGCTGCTGCTCTGCAGTCTCATTTAGTTTGACTAAGCGGCCTGAGACATGTTTTGCTGAAGACAATCCACCCACAGAGCATTGCCTATAGTGACTGTTTGCTTGAGAGCTCCACCTGACCTCATCTGAGTGCAAGGCTTGAGGGGAGAGGTGAGGCTCTTCAGATGGTCAGCACCAAAAACAGGACTTTATATACAAATCAACAGCTTGTCTTACACCTGAAAGTGAAAAGGGACCCAACACTCTTCCCCTTTGCTGAGCAGTAGTTTGGGGGCTATGGAACAAGGCAGGTTCTCACTGGAAGAGACAGTAGTTGACACATATTTAGGATATTTCCTTGGCTATTTCATTTATTTATAACAGAGAACTGTTCGCTTTGAAAACGGACAGAAAAAAAATTTAAAAAAACACTGCAATGATCCACACAAGGAATTCTACCTGTAGAAACATCAGTCAAGACACCACAGCATCTACTCTTATGGCCAGCAACAGCCAGGCCTATAGCCACTTCCTCTCTACTCCCTAGCCAAGCTCTCCAACTCTCAGCACAGTCCAGTCCTGTGGTCTGTCCGCCACTCTCCCCTCACAGAGAAACCCATCAGACCTCATTCACTCACCTGGTCACGGGCAGGCTACTGGTACCAGTCCCGAGCACAGGCCTGTTCAGATGGGCCTGACCACTAACCTTCGTTAGCCCAATTGCACTAAAGTACAATGTGGCTCCTCAGAGTGGCTCAGCCACAATCAATGTCTGCTGAAGCTGGCTTCAGGGCAAGGCCCTGTCCACTCAGAAGAGATTTGTATCCCACACCAGAGCCTGCTGAAGCTCTTTGGGCAACACCCTCTCTATTTAAACCTTTTTATGAAGATGTTCCTGATCAAATACCCAGGTCTAGAATTCACAGCATGCCTTTTGGTGGGGCTCTTGGGATAGCAATACATGCCCTATGGCCCTCACTGCCAGGCAGACAATCTGCCCCATTCTGTTCTGACTGCAGCTCCCAGAGCTAACCCATGTGGAGCCCAGAGAAATAATCTGATCCAAAACACACTAAGGTATGGATCACATCAGCACACACAGACTGCAAGCTCTGCCCCTCCCTCCAGGGGGCATCAGCAGTGGCAAAAGAGCAGTGACTGCGATCATGCCCTGACAACAGGCTGGACCCACGGGCAGCGATCCATCCAGCGGGGGAGGGGGTCGATTAATCATGCCTAGGAAAGACAGGATAAATCAGCCGCCTAGTGCTCTCCTGTCAGCTCTGATGTCCAACCAAAATGAGAGAGTAAGTGGAGTCGATGGGAGAACATCGACTGTCGACTTACCACTGTGAAGACATCACTGTAAGTGAAGCTAAATACCCCAATTTCAGCTACGTTCTTTGGGTAACTGAAGTTGCATAACGGGAAGGCCTGCAGTACTGTAAACAAGGCCTGAGAGGTCTCTGCCCAGGCAGTTTGCTTAGCTGATGAAGGGGAGGACCACATAGAGGCAGTTGCTACCATCACCACACTCTGCTCCCCCAGAGTGACCATGCCGGGCTCTAGTGAGAGGGATGGTTGCAGCCCTGAAGTGAGATCAGGAGAGGCCTTCGGAAGAATTAATAGCACAAAAGGCCAGAAAGGACCATTATAATCTTATCTAGTCTGGCCCCCTGCACAGTGCAGGCCATAGAACTGCCCTAGAATAACACCAGTATGAACCAGAGTGTGTCTTTCAGGGAAAGCATCTGATCTTAATTTTAAAATGGTCAGAGATCAGTGGCTCTACCACAGTCCTTGGGAAGCTGTTACAACGGGTCACAAGCATCACTGTTTAAAATCTGCACCTTCTTTCTATCAGAATTTGTCCAGTTTCAACTTCCTGTCACTGGACCTCAGTTCTGTTCTGTCCCATAAACTGAAGAGTCCATTGTCAAAAATTTGTTCCCCAAGTAGGTGTAACCCACACACCTAGGTGTGGTTCACTGTCCCATGTAGTAGCTCCTACACCACTTACAGAGAAAGAATGAGTGTCCTCTAGAGCCTTAGCTGAGAACCAGCCAGCTATTAGTTCAAACTGTAGAGGCTGCTCCACTAAGCTCCAGAAGTCCCAGGTTCCAATCTGCCTGATGGTGGTTACACAGGCACTTACAGACTGTGACCAGGTCCACCCACAACCTTTTCTTGGTTTAGCTAAACAGATGGAGTGCCTCAAGCCCACCACTACTAGGCAGGTTTTCTAATCCTTCCACCTTTCTCATGGCTCTTCTCTGACCCCTCTCCAACTTACCATTATCTGTCTTACATTTTGACCAGCAGAACTGGGCACAGTCTGCTGGATAGAGAAGTGGGACATTAAATAGGGTCAACTGGAGCAACCCCAAAGATGTAGAGTGTACCCTGGTTGTGATGAGGCTGATCCCAGCTATGGTTATAAATACAGCCTCCTGCAGGATTTATTAATAAATTCCCTGTGGCAGAGTGGAACACATCCCAATAAAAGAGCAGATACAGTTGGACCTGCTCATATCATTCATACTCCATGACTGAGTCATATTGTTATTGATTTCAGAATTAACTTTGAATTACAAGCATAAAATTAACTGTATGAATTTCAAGAGTTATGCTTCTCCTGCAACTTGAATTATTGATTAAGCTGCTACTGTGGAAGCATTAAACTGCGAAATGCCAACAGTGATTATTACCAGGCTGCAGCTATCTTTCCTTTTACTTTTAAGAGCGTGACTTCTTGGATCATATTCTGTGAGTTGCAGTTCAAACGTCTCTCCCTGAATCATGCTTGATGCAGATACTTCCAGGATGGAAAACTGCTCTCAACACACTGAAGCTTTCCATATTAAACAGCAATAAATACTTCTCATACTGAGGAAATATCCTGCTGTTTTTAGCACCCTGTGTTGATCAGATAGTATTTAAACAGAAAAAGTTACATCGCCCTGAGGAACAAGAGATCTCCAGGGTTTATTCCTGGGGAACAAGATATATTTTAAAAAGAGCATGGACCAAATTCATCCCTCATGTAACACTGTTGGCCTCAGCAGAATTACATTAGAGATGAATGTGGCCCCACCCTTTTAAATTTGAAGAATAAGAACAAGTTTGCTGCTTCTTTACTTCTCAGGTTAACACAAAAAAATTTCAAACTTCATTCACTGAGCAAGCATAGCTGGAAAACCTCATCTGCTACAGGTACATCCCATGACAATGACTTGTCATCGTATGTGTAGAACTAATTGGGCTGAGCACATTATGCCCCTTGATGTGTTGATGCTGTTGCTGCTCAAATTCACCTACTAAAGCTGCCGTTACAAATGCCCAGCAGCCTTCAACTCAAATCTCCAGCTTCCTCTGTCTCTCTAATTAATACAATGTAGCTGAAGTTAAGACAGGCAACAATTACAGCGGAGGTTTATCTGTCTTTGCCATTTATCATTCTGGAACAGGTTTGGCACTAGCTTTGACTCCAGGCAAGTAGGTTGGACACCAAACGTTTTCTAGTTGAGCATTGGGGGCGGGGGAGTGGGATACACTTCTTTGTTTTAAGCAAGCTTCTTAGAATCATATCTGGCTGAGGCTGGAAGTACAGCGTAGTCTTGCAACACAATATCTTGTATAGGTCTGCCTAGCAGCAACTGCCTCCTTTGACAGAGCTGGTATAGGAAAAAAAAAAAAAGTCTCAGTTGCTTTGTTCTTCCAAACTAAACTAAGCTAATAAACTACACTGAATGCTCCTGGCAGTGCTTAAACTGTCAAAAGAGGTCTCATAGTTAACACATTCTAGAAATTATTTTGATGCCTTCAGATCACACACTTTTCCTTCTCTTTTCTCTATAATGTCATTAATAGAGACCACCTGCATGAAAACTAGACATCTAGTTTCACCACTATCTTGTACCACGTGTAATATTTATATCTGTACAGAGAAAGTACAAAAGGTTATCCAGTCTAATGCAGTGGAGAATCAGACCCAGGATCTGTAATGCTTAGCCTTTCAATGCATCAACAGGAGACATGTGGGCCAGACCCTCAGCACCATATCTCCATTAAGGTCTTGAGAACTGCACTGGTGGCAGATCTTGTTTATTATTAATTATCATTATTAAACTGTATCATGATAGCACCCCACTGTAGCAGACACTGTACAGACACAAAAAAAGAGACAATCCAACAGGAAAGATCTGTACAATATATGTATTCTAAACACCTTGAATGATCCCACCTGGCAGTACAAATTATAGACTCAGAATAGGAAATCATCTAACAAGAAGCTGAGCCTGTGTATGCATGAAGAAAGAAACAAAGTGCGGCGTATTGTTGGCAGCAAACCACATGTCCATTTTTCCTTACAAACATATCCCCCATCAAATAAAAAAAAACTCTCATACGTGTACAACAAGCCCTAGGAATTCACTGCCTATTCCGCGACTGAAGTCATATCCTCTATCTGCGACATTGAATTTGAGAGAAGTTTGTATGATGTAATACGGAGAAGCAAGGCCCTCAGGTGGAGAACAGGCAGCAGAAACAAAGGGAATTCTGAACAGCAGAGATCTTCTTGTATTCACATAAACATGCTTAATTGCAGCTTCTTGACAGGCACCATACCATTCACCTAGCACGTCTGCACATGGGCAAGTGCATTGTCAGTGCTCAATAAATAACGAGCAAGAGAAGGTAAAAATCACACAGTGCTTCAGACACAGCCCTCTCCAGTTGGAATGCTTTTCAAAGCTTGCCCGGACATGTATGGTTCTGAACTTGGAATCTTCTTGGACTTCAGAGGAGCTCAACTTTCAAGTTGGATCCATGGTTTTCCAAAGCTTAGGGAAGCCTGCGCGGAAAGTTTTGGACTGTGCTCCTCGCCAGCTAACAGTTAATTCTTTGTCAATTGCAAAACATTTCCCAACAACAAGCTGCAGGGTAAGGAAGTTTTTTGTTTTGTTTTGTTTTTTTAATTTCGCTGTTTGTTTATTGTCACAGATAAATATATGCACTCCAAAATGTCACTGTCAATTAGGACAAGACAGGGGAAAGACCTTTGCAGTCCTCACTGGAGGACACAATGGTGCTATAGTTGTAACACAAGTTACCACCTCATGCAACACCATGACAATACAGTCCGAAAATGGGGCAGGGCAGCATAGCTGCGCACTAAGAGCATCATAGGAACCAGCTTGTGATCCCAAGAGGAGGAGTCTAGCTCTTGTGGACCCTTTGCTGCTGCAAAATGGGTGGATATCAACTATGCAACCACTAGCCCCTGCTTGTGAGCTCTTGAGCTGGATGCGTTAGCTCTCATCCAAGGATCATCTCCTCTTTCTCAGTTGCTCAAGAAGGAAACAAGAGTCTTGCAAGAAGTTGGAACTGTCTACCGAAGACTTTCGAGCACAAGGTCTTTGTGTGAAGGCAGAACTGAACATCATCATGTACACACTGGCACTTGGCAAGGAACAACAATCCCTGTGTGCACAGTGTTAGAATTTGCAATGCAAAAAGTCATTGTGGCTAGCAGAATTCAAATTCTAACACCGGCATGTAGGCACACTGGTGTTACAATTTACAATGTATGTGCAGTGGTCTGACAGGTCAAGCGTGGGCATACATAACTTTGCAATTTTGTGTACGCACACGAGGCCATGTGTGCACAGCTCTCCTGCTGATACATAGTGGCAACCAAACCTGGCAGGTCCTAAAGAATAAAGAAAAAGAAGCCACCAAATAAGCATTTGCTCTGACTTCTGCCAAATGACTGAGCTCTGAGACTGACTCAGTATCAAATCAGACTCATCCCAAAGAATGTTGTGTAGCTGTTCTTTAAACTTTCCTAGACCAGAGCACAACAGGGTGTTCTCAATTGACTTACATGAGGGACATTAATTCACTGAACAACTCCACTTCCAGTCAGACAACTTACATATTTTATCTAGGAAGGAGGAAGGGGCCGAATGATGGAAATGTGAACAAACTGATTCTGCTGAACTAATAAGGATGAGATAATTAGTCCAGTAGTAAGAATAGAGTAGTGCTTCTCTATGCAGAGAGGATATTTTTAACTAGAAAAGTAACCTGGAATTATACCAGCTGGACCTGTCATCATGCTGTGCCTGTTACCTACAGTAGACCCTTTCATATCCGGCAGCTCCTAGTCCAGGAGGTTGCCGAATATTCCAATACTCGGGATAATACAGAGGTACACCTAGCAATGCAAAGCACTAGATATTAAGAAATAAACAAAAATGTATGCAGAGTACTTTATTTACCAGCAACAGTAGTACTGTACACTGTAAACTTACACTGTATTTATTTGTATTTACTTTCACTTTGCTGTACTGATGGAAAACGTAACTAACATTTACGTATGGTTAAAATGCCAGTTATTTAACAGTTCTGGATGACAGAAAGCCAGATATGAAAGAGTTTACTGTAAGATGACGTGGCAGGAGTCATATAGCCATTACAAGAGAGTGGTTCTCAGACACCTACTTTCTGCAGAGCACAAAGAACTAGGGGGAATTTCTCATAACCAACGGCCACCTCACCATCGTTCACATTTCCTGCAAACTTCTCAAGGGCTGCTGATATGCAAGGATCATACCCCACAAGAGCATTCAAGACAACAAATGGAAATACTGGCAAGTGTTTCAGTGTTGCTACGCCAAGGTCACTGGAACACTGCAAATATCCACATTGCGTGAGCACAGCAGAAGGAAATATGCCTCTAGAGAAATACTCTTGAAAAATGATTCTGTTTGCAAAGACTCTGTAGATACCTCCTAAAGAAAGCTCCAAATGCTCCTGGCCACCTGGAGGAAGAGGGTTTTTTTTTTTTCTGAATATGGTGAACTTTTCTAATAAGATCTGTGTGACTTTAAGATTTCAAGGTAGTTTGTCACTATTTTATGCCACAGCTACTAAAAACTTCACAATGTCAACAACGAAAAAGCTGAGATTCCCACCTCCATCCAAAGACCACCATTTTAATCATGTTGCAGTATAGGGTCTGTGCCAAACAGCTGAGCTGATGAAATTCAGTAGAGGCCAGTGGGAATTCATTGTAACACAATCCACATCAACAATCCCTGAGAAGTGGATTGGTAATATGAAACCTGTGTGATCTCCTCATGCAGCAGTGAAAACAATTAATAAATGAAAGCCCCAAACAGGCAAATTCAGACTCCTTAGATCTACCGGAGACACGCTTCCTCAGCATGACAGACATGCTAGGTCTCAAGGGTATGTCTTCACTGCAAATTAAAAACACAGTCCAGATTCTCAGAGTCCCAGTCAACAGACTCTAGCCCAGGACTCAAAACAACAGCATACATGTTCAGGCTCTGGCTGGATCTGGGCTCCCAGGCCCTCAGCTCTGGATTGTGGGTGTTTTACAACAGTGTAAACAATACCTTTGGACCCCTTATATGGCACATAAGGTCCTAAAACCCTGCATTAGCTGTTCTGCTGTTTGTTGCTGCAGTCCAGAAAGTGAACAGCCTCTTTGCTTGTGGTTGTGCGCGTCCTATCCGCAACTATGAAAAGCGGGACAAAGGACAGAGGAGTTGTACAAGGTGAACAAGCACATTCAAGAGGGAGTTTCATGCTTTGTTGATGTCATTTATGTATACATTGAAGACAAATCTCTGGAAGGGGATAAAAGTTTGCACCAGATACAGAGGTTTTGCTGGCAAAGCCAAGCCACTTAGAAGGTGGGTTTTTTTTTAAACCAACCTAACTATGCCAGCAAAACTTTGTAGACTACCCACTGATCTATACTACCGGTAGAGAGCAATCTAAGTTAGGAAACTTCAACTACGTGAATAAGGCAGCAGAAGTTCATGCACTTGGATCTACTTACCATGGTGTCTTCACTGTGGTAGGTGGACTGGAGATTCTCTCTTGTTGACTCCATTTCAATGAGCAGCTCAGTGGAAGTACCGGAGTCAACACTGACAGCAATTGGTGGTCATTTGATTGCATCTATATTAGACACAATAAATCAACCCCTGCTGGGTCGATGGCTGCCTGTCGATTCACCTGGTAGCGTAGACGCAAGCTACATCTTAGGTTCTCCCCTACCTACTCTTACGTAGCTTACTCCTCTATTTGTACAACTTCCAAATTTGGTTCTGATGGCACATTTACAAAGCCTGCAGCAGTGAACTTCCCAGCTCAGGTTAACAGACTTGGGCTTGCGAGGTTCCCAATACCTTGCTAATAATAACTGTAAGATGCTGCAGCACCAAGTATCTAGTGAGGGGGATGGGTTTCAGAGCCAGAGCTGCATTGGGTCTGCAACTTTAGAACAACATCTAGACAGCTATTTTTAGTGGGATAGCTCAAGCCCAAGCCTGTCAACCCTAATATTAAACTTAATATCCTACCCTCCAAGCTCATGCAATAGTGGATGGAAACTCACATAGAAGCTCCCGTAGGAACCCAGACAACATAAAGCTGCCAAAGAATGGAAATTCCCATCTGACTTATTTTTCCCTTCCTTCCTCTGCTGTCAGAAGGGGACACTGTAGTGACGGAGGTAGATTGATAAATGAAGCAGGAATAAAATACAAGCCCCTCGAAGGTTGCACCTTTATCATCTGCTCTCCTCTGCCTGTCACCTGCTCTTCTGAAGTAATTACATTCCCCAGGGAATGACTGGCAGATGCTATTTGATCAATTGTACAATCTCTGTGGGGAGGGAAATTAAAAAACCAACTTCAATCACAATAGGGGAAAACATCCTTCATGGCTTAAGTTTCTGGCCTGAAGGTTACATGGCTGTTGATGTGCCTGCTGGCTGTTCTCAAGTCAACTCTGAGACTGGGAAGTCTGCCACAAGGGCGCCCGTCTTTCTGCTCCCACCCTCGCAGGCTGAACGAGGCAGAGGACAGCTGTTAATGCAAATGACTGTAGCATCACAGTTGGTTGCCCTAGGTCATGGAACTCCATGCACCATTAATCTACCAGGCCTGCAGCCCATAAGGCCAGGTCCCCTCCCTGGTTCAGAATGAAAAGCACTTGTCTTTTTGGGTAACAGCCCGGAGGTTTGGTTCAGATAATAACTTTTTATCTGAATCTGAACCCCAGAGTCTCTTGGGTCTGCAAAGGCTAACAGAAACAGACTCTCTCACAAGATTTAAGGCACTAAACATTGGAAACTGGTGCAAACAGAACACATGGGTATTCTGAAGTTAGCTGATCTCTGAAGGTTGAACCTCTCTCGCCTGGCACCCTTGGGACCGGACTCATACCAAACAAGAGAATTTGCCAGACCACACGAAGTCAATACTGTCCAGCGGCATTATCAATACTTCCATTGCTTACTGGGCTGTGAGAAGACATTTGGGGTAAATTACAGCTAAATAACAGCACAGAACACTGAGAGCCAGGTCTGGTGGCTGGATGCAAACTATGTGACCACAGGAAACTTGCCTATAATAATCACAATCATGCTGGATTACAGATGTTGCCAAACGAGAGGGCTCCAGATTACAGGCTCAACCTGTTCTACTTTAGCAGAGATTGCTGAGTTTGTACAACATGCTGCAGATTAACTCAGGTTGGGGCAGGCAGCAGATAAATCCACCACAGAATCTGCACAGTGCCATGAATTATTAGGAACAGGGAGCTCCTTCCATCAAAGTACCGAGATTTGGAACTTTACTGGTCATGTCTACGCTGCACAGCTAGTCAGCTGGCCCCGACTACCACTTCACATCTTGCCCCAGCTTGCACTGTGCTCTGTCAAACCTGCAAAGGATTGGTTGGGGGGTAGGGGGGATTCTTGGCTGGGAATCTGGCAGGATGTTGCCAGACTAATTAAGGGGCAAAGCAAATGGGCAAGAAACATGGCAGAAACATGGTTAAAGGAGAGGATAAAGCCACGTGCCTGTGGAAGAAGTAGGCTTGAATACCACTACTGCAGGAGCTGCCAAAGCAGGAAAAGGGATCTATAGTGAAGAGGCTTTGCCTAAGATTTTCACACAAGTGAAGCGGGCAGGGAGGCTGTGGCAAGCTCTCATCCCAGTCCCCATGCTCTACGTGCATTTTGGAAAAGAACACATGGTAGTTTCCTGACTCTGAGGAAAGGAGAAATGACATTTGTTCCCCCCTGCCCCACCATTTGTTTGCGTCAGTCACCCGCAATGCAATGACATTCTCCAGCCCAGGCTCCGCAGACAGGTTAGGACTTTCCACACAGATGTCCAACGTGCTCATCATCTCCTACCTCCTTAAGGCTATGTCTACACTAGCCCCAAACTTCGAAATGGCCATGCAAATGGCCATTTCGAAGTTCACTAATGAAGCGCTGAAATGCATAGTCAGCGCTTCATTGGCATGCGGGCAGCCATGGCACTTCAAAATTGACGCAGCTCGCCGCTGCGCGGCTCATCCCAACAGGGCTCCTTTTCGAAAGGACCCCGCCTACTTCGAATTCCCCTTATTCCCATCAGCTCATGGGAATAAGGGGACTTCGAAGTAGGCGGGGTCCTTTTGAAAAGGAGCCGCGCAGCGGCGAGCCGTGTCAATTTCGAAGTGCCGCAGCTGCCCGCATGCTAATGAAGCGCTGAATATGCATTTCAGCGCTTCATTGGTAAACTTCGAAATGGCCATTTGCGTGGCCATTTCGAAGTTTGGGGCTAGTGTAGACACTGCCTAAGATAACAAGCTTCAGTGATCCAAGTCTTGGAATACAGAACGGGCAGGGTAGAGGATGTCCAGGAGCTGCAGAGGTTTGTGGTGGAGAGAGAGGTTGGGGCAGAGGCAGGGGATGTTCAAATTCTGGAGGAAATAAAATTGTTGGGTTAAAACTTATTATTAGCGAGAGATTACAATGATTCTGTGAGCATGGACAGAGCACTGGGACTAAGTACATTTCGTAGTCTACCAAGCATCCAAATACGAAAGAAAAAAAAAAAACCTTGCTACATAGACTCTGTGTGGCAGAGGAGGGCATGGGAGAAAACCTTTAGATTTAATGGAATAAAACTGCATCAGAAGCCTAGCTGCTCAACTGCTCTTGCGCACTTGCATGCTCTCTTCCTTACGAGCTTGACATGTGCATTGTCGGGGGGTGCAGTTGTGCATGTACTCGATTTGCAGAATGACATTCTGCTGCTCAGCTGGGACTCGCTGTGTTGCTTTGCAAAATCCTGAATTCTGGCAGCACAGGGTATTTACTAACACTTGAAACTTCCCCTCACACTGAGCCATGAGCTTGTGCTCTGTACAGGAGGAATATCGCAGCACAGAGCTGAGTTTATGGTTTGGGGTAAGAAGAGCAGGCTGAATTTTTGGGCCCCTCACCCCAGATGCTGAGTTCTCTCCCCTTGCTTACTTGGCCTTTGGGAAAAAAAGGATGTGGGTAGAGCGAAATCGTCAAGCCTCCACCAACCTCTTCTAACCACAAGACAGGGGAAGCCCACACCCTGAATTAGCACCGCCTGAAAACGTTTCCAGTGGTCAATTCTACAAATACATTTAACCCTTGTGATCGGTGCAATCAAGCTGTGTGCGTCTTGGGTTAACACGACTGCCGCTCCTGGCTCTTCCCTGCTGCTGTCCTGCTCAGTATTCCGGCTCTGCAAGCAGAGGGGAGCTGGGAACCCGGTTCCCAGCTGCCTGCCACTCTGGGGACCAGGAAACTACTGCTGTCAGGAGTGGCAGCCTGACTTGTGGCTCCACAGATCCCAACTCCGGGGCTCTGTGCATTGCTACTGCATTGCTATGCAGCACTGTTTAAGAGGGTTTGGGCAGGACTACAGCGGCAGCAGCCCCAGGCCCCCTTAAATCCTCCAACCCCCAATGCAATTGCCGCCTTTGCCTGCTCCCCCCACCCCCACAGGCAGGCTTGGACACCTCCCCATCATCCCCAATAATCTCCATTCAACTGCAGCACCTCTGCCTTTGATTTTCTTCCTGTATTGCAGGTACCCGTGAGCCAGGCACTGTATGAGAGAGTAAGCTCTAGGTTATATGACTGTACCAAAAAGTGCCCAGACACATGTGCTGGTTTAAAAATGGGGAAATAATTTTGCACAAAACATGTTCAGTGGTTTCCATTCTGCAGAGGTAAAACAACCAGACCCCTTTTTGTTCCTTAACTTCACCATGATTTTTTTTAAAACCAAAAAATGTAGAGCAAAGTTGTTCTCAATTTTTTCCCCCGTTTACAGAAAATTTAAAAGTGGGAAATGAAAAAAAAAAAATCAAAAATAATTTTGGTTACCATGACAATAAAAATTATCATCAAAATTTCTCATAAAAAATTTTTTATTAAGGCTAACAAAGTTTGGCAGAAGGTTTGAGGATTTTTAAGAGTAATTTTTCAACCCCAAGCCCTCCTTCCCCACAAAAAACCCACCACCCTTCTTTGCAAAAAAATATTTCAACTGGCTCTGTCGAGTACCCAGATTAATTATATCCCTCTGTGCATGTTTTTTCCCTTCTATTGTCTCCAAAGCTGAGGACACAACCAGTGGTGCTACTTTTCCTGTATTCTACCTTCACAGGGATTCCAACAGTTCTCTGTTTTCCCTGCTTGGTTGAGTGTTTCCCCCCACTCTCCTCCATCGCCCATCTCTGCCCGACTGTTAACTCATGCTAACAGGTTTTTAATTCCCTGCCTTCACTCATCCTTGTCTATGCTGCAAGACATCAGCTTTACTCTAGCCTTTGCAGACTCGGCCCTCTTCCAAAGCTGTTTTGAAATACATCTGCTGTAGGTCCCTCTATCTCTTTTGACACTTTCTTCTGAGATCTACAGTTTTGCAACCTTCTGTGATCAGCTGTTTTAGCATGACCCTAATTTCCTTCAGTAACTCCATCATGCCCTGGAAAATCTTTTCTGGCATCTGTCCCTCATTCTCTCAGAGGAACATTAAAACAAATAAAACCATTGCCTTTATTTATTTTGTAATTCAGCATCTCTGATCTGTTACTATATCCTCTCGTTTCCTCTCAAAGGCCCTGTTGGCTCCCAGATTTCTTGGCCTTGGAGGACTTGTTATTCCTTAGTATAACTGCTTGGAAGGAGAAAAAGAATCATCTTTTTCCTCCACTTCTTCCTTTAATATAATTTTATGTGTTCTCTTCAGTTAAGAACTTTATATGGCTCTCTTAACCCTAAACCTACTCACTGAGTACACACACGCTGCACTTATTACTGGGAGTCTGATTCCCAGCTCGAATTACCCATCCTCCAGGACAGTCCTGGAGTCTCCAGGAATTAAGTTTAATCTTTAACCTTTCATTAAAAAAATACATCTTGTAATGAGACCCCCAGAGATACCTCCATCCAAAATTTGCAGCTCTAGGGATGAGACATACAGTAACTCTTAGCAAACTAGAGCATCAAAAAAGGTTGTACTCACAGGAATGGAGTACAACCTGCCAACCTGCCAATCATCCCCAACACCGAAGTGTTAGATCACTTTGATTCTTATCAATCTTGGGCCCAATCAGGAGAGCTTTTTAGGTACACTAGGAATATAGGATCAGGCTCAGAGGCTGGCTGTGCGGGAATCTCTACGTGTTTCTATTTTAATTTATTGAGTGGTAATTTAGCAGCTTGTCTGCAGATGGCACCTTGGATCTGGGAGAAAACGTTCCCATAAAAGCGAATGGAGCTCGTTAGAAAGAATGCAAACAGAGCATGAAACTGTCATCAGGGCTATTAATGTTTTCTTAATGTGTGAAGTGAGCTGGAAAAAGAGAAAACGAAAAGCTTGTGCAGCCCTGGATTGCGTTTCCCCCTCCCTCCCTGCACACTGCGGGGAGGTTTACAGCAGAAAAACTTTGCCTCCCTCCTTTCCTTAGTATCATTGTGTGTGATGCAAGGAGGCTTCACAGAACACTATGAAAAATTACACTGGCTGGTTAAGGACTATTCTAGCTTGTATCGCTCCCACCTACGTTCTTCCATCCTCGGTTATTCACAGCAAGAAAGTCATGCCGAGGCAGGCGCTTCACTCTTCGGTAATACCCGCACCGCCTTACCCCAACGCACTCTGCCACTGCAGTTCCAGGACTGAAAACTGGGGCAGAGTTGAAGTGACTTGTCCCAAAGCCAGGAAGGGACGGGAGATGGGGGACGAAGTAGGTAACTGTCGAGAGGTCCGTGGGACTCCAGCCACTGCTGCAGTAATGGCAGCTAGGAAACCTGCTGGGATTTTTACATTGCCAGGTGTGCTGCAGACAAGGGCACGTGGGCATGAAGGAGGCTAGCCCCAGCTTTACTCCTTCCACTCACACTCTCCCCATGGTTCTAGCTATGTGAAACCGACTCTTGCCCCATGCCTTGGTTGTAGCCATAAGCGACACCCTGCTCCCTCAGTGTCCCAGGTTTCCCTTCCCTTTCTCAGGCCCGACCTCCTCTGGAGGAAAAATGTCTTTTCAAAGACACTTCTGATATGCCCTATTCAGGTTTCAGGGCAACTGAGTAGCAAATATCGCTGGGTTTGGTCTAGGAAAAGGGGGGAAAGCCTGGCTGCAGCTGGCCCAAGGCTTCTCGGGGCAGGTGGGGGAGGGAGAGAGGCTCTTCCGAGCAGATGGGAGATGAGGTCCCAGGTCCTTTGAGCGGACTGGGGAGGAAGCTCCTATGGACAGGCAGGGAACAGCGCTGCAAGCAGCCAGGGGTTCTCTGTTCAAGGGGAGCCAGTTGGTTTTCTCTAGCTGGGGGAGCTTGTGGCTCTGGCATGAAGGAGAGGGGCAGAGGCCAACTGATTGTTCTGTCTTGGGCCCAAAACTACTATCAACAGACCTGCCCAAGTCACACATTGTCTGAAACAAGAGCAGCGCACACATCCCCTGGTCCCCATCGTGATGTTCTACTGACTGGACCTGCAGGAAATCCCAGGGAGTCTCAAAACTCCTTCAAATTTTCTCCAAGTGGCTGTCTACCCATCTCCGGCCATTTGTGCCATCACAATTTGGTGCTGTAACGACTATAGCTTAATCTACACCAAGCATTACTTACATTGCTAAAATGAGTTGGGAGGGGAACAAACAGACCCTGGCTGACATAGCTACACCAGCCAAACCACTGTGTAGATGCAATTATGTTGACAAAAGAGCAGTTTTGGCAGCCTAGTTAAACCACCTCCCCAAATGACATTAGATCTGCCAGGAGGAAAACACTGTCTGTCAGCATAAGCTGCGCCTTCACTGGCAGCTTTGCTGGCATAGCTATCTTGGCAACGCATTTGTAGAGTGTAGGCAGGCCCTGCATCACCACAGACCTGGGATTAGTTTGAAACGGGGAATTTCTAAATGAAAGGAGCAGATGAGCTGCTAACCAAGGGCGTTAACTCTAAAAGCAAATGTCCTTGGAATGGGATACTGCAAAAAGAAATTAAAACACTTGAAAGTACCTGATCCATAGAGGCAAAAGTGTGTCAACGTGACATTTTTTCCTAGTTTCCTATGAGATGCTGGATCTGTAAGGAGGCTAAAAGATGTGCCATTTGGAAAAATCTGACCTCTGAGGAGGGGTTCTTTTTATAGGCCACTACCCCTCTAGAATTACTGACCCCTTGATGAGTGGTAGAGGCAGGAAAGGAAAGGAAAAAACATATGTACGTATATTCGATTCGTGTCAGTGCAAAACCAGGAGACAGCGGCATCTCACAGAATCTCGGCATTCTGAAGAACTGAATTCTTACAGCAAGTGTTGCCACTGCTTCCCTGTGTGGCCTTGAGCAAGTCCGAGTCTTAATTTCAGCTCCTGTAAAAAGGGGGAGTGAAAAGACTCACCTCGGAACCGTATTTTGAGAGCCTCCAATTAAAGCTACTTTGCAAGTACATAGTATTAAACGCACACAGGGATGCCGTGTGCATAGACAGATGCTCATGTCACTCCGCTCCCTTTTCAGACACAATCGATAGTGGGTTGTTTTTTGGAGTCAAGACTATAATGGGATAGATTTGGATTTACAGGGAACTGACAGACTGACAACCAGTTGCAACTGGCCCCCATTAGTGGCTGTTTTAGAGAGGTGTTGTATGTCTATCCGTGCTAATGCGCCTCAGTCCTGACTTACCATGCTCACTACGAGGCACAGAATGCCTCAGTAACGAGTTCTGCTGTGTGGACAAGGATCTTATCATTCACTAACTCCTTGCTGGACTGGTCACCTGGTTTGAATGTCTGATCAGCACCTCCCAAAACAGATTCTGTTTTTGGAGTTGAAGGAAGAACGGGGGAGTGTTGCGGGCCACCGGAAGCGATATAAGGACATGCTGAAGGCAGAAACGAGAGTATAGCAGCAGTGTTGAACTTGCAAGAACCTTGCTCAGGACAATCCCCAGTGGAGAGCAGTGATCTGTGAAGGGGTGGCACCGTCGGAGAGGTCCCACCACAGTGCAGACAAGGCGAGGTGGAGAAGAAGAAAAGGGCAACATAAACCACCCCACGCCGCTCCAACAGCGACCAACACCTGTCCCTTCTGTGGTAAGATTTGTGGCCCCAGAATTGGGCTGATCACCCACCCACAGACTCACAAATAGGAGGGTGATATGAAGACGCCTGATGCATTATCGAGTGATCGCTGACAGAGAGAGACAAGGATCAGAGAAGACAACAATGAATTTGTACGAGAGATGCATTTTGGCACTAGCAGGATCACGGGATGGGATTTCCTAGAAACTTTTAAAGGTTATCTTCACAGAGTTGCATGCATTTAACTACAATCAGTAAAGCTACAAGTGGGGTGATTTAATTAAACTGGCACCAGCTCCTGCTTGGACATTCGTAAATGAATTTAACCTTAGTTTACATAACCTTAACTTAAATAGGCACGTAATTAAAGTGCTATAAACCAAAGGTTAAAATTGATTTAAATAGTGACAACACACACTGGTCTTGCACCAATTCAACTAAATCAGTTTACAAAAAATTACCAACCTTTTCAACAAACTAGTGAAACTGTGTGGGAAAAGGCATCTGTAGAAAAGATGATGAACATTTGGGCATTTTAACGATCCACTTTTTTCAAAGTCCATTTACAGACACAAGAATCTACCTCTGCCAATTACCTCATTGGTTGGGGTTTTATTTTGAACTTTTCTTCATATAAAACTTCATATAATTGTATCCATGATTTTAACAACTATTTGCCAAACAGCACCGATAAAACGATTGACATTTCTTGCTTTGATCAGTATGAGGTGTTATCTTATTTTACACTGGGACCACCCCAGGTTTACACTCATACATATTTTATTAATGCCACTATTGGATTAAAGCAGTATTTCCCCAAGTGTGGCACGCATGCGGTCAGTGGTACATAAAAGAATTTCAAGGGGTACACAGCAGAAAATAAATTATTAAAAATCAGGAGATAAGCGCTGGGATGGCACTGGAGGAGGGGGTACACCAATAAGGCTGAAGTACCAAACGGGGTGTGCAAATGTTTTAAGTTTGGGAAACACTGGACTGAAAGAGAGGAACTAGCACACGCTGACACAAACACACACTCCTGCACTCGTGAACTCACACAAGTGAAGAGTGACATAGGGGCAGCACAGGAAGCCACAGCGTATCACATCCAGTGCGTCTGGATGCAGTCATGAATCCAGGGTGGCGTGCAGATTGTATGACTCCCCGGTCAGCTTGTTCTCTTGTCTGTGTAGTACTCAGAAGAAGTCAGTACCATCCATCCTGGGGAGACAGAGAGCCGCCCCACTCAGCTGAGACAAACTCCTGCAAGGACATGATGGCAAGAACAGCTCCGTATAGCTGTGCACTCAACTTTTCATATGTTTCAGTCCAACAGCAATTGTTCAGTCCCGCTGTCGGAAGACTCTCTATGATGAGTCATCAGCTAACAGCAGATGGGACTTGGATCTTCTCTGGATGGGGCCTCTTTCTCAGGTGGGTTCTTTTGCAGGGCGGGGTTCCTATTATTCTTGGGCTATCAAGGCACTGCTGGCAGCTGGTCGTCCAGACAGGCTGGCTGCAAGGACTGATTCCATTACACTCACACCCACATTCACACTTCCCTCACACAAAGGAAAGCTCACTTCAGAGAAAGCAATTTTATTTTACAAAGGAACAGCCAGGATTTCTTACAGACTTACGGTATTTATAAACAATTTCTTACTAACTTATAATGCTTAATATAAACCTAACAGCTGCTACAGAACAAAGCTTACAGAAAATTACAGGACTTACATCTGTATTGTAGGGGACTGAGCAGAGGCTTTACACAACACAAGGCATTCTAGCTGGAGATCGTGATTTCAGAAACCATGCACCACACAGCTGCCAACTGAACGGGGAAAGTGATGATATTTTGTTGGGATGATTAAAAGTGTTGTAGATTCATGAGCATTAAATAAATCGACCACAAATTAACGGACCGCTCTGAATGCGCGTGTAATTCTAATTGGAGGCTTTTGGTACTGTGAAATTTTCAGTACAAGAGGCAACACGCAGCCTGCAGATAATGAGAGATAAGCCTTCCACAGGCAACTGTAAGCAGATAGTACTGCGTATCTTTTTCATACAGCAGCAATTCTGATGGAGGCAATGAATGCAATGCTTGTCTTCACATGCACTGGAAGCATCTTACATTGTATGAATGGTGGAGAGCAAGGAAAATGTAAATACGGGTAGGTTATTAACATGTTGGATTTAGAGGTGCATCACAGCGCGTAGTCAAAGTCATCTTTTAAATATACTAAAATCGTAACTGTGTGCTACGAACAAATTAATCCCCCCCTGCTAAGGGCTATTTCATGCTAGTGTGCACATCTGCACACACCTTGCTGCATGTAACAAAATTTATTTTGCACATGGATGGAAAAAACAGGAGCGCTGGTGTGGAGCCCATCCAGAGCTAAAACCCTGCCCCCTCAGACAAGAGAGGGACAAAGCGAGGCTCTGGGTTGACAGCCCTAAAGGCTGAAATGCCGTATTTATCCGCAATCAATGATTGCCATCCATACAAGCTACTTCCATGTTCTTCCCATCTGTGTAAGCCAGTCACACAAAGTGAACTCCTTTACAAGGCAGGAACCATGGTCTCCATGGCCCATTTATTCTCTGGCCCCTGCACCAAGCATGTTAACATTAGGCAGTCATATAAAATGGTGGTTGTCATGAAATGGAGGCCAGCCTACTAAGAGCTGCACTGAGAAGAAAGTTCATTTGATGTGGACCTCCAAATCAAATAAGACCATAACAATTTTGGCCTCTTCTAACCCGGGCTGCATTTAAACAACCTAGCAGCAAAAAGCTGCATACATCCCCAGTCTCAATCTCCTAAGCCATCCCTTGCCCCATTCCCATATATTGTGTATGTGAAAGTAACACAGTGAGCCCAGTGTAGCAAAATCATTGCAACTTGAGAGCACTCAGCCACTCTTAAAAGCTGAGCATCCCACCAGATGATACCACCAGTGGCAAAAGGCAGAGAAAACATTCAATAGAAAGGCAATAAAAGCCAGACATTGAAAGGGCTGATTTATAAATACACTGTGTAGAGTGCAACTACCAACTTGGTCCTCAGCTCAGCTTTTATTGGGTTTGTCAGCCTGGAATTGGTACATTGTGTTTTAACACCAACATCTCACCCTCATCCCTTGAAAAATGAATTTCCTCCTTGTATTTAAGCATCAAAGAGAGGCTGGATCAAGGTTCTAATCTGACGCTATCATTCACTTGCTCTAAGATCTTGCCGACTCACTTCACATCTCGGTGTCCACATCTGTAAAATTCATCCTGACCATTCTACAGGGCTTATGATATCCACAGAACTGGAACATTATAAAAATCAATGCCTGTTGTTTTCTCAGGCCAGCACAGAGCAACCAAACTGATTTATGTCCTGTTTTAGCATCACATTTTACACTGCTATAAACTAAGTTTATATGTCTAGCAAGAGTGAAACTGACATGGTTTCTCTGATGTTGCATTGGCCAGGACACCTTTCTAAGCAGTGATGTGGATGCTTCAATTATATCCTGTCCTCCAGGAAAGGGCCATTTCTAGGCTGACCGCTGGGGAATGAGGAGAGAGGTCATTATGTGATGCTATCATATGGAGCCTTTATCTGTTATCGGCCATTGTGGATGGATGGGCAGTAACACCAATCTAGCTCCATCCACCTATGTCACCATGCCCAACTCTGCATTTATCAAATCTTTGTTATGCTCCTGACTGGGTCTCCAGTAGCCTCTGTCCTCTTTAGAATGGAAGGGAGTTCCCTGGTTCTGGCAAGGGCTAATCAACCCTAGGTCTCCTAGGTTTAGGATCATCTTCAAAAGCCCCTTCCTGCATTTAGAATGGGAACACAGGCCCACCTGCTCCAAAGGCGCTCTGCCTGGGACCCTTGCATTGAATTCCAGAGCCAGTCCTCCCCCATGCCTTGCTGCTCTCTGAACTACTTTCTACCTCTCCTCTTCTGTAGGGTTCTCCAGCCACTCACTCAGCTTCTCCCTCTCTGGAGGGTTGTTTGTCCAGCAGCTTCTCATTACTTTGCTGGAGAGGTCCCCTCACTGCTATACCTCGGCTGCTCTGGCAGCTGTTCCACCCTCCTGCCTGGCAGCCCTTTTAACCATATAACTGCTCTGAGGCCCACAATCGGGTCTGGCTGAGGAATCAGGTAGTTGCTTCATTAATCATTTGGCTGCCAAACCACCATGAGATGTATAAACCCCAGGCCAGATGGGTACAAAACAAGTGAGATCCTGCACCTACTTCCACCTGCCACCCCCTTCCTTTCAGGACACTGTGCCCCTTCTTTCTGGGCATTGTTCACAGAGCCTCAGAGGTTCCTCTACACAGGAAGCAGAACCTGTCGGTAGAAAAGCCCACAAATCCTTCATTGCGAAATTTTCACTTGCAGAGGGTCTCCACCATATTTAGAGTGCTTGCAGTGGGGCATGAGACTTGGGAGTGGAAGACAGAAAACTGAGGTTCTAGTCCCACTCTATCATTCATTTGCTCTATGATCTTGGGCAAGTCACTTCACATCTTGGTATCCGCATTTGTAAAATGCATCTCCACCATTATTTTGGGCTTTGATGTAAAAGTGCAATATAAAAGAGATGGGTATCAGTAAATCGTCTATGTTATCTAGAGACTACGTATAATCAATCTTATTTCTGATTCGTGTATTTATATTAAAGGTTGTGTTTGTTTTGCATTTAAAACAATTCCACATTCTTTTTTTCACAATTAAGGTTTCTGGATATAATGTTCCATGACCCTCCTCTACTTCTGTCTAAAATATTATCTCATGTAGATTTTTATCTAAAGTTGGAGAGGTGGCACTACTCACCTGGGCTAGATCTGAACTGGTGTCCTCAGCCCAGCACCATCTCCTGCTGAGATCCCTGGGAGTCTTTTCATGGACTTTAAAGGGAGTTTGATCGGCTCTAAGAGGTAGAAGGACACCTTTCCCGTTACTAATCTCTGGAGCCAACTAGTGTCTCCTTTTTAAAAAGAAAGGCAGAAAAACTAGTAGAAGAAATAGAAGTGGGAGGGAACCTGGACTGCAGCGACCATGAGATCATAGATTTCGTGATCCAGACAAAAGTAAGAAAGGTGAGCAGTAACTTACAGACCCTTGATTTCAGAAGAGCAGACTTTGACTCCCTGAGAGAACAGATGAGCAGGATCCCTTGGGAAAAGAAGTCTTACAGAAGGCACAGGAGCAAACAATCCCGCTGCATAGTAAGAAATGCAAACATGGTCGGCAACCAGCTTGGCTTACCAGGCAAATCCTTAGTCAGCTTAAATTCAAAAGGATGCATACAAGAAATGGAAACGTGAACAGTTGACTAAGGAGGAGTATAAACATACAGCTAGAGAATGCCAGGCAGTAATCAGAAAAGCGAAAGCACAATTGGAAGTGCAGCTGGCAAGGGATGTGAAGAGTAACAAGAAGGGTTTCTAGAGGCATGTGAACAATAAACAGGTTATCAGAGAAGTTGTGGGGCCACTACTGGATGAGGGAGGTACCCTAGTGACAGATGATGCAGGAAAAGCTGAAGTACTCAATGCTTCTTTTGCCTCAGTCTTCACGGACAAAGTCAACTTCCACATGACGGTCCTAGACGATGCAGTATGGGAAGGTGGAGGGCAGCCATCTGTGGGGAAGGAACAAGTTCTGAGCTATTTAGAAAAACTAGATGTGCACAAGTCCATGGGTTTGGATTTAATGCACCCCAGGGTACTGGGGGAATTGGCAGAGGTCACTGCTGAACCTTTGGCCATTATCCTTGAAGACTCTTGGAGATCAGTGGAGATACCGGATGACTGGAAGAAGGCAAACGTAGTGCCCATCTTTAAAAAAAGGAAAGAAAGACAATCCAGGGAACTATATACCCGTCAGCCTTACTCAATGCCTGGGAAAATAATGGAGGGAATCCTCAAGGAATCCGTTTTGGAACACTTGGAAGAGCAGAAAGTGATCAAAAGTAGCCAACATGGATTCACCAGGGGCAAGTCCTGCCTGACCAATCTGATTAGCTTCTATGACAAGGTAACAAGCTCTGTGGACATGGGGAAGTCAGTGGATGTGATACATCTTGACTTCAGCAAGGCTTTTGATACGGTCTCCCACAACATTCTTGTCCATAAGTTAAGGAAACATGGATTGGATCCTTGGACTATAAGATGGATAGAAAGCTGGCTATATGGTCGGGCCCAACGGGTACTGGTCAATGGCTCAATAGCTGGATGGCGGTCGGTTTCAAGCGGAGTGCTGCAAGGCTCAGTTCTGGGGCTGGTGTTATTCAACATCTTTATTAATGACCTGGATGAGAGACTGGGTTGCATCCTCAGCAAGTTTGTGGATGACACAAAACTAGGGGGAGAGGTAGATACATTGGAGGGTAGAGAGAGAATCCAGAGAGACCTGGATACATTGGAGGACTGGGCCAAAAGAAATCTGATACGGTTCAATAAGGAGAAGTGTAGAATCCTGCACGTGGGGCAGAAGAATCCCAAGCATCGTTACAGGCTGGGGACCGACTGGCTCAGGAGCAGTACGATGGACAGTGACCTGGGGTTATGGTGAATGAAAGGTTGGATATGAGTAAACAATGTGCCCGTGTAGCCAAGAAGGCTAATGGCATACTAGGGTGCATTAGGAGGAGCATTTCCAGCAGATCTAGAGAAGTAGTTATTCCTCTTTATTCGGCACTGGTGAGGCCACATCTGGAATATTGTGTCCAGTTTTGGGCTCCCCAGTATAAAAAGAATGTGGATTTGCTGGAGCAGGTTCAGCAAAAGGCAACAAAAATTATTAAGGGGCTGGAGCACAAGACCTATGAGGATAGGCTGAGGGATTTGGGCTTGTTTAGTTTACAGAAGAGAAGACTTAGAGGTGATTTAATAGCAGCCTTCAACTTCCTGAAGGGGAGCTCTAAAAAGGAGGGTGAGAAATTGTTCTCAGTGGTGTCAGATGGCAGAACAAGGAGTAATGGTCAGAAGTTGAAGAGGGAGATGTGTAGGTTAGATATTAGGAAAAACTACTTCACCAGGAGGGTGGTGAAGCTTTGAAATGCGTTGCCTAGAAAGGTGGTGGTTTCTCCATCCCTTGAGGTTTTTAAGTCCTGGCTGGACAAGGCCCTGGCTGGGATGACTTAGTGGGGGCTGACCCTGCTTGAAGCAGGGGGCTGGACTAGATGACCTCCTGAGGTCTCTTCCAGCCCTGTGATTCTGTGAAAACAAAAACAGATCCCAACCTCCTTTGCCATGAGGGGTATCTGACAGAAAAAGACACAATGGCCAGCAGACCTTTGTTGCCACAGCTAGCAATTCCATTTCTGATTCCTATCCGTGCTATTGCAAATGGCTCCAGCCCAGGAGTAGCAGGAGACAATATCATTATGAGCAGAATAGAACTGCCATTAACAGCTCCATCTGGTGTCGTACATCAGTTCACAGGAAGAAAAAACTGGGATATAGACTAGAGACTTGTTATTCTCTGACTTCTGAAAAAGAATAAGAGGCCACAAAGCCTCCTGGCTAGAGACAGACTCTAGGACGCTGCTACATTACTTCATTCACTGGGTAGTCAACCTGTAGAGTCCCTACTGCAACAAGAGTGTTTTGTGTTTGTCTCTGTGTTAGTACTAAATATCAAACATATTAGATGGCAGCACTGCTTAGGGATTGGAAGCACCAATAAAACTCATTAGCGTTGTGTGCTGAAAATTACTTCTCTCATGCAGCTCTTAACTGCCACCATCAGAGAACATGTAACTTTGGACAGATAATTTTATGATTGCCGACAACAGTTTTAGTTATGGTGATTAGGGCAAATCAAATCTCATGCTTCAGGATGTAAGCCAATCACCTGACAGAATCTCAGAAGAATTTTTTTCCTCTGGCAGTTGATTGCAACATTACACAATCTGCTATGGAGCATTATCAGGCGAGAAGGCATTGAGTTATAGAGAGAACCGTTTGAAGCATCAGATGAGTTGTCATATTGGATCAGATCCATGCTCCACCTTGTGCACTGTTCTCCACCTGCCAGCCCCAGACACTTGAGGGGAAGGTGTTCGTACCCAACAATTGGCAGATGTAAGGATAATGTGCCCCCCAATCCCGCCAAAGGACTCAGTGTAGTCTCTAAGGCTATGGCTGCACTCTAGAAGTAACTCAAAATAACTTATGCAATTTGCTGCTCACAGCTTCTGGTAGCCAAAGTTCACCGTTCCCATGGCCCTCAGCATCATGCACTCCTGGTTCAGAATTAACCACCACCAGAGCTTGGATCAAGTCCTGCAGATGTCAAAAGTCTGAGAAGCAAGTTCTTTAGCTAGCCTGCCACCATCTCCCTGGCTTCAACACAGAAGTCAAAGGCTACAAAAACAGTGGCAGCTCTGTTAATAAGTCATGTGTCACTCCAGGTGAGATATGCCAGGTTATATTTGTAACACAAACCTCAGACCTATCCCACAGGTGTCCCAAAGGAGTAGGCGATTGCTCATGTCAGTGACATTGCAGGCAAGTAACAGAGGGATAGCTGAGTTAGTCTGTGTCTTCAAAAGCAGCACGAGTCCTGTGGCACCTTACAAACTAACAGATATTTTGGAGCATAAGCTTTTGTGGGCAAAGACCTGCTTCATCAGATCTGTTAGTCTATAAGGTGCCACAGGACTCTTGTTGTTACAGGCAAGTCCACTCAGAACCTGACAAGAAGTCAAGGAAAGGAACAAGGGCGGGTGGGTGATCTAACTTCTTACAGAGGACTCTTTACATGGAGGAGCCATCATAGACTTTACCAGACCCGGTGATGTCAACAAATGCTACCTTCCTTTTGTTAATTACATGTGTCTGCTCTACTATGTTCAGGGGATCTAGTACAACAGACACATATTGCACCATGATCTATAGACCTTACAGATTCATATGGAGTTGCAAGAACAAAAAGAGTTAAACCAGACAATTTCCCCACAGGAACTGGGTTTCTCATTCTGCCTGCTGGAAAAACAAAACAAAATACAAGTATTTCCTCCTGGGAGTTTATCCATTGTCATCCTTGTCCTCCCTTCTCCACTAAAGGGAAACAAGACAGAGATACGCCTAGGATGCATTCAGAACATAAATGCATTCTCCCCTATTTTGGGGTGGGTTAAAGCCAGGGATGCCACACAAAACAACCCAGTTATCTCCAACACCGGTGGTGTTTGTTTCTATCACCCAAATGAGGAAGTGAATTTACACTGTACATGGTGCTGTAATGTCCACTGCCTTGACCAACACTGGGGACTGAGATGATACCTCCAGAGCTGAAAGCATGAGCTGCTCCACCGTCTGCTCGTTAACTGGGGCTGTAATGCACTCCTGTCCTCTTTGGATTGTGCACAGAAAGGGAGCATATTATACCCAGTGGCTGATGCAACTATCAAGTGAGAGATCCCTGCCAGGTCCCCATCAGGCGTCTCAGTCACAAACCAGCTTTAATTACAAAAGAAGAGGTCCAAATGCAAATCAGACCAATGTCATTACACTTGCATAGACCAGTGGGACATTGGGAAGTGTGATAGGTATTTTTGTAAGTATAAACCACTAAATATTGCACTCTACATTTATCTGTACATGTAAGAAGTTTAGACCATGGTCTGTCATTTACTACATGTGTATACAATGAGGCCCTGACCTACTCAAAGACTCTCAATACTACCACAATACAAATGTGAACTGATTTACATGTCCTACAAGAGACAGAAGTAAAAATAGGGGGACCCCAAACCTTATTCCTCTCAGATTATTCAAGGAGCCGCACCACCCGTACTCCCTCTGCAGCAGTGGGAGGCTGCCATCCACTTCTGCTCCTTAGTTCAGGGATCTATTTAAAAATATATAGCCACCTTCGGTTCAGGTTGGATGGATCAATAGCTAGGAATAGCACTGATCCATCCTTAAAGGGAAAAATACTTTCTCTCCCTTTCAGTAAACAGCTGCATGCATATGATATGCAGTGGCTGCCAAAACGCTAAAAGATTCACTGGGGATCACACTAACCAATTGTTATTTCTAATTAAATGGATGCCTGCATTATGCTAGAGGAATTATGGGCAGAAGAGACCACAGGGCACTTGGATCCTTTGGAAGGAGATGGAGTGGGAGGAGGGATTTAGATGGCACAGTTGGTCCTTGGGTATTTCAAAAACTAAAATAAAAAGGCAGCACCATGCCACTGGTAAATCCAGACACTACTCCATTTTGGGCTTCTAAATCAGCCTCATTCGTTTTCTGTCTCTCTCCTAGTCACCTTCGGAGTTACATGGCTTCTGAGATTACCTTGAAGAAAGCTTGGCCAATTCAGCCTGCTTTAACACAGCAGGATACACTGTGCTCATTGGTTTGTTTGTGCCACTCAGCACAGCACTGTTCAAATTCTACTCCTACTAAATTCTGATGACTACCTTTTACTGGTTGGCAACAAACAAGGAGATGTCCTGACTGCACCTTCGCCCTTTTTCTGGCCTCTTTGGATACACCTGCTCCACTGTTAGGCCTTATATCTGTCTACTCCTGTCTTGGTGCAACTCCCCCAGTCGAAGACTGGGGTCTGGGTACAACACCCTATGTATGCCAATCATTTAGTAGGCAGATCCTGTTTCTCTTCCCATCAGGAGCCTGTTGTCAGTGATACAGAGGTGACCGTCAGCCCTCTTATGACAGGTATGTTTATTAGCAAATGGAACAAAGCATTAGAAAAAGTGATTTCAAAACAATTTACACACATTTATGCTCATGTACGCTTCCCTACAAGCTACATTAGACAGGCTTCCCCACTAATTACAGGAACAGAATGCCCCCAGTTACATGTGCAGGAAGCCCCAACGCTGTTGGAACCCAGACAGATGTGTGTTTTCCTTCCAGACAACGCACACTCCCAATTGATTTACCTCTGTCTGGGAAGAATCCCATTTCCCAAAGCCCCATCCTCCTTGCACTCCTCTGAGCTAAACTAACTTACTGCTCCAGTGCCTAGGTGTGAACACTTCTTTTTGTCACACCTCAGTTTCACCGTGTCAGGCAGCTAAGCCATCTCAGAGAATGCCGCCGGGGGTCGTGTCATCATTTCCCAATTAGGGCTTATCCACACTGGTTTCTGGGGTTTTTGTTTTTTCTTTTTGTTTTGTTTTTGCTTTTGGTTTTGGTTTTTTTTTTGGGGGGTGGGGGCAGGAACAGCCCCTTTTTTCCAAGGAAAAAATATAACCCTTGTGTCCATACTACAAAATTTGTTATTCTAGAATAACAGGTATTTAACTTGAAATAGTAACTCCCCCAGAACACACGACTTTTCACCAACCTGCCCCACACTGTTTCAAAACTGACTCGGTGTGTATTAAGCAGAGGATGATTATGACTTAATTGCCCTCCAGGGAGGCATCCCATCATTGCTCTTATTTCAACATTGGGCTCTCTAGTGTGACTGCTCAATTTTGAAATGCTCTTGCAGTGTGAATGCTCTTTTTGGAAACAGCTCATTTCGACATAAGAACATTGAAATAGATGATTTCTGAAAAACCCCGCAGTATAGACATAGCCTTTGTTCTGCTCACTTGGGGCTGTGAGGAGCATGTTGGAACTGTCTGGTCCCATTGACACTGTAACACACTGCCTCAAAAATCCTAGACACCAAATTTTCAGGCACAGATCCAGTGCCATACTGAGTACGCCCTTTCATCACAGGCGGCTGGAAGCCCCAATCCTATCCATTGCTAATGGAGAGCTCCCTTTTGCTCACCTGAGGCAAACCTGTAAATGTGAAAGTACTGCATGTGTGTGCAAATAAAAAAAGGATATTTGTTTTCAGAAATGTTTGCACTCCATCAATTATTTAAAAAAAAAAAAAAAAAAAAAGAGGAAGGGAAACAATTACATAGTATCCTGTGAGGTCTGGCTGGATTCAATTCCACGAGCATAAGGTCCAAAACAATCTGAAGAAAGTGATTTTTAAGGTCTAGAAAACAGCTTCTGGTCTCCCTGTGTGATACAACATATCTTTATATTCCCCCAGGTCTATAGCAGTTATAGCACGAAACGGTCACAGGCAAAAATATAGGCTTTTTAGCATTCAAAAAGTGTCTTGATCTCACCCTCTCTTACACTGAGCTGCAACTGTCAGACAAAATCTTTCCATACAGTTTACTCTGCTATAATATATGTCAAGCATGGCATATCGTGACACTGTTTAGGAAGCTAAATCATATGGCTGCACAGTTAAATGGATAATCAGAAGGGAAGAAATTAAAAAGAGGAGGAAGTAGGCAAGAAAGAAAGGGGTTGGCAGCTCTCGCACCAGCGTCAGTGATGCTGTGTGATGGTGTGGGGGACACAGATCACAGATAGGTGGTGAGAGACAAAATTAGAGGCACAAGGTTGCTGGAGCAAGTCCAAGGGAGGCTATGCTAAGGAGGGCCATTCTAAAGTGGAGCCTGAAATGTATGTTCTTGCTCCTGTACTTTTTATCTTGATGGCCTTTCTAAGCTGTGAGAGGAAGGAAAAGAATCAGACACCCAGCTTAGACATCTTCATGGAAATAGGCACACAGTTGGCTCACTACTTAAAGCTCACTCACAATAGCTAGTCAAGAAACTGGTGAAAAAATGATTGACTTTGATTGACAAAACGTGACAGCCAGTGAGCGCACCCCATTCTCTTCCACCTCTTCTCTTTCCTACCTTTTCAAGATCACATGGACTCTGTATCCAGTCAAGGGGTCAGCTCCACAGCACTACAAGGACAGGCTGCAGCACCTAACACTGCTGCCCTCACTCTAACTTCAGCACCATACGTTTCCCATTGTCAGCGGTAGGATTACTAATACGTCATGCAAGATAGTTGTGGAGAAAAAAAAATAAAAGTCTTACATTAAGGTTACAGGTGGTGTCTCTAAATGCAAACATCAGAGAGCAGAATCACACGAATGTGCCAGAAAGGACAAAGCCTAGCTTCTTTGTTATAAACAGCGTGACACTCAAACCCAGGTCAATGAACCCTGGTCATTACGTAGCTTCATGGAGTTTGCATACTATCCATTTAGGCAACTCTGGAATGCTTCCGGTTTTATAGCTATCACGAAGAGCACTCTGTATGTGCTACACTGTAATGAACAGACTTGATCCAAATTTTTCCAGTGAAATTTTTTTCAACTGCAATACAGTCTTCCCCTCCTGCCTGCAAAACAAGAGAGTCCTTCTGAAAAACTGTTCCTTTTTTAAAACAAAATTTTAATTAAAAAACAAACAAAAAAAAACCATTCTGCAATTTTTTTCTCGTAAAAATTGACTGAAAACTGGATTTTTGGAAAAATCAATTATGGAGCCAAATTTCAAATTTTTTTCAGCAAAAATTTATGCTCAACATTTTCCAGGAAATAAAAAAATGGAGTGGGTACTAGTATGCTGAGAAATGGGAATACCAGAGAGACGGTGAAATTATGCACAACAATTTTTTCTACATGGTTGATCAGTTTTTTCAGTGAAATAACAGTGAAGCCAGAAAGAAAAGCTAACAGCTGCTGTACCCCAATGCTGGACGGTTGAACACGTTTAGACAAATTAAAAACATATCTGAGCCTTCACCCAATATTTAAAACAGCAGTTAAATTTTAAGTTCAAAGCATTTTGCATAAATTGCTTGAGACAAACTGCTGCCGCCAGCTGCAACTAGCAGAGAAGAGATGAGCTTCCAAGCTTTCCAATCCAGTTTTGTATACTCAAGATATTTTTATTGGGGAAAGGTCTGTAGACACTTCTGAGTGGTCATGTGTTTATTGAGCCAAACTTTAGAGCAGCGATACTCTGTCTGTGGCTTGTGAATCATGTGTTGCTCTTTGAGGGATACCTGTGAGTCTTCAGAGCCCCTGGAGCACCACGAAGAGATCCTTTAGAAAGGAGTGGGAACAGGATTATTTCTTTGTCCCTAGCAGTGGAAATTAATGCATCTGCTTAATATGCCACAATTCCAATGTCCAATTCAAAAAAATAAAAAAATCTTACTTTAATTACACAGCTACTTATCTGAACTTCAGCACTGATTTTGCACTAGGACGCAAACTCAGCTTACATATGTGAAGAATCCTTTTCTGCACTTCTGAAAAAAATTAAAAGCAACAGCAACATCTTTCTCTCCAACAGACAGAGTCCCTTCGAATTCCCATCTGAAGTAGAGAACTTAGTCAAACTTGTGGCTCAGAGGGAGAGCCACACATCAAACTGACAGCCACGAAATTAAATAGATGCAATAAATTAGCTAAATTTAGTTTTCCTTGTATTGCAAATTTTAGAGTATTTGGTTATATTTATAGTTATTTATTTAAAAGTACTGCATCCATGTGAGGCGGTAAGCAGGGCATACGGTGGCTCTTTTGGTTAGCAGTGGCATACAACGACTCTTCGCTAAACAATGGTTACAAATGTGGCTCCCAAGTCACATAACCTGTGGCTCTGGAGTCGCATGTGGGTCTTTAAGGACTTCTTTGTGGTTCCCGTTTTTTGTGGCTCCTGATGCTGTAATTGCAAAGAAAAAAAAGCCTGATTATTTTCAATAAATGGTGAATGTCTAAAAGCCCAAAAATGAACAACTCATATCTAAATAGCAAACGATGTGATCTCAAACGTTGGATAACTCCCCCTAGCATACTCCACAGGGGCAGAAGGCTCAAGAATGAAAGACTATTGTTTAGATTATTAAGACAGAAGTACAACACATACATCTAAAGTGTAAGGAAATAGAATACGTAAAAAGTTTGTGAACATCCTGCAGTAAACATGTATCACATTACAAATCACTATGTGCACTGATGTTAAAATAGGGATTACAAAAAGTATGGTTTCATGTTATTTATTAAGGACTGTCTCATATTTCACATGCACTGCAGTTCTTTAATTATTTAGATTTTTTACCAAATTGGAAAAAAAGTGGCACATCTTGCTATTTTGGGCCCCTGGACACAGCTGTAATGAACACTGCTTTAGTGGTTTATTAATTACCGATGGGATTGGTTAGCACCAGATTCAGATCCATAGTTTTCTTTCTTTGGTAGATTTGGATCTGCTCAGCTTCTTTGGCCAGGGTAGAGAATTTGGGGGAGTTTCATACAGCTGGAAAAGAGAGAGCTAAGGTGAGTGTTTTGGTCATGGTAGCAGAGGAAAGAGTTGAGATGGACTTGATTGCTGGCATCTGGGAGGAAGCATCAGGTGTGTTTTGGTCCAGAATAAGGATCAGGGTTTATCGCGTTAGCTCAAGTGGGAAGAGGATCAAACTGAGCATTCTTGGTCAAGAGAACTAGGAGATAGTGATTAACATTAATCATGAGGCTTAGAAGGAGTGAGGGCTTCCTTGGAGCTGACAGGTATCACCATTTCCATAAAGGGGAGAGAAAAAGCAAAATAATTCATATCTAGGAATCAGGCTAGGACAGCCATATGAATACTCTCAGTGTTTCAATATAGGAACACTTCTGATACTTTGGTTCCAAAAACTGCTTTATATTTGGGATTCTTTTCTAACCCTCTGCACACACACAATGCTAGATTCTGTGCACATCCCACACCTGGACAAAGCAAGTGCCAGTCATTAAAACTAGGAAGAAAATTGGGAAGCTGGTAGCACTGGTTTATTCAACAGCCTGCACAAGTTAAAGACCAAGATTCAAGGGCTCGGATTTAGTCAGCACACTCCTTTAATTTATCTGAAGCAGGCACATGCAGTTAACATGACAATGATCGACATGGGGTGAGTGTGCATTTCTGATCATTTATAATCTCAGTTTTACTTCTGGGGAGCTGGCCAACATTTATAATACAACCTTATCCAAGCATGTCCACATCAGGGCTTCATAAAAACCCCAAAAGATAACATTTGGAAAATTCTGAAAACATAAATTATAGACCCATAATGGGAGATTTAAGTCTCCAGTTCACCTGGAACAGATGCGAAGCCATAAATTAGAAGAAATACATGCTCCAGAGGAATACCTCCTTGCTAGATTTCACTTTGTACATCCAGAATAAATCACCTTTGTAGATGAGGCAGCGCTGTTTACATATTTTGCTTAAAAATGGATGCCATGGAATGGATATATTATTTCCTAGAGTAACATCCTGGATAACAACTGGCTATGTAATTACTATTAACTAAACTCTTGAGCCAGTTTGACAGACTTTTTGCTAAGTGTACAATAACCGTTAAGCAAGAAAACAGCATAGGGTTCTCAAATACATCTGGATCAGATAGCTACGCTGATCCGGAACCACACTCTTTTCATTCCATTGCCCAAAGTTTTAAAACACCAGGGAATAACTTGCTTCTGTAGCCTCTGTGTAGAAATTGGACACAATGGCTGTAAAGGAACTAAGAATTCATAATAAGCATGGGAGTAAGACAGATTATGTGTATAAGAAAGAAGCGTTTTTATTTTATGTAACCAAAGAGGGGCGAGATGCCAGAGACCACACACAGAAAGACACTGTCCCCTTTCCAAAGATCTTAGTCTAATTAACTAAATTAACCCCATTACTTCCCTATTTATTGGGAAACACCTTAAGCCAAGGCACTGAGACTTGGCGAAGAAGCTTTATTGATCATATCTACACTTCATGGGTATGTACTTTGACTACAGCTCTGACTGACCTCTCAAAGCCACATCTCAGCCTGCACTGGGCTACAGGTGGAGAACAAGTGAAGGATTCTCTGGGAGCAGACTCCTCAGTTATCAAGATGAGCCATTTGCAGGCAGGCAAAGGTGACAGTGATGAAGGTGCAAGATGCTTCAGGATTTCAAGAATGAGATAAAACAGAAAGCAGCAGCAACTAAACACAGGATGAATGTTAATCCCAAACCAGGAGAACTGGTCTGAATTATTTAAAATGTACCCACTTCTCTCTCATACTAATTGACATTTATTTAGCACTTGTCATAGTAAAGGATCCCAAAACATTTTACAAACCAATTAAAAATGTTTCATATTATAAATCAAATAAATATCAAAAGATACCTCTGTGGTCAGAGCTGTTCCGGCCCTGTGAGGCTTCTGACAGAGTTCACTGGTAAGGGCCAGTTAACTGGTGGACTGGTAAATGTACCAGTAAGCCTGAGGCTTACTGGTTAATATCCCTGTCACCTGCCCCTTTTCTCTCACTAACCATGACACCCCCTCAGAAGGGCTTATGCGGGAGACGAAGGGGCAAAGGAGCAGATACAGCAAACTCCTCCACTTCCACCTCCACCTCCCAGTACCATCGAGTTCCCATGCTTCAGCAGTGAAAGTGAAGGGGGTGTCAGGGCCCAATGTTATCAGCCAAGCTGAAACCAGGACACTAACACCCAATGTCCACAGTGGGAACTTTTCTCTGTGTTAACTTGGGAAAAACATGGCCCCTGGGAAGCAACAAGAATAGGGTTTATTTGTGCAAAAAGCCCATCTAAGCTGGCCTTGGACATCTTCCATAGGACCAGACCCTTGCAACCAAGTCCTATTTGCATTGTCACTCAAAGTCCCTTTGCCCATTGGGAATCTGCCACAGCTCTGGTTTCATCAGCTCTGGCATGAACCTTTTGCTCAGCTTTCAATTACAGCTCCTCTCATGCCCCGTGCTGCTGGTAAGTGCTTCTGGGCTGGCATTCAGATGCTTCCCAGACTTACCAGCACCTCTACTCTTCTCCTCTCCCCAGTCATGCTTGGGCACTTTCAGTGCTCACACCATGCTCCGAATGCAGTCCAGCACACAGGGCTGGTACCGGTGGAGAAGGGCAAGGGGATAAGTTTGAGGTAGAGTGAGACCGCAGTTATCAGGTAATTCAAACGTTCCCCAAGAAGTAACTCACATGTGGGATCTCCCAAGTATCAGCGTCTTCCCCTGGCTGGCTGTCCTGCACCACAAAAGGCAGGACAGAAAGAGCACAGCATGGGAGACCAGCTGGTCCAGAGCCCTCAATATAGAGCATGTACCCCCACCCCCGCTTTGCCTCCCAGCTGCGTAGCAGTATTGGGATTTGTCTCCTTGAGGCTGATGACTCTCGAAGCTGCCTGCTTCTGTCCAGAGCAGAGAAGGCAGAAGAAAGGTACAGCGTCAAGAGCAACGGCTGGCACTAAAGAGCATCTCTAATTCCCTTGCAGTAGCCCTCATTCAGGATAATCCACTACCAATATTGAATGGCAGCACAAGGCGGTTGTTCCTTTTCCAACAGCTCCTTATTTTAACTCATGTTCCCCTACTAAAAGGCATCAATGAGCCTCTGCAATAACATCCCAGCAGTTGGGTGTTCTACCTACTTCTTGACACTGAAAGCACACACTAGTGTTAGTGGTTGCTCACTGTTGGTTGCTCACTGTTCTTTGACACAGGAGAGGACATAAACTCCAGTGGAGAGAGCTGTGAGTTATGCCAAGGGCTAGGATTCAGGACACTCAACTCTTTCCCCAAATTGACCACTAGCTTACTTTGTGGCCTTGGACAAGTCACTTTGCCTCATCTCCCATCACTCTGGAAAACAGGAACAAACACTGAATGGAGCACAGACTAATTTTACACAATACATTTTGGCACTTTTGCATTAAGACAAAGCATTCAAAATTTCAAACATGTCACATTTTGCTTATTTAGCAGCAAAACTGTTAATTCACATCTCTAAATGCAACAAATCAGCTGAACTCCAACACATCCATCAGGGTAGCTAATAAACAGGGAAAACATTTTTAAAACCCCATAGATCTCACCACCCCCACATATTTCTGCCCTTTTGCTCAATTAATTTTTATCCAAATGTTCCCAGGAACCAAATGTTCATGCGCAAGAAATCAAGAGACAATCACACTGCTCTGAGATGAACTCTCAGAGAAAAAATAATAGAGGACAAGGATACCATATCACATCTGGGACAGCACATTTCACACAGCACTCACTCAATAGCTGTTATTTCAGACCTCATCCTCTAAAGCAGCCTTTCTTAACCTTTCTGAGACAATGGAACACCAAACAATAATATTTTCAATGTGGAATAGCTATAAAAATTTTCTTCTAAAAAAACCGTCAGATCAAAACAACCCAAACAGCAAGGTATGCAGCAAAAACAAAATGAAGTAATTTCATCAGGTATCACAGCAACAAAGTAGTAACATTGTGTCTTGTTTTAACAACAGAACATATAGGTCATCAGTGTATTTTTCCCAAAGACTCGTGGCACACCTGCAAGTTGTTCACAGAACACAGCTTAAGAAACACTGCTCTAAAGAATCCTGCAGACCTTGAAAAAACAAGCATTGGCGCTAAAACTCAGAACTTCAGACGACACAAAGTCATGGTCTTAATAAAGAGGCTGTGTATATGACTAAATGCAACAATCTGTAAACGACTAAGCACCTTTTGTGATTGCCGAGGCATTAAGAGGCCACTTCACCTTCACTATGGTCCTCTGCTGAATAGATACTGACACTAGGATTTCTGACAGGATTTAGAGAGCGAGATGCCCAGCTCCCATCAAGCCAGCGGCCTCAGATAGGAAAGAACTGGCAAAAGAGAGTTGCTGGAGCTGCATGCTATTTGTCACCCCATCCATTCTTCATCAGGTTCTATTTCCTGCTCTCCTCCAGCAGTTCATGGCTTCTGTGCTGACAGACAATGGTTAATAACTCTGTGCTTTGTGTTTATCTCCTATCTCTCACCTGAGTATCTCAGAGCACATTACAAACCTCACACCACGTTTACAGCTAGGAAAAGAGACCCAGGTCCATACACACTGCAAGTCAGTGGCAGAACTGGGATCAGAACTAAGATTGCCTGACTCAATCAAACCACTAGGCAACACTCCCTTTATTGGCCTCCCTATTTCTGGCAGCCTCTTCTCTCAGCTCCCATATAGGACGTCGCACAGCTGCTCTGGATTACAATGTTGTACGAAAGCTAGCATTTGGGTGAGCAGATGGATGGCAAAGAATGGCACAAATTGCTCCCTTGCTGAATGCAGAATTTCTCCTTTTAATTATTTAAAGCCATGAAGTGCATGCCATTTGCTGCAGTTTTGTCTGTGCTGAATTACTGCTGTGAGGTGCATGAGCTTTGGCAAGAGCTAATCCCAGAGGGTGGTACTCACTGCCCCATCGTAAACTGCTTTCCCTGTTAGGGTGGCATCTAGCATGGCAGAGCAAGGGAGATTTATATGCAGGTCCAGGGAGTATGCTTGGATTTTATTTAAGAGGCGCTGGTATGCCTGTAGCAGCTCTGCTCCTGCTGAGGGTTGCAAGCAAAGGTTTATCCATAAAACATTTCAACTACGAGGAGAGCTCCAGTTACTGCCCGATTTCTGCAATGCAGATTTTAACTTCCCAATGTAAGCTCGGCTCCCTGCCAGCTCTTCTCATAAATATGGCAAAGTTGGAGGAGTGAAAAAACAATGCCATCCAAGTGGGCCAAACAGCATCGAAAGCAAAATTATAATGGACATTAAAAAAAAACCTTCATGAATACTGAGCTTCCATCACAGCCCGCAGAGAGTGGGGGAGGAAAAATATAAATAAGACAAAACTGATCCTCTTTGCACTGGATGTTTGAAACTCAGCTATCCCAGGCTAAGGGAAAGCAATGCAGATGACAAATATAAACCATAAGGCAGTTGTGTCACTAAGGCCAGGTCTACACTAGACCTGAAAGTCGATTTCAGATATGCAATTCTAGCTATGGCAATTGCGTAGGTAGAACTGATGTGTCAGAAATCGACTTACATGACTGTCTTCAATAAGGAAGACTGATGGGAGTGTGTCTTCCATCGAACTCCCTTACTCCTTGCGATAATGAGGAGTACTTGGATCAACTGCCAACCTCAGACAGCTGCGTCTTTACCACATACTTGAAATTGAACTCCGGAAGATTAACCCCGACCAGGTCGATCTTCCCTGAAGCGTGACAGACCCCGTGAGTTGTTAACAGCCAGGCGCTGATTGCTTGGCATAATTGTTGGAAATTGGTACATCTATCAGGAGCCCATAATACACCTATTCTAGAGGATCAATTGATGACATTGATTGTAACCTGTAATGCACGAAGGAAAACGCTTGCTCGGTAAAGTGACAGAAACTGGCCCTCTGATCCGAGGACCTTTGGAAAATGAAAAATACAACTGCCAAACCCTGGGCACAATGGGGTGTACCTATCCTAAACAGGTAGGATGGGAGCAAGTGGGAGAAAGAAATAAGCACTATGGTCTAATATGGGGGTCAGCAGCCCCCAGCACATGTGCCCAGGGTGACATGCGAGCAGATTTTCATCGGCATGCAAGGCAGGAGCTAGCCCCTCCCCTCATCCCTCATGCAGCCTGGAGCTTGCTCAGTGCCATGCTGTGGATGGGGAGCTGGAAGCTGCAGGGAGGTTGCACTGTTGTGAACAGAAGCTTCTCACTGAAAGCTGCTTTCCTCCTCCTGGGCGGATTTATTAATGAAGGTGTTGTAAGTAGGACTATTAATGACTCTAAAAGCACCACCATTGCTTGGACCGTACATAGACATTAAAAGGTTACATTTTGGCACTCCGCCTCGGAAAGGTTGCTGACCCCTGGATTAATTCACTTCTTTAGGACAAGTTCTGCCTTCAGAACCCCACATATCACTTCCACCTGTGAAAAAAAATGTAAGAATGTGTTGGCAAAACTTGTCCCAATAGTAGGGTCAAACCCTGCTTCTTTATTCAAAGGGTTCTAAAACTGTCTAATGATTTAATAAAGATAGCATCAAAATTGCTGAACAACTGAACGAGAATTTGCTTGCTCCCTCTCCTTTAACTCCAGTAGTTATGTTAACGTTTTTTATCCCAATAACAGAAACAAAATATCTACTCTGCTTGGTCAACTAAGGTCCAGGACAACTACAAGCATTTTGTGCAGAAATATATAGTGATGATATGAAAAGCAATATTGAAATTACACTCAACAATACACTGCACTTGTGCAGCTGCTTTGATGAGAATACATCTCAAAAAGGGCCATTATCTCTCTTTTACAGATGAGAACATGGAGGCAGAAAAAAGGTCAGTAACCTCTTTTCAGTGTTGCCGACAGTTCTCACTGATGAAAGACGTGGGTTCCACACAGCTGGGGGCAGTAGGTAAGGGGGAAATCAATCCATACCTTTTTTTATTCACAGCTTTATCCAACACTGAAATGCAACCAGCTCTGGAGTGAAACACAGAAGTTATTTAACAGATTCCAGCAGCACTTCACAAGAACTTGGGTTGGGAAAGGAAGAAGGACACCATATCCAACTGACACCCCAGTGGAGACAGAATAGAATTACCCACAATGAAACTGGTTGGCCCAAACCATCAGGATTAATATCTGAACAATGTCTCAGGATTTGCAGTGGTCCTCAATTTAAGTTTCACGGGAATGATGGTGCCTCAGCAGCACAGTGCTCTCCTGCCCCACACAGAAGCACAAAGTGAAGCCTCCAACTCACTCAAAAGCAGCCTGGAGCGCCTGTGGTTATCAGTTTAAGCCATTCACTTAGCCAAAAGCTGGCAGCAAATTCTGGTTTAAAGAAAGGGTTGAAAAGCCGAATCATTCGCTTTCCAGCAACTGCTACTGATTTCCACATTATGGCTTTAAAATGGTTTTTGTCTTTCATCTTCTCTCTGAGAAAACAGCTCTGTTGGAAATTCACTCATATTTCTTAGGAATGGGCATTGGCTCTGAGATTTGCTCTTCCGAGCCTGGACCTTTCAATGGATTGGAAGACGGTTCCTTATTCAAAATCATCCGGGGGTTGACAAGCTCAGTCACCAACAGAATTCAGAAGCCAAGTGAAGATGCAAACTTTGCTGTGAGTGACTGCAAGATGGAATAGCAAGTAAACAACAGAGAAGCACAGGTCTAATTGAGGAAAAGAGAAGAACATTGCGTTCGTTACTGCCTCCAAACCACAGATCCTGATGAGCACGACTGTGCTGTTTAACCTTCCAGGTAATCAAAGTACAGTAAACCCTTGAGTTATGCAGGGGTTGTGTTCCTGCAACCCCAGCATAACTTGAATTTTTGCACAAGTCGCGTAGAGAGGGAATCAGGCTGCCCCGGGCTTGCAGAAGCTGGGAGACAGACCAGCCCTGTGGACTAGTCAGTTTCCTGGCTCCCAGGGTGGTGGGGAGCTGGGAACTAGGGGGCAGCCTGCTTCCCCTCTCCCTGCTGCTTGGGGGACCCAGGAAACTGATCAGCCCATCAGCTTCTCCCTGGCTTCCCCTAGCAGCAGGGCTGTCAGGATAGGAATGCTAAAAGCCCCTTCCCCCATCTTCTCCCAGTCGTGCGGCTGGGGGAAGGGGCCACACAGCAGCTTCAAGTTGTGCTTAACTCTCTTCAAAGTGGGTTATGTGCAACTTGAAGCCACATATTTCAAGGGCTTACTGTACAGAAGAAGCAAAGCTAGTGACTAGGTCATGTTCATGTAACACAGGTACTGACTCACCATCATGGTTATTCAGAGCATAGTACTATGCCATGTGTTAACTCCATACCAGTGGTGAGCTCTCCTGAACTCTGACACGCTGTCTCCATGAACATAAGAATGGCCATACTGGGTCAGAACAAAGGTCCATTCAGCCCAGTATCCTGTCTGCCGACAGTGGCCAAAGCCAGGTGCCCCAGAGAAGGAGAACAGAAGACAATGATCAAGTGATTTATCTCCTGCCATCCATCTCCTGCCCTTGTACTAAAGGCTAGGGCACCATACTTTACCCCTGGCTAATAGCCATTTATGGACCTAACCTGCAAAAATTTATCAAGCTCTTTTTTAAACCCTAATAGAGTCCTGGCCTTCACAGCCTCCTCCGGCAAGGAGTTCCACAGGTTGACTGTGCGCTGTGAAGAAAAATTTCCTTTTATTAGTTTTGAACCTACTACCCATCAATTTCATTTGGTGTCCCCTAGTTCTTGTATTATGGGAAAAGGTAAGTAATTTTTCTATATTCACTTTCTCCACACCATTCATGATTTTATATATCTCTATCATATCGCCCCTCAATCGCCTCTTTTCCAGACTGAAAAGTCCCAGTCTCTCTAGCCTCTCCCCATATGGGACCCGTTCCAAACCCCTAATCATCTTAGTCGCCCTTTTCTGAACCTTTTCTAATGCCAATATATCTTTTTTGAGGTGAGACCACCACATCTGCACGCAGTACTCAAGATGTGGGCATACCATAGTTTTATATAGGGGAAGTATGATATCTTTTGTCTTATTATCTATCCCTTTTTTAATAATTCCTAACATCCTATTTCCTTTACTAACTGCCGCTGCACACTGAGTGGATGTCTTCAGAGAACTATCCACTATAACTCCAAGACCCCTTTCCTGATCTGTCGTAGCTAAATTTGACCCCATCATGTTGTACGTGTAATTTGGGTTATTTTTTCCAATGTGCATTACCTTATACTTACCCACATTAAATTTCATTTGCCATTTTGCTGCCCAATCACTCAGTTTGCTGAGATCTTTTTGTAGTTCTTCACAATCCCTTTTGGTTTTGACTGTCCTGAACAACTTGGTGTCATCTGCAAACTTTGCTACCTCACTGCTTACCTCATTTTCTAGATCACTGATGAACAAGTTGAACAGGATCGGTCCCAGGAGACCAGGTCCTGGAGACTTGTTACTATTCAGCTTATCAGTTTACTCCAAAACCTCCTCTAATGTCACTTCAGTCTGGGAGAGTTCCTCAGATTTGTCACCTAAAAAGGCTGGCTCAGATTTAGGAACCTCTGTAACATCCTCAGCCGTGAAGACTGAAGCAAAGAAATCATTTAATCGCTCCGCAATGGCACTGTCTTCCTTGATCGCTCCTTTTATATCTTTATCGTCCAAGGGCCCCACTGCTTTTTTAGCGGGCTTCCTGTTTCTAATGTATTTAAAAAACATTTTACTATCATTTTTTGAATTTTTGGCTAGCTGTTCCTCAATCTTTTTTGGCTTTTCTTACTACATTATGACACTTAATTTGGGAGTGTTTGTGTTCCTTTCTATTTTCCTCACTGGGATTTGACTTCCACTTTTTAAAAGCTGCCCTTTTCTCTCTCACTGCCTTTTTAACATGGCTGTTAAGCCATGGTGGTTCTTTGTTAGGTCTCTTACTGTGTTTTTTTATTTGGGGTATACATTTAAGTTGGGCCTCTAGTATGGTGTCTTTAACCAGTTTCCATGCAGCTTCCAGGGATTTTAGTTTAGTTACTCTACCTTCTAGTTTCTGTTTAACTAGCTTCTTCATTTTAGCGTAATTCCCTTTTTTGAAATTAAATGCCGGAGTGTTTGACCGCTGCAGTGTTCTTCCCAACACAGGAATATTAAAAGTTATTATATTGTGGTCACTATTTCCAAGCGGTCCAGTAACAGTTACCTCTTGGACCAGATCCTGCATTCCAGTCAGGACTAGATCGAGAATTGACTCTCCCCTTGTGGGTTCCTGTACTAGCTGCTCCAAGAAGCAGTCATTTAAGGCACCAAGAAATTTAATCTCTGAATCCCATCCTGAAGTGACACGTACCCAATCAATATGGGGATAATTGAAATCTCCTATTATTACTGTGTTTTTTATTTTGATAGCCTCTCTAATCTCCCTTAACATTTCAGCATCACTATCACTGTCCTCGTTAGGTGGTCAGTAATATATTCCTAATGCCATATTCATATTCATATGGCATTAGGAATTCATATATATATAGGAATTCATATATTCAACATGGACATCTGGACCACATAAACAGTTCTTTAGCTGGCTACTGAACATCTTGCTGCTGCAAAACACTCGTGACTTCTATTCAGAGAACGCAGTCCCACAGGATTTTAAAGACTAACAAAATAATTTAATAGATGAGATTTTCCAGATCTGAAGAAGTGGGCCTGTCCCACAAAAACTCACCACCGAATACATTATTTTGTTAGTCTTTAAATTGCTACAGGACTGCTGGTTTGCTTTGTGAAGATACAGACTAACACAGCTACCTCCCTGCGTCTGTCCTGAGAATTTGTCTCCATTCCCTCGCTGAAGATAGGCAGCTAAATACGCCTGCTTCAAGGTGGAAATTACCACTTCTTAAAGGAAACCCAAAAAAAAGGAGGAGAACATCATGTGGTCAGGGCCATCCCAAGGTGTGGGCAGGGCCCGGGACAACCCTCTCCCAGTGCCCCAGGCACCCGCCCGTCCCAGTGCCGCAGGCCCCGTCTCTTCTCTGCTCTGACCACACCCTACCCCCATATGCCCTCCCCAAGCAGCCTGGCCGGGGATTACCTGAGGCAGGGTGTAGTGGTGGACAGCAGCAGCCCTTGCCTGTTCTGCTCCACCATGTCCCAGCTCACCTGCCCCATTTCTCCATTGGCAGCTGGGAACGGAGACTGCTGCCTGCTGCCACACAGAAGCAGGGTTCAGTGGGCCAGGAGGTTGCAACAGACCAGAGCAGGCTGCTATTCATGCCACCCGGGGAGTGCAGGAGGCCAGGGTGAGGGAAGGAAAGAGGAGATGATGCCCTGCTGCCTCCGCCCTGCCCTGCCCCAGGTAACTTCCCGTCCCCTCCTGTCCATTGGATGGTTGGAGCAGAGGCTGCAGGCCCCCCAAAAGTGCAGGGCCTAAGGATGCTGCCTCACCACTTTCAATGGACAGAACAGCTCTGCATGTCGTTCCCCACAGTTGCTCTGATCCACACCCTTGGCACTGATAAAGCCACCTACACTGAAAGCTCTGTGATCTGGCACTCAATCAACTGGCATTTTTGATTTCTCCCAATAAAAATACTTCAATCTAGTAACTGGAATACTGCTCAGCATATTATGCAATTGCATATTCTGCACTCTACTTTCATGCAAACGAGACAGAAGACAAGTTGACATCAGGGATATATTCAAAAAAGTAGCTTCTAGGATAAACGATGGGTTCATTACAGATTCAGCCCAATCTCCTACACATTTTACATCTACAGTGATAATTAAAATTGACGTTGATAATGACGACTCTGAGGCACTGCAAGATCCTGAAGTGCTTTCTGAATCAAAGAAAGATTAAATTATTTTCAGTATAGTTTTAGTGTTAAATATATTTTTAATAATCTGAGTATATGCCTTAAGGTGCCCATCATGATACGTACTGCGATAAGATAACCTACCGCATAGAAAGTCCTCTCTGTATGGCTGTGTCTATACTAGCAAGCACTTTCAAAAAGATTTTTCATAAGGGGGCTCTTTCAAAAGATCCTGCAGAGTGTCTATACACAAACAGCGTTCATTAGATTTATGTTCAAAACACAACACTCCTTTCAAAATCACTCTTCTTTTCCCATTTCAGGAAGAGCATCCCCTTTCCAAAACTTCTTTCGAAAGAAAACGTGTGTAGAAGCTCCACAGCGCCCTTCTTTCACAAGAACGGTCCTCACGGCACTTGATTTTTCGATCCTTGGCCCATTCTTTCAAAAGAGCAGGGGCTGTGTGGACTCTCTCTTTCGAAAGAGCAGATCACTCTTCTGAGCCACTTTTTGGTGTGTGGACTCACTCTTTGGAAAGACATTCTTTCTGAAGAAATCTTCTGGAAGGGCTTCTTTTGAAAGATCTCTGTAGTGTAAATGTAGCTTATATAACTAAATGCTTCAAGAACCTCACCATTTTACAGGGCAGCACTAATACTGGATTGGCGAGTACCTGTCTATTATTTTATACTTCATTCATCTGATTTTATTGCAAGTCTTTGAAAATTTTTATTCCGTTGTTAAGTGTAACTCTCAGTAAATCAGCTTATTTGATTAACCAGATTCCCACATTCCCCCAACGTGTCTGATAACAGTTTTTGCTGTACAAATGTTAACCATTAACCCTGACAGCCCTCCTGAGAAGTGACAAAGAAACTGAAGCAGATTCACTTGTGTGGCAATTTTCAAAGGATCTCTATAGGGAGATTCAGCAGAGTACCTGGGGATTCGTTCTAGGCACCTGGACAACACAGAGAATTTTGGAAGGGTGATACCAGCGCTGCTTTCTCCTGCTGGTACCAGAACCATCTGGAACAGAAGCAATAGGGAACTACCTTGGCCTGGCAAGGTGTTTGTGGACACAGGGTCTGTCTGTACTGCCAAAAAAATAAAAAAATCCCACAGCTGAAATTCTCAGAGCCTGGCTCAGCTGATGTGGGCTCAGAGACCTCATGTTTCGTATCTGAAACCAGTGACATAGGCATACCTACTTGGGCTGGAGCCCAGGTTCTGAAACATGTCCGGGGGCTAGACCTCAGCCTGAGTGGGACCAGACTTGCTGCTGAGGGGAGGAGAAGGGGTTTGCAGTGCAATCATTCTCTAAAGGGATCTATCTGTAACCCTCCATTTCTAATGTCTACGACACTTGCTGCATTCACAGACACGTGGCTTTGCTCTCTTGTGGCTGTTTATCCACGTACATACTAATGTGGGAGATTGAATTAAGGTATGCGAGTCCCCGTAGCAGGAGTCGACACACCTTAATTCACGCTTCCACACAGTCTCCACTGCGGGAGGCTGATGGGAACAAATGCTCCCACTGACTTCCTTAACTCCTCATCAGGAGCAGGAGTACCAGAGACAACAGGGGTGCCAACTGATTTTGAGTTAATATGTTCCTACCAGACGCACTAATATGAACTCCAGAACATTGGCTACAGCAGTATTGATCTTCTGCCAAGTCCTTTGTTTTATACCCATTTTTGGCTAAAGCTCTGAAAGTTTTACTGGAGATAAACATGTGTGGAGAAAAGCCCTCCACAAAATTCATCACTTTCAACCCCACCATTGTGCCTTCCCCATTATCATACAAAATTTGAATCTTCCTTTGCTAAGAAGGATACCGCCAGTGGTGCTAAACTATGCCAGTCTATATGTGGTGTTGTGTTAGGTATCCTTCTCTATTGTGGAAGAGACTGTAACCCAAATAGGGGCCTCACAGCACTATATTCTGCCACAGTCCTTGTTCCAAACAGTCCAGGTGGACTAATGTTGAGTGATCTGAGAAACTGTGCTGAGCCCCTGGCCAATTCATCTCCCACAGGACTGAAGTTGAAATCTCCCCTAGGTCCCCAAAAACTAAGCATACAAATGGAAAACAACCACTCCTCAGAAGGAGAACTGCAGAAAGGGATCCCAAGCAATATACAAGTCAACACTGCTGCAAAAAAAGCGAGTATCATTTGGGGATGAATTAGCAGGAGTGTTGTAAACAAGACAAACGGAAGTAGTTTTTCCACTCTGCTCAGTGCTGACTAGGCCTCACTGGGTACTGGGTCCAGTTCTAGGCACCTCATTTCAAGAAAGATGTGCATAAATTGAAGGAAGACCAGGGAAAAGAAACAGAAATGATTAAAGGTCTAGAAAAGATGAGCTATGAAGGGAGATTGAAAAGAAACAAGGTTTCTGTAATCTAGAGGAGAGAAAACAGAGGAGTGACATAACAGATTCAAGTATACAAAAGTCTGTTACAAGGAAGATGGAGATTAATGAGAACAATTTCTCTCTCAGGACAAGACAAGAAGCAATTGGCTTAAGTTGTAGCCAGGGTGGTTTAGGTTGGACCTTAGGAAACTCTTCCTGTCAGGGTGCTCAAGCAGTGCATAAATTGCTAGTGAGGTACAAGGATCTCTGCCACTGGAGATTTTTAAGAGTAAGTTAAATACTTACCTGTCAGGGATGGTCTAGACCAGCGGTGGGAATCCCCCAGCTCGGATCCAGACCACGACTTGCCCGGATTCAGACTCCAAGGCTCAGGGCTCCCCTCCCCAGCATCCAGCCTGCAGCAGTGGGGAGGACTTTGGAGCCACAAGCTTCACAGGCCAGAGCCAGGCAAAACATGGCTGGATCCGGCTCATGGGCTCAGACAGGGGGAGCAGAAGGAAAGAGCAAGGAAGCAGCTCCAAGTGGTACAGATGGTGCTCGCTGCCACTCCCCGAGCCAGGGAAAAGAAAAGGGAAGTGGCAGAAGCAGTGGTGCCTGGAGGCTTTGTCTGACTGCTCTGTTTGGCTGGAATCCTGGGTACAGTGCCTGGGAGCAGTCAGTGGCCCCCGACTCAAAAAAATTCCTACCCCTGGACTCAAGACAAAAGTATAGTCCTAACTTGAATGAAGGAGACTGGACTAGATGACCTCTCATGGCCCCTTCCAGTTCCATAACTTTAATTATTCCATGTGGGAAGTAGTTCCTTCCCTTTTCATTACACAGACAATATTCATACTTTAGCTGGGACCCTTATTTCCTTTTGCAGATGAAATGAAGTGTCACTGAGATGTCTATAAGCATCTCCTTAGCAAAGAAGGTGACAGAATCTATAAGCCAAATAAATAGATAAAACACTGTGTTAGAAGATGCTCTTCAACCTTTTTTTTTTTTAAATAAGGTAGCCCTTTTTCAAAAAGTTAAATACCCCCAGACTTCTCTCATGTACCACCGGTTGAGAAACACGGTCCTAAGGTAATCTGAGGTCTTGAAACAAGTGTCCTTCAATCTTTCCAGATGGTGTACCCCTTTTTTGGGCTTAGATTTGTTTTGCATACCAGCAAGTTACACTTCACTTAAACACTACAAAATCATGCAGAAATATCACAGAATATTACTACTAAAAACTTGCTGACTTTCTACCATCTTATCAAATAAATGAATTGGAACACAAATATTGTACATTTTAGCGTAAGGCATATGAAGCAGTAGAAACAAATCACTGTGTGAATGAACTGCTAGACTGAACTGACTTTACTAATTTTTTTACACAGCCTGTTGTAAAACTAGGCAAACATCTAGAGGAGGTGACATACCCCCTGGAAGACCTCCGTGTACCCCCAAGGGGTTGAGAAACACTGTTCTAACATCTGCAACTAAGAATACACCCATGTTAATATAACCGTTAAAGCTTTGTAATACTTTGGTCACTATAACAATATAGTAATTTGACAGAAAACATACATTATTCAACGGGACAACAACTTGAAGACTGTGCAACCGAATTTATTTTGAAGCTTCAGAAAGCACATCTTCTGCTGTATTTTCTTTGCCCACCAGAAGAGAACAACGAAGTTGCCAGGGTCAATGAGATCTTCCACATCATGCACAGCTTTAACTGTGGCCTGATTTCTAACATTTTCTTGAACTTCAACAGCACAGAGCAGCCCCTTCTACTTAAACGCAATATCGACTTACCTGATGATGCTGAACATGTCAGTAGAAAGCATGTTCAACTGAACGAATTCACTGCTGGAAGGCAACGTTTTCAACAACATCATTGGAATCAGCAAATTTAGTTTCAGCCAAAGACAGTGCTGGCTGGAAAAATCAGAGCCAGGAGTTACTGCATGCCAAGAATATCTAATGTTAATGAGAGGACGAAAATAGATAAAAATGGGAATAATTATAAACTTCCAAAAACTGCATGTGTCTTTTGTTCTCCATAAACTACTTCATATTCCAGGAACAGAAGGGTGGGGGTTCATTCCCCTAACAAAGCAAGATGACTGGAAAAATTATTACACTTGAATTCTAAAACAAAAAGCTTCATTACTCTTTCTTTCTATGGAACAAGTCCACAGGAGCATCAAAAATAATTGGACACAATACAAACTCTCTGAATAGACACAGTTTTATCTCAGTGTGAGATTCAGCTGACTTAAGCACAGGAAGAAAACAACCTACCATCCTCTCTAAGGACCAGTGCATCAATGTGGCATCTGTTCCCTTGGGATGTTTCTAAGCACAATCCCAGCCCCTACTGAGGTTTCTCTCTGTTCTAAGGTATACAGATGTAAATCAACAATAGCTATATAAATTTTAGGATCTGTATTTTTCTCCCAAAACATGGGTCTAAGAAGCGTATACAGTGGTATTGTACCCATGTTGGTTCCAGGATATTAGAAAGACAAGGTGAGGTCGTATCTTCAATTGGACCAACTTCTGTTGGTGGGAGAGGAGCATAGGTCTATTGATAACCAGGACTTAGCATTACATTAGCACTTCTGAAAATCATCAGACCTCTGCTGTTGGTGGGCAGGACTGAACCTGGCACCTTTGGCATTCCAGGGGCTTCCATTGTATGAGCTAAAAGCCATGGCTGCAGCAGACTCATCAATCCTTACGTGCTACTAGAGGGAGACAGAACACGATATCCAGGCACACCCTGTAAGTCCATCTAAATTACATGACTGAAGTTGATGTAAATTAGGTCAACTTCCAGTGGATTCTATATCAATTAACCCATTTATGTGCATGTATCATTTCTGTAGATTAAGTTCAGAATATTGAATTGTGTATCTGTAATTGTACGCTTGCTGCTTTGGGTTGTTCCTACTGGTTGCATTTCAGGGTGTGAAGGTCCAGGGATCAGCAACCTTTCCAAGTTGGAGTGCTGAAATTTTACCGTTTGACCTCCATGTATGGTCCTAGTACCCGTTATTTTTTTAAAGTCACTAATAGTCCTACTTACAATACCTTCATTAAGAAATAAATTAAGAGGCAGAACTTTGCTGTTTAGGTGGCAGTTGGTAACATTAATTGGTCTTTTCTTAATCCACAGACAGTATGGCTGCATGGGGGAGATGGGGGGTGGGGCTGAGCTCCCGCCTCAGGTGCTGATGAAAATTGGCTCACATGCCACTCTTGGCACATGTGATGGGGGTTGCTGACCCCTGCTTTACACAGTAGAGTTTAACCTTCCTGCAGACACATGGGTCAGCCTGTGAAGTGTAGAGAAAAGGACCTTTGCAATGACATGTGACTATGTCCCCTGATACTGGAATCCATTTTAAACTCTGTATTTTCCATTAAAAGCTGGGAGGGGAGCAAACAGAACCAAAGGCTGTAGGCAAATCCTTTTTAAAAGATGAGAAGGAAGGTTATTCATGTTGTCAGTTCTCCCCGGGACCTACCCAAAATGACTGAATAAGGTGAAGGACTGAATCCAGCTCAGAAAGACATCTGGTCTGTGCAGAGATTACTAGAACCATATCTAGAGCAAGAATTTATGTGTAACCAGTTCCCTCAGTGTATTGAGCTTATTTTGTGTGCTCTGTTTTATTTTGCATAGTAACCTACTTTGTTCTGTGTGCTCTTTTCTGAGCGCTTAAATCCTGTTTTTTAATACTTAAATAGGGTGACCATCTGTCCCGTTTTTGGCAGAACGGTCCCGTATTTGGGACACCAAAAAAGCATCCCTACTTATTTTAGAAAAGGGACTAATCATCCTGTATTTTCCACATGTGCAGCTGCTGGCCGGAGAGCAGGGAGCCCTCAGGTTAGCCTACTTTCCCCTTCCCCGGTGCTCAGGGAAGCAGGGGGAGCATGGGTGGCTGCCGCTTCCCTGGGGCTCAGGGAAGGTTGGGGGGAAACACCATGGCTGCCCTGTCCCTGCTGCTTCCTCAGGTCTCCTGGGAGTGCTAGGGGCTGCTGCACCCAGGGCTCGGGGACGGTGGGCAGCTTCCGCCTCCTTCCCGGCTCCCTGGTGCTTGGAGGAGCTGGGAGGAGCCACCCATCTCCCTATATCTTGCTGTCCCATATCTCCATACTGTGATTCAGCAGAGTATCTGGGGATTCATTCTGGGCACCCGTACAACACAGAGAATTTTGGAAGGATAATACCAGTGCTGCTGTCTCCTGCTGGTACCAGAACCATCTGGAACAGAAGCAATAGGAAACTACCTTGGCCTGGCAAGGTGTTTGTGGACACAGGGTCTGTCTATACTGCCAAAAAAAAAAATCCCACAGCTGGGGGACAGGGAGATATGGTCACCCTATGCTTAAAATCACTATTAATAAATCCAGTCCAAATAATGGTTATTGGAAGGGCAAAGAGCATGTACATCCATCTATTTACATTTAGAAAGAGGGCAAATTTCACGAGCTTTGGCTGTGCAGCATGAGACAGATTTATCTAGGGTTGTGTACCTGAGTGCTGAGAAAAGGCCTCACACTGTGCTGCTCACAGCGTGTGTCTGCAGCCTTGGGGGCATGGCCCAGTCCCTGTGCTGAAGCAGTCTGAAGAACTGGGCTCAACAAGACTGGGTTGCAGGGTGCCTAGGCTGTCAAGGAAAGTAGGCCCAGTAGGGTCTCAGCTCGTCAGGTGACAGACCCAAGCGGGTCCCAACTCTTCATAATGGCTTTGTTACCAAGATGCTGATCTGAATTTGAAACTCTGAGTTACAAGTGAACAGTGCTACCGACAAGAATCTATATTGTGAGTCATTCGTCCCTTGAAGAGCAGGTTTGGAAATCACTAGCTCGCCAGAGAAAATTAGCACTGAATCTCCTCTCGGGCTCCACTGGATATCAGACCACATCACATAAGCTGCCCACATCTCCGTGACAATTTGGCTTGATCAGCAGCAGCATCTCAGAACAGGCCCAGGAATGGAATAAGCAGGGCATCCCTTGATAGAAGTGGAGTGTGTTTGCAGAGTATCTGCTCCAGACTACGCTTATTAATTTCTCTTTATAAAAAGAAACTACTGGAAACTCTGCTATAAGTTATATAAACCAAGTTCCGTACATACCCCATTCCCTGCTAACAAAATTCCCCGGTCCCATGACATTCTCAGCTCTCATCAAGAAGTCCCTCATTTCCCACAGGCTCTTTTAGAGTTTCACCTTCCCTGCAGCCTGCACGGAGTGCCAGCAAACCCAAGTTATAGAAGAACTGAGGGCCAAGAGAGTAGCTAACGCTGACAGATCCGCAGGGTAGTATTTCCCCCAGCTTACACTCTTTGAAATACAGAAAAGCCAGCTTGAATGTCTCTACTCATTGCAGCTGCAGCCGTATGGCACAAGCAGAGTGGAGGTCTCTGAAGTCGGATACTGTAGTGCCAAGTCACTGCAGCCAGCGATATGCCACAGCACGCAGTATAGTGCCAGCATTAACTTTTTTCACTGCTCATGAAAAGCCTCCTTCCCAGGAAGACCTGTACAATAGCCCATCCAAGTGAATATAAAATTACAGCCAGGTTGGAGAAGTCTGTAGCCTTATTTAAGAAGATTTATTAATAATCTTGCTTTTAAATCAAATTCTGTAGTTTTTAAAGCAATTTTCATCGGAATCCCATGTTTCGTTCCTATTAGAGTCAATGAGGCTTTTCCATAAGGGCTTACTGTCACAACAAAGTCCAGGACCAAACAGAATATCTGAAACAGGCATAGCATGACAGTGATGTGGAGGTGCGGGAGTGGGAAGGGTCCCAGTAAGTGCTTACTCAAGGCACATTGATGTCACAGCTCTTTATCCTTATTTTAAGTGGTGCTAACTTCACATCAACTTTTTCTTTCATTAAAATGAAGCCATCAGGGTCTAGCAGGATTTGCAGTGGCTGTCCGATCAGTTTGACGAATGAACATTTTCCTTTAAGCTTTACTACCAATAGACTATCATTCTAATTCCCATCCATACACTGCTGGAGGTCAGAACCTCTATTTTAACATTTTGTTTAAAAGCAGCAGCCTGTATAATTAGTATTGCCAACAAACTGCGGACCATAAATTCCGAAGCACCATGTGTGCAGCTCCACATCGCTTGCAAAGCTTAGAAGTACTGTGAAGCTAGGTGCAGATACCTAGGAGTATATTAGAAGACAGACACACTGTACTTACTATTTGTAGCTACTGAGATCCAAGAGCAGTTTACTAAAAAGGTGATGATAAGACTAAACAATATTGCTATAGGTTCAACAAACAGGATTCTTCAAAGCAAGATACCACATCAAAACTGCACAGCATCAACCTGCTCTTTAAAAGCAATGATAGGTTTCTTAATCCTCATTAATAAATAGGAGGCATATTATGAGTTATTTTAGTAGGTCCTGATCCTACCTATATTAATTTAAACAGGTGAATAGTACATAACAATCAATTACAAGTTAAGCATGTGTGTAATATTACTGGGGCATTCGTGGGTAAGTGAACAAGCACATTAAAAAATACTGCAAGTTATTTTCCATTTGCAGGCTTTTTTGTATTTTATTCTATTTTACATTCTCACATACTAAATATTTATATACATATGCACAAATGCCATTTCTTTTGAAGTCCCTCGAAAACCTGTATGTTTTCTGATAAGTTACTTGCAAGATTCACTAATTCCCCATCCTTGACGTAGGCACTTCAGTTTGAGATGTTTTGTCACATAGCTAGCACCCTATTTCTAAAACAGAATCATATAGTTTCGCAGCTCTGAAAAAAAATCATATAGGAACATAACTGAGGGCAAAATTTGGACTAGAAGTTTGCTGCTGCTGTGCTATAATCAACACAGAGATATGGTTATATTTCAAATGTAAATTTAAACACCTCCATCAAAATAATAAAAACACCCTTTGTAAGCAGCTGAAAACTACTTTCAGATTCCCATTTGTTGTATCAGATTTAACCCACTAATATTTAGCATGAGTTATCCCACTGCAAGTAAAATTTTATCCAATAATTGCCATGCTTTTCCATTCACTTCAGAAATCAAAAACACATCATCCAGCTTCTCCTCTTCCACAGCTGCACATACACAGATTACCATGGGAAACCTCTTCCCACAACCCTGAAAATCAGTGTGACCACATAGCCAATAAAATGGCAACATACACTGCTACAGCGGTTTCCTAGGTAACCGCATGGAACCACATACTGGCTGGATGCAGTAGGAAAGAAATAAACAGCAGCAACATAATCTGGTAACATTTTGACTTTTCAAGAACATCTTTAAATTGGTACAAATTTATTCTTTTATCTTCCCTGATCAATTCACAGGTGAGGAACCAATAACTAACTTTAGTTCTTATATTCCTCCTGTATCACTCCTTCTACACTATTCCACCGGGGGGGGAAGGGAGGGAACCCACCACGTTGGGCTTTGTAATATCCAAACTACAGGCCAAATCTTGAAGCCGTTACTTAAAAACAATGTCATTGAAGTTGATGGGAGTTTTTTCCACAGTAAAGATTTCATGATTTGGTTCTATACGAGTGACTTAAACCTTTATAATCAAACTTGTCCCCACTAGTATACGAATAATGTCTAAGGACTGTGTAATGGTGTGTAGACATCAAATGATTACAATACACACGTTTTCATACTTGTAATGACAAAAACGTCTTATTTTCTTGTTCAGTAGATAAGTCTTAGGACTAAGTCTGTACGGCCACAGTGCCCTTAGTTACTTCCATGTACTAAAATCGGTGGGTGTTCTCCCGCTCATACGTATGCACAAACCTGGAAGGCAGAAACTGGCTTTTATTTTTCTTCACAGCTGACATCCCAAGTAAACCATAAACAAGGGACCAGTCCTGCAATACTTACTAAAATTAAATTAAGAACTTCAGCATCAGGGCATTAAATCCTACTTATAGTTATTGTGGACCATAACCCGCAGTCTTCATTCACAAGCCTCCGAAATCATCAAAATTCTCTCCAACAGGACTGCAAGAGGCTTCTGACAATTAACCGGTGATGAGAATTAAACACAAAATATTTCGTTCTGCCATTCCTGAGTTTTGATTGTTAGAAATTCAGTAACAATGTTGCTCCAAACTTTTATCAGTTTATGTGGCACTCTTTGGAAAATAATCCAACTATAATAAGAGAATTGTATCTTATCCTGTGATAGTATAATTAAGGACCTGATTATAACGCATAAGTACAGAGCATGTAATGAAGGACCTGATTATAAAGCATGCCAGCAAGGTAGATTGGTTTGTGTGGCTACATTACCAGGGAGTTTACAGTCTGCAAACACTCAGCTGAGCAGCACTTAAATGCAATATGGTCTGACCCAAAGCCACTGAAGTTAGTGGGGGTCTTTCCACTGGATTTCAGTGTGCTTTGGCTCTGGCCCACTAATGGACCTATTCACGTGAATAAGGACATAGCCAAAAGAACGGGCCATTGACTTGGAATGAGCAAGGCTGTTTACACAGGATGGCGGCGGGGAGGAGTAACATGGAATGTTACTATTATAGAAGCATAGGGCTTGAAGGGACCTCAGGAGGTCATCCAGTCCAGACCCCTTCTTCAAGCAGGATAAACCCCAACTGAGTCATCCCAGCCAGGACCTTGTCAAGCCGGGACTTAAAAACTTCTAGGGATGCAGAATAGTTAAATTTTTGTTTAAGTCACTAATGTCAATTCCTCCACTGATTTAGAAAAAACAAGTGTGCAGACCTTGGAACGCCTTTGGGATCAACGCCAAACTACAGATATTTTTCTTATATGCTTGTTTTTGCTGTAACGCACTAGTAGTTTTTGCTTAAAAAATGAACGAATGCCACATTTCAGTACAGCCCATGCAAATTTGAACTGTAACTTAATGCACTTAACCTTTTGAATACTGCCTCGATTGATGAAGCTCCCGCTCTTGTGTAGAACAGCTGCAGGAAGCAAGTGATGCCCTTGACAGAAATATGAAATAACCCACTCACTTTCATAGGCTTAAATATACTTCTTTACATAACTAGCAGCACATTTACGCTGGAAAGAAAGGGCTATGGTCAAAGTACAAAATTGATACATTGCATAATTAATTTCGTGTTTCTTTTGCAATGCTGTTACTTTTAGTCATTGGATAGTTGAATTGAAATAACTGAACAATCATGAGACAGCACGCAGAGATAATTTGTTCAGAAAAAGGGCAACTGAAAAAAATGTGATAGTATGACTGGAGTGTGGCTTGACAAAAAAAAATCTGAACAAAATCTTTTTGTGATTTCTGCATGCTGTTATACAAGACAGGATGTGAAACTTTCTTTAGAGCTCAGTTATGCATTGTAGGGCATCTGTTGATATATTGAGGTAGTTGAGTTAGTCTGTATCTTTAAAAACAACAAGAAATCCTGTGGCACCTTATAGACTAACAGATACTTTGGAGCATAAGCTTTCGGGGGCAAAGACCCGCTTCGACAGGACTTCTTCTTGTTTATATATTAGTATTACAGCATATTAACCAGGCCCCATATCTGTTTTCCCTGGAGAAAGGCAACAGAGAAAGGCAAATGAACGGTTGGTCCCTTAGCATTGTAATAAAGAAATACCTTGTAGAAAGGAGTAGGAAAGCTCTTCCCTGCATGCCCTCACTGTGCCCATTGCCATACACGTGTCTTGTCCTCTAAACATCAAACTAGCTGACCATGCTCCTTATGCTGCAAGATTTTCTTCCTTCAGAGGGTTGAACAGACAGTTGTTAAGTGGTAACTTCCAGAGGCAAACTGATCTTGAGCCTCACAAGGAAATAAGGACATTGTTACATGAGAATTTGGTAAACAGACTGTAAGAATGTGGGCAACATACCAGCATACTCAGGTAAGAAACCCACTGCAGTGCTGTGTGTCAGAGGAGGGTCGGGGGAGTTAATTCCAAAGGCAAAAGAGGGAAAGACCATTAAACATCTATGAAAGTCGTAGAAAGTAATAAATCCAACCATGTTTAAATAATGCACCTAACACTTCAGGAGCTCCATGCTGTAAATACTGTTAAAGAATTACCAACTTCCAAACCTTCCCCAGTGCAAGAATGCTCATCTGTATTACTGCAGACAAGCATTAGATAAGCATTGCATCCCACGGTGACTGCAGTAAGGGATTAGTGTGGAGACACTGTGGAAAACGTTTTTAAACAGAATTAATCTCTAACTTGCAACAGAATTTAAGTTTTTAGTTTAATGAGCATGGAGTCCATGTGGAACCAGTGGAAACAAGAGGTTAAAAAACAGAGGCACACAAGGTGTTGATACCTTGAAAGAGAATGCAAGAAAAAGTAGCCGCCACAGGAAAAAAAAAAGACTCACTAAATACATCAGTTTAATTACTCAGACTGACACTTCACAGAGCAGGTGAACCACCAGTGAAATCTGTTTCTTTGACTGGTAACCAGCTAGGTTCAAAAGTTTTTGATTATTCATCTGGTTCAACTGTAAAGCTTTTAATCAAGCCCTGCTTGGCACTGCAACACAACTCACGGTTAACCAACTGTAGCAAAGAAGCCGAGGATCTACGATAAAAGGAGAAGCTGCAAAGGCAACCAGCCCTACTCAGCTCGGATCCTAAAAGCTTGTCCCAGGTAAACACACCGAAACCACTGTCAGGGAAGAGCATTTTACTCCATTTCTGATATGGATACTCTCCTCCCCACTAACTTCCTCATTCATAGATACTCTCAATGAACCCAGATCAACTGGCACATACGGCTTTAAACAGCCTTTACGCTCCGCCACCTGGTGGGAGCTTCTACCCAACTTCCAGGAGCTGCAGAGCCAACATGAATCTACCACCAACCACACTGTAGAACCTGCACACGCATTTCCCAGCTGTGAGGCGAGGGGTAACACCGTGGAAGAGGAGAACTGTAGCAAGAAGCCTCCGGGACTACAGTGAAATTCACAACACTCACATTGAAGTTAAGGGCTGAGACTAAATGGCCACTTGGAAGTAGCAGTTGCTTGGGAAAGTTGCATGGGAGATGTCGCGTGTTACTCTACTGCCAAAATAGACAGACAATCGCCCCTTCTCCATAGCCTAGCAAAAATACATTTGCACCACCTACAGTCTCACACCCGCAGCGGCAGGCGGGCGTAGGTGTGTCGCTTTAAAGTTTACCGGTATTTCAATCTCTCCCAGGCCATCTGAGTGAAGCTACGGCTGCCGCGTGCAAACGGGGCCAATGGGGGGTCACAGGGACTGCACCCTTCGGGGGCGGAGGGGATTCTCGTCAGGACAATTGTTTGCACACAACCCGGTTAAACAGAGGCCTCAGCAGCGACGCTGCATTTCCAAGCAGCCCCCCGAGCCAGCGAACCCCCCCCACACACACCCCCGCGCGGAGCGCCCCCGGGGAGCTCTGCCTCCCTCCCCGCCTTACCTTCCTCCTGCATCCGCTGCAGACACAGGGTCAGGTTCTTCCTCCAGCCCGGCATCCCGGCCCCGGGGCTCCCCGCCGGCGGTGCGAGCGGGCCCGTCCCCCGCGAGTCTGCACCGTCCCCCCGCCGCCCCTCCCGAAGGGCTGTGGGAAGCGCGCGGCGAGCAGCGGCCAGCCCCAGGGCTTCACACGGCTGGACATGGATGTGCCGTGCGCTCCATCAGGGCGGGGGGCTGGGCTGGGGCTGCTTCACGGCACCCTCGCCCCGTCCATTGCACGCGAGCGGGGCTCTGCTGAGGCTCTGCCCTGCCTGCCGCGGAGCCCCGAGCTGCGCTTCCCAGACTGGGGGGACCAGACCAAGTAGCAGCCGAAGCGGGGGGGGCACGATGGTGGATTCCCTCCCAGCCTTGGCGCAGCCGTTGGCTCGTACAGCGCCAGCGGCCGGCGGCTCAGGGGCCGCGGGGCTGTCTCGCAGACAGGGCCCGGCGGCGCCACTGCGGGGGGCAGGGCCCGCTGAGAGGCGGCCGAGGTGGTACAGTCCGGCTGGGGGCTGCACGCCAGAGCCGCTGCTTTCCCGCAGCCCGGCCAGGTGAGAGCCTCTTCCCCAGCGCCGGGCGCAAGTCGCTGCTGCCCCGGGCACGCGCGGTCCCAGGGTCTGGCGGAAGGATGGGGGCACAGGGGCTTCGGCCTCTCGCGGGGAGGCACGTGGCCGCTAGAGAGCAGGCTAGGCAAACACCTGTCCTGGCTCAGGGGTTCCCAACCCTTTCACCAGTGCGGCCCCACGGTCACCCCCAAACCGTTGGCGGACCTATCACAGCCCACTGTCGCCACCATCTACGCTCCCTTCCATGACAAGGAGCCCACCACAGAGATTTTTGGCCAGCAACTTCTATCCGTACGGGAAGAGATTGAATTTCAACATAACTGAGTGTAACTTTGCAATTTGTTTAAAACTTACTTGCTATGATCACTTTTATTTTTTTTTCCACAGACCCCCAAGTTGGGAGCCATGGACCCCAGGTTGGGAACCACTGGTCTAGATGGTGTGTGGACCTGGCCTGAGTGCAGGGTGCTGGACTCCGACTTCTGGAGGGCCCTGCCAGTTCTAGTAGTCTATGATTTGCGTCTGAACAGGAGCTGGGACTGACAGCTTGAAATCAGGGTCTCAGTACTTAGGCTGATTGCAGCAGGCACATCTTGCAAGATTACAGGGAGCCATGCCCATGAGTTTGCTTTGATAAGGGTGTCATGGTTTGTTTGTCAAGTGAGAGAGAGGAATGGGGGAGGACACTCAGCCCCAAATCTGCACCTCAGCTGAGTACAAAAGAGGCTGCCACCCTCAGCCTCTAGCAAGTAGTAGCAAGGAGACAGCCATGCTAGTCTATGTACTATCAAAACAAAACAGCAGTCCAGTAGCACTTTAAAGACAAATAAAATAATTTATTAGGTGAGCTTTCATGGGACAGACCCACTTCTTCAGACCATAGCCATACCAGAACAGTCCGTTCTGGTCTGGCTATGGTCTGAAGAAGAGGGTCTGTCCCACGAAAGCTCACCACCTAATAAATTATTTTGTTAGTCTTCTAGCAAGTGTATGCCATCAGGCTGCCTATTACTCAGGCCTGCAGGTAGCTACCAGATTTCACAGGGTCTGACCAAAATCCTATTCCACATTATGTTAATTAGATGTTTTTTCTCTGATCAAACCATTTCAATGACACTATCAGCTTGCAAATTAGTCTCTTTGAATAAGTGAATTAAAAGTAGTTAAAGAATTACACCTTCTTCACCTGCTAATTTTCCTGGGTTTACTTGCATTTTTTTTATTTTTGCCCATTCTTTTCTCTCCCCTGCTACAGTGTGAAAATTAACATAAACAACAGGGGGATCTGTCTATTTACTATGGGTTATTAAACATAAACAACAGGGAGGACTGCCTGTTTACCATGGGTTATCAAATCCACAATGTAAACAGATATTTTAAAGGAAAGTACTCTTCTGTTCTCATGTGCAGTATGATTCTAAGTTGATGGTGTTTCTTTAAAGATTGTTCAACATTTGTCATTTGAAATGAAAACCTAAGACCAAAAAATATACTTGTATGATTAATTCAGATAACCAATTTTAAACATAAGAATTTTCCCAGAATATCTGAAACTCAAATCCAAAAGTGAAACTCTTTATAAACAAAAGTGAAACACTGATTTTCTTTCATTGTTCAGACTGAATGAAATGCAAAGAGTCTATGAGGAGCACGTAGAGTGACAAATAAAATGGGCTCTAAAAATTCTTTCACCTTGTAAACTAAGAAGTTATTAGTAACCTAGGGAAAGAAGTTAGACATATACTAAACTGAATGTATCCCTTTAATCTGATGTGTGTCTGTCTTTACCACAAAGGTGTGATGGTAGCACAGGTAGCCGTACCCATGCTAACCTTAAACTAGTTAGCACAGGAAGCAATAGTGGCAAAGATATAATGATGCAAACTATCAACCCAAGCATGAGCTCACCAGGGACCCTGGGTACTCACTCTGATTCCCAGCCTGTGTCCCCATGTTTATAGTCTTACTGGTACCTGTGCTAATTTAAAGTCAGCCCAGAAGTGCCTGTCTTTGCTACAGTAACACGTTCACATGGCAGCAGAGACTTATCCAGAAATTGTCTCTAAAGCCCTGGTTCTGCAACCTATGTCCCTGCTAACAGGCCTGTTTGTGAAAATTTGCTCATGTGAGTAGGACTAAGGAGCTGGAACTGCTCATGTAAGTAAAGTTGCATGACTTGTACAAAAGCTTGTTTTGTTTTGTTTTTTTATTAATTGTGGTGCCTATTTACAAGTAGTTAAACAATCTGTGGGTGTTGAAAACTACCTCTGTGATTTTTTTTAAGGATGCCAGAGTTCTCTCTGTTTTTAACATGGATTTACAAAAGAAACATTTATTATATATGTCATGATGTCAGTGGTTTTAGTTTCCTGATGGCAACATTTTTTCATGACAATGGCCTGACCAACTTTTTGTTATTTGCCAGGCTTTTACTAGCAGTGGTAAGTGTCATTGTATATCTTGGCTGCCACAGTGGTAGCTGTTTTACTGTATCTATTGGTAGGTATAACCTTATGAAATTCTGGACCAAATTCTCTTTCATACCCCCATGTGCAGTAGATCAGCCAGTTTGTGTTGCAGAGAGCTGTGCCTCTGGCCCCCTTTGGATGTTTGGGATAGCTGGAGCACTATAGGGACGCAGTAAGCTAGGGTATCTGTCTGTTTCATCTTAGTCTGAGGGAAGCAGGAAAAAAGAATTGTAGTTTTGTTTTTCCTTTAGGTAAGCTTTAGGTAAGAAAGGGAAAGAGAACATAGGAACTGCCATACTGTATCAGATCAAAGGTCCATGTCAGCCTGTTTCCTGTCTTCCAACAGTGGCCAGTGCCAGGGACTTCAGAGGGAAAGAATCGGTTATCATTAAATGATCCAAGTCTGCAGCTAGGATACCCAAGATTGCTGCTAAGTTAGCAGTAATTTCCCCCACTATCTCTGGGTTATCTCTGAACTGAGGAATGTTTATAATGTGTAGCACAGAAGACAATTCTTTTAACAGCAACCTTTAGTCTAGCCCACAACCAAAAGGGTTAGCAACATTCTGAAGGCTTCCTCTACATGCTTGTGAAACCTCAAGGACTTTCACACACACAGTTTAATCATGCTCCCCCTCAAGGAACCAGTGCTGCAGTTGCCATCCTCTGGCTAGAGAGGATTCATTTTGAATGTCACTCCTGTACTGGCCGGAGGAGTTAGTGGTGGTGAACACAAGACTGTCTCTCTCCTTTCAAAGAAGAGACATCATCTGTTCCTGCAGACTTTGGCTTTGATCCGGCAAACATTTAAGCACATGCTTAATTTTACTCACATGAGTAATCTGATTGAATCCAATGGGACTACTTGCCTGCTTAAAGCTAAGCACATGCATAAATGTTTGCAGGACTGGGGCTATAGGCAGTAAATGTGAAGCCAAGGAACTGAATCCAAGTTCAGATCACAGTGATGCAGTGGATTACCATAAAGATTGCTCCTGTTTGCCAATGGACTTTTAACTCCTGGAGCTATCCATCATCCCAAAATGGGAAATATATTGAGTTGCTGGCACCTGAAGATATATTCTAGAAAAGCAGCTGTAGGCAAAGGTGGGCATCTTGCCTCTCTTTTTCATTGTAGCCAGTTCTAAGGGACATTTCATGATGAACATCAGCTGGCAGCAACAGCTCTCTCCCACAAACTCTGGCACATCCCCTAGTTGCAGCATGGCAGTAAAGATTACAGATGACAGGGTGGTAACATTGAATCACAAAAGATAAAGATGGGGGTCTGTTTCTTGCCTGATCTGCAACTGGAAGAGTAGTAGCTGGACTGCAAGTTTAATAGAGTAAAATTTTGTTTATCCAATTGTGCTGAGGGGAAAGTGGAAACTTTTGGCTAACCAAGCATTCAAATGTGTGGAAGTGCTGTTAACTAATGTAGTACTACAAGGGGTACACCAGAGCCCTGCAAATTCTTTATCCGCATCCAATCTGCAATAATTATCTGTAGATATTTGCAGATTTGAAACACTTTAGGTATAAAATGTGAACCCTCATTCTTATTCAATCCTCAAAAATGATCTAGGGATACCTGAACCTATGGGCTATAGAGATCATTAGGGTTTGTGTAGAAAAGCAATTCAGATAACTGGAATGATACTGTAGTGCTGAATCCCCCTTTCCCATCACCAGCTGGAGATCTGACATGTAGAACTATCGTGTCCTCTCTACATTGAATGTGACAGTGTGCAGCAGTTTGCATTTTAAGGACAACAACCCTTAATAATGGGACCTGGTCAGGGCTGGGTGAACTCCAGCAGCCCTGGGGCTGGGAGCCGGCTCAGGGGGGTCAGAGCCCTACAATCATGCACAGTTTTAGCTGTCAGTTAACTCTCATTAAGGCCTGTGATTAAAGCTTGTTAATTTCTTTTAATGCATTAAATCTGCCCTGCACTAGTCACAGGCATTAACAGACATTGACAGCCCTAGTACCAAGGTGATTTGTACCAAAATTGATCACTTTGACACCACTGCATCTGTTGAAGCAGAGCAGGAGATAACTGTATTTACATAAACAAACCTGAGTCTCTCCCACTTCCAGCTAGCTGTAAGGGAAGCATTTCATTCAGCTCTGCTTACACGGACTTAACACCTGCATGTGCCACAGTCATTACAATTAAACACCGATGTTACTAGGCTGGAATTTGCAAAAGTGTCCAATGTGAGCCTGAGATTATTGCTGTGAAATCGAATGGATCAGTGCTAGAAACTGAATCTGCAAGAAACTGCAGAGGAAAAGCCAGAATGCAGCAACAATATTAGTGGCTCAATAGGTAGCAATCTTCTCTCTGAGTCAGTATTGAATCAGTGCCCCAGCCTGGGTTTAGAAGGCTCCATCCTTTCACTGGCAATAACTATTAGCTGGTCAGAGGGATTTTTCAGGCCAATGGAAATTCAGAGGAGTGCTGATTGTATCTGTCTCCTGAGCGGTATTCCGCCCACACGGCCTCTAAAAAAAACAAACCAGTGCTGCATTCTTAGAATATCTAGATGAAAGAATAAAGCTGGTGTCGTTACTGCAATGACACTGACATAACCCTAGCAGGTGGTATTGGCTTGTAAGTGCACCCAACAGCTGGGTGCAACGTACTGCAAATGTGCAGTCAGACAGTAATGATCTCCCTGGATGCCATGCACTGGGACCTGGTGACTAGTTAATGTCACCAGCTGATGGCACTGAATATGTCCTGGAGTGCCTTCTCACTTGCCTGATGCTCCCCTCCCCTGCTGAAGGATGATCCAGGCACATCACAAGAAACAGCATAAAAGCCAGGAAGTCCTCATCTGTGATAGAAACTTTTGCTGAGAACTGTCCTTCGTGCATGACACTGGGAGCTTGCACTGTACAGCATGAAAGCCTGCATGGGCAGCTTAGCGGTGCTGAGACCAACAGAAGGACATAACCTCAGATAGGTGGTTATGCAGCTTGAGTATGGAGGAGTAAAGCTGATAATCAGTTTAGATTCAATGCTGCAACTGCTTGAGTGGAGCTGCTTGTTGCACTTACGGGGGAGCAATGGAGGAAACGCCAAAGCTTCATTGCAGATAAGCACTCTAGATTTTGGATTCGTATCTCCCTAAGCCAATCTTGTTTGAAAATTCAAGTGAAAATCTCTCCAGAAGAGGCCCAGTCAGATGAGACTTCTGGTTTCATGTGGGAAAGAAATGTACATCTAGAGCAGGGTGGCCAACCTTTTCTCAGCAGGGGGCCACATGGCAATTTATTATATGTTCCAGTGGCCGAACACAAAATAGCCCCAAACCACCTCCCTCCCAGGTCCCAGGCTTAACCCCCCTCGCAGCCCCAAACCACCCCCACAAACCCAGGATTAACTTACCCAGGAGCTCCACTTGCTGCTGCCCCCTACTACTCCTTCACTGGGACATCTCCTCTTCACCACAGGTGTGTGACTCCCCCCCAGCCTTCCTACTCCCCCCATGAACATCGCAGCAGGGACAGCTCCAACCACCCTGCCATGCTGAATGAATAGGACTCAGTTTAATTGGTTGAATGGCCAGATCCCTCTTGCCAATGGTTCAACAAATTAAACTGAGTTCTACTCCAGTGTTTCCTCAATCTTTTCTTATAAAGTACCCCTTTAAAAATGTGAGTACCCCCAGTACCCACAATTTTCAGACATGCAAAATCCCCAATCTCGCCTTCCCTCCTTCAGAGCCAGACAGCCCCAGCCCCCAACTTTAACCCAATCCTCCCTCCCTTACCCCAGAGCCAGACAGTATTAGCCCTCCACTTTAACCCAAACCTCCTCCCTTCCTCCAAAGCCAGACAGCCCCAGCTCCCCCACTTTAATCCAATCCTCCCTCCTCCACAGCCAGGCACCCCCACTCCCCCCGCTTTAACACAGTCCCCCTACTCCAGAGCCAGGCCACCCTCTCATAATCCAATGTGAGTTACTGGAGCTGCTGCTCCCATTGCAGCTGCCATGCACTTCTCCCTCCACGCCCTAGGGAGGGACACGTGCACAGAACAGAGCACAGTGCTCCCAGGGCTCTGAGCATTTTATTGCTCAAAGAGCTGCATGCATCTCCAGCGCATATCCCCTGCTGCTTCTCGCTGCCCCTGCTGCCCTGTACAGAAGCTGGAGGAGGGGTCAGGCAGCAGAGGCAGGAGCCACAAATGGTTCCTTAAAAAGCCACATGTGGCTCGGAGGAAACACCCAGAGCAGAGTTAATATCTCCCCATTAGACACTGACAAAGGCTCACATCCCCCATCTGATCTGACTTGTTTTTTCCTCCTTTGATAAGTACTATTGATACTGGGCCATTTCCACCATGCTGAATAGACCTTGTCAGCCCTGGCCCTTCCTTTTACTGGGACCCCACTCTTTAAATACCCCTGTGAAACCACCCCCGCCCCCGACTCATGCATCTGATGAAGCAGGTCTTTGCCCACGAAAGCTTATGCTCCAAAATATCTGTCAGTCTATAAGGTGACACAAGACTTCTTGTTGTTCTCATAGCTGAGTGAGTCATCTCTATTTCTTCTTCTGATTTCTTTGGAACACCCTCCTTGATTGGATATACATGTTCCAGCTAAATAAATTAATCTGCTGCCTCTGCAGCTCATCCATTAATCATGATGTCCACACACACATTGTTTTTCTTAGTTGTGTCAACATACATGCATTTTGTTTTGTTGCATTCCTATTCCTCACTAACTGTTTTCAAAAAGTCTACAATGTTTGTTACATTGCATCACGGGTGGTAGCAAAAAGAGTATTGTGTTATCAAGCCTATACAAGGTCAGTAAATTGGCATCACAATGGAATTCCCAACTCCTTCCACTTTTGTCAATACCTTCCAAGGCTCATCTGAGAAGAAATTCCATCTATTTGTTACAGTGCCGTGGTTACAAAAGGTTGGTAAGCTCCTTACAGAACAGGGGCAGAATCAATTTATTTCAGTGGCTACTGTCACAACTCTCTCCTGGGGGACTCGCTCATTGAAAGCAGTAATTCATATTTGCTATATATAAATCCAGGCCCACTGATAGGAATTCTGGGCGCCAGGGCAGAAAAGTCAAAGGCCTCTGTAGAAGGTATGGGCATGGCATCCCCTGCAGCTGGGTCCAGAAGAAATTTTCCAGTCTCCCACTTCTGTGTTTCTGTGGATCATTTTCTCTAATACACGTTTACCAACTACACAGATCCTAACTTCCAGCTGTCCCTCATGGGTTCCATCCAGCTGACTTTTCCATCCACTTGGGTGAGCTCCGGAGCCGTTTTCCTTCTCTCTCTCTCTCTCTCTCTCTCTCTCTCTCTCTCTCTCTCTCTCTCTCTCTCACACACACACACACACACACACACACACACACACAGAGTCCCCCATCATATCTCCATGAGAGTTTCTTCTCATTGGCCTTTGGGAAGATGAGGCAGAATAAACTAGTTTCTGTGTGTCCCCACCTGAACTGTGTCTGGAGTCTGCAGGCAGCAGAACAATGTCTCCACACTGAAGAATTTCTTCTCCCTTTCCCTCCCCAGGCCAGGGGGTCACCTGATGCCTCTCTCTCCCATGCTGCCTTTTTTTTTTTTAAAAAGATATTTCCAGACAACTTGCCAAAATCCTAAGAATGTATCAGAAAGTACTTGACTATGCCAAAGCCATAAGTCAGATCCCAGTGGGGACCCATTACAGCTGTTACTCTGTTTGCATTTGTACTACAGTAGCACCTATTGGCAGAGGTGACATGTGAGATTGCACATGGGGTCACATGCACACACCTCCCCAGTGCCCAGCCCCACCCACACTCGGTGGCTAGGGGACAGTACAGTGGACAAAAGTTGATTTTAAAAATGTAAATCTCATATTTTTGATTTTAAAAACACAATAAAATACTAAATTTCTCATTTAAAAATAATTTACAATTAAATCTCGGCACATACAATTATAGTCTCATAAAAATGAATTAATGGCTCTAATCTGTCTATCCTAACTACCAGCTCTTCCTTCTTGAAAGTCCCAGGCTTCCTATTTCTATTTCTCAGCAGATTAAAAAGTAACATGTGCAAGACAGACACAAGCTAGATCAGATTGTTTTTGTCCTGTGCTTATGTGGCTGCGGACCTTGGCCAAGCACGGCAGAGGAGTTAGTTTAAGACATGGTCTTAAAGGCAGAGAGACAATACAGTACAAGCTTGATTATCTGGCATCCCTGGGCAATGGGGATTTCCAAATAATCAGATGTTCTGGTTACTTGAATGTTCCCCCAGGGCAAACAGCCTCAGCCGGGATGCTGGGCCCGCTGCAGCTGGACGGGCACCTGTTCTGCAGTCCTGGGTCACGTGGCCCCATGGGCTGCTATGCCAAATAACTGAACTCGCTGGTTACTCAAGTGCCAGATAACACAGTTCTTACTGTATATGGGAAAGGACGTAGGCAGCATAGAAAGGAACACCGGAGTGGACTGGAAAGAAAAAGGGAAGACATTATTCAGCATACACACAAAATACACACAAATGGAGTGGGCCATTTTGTTAATGACTTAAGAGTTTGTGTCTTACTGAAGAAGAATTTTCACACTACTTCGGAAAGAGAGGCTGCTGAACTCTCTTTTGTATTCAAATTCGACACATTAACACATGGTTTGAACCAGGATGTGGATTTTCTGGGACATTATAGGGGCTCTTTTGCATACTTGGCCTAATCTAATTGTTGACTCCCCCGCCCCTCTACTCTCTGATTTGCTTGCCTTGACAGGTTTTTTTTCTGATTTGTCAACCCTGATTACTATTTTTGGTTCTCTGTGCCTTAAATATTGAGTCTGTTCTTGCATGGCTATGATCTGAAGAAGTGGGTCTGTCTCACGAAAGTTTACCTAATAAATTATTTTGTTAGTCTTTAAAGTGCTACTTTACTGCTTTTTTGTTTTGACACAAATTCCTGTAATCCCCTACATTTTTGCCACAGAAAACCATTCTGCTTCTGGGCACTAGAGACCCCCAAACTGGGAATATTTTGAAGAAATTCTTTCCCTGGGTAAAAAGGGAAAACATGCCAGGTGTAAGCAGTGCAAGAAGATGATGCAGGGCTTAGATGCAAGAATGAAACATCATAAAGGAAAACTGCTTATTGGGAGAAAATGATGTGAATAAATATATGGCTATGGCTCCGTGGAACAACTGGTTAGTAAATTAAATAATTCACTTTGAAATACCTCATTCTTAAGACTCTCTGTGTCTTTTAGTATAAATGGGATTTAACAAGTAAATTCCCCAGCTGTTTGCTGTGTTGGATGTTGCTAGAAAAAAGGTTTAGCTCAGCTAATCCTTATGGCTTCTTTAATTAGTTTAACTGGGTTTAGAATCTATCACTCAAATATACAATACAGAAAGCTTCATTAAGAGAAATCTACTGTTGCCAGTTGCCACTGAGTGTCATTTTCTTATCCAGTAAACTCTGTCTTAACTGGCATTCTATCATCTGGAATTCTCAAGTAACTTTCAGTTACATTTTCCATAAGTACAGTACAGTGAAAGTAAATACAAATAAATATAGCAAATACAGTATAATTTTACAGTGTACAGTACTACTGTTGTTGGTAAGTAAACTATGCTGCATACATTTTTGTTTGTTTCTTAATGTCTAATCTTGTTTTTCTTTAGTGCTATGCATTGCTGGGTATATCTCTCTATTATCCAGAATGTTTGAATAGCTAGCAACCTCCCAGTCCCAGGGCTGCTGGATACGAAAGAGTTTATTGTATTATATAACACTTGCCCCTTGTTTTGGAACATCATGGTCAGAGACCACAATGGTGATGCCAAAAGTCTTTTCAGCATAACTCACCTTTTCCAAAGGAAACCAATTCTATACTTTTCTCAAAAAACAGACATGTCGGGGAATTCAATGGGGCTTACTCCAAAATTAAGTACACTCTAAGCTCAGTCAGTCTTAGCTTTTTTGGTATCTTGACTTACATTAATGATTTTGGGGTGATTTATGAGTTATGTAAATTGCCTTGATTTATATCAATTGACCCTGCTACTGGGGAATGAAGGCAGGCTTTACTGGAATTTTTAAGAGTGGGATCATGAAGATATTCCTACTGAAGCTTTAAAAAAAAAAAAAAAATCTATATTTTGGGCCTAAAAGCAATCAGTCACCATCCCTTTCACTGTGACTGAGAAAACAATACCCATCCAAGATACTTGTGTAAATTACACAATCGGCTTCAATTTCTGACAGTTTAATGCACATGTATAAGCTTTGTTCACAAGATCCCACAACAAACCACAGGAAACACTCAAGGTTCAAGAAATTTGTCCCCAAGCTATTAAATCAGAGTATAGTAATCATCACCCTCTGTTCCTACAGGATGGAAATGGAAACATATCCATTTGCCTGCTGTGTTTCCAGAGGGCACAGCAACAGTGAAATTACTTTCAGCCAGAAGTAAGTTATTTTACACACACACACACACACACACACACACACACACACAAAACCATCTGCACAGTGTATGGGAGTTACAGCAAGGGCTAAAACCAGCTCATGGGCACTTCAGTGTGTCCTTCATGCCATGTAGATCTTGCAAGATAAGGACCCAAAAAGGTTCTCACTGTTGAAGCAACAAGGCTGCCTGTCAGTCAGGGACAAAGCAGAAAGTAAGTCAGAGTGGATTGATTGTTTTATTTTCATTAGTCATCTTTGCTTATTTCTGAAAAGAAACTGTCAGTTGAACCTCTTCTCATTATCACTAGGTTTGCCTGTAGTTGGTCAACACTTACTGCTAAGGCTGGTAGCGTCTTTGAACACGTCTATAGACATGCTATGTCTACAGGCCAGTGGTTCCCAACCTTTTCAGTAACATGACATACTTCAATGAGACAGACAATTCCACAGCACATCCATTTTTTTCAGCTGAACTGACTGCTCATAAACATCACCCCTCCCTGCCAGCCTGTTGGAGCTAGGAGGCAGCATTTAAACCACATCCCAGTTCCAACAGACTCCTGCCCCTTCCTTCCGCCTCCCACCCTTCCCCATAACAGGTAGAGGGCAGGGTCCACTTCAGGGCAGGATTTGCATTTCAGCTGCCTCCCAGCATGAATGAGCTCCTGCAGGTTCAGCACTTCCCCTCACAGTTGCTCTGCAAAGAGCCACCATGGGGGGGAAATTAACCAACCCTGCACCAGCTGGGACTCAGGCAACCTTGCTGCTTGAGCTTCAGCTGGCACAAGGTCATCAATTTCCCCCCCACAAGGTGGCTCTGCAAAGAGCTGCACTGAGGGGAAACTGACAAAATATCAGGGCACACTTGAACAGTTCTCACGACACACCAGTGTGTCACAGCACACTGGCTGAAACTCACTGCTCTGCACTACACACATTACTGTGGCACGGCTGTTTGCGCTGACACTTGGGTTCTGCTGAGCCGTTCCATCAGGATACACTCTGGGATCTATTAGAGAGTCCAATAGGATTTGTTCTGCAATGCTGTTTCCCGCTGCAGTGTAAACTTGTCCCCCAATAGCTGATGACTGCAGTACAGCAGTGGAGAAATTCCAGGCGTCTTCTAATTATCCACAGACACTAAAGGTTATAGGCCTGTAGAACTATAGCAGAGAGCAAGGCACAGCCAGAGGAGCCTGTATCTTGGTCAATGCTTATTCAAAAACCTATGTGTAAGCAATCCAAAGATGACTGTTTTTTATTCTTTTTATTTTTTTCCCTGCTAACACTATTGTTTATAATAGCATTGTGCACACTGCTCCATTGCAGCTGCTGTGTATTGATTTCAGGTCTGCGGAGGCAGAGTCTAGTAATTCAATACGTTGAGGTGACTGACCATATTAGTCTATAAAGTCTCCTATTCCAAGCAGCCAGAAAAGTGCTTGCAGCGCTTGTCACTGGTACAAAGCTTACACTTTTCATGCTTGCTTGTGATTGCAGAATGTAGAAAACAACAGGTACTCATCCAGTTGTTTTTCCTTTTTGTAAGTCTTTACAAGGTTGCCAGCTGACTTCTTATTCAGGGGTACAGTGGAGCTCCTGCTTTTTATGTTGCTAAACAAGTGTAAGTTCAGCAAGCAGTATATTTAAAGCCTACCTCTTTTACTTCCTCCCTTCTCTATTAACTTCTCCCGTCTATCTCCTTCTCTCTCTCACTCCCCTTTCCCTCACCTCACATTCAGATGTGGTGACAGGAAAGAAGTTGCACCTGCTTATACCAATCTAAATTCGGCCCTGGCTGATGGGAGCTATTATATCCACTGTAAAACTAAGCACTAACATAAGGGTTTAACTCAGCTCAGCTTCTCCTTGCACAGGTGCTATGGAGAAGTTCCATAAAGCAGTTAATGGCAAAAGCAAGGGACCTTGCATGTTGGAAGTCAGCACTCCACACTCAAGGACATTGGTTGTTGGATTTATGAGTGAGCGCTGTGGGGTGGTAGAAGTTTGTGATATCAGACTAAATGAGCTGGTGGTCCCTTCTGGTCATCAGCTCTTTGACTTGGCTGAAGCCCAGTCTGGGAGAGTTTTCAGCTAGTAGAAGGTTTTTGGTTTGATCTCAGTTTTATGAACATTTTCACTTGATGGGGACTTAGCCCTTGTATACATCTTTGAATACATCTTTGTTTTATGTTTGCTGAGCCACCCTTCCAATGGGCACCTATCTCTTGACTTCCAGCCCTCTGAGTAAAGAAGTTCCTCAGCTGGATCTCTGTCATCTTCTGCAAGCATTCTAATGCCTGTGATACTTCCACATGGTGATGCCATTTGGAGCTGCTCCTAGGCCACCTTACTAGCATGACCAGAGCAAGGCCTTCCATAGAACATATAAACTCCTTCCTGAGACTTCATTAAAAACTCAGTGGTGACAATGGACACCTTGGCCACTGTGCAAAAGGGCTACTCAACAATTGGCTGTGAGAATGATTGGAGTTTTTACTATACACTTCATACTAAGCAACTTCAGCGTTTGTATCTTATATAAGGCAGCCACCTCCACTAACAGCAGCTATTCAACATTTTGTGTCGCAAAGGGACATAAGTGTCACAAGGCAGAGGATCATGGCACCTAGAGGAATTACAGGAACACCACTGTGATTCCCAAGGCCACAGTTAGGTGCTTAGGCTCCCAATACAACAAATGAAGGGATAGGAGCCTCACAATGCAAGCCACAAAATCCAGCATACTTGACAGGGAACTGCCTCAGGTAGCCCATGAGATGCTCACAAGAGAGATGTATCCTAAGCCTCGCTCCTCTTTTTGGGGAGACACTCCAGAGCCAGGGCTGCAGGGAGTCACCTCTCTCTGCTTAGCCATCCACAAACAGGAGCCTGTCTCCAGGCCCCAGGGAAACTCGGCACCTCAGAAATTGCTTTTACAAATGAATTTAGACATTTGTACACAACAGCAGGAGGAGACAGTTTGGTCACTGTCTAGCTTTTAACCCAGGGGTTAGAGCACTCACTGAGGATGTGGGAGAGCCAGGTTAACGTTTCCTTCTCCTGAGTGGGAGAAAGGTCAGAGACCCTACTCAAATCATCTCCAGAGAACACTAACTACTGTCCTGTAGGATATTGCAGAGTAGGGCTGTCAGTCTCCTGTTGAAGCTGTTCTGCTGTGGATATTTAGTTTAGGAATGATTGTATCAGGGAGCTGGAACCTCAGTCTTCTGCCTCCCAGATACCCACCCTACCCACCATGTTACAGAGTCTCCCTCATGTGCACGTACCCTGGGGCAGTTCTATTGGGGATATATACTTAAATAGCTATTGGGCTAGTAACACAGAAGTAGCTGTGTTAGTCTGTATTCTAGCAAAACAAACAGCAGTAATGTAGCACTTCAAACATGAAAAATGGTTTATTCGGTGACAAAAACTCATCACCACATAAATCATTTTGTTAATCTTTAAAGTGCTACATTACTGCTGTTTTATTTCTTTGGTCATTGGGCTAGTGAGAGAGACATTTTGTAGCCTGGGCTTTAGGCATCTAGATCCAAGTCAGTGTTCCCTGTAAGCTGCTGCTTTCATGCTCCACCCAGAAGAAATTCAAATGCCACCCAGCTGGCAGCGTGTATTGCTACTGGTGGGGCACATCTTCATGTGCTTCAGTGCGCATAATTTATTCTGCATGTGGGTGGAAAAAATGAGAGGGAACATTGGCCCCGATCCACTAAAGCACCTTCCTTTTTCTGATCAACAGTGCAGAGTTGGTTAGAAAAATGTACTGGCCCAGGAACTACATGGACTGATCAGTCCGTATTTCTGCACCCCTTTTACCCTGACATGAATTTAGCTCTCGGCATCTCACTAATGGATAGAATTTTATAGGAACACATCAGACCATTTCAAAATGGACAATTGAAGGAAGTTCTCAGGAGAATGACTAAAATCATCTTGGAAGTAATTTGCATGTGGAGAAGAGGAATGGGAAGCAAAACAGTGCTCAGGATGATGTGATTTCATGTTCTTATAGCTCACAACCCACCAGGAGTGAAAACAAAGGGCTACAATGGAGTCAGAAAATGGAGGTTACCCCCAGTCTTCTACTGACACACAGGAAAATATCCTGCTCTGATGTTCTACAGATTTTAAAATCTTTGTGGCTCCTTAGTTTAATAGAGGGATTTTGGCTCCAGCACTGACCTTAACTGAGTGTAACTGTCATCCCCTCCGATATATGCCCATTCTTTCTCATCCTGCTTGTCTATATTAGGCCAGTGATAGCTTGCTGCCCACAGGTTTAGCTCCCTTGGGGTACAGCCTGGGTCAGTTTCCTTCCTCACTTCAATTCCTAAGAGGTTATTAATCATCCTACTCAGAATTTCCTTTGTCAGCTAGCTACACAGATACATTTTTATGCCTCCAGGGTTTTTATTTTAAGTCAGTTTAGTGCTGGAGTGACAGTCCTGGAGACTGGGGTTCTCCAGTCAATGAGAGAAATGGAATAGCTCAGGCAGGAGCAGTGCCAACTTCCTACGAACTGACTCACTGATGTGCCTCACCTCTGCTCTTAAAGAGAGGGGAAGGACGTGAGGGAGAGAAAAGTACAGTTCCAAGCCTGTTCAGTGTCTAGACTTGCTACAGAGACTGCCGGTGTCAGCTGTGATGGTGACAAGGGTGTCAATCACTTCCAGTTGGGGGAAAGGGGTGATTGGAGATGTAAGCACTTGTCTTCCAATCCCATGCTCATTTCACATGGGCTCCCAAACAAACATCAGAGGGTAATGACTTTAGCACTTTCTGACCCCTGTTGGATTGCAAGTGGCAACCTAACCGTGAAGGTACTCTAGCCCATCATCCAGACTCTGGATCGGAGAGTTCATCTCATATTTTTGGGTTCTTCACTTGCCAACTTTCAGCATAGCTTTATTTCTGTGGTAATACGGAAATAAAAAAATCAAATACATTTATTTCTCCTAATGTAGTGATTTGAGAGAGAATGGACTATGGGAAGACAGAGGGGTTCTCCTTTATGTAAATTTTGCTGAAAGCAATCGTAAGCACTGTTGTGTTGCACAGATCTAACAACAGGTCTATACTGCCATCTGCTGTATCCAGAGTACACGCTATAATAGGGGATGATTAACCTCCAGGATGTCACTACTCCCTACTTTATCCATCTCCTCTCTAACAGCCCTTCCCCACATTCCCTGACTGAGATTGCTTTTAAAAGCCCTGCCAGCGAGCTGGCAGTGAGATCAGCTGGCTGTCATTACTTAATTGCAGGCCCTCTCTGCTGCTTTCACCTGCCTGCTTAAATGGATGTTTCTCTTTCTCCCCTAGCCCTGGTTGCATCCCGAGCTACCTTTCTCCCTTCCTAACAGAGTCTCCTGACCCTGTTACAACAGGCTATAATAAGTGAGCAGATCAAGATTCCATCAATTTATGTGGCCATTTTAAGTTTCAGGGTGCACAGAGGGAAGGGAAGAGGGAGACAGGGGCAAGCTCACCAGGATACACAGATTCAAAGGAGCCTGGAGCTGCCAAGCTATATTGCTGCTATTGCACCAGTGGTAGTAGCTGGAGCCCTGGGCCCATTTGAATTATGTGGGAGTGCTGCAGTGCATGGTCTGAGAACTGGGGGGAGAGGAGGAGGAGGGGCACACTACAGTCTGGGAGGTGCTAAGGCCTGACTGCTCTCAGCCCTGCTTTGTCTGAACCTCCACCTTGCCTGGGACCCATGGTGGGTGTTGGCCTCACTCACTGTTGGGTACTCCTTTATAAGAGAAAATACCATGCCCAGATACCCTGATTGAATCCCTTCTATACATCAAGGAATCACATCACATATTAAATCAGAGGACTAGAAGGGACCTCAAGAGGTCTTCTAGTCCAATCCCCTGAGGATTGAGCCTTATCTACACTATTCCTGAAAGGTATTTGTCTAACTGCAACCTGCTCCTAAAATCTCCAATAATAGAGATTCTGCAATCTCCCAAGGAAATTTATTCCACTGCTTAAGCACCCTGACAGGAAGGTTTTCCTAATGTCTAACCTAAACCTTTCTTACTGCAATTTAAGCCCATTGTTTCTTGTCTCATCCCCAGAATTAAGGAGAGTAATTTTTCTCTCTCCTCCTTATAACAGCCTTTTATATACTATGACCCCCAGATCCCTTTTCACAGGACTCCTTTCTAGGCGTTCATTTTCCCATTTTGGATACATGCAACATATTGTTCCATAGTAAATTGAGTAAAAAATAATAAACAAGCTCCTGTGTTAATGCAGCTATGTGGAAGTGAACATAATTAGGCATCTTTTATGCTAAAATGAACAGCAATGCTAATGAGACATGCTGAATCAATTATTCCTAAGGGATTTATGGCTTTCAACAGTCTTAGGTTATAAGAGCTAGTTTATGCAGATTTAAAATTTCTGATAAGAAATTCTGTGTTAAGCAGAAGACAGCTACATTGAATTTGAAAAAAATTAATCTCCCCTTTTTTTAATTAATCTGGTTCATCTGATTTTGCTTCACAAAAGGTCACAGTTGAACTATTCTTATTTTAATTCTCCGCTCCTCCTTCCACCATATACATGTGAAAACCCTTTATAAAATTGGTTGTATGCCAGAGACTAAACCAAGACTGTCCCTAACAGGTTAGAGTCAACATCAAAGCTTCTTGGTGAAACCATGTATAAAGCCTTGTCAATTCTTGGACAGTAAGAATGAGGCTATTGATTTGACGTTTATAGAGTGCTTTTCAAGTCATCTGTCTGAATGCACACTACAGAGCAATGAATCACACACCTGGAACAGAGAACTTGTGTGTAGCCCAATCCTGCCACCATTGTGTGCTCAATCACATATCTATGTAAGTTTTCATTACGGTTTGTTGGTCTTTTCGATGTTAATTGATTAAAGGAATGTTGGCTAATGGTTACCTCATAGCTTGTTTTCATAAACTATACAGCAGCAAAGAGTGAGGCTGACTGACTCGTTCCACAACTTATTGCTCAGATGTCAAACCAATGCCTTTCCCACTCCCAGTATTGAAGATTCTACTATACTTTTTGCAAGAGCACATATGAGAGCACTGAAGTCCTGGCCAAACTTCATTTTGGGTAACTACCTAAATTTCATTCTGCACTGTCACCTGGATACAGTTCTGCAGTGCCTTCCCTAAAATAGTTATGTAAGACTCAGATATCTGCATGATAACGGCACCTGCAAGGAGACCAGATGAGGACTTCTAGATAGACGCATCACAGTGCAAGAATAGTCAGGGGATCTCAGGGAGAATTCTCCTCCCAGAAAAGATGTGCAGAAATCAGTAAGTCATTAAAAAGTCAAGAACCCCCACTGGCTTCAGGTTTGGGGCAATTTATCTTTGACATTGTGACTGTGGGTGGAGTGCATGCATCTGTATGTCCTGGTGTGGTGTGTAGCAGTTACATTTTATTGAAAAAGAGAAGTGCATGTGTGTGGGGTGGGGGGTTTGTGCATTTTCCCTGCTCTACTTTCCAGTACATCCTCCCCAACAGCCTGAAGGATGGCCAACTTTCTGGCCATATCATCTTCAGTCTTCTGCTTCAGTCTTCCCCCCACAACTTTTCTTCCCTGCTAATGAACTATAAGTGAGTACATTCAGCTTTATTCAATTTATTGCACTTTCTTCCAGTCTGTCAAATTTCTATGTTTATTAATTTATCTCTTAGAACACAGATTTGCTGCATTAAATTCCAAGTAACTAATGTGGGATGATTTGTGATTTTTTTTCGTACACTTAAACCGATATGGGCCTGAACCAAACTCACAGCTCCAAACACAAATGCTGGCAACATGAAAATTAAATTCTAGATGTAACTTGTAAGGACACTATCACACATAAGATACTAGAAAGTTGTGGCCTTACTTTTTTATTTTTGTTCTAATGTAATGAGATTTACAATTTCCCTTTTCTAATACTGGGACAAATTCCTGTTCTCTTATGCACATTGGGTAACATACTGACACAAGTGGTCCCATTTCTTCAGTGGGAACATGACGCAAGTAAGGAACTACTCAACATAAGTAAGGAAATTGGAATCTAGCCAACTGATAACTATTAGCATTCTTCTTTCCTCCTGACATGTCCCATTTTCAGCTCTGTCTACTTTGAGCATGGTCCAAAGTCTGCTAAGTTAATGCAAAGAACCCATTCAACTTCCATGAGTTATAGCTGGAACACTAAATACATCACTTATTAGGTATCAGATCCCTGACTTATCACAGCATAGGGATTCACAAATAACAAGCAGTCCTGTAGTGCCTTAGTGACTTAGAGACTAACACATTTGGTTAGGTAATGAGTTTTTGTGGTTAAGACTCACTTCTTCAAATGAAGGGAGTAGAACAATAGAATCCAGTGTTTATATAGCAGGGAGGGATGAGGTGGAAGAAAGAAAAAAGGTGGAGCTACCTCCCAGGACCAGTTGATGAAGAAAATTAAGTAGGATGTCCCCCATTCCTATGAATATTAAAGGTGTGGAAATTGCCCGTGTGTAAGGCATAAGATAGTGAAGATCTCTTTTCAGGGCTAGGTTAAAATTGTCAAATTTGCAAATGAATTCCACTACAGATGTCTTCCTCTGTAATCTTGTGGTAAAATCCTTTTGTAGAAGATAGTAATCCTTAGATTAATGTACATTGTAGGTTCCCCTCTGTGCTGATCTGCAGGAGATACAAGTTTGCTACAGCCCCCAGAACAAGGGTCTGCAACTGAAATAGACCTCACTTAAAAATTACTTGCTTACAAACTCAGACAGAAAAATACAAGAGTTTCACAGCACACTGCGACTAAAACAGTGCTCACTTTTTCATTTTACCATTTAAAAGAAATAAATTAGAATACATTGCACTGAATTCCAGAGTATAGTATATAGGTGACTAATAGCAAGTCATTATATGAAATGTTACTGGTACTGACTTTGTTAGTGCTTTTTCAGATAGCCAATTGTAAAATCAGGCAAAAATTTAGATGAGTTGGTATCCCCAGAGGTTCATGTACCTGTGGCTCAGAACAACTGCATTAAAGGGTGTACTCTGGGTCAATGAGACATTTTAAATCTCCCCGATTTAACACCATCATCCACATAGTGATGTCTGTGGGATACAGAGAGTCTTTCGTTCTTGTTGCAGATAAGTGTAGGCACTGCAAAAATGAATGTCTACTCCACTAAGACCAGGGTTAGGCCCAAATCCCACATTGAGTTCTGTGCTTTCAGACGCTTTCATCCGAGCCTTGCAAATCTGCCAGTATCCGCTTTATATCCATGGCCATGAACCATTTCTGTGGATAGCAGCACTGATGCAGATACAAATTTTGAAGCCACCCGGAGCTCTGATGGTAAGAGCGGCTGGGCAGCTATGAGGAACTGCAGCACGGATGCAGGAACTAGGAGGCAGGGACAGGGGCTGCTTCAGCCCTACATCCAAGGCAGGTGGAGAGTCGACTGCAGCTTCCAATAGCTACCAACCTGGCTGTTACCATGGCTGCCCTATGGCTCTAAGCCACTCCCTGAACTACAGGTAGGTCTGGATGAGCCTCAATGGCATCTGAGGAGAACCTGGTTCCCTTCATTTACCCTTGGTGGGGGGACAGGGATAGTGGCTTGTTGCTCCCCACCAGGGTAGTTGGAAGGTCCACCATGGCTCTGCAAGCTGCCTGCTCAGCTCTCCCCAGTCATGCTTCAGACAGAGGGTATCTTAGAGCTACAGCATGGCCATCATAAGAGTCAGGCAGGCAGCTGCACAGAGCCACAGCAGACACTCCACCAATACTGGGTGGTAGGTCCAAGCACCCCCAGATAGCGTCACAGGTCATCCCCATTCCACCAAGCCACTGCAAAGGTGAGCCAGGGAGCTGCAGTGGAATCTCTACCTGCCCATAGCACAGGGGTAGAGGAGCTTGAGAGCAGCCCCCACAACCATATCGCTGCACACCAGACTCCCTGCCTAGTTGAGGCTAGGTAGGTTATCTGCAACTCCAGGCACACTCCAGACAGCTGTGTATACATTTCTCCTTGAGTGGGCTCTGTGTGTGGGGAGGTGCCTTGGGGCCTCAGTCCATCCCCTGGAACAGAGTCCTGTAAATCCCTGGATAATTGTACATACCTGCAACCGTGGATAACTTTTGCTGTTCAGCTGCACACACACTTTGTGTATCCATGCAGGGCCCTAATCACCTGCACTAAGTCCTTTTACATCATGGCCGTAGTGAGGTTTGAAATCCATTCACAGAGATTCCCAATTACACAATTTAATTAATAAGGCTTGATGTAGGCCTAATGTTTCATCATCACAACCCACTGGAGAATCAGGGCTTTGGTTATCAACAAATTAGATTCAGTCAATGAAAAAGGGGGAGCGGGAAAAGTCATCTGTTATGTAATTATTGTGAGCGTATCAACCAAAAGGACTATAAGGTCTAATGTAACAAAAGGGAGAAGAAAAATAATTTTTAAATAGGGGAAAAAAAAAAAAAAGAAAAACAATACACCCCCCATCCCAATCTTCTCATATCTCGTATCTGTCTCACAATATTTGATCTTTTTTTCTCTGAACCACAAGCCTTGGAGGCAGTGGATTTTGAGATCTTAAAAACCAACCTCATGCTGCCTGCGTCAGAAGGGCCTGTCAGAGTCATCCTTATCCATGTGCAGACTACACAAGGTTTTGGGGCACCAATGGGTCCACGCATCTGCCCCTTCCTATCCCTGTTCTGTAGCTCTGCTTTCTCCTGGGAGGATCTGGTTAACAGTGTGGAAGTGAGAACTATCAGCAGAAAAACCTGTGCAAGAGCCATTCGAGTGGCAGTGGAGCTATTTACCAGGCACGTGCCTATCCCTGCCAGTTTCTGAACATGCCCTGCACGGTTACAGGGGTTGGGAACCATTTTTTGTACGGGGGGGGGCACTGACCCACAGAAAACCCATTGGAGGGGGCACAAGTGAGAAGAAAAAACCCTCTCAGATGAGGCCCCCACCTGATAAGCCGAAAAAAGACAGTTACTTCACTACACACAAGCTACACCCTGGAGCCTAGGGATGCGGGAGAGGGGTAAACCACAGCAATACCCTCGGCCCTTCACTACAGAAGTTGACCTTCCCAAGATGGCGCCGGCATCCCCCTACCCGGGTGCGCTTTATGGTATTGTCGTCGTTATTCAGTGCTTCCGCTCAACTGCGCTTAACGGCAAGATGGCGGCGAATTGGCTGTCGTGCTGTGTGTTGTTTATGAGTTGCGTTTGTGCGCTGTAACTTATGCCAGCAAGAGGCACCATGGACCGTAGGAAGAAGCCCCTAGAGGTCACGGTCGCCTCGGTGAGTGCTGCTGGCCAGGGTGGTGAAGCACCGCGGAGCCTGCTCCCACAGAGCGGGCGGGTCGCGCGGGGTGCGATGGGTGCAGTCCCCAGAGATTTCCTTTCCCCTGGGTCGGCTGCTCTCCCTTCCCTCTCTCACGTCTCCCTTCATAGACAAGTTTCTCCTGCCCCCACCTCCCTTTCCTCCTCTACTCCGCATGGTTTCCTCCCATCGGGGGATGGAGCCATGGGGAGGGGAAGGGGAACTGTGGTTATTCGCTCTCTTACCCCCCAAGATGTTGAAGCAGCCCATCTCTGGGGCGAGCAGGATCGTTTGATCTAGCTGCTCTTCGCCCCAGCAGCCTCTTTGCTCTGGTTCTCGCTCCTGCGGGTGGTGCGAGTGCAGCAGAGCCGAGTCCTGCGGAGTGCAGGAAATGGCACCGTTTTGAAGGGTGACCATCTGTCCCCTTTTTTCCTGGGACAGTTAAGCTGTCTCTCAGGCATCCCAGCTTTTTTAAGGAAATGGTCAGATATTCCTGTATTTTGCTGGGCTCCTGTTTCCCAACATCTGGTGTCTCGGGGCAGCAGCCTGTGCTGCATGCAGCTGTTAAGTTCCTTGGTGCCCCATAACTTGGAGTGGTAGTTCTTGCTGCAGAGAAGCTCCTCCTTGGGGCAGCTACCCTGTTGCCTAGCATGGCAGCCCTTGCTGCCAGGGATCCTGCCACAGGGCAGCTGCCGTATTCCCTGGTCCCCCCCATCACCAGGAAGATGCAGAACCCCTATTTTCTGCACCCCCCACGAGGAGCTTGTGGAGCCCCCATTCTCTCTCATCAGAAGGCTGCACAGCCCTTATCTCTGTTTCTCACCATTGTGCAGTAGCCCCCATTGCCAAGGAGCCCAGACACAAGATAGCAGCTGGAGGCTGGTATCCCGTATTTGCCATAGAGCAATGTGGTCTCCCTATCGTTCTGTGAACTTGAAACTGTATATAGCACCATCTCGTACTCATTGGATCAGGATATGTAGGTGGCAAGTCAACACCTGGCTGGAGTCAGGACAGTGATTCTACTACATGAAGATGCAGAGATAAAGTGGTGGGGGGCAACATCATGGTATCATAAATCAACAGTATAGGGTGCTTCCCAGATGCAAATACTAGTGTGAGTAGGGGGGTGGTTCAGTAGGACAAATTTTAAAAGAGCAATTATCTGCTCTACTACCCCAACAGTAAAGGATTTTAGAATAATTTATAAAGTACTCAAGCTTCATGCAAGAACAGGCAATTCACATCAGTCTTAGTTCCGCCTGGAAAGTTCCCTTGGGTTTTTATACAGTTGGTTAGTGGCTTGTTGCAGATAGATTAAAAGGTCATGGATTGCTGAACTATTTTATTATAGTTGATAATAATGTTTACAAAAGACACAAATTAGATTAAGCAAAACTTGTATTTATCCTGTTTTTATGCACCCTGTGGGAATTCTTTCCTCTTACACATTCTCCTCTCTTTGAGAAGACACACATTAGAATTACAGCATTTTCTTCTTACCCCGATTGCATCCTGGTAAGAATATAGTTGCTGTATACCTCGTGTGCGTGCGTGCGCGTGCATAACCCAGCTGGTTATCTTTCTTTTCTTCTTCCTATTGAGTATGCTTGTTGTTGGAAGCAGAGATCATGTGCTCCTGGATAATGAGGTTTCCCTAAAGAGCTGTAAAATGGTCTGTGTGCTCTTTTAAAAGCCCACAAAGTTACGAAATCCTTGCATTCATAAAGCTCAACAGCACCTAAGGATAGTCTTTCTCCAACCTTGGTGAGAAAACAAAATACCATGGCATAAACATGGAGGTTTTATCTCCTGCCTCATCCACAACCGTTTTAATAAAAATAAATCCTAATGTGAAAATTAGTACTTTGGATTTAATACATTTTATTCAAATGTCTCAGGCATGACTTTCGGTGGGGTGCTGCTGTGTTTTGGCATGGCAGTTGTGTGGTCATGCATAAGAAGATGCATAGTCTCTTGACTATCATTGGAAATGTCCTCTGTGGACAGGAAGTTACAGTTATACGGTTTCCTGTATCTTGTTATATTTTCCTTGCTGTAATAAGAGTATGTTTTAATGGAATTTGGCTTAGTTAACTGAGATATTTCTACCAAACATTACACTTTGGTTTATGCAGCATCCTTCTAGGGAAGATAAATTTCTACAAAAGTTCTAAATATTAAAGTTATAAGTGACTTTGTTCAAATGTACGAGGTTGTCAGAATTTAAACAACCTGAAGTAACATGTCATCGTGCTGTTTATTTTCTGCACTGTTGTTTTTAGTCTAAGCATTTTTCATTAATTCATTAAAGACTTTAAGAGTGTCACTCAGTTATTTTTTATTAATGTTCCATCAGCATTTTGCAATTCAATATATTCTATCAATTTATTTGAAAAACAGCCATGAAAACCAATAGGGTTTTGTCAAAACCATATATTTAATGAAGTAATTACTTTACCTTTTTTTTCTTTTTGGTGTCTGATATAGTTGGTAGATTTAAAGGCAGAACTTTTCCGAAAGCAAGAAGAATTCAAGAAGGAAAAACTTCTGAAAGATGCTGGAGTCTCTGTAAAACCCCAAACAACAAAGAAGGTAAAAATAAAATATCTATACTTATTCAACAATCTTCTGTTTTTCTTTCAGTTTTTCTAGGCATCTGCCAGAATTGAAGAACAAAGCTATTAGAAAATCTAAAAAATTATCAATACAGTATTTGATTTCCTGATGTCAAACAAATGTGGTCATGACTTTATTTATAAAATTTCTGTTGACTCGTTTCCAGCTGACCCTCTTTCAAAACTCAAAAATTACCTTCCAACTGTACTGCAAAGTTGCATTTGAATAAACTCTTAATTTACCTAACTTCTCCCATCTGTGAGACCCAACATCCTTAAATGCCAGCAAAAGTAAATCAGCTTTGAATGTTGACAAATCCATGATCTGTTGGAATAGGAAAGCACTTTCCAGTGTTAATGAGTTTTCTTGAAAAATGCCTTGCCATCAACTCCCATTTATTTATATTGGAGGAAATAATATTAGATGCACTGCAGTCTCGCATTTCAATTTCTGCTGCAGTAAAATCTATCCCTGTTTTTCTGAAATAGCATGTTGCATAAAGCTGAGTTTTCAGTCATGTTCAGACTTAGTTTTAACATTTAGATCAATTGAATTTTTGCGATCTTCTGGTTGTCTTGCAGTAGTCTGTAATATTATTGCTGTGTTTTGAAGATCTTGCAGCATTTTTGCCTTTACGTGATAAAAGTCAGACTTTTACTATGTAAAGTGTAGAACTAGAAATAGACATCTGGAGTAATTGTGAAAACAGGTCAGATTGAGGTGTCATTTTGAAGAAATTAATGATCTTTTTAACACTGAAAAATATCCATCCTGTGATACTATGTACTGCTTTCTCATTTGATGACCATTAATTCTATGCAAAAAGCTCAGTGATTGAAGTACAGTAAACCCTGGAGAAGCGCGATTTCGATTTGTGCTTAACTCACATTAGCACAAGTTAAGTGCAAATGGAAACTGCCCTCTAGCCCTCAGATGCCCCAGCTGGGAAAACCCGGCAGGCGCACAGCTACTTGCAGAGCAGTTTCTCCCAACTGGGAGAAACTGTGGCACAAGCAGCTCTGTGACCCCCAGCTGGGAGACACTGTGGGGGGCCACATGGCTGACATCCCTCAGCTGCCTGCTCCCCTAGCCAGGGGAGTTTTGGGGACCTCCACAGTGCCCCTCCCCAATTTGCACAAAATTCCATTTACAGTAATAGAGGGATTACTGTATATGAAATGTTATGCCTGTTAACCTTATGTAATTAGAAACACCAGTACTCTCAGCACATAAGAGATGAAGCACACGATAACTGTATCAGTACTTCTCATCTAAGTCTTTCGCCTCGCTCTTCTGGACATTCTTAATTCAATGTACAATATGAATTATTTTTATACAGGTTGGACCTCTCTAGTCTGGCACCCTTGGTACCTGACTGATGCCAAATGAGAATTTGCCAAACTTCAGGAGGTCAATATTGTCTAGCACCATTGCCAACACTTCCATTGCTTAATGGGCTCTTAGAAGACAAGTAGGGGTAAATTAGAGTTAAATAACCGCACAGAACACTGAGAGGTAGCTGTATAAAAAGCTTTATGGGACCACGGGAAGCTTGGTACACACATGCTAAGTGTATATCCAGCAAACTTAAATCAAGCCAGACCATGGATTTTACCAAATGCGTGTGTGCTGGAGAAGAGAGGGTCAACCTATATTTGTTTTTCTTTTAACAATATTATCCAGTAATCTGCTGTTATCTTCATCTGTTGCTCTTCAGGAGTAAAACTTGCATTCAAAAATTTTAAATAAAAACATATATCTATGTAAACCTCTTTGTGTGTCCATCCCCTACTGTCATAAATTTACAATACACCTGTTATCTTCCACATCACAGCAGCTGGATTACTTAAAGAATATTTGGACAGATAAATATCCACAGAATCTTTTTTTATTTCTTTATATTTTGTTAGTGGTCAAATGAAGTTGAAATCCTGTATTTTTAAAAAACATGTTCCACAGAAACCAAGCATTTGGAATAAGCAAAACATTGGGGTTTCAAGTCGGGCTGAGAAAGATGTTGAGCAGAAGATAGAAGAAGAGCAAACATTAGATAAAGCAAGGTATCTTTTAAGTTATACTATTACAAATAAGAGAAACAAACTTTGAAGAATTTCTTTACGCTTGTAACAAATTGCAAAAAAGAAATAATAAATACCAGTAAAATCTAAATAGCTGCACTTCTGCTATTTGCAACTAATTTATTACTTGTTAATGTCTCCACTCTCTGCACTGTCAGACATCTACACTTAAATTATTATTATTAAAAAAATTATTGTGTAACTTATTGTATCCACTAAAATTTGAGAGTATTGCTTTTTTTTAAAAAGCATTTTCTTGCATTTCAGTAAAAGTTTGGCTACCAATACCACAATCAGTATTTTGTGTTACAAAGGATATGTTTTTATAACTTTTGCAGAAAACTCTTACCTAGTTAAATGTATTTTTGGAGAAAATAACAGGTCAGTGACCTGAGTGGGTTGTGAAGATGTGACATCTGCTGATTCTCTGCACTAATCTCCCCATCTTTTATGTATATAATACATAGGCAAAAACCATTCCAGGAGCTAGATTTAAGGCATTCTCTCTGGTTTCTAAGTCCATTTAGGAGGCATTTTCTGAGACATAGCATCTCATGCCTTGTACGCTGTGCTTCATATCTTGTTTCCATAAAGAGATTCTGGGTTGACATACAGTTTATCTTGTCTCTTTTAGACAATTGTAATTACAAAGATGTATATATGTTTGCTGTATATATTGCCCTTATTTGATCATTTGACTGAAGGTGAACTATGTTACATTTTATTAAAAATTGTTCACAGTTCAAACTAATCAGGAATCTGTATGTTCTTAGAATGTCAGTTACAATTTAAAACAAAATTATTTCTTTGCACTGTTGTTAGAACCTGAGTTCTGCAGTTCCTCTGGCTGTTGTTAAGACCTTCAGTGATACCTTTAGCAGTATAAGGAAAATGTTGCTTTTCCTGCAGTGGGCATTAAGCCATTGTTTGGTAAAGACTCTTGCAATTAATCTCCAAGGGAAATTATCAAACATTGTTGTCATTTATTCCCTTGCAGTATAAATAATGAAAGACCATTCTGTTTCAACTGTACTTGGAATTAGTCATACTGCAAATATAATCTGCCTTTTCTTTAGGCAGAAACTGGAGGAGAAAGCAAAGCTCTATGAGAAGATGACAAAAGGAGATTTTCCAGGTGAACAAAACCTGCATAAAACCTGTATATATTTTTAAAATTTTGCTGTTACTTTTTTCACTCTAGAAGCTGACCACATTAACTGTCTTCTAAATGACAGCTGTTATGCTCTAAAATAAAGTACTTCTATTCATAAGTATAGCTTTTACACAAAATAAGCTATTTGGAAGCACGGTGTACAAGCTGATTGATAAAGATTCTTTATTCTGAGAACAAAAAAGAGTGCGACATAGAGAATATTACTTTTTGAAGGGCAGTCTGCCCTAGGAAAGAAATACGGGAATCATTTGGCTTGATCATCAAGAGAAATATATTTTGGTTTCTTGGTCTAGAACCCTGTAAAAGTAAAACTACTTTGTCATTTAGATATCCTGGGCTTTTATCTATGTTTCCACATGTTTTCTTTTCATTGTATGAAAAGTTAAATAAGGAAAGAGAATGTGTCTGGTTGGTCCATATGTGAATGCCAGTATCTAGTAAAGTCCGACTTCTCACCTCTCAGTGTTGACAGTCTCTAATCCATACACGTTCTTCCACTTTTCTCTCTGCACATGTCCAGTCCTTTGTGTGATGTTACAGTTAATAGCAGAAATGATCAAATTCAATTTACTCATTTAGTGCAATCTCTCTCGCTAGTTTCTGTGTGCAAGAACCATCGTATAAAATGTAGTCTCATCATTTTTTCTTCCTTTTGGAAAGGGAATGCAAGTGCCTGGTTAGGTGCATTCAGCATGCAAAATTCATCCTCATTAAATTCAGTCTTAAGTAATTGTCTTCTATCAATACCATCATTGGAAACTAAACTGTTTAATGGTATAGCCTGCTGTACCAATTCATTTTTCATATTCACAGTACTTGTAGAACTATTTTATTGTCTCTTCAAAATAAAATTGACAATTTTAGTATCAGTTTAAATTTTAATGTTTATGTCTGAATGGTAGAAAAAATTTATTCTAATATGTTTGTGTTACTGCCATTTTCATGTTGGACTTAGAATTAGTTTTAATTTTTAATCAGCATAAAGATTATTTTTTTTCAAGGTGGTATTAGCACAAACAGAAATCTGACTTTATCCCATATAGCTGAATTTTCTTGACACTATGTGAGATTAAAGCATTGTCTGATATTATAGTCAAGGGCATTGCTGGCAGCTGCAAAACTGATTGTAGCTGTTCCATATCGATTTCTTACTCAGTTGTGTTCCTTTACTGCCTGTCACCTATGAATTGATTTTTCTACCCTAGATGAGGAAACTGAAGATTTGTACCTTGTGGACTTCACTCAGAAGATCATAGACAAACGGCGAGAAGTACAAGATCTGTGTGAGAGTGAAGCTGCTAGAAAGGTGTCAAAACAGGAGGAAGATGAAGAGAAGATATCTGAAATAGAAATACCACCCCCACAAGACCCCAGTGAAGAATGGTTGGTAATACTGTATAGACAGAGAAATTCTGACAAATGTTTTTATTTTTTGATAATTTACTCATACGGATTTAGTCTAGTTTAGAAAATATTGTGAATAAGGAATCATTCTGGAATCACTAGTCCATCACTTGTGTTTCTCTTTAAGAAGCATTTTTTCATATTAGTCTTCTTACCATGTCAGACTCCAGATGGAATAAATTACTTGTGTACAGGTTGAGATTAATTTATTCATTTTCTAAATCTATGTAAAGTTTTAGTTTTATCTAACTGTGATTATAGTCTCTCTTCTTAAGTCAAAATTTATAGCATGTAATCATATGAAAATACCTCCTCAAATCCAACATTTTTCTTTGGAATAGATAACCTCATGAGTATTTTTGATCTTTATAAAATAGGTTCTATTGAAGACTTTCATAGTACAGAGCAGACTGTGTAGACTGGCCTTCTTTCTAAAATAGGGTTAAATTTTCAAGGTCAGGAATGGGATGTTTGGATGTCAGTCCTATTCACAAACAGGATTGTGGTGTCTGGTATTGGTTTGAAAATCAAAGTTTAGTTTCATAGTGGTTTTGGGAGAGTTGTTTGCACTGAGATCACTTGAATGAATGAAATGTTAAACTTGTTAGTCTGTTAATTTATTTTCACTGCCATTATATGAAAGAGGTGACTGCAGTAGGTGTTAGAATACATCACTGATATGCCTTACAAAACACATTTTCCCTTGCTTTATCTCATCTCTCAAGAACTTTGACTGGCCTAGTGCAGTGGGAGTTGGGAATTCTGGGTGTTTCAGTGTGTGTGGGAGAGTGAGCTGAATGGGAGCTAACTCATTCTTTTCTAGTAACAGAGAGGTAGCCGTCTTACTTTGTATCTTAACAAAACAAAAAAGCAGTCATGTAGCAGCACTTTAAAGACTAACAAAATAATTTATTAGATAATGAACTTTCGTAGGGCAGAACCACTTCTTCAGCTCTGGAGATAGTGCTGTACTATTTCCAGTAAAGCACTATCTCCAGAGCTGAAGAAATGGGTCTGCCCCAGGAAAGCCTGTCACCTAATACATTATTTTGTTAGTCTTTAAAATGCTACATGACTGCTTTTTTTGTTTCATTCTTACCTGATACCTAAGATAACTAATTTAAATTTATCTTTTTCAGAATGAAAGGGAAAAGCCTTTGCTCTTCCAGAAAGAGCCCCAAAAGTTCAAAGTTTTTCAGATGGCTAACAGATTTGCAGCTAATGTTTTCTTTCACAGCTATGTATTTTAAACTGATGACTCACTATAGGTGCTGTTTTAAGTACCCGGGATTTTGAAATGTATTGATCAAGAAGATCTTCTATAAATAAGAATTGTACTGAAAGGGTTCATATGCTTTCCTGCTGAAGTTACAGGATTTCGGATCCTCTTATTGATGCAGACTGCATATCTGGAATGTCCTTCCTGGAACCATTACTTAATGAGATTAATCTTTACTGAAACAATCCTCCTCCTTTTCAAAAAATTATTTTCTCTAATCACATGATTAAGGCCTTACCAAATTTCAAGGCCATGAAAATTGTGTCACAGATCATGAAATGTCATTTCTCGCCATGTAAGATATGTTGTATTTTTACCCTGTGCTTCACAGATTTCGCAGAGGGGAACACAAGTGTTTTCCCAGTTGGGGGCCCTAACCCAAAAGAGAATTGCAGTGGGATCACAAGATTATTTGAGGGAGGCTGTGGTATTGCCACCCATAGTTCTGCACTGCCTTCAGAGCTGAGGGGCCAGAGAACACCAGCTGTTGTCCAGGTGCCCATCTCTGAAATCTGTGCTCCATGAGCAGCGGTGTAGAAGTAAGTGTGGCAGTACCATATCATGGCATCTTTCTGGGCTGGTGCCTTCAGAGGTGGCTGGCTGGACAGTGGCAGCTGCTGACTGAAGGCTCAGCTCAGTGGTAGAAGTAAGGATAGCAGTACTGTGATGCACACACCCCCGACTCCTTTTTGGGTCAGCCCCTAAAATTCCAACACTGAAATCTCAAATTTAAATAGCTGAAATAATTAAATTTACAATTTTGAATAGCCTATGACTATGATGTTGACCAAAATGAATCATGAATTCAAAAGGGCCTTAAGATGATATTCAAATCAGCAGTAGTTGTGGATGTCTGATGCTACTAAATGTGTGGATTTCCTCCATCTGGAGGAAGACAATGCTATATCAGCTTTAACCCCCACAATTTTACAGTACCAATAAAAATCCTCCTATAGTTAATTTCCAGGTGGCCAATAATTTTTCAGGAAAGATAAAAAATTATGAAATCTATCTGCCTTAGTGTGTGTTCTCTCTATTCATAAAGAGAACAGTGTGTGCACCTGGAGGTTTAATTCCTGGGAAGCAGGCTTAAGCAGTGATAACTAGTTTGAAAAGTAGCATTCCAGTTTTTTAATTTTTTAGTTTAAGATAGTGTGCTCATAGTGAAGAGTCAGAAAGCTATGAACCTGAGGAAATTGAAACACATGCTACTGCTAGATCTAAGGTAAAGCTGTCAGGTTATTCTGGGCCCTTGTCAATTTAAATATCAGAAAAGTAAATCATTGTCTTCATCTTTCATATACCTTTTCAATATTTGTCTTCACCTCATCACAGTAAAGTAAAAGAAACAATTCTAATTATTTATTGATAAGCCCCCAGGAACATTGTCTCAGCTCCCAAGGGCTCTTGGTTCTACCATAGGATTAATATAGCCAACTAATTAATTCTATAGCCATGTGTATACTCATATTCTTGAACTAGAAGTTACGGAGATAAATTTGTTTTCGGCTATTGTTTGCTTGGTTAAAATAATTGGCATCAGTATTAAGCTTATAGCAGTATATTTACACTTCAGTTAGACCTACAGCTTGTCCATGGCAACTGACTTACGCTAAGAAACTGTTTAACTGCAATGCAAAAGTTTGGGTTCAAGCTGGTGCCCAGGCTCTGGACCCTTTCCCCTTGCAGCCTCCTAAAGTGCAGGCTCCAGCTTGAGCTTTAATGTCTGCACTGCGGTTAAACCACCTCTTAGTATGCAGCTTCACGTCAGTTGTCTTGGACCAGTTGTGGGTGTCTGTAGTGTAGACATACCAATAGTGCCCTTAATGGTTATTTAAAAAAACACAATTAAAGTATGAATTTCGGAAAGTTGAGTAGTTGGGAACTATTTTATACTCTGGGCCAGAGATATCTTGTCCGCTGTGTCTTGATTTTCCTAAAACAGTGTTACTGGAACTGCTTGATGCTAAGAACTCTTTGCAGCATTGGTGGCCAGTTAATACCTCTGTTTCTTATTCTCCCCAGGTTTCAGTGGAGCATTCACTATGATAAATAGCTTACATAAAGCAATCTAGGTAAAGGGAGTTTCAGAGTAAAAACAGTCTGCTTCATTTAGTAGGCCTTTGATAAACCAGTTGAATGGTCACTGAAGCTCTTAGTAAATGAGCCATAGACTGATACATACATTATATTATAGCAATTAAATATCAGTGTGCTGCATCATTATTTTCACCAAATGAAGCAAATATTATGCAATTGTATTTTGACTTGGAACCTATGTAACATTTTAACTTGTAAACAATTTTGAAACTGTCTTATCATGAAGGAAGACAGCTGCCTCAAAATTAAATTGCATAAAATATATCAGTGTGATAAATCTGTCAAACACTGTTAAAAATGTGACTTTTAATTGTTCAACTTGGCTTGTTAACTGTTAGACTGGAAGTAAGTAGCATACTGAATGGGAATAGTGTCTGTGCAAAGTATTCAATTTTTTTTGGGGGGGGAGGGAGATAATGTGTAAAATTATTTTCATCTTCATTGCAGGGTTGATTATGTGGATTCCTTAGGTCGATCTAGACGCTGTATGAAGAAGGATTTGCCAAATCTACTTAAAATGGATAAAGAACTCCAGGGAAGAAGGTATGACTTCTGTAAAGGAAGTATTTTCTCCCAAAGGATTTCAGGAGAAGGATTTGTACACACACGTGGCTGAGTTGTATAATCAGATTAACTTCATTATAGCCATCAGACTCTCTGGATTGGGATTGGTGTAACTGTAGAATTTGTTCCAGTGTATCAAAAAATATGCAGAGCAGGATTGATTTTTAAATCACTACGCAGGAAATTTTTATTTAAATAATCAATCTGTATCATGGTTTTCCATTTGTAACTTTATGTCAGAAGGCAGCAGGAAGGCAACGTACACACATCAGTCATCACAGTTGATAACCAGGAAAACAGAATGCTTGCAAATCAATATAACCTTTACTCTGACATTGGTGCAGCTGTGTAATAAGGAAGACACACTATCTGTACACACTTATTTAAGCAATTATCTAGCCAAACTAACTTATTCAGATTTATTTTTAATTGTATGCTATGTTAGAAAATGGTGAATAATACATTTCTTAATTGCTATATTTTCTGCTTATGATTTGCATCAGATGCATTTGGATGGAAATTGTAATTCAGCTAAAATGTACAAAAACGGTATTTTCAAAATTTATTAGTTGAATAAAATTACTTTAAATGCAGTGTATACATAAGAAACATAAGGTGAACTTACTAAAACATATTTTACATTTAAAACTAATTTTTTTGTCCTGGATGATCTGATTTCAAGGCTTTTAATAAAGTCAAATATATGATGTTCTGAATGAATGTGTTAGAACTCCATCTGTATAGTTAATTACAGCTATGCTAATAAAACTAATGGCAGAACTGAAAATTATATTGGAAAGAACTGTGCCATCACTGAGCATTTATATTGCTTTCCTCCTTGAAAATTCTCAAGCCTGTTCTTTTACAGTTGAAAACAAAATGAAGAATAAACAATTGCTTAAGAAGAACAGTCTTTGTATTCACCTGGATAAGTAAATTGTGAACATAATTTTTTTTCTAGATAGATTATGGGGGAGAAAAGTGTTTCTGCCTCCCAAAGGAAAACATAAAAGTATTTCAGGTCACTTACTGATATGGCTCATATAAATGTTTCCTTTTTTGCATTAAATCTAAATGCTGCTGTTCATTTGTTTTTACCATTTCCAGTTGGTGAAAGTGTTGCTATTATAGTCACTATTCTTTGTGCAGTGTTCATCTCCCACTTTTCTGTTTTCATCCATTAGTTGACTTCACAATGCTTGTGAAAATGGTATCAACTTATTTTTAAGGATCTTCTATTAAAATTATTGTACTGTGCTGGGCCAGATGTGGTATTGTAACCTTTCCTCCCTCCTCTATTCTGTATTTATTATAAATTCTCACACGACTGTACTACTTCAGCACTTCCCATTAGTGTTCTGTAAACCAAATCCACTCTTCTGATGAGTACCAAGAAATGGCTTAGCCATTGTCATACTTTAATTGTTCAGTACCAAAGAACCATTATATTTGTTATTGGGTTTTGTTTTTTACTAGACTAGACACTGAGGAGAAGACTCTGTTATCTGAAGATATGAGAAGAGAACTTCAGCGACAGCAATGGGAAAGAGAGGAGGAAGAGGCCCTAAAGAAACCTGTGGGACCCATACATTATGAGGACATCAGAGAAAATGGTCTATATTCATTCCTTTCTATGATTTATCTTTACTATAAGACTGTTGTTAAGGGAAGAAGGTATAATTTAACTCCAAGTATAATAACTGCTTCACTATAAATATATTATCTTGCTAACCAGTGTTAGGAATAGCTACTTAATTTGCAAAGGAGTAGAATGTATTCATCTACTGACAGAAAAAATAAGTTGGGGAAGAAAAACTCCAAGTCTTCTAAAAAGTTGCTGGGAATCATCATCACAAGTCAATTAAAACTAGACCGCAGAAATACTCTATTGCTGTTGTCAGGCAAGGCAGTGGGCAAGATGACCCAATGAGTCTTTCTCCAGTAACTTGATTTTAAGGTTACAGCGGTAAATCTGATGAAACCTAACTGTTGCAAATTTTTTCTTTCAGAGGCCAGACAACTTGGTGTTGGTTACTTTGCCTTTTCTCATGATAAAGCACAGAGGAATAAGCAAATGGAGACTTTGGAAATGCTGAGAGAGCAGGTATGACGCTGAAAGTGGATCCCTAGCTTGTGCTGGGAACAACTTTGGTCCTCCATCTTTAGGTGTAATTTGGGAACACATACAGAGTTACATTCATAAAACAAATACTGAAATCCTAAAATAAACCCTTTTCCCCATTAGGGATGTTAACCAGTATACAGCCCTTGCCAGTACCAAGCCAGAAGAGCCCCAGCAGACCCAGAGGTCTGGGCAGATCTCACTGTCATTGCAGCCCAGTGGTAGGACTCTGCAGCTGCCACAGGGCCTGCCTTAAAACATTTAACTAGTTAAGAACTATGAATCCAACTTGTTAACTGTTTTAACATACCTATCCCCCATTTTGGCTTCTCATTCATGAATTTCTTTTGAGTTAGGGTAGGTGCAGCTTCAATAAAAAGCCTGTTTCTTTTACTCTGACACTTTTCACCTTATATGTAAAATAATTATCTTTTCACCTCTTCCTCATGCCTTTCTGTAGTACAATACATAGGAGAGAAATCTTTTCTGTCTGACATACATGCCAAAGTTTACTCTACCATGTTCACAGCTTAAATCAATAGTATAAGTACTATTCCTGGAAGGGTGTGCAAGTTTGGATTCAAAGAACGGGGATATTCCTCCCTCTTCCTTCTTGCCTCTTGAGACAATGCAACTGGTAATCAGTTTGTTTCAGGGTATAATTGCAGGAGATACATAGTTGATTATAACCAAATGCAGGATTAATTAATGAATATTTTCTGTTACTGTTAAGACCACAGACCAAAGAACTAAGCGTGAACATTTAAAGGAAAAACGAAAGGCAGTTTTGGAAGCAAGGCTTTCTAAACTAAGAGCAAGAAAGATAAAGAGACTAAAAGAAGATGGACTTGAGGAAGTGGCAAACAAACTGGAGAATGGAGGTATGGTCTGTAAAAAGTATGTTTTAAAATGATTGTCTCTATTCTAATAATAATTTGCTCAGAATATCTGTGAATCTCAACATTATATATTTTGAATGTATTAAATTAGATGGCATTGAAAAAATAAATAGTTCAAATTAATTGTAGGTAAGTATAAAATCGTGTCTATGAAAAATAGTTCTTCCCCTGAAAGGGAGTTTTTTGTGGTGTTTGCATTGTACTGCGTTTTAGGGTCATACCTGCCCTGAAGAATTATGAGGGTCATTTTAAAATAGAATTTCAGACATTTTAATCATTTTAAAATTAGTAAGCATGAAAAATGGTAGCCAGTTAATTGTGGCATGAAGAAATGCAAGCAATTCGTGTAGAGCTATCTTGTAGGGAACATCAGATACTGTGTATTCATTAAATTAAAATGATTACAGGTGGTAATTAAGGGACAGAATCTGTATTTAGAAGACTGTGCACAACTATCTGAGAGCATAAATTTGCTATTAATTCGATAGTTGAATTTACGTACGTTAGGGAAAACCCCTCCTGTCATTTGAGTTGTATGAAACTTGTTGAAGTAAAAGGGGCAGTTTAAGCAAATGGACACGCTCCAAAGCTTATATGTAACTTTGTGGTACAAACAAGCAAAACAAAACAAAACAAAAAACAAAAATCCCATCTAGGATCAGCAGTCTGTGGGGAAGGATGACAAGATTAAATAATGCTCCACAAAAGTGTGTCTGTCTTCGCTGCAGAGTTAATTTGAGATGTCCTCAATTAAATTAACTCCACTTGAGTGAAAGGGACCACATGATGAAACAGTACTCAAGCTGCACAGAGCTGTTGTCTTCGTCACTACATTGTGCCAACTCAAGCTTTAGCCTAGACCCTCCAGTCAGCCAACACCCCAACTTGAGGGTTTTTTTGTGGAAGGAACTCAAATTGGGGACATATTCAAATTACTAGCCCTGAAAAAGAGCAAATGTCAGATCTAAAGGGAATGTGGCCTCATTTCACAAACCTGAAGGTATTAATGTTTGAATTCTAATCCCATCTCTTCACTGGCTCTGTTTATCGTATGGGAAAGTTACTTATGCTCTGTGTTTCCTCATCTGTAAAATGGAATTAATTCTTTCCACTTCCCACTAATTAGAGAGTAATTAAATGTAAAGTGCTCTGGAAAAGCAGAACCGTATTAGGTCAGTCTTAAATTTTATTCTCAGAGAACAGAATAAGAACAAATTTTTTTCTAAGATCACCGAAGTGGAGATACATGCAAATAATGTTTTCATTCTTTCCTAATTTTCCATCATGAACAGAACACTCAGCCTATTCCTAGGCATGTTCCTATGCAAGATATTTTCAGGAATCTCTTCTTTTACATTGACAAGCTAAGGAAGGATTGTAGATTCATTTCTTGATTATCTAGCTTATCTGTTATGGGTTTTGAACTAACATACAAATAAGTAAAAAAAAAAAAAAAAAAAAAAAAAACCTCCTTATTCAAATGCCTTTCACACTACATAGATAACTCCTATAGCAGTTTATCAATATGAATGTGAAGTAGCTCTTGTCACGAATTCATTGTATGATGTTTGAAAAATAGATTTGTTATTAACGGGATATCATTTTTCCCCCTTTTAAAAGAAGAGGAAGAAGTTATTGGACCACTACCTGCAGAGCCAGAAGCCCCTGTGACTCCCAGAGTTGCTGAAAGTAGAAAAGTGGAGGTCATCATTCAGGAGAGAAAAGATACAAAAGCTGGTGTGCCCTATGTTAGAGAGTGGGATAAAGGCAAAGGTAAGAAAATTGAACTGTCAACACAGCATGATGTAGTTAAAGCTACTGTTTATTAAAGGGATCATCACTAATGGGTCAGTTTTATACATGATGAAGGAGAGAAATAAAGACATATACTTTTCCCTTCCCTTTTAAATTTAGAATATCATTACTTTATGGTGAGTCCTAGAAAGAGATTAGTGGTTTTGACCATGACATGAGCATCTGCCATAACATACCCAATCTTACCCTGCACGCTGGCTGTTGCATTACATGCAGAGATACTGATGGAGGAAGATTGAAGTGTGAATTTTTTAGTTTATAACCTATCCTGATATGGAAAAATACTGTAACTTTTACACTGTATGCTATGGATGGGCAGGGTATGTCTTACATGAGAACCTAAGCTCCAAATGCATAAGTAGGTAAAGTACTCCACCAGATTACATAAATAGACACCATGGAGGCAAAAGGAGTGGTAGAAAATGCTTCATGGTAGAAGTGAGTTTTGAGGGAAGGATTTGAAGATAAAGCAGAAAAGTTTTTGGCAGACAGTAAGTGGGGGCTGTCCCATGATTTTTGTGAAAGAAGGTTTATATAAGAAGGCAGGAAAAGGGGAAGGGAGAAAAAAGGAAATGGAGAGAGAGATGTAGGCAGCATTGGACAGAGCTTTTTAAATTGCTTGTCTCCAACTTAATATAAGGGGAAGGGGTGTTTTCTAGCAGGAAGTTGTAAATTTGGATCTGAAATGGTCTCTCCATCATAATGAGGTATAGTTAAACATATGGCTATAGCTATTTTTATCAGATTATCAAGAATTAATTGATGTAGTTAAGGCCACTGTGTGAATTTATACTGAATAAAAATATTTGACTTTTGGCCTTCTGGTTACAAAGTAACATTAAACCCACTACAGCACATAGTGGTCACTTAATTAAACTGCCCAAACCTTTCCTTAAAATTGAACAGAAGAGCTCTGTGAAGAAAGTAATTAACTTTATTTCTAAGTCTTTAACACATGTGCCCTTCACTCTGCCCATACCTGCTTACACATCCACACCTTTGTTCATGCTGTCATTACACTTGGAAGTATCTTCCTTTTCTTGAATGTCAGTGATTTTGCTGTCCTTCAGATCCATTCTCAAAATTCACTCCTTTCATGTCACTCCTGCCTTTAGTCTACACTCAGTCACTTTAGCCTCAGGGCACCAAAGGAGCCTTGTAACACAATGCCTGGCCTCTAGGCACTAGAAAACCACTGGAACAACACCGAGATTTACAAAGCCCGAGTTAGGCACTTAGGCCTGTATACCACGAATGGGAACAGATAGGCACCTTATGCTGGGATTCTTCTCTCTTCCAGCTCATCCAAGCAACCACTGGAAACTTTGTGGCCGTGTCTACACTTGCATTCCTCTTTCAAAAGAGGCATGCAAATGAGGGAAATTGAAAATGCAAATAAGATGCAGATTTACATATCTGGTGCTTTGTTTGCATATTCTTCTGAAAGAAGAGAAGCCGTGTAGGAGCAGCTCTTTCAAAAGTAAACCCCCATCTTCGAAAGAACCCTTCTTTCAATTTTTTTTTTTTTGGTTTTTTAGGAAGAAGGGTTCTTTCGAAAATGGGGCTTACTTTCGGAAGAGCTGCTTCTACATGGCTTTTCTTCTTTCAAAAGATGTGCAAATGAGGCACCAGATATTTAAATCCACCTCATTTGCATTTCCATTTCCCTCATTCGCATGCCTCTTTCAAAAGAGGATGTAGACACAGCCCCTGTGTTTAAGCCCTTTATTCCTCCCTTGATATGATTGATAGGGCCAGAGGAGTGGGGACAGCCTTACTCCTAGCAGCTCTTTGACCCCCTCATTACCAGTTGAATATTTATAACTCCTATTATAGGGGTTTAAGCCACAGTTTTGTGTATCATATTGGAACCAAAACTAGTACTTAGGTGCCCAAAATAGAGAATTACCAACTTAATTCTTTTTCAACCTTCAAGCCTGTCGCTTCACATCTGGCACCTGGTTGTTAAATAAGTCAAACAATTGGTATATCATTCCTACAAAGGTATGGTCTACAGTATTCCTCTCCTATTGATTACTTGTGTGCGTCTCAGTGTCTCACCTTCCTGTCTTCCTGCACATAGTCAACACCATCTCATGATGTTATTCTTTGTGTTAGCTTTGTGGTTAGAGTGTAAGATTCTCTGGCACACTGACAGAAACTAAGTAATCCTGTGTAACTTGAAAAACAAATGTTTAAGCCACCAGTGCTCACACTTGTAGGGATCATCTTTTTTTAGTTTGTGTTGGTATAACATCTAGCTAGCACAGTGGGGGCATGGGCCACGACTGAAACTCCTAGGCTGTGTCTATACGTGCCCCTTCCTTTCAAAAGGGGCATGTTAATGAGCAGGTTCGAAAGATGCTAAAGAGGTGTTACAATGAATATGCAGCACCTCATTAGCATAATGGCGGCCGCGGCGATTTGAAAGTGCAGCTTTTCGAATCGCGTGCCGCCCGTGGAGATGGGACCTTCTGAAAGGACACCTCCTCCCCAGTTTTCAAAAGCCCTTCTTCCTAGCTGGTGAGGAAGGTCCCATCTCCACAGGCAGCACACTTTTCGAATGGCTGCGGGTGCCATTATGCTAATGAGGCACTGCATATTCATTGCAGCACCTCATTAGCATCTTTCAAACCCGCTCATTAACATGCCCCTTTTGAAAGGAAGGGGCACGTGTAGACACAGCCCTAGATGCAAGAAATGAACTTAAATTGCAGTGAGGAGACTTAGGCTAGACATTGGGAGAAATTTCTTGAGTGTAAGGATAGTTAACCACTGGAAAAATTAGGTAGGTTGTGGAATCTTTGTCTGTGGAGGTTTTTAGGAACAGGTTAAACACCTTTCAGGGACAGTCTAGCTCAGTGGCGTGCAATAGGAATTCAAAGATTGCCACACTTGCAGTTGTCATCTTTCCATATTTGCCACAGCCCCCCCTCCCTGCTCTAAATAAATGCCCTCCCGTTCCCCCAGGCCGTGTCTACACTAGACCAAAACTTCAAAATGGCCATGCAAATGGCCATTTCAAAGATTACTAATGAAGTGGTGAAATACATATTCAACACCTCATTAGAATTCCGGCAGCCTCAGCACTTCGAAATTGACACATCTCGCCGTGTGTGCACAGTTGTCCAGACGGGGGTCCTTTTTGAAAGGACCCCGGCAACTTCAAAATCCCCTTATTCCTATCTGCTGTTAGGAATAAGGGGATTTCAAAGTCGCCAGAGTCCTTTTGAAAAGGAGCCCCATCTGGACGAGCCGGGTCAATTTCGAAGTGCTGTAGCTGCTGGCATTCTAATGAGGTGTTGAATATGTATTTCAGCACTTCATTAGTAATCTTAGAAATGGCCATTTGCATGGCCATTTTGAAGTTTTGGGCTAGTGTAGATGTAGCTCCAGAGACAGGGTACCCCTGCCCTTCCCTATGCTGTAACTGAATATGCTGGTAAATTGCCAGTGGAGCCACGTACGCCTGGGCCATAGCAGCTGGGGTCACAGGAGCTGTGTGGCTCTGGACCAGAGTTGGGCTGCAGGAACTGCAGTGGGGCTATGGGGGTGCGCTGTAGGAGCTGTGTGACTCTGACCTGGGGCTGCAGAAGCTGGACTGTGGCCACAAGGGCCATACTGGAACTGCACAGGGGCAAAAGCCACAGGAGGAGATGCACCCCACCACTTGGTGGAACAAGCGCATGGTGGCAGAGGTGGGGGTATGTGCGAAGCAGGCAGAGGGCATCCATGTGTGGCTCTGTAGACCCTCATTTCAACACACCACAGTGTCCAGTTTGTAACGCGGGGAGTGGCTAGCGTATTGGACACCACAGGTCTAGATAATACTCCTCCCTTAGAGCAGAGGACTAGACTAGATGACTCATCAAGGTCCCTTCGAGTCCTACCTTTCTATGATTCTGTACCATCACAATACTACAGCTAATAAATGGTACTTTACAAATAGTGTATAAACCTAAATTACAAATAAAATTTGAAAATATACTTGTGATTTGTAAATCAATTTGTAGCACCAAAATTAGTGTAAGATATGTAGCTGCTTGTTCTGTTCAGAAACTTGTTTGCTATAGTTACATATTTAATGTTTGTCGTCAAGTAGTATAAAAACAGCCTTCTGAATTGGAGCCTCTTTTTGCTATATGTTGTACAAACAAAAAGCACTTGATCCTACAAGTTGATAGGTTCCTGCTCTGCACTATAAATTGGGTAAAAAGCAGTTCCTCCACAGTAAAATGTATTAATTGTGAATTTGAGCTGTTGTCATAGTATATCATCTCATAGCTATTTTTAAAGATTTGCAATAGGAAATGATTGACTCTAATAGAATTTAAAATGCTTACTGCTGTAACTGAAATAAGCATCTAGATTAAATATAATTGGAGATATACATCTCCTAGAACTGGAGGGGAACTTGGGAGGTCATCTTGTCCAGTCCCCTGCCCTCTTGGCAGGACCAAGCACCATCCCTGACATCTATTTGCCCTAATCCCTAAATCGCCTCCTCAAGGACTGAGCTCACAACCGTGGGTTTAGCAGGCCAATGCTCAAACCACTGAGATATCCCTCCCCCATCTGGCTTCATTCTTCCCAGGGCCACTGGATGGCATGCTCTGACACTATTGACTTTTTAACATCTTTGGGTTCTCACTGCTTTTAGCTCATTTAAAACATGGGCTTTCCTGTATAATAACTTTCTTTTTAAAATAACTAAAATTCTTTAAGAGACAGGCTATGAGCTGTCCTTTAAAAAAAAAAAAAGTTAGTGATTTGGTTCCTGAGGTTTGAAGCAAATAGTGTCAGTTTAATACTGATGAAATAAGGTGAAAGGCTCTATTGCAGATTACTTTCCATTTCTGTTAAACATTGAAGCTGAAATCCCTTCACAAGAAGGGAACATGAGTGATCTTTGGACAGTAATAATTGTTTTCGTGTTATTCATGTTTTTCCTGTCACAGAATTTACTTTTGGACAATGGTCAAAGAAGTGTGCAGCTGTCAGAGATGAACGAGATCCAGAATTTGCACCACCTTCCAATTACTTTGTTTGTCAAAAGAAAGCCAGTAACTACCCAAACCAGAGTTGGAACAAGCTTGGATCGTCTCATGAGAAACCAGGACAGGAGTCGACACACAGCAAGCAGTTTCCATCAACGGAGAATTACCAGAACAGCTCAGAGGATCAGCAACCAGTTTACCAAAGTCTGGATGACATGTTGTCTTATTACAAACAAATGACTTGAGCTTATCAAAAGCATATGCAAGAATCTTAAATAAGTGAAACAGAATTATGTTCTTAGCACTCATCTGTTGTTTCCCCCAGCTTTTTGGGAAATAAGGTATCTGTCATGTAAAGTAAGGCTGTCTGAACTGTATCACGCACCAGCCACACATTTGCTCTTGCTCCATCAGTTCTATATTGATTAAAAGATGAAGTTTTGATGGTGGTGTTAGACACATTCTTTATCCTATAACTCGATTTGTACTTTTTCTTTATTTTGCCCCTATTTTGAAATTTATGAGTAGAGCTATTATTTTAATTAGATAAATCTTGCTTTGGTCCTTTTTCTGTGAGACCCATTGTGCCCCACCCCAACATTGTTATAAGCGCTAACTGCTAATAAGTGCAAATTGAGACTATTCTTACAAGTTGAAAATAAACTCAATGATAAACATACTTCTAGAGAAACTACATTCAGCCAGTTCCATTTAATGGCTAATTAAATAATCAAATACAAATGTTTATTATTATGAGAAATGTATTTGCCTACCTGATGTCACCTGTCAACATTACTGGGTAGGTTAGTTCACTTCTTATCTCTCACTAGGGCTATGTCTACCCTACAGCGATCTGTAGACAGAAGTTATTGTCAGAAGAGATCTTCCGGCAAAACTTCTGTCGATAGATAACGTCCACACACAAAGGCAGATTGGACAAGCAGTCTGCTCTGTTGACAGAGAGTGGCCAGACTGCCTGGCCTCTCTCTCAGCAGAATGGCTAACCAGAAGCTCAGCCATCAGGGCTGCCTGGTGAACTGGAAGCCTTTTCTGTCAACAGAGGGGTTCCAGAGCACCTATGCAGCTTTTGTTGACAGAAACTGTCAACAAAAGGTGTTATTTCTCATCACTGAGAGGCAGAACCGTGTTATCTAAGTGCCAAGTTTTATCAACAGACTGTCGACAAACTGCATTTTGTATGTAAACGCTCTGACTTTTGTTGACAAAACCCTCTAGTGCAGACATAGCCAGTTGTGTGGGATTCCCCATGGTTGTGTTATGCTTGCTGCATTCTGACGATCTATATATATATAAAATCTGTAATTCTGTAAAGTGTTTCCAAGCGTCAGAGGTACTGCATAAATAAATATATAATATCCACCTGAAGGGCTAGATGTATCAAAGACATAGTTCAAGCAGAAGCCTTAGCGTTTGATACTTACATCTTAATAGCTTTAAAAGATTTCCTATCTCAGTATTTCCAAAGTGCAATTTTTCTTGCTAGGTGTACGAGCCTTTATTTCATGTTTTACCCATTTCCTAATATACTGACCTTACTTTTATATGCGGTTGCAATAATTTTAGTAAGTAAGTAATCAAATTGAGATACACACTACTACAGCTGAACCTCAATTAGCTAAATCAACAGTGGGTGGTATCTGATAGCTAGGGATGATCTGGATCTTTAGAGTTTGTATTTTAGAAGCTTATACAAAGACATCACAAGATAGAAGTGTAAATTTGCATATGAAATTTCCCAGATTGATTATGATGATGAGTTTAAGTGACAGTGGCAAAGTGAATTCAAGGGCAAAGTGATGAGTGACAAGAAATGCTAAACCTGGTCATGGAGACTGTGTTTTACTCTTGTAATAGGGTAGGGTCTCAGACTGCTTTGCAAAGGTTATAGAGAAGTAATATCCCTATTTTACCAATAGGGTCAGAAGTACTAAAGTAACTTTATTTTCATATTTCTGTTAAATGGCTTTAGTGTTTATAAAGTTTTACTCACTGCGTAAAGCTTGGCTAACAACAGTGCAAACATATACACTTTCCTCATTGATGTGGCCTGGACCAGTTTTTTAGCAATGTCCCTTTCATCCTCTGAGTTTCTACAAACTTGAACAAACTTGAAGCAGCAAAAAGTTCTCTGCTAGTAATTGTTTGAGCCATCCTCTGCTTTCCACAAAACAAAAACATGGCAATAGATTTCTTTTTAAAGAACCGAAAACTATTAACCCATTTACAAAGAAGTAAAATATAGGAAAATGTTCTAAATATGTCCAGTTTTACTGACAAAGTTTGTTTATAGTAATATTTGACACAGCAAAAATAGATGTGGCTTTAGTGTGTGTCAAAATTAATGTCCACCAGATGGCAACCTTGGTACTTGCTAGTAACAACTGACTGCAATTGCTTTCATCCATGGGGCAATTTATGTAATATTTCCTTCACAACATTGAGGAGTTATCTATATGGATCTAGAGTGCATTGGCAGGCTATTAGAGAGTCCATAATAATTATCGCAAATGAACAGACACGGTAGTTTCAATGGAATGCCATCAGTTGCAGAATTTGCAGGTATCAGGTTAAATCTTGCAAACTTTAGAAACTAAAGCAAAGTTGAATTCCTCTGGCAAACAGCTCAGCTGTAGAATGTCCCCAGCACTGTGCTCTTGTAATAAATAAACTAGATTCCTCTTAGAAACAACCAACTTCAGTGTATGATGGGCGGGGGGGGAGTATGGTTTGCTAGTCTAGAAATGTTGATGAATCAGTTAAAGAATATAATGGTAGCTAGACTGTATGATCATGGAATCTGTTGAAAAACACTGTTGGCTTTTGATTACAGATTCTTTGCTAACCTCCATTTAAATATCATAGTAAGAAATGTTTATTGTTGTGGTCCCTGATTTCTTTATTCTTTGATTAGTTTGATAAGATCAGATGTGTCTGAATGAGCAGTTTTGTGCCTGAAGGAAACTGAAGGAAAAGCTGAAAACAATATTTGTGGTACAAGTCTCACGGCCCTTTATAAACATTAAATAATGCCTTCAAGAGATAAGGAAGTAAATATTCCTGTCTTCATTTTATGAGAAGAGAAATTGAGACTGGTTAAGTGACTGGATCAAGGCACCAGAGAACCACTAGCAGAGAAGAAAGAGGAGTTGAGAGTTCCTGATTCCCAGTCCTATGTTCACACTGCTAAGCCACACTAACACTGTACCCTTGTATAATTTTGAGGCTGTCTTTTCCCCTAATTTACTGCATGTCAGTTTGTAAATCAAGATATCGGGAGAACTATTCCTCCCTCACAGAATTAATTGAAGCCTAAAATCATTGTTCACGTTCTTAAATTCATCTTTAAAATTTTAGGCCAGAGCAGTTTGGAAATGCAGGTGAGCAGTGCTCTGTACCAAATGGTTTATACTTTAGGATTCTGATCTATTGTGACATACAAATGTTCACATTTTAGAATGTAGAACTTAGAGGAAATAGCCTGTTCTGTTCTCCTTCACAACTAATACAGGTTATAATAGCAACATTTGTGTTTCGGATTACTTGTTAGTAGGCATCTGTTTCTCTTCTTTTTAATCAAGAATAGGCTCCATGTAGAATTGTGGGCTAGATGCATATTAAATAATCAAGGTAAGAAATTCCAGGTAGTTTACTGCAAAAAGTTCTAATTTACTGATGGCTCCCATTTTGAAGCTCAATTTTCTCATTACTTTCTGAAAAATAAAATCTCTGGTGTTCATTAACTAGGTGCTAAAAAGTTTACTTAGTATTTGTAGTAGATTCATGTTCTGATCAAATTTGAATCAAAAGCACATTTAGAGTTTAAAAAAAAATATTAGGAAAACTAAAGCTGGCCCTAAAGTCATTGTAGCCAAATGACCAAATCACCCATGATGGAAAAAGGTTATGTTACAATTTAGACATGCTTAATGCTAATTCACATGGGCCATGACTACACTAGCAAGTTGTTTCTGAATATTTTTTGAAAGAAGGGGCTCTTTTGAAATATACAGTAGATCATCTACACACAAAAAGCATTCTTTCAACATTTAATCAAAAGAACACAGCGCTCCTTTTGAAAGTGCTGTTCAATTCTGTTTTCAGGAAGAGCACCTTCTTTTGGAAGAAAACGTGTGTACATACCCCGCAGGCCCTTTTTTTCAAAAGAGCAGTCCTCATGGCACCTGATTTTTCGATCCCTAGCCCATTCTTTTGAAGAGTGAGGGCTGTGTGGATGCTCTCTTTCAAAAGAGCAGATCACTCTTTAGATCTGCTTTTTTGTGTGTGGATGCACTCTTTCAGAAGAGATCTTCTGGGAGGACTTCTTTCAAAAGATCATTATAGTGTGGACGTAGCCATGCTGTTTGGAGGCCCAATGCCGATTTCCTTGTCTGACTGTCTTGAATCATTTGCTATCAGACTTGTGTATGTGAGCTCACTGGTGGATTTTTCTTAACAGAAAGCACTATATATCTGCACCTCTCATCCTAAATCTCTTCTGCAATTAGCTAGGAAGGATGGGTTTAAAAGATGCTTAAAGGTGCCACACACTTAACTCTGGCTAAATTTCCATGGAGTTTGGGTACATAATTCCATTGGGCTTCTCTGAAAACCCTAGCCTAAAGGTGTAAGGTGAGCCCACATAAATATGCAGCAACTAGAAAGTTGCAAAATGCCTTCTGGGTCGGACATTTAACATTCTTTCAAAGGAGAAAAGTAGAAGTGAGTGGTGTAATAGACCAGCAGCCGTATGCCATCTTGTTCATTCATCTTCCAATGTAGGAGTGAATCTTCCAGCCCAGACTTCAGTGCTTTGCCCATTTCAGTTTTAAATGACCTAAGCAATGTGACTCATTAGGATCTTAATCACAGAAACGTACTCGAATTCCGTCAGGAGTCTGCCTGCATAGTTTAAACACCATACTGCTATTTATTGCTTTAAACTGGTGTACTTGACACAGCTTGAGCATCAGATACATAATACTGGACAAAGAAATATTCATGCAATTAAGAAAACCTGATATAGCCTCATTATACAGAACAGGGGTTGTCAATCATCTATAGAAGTCATCTGTATAAGACAAGCATTATAGGCTGACAACCTCTGAGACCACAGGAAACACAGATTCAAAGACTGGATTTTTGTATCTTGCATATACACAAATTCCCTTTGCTCTTTCAGCTGCATAGGATATTCCCTTCAAGCTGGACATTGCGTTAGATTCTGTTATCGTTACTATTAACATAAGTCAAGCTGATTTATGTAAGACACGTGTAATATGTAAAACATTAATTTTTAGACAGCAAATCCAGAGTAGATCTAGCATATTGATATTTGGCCTGCTGTTCGTAAATCTGAACACATTAATTTTAGAACGTCAACATGAGATAGGTATATACTAATTATGGATATCTTTTATTTTGCTTTTCTGACCTTCATTCTCTCCCATGCTTTATCCCCATCCCTTATTTTGATGTGTCTAACTTAAATAGTAAACTCATGTAGATGTGGGGCATATTTGAAACAAGAAAACAGTTTTGAACGTCCTGTGTGGTCTTGCTGCATGTTAAACAATTGCCAGGTGTAATACTGGTGGCTTCATTCAATAGTTGGTGAAGTGCTCCATTTATACATCAGTTTAAGTAGTTTGCAGAGTCCATCACAATCAATTAATACCTTGGGCAATACCATTGTAAACTATTATTCAAATGTAACCATTTCTTGCACTTTTTACTATTATTCCAGTAGATCATATTGCTGTTTGTCACCTGGTCTGTAGCATAGGCCTATGATGGCAGATAGATTTTGTTTCATCATCTCTTTTCCCATAGACCACATCAAAAGAAATACCTGCAAGTGAAATCACTACAGGGGTGATATGAGTGCCAAAAGAAGTGAGGCCAACTTGTATGAACAATTTAAAGTAGCAGCACCAGAAATGCTGGCCCAAATCATCCAGATGCTTGCATTATGTCATAAACTGGACATCCATGTGCCACGGGGGGTCAAGAACATCTTTGAGTTCACCTGGGAGGAGCTAACTGTAACAACACAGAGGAAAGCCATCACTGGAGAGTACTGTCCTGTTGTCCAGTTAGTTCCCACCACAGAATCATCTTTATCTGGCACTCTCTACAAGTGCCATACAGGTGGGAAATCTATTGCCAAAGGCACAGTGTCAGAGCCCAGCTATATGTCTCCTTCAGCAGAAAATCAACAAATACTCCTCAAGTTCCAGCGAAGATCTGTCCACCTGTTGAGTGAACTCCTCAAGCTAAAGATGAAGGCAATGATTGATTCTGTTACTGGTAAGGACACCTAAGTAATGTAATTACTTCAGGGTTTGTTTGTTTGTTTTTTCCCCCAAACCAGTAGAATACAGCAGGCACTCCAATTAGTGGAACCTACCCCCTGGTCTGGGAAACTACTAGAACCTTTATGGTAACCCCTTGCTCCGACTGACCATGTTGACATATGACTGGAGAAAGTGTTCCAGTGATCCTAACATGGAGAGGCCCTTATGTATTCCTTGAGCCCTGTTATCTCTATATCTGTTCAAGGCAGTTCCGGTAACTTTCTACACAGATGTCAGTAATAGAGTTTAAGGCCAGGAGGGACTAGTAGAGAGAATCTAATCTGCTCTCCTGCATATCAGACCACTCCCCACATCTAGTTGCTCTTGCACTGCATATAATCCCCTAAATTAGAGTGAAGTCTTACAGCCCACAGGAGAACAAAGCAGAGAACTGTTTTGGTGAGTGTGCCCAGGTAAGCATGCCAAGCATCCTGTTACCCCCATGTCAGAGGAAAGTGAAATCTCCCTCTTCAAGGTCCTGGTCAGTCTGACCTGGAGAAATCTTCATTCTCAGTGCCTAAAATGGTGATCCTGAGCATGTGAGTAAGCCCCACTGGCTAAGCATCATGAAGAGGAAATTCTCTGTGCTAGTCTGTTAAACTGACCTGATACATCGAACTTTTCAAATCCCATCATTAACAGCTCTAGAGGAGCCAGCACAAAAACACCTCTCTGCCCTTTTGATCTTAAGGAGAAACTGAGTTATTGATAGAATATGGTGTTAACAGACCTTTAATTTTTTTCTCCTCAGGATGTAGTTCCCATGAGGCTACTAGAAAGTTTTTGGAAGCAGGTCAGCTACTGTGTCCCAAGAACCAGGAAGAGGCTGCAGAATTAATGACACAAGCACCCAAAAAAAGAGGTGAGGATACAAAATGGTAGACATGTTTTGAAGACTTGGAGACAATTGTATTCTTCTCATGGAAAAATAAATAAGCATAATGGTTTGCCTATATAATGTGTGTGTTTTTATAAAGGACCGCCAATAAGCTTTACATGCTTATGAATTCTCAAAATACTCCATGAAGGTATCTATTTTATAAAGAGAGGGCACTGAGATTAACTGACAGAAATTAATGGCACAGCGAGGAAAAGAACCCAGGAATCCTCAAAGTGCCTCCTGCCCACAATAAACGGACTTCCCACCTCTTTAGTACTATTCACTGCACTAAAAACATTGTTATTAAGGGGTCCAGCCAAGTGTGGAACCCTGCTTTGCTGAGCTGTGAACAAAGACAGTAAGAGAGAGCCCCTGTGCTGAAACACTCCCAGACTAGCTACACAAGGCAGACAAAGATATGGAGAAGAACAAGTAATTACACCTCCGTTTTACAGATGAGGCAGAGAGGGTGAGTGAGAGACTTGCTGCAGGTCATGCAAAAGTCTAGTGGGGAAATGAGCCAAAATCTCCCAAGTCCCAGCCCAGTGCTATAACCCCAGCAACACGTTTCCTTTCTTCCTCCAGCCCCAGGTTTATGACTCAGGCTAACAAGAATAATGACACAACCAAGCAACTATCCTAATTTCCTTAGCTATTTGCTTTTGAAACTTCTTGGTTGGTTGATTTTAACTTCTAAACCCTGTTTTCTGCTTAATCCCAGCACCACACAGCACCTGCAAGGCTATTCCTATTTCCTCCACCATCCAACTAATACACCAAGTCTCTGTGTCCTGCCTCTCCTTTTCACTCGCAGCAAAGGAAAACAAATCACCAAAGGCCCCAGGTAAGTGTGATTCCTAGGGAACCTCTCACCCCCACCTTGAATAGTAAATGCTTTACGCTCAGCCAAAAGAAAGGGCCATACAGGAGTTTGTGATGGCCAGGGGTGGGGAATCCCTCATCTGCATGGTTCATAGCAGCTTCTACACAGGTAGTTGCACCCCTTAAAACTGGCAGTCTTTGGTTCAACAGCATCCCTCATATGGCAAGACCAGGGATGTTCTTGGACCAAAGAGTTGGGGCAGGAGGACAACCATCAGGCAGCCCCACAGGGATCAGCAAGGCCAGGGCCAGAGCGTTGGTTGCAGTGGTGAGCTTCAGCCAGCGAACTGGGAAGCTGCAGCTAGAGGGCCAGCAGGAGGTGGCCAGGGGACAGCCAGGGACGGGGGGGGCATTAACCTCCACTGGTCTAGCAAAATCCTTATGTCAAGACCTCTGAGATCCTGAGGGTGCTGGACCAGGGAGGTGCAACCTGTACCAGCAAATGATGGGAGATACCAGGCAGCCTCGGTGAAGTTTTGACTCAACTACCTATGCTAGATACTTGGATGACTCCCGTTACTATACCATTTCAGTAGGGCCTTACAACCTTCATCAGGTGCAGTCCCCGTACTCCAGACTATCAAGTTCACAGCTAGAACCCTAACTCCTGGATCATCAATCCCTCCCCCCACCCCCATCTAAGCAAACAATCTTTCAGAATTTAGAACTGTGTTCTGTTTTGGTTCTTTCCTTTTCTTCTGTTCTAGGTTCCTTCCCTGCATGGCTCCTAGTGTTCCCATGTGTGTATTGCACATACTGATTTCTGCTTTATTTCATTACAGTTACTACTGCTTGTAAATTTTCGGATGGAAAAAGGGGAGAATATTTATATGAAACATATTCCCATTTTTTCAGATGGTTTTTAACTACAGTAGCTTGTAGATGTGATGGAGCATGAAGTGAAAAGAGGACCATGGCCATTCAGAGACAAGCTTTTCATTATTATTTTAGGGGGGAAATTAATATAGCCTTGAGATGGGTATCTCTTATCCTTGGTGAAAAGAGGGCTAATGTAATCTCCGCTTCCCATTCTACTGCACAGGACAACAAGAGGGACCATTGGGAAAACTGGCAGCTTTTAGTCTTTTTCTCAACATTTACTTCTGCAGGTTCCCCTAAAGTGAAACCTGTGCAGGAGGTGATAAATTTTGACCACCAGCATGATCCGTGTCCCGAAGCTAGGCAGAAGCTCAGAGAAATGTGCCGACGTATGTAAGCATCTCTAATGGACAAGGCTAAAGCCTAAGGCATGGGTGTGAAAAGCACTAAGGCCTTGTCTACACTAAACCCTTCCATCCATCTACCATACACAACTTCAGCTTTGCATAGCTGAAGTCTACATACCCACCACATCATGTTCCACATGGTGAGGTCAATGGGTACTGCTTTTCCATCGACTCCAGCTACTCTTCTTGTCCTGGTGGAGTGCTGGACTCAACCGGAGAGCACTCAGAGATCCATATGTCATGTCTAAGCAGACACAATAAATTGGTAGTTGGTGGATCAATTGCTGTAGTGTCGATCTACTACATGGTGGAGACTAGCCCTGAGAGGTTGTGAGACAGGAACACAGAAAAGTCCATGCTAGATCAGATCTCTGGTGAATTTTTGTTCAATAACATGTCTCCAGCAATAGAGATTTGATAGAAAGGCAACCCCATCAGGGATAATTATGGAATACTCTACCCACAGGAGAAGTTTCTTCCTAATCCCTCTTAGTTTGTGTCTGGTTTACATTGAAGTATGAGGGCTCATATCTCTAAACTGATTTTGGCTGAGAGGTTTCACCAGGGGCAAATCCTGCTCGACCAATCTGATTAGTTTCTATGGCAAGGTAACAAGCTCTGTGGACATAGGGAAGTCAGTGGATGTGATATATCTTGACTTCAGCAAGGCTTTTGATATGGTTTCCCCCAACATTCTTGTCCATAAGTTAAGGAAATATGGATTGGATCCTTGGACTATAAGATGGATAGAAAGCTGGCTTGATGGTCGGGCCCAACAAGTAGTGGTCAATGGCTCAATAGCTGGATGGCGGTCAGTTTCAAGCGGAGTTCCACAAGGCTCAGTTCTGGGGCCAGTGTTATTCAACATCTTTACTAATGACCTGGATGAGGGACTGGGTTGCACCCTCAGCAAATGTGCATATGACACACAACTAGGGGGAGAGGTAGATACATTGAGGGTAGAGAGAGAATCCAGAGGGACCTGGATAAATTGGAGGACTCGGACAAAAGAAATCTGATGTGGTTCAACAAGGAGAAGTGTAGAGTCCTGCACAGGGCGAGGAAGAATCCCAAGCATTGTTATAGGCTGGGGACCAACTGGCTCAGCAGCAGTACGATGGAAAGGGACCTAGGGATTATGGTGGATGAAAGGCTGGATAGGAGTAAACAGTGTGCCCTTGTAGCCAAGAAGGCTAATGGCATACTAGAGTGCATTAGGAGGAGCATTTCGAGCAGATCTAGAGAAGTAGTTATTCCCCTCTATTCGGCACTGGTGAGACTACATCTTGAATATTGTGTCCAGTTTTGGGCTCCCCAGTATAAAAAGGATGTGGATTTACTGGAGCAGGTTCAGCGGAGGGCAACAAAAATGATTAAGGGTCTGGAGCACAAGATCTATGAGTGTAGGCTGAGGGATTTGAACTTGTTTAGTTTACAGAAGAGAAGACTTAGAGGTGATTTAATAGCAGCCTTCACCTTCCTGAAGGGGAGCGCTAAAGAGGATGGTGAGAAACTCTTCTCAGTAGTGTCGGATGGCAGAACAAGGAGTTATGGTCTAAAGTTGGAGAGGGAGAGGTGTAGGTTAGATATTAGGAAAAACTACTTCACCAGGAAGGTGGTGAAGAATTGGAATGTGTTGCCTACAGAGGTGGTGGATTCTCCATCCCTCAAGGTTTTTAAGTCCGAGCTGGACAAGGTCCTGGCTGGGATGACTTAGTGGGGGTTGATCCTGCTTGAAGCAGGGGGCTGGACTAGATGACCTCCTGAGGTCCCTTCCAGCCCTATGATTCTGTGATTCTGTTTCTCTTGCCTGATCAACTTCAGGTTTCAAGGAAATACATATTTAAGAGTTATGTTTATTCATCTGGCATAGAAACAAATGCTATGCGCACATCTGTACTGGCCATAGGGCAACAGGCCCTTCCTCATTCCCTCCCAGGTGACTGACTTGAGTTCAAAGACAAGAATGCTGTCAAAGTTGATATACTGATATCTATATCGATATTCATCCCATTCTCTTGAAAGATTTCAAAGACCACAGAGATTTTTAGCCAGCTCTGAAGTAGAATGTAATATCCAACCTGGTCCCACAGCAGTGGCAGTGGAGAGGAAGCATTTGAAATTGTAACTGCCGGGGTGGTGGGGATTTATGGTGACACAATCTGTAATTACCCAAGTTGAAATTTAATGAGGATTGTACAGTGGTGGCTCCTATTTAAGAGAAAAGTCTCTTATTTCATTTTTCTTGACCACAAGATGTTCTTAGCCCATTAGAAATGTAAAGAGGGGAAAATGACCATATTAGTAAATGGAAAGTGATGAACTCAGTGGTGAATAGAATAGAATATTATTTCCAGGATGTATACAGTATTACATGACCGAGGGTCAAAAAAGAAAATCAAAACAGGCCTGGAGATAGTGCATTACAGCGCTCTCTCCAGATCTGAGGAAGTGGGTCTGCCCCATGAAAGCTCATCACCTAATAAATTATTTTGATAGTCTTTAAAGTGCTACATGACTGCTTTGTTGTTTTGTTAAGATACAGCCTAATATGGTTACTTCTCTGTTACTATTTCAGAAACAGTAAACTCCCCACTTTAAAACTGAGCGACAGAGAGAGGAAAAAAAAATTAGTAATTTTCTCTCAACTGAAAAGCAAGCAGGGCCTTTCCTTGACAAAGGTCTCAAAAACAAAATAAAATAAGATAAACGCAAGAGGCCAGCCCCGCAAGCTGGTGTAAACCAATGAAATCAAAAGACCTACACCTGTTTATGCCAGCTGAGGACCTGACCCCTGTCCTCATGATTTCAGATGTTTCAGAGACACAAAAATGCCTTTATTCCTATTCACTTTAGAGAGGAAGAGAAGGCTGCAATGAAAGCAAAGGGCCACACCAAGCCCCTAATAGTGCAAAACTATGCTGCTGTGCTTGGGTCATCATCCACCTCCCCTAGGAAAGATGGGCAGATGTTCCCACAGCCAACAGAACGCAAGCCTAAACCATCAAAACTCTATTTTGCCTTTCCTGATGGCACAGCATTTATTTTGTATCCTTCTATTGAAAGCAAGGGAGAAGGGATGGTTATCACAGGATTTACAGGGAAATTCTGCTTCTGTGCCTCTCCACAGCCATGAACTGGGTCAGTCAGCATCTGGCTCTAGATTATCATAGGCTCTCCTGATACTAACTCCCTGAACCACACAGCAACAACACAAGTACCTGTACCATTGCCTTGCATCAGTGAAGTATCAAAATGTACAGTACACAGTACAAATTAAGGGTTGCTGAGGGAACCAGGCTTTCTGATTAGTTCTCTGCTGCTGTCCAAATAGGAACAAAATATTGTAGACTGTTACTGAGTGCTCATACTAAGGAGAAATCAACCCCTTGTATATCCTATAGGAAAATAGTGCTCATGCATGGGTTAGATATTTTGTGGTAAGGGAGTGAAAGGGGGGACTCTGTAGTGGCAAGATAAATAGAAGGTAAGGATGACTATCTTCCAACGCCTTCAAGTGAAAGGAGAATCATGCTTTTTCATGGGTCTAAGAGAAAATTCAAACTGGAAAGTGATCAGAGTTAGTCAGACACAGGCATACGCATTCCTGCCTACAACACAAATTTTGTACTATAAAATAACCAAGGACAATATACATAGTCCAGTGAGAAGATGAGTTCTCCAGATGCTTTGAAGCTCAGTGCATTCCTGGAGGTTGCTTTGATCTAATTTCCTGTATGCATTTAATGACAAATTAACCTTTCCTATTTCCTCAACTGAAATTAAATTGTCTCCCCCTTCCAACACCACCTACTGCATTTGTTTAGATCCAAGAGATCACAGAGCTATCCAATAGATTCTAACAAAAGGTTTATGCAAGCCACTTTGAAACAAAACAGTGGAAACAATATCTATAAATGCATTATAGAGCATTTGCTTTTGTTCTCTCCTGACTGCTGGATGAAGTCTCTAATTTAGAAGCTAATCTCATGCTGATTGATGTCAGTGGGAATAGGATAGGGTCATTTGCTTTTGCCATCTGAACATAAAAATGGACATAATGGGTCAGACCAATGCTCCATCTAGCCCAGTGCCTCTCTTCCAGCAGTGGTCAATGCCAGGTACTGCAGACGAAATGAACAGAACAGGTAATCATCAAGTGGTTCAACCCAGTCACCCATCTGGGCCTTACACGAACCATTGCCAACAGATAGGGCTGGGGAAATGTCAGAAGACTCAAAGGTTTGGTTTGCCAAGCACTAAGCAGCTCAGCTACTCAGCCAAACCTCACCTAAGGCCTCCAGATATCATTAGCCTGGCAAACTGTGATGTGAATCTCATGGGAACTGATGATATCTAGAGCTTTCTCCTGGACTGGAAAGATCACAAGAAATGCCCATTTGGGACATTTACAAGGGTCACACTTCATCTGTCCATTAATTTGAAAGATTTACCAGTCAGAGATTTCCTATTATATCTGGTACACTCTCAAACCGGTAGAAAGTGCATCCTCTCTTGGTGCTCAGATGCCATGGTGACTGTGGTGGTATAAACATCTAGCTTGGATAGATGGAAGAGATTAATTACATGTTCTCCCTTTTTGCTCCTGGTCTTAATGATGATCAGGAAGCTCAATGTCACTTCAGTTATTGCTGTTCATACTGAAGAAGTACCTTGGTGCCCTACACACAGAGCAGGAACTCATTGTGCTACCTGCTGTACAAACATAAAACAAAAAGATGGTTCCTGCCTGAAAGCGCTAACAATTTAAGAATGCACTGCAGTACTTTTAGAAATGTAACCACGTTGTTTCGAATCCCCAGATAATCCCAGTTCAGGTTCACAAGCCACACCGAGTTTTGGATCAATTCTTTGTGCCACCCAAGCAAGTTTTCCCAATGCTAATGCAGTCCAGTCATCTTCACTGAAAAACCTTTTGCTTGTCATAGCAGGAATTATTGGCATTCAGCCTTCATTCATAATTAATAACTGCATCCATCTCCAAAAGACCCTGAAATTGTTGGGAATGATGGGGAGAAATGCAGCTTTTTCCCCCCAGAATAATTTAATTTTCATAAATGGAACTTTCTGTTCCCATTCTTGAAGGAGTTCTCTGATTGTTAAGAGGCAAGGTGGTATGAGAGCTCTGTCTGAAATACTACTGACTCCTTTACACTGTATCTCAGGGAATTTCTGCCCACTCCCTCTCTTGAAAGGCACACTATTGCAGTTCAGTTGGTGGTTGTTTTGCAAGAGCTTGTGATCTATTCAACCTTTTGACTGAACTGGGAATAAGAACTTAAAATCACCTTGTCAAAAATTTCATATAATTTCTCTAGTTTAAATGAATCCATTCATCACACTTTGTCCAGTTGCTGCTAGACACAAAGGGCTCATCTTGCAACATTTTTCCTTCTTTTATTCTGTTTCTAGCTTCTCACTTTGGTTTATAGAATCAATTGCTGCAGTGCTGGTTGTGAACATGTCAGTGAATTGGGTCCTTAAAGAACTAGCTCCCCAAGATAGACACAGACCCTGTGCTCAGCCAATCTTTATTCACCTGCTTGTAACGCAGCCCAATATCTAATAATTTAGTAATTGTTGCTATGATCAAGTGTTTGCCGCTGTGCCAAGGTGCTCTGTAAAGGGAGTAAGTAATTGGTAGCATGGCAGTAACTTTGTAGATGTTTGTTTTTTTGAGATGGAGGAATTGTTTTTATGTTTTTCTACACACAAAGACCCACCCAGTTACCTTTCAGGCTGAGTGCCTTATGCTAACATCGGAAAGCATCAAGAAAGAACAAAAGCAAACTTTCCATGACAGACCATGATGTGTGTACGTATATCAGCCTCTTTGTGACAGTTTGTAGCAGAACTGGTTGGAAAATTATTTTTTTAAACATACACAATTTTCATTAAGATGTTTTAAAATTATTCTTGTCAAACCTGTTATTTCAAAATTTGGACTTTTTTAAAAACCACCACCATTACACTAAATTTTTGGCAAAAAACACTGAACATTCAAAAACATTCAAAATCAAAACAATGTAGATTTTTGATTGAAAATTTTCAGGTATTTTTGTTTTCTGATCAAAAATCGACAATTTTCAAGCAAAGCAGAAACTTTCTGCAAAAATGATCACTTAGTCAATTTTTCCCTTGAAAATAGTTGTAATAAAAGATCTTTCTCCAGCTCTCATCTGCCTCAACTATAAAAACAAAACAGCTCCTTTCTTTATACGTAAACAGAGTCCTTAGAAATTTGAAATACTTGAGAAAGGGCACCAGAGTTTCCTAATTACTAACACCACAATTATTGTTTATTTTAGTATTGTATATTGGTCGTGTTTATCAATAAAGCTGTTGATTACAAAGATGTTTTAACAAACTGGATGCTCATTCAAAAAATTCCCTTATTCTTTTATATTAAAATCACTGGATTACAGGTGGAGTCAAAAATCAAAGCTATCAAACTGTGTCCTGAATATTATCAAACTCTGATTCAAGTGGATACGTGAATAGAGCTGGTTTCAGTGCTGTAGAACAGAGGTTTTCACTTATAGGTTATTCTATGGTACAAAATATATGCATCTGCTAGGGTACAGTTAGATACTGTGAGCTGCAGGAAATGAAGCTATCCTGATGCTGTGGAAGAGGGTAACAAAGCAAATACAGCTGCCTTTGGGAGCCAAAATGTCTTGCACATGCGAGGTGCCAATGCAAGAACTGGAATTAATGCTGCTTACAATATGGCTAGAGCACATCTGAAGGTCTCCTACACGTAAATGTTGAGAGTACTTGACAGCATGTATAAGTTATCCGACAGGAAATATTGCTGCTTGCCAGTTCCCCATGTGCTGCATGGGAAAAACGATCACCCTTCTCTTTAATAATGCTCCAAGTCTAATTCTTCTAGCATGTTTTATAGCTGACTACCAAGCATGTGTGCGTTATTCTTTCAAAGCCAGGTGAGTGGATTTTAAACTCCTTCTGTAGTGTGATAGATATGTATAGTGGGAGATGCAGAGGAGGAATAATAAGGCCCATTTTCCAGATCTGTTCAGCAGTTCCCATTGAATCCTGGGAAATGTGGGATTTCAGAGAATTTCAAAAGTCAGACCAGGGGGATCTAGTTAATTTAAGTAACTGATTGAATCCTCAACAACTGGAAATTGTGCTTTATTGCACACCTGTAAATGGTGGTGGAAACAGTAGCTGGAGTAGCAAAGGATACAGTGGCATGTATCAAGAACAGACTGAAAAAAGCAGAAAACATAGTTACAAAACAGAAGAGCACATTTGATGAGGGAACTTAAAATGTTTGCAACTAGCATTGTAACCAGTGCATTACCTACAGGGAAAAAAAAAACTATTGCTGCCTGGTGCATGCAATGGCGTTCTGTTACAAGTGCAAGCATCTCAGAGCACAGAGCTTACGCACTGCAAGCCCCAGGGTTTCAAATCACCCAAACGAGCAGTGGCAATGGGGCAGTGCAGAAGTCTTTCTAAATGTAACATTTTGTTTCCAAGGTATGAGGACCTGCCAGTGCAATTGGATTATGATTTTTCATAACTTATAGTGTCTGTCTATTTATATTACCATAGATTCTAGCAGTCCCAGACTTGGAGCAGGACCTCCTGCTCTATTGCATCCAACAAATGCTGTTTGTCTTTTCTTTCAAGGCCCTTCTCTGCCTTTCCCATCATTTGCTCTGAGCATTCATTCACTACAATGTTGCCATATCAGTCCAAAAATAGATGTGCAAGAATATTTTAATTACTTAGTGGGTGGGTTTTCATCCATTTAGGCCTCAATCCTGCAAACAGTCAAGCACCCAAGAAATTCACTTCACTATGCTCAAGCTTCAGAGGGGTAGCCGTGTTAGTCTGGATCTGTAGAGCAACGAAGGGTCCTGTGGCACCTTATAGACTAACAGAAAAGTTTAGAGCATGAGCTTTCGTGAGTTAACTCACTTCTTCAGATGCTGGTCTCTAGCATCTGAAGAAGTGAGTTAACTCACGAAAGCTCATGCTCTAAACTTTTCTGTTAGTCTATAAGGTGCCACAGGACCCTTCGTTGCTCTATGCTCAAGCTGTTCTCCAGAGCCCAGAGAGACAGGCGCTAGCAGATTTCATTGGGGCCCCCTCACCAGTGCACAAGAGCTGTGTCCTCTCTTCTGCCAGGGAGAGACCACTGGCTGGTGTGGTTTCATAGTTAGTTGACGGTGAACAAAGGAACACAACCCAGAGGTCTCAACACCAATCAAATAGATCCAGTTCATTAATAATAATGAAATATACATAAAAAGTGTCTCCTATTGCTAAGGGTGGGATTCTGTCATGAAGACCAAGGATTCTGTGATTTTCCTGGACCTCCAGGACTACTTCTGGGGGTGGGCTGCCAAACAGCTGGCTGGTGGTCAGCTCTCAGTCCCCTGAACAGCTGTCTGGTGGTCAGTCACATGGCCACTGAATAGCTGCTGCCAGAATAGGAACAGCAGTCAGTCCTGGGGCTGCCAGAACAGTGGTACCCAGCCTGTGGACCTGTGGCTGGAGTTGGGTCATCCTACCCACAGCTAAAGCAGCAGTGGTCAGCCTCTACCATAGCAGCACTGGCAGAGCTGGAGCAGCTGCACACCCTGGCAGTGCTCTGTTTGTCTCCACAAGGTATTTTTAGTAAAAGTCAGGGATAGGACATGGGTTTTCATGCAGTTTTGTTTCTTGCCTGCAATCTGCCCCTGACTTTTACTAAAAACACCCGTGACACAATCTTAACCTTAACCATTACTTACCATTTGTGACTATCATCCCCATTGTTCTATCTGCAGATAATTAATGCTCACGAGCCTTAGACTTTGCACAGAACTGCATTGGTGTTTATTAATGGTGCATGTAAGACTATAATCCCAGTGGGCGTAGCTGACAATTACAGTGCATGCCTTAACTCAGGTAGAAAAGGTCATCAGACAGCTGAGTAATGTGTATAAAAGTGGAGGGGAGCAGAACAGAGCAAAGCTGTTACGTGGGAAACCCAGGGGGTTGTGATTCTCTCTAAGAGTACAGAGTTCTCCTGTCAGTGCTGGATGCTTGTCATGGATGCTGTAAGTACGGGTTTTGGGGGTGCTGCCACCTGGGAGCCTTGTGGGCTCCACTAGCTGTCAGAAGCTGATTGCCCATCAGAGGGGCACAAAAAAAGGTGTAAGGGAGGGGATGTAATTCAGCCCCCCCAGATTGTTCCAGCAACACTATTTTTTATTATCATCATTCCATCCAATCAACACGAAGTCTAACTAGCATTTTGCCTTCTGCCCTGCTCAGCTGTTCACTTGCATTAATGATGGATCTTGAAGGAGGAGCAGTCAGGGACAGAGATGGATATTTGACTCACAAGTGGAGTTGGTCTTCGAAGACCCAGACTTTACAGTCTTTAGAATTTCAGGTACAAAACTGAGCAGTTGATAAGTGCCAATATTCACAGTCTTATAAGAGTCAATAATTCTGAACATTCCCAGAATACAGAACAGCTGTCTGTGTACTGTGGTTTTGCATAAGGACACCTGTGATCCTGACCGGGTTCTTCTGTTTGAAGTGGTGGTGGTAGTTGAGGTAGTTCCCTTGGATTCTATTTTTGCGCCAATCTTAATCGGCAAATTGTTTCTAATTTATCAAACCTGCACTAATATGGCCTTAAAAAGATGTAAATTGTCATCTCAATTTCAGCTATAGCTTCTTGAAAAAGCTGGGGCTGCAGCATTATTATTTGGAGGAAGAAAGCCGTCTTGTGCCTTGGTAATTCAAAAGGGCTTGGGGCTTCAGGCTGCCCCTACCACAGCTATGGTGGCCAAAGACCCGGGCCCTTTAAACCATGGCTGGAGTACTGCACGATGCACTCTGGGTGGCCCTGAGGCCCTCACCAGAAGCAGAAATGATTCCATCTTGGGCCTGGTCCTACATTCCTTTTGTACTCTACACTTCTGCCTGAGGCTCCACCCATTCTTGGAGCCCAATTTGCCCAGGGGTCTGTCAAGTCTGTTGGCCTCTCTGGTGCCTCCAAACTGGGGACACCTTCATAAATGAAGGCAGAAATTTTCAAAGCCTCCTACGTGATATGGATGCCTAGCTTTAATGACTGTTAATGGAAACTTGGCATCCAAATCACTTAAGCTAGGTCTACACATTCCCCTGCATTTCAGATGGGGCATGTTAATGAGGAAGTTCGGAAGATGCTAATGAGGCACTGACATGAATATGCAGCACCTCACTAGCATAATGACAGCCCTGCGTGATTCAAAAGTGCCGCTTTCAGAATGCATGCTGCCCATGTAGATGGGGGCCTTTCGAAAGGAACCTCCTCTCAACTTTGAAAGCCCCTGCTTTCCAAAACCAAATAGTGCGCAGCTGCCATTATCCATATTCATATCAGCGCCTCATTAGCGTCTTCCTACCTGCCTTATTAACATGCCCCCTCTGAAAAGAGGAGGCATGTGTAGACACAGCTTTAGGTGGCTCTAGAAATTACAGCTGAATTGTTTTATGTTTTAAGTCAACTCAGTGCAGGCTGAATGGACTGAAAAAATTGTGAACCAGAAACTTTGCTGGATTATGCTCACTGAAGCAAATGTAGCTGACACTTCCGAGAATTAATCACCCCACGCTACTAAATTGTTTCTGTTTGAGAGTATCCTGGAATACTGCTGACCATGAGATGTTGTTTTGAACATCCTCAACTTCTGGTCTGAATGAAGCAACCAAATGTTGCAAATCACAACCACGTGCGGCTGTAATTCACAGAATTTAACTTCCAGGAATGTCTCATACTTCCCTTCCTTCCCCAGCTTTTCCCATTAGTCCTAGTTTTTGACAAGAGAGAGATTTTTCCCATTAAAATTATTTGAATTTATGCATGTTTTCAATCTAGTCATCTTTTTCCTGTTCAAATGAGACCATCAATGTCTTTGATCAGTAAATGAACTCAGTTTTGCTCCAAGGAAGCATAAGGCCTGGCAAAACGCGTTAGATGAGTTTCACAGGCCTGGGAATCTGTCAGATGGAGAGAGGTACAAATTTCCTGGAGTAGCATGTGTCAGGAAAATAGTACCATAAAAACAAAGGTATAATTTACCCTCTCCATTGTCTTCCTCAGATAAACGAACAGCTAAAATTGAAGGTACTTGGTCAAAATGCCGTTACTCTTACCTTTTCCTGTTCAAATGAGACCATCAATATGTCTTTGTCAAGAGCTGTGTGTGCACACCCCCCCAAAGCTCATAAACAGGTAAGCAACAGCAAGGTAAATATAAATTGCATCAGGCAGGATGGCTGATGGTTCCCCCACTAATTGCTAACCAGTTTTAAATTCATTAGCTATCATATTATGTGAAATATGGCTAAAATATTGCTGTTTTCACTCACCTGCTCAAACCCTATCTACTAGTGAAAGAAATTAAGGGCAGATCCTAAATGTGAAGCAAACATGAAACTTGAATAGGATGACACCATAGTCATTGAGGGGGACTGGAGAGGCAGATGTTAAGTTTTCAGTGGTGTCCACTCTAGTTTTAAACAGATTCAGTTAATGTTTTGAATTACCATCTTGCATGTGATTTTTGCATTTCTTGATTTTGAACTGAACCAGAAGCAGAAATGATTCAGTCTAGGACCTGATCCTATATTGCTTATACACCCCAAATTCCAAATGAATTCTCAGACTGTACTGGTGCTGCACCTGCTACAACTAAGGAGCACCATAACTTTTTGCTAATCTTTCCCGCCCCCTGATCCAGTGACTGACCTAGTATCTGATGCCTCATGGCCACACTGAGTTGTGGTTAACTACAACAATACCCCTCAGGGTTGTTCTTGCAGCTAGTGTTGGCTGGAGCACAGGAGCACTCTAGCCAGCATCTTTCCCTGACCTCACTGTCTTCTACATAGGGATTGTGAGGAGGATGGATATAGAGCAGGGTGGACAAGCTTTGGTCTGCAGGCCACATGCAACTTATCAAGGTAAGTTATTGGTGGCCCATCCATCAGGCTGTTCATCTTGGGTCCGCAGGTACAGTAGCCTGCAGCTCGTCTTAGCTGGGAACAGTGAACTGAAGCCAACGGAAGCTGCAGGTGGCTGTACCTGTGGACACAAGTTAAACAACCTGTCTAGCAGCCTGCCCATAGCTTACCCTGACAAGCCACATGTGGCTTGCAGCCAAAGGCTGCCCAGTCCTGGAATGGAATCACTGTACCAGTTCTCTTCCACTCACAGGTTTTCCTTGCCCTGACTTTCCTGTTATAGTGTGGTTCTGAAGCAGGTGTAAGGTGCAGTTGGAGGGACTGCAGGAGAGAAATGAAGATCTGGACTTGGGTGTGCAAAAAATGTAGGATGAAGCACAAATGACCTATTTGTAAACAACAGGGTGTTACCAGAGACTCAGACATCCTTTGCATTCATTATTCTTAAACTGTGAGCTCTTCAGGCAGGGATGTTATGGAAGGTGCCAGCTGCACTGTGGGTATGACTATAACACAACCACTACTACGACTAATCTGTAGTATTTCCCACTGGCTTTAATATACAAATGCTAGACTTCACATCAAAGTGCTGTCTTCTTTCAATGTCCAGCCTACTTGCCTGATCTGAGGGGGGTAGCTAAATTGTAGGCTATGCTTCACCCACTCTTTCTGTGTACTAGGGGTAACATTTACCTCAAGACAAGGGGGTTTGTGCCAACCCTTATGCACTTGAAATCCTGTGTTAAGGGTCTGTTAGCATTTATTATACGTAAGTAGATAGTCAGCAGGAATAAAACCTTGTATGGGGCTTGTGTGCTGGAGTAAATTGCACCTTGAGTCCCAGGCATTACAGCACAGTGCTGTTTTGCTTGCAGATGCTTTTATCCAGGTTTTGACTTATCAGCAAAAGCCAACATTACATTTAAGAAAAGCAGATAAACAATATGCCCTTAAACTCCATTTTAAGACTGGATGTTTCCAAATTGCTTCCCAAAGCTCCTATTGACCTTTTGAAAAGGAGCCCCTAGGAACTACACTGAAACCTGCCCTAAAGACAACCCTCTCTATTAAGAATCATTCCCAGTTTCTTCCCTAAATATTTATATTGTGAATACACTTTTATAGAAAGACAGTCTTTCAATTAAAATGCTTTATTAGCTGAAGGGCTGCCTTCATAGGCTTCCTGAAAGACATATTTATCCACCATTTGGTGTTAATTGGACCAGACTTTTTATATTTAGAATTCATCATTGTCCCAGCTGGTATTTTTGTTTTTACTGTTTTCAGTTTTAGAAGACAGATAAAATAAAAAGGTTTATTCATCATACAGACAGGAAATCTGTCAACTTCAAAAACCAAACAGTATGTGGCAAATAAATGTGTATCTTTACTTGCTGCTTACATCTTGGACAATTTAAGCTGAAAGAATGTTTGAAATCCTATTTACTTTTTAAATCTTTCCCTTACTTGTTGTGTTTCCCTCTCAGTGACTTTACTGTTCATTGTCAACTTCATTTTCATGTTTTTGCTGCTGAAAAGCCAGGACTGCAGGGGAGTGTTTATTTGATGGAAAAATAAATACCGTCGCTGAATTAAGTGTGGGTAAAATATTGGAAGCATTTTGTAGTGGTGATGGATTTGTAAAATCTTGTCTAAATTTTGGGACTGATTTCACAGTCCTTTTAGAACTTTATATTTGTTGTGGAATACTACCTGCATTTTTCTTGTATGTGAGAATATGTCAGACCTCCAGGAAATTAACATCGCTCCACTAAATTCAGTTCCCACTAAGTAAGGATCTGGCCGGTTTAAATCACATATAAGTAGATGCAGGACATTCTGGGTGGGTTTCAAAATGTGTTGCTCTCCATGTCTGAAAAATGCAAGTTTCACTGGACTATATTAATGTCTATTAAATATTTAAAATATATATTCTCACTATTGTCAAGGAGAGTTTGCATTAAGTGGAAACATTTTTCTCAGGTCAGTTCTGAATCAGTATAGGGCTCTTCTGCTGTAGGTCATACTATTTAAGGCCAGAAGGGACCAAAAGTCAGCTAGTCTGACCTTCAGTAGATCATAGTCCACCATCACCAACAAGCACCAAACTATTGTGTGTCCCAAGCAGAGACTTCGGTTCCAATTTCTGCATGACTCTCTTCTGGGTTTCTGAGGTCATCATCTTTCAGATGAGAAGTAAAATCAACAGGTTTATTAGCCTGGATCGCTCAGCAAGGGTGTCATTTTAGGAGGGTCAGGGGGCTGTAGCCATGCATACTAGCAAACTGAGTGCTCTTTCTTCTTCCCCTTCCCCTCACTATCAGGGAGCAAGGGGAAGTACACAGCTTGCATCACTTACTCCTCTGTCCCCTCCCCTCACCAGTTGGGAGTGAGAGGAATCCATGCAAGCTGTGTACTTTCTCCTCACTCCCTGATAGTCAGGGGAATGTGAGGAAGAGCAAAACAGCATCCTGGTACAGTGTGGTTGCAGCCACCTCTACCTCATCCTCCCAAAATGGCACTCAGTCCTATTCTACTTTGCCTTCCTAAACTCCCCCTTCAGTTTTAATTAGAGATGTTATTCTTCGGTGCTTCCTGACTTACCTTGTCATGTGATACTGTTGAATGTTTTTAGACTAATGTGTTTTATAGCAGATATGACTGCATTTCCTGTGTAACTAAATTCTAAATAGCTTGGGGATGCCATAAGTTAAAAAGAGCCATATAAATATAGCACCTTACATCAAAAGCTGTTTTAGTAAGACAGAAAATTTTGGCTGAATGCCCAACTTACCCTTTTCTATTTTTCATGTACCCTGTACTGAGAGATCTTTTACTCCCCTCAAGATACTCAAAAGAACTCTGTCTTGACTATCCATCTGAAAGATGGTGTCGATGACAATGCAGCCATTATTCTGAAATAACTTTGCTGTATAGACATACCCTAAGAGCGCTGTTCCAGCTGTGTCTCAGTCATAGTATCCAAGTTTACACTGCTAGAAACTTGATTCTAATATTAAAAATGATTGGCCATCTCCTTTCACTCTTTAAAGATATGTGCAAAAGTAAGTGACAGTGAGGAGAAGGAACAACAACTGGAGAGAGCCCTGGAAGAAATTAAGAAACGATTTCAGAAAACAGTGAAACAGTTTATAAATGCCATTTTGATAGCGTCAGGTATAGTATTTTTTGCTGAGTGCCAAAAAAGTGATCAGTCTTGTACCTATCTAAAATAAGGCATGCTGTTTCCCCCAAGGGACTTGCACTTTAGTTCCAAGACAAATTAATGCAAGGATGATGGTGCAAGGTCAAAGTACTAGAGAGGCTCTGACTGAGAATTACAGAAAGGCTTTCTGAAACAGATGGGCTCAAAGGCATGAATTAAAGGGAAAGAACAATATGGGTACTGAATAGAGCTGAGCAAATAATTGATTTCTGGGTTCAGTAGTTGAGCCAAAAATAATTCAGAAAAACAGCATCTTGGGTTGACCACAATGGAGATGTTTTGGGTGGGCTTTGTTGTTTTTGTTTTTTATTTTTATTTTGACACAGAAAACCTGAAAAAAGTCTCGTTTTGGATCAGATGGAATGTTTTGTTTGAACTGAAAAGATTTTTCCCCAGTATTTTTGCTTTGTTTTGATTATTTTTATTCTTTTTTTAATCTGTTAAATTTCTAATCAAAATGTTGCAAAACTAAAGGTTTCAGAATGTATCAAAATGTTTTAACTTTAACTATGATTCAAATTTGACTTGAATTTATGAATACATTGAACAGACCCCAAATTTTTCAAAGAATGATTTTTTTCATCCAAAAATTTCACATAGCACTAAAGCTGAAGTTACTTTTATTAAAATACTTTGTCATTTAATACTGAAATATCAATGAATTTGTTGAATTGCTGATTTAAAGAGGATGAACTAGAAGACCAAATAGTCCACCTCTCTTGTACAGCAGATGCTCGATTGGCGTAAGATTTACATTCCTGGAAAACCAGGCATAACTCAAAATTCACCCAAGTCGAGAGGGCAAGGGGGTGGAGCCACCACAGTCGGGAGCAGGGGTCCTCCTGTGAAGCAGGAAGAGAGTTGGCAGAGCACTTTGCTCAGCCAGCTCTGCCATGGGATGCCGTCACTGGGGCATCCACTGGGGTCCATTGTTAACAGGGATCCCTGTGTTAAAAGACTGCTGGCTGGCTGGCTGTGAGCCAGCTCAGCCAAAGCAGCTGCCGCTGCAGGAAGCCAAGGAGGCGATCCCCCTCTGAAGAAAGATCACAGCTGGCCTGGGGTGCCCTCAGTGCCATCGCAGGGGTGAGGGGGAGCCCCTTGTTAACAGGGTGCCCCTGTTAAAAGGCTGCTGGCTGGTGGAGCCAGCTCTTCCCCTGAATGCCATCACCAGAGGGCAGGGTCAGGGAGTCTCTTGTGAACAGGGAGATCCATGTTAATAAGGGGCCCCCCAACCCTCTTGACCCCCCCCCCTCCAAGTGATGGCACTCAGGGGAAGAGCTGGCTGTGCCAGCTCTGTTCCCTTTTGACACGGGGATCTCCCCGCTCCTCGCCTGTGTGCAGTGGCTGCCTCTGGCTGGAACTTCTGGGGTCTCCCTCCAATCATGTTAATGTGAGATATACGCATGTCGAATGCACGTATCTCAAGGGTTTACTGTATGGCTTTATTCAGATTTTCTGAGCAACTCCAAAATACCTACATATACTTGGGATGATTACTAGTCAACAAGTTACTCAATACCCCATTCACCTTTGGGGACTTTGTTCAATTTTCCTCACAGTCCCAAGTGAATACATCCCATTTTCTCTTCGTCAAACTATCATGGAACTCAGAACAGAGTGAACTAATAAAAAATTAATTGACAGCATCCACTATATTCAGCCAGGACCTGCCAGAAAAAAGTACAGGCATAGTGCTACTAGGGCTCCTTAGCTTTCATAGGTCAATAGGTAAACGGTTACTGTAGTTGCACAGAATTCCATAGGTATAAAATTCTTAAGGCTTTCAGACCGAAAGCCCAAACCAGACCTTCAACTTGAGCCAAAGAAAATTCTCTAACAAGCGCATTCTTAAGTGCTGGGGTTTTTTTGTTTGGCAGGTATAATTCCTATAGAATATCCAATCTTACAAGGAGCAAAGCATGTCAAATGCAAAAGGACACAACCATCACCTCAGGCCTGGGCTACAAGAGTGAAAGAAGCACATGTTCCAATAGCGTTAGAACCAAAAAGGCCTCAAAAACCTCCTAGCAGGTCTACTGATCAAAGGATTCCTCTCAAGCCTTCTAGCGGACCTGTGGATCAAAGGAAACCTTGCAGTCACTTGCACACAGTGACTCAACCAAAGCCAGCATCAAGGTTTGCCTGGGCATTCATGCACTCTTTCTGCTCAGCTAGGGGACAATGTGTCCCTGAAATTTTGGGTTCTCGGGAAAAAGTAGTGTGGTAAATGAGGTAAGAAGGCAGCTGGAAGGATTAAACTGGATTCTAAGAACTAGATCCTTAGTTGGTGTTCATCAGCATAGCTCTAAGAGATTCCATAGAACTCTGCTGTCACACACTAGCTGAGGAGTTGGCCTTTCACATAATATAACAGCATTATCTTACCTTATTTTTCAACCTGCTCCTCTATTCCTCCTGCAGTTTCTCCTCATGTTCTTAGCTACTTAGTAAATTTCTTCCTCAGGGGGAAGATGAAATCCCCCAAATCACTATAAACCTTCAGACACAGAACAGCTGAAGAGAGTTTTATCATCACATCACATAGAAAGTATTAATAACGGTTGCCCCATTTGTTGACTCAGAATATCTCCACCATAAGCATTAGAGATTGAATATTGCTGCAAAATAAATTTAGGTTCTCAAAGACCTGATGAAGGACCATCCTAAGACTTCTGTTATAGGCCCTGATCCTGTATCAGTGGGGCTAAGGGAACTTCAAAGAGTGTAGGATGAAGCCAGAGTGAACCAGCTCAATCTGCCCTGATGCCCTAGTATTAGTTTCCCAGGGGTTGTCTGCACCTGTTGAGGGCACTTGTCCTCTGTCACACATTCCTGAATGAACACAACTGTTAGTGCAAGAGATGTTTTGCATCTTCTGCCTTTTAAAAGATCACACTCCTTTGATGTTTGATTATGATACTTTTTAAGTTCAAATGGCCCCATGTTGCAAAATCAGGGTCTAGCTGCAGGTTGAAAGCATTCTGCAAAATTTGGGAGGTTCAATTAAAAGTTAGTTTTTGTGTGTGTGTGTTGTTAAAAACCATCTCTTTTTTACATACAAGCCCAGACTTGACTTTTTAAAGGATTAGATTTCCATGTCTTCAACATTCTAGAGCCTCTGCCTTAAATCATTATAATAAAATGGCCTGTATTTCATTACTTTCTTGGATTACAGTGATTACATAAATATCTACTAAAAAACAAGCCATCTTGTAGCACCTTAAAGACTAACAATTTTATTTATTAGGTAATGAACTTTCATGGGTAAGATCCACATTGTCAGATGTGGAGCAGATAAGAAGAATCCAGGGTTAATATAGTGGGTGGGGGTGGGGAAGAACCTGGCTTCTTCTTATCTGCTCCAAATCTAATGAAGTGGGTCTTACCCATGAAAGCTCATTACCTAATAAATAAAACTGTTAGCCTTTAAGGTGCTACAGGACGACTTGTTTTTTGTGAGGCTAAAGACTAATACAGCTACCCCTCTGAGACAATAAATATCTCCTGTATATTATGTACTTGGATATGTATCTCTCTAAACTAAACTTCATATGCCTTCTAGAGTTCAAACTCTTTCCACTGCATGTGAACACCATACTAGAACCTGGGCATCCTCTATTGCTGACTGCCCAGTTGTGCTCCGGAGGTTGCTGTCAAAGCAGGATGCTGGTCTGGGTTGCAAATGCATCGTGAAAATTCCATTTGTTACCGACTTGGAGTTTGACAAGTTTATCTCAGCCCCCAGAAAGTCTGATCAGATCCTGGTGATCTGCGTCCTGTCATCCCAAAACCCTTGCTATTCTCCCTTCTTGGAATGGATCTTACAGAGTCTATACATGGAAAAACAGCAAGGCCGCCCATCCCCTTGTGTTCAGGTAAATTGTGGTTTGAGTTAAGTATTGCAGGACAGGAAATGCATGCCAGTGACCTACAGCAAAAGTGGCTGCCTAGTGCTTTTCAAGAAACATAAAATTCAGAGTGAGTGCCTCTAATGAATGGTGTTGGATTGGCAGTCTTGGGGGTTATTGGGGGGCAGAGGGAAGTATCTATGGTCTGTGACATGCAGAAGTCAGAGATGATAGAATGCTCTCTTCTGGGCTTGGAATGTATGAATTTGAGTTGGAAGAACTTTTCATGGAGCAGATATAACACACAGCAGCAAACCATTCAAATTTTCTCCTGGTGTCCACTAATGTGCTCCAACATGGGTCTAGAGTTGGGTGGGGGAACCGTTATTAGTGATGTATGGGAAAAGGTGAGTCTCCATGCACATTAAGTCACTGTTAAGTTATAAAATTGATCCCTAAACTACTTTATCATTTTTCTCCTTGAAATGGTAAACATGGGGCTTTTTGCTATAGAATGTCACTGATGCAATAACAGCATAGACCAAACAGAAGCGATGCCCAACCAACACAAGATTTCCTTCTGACTACTGCTATTAAAATATAAATCTGCATAATGGCTGCACCCACATTTTGCAAATTAGCAACCAGTGTATACTTCTATTCTAGTAGAGACAACGGCAAGTGCAATTATCTTAATCTCACTAGGGGGTCACTATTGCTATCTCAGAAACAGCTGCATGTGCAATTATATGGCTATATGTAAAACAACCATTAAAGAGAGAAATTCAAGCAGTACATCAGTGTCTTCAGTCCCATTCAAATATTGAGAATGGTGCTACATCTGTAGTATACACATTAAGAAGATAGGTTCTGCTCAAAAGAGAGTATTAGATTAATTCCCAAGTTAACACTTTATGTTGAAAGTCATAATAATGAAGCCAAGCAAGTTTCACTTGATAGTGGCAGTGAAGTGGTATACCAGTGTCAGAGCTCAGAGCCAGCACGTACTCAAGGATTTGACAATTGTACTTCCTCTCATTTTTATACACAGCTCTATGATTTAAAGTTATTAAATGCTGGCCAGCATGCCAGATGTGCTGACAGGAGAGGTCACAGTCCAATATGTCTATGACTCTGTGTCAAGTCTGCAGCTCCCAGCATGCTGTACTTTATCTGGCAAAGTGTCATATTCAGTGAGAAGAAATAAATAATCCAATCAAGAACATTTTGCATACCACTATGTCTACCTAAATGATACATCTTTTGTGCCAGTGCTTCAAGGGTCTGATCCTAAACAACCTTGTATTTGACCCCAAATGTGGCAGAATAATTATCCTGTAATTTCGTAACAGTGTACTACTAAATTTTGACACCCGACCAAAAAAAAAACCAAACCGTCCCGCAACATTGAAAGGAATAAATGCCAGTAAGGATTTTGATTGTTGCTAGTGATTTTATATGGAAGGCGCTCTGATACTGTGGTGAAATACAAGCAGTAGAAAAGCCTTAAAAACACAGATGTCAACTGCTTCTTCTCCAACAAATGCAGTGCAGCAACTCATTTCTCTCTAAATCTTCACAGATCAAATATTGTAGTAACCCCTGTCAAGTAGTAGAGTTATGTCACTTTTATCACAGACAGGGCACATCCCTCACAAATACTAGCTGGGAGCAATATTTTTTCATTGGTGGGATTGGGGGAGGTTGACAAAATCATTCATGTTCTTCTCCATCATTCATTTCAATGATTCTAACATTGTCTATTTTTAAATAACAGCCAGGAGTAAAGCTTTATTCTTCAACTGAAACTCCACTGGAGTTCTCAAAGACCTCTTTCATTCTGTTCCAGTTTTTCTACTGTGTTCATCTCTGTAGTATATCAGTCCCTTCCATTAGTGTATTGAGCAAAGTGGCTACACATCTGTCACCCAGAAAGAATGAATGTTTGTCTATTTCTAGTGCAAGCATGACCCTTACCGCTTACTGAGGTATGACATGGACACTGTCAAGAAAGAAAAGCCACCCCTGCCACCTCTGCTTGTGCAGAAACATGCTGTCACTCCGGGAATGGTGCTGGTAAGTCTGGAAGTTTTGCTGCTTGGAAGGACCCTGAACCTTTGGCTCAGTAACTCAGTTAGCACTCTATGTCTTTATGATGTATGATACTCAGGATGACTACATTACACATAGTATTGCCTGCCAGCTAGCTCAATTGTAAATGAGGCTGAGTACCAGCATGAACTGAAGGAGAAAGTCATCTGTTTGTTGGCTATGAATCACATTAACCCTTCCTTGGAATGATGATGGATTAAGGTAGGATGAAAGTTCATTGAAGTAGAGATGGGCCAAAGCAACATTTCACTGTGAATCCTGATCCAAACTTCCCCACATTTGGGTGGATTCAGGTCTGATATCAAATCCATCTTACAAAGATGAGGCAAGCCAGGAATTTCCCCCATAATTTGAAGACAGCAGAATCCAGTGCATGTAAGAGGAACCCAAAGCCACCTTGTATGTGTTCTCTTCTTTCATAACTTATATCCATTGCCAAATGAGGAGTTGAGTGAATGGCAGGAGTATCTGCAACTGAGGAAAAGCAGGAACTTTTCTTTTTGGTCACCAGTCACATTCCAGTTTGACTAGAAGTCATCTTTATTTTGGTTTTATCAATCTAATAGCTATTCAGCTTCATCCAGAACCTTCTGTCCTAGGCTCTCTGAGCACAAATTTACAGTGACATATAATCTATGTTATCACTCAATTTATCCCACCCTGAAATGAAACCACTTCTGGGGTGATATGCATCAGAGCAAGACTATACAGCCCAGCACAACTACTAAACACTTTAGGACTGGAATTAAGAATGGTCTATCAGGATGAAACTACAGTAGCAGTTTAGGGCAGCAGAATGTTGCCTACACTGGAATGTGGCTAGTAAACTGGGATTGGTCCCCTTCTATTATGAAAAGTACATGAAGGGCTTTTAAGGCCCTCAGTAGGTCCGGTTTTGCCTCAATAGTGGATGTTCTTGTGAAATTTTCATTTGGATTCTGCTCCCACTGAAGTCAATGTCAAAACTGCCATCTGCTTCAGTGTTGTAGGATCAAACTGTCAGTGCAGTAATGTGCCTTTACCCCCCTCTTTAGCCTAACATTTAAGCACGTCTGAAGTTAAATAAGTAACCCTAAAGAGCATTCACTTATGATTATACCAGTGTTTCCCAAAGTGTGGTACGTGTACTACTGGTGGTACTCAAAAGGGTTTCAAGGGGTACACGGCAGAAAATAAATTACTAAAAATCAGGAGGTAAGCACTGGGACAGCACCAGGAGAGGGGGTATGCTGATAAAGTCAAAGTCCCAAACGGGGTATGCAAATTTCTTAAATATGGGAAACACTGTATTATATCATTAATCCTGAAATCCTGAAGCATTCTAAAATGCCATACAATAATAAACACAGCCATCTCAATACTGACAGTAACAGCACCTCACCAAATAAACAAGTATTCATCAGATATTCTAAATAATCCCTGTGGGTCAAATCTCTTGTTCATGTCAATAATTGTTTTAACTAAATAAGGACTTCAGGATTTTGCTTTCAGTATTTAAGCACTCAGTGAATTTCTGTTAGAATAGACTCTTCAGCTGTTCTACTCTACAAATGTGCCAGTCAGCTTTAGTATGTTGGCTATTCCTAATCATTTGATGACTGTGAATAATCTACCAGCCATCTCTAATATCCAGCCAAAACCCTGCCCTTATCCAGTCTCTGCTACATGGCACTCTCTGTCCAAAGAATAAAAAGCACACAATTTACAATAAATCTAGACATTCAACCTGCCCTGTGAAATAAGCACCACCACCATTTTGCATAATGGGAAATGGAGGTAGGAAGAAAATAAGGGCGTTGTCCATATGCACACAGAGTCAGTGACAGAGTTGCGAGTAGAACTCACTTCTCAAAGTCCCATGTTTTGTACAGAAGAACTACTGTGATATGAATGGCTCGACAGTCCACTGTTTTGGGAAAGACCATTTACATGGAAGTACGGTTTCCCTCTTGGGAGTCCTAGCTCACACAGTTAGATGTTTTTATTTGGGTTCACTGAAACAGGCTTCAAGTCAGATGAGGCTGTACAAGACGCAGAGCCTTTTAACGAATGCCTTACTGTGCTCTAGAATGGCTCTTTTACAGACTTGTAAATCTCTGACTCTGGAAGTGTAACACTCTCTTGTCTCATTGGACTGACAAAACCAGGGACTAGAATGGTTATCAGGCTATTATTCATTCTCTTTAGCAACCAAACCCGACCCCTTCAACACAGGTAAGCTTATTGTTAACATACAGTCTTGATGTAGAGGCAAGTAAGATTTTACGGTCTGTCAAAGTTTGACTCAGACTCACAGAGGTCATGGCAAAAGCATCTGAACTTCACAAAATGGTTTTGCTTGAAAGAACTTTCATTTGTGTACCCACGAATTTATTGCTGAAGTTCTTCCAAAGAAAGGACTTTGATGAAGGGATGAAACTTTAATGAAAGATTTGTTTAAGGGTAGTTTTTCAAATAAAGTGTTGATTGTTGTCTGACATCAGTAACTTTAAGGGTCCAGGGAGGAGGAGGATTACAATTTTGAAAAGAAAACCAGGGATAGTTCAGTGAAACAGAAATATAGAAAAAGTGAGCCAATCCAAGAAAGCAGCCTGAAAGTCAGACACCTAGGGCTTGTCTTCATTACCTCTCTACTTCGAAGGGAGGATGGTAAATAGGGTGCAGGGAGATTATTAATGAAGTGCTGTGCTGCACATGCAGCACTTCATTAAGCCAATTCTCCCCCGTGGCAACTTCAAAGTTTTAAACTTCAAAGTGCTGGCTCGCATGTAGCCACAGCTAACCCACCGGTACTTCGAAGTGCCTGGGCAACTGAGGAGTAAAGGGACTTCAAAGTTGCCCAGGCACTTTGAAGTACCGGAGGGTTAGCCATGGCTACACGCGAGCCGGCACTTAAAAATTTAAAACTTCAGAGTTGTCATGGGGGAGAATTAGCTTAATGAAGTGCTGCATATGCAGCGCAGCACTTCATTAATAATCTCCCCATACCCTACTTACCATCCTGCCTTCGAAGTAGGGAGGTAGTGTAGACAAGCCCTAGAGTCTCATTCCACCTTTGCTACTGACTGTGTGTCTTTTGGCCAGTCACTTAACTGTTCCATGCCACAATTTCTCCATTTATAAAATAGACCTGATTATATTAATTTGCCATTGTGTAAAGTGCTTTGACAGCCTGGAATGACAGCTGCTGAAAAAGTGCCAGTGATACTGAATGAGCTTTAGTAGCTCTTGCCATGCCTTTTTAATCTCCAAGACATGTGACACATTGTACCAATTCTCATCATGCCCTTAAGTCCAGCTCCCACACCCTTGTCCCTGCTCCAGAGTTTTTTTTATCTTTTCTGCCAGCAGTAAACAGATCCCACACATGCCCATGTCTGACCCCATGAAAGGCATCAAATCCCTTGGCAAGATTTAGAAAGCTCTGTGTGGGTGGTGGCAGCAGAGGGGAAAGGAGTGTCTACAAAAGGTCAGTTGGTCTGCTCAGTTGGTCTGCATGTTGTGATTTCTTCCTGGACAAATGCCATCATTAGAAAACATGTAAATGCCTCTTGACAACAACTGCATTGGTGGGTATCATGTGCTGTGCTGAATAACTGAGCTGAGCTAATGCACAGAACTGGAGCAGAAAGAAAAATTATAAGGCTCTTACCCAGGCCCGAGTTCTTTATCTAAGAGTATTCGAACAGATGAAGTTGATGGCCATCCCACTCTCAATGACCCTTCCTGACTCTCCTTCCTCTTGCATGAGTTACAGAGGCAGACTCTTACTGACTGATAATGGCACTTTACCTGACTCATCCTCCCACACAGGGCTGCTTGTGGACACGTGCCCTAATATGTACTAATGTGATGGGAACCACCCAGGTGTCTTTGGTGATGTTTGCAGTTTCTACCTTTCTGCTGCATTATTAAAAGCAGAAATTAGTTTGGTTCTTTGATGCAGATATTGCCTGACATCTCCTCCTTTCTTCTAGAAAAAGTGCAAACACAATATGCATTGGGATAAGTGTCAGGACTCAAGTAATTAGATGCCAAGGCTCAAGAGTGTGTGTGTGTGTGTGTGTGTGTGTGTGTGTGTGTGTGTGTTTTAAAACTCATGTAGCAAGCTCAGAGGTGCTGGGGTTATGGACTGCCAAGCCTAGAGGTGCAGGGACTCAGTCCTGGAAATCCTTGGCACAAATTAAACACTGCTTGTACCCTCCCACCCCACCCCAGTTTAATTAGCACTGAACTTAATTGTTTGTTAATCACTTGAAAAATTCCCTGCTCTAGACCCACAGCACTGAAATATCAATCGAAGCAGATCCAGACAAACACTGTGCTGAGATTTTTGGAAATAAATTGGCGGCATCTATGCTGAGTTCCTGTTCACATCCTACACAGACTTTTCCCACAAACACTCCTGCAAGCCATTTCTTTTCCTATTTCCAAGAATGTTTGTGCAAAGCAAAAGCCCTCAGGCAGTGCTCTAAGTACAGCTTCGGGGCAGCGGGGTGTTGCCTGACGATACCTGTGTGACTGTGTTCTGGCATGAAGGTTCACTAAAGGGGTGCTCAGGCAGCCATTTTAGAATGTCTGTCTGGGTAGAAACTGGCCCGTGCAACTTAGGTGATCAGCCCTGTAGTGGGATTACAATATTGTGACCATACTATACTTAGAAGAATTCTTACACTGAAGACTTCCTGAACAAACCATGCTGGAATTTTGTTTGTGAATAACAAACACACCTCTGCAGCCCTGGCTGGACAATAAGCGTGTGACTGCTCCAAAAGACCTGACCAACCCATCTCAGATTGTGATGTCAGAACAGAAGCGGAAAGGGTCTTTTAAAAGTCTAGTAGCTGCATTTTATGGAACTGTTGTTTTGCCTGCAGGTGAGCTGGGACACTAAATATCCCCCTGAAAGGGGCTAATGGGTAAATAGATTTATAGGGTCAGACCCTCAGCAGGAGTACATTGGTGTAGCTTTATTGGTGTCTTTGACATAAACGGATCCATACAGATTTATACCTGCTAAGGAACTGTCCCAAAACATAAATTAGAGAATCTTGATTTTTTTTTTTTTTTGTAAACAACGTCCCTAACAGGTTTTTTTTTTTTTTCCCTGCTAAGCCCCTTCTGGTGGACGTAAGCACAGTGTCACTGAATGCACTAGGAATACAACCCAGGAGTCCCAGTCCTCCATCCCCTGTTAAAGATACCCAGCTCTTGCTGGGGTTGTTTCAATGTAGAGGTTAATGCAACATCTGCCAAACTAGCTGAATTTTGCTGCAGGACTTGTAGGTGCAAAGAGTTGGACTTAACCTGATACCAGCTGAAAATGAGGTTGTTAGCTATGGTTCCCCCAATAACAAGGCCCTGCTGGCATCGCCTTTGATTATGAATTTCCATTCTATCATTTGAAACATTCCTATGAAACACAACTGTTGCAATTAAAAGTGAAAAAATAGATGCTTAGGATAACATGGTCCTTCCCCTTTACAAGCCTTAGAACATAAGCAACGGGCCCTGGCATTGGATATGGTATGATGGGCGGCCAATGCAAATCTTACATGGGGGACACTAAGAACTGGTTGGCTTGCTCCTTTTAGCAGACAGGTTGCTGCATGTTCACCCAGGTGTAGTTTGCAGGTTGCCATGTGGGACAGGCTAAATTAGAGTTGTTCCAGCCTCAGGGTTCAGTGAACTCTTCCATAGCTGGCAGCCCCAGGACTGGGAGGTTGCTGGATATTAAAATACAGTAGGTTCTCAACATTCACGAGGGTTCCATGCTGACTACCCTCATGAATGCTGAATTTTGTGAATCTGGCAGCCCCGGGCTGCTGGTGCTCTCTGCCTGGGGCCCTGGGGAAGCCCTCCTCTGCAGCTCTTCACAGCTCAGAGAGATTCATCGGATAACACCAGAGGGAGCTGCTGGCACTTAGAACTGAGGCCAGCTGCCCATATGCTGCACTGTGAACAGGAGAGAGATTAACTTGTGAGGCAATCAGTGAGCTTCAGGTCTGAAACAGCCCTTTTCTTTCTCACACAGATGTATAAACGGAGCAAGTGTGTTGTAACCAGCTACTCAGAGCTGACAATTGCTCGTTCATTTTCCATATCTCCCCATATTATGTGCTCCACCATTCTAATCTCTCACCCTCCTATTTCCCCTACCCACCCACCGCCCACTCATTCCACTCCTTGTGTCCCACCCTGCATATGTCCACCTAGTCCCTGTCTCCACCCTATCATTCTGACCTCATTTCTTCCTACATAACCCTGTTCCCCCTGCCTAACCATTGTGATCTTTCAGTCACCGCCCTGCTGCTCTGATCTCATAACCACCTACTCACTCTACTCCAGAGATCTTCGCACCTTTTGTGGTCCCCCAAGGCCAACTATCATCTTGCTTCTCCACCTGACTTTGCCACCTTCGTTCCAGATCTCCACCCCATGGTGGTCTGTAGCTGGAGAAGGGAGGCTCCTTCATTTGTGCTGCCACTCCTTCATTATGTTGCACTGACTCACTTCTCTGTTTAGTCTGGGCTTGAAATCTTCCCTTTCCCTTATGATTTTACGTGCAAAGGACTTTATGGAAAAAAGAGAATACATAGAACTGAATTGTAATGCTTCTCTTCCTGCATTGCCCCAATCAGGGAACAGAGTTTCTGGGGTTGTAAAGGTTGAAGTAAGATATCACTTGCATCATGTATATATATCTGTTCACTGCAAATCATGAACTACACAAAAGCTGCTGCAGAACTTATCCTGCTGTAGGTGGAAGTTGAAGGGCCTGGAATCATGCTGTGCCTAGCAGGAGGCTCAGCCCAGGAAAGGTGGGTGCAAAAGTAGCTTTGTGATACCGCTGAACCTCTGATATTCTAGACTCTTTTGAAGACAAGGATTTGGCCCCTAGTGTAAGTTGAGAGCAGGTCATAAGGCTGCTCTAACTTACAGCAGTTGCTATCAGCCCCCACTAAACTGTTCTGTATTCCACAGCCAATTAAGTACTCCATATGCTAGACACTCCTCCCTTGTGCTGTGGGCTGCACAGGTGGTACTGTAGGACTACCTATGCAACTCTGTTCCTAAGGAAATTCTCCACAAGGCCATTTCATCTGTTTTTGACACATATACCTCACTGAGTGTCAGGAAGAAACTGCAAAAGGAGCCAGAAGACTCCCTGTAAACAATAGTTGAGAATGATGAACCTCAGCAGACCCAGAGATTCATTTTAGGTTTAAGAATTTAGAACCCACATTTGCAAAAAGTTGCAAATCTGCACCTAGCTTTCAACTGATTTCTAGACTAGAGTAGAAAAACCATGCAGCTCTGGATTCACGTGGCTTCTAACTAGGGATTAGTCCCTGGAAAGTAAACAGTAGCCACTACTAAAAATCCCCAGTTACCCAGAAGTTTCAGTTAAAATGGCAAGCAGTGAAACAGTAAAAGTTCAGAGATAAAAGCGTGAAACATTAATGAATATTTTCTGTACAAAATACACCCATTTTTCAACCAGCTATACAGCTGCTTGAGAACATTCAAATTTTGATTTCTCTTCCTGGTTACACAGAAAAAAATCTTCCTATTTTTCAGATGGCTGCAATTTTCATCCCAACCCAGAAAAAATGCAGCTGTTTCCAGTGGGTATCAATTTGGGTTCATTCAGCTATTACTTCCTGTGGAAGAGGTTAATAAATCCACTCCTGTTAAAAACAAATGATCAGAAGAAAATGTGAGACATCCTTAATTTTTGCACAATTCCAGTGCTTTCTTGATCCTCTGATCTGCAAGATTCGGCTTGTGTTCAGGAAAAAGCTATCATCATATACACAGCATCCCTCTTGAAGTCCCATGTTTCTATTTCTATTCCTAACCAGCACTTGTAAGTAAACAAGTGGAAAAAAGTTGTCCTGCATTAACACATTAGTCCCAAACATGTCTATTAAGTGCTCAGACATCCTCTCCTCCAGTTTCTATGATGCTTACAGCTGCTATTCCAGAGGAAGAAGGGGGAAATGTTTTGAGATTTGAGGTTGGCTCAAACACAACACATTGGATGTAAATGTACCACAAACCAGAATCTACAATATTTTCCTCCTCTGTGACTTTGAATAGCTCCAGTATTCATGCAGCAGATGTGCATGTTACAATCTCATCCAATCTACTCTATACTATTGCTGAAGTACAGGGTGGTATCTAGGTGACACTAACGTCGCGCTGTTTCAAGAAACAAAGCACTTTTTGCCACCAGCAATGTTTCTATGAAACCATTAGACATCCACAGAGACTAGATACTCCGCTTTAGCAGTAGCATAAGGTAGACTGGATGACATAGTAACATACATATGGCTGCATGAATTCTGGAACTATTCAAGGCCATAGAGGTTTCACAGAAACTTTGGTGGTGGCAAAAAGTGCTTTCACAGTGTGGAAGAGAGTCCCATACTTCTCTACCCCAAAAGTATGTTGAATTTCAATCAGCACTGATGGTGTTAACTTCTCTGAAGGCAGAGTGTGTGTTTGCAGCACTCAGAGCCCCTAACCAGTGGGTGAAAACATCTAGGAGTCCTGTGCAAAACAGGAAAAAGGAAACCATTTGGCCCAAGCTTTCACGCTTGGTTTTATTTTTTTTTTAATGGCAAAGCATTTTTTTTCCTTTTCTTCTTCCTGCCTGTTTGTCAACAGATGTACGCTGGAGGGAAGCTGCTCTTCGGGGGCTCTGTTTTCAACGGATATGGCTGCAGCAAGAAGGACCTGCTGAAGCAGATCGGCCAAGCTCGCCTTGACTGCAAGAAAGGTCACTTCCTGCCGGAGAATTTCAAATTTAGGTAATGCAGGGAAGGGGGCCCCATGTGACACTAAGGTCTGTTTGTGATATGAACCTGGCTAACTTGGAGGAATTAAGGGGAGCGATAAGGAGTGTGGGCGCACTGATAAAGTCATTGTCAGCTATTGCAGTTATAAACAGTGTGAATGGAAAAAACAATGGAAGGAAAAAAGTGGGACCAAGTGGGATATTCTTCCCTTCCATATTTCTGGTAGCTCCTGAATGCAAAGTACTGTGACTCAGTAGAGGCATAACTAAGAGCTTTATGGATCAACCCTGCTGTGTGGGCATTCCCAGAGCATAGACACAACCTGGACAAGCATGTGCCAGGCAGGACGCTGGTGAGGAATGTGGAGGAGATGCAGCTATGCTGGCATATGTCAGTGAACTAAGTTAGTGGGCTGCCTTCCAAATTTTAGATTTTTGAAGCCAATTTGAGGATTTAAGCACAACTGAACTTTTCTTTCTTGACTGCCTGAGATTTCAATAACCCCTTTACTCCACTAGCATGCCATTGAGACATGGATGAGGTGTTTGCCTTTATTCTAGTATTTGCAGGTTTTCTTATCTTTAGAATGGGAATCTATTCAATTTAGTTACTGTTGGGAAGTCAAACTGCAGGTTTTAATGCTCCCTCCCAGTCTCCTGGGAACTCCATCTTAACTGAGATCTGTCCCGCTGGCAGTGTTGAGATGTAGCTGAATTATACCACAGGTAGGGCCTGTCTACAATGAGAACTGAATTTACATTAAGGCAGAATGTCAATTTAAAGAAAATAAGTATTCCTGGTTAATTCCATATGCAGCTGCTCTTATTCCAGAATTATTCTGAATTAAACTGACTTTGAATAAGGCACTCTTATTCAGGAGTAAGAACAGCCACACCAGGAGTTATTCAGGAAACAAAACAATTCCTGGTATAGAAAAGCCCTTAAACTCTCCCTTACTTCAGAGTCCATCTCTTAGAAAGGGAGATGCATTTATGGAACACTCCTTGAGATATTATGTTTATTACTATGCATTAATTTTCACATTCACTCCATGGGCTTTCCCCCCTGTATATGTGACACATACAGTTTTTTAACAAATGTAGCCCTTAAATTATAACCAGCAGGCAGATTTCTGCTTCACTGCACTATTTCAGTCTCTGCATGGTGTCTCAATGGTCCCCAGAATTCCCTAGGGAACTTCCTGGCACATGCAAGCTGCGTGAGGTGCGTGCTTGTTTGGCCAATTTTCTTGACATATTGGATGTCAAGGAAATGGCAGTTTTATCACTTAATTCAAAGCCAGTTATATAGGCAGGATGGGAACCTAGTTTCCCACCCCGCAGCCCATCCACAGTCCAGGCCATTGAGGATACTTCGGTATCAACACTCGTCTCTCTGTTTTATAATAAGGCTGGAGCTTGAACTCCAGGACCTCTGGCTCAAAGGCTTGGATTGTGCTACTGAGTATCCTGAGTTCAGAGTTTGGGCCACTACTAGCCAGAAGCACTGAAGGATATCCCTACTCTGAGCCCCTTTGATTGTAGAGGCAAATCCTGCTCCTCTTCTCCCATCCCATGGAAGAATCCAGAGGTCACCTTGATCTAGCTAGCTCAAACAAAAGCAGTGAAACCAAGGCAAGACAAGGGGCACAAGTCTGCCTCGGACTCTGGCTGTATGCTCCACCAGCTATCAATCTGATTTGCAATGAGATTTGTGCTCCTGAGGGCTTGTCTCCAGAGGGAGAGCCAAGAAACAGGCCTGTCAACAGGAGCAGGGGCAGAGTTAAGGGGGAAATTGCCCTGGAGCCCAGTGATTCAAAGGTGTCCACAGAGTGCTCTGGGAGGTGCTGAGGGCTGGTTGCTCTGCCCTGTCCCTTTTTCAAAAGGCCCCATCCCTTCTGGTAGTACAAGGTGGCCACCACCCCTCACCTTGCCCAGGGTCCCAGTGAGGCTGTTGGCCCTGCTGCCAGGAAAGCTAATCCAAATCAAGTAAAGGTGTGATTTGAAGTGAGTTAGTTAAGCCACATTAAATTGCTGTGCAGATGCTGTAACATCATTAAAGTAGGCTTAGTTCAGTTTATCTTAATTCACTTACAAAATGAATGTCTACACATGCTGCAATCACAGCTCCGATTACAGTGTAGACACACTTCCTTTTAAAAATTCCATTCTAAGTCCAATTAAATGGATGCACATAAGTGCACTAAGCAAAGCAAAACCACAGTTCAGCTAAAATTAAAATAAAATAAATGAAATATACAATAAAGACATAAATACCCAAATGCAATAGTCAAAATGTAGCAACAGCCCACTTGAACTGGGAGGCAGCATGGTCCAATGGAGGGGATCTTCTGGCAATGCAAAGATTATCACAGAATCACAGGGCTGGAAGGGACCTCAGGAGGTTATCTAGTCCAGCCCCCTGCTTCAAGCAGGATCAACCCCCCCCTAAGTCATCCCAGCCAGGACCTTGTCCAGCCAGGACTTAAAAACCTCAAGGGATGGAGAATCCACCACCTCTCTAGACAACGCATTCCAATGCTTCACCACCCGCCTGGTGAAGTAGTTTTTCCTGATATCTAACCTACACCTTTTCCTTCTTCAACTTAAGACCATTACTCCTTGGTCTGCCATCTGACATCACTGAGAACAGTTTCTCAACCTCCTTTTTAGAGCTCCCCTTCAGGAAGTTGAAGGCTGCTATTAAATCACCTCTAAGTCTTCTCTTCTGTAAACTAAACAAGCCCAAATCCCTCAGCCTACACTCATAGATCTTGTGCTCCAGACCCTTAATCATTTTTGTTGCCCTTCGCTGAACCTCCTCCAGCAAATCCACATTCTTTTTATACTGGGGGGCCCAAAACTGGACACAATATTCCAGATGTGGTCTCACCAGTGCCAAATAAAGATGAATAATTACTTATAATCATTAATTATAGTACTGTTTCCCCCTCTGCCACTATCTTTGATGTATGACTTTGGGCAAGCCACTCAGGTAGGGTTTCAAAAGCACCTAAGAGATTTAGGAGCTCAATTTTAAGGAGACTTCTGCTTCCTAAAATCTCATAGGATCTCCCTGGGCTTGTCTACACTAGCTCCCTACTTCAAAGCGAGCATGGTAAGTGGGGTGTTGGGAGTTCAAAGTAGGGAGTTAGTGTAGACAAGCCCTCTGTGAGTAAAATGATGACAACAATACTGAATCACCTTTGTACAGTGAGCCCAGAGGAAAAGAATTAAGCGTTAGCTGTTACTTAAAACAGGTACTGCCAAATAAGCATCTTTCCTGTGCTTTAAGGAAATATTTCCTGCTGTGCATGCAGCCAACATGGGTCTGCAGAGTAGCAGTGAGAGGCACTCACTCAGATTACATGCTCACTTGCTGCTCTTTGTTAAAGCTGTGTGCTCCAAAGACCACCTCTAGCATTCAAAGGGTTAATTAGTGCTGGGCGTTGGCAATTTATTAGACCAGATGAGAAAATCCTTAACTGCACTTCTTAGAGAGGAAGAGTATGAAATAATCTGCAGTCTCTTACAGTAACCCTTCCCCTCTGCTGACTAATGCCTGTTTGTTCCTGTGGTGTGTAATGTTCTCTGCTGTCATGTTCATGGAGGCCGAAGTTATTTTTAATGCATCTGTAAAATGGATAGCGAAAATATCCAGGAACTGTGTTACCTTGTTTTCTTTTTCACTTACTGCTGTCAGACAGGAAACACAGAATACACTGTGTACTGGAACCTGTCTCAGTGTAGTAGATTGATACAGCAAGGGTGATTGACCATTTCACTTCTGGGCACTACTGGTTTTGCTTGCAGGAGCTTTTATGCTTTTGAAGGGCTAAGGTAACTGAAATCTCTATAACTGCAGGTTCCCTTGGACACACTGAAAAGCTCAGTGCCTTTCTTTCTTTCTCTTCTTGTCTCTTATCATCAACACTAAATTTTTAAGGCCAGATACTTTACTCAGTCCAATGTTGACCTGAGCAAGGACATCATGTTTAGAAAGAAACTGTCTTTTTGGTCATGCTATTTCATAACTCTTTTCTGTGACATTTCTTTCACTTTCCTCCAAGCCACCTGATGTTGTTCATATGTTACTGTGACTACAACACAGAAAATCCTGCAGGTTCTGCATTGTATGGCACTAAACTGATCAGCTTCTTTCAATCCAGGATCACAGATATTTTCCAGGCTGCTCCTATGCAGTAGGGGTCACCTCAAAGTGGAACTACATTACATATTCTCAAGTTTAGGTAGAGTAGTTTTGTCTGGGGACAGTCATACTTTCAGGGACTTCTCATGGTTTGTTTGTATACAAAGGTTTAACATAATGCATTCTCAGAGCCCTAAGGAAGACTGTTGTTCACAGTATGCACATACTGCACCCCCCACGCCCACCTCCTGGGGAGGAGAGTTCAGTGCAGCCAATTCTGGAGCCAGTCGGTACTACTTTGCTGCTTAAGCTGTGGGATGGGGTTGATGGTCAGTCAAGAGTAACACAAAGGACTGTGGTCAGAATCCATCTCTGCTCCATTTCCACTGATGTCAGTGGGCCTAAACCTGTGACAGGTTTGACCCCACTTCTCTTCGAGGTCTGAGTGTGCTCTCAGCACTTGTGCATTTGAAATGAATTTGGGACCTTAGATATAAGGCTGTGTGCACTGAAGAAAGGAATAGGACAGCCTGGTAACCTAAAAATAAAGGCACAGGCTACAGTGAATTGGATTAAAAAGGTGGTAGAAGAACCTCATCTGGACAGATTTAGATCACAGCCAGGCACTAACCATGTGCAATGATACTGACGTGTCTTGGGGGGGAACATCAAAGGTCGGGGGGAAGGGCCCAATGATGGCACAAGACTCAGGAATATAAGGGTAAGTTCCAGGGAGTGACCCACCGAGCAATGTCTGCTGGATTTCACACTCTGTAGTGTTTCACATAGCCCAGGGACAGGATTCTGAAGAGCCCCAGATGGCCCCATGATTCAGTACCTATCCCCTTGGATTGGGGCAGGAGCATGCTGATAATAAGACGTCTCAGTGCAATGGGGACGGAAGAGCTGTAGGAATCAGGAAGCCATTTTCCGTCACTGAGGCTTGTCCGAGATCTTACACTTGGATTGGCAGACGATGCCAAGATAAGGGAGGAAGCAGAGAAGCACAGCATCATGGCTTCAAACCTTCATTCTCCTGCAGAGCATGCTGAATGGAGGGAAGGATGGATGGGAGAGTGAGGTGGAATGTGGCTCCTCCCCACCAACCCCTCTCTCAGTCTCAAATACAATTGCTCACAGAAATGGGGAGTGAGGTTTAGCTGTGTGTTTCAAAGGACTTCCACCTGCCTTTCTGCTAGATTATATAGTGTGGAAAATGTATAAATGTTAGGCAAAATTCTTCTCTCCTACTTCAGCTGGTGACCCCAATCTACACCCTGAAGTAGGGACTACAGCAAGTGCAAATGAGACAGGGAGGGTGGCTCAGCAAATGCAAGTCTTAGCTGTCAGACAGGAGAATAAAGCACAGATGGGTTAGATGCTGCAGTAGAAGAACAAGTCAGGTGTGGTGACAGTCTAGAAATGCAAGGCAGATAACAGGGTCAAGTCTGATTCCAAAAAAGGGTGATCACGAGGACAGCACGTGTGGTGATGAAAAAAGGAAAGAGGGTGAGAAGTTGTTTCAGTTCCAGTTGTGTTGAAGTTGACTTGGTAGTGGGAGAAATTGGAGATGTGGGGTTGTACAGAAGGGGAAAGGTCAGGGCCATCAAGTTTTACATGAACATGATAATGAGAAGATGCCTTTTCCTAAGAGAACAGAGGCTGTAGTCACTGATTAGAGTCTCTCAGGATTTAATGCAGGTTAGTGGTGGTGGTCATTAAAAAAAAAAAGTAAAAGAGAATGAAGCTGCCAAGTTCAGCCAGTAACTCAGTAATGGGAAAACACTACAGTTGCGTTCTCTTCTGTGCATGCCATTGTGAACGGCATGGGGTGTGTGCAGGAAAACAAGATGATTGGTTTGTGTGATAGGATGCATTCAACATAAAAAAGGAATGCTAGAAAGTGGCAAAAAAGGAAAACCTGTCAGTTTGAAGGTCAGTGAGACAAATCTGTGCCACTGAGTTTTCAGAGGAGGTCAAAGGTAGCTGAATTGTTTATGAAATGCTTAGACAGGTCCATATCCCACCCCACCCACTTGGATTCCTAAGAATTTATAACAAGTGATCCATATTTTTCTTGTTGAAACACATCAGAGAGTGGGAGTGAGAAGAGGGTGAATACACAATGGTTTTGTCACCAAGCAAATACATAACGTAAGACAGAATTGAGCTTCCTAGAGTACTGCCCATTTAGGGGCATATAGTTTAAAGATTCAGCATAACAGCAGCACAATAAGCAAAAGCCATAAGATTTTCTCAGCTCTTTTACGAGTCTGAAAAAATCCTGTTTCTTCTCAGTGCTATTGCCATTATTTTTTATTAACACTAATAATATTTCAATAGTGTTGCTATTGCACTGAATGCACCTACAGTGAAATTTATCCCAGGAAAGAATATGCAGAAAACAGCACCCAGTCTCATGCAATCACTGGCGCCTTAAATCCCAATGCGACTAAGGAACTGGGTTATCCAGTTAATGTTTCAGGTAGTGATGGATTATGCAGTGCACATTTATTGTAAGTAAAGTCCCTGAGTTTCTGCTGGTCTGCATAATCGGCTGTAATAAATTATCAAAGAGCCAGCCGCCCTCGGTCCTAAACTGCATTAACGCCAGTGCAGTCTGTCAATGTCTCTGTCCATTGCTGTGAATAATTGAGCGTGGTGACACAGGCTGAAACTTAGCTAATAGTTAAAATGCTTTCAAATTAAAGCAACTAATGGAAGGAACAAAGGAGACTCTGCAAATCATGTCCATAGATGGGTCATTCGGAACTTTGTTCTTGTTACTGAAAGTTTCAATAGCCCTTCATATACATAGGGGTGAAACTTTCTGACATTCCCCCATATCAAACCAAAACAACTTCTGCTTTTTAAAGGCTCTTCGGTAAGCCAATGTTGATTTGATCCCAGCTTTTCTTCTGACATTCATTTTTGTATTTCATTTCTTTGCTGGTGTTTCCATTCTTCAGGGTTCTGGGGGAAACTTTCAAAGCACCATATGGGAGAATCCTGAGAATGATGTTACTTCAAGCAATAATTTTGTGGGTGTAGTCCCTGAAAATTCAGCCCACTGGCAACAAACTCCAGTTCTTCAGAGAATTTGAGTTCTCACAGATCTTTGTGCTTAAAACCACAGGAAATCCTCTCCCACAGAATGCAACCACAGAGCAATTTCTTGACCATATACTAGATGGCAAGAGTCTCTGCTGGCAAGAAGGATTTCCTCAGCTTTATAACACTTTATAGGATACTCTTCATTCACGGCTCTGACAGCACTTTACTACAGTGGGAAAGTATCATTTCCATTCTCCAGGGAAAATGAAGTATAAAGTCAGTACAGCTGGTGAAAAATTTCTGTCAAACAGTGCATTTTTTATTTAAAAAACAAACAAACAAAACAAAACAAAAAGAGGAGGAGCTGGTACTCAGCCAGATTCCTGCTCCCCTTCCCCTGCCTCCAATCCCATGGCTGGGGCTGCTGAGGTGCTGGTATTCAGTAACAGCAAGTACAGGCACAAAAACCCACAGCTGTCAAAACTGTTTTTCAATGGAAAAACTGTTTTTTGATAGAATGAACCATCTTTCTCTGGCTTTTTTTTTTAATCAGATGACCTAAAACTGAAAAGTTTTGCTTTGTTTTTTTGTCAGAAAACTGATTATTTCAGTTTGTGAATGTTGCTACTGGTGCCTCATGTGAATTAGGGTTTGGTTACAATATATCCCCTTTCTCCCCCATGGGCTAGGCTTTTCAACTAAACTTCATCTCCTGTGAGGCACCGTGGCCATGGACCTGGCCTGCCTTCCCTCTGGTAAAGAATGTTATACATTATGAGAGACAGAACTTGATCAGGGAATTGGCCTAGAAAGGAGAATAGAGCATGAGGCACTCAAACTGTAACTCCCATGAAGCACAGTAGATGCATTTCCACAATTAATATTGCATTTTTCATCTGAACGATTTCAGTTTCTGATTTTTTTTATCAAAAAAAGTTAAAAATCTACAGCAGAGCCATTCCCTCCTCCTCCCCCCGCCAATATTTCCAATCAGTTGTACTATTAAGTGACGTGGCCAAACCCAGTCAGGGCAAACCTGTGAACAAACCAAGATCTTGTCTCCCAATCCTTTGTCCTCACCTCTCAATCACAGTGCCTCCAGTTTCTTAATAATATGGGCACTGTTAGAAGGTACAGAAAAAGAAGATGTAAAAGACTGCTAACTGCTTCAGATACTCTGGCACTGGTAATAAACAGCTCTATAGGATGCAACCGTCTGAGTCTATTGGGCAGCCTCTGCTCAGTGCTCTGAAAGCAGTACAGCTGGACATTTAAATGTGTATTAGTTTTGCTAATCCACTGGCCTCTTCTCTGCAGTAGCTTCATAAGCCTCCTCACGTAGAGTCACCCTTGCACACAATTTGATTACTAACACAGTCACAGTGCAGTTAGCTGAAAAGACCCAATATTAAGGTTAATAATGTTAGAGACCTTGTGAATACATTTTCTCCAACCAGGGGACCAGTTTAAACATGCCCATGTTAACAGGAATTGTCATGGCTAAGCATCTCTTTATGTTATGGCCAAGGTACCATCAGTATCTAAGTAACAGACCGTGGCAGCTGGAGCACTGGAAATTGAAACTGTTAGCTTTGAGCAGCTCCAAGGCATGGTCTCACATGTGAGTGGCTGGCTGTCCTTGGATAGCAGCAATTTCTGGGACTTGAGCTGCAAGTCCCTTTATGGGCACTTCAGCAAGACATCTCATTTTGTTTTATCATGAACAATCTAAAATAAAATAAAGCCCAAAGAATTTCAACCCTTAATGGCAGAGATCTTCCGCCAACCTGCAATTTTGCACAATCTAGGAACAATCAAGTTACTGCAAAATGGGAATAAACTTCTAATATCTTCCCCATGAAGCTCTCATAAAGTAGGCTGATTGGGATGCCTTTCAAAGGATGTGCATCCAACTAAGGGATGCAAGGGTGTTGCTCCGCACTTCTCTGTTCAATGCCAATGTGGTTTCTGACCTGGCATGCCCTAGTGAGATTCCAGCTTCTGACTTGGACAGCCGTGCCTTGCTTGGGCCTTCTATTGTATCACAGGGCTGAGGCCAAGGCTATGCTGTTAGATACTGAGGGCTACGGCTCTCCAAACGTGGAAGAGGTGACCTGTTTTCCCCATCAATTTCAGTTGTAACTTTACATTCCCTCTCTCATCCTTCATGTTCCAGAATCTGGCTAAACGCTTGCTGAGATGCTGCCACAGAGACAGGTCGGTGCCTTAGAGAAACGTCAGCTAAATAGGTGGCTGTCAGGCCTGCCAACGGAGTGAGGTGCGGGGGAGGGGGACAGGTGCATAGAGGCCTGGCATTTCAAAGGGTCCCACCAGCTGCTGCCAGTACCACAGTAGCAGGGATAGCAGCCAAGAGCTCTAGGCCCCTTTGAAAGGCCTCAGGAACATCACTGCACAGATGCTGAGGGCTGGGATGGGAAGGCAGCGTTGTACTACAGGCAGCACTAACGGCTGCCTGCCCTTTGTCTCCCCACTTCCACCCAAGGCTCTGCCCTTTCTGGGGTGTGGAAGGGGCCCCACACACACACCTTGCCCTCAGGCCCATGGTGGCTGTAAGCCCCATTGATCACTGTGACCCTGGGTACAGCAAAAACCCCCCTTGTAGTGAAGGAGAATGAAAGAACTCCCAGTGCATTACAGTGTTCAGACAGCTATTGATAGCTGAGTGAGACCTCGACCTACCGTGTAAGTCTTCTGTAGGGATAAAAAATTACTTTTCCACAAACCCTGTCCTGAAAAACTGAGCAAACCTCCACTAAAGGCACAGCATGAAAATGTGCTAAACCACAGCAGAGCCTAAGGGATGGATCCTCAGCCCAATGTTGATCACAGGGCCTAGTATATGTGGTCAGCCAGAACTCACTGAGGGCTGGAGCAGTGCTGGGTGTAAGTATTATGGGAGGCTAATACTGAGTGCATGATACTTCAGAGATCTAAATGACTGAATTTCCTGCCTTGGAAAGATTATAACCTAAAGAAGAATGAGTACGGTTCTCTCCTGTATTCTCCATAAGGCAGGGTTGTTTGGCCTATGTGGCCACTTCCTCAGTCATAGGTAACACAGACAAACTTCTTCCTCCCAAGCCTGCCTCTTCTTCTCTTGAAAGAGACACAATGGCTGCAGGAGGATGTAGTGTTCCCGATAGGTTCTCTAGCACATTACTCCCTCTCCCATCCAATAGAAATGTTTCAGGCCCTTACACGGCCATGTACAAGGCCTGAGGATTTCATCCTATAAAAAGGAATCGTGTGTTCATGGATCTGTGACTGTCCATCTTTACCATAGAATATTTTTAAATGGTTTGTGTTTAGCTACAAATGTTTTGGCCAAACTATAGCAACAGTCCAGATCCTGGACAACAGAACTCAGACCTGTGAAGTCATATAGTACAACCACCCTCATTGCTGATAGAGGTGCTGCCTTCAAAGCATTATCAGTGCAGTCTTTACTTGGACAAAGTTTGATGCTGATGATACAGATGGTCTGTTTTAAATACGATTTAGCACTAGTACATCTGAAGCCTGCTGGGATTGCAAGTAATAAGACTTATGAATTAATTTAGCCAGGAAAAACTAAACAACGCAGAGTAAGAAACTATGACGAGGGAATTGCACGTATGCATTCTTTCTTAACAAGAGAATGTGCTCACAGGTGGATTTCATAGTGGGCACTGCTCATCACTTCATTACACAAAAGCTATCAACCCCATTCAGCGTAATGAAGTGTCACTATTCACTTCACCCTTTAGAAGCCCTATGGAAATTAGGTTTCTTGTAAAGCTCGACTGCTTTATCTGAAAGCAAGCAAGAGTACAGAGAAGTAGTTAGGAAAAATGCATTTTAAAGGGAAATGGTTCAAGTCAGTAATCCCAAACCTGACTTTTGTCTTATCTTGTTCTCTTTGATTCTTACATGTGATTTTCTCCCAGTGCTCTCTTTTCAATACGCAGTCCCAATGCTGAAGCACAGCAGCCCTAAAAATCTACCTCACGGTAACCCTATGACAACAAACTGCTGGCCCTGCTTTAATTTTTATGAAGCACCTTGCAAAAGTGAACTGGCACTTATAAGCAGTTCTTCTTCACTGGACAGATCTGAAATGCTAGTAGATAGTTCCAAATGAAATTATTTTGTCTGTGCAGTTCTATCCCAGTGGAGGATTCTGACCAGGACACACTGAAGAGCCAAGAAGAGTCAGCAGAGAAAACTAGTGAAGAGCCTTCCTTAGTGCCCAGAGAGAAGAACACTCCCCATTCAAAGGTTAAGATGTAAGTAATTGTGCCAGGGAAGGCTGCCCCCTACAAGCCAGGAGCGAGCTGAAGCATCTGCATCTGAAGGTGCCTTCAGTAAAGTTCCCTGTTAGCTGCTCTCTATGCAAGACATTTTTAAACCAACAGTTTGGTCTTTAGAGAAAGAAGGGCCATGGGAGTGACTTACTTTGCAAGCCTCCTGGAGCTTCTGCTAGTTCTCCTCTAAGCCTGAGTGAAGGCAACATCTCATTTTAAAATGGCACAGGAGAAGCTAAGGAAAGATTAAGATGCCATCTCTACACGAGGAGTGGCGCATTTAACAGAAAAGTCAACTCTGTGTAATTCACCCCTCCTTAAAAAGGCTGTAAAGAAGGAAGCAATCCACAGAGATGCTCAGGAAAACACGTCATTTGTTTTTTTGTGCATGCACTGTTAAGTTAGTGACAATGAACGTTTAAATACTCCTTGTTTGGACTGAGAAGGGACCAGAAAAGGGTATCTTTTCTGCTTCTTCTTCACCCACTGGTTCCATATGGATTTCATGCCATGGTGTGGTACCTCATACTAGATGCTGACTTTAGAACAGTGACTGTGGCACTGAGCTCAAGGCACAGATGAGTTACTTGTGAGAGTTATCATATATGTAACAGAGCTTTGGAAGCATAGAGCTGTATTCTGCCACTGGGCCCAGTTCTGCCCTCATTTACTCTGTTGCATCACACTAAGAACTGGTTTCATTGATTTCCTGGGTCACAACGTTCACTACTTTTAGAAAAAGTGAATGTTAATTTATTGTGTGTGATCTCCATAACAATAGACACGTTTATGAAAATTTCTCCACGTTTATGTTAAAAATACTTTTCCAAAGATTTTTAGGCATAACAAAGAATTTTATATCTTAGTAAGATACTGATTTTGGTGGCACATTCCCTTAAAACTAGTTTATCAAATAGTGAGAAGTTATAAAGGGAAACTCATTTGCCCAGCTATCTGGAAGAAAAGGAATGTTATCCCTTTAAGCCAGGGGTGGGGAACCTACAGCCTGTGGGATGTATCTAGCCCATGGCTCGCCTGGATCTGGCCAGTGAGGCTTGGGTCACAACCCCCATCCCCACAGGGGCATGAGCTGGCATTGGTGCCCCTGCCACATGGGTGGTGGTATGGCTGGAGTGTGAGCTGCCCTGTGAAGTGGGCAGCCCTGAGCCTCATAGGTCTGATCAAGGCAAGCTGTGGCTAGATTCGGCCTGTTGGCCCTACCTGGAGAAGGTTGCAGGGAGAGTGGCTCCTGTACTATAGGGATGCACTCCATTCAGGCACCAACGCTTATCACTCCCATTGACTAAATTGTGGCCAACAGGAGAGACAGGGGGTCGTGCTAGCAGCTGCCTTCCCTGCAGCATGCAGAGTCATGTGGAACAACATGCATCCCCTCCCCTTGGAACTGTGCCAGTTAGGCGCTCACTCCCCCATCCCCTGCCCCCACCCTTCCAGACCATGCTGCATTGCCCCCAAACACCTCCTGCACTCTCCCTCCTAGGCTCCCCATTATGCTCCTGCACCCCCTTCCAGCCCACTCCAGCACCCTCCCTCCTGGCCAGACACCTCACCCCCACTCTGCTCCTGTACCCTCCCTCCTCCACCTAGCCCCCACTTCTAAAGTTGAATACTGACATTGTGCATCTATGAGCATATGCAGGGCATTCTTAAGAGATGTGATTTTATAAATTTCAGTAACAAAATAGTGAAACATTTAAAGCAAATTTTAAGCCACGGTCCTGTAGACACAATAATGCATAAGTGCTTCTGTCACTAAATTCAGTCTGTTAAATATCTTCATTGCTACCTAATGACTCTTTCATAGGTTCGATGTTATGCTAATAGGTCTGGCAAGCTGGTAGACCTTTCACTTTTAAATTAACAAACCCACTTCAGGGAAAGAGTCACCCTGCTGTGGTAGCCTTTGGGAACAGTCAGAACAGGGATAGGAAGAGGGGAAATGTGGAGCTCTAAGACCCAGAACAGGCATTGCCTCCCCTTGTCTGTTTTACCTACCACCCACGCATAGCTCCTGTGAAATTTAAAAACACTCTTTTCCAAAAGGAGAGAAATAGCATTGTCTTGTGGGAAGCCATTTGCAAATGAATCATTTTTAAATCAAGGAAACAGATTTCTTAGCACAGTAAACTTTTGATTTTATGGACCCCAATTTAGCAGATTTCGGAAACAATGGATGTCCCCCCATTGTTCCCAAAGTCCTCTGGGGTCTGTATAATCATCCCCCCAACCCCCCAAAAAAGTCAAAAGATTTACTACTGGAGCAGCCTGGAGGAGCTGCCACAGGTACGCGGGGGCTCCAGCAGCAGCTCCTCCAGGCTGTGTGGTGGCTCCCCCAGCCACGCACAGCAAAGCAGGTTTGGCTACACAGCAGGGCGCCTTCAGTTGCACGTGGCAAGGCAGCTCTGGCCACATGGAGAGGAAGCGGCAGGCACCTCTAGTGATGCGGTGGGGTCTGGCAGCTCCTCCAGTGAGTGGCAGGGATTTTTTTTGGTGTGGGGGAGGGCGTCGAAGGTTGGGGCTGGGGGATCCTGGCAGGGGTCGGTGGGCGGGCAGGTAAACCCTCACATATAATGGACTTTCAGTAGTAACAGACACCACCCCCTCCCGCATTAGTCTGTTATGTTTGATTTTGACTCTGAAGCCCTTAATAGGTTAACTGATGTGCTTGAAGAAACATCCACCAAATCCGTAGCATTCAAGATAGCGTATCCTAGTTTTAGACAGGTTCTATCTAAGTTTTTAGGCATCCTAAGTAAGTAGAACTTTTCTTATAATCATAGTGCTCTATCAGGTCCTGAAGGAGAATGAGTAATTGCATACATGGGGGCCCATGGGATTTAACAAGGAGTGGTGGGATGAAACTGAAAAAAAATAGCCTGTAAGGTGATTATTAGCAAATATGTGCTCACAGCGAGGTCTCACACTGTAGGATAATGTGCCTGGAATAGAAACTCCTTCCTCTGAGTCATTTAGAAATTGCCTTGACAAAGCAATTGATGGTGCACTCCACAAAATGATTCTGAATAGGTGAACATGTTCACACAGTAACTCTTTCCTAGCTCCGAATTTCTGAGGACCAAATTCTGCTCTGACATCTGCCTATGAATCTCCCACTGGACACAGTTGGAATCTGCTCATGAATATATGTAAGGGCAGAATTTAACCCACAGAATCTATCAAAATTGAAAATGAGATCTCAGAGGCTGAAGTCTGCTCATGAGTCATGGCTACACTGCCTTGCAGTTAGGACTCCGATGTGACTAGCAGCGTGTACCAACATGCTGTGCTGTAATTCCCCCATGGAGGAGCTGTGTGCTCAGATTTACATATTAGTATTCACACTAATGTAATCTTCCTCAAATGGCACTAATTGATGTGATGGGTGTTTCTCTGGTGTAACAGAGAGCTAAGTTCAACCTTATATTCCTGATTTGGTTTGTGTGCACTTTGCTCCAACCCTCACAGTAAGACTAATCTATTTCCCTCCTATCTTCTAATCAGTGCTCCAATGGGTGGACAGATTAGCCTTAGAAGTGTCAGGTCAAGTGAAATAAGTCATAATTAGGAGTGTCTTGGGCATTTAAATGGGTTAGCTCATTTCTAAAGGGGCTGTTTTAATATGTATCACATCTTATATTGCTGAATGGCGCTTTCCCTAATACAGCTTTATTTTCCCCATATGAAATATTTAGGATCTGATTTACAGATTCTTTCAGTAACCTGTCCTCAAATGACAATACAATTTAACCCTCTTTTTCCTCTCTGTATTTTCCTATGTAGACTAAAGACTTTGACAGCCATGAAGTGCATCTTTTCAATGCAAGAGCACCAGAAGCAGAAAAAAAACCTAAAACCTCAGGTAGCACAAGCAAGAGAGAGCAGAAGAAATAGTGACACTAGAAAATAGACATCCCATACATCCACACAGATACAGACATAGCTGCATCTATCTAAACCTACTATGCCATTTTTATCAATCTGTTATATTTTGATTGTTAGTAACTGGAAGTATTTACTTCTCAAATCTAAATATATAATCTCAATATAAAATTGTAGTCAGCTATTGCTTCTTCGTTTGCTTAGTCTTTTCCTCACTTAAAGAAGATTTCTCCCATATATATTGCCTTGGGTGACTGCACAACCCCTGGACAATCTCACCTCTACAGCACAGCCAGAGAGAAATCAAAGCATTGTGGATTCATCTGAACTAAGCGTCTTTGGAATAGAGGTAAGGGAATGAGCTGAAATTGAATGCATCCAGGTGAGCCAGGAACATGGAAAAATCTGTATGGTAAGCTTGACTGAGTATCTGAGTTCCTGGGGGCTTGCAGTAAAGGTGCAAGAAGCAAAAGGGAGAGCGGATAAAAGCCTGTTTAGATAATACTCGGGTAACCAGCTGGCTAGTACATTAAGGTCTATATGATTGGAGAGGCCCGGGATTGGGATAAACAAGTGGTGCTGAGCCGGACTGAGGTGCACTGGCAGAGGAGTGGGATGAAAGAGCTCCAAAATAACTAGGAACAAAGCAGGAATTTTTGACAGAGTTGCTCTCACGTGGAAAAGAACTGAGTTTGCTAGAGGTCAGGATGAAGGTACTGTAGCAGATAAACTTCAGCGCATCTCCAGGCAGCTCCAACCAGTGGGCTCCTGCCATGTGGCTCTCTGGTCAGACATTTAAAGCTGTCCCCCATCCTCTTCCCACAATAGGATTCCCTTGAAGTGCAACAGTTCCTGTGTCTGTCAGGAGGACGTTTCACACCCTTGTGCCTGAAGGAGTGAATCTGTTCCACTGTCTGCAGATAAAAGAGGAAAGACATCTGGGAAAAGCTCCTGGGGGAATGGTAGTGGAGTTTATCCAAGGTTGAAAACTAAACAAAACTGCACTGCCATGCTGCCTTAATTTTTCAATGCAAATTGACACATCTGTCAGAGATATTTAAAAAGGCAAGGTGGCTGATGTATCTTTTATTGGACGAGCTTCTGTTGGTGAGGGAGATGAGCTTTTAAGCTTACTCAGACCTGAAGAAGAGCTCTGTAAGTGTGAAAGCTTCTCTCTCTCACCAACAGACACTGGTCCAATAACAGATATTACCTCACCTAGTTTGTTTCTCTCATATAAGCTGCGTCTACACGTGCACGCTACTTCGAAGTAGCGGCACCAACTTCAAAATAGCGCCCGTCGCGTCTACACGTGTCGGGCGCTATTTCGAAGTTAACTTCGACGTTAGGCGGCGAGACGTCGAAGTTGCTAACCTCATGAGGAGATAGGAATAGCGCCCTACTTCGACGTTCAACGTCGAAGTAGGGACCGTGTAGACGATCCGCGTCCCGCAACGTCGAAATTGCTGGGTCCTCCATGGCGGCCATCAGCTGGGGGGTTGAGAGATGCTCTCTCTCCAGCCCCTGCGGGGCTCTATGGTCACCGTGGGCAGCAGCCCTTAGCCCAGGGCTTCTGGCTGCTTCTGCGGCAGCTGGGGATCTATGCTGAAGGCACAGGGTCTGCAACCAGTTCTCAGCTCTGTGTATCTTGTGTTGTTTAGTGCAACTGTGTCTGGGAGGGGCCCTTTAAGGGAGCGGCTTGCTGTTGAGTCCGCCCTGTGACCCTGTCTGCAGCTGTGCCTGGCATCCCTATTTCGATGCGTGCTACTTTGACGTGTAGACGTTCCCTCGCTGCGCCTATTTCGATGTTGGGCTGAGCAACGTCGAAGTTGAACATCGACGTTGCTGGCCCTGGAGGACGTGTAGACGTTATTCATCGAAATAGACTATTTCGATGTTGGCTGCACGTGTAGACGTAGCCATAATGTCTCTCTAGGACCAACCCAGCTACAAAAAACTGCAAAAGCATGTAAGGCAGACTTCTTTCCTCATCAAAACCTGCAGGTAGGCTTTTCTCCTGAACATTTTGTCAAACTCAGTGGGCTTTCAGGGGCACAGCAGCCCTAAAGAAACAAACTCAAAGTCTGCCACTGCTAGAGAACCACTGAAACCTCTGTATGGCACTGTTTCTTTAACAGTTTTTTATTTTTTCTTTAACAGATTTTTATTTTTATATTCATTATGAAAACCTGTCCAGATAATAGGCAATGGAAAAACGGTGGCACTTTCATTCAGGCATGCAATCTGGTGCGGCACTTCTGTGGTTGGTTTTGTGTATGTATGAAAGAACCCTAGTCTTATTCTGTCATCATTTTGAAATACATATTTTTATGGGAGTTCATCTATTTTTGCCTTTTAAGTAACTTGCCTCACTGGATTCGAATTGCCCAGTAGATCATTACCAATTACACAGATTTGGATTTTCCTCTTGTGTTTAAAATTTTCCTTTCAGGACTCCCACGTAGTGTCCATTTGTCTAGGAGTGAACAGAATAAGAGCATATCTTCAAGCAGTGGAGGCACATTTACTTTGAAAGATGAAATAGGTGAAACAAAATTTGAGAAGAGGTTAGATAGATGGCTTTCAGGGATGGTCTAGAAAGTGCTTGGTCCTGCCATGAGGACAGGGGGCTGGACTCGATGGCCTCTCAAGGTCCCTTCCAGTCCTACTCTTCTATGATTCTATGAAAATGCACGTAACTGTCAAATTAAAAATAAAAAGGGTCAAGACTTTCAAAAGCTAAGGGATTCAGATTTCAGATATTGTTCCTTTTGGTCAGTCTGATTAATTAACCTCACCGAACAGCAAATATAGAAAACTTTCTTGCAATGAATGCATGTGCATCAGACAAAAGTTACAATCACAAAAATGTGCACCCACTCATGTAGGGAACTCAGGCCAGAACATTGGCTTTAGTGCCAAACAACACAGCCTTCTACCACTTGAGATCACATTTAGCAAGTTGGTTGTAGTAACAGAACTTTTATCTGCTCTCTGTGGCAGACACTGTAGGGCAATATAACTATAACTAACCTAGTGAGGAGGGCTTTAAACTAGGATCGACGGGGGCAGGGGAGCAAAGCCTGCAGGTAAGTGGACAGCATGACTACATGGGAGATGAATTTGAAATGGGAGGGAGTAAGGGCTACACTGGGAGAGGAAAAAGAGGGCCAGGGCAAAACTGGGAGGCAAGACCAAATCAATGTCTGAGATGCCTATATACAAATGCAAGAAGTATGGGAAATAAGCAAGAAGAATTGGAAGTACTAATAAATGAATACAACTATGATATCATTGGCATCACAGAAATTTGGTGGGATAATACTCATGATTGGAATGTTGGCATTGAAGGGTACAGCCTGCTTAGGAAGGACAGACAGGGAAAGAAGGGAGGAGGTGTTGCCTTGTATATTAAAAGTGTACACACTTGACAGAGGTGGAGATGGACGAAGGAGATGGACGGGTTGAAAGTCTCTGGGTTAGACTAAGAGGAGTAAAAAACAAGGATGAGGTCCTACTAGGAGTCTACTACAGGCCCCCTAGCCAGGTGGAAGAGGCTTTCTTTAAACAGCTAACAAAATCATCCAGGGCCCAGAATTTGGTGGTGATGGGGGACTTCAACTATCCAGGTATATGTTGGGAAACTAATACAGCAGGGGACAGACTGTCCAATAAATTGTTGGATTGCATTGCAGATAACTTTTTATTCCAAAAGGTTGAAAAAGCTACCAGAGGGGAAGCTGTTCTAGATTTAATTTTAACAAATAGGGAGGAAATTATTGAGAATTTGAAAGTGGAAGGATGCTTGGGTGAAAGTGATCATGAAATCATAGAGTTCACAATTCTAAGGAAGGGTAGAAGGGAAAACAGTACAATAGAGGTAATGGATTTCAGGAAGGCAGATTTTGGTAAACTCAGACAGCTGGTAGGTAAGGTCCCATGGGAAGCTAAACTGAGGGGAAAAACAGCTGAGGAGAGTTGGCAGTTTTTCAAAGGGACATTATTAAAGGCCCAAAAGCAAGCTATCCCACTGTGTAGGAAAGATAGTAAACATGGCAAAAGAGTGCCTTGGCTTAACCAGGAGATCTTGCATGATCTCAAACTAAAAAAGGAATCTTATAAGAAATGGAAACTAGGACAAGTTACAAAGGATGAATATAGGCAAACACCACAAGCGTGCAGGAGCAAGATTAGAAAGGCTAAGGCACAAAATGAGCTCAAACTAGTTACAAGCATAAAGGGAAACAAGAAGGCTTTTTACAAATACATTGGTAACAAGAGGAAGACTAAGGAGAGGGTAGGGCCATTGGTCAGTGAGGAGGGAGGAACAGTAACAGGGAATTTGGAAATGGCAGAAATGTTTAATGATTTCTTTGTTTCGGTCTTCACTGAGAAATCTGAAGGACTGCCTGACAGAGAATGCTAGTGAAAAAGGGGTAGGCTTAGAAGTTGAAATAAAAAAAGAACAAATTAAAATTTACTTAGAAAAATTAGATGTCTGCAAATCACCAGGGCCTGATGAAATGCATCCTAGAATCCTCAAGGAGCTGATAGAAGAGGTTTCTGAGCCTTTAGCAATCATTTTTGGTAAATCGTGGGAAACAGGAGAGATTCCAGAAGACTGGAAAAGGGCAAATATAGTACCCATTTATAAAAAGGGAAACAAGAATAACCCGGGAAACTACAGGCCAGTCAGCTTAACTTCTGTGCCAGGAAAGATAATGGAGCAAGTAATTAAAGAAATCATCTGCAAGCATTTGGAAGGTGGTAAGGCGCTAGGGAACAGCCAGCATGGCTTTGTTAAAAACAGATCATGTCAAACCAATCTAATAGCTTTCTTTGATAGAATAACGAGTCTTGTGGATAAGGGAGAAGCGGTGGATGTGGTATACCTAGACTTCAGTAAAGCATCTGACACGGTCTCACATAATATACTTATCAATAAACTATGCAAATACAACTTAGATGGGGCTACTATAAGGTGGGTGACCAACTGGCTGGGTAACCATACCCCGAGAGTAGTTATTAATGGTTTTCAATCCGGCTGGAAAAGTGTAACTAGTGGGGTTCCGCAGGGGTCTGTTTTAGGACCAGTTCTGTTCAATATCTTCATTAACGATTTAGATATTGACATAGAAAGTACACTTATTAAGTTTGCAGATGATACCAAGCTGGGAGTGGTTGCAACTTCTTTGGAGGACAGGGTCATAATTCAAAAGGATCTAGATAAACTGGAGAAATGGGCTGAGGTAAACAGGATGAAGTTTAATAAGGACAAATGCAAAGTGCTCCACTTAGGAAGAAATAATCAGTGTCACACATACAGAATGGGAAAGGACTGCCTAGGAATGAGTACAGCAGAAAGGGATCTGGGGGTGATAATGGACCACAAGCTAAATATGAGTCAACAGTGTGATGCTGTTGCGAAAAAGGCAAACATGATTCTAGGATGCATTAACAGGTGTGTCATGAACAAGACACGAGAAGTCATTTTCCCGCTCTACTCTGCGCTGGTTAGGCCTCAGCTGGAGTATTGTGTCCAGTTCTGGGCACCACTGTTCAGGAAGGATGTGGAGAAATTGGAGAGGGTCCAGAGGAGAGCAACAAGAATGATCAAAGGTCTAAAGAACATGACCTATGAAGAAAAGCTGAAAGAATTGGGCTTGTTTAGTTTGGAAAAGAGAAGATTGAGGGGGGACATGATAGCAGTTTTCAGGTATCTAAAAGGGTGTCATAAGGCAGAGGGAGGGAACTTGTTCTTCCTTGCCTCTGAGGATAGAACAAGAGGCAATGGACTGAAATTGCAGCAGGGGAGGTTCAGGTTGGACATTAGGAAAAAGTTCCTAACTGTCAGGGTGATCAAACACTGGAACGAATTGCCAAGGGAGGTGGTAGAATCTCCATCACTGGAGATATTTAAGAAGAGGTTCGATAGATGGCTTTCAGGGATGGTCTAGAAAATGCTTGGTCCTGCCATGAGGGCAGGGGGCTGGACTCGATGGCCTCTCGAGGTCCCTTCCAGTCCTACTCTTCTATGATTCCTCATCCATTCATACATATACACAGAATTACAATATTTTTATTTCACCCTGTTTAATATAACCTTTTATTCTGTAGACCATTCTGAACATATCACATTTAAAGGGACATAGCCAAAATTCATATTTTGGCTATCACAAAAAACAGAGTTTTATACAAACTGGCTAACACATAGCCATTTCGCTATCTCTGAAAAATTATGTAAGCAGTTAATGCCATCATCTAATGTAGCATGCACCTACTTACGAGGTCATTTCTCTTTCATTTAAAGATCTACACATACCATCCGCAACTTAAAAAGAGTATCAGAACTGTCTTAGAGGTGCTGGAAAACCAGAAAGTGAAACTGGTTATGATTGGGAAATGAAATTGATCCAGTTAGTTTTACTGTTCAAGTTACATGAAGTGTGAGAGAGGGAGGGGCACAGGAAAGAAACAATGATTAAAAATTCTTTTGTTGTTCTGTTATTGCTGTCAGATAAAGCTTTTTCTATTACATTCATAGGTCTAGAATTTGTCCTCACTTACATCCCACAGTATTGTAATTTCTGTTTCACAATGTCTCTTTAGTCACTTAAAGGTCACTAAAAATAAGCAAAATGACTGGAACTGGGTGTAAGTGCATTTCTAAAGTACAAATGTGTGTGGTGGGGACAGCGAGAGAGTTGTGTACTCCCCAGAAAGGGCCCCATCCTTACCCACACTGAGCATCTCCTGTAATGTGCTGAGTACCCTCAGCTGCTAAGGGGAGTTTAGAATGCAAACCTCCTCAGAGGATGAGGACTGAATCTGGAGTGTCTGGGGGACACCTCTGTGTTTCAGCAATGGAAGAGTAGTGCAGGGCTGAAGCCTCTCCTCTGCTGCTAGCTTGTTTTATTCTTGACTTCATTACATTATTTCCCTGTCATGTTTTGTTAGTGTCAGCAGGGAAGAAAATCAGTGCCACAAACAATCCATCAGACTTACAAATTGCCCTCCAAGCCATAATTCCTAATTATTATCCAGCTGCTACATGTATCCTGTGTGGATTGACAATGCAGATGGACACAGGCGTGAGACATACTAAGCCATTGTCTGAAATGTGCTGTGACCTTTATTCCTTTACTAATGTTTTTGTGCTTCTCTAGGAATAGAGATATGTCTGGAGCAAAACATGGATCTTTAAACAGAACAAAGGGTGCAAATAAAAATCCCCAGCCATGAGAAATGTGCTTGCCAAAAGAGCTCATATTGTGATCATGGATTAGAGTGCTGACCTTTTAATGATAATGATCTATCAGCATAGTATGATGTACAGCTGGGATGTCAGGGCTGCATTACCCTTGTTGTTACTTATTATGTAGATATAATAATGTATTGTGCTAATATAACACCATTCATACAAGCACCCCAAACCAATTTAGGAATAATTATTAATCCCATTTTCCAGATAGAGAAAATGAAACAGATTATGGTGCTCTGCATAAAATCACCCAGAGTATGTCCACACTGCATACTAAACTTTGGTATACAGTTGTTTGACTCAGGTGTCACAGACATTCTGGTGTGGGTCAGCATCTTGATCTGCATCCACACTGAAAAATAACAAGGCTTAGATCCGAGTTATAGCAGGACTCAAGCTGTGATCCACTCCCTAGCCAGGTCCGAGGACCCTGGTCCTGAGCATTTGCTGACCTAAGTCAGACTGATTTGCATGTGCACAGAAGTGGAGCTTGGGCTCAAACCAGAAAAACCAGAGCCTGGAGAGCACTTCACCCGTCAAGCCAAAGCTGAGATTTGACGCCTGACTCCAGTCACTTGCTCACATTGAAAGACAACACCACTTACCTGGTTAGCAGAAGAGAGTGAACTTCAGCAGTTTTGGATTTTCAGATAAGCATTAAAAGGTTGTATGTCCTCACTGAGCCCCAACCCATGTCTCTTGGCTCCTCTTCTGTTCCTCAGGCTTGAAAGAGTCTTCTGCCTGCCTCTCCCACTTATGATACACTTTGATGGCTCCTTTAGTACCACTTTTCTTTCCCACAGTGAGAGATTTGCTTGTAAAAGCATTTACATTTGGAAAATTACATAAAACAAATGTTAATATTTCCTCCATCATTTTCCTCTGTCTCCACTTCCTCTTTTAACTTTCGACCTCTGCAATGCATGATAGTAGTGCACACATCTGGAGTTTTTCCCCATCCCTACTCATAAGGTTCCCAAATGGAATCTTAAGAAATGCTGTCACTTCTGTTTCAGCACATTCCCAATAGGAGGAGGGAAATACTGAAAGGACACTGCTGACCATAAATAGAAGAGCAGAGGTAGCACATTATCTGTGCTAAGTTTTTCAGTTTACCTCACACAGTACTGTAGCTTTATGATTCAGGGCAACCATTATGTGAAATTTATCCTTTGAACTGTGACTCCAGTCCAACAGGTCCTATGAGGCTCTCCAGGGGTCAATGACTAGTTTCCAGAAGCCAGATAGGTAAATGTGACGTAATAGCATGGTTAGCAGAGCTGTCATTTCTTCTTGGCCGTCCTCACATCACAGCCATGGCCAGGACCAGAAGAAAGACTTGGATGGAGCATCATTTGATTCTGTTCTGCTGATGAGTCTAGTGAGCCAGAATTGCATTTAAGGGGTGAGTGATGCATGATTGTTCAAACAAATGCTCCGAGGGCATTGTAAGGATGTTAATGGGCATTTAATGGGTGTCAGTGGGAAAGATTATACCTGTAATTTTCCAACTACAGTTTCTGAAAACTGGACAAGTTTACCCAGGGAGAGAACTACTGAGAAGACACCTTAGATGGCTTTTAGATGTAGATTAAGTAGGATTCGGTTCCAGGCCCACAAACTCAAGCCACCCTTCTTCAGTTGTACAGCATCTGCTTGCCCAAAATGGCATCTGAAGCCTCAGTTCTCAGCTATATTTAAGAATAGTTCCTTAGAGCCAACATAAAGGATTCTGGGGACCAACTAAGCAAGACTGGGGTAGAAACAGGTATGTCCTTTGAGGGAAATGACAGTGGGAGGAGACAATATGTTGCTGAACTGGACAATTCAGAGCAGGGGATGGAGGGGTAAGAAGCAGCTGGAAGCAAGAGGCTCAGGTATCCTCTTCCCCTACCTCAGCTCCTGGGCCCTTTCAGAGAATAGAAATTTGAGCCTGAAGTTTGAGCCTGACTGGCTGAAGTTCTTTCTCCTGATGCTCTGACTGGTGATCTTTAGTGGCTACTTCTGTCTCCATTCAATACAGACAGCAAGGTGCCAAGCTTGTGAGAACAGTTATAAAATTTGCCAGCTCTTACCTGCTTTATTGAAAGGTGAAGAAAAAGAACAAAGCTACAATTGTGGGATGCAATAGCTTCATAACAAAGTGCCCTCTGGAGCATGTGATAAATTAATATGGTCCAGAAAATTGCCATCATTAAAACAACATTTTATGGCTGTAGCTGTCTTTCTCTCTCACATTATCTGAGAGATGCTGCGTGATTCTACACAACTGATGCTTGTATAAATCCTGTGGGGCAGGAGAGGACAGAAAGGAATCTAGATGAACAGTTAAGATCAGAAGGGAATAATTACCCTTTTTTTCTCAACTGTGTACCGATGCTATTTTTGAGACACTCACAATGGTATCTAGGCACTGCAATTGCAATAAACCAAAGAGAAACAAGCTGCTCCACCATGCTCTTGGAAAACAAAATACTGGTATCAGAGAGGTAGGCATGTTAGTCTGTATCTTCAAAAATAACAAAAGTCCTGTTGCACCATATAGACTAACAGCTATTTTGGAGCATAAGCTTTCACAGGTAAAGACCTGCTTCATCAGATGCTGGGTTGCTGTTCCCAAACTCAGCTGTAAGGTTTAATTTTTGAGGAGGAAGATATGTGGCCTGATTTGTGTCTCACCTGCAGTGATATAAAACCAATTTAATTCAATTAAATTCAGTAGAGTTGTACTGGGTTAAAACTGGTGTGAGAGGAGAAGCCAGCTTCCCAAGACATTTAAACCATAGACCAATTATTTGTCAAGAAACTAAACCCACAAAAAGGTGAGAGTAATGCTTTCGCCTCCTAAGGTCCAGTTAATCAGACTTCAAGCTAGGAACTAAGCAGACAGAGAGAGCATTGAATTCTTCTGGTACAGTGCAGTCCCCTGTAACCTCCAGGTCTGGAATAACAGCCCATGCCTCTCTGTACACTATTTAAGGAAGTTTTGGCTACTGGCTCTATGCAGTCACAGATCCTATGGTTCTTCTCAGTTCATCATGGAACTTCACACATCCACACTTCGTTCCAGCTTATCCACTGTACACCAGGGCAGTGCTGTGGATGTAATTCCTCAATGTGGACCACCTTCAGTGGGACCAACAGGTGTCTGGCTTGTCATCTCCAGAAATCACCTTCCATCGGGGAAGCAGACAGCAGCATCTAAAACTGGACTGAGAGTATACATCCAGAAGTAAAAATGAAGCACTTTCCCACACTGCTTCTTGGCTTAGCCTTGAAGCCAAAGCAGTGCAATTTCCCACAGAATCATCTCTCACTTGAAGAGAAACCATTCTTGTCAGGGTGATTTAATGTTACGCAGCTGCACAGTAGTTGCCTGAATCACAAGGACTGAAACAAGTGAATCTTTGGGTCTGCCACAGCCTGCTACCATCGGAAAGGGATCTCATGAGCCATGATGAACGCATGCTGTACTGTGTCTCCCTACCAGAGATGCTTACAATCTGTGCATGTCAGTGATGTGCTCTGATAAGAGGACCCAATGCCAGCTGGGAAACTATCTCAGAAGCCCACATCCATGTGGAATACCTCCTGGCCATATGTTCTGTAGACAGCCTGGCCTTTTTAATCTTGAAAATCTTTGGTGTGCAACAAAAGTAAGCCTCCATTTCGTACCACAGCATAAAACAAAAAAAGCACACAAACACCAATATATTTGGTGAGTGGCATGCGCTGAACTGTGAGTGCCAAGGCAGACTGCTAAGAAGCAGGGCAGAGACCCCAAACTGGTTGTATGTACTCTAATTGGATTTCACCAACCCAGCAACAAACGTGAACTCTTGAAGCATTATCACAATCTTACCATACCAGTCTATTTTGCCACCAAAGCAAGCTGCACTTCGCTATAGTTGGTTGCATACTAACAATCTAAAAAGATTTACGTTGCTTCCTTTCTCAAGGGACTCACCACTTACCTCAAGTCAATTTGTACCATAGTTCTCTCATAAAAGACAATGCTTATAGCCAATCCTATTATAAAATAAAGATTAATTAGGAAAAATAAATGAGAGGACCAAGCCACTGCTTCCTGCAGCTCCTATTGGCTGAGAACAGTGAACTGTGAGCAATGGGAGCTGTGAGTGGCTGTACCTGTGGACTGAAGGTAAATAAGGCATCTGGTGGCCTGCAAGGGCTGGGATGGTGTCAAATTGGTGTGACCATAATGAACAAATGATATGAATGTGACTAGACAGACAAATATGTCTAAATAGCAGAGGATTCTGGGAGCATAAACTGAGCCTGAGTAGAGATAAACTGAAGTAAACTTGATGAGTCAAACTAATAAGTATTGTAAACTGGACAGTATGTACAATCAATCAATATGGGACCTATTGGTCAGTAAATATGGGACCATGTAAAAAGTAAATATATGAGGAAAGGGCCAGCATGGAGCCCACCCTGACTGGTAACCATAACCTAATAGCACACATATCATGCAAAGGCCAGAAAGAATGATTGATGTATGCATGGCTATGAGGTGATTTTGGGTACCACTTCTCCTAGTCCCTTTCAAAAACACCAATTAGGTAAAAATGAGTAATACACCCCCGGGTGGAGTTTTGAGACATGTGACTCCTTTGAGAGAATCATAGTATATGAATAAAGAACCAAATTAATTCAATTACTGGGTGAAGGGGGCTAACTTGAGTACCTGAAGAAGCCAGTGATGCTCCACTTTGTGATTATGGAATTTTGAACCAGAAGGCTTTCAAGGCAACCAAGACCTTGCTTCAGGGGAACAGACCAGACCAGAGGGAAGCAGACGAGGAGGAGAGGAGCCATCTATAGGTTGGTAACCACCTTCCCTGTTTACCAGGCAGGCCCTGTGTGGGGCCATCACAGGAACTGTCTGTTTATGTTTATGAAAGATGATCATTTAAGGGAGTGTCTAGTTTATCACTTATTGCCATGTGTAACATACAATCTGTGCACTTGAAGTAATCCTTTTACTACTGGTATAAGGCCTTCTCATAAACTTGCTGGGCAGCCTTGGGTTAAATTCCCTGGTTTGACCTTTTCCACTGAACACAACAGCAATCAGATCTGCTTGGAGCTGCTTAAGATCCAGGAGGAAGGGACTAGAGAGAGGGTCCCTACATCCAACAATCTTGGCGAGTTGTGTCCAGCCCATCAGCCACTTATTGCCCACTCCTGCTCCACACCAATTTTCAGGCTTAAAAGGTAACATAGAACTGGCTTTCCAACCACTCTTAAATAGAAAGCAGAGAATTATAAAGCCCAACACCTGAGAGCAAATCTGACTAGCTGAGTCAATGAATGCTCTCTTTCCTGCCTACCTTCCTGGGCATAAAAGGCTCTTCTAGTCCATTGTCTAGAAACCAGAATGAGACACAGCTTGCATTCCTCTTGCCCATCAGATTTGTGCATGAGGGTACAGATACCCTACAGACACCCTATTTATAGCCATTTATTTACCCCACAACATTAAAATACATAGTTCCATGTGATAGCTGTGACGAAACCTGTCAACTACCACTGCAGTGTAACAGCAACTTTCGGAGGCTATGAATAGCCATTGGAAGAAGTGAAATAACCAGGGGAAGGCTAATGGAGTTCCCAAAGACACATCAGAGCTAGAGGATTTTTCCTTGACATAGAGAGACCCCCCGTGGACATGTTCTGTTAAGAATGATGATGTCCCATACCCTGACACTAGAACTGACTGATTCTTGCTGTACAGCAGGAGTAGGTAACCTTTTCATGTCAGGCCCCAGTTTTTGGCCCTGCAGTTTGCCAGGGTCCCCCTCAACCTGAGGGATGCTTGGGGAGTAGGACCTCGGGAGGGTACCTTATCAAGCTGGGACCTGGTGGCTGCCCCCGCCACTTGACTCATGGCCTCTGCACATTCTGATTGGCCCACTGGCTCGGACATGGAGGGGAGTTCCCTTGGCAACAGCAAAGGTGGAAACTGCTCAGGAGAAAGTAGAGGGCTAGTGATGCAGTGGAAGCTGCAGCCGGGGGGGGGGGGGGGGCGGGAGGGGCTGAGCACACTGTGCCCCCACTTATAAAAGTGTCATGGCCCCTGGAGTGAGTTTCAGTGCCCTCCCCCGACTGGGAGGCTGAGGAGGCCTCCCAGAGACCTTGGTGGGCAGCCCCAGAACACCTTTATAACCCCTCCCCCTGCCACAAAGAGCAGGTCCTGGGGCCCGATGTGTTAGAGGTGTGGCCTGAGGCTCAGTAAAAGGCTGGCCTCAGTGCAGAGCACAGGTTTCTGACCAGGCTCCTGTGAGCCAGAGCCAAAGGGCCCACTCTGGTCAATCAGGCTGGCTAGAGACAGCCAGCCACCTGGACCAAACCGGGCCACAGCTGAGCCTGCTTCTGGTCTGGTACCTAGACTCTCCTTATCTACCAGGGCCTTTGGGCCTGCGGCGAGCCCCATGTTCCAAGGGCCAGGCTCAGCCAGGGACCCTGCCTGCTGCCACGAACCCCAGGATCCCAGATGGGCATGAGCCTGGAATCCTGCCTGCCGTTAGCAACCCCAAGGCCTTGGACCTTCCAGAGCCCATGATCCTGTCTGCTGTCCACTACACAGATGACATGCAGACGCCTGACTGGTTGGACCTGCCAGCCACTACTTATTGGGAGGAAGCCCAGCTTCCCGACCTCACTGAGCACCCTGGGTGGGACCAGGCACCGATGGAGGTGGAGGTCGGAAGCAGCCTGGGGAATGCTCCACCTAAACCCATGCTAGTGCACTGTGGTCTGGATCCCCACTACCTAGTCCCTGGCGAGAGCTGTCGTTAGGGCTCCAGGCTGGTACACAGTGGAGGTGTGGGCCTGCATCCCCCTGCTTCTCCCACCCCACACCACTTTTGGTGGGTGTTTATTTGCTGCCCACCCTGAACCAAAGCTGAGGCTCTCTGTTTGCCACCCTACCCTGCACCATGGCGTGGGTGACCTAAACTGTTGACTGTTTGTCCACTGCCTGTGCTGAACCAGGGCTGGAGCTCTCCAGTGGTGTTTTGTAGCTGCCTAGGCACCATGAACTGCAACTGTGTTGGACGTTCGCCCAGACCTAGGGCTGTGACTGGGTGGCAAGCTGGCCCCGCACAGATCCTGAGCGCATACATTACCTGCCTGCAGCCCTGTTATAGGGGACTAGACTCCTGGGAAACAATTGTCTGCCCCAGGTTCAGCAGTGTCCCAACTTGGGAGAGTTGCAGAGACCCATGTTGCCCTGGGTGATGTGGGGAGGTCACTCCACCAGCCAAAACTGTTACACCCCCACTTTGCACACCTCTGCTGTACAGTATGAAGTAGTACCTGGCAGATGACTGACCAAAGCTATTTATTCATACATGTGTGAAAAAGCAAAGAAAGTGGTGGGTCAAGGGCAATAACCCAATTACTGGATGTTCCCCGAGAGGTCCAAGACACTAATCCAATAGAAGAGGTTTGGCGCACAACAAAAATCTCACCTGTGTATGTAAAGTCATGTAATGAGTTTTGAGAAAAAAGCCACAAGCAGTTTTACTGGATGCAATAAGGCAGGACAGAGAAGGTGGGGGGAGATCTGTGGAAGAAACAAGCTAACTATCCCCCCCACCCCCCCCTGCAGATTTACTGGATGTGATGTGGCTAAAAAAAGCCAACTAATTATGAACAGTTAAAGAAGATTCATTCATCACAGCCACACGTTTGTTTCCTTCACAGCGGCTAAAACAATCTATACATTCTAAAGGCCACTCTTGCGACTGGCACTACATGCACCTGAGTAGAGAGGCCAAAGATTGATTAGACATGGACTCAATTCTAATTTCACCTCATTAAGTTGTCCCTTCAAGTCTGGGTGGGGTGGCACAATGGTACTGTGGGGACCATTTTTGTTGCTGTTACTTAGTCTGTGCCTGAAGAATTTCGCCATGGTTGTCAGCCTGACACTTTTGATCACCAACACTAAGGCCTCCAACTCAAAGTATCTACCCAGGGTGGACAACCTGAGGTCCCTGGACCACAAGCGCCAAACTGCATACTATGCGTGGCCCACAAGACATTTTGTACAGGGTTGCCAGATTGCCCTGTTTTCCATCCATCAATTCCCGCCCCCCCCCCCCACTGGCATTGCTAAAGTGACACACACTAAAATGAAGGGTACGTGAAATGAGGAGTGCATTGAGTGCACACAATATTGACTGTAAGAACCATGCATTCCCTCAGCATGCGAAGTGCTGCTACGGTTCAACCAGTACACCCTGCAAATTCTAGGTACGCAAGTACAGTTCGCAAAATTAAGCTATCCTAAAAGGACCATCTTGGTCATGACAATCTTGCAGTCCACTGAGATGAGTAGACCACATGAGTGGCCCTCCTTCATTTGCCTAGGTTGCCCATCACTGGTTTACACAAAGCTCAGAAAAGGAGGGAGGGAGTATGGCATCTATATAGTATGTTATTATAGTGAGGATCCTTGCAGAGTCACAGCATGGTCCAATTCCAGACTTTCTATTAATAATCTGTGGTCCACATTCATTGTGAAATTCCCAGTGCTTTGTGCTCTGACACTATAAAGCAACTGTAAAAAAGTCAACTTAATTGGCAAATTGAGTTTATGGATGCTCTGCATCACTGGAGAGACACACAACAGCCAGAGCCTTCTGATTAATCTGGTCTTGTATCTTTAATATGACCTCTTTACAGGTTTCTATTTATCAGCTTTTATATAGGTCTCTGCCACCAACTTTGTTGTTTCTGTGCAACCACATTCATTCAGTCCTCAGCTAGAGGAGTCTGTACAAATAGAACACAGGGGGATAGTGTTTTCCATGTATACTACGGTCTGCCAGGCATTTGAAGGTCTCTTAGTTAGCCGAGATTCATGGCCAGTGGGGAGCTAACTGTCCATGGGGGGGGGGGGAGAAAAAAAAAACCAAAACCTCCCTCCCCTCCACCATCTTCCCCATAGCCCTTGCTCTAAATAGCCTAACCTGTCAATAGGCTAGAAACGTATCAAAGATGCAACTACTTTACCTCTCCTGTTCCCTTACTGCCCTTCTGCATGTTACCATTTGCCATGTTATGCCTATATCTTCAATGGCTCTCTTTAGGTCAGTGACCATCTTTTATTCATGCGCACAGCACCATGCACACAACTGCTGCACAGTAGCCATGCTTATATAAAAGTGAGCCTCGGCAGTGAAAGAAGAAATTACTTTATATTTCTTGTGTCCCATAAAGGCATTCCCACCCAGGAAGGCTAGGGCACATTGGGAGGTTCAGAGAAAGGTAGAGCTTGCACTGCTGCTCTTTGAGCTGTAGATAAAGTATGTTTTTCATTCTCCACGGCAGTCAATGTTGCTGTGATGCTGGCAGATCACGTCAGCTCATGCACAACTCAGAGCTTTGCTGACCACTGATGTGCATGGCTGCAAACAATTCTTGCTCATCTGTGGGTTAGTATGGTTAAACAGATACTAGTATTTAGCATTTAGACTTAATGGCTTGCTTGTAGGAGGCTGCATATATTAATGCTACTTGTAACAGCTGTCCCCCATGGCATGAAGTTAGGTGCATTGCAAACCTCTGTAACTGGTTAACTCAAACAGGAAAGGAAACATTAATTAAGGTAATATGCTTGGTCCTGCACAGAAGATGGCCTGCTGAAAACATATGAGGAATGGTGTATCAAAGGACAGAGACCTTATATGCATTTCTAACTCCCCACTGAAGAAAAAGCCCACATGAACTCACCGATCAGCTTGGATTCTGAGGTGGAGGGAAATAGAAGTCCGTGACAGCAACATTGAGTGTGTCCATGCTGTCCAGACTCAGACACAAAGATTCCTAAACATCAGCAGAAGATCTCCATGCTGCTTGGTATGGGTCAGCCCTACAAGACATTTTGAGATGCTTATTATCGATGTTGATATTATCCATTTAAATCTAAGACTAACTCATTTTTGTGTCTATATTGGTCAAATACAATGTTTTATGGTGCAGCACCCTAAAGAAAACACACATGGAGAAGCTGCTGAATGGTAGATTTTTCTCTTCCAATCAAACTTCTTCTGCACTGAGCAGCTGCAATTCCATTCAAATTAAAGGAGTTGCACCTACTAAAAATAGTTTTGAATTAGGATCAAATATTTATTTTGCAACACGTACTGATTAAAGGGCTGATTCCACTTCATTTGTATCAATAGCAAAGCTCTCATGATATAGCAGTGGCACTACAACCCACAGATTCACTGTTAGATAAGAAGCCAAAACACACAACTTACTATATTCATCTATGCCTGAAAAAAATACCAGGCCTGTGCAAGGTACCCACTCCCATCAACAAAATCCAAAGGCATTTTCTTTGTGTGTGTTTGACTGTTTACATTCAATAGCCTGCCATTTAAGAAATAGGGTCATTAATATCCTTTTTTTTATTGGGATTCACTTTAATTCTACATTATTTATTTGGCACGCAGACAAAGTGCGGTGATAGAAACCAATATCTAGGTTTTACTGCAGGTCTTGGCAGTGGTTGCTGCTGCAGCATCACAAGTAAATATCTACATCCACCCCCTCCAGTCCCCTGCACCTAATTGAAGTTTTATGACTGTTGCACAAATGTTGGACTATGAGGTGGTAACTCCAATAAGCTTCTCCCTCAAGCCTTGGGGACAGCAGAGAAAAACTAATATATCTTGATTTTTTTTTTTATTACAGGCTTCACTTCTTTCACACTCTGATGAGAGAAAGGCAGCATTTAAAGAAACGTGGAATGTTACTGCTTTGGGAAGGAGTGCAATATCAAGTGAAAATTACAGTATATGGAAACCAGGAGACTGGAGTAACATAGTATTTTACTAGTACCTAGAGCCAGTGCTTTCTTTGTGCTGGTACATACCAGTACAGCATACTGGCACCTTAGAAGCTCCAGCCATGGGATCATTGGCAGGGGACCCCAGCAGTCTTGTGGCTGGGAGCAGCTGAGGCATGGAACCCCACTGGCAACCCCAGAAACCCTGATGGGGGAAGCAGAGGCGGAGAGATGGCTGGAGCCATCTGAGTACCAAGTTTTTTGTTTTTTTTTTTTTAATGGCACTGCCTAGAGCTATAATGACTGCTGGGCAGGTCCTCCAATAGACACCAGTTTTCATTTAAGAGCTGGTTAATATCTGCACTTGCTTGGTTAAGGAAAGAGTAGATTACCTATTAGGCATTGGTTCTGATGGCTTTTCTGTTGCTTTTGATCTTTTACACACAGGATGGCAATTTATGTGGATGGAAATTAAACAGGAGGGGGAGGGATCTAGAGTGGGAAAGAATGGCAGTGAGTTCTCATTGTTTGATTATAACTCCCTGATATCTACCGTCCTGAGATGTGACTGGATCTGTGCAGTTTCCCTTTTCCACTGAACAAATACACACTGCTATACTTTGATTACTTTGTCCATGAAGATTAAGATCACACCACTTAAAATTGAATGTCAGTGCCTGACATTTGACCTTCCATTGCTCAATGAAATAGGCAACCCTACTGAATGTAAACTTGAATATAGCATAGGCATTAATGTGGATATTAGCACCTGAGGGCTCTTGGAAACATGCACACAATTAATGAGTGATTTCAATCCAGTTTCTATAAGCAAGCACACACTTTACAGAACTACTGTCTCACTAGCTCACCAACAGAGAAATCTGGGACTGAGTGACCCCTCCCACCAAGCTTGGATGGAGTCATTTCAGGACACAGAGGTCCCTGGGCAGGATGGCAGAGAAGACACTTGTCAGCTGTACTTGCCCCAAAGTTATTCAGTACCCCAATCTCTCAGCAGGAGCCTTTCACCACTACAGAGGTTACAGCTACACTGTCATCAGAAGGGCAACTCTAGCTTATGTAGGCAACTAGCAAAGAGACACTGGTACACACATAGCCCTATGCAGCCTAGGAATTGGAGAACTAAGTGTTATACAGCCTGCACAGAAATATGCACTGCCATGTTTTTACTGCTAGGGGAACTCATCCTAGCCAGCTGAAATGCAGCACAGGTATGCCTACATGAGTGCTGTAATCACACCTACAGCTGCCAGCTAGATGTCCCTTACATTCTCTAGGCAAATGAAAACACAGCCTCCCCTTTTGTTGCTTATGCAGGTGCGACAGGGTTCGGGCTCCCGGAAGGGCTCCTCCCTTGCCGGGTCAGTGGGCAGCCATCCCACCCCACTGCCATGAGTACCCCAACAACCCCCAAGCCACCAGTTTGGGGGCAACAGACAAGGCAATAGTTCAGGGGCCCAGTCTTATCTCAGAGGGGCCCTGAGGAAATTAACTCAAGTTGGAGCCTACCCCGAGGTCTGGGCAACAGCAGGTCCACAGTCTTAGAAGGCCCCTGACTCCAGCTCAGGGCAGGGCAACAAACTCACAGTTCAGAGGCAGCCCAGACCCTAGCTCAGGGTGGGGCAGCAAAAAGTTCACCAACAGAGTCTTTAGGTGGCTCCCAGCCCTAGCTTAGGGCAGGGCAGCACATATCCAACAGCAGCCCAGACCTTGGAGCAAGGCAGGGTAACACAACAGTCTTCCAGTGGCCCAAGCACTAGCTAAGGGCAGGGCAGCACACAAACACAGAAGAGCTCAAGCCCTGGTGCAAGGCAGGGCTGGCCCTGGTAACAAACAATAGTTCAGGGAGCACAGGCCCTGGTACAGTGCAGGGCAGCATCCAACAGTTTCAGCAACCCCAACCCTAGCTCAGGGCAGGTAGCAAACAATCAGAGTCTTAGGAAGCCCCAAGCCTGCTCTCAGGGTGAGGGAGACTGCCACCCAGCAAGTGGGTGGCACAGGGGAAACAGGCCCAGCAGCTCCACTGCATCCCAGCTCAGGGGCCCTGGTTGCAGCAGTACAGCCCACTGCACGTATCAGCAGGGAGTCCAGACCACAACACACTGACCCTCTGACCTTTAACAGTCCTCCCTATCCCCTGGGCCACTCCTAGTCTTCCCCCCCACCACTCCCAGGCACCTACCCTCAGTCCAACCAACACCTTGGGGCTTACAGGGTTCCAGGTCTGGCTGGGGTCTGAGTGGCCCAGTCCAGGCCTGCATGGCCTGCCAGTTCTGCTGCCTCAGGTCAGCTCAGGCTGAGGTGGATACTCCTGCTGCCTCAGGGTGCAGGCTGAGGCAGGTAGTCCAGTCAGTCCTCTGGGTCCAGCTGGTCTTCTCCAGGCAGCACGTTCTGCTGGGTTCCCCAAAACATCAGGCTCAGCAAGGACCCAGGAGACCCAATCCAGGCCTCAGCTGGTCCTCTGCCTCCCAGGCTGGGTGCCCAGAGCCATGCTCTGGCTCCCCTGGGGGGGCTGGTCCCCAGCAGAGTCCTCAGGCAGGGAGCACAGAAATATCATCTGGCTCTACTAGAGGCTCAATCCCCACTGAACCTTCAGCCTCCCAGGCAGGTAGCCTAGAGGCTCAGCTCTGAATGAGTCCTCAGGCAGGCTTTTCTAGGCCTGGCCCCACCTCCTGACTTCCGGTCAGGTGACCAGGCAGGGCCAGACTCCATACAAAGTGGCCACCAGAAGGGATCCTTCTCTTCGGGGTAGTGGGGTAGCCACCCTGTCCCACTAAAGGGGACAACAGAGAAGTGGGAAATCAATGATGCTTTTGTTTTTGCAAAACCCCAGGTAGTGCAGGTCTACATCCAATTTTATCTGCTCTCCCAGATTTGAAGGGGTAATAGTTCTGGTATTCTCTCTTTCCAGTGTAGCACAAAGATTAGAAAAGCAAGGGAAAGTTTTTTTCTAACATGAACACAAAGAGCTGGAAGCAGTTATGCAAATATCATAATATAAATTGTAGTCAAACCTCTTATTACAGCACAATTACAACAACAAACAAATATTCCACCTCAAACCATAAAAAACAACATTAATTCTGAAGTGAAGTTTGCACTAATGGATGAAACAATTAATTGCTATGTCTGCGTAATGATAATCACATCAAGTATCTTCTATTTTTCATCACCCATAAACATTGTAACAAAGGGCATGAGATCCTTCCAGGCCTCAGCCACAGTTCATGCCCAGTGACATCTTACAGTACATTTCAAAAATTTATACAGTGTATATGACAAGGGCGGGGAAATTAATCAGTGACATGTCTTTGGTTTATGAGTCACAGTGGCTCTTCTGATCATACGGGGAATGCAAAGCCAGAGTGGAATTGATCATATCTGACAAAAGCAATGGTTAATATTCATAACCATCTGGGCAAAATACATGTTATCTGATTGCTTTGCAGGAAATAATCTCCATGCTCAAATCTTTTGATCAGCATTTGGAGTATTTTTTCTCTCCTTCCAAAAGCAATGTTATGATGCTCACTAGAGGATACAAAGACCCCCTCAGCTTATCTTTCTATGTGAGAATAAATGGTGAGCTCATCTACTGGCTTCTCTTCCCTAGCTGAGGCTAGATACCACACCTAAAGCCCAAGCCCACTGCTGGTTTTGATTGTGTTTACATCAGTTAGTGTTATATCACTTGAGCCGTGTCTACACGTGCATGCTACTTCGAAGTAGCGGCACTAACATCAAAATAGCGCCCGTCACGGCTACACGTGTTGGGCGCTATTTCAATGTTAACATCGATGTTAGGCAGTGAGACGTCGAAGCCGCTAACCCCATGAGGGGATGGGAATAGTGCCCTACTTCGAAGTTGAACATTGAAGTAGGGCACGTGTAGACGATCCGCGTCCCGCAACATCGAAATAGCGGGGTCCGCCATGGCGGCCATCAGCTGAGGGGTTGAGAGACGCTCTCTCCAGCCCCTGCGGGGCTCTATGGTCACCGTGTGCAGCAGCCCTTAGCCCAGGGCTTCTGGCTGCTACTGCTGCAGCTGGGGATCCATGCTGTATGCACAGGGTCTGCAACCAGTTGTCAGCTCTGTGGATCTTGTGTTGTTTAGTGCAACTGTGTCTGGGAGGGGCCCTTTAAGGGAGCGTCTTGCTGTTGAGTCTGCCCTGTGACCCTGTCTGCAGCTGTTCCTGGCACCCTTATTTCGATGTGTGCTACTTTGGCGTGTAGACGTTCCCTCGCAGCGCCTATTTCGATGTGGTGCTGCACAACGTCGATGTTGAACGTCGACGTTGCCAGCCCTGGAGGACGTGTAGACGTTATTCATCGAAATAGCCTATTTCGATGTCGCTACATCGAAATAAGCTACTTCAATGTAGGCTTCACATGTAGACGTAGCCTTGATGGCCACTCTGTAGTGTAACTGGGTGCCCATTTAAGCCACCATAGAAATGCAAGATGAAAAATCTATCCTCTATTGGGTTTTTAAATAATATTGCTGGCCAATTTCAAAGTGTCCTTCATCCCAGATCTTAATGTGTTTTGCAAATAGGACTAAATTAATTCTTAAAACTCACCCCCACCCTACCACAGACAGAGAGAGAGAGAGAGAGAGAGAGAGATATTTTATTCCCATTCCACAGATAGGAAAGGTGAGGCACTGAGGCCCTTCTAGTGATCACACAGAAAGTCTATGGCAGAGCCAGGGGGCTGCTCACCTTTATCTACTTGAGTAGGCCTATTGATTGCTTAGTGAAACTAAATACTTTAGGTAAAGAAGGCAAGCATGGGTAAAGGTTGCAGAACTGTGTATCACAGATCCTGCAACCTAGTCCTACACTTTAACTTGACCACCCTCCCTTCCATTATTAATTAGCTCTCTGTATCTACATGGCTTTAAAAGAGAGGATAACACAATGGTGGGAAACCATCCTGGTTCACTGATAGTATTGCGCCTGGATTGTTGGGAGCCTTGAATGACTACACTAATTTGCAACATTTAGAGAGAGAAGTCACAGGTTCACCAAATGAAAGCAGTAGAGATGGACACTGAAATCAAACTACGCTGTTGCAAAGCACCCACTTGTAAAGGGTCTTCTGTGAAACTTGGGAGAGATTCTTCAAGGAGAATACTTTTATACTTGAAATGCTTGTTCCCTGGGTATTACAAGCATCCAGCTTTGTACATTTGTTACACATTTGGTTGGCTAGTTTTGAGTTATGGGTGCAGACTGCATCCATTGATAACAAACAGAAACACGCTTTATCTCTAGCAGTGCACCAAACCCATGCTGAATAAGCGACACACATTAGCACTCAGGAGGTCGGAAACAGTCAGGAGTCACATGGCAAACATATTGAGTAATTATATACAGAAGGAAATGGTTCAGAGAATAGATTATTAGAAGTTAGACCAAATCTTCCTTCTATTTCAGCATATAGAAAGGGGTTCCAATAATCCAGCTAACCACTCTGTTATGATTATAATGGATAAGAATCTTCCAGTGTTACAATTTATTGCATCCAGGTGTTGCTTCCAACACATCAAGCACAAGAGAAGTGGCCTTGGATAAGCTTTCTTTTCTGGTTTAATTCCTGGAGCAAATCTGAAGAAATCTGATACCTGTGGCTGGAATCAGCAAGTGCAAGCTGGAAATGGGCAAGGCTTCCTACTGTACAACTCTGCTAATGCTCCTCTCCCCTGCAGCCCTACATCACCTGCTAGCTCAGTCAAGGGGCTGTCACAAAAGTCTGCAGTGTTGGTCTCCTCACCAACAATTTGCCATGACACTCCGATCGTAAACAACTTCCCTCTTGTGTCCAACTATAGTTGGGTGGTTTGGGAATGAGGAGTTCAAAGTCCTCTGAGGTGTAAACCACTGAACTTGTTTCCTCTGTAGCCTAAGACAAGGCAGTTTTCTACCTTAGGCGAGTTCCATCATCTTGAGATTGCTTGAATTTCTTCTCTGTCTCCCCTTTAGGTGTATGACAGAGAGGCTGCCCCACAATGGAGTGAAAGGATTAAAACAGCCCTGAGAGAGAGCTGAGGCTGGGAGCCAACCAGAGGAGGACTTGAGGCAGCTAATCAGGACTCAGATGGGCCCTATTAGAATGGCTCCTGAACATGAAGGGACCCCTCTCATTCCATCTCTGCAGGGAGACCAGAGGCGTCTTGGACAGAACAATGCTGGGGGAAAGTACTGTGAGCCTGGGAAGGTCAGGCCAGAATAAACCCCAGGCTGAGGCCCAGCAAAAGGGCTGATGGAGATGCTAGGGATGCAGAGGACCAGCCAGGCGAGGAATAGGCAGTAGGTCTAACCTTTCCTTGCCAGTGATGAAGTGTCCAGTTCAGACTGCAGTTTGCCCCTGAGGGAAGGGGCTAGATGATGAATAGCAGTGGGTCACTCAGGCAAGTGGTGGCTTAGGAGTAATGGGGTTCCCCAGGACAGGACCTTAGAGAGCGGGCACTGCTATGCGGCAGACCCTTGAGAGAAGGGTGCTGTGGTTGGGAGGGACACAGTTCCTGAAAAGTGATGGAGAATTGACAAAAAGTGACCAGCAGGAGGGGCCATAGTGGTGAGCTGACTCATTATAAGGTGCTTTCATTGTTTTTACTTTTTATGCCAGGAGGCAATCTGGAAAAAAATACTGTTGTCAAATGAATGAGATTTTTTTCTTTAAGAACTGCTCCTTCTGGGCTGCATCTTTGGAAGAGGAAGGGCAAAGGCAGCTCTGAAGTCTGAACTAGCCCTCCCTCATAACCTAGTTCAGGCACTGTTCCCTGCAAGACCCCTCTCATCACCACCCTGTACACAGACACAAGACTGCCACAGTCTCTCCAGTACCTGTACAGTACCCATCACTGCAATATCCAAGCACTTTGCAATCACTAACATGCCTATCCCCTCAACAGGCCTCTGAGGTAGGGCCATGCTATTACCTCATTTAACAGGTAGGGAAATGAAGCACAGATAGTCGAAGTAACTTGCCAAAGGCTACCCAGGAAGTCTGAAAATACCGAAAATTGAACCTAAGTCCTAGGTGAATAGCCTAACTATTGGGCTATCCTTCCTCCATTTACTATGGCAGCAATATACAGAAGCCAAGCCTCTGACGATGCCTCCCAGGTCCAATTTGTCAGAAGTTTGCCAATAAGTAGCAGAAATTTGATCCGTTTTCTGTGTGATCAGTGTACTTGTTTGAATAACAGCAAATAAATAGCAAAAATACCGTCTTCTCTCATAGAATGTAAACAATGGGGATCTAAATCCTCCTCTCTGTGTCACTCAAACAAACCTGTGGATTTCTTAAAACATTGCAAAGGTGTGACAGAGGACAATTTGTTAGTAGCACACTTTACAGAAAAGACATCCCTACTGTTCATAAATCTGGTGTATACCAATTCTCTCTGCAGTGCAAAGTTTTAGTATAAAAAGACTGACCATTTTCATATCATGACAAATACTTAGCTATGGAACATTCCATTCAACTTCCTAAGGTACGGATTTGTACTGTGATGTTTGCATCACCATGTGCAGACATAGCCAGGTCAATCACACGTGTAACCAAGGCAGCTGCTCTTTGCCAATGTCCGTGTGCCTGTCATGTAGACAGTAGTTAAACAAGGCACACCGGGTTGATTTGTGGATGTCCATCACTCCTGTGTGGTGATGACTTGATTGATAACTTGATGATAAGACTTTACAACTATAAGCAAAATATTTCCACCCTGCATTGTCACTTTGTATTCATGTTCCCTTTTTTATTTTGAGAGCTCCACATGAAATGGAAATGCCTTATCCAGGGGACATCCGTTAAAACCCAACTCAGTCCATGGAAATGTTTTCCCTCTACAGCTGATTATGCTAATACCACAATGAGACTTCAAGTTTCAGGATAGAGCATTCCCTGCTGCTCATTTTCACCTGCTGTGTACATGCAGATCCTGAAGCCAGGATGCTCTTTATGGTCCCAAGTGTAACTACAATCCATTGCTTTTCCATTTTCTCATGCATAAACTCCTGATTATGTAGTGCTTCACAACTAAACGCCATTTTCTCAGCCACTGAATCTAATACCTCATCCTGTCTAATCGTCATACTCTGGAAAATTACCTGTATTTTAAGGTTATAGACATTAGAGATGGATAAAATATATTAGATCATAGCTTGCATCCCACTACTAGGGGAGGATTAGGCTCCCAATGAAAGACATCACATATTCAAGCCAAGTCTTTTAAAAATAAGCATAACCCCATCGTGAATTTGAGTCTCAAGGGTTAACTCAAGACATTACATTGACATGAAAGCAGCATAACTCAGAGGGGCTGTGTGGGAGGAAACATATCCTATGGTTACAATAGGAATCAGGAGAGCCGTGATGTGGCCTGCATAAAAACTTGCATGAGTTTAAATAAAGGTGTGGCTTTTAAACGTAGTTAAAACAGTTTGTGTGTAGACAGTCATTCTGGTTTAATACTGGCTCATATCAATTTGACTTAATTGATTCCTTAGTGGCTTAAGCTCGATCAGAATAAATCAGGTTTCAACCAAAAAGAGGTTAGCAGAAGTGTTACAGCAGTTTAACTAAAACTGTTTTCAAATTGCTTTGTTACACTGAGGCAACTTTCTTGTTTAGTCAAACACTGGGCCAGGAAACTGGACCATGCCCAATTGATTCACTGTGTGATGCTAAGCAGGTCATTTAATATTGTGTGCTACTGTTTCTCCATCTGTAAAATGCAAATGGTATTTCAACCTTCACAAAGCACTTAGATACCTTTTGATGTTAGCTAAGTGCAAAATGATAGAACCTGTTCATTTCTTCTGACATAGAAATTCAGTGGACCACCAATTCAGATGACAAATTACATCACTGTAATGCTTGAAACTGCATAGGGACTTTGTGTATCCATCTCAAGCCATCTCCTGGGCATCCAAGGGTCATGGGTAGGTTGTAAACATAGTAGTTGTGCCTTCGATAACTAGATAATGTCACAGAGGTTCGGCCTCTGGTTCCTCACCACCCTTCAGCAATCACCCACTTCAGTTTACAATGCATGATGGAACTGCACATCACTGGAAAACAATACATCATTCATTTAGAAAATGAAATGCAACTTTTCTCTGTTCTGCAATTTCTGTCAATCCCAATGTGTATCTTCAACAGGTGGCCCACAGACCTGGAGCTCAAAAGTACTAGGAACTATTCCCAGCTCTGCGACTGGCCTGTGGGACGACCTTGAACAAGTAACTTTACCTATATGCCTCAATTTCTCCCCCTTTCAAAAGTGCTTTGAGATCAATGGATGAAAAGCATCTTCACGTGAGAACTAGGTATTACTGCGGTAGCTGTTCCCATATGCATTCCCAGGTTCTGCCATGCTCAGCAAGGGTTAAAGTGCTCAGCCCTGGCTCAATTTCATGTGGAGCACTTAAAACAACCAAGGTGTCAGCATGTTTCTCTATCTGTTGATAATCACTTCATCTCCCAGTAGATCAGGCTGTAGGAAATGAAACAGCCTCAACAGCAGCAGTACATATATATATAACGATGATGGAGGCCACATGAAATTGGCTGTGAGATGTCTGTGAATTTTAATGACTTCTGGTCCTTCACCCTTTCATTCCACAATGGCTATTTCTTTTCCTGTATCTCATTTTTAGGGCCATATTGGCAGATCGTTGTCAAGCGCATCTTGGTGGAGGACACTTTTGCAGATAAGCCAGTTTAGTTGGTTAACAATGGCTGTCAAATCGAATGTACTGGAGTGATTAGGCAATAATTTTGAGAAGAGTAAAACACTTATGTCCACAGCCTCCTCTGCTAGACGAGATCAAAGTCACAAGGATTTTTGGTGGGGGTAGGAAGAGGTCTTCAGTGAGGGCTGGAATAGCAAAGTAGCAAACTGTATAATTCTCGCTTCCTGCTGGGTATTTTTGTGCCTTTCTTTTTCTTGTTCAATAATCGCCTTTGTGCATTCTTAACACGATGCCTCTTTCCCAGGCAAATATAGCTGCTGCGTTATCCCCCTCATAAATATCATATCAGAAATGGAAGGCTCAAGATGTCTTGCAGAAACTGCAACACATTGTAGGGGCAAAATCAACACTGACCCTTTCCACTGGAAGCCAAATAAAACAGAGCAACAAATCAGTGACATATTAAAGTTGCTATAATAATTCTTGGGGCTGTGGCAGGAGTTCCCTTTAAACTGATGTCACGTGTTTATTTCTGAGTGAGAGAATCTAAATTTCACAGATGATTCAATTCTCTCCTTTCATTTTGTCCTTTAATACCCTGACCACTGCTGGGACACAAAGGTGGAGGTTGTGGTGAAAATTCTGTGGGAAGTAGAGCTGGAATATATCTTCAGTACTGAGGAGGGTCAAGTACGACAGATTGCCTGAGCAGCACCAGTTGTATCTCCTTGAAGTTATAACTGTCAAGTCACCTCTTAATAAAGGGCCAGGGTTATCTGCATCACACAGAAATTGAATATACTTTCACTTTTCTTCTCACTTTTGTAATAAATAAGCAACTTCAGCAATTTCTGTAGCTCCTTCACTCAAGTCTAACAATCTGCTTCCTGGCTGCCACTTAATGGAGTTTCACAATGCCTTGCAGGGCAGAACTCCTGGTTTCTATCCCTGCCTTTGAAAATAACTCCCTCTGTGATACTGGGCAAGTCACATAGACCAAAATTCTCAAAAGCTAAGCAGTGCTTTGGGGTGCCCACTCTGCGAAACCTAGGAATCCTAACTTGAGCACCCAGAAATGAGATATCCTAGATCAGTAGACATTTGGGAAATTGTGAGAGTTAGCATCTCTGTGCCTCAGTTAGTCCAGCTGCAAAACAAGTATAATAATGTCTCTCATAAAGAGTGCAGTGAGGCTTAATTAATGTTTTTAAAAATGCTTTGGCACCTACAGACATAGATACTGCATGTATTCAAAGTGACAGAGAGATAGCCGTGCTAGTTAAAGTGCTACTGGACTGCTTTTTTGTTTTCGTATATTCAAAGTGTTATTAATGTGTGATCTGCCCTGAGCTCAGAGAGCCATATAAACCATCTGAGAGATATGAGGACAGTGTCCACATGAAAGCACATTCTCTGAAGGGGTAAACAACACCAGGATGGGGACAGGACTGGAATCACAGCTCTCATCAGGCATATGGAATTCCTTGACATAATGGCATGCTTGTGAATGAGAAGTTCCACATCAGGGCTGGAACCTTCACATTATTGGGTGAGAAGTCACAAGAAGCGGGCCTTATTATGCAAACTTTGCCACATTAATTGCACAGTTCGTGCAGTGTAATTAGAGCTATCTTATATGTTGACTACAGTTCTAAATTCATCAACATTCATAGATCATTCTCCAAAGGTTAGAAGGCTATTGATTTGAAATCTCTTTTCTGAAAGATGGAGGCCTCCAGCCCAGGCAAAGGCTAGAGAGAGCAAGCAAGATGCACCTTTGACATGCCCGAGAAAGATCACCTTTGCAACAAACAAGCTTCAGGAGAGAAATTATCATTCTATGCACGTATTTGCTATAAACACATTAATATACCAGTCTTCAAACAGCAGCAATCTGAATCTGGCTTTGGAGTGTATCTGTGAGGAAGGACCTGAAAAATCTGTAAGGAGGGGTGGTGCCAAGTGTGACCATTACTCAGTCAATACATTTAGTAGTGTTTCAGTTGTCATTCCCTAACATTTCAATCTGACTCTTCTCCAGAGGTGGAAAAAATACCCAAAAAGTTACTTTGGTAAAAGTACAGCTTCGGGGGGAGGGGGAAATGTACTTAAGTACAAGTCGGCAGTGTCAATTTGCAAAACTACTTGAATCAAAGTACACAAGTCACATCTTGATTGTACTCAAGTATCCAGACATGAAAGTAGCTGCACTTTTGCTCAAGTAACTTTGTGGGTACTTTTGCCATCTCTGCTCTTCTCTGCCTCCTTTAACTCCTCTTGTCCCTATTCTGTCTTTTCCTTTTCTATGTGACTGTCCAGTCTCCTACTGCTGATCCCTCTTCCCCAATATCAGGACATCCACAGGGACCCAGTGGTACTGTACCTGACTCTTATGCATATCACTTTCCTCTATTGTTAGCCCTGTCTCTCCTGAAGCTTGCTAAACCATCCTTGGTACAGTCTTATGAGGTTAGCATTGTGTGCTGCTGTGCATGCCATCACATTGTGTCTAATGGTAGGTGAATAGTGCAAAAGTGATACAGATCTTTGAACCCTACAGGGAGCCTAGGAAGGGAGGTTAGATTCCACTGTGGAAAGTACCCCAAAGGTAGGAAGGATGGTTGTGGGATTAGAATTCAGGAGGTCATGGTATATCAGGCAGACAGACTATACGTGAGAGGATAAGGACGAACATATGAGGCTCGCATGCTGCCAACTGGGATACATATTTTGAGTTCCCTAGAATGAAGAATCCAGTTTAATTCTGCCGACTGCTCATTCACTTCAGTCAAAACATAAAGCAGGCTGAGCTCTTCAGCTGACGCTACGAGTGCCTCTCCACTGGAGCCATGCCAGCTTATACCCACTGGGGATGTAGCCTGTAGTCTCCACTCCCTTACTTTGCTCAGCAGAGTCCTCTCTCCTGGAGCCCTGGTTTCCAAGAACAGGATAACTTCTTCACAAAGACACTACAGACATGAGTAAACTAAATTGATTCGATTTCCACAAAAGCTGACTTGGGAATCAGTGCTGTGGCTGGTCAGCTCCACAAGAACTCTGACCAATATTATCTAATACAGGAAGTAGACATCTATAGTCCTTAATGCCCTATTTGCTATTCATTCTTATTGACAATGAGAAGGAGGGGAAAAAACACTTTTGTTCCACTTAGGGTTCAACTCAAGGGAGAAAGATGCAAAAAAATCACATCTATTTTATCCTATTATTTTTGCAAGTGCACTGTCTTCTTCATGACTGAGAACTGGCTAGTTAGACCAGATATCACCTGTGTGCAGGGTTCTCTGTAAGCTGAGTGCTTGGGTGGCCACCCAGGAGAGATTTAGGTGCCACCCAGCTGATTAGCAGAGCACCCACAGCCACCCACAGTGAGCAGCATGTGCTTCTATTGGTGGTGCACATTCACACATGTTGTGGTGCACATAACAAAATCTATTCCATCTATTGATGAAAAACAATTAGAGGGAACACTGCCTGTGTGGCAGGAAATTTACAGCGTAAATCAACTCATCAGTGAGTTTGGTTTTTGGAACAAAGAAAGGTGTAAGACACAGCAACAGCCAGCTCAGACAAGCTCAGCATGGCTGCTACCATCTCAGCCAGAATCAGGATAATCAATACATCTGTGTTCCCTGCACAGAGTGAACTCTATTAATGGCTCCCACTTTGAGGCAAAATTCTTGATCTTCACAGAGAGAAGCAATTGGTCTAATCAACATGCAAAATGAATAAATTGGAACAGCAGAATGAAAACATCTGGGCAGGTCCCTGGAGCATGAAAAGCTGACCTATTGTACCACTATATTATTTCCTCTCTCTCCTTCACTCCAGCAATGCACCATTCACTGATTATCCATTCAGTGGCTGCCCTCCAGCCCAGACCTGACTGTACATTAGTAGTGATGTAGATATACAGCAGGTGGAGTGCCATGGGAAATTTAGGGATAGAAGGTGCTCTATGAATGTGGGATGCATTATTAATTGTGTTATCATTGCCATGACTAGAGTCCTGCAAACTCACAGGTATCCACAGGTATCCATATGCACAGATGTGAATGCGGGTAGCTGTGGCTCATTTTTGCAGATATGGATGTGGATACAGTTACAGATTTTGTATCTAGAACCCTGCAAATTTGTGGATATATCTTTGTATCTGCAGATCATTTCTGCAGATGTGGATGCGGATACCAATTTTATACCTGTGCAGGGCTCTAACTATCACCTTGGTGCATCTGAAAGCCAAGGGTAGAAGAAAGTACCATAGCAAGACAAAGAAATAAGTGCTTTGGTTACTGTGATGGTTAGAGAAAAAGATGGGTGCAAACCCACATTCTGAATCTGAACTTCCCCTCCACAACTTTGAAGTTTAGAGCACAGATCCTTCTTGAGTTAAAGATTAGCCAATAGCATCAGCAGTGGAGAAGGAAGTAAATGCAAGCTTCAGATTGCACTCTGCCCTTGTGAATGTCTCTTTTGATAGAGGAAATGCATCATGAACAAATTTAGTCAGAGCCAATGTGGATGAGTTTTTGACATCTCCAAACTACAACAGCAGAAGGGAGAGGAAAGAAAAGAAAACCTCCAAGAAGGGAGAATCCAGGTTTATTTCTGCATCACCTCCATTATTTGACAATCATTCTTGCTTGTTCAAATTTCATAGGAGGCTGTGTGTGTTTTGGTTGAAGGCAGCATCTGGCCAATGTGTATGTTAGCAGCGGTGCGGGAGGGCTGGCGACCATCCAGCAGATCCACAGAAGTACGCAGTTATGCAGCAAATGACCTTTCCAGGGACAGCTCAGAAGGAAGTTAACTATTCAGCTACTGAATGTTTTATGCCTCCCGCCAGAGTCTGCACAGGGCAAAATTATTACAAAGCAACTTAACAGCAGTGCTCCATGCAAAGCTCAAGAGCACCCCTGGCTCTCTGCCTCATGCCCCCGCCTTCCCTATCCCAGCCTTATAATCTCTGAAATAGTCCCACTAGGCCACAAGATGCTGCACATGGGGCCACTGTTTCTGGGATGACACAAGACTTACAAGAACACAAGTCAATATTTAAAGATAAATTAAAGGCTGTTTGCCGAAGGCTGCTGTTTGCACAATTCTCTCCTCCATATAAACAGCTCATTCAAACAAACTAATTACAGCCCCCCTTAGCATTTTGTCTCGCAGCTGTGGTATCTAAAAATGCAGACAAACATAACTTTAAGAATGTCATAAATCCCCCTGGACAGAGAGTCAAGACTGTGAAAAAATGGCTTTGCTGATGCATGAAATATCAGCTGTAAGTGAGATAATGTAGAAGATGATGTCAGTGTCAGGTCTTACATGGTCGAGAACATGGAGGGAAGTCAATAATACACACCTTACTGTGAACTAGACAGTACACAGAAGTTTTTATGTCTTTTGGAAGAAGAACAGGGAATTAGTTTTGAAGATTGCTTCACAGTTGTTGTAAAGAGGTGATTGCATAGCCCTCAGTAATTCAGGGAGATGCAGCTATTTATTTCCAAATTAGTTGCTTGCTTTACTGAGAGTGAAGAGTAAGTTGTTTTTCTTACAATCCTATGATTTATTTGTAAAGGGCTCTGAAATCTTGCATCTTGAAGGTGGCAAGACTAGATGACTCTTGGGGTCCCTTTGAACCCTATGATGCTAACTGTGAGTAGGATCTCCATGACCTCTCCCCTGACTTCTAGTTGGGATGGGGAGACACTTCAGGAACAAACTGTATATACAAGACCATACCCCCTCTGGATAGGTATCTAGCAGATAGGATTTGTGTAGTTCCCAGTGGTCAGCTTTGGATGGCACTGGCCATGTCTACACTAGCCCCAAACCATTTCGAAGTTTACTAATGAAGCGCTGAAATGCATATTCAGCACTTCATTAGCATGTGGGCGGCCGCGGCACTTCGAAATTGATGCGCCTCGCCGCCGCACGGCTCGTCCCGACGGGGTTCCTTTTTGAAAGGACCCCACCTACTTCGAAGTCCCCTTATTCCTGTGAGCAGATGGGAATAAGGGGACTTCGAAGTAGGCAGGGTCCTTTCGAAAAGGAGCCCCGTCGGGACGAGCCACGTGGCGGCGAGGCACGTCAATTTTGAAGTGCCATGGCTGCCCGCATGCTAATGAAGCACTGAATATGTATTTCAGCGCTTCACTAGTAAACTTCGAAATGGCCATTTGCATGGCCATTTCGAAGTTTGGGGCTAGTGTAGACACGGCCCCTGTGTTACAAATCACCTTAGTGATGAATGCAGGAGTAATGAAATGTTACCATGGTTGTTTTCTTTATTGTCTGAGTTGTGGGAGACATGAACTTACTGCAAGTCTTTGTTTGGATGACCCGATTATACTTGGAAATGTATGGAGGTGTATGAAGAAAGACTTCTTAAAATGCTTGACAGGTTGGAGGCCTATGTACGGAAACTTTCCATTGATAACTGCCAGTTCTGCAGATCACTGAAGTACATAAATCAGATTGTATACCAACAAGGTGTGAGTGTGGATCCAGATAAAAGCACTCAAAATATGGCCACAGTCATGTAACTGCAGAGAACTTAAGACATTTCTTGGATTTAGTGTCTGCTGTCACAGGTTTGTGAAGAATTATGCTATCATTGTGAAGTCTCTGGATGATCTTACCAGGAGATACCCATCTAGCAAAAGCAAGTCTAAATCCAGGGTTGCCAGGCAGCAAAGAAAAGTGGCTGGCAAGGCAGCCATCAAAGAGGAGCAGCAGCCAGTGGGAGGCAGCAAGCAGTCAGCCAGCAGGAGTGGCCAACTGGAGGTGATTAGCAGTCAGTTAGCAGGAGTACCACCAGGTGGCCACGTGGTAAGGAACAGTGACTGGCTAGGCAGCCAGGAGAGAGGAATAGTAGCAGGCCAGGTGGCCAGCCAGAGCAAGTGCTCAGATGTTGAAGCAAGCAAGATGCCTTCTTCCTTGGGTGGGAGATGAACTGACACAGATGCACTTCTGAATCCAGGAACCTTGCTGATCAAGGACAACCACTGTGCACAGGGCATAGTGAGGGACCAGAGAGGGCACAGTAAAGGAACTTCTGGTGGTAGAACTGAAGAACATGAGGCAGCAGACTCTGCCCCTTGCACGCTGGCATGGGTATTCTGCTGATAGTTTTATGATTATGACTCCTCATTGTGACATCTTCTCTAATGTCAGATGAATTCCCTCCTTTCATTGAAAGTCTTCTATGCTCAGACTCTGGGCTTGCAAGTGAGGAATTATTGCCTCTTGGAGATGCCCGGGGTGGTTTGTAATTTTTCCAGGTCGTTGGGGGGTGGGGTTGACCCAGTTCTGTGTTACGTTGCTGAAAAGGAACGTCTGCCTGGCTCTGGTGGCTGCTGACTCCACCTGGCAAAAGGGTTACCTATGATATTGCTTTAAAAATGTAGCTGCAGTTGTACCAGCTCAAGCTATAACCTCATCCGTGTTCATAAACTCATTCTCACTCAGGGAGTTTTGGGATCCTTAAAGAATCTTATCTCTGGCTAAGCAAGTAGGAACCATGCAGTGCTGGTAGTGACTCTTTGTATAATGTTATTTTACATGTGATCAAAGCTTACTGACATATGAGGTAATAACTGTAAGTGGAAACAACCCCTTAGTAAGTGAGGAGTTGTGAGTTAAGCATATAGACATACCAAGGCATGCAATATGCTGGTGCTGAGCTGTGATTCCAATACTGAGGCACAAATGGCAAACCCAAACACTCCCCTATTTTCACAAATGTTCCAAAATGCAAAGCAGGATCAGTATCTATGTTTTGCAAATGACCCTTCATCTTTATAATTGGCCACAGACTCATCATCTGAATATACCACCAGAGCTTTGATTAAAATGAGAAATTCCTGGACCTCAATCCTGTGTGGCAACAACACTTTAACTTGATACAGGAATGCTAAAGAGAGTTTTCCTTTTAGCAGAAATTATGCCATAAAATAATAAATTGTCACACTTACCCATGGAAAATACGTCACTACTCAAAAGAGCTTGTGCCTTGCCTTGTTAATATATGTTAGACTTCTGTTTTTATCAACTGAGGTGCAATAACTGTAGGAATCCATATCCTGGAAGTACTGTCACTTTCAAACCATTGATAAAAAATAATCAGATGTAATGGACTCAGTGGAGATTTTTATCTAGTTTTTGCTGTACTTAAATATTTTGATGTTCTAATCCTCGTGAAACTTGTCATGTTTACATCCTCATTCGATGTTATCTGCTGACCTGTCAACTAGTAAAAGGCAAATAAAGGGGGGAACTGTCTGCACAGTGCTGCTGGGACTATTCTTCCCATTACATTACTTTTTCTCCACCATCTAGTTGCTGGAAGGGCAAAAGCTTTGCTCAGATGCCTTCACACACTTGTAAGTTCTTATACCAGTGTCACTTTGTGGAACCTTTAGGAGGCATCACTTATTTCCTGGTTAGGCAGGAGGCTGAACTCAATGATCTCCTGAGGTCCCTTCCAGCTCTACAATTTTACGATTTCTTAAAGAACTCAAGAGATTTCCCAAAGCTGACCAGATCTGGCTGGCACAGCTAAGCAGCTGATGGTGTATACTGCTTAACTGGCATCCAGAGAGTCAAATGTAGCAGTACAGAAATCCCCATTTATTAACAAAACTGATCAGCTTCAAGTATTACCTCTCCATCTGTGTAACAGTTTATCATAGTTGCAGTCCACTGTTCTCTGTAGGATCAGTTATTAGACGGCCATAGGTTATTTCAACCCATTTGGATAGAGTGAAATAATGGCAAATTAATAACATAATATCTCAATAATTAACATTCTTGCGCCTGAAGAACTGCCTGATGCATCCTACTTAAAATAGCTAAGGCATATGCAATGGCAAAGGTTAATGTTTGCTGCTTTCATACATCAGAAATGGCTCTGACTAAATTCTTTTGTTTTAAAAACATTTGCATCTGAACAGACACATTGGCCCAGAGCCTATTATTAAGTTATGCAACCAACCAACAGTTACGTGAGCTGCTGGTTAAGGGATTTGTTGGCTATTTTGTGCCACTGATCAGTCCTCTCCTGATTTTACTCAACAGGTAGATCCAACCACTGAAGAACTCAGAACACACTGCTCACTCTCAGTTACTCTGGCATAATCTGGAGTCAAACCATAGAGCTCAATGAATCCAGCTCACTCAGCGTGGGCCTGCCTCTAGCCTTCCACAGCGAAGGACCAGTCTGCTGAGTTCACTTTGGTGAGTTTCCTTCAAACTCTTCCTTGAGAGGGGTGTGCATGGATATCTATGGCTATAGAGAGATTCATCAGACTCTAGAGCCTTTCCTGTGCTTCCATTTCTTGACTGGTGCCCTCCTGAATTTCTCCCCATGGCCCTATGAGTGTGTTCTTTGCTTCCATGGCTTCCTCTGCGAGTCACTGCCTTTAGAATTCCACTTCAACACAGGGTGTGGGGAGGAGGGACACCCAGCTCAGAGAAGAATCCACAAGAAAGTTATTGAAACCTTTGACAAGAGTCATTTACTTCAGTGTTCTCTGTGAGGCTGGTGAGGGAACCATTCATGTCCTGCACACAACCAGCTCCCCACCCCAGCCGTCCCAGTCTTGCCCACCACATGGAGTCCCAGTCTTTTGGAGGGTTCTTCGCAGCATATGAATCGGGGACAATGCCCTGGTGACAGATGAAGTCCTCTTGCATTAAAAGGGATGAGATCAGCAGAGGGAGGTTTCTTTCGGCATCCAGATCTAGAAGATACAATACTCTCCCCATACTCTGTCATTATTCGGTCCTGAGCCAATGCCCACTGAGATCTATAAACATCTTTCCACTGATTTCACTTCAGCAGGCCCTGTATCAAGACCTAAACCTGTAAACCCTTCTAGACAGGGACCTATCATTTTTAATATGTTTGCAAATTGCTTTCCATATCTACAATGCAATAATCATCATCTCAATCATAACACCCTATGGTTGCTATGATCCCTTGACCATTGCAAACTGAAAGAGCTGAGATAGCAAACCCAGAAATCTCTGGTTTACCACTGGCCACATATGCTGACTCTGCCTTATAAATAGGTAGGAATGAGACTGTAAAGGACTATTATCTAAATAGATGAGGCAAATGGGGGGTGGGAAATATAATGGCAATGGCTAAGTGTGAGATTTGCTTAGTGATTAAACAATTGCCATTTTGGAGGTCTTTCTAAATAAATGCCAGTTACCAGGATATATTGTCCTTGGCTAATTTGCAAAGCAAAAGGAATTCATTTGGCCTGCTATGCAAAATGGTAGCTGGAAGAGAAGTTACTCACCTGTAGTAATGATGGTTCTTTGAGATGTGTCCCCGTGGATGCTCCACAATAGGTGTCGGGCTCGCCCGGCGCCGCAGATCAGAATTCTTCTAGCAGTTTCTATTGGATCGCGCATGTGCCGACGCGCGCCGCTCCCTTGCGCGCCTCCGGCCATGTGCGCGATCCGGTCCCCGCCAGTTCCTTGACCAACCGCCTCGGATGCTCCTGAAAAACATCAGACAGAGATTCCGAAGCGGGGAGGATGGGCGGGTGGTGGAGCACCCACAGGGACACATCTCGAAGAACCATCGTTACTACAGGTGAGGAACCTCTCTTTCTTCTTCGAGTGGTCCCCATGGGTGCTCCACAATAGGTGACTACCCAGCAGTAACCCAAGTAAGGAGGTGGGTAATCGGTTCATGTGCAGCTTGCCCCCGAGAGGACTGCTGTCGACAGACGGGTATCCTCCTTGAATACCCGATGTAGGGCATAATGCTTGGCGAAGGTGTCGTAGGATGACCAGGTCGCTGCTCTTCATATGTCTTTTAACGCGATGCCCTTGAAGAAGGCTGTTGACGCCGCCACAGCCCTGGTGGAGTGAGCCCTAGGTGGGGCCAGCAAAGGGGTCTTTCGAAGCTCATAGCACATTTTTATACAGGACACGATGTGCTTTGAAATTCTCTGTGAAGAGAGGCCGTCCCCTTTTGACCTGGGAGCGAGAGACACTAGAAGCCTGTCCGTTTTCCAGAAGAACTTAGTTCTGTCTATGTAGAAGGCCAACGCCCTTCTCACGTCTAGGAGATGTAGGCGCGCCTCCTTGCTGGAGCTGTGAGGCTTCGGGTAAAATGAGGGTAAAACTATTGGTTCGTTAAGATGGAACTACGAAGAAACTTTTGGAACGAAGGCTGGGTGTAACCGTAAGGTTACCGCCCCCTTTGAGAATACTGTGCAGAGTGGCGTTGCCGTCACTGCTGCAAGCTTGCTCACCCTGCGGGCTGACGCAATCACAAGGAGGAAGGTTGTTTTCATCGTAAGGAGTTGGAGGGGTACCGTGGCTAATGGTTCGAAGGGTGGTCCGGATAGCGTGCTGAGCACGAAGTCCAAACTCCACGATGGTGGAAGCGGTTTTCAAGGAGGGAACAGGTTTACCAGCCCCTTCAAGAACCTTATGACGATAGGGTGGGCGAATACAGTGGGCCCTCCCTCTGTATGCCAAAAAGCTGATATAGCAGCGAAGTGGACCTTTAGCGAGGATAGAGAAAGCCCGTCTCGTTTGAGGTCCAATAGGTATTCTAGTATTACAGTTATAGGAACGTCAAGGGGAGCAAACTGCTTGGCGGAACACCAGGCTGTAAATCGAGTCCATTTCTGTTTATAAGTCCTCCTGGTAGAGGTCCTTCAGCTACACTCCAGGACTTGTTCTACTCCCTCCGTACACGTGCTCTCTAAGGTGCTGAGCCACGGATTAACCATGCCTGTAGACGCAGACCCTGAGGGTGCGGGTGCACTATGGACCCCTGAGCCTGCATGAGTGAGTCCGGAGCCACCGGTAGGGGAAGTGGTGGGTGATCCGACATGCGCAGAAGCAAGGGGAACCATTGTTGCCGGTCCCAAGTTGGGACTATGAGTATCATGCGAGCTCCGTCCCTTCTGGCTTTCTGCAGAACCTTGTGGATAAGCATTGTGGGGGGAAACGCGTAAAGTAGAGGGCCCTACCATGAAATCATGAATGCGTCCCCCAGCGACCCCCACCCTATTCCTGCTCTGGAGCAGTACTGGGGACACTTCTTGTTGTACTGGGTGGCAAACAAATCGACTTACGGAAACCCCCATGTACGAAATATGCGCCGTAGCAGGTCGGAGCGGATCTGCCATTCGTGCGTGAGTGCGAAGCGCCTGCTCAGCTGATCTGCCTTCACGTTGTGAGCACCCGGCAAGTACGAGGCTTTCAACGTTATGTTGTTGGCGATGCATCAGTTCCACAATCGGACTGCTTCTGCGCATAGCGCACGGGATCGTGCCCCTCCTTGTCGATTGATGTAGAACGTAGTGGAGGTATTGTCGTTATTGATCCCAACTACTTTGCCATGCAGGTAATCTCGAAAATGTCTGCACGCATTGAACACTGTTCTGAGCTCCAGTATGTTTATGTGCAGTGTCTGTTCCGCAGGGGACCATAGCCCTTGTGTCACCTTGCTGCCAATGTGCGCTCCCCATCCTATGTGGGAGGCGTCGGTAGTAAGAAAAATAGAAATTTGTGGTTGGTGAAAAGGCAGCCCCACTAGCAGATTCTTGGGATTTCCCCACCACGCTAGGGATCTGCGCACCTCTGTCGTGGGCGACACTACCTTGTGGACAGTATGGGATGCCGGTTTGTAAACACTTGCCAGCCAATGCTGCAGGCTTCGCATGTGCAACCTGGCATTCTGTACCATAAACGTCACTGCCGCCATGTGGCCCAACAGCTGTAGGCACGTTAGGACCGGCACCGTGGGGCTGTACGTCATGACTTGCACCAGTGAGCTGATGGCGCGGAAGCAGGCGTTGGGCAGGTATCTTCTTGCTGTGATAGAGTTTATGCGTGCCCCTATGAACTCTATATCTTGTGTGGGTTCAGTCTTTGACTTTGCAAGATTGATAACTAGGACCAGTGAAGTAAACATGTCCGCGGTGACGTGTATCATGCATAAGACCTCTGCCTTTGAGGCCCCTTTCAGCAGGCAATCATCCAGATATGGGAAAATAAACACCCCCTGTCTGTGCAGGTAGGCTGATACCACTGCCAGGGTTTTGGTAAAAACTCTGGGAGACGAGGATAGGCCAAATGGAAGAACCCTGTACTGGAAATGTTTCCTGCCGACCGTGAAGCGGAGGAAGCGTCTGTGTGCCGGGTGGATTGTTATATGAAAGTAAGCATCTTGTAAGTCGAGGGCTGCAAACCAGTCTCCATCGTCCAGTGCCGTAAGTGTGGAGGCAACTGTGATCATCCGAAAGCGTTGCTTGCGCAAGTAACGGTTGAGGCCCCGTAGATCCAAGATCGGCCTCCAGCCTCCTGTTTTCTTCTCTGTTAGGAAGTAGCGTGAATAAAAACCTTTCCCCTGGAATTGCTCCAGCACTCTTTCCACCGCCCCTATGAACATAAGGTGATCCACCTCCTGCTTGAGCCTCGCCTCGTGGGCAGTGTCTCTGAGATGAGGCCTGGCGGCAGGCTTCGTTGGTGGAAGTGACTGGAAGGGGATCATGTAACCCGCGGCTATAATCTCTAGCACCCATCTGTCCGTGGTGATCTTTTGCCATTGGGAGTGGAACGGTTTGAGGCGATGATGGAACATGAGATGAGAGTGGCATTGAGCGATGGTGTTGATAGTGCAGCCCCCGACATACCCGTCAAACTTGTTGTCTTTGGGCCTGCCCCAAGGGTGTACGGCTTTGTTGAGAACGTCGCCTGGGAGTTCTGTACTGCTGCTGCTGTTGATGACGCCCCTGGTTGTAGCCTCGCGGATATTGAGCACGCTGTGTTTGGTAAGAGTAGCATCTTTGCTGAGGATAAAATTTCTTCTTCTTGTATGGGGGAGTATAAATGCCCAAGGTTCTAAGTGTGGCCCTCGAGTCCTTGCTGGAGTGGAGGACCGAGTCGGTTGAGTCCACAAACAGCTTTTGTTTATCAAAGGGAAGATCCACGATCTTCGCCTGCAGGTCCCTGGGGATACCAGACGTTTGGAGCCAGGATTCCCTACACATGACCACTGCTGTAGCTGTTGAACGTGCTGCTGTGTCCGCCACGTCCAGGGCAATCTGTACTCCTGTCCGCGACGCTGTATAGACCTCTTGAACAATCACCTTTAAAACCGGCTTCTTATCTTCCGGGAGTGAATCCATGAGGGGAGTAAGTCTGGAGTAATTGTCAAAGTTGTGGTATGATAGGTGTGCCGCGTAATTTGCCATCCTCAATAATAGGGTAGAGGAGGAATATATCTTCCTGCCAAACAGCTCTAGCTTCTTAGCATCTTTATCTGGTCCTCCCGATTTGCACTGAGACGCCTTTGACCTCTGCTGGGACGATTCGACCACCAAAGAATTTGGTTGTGGGTGACTAAAGAGGAACTCCATGCCCTTGGCTGGGACAAAGTACTTCTTATCCGCTCTCTTGTTCGTAGGCGGAATAGAGGCCGGGGTCTGCCATATGTTAGTGGCTGACTCCATAATGGCTTCGTCCAGCGGGATAGCGATTTTGGATGAAGCTGGGGGTCTCAAATTTTTCAGGAGTTTATGATGCTTCTCCTGCACCTCTGCTATTTGAATGTCCTGTGTGAAAGCTACTCTTTGAACAGTTCCTGGAATTGTTTAAGGTCATCCGGGGGGGGGCGACATCCCCGGGGTCCATGGCCTCATCTGGGGAGGATGAGGAGGAACCACTGGGGTAAACCTCCCTCAAATCCTCTGGTTCCCGCGGTCGATAATATACTTGCTCCCTGGAGGATTGTGAAGGAAGGTCCTGAGATTCTGGGACAACTGTGTTCCCGTCCCAGAGTGAGAGGGTACACGGGGGTTTTGAGAAGCAGGGGAGGACCTGCCCCTGGATCTAGACCTGCGGTGTCTGTGTTCAGCATGATGAGGACGACCATAGCAGCATGGGCAAGGGCCCGGTGATGGAGACCTGGACCACGATCGGAGAGTGTACCCATGATGTCTGGGAGAGCAGGACCTCCGCGATGACATAGATAGTGGTGAAGCTGGTTTGTGATAGTACTCAAGGGGATCTGTGCCCAGAAATGGTGAAGGTGGCCCAAGCCACGGCGAAATTGGTTGGAGGAATGGAGAAGGAGGTCCTAGATAAGCCGGTGGAGTCACAGCCCGCCGGTGTGGCGTGTGTATCTCGGGAGGAGGGCTACGTGATAAGGGCAGCACAGTCCTGTCTGGAGATGGACTGCGGTGCCAAGCTTTTGCTTTTGCCTTGCCCCTCCCCTGCGGGGTGGGCGCCGCCCCTTCCCGTGCTGGGGATCTCGGCCCCGTTGTCGGCGCTGCGCTTGGCACAGTCAGCTGCAGTGCCGTGCGGGTAGCTTCCTCCAGCACCGGTAGGCTCCATGCCAGGTGCCCCTGCACCGTCGGTGTCGCGGGGGCCGGTGCCGCCTGCGTCGGCGCCGCCAATTCTGGCGCTTGCCTCGCTGGAGCTCGCGGCGCCTTGTGTGCCATCTGTTGTGTAATCGGAGGCTCAGGCTCTGCCACATGCGCTGCTGCGCTGCCGCTTTCATGAGTTCACAGCTGGGGACTCTGCGTTCTGCTCATCCTGCCCGCTGGGCCCACTGGCAAGGATCGAGCCAGGGAGAGTTTCCTCCTCTTCTGCACCGAGGGGGTCAAAGAGGCTGCCTTCCTCTTATGCAACCCAGAGGGCCCTTCTGCGTGAGGCTTCTCCAGCAGTTCCGGCTGGAGAGCCTTAACAAACAAGAGCATTTTGAGCCTCCTCTCTCTGTCTTTCCTGGCCCTGGCTGTAAGCTTAGCACAGTGAGAACACTTCTGGGTAACGTGTGATTCCCCCAGGCAGCGGATGCATTCACTATGCCCATCGGAGGCCGGCATATCTTTGTGGCATGACTCACACTTCTTTAACCCCGAGGAGGCCATCACGGTGAGTCTTTACTGTTAATAGGGTACTTAGCCCATAATCAGTGCCTTTTTACTCCAAATAACAATCACAGGCCTGCGGGGCAGCGGACGGCTTAACTAGCCTTCTTGTCTGCCCCTCTCTCCTTCGTTCCTCTTCTTTCTGCTAGCTGATATTCTCTCTCTCTCTCTTTTTTTTTTAATAGTGACAAAACAAACTACAAGTAAAAACAACTATCTTATCTGACTCTGGCTTTCACCTGAGCGGATTCCGTCTGCAGCCGATGGCGGTTGAGAAGGAACTGGCGGGGACCGGGTCGCGCACATGGCCGGGGGCGCACAAGGGAGCGGCACGCGTCGGCGCATGCGCGATCCAATAGAAACTGCTAGAATTCCGATCTGCGGCGCCGGGCGAGCCCGACACCTATTGTGGAGCACCCACGGGGACCACTAGAAGAAGATTCTATGTTACTGTGTGGTGCACTAGCAGCCTTCCCAGAAACACTGAGCAACTTTTACAGTCTGAGTTACGTTCGGGGCCCAGCATGGCAGCAGTGGTGGCTAGATCTCTGGGCCCCTTGGAAGCGCCATGACAGCACTGCTGCGCCACTCTGTGGTACTGGGGGGGAAGGGCAGCACTACCCCTTCTGCCCTTGGCCCTGCCCCTTCACAGGACATAGACCCAGATCTCCCTCACACCTTTCCCTGGGGCCTGCGGTGGCTGTTGGCCCCACTGAGGACAGGAAGCGAAGAAGAATACTGTATCCAGTGAAAATAGCAAGGGGAAGGGAATCAGGCACAAGTAGGTGAAAATATGGCCAACTGACATAATATGCCTATCTTTGCGGATCGCAGGGAGATCTTTAATGCCCCTAGGTGTCAGAAGCTTGGCTATAAATTGTATCTAACAAGTGGCCACTGCCGCAGCACAGTGCCTCTAACACTGTGTTCCACAGCTTTACCCACGTGCAGACGTAGAGACAGCACACCCATGGAACCTCCAACACTGTATGAATAATTCAAACCTTTGGAATTTGGAGGGTCTTCATTTTATTTCTACCATTTTTTCCTTATGCAGGATTTCTTCCAAAAAGTAGAAAGGTCTTGGTGTTGTGTATCATACTGGTCACTTTCCTGGGAATGCCTCCAGTTAGCCTTGTGAGAAAGCAGTTTTAATTTTACACACACAAGGCATTCCCAACTGCACCCAGATTTTTGGGTGCTTATTTGAATGGAACCATTGAGCCTTGTGATGTGCATACCTCACTAATCTAAGCAAGCCCCTAATAAGTAGGTTGCATCACCAAAGTAATATCTCTTTGCCCTAAGTATCACATGAGTTATCATCATACACTCAGACACTTCCAGATCTGAGCAAATGAACTTTGAGACCTTTTATGAATTGAATCTGTGTCCTGATATAATTTTCCAGATGGTTTTCATGTTCATAACAGCTCAAGCAAAAACCCTTAACAAAGCCCTCTCTCCCCATAAACACAGAAGACTTCACAATACAAATCTGGATCTGGAATTTTCAGGTTTGCCTGAATCTATGTGCACAGCTCTGCATCTTTACCTCATACACATTTTTGTCTTTTGGAGCAAAGCACATTACTTGGTGACTTTTTGAATCCTGAAGATTTCTGGGAATTTCATTACAATTTTTTAGATTTATTTACAATTCCCCTTTATTATTTATAATGCTTAGCTATATTACTGTTGTCCTTCAAGACCTTCAGCCACCATTCCAAGGCATAAACACATTAATATATCAATGCTAACCCATTATATGATGAAAACTGAGGTCAGCTCACAGGGAACAAACTGCTACAGGCCCTGACTATTAAAAGTCTTTTCTTCATTAGAGAATATTCAGGGAAAGTTTGTGTTTTATATTCTGTCATTAGGCTACAAGACTTTTCCCTTGCACAGAAAGACAAATAAAATTTGATATTTGTTATGTAAGGCAAGGACAGATCCATGTCTACGTTCACAATCAGCACTTTGAACTGCTTGAAAAAGAATCCTTGTGTAATTCACTTCAGGATTAAAATGGAAATCAGTGCATGCATAGGGTGACCTCCTGGGGGGAATGTGATTAGTTACAGATAGGTGGCCAGTCATAGTAACTGTGCCCAGTAAACGGCTTTGATTTTTAGTTCTGAGCTGTATTAATAATATGGAATCAGCACACAGGACCACACATTTTCAAGGTCTCTGAAATCCAGATCAAACTCCACATTTTATTGCCAGAACCTAACTCAAATATTACCAGTTCAGGGTAACCTGAAACACAATGAAATACACAAGAAGCCCAAATCTGCACTAGTTAATATGTGTGTTCACTACCCCATTGCTATTAATGGGGTAACAGGTTAATGGAACCCTGACTTTTCAAAGACCTTAATGTTGTATAACGTTTGCCTCTATGGTTAATGATAGGCATTAAAGCCAAAGGAAATATCTTTTTCCCGACCCTCCCAATTCACAGAACATTTAAAGGCATTCAATGAATAGCTCTGAGTGGTATGAAACTCATGGTCGGACTACTCTCCTCCTGCTTTCCTTCCCAAACAGCAACTTTTGGTCCTTCCTGGTAGCTACTGGATTTGAACTGGAATCTTACCCTGAAGGGCTCTGAAGTGTATGATCACTCCCAGGTTTCCTGTGCTGTAGTTGCTGCTCTAATCCTTCTGACCCAGACTGCATACTACTCTTCTATTTCTTCCTATCCCTTTGCTAACCTCTTTCACAGAATCACATGAATCTACATGTTCATCCTCATTACATCAGGTGTTTGGTACAGAGAGGCAGGTGGCCATTTAAATTGAGCAGTGGCTTAAATGCTGGCCATAAAAAAATGCCACAATCACTATTTAGCTTATCAGTTTTACTGGGTCACCTGTGTTTAGCTCAGGGTCAAAAATCATAAACCCCCTCTCTCTAACATGCTAACTAATCATCACAAGTGTTACAATATGAAAAGAGAATAAAAACAAGCTGACGATAATGTTATGGCCTCCTCTGTCATATCTGTGGCTAAAATAAATCACCCAAATAAAGGCTTTAATTCCATGTTAGTGCACGCAGCAGTTTATCGAGTTTATGGCCGACAGTTAAGCTTTTCAAAAGCACTGCAGTATTTCAGGGCTACAAGGAAGGAAGTGCTGAGCGCAGACAGTTTGCAAGGAGTGATAATAGGATAATAAATTACTGCAAGGTAAAGAAACTCTCAACTCCATAGACTTGCCGCTCTTGTTTATGAAGCAACAATATCTTAATACTTTGTGTAATATATTGTCAACAATACCTGGCCAATGCTGAGATATGCACAGATACAGGACACTTTGCCTCATGATTAGGAAACCATGGTTTGTGCTTTTACCAATCTATGTGATTGCAGTGCTCCCTTTTTCTATTTCTGAGTTCTCATTTGATGATGCAGGCTAAGTGGATAATCCAGACTGAAGTTCAAGGATGCAGTTCCAGAGATTGGTGTAGGGTATACTGGGGAGGTTTCATTGGATGAAGTCAAGACAAATTATCAATAGTGTCACTATAATGGGGTGAACGAACCCTGTTGCCCCCTACAGGAGGCCAGAGGAATTGCCACACCCACTCACAGCTAAAGGAGTAGACAAGAGGTACTCCAGGCAAGACAGAGCCTCTGTCTCTAGTGTAGCCAACCAGGGCTCAGCAGGCTGGTATAAAAGAAGCTGATGGGCTAAAGCCTGGCTGTTCCTTTCAGGAGCTTGATTCAGGCAGATCTCTGTACTGCCTGGGAAACCAGCAACTATATGAACAGCTCTGAGGGAGAGCTGACCTTTGACCTGGGCAAGACCCTGTAGCCAGAGACTGGCTGCAAGTCTTATAGGGGAACTGTCAGCACCGTGGACAGGGTTAGCCAGATCCCACTCTCGGAACCCTGAAGACAATGGACAAGCCCTCACAAAGTACCTGTGGCCACAGAGGGGCGCTCAAGAGTGGGTGGACCCAGTTATAGTCACCAAAAAAAGGGTAGTGACTACAGAAATCAAGAAGATGTTCTTCAAAGCCTGACAGGTTAACACTTAATGTCCAGGTGTCCAGAGCCCTGAATCTGAACTCATTAAACATGGAGAAAAGTAATTCAGACCTGGCTTCTATCTGTCCAGTCACCTGACTCTCTGTATAACATACATTCTTGATACAGCCCATTCCAATAATATTCCCAAACCAGAATCCCATACCCATATACTCTTGAACTGGAGGCAAGAGTATCTCTAAATGAATTTCATAACATGGGCTCAACTTTGATTAATGTATGAGTGACCACATTACACTGTGAAGAGTTTTGCTGTCTCTCGTCAAGGGCCAAATCCAGATCCTTCCGAAGTTAATGGAGACCCTCTCATCAAGATAGTGGAAGCTGGATCCTGCTGTATTGCACTATTTGGGTGCACAGTGGTGTGGGGCCACACACCCAGTATAGCGTCAGTGACTTTGCCAAATTCTGTAGACAGGGAAGGCTATGAAACTCTAGTTGCTGTTATGTCCAGGCAGTTGGAACCAGGCAGAGAATAAACCAAAGGACTTGCAAGCACTCTGAGTGCTGAGTGAGCACTGAACCACATATCCAAGATGTCTTTCTTGGTGGGATTGTACCCCTGTTCATCATCATGTGACAAACGTATGATAAAATTAACTTCTATTAAAAACCCACTGCTCAATAGAGGTTACAATGATTGTAGCTTTCATGTTTGCACAACTGTTGTAGTTGTATTGTCTGCAGGATATTATATAGACAAGGGGTGTGAGGTCATGTTTTTTACAGGGCCAGCTGCAGAAGTTGGTCCAAAAAAAGATATGACTTCACCCACTTTGTCTATTATGTTGGGACCAACATAGCTACAGATCTACTGCTAACATCAGATCTACACCATGTTAACCTTCAGGATGTGACGAATTGCTCTGTGTAGAACTCATTTTTTTCTCTTCTACCAACAGAATTTGATCCAATAAAATATATTACTTCACCCATTTTGTCACTGTAGATTTTATGGCTTTATGTTTTAGACTAACACAGTTTTGCAAAACAGGTACAGCCAATTGGCTCAGTATGAGGTGTCATAGGGACCCTTGATGGAACAAACTCTGGCCAGCTGTGACTTCTCAACTTTTAATTGTCTTGTTTCTACGAGGCCCACCAACAGGAAGCAATGAGGGCAATTGTTTAAAGGGCCCTAGGACTCCAGGTGGCCAGAGCCTCAGCCTTTCAAATCACCACTCGAGCACTGCTCCACATGCCTCTGAAGACTAGGCATGGGCCCAGCGTTGCAGTCTGGGTAGCACTGAGGGCTGGCTGCCCCGACCTCGCTCCTTTCACCTGAGACCTTGCCTCTTCCAGGGGCATGGAGTCAGCCCCCCCAACACATCTTCCCCAGGGGGCCCATGGAAGCTGTCAGCCCCCCTGTTTTCTACTAGTGTATGTGATTATCCTGTATTTGATCAGAATAGGAATGGAAGTAAATCAGGTAGCAGATAAATTCTTGTGTATGCGACCTAGCCACATTCCTTAACATGTGCATCAAAGTTGTCACCACTTGAAATTCTTCAGAAAGTTCACAGGTCAGTGGGAGTCTCCCTCTTTATCTTGCTTCTTACAGGTAGATCATAAATGGATCCAGTGGAGCAGGCTGCTAAGCAAATGCACCATCCTGGGCACTGTGTTTCAGGCATGGGTTATGTGTTTCAATTAATTTCAGTTCAACACACTTCTTTTTATTTCTCCTGGTGCCAGCAGATGATGTGCAAAGGGCTGTGGTAGGCCAGAATCACTAATTAAACTGCCTCTCTCATTTAGAAGACAGAAACTCCCTGTGAAGCAATTGTGGTTAACAGACAGGGGAAAAAACACATTACGTCAGATCAATAAGGAAAATGTTCTCTTTTTCTGCCAAGTTTGCTCCTTTTCCAATCCCTGTTTAAACTTATCACTTTGTATCACCTTGGGATAAAGAATGTGAGAGAGGTGGGGACTTTGCTTACATCCTGTAGAGAGTTGCAAGATAGAATTATGGGTAAGCCCTTCTACCAGTATTCAGGAGCCCTTCCAGTGGAACCATCGGTGGACACATCACTTAGAAGCTCTGTGCACCTTATCTTCCCATTGATAAAATCTCCTAACCTCTTGGGGCAGGGGGTGGAGTGAGATAAATACACTAAGGACTGTGATGCTCAGACAAGATGGTAAAAGCAGCAAAGTGGACACCCATCTGTCTCATCAGTAAACTCCCCTATTAGGACTATGAGGCCTCTACAAGTTTACTTAAAAGGTAAGCACAATGAACATGGACTGAGGATCAATTTCTGACATGTTTCCCGCACCCTCTAGTTCTCAGTGGTTCTAAGAGACAGTAAATTACTGCAACTCATTCAGCAGGAGGGGTGGGAGAATCACTGGCTCTGGCATGTACGGGTTTCAGATTGCAGGCAGTCACGTTTATTTTTCAGGAGGCATATGTAAATTGCAGAAGAGGGATGTATGAGGAGACAAATATTTGTGAACAGTGCCTGGCTTCAGCACCAGCACGGTCTGGCTGGAAGACGAATTGTTTGCACAGTGTGCAGGTGCAGCAAATAACACAGCGCTTTTTAGTAAAATCTCATGAATACTGTCTTGTTGTTTACAATCTACGAGACCCATTCCCCCAGTTGAGCAGGGAAATTCCTCAGGGTTCACTTTTAATTCTTCCATGGATGAGGGGAAAAAGAGGTAGTGTCCTCCTCCCTTCACTTCAACTCAGAGCAGTCACAGGGAGTCAACCTCAGTCAATGATCATCAACAGCTTTTGGGGGCCTGTTATGGGACAGAGGATATGACATGGCACAGAGGGAAGAGCCAATTTAAGTTAGTATAGAGCTGGGACTTGATTGTGCTCTCATTCTGTGTTCATGTAAGTCAGAGGAAGTTCAAGGCAGCCCAGCAGATTGACACAGTTTAAAACTGTTGTGAGCTGAAAATCAGGGCCTGAATCTGCCATGCTGCTTTTCCTGTATGTTTAGAGATGGGAAGAATCCATCAGAGACCACACCCCTCATAGAATATTAGGAGTGGAAGAGACCTTAGGAGATCATCTAGTCCAACCCTGTTATAGAGGAGACTGCTTAAAAATGCCTCTCTGGGAGGCCTGGGGGCAGGGGAGGGGAGGGCAGGCAAAGAGGGCAATTGCTTCTGGGCCCGGCCTTTCAAAGGAGCCCAGAGCTCCAAGAGCCACTGCTGCTCCTTTAGCAGAGGCAGCAGCCAGTCCTCTGCGCCCCTTTGAAATGCCACAGCAGAGTTGCTCTGGTGCACCTGGCTCTAAGGTGGGAGGGGGGCGGCTGCCGCACCATGGTCTGGGCTGTGCTGAGGGCTCCCTGTCCTTGGCTCCACCCCTTCTGCTCTTGGCTCTGCCCATTCCAGGTCAAGGACCTGGCCCCTCCTCCCATCTTGCCCCGGGTCCACAGCAGCTGTTGGTGCAACCTGTTGTCTATAAATGTGGTATTTGACAACAGGTAACATGAGATGAGGAGTAGATAAAATATTTGTAATGAAATTTGAAATCTGAAATTAAGGAATTTTGTGTTTTGTTTCAAGTTTGTGAAATCCATTACCTCAGGAAAAAGTGTGAAATGCTGAGATTTTTCATTACAAAACAGGACAATTTCAAAGTGAAAAAAGCCTAGTCCCATACAAAAATGGTCCTGATTTTGAAAGAAATCTACAAAATTCAATACCAATGAAAATCCATCTTCATGCTGAAACATGAGAAACTTCATTAGTGACAGAACCCAGGCAGTACCAAATGAAATTATGAATACTGCTAAAGAACAAATAGCTATTTTCAGACTTAAAGAAGACTGGAAGAGGTGCTGGAATGGCAGCCTTAGATGTAATGTGCTGTGGATCAAACATTTTCCCGTACTTACTTCTTTTTTTCCTATCTCCGTGCTTGCTTTTATATCTGCTAAGGCCCAAACATGGGGTGCAATGGATAACAAACACCCCAAGGGGCAAAACAAAAAAAAGGTCATGTGAAGCAAACTTACAATGCTATATGCCTCCTACCATTACTGTAGATAACCCCCTCTGGAATCTCAGCTCTATATCTAAGGTGAAACCACATTTGTGCAGAAGTTAGGAACAGTTGACATTAGAAAGAGGCCATTTGAAAGATATGCTTGTACTTGTTCTTTTCTTTAATTACTATGTTTGAACTTTGCAATGTCACCTTAACTCAGATCCTTTAATAATACTGGCTTTGTATATTAAAAGAGAGAGAGAGAGAAAAAAGAAAAACCACTCAGCTATTCAGTGCTGAGAACAGCACCCCTTGTGTCAATGCTTTGCTATTCACGGTGATGAAGGCTGATGAAAGATGTGGTAGAATATTGAATTGCCAAGAACTTGCTACATTTAGTCTACATTGACTGGAAAGATATTTTGAGGACACAAAGCAGCACAATCCATTATCCGTTTTATTTTTTGATCAGTGTGATCACTCTATGTTATCTCATTGGAATAGACAGCTCATTAATATTGATTTTAGAACCCATCATGTGAGTTGGGCTTTATTTACAAGATAATCAGTCTTGACTATGCAGATCTGTCATACACAGAGCCATGGTGGAAAGTTACTGAATCACTTACCCAATAGACTTTGGCATTGCCAAACCATAGCCAATGGAAGGCTGAACTTCTGAGCAAAGCAAATGAGGTGGTATCTTGAAGTTGTATCTTCCAAGTCTTCAGAATTTTCTATGTATCTATAACCTCCACAGCCATCACCAAAAATCATCCAAAGATATTCATGTTCTATCCATGTATGGCTTCCATAGGCATTCAAGTGACCTGCTCACAGAAAGCAAAAAGCTAGCACTTCAAAGCACTTATGAAAAGTACTGTTGGGAGAGTTTTCAACAGATGAAAAATGTTGGTATTTTGAAAAAAAAAATCCTAATATGGGACAAAACTTACCATTTGCAAATTTTGGACCAATAATTTTTTTTTATTTTGACTTTTGTTTTTAAAATATTTTATATGATCCATTTTAAGATGAAAAGTTGTTTCAAAATTAAAACAATCAACATTCCTATGGTTCAGAAATTGTCTAAATGGGATGTTAAGATGTTTTCAAAACTTTTTTCCCCAATGCTTTTCTGAGCAAAATGGTGTCAAACTCTATATGAATTCATAGAAATAATTCAGTTTTATTCTATGGTATTTTCCAATTAAAAACTCTTTCAACAATTTTTTCCTGCCAACTCTCCTTGTGAATAGGATCCTGGTTAACAAGCATGTGGAGAAACCAACGAGAAATACCACAACAGAATTTTTGGAAAAGAAACAATTAGATGAATCTGACAAAGATGGTGGGAGTAGCTTCACACAGTAACATACAGCTGGCTTTGTGTGGACGTCTGTGATGAGACAGTGACATATCTGGAATATTTTGTATAGGCTGTGATGCTGTTTAACATGTAAGAGGGGAGATTGTGGTTTTAGAACATTGTTCTGGAGCCTTGGCACAGAAGAAATTAAATAAGGATCTTACATTTTCAGCCAGGCACGTGCAACTATTTTTTGTGCAGCTAGCACATTTTAAACACTCTGAATTTTTCTAGGAAGATGTCTCTTCAGTCAAAAGGAGCATGTGGCAGAAAAAGGACGTTTTTAAAATATCTAATTATCCATAAACCTTTTTATCAAACTCCCCCCCCCTCGACAACTTTTCCTGAGAGATTCAAAGGCCCAGCGTATGATTATGCTCATCCAGTTAGGGGTGTAAAATGGCTAACCATATAACCTAGGGATTGTGAGGAAGAGGCAGGAATTGAACTCCAATCTGTTGGCCCCAGTCTTTGGCATAAAGTAGGAGACCATCGATCTTCCCTGCCCACTGTGTACCTCATTCTTTAGCTCATAAATTCATGATTTACACTGTAATTTCTTTGGATCAGGGTACTCCTCTAGAAAGCCCCATGCTCAGCAATGGCACTAAATAAATAAAAGATTAATTGTGCTAACCAATGCTATCACCATAGAGGGCACTTCCTAGTTCTCTGTGCTGACCTAAGGCACTTGCTTCCATTCCTTTATTAGGCCTCCTGGGAGAGCAGGAGGGCTTAGAAGCATTGTTAATATTCATCTTCCTCTGATATGATTTGGTTTCAGAGGCTCCATGGGAACCGGCCAGATTAGAATAATAAAATAATAGTAAATTGCCCACGGCAGAATTTGTATATAAAGTCTCTCTAATACATCCAGTCTCTGGACAGCATCAAGAACATGATAACTGAATTATGCTTTTAACGAGATTTCAACGATTGATGAAACAAATATCACCTTAAAAAATAAGGTTTCCCTCTTCCTCGCCAGGTCTGAACTGTCAAGCAGGGACATCTGGCCCAGCCCCTTCATGAATTAGTCATCATATTTATGTATTGCTGCACTCACGCTCTCATAATTCCCCTTTGCTGTGAAACAGCCCAACCCAGCTTATTTTGTCCAGGCATTATTAAAATTACTATTATCATTGCAAATGCTTCCAGGGGAGATAGTATTAATAACAGTCTGTTCCATCAGATCCTGTCAGTTCCCAGGGTGATTAATATTGCTGTCTGCAAGAAGCATTATATCATTTAGAGGGAGCATATTGCTTGGCTCGTAGGCCATTCTTCATTGGCTGTGATAAGTGCATTGTGAGCTACCATTATTGCATTACTGTTTACACAGCTTGAGATGCCTCATAAAGCAGTTAGGAACGAGACCAAATGCAGATAGATTCAGATCTGCAAAATGAGAAAACCCATCAAAGTTATTGTTGCTTGGGCTGTTTGGCTCCTCTTCCCCCCTGTAATTGTCATGTGTATTTTCTCTTTCTTCTTAGATTTGGTGGGCGGGACACATGAATTTGCATGAATATAAACAGTGAAGGAATTCTTACAGAACAAAGGTTACTGAACTCATAGTGACTAAAGGCCCTACTATACAAGGCTTGCTGCGATCCAAATTACTACCATTCAAACCGTTCAGCACATGTTGAGCGCCTGTTTTACTTATGTGAGGGGCATCCAAACTTTGGGTGAACAAGAATTCTTGACGAATGTCTCTTATTTGTGTAACAGAGTAGGTTTCAGTAGTCCCCATCTTCAATAAAACCTGTGACCCACAAGTCCCACCATACAACACTCCATGCAGAGTTATACAAAAGACCAAGGCTGGTGCACTCTGTTCTCTTTTACATAAATTATGTATAGCTCTCAGACTTCATTGCAAGTTGCCAGTGCAATCCTCATTTGGGTGCAGTCTGCCAGCTCCTGCCATAAATTAACAAGGTTCTGATTGCCTTAGGCATTTTGTTTTCCTGTGTGGCCAAAAGCAGTCATGGGCAACCTGCAGCCCATAGACTGAATGCATCCCATTGGGGTTCCACATACAATCCACTCACCCTATGTCTGTCCCCCTTCCCCACACACCTCTCATTCACTGGGGCACTGGAGCCATGCACTTCTTACTCCTCCCCTCCCTCCTAGCACTTTTGGAGTGCAACAAATTTGCCGATACCTGTGCCATCCCTACTCCTTCCCCTCCCCCCGCCAGGAGCTTGAACAGCTGCGAATCCTCACAAGGCTGGACAGGAGGAGCTATATAGAGTCTGGAAAGTTGGCCAGCTTGCATTTGTGTTGAAGGAAGCATGGAGAAATGGGGATGGGTTCAATATATAAATTAGGTGAGAGCATTTTCACTGACTGAAGTTTCCACAGCACCTTTTGTTTGGAAGAAAAAGTGATGGATGTAGCAGTCACCAAAGCGTACAGTCAAGGACTAATTAATTGCCTTCTTCAGCTCTGTGTGCATAGATAGACAACCAGGAATGCAAACTAACTAACTTCCCATCTAGCTATAGACCAGAGTGGGAGCAGGGAATAAGCCAGCACCATTCCAGTGACCTCAGGGTAAGTAGGAGGAGCCAGGAGTTGGGGAGAGGGAGATTACGACAGGGATAGGGGAAGCTGAGTGAGCAATGATAACCTCTCTTTGTGTAAGCCAGGCCAATGTTTGGCATTCTGTGCCTCCCCAGTGGTGGTTGGGCCAAACAGAACTCAATAAGCCTGCTAGTGCCTGAGCTGACAAACAGCTGAAGCAGTAGACACTCATGTCCTAAAATCCTGTGGTCCCAAGTTCAATCTCTGCTGCCACCAGCCCCCTCAGAACTGAGGTCCCCTAACATGTACAACACTGAATCTATGGGTCATTCAATCAGGTTTGAGGGTCAAGGCTGCATTTCTCATAGAATGCTTAAGAGTGAGCTGAGGCAGAGAGCTAGCCAGTCTACTGTCCCTTCTTTCCTTTTCTCTCACAGGGACTGCTGGGTGCCTTTACGAACCATTTTTAAAGCTCTCTCTTGCAAAACTGTAACTGCACGATCCAAGTTTCAGCCTGGAGCACATTTTCCCGACTAAATTATAAACTCTAGCAAACCAGAGTTTATAATGGAAATGCTGACAGACCCTAAAACCCAAGCAGATGGTACTCAGTGCTGTTAGAACATCCCATAGTGGTTAAAAAATGTGGCTCTGGTTCACATGAGCCACCACTGGTACAAGTCTTTGGGCAAGTGGCACACAGGGGAGACTCACTCCAAAGAAAATACAGTGGAAAATTCAAAGCTCTTCAGGTGACTTAGAGGTAAGTTGTAGGTACAGATTGAGTGCCTCTGTGGTAGGGAGGGTATGCTGTATATAGGTACCTTGCCCCAGTGGAAGCTCTCAGAGTCACCAGACCTCACTTGGGGGTATCTGAGAGGAAGCACGGGCTTTGAGAAGGTGGAGCCTACAGTTCCCTACCATGCACAGCTTACCATAGCCATAGCCCCAGGCTTCTCAACAAGGGGTTCAAAAGCTGAGATTGTGACTGATGCCCACCCAGGAGCCAGAGCTGAGGAGACCAAAACTCCCTTTCTCATTCATGCAGGTTTAAGCAAAATCTAACTTGTAATGTTTGTGCAGGTCTGTCCAGGAGGAGATTTGATTAAGATGTAAGTTGCTTGTACATTTCCCTGATGAATCATATTTGCATTCCTCTGTGTGCTGTCTCCACAAGGTCACAACCTGAACAGCTGAGTCAGGGAGCACAAATCCTTACTTCCAAACTATTTACCTCACCACAGCACATCCACAGGAACCAAATATGCGGAATTTCTGGCATTGCGCATCTGAGCACGCTCTCTCTCTCTCTCACACACATAAACACACACACACACACACAATTAATCACTCTGTTCCATTTCTGTGCCTCCTGGTCAATGCACAATGAAACCAGTATCTCAAAAGAACTTTACAATTTTTCTCACTTGAGAAAATATTGCTGGTATCCCCTACATTATTATAGTAGATACAGACCCTGTCTGACTCCCCATTCTCATACGTGTATCTGTCTAGAAGCACAAGATATTTCTTCTGATACCCACTAAATATCAACAGCTAGAACGCATTTTAGGATCCCCCAAATTTCTCTCTTTTGGTAACATTTATCTACGAGGGTGGTTTCTACTACTACTGGGTTTGGGGTGAAAGGCTTAATTTGGCTGTGGGCTTCTAGACAGAAAATTACGAGTGCTCAAAAGACTGCATGAGAGCTGGAAATATATATTGCTGCTGAGCCGCACGTGCATTCATCTTCCCTTACTGACGGTTATAGCTTACTAATATACTCATGGCCTTGGCAGTCATGATAATAATGTGCAATCCTGTAATTTGCAAGCACAACATACCATTGCACCCACTGGTTTATATACTGCATCGCCCTGACATTCAGAACTATGGGAGAACAGTTGTGTGCTCAAAAGTCACTCACCAGGCATATGCAAGCAACTAAGACATTGGCCAGTTGCATGTGCAGAGATCATACTTGCATGCTTTGGCTTTTCTGCACATGCAATTTTGAAAATTGAGGACAGAAATCCCTGAATAAGCCCTGCACATTTAGAAAGCTGTGCTTCAGGTGCATATCTCAAATGACAATAATTGGTCTGATTTCATGCACATTGTCACCCCACCACTTTATGAAAATTGGCTAATAAATATGCATAACTTGGAGATGCTTTGTACAAAACAGGGCATGCAACATACCATTTTTAAAGTTACTATCTGCTGAATCTGCATATCCTATTTTTGTGCATGCGTCATTCTTGTACGTGATGTTAGAAATATGAAGTGTGAATCTGGTTTTAATTCTAAAAGTGCCAGTGAGGACCATTAGTGTCAGTTTAGGAACTTAATGGCTCAGAACTCAAACCAATGACTCTGCATGGTTTTATTTTTCCTGTAAGCCTAAACTGTGGTTAGTCCTACAAAGACATGTGAAATACTACCTGGCACTGGAATCCACCCTGAATCTAGTATTTTTTCCAACAGATGCGGAGACTGAAGAAAGGGTTCCCGCCCTGGGGAAAGTCTATTTAAGAAATGGAAAGCTATCATGTATTTGTCTTTTGTGGGTCTTTGAAACTGCCTTGCTCACCCTAAGACAATACACCTAAAGAAACATGAAAACAAAAAAACCCTGAAGAACTCTGAGAAGCTGTAAACCCAGGCCACAGTAAAGATCATCTCTGACTTGAAGCTTTTTACCTGAGATAAGAACAACTTTAGGGTAAGAATTTGCACGCTACCAGTTTCTTAGTGTACTAGAATAAGCTCATGTCTTTTGTTTAACTTGGCAACTAACTCATGTGCTTATCCACTGACTTGAGTTTTGCCTAGTGAGGCCCTCAGAATGCAGCCTTTGGAAAGAGTAGTGAGAAGTACGTTCTGGGGTGTGAACCAGTTGTGTTTAGATGTGTGGGAACGGAGATAGGGAAGATTAAAGACAATAGCGTTAAAACAGGGGGTGCTGGAATATTCAGTATAAATAGCGGAGGATTTCCTTTCTGGTAATGGACAGTGCAGGAATTACCAGCTGCCCATAAACTAAACAGCAGCTGCTGGAGCATGCTTATGTGGAGTCTGATGGTAGATGTGATATAAGCGGCAACTTGCCAATGCCAGGGATTTATGCAGAGTGCTGTTGAATAAACTATGCTTTACTGTGAGATTATTACATTGCCTCATCACTTGATGGCTGTGTGGTATTTCAACCTGGCAATAGACTCCTGTGTCTGGAGCCTTATTTGATTGAATAACTTACTCTGTGCCTTTGTAATTACCTCAGTGCCTGTTCTAGCCTAAAACAATGCTCTGGAGTATAGTTTGCTTCCACAGCTGCCTATTAAATCACATGTACAGAGACCATTCTTTGGAAAGTTATTTGAGCATTTGGATCTTGGTTAACCATTTTGCTGCTCTATAATTATTATAATGTGCTGCTCCATGTAGTGGGATCCCAGCACAGGACATCTGAAAGTCAGTTTCACTGGTGTGTTGTGTTGGGTTTTGTTGATGGCCCTGTGTACGGTGGATAGCATCCCTCCAAAGTACTTTCAAGCCGTTTATTAAGCAAACAATCCATATGGTTATTGAACTTCAATTTGTTGGCCTTGTTAATGCAGGACTGCTCACTCATGGGGCCAAAATGCAGCTGGTTGTATACTGGATCTAATCTGTCCCTCCTTGTCACTTAAGCTTTTCGGTGCCCCAGAGAAAATTGCTCTAGTGCCAGGAAAGCACCTGTCTTCTCTCTACCTCCTCTCTGGCCAATTTTGCCTTCTGTAACAGACTACGACCTCTGGCCATGAAAGTGGAATCATACTGTATCTTCATCCATCACAGGTAACTTTGCTCAGCAATCTCTAGTCATTGTCCTGAGCACTTCTTATGATGCATGGGCCTGAACCAAACTCTAAATCTTCGAGAGGCCAGATTTCAGGGAAGTTCATGTTTGGCTCTGAACTTCATAGCTGATTTCTATATTGAGCTAAAACATGGTTCCCTCACCCACCCCTAGTTAAGCACACAGGCCAATGAGCTGCCTTACATCTGTACTAGTAATCCACTATCAGCACTGTCTGTAAAGAAAATCTCTCAAAGCATCTGCTTACCAGGCAAACTGTCACTCTGAGAGCTTAGGCCAGCGTGGTATATCACTCATTATAAAGGAGGCAATGACAGACACACAGAAATCTATCTCCCCAAAGAGAAATACTGGCAATGCTAGCAACTATGGAGGAGCGAAGAAGCAAGAATCACACTTTGTGCCTGTGTGGGAGCAACAACATCAGAGTACCTGGCATTGTGACAAGGTGACATTTAAGTTGCCATTCAGCGATAAACCTGCTGGTGGCCACCTGGGGAACCCTTTCACCTTTAGACAAAGAGCAGAGGTTGCCCCTTTTATCTCTCGAAAAAGGGCAAAAAGTGTGTGTGGGGGAAACTAGATAGTGCTTTGTTGCTTGAATGATTAAAAGGAACTGGATGTCACATTTGGGGGAGAGGGAGCAACGGCCGTACTTTTAATTCACATGTCCTTGCATATCAATATTACCCACAATGGGAAACTAGAAGACAGAGGATTTGTCTTTCAGAACCTTTAAATCATCCCATTTTATTCTGGCATTTCCCAGTACTTCAAATGAGGATGCCAGAAGACATGCTAAGACTACCACTAGTAATTGTCAAGCTCTTAATAGCACTCAGTGTAGCTCTGCTGAGTTGATGATACAAATACGAAAAGGCTAAAACATGGTTCAATCTACGTTACCAGTGCAGCTCCCTATGTAAGCAAGAGGGATGAATTCAGCTTTGGTGTAGGCAGATGGAACTAACGTGAATTCCTTCAGTTTCATGCCCAGTGGAAATGCAGATGGCTTGTTCTATCCCACTGCCTTCACAATGCAATAATTGATCCTTAGTGGTTGCTAATATGCTTTAATAATAACCTCTCTTATCCTTCTTTTTGTGATGGGAATGTCCCTGGGGATCACTAGCACGGTTTACTTGAGCATAGAGAAATAACAAGGTAAAAGCTAGGCCAGTGATTTGGAGTGTAAATTGTTGCCAAAGGATTCAGCTTTTTCTTGTTAAATTTCCATTGGATCACTTTGTTTTGCAAGCAGACTTCTCCAGCAGAGGGCTGCTAAAAGCCCAAGGAATGCATCTACCAAAGGCAACACGGTAATAAAATGCCTAAACTACAGTTAAACCCTAGTAATTTGTGTACGCTGATTACTTTGACTTCTTGGAGTCTCCATCAGTGCTGGGCAAATAACTGATTTTTCAGTTTGCTGCTAGCTTTGAAAAACATACCAGTTTGGCTTGAATGAAACATGTTGTTTCAAGTGTAGCTACACTCACAAGCTACAGCAAGACAAGAATCATGCCCAGCCACTTTATAATCTTTAAGCCAGTAGTTAGAACATATATTTGCACTGTGGGAGACCCAAGTTCAAATCTCCTCCTTGAAGTAGGGACTTGGATGGAAGTCTCTGCTTTAACCACTAGGTTACAGAGAATTCTGGGTGAGGCTCTTTCATTCTGGCCACTTGGCTGGCCTGCCACTGGATCTACTAATGAGAACTAGAGATTATGAGCTGCATAGAAAGTTTAGGATGGAGAGAATCACCTGTGTAGTAAAGTCCATCCTCATGCTTTTAGCAGATCAGCTTACCTACATCTGGCACAGTCGAACCTGATACACTGAGGAAAAGTCTGGCAAATCTCCATTTTCTTAAGTGCCTTTGCTCTAACTACTTGTGCTGCTCTTTGGACAGGTGTTCCACATTTGGGTAACCACCTGAGAGTAAAAGCTCTTCCTGAAGTTTCTCAGCCTGTAGCTTGCTACCCAAAATTGCATCATCGGCGAGTGGCAAAGAGTTTTATGTAAAAAACAATTGGGCCTTTCACGACAGCAAGTAATGAGGTATGGACATGATATTTACTTTATATTTAAATCGTAAAGGGATTAGAATTTGTTAAACCAGACAGAATTTGCTGTTGGGTAAAAGGTAAAAACTGAACAAATGCCCTTTATATAAATACATAGAAGTCAATATAGTGCTCTACAATCTGGAAAAGACTAGAAAGATTTTGCAAGTCGCGTAGCTCCACGCTTTGATTTTCAAGCAGCACCTCACTAAAGCCTCAATGAAAGTAAAGACAAGAAACAAGCTAATCAGCACCCCACCAGAAGGGGTGGAGCCAAGGACAGCAAGGGCAGGGTTCAAAGTATTCAACCTCAGTGCTTCCTGGACCATAGCACTGCCCAGACAAAAAGCTATCTGCTTGCTATTATTTATATGACAATGATGACCATGTCATATTAGCAGCATAGAAAAATACAGGTTCCTTATCGCAAGGAGCTGGAAGTCTAAGTTATACATTTAACCTAATAAATAATAATAACCAAGTTAGGCAGAGAAGGAGCGCAGAGTAAAAAGGAGGATGGAATACTGCCCCAGGGAGAGATCAAGGACATTAGATCCTCTGGATTGTTTTGTTTAATTATATTCTATGTTCACAACTTCAAGAGAAACCCACCTGGTCTAACTGCAGAGGAGGAGAGGATCATGCACAATGGAATGCTGCCCAAAAGTTGTATCTTTGGGGTAGCAGTTGTGGACCATTTAGTATATGATCCTTGTGGGTTGTGATCTAATCCAATGTGGAGACATCATCAGTTCTAAAACTCAGGGAATCTATTACACACCAAATAATCCTCATTCCCCAGAACTTCTGTAAATGTCCTAGTGAAATTCTACTCTAACTTGAATGGATAGGTTCCTTTTGGTCACTTGAGAGTATTGTTTTTGTTCTTTTTAAGAGAGAGGTATTGTAGAGAACAGGACCTGAATTTTCACATCTTTTAGAATAGTCATAATCTGATAGACGATCTGCCAGGCCATAAAGATCATGTGTATGTGCGCGCACGCACACACACCATGTAAAATCAGCTGTTTCAGAGACAACACAAGCATGTCATCTATTTTTTTTAAACTCCTGGTTGTAAGCAATTTTGTTTTGGATCCTTGGGGTTGTATGATCAGTTGCTGAGATTTTGTTTAGTTGTATTTTTATTTGGAGCTCTATGATTGAAAATCTCCCAATGCCCCAGTCTCTAACCTTTTTCTGAAATGGATCAGTTCAGATATTTTTCAGCCTATCTGCTTACCTATGTAAAGCACTCACTCTGCACTCATTATCATAGTGTCCACGAATCATTAAATTCATTGTATAAAGCCCTTCATATACTCTTATATAGTTCCCTCCTGACTCTCCCACATGCAAACACCTGGAAACCAATACAAAAGATTCAGCGAGACAGTGGGCATTCAAATTTGGAATCATGAAATGAAAAAGGAAGAGAAAATGTATTTAGATTCAGGGATGTTATGTCAATTTCATTCTCTTTCTTATTCTGTTTGAACGAAATACAGTATATATTACATGTGTTTTTATAAGCCATTGGGTCTCTCCATAAAACTTCTTTTGCCGTGTAATGGTAATGATGAACTTCCTCTACTAGCCCACTAAGGTCAGTAAATATAAGCAGTATAACAGCTGCTTTGCCTAGGACTCAATTTAATTAGCTCCAAGGAATCAGTTTTTCAGGCTGGAAGTGTGGCAAAATTCCATTGAAGAACTAGTTTGAATAAATTACTCCAGTCCCTAAAAATGGGGAAGTCAAGGAATTCCCAACTGCACAATAGCACATGCACACTCTTCTAGCATCTGAAAGGAAGAACTTGCTCCTCCTGGGTAGCTGTATTAGAAGGGCAATAACATGCATCCATCTCAATTTCACAAGACACTCCTGTTTACAAACACAGAATTTTCTCTTTCCAAACAATTTTAGTGTCCCCCCGATTGTGGCCATCTCGAAAGCAACTTTGGTAGACTTGCAGTGTCTCATCACAAAAGTGTACTCCATGTCTCCTCAGAATTGTCTTATTACAAGTGAGCTGGAATAGTTACAGCTTCTAGCGATAGTGATTAGCTCCTTATAACATTCTATTGGGCATGAGTAATCCACAATTAACTTTGAGATGCAAAATCCACTGATCATTCACCTCCAGGAGGTTGCACAATATTTGACTGGCAACAGCTCAGAGTGGAAAGCAATTTCAGTTTAATGGAAACTAATTACATAGAAGAAAAATCAATTTCCACAAGGCATTTTCTGTGGAAGTATTTCAAATCCTTGCAGCTCCTCCCATTTTCTAGTCTTCTCACAGTAGGAAATACTTTTGTAAGGAGCTGCTCCTTTTCCTGCTGTATGCCCTGATAACACACAGGGGGAAGTGGAGAGGCTAAGATACCATTATCTAAAAGGAGTGCAGTCAAGTGGCAAGGCTGAGGAAGTGATTGAGGCAGAAGGAATAACTGGACCATGTAGAAAGGCCTTGAGAAGAAAGAGAGATGCCTTGGAAGACAGAAGGGGGCTTAAAGGAGGGGCACTGTGGACAAAGAGAGATGCCACGCAGCATTAGAGAGGGGAAAAAGGCTCACTCACACCACAGAATGGCAAGAAAAGAGGGATATTTACTGCCTGCAGAGATGGAGAGGCAGGTTCAGCTAAAACAATAATTTTTCAAGAGGGCCACTCCAAGAATTTGGAAAATGGTACAGGGCTGCATTTCATCATATTCATGGTGGAGGTACAAGGTCTGGGATGGAGGTGGGGTGGAGAAGGGAGCTTGGGGTTAGGGATTGTTCTACAGGAGGGGGCTTGGGGTTTGGGTGAAGAAGATGTTTGCAACCTGGGGCAGGAGAATGGGGTGCAGGAGGGTATGCAGAGGTTTGGATTATGATCTAGGGAAGGGGAGTTGTGACCTAGGGCAAGGGCTTTTGGTGCAGGGTCTGGGAGGGGTGACAGGTGCAGAAGGAGGGGCAGAGGGTTAGGGTTGTGGGGGAGTGTGGGGCAGAACACTGGAGGGGGTAGCGAGGGGCTGGGGTTCCAGAGGCAAGCTCTGGCAGGGAGATGTACCTAGGAAGCTCCCTGCTAGCAGCCCTGCATCAGGCTCTCTTCCTGTGGCAGCCCTAGACCGCTCAAAACTCTGTATTCCCTGCAGCTCTCTGCTCCAGATGCCAGTGGGAAGGGGGACAATTTGCAGGCTGCTCCTGCCACACCCACAGACAAAATCTCTGAGCTCGTATTGGTCGGGAGCTGAGATATTTTACAAGGTAGGAAGAAGCTTCATGTGAAGCCTCCCACACCCTCCTATTGCCTGAAGCAGAGAACAACAGGGAGCAGGGAGCCACTTAAAGCAGTGGTTGGGTGTTCCATGCCTGAGACGGTGTGCAGGTCGGATCCAACAGCTTGGGGGGTTGTCAGCCATATCTTGCCCATCACTGAACTACAAAGGACCGGATCTTGCCGTCCCCATTTTTGCTAAGATCAGGTCTATGGCCTGATCCATAGATGGAATAAATCAGCATATTTCCACAGACATTAATGCCACCACCAACTAGAGATCTGATCCGACATATTTGCTTTCAGATATTTTTGGTTTTCATTCTGTATCATGTTCATTATTCTGTTATGTTTGCTGAGAAACAAACAATTGATGCTGGACTGAGGAATTTCCAGTGCAGTCAGTTTTAGGGACTACCGCAAAGTAATCCAGACTGAAGAAATAAAGCTTCCTACCTCTCTCCTACACACAAACACACAGATGCACACCCAAAACTCTAGGTGTCTGCAGTCTACACTTTATGACACTGGGCATCCAACATTTGAAGCTCACCTGGTACGCAAAGCTGAACTTGACGTGAGCTGTGTATTAGTGCTCCTATATATTGGAGATGAATCTATGGTTCTAAATTTGGACCTGGATTTTGAATACCCTCTAGTTCAGAAGTATTTGGATCCAAGGTTTTTATTCAATGTGTCATAGAAAGAAGAGCCCCCTGCACAATTCAAATCCAGATCTCAGATTAGATCCTAAAACGCCCTTCTTTCAGATGTGTTCACAGCCAGGGTCTGGGTTCTGGGCCATTTCTGGGATAGATTAGATATAGATAATAAATACAATCATATTTACTTTCATATTAGTTCAGAAAGAGAGTGATGGAGGGGAAGAAATTAAACTTTTCAAAAACTTTTTCAGAATGTTTTCCTATTTTTCTGACATCTGATTTCCCCATACTTCTATTTTCTTCAGTAGATGGGTAGGAATTGCTACTTTACATTTGCAAGAAGAAACTCCGGCATTTGACCCACTATGTTGTCCCCTTCCATGCACAGGAAGATGACAGTTCTTTAGGACACTGTGCTCATCCTTTTGAGTTTAGATTGTTCACAGAAAGAATGTGTGGCTTCAAGTAGAAGAGGATTTCCCATTTCTCCTCCCTAATTTCTAGAAAGCATCACTCTTCTTCATCAAAAACTAAATCTCAGCTGCCAGACAGCCGGCAGCTTTCTTCCCAGGGTACAGTGTGCCTTCAGCGCCAACAAATCCCTGCACCATAGGCTAATGATGGTTTCCTGGAGTCTCCCCTGGCAATGGTATCAGGCTATTGTGCTGTTGTATTACTAATTACAATTAGTAATTAGTATTGTAATTAATAGTAATTACTATTACAATTACTAATTGATACATAATGCATGTAAGTTGTTTCACATGGGCACACTTTCATTCCATGTTTTTTTCACTGTGTAGCTCTGGAGGAGAGCTAAGCTGTATGAACTGGAAACAGGCCCAAACTACAAACCTCAAATCCAAAGCATAAACACATTTGGACAGGTTTCAGTTTGTGCCCACCTCTAATGGAAACGCAGTATCTTTCAGACAGGGCACACTTCAGTGGCTGTGCATGAAAGTGAAATCCTAAGTAATTTATCTACCTAATCGACTATATATTTGTGAGAATTTGTGCACTTGTCTGTCTGTTCATCTGCCTGTAAGTCTGCTCAAAAACTCCTCTTAAATGGTAAATTTGGTACGCGGCTTCCTCTTATCATAACTTAAAGCAAGGTCAAGGTTTTAGTTGTGCCAGGACAACAGGATGTGCATGGAATGTGATTGTTTCTCATTGAATGGAAAGGAAGGGGTCAGGTAGGAGGGACAGTAATACTCTAGAATGACAACAGGAGAAAAACAAACAAGCGCCTCCCCCCACCACCCACCAAAAAAAAAAAAAAAAAGCACCAGAGATTCACGAAGTACTTGCTCCCAGTACCCCTAGCCAGCTCTGCCCCCAGCTCCCACTGCCCCCAGTCAGCATCAGGGAGCAGCCATCGGGCACCCCCAGCTCTTCCACAAAACCCCCACCTCCTGCCTTGACTCCTGCACCTCCCACACCTCCAGCCCACTGCCTTGAAGGGCCTGAGCAACATTCAGTAATCTTCTAGTTGGCCTATAAGAGAAGTGATCTGCAAGTTCAGAAAATGGATCACAGCCACATCTGGGGCCTTAAACCCCCACAGCCCCAGAAACCTTATGGAAAAACCTGCACCATAATAATAAACACTGCACTTCTACAACTTCTCTGTATTTCAGGAGCTCTAAAAATTTTATTAGCATTTATAAAGCAAGCCTCAGCCTCTCTCTGATGTATTATCTCTGTTTTATAGAAGGCTCCACTGCCCAGTAAGGTTAAGTTACATACTTGAGGTCAAACAAGTCAGTGGCGGAACTCGGCAAGAGCCTATGAATGTTGGTTTCAGTCCCAAGCTCTGCTACCATCAGTGGGTGACTGCAATAGCCCAGCAGGAAGTGGGAGGAGAGCATTCAATTAATCAAAGCCTCAATTTTCTACCAAAAAATAGTTTCAATGGAAAATCTGAAATGAAACTGAACGTGAAAAATAAAAACTGGCCCTGCCAGCCATATGTGGATTAGTGGTCTGGCAAATGCTATAATCCTCTGGTTTGTCTGTAGGACGTCAAATCTATTAGGTTCAAGACTGGTGGTATCTAACTAAATCTCCCACCCCCATGCCCAAGGAAAAGCCAGCAGCAAAAAGTGGCTGAATAACTAGTTTCTAGAGCTGAGTGCCATGCACATACTTTCCCTCTGCTACTGGAGGAAAAGATACAGAAAAGAGGAAACTGCCGAAAACATTGGCAGACAAGAAGAATGATACCCATACCATCCAGTATGATATGTGCATCCTCCTGACTTTTGGTGAGGACTAAGAGCATTTCACACCTGGCAGCGCTGGAATCAGAAAAGGCTGAAAGACTCCAGGAACTAATGGGTCTTTACAAAGTGACAGTGTCCCTTATCTCAGAGTCTCACACTGGGACATGGTCATGAAAAGCAAAATCTGGTTTACACTCTCCCACCTCAATTTCCCCCACCCTAAATTCTTTCATTGTTTAAAGGCATAGGTTTGCAGAGACCTCCAGAGAGAAATATATTTGAAGGGTAAGTTCCCTTTCCTCGCTGCACTATAGGAAGCAGGAGCCTTTTTACAATGGATCACCCTTACTATAAGTCCTACAGCTGCCACAACAGCAAGCTCTGCAGTCAGCCAACGAACACAAAATTCTTCTAACAGAGCAGCCAGGAAGTTGGTGAGCGACCCAAACACTGTTGCTGAGAAAAATACATTCCAGACCTTCACATCTGGATTTTGCAGCTGACAAGGTCACCTTGTGTGCAGAGAGGCTGGCAAGATGCTTAGGAAATGCACTGCTATCTTTAAAAGGTCATGCTGCACCCAGCATGGTCAAGTCAAAATAGAAAATGTAAATGCAGAAAACTGTAGCCAACGGGAACATATAATTGTTTCTGCTTCTGGCCAGCTCCTATATTTAGACCTTCTTGCCAAGGTGTTGAGTAGAAAAGATAGCTTTGAATCTTACTTATACATATTCATCTGGTTTATGAGCTTTTTGTTTTTTTTTAAACTGTGTTCCACAAAATTACTCATCTCTTACCCAATGTGTGCAAAAGTGCATGCACACACAAATGATCAAAACACAGCAATTCTTATTCTTGGGTTAATTTTTTTTATTTTAAAAGTATTTGATAGCTTTTGAGCCCCTACAGACATTGTTTTGCTAAACAGAGGATTATTACTGCATACATTTCCCAGCAATGATCGCAGAAGTATTTGATTGTTTTTTCACCTCAAAGGCTCATTAACCTCAATGCAAGCACTTAGCACCTCTCAGGACCGGGCCCTTAGCCCTCAAACCAAACTCAATGAGAGTTTGTACATGTTGGCAAACAGTATCACCTCGGTGTTAGCAGAGCAATTGACTCTAATACAATAATCAATCTATTATACAATCAATTGACCAATTCAGTTTAATTCAATGAACTGAGGTCGACTATGTGACACTCAAAATTATTCAATTATAAAAGCACTGAGCTGAAAGGGGATGCAAAAGCAGACATAGGCACAAATTAAATCCTGGTATAACTTCACCACAGTTATTGGAGTTACACCAAGGACAAATGTGTCCTATTATATCAGATGAGCCATTTGTTTAGCAGAGGGTCACCTGGTGAGTCAGTCAGCCCCTCAGGGTAGCAAAATGAATTTATCTTCACAATCATTCTATTGTATTTCAGTAATGAGATGGGAGGTTTATGGAGGACTTCTGCAAAGAGCAGGGTTGATATGATTACCCAATGTAGCAATGTCAATTACTCTTGAAGCCACAGACCTTAGGGCAGGTACCTTGGCCCTTCTTTTATCACAGACATACTGGTGGCATTACATAGTACTGGGAATGGTGCAGCAAATCTTTCCTTGTCTCGCTAGCTTAATGCAGAAGGTGATCAGAGTCAGAACGCTATAGCCATTTGTATAAATTTTCCTGCTCCCTATCTTTTTTTCTGCTCTGCTCCTTATCCACAGATCCTGTTCCACCTTATGACCCACCTACATACTGCCTTCTCCATGTTCCCTTTTTCTGCAGTGCCCTCAAGCATGAGTCAATAAACAACTATATTAATAAACCATCCAAGTCAATGCTGCCTCTGGGCTTCCCCTTTCCTCCTGTCTGCTCTGTATCACTCTTGTGTAGACTGTCAACTCTGTGAAGCAGGAGGTGTTTGTTTTTCATGTGCTATACAATGTTGATCATAGTGAGGGTACTTAACAAATATTAGTAGAAACTCCACTTAAGAGCTTTTTCAGACACAGAGCACATCTACTCATGTGCTTGTAAAATGTCCTGGTGGAATTTGATCCTGATTAGGGATTTCAGGTGCAAAAACTGGCCGACTAATTTCACAGAAGGCATCTTTACAGTACTGATAAATATTAGTATGCATTAAACTGTCCTTGGTTTCTTGTACACATAACAATACAGGCTGAACCTCGCTATTCCAGCACCTTTGGGACCTGACCTAAACTGGATGAGAAAATATGCCAGACCAAGGGAGGTCAATATTGTTTAGCAGCATTACCAACACTTTCTTTGTTTGCTTGTCTCTCAGAAGACTTTTAGCGGTATATTACAGCTAAGTAACAGCACAGAACACCGAAAGCTGGGACTGGTGGGTAGAAACAATCTTTATGGGACCACAGGAAACCTGGCCACACCCACTATAAGTGGTCATCCAGCTAACTAAAATCATGCTGGATCAGATGTTGCCGGGTGAGAGAGTTCCAGAATCGAGATGTTCAACCTTTACTGCATTTTATCCTACACTTGGAACAGAGTGGAGTATTTGTTAAATTAATCTAGATTATGCATAGCAAATTCAGGAATTAGACGTCATGACATTTTGCTTCACAGATGATAATCCTTGTAAATCAGTTTCTTGAAACCGCCATTCTGTGTTTAGGTGATTAAAGAAAATTAAGAAAAGGGTTAATTATTATCAATAGATTACATTGATTCCCACTGATCCTATCTGACATCGAGCTATTATTGATTGGCTGATTTCTTATAGGCCTGTGGCAGAGGTAGGTCTTATAGAGGGCAATAAAGGAGAAGAAAATAGTGACCTTGTGATCAGTTCAGGGATCGCATTCCATGTAAGGAGAAGGAGGAGATGTGGAGCTGTTTGCAAGAGAAGTTTAAGGGCATATGAGGTTTGCAGTTGGAGCCGAAGAGGCAGGGGGCTATGTGGTAAGAGAGAAGCAGAGCTGTGAAGGATCATGAAGGCAAGGACGAGAAGGTTGAATTGGGTGTGATGAAATGGGGAAATATGGAGGAACACAAAGGGTGAAGGACACTGTGGCCTCAATGGTAAGCCAAGAAGATGATTATCAGCTGTGCTTTGTGTGGAATGGAGTGGAGGATGGAGGTGTCAGTGAATCTACAGCGGAACCTGTAATGGAAATCAAGATAAAAGTCTAAGAGTTTAAAAAAGAATTTTGGTGTCTTTGCAGAAATAAAAGGACAGATTTTGTCAAAGCCCTGGAAGTAGAACTTATCTTTACAGGCGAAGTATCAGTCCTCCTGTAACACAAATCTCCCAGGATCTTGTTTATACTTGTAGTTTGAGTTATTGTCTAAGCAATTTTGAAAGCCATGTAAATTTAGTAGCAGGAAAAAAAAAGGGTTGTTGAGAGTAGAATACACCCCGGTTGCTCCAAAACAATCAGAAACAGGAAAAAGTAATCAAAAGGGAGTTTAATGAGTTATAGAGCCATTGTTTACTGGGGAGGGCTGAAAGACTGGAGCCCAAGCCTGCAAGACCTCCATGACCCTGCACTGCCTCTTGGTGGCAAAATATTTGCTTGAAATTACGTCAAAACAACACAATGTGTGTGTCTGAAGGCCAAGAGGAAAAAAAATGTTGAGAAAAAATAGTGGAAATTCCCTAAGTCTCTAAGTGTACTGGATCCTGTTCTTGAAAAACAAGGAGGTAAACAGCAGCTGTAGTTACATTTTATGTTTACAGTGGACAGTTTCTCTCTCGATGAATGTGAAGGGGTAGGCTTGATCTGACCAGCGGCCCTAAAAATATTTGTAAACCTTTTTTCCACTCATCCATTTGCAACCTTGACCCACTTTGGCTGGGTGGGGAAGGGGAGAGAGGAGGAAGAGGAGGAGAGAAAAAGAGAGGGCATGTGTTCTGAATCAGGAAGTGAAGAAAAACACTGTAGTAATCCAGAGTCTGTCATGTATGCAACAGTTCCAGCTGGGAGCTTGCCCACATCCGTCTTTGATCTGGAAAGCCCTGATTCCCTCTACAATAGCTCAAGCAGACCATCTTGGAATTCAGCTGCTTTATTAGCTGGTGAAACAAACCACCCCAAGACAAGACATGTACTCAGAGTGGAAGCCTCAATTGGTATTGAGGAATTACTTGTGGAGAGATTCTGAGAATAGGAAATTCATTTTCTGAGGAAATAAATGTATGAAAAGGGACTTTTTGCTCTTTTAATAGCACAATAATTCCCTCTGGGCACAGAGGCAGTTACAGCTGAGTGATAATACTTACCCAAAGGATTCTACATAAGAAACAGGAAAATTGCCATGATGGAATAGAACAGAGGTTAATTCGACTGAGAATCATTGCTCTTTCAATTAAAAGTGCCAGATGCTTTTGGGTATGATATAGCAACACCAGCACATGATGCATTTGGTTTTGACTAGGGGGATTTCTTCCTGAACCACCAAGTCATGAGAAGTCTATGTACAGAAGAATGGAGATTCAGATGTCTTTGTCAGAGGCACCGCAGATGCTATGTTTAGTCCTTAAACTTACAAACAAGTTTGCTTCAGTAATTCCCAGTGGTAGTGTATTTCAAAGGTTAATTATACATTCCTGATTAATTCCATATTCTCCTATGGGAAATCCAGTTAGAGGTAAATGGTTTGAGGAGTAATATCATTGATTATTTTGTTGTCACTAACGTAAACTTAATCATGTGGTAGAGTTAGACATAAACTTGAGACAAGAGATGTCAATATTTTATTGACAACTCTCTGTTAACTCTCTCTTTGGAAACCATTCTACCCTGTATTTGAAGACAAAGACTAGTATATTTGTGCTGTGTGTTAAAGGGCCTGATCTTGGCTCTTCATCAGGAACTATCAGAAGCTCTTCACATTGAGGGTGGGACAGACTGACCTTCTACCCTTGTTTGCAGAAGCTACCAAGCATATGCAGACCACAGTTCTGTCCCATCCCACATACTGTCTGCAGAGCGGCCAGTGCCTGATTATTTCAGAGGAAAGCTGAATCTACAACCCACAGTTGCACAATTGCCCTAAGCTTTCTTGGGGAGGGGAGTAATTCTTTGCACATTTGATAATTTATACCCTGAAGCATGTGGGCTGTTATCTTCATGTTTCAAGCTCTATCTAGCTTCCTTGGTTCTATGTAGCTAGATATTTCTATCATGCCTCCTTATATCTGGTCCTTCTGAAAAAAACCCTGAAAAATGGTGCAACTAGTGACTCAACAGGATGGCTGATTTTATTTTAGAGATTTAATATTCTAGTGAACTGCTCAAACAGCATGAGAGCTTCCCTCTACAGTTAACACATTTGCATTTTTAATACTATATTGATTTTATACAAATTTGAGCTGGGCTTCTGCTGGCAGTGCATTCTCAGAGGCTAGAATTTTCATTGCAACAAATGATTATAGAAATCCTTTTGTATCAAAATTCAGACAGGGGAAGGAAAAAAAGAACAAATAGACTTATTGGCATACAGTGGATAAATAGACCTGCTGCCTCACTATTAGCCCAGTATGATCTTTCTTAGTTTCATGTATTCACTAAGAAAGCACCTTATAAAGACTCATTGCATTTGTTGAACATCACAATCAATAGGCAGGTTTATGAAGTTGCTCTCTGCAGGATTAGACCAGCATATGTTACAAAGCTGATGTAATGATTAGTTAATGGTGTAGCATTTACTCAGCACTAATGGGAATCAATGAAAAAAAGGTGCCAGAATGGGAGAAAAGCCAACGGTACAAGGATAACAAAGAATGCTAAGATGTGTGTGAAGGAAATGCCCTGTTCTAACTACAGTAGACCAGATATTAAAGAAGCTAACCAGTGAGTTGAGCAGGCTGGTGATCATACTGGCAGCAGGAAAGCAGATGGATTATGGTGTAAAATCACAGGGACCACAAGGGTCACCTAGTCTAAACTCCTGCCAGAGTGCAGGCTTTTTGTGACTAAACCCATCCAAGACAGCTGGCTATCCAGCCTTCTTTTGAAAACCTCTAATGAAGGAGCTTCCACAACCTCCCTAGGCAGTCTGTTCCCTTGTCCTATTATTCTTACAGTGAGGAAGTTTTTCTTGAGATTTAATGTAAATTTGCTACACTGTATGCTGAATGCATCTGAAGAAGCAGGTCTTACCCTCAAGATCTCATGAGCTAATAAATGTTTTAGTCTCTATGGTGCTACCGGTTTGCTAGTTATTTGTGAAGCTACAAACTAGCACATCTACCCCTCTAACACTATTTTCCATGGAGGGCTGTTAATTTATCCATACTGAGCATATCTGCTCACATCTAGATGGATGGTTCTGATTATTCCATTAGCCATGGTGCACTTGTACATGTATTTATGATAGCAACACCTGCTTCTAGGAACAAGACTGAAACTACTGAACAGTTGGCAAATATTAAACTTTTGATCAGTACTGACCAAATAGTATCCAAGAAGTCAAGAGCTTCCTATCCACTCATCCATCTAGTTTCCTTGCAAATGTAAATTCTTCCAGTAACCATCAAGGAAGAAGGAAGCCTTTCTTTGGCTTATAAAATTCCAGCTGGCTTTAGTTTTATAACAACCTTTAAACATGTAGTTATTCCTAGTTTTCTTTTTATAAAAAAAGAGGAGCCAGTATTCAACCGGCTGCTCGCCCACCCGCTCTAGCCAATCCCAAGGCCAGGACTGATGAGGTGCTCGTATTGGTTATTGAAATAAATAAAGAGTCAGCTGAAAGATACATCTTCATACTGTCTATTAATGGCATTAAGGAAAAAGCCAGCAGCTCAAGTGATGAAGAGAGGAGATGCATGTTAGTTTGTACAGACTGTGTGAATTATGAGAACTGAGAATTGCACTTGCCACATTTGAAATGTTAACTCAAACTTGCCACCTCTCAGTGTTATCTCTATTGATCTTCTGCATCAGACAAGACTTCAAGATGGCCCATATCTTCTTATTGAGCCATATGATTGCTATGTTATTAATAAATTTGCCTTTATGGATCACTACAATTTTGCAGGTACCTGGTGTGCCTGTATGAAGCCTATATGTGGCTACATAATATAATAGGCTCATTAGCTCCAGTATCTCATCAGAAATGGGCATGGTATTTCCATAAATGTATGGTCACACCACACTCACACAAGCAATTCCGTCAGCAAGGGTATTTGTATGAGAACGAGTGTGCAGGATCAGGATCCAAGTTTAAACTGGCATTTAGCGATGGAACACACCCGCAAGACTAGGAACACAGACTTTCAAAAGCTTCCATTGCTGGGAGTCCATTTTGAAAATGTAGGCCTGCTGAACTTTCACGGCCATGCTGTTTTAACTGGAACATCAGCTGTTCAGCACCTCCAAAAATCAAGCACAAGGGGGTCTTGAGTTGGACTTCACAAAATGAAAGCACTCATAATCAGTGATTGCATTTGAAACTTCATGTAGACTTTACATGATACGTATACATGTGGGCCTCTATTACTTGACACCTGTGCAAAATACATGTAAAATACTACCATTCTGATCTGAGAGCACCAGGGTAAATAACTACAGAAGGTACAGGACAAGGGAAAATCAACCCCAAGTAGCTGTACACATATATAAAGTAACCCACACATTTATTACCCATGATACATACATAATGTTTTTGATTACTACTTAAGTGATTAAATGATTACCTGCGTATACACAGCATGTGCAATATAAACAAGCTAAGATTACTATGAGAATCTTAACTCCTGTATTGCTAATGCTTTAGGTCTGTCTAATTCTGCTCTCAGTTCTTCCAGTTAAAATCCAAATTTTACTCTGGGTTTACTCCAGATATATACTGGTGTGGATGGAAACAGAATCTGGGAAATTCTGTTTAAGCATGCAAACTTAAGTCTCACCAACACAGGGCTTTTCTTGTGTGTATTTACAAGTCATTACACCCATCTCCTAGAGCTGGAAAACATGTTGGGAGGTCATCTAGTCTAGTCCCCTGCCCTCTTGGGCAAGACCAAGCACCATCCCTGACATCTATTTGCTCCAATCCCTAAATGGCCTCCTCAAGGATTGAATTCACAATCCTGGGTTTAGCAGGTCAATACTCAAGCCACTGAGCTATCCCTCCCCCAGAAGGAAATTACCCAGTATGGGGCTTGAACACATAAGCCTGAGATTAAGAGCCTTATGTGCTACTAACTGAGCTGACAAGGTCATCACAAGCACTTACTCGGTTTTCAGTATGGGAAGTACCAGCATAATGCAAAATATTATTTACAAATGCAATGCAGGTCATAAAGGTAATCTCTAGAGCAGAAGAGGGTGTTGATGTTTTTGTTTGTTTTATGTTGCTTTTTATAGATGTAATTTCCTTTCTTTTGGTGAAGGAAAACATGTTTTCCCTTGTCTTATATCTTTATGTAAAACTCGATTGGGGAATAAAAACTGAAAGGTAAAAGGTATGATTATACTTACACTTTTCTAGCTGCTCTTTTAGAATTGTGATGTAAAAACAAGGAAGTAAAAGGCTCATACAGAATTCAAAACTGTTTTCCTGTTTTCCTGTGAGAGCCCATCTGTAGGAATATTTATAAGTTGTTGGGAAAACACCAAAAAAATTAAAAAGTCAAAAACAAATGTGCCTCGTTTCTCTGGAAAAACAGAGGATGTTTGAAATATTTGCTATGAAAACATGTTTTTCACTTGCTAGTTTGTCTGTTTCTTGTCCACTAGAGGTGACTGAACTCACCATGTCTGTTTCTTGACTGTTTTGCCCAAGCTAAAATATTATTATTGCCCCAGTTGATTGGTGGATTCTGATCAGATGTGGTCCACACTCTCTAGGTATGTCTCCAGTGCAGTCTGAGATGTGCTTGGAGCTCAGGTAGATATACACACACTAGCTTTCCCTATCAAAAGAAAAAGCAGTCAAGTAGCACTTTAAAGACTAGCAAAGTAGTTTATTAGGTGAGCTTTCGTGGGACAGACCCACTTCTTCAGACCATAGCCAGACCAGAACGGACTCAATATTTAAGGCACAGAGAACCAAAAACAGTAAGCAAGGAGGACAAATCAGAAAAAGATAATCAAGGTGAGCAAATCAGAGAGTGGAGGGGTGGGGGGGAAGATCAAGAATTAGAATGAGCCAAGTATGCAGACGAGCCCCTATAGTGACTCAGAAAGTTCACATCACGATTTAAACCATGTGTTAATGTGCTGAATTTGAATATAAATGTCAGTTCGTCCACTTCCCTTTCTACAAAGGAGCGATAGTTTCTTTTCAGTAACACACATACCTTGAGGTCATTGACAGAATGCCCCATTCCATTAAAATGTTGACTAACTGGTTTGTGGATCTGGAGTGTTTTGATGTCTGTTTTGTGCCCATTGACCCTTTGACCCAATATGCCCAGATGCTTTGTATATTGGACAGACTTCTAACTCCCTTAGACAAAGGGTCAACGGGCACAAAACATACATCAAAACACTCCAGATCCACAAACCAGTTAGTCAACATTTTAATGGAATGGGGCATTCTGTCAATGACCTCAAGGTATGTGTGTTACTGAAAAGAAACTATCGCTCCTTTGTAGAAAGGGAAGTGGACGAACTGACATTTATATTCAAATTCAGCACATTAACACATGGTTTAAATCGTGATGTGAACTTTCTGAGTCACTATAGGGGCTCGTCTGCATACTTGGCTCATTCTAATTCTTGATCTTCCCCCCCACCCCTCCACTCTCTGATTTGCTCACCTTGATTATCTTTTTCTGATTTGTCCTCCTTGCTTACTGTTTTTGGTTCTCTGTGCCTTAACTATTGAGTCCGTTCTGGTCTGGATATGGTCTGAAGAAGTGGGTCTGTCCCACGAAAGCTCACCTAATAAACTCCTTTGCTAGTCTTTAAAGTGTTACTTGACTGCTTTTTCTTTTGATAGTGTATAGACTAGCACGGCTTACTCTCTGTTAGCTTTCCCTGATCTAGCATGGCTAAAGACATCCATGTAGATGGCAGAGAAGGGCAGGGAGCTTCAGTGGAGACTGCAATCATGCTGGGAAAATAACGAGAAGTCCTGTGGCACCTTATAGACTAATAGATATTTTGGCGCATAAGCCTTCATGGATAAAGACCCTCTGGGAATACTAAGTACATACTTAGGTTGCTAGTGCTCGCTGAAGGGAAGCCTTTGCTGCTCCATACACAGTTATTTTTAGCCATAAGTTTGTAGGCAAAGATAACACAGAATGATAGAGATGGTGCCTAGGAGCAGCCCGAGCCATGAACCAGGACCTCCCCCTCATTTTGGTAAGTGTTGTACATAAATAGCACTGTCATGCCAGGGATGTTAAGAATCCCTTTGACACCCTGTGTCATCCACTCATAGCTTAGGTCAAGTGATTTCAATAGCAAACCCCCTGTCATGGGGTTCAGGAGTCCCCAAGCTTCAGCCCGAAGGGGAGAGAGTCGTTGGGTCCCCTATGAACGTTGCTCACAGGTCAGTTCTCAGCACACCCGGCACCGGTGCCCGTTGGCGCAGGAAGAGCGGGTGTCTGCTCAGCACCCGGCTCGCTTTCCAGTTGGCCCCTGATGCCCAGGCTGTGCTCTCCACACGCTCGCCCACCTCCCGCCTCTCTTTCAGCCCAGGGGCCCGTGGGCCAGTGACTCTCCTGGGAGAGCGGCTGGGTGAGCCGGGAACAGGCTGGAGGGGAGGTGGGTGGAGCAGGGAGCAGTGGGGACTGGCCCAGAGAGAGGAGGTCACTTCACAGCCCTCTGAAGGTGGCAGGCGACTACAGATGACTGAGAGCAACTTCAGAAAGCTGAGTCTCGCTGGTAGGGGCAACGGGCTCAGCAGCTGGGTGGGGAGGAGACTCCGGCTGGGGATGAGGCGAGGTACGCTGGAGGGAACAGCTGGCTGCAGTCCTGGGGGGAAGCAGCTCCTGAGGCTCCCCACATGCTCAGCCCCTGCTGGGAATTCAGCTGTTTAAATCACTGCACCTGCAAACAAGCCCGACCTTCAGCGTCCCAGCCCAGGGAGGGCGACACACGAGGTCATCGGCCACGTGACATCCCAGGCAGTGACCTCGGCCCACGAGTCCCCTGCCTGCCAGGGACACGGGGAACATTCGGCTCTGCCACGTGTTTGGGTCTTTGCAGGTGGAACACGTCAGGGGCAGGTAAAACGTGGCCCCCAGTTCCTGAGCACCAGAAGGGAAAAGTGAACTGGGGTGGAGCTGTGGGACCCAGCGCCAGGGAGGAGCAGAGCTCAGTTCCTCAGCTGGTGGGAACCACCCTGGCCTTTTCCCCAGGAGATGGGCTCAGTGGGACCTGACCAGGCCTTCCCATCGCTGCTTTTGTGAGCTCCTTGCAGGGCGAGGGCGGCAACGTCCTGCCAAGCCTATTGAGCTGCTATGGGCTGCGCCCAACAAGCCAGGTCTACGTATGTACCAGTAAGACAGTGGACACGCAGTGCCAGGGGTTAGGGGAAGCTTAGCTATATCCCAAGCCTCCCCCTGCATGAGCTGGCCAGCATAGCACAGAAGTGCTGTAAGAAGTCCTCTCTCTCATTTCCTGTTGTCCTATGCCAGCAGAACATTATCACACATACATTCCCAGAGCAAGGGGAAAGCATCATCTCCTCTTGACCCAGGATCATGGCAGGAATGATTTAACAGAGGTAAAAAAAACATCCAAAGCCTTTTATTAATTTAGGCACTAATTTATTACACACCCATCCCACAGTCTGTGGGTACAAACACAGCCCTGATAAACAGAAAAAAATACTGACCAAAATGAGCACTAAATTAAACCATTCCCAACTCTCCACTGACTGATAATACACACACACGCAGGTGGCTGAAAAGCTGTGTTCATGGATGTATCCTGCACCAGCTCTACAAGTTGCTGAACTTAAGAACTTAAGCATGTTAGGGGGAATGAATTCCAGGGCTAATTGCCACATTTCGGTTATGACAGCACCCTGCTGTCCAGCTCCAAAAGTTCTGTCCCTGAACCAGATAACAACTTCTATACTGGGGTAAAGAGAGATGAACTGCGAGAGAATAATAATGGATCACTTTTACAGAAGGAGAAAAGAATGTTAAAGGCCAGATTCATTTCGGATACTTCAGATGTATATGGTTGGGACTGAGTTAGGAGTCTGGTTTAAATGATAAACAGTAGTTAAAATGACTACTTTGCCCAGAGCTGGACTTATGGAAAATTTGGGTCAAATTCAGAGGTGATGTGTATTTGGGGATAAATGAGTCCAAAGGCTAGTTATCCTTTATATGCTGGGTGGAGGAGTGGTATCAGAATAAAAGAGTTAGTAAACTGCTGTGAGATGGCATAAGGTGGTAGCAACCCCTCTCCCCACACTTTAATGCATACCTAATTCCAGCTCCTCACCTTAACGTAAATTACATCTCCAAAGATTCTCACAGAATCATAGGGCTGGAAGGGACCCCAGGAGGTCATCTAGTCCAGCCCCCTGTTTTAAGTAGGATCAACCCCCACTAAGTCATCCCAGCCAGGACCTCGTCCAGCTCGGACTTAAAAACCTTGAGGGATGGAGAATCCACCACCTCTCTAGGCAACGCATTCCAATACTTCACCACCCTCCTGGTGAAGTAGTTTTTCCTAATATCTAACCTACACCTCTCCCTCTTCAACTTCAGACTATTACTCCTTGTTCTGCCATCTGACACCACTGAGAACAGTTTCTCACCATCCTCGTTAGAGCTCCCCTTCAGGAAGTTGAAGGCTGCTATTAAATCACCCCTAAGTCTTCTCTTCTGTAAACTAAACAAACCCAAATCCCTCAGCCTACCCTCATAGGTCTTGTGCTCCAGACCCTTAATCATTTTTGTTGCCCTCTGCTGAACCTGCTCCAGCAAATCCACATCCTTTTTATACTGGGGAGCCCAAAACTGGACAAAATATTCAAGATGTAGTCTCACCAGTGCCGAATAGAGGGGAATAACTTCTTCTCTAGATCTGCTTGAAATGCTCTTCCTAATGCACCCTAGTTTGCCGTTTGCCTTCTTGGCTACAAGGGCACACTGTTTACTCATATCCAGCCTTTCATCCACCATACCCCCTTGGTCCCTTTCCATTGTACTGCTGCTGAGCCAGTTGGTCCCTAGCCTGTAACAATGCTTGGGATTCTTCTGCCCCAGATGCAGGACTCTGCACTTCTCCTTGTTGAACCATATCAGATTTCTTTTGGCCCAGTCCTCCAATTTATCCAGGTCACTCGGGATTCTCTCTTTACCCTCCAGCATATCTACCTCTCCCCCTAGTTTTTTTCCTTAGAAATGCGCACACTCACATGCCAGTCATTCCCCCCATGAGGGATAGTAAGGCACTCTGGACTGTGCTAGCCAGTTGTGAGTGAAAAATCTAATGATAAGTATGGATATCCCACTATCTTTCAGGTTTTACTTTTATATAAACAAAAATAATAATGTCTGGCTTTGATCAATCTCTTGCAGCACAAGCAAAACAACCTGACAGTTCATGAGAGATGGAGAGCAAAACTGATTAGGAACAGACTACTGACTGTATAAAACCAACCACTTTATTTCAACAGCAAGCAAAGAGCAAAAATGAACACTCAGCACTAATGCAGAAAATATATTTTAAAACATTTCTCCATTTCTAATAATCTCAGGGGTTATGACGTAAAGAGAGAAATGTGTCTGGATTTTCATAGATGCCAGAATTGTAATTTTAACCTTGCTATGTACTTATAAATAAACTGAGTGACTCCTGACATGTAACTGGACAAATTCTATGTTCAAAGATATATGAGGACACTCCCCCTTACTTTATTAATGGAAGCCTGATCTGCATAACCACGGAAAGAATCTGAGCCAATGTGTTTTAACAAAGGATGGAGCATTTATAGGGGTTATAGGATTCCTGCAACAATGAGCCCTGATCTTGACTGGGGCCTCCAAGAGGAATCAGTTTATGAATATTAAATAATAATGATACAATAACTTATATAACATGGGAATTCAGAGCTGTTGGATTAAGGAAAAAAAAAAGAAAATGTGAACATCAGATCTTCCTATTTCAAGGTCGTAGATCCTTAGTGCCTGCCCAAATGGAGGAATCTCCTTTAGCTATTTGTGACCTAGGGGCTATGACACAATAGATTAGTTTAGATTCTCCTGAAAAGGATGGTGATGTGCATAAATATGAGACCATTCGTGGCACTATTCTGTCTACACAGATTCTTAAATACTTTTGGAATCTCTTAGATTATGAAGTATAGTATAAATGCAAAGTACAGGTTGAACCTCTCTAGTCCAGCACCCTCAGAACATGACTGGTGCTGAACGAGAGAATTTCATGAAACATCAGAGCTCAATCTTGAATTGTAGCATCACCGACACTTCTGCTACTTACTAGACTCTTAGAAGACATTTAGGGGTAAATTAGAGCTCAATAGCAGCAGAACACTCAGATCCATGACTGGTGGCTGTAAACAAACTTTCTGGGACCACAAGACACTTGGCCACACCCAAGATAAATAGACATTCAGACATTTTAGAATCTTGTTGGATTACAGATGTTGCTGGATGAGAGAGTGCCAGATTAGAGAAGTTCAGCCTGTATAATTACCACCAATATCACATATGGATGAAATGCAACTTGATACAGAGTAAAAATTACAGGTGATTCTTCAGAAACTCAACACCTGACCATCTTTTTAAGGAGGTTGGTGTTTCTTATTTTGAAACCATCAATGCACTGGATATTTCCACATTAGTTTTAGAGGGTGGAGATTATTTCAAATTCCCCGTCTTTTGCTTTCCTTCATAAACTGATGATCAATAAGACAATTCCCTGCTTCACGGCACACTATTGATCAGCAGCTTGGCTAATGGCGGCTCTCAGCATCTGGTAAGATTTTTGTCTTGGAAAAGAGCAACACAAAGTTCAAGGCTGTCTCCTATCATACCCAGCTACCACAGTAAGCCTGTGTCTACACTACCTCCCTACTTTGAAGGGAGCATAGTAAGTAGAGTGTTGGGAGTTTATTAATGAAGTGCTGCATATGCAGCACTTCATTAAGCAAATTCTCCCCCGCGGCAACTTCGAAGTTTTAAACTTTGAAGTACTGGATCGCGTGTAGCTGCGACTCACCCGCCGGTACTTCGAAGTTGCCACGGTGGGGGGCGGGGAGGGAAATTTGCTTAATTAATTGCTGCATATGCAGTGTAGCACTTCATTAATAAACTCCCAACACCCTACTTACCATTCTCCCTTCGACGTAGGGAGGTAGTGTAGACAAGCCCTAAGAGTCTTAAAAATATGCTTTCTCTCCTCTGTCTCTCTTGCTTCTTTCTTGGTTCACCTTATGCTGGGAAAGTTGTTTCTGACTCCTAAGAAAACAAACATTTTCAATGTTCTGTAAACAGGGCTCAGTATTACCCTCCAAATTGGATTTCAGCTCTCCTTTCTGGTGCCATGAATAACGAATTTGGAATAATGTTCTTTTCTTCTTTCCCATTCTGTTTCCTAAGTGTCTATTATGCTGAAATTGCTGCAGTTCTAGAGACTTTGTAGAGCATCTCATTATGGAACAGAGAAGGCCTCTTAGAAAATGTGGAGAGGTTTCAGGGCTTAAATCTCCCAGGACTGCCATGCCCAGAATCCTAATAACTTCAATAAAAAGATGTGTAAGGCACTGCAAGTGATAAAAGGACACTGGTGTATCATCTGTTTGGAATTATCTGGAGATAATAGGCCAAACCCACACCTTGTTTAGGCTGGTTCCTTCCAACTATCTCCGTTTTGCTGAGCCATCAGTGAAAGTTGGCAGAGATGTCCAGGGAGGGGTCATGGATAACAAGGCGCAGACAGGCACTGATTCAGTGCATGCCCTCAGTACTCTCCTGCAGAGGAAATTGAAGCTATCCTGTGCTGGCATAACCCCAAGGGATGGCAGTGAAAACTTTACCTGCCTCAGGCTGAATGAATCCTCCCGGGAAGTGAATATCCTGAATATCCTGATTTTTCTGATGTGCCAACACCCACAAATATCCCTTACTTCCATGGGAGTGGGCAGGTACTCAGCAGTTCTGAAAATCAGGCCCTAAAAGGTGAAGGTCAGAACACTAACAAGCTGCTGTCACCAAGCAGGAGGGAGGATGCAGGGGATGGTGGGAGACAACGTTCCCATTATTAGACTCAATTAATTACATGAATGGGTATCTAAGGAGCAGGAATAAGGAAAGCCCCAAAGCTGTGCAAGCACATCCATAACAAGGTGGTTTGTCATATTTCCGCTTGTAAATTCAAACACTTAGCAAATTAAATGGCCTCTGATAATGTGCCTTGATTAAATGGCATCCCCTTTTTTCCTCCTTATATTTGGTGTAGAACCTCTGGCTCAAGCATAGAACAACAATAAATAATTAAATCCCAATATGAATGGTGATAGTTTCTCCCTGGTTTCTTTCATCTGCACCTCCGTACTCAAATCCCTTAGGCTTGTTTTCTCCATTCATTCACTGACTCACTTCTTCTTCTCTGGGGTAAGCTTGGGACTGAGAGGGTATGTGTGGGGAGCACAGTGGGTGAGGAATTTCTCCAGTTAATCCTGAACTAATCATAAGCATTAGGAATGAGAAAAGAAACCTGTGATTTCATCTAGTTGCCTTCCTTACCAGCTGGCATTGGTACCAGTGGCCCAAGATTACTTATGCCACTAATCTACTTGACCATATCCTTTCACCTTGACCTCCCATGGCTAGAACCTGAGCAACTTCAAGCAAACCCCCATTGGTGGCACCACACACATACGTTACACATCACATCACCCTTAGCACACGGACCAACCTGTAACTAATAAGATGACCTGGACTCAGCCATCTGAGCCAGGGAAGATAAACAACAACTTACATCACTGTGGATGGCCTTTCAAGATGATCAGAATGTATTGGATCATTTTAATAAAAGTTCAGCAGCATTTTGGAAAAACCTTTTATGAAATGCTCGGTGAAGCAAAAGCATTCCACATGGAACAAGCTCATCTCACTCAGCTCACGATCCAAAGGAGGAGCTTACTGGAAGCCCAGAGAGCGTAGTTTATTCTGTACAATAGGTTTCATCTGCTCTGTGTTATTTACTCTGGAAACCCAGGCCAATGCTCAGATGCTTTAATTAATGATCAATGCCCTAGAGAAATCTGAAAAAAACCCCAAAACCTATTATCCAGTGTTGTAAGGAGTGAGTCAACATTCTTGGAATGCCTCACACCCTTCCCTAGAAGTGCCCAGCTTGAAATGCATTGAGCTGAATTGCAACACAGCAATATATTAACCCACACGCAACTACAAAAGTATAGGGCTGGGGCTAAACATACAGGAATAAAAAAACAAATGGTCTTGCTGATAAGGAGAATGGTATGGGATAAAATAAGCACAGGTATGAATCATCAGCCAAAGTGCTCAATGAAGCCACAATTAATATTTTGGGGGTTCACTAGCTTTTCTTTCTGTTTCATACTTCTGGGTCCTGGCAGGACTAGAAGCAGAGGATGGACATACCATATGAAAGGCAGTACTTGCAGCATTTCCAGCCCACCCTTAAATACAGGGTGTAGATCCATAACTGTTATGAATCTCTCTTCTGAATGCTTTTTTAAAATTTCTAAGGAATAAGTTTGCATGTGTGTTATGAGATCCTCTATTTTAGGCAAGTTTTTCTTCAAGTTGGTTGAGCCAACAGAATAAGTTACACATAATGGCTACGTCTACACTAGAACACTACGTCGAAGTAGCTTATTTCAAAGTAGTGATATCGAAATAAGCTACTTAGATGAGTAACATCCACACATCCTCCAGGGCTGGCACATCGACATTCAACATCGACATAGCACTATATAGTAAAGGTGAACAAAGGAGTAAACTTTAGTTATGAACAAAGAATTTATACAACTGAAACATATTTATTTTACTTGTTTTTTTCCCCTAGCCATACTTTGTCTGCCCCTGTTTCAGACATACCTCATCTAGGTGTCTTTAAAAGAAATGTATTATACAGTCAGGCGCGTACAATTTTCTATTCATTTATGACTGGTTATATTAATCTGAAATTACCACATTTAATCTATATTCAAATGATGACCAAACTCTTATGGATACACTAGAGGTAGATATTGCCTCACAGCCTGAGCCTTCATAGACTCATATGTTTATCTTTATGCATTTAAATAAATCTTTCCAGCACTGGGATCTATATTTTTCAAAAGCTGCTAGTGATTTTTGAATGCCTAACTGAAGACTTCTTAAAAGGGCCTGGTCTTAGGGCAGATGCTCAGAGTCTGAGGCACTAGATATGTTTAGTGATATTGACAAGATATAAATGTACAGCGTATGGCCTAGCTGCTTTTGGAAATATAGACAGTGCAATAAATATTATGCAAAAATCTTCACAGATTGTGACCATATTGCTATTTAATGTATCTTGCCCATGAGACTCAATGTATAATACTATAAAACTACATTGCAGAGATATTTGACAAAGGGTCAGCACTTAGACACTAAGGTGAAAAGTGTCTCTAAAATGCTTCATATAATTAACTAGGATAGTCATCCTCTAATTAAGCTCCAGCAATTTAACAATGCAGCAAATTATATAGAAAAGGACGTTGAGCTCTGATGACGAGACAGGGAGTAACACAGAAAAGGCACATTCCACCCTTCAGAGCAAGATTGTAGTTTAAATTATTACCTCCTACAGTATCCGTTATGGCACCCCAGTGGTTAATAGGAGTCCTTTTTGTCCAGCAGTTGCTAGGGAAACAGTTCCTGTACTTCAGGAAGCAGGGAGAGCAGTTTCCTGTTTTGAAGAAGGTTTAAGGACTGTTTTCCTCCAATCAGACAGCAGCTGCCTGAACAGGAAACGGAGAACTCAGCTGCCAACACCAGTTTGGGTTTTTTAACTGTTGTAATAGGCAGAGTTTATTACATCTACACCAAGCCCCATAACATAAGTGGGTTACTAAGCTAAGGGGAGGACTTGCTGTGGCAGGAGGCCTGGTCGGAGAGCGACACTGGATGAAGACCAAAACAAATCCAAATACTCTGAGGAAGTGGGCGTTTAGTTTCCTACATATACCTACCTCACACCCAGCTTATAGCCTTGATAAAAGTGCTACAGGAACTCATAGGAATTTAAATAACTGCATCTGACTCAAAACAAATTTTCTGCTGTAGCAATTACTTGCCATCAGTATGGTCACTTTCTCTCTTAGGGCCATTTATACACCACCATTGTACTAATCTGCAACTTTCTCACTCGCGGTGTGACAAACCACACCCTCTCAGTGCAGCAAGTTACAGTGCTATGAAGTACTACCGTAAGCAGTCTCCCAGTGCTGTTAGCTATTCCCCTCATACAGGTGGTTTGCTGCTATGGCCACACTTTCACTTTAAAGTGCTGTGACAATAAAGTGACCCTCCAAAAATAACTTTGTGATTCCCCCTGCAACTCTCTTCTGGGTCAGGACCTCCAGTTTAAGAAACTCCATTAAGTCTGGTCTGTGATGAACTTTGCATGGCTGTGAATTTGGTAGGGCCCTATTTCTCAGTGGCTGTGTCTACACATGCCCCAAACTTCGAAATGGCCATGCAAATTTTATTTTATGCAAATAGACTTTGATTACCAGTTACTGGCTACGTCTACACGTGCCCCAAACTTCGAAATGGCCGTGCAAATGGCCATTTCGAAGCTTACTAATGAAGCGCTGAAATGCATATTCAGCGCTTCATTAGCATGCGGGCGGCAGCAGCGCTTTGAAATTGACGCGCCTTGCCGCCATGCGTCACGTCCAGACGGGGCTCCTTTTCGAAAGGACGCCACCTTCTTCGAAAGTAGGTGGGGCCCTTTCGAAAAGGAGCCCCGTCTGGATGCGCCGCGCAGCGGCAAGGCGCGTCAATTTCGAAGCGCCGCTGCCGCCCGCATGCTAATGAAGCGCTGAATATGCATTTCAGTGCTTCATTAGTAAGCTTCGAAATGGCCATTTGCACGGCCATTTCGAAGTTTGGGGCACGTGTAGACGTAGCCAGTAACTGGTAATCAAAGTCTATTTGCATAAAATAAAATAAAAAAATAAAAGCCTACACAAAGCAAAATAATTAACTGCCAAGGTGCATGTGGAATCACCAAAGAAAATTCATCATCTTGTCGAGTCATTCTAACCCTCTTCTTCCGCTCTCCCTACCCACTTCCTTTGTGTATGTCTCTTTACTTGTCTTTTCTTGTCTTTGTTTAGAATGTTAATTCTTCAAGGCTGAGAATATGACTTATTTGTCTGGTGAGCTCCTAGCTCTCATTTTGAGTAGGACAAGTGGATAAAAACAAAAGAAAGACATAGAGGATGCTATCTGTAATGAAAAGCATGTTGACTCACAGGAATAAAAACATGAATTTTGCATTTAAGAATGTATTGAGTCAAAGTTCACTGAGTTGAGGGACTAACTCTGTTATCCAAAGAAAAACCAAGCCCAGAATATCAGATAAAACACAGCAGCAGTAAGTCAGAACGGCATTTCTAAATAGCCTGTGTCATTCTGCATTGCAAAAGTTAACAATCTCCGCTCACCATCCGACTGACTTGGAATGGTTCTATTAATAAACTAATGCTATTTAAATTAATTTACTCCTTTCACTAAACTAAGGCATCAACCACCCTGATTTCAGTCAGGCCAAGTGGAGTTAAGTGTCCTACGAGCCTAAACTCTGCTTACATACAAAAAAAGTTCTGCTAATGAACTGCAGTCCTGAACAGCAGCATCCCACCTGGTATTTCAATCCTTGGTCATGTGCATTCCTCTCAGCACTTTTGGACATCCTGATACTGAGCAGTCCTTGCTGTTGGTCTCCTGGGTCCCCATGAAACTCTGCCAGTGCTGCTCAGTCCTGATTTACAACAACCCCTTCTGTTCTGGTTTGGACCCTTTCATGAAAATAAAGATTTTTGTGGAGTAAGGTAGAGGATTGGGGAGGTTTACATCCTCCCCCTCACAGCACAATTCATATGATAACAAAAAAGGAACAGTCATAGAGAGGTAGCCACGTTAGTCTGTATCTTCACAAAACAAAGCAAAACAAAACAAAACAAATAGTTTGTTAGTCTTTAAGGTGCTACAGGACTACTTCTTTGTTTTGTAAAAAAGGAACAGTAACAACTTCAGGAAAAATATGAAGGTAATGTCAGTATCAAGCCACATTATGCATTCCACATAAAGCTGTTTCCCATTTGTCCACTGCTTTATGTTGGGAGACAATGTATGGAAAAAGAACCAAAGCCACGAACAAGAAGAAATAAGGGGTAGAAAATGAGAGAAAGATGACCCACCAACCACTGCAGGGCAGACAAAATGCCAGGAATGCACAAAATCTGTCATCATGCACCAATGACATCAGTTTTCAACTGTCTTCAGTACTGTCATCAAAACAAAGATAATTCTAAAACACAAAGTCACCAGCTCTTGTGGCCTCAAGGGAAGAACTGTACACAGCTGGTCAAAGTCACTCAAACTTTTAACATGTGCTTTATCTGCAGTCGTTCAGAAATCAGGTTGTTATCATTTATTAGTATTACAGTAGTGCCTAGGGACTTCAGCTGAGATCAGGGCCCCAAACAAACATAGAGTATGAAGCAGACCTTTTCTCAAAGAATTTACCCTAAGTACACAAGATAGACAAAGTGTTGGGTAGGTGGAAAGGGTTTTCATAGCAACCTGCCCTTCATCAAAATGTTCTTCTTGTTGCATATTCTCACAGGCTGTCTGAAAAGGGGGGCCATATCAGATATTCCCAGATAGCCTTCTTCAGGCTTGAAGGATATAAATTTACTCTGAAAGCTGATTAGTTATGCTAACATCATGAGTTTGCATATCCAATATTTAATCCTCTGGATGATCTTTATGGTGAATGGGAAAATGGGGAAGTATGTCAAGTTTTACAATCAATGGGTATGTATAGGATCCTGTGATTCACATATTACAAATCACTTAGAAAACATTCAGGTTTGTTTTCTGTCTTGCATATCCCTAACATCCTCTTTTTAAGAGATGACATATTGTCTTGTACAGTGAATAGCAATGGGCTTTTGGGATTATCACCCTTGTGGAGAAAGAGTTCTTTAAACTTTCTGAATCCTGCATTATTTTTCTTTAAAAAAATGGTTGTGAGTGAATTAACATACTAGACTCAGATTCATCTCAAAGGTTTGAAATCTCATTTATTACAGTTTAAATGTTACAGCAGCACCTCTAGGAGGTACCATTAACATCCATGTTTCCCACTGGCACTTTACACAATATAGTCTACCAATAAAATCAAATCTGAGTAATGTGGGTCCATAAAAAGTGTGATCGCATTCACCCAGTGATGTATGTTCACTGTTCAGAGTTGGCCAGAAAACAACAATTCCATTTTGTAGCAGTTTTCAAGGGTTTCATTTTGTATTGGAACAAAACCAAAACCTTTCAAAAGATTTCCCCAATTGAAATGTACGTTTTTGGATTACAGAAGTCAGGCTTTGATATGGGTCTCTCTCTTTTTCTTGAAAGTGATCAAAGAGTCCACCAGAGACTTCAGGAACTGTCACACTGAAACAAATACTACCTGCAAAATATTTTGGCTTTGACAAAAATAAGTGTAATCAAAAATGTTCCAACCAGCTCTAATGATATTTATTCGGCTTATTATGACTTGATGAAATTATTCCATCAGTTATCCTTGAACAATTAAAATTCAAAGTACAATGTTAAATAAATTGATAAATACCAGCCTAATGGATTCACCTCACAAATTAACCCAGTTACACAACTCAATTAGCCCTTTGAAGAAAAACCTGAAAGATGAAATGCATCTTACATTGTACTCTACAGCTCAGAAGTCATGGGCTTGTCAGGACAGTGATGGAAGTGAATTTCAAGGCCAAGAGCTCCTCCCACCGATTACATCCAATGCCTAGATTTTCCAGTTGATGGATTGTTAACAAGAATGCCCCTCAGATGATCTCAAAAAGCATTATGCATGACTTCACTTGAGAAAGAGAAAGTTTCCCAGGCAGCCAAGACCAGATCCATGCAGAGATTTATACATCTGTTTCTTTAATTGCACCCAGAAGGAAGTAGGACATCCAGTGTTTCTGAGGAATTTGTGTATTTTTAGTGTGGGTCCCACTGAGTTTCTTTTAGGCTTGTCTGGGGCTGTTTACACCTTAACAGTGGAAGGGATGCTATTGGATGCAGTCTTTAAAGAAGTGTAAGCATCAGGGTGAAAAACTAAGAAAAATGCTATGTAAGGTGGCTTATAATGAAGTAGACCCGGTCCTAAGTAACTCCATCTGTAATAGCACAATGGAGCTTAAAATAACACTTAGGATGCATAGTTAATGTAGTTTGATGGATGGAGGCCCTGGAATTTCATTAAAATGGCAAGAATAGTGGCAGTCTATGATAATGTGACAATGGTAGAAGATAATAGAACTCCACATTGTGACAGAGCCCTTTTCCAGAAGAATACTTAAGCACATGAGTAACCTTGTTGAAGTAAATAGGACTGCTTACACATTTACAGTTAAATAAGTGCTCAAGTGCTTGACTGGTTTGAGGCCTGTGAGATTAAAGCAATGATTTCATAAATTTAAAGCTATCTGGATTTACCAAACGGACACTTAGATTACAGAATATTTTAACAGAATTTTAGACTATTAAACCAAAAGTAATTATAAAAATCTCATTTCGTTTCCACTGTTACTTCATTTGTTTACCTTTCACATTTCTTTCTGCTTGGGCAATGAAAATGGGTCCATTTCACTTTTGCTTCTAGTCTGTTTCTAGTCAATCTCATCCTCAGGTATTTATCCACTAACACAAGGCCAGACTAACTGGATTACAAATCCTGCAGACATATGCAGGGGAATGTTTACTTTTATGCTCTCTCTCTGCTTCTTCATTGAAATTTTAGGAGGAAAAGTAAATAAAAGTTTTTTGGTGGTTTTAAAAGCTAGTTTTGACCCATCATTGTGTCTTGAACATGTTCATCAAATTACAGGCCTTTTATTTTTGACAGTAAAAGCTAATCCAATTGCCTACATTTGTTTGTTGGTATGGAGCCAAAAATAAACAAACACCTAGGAAAATGTAAGCAGTTTTATGGGTCTTGTTTGCAGTTACCTATGATGCATTTAAAGCTTTTCATTGTCTTTGGTACAAGTAATTATACCCTCGATTATCTTTTAAACGGACAAAAAAAAAAAAAGGAAAATACAAGGTCTTTTGCTTGCTACAACAGTTTTGGATCTCTTAAGGTGGTAATCACTACATGGAGTATTTTTCCCTTCCTGAATTGTAGCTTAATATCCCATTAAAGTAAGTTCTTTGATTCAAGAATTAGATTGAACTTCTCAAAAATGAATTATTTTGTGAACTGGTAAATAGTGCATTACCTATTAGTGGCAAATTTAATCCTACATGAACCAACAGGGATCCAAATTCAAAACCAACTGCATTGGTTGCTAACCAAGAGGCCAGTTTGCAAGGTTCTGAGTGCTTCCTGTGAGATGCCTTGTGTCCTAGGGTTGTCACTGTAGTTCATGGAAGTGGAGGATGGTCAGCCCCTTGCCTGAAGCACTCAAGAGCTCCAAAAATCAGCTCTCAAAAGTGCTGTTAAATAAGGCGTATTTTCAACAAGCCTCTAAAGCACATGCAAATTTAAGCATGGGAATAGTCATATGATATTAAAGTTAAGCATATACTTAAGTGTGTTGTTGGGCTGGGGTCAAAGTGCTGAGCACCTTTAGAAACAGAGTCCCATAGGATTTAATGCAATTTAAACATGCTTGACTTCTGAGAGACATAAGGACATGCTTAACAGTTCTTCTGAATAAGTCATAGACTGATGAGCTTGATTTGCCATTGCTTCGCAGGCTTTATAGTTATTTACATCAACGCAAAGCAAGTATAAACTACTAACATGCTGCTCTGGTAGCATTTTACTCCCACTTTTCCCTGGTGTAAAATGACAACCTAGGTCCAAGGCATCAAAGAACTCTCTATTGCTTTTAAAAGAGGAAAAATTGGTTTGTGTCTAAAACAAAGAGGAAAGAAAAGTTGATTGTTCAACATTAGAAGAAAGTAGCTCTTTCTGTGATGCTTTACAATCATCACACACAGCATCTTCCCTCTTAGTGTAAGTTAAATGAAAATATATGGGAGAAACTGGCACAGTGAGATGGAACCTGACTTTGTATTATAAGTCTCTTATTCTGTACTCTGTTCTTGAAAGAACAGGAAACTTTGCCGATTGTTTGAAGTGATCTAGACTGTATGATTGTCACTTCTTATAATAAAACCCACATTTTTTGTAACTTTTAAAATTATTTCTTCCCTCACTATGATTTAGAATTAGCTCCCAAGAATCTTGAAATTAATGTGTTGAATCTTATTGTATTTCAGGCTGTGCTGTATGGCGTAACAGAGCAAATGTCTTGAGCTACAGAGACATCTGCTAGTAACCATTTCCATCAAGGGTCCAGGGCCCTGAACAGCCCCCTAGAAAAGTATCCTAAAAATCTCTGGATTGTCAGTAGGCAAAGGTTTGTCTACAGGAGCTATACAAGTAGCCAAAAATCAGGGAGACCAATGACCATCCAACCCCTGAGCAAAATGGCAGCTGCTGAGGACACTGTGACTATGATGGCCATACTGAAGAAAGTAGCTGCAGACACAGTAGAAATCAAGTCCACAGTATAAACATCTGTTACTTGGATTAACTCCTCTCTGCATCTAACAGATGGGTAAATGAAGTAGAATGGAGAATATAATGTCAGCAAGAGCAGACACAAGAACTCTGCCCAGGTCCTGAGAAGCCTCACAAACTTAGCTTGTCTTAAATATAAAGTAGCAGACCCTGAGGGAAGGTTTCACTGCAATACGTCTAGTCTACTGTGGGCCGTTGATCTAAGCAATGCAGCTTCAGCTACATGAATGATGTAGCTGAAGTCAATGTACTTAGACCTATATACCATGGTATCTTCACTGCATTTAGTCGACAGGTGGCACTGTCCTGTCAACTCCGGTACGTACACCAGAACGAGAAGAGTAAGGAGAGTAAATGGGAGAACCCTCGAAGGTCAACTGATCATGTCTAAACTAGACATCATAAATCAACCCCAATGAATGGAAGGAATGCTGCATGTTGAATACAGGAAGGAACAAAGAGTATAGTATAATATAATATAGCATAGTATAGTATGTGTGTACACACACACACACACACATTATCCCTATGTTGTAATTTAGAAAATGCAATAACATTCTTTCTGTGGGGCCCTGGTTAATGTTCACAATAATCACTTATACAACACCAGCTCCCTATAGTAAATTACTATTATGTTTTTGTCATGTCACAAATGTCAAATTGATTCAAGCATGCTAACACTTATACCCACATGGGTGGAAGCTAAACGGGTATTATTGCATCCAAGTCCACTATATATGCTCTTTTCCTATTTGTCTTCGTAAAACAAAAGGAAGGTGCCAACACTGATGGATGCAAAAAGGGTCTGGGCTATCTCAGCTGAGGGGTACCGGTTTTAGTCTCACCATTATAAAAAAGCACCTAGCTGTAATAACCCCAACTTGTCAATTAGGAAACAATTTAATTTGGAAGAAGTGTTTGAGCAAGAGCATCATTTGAATTTTCTAATTACGAAAGGATAAAGACTTAGTTTCTTTTCTAACTCCACGCAATAACAAGATCTTCCACCTTCAATGGAATAGCAGTACTTATTATGAAACACTTGCTAAGGTTATGTGTTTAGTCCGGATGCCCTAGGGCCACCAGAGAGAAATCTGGAAACACTTCATAAACTCCCTGGGAGTTGTACCTGTTATGCGTGCTTTACTGAGGAAGAGAAAACTCCATTTGCTCAGATTTTTATTATTAGAGATACACATCTCCTAGAACTGGAAGGGACCTCAGGAGATCATCTAGTCCTATCCCCTGCCCTCTTAGCAGGACCAAACACCATCCCTGGCATCTATTTGCCCCACTCTCTAAATGGCCTCCTCAAGAATTGAGCACACAGCCCCAGCTTCAGCAGACCAATACTCAAACCACTGAGCTATCCCTCAAAGGGAGCTACTGAAGCCCTTGAAAGGATTCCAGTGGCAGAGCATATTACCGAATGCTAAAAATGCTTTTGCGGACCTCCAGCTAATTTAGAGAAAGATTGTATTCAAAATGTACTGGGTGCCACAGAGGTTGTGTGAGAGGAGGTTCTTGTTGTTTGATGTTTGTTGGTACTACAGTAAAGAAAAGGGAACACTTATGCATATGCTTTGGGGCTGTCCAACAGTCACACTGCTGTGGAAAGAGGTGGACACAAGGGCAGAAGTAGACCTTGACCAGCTATAGGCAATACATGGGGAGAATATAGTCAGATGCCATCCTCCCGCCCCCCAGTTTCTGCTTGGCCTGCTGGGACGGCGAGTGAGGCTTTGTTATTCTCTTGCTGCACCTGCTCCCCGGCACCTTCAGCCCATACCTAGCAGCTGGACCTGGGCAGGGAACTGAAGAAGTGGGACCCATTATCTCACTCCAGCTGCTCTGAGTTGCTGCTCTGTGCACTATGGTGGGTGCTTGAAAGAGCCAGGGTGGGGAGGTGCACTGGCATGCCACTTCCTTCCTAGGCCCAGTTGCTGGGGACAGGGACTATGCAAGTCAGAGTCCACTTCACATTTCCAGCTCACTCATCCTGTCCCTGCTAGCTGGGCCCTGGCATGGAGCAGGCCATTGCTACCACATTTCCAGCCAGGCTGTCTCAGACAGATGCTCTGCAGATCAGAGGAGAGACCTAGAGCAGTCAGCTTCAGCAGCATGGGATGTGGCTCCATTCTACTCCCCACCCAGGCCCAGAACCAGGGAGAGTGACTGAGCATGCTGGGGAGAAAGTAGATGGGGAGGAGGATAGAACCCTCCCTCCTGGCAGCAGTAAGGTTGGATGCAAGAGTGTGGCAATCCTCAGCTGGGTGCAGGGCTGGTGGTTGCTGGACAGAGGAGATGTCAGGCGGTCTTGTTTCCTTTAAATTGCATCCCCCCAATATAAGCATGAGTTGTCTATTCTCAGCAATCAAACCTCAGCTGAAAAATATATCCTACATTATGTACCTAAGATACTGGGTTTAACCTCACCACACAAACTTTGGTGCTGGAGGCCTCCATAGTTATCACATGCATGCTATTACAAAAACAGAGGAGTAGGATTATGCCCAGAATAGAGAGCAGCAATATTCAGACTTGTCTGTGTATTCAGCAAAAGAAGAATAGCTTATTAATGCAGACAGCAATTACATAATTCAAAGAAATGTGGACCCCATTTTTGAGACATTTGAATAAAGCAGTGTTTCCCAAATGGTGTTCCGCAGAACCCTGGGGTTCCATAAAGTGAAAATAATGGCTCTGCACGAAAATTCCTCTGTGTCTCCCTGCTCTGCCACCACTGAAACAGTAGAACTAAATTTAATTGGTTTAACGGCCGGTAGGACAGCAGGAGGGATCCAGACGTTAAACCAGCTGAATTTAGTTCCATTATTTCAGCAGCAGCAGGGCAGGGAGCCACTGAGAGCCCATTACCTACCCCAGTGGCCACACCATTCCAGTGGGCATGGCTTGGCTCACCCCTGTCAGTGGAACACCTCCATGCCAGCTTTCCTTCCACTGGGCACACATGGCAGCATGGGGTAGACTCCCAAGCCAGCACTATGGATGGGTTAGTCCTAGGGGGCCAGTTTGGGAATGAGGTGGTTTAATTCTGGGGATGGGGGAGCAGGTTTCGGGATGAGAGGGGTTAAGCCTGGGGGTGCAGGTGCAGATTTGGGGCTAAAAGGGATTAAGACTGGGGATAAGGGGGCAGGTTTGGGGCTGAGAAAGATTAAGCCTGCGGATAGGGGGCAAGGTTGGGGCTGAGAGGGGTTAAGCCTGGGGATAGGGGAGCAGGTTTGAGGCTGAGAGGCGTAAGCCTGGGGATAGAGGGCAGATTTGGGGGTTGAGGGTTCAGGCAGGTAAAGTCTGGAGACGGAGGGCCAGGTATGGGGCTGAGGCGGGGTAGAGCTTGAGAATGGGGTTCTGCAAAATTCTTTCAAGTTTAAAAGGGTACCATGGCCAAATAAAATTTGTAAACACTGGAATAAAGAATGCTAAGGTTGCTCAAATAAAGCCGGATTTCCACTCCACCTGACCTCTCTGCTTTTGTCTCATCCCAACTTTCTAGCCCCCGACTTCCTTTGTTGCCTATGTCTATATGTATATTGTTGTTGTTACCCTCACAGCTGTGGCTGTGTAAAATTGCTTGATTTTGTATTGTCTGATCTTACAGCTTTGACAAGTTGTAAAGTTGCATAACTGCTTAACTTTATTGAATATCCTGAGAAATGTGTGGTGTCAGGTATCATAAACAAGCTGTAAGACATTTACCTTTTTGTTAGTCTCATTATTTATGAAAATGAATTAATTAATTACAACCTTCCCCCTCCAGAAAAAATCTGGAGTCACTTTTAACATGGACAAGAGCATTTCAAAGTCTAAATACCAGGGCTGTGTAACTGGAGATGCAGAGGACATATTTGGTGGCCTCTTGAATCAAGGCAGAGACAAAACAGATTGAAAAGACTCCTAAGTGTGTAAGAAATATCTACTCTGGCTCCTCAAAGAGGAGACGGAAGGAAAGTTCCATCACATTGTCCATAAAAATGCTCTTGAGATTTTGGACGTAGATCAGTGAATTTTCCTGGCTTCTCTTTTTATTTTAGAAAATGGCAAAGCATTATGATGAAGAGAACTTTGAACAAGCTGTGTTGGAGAAGCTTCCACAAGATGTGCTGTGGTCTAATATTTGTGACAGATGCTTCTATTGACTTACTTGACTTAAACTCTTGTACTCTGGATGGAGCATAGGTCATCTACAAGTCTCCTCCACTTCACTCTGTCTCAGGACAAAGCTATCTGACTACAGAAGAACTCCAATTGTTATCTTCCAATCTCATTAGATTTTCTTTCCCTGTTGTCAGAGGTCTTCTTCCTTTGCATTTTCCCTGTGGGTTCCATTTGCAAGCTTGACGGACTATGCTGGATGATTCTTTTCTGAAAGTGTGGCCTACCCATTGTCACATTCTTCTCTTGATTTGAACATCAAGTGGTTCTTGTCCTGCCTTGTTCCAGAGCTCCTCATCTATGATGAAGTCTTGCCATTTGACTTGAAGGATGTACCTCAGGCATCTGTTTATGAATATCTGTAGCTTGTGATTTGAAGACTTTTTTAGTACGCCAGGTCTCTCATTCATACAAGAGCACACTCTTCACATTTGTGTTGAAGATCTGCAGTCTTGTCTTTGCAGATGTTATTTATGAATTCCATATGGGACAAAGAGCCTTGAGTGCCGCTGTTGCTTTCCCTATTCTGGCACTGATATCCTTGACTGTTGCTCTGTCTCTGCCCATAATACTCCCCAAGTAGGTGAACTGCTCCACATCTTCCAGGTCATCTCCCCCACCTCTCCCCCCAGTGTGGTGGTGCTGTTGGACTGGTTGATCCTCATTGTCCTGGTCTTTCCCTTGTTAATGCACAGTCCATTCACTGAGGCAGTTTTTTCCAGAACTGCAACCTTTTCTTCTTTCATATTGGTGTGAAAGGAGGGCGACATCATCAGCAAAATCAATGGCCTCTAGCTGTTTGAAAAGTGTCCAGTGAATACTCCTTTGATGGCTATCTGTTGTCCTCCTTATAAACTTCATTATGATCAAGAACAGGAAAGGTAACAATAGGCACCCCTGTCACAGTCCTGAGAGCATGCTGAAAGATTCTATCAAGACACTGTTGTGAATAACTTGGCATATTGAGGGTTCGTACGCGGAACAGATCAGAGCCAATAATTTTGGATGGGATGCCACAGTGTTGCAGCAGTTTCCACAATGTGTCTCTATCAATATTTTTGAAGTATTTTTCGAAGTTTATGAAGGTTATGTATGGGGGACTGTTCTATGATCACTCTGAGAGTTGCTATTCAGTCAATACAAGATCTCTTGCTTTGGAAGCTGACTTGTTCTTCCCTGAGTTCTCTGTCAATTTCTATCTTCGTTAACACCAAGAGAATCTACCAAACACTTTTTTCTGGAACAGACAGTATCATGATGCCCCTCCCGTTCTTGCATTTCTTCAAGTTGCCTTTCTTTGGAAGCTTGATAAAGTAGCCATGTTTCCAGTCTTGTGGGACCTCCTCAGTGTCCCAAATCATTCTATTAATTTTGCAATATTTTTCAAATAAAATATTTGTCAAATATTTTTCCATTATCTATCTAGCTTGCTGGTGAGTGGAGAATCATCCCTCTTGCAGCTTCCCTGTCAGAAAGTCATTCTTCTGCCAGGAAGCAAAGAAATCTGCAGGGGACATGAAATTTGCTCATGAGCAGTGGTGCAGAATTCCCCCAGGAATGATTATTCTGACACCTTTAGTTTCTCGTGAGAATGCCAAACATTCTGCAACCCATCTGTGTGCTATTTGAAAAGCAAATATTAAGTTTGCTCATTTTCAGGTGCCATATTTTACACTAGATTACTAGACGCTTTGGATTTCCACAAGCTGGTTGTTCTGGAATCATTTCTTAGATTGATTTAACTAAATTGGATTAGGGACTGATATGATCAGCTACCCTAGTGATGAATGCAATGCAGGTCCAGATTGTCCAGAGCAGCTGAGGAGCACTCAGTACACATCCAGTCTGAACTGTTTTGCTCCTCAGTTTAGTGAATTTGCTTCCCTGTTGCCTGTACCTGTTTAGAGTGAAATCTATTTAATGCCAGACAGAAGAAAACAACAGTGAAGAATGCTTTTGAATGTCTTTGGTCTCTCTCTCTCTTTTCAGCTGTGTGCTGTAAATTGGCAGATGATGATGTTAGTTATTAGATGCTTGCAATGAAATAAACATGAAACAATGCTACATGGAATAAAATGGCTGTACACTATCAACTCACTGATATGCCATTTTTATTAATACTATTTTTCTTTCACCATAAACCACCAAACAAATAATCTTGCATAAAATATTTATGTTGCTTGTAAGATACTCTGGGGCCAAGTATTTGGAGCATCTCCCTTTCCAATCTTGCATCTGAATAATCTGCTGCTCAATAAAATCAAGTTACACTCAGGCATCCTTGGGACCAAACAGATTGCTCTGTTATGCAAGAGTGCAGAGGCTTGTAGGTATGAATGGGGCTCAAGATGGCAGCAGTCACCTCCTGCACACCAAACCCATTGGCCCATGGAGTTGCAGACTATGATGATCCTAGCTAAGGTCACACTAGAAAGTTTTGTCACTAAAACCTCAGCTTTTGTCAACAAAACTGGTGGAACATCCACACACAAAATGTGTTTTGCTAGCAGCATTCTGCCTCTCAGCCATGAGGCATAACGCTGACAGATTCTGTCAACAAAAAAGCTGTGCAGATGCTTTGGGGGAGGCTTCTCTCCATAGACAGGGCATCCAGAACAATGGGCAGCCCTGTCTGCAGGGCTTTCTGGTGTTGTTGAGACAGCAGCTGGGCAATCTGGCTGCTCTGTCAACAGAGAGGCGTGCTCTTCCAATTGGCTTTTGTGTGTGGCCGCACTTTGTCAACAGAAGTTTTGTCAGAAAATCTCTTCCAACAGTGATTTCTATCCATAGATTGCTGTAGTATCATTGTAGTCACTGTTGGAACAGATTTCCCGACAGAACTTCTGTCAAAAGAGTGCAGCCACACACAAAAACCAATCAGAAGAGTGCTTGGCTCTGTTGAAAGAGCGCCAGACTGCCTGGCCACCCTCTTGACAAAACAGGCACCTGGAATCACAGCAGATCGGGCTGCCCATTGTTCTGGACACCCTGTCTGTCAAGAGAAGGGTGTCCACACAGCTTTTTTGTCAGCAGACCCTGTCGACAAAAGGCGCTCTTCTTCATGTGGGAGAAGCAGAAAGTAGTTAGCGAAATACTGTCAACAAATCCCATTTTGTGTGTGGATGCTCCATTAGCTTTGTCAAAAAAACTCGCTAGCGTAACCATAGTCCCTAATGTCTACAAAGGATGAAGAGACCAGGGTTTCCCCATAAGTTCACAATAGTGAGTTTGCCAAACTAAGGATGGAGGGATCTCTCACCTTTGTAGACTGCACATTTTCCAGCCCCACAGCTTTATTTGTGAAATTCCTGAGGGTGGTGCTAACCACACCGAGGTCTTCAAGCATTAGACGTAAGCTAATAACATGGAAGAACAAAGGATCTGAGCCTCCAACACTTACTGAGAAACATGATCCTTGCTTTCTTGAGTAAGGACTGCAGGATCAGAGCTCTGTTTAGCAAAATCTAGAGCAAAGCACACAAATACTGAGAGAAGGACAGCCAGATTCTGTCTCTGGCAAGTCAGGGACCAGCACAGAGCCACAAAACAGCCACACATTTGAGGGGAGCACAGGAGAAGGGGGAAGAATTTCTGTCTCCCCAGCTCTGTCTGCGCAGACAGGACTGAGCCCAGAGAGGAAGGCAGGGCTGGGAACAGAGAGGAACCCAGGAGACAGCAAACCATGTTTGTTCAAAGGCTTCCTTCCTCCTCCCCCTACTTAGGGAGTGGGTCAGAACAGGAGCTGCTTTGCACCTCTCTAGTTTTCAGTCCCTGTAACTTGCCCATGATCCAGACACTCTACCTGCGGCCAACCTAACACTCCGGGTCCCTCTGCAGGGAGCTGCGGGCAGAGAGAGCTACGCTCACGGAGAACCAAGCCGGGTCTCCGCCGGGGAGCTGCCTCGGCTTTGTGTGTGAGCTGCCCTCACTGCCCGCGGGTGTGAAACGCTCTGTGCTTGGCATTGCTTGTTGCACCCTCCCCGCGCCCTTCCAAAGCGGGCTCTGGGGAGCGCACGGAGCGGGGGGTCTCCGACAGCCGGTTCCCTGGGCTTTTAACGCACAAACTTCCAAGTTCAGGCGCTCTTTCTGCGAACTCTGCCAGCGGGGAGAAGCCGCGAGCCGGGGGCGGCCGCTCTTCCCCCCTCCCCGCGCTGCTTGGGCAGCCCGGTTCCAAATGAGCACGCGAGCCCGAGGTGTGTGTGTGGGGCGGGGGGAAGCAGCTGCTGTCCCTTTAAACCTGGCTCTTTGGCATCCTGCCCCCCTCCCTTGTTTCACTGCAGCGCTCACTCCCTGAGCGAGCCAAAGGGCTTCCTCTGCAGGAAAGGAAGGGAAATGCCTGGCAGGAGTAGGCGGTGGCGAGCCCCGGCCAGCGCGCCGCGATCACAGAGGGAGCGCACAAGCTGAGTGCAAGCACACGCCGCCGGGCCGGGCTAAGCATGGGGCAGGGCGAGGGCTGCCAGCGGCAGTGATCGCTCCCTCCGGAGCCCCCTCCAGCCAAAGAGGCTCCGGCCACTACTGAGGAGCTCTCCCCTCCCCTCCCCTCCGCACCCCGACCCCCGGCTCCGACTTCCACGCGGGCGCCTGAGCGCGGGCGGGACCATGATCTGAGGGCGAGACCGAAAGTTGGCGCCGAGCGTGGAAGATGAGCAGCGCAGGTGAGCGGGGCGCTGCCGGGCGCTGGGCAGGGAGGGCTCGCTGCGGGGCTGCCGGAGCGCTCGGGCTGTGCCCGGGACTAGGGGAGCGGCTCCCTCCCGCTGCTCCCCGGTTCCCCCTCTGCTTTGGTTTGCGATCCAGCGCGGAGGAGGGAGGGAGAGAGACCCGGGAGCGGCCGCTGGCCACCGGCGCTGTCTGGGGGCGACTCTCGGCACCTGCGTGCGCAGCACTACAGGGCGTGCTGGCGCCCGGCTGACTTCAGGGCTGCTCCGAGCTGCCCCCGTTCGCTCCCGCTCCCTGCGGCGTTTGTCACCGGGGCTGCGCGGCGGGCTCGTTGCGCGGCGGTTCTCCGGCGACCCCAGTGCAGCGGAACCGCCGGGGCATTTTAGCCCCTCGGGATCCCAGCATCGCTGGCCGCGAGCGCGGCTTCCCCCGCTGGCACCTCCGGAGCCAGCAGGCAAGGCGCGCCCGGGCAGTGCGCTCCAGAGCGCTCGGCTCGTACAGCTCCCGGGGCAGCGTTCGTCGCCGCCTATCTCTGGCCGCTTCTCGCTCCTGCTCCCCTCTCCTGAGCTCCCCCGGGCAGGGCCGAGCGCGGCCCTCTCCGCTGGAGGGCTCAGGCATGAGCACAGGGGTTTGCCAGGCGGGATCGCTTTGCCTTTAGGGGACAGATTTTCAACGCTGCTCAGCGCCCGTCTGGGCCCCTCAGGAGGGTTCAGACTCTGAGAGCCATTACGAATAACAGGAGCCGTGGGGCGCTGATCAGCGCTGGTAACATGGGGAGTGTTTCTTGCGGACAGTTTTGAAAGAAAACAACAACAACCATTTTTGACAACGCAGTTTGGTGGCTGAGTTTTTCCCTCCTTTTTTCTACCGGGAAAGGGGAGGAGGGAAAAAATACTAAGCCCCAATTTTTCAAGAATTAAATATAAAGTGTTTTGTTTTTCATCGAACAATAGGAATGTTTGGGCCAAAATGAACACTTTTTTCCACGTTCCAAACCCTATTGTTGAAGGGGGTGGGGAGTCATGACAAACTGCAATCAGTTCTAGTGCTGAGGCAGCATCGGTCAGTGACTTGGTGGAGCAGTAACAGGGCTCCTGCCCCTGTCTCCCACTCTTCAGTTTTATTTCAGGCTCCTGGACTCTGGAGGCTGGTCAGTGCCCTGCTTGAGAAGATAATACCATGCAGCTGGCAGGTTCCTGCCCTAGTCACACTGGCTTCAGACCCACGTGCTGGGAACTGTGAAAAGGTGTTTACAAGCTAAAGACTTCCTCTCCAGAATTTTTTTGGGACAGAGGCTGCAATTTCTCTGCCCACTGAAAAAGTAAAATTTGAATTCTCTTTCCATAACTCTTCCTGGTCAGCTTGGACTCCTTTCTGCTATGTGCCAGAGAAACTCACTCCAAGTTTAGCCATCTAGTAAAGAGTGGCTTTCAGCATTGATTTAAAAACTTTCTCTCAGGACAATTCAATACAGTACACAGGGTGTCCAGCTTGAACCCGCTCTCAGAGCAACGTTCACTGCTAGCACTAGCAGGCTGGTTACTTTGTAAGACCATTAGCTTTATTAGCAATGATTGTTATGTGATCCACAGCTCCAGAAAGAACATATCCATCAGAATGAGGCACAATTCTCCACTGCATTCAAAGGAGATTTTGTTCATTAACTGATATAGAGCCATGTGTTACAATAGTATTATTTATATTATAGTAGCAATTAGTGGACCTAACCAAGAAGAGTCCCATGCTGCTAGGCACTGTACTACATATATTAGGATATAATTTGTAACCCAAAGAATTTACAATCTTCACAGACAAGGGAGAAAAGAAATATGATTATCCCCCTAAATGTGAAATTGAGGCAGATCACTATTAAGTGACTTGTTCAAGGTTACAAAGGAAGTCCATAGAAGGGCCAAGAACTGGGGCCAGATTGACTCAGATCCAACAGAATCCACAATTCACAAGACCACCCTCCCTCCAATTCAGGGATTCTCATATTTCATTGCACTGCAACCCACTTCTGACAACGAACATTACTACATGACCACAGGAAGAAGGACCAAGGCCAGAGTCCACCTGAGCACCACTGTCCAGTGGGTAGGGGCAGCCCAAGACCCACCACCCCTGCCAAGGGGACCAAAGGCAAAGGTTAAGGGCTTCAGTCCCAATCTGGCAAACTGTATCCTCAGCCCAGCTGCCCAGGGCAAGTCTAAGCCAGTCCTAATGACCATTAAACAGGGTTGTAACCCACTTAGGGGGTCTCACTCCCAGCTCAGAGTTTGAGAACCCCTGCTTTAATTGTTCAGTTTCTTCTTGGATGCTGAAATTGGGCAATACAAAAGCAAAATTGTAATTAAAAATCAAAACACTTAAAGTTATTAAAAAGTGTAAACCACTAGGTATAATTTAAAAGATGTTATTGGATGTAATAAAAAATAAATTAACTTTAGAAAATCTGCAGGAAACTACCAGAATACTTGTTCTTTAATTTGAAGCCATATCCTACCATCATTGACTTTTATGAAACACTCCTATTGAATTCAATTGGACCTCAGCATATGAAAATGCAGGCTGGTATAAAGTAAGTTTTTGCAGACAGGGCTTCCTGTTGGGAAGCAGCTGTAAAACTGTAGCTTTCCTTGAGACATCAGAGCTATTTAGAGTTATTGGGATATTAAACTAATGGCACTGATCATTTGGATGTTGTACCTGTGTTTTTTCTAGCTATCCAGTCTAAGCCATTAACCCTGCATATATCTGCAGGTGCATAACTTTTCAACCCATTGGAGCAATGATATCACTCACACGAGTAAAGTTCAAACTTTAAGGATCAGAGATTTTGGTGATAGAATTGATCATTTCCCTCTAATGCAGGCTTTCCACTCAGTTTGGTATGCATGGACTGTAAGTTGTATTTTTCCTCACCAATGCTTCTCTACAAGATAGCACAAGACTGCACTATGTTTATGAATGGTGGCATTAAAGTTCTATAATGAGAGAAAGTTGGAACCTATTGATTTGACATCCCAAAGTCATAAGAGATTGATCCTATCTCAAAATAAAAGAGTCTAATAACTGTATCATAATGCATTCTATCCTTGTAGAGTGGTGTCTTCTCTGAATTTGTGGGTAATAACATTCCAATTAAAATAATTTAAAAAGACAAAATTACATAAATTAATTGTCCCCTTTTTGAAGATTTAGGTCTGCAGCTAACTGGGTATACAGGAGACCTTATTTCAAAACACAGTCAGGTAGAGCCTGATCTAAGTCCACTGAAGACGTTGAACTTTGACAGGCCCTTGAAACACAGACTCATTTTAATAAGTACAAGTAAAATTTTTGATTGACTTAGGCTCCTCAGTCCCACTGAGAATTTTACCTCTAGGCTCCTAAATCATTTAAGTTCTTTTGAAAATCCAATCCTCTGTCATTTTCACTTGTTTTAAATGCTTTGAAACAGAGTGAGGGACCAATATGTCATAAAACAACAACAGATCGTCAGTAACTACTGTGAAATTAATGACATCTTGGAATTGTTTACTGTATTTCCTGCAGTCCTGGTGAGGACAACTCCAGTGGTTTACAGCGTAACTGGAGTCCCCTCAGTGGGCTTACGCTTTCCTTGTAAATCATTCTAGCTCATTTGATTTAATCTCTGTAACGTATCAGAGCAGGTTCTGCAGCACATGCTACATATTTATCTAAATTCTGAATTATGGTAAAATGGTTTATATGCAAAGCCCTATTAAACACTGGTTTATTGGGTGGTTAGGCTAGCCTGCAGAACAGTACTTGCCATGTGAGACCCAGTGCTTTGGACTGGAGATGAAATTAATGATGTTTAGGACTCTGTTCTTGGCTTACTTGAAGCACTACATAATGTACAGCATTATTGCAAGGTGGGGTGGGATGGGTGGCTGTTAACAATAGGCTGACCAGCTGAGAATCTCAATCCGATTTTAGAATTTTAAGAGTTTGTTGTCCCTCCAGATGACACTTTGTGTGAGCTATTTCAATAATAGCTTCTGTTTGGGATCCACTGTTCTCACCTCTGTCTTAAGCTCTACACATACCTGGATAACAACTCAGACACCCATCACTTAGCTAAAATGACAGATACATAATGTTTCTATAGAAGAATAATTTGACTGAGAGCATCACTTTAGCATATGCTAAGGGGGCCAGATTTATTCCTGGGTTTGCCCCATTAAAAACGATGGAGATAAGCCGGGGTGGTGTTAGCACCTTATCACAATCCATTACTTTTAGATGCCTTTTCTTCAGTTGTGATCATAGCTGTATACCACTGATCAATACACTGATAAATTCAGGTACGAGGAGCAAATTACAGCTGTGCAGTTGAGCATCTTGTCTGGATTTGGTAACTCCAGAGGAAAGAAGCAGAACAGAGAAAAATGCGTCCAGTGGCTAAAAGACCTCTATCAGTTACATGTGTCCAGCTAGAGAGTAGGAAAAGATACATCCTTTCTTGCTTATGGAACTTATTCTGAGTTTTCCAGGCTAGGCTTTGGGACCCATTTGTATTCCCACATTTTATTCAGGTCCAGAATGTTATGATGTGATACATTCAAAACATGGCCCAGTTTTCCACTGCTCCACTGTAATGTTAAAAGAAAAAATGAAGAAAAGATTTCATGTCATTTCACTTGGCATTTGGGGAGCGATTAGCTTTGCTCAGTTTTCCACTGTGTAAATCCATCTGAGAATGTCTTGACCACATCAGCCCTCTCTTTGCATCCTTCTTTTGGATCCGCCTTCTCTAACACATCAAATGGGAATTATTTGTTCTCATTTTCAAGGCCATCCACTCTTCCACTCTTAGTCACTATTAAGATGTCAGCACCCTCTTCAGACAGACCTCTAATGCCAGCCTCCATCACCTTCTATTAAATTTTCAAACAAGTACTTTTGGCTTGTTTCACATTCTGTCCCTCACACTTGGGAAGAGCTCTGTGTAAACATCCTCAAAGCTACCTCACTATCTTCCTTCAAATCCCACCTTCAAGCTCTCCTTTTCCACAGTGCCTACACAAAGAGTAACAAGTTGGACCACTGGTGAATTTCACACTATTGCCTACCATATCATTGTTTCCTTATTCTCTCCCATTTGTCTCTGTCTGGTCTTATATTTAAATGTTAAGTTTTTTGGGGGACAGACTGCTTTTTTGTTCTGTGTTTGTACAACACCTAGGACAATGGGGTCCTAGACCCTGGGTTGGGGCGCCTATGTGTGATGGTCATACAAATAAACAGGTTTTTTTTGTTGTTTTATTGACGGTATGTGTACAGCCCCAGCCGTGGGATTCCGCAGCTGGGAGCTGGCTGGGGCACGGGCCCAGCCAGGCCTGGGAAACCCTAGCATCTCTGGGCCTGGGAGCCAGACACGGTGTAGAGCCCTCCTGGTAGCTGCAGCTCGGGGATCCAGCCAGGGCCATGGGAACCCTGGCAGCCCCAGGGCTGGGAGCTGGACAGGGCACAGAGCCCCACCAGCAGCTCCAGCCTAGGGGACCCCAACAAGGGGTGAGGGGAAGGGGGGGAGGAGCCAGCTGCACACCAGCTCCTGTTTTCTTACAAAAAAGCACTGTGAATAAGTAATAATAACACTAGCGCTGAGAGATGAGAAAGAATATTCCAACATGAACATGAATTGCCTACAGAGCTGGTGCTCACATCGCTTCATACTGTAGACCAGTCTTTAAGACAGATATCCTTCTTTGTTTCCCTGAATCCTTCTTTCCCTGAATACTCCATGTTATTATAGCCATTATTGTATTTGACTATGTGAGATGAAAATGAGTTTGCTTTGATGCTATGGGTGATTCTAGAGTTTCATTCAGTTTATATTTGTGCTATGTATTCCTTTTTCCCTTGGCAAGGGATTTGATAATGTGGAAGCAGCCCAAATCACAAACCTGATTTAATTATTGGAAGAGATTATTGGTTTGGCCTGATTAAAAATTTAACACTGTACAAGATCAATAAAGCACTTGTTAAAAGGATTAGGAACTGGCTTACTGACAGATCTCAAAGTAATCATCCATGGGAAATTATTATCAAATGGAGACGTTTCTAGTGTGGTTCTGCAGAGATAAGTCCTGGGCCTGATGCTGTTCAACATTTTCATCTGGCAGAAAATGTAAAATAGTTGTTGATCCAATTTATGGATGACACAAAGATTGGCAGAGTGGTAAATAATGATGAGGACAGGGCAGCCATACAAAGACTTCTGACACAGTTGAGCTACGTCTACACGTGAAGCCTACATCGAAGTAGCTTATTTTGATGTAGAGACATCGAAATAGGCTATTTCGATGAATAACGTCTACACGTCCTCCACGGCTGGCAACGTCGACATTCAACACCGATGTTGCGCAGCACCACATCGAAATAGGCACTGCGAGGGAACGTCTACACGCCAAAGTAGCACACATCGAAATAAGGGTGCCAGGCACAGCTGCAGACAGGGTCACAGGGCGGACTCAACAGCCAGCCGCTCCCTTAAAGGGCCCCTCCCAGACACACTTGCACTAAACAACACAAGATCCACAGAGCCGACAACTGGTTGCAGACCCTGTGCATGCAGCATGGATCCCCAGCTGCAGCAGCAGCAGCCAGAAGCCCTGGGCTAAGGACTGCTGCACACGGTGACCATAGAGCCCCGCAGGGGCTGGAGAGAGCGTCTCTCAACCCCTCAGCTGATGGCCACCATGGCGGACCCCGCTATTTCGATGTTCCGGGACGCGGATCGTCTACACGGTCCCTACTTCGACGTTGAATGTCGAAGTAGGGTGCTATTCCCATCCCCTCATGGGGTTAGCGGCTTCGACGTCTCGCTGCCTAACGTCAATGTTAACATCGAAATAGCGCCCAACACGTGTAGCTGTGACGGGCGCTATTTCGAAGTTAGTGCCGCTACTTCGAAGTAGCGTGCACATGTAGACACGGCTTTGGTGAATCAGGCCCATCCAAACAAAATGAGTTTTAATATAGCCAACTCCAAAGCTATACATCTAGGAATGACAAATACTGGCTGTACCTACATAATTGGTGACTGAGTCTTGGAAATAAAAGTCTCTGAAAAGGATTTAAGCTGTACAGGGGACAAACAACTCAATATGAACTCACAAGCTCAATGCAGTCAGGAAGAGGGTTAATGATGCCCTTGGTTGTATAAACAGGAGATTAATAAATAGGTATACGGAGGTGATTTTGCCCGTTATGGCATTTGTGAGACTGGTCCTGGAATGTGGCTCGGGTGTCTGCATTTTAAAAAACTGTTAAAAAATGAGAGTGCAGAAACAAGCCATAAAATGATTCAAGGACTGGAGAAAATTGCTTATAATGAGAGCTGCCAAAAAGAAGATTAAGAGGTGACTTGATTATATTGTACAAGCAACTTCGGGGGAAATGCTACTTGGTAATAAAAGCAATTTAATCTAATGGAAAAAAAACATAACAAGAAGCAATTGCTGGAACCTGAAGCCAGACAAATTAAAGTTGGAAATGAGGGACACTTTTTTAATAGTGAGTGTGATTAACCGTTGGCATAGACTACAAAGGAATGTGGTGGATTCTCCATCTCTTGATGTCTTCAGACAAGACTGGATGCCTTTCTGAAGAGCATGCTTTAGTCAAACACAAGTTATTTGGCTCAATACAGGTATAAAAGGGTAAAAATTAGTGGCTTGTGATACACAGGAGGTTAGACTAAATGTTTTAATGGTGACTTCTGTCCTTAAACTTTGTGAATCTATAAAGTTTGGTCTGTCTTCTGTGCTAGCTGTCTATTCACTTTTGGGTTGTCTGCATATTTGCTTTTGGCTGAGTTTATGCCAAAGAAACATCCAACACAAGAGGTGGAACAGTCAACAGGCTACACAGAGGTGCTTGACTTTCTATGAGACACAAAAAGCCTTTTAAAAACAACAAGAAGTCCTGTGGCACCTTATAAACTACATATTTTGGAGCATAAGCTTTCGTGGGCAAAGACCTGCTTCGTCAGATGCATGAGGCTTTTGGAAAAAAGCCTTTTGGAACTCTAAAAAATTCCTGAACTGCATCATAGCTACCATGTTGCTAACAGCACCTTAAATACTCATGGATGCTTCATCCTTGTAGCCAAAGCAGCACTGCTCACCACAGGTCACGAACCACTGGCCTTTAATATATTTACAAATGTGCTCAATTGGCTTGAAATATCAACTGGATGCTCTAACCAAGCCCACCAAGTCCCTGACAGTGTTGTGGTATGTTCTACTTTAAGTCACAAGTAAATATGAAACCATATTAATTTTGGCAAATTACCAGGTTTGAAGAATATGAGCAAATGGACATTTCACAATGTTTCAGGTGATAATGGCTGCACAATGAAGAGCACTTTCCCTCCCTTTTCTTGCCTTTTAGAACAGCTCTACAGGGACTCAGGGACAAATCTATGCATCATTTAAAAGTACCTTTGTTATGGTGGCTGTGTGGTATGGATGCCATTATACAATGCTGCTGTTCGCTCCCTGATGACTCAGCTGGTGGTCAGGGATTGCCGTTAAATGTGCACTGTGATAGTGATGCAGCCTTGCTGGAATTCATGCTCACCAAGAGGAAGGTAGTCAAGTAGAGGAGGAAGCAGTTCTTGACTAGGAAGCTTCAAACAATAAGGGGAGGAGAAGACTAAAAGAGCATCTAGTCCCAAACAGGTTCCGGAGGTACAGGGTGTCTCTCCCTCCCAAAAACAATTATGCCTAATTTGAAATAAACACGAGTATTTACTATTTATAAATAAGCATATTTCTTCTGGGGCTTGTCTATACTTGTGCTTAACTTCAAAGGGAGCATGGTAATCAGGGCCTGGGAGATTACTAATTAAGTGCTACAGTGAATATGCAGCACTTCATGAGGCTAATTTTCCCCTGCGGCAACTCTGAAGCTTTTCTGAGAAGTAAAGGGACTTCAAAGTAGTGTGGGCACTTTGCTACATGCATGCTGGCACTTTGCAGTTTGAAGCTTCAAAGTTGCCACAGGGGAAAATTAGCCTAATGAAGTGCTGCTGTGTATTCACAGCAGCACTTCATTAGTAATCTCCCATGGCCCTGATTACCATGCCCCCTTCAAAGTTAGGGGCAAGTATAGATCCAGCCATGGTGTAATGTTATCTTTGCACCTTAAAAAGTTACTTTGGAAACCTCTTATGTAGTTCAGTTTCCAAAGGAAGCAGAACCAAACATACCCAAAGCAGAATTGTACTGATCATCAAAGGCTTGTAGGGCTCCATTGTGCTGGGACAGATTTGCTTTTATTTCATGATGTTTTTTAAATAAACATTTATACAAAAAAGTAAGTAAACAATTTCACAAGCTCTGTGAAGGGTAAGAGGTACATGGTGAGCAGTTATAACACAGAGAGGAAGCACCCTGAAGTGAACAAAGACTGGCACAGTGGGAAAATTAGGCCACTGATCACTAATTCATGGCAACAAACTACTGCGAACAAAGCTGCAGAGTACCAGTAATGCCACTGAAGGGCTGGTAAATACTATATGTGCACAATTTTTAAACAACTAAATGTTATATATGGAAATTATCTGAGAATAAAAATACTCATTACGTAATTTAATAAAATTGTACACATAGAGCTGTTTAGCAGTTATGTATGTACATCTCTTAAAAAGGCATGATATGGACAGATAGAAAATCCTGGGTCCCTGGCCTAATTTAAATATACACTCTGTCTCTCTTCATTTTCAGCTGTATACAGTATTCTTTACTTCCGGTACCAAAATGATACGGTGGTTGTTTTGGTACTGGTGAAGTTATTTTATCCCAAAAAGTTTGTAAAGTGTTTTGGAATGAACAGTTGTCTGTAAAACTTATTAGTCATACAACTTGATTGACAACAGAAGACCATGTGGAGAGAGAGAAAACACAACTGTATTGGAAACTGTGAAATTATACAGCTTTGGCTTTTTACTGCACAACCTGTTTTAAACCTCTCTTAACCTGCTCACTTGTTCCTTTCCCCCATACATTGTTATTTCTTTTCAAAACCCCTGAGGAAAGATACCTCCTTCAACAAGTATAATTTGGGTCTTGGCCTGGAATGTCTCTTTAGCTCCTTCAAAACAGCTGGGCACATAGCTGACTGCTATCTTTGAGCAACAAACATCTCAAATGAAAACTAAGGACACTGAAAACTGGAAGAAAAGTCTCAGGATCAGTTGAAAGGCAGAAAAGTTGTCTCTCACTTGTTTTTTGATCTGCCGACTTTCATTCTTCATGCAAGTCTCCAGCACAGCTAATGAAGGGTGAATGATCAAAGCAGAGAGATTTCCTCTGCTGAGGGATTCATCATGCCCGGGTTTTCCAGGGACCAAATGATTTGTGGAAAGAAAATGTTCTCTAGAAGAACCTAGGGTATTGTTGGTGTAGCAGATTCTTAAAGTGAATAATATGATCACCTTTTAGATTAATAACAGAGAGGAAGTCGTGCTAGTCTATATGCTATCAAAACAAAAAGCAGTCAAGTAGCACTTTAAAGACTAGCAAAATAGTTTATTAGGACAGAGCTTTTGTGGGACAGACCCACTTCTTCAGACCATTTTTACCTAAAGAAATTTACCATGGTCTGAAGAAGTGGGTATGTCCCACGAAAGCTCTGTCCTAATAAACTATTTTGCTAGTCTTTACAGTGTTACTTGACTGCTTTTTTTTCTTTTAGATTAAATAATCCAATAAGGGGATTTTTATTTTTACAGATTCTTTTAAAGATACCACATGCTAGCTGTAGAATCTATTGATTGAATTCATTTCTGGAGCCTGAGGAAATAAGACTCAGGTTAGAACTGGATGCTATACTCTGACTCCTAAGCAAAGGAGCATCTCTGAGGCAGACACTGAAAGGTAAAAATAACAGAAGCACAGCTCCCTTTATCCACAGCACAGATGTCTGACTTGGCATTGAGCAATCTCCATACAGATTGGACTCTGGAAGCTACAAATACTACAGTAAATGTCTGATAAGAACATTTTGCTTCTGCATATCTTTGGGTTTGGTGGGAATCCCACTAGAAAAAGCTTTTGTAATCAGAATGGTTTTCATGGCTCTGATTAAGATGTTTCAAAACAATGTTTTTACATTCTAAAATTCACTACCAAAAATTTCTTTAGGTAAAATTCTTTTGTCACAAAATGTTGCAAATGTCCATGAAACATTTGAGGTGCAAGATGATGTGAAACCGCAGTTCTCTGCTAGCTTGCTGGGTAGGTCCATGAGGGAAAGCAGCTTAAAGATCTCATTCTAGGAAAAGAAATCAGTGCAACTGCTAGTCACACTGGGCATGAACACTGGCATGGCCAATGGCACCCTTTTGGAAGCTTGGATATTCAAATTCACCTCCCCTCAAAAAAAAAAGTAAGAAAAATGTGTTTTAAATAAAGGAGAATTGCTTGCAATGTGGGATTATCATTTACAGAGTTGTTGTCTTCTGAATAGTGAAGTAATGGATGAAGTTATGCATTTTGAAAACTGAACTAACACCAATTGCCTCTACTCATTTTAGGGTACAAGAATTTCATTCAATGTGTTGTAGCTCAGCTACATAATTAATGTAAAGACTGAACCAAGCCTTTAGAAATTCTTTTCACCTGAGTGAATAAATTAGTTGACTGTCAAGTAACATATCATTCAGTTTTTCATTATCAGTCACCACAGTAAAGGTTGGTGAATATATTTTGTGCTTTGGGTTGGTAAGCACTCATGTCACTTTTACAAGTCTGAATTATATGGTTAATTATTGGCAGAACAAACTGAGTGGATTTGGTTTGCAATCTACAATGCAGATAAATCATTGCTCTACATTATTTGTATTGCATTTTTATGGATTAAAATAAAATGGATCAAAAATTTTTCTGCTGAAAAACTGTTACTGAAATTTTTGTTTTTTAATTGAAAATCTGAACATCTATAAATTGGAAACAAATGGTCAAAACCCTAAAATTTCATTTTGTAAATACTGAAACATTTTGTTTCAACATTTCTGCTTGAAATGAAAAAAAATTGACATTCCTGAATTGGTATCTTTCTGCTTGGCTCAGTCTGATATTAAACTCTGTCCTCCTAAGTGGCCACAATGCTTCATGGGTGTTGTAGTTCAGTGCTTCCTGCTACCATTATCCTCAATGGACCATTTGCACTACAACTGTCATCAAAATTACTATAAATAATAAAGTTAATTGTGGTAGATTCTCTGGTGTCTTCTGTGTCATTATGTTTCCAATTACATCAGGATGGCAAACTGCTAATATAGGTTTTCTTTGTTTCTTTTCCAGAGTTCACAAAGCCACCACTAGCACCAAAACCAAAGATTATCAGTCATCTTTCTTCAGTGGCTGTCTCCAAATTTCCTCCATCATCGTCAAAGCCTGATATTCTTCAAAATACAAACTCTATGTCTAGGGGTCCAAAACCTCCCATTGCTCCAAAGCCAAAACTCTCAGCTGACACTGAAGGGAGATCCAGTGTTCATACCAACAATAACTTAAATAAATTCACAAATGGAAAACTGATATCTCCTGCTGGAGAGCTGTATGAAGGAAATCAATGCAACACCGAGTGCTCAGAATCTGAGGCTGGTGATGAATACATCATAGTTCCTGAAACCCAGATGACCAATAAAGACTGTGATGACTTTGAACATACACAAGATCAATATTTAGAGTCATCTACAGAGAATGAGGTCATAGAAGCAGCAGAGGAAGAAGAGGATCATACCATAGCTAATGATGAGGAGATCTGTAATCCAGAAATAAATGAAGCTGCGGACAATGACTTTTCAGATACTGTTGAACATGTGGAACTGGACTCAGATGGATCAACAGAAATGAGAGACTGTGATAGGTCTGAAGAGTTTAGTCAAGTGTCTTCAGAAGCACCTGAAGTAGAAGTTGTTGCTTCTAAGACTATGGATAAAGAAGTGGACTATGTAGATGACCCCAAAAACTATTTCAAGGGTGAGGCTGAGGAAATGTTAAATAACCTTGATCTGGTAAAGGATAATAATGAATTTAATTCGGAAAACTGTAAGATTGTGAATGGAGATGAAAACTTGAAGGGCAGTATCTGTGAAGACATTATTCTAATACATTTATCTGTAGATGAGCCAATACTAGAACAGAATGATGAACTGCCCCAAACTGTAAAAGATGAGCTATCAAATGATGCAGAAGTGAGTCCTGCAAACAATGGTAACCTGGATGATAATGCAGAGTTTGTATTGAGTACAGAAACTAATATAGGAAATTATGGTTGTGCAAATCCTGATATAATTCCTAATGATGCTGATGTAGAAGAAAGAGACATTGGATTAGGACTGAAAGAAAATGAGCTTGATTCAGAGGAGGATTTTGGAGAGTCCATCAATGAAGCTGCAGCTGAAGAAGAGGAAGTAAGTCCAGATAGTGACAAAGAAACAAATGCAGAAAGGGAAGAATATACCGACGATGGTTACCAAACCACTGAGATGAAGAGTGAGGAGGAAACATCAGAGACAACATGTGAGGTTAGAGAAGACTCTGAAAAAGAGGAAGTGTTGAAAGCAGATAATACAGATGATAGTTGTCAAATTGTTCCTTTTGAGAGTGAATGCAATGATGATGTACTTGACTCATTTCAAGAAAACTTCAGTGAGAATTTGGAACTGGAAAGGGCTTATTTGAATAATGATATCCAGCTTGTTAGCCCTCAAACAGCTGGTGAACCAGAGCTGGAAGTGGAATCTAAATCAAATGTGGTTGTTGAAGACTGTGATGGCTATGAATGCCTCTTGGAAGAACCTGAATCAAATGAGCACATGCTTGAAGGCAATACAGTCAGTCATAGTAGCTTTGACGAAAGCTCCCCAAATCTGCATGAACAAGCTGCAGTTGAGGATCAATATCATACAGCAGAAGAATTAGCTGCATGTGATCAAAGCAAATTCAATGCAGACTGTAATAGTGAATGTGAGTCTAGTGAGTATTTAGCAATCCCTGAAGTGGTTGTTCTACCTGAGGAAAAAGAAGCAGCCAATGATTCTCTAGATGATCCTTATGTAATGCCTGCAGGGAATGTAACCCCTCATGTCAGAGAAGTGGGGCAGGCAGAATTTGAAGATATGCCATGTGATTACAGCATAAGACAAGAACTAACTGTAGACACTGAAAACAACCTGCTATCCATTGATCGAAAAAGTATGGTCACTAGAACAAGGTCACTCTCTGGAAAAGTGCCTGGCTATGTGCCTGAAACTGTTCCAGAAGAAACTGGACCAGAAACAGAGGTACAGTCCTCAAATAATGACACTATGACTGAATATTTAACCAATAACTTTCTGCCCTTGGAAGGAAAAGCAATGGAGGTAAATAGGGCCTTACCAGGCAAGTCAAGACGCTTTATTTTATACCCACGGTCTTACTCGGTAGAAGGGAGAGAGATGCCAGTCTCTGTTTATAGAGAAACTGATGGCTGTGCTTTGGATGACAATACAATAAAGAGGATAGAAGACAACCTCTCTCTGCCCTGTGTAATTAGTTCTTCAGGTAGCTTTTCACAGAGAAATCACCTCTCATCAAGTGGTCTGTCTACCCCATCCTCAGTGGTTGATATACCACCTCCTTTTGAACTAGCCTGTATTACCAAAAAGCCAATCACTAAAAGTTCCCCATCACTTTTAATAGAGAATGAATCTCCTGATAAGTACATCAAGAAGAAAAAATCATCTTTTAAGAAATTCCTCACCTTAAAATTCAAAAAGAAGACAGAAAATAAGGTCCACGTGGATGTTAATGTCTCCTCTTCAAGGTCCTCATCAGAGTCTAGCTATCATGGGCCTTCTAGGGTTATGGAACTGGACAGAAGGAGCTTGAGTAACTCACCTCAGCTGAAGTCCCATACCCATACAGGGAAGCTGCGTGCTTCTGAGTCTCCCTCTACAGTTTTTTTCTACAAGGATGGTAAAAGAAAAGGGACACCCAAAACATTTAGTAGGAGTGTGTCAAGAGTGGAGTCCTTTGAGGATCGATCCAGACCTCCTTTCATGCCACTCCCCTTAACTAAACCAAGGTCTATTTCATTCCCAAATGCTGATACTTCTGACTATGAAAACATTCCAGCTATGAGCTCTGATTATGAAAATATACACATTCCTCCTCGAAGACCAACCAGGGCAGGAACTTTTACAGAATTTTTTGAAGATCCCAGTAGGGCATTATCTGCTGCTAATGAGAATGATGGCTATGTGGATATGAGCAGCTTTACAGCCTTTGAGAACAAGCAACAAACTACAGACCAGGAAACAGAAAGGTACTGTAGTAAATTATTATGTAAGACCTGCTAGCTTTGACAATTCAAGATTCCCTCTGTTAGATGTCATAAGCAGATCCTCCGTTTTGCGTGGCTTATTCTCATTGTTCAGGCAGTGTTTTCAAGAAAGAGTTTGGAAGAGTACAAGATATAAACCATTATTACTCTTTTTAGTAAACATATACTAAAAAACAGTGGAATTGGATGATTGTATCTGGGTAGAGGACACATGTCAAACGAATTTAAAAATTCATTTAAAAATAATCATTTTACTCTGATGTATCTATTTTTATGAGCAATATTTCTGAGTTCTTGTTTGAATGGAATTTATTACAGATACAATCTCTCTTATTGAGTCCTGGAATTTCTGCTTTCATTTAATCATTTTTTGCCAGTTTCCCTATGCAACATTGTGTAGTTAATTTGTACTTCAAAGTCCAGCAAATAAATATGGATAAAAATGCCAAGCAAACCAGGACCTAATCTGAACAGTCTATTAATTTATTAAATTTCTTAAAAATCTTTCATTATGGACTGTTGTCAGCTTCTGACTTCTGAATGAATTACATAAATGGTTTGTCTAAAACTGCACATGTTGCATTTTGTGATTTCATCCTAACTTCACCTATTTGTTGATTTGAAAAAAAAATGATCCAAATTCTCCTCTCAGTTACACAGGTTCATTTCTCTTGGGGATCATCTGTCTTCTCCTTGATATTCCACCATAATCTCCCTATTATCAATTTATAATCATACTATAACCTGAAGCTAATGGGGTGGGATTAGTGTAAAGGAGAAGGGATCTTACCCCACAGGCTAGAAAAGGTAACTCGGGAAATAAATGAAAAGCAGCAAAATGAAAAATTTGGGGTGAAAAAAAATGAATGAATGTCTTCCAACCAAGTTTTAAATGTACCTTTTGTTGTTCTTTCCCATCTGTTTTACACTCATGCTTCACTTTTTTTATGAAATGTGTATTTTCAAATCTTCTCATGCATTTTGCAGGGAATAGGAGATCAGAATATTAAATGCATGGGGAAACTCACATTATTCATATCTCACTAATGATATATTAGTCATTTTACTTTCAACAGCTCTGTTTCAGTTGAGAAAACTGACAATGGCTTTGAAACCGGGCCACTAGTTGGTATCAGTGACATACCAAACATTTAGGGTTGTACTTTAAGGTAAAAATACTGAACTACAGAAATTGCTATGACTTAGACATATTTGTTACCATGGAAAAGCCGATCAGAACAGGTCCAAGGAATTTTCAAGGTTCATGCTAGAACACGGTATTTCAGGTTGCTTGCTGCACATGCAGTTTCTGTTGCTAGCAAAGTAATGAAAAATGGTTATTTCTGAATAGCCCCTTTCTACTGTTTGGGGAGGAGAGATGTGGTTGTTGCTAACAAGTTTTTACTGATCTTCATTTGTGCGTTCGCTGCTGTACAAAAATGAAAAAGACCACACATAAAATGAATGATCAAAATGGATAAATAATATAGTTCAGTAATATAATGCACTGGATCAGACCAGAATAGACTAATCTCAGAACAGTATAATATTTTATGTGTATGTATATATATATGCACGCACTCACACATATCTATTAATTATTTATTCATAAATGGTGCTTCTTAAAATGAACTTCAAGGGATCTAATCTTTAGAGTCATATGGAATCACATGAGAAGGAACCCTGCCACAGAAAGCATCATGATACAGTTAACTTAAAATTCCTAGCCTACTTTTATTATGATACTTATTTCTCTCATCTAAGACCATGGTTGCTTTGACACAGCATACATATAACACATGGGGCATCCAATATTATATCATCAATATATTCAATATTATATCACCAATATATTCACGTCAATGGTATGGATGTCTAGTATCTGTCTGTATATTGGTGATGTGTTACATATTTGATGAATAAACCAGTGCAAATCTTCCTTAAAGTTTCAGGGAACAGAATTTGAAAAGGATATAGAATTATAATAATCTAGAAGCCACCACTTTCCAAATCCCTGTGATTGGGGGTTAGGGCATTGAAACTGACAGATGAAGATTCGCTTTTTAATTTAATCTTGTTAAAAGAAAAGCCATATGGAGCAGATTTAAACCAATAATTTTTAATTAGATGCAATCAGATTTCTAGAAAGAGCTCAGTAATGTAAGTATGCTAGAAATACATCTTATCTTACAATTACCATTGTGAAGCTAGTGTTTGGAACATTATCCCCTGAAGGGCAGTTACTGTAGAACCCCTAAATTTAGTTATGGGGTATTAATAATTAAAATCTGATTCAAAAATGCTAGAATATAGATAGTCATTAACACGCTGCGCTCTGGGGAGAAGAGTTGCATGTGGCACTAGCCTTTAGGCCCCTCAAAATCCCTTAACCATGAACCCTTCCTGACCTAGGAAGCCAAAAAATATAAATTTCAGTCTTCCTTAATTTTAAAAAGGAAGATTCTAGGCCTTTTTTTCAGAAATGGCCTTGAGAGATGTAAATGAATATACAACGGTGTCTAGAGCTGAAAGGAACAGACAGCTGGTCTCCACATCTGCAGCAGAAAGCTGCTCTCTCCTAAGCATTCTCTAGCCACCCACGCACACATTTTGGGCTAGGTCTTCCATTGATGCCAATAGAGCTATTCTTATTTACAACTTGCTGAAGATATGGCCTGTTAAGGAAAAATACTCAGTTACAGTTTGGGGTGTATTACAAGGAACCATTTCATTAGCCTTCCCCAGAACCCTTAGTCTGCCTGTACCACGTAGGCTATGTCTACACTAGCACCCCCCTTTTGAAAGGGGATGCTAATGAGACACTTCAGGATATGCTAATGAGGTGTTGCAATGAATATGCAGTGCCTCATTAGCATAATGGAGGCTGTGGACTTTCGAAAGTGACGGTTTTGATTGCGCGTGGCTCATCTACAGTCCCTTATGCCTGAAAAGCTGAACATATGCATCACTCTCATTACATTGGGGGGAGCCAACAGAGTTTAAGTCTGGGAATAAATCTATCTATAGGTCTTGAGGAGAAAGCTGAGGCCACCATTGGATGGATTCTGTGAGTAAGGAAAGTGGGATTTGGCCTTTGATTTCCCCATTCCAGACAGGGCATTTGCCTGAGGATCAGCGAACAATGTGGCTGAGCTAAAATCTAGAACACTTAAATTGGATATTGCAAAGCATCTACTGCCCTTGCGGAGTCATTGCTTGGTAAAGAAATATATCATGGCTTTTTTCCCCACAAATAATGCCCACACACATTTGTGCCACAAAACATACATACAGAAAAGACACAGGTCTCTGTCAGCATAAATAAGTCAAGAGAGAGCAACCAAAATAGCAAGAAGATACATTTTTTCCAATTCATTAAAAAACTCAGTAATTCAAGAGCTGCAATGCATGTGAATACCAGATGGCCCTTAATAACTAATGTCAAAGCATACTTTTTAACCTCTATTTTAAGAACAGCACACACAATAATTTGTAATGTGATACATATTTACTGCAGGACGTTCACAAACTTTTTACATATTCTATTTCCTCACACTTTATGTTCATATTTGTACCACTGTCTTCCTGACTTTTACTCCAGAACCTTCTCTCTCTCTGGAGGATTCAAGGGGGACTTATCCAAAGTTTCGAAATCACATACTGATTGCTATTTAGAGATGAGTTTTTCATTTTTGGGCTTTTAGAGGTTCACCATTTATCGAAAATAATCACAAGGTTTTTTTTAACTTTGCAATTATAATGTCAGGAACCACAAAGAAGTCCTTAAAGAGCCTTATGTAGCTCCAGAGCCACAGGTTGCAGACCCCTGAATAGGCAGAGCTGTTATGGTCTACAAAGCACTTAAATTATATTAAAAACAGATCTAACATTAAATTGGAAAATTGTTCTTAACAGCTAAAAATTACATAGTTTTTTACTTCTTCAACATTCATTCACTTCCAAAAGTGATTCCCCCTCACTTGCTTTTTAATAATAAAATGGATTGGGTGGTGGGCGGGGTGGGGGTAACAGAGGACTGATAGCTCTGCAGAGTGAAAAATGCAAGCAACCAAGGGCATTATGGACAGTGGAAATGCATGCTTCCCCCACTCCTTCTAGATAGTGAGAGGGATTATTCATGGGATGAGAGGCTACTTTAAGTTCCAGAATATGTTAATTCCTCTGCCTTTATGATGAATTTACCAACAGAAGGTCTAGCCAACTAGTGCCACCGGAGATGGTGGTTTTGTTTTACAGATGTTGGCCACTGAGAAGTGGACTGAAATCATCATCTCCATTTCACATAGGTCATCAAACAGCTATCACATGGTTAGTCTCAGCTGTCTGGCAGCAGATTCAGCTCTGCAAGCTAGGGGTGATCAGCTTCAGATCTCATTGGTGAGGCCCCAAACCACTCAATAACTTATTTCCCCTTCTCCTTTTGTGATTAACATTAAAAATGTTCCAAGAAAAGTCACACAAAAATATACTTAACGGGTGAAATTCACCCTGTTGATGTGGGTCTGCATAACAGCCTGTGCACCTTTCAATGCATTTAAATTAGGTGAGATCATTTTAAACCACTGTGTTGAATTTCACACAAATAGCACTCAAAACCTAGTTTTGTCCAACAGTCAGGAAGCTGCATCCTCCAGTCTCCCTGTTGTTCTTTGAAATTGTCAGCACATACATTATATAAGATAAAATCATTCTCACCTCTGAGATTGATTATGGTGTCCAAGGGCAGTATGATAAGGTTAAAGTGCATGTAGAGAGATAGTACATAGAATGGATGTTCCAGTGTAAGCGATGAACATTTTTAAACACCAAACCAAGGAAAGGATGATCAGTGTTTGTGTATTGAAATGCAGCAAGACACATGCTGAAATTTTATAGATCATTTGTCTAATAATAAATAGAGTGTATCACTATTGTTGATGTGTCAGAGAGGTATACAGTCTGTCAAGGTAGGTAACACATTAGCTGGCTTGTAACAAAATGTTCTTAGAAAACATTTCAAAAGGACACAGTTGAGGCTTCCAGATCCCCTCCCAAATATGTGCTGTACTAGATACCATAGAGATAAGGGATGCATGTGGAGATTATGGGAAACAGCTATGAATGTAACTGGAATGGGCATCTCAGTGCTTTTAGTCACACTTTTACTGTCATGTTGAATAGTAAACAGAGAGGTAGCCATGTTAGTCTATATTATAACAAAACAAAACAGCAGTAATATAACATTTAAAGGCTAACAAAATGATTAATTTGGTGATGAGCTTTCATAGGACAGACCTGCTTCATCAGATGAATAGCAGTTCCAGGACAGACTGACAGATATATATATATATATACACACACAGAGTAAACCTTCGATTTAACTGACTAATGGGGGAAGGAGTGTCCGTTAATGCTAATCATCTGTTAAATGCGAATGGTTATATTATATGATTATGCACTGACCTTCCCAGCCCATAACTGACTCCCGTCCCAACCCACTTCTTTCCTTTCCTCCTCTTGGCTCATTCTTCTCCTCACACCTTCATCTTCCTCTCCCAATTACTGGGAGAGAATCTGCACGCCAGCCTGGCTCCTTCCACCTCCCACGGTCTTGATGTATTCAACACTGTGGCTGCTCCAGGTCCCAGCTCCATGCTGCCCACCCAAAATCAGAGCATGGCTGCTGCCCCCAGCCTGACAGCAGGCAGCAGCCTCTGATGCTGCAACTGCTTCTCAGCACCATTGCAGACAGCAGCTGCTGGGTGTCGAAACATTCCATGCACATGGGGGCTGAGGGAGGAGAGCACCTGCACGCACCCTACCGCAGCCCCTCTTCCTCTGCATGTCTCCTCCACCCTCGGGGGCCCCAGCCACAGTGGTGGCCCCAGATGCTCTGGCAGCTCCTTCAGCCCCAGCGGGTCCAGCAATGCAGTGGCCCTGGTGAGTCACTGGCATTTATTGGAGAGGGTCGGGGCGGGTGGACAACATGCATTATTTCTGAAGTCTGTTAAATTGGGGTCTGTTAGACTGAGAGTTTATGATAGAAAGATAGTGAATTTCTACAAAGAAAGAAAGAAAAAGAGACAATAACTGTTTACAGGAATAAGTTCTGTTTTACTACTTTTGTGAAGAGACACAAAAGAAAGTAATTTGAGTTTATTTCAGGAACATAACAGAACTGGAAAAGTTTTCCACAAAGTGTGTTTTGGAAATGTAAGAAATCTCCTCTTTATGATTTGTCGGTTAAAGATCCCTCACATTTAAACATTGTTGGAAAAATCTGATCTTTGTATAAATTCATTCAAACAGCATTGATTTCAATGCAGTTTACATAAGACTCACAGGCTATGTCTACACGTGCCCCAAACTTCGAAATGGCCATGCAAATGGCCATTTCGAAGTTTACTAATGAAGCGCTGAAATGCATATTCAGCGCTTCATTAGCATGCGGGCGGCAGTGGCGCTTCGAAATTGACGCGGCTTGCCGCCGTGCGTCTCGTCCAGACAGGGCTCCTTTTCAAAAGGACCCCTCCTACTTCGAAGTCCCCTTATTCCCATGAGCTCATGGGCCACGTGTAGACGTAGCCTGTGAGTCTTATGTAAACTGCATTGAAATCAATGCTGTTTGAATGAATTTATACAAAGATCAGATTTTCCCAACGTTTAAATGTGAGGGATCTTTAACTGACAAATCATGAGCTCATGGGAATAAGGGGACTTCAAAGTAGGCGGGGTCCTTTCGAAAAGGAGCCCCGTCTGGATGAGATGCGCGGCGGCAAGCCGCGGCAATTTCAAAGCGCCGCTGCCGCCCGCATGCTAATGAAACGCAGAATATGCATTTCAGCACTTCATTAGTAAACTTCGAAATGGCCATTTGCGTGGCCATTTCGAAGTTTGGGGCATGTGTAGACACGGCCACAGAGATCAGAATCTGTCACTCTTTCTTCAAAAGAGGCTCTCTCTATTGATTGTAGACAAAAGCACATTTTTATTTAAAAATTGCATTTTATTCTTTCCATATTTTAAAAATATTAAAGTAAACTCTTTTGCCAGTCCATGTATGTTTGGGACAATTCCTCCACTGTTGCATGTTTTAACTGATTGAATTTATAGTTGCAGGTGGGATGGGCTTGTAAAAGCTACCATAAACAAGTGGGTTGGGAAGCAAAGAGGTTACGCTGGAGTGGGTCTGGAGTGGGTTTAGCCTGGAGTGGGTTTAGCTTTGCCACTTCCCAAAGTTACTGGCTGCACTATCTAGCTCTAGAGGTCACTAACATCAGAGGTGATGTCTCTAAGCAAGTTCTTGTCATAAAAGTGAATGAGGAGAGGAAGGGAAAAGGTTTCTACTATAAAGGCAATTGCTAAAAATTGAAGCGGGTTGTTTATGATGGCAGAAAATGAGGGATGTTGGTGGCTTGAAACCATAGATTTACTGCTTTAAAAGCTTAATTATACTGATACTTCCTTGAGTCTACAAGTTAAAGATGTTCATCAAATAGGCTGAGGAGGTGGTTTTGTCCACAGTTCAATTACAGAAGCAGAGGTTATCTGTTAGTATTAAGTGTGTTTATCTTGGGCTCTCCTTACTGGTGCCCTACACAAGATTATCCCACATCCACTCTGTCTTTCTTTTCTCACCACAAGGTGCAAACATGTAAGCTACATCTACATTAGCATGGTACTGAGGGAGTTCAGAAGATGCTAATGAGGCGCTGACATGAAAATGCAGCACCTCATTAGCATAACGGGAGCTATGCGTGATTTGAAAGTGCTGCTTTTCAAACGCACGGTGCCCGTGTAACTGGGGCCTTTTGAAAGGACTGCCCCGGACTTCGAAAGCCGCTTCTTCCTAAAACCAAATAGGAAGAAGGGGCTTTTGAAGTCCAGGGGGGGTCCTTTCAAAAGACCCCATCTGCACAGGCACCGTGCATTTCGACAACAGCACTTTGGAATCACGCATGGCCACCATTATGTTAATGAGGCACTGCATATTCATGTCAGTGCCTTATTAACATCTTCTGAACTCCCTCATTTCCATGCCACTTCCAAAATGAAGGGGCTAGTGTAGACATAGAGAATTTCTGCCCTAAAAAATTGACAATGTAAACAGAGAAGATTGACAAAGGACAGGAGGGGAAACAGAAGAGCAGTGAGCTGCCCAAGGCCAAACACAGTGGCCCAGGTAGGACTTGAATCCCAGTCTATGTATTTTAAAATTGAATTAGTGGGGGTGACAGGTGAAGGATTGGTGACCCTGAAGAATGTAGCACTGAGTGATAGAAGGTGTGTGGGGGGGGGGCGCACATCTACCCACTAGACCACACTGCCTGCTTTCAGGAATGCCTTTGCCAGGTACTGCTGTTGTCTTTGGATGTACAAATTAGTTTTATAGACAAAATCCTGGAGCCCAGCAGCAATGCAAGTGACTTGGCTATTTCACAGAGGATCTCTGCAGGGATGGGAAGGAAAAAAGCCTTTCCCTCTATGACAGCAGTATATCTGATGTCCTGCCACTACTACCAGAGGATCCCACACCCAGAAGATAATAGCTAGTGGATCCATATAGCTGTGCATTCACTGGCTTAAGTCACCCTTACTCCCACTGTATCCATGTGTGGTTTGGTGCAAGAATTTTGCAGGGAACAGTGCTCTGTGGTGCACCAAGGGTACAGACTACCCCAGGCTAGCCTGGCTCCTGTCATTAGCTTTCTGCGACAGTTTCACCAAGCAAGAGCTCTCTTTGACTGTAGAGGACAGGCAGGATTTGGCCAATCAGAAATTATCACTTAGTTACTGACCACAGAGGATCAAACCAGGATACACTCTTGAATAAATTAGCAGATGGACTAAGTAAGTAATGCAACAGTCTAGCATTTGAAGGAAGTTTATGTGTGGTAAGCTGAAGGAAAAAAGCCACAGTTGACCAGAGGGATCAATTGTGACTCAACAAAAATGGGTGTGGCTGTGCCACATGCTGCTATTCCCTGTCTCATACTTCAATTGTTAACTCTTTAGGCTGGTTATTATGTAGCTGTACAGTGCCTAGCACAGTGGAGTCCTAGGTGCTAGTGCAATACAAGTAAACAGTACTGCTATTACTACACAGGAGAACAGAGCTGGAGCATCACCTTGGGGCTTCTGTTCCCTAGACTGGCAGAGAATGAGCAACTGGTGCGGGTGGAACATGGTCTCTGCCACTGAAGGTTCAAACTGCCCCCAGCATGGACTGGGCAGATGATGGAAAAGCAGAAATGCTGATCTTAAAGAAAACCACCTGACTTTTTTGTCACTATAGTTCACAACTCCAGTGAGAGCAAAGAAGGCAATAGTAGCAAATGGGAGAGGTAATATCAGACTGCATAGGGAGAAGTCAAAGTCCCAGCACAAAGGGTGGAGCCCTCAGAAGCACAAGGCCAACCTTCCAGAAATGAGAGAAACAGATGTATCGTCAAGACGCTTGGGATTTGTGTTTGTGAGTCATTTCCCCAGGAAGAGTCAGATAGAGCAGCTGGTTTCCAGGGTGGTCTCAGGTTTTCCAGCTGGTCAAGCTGAAGCAAAAGGGAGCCCAGCTTGAACTTTAACAAGTTTTGGCTGGTTTTTGCCTTCCTTATTTTTCCTTTGTGCATTCTTTCTGATTTGAGTTGGGGAAGCTGAACACATAATGCATCCTCAGCTCATGCTCACACCATCTCCTCCCTTCACCACCCTTTAAAATGTGAACATAGGAAGTAAGCAGCCATTTGTTGAGAAAAGTCGCACACACTGTCCTTCTTTCTCAGGAGAAGAATTACCAGTAGGAAATTCTACCTCTAAATAAGTATAAACTAAGCCTATTTCTCTGGCTCTAGTCATCTGCTCTCCCTTCAAGTTAGCTAGTGTGTGTCCATGAAGTGCTCAAAGACAATGTCTCAAGATGGAGGATGTGGGTAAATCCTGCCCACAGTTAAGGATTATGATAATTAGGGAGAGGATTTGCTCAGAGGAATGGATCTGAAATGCCCTAAATGCCCTTCCCCAACTCAAAGAAGATATAGTCCTTAAATTAAAATAGCTCATGTCACACTCTAGAAAAGGTTAAGCAAGGTTGAAACTAGGCATTTTAGGTTGCTCTAAGTTGCTTTAAATATATATATGGAGCTTCTCCTACATTCTTTCTTTCTGTGATTTTGATAATATGCTACACCTGTAGCACAGGAGAGACATACCATCTCTGACAATTATTGTCTTCCAGCTCCCAGCAAGACTTATGCTTGATAGCAGTCACTTTGTTGAGTGGCTATGCACTTCCTCAGTCGATCATCAGCCAGGCTGTCTTTGTGCTGACCTGGGGACAATAGTTGAGCTCAAATCTACCCCATTCTGTGCTCCATTGAGATTTCCCCAGGACCAGTGCTCACATTACCTTGTTAGATGTCTTGGAGCAGGATGTTCCATGCTGGAAAATGCACAAAGGCTGAGCTAGTATAATACAGGGTATGCAGGGAGCAATTTGGTGAAAGGCAGGATCATTAGGCGGCCAGGTACTGCTTTGGCATTGGGAACTGGATTCAATCCCTTACCATACTACTGGCTCCATTTGTGATCTTGAGCAAGTTTCTTAGTCTCTCAGGCTAAATCTAGATTACAGGGATTTGTCGACAGAAGTTTTACTTCTGTTGACAGATCACAGCTAAATTGCCAAGCAGATCGCAAAAGCGATCCACTCTACAGAGTCTACAGATAGTGGCTGAACTGCTAGGCCACTTTCTTGACACAACAGTCAACCAGAAGCACAGCAGACAAGGCTGTCCGGTGTCCGGGAAGCCCCATTTTCGACAGAGGTCCCCTTGGAACACCCAGGCTAGCTTTCTGTCAACAAAGGCATTATTCCTCATGGAGAGTGGTATACAGCTGTTGACAAAATGCTTTGGGAATATGGATGCCAGTTTTATCAGCAAAACCCTCTAGTCTAGACATAGCCTCTTTGCTGCTCTTCCCAGTTGTGAAATTAAGATAATGTTTTCCTACTTCTCAAAGCTGCTGTTAGGCTAAATAAATTGGGGTTTGAGAGGTGCCAGAAGCCCAGTCACATAGACAGTTTTATTTCAGGTGTAAAGGGAATATTTTTACTGTTGATACTCAAGGGATCTGTATTCAATTCCTGCCTCTACTCCAAATTGCCTCTATAAATTTACAGAAGTCATGGGATTCCTCTGTGCCTCCATGTCCCTTCTTTAAAACCTCAGATGCAAAACTGATGGCAGGGGAGAGGTTCCTAGAAATACCTAGACTGATAAAAGAGTGATTCTTAAATAAACTGCTCTTGTGCCATTCACATGTGATCCTTGGTAGTTTGAAGCCCTAATACTGACAGTTTGAACAACATAACCATGTCTCAGTTCTGCTCTCAAACGCCTGCCATTTCTTAGGACTCTGCCACTGTAAAGTTTTCAATACATCAATAGATTTGAGACTAGGAGCACATTCAGGGAGCTTCTCTTTCAGGAACCTGATCTTCTTGGTGCAGAGCACCACTGATTTCAGTGACTCTAATGCTTAACCTATTTTCCATCCATCCCAGCCTTGAGCAGTCTCCTGCTCAGTGCACCAAGAACTGCATAGTACAGGTCGTGGTTGCTTTAGTTACAGATTATGGCAATCAAAGACCATGGGAGTTTGTGTCTGGTAGGTGTCCTGACCCAGCTGAAGTCAAAAATATGGCATACAATTATGCTAAGGCATCCTTTAATCTGCAGTCTGGATTTTAAAAAAGAAATAGTTCATTTCCACCGTGCCCAGAAGCAAGTGACAGCATTTAAGTGTAGCAAAAGCCAAATACAGAGTAGTGGACTTTTGCTCAGGGAAGCCACAATTTTGGATGAGTGGCAGGAGCATTTATGAGTAAGAGGTGTGCAAAATCGTGGGTGAAACACACACACATCCTTTTATATTATTGTTCTTGGGAACCTGAACACTTGAATCATATTCAAGCAATTTGTGTGTAATAATATTGATAATTGTAATGGGGAAAGGAAAAAAAGTAAACTGAGCTAGTAAAGGGGAAGGTATATAAAGTTGAGTATATTTGTTTCAGTTTTCTGTAGTAAGTAGACCTTCTTACATGTTCCAAAACTGACATGAGATGTAAATGTGTGGGTTTCATTAAATAAAAATAGTCTCCCACCTGTTCTCTGCTGATGATCACTGTTTCCGGAAGTACTTATTTTCCTGACTATTAGTCTAATTAGGAGACAGACCAAATGGCAGTTTTCTAGCTTATTATAGGGGCTCTTTTACATACTTTGCTTTATCTAATTCTTGACCTCCCTAGCCCACTTCTGACCCTCTGCTCTCTGATTTGCTCACCTTGATAATAATTTTTCTGATTTGTCAACCTTGATTACTATTTTGGTTCTCTGTGCCTTAAATATTGAGTCTGTTCTGGTATGGCTATGATCTGAAGAAGTGGGTCTGCCCCACAAAAGCTCATCACCTAATAAATTATTTTGTTAGTCTTTAAAGTGCTACTGGAATGCTTTTTTGTTTCAAATTGCACAACTTATTTAGTGTGTCATGAATGAATGCCTGTAAAGAGTTAAACCCACAGAGAGTGGATTCTCTGTTGGTAAACAGCCAGATGAGCCAATGGGAAGCAAGGGGGAATTTTTGAAATGAAGAAATTGCCTGCTGAGGAGTCTTTCTTTCGCGTGGCCAGAGAAGAGAGACACAGAAAAGTTTAAACCTGAGCGGGCTTAAGAATTTCAGCTAAAGTGGATATAGAGAAGGAGATCAAGGAAGTGTTAGAGATAGGTAAGATTTGCCCTTCTGAGAGTGGAAATGAGTCCAGTAGTCCTAGTTCACAAACCAGATGGAGAAATACACTTTTGTGTGGACTGCCATAAGCTACATGGTGTATCTTACCCAGACCACTATACAATCCCACCACTAACACCATGTCAAGGCTGAACCCCACTGTGACACTCCAAGTGCAGGAGTGGGCCTGCAGAAGACTTTTAAAATACCTTACTTATATATGTATCTCACAGAACTGGAAGGGACCCTTGAGAGGGCATGGAGTTCAGCCCCCTGCCCTCACAGCAGGACCTATCATTTCCCAACAGATTTGTCAATCTAACCTGTCCTAGACCCTGGAAAGGCCCCCTCAAGAAATGAACTCACCACCCTAGGTTTACAGGGTCAATGATCTAACCACTAACCTTCTACAGGTTTCTACTTAAAAGCTTCCCATGGTCAGGGAATCTGTGACCTTGGGATGCTATAAAGCAGATACCCACAGAGACAAAATATTTTAAAGTTCTCTTGTGGGCCCCCACTTTCTGCACTTGAAGTGCCAGAGTGGGCATTAACCTTGACATAGTTGATTAAAAATAATAAAATAATGCATTCATTCATTTCTCCCACCATCACCAAAAACATGTATCACAAAGGCTATGTCTACACTAGCCAAAAACTTCGAAATGGCCATGCAAATGGCCATTTTGAAGTTTACTAATGAAGCCCTGAAGTACATATTCAGTGCTTTATTAGCATGCGGGTGGCTGCGGCACTTCGAAATTGATGTGGCTCGCCACCGCGCGGCTCGTCCAAACAGGGCTCTTTTTCGAAAGGACCCCGCCTACTTCGAAGTCCCCTTATTCCTATCTGCACAGAGGAATAAGGGGACTTCGAAGTAGGCGGGGTCCTTTCGGAAAAGAGACCCGTCTGGACGAGCGGCGCAGCAGCAAGACTCATCAATTTTGAAGTGCCACAGCCGCCCACATGCTAATGAAGCACTGAATATGTATTTCAGCGCTTCATTAGTAAATTTGAAATGGCCATTTGCGTGGCCATTTCGAAGTTTTTGGCTAGTGTAGACACAGCCAAAGAGTGTCAGGGCCAAGCATAGCATAGAGAACTGCTGGACAAGGTTCCCATAAGCAGCCAACACATCTCACTCCTGTCCTGTAGCATCCTCTGCTATATCACTTGTGGACTCCTTACATACAACTCCCCTGCTGCATCTCAGTTCTCCTTTGCAGCACTGTCTATCTTCCAAGTAGGGTGTGTGTAGATGCTCTCCTTCGAAGTAAGCAACTTCAAAGTTATATTTGTATTGTAGACACAGCCCCTATGTTGGCCACTGCTGGCTGACAATTTCTACTGTCATTTGTCTCTGTTGGAGCTCTCTGGGCCCCACTGAAGCATTGTCTGAGTGGGCCAGTGTTCTTTCTTTCTCCTGGGTCTTCCTCCTTGCCTTTGCCTGGTGAAGCTTGAACCTCTGTTATCACCCCATCTCCAGCATCAACCGTTCCCCTCAGAGGCTTCTCATTCTTTGACCTCACCAAGCAACAAAAGATCTCCCAGCTAGCACTGAATACACAAAGCTTGGGAATACTCCCAAACAGATATCGTCATCATAGTCTTGCATGCTTCTTCATGGAGTATGGTCACAACTTCTTCATGGAGTACGGTCACAGATCTCCATTGATGCTCCACAGATAAATGGTGCCCTTGGCAACTGTTACCAGGAACACCTCCAGACCATCCTCCAGCCCCTTTTCTGTTAGCTTCAGTGGAGGAATCTGAGATGGGCTTGGACTGGTGTTGCCCACTGCTGGATTTCCTGGTACATTCTGGGGATGAAAGAACAAGACCATCTGCTGCCCCAATTGTTGTTGTTGCTCTCTGTTAATTCCCTGAAAAGTTGCTGCTGCTGCAAGGTTTGCTGCTGTTGCTGGGTCCCCAGCTGCTGGAGCAATTGGGTCTGCTACTGCTGCTGCTGTTGGTGGCCGTGCTATTAATCCTCAACCTATCTTCAGTTCACTCTTCTTCTGGGTTGCCTGCATTTGTAAACACTTTGTAGTGCGCTTTGCTCTGGGGCCAGCAAAACTAATAGTCAAGCCACAGTCAAACAGTTTCTTTGAGTATGAGATAGTTGTTTTAGACAGTGCAGTGGTCCAGCAGCCAACACACAATTCATTCCTGGAGTCTCCTGGAATCTCTGTCAGCCAGGGGAAAGAGGGAAGGATAGAAGGACCCGAGATCTTCTTCTCCTTCAGGTCCTGGCCCAGTGTACTGGGGGAGAGAGGTGAGGAGTGGGTAGGTCCCTTCTGGCTGCTACTCCAGATCAGCCTCCTCTGGGCCACTTCCTACCTCCCCTGTTTTCCCTTCATTTTGGGGCATGGCCCCAGCCTTCTCCTTCCATATATAAAGTTATCTTTTATGTATCTGAATGATACAAAGTAGGGGTGAAAATAATAAAACAATTCTTATTGTAAAACCTGGGACTTCTTATATAAAAATTGGTTTAAACTGAAAACGAAGAGGCTTGCACCTGTTGTATTGCCCCAGACATGGATGTAAGCAGGCACATGCATTTATTTCATAATGTACAATTCTTAATTTCCTGAAAGTAACATTCCTAATCATGGTGACCAGCAGAGTTAAGTTTATGATTTCACCTTTTTTGGCATATGCACAGATTTATTTGAACTAATCTGTCCATGATCATATGGGACTAAAGTCAAACCTCCATCAATTTCAATGGAGTTAAACCAGAGTTGAACTGGGCATCTTGTACAGGGCAGCAGATTTATCTTGGATGTTGAATATAGGTCATAAGATAGAGTCAGAAAGAATTACTGGCACTCAAAACCTTGGACAGAGAGCTCAGCTCCAAATGCAGGCAGGGATATGAGATGTGAGAGTCTGGCCAGTGCACTTACAGATTTCAAATTACCAAGTCATCCTTGTCACAGAGTATCCCAAGCATGTGTTCTCTCTCATAGTCTTATGTCTGAGATTTTTAGAGTGAGAAATTGGTATTACAATTCTGAGGCCATTCCAGAATCCTCTTTCCTTCACTGTTTAGTGATATAGTGTATATATACCATAGCATTAAAAATGCAACTGCTTTTTGTTGTTACAAATCTAATCTCATAGTTTATGGGTTGTTGTTCATTCTGACAAAGTTATTTATAGCTTACAGTACACTTTTAATTATCCTACAAGAACTCTGCTTTCATGGGACCCATGGGAGTTTAATGTAAAGCTGCCTTAATATTGGGTTTTCAGTGGCACACAACAATTAATTTTATCTTAATGGACCAATTAGAGTTAATGGATGGGAGAATGAATTTAAGAGGCACAATCTGTTTTGCCAGGAACCGCCCCCCCACTTTAAAGAGCTAATAAAAGGACCCTTTCACTTGGGTGATTAGTTGGCTTAATTAGACGGTATCTCTTCAAAGGCCTAAAGTAAGCAGATTTAGACCTATCAGCATTGAACACCTTCTTGTGCTCTGTCCTGCACATGCTAAATCTGTTTCACCTTTGGTTTATCATAGCACAGGGGGTTCTTCTGGTTTATCCTCTCCTTCAAAGGGAGCATAATTATTTTACCAGTACCTGCCAGGCTGTTAATTTTCATATCTTTATTTCTCTGGCAGTCTTCGTCCATCTGCTCATCCATTCCTTCTTGGCCTTCTGGAAGTAAAGGCCTCATTATTCTTCATCTTGCTAAAAGATTTGGGCCCATCTATTGGACACAATCAGGAAGTTTAGGTCAGCAAATCACATCTTAGCCCACTGAATCTCCCTGATAAATTCACCTGTACTGGCTGATCTATTGACTTCCCCATCCAAATAATCACACCAGTTTCTGGAATGGATCATGAATTCTGAGAAATTAAAGCAAAGTTGTGAGTCAGAAAAGCTCAGAAATTTCTTTCTTCTCAGCTAAATTTTACTTTAGAAACAATGGGTTGTGAGTAGCATTGACACCTTCTTCAGGCCAGATCTTATAGTCCTTATGTAAGGCCAGCAGAACCCTGTCCTCTGTGTACAGAATCAAAACTGTGACCTCTGGAACTCAGGAGGATGAGCTTCTATTGCAGTGGTGAGCAACACACAGCCTGTGGGATGCATGCAGCCCACTGAGGATCCACATGTGACTCAAGAACTGTCTGTCTACCGTACTCCACACTGTTGAATAAGCTAATTTGTGCTGTTCCAGCTCTGGGAGGAGCAGGAATGAGCATGAATCAGTGGATTCACAGTGCTCCTAAAGTACTGGGAGTGAGGGGGAGGAGTAAAAAGTGTGGGGATCCAGTGCCCTCATGTGCAAAAGGTATATGGGGGAGGGATGCAAAGAGGGAGCCCACAAGCTGTAGATGGAAGTCCAGTAGGCTGTAGGTTGCTGTGGCCCACTGAGATGAAGGAGGACCACTTGTGGTCCATTCCCTATTTTTGGTTATTCTTCGCCGCTCTATCACATGACATAAAAGCCAGCTATTAGCTAAGTTTGCAAATAAGACTCATTATTCTCTCTGTAAGTGGTCTCAGTATTACTAAATGGGACAGTACACCACACCCAGAAAGAGTGTGGGTTACCCTTACATGGGTAAAACTCCCATTGACAGCAACAGAAATTATGCCTGAGAAAGTTCTGTAGGATGGGCCACTATAAATTTTTCCTATAAATTTGAACTGCATGTACTTCACTGACTTAGACAGCATAAGGTAGTGATTTAAAGAAATTACAGGGTGAATAATCTAAGATCAATGACTGAAAAAGAGATAGGCACAAAGGCTGTGTCTACACGAGAGGCTTTTCCCAGCAAAACTGGGCTTTTGTCAGAGAAAACTGATGTGTCTACATGCAAAATAAGCTTTGTCAACATAAGCTTTGTCAATGTCAGTAGCGTTATGCCTCTCCCCATTCAGATATAACACCTTTCTTGATAGCGTTCTGTCGACCAAAAAGCTGGATAGATGCTCCTTCTGTCGACAGATGGGACTTCTGGTTCACTGGGAAGACCTGTTTGCAGAGCTTCCAGTCAGCCGTTCTGTGAGAAAGGACTAGGCAATCTAGCTGCTCTCCAGGTTTGCCAGTCCTCAGAAATTTCATTTACAGCCAAAATGACAAAAAATTATGGACAGACAAATTTTTTATGGACATAATTTTTATACCTTATTAAGACAACATCAATGGCCAAAAGTGAAAAATAATCATTGTCATTCAAACATCAAAAGAACAATATGGTATTTAACTTACTTTCATTTAGTTAGTTATGTTGCCAATGTGCTGATGCTAACTTAGTGGGATAATGTAGATGATAACATCACATGGATCATGTGATTCACATTACATCACCTCAACCATTGAACTAAATAAACAACTAAAATGTCCAATTTACGTAGTTCTGCAGTAAAATGGCTGAAGCAGCACAGAGCAAATTTAATTGCCATAGAATAATTGCTGTTTTTTGAAAATTCATTGCACTTTTACAAAATTTATGGACACCTAATTTTTTATGGACTTCAAGGACATGTCCAATTTTGGCTAATTTTTTATGGACTGTCCATAAATTTACTGATGGTTGGCAACCCTGCGGCTCTCTGTGGACAGAGTGGATTGCTCTTTCAATCTGCATTTGTGTGTAGGTGCAATCTGTCAACAGAAGTTTTGATGGGAATTCTCTTCTGACAGTGACTTCCGTCAACAGACGCTTCTCATGTAGACATAGCCACAGTGAGACAAAGGAAGACAAAGACATTTTAGGCTGACAGCTAAAAAGGGACAGAGGACTGATGAAGTGAAGAGTTTCAATATTAGCTTGGGATTTTTCTTCATATGACAACATTGGAAGACTCAGAAAATGCATATAATGCCTTCGTTGCTGATTGTGCAACCAGTTCACTGTCCAGATTTTTTGCTTTGAACTATTACAGGAGATGATTTCCTATACCATACACTTCAGCAAAACTGACTTCCAGAGATTGAAGATAGAAGGTAAAGATGAAGGATGGGAGGAAGGATTCAGAATCACTCATTTGCTTGTAAAATCCTAAATAGTAAGCATTCATCTTTGCATCTTTGCCTTGGAGAATTTTTCAGCTTCTCCACAACACAAAGGAAGTTACTGCAATATGGGAAATTATTTTACTATGTGTTGCTTCCTAATCTTTGAGAGCTATAAGCCAGATAGCTAAAGCCCCTATCATCTGCACACTTGTACTTGCAGAAAAGAACACTGAACAGCTTCAGCATCCCAGGAGCTGGATTTATTTCCATGATAGGGCTGCAGACTCATTAAGTCTTAAACCCGCTATGCAGTTTCATATCCAAAGGGAATCCCTTCCAGAAGGACGTCCATGAAGATAAGAGCTTTCTGACTAGGGTCAGCAGTTTGCTCCATTCCTGTGTTTTTAACTTCCGCTGAAGCTTGATAGGAAAAACTTCCACACTTTTCCCATCTTCTGATGTGGAGATGCTCACATCACATGTAGCTAAAGTGCCTAACAACACTGACATGTAGAAGCTTTATTTTCAGTTTTTACAGGAACTAGTTGCAGAGAGATGCAAGGGAAATGCATGACATCATAATTTCAGAATAAGACAGTTATTAAACAATGTAAGCATTCTCTTGCTTCCCGCCCACATATCAAGGCAACAGCTCAGAAAAACCTGGGCACTTGGCTTGTGCTGCCCTGCAATTAAAACCTTCTAAGGTACTTTCCTAGGAACAAAAGGACATTGCCATTCACAACATGGCATTCAAATGCACTCAGTATTGGCCTAATTTTGCTCCTTGTGAATTCTATGATAAAACTCCCATTGACTCCAGTGGAAGTAGAGTTAAACTTTGCTGAATGCTTACAAAAATACCACTTACAAAGCACAGTAGATCTTCAGTCAAGAAAAACCAGGATTGTGTCACCTATACAGATTTTTTTTTCTTGACAATGCAAACAGATAGAATGTTCCTGCTATAGGAGATGCACTGCTTAATTTCTCACTTCAGCCACAGACAGGGTTGGATTTTTTTAACCAAAGGAAATACTCTTGTGATCTTTACAGGTTTCCATATGAGCCCACTACAACACATTTCTCTTTCTCTGTTCCTCCCATTCCTAAGCTGGCTGCACACAGTTAATAATACAGCCGATCTTGTTAAGTCCATACAGCTCCAGGGAATGACAGTTCCCCTTCCACCTTAGAGTCCTCTGGGGCAGAATGGAGCTGATTATGTTGAACTTGTGGTGAGTGGTTTTCATGGAAACTATGGAATAGAAAACTGGCAATAAAACCAAAATAAAATGCAAAGAGTCTTGTTCCAAGTTCTAGTTACTAAGTTGCGTTGCCAGAAGTAAACAAAGGAAGATTAATAGTTTGGCTAAAAAAATGAATGAAGGGGGTAGGGGAGAGTAATTAGAGCAATGTTCACGATCACAGATTTACAGTATGGGACATTTTATCACCAAGTTACTTTGTGTGGTGTGTTTGTCTGCTTCATACTTAATGCAGAACATGGAATCAGATGAAAAGGGAGAAGCCTTTGTTATAGTCAGAAAAGGGATCACACAAATGAATCCAGATGGAAAAAAAATGGGCCAGATGCTCATGCCAACTAAAATAAACTGGTGTTGTTTTACTGACTTAAATAGCACTATGCCATTTTACACCATCTGAAGATCTGAACTGATATTTCTAATTGTCAGCCCTGCTATTTCAGCCTAGAACTTGCAAACTAAGGCTGGGCTGAACAGTTCTGACTACATGAAATTCTGACAACGATTAATGTTGCTCCAAGTCATATTGGTTTTGATACGTGACTCTCAGATTCCACTGCCTGGTGGTTGGTGCACTAGCCTGGTTCAAGTACCTGCTATATTAAATTAGAGTGACCTGGGATGCAAAACTTTGCTCTAAATCAGACAGAGCAGAGTGTGGGTCTCCCATATCCCAGGTTATGCCCTAGCCTCCAAGCTATACAGACCCTCTGCCCAAATCAAGAAGTTTAGGTTTCAGTTCAAACATGGCCATTTTGACACATTTCTTTTTTCGTGGAAACATTAAAGTTTTATTTTTATGTTCCAATATGGAACAAAACCAGATTTTGAAACCCTTAATGTTCCTGTGAAATGGAATGGAAATGTAGCTGTCAACCTCTACTGAAAACCAAGCTGGCCTCTCTCTGTCTCTGATATTATCACTACTAATAAAGATTCTGCAATTAGTTTCCCATTCTGCTGGTTATGCGAGAAGCAGAACGGAACGCAGATTCTTCTCCTACAGCAGCATTGATTCTGAATCACTTACAGAAGTTAAACCTTATGCTGTCAAAAAAGCAGGTATAAAACTGTGTACACTTGGGTTACAGATCTGTTGAACAAGAGCTGCATTTCTCAGACACCAAGGGTGCATCTTCACTAGGAATTAGCTTCGAAGTTAACTTCAAAGTTAGGCACTACATTGAAGTAGCCACCAGAGAGTCTACACACTTCTCCCCTTACTTCGAAACAGAGAGCCCAACTTCGAAGTCCTTACTCCATTCCTGTGAATGGAGTAGTGCCCTACTTTGAAGTTTAACTTTGAAGTCGGGTGTGCGTAGATGCTGTACTTTGAAGTTGCTTACTTCGAAGATGTACTTTGAAATAAGCAATTTTTAAGTTATTTTGTAGTGTAGACACAGCCTAAGTGATTGCTGGCATGCAGGAGCTAAACAGAGCTTGTAATGATTCTGTTCAAACAAATGTCCTTCTCTTTTTTTCTGTTAATTTCTTCATTTGAATTTAAGGTGACATAGGGACTTCTTTTATATCCCAAGACTATAAATATCCCCAATTCTGCCCCAACAAAAGCTTCAGCTCAGTAATAAGAGGACTACAGCTAGATGTTAGAAGATAGTTCCATCTCTATGGCCTCTTGACCTCATTACTGAGGCCTGGTTATCATCCAAAATTTTGGATGACCTAGCTGTGTCATACAGAGATGGGAACAATTCACACCCTGTGAGACACAGTAAAACTGACCGAAACCCCAGCATAAACTCAGCTAGTCAACAGAAGAATTCTTCCATTGACCTAGCTACTGCTTCTCGAAGGGGTAGACCTTCCACAGAGAAGAAATAAAAATCTTTCATCACTGCAGCAAAAGTCTACATTAGAGTGGTATAGCTTTAGCCCTTGTAGTATAACCACACCTGAAACTGCTAAAAAGGGAACCAATTAATGCCAGCTGTGTTGACGGGTTTTGTGGTTTAAATACTGAATCATTGGGAACTATGCTGAAGCTGCCTTTAACATAGACAGACCTGATGACTGGTAGGGGGCAAATGGAGCAATTGCCCCAGGGCACGGAGCCAGGCCCCCCTCCCATCTTGCCCTGAGACCCACAACAGCTGTTGGCACTGCTGACCATATGTCACCAAGCACACCTCTCCCAAGATTTTACAGGCTCCACAGCATCATTGTCACATGACATTTTTTCAGTGACAGCAATGTTGCAACAGGCCACAAGCTGCAACAGTACCTCTTCAGGCATGACTCTAAATTGTGGGGTAACTCAATGCCCCATAATAATGTGTTACAGAGGTTTTTCATCTCACAGACAAGCTACTCAGAGAAGTAAGAGAATATCCAGACTCTGCAAGGGATATGTCTCTGATGAAAAGTCAAGTGGATGGGATGCTAACTCCCCCACCCTCAACTCCCCCTGGTGTACTATAAGACTAAAAAGAAACAGCAGGATGTTAGGGAGAGTCTAGAATGCATCTTCCACATATGATTGTAGTATTACCTGATCCATGGTAAAGATGTGGGCTGGATTCTTTTGGAGGAGAAGTAGAAAAGTTTTTGGGATATAGAAGGAAGCTTGTTAGGTAAGGAGTGATTTACAGGAATTCCGTGAATGTTCCCAGGGGAAAGATTCCCATATATGGAGTGTGTTGCATTTTCACAGCTGATTAAAAAGACTGTTTCTGATCTCCCAAAATTCTGCTTCCCAGGTTCATCTCATTTGCTTTTGGCATGCAGCTGGGGAAAATTATTCTCATGCAAGCTGGAGCTACCCTTCTGTCCATTTGTAGCCTTTCTGCATGTGGCTTCAGCATTACAGTTTGTGCCTGACTACACACACACAAAGTTATGCTTCAGTTGGGCAGCCTTTTTCCTTTTTCAGTCACATACTTTATGTGTAACACTAATTGCTGTTTAGATGGCTGGACTACTGATATTCCCATTATACTGGTGTATATCCATCCTTGGAGAAAGCGAAAACAAATAATTCTCTATAATGCTCTAATATAATGTAGAGATAACTGTTATGAATTATCAAAACAAAAAGCAGTCAAGCAGCACTTTATAAAGACTAGCAAAATAATTTATTAGGTGAGCTTTCGCTAATAAGCTCATAGCTTATGAAAAGCTAAATTAAATTAAGCTTATTAAAAGCTAATAAGCTTTTAGTTTATTAGCAAAATAAATTATTTTGCAAGTCTTTAAAGTGCTACTTGACTGCTTTTTGTTTTGATAGTATATCGACTAGCACGGCTCCCTCTCTGTTGTTATGAATTAGTGTAGAGTATTGATGTAGAGAATCACAAAACAGAACTATAACAAGAGGATGCTTGGATACTCTCCAAATCTGTGATGAGATCAGACAGCTTCAGTGCACTGATCCAGGCTCTCACAGATCTTCCAGAGCAAAGTTCGCCTTTGTGGTCCATTCTCTGGATCTGAGTTGCAGATTCCACACTTGTCTGTTTGCAGAGCTCTCAGTATGGTCAGTGGAAGTACCACTCCTAAAATGATGGCAGGATACATTGCAGAGGCAGGAACGTCATACACAGATGAGAATTTTGCCCCCGGCAGGTAAAACAGTAAATACTGAGCAAAACCAAAATTAATCTGCACCCAGAGCATTTTGTTAAATAAGCAGAACCAAGTTTAAGAAATAGAAGAACCCTTGGCTCTTGCTAGCTTTTGTCTTTTGTTTTCCTGGCAAAAGTGGTTATAACTGGGCCATGGCTTCTTGCCATATGACTACACAGGCTCCAGGAACTGACACTTCTGATGCTGCTTGTATTGCTGGCTCAATTGTTTGTGGATTGGAAGGACTGATATATGATGTGGGAGAGCACTGGTGATCTCCTTCTTGAAGTTACCAATCTCTATTTAAAATTAGATTTGTTTCTCTGCACCAACAACACTTCTTATTGGAGCAGGTGCTGTTTTATATCTTTGCTTATTTCCCCCTATTCTTTTTCCTTTATAATTTATAATGCAAGTATTTTTGTTTGCGAATTTTGTTGCTCTAAGCCCTTGGAAGGCTGCCATAAATCATCTGTCTATCTAGGCATTTATACTACATCATATATGTCTGAGGAGGGCTTTGGTCTTCTTAAGAAATGGCCCGGCAGATTCCTGGTAGTTCATCCTAACGCAAATATGTTCATAAGGTTCTGTCTTTGATTGTGTCTCCCAGTCATCCCTCCTCCAACATTTTGTGTCAACATGCCAGTTCTGGTTCTGGGCAATAACAATATAGGATTCAGTGATAAACATCCCGTACCAAGCAACAAGGTGGTGACCATGAGCAGCATCATGTCTTAGACCCATCCATCATAGATGTCATGAAAAGTTCTCAGTTCCATATCCCTACAGCAGTAGCTGATGTCAAGAAAAAAAAAGCATTTAAAATTAAGCAGTTTGCATTTTCTTGAAGTGTTCACAAAGCTTTAAATGTTTTCAAGTGTCTTTACCTGTTGCACGGGAGACACAGAATGCTGGCATTGGGACTCAGTAGCTACATCATGGAGGGGACACAAAATTCAAACATTCCATCCACAAATGTCCCATGTAGATCTGCAACTGAACCCAGACTCTGGATTTGAACCCCATGATACAGGGGTAGAAATCAGCATCTGATTATTCTGCGTATGCCTATCTCTAATATCTATAGGGCTTTAAAGCCAGCAATCAAGAGCTGTGTCTACACGTGCACGCGACTTCGAAGTAGCAGCACTAACATCGAAATAGCACCCGTTGCGGCTACACGCGTCGGGCGCTATTTCGTCGACGTTAGGCGGCGAGACGTCGAAGTCGCTAACCTCATGAGGGGATCGGAATAGCGCCCTACTTCGACGTTGAACGTCGAAGTAGGGACCGTGTAGACGATCCGCGTCCTGCAACGTCGAAATTGTGGGGTCCTCCATGGCAGCCATCAGCTGAGGGGTTGAGAGACGCTGTCTCTCCAGCCCGTGCGGGGCTCTATGGTCACCGTGTGCAGCAGCCCTTAGCCCAGGGCTTCTGGCTGCTGCTGCGGCAGCGGGGGATTCATGCTGCATGCACAGGGTCTGCAACTTGTTGTCGGCTCTGTGTATCTTGTGCTGTTTAGTGCAAGTGTGTCTGGGAGGGGCCCTTTAAGGGAGCGGCTGGCTGTTGAGTCCGCCCTGTGACCCTGTCTGCAGCTGTGCCTGGCACCCTTATTTCGATGTGTGCTACTGTGGCGTGTAGACGTTCCCTCGCTGCGCCTATTTCGATGTGGTGCTGCGCAACGTCGATGTTGAACATCGACGTTGCCAGCCCTGGAGGACGTGTAGACGTTATTCATCGAACCTCGAAATAGGCTACTTCGATGTAGGCTTCACGTGTAGACGTAGCCAGTGTCTGTTAATAATTTGAGACCTTGAAGTCTTTCTTTGTTAAGTTCTCAGAAACCCATTGCAGTCCATGTATGTTATACTACTAATTTCAGTGGGAGCAAAAGGTGGTCCTCTTTACACTCACACAAAGCCTGTTCTTTACTGCAGCATTCTTTTTGCTTTTGCCTTTTCACCTGTAGTTCCAGTTTGACTCTTCAGCAGAGCCCAATTCCTCTTGAATGGCTCACCCAAATTTCATGACTCCCTCATGACTTTGGAAGAAAGTGTTTATGATTCTCCAAAACATACTGGAAGTTATCAGTTTATGACTTGTTAATAGAAGGTTAATCTTTTAATAGCTGGAATAGGATCTTCCACATATAATGCAACCATATGAGACCCCTACCTGTTAACTCCAAGGCTTAATAATTTTGAGTGGTATGCTCAGCCTATGCATGCTCAGCCTTAGACACTGATGTTGTTACCACACTGAAGAAAATATTCTTAATCAGCCTAACAGGAAAGTTTTTGCCACTTGAGGGCTGGGTCTACACTAGCACCCCCCTTTTGAAAAGGGGATGCTAAAGAGACACTTTGAGATATGCTAATGAGGCTCTAGAATGAATATTCAGCACCTCATTAGTATAATGGCAGCTGCTGCACTTCGAAAGCGCCTCTTTTGATCTCCCATGGCTTGACTACACGGGGTCCTTTTCGAAAGCACCCAGCACACTTCGAAATCCCATTATTCCTATAACCAAATAGGAATAAGGGGATTTTGAAGTGTGCGGCGTCCTTTTCAAAAGGACCTCGTGTAGACGAGCCATGCACAATCGAAAGCAGCACTTTTGAAGCACGGCAGCCTATGCTAATGAGGTGCTACATACTGATTGCAGCGCGAGTGTAGATCCAGCCAAAAGATCATTGTCTTTTCTTTTCTGCACATATTCAGCTGTTGACCTATTTTATACATGGATGAAAGTGAACTGAAATCAATAATACTGTAAATGTTTACAAGTAATTCTCTGATTTGAGCTCAGTTACAGGCAAGTTGTTTTTAATGCCAGTTGCAAGCAGATTGATTCTTTTGAGGAATCTCCATGTTTACTTGTGATTGTTGAATCAGCCTTTGTGAAAATTCTGGCAGTGCTTAGTTTTCCCTTGATATACCTGCCAGCCTTTCCTAATTTGGAAAAGATCATTGATCGGTTAAACAAATCTTAAAAAAAGATTAAGTATGGAGATTCACCATCTGCTATGGAAAGACCACTGTCTCTATTATCATAAACACTTTAGGAACACTAAATTGTGATCTCTCTCCTGGCATTATTCCCAACAGTTGTAGAAATTCAAGAACTCGTTTCACTCTAAAATTCTGCTCTCCATCTTCAGCCAACTCTGTGCCACCTCTGGCCTGTTGAATTAGATGCCAAATATTTAGGCACATCTCTTAATAAGAAGATCATAAAAATGTTGGCTACAGAAAGTGATGCTTGGTTCTGGTACAGTTTTTTTCTTTTCATCCCATTGAGTCTTTCTACAATGGCATCTTTCTTTTTTAGATTTCACTCTTCCTGATGGTACAGGATTTGTGCCAATTTGTGTTTTCTGTGAAGACTATCTGCCTTGTTCAATTCCCCTGGTTAATGATCAGATTTAACTCAGCTGTTAAACTAGTTCCTCATATCATACACTAAATAAGATGAATCAGCAGTCTGATCCAGCAAGGCCTAAAGTTTTAGAATTACATGTGCAAATATACATGTATAATTGCTGTATTTTCATACCAAAAGTCACACAGAGAATAGAGCTTTGGAAAGTAATACTTGATTCATGAATCTGACAAAAGCATGATTCTCATTTCCAAACCACAGAGCAGAATTTGGCCCTTTATTCCTACATGTGAAGAACTCTCACCAATGCCAACAGAAATGAAGATACATTCTTTGCGAGTCAGTTGCACGCATGGAGCAAGACAACAGAATATCTGAGACAGGATGAATTTGTGGATTTATTCTACAAGCACTGAGCAGTACAATCAAACTCTGGTGCATGCCATTATTGTGTCTCCACTCTGTCTAGCCTCATAACCTTGTGAAACTTCCTCAGGATGACATGATTTTAATGTGCTCTAAAATGCTTTACTGCAGATTTATTTTTAAATTGCAATTATGTGGGCAACAGCAGTAGATAAATATTTTGTTGCTGGTGCTCTTGTCCTCCCTATGTATTTGTACAGAAAGCATCATACCAACTGTCTGTTTGAAGGCTCATAGTGCCCATAACTCAAGACACCACCAGGAAAAAAATGACAAGATTAGAAAACTCACATGCAAAATACTCCCAGATACATTTCTGCATCCTTGACTGACTACAGCTGACCAGGGCACAACAGCCCCACACTTCCTACTCCTTCTCCTCCATCCAAACACTTTAGGGGTGTTGCAAATCTTCTCCATTCCTCCCCTCCCAGTACAGGAATGCTATCATTAATCCATGAAATATTTAAATAAACATAGGCCTAGTCCCAAGAGTGCCCTGCAACATCAGGATTAGGCCTTTGGAGGATGAATCCTTCTCTCCTTGGAATAAATGGGAATTTTGTTACTGGCTTCACTGGGATAGGATTGTGCTCCTAGTTCAGGGGTGGCCAACACATGGCCTCTGGGACAGATTCTGGCTCACACAGCCTTTGTATCTGGTTTGCAGAGGCAGCAGCGGTGCCATTTTGAAAGCCGGCTGTGGGGCAAGTGGTCAACAACCTGCAGCTCCGGAGCCACATGTAGTTCATTAAGGAGCCACTTGCAGCTGCGGACACTGCTGTAGCTGACTTCTCCTCAGGCTCCCTGCCCCACTGTGCTGAAATTATGGAACTCAATTTAATTGGTTTAACAGCCATCAAGGCAGAGGGAAAAATCCAGATGTTAAACCAATTAAATTGAGTCCCATTATTTCAGCATGGCAGGGCAGGGATTCACCTGCACTGTACATGGGGGAACGGAGTAGGAGGTTTGGGGTGAAGCACACAGCTGCACTGAGGAGGAAGAGGTGGCAGCCTGCTGAAGGCACAAAAGGGAGCAGCAGTGGTAGTGTGCAGAGCTCATGTGTGAGATAGTTGGAGGGGGACAGTTTGAGATTGAGGGGGTTAAGCCCGGGGGTGAGGGTGCGGTTTGGTGCTGAGAGGGTTTAAGCCTGGGAGTAAGGGTGCAGTTTGGGGCATCGTGTGTTCAGCCCCCGGAACATGTAAAAAATTGCCATGTGGTCCCCAGTGAAAAAAAGGTTATCCACCCCGGTCTTAGTACAGTTCTGTGTTAGATATTGATGTGTCCCACATTACTGTAGTTTTCTGAACTCACCCCTGTGAAACAGGGAATTGTTATTTTCCCCAGGGGAAACTGCAGTATTGAGAGGCCACATATTTTACCCATGGTCACACAGGATGTTGTAGTGGAACAGGGACTTGCACCAAAATCCTTGGCTAATAGTCTAACCTCTGGGCTATCCTTCCTCTCAAACATATGAATATCCACTGACTGACCAGATTTCCAAATGTGTGAATAACTCTTTTCTTTTTTCATAGAATCATAGAGTACTAGAACTGGAAGGGACCTCAAAAGATCAGCAAGTCCAATTCCCTACCCTCATGGCAGGATCAATGCAATATTACATGATAGTATGTACTCATTTCTTTGCAGACTAACACTGTCAGGGTTAACGGGAGAAATGGCTGGAAGAAGGATATGACCCAAGGCAGACAGGACCATAATCTGCTTTCAGTTTACTACTGTGAAAGCCACAGAGTTAAAGTTTACACCAGTTATCAGAGACCAGAATATAACCCAGGGTAGTCATCTGATCCAGAAGAATGGAAAGAAAATGCCTTATGATTTCATTGTTGTTGGACTTCATTGTTGAACTTCAAAATACAGGATCGATATATCCATCTCATTCTGAACAGTGGACATTTTTCCTGTTTTTCTCTCATTTTCTTTAGAGGAGGTAAAAGACATTATACATATAAATTGCCCATACTGTCTAGAGAAGGCAGAGGAGTTTCACATTAACAAAACTGAGATTCCTGTTGTTATCATCTTGTAAGACCATCATTTTATATGTTATCTAAGACTTCTGGGTAGTGCAGAGAACTTGTGTCTCAGCAATGTTTATGAATAATTATTGGAGTTGTTAATGTGTGAAACCCATCCACAAAGGAGGGGAGGACAGGAAAAAAGAGCATCAACAAAGTGTAAATAGCTATGTTGATCCCTTAGAAGGGGCTTTGCCAAGTGTCCCTTGCTATTTTCTTTTGATAGAAAAAGCTCTTTATATGGAAAGCTAATGATTCAATGAAAGTAAAAGCTCTATAATTGCTAATGCTCAATGTAAATAATGCATGCTGAGGAGTCTATAAAGGGCACAGCAGATTTTAATAACCCATTATGCATTATCAGCCACCCATTGTACCTTCTGGCACAGCAGAGCTTTGGGTGTGGTGCATCCTAACGTCAGCCATTGCTAGTTCATTGCCAGGTCATCTCTAGGGAGGAAGTGTTCCCTGTTTACAGGAAATGCAGGACAAGGGCCTGTGAGCAGGCTGAGTTGCAGGCAGAGGTCTGAAGCATCTGAAAGCCTTGTCAAAGTGCGTGGTAGAATCATGGGTGTGTGCGGCTTGTCAGAGTCCCAAGGACGCTGTGTTTGTTTTCAAAAGTTACCTAAATTTTACTAGTGCTTTTGTTTTTCTTATAAGCTTTAGGCTTCTCCTCCTAAACTGGGGTGGGGATATGGGGGTAGTCTCTGTTAAAATCAAGATCCAGATCCTGTGCCAAGTCCAATAAATAGGTTTAATACAGGGGTTCCTGCTGATAACAGGCTTTTCCTCATAAGCCCCTGCAGCCACTGAAGTCTGGAGGCTACAGTAACTTAAGCAGTGGTAAATACCTATTTCCTGCTAAATGCAGGGCTTCGCTGGTGAATCCATACAGTCAGATATCCAACAACTATGCCTTTATCTCTCTTCTACCCTCATACCTCCTTCAAAATGGAACAGAAACAACACACAATATGGAGTGCAGAGCTCCCCTGATTGCTGCTTGCATTTTGCCCTACCTCATACAGTAGAAAACTACCCAGCTGGCAGCCTGCTTGGGATGTATATGGGGACAGGGGAGGAGAAGGAGAAAGATTTTACCTCAAAGCAGGTCACATGGGAACACTGAGTTTGCCATATCTGATCAGACAATAGGTCTATCAAGACTTGTATTGCTCCACATCCAGACTTAAAAAACAATCAAACATACAAAAGTGCAAATGTGCCTAAGCAGCTGCACAATTTTGTGACATGTGAGAAACAATTTCTTTCTGACCCATGCAGACACAGGATTAATGTCCTGAACCTTGATTATCCTCTTGTTACCTTGGCTTCCACAGCTACAAGTATTATTAGCAATTGTAATGATCTGCCTTAGCAGAAGGTTGTTTGGTGGACAAATGCTACATCAATAAGTATTTCCTATGATTGGCCTTTAATATCCTCAGATAATGTTTTTTTTCCCCAGAAAATTTTCCAAAATAATTTAAAAATTGGGTCAAAAAGAGAAAAGAAATAAGCAGCTTTATTAATACAAGAAAATGTGATGTCTGTTCATTTCTGTCAATTATCACGGATACGTTAAGTTGGTATCTGTTTAAGATACTACAAGAGGTGAAATCACTGTCTGAAAAAATGGAATCTGAAACATTAATTGCTGATCACAGGACTTTAAAATAAGTCCTGGATTTGCATTTACAACAAAAGATTAATTTAGTCCTTATTCTCTTTGAATTTGTTCATAAAAGATTTAACTGATATTTTTCCACTAACTTTAGGCTCACATTTTATATGTGTGGTCCACATAGGTATAGGTGATGGAGCTGGAATTTATTCTGATGTACTGTCGGTTAAATTCTGTTTGGAGAATCTTGTTATGGAGAAAGTTCACAGCTGCGTTCTCCAACCCCAAGGAAAGCTGGCAGCAATGGCAGCTCAAATAACAGCCTTTTGATAGTGGATAAAGCGCATTTGATTTTAAACCAATACATCAAAGCCATGCCTGGTACAACTCTAACAGCCTCAGTGGAGCTGTACCTACATCCAAACAATTTGGCCTACCAAAAAAGAATAGTTGCATCTGGCCAGGTCACTTCTACAAAGTCACTACTGACTATGGATGCAGTCCTAGTTCTACTGTGCTCACTCACTGCTACTCTCAATGCGAGGGCTTTCACTTTAACAGACAGACTTCCATTATTAGTTCAAAGTCCTTGCTTCCTTAATGGGCAGATAAAACTTATATTAGATGTGGGAATATTATATTACTAATGACAGCATTGAATACACAATGGTAGCCATTAAAAATAAACATTTACCAACAGATACTTCACACAAAGCACAGTTACTTCTTATTCTAAGTACAGTGGAAATGTAGGTATCACATATATGATAATGATTGAAGGCTAATACTGATTTTTAGGGGTAAGTGGACTATAGAAATGCATGCATGCTTATATATCCTTGCTTTATTTCCTTCTTTCTTTCATATCCAGATTCTGCCCTGCTTCATCCAAGCCTCTGTGAAGTGTGGGGATTATTTGGCCCTTTAAGTATTTTGACGATGGTAGGAATAATTATGTTGCATCATGTGCTCTGCTGTTTTCTGTGGATACAGAAAGAGGGGAGAAAGAAAGTGGGAGAGAAATAATCTCTGTTTATTTTTTAATCATTCATCATCATCATTAATAACCATGGGCTCAGCACCCGTTGGTGTCTGATGCCTCTCTCACTATTTCCTTCCACCTTTCCCTGTCCAGTGAGGAGTGGCGTAGTTTCTGCAGACTAGCTCCGCATCAGTCTCCTATATCATTTATCCATTCTCTGTGGGGTCTGCCTCTCCTATTCGAACCATCCACTGTTCAATAATTCAAGACATTCCTCTCTCTCTCTCTCTCTTTTTTTCTCCTGGAATTGCCAGTTTAATTTGGATTTTGTTTTGTTGTAATTAACTTTGTATTACTGCCATACTTTTAAAAACCAAGTACACATTTTAGACCATGCTTCTGGGAATAGTTACAGGCGGTGTCCTTTGGCTGACTTCTGAACATTGTTAGCTAGTGGTGTCCTTTTCACTGTATACAGCTAGCTAATACCGACAAAATATGAGTTTGGTCGAAGTTTGAACAAAACAGAGATTCCTAAAGTGCTGCACTTTTTTATACGCAGAAGACATCCAAATCCACCTTCCAAAAGAACTAATTCAGTTAAAGGAAGTGCACTTAACTCAGATGATGCTGATGCATAATATTCCTATATATTCCTTGGTAAAGAAAACTGTATCAGCAATCCATATCTGTTTCTCTAGACTCTGCATTCTACAATGCTTGTAATTCCACTTCCAAGGGTCCATATTTTAGAAACAGAAAACCAAGATCCATCTATTTCTGTGGGATAGGTGGAATGAGGGAGGGGTTTGGCAGCTGGAATGTGAGCAGTTAGTCTGTCTTTTTGGGCTTCATCCTCTGGCCATGCCACACCCTACTGGTTGTGCAGACTGGAGACATGGGACCAGAATGTATAGCTTCTACGGATGTAGTATAAGCATGGAATTGTTCCATTGTTTTGCCTCCCTCCATAGGGTATATGCAGGAAGGGTCAACAAGGCCAAAATGACAAAATAGATACATCCTGCTGCAATGCTCACTAGTTCCTCCTTAAGCAGCTTCCTGAAAGTGACAAATCACCTCTATTACTCTCCAGAAGATATTGAATCAATCTCTACCCCTGCTTGGACAATCAATTTCCATCACAGTTAGACTATCAATGCACGTTCAGCCCTTAAAGAGAAAAGCCTTGCAAACATCTTCTGGTGTTCTGAGGTGTTCTGTGCACAGCCTGTGGACAATATTTCTTATGAAGCTGTACGATCTGAGTTTCCAGGTACATCGACTATGTTGAGCGTCCTTTAACCACCAACATTTAGATAGCATAGGCTATTAGGTCTTTTCCATCTTGGTAGCCAGCTGTCTTCCAGGGCTTTAAGGAGTCCTCTGATTGAGAGGTGCATGCTTCAAATGTATCATAAAGCATAGCTAAGAGCCCGAGGGAAACATTAATACAAATACTTTATTAGACACATACCCCCTGGGCATCAGAGGAACACAAACCATGAAGCAGAAAGCAGACAAGATGAACTCGCTTTCCTAGATGATCAGACATGTCATAGCTGTAAAAACTCATTGAAGGCAAAGAATAATGTGCCAGTCCTGAAAGGTGCTGTGTACCCTCAAATCCCATTGAAGACAATGGACGTTGCACTCAGGTTTTTCCCTGTGTTTCCATTTCTATTTTATCTTTGAGATAGCCAGTGACTCCAGAGTAAGACATTTTGGAACCTGCTTTCTACCACAAATATCACGCATGTACATGGCTAGACAGGTGTTCATTTAGGCATGTATGTGCACAGTTACACATTTTAATGCACCCTTACAACATGTGCACACAAATGTGTGGTTTATTTTGAAATGTGGGCCCCTTCATCACTACAATCTTCTCTGATTCCCATCTTGCCCAAGAAAGCCCCCAGTCAAATTCATATTTCTCTCAAGCCCTGGGTTAACAAAAGATAAGTTTAAATAATGTATTTGTTTATTGATGTGGGGGGCGGAGTTTCCAAGCAAATGATCTGATTAATCATATTTGGCCACAGAAATGTTTGAAGAACAAACATATTTATTTGGGAATCACTTATTTAGGGAGTGGTTTATTTTGTCTGTTTATGTACAGATACAATCAGCTCTTCCCTCTGCTGTGTATTCCAGTGTTCATTGCATTTCCCATCCACATACTGCATGTGTTCAGATACCTTTTCTAACCTGCAGTACAGACCAGCAGGGCTGACAGCCACCATGGCCACAGGTTCAAGGTGGGGGAGGGGCTAGCTCCATGCCCCAGGAAGGGGCAGAGCCAAGAGCAGCCAGTGCTTACAGCCACCTGGAGCATGGTGCTGCCCCCACCCTCAAGCCCTCAGAAGTCACACAGAGTGGCATAGTGATGCTCCCACAGCCTTCAAAGGGCCCAGAGCTCCAGACCCCTTTGAAATGCCAGCCCTTATGCAATTGCTCCCCTAACCCATCCTGTCACCGGGCATGGTATAGATACAGACCTAACACTATGCAGAGTCCAAAAGTGGCCCCTTAGGGGCTTTATTATCAAAATAATTAGTAGTCTAATAATCAAGTCAGACCGTCTCCCAAAGCTTGGTTGCTTCTACAGGTCTCCTCTTGGAACTGCTGAGGCCAAATATTAGATCTTTTCTTCCCCGGGAGCTATTCTCCTCCCCCCTCTATATCTAATGAGCAAGTCACCAGCGTACACTTACCCCTTGTCTAGCAGCATTAATACCTGGTAATGGAGTAAAGTGTTTCAGGCAAATACTACCAGCCTGTTACACTGAAAGTATACATGCTCTCCTATCCTGCACATATCAACTGTTAAGCTTATTATGTGAGTGTTGTTAAACAAAATTACTTTTGTTGCAAAGCTTCCTTTTGTACTGATTCAGTCAATTTAAGGTTAGCCTGTCCCAGTAGGCACATTGCTTCCTCTGTTATACTGGCTAACTCTTGGCAATTGCTGGAGGAGCAGCAGATAATGTGTCTGCAATCTGCTCTCATTCAGCCATATCATTGCTACAAACAAGAGAATTAGTTGGTGATTACAATGTCTGTTGAGATACCGTCAACCGTGGAACTTTTTTGTCCACCCACCATGTCCCCACACACTTTTATTAGCATCTTTTGCTGAATTCAAGTTGATTGCTTACATTAAGTTTTACTTCACAGTAATTTTAATGATCTAAGTAAATGTAAGTATCATTTAGCTGACTTAAGAAATGCACATCTCCTTTTACAGAGGCTTTGAACATTTATGACTCGATAATAGTTAATTTTATAGAAAATCTTTGCCTTATTGCAGGGATAATTTAAGATAATATTTTTGCAGTGGCCACATTTTACATGCTGAAAGTATGATGTGCTGTAATTTGCCCTAAGCATGAGAGTCCATTTGAACACATTGCCAGATAGGTAACACAAGTACAGTAGCTAATGAAATTAGTATCTCTACGGATAGCAGTCTCATCATACAAACTCCTGATGACTTTGGAGGTGCTAGGGTTTGAGCTGAATAACAGGGAAAGTGCAGATAAATTTCTTATTGTAGGAGATTTTCTCCCTGCTCCTACTAAAGAGACAATTCCTTTGCAGAAGGCTGGAAAACAAGAAAAAAAAATATATTTTGTTCTCTTTGTCAGCACTGCAGCACATCAAAAGAGGTGGTTGCTTTTCACCCAACTGTGTATGCCATAACTGGGGTAATCTGATTCTAATCAACTATAAAGGTCAGGAAGAACTTTTTCCACCATATATAACATTGACCAGGTATATTATGAGGGCTTTTTGCATCCCTCTAAAATACTGGCCTCTCTGGAGTTAAGATTCTGGACAGGATGGACTTAAATGATGTGTAGTGTGGCAAACCTTATATCGTTATGGTGTGCGATGTTATGGAAGAAATCATAAAGACCTTTTCTGCCTTTTTTAACAAGGTACAAGGGAATACCAGATGGCAACTGAGATGAGAAATGCCCTAGCAAAGATAGTTCAAGCTATATCATATGAGTTGAGGCAGCTGCTACTAGATCCATATTGGCTGCCTGGCAAAATATTGTAGTTAATAACAAGTTGGTAATCAGCTATTAGGCAGTGTCACTGCCCCTCTTGATCAAGGTTCAGGGATAAACGCAAAAGAAATAGAAAGTTGCTAGGGATAATGCACAATGGTTGTGTTCCATTTTACTGAGAGCTTTATTAATTCAAAGCACTGAGACATGATAGTGAGGTGCATAACTACGAGCTTTATTGATCATGTCTGCACCACTTGGATATTCACACTGCACTTGACTCACCAAACCCCTCAAATCCTGTCTAAGCATGTCCTGTGCTCACTGTGAAACCTGGCATTGATTCCCTGGCAGAGTGGGGAAGAGGATGGAGGGGTCTCAATTTTCACTGTTCCAAGTCTGTCACGGTCTATCTTCTGCTACTGTCTACTGTTATCTTTTCATTTCTAAACAGCTTTGGTATTGAAATATCAGGAGTAGTACAAGTTCCTTTATCAGAAGAGTTTCAAACCCCTTTGCAACAGAAAGCAAAGGCTAAACTGCTTTTAAAATTTTCAGAGTGCCTATTGACTTCTCAGCCTTACTCCATTTTCCTAATGACACTGACCTTTGCAGAAAACATTTGGCCATGAAGATATTGTAAGGGAGCTATCTCGTGGGACCTGTTCAAGAGATTTGGTGAGAATTTCACAGTAAGCTCAGCATTGATGCATTTCAAGTCAAGGTTTAGCTTTCACTGGTAACTGTTCCAAGAGTGGAAACCAGGAGAACAGCATAAGTGTAGGCATGTACCTAAATACCTTTGGAGATGTGGGCCAGAGCATTTTATCTACAAAAAAATTGGATGCATAATTCCATATGAAAGTTGCACACATGATTTTATGCCCAGGCCATGTGTGCTATTCCAAGGCTATGTGTGAAGAGCAGGTACAAGTTAAGCCTGGATGTTTGGTTCTTCAGTCACCCTCCTTGCATATTTAACATAGGGATAACTGAGTGCACAAATAAAGTATGCAATTACTTCAACATTTTATATACATGGTTGCATGCTTCATTTCTTTAACATATTAAAGAAAATATTCAGAACATTTGAAGTGTCTAGTTTTATGGGCTGTGTTCCCTGACAGAGGAAATATCTGCTCACTAGATCAGTTCTCCTGAGATTCCACGCTTAAAGGTCACGCATGGTACCAGAAAAACCTCCTCCTGAAATAAAGGATAATCAGCTTTCAGATTCAGCAACTTGAGGAATTCTTTCTTATTCTGCCTTTCAGAAATCTCATGTGGAGCATGGAAGAATCCCATTTCTCTAGGCCAGATTTGCAGGGGAGAATGTATGTAGGTATATGGCATATCTGCTCCACTCAGAGTACAAGGGTTTAAAGAAAGAAAAGAAGAAGATATGGCATATAGAACACTAACTACTGAAGTAAGTGCATTGCAACCTAGGTCCATCTTAATAGTTTGAGGCAGGCCTATTGCAGATTTCAGCTTCACAGCTTTGTGAATATCACAGTTTAGCCACATATTACACTGCAGACAACCTAGCATGAGAACGAAAACAAAAGGACACAAACAGCGTTCAGCAGCCTGCAGTATGTCCTCAGAGATGGTAGAATAAACATGTATTTTTTCCATGCAGTTATTTATGGCCAACATGTGAGTGGACTGGAAAGAGAATAATCACTGGAGAATAAGTGTTAATCAGCTTTGATTCTGGACTGCAAATTTTCCAGTGTTGCCAGAGGACAGTAACAGAACATGCAATTAAGAAAAGTGAAGAGCCATTTGGATCCCCCAAAAAAGGAGTTTCCTCCATGTGTGGGGTCAGCCAAATACTTGGGTGAATTTTACTTGAGCAGCTGCAACAACCAGCTAGTGGTGTGAGTCTAAAGCTAGTGGTGTGTTTCCAAAGGCAAACAGAAAAGTTTCAGGATGAGTTTTGAGTGTTATCTGAAGGAGTTGAAATTCAGTGGGAGCTGACTGCTCCAGGAACCTTTGAAAATTCTCAGCCACAAACTGGATGTTACTTGCAAACTTAACATTAATGTAAATCTGTACTAAAGAAGCAGCATTGAAATCTACTGCTCATCTCTTTTTCCTGCTTCCCTGTAATGAAAATAACACTTTCTCCTAATTGAACAAACCACAGGACTTACAAATTATAGTTTGAGGTGCTGATGTGAAACTAAAAGATCAGCACCAGGTCAGTCAATGATGAGGTCATTAGTGGGACAGAATAATTACAAACCCTGGCATCTCTTTAACATGGTTATTCTTCTGTTTGGGAACCAAGATGTTCTGTGTGCCTCATTATGTAATAATTCTTTATACTTATACAGAACACTTCATCCTAGATCTCAGAGTTTGTTCTCAAGATGAGAAAGCACTATTTTCTCCATTTTTCTGAATGCCTAAGAGAGATCAATTGACTTGCCCAAGATCACACAGTGAGCCAAATGTCAAATTCTCTGCTGGTGTAATTGCAGTCAACGTAGCAGAGTTATGCCGTGAGAGATTTTTAGCCCTAGCTCTCCTGATTTCCATACTCAATTCACTAGGCCATCACTCCCCTTATTAATTTCTTTCCTGGGTAATAATAATATCTTACATATAATTCTAGGGGATCTTAGAGTAATTCAGAAACTCATATGGAAGGATCACACACACCAGTCTCTGAAATGTAGCCACTGCTTGACTATGACAGATAATTTCTTTTTTATTTCCAGTCTCCTTCACTCCTTTATAGAAATATATTGCCCAGCAGAATTTGAGTTTTTGAAATGTGCTTGTGAGTGGATTTAATGATGGAGGTATTGAATTGACAGTCTTTGACAAAAAAGTCCTCCATTTAGCTCTAGATCAGCTATAGCCTGGTCAACTGCAGTTCAAACTTCCCACACGCACTTGACAGGACCATGTAAGAATCAGAAGTGAATTCAGGCTCCACTGCCCATTCCACCATGGCCTCTCTCCAGAGACTATCAGCAGGGGTCAGTGAGTGCTGGTTGTGATATGGACACGTGCCCTTTAGGGAATGGACTGAGATCCACTAACCCATTTCACTCAGTTCAGTGTCCCCCCCTCCTACAGCTGGATATGAATGGCAGCTTAGAGGTGAAAGGCTCAAGGAACCTTACTTTGTTAGGCTGCTAAGCTTTACCACAGTTTACTCTGGAGACAAATTCTGGCCATTGTTTGTTCACAGGTAACCACTGTCACCAATATTCTACATCAGAATCCTTGACAAACACCTGGAAATGAAAACATCAACAGTCTCAACAGAAACCTAGTTCCTAAGTAGATGAAGTTGGCTGTGATTGTTTTCCAAAGCCCTTCAATAAGAGATGAGATCATGTGCCATGATCACTGGTAAAATATCATTAATACAGGCTGACTCACTTGTCTTGATTTGGCATGCTTATTCTTTTCACGTTCAAATATCCAGAATGAGAAGATTCCCATAGGTATGGCAACTTAACAACATTCAAGGCTTATTGTATGCCAAATCATGTCCAGGTGATTGCCAAAAGATATACATGAGATAAATGACTAACTGCCTCTTCACATCTGAAATGTCTAAGCACTGAAAGGAAGGTTCTGCCCTGCAATAAAGCCACTTAGCACATTCCTTCACACAGAACTGTCTTACATCTGCTGGATCTGACCTTAGAAAGTTTTTCCTTTCACAGGGGGATCTTCCCATGATGGAGCAACCATAATGGCTCTTAAATCACATCTGCATCTGGCATAGGTAGCATGACCAGAGTAATGGACGTAAGGCTGGGGCACCCCTGCTCCCTGGTGGTTATCTGCCAGAGTTAACAGCCCCATGAGCTCTTGGACAATCAGCATAATGTATAGCACTACAGAGGCTCTAAGTAGCCCCAAGCAACTGAACCAGTGCAAAGACAATAAGGAATGAAAGAATGGAAAAATTACTTAAAACCCACCATACAACCCCTGCCAAGTGGTCCTCAGCTGTAGCTCAGGATCCACGTTCCAAAAGGGAGAAATTTTTAGCACAACATAAGAAGATGGGAGCCTAACTAGGGATAAAGGTATGCAGTTAAGTAAAGGAAAAATCAATGCTGAATTTCAGGAAGGACTTTCTGACAGTGAGATCTATTAGACTGTGGAATAATCTCCCGAAATTGTTGGAAGATGCCCCAGGGTCTCATTCATACTGGTCAGGAGAAGGTGCTGGAGAATACATTGTATGGAACAAAACCACATTGGTTCTGGAGAGGGACAAGAGAGCCTATTAATGTCATAGCAGTGTTGTTTACAATCATCTCTTTAAAAATAAACCAGTGCTGCGGCAGTTACGTGATCCTGCAAATGAGGTCTTGTGCCAGAGGAAGGCAATACTGCAAGTTTTGCTAGTGTACTCGCCTTTAATAGCCTCATTCATAATGATTAGCTCAGTAATATACTCAAGCATTCTTACCAAATTATAATGTGCTCTTACATGACCATAATGTAGTAATTTATCTTTGGAAGAGAGGGGGAAACTTAATTCTGCGTCTACTGGGACAAACAATTACAAATTGCAGAAAGGCAGTTTAGAGAGGCAGAAGAGAGATACTGGCTGAGATGTTAATAAGCCTCCCAATCTGTTCCTCTGTCTGTGCTTCAGCTTGTGCTGAGCTAGCAGCTCAGATCAGTGCCATGCCACTCCACAGCCTCTTCACTAAGTAATCATAGCTCATCTCTTTTGTGATTTTTTTAATAAAGAAACTACAGGGTTATTTAAATATCATTGGCAAGTTAACAAAACAGTCTATCACAGGTTGCCTTCTTGCTTCACAGTTGTCATCATACTATTTAGTACCCTTCTTTAGTAGCTGCCCTCCCAAATAACCAAGTATTCTTGCAAGCTATGTTTGGTTAAAATCATGCCCCTTTGTGAGAAGGGTACCACGATCCACATATTTCACTAGTAGGATGTTGCAGAGCTGGTCTAAAGATGACAATTATTTTTCGCTGGAAATATCAATGTATTTTTGTTTTAAAAATTGTTCTTGGAAACTGTTTGGCTTTTGATGAAAAAACCAAGAATTTTTAAAACAAAAAAGCAGTCAAGTAGCACTTTAAAGACAAACAAAATAATTTATTAGGTGAGCTTTCGAGGGACAGACCCACTTCTTCAGTCCAGAAGATTGCTGAGAGGGTGTACCCCGAATCGCAGTGCGGATTCCGCACAGAGAGGTCTACTGTTGACATGGTCTTCTCTCTAAGGCAGCTGCAGGAGAAGTGCAGGGAGCAGAGAAAGCCACTTTACATAGCCTTCATCGACCTGACCAAGGCCTTTGACTTGGTCAGCAGGGATGGTCTGTTCAAACTGCTCCACAGGATAGGCTGTCCTCCATAGTTACTCAAGATGATCCAGTCGTTCCACAAAGACATGAGAGGAACCATCCAATATGACGGCACATTATTGGATGCTTTCAGAATCAGGAGCGGCGTCAAACAAGGATGCGTGCTTGCTCGACATTGTTCAGGATCTTCTTCGCACTCCTCCTGAAGCATGCCTTTGGATCTTCAACAGAGGGCATCTTGCTGCACACAAGATCTGATGGGAAACTGTTTAACCTTGCAAGGCTGAAAGCTAAGTCTAAGGTGCGAGAAGTCCTCATCAGAGACATGCTGTTCGCAGATGATGCTGCTGTAGTGTCTCACACAGAAGACCAGCTTCAAAAACTGCTGGATCAGTTCTCCAAAGCGTGCAAGGACTTTGGGCTTACCATCAGCCTAAAGAAGACAAACGTACTCGGTCAGGATGTTGCTGAATCCCCATCAATCAGCATTGACAACTATACGTTAGAGGTCGTCCACGAGTTTGTTTACCTAGGGTCCACCATCACTGACACCCTGTCGTTGGACACTGAGCTAAATGGGAGGATCGGAAAAGCGGCCACAACTCTGTCCAGACTCAGCAAGAGAGTGTGGAATAACAACAAGCTGTACACTCACACCAAAATGCAAGTCTACAGAGCCTGCATCCTCAGCACCCTCCTTTATGGCAGCGAGACTTGGACCCTGTATGCCCACCAGGAAAAGAGGTTGAACGTCTTCCACTTGCACTGCCTCAGGCGCATCCTTGGAATATCATGGAAGGACAGAGTGACCAACACCACCGTCCTCGAGCAAGCTGGAATCCCAACCATGCTCACCCTCCTCAGACAGCGTCGACTCCGCTGGCTTGGCCACGTCCACAGGATGAATCATGGAAGGATTCCAAAAGACATCCTGTATGGTGAGCTAGCCTCTGGCAAAAGACCTCCTGGACGCCCCCAGTTGCACTACAAAGATGTCTGCAAGAGAGACCTCAGAGAGGTAGACATCGAGCTGGGCAATTGGGGAGAACTAGCAGATGACCGCAGCAGATGGAGGCAGGGGTTACACAAGGGCCTTCAGAAGGGCGAGATGAAGATCAGACAGCTAGCAGAGGAGAAGCGAGCGCACAGAAAGCACAATAAGGACTTGCCAGACACCCACTACATCTGCAAGAGATGTAGCAAGGACTGTCACTCTCGTGTGGGTCTTCATAGTCACAATAGACGCTGTAAATGAAGTCCTCAATTGAAACTTTAAAGGGTGCGATCCATAGTCTATGCAGACTGAAGGATGCCTACTACTACTACTTCTACTACTACTACTAGCCACACCAGAACAGACTCAATATTCTGGTATGGCTATGGTCTGAAGAAGTGGGTCTGTCCCACGAAAGCTCACCCGATAAATTATTTTGTTAGTCTTTAAAGTGCTACTTGACTGTTTTTTTGTTTTGATAGTATATAGACGAGCACAGCTCCCTCTCTGTTACTATTCAAGAATTTTTAGGTTTTCAAAACCTCCTCTTTTTAGATTTAAGAAAGTTTTACTGTAAATTTCAGATGCTTGCCTTTTTTCATTTTGAGGGCTTCACTGAAAAACCAGAATATGTCAACCACAAGGAAAATTTTCCATGAACATTTTTATTTTCATGGAAAAGCAATTATTTAACAGAAACATTTCAAACAATCAGCTCTCATTGAAGAAAGAGGACAAGGAAACACCACCATATCCTTACAAGTGAAGCTAGGTGAAATAATAGAATCAAACATTCTCCAAATCTGTTTGGTGAACTTTGGGGACTAACAAAATAGATGAGGTAAATTTATATTCTCTGACCTGAACTGCTGAGCTTTATGCTTTTGTTGGATCTTCTATTTTATGCATGGACACAAGAAGATAATTTTATCCCACCCATTCTGAGGAAGACTTTCACCACCCCATAGGTAGCCACAGGAAACAATCTGCCTCACACATAGCCTGGTCCCTGTGCCCCAGGTGATGCTAATTTTCTTCAGGGCTATATCAGCTGTGAATTACAAAATTCAAACAAGAAGGACTGAAGTCAGGGTTCTAATCTTCCCCCACGCTCTCCTGATTCACCTGCTGTAGGATGAGAGTGGTGTGCAGCAATTGGTTACTTCAGTGTTCATGCAGCTTGATGCAGATATCATGCACAGAGGCATAGGGGGTTATAGTCTCTTTAGGCGTGTCTACACGTGCACGCTACTTCGAAGTAGCGGCACTAACTTCGAAATAGCGCCCGTCACGGCTACACGCGTCGGGCGCTATTTCGAAGTTAACTTCGACGTTAGGCGGCGAGATGTCGAAGCCGCTAACCCCATGAGGGGATAGGAATAGCGCCCTACTTCGACGTTGAACGTCGAAGTAGGGACCGTGTAGTCGTTGCGCGTCCCGCAATGTCGAAATTGCGGGGTCCTCCATGGCGGCCATCAGCTGAGGGGTTGAGAGACGCTCTCTGCAGCCCCTCAGCTCAATGGTGGCTGCGTGGAGCAGCCCCTTACAGGTCCCCTCCCACTCCCTTCCTCTGCAGGAAGCTGAGGGAACGTGCAGGCAGCAGCCCAGACACGCGGCCAGCCTGCACGTCCCTCAGCAGCCACAGGACCATCAATGGCCGCCCGGCAGCCCCCCCAGCGGACCCCCCCCAAGGGGAGCCAGGGCAGCCAGCCCAGCCAGGCGGGCAGCCAGGCTGGCAAGCGGCAGCGGGGCCCCTCCTGGACGGAGGCCGAGCTGCGGGACCTGCTGGGGCTCTGGAGCGAGGAGGAGGTGCTCCAGGTAATGGGGAGCAAGAGGCGGAACGCGGATGCGTTCGCTCGGCTAGCCGAGGGCCTGGCTGCCCGGGGTCACCCTGCCCGCACTCCTGATCACGTCAGGAGTAAGGTAAAGGAGCTGCGGCAGGGTTATGCCTGGGCCCGGGATGCAGCCAGCTGATCTGGGGCCGCCCCCATCACTTGCCCCTTTTACAGGGAGCTCAGGGACATCCTGGGCCCCTGGCACACCTCCTCCCCTCCAGCCACCCTTGATACTTCGGCCGACGAGCCCCAGCAGGCCCTTCAGCTGGAGTCCACCCCGGAGGAAAGCCCCGCACCCCGGGGGCCCCCCCTGGAGCCCACCCCCGGGCCATCGTGGCAGGAGAAGGAGGGGGGGGGGGGCTCCTCCTCCACAGAATCCTGGCTGCAGATCCTCCTCCTGCCATCCTGAAGCAGCAGCCGGGCCTCCGCCCCCCGGGGATCTCCGGACCGTGGGAGTGGACCGACAGGTATGTACCCCCCTCTGCTGTACACCCCTGGGCTTGAGGGGCGGGGGGTAATAGATATGTGTCCAGGGCCCCCCACATGCTCACATGGCCATGGCCCCAAGGACAGCAGGGCCATGTCCCTCACAGCAGTGCATCAGCCCCTGCCCCACCCCCCACCCTGCACGACAGTGCCATGCCCCATCCCCGGGGCAGGGGGGAGCGGAACCTCGAGGGGCCCCTGGGAGGAGGGGGTGGGACACCCCGCAGCAGCAGCAGCAGCAGCAGCAGCAGCAGCAGCGTGTGATGGAGTGGGGGGAGTGCAAAAGGGAGACTCAGGCTAGATATGAGCAACAAGAGCTGAATAGCTCCCAGGGGCAAAGGATGATCGTGGGGCTACAGCTGGCAGGTGACACCTCTGCCCTGAACAAAGAGGAGGGAGGAGCCGAACTGGCTTTGAATCGGGGGGGAGGGCGGGGGCCACAGGTAGAGGCTAGGGGAAGGGAGAACTGGAAGGCAGCCAGCCTGAGGAGGGGGAAAGCTGCATCCCAGAGGGGCACCCCTTGGGGTCTTCTCCTCAGGACGGGTTGGAAGGACTGTCTCTTCTGACAGATGGTGCTGTCACTCCTGGGAGAAACTGGGCATCTGTGGCCTAAGAAACCTCTCCTGTCAGACCCTGCGGAGTGAAGTGAGAGTCGCTCCCACCAGGGGACGGGGTGCAGTGCAGGGGGACTCCTGAACCCCATCCATCACAGCAGCATCTCCCGGGGACGGGGATGGGGAACCTGCAGCACAGGCCTGGGGGGACAAAGGCCACGGCTCGGGGCCCACACTAACGCCTGTCTCCATTCTTCTTCCCCCGCTCCTCTCCTGTGTCCCGCAGCTGCACCATCGGAAGGACCGGAAGAGAGCACCGGCGAGGCATCAGTGGTCCCGGAGACCCCTCCGGGGCCATCGCTCCAGGCAAGCCCCTCGGCTGAGGACCAACCGGCCCCATGGTGGGCTAGACGGCGGACCCCGCGCCACCACCAGCCGACGGCGACGGACCCCCAGCTGCTGGCCATCCACCGTCGGCAGCTGGAGGTTGCAGAGCAGCACCTGCAGGTGGAGCAACGCCACCTGCACCTGCAGGAGCGGGCGCTGACCTGGCGCCAAGAGGCATGGGGGGCCTACATGGAGACTTTCAACCACCTGGTGGACTACCTGGCCCCCCATGCCGCGCTGGCCGCAGCAGCGCCTGCCCTGCCTGCTCCACCCGCCGCACCACCAGCTGCTCCGCATGTCGCCGTCCCGTCCACTGTCGCCCCACCACCCACCACCGAGAGCCGGAGCGCCGAGGGACCCCTGGAGCCAGCTGAGACTCGCCGGGCATATCTTCCAGTCCGCCCCGCCCCCAGCCAGCCCTGGACAGGGCTGCGGCCGCGGCGGGGCTCCCGGCCGCCCACGCCCAGTGCCGGACTTTAGCGGCGAGGGGCCCAGGACGTGGCCCCCCCCTTGTATATAGTTGGGACTTATTAATTTGTGCCCCCCGTTTGCCCCGTCCCCCCCATGTAAATAGTTCTCCCCTTTATCATCCCTGGTTTTCTTTTTGTTAGTGAACAAACTTTTTTATTACTATTGTTTTATTTGTACACATTACTTTTGTTCCACACATGTTGTATATAGTTTGTTCTTGTTTTATTTATAGTTAAAAAAAAAAGTTCTAAAAGAAAAAGCAGTTTAAGTTCAGCCGCAAGTGCGTGCTGTCATTTGTCCAGGAAAAGTGGGAGGGGGGTGCGGTTGGGTGCTCCATGGTGTGGGCGTTGGGGCAGGGAGTGTTGTGGAGGAAGGGGTGGGCAGTGGGGGGCCTGGCAGAGTTCACCCCACGGCCTCATCATCGAAGTGGGCCCGCAAGGCCTCCCGGACCCAGGTCCCTTCGGGGTCCACCTGCTGACTGGGGGCAGCAGGTGGCTGCACGTCGGCCCTGCCGGCCTCCACAGCCCAGCCCTGGAAAAAGGCCTCCCCCTTGCTCTCCACCAAATTGTGCAGGGCGCAGCAGGCACCCACAATCAGGGGGATGTTGTTGGGGCCCGCATCCAGGCGGGTCAGGAGACATCTCCAGCTTCCTTTCAGGCGGCCAAATGAGCGCTCCACCACCTGGCGCGCGTGGTTCAGGAGCTGGTTGAAGCGCTCCTGGCTAGCAGAGAGATGGCCCGTGTACGGGTGCATGAGCCAGGGGCGGAGGGGGTATGCCGCATCTGCGATGACGCAGAGGGGCATGGTGGTGTCCCCCACAGGGATCTCCTGCTGGGGGATGTAGGTCCCCGCCTCCAGCCGGCGGCACAGGCCCGAGTTCCGGAAAACCCGGGCGTCGTGGGTGCTGCCAGGCCAGCCCACATAAATGTCCTGGAAACGGCCCCGGCTGTCCACCAAGGCCTGGAGGACCACAGAATGGTAGCCCTTGTGATTGATGTAGCGTCCTCCACTGTGATGTGGGGCGCGGATGGGGATGTGAGTCCCATCCAGAGCCCCGAAGCAATTGGGGAAGCCCAGGGTGGCAAAGGCCGCGATGGTGGCATCTGGGTCCCCCAGCCTCACGAGCCTGTACAGGAGCATGGCATTGATGGCACGCACAACCTGCAGGGAAAGCACATGGGACAGCACCAATGAAGGGTGAGCAGGGTGTGCGTGGCCCTGCACTGCCCTGCCCTGCCCTGCCCTCCCCTCCCCTCCCCTGCCCTGCCCTCCTCTGCTCTGCCCTGCCCTGCCCTGCCCTCCCCTCTCCTGCCCTGCCCTCCCCCCGTGGGTTCTCTTACCTCCATGAGGACAGCCCCGACAGTGGCCTTGCCGACACCAAACTGCTGTCCCACGGATCGGTAGCTGTCTGGAGTGGCCGGCATCAAGACAGCGATGCCGACCCGTTTCTCCACAGGGAGGGCACGCCGCATGGCAGTGTCCTGGTGCCTGAGTGCGGGGGTGAGCCACTGGCACAGCTCCATAAATGTCTGCCGGCTCATCCTGAAGTTCCTGAGCCAGCGGTCGTCGTCCCACTCCTCAAGCACCAGCCGCTCCCACCAGTCGGTGCTGGTGGGGTAGCTCCACAGCCGCCGGCGTGTGAGGCGGGGGTGGGGGCGGGGTGCCGCAGGGTTGGGGGTTGAGCCCTGCTGCCCTTGGGGCAGCTCCTCCTCCGGTGTAGCAAGGAGGTGCTCAGCTGCCTCCCGCATGGCATGGATCAGGGCAAGCCCTGCTCCTGCCGGGAGGGCTGGGTGGACCTCTGGCTGCTGCTGCTGCTGCTGCTGGGGGTCCATGCCTGCGTCGCCCGGGGTCTGTGTGCCTATGGCTCCTCAGACCGCGTGCTGTGCAGGCTGAGTGTGTCTGGGAGGGGCCCTTTAAGGGAGCGGCTAGCTGTTGCCCCGGAAGTGCTAGTCCACCCTGTGACCCTGTCTGCAGCTGTGCCTGGCATCCCTATTTCGATGTGTGCTACTTTGGCATGTAGACGTTCCCTCGCAGCGCCTATTTCGATGTTGTGCTGCGCAATGTCGAAGTTGAACATCGACGTTGCCAGCCCTGGAGGACATGTAAACGTTATTCATCAAAATAGCCTATTTCGATGTTGCTACATCGAAATAAGCTATTTCGATGTAGGCTTCACGTGTAGACGCAGCCTTTTACTCCATGTGTGGGCATGTGGGGCAAGCCTAAATTTTTATCCCTTAAAATATGGAACAGAAAATTTCAGAACAATCCACCAGTCTGCAACATATTTTTAAATGCATTTCTACTGAGCACAGCAACCTCATGGCAATCTTTTGTCAGGCAAGTTTTTATTCCCCCTTATTAGGAGTATGTGCCTGAAGAAAGTTCCAGGGGCAGGCCCCCATATTTGGGAAGAATTTAGGAAATTCTGTTGACTTTAGCAGGTGAGGTTGGCATTTTTGTTATCAAAACTTCATTTCAGATGTGCTATCCCACCGAGGCTTTGCAAATTGCTTTTTTTTTTCCCCTGATGTCTGTTTTCTTCTCCATTGAATTCTGTTGACCTCACCTCAGTGTTCCAGCATTTCCTCTGGATGTTTGTTCTCCCTGCACAGCAGTGTTGATTCTTCACATTTAGTCTAGAGTGTAGGGGATGAGATAGAAACCATCAAAACAATAAGTGAAATGGTCATGGGCTTGCTTCACTGCTTGCCTCCTAGAATGGGTATAGAGATAGTCCCCGATTTACAAATGGGTGACGTTCCAAACACCTGGTCATAACTTGATTTGGTTGTGTGTCGAAAATACCCTTATACAGGTAGCTATCAACTGCTCATTACCAGTAATGTTTATAATATTAATTCACTAGCACTCCAAACGTAACAAAGCACCTACCAAACAACAATCAACAATGAAAAAGAGAAAGCTGAGGGCAAAAACACACGAAAAAAACAACACAACTACAGCAACAGCAAACTGAAATTGCAAATATGAACATGAAATACAAAACACAATGCAATACAGTAATGTAAATAATGTGAGGTAAATACTGTAAATAAAATAATGTAAATAATGTTAATAGTGTACATATACTTTACCTTTATTCTCGGTACTGTTGTGCACGCGTGGATTGATAATTATAAAGGTGAATGAACTGAATTAATTGAATGAGGAATTGATGGAGGTAGGTGACAATACTACAGGAACAACATCATAAGCAGCAGATTGATCTTCTACTTCAGCAGTGCTTTTGCTTGTAGAAGGCATTGGTTCAGTGGGGGAGGCAGCAGTGCTGGGGCTTTTTTCAAAAAAAATATCCATTTTGGACTGTACAGTTTGTTTTTCTTTTCATTATAAATTTCTTTATAGCAAGCCAGGGAGTCCTGACTTAAACAATCCTCTTTTGAGAATCTTTCATCATTAGGGTCCATTTTTTCAAACATGTGCATTCCTTCATTTATTCTGCTGAAGGTTGCAGACATTTACTTCATCACAAATATTTGGGGGTTTCTTCTTCTTCTCTCTCTTCAGCTGTGTCTACACGTGCACGCTACTTCGAAGTAGCGGCACCAACTTCAAAATAGCGCCCGTTGCGGCTACACGCGTCGAGCGCTATTTCGAAGTTAACTTCAACGTTAGGCGGCGAGACGTCGAAGTCGCTAACCTCATGAGGGGATTGGAATAGCGCCCTACTTCGACGTTCAACGTCGAAGTAGGGACCGTGTAGACGATCTGCGTCCCGCAACGTCGAAATTGCTGGGTCCTCCATGGCGGCCATCAGCTGGGGGGTTGAGAGATGCTCTCTCTCCAGCCCCTGCGGGGCTCTATGGTCACCGTGGGCAGCAGCCCTTAGCCCAGGGCTTCTGGCTGCTGCTGAGGCAGCTGGGGATCTATGCTGCAGGCACAGGGTCTGCAACCAGTTGTCAGCTCTGTGTATCTTGTGTTGTTTAGTGCAACTGTGTCTGGGAGGGGCCCTTTAAGGGAGCGGCTTGCTGTTGAGTCCGCCCTGTGACCCTGTCTGCAGCTGTGCCTGGCACCCTTATTTCGATGTGTGCTACTTTGGCGTGTAGACGTACCCTCGCAGCGCCTATTTCGATGTGGTGCCGCGCAACGTCGAAGTTGAACATCAATGTTGCCAGCCCTGGAGGACGTGTAGACGTTATTCATCGAAATAAGCTATTTCGATGTTGGCTTCACATGTAGACGTAGCCAAGGACGTGTAGACGTTATTCATCGAAATAAGCTATTTCGATGTTGGCTTCACGTGTAGACGTAGCCTTCCTCTGCTACCCCCTCCACCTCCAGCTCCAGCTCCAGTAAATCTTCATTGCTCAGCTCCTCCCCAGCAGCATCAACCAGTTGGTGTATGTCTTCATTATCCACTTCCATATCCACTTCTTTCACCAGCACTACAATTTTATTGGAAATTTTTTCTAGTGCCTTTTCTTTTTCAAAGCCTTTGAAACTGTTGACATATCTTTCTAGGATTTTCTGCCATATGCCATTCATACATTGTTGAGTGACTTCCTCCCACCCAGAAGCAATGTTCCTTATGCCATGCAGAATGTTGTAGTCCTTCCAAAATTCATGTAATATTTTGGCATTTTCGCATTCTGTAGCAGCTATTGCCTTTGCAAATGTGTTGTGAAGATAGTATGGTTTGAAAGCAGCTAAGGCCCCCTAATCCATGGGTTGGAGAACAGATATGGTGTTGGGAGGCAGAAACACCACTTTAATGTTGGGATGTAAGTCATTTAGGTCTTGAGGGTGACCTAGAGCGTTATTCAAAATAAGCAAAATTTTGAAAGGTAATTCCTTTCTCCAGAAAATATGTTTTGACTTCAGGGATGAAACAGTTCATGAACCAATCTTCAAAAAGTGCAAGCATTATCCATGCTTTCTTATTGACGCGATAATGGACTGGTAAAGTAGCCTTGCTTACAGTCCTGAAAGCTTTAGGATTTTCAAAGTGATAAATCAAAAAGGTTTTCAGTTTATACTCAAAAATATTCCCTCCTAACAAGAGTGTTATACGGTCTTTGAAAGCCTTAAAACCAGGCATGTTTTTTGCCTCCTTACACATGTAGTTACGGTCAGGCATTTTCTTCCAAAAGAGACCTGTCTCATTGACATTAAAGATCTGTTCTGGCAAATCATTTTCCTTTCTTATCAGCTTATCCAATTCTATGAAAGTTTCTGCTGCTTTCGAATCAGCACTGGCTGCCTTCCCACTTACTTTCACGTTGTGATAGTTTGCACAATTCTCAAAACAGTTGAACCAACCATGACTGGCACTGAAAGTTTGGTCGTAGTCAGACCCGTCCTTTTTCTTTAAGTCTTCAGAAAGACTATGAGTCTTAGGCCCTATCATCTTGAGGCTTAACGGCATGCATTTTTGAATTTGGTCTTCCATCCAAAGCACTAAGAGTTCTTCCATGTCATGGATGGGACCTGTTCTTTTCTTTGTTATAATTGTTGATGTCATAGGTGCTGACCCTTCCACTGCTTCATGAATGCAATCATTATCCTTTATAATGGTGCTTATGGTGGATTTTGATAGGCCTAAATTATGTGCCGTGAATGACACTGTTTGACCCCCTTTTTATTGCCTCACTATTGCTACTTTCTGTTCTAAATAAATGTCTTTTCTCTTTTTTTTTCTCACCACCCTGATCACTAGCACTTTTCCTGTTACTTGCCATGATGGCCACAAGCAAACACAGAAAATACTCTAAAAGCAAAGTATACGAGAGAATGAAATGTAAACACGCTGCCCGACTGCAGATATGCAAATACAACGTGCTATGGAGAACCAAAATAAAACAAAGGGCAGGGGAACAACATGTTGGCTGCTGCCATGACTGAGCTATAGTTCTCATACCACACTGCCTGCCCTGTTTGAAAAACTAAACGTACATGGTTCTCAACTTGAAAATATTATACAATACAGTAATATGGGGCTAATGGGAGGTTGGTTGTAAGTATGAATGGTCAGAAGTCGATGTGTTCATAACTCGGGGACTGCCTGTAAAAGTAATTATTTTGGAGTTACTCTCTGAATGAAATATTTGCCTACTCAGAGTAAACCTCAGAGTCTTTGGGCAAGGTTGCAACTGATATAGGTTCTGTCTCCTTTGGCATAAACAGAACTTTGCATATTTAACCAGACTTTGCACACTGAATTTGAGACTCAAAAGATTCTGCTGACACTCAAAACGTCTTTTGTCCTAGGCAGGTAAAGCTAAAGCAATGAACTACATAAAACTGAAAATACATTGTCTTGTTTGGGACAAAAAAGTGAGACAAACTCTGAGCTCCAGACTGAGTGTGTTCCTTTGTAATTTGGACAGAGATTGAGATGTGATCTACTCAGCCCCTGCTTGGCAGGGAACACCCCATTTCAACATCCCATGGTTTTCTGCACATGGGCCAAGAGCAGTGGTGATAAGCTGTAGAAAATTGCCTCCATCCTTCTTTGATTGGAGTAAGGGTCATTGCTATAGGACTTGTGGAGAGGGAAGACATAAATGGCAACGGTGTGCCAATGGGAACAAGTTTGGATTTTGCATCTCTGGATTCTGTGTAATCTGAACCACCTGCATTCTGGGGTTGGAGTTTGGTGAAGGGTTCAGTTATGGTCAGTCTCTAGAATGGTTTTTCAAAAGCAAAATGAAAGTCAGGCATGCTGCTCATTTGGAATCCTTTTTTTATCTGGGTCACTGAAGTTCCAGGGGCTGCAGCAAAAAAGGAACTCTAAAAGGGCTTGCATCCCCTGACACAAGGCAGTGTCAGGGAGAAAGCTGAATTCTGAGATTTTGTAGTGAATATTAGGAAGCAAGAGCCATAATGTGTGTACAATAAATAGGGTGACCATCCATCTCATTTTTGGCAGGATGGTCCCATATTTGGGATGACAAAAAGGCGTCTCTACTTATTTTAGAAAAGGGACTAACTATCCTGTATTTTCTGCCAGCAGTTGCACAGATGCAGCTGCTGGCCAGAAAGCAGGGACTTCTCAGGTTAGTCTACTTTCCCCTTCCCCAGGGCTCGGGGAAGCGGAGGGAGCATGGACGGTTCCTCTGTCCCTGCCACCTCCTGGGGGCTCGTAAAATGCAGGGGGGAAGTGCCATGGCTGCCCCATCCCTGCTGCTTCCTTGTGGCTCAGGGAAGAGGGGGAAAGCACCGTGCCTGCCCTGTCCCTGCCGCCTCCTCAGGGCTCCAAAGGAGCCCTGGGGCTGCTGTGGCCTGGGGCTCAGGGAGGGCGGGCAGCTGCTGCCTCCTTCTTGGCTCCGCTGGACTTGGAGGAGCCAAGAGGAACTGCCCCTCCCCCCATATCTCCCTGTTCTATGTTTGGGGTCAATGTCAGGTGAAACCTAAAGATCTGAGATGTGTGGGGGAGGGGCCCATGGGTAAGTGGCAAAAAATCTTCGTTGTCTGAACTTAAAATCAGGCATATCTCTTTTTTCTGAGTTTATCTTTGGGTCTTTCTTTCAACTGCATATGAACCAAAACTAAGGACATGTACACAAAATGTCTATGAACCAAACCCATGCGTTTCATATACTCTGGAAACCTCTGTCCCTAAACACATAGGACATCTGTGATTTTCCTAGGACATATGTCGTGCCAGCCTAGTATTCCCATAGCAATCAATTAATCTGGTATTTATGTGTAATATTATAGTTTGACACTGCAATGCAGCTCCTAAATGCGATGATATTGAGTATTCATACTGTGACTCCATCAGGACATGAAACTTTTGTACGTCGTCATGAAGTGACAGGGGGAGCACCATAGTGTATTTCATCTTGTTGATATAAACTTTACAAGAGCTGTCACACTGGATCAAACCAATGGTCCATCTAGTGCCCTCTCCTGTTCCCATCAATGTCCAATGCTGGCTGCTCTAGAGTAAGGAAGGTGCAAGAAACACCACAGTTATGGGTTAGCAGCAGGCAGGAGTAGGATAACAACAGCATCCTGAGCATTTTTACCCCTGAGCAAATATGGCAACAAGACGATTCTTGGTGTGTGAGAGCTGTATTTTGATTTCTAGATTGAATGATCTAAGCCATTACTAGCATAACAATCCGTTTCTCTGTATTTACCTTCAAGACACTTAAGTGTCATGTGAAACAAAGCGGCTGTATAGGTTGGTTTAGTTTTTTTAATGGTGACACCTTGAACAGGAGCTAAGATCCATTAGGCGGACAGTTAAGCAAAGTGAGAATTATTTGTCTCAAACCCATATACCATGTGATCTCTGACACTGTACTAAGGGGGATTTTAAAAGCACTTATTTCTCTATTACTGCCCTATCGTTACCCTTTGGTTCTTATCTCTGAGCAGAAAAGAATACTTAGCCACGCTTCCCTGTCTTCTTCCACTGCCCTTTCTGAGATTCTTTCTGCTTAAAATTCTTATGCTGTAGAGAATAATAGCTTCTAAGATGGAGAATATATTGCCCATCACAAATAATCAGGGTTGAATATGAATGCCTGGGGAACGGGTACATTTATAATTGTGCAATTTGTGTGCCCTGAATATCTACAGCACCAGAACTCATCTCTCATTGCCATTTCTTTCCAGGCCCATTCAGAAGATAATGACACTAAATCGCTTGCCATTTTAAAAATACGGGATGGAATTAATGAACCATTATTAAAATATTAATTATTATAATCCTTTAGGAAGACACTTAGGTTACCAGGTCTTCCAGATGGGCTACATCTTCAATTAGGGTTTGTCATCAAGCCTCAGTCTCCCCCAAGGGGTAGCCTACTCAGTTTGCCCTTCTGAGCCACCTTAACCCCTCCATTGGTGATGTGGAATGAATGCCCCATCACAGAGGACTTATGGCCTTTAGGAACACCTGTACTTTCAGAAGGATTTTGAAGGAAAAGAGTGAGGGCTTATGGTTTACATTGTATTGGGAAGCAGAGGCATAGGTAGGTGAGGTGAGGGAGCATGGAGGTTCCAATTTAGGGAGAGGACAGAAAGGTCAAAGAGCAATAAGGAGAGAAGCTCAGGGGGAAGGGGATGTAGTGAGTAGGACAGGGATGAGGCAGAGCCAATGGAATGGAGTTAGTAGGTGAGAAGGGGACACTTCTCGCTAGGGCCGAATCCAAAGCCCATGTCTGAAGTCAATGGAAAGCCCACCATTGATTTTAATGAGTTTTGGATATTGGTATTAGGATTGGAGATGAGTTTAAGACAATCAGAAATTCAAGAAGAGAGTTATGCCTCAAAGCCTGACTCATCCTGAGGGCATGTAATAGGTAGTAGCACCAGAGGAAGATAGGAGATCAGTACAAATATAGTCCTCTACTGCTAATAGAGTTTGTCTAGACACCCCTTTAAAATTATAGGCTTTTGGAGCATCTATCCCTAGCATTCTGCTGACAATGCCACCCATATCCATCGCTTTTAAAATAGCAACCTGTGACTCCAGATTGTCAGAGTCCCTGATTGATGAGAGGGCTAGTGAAGATAATATGGTCTTAGAATTGTATATATTTCAGGCACTGGGAGTGAGGAAAGTAAAGTAATAAAGCAATTACTATCAATAACAGCTTGGAAAGAGGGGTGGAGCTGATCCACAGAGGCTCCTTTGTTGTTGCAGCCAGGCAGGGTTTAGGAAGTGTAGTGATACCGCCCACACTGAAAAACCATGGACACTAATAATAAACAAGGGAAGACAATGCTTAGGAAGAGAACAGTCAGCTCAACTTCTCTATCCACAATGATCCACAAAGTATGCAGTGCAGTTCCCTGGAGCCTCTCTTCTCTCTGAACCATTAGAGTGATCCCCACTGCACTCTGGCAATGAGAATCTTGGAGGAACTGTGGCAGAGCTCTCTAACTGTTTAGAAGAAAATGTAAAAATCAAATAATTTCTCCTCAGCTGCATTCATGAAAGAAAAATCTGACCTGGTCCAGAGTCTATTGGGCCTCCTCAGCAGGTTTTGGATTGGGCCCTTAGAAAATAAAGCACTAAGCAGGGCTAGATTCATACTCTACCTTTGGCAAAAAAACCAAAATAAAAAAAACCAAAAAAACAAAAACCACCTTTTGCAGTACCAGTGAGTGTCCAGTCACTGTAGTGCTGATTCATATTTAGGAAGAAAAGGCGATGCTTCCACCAGCAGCCATTCTTAGGGGATTATACCTTTGTATGTCAGCTTTAGCTTCTGCTGGGAAATGCATAAAGTGCCTAACATCAATACTGCTCAGGAGATCAGTGATTTCTCTTGCCATGGCTTCTCCCTAGCCAGTATTCTCCACATCTGATGCCATGGGGACTTCCTCTGCCCCATTCACGTTTACCCAACAGACAGTGAAAATGCAGCCTATATGCACTATTAAATACACCCTTCTAAGTACATTTCCTAGGTGAAATTCACGGCAAATCCAGTCCTTACTCACACTAACTCACCCATGACCACCTTCATAGTACTCTGTGGCTGGCATTCAGGATTGTGATTCATCCACATTGACAAAATGCTTTGAAATCCTCAGGTGGAAGGTATTATAACACAGAGAGATGAGCTAGAGATTCAGAATCTAGATCTGAGTTCAGATTCCACTGAAACAATCCATGAATATTTAAAGCTGAGGAACTGATTTGAGCCCATTTTTACTACTTTATCTATGGTTATTGATATTACTATTGTGCTGTTTGATTGATCTGAAGTACTCCTAGAGAACCCATCATCACAGTACCTAACCTCTATTACTAATTAACATTGTTAATCATTATTATTTTGTTATATTCATATTGGGTGGTTGTAGCTAGCAAAAGGAAAATTGGTTCAAATTACGGCCCTAAAATATGAAGCCAGCCAAACTTCTCCCACAAGCTTCTACTGACCTAAAGCACCAAAGTTGACGGGAGGTTTAAAAAGTTTAACTAACTTTCCTCCTATTATGTTTCATATTCATGGTAGCTTCAGAACTTACTGTGAAAAAGGTGTGTTACTTATAGCTGAATAACAGAAATGAGAAGTGAGTGGTGAAAATGCAATGGGCTGATCTACTGCTTTTGCTTTACAGTGCCTATACTGAGCCTTACAAAGTGTGCCCTGTCTCTGTGGTATCCATGGAGGACATCACATCGGACGAGGAACAGAACAGTTCAGAAGATGAGGAGAGTAGCCAAGGGGATCCCAACCTCATTAATAAGGTGAATGATATGGAACAATCTGGAGAATGTAGGAAAACTCAGGGGAAAGGAATAAAAGCAAGGAAGAAAATGTCCTTGACTCTTGGATATGTCTGCTCAGCCCGTGGCAGAAAACCTTCCAGCCCAAGTTGGCAGACTCAAGGTTCTGGGGCTCACAGTACCACTCAAAAAATAGTTGTGTAGACAGTGCTTTGAAATTGCTGCTCAGGCTGGAGGTCAGGTTCTGACCCCCACTCCCTCACTTGGCTGCAGAGCCCAAGCTGCAGTTTCTCCACAGCTATATTTAACATGGTAGTGCAAGTCCCATGTGCCTGAGTTTGTTGTCTGCCTAGGTTGGTAGGTGCACTGCCATGGACTGTGTAAGTGTACTCTCAAGTAGCCATGTCTCTCCACTCTCTGTTTACAACTAGCCCAGGACTATCAGAGTCATGATAACTGCATTTCTTCAGTATTATGATAATAAATTACTTCTGTTAAATATGGCAGAGCCCACAGACCTAGGAAGGGAAGGTGAGGCAACCTGTCTGCTGGCTCACATAGGTCCTGATTAAATGCCCACTGATAGCAATGAGAGACTTTATATTTACTTGAGTGAATACACCACCAGACCCACAAAACTGGAGTTTCTTGAAGGTTGAGGGATGATATGGGTAATTGATAAAATGGGATCTGATCTTAAAAGTTATGAGCCTCTTTCCTAGACCCGCACTCTGGGGACTGTGGTGGTGGTGGGTGGGGGAGGGCGGGGGGTGCAGGGGAGAATTGCTGACAGATGGCCAGTGAAGAGCCCCTGCCATAGAACTCAATCTGCAGAGGGAAGTAAGGGATTGCACCACTTAGCCCTCTATTTGCAACTAAGAATTCCACCCTCCACCCCAGAACTTCAGGATTATGGAATTCTGCCTGCTTTTCAGATGCCTTACATTGTGATTGATGGTGTTTAGAAAAAATTCCAACCCTCCATTGTCCTTTCTTCAGAAAAAGCAGTTTTAGTGAAAGAATACTGACAGTGGCTTGTATTTCCTACCCGTACCACTCCTGCCTCCTTTTGTTGTCTTCTCACGCAAATATTCTGGGTGCCAAGCGAGCATTAGCTGCTCTGTCAAAACACAGTTTGGCAATGATGAAGTGTAGAAAAATTGTTTAACTACCCAGTGAAGTGACGTCTCCCTCTTGAAGCAAAATCCTCAGACAATACATAGCAGTTGTAAAACATAAAAGAGTTCAGAAGCACTGTCACTTGTGGAGAGTTGGCAGAGGCACACGTCTGGATGCCAAAAATAGTACTATGAATTTGGAAATGAGCTAATTTTGCTAAAACAACTGTTTTGGGCTAGCCTAACAGACCTGAATTTGGATTTAAAAAAAAAACCTGAAAACTGGAGTTTGTTGATTTAGTTTATGAGGAAAATTAGCTTTAAATAAAGGCACGAAATCACCTAGCTGATATGACTTTATGTCCAGACCGTGTGATTCTGATGGATGTCTTGCTGGGCCATACTTACTTCATTCCACTGAAATGTGGATTGCCAGTCACCATGTATTATGATTTGATTCAGAGAAAGTCTAGAGAAGCACCAAGTCTTTGGGCTCACCCTATGCTAGCTGTGATTTGAATGCTGAGAGCATCCCAAAAAGCTTGGGAAGGATGCTGCACTTAGTTGAACCACAAGCCAGGTTTCAATATAACTAAGGCCTCCAACTTTAGTGCCAGAACCCCTGGAGTCATCATGAAGGAATATTGCATGAGATCACCACTCCTAATTGCCTCTTAAGACAAGCTGCCCACCCTGACTTGACCCCACTACCAGCTACACCTTTATCTCCACAGTAATCTTCACCAGGAAACCAAAGTAACTACAAAGACAGTTCTTTTGCTGGTCCTGACACTTTGTTCATGAAGACAAGAGAATCTATGTGGTAGGGAATCACTTCCACACTGGATCACAAGAGCAAATGAGAGGATGCCATAGATCAGGAGCTATATTTTAAACTTTAAAGCTGATGTTAATTATGATAGTTTGATGGAAAACTTGAAGGGCTGGCAGGCACTGTTAGGGTACATTTGGAGAACTTTACATCCTTTGGAGATTGCTGGATGGGTCCAGTTCCTTGTCCTCTGAAACACCTCCACCCTTCTTCTGCACTGCAATGCTATCATGTTGAGAGCTCTTTCAGGGACAAAAAAAGCCTTGTAAAGAAGCATTTTTCACTTAAATGGTTCAAAGGAGGGATCAGCGGGGATGCATGCATAAATGTGTGCACCTTCAACACACCAACAATGTGTGCAATCTCATAACATCCACAAAAACTCCAATATCAATCAATATAAGGCTGTGAAGACTGTGGGATGGGAGCCCCTGAACTGGAAGTTAATTTCTCCAGCCTCCTTTGTTGGGAAACCATGCCAAGGGCATTGTGACAGCTGCAAGGCATGAGGATGCTTCAGGCTGTGTTTTGCAATGTCTGGCTGCTTGGTCCAGCATGGGTGTCACACACATCGAGAAGAGTGTTGCTCACAGGAAAAGGCAATAGGCTTAAAATAGCCCCAGTATTCAATGGAAGGCATTTAGACCTAGACTGACAAGTTGCACCAGTGCTGATAAGGAGCCAACCTTCCTATACAATGATGGCTTTGAAAGGGTACAATAACGACAGGGTAGGTATCAGATCACTAGGGAATATTATGCCAGCATCAGTTATTTCAGTGTTTCCATTATATTAATGGGTGGTAGACAGTGAATCCTACATTAAATCACCATTCAGGGGAAAGGGTCTGTTAATAAACATGGCTGGGTATCTGATATGAAGAGCTGAAGGGATTCCCAGGAATGATTCATTTAAACTAGTTTAATACTGCAATAATGTGACTGTTTATGAAGCATCAGGATACAAATACTTAAGTGCTTTTACTGCAATACAAATTATAAAGCTATATTTTAAACGCAGAGAGAGACGCTTGCATCTACAACATATATCAGCCTGCCAATTAACTTTGATATAAGGGAAATAAAATGATTAAATTGATTACATTTAACTACTCCTGTCTCATGTTCCAGCACAAAAATGTAACATCATGCATGGAACTATGCACAAGGTAAACCACAAAAGCTGTGTCTACACTGCAAAAATAACTTTGAAGTTAAGCAACTTCGAAGTAGAGCGTCTACACACACCTTACTTCGAAGATAAACTACTCCATTCCCAGGAATGGTGTAAGGACTTTGAAGTTGGGCTCCCTACTTTAAGTTAACTTCGAAGTAAGGGAAAATGTGTGTAGACTCTCTGCTGACTACTTCAATGAAGTGCTTAACTTCGAAGTTAACTTGAAAGTTAGTTCCTAGGGTAGATGCACCCAAAGGGTCTGATCCTCCCCTCACACTGCAGTAAATCCAGAGACCTTCCACTGAAACCACTTGCTCTACAGCTGTGTACATATGGTGAAAATAAGCATAGTATTAGGCTGTTTTTTATGATCCTACAAGTTCCAAAGTATTTTAGCTGCTCACCTAAAACAGGCTGCTGTTGTGTATGGATCCTAAACTGGTCATAATGTAGAAGTGGTTACCTAACACAGGTAATTTACCTTTGTGTAATGCTAGGGGATACCTTGGCATAGTGGAGGCTTAACAAAGGAGATTGCTAAAATACTTGATCCTGAGGGCAGTGTTGGAGATGAACTATCCTGATGATCCTCTCTGAGATGTTAGTAATATTAGGCAGAAGCAGGATAAAGAAGGCAGTGAACCACCACAATACACAGAGGTGATATGTTACGTGCAATTGAGTAAATATCAGGCTAGGATACAAAGGTCTGCAAAGAGCAAGGCAGCAATTGTCTCATTATTGTATGTCAAATTGCCTTTGCTGTTCCTTATCTTTCCAGTGGGTGGGGTTGGTTTCTAGGCTCCATTAATCATTCTGTTTTTGCAAACTTTTGACTTTCATACACTGAAACACACATGCCTCCAAAATGCAAACATAAGCTATACTTGGGAGCAATGGTTTTTTGCCCTGTAAGGATGCAACAAACTTGGACAGCCCTTAAAGGGCCATGTCTGGACTTTTACAATTGAACAGATTCCCCAGGAGTGGTTGCAATCAAGCCTGTAGAGCAGGCGTGTCCAATTCGTGGCCCCCGGGCCACATGCGGCCCTGGACAGCTAGTAATGCGGCCCCACAAGATCGTAAACTTTTAACATTATTATGTGATTTATATATATTAACTATATTATATATTTTATATACGGCCCAAGACAATTCCTCTTCACTCAATGCGGCCCAGGCAAGCCAAAAGGTTGGACACCCATGCTGTAGACTAATTCACAGGGACACAATTCTCCTGCGTTCCATCTCCACCTGAGTCACTAATTTATTATGCAACCTCAGAAAAGCCCCTGCTACTTCAGTGCCTCATTTTATCCATCTATAAGATTATTAATAATAATAAACCTACACTACAGTGGCATTCCAGGGTTAATTGATATTTAGAAACCACTTTAAGGCCTGTGATCATTATAATAGCAGAACTCTTCTGCTAGGTGCTATACAAACATACAGTGCCTGCCACTAAGAGCTTAGAGACCAGTGGTTTTCAACCTGTGGCCCACAGGCCACTTGTAGCCCAATCAGTACAGAGTTGCAGACTATATAACATTCTCAGGGCCATGCAGGTAATATTGGATGTATAGTAAATAGTTTGAGAACCACTGGGCTAGACAGACAAATGGTAGGAGGGGAAGCAAAGGGAGAAAATGACTTGGCTGGAGATACACAGCCAGCGAGTGGTACATCCAAGAATGAAATCTAGCTTTCCTGACTCCCAGTCCGATATCTTAAGCACTGTATCTTACTGTCTGTGAAAAACACCAAGCATTATTATTATTATTATTACAGCTCTGTTTCTTTGACCACTGAGAACTAGTTAACAAGTACTTATACTTCAGGCTATTTGGATCTCCTTGTTATTCCTATGTCATTTATGAAATGCGTGATCAGCTATACACCTCCAAATGATATAATGGCATTTGAGCAAGTCATACGTGAAGCACAGAAACAAATGGGAGGCAATGGGTTGCTGTCTTAGACTTCGCATTGCCAAGCACAAGTGCAGAGTATATAAATACAAAGTCAAATGTGATGTTCTGGAGGGACAATCACTTTGCATCTGCCAGATCTAACTGGAGTGGTGAAGCCCAGCACTATGTAACAGTGCTGTATTAGTATGCTAAAAATGGTATTCCCACTTTCTTCTTCCTCAGGCATACCCAAATTCTGGTCACCTCAGTCTCACCCTCACCCTTTTTTACCCTGAGTTCTTGATATTAAGGAAGCAGGTGCAGAAGGGGCATGAGATCTAAGACCCTGAAGTGTAGAGCACTAATTCTAGCACATAAACTCAACTGGGCTCGCACATGACCTCTACTCACCTCTACACTGAACTGTAACAGAGAGTGAGCCGTGCTAGTCTATACACTATCAAAACAAAAAGCAGTCAAGTAGCACTTTAAAGACTAGCAAAATGGTTTATTAGGTGAGCTTTCGTGGGACAGACCCACTTCTTCAGACCATAGCCAGACCAGAACAGACTCAATATTTAAGATTTGATATTGAGTCTGTTCTGGTCTGGCTATGGTCTGAAGAAGTGGGTCTGTCCCACAAAAGCTCACCTAATAAACTATTTTGCTAGTCTTTAAAGTGCTACTTGACTGCTTTTTGTTTCTACACTGAACTGCGGCAGTCTTGCATTCTGTGTAGATCTAATTCTTGGTCTGCAAAAGTGAATGAATAGATTGCCCATCACTGATCTGATCTCTATATCTTTTGCACAAAACTGTTAACCTTTGGTTTGACCCATTAGCATCTTAACACTGTGAAAGCGCAGCTATGGTAACAGGCTGCTGATATCCATGAACTTTTGATAGCCTGCAGTGCTGAGCATCAGCCACTGGCCTTTGATTCCTCATTATTCATCTCCTGGGCAGGCAATGATACAATATCAATAATACATGTCCATTCCATCAAAGGCAGAAAATTGCTGTTTTTAGCCATGCTGTCTGTGACTGTTCCTGTCTTTATCTATGTGATGCCACATGAGCACACATTGTCTCAATCAAGCTAATTGCACTCTGAGGGCAATGAAAGGGAAGATAACGAAGTGGAGAATGTCAGGAGAGGATGCCATTAGGGTTGCCAATTTTGGCTGAATTTATTCCTGGAGGTTTCATCCTTGGCATAATATTTAATTAAAGATTAATCCTTAATTCTTGGAGACTCCCCAGCAATCTAGGATAATTGGCAAACAGCGCTTGATGTCCCCAGTCTTGGCAGGCAAGGTCTATCTGTCCAGCACTCTTGCCACCCTACTTTCACTGGTCTATATGAAGGCCATTAGAGCTTTATGTGGAGTTCTGCACAAATTGTGAATCATGCTTTTGCTGCAGTTTGGTTAGAGACAGAAGCTGATCTTGGGCAAGACACATAGCATCTCTGTGCTGTGGTTTTCCCATTTGCAAAATGTTTAACCCCATCTTGCGGGGTTTATGAGATCTTAGTTCATTAATCTGTCAATGTGGTTTGAGATCCTTGATGAAAGTAGCTAGGTATGGTATGTGTTGTTATTTTATTTGAGGTAATAAGTACACTTGAACCTCCAAACACTGGGTTTCCCCCTAACCCATGAACACCAGTGATAGGAGGAAGTGTCTCTGTGCACTGCCACTTCCCCTCCCTCCCCGGCTGGGGGAACAGCAGTGCAGGAACTCACCTCCCCTAAGGCTTTTCCCCACTGTTCCCATAGTGGCAGGGAATAGGGCCTGGGAGTGGCAGGGAGTGCAGAGTCACATGTACCCCCTGGAACAGGGCACCAGGTAAGTGCTCCCCCACCCCCTCACACCAGGGATTAAAAAGGTTCAAGTTTATAGTAATTATGTAGAATTATGTTCAAAATAATTAATATTGGAGAGCAAATGCCTGAAGAAAGAAGTTGACTTTAAGTGTTCCAATACTATAAAGAGTCAAGGCTTGTCTATGTATAGGCATATGTGCACACACGACTGCCCTCTTCAAAATAGACTCTGAATTGCTGAATTGTGTATCATAAAACCTATACTGCAAACACTTGATAGGAAAGTTCCCATTGGTTCAAGGCCTGTGCTTTTGGAGCAGGATGGAATCCAAATTCTGTATATTTTGTTGCTGTGAAGTTTTGGGTAGCGATGGTACATAGCACAGTGACAAATGAATTGTTCTAGGTGATCATGGTTTTGTTACAGCTGAATATTGATCTTTCTTTTCTTTTCTCTTTCATTTAATCTTTTTCATTATTTAATTTTATCTCCTTCCCATTTTCAAACATGAGACCTTGATTCTCAGTCAGGAAGACATGCCTCTAGAGCTGCTTTGTGAACCACTGGGGTGATGAATTGAAAATGAGTCATGTGACTTATAGAATCAAAGGGCTGGAAGGGACCTTGGGAGGTCTTCTAGTCCAGACCCCTGTTTCAAGCAGGATCAACCCCAACTAAGTCATCCCAGCCAGCATCTCGTCAAGCTGGGACTTAAAAACCTCTAGGGAAGGAGAATCCACCACTCCTCTAGGCAATGCATTCCATTGCTTCACCACCCTTCTGGTGAAGTAGTTTTTCCTAACAACCAACCAACCAACCAACTCCTCTCCATCTGTAACTTCAGACCATTGCTCCTTGTTGGGCTAATGTAGAGAACATCTAGATCATCATTATTCCTCTGTGCCCAGACCATGCTGCTGTAACCCTTGAGAGCTTGGACACTGAGATAAGAAATACAAGGAGGTGGAAGAGTTCTTAGAATAAGGCACTAAAGCACTAATGGAGCAGGGAGATTGGCTAGAGCTACACCAGAGCTAGCGACTTAGTGGATCAAGTAATTTTTTCTCATCCAGCAAGATATTCAATCTTTAAGAAATAATCCAATGATGTGGCTTCATATGTTTCAAAATGCAGGACAATGACCAGGCTGAGCAAATTCAACATTCTTAAGCCGAGTATAGTGAGCTCAATGTCTTACTGAAGTCAGTTGGAATTCTATATGCAAAAAACATGCAAAATCAGAGCCATTAGAATTTTAGGTTCCCATTCTGCTTCCATTGACTGCTCTGGTGGAAAACTGGGCTCTAAGTTTCAGATTCATATCCCACTATACACTGTGTGTTACCAATTCACCTGCCGATTCTTTATCCTTACATTGATTCTCTCTGTTACTTTGATGCTTCTGGTAAACTGAGGCACAACATCAACTGCTTTTTCTGTCCCTATTGTCTGTTATGACATCTAAAAACAGGTTTGATCCAGTGACTTTCAATCCGCTGTTTGTATTCACATGGACAGTTCAAGCACATGGTTTGATATGCAAACTAGAGAATACCCCTGATAGAGGAATACTGTGGCAGACTATTTGGGTATAATTCTGGAAGAGTCACAAAAGCATATTCTATGGGGATGTGTTGGATATCCATGTTGTTTAGGAATACATGCATCCTGCTTTGCATTACTTCTCAAGAGAACACTCAAATCCAGAGTCTGGTTTTATTCCCCTAAGCCAATGGGAGTTGGAAGAAACATGGAAATCACATGCTTAACGAATAGGCTGTATCTACACTTGCATTCCTCTTTTGAAAGAGGAATTCAAATGAGGGAAATCAAAAATATCTCATGCTTCATTTGCACAATCTCTTTTCAGAAGAGATTCTTTCGTAAGAAATAAAGCAGTGTTGATGGGGCTCTTTTGAAAAGAAACCCCACCTTTGGAAGAAAACTTCTTCCTGAAACAAAATAGGAAAAAGGGTTCTGTCAAAGATGAGGTTTATTTTCGAAAGAACCCTACACTGCTTTATTTCTTTCAAAAGAATCTCTTCTGAAAAGAGATTAGGCAAATGAAGCATGAAATATGTAAATCAGTGCCTCATCTGCATTTTCAGTTTCCCTCATTTGCATTCCTCTTTCGAAAGGAAGACATAGCCATAGTGTAGACATAGCCATAAAGCAACTGCATGGCCCTCCACAGACCAATAAAAGATAATAGTGTTTAGAGACAGAAAAAGCTTTTAGCATGGTTTGTCTAGTCAGTAGTCCCAGGATATTCACCAGTGCTATGTTCAGTCCAAGTTTAAATTACCTAACAATGAGACTTCCACCACATCTTTCAAGAGATCATTCCCCAGACTAATTACGAGATCTCTCTGTCAGGAAGTAGTGTCTGACATTCTGATGTAAGAGCAGCATCTTTATCAGATGAAAACTCCATTGGCTGTTGGGGACAGGCAATCTGAGATGCCATCTGCTTGAATAGAGCATGTACTTTACATTGTGGGAAAATGAAGCTAATACAGACAAAGATGACTCAGTTAGACATAACAGATGGAAGCGATGGATCTAGGAGGAGGATTCTGGCTCTGAGTACAGACAAAAAGCAGGGACATGAGTACACAGCTCCTGCAGCGGCCACCTGGTGAAGTGAACAAAGTGCTTCCTACTGAGCTAAAGAGTACACAGTAAAAATCACTACAAATGCGGTAGTTCAGTCATGTTTTAATAATAATTTGGACTTTGTTTTAGAAAGTTGATAGTTGAGGGACCTGTGCCCCCTGCATCCCGCTATTCCCAGAAGTCCGTCTCCGGACACTGTCGTCAATCTCAGAGTTCATTTCCTGGTTAAGAAAACAGTAATTAAATAACACAAGACAGGCAACGCCTAGAGACACTGTCTCAAAACTTGCCCTAGACTGGACATGTGACACCAGAGGTCCCAGTGTTTTGTCTCTTAACTAAGACTTATTAATCACAAGTGGAATTACAGACCGCGACAGTGTGTATACATGAAAGGTGAGTGAGCCCACGCTGATGGTGAAATATACTTTGTTTCTTGGCAAAACAGAGGCAAGCCCTTCCATAGAGGACATGCAAACTGGCCAGTATTAGGTTTGGTAAGCCAGAAAAAAAAATCTCATTCAGTCCCTTTATATCTGCAAGTCAAAAGGGTGCTGAAGAAAAACAGCTCTGAATATTCTGATTTTGATATGTGACACTTGGTAGCTCCTGCACACCAACACTGCATACAGGGCCAGATTAATTCTTCTGGGGGTCAGGGGCTATTAGATTTTGTGGTCCCCCATAAGCTTTCATGTGGGGCCAAAAATGAGGGTTTCAGAGTGCAGAAGGAAGCTGCTGGTTGAGGCGGGGGTTAGGTGGTGGAGATGTGGGCTCTGGAAGGAGAGCTGGGGTTGATACATTTGGGGTACAGGAGGACCCTCCAGGCTGTGACCAAGGGGTTTAAAGTACAGGAGGGTGCTCAGGGTAGGAGGTGGGGATGGCAGGGAGTTAGGGCATGGAAGTGGACTCAGGGGAGGAATGGAGGTGGGGGTGCAGGGTCTGGGCAGGACTGAAGGTGAAAAGGAGAACTCTGGGCAGGAGTTTGAGATGCCATGTCTGGATGGCAGTTAGAGTGTGAGATGGAGCTCAGGGGAGAAGTTTGGAGTGAGGGGTCTGCACTAGATTTACAGTGCAGGAGGGGGCTTGTGACAGGAGGCTGGGTTGAGCTGCAAGGTCTAGGTGGGAGTTAGGATGTAGGGAGGGACTCAGGTGGAGCAGGGGATTGGGGTGTTTGGCCCTTAGCTGGGAAAGCTCCCCTTTGATGGCACAGGTCCAAGGAAGGAGATGGGGCAGGAGGGTGTGTGCACTGCCCTGAGCTTGCTCGCAGGCACACACCCCACCCCAATATCCTATTGATCCTGATTCCTGGCCAATGGAAGCTGCAGGATCAGGGCCTGCAGATGAGGGAAGTGCATGGGTGGAGCTTCCCAGAATGTGGAGCTCCAGGTGAGCATGGGGTGGGCGTGAAAAGGCAGCACCTGGAGCTGCATCCCCCTCCTCCTCACCAGGCAGAGACAGAACAAAAGGTCTTTCATGGCTACAGCACTGAGACCCAGGATAAGGTGCCTCCACACAATAATCCAGCCTTGACTATATGCCATGTATCATTACTGCTGCCAAAAAAAGAGAATCAGGGTAACTCTTTAGAAATAATTATAAAGTATAAGCATAAATATATAGTGTGGTACAGATATGGTATTACAAACAGTAGAATGAAATTAACACAGGGAAAAGATGACTTTCAGGAAAAAATACCTATACTGTATTAGATCTGTTCAATTATAGAAGAAGAGTGTCCCAAAGAAAAGTGAACAATTTTAAGAAGAATCATCAAAGCACTAGGTAAAAAACATAGGTATTAATTTTGTATTGGCTGAGAGATGGGTTTGATGACTGAATCTAATGAATCATTAGATCACCAATTTCTCTGAGTCTCTGAGGCTGTGTCTACACTACCTCCCTACTTGGAAGGGAGGATGGTAAGTAGGGTATCGGGAGATTATTAATGAAGTGCTATGGTGCATATGCAGCACTTCATTAAGCAAATTCCCCCCCGCGGCAACTCCGAAGCATTAAACTTCGAACTGCTGGCTCGCGTGTAGCCGTGGGTAATTTGCTGGTACTTCGAAGTGCCTGGGGTACTTCAAAGTCCCTTTACTCCTCAAAATTTTGAGGAGTAAAGGGACTTCGAAGTTGCCCAGGCACTTCAAAGTACCAGCGGGTTAGCCGCGGCTACATGCGAGGCAGCACTTCGAAGTTTAATGCTTCAGAGTTGCCGTGGGGAAAATTTGCTTAATGAAGTGCTGCATATGCACCACAGCACTTCATTAATAATCTCCCGACACCCTACTTACCATCCTCCCTTCCAAGTAGGGAGGTAGTGTAGACAAGCCCTGAGTCTTCCACTTGACTCACGGTCAAACTGCAATGATATAGATTAAAGATATAAAAGACAGGTCATTTCCTGTATCTTTCTTTTCTGAAATCTCACTCATTTCATACAGCAGTTCAGATCCTTTTCCATATGGCACCCCTATTGGATGTGTACAAAATCTTCCCCTTTCTGGGAACCCTAACCCTCAGGTTAAGAACCCACAATATAGCAGATTGGGGTTCCAGATTACATGCCTTTCCTTCACTCATTTGTACAGTGAAAAATTAGATTTACTTGCAGTGTGTTTTGAATAACCCTCTGTTGCTCGCATATGGACAGTTTGAGGACTCATTTGTTGCTGCTGCACAGCCAACATAAAATGTCCTATTTTTTAAGTCCTTACTTGTGTAGTGAACAGCACCTTAAAACCTGAAAGAATTTTTAAAATGTATGTTTGCTTTTTCTTACTTATTCTAATTATTTTCTTTCCTTGATTGATTATGGTAGGCATGAAAATTAGAGTGCTTGGTTTCACTTCAGTCAATTTTGCATCTGGGTTTTCATGGTCCAGTTATCATGGCACTGGATTTCAGTTTCCAGCAGTTTCAAAGCAAGGTTAAATCTTCCCTAAGCTGTTTTCAGCCTTTCTTATTTCCAGTCTGTCTGGAAACAGGAAGGAGCAGAGCCTTGGGGTAACCCCCCCAATGTCACCAGATTACTTCTCCAGAGATACAAAAGGCTTGGGGAACTTGGGGAATTACTGTTCATTTTCCTATTTCTACGCTGTTTAAATACTGGAGAGATGTGTCTACACGTGCACGCTACTTTGAAGTAGCGGCACTAACTTCGAAATAGCGCCCGTCGCGGCTACACATGTCGGGCGCTATTTCGAAGTTAACTTCGACGTTAGGCAGCGAGATGTCGAAGTCGCTAACCTCATGAGGGGATCGGAATAGCGCCCTACTTTGACGTTCAACGTCGAAGTAGGGAACATGTAGACGATTCGCGTCCCGCAACGTCGAAATTGTGGGGTCCTCCATGGCAGCCATCAGCTGGGGGGTTGAGAGACGCTGCCTCTCCAGCCCGTGTGGGGCTCTATGGTCACCGTGTGCAGCAGCCCTTAGCCCAGGGCTTCTGGCTGCTGCTGCTGCAGCGGGGGATTCATGCTGCATGCACAGGGTCTGCAACCAGTTGTCGGCTCTGTGGATCTTGTGCTGTTTAGTGCAAGTGTGTCTGGGAGGGGCCCTTTAAGGGAGCGGCTTGCTGTTGAGTCCGCCCTGTGACCCTGTCTGCAGCTGTGCCTGGCACCCTTATTTCGATGTGTGCTACTGTGACATGTAGACGTTCCCTCGCTGCGCCTATTTCGATGTGGTGCTGCGCAACGTCGATGTTGAACATCGACGATGCCAGCCCTGGAGGACGTGTAGATGTTATTCATCGAAATAGCCTATTTCGATGTCGCCACATCGAAATAGGCTACTTCGATGTAGGCTTCACGTGTAGACGTAGCCGAGATGAACTGCAAAGTTTGAATGTGCTCTAAACTTTGGCAAAAGTTCATGGAATTTGAATTTGGGATTTTGACTGGGGTCCTACAAATGCTTTTCATTGAGGGGCTAAATTAAATGATTGCACCATGATCCCAAGCACACCAAGTAATTCTCATCCAGAACTAAACAGCAGTAATGTAGCGCTTTAAAGACTAACAAAATGATTTATTCCATGATGAGCTTTCGTGGGACACACCCACTTCTTCAGATCAATTTAGTTTCCAATACAGACTGACATCTGTAAGTACAGAGGTCCAAAAAAAAATGCAATAAAAACTGACAAATCAAATGCATAGGACTGAAGGAAGTGTGTGAGGGATGGGGGATCCAGAACTGGTGGTGATGAAGGACACCATTTCAGGCTGCCACCCAAATTAAAGTAACCGTGTTAGTGCATGGCAGCTTAGCATCTCCCAGCTACTAGATTGTATATCTTATAAAGGAGGCTCTTTAAGCAATGGATAAATAATACACCTAGTTCCTTTACCCAATACACTTATTGTTGTCTCCTCCCCTTTGAGTGGCCTTTTGTTCACTAAAGGCTGCTTCCTTGCTTTATTAACACTGTTGTATAAGTCAAACTTACTTTAGTATAAGATTTCATTCTCAATAAAGGTGTCACTGCCATAACATGGCAAAAAAACTGTTAGAGGGATCTGCTGATTATATCACTGTATAGTGTTTCTCTAAACACAAGCTCACTCACGTAACGATTAGCATTTTGTCTCTGATAATGTGACACTGATTTCTACATGGCAATAATTTGCAAACCTCTTAAAAACTTCCTAAATAAATAAACAGATTAAATAAATAAATAGATTTAAAACAAATAATGCATGAAGCCAGAGCAAAGCATCATAATTAGCCTCCTGAGCCTTGGAGAACCACTGTTATTGCTGATTTGGCAAGTTTCTGTGTCCTCTGAGAGCTCTGTCAATTAAGTGCATTCTACTGTGATCTCAAATTCATGTTATTTGCTTTAATATTGCACTGTTTGGTTTCAGGATATATTTATCACAGTTTAATTTCACCAGCATGCAATAAAGCCCTTTGAATGTGTTTGCTTTCGTAGCTTGCACTGCAGTGAGAACAGTTTCGTATATAAATAGTTTAAAAAAACCAATCCTTTTCCTTCAAACAAAAAAGCAGTCACATAACAAAGTAACAAAATAATTTATGAGGTGATGAGCTTTTGTGGGACAGACCCACTTTTTCTGATCTGAAGAAGCGGGTCTGTCCCATGAAAGCTCATCACCTCATAAATTATTTTGTTAGACTTTAAAGTGCTACTTAACTGCTTTTTTGTTTTGAACGAATAAAGACTATCACACCAATCTCTCTGTCACTATTCAATCCTTTTCCTTATATATGAGAGGCCTGAATAAACTCAATGAGCTTTGGCTCCTGAAATCATGAAATAATCTGTTTGCTTTTCTTTCTGCTGAATTTTTGCCCTACTTAAATCAATGGGAATATTCTTTCTGACTTCAGTTGTGTCAGATTCAGTCCATAGCCACAAAAACAACTTCTGAACACTGAGAGTATGAGCCCCATTTCAGGCTCTGTTTTATTTATTTATATTGTTGTAGCACTTAGGAGCTGCAGTTTTGGATCAGGACCCATTCTGCTAGGCAGTGTATAGAATAAGAATAAAAAGACAGTCCCTGTCTCAGATTCAAAGATCATGTAGACTGACTGCATTCTCTGACACTTACTCTTTTCTGCTTCAGGTTGAGCCATTTCTTTATATCTGTGGGGTTTCTTTTTCCACAGAAAGGACAGTCCAGAGCTTACATCATCGCTCAAGAGCTGGTGTCTTCAGAGAAAGTGTGAGTTCACTCTTCAAATTTTGCTATTATCTTTGAAATGAAGTTTCACGTTCCACCCTGATTCATTCAGCCCTAGCTTGATAGCAGTTCAGTTAATACACTTCTCACTCTTTCTGCAGGTATGTGGAGATGCTCCAGCTGTTATATGCAGTAAGTAAATGATTTTAATTTTTGAAACCTAATTGTCCTCGTACTTAGCTGTAATTTAGGTGACAGAAAAATCACTGAAGAGACTGAGGTGAATTCTGGTAGGAGTGGCTTAGAGTGGAGAGGTGCTCTCTGAGGCACTGCAAAGAAATCTGTCTTCTGATAAACTACCTTTCCTTGTATGTGCCAAAAGTCTGGAGTTTCTCATCCATAAGAAAGAACTATGTGTAACACACGTCACCGGGCTTTTATTTGAGGATAGTATTTTTCTATAGAGAATAACATGATAGGTAGAAGACAGAAGGAAAATAAGTCAGACAGGCTGTAACTAAGATGAAGAGATGAGAGTTCCGTCTTAGGAGAAAGAACTGTAGTTGAAGAAGTCTTGCAGAGAGTCCACATGAACTAGGTTCTTATCTGAACAGATTAATTTTGCTCCCTTTAAATTGTGTTTTCTGTTTGGGGTATATCCAACCATGTCATGGGCATGGCTCAGCCCACACCAAGCCAGGGACAGCTAGTAGTGAGCAAGTAAGGTGGGCAGTGCTTAAGGTTTGCTCACAAAATCATATAAACTAGGGAAAGAAAAGATCTAATAAATCATACCATATACCTCATGTCCAAGGCAGGCCTGTTTCTTAGGTCCTCTAATGTTTTGTCAATATTGGTTCTAAGTTTCTCAGTCAATAGCGTCTCCATACTGTTTCCCTAGAGACTGTGCCACAGCTTACTAGTTCTCATTCCAAAATTGTTTGATGGCTGTTTCTGGGAGACAGATGGGGCTGGAAATGAAGACAGCTTACCCACAACTGCTGAGGAATAGCCTATGAAAATTCAAAAGATACCACCTCAGTGTCCTTGGAAGACTCAGAAGTGGGGAGTGTCTCTCACAAAGACCAAAATAAGGAAATCAAAAGGGAATTTGTGTCTTTCTGAGCCAGCTGCCAAAGCCGAAAGCCTTCCCCCACAGCATCTCAGGCAGTAGAGCCAGCAGGACAGTAATCTCCAGTACAATTAACAACTCGTAGACAACTGCTTTTGAGCAAACAAAATGGAGACTGCTAAGCATGCCAACAGGTAGTCAACCATTAAAAGAGACTTCACCAGGTAGTAGAGTCCATCATCCATTAGACAAGTTGGTAAAACAGTTCCTGCTACCATTTTTACTACACTGGAGCTCCCACCAGTATTAACCCGCAGGGCAGCCAAACTGGTGGTAGTGCATTTTTTATAGAATTCTTTACATAGACATGGCGTGTGGATGTTTATCCTCTATGCAACTGCAGCTGGGACCTGCAGGATGAGCTTCAATTCTGTGACGTAAGCCAAAGGGGAGAGTTCTTTTGGCTAAACTGACAGGAGTCATGCTAAAGTTTACTACTACTGGAAGCTAGATACCCCCAAATCCTACAGGGTGTTTGATTCTGGGATGGTGTGCAAATTTGTTATTTGGGTGCTATAAGAACAATTCCATTTACTGCCTCGGAAAAGCATTTGAAAAGAATAGGAAATTTGGGGTTTTTTTTTTGCTTTCATGTCCAAACTGACAGATGTATCCAGGGGGTGGGGGTTTTGTTTTATGCCTGTGCCTAAAAAGTCTTAGCTTCAAAACAGTAATGTATGTGAGTGCACATCGCTATTCCAGCTGGAAAATATTCTAAACTGCTGGTAATGCATACAGAAACAAGATCCCATAAAGATTACAGCTCATAGGCTAGTTACGGGAAAATTCTACTATGAACTACTTTTATATACTTAGTGCCACGAAGCTGGCTTGAAGGTATAAGTGAATAAAAACAAAGAAGGGTTTCCTGGTCTGACCTCAAAAGGTAAACCATGAACTGCTATCCCTTGGGGAAAGTAGCATAGCTTCCACACTGCCAATATGTATTGCAGAAACTATATAGCATTAGCTGCTTGTAAGCCAATATTGAAATGCTATTTGAAGATGCGATGGAAATCAGCTCAGTTTTCATTATGTTTAAAACATATGTCATAAATCAGCTAGTTAGCCTCATTAGAGCAGGGAAAGAATACCTGTGATAGCCATGTTACTATGTTGGGTAATTCTCCTTGTTCCTGTTAGTCATTAATTTCATGTGGAACAGTTGGTGTTTTGCTTTCAGTGTGAGCATTTGGGTCCATAACTGAATTCTTCATTAAATAATCTTCAGCTAAGGATTTCATTGTCTTCCTTGCCATTCATTCATTTACTCATGGAAAGAGCAGCATATTTGTTTCCCTTTGTGATTTACTATATTAAATTTTAAAATTTATGGCATCACAGAAAGAACTTTAAATTTAAATGGAACAATGGGATCACAAAAACTGTTTGCAGTTGAACACCCCAAAACTTTGAAGGACTCCAGATCCATACTTCACAGCTCTTTCTCCTTGAACCCTTTCCATTTCCTTGCTGAACCAAACCTCAGCATCCCAACAACCCCAAACTTTGGTCTTGAACCTTGCAGCTGGGATTCATCTTTGTGTGCTGAGAAACTTCTGCTTCAAGTGGGTTTACTTGGATAGTTGTGTTTCATTTTAATATTCTTACCCACAAACCCCCCCACCAGTGTTACTAATATTAAAAGGTTGCAAAGCAAAGCACTCAAAACTTAGAAAATATTACAATTGATTAGCTGTGCTCTTCCTTCCAAACCAGTTAGTTTCTTCACTTCCAGTTTCTTCATCCCAGTCAGATGACTTTTTTAAGGAAAGGTTCCATGAGCACAGTTTTAATTAGAATATGTTTCCATGCTGGAAATATAACCCTCCAGCTCCCCAAAAATATATAGCTGCTAAAAGAGCACAAAGACTCTAGAGGACTGTTGCCCATAGATATGATCAGCATGTTTGGTTTTTCAGATTAATCTTGATTATTTCTATTCATTAACTTTCCCACTTATGCAGAGATAACGTGTAAAATGGTTCCTTGGAAATAATATCATAAGAGGAATGAATTCATTAGAAAACTGGAGAGGGGAGACTCTTCCACCTCTTAGTCGCTGTTTTAAATACTCCTCTGGTTAATAGGGATGGAAAGTCCTTGTGAAATGAGTGTTGTCTTATTCCTATCCTTAGTGCACAGGTACCTACATCACAAGCAAACTTCATCATACATGGCAGCAACTGGTACCCTTGCTGGCTACCACAAGCCAGTGGCATTCAAAAATAGCTAGGCCGTAGATATGCCATGACTGATGCTTGTCACACTAAACATGATTGTGTCATTATTACCATGTCTTCTTCCACTGCCATCGACGTGTTGAACCCACTGCCTTTCATCAAATGCTGAACATGTAAGCTCTTTGAAGAAGGGACTGTCTTTTTTAATCGCATATGTGTGCTGTCTTCAGATCAATGGATCCTTGACCCCAGATTGGAGTTTCTAGATGCTAATACAAATAACAATAATAATTAATACAGAAGTCACCTTGTGCATTTGTGTAGTATTGGGGATGCCTGTACAAATACAAACTATTACTCCTCTTTGCACCCTGGGCTGGTGTAAGCACCACATTGTATAACTGATACTGGCACAAGTAATCCCCTGTTGCACCCAAAACTCACATAACTGTACAAAGAAAAACAATATATCCTTATTCACAACAAGAGTGGCATACAGAGTGCTCCTCAGGAAAACTAAGCTTTGACAAACTATTATTTCTGTTTTATTATCATCTCTTTCAACAAAACATTTTGAATGTGCTATTTTTAATGCTTCATCTTCTTTTGGAAACACACATTTCAATAATTAAGACAGAAAACTAAAACCACACCCTGTCTGGTTTTGAAAAAAAGTATTTTCTGAAGACTGCAAGAGAAGTTGCATTTTCCATCTCATTTGCAGCCTTGTCTGGAGCAGCTATCTGTTAACCATAACTGAATCAGTCTGGCCTTTCAGCAGAGACTTTAATAGTTTGATTGATTGCCAAAATGATGACATTTCCATACACCCACTCTGCTATTGAGCTGAAAGAGTGGAAACAATGTGTTAACTCAGAAACTCTGTATCAGTTGGCATAGTAGTTGTGATAAAAATCTGAAGTGTTAGCTGTTATTCATCCCACTGTACTGTAATGCAGTTCTTTACAGGACTCAGACCAGGTTGTACAAATTGAGCGATGGGGATCTTGTATTCCAAAGTTGCCCCCCAAACGCTTCGTAACAGGGTAATCTTTCCTGGCAACTTATTTGGCTTCCTCACCTCTTCCAGGGTTGCTCCTCCTTCACTCTCCAGTTTTTCAAGTTTAGGCCATAGTTAACCTTAATCCAGCCTATGTGCCAATGGGTGTGCATAATTCCCCTTTGAAAATTATTATCACTTACGCCTTCAAGTCCAGGAGTGAATTAAATTATAGCAAGAGATTGGTCTGTGCTGAAAAATTGAGATCCTAAAGTCCCCGAAGTTTAAGGATAGCTGATCCTCTGTTCTGGTTGTTTTCATAAAGATGGGCCAGAACTTCTACATGCATATTATACTCCAGATTTGAGTTTTATTGATATTCAAGGTGGTTTAGCTCTGCTCTTGCAGTTTGGACTCATCTCTAATTTCCACATGTGCCCAAGGTTTGCTAAACACACCTCTCCATCTTACAAAAATATTTTTTTCTTTGGTTGCAAGGAGTTGCACAGAATGGAGCAGATTGCACAAAGAGCAGTGCACTAATAGATGCAAATTAAGTTGGTTTCTGTACAAGCTAGGAACCCAGATTTCGGCTGAACACCAAAAGCTTCTTGAAAACTAGTGACAGACAAATAACACTGAGGAAATAACTGAGTGCACAAATATCTCAGTGTGCTCTGGCTGTTAAATGCAGGATACCTGAGTTTTCAAGGTCTAAATATGGCTTGCCTTAGAAGTTGATCTTAATGATTGAATTTAACTTCCACAACTCCTCTGAGGTACCACTCCAACATTCTTTCATGCACAAGAAAATAAGCATCACCAAATCTAATTCCTTGATACAAACAGAGCTATGAATATACATTATCAAATACAGTGTGCAGTCTTTCTCACCATTTACAGTGTACGGTATCTGTTTAGGTATACTTGTATACTTTTCAGTGGATATAGACCTATAGACTTTGATGGACATCATGCAAACACCTAGACAGGCATATCTGATCACATATCATAGGATCTTCTTTCTGCAGTCAACACACTTTCATGATAGACCAACTTTTACAGAAAAGTAACATTTTTGGCTCTAAATCAATACCTTAATCACTACTTAAATGGAAAAGTTTGAAAGAGATCATTTGGTGACTGATTGACTGAGGCATCTTTTTGTTTCTGCTGTGGATTCCTTGGATACTATTCAAAAGTTGGTTGGACCAATCAAGTGATAATTTTCCTAATGAAATGCTTAGTGAAAGGGAAAGTCTGGCTAAACAAAGAGCTGGTTTGGCTGTTACACTGTCTGAAATGCTTCACAAAATCCTAAAGACAAACTGTGTCAAAGAACAACAGACCATCTTCAATTTCATCAGGCTGAATTTATTTTCCTTATTTCTTTATTCATTGTTCTCTTCATATGCATTGGCAAAATAATTTTGCATGGGTTAGAGGACTTTATAAAGGGAACACCGAGCCAAAATGGCTGTCAGACCATTTTGTACATCTTTTACAATGAAAAAAACTCATGCTAGGCATCAAGTCAAGTTTTTTGTAACAAGTCCTACTAATGGAGTATTCAAAACTTGCACACTACAGTTTGCCAGTTCTTAAACTCATTTGCAGTGTTTTGGATTTGTTTGTGTGTATATGTGTGTGTGCACTGAGGTCAGGGTCCCTGACCTAGATTGTACTCAGCAATAGCAGGATAAGAAACTAACTGTGTCTGTTGCAACAGTTAGAATTTCCTGCTGTTCATCTGGCGTTGTTCTTCCTCGTCTCAATAATGAGAAATTTCAGATCAGTGTTCAGTGTAGCATGTGGGCCACTCACTCTGCCACCACAGAGGTGCCACTTTTCAATTAAAGGTGCCACTTCCCCTTTCAAAACAAGGAGCAAGATTGAAGATAACAATGAGCATACCCCAAAGACCAACATGCAAGGCAAACATGGCTCATGAAATATTATAAGGCAGCACATGGGTGCCTTCAAATTTAATATGAAGGTGCAGAAGCCAAAGCCTATAGGGCCCCCTAGCATATAATGCAGGGACAATCAGAGAAGATCGGAGCATTGCATCCTGGAACATGTAGTGTCTATAGGCCACTCTGCCAAATTAGAGAAGAGGGTGGCTTTAGAAGTCTGCTTCATTTTTTGCAAATTGTTATGCTCAGTGAAGACTTTGATTGTACAAAAATTATGGACTATTATAATTATACTCCCTACCATTCCTCATACCTCTCCAATCCACTGAAATGACTAGCCTCCCAGTATTTGTGCATATCGTGCAGATTATCAGTTTGGTGTTTTGGTCAATGAAAACTCTACATAGACACATAAAGCAACTTCCATTAATATACAGGTCTATATCCACTGAAAAGTATACAAGTCTGAGAACTGGACAGAAGTTCTGCTGGGATCAGGATAAACACAGTCTACATCTACAGTAGCAAGTTCTGTCAACCAAACCCCTGTTTTTGACAAAACTCAGAGAATGTCCACATTAAAAATGCATTCTGTTGATAGTAAATCAATAGAATGCGGCATTTTTGTTGACAGACTTCTGCCTCTCTCCCACAAGGCTGAATGCCTTTCTTGACAGAATCTGTTGACAAAAAAGCAGTGTGGACACTTTGGGGGCCCTCTGCTCACAGACAGGGCTTCTGGGTCTGCGGGCAGCCCTGTCTGCTGTGCTTCTGGTTAGCCGTTCTGCTCTCTGTCAACAAGGCAGATTGACAGAGTGATCTGCTTTTGTGTGTGGCCGCAATCTGTTGACAGAAAATTTTTTGGAAGATACCTTCCAACTGTAACTTCTGTAGATAGATCGCTGTAGTGTAGACATAGCCACTGTGTACCGACAGGATTTCTCTAGTTGAAATAATGTCTCCAGCTGGAAATTGAGTCCTGAAAAACAGCTGAGGTTTTCCATTAATGCACCCTGTCTCATTCTGACCCTCCTGTTTCTCTGTTAGTTACTTTTTTAACTTTCTTTCTTTATTTGAAAGCTCACAAATTTCAGCCTGAACCAAAATAGTCACTGAAACTTGTTGAAATGATCTAGGAGAAATCCTACTGGGTTTGCTTCCTTCAGAGTGTTTCTTATCAACACACAAATCTATACGTCAGCTAAGAATACAGGAAGGGATATAGAGAGGGAAGGGATATTGGGCTGGCAATTATGTCTTACAGGGACAACTCTTCAGCTAGTGTAAATAAGCACAGCTTCATTTTAAAAGATAATAAAGTTGTGTCAATTTTAGGGTGACCATCCATCCCATATTGGGCAGGATGGTCCCATACTTGGGATGCCAAAAAGGGGTCATGATTAGTTTTTTAAAAGTGACCAATTGTCCTGTATTTAGGCCCAGAGGGGCTGGGGGTGGGGGGCAGGAGCGCCTGTGGCTGCTGCTTTCCCAGGGCTGTGGGGCCAGTAGAGCCCATGGCTGCCACTTCCCAATGCTCTGGCGCCAGAAGCGCCTGCAGCCACCTCTTCCCTGGGGCTCCGGGGCCAGGAGCGCCCATGGCTTCCACTTCCAGAGTCTCCAGAGCCAGGAGCACCTGTGGCTGCCACTTCCCAGGGCTCTGGGGCTGGGAGTGCCCACAGCCACCGCTTTCCTGGGGCTCCGGGGCTGTGAGCGCCCATGGCTGCCTCTTCCCGGGGCTCTGGGGCTGGGAGTGCCTGTAGCTACCAGCTCCTTGGGGCTTTGCACAGCCAGAAGGAGCTGGCCCCCCACATATCTCCCTGTCGAGATATGGTCACTCTAGTCAATTTACAGTGGTCAAAGTTCAGGTGTGATCTGATTCATGTGGTTCCCTTAAAGTAAAAATTGAGCTACACTGATTTACCCCCGCTGACAGAGGATTTTAAGGCATGAGTTGTCATTACTTAGAGTGTTGTTCTCCTCTAAAAGGTGACCACAAAAACAGCACTGTGGTCACATTTATCTTGCCTTATTTGCTCCACCTCAGATATGCTCTGTTTGTAAGTAAGAAGATGTGCTTTTCTAATTGCCAGCACTACATACGCATTCTGGGATCTGAAAGTCAAGTTGCTGGTTTTCTTCCTGTTTTGTGCATTACCACCAGTAATAAGATTCTACAGGTCACATTCTACCCTCAGTTACACTCATCGTGGCAAGGATCATGACTTTTGCTATAATGAAATAGTACCTTGTATGTTGTAGGTGCTGCCAGAAGAATAAACCAAAAAATGAACAAAGATATGCATTAACTGATTGCTTCAGAAAGATCAAGTGGGCAAAAGGAGAGGAGGAGTAACACTCTACAGTACAGACAAAATGGCATTACCTGTTTCTGAGTCATTGATAACTCAGAAGAAAATCATACTGAGTGCTTATGGATGAATGTCCTAACAGAAAGCACAAAATGGGATATTAAGTGGTATCTGCTACAGACCACAAATCACAGTATGCAACAGGATCTTTACACGCCTATCTGTACTGTGTAAAGGAAAAAAGCTGCATGATCAAGCGGAACTTTAATTTAAGTGACATTTGCGGAGGTCTCATGCTGTTGATATTAAAACATTTTTGGAATTTCCAAATATTACAGACAACAATTTCCTAATTCATAAAATGTTGCAGTCAACATGGGTGAATTCTGTATTAGATGGATAAAGTGGAACCGATCACAGAACTGAAAATTAAGTTGCAGTGTTGTAGCCTTGTTGGTCCCATCATATTAGAGAAACAAGGTGGGTGAGGTAATATTTTTAATTGGACCAACTTCTGTTGGTGAAAAAGATAAGCTTTCAAACTTGGACAGATCTCTCCTTTAGACTTGGGAACTGTGACTTTCCCAAACCTGAAGAATTCCTCTGTGTAAGCTCAAAAGCTTTCCTCTTTCACCAATGAGATCTGGTCCAATAAAATATTGCTTCACTCATTCCCTATCTCTAAAATTACTGGTAGCTTAGGTACACGTGATTATGACTTGATCACATTTATAATGTTGAAATAATAAATTCCAGACCAGTAATATAGACATGGTGCTTTAAAAGGGACAGTTTCACAAAGCTAAAAGCACTAGTGAGCCTAATCAGTTGCAAGAATTAATTGTAAATATGTGAACGATAATTGGAAATTCTTTAAGAACACCTTGCTAGATGCCCAAAAAGCCACAATCCCCTGAGGCAGAAGGATGTATTGGTTTAAAAAAAGAGACTTGATTTAAAGGAAAAGTAAAGGAAGTACTAACAAAGTTATAGAAATTATAACTCTACCCAGTGTCTGAAGCTAGATAAATTCAGGCTGGAAATAAGACGTCAATTTTAAGTCAGAGTCATTAGCGACTGAAACAATTTACAAATGGTTTCAATGGGATTCTCCATCACTGGCAATTTTTAGAAATAGTTCAGATATTCTTCTAGAAGATCAGCTCTAGGAATTATTTTGGGAAAGTTCTATGGCTTATGTTATACAGGAACTCTGGCTATGTCTACACTACAAGATAAATTCTATTTTATTAAATTCGATTTTGTAATGCTGGGTTTTATAAATTCGAATTTGAGTATCTTCACCTCCCTACAAAGTCCCCACAAAGTTGAGTTAGTGCTGCCACACTAAATCACCAGGAACCTATCCCACAGTTCCCTCAGCCCTGTAGCATTCTGGGTTTTCTCACTGGAGTAGTATGGGAAAAAATACCCCACAAATGGTTGTGGATATGTGATGTCATCCTCCCACATTGCATTGCCTTCATTCTCCTCCTGTGGAAAGCAAACAGCCATTTTTTCAGAAAGACAGAAGGAAAGTACGGAATCACAGGCAAAAGAAAATCAAAATAGGCTGGCTTCTGAAGATGGCTGAACTGTGTAAACTGAGTGCGCAGCTCCTTTTCCCCCATTTAAAGAACACCTTTGCACTATTCCCTTTAGGTACAACTTTTGCCTGATCAGCCAACTAGCACTCCAAGCAGGAGACTGTCATATCCACTTGCCAAAAGGACTCTGTGCCCTGGGATCACTCAGGTGACTGTGCCATCTCTACTTTGCCCCCACTTGAAACCTCAGATCACCATAAACATCATCTCTGAAAATATTAGGGAAACAGATTACAGCATGTGATATCCATTCCCCAAGATATGATGAGGGGTGGATGATGTAGCTGAAAGGCCAGTTGATAGAGTTCCTTCAGGGGCTTTCTGCCAGCCCCCCATCATATGCTGTCCCACTGAAAACACAGCAAAGACCAAGCTCCCCTCATTGTGGGGCCTATGAGGGGCCATCCAGTCTCCTCACCTTGCCCCTGGCGACAGCCAGCCCCTGAAATTTTTGCCACGGGGTGGGTAGACGTCCCCCTCACAACAGCCAGCCCCCAAAAATCTTACCCACCTTTAGAACCTTCACCTCATGCAAGCCAGGATGCGGTGCTATCTGGCAGCATGGCCTGCACTGCACCGCAGGCACGTGCTTTTATTGAGTTGGGGGATAGCCATGTGATGTGGTTTGGCAGGGGATAGATCCAGATTGCACAGAACCTGTTGGGGACAAGGGGGGCTGCCCCTGTTAATATGTGAACCACAGAAAAGAAGTTTCTCAGTGTCTCATATAAGCATTACCCCTGCAGCCTAGCCACCACATGATGCAGTGGGGCAGGAGCTGGCACAAGTGATGAAAAAAAAATCTCAGCCTCTCCTGATATGTCCTGTGCAGGGAAGAAGCCACTACCCTGTGTTGGGGCTACTGTTTCATGGCTAGATGCGTTCACTGCAGTCATAATAAACAAATGAATTCAAAATGGGCTCAGGTGCCCACTTCAATTTCCTGAGCTTCCTGGGGCTAAATTCAAATTCGCAGGCTTCTTTTATCTACCTCCTGTACACTTGGGCCGTTTCTACACAGGCCATTTCCTTTGGAAGTGGCGTGCTAATGCATGGAGTGAAAGATGCTACTGAGGCACGGATGCAAATTCCCCATGCCTCATTAGCATAACGTCTTGTGATTGGGAATCTGGAAGACCGTTCTTCCGGACTCCAAAACGCCGTGTAGAAGCATGGCCTCGGGGGGGCTTCAGGAAGGAAGTCCTTCTTCCGGAGGGTCTCCCCCCCAGGGGACGTGCTTCTATACAGCGTTTTGGAGTCTGGAAGAACAGTCTTCCGGACTCCAAATCACGTGACGTTATGCTAATGAGGAGTGGGGAATTTGCATCCGTGCCTTATTAGCATCTTTCGCTCCGTGTATTAGCATGCCACTTCCAAAGGAAGTGGCCTGTGTACAAACAGCCTTGGAGAGCAGCAGAGATGGAAGCGGCCAGAGTGGACAACCATGGGGCATCATGGAATACATACAAGACACCTCTGGAGGCCAATAAAGTCAATCCTAATAAATGTTGTTTCCAAACTAGCATTAATCCAACCTTTTAAATTTTAACTTGGTGCAACACTGACTCATATGGTCGGTGTAATAATAATGACCTTAGCACTCCCCAAAAGATTTGGGGTGCACTTACTACAGCTACTCAGCTTCTCTTTTCTAAATCCTTAGTGACGATGACTGAGGAATTTCAAAATGGTTAGCAGATTCATTACAATTAGGAGAAGGGGAATTGGTTGCTCCAAAGGATGGGAATGAAACAGTATGAAAGTCTTTCACTGCTGTATGAACAGTTTAACTCCAGCTGGGGTCTTTACCTCGCCAGGCATGTTTACCTAACAAAAACTTGGACCTGTAATGGGATAACTATGGTGGAAGCATTGGTAGTGTAGTGATGTAAACATAGGATAGACTTGACAACTAGAGTTAGACTGTTTTTGAAATTTTAATGGAAAAATCTGATGAATTTCTACTTGGGTCCTGCCACAGAGTTGGTCAAAATATTTCAAAATTTCAAAATATGGGTGGAAATATTCATGATATAAAACACCTGCCCCTTTCTACAGTACAGCTTCTACCATTCCTCCGCCAGTGGAGAATTACATGTTCAGGTGTTTCCTGTGTAGATATAGCTTCTAAGGACTGCTTGGTGGTTTATAAGAAATGAGTCAAGTTACAGTTCCCAGTGAACTAGCATGTTCACCAGGTATGGCACTAATTGGCTACTGTGAACAAGAAGCCAAGGAATGAATGGACTATCTTCACTCTTACCCATAGAATCAGTTCTTCTAGAAAAGATGGAAGATTACATGAGAACGTATGACTGGAAAGGACTTTCTGGGACATTGAGTTCAGACCCCCACTATCACAAGCAACCCCATCTGTTCATAAGTGTATCAAGCCGCATCATAAAATGAGATGGAGTGTTTGCCCCAGAGCTCTTATTGGGAGGCTAGAATTTCAGTTCTCTGAAGATTAGAAATCTTTGACTAATAGCCAGCCTAAATTTACTTATGGCCACCTAATATCCATTTCTTCTTGTGCCAACACTGAAATTTAGCTTAGAAAGAGAAGTTACTCACCTGTAGTAATGATGGTTCTTCGAGATGTGTCCCTGTGGGTGCTCCACAATAGGTGTTGGGCTCACCCGGTGCCGCAGATCGGAATTCTTCCAGCAGTTTCTCCTGGATCGCGCATGTGCTGGCGCGCGCTGCTCCCCGCGCGCCCCCGGCCACGTGCACGATCCGGTCCCTGCCAGTTCCTTGACCAACCGCCTCGAATGCTCCTGAAAAACACCAGACAGAGATCCGAAGCGGGGAGGATGGGCGGGTGGTGGAGCACCCACGGGGACACATCTCGAGGAACCATCATTACTACAGGTGAGTAACTTCTCTTTCTTCTTCGAGTGGTCCCCACGGGTGCTCCACAATAGGTGACTACCCAGCAGTAACCCAAGTAAGGAGCTGGGTAATCGGTTCATGTGCAGCTTGCCCCCGAGAGGACTGCTGTCGACAGACGGGTATCCTCTTCGAATACCCGATGTAGGGCATAATGCTTGGCGAAGGTGTCGTAGGATGACCAGGTCACCGCTCTACAGATGTCTTTTAACGTGATGCCCTTGAAGAAGGCTGTTGACGCCGCCACCGCCCTGGTGGAGTAAGACCTAGGTGGGGCCAGCAAAGGAGTCTTTCGAAGCTCGTAGCACATTTTTATACAGGATACAATGTACTTTGAGATTCTCTGTGAAGAGAGACCTTCTCCTTTTGACCTGGGAGCGAGAGAGACTAAAAGCCTGTCCATTTTCCGGAAGGACTTAGTTCTGTCTATGTAGAAGGCCAACGCCCTCCTCACATCCAGGAGATGCAGGCGTGCCTCTTTGCTGGAGCTGTGAGGCTTCGGGTAAAACGAGGGTAAAACTATTGGTTCATTAAGATGGAACTCCGAAGAAACTTTTGGAACAAAGGCTGGGTGCAACCTTAAGGTTACCACCTCCTTTGAGAATACTGTGCAGGGCGGCATTGCCATCACTGCTGCGAGCTCGCTCACCCTGCGGGCCGACGTAATTGCAAGGAGGAAGGTTGTTTTCATCGTAAGGAGACGGAGGGGAACTGTGGCTAATGGTTCGAAAGGTGGACCCGATAGCGTGTTGAGCACCAAGTCCACACTCCACGATGGTGGAAGCAGTTTCCAAGGGGGGTACAGGTTTACCAGCCCCTTCAAGAACCTTGTGACGATAGGATGGGCGAATACAGTGGGCCCTTCCTCTGTATGCCGAAAGGCTGATATAGCAGCGAGGTGCACCTTTAGCGAGGATAGAGAGAGCCCGCCTCTTTTGAGGTCCAATAAATATTCTAGTATTACAGGTATAGGCACGTCAAGGGGAGCTAACTGCTTGGTGGAACACCAGGCTGTAAATCGAGTCCATTTCAGCTTGTAAGTCCTCCTGGTGGAGGTCCTTCGGCTACATTCCAGGACTTGTTGTACTCCCTCCGTACACATGCTCTCTAAGGAGCTGAGCCATGGATTAACCATGCTTGCAGACGCAGACCCTGAGGGTGCAGGTGCGCTATGGACCCCTGAGCCTGCATGAGTAAGTCCGGCGCCACCGGTAGAGGAAGCGGTGGACGGTCCGACATGCGCAGAAGCAAGGGAAACCATTGCTGCCGATCCCACTTTGGGACTATGAGTATCATGCGAGCTCCATCCCTTCTGGCTTTCTGCAGAACCTTGTGGATAAGCACTGTGGGGGGAAACGCGTAAAGTAGAGGGCCCCTCCATGAAATCATGAATGCGTCCCCCAGGGACCCCCGTCCAACTCCTGCCCTGGAGCAGTATTGGGGACACTTCTTGTTGTACTGGGTGGCAAACAGCTCGATCTGGGGAAACCCCCATGTACGAAAAATGCGCCGTAGCAGATTGGAGCAGATCTGCCATTCGTGCATGAGTGCGAAGCACCTGCTCAGCTGATCTGCTTTCGCATTGTGAGCGCCCAGCAAGTACTAGGCTTTCAACGTTACGTTGTTGGCGATGCACCAGTTCCACAATCGGACTGCTTCCGCACATAGAGCACGGGATCATGTTCCTCCTTGTCAATTGATGTAAAACATAGTGGAGGTATTGTCGGTATTGATCCCGACTACTTTGCCATGCAGGTAATCTCAAAAATGTTTGCAGGCATTGAACGCTGCTCTGAGCTCCAGTATGTTTATGTGCAGTGTCTGTTCCGCAGGGGACCATAGCCCTTGCGTCACCTTGTCGCCGATGTGCACTCCCCATCCTATGCAGGAGACGTCGGTAGTAAGAAAAATAGAAATTTGTGGCTGGTGAAAGGGCACCCCCACTAGCAGATTCTTGGGATTTTCCCACCACGCCAGGGATCTGCGCATCTCTGTCGTGGGCGACACCACCCTGTGGACAGTATGGGATGCCAGTTTGTAAACGCTCGCCAGCCAATGCTGCAGGCTTCGCATGTGTAACCTGGCATTCTGTACCACAAACGTGGCTGCCGCCATGTGGCCCAACAGCTGTAGGCATGTTAAGACCGGCACCGTGGGGCTGTATGTGATGACCTGCACCAGCGCACTAATGGCGCGGAAGCGGGCGTCAGCAAGGTATATTCTTGCTGTGAAAGAGTTTATGCGTGCCCCTATGAACTCTATATCTTGTGTGGGTTTGGTCTTTGACTTTGCGAGGCTGATAACTAGGCCCAGCGAAGAAAATGTGTCCGCTGTGATGCGTATCATGTGTAAGACCTCTGCCTTTGAGGCCCCCTTCAGCAGGCACTCGTCCAGATATGGGAAAATAAACACCCCCTGTCTGTGCAGGTAGGCTGACACCACTGCCAGGGTTTTGGTAAAGACTCTGGGAGCCGAAAAAAGGCCAAACGGAAGAACCCTGTACTGGAAGTGCTCCTTGCCAACCGTGAAGCGGAGGAAGCGTCTGTGTGCCGGGTGGATTGTTATATGAAAGTAAGCATCTTGTAAGTCGAGGGCTGCAAACCAGTCTCCATCGTCCAGTGCCGTGAGTATAGAGGCAACTGTGATCATCCGAAAACGTTGCTTGCGCAAGTAACAGTTGAGGCCCCGAAGATCTAAGATGGGCCTCCAGCCTCCTGTTTTCTTCTCTGTTAGGAAGTAGCGTGAATAAAAACCTTTCCCCTGGAATTTTTCCGGCACTCTTTCTACCGCCCCTATGAACATAAGGTGATCCACCTCCTGCTTGAGCCTCGCCTCGTGGGCACCGTCTCTAAGGTGACGCCTGGCAGGAGGCTTCGTCGGTGGGAGTGACTGGAAGGGGATCGTGTAACCCGTGGCTATGATCTCCAGCACCCATTTGTCTGTGGTGATCTTTTGCCATTGGGAGTGGAACGGTCTGAGGCGATGATGGAACATGAGATGAGAGTGCCATTGAGAGATGGTCTTGATAGTGCAGCCCCCGACATACCTGTCAAACTTGTTGCCTTTGGGCCTGCCCCGAAGGCGTACGGCTTTGTTGAGAACGTCGCCTGGGAGTTCTGTACTGCTGCTGCTGTTGATGGTGCCCCTGGTCGTAGCCTCGTTGATATTGAGCACGCTGTGGTTGATAAGCGTAGAGTCTTTGCTGAGGGTAAGATTTTTTGTTTCTGTATGGGGGAGTATAAATGCCCAAGGTTCAAAGTGTGGCTCTCGAGTCCTTACTGGAATGGAGGACTGAGTCGGTGGAGTCTGCAAACAGCTTTTGTGTATCAAAGGGAAGATCCACGATCTTCGCCTGCAGGTCTCTGGGGATACCAGATGTCTGGAGCCAGGATTCTCTACGCATGACCACTGCTGTTGCTGCTGAACGTGCCGCCGTGTCTGCCACGTCCAGGGCAATCTGTACTCCCGTCCGTGATGCTGCATAGCCCTCTTGAAGAATCGCCTTTAACACTGGCTTCTTGTCTTCCAGGAGTGAATCCATGAGGGGAGTAAGCCTGGAGTAATTATCAAAGTTATGGTTTGCTAGGTGTGCCGTGTAATTTGCCATTCTCAATAGCAGGGTAGAGGAGGAATATACCTTCCTACCAAACAGCTCTAGCTTCTTAGCATCTTTGTCCGATCCCCCCAATTTGTACTGAGAGGCCTTCGACCTCTGCTGGGACGATTCAACCACCAAAGAATTTGGTTGTGGGTGACTAAAAAGGAACTCCATGCTCTTTGCCGGGACGAAATACTTCTTATCCACTCTCTTGTTCATAGGTGGAATCGAGGCCGGAGTCTGCCATATGGTTGTGGTTGACTCCATAATGGCTTCGTCCAGCGGAATAGCAATTTTGGATGAAGCCGGGGGTCTCAAATTTTTCAGGAGTTTGTGATGTTTCTCCTGCACCTCTGCCGTTTGAATATCTTGCATGAAAGCCACTCTTTTGAATAGTTCTTGAAATTGTTTAAGGTCATCCGGGGGGGAGACATCCCCGGGGACCATGGCCCCATCTGGGGAGGATGAGGAGGAACCACTGGGGTAAACCTCCCTCAAACTCTCAGGCTCCTGTGGTCGATGATACACTTGCTCCCTGGAGGATTGTGAAGGAAAGTCCCGGGGTTCTAAAACTAACTCCCCTTGAGACAACTGTGTTTCCGTCCCAGATCGAGAGTGTACACGGGGGTACTGAGCAGCAGGGGGGGACCTGCCCCTGGATGTAGGCCTGCAGTGTCTGTGTTCAGCATGATGAGGATGACCAGAGCAGCATAGGCAAGGGCCCGGGGATGGAGACCTGGACCACGCACGGAGAGTGTACCCCCGATGTCTGGGAGAGCGAGCCCTCCGCGACGACACAGATAGAGGAGAAACTGGCTTGTGATAGTACTCCAGTGGATCCATTCCCAGAAATGGTGAAGGTGGCCCAAGCCATGGTGACATTGGTTGGAGGAATGGAGAGGGAGGTTCTGGATAAGCCGGTGGAGTCACAGGCCTTCGGTGCGGCGTGTGTATCATGGGGGGAGGGCTTGGTGCTAAAGGCAGCGCAGCCCTGTACGGAGATGGGCTGCGGTGCCGGGTTTTTGCTTTAGCCTTGCCCCTCCTGTGCCGGGGATCTCGGCTCTGCTGTTGGCGCCGTGCTCGGCACACTCAGCTGCAGTGCCGCGCGGGTAGTTTCCTCTGGCGCCTGCAGGCTCTGTGCCTGGTGTCCCTGTGCCGTTGGTGCCGCGGGGGCCGGTGCTGCCTGTGGCGGTGCCGCCGATTCCAGTGCTTGCCTCGCTGGTTCTCTCGGTGCCCTGCGTGCCGGCTGTTGTGTAATCGGAGGCTCAGCCTCTGCCACGTGCGCTGCCGCGCCGCCGCTTCCCTGAGCTTGCGGCTGGGGGCTCTGCGCGCCGCTCGTCCTGCTCGCTGAACTCGCCAGCAAGGATCAAGCCGGAGAGAGTTTCCTCCTTTTCTGCACCGAGGGGGTCAGAGAAGCCGCCTTCCTCTTATGCAACCCAGAGGGCCCTTCTGGGTGAGGCTTCTCTGGCAACTGTGGCTGGAGACCCTTATCAAACAAGAGCATTTTAAGCCTCATCTCTCTGTCTTTCCTGGCCCTGGCTGTGAGCTTAGCACAGTGAGAACACTTCTGGGTAACGTGATTCCCCCAAGCAGCGGATGCATTCACTATGCCCATCGGAGTCCGGCATAGCTTCGCGGCATGGTTCACACTTTTTAAAACCTGAGGAGGCCATCGCGGTGAGTCCTTTACTGTTAATAGGGTACTTAGCGTGTAATCAGTGCCTTTTTGCCCCAAATAGCGATCACCGGCCTGCGGGGCAGCGCGTGGCCTAAGTGGCCTTCTCGTCCGCTCCTCTCTCCTTCGCTCCTCTCTCTTTTTTTTTTTTTTTGGCTGATATTCTCTTTGTCCTTGTTTTCTTTTCCTTTTTTTTTTTTTTTTTAGTGACAAAACCAACAAATTACACGAAAAACAGCTATCTTATCTGACTCTGGCCTTAGCCTGAGCGGATTCTATCTGCAGCCGATGGCGGCTGAGAAGGAACTGGTGGGGACTGGATTGCACATGTGGCCGGGGGCGCGCGGGGAGCGGCGCGCACCGGCGCATGCGCGACCCAGGAGAAACTGCTGGAAGAATTCCGATCTGAGGCGCCGGGCAAGCCCGACACCTATTGTGGAGCACCCACGGGGACCACTCGAAGAAGAATAGCTCTTTTCCCAGCTCTCTGTCCATGCTCTTCTTGTTCTGCAGATAGAGGCTACGTCTACAAGTGAAGCCTACATCGAAGTAGCTTATTTCGATGTAGCGATATCGAAATAGGCTATTTCGATGAATAACATCTACATGTCCTCCAGGGCTGGCAACGTCGACGTTCAACATCGACGTTGTGCAGCACCACATCGAAATAGGCCCTACGAGGGAACGTCTGCACGCCAAAGTAGCACACATCGAAATAAGGGTGCCAGGCACAGCTGCAGACAGGGTCACAGGGCGGACTCAACAGCAAGCCGCTCCCTTAAAGGGCCCCTCCCAGACACACTTGCACTAAACAACACAAGATCCACAGAGCCGACAACTGGTTGCAGACCCTGTGCATGCAGCATGGATCCCCAGCTGCAGCAGCAGCAGCCAGAAGCCCTGGGCTAAGGGCTGCTGCACACGGTGACCATAGAGCCCCGCAGGGGCTGGAGAGAGAGCATCTCTCAACCCCTCAGCTGATGGCTGCCATGGCGGACCCCGTTATTTCAATGTTGTGGGACACGGATCGTCTACACGTGCCCTACTTCGACGTTCAACTTCAAAGTAGGGCGCTATTCCCATCCCCTAATGGGGTTAGCGGCTTCAACGTCTCGCCGCCTAACATCGATGTTAACATCGAAATAGCGCCCAACACGTGTAGCCGTGACGGGTGCTATTTCGAAGTTAGTGCCGCTACTTCGAAGTAGCGTGCACGTGTAGACACGGCTAGAGAGAGCAGACCCCAATACTGTTAACCTATGACCCTTCACCAGCACTAAAATAATACCTGCAAGATCCCCAGCTGGAGTAAATCCAGATAGCACAATGAAGTCAGTGGAGCTACCATGATTTACATGAGCTGAAAGGCTGGACTTCACAGTTATTGGAGATGGGAGCCAAAGAAAATTTTGGATGCACCTTGGAACAGCCGCAGAATTTCTGGATGTTTGTACCTGCAGGTTACCAAGTTATACTGAAGTCTGTATTTCCAAACCTATCTCTAACACTTATGTAAACTATCCAGACCCTTTGGATGAGTAAAATTAAGCTGTTTTGGGACAGGTTCTTGTGCAGCCTCTCAGCAGTTCTCATTACAGGCAAGCTGTGACATTAAAAATGGAAAGAAAATGTTTTTTTTTTTCAGTCCCTAAAAGCTTGACATGGTAGAAGGCTACCAGATCACGTACTAGATCTAGTGGGAGGAGATTCTCAGCTTCTCCAAACTTATTTACCCATCCTTCTTAAGGGTTGGACATAAGAAGCAGTGCATTGTTGAATGAGACATGACCATAGTGGTTTCTTTATACTGAGCCCTTGTTTCCTTTCTCAGCACATTCAGCCACACTATATACAGTGTGGCAGGAGGCCAGGAAATTGTCTCTGAGTGGGAAAAACTTGTTGCCATTTCTTTTAACTCACCTGGCAGAATCATCTTCCCCTGGAGTGTTAAAACAGCTGCATTTCTTTTTCTAATGAATGCGCTTATTTGGGCAGACAACATAACGTTTTTAATATATAATTTTTAAAAGATGGATTGTTGTTTTTAATAACCTGCTGTTTGCACAGTAGCATCTGAGGAAATATTCACAGCATGGTCCTCCCTGACCATTAGGATACTAAATCAGTCTTCTCAAGGCAGAGTCAGACTAAAGCAGAATTCAGCTCATTTGACGCTATGGGACTCCTCATACTCTTTGGTCTATTGGCTAAAGCCCTGGCCTAGGAGAAAACAGACTTGAGTTCTGTTCTGACCTCTACCATGACTTGTATAATCTTGGGCAAGCCATTTAAACCACTCCAGCCTCCAAAAGCGTAGCAAACATTAATTGTTAGGGCTTTAATTCTGTCTGAGGAGTTGATCCTTGATCTCCTCATTTGCAGTGTCAACTGAACTGTCACATGCTTTAAAAAGTTTTTTTTCTGCTTATTCTATATGTCACTGTCAGACCATATTTTGGACCAGAGTCTTCATATCATGTGCAAACATTGATCTTCAGCTAGATTTAGTGGATAAATCCCAGTTTATATATATTTTAAGAGCAAAGCTGAAAAGAAACAGAAGTGTGGCTGTTTTTTCCACAGGGCTTCTAAAAGAGTTTCACTCAGATAGTCACATACAACAACAGACCATTTTTAATGAGATATACTATCAGAGAATATAGATTAAACTTTATTTTTAAATGTTGAAACACAATACAACACAACACAGCCCAATATTTTCATTGGTTTCCAGTGCACTAAGAGTGCATCTACAGTAGCCCCCTATTTGGTTTTAGGAAGAAGGGGCTTTTGAAATCTTGGAGGTCCTTTCGAAAGGCCCACATCTACATGGGCGGCACATGATTCGGAAGCGGTGCTTTTGAATCGCGTATGGCCGCCGTTATGCTAATGAGGCACTGCATATTCATGGCAGTGCCCCTTTAGCATCTTCCCAACTCACTCATTACCATGTCCCTTCCGAAAGGAAGGGGCTAGTGTTGATGTAGCCTAAATGTGCCTCCGCCCTACACCTGAAAGATTGACTTCTATGCATGAGAAGTTAATTCATTCTCTCTGGCTCATTTTATCTATGACTTCTATCCTGAGACTTCCAACCAGATTCCCCCATGAATGCTACCTGACATGACAGCATTTGTGATGTGGACACATAATTGAGCTTTTAAAAGTCAATGACGTAGTGTTAGTCCGGTTCTCTGGGGATAGCTATCCACACCACAAAAACCACTGACCCAGCTGGCTCTCATTCACTGCCAGCAGACTCAGAAGAGAAGCTAAGTGGGCCAGGAGGCTGAGCACTCCTCTTATCCTGAGGTCAATTAAATTTTTTCCAGGATCTCTTTATGTGACTTACCAGGCAATATTCTGTGGCTCTCTTCAGACTCATGAAATGATCTAGCTAGCTTTGTTTTTAAGGAGAGCTAAATGGCGTGCCCCCTTTTTTTATGGTCTCCCAAACAAAACGAAAGGCATGGTCAGATAAGGAGAGAGAATCTTTTTCTGAAAGGGGAAGCTTTGTAAATTCCACATGTGCCACTTCTGCTCTGTAAGAAGTCTTTGAGAGCTTTCAAACCCTTCTGTTAACCAGTCTTGCTTTCAAACTGGCTTTGCAATTAACTGCACTCCCTTCCTCTCTCTCTTTCCCTACTCTCTCCTTCCACCTCTCCTTGTGTAATACAACTCCAGATGCTTCCTGGTTTATTGGGGTTCAAAGAAAGGATTGGGAAAAATTCTGAATAACTTTTAATTGATTCCATATTGGTCTCCAGTTCTTGCTCTCATCACAAGCTGGAATGTACTGCCAGTTTCCCAAATGCTCATTTATTTTCACAGACAATGTGGGATCCAGTTAATTCACCCTTTGGCAGAAATCAAGAAATTTGACCATGAGAACTCTAACTGGTTCAGACTAAGGAACACCCAGCTGCATGGGTCAGGCTCATCGCCTCACATATTCACATGGGGGGAATAAAATATCCATTAACAGTTCTGCATGATACATATTTCTGAATGGGCTAGCATCATCTCTGTTCAGTCCAATAATATTTTGGTGTTGTAGTGATACTGAAGAATTAGGTGCTAGAGTATTATGTATCACCCCTAGTTTTGTTCTTTAGAATTTTCTTGATCTGGGATTGCCACTCTCTAATGATCTGCACTACTGTGTATGAAATCTGACTTCTAGTCAATGTCTTCTAGCCCCTGAGCCCAACAAGACACACAGTAGCATTACCTTAGTTTGAAGATTCACCCCACTCAACAACTATTAATCTTTCCACTACAGGACATCATTGTTTCTGCTGTCCACTCTTAGAAAGCCACTGGTTGTGTCTACACTACAGAATTTTGTTGACAAAACTAGGGTTTTGTCAACAAAACTCATGGCGTGTCCACACAACAAACGTGTTCTATAAAGAAACTGTTGACAGAATGCAGCAGTTTTCTCGAGAGAGTTAAGTTGCTCCCAAACGAGGCATAAGGCCTCAGTCAACAGATTCTGTCATCAAAAAAATAGCATAGACACCGGGGGGATGCCCTCTGTCGACACAGAGGGCTTCTGGTTCACTGGGCAGCCCTGTTTGCAGAGCTTCCAGTTGGTGGTTCTATCGACAGAGGGCTGGGCAGTCTGGATGGTCTCTGTCAACAGAAGGTGTCAACACGAGGAGCTTCTATTAGGTGAGGACGCATTCTGTCAACAGAAGTTGTATCAGGAAATACGTCCCGACAGTAACTTCTGTCGATAAAACTTTATAGTGTAGTGGAATATCAGTATTTTAATTCAGAAAACTCAGAACTGGATATATTAACAGCTCTGAAGTCATTAAGATGACTTTTGATGGGAGTTCTATTCAGTTGACCTTGATCACAAGGGATAATTCGCTATATTTTCCCCGTGTTCCTCATTTCCACTGAATCTGGTGGATGAATTTTATCCAGTACCATCAACTTTCATTTATATAGTAACTGGCATGCATAACAATGCACTCCCAAAACTACATGCACACAAAAATATTATTTTCCCCACCATGGAAAGGCAGTCACCTCTGATATTGCACAACATCCAGCAAAACAACCAAACCCCACAGTGTAGAATATTATGTTTGTGAGACTCGAGTCTGAAAAAAATTGGTGGCTGTGAAGTGGTATAAAGAAAAACTGGAGAAAGCATCAAGGGTCGTTAATCATCCCATGGGAAAATCAGTCACTTCAGTAAACCACTGTTCTGAATGTATCCTTTGTGTAATTACATTCACTGCAGTACAGTTACAGCAGACTGATTTTGGACAATTATACCTTCTTTGACTTTCCACACCCTACTTAGCATGGCTTCATAAAATAAAGATATACGGATGTTTTATCTGCAGTTTCAGCAGTTTTGGTGATTAACCTATTTTGAGTCTTACATAAATTCTCTAGAAAGGGACACTCTTACTATGCCTACTCCATTACCCTGATACATCTGCAATTCGATTCTTTGGGAGTGCAAAAGAGATGAGTAGAGCTCAACCAATTTCCTAATTAAAAACGAAACCAAAGAACATTGGGAATATGACTTACAGTACCAAAACCAAATAAGAATTAATGTGTCCAAGAAGATTTCAAATTTCCCCTTGGAAAACTCCCTGGTAAGAGGTTTTATTTTATCTTCTTATCCAACTTAAAATCCTACTACCTATACAATACATGTCCTGATGAGTTGTACATTAATTGTATTCTTGTGAATGTAACATATAGAGTCCACTACCTTAACTGAAAAATAAGAGCTACCAGTCCAATATATTTCTTTTACCTAATTAATTTATTATGATATTTCAGGAATATATATCTTTTCTATCATGACATCTGTATTAGCTAGAATATGAGCAAGTGCCCTGCTACCAGTGTTACTTGGGAAGAGTGAGCTGCCATAATGATATATAGTAATAGGTACCACAGAGATACCATAGTGTTATATTTTCATTTTCTAAACAGACGGTGACCTGTGTATATTTCAAAGTCAAATTTTTTGTGAAGGTAGTGCTAACTGATTCTATGCCATATTTTACAATTGCATAAGTTTGTTACCATGGCTGTTCTGACCACCTCTCCTACTGTAAATCCCTGCTGTTTCAGTTGGATGTGTGATTCTCCTACTCTAGTGCTAAACTGTTGGACAATTTGGCAGTGTGCTGTTAAAACAGCTGTCACACACCGCACTAGAAGGGGCTGCTTTTGAGTTCTGGAGAAATTATTCCTATGTGTGTATATAGTATTTAAACCCTATTCATATTAAAGGTATTTTTCCAATTATATGAATTTATTATTAGCTATTATTATTGAAAAGTAGGTCTGAGTTACATTAGATTTCAGATTAAAAGTGATTGGTTCTGTTGCTCAATTTGTATCTCCTCCATCCTTCCCTCTGCACATTAGGAATCAGCAGGGTTGCCACTTCTTGGAATTTTTATGAGAAGCCTTGCAATATTTGATGTTTTCCATAAAGCCCCAGCTGCTGAACTCATGGGATTATGCAAATGTCACATCTTCCTTTGACATTTCTAGATGAAAAAATGCCTGAACATGGCTACGTCTACACGTGAAGCCTACTTCGAAGTAGCTTATTTCGATGTAGCAACATCGAAATAGCCTATTTCGATGAATAACGTCTACACGTCCCCCAGGGCTGGCAACGTCGACGTTCAACATCGACGTTGCCCAGCACCACATCGAAATAGGCGCAGCGAGGGAACGTCTACACGCCAAAGTAGCACACATCGAAATAAGGGTGCCAGGCACAGCTGCAGACAGGCTCACAGGGCGGACTCAACAGCAAGCCGCTCCCTTAAAGGGCCCCTCCCAGACACACTTGCACTAAACAACACAAGATCCACAGAGCCGACAACTGGTTGCAGACCCTGTGCATGCAGCATGGATCCCCAGCTGCAGCAGCAGCAGCCAGAAGCCCTGGGCTAAGGGCTGCTGCCCACGATGACCATAGAGCCCCGCAGGGGCTGGAGAGAGAGCGTCTCTCAACCCCTCAGCTGATGGCCGCCATGGCGGACCCCGCAATTTCGATGTTGCGGGATGCGCAACGACTACACAGTCCCTACTTCGACGTTGAACATCGAAGTAGAGCGCTATTCCCATCCCCTCATGGGGTTAGCGGGTTCGACGTCTCGCCGCCTAACGTCGATGTTAACTTCGAAATAGCGCCCGACACGTGTAGCCGTGACGGGTGCTATTTCGAAGTTAGTGCCGCTACTTCGAAGTAGCATGCACGTGTAGACACGGCTCATGTGACCCAACTGCAATCTAAAGGCTCAAAACCCAGAAAGCAAAATATGCCCAAATTTATGTTTTTAAATAATCTGATGGGTTTGGAAGCAAGGTGGTTGGAGTTGTTTTTTATATTTACTATTTTGAATTCTTGGTACTATGGACTTTATCCTGAAATTTACAGTAACTGTGAAATTAATTAGTGAAGGAAAATGCATCCTATGTTCTCATTCCCCTTTTGGCCATAATATACTAGTATTTATAGTGTATCTTGTAATTCTCATGTCCTGATGAATTGTATGTTGTTTCCTGACTGTTTGTAAATACATTTTGGAATTTGAGGGAAAAATAAGTAATAGTTTAAGTGTCATAAAAAACCTTTGATCTGTTGCCTTAGCTGCTGTGTAACACGTGATGTATTCACAGGATTTCTATGAGGTGGTCTTAAAAGAGCTAGGGAATGAGGATGCCGATGACAGGGAGGAGGTGAAGCTCAAGCAGAGCTTGTGTGAGATCCCTGAAATCTACAAACTTCACCAGGAGATACTTGGAGAGCTGGAGGAAAGAGTCATCAACTGGTAAGTGGCACATTAATGGTCTCATCTAATCCTCAGTGTATTTAAAATACCTTAATTTTCCCTTATTGCAAGAAGTACTGACAACAAGGTTAAGATTACAGCAGAAGAAAGAAAAGAAGAAGCTAAACATCCTTAACAGGGATGGTGCAAAAGCTGAGGGAGCTAAACTTACAGGGACACTGTAAGGTTGAGAGACTGAATTTTGTTGTCTGTGCCATGTTGCTGTATTGTTGTTTTACCTGCCAAAAATACAAATATTTTAGTGCTCTGGACATCCTTCCATGATAAACCATTCAATACAGCCCAGGACTCCTAAGCAGACCCACAAAGCAGTGTGTATACAGTTCCTAGCCCCCCTGAAGCCCCAATCTGGTTGAGTCCCCTAGGTGACTGTCACAAAGCTATCCAATGTCTGTGAACAATGAGTCATAGACTAAAATACAAAGAAAAGGGAACATACAGAAAAAAACCTTCAGAAGTGTTAATATAGGAAAATACTTTTTAATTTTAGATCTCACAGACATTGAAATAAATTAGAGCAATTCTTATAGCAATTTCATAATATTATAGCTTCCAGTTAAAGGAAACCCACTCTGCATTTGAACAAGCTTTGGTGTGGGCTGAGTTTTCAGCCTAAGGACATCTTTCAAGTCTGCTGAGGGTCTCTCCCTAAACAAACTGCCCTAGCTGGACTAAATTTTAACAAGATAAAGCAAGTCTTTGTCTTGCCTAGAAAAAGTCTTTTTCAGTGCTAAAGCAAATTTTTTAAGCAAGACAGGTCCCAGTCTGAGAGACACTTCCAAACTAAAATGCATCAACTAACTGGGACAAGCCTCTGAACAGGATTAACTTCAGTTCCAGTGTTTCTCAACCAGGGATACATGTACCCTTGTGGATACACCAAAGTCTTCCAGAGGGCACATCAATTCATCTAGATAATTGTCTAACTTTACAACAGGCTACATAAAAACGACGAGTAAAGTCAGTACAATCTAAAAGTTCATTCATACAATGATTTGTTTCTACTGCTTCATATGCCTTACAGTAATATGTAAGTACAATATTTGTATTCCAATTATTTTATTTCATAAAGGCTATGTCTACACTACCACTCTCCTTTCGAATGGGGGATGCGAATGAGACACATCAGGATATGCTTATGAGGCACTGCAATGAATATGTGGCACCTCATTAGCATAATGGCGGCCGCAGCACTTTGAAAGTGCCACTTTCGATCACAAGCAGCTCATCTACACGGGGTCCTTTTCAAAGGGACCCTGCAGATGTCAAAATCCCCTTATTCCTATAACCAAGTGCTGTGGCTGCCAGTATGCTAATGAGGTGCTACATATTCATTGCAGCACCTCATTAGTATATCCCCGATGTGTTTCATTAGCATCCCCCTTTCAAAAAGAGGGGTGCTAGTGTAGACACAGTCAAGATTGTAGAAAGTCAGCAAGTGATATTTTTGCATGATTCTGTAAGTAAATTTTAAGTGAGGTGTATGCTGGTGGTATGCAAAACAAATCTTACTCCTGAAAAAGGTACAGTAATCTGGAAAGGTTGAATAGCACTTGTTTGAAGACACCTTAGGACAATGTTTCTCAGCTGGTGGAACAAGTACCCTTATGGGTATGCAAGCGGAGTCTTGGGGTACTTAGAATTTTTTAAAGAGGTATTTTATTTAAAAAAAACGTTGAGAAACACTATGGTAAACAACAGTGAGGTTGAAAACAATTCCTTAATTGACTATGCTAAATAAGTTATTACAAAATGTGAGTTCCCAGTCCTTTTAGCTGTTGTAGGCATTCCTTGACCCTTTAATATATGTGTAGTGAAAATCTGAAAATGTACACTGGCTTCTGACTTTGAAGAGTAAACAGGCCCCTGAATCCTCGCACCTAGAAGTATGTGCTCTGTTTCTCCAGGGCTGCTGGCCATCCCCTGTGTTGTATTCTTGATCAAACTGAAATTCCCAAGGCCACTGTTTAAACCCACCCCCGCAATCTGTTACTCTGACATCCTATGGCCATTGCTCAGTGGCAGCCCAATACAGTACCCTGTTATGTGCAATGCTCTTTTTGGCTGACTCTCTCCCTGTGGATAATTCACCTTCAATAAATAATTAAATCATGTGCCTAGACAAGCAGTTATAAGGAGAGGGAGCTGTGAATGAAGGGAATCTGAGGATGGAGATATTCTCCCACTTGCCCCTGCAATCAGAGCAAAGCTTCTTGTTCACTCTGGAGGAGTTGCAAAGCTTGCTTACAGAAATATGAGCTATGTGAACCAATAAAGAAGACGTTCTTCCTAGCATATATGTAGATAGCTGTTGTAGGAAGATACAGAAAGGGGACAGGTGCCAGACAAGATCTATTCTTCCACAACATATCCACTGCCCAGCACTTCAGTGTGGTTTTGGCCTGAAAATTAAACCTATGCCTTTAGTGAGTGCTCAAAATGGCACTAGCAGGTGTGGGACTGATAAACAGAACGTGTGTAACCACAGTGAAATGAGGCATTTATTTTTGTTATTTATTGAATTGTTCTCTTTTTGTGGCTTTAGGGAGGAACACCAGAAAGTGGCCGATGTTTTTCTCTCAAGAAAATCAAGGTTCAATCACCACACAGCATACATTATGCAGTTTGATAGGAATTTGGCTTTGCTAGATGAAAGCTGCCTTAAATCTTCCCAGCTAGCTACTGTCATCCGGGCGTTTGAGGTGAGGTCCCTCTTCATTTCTCTGCTTGTGTTAATTTATAGTTGCACCTCATTACTGTCTCAAGATATTCCTGTCTGCAACTTCATCAGCCTTCAGAGAGGGCATGGAGGAAGAATCTTAATCATTCCTTGCAAAACACACTCTGACGAGACACGTAATAAAATGTCTCCCTTTCTCTCTCTCTCTGTGTTCACACAAGTATGTCTGAATATGCTTGCTCATGAGTGTACTGGTGGAATCCACCTTAGCCATCTTTTTTCTCTCCCCATTCATCAATTAGCTTATTTAAAGCTCTTTGAATCTGTATATATTATTATACAATTATAACATATAATTGTATAACAAGATACATATTGTCATCATTATCATCCCTTCTCTTCTCTACCCCTCCATATCTCTTCTCCTCCTTCTCGCTAAAACTGTATTTTGTTACATTTTAAAGAGCCTCTTACTGCTCCTCCCACTGCTGTCGATATTTATCAGTCTGTCCTCCTACCTTATGAAGCCAGCAGAGCCCATATTGTCTGGAGAATTAAACAGTTCATTTGTTTTCTTTTCAAGCTGACTTTGGAGTTTTCCAAATTATTCTGACTATCCCCTTTGCCATCATCCCAATGCCCCTAGAAGCAGAAGCAGAGCAATCTCAGAGGGGGACCTGACCTCCTGGTACAAAGCAAGGGATAAGAGCTTCAGCATTAACTCTTTTCACTGGTGTATTGCTTCACAGTTCAGCTACAATCAAAGTTAATAGGATTTTGATTTGAGTCATAAATCCAAGCACGGGCGTGTACTGTGCTGTTGCTATCCTGGGGCTTCTGTTCACTCGTAACTGTGTAACGAGAGGAATAAATAATCATTAAACTAATTGTGCATTTAAAAAAGGAAGAAAGGTGAAGGGGTTTTTCCACTGATTTTTAAGCTGGTACATATGTTTGAAGTTGTCACTGATTTAGGTACCTATTTTTAAAAGAACAGGATGAGGGTTGCAGTTGCAAAATATGCGCAGAAATATCTGTACCTCCGTGGTGGGTTTTACATGGGAAGGAGTAATAGTTCTAGCCATAACCAAGGTAGCCTGAGTTATGCAAAGCTATTGAAGAGCCAGATGCCAGATAATACTTATGAGCCATTAGAGTCAGCCTAGATACATCAGTGAACTTGATTAGGTTTCCTTGGTTGAAAGATTACTGGACTATTAATAATGATTTTCAGTAAATCCTGGATCACTGCAGAAGTTCCAGAGGACTGTGAAAAAGCTAATGTGCCAATTTTTAAAGAGGGTAAATGGAATGACCTAGGTAATTATAAGCTTGCCAGTCTGATGTCAATCCTGGGCAAGATGATGGAGCACCTGATACATAACTCAATTAATAAAGAATTAAAGGACAGTAAAGTAATTAATGAGAATCAACATAGGTTCATGGAAAATAGATCCTGGCAAAGTAACTTGTATCTGTGAAATTATGAGTTTGACTGACAAAGGTACTATTGTTTTGAAGTGTTGACATTGTTTAGAATTCTGTAAAATATTTGATTTGGTACTACGCAGCATTTTGATTAACAAAACTAAAACAATATAAAATGAACATGGCACACATTGAATGGATTAAAAGCTGGATAACTAATTGGTTTCAAAATGTAATGTAAAAGGGGAGTTATCAACAAGCAGTAGTGTTTCCAGTGGGGTCCCTCAGAGATCAGTTCTTGGCCTTATGCTATTTAACATTTCAATCAATGACCTGGAAGAAAACATCAACTCTTTGCAGATGACAGAAATATTGGGGGAATGGTAAATAGAGAAAAAGATAGATAGCTGATTCAGAAGGTAAACAGGACACAAGCAAACAGTATTCACCTAAATAGAAATGTATGCATTGGGGAACAAAGAATGCAGGTTGCATTTACAAAATGGGGGGCACTAGTCTGGGAAGAAGTGGCTAGGATTTTCCCCTGTGTTGGCAATTTATGTGTTGTACAGAAGGAAGACAAAAATCTTTTTTACTAGCCTTTTCTATACTCTTTCTTTTAACTTTGCATCCCTTCACACAGAGAAGAGTGGGTGATGGGCCATTTGAGAATACAGACTGTGCAAAGAAGCTGAATAATGAACTGGGAAGCCAAATACCCTGCCCTGAGCAACTCTCTTTTTTCAAAAACTTTACTGTCAACTCTTTCTTCATGCTTTTCATTGTCCCTGTGTTATTTTCAAGGACCAGATACAATCAAGGGAGCAGGGACAGTCAGTGGACAGCCAGTTGAGAACACAGACTGTGCACAGAAACTGTATAGTGGACTAGGAACCCAAAAACCCTTTCCTCAGCAACTCTTTTTTCCAAATCTTCCTGAGCAATTCTTTACTATGTGCTCCTTCTTCATGGTTTTCATTGTCCCTTTGTTATTTTCAGGGATCAGATGCAATCAAGGGAGAGGGGACAGTCAGCGGATGGCCAGTTGAGGAGACACACACTTGCTGATTTTCATGAAATCCTTGATAATTCAAAAGAAAAAAACAGTCCAGTATCACTTTAAAGACTAACAAAATAATTTATTAGGTGATGAGCTCTCGTGGGACAGACCCACTTCTTCAGATCATAGCCATACCAAAACAGACTCAATATTTAAGGCACAGAGAACCAAAAATAGTAATCAGAGTTGACAAATCAGAAAAATACTATCAAGGTGAGCAAATCAGAGAGTAGAGAGGCAGAAAGGGGCGGGCAGGGGGAGTCAAGAATTAGCTAAAGCCAAGTATATATAAGAGCCCCTATAATGACCTACAAAATTCTCATCCTGGATCAAACCTCTTGTTAATGTGTTGAATTTGAATATAGAAGAGAGTTCAGCAGCGCCGCTTTCCAAACTGTTGTGAAAATTCCTCTTCAGTAAGACACAGACTTTCAGGTCATTAACAGAATGGCCTACTCCAGTAAAGTGCTCGCTGACAGGTTTGTGAATCAGGAGTGTTTTTATGTCTGTTTTATGCCCATTAATACTTGGTCTAAGAGAATTTGAAGTCTGTCTAATGTACAAAGCACCTGGGCATTGTTGGCACATGATGGCATATATGATGTTAGCTGAGGAACATGAGAATGTGCCCGTGATTTTGTGAACAACTTGGTTAGTCCAGTGATGGTATCTCCAGAACAGATATGTGGACAAAGCTGGCAACGGGCCCTGTTGCAAGGAAAAGTTCTAGGACCGGTGTTCCTGCGGTACAGACTGTGGTTGTTGGTGAGAATCCTCATAAAGTTGGGAGGTTGTCTGCAGGAGAGAACAGGCCTGTCACCAAGGGCCTTCTGGAGTGTGGCATACTGATTAAGGATAGGTTGTAGGTCTTTAATTATGCATTGCAGTAGTTTGAGTTGGGGGTTGTAGGTAACGACCAGTGGTGTCCTGTTCTTGGCTTTTTTGGGCCTATCTTGGAGTAGCTGGTCTCTGGGTATTCTTCTGGCCCTGTCGATTTGTTTTTTTAATTTCCTCTGGTGGGTAATTGAGGTTTATGAATATTTGGTAAAGATCTCGTAGTTTTCGGTCTCTGTCAGTAGGATCAGAGCAAATGCGATTGTACCTAAGGGCTTGACTGTAAACAATGGATCTAGCTGTGTGTGAAGGATGGAAGCTAGTTACCGGAAACCCACTGATCACTATACTTACCTACACACTCCACTCAAACCACTGCAATTCCTTATTAAAGACCTACAACCTATCCTTAATCAGGATGCCACACTCCAGAAGGCCCTAGGTGACAGACCTATTCTCTCCTACAGACAACCTCCCAACCTTATGAGGATTCTCACCAACAACCACAGTCTGTACCGCAGGAACACCAGTCCTGGAACTTTTCCTTGCAACAAGGCCCATTGCCAACTTTTTCCACATATCTATTCTGGAGATACCACCACTGGACCTAACCAGGTTATTCACAGAATCACGGGCACATTCTCATGTTCCTCAGCTAACATCATATATGCCATTATATGCCAACAATGCCCAGGTGCTTTGTATATTGGACAGACTTCAAACTCTCTTAGACAAAGAATTAATGGGCATACAACAGACATAAAAACACTCCTGATTCACAAACCTGTCAGTCAGCACTTTAATGGAGTGGGACATTCTCTTAATGACCTGAAAGTTTGCATCTTACTGAAGAGGAATTTTCACAGCAGTAAGGAAAGAGAGGCTGCTGAACTCTCTCTTATATTCAAATTCAACACATCAACACGAGGTTTGATCCAGGATGGGAATTTTCTAGGTCATTATAGGGGCTCCTATATGTACTTGGCTTTATCTAATTCATGACTCCCCCCCCGCCCCTTTCTGCCTCTCTACTCTCTGATTTGCTCACCTTGATAATATTTTCTGATTTGTCAACTCTGATTACTATTTTTGGTTCTCTGTGCCTTAAATATTGAGTCTGTTCTGGTATGGCTATGATCTGAGGAAGTGGGTCTGTCCCACGAAAGCTCATCACCTAATAAATTATTTTGTTAGTCTTTAAAGTGGTACTGGACTGCTTTTTTGTTTTGATAGTATATACACTAGCACGGCTATCTCTCTGTTACTCAATAATTCATTTACAGAAGAAAGAAATTTCTGTTAACTTTGCCATCTTTGTTGATGCCCTACTTTGCCTTCTTTCCAACTGGAAAAAATAGATGTTTGCTTACCACAGGAGGGGAATGAGGGCAATGCAATGTGGGAAGATGATGTCAAATACCAGCAAACATACCCAGAATGCTATGGGAATGAGGGAACTGTGGAATAGGTTCCCACAATGCAGTGCTGCAACAGTCAATGTTTGCCGATTCAGCATGGAAGCAATAAGTTGACTTTGTGAGGAGCACATGGGGAGATGAGGATAGTCAAATTCAAGTTTATAAAATCCAACATTACAAAATCAATATAGTGTAGACGTAGCCCTAGGACCTGAGGTACCTTCTGACTGCTGCAGGTTTCTCCAAGCAACAACTCTGCGGCTGCTTTGTCTCTCCTTTGTGCTCAGGGAGTTCTCATCTGCCCTTTCCAAATAGGAAGAAGGGGCTTTCCAGTTGGGGGTCCTTTCAAAAGGCCCCCGCTTACACAAGTGGCGGCATTCCAAAAGTGGCACTTTCAAATCGCGCATGGCTGCCATTATGCTAATGAGGCACTGCATGTTCATGTCAGCACCTCATTAGCATCTTTGAAACTGCCTCATCAACCTGCCCCCTCTGAAAGGAGGGGACTAGTGTAAACACCGCTTATGTGTTTAGATGATTTATTTCAAAATAGCTAAGTGCTATTTCAAAGTGCACTTTTGTGTGTAGCAGTGTTAGTTTAAAATAAGCTATTATGGAATAGTTTATTTCAGAATAAGGCTGCTGTGTAAATATACCCTAACTCTGAAGTATGATGTGGTATGGAATATGAATGCTACTATAGAATGATGATTTCTCCATACTGGTTCTTTATAATAATGAATATTCTAATCTAAGCTCTGATATATGATGCAGCTAAATGGATAAATTGGGAACAGCTCAGAAACACTTGTGCATGTATTCACCATGGTAGATTTTCCAGGGGGTGCATAATACATGTGAGATCATAATCCAGGACTCAGTCTAGAGAGCACTGACAACTGTGTTTTCCATCTTCTCTTGAGGACAGCAGAAACCTGGTGGCAGCCCCATGAGTGTGAAACACCAATTTTTGAAAATGGTGCAACGCATATTCCAGTATCGTCTGCTGCTCACAGGTCAGCAAGATCAAAACATTTCTAAATTTGCTACAGAAGAGACACATCTTTCATGCAGCATGTTGGGAACTTATGTAGATGGCTGGCCAGGGTTGTGGAGAACAGAAAAGTTTTAGAGCAATGGGAAGAAACACCAGTTGCATGCAATATTTAACTTTCTTGCTTTGTCTTTAGAGCTTTAGGGGAATTACCAAACACGAGGAACTACGCTGTCAGCTAAAATTAGCAAAAGTTATGAGAATTCCGTTGGCACCTTGTAGACTAACAGATATTTTGGAGCATAAGCTTTTGTGGGCAAAGACCTGCTTCGTCAGATGCAATGCAATCTTTGCATTTGAGGAATGGGTCTTTGCTCATGAAAGCTTATGCTCCAAAATATGTTAGTCTATAAGATGCCACAGGACTTCACACTGTTTTTGCAGATACAGACTAATACAACTACCCCTCTGATAAAATTAGGAGAGCCAGTGCAGATGCAATGCTTTTGGTTTCCCATTCATGCTTGGAAGAAACTATTGTAGACAGCACTGGTTCACCCAAATTTGTTCCCAGCATTGCACTCAACTGGCAAAAAACAATGCTTGTATATCACCCAGGATGGCTGCTGCATGGAGATACAAGGTACTGAATAGACATTGAAAGACATTCTAAACAAGGGGTGGCTACAATAGTACACCTAGTTTGGAAAAGTTCATAGATGCTAGCACATGCCCTCATTCAGATGGTAGAACAAGCAGGGCTTTTTTAAAGCAAAGTCATTCAATTTCTCTGTATAGTGCAAAAATAAAATACACAGGCTCTTGAATTTATACCTAGCTGTTTCTATCCAAAAAAGGAAGGGTATTTAATCTCAACACTGGTTGCCAAACACTGTTCTACAACCAAAAGGAATTTCTCATCTCAGTGAAACATCTCTAGCCAAGTGCATCTGGGAAAGGGTAAATACTATGTCAACACAGCACATTACCTACCTGTCAGACTATGCTTTGAAAAGCACAGTAGCAGACTCCTCTTAACCTTCCAGAATACAGATAAGTACCAGTACAATTAAGAGGTGTGGAAGTGCCAGGACGAAATGAACTCATGAATAGGGAGACTGAGGAGAGGAGAGGAGAGGAGTGGGGGTTCCATGACCCAGGTTGTGCTTTGGTATAGAGACCTGATTCTTACATGTGAAATCTGGGAGCTTGCATTAATCAAAGGGCTAATTTAATAAATAAAAGCACTCAGCTACTATAGTGATGAGGGCCATATAAGGCTCTAGACAGAGAGAAATACCCTTACTCATAGGAGTAGCCCAACTCAAGCCAGTGGAACTATTTGTGTGTGACAAGATTTGCAAGATTGGACTTTAAGTAAGATTTCTATTGTATATAGTTTACTGAATCTATTTCCAGATTTTAATTTAGCTCCAGTGACCGTTACTGAAATTCTCTGTCCAAAACACTGGAACATTGAAATACTGAATTGCTCTACTGTGTCCACATAGTCCATTTCCTATTAACATAAGAAATCAGTAATTATATCTACGACCGTGCATTCAAATGGGAAGAGAGAAAATGTCCACCAGAAGACCACATATTAATCAAACCGTGTCATACTCAGTAGCTTCTCTTGGCTGAGAAACAAGGAAACATTTAAAACAGCTCCAGTTACCGAGTGTTTACAACTTTCATGGTTTGCTTTGCTTCTCAGGTTTAAATGAACCCAAAATATCAAAACAAAACTCAGTAAAGAAAAAAAAAAGCAAGATTTAAATTTGGAAGGAAATTAAACCAACCTAGACCTCACTTTGCTTTCTCTCCCGGTAATTTTATAAAAGAGTAAAGGATTGTAGGATACTGTGGTCATGTGTTTCAGCTAGTTAAACCAAACTTCAATTATTGGAGAATTTACTGGATGTTCTACATCTGATTGTTTCCTACAGATTATTTGAATAACCTTTGTCCTGACTCTGCAGAGTATGAAGACACACAAGGTAATTTCAAATGGATATAAGAAAAACTTGTATTTAGTATTTTAAATAACTACCAGGGAGGTCAGTCCTGAGAGCGTATGACTGTAGCCCAAGCTGTGATGGCATAGTCTTTCTGAGGTCTCACTGCTAATTTAGGGGAGGCTGACTCTCCAGTATAAACACTGTGAACAGAGACCATATCTTTTTGTGTTTGTACAGGGCCAAACATATAAATTATCATTAACAGAGCAATGTATTACAGTCAAAAATGGATCTGGAAAAATTATTAAAGCAATGTTTGACAGTGCGGCTGCTGTACCGTATGATCGTAAACTAGAGCATGTGACTAAATAAGTAGGTTAAACTATCATAACAACATTGCTGGTGTGAAGTATGAATAAAAACACTGAATATTGTTCACTTTTGTCCTTTTGAACCATCTTTATATTACACAAGAATGTGACCATAAAAAAGTTTGGCCATTTTTTTTTGTTCTGTCCACAAAAATAATCTTCAGCAATTGGCAACCCTGTTCCTGATTGACACTGTATATAACTGAGATCAGAACTTGGCCCACCATTGAAAGCATTAGCCATAAGCTAAACCCACTATGATTAGAAAAAACTGCAATTAGTAAGTGTGTCACGAGATGATTTGGTGAAATTCCAAAGAACTTAAAGGTGATCCCATAAGCTTTTTTGTTAGGAGCAAGCTTGGCTCATGAAATTATAGTGAAATGGAAACAAAGGAAAGGAAAGAGGAAATCTGATGCAGAAAGCAAGTAGGACTGTTTGCGGTCCTAGTTGTTATGGGCATCTTAGCCAAAAAATTTCTTTAAAAGATGTATTCATAAAAAGGTGGGATAAAGATTGCTTCTTCTAACCTCTCATATGCTTCTTGCCTCTCTTTGTTTCTTCACCCTCAGCTGCCTTACTCATGGTCTCTGAAATTACAGACCGAGCCAACGACAGCATGCAGCAAGGGGTGAGTTTTGATTTCATGATTGATACTGTCTTCTCTGAGTTTCCTGAGAGGTATGTGTCACCTCTCTGAACTATCCCTGAAATCCAAACCCTTTAGTTGAGGATATGTTCTCTATAGTGTGCTCCAAATCTAGGCTTCAGGGGTTAAATTCTGCTTTTGTTCATAGCGGAGTAAATCTAAAGTATCTCAACTGATTTGCAAGATGTAAACTAGTACATAATTTAGCCCAAAGTCTTTGTTTTCTCTTTGGCTGTGGGTTGTTAATATTGTACACAGAGGAATGAATGACTGAGATACCGTAAATTTCATGGACCCACCTTCCAATCTGGGTTGTATTCAGGTATGTAATCTTAGCTGAAGATATCATAGGTATGATCGTGTTCCCATAGATGTTAATAACCCTGATACTGAGCTCACTAAGGCTCTGTCTACACTAGAGGGTTTTATCAACAAAACAGACATTTTCACGACAAAGCCCATGGAGCGTCCACATTAAAAATTAATTTTGTCAACAGAACTTGGCACTTTTATCAATAGCCTTCTGCCTCTCCCCCATGCAAGAATAAAGAATCTGTCAACAAAAAAGACATCTGGATTCTCCAGGGCACCCTCTGTTGAGAGAGGGCTTCAAGTCACTGGGCAGCCCTGTCTTCTGTGCTTCCAGTTGGCTGCTCTGTCGAGAGACTAGCCAGGCAGTCTGGCAAAAGGGTGGATCAATGGAGCAATCTGCTTTCATGTGTGGTTGAGATCTGTTGACAAAAGTTTTGTTGGAAATCTTCTGACAGCAGCTTCTGTCAAAAGATCACTCTGATGTAGACCTAGCCCAAGGGTATTTCTATACAGACAAGCTACTCGTGGGCTTATCTACCAGCACTAGCTTGAACTGACCAGCGTGGGTAACAACAGAAATGAAGATAGAACAGTGTGGGCTTCAGTGCAGGTACTCAAACCCTGGCACAGACCCTGAGTATGTATTCAACTTTATCTTCTAGGCTTGGGATTTTATTATGCCTTTGTCTGCTACACAAAGAATCCATTAGGACCACGTACCTTCTCTCTGGCTGTGTCTGCATGTGCCCCCTCCAAAAGGAGGGGACATGTTAATGAGGCAGTTCAGAGGATGCTAATGAGGCACTGACATGAATATGCAGTGGACATGAATATGCAGTGCCTCATTAGCATAATGGCAGTTGCACGTGATTTGAAAGTGCAGCTTTTGAAATGCACACCGCCTGTGTAGATGGGGGCCTTTTGGAAGGACCCCTGATTTCGAAAGCCCCTTATTCCTAAAACTAAATAGGAAGAAGGGGCTTTTGAAGTCAGGGGTGCTTTTGAAAGTCTCCCGTCTGCACAGGTGGTGTGTGTTCCGAAAGCGGCACTTTCAAATCATACGCAGCTGCCACTATGCTAATGAGGTGCTGCATATTCAAGTCAGTGCCTCATTAGCATTTTCCAAATGGCCTCTTTGGGGGCATACGTGGACACAGCCTCTGTGTAGTAACAGAGAGACAGCTGTGTTAGTCTATATTCTAATGAAACAAAAAAGCAGTCATGTAGCACTTTAAAGACTAATAAAATAATTTATTAGGTGATGAGCTTTCATGGGGCAGACCCACTTTTTCAGATCTGGAGATGGTGCTGTATCAGAAATGGCATGATGGTTTTTTAACACAGATATCCAAAAACAATTGAAATAATAACTGACAAAGCAGATAGATAGGACAGAAAGGGTTGGGGAGTGAAAGAGGAGACAGAAAGGCGGGGAGGAGGGAAGACAATTAGTAACTAAGTGTCCTGCCTGAGATCAGTATGAATATCAAAGGGATATTCTGTGTGTGTGTAGGTAATTATATGCTGCCATCAAATCATCTCTTACCTTCACTTTAATAATCTCAATAATGATGATCATTATGGCAGTCATTCAGACTTCATTGAATGCACAAACCAAAAGATGAGAAAAATAGACAAGAATCCTGATATCAATATGGAAAAGGAGAATCACGTGAACTAAAGTATCAAACAAGTGCTTTTGAGAAAGCATTTATTTTCGGACATGATTTTAAAAGCCCATTATTTTAAAGGTGACAAAATGGATGGGTTTAGGCAGATGCTATAGGGCTGCCTCAGCAACATATTTGTCACCTCCTGGCCTGGGGTACTCTTCGTCAGTGGTTTTCAATCAGTGTGCTGTAGCACATGGTGTGCTATGAAAACTATCCAAGTGTGTCATGAAATTTCCTCCATTTTCCCTTGTTATGGCTCTCGGTGGGTGGAGAGAATTGACAACTCTGCACCAGCTGGGGCTCAAACAGCAAAGCTGCCTGTGTCCCAGGTGGTGCGGGGTTCAGCAGTTCCCGTCCCCATCATGCTGGCTCTTTGCAGAACCACTGTAAGGGGAAATGCTGATCCCCCAGGACACTGTTCACACCACAAGGCAGCTGAAATGCTGCTTCTCAGCTTGAACAACCTGGCAGGGAGCCCGCCCCCACTCCCTGAAGTGGCAAAGGGGAGGGAGGGAGGACGGGAGCCTTCTGGAGGTGAGACATGGTTTAAAAGCTGCATCCTGGCTCCAATGGAGTGGCAGGGAGGGAGAGCTGCTTTCAGAGGTTACTTGTTTACTCAACATCCCTAGTATGGCATTGAGCAGATTCTGAAAATATGCCTGTACTCACTGTGTAAGTGCATTCTGTGGTGGATTTGAAACATTAATGCACTGAACCTTGTTTAGCTTGTTGTGTTCACTACTGTGCTGCAAACCTCTCTTGTAAGACTGTAACCATATTACATATAGGCAGATGTGACATTTATGAGCAGTCGATTCAGCTGAAAAAAGCGTATCTGCCATGGAACTGTTTCTTATTCTGAAGCATGCCAGGTTACTGAAAAGGCTGGGAATTACTAGTCTAGGTGCCCTACTGGCATGAGGAGTGAAAGCATTTGGTAAGGAAAGGCTTCCCAAATGTTCAGCATGTTAGCGTTACAGGTTGAACCTCTCTAATCTTGAACTCTCATTCATAAACATCCGTAATCCAGCATGATTTTAGTTAGCCAGACAATCACTTATCATGGGTGTGGCCAAGTTTCCTGTGGTTCCATAAAGTTTGTTTACAGCCACCACTCCTCGGTCTCAGTGTTCTGTGCTGTTATTTAGCTCTATTTTACTCCTAAATGTCTTCTAAGAGCCCAGTAAGTAAGTGTTGGTAATGTGCTAGACAGTATTGACCTCCCATGGTTCAGTAAATTCTCTCAGTTGACATCTGTCCAGGCATGAGGGTGCCAAACTTGAAAGGTTCAACCTGTAGTCACTTGCAGTAGCTGAGGCCAGAAATGAGGGGAAGGAAAGAGAGAGAGAGCAAAGTGGAAGCAGCTGCTTACAGCGGATGAGTCCTTGGAGCCAAGAATGTCAACTTTTGCTCACATCTGGGAAGCTCAGTGGTCAGATTTAAAGTAGCATCTCTGATATGCGTGCCAAGGCCCAAAGCAAAGCCAGCATTTTCACAAGCTATTTTACAGCACAGATTACAGTTAACGCTTTCCTCACAGTTAGGCTACGTCTACACTAGCACGCTACGTCAAAGTAGCCTATTTCGAAGTAAGAACATTGAAATAGGCTACTTCAACGTGTATCATCTACACGTCCTCCAGGACTGGTGCTGTCGACGTTCAACGTTGAAGTTGCGACAGGGAACATCAAAAGGAGCCGCCCCAGAAGGAAATGCAGAGCATCCACACACACAAGCACTCTCCGTCAAAATAAGGGGCCAGCAAAGCCTGCAGACAGGGTCACAGGCTGGACTAGTCCTTGTGGGGCAAGAGCAAGCCACTCCCTTAAAGGGCCCCTCCCTGACACACTCGGCCTGCACAGCACAAGTTCCACAGAGCTGACAACCGGTTGCAGACCCGTGCACACAGCATGGACCCCCAGCTGCAGCAGCAGCAGCAGCCGGAAGCCCTGGGCTAAGGGCTGCTGCACGCAGCGACCACAGAGCCCTGCAGGGGCTGGACAGAGCATCTCTCAACCCCTCAGCTGATGGCCGCCATGGAGGACCCCGCTATTTCGATGGAGCGGGAAACGGATCGTCTACACATGCCCTACTTCGATGCTGAATGTTGAAGTAGGGCGCTATTCCCGTCTTTGGACAGGAATACCGATTTCAACGTCTCGGTGCCCAACGTCAATTTCAATGTCAAAATAGCGCATGACGCGTGTAGACGCGACGCATGCTATTTCGATGTTGTGCCAGCTACTTCGAAGTAGCTGGCTAGTGTAGACGCACCCTTAGAGACAGATAAACCTTTTCTCCACCACTAATTTTAATGTTTGTACAGCAGAGGGATAGGAAATGCAGCTAAAACTGTTCCTATGATTCCAATTGATGATAAAGCTGCCTTAGCAGAGCTGCTGTGAACAATGCTGGTGGAAAAGAGTGAGACTCTTGAAGCCAGTATTAAAACCTCTGTAGATGTCAAGATGATCAAGACTTGTGCCAAACTTGTTTGCCACAAGGCCTTAGCAGGTTTCTCCATTCATGCATTTTTCACTCAGCCATGAGAACTGGATCAGTAGTTTTAGGAGCTAGGGTTGTGATTTGCCCTGATAATCTGTATAATAGATAAAGACCATTTGCAAAATACCGGTCTGATTCTGGCTCTGATTCTGAAAACCTAAAAGTGTAGGCCTGTTTGGATATGTGATTTCTGGTGTGAGCCCATTTTCATTTCTTTGTTTTGAAGTTTATTCCTTCCTCTTTGCCATCTATCTAGCTGGAAACAAATCTCTATTATCCCTCAGTACAGCAGTGGCACACATCTGGCCCAATTAGCGTATATGTATCTGTGTATGTGACCTTCCTGACATATTTAAATTCTGCAAAAGCTAAACCTTCATCTCAAAAATAGCACTAGAAAGGTGAACTCTTCCACACTTTGAAGCATAGATTTTTATTTGTTTTATTGAGTTCCTATCCAATTGGTTACCTAATGACATCCCTCCCCCATTTCCTGCCTTGAAGGCACAGCAGGGAATCTTGGCCATAGTTTGCATGACATTTGGAGACATTGGGCCTTTATAGAAGTGGTGGACTGTATAAATTTTGCTGATTTAGTTTATTTCAGAATGATTTCTTCTAAATTTCCCTTTTGACTTTTGCACTTTATTTTTATCAATATTGTATTATTAAGAAAGTGGCATGGAAGATATTAAACAAATTTTCCTCCTCTTTCTCCAAGCACTGTAAATGCACTTGGTGTTTTGGAGGGGCAGGCTTCATGAGATGCAAATTGCTGACCTTGGAAAATAATTTCCAGTATCTTAAACCACTCGTATACAAGTACACACAAATCTGCATCTTCTTTTTCTCTAATTCATAGATTATCAATGCAAAGCAGCTAACAGCTGATTCTAATTAGAAAACAGAGTCATTCAGCATACAGTATTAATAACTTGACGTGTACCTGGATGAATTCCTAGACTATAATTTAGACTTGGGATAGGAAAGAGAGTCCTGTAGGTACTAACACGTCATACTACAATTCCAGATTTGACAGGAGCATTGAATTACACACCTTTGTTTTCTATGGAACACCAAGAATTAACTTATTAGCTTTTCCTTTAATGGTAACCATACTCTGTACCTTTTCCCTTAGTAACTTTTATCCCAGGATTTCAAAACACTTTAGAAACATTAATTAGCCCTATATATGAAAGTGAAGTAGAAAATGTTATTTGCATTTAACGTATGCACAAACAAAAGTTCAGAGTAGCCCCTGTCTCTCACATTATTAGACACTCATGGCTCTAAGAGGCATTCACTACTTTGAGCTAAGGGCTGTATTTACTCTTTAAACCTCTATGGTCTATTACAGCTGCCCATGAAGTGTTAAAACTCATAGTTGGTGTTAATAATTGGTAAATTCCTGAGGAACTTTGTCCACACAGACAAAATGATAATAATTTCATTGCCTTATGGAAGTTGTTGTTCACGGCTAAGCTAGCGAGATATGGATTTCATACCTCTGCAATACTAATTGGGTGGTGCTGATTTTTGATTCCTGGGTCCTAGCTTGTAAAGGTGAATTGAAATAGGGAAGCATTATAGAATTATTTAATGCAGGTTCAATGATATGGGACAGAGTATACGTAATAGACTATGAAGTCCTTCACTTTTAAGTCACTGGTTTGAATCTTGACAGAAAAAGTCACTACATCTCATGGCTGTTTGGTTCAAATAAGAGTCCGAATTTTAAAATATTAACAAGCTGATGTGTTTTGCTTGAAATTAAGAATGCTTGTGCATGAAAATAAAATAAGATCACAGAATCATAGAACACTAGAACTGGAAGGGACCTCAAAAGGTCTTCAAGTCCAGTACCCTGCCTTCATGGCAGGACTAAGCACCATCTATATCATCCCTATTATATATTTATCTAACCTGTTCTTAAATATCTCCAATGATGGAGATTCTACAGCCACCCTAGGCAATTTATCCTGACACTTAGCAAGCTTGCAAACATATAAAATCCTTGGAGTATGACGCACAGTCTTTAGTGTGTTGCTGATCTGGGTTGCTTTACAGTCTTTTGGAAAAGTAAAACTTTTCAGTTCAGGTTTTAGTCTCAGTTTCTGTCTGTTATTTAACAGGAAGGTAAACGCACTGCATTGGGCAGGACAAAAACAATCCATCATGAACTGCAGCGCACCATGTCCTGTCACCAGATGCAACAATGGGGGGTGGGGCAGGAGGGAGCAAAAGGGGCAGTTACCCAGCATTTCAAAGGGGCCAAGAGCTTCAGCCACCACCACTGCTACTTTGGCAGCTCCAGGCCCCTTTGAAACACCATGGGAGCTCTGCTCCAGCTGCATCTGGCTGTGTGAGGGGAGGGGGCAGCACCACAATCTGGGAGGTGCTGAGGGCTAACCACCCTGGGCCCCTCCCCTTTCGGGGCACAGAGCTGTGGCCCCCTCCCACCTTGCCCTGGGCCCATGGCAGCTGTTGGTGCTGCTGCCTGTCTCAGCAGTAAGACATTGCATTGGCCTGAAATATTTTTAGCATAATCCAAAGATCTTGAAAGACTAAACTGGATGCATAATGAATATTGCCTTCTGAATCTCTGTGGGCTAGGTCATAGACATACCTACTTAACCCAACTCTTTTCTTTGTCAATGACCCTGAAAGAATATAACATGCTCTGTACTAGTCAATGGAGAGACATACAAGCGATCTGACTTATACCCAGGCAATCCCTTTGACTCTGATTCAACATAGGTAATATCCTGATGTAGATTAATGGAGGGGAGAAAAGCAGCCCACTGTCTACCATAGCAAAAAAACTGAAGTCAAAACAGAAAAGCTGTTAGACAACAAAGCATTTTTCCCTCTTTACAGTGACCTGCATCAGGATGGTCCCAAAGCTGATTACAGATTCTGTGGCTTACACGGCTAGACAGCTGAAATTTTAGCCCAAAAGCAACTAGTATGGGCAGCACAGTCCTAATTTTTTGTTATTTTCCAGTGACGTCTCAGAGCCGTTGCTGGGCAGTCACTTTTGGTCTCATAGTGCAAGAATGATCAGTAGAAATCCTAACTGAATCACCTGAGTTTGTCATACAGTTTCCTTGGTATCCAGCATTATAACAGCACCATATTCTAAATAAAAAGCTGCAAGGGAGGATGGGGGTTACCCTATAAAAGAGAAGAGACCTGAGAGACTGACAGAAACTCTTTACCAACATTTTAAAAGTAATTACAATAACTAAAATCTTGTCCCTTCCCCCAGCACAAATAGGTCCCTTCTGATGGATACTGCCCCTTTAATGCGAGAATAGGTTTGCTTAGATTCATTTTGCAAACCCCGTTGGGTGATAAGTTGATACCGTGTACCAGTGCTTACCGATTGTGCCTGTGATACTTACACTAGGTAAGCAGTTAATGCTATCAGGCTTTGGTAATGAGCTCCCTGATCTTTGCAAGATGGCTGAAAGTAAGGATTGGCTTCTTTACCTGCTCTCTAGTTAACCTTACAGACCCCTGGTGCAAATCCATTAATCCTGAATTTAAAACCCCAGACAATCCTAGTAATGGTTCTAAAACATAAAGACATTCTTTCAATTACCCTTGTCACATCAGCAATAGCAGCCATTGGGTAAAAGGAGACAGTGATGTATGGACCCATTGGGGTGCGTTCATAGGGGTGGTTCGTGGATGAAAAATATCACTACAGAGTTATTCTATCAGTAATGGGCACTGTGTTTGGATAGAAAGCAGTGAGTGTGAGTGCCATGGACAGACAGATATATGGCAACCCACTCACAGGTGGGGAAGCAGCTCAATTAAGCCCCACGTTAGGCCCTGAGCTGTCTATCTGGGCTTAAAATCTGTCTGGCTGTCTCTTTTGATATCAGACTGCTTAATATCAATGTTATCTCTTGGTCAGAGAAATAAAATAATCAGGAGGAAGGTGGAGAGGGTGGGGGGGGGGAGGGTGTCTAAAGAACAATCATCATCATCATCCTACCTCCTAAATTCTCTTTCTCTCCCTCAGGAAAACTTGCAGAAACTGGTAAATATTGAACACAGCGTCAGGGGACAAAGCAACCTCCTCCAGCCAGGAAGGGTGAGTGCTGCAGTTGGCCCTCCTCTGATAAGGACATTGTTTTCAACCAGCTTTATTTCTGTTTGTGTGGGTGGTGAGATTTCAGACCTCATGTCTACAGGTGTTGTTTACTGGGACATTCTGATAAGTGCTGAAGCACTGGTTTATGTAAAAGGCCTTCACTCTGTCAGCACTGAGACAGACATGCCAAGTCTTGTTAGCAGTGACGGTGGGGCGGGGAGGCGCAGGCAGGAGCAGCCCCTATTTTCTCAGCAAACTAGCTATCGGTGTTATGCTCTAGCTGCCCCAAAGCTCACTGGTACAGTGCATGTCGGAACTGCTTTTTTCCCGTAACGCCCATGTTTCAAGTTTTCAAATTCTGGCAAGTATAGATGGTTGGCCTGAGAACTTTGTAGTTGTACTGGGCTGGGTAAAGAGCCTGGAGTGAGGGGAAATGACCTGTTTTCATTGTTAACAAGAAGTCCTGTAGCACCTTATAGACTAACAGATATTTTGGAGCATAAGCTTTCATGGGCAAAGACCCACTTCATCAGATGCATCTAATAAAGCAGGTCTTTGCCCACAAAAGCTTATGTTCCAAAATATCTGTTAGTCTATAAGGTGCCACAGGATTTCTTGCTGTTCTCAAAGATACAGACTAACACGGCTATCTCTCTGATACGTGTTTTCATTGTTGTTATTATTCTCATTCCCCAGAGGTACTTTTAATGTAATACAGTGTTTCCCAAAGTATGGTATGCATTCCACAAGTGGTACAGGAAAGGATTTCAAGGGATAGGTGGCAGAAAATAAATGACTGAAAATCAGGAGATAAGGACTGGGAGAGGGAATAGGCTGATAAGGCCGAAGTCCTGAAAGGTGTACGTGAATGTTTTAAGTTTGGGAAACACTGATATATCATTTCCAAGTGATACAGAAATAGACTTGTCTGTATCACACACAACACACACACACTTTAAATATCTTTTCACTAGTATTGCCTTGTCTTCCACATCACATTCAAACTGATTCTCTCTACTTTCAAGCCTGCATAATTCAGCTCCTTCAATCCCTCTGCTTAAGCTTCCTTTTTTGAGCCTTACAAACATGGAACTTCCCTTCAGTATAACAATATCTTAAAATGAAAACTTTGTGTTTCTCTCTGAAAGTATGCACACTGCTAATCTAAGGAACCTCAGAATCTCACCACTACAGCAGTCATCTATCTTTTCCTCTAACATACTACTATTGTGACTACCACTTGTTAGGTAATGTTTAAACTTGGGGCCTGATTTTACCATCCCTAATTCATAAGATTTGCAGGATTGGACCCTTCAATAGTAAACTATTCTGGAAGGAAATACTCGGTCAGATCCTGATCTTATTTACAGCAGCATAGAGTAGGATCTAAAAATTTGTGAGGGTTCCATGTTGGGAACCCCTGTGAATGTTGAATTTTGCGAATATGACAGCCTGCGGCTGTCGGTGCTCCTGCCTGGGGCCCTGGAAAAGCGACAGCTGCTGGTGCTCCCTGCCCAAAGCCCCTAGGGGAAGCGGTGGCTGCCGGTGCTCCTGTCTGGGGCCTAGAGAAGCAGCAGCCTATGGCACTCCATGCCCCAGAGCTCCGGGGAAGTGGTGGCCGCTGGCACTCTATGTCTCAGAATCCCGGGGAAGCAGCCGCTCCAGCCACTCACAAATTATTGAATTCACAAGCCATAGATTCTCGAATACTGAGACTCTACTGTAAATGTATACTAATTCTGTTGGTTTCAACAGTTACTCTGGATCTAATCACGTTACTGAGATCAGAATCTAGTAGTCCATGGTCTTACTGTTGGGAGGACCATATACTTACGGTGCTATGTGTGCTACTTATGCTTTTTTTTATGTGTGTGTTTATGTGTGTGTGATTGTAGGGGGATATCTTAAAAAGTGAATGTCCTTTTATTGGCATATGTTACATGTAGGCTCCACTACTGTAGACAGTCATTTCTGTATAAACAGATCTGACAGTGGGGAAGTGAAGTGAGCAAGAAATAGTCCTGTCCATGACAAAGATTTAGCACTGGTATGAAAGTAAATGGTAAAGAGGAGCAATGCTCACACTTGGTTGATCCAAGAGAGATAGGACTGATCTAAATAATGAATAGCCCTTATTATAATGAGGAGGATCAGACTAACAGAGACGGGAATCTTCTCCAGTAAAGGCAAAAGATATTTAATGCAATTCCTTCACTTTAAAGTGTTCACAGCAATGATACTGATAGCCCCATTTCCTCCCTCAGGAGTTTCTAAAAGAAGGAACACTGATGAAAGTGTCCAGGAAAAACAGGCATCCTCGGCATTTGTTCTTGGTAAGGATATTTCATTGGTGTATTGCCTTTCTTATATCATATCATGGGTTGCCATGACTGCTAGAGACTGAATATGGCCCTGAACTACAGATGAACTTGTGCACACTGGGATTTCCCAGTAGTTTAAACAGCACTTGTGATTGCTGTGTGAATGAGAGAGAGATGTTGACTTCTACAATGTACTTTTCAGAAGGGCTCACACCTACAACTGTCACCAGTATTTCAAAAGTGCTCAGCACAGCAAGAGTGGCTGTGTTGCTGAGTGGCCTGTTTTCTCTGATTTTGGCCTTGAAATTAACTCAGTTTCTCCTCAGATTGAAGCTCACAATTTTCCACCATGGTTTGGTTACTCTAGTGACTTGACCTTCCAGCTAAGTCTTGAAATAGTCTGCCCTTTTCCATCCAAAACACGGACATACAAGAGTATTCAGTCCCCAGTCCCCAGGTTGGCACAGTGCCTCCTACCCAAGGATCTGTCTTCCCTCTGGGGAAATTCAGACACTCTTCAAACTCCGCTTTGGGCTTTGCTCTTACCGCCCAGGCTCTCTTGGGCTTCTCTGAGTCTTTCTCAGCTTGGTAGCAAGAGAGGCTCCAAGCATTTCCTACATAGTTTCCCTTCTCATCCGATAGCTCTCCACAAGTTTCTCTTATTTCCATCCCAGAAAGACTGACTTGGCTATATGATCAGTCTGCACCATGACTGCTCATTATCTCCACGAAGAGAATGTCATAGGTGCAGTTGGACCTGTCTCTCCTTAATGGGCCAGTCACATTTTTTATTTTACTTTTGTATAAAAGTAATGGCCAGTGGCTAGACCAGAGATCTGGGAGTCAAGACTCCTGGATTCTATTCTCAGGTCTGCAGCTAGTTCACTCAATAATCATAGGAAAATCACTTTACCTTTCTGTGCCTCTTTTTCCCCCCTCTATACCATGGGGATATTGAAACCTACCTACTTCTTACTTCGGTTTTGGGAAGAAGGGGCTTTCAAAATCCAGGGAGTCCTTTCAAAAGGCCCTTGTCTACACTGGCGGTGTGCATTTCAAAAGGGGCACTTTCGAAATGTGCATGGCCACCATTACGATGATGAGGCACTGCATATTCATGGCAGTGCCTCATTAGCATCTGCTGAAGTGGCTCATTAGCATCCCCCTTTCAAAAGACAGGGGCTAGTGTAGCCACGGCCTTAGAGTGATACCCTAATCCTATCGAAGTTACTGGCAACACTCCAGGGAGACCAGGATTTGGCCTGAAATGTTTTGTAAAATGTAATTTTTAGATCCTTTTTATGGTCCCTAATGTCTCAATTGCTATGCCAAAATAGTGCATTAAAATGGGATGAATATGATTGGGTTTTGCTTTGGGAATTTTATGGATGAAATAAATAAATGTGCCTGTTAGACACTGAAAAAAAATAAAGAAATTATTGGATTTCAGATGTGCACAGGAGAGGCCTAACACTGCTCCCACTGATGTCAAAGTAGAACAAAGCAGAATGCTTGGGAGATTCTCACCTAAAAAGTACCTGCTAGGGCAAAAGCCTGAGGACTTTTATTCCCCAATTTACCCTAAAAATAAATCAAACTAGGATTGTCATTCTCATGCTATTAAAATGGCATGTATACATGCACCATGCTTTATGTGTTTCCATGTACATTTTTGTGTAAGCCTCTGTGTTTCATTTTTGTTCTTTGCATGTGGACACGTCTATAGTGTGTGTTTTTGTGTGTGTTTGTGTATAAGCCTGTGTGTGGCCTGTACATCCATGTATTTTATGCAAGTGTTGTGTATGCAAAGCTATTGAAGCTGGCTGTCTTGTACAGGCTGCTGGTATTGTTGAATCTGGTGTTTCCTGGCAGGATGTTTGCTGTGTTTTGCTGGGTGCCTGTTTCCTGAGTCCAGTCTCTGTTTACACGGATGTTGGAGCCTCTTTGGAGAGAACACAGAATAGGCTGCTGAAGCTGGCAGGCCTCCTAATCGCCCCCGACCCCCACCCACAAGACTCTTCAATTCAAACACTCTCTCTTATCTCACATTTCCAAGAGTTTCTCCACAAAAGCTGCTTGTGTTGGACATGAGGTGGGGGAAGCTGCCATTGGGTAGGAGATTTTGTTCAACACTCCAGACAACCAGGCTGGAGTTTAGCAGGATTCTGAGCAGTGCAACACCATCTCAACTAAGAATGTAAAATCTCATTTAATTAGTTAACCAGCTAAATGTTGAGTTTAATGGGCTCTGCAACAGGCCCTACAGAGCAGGAGCAACATCCTTCCCGAGTTAGGCAGGGGGTCTATTGCAGCCCCCACTGGTTAACCAGTTAAACATTAACATCTCTAATCTCAACTTGAGCCTCAATGTTTCACCCTTTAAGTTAATAGGAGTTTTATCATTCACTTAATTTGGAGCAGCATAAGGCCTTTACAGAACAATTTTAGGACCATCAAATGTGTGGCAGGTGTTTCCGCAGAATAAATCATCTGGATTTATTTAGTACTATGCGGTGGGTGATCTTGTTTGTCCTAATTCTGAGTCAACTTAAATTTCATAAGTTTGAACATTCAATGTGAACTCTAATATTACTGGGTTCACATCACACTTAAAAAGGCTTGTGATGAACTCAGGGAGAAGAATTAGACCAAATCTATACTGAAGTGGGAGGTCTAATTAAGATACACACCTCCAGCTACATTCTTTACATATCTGGAATCGATGTAACTTAATTCAAGCTTCCACTGTGGGATATTGCTGGCAGTAAATGCTCACATAGACTTCCTTTATTCCTCGTGAGGAGCACCCTGTGAGTACAATTTAGCATGTCCCTGCCAGACACACAAAATCAAACTCTTGAAGATCAACCTTGGCAGCATTGTTCTTCTCCATAGTGTACATGTGCCCTTATACAGGGAATGTATTTGTGGACTGAGCGTGTGTGTCTATGTATTGAGGGACACAGAATGGAAATATTAGTTTAATTAACCTCTCCTGTGTTGTTCAACCACCATGACCATTTCAAGCTCTTGGTGATCTCTGGCATATTGACTCTCCTTAATCTCAGAGACCTACAATAGGCTGTATATTGCCATGCATCTTCCATGACAGTTGCAGCCGCTGTGGACTTCCTAATCCTAAATGAGTGCCCAGTTGACTAGTAACTAGCCATGGCAGCAAGTTTACATAGGACTCTCTTTTGCCTGGAAGTTTTTTTCTTAGTGGTCTGGAACTGCTGAAACTCTCTTTTAACTTACATAATTATTTCTATTCCTCCCAAGTCTTGAGAACACTGTAGGCCTGAAGCATGAGATTGTCATCAATATCCAAAAGCAGTGTTCCACATGGTGAATATCACCCTCAGATACTGCAAGAAATGGGCTATGCTGGAGGAGATGGTGCCTGACAAATGTAACAAAAACTCCATAACTGCTAGTCTTCATCTCTGGCTCTTCACAGACACTGCCAGAAGGCTCACCACCTTACCTCACACTCTCAACAAGTGATTTTGAAAAATTTCAGTAGAAACCAAGTCAATAGGAGAGTTACCACTCAAATAAGTGGATGCAACATAGGGTCCAAAGAGGAAAATATTGTCAAATCCTTATGACATTTATACACATGGCAAAAGTTTCTGGAAACCAAGCAAGGAGAAAGAGCTGAACATTCATTGTGGCCTCCCCTTAGAGAAAAGGCCTAGGAAACAGAGTCAGCAGCTAGACACTTGCCAAGGGATTGGGCAGTTTGATCTCTTCTAGCCCAATTCCCCTGAGATTCCCAAAGCCTGTCAGAGGGTCTTTCATTACCTTTCAGAAGTCATTACTTCAAGAAGCTGTTCAGGGAACTGTGGGGCAGGTACCCAATGAACTGCAATAGTATAGAAGAACACAAATGTGGGACATGGGACGATGCTGCAACTGAAATAGTACAGCTACTGTGGACGCAGGCCTGCTAGTACTAGGTGATCAATTAATTTAGCTGCAGTTCAGTTTTCTTGTGCAGACACAGCCAGAGAAAGCAGTAGACAAGACCGAACCTCTTTGGCTGTTTTACACTATATTTCTTTCCTGGAAAATAGTGAAATATGCATCCTAATTTAATTGAGACAAGTCACTGCAAGTGGGATTTTACATGATTCCAATCTCTTATTTCTTCCTTATGCACTATGGTAAGAACAGAAGGAAAAACAAACCCCACCTTCAGTGGGCAATTACAAAACAAAGCCATCAATGATTAATAAAATCTTGAGATACTAATCAGAGCTGCCATGGCAACGGTATGCACTGGAGGGTGGCTTCCTTAAACGAGAGTGGAATGTTTTCTTAAATTTTTAAAATAAATAAAACAAACAGGCTTTGTAGCCAAAGAGACAGAGCAATACATACTAGGGAAGATTCTGTTTTTTATGAGGTATGCATGGATGGGTGGGTAGTGCCCTTCATTAGCTGTGGTTTGGAGAGACCCTGAAATGTGTGGCCCTGTTAATTGGCAAAGGACGAGACTACTTCTCCTGTAATCCAGTAAACTTTGAAAATTTAAAGGATGCTTTCACACACACATACCCCCCCACCCCCGCAGAACCTCAGTTGTAAGTAAACAGAAGAAAATCAAGGTCTTTTTCATAGGTTAAAAAAAACCTTTTTTTAAAGCGATTGCTGACATCCCAGATGACACTAGTTTCAGTTAAAAGGTCTATCCCTCCAGTGAGATCAAGCATACAGTTTATTCCAATTGATTTTCAATGAACAATTTATGATAGGTTTAACTCCCTTAAACTCTCTGATCTCCAGTTTCCAGTATGCTGTGATGAATTCTTCTCTGTTGCTGCATCTAAACTTATCTTGAAGGTTGACAGCTGTTATCCAATTTTTGGTATGCCAACCACGTACCAAAAATCAATTTTCCAGCCATCAACTTCTGTGCTGTCTTCACAGCAGAATGTCAACAGGAGCATGCCTCCTGTCGATCTTCCTTACTACCATGCAGCTCAGGAGGAGTTCTAGGGTTGGTGTTGACCTTGGAATGTGCCATTTCATGCCTAAGCAAAACAGCACCCCAGAAGATTGACCTGGAGCGGTCGATCTCCTCCACCAGCAAGTGTAGATGTAGCCTACGCCTATGCACCGTTCTAGTTAAATTAAGAATCATAATATGATCAGTACAGTGCAAGTGTCACTGTGATGATTAGATTAATGTTAGGACAGATGGTAATTTTTGAAGTAGTAAGTAAATGGTGCAAAAATTCCATGACAAGTGATTTGTCACCCAGTTCTAAGGAAATTCTATTGTGATGCCATTAGAGAAGTAAACACTTGGCGCAAGACTACAGCTTAAGACTTTTCTTACTTCTCATAGTTTATAGTTTGAATGTAATTATAATAATTTTAATGTGAGGGTCTCAGAGACCTTTATAAATACTAACAAATTACATCTCACCACTGGGAGGTACCCCTGTTTTAAAGATGGGCAATTTCTATTCAGTTCTATTCATATTTTATTTGCATTCTCACTAGAGAGATAAGGCAAGGTTTTCCACAGCTCACTGTGAAGGATATAACACTTCCTTTACCAGGGAATGGCATCTACACTGCTTCTCTCCAGCCTTCTCTGTATGCACACTACACCTCTTGTACCCAGTTTCTGAAGATGTTTCTGATGGTGGATGTCAGTTTCTCCAAGTTCTGAATAATAATATGAATATACATATATAGTGATAAGAGCTCCAGAGCCACAGGTTCAAAGGGAATTACCCAGGATGAGTATGTGCAGAGATGATGCATTCAGATCATCTGTAGCCTCTCCTTTAAACACACATAGCTATTCCAGGAGCACTGAGCACTTAGTAATTTACAACGTCAGAAATGTGTCCAAACCAAAATCCAGAATTCAAACAATCTTAAGGTTCAGAGACGTTTCAGTCTGGTTCTAAACTTTGTGTCCCATGACTCCCTCTAGTAACAGTTTATGCAATTGGTTAAATCACTGCTGGCTCTACATCCATCCCACCCAGGAATAATGGTTAGGCTCGCAAGACACACTGCAAACTACTGATTTTGCCTTTCTCTTTGTATAGATGAATGATGTTCTGCTGTACACATATCCTCAGAAGGATGGCAAATATCGACTGAAGAACTCCTTGGCTGTGTCCGGCATAAGGGTAATGTTTAGTTTAAAGCACAGCCTGGAATTAAAGTATATTTGAGGTTTTTTGGCTGTCTTGTTAATGCTTTGCTGGTTTGTCTATTTTCCAGTTGACTGAAAGAAAAACAGAGTATTTTATCTTACGAAATCCTTGCCTGTTCCAGGAATTAAAGAGGAAAATACGAAGTTCACAATTAAAAGAGTACCTAAACGTTTGCAGATCAGTATGGCTGGCTCATTTGGGCTGGTAATGATTATGCAAAGCATATTCAGAGTTACTAACTGATTATGACTTTTCACAGAAGCTAAAGAGGAAAAAGACATTACTTTTAGGCTATGTCTATACTTACCTGGTGTTCAACATGCCATGATCAATCTTTCAGAGTTCGATTTTGTCATGTGTGTGAAGATGTGGCAGAAATCGATATCTCTGGGCTTAGCCATCAATCTTGGTACTCCACGCTATCACGTGGATTAAGGGATGTCGGCATGAGCCCGAAGAACCCCAATCTATAGTAGGGCAGAAAGTAGATTCTGATACATCAATTCTAACTACGCTAATGGCATAGCTAGAATTGAATATCTGGGATTGACTTTGTTCCCTACTGTAGACCAGGCCTATGTCCCTTCCCTTCTCCCTGTCCTCAGCCAATTCATAATTGTTCCTTATAATATACTAACCAGGGTTGTAGCAAGTCTTGTTTTAAATCCTTGTACATCCTAAAAATTCACACACGTCATTCCTAGTCCTGGGAACTTTCACGTCCACCCCCTTCAGCCTATGTTGTCAGGTTGATTTTATCCCAGAAAGCAATCTAGACTTACAAAGAAAATCAGGAATAGGGAGAAATGGAATGGATACAGAGCAAGAAATAAGTCTTTGTTATACAGCATACATTACAGAGCCAAGTGCAGACTGCTGGCCTGTCTCCCCAGGACAGAAAGGACTGGCCATACCCACAAAGCCTTTCAAGACCTTTCTTCAGGTCCCAGTTTCATTACTCAAACACAAAACTCACAACCAAAGCAGGCTGAAGGGACCCAGAGACTTTTTTCCCCGGCATCTCTTTTCTCTGCTCTGTGGCCACAGGAGATAATCACTCCTTCCTGCACCCGTCCACTCTGTCTTTTATAGCAGTCCTCAGACCTCTTCCCAGCAGGGTCTGGTAAGTGATCAAAGTGGGCTGGCTCCACGTCTCCTGCCCTTAAAGGGACATACCACTCTGTTACACCAAGGCTGAAATCATTAGGTGGAGATTTCCTACGTTTGCTGTCTTCAGAAGGAATGAACCTGACATACTGGAGCCTGAAAGCTGGGGGTTGGGAATGGGTTCTCTAGCTGAGATGGAATGAGATCAGGATGTTCACCTAGGAAAATAGTTGCAAGAAAGTGCCACAGCTGAGAGAGAAGCAGGCCCAGAATGGTGACCTTTCAGGGGTAACAAGACACAAGACTTGAACTCCACATAAGTTTCGGTTATTTAAAATCTAAACCCTAAAACAAATAATTGTCCCCTATCTTTTTGATGGGCCAAACCTAAGTTCTGGCTATATCCGTCGCTATATCCCAGACATTATCACAGTATCTGTATATGGAACGCTCCCCAAATTGCAATAATATGAACCAAAAATCCCACCTGCATCAGCCCAGCTGACCCTGCATCCCACTGTCACACTGGGCTGGGCTGCTCCCTACGTTGTCTATGCTAGCTTCTTAGCAACTGAGAACACCATGAGTACTAGACCTTGATAGCTAAACACTCAATCTGTTGAAGCTTCACAGATTCCTGTGCTTCAAAATTTTTACTGCGTGCTGACCATAGGTGGTTTAAATCACTCCATCCTTCATTTACACATCATTTGTTTCTAGGTCAGCTGCCCAGTGACAGAAAAAGCCCAAAACATCCTGAAGATTGAATATGCTGAACACTGCCTGACCCTCTCAGCAAGGTATTCTCTTGTACCAGCCATAGCAGAGGGTGTTTATTTCAGCTCTCTGTCTCGATCAGTCCAATCACTCTTCAAGACTTGATTGGTGTCCCACTATTTTGAAACTGCATTTCAGTCTATGGCATTGTGACAGATAGGCTGTGTCTACACTACAAAAATAACTTCAAAGTTACTTACCTTGAAGTACAACTGCGAAGTAAGCAACTTTGAAGTTGAGCATCTATACGCACCCTACTTCGAAGTTAAACTTCGAAGTAGCACACTACTCCATGCCCAGGAATGGAGTAAGTTAACATCGAAGTAAGGGAAAATGTGTATAGACTCTCTGCTGGCTACTTTGAGGTAGTGCGTAACTTCGAAATTAACTTTTAAGTTAGTTCCTAGTGTAGACACACCCATAGTGGGCAAGTGCTTGATTATAAAGAGAGCATTCAGTTAAATTAAGGCACAACTAATTCAATACTGATGAGTAAAAAGCTGGGACTCAGCACTTGATAAGATTTTGAGCAGAGTAGAAAATCCATGTCTAATAAGTCTGAGCCTTCTTCCTTGATACTTTACAACTTTTTCTTTGTCGCACTGAAAATCCAGCTTTATCTACCTCCCCTTTATAACTTCACTAGTCAGCTCACATCACTGGAGTTACCCCAGGGCTAACGAACAATAGTAATTAGCCAACTCCACAACATATAGACTTAAGGCTTTTAAAAGTACTTAAGTGACAGTTAACACAGAAATTAAACTTCACCAATGATGTAAAGATGTCTTTTTGTTAAAAGGAATTTTCCTAATGAGTTTAGACAAAGTTGGTACTAATCACAATCAGGTTATCAAAGTTTTGAAAACTGAAGTTCCCATCTTAAGTCTCCACCTACAGTATGTCTAGAAGCATACTGGATTTCCATGAATAGCATGCACACTGGAACCTACTTAGTAGATTGGGAGGGTGTTTTCTTTTCCTCACTCATCCAAATGTAAATCATTCTCTTTTAATGGACATTTGCCACCTATGCCCAATGCTAAGAATGCTGCCAAAGCCTTTGAATTTAGTACCTTTTCCCACTAAGCAATAAGATGGTTGATACTTTTATTATCTAACTTGGATATCCTTCCAGGGCCCCAGTGGGTCCAAACCGTGCATCTGATACCCACTGTCAATTAAAAAAGCAGGAGGTATATGTATCTGTGGTGGCTGAGATGATAAATAGCTAGAAAGCTACTGCATTAGTGCAAAGAGATTCTAGTGCAGATGAAGCCCACATGTCAAGGCAGAGATTTACTTTGCATCATACTGGGAGTTGTGCCTGGATTCTCCGTTAGTCTTTTTGTGCTGACATGCAGTTGGCACTCTTTTAAAGGATGAGCCAGCGACTCCAGTGGGAGTTGCATGTGAAATTAAGACGTGAAGTAGAGAGATTGTCCTTTTGATTCCACATGCAGGGAGTGCTCTTCACAAGGATCAATCACAAAAATCAGGAGCCTCCTCCTCCTTATGCTGTTCATTTTTAAAGCAAACCATAAGTGAAGTCGCTGTTATCACAACATATGACACTAGTAAATTCTGAGGGCAGAGAGGAGGCATGTTTTTTGCCCTACTTTCTCTCTACTCTGGCTGGCAGAGCTGACCAGTCACAGATCCTAAGTGATGACAACATAGGACGATTCCACTGGGTACCTGGGAACGCCAGTATGCTTTGAGCCTCCTTGAGACAACATGTCTTCCATTGCTTCTGAATTGATACTCGTACCCGAGGGTCAGTCATCAGCTCCCACAATCCACCACTTAAGGCCTTTGTGTTTGCCTGAGGCAAGAAGTACAAGAGCACAGGGCATGGCATAAGCAGCAAAGACCAAGACCACATAAAAGGCACTAAAATGATGATAAACACAATCTGTGGTTCTGGCTCATACAACTGTGGCAGTGTCAAGAACTTGCATCAACCACTGAAAATGTCCTACCTACAGAGCCTAATTCTTTGGCTTGCAGGGAGCAGGTGATGGGATTGAGTAAATTGCCTTAGCAGAGAAGAGCAGGATGCTGCTATAACTTATATACATTTCGGAATTCTCTTCTTCAGACACAATTGTTAGCAGGTGTTACCCATAAACCCTAATAAGAGGTATGTCTATTCTGCAACTGGGCTGGGGGGAGGGTAACCACAGCATATTTGGACATATCCATGCTAGTTTTAATATAGCTAGCTCACATACTTTTAGCAATGAAGCAAGCCCACCAAGGACACCGGATACTCATTCAGGCAACTAGCCTGTGTGGCCACGGTTTCACTGCTATTGGTGCCCATGCATGCAGCAATCACATTCCAATTGCAGTGTAGACATATCCTACGAAAGCCAAGGGAGAATTCAGTCAATCAGTACAATGATACAGAAAGGCTGCAGGGATATTATAATCAGTAACAGAATCCTATTCCAGGCCAAGAAAGGTTTTTATTAATTGTCACTTTGACATAGGCCAGTGTATAGAAAACAAAACTATATTACAATCAAACTGAAAATTAAATAATCATAAAATACAAAGATACATGTAAATAATAATCTTAAAATATGCAAACCAAAAACCGCATATAATCATGGTGCCACTTTTCCCTATTTTAGCAAATGATCATGCAAATATGGCAACTTCTTGGATCACAGGTTCTTTGCCTGTTTCTTATAAATCCTGTGTGTTCTCTGAGAGACCATAGGAAAAGGAATCCACTGTAAAAACATGGAAAGCCCTTTTGAACACAGATGGCAATACAAATTACAGCATAACAAATAGTGGGAAAGGTCATTCGCCTACCCTGAGTCATATGGACAAAGGCAGTCACTTTTTGGACGCTAGTGTATCAACCTTCTAGAAAAGCTATCTGCTTGGACTGAAACTGGAACTCTGCAGAGGTTCTCCTTAACATGTTATTACACAAACTATCTAAATATCTGGCATACTCTTTTTAGCAAGGGGAACTAAGGTGACATATTTAACACAAACAACTGCCACATCTAATTGCTTGTTAATATCCTCTATTCACACATTAATGACACATAGATTTCACATTTTTAAATTTACACAAAATCATTTCTAAATCTGAGGAACCTAAAAACAAGCAAAAAATACTGAATATATTCTAATCAAGCAAATTACTTGAAAAAGCCCTACTGAGCTGTTCCTCTAAGCATAACTTGACAAACCACTGGGGATGCACGCTAAGAATGTGAAGTCAAAAGCTAGCATTACCATCTACCATTTTGGACAGACTAAAATTTATGCCTATCCCATTGTAAGAAAAGCAACAAAAGTGTTATTTATAAGACCAAGAATCTTCATAAGAAATTAGTTCTAAATCACTTCCAATCCCACGGTATTATTCCAAACCATATTTCTGCACCAAACAAAATTTGAGCACATACCCTGTCTCTTTCAGGACCGCTTCTGTGCTGCACAGATGTCCCCTGCTGTCTGTGACAGTGTAGTGACGATCTACTAAACTTAACTGTAAAAGTAAATGTGCCATTTTGGTAACTGACAGCTTATTACAAAGCTGAACCCCAGAAATTTTTTTCCAGTGCCTAGTGTATCAATTCTGTTTGTGGGTTGTGCATTCTGAGCTGTTCACAGCCTCCAAAACTTCAGCAAAAATCCCTTTGATCTGTCATATAACCAGTGAGCTAGTTAATTGGCATCAGGTCAGTGCCAATTGACATAATTCATTTTACAAGCCAGCAGCCATGTGTTATCCTCACACTTAGGCATTATAACAGTCAGTGATTATTGCCTAGAGATGTTTAATGGAGTGAACAGCAGGTGAAAGGGGCCTTTTGGAGATTAGGTTTTTATTGAAAGATCATCCTTGATCAGCTGCCCTTGCCAAAATGACTTTGCTTCACATCATTAAGTCGGCCATGCTTTCATTTTTTGAAGCCACGTCTTGAGCCTCACCTGATTAGAATTTTCTGGCAAACAAGAGTCAGCAGAGCTGGGGAAAAAGTCATCCACTACACTTTTTAACGAAACATGCAGATGCCACAAAATCAAATGTTTTGCAAATTTATGTTAGTTTCACCAAATAGTTCAAAACATTTATATATTTTTAATTTTGTGCTTTGAAATGACATTTTATTTTTGTATTTCCTTTATTTTTAATGTAAATACTTAACAAGCTGGTCAAATTGAAACAAAATGTTTTAATGTTGTTGAAATAAAACAGTTTGACCCAACACAAATGTTTTAGTGACATTTCAAAATTGCCAAGGAACCAACAAATCCATTATTGACCCAGCTCAGGAGGTTAAACCTATGTTGGCGCCACTTAGACTAATCTTTTGGAGACTGGGGACATAACTACAGCTTTGTGAATCTTCATTTGGCTTAGTACAGTGGTTCCCAAACTTGTTTGCTTGTGTGCCCCCCACCCCCTTCTTTTTGTCTGTAGTTGTTTACTCCTCTTCTCTCCCTTTCCCCCACCACACAAGTACTTAACATACGCTGCTTCAAGTTGCATGTAACTCGCTGTTACGCCAGTTAAGCACACATTGACGCTGCTGTACAGACCCTTCTCCCTGTCTTCTCTGAGCCACAGGGCTGTCAACCTGACAGATGTGCCACTTGGGTAAGGCGGGGGAAAGGGCTTTGCACCTGCCTAGCTGCTCACAGCTGCAAACAGCTAGGCACACTAGAAGCCTTCTCTCTGCCTTCCTCAAGTAGTGCAGCTGTCAAACTGACAGCCGCGCCACTGGTGGAAGGCAGGGAGAAGCAGCCAGGAAACTGACTGGCCCTGGTGGTCTGTTCAGTTTCCCTGGTCCACAAGCCAAGAGGAGCTGAGAACCAAGTGGCAGCCTGGTTCCCATCTCCCACTGATTTGTATGAAAATTCGAGTTACACGGGGGTTGCAGGAATGCAACCCCCCTGTAACTCGAGGGTTTACTGTATCTCTGTCCATCTCAAAGACAGACCAGAGAACAGCAGCTGCTGGCTGAGTGCCCAGTTCTGAAGGCAGCACTGATGGCTGAAATAAAGGTGGCAACATGAAAAGTGGTATTTGTCAATATGACTTTTCACAGCAGACTCAGTGTCCCGCTGCCACCGTTACTTCTATGCTGCTGCACCATTTCCAGGTGAGAAATGTGGGGAGAAGGAAGGAAGGAATGAGAAACCCAGCTGCCTCCAGATGAAGGACTGGGGTGGGAGGAGGAGAGCCCAAGCTCAGGTGACAGGGCTCTGGCTGTCCCTTTATCGATAAGCTCACTTCCTGGGTCTGCACAGCTCTTCACCCCAAGTCCCAGCTGGTGGGACTGACAGCCAGAGCTCTATTTTTAAAAAAACAAACAAAAAAAAAGGGCACAGAGCTTATGCCTCCCTAGACATATTCCTTTGCTTCCAGAACTGCTGAGCTAGCAAGGCTGAGAAACATAATTATTTTAGGCTTAACTTGCTTCCCACTCATTCCACTCAGATCTTCCATAAAAACTACATTAGAAGTGGAATTTTGGAGGGGAGGGAGCAGAGTTGGCTGTCACTAGTGGAAGGCATTGAACAGTCCTGTATGCCTTGGCAATGAGGTGATGTACAGTATCATAGTTCTTTGTCAAGCAGCAATTAATTAAAGTCTGCATCAGTGTTCCCTGTAAGCTGAATGATTAGGCAGCCACCTAGGAGAGATTTGTGTTCCACTCAGTTGATAATAAGAGCACCCACAGCCAGAAGCATATATTTCTACTGGTAATGCGCATCCACACATGACTTGGTGAACACTGGACTGCAGGGATGGTGTCCCCTGGCCTCTGTTTGCCAGAAGCTGAATTACTTGGTTGTCTGTTCTGTTCATTACCTCTGGAGAACCTGGCATTGGCCACAGCCAGAAAAGAGGATATGGGACTAGACTGACCTCTGGTTCTTATGCTCTTACTAGCATGTATTATACACATGTTCTGGGTGCTCTTTCTCCAGGAGCATTATTAAGATTTACAGAGGTTAGTGTTTTTTACAGATGAATGCTTACAGAGTACAGAGATGTTAGATCAGGGTTCCTCCATCAATTCACATGCTTCCCTGTTTGTCTGGGGCTTTAAAATTATAACAAACTTTTCTCAGTTGTCTTGGTGAGTTGGCCTTCCTGTGCAGTCAGAGGTAATCACAATTCAGCAGCAGGTGGCATTGATGTCAATACTAATTTTACAAGGAACTGTAGTGGGAAGAGTGCTTAGCTTCAATATGAATGCCTGGTATAGTTTGTGGAGGACAGAATGTTCTAACCTGTGTTCACACTTGGCATTCATACTTGAAGTAACTGGAATGTGGCACCGTTTATGATGGAGAATAAGAGTTTAACATTTCTTTGCCTGAACTGGCTTGGAAGCGTTGGCTTTTGGAATTAATTTGATGCTTACCAAATTTATAAAAAGTGGTCCAAACTGGGAAGTCACAGTCACAATATAGACAAGATTCAGAGAGCTGTTCATACACATAGCTGCTACATAGTTGGCACAGTGGTATTCTTCCTTGCACACATTTGTATACTGATGAATCTTGCTCAACTGGCAAGTGTTATCTCAGCCTGAGACAATGAGCAATTTTGAGACCCTGTGGAGAAACTAGCTGACACAGAGAATATGGCTAGACCAACAAAGGGCAATATTGTGTGTGCAAGACAACACACATGAAGCACCTGGTTTCACTTCTGGACTCAGCAGAATCTTAGTTCAGGACTTGGGAGATTGACAGGAAAGCTGGAGTGGCTGATAAATGCACTTCCAGCCAGTTTTGATGGTGCTGGAGTGACATCTAGTGGCCACCTTAAAGAATCACAGGATTGCATTCTTTAGCTTCTCCAGTGCAGGGAAATGCAAAATTTCCCTCACAAGATGTCACATTGGCAACTTGCCAGGATCTTGATAGCTACATCTAATTTGCTTGAAATGGAGTAAATTGAAACCAGTCTCATTTTTGATATGAGCTGCACCCTACCAAGAACATACATCCCAGCATGCAATCCTCCCAATTTACTTAAGCAGCCAACACAAAAGTGATAAGTATCAACATGCAATACTTTACTTTCATCTGAACAAACCAGGCAGAGCCTACATCCCTGGAGTGCAGGTCTCGCTTTATTAGTGGTTAGTGCAGAGATGAAAGCAGCAGCATTTCATACTGCCACCTGTAGCCTAGGTTGGAATCCACATATCGCCATGAGCCACACTGTGAATGGCTGGCTAAATACAAAAGCAGCCTCCCCTCCCTTGGTGTTCACACCTCCAGATCAACTGCTGGTAGTAAGCCTCACCTTGCTGACTGAGCTAACCTTGTTATCCCCACCCTTGCTCTGGCTTATTTATACCTGGCCCTGCAGATTTCCAAGACCAGCATCTGATGAAGTGAGTCTGTGCTCATGAAAGCTCATGCTCAAAGCTTTTCTGTTAGTTTATAAGGTGCCACAGGACCCTTTGTTGCTGTTACAGATCCAGACTAACACGGCTACCCCTCCGATACTGGAAAATCCATGGCTCATATATGGCCACTGTATTTTGGCCATCCCAGTCACATTCATAATGTCTTAAATATCCTAAAATATTAATCCAATCAGAAATATTGGAATCTAGCATTTAATTTTGTTCTTGGCCAAAGAATTCATAATTCAATATGTTGGTGAGAAGCAAAATATCAGTAGATTCAAGCCTTCTCCATTGATCCAGAAGTTTCTTGATTCAGTCATTGCAGTTCATGGCATTGATTGTGTTGCTGTATTTCATTCCACAGTTCATGCTCTGAAAGGGATGAGTGGTATAGCTATATCAGCAGAACCATTCTAGATGACCACAAAGCTCACAATGCATCTACCTTTCAAAACAATGTTGAGGTAAGAGTGAGTCCCGGTAATTGCCTAAAAGGATGCAAAGCCATATGAATAGTCTCAAAAGGAAATGAAAAAAGCCCCTAATTGCATAAAATTCTGATTATTTTTATATAAATCACCAATCCCTAAATGATAAAGGTTACCACAGCATTTGTTTAATATTGAGCTTTCTGAGGCTGACACTGTAATTTTAAACGTTGCAATTCCACTTCGTACCATGAGGTTTCACATAAGTCAATGAGAATTTTGAAGACATAATAACGCTTTTTTTGTGCTAGTATTAGTTGGTACTGAGTACTGGCACCTCGGCAGCCCCAGTCATGGGATTTGCTGGGATGGGAGGCGGGGAGCCAGCTGAGTACCTGTCCTTCCTTTTTGTTAAAATAAATAAATAAAGGCACTGAGTATCACTAACCAGCTGTATGGCTACCGTCCTAGATGCTATCAAAAAAAAAGTATATGCCTTGCAGATGACTGAAAGAAAGCAAAATTAGCTACTATTGTTGCTTTTGTCACAATTAAATCACAAATATTCATTAACTCACCTCCACTAAAGCTCTCAGCAAAAGGGCCTCAACTGAGACCTAACAATCAGTTAATACTGGTGCAAATCCATTGACTTCAATAGTGTTATTCCTGGTGTTTACCAGTGTGAGAGGAGAATCAGACCCAAAAGAGTTTTGCTGTGGCTAAATTCTCTCTTCCTTCTTCCTGCATAACTCTAATTCTCTCTATAGCAAACCTACCTGGGTGGGGTAGTAGACTTGTGCAAACGTGGGTTAAAAGCACAGGAGTTTATGAATACCAAACTATGACAGAAAATGTGGGCCAGATTTGGATCCCATTAATTCAGAGTAACTCCATTGCCTTCCATAGAGAGCTGGGTCCAAATAATAGCTTGAATTACAAGTAAAATGAGTTTGATGACTTCCAGACAGTCTCTTCCACTGACCTTAAAACCATCCCAAAAGATAGTGTCCAGCACAATAGTCAAAGTGGCCTTCTTCATTCTGAGATTGATACATTGAGTGCCATGTGGCTTAGGGGGGGGATGAAGCATTTTTGGACTGAGACCTAATTAACATCTGCTCTTTCTGGATACTGAAGTCTCCATGTGCCTTGTAGTAAATAGATAGGTATGCCTGGGCGGTCTCATCTAAAATTATTCACTGATGGTAGATGCTCAACTAGTGTAAACAGTGTAGCTCCATGGACTTCATTTTATCTGAACCAGTTTACGCCAGATGTAGATGGGGGCCCTTCTGTCAAATCTCATGCTATGTACCAGTTGACTACCACTGTCCACTCCAGAAGTGGCTGCATTTCAGCACTCCTGTGTGTAAATAGTTTGTGGAACACACTGAGGTTCTTCAGGAAGAAAGAAAAAGACCAGGACTGGAATAAAGAGGATTGTGTGTCAGAACAAGGTAGACTGAGAGAACTGGGGGTGGGGAGAGGCAACTACAGTTCACCAGATGTTGCTGCAGGTAATATGGGAATTGCATTAGCAGAACTGGGTGTGCTTTGGAAGTCTGAGTATTTCTTCACTTTTCGTTTTAAGCTAAGGGAAAGACCGGCAATATCATTGGGTGAGAGGCCTCCAACCTTGGTACCTGTGTCTCACGTCATGATGTGCATGAACTGTGGCTGTGATTTTACCCTCACTCTGAGACGCCATCATTGCCATGCATGTGGAAAGGTAAGTATCACATAAATTCAACTTCAGATTCGTCAGCAGCGAAAGCCTCTGGAACAAGGCCTCCTTTTCGCCACACTAGGTGCAGCTGCACTGACTGCAGAACATTGCATTTGTGTACAGGGAGAAAAATCTCCTCACAGAAGACTGTAAGAACAGCTTTGCAAAGGAGAATTAAACATTCAAATTATTAGTTACTTGGGCTAGAATAATATTAAGATTCTGCTGAGAAGCAAACTAATTCTTAAAGGCTGGATACTCAACTAATGAAAATCTCATGGGACATAGATTGCTGAGCAGAGCTTTCAAATGGGACATATTGGTAGCACTGGAGCAACGAGGTAATCAAACTGCCAGTTTTCCAGTTTCCGAGTAACATGTTTGATATGGAAAGTTCTAAAGCCTTGGAAATACAGATGCACAAAGCTCCTAGTCTAGATGACTATTGCTCTTAACTCACTTTACAAGTGAATAACGCACAGGAATTACCAGAATTTATCAGCCCAGTGATCCAGCTAATCCAGTGTCCTGTCTCTGACACTGGCCAGCACCAGTTACATCAGGGGAAACTATAAGAAACTCTGCCCCCAGAGATCACTTCTTCTTAATGCCCATTAGTTACTGATTGGTTTACGCCCTGAAGCATGATGGTTTATATCTTTCCAATACTCATGCATCTTGTATTAATTCTTTGTTATAATTCAGGATATCCACATATACCCCCAATCCTGTACTGAATCCTGTTTAGCTCTTCATCTCAGTGATAGTTTTTGACACTGAACTTCACCAACTACTTATGCCTTGTGTGAAAAAGAAAACAAACATTTATTTGTCTCAGTTTTAAATTTGCTGCCTTTCAACTTTAGTTAATGTTCTACTAGAACAGATGTAATCTGGATTTTAATTTTGAAATTCCTGGCCCACTGAGAGACTAATCCTAGTTCAATGATAATTTGGTTTCACAAACAAAATCCTTCTCTGCCTTTGCCAGCAGAGCAACATGCGATCCCATTCTGAAAATTATACTATTAACAAGCATTATCAACCCCAGTTTGATATAATCGACTGGATAATCTCCTGCGAGGTGACCATAAATATATTGTATGATTATTAGTAATTTTATATTATTATTGCAGCTGAGACGTTAAGTCATGGACTAAGCCCCCTTGTGCTAGATGCTGTGTAAACACTGAACAAAAAGTCTCTGTCCCAAAGAACTTACAATCAAAGTATAAGACAAGGCACAACAAATGGATACAAACAAACCAGCAGGGGAGTATATGTTGGTCAGCATGATAAACAAAGGTCTTGCCACACCAGCAGCCTAACCATTGTCAAGATTTTGGGACATCATGCTAAAGGAAAATTTTAAAGTTAGAACTGAAAAGGAGCAATGAAGTGACAGTTAAATATATTGGGTTACATTCCGCTGTGAGTTACAGTGATGGACATCTAGAGTAATTACAATGAAATAAAGGGAATTATCCTTATTTACACTGGTTTAACCATTAAGCCCATTCTGCTTCCCCCTGCACTAACCACCCCACATCTATTTGTTAATGTACACTGGTATGGGGAAAAGTACATGCACATTTATCTATCTGTTCTTTCTGGGGCAGATTGTATGTCGAAACTGTTCACGAAACAAGCATCCCTTGACATACCTCAAAGACCGACCAGCAAAAGTCTGTGATGGCTGTTACTCAGAACTGAGAAAAAGAGGTGAGTTCTCTTCATTCCTTGATGAATTGAATAAAATTGCTACCTGCATATGAAAAGAGATGATTCAGCTTCATTACAGGGAATTCCTCCTTTAGACAGAGTTGTATTAAGATTGATACAAACGTATGGCCTGGAGGGAATAGGAGGCAGGACAATGGTGCAGCAGCATTAAGTGAGCTGGAATTTTAAATACTTCCTGTCACTCCCTGATACACTAGAATGATAAGCAATTGCACCTAATACTAACATGCTGTTTACAACTAACAGCCCCTATTTGTAATATGCAATGAAGTGCTAATTAAATATCTTAAAAATAAATCCACTATGAACCACCATCTGCCTCAGAACAAGGAGTGAGCATCTTCCATTGTGAAGAGCGAAGGTCAAGTGTATGGACAACTTATAGGCAAGAGCCTTTTTGTTCAGGGCTTAGACACGTGTAGATGTGACCTGCATCTGATGAAGTGGGTCTTTGCCCATGAACACTTATGCTCATGCATTTCTGGTAGTCTATAAGGTGCCACAAGACCCCTCGTTGCACGTGTAGAACTATTGTTGCTTAGAAAAGGAAGACACACACTGTCCCTGTCATACTGGTCTGAGCCAAGTGACAACTCAAGGCTGTACAGACTCAAGGCTGGGCTCCATTCAGATTTTCCAAGTGATGTATAGTGACATAGTTGAGATTCAGAAGGACTACTCAGATGATCGCACTGATTGGTATAACAGTGTCTTTACTGATAAGGCTATAGGGCCTATAGTGTCCTTGAGAGGGAATAAATTGTCTCCTGTACTCGAAATACAGTAGAGGGAAGGTCAAGCGTGAAAGAACTTCCTGAAAATGAAGATGTTTTCTTTGCCATGAGGGTACCCCAGGAAGCAGAGTAGGTAGAGTGCACAGATAGTGAAGACACGCGGGCAGTGCTGTTGAACAATCATTAAATACTAGAACACAACATAATTATTTTCCTAGTCACCCTCCACACAAGCTGTGTCCCAGAGATGTTTGGAAAGAATCCTTCCACCACAGAATGCTGTAAAGTTCATTGAATAATAATTCTGCTAACCAGACAAAGTGGAAGTTGACAGAAAATAGCTAAAGGAAAATTAAACAATTATAGGTTAGGCACTGCACTTTCTTATCCCAGTTTGCATTTGTCTGGAGTTCAGTATCTCCTGTTGTAGACTTAACCCAAGTGTTTGCACCAGTTAATCCATTGTTTTTCACTTGCCACTTGTAGAGCGGCCAGTAAGTGTGAGCTTCCCTCCAACTTCATCACGGTTTTCAGGCAGTGCCTTCTCATCCGTTTTCCACAATATTCACTACTCATCCTTCAAGAAACAAAAGAAGATCCCTTCTGCTCTTATGGAGGTAGGATCAGCGCTGCCTGAGAAAAGGCAAGGAAATTAGCCCTAGAACAGGGGTGAGCAAACTTTTTACGTCGGGGCTGCACTTTTTGTCCCTGCAATTAGCATGCCCCCCCCCAACCTGTCTAATGTAATCCAAACCAACAAAAACTTTGGTTGTGTTCATATGAAAAAAATAACTGTGTAGAATATTAATCAGAATATAAGTGTGAATACAGTAAACCTTCAATTTAACAGACCAATATGAGGGGAGGGCTGTCCACTATTCCCGGAAGTCTGTTAAATGTGAGGGGTTATTACCTACCAACCACCGCCAGGCTCTCCCAGCTCCAGTCCCCGACCCCAAAAAGCAAAATACAAACAAAAAAAACAAAATAACCCCAAACACCTGCCACTTGCCAGAGCTGCCACCACTGGAGAAGCCGCTGGATCTCGCTGCATGGCTGGGACCCTGCTAGTGCGGATGAAGGTGCCCCATCATACACAGCTGGAAGGACCACTGCACAGCCTGGAGGAGCCACCACACGAGCCACCATGTGCTTCTCCCACCAGGGTAGGGTGTGTACTTGAGTGCCAGTCTACCTGTGTACACGCCCCACCCCGGTGAGAGAAGCACGTGGTGGTTCTGCCAGAGGAGGTGGCGGCTCCTCCAGGCCACAGCAGTGGTGAGTCTCAATTTATTTTGGGGGGGTGGAATAATTTCACAGACCCCAGCAGACATCAGCAAGAATGGGTGGGTGGGTGGGTGTGTGACTCATCCATCGTTCCTGTAGTCTGCTAAATTGGGATCCATAAAATCGAGGGCTTAAATACACATCCATAACAAAGGCTGTGTCCAGATTAGCCCTGAACTTTGAAGGAAGCAATGGTAATAAGTGTGTCAGGAGATTACTAATGATATGCTGTGATGCATATGCGCCACTTCATTAGACAAAATCTCCTCCGTGGCAACTTCAAAGTGTGAAACCCGCTGGCCTGCGTGTAGCCATGGGTCAGCTGCCAGTACTTCAAAGTGCCCGCGTTCCTTCGAAGTACCAAAGGGACTTCAATGTAGCGTGGGTACTGCGAACTACCCGCAGCTACACACAAGCTGGCACTTCAAAGTTTCACACTTGGAAGTTGCCACAGGAGAGATTTTGACTAATGAAGTGTTGCATATTCACTGCAGCACTTCATTAGTGATCTCCCGACACCCTAATTACCATGCCTCCTTTGAAGTTTGGGGCTAGTCTAGACACAGCCAAAGAGTAACATATTTCAATACTTTTAATGAGATGGATGAGCCTGACACGTAGCAGTCAATCACACTCTGCCCCCTCTCAAAATTTCACCCCCCGAGGGTGCCCAACCCACACTTTGCTCACCCCTGCCTTAGAAGACTGAAAGCTACAGCAGTGCCAATGCACAATCTCATTGTTTGTCATTTGTTCTATATACTGCAGTATCAGCCCACTGTTTAGATCCTCTGTATAATGGGATTACATTTTAACCAGTGTAATAGTGTGAAATACAAACCACTCCAAAACAGTGATGGGCAACTAAAAATAGGGGGGAGCTGGCCAGATGGGTGGCCCTTCTCCACCTCAGTGGGCCACAGCAACCTGTGGCCCACTGGGGTTCTGACTGCAGCCCTGTGGACCCCATCTGACCTCCCACCCCTTGCCTCACACACCAGGCCACCAAAACCCTGCATTTCTACTGCTCCCCCTCCCACCTAGCACTTCATTAGCACCACAAATCTGCTGATTCACACTCCTTCCACTCCCTTCCAGAGCTGGAATACTGTAAATCAGCTGTTTGTGGCTGTTCAAGCTCAGAGGAGGGGAGAGCAGGGATGAGCATAAACCAGTGGATATGCAGAATTCCAAAAGTGCTGAGAGGAAGGGAGAGTAGCAGAAAGTACAGGGCTCTGGTGCCCTGGTGCACAAGAGGTGTGTGGTGGAGGGGAGCCAAAGACCACAGGTGGAGCTAGAGTGGGTCACATGCTGCCCACCACTGCTCCAAAATCCAATGCTATCGCTATAGTTTCCATTTCCTACTAAGACCAAGCTAGCTGAGCATTTAATCTTTGTTTTCCCTATAATTTCAATTAAATCTTTACATGTACCTCAACCCCAAAAGCTATTTAAAAGGTCAAATGACAAGCTCAAAATATAGCTCCAAAGAAGCATCAGAATGATGGGTTACAGAAATCACTAGCTTGAATACAGGTATTTACCAGAATAACTGCCATCCAGCCATTGCTGTGTGGCCTTAATGCAAACCTTATTTCCAATGCAGTCTCTTGGATTTCAACTGAACTAAGAGACAATCAATGTAGTGAGGCGGAGGTAAAAGCTAGTCCTTTCAAAGCAATTGGTGAGTGCAGCTATTTAATCGTGTTGCCTGTGGCTCACCTTGGCCGAGCTATTATAAATGTATGAAATGCTAACACCACTGAAGTCAATGGCATAACTCCCATTGATTTCAGCAGGGCTATGTTTCACCCAAATATATTGCTTTCCTTTCTGAAACCAAACTTCATATTCAAAATATGACTACAAGTTGAAACTCCACAGACTGGCATCCTTGGGACCTGACTGGTGCCGAATCATAGAATTTAACAAACCACAGGAGGTCAGCATTGTCAGAATTGTCTAGAAGCATTGCTAACACTTCCACTAGTTATTAGACTCTTAGCCTACATCAACACAATGCAGAAGATCAACTGCTCAGGTTCAATCTTCCGGGGTGCCATTTTGCGCATGCGCAAAATGGCGTGTTCAAGGTCAACATTGACCCCAGAATGCCTCACATGCCGTGAGGATTAACGAAGGTCAAGAGGAGGAGCACTCCCATCGACCTTCTGCTGTGAAGACAGCCACCAAAGTCAATGGCTGAAAAGTCAATTTAGGTACGCAGTTGGCTCTATGGTCTCTGCAGCTGACTACTCTTAAGGGCACAGGCAGCCCCAGAAACCCTGTTCAGGAAGCTGGAGGCATGGCTCCAGGCTGGCAACATGTGCCTAGCTCCATGCCCTGGCAGCCATTCCCTACACATGCAGAAATGTACCAGGCTGCCTGAGATCCCCTGGCCTCTCCCAGGACACTGGAGAGGGGTCTCCGCACCCACCCCAGGGCACCAGGAAGCGCGCCCCTTCCTGGTCTGGCCCCAAGCTCCGGGATCTCTCCCTCTGGGCTGATGAGCCACTATTCTTGGACCTGTATCAGAGGGGTAGCCGTGTTAGTCTGGATCTGTAGCAGCAACGAAGGGTCCTGTGGCACCTTATAGACTAACAGAAAAGTTTAGAGCATGAGCTTTCGTGAGTTAACTCACTTCTTCAGAGTGAGTTAACTCACGAAAGCTCGTGCTCTAAACTTTTCTGTTAGTCTACAAAGGTGCCACAGGACCCTTCGTTGCTATTCTTGGACCTGAGCGCCAAGCACCACATTGCCCTGGACTATGCCCAGATTGCTGGAGCCCTGACAGAGCATACCCACCTCACCTGCACTGTGGAGCAGGTGCAAGCCAAGGTGAAAGAGCTCTGGCAGGGCTGCATGCGTGCCCAGGACCTACGGCAGAGGTCAGGGCAGGGGTGGCCACCTGCCCCTGTTTTCATGAGCTAGACCATCTCCTTGGAGACAACAGCACACCCAGCTGGGAGATGGTGGACACTGGGGAGGAGGCCCCCCGATGGAGACGGTGGCCCCAGGACCCCACCGGAGCCATTCCAGGACCTGCCCTCCAACCCCAAGTCCAGACAGGAGACCTTGACAATAGCCCTGGACGCGGGCTTCTCCAATGTTACATCGGCACAGGCATCTCTGGACCTGTTCGCGAAACTGTCTGGTGAGTACCCCACAGGTCACACACTCCTGGGCTGGCGGGGCATGCCATGAGCCTCCCCAGGCTGGCTTGGGTGGGAACCCATGCTGCAGTGTGTGTCCATGTACATGGCAGTGCTTCCCACCCAGACTGAGCAGGCAGCCCCTGGGCATGGCTGCTGGCCCACTACAAGCCCCACAGTGGGGGCCACACTACCTCCAAGCCCCTGAGAGAGAGACTGAGCCTGCCACTGCCACAGCTAGGAGCAGAACAGCCACACAGGTGACAGCCCAACCCCCAACACACCACTGGGGAGTGTGGCTCTCAGCTCACAGGCATGCCCACAAGCAGCAGGCAGCACGCACCCCTGTGGACAGCACTGTGAGCCGCACACGTGTGGGGGGACCCTAGCTGTACCAGGCTCACCCGCTACCCATGCAGGGATCTCTGTTGCTAGTGCCCCCTCAGGCCAGTAGCCTATTGGGCTGGGGTGAGGACTTGCAATCAGGCTGCTCCCTGTGACTCCACAGTGTCCCCATGCAACAAAGCCTGCTGTGCAGGGGACATAGTTGCACGCACCCAAGACAGCCCTGTCTCATGGGCTAGGAGTGGGGGCTGCTGCTCACATAGAGTTGGAGGGTGGGGCCTCAGGAGGGCTGCATTGTGGGAAGGACTCACCTTCTCCTGCTCTATCCCTATGGCTGCTCTGTCCGAGGGCCAGACCAGTCCCCCCGCGCAGCCAAGCTGTCCCAGGGAGGAACCAGAGCTGGAGGAACCCAGAGCAGTGCCCCTGCAAGACGGCAGCCCTCCACCAGGGCCTGCCTGCAGGCGGATGGGACGTCGTCACCCAGAGGAGGACAGCCTTTGGGCCTACCTGGCCGCCATCCAGCAGCAAAATAACATTGCAGAGCAGCAGCTGTGGCAGGAAGAGGAGTGGCAGCAGAAGCAAGCCTCAGACCAGTGGCTGGCACAGATCGACCACCTCCTGGACCACATGAAAGCTGGCTGGCCCAGAGCACCACACCCATAGCCCCTGATACTCCCCTCCCCCTGGTTCCACAGATCCCATGTCTTGCTATAGACCCTGCAGTGGGCAATGGAAATGACCAGTGCCACTGCCCCCCACATCCCCCCAGCACCCTCCTGGCACCAAAGCCCCCCTGCTGAGCCCAACCCCACAGCAGCCTCCCATCTCCATAATTCCCCATGATCCAGGCCCCAACTGTGCCCCAATGGGGACCCTTACCCAGGGCAGAAGGGGATCCCACGGCTGACGTAGGTCGCAGCCCTCTACCCCCTCCCTGAAGTAAGCCCCCCGTTGAGGTGTCCCCCCATGGTAACTCCCCCACCGCTGTATAAAGTCTGGCACATTGCATCTTGTACATAGTTCTGTCACAAAGGTTAATTTTTTACAAAAGTTCTATTTTGTTTAGTAAAAGTTTTTTTTTTAAGTACCAACCCCACATCCTTTCTTGTTGAGTGATTGTTGGGGGTCAAGGGGGGTGGTGGTGGGTGGGGGTAGGGCTGAGGGCCCAGGGTGCCCCCAGGGATGGTCATGGGGGCCACAGATGAAGTTCTCCAGCAGAGCCACCTGGATGCGCATCCTGTCACCATGCGTTTGTTGGCTGGAAGCCACATCTAGCTGTTCATGGGGGCTCTGCTGTCCACTGCCCACCCCTGGAGGAAGTCCTCCTGCTACCACTCCACTAGGTTGTTGAGGGTGCAACAGGCAGCCACGATGTAGGGGACATTCTGTTCCCCGATGTCCAGCCCAGTCAGGAGGTAACAGAACCTGCTCTTCAAGCGCTTGAAGGCACACTCCACTTGGCTACTTGCCTGAGTGAGGCAGGCACTGAATAGTTCCTGGGTGGGGTGCAGGTGCCCTGTTTACTGCCTCATCAGCCATGGCAAGAGTAGGTAGGCTGCATCCCTAACCATGCACAAAGGCATTTGTGAGTCCCCAGTGGCCTGTTCCAGCACAGCATGCAGGTGCCCACCTCCATCCGAGGCCCGCATGATTTTGGAATGACAGCTCTTCCTATTGATGTAGCATGCAGCGCTGTGTTTTGGGGCCCAGAAGGGGATACAGGTCCTGTCCAAAGCTCTGAAACAACTGGCAAAGCTGAGGACGTCGAAGCCAGCCATGAGGGCATCCACATCACTGATGTGGATGAGCCTCCAGTGCAGAATAACGCTGATGGCCCGCACCACCTGCAAAGGGAGACCGGACATGCCTATGAGAGACTGGGGGACATAGCACCAGTGAGAGAGTGGGGAGCTCCACAGCCCCCTCCCCTCTGCCTCTTTCCCCTCTCCACCTTACCCTTTACTCACCCTTCCCCTGGCTCCTGCTGTGCAGGGCCTGTGGCCTGGGAGTGCCTTACCTACATGGCCCCTATGGTGGAGTTCCCAATGGAACTGGTGGTCCATGGAGTGGTAGCTGTTGGGGTAGCCAGCTTCCACAGGGTGATCGAGAACCCCCTTCTCAAGAGGGATGCCAGGCCGCATGTTGGTGTCCTGATGTTGGAAGGCAGAGGTGAGCCAGGTGCACAGCTCCAGAAAGTTCTCCTTGGGAATCCTGAGGTTCTATGTGCATTGCTGGTAGCCCCATAACCAGGTGGTCCCACCAATCAGAGCTGGAGGGGTACTGCCACACCTACCTGAGCCCCCAAGGTGGGTGGGGCACTGGGGAGCACACTGCATGGACTGTCTGTTGGGGTCATCCCCCCAGATGTGGTGGAACACACCAATCAGGAGTAGGGCAAGCAGCAGCAGGTGTCAGTTCAGGGCAAGCCTGGGGGTTCCTCCAGCATGCTAGTGGTCTGGCAAGAAGTGCTTCTCACTCAAATGGCTAGGGAGTCCTGCAACAGCTTTGCCATCCCTCCAGGAAACATGAAAGTCTCAGTGTGGGCAGGAAGCATGGGTGTGGGCAGCCTCAAAGGATGCGTGGGACCAGTGATCCCGGAAGGGCCTGCCATCCATGCAAGCCTAGCTTCTGCAGTTTCGGGGCTGGTTCTGTTGACAGGGGCCAGACCGTGCGGCCACTTTCTGTCAACAAAGTGAATTGAAAAAATCAATCCACTTTTATGTATATTTGTGATCTGTCGACAGAAGTTTTGCTGGGAAATCTCTTCCAACAGCGACTTCTGTCACCAGAGGCTTCTTATGTAGACTTAAAATGTAGTAACATTTCAGCTCCATTAATCTGAAAAAAATAGAGATTGCCCTTTTACCACAAGGCAACAGCACGTTTATTAAAATGAAGCTTTTTATAACAATCTTGGTCCCAAAGCCATTGCCAGATGTCATACACAGGGTCTGGTGGATTTTCCTCACACTCCAAACCGCTACAGTAAAACATTATAAATACATTTAATTCCTGTATTTTGTCTTTATCAAAGGCTGATTTTTCACATCCCTTCCCCAGCTGACTGTTTTTATTTAGCTATCAGCTATCAGCATTGTTTATTATTATAATTAATAATGTATACTATGTTACAATTATATAGCACTTTTCACCTAAGGATCTCAAGGATCTTTACAATCTCTAATTAATTAAGCTTCAACTCTCCTCCCCCATCCTTTCAGGGAGGCAATTCTTTAATAATACCGAGAGGATTTATTCACAGATGCATCTGAGACACAAAGAGACGGCGCACTGAAGTTCACACCTCAAATTCACTGTAAAACCAGCAGAACCAGATCCCTTCTGCTTTACACACACCTCCATCTTTCCCCTCTTGAAATGCACATCTCTGACTACATAAAAACAAGGCAAGGTGTGTGTAGTAGGTGGTGCGCGTAATAAGGCAAGAAAAAGAGGGTAAGAATTCAATTTCTCAATAGGAGCAGTATAATGATTTTAATTGACATGGCATCCAGAGTAACTTAATAGGGTTCTTTGGTGTCAGTGAAAACAGAATTTGGCCTAAGATAACTATTCTAATGCTTTAATGCAGAACAGCAGTCTTAGGTTTACATTTTTCTCACATTCGTGCTGTGTCGGTGGTTTTCATTCACTCCTTGGTTATATTCATAAAGAAACAGGCATCTCTGTATAGCATTTTTTTAAATGGTTCCTTGTTTGTGGTATGCTTGCTGCTTTGAAGGGCAAAAGCCATCTGATGTCATGGATCCCTTGATTATCTCCTATGCAGGTGGCAGCTTCAGGAGAGGGATCTTCTATCAGTGGCTATCTCGGCAGGTGTAAGAGAGGCAAAAGGCATTGGAAGAAACTCTGGTTTGTTATCAAAGGCAAAGTCCTCTATACCTACATGGCAAATGAGGTACTACCCCTCCTGATGTGACAGAATTTCCCAGTCCTGTTGTCCCACTTCTTACATGTGAAAAATGCAATTTGAGGGGGCGCTCCTGTTAATTCTTATGAAATCATTATTTCTAGAAATAGCTTTACACCACCTTGCTATGTTACAGTGCCCCAGGAAGCTTGAAGTTGTCCTAGAATCCTAGTCTCAGCCCTCCACCAACCCTGGGTTGCCCACTTTCTAAATCCTCAGTATATGTGTTACATTTCCATGCTGATTGTAAATGTAAATTTTAAGAAGCCTGATTTAATCTGTCAGGAAAATACTGCAGATCAAAATATAAAGACTTCAAATGTTCTTGACTTTTCTTTGGTGCAGTATGCATGTGTGTGGAGATATTGGCTGAGAACTGATAATTGTTACATAAATGAGGGTGGAACTCTCAAACTGTGTCCAATCAAAGATCAAAATGGAAGCTTTTTAGGAGCTAGAGGATGTCCCAATTTCATGGGGATAGACTGAATATGCCTCTTGTATAGACTGCAGCTACAGACTTCAGTATGGTGAAGCAGCTGGTGAAGAAGGGAGGGAGAAGCAGCCCATGTTCCATATAATCTAAGCAGCCTCTGCAGGACCTTCTTTCCTGGGAAGAGGAAAGGGTGCTCACCTAGCTGTACCACCATTATGTATAGAAAAGGTGTGATCTGACTGATGGGCTTCATAACTGGAAGCCTTGAAACAGCCTCTTTTGCTGAATTAAAGAAACAGATCTCAGATCCTAAGCAACTGTAATGCTACTTCCTGGCATTTTAAATCTTCACACACGATGCAAATATTAACTATTTAAATGCCTCACCATAACCAAGAGGTAGGAAGTGTTATCATCACCTCTAAGTAAATGATGCTGAGACATGAAGAGTTTGTATGACTTGACTAAGGTCACAGATAAAGTCAAGGCAGATCAAGGACTACAACTAAGGTAATGCTGACATGGTTTTCTGTTTTATCTGTTGGTCAATATTTCTTCTAAGGTTAAAATAAAACATCATGAGCGTCATTTCCAGAGGTCCAAGCAATCACTGACTTCAGTTGGAGCTCTCTGAGCTTAGCTCCTCAGAAAATCTGGCCCTGAATACTTTGTGCTGCCCCTCTTGGGGGTGTACAACTGAATGAACTTTAAAGGGTTGCATATGGTGTTAAGTGATAATCCCTTTGTGGGATATGAAAGAACAGTGGGTACCTAGCTGCACTGTATGCGTCATGCCTTGGCTGTATTTTAGACAGAGATAAACTAATCTAAAAAGACAAAGAGCAAAACACTACAGTACCTTAATAGAGGTCCAGGGACCAAAAATCAAGCCATTAGTGACAGTTTAATTGCAATTCAATGAAGGCTTATTGTTTTTCTTTATTCCACTTGCACAGTGAATTGTCTGGCAAGTGGAATTCATGGATGTATCTTGGACGTAAATTAACAGTAAATTGCATTACCAGATCATAAATTGTGAAGAGATATCACTAACAGTGACCATGCAGCAGTCTGTCAAAAATACTGCTGGGGCTGTGGAGGTCAGATGCTACTAAACATGAGTGGCACTGAGTGAATAATAATGGCTTAGGTAATAAACACACTATACCCTTGATGCAAACCTAGCCAAAAGATAATAATCAGATATTGTTCCCATCATATCTTCTCAGTTACCAATATATTGGTGAACTAAGTGTGACCCACAGAAACCACCATCACGGCTAATACTAAATTGGAACCTCTTGTTAGTACCCTAAAGAGGCCTGAATGGAAATGGAGAATTCCATTCTAGTGGCAGTTCTTCGAATTCAGACAGAGCAAAGGTTAAGGAACACTTATGCTGCTGCTGCCAACTTTGTACCTAAGTAACTAGACAGCATAATTCTCCAGGATTATCAACTCAGCACCAGATTATTCATTTTTATTAATTTATCATTACTAAAAACCTTTAAAAATTTATCAAGAACTGAGTCAGACACTGTAGATACTAAAAAGACCTCTGCTGTCCCAAGTAAACTGCAGCCCATTTGGAAGTGCTCCTTCTAAAGTGTGTTTCCCACTACACATTGATTTTAGGATAAAGTCGCCACAGAGAGTCTGCCTTTACTGGGTTTCAGTGTTGCCCCAGAAAAGGAGGAAGGAAGTACCGATGCAGTTTTCCATCTTTACCACAAGCAAATCTTGTTTTATAGCTTCCGTGCGGAGGATAATAATTCAGCGCAGAGGTACTGCACGTGAAATTACAATTACATACTAACCCATGAATAACTATAAAGTGTAAGCAGCACTGTTCACTCCTGTAACATGCATCTTCCCATTTCCTTTCATTCTGAATGCAACTGCTAGGAAAAACTAAAACAGCTTTGGGTATTCTGAGCCACTTACAATACAATTGTCTCACTGGTATTAAACCATCAAGTAGAAATTACTCCATCTTGAAAAGATGGAGATTTTGCTTCTTTTATAAGTTTAACTGTGAAAGCCTGGATTCAGAGATTTAAGTATAGCCACATAACAGTAGGACTCAAAATCTGATATTTAATGAACATTTTCTGTACTTTACATGCTATTCTATTACTAGTGTTGCATGATAAAATCATGGAACTAATGATAAAATGATGATGCTTTCAAATTTACAGTATGGCAAATGATCAACACTTTTATGGTGGGCCTGTGCATTTCTTTCATGCGGTTAAGTCAAAGTGCTACCTCTTGCCCTATTTTAGGATGCTGATGCCTCCACTAGTTGACTGGAAGAGAGGGGAAAGGAAACAAGGAAGAGACCCAGGCTCATGCTCTGTTCTAGAGCCAAGCCCATAGGCTCTATGGACAGTCACTAAGCACTTGGAGCGTTGATTGTTTCCGCTGGGCTAGTGCCAATCTGCCCCTTCAACTTCTTGGACTTCCTGCCCTCTCTCCCCTTGGACATGATTACCATTGGTCCTGTGTGGGTGGGGAATACCCCTGCTCAAGCATGGTTTCCCTTCCTCTGATCCTCTAGCCAACATTATTCCTCCAAACTAGAGTTAGCTGCCCTTCTGTTCTTCCCCTGACTGAAGCAGGGGATTTTAATTAGGTTTCTGACAGTGGCTCAATTGGCTCTAGGTGCTCTAATTACCCTGTAGTAGCTTCTCTTCAGTCCACAGAGGAAAAACTCTGATCCTCCTGTGTCTTGTCTATCTCCCACCTCTCTCTTTTCTGCTCTGTCCCCAACACATGTTCTTTTTGTGGCATGAGGGAAACCCTGGCACACATCTGTCTTGAATATAGTCCTTCTCCCAGCTCCTCGAACAGTGAGGCTCTGGGGTTCTCGCTGCATTGCTCCTAACACCTACTGATCTTTGCACACCTCATGCATGGCCCCACAAAGTCATGGGACCTCCTCCTCAACCACCATTTATAAGACCAGGGAGGTTGGCCAGGGGCTGTGGAGGGGACTGTGACTGAAGGGCCTACTTATATTCCTCCATCCATTCATACATTCAGGCAGAGATCCTCTAGGTAGCATCCACTGGCTTGCTCAACGCCTTTGCAGAACACTGGGTGCTGTCTGGGCCTCTCTGCTCAGTGTCCCCTTCAAGCTCCCTCGTTTTAACCCTATGACCTCCATGATTGTCCCTGTTTTCTTTTCAGTTGTCCCCCGTAATTATTTGGGTTCCTGATCCCAGTGGCTCCCACACCCAGAAGGGGAAGAACTCAGATCCCAATAGGATCACTTCTGCTGACTGCTGGCCCTGCTACATCCATCACAGTAGGCAGGAGAGTGGCTCAGTTTGGAAATCTGTCCCTCCCTTTCTCACACCCCCTCTTTCTATGGCCTCATCTCTCCCAGTGCCCACTCTCAAACAAATTATGTAATTTTTTCCAAGATTACACAGCAGGTTAGTGGCATAGCTGACAATAGAATCTAGTGGTTTTGGCTCTCAAGCCCATTCTAATCACCAATGTAAACTTCCTCATTAGACAGAGCTGTTATATGCAACATAGGCTTCTCTGAGCCCTGCTTTTTTTAATATGTATATTGGCTTGATCCATGAAACAAAATCTGGCTCCTCTACTTTTTTTCTTTTTCAGGTGGATTGAAGCCATGGAAGAAGCAACCATATTATAACAGTAATCAATCAAGAGGACTTGGAGTAATCTCTCACATTTCTCTACATTCCCAACAGACCCATTCTATTTGAAGAAGCTAGAAGTGTATTTCAAACCAACTGTCTATACGCAGTGAATATGAATTGTTTCCAGATTGCTCTTTTGCTTCCTTCCCTTCAAATCCACATTTTTGCAAGTAAAAAAGAGAATATTTATGGTCCTCTTTATGTATGTGCATGTTCAACCTGCACTATAACCCACCCCCATAATCCCACAGAGTTCAGTTAACATAAAGACAAGAAAAGAAATGGATATCAATTATTTCTGAACTCAAATGGAAGAAATGACTAGCAGTAAGTAATGGGCTCACTTTTACTTACTTTAGAGAACTATCAATTTTCATTTCATCAGTGTTGGTGTCTACCGGTGGTGTCCACCGTAAAATAAGAAACAATGCAGTAAACCACAGATTCTCATTTAAAGCACTTTATTTTATTGTATTACAGCTTATTTTTTTTAATGTTTTCTAAGGAGTTTTCTGGACTGATTTACCACCAGTACATTAACAAGTGCCAGTGTGAAGCTGTGCACTACATATGCTAAACTGCTTTCATTATGAATGAATACATGCAATGAACCATGTATGGTCTACCATATTCCAATGGCTAGGATCCAGAGTAATTACTTACCAATTTATAATTTCACCTAAATCACTGTGTAATTTATTTAATAAGTTTCATATCTGACCATTGCAGTACTTTAAAATGAACTACAGTAGCTCTTCAAACCCACATGCTGAACATAATTTTCCCCTGAAGATTGAAATCCAAAGGATATTGGAATTTATTGTAAATCCTAAGACTGCCTTTATTTGAAAATGATCTACTTACTAATGTTAGATCACTTAAATAGCTGATTGACTCTTTTGATTGTAAAAAAGCCATGTTGTTATTGCTTTGATGACTTTTGATAAATAATATCATCAAAAATCTAATTCCTATTATCAGCATATAGCAGCAGATACGCTGGCAGGCTGAAAAGCACTTATCTGAATGCGCTCTGTCACAGTGCTTTAGAATTCCTGTGGCTAAATGGTGTTGTGCATCAACATGGCTCCACTGAAATCAAAAGAGGTATGCTGATTTACACCAGTTGAGAAGTTAGCCCTGTAGATGTTATTTTGTTTGGGGGGATTGTTTGTTTCCATAAAGAGTGGAGAAAAAAGCAATGTTAAACATATTGCAATAAAATGATCTGTCATATCTCTAGCACTATAATGAGGAATAGAATGACAGTTATGATTAAAGTAGATCTTCGTAGAAAATGCCACAAAGATTTACTTATATTAAAATATGTTTTCAGGGGAAAATGTTCTTTATCACTAGCATTTTTAATATTTTTCTTCAGTAATTAGCGCCAAAACCAGAATTTCTGTTTCAAATGGTGACTGATTAGAACTGTTCATATTTTTTAAAAGTTTACAAAATGTATTCAGGTGAAACTAAACAGTTATCATTTGAAAAATAATTATAAAAGTTTAAAAAATTAAATATTGATCTAACAGTGAAATGCATTTATGTAGTTTTGTTGATAAATCTCCGTCTCTGATACTCTATTGCATAAAGCAGTCATATGCAAAGAGGAATTAATTATAGAAAAGAATAAAGTTTTTGCATTATCTTAAAAGTGGGTAAACTCCCATGTTAACTTTGTACATTTTGTGTTACAACTATGTCCTTGCTTCCATTAGACTGTACATGTTTTGTTTTATTTTGTTAATTTTTTCCCCATTTACAAATCATTTGTTAGATTTGCACTGATAAAAACAAAGAATGTTAAGTACATAGTACAACAAATTTAAATCACTAACCCAAGGTTTCAAACAAAACCACACTATAGACAAACAACAGTGTAATGAACATTTAGGTGCTGACAGTTAGGACAAAATCCTCAAAAGGTATTTAAATACCTAACTCTCCCACTGAAATCAGCTGAACCAATTGAAATCAATGGGAGTTAGGCATCTAACTACCTTAAACAATCTGGGCTTTAGTAACTTGTATGAAGTTTTCAGTAACTGACAGGAAATGAATAAATGAAAATATTTTGTTGTAAAAAAAAAAAAAAACAAAAAACCACAGTGCTATTAAACTTCTGGTTTTAAGTAATGTGGAAAAATAAAAAAGCAGCATATAGTCTCACCTTCCTTGGTTTTTCCTTTACATTTTTATTAATTAGCACATTATTATTTTCCTATTTCCACCTTAGCATGTCACATGCTCCTTTGGAATTAACTGGTACTTATGTTGAGGCTGTTGTGTCCAAATCTCTAAGAAAGGGAATCTTCAATACCTCGCATATTGAAAAGGAGAGAATGAAGGGTGGTGTCCAATTGTTGGGATGTAGAAGGGACTTGAACCAAGTTCTCCTATGATTCCTGTGTGACTCTGTGCAAGCCAAAGAGCCTCTCACTCCATTTTCCATCTGTAAAGTGAGAGTTACAGCACTTCCTTTCTTCACAAACAGGGTGCTAACAAATCCAAACCCATGAAAAATATTTGGGAATCTGGATGCCGGAAAAGGTGGAGAAGGGGCTGCTGGCTCAGGGAGGAGGCTGCAGGCTGAAGAGTGTTGGGGCCAGGTGGAGCGTTGCAGTACTAAGCAAATGTCAGGCTTGCAGATGTAAGGGTGCAGGAGTTCAGGTGGCGGTGCATGAGGGACTAAAAGCAGGGGGATTGGGAATATGACAGGCTCAGGATACAGATTTGCAATGTGTGGATTGCCCAATGGTGTTGTGCCAGAAGACTGGGGATGTGAGAGGCTCAGGACAGGGGGTTCCAGTGTATGATAAGCTAAGGACCGAGGTGTGTGTGGGGATGCAGGGGTGTTATGAGGCCATCCCAAGCCCCACCCGATGTGGCCCCAACTGAGACACTTCCCACCCCTGGCACGCCAGCCCCACGTTGGGAGGGTAGGTAGGACTGAGGTTCAAGGCCTCAGGCCAGAATAATTCTTCTGGGGTTCCAGGGTTAGTGGAATTTGTAGGCCCCGCTACACTCTGAGGTGGGGCCAAAATGAGGGATCCAGTGTGTGGGACAGGGCTGCCAGGGAGCAGGCGCCAGCTCCAACAGAGCTGCCGTGGGGAGTGAGGAGTAGTTGGCATGGACCTGTGGCTGCTCCCACCCGCACCCCCTACACAGGAAGGCAGGAGGCAGAAGGAAGTCACTGGCAGGCAACAGACCTGGCATTTCAGGAAATGTGCTGGTTGTTTGGGGAGGGAAAGCAGTGCACACACTTACCAAAACATCAGCTCTGGCGTGCAGCTGTGGGACTTTCCCCCCACACCACAGGAAGCCAGCACTACCTCCATTTTTGCAGAAGCGGGCTCTTTCTTGGTGTGGGGAAAAATTGATGAGGGGTGGCTGCATCGCCTCATGACCACCTGGAAATTTCTTCATGCCCTGCCCCGCAGGGAGGGATACACCCCCAGTTTGAGACCTATGTTTTAAAGGCAATGTCTGAATTAAGTCCTCTGTCATGCTTGGCCAAAGTTCACTAACATGTAAGCACAGAACAAAAACAATCTTAGCCAGCTTGTGGCTTTCTTTCAACTCATTTCTTTATACCTGCTGAGAAACAAAAACTGAAAGCCCAGAACTTTCAAGAAGCAAGAGCTAGTGAGGCTGGACAGACTAGAGCCATTAATTTGTTTTTTGAAACTGGAAGTATATGTGTAGTATATTTGTGATGAGTTACAGTTGTCATTTAAAAATAAGTGACAAATTTTGTATTTTATTGATGATTTGATAATAAATCTGATTTAAATAAAAATAAAAATTTTAATTAAAAAAATTGACAATTTTTATCCACCCTGCCACTAACACAGCCTAATTTTTGAGAAATGATAGTGTTTTTGGTGCCTGAATGTAGACCTTTGAAAAGTCAGGATCTTCAAAGGAGAGGGTTATTTCCTATGGTAGCCTGCATTCAGTGCACTCAGGCAGACTGCAAATTGTAAAGTTGTCAGGGAATATACCCCAGATTTAAAGAATTGTACTAGTACTGACAAAATTATACGCATAGAGTTATCAGAAAGCACATAGTATTTGTTTCTCTGATAAGACATCTTACCTTTCCTGTAGATTACATATTAAGAGCAATTTATTCTTACCTCATGAATGCTAAGTAATGTTGGTCTAAAACTCTGCACCTCAAACTTGGTTAATATCTTCACTGGGAAAGGAAGAAATGGAATGAAAAATATTCATCTTGGCATTCCTTTGCCAAACACAAACATAACAGAAGTGACTATTCAACGTATCACAAAATGGACCATGGACATGTAGCCACATGCCTACATTGGAATAGAATGCCTGAATAAGGGCGATGGAAAACCAACAAAAAAAGCAATAGCTCACGTCTTGAAATATGATACTTTACACATTTTGACAGCAAACTTCAGAGCACTTTTCAGAAAAGAACCAGCACACCTTTTCAACCACATTTCCCAATAATTCAAGCTGCAAGACTGAATTTTTGCTCTGAGCCAGATCCCTGAAAGATCCAGTGAAAGCACTTCCATTAATATTCCTAATGTCAGCTCCATCCCAAAAAGATGCCCAATATATCAGACATTTAGGCTGTGTCTACACTACCTGCCTACTTCGAAGGGAGGATGGTAAGTAGGGTCTCGGAAGATTATTAATAAAGTGCTGCGCTGCATATGCAGAACTTCATTAAGCTAATTCTCCCCCATGAAAACTTCAAAGTGTTAAACATCGAAGTGCCGGCTCACATGTAGCCACAACTAAGCCACCAGTACTTCAAAGTCCCTTTGCTCCTCAAAATTTTGTAAAGTAAGCTACACGTGAGCCAGCACTTCGAAGTTGTCACGGGTGAGAATTAGCTTAATTAAATGCTGCATATGCAGTGCAGCACTTCATTAATAATCTCCTGACACCCTGCTTACCATTGTCCCTTCGAAGTAGGTAGGTAGTGTAGACACAGCCTTAGTGATATTCTGATCTGATATTCACTGATTTAGCCTAATGGTCTGTTTGCTTTGTTAACAGCTAACATATTCACCACTATAACAACCAGCCTTAATATCTATGTCCTGCAGTTTAAAACATTTTTTCATTTATTAAGTTCTCTTCAATTTTTCCATGCAAAATTATATAAGCCACTCTTGCTGCTAATTCAGCACTTTTCCACATTTCTGTGGAACCTTTCTTCTTAGCATACTCACGCTGTCTACTGCCTGCAAGTTTATACACTCTCACTGTCCTAATTATTTAATCAAATTGATGCTCATACTGCTGTGTCCAACAGAAACAAAACTTGTACTGAAATATGCAATTCTACATAGGATCTCCAAATTTGTTCAAGAGATTTAGCTCCATTCTGCCAGATATTGTACTGTTACTTTTCTAGATTAGTTTATGTCAAATAAATCCCCGTAATATATTCTTTATAATGATGTCTTCAGACTTAGTTTAGCATGGTACATAATTTTCACAATGTTTATTGCATATTCATTTCCAGTGCCAGTCTCCTAATATTTATGTGATACACAGAAATTCTGTAAATGGGTCTTTTGGTCTGCTGCACCCTCAGGCAATAATAGTAGTTCGTTTAATCATTTACAGATTTCAAAACTATACAAGAATTTGCTTAGACACGTTAGCCCAAGTCTAATATGCTGTCTGATAGTCACTCTGGACCAAGGCTTTAAAATTAAAATAAAAAATGATATCCATGTACATGCAACTGTAGAACACAGTAAGATCTTCCCAGCCACTGTATTATTTCATACTCTGAAGCACAAGATTTGATTAATAATTGTAACTGATTGGACAAATTTTAATTTACTTACTACTACTCAAAATATTCAACTTCTAGAAAAATAAATGTACTGCATAACTGTATATGACCCTTGTGATCTCAAGTGCATCTCTTAAACAGGCAGCACACTCAGCCACGTGCACACAGAGAGCCAATGTACTGCGATTGACATACAAACGTGCTGTAGCAATGGTCCTCAACCAGTGGTATGTATATCCCTGGAGCACATAGAGATCTTCTGGGTGTGGGGGGAGATACATCAACTCCTAGATATTTGCCTACTTTTACAACAGGCCACATAAAAAGCACTAACAAAGTCAGTACGAACTAACATTTCATAGACTTGTTTATACTGCTCTAAATATTATATACTGAAAAGGAAGTACACTATATGGTAATCAGTTTGTTTTTCATATTATAATGGTAAAAATGACAAGCATTTTTCAATGTAAGTGCACTGACACGTATTTGTCTTTTTGTCCTATTTTCTAAGCAAGTAGTTTTCAAGTGAGGTGCAACTTGGGGAACACAAGACAAATCAGAACTCCTGAAAGAGATACAATAGTCTTGAAAAGTTGAGAGCTACAATACAGTCACTACACTCTGTGCAACATCTATTGCTAGCCCATAGTTATCTGACTCATTCAGGACCACAGGAGGGTAGTATTTCTCTACTGATACAACCATGAATTTAGCTGAATGACACCTGTTCAAAATTAAAAACAACTTTTCACAGTCCTTTTAAATAATCTTCTTAATTTACCTTACTTAGCACAGCACCTCCCACTCATTAGTATGAATTAGTAAGACTCTATTGTTTCTTTTCATGTGATACTGTCATGGTGGCATGAAGGCCTCCTACCCATTACTGAGTGACCGCCAAGAAGTAGTTCTTCTACATTAAGCGATATTAAAAAATTGAAAAGCAACAGGCTTGTTTCATACAAAACCTGAGGAGACAATAACCCTGCTTAATAAATGTTGATTTTACAAATTTGTAAATAAAAAGGGTGTTCCACTGTAACATAGGTCCCCTACTTATCGCTTAGGAATCTCACATACTTTACAAGTAAGAATACAATGGTGGACAAAATTTTTAGTACAGTAAATATCATGGGAGTGTGTTTATAGCCCTGCTCCCTGGCAAGGAGAAAAAGTCTCATAGCACAATATGTCTGCTACACTGTGATCAGATCCCCAACTGAATCCCAGTTGGAATCCCAAATACAAATCCCACCCAATATTGCTCCACTAATTAAATCACAAAGAATGTATTTTTTTAAAATGCTTTGACAGGGTAATTTTTATAGCTTAACCTCTATCACTACAATCTATGGTTTGTAATTTTCATCATCTTGGAAAATGCTTCCAAATGAATAAAGTCCATACACAGTTTGAACAGCAAATTCTGGAGCGAAAAATTAGTACCACAAACTATTTAACTCACTTTTACTTAAAAACAAACTTGAGTCTTATTTTTCCAGTCTCCTATTGTTACAAAATAAAAAGGAAAGCCCAACATTTCAATATACCATTGTTTACATGAAAACTAATAAAGCTTTAATATACACTCATTTGAAAAAGGATGCCCATTGTATCTCCTACTGATTTCAGTGATAGTTTTGCCTAAGTAAAGGATGCAGTTATGAGTCTGAGGCACATGCTTTTGGTGCACTGTTAAGCATAAAAGAACAAGCAGAATGCTTAAAAACAATCAAGAAACAATAACTGTGCAATGCTCGTTCTTATGTTCTAGCGAGGCAACCTTCCTAACTGCAAGGCTGAGAGACTGAAAATACTGTAAAACAGCACACTATCATTATTTCTGTATTACTGTAAAGCTCAAGACCTCTAGTCAGAGGTCAAGTGCACACATGGGAAAGAAAGAAAAAAAAAGTCTCTGAACCAATTTAAGAACATGTTGGATCTCCCTAATCCAGCACCCTTGGGGAGCTGACCCATCCCAAACCAGGAAATTTGCTGGACCAGGGAAGGGTAATGGCTGTGCCTGTGCTGCCAACCTCTAGGCTCCACTGCTGGTCCCCACTCCTGGGCTCTTCCTCCCAGCTGCCAGCCCCAACCAGACTCCCTGCAGCAGGACAGGGGGTGTCAACCTTTATAAACCAAGAAATAATATATAGATATAAGAGACCAAGGCAAAGTAACAAAAAGAGAGAAAATAGTGATCAGCTACACAGAGCAATAAAAGAAAATCAACTTGAGCTAAACGGATAAAACACTCTTAAAACCAAAATAAGAGTATCCAACACAGGGGCTGCACCAATTTAATTAGTTTCTAAGAATATATTTAAGCTGTATAATTTGCTTATTTAACAGGTTTTTAATAAAGCTTTTCCCTCATAAATAAAACTTCACACAAGCAAAAAAGTCTCCCCTCATTAGCATTTCTCCACCCCCACAAAAAAGAGACAACCCAATTTGAAGCAGATAGTTATATAAATTCAGAAGTAAGAAAACTAGAAGAATCCCACCAGAGACCCTCCATGAAGATTTATCTTACTTGGGAAGCAGCTGGATGTTGTGATGAATGTGCATTATAGAAAATGGTCAAATATATTCTGATCACATGCCAAATGGTGTGCTGTCCAACAGTGTACAAACAAGGCCCCCTTTGAAAAGTTCACAAATACATTGCACCTTATCAAGATCAAATATGTTTTGAAGGACTCCTTTTTAAATGCCCAACAAAACAGAAGCTGCACACTTGAACAAGCATAACCATAATAGCCATTATATATATTTTTCTTTTTCCAGTAAGTGCTAATATTCTTATTCCACTATTTGATCTAGTTACATAATTATTTGATTTTATCTGAAAAATCTTTTCCAAAAATAACTTGGATCATTACAACCTGGAGAAGATATTTAAGGTTCGCGTAGACTATTTATATTGAACTATAAATTTAGACATTTACTTTTTTAGTTATCTATCACACACAGGCGTCTTTTCAGGTAACAAATGTGATGACATGTCTCAAATTAAGGTGTCATTAGAAGAGGCTTTGGAACAAACTGATAAACTACATAGTAATAAGTCACTAAGACCAGATGGCATTCACCCAAGAGTTCTGCAGGAACTCAAATGTGAAATTGCAGAACTACTAACTGTAGTTTGTAACCGGTCATTTACATCAGCTTCTGTTCCAGATGACTGGAGGATAGCTAATGTGACACCAATCTTTAAAAAGGGCTCCAGAGGTGGTCCTGGCAATTAAAGGCCAGTCAGTCTTGACTTCAGTGCTGGTCAAACTGGTTGAAACTCTAGTAAAGAACAGAATTGTCAGAAACACTGATGAACATAATTTGTTGTGGAAGAGTCAACACAGCTTTTGTAAAGGGAAGTTCTGCCTCACCAATCTACTAGAATTTTTTGAAGTGTCAACAAGCATGTGGACAACGGGGTCCCGTGGATATAGTGTACTTAGATTTTCGGAAAGCCTTTGTCTGATAAGGTCCCTCACCAAAGGCTCTTAAGCAAAGTTAACTGTCATTGGATAAGAGGGAAGGTCCTCTCTTGGATTGGTAACTGGTTAAAAGATTGGAAATAAAGGGTAGGAATAACCAGTCAGTTTTCAGAACAGAGAGAGGTAAACAGTGGTTTCCCCCAGTGGTCTGTACTGGGACCAGTCCTATTCAACATATTGAAATGATCTAGAAAAAGGGATAAACAGTGAGGTGGCAAAACTACAGGGAGTGGGACAGCTCAGTGGTTTGAGCATCAGCCTATTAAATGCAGGGTTGTGCGCTCAATCTCTGAGGAGGTCATTCAGGAGTCTGGGGCAAATAAATTAAAAAAAAACACACACGCACACTTTCAGGGATGGTGCTTGGTCCTACCATGAGGGCAGGGGTCAGGACTCTACCTTCCAAGGTCCCTTCCAGCTCTATGAGATGTGTATCTCCACAAAAAAAAAATTAAAATACATTTTTGAAAATAAATTTATTCTCCATGCAGATTATTACAAAACATTTATAAAAATGTATTAAATATACATGAGAGATTTTAAAAGACTATGGCTACGTCTACACTAGCCAAAAAACTTCGAAATGGCCATGCAAATGGCCATTTCGAAGTTTACTAATGAAGCACTGAAATACATATTCAGAGCCTCATGAGCATGCAGGCGGCCGCGGCACTTCAAAATTGATGTGGCTCGCCGCCGCGCGGCTAGTCCAGATGGGGCTCCTTTTCGAAAGGACCCCGGCTACTTCGAAGTCTCCTTATTCCTATCTGCTCGTAGGAATAAGGGGACTTCGAAGTAGCCGGGGTCCTTTCAAAAAGGAGCCCTGTCTGGATGAACCACGTCAATTTTGAAGTGCTGCTGCCGCCCGCATGCTAATGTTTTTTAAATACATTAGAAGCAGGAAGCCCACTAAAAAAGCAGTGGGGCCCTTGGACGATAAAGATATAAAAGGAGCGATCAAGGAAGACAGTGCCATTGCGGAGCGATTAAATGATTTCTTTGCTTCAGTCTTCACGGCTGAGGATGTTACAGAGGTTCCTAAATCTGAGCCAGCCTTTTTAGGTGACAAATCTGAGGAACTCACTCAGATTGAAGTGACATTAGAGGAGGTTTTGGAGTTAATTGATAAGCTGAATAGTAACAAGTCTCCAGGACCAGACGGTATTCACCCAAGGGTTCTGAAAGAACTCAAATGTGAAATTGCGGAGTTATTAACAGTGGTTTGTAACCTATCCTTTAAATCCACTTTGGTACCAAATGACTGGAAGACGGCCAATATAACGCCAATATTTAAAAAAGGCTCTAGAGGAGACCCTGGCAATTATAGACCGATAAGTTTAACATCAGTACCAGGCAAATTAGTAGAAACACTAGTAAAGAATAAAATTGCAAGGCACGTAGAAGAGCACGAATTGTTGGGCAAAAGTCAGCATGGTTTCTGCAGAGGGAAGTCGTGTCTAACTAATCTATTAGAATTCTTTGAAGGGGTTAATAAACATGCGGACAAGGGGCACCCAGTGGACATAATATACCTAGATTTCCAGAAAGCCTTTGACACGGTCCCACACCAAAGGCTTTTATGTACATTAGGTGGTCATGGGATAGGAGGAAAGATCCTTTCATGGATCGGGAATTGGTTAAAAGACAGAAAACAAAGGGTGGGAATAAATGGTAAATTTTCACAATGGAAGAGGGTAACTAGTGGTGTTCCCCAGGGGTCAGTCCTGGGACCGATCCTGTTCAACTTGTTCATCAATGATCTAGAAAATGAGGTAAGCAGTGAGGTGGCCAAGTTTGCAGATGACACCAAGTTGTTCAGGACAGTCAAAACCAAAACAGATTGTGAAGAACTACAAAAAGATCTCAGCAAACTGAGTGATTGGGCAGCAAAATGGCAAATGAAATTTAATGTGGGTAAGTGTAAGGTAACGCATGTAGGAAAAAATAACCCAAATTACACGTACTACATGATGGGGTCAAATTTAGCTATGACAGATCAGGAAAGGGATCTTGGAGTTATAGTGGATAGTTCTCTGAAGACATCCACGCAGTGTGCAGCGGCAGTTAGTAAGGCAAATAGGATGTTAGGAATTATTAAAAAAGGGATCGATAATAAGACAAAAGATATCATACTTCCCCTATATAAAACTATGGTACGCCCACATCTTGAGTACTGCGTGCAGATGTGGTCTCCTCACCTCAAAAAAGATATATTGGCATTAGAAAAGGTTCAGAAAAGGGCGACTAAGATGATTAGGGGCTTGGAATGGGTCCCATATGGGGAGAGGCTAGAGAGACTGGGACTTTTCAGTTTGGAAAAGAGGCGATTGAGGGGCGATATGATAGAGGTATATAAAATCATGAATGGTGTGGAGAAAGTGAATATAGAAAAATTATTTACCTTTTCCCATAATACAAGAACTAGGGGACACCAAATGAAATTGACGGGTAGTAGGTTCAAAACTAATAAAAGGAAATTTTTCTTCACACAGCGCACAGTCAACCTGTGGAACTCCTTGCCCGAGGAGGCTGTGAAGGCCAGGACTCTATTAGGGTTTAAAAAAGAGCTTGATAAATTTTTGCAGGTTAGGTCCATAAATGGCTATTAGCCAGGGATAAAGTATGGTGCCCTCGCCTTCAGAACAAGGGCAGGAGATGGATGGCAGGAGATAAATCACTTGATCATTGTCTTCTGTTCTCCTTCTCTGGGGCACCTGGCATTGGCCACCGTCAGCAGATGGGATGCTGGGCCGGATGGACCTTTGGTCTGACCCAGTATGGCCATTCTTATGTTCTTATGAGGCGCTGAATATGTATTTCAGCACTTCATTAGTAAACTTCGAAATGGACATTTGCATGGCCATTTCAAAGTTTTTGGCTAGTCTGGACACGGCCTATATGTGTAATGAATACCCAAAACGCCTTTCTTCTACGACATCCAAGACTTCGTAAAAGGAGGAAAGATCTGCGTGAAAAGTGAACTTAATTCAGAGTGTAACCTTGGACACATGGTTCTGATCAAAAGCATTAGCCTCTTTTCACTAAAGTAAAAAAGACACCTACCTGTGCAGAGGTCTCTCTTTAAACATACCTCCGTTTGGCTGTCAAGACACTGCCTTCCAAGGTTTCATGAGCCAACTATGCTGAGTAAAAGCCTAGAGCACCTTCCTCTTCAATTGTTTTTATTCCCTCAGGTTACATCTTCTCTACAGCAATCTGTCCACAGAAGTTACTGTTGGAAGAGCTCTTCTGGCAAAACTTCTGTCAACAGATCAGATGCACACACAAAAGCAGACAGAAAGAGCAACCTGCTCTGTGGACAGAGAGCAGCCAGACTGCCCTGCCACTTTCTTGAAAAAGCAGTCAATCAGAGGCTCAGCAAACCCGGCTGCCCAGTGAACTGAAAGGCCCATCTGTTGACAGAAGGCCCCCCTGGAGAGCCTATATTGGAGATGCATACTTGTCTCCTAGAACTGGAAGGGACCTCAGGAGGTCATCTTGTCCAATCCCCTGCCCTCTTGGCAGGACCAAGCACCATCCCTGACATTTATCTGCCCCAATCCCAAAATGGCATCCTCAAGGATTGAACTCACAACCCAAGGCTCAAACCACTGAGCTATCCCTCCTCTTCATGGATAGGCAAAACGCAGTGGGCAGAAGTGCCAAGTTTTATCAACAGTCACATTTTATGTGTAGATGCTCTTTGAGCTTTTGTCAACAGAACTCTCTAGTGTATACATAGCCTCATTGTAAAAGGCACATCATTTTACTGAAGACACAGCATAGGTCTACACAGTTAACGCACTTTCATTAGACACACGCCAACTAACTTTAATGTTGTAAGCAGGAGTACCAAGAGCAGTGAAGTCATAGCAGCCTTAACACTCAGTACCTAGCATCCCTTACAGACTAATACGATCTGTACTGAAGACAGAGTCGCTGTAGTTTCAACGCAATTGATGCTGTTTTTAGGGCTGGTCTATGTATAAAATACTGTACTACTTCAAAAACAACAAGAAGTCCTGTGGCACCTTATAGACTAATAGATATTTTGGAGCATAAGCTTCAAAGGGCAAAAACCGGCTTCATCAGATGCAGACCAACTGAGCTATCTGAATTTACGTCAGGGTTAATAGTTAAGACTATTGCAGACTTCTCCCATCCAAGGAGCACTGTATACATGGGTGGGGGGAGGGACATGTAAATTTAACTGTCAGCTCAGGTGTGTTGTTTTTTCACACTTCTGGGTGACAAAGTTATACTGACCTAATTTCTTAAAGCTATCTTGAGTACATCTACCCATGCTGCAGTCACATCTTTGATTGCTGGGTAAATGCCATAGTGTAAAACTTTGGGGAACATCCAGCATGACCTTTACAAACATGTAACTAGCTTTAACAGCCAACTAATTATCTCAAAGTAGAAGGGTACACACAAATCTTATGAGTGGGGAGGTGAAACACGACTGGTCACAGCACCTGCCTGAGATAAAGATTTTCTCCTCACAGCAAGGTGAGAAAGGTTGGGGGAGGATGATCATGTCTAGACTGTTTCCTCAGGCGTTCTCCCTCCCACAACAGTAACGCGGGGGGAGTGGTTGAATTCGTCTGCTCATGCCCCTCCCCTCCACTAAACAACAAATAGGGAACGCACATTTTCCAACAGGCTGAGCTCCACATGTGCGGTGAAAGCATCTTTCCACCAAGGCCGGGGCCGAAGGGGGGACCGGAGGAAGAGCCTTCTCTGCCCCCGGGGCCGGCTGGAACGGTGGTGTAGGAGCGTTCCATCCAGGCGCTCAGGTAGCCCCTCCCCGCCGCTGCCGTCCCCCGGCCCCGCCCCGCGAGGATGGAGGAAGGGGCCGTGGCCGGCGTGGGGCTGGGAAGAGGAAGCAGGGAAACGCTCCCAGGCGGCAGCAGCGGCAGGCGGGGTCACGAACTCTGACCTTTCACAGGGGCACGGCCCAAAACCAAAACAACCCCCATAACAAATAATACTAACCTGGGCCCCCCCCCACCGCGCCCCCCTTTCCCGCTCCGGGCCGCTGCCCGGCACCGCCACCCAACAGGCCCGGTCGGACCCGGGTCACCGTCGGGGCATGTTTGGCGCCAAAGTCTGAGGTAAATTGCATTTTCTAAATAAAATACCCCGCGCTGGCTGCTCGTAACGGGACCGAGCATTGGGATGGAGCCGGGCCAGGACGCTCCCGAGGGGTGAGGCGGGGGAGGGAGGAGCTGGTTAAGCGGCTAGGGCCAGGCCGGGCCCAGCGGGTCACCTAGTTTAGGTTTCGGGTGGCGGTAGTAGCACATAGCCGGCTGTGCCTACGTCTAGCGGGGCTCACAGGCGGCTCCGTGAAAGGGTCTCTGGTAAAAGCTGGGCCGATGGAGTCAGAGGCCGCTTCGGAGCCGCATAGCGGGATCCGGCCCTCCTAGGTTCCGAGTGAGTCCTGCCTCCGGGCGAGTATCTTGCTGTCCTGGTGGGCTGCGGGAGAAGGGGCCTGGCAACGGCGCAGAGGAAGCGTGGCCACACACAGGGAAGATGGAGTCTGTGCGGGCGGAGGCGGCGGCTTGAACCCGACCCTTTTACCTTTGCCACCGGGAGGGCGAAGGGGAGGGGGCGGTGGGTACTTTGCATACGGGGCCGGGACCGCCGCCATCTTACCGGCCTCTCCCTCATAGCCATGGCCGAGCCCTTCAGAGCTCGGCAAAGCGCACACCGGCGGAGAAGGGGGGGCTTAATGGCGTCGGCTCCGCCTGGCACTTGGCCGTCAGCCAGCACCGCCATCTTGTGTTTTTTCGCGATGTCCCTCGAATGTTTTTCCTCTTAGACGGAAGGCGGGCTACGCGGTCTAATTGGCACCCTCGTTAGCCAATCGGCTTCTTGGGGGCGGGCAGTTTGTCTTTTAAAATGAGCCGATTGGTTAGAACGGGAGGCGGGAAAAAGTGAGCATTGCTTGGTTGCACGTTGAGGAAAGAGTCGCTCTGTTCGGTTTAGAAAAGTGGGTGTGCGTTAGGCGGGAATGGGAGTTGTGGTGTTCTTGGGGCTAGGCAGCGCGTGGGGCTGGTTCTGCAATGGGATGCTGGACCGCAGTTGGCTAGATTGCGGCAAAGTGGTCCTGGGACGTGTGGTGGCCATAGAACAGGTGTGGAGAGTCTCTTTTGATTTGGGGAAGAGTGAACCACCCAAAAAAAAAAAGCCAGTTGGGGCCACTCACAACGAAGACGTTAAAATTAAAAGACACCCCCCCCAAAAAAAAAACCCTCCTTCATCTGGTCCCCAACTGAGAAGGAGGGTGGGAAAAAGACACCTCACTCCCCTCAAGACCCAGCCCTGGTGTGCAAGGTTCTGGGGCAGGAACAAAAATGCCGGAGTGAGAAGACTGCAAGGGGTCAGTCTGAGGTTGTGGGTGCAAGGTCTGGGCAGATGGTAGAGTGCAGGTGGTGGGCATGGGTAGGAGATAGTGTGAAGGAGCAAGCTGGGGGTGAGGGCAGTGTGGGGGTATGGTGCAGGGTAGAGGTGAGGGGCTGGGTGGGAAATAGGGTACAAGAGGGAGCTAGGGTGAAAGTGGGAGGTCTGGGGGGGAGGTAAGATACAGGAGTAGGATGGGGTCTGGGAGGCGGAAGGGTGCAGAAGTTGGGAAGATAGGGTCTGGTAGGAGGGGTGGGAGTCTGGGCAAGGAGGAGGATATAGAAACAGTGTGGATGCAGGATCTGGGTGGGAGGGAGTGTGTACCTGTTGAAATTTGCTGAGGGTGGGGCTGGAGATGGTACAGGTGGCTCTGGGCTGGTCTGCATGCTGCAGGTAAGCACTCCCTGAAGTCACTACGCCTCTACCCTCCCCCCAGTTCTGGCCAATAGGAGCAACGTGAGGATGTCTGTGCAGAGCCCACAAGCAAGATACAGCCCTGGTTTGTGTTGATTTGCCCCCCAAAACTTGCAACTCCCTTCCCCCAACAGGGAACTAGTGCCAGTCCTCCAGCCATGGCATCTCTCATTAGTTGCAGTGCCAGTGTTGGCTCACCTTGTGGGCTGGATCAAGACAATCTATGGGCTAGATGCAAGTTGTAGGTTCCTCATCCCTACCATGGAGGGACAGATCCTGCTAAGCCTGGTACAGTCTTCCTCCGCCTTACGAGGGTAATTCGTTCCTGAAAAACTCCTCTTAGGGTGAATTCTTGTAAGTCGAAAACATAATTACCATTAATTTCAATGGGAAAAAAATTTATGCGTTGCTGAGCCCCAAAATTTACACCCATTTGCACTAAAATAACACAAATCCCATTCAAATAAACACAATTACTTCAATAGTTAACATTAGTTATCATAACACAACCTAACAAGGCATTTTCCCTTCATTAATTATTCTATAATATGGCTGTTTACCTGCTCTCGTTAAGCTCTTTCATAGCTATTATGCACCATACACTTAAGAGTACACTCACAAACAAAACATACATATGATACTCAATGTTTATGTAATTCAGCCTTTCATGCAAAAAAGAACAGAACAGTAAAGACACAAGAAATCAATGCAAATGATATCACACTCAGCGAACAAGTTGACATCGCGTGGAAAGGCAATAAGATGAGGTGAGGGACACTGCGAGGAGAGTCACTGTTGTTCGTTGGTTGGTGATGGTGGCATTGGTGTGAATGGAGTGGAAAATGAAGGCAAAGGTGAGGAGGATGAAGAGTGGCTGCGTTCTTCACACTCTGTAATTTCTGGATCGTCAATGTTGTCGTCTTCTTCATCTTCCATTGCAATGGGAGGATGAGAGGTACCAGAGGCTGAAGGTTGAGGCTCAGAAGTGGCAGAAGTACCAACAGCAGCAGCAGGGATGGCTGGAAGAAAAAACGATAAAATACTTGTCTGCTTGCCTTCTCACACCTTTCTATCATACAGTTGTTTGTTATATTCAGTTGATTCTCTCAAGAGAATTTTAGCTTTCAGAGCTCTTTCAAAATTGCTATAGTTTTCATCCAACCAAGCACAAGTACTATCGATAATGGAGAACAAATGGCGTAACTGTTTCATGCCAAATTCTTTTACTGGTTCTTCCTCTTTGTCGAATTGCCCTTCTTTCAAATGTTCAGCCTCCTCCTTCAAACACTCTTCTTCTCATTGAATTAGCTTGTCATCTGTGAGGTCTTCAGAGTGAGATTCCAACACCTCTTGCACATCTTCAGTGTCAACCTCGTCAAAACCTGCTTTTGCTGCCAGCTGTACAGTGTTATCCCAGATTGTCTTGTTCACGGATTGAAAACCTTGAAAGCCATGCACAGCCTCAGGAAGAATTTTTTTCCAAACAGCATTCATAGTGTTCACTGTAACTTTATCCCAAGCAGTTGCTATGTTTTCAATGGCCATTTTTATGTTGTAATTTTTCCATTATTCCCTGACCATCACTGTGTCACTCTTGTGCAAACCATCAACGAGATACTTCATCACAAGCTGCATATAGGAAACCTTAAATGTAGCAATGACACCTTGGTGCATCGGCTGTATCAAAGATGTTGTGTTTGGAGGCAAAAATACAACCTGAACACTGCTACCGTAATCAAGAATTGTTGCTGGATGGCCTGGAGCATTGTCAACGATTAAAAGTGCTTTGTTGTCTAGGTTATTGTCTTTGCAATATTTTTCGACGAAAGGACAAAAGTAATTCTGCACTTAGTCTAGAAACACTTGTTGGGTCACCCTTGCACTTCTATTTGAACGCCAAATCACTGGAAAGCTTATCTTATCAATACCTTTCAAAGCCTGTGGATTTTCCAAATGGTATACGAGCAGAGGTTTGACCTTTACATTGCCCTCAGCGTTGCCACCAAGCAACAATGTTAACCTGTCTTTAGAGGCTTTATGTCCTTTGGCTTGCTTTTAATCTTTGGAGATGTAGGTATGAGACATCATTCGCTTCCAAAACTAGCCGGTCTCGTCCATATTGAAAATTTGCTTGTTAGCGTAGCCGCCTTTTTGGATAATTTTCTTCAGCTTTTCAGGAAAAGCACTGCCTGCTGAAAAATCGGCGGATGCTGCGTCACCTGTAACCTTGAGGCTATGCAAGAGTCCCCTCTTCCTGAAATGGTTGAACCATCTATTACTGCCTTTAAAGTTCAAATCCTTGGTCGTCTCATCACCCTCTTCAATTGCCTGTGCCTTCAATCACTCAAACAATTATAGTGCCTTTTCTCTTATGAGAAAAAAGCTAAGAGTCATGTGGCGTTTCACTGAATTCTCTATCCATTGCAACAAAAGTGTCTCAAGTTTCTGAATAATGGAGTGCCTGCTCAAAGACATTGTTAAACTTGCACCACCAACAGCGGTCTCAGCAGCTTTCAATATTTTTTCGTTTTGCATGTAGGTAGTACGCACAGTAGATGAAGATAAATGGAGCGCCCGCATCACATCTTTGTTATGCTATCCTTCATCGGTACGTTTATCACATCCAATATTACACTTAGAGGTATGGCTTTTCTGTCTCTTTTTTGGCTTTTCTAGCTCATTACTTGGTTTTTTTTAGCACTTTCTTCATTTTAGGGGACATGATGCACGAGATTATCACTGCTATAAACTATCAAACCATGAGTACTCTGAGGGGAGAACCCAATGCAAGATGCACCAACTATATATACAACTGCGAAGCTCAGAAAAGTCCTCCTGGTAGTGCGTCCTGGGGAGCAGAGCTGGGGGCCCGGGGGCTGTCCCAGGTGCAGGGACAGGGGAATGGAAATCAAAGAGCGCCTGGGAGGGGGATGCAAAGTTGTGGGGCTGCGTGGGGACTTGTGCAGGGCTGCATGGCAGAGAGGTGAAGACTCAAAGGTCTTGCCTGTTTCCTAGTCCCTTTTTCAGAAGGGGATTCACATTCTTTCTCTATTTACTCCCTGTTCTTAGGAAAGGCTTGCTATGTCTCATAACATACCTTTCTGACGTTCCTTGCTGTGGAGCCTACCTCTGCCATGAGCCTTGGAAATGACATCCCTTCCCCAAAATTCCTCTCCTTGGGCTGAAACTGGGAACAGAGCCCAATTTTTAAAAAAGGCTCGAGAAGTGGTCATTACAAGCCAGTAAGCCTACTTTCACTCTCAGGCAAATTGGTTGTAATTGTAATAAAGAATGGAATGATCAGACACACAAACACAATGTACTGGAAGAGCCAACATAGTTTTTGTAAAGGGAAATCGTGTATCACCAGTCTAGTAGAATTATTTGAGGAGGTCCATAGATATGTGGACAGAGGGTGATCTTGTGGACTTAGGTGCCAAGTCAGTGGATGCTCCAGGGGCTGTAGTATCCATAGGGTAAAATTAGTGGGTGCGGAGCACCTACTAGTGTCAAGCTCCCCTTTTCCCCGTTTCTCGTGCTCTGATTGCCCTGCTGAACAGTTCCTCCCCACCCCACCCACTCAACTCCCAGTGCTTCCAGCACACCACAGACAGGTGGTTCGTCATATTCAGGAGGGCTGGGGATGAATGGGTACAGAGAGTGCTCAAGGAAGGAGGTGGAGCAGGGGCTTAAAGGAAGGTAGGGCATAGCTGGCGTAGAAAGGGACAGGGTGTAGAGAAGAGATGGAGTGAGGACAGGACCTGGTGTAGAGTGGGGGACTTTCAGGAAGCCTTTAACAAGATCCTTCACAAAAGACTAAAACAAAACAGGCAGTTATGGGATAAGGTGGAGGGCCCTCTTATGGATCCATAATAAGTTACAAAATGGGAAAAAATGGTTTTTACTATAGAGAGAGATGTAAATAGAAGGTCCCCCAAGAAGCCATTGTGGGATCAGTGTTGTTCAACATATTACTATAGTCTTGATATATGAGTGAGCAGTGAGGTGGCAACATTTACAGATGATACAAAATTACTCAAAATAATTGAGTCTAAAGCTGAATGTGAAGAGTTACAAAGAGGTCTCACAAAACTACATGACTGGACAAGAAAATGACAGATTAAATTCTGTGTTGATAAATACAAAGTAATGCACAATGGAACATATAATCCTAATTCTACATACAAAGTGAGGGAGCCTAAATTAGTAGATAACATTGCAGAAAGAGATCTTGGAGTCATTCTACATCTTTGAAAATATCTCAATAGGAAGCATCAGACAAAAAAGATAAAGTTGTTAGGAAAGGGATAGATGCTCAGACAATATCATAACACCACTGGTAAGATACATTTGAATCTTGAGTAGTGTAAGCAGTTCAGGTCACCTTCTCTCAAAAAGGTACAGAATCCTTGATTTAACAGACGCCAATATAATGGACTTTGAAATAAATGCTAGAGACTCAACAGAGCCGCTGCCAGCATTGGAGGAGCTGCCAGAGTGGCTGGGGCCACCAGGATTGGATGGGTCATCACAGCAGCTGGGGGTAGTGAGGCTCAGGAGCCCTCCTCCCCCATTCCCTTGTGCATGGAGCATATCATCATCTGCAATGGTGCTGAGCAACAATGATATTATTGGAGGTTACTGCCTGCTGGCAGGCTGGGGGTGGCTACACTCTACCTTCGTGGGGGCAGCTTGGAGCTGAGATCTGGAGGTGCCGCAGTGCTGAGAGCTGCATGAGTTGGAAGGAGTTAGGCTGGCATTCAGCTCCTCCCCTGGTAATTGGGAGAGGGAGATGGAGGTGTGAGGGGAAGAAAGGCATAGGAGGGGAGAAGGGAAGTGGGTGGGGCAGAGGACAGGAGTGAGTGACAGGCTGGGAAGGTTAGTGCATTGTCATACAACATAACCATTCAGATATAACAGACTTTCAGCATTAATGGACAGCCCTTTCCCATATTAGTCCATTAAATCGAGGGTTTACTGTATATTAAAAAGGCAACAAAAAAGATTAGGAGATATAGAGCAGTTTCCATGTAACGACACACTAAAAAAACTGAGAATGTTCATCCTGGAAAAGAGATGACTAAGGGAGGATATAAGAGAGGTCTGTAAAGTAACAAAGGGTATTAAAAGTGTGAATAAGGAATAAGTAAATTTTAATGTATTTTTTTTGAGATGGGATGAACAGAACTGTATGCAGTGTTCACAATGTGGGTGCACAATGGATTTAGTGGCATTATGATATTTAATGTCTTATTTTCTATTCCTGTCCTAATTGTGCCTAACATTTTGCTAGGTTTTTTGACTGCCTTTGCCTGGTAAATGTTCCTAAAGAGTAGTTGTTTGCTAATAGTGTGGAGCAGGATATTCACCTATGTGGCTTTCCAGAATAGCAGAATGGAGAGCTATTTAACAGTGATGATTCTGTCTGCACAAATGGAATATTTGAAGAGCAGCTATGAGATTACACAAAGGTGTTTCATATTTTCATGCAATACCTATCATATTGGGGCCCAACCTGGTGGAGGCTTTTTGGCCCTGTTGCAGTATAAATGTTAAATAATAATAATAATCAACACAGGAGTGAATTTGCAATCCACCTGAACAGCAGAAGGTGAATCTCAAATCCTAAAATGTAGAGTTAATTCTTGAGAAGCAGGATTTCAGCCACACTGTTGCATTTAATGCTTAACAGGAAATGCACAGATATAGCTCGAGTTACTGAAATAAATGACTATACTCATGCAAGTCACTGATAGATAGGAGACCTTTTGAAGATGAACTGTGAAATTATGTTCCCATTGAAGTCATTAATAAAGCTCCTTTATAGTTTAATGACACCATGGTTTCATTTGGATTGTGTTGAAAAGGACAAACTTTCAGCTAACCATTGTTAGACCCTGCTCACCAGGGTTAAACAATGGCTAGCCAAAATGGTGCTGAACATAGGTCTTTTCTAAACTTACTGCTGCATAATATTCAGCTGCAACTGTTGCAAATAACTGCCATCTATTTCACAGTATCAGCAGTGCCCAAAGCCCTCATGTAAGCAACATGTATTTTTTGGTTACTAAACTTTGGCATGCACAGTAAATACAATATTAAAATAAAACCGGTTATTAGTTGGTATGTTTAAGGAGTCTGTTTCTCATTTCTTCAGAAAGTTATTTAAATTCCTATCCCAATCACGTCATCTATATCATACTATTGCATGGCTGTCATATTAGTAAACTAGTGATATGTAATTCATCACATTATTTAACAACCTAACTCATCATAATACTACAATAAACTGATGCAACAATTTATAATTCATAATGGAAATACTGCTGTGTAGTTATAGTAAGCTCTAGTGATATCTTCTGTTGAGATAGTAATTGACTTGTCACCACTGTTACACACAGAGTCTGGCATCTAGTTTGAGGAACTAAAATGGCCTAAAAATCAAGGAGGGTCCACAGAAATTAAGGTCATGACCTCTAAAAATGACTTAGGATGAAAAATCAGAAACATTTGTTTTCACATTCACAGTTGCCATGTTCAGCCAGGGATTTTAATTACTAGTAGTCAATTTCATGCTTGACTAAGGTATATAGTGATTGTCTATGAAAATACGCTACAAAATATCACTAGAAAATTGGAACCTATCGCACTCCTTTTAATATCTGTTTCCCACAGTTCCCACTCTTTCGAAAGAATGAGCCAAGGATAAAAAAATCCTGCACCATGAGGCCTACTCTTTAGAAAAAAGGGCCCACGGAGTGTCTACACGTGATTTTTTTTTTTTTTTTTCTAAAGAAGGCGCTCTTCCTGATCTGGCAGTAGAAGAGGGCTTCTGGAAGAAAAGCCACCTTCTTTCAGTTTTGGGTCAGAAGACTGCATTTTGTATGTAGATGTTCCATGTGTCCTTTTGAAAAAGGGTCAGATTTTGTAAGAGAACTTGCTAGTATAGATGCAGCCTCGGTAAATATTTTGACCTTTTTGAATATTTATTTAGGTTAGAGTTTGCAAGTATTTAGTAGGAAACTGGGGCTTAACAATAATTGCAGACAGAAAGAGAAAGGAGTTATTTATCTGAGCACTATCAAGCACCACATTTTGCCAGAACATAGGTCAATGGCCATCATTGGCCTTGGTTTCTAATGAACTTTCTAGGACTGATCATGCAAATTTTTTATATAATAATTTTAAAGTAGACTTATGTTTTCAGAGAAAACACAAAAGACAGAGAAACAAAACCATATTAAGAACTGTAGTTTTAAAATGTTTCTGGATATGCTTGTCTTCAAGACATTAAATTCTTGTTTTACATCTTGTTTTTTATTTGTGGGTTTGTCTGAGAATTAACTTTCAATTAAATTCAGAACTCATAGGAATTAACTCTGTCATGGCTCCCACCCATGCTTTATGAAAATTGGCTTTTGAATATGAAAATGAGTGCTTTTTTTGTGCTGGGACCTCAGCAGCCCTAACCATGGATCCCTAGCTGGGAGAGGGGGGATCCCGCCAGCCTTGTGGCTGGGAATTGGCTGAGTTGTGCAAACCTGCCAGCAGCCTTAGCCACAGGGACTCTGGCCAGGCGACAGGAGGGTCCTCAGGAGCCCTGTTGGTGGTCCCAGATGTATGGACCCTAGCCTCCCCAATACGGGGAGCCATCTGAGTACCAGCTCCTTTTTTTTGACGTCAAAAAAAACCCACTTTGAAAATGCATAACTTAAAGACGCTTTATGCAAAACAGGTCATGTTCCCTATTATTCAAGAGCCTGTAATTATCTGAATGTGTACATTCTATTTTTATGCATGTATCTTTGTTGTATATGAAGTCAGAAGTGTTAATGGAAACATATTTTATTAGTTCATGTATTCTAGTAAAAACCATTAGATACCCTAGGAACTTAGTGTCTCAGGTCACTGTCCTGTGAATAGCTGTGTTTTTCCTGTAAGCTCCAACTGTGGTTGATCCTACAAAGATGTGTGGCCTGGCCACCTGATGCTGGAATCCATCTTGAATCTGGTATTTTTCCTGGGGCTGGTGGGTGCTAAACAAAGCGTTCCCACTCTGGGGAAAGTCTGTCTAAGGAATGGCCAGCATTTTGTCTTCAGCTGGCTTTTGAATATGCATCCCCACCATAAGATGATACAAATTCTCAAGTCAGAAAAAGATCAAATCTGGCCTGAGAGAAGAACTGCTGTTTAGGATAATAATTTACATGTAACAGGTTTCCTAATATATTACAATTAGCTGGCATGTTTTGTTTATTTTGACTTAGTAACTTACATTTCACTTGCAATCACTTAAATTCTACTTTTTCATTCTTAATAAAAACACATTAGTTACTCTGGGCTTGATTAAAATTATTACTTTGCGGGGAGGAACCACTGTGCATCTCTTTCATGGATTAAGAGGACAAACTTATAAGCTTTCTCTGTGTAAAACTTTTATACAGGGTAGGAAGTATTTAATATGGGGTTTTGGTCATCTTTAGGGGGCTGTGTCCCTGAGTGCTGTCACTGGCCCTATAGCTGATTCCTGCCAGAGCTGAGCTGGTTCAGTGTTTCTGTTGCTCTGCAGAAGGACAGTAGCCCCAATTCTGTGGTTTGGCTGGAGGAGACCAGAGCTTCTGGCACAGCAGGACAGGGCAGACGGGAGAGCCTAGAGGGCAGGGAGGCAGGCATCAGTGGCTCGAGAAGCACATCGGATGACAACCCCAAGGGGGCCCTGTAATTCAATTCATCACAAACTCCTTCACAGCATTTTCTACTTTTAGTTATAATGGTATCATAGTATTGTTGTAAAGCATAACATACAAGTTGAATGTTGAGAAGATACATAAAATATTCTAGGCCGTTTCCCTGCCAATGCAGGATTGTGAGAAGATCACAGGCGATAATAACCAGGAATTGAATGTCATCTTGAAGACTTAACATTTTATGTCAGAAGCTTTCATGAACTGCAACTCACTTCATCAGATGCATGAAGTGAGAGAAAAAGAAACAATAAGGACATGAGAAGGGGGTGTTACATCAGAGCTAATGTAATAAGGGTGGCTGTCAATAAGAAGGTGAGAATACCTAATGTGGAAAATTACTTATTGTAATAAGAGAACCGTTCCAAGTTCATAATAAAGCCTATTTTGATGGTGTCTAATTTACATACGAAATCTAGCTCAATAGTTTCACACTGCAGTCTGGTTTTGCAGTTTTTTTTCCTGAGAATGACAACTTTCAAGTCTGTAACCATGTGTCCAGGGCAGCTAAAGTGTTCTCCAACTGGTTTTTGTATGTTATCATTCTTGATGTCTGATTTGTGTCTGTTCTGTTGCATAGAGAGAGTCTAGTTTTTCAAATGTACGTGACAGAGAGGCTGGTGAGGATGGCAGTCTGGCAAAAGAGTTCAATAAGAATTTGCTTGAATAACTTCCTCTGGTATCCACATTCTTTCTCAGAAAAGCATGATGTAGAGTTCATTTTAATGTAGTATGTTTTCCTTGCCTCACTAAGTAGGAATTAAAGAAAACTTTTTTTTAAGAACTGTGAATTCCCCAAATCGGACAAGATGTTGAAGTTCGAATTTGCCCTGTTTAATTTTTAAAATGAAGATCTCTTAATTGTCAGTTCTTGAGTGGCAAAGTGGTAAAATATTTTTGTAAGTAAGTTTTACAAAGCAAAAGAATATCTTGCTTATAATTTGAGTAGATCCATGACTTGAAAACAGTGCTTCCATATTTGAAGTAAATATGTTCACTGCTTTCCTGTTTGTCAGAAGTATTTGGCAGTGGTGTAAATTTATATAAAGCTCCACCACAGATTTAATTTTACTTAATATCAGCGACAAGAAGTCTAATTTCTTCTTTGCCTAATGGAAGTTGCTGGCATCTTTCCAAACAGGTTCTCTAATGATCTTGCTTCACCATGGCAACCAATATGGAGGTGCTGGCTCAGCAGATAGTGGAGACACAGCAGGTGGCTGAGGTGAGTGACAGATGATATTACAGTAGCTGGCACACTTGATTTTTGAAAGGAAAAATATATCAGTGTTTTCCATTGTTTACAACTGATCAGAAATGAAACATGTTAATTAGAGAACAGCAATTATTTTTCAGGTGAATATGTAACAAAATGTAGCCATTTTTGTTTCAGTCACCTTACTTCATTCTAGTGGATTCCGTATGAGAGGTGTCAAACAAGAAATTCACCTGTGACTTGTAATTTGAAATAAAAGATGTGAGAAAACCAATGAATTCGAGTGACACAGTTTAATAATTAAGGGTTTCTACTGTTCAGTTGATACGCCATTTTAATCTTAAACCTATGTTTCAAGTATCACCTGAACTACATACTGAATATTGTGAACATATAATAGAATCTTGTGAGTCATAGTTTAGTTTTTTGTCCCAAGCATACATGTATAAAAGCACAAAAGTAGTTTAAAGTTAACATTAATCAATTGCCTTGCTTATGTTCCCCATAGCTTGGACAGTTGAAGCATAAAATGTCTAAATCAGCTTCTCAACAGTGAAAATGCACTTTATCATGGAAATAGAAGATAACCTATGTATTTCTTTTAGTTTGTAAACTTAAATCAGGTTCTTAACTGTCTAGGGTTTGTGGGGTTTATGCTTAGTTTAATAACCTTGAGAATTACTAAAGCCTGTGTATAATTAAGTAATTAGGGGGATTTTGTAAATCGTCTGTACTCAACTGTCTGTGACATCTCCATAGTCAAGGCTGCATTAGAGACTTTAGTTCATAGATCTTTGACCCAATGAATTTACACCTTGAAATTTGGTGAGCAAGTGTGAGAGCTGACTATCTCAGTTAAATTCATAGGCAAAAAATTCTTTGCATAGGTAAAAAATACTTTCACAAAGCTTATGAAAATGCATTTTTATGTTCACACAGAAAGATTAATTTGTTTTTAAATTCTGTAGCAACAATGATTAAGCCACAGTCCAGACTCAGAGCTGTAAAGTACTATAGAATCACTTTTTAAGGGTTGTTTTGAAAAGCAAACTAAAATTTTACCATAGAAATTACCAAACAGATTTTTTTTTTTAAATTTTGGTCTTTCAGGTGTTTGGAAAGCAAGTTTCAGCCCAGAATTAACTTTTACAAAATAGTCCTAGAAGAACTTTTTTTTTTTTTTTTTAATGAAAGGCCGGGGGGAAAGAAGAATTTGTAGTGGGAACACAGGCAAACCCTTATCTATTTTGGTATGAACCGTGTTGATATAATAACATCAAAGGCACATAAAATATATGACATTTGTAATTCCTCGTGCAGGAAATGCACCGTGGTAACATAGTGTGATGGTTGTATCTTGCCACTGGAGAGCTCGGTCCTTCCCAAAAGCATGTGAAGCTCTGTGATTTCTTCCTGGACGGTGGGTAACTAGGGCTTCCTCTTGTTACACTATTCAGTTCCTCCAATTATAGGCTTGTCTGCTCCATAACACCATGAATTTTTGTTCATGAAAAAATATTAATTGAAAAACGCCATGGTCACAACCTCTTTTGATTCTTGAGACAATGTTGCTTTTAAATTTTGAATGATCTTTGTAATAAACTGTTGGCTTACTGCTATGTGCCCTTCTAAGTCAGATATATTTTATTCCAGTTTAATAAATGGCTAATCTTTTTGAAATATATTAAATCTGTGTATTTGTATTTATAGTATCTTGGCAAGAAGGGAAATGATTTATTGGTTTGGGTGGTGTAAAAATCTGGCATTGGACTTAACAAATGAGAGCTTTTGTTGAAAGCCTGATATTTCATCAAGGAAAATTGAATTGGAAGAAGGGAAATATCGCCATTAATCATATACTGAATCACAAGACATGAATTTTAAGTCGTCAGTTGTGGAAAAGATAATTTAATGCAAATACTGGCGTATTTAGTTATATACACAGTAATTCTTCAAACTGATGGCTGCCTGTGTTGCACATGGGATACTGGGGACCAAGATGTCAAGCGTCAAATGTTCATTTGTTCCATAAGTAGAGAGTCAGCAGTGCTATATTTTTCTCTCCTATGTAGTACTTTTGTCAGGTTTCATTGTCTCACTGAATTAATGCTTCAGCATGGCCATAAATGACTACACCCCAATACTGTTTGTATTTTGTGTACTAAAAATAAGTGGAAAAAAATTGCTTCAGTTCTTGTTTTAAAAATAATTTTCTAAAGCAGCTTCTGCAATGGTTTCATTTCCTGAGTAAAGTTTACTGCTTTTCATTGCTTATTTCATTTGTCCAAGTTTCTATTTCCAGTTGGATGAGATGAGATGACACTTTATCATCATTTATACCTTGAGCTATTATTTAGTTGGTTGTACTAAAAGTTCATCAGCTTGCAGTACAGATAACAGCTGTGCCCGAGAAAGGAGGTTTCAGCAGTTGCTTCACATTCTGAGAAACTTTTGTAAAGTATCATTTATATTTTACCCTTCATGTGTAAACTACGTACACTACTCTTCTCAAAGTTTTACCTGGTACTCTGAGTATACTAATGATGTCCAATCTGTAACTCGGGGACCACTTGTGCCTTTAACTGCAGCCCTTGAATGCAACTCTGTTAGGAAGAAAATTTGTAAGAAAGTTGTTTTTGTACTATACCCTGCAGTTTTTAAACTAAAATGTTTGAATCTGGCCTATCATTCAGAACTGGAGGTAGAAGGCACTATTTCCCTAAAGCCTCAGAACCAGCTCTGATGACAGTAAAGGCGCCATGAGTAACTGTTGATTTTTGTTCCTTCCCCTATTCCTATTGTCCACTAGCTGCTCTGCATCACAGTAGAGGGAGGCCGGAGTAGCATTAGCTCCTCTCTTTCCTACTTACCTGCTAAGTTGTAAAATCCTTAGGCAAAGAGAATAGGTGAGCCTGAGCCTATGTGAATGCCAAGAAAAGATCAGTTGCCCTCACCCAGGCAGCTTGCCAGGAAGCTCAAGCAAGAGAAGCAGAAGATGAACCTGAGAGCCAAAAACTTCTTTAGTCTTTGTCCCACCCTAACTTTGCCCCATCCTAATCCAGCCAGTTTCCTTTACTGTCCCTCCCTAATTTTGTCGACTACTGAAGAACAAGAAGGCATAGGAGCTGCAAGAGCTCTGTGTCTTCTGGATACTGCTGCTTTATGAAGTGCTTGCTCTAAAATTTTCAAACACTGAGGCTGCGGCTAAACTGCAGCCCGCTTTTGGAAACAGAATGCATATGAGCAAGATTGGAAATGCAAATGAAGTGTGGAATTACATATTGCACCTCATTTGCATATTCACACACAGTCTCGCTTCTGGAAGAACCTTTTCCAGAAGTAAAAACAGCAATGTAGACACGGTTGTTTCAAAAACAAACCGATTTTCAAAAGCACCCTTCTTCCTGTTTTGTTTCACGAAGAAGGCTTCTGTAGGAAACGGTTTGTTTTTGAAGGAATCCCACCTACACAGCTGTTTTTGATTCTGGAAAAAGCTCTTCTGTAAGAAAAAACAGCCATGTAGACAGGGTTCCTTTGAGAACAAACCCTGTTTTCAAAAGAACCCTTCTTCCTGAAACAAAATATGAGATATGTAAATCTGTGCTTCATTTGCATTTCTCGTCTCGCTTATTTGCATTCTGATTCTGAAAGCAGACTGCAGCGTAGTCATAGCCTGACTGTTACATGAAGTAACTGAAGAAATTATGTATTGGATCAACAGACCAGGCCTGATACTCCATTTCAGTGTACTTTGTGTCATTAATTATATCTATGCAAAGTAAGGGCAAAAATCAATCATTCTTACCTGAGAGCACTTGCTCTCATTTTACCAAGGAGTAAGTGACTACACAGAATGAAAGGGAGAAGAGAGTTAGGCCCTTTATGTGGGACTTCCCATCATTGTTGGCCATTTTTCATTTCAAAATAAAATTCTGAAGCTAGAATTCTTTTGATATGTTATATTTTTGTAAAGTTACCTTTCCCAGGCTGGGAACCTAATCATGATCTCTTAATCTCTATGAGGTTCACATAAAACTTGCAGTTCGAGGAATAGGGAGCAAAAAGTTATAAGCCACCTTTCTGTCCATCTAAGTCTGGTGTGCTGGAGGAGATCGGGTAGCCCTGATGTAACTTTGACAGCCCTCAGGAACTGAGATATGATAACCAGTCCACAGCATCTTGTCGGTATGTACACTGCCACAGTTTCCTCTGATCCCAGAATCCTTGCTGCATTGCATGCTGCTGACCCAGTGCTTGGCTCCATTGATGTAGGTATCCCTCTAAGATACAATCAGAAAATATTAGAACTGGAAAGTACCTCTAGAGGTTATTGAGTCCAGTCCCCTGAACTCGTGGCAGGACCAAGCACCATCTAGATCAGGGATGTCCAACCTTTTTTCATCAGGAGCCAAATGGCAAATTTGTACATGTTCCAGGGGCCAAACACAAAATAGCCCCAAACCCACCCCCGTTTCCTCAGGGTTTGGGCCATTCCTTGCAGCCCCACACTGCACTCCCTGCCCCCAGGCTTAAACTGCTCACAGCCCCAAACCTGTTCTCCCATCCCCAGGCTTAACGCCACTCAGCCCCAAAATGCTCCCCCCCGCCAGCTTAGCTGCAACATAAAACATCAGACAAGTCACAATAACATGGGTGGATCTACTTTTCTCCACATGCACATTTTTCAGTTAATATTTCATACGGTAAAGAAGTACACAAGCCCCCAGGCATAACCCCTCTCACAGCCCAAAGCTGCCCCCAGGCTTAACTCTCCTCCCTCCCACAGTCCCAAGCCATCCCCAGGTTTAACCCTCTGCAACCCCAAACCACCCTCCCCACAACCCCAGGATTCACTTAACCTTGCACAGGACTTCCATGTGGTACCGCCCTTTACTGTTCTTTTGCCATTTCTCCTTCACTGTGGCTGCATGGCTCCCCCAGTCCTCTGGCTCCCCACACAAAAAGCATGGCGGATCGTAGAAAACTATCTCTTCAGCACCCTGCCATGCTGAAACAATATGACTTAGTTGGTTTAATGGCTGTTAAATTAAATCGAGTGCTATGCTTTCAGAATGGCAAGCAGGAGGAGTCAGGCTGTAGTGGCGTGAGCCACGAATGGTTCCTTAAAGAGCCACATGCGGCTCAGAGCCACTCAGCCACCTTTTAAAAATGGCATTGCTGCTAGCTCTGCAGGCCAAATAAAACGGCTCCACAGTCCAGATTCTGGCCTGTGGGCCATGTGATGGACACCCCGATCTGCATCATTCCTGACAGATTTTTATCTAATCTCCTTTTAAATATCTCCAGTGGTAAAGATTCTACAACCTCCCTAGGCAATTTATTCCAGTGCTTAACCATCCTGACAGTTAGGAACTTTTTCCTGATGTCCAACCTAAACCTCCCTTGCTGCAATTTAAGCCCATTGCTACTTCTCCTATCATCAAAGGTCAAGGAGAACAATTTTTCTCCATCTTCCTTTTAACGCCCATTTAGGTACTTGAAAACTTCTATCATGTCTCCTCTCAGTATTCTCTTTTCCAAATGAAACAAGCCCCATTCTTTCAGTTTTCTCCCAGAGGTCATGTTTTCTAGACCTTTAATAGTTTCTGTTGCTCTTCTCTGGACCCTCTCCAATTTCTCCACATCTCTCTCAAAATGCGGTGCTCAGAAGTGGACACAGTACTTCAGTTGAAACTTAATCAGCTCAGAGGAGAGCAGAAGAATTACTTCCCATGTCCTGCTCATAACATTTCTGTTAATGCATCCCAGAATTATGATTGCTTTTTTTTTTAAAAGAACTGTGTCACACTGTTGAGTCCTATTTAGATAGTGGTCCACTGTGACCCCTAGATCTCTCTCTGAAATACTCCTTCCTAGACAGTTACTTTCTGTTTTCTATATATGGAACTGATTGTTCCTTGTTAAATGGAATACTTTGCATTTGTTCTTATTAAACTTCATTGTGTTCACTTCAAACCATTTCTCCATTTTGTCCAAATCTTTTTGAATTATGACCTTATTCTCCAAAGCATGTGTAACTCCTTCTAATTTGATATCATCTGCAAACTTTATAAGTGTACTCTTTATGCGATTATTTAAATAGTTGATGAATATATTGAACAGAACTGATCCCAAGACTGACCCCCGCAGAACCCCACTTACTATGCCTTTCCAACATGACTCTGAACCATTAATAACCATTCTCTAGGAATAGTCAGTCACCCAGTTATACACCCACCATATAGTAGCCCCATCTAGGTTGCATTGCTAGCTTATTGATAAAAAGGTCACTTGAGACCATATCAAATCTTTAGTAAAGTCTAGGTAAACCACGTCCACTGCTTCCCTCACAACAAGACTCTCAGGAACGGTCTCAGTCCACTTGGAAGAGATTTAACTCTTTTCCAATTAGGCAAGCCCCAAAGAAACTCGTGTCCCCAGCAGGACCTTTACCAGCTATCCTAACCACATCAAAACTGCAAAAGTAGGAGATACAACACTGACGAAAAGTGGGCATTTGTTACCACCAGAGAAGACCAATTCCGCGCACTCAGCAGTTCTGAGTCATCACCTGGCAGCAAACTTTAAGTGTCCTGACACGTCGCCTCCATTGGCACCGACATATACTTTGGCACCGGTATCAGCTGCAAAGCACACAATGGCACTGGGAAAAGGCTCAGCACTGAGGAGCTTGAAAGCCCCTGTGGTGCTTTTGGCACTGACAGCAAGATCCCTTCTGGCACAGTCAACTAGGAAACATACTATGCACTCATCCTTGGTATTGACACATCTCCTCACCATGGAGGAATTGCATATATCATTGGTCCCACGGTTTCCTCTCTTCTGCACCTACACTTCCCCTACTCAATCCACAGTATTTCAGGTACTTTCTCCAACACCCTTCTGCATCAACAGTGATGCTGTCTCTGACAGAATCAGAATCTATGATTAATTGTGCTGTTTATAGAATCATAGAATTCTAGGGCTGGAAGGGACCTCAGGAGGTCATCTAGTTCAGCCCCCTGCCTAAAGCAGGATCATCTCCAACTAAATCATCCCAGACATGACTACGTCCAGCCGGGATTTAAAAACCTCTAGGGATGGAGATTCCACCACCTCTCTAGGCAAGCATTCCAGTGCTTCACCACCCTCCTGGTGAAGTAGTTTTTCCTAATACCCAGCCTACACATCTCCTCCTTCTGTAATTTCAGACCACTGTTCCTTGTTCTGCTGTCTGTCACCACTGAGAACAGTTTCTCTCCATCCCTTTTAGAGCACCCCTTCAGGAAGTTGAAGGCTGCTATCAAATCGCTCCTCAGTCTTCTTTTCTGCAAACTAAATAAGCCAAAATCTCTCAGCGGCCACGTCTACATCTGCCGCCTACTTCGAAGTAGCGGCACCAACTTCGAAATAGCGCCCGTCATGGCTACACGTGTTGGGCACTATTTCGAAGTTAACATCGACGTTAGGCGGCGAGACGTCGAAGTCGCTAACCCCATGAGGGGATGGGACTAGCGCCCTACTTCGACGTTCAACGTCAAAGTAGGGAACGTGTAGTTGTTGCGCGTCCCGCAAAATTGAAATAGCAGGGTCCTCCATGGCGGCCATCAGCTGAGGGGTTGAGAGACACTCTCTCCAGCCCCTGAGCTCGATGGTGGCTGCGTGCAGCGGTCCCTTAAAGCTCCCCGCCCCTTGCCTTCCTGTGCAGGAAGCTGAGAGAGCGTGCAGGCAGCAGCATTGCCACGCGGCTAGCCTGCACGCTCCTCTGCAGCCACAGATACCCACACCTGATGCAATGGCCGCCCCCCAAGCGCCCCCAGGGGACCCCCCCCCCCCAAGAGGAGCCAGGGCTCCCAGCCCAGCAGCCAGGCGGGGAAGCGGCAGTGGGGCCCGTCCTGGACAGAGGTCGAGCTTCGGGACCTGCTGGGGCTCTGGAGTGAGGAGGAGGTGCTCTAGGTAATGGGGAGCAAGAGGCGGAATGCGGGTGCGTTCGCTCGGCTGGCCAAGGGCCTGGCCACCCGGGGTCACCCTGCCCGCACTCCGGATCATGTGTGGAGTAAAGTGAAGGAGCTGCGGCAGGGTTACGCCTGGGCCCGGGATGTGGCCGGCCAATCTGGGGCCGCCCCCATCACTTGCCCCTTTTACAGGGAGCTCAGGGACATACTGGGCCCCCGGCACACCTCCTCCCTTCCGGCCACGCTTGATACATCGGCCGACGAGCCCCAGCAGGCCCCAGCGGTGGAGTACCCCCCGGAGGCAAGCCCCGCACCCTGGGGGCCTCCCCAGGAACCCACCCCCGGGGCACCAGAGGAGGAGGAGGAGGAGGGGGAGTCCTCCTCCAGCGACGCCGGCCTGAGGATCATGCTGCCCTCGAGGAGCTCCAGCCGGGCGTCCGCCCACCGGGTGTCCCCCGACCGTGGGAGTGGACCATCAGGTATGTACCCCCCCGGTGCACACCCCCGGGTTTCAGGGGCGGGGGTAATAGATATGACCAGGGCCCTCCACATGCCCAGATGACCATGGCCCCAAGGACAGCAGTGGCATGTCCCTCAGAAGAGTGCATCAGCCCCTGCCCCCAAGCACGACAGTGCCATGCCCCATCCCCGGGGCTGGGGGGAGCGGAACCTGTAGGGTCCCCCGAGGGGAGGGGGTGGGACACCCAGCAGCAGCAGTAGCAGCAGCATGTGATGGAGTGGGGGGAGTGCAAATGCAAGACGCAGGCTAGATATGAGAAACAACCAGAATAGCTCCCAGTGGCTAAGGATGACCCTGGGGCTACAACTGGCAGGTAACACCTCTGCCCTGAACAAAGAGGAGGGAGGAGCTGAGCTGGGTTTGAATCGGGGCGGCAGTTAGAGGCTAGGGGAAGGGAGAGCTAGAAGGCAGCCAGCCTGAGGAGGGGGAAAGCTACACCCCAGAGGGGCACCCCTTGGGGTCTTCTCCCCAGGACGGGTTGGAAGGACTGTCTCTGACTGCTGTACTGTCACTTCTGTGAGAAACTGGGCATTTGTTGCCTAATAAACCTCCTGTTGTACCTGCTGAGTGAGAGTCACTCCTGCCAGCGGACGGGGTGCAGTGCAGGGGGACCCCTGAACCCCATCACAGCAGCATCTCCCGGGGATGGGGAACCTGCAGCAGAGGGGTGGGGGGACAAGGGCCATGGCTCGGGGCCCACACTAACGGCTGTCTCCACTCTTCTTCCCCCCACTCCTGTGTTCCGCAACTGCACCATTGGAAGGACCGGAGAGTGCCGGCGAGGTGTCAGTGGTCCCGGACAGCCCACCGGGGCCATCACTCCAGGCCAGCCCCTCGGCGGAGGACCAACCAGCCCCACGGCGGGGAAGATGGCGGACCCAGCACCACCACCTGACGGCGACAGACCCCCAGCTGCTGGCCATCCACCGTTGGCAGCTGGAGGTCACTGAGCAGCGGCTGCGGGTGGAGGAGCGCCGCCTCCAGCTGCAGGAGTGGGCGCTGGCCTGGCGCCAGGAGGCATGGGGGGCCTTCATGTGGACCTTCGATCTTATCGCCAACTACCTGGCCCCCCATGCCGCACCAGCCGCTGCTGCGCCCGCCCTGCCTGCTCCACCCGCTCCGCCGTCGCACCGCCACCCACCACCGAGGGCCCTTCCGCCGAGGGGACCCGCTGGCTGTATCTATCGGTCCGCCCAGCCCCCGGCCAGGGCTGAGGCCGAGGCGTGGGTCGCAGCCGCCCACCCCCAGTGCTGGATGTTAGGGGGTGTGGGGCCCAGGACGTGGCCCCCCCCTCCCCCTTTGCATATATTCCCCCCAGTTTAATATTATTTTGTAAATAGTTTTTATATTAGACCCCTGTTGCTACGCTGATTCTTGCCCCCCCATGTACATAGTTCTCCCCTTCCTTGTCTTCCCCTTTCATCTTATCCTTATTTATAATACATATATATATGTTTGATTTTGCCTGTAAATAGTTAGTCTTGATAATAATAATAGGAGTTCTACAGATATTTGATTTGACGAACAACTGTCTGCTTTTATTTACAAGAAAAGTTGGGGGGTGTGCTCTTGGGTGCTCTGTGGTGTGGGCGTAGGGGCAGGGAGTGTTGTGGAGGATGCGGGGGGCAGAGGGGGGCCTGCCAGCATTCACCCCACGGCCTCATCGAACTGGGCCTGCAGGGCCTCCCGGACCCGTGTCCCTTCGGGGTCCACCTGGCGACTGGGGGCATCGGGTGGCTGCACATCGGCCCTGCCGGCCTCCACAGCCCAGCCCTGAAAGAAGGCCTCCCCCTTGCTCTCCACGAGGTTGTGTAGGGCGCTGTACGCGCCCACAATCTGGGGGATGTTGGTGGGGCCCCCATCAAGGCGGGTGAGGAGACACTTCCAGCGCCCTTTGAGGCGCCCAAATGTGCGCTCCACCACCTGGCGCGCATGGTTCAGGCGCAGGTTGAAGCGCTCCTGGATGGCTGACAGATGGCCCGTGTAAGGGTGCATGAGCCAGGGCCGGAGTGGGTATGCCGCATCTGTGATGACGCAGAGGGGCATGGTGGTGTCCCCCACAGGGATCTCCCGGTGGGGGATGTAGGTCCCTGCCTCCAGCCGGCGGCACAGGCCCAAGTTCCGGAATACCCGGGCGTCGTGGGTGCTGCCAGGCCAGCCCACATAAATGTCCAGGAAACGGCCCCGGCTGTCCACCAAGGCCTGGAGGACCACTGAGTGGTAGCCCTTCCTGTTTAAGTAGCATCCTCCACTGTGTTCTGGGGCGCGGATGGGGATGTGAGTCCCATCCAGAGCCCCGAAGCAAATGGGGAAGCCCAGGGTGGCAAAGCCCGCGATGGCGGCATCCGGGTCCCCAAGCCTCATGAGCCTGTGGAGGAGCAGAGCGTTGATGGCACGGACGACGTGCAGGGGAAGCACATGGGAGAGCACCAATGAGGGGTGTGTCTGGCCCTCCCCTGCCAGGGCCCCCCTCCCCTCCCTGTCCCTCCCCTCCCCTGCCGGGGCTGCCTCCCCCTCCCCCCGTGGGTCCTCTTACCTCCATGAGGACGGCCCCGACGGTGGCCTTACCGACGCCAAACTGGGCCACGGATCGGTAGCTGTCTGGAGTGGCCAGTTTCCAGACAGCGATGCCGACCCATTTCTCGACGCTGAGGGCACGCCGCATGGCGGTGTCCTGGTGCCTCAGTGTGGGGGTGAGCCACTGGCATAGTTCCAGAAATGTCTGCCGGCTCATGCGAAAGTTCTGGAGCCAGTGGTCGTCGTCCCACTCTCCGAGCACCAGCCACTCCCACCAGTCGGTGCCCATGGGGTAGCTCCACAGCCAGCGGGGTGCTGCAGGGTTGGGGGTTGCGTCCTCCTCCCCTGCGGGTAGCTCCTCCTCTGTGGCAAGGATGTGCTCGGCTGCCTCCTGCATGACATGGAGCAGGGCGAGCACTGCTCCTATAGGGGCGGCTGTGTGGACCTTTGGCGGCTGCTGCTGCTGCTGCTGCTGCTGCTGGGGGTCCATGCCTGCGTCGCTCAAGGTGTGCGTGCCTATGGCTCTGCAGACCGTGTGCTGTGCAGGCTGCGTGTGTCTGGGAGGGGCCCTTTAAGGGAGCGGCTAGCTGTTGCCCCGGAAGCGCAAGTCCGCCCTGTGACCCTGTCTGCAGCTGTTCCTGGCACCCTTATTTTGATGTGTGCTACTTTGGCATGTAGACGTTCCCTCGCAGCGCCTATTTCGATGTGGTGCTGCCCAACGTCGACGTTCAACGTCGACGTTGCCAGCCCTGGAGGACGTGTAGACGTTATTCATCGAAATAAGCTATTTCGATGTAGCATGCACGTGTAGACGTAGCCAGCCTTTCCTAATAAGTCATGTACTCTGGCCCCCTAATCATTTCTGTTGACCTCTGCTGACCCCTCTCCAATGCATCCACATCTTTTCCATACTGGTGGGGCCCAGAACTGGATGCAGTACTCCCAGATGTGGCCTCACCAGTGCCGAGTAGAGAGGAATAATAACGTCTCTAGATCTGCTGGAAATGCTTCTCCTAATGCACCCCAATATGCAGTTAGCCTTCTTTGATACAAGAGTACACTGTTGACTCATATCTAGACTCTCATCCACTGTAATCCCCAGGTCCTTTTCTGCTGCACTGCTACTTAGCCAGTCGGCCCCCAGCCTGTAACAGTGCTTGGGATTCTTCCGTCCCAAGTGCAGGACTCCGCACTTCTCTTTTGGCCCAATTCTCTGATACGTATAGGTCACTCTGGACCCTATCCCTACCCTCTAATATGCTTACTTGTCCCCCTAGCTTAGTGTCATCTGCAAATTTGCTGAGGGTGTAATACAGTTCTTTATCCATGTCATTTAATAAAGATGTTGAACAGTACTGTCCCTAGAACTGATCCTTGGGGCACTCCACTTGAAACCAGCCGTCAACCAGAAACTAAGCCATTGATCACTGCATGTTGGTTCTGTCCATCAAGCCAGTTTTCTATCCATCTCTATAGTCCATGTATCCAATCCATACTTCCTTAACTTATGGGCAAGAATTTTGTGGGAGACTGTGTATCAAAAGCTTTGCTAAAGTCAAGGTATATCATATCCATTGACATCCCGATGTCCACAGAGCCAGTTACCTCATCATACAAGTTAATCAGATTGGTCAGGCACAGCTTGCTCTTGGTGAATCCATGTTGACTACTTTTGATCACTTTTCCCTCTTCCAAGTGCTCCGAAATGGATTCCTTGAGGATCCTCTCCCATGAGTTTTCTGGGGACTTAGGTAAGGCTAACTGGTCTATAGTTTCCTGGAGTGTCCTTTCCTTTTTTTCAAAGATGGGTACTACATTTGCCTTTTTTCCAGTCATCTGGGACCTCTCCCAGTTTCCATGACTTTTCAAGGATAATAGCCAAAGGCTCTGTAGTGACATCTGCCAGTTCCCTCAGTACCCGTGGATGCCTTAAATCTGGACCCAAGGAACTGTGTGTGTCTAGCTTTTCTAAATAGCTCTTAACCTGTTCTTTCACTGTTGAGGGCTGCCCACCTCCTTCCCAAACTGCATTGCCTAGTGCCATAGTCGCAGAGCTGACCTTGTCCGTGAAGACTGAGGCAAAAAAAGCATTGAGTACTTCAGCCTTTCTCACATATCTGCCACCAGATTACCTTCCTCTTCCAGTAACAGCCCCACACCCTCCCTGATAACCCTCTTATTGCTAACATACCTGTAGAAAACCTTGTTGCCCTTCACATTCCTTGGTAGCTGCAGTTCCAATTGTGCTTTTGCTTTCCTAATTGCCCCCTGGCATTCTCCAGCCATATATTTATACTCCTCCTTAGTCATCTGTCCAAGTTTGCACATCTTATGTTCATCCTTTTTGAGTTGAAGTGCACCATCGATTTCCCTTGTAAGTTAGGCGGGTTGCCTACCATATTTGCTTTTCTTACTGCTCATCGGGATGGTTTGTTCCTGTGCCTTCAGTAAGATCTCTTTAAAATACTGTCAGTTCTCCTGAACTCCTTTCCCCTTCTTATTAGCTTCCCAGGGGATCCTGCCCAGCAGTCCTCTCAGGGAGTTGCAGTCTGCTCTTCTGAAATCAAGGGTCTGTATTTTATTGCTCACCTTTCATCCTTTTGTCAGAATCCTGAAATCTACCTTCTCATGATCATTGCAGCCCAGGTTGCCACGATAATGTTAAACAATAATAATTTAATGTTTTAAAACATTTAGCCTTTATGGTAGTAAAGAAAAAAGCCTGAATATGGGAACCCTAAAGGGCCAGAACCCAGAAAGGAAACAGAAGCCAAGTTTTATTTTTCTATAAATCTTCTGATTTACAAATCAAACCTCCCAATTTTTGAATGCTGGGGATTAGCAATATGGTGGGAGGTGTAGCTTGCAATTTTTCCAGTGTGCACAGGATTTCCTGTAAGTGCTAATTCCACAATGAGATCTGCTAATATAGACCCATACAGAGTCCTAGGATGGGAAAAAGGCATCTACAAGAGCCAATTTCATGGCAGGACTATCTGTCTGTTAAATTCTCACTGTGCCAGTTGAATTTCATCAGAATTTCCAGATCTGAAGAAGTGGGTCTGTCTCATGAAAGCTCATTGCCTACTAAATTATTTTGTTAGTCATTAAAGTGCTAGATGACTGTTTTTTTTGTTTCATGGCAGGACTAGGGATTTTATTTGTTATTTTGCCTCCATCAGAAGCAAATTTCTGACACAGGAAAGTGAACCAGCCAGCCTGAACCCAGCCCACGTGTGGGGACAGGAGTAAGGGGAATTCTCACCTGAGATCTGGGAGATGTCAGCCTTTGACTTGAAGCATAGTATTCCATTAACCATCATTAGAAAGGATATTGGTATGCTCCAGGCCTTTTAAAATATTTAATCACAAACTTTGTTTATTGAGAACTCTTTGTAGCTCCCTAGACAATACATTGCACCTTGTGAAGTATTCCCATGTCTACCATTCTGCAAGCCAGCAGTTTTCCAAGAGTTAATTCGAGCACCTCCACTTTTTCCCCTTCTGCCACTCCCCCAGCACCTAGAAAATTACTTTCCAGACAACACACACACTTTTTTTTTTTAAGGTGGTAAAGCTCAACTGTTGAGCAAACCTGCTGTAAGTCACTGCTTGCAAAATTAGTATTTAAATGGTGTCAGGGAATCTAAAGCAATCTCTGCTGCAGTAGTTGAATCTGTGCTTTGGATTACAACAGCTTCAAGCATTGGAAGGTGTAAAAAGCTAGGGCTGTGAATTAGCAAGCATTAATGTATTAATTTTTTAACATGTTAATTCTACCCTGCATTAATTGCAGGTGTTAATTGGCAGCCCTAATATGTGTCCATATAGATACACACGTGTAACATCATGGGCAAGTCACATTGGTTAATTAGCGTATGAGCTACGTATGCAACTGTGCAACTGTGAAGAAATCTTATTTGTTTCAAAGCAAGTAACAGCCATGAAATGAGTTTGGACAATGTAGGTTTCTGCCTATGCACATTTGAATATGAATAACTAGCCCTTTCTTTGCTGACTGGCTTTTTTAGCTGTTTTCAAATGTTTAAAGTAGTCAGTTTTAGTTCCACATTCTAATCATATGGAATCACCATATATGGAAGTTCCTAGTGCCACATTCTAGTCACTTTATGTGGAATTCTTAGTACATAAAGTGGAGAGGGAGAAGGGTCAGACAGATAAATATCCTTTCTTTATTATTATAGTGTGTATACTGCATGAAAATGCTCCCTCCAGCTCTAAAATATGTTAAAATGGAAAAGGTACAGAGAAGGATATCAAAAGTTATTAGGACTATGGAACAGTTTCCTTATGAGGAAAGATGAAAAAGGCTGACTTTTCAGCTTGGAAAACAGACAACTAAAGGGATATGATAGACGTTTTTAAAGTTTTGACTTGCAGGCTATGTCTACACTACCACCCCCCTTTTGAAAGGGGGGTGCTAATGAGACACATTGGGATATGCTGATGAGGTGTTGCAATGAATATGCAGCACCTCGTTAGCATAATGGTGGGCACAGCACTTCAAAAGTGCTGCTTTCAATTGCACGGCTTGTCTACACAGCATCCTTTTCAAAAGGACCCCACACACTTTGAAATCCCCTTATTCCTATTTGGAATGTCCTATATTTGGTTATAGGAAAAAGGGGATTTCGAAGTGTGTGGGGTCCTTTTGAAAAGGAGCCCATGCAGGTGAGCCACACGTGATCGAAAGCGACATTTTTGAAGTGCTGTGGCTGCCATTATGCTAATGAGGTGCTGCATATTCATTGCAGTGCCTCATTAGTATATCCTGAAGTGTCTCATTAGCATCCCCCTTTCGAAATGGGGACGTAAGTGTAGACAGAGGCACTGGGAGAAAGTGTATAAGGAAATGCTATTTACTTCACATAACAGAAGAACCCAATGAAATTAATAGGCAGCTGGTTTAAAAATAACAAAAGGAAATACTTCTTTACATAATCCACAGTCATCCCATGGAACTTCTTGCCAACGGATGTTGTGAAGGCCAAAACATTAGCAGGGTTTAAAAAGAATGAGTTCATGGAGAATAGGTTCATCAGTGACAATTAGCTAGGATGCTCAGGAATACAAAACCATGCTCCAGAATGTCCGTAGATTCTGTTTACCAGAAACTGGGAATGGGCAACAAAGGGATAATTCTCTCAGTGATTTCCTGTTCTGTTCATTCCCACCTATCAATTGGCATTGGATACTATTGGAAGACAAGATACTCAGCTATGTGGATAATCAGTCTGACCAACTCTAGCCATTCTTATGTACCCAGTAAATTCAGTTTAAGCATTCAGACTTTGAAATGGGGCATTATATAATTTAGTCCATTGGAGGAATATAAGATTATCTTATTTGTATTTTGTAAATGACAAAGATGACTTGGTAAATTTAATAATCCTGAATGTGAAATAGTAATTTTGGGTATTATATATGAAAAATTAAGGTAGATATTTACGATTTTCTAAACATGATTCATGTTTGGAACATACTTAATGCTTGTCTCTATTCCCATAAGTTCTGTTTAATATATATATGATGATAGGAGTATTTTTCATATTCCATGTCACTGTAAATCTCATCCTCCTATCATCTATAAGGAAGGGAATAATTGCCATACTCAAGCATGTTTGTTAGTTTGAGGCCAAGTCCGCTATGACTCTAAATTCTCTCTGTGGAGGTTAAAGCTGACGTCATGTCTTATAAAATTATTCATGACTTGCTATTGTAGCTGTATATCAAAAAGAAAACTGTATATTGATTAGTTCCACTGAGAAAAATGTTTCTATGTTGTGCTCAGTAAACCTTTAATGTAGTAAATCATGTACTTTTATCACTATACCTCTTCTATTGTATTTTTAGGCACGTCAGCTAGCAATATAGAAGACAAACATAGTTATATAAAGAATTCAGTTTCAAAAAAGTTTCAAATTTTTTTCTGTAGTAAGTTTATGCAGGAAGTTGTTGAGAAGGGCAGGAGGCTTTATCAGAAAAGTAGACTATTGTTTTGATCTGAATACAGTTAGACCAGCTTGCATAGCTGGCATCATGCCTCGAAGGCACTTTGTTTCTAGTGCTGAAGAGTGGTACCCATGCTTTCGACGTTTCAGCCTTTATTTTTCAAAAATCCAGAATGGTCTTTTAAAGACAGTTATCCAAAGCTGTTCCTCAGTGAGAAGAGAACAGTTTTTTGTCCCTGTGGCACTGGATTGGATTCACACTGGTGACCTATAGCTGACAGTCATCTACCAATCAGAGATCATAAATCTAAATAACACTTTCCTATCAAGGTAGCCACATTAAGGCCTAGTTCAACAAAGTGTTTAGATATGTGTTGAACTTTGAGTGCAGGGGTGGTATAATTGACTTTAGTAGGACTACATGCATAGGTAAATGTAGTCATGTGTTTAAATACATTTCTGAATCAGGACAACTGTAATGAGTTGGGAGAAATTATTCTATAGATATTGCCTATAATTTTTTAACCTTTCCAGATTAATAATAGCACATCATACATAAACGGTATCTTCAGTATTTCCTCACTGTACTGAAACTCATTGTCATAAAACTTCAAAATATCAACATTTTCTTCCCCAAAGTGTAGTTGATATTATGAGGGCAGGAGATTTCAAAATGTTCTTTTATTAGTACAGTAGTATGTTGTTGCATTAATTTGCAAGATTCCACTATAATCTGATCCAAATGTTTTTCCAGGGAATTAAAATAAAGAGTCATAACTTTCTCACATGCATAATATATTTAACATATCAAGTGTTACTTGTAATAAGACTAATTATATTATTGCGTATGTGAGGGGTACATAGGAATTTAAAGAGGCCCATGTTCCTTTAAATACATTAGCTTAATGACCTGTAAAGGTAAAGATGCTCTACGGGGAATATGGTAGTTTTCCTTTTCCATTTACTAATTTGAAAATAATTCAGAAGATGGGCAAACTTTTCTCATAGAATTCTCTTTTGTTGTCTTAGGACAGGTAGCACCTTTGACGAGTGAGGAAAATAAGCAGGGGAGAAAGCTTTGTAACCTGGGTATATCTACCCCAGATGAAATTAATCATTTTATTAGACAAACTGCTTCAGCAGCTGGCAAAACAGCAGGAACACGTGGATTCTGCTTCCTTGGTTACAGGGAGTGATAGTGCACTTGACCTTCAGAGGAGCAGGGTCACAGAAAGGGCATTTTTAAACAATTCTGTCTGGTTTCAGTGATTGAAATCTTTACTAATGGAACCTGGATGTAAAAGTCTGTGAATATCTTGTAATTGACCTCTGTATTCTTGTTGGATTGTTGTGGCCTGAGAGGTTTGCTGTGGAAAAATGTAAATAAAGCTGCAGGAAGGATTTGACACTGTAAGTACTAGAGCCTGTACAGAATATAGCTAGGGTGTGCCAGGAAGCAAACAATGCAAAGGTTATTGAAGCAGATTTTCTGTCCTCTCTTGAACTATGCATTGTCAATAATTTTGGTTAAGGAAATCTGTTTTTGAAAAAGCCTCTTATTTTGTAAGTGGATTAATTTCAGACCAAGTGTTAATTAAATATTTTAGTGATTATTTTAAATATCAATTGATTAAACATATTTAGAATTTAGTATGTTGAAGTTTCTTACAACTTAGTGCCTCTTTTGTTTATTGTATCATTTACTGTCAGACTTCCAATTAATCAATAATTATTCTTTAAAAATGACAAAAAATACAAATCCTTGGGTTTTTCAGCTTTTTAATTCTTTACATAATAGGTTATGCCAACATTACTTAAAGTTGTTGGATTAGATTTTTGCTTATAGTTTATACAGCTTGCACTGTGACTTCTTTAAACATGTGATGCAAGTTCCTCAGTATGTGATGTTTTTTGCACGATAAATTTGAATGGCGAATGCTAGTTATGAGCTCACATTTTCAAAATAAACTTAATATCAAGCAAAACTGTTATCTGTCTGAAATAAATATTTATAGACCTTTTTGTTGAGAATATTTTCCTCATATGAGCTGAATTTTACTTATAGCCAAATATGGGAGAAAAAACATTATTATACAATAGTTATATGAATAGAAGATGGAGAGTTTTGTATAATAACATTACTTAAATTTAGTCACGAAAGGTTATGTATATTTTAGTTTTACTTTTTAAATAAAATGTTTAAAGCATAGTTGTAGCTAATTGCCTAGGATGGTAATAGAACATTTTAGTGTTATACATTCTAATCCTTTGCATGTGTGTTGCAGTGGTCAGGAGAAAAACTAAGCTTTAAAGTAGGAAGCTCTTGGATTCTTTCTCACACACAGTTTGATTATTTGAGAAGAGCTAACCTTTGTGCTTCTGATTTTGTAGTAGACATGCTGTCTCTCTGTCAAGCATTAACATTTAATTGACATCAGTGAAATGATAACCAATATCTGATATGTTTTGTAGCATAGCAAATGTGTTCTGTGTAGATGCACCTGAAACGTTCAGCAGTTGTGAGGCATACAAAGATCACTATTTCATATGGCATCATGGAGATGAGTTTAAAAAAGCTGTACATTAATAAGGACATAAAAAAAATCATAAGGTATAAGATTCTTTATTGACACAGCATATATTTTCTCAACCACAAGTTTTTGGGACCAAATAGTGTTTTGTTTTTCAAATTAATAAATTTAGGTGCATAAATATTTTTCAGTTTCTAAAGAGAAATGAAAATGATGCATCAATATTAATGGTTCACAGTATACAATAGTTCTCAAACTGTGGTCCACAGAGCCCTTACTGGTGAAAACCTGGCTGACCATATTGTGCTAGCTTTTTCCTTGTTGCTATCTGTTGAATTATGTCTAAAATAGTTAAAAATAAATCCCATAAATACTTACTAATGTTTCTTTTTCATATAAACAATCCCACAGAGAAATGTTATGATGCCTGGGAATTGATGAGATGGTCTTCATATTAAATAGGTGGGTTGGTGGACTATGGGACTATTTCTATGAAGGTGTGGGCCACATTACATCGTTCTAGAACAGTATAGTGTAATATGATGTATTCTACGGATATGTTGTTATGTGTGTTACCCTAGTAGTTAGGAACCCTAGTCATGGATCAGTACCCCATTAGGCTAGGCCAGGGGTGGGCAATAATTTTTGTTGAGGGGGGGGACACTTAGAGAATTTGGTAAGTGGTCAAGGTCTGTACTCTTCTGTGATATTGATGGGGTGTGGGATGGAGGTTGGGTGCAGAAGGGTCGTTGGGGTGCAGAAGTGGGTGTGAGATCTGAGATGGAGATTGGGTGAAAGAAGGGTTATGATCTGGGGCAGGAGATTAGAGTGCAGGATCTGGGAGTGGGTATGCGTACTGGAGAGGATTCTGAACTGGCAGAGGGATCTAGGAGGAGATGCTGGATCTGGGAGGGGGTTGTGACCTGGGGTAGGGGATTGCAGGGATAGGATCTGGAGTGGAGTATGGATGCAGGAGAGGGTTCTGACCTCGGGGAGTGGTGCAGGAAGATGTGCAAGGTCTGGGAGATGGTTGTGTCCTGGGACAGGCATGCAGGAGGAGATTGTCTGGGTGAGGGTGGAGGTACAGGAGGGTGTCAGAGGGCTGTGGGAGTGAGGCCTGAGGTTTCAGAGGCAAGTTCTGGCTGAGAGGCAGTTACCTGGGCACCTCACAATCAGCAACCCAGCAGGTTCTTTAGCCAGGATCACTGCAATCCCTTAGGCCTTTTAGAGCAGCACACTGTGGAGGTCATGTGTTGTTCTGAATGCTGGAACTGGGGGGAGGGGTATTTGCAGGCTGCTTGTCCTGAAAACAGCTAGTGGGAGCTGTGAGACTCTGCTGCATGTTGCTGAAGGAGAGAGTTCTGGAACAGAGAGGTTCAGTCTGTACTATCTTGATCTCTAATGATTTAGTTTATTGAACTTGACTGCCAAAGTACACAGTATTAGCTAGCACTAAAAGCATAGAAAGAGGGCATGATTCACTTCATAGTGTTAAAAGGTTTGTCTCTGAGATTTTATGCAGTAACGTCTGATTTAGTACCTTAAACCGGGCTAATGTGCCACATACAGCTGGCATGCCGGAGAGTCCTCACCCGTTTAAATTATTTTGTTTAAATTGTGAAGTAGCTAAGCTATTACTTTGTTAACCACAAAAGGTCACAAAAAGCTAGGACTTTCTACACAGACATAGTTTATGATTAGGTCCATAGTTAACTGTTCTCCAGCAATGCAGACTTTGGCTACATCTACACTATAAGATAAACTTGAATTTATTAAAGTGGATTTTGTAACACTGGGTTTTATAAATTTAAGTTTGATTATCCTCACCTCCCCAAAAATTCCCCATAAAGTTGACTTATTGGTGCCACACTCAACCGCCGAACATCAACTGTTGCAGTAGGTTATTGTGGGAACCTATCCCACAGTTCCCTCACCCCCATAGCATTCTGGGTATTTTCGCTCGTGCAAAAATGCCCCACAAGTGGTTTTGGGTATGTGATGTCATCTTCCCATATTGCATTGCCCTCATTCCCATGTCATGGAAAGCAAACAGACATTTTTTCCAGAGGGAAAGAAGGAAAAGTAGTGCATCAACAAAAATCACCAAATTAACTGAAATCTCCGGCTTCTGTAATTGAATTGTTTTTTATAAATATAGCTGTAAGTGAATTATCAAAGATTTTACAAAAAGCAGCAGGTGTCTGTTTGAGTCTTCTCAACTGGCCCTCCAGCCACTGTCCCCCTCCCTTGATTACATATGATCCCTGAAAATAATACAGGAACAATGCAAAGACTGAGAAAAGAGATGAATAGTAAAGGTTTGTGAGGCAAGGATTTTGGCCTCCCAGTGCATTACACAGAGCTGCCCAACATGGGGGATGGGGCTCACCAAATTTACACACCCATGAATGCTTCGGTGCCCTGGGATCACCCAGGACTCTGTGTCCTCTCAGCTGGCTCTCCAGACACTTTTACCTGTCTTAAGAGGGCCATTTGATAAGAAATTTGTCAAAAGAAATGAAGATTGGAACAAAAGCATTAACAAAGATCACCAAATTAACTGAAATCTCTTGCTTTTATAATGGAAATATCAAAGATTTTAGAGAAAGCAGCAGTTGTCTCCATCTTCTCATCTGGCCCTCCAGCCCCTTTTCCCTGCTTTAAGGGGGCCAAAGCTCGAGGAAAGAGAAGGTTAATATTAGAAATAACTGAAATATCAAATACTTTACAAAAAACAGCAAGTGTCTGCAATGGGTTTAAACTAGCAGGCTGTCTGTGACTTCTCAACTGGCCCTCCAGCCACTTTCCCCTGTATTAAGGGGGCCAATGTTTGAAGAAACAGAAAGATAGAAAATGTTAGGAGCAAGATTTTTGGCTTCCCTCTTCACTACACAGAGTTGTCCAACTGAGCCGATGCGGCTTGCAAAATTTCAACAAGCAGTGTTGCTCAGGCAGGGTTGGAGGTAGCCCTGATTGACTGTTAGGGGGCCAGATCCCCTCGTTCTGCTTGGGAGTTGGGTGGATTGGAGGATGAAGGACCAGTTGACATGGTCCCTTCAGTGTTGCTCAGGTGGGGGAGCCAGTCCCGGCTGACAGCACCTGTCATCACCATGGTTGGGGGGGCGGGTCTGTGGCTGCAGAGCCAGTTGGCATGGTCCCCACCCCAGGGAGCAGCAAGCCCCTGAAAATCTTCCCTGCCTTTGGAGCCCTCACTGTGCACAAGCCTGGCAGCATGGTCTGCACTGAACAGTAGACACATTAATTTATTGGGTCGCGAGCTAACCACGTGGTGTGGTTGTCGGCGAGAAAGTCCCCAAGTGCATGGCAGTTGTGGGGGAGGCACATGGGCTCTTGCACAAACGTAAACCGCAGAAAGGAAATTTCTTGGTCTCTCATACAAGCATGACCCCCCGCAACAGCCTAGCTGCCACATGGTGCAGTGGAGCAAGGGCTGGCGCCAGTGCTGAAAAACAAATCCAAGTGCTCAGCTTACAAAGGTAGAGATAGAACCATGAACTCCACATTGGGACTATTTTTAATGGGCAGATGTGCTCACAGCACCGATAGCAAAGAGAGGGAGAAGTTTCTCAGCCTTTCACGCAAGCATGACAATACAGCCACAGGTTTCTTGTGCCGAATTCAAATTTGTGGGCTTCCTGTTACCTAATTCCCATGAACCTGGAGAGCAGTGGAGGTGGAAGCGGCCAGAGCGGAGGACTGTGGAGCATTGCGGGATACATGCGCAACACCTCTGGAAGCTAATAAAGTCTATCAATAGACATGACGTTTCCACACTAGCCCTTAATTCGAACTTTTAAATTTGAACTTGAAGCTGCATCCAGCCGCTTTTCAGTTTTTACCAACTGTCAAGAGAGGCGTTATATCTAAACAGGGAGAGATATAACACTGCCAGCAGATGTTCAGGGTTTTGTTGACAAAGCACATTTTACATGTGGACACTCCACGTTTTTTCCCGACAAAAGCCCAATTTTACCAGGAAAAGCCTCTCATGTAGGTGTAGCCTTTGTGGTTTAGTTAATAAAGCTTTAAGTTTTTATTCTGTGTCTATTTTGTCATTAAGTAATTGCTAACCTGCCCGTAAGCTCCTGCAACCATGGAAAATTAAATAGATTAAAAAATTTAAAAAGCTTAATATCAGTAGTTTTTCAAAACTGTGAAGATTAAAGTAGATAAAATAAAAACGCTTAAAATAAACATTGATATAATCCATCAAATTCATAAAAATAAGAATCAGATACTGCAAGTCTAATTATACAGTGATTCTGTAGTACAGTAGATTCATTCTTGCCAACAAACACTACCTGACAATTCAGTGGAAGCAGATACTAGCGTGTATATACTGAAATATTTTCTGATATGTCTAGAATCCATGATTGAGTATAGTGTTTAAGATAAAAAATGTCCACCATGTTATAACAATACATGAAGTGAAATGCTTATCTTGTTGTTTACAGGTGCAGACTGTTCAGACATCATTATCTGAATCTCCAGTGATGACCAGCCCCTCTCAACGCATCCAGATTATCTCCACAGACTCTTCTGTAGCTTCACCGCAGCGCATTCAGGTAAAATCCTTTAATTTGCATAACTCAGTCAATGGGTTCCTTATTACAAAATCAAACATTGTACGCTTATTATCTGGTTGAATTTCTTTGTCTGAAAAATAAAATGAGCTTTTATTTTTAATGTTCCAGATACCATAGGGGTCCTTGCAGCGATTAGAATTCAAAATGACCTTTACAAATTGGAGAATTAGTAAGCATTCAGGAAGATGAAATTCAGTAAAGACAAATGCAAATTATTTCCTTTAGTAAGGAACAGGCAAATGCACAAGAACAAAATGGGAAATTGCTAGATCAGTGCTAATACTGATTAAAAGAATCTAGAAGTTATCGGTGATCACAAACTGAACATAAGTCAACAATGTGATGCACTTGAGAAAAAGGCTTATGTTCTGGAAAGTATTAAAAGGAACATTATGGCTGTGTCTAGACTAGCCACCAACTTTGAAGGGGGCATGTTCATTAGTAATCTCCCAACACCCTAATTAAGTGCTGCGGTGTGTATGCAGCACTTCCTTAGGCTAAATCTCCCTCACAGCAACTTCGAAGTGTGAAACTTTGAAGTGCCAGCTTGCATGTGGCCATGGGTCAGCTGCAGATACTTTGAAGTAGAGGGACTTGGCAGTAGCATGGGCGCTTCGACGTACCTGTGGGTACACACAAGCTGGCACTTCGAAGTTGCCATGGGGGAGACTTAGCCTAATGAAGTGCTGTATATGCACTGCAGCACTTCATTAGTAATCTACCAACACCCTAATTAACCTGCCCCCTTTGAAGTTAGGGGCTAGTCTAGACACAGCCTATATGTAAGACATGGGAGATAATTGTCCCCCTCTGTTCAGCACTGATGAGGGCTCAGGTGTGGTACCATATCCAATTCTAGGTGCCACATTTTAGGAAAGATGTGGACAACAGGACACAGTTTATCTTTTTTGTTGCTCTCCTCTAAAAGTTTACAGAGACTGCCTTGCTTGGAAACATTTAAGGAAACTGGTGATTATTTAGCCTTGAGAAGGGAAGGCTATGGGGGGGACCTGATAACACACTTTAAATGTGTTTAAAGTCTGGTATAACAAGCATTGTGATCATTTGCTATCCATGTCCAATGATGGTGAGACAAGAAATAATGGGTTTGATCTGCACCAAAGGAGATTTTCATTAGATATTAGGAAAAACTTTCCCAAGGGTAAGGGTAGTTACGATCTGCAATAGGCTTCCAAGACAGGATGTGGAATTTTTGGAAGTTTTTCAGAAAAGGTTGGACAGACAACCTATTCTGGATCAGGAATGGTATAGGTTTACTTGGTCCTGCCTCGGTGCAAAGGGTAGTATTTGAGGACTTCTCAAGCTCCCTTCCAACCCTACATTTCTATAAATCTGTGACTCTATGATTGTCATTTGTGGGTAGTACTGAGAGAGAGACTATGTATATGTTATATGCAGTTTTTTTCCGGTATATACCCTCTAGGAAAGTCTAGGAAAGGAAAACACAGTGTATGTCTCTTCACTCTTTTTACTGCCTACATTCTATTGATATGGGAGACTTATCCTTTGCAGATATATTTCTGACTAATTAACAATAACACAACAATTTTTTTTATCTAGCAAAGCAACAATATCAGTATATATCACACCACCTCATCATAAGATTGATATGTATGATGTGTATCAACGTGTATGAGTGAAAAATAGTAGGACATTCTGACGTTCATAGTGAAGATCCTCCCAACATAATTTTAGCTTTGGCCCTGTTGGACAGAATAATTAATTATGTTCCTTATCTCTCTACTGCTTATAAAGGAACTACCAATCCATGCTAAGGGTGAGTACAGGCATGGAAAAAAGAACAAGTCCTGTCACTGTAGGAAATTTACAGGCAGCATCACGGAGGTACCAATCTTGACATGGAGACGAGATTTCAGTGTAACTTCATGCCTCCAGCTGAGATTTTCAATATAAAACACTGTGATAGCCAGCAAAGAGTGCTGTGTAGCTGCAAAGTTGCCCAGAAACCTTTTGCCTGCTGAGCTCTTTAATTATCATACTTGGCTGTTCCATACTTCTTAATGCTTAGGGTTGGTTGGTGTGTTTGTTTTCAGAAAATTATGATAATCTGTTTATTTGATAAGGCTTTTGGGTTCTGTCCTACAAATGGTCAGATTAGTTTAGATAACTGTAAGCTAACTACACACCAACAAATGCTTTGAAAATGTGTATTTCTTTTAACCAAATAGAAATAAATCTCAGAAATCGTTATGGGGTGGAATGCTTTTAATTTTCTGTCACTAGTATTGTGTGCACAACATCAAAAGACAAGCCTAGGAACTTAAATTCATAATTCTGCTGGATAATAAAAATTACGGACTGAACAGATACTCTGGATGCATGGCCTACTAGAATATTTACCTGGTGTTGCTTGGGTCCGTCAGGACAGATGACAGAGGGTGTGGGGGAGGCAGGAGTTTGGGGTGGTGGCTCAGGGCAGGAGGTGGGTGTGTTTGGCAGTGTTGCTCCCTGGAGCAGTGGGTGCTGTGCTGGCCAGTTGTCGTCTATTCTGTGGTTCTCTCGGGCTGTCAAGAGTGCTTGCCTGCTGCTTTCCTGCGTTCATTCTGGAGTATAACTGTCCCTCCTGGCAGACCCTTCCCTTTCCATCTGATTAGAAAAAGTCACATTCCACACATCTCATTGACCTGGCACAACCAAACCCTTATGTTGCTTTATGTTACAGATATTAATGTTTAACTGGTTATCCAGTTCACCAGTATACCTCACCCTAAACCCGCGGTGTCCTATATGCTTCTTGTTCGCCACACGTGGCGAATGGGGAATTGTATTGTGGCAAGTGCAGCTTGGGTGGTGGCATGGCAGCATGGTGGCATGGCAGCACAGTGGCTTGGGGGCTCATGCAGGGGCTTGGGCTCTTGGGGCTTTGGGGGTGGGCAACTCCTGTGGCACAGCTCCAGCGGATCACCGGAGGCAGGGGTAGGGTGCCTGGCTGTAGGGATGGGAGGTGGTAGGGTTCCTCACTGCAGGGCTGGTGACAGGAGGTCATATGGCAATTGGTGGACTTCCTTTTGGACACTGTCCTAAACGGATGAGGCTTACCGGTTACAGTTAACCAGTAGGGGCTGAAGCAGCCATCCAGCCACTGTGGGCAGGGGGTAGCTCCAGCCCTGCAGGGTTGTCGTGGGCAGAGGTACTCTCGCTGGGTCAGAATAGCCCCCATCCACAGCGTCCCCAGGGGGAAGGCTTGGCAGAGAAGGTGGGAGGGGAGGTCCCTCTAACTGGTCCGCCCCTGCCCCCATCACCCACGTCATCAGTTAATCAGTTAAACCTAGCATTTAACTGGTTAACTAATTAAATGGGACAGAGAGGTAGCCATGTTAGTTTGTATTCTAATAAGACGAACCAGCAGTCATGTAGCACTTCAAAGACAAATATTATTTTGTTAGTCTTTAAAGTGCTACATGACTGCTGGTTTGTTTAATTAAATGGGATGTTACATCCCTACTTTAAGTTATGATAGGAGGAAGCTGCATACCAAATTTCGGTGGTCTTGGCTCTTACCATTTAGGAAGAGTTTTCGGACAGACAGACAGGGAGGCAAAACTCTGTCAAATATATAGTAGATTACACTCATCCTTTGCTGTACAAGCACAATTGGTTCCCAACTTTCTGCTCATAGGAGAAAACGCATAAGAGGGACGCTAAATTACCATTAAAATACATGTAAAAGTCTCTGATTGGTTCCTAGTGCTCCTAACTCGGCGAAGGAGCAGCAGCAGGTGGCGCTGCTTTTGACAGCGAAGTGAACCTTGGGTTGAGAGGTATTGGGGAGGGTGGGTTAAAACCTGGTGGCAGGTTGGGTTCGTTGGGGGCGGGGGACAGGTTCAGGCTGCTGCAGGTTGGGTCCATGGGGTGGGTGGGGGAGTTAGGCTGCAGCAGTTTGGGTGTGCGGGGCTGGCGGGGGGTTAAGGCTGTGGCGGTTTGGGGGTGCGGGACTGGCGGGGGGTTAAGGCTGCGGTGGCTTGGGTCAGCGGGGTGGTTAAGGCTGCGGTGGCTTGGGTCAGCGGGGCGGTGAAGGCTGCGGTGGCTTGGGTCGGCGGGGCGGTGAAGGCTGCAGTGGTGTAGGTGTGGAGGGCCAGTGGAGGGGTTTAGGCTGTAACAGTTTGGGTGTGCAGGGCCGGGTTAGGCCGCAGCGGTTTAGGTGTGTGGGGGCGGGGGTCAGGCTGCAGCAGTTGGGGCTGCGGGCCTGGCACAGGGGTTAGGCTGTGGCGGGTTGGAGCCGTGGGGAGGGGGTAAGGCTTGTATTAGTGGGGGGAGTTCACTGGTCCAGTGAACAAAGGTAAGTGTATGTGTCCCTTGTTTAAGCAAGTACTCGTAAGTAAAGTACTTGTTTAACGAGGGTTGAGTGTACAACAGAGCTTTAGCCCGCTAACTTCTCTTTTGTCCTATCATTGCAGAGGTGTTAACAGGCCTCTCTATGTGGAATGGTCCCTCTGAAAATATGCTAACTACTTATGCCGATGAATCTGTTTCATCTTGCCTTTAGCTGTGACACTTGGAGTACTTCCTCCAACCCAAAGGCGATCTCTGTGTGCTTGAATACTTACCTCTTACCAGCAAAAGTTGGTTCAATAAAAAAATAGTACCTCATCCATCTTGGCCTCCATCAGCAATATAGTTTCACAGTTTATTAATATGTTTCACTTTTTTCAGAATGGGTGAGTTTGACGTCCTAGAGTTTTCCCAAGGTATTTTTACTTCCACTTTTAATAATTTAAGTGAGGAAACCTCGTGATTCTATCATATTTGATTTTCTCTATGTCTACACAGCAGTCTTATTCAGGAAGTAAACTATTCTGGAATACCTATTCTGAAATAACTTATTTCAAAATAACACTGCTACACACACTTAGCTGTTTTCACAGAATCATAGGGCTGGAAGGGACCTCAGGAGGTCATCTAGTCCAGCCCCCTGCTTCAAGCAGGATCAACCCCTACTAAGTCATCCCAGCCAGGACCTTGTCGAGCTGGGACTTAAAAACCTCAAGGGATGGAGAATCCACCACCTCTCTAGGCAATGCATTCCAATGCTTCACCACCCACCAGGTGAAGAAGTTTTTCCTAATATCTAACCTACACCTTTCCCTCTTCAACTTCAGACCATTACTCCTTGTTCTGCTATCTGACACCACTGAGAACAATTTCTTATCCTCCTGTTTAGCACTCCCCTTCAGGAAGTTGAAGGCTGCTATTAAATCACCCCTAAGTCTTCTCTTCTGTAAACTAAACAAGCCCAAATCCCTCAGCCTAGCCTCATAGGTCTTGTGCTCCGGACCCTTAATCATTTTTGTTGCCCTCCGCTGAACCTGCTGCAGCAAATCCACATCCTTTTTATACTGGGGGGCCCAAAACTGGACACAATATTCCAGATGTGGCCTCACCAGTGCCGAATAAAGAGGAATAACTACTTCTCTAGATCTGCTCAAAATGCTCCTCCTAATGCACCCCAGTATGCCATTAGCTTTCTTGGCTACAAGGGCACACTGTTTACTCACATTTAGCCTTTCATCCACCATACCCCATAGGTCCCTTTCCATCGAACTGCTGCTGAGCCGGTCGGTCCCCAGCCTGTAACAATGTTTGGGATTCTTCCACCCCAGGTGCAGGACTCTACATATCTCCTTATTGAACCGCATCAGATTTCTTTTGGCCCAGTCCTCCAATTTATCCAGGTCCCTCTGGATTCTCTCTCTACCCTCCAACGTATTTACCTCTCCCCCTAGTTTTGTGTCATCTGCAAACTTGCTGAGGGTGCAACCCAGTCCCTCATCCAGGTCATTAATAAAGATGTTGAATAACACCGGCCCCAGAACCGAGCCTTGCGGCACTCCACTCGAAACAGACCGCCATCCAGATATTGAGCCATTGACCACTACCCATTAGGCCCGACCATCAAGCCAGCTTTCTATCCATCTTAGAGTCCAAGGATCCAATCCGTATTTACTTAACTTATGGACAAGAATGTTGTGGGAGACCGTATCAAAAGCCTTGCTGAAGTCAAGGTATATCACATCCACTGACTTCCTCATGTCCACAGAGCTTGTTACATCATCATAGAAGCTAATCAGATTGGTGAGGCAGGACTTGCCCCTGGTGAATCCATGTTGGCTACCTGTGATCACTTTCCCCTCTTCCAAGTGCTTCAAAATGGATTCCTTGAGGATTCCCTCCATTATTTTCCCAGGGATTGAGGTAAGGCTGATGGGTCTGTAGTTCCCTGGATTGTCCTTCTTTCTTTTTTTAAAATACATCAGAAATACAGTTTTGAAATACATCAGAGCCTCTTTCAAAATAGAACTGTTGGGCACAGGCTGCGTCAACACTATGAGGTAAAATCCAGTTTAAAGGTGTTAGCTCAACATTAAAACGTCAATGTCTTCACTGTAAATGTCATTAGCTCAATTTAATCTACCCTAATATCAGTAACAAAATGTCGATATTAACAGACATGTATAGCGTCAATTTTGAATTTAAAATCTCAAATAAAGGCCAGTGTGGAAGCGCCAAGTCCTTAATTCAAATTTATTAGCCTCCACAAGTGTCCCGTATGTATCCCACAAAGCTATGCACTTCATCTTGCTTGCAGTTCTCTGCTACTATTGGGAGCCAGGAAATGGACCAGGACTGGTACACTGTCAGTTTCCCAAGTCCTGCAGCTTTGTTGGAGCCAGAAAATTGACCAAGCTGCTGCGCTGTCAATTCCCCAGGTCCCTTAGCTTTGTTGGAGCTGGGAATGTGACCAGGGCAGCTGCACTGTCCGCTTCCTGGGTCCCGCAGCTTTGTTGGAGCCAGGAAATTGACCGGGGCTTCTGTGCTGTCAGTTTCATGGGTCCTCCAAGCTGCAGGGACCCAGGAAACTAACAGCACTGCTGCGCCTGGCTCCAGGCTCAGAATGCGGGGCTGAGGGAACTGTGGGATAGGCTGCAACAATTGATGTTTGGTGATTTCAGTGTGGAAGCTATATATCGAATTTGTTGGAAGCCTGTGGGAAGTGAAGATACTCAAAATCAAATTAGAAAAAGGCATTATAAAATCAATTTTAATAAACTTGAATTTACCTTGTAGTGTAGACATAGCCACAATATGGCTTATGAAGAAATAGATGCTATTTCCTGTTTTATTTCCTTTTGAAATAGCTATTTTGAAAGAGATGCAATTCCGCATGAAATGAGGGTTATCATTTTCAAAATAAGGTGGCTGCTGTTTTGAATTTATTTTGAAATAGTGGCTGTGTCATGTAGATGCTTGGTAAGTTATTTCAAAATAATTGCTGTTATTTCAAAATAACTGTGCTGTGTAGACATACCCTATGTGTGTACTGGATATGTGCTTGGTCATGCATAGCCATGTACAATATGTTACATATTCCTCATTTAGGTGAACCTGAAAGCCTTGAGCATTATACTTCATTGGTGTTCATTTTGTGCTGTTTGGATCAGACATTAGACAGACTCCTTCTTGACCTGTTTAATGTAATTTTAGTGTAGTCCAGCTGCTTCCTCACCTTTCATATCACCAGCACCTTTCTCTGCAGAAGCACTACGTATACATAAAGGCCCAGTTCCGCTGCCTTGCACTTTGTTTGATTAGTTGCACCTACTTTGCACAATTATAAATGTCTATGTATGTTGCAAGAGACAGGCCATTATCAGGTAATAAGAAATAATTTGGAGATAAAGCCAACAATTTTAGAATATTATATCTTACGTTATGCCTTATAAAATCCTTCAATATTTATTGCAGATAGTGACAGATCAGCAAACAGGACAGAAAATCCAGATAGTGACAGCAGTGGACTCATCGGTATCTCCGAAGCAACAATTTATCTTGGCCAGTCCAGATGGAACAGGAGCGGGCAAGGTGATACTGGCAGCACCTGAAACATCGAATGCCAAACAACTTATCTTTACCACCACTGACAACATTGTGCCAGGCAGAATTCAGGTAAATATCACTAATTAAAAATTATTGATTATTGATTGAAATAGATTTAATTGTAAAAAAGCCCTAAGACCCTGTAAGTTTTGATAGTTTTCTAAAAGCTAAATTTCCTGTGTACGCATTTTGAAAAAAAATATATAATTGTTGTGTTCGTATCCCCTGGCTAACTCTCCTCTTTACTTCCTAGAATGCCACAGTAAACTGCCTAATGTTAATGGCTAAGCAAGTGGATTATTAGAAATCCATACATCAGCAAGTTATAACACTTCATTTCTTCTTCAAGTGTCCCCGTGGGTGCTCCACAATAGGTGTCGGGCTCGCCTGGCGCCGCAGATCGGATCTTCCAAGCAGTTTCTGCCGGACCGCGCATGCGCCGGTGCGCGCCGCTCCCTTGCGTGCTCCTGGCCACGTGCGCAATCCGGTCCCCGCCAGTTCCTCTTAACCGCCGTCGGCTGCAGATGGAATCCGACTAGGCTACGGCCAAGTTAGCGTATTCAATGGTTTTAACTGTTTTTTCTTTAAAGTTTTCAAGTTCTTAGGCTACTGTTAAGTTAGCCAGTTGTTATTTTAAAAAAAAAAAAAAAAAGAAACAACAAGCGGGATGGCATTCAGTCCAGTCCTAGTAACAAGCGGAACACCGGAGGCCAGGAGCCTAGGGCCATTAGCCCTCCTGCTGTGGCAGGCCATCGGAGAGGGGGAAAAACAGCACAGAGAAGGTGCTAAGTACCCATTAACAACTGAAAGACTCACCAACAATGTCCTCTTCAGGATTTAAGAAATCTGAGTCCTGCCAAGAGGCAATGCCAGCATCTGATGGGCACAGTCTCTGCATAAGGTGCCTGGGGGAGTCCTATGTCACGCAGAAATGCTCCTTCTGTGCAAAATTAACAGCCAGAGCAAGGAAGGACATGGAGATGCGGCTTAAAATGCTGCTCTTCGACAAGGCCCTCCAGCCAGACGTGCCGGAGCGGCCGCAGCAGGAGGGACCCTCCAGGGCCCATAAAAGGAAAGCCGCCTCCCTCACCCTATCATCGCAAAAACGGAAGAAAGCCTACCCAGCCCGATCCCTGCCAGCAGCAACAGCGAGCGGGACGGGAGGAGCGCGCAGCCCCCAGCCGCAGCAACAGCTGATCGGCGGCGGCACGGAGAACCACGTGGAGGCGGCTCAGCCTCCGATAATCAAACAGCCGCCCCGCACCGCAGGCAGGGCGGCGGCTAAACAAGCGCCGGTACCGGCGGCACCGCAAGCAGCAGCACCGACCCCTGGGGAACCGGCGGTGCAGAGCGCGCAGGCACGCAGCCTGCAGGCACCGGAGGACACCGCCCGTGCGGCACCGCCCATGAGCATGCCGAGCACGGCGCGGACGGGGCCGAGATCCCCTACACATCAGGGGGCGGAGTTATCTCCTCAAGGGAGGGGGAAGGCTGCACACAAAACGAGGCACCGCAGCCCCTCTCCAGACAGGGCTGCAGAGTTGCTTTCTCTCAGCCCTCCGCTTATGCTGCAGACTCCAACCAGAAGGCAGGGGTCCCCCCCTAGCCTACCCGGAGCCCCCGTCTCCATTTTTACAACCAGCCTCGCCCTGGCTGGGACCACCTTCACCCTTCCTGGGGTTTGAGCCGCTGGAATACTATCACAAATCGCTCTCTCCAGTGTCCCAGATCTCTCGACGATCTCGCTCCCCCAGACGCAGAGGGTATGCACCAAGGGAGTGGTCGAGGTCACCTTCCCAAGAACAGTGCCCATGCTGCCATGGTCGTCCCTATCACGCGGGGCATAGACACCACCGGCAGTCTACCAGGGAAAGATCCCCACAGACGGTCCCGTATCCCCGAGGGCAATCGCGAACGGGGACAGAGACTCAAGTATCTCAGGGGAAACTGGTTATGGAACCCCGAGATTTTCCCTTGCAAGCTTCCAGCGAGAGGATGTACCATCACCCACAGGAACCGGAAGGGTCCAGAGAGGCGTACCCTAGTGGTTCCTCGCTCTCCTCCCCGGACGAGGCTACGGCCCCGGGGGACGTCCATCCTCCGGACGATCTCAAACAGTTTCAAGAGCTGTTTAAGAGGGTGGCCTTCACGCAAGGCATCCAGACAGCAGAGGTGCAAGAGAAACACCATAAGCTCCTCAAAAATCTGAGACCTCCGGCCTCCTCCAAAATAGCAATACCGCTTGATGAAGCAATCTTGGAGTCCGCCACTATGATATGGCAGACCCCTGCGACTATTCCGCCTGTCCACAAGAGAGCGGATAAGAAATACTTCGTGCCGGAGAAGGGCATGGAGTTCCTGTTCAGCCACCCACAACCAAATTCCTTGGTGGTGGAGTCGTCGCAACAAAGATCAAAGACATCTCAATTCAAGACAGGGGGAACAGACAAAGATGCCAAGAAGCTAGAGCTGTTCGGCAGAAAGGTCTACTCCTCCTCCACTCTACTGTTGCGAATGGCAAATTACGCAGCACATTTAGCGAACCATAATTTCGACAACTACACTAGGTTAACCTCCCTCATGGACTCGCTTCCAGAGGACAAGAAACCGGTGCTCAAGGCCATCGTGCAAGAAGGCTACTCGGCCTCGAGGACGGGAGTTCAGATCGCCCTGGATGTTGCGGACACAGCAGCACGTTCCACAGCTACGGCAGTGGTGATGCAAAGGGAGTCCTGGCTCCAGACTTCGGGTATACCGAGGGATCTGCAGACAAAGATAGTCGATCTTCCCTTCGACTCGCAGAAGCTGTTTGCTGAATCAAGTGACTCGGTCCTTCATTCCAGTAAAGATTCAAGAGCCACACTTAGGACCCTGGGGATTTACACCCCTCCATACAGAAGGAAAAAGTACTACCCTCAACAAAGACGGTACCAGTACCAGCAACAGCGTCCCCAGTACCACAGGGGTTACGAGCAAGGGCGACATCAACAGCACCAGCAGTACAGAACTCCCAGGCGACATTCCCAACAGAGCCGTGCGTCCTCGGGGCAGGGCCAAAGGCCACAAGTTTGACACACAGATCCAGGGCTGCGCCATCACTACCATCGCACAAGGTCATCCAAAGTGGCTATTCCACCATCGCCTCCGACCATTCTACGACCAGTGGCAAAGGATCATCACAGACAAATGGGTGCTGGAGATCATAGCCACGGGGTAAGCCATCCCCTTCCAGTCGCTCCCACCGCCACGACCTCCACCCAAGCCCCACCTCCAGGAGGCCTCCCACGTAGCGAGGCTCAAGCAGGAGGTAGACCATCTCATGCTCATAGGGGCAGTGGAAAGAGTGCCGGAGCAACTGCAAGGAAAAGGGTTCTACTCGAGGTACTTCCTCACGGAGAAAAAGACAGGAGGCTGGAGGTCCATCTTAGATCTTCGAGGCCTCAACCGGTACCTGCGCACGCAACACTTTCGGATGATCACAATCGCCTCCATCCTTACGGCACTGGACGATGGAGATTGGTTCGCAGCCCTCGATTTACAAGACGCGTATTTTCACATAACTATCCATCCAGCTCACCGGCGATTCCTACAGTTCATGGTAGGCAAAGAACATTTTCAATACAAGGTCCTACCGTTTGGCCTTTCCTCGGCCCCCAGAGTCTTCACCAAGACCTTGGCAGTGGTGTCAGCCTACCTGCACAGACAGGGGGTATTTATATTCCCGTATCTGGACGACAGCTTACTCAAAGGGGCCTCGAAGGAGGAGGTACTACGCATGATACGCGTCACAGCAGGCACGTTCTCTTCGCTCGGCCTGGTTATCAATCTGGCAAAATCAAAGATAGACCCCACACAGGACATAGAGTTCATAGGGGCACGCATAAATTCTATTACAGCGAGAGTGTATCTACCAGAGACTCGCTTTCGGGCCATCGGCTCCCTCGTGCAGGTCATCACCTTCAGCCCTACGGTGCCGGTCCTGACGTGCTTACAGCTGCTGGGCCACATGGCAGCGGCGACGTTCGTAGTACAGAACGCCAGGTTACACATGCACAGCATGCAGCACTGGCTGGCGAGCGTATACAAACCGGCAGCACACACCGTTCACAGGGTGGTGTCGCCCACAGCAGAGGTGCGCAAATCCCTGCAATGGTGGGTAAACCCCAAGAACTTGCTAACAGGGGTACCCTTCCGCCAACCACAAATATCGGTTTTTCTTACTACAGATGCCTCCCTCATAGGGTGGGGAGCACACATGGGCGAAGAGGTGACTCAAGGGCTGTGGTCCTCCACGGAGCAGTCACTGCACATAAATATACTGGAGCTCAGAGCAGTGTTCAACGCCTGCAGACACTTTCGAGACCATATACAAGGCAAAGTTGTCGGGATCAGTACAGACAATACCTCCACCATGTTTTATATAAATCGGCAAGGAGGAGCTCGGTCCCGTGCCTTATGTGCGGAAGCAGTCCGGTTATGGAACTGGTGCATCACCAACAATATAATCTTGAAAGCCTCGTACTTACCAGGTGCTCACAATGTGAAGGCAGACCAGCTGAGCAGGCGTTTTGCACTCACGCACGAGTGGCAGATCCGTCCCGATCTGCTACGACCGATTTTCCACGCAGGGGGTTTTCCTCAGATAGACCTATTTGCCACTCAACACAACAAGAAGTGCCCATGATTCTGCTCCAGGGCAGGACTGGGACGGTGGTCCCTGGGGGACGCGTTCGCGATCTCGTGGAGGGACCCCGTGCTTTACGCTTTTCCTCTCACAGTGCTGATCCACAAAGTCTTGCAGAAAGCCAGGGGGGAAGGAGCCCGAATGATCCTGATAGTCCCAACGTGGGATCGACAGCAATGGTTCCCCCTACTCCTGCGCATGTCGGACCGTCCACCGATGCCCCTTCCGGTGGCGCTGGATCTGCTCACGCAAGCCCAGGGGTCCATAGTGCATCCGCACCCCCAAGGCCTGCGACTACAAGCGTGGTTAATCCATGGCTCAGCTCCCTAGAGAGCACATGTACGGAGGAAGTGCAGCAAGTCCTAGAAAGTAGCAGGAGGACTTCCACCAGGAAGACCTACAAGCAGAAATGGACTCGCATCACGGCATGGTGTTCTACCAAACGGCTAGCCCCCCTTTCGGTGCCTATACCTGTGATATTAGAGTATTTACTGGACCTCAAGAGAGGAGGACTCTCACTATCCTCGTTAAAGGTCCACCTTGCCGCCATTTCGGCATTCAGACACGAAGAGGAAGGGCACACGGTGTTCGCCCATCCCATGGTTACCAGGTTCCTCAAAGGGTTGGTAAACCTATACCCCCCTCGGAAACCGATTCCACCTTCGTGGAACTTGGACCTGGTGCTTAATGTGCTCACGGGACCACCGTTCGAGCCCTTGACCACGGTTTCCCTCCGCCTCCTTACGATAAAGACGACCTTTCTTCTCGCAATCACGTCAGCTCGCAGGGTGAGCGAGCTTGCGGCAGTTATGGCAACGCCACCCTGCACTGTTTTTTCCAAGGAGGCGGTAACCATACGGCTGCATCCAGCCTTTGTTCCCAAAGTTTCTTCTGAGTTTCACATTAACGAACCTATTGTTTTACCCTCGTTTTATCCAAAGCCTCATAACTCTAACAAAGAGGCGCGCCTACACCTCCTGGATGTGAGGAGGGCGCTAACCTTCTATATAGACAGGACCAAGTCCTTCCGGAAAACGGGTAGACTCCTAGTCTCTCTCGCTCCCAAATCGAAAGGAGAAGGTCTCTCTTCGCAGAGAATCTCGAAGCACATCATATCCTGCATAAAAATGTGCTATGAACTCAAAAAGACTGCTTTACTGACCACTCCCAGGGCTCATTCCACTAGGACGGTGGCGGCATCAACAGCCTTTTTCAAGGGCGTTGCACTAAAAGACATTTGCAGAGCGGCGACCTGGTCATCCTATGACACCTTCGCCAAACATTACGCCCTTCACAGGGTATTCCAAGAGGATACCCGTCTCTCGACAGCGGTCCTCTCGGGGACAAGCTGCACATAATCCGATTACCCACCTCCTATCTTGGGTTACTGCTGGGTAGTCACCTATTGTGGAGCACCCACGGGGACACTCGAAGAAGAAAGACAGGTTACTCACCGTAGTAACAGTGGTTCTTCGAGATGTGTCCCTGTGGGTGCTCCACTACCCCCCCATCCTCCCCGCTTCGGATCTCTGTTTAGTGTTTTGCAGGAGCATCCGAGGCGGTTGGTCAAGGAACTGGCGGGGACCGGATCGCGCACGTGGCCAGGAGCACGCAAGGGAGTGGCACGCACCGGCGCATGCGTGGTCCGGCAGAAACTGCTTGGCAGATCCAATCTGCGGCGCCGGGCGAGCCCGACACCTATTGTGGAGCACCCACGGGGACACATCTCGAAGAACCACCGTTACTACGGTGAGTAACCTGTCTTTATGCGACTTGGTGTTCTTTTATTGTTATCTGTGTCTCCCTCCTCTCCCCTCACACTTTCCACTTTGTGCAACACGCACTGTTGCATATTATCCTTCTTAAAGTCCTAATTCAACAAAGATTTAAGTAGACGTATAATTTGATGCTCGTGAATACTTCCATTGAAGTCAGTGAGCAAAATTGCTTAAATCCATGCAGGCTCAATGGCTTGGAATCGAAGCTCTTTGAGGTAAGGACTGTCTCTACTATATGTTTGAATGGAGTGCTGGTCATTATTCACATCTCTGGGAACTACAATAATACAAATACACTTGAACCTCTGTACTCTGGGTGTCCCTGATTTGGGAACATGTGGTTTGCACTCTGGCAGCAGGAGGAGGAAGCAGCACTGCATGCTGCCAGTCCCTCTCCTGGCCAGCAGGGAGAGTGGCAACACAGCAAAAAGTTAGTCTGCAGGCTTTTTCCCCACCACTACAATGGTGGGAGCAGGCGGTGCATGGGAGTGGCAGGCGTTTTGCCCCTGGGACCAGGGTGCCGGGTAAGTGCCCCACCCTAATCTCTTTCATGCACCCTTCTTCCCTCTCAGGCTTGACTTCCCACCCCAGTGGCCTCACTGGTCTGGAAAAATTCCATATTTCTCAGGGTTTCTGGATTAAAGAGGTTCAAGTGTAATAAATGTTAGTAATTAAACTTTTTCTTTTATAGTAGGAGCTTTTTTCCCCACACTCCCTTTCATCTCTTTAAAATAGATACCTATTTCCTCTTGCTGTCAATAGGATAGAACTGTTGCTTTATTTGACAATAAAAGTAAAAGAGAATTTTACAGGAGAGAAGATTGCCATCTGTGCGTAAACATCTAAATAATAAGTGTTCCTAAGAGATTTTTAAAAGAACAGCTTATTATAAATAAAATTGCATGTTAAAAATGCGTCAAAGTCGAAAACATTCTGCTTTGAATCATATTTTTATTTAGTGCCTATGTTTAATGGGAGGATTTGTGCATTAAAATACAGGCAGACTCAGAAAAGAAACAAAATTCATTACATTATAGTCAGCACAAAAATAGTGGAAACATTCTATCAAAATGAACAACAGATCCTAGGAGTATTTAACTGGAACTGTAAGTGACTATTTAAAGATGAGGACTTGTTTCTTTCCAGTATTACGATGATCTGTAACATTATATAATACACTGATTCTGTTTCCCAGTTAATAAAAGCCAATAAAACCAAGCTGTGTGCTAGTATGACCTAAGTACTCTGTATGATGGAAAAATAACTTGTAAATTAATAAGCATAAGTAATTTAACACTTTTTTTAAAAGCTTTTCTAAATCTTTGTCAGTGAGATTAAATTTGTCAGGATTAATCTCCTTGCTTATTCCATGAAAAAATTATGAATTTGTTGCATTATACTCACTCATTTTCCTCCTTCCATTCTCTATTATTTTTCTCTCTCTTCTCCTTTTCTTCTCATTTAGCGGTTAATCCTGCCTCTGATTTATTTGATGCTAAAGATTATGGGTGTACTATTTTCATCCTGTATTTTTAAATTGAGCAGAATTTTACATGACTGTGTTATTTAACTTCCTTTCATATCACACTTTTTCATACCAAGAATCCTTGTTTATATGTTAGCATCCTTGAACAATATCTCCAAAGCTGTAAAATCTGCAAGTGCCTGTACCTGCAGAAGTGGCCTGCCAGGGGCTAACCCTAACGATTTGCTGCTGTTTTATTGCCCGCTCCTGTGCCAACTTCTGTTGAAAGTTAGAACTTGGAAGAGTTCGCAATGCTAAGTCAATCAGTTGATCTGAATATGAAATCTCTATAGTGCTTGATTTAATGTGATATATCAAACCAACGCCTTACCTCTTCTGGCATTTTATTTTAGATTGTGACAGACTCTGCTTCAGTGGAACGTTTGTTGGGTAAAGCTGATGTCCAGAGACCACAAGTAGTAGAGTACTGTGTTGTTTGTGGAGATAAAGCATCAGGTAAGCAAATACATTCTTGTGAGAGATATGTTACTAGTAAAGGTAGTGTGACAATGGGAGGGTGTTGTGTTTATACATATATACATTATATATATATATATATTGAGAATAGCAATTGAAACTACATCAAAACAGGATTAATGTGAAGTACAGAAATGTGTTGGCTATCACTGCCTATTGTATACTTGTCAGTTGAACACAATTGTGAACTAGTAAGTTAAATGAAAGTTGGCCTCTGTTATGGTTTTGCTTAAACCCTGCTTGAACCAATATTAGTTTGACTCTAATATTGGCAACAAAACTTCACTTTTGACCAGATAGCAATACCCCAGTGTGAGAGGTGTACGTGTCAGGGAGCCAGCTGTAGCAGGATCACTCTCCTAGCAGCACAATGGACACAGCTGATCTTGGGAGCAGGCCAGGGCTGCATTATTGATGACACTTCCTGATTGGTGGAGAGGAGAAACCAACTATATTAAACCCAGCAACAGAGCTCTCTGGGTGCTCAATGCATTCATCTTCAAAGATGTGCAAGTTCCAGCTTCCTGCTTGTCTGTTTTTGTGACTGCTTCAGCCCCTGTGTTCTCCATCATTGGCACCGCTGGCTCTGTTTCCTGAATACATCTCTGGCTTACCCAATGGCTCTAGCATTCAGCTTTTGGTCCCTGGTTCTGATCCTCAGTTCTGCTCATAACTAAACCCCCCCCCCACGTATCCTGTAGTCCTAATCTTTGAATCTAGCTTGGCTCCATGCTAATCTCCAGGCCTGGCTACCTCCAGGGTTGCAACCATTATGCCTGACTGCACACATCCCACTCTCATGTTCCTGAGAGGAAGTTTGGAGGTCAATGATCTTTTGTTTTCTGGGCTAGCATGAAATGAGAATACAGTGCAGGGAATTTACTCAACCCCTCGGTGAGCTCTTTCTAGCCATCCAACACACTAAATGAGCTGCAGTCCTGCAATCACCTGCAATGTAATTAAAGGCAGTATTGTAATGCATACCTGTAGGGATCTAAATGTTGCATGGACAACCTTTATTTTGGAATTTACGATAGTTTGAATGGTTGATTTGTTGCATCAATGTTCTTTTAATATCAATTTTGCATGTAATATCTATTTTTGAATCTTGGCGTGTGACCTCATTAGCAATCATATCACTGTGCTGACAGACTCCAACAGGAACCACTAGTCAGTCTGTGGTTGCAGTGAGTGATGTCATTATGTATGCTCTTTAAGGATGGTGGGAAATAGGCTGATCATGGAGGATTTCCTGAGAGGAAAAAGAAAAGGGAGGCAATACAAAACTATGACATCAGACTAAAATAGTGCTTTCACCATCAGTGCCTGCAGATAGAAAGAATAACCAGGAATATAAAATAAATCTAAGGTGTAATTTGTCAAAAAGCTCTGCCTACTATAAGTAACATTTTGGTATTAAAGGTATAAACTCATTTCCTTGTGGTAACTGAGCTGTGCATGCTTTCTTTTTTCCTTTAGGTCGTCACTATGGCGCTGTCAGTTGCGAGGGATGCAAAGGCTTCTTTAAAAGAAGTGTAAGGAAGAATTTGACCTACAGTTGTCGTAGCAACCAGGACTGTATCATCAATAAACACCATAGGAACCGTTGCCAGTTTTGTAGGCTTAAGAAATGCCTAGAGATGGGCATGAAAATGGAATGTAAGTGTTCATTACTCAAACTGATGCTATGTCTTCCAAATAATAAATATGTAGACTACGGTTTCTCTTAAAAATACTTTGTTTTCAGTCTCTGTCCATGTAAAACACCAAGTTCTAAGACATCTGCAACACTTCCTGAATAGAAATCAAGAAGAGTCTTGATTACAGAATTTGTCATCCCAAATGTCTACCTTTCCTAAGCCTGTTATTTGGTTCAGTTTTGTGTTGGAAGTTCAAGCTATAGTCATGAATAACTTTGAACTCAATCTCTTATGTGTAGTATCATATCACATCTCCTGAGAAGACAGAACCTCACTTTCTTTGCGTTTGACAAATACAGTATTTGTAATGGAGAATGACACCCCAATTCTCTTCCTGTGGCACTTGTTTCTGTTGTTTCCTGTGGGTTGTAATTCTTTGGTTTTGTTTCAGTTGTTGGGTTTAGTGTGTGGATGATAGGTAGTGTTGGTGGAGTGGACGGTAAAAAAATAAGTGGCCAACCAAAGTTAGTCTTTGGCAGGCAGCCACTGCTATATTTACCAGCATCTCTGCATGTTTCAGGTGATCACAGCTCTCATTTGGTACAGGTCATCTTTTGCAGCCAATGAGAGCAGCAATCACAGTGGTGTTCACAGCCAACAAGAGCTGCCATCATGCAATACCAGTAGAGGCACAGGTAAATATAAATGTGGGGGCTCACCAGGGACTAATCCCAGCAGACCAGATGCGGCCCACAGGCCAGTATTTGCCCATTCCTGAAGTAGGTGAGCTAGTGGTCCCTTCTTAAACCCTGTAACCTCATATTGAAAAAACTTGTGTATGGATAGATTTGTTCTTCTTCGAGTGGTCCCCGTGGGTGCTCCACAGTAGGTGTCAGGCTTGCCCCGGCGCCGCAGATCGGAAATTTCCAGCAGTCGCCGTCGGGTCACGCATGCGCCGATGCGCATCGGTCCTTCGCACGCCTACGGTCACGTGCACGATCCGGTCCCCGCCAGTTCCTTCTCAACCGCCAACGGCTGCAGATGGAATCCACTCCGGCTCCAACGCCTGAGAAAGATAAAAATCTGTTTTACTTACTGTTAATAGTTATTAGGTGATAGTTTAGTTGTTATAGTTGAAGTTGTTTACCTTAGACGTGTATATAGTTTAAAACAAAAGAGAGCAAGAAAAAGTATGGAGGCAGCCGCCTCAGGCGGGTCCGCTATCTTGAGGCCGCAAAACGTTATCTGTTATCTCTACCTGTTACTGAACTGAATAACTGTTAAGTGCTCTATTAGCACTCAAAGACTTTAACATTGGAGCAATGTCCTCGCCGGGGTTTAAGAAATGTGACTCATGCCGTGAAGCCATGCCTGCCTCAGATGGGCATAGCAAATGTATCCATTGCCTCGGGGAAGCCCACGTCCCTCAGAAATGTCCTCACTGCTCTAAGCTTACAGCTAGAGCCCGAAAGGACAGGGAGATGAGACTGAAAATGTTCCTGTTTGATAAGGCCCTCCAGCCTGGTCCATTGGAGAAGCCTCACAAGGAGGGATCCTCGGGGTCGCACAGGAGGAAGGCGGCTTCCCTAACCTCCTCTGTGCAGAAAAAGAAGAAGCTTTCACCAGCTCGATCCCTGCCAGTATCTTCTGTGAGCGGGATGAGCGGAGCACAGGGCCCGAGCTCGCTGGCTCCTCATAGCGGGAAGGCCGTGGCACATGTACCCGTGCAAGGGCCTCCGACCGTTAAGGAGTCGGCACCGAGGGCCCTGCAGGCGCCAGAACTGGCAGCATCAGCTCCAATGGCACCGAGCCTTGCGGCACCGACGGCACCGGAGCGAGGGCACCTGGCACGGGGCCCAACAGTGCTGGAGGAGACTACCCGCGCAGCACCGCGCACAGTGGAACCGAGCGCAGCACCAACTACGATGCCGAGTCCCCGGCACCGGCTACGACTCAGGAACGGGGGAAAGCGAAGACCAAGACCCGGCACCACAGCCCTCCTTCAGAGGTCATTGCGTTACCATTATCACCTCGGTCTGCCCTTGAGATACACAGGGCACCAACTCCAACAGCCTGCCTTAGACCTCCATCTCCATTCCTTCAACCACAATCTCCATGGCTGGGACATTTTTCACCAACCTCCAGCAGGGATCCCTATGAATATTATCACAGAGGATCCCCGCCATTGTCAACATCATCTCGGCGATCACGCCCTTCCACGTGCCACATCTACACTTTTCGGTCGTGGTCCAGGTCCCCATCAGCGGGCCCTTGCCCCTGTTGTTATGGCCATCCTTATCACACGGGACACCAGCACAGGGGGTCCGGATCTTGGAATAGATCCCCATCTATGCCTCGCCAACACCCCAGCACACAGTCTCACCCTGGGGGAACATCGCAGCTTTCCCAGCCAGAGAGTGCCCCAAGGGACCTGGACCCCCATCCAGATCCCTCCAGAGAGCAAACATACAGACAGAGCCAGGAGCCTGAGGACTTGGAGGAGATATATTATAGCGATGCCTCCTCGTCCTCTCCAGATGAGGCAGTTGTCCCTGGGGATATCTCTCCCCTGGACGACCTTAAACAGTTTCAAGAATTGTTCAAGAGGGTAGCACAATCACAGCACATTCAAGTAGCTGAGGTGCAGGAGAAACATCATAAGCTCCTGAAAAATCTGAGACCCCTGGCTTCATCCAAGATCGCCATCCCATTGGATGAAGCGATTATGGAATCAGCCACAAACATATGGCAAACTCCAGCTTCCATTCCTCCTACAAATAGGAGGGCAGTTAAGAAGTATTTTGTCCCAGCAAAAGGCATGGAATTTCTGTTTAGCCATCCACAGCCGAATTCTCTGGTGGTCAAATCGTCGCAACATAGAGCCAAGACTCCCCAATATAGGTCTGGGGGATCAGATAAGGACACAAGGTAATTAGACCTACTCGGCAGAAAGGTCTACTCCTCATCCAACTTACTGCTGAGGATGGCAAATTATGCTGCCCACTTGTCGAACCACAATTTCGACAATTATTCCAGACGTACCTCCCTCATGGATTTTCTTCCAGAGAACAAGAAACCGGTCCTCAAAGCGATCGTACAAGAGGGCTACGCGGCCTCACAAGCAGGAGTTCAAATTGCCCTGGATGTAGCGGATACAGTGGCTTGTGGGATGCCAATGCGCAGGGAATCGTGGCTCCAGACGTCCGGGATTCCCAGAGATCTACAAGTAGAAATCGCGGATCTTCCTTTTGATAGGCAGAAGTTATTTGCAGACTCAACCGACTCGGTCCTACACTCCAGCAACGACTCAAGAGCCACACTCAGGACCCTGGGTATATACACCCCCCCGTACAGGAGGAAGAAGTTTTACCCTCAGCAAAGGCATTATCCTTACCAGCCACAGCGTACTCAATTTCAACGGGGGTATGATGAGGGACGCCACCAACAACTGCAGCAGTACAGGGCCCCTAGACGTCGCCCCCAGCAGGGTCGTGCACCCTCCAGGCAAACCCTGAGACAGCAGGTTTGATGGGTACGTCGGGGACTGCAAGATCAAAGCCGTCTCTCAGTGCCAATCTCAACACATGTTTCACCATCGGCTCAAACCGTTCTATTCTCAATGGCAAAACATCACCACAGACAGATGGGTATTGGAAATTATAGCCACAGGGTAAATGATCCCCTTCCAATCATTACCTCCACCGAAACCTCCCACCAGGTCCTTTTACAGGGACCCCTCTCACCACACAAAATTAAAACAGGAAGTGGACCACCTCATGTTCATAGGGGCGGTGGAGAGAGTGCCGGAACAATTCCAAGGAAAAGGCTTCTACTCACGGTACTTCCTGACAGAGAAGAAGACAGGAGGCTGGAGGCCATTCCTGGATTTACAGGCCCTAAACCGGTATTTGCGCAAGCAGTGTTTCAAAATGACTACGATTGCTTCCATTATCACGGCACTGGACAATGGAGATTGGTTTGCAGCCCTAGACTTACAGGATACGTATTTTCGTATAGCAATTCATCTGGCACACAGACATTTTCTCCGTTTCATGGTAGGCAGGGAGCATTTCCAACACAGAGTTCTTTCATTCGGTCTCTTGCGAGCACCCAGAGTTTTCACCAAGACTCTGGCGGTGGTATCCGCGTACCTACACAGACAAGGTGTCTTCGTTTTTCCATACCTAGACGACTGCCTACTGAAAGGGACCTCGAAAGCAGACATCTTACACATGATACGCATCACTACAAACACTTTTGCCTCGTTGGGCCTAATCATCAACCTCTCAAAGTCAAAGACCGAGCAAAAGCAAAATATAGAGTTTATAGGGGAACGCATAGACTCTACTACATCAAGGGTATACCTGCCCAATGCCCGCTTCCGTGCCATCAAATTCCTGGTACAGGTAATGACGTACAGCCCCACGGTCCCAATCCTAACATGTCTACAACTGTTGGGGCATATGGCGACCATCACGTTTGTAGTACAGAACGCCAGGCTGCATATGTGGGGCCTGCAGCATTGGTTGGCGAGCGTTTACAAACCAATAGCCCCTACCATCCACAAGGTAATATCACCCACTATGGAGGTGTGAAGGTCACTGGCATGGTGGGCAGACCCCAAGAACTTACTAGTAGGGGTGCCTTTTTCACCAACCGCAAATTACCGTTTTTCTCACGACAGATGCATACCATATTGGATGGGGAGTGCACATCGGCAACAAGGTTACTCAAGGGTTACGGTCCTCCGTGGAAAAGACACTGCACATAAACATACTAGAGCTCAGGGCAGTGTTCAATGCGTGCAGGCGTTTTCGAAATTACCTGCACGGCAAAGTGGTCGGGATAAATACCGACAACACCTCCACCATGTTTTATATCAACCGACAAGGAGGGGCCAGATCTCGTGCACTCTGCGCGGAGGCTGTCCACTTGTGGAACTGGTGCATTGCCAACAATATAACCCTAAAAGCCTCATACTTGCTGGGTGCCCACAACACAAAGGCGGACCAACTCAGCAGACACTTTATGCTCACGCACAAGTGTCAGACCCGTTCCGACCTGCTCTGACGAGTGTTTCACAAATGGGCGTTTCCCCAAATCGATTTATTTGCCACCCACAACAACAAGAAATGCCCTCAGTATTGCTCCAGAGGGGGCATAGGACAGGGATCCTTGGGGGACGCCTTCATGATCCCGTGGAAGGGCCCTCTATTCTATGCATTCCCTCCCACAACACTCATCCACAAGGTCTTGGAGAAAGCCAAAAGGGAGAGAGCACACATGATACTCATAGTCCCAACCTGGGACCAACAGCAATGGTTCCCTCTGCTCCTGCGCATGGCATGCTGCCAGCCATTCCCCCTACTGGCAGTACCGGACCTTCTCATGCAGGCTCGGGGGTCCATAGTGCATCCACATCCTCAAGGACTCTGCCTACAGGCGTGGCTAATCCATGGCTCAGCACCTTAGCACATGTTGGGAAGGAGCGAAACAAGTCCTGGAACACAGTCGGAGGACCTTCACCAGAAGGACTTACGAGCAGAAGTGGATGCGTTTTACCTCCTGGTGCTCTTCCAAGCAGTTAGCCCCTCTGGACATCCCTATAACTGTAATTCTAGACTACCTGCTGGAGCTCAAACGAGAAGGACTCTCTCTATCCTCACTGAAGGTCCATCTCGCAGCTATATCAGCTTTTCAACACGAAGAAGGGCCAACCACATTCACCCATCCAGTTGTCACTCGGTTCCTAAAGGCGTTGGCAAACCTATACTCCCTTCAGAAACCACTACCGCCGTCGTGGAGTTTGGACTTGGTCCTCCACACGCTGTTGGGACCGCCCTTTGAGCCACTGGCTGCGGTCCCCCTCCGGTTACTTACCATGAAGACAACTTTCCTTCTTGCGATTATGTCAGCCCGCAGGGTGACTGAAGTTGCAGCAATAATGGCAACACTGCCCTGCACAATGTTTTCAAAGGAGGTGGTGATCTTACGATTACACCCAGCCTTCGTTCCAAAGGTCTCCTCAGAGTTCCACATTAACTAACCAATAGTGTTACCCTCGTTTTATCCTAAGCCTCACAACTCCAGCAAAGAGGCGCGGCTGCACTTACTAGATGTGAGGAGGGCATTGGCCTTTTACATAGACAAGACTAAGCCCTTCCGGAAAATGGACAGACTCCTGCTGTCCCTCGCACCCAGGTCAAAAGGGGAAGGCCTATCCTCACAAAGGATTTCAAACCACATCGTATCCTGCATATGACTGTGTTATGAGCTTCGCAAGACTCCTCTACTAGTTCCGACCAGGGCTCACTCCACTAGAGCGATGGCGGCATCAACGGCCTTCTTCAAGGGAATTGTGCTAAGAGACATCTGCAGAGCGGTGACTTGGTCATCCTATGACAACTTTGCCAAGCACTATGCCATGCACTGGGTGCTTGATGAGGATACGCACCTGTCGACAGCAGTCCTTTCAAGGGCAAGCTGCACATAAATCGGGTACCCACCTCCTTTTTTGGGGTCACTGCTGGGTAGTCACCTACTGTGGAGCACCCACGGGGACCACTTGAAGAAGAAAGAGAAGTTACTCACCTGTGTAGTAACAATGGTTCTTCGAGATGTGTCCCCATGGGTGCTCCACTACCCACCCGTTCCTCCCCACTTCGGAGCTCTGTTTCGTGTTTTTCCAGAGGCATCCGGAGCGGTTGATCAGGAACTGGCGGGGACCAGATCGCGCACGTGACCGTAAGCACGCAAAGGACCGACACGCATCGGCGCATGCGCGACCCGATGGAGACTGCTGGAAATTTCCAATCTGCGGCGCCGGGGCAAGCCCGACACCTACTGTGGAGCACCCATGGGGACACATCTCGAAGAACCATCGTTACTACACAGGTGAGTAACTTCTCTTTTTTGCTGTCAAATATGGGGTTTATTTTTCCTGTTATAGAATAACATACCTTAAATCCCTCTTGTTACAGATTCCCCATTAAATAAGGCTTTTTTGCCCCAAGTTCTGTGAGATAGGTGCAATGTTTTCTACCTTTGTGGCATAATACTATGTAACATTTTACTTACTCCAAATGTATTTTATTTAAAGATGAGACAAAAAGCTAAGTTTTATATTCATTGCTGATATTATTCCAATACCTTCTATCATAAATATTATTTAACTATAAAGTACCTTGAGTCAAGGGCTGTCAAGAAAGAACATACAATACAGCTTGACAGAGGTGCGTAAAGGGGTGTGACTTATCGCCATGGTGCCTCCTGCTGGTCACACTTGGAATTAGCTCAGTCCTGTCACCCATTGTTGCTCTATACTCTATCTGTGCTCTGGTTTGGACCCATGTCATTCTCTGGATAACGGCATTTCCTTTAGGATACTGCCCTCATGTTGTGCCCACTATTCAATCTCTTGCCCCTTCCAGGGTATCAGCAATCCTCAGTCCTACACCTGCCATTGTGGCCGACTGCAGCCAGGGTCTAGCTCCTCACCTCAGGGGCAAGCTGCAGTCTGTATTGGCCACTGTCCTTGGCAAGGGTGGTGCAAGAGGGTTGGGAGGACCTCGACCCGCTCACTACTCTGGGCCCTGGCCCACAGACCCTCTGGTGGCAACCTTGTCCTGGCCGCCTCCTCTCCCTCTACTGCCTCTCATTCCCTGGCCCACTTCACCTGTGACCCTTGCACTCTCCTGATGCTTATAGCAAGGCCAGCAGTCTGTCAGGTGCCAGGCTGAAGCCTCTCTCCCACTCCCCTGAGCCTGCCCAGCAGCGCTTTTTGCAGGTACTTCTTCCCTGCTGGGAGCCAATCCTGCACCCTTACAGGTCAGGCACCAGGTGCCTCTGCTCAGCTGAGCAGCTCTTTATATATGGAACTGCTCCAGCAAGCCTGCTTCTAAGCCCTTTCTTGATTGGCTATGGCTCTGTGTAGACTCCCTCTATCCTACTTCAATCCATTCTGGCCAGAGTGGAGTAGCGTCTCCACTAAAGGTACAAAGATGTCTTTAAGACACGGTTGTGTTTTCTTGACCCTGAGCTAGCTGTGTGCCAGTCTCCCCTTCTATGTAAATTAGAACAGCCTGAATATGGCTTTGAATTTCTCTCTTCTGGAATGGTTGTCAAAGAAGAAAGGGGCACACACAAATCTTTAGCACATGTGTCAGTAAATACCTTGCAACACCTGCTGCACAAGTTGCATGCAAATACTTGTTCTCACTGTCTCTGTGACTGATCAAGCAACAAGTAGCACTGACTAGACTTGTAGACGGTAAAGTTTTACATTGTTTTGGTTTTGAGTACAGTTATGTAACAAAAAAAATCTACATTTGTAAGTTAACAGTTTCTCAGGAAAGAGATTGCAGGTCAGTACTTTTATGATGGGAACTAAGAAATACTATTTCTTTTGTAATAAATGATATAAAGTTAGCACTGTACATTTTGTATGCTGTGTTGTAATTGAAATCAACGTTGAAAATATAGAAGAGTATCCACAAATATTTTTTAACTTTCAGTTGGTATTTTATTTTTTAATCGCATGAGTTAACTGTGATTAATCAGCAGCTCTACAAACTACATATGCTGTTGCATTTATAGAACTTGATCTGGGGTCTACTGCAGTCATTGGAAAACACTCCCATTAATTTCAGTTGATATTGGATCAGGCTTCTGATTAATAATTATAAATTTGTTGCACTGGCAGTCGCTGAACATAATCCAATGTTAATAATAAAGCAAATCCTCTCTATCCAAGGTATTTACATCATGGTCTTCTGAGCCCTCTGATTTCCTACATTAGAAGAATTTTCTGTCCAACCCTGAGTAGTGGGATTTTTTTTTCATTTCTAAATTTTATTTTTATTAAGGTGTGGAGGCTAAGTCAAAGCAATGGGTTTTCTATTTCAAGTTGAAGAAAGTGAATTTATGAGGCCATGGAGAAAAACTGCTTTAAAATTGATTTCTGTATGAATATATGAATGGTAAACTAGTACTACAGTATTTTTCTGTACACATATAGTGCTTACTATTTTCAAAGGCTATGGTTACAATAGCAAGTTTTGTAGACAAAACTGGGCTTTTGTTGACAAAACTCAGGGAGCATCTACACACAAAATGAGTTTTGTCAACAGAAACTGTTGACAAAAAAGCTGTGTAGACACTCCAGGGCCCCTTATGTCAAGAGAGCAGATCAAAAGACTGATCCGCTTTTATGTGTAGACACAATCTGTAGACAGAAGTTTTGTCAGAACATCTGTTCCGACAGTAAATTCTGTAGACAGATCACTGAAATGTAACCGTAGCCAAAGTGTTGGACAAACATTAACTAATTCTCACAACACTCTTACAAAGAATATCCATTTTAATACCCCATTTTTCAGGTGTGAATATCATGTAGCAAAATTACTTGCCCAAAGTCACATTGATGGCATCATTTCCTGGCTTCTAGTCCCATGCTTAGTCCACTGAGCTATATGATGACCCAATATTACAGTGGCATAAATTTAATTTCTTTTAAAATCACACTAATATTGTTTTCTAATTGTTTTGCTTGAAATTCATCCATATCCCTTTTAGAACCTTGAACAATAAGCCTTTTAATTTACACTTTAAAAGGTATTTTTAGTTCCACAGGGATTTACTTGGGAGACCACTAGCCCTTCTTAACTGGCCAGAGCATTGCACTACTTTTAAATCATTCACAGTTTGACTGTGCCTAGACATTGAATGTTCTTCTGACATATAACAAACATTTCCTCTCAGCCCTCCTCCCCTGCTGTGAATTTTATATTTGAGCATAGATTTTTTTAACAAAATGTTCAAGAAATACCATTAATCCTGAAATCAACATATTGTTTTCCTGAGAAAACATAGTATGAAATATGTCTTGCAGAGCACTCAAAATGGTAAAATGCAACACAGTAGCAAGTGCTAGACGTAGTCCTGCAAAACACTTAAGAATATGAATATATGATTAAGTGCATTGCAAGACTGGAGCCTACATCTCTTCAGTTATCCTACTGAATTTCAAGTATTGCATTGAACTGAAAGGGGACAATATATTTTATGCAAACTGAAATCCTGCCGTAAGATTTTCGTTTATTTTAGTTTTTAGATCAGTTATTTCAAGTCTGTGTTTTTCTGTTCTAATGTAGCGGTTCAGAGTGAAAGAAAGCCTTTTGATGTGCAACGGGAGAAACCAACCAACTGTGCTGCTTCAACTGAAAAAATATATATTAGGAAAGATCTAAGAAGCCCTCTCATAGCAACTCCAACATTTGTAGCAGATAAAGATGGAGCCCGGTAAGTTTTCAGGTGTAAAATGGGTATATTTAAGACACCTTTAGGCTCGAGCTCTTGTGGAGTCAAATTTATAAACAATGGATTCCCCTGGTATGTAGGATCAGACTCCAAGGCTATGGTTACACTGACCCCAAATGCCATCAGCAGTATGCTAATGGAAGGTTTTGAAAATGCAAGTAGCCACTCATTTGCATATTCACTCTCTGGTAGAGGCTGCTGCTGGTGGCAGAAAAGAAGCAGTGTAAACGTGGTTCTGCTGGCAACACCTTGCGCTTGTCAACAACCTCTTATGCTGGATTCTTTCCAGACATAAGAGGCTCCCAACAAAGAGTGGGGTTAGCCAACAGAACCACGTTTACACTGCTTTTTTTTGGTCGGCAGCAGCCTCTGCTGTCAAGTGAATATGCCAATGTGTATTTATTTGCATTTTTGAAATCTTCCGTTTGCATATTGCTGTGGGCAGTTGGGTCAGTGTAACTGTAGCCCAAAAGTATGGCCTTTATTTAAATTGTAGAATGGTAGTTTCCTCCTTACATGATGGTGGTTATCCTTTGGGATTCAGATATTTTCAAACACAGGCTACGGTTACACAAGCGAGTTTTGCTGACAAAACTGGTGAAACATCCACACACAATATGTGTTTTCCTGACAGTTTGCTCTCCCAATTTGCTTTTGTGTGTGGCCGCACTCAGTCAACAGAACAATTTTTTGGGGAAGAAAGGTGCTTTTGAAATCAGGGTGTTAGAAAGCGAGATCTTGTGGGAGTATGCTAATGAGGCGTGAGATATTTAAATCCATACTTCAGTCGCGTTTTTGAACAGCTGGATTTACATGCCCCTTCCAAAAGAGAGGGGCAATGTAGTGACAGCCCCTGAGGCCTGAAACTGATATGCATGTAAACCTATCATGCTATATAAATAACAAATACATTATAATTGTACTTGCTGATGAGAAAGCACTTCACAAATCAGGCCCTAAATTAGGTATAGAAAAGGGAGAAAGAATGTTTGGTAAAGGACATGGTAAGAGAAGGACAAAGTTTTAAGTAAAATTGGGATATGTGATTTTATGTAAACATTGTTCTTTCTTTACATAAATTTTCCAGCTGATGTGGTCCATGCCTTTTCCCCCCATCTCACTTGGAATGCCATTTATTTCACTCTCCTCAGCAAAGTTCTGTGCTAATAGCTAATAATGTCTTACTAGTTATAATAAAGGAGAAGACACCTGCCAGCATGACAGAGGAAATCAAATTGAAAGCTAACAAGAGGACAGAAAAACATTCATTTTCTATGGCAAAAATGACCAGCCTTCTAATTATGGTGCAGTTTCTGCCAAGACACAAACTATTATTTTTGGAAATAGTTCTTCAGCAGGATCAAATTCTGATGTATAAATTCTTGACATCACAAAATGGAAAGCCCAGTAAGAGTAATCCTCATTATTTTGCACTGAAATAAGTTACTATGTATGTTTTATTAACAGGAAATATTATTCACTCTGGCTACATCTACACTAGCCTCATTAGAATGAGCCTCAGCGCCTCATTAGAATGCTGGCAGCCATGGCACTTCGAAATTGACACGGCTCACCCCCGCACAGCTTGTCCAGATGGGGCTCCTTTTTGAAAGGACCCCGGCAACTTCGAAATCCCCTTTTTTTTATCTGCTGTTAGAAATAAGGGAATTTCAAAGTTGCCAGGGTCCTTTGGAAAAGGAGACCCGTCTGGATGAGCTGAACGGCGACAAGACACATCAATTTCGAAGTGCCATGGCTGCTGGCATTCTAATGAGGAACTGAATATGTATTTCAGTGCTTCATTAGTAAACTTTGAAATGGCCATTTGCATAGCCATTTCGAAGTTTTGGGCTAGTGTAGATACAGCCTCTTATATTCTTTACATTTCTGAATAGGTCCACGGGTCTTCTTGATCCAGGAATGCTTGTGAATATTCAGCAGCCATTGATACGGGATGATGGTACAGTCCTGCTAGCTACAGACTCCAAGGTAATATTTCTTTCACTACAAATCTTATGTTTTATTTACTAAATTATTTTGGCTATGTTTTTAGAAAGAAATCCTTCTGACCCCTTTGCTGTGACAGAAGGTCGTTATTGCAGCCAAACAGTAGAGGGCATTAGGAATTGGAGATACCACCATGGTGCCACAAGTGGAAAGGAGGGTGGGTTAAGTGGCCCTGACTATGGGGATTCACTTATAAATTATTGTACCCTGAAGAGGAAGAAGAATTGGGAAGGCTGCTACAGGCAGCCCTGAGGTGGTTCTTGCCCTTCTGTTATATGTAATTTGAGACAATAATACCATAGTGCACTGCAACAAATCCTGTGTTTTGGGCAAGGTGGAATGGATAATGGAAGATCTTTTCCATCTTTAATTTATCTGATTCAGGGATACATAATTTTTCCCCACAGGTATAATTATGAATGAATTTCATCACAGAGAAACCACATCAGAAGTCAGGAGGGAAGGTTTTTGAGAATTTAACGATTACCTTTAGCCAAATGTCAACCACTGTCATTTACTGTGGATATTGTGGAAGAAGTGAAACGTGTACAAGAACAGAGGAAGATTACATTACAAATAGAATCTCACATAACTACATATATTGTTTGATCCATTCATGGGGTTTCTTTCTTCATAGGCTGAGACAAGTCAGGGTGCTTTAGGAACACTGGCAAATGTTGTAACATCCCTTGCCAACCTCAATGAGTCGCTTAATAATGGAGATACTTCTGAAATCCAACAAGAGGATCAATCTGCAAGTGAGATCACTCGGTATGACTTTATATTGGCAGTATTTTTTAGAGTGAACCTATACATTATAGGTTCATGTCACACTAGTAATGACCTTTTTTAACTCACTGTATAATTTCATAAGCATTACATGTTTGGCTTCTGCCACTGACCTGAGCTCTGCCATTCTGAAGAACTATTCATTCATGTTACTACTATAGATGCTCTCTGCTATTTTGTACAAATGCAGAATAATGAAGCAGAGCTGTATTTCATATTTAATAAGTTACAGGAAAAGATAACAGCAAAATATCTTTCCTTCAAAAATGCTAAAAATTAGTAACAGTTGTATATTATTTCAGGTTTTTTCTTTGTATGTGTGTGTTTAGTGTTAATGGAAATAAGGAAATGGTAGCTACAGTTCTTTATCAAGTATAATAGAGGCAGATGGTATGCAAGATTATCCCACACAGTTGTCTTGAACTTCAGTCCTGATGCTTAATGTCTCCTGATACACTTTTAGATTTTCACACAAAAAAAAAAAAAGGCTGACAGTGTTGTTTGTAAAATGGAATAGGTTGGGATTAGGTTGAAATGAACAAACCTTGTCTTTTATTGCAATCCAAGGGAGAATTTGAACCCCAGCTCTCCGAAGTTGTTGTTTTTTTGTTTATTGCAAAATCAGGAAACGGTAAAATCATGTAGATCCATTTCTGGTTTTGGTTTTGGTTTTGGTTTTTTTTTCCCCCCTAAAAAGGGTGATATGTGATGCTAATGTATGATAACAGGGAAAACAATGGATTTTAAAGCAGTCCTTTTCCCTGTAAGTTCCAATGATAAGATTTTTTAAAATACAAGTTCAATTTAGGCTCCTAAATAAGGTAACTCTTTTTAAAAGTGCAGAGCTCCTGGCTGGTTCTACTGACTCCAACATTTTTCTTGGTCCAGGGAATAAAGAGTTTGCTCGGAAAATAGGTGCATAACAGCATTATGAAATACCATAATATGAATATGAGTATGAAATTATCTCAGTTCCCCTCTAAATCTGAGCTTTCATCATTATGGGAGAAGAGTTGTGGAGTAGTCTTTAGGAACTGGTTATATTTACCTGTTTTTTTTTTAACTGGCCTATCTGCAGTTTTAGTTAGAAAGCAGCTTAAATGTAGGCCTTTCCCCATAAAATCCCGATGTGACCTTATGCCTGTGGAGGATACTTGTAATGAAGCCCCAAGGTAAGAAAGAGTAAGGCAGATGACCAATGGAGGTTATTGCTAAAATAAGAAAGAGTGACTAATCCGGAGCTTATACTTGCTGAGACTTCCCCCATGAAAGGGAAATTTCTGTCAGACATTTATGGTCAGAACCTGGCCCCTTTGCACTGTCTGAGCAGAGAACAAGGCCAGAGTGTGTTGGAGAATCTGGCCAAGAATCTGTACCAAAAATGTTTCTGTCTTATCTTCTAGATCAGGGGTCTGCAACCAAAAGAGCGAGAAGAGCCATTTTTTCAAATTTGGTTACAAAATCAATACTTCAAGAGCTGCAGTGCATGTGAATATGAAACAGTCCTTAATAAATAATGTCAAGCCATACTTTTTGTAACCCCTGTTTTAAGAGCAGAACACACACAATAATTTGTAATACAATATGTATATACTGCGGGACATTCACAACATTTTTTACGTATTCTATTTCTTCACACTTTACATGGCGGGAGGGCAGAGCAGCTCATTTTCTGTCTCTGAGGGAGATAGGGACTCCTCAGGGCCGAAGGGAGGAAGGAAAGTTTGCTGCAAAGTTGTCCAGGACATTCCATGCTAGGATGGGACAGGGAGCTGGACTGGAATGGCCTTACTTAGGCTGAGTTCATTCTCTGAGGAGCCGGATAGCAAGAGTGGCAGCTGGGGAGGCTTCTTGAGCTACACTGAGCCAGCCCTGAGGGTGTGGGGCACTGCCCAGCTGTAAGGGCTGCTGAATATATCTGCACTCTGCAGATTGGGGCTCAGGCAGGTACTCCTCCCACATCCAGGCTGCCATGTGCTACTACAAGCTCTGCAGCAGGGCCTTGCCCGGGGGCACTTGTTGCCTGCGACAGAGGCAGGTAGAGGGGCTGGCAGCGACTTCATGGGAGTCCCCTGTGAGAAACCCAGCAGCGCCAATTCCCACCTAGTCCCCCGTGCCCATTCCACTTCCCCTCCCCACTCAGTCACCAGATCTGCCCACCTTACCTGGCACACTACCCTGACTACCCTGTTGCTGACGTGCACCGGCTGGGCAGAGGGAGAAAGGCAACCGGAGCCAGACAACGCCATGGAAGATGCAGGTGGGTGGGGGAGGGAAGACGCGAACCACCACCTCTGGTGCCCCCACCCCCAGGGCCAGACCACTCTCTCCCAGGGTTCAAATAGTCATTGCAGTTCAAAATGCTGACTCCTCTGCATCTCCCTGCCCTGCTGCCACTGAAACAATAGAACTAAATTCAGTTGGTTTAATGGCCAGATCCTTCCCACTGCTCTGCTGGCCATTAAACCAACTCAGTTTAGTTCTTTTGTTTCAATGGCAGCAGGGCAGGGAGCCACAGAGGAGTCAGCATCCAGAGCTGCAAATGACCCCTTAAAGAGCCACAGATTGCCAACCCCTGTTCTAGATGGAAAAAACGTGTAGCGTTTGAATTGTCTTGTACTCCAAATGTGTTAATATGTATTGTTTATTGATTCATTGGCAGGGCATTTGATACTTTGGCTAAAGCACTTAATACCACTGATGGCACAGTAGCTCAGAACTTAGCAGATGGGATGGATCCTACAGGAGGAGGGAATATTCATGTAATCAGCAGAGATCAGTCAACGCCAATCATCGAAGTTGAAGGTCCCCTACTTACAGATACACATGTTACATTTAAGGTGTGTGCTTCCAAAAATATCTTTTTGTCAAGAATATAATCTGGAATGATTTTTGTATTGTGTTTTTCTGCTATCATTAGATGTATTTTTTGCAAGTGTATATTCCTATGACATGGTTTTGCCAGAATAGTACACTCATCCCTCGTTTAAGGAGTACTTTCTTTATGAGTACTCACTGAAAGGAGGGACATACATACATACCTTTGTTCACAAAACGACTGAACTTCCCCTGCTGATATGAGCCAGCTGTGGGGTTGCTGGCCAGGGGGCAGGGCGAACTGCAGCCCCACAGCTGGAGCAGAGTCAGCCATGGGGTCCCTGGCCAAGGGGCAGGGAGACCTGCAGCCCCGCGGATGGCTGTGCTGTAGCTGTGGGGTCCCTGGATGGGAGGCGGGAGACCCAGAGCCCAGCGGATGGCTCCTAACACCCCCGGCCTGCAACTCCTCATGCGCTCCCACCCCAGCCCAGCTGCTCCCAATACCCACCTTGACCCTATCCCGAACCCCCGCCCCCACAGGTACTGCTGTTGCAGCCCAGAGGAGGGAGCTGCCACCTCCTCCACTGGAGCCACCACCAGGTTTTAACCCTCCCTCCTGCTCATGGCCCCAAATTGCCCCCCAGCCTTTAACCCTTTCCAGTGCCCCCACCCCTCCAACTCAAGGTTTACTTACCTTTCAAAAGCAGCGCCACATGGTGACACTCTTTCACTGAGTTAGGAGCCCTAGGAACCAATCAGAGACTTTAACATGTATTTAATGGTAATTTAGTGTCCCTCTTACAAGTTTTCACCTACAAGCAGAAAGTTGGGAACCAATTGTGCTGGTATAGCGAGGGATGACTGTATAGATTTTATATAATTTGTAATTTTAAAGAGTTGCTTTTAGTGTAAGATCTGATTCTCACCGATTTTTTAGTTATTGTAAAGATAATTGTGCTGCAAACAGCAATAATAATTTAGGGATATATGTTGTTGAATTAAATACTAAAGTATGTTTAAAGTAACCATCCCATTTGGTTTCCCATATTACTCTTAATATTACACCTCCCCATTCCCAGCTTGTACTTCTTACGAATGATAATTAGATATGTGCTGAAGCTTTACTAATCTGCCTCGATAATAAATTATGCATGTTTTGTTCAAGTTTATTTAATTGATAATGATTTATGTCTGAGTTATACAGACTATACTGTACTCTTATTTCCATGTAGCTAACAATGCCTAGTCCGATGCCAGAGTACCTTAATGTACACTACATCTGTGAGTCAGCATCACGACTGCTTTTTCTCTCAATGCACTGGGCTAGATCAATACCTGCTTTTCAAGCACTTGGGTGAGTGAATATTTTTCTACTAAGTGATTACTCAAGTATTAAGATGAACATTTTCCAACTGTATTGGTTTTAAAAAGAAAAAAAGTTAATTAATTAATTAATGGTTTAAAACAGACATGTCAAACTCAAAGCCTACTGATGGCCACACAAATGAAAACTGATAGTTTTCAGGACCACCAAAGAATATGTACTTCTATTGGAACTTATTATTATTATTATAGATTATGTTTGAGGTATATTTTATCATATTTTTTCAGGTCTTGTTTGACTATAATACAATAATTTTAACTGAGAATTTAATACTTAATTTTATTGTTTTATTGTTTTAAATTTGATCGGGCTGCATGTGGCAAATGGGCCACATGTTTGACATGCTCGCGTAACTCCAAGATCTCTTTATTGAACAGTGCTAGTTAGTTTAGACCCCATCATTTTGTATGGATACTTGGGATTACATTATCCAGTGTACATTACTTTGGTTTTACCAACAATAAATTTCAGTGGCCATATTCTTGCCGCATCACCTAGTTTTGTGATCAGTAGGTATATATGTTTTTCCTTGTCAAAAGTTTGAGTTTTGCTGAACCTGATGTTGTTGAAGGTGCATAATACCACCAGTATCCTGAAAGCTGCACTAATGAATTTTTACCTCAACGAATTACTGAATATGGATTGAAGGGTCCTATGGCACCTTATAGACTAACAGAAAAGTTTTGAGCATGAGCTTTCGTGAGCACAGACTCACTTCATCAGATGCTCAAATGATGAATGAGCATCTGATGAAATGAGGCTGTGCTCACGAAAGCTCATGCTCAAAACTTTTCTGTTAGTCTATAAGGTGCCACAGGACCCTTCGTTGCTGTTACAGATCCAGACTAACACGGCTACCCCTCCAAAACTTGAATATGGATTGATGACCCTATCTTTAGGAACAAATTTTTTTTAAAAATTGGCTGCTGTATGTAAATGTATCTGAGCAAGTGTGGCACGACTGTAACTATTTGTTCTTCTTCGAGTGGTCCCTGTGGGTGCTCCACAATAGGTGTCGGGCTCGCCTGGCACCGCAGATCGGAATTCTTCTAGCAGTTTCTATTGGATCGCGCATGCGCCGACACGCGCCACTCCCTTGCACGCCCCAGGCCATGTGCACGATCCGGTCCCCGCCAGTTCCTTCTCAACCGCCATCGGCTGCAGACGGAATCCGCTCCGGCTAAAGCCAGAGACAGATAAGATAGTTGTTTTTTACGTGTAGTTCGTTTGTTTGTCACTATTATACAAAAAAAAAAAAAAGAAAGAGAAGAGCATATTAGATAGCAGAGAGAAGAGGAACGAAGGAGGGGCAGACAAGAAGGCTGGTAAGCTGTCCGCTGCCCTGAAGGCCGTGAATGTTATTTTGGGTTAGAAAGCACTGATTAGTGGCTAAGTGCCCTATTAACAGTAAAGACTCACTGCAGTGGCTTCCTCGGGGTTTAAGAAGTGTGAGTCGTGCCACGAGGCTATGCCGGCCTCCGATGGGCATAGTGAATGCATTTGCTGCCTGGGAGAGTCTCATGTTACCCAGAAGTGTTCCCACTGCGCTAAGCTTGCAGCCAGGGCCAGGAAGGACAGAGAAATGAGGCTCAAAATGATCTTGTTTGATAAGGCTCTCCAGCCTAAACCGCTGGAGAAGCCTCACACGGAAGGGCCTTCTGGGTCACGTAAAAGGAAGGCAGCCTCTTTGACCCCCTCTGTGCAGAAGAGGAGGAAACTCTCCCCGGCTCGATCCTTGCTGGCGGGCCCAGCAAGCAGGACGAGCGGAACACAGAGCCCCCAGCCGCAAGCTGATGAAAGCGGCAGCGCAGCAGCACACGGGGCAGAGGCCGAGCCTCCGATTATACAACAGGCGGCATGGAAGGCGCCGCAAGTGCCAGCGCGGCAAGCGCCGGAATCGGCGGCGCCGCGGCACCGGCTCCAGCGGTGCCGACGGCGCAGGGGCACCCAGCACGGAGCCTACCGGTGCCAGAGGAAGCTACCCGCGTGGCACTGCTGTTGACAGTGCTGAGCGCAGTGCCGACAACGGGGCGAGATCCCCGGCACCGGAGGGGGCGGCGCCCACCGCGCAGGGGAGGGGCAAGGCCAGAGCTAAAACCCAGTACCTTAGTCCATCTCCAGGCAGGGCTGCGCTGCCCTTATCACCCAGCCCCCCTCCCGAGATACACACGCTGCACCGCCGGGCTGCAACTCCACCGGCTTATTCCGGGCCTCCCTCTCCGTTCCTCCAACCAATTTCGCCGTAGCTCAGGCCACCTTCACCATTTTTGGGTATGGATCCCCTTGAGTAGTATCACAAACCAGCTTCAAAACTGTCAATGTCGTCGCAGAGATCCCGTTCTCCCAGACATCATGGGTACACTCCCCGATCGTGGTCCAGGTCTCCATCACCGGGGCCCTTGCCCATGTTGCTATGGTCGTCCTCATCAAGTTGAACACAGACACCACAGGTCTAGATCCAGGGGCAGGTCCTCTCCTACTCCTCGTCAATACTCCCATGTACACTCTCGCTCTGGGACGGGAACGCAGTTGTCCCAGGGGGAATTAGGTTCAGAATCCCGACACTTCCCTTCACAGCCCACCAGGGAGCAAGTATACCACCGAACTCGGGAGCCAGAGGATTTGGGGGAGGTTTACCCCAGTGGTTCCTCCTCATCCGCCCCAGATGAGGCCATGGCCCACGGGGATGTCTCCCCTCTGGATAACCTTAAACAATTCCAGGAGCTGTTCAAAAAAGTAGCATTCACACAGGACATTCAAATAGCAGAGGTGCAGGAGAAGCACCATAAACTCCTGAAAAATTTGAGACCCCCAGCTTCATCTAAAATTGCTATCCTGATGGACGAAGCCATTATGGAGTCAGCCACTAACATATGGCAGACTCTGGCCTCTATTCCGCCTACGAACAAGAGAGCGGATAAGAAGTACTTCGTCCCAGCCAAGGGCATGGAGTTCCTCTTTAGTCACCCACAACCCAATTCTTTGGTGGTCGAATCGTCCCAGCAGAGGTTGAAAACGTCTCAGTACAAATCGGGGGGGTCGGATAAAGATGCTAAGAAACTAGAGCTGTTTGGCAGGAAGGTATATTCCTCCTCTACCCTATTATTGAGAATGGCAAATTACGCGGCACATCTATCAAACCATAACTTTGACAATTAGTCTAGACTCACGCCTCTCATGGATTCACTCCCGGAGGACAAGAAGCCAGGGTTAAAGGCGATTGTCCAAGAAGGCTACGCGGCGTCGGGGACAGGAGTCCAGATTGCCCTGGCCGTGGCGGACACAGTGGCACGTTCAACAGCAGCAGCAGTGGTAATGCGTAGGGAATCCTGGCTCCAGACGTCCGGTATCCCCAGAGACCTACAGGCGAAGATCGTGGATCTTCCCTTTGATAAGCAAAAGCTGTTTGCGGACTCAACCAACTCGGTCCTCCACTCCAGCAAAGACTCGAGGGCCACACTTAAGACCTTGGGTATTTATACTCCCCCAAACAAGAAAAAGAAGTTCTATGCTCAGCAAAGACGCTATGCTTACCAACCACAGTGCGCTCAATATCAGCGAGGCTATGACCAAGGGCGCCATCAACAGCAGCAGCAGTACAGGGCCCCCAGACAACGTTCTCAACAAAGCTGTACACCCTCGGGACAAGCCCAGAGACAGCAAGTTTGACGGTTATGTCGAGGGCTGCACTATCAACACCATCGCTCAATGCCAGTCTCATCTCATGTTCCATCATCGCCTCAAACCATTCCACTCCCAATGGCAAAAGATCACCACAGACAAATGGGTGCTAGAAATTATAGCCACGGGTTACACGATCCCCTTCCAGTCACTTCCACCGACGAAACCTCCCACCCGGCCTCATCTCAGGGACGCTGCCCACGGGGAGAGGCTGAAGCAGGAGGTAGATCACCTCGTGTTCATAGGGGTGGTGGAAAGAGTGCCAGAACAATTCCAAGGGAAAGGTTTTTACTCACGCTACTTCCTAACAGAGAAGAAAACAGGAGGCTGGAGGCCGATTTTGGATCTACGGGGCCTCAACCGTTACTTGCGCAAGCAACGCTTTCGGATGATCACAGTTGCCTCCATACTTACGGCACTGGACAATGGAGACTGGTTTGCAGCCCTCAACTTACAAGATGCTTACTTTCATATAACAATCCACCCGGCACACAGACGCTTCCTCCGCTTCACGGTCGGCAGGGAACATTTCCAGTACAGGGTTCTTCCATTTGGCCTATCCTTGGCACCCAGAGTCTTTACCAAAACCCTGGCAGTGGTATCAGCCTACCTGCACAGACAGGGGGTGTTTATTTTTCCATATTTGGATGACTGCCTACTGAAAGGGGCCTCAAAGGCAGAGGTCCTATGCATGATACGTGTCACCGCGAACACGTTTACTTCGCTGGGCCTAGTTATCAACCTCACAAAGTCAAGGACTGAACCCACGTAAGATATAGAGTTCATAGGGGCACGCATAAACTCTATCACAGCAAGAGTATATCTGCCCAACGCCCGCTTCTGTGCCATCAACTCCCTGGTGCAAGTCATGACGTACAGCCCTGCGGTGCCGGTCCTAATGTGCCTGCAACTGTTGGGGCACATGGCGGCAGTGACGTTTGTGGTACAGAATGCCAGGTTACACATGCGAAGCCTGCAGCACTGGCTGGCGAGTGTTTACAAACCGGCATCCCACACTGTCCACAGGGTAATGTCGCCCATGACGGAAGTGCGCAGATCCCTAGCGTGGTGGGGAAATCCCAAGAATCTGCTAGTGGGGGGTGCCCTTCCACCAATCACAAATTTCTGTTTTTCTTACTACCGACGCCTCCCACATAGGATGGGGAGCGCACATTGGCAGCAAGGTGACGCAAGGGCTATGGTCCCCTGCGGAACAGACACTGCACATATACATACTGGAGCTCAGAACAGTGTTCAATGCGTGCAGACGTTTTCGGAAATACCTACATGGCAAAGTAGTCGGGATCAATACCGACAATACCTCTACTATGTTCTACATCAATTGACAAGGAGGGACACGATCCCGTGCGCTATGCGCGGAAGCAGTCCGATTGTGGAACTGGTGCATCGCCAACAACATAACGTTGAAAACCTCGTACTTGCTGGGCACCCACAACGTGAAGGCAGATCAGCTGAGCAGGCACTTCGCACTCACGCACGAATGGCAGATCCTCTCCGACCTGCTACGGTGCATATTTCGTACATGGGGGTTTCCCCAAGTCGATTTGTTTGCCATCCAGTACAACAAGAAGTGTCCCCAATACTGCTCCAGAGCAGGAATTAGGGCAGGGGTCCCTGGGGGATGCATTCATGATTTCATGGAAGGGCCCTCTACTCTACGCGTTTCCCCCCACAACGCTTATCCACAAGGTTCTGCAGAAAGCCAGAAGGGAGAGAGCTCACATGATACTCATAGTTCCAACTTGGGACCGACAACCATGGTTTCCCTTGCTTCTGCACATGTCGGATCGTCCACCACTCCCCCTACCGGTGGCACCGGACTTACTCACGCAGGCTCAGGGGTCCATAGTGCACCCGCACCCTCAGGGACTACGTGTAGAAGCATGGTTAATCCATGGCTCAGTGCCTTAGAGAGCACGTGTACGGAGGGAGTACAACAAGTCTTGGAGTGTAGCCAAAGGGCTTCCACCAGGAGGACTTACGAACAGAAATGGACACGCTTTACAGCCTGGTGTTCCGCCAAACAGTTAGCTCCCCACGACGTTCCCATAACCATAATACTAGAATACCTATTGGACCTCAAACGAGACGGGCTTTCTCTATCCTCGATAAAGGTCCACCTCGCTGCTATATCAGCTTTTCGGCATATAGAGGAAGGGCCCACCGTATTCGCCCAACCTATCATCACAAGGTTCTTGAAGGGGCTGGTAAACCTGTACCCCCCTCGAAAACCACTACCGCCGTCGTGGAGTTTGGACTTGGTGCTCAGCATGCTATCCGGACCACCCTTCGAACCCTTAGCCATGGTACCCCTCCGACTCCTTACTATGAAAACAACCTTCCTTCTTGCGATTACGTCAGCTCGCAGGGTGAGCGAGCTCGCAGCAGTGATGGCAATGCCGCCCTGCACAGTACTCTCAAAGGAGGCAGTAACCTTACCGTTACACCCAACCTTCGTTCCAAAAGTTTCCTCGGAGTTCCATCTTAACGAACCAATAGTTTTACCCTCGTTTTACCCGAAGCCTCACAGCTCCAGCAAGGAGGCGCGCCTACATCTCCTAGACGTGAGAAGGGCATTGGCCTTCTACATAGACAGAACTAAGTCCTTCCACAAAACAGACAGGCTTCTGGTGTCTCTCGCTCCCAGGTCAAAAGGGGAAGGCCTCTCTTCACAGAGAATTTCGAAGCACATTGTGTCCTGTATAAAAATGTGCTACAAGCTTCAAAAGACCTCTTTGCTGGCTCTGTCTAGGGCTCACTCCACCAGGGCGGTGGCGGCATCAACAGCCTTCTTCAAGGGAATTGCGTTACAAGACATCTGTAGAGCGGCGACCTGGTCATCCTACGACACCTTCGCCAAGCATTACGCCCTGCATCGGGTATTCGAGGAGGATACCCGTCTGTTGACAGCAGTCCTTTCGGGGGCAAGCTGCACATAAATTGATTACTCACCTCCTTACTTGGGTTACTGCTGGGTAGTCACCTATTGTGGAGCACCCACGGGGACCACTCGAAGAAGAAAGAGAGGTTATTCACCTGTAGTAACGATGGTTCTTCGAGATGTGTCCCTGTGGATGCTCCACCACCCGCCCATCCTCCCCGCTTTGGATCTCTGTCTGGTGTTTTTCAGGAGCATCCGAGGCAGTTGGTCAAGGAACTGGCGGGGACCGGATCGCGCACATGGCCGGGAGTGCGCAAGGGAGCGGCGCGCGTCGGCGCATGCGCAATCCAATAGAAACTGCTAGGAGAATTCCGATCTGTGGCGCCGGGCAAGCCCAACACCTATTGTGGAGCACCCACGGGGACACATCTGGAAGAACCATCGTTACTACAGGTGAGTAACCTCTCTTTAACCCAGAATACACCTCCTGTTCTCACTTATGTTTAGGAAAGCTGCTTAGGGGGCCAGTTTGTCAAGCACAGAGATTGCCTTTTTTACTTTGTTTTGTGCAGTACTAGCCCAAGGGGAGCTTGGGCTAGGCCGGAACTCCTAGCTGGTCTGCGAGGCAGCTGAGCTTAGCCAGAGGAAGCTTTGATCTCTGAGCCTCCTGCTATTGGCCCTTCCTTGGCTTGGCTGGGCTCCCCTAGGGAATTTCGTAAAAAATCTCTTGAAGCTGAGGCTGGCTGTTGTGTAAACTCCTGAACAAATGCTGGAGGGGCAGAAGAGCGCTTTGAGATCTGCAGGGGGCTTCACACAGCAGGGGAGAGGGGGTTGTGCACTTACTTTATAAACATGTAGTGTGGGCCCCCTGCCTTTCCCCCAAAAAATAAATTTTGATCAGGCCACATGCTTGATTTAAAATGCAGAGACTATACGTAGTTTTTTTTGTACATTTTGCAGAATATGGAAAACAAGAAGACTGATTATGATAATACCTGACATATTAGAGGGTGATGATGCTGTGTTGTGAAATTGAATCAAAAGCAAATGATTGTTTTTGGACATATAACTTGGCAACTCTAAGTAGTAGAATCTGCTTTTTCTAGATACTTAATAATTTCTCACCCTCAAATGCTGCTTTTGCTTATTAAAATTCCTGTAATTTTTCAATATTTGCTTGTTACTGAAGTTCCGGGAATACTGTTGTTATTGTTGTAACCATAATTTTACGCATGCAGACTATAGGATACTACCAACATGAGTTTAAGAGTTGCTAGAATTGTTTGTTTGATTTGTGTCTTTATAGACAGGACTGTAACACAAGCCTCGTTCGTGCCTGCTGGAACGAGCTGTTTACTTTAGGCCTTGCACAATGTGCACAGGTGATGAGTCTGTCTACTATCCTAGCAGCTATTGTCAACCATCTGCAGAACAGCATACAGGAAGGTACGTAAGCTTGATATTAGGCACATGATACCCATACAAGATATGCAGGCATGTGCTATTTTCAGCAGTAAAGAGTTAAAAACTTGTGTCTGTATATTTTTTTTCCCCACAAAGTATTTTCTAAGGTGGAATGGTTGTTGTTCCCCACCCCACCCCCCCTTAGCCAAGACCAAAAGGAACCTTCCACCTGTAACTATTCCTGCATAAGAGGTGGGAATTAAAGTCACCAGCGTCACAAAGAGGTCTCCTTAGGTTTAGAGATCCATGCCTGGAGCGGGGCCATGGCTAGAGGAGACACACACAGTATCTCTCCTTCCTCCCTTGCTCCTTTTTACCCGGCTGAGTCTACAAAAAAACTGATGTATGTAGAGTGTATGTTAACTTTTCTGTGAATTGCTTTTATGGAGTGTTCCAAAGGAAGCCACCACTCACGGGTCTCTAGCAGTGCAGAGGCAAAACAGGAGTCCAGGAAGCTTAAAAGGGGACTGGAATGTGCTGATTCAAGGTTTTAGCATAGACTATCTTCCATGTCCGGCAGATTTCTAATGATATTGGATAAACTCTGCCCACTACACAGAAAAATTTAAAGGAAGTGCTGTAGGGTGCCCATCATAGGCTGTTTCTACACATGGCACTGTTTCCAGAAGATGATCTTCCAGAAGATCTCTTCCAGAAGAGTGTATCTACACATGCACTGACACTCTTCCAGAAGAACAGGCAGGAAACAATGAGGACTGGGTCGCACAGCCAGTGAGCCCTTCCAGGCTGGCCACATGGCCCTTTAAAGGGCCCCACCCAAACAGCCCCTCCCTGCAAATGCTGCTGAGGCCAGCCATGTCTGTGCCCAGCAAGCCAGACCCAGATCTCTGTCCAGCGCCTGCCAACCATCTGGCATGGACCCCAGCAGCCACAGGACATCAGGCTTGCCCACAGGCTAGCTGTCCTCCTGGCCACCCTCCTCAACCTCCTGTGGAGACAGAGGCCCAGGCCCATGGGTCCTGACCTCCCACTGCCCCTGCTGGGCCCCCTCCTGCTGGTCCAGTGTGTCTGGACCCACGCCACCAGCATGGTCTGCTGGGACAGGGTAGTCATGGGGGAGGGGGACGATGACCTCTGGCTGCAAAACCTGCAGATGAAGAAAGAGACTTTCCTCGAGATCTGCACCTGGCTTGCCCCCATGCTACGATTCCAGGATACCTGGATGAGGCCGGCCCTCTCCCTGGAAAAGCACATGGCCATCACCATATGGAAATTGGCCACTCCGGACAGCTACTGATCCATCAGGCAGCAGTTCGGGGTGGGCACATCCACCATTGGGGCTGTCATACTCCAGGTAATCCCAGCCCCAGCTCCTGCCCCACCGGCGGGAGGGAGAGGGCCAGCAGGCTTGGAGGACCCCAGGCGCCAATCCAGAGGGGGCAGGGCTGGGAGGACGGGCAGGCCTAGCTCAGAGGGGATATCGCATGGCTGCTGCTGGAGGGCTCCCCCAGCAGGGAGGCCCTGGTAGAGAGGGAGGGGGTGGGAGGGGAAGAGGACAGGGACCCCTCTACATACGCCCATGAGTGCACCTGTTCCCGTTCTCCTGCAGGTCATGAAGGCTATCAACCACGTGCTGGTGCGGTGGCTGGTGCACATCAGGGACCTGGATGCAGTCGAGGGCTTCACTGCGCTTGGGTTCCCCCAGTGGTTCGGGGCGATCAATGGGACGCATATCCCCATCAGGGCCCTGGACCACAGTGGCAGCTGATGCATCAACCACAAGGGATGCCACTCGATCGTGCTCCAAGTGGTGGTGGACGCCTGTGGGAAGTTCACAGACATTTATGTCAGTTGGCCAGGCAGGGCACATGATGCGCGGATCCTGTGGAATTCTGCCTTGTTCCACAGGATGGAGGCTGGGACATTTGTGTCCCAGTAGGAGTGTGTCATCGGGGATGTCGTGATGCCTTACGGGCGAGCCGGCCTACCCACTCCAGCCCTGGTTGATGCGCCCATACACGGGCCACCTCATGCCCTCCAAGGAGCTGTTTAACACCCGACTCACATGGGCCCGGTATCCCATCGAGTGCGCTTTCAACAGTCTGAAGGCACAGTTCAGGTGTCTCCTCACACGCCTCGATGTGGGGGTGGAGAACATCCTGCAGGTCGTGGCCGCCTGCTGTGTGCTCCACAACCTCATCGAGGCACTTGAGGGGACCCTGCCTCAGGGATGTATGGTGGAGCTGGCCCCCCTCTACCAGCAGCCCACTGCAGCACCTGACAGGAGGCTTGACCATGACGGCTCCAGATCTGGGAGGTGCTTCGGGAGGCATTCAGCCAAGGCGAATACTAACCCCCGCACACCTCCCCACAGGCCACCACTAAACTCTCGCCCCCCCGTGCACACCCCACACCCCCCCCCCCGCCTCCCACCCTCCCTCACAGTAATCAGGGACACAAGGGCCATGTCTACACGTGCACGCTACTTCGAAGTAGCGGCACTAACTTCGAAATAGCTCCCGTCACGGCTACACGCGCCGGGCGCTATTTCGAAGTTTACTTCGACGTTAGGCAGCGAGACGTCGAAGTCGCTAACCCCATGAGGGGATAGGAATAGTGCCCTACTTCGACGTTCAACGTCGAAGTAGGGACCGTGTAGTCGTTGCACGTCCCGCAATTTCGAAATAGTGGGGTCCGCCATGGCGGCCATCAGCTGAGGGGTTGAGAGATGCTCTCTCTCCAGCCCCTGCGGGGCTCTATGGTCACCGTGGGCAGCAGCCCTTAGCCCAGGGCTTCTGGCTGCTGCTGCGGCAGCTGGGGATCCATGCTGCAGGCACAGGGTCTGCAACCAGTTGTCGGCTCTGTGTATCTTGTGTTGTTTAGTTCAACTGTGTCTGGGAGGGGCCCTTTAAGGGAGCGGCTTGCTGTTGAGTCCGCCCTGTGACCCTGTCTGCAGCTGTGCCTGGCACCCTTATTTCGATGTGTGCTACTTTGGCGTGTAGACGTTCCCTCGCTGCGCCTATTTCGATGTGGTGCTGCGCAACGTCGAAGTTGAACATCGACGTTGCCAGCCCTGGAGGACGTGTAGACGTTACTCATTGAAATAGCCTATTTTGATGTTGCTACATCGAAATAAGCTATTTTGATGTTGGCTTCACGTGTAGACGTAGCCAAGGGGTGCAAAATGTAAATGTGTATTTAACCCTCAACCTTTAACAGCAGTGACCAACGTAAGTAGTAAATAAGGAATAATAAAAATAATGACCAAAACCTCATATGGAGTGAACTATATACATTGGAGTAAGGGGGCAGGGGTACTTAAACTTGGACAGGAACTGGGGCAGGAATGGTGGGAGCCCTAATCAAGGGATGAGGTGGAAGGCTGCAAGCCCTGGTGCCTGCAGATGCCCCTCCCACCCCAGGTGCACAGTCCCCTGTGGGGCATTGATGGGGCCAGAAGCACCAGCAGGTAGGGCCGGTCAGCACCTGGCCCAACCTCAGTGGAGGGGCCTGAGAGGGGTGGGTTGTGGATCGGGGGACCCTTCCATGGGTCCCACCGTGGCCACAAGCCATGCTGTGAGGTTCCTTAGTGCAGCATCACACAGGCCCGAGGGCAGTAGGGCGGCCAGGGCCTCGCGGTCATGGGCTGGGGGGATGGGAGCAGCTGAGGGACCAGTGGGGGGGAATGCAGGATGAGGCAGCAGGGGGGTGACAGCAGGGTGGGCCTTGGAGGGGAGAGCAGGGTGGGCCTTGGCGGGGTGCTGCGGGGGGACCGGCTGGGGGCTGGCCCACTAGGGCACCACACACACGGTGCGGAGCATCCCCACCACCTCCCTCCATGTGTTCCGCCTCCACTGCAGTTTGGCCTCATCGAGGGCTGGCTGCCTTTCGGCAAGGGTGTTCTGGTGGCGGAGGGACACAGTGTAGGCCGCAACCTCGTCTTCACGGTGGCTACATCTAGTCCAGTGCACCCATGGCCACCATGCAGTGGGGGTTGGTGCGGGCCCAACTGGTGGGCTGCTGGGTCCTCCGGCCTGGATGGAGCTGGCAGGCCCCAAGCTTCTCATGTGGCTGCCCCGGACTTGGATGCTGCCACTGTTAAGAGAGACAGAGGGTGCGGGTAGAGGGGGGAGTCAGTGCCATATCTGGGACATGGGTGGCATGGCCGCAGTCTTCCCAGCTGGTTACCCCCTCCATGGACCCACGGGACGGACATGTGGCAGGGAGGCCACCATGCGGTCTTGCGTGCACTCACCATGGCAGCCCCTGAGGCATGATGCCTGGGCCAGGGCGCTGTCCATGGTGGCCCACGCTGGCAAATGTCTTGTGGGCTGTGGGGGACTTGGCTGTGGGGGGTTCCTGATGCAGCTATGCTGCCCAGGGGAGCCTCAGCACACTCAGGGGGTGCTCCATGGGAGAGGGAACTGGGTGCTGCCTTCAGGCCTGGGTGCGCCCTGGGCCCTGACTGGGGACGGGCTTTAGGGCTTCGGGGCCCAGGGCTGGGGCCCGGGTGTCCCCCTCCCCCCGCTGTGCTTTGCCACTATGTGCACTTACCCCAGGTCACCTCATATATGTTGAGTGATGTCCGACTGGAGGGGGTCTGGCTGCTGGCGGTGGAGGGCAGCGCGATGACAAGGGATTCGTCTGTGGACTCCCCATAAAATGGGACATCCACAGTGGCGGGTCCCTTCTCCTTCTCCTCTGGGGCGGCAGGGGGCTTGGGTGCAGCTGTCTGCATGGTGGCGCGGGGTGGGGAGGTGTCATCCGCAGACAGGAGGTCCTGAAGCTCCCAGTAGAAGGGGCAGCTGGCAGGGGCATGGCAGGATCTGCAGGTGCTGTCCCAGGCCCACATGTACCCCTGCCGCAGATCCTTCACCTTACACCTCATTTGTTCTGGTGTCCGGGAGGGGTGGCCACAGGCAGCCAGGCCCTGGGCAATGTGGGTGAAAGCTGGGGCATTCCTCTAGTGCCCGCTGGTGTCCCAGAGGACCTCCTCATTGCACTAGAGCCCCAGAAGGTCCTGGAGCTCTGGCTCAGTCCAGGAGGGGACTCTCCGTTTTGGAGCCCGGTCGGGGTCTTGGCTGCCCTCGGCTGGGTTCCTGGGGCTCCCCTGAGCAGTGTGGGGTGGTGGCCTGCTGGCCATCTCTGCAGGTCGGGACTCGCTGGGCACTGCAGGGCCTCAGGGGAGTGTGGCAGGCAGCCCTGCACATGCTACCTGTCTCTCACTCTCAATCTTCCAGCTACAGGAGACCATAGAGGCCCGCTGGGGGTGTCTAGAGCAGCCCCACTCTCCAGCAGGCTATCGTCATGGAGAACCACTTCTTTTGGAAGAAGCAGTCCAGGAACGTCTACGCATGCCTTCTTCCAGAAGATTCTTCTGGAAGAAGGCCTTCTTCCTGATTCTGAAGTGGAGCACAGAATCCAGGGTCCTTTCCACACATGGCCCTTTTTCTGGAAGAAGATATTCCGGAAGAGATCTTCTGGAAGATCTTCTTCCAAAAGAGTGCTTCTACACATCAAATAGGACCTCGAAAGAGCCACTCCTTCTTCCGGAAGAGTGTATCTACACATGCAATGGCACTCTTCTGGAAGAACAGGGGCAGGAAACAGCACAGGAAGGGGTCACACAGCCAGGGAGCCCTTCCGGGTCCACCAGCCACACGGTCCTTCAAAGGGCTCCACCCAAAAAGCCCTTCCCTGCAAACGCTGCTGAGGCCAGCCAACTCTGTCCCCAGCCAGCCAGACCCAAGTCCTTGTCCAGAGCCCACAGACCAGCAGGCCTGGACCCCCAGCAGCCGCAGAACAGCAGGCTTGCCCTCACCCGCAAGCTAGCCATCCTCTTGGCCACCCTTCTCAGTCTTCTGTGGAGGCAGAGGCCCAGGCCCATGGGTCCTGCACCCCCACCACCCCTGCCAGGCCTCCTCCGACCAGTCCAGCGTCTGGACCCATGCTATCAGCACGGACTGATGGCGCAGGGTCGTCATGGGGGAGTGGGACAACGACTGCTGGCTGCAGAACCTGCGGATGAAGAAAGAGACTTTCTCCTCAAGATCTGCAGCTGGCTCGCCCCCGTGCTACAACGCCAGGATACCTGGATGAAGCCGGCCCTCTCCCCAGAGAAGCACATGGCCATCGCCATCTGGAAATTGGCTACCCCGGACAGCTACCTATCTACTGGGCAGCAGTTCAGGGTGGGCACATCCACCGTCGTCGGGGCTGTCATCCTCCAGGTAAGCCCTGCCCCACCGGTGGGAGGGAGGGAGGGAGCAGGCCGGTGGGCTCGGGAGACCTCAGGCGCTGATTGGGAGGGAGTAGGGCTGAGAGGGGGTGGGGGGGGGCAGGCCTAGCTCAGAAGGGATACCACATGGCCGCTGCCAGAGGAGTCCCTCAGAAGCGGGGGGGGCCGGGAGGGAGGGAGTGAAAGGGGAGGGGGACAGGGACTCTTCTGCGTATGCCCACGAGTGCGCCCATTCCCCTGCAGGTCATGAGGGCCATCAACCACGTGCTGCTGCAGCAGCTGGTGAGCATCGAGACCTGGATGCAGTTGTTGAGGACTTCACCGCACTCGGGTTCACTCAGTGCTTTGGCGTGATCAACGGGACACGTATTCCCATCAGGGCCCCAGACCACAGTGGTGGCCAATACATCAACCGCAAGGGGTACCACTCCATTGTGCTCCAGGCTGTGGTGGACGCCCCTGGGAAGTTCACGGACACTTGTCAGCTGGCCAGGCAGGCCACATGATGTGTAGATCCTGCGGAATTCCGCCCCGTTCCTCAGGATGGAGGCCGGCATATTCGTGGCCCGGCGGGAGCGTGCCATCGGGGATGTCATGATGCCTCTTTGCCTCATGGGTGACCCAGCCTACCCACTCCAGCCCTGGTTCATGCGCCCATACACCAGCCACCCTACACCCTCCCAGGAGCTGTTTTAATGCCTGGCTCACATGGGCCCGGTATCCTGTCAAGTGCTTTTGGCAGTCTGAAGGTGCAGTTCAGGTGTCTCCTCACACGCCTCGATGTGGGGGTGGAGAACGTCCTGCAGGTCATGGCCGCCTGCTGCATGCTCCACAACCTCATTGAGGCACGTGAGGGGACCCTGCCCCAGGGCTGGATGGCAGAGCTTGGCCCCCTGCTACCAGCAGCCTGCTGCGGCCCCCGACCGGTGGCTTGACCGTGATGGGCTCCGGATCCAGGAGGCATTCACTCGAGGGGACTACTAATCCCTGCACCCCTCTCCACAGGCACCCCCTACACCCCCCCATGTGCACACCCCCCAACCCCCCTCACCCTCACCCACAGTAATCAGGGACACGGGGTGCCGAATGCTATCATATATTTAACCCTGAACCATTCCCAACGTGAAAAATGTAAATAGTAAATAATGAATAATAAAAGTAACAACCAAAACCTGATAGGGAGTGAACTATATATATGGGGGTAAGGGGGCAGGGGCACCTACACCTGGATGGGGACTGTGGTAGGAATAGTGGGGGGCCCTTATCAAGGGATGGGGTGGAAGGCCGCAAGCCCCACTGCCCACAGGCGCCCCTCCCACACTGGGTGTGCGGTCCCCTGCGGGGCGCTGATGGGGCTGGCAGCACTGGCAGGTGGGGCTGGCAGCACTGGTAGGTAGGGCTGGTCAGCATCCTGCCCAGCCTCAGCGGAGGGGAGTGGGTTGTAGCTCAGGTGACCCTTCACAGGGCCCACCATGGCCACAATCCATGGTGCGAGGTCCCTCAGTGCAGCATCGGGCAGACCCGGGGGCAATAGGGCGGCCAGGGCCTCAGGGTCATGGGCTGGGGGCACAGGAGCAGCTGAGGGCCCAGCAGGGGAGCTGGGGGGAATGCAGGGGGGGCAGTGGGGAGGGGCTCAAGGGGGGCAATAGCGGGGGCCTCAGGGAACACTACAGGAGGGACAGCCGGGGGGACTGCAGGTGGGGCAGCTGAGGGGGCTGGGGGCTGGCCTGCTAGGGCCCTGCACACTGTGCAGAACATTCCCACCACCTCCCCCCAAGTGTCCCGCCTCCACTGGAGCTCAGCCTCGTCGAGGGCCAGACGTCTTTCAGCGAGGGTGTTCTGCTGGCGGAGGGCTGCTTTGTAGGCTGCAGCCTCTTCCTTGTGGTGGCTGCGGCAGATCCAGCGCACCGGTGGCTGCCGCACAGTGGGGGCTGGTGCAGGCCCAGATGGTGGGCTGCTGGGTCCTCCGGCCTGGATGGGGCTGGTGGGCCCCGGGCTCCTCGTCTGGCTGCCCCGGCCCTCAGGTGGTACTGCTGTTGAGAGAGAGAGAGAGAGAGGGTGGGGGTAAGGGGGGTCAGTACCACATCTGGGACCTGGGTGGCATGGACCCAGTCTCCCCATCTGGTTACCCCCTCCACAGACCCATGTGATGGGCATGTGCCAGGGGAGGCTGCTGTGCGGGCATGCGTGCACTCACCACGGCGGCCCCTGGGGCATGATGCCAGAGCCAGGGTGCTATCCACAGTGGCCCACCCTAGCAATGGACTTGTGGGCTGGGGGGAGCTCCGCTGTGGGGGGTCTGGATGCAGCTCTGCTGCCTGGAGGGGGCCTCAGCATGCACAGGGGGCGCTTCATGGGAGAGGGAGCTGGGAGCTGCTCGTAGGCATGGGTGTGCCCTAGGTCCTGACCAGGGACAGGCTTCAGGGCCTGGGGCTGGGACCCAGGTGTCCCCCTCCCCCCACCGTGCTTTTCCACTGTGGGCACTTAGGTGGCCTCGTATATGTCAGGTGATGCCCAACTGGAGGGGACCTGACTGCCGGCGGTGGAGGGCACCGCAATGACGAGGGACCCGTCTGTGGACTCCACATCAGATGGGATCTCTACGGTGGCAGGTCCCTCGTGCCCCTCCTCCAGTGCAGCAGGAGGCTCAGTTGCAGCTGTCTCCATGGTGACGTGGGGTGGAGAGGCATCATCTGCAGCCAGAAAGGGTAGCTGGTGGGGGCACGGCCAGATCTGCAGATGCTGTCCCGGGCCCGCATGTACTCCTGCCACAGCTCCTTCACTTTGTACTGCACTTGTTCCGGTGTCCGGGAGGGGTGGCCACAGGCAGCCAGGCCCTGGGCTAGGTGGGCAAAGGCTGGGGGCGTGCCTCCGGTGCCCACTGGTGTCCCGGAGGACATCCTCGTCACGTCAGAGCCCCAGGAGGTCCTGGAGCTCTGGTTCAGTCCAGGAGGGGCCCTTCATTTTGGAGCCTGTTCGGGGTCCTGGCTCCCCTCGTCCGGGTTTTTGGGGCTTCCCTGGGCGGTGCAGAGTACTGGGCAACTAGCCGTCCCTGCGGGTCGGGACTTGCTGGGTGCTGCGGAGCCTTGGGGGAGTGTGGCAGGTAGCTCTGCACATGTTGCCTGTCTCACACTCTCAGCTTCCTGCCACAGGGTCTCCGGGTCCTTGCAGCTTTAAAGGCTGCAAGGACCTGGGGACCATAGAGGCTTGCTGGGGGTGTCTAGAGCAGCCCTGCTCTCCAGCAGGCTGCCGCCATGGAGGACTGCTTTTTCTGGAAGAAGCAGTCCAGGAGCATCTACACATGGCTTCTTCCAGAAGAAATCCGAAAGAGCATCTTACATGTGTAGAAGCTCCACAGATCGTCCGGAAGAAGGCACCATTCTTCCAGAAGATCTTCCCTGTGTAGAAACGGCCTAGAAGAGGGGGCAACTTCTTCCGGATTTCTTGCGGAAGAGCACCTTGCATGTGTAGACGCTCCTTAGATCTTCCACAAGTAGGCACTGTTCTTCCAGAAGATCTTGCCTGTGTAGAAACAGCGATAGAGTTTTCTTCCCATGCTAGAATTTCATGTGGGCATTTTTCGTTGCTGGAGGTGATGAAATATTCTCCCCCGTACACATACTACAAGTTGGTTACAGTTACACTTTGGAAATAGTTAATAGAATACGAGAACTGGCAGGGACCTCAAGAGGTCATCAAGTCCAGTCCCCTTCCCTCATGGCAGGACTAGGCAGATTAGTTGCGGACTAGTTGCTGACCAACACTGCACAATTACTAGTGCAAATATACTACCTTGACAAAATATAAATACTTAAATAATGATTAATGGCTGTGTCACAAAGTTGTATCAGAAAGCTCAAAACAAACTGCCTTCTCACATCCTTGAGAAGATATGTATATTTTTTGATTCTGTGTTAATCTGCTCATTTTTATCTCTAAAACATAGGATGATCTGGAACAGCTGCCTTTTTTACAGGGAGGATTATGCAAAGTAATATGATTGATATGAGTAACTTTTTCTGTTTTTATAAATAGGGGAAATCATTTTATCTTTAGGAAAAAAAAGTCAATACTGACAACCTGAAGTCTGCAAATACACTTTATGTTTACTTACAGAAGTAGAAGAAACCAGATGTATATGTAGCCAGCAAATTACAGAATACTACATATGTCATGAAACTAGCAAGGATTAGTACCAGGATGCAGGTACAAAGATAATGCATTTTAAAAATCTACATAAAACTGAGTAAATACCAAACAATGAAAACATAGTTTGAGTTTAAAGGTGACAGCAGAAAATAATCAGAGTTAATGAGAGGGAAATCTCAAATGATTTACCCTCATTAATAAAGATAATTTTTCTTGGATGGGTTCTTCCATAGTGTGGTGAGCCTTTAGATACAATACAACTGATGTAATTCTGCAGTGTATGTGAGGGCCATGCACAAAAGGGTCAGGATTTTGTATATTCTGTATTGGCTCCCGATAAACCCCTGAGGTTTTTTTTTTAAAACAGAGAGGAGATGAAGTCAACAGAAAGTGCATGGTAAAATGAAAGACTGAAGAATTAACCTGTGTGCAAGAGAGTAAATCTGCTCCACAAAAGGGGGAAAAGGTTACAGTGAACAGTTTAATTCTAAAGGAACAGATTTGGAAAACAGTGGCACAGTCATATTACATTAGCCTTTCACTTATGGATGAACAAACTGATTCTTGTCTGGGTCACAAGGTACAATAAAAAAAATGTGTTAGTCTGCACCTAATCTCTCATTTTTGTCCACCTCCCCAAAACTCCTGTTTAACGAACAGCACCATTCAGCACGTTCTGCGTAGGAGAGACCCATCAATGAAATAATATGGGTGTTGCAGGTTAGCTTTAGATATATTGGCAAACTTTTGTGGAAAAATGTTTTGTTGTTTGTCACTACTGCCCATCTAATCTGTTATGTCTTGATGCTTGCTTTTGTGGGTATTCATTCATCCACAATATATATAAATGGTTAAAAAAGTTTATAGGCAGTTTTAAATGGTTTAAAATTTCATTTGAACTAATTCTATAAAGGGGATGGCTGTTGGTTTTGTTCATTTTTCAAATATATTTGAACTCCCTTAAGAGAGTATGTGGTGTCTGTTTGTAGATAAGCTTTCTGGAGACAGAATAAAGCAAGTTATGGAACACATCTGGAAACTTCAGGAGTTCTGTAACAGCATGGCCAAGCTTGATATTGATGGATATGAATATGCATACCTTAAAGCTATAGTCCTCTTCAGCCCTGGTAAGTTATCTGACAACCATTTTAATGACTTTTTCATGTGTTTCTAACTGCAGTTCAGATGATGAACTTAAAAAATATTAATCTTTTGGCACCAGCAGATTTTTTTTTAAGACTCAGCTATCCAGTAACAAAGACAGTTCTTCTTAGTTGTTCATAAAATATCTCACCATGCTACTGGACTTTATCATCAGTAATCCCTTTAAAATAACTTTGGGAGCACCATATGTAATTGATTTAAGACTCTAGAAATTCTACATGTTTTATACAGACTTATAAACATTTAAAGGCCAGCGTCTCAGTTGTCCAGCACTTTTCCAAACTGCTTTGTGATATTCTGACAGCACAAAGAAACCTGAAAGCTACATTAGTCAGTGCAATTCAGGATTATCATGGTATAAAGGGATCCCACCATGGCATAAAGCTGAGCTATCCATTTCCAATTCCTCCTCTGTGTGTAGGTCATGTCAGTATTGGAAGTAGGCATGTGTGACAGATGACTGTGCATTTGTCAGTTTTTGTGTAATATGGAATATAATTAATAGTAACAATAGTAAGGGGAAATATATCCTCTGGCTATAAATGACTGAAAGGTATTTGTTCCAGTGTTAACATTCTTTTATTAAGAATATCCAAAAGAGGGTAGAAGATGCAGATGTGAGTTGATGATGTCTTATTGTTTGGATACATCCTCCAGTAAACACACTATCACTCCTCATCCCCACCAGTTTATTAACAAGGACAATTAGCACAAGAACTATTGTGTCTGAGATATGAGGATTTCCTCAGAGAGAGCACATTTGCAGTAGTGTCCATAGGTATATCAAAATACAAAATGATAGGCTGAAGAAGAGTTGTTAACATGTTCGCGGACATTGTATTCAGGCTAAAGATGCCATGTAAGCCCCTTTTTCCCCCTCCTTTAGTAGTTTTCTCTATTTACTCTTAAGAAATTGTTTTAATTAGATTATTGTAGGGTCTTGAGCTGTTGCCTTGGGGACTTTCTCACAGAGTTTTGGATTTTTCTGTAGTACTAATGATAATAATACACAAAGCTCTTATGAGTATTTCTTCAGCTTATCTCAAAGCTCTTTACAAGAAGGTAAGTTTCATTCTCACAATTTTACCAATGGAGAAACTGCACCCAGGGAGGTGAAGTAACTTGCCTCTGGTCAGCCATTACAGTATCGGCAGAGTGGAAACAGAACGTAGGTCTCCTGAGTCCCAGTTCAATTTCTGTGCAGTAGGCCACACTGTAAGATTCCAAGAATAGGCCTGCTGCAGTCCTCAAGGGAGAGCAAGGATGGACATGACACCTGTTGCCCTCTGAGCCTGTTGTTGAAGAAGTTTTGGCATAGCCATACTTATGGCATTTTCTGTCCTGCTGAACATTGACTGCTCAGTGAGAACCTGAAAGCTTCTGGAACTAAAGCAACACAATCCAGTGAAGGTTTGGAAGTTAAAAAAAATCTTGAAAGCAAGAGATTGGTTATTCTGCTTAGTTTGTTCAAACAACAGAGGGGAACATATTTGAAATGAGAGAGAGTATAAACAAATGTAGGATTGAAAATCTGTCCTCAAAAAAGCTGGCCACCCTATAGCCTAATAATCCCCATCAATAGTTGATGTACACTCAGAATTGGAAGTTCTCCCAGTTTTGTGGGCACAGCTGCCTGCAGAAGGAAAATTGAGAGCACTAACCCTAAATCCAGGAATTAAATTTTAGCCAACTGCATGTATTAAACCAACAGTGAGGCGAAAGTCCAGTTAGAGCATCATCCTATTTATTAATGAGAAATGTCTATTCATATTACACGACTCATAAAAATCATATTAAACATATGTACATAAATAACATTGTGTTGTCTAATACATGAGTTTGCAAATCATTCATTTAATAACATATCTAGTCATGTCTTTTAAAAGAACGTACATCATCTTAGAATGGTTTTTTTTGGGATTTGATAAGATTTGCCTTACAGTAACTAACATATCAAGGATGGTACCCAAGGAGGAAGAGATGAATGAAATTAAGTGGAAGCTACTTTGTAAGTACTCATGTCTCATTTTATGGTGAAACCATAGATATTTGGAAATGTTTTCTTTCTTTAGATCACCCTGGTCTGACAAGTTCAAGCCAAATAGAAAAATTCCAGGAGAAGGCACAGATGGAGTTACAAGACTATGTTCAGAAAACCTATCCAGAAGATACTTATAGGTATTTATTTTTGATACCCTGAATAATTGAATGAGCAGTGATTGAAGTATAAAGACACTAAAAATGTTGTCAAATTTTAGTTATGTGAGGACTCAGATAAAAGATTGAAGTCCTCATTTGCACATTTATAAAAGCAGACAGGTTTAATTTAAATATGGCAAGAAGCAGGATTGACCGCCTACATTTTTTTTTCATTTGAGAGAGACTGGGGTAGTGTGTGGGAGGGAGTGTTTGGGGCAGGTTCTTATTATTTTAAGTTAGAACAGCCAAACAGAATCTGAGATCATATAAAAGGGCTGAATCAAGTCCTGACATTTTAAAGTTTAACAGGTATGTTTGTTAAGTTTTATGCATCCGGAAATTGCCAACCTATAAACACCAAGATTTAAATGGAGAGTAGTAGTTAAGCCCATTTAGCTCATTATTAGAAGAAATTCTACTTATATTTGTTTTTGGTTTTTTATTCCATTTCTAATTTCCAAGGACATTTGTCTGAAATGTTGGTTGCACAGAATTTCCTTTGTTTCTAAATTACTGTGGCTTTATGCCTGTGAAGTGAATTGCACCACTGAAAAATAAAAATCTTCTCCTATGCAGTTATACTTTCTAGTAAAGAATGAGGGAAGCTGAATGCATAAAAAAGCCAGATTTCCCAAAGACCAGTCTCCATTTTTGTGAGTGCAGTTGGTAACCTCCTGTTCACTTGTGGATGAAATCAGAATACTTGCACTACTGAATAACTGACTGCAGCATATATCAGGTAGACAGTGGAAAGTATTCAAAGTTATGCCTACAAAAGGGGATTCTAGACTTCAGTTCTTTACAAATGTACCCACACATTTACAGAGGTGGTGGTGTGTTAGCAGAATTGGTTCAACACTGAATGTTTTCCACAACTAGCCATGAACCATCAACGGGTCTCTTATTTTATTTCTAGACTGCTCTGTTGTTAATATGCTTTAAATAATTTAATGAAGAAACTCATTTATATTTGTTATATGATTCTTCCATTTAAACAGAGTATATAGGCTATAGAATTACTATAAGTAAAACTGCTGTTAAAAAGTCAGCTGTGGTATATCCTTCTGCATATTTAAGTATTTTAGTCACTGTCCTTGCACATGAACAACACATGAAAAACCAGATAGCAAAAGGGGCTTGAGCATGTACAAAGAGGAAGCAGAAATATCTGAAAAGAAAAGGGAATTCTCAAGGATCTGTTGCTCCCACTTACGCTAGTCCCTCATTCCAGGGCTATGTCTACACTTGCCCACTACTTTAAAGGGGGCATGGTAATCAGGCTGATCAGAGAATACTAATGAAGCGCTGTGATGAATATGCAGCACTTCATTAGACTAATTCTCCCTGTGGCAATTTTGGGGGAGTAAAGGCACTTTGAAGTGCCCGCGGCTACACAGCATGCCGCAGGGAGAATTAGCCAAATGAAGTGATGCATATTCATCACACCACTTCATTAGTATTCTCCAATCAGCCAGATTACCATGCCCCCTTTAAAGTAGCGGGCAAGTACAAGTATAGACATAGCCCAGGAGTGAGGGGCTAGCATAACTGGGAGCAACAGATCCTTGAGAATTCCCTTTTCTTTTCAGATATTTCTGCTTCCGTTTTTGTACATGCTCAAGCCCCTTTTGCTATCTGGTTTTTCATTTACAAATTGCTAGGCAAATGAAAGTGATGATGTCGTGGTTATTTAAACTAAATAAGCACTTTGCTTTTAAAAATGAGAAAATATCCTCATGATCCATATGAGATATTGTTCTTAGCCATGAAATGTTTGCAAAATCGGGAGTTTCAAAGACAGTAGACTTAAAGAACTGTGTATGTTTCATTTAATTTGCAGGATGGAAGAATAAGCATAGATATTCTTTCTTATGGTAGTGAAATAAACATAAATTGCCTTTCTTCTCACCTGGGAATTACTTTAATAATGAAAGCAGGCCCAGGTCTTTAGTTGCACAGTAGTTTAGATTAATTTGCGTGATATATTTTCATAATCTCTGGAACTTCTTTTCCAGGTTAGCCCGGATTCTAGTTCGTCTGCCAGCACTTAGATTGATGAGCTCTAGTATTACAGAGGAACTTTTTTTTACTGGTCTCATTGGAAATGTTCCAATTGACAGCATAATCCCATATATCCTCAAAATGGAAACAGCAGAGTATAATGGTCAAATAACCGGCATGTCTGCATAATGGCAACTATGCATCTTGATGGATCAAAGTAATTTTATTAAATCAAATAACGACACGAGAGAGAAGTTTTTAAAAAAATGACATTTTGGTATGTACATATATTTCCAACATGTTACCAGTTTCCTACCAGACTGCTCCTTGTGTGTTTTATCTCCAATGACAAAAAAGCTATTCAGACATCTCCTACTAGGACCCTTTTCTGCCATCAGGAGTGTTTTGATGCCTTCCATTCAAATGGCTATAGATTATTGAACAGACTTTTAACATGCGTTGTATTTAGAAATTGTTAATGGGCAAAAATAGAATTTTATAACGTCAGAGATTAGTATTAGAATTGCTAAAAGAATAACCGTATGTATATATTTAAATTTTTCCTTGGAATTAATATCTAATAATTACCAGGGTATAATGATATTAGCACTTTCTAAGCACTTCTTATCAAAGCGATGTCATCAACATTCTACATATGAGGAGGGCAGATGGAAAACTGCATATGGTTTTTGGTACAGAAGACAATCATTCATACTACAGAAATTGCTATTAATAATGTTATACATTTAATGGTAAAATGTAAATTTAAAGCAAATTTCTACACTGTTAGCGTTAAACTGCTTAATTAGTGAAAATGTGGTTTATTTGACATAAGTGTTATGACTACAATATAATTAGCAGCATTAATAAATGCTACAGAAATTGCCCAGATTGGATGTCAGAATACAAATTTTTTGCCATTGTAATGATGTAATTGTCAGATTCCTTAACATTTCAATTCCAGTGTGGCACAGATATGTATTCAGTCATGATAGATGTTATTCCAACAGTATGCCTTTTGGTTGTGGGGAAAATCAGTCATTAACTGGGAGGGAAGCAATCCTTTCATCTAGAGTCATGCACTCTAATGTCTGTATACTTTTTACGTTTCCAAATTCTGTCTTCAGCCCTAAATGACCCTCACCATCATAAAAATGAAAGATTGTGACTATGTTAGAGTCCATAATGCTGCTGTTAACTAAAGGGATAAGGGCACAACATGAGGTTCTTTTTCTCCCCCAGGGACGGAGCAGCCTGTCTTTGCAGCAAGGCTTACCCTGACCGAATTTTAACTGGAGTATCGGACAGGCTTATATTCATTAATTTGCAGTTGCAGTTAATACCTGATAGTATTTTAACTCCAAATAATCTTTGTTTTTATCTTGGGTAGTAACCTATCAAGTTGTTTTCTAGGATTGACCTGTTTGTGCTAATATTAAATTTATTTTAATATAATTTATTAATATGAACATAGAATATTTTAAAAAATCAAAATTTATAAAAAACATTTTTGTCTGAAGACTTAAGGCTGCATTGAGCTGATTCCTGCTTATTGCATACGTACATTCATTAATTACTTTAATGAATTTACATAGCAGTGTCATTTTCTGCTTGCATACTTGTGTGTGATGAAACATAAGTAATGAATTCAGCACTGTTTTGGTTCTGGTATTGGCATTGATTTAGAAATACTCCAACAGGGTTGGTTTCTGTCTCTTAGGGTGGTTTTACACTAGGAGCTTGCTTTGAAGTTAGGAGCTACTTTGAAGTAGCCTGTGGCGTGTCTACACACGTTTACCCTTTCTTCGAAGTAAACTTTGAAGTAAGGGAGCCCAGCTTCGAACTCCTTACCCTACTTGAAGTTTAATTTTTGAAGTAGGGTGTGTGTAGACACTCAACTTCAAAGTCTGTTACTTCGAAGTTGTACTTCAAAGTAAGCAATTTAGAAGTTATTTTGTAGTTTAGACACAGCCTTATGGTTCTGAGCTATAGCCAAAGGATACTGAGCAACTCCAAGTGAGCCTATTAATGTATTTGCAAGTCTTATCTTGGTACAATTCACGCTTAGTGTATGACTCTCATTTGTAAAACTTGTTCTTACAAGTAAGGCTGTCTGATTTTAGCTCCTACATACATTAAGCTCAGTTTAAATGGCCATCTTTATAATATTTGGAAACTTGGTTCTCAAGAAGGGTGGCAGAGGTAAGAGTGTAAAGGAAGACATCTGAAGCTCTGTATCATCTTCTTCCTAAGTTTTTATGACGTTTATCGTTTCTTTAAAAGTGATAAAAGGCCCTGCATTTTGAACATCCGCAGGGCAATTGGAAGGCAGACCTAAACTTTACCCATTATATTGTAGTGTCAAGCATTTTGGATTATAAAATCCCTGTGAAAAGGGGTTATTACTTGTCTTTAGAAATTAACTCTTGCCTGACTATTAACATATAAAGGTACTTGCCTTGGAAACAGAATTTCAAAGAGAAGTTGTAGCCCTTTTTGTGCAAAAGTAACTCTTAGAGGTGTACTGCTTCGTTTGTTTGTTTAAAAATATGGAGAGCACATTGAACTTATTTGGAGGAGGGTGGGGGTGAGTTAATTCAAGAAAATTAGCAGGTGATGTAATTTAGTCACTTGTAACGTTTAGTCAGATTATTCCAACAATCAAGTAAGCATTGTTAGAGGAGTGTGAAATATTCATAAACAAAAAGTGTACAAAACCACTGGAAATCAACATTTTTTCCAAATTTTATGATAAATTTGAGACCATTTTAATTTCAAAAAATTGTTGGACATGTACACTTCTCAAGTAAAAGGTCACCTTTCCGAGTAAAGATGAACCCAGATTTGAGTAAATTTAGCTTTGGCATTGCAAACATTCAAATATTTGTCTTTATTTTTCATTGTGAAAATATAGTCATTTTGAAAAAAGGAAACCTACATAAAATTAAGCTGTTGAGCAAAATCACATGAAACAGCTAAAATTTATGCATTAAATTTTGTAAATCAAAAACAATGAATTCCACACAGCTCTGTTAACATAGGTAGAATTAATCCTACCAACATGAGACTATACTATTTATACTTTATTCTGCAAGTAGTCTCATGGACTTCAGTAAGACTTTATGTAGAATAAAATGATACCCAGCATGCGTCTGGGTATTGCAATCAAGACCCTACTGAGGGCTTATTTTTTAAAAGTGTAAATGCTTTAATGGATAGAGTGAAGCAGTTCTATAATTACATTTTTATTTTAAAATTCTTAAATTACCACCTTTTATACTACAAAGACTGTTCATGTAGCATCATTGACGTTGTTTGTGAGAGACAAGCTGTCCTAGCCCCCGTATCATTAATCTAAAAAAAAAAAAAAAGGTTTCTGTGATCATATGTTATTTTGATTCTAAGACAAAGAGTGTAGATAGTAGAAGTTTTGACAACAGATGGCGGATCCCACAGCTTAAGAAATATTCAGGCTTCCAGCTCTTTGAATACAAGTTACAGATAACGGGATAGGAATGGCTAATAAGCTCCAGGCTTCTTTTACACATGCCATTTCAAAAGCTACCATTGACACTGAGCCAAGGAATTGATAGGCTGTAGAGAAAGAAATGCTGTAAAACAGGCACTTAAAATATTATCCTATTGAAAAGCATGAGCCAAACTCCAGTGTGGTGTGGCTTTTCTCACCGAACCGCTGAGGTAAATGAGCTATGAACCCATCTCAGTTTGCTCCAGAGAGACTATCCTAACATAAGGCTGATCTATCAGAGGCATGGAGCTGATTTAGGATTTCTTATGCCATTCCAGCCACCTGTGGCTGATAGCAAAGGGAGAAGACATAGTAGGGACAATGGGGCATGACCAAGTTGTTCCTGAATTATGCTAATCATTGGCCGTATTTTCAGCTCCTTGTGGCCATTGCAACTATCATAAGGTGTGTCTATTCTAGGAACTAAACTTGAAGTTAACTTGAAGTTAGGCACTACATCGAAATACCCAACAGAGAGTCATTTTCCCTTACTTTGAAGTTAACTTTGAAGTAGGGAGCCCAACATTGAAGTCCTTACTCCATTCCCAGGAATGGAGTAGTGCCCTACTTCAAAGTTTAACTTCGAAGTAGGTGTATGTAGATGCTCTACTTCGAAGTTGCTTACCTTGAAGTAAGCAACTTAGAAGTTACTCTTGTAGGCTGTGGCCACACTTGGCCAAAACTTCGAAATAGCCATACAAATGGCCATTTTGAAGATTACTAATGAGGTGCTGAATTGAATATTCAGCGCCTCGTTAGCATTAGGACACTTCTGGCTGCAGCGCTTCGAAAGCGTTACCTTTGAACACTCACGGCTTAGCGTGGCTACACGGGGACCCTGCACCTTTCAAAATCCCCTGCTTCCCCAAAGCTCTTGACCGTCAGGATACGGTGTGAGTTCTGTCTGTTTTCCCATTCTTTGAAGAAAATCATGTTTGGATTTTCTATGTGGGTATAAAGGAGTCGTTATTGACAGTTACAAAGAGTTAATTTGGGTAAGCAACATTTGGTTCATTTTTATTAAGATTTTCAGTTGTTTTTACTGTGTATGTGCGTAAAACAAACAGATATATTTTAATAGCTAAATTAAAGCAGTTCCCCATAGTCACACTGATTTTGTCAAACTGCAATCAGGACTACTTATAATTATTGTTTTTACTTAAACTATTTGTAACTTAGAAATCATCCTTGGAATCCAATAGCATTATTCTTATGTAAAACTGGTTGATGGGAAAGGAGAATCAAATCCCAAATCTTTAGAACACATTTGTTAGAATGTAGACAACGTTTAGCTTATATGCAGAAGAAAACTGACTACTGGCCAGTGGAAGTTTTGGCTGGCGTTTTAGTCACAGATGGCAAGACTCACCATTGACACCCTTTGCACTCTCATTCCTGCAACAGATGGTCTGTAGGGCAGGCATAAAGTCCTCCTATGAACAGCATAGGCTCAAGAGGAATAGAGCTGGGTTTGCTCTCTCTCTTCTGCCCTGTCAGAGGCCTGAGGCAAGGGATGTAGTCTGGAATATTTCAGGATAGGAGGTAAAACCCATAAAGGTCCAAAACTGTACAAGGGACTAACTAATCTCTAGCAGGTTCTTATTCTGAGATTGGTAGAGGCTGTGTAATGCTGAAAACTGTACGCTTTTCCTTGCCATGTGTATTGAATAGGATTATAAAAGGATGTTAGGAAACACTGAATATTTTCACAGTGTTCTTCCACCTTGATCTCTATATGGGTAGGAATAGGATCATCCCCAAATAACATTTTTAATCAGGGAAGAATTTAAATACTTCCTGGTTTAAAGAGCTGACTGATAATGCCAATGTAAATAGATTCCAGTCAGGAAAAGTGGAGCGTGTCAGGTTAAAGATTCACCTATAGCAGTGGTTCTCAAACTTTTTTTTCACAGACTGTTCATAATTGCTGAAGGTCTTGGTGGACCACTTAATGATCTTTCCAAACGTTTGTACTGACAGCTAACTATTGTAACACAGTTTGGATAAAAGCACTCTATAGAAATCTTTAATAATATGTAATGCTTTTTTGTTGTTCAATAGAAGCATGCAGCTCATATCAGTAGGGTCTCTCTCCCATCACATCAGCCACTGAGCTGAGGCTGGAAAGGAGAGTCATCTTTCCTCTCCAGACACAGCCCTGGGGCTGGGGAAAATTGCTTCTTTCTGTGGACGATGAAGCCCTGCACATCCTAACTTCTCCACCCCCTCTTCTTGCCCCACTATCCCTAACCTTCCTGCTATTTCCCCCAATATCACCACCTCACCTTATATGTGATTGTCTTGGGTCCAGGAACCTAATTAGTGGAGATATGCCTGCGAGTCACTAATTAGGTCGGCAGCCCTTCATTCTTTTTTGTGTGCCCACCTAGGTGCATACCTTAGTGGGAACTACCTGCAGACCACCTGAATGGAACTCGCAGACCATTGGTCGTCCACAGACCACAGTTTGAGAACATCTGACCTATAACAAGGAACACCTTTCTGCAAGAGGGACAGGACACCCAATCTGTGTCAGACAAAGCAAGAGTTAGCATCATTGGTATATGTACACACACGTCAAGCAAACATTTTAACAAACTAGATTCTCAGAATTCTGCTGACATCACTGCCATTATCAATTACATTTAAAAGTACCTCTGACATAACCAAGAAATTAATGGGCATAATAGTTACAATCATGGCATCAGCTGCCCATTGCTTGTATAGTGTGATATCTGCACATACACAGGCAGACAGGCAAATACATAGCAGTACTGCTCCCAGGCTTAAAATGTAGATTTATCAGCACATATGTGCAGGTTCAAATCTCCCTAAAGGCAAAGGATTTTTTTTTTAAATTTTGTTTTATTTTCCTTAATTTGATTTTGTTTTTTGCTTCCTCCTCTCTTACCTCCAGAAAAGCAGAGCAATGGGAAGAAAAGCTTCATGTAGACTGAAGGAATATTTCAGAATTTAGACCAGCCTGGTAGTAGCAGTGCTGCAGGTATCATGGATGGTCCCCTGTGTAATCACAGAATTACTATAGTAATAGCAGAGAGCATGTGTTGTGACAAAATATCTGTGTACACAGATAAAACCAACAAAAGAAGCTATGTTGGCTTCTTCATGTACAACAGAGGAGGGAAAACTCGTTGGCTATGTCTACACTTGCCCCCTTCTTTGAAGGGGGCATGGTAATCAGGGTGATGGGAGATTACTAGTGAAGGGCTGCAATGAATGTGCAGCACTTTAATAGGCAAATTCTCCCTTGCAGCAACTTTGAAGTGTCAAACTTCGAAGTGCAGGCATGTTCTGTAGCCGTGGGCATTTGACGTGCATTTACTCCTTCCAAGTGCCCGTGGCTATGTGGCTTGCTGGCACTTCGAAGTTTGACACTTCGAAGTTGCCAGAGGGGAGAATTTGCCTAATGAGGTGCTGCATATTCATTGCAGCACTTCATCAGTAATCTCTCATCGCCCTGATTACCCCTTTGAAGTAGGGGGCAAGTGTAGACATAGCCATAATTACTAGATACAGAACAATAATCTGACATATAATAGAAATGTTACTTTCAGATTTGCAAAAGGGCATTATAAAGAGTGAGAAGTGAAAAATCAAAGGCTATTTTTACAAGTGTGTTTGACATTTCCCCTTTAATTCTGGAGTTGCTGTGTCATTTGAAAAGTCTGTTTTATAGGACTGTCAAGCTTCTTAGAAATAAGGCTGGGCTTACTGTTTTACTAAGTATGCAACAGCACCCTTTTTCATCTGTGAGAACAAATTGACCTTAATGGTGTCGGTATTAAATGTGAAATTATTCTGTAAACATTTAAAATGTTAGTCTTAATGAAGATGGAAGTTAAAATTAAATACACATGCAATTTTTTATAGTTAAATATATTGGAATTGGAAAGCACTATAATTGCCTTATTGTAGGTCTCTCTGTTGGTTGTGAAATCTGTACTATATTTATCATAGAAAATAACCATGTCAGTAAATCACAGTTTTCCATATTTCCCAATTTCGATCTCATTTTTTTGGATTAAGTGAATGCTTTGAAAATTGATTAGTATGATTTTTAAATTCATGCATTTCCTCCCCCATCTTTTTTAAAAAATGTTTTTTTAATATTTCTTTGTACCTTCCACCATTGTCTATTTCTGCATGTTAACAAATGGAGCTCAGTCCTGTAGCAAATGTATATGTACATAGTTGTATGTGGGTATGAATGTGTTTATATCTCTAATATATTATGTACAGCATATTTTCAGTGTATATGTACAAATACATAGCCATGTATACACACATTTTATATGTTAAAAGGAAGTTTATTGTTAAGTTGCTAATCAGGGTCTTCCTAGTTTTCATTTCTTGGTCCAGTATCATTCCTGCCTTAAGCAAGTGTATCTCCATTAACTTCAGCAGAATTTTATCTGTTTCTAAACCAAGGCTGAATTTGACACTTTGTCCTCAGTGCTGTTTAAAAATTTCCAAAATGTTTTAAGTTTTTTATTTCCTCAACCTTTTTTCATGGCTGGTATGAGTCACCCAACCAAGAGCTAGTAGAATCTACAATTCCCAAGGGAAAACATGAAATAAAAATAGTTACTGTTCCCCTGTATTCATGATTCACACAGAAGGGGCTTTTCAAGCCTTCTGAAATAGATATATTTATAAAGTTTTAAAGTGATTTAAGTCTCCAGTAGTAGCTAATTAGAAGAAAGGACCTGTGCCCTTCAAAATATAGTAAAAGACAGACTGCAATGCATGGTGTAGCAAATGTTGTTCTAAAATCTTCAGTGATGCCATAACAGTCATGTTGTAGAGTTTAAGGCCAGAAGGGATCACCAGCTTATCTCACATGGCCTCCTTTATATCACAGGCCAGCACCATCAGCCAGCACCCACAGTCTCAGTCCAGCAACTGAAATTAAACCAAAGTATTACAGCCCACAGGAATCTAAGCTGTCATGTACCATAAGCAAAAATAGGAGGAACTAAGGCACACAAGTGCATGAAGACCCTGCAGTGCCTGCCGACACAATGATTTAGTGAGATATACTGAGATGATCTTGGCAAGTGACATGCATCTACATGCTGCAAAGGGAGGCAAAGAAACCCAAAGATCACTGCCAGTCTTCCATGGGGGAAATTCCTTCCCAATCCCACATGTGGCAATCTATTAGAGTCTGAGCATGAGCAACAACTAACTAGCCAAGCTCCTGAGACAGAGAATATCTAGTGTCATCTCAGAGCCCTGACCCAACGTGCTCAATGTCCCATCTCCACCCATGGCCATGCAAGAGGCTTTGGAGAAAATACATTTAAAAAATACCACCCAGAATATGTTGCAGGGTGGGTGGAGGGAATCCCCTCCTGCCCCCTGCAGGTGGCCAGCTGAAATATTTTAGCACAAACTTTCAGGAATATAAGCCAAACTTGATATGAGTGTGCAGAGTCCTGTCTACCACCATTGGAAGCAACCTTGAAGCCGCTCTCAGAAATTTATCCAGCTTTCTCCTAAAAGTAATTCAGTTGTTTGCCCTCCCCCCCCCCCCCCCCCCGAACTCATTTTGGAATGCTCGTCCAAAACCTCATCCCTCTGATGGTTAGAAACTTGGAATTTCCGGGCCAAATTTGTTCATGGATAGTTTATCCTTTTATTTTTTTTTCTTCACTGCCTGCTCCTCTCCCAGTATTACCTGCCTTAATGTATTTATGGAAAGTAATCATATCACCTTTCAACATTCTTTTTGCTAGACTAAATAAGTCAAGCTTTTCCAGGCTTCTCTCAGGAGAAATGCCCTCCATTCTTCTGATCTTCACTGTAGCTCTTCTCTGCACCTATTCCAATTTGAATTAATAAATTTTGAACTTGGGTGATCAGAGTTCCAATATTCCAAACGATGCCTTACTGCCTTGTACAATAGCATTCATGATTCTCTATTTCTACTGGAAATGTCTGGCCTGATACATCTTAGGATTGCATTTGCCTTTTGCACAGCCAAATCACATTCGTGATTCATAATCATCCTGTGATTAGCCCACATGCTCATATCTCTCACTTCCTCTGTCACTTCCAATTAATGAACCCTCAGCTTGTTGCAGAAGTTCTTATTAGTTCCTAACTGCATGACCTTGCATGTTGTACTATTGCATTTCATCCCATTTCTGTCACTCCTGTCTTCCAGGTCATCCAAATCTTCCTCTTTCCATTCCTCTGTTTTGATGCCTCCCAATTTTGTGGTGTAAAATTTCAGGTTTCAGTATGCTATGCTATCTGCTTATTTATATGGAAGTTTAGATTAGAGTGAGCCCAAGGTTTAGACTACATTCCTCTACATGATAGTCTTTGTTTCTGTTGCAGAAGGGCTGAAAGGAATATGCTAAAACAGTCCCTTCCCTTCAGATGATGCTGTATTTCTATAATTAGGCTATTAAACTGAAGGAAACCATCAGTCAGAGGTATGTAAGGGAACAGAATTTCCACGTAAGATTCAGTTTCACTGTTGTTTTCCTCAGTAGTTTAAAAACAACTTCAGTTAGCTGTGCAAGTAACATTCAGTTATGGAAATTAAATGCTCAGAAAACTGAACAATTATATTGTTACTGGTAAAGACATTACAGGCACTGAGAACTCAAAAAATTCTGAATTTTTTTCTCTGAGGTTAATGTACTTATTTTTTGCAGAAGGCTTTTTATGTAAGCCCAAGTTTAGCTGAAAGAAAAATTAGCAAGATCTACTGACCTTTCAGTAACTTGAGTGGTTGAAATATTCTCCTTTAGAGTAATTTTATACATATCACAGGCCCCAATCTTTGAACACGTTGGCTACGATTACACTACAGCAGTCTGTCTACAGAAGTTACTATCGGAAGACATGTTCTGACAAAACTTCTCTTGGGTAGATGGTGTGTCTCCACGTAAAAGCAGCTCCATCTTTTGATCTGCTCTGTCAACAAAAGGCCGCCCCAGAGCATCTACACAGCTTTTTTTATCAGCAGTTTCTGTTGACAAAATACATTTTGTGTGTAGATGCTCCCCAAGTTTTGTTTACAAAACCACGGATTTGTCCACAAAACTTGCTAGTGTAACTGTAGCCTTTTTTGTGCCCAACTCATCACCATCTGAAGTCCAGGGGAACACCTCACGAGTAAACTTTTACAGGGTAAGGCCTTTGTTGTAAAGTCTGTGCTGTGAAGCATACTGAGAAGGTGTTCCTTTTTGCCATACTGTTTAATAAAGATATGGACATTGTGTAACATCCATCGTTAACATTTCAAGCCTGATTTCTGATGCCTTGTGCATATAAAAAGTCCCATCAATGGGAGCATTTCTTACATGAGTTGGCCTTTCATTTAGTGTCATGACAATCATACCATTTGAATATTATTGCTTTTCTGTTAAAAGTAGAATTGCAACCTTAATGATGTTATATACTTTATTTCATTAACTTTTTAAAGTTAAGTAATGGATTGGGGTGTTGATCAGTATCGCAGCCTTTAAAAAACTAATAATTGTGAATTTAAAAAATAATGCCTATGTTCTAAGACTGAATGCTTATGGAACTCATAAGTTTGATCTTTTTTCTCTTTTGAAATATAAAATATGCTTAAATATAAATATGGCTGATATCTGATCTGCACTATCTTGCAGGAACAACGGGATGTGAAATGAGCTTTCTAAACTGATCACAGATGGCCACATTCTGAGAAGTCCTGAGCAGCTTCAGTAGTCATTGCAGATGCTCTGCACCTCTCAGTAACTGGCTCATTGTACATAAAAATCTGTTCCTAGAAATATCTATTATAGCAACGCAGGTACAGATCTATCTGTCTCTAAAATATATAGTAAGCCAAACACTTTCATAGTGGAAAAACTGCACATTTTTCATTGTATGTATTTGGCTTATCTGCGGAGCTCTGAGCTCATACAAAAATACCCCATCTCTTACAAAAGGGATTGTCTGTTTATAGTTCCTTGGGATATTTTTTGTAACTTTCTGTTCTTCATTGTTTAGAGAAGTCTTGTTTATGCCATTACATTTTAATTTCAGGTTTTAAAACCTCCTGCTTTCTCACAGCTTCTTTGTGAAATAGCTTTGTATATGGGATGGCATTTAAAAATAATAGCATGAGTTTTTTTAATATGAATTTTATATCTAATCAATGTCTTCAGTCATGAAGAGAAATTTGCATTGTTGTGTTTGTATATAGAGTTTTGCAGTGCATGAATTAGCTTATGCATTTTATTAAATGCTGTTTAAATGTGGCATTATATTGTTGTGGCTTAATACTACTACCTAAATGAGGTTTATACTATTAAAGTGAATTACAAACATATATGTACCTTTGATTTTTATAAATGATTTTTTTTCTTGAATGAAAGGTGATCATTTCACATCCATGCCAAAACTGCAGTTTTATACGCTTCCTTTTTGTCATGCTATCTGGAATGGCTCACAACTGTGGGTACTAACTTTGTTAGAAACCTCATACAGTAGAATATTTTATAATTAAATTTTTCCAACTCAGTAACAAATGTGAGCTCCTAGATGACTGTAAAAGTCTTGCAAAAATGTCACCTGGACTATCCAGTCTATTGTGCCACTCAGTGATCATTTACACCAAAAATCACAAAATATTAAGGTTGCTTTCAGTCCCAAGAGGACAGTCACTTTCCCCAGATAATTTTATGACTTACACTTCATATCAAAAACAACGCTGTAGCCACTCCTACAATATAACTAAAGATTTATTAAGTAATAGAGATCAGAGAGTCACTGGTGATTACAAGGGGAGGTACCAGTCATGCACCAGACCCCTCCCTATGCCACCCATAGCCTCAGAGGGTTCTGCCTCTTCCTACTCCCACTTTGCTTCCAGTCCATCCCAGGCCTTGCCTCTTTCTATCCCCACCTGACTCCCACTCCGTCCCAGACCCTGTCTCTTCCTTTACAGCACAAGAATGGCCATTTTGGCTTGAACCAGTGATCCACCTAGCCCACTATCATGGCTTCACACAACCCCTTGCCAGATGCTGCAGAGAAAATTAACAGAACAGGGCAGTTATGTGATACATACCCTACATGCCAAACTTCTGGTGGTTGTAGGTTTAGAGACACCCAGAGCATGGGCCAGCATCCCTTACCATCTTAGCTAACAGCCATTGATGGATGGACTTATCCAGAAATGTATCTAATTCCTGTTTTTTTTTAACTCTATTGTACTTTTGGCCATCATATCACCCTCTGATAACGAGTTATATGAAAAATTACTTCCATTTGTTTTAAACCTGCTGCTTACTAATTTCATTGGGTAACCCCCAGTTCTTGTGTTGTGTGTGGGGGGTGGTGGTAAATGACACTTTCCTATTCACCTTCTCCACAACATTCATAGTTTTATAGATCGCTATCATATTGACCTTTAGCTGTCTCTTTTTTTCTAAGAGGAATAGTTTCTGTCTTTTTAAACTTTCTATATCTCTGTTTCTGCATATTGTAAAGAAGCTGTTTGTTTATTTTTTTTCCAATATGTGGCAAAGATAAAGGTAAGAAAAAGCAGGTTCTTAGTTCAGGTTCAATCTGTGAAATTGTGATTGACCTGGAGAAGTAAATAACCATTGAAGGCATCTTCTCAGCTATTTATGTAACAATCCTCAATCTCAGACCTCAGTCTTGCAGACACTTATATACTTAGATGAACTCAAACCTCATGAAATGCGAGCAACCCCACACTGCATTTCATGCTGGCCAAAAGCTTGTTCCTGCTCCCCAAAGATAGAGCTAGCCACAGTTATCTATACCTCCTATTCAAAGCTGTATTGCTACAATGAACTGTCGTTGGGGCTACTGCTGAGAGCAATTCAGAAGCTTCAGCTTGTGCAAAATACGGCTGCTTCTCACTTTACATATGGTCTTGCTAGATTGTTCTAATCACAACTTCTGTGCTAAACTCTTTGATGATTCACAATCCACACACCAGACATTCAACGTAAAGGTTTTTTTTACCCAGAGCCCTTGAGGCTCTAAGGTCCCATAATTTCCCACGTTGAACTGGAATGTTTCAACTTTCCGGCCCAAATGTAAAGTTCATTGACACGGAGGTCAGGGCATTCTCGCAGTTGGAGTTTGCTAGAAACAGAATGAAACCCAAGTCTGGCCACATTTAGTACATAAATTACAAGCACACAGCTAAGAAACACTTTCTGCTCACAGCATTAAGCAAACGGGCACACTGAGGAGCCCGCGGGTAACTCAGGCGGCAGCATTTCGTCTAGGGACACCACTTCTCTGCATACGCGCGCCCACTATTTCCGTCCCCTTTCACATTCAGCATCGCTATTTTCCTTCCCATCTTCCCCCCAGTTCCTCTTCCGGCCCTTGCTCCTGCAAATCCCCTGGCTACGACGCGTGTCACGCCCATGGGCAGCGAAACTACAACTCCCGCGGCCCTCTGCGGCAGGGGCGGAGAGCATATGTCTCCTCCCTTCCGGCTTGTAGCTCTTCCTCGGCGTGCGCCAGGACGTCTGCGTATCGTGCCAGGGCGCCTGTGCTAGTCGCAGGCATGCCTATGAAGGGCCGCTTCCCCATTCGCAGGACCCTGCAGTACTTGAGCCAGGGCGAGATCGTCTTCAAGAGCTCAGTCAAGGTGATGACTGTGAACTACAATACCAGGGGGGAGCTGAGCGAGGGGGCCAGGTGAGTGCAGCTGCGGGGAAGGGAGGCTGCAGGACAGGGCAGGTCGCCACTGCCCCTGGGCAGGGGACAGGTGAGTGCAGCTTTGGAGCGGGCGAGCTTCTGGGCTAATCCCTCCCCCACCAGTCCCTGGAGTAATCCGCTCTGTTGCACTTGCTGTCTCAGCTGCCGGGGGACAGATGTCGCTGCCTGCCTCTGAAGGGTTATGTGTGTTTACACTGATGCTGCCTTTATCTTCCCCGACTAGGAAATTTGTGTTTTTCAACATCCCTCAGATTCAGTACAAAAACCCCTGGGTTCAGATCATGATGTTTAGAAACATGACCCCTTCTCCGTTCCTAAAGTTCTACTTAGGTAAGTGCTTTTTCTTTTTTTTTTTTAAAGAGAGAGCTGGACACTCATCCACCCACTAGCCCAGTTTAACAGGCCCTAGAGAGCAAAGACCTGAGAGTACCCATAACTGTATAAGGTGCCTAACTAGCTCACCCATTCTTCTCATATTTCAAAGTAGTTCTGCAGTAGCCTTGCTTGCAGAATTTCAATGTCGCTATTTTATGCTGTAATGTTTTGGTTCTTTACAATAGTAACTGTCTACAACAAGGGTGATCTTAATAAGGGCATTACATCATATATACAGTGGATCTGTCAAACCTGCTGGGGGCTTTTATTTGCTAGCCTACAGGAATGAGGTATGTAAATATGTTAAAAGTTAACCATTTGTGTGCAGGACAGATGGAGCTAAGTCCTGCCTGCATTCTCAGGCCACTGCAAACAGGGCCCTGATAGCTCACCTGATGCTGTTGGGGTCAGGGTCTGGCCATCTAGCTGTCTGAGTTATCTAAACGCAGTGCAGTAAGCTTAATATTTGCCAGGTAATGGTTTAATCTTTTACCTGTCTAAAAGGAATACAGGGGTTTGATGGATTGGGGCTATGGGTTCCTGGGTAGCTTTCTAATCAAGAGATCCATTTACAGGGAAGAAGTGCTACCTAGAGGATAGTGTATTGGGTTGGGACTTGGAAGACGTGCTGTACTGCTGGGTGAGACTGGCACAAGTTACTTCACCATTGGGTTTGTTTCCCAATCTGTACAAGGGGAATTAAGGTTAATGACCAAGGAATGTGTAGTGCCTTATGCTGCTTGTGACTGTCTTGCTATTATTTTACATTTTCACGTTTACTCCATCTAATGCAAAATGGTAGATGCTTCTGGGCAGTCACCTGTTGATACCTATTCTGTATCACTTACCTGTGTAGACAGTGGTGAGCAAGTCTTGGTGGATATTGAAGATAAAAGCAACAAAGAGATTGTGGAGCATGTTTTAAAGATCTTGGGTAAAAGCAAGTAAGTACACATACTTCACAAACTTGTCTCACCACTTACAGCACTGGCTGGTTGAAAGTGGATAGGGCATCTTAATCCAGGTGGGGTTTAGAAGAGTTCTCAATCTTTTAAAATTTTTGTATCCCCTTCAAAACTCTGGTTTGTCTCTTGTACCCCCAAGTTTCACCTCCCTGACACTTCTGTATTTTTGTGTCTGATTTTGAGCCTAACAGCACACTTACTGAAAAATTGCTTACTTTCTCCATTTCACAACTATAAATCAGTGGGATTATATTGTACTTACATTACAGTATACATTATATAGAGCAGTGTAAACAAATTGTTCTTGAGGAAATTTTAGTTTGTGGTAGTGCTTTTTATGTAGCCTACTGGAAAACTAGGCAAGTATCTAGATGAGTTGATGTATCCTGTGGAAGACTTCTGAGTACCTCCAGAGGTATATGCACTCCAGGTCAAGAATTACTGTGACAGTGAGAAATATGATATCAAACATGCTCCAAGCTTAAATGAATGGGAATTCTTTCTATAACTCAGTCCTAGAAAGATGGCTTGGCTATCAGTAGCTATTGCCCTGTGAAATTTTGGTGTATGAGAAAAGGTATCACCATCATTCTGTTCAGGCAGCAGAGGAGAGGGTGGAGAAGAGAGGAAGAAATACAGCCTTCCCACTAGTTAATTGTTTTTTCTTTCTAGGGAAACACTACAAAAAGAGGAGCAAGAGAAAAAGAAGCTCTTTCATCCTGCAACCTTTGGACCCAAAAAGTATCACCTGCGTGAATGTATGTGTGAAATTGAAGGCCAGATTCCCTGCCCTGGTCTAATACCACTGCCTAAAGAGCTGACAGGCAAATATAAAGCTGCCATGAAAGAAAAAACTATGTCCTGATGTAACTGATGAATGGCAGCAGCATTGCTTCAAGATGCAGACATCAGAGAAGGTGCTTTAGTAACAGAGGCAGATTTCACAGCCTCACCAAACCTGCTGCAAAACTGGTTGATGTGATTAGAAGAAAGTCCTAGATTTGCAGGCCTTTTCATAGAAATGGTTGGACCCATTAATGTTGGTTACTCAGACAAGCGAAAGAAAATATTTTAAAATAAATCTTTTTAAAACTTCAGCTTGTTCTATTTTAGTAAGTTCTCCTGCCCAACAAAAGTTCCTTCTATCTTATACCTGAGTTGCTTATATGTAAGACTGCCCAATTTAAAATTCCTCTGCCTTTTAGTCAAAAAAGGTGTGGTGAAAGTAAGTAAACTACTTCTCAAATGGGGAGCCATTGTGTCCTTTCTGAGAGAATTGTAAGATGTCACGGCACTGGCTGATGGGTTGAAAGTGGATAGGTCTCACTGTAATTTGGGGCATGTCACCATTAATAGTTCTCTCAGTATTCCTAACTATTACTGGAGACAAGTAGATGTTTGTAAAGTCATCATCAGACCCAAAAGAAGGCAGCTCCTGTAACAAGGTGTGTGGGGAAGGAGGAAATAAAATATAGTGGTCACCAGACCAAAGGATGCTGGTGAGAAGGAAAGTCCCAAATGTGAAAATTAAGGAACAGCAGAAACATTTGACACTTGACCAAGAAAAATTACACTGAAGTTGGCTAAACAGAGAAAGTTGTAAAATCATCATGTATTATATGCAACTGTCCAATCTGCTTTTTCCTAGTCACAGGCAGAAACTGATAATGTTGTATTTACTTACTAAGGAAATTTTCTTAAGATGGCTTTTCATATTTCAGTCAAGCAAGATTGATGGGGGAGGCTTATTCACTCATGTACTACCAATCTGAATTAAGAAAATACAGTCCCCGTATTAACCAACAGATAAGAATGTGAACATTTAAGGAGAAGATATTCATTAGCTATTGGTAATACCCAATATCTTAAACAAGTTTGAGGGTATTTTTTTTAATTGTGTCTATGATGTGCTCAAATCTTGTCAGCAGTAGTGTTACAAGAAATAAAATACAGAATAATACAGGCTACTTTTACAAGTGTAGAAATATTTCCTAATCAGTCTGCTACTTAAAACTAAAAGATTGAGCTATATGTACCGAACATACCAATACCCCTGTCCTGATAAATGGTTGTATTACCATAACAGATGCAGTTTTGGTTTGGATGTGCTGTGAAGTGGAAGAATCACACTACATAAGTTAGTTTGACTAGTCAGGGCATGACAAAAAGGTGGGATAAGTATTCAGTTCCATCTTAAAGCAGCTTTATATGTACCCTCAAAGAAAAATCACTGTAATGGCACTGTATTAAAATTTCCCTGCTTTTGCATACAGGCTGCGTCCACCCTAGCACCCCTCTTTCAAAACAGGCATGCTAATAAGGTTCTGCAATTACTATGCAGCACCTCATTTGCATTATGGCAGACACAGCACTTCAAAAGTTCCACTTTTGATCACGTGTGGCTCATCTACAGGGGTCCTCTTCAAAAGAACCCTGCATACTTCAAAATCCCCTTATTCCTATTTGGTGTAGACCCAGCCTTAGTAATGTTGGTCTCTGTCAGTTCCTGGGGTTTTGATCTAGGCCCACCTTGAAAAACATTTTCCAAATATTGTACATACACACCAAAATAAACATGTCATTTTTATTTCTTTACAAATTTTCAGCATAATGTAGTGCATGCAAGTTTGTTAACAAATATTAATGCTAGTTATTAATAGTCTTCATTCTGCTTTACAGTGTAATCTCCATAGCAGTCCACATACAGAAAGTTTTCATTTTGGAGATCACCTTTACTGTTAAGAGTTCTAGTCTATTACATTGAACATGAGGTACATTAGTATCTTGTTTGCTTGTTAAAAATACATTGTTACATGTACAATACATAAGTTAGTGTATTAGACTGTAAAACAATGCAGGATATTTGCAACAAGGGAACATGCTTTTTCCCCTCGCCTCCTAATGTAAAAAGCTGAACCCACTGAACCATTTGTCAGTAACTTGAGAACAAGATAAACTTTTGGATTGCAGACTAGGAACCAGTTCTTTTGGTACAGGAAGTAATTTTGGCCTAACTGCACAACTTACACTTCTAAAAATGTAAACAATTCCATACTGTAATTTGAGTTAGAGGGACATGCATTTCACATGCCTTAACCATCTGGTGCTAGCATCACCTGTAGTGCATTTTTGAAGAAGTGCTATGATATACCTCCCCACAAGCTGAAGCTCATGATACTTTTGCAAAACTATTAGTCCTGGTAGATTTTACCCAGTGGACAGCAATTTCAAGGCTCAGTTATCTCTGATTAGTCTTATGATATTCATATTCATGCATGTTCTTTTAAATAATACAACACGTACATGCATAGTTTGCAGCAGCTAGTTCTGGGTGCTGCTGCTAGCCATTTAGAAAGGAAATAGGATCTTTCATATGGGACAGTTTTAAATCACAACTGATCAGACAATCAGTTACTATTTAAAGTCACTAAAGGAAATTTTATACCATTAGGGACAGTATGGATTATTACACATTCTAATGATTTTTGTTTAGAAAGAAACAAAGCTTAAAGAGCCTACTTTTTGACTCTCAAATATCAAGAGGCATAAAAGTCACTTATTTAGCCAAAACTAAAAATTCTGTAACTGTCACAAGCTTGCATTTTCATATTCACTAATCAATACAATTTATGCTAGCACTAACATGGTCTTTAATCTAAAATTACACACAGAGTTAGGCCGAAACTTTCAAAGGGGTGACAAAAGGAAGCACCTATATCTAGGTTTGGAAAACTAAAGTAGCTTGATTTTTTTCAGAGCTTCAAGTACATGCATCTTCCACTGAATTAAATTCCAGTACCCAAATCAAGATTTAGGTGACCAGCCTCAGGCTCTCACCCGTCAAAAAGATGGTTTTCATTCATATGGAGTCTACCAAAGGCTCATACTTTATTCTTAAACACATTCAACCTTATTTTATGTACGGCAATCAAGTTTGAGTCATTGATACAGATCCACATTCGTTTAAAGGAAGTGACTCAAGTAGTATACTGAAGGGCAATATACAGCCACACACTTTGTCTTTCAACTTTTTCACAAAATTCCAGTTTAGTGGTTTTCAGCTTTTCCATTGCCAACAAGATTTCCTTAAGTGCTATGTAAACAGGATTCCAGTCTCCCAAACACCACACACATGATCATTCAGTCACCCAGAATTTACAAAGGAATGTGCAGGTTCCAAAAATGTAATTAGGAGTTTGATAGTTTTCCCTAACATTTTCTTTTGCACAGGTGCTGCCATTTTCTTCACAGAAAAAGGAAGTTGACATTTATTTTTATAAAAACCAATTCACTTCTGAATGCAGTTTAGTTGCCTCTACTTTTATTCTGTGATTTATGGCCAGTGCAATGGCGGCAGGTTTTATATTTATTTATATATAGTATATGGGGGAAAATAAAATGGCAGCATAAAAGGCTTTTGTTTATTGTAAAAATTACCAAACACTTATGAAATCAGTCATCAAATTTGATTTTAAATCTCTAAAAACCTCTTTACATATTTGCATTGCACAAATTGATCTGTAGCCTTTATATTCTTCAGTGCAAAACATCACAGCAACCTGCTTTTTAACAGCAGTTTCTTCTATCACAATACGGCAGTTAAACTAACTTTGTAACAAGTCATAGGGCTCGTCTACACTAGCCCCTTCTTCAAAGTGGGCACATAAAAGAGCCTGGTTGGTGAATAGCAATGAAGTGCTCCCCTGCATATGCAGCACCTCATTAGCATAATTCTCACCATGCCAACTTTGAAGTTACTAACTTGGAAGTGGCGACAAGTAGTCTAGCCATGTGAAGTACCCATTGTACTTGGAAGTGCCCGCAGCTATACTGCTTACCACTGCTTCAAAGTTAGCAACTTCGAAGTTGACCCAGGGAGAATTATGCAGCACAACACCTCATTGCTATTCACCCACCAGTCTTGTTTCCAAGCCCCCTTTGAAGGATGGGGTGAGTGTAGATGAGCCCATGCTGTCATTTTTAGGGGAAAACATTTGATGTACAAAAAATTTACAAAGTAATGTTGGTCTCTCATTAATACAAGTCCAGTTTTAAAGGCGAACCTACAATATTACAATCAAAGCAAAGAGTGACTACACCACAGATATTTTTGAATCTTTTTTTTCCTATTAGCATTTTGCTCAGAAATAAGTGATAATGACCAATTTTAAAAATGTTGTTGTGACAAAGTATATAGTAAAGTTTGCATTTTTAATATGTTTGAGAATAATAATAGCATATTCACTTTTCTTCTCCAAATAAGAATAGTGGAAATACCTAAATGAAAGTGCATAGTATAAAATTCAAGATTCTTCTCATCATTCCCTCTTGTAACCTTTGCTCCTTATATTTAAATTCTATCTGCTCCATCCGTCGGCATCAGTGAGCTATGAAGTTATTTTTACGTGGACATATTGTTGCTTCAGCAGCTGGATTTCTCTTTCTGCTTTGCCAGTGTGTGCTTCAATTCCTTTAAGTTCTCTGTCAGTACCTCCACCTCATCCATCCGTCCGCTGTGTTTGGCATCAAAAATATACGCCTTGATATTTTCAATCTGTTGTAAAAGGAGTTCTTCTTCTATAACGTCCTCCCCTGAGATTTCATCATCATCAACTTCAAAGGGATTGGTAGAAGACAACTCTTCGAATGGATTACCAGAATTCTGATGATTTACAGACTTTTGAAACGGATTTCCATGATCTTCAAAGGGATTTGGAACACAAACAGTTGCCCCATTTATTTGCTGGTCTTCCTCATCATCCTCAAATGGATTATATTCTTTTTTATCACTGTGCAGGGCTTTGGTTGGCAAAGAAACCACCAAAGAACTGTCCTCAGCCATTGTGTTAGAAGGGTCTTCTCCTGGACTAATATCCGTTTCATCTTCAAAAGGGTTTAGGAAAACTGTCTGATTTGGGTCCGTTTCTCTGATGTACTGTGGGTCTTCTCTGGCTTTGATGGGGAAGACAGAATTCTCTTTAGTTAATTGTTGCTGGACAGCAGCTGGAGAAGGTGTTTTAGAACTTGGGCTGCTCTTGAGCTGAGTGGTATCTAAATCCAACGCATGTGCTATCTGATTCTGGTTTTCTTTTCCAGATTCATGATGGTGCTGCTTCACATCTCTGAAGTCTAGAGAACGTGTCCTTGAGTGTTGAGACATTGCTTTCTGCTGCTCCCTTTCCCACTCCTTCTCACGAAGGACCTGAAGCTGCTCCCTCTGCATCTCTTCCTCCTCTGCCTGCCTTTTAGAAAGCTCAATAGCTTTCAGAGTTTGCTGCTGATCATATTCATCTTGAAGCTGTCGCAAGTTCTCTTGCAACATACGGACCTCATCTAACCGATTAGCTGCCTTTGCTTGTTTAATAAAGGATGTAATATTGTCAATCTGCTGAAGAAGTGGGTCTGCTATTTCCCTTTGGCGAGGTAAGCTGGATGTAGGTAACCAACCTTCAGATTTCTTTACTGTACCTCTTTTTGAATAAGGGACCTCACCATTGGATGCAACTGTAGATCTGGAAGCCAAATCTTTCTGCCTTTCCTCAAATCTTCTCTGTGTTTCAAGCGTTGCCTAGCAGAGACAAGATTTAAAGAGACCCGTCAGCTTAAATTCCCATTGCTGCCTGAAATTTCTGTACCTCTATAGTTACATCATCAGCAATTACTATAACTGAAAAGTTAGCCTTTTCTGTTATTTTGTGCAGTTCACATTGTTTGTATCAAGTCACTTTCCCCTTTGTTGAAAAGCAAAGGAGCAAGAAACCCTATTTAAAAAAAATTCAGCGTACGCTATCTGAAAATTGCTCCATTAGAAATGGAAATGTTCTTAATTTTTAAAAAGTTAAAATTGACAGCATCCATTTAACAATTGGGCATTATGCACAAATCTCTCAAAAAGGGAGAGCTACTGCACTATTTTGTTCTGTGATTCAAATTATGTGGATGATAGGCATAGCATAACAGATTTTATCCATTTCTACTACAATAGGAGGAATATACAGGGTTCAAATAAGATATTAATGTGAAGGTGCTTGTCTTCATGCCACCCTTGTGTTTTGTGTTGATCTAATGGGACAAGACACAGAGCTACAATTTACAATCTACATTTAGTAATCCTGCCCAAAAACTAAAATCAGGTTGTTATAAACCTGTAGTTATGCCTGAGGCAGCATTTGTATTATACAGAATATACTGTTCCTCAAAACGCTGACAGCCTGATGATAGAGGGAATTAAAATAATTCTTCCCATGCTTTCAAACAACCCATAGTTCAGTTATGAAATATTTGCACAGAATTCAGGAGGCCAATTACATGGTGTTAGCCGGTGGCCAGGTAATGTGTGGTGAGGTACTCCCCTGGGTCCTAAGCAACCCAGTTTTTTAGTGTTAGAGCAGGCAGCTCCTAGCACTCTCACCCACGGCCAGGCTGTAGTAACCAAACGGTTAAAGTTCTTTAGTTGTGCCGGCTGTGTTGCAGTGACAAAAGGGTTAACAGCAGGGTCAGGCTCAGAGCTTAACTAGTTACAAGTTTATTTAAGCTACAGTTATAAGCATGTGGTTACAAAAGGCTATTGTTTACTTCTTATATGCTAGCAAAGTACAGGTGTTAACAAGTTACGTTACAATCCAATACAAAGATATCTGTTACCATCTAACACAATGATATCTTGACACTAGTTACAGAGCTCTAATTCTTTAGCTGTGCACAAAAGAAAGTCAGAGACCTAGCATGGGTGTATCTTACCCTCTCTGCGTCTCTCGATACCAGCGTAGCCAAGCCGGATCGGTCACTCAATTCCGCGGAAAGACGAATACGAGGTTGGGCATCCCCAGCTGTGGACCTCGGGAGGCAATCACCTGACCCGCCCAGCAGGTAGTTGGTGGAATGCACTCAAAGTTAGAGTTCTGCTGGGCCCATCTTTTATACCCCTTTTGGGTTACATATTCTCTTTCTTATCTATGGTGCCAGATCATACTGGTCTGTCTTTATGACGCCAGTTTGTTACAAGGGCATTTCTACTTAGTTTGCACTTGTAAGACAAGAGATAAGCAATTTAGGAGTACAGGACATTCTTTTGTGCGGGCAGGGCACGTCCCCTTCTGGGATGGTTGTGTGTGTGTGCATCATAATCGATCAATGCCAGCTGGGGCGATTTCTGAGGGCCCCCCCGCCCCTCGTGTTGACAGTCTGGCCTGTTAGCCTTCTAGCTGTACTTTCTGCTTCTCAGGGTCACGATAAGCTAGCATATCTGAGCCTCAATGAGGGCATCAAAGACTGTGCTGTCAGCAGCCATTTCCATGCCCTGTGTGCTCCTCGGTGGTGGGGGGGGGGGGGGGGCAACGAGCAAGCTGGCTTGTAAGGGGTAGACTTTGTCTGGCTACACATGGAGATGGTTCTGGATCATTATACAACTATGTCCTGTCCCCTTCCTCCCCCAACCCACAACATGAGCACACCCCAGAGACAAGCAATCATCACACTGCAGAAGATGCCCTAAGTCCTAACAACTGGATGTTTTTTCCTTGAGTTTATTAGTAGTTTCACAAACCAACTTGTCTCCCAAAAGTTCCCTGCGTAAACCCATTCCTGTTCTACACTAGCCATAGTGTTAGTATATACAGTGCCAAACTGTCACTCTCAATTAAAAGTTGCACGCATTTACTGAAAAACATGCCTGATGAGATTGTGCAAAGAGCAATCTTAATTTGATTTGGGCATTAAACTGACCAGGCCTGTGTCTAACTGATCCTGTTGTAATGGACTGATACACTACTCATTTAAATGGGTCACAAATACAATGAAACCTACAGAAATTGTATTAGAATATACATTACATCTTGGAAGAGAGGGCAAATGTGACCTGCTTCAGGCAAATGCACTGAATTAAAGAACAGGATTCTCATTCTTTCCTGTATTCCGAGCTCAAAAGATACCTAGCCCCCTCTTTCCTAATGACCCCTTTCTCCTCACAAGGCATGTTCTGCCTCCCTCCAGGGAATACCACAAACTCCTCCACAGGGATCCATACAGAAATAGGCCAGGTCCTGAAAGACTAATGAGATGCAACGTCCAGTGCTGCAGGCCATTACTCTTGTACATTGAGGCACGATGGAGTACTAATTGACTAAATACAATCATGTGAGTGACTACAGGAATAAGCCTTAATACAGCTAGAGCTTGAGCTACATCCTCACCTGCCTTTCCATGTGCAGCTTTCTATCGATCTCTCGTTTTCTTTTCTCTTTCAGTTCTTCGTACTTGTCTTTGGTGGGCAGAGACATCAGACCCAACAATTTTTCCTAGAGAAGAGTATAATGAGTAAAATAATATTGCTAACAAACTACAAGTCGTTAGCCTATTCAAGAATAGAAACTATATTAAAAAAGAAAAAAAGGTGATCCAGTGCAGTGATTCTCAACTTTTCTGCAGCGCACACACATGCTCAAAAGAAAAATGTTTCAGGTCCCTGCAGCTCCTTAATGTAATTCCTTAAAGGAATGTAAAGAAAACACATTTAGGAAAGAGTATACAGTCTCTGAAATAATCTGTCCCTTGAGTACACATTTTAGTCTAATGTCTCCTCAAAACTAATGAAAGTCTCTGAAAAGTTTAGTTTACAAGAGAAAAGTTTTCTATATATTGGTACTTAAAATATTAATAAGGCTTTGTCTACATTAGGCAGGTACATTGATTGCAGAAACACAATTCTAGCTACAGCAATTTTGTAGCTAAAAATCCACTTATCTGCTATCATCTTACCTGGCCATCCTCACTGAGGAAGTTGGATGGGAGAGTTTCTCCCATCGACCTTCCTTACTCCTGGCAATAGCGAGGAGTAAAGGGGTCAACTACTGACCTCGATAGGTCGATTTTGCGGATCCCTACCAGGGACGCAAAAATCAAGCCGCAGAAGATCAACCCTGAGCAGACATGACCAATGTAGACATGGCCTAAGCAAAAATTGGTTAAACTAGGTACACAAAATATGCAGTCACATCAAGGACATTTAAACATGACACATAAGCATACCCAATTTGTACTGGAGAGCCAATAATCATGCCAAGGGGAAGCATTAAAAGGGATCATCAGATCAGACTGTGGGATGTTCACCATTTAGCTAATCCAAGAAGTTATTCTTCTCCAACTAGTAGTTGGAGTCTAATCATAGTTCCAATTTTGCTTTTGAAGACAACACACCAGAAGATTTACATATGTGCAATGCATGCCTTGTTTACCTGTACAAAAAGGGTAGCTGAGTATCTAATCATTCTCTGAAGTTGAAGAGTTTTGGGATGAGGTTGGGGCTCTTCATTCAAGCCTAGAGTCAAAATCTTCTTACTGAATCAAAACACACATACAGGGAATTAGTAGAAAAATAAGAGCCCAAAGTAAGAAAAATTCAAAACAAGAGCCAGGTATTAGAGACACTGTCAACTTACATCCAAACTGAAGCATGATTTTTAAAATTTAACAAAAAGTACAACCTAATATTATTCAAAAATTTTACAGAAAAATATTGTTCAGTTTGCTTAATACATGCCTTTGGCAACTCCTTCTGTATGTAGTCACTTTTGCTAATTTCCCAGGAGTGGCTCTTGCACAATAAGAAGGGAAACAAAAGAGAAGTTACTCACCGTAGTAACGGTGGTTCTTTGAGATGTGTCCCCGTGGGTGCTCCACAATAGGTGTCGGGCTTGCCCGGCGCTGCAGATCGGATCTTCCAAGCAGTTTCTGCCGGACCGCGCATGCGCCGGCGCGCGCCGCTCCCTTGCGCGCTCCTGGCCATGTGCGCGATCCGGTCCCCGCCAGTTCCTCGACCAACCGCCTCAGGTGCCCCTGTAAAACACTAACAGAGATCCGAAGCGGGGAGGATGGGCGGGTAGTGGAGCACCCATGGGGACACATCTCGAAGAACCACCGTTACTACAGTGAGTAACTTCTCTTTCTTCTTCGAGTGTCCCCGTGGGTGCTCCACAATAGGTGACTACCCAGCAGTAACCCAAGATAGGAGGTGGGTAATCGGATTATGTGCAGCTTGTCCCCGAGAGGACCGCTGCAGAGAGACGGGTATCCTCTTGGAATACCCTGTGAAGGGCGTAATGTTTGGCGAAGGTGTCGTAGGATGACCAGGTCGCCGCTCTGCAAATGTCTTTTAACGCAACACCCTTGAAAAAGGCTGTTGATGCCACCACCGCCCTGGTGGAATGAGCCCTGGGAGTGGCCGATAAAGGAGTCTTTTTGAGCTTGTAGCACATTTTTATGCAGGATACAATGTGCTTTGAGATTCTCTGCGAGGAGGGACCCTCTCCTTTCGATTTGGGAGCGAGGGAGACTAGGAGTCTATCCGTTTTCCAGAAGGACTTGGTCCTGTCTACGTAGAAGGCTAGCGCCCTCCTCACGTCCAGGAGATGTAGGCGCGCCTCTTCGTTGGAGTTATGAGGCTTTGGATAAAACGAGGGTAGAACAATAGGTTCGTTGATGTGAAACTCGGAAGAAACTTTGGGAACAAAGGCTGGATGCAGCCGTATGGTTACCGCCTCCTTGGAAAAAACAGTGCAGGGTGGCGTTGCCATGACTGCCGCGAGCTCGCTCACCCTACGAGCTGACGTAATTGCAAGAAGAAAGGTCGTCTTTATTGTAAGGAGGCGGAGGGGAACCGTGGCCAAGGGCTCGAACGGTGGTCCCATTAGTGTGGTAAGCACCAGGTCCAAGTTCCACGAAGGTGGAATCGGTTTCTGAGGGGGGTATAGGTTTACCAACCCTTTGAGGAACCTGGTAACCATAGGGTGGGCGAACACCGTGTGCCCGTCCTCCTCATGTCTGAATGCTGAGATGGCAGCAAGGTGGACCTTTAACGAGGATAGCGAGAGTCCTCCTCTCTTGAGGTCCAGTAAATACTCTAGTATTGTAGGTATAGGCACCAAAAGGGGGGCCAGCTGTTTGGTAGAACACCAAGCCGTGAAGCGAGTCCACTTTTGTTTGTAGGTCTTCCTGGTGGAAGTCCTCCTGCTACTTTCTAGGACTTGCTGTACTTCCACTGTGCATGTGCTCTCTATGGAGCTGAGCCATGGATTAACCACGCTTGCAGTCGCAGGCTTTGGGGGTGCGGATGCACTATGGACCCCTGGGCTTGCGTGAGCAGATCCGGCACCACCGGAAGGGGCATCGGTGGACGGTCCAACATGCGCAGGAGTAGGGGGAACCATTGTTGTCGATCCCACGTTGGGACTATCAGGATCATCCGGGCCCTTTCCCTCCTGGCTTTTTGCAAAACTTTGTGGATCAGCACTGTGGGAGGAAACGCATAAAGCAGGGGGCCCCTCCACGGGATCGCGAATGCGTCCCCCAGGGACCCCCATCCCAGTCCTGCCCTGGAGCAGAACCATGGGCACTTCTTGTTGTGGTGAGTGGCAAACAGATCTATCTGGGGAAAACCCCATGCGTGGAAAATCGGCCGTAGCAGATCGGGACGGATCTGCCACTCGTGCGTGAGTGCAAAACGCCTGCTCAGCTGGTCTGCCTTCACGTTGTGCGCACCCGGCAAGTATGAGGGTTTCAAGATTATATTGTTGGCGATGCACCAGTTCCATAAGCGGATTGCTTCCGCGCATAGGGCATGGGATCGAGCTCCTCCTTGCCTGTTTATATAAAAACATGGTGGAGGTATTGTCTGTACTGATCCTGACTACTTTGCCTTGTATGTGGTCTCGAAAGTGTCTGCAGGCGTTGAACACTGCTCTGAGCTCCAGTACATCTGCTCTCTTTTGGACGGGCGGAATAGTTGCAGGGGTCTGCCATATCGTAGTGGCGGACTCTAAGATCGCTTCATCAAGCGGTATTGCTACTCTGGAGGAGGCCGGAGGTCTCAAATTTTTGAGGAGCTTATGGTGTTTCTCTTGCACCTCTGCTGTCTGGATGCCTTGCGTGAAGGCGACCCTCTTAAACAGTTCCTGAAACTGTTTGAGATCGTCCGTAGGATGGACGTCCCCCGGGGCCGTAGCCTCGTCCGGGGAGGAGAGCGAGGAACCGCTGGGGTACGTCTCTCTGGACCCTTCCGGTTCCTGCTGGTGATGGTACACCCTCTCGCTAGAGGTTTGCGAGGGAAAATCTCGGGGTTCCATGACCAGTCCCCCCTGAGATGCTTGAGTCTCTGTCCCCGGTCGCAATTGCCCTCGGGGGTACGAGATAGTCTGTGGGGATCTTTCCCTAGTAGATTGCCGATGGTGTCTATGCCCCGCGTGGTAGGGCCGACCATGGCAGTATAGGCACTGTTCTTGGGAAGGTGATCTAGACCACTCCCTTGGTGCGTACCCTCTGCGTCTGGGGGAGGGAGATCGTCGAGACACTGGAGAGAGCGATTTTGCATAATAGTCCAGCGGTTCAAACCCCAGGAAGGGTGAAGGTGGTGCCAGCCAGGGTGAGGCTGGTTGTAAAAATGGAGAAGGGGGCTCCGGGTAGGCTAGGGGGGACCCCTGCCTTCTGGTTGGAGTCTGCAACATGAGCGGAGGGCTGTGAGAAAGCAGCTCCACAGCCCTGTCCGGAGAGGGGCTGCAATGCCTCCTCTTGTGTGCAGCCTTCCCCCTCCCTGGAGGAGGTAACTCCGCCCCCTGATGCGCAGGGGATCCCGGCCCCGTCGGCACCGTGCTAGGCACGCTCGAAGGCGGTGCCGCACGTGTGGTGTCCTTCTGCGCCTGCAGGCTACGTGCCTGCGCGCTCTGCACTGCCGGTTCCCCGGGGGTCGGTGCCGCTGCCTGCGGTGCCGCCGGTACCGGCGCTTGTTTAGCCGCCGCCCTGCCTGCGGTGCGGGGTGGCTGGCTGATTATCGGAGGCTGAGCCGCTTCCACGTGGCTCTCCGTGCCACCGCCGATCAGCTGTTGCTGCGGCTGGGGGCTGCTCGCTCCTCCCGTCCCGCTCGCTGTTGCTGCCGGCAGGTATCAGGCTGGAGAGGCTTTCCTCCGTTTTTGCGCTGATGGGGTGAGGGAGGCAGCTTTCCTTTTATTGGCCCCGGAGGGTCCCTCCTGCTGCGGCCGCTCCGGCACGTCTGGCTGGAGGGCCTTATCAAAAAGCAGCATTTTAAGCCACATCTCCCTGTCTCTCCATGCTCTGGTTGTTAATTTAGCACAGAAGGAGCATTTCTGTGCCACATGGGACTCCCCCAGGCACCTTATGCATAGACTGTGCCCATCGGACACTGGCATCGCCTCTCGGCAGGACTCACATTTTTTAAATCCTGAAAAGGACGTTGTTGGTGAGTCTTTCAGTTGTTAAGCGCGTACTTAGCACCTTCTCTGTGCTGTTTTCCCCGTCCGATGGCCTGCCTCAGCAGGAGGGCTGATGGCCCTATGCTCCTGGCCTCCGGCGCTTGTTACTGGGACTGGATTGAAGCTGTCCCGCTTGTAGTTTGTTTGTTTGTTTGTTTGTTTTTCAAAAATAACAACCGGCTAACTTGCAGTCGCCTAAGTACTTGAAAAACTTAAGAGAAAAACAGTTAAAGTCATTGAATACGCTACTTGGCCTTAGCCTAGTCGGATTCCGTCTGCAGCCGACGGCGGTTAAGAGGAACTGGCGGGGACCGGATCGCGCACATGGCCAGGAGCGCGCAAGGGAGCGGCGCGTGCCGGCGCATGCGCGGTCCGGCAGAAACTGCTTGGAAGATCCGATCTGCGGCACCGGGCAAGCCCGACACCTATTGTGGAGCACCCACGGGGACACTCGAAGAAGAATATAAATTAGCAAGCAAGCTTGTAACACTACAAAATATTGATAGAAAGGACTGAAATATTATCTATTGAAAACTTGTCATTTAAATTGAAAATGAAGTTGACTGTGTCCCTTTTTGTAGCCAGAGGTGCTCTGGGCATGGCTGATTCATGACTTAGCATGAGTGATATTTTTGTTTTGTCTTTTCATAGTCTCACTCAATCTGTTAGAAAAGGTGATTTTTCCATTTTTCTGGGTGTGTTTAAATTAAGTACAGAACATTTCAATCTCTGAGAACTGTGTGTCTGGTTTAATAGTTACGTAAGTCTCTCTCAACAGTTTGTTCCTTACCTTAAGGCATCTATTAATTCATACACTTTCTGCACCTCCACCCTCAGGTCATTAGCATGTTCAAGACTGTAGGTTGTCTCCCCAGCACTAAAAGAAAGAAAACATCCTCATTTTCACTAAATTATGTCCTTCCAGCACCTATACAATAGTAAGAAATACTAAAAAGCCTCCTGTTAATTTTTATTTCTTCAGTTACATACAAAGATTACTGCAGCTAATAAGATGTCAGGATGAATGCGAATTTATTTGCTCATTTGCAAAAATTCTAGGATCCAAAATGGGTCCCCAGTCATTAGCACAGAGTTGGTAAGGCTGTTGTATTCTATACCTTACATTTAATATGTACCACCACAGAATACAAATATAGCCTTGTGAAGAATCTAAGCATGACAACTAACTTACTTTGTGTGTCTGAGACACCGAAGAGGAGCTCCTGGAAGTGCCTATTAGTATGATAAATTAATTCATTTGGCTTTTTGAATTTTACAGTAGTTAACAAGAGAGGGTATAGAATTCTACAGTTCTATTCAGAGCCTTTCACCTGAGGATCCCACTGCTCTTCTCAAAAATAAACAAAGACAATAGAGTTAAAAGGTGACTCCTATGTAGCAGCACTGTATCTGGGAGCAAAACCCTGACACATTAACCCAAGTTATCTGCACTAATGATCCTCCAAAGTCTTCAGAGTGGCCCAAGATAACATACTGTGCCAAATAACATTATGAAATAACTTGTGAAAACGGAACCCTACTCATTACACCACTTTACCCCTTCACTGGAATAGTCTCTCTGAATCCATTTGCATGCAGCTTCTTTCTCCTTCAGAACCAACCTTTAAACCTTTTATTTTCAGCTGAATTTCCAGTGCTGCTCTAATACCATGTTAACAAAAACATTCTGTCATTCTCAGAAGGAAGCCTCTGTTACTCACTGAAATAACTCACATCCTCATACTGTCTATACACTCCTTCCTCTTACACAGTAAAGAATCTCTTTGCCACAGCTAGCCTAGAATCAAAGTCCTTTGGACAAAATTTATTATATGTCTTTAAAGTACTATGCAGACTTCTCAGATGAAATTCTGACCATACATTCAAGCTGGGGCTAAACTTCCACTGACTTAAATAAAGTCAGAATTTCACTCATATTGTGCAACAACAGCCCCTCATCAAACTCTCTACCTAACACCTTCACCATATTTCCACAAATATGTAAGTTTAAAACACTGTACATCAACATGATGGAAAGTATCTCTCCATGCCACCTAAATGAGATATTTACATTTAGCTGCAGACATTTCAGACTGTCACGTGAAATCTTACCAGAATTAGTCAAAAGAAGAAACCTGTCAGCACTAAGATATGCTTTCATAACTTAGGTCATTCCCATTTATTAGCTTAGCTTCAGCCATGGAGCCACTGAGATGTGTCTTATATTTGGTTATAATGAAACTGAATGTCAAATATTTGGCTCTAACAGCTTGCCAGTTTTAATTACTATAGCCTTTGTATTAAGAACAGCTTTTGGGAGGGGCAAGGGCAAACAAATGCAAGAAAATTACCCATGCTTACTTTAATGATTCTGCCATCTTTATGTATTCTGGAGCCTTCTGGTCAACCTTCTCCATGCAAAGTCGGAGTTTCTTGTGTAGGTAATCAATAAAAAGTAAGAGATTAAAATACAGTTCTCCTATATTAGCTATAAGTACTCTCCCCACGTAAAACCCCCCAGACATATGTATGGCATAAACCTTTCATCTGGGGCACGTACCCATGCGAGAGTTTAGTGCTGATGAATGTTGTCAAGTTACCCACCTAGGACAAGGAGGTCCTCTATTTATCCACACCACAAATGCAGCTTTATGCAGTAGCATAGCAAGCTTAATTACACCACCCCACAACTGAATGACAGTAAGAGGCCATTTCTAGGGTAGATGGTGTATCTGTCATGATGTCTTCAGTCCTTAGCATCTTTGCTGAAATTGCTGACAAGAGCATCAGTTAATGCTCACTCTGGTGTTTTGATATGTGATACTGACATTTTGGCACTGGGAACTGAAATAAAACCTGTCACTTCATTTCACAGACACCACCAAACAGCCATAAGATTATGGCTCTCAGTCACTATTGGCTTGGATTGTATTTGAACCCATAATCAAATCAGAATTTGGCATTCACCTCAGAACTACTGACTCCAAATTATTAGATTAGAGATAAAACAGGTCACCAAGTGAGATGCTTCTTCATAAGGATAGGGACAAAGAACCAATTATTACATGTCCTACATGCATTCATATCCCAGCTGGTGGGCAGACCCCACCAGCCTGCATTCCATTTTCCCAGAGCAATGGTTCACAGACAAGAGAAGTCAGATGACAGAAACATAAAGCAGGGACCAAACGATGAGCTTTTCCACTTCACATACCCTCAAATAGGTATTTTATTTTACCTCATAGAGTTTCACAATATCCGGTGTGTATTCTCTCTCATCAATTTGTTGCTCTCTTTTCAGTAGGGTATCTTTACAGTGCCTACAGCAGCGGATTCTGTCATCATCCCTCTCATCCAGGACTGAGCTGACACTGCTTACACTGCTAATGCTGCCCCGACGGGAGCCATGGATACTGTTCGGTGAGGAGTTTGGACTAGTATGAGAGGTCAGGGCCTCTTTACTGGCACTGGTGAGTTTGCCTGAAAGTAACATGCATAAATGATTCAGTAATGCCCAAAAGGCAATGAATATTCCAGTCTCTGATTGGGGACAAACAGATACAAGTGTTCTACAAACTTCAGAGGAAAAGACCTTATTAGGGAGGTAGGAACTAGCTATTTGGATGTACTACAATCAACCCTTTGTAAGCAAGCAAAGGTAGCTAATCAGATGGATAAGGACCCTGTGCTGAGAGATTCACATATACAATTAACGATTTTTTTAAATTTTACTAGAGTAATGGGGCATCCTCTCTGGACCTATGTGGTATGTGTCTGAGGACATACAGGAAAATAAACTGACATGTATGATCAAGATCAATGTTGGTCAAGTGATTTTGTGAATTAATTCACATTTAATTCATAAAAGGGAGACAGTATTTCTCTCCCAGTTACTTGTGTGCTTGTTACAGATTTGATATCTGAACGCCTCACACCAGTATCCTTCTGTTTTCTTCCCACTGACCTCTTCAACACTCATTATTGCTAGAAGAGCAATATATAAGTTTTGCAACAACAATCTGTCTTCTTTAGTCAAAGTTATCAGGTGCTATAACTGCTAGGAGAAGGCATGGTATAGCTGTTGGAGTACATCGCTGGAAACCAAGAGATTTGGACTCTAACTCTCAGTTTGCTTGGATCTAATATTTATCTAACCTACTGTAAGGCTTAATTCATTAATGTTTGTAAAGCACCTTTGTCCTCTTTGGATGAAAGATGCCACAGAAACTGAAGTGCTAATATTGAAGAAATTCAACTGCACCACACTGAGAAATCACTGGGAATGCCAAGTGGAGAACTGTAGACAGGAACTTTTGATGCAAACAGACAGACAATCAGCTTGTAGTGAAAAAGCTGAACCCCTTTAGTTGGTGTTCTTAAAGAGAGAAGGACAGGAGTAACTCTGTCTGCTGTACTCACTAGCTAATGGAAGGCCGACAAGCTCTGTACACTTCTTGCACATGATAGACCCACAAAGGCGGCAGTGGTGACGTCTGTTCCGAATGCTGAACTTGTTGCCACAATCTGGGCAGAATGGAACATCCTGATCATTGACCCAAGGCACAACAGATTTCTCAATAGCTGTTCATATGGAAAACACAAAACAGAAAAAAAAATGACCATAGAACAACCGTGAAATGCATTACTTGCTGGTGTGAAACATCAGCAAGTTAGATTAACTTAAGCTCCTACCAACCTCTTATTTTAGCTGACTCTGTATTTGTTCTGTCAAATGATGTAAGCTGGCAAAGAAACACAGAGGAGTTCATTAGGTCATCTACATGCTTCTCCTAAGACAATATTTACAGGCCTCAAGAATGACATTTTTTAACAGCTTAGACCTCCCAGCCTTGAGAGAATCCTTTATGTACTAAAAAGGTAACTGTCCTTTCAAGCAACCTCCCTGTACTTTCTCATTATTTCTACATCCACAGTAGTGTAAACAATGTGACTTACATAAGCTAGGTGCTTGACCTAAGGACCTCATACTAACTTGGAGGAGTACAACAGACTGCTTACAACAGCTTGCATATTATTCCTAGAGCACCCACCATTTTGCTGAAGCCACAAAAAGAAAGTAAATTAGAACTAGAAGACATGAGCCACAAGAAAATATGAAAAATAAGAAATTAGGTGGAAAAAATGAGGTGACAAAGGAGTCTAGCACTGCAAAAGTAGAAGAAAATAGTAAAGGAATGGTTGTGTGTTCCCTGTAAGCTATGCACTTGTGCGGCCAGTCAGAAGAGATTCCAATGCTGCCCAGTTGGTAGCAGAGCACCCACAACTAGGTTTTTTGGTTCTACTGGTGATGCACATCGATTTATTCTGCACATGGATAGAAAAAATCCACACAAGGATCAACAAGATTAGAGGGAACATTGGTGCTCACCCACAGAGAAGTAGTTCTTAAAAGTATTAAAGGGAAATATGGAAGAGGGGCATTAACTAAAATTAATTACAATTAAAATGGACCAGGACCAGGCTAAGCACAAGAAAGGCAAGATAATGATAGTCAAAAAGGAGACTGTATGGGGACAAAATATTTATGGCTAAATAGCTAACATTTCTGAAACATGGGCATTGCACATATTGTGCATATTATAGATGCAAACATGTTTATAAATTGTGCACGTTTCAGATACAAACAAGGTTTTACATCCAGTCTTTTATGCATTCCCAGGAATAATCTAGAAGTAACAAATTTACCTTCTCTAACCTGATTATTAATTTATTGACTTCAACAACATAATGATCAATCCTAGCTGCCCGGTGCTTCTTGAAATCAGAAAGATGGCTCCTCATGGCACCTGGTGAGACAAAATAGATTAAGAAAGTCTCCATCTTCAGTCACATAACCTTGTAAATGCCAGGTTTAAACGAAACTTTAATCTCTCCTCACTGTTTGCTATTCAGGTTTAAATGGAATTTTAAAGAGAGATTGGAATCCTGTATTTTAATAGCACTGTTTTGAACATAAATGTAGATTAAACCTCTTATCTGCAGGCTAGCCTTTGTGGTAAACAGAGCACTTTAAAGTAATGCTTGTAATTTTAGTGGTAGAAATAAAGACAGAAAAAGCAACAACAAAAAACCCTCTTGCTATTGCTCTCGATCTCTCAATTACCAGTGAACAGCAGCTTTCTAAATGTGTTATTTTTCAAGGGTTACTTCCTCTTCCTTTGCTCATTATCGCTGGACATAGGAACAAAGCTGTCAAACAGATATTAAAAATGTGCACCACTGTAATACCGCCTTCAGACTTCACATTTTCTTTTTTCCTATAACTATTTTAAAATTTTACTGCTAAATATATGAGAGATCAACAATACATAATAACTTCAAGAAAAATGCAGTTCAGCATCACTCAAGATGTTTCTTTATTGCTGGTTCATGTTTTACTCCGAGATATGCACAAATCATGATGTAATGACTTTTTTCCTGCAACACAGTTCATGGAGCGAGAAATCAATGCTGAGGTTGCAATAAAATATTTGTTTATAAACATATAACATCTGTTGCTTTACCTCTTCATATTACTGCAAACCAATAACCAAATACAAACTACAAGTCTCTGTGAAGACAAAAATTCCTTACACCTTGTTGTTGAAATAGTAAAACAATAAGAAGCCTAACTGAACAGTACCATCAAAACAAAAAAGCAGTCAAGTACCACTTTAAAGACTAACAAAATAATTTATTAGGTCAGCTTTCGTGGGACAGACCCACTTCTTCAGACCATAACCATACTAGAATAGACTCAATATTTAAGGCACAGTGAACCAAAAACAGTAATCAAGGTGGACAAATCAGAAAAAAAATGATCAAGGTGAGCAAACCAGAGAGTAGAGAGGCAGAAGGGGAGAGGGGAGTCAAGGATTAGATTAAGCCAAGTATGCAAATGAGCCCCTAGAGTGACCCAGAAAATTCCTATCCCGGTTCAAACCATGTGTTAATGTGTCAAATTTGAATAAAAAAGGAAGTTCAGCAGCCTCTCTTTCAAGAGTGTTGCAAAAATTCCTCTTCAATAACTCACAAACTCTTAAGTCATTAACAGAATGGCCCACTCCATTAAAATGCCCGCTAACAGGTTTGTGGATCAGGAGTGTTTTGATGTCTGTTTTGTGCCCATTAACTCTTTATCTAAGAGAGTTTGAAGTCTGTCCAATACACAAAGCATCTGGGCATTGTTGGCATATATGATGTTAGTTGAGGAACATGAGAATGTGCCCGTGATTTTGTGAACAACCTGGTTAGGTCCAGCGATGGTATCTCCAGAAAGAGATATGTGGACAAAGCTGGCAGTGGGCTTTGTTGCAAGGAAAAGTTCCAGGACTGGTGTTCCTGTGGTACAGACTGTGGCTGTTGGTGAGGATCCTCATAAGGTTGGGAGGTTGTCTGTAGGAGAAAACAGGCCTGTCACCTAGGGCCTTCTGGAGTGCTGCATCCTGATTAAGGATAGGTTGTAGGTCTTTAATAATTCGTTGCAGTGGTTTGAGTTGGGGGCTGTAGGGGATGACCAGTGGTGTTCTGTTCTTGGCTTTTGTGGGCCTATCTTGGAGTAGCTGGTCTCTGGGTATTTGTCTGGCCCTGTTGATTTGTTTTTTTATTTCACCTGGTGGGTAATTCAGGTTTATGAATATTTGGTAAAGATCTTGTAGTTTTCGGTCTCTGTCAGTAAGATCAGAGCAAATGCGATTGTACCTAAGGGTTTGATTGTAAACAATGGATCGAGCTGGAAGTGTAGCGATCAGTGGGTTTACGGTACAGTGTGGTACCGATCAAGCCATCCTTGATTTGTACTGTAGCGTCCAGAAAATGTCTCTCTCACATGGAGTAATGGAGGCATAAGTTGATGGTGGGGTGCAGATTGTTAAAGTCTCTGTGGAATTCTTCTATAGTCTCTATACCATGGGTCCAAATCATAAAGATGTCATCAGTGTATCTTAAGTAGAGGAGGGGTCTGGAATATTAGTGTACAGAGCCTCTACATCCATTGTGGCAAGGATGGCATTGTCAGGAACTTTTCTGATATTTTGCAATTTCCTCAGGAAGTCAATGGTATCTCAGAGATAGCTGGGAGTGTTGGCGGCATAGGGTTTGAGGAGGGAGTCCATGTAACTGAATAGTCTGGTGGTAAGGGTGCCAATACCAGAAATAAGGCGTCTGGGGTTCCCAGGTTTGTGGATTTTGGGAAGTAAATAGAGCAATCCAGGCTGGGGCTCAGACGGTGTGTCTGAGTGAATAAGGTCACAAGTAGCAGCAGGGAGTTCCTTAAGTAGTAGTTGTAATCTTTGGAATTCCAAAGTGGGATCAGTGGAGAGAGGTCTGTAAAATGTGGTGTTAGAGAGTTGTCTGGCTGCCTCCTGTTCATAGTCTGACTTATTCATGATGGCTGGGTCGACACGTGCCCCTTCCTTTCGAAAGGGGCATGTTAATGAGCAGGTTCAAAATATGCTAATGAGGCTCTGCAATAAATATGCAGTGCCTCGTTAGCATAATGGCAGCTGTGGTGATTCGAAAGTGCCGCTTTTCGAATCGCACGCCGCCCCTGGAGACAGGACCTTCCGAAAGGACCCCCCCCCCAGTTTTCGAACGCCCTTCTTCCTGTCTGGTGATCGGAAGAAGGGCTTTCAAAAACTCGGGGGGGGTTGTCCTTTCAGAAGGTCCCGTCTCCAGGGGCGGAGTGCAATTCAAAAAGCCGCACTTTTGAATTGCCGCAGCTGCCATTATGCTAATGAGGCACTGCATATTCATTGCAGCACCTCATTAGCATATTTTGAACCTGCTCATTAACATGCCCCTTTCAAAAGGAAGGGGCACATGTAGACCCAGCCGATGACAACAGCATCCCCTTTGTCATCTGGTTTGATTATAATGTCTGGGTTATTTTTGAGATGCTGGACAGCATAGTTGAGATTGTGTCTCATTTGGCATTGTTTGTGTATAATGTCAGTCTGAGCATGGTTGCGGAACCATTGTACGTAGAAATCTAGACTTTCATTACAACCATCGGGGGAGTCCACATAGAGTTCTTCTTTTGTTGTTGGTGGCGGGCATCCAGAGAGTCAGACTGTTGTTCATAGGTGTTCTGGAAGGATTCCTTTAGACAGAGGCAGGGAAAGAAGGCTTCAAGGTCACCACAGAATTGTATTAAGTTTGTGGAGGAAGTAGGGCAGAAGGAAAGACCCTGGGATAAGAGAGAGACTTCTGCTGGGCTCAGTTGGTAGCTGGAAAGGTTAACAATATTGTTGGTTGAGCTGTTATTGTGGTTGAAGTATCCTGAGGTATGAAGTAATGTAGAAAATTTATTCTCTTTTCTTTTTTGTAGGAAGTGGAAGTGTGTTTTATAAATTTCTTGTCTAGTACAGGTAAAGCCTCGTTACCATGAGCTCACCAAACTCTCACAGATTGGAGGGACTGAAGTGTAGGTCTGCCTGCAGTCCTCTGGGATTTCATCTCTGACCCAATAGCAAGAGCGCACCTGTGAACTGGAACCATAACAACGGGATACAAGACGATTTCCAACCATACGCAGAATCCATACTTTGTGGCTCAAGGACAAAGTAACACATCTGTTTTCTAAAATGTTACCCAAGAGTTTAAGTTTAATAATACACAAGTCATCACCTCTCTAAGCAGCACACCAATTCTATGTAATTTACAGTTTGTGCAACTCCACTGCAATCCATTGGATTGTACTGAGTTTTAGTTAACAGAAGATCTGTCCTAGTACACAAGGCTTTTCTGTGCTCTTACCCAGTTCTTGGGGCTCCCACATGTATGGATCTACTCCACCATAGCTGAAAGACTCATATCGCTCCTGGGCCCCAGTATCAGCTCGGTCATCTCCTTCTCGTTTCAGCAACTTCTTCTTTGCTTTTTTGGCCTTTTGGACTAGATCTGAAAAACAGATCACCACTCAGCACTCAGTCTTTGAACATCTGTCATTAGAAGCCACTATAAATTTCTTCTGTTCATTCAGCATAAACCAGTTCCCTTTAAAATAGTATTTCTGCTGTTTCGTAAAATAGGCTGGCTGGTGTATAAAACTACACAGCTTCGCTGTACATGTCAGACAGCAGTGAGGCTGGATATTAAGAAAGGCTTAGCATTTAGAACTCCTTTTGACAAACAAGAGTTACAGGTGCCCAGTATCAGCTTTTTATGACAAAAAATAATGAATTGTAGACTGTAGCACCACTGCAGGAGTCCAGTTCTGCAAGATGTGGCACACCTCGCAAGTGCTGAGCACTTCTCAATTCTCAATGATTTTTCTAGGAGCTGAGGGAACTCTACACTATGCAGGATTGAGCGGTAGAAAGGGAATCCTGTCCAGAGTCAACTTAACAACCCAACCCTAAAGAAAAGTATACAGTCATGATCAGCAACAATATTTCTCTAATCTTTTCCATCCATATGTGGAATACATTTTTATGTTCACTGAGGCATGTGCAAATGTGCACCACCAATAGAAACACAAAACCTAGCTGTGGATGCTCTGCTAATCAGCTGAGCAGCATGTGAATTTAACCTGGGTGGCCACACAAACTCACAACTTACAGGAAACACTGATCAGCAAATGCCTGTTCTTCTGCATTAAATATGATAAAGGCAGCCACTTAAATCCACAACTGCCTTTACTGCAGTATAGTAAGGTCTCAGAGTACATGAGACCAGAGTACACAGCCCCTCTCTTCCGTGGTTGACCCCCAATTCATACTGTACAGTAAACCCTCGAAGTGCACAACTTTGAGTTGCGCCTAACTTGCATTAATGTGAGTTAAACACAACTCAAAATCCCACTCCCCTCCAGACCTGACTCAACCCCTCCACCCTGCCCATCACCTGCACACGGCTCTGGCTCACCCCACCCCCACCCCGCCCAGGGGGGCAGCTCCTCCCAGCTGCAACCAAGCCCCAGGGAAGTGGCAGCCGCGGCACTCCCAGAGCCCCGGAGAGGTGACGGCCGTGGGTACTCCTGCCCCTGGTTCAAATCCTCCCTGCAAGGCCTCCGGTTCAGCCACACCCTGCAACCCCAACCACAGGCTTAACTCCCCTGCCCCCCTGCCATGGCCCCAACCCACCACCAGGCTTAACCCTCCCCAGCTGCCTCCCAACCCCAGGACATACCATTCAAAAAGGACTTTCAGGTGCTCCTACTGCTTCTCTGGATGCAGAATGTGTGTTCTGCCGGGAGAAGAGCCGACCCCTACTTACATGAAATTTGGGTTACGCGAGGGCGCGTGGGACTATAACTCGAGGGTCTACAATACTTTTGCTTTCAAAGATTCTGCTCATAAATAGTATTGCTTTGCAGTACTTACAGTCTTTGTGATTTCACAGAAAACTCACAAGCAAACAGACATTTAGAAATATTGCTAATAATGAACATCTCAGGAATATCAATGCATTCTACCAGACTATCTCACATGATATGAGCATTATTAAGAAGGGCATGGCCCTGTGGACCAAGCAAAGACCTGGGAGTCACACTCCTGAACCTTAATCTTTATTGCAACACTTGCCCCAACAATACTGGCTAAGGTATTTCAGTATTATGTTTTGGCTTCCCCCTCTGTAGAGATATGGGAATACTTAACTGCTCATGGGGATGTTACAAGAATTAATCAGCTGAATACAAAGAGCTCTGAAAGTACTATGTCAATATGGGCAAATTCTCTTAGTTGGCTCAACCTAGCGGGAATATTAAATGTTCTAGTTAAACCGTCTTCCCAAGTAGCAGTAGCTCAGAGGAATACAGTGTACTTTTACATAAAAACTTATTTTTCAAGCAATTTGTGAAATTCAAACAGTGAATAAAATACTAGACATGAGAACATTTTAAAAACCAAACATAAGTCTGATTCATTTAGCAGCCATTACAGGCCAGTAAGCAGCCTGATATGCAAACAGATACTACTCACAAGCACCAGCTCACGTCTGCGAACTGATGGCAGACTGTCCCACATATACCGTTCTAAACCAAATAAGGGTCACATTTATTCATCTGTGAGCAAGAATTATATTTTGCCCTTCTAAAGCACTTTGCTTCCAAGGAGCCCAAACCACTTTATACAAACATTAATAAAGCCCTGAGTTGATATAAAATTGGTATCCGTATCCACACATGCAAAAGTGATTTGTGAATATCTGCATCTACATCTGCAAATACTGATATACAAGATACAAAGCTGGTATCTGCAAAATACAAAATTTGTATCCATAACTGTATCCAAAAAAAATGAGTCATGGATAGTCACAGATTTGCTTGGATCTAAACATTAATAAGACTCTCAAGATGTGTGGGTTGAAGTCACAGGTATAATTAAGCCCCTTTTGCAGATGGTTGAACTGAGGCACGGAGGATTACTTTCACAAAGATTCACAGAGCTGGCTGCAGAATTAGGAACACAGGTCAGAAGTCGGGACAACCAAGACTTGCTTCTAGATATGCTTATTTCTAATTATTACTGAAGTGTGTCATCAGATCTATCCCTTGGCTCTTGGCAGCAACTAAAAGCCTGTGCCCCAAGTCAGGGGTCTTGCCAGGGTTTTATACTGTTTTTAAGACAACGCTTAATAGACAGGAGCAGTGTTCCATGTAAACTAAGTGCTTTGATGGCCTCCCAGGAGAGATTCAGGTGCTGCCAAGCTGATTAGCAGAGCACCTACAGCATGCAGCACGTGTTTCCATTGGTGGTGCACAGCCACACATGCCTTGGTACACATAAAATTTATTTTGCCCATGGACAGAAAAAATTAGGGGGAACACTAGATGGGAGCCACTGTCAACTTTCCAGCCAGTACCTATGCTCTAAAAGTTACAATCACTAGTCAGCTCATATCTGCACTAGCACATCTTAAAGACAGGCCACTTTTTAAATTTAAAATTATACAAAATAAAAATTATTTCCCTTGATTAAGACATCCAGAATTATCTAAGTATCAGCCAGATTCAACATATGGCTATTATCAATATTTATTAATTTTGTTTGTAAAGACCTCAAACCCAAAGGTAAAAGGTATTATAAGAAGTCCTAAGTGTTAGCATTCAATAGTGAATCACAGCGCTTGATAGGTCTCTTAAAGCAACAGTCCACTTGGGGGGGTACCTAAATGCTGGAAGCAGGTTATTTGTAATACCAAAGCGCTAGAACCCTAATCATGAACCACAGGCCCCATCACAACAGGGGCTGCACAATCATATCAACATCTTAATCTTTGCAACTCTAATATCTTCAGAGAGGGAACTCAAATATGGAAACAGTGCAAATATGGTAACAGTGGAAAGGAAAATCTATGATTTTATTATTCAAGGAAATCGAGTCAAAGGGTTAGAACATGATAATTCAACATTATTCTTTCTTGAATGTTTTGCTAGCAGGTATAGTAGACAGTTTCAGTATGATTGTAGAGAGCGGCCTGAGTGAGTACCACCAGCAGTTCCTCAACTCAATGGCTATTTATTTGTCTCTCAAGAGACAGAAACTTGGTTTCTCTTTGGCCAGATTTAATCTTTAGATAGGTTCAACACCAGCATAACTGACTTCTGACACCCTACAAAAAACAGCCCTGGTTTATATCACTTTATATAAATAGCCTATCTTTATTAAAGGCTTTCCAGCCTCTTGCACTTTGAATTTCCAGTAAATTCCGTGTTTAAAAATATCTATTTCCTATAAAGCCAATATCTGCAAGTTCTAAAAAATACTGTAGGACACAAATCTGTCATGCAACTAATACAAAACAAGTGAACAAGTGATATTATAATGTACTACAGTTGTTGCCATGTAGTATCTACTAGAGATAAAAACATTATGTAATTGCATATCATTGGTCATAAAAAGTTTAAGATGTATATGAAGGTGTTATGAAATACATGCAAACTGAAGACCTGCTGTAATGTTCCTTACTGTTATTGGCTACCCACATCATCAAAATTAAAATGAATTCAGACCAAACAGCTACCTGAGATGAGAAAGAAGGTACTACTCAATGTGAGTGAAGATTATACAACGTAGTTTAGAGATTTTTCTTGTGAACCACTTCTCCTGTCAATAATAATAGTACAGACCCATCTCCTCTATTCATTTCCTACTGTGCAAACCATGTCCCCTCTCATTCCTGATCTCACAGAGAAGGCTATGATTTTTTTTGTTTTGTTTTGCAGAGGTCATGGAAGTTACAGAATCTATGACTTCCTGGGACCTCCATGATTTCAACGCTGCAAGGTACCCTGGGGCCCCTGAAGGTGGGACAAAACCAACAAAGCGTGTGGATTCCTCATGATTATCAGTGCCATGTCTCTTTCACACCCACTTCGTCTCCCCATCTGAAAGCAAATAAAGTGACTGTCTTACCTACCTGCATTCAGGACGCTTTGAACTCAACAAGAAATCACTTAGAAATATTTCTGACATGCAATTTGAATATTATCCCCCCCACTTAATGTAAAAGCAATTTTGTTATTTTCTGTCCTAGGATGTGTTTTACTGTATATGGCCTGACATGAAAAACCATGACAGTTAAAAGCAGCATTCTTAAAGTGCAAATTACAGTTTGAGAATATCATGACTAATATATTTTAAATTAAATTAAAGGGACACTTCTGAGATAGCAGAACCCAAAATTGACCAGTCTACTTTCATTGTTTAAAATGAGTGTGGCTAAAAGCAAATAAGCAGCTGAAGTAGTGAAGAAGTAAATAAGATTTATCTGACTGAATTTTAATGATCTAACATGGTGTCATAACACCAGCAATGTTTCTAAATAAAAAGATTGTTTAAATAAATGACAATCTCAAAATATCCTTTTAAGGGACACTATCAACTATAGTTAAAAATGATAAAATTTCAAGATAAAGGAAAAACAATTAAGTGACTTTCCAGACTGTTTCTATACATTTTACTCCAGATGTAAAATGAAACTGTATATGAACAAAAAAGCTAAGAAGACTTATCACAAAAAATGGAAAAGTGTGGATTACCTAGAAAGCACTAAAATCCAGTAAAAACATAGCCAAGGATCCTAGCAATTAAGGGGTAAAATTAACAAGTGGAAAGTGTCCACATTCAAGTCCACTGGCAAATTCAGTCTATTTTTGACATTGTGCGCATGGAAGTTACATGGATAACTGCTATTAAGTTTAACATAATAAAGTCTCCATGTACTGATAACTCACACCCACACCTACACAAAAGATTTTTTCTAACTTGTATGCGCAAAATTAGGTATCTGAAAAATCAAGCCACTTTAGTTGCCTAACATTAGGCAACCAAGGTATAAAACATTATTGAAGCTTTCTGTTAGAAACTGTACAGGAATTATTCTTTGGCCTAAATCCATTTACTCATTTTAATCAATACTGTAGTGAAGTGCAACTTATAGATGAGATTCTATTAGAAGTCTGTAGTATAACAAACATTTTTCAGTATAGAACTATACATAGCAAAAGTTAAAGCTCTTGTGATGACTCTTACTTCTCAGCTGTCCTTTGACATCTTTGTCTTCACCTGAGTGTTCTTCTTCATAGTGAGATTGAAGCTGATAGAAAGACTGCAGATCCTTCAGGCACAAGGGACAGAGAAAACCTTCTCTCACTTCTACAGAGTCATCAAATGGAGGAGGATAGCTTGATGCCATGATGCTTTGTTTACTCTTGCTATATGGCTGTTCCCCAAGTCTTAGTAGCAGTGGAACAGCAATATGCTATTCAGTAGCATTATGTCTGATGAAACAACCAAACTAATGAAGATAAATTGGCCCTATCCTTTGTAGCTTGAACAAAACAGCAATCTGAAAGACAACCACAGAGCGGTTTTAAATAGGATGAACAGTTTAACTCAGTAACTCTCTCTGATCTTTTAATGAGCCAGTTTTAACCTAGAACACTACTCCACAGATAAGTGAAGGGAATAAAACAGTGGCACTCAACCTTGTCCAACTACTGCACACACCCATCAAGACTGAGTTGTCTTGCCTACTCTCAAGTTTTACCTCACTTAAAAATTACAGACTTACAAAATCAGATACAAAAATACAAATGTCTCAGAAACACTGAAAAAGGGGTTACAAACTATTACTAAAAAATTGCTTACCTTCTCATTTTTACCACAATTATAAAATAAATCAACTGGAATATAAATATTGTACTTTCATGTCACTGTACGCTATACAGAACTATATAAACAAGTCATTGTACAACTTTTTCGCTTGTACTGACTTTGCTAAGGCTTTCTATGTAGTTTTTTGTAAAATTTTACACATATCTAAATACTTTTTGTTTTGATAGTGTATAGACTAGCACAGCTACCTCTTTGTTACATATCCAAATGAGTTGATGTATGCCCTGGAAGACCTCTGCATACCCCAGAGGTTGACAATCACTTCACTACTTCACCTCTTCCATATCACATGCTACACAGGAGTAGTTAGTAGATTAAAAAAAAAAAGTGGACTTTTTATACACTGCCCCCTAAACTTCTCCTAATAGGTTTAACATACAAGTTTCTTTAAGATTCTTCAATTGGGAAGAAAATATATGTGAAAAATAACAAAGACAGCAAACGGAAACAACATTCTATAAAAAATGGCCAGTCTGGTCCAGAATGCTTGGGATGCTGAGATCATTCCAGGTAAATATTTTTAACAGTACTAAGGGCAACTTCCTCCAATGTCCTGGATAAACCTTAATGAAGTTAAACCTTACTGATCTTTGGAACAAACTGCATCTTTAATACACTAGATTATCTGACGAAGTAGCTCTTACTCACAAAAGCTCATTACCGAATAAATAAAATTGTTAATCTTTAAGGCACTCCAGGACTGCTTATTTTTGCCAAGCTACAGGTGAACACCACTATCCCTCTGAGACAACTGATATGTGTTATTTTTGTAGGAGTGCATGTAAATTTGCTAAGAGACTGACCAATGTAAACCTTGGGGAAAGGTTAGGAACTTTAAAGAATTATTTAGGGATTTTCCTGTGAAGTGCGTTTCCCAGGAAATACACAGCAGGCAATCCAGTACGGAACGGACAGAGAAAGGTGTGTCCACCTAGAGAGGTGGCGGCCGGCGGATTGGCGCCTGGGAGGGGGCGCTTTGACTGGCCCCCGAAGGGAAAGGCAGGAAGAAGGCAACGAGAAATGCTGCATCCAGCTGGATACGGGCCGGGGGAACGGGTGAAAGTGACCGCGCAGCTACCCAAGTTGGGACCCCCCCCCCGAGTGCTATGAAAGGCGCCCGGGGATCGCTGCCAGCAACAAGCGACCAGACGCCTGCGAGACTTGCAGCCCCCGCCCTGAGGAGCGGTCTCAGACCGGACTCACTGGCACCGGGGCTCACCCAGCCGAGCAAAAGCACCAACGCCTGGAAATCGGCACCCCCGCCGTTACTCCCCAAGCGAGGACGCAGCCGGGGGGTCGAGTCTCACCTCGGCTCCCAGGAGGGGCAGCGGCGGCAGCAGGCGGAACCCAGCCGCGCAGGGCTCGAGGAGCCGCGGGCCCGCCTCAGCCGCGCTAAGGGCTGACGCCCGGTCCGGGACCCGGACAGGACGAACGCCGAGTCAGCGATGGAGGAGAGGGTGGTCTCATCCGGGACAGCAAGGAGGGGCGGGGCCTGGCCAAAGCGCCGCTAACGAGCGTCGAGTCATGGATCGAAGAGCAGTGGCTGCTGGGAAAAGGCGGGAGTCTTGTTTGGGGGAGGCCATAGCCACGGGTATGGAGGAATGAGGGACAGATGTGCCCTGTGCTATGAGCAGAAGCAGGCTAGGGAGAGAAGGAAGGGGAGCTGTAGGGTTGTATCCTGTAGAAGTTACTGTGTTGGACCCCATCTGTGGTATTGCCAGCCCTACCAGTCATGAGATCTCACATGTGGGGAGGGGGGAAGAGCAGGGGTGATTGCTTTCTGGTTTCCCAGTCTCAGGGTACAGTCCAGTCAGGTATGCATGGTTTTCTTGGCAACACCGAGGGCCAAGGACTTAACTGATCTCACTTAAATGAGGGCTGAGAGTCTCTTGTCTGTGAGCAGAGCATTGTATATTGCAAGGGTTGTGATAAAATTGTGAGAGTCAGCAACACAGCAGAGTTGGGGGACTATAAAACATTGCAAGAATGGATATAAAATTGCAAGTGCAGGTAGTACTGTCTTGCTTTGCGCTTTCCTGCTTTTGGAGTAGCTCTGCTGGTGTGGGTGGGAGAGTGCGATTGAGATTCCCATATCTCATATCAGGACATATCTCATAGCAGGGGTGGGTAATATTTCGGAAAGTGGTCAAGAGCTGCACTTTTCCAAGGAGGAGAGTGTGGGTCTGGGGTGGCAGTTGGCTGCAGAAGAGTGGTTAGGGTCGGGAACTGGACTGCAGGAGAGGGTGTTGGATCCGAGAGGGAGTTTGGGTGAAGGAGGGGATTGTGACCTGGGGCAGGAAGTTGGGGTACAAAGTCTGGGAGGGGCCATGTGTGCAGGAAAAGATTGTGGCCTGGGAGAGGGGTGTAGGAGCAGGTGCGGGGTCTGAGAAGGAGTTGTAGCTTCTGCTGCTCACCTTTTACATGCTCCCACTGGTGCTGTCCTCTCACTGCTTTTCCCCTTTACCCCTACCCCTGCTGCTTCTCCATACCTCCCCTGGCAGAGCATGTTTGCTCCCATTGCTGTATGGAGAATCAGCCCCTGGTCAGAATGCTCAGTTCTCCAGGAGCCTGGTTGGCAGGCTCCTTCCCTACATGTGGCAAATCCCCACACAGCACTAACACAGGGGAGCTTCTCTGCCCCTCAACTAAGCTCTGGCATGGTGGGGAGGAAGTAATTTCTAGCCTCTTCGTGCCCCAACCCTGCAGGTTCCACAGCAGCCCCCAGACAGGGGCCTGGCACCCTCTTCACCTGCCACCCCTTTCCCATAATGTATCCTGCCCCCAGGGAGCACAGAGCTGATCTATCTCCTATACACCCTTTTCTGAGCCACCTCTGGCCAGGTTCACTGAAGCTTCTGCAGTCTAATTGCATGGTCCCTGGTGCACAATGTCTTTAAGGCTTAACCTCTTTTTGCCCTCCCTGTACCTAGGGTTTAGGAGGTGGCTGTGGTGTTGCCCCCCATATTTTTACGGAAATATGTTTCTGAATATGAATATGACTAATTTGAATATGCTTTGTGCAAAATGGGGCATGTAATCTATCTGTGGAGAGTTTGTAATCCCTTTAATGTGTCTGTGATGAGCCTTGTTTTGATTGTAAACCCAGACTAGGATTGGTTTTACAAAGAAATCTGACCATGCCACTTGGTGCTGGAGTCCCCCTTGAATTTTGTAGTTTTCCACAGGGTTTAGGGAATTGAACAAAGACTTGCCACCTTAGGGAAATTTATATATAAGGGAAGGGGAAGTAAACAATGACTGTCTTCAACTGGCTTCATAGACTGCTGAGAGGACACATGAAAACAACTGGAAACAAAATAACTTTAATGACAAGGGTGGAGAAGAGCTGCTGGATCCAGACCAGAAGGATCAGCTATAGTCTGAGAAGGACTTTTCTTGAAATAAGAACTAGGGTGAGAAATTACAATATGTAACAGCTTCTCTTAGTATTTAGGCTTAGCTGTCATGCTTTGTTTTATTTAATAACTTACTTTGATCTGTCATTACTTACAGCCACTTAAATCCTACTTTTATATTTACTAAAATCACTTTTGTTTGTTGTTATATCCAGCATAAGTAATTGTTAGCTTGGGGGAATAACAGCTGTGCCTCTTGCTCTTTCATTGATAAAGGAGTAGACTTATGAGCTGGTTCTGTATCAAACTTTTTGGCAGTGTAAGACAGACTTCTCTGTGGTTTTGATCCTATAGGGGCTGTGGACCTAAGTGCTGTGTCAAGTCCCTGTGACTGAGCCCTGTAGGGCTGAGCTGGTCTTAGTGTCTCTTGATCCCAACTCAATGTGTTTGCTTGGGGACACCAGAAGTCCTGGCTCAGCAGGATAGGGTGGTGGGCAGTGTTCCCTCTATTTCTATCCCTGGGTCAAATACATTTTGTTTTGTGCACCAAGGCACATGTGGATGTGCACCACCAATAGGAACACAAATTTCCACCTGTGAGTGGCTGTGGGTGCTCTCCTAATCAGCTGGGTGGCACCTGAAACTCTCCTGGGCTGCTGCCCAAGCAGTCAGCTTACAGGGAACACTGGTGGTGGGGTGTCCCAGAGGGCGGGTGGATAGTGGATCAGCTCACCAAGTGCCAGTTTCCAGGGGATCTCTGTGATCCAACCCATCCATCAGAGTGGGTTATGTCAGCATACACCAGCAGCTCGGAGGCTGAGAGCTGGGTATCATAGGCATGAGAAGGTAGTACCTTCCCAAACTGCCTTAGGAGGTGGAGGCTCTGCCCACATTCTGCTTCTACGCACAAGGACTCAGTGTTGCAGCAGAGTGAGAGACCTTTTCCCAGGCCTTGGCGTGGGCCTGCTGCAGACAGGAGAAATGGACCCCTCCTTGCTGTCCCCAGCATGGAGCCTCCCAGGCAAGCCTAAGCCCCAAGCCCGTGCCCCACTTTGAGACATGAGCCCTGAGCATCCTCCTGCACTCCAAAGCCTGCAGCCCAGAGCCTGTACCCCCTCCTGCACACTAGCCCCAAATCCACCCCTCCCCAAACCTGGAGCTTCCTCCTGCACCCTAACCCTCATCACCAGTCCCATCCCAGAGCTGCATCCCAGCCAGAGCCCTTGCATGCCAACACTCTGTCCCAGCCTGAGCTCCTCAACCCCAGCCCCACATTAGAGACTGCACCCCCCGCTGGAGCTCTTACATTCCTGTACCCCAGCCCCATGCCTCAGCCCTGCCTTCACCCCAGATTCAGAACCCCTGGGCCACACTCCTGCCACAAGAATTTTGTTTTATGACATTGCTGCAAAAATAAGCAAACATAAATCTGAGCTGTGACAGGAGTGTTGTGAGCAAGACACAAGGGCCAAGTCTACACTAGTATTCTTCTTTCAAAAGAGGAATGCAAATGAAGGAAATTGGAACTACAAATGAAGTACTGATTTACATATTGAATGCTCATTTGCATAATCTTTTAAAAATTCTTTCGAAAGAAAAAAGCAGTGTAGACATGGCTCTTTTGAAAATAAACCCTGTTTTCAGAAGAACCTGTATTAGGAATAAATGGTTTATTTTCAAAAAATCCACATCTACACTCCTTTTTTTCCCTTTTGAAAAGAGATTATGCAAGTTAAGATCAAGATCTGTATATCAATACTTTATTTGCATTTCTAATTTCCTTCATTTGCATTCCTCTCTTGAAAGAGGAGTTCAAGTGTGGATGTAGCCAAGAAGTAATTCTTTCTTTCTACTCTGCACTGGTTGGGCTTCAACTATAGTACTGTGTCTGTTCTGGGTGCTACATTTCCGGAAAGATGTGGACAAATTGGAGAAGATCCTGAGAAGAGCAACAAAAATGATTAAAGGTCTAGAAAACATGACCTGCAAGGGAAGACTGAAATAATTGGGTGTGTTTAGTCTGGAAAAGAGAAGACTCAGAGGGATATGATAATAGCTTTCTAGTACCTAAAAGGTTAACCTATAAGATCTCTATCCAGTCCTCACAGGCTAGAGGTTGTAAATTAGGGCAAATAACACTACAGCTATTTATGATAACTGTAGCTAGGGAAGAGCCAAGGACAGGAGGACTGACTGAAGCTGGAGTCCAGCTGAGGAGGAACAGTAGGGACTTGTAAGAAGTCAGTGAGTTGACAGCAGAAAGGGGATTGCATCAAGAAGTCTGCAGCCACCTTTTGTGCATTAGAGGGAGTTTAGGGGAAGAGTAAGCGCCTGGGAACCTGGCTCTCAGGGAAGGACATACCCAAAGACAGAATGGATGGGGAAGAGAGTCTTTGGGAGGTAAATAGCAAGCAGCAACACTAGGGACTGAGCACACCTCAACTCTGCTGGGTCCCTGGACTAGAATGTGGTTTGATGGGTGGGCCTGGGTTATCCTACTAGCCACTAATGGACTGGTATTTTGTGGGCAGCAGGTTCAGTGAGACGTGATACTCCAGAAGGGGAAACCACATATGACTTGACTGCAGCTTCTGGGGTGAGAGAGGAACTTCAGCATGAGAGAGAAGACAACAGGAAGAAAATGCAAGTAGAGCCACCAAACCTGAAAGAGAGCGAATTCCCAGAACAGCCAGAAAGATATGCCACTGGTGGTGAGTGAGTACCCTTTGACAGACACCTGACTCATTTTGGGGGAGATAGTAACAGAAAATGCAAGAAGATGTAGAATGAAGGCCATCCCACGGATAAGGAACATACTGGAATAAGTCAAGGGTGTTGTCTCTTGGGCTGTGGCCACACTTGGCCAAAACTTCGAAATGGCCATGCAAATGGCCATTTCGAAGATTACTAATGAGGCGCTGAATTGAATATTTGAATTGAATATTCAGCACCTCATTAGCATTAGGACGCTTCCGGCCGCGGCACTTTGAAAGTGCCGCTTTCGAAAGCGCGCGGCTACACGGGGGTCCTTTTCTAAAGGACCCTGCTCCTTTCGAAATCTCCTTATTCCTCTCAGCGAAGGGGAATAAGGGGGTTTCGAAAGGAGTGGGGTCCTTTCGAAAAGGACCCCCGTGTAGCTGCACCGAGCCGCACGCTTTCGAAAGCGGCGCTTTCAAAGTGCCGCGGCTGGAAGCATCCTAATGCTAATGAGGTGCTGAATATTCAATTCAGCGCCTCATTAGTAATCTTCGAAATGGCCATTTGCATGGCCATTTCAAAGTTTTGGCCAAGTGTGGCCACAGCCTTTGTGTCAGAGATAATTTGACCCCACAAGTGGCATCTCAATCAGGTAATCATAGCTTCTTATCGATATGCTAAGTATTCCAGTTACATACAGAAAGTGAATGTGATTATCACATTCCCGGGGGGAGATCTTGATATTATCTAAATTTATACTAAGCAGCACGAGGCATTATGTAGATGATATGAATCACTTAATGAGGAAAGTGACAGTCTGTGTAAATGCAGCCTTTTTCTTTTCACTCTTACAGCTGAAGTTGTTTGGTCCCACAGTAATAGCTGCAGGACACAGGCCTCACTTAAGTTAGCATAATTCTCATTAAAGTTACCACAATACAGTAAAGTATGTGAAGAAGAGATGGGCTCAAGATGCAAGAATTTAGACCCAGTTTTGGAATTAGATGTTTGGTAGGGTTTGGATCTGGCACATTGGTCCTCATAATGGGAAACTGAAACTGGATTTGCCTTCCTCAAGTTCTTCATGGGCAGAGCTATCCTTAATAAAAATGTCAAGGGCTAATATTCCAGTACTGGATGGTGTTCAAAATGACTTCAAAGTCATCTCAAATCCTGTACTTTGCTGGTACGCTTTCATGGGGGCATGTTGGACTACTGTGGTCTGCATTGATTTATACTATCTGGGAATCTGACCCTGACTGTCCATTTGGTGTCTGCTACATTGACGTGAATTTGAATTCCCGCAGATGCCAGTTGCATCATTTAGATTTTTCATCTCCCATCCCAAAAGTAGTTCATATTCATTGTGGGGCTGTTTTCTTTTTTCACTGTGTATAAAAAAAATTCCTTAACAGGTTATGTCTTCTGTTGATATATTGAGGCTCAGTTTTTCTTTTTAAAGATATTAGAATAAACTGTGTAGTTAGGCGTGTGTGACTGTCCTCTATTGGATGACAGTAGAGCATGTTGTAGCCTGCCATAGGCCCTATATTGTTAACAGCTAATCTAATGATATATATGTATATATATAGTAATAGCTTTTTAGCATAAATGGTATGGGGCCTATATTTCTGGGGCAGGAGAATCTGTCTGCATAACACAGAAGTGATGGAGCAGAATATGAAGCCCTATGTGGCCATGAATTTGTTTTCAGTATTTATTCTATGGTATTAACACAGACCTTCCAGAGTATTAGCAGCTGCATCTTGAAGCTTGGCTGAGTAATGCTTGGTATAAATTGGGCCTGTAGAGGGGGTGAAAAGTTGAGTTTTTTTTAAAGTCATCTTTATGTTCTCCTGATTTACTCTGGACTAGTCCTGAGGTGTACTAATTAAAGCATTGTGGAGGGTGATCAAAGTCTTAGAGGCACATTGGAAACACCTGGATACAGTGAGGGAATGGTCAGGGCTCTGTGCCATCCCTCTGTTCTTGGATGGAGAATATCCTTTGGTTGTTTTAGCTAGCTTTAGGACAGGCAGCTTTGTGCTGGTGGAGGGGTGCTAATCTGCCCTGCTGCACTGGGAACTCTCAGACGGAATCAAAGTCCTGATTCTCAGTTACAACCCCATTAGTTACCCACTGTTTTGTTTGATCAGACCTGTGTTATGTGTCTGTCTGAGTCAGTGAAGGACTCATGTCTCTTACAAATAGGTGGCTCAAAACAACTCACCCAGGGAGGCTGGAATTTCTGGAAGAGCTCTAGGATGGCTCAAGAGGTGTGATCTGAATGACCTTTGTGTGACGTTTGGATGTGAAGAGAAAAGTAGAGGTTCATGAAAACTTGAGAATGTGGGGGAGAAGGAAGAGAAGGGGGGAGAGGAAAAATATTTGAGGGCAGAACTGAAGATGCTTTCTATGGAATTAAAAGTCAGTGTAAACTGTCAGGAGTAGAATTTTCAATTAAGGTGGGTATGTGCATGGAGATAGATCATGAAATGTAGCTGCAGATGATCATATGATGTGAATGCCACCAGATGGCATAATAGGCACATCCAAAGTAGCCTAATGCCTGGTGTGAAATTACAGAGAATATTTTGCTGCATGTTGGTTTTCTTAACAGTTAACTTTAGCTTACATTAGTTCTCCAAACTGATGGAGTGCATGAGATAATTTGGCTTGTCTAGTTAGAGCACAAGGCTCAAAATCATCCGTGCACTTCCATTTTTTACAATTATATTTTTCCAGATTTAAAAATCAGAGAACAGCAAATGGTATGCTTTAAGTCTATCCTTCTCCTGTACTTTACGAAGTACATCAAAGGTCTGTTGTAAACGGTTGCCATGATGGGTTAGAGATTAAAAAGGTTATTCATTAGATTTTCTAATATCTGCTATAAATGGGAGGGAGGTAGAAAGGACTAATTACACAGGTGGGCATGGTACCAGTCAGGAAGTAAATGCATTGACAAAGTAGTGTACAGAGACCTGAAGTGGAATTGCTGAGCTTTTGAAGACTGGTACATTCCCAAAGGTAGCTTTCATTCACAGTTGTTTGCATTAGCCCCAGCATAAGCCTGTGCAATCAGTTTCCTGCTTCTGAAGACATCAGGTTCACCCCAAACATTCATACCAAACCCATCTTCTTCAAAGGAGCACACTGTGACTCCCAGTTTGAAATCAAAGATTTTTCAGAAACTGTTCTGTACTACTATGGCTCATTGTGCAAAGCTCCAGTTTTTATGTTGTCCACCAGTATAACTGAGATTATGAGAGAGTCTCTTAATAAATTAATCTGTTTGAATTAGAGGTAAAAAACCACAATGTGTTATTCATTCTATGCAGAACTCTTTCTCTTCCTAGTAATTTTAAAAGGAAAGTCTATGTTAATGTGCATACGACTGAACCTCTCTCCTGATTTTTTTAATTCTTTATCAAGTCCCTAACTTCCTTTATATCAGTGGTTCTCAACAAGGGGTACACATACCCCTGGAGGTATGCAGATATCTTCTAGGAGTTACATCAACCCATCTAGATATTTTTCTAGTTTTACAACAGACTACATAAAAAGCACTAGCAAAGTCAATACAAGCCAAAATTTCATGTGGATAATGGCTTGTTGATAGTGTTCTATATAATATACATTGACATGAAAGTGCAATTTGTGTTTTACAGTTGACTTATAATTATGGTAAAAATGAGAGAGCATTTTTCAGTAATAGCATGCTGTGATGCTTTTGTATTTTTTTCTGATTTTTGTAAGCAAATAAGTTTTAAGTGAGATGAAGCTTGGGGATAGGCAACACCAATCAGAGTCCTGAAAGAGATACAGTAGTCTGGAAAGGTTGAGATCCATGGATTTACATGACTGTTGGTACTGGTCCTGTAAATACAAAGACAGATTAGACTGAGAATAGTATGTGTAACAGCTAGTATAAAATTGGTAAGCCAAATTCAGTTGTGCTCTGCGAAGTGTTAGACCCCTTCTCCCCACCCCCCTGCTGTGTAAATTATGTCTCTGTTTACAGTTGTGTAACCATATTGCAGTCAGCAGAAATAGTTTGCACTTAGGCGTTGCACTTCTTCAGAATCTGTAACACCTAAGAGTCTTGGTAGACCAAAGTTGCCCTACAAAGTTTTGCTGGTACAGGTGGAGGGGGTGTGCATGGGTGTGTTAAATATATCTTGCCCGCAAATCTGCATTGGCAAGCCCTCTAAGTTATGGCTACACTAGAGAGCTTTGTAAGCAAAAGTCCCAGCATGTCTACACACAAAATGCTTTTTGTCAATAGAAACTGTTGACCAAAAAGCTGTGTAGATGCTCCGGGGGGCCTTTTTGTTGACAGAGTGGGTCAAAAGATCGATCTGCTTTTATGTGTATACACATCAGTCAACAAACACTGGAATCAGTGGTCAAACACTGGAATAAATTGCGTAGGGAGGTTGTGGAATGTCCATCTCTGCAGATATTTAAGAACAGGTTGATAGTAGCAAAGGGAGCCTGTTCCCCATACCAGTGGGTTTGTGCCAACAGTCCCAGGCAGTAACATCAGGGTGGGTTGGCAGGAACCTCCAAACACCTTCCCGAGCTCAGCAGGTGCATGAGGCACCTCGCTTTCCTTGGTGCTCAGTCTGCCCAGCTAAACAAGATACTTCTGGTAGTCTACACAAGTCCCTGCCTCCCTGCTATGGCAGGGATTGCTGGAAGATCTCTCCTTGTCCAGGACATAGGTTGTGGGGGTATTGTGAGTGGGATGGCATCAAAGCCTAGCTAAGTTTTTTTTAATGTGTATTTCAATCGCAATCTGAAAAATGGGCCACTCCCTCAAAATATTGGAACTGGTCTAAGTTACTCCAGAATATGCACCTTGCAATACAAACTGATACCAAAGGGAAATGTCCTTGAAGATGTTTTGGATCAGACTAGTTGCTGGAATAATGCCACAGAAGTCAATGGAGCTGTTTCACGTCTTGATGTAAATCAGTCATGCTATAGTTGAAGACCAAAAATAACACATGAACTAAAATACAGTTTTCAGCAGCTAGTATTTCAGTTCTCTAAACATCTCAGCAGCTAAATGACCCTCAGGTATTTCAGTAAGGGCAATGCATGCATCTGTGTACTGATCACAAGTCACAGTAATGTGAAAGCTTCCCAGATTTCAAATCCTTCAGACTCTGCCTCTACATGCTTCTGGATCCTTTTCAAATGATCTCAATGGGAATGGCAGGGAGTGCTGCAGATCAGGATCAAAGCGCATAGGAATGATATGAATTGGAGTTTCGTTCTGGAATTGCAGTGGATGTTACTGGTTGGGACTAACACATTCTCAGGGTTGTGTGAGCCCAGGAGTTTAACGGCAAGTAGTAGGTGTGGACAAAATTTTAGTAACAAGACTCACATATATAAACAGATATACTGAGTGAAGGCAAGCCCTGGAATTATAGGGGTTACAATGATGCAGGATTTAAACTCATTGGCAGAGCTGTGGGGAGGTGTGTATGGAAGGGCTGAGGTATTGCAGCCTGGCACAATTGAGCTCTGTGACAGAAGAGTGCAGAAATTTTGCTCAACTTCTGCCTAATGTAAGCATAGTCAACCAGGACTGCAAGCTCCTTTTTTCTTCCCAAGAGCACAAAATTGATATCTTGTTTTAAAAAAATTGTGTGAAATTACACTCACACCACCTGAAAATGTCATATCCTGTGGTCAACAAAAAAATGCTTTTAAAAAGCTTACGTGTGTGTGGAAAAGCTTTTAGTGCTGTTCTTCCACTGGAGCTCAGGTATTACACAGGCATTGCTGCTTTTCTACCTAGCTCCATCTACTCTGCCACACGAGTAGATAGTACAAAATATTTCCTACTTCACGTAACCTCTTTCACCCAATGATTTCAAAGCACTTTGCAAACATTAATCAGCACAATGTCCCAATGTTCCTTGGGAAGGGAAAAAGGCTAGTAAAATATTAACTCATGTGTCAGAGATGGAGACTTTAACTCAGGAATGAAGTTAAACAGCTTTTGCCAAAAACATGCTGATAGTTGAGAATAGAACCCAGGAATGCTAAGTCCCAATCCAATGACATTCTAAACAATAGTCAACACTTTCCTCCTCTATGAAGGTAGCCTTTGAAAATTTTGATTGCAGATTGCAGATGAGAGATATACAGTTATTAGGAAAACACTTGGTTAAAGACATTAGGACACAAATTGCCACAGACCTGAACATGTAAGAATTTTATGAACACTGTATGTGATCAGATCAGTGAAGGACAGTTACTGTGAACTGGGCTATTAGAATTTCTTGTCTGATTGAATTAGTCTAATTTATACTGGGAGTATTGCAATATTCAGTGTACACATATAATTGCTCGAGTTCAGGGAGGTGCATGCAGGAAGTGACACAATGGTTTTCTGGATAAGGACACCCACACACATAGTTTGCCCACTGTCTTTCAGATATCAGCCTTAAGGAACTTGCATCCTGTCTCCGATAATGATGCAAGCTTGTTTCGCCAGGCTGAGAACCTGGTTATCAGACTATCAGGTGTCTACCTTTCTGTGATGGGTGTGAGTTGCCAGTGGCTGTGGAAGGCCTTGTCTGACAGGGAGATGAGCTGACATGAAAACTTCCTGAAAGAGTCTAAGGAGTTAGCCATTGCAGCCAGCCTGCCAGTGGCGGGATATGGAGCACAAGAGGTAGTTTCATAGGTGCCCAGAGCTCTTGGCCATCACAGGGGCTGGAGCCCCAGCCCCTTTGAATTGCCACAGGAGGGCTGCTCTGCTTGGCTTTGAGGGCTGGAGTGGGGGTCAGTGCTTCAGTCTGTGCAGCACTGAGGGCTGACTGCTATAGTCTCGCTCCTTTTGGGGCGTGGAGACATTCCCCCTCATTTTGACCTGGGGACTGTGGTGGCTGTCAGCCCTGCAGCATCCCTTTGTGGAGGATGGCAAGTAAGTGTGCTAGTAGGCTGCTTTATTTTTTATGATCTGTTTTCTCTGGAATGTTTTTGTCTCTAAATAACTCATACTGGCCTACAAGCAGGCTGTTTGATTGTTAATTGTCACTGTTGCGGCTTTCTTTGGGAACAGAATATCAGGGTCTGCACGTAAGTCTGTAATCCTGGTTCATACACAGCAAAACAGTCTGAGAGTGGGAGAATATTGTGATTCCAGCCCAGGGAGGTGACTGCTAGAGAGGATTGAGACTGGGTCAGGCAGGTGCACTCTGGGAAACTGATGGGTCAGAGGTGCAGTTAGTTTGGTAATTGTGACACAAGCACACTAGAAATAAATACCACTTAGGTTGGCTTGTGTTATTTACCTTGCTTTAATATTCTTTGTGGCATTTAGGATGCTATATTACACAGACTTTAGTCCCATTAAAAGGGAGTTAGATTTAGGGTGGAGATGCTCCTGGATGATGATCTGTCTAGCTCGCAAACGCCTTTTAACACATGCTCAATAAACTGGACCTGTTTACTGTAAACATTTTTATGCAAAGCGACATTGTTGGATTGCTCTGTATGGGAAAGGCTCCATAATTTTTCTGCTATTCAAAGACTCATCTGTCAAAAGTGACAACATGATGGTTTGTAGAAGCTGCGCCTGAAAACTTGCCAAATGTGGTTCAAACCATCTGCCGATTAAACTGCTGCAGTGTTGTCTAGCGTTTCAGGCCCGTGGGGCAAAGTAACTCACCTGGCCCACATTTGTGCACTAGCTGACCCGTCCACTGCTGCGGGAAGAATCTGGGGATATCTACACTGCATGAAAAGACCTGCAGCTGGCCTGTGTCATTGACTCTCCCTCACAGAGATCAGGCCGCAGGAGTATCAAATTGCAAGGTAGATGTTTGGGCTTGGGCTGGTGCCTGGGCTTTGGGATTCTCCCTGCTCATGGGACCCCACAGCCCATGCTTCTACCTTGCAAGGCTGTACTTAGGCACAGGCAGAGTACCCAGCTGCATAGGGCACCACTAAATTTGGGGCACATTGTAGTGCCCTGTGCTGTACATGCCTAGTGCTGGCCAATTCAAGCAGCCCCAACCCACGCCTTCCAGCCTCATACCACCTCTTGGCCCAGGCAGCCCAAGCCCTCAGCCTCTGCTCTGCAGTTTGGCCCCAGCTGCCCAATCCCCCAGTCACCAACTTTGCCACCCAGCCCCTGCAGCCCAAATCCCCATGTCCCTCACGTTACTTTTGGGCCCCCCACATTCCCTACCACCCCCTTGCCTCCAGTCTCTGGGTGCAGAGGCTGAATCCTCCCAGTTGCCCACTCGTCCTCCCAGCCTCGGCCGCCCCAATACTCCAGCCTTCAGCATAATTGGGCTGCACCATTCCTCCCTTCTACTCTCCCCCCTACCAGCCTTCCTGCTCTATTCCTGCCACCCACAGCCCTGAGCACTGTTCCCCCCCACCCCCGCTGCTGCCCCACTCCCCAGTGGGGAGTGCAGGTGCTCGGGCTGCGTAGGGCACCACAACTCATAAGCATGGCTCTGCAGCCTTAACCCAAATATCAACACTGCAGTTTTTGTAGCTGCACAGTCTGAGCCCTGTGAACCCAAGTCAAGTGACCCAGGCCTGCCACACATTGATTACTGCATCTCTCCTACCCCTCCATTGACGTCCCAGTGCTGCAGTGGAATTTTGGTTCTCTAAAAGAAGTTGAGAGATATGTGAAGGAGGCAAGCAGAGGAAAATTTAGAATCCACATGTTATCATTTGAGTATGGTTATTTTATTTTATCTGAAGTAATAATTAGAGGGAGATCAAGGCATAAGATTCAGTTCCGGCTCAGGACCCCTTTTTAAATTTCAAACAAACCTACATTTTGGAGTCTTGGGACCTAGGTTTTTGGTTCAGTTTTGTCTCCATTAGCTCCACATGTCATCTTTTTCCATTCTGATCAGCACAGCAACCTCCTCAAATCTTGAAAGCAACATATCTAAAAACAATATGCAGCTGCACCATGGTTATCAACTTACTGCTAGACAAAAGGAGCTGCTTGCTTGACAGTGATCAAGTTATATTTCTCACAGACCATTATTGCTGTCACTTTCAACACAATCCCCTCATTCAAAGAACTTGTTCAAGCAATATGTTCTGACTGCATCTACTTTGAGAGCTTTCATAAAAGTATGATTATAACTTTCATTTCTCTTTGATCTTTCTTCAGTAGCTTCTGCAATAATCTCACTAATCAGCATCAGCTTCTTAAATTAGTCAAGAAGTTACTTGGTGTGTCTGTCCACAACATAAAAAAAACCTAGAACGTTGTCTTAAAATCAAGTTGCCTCCATCTCGGGTCCTCACTCTTTATCCCATGCTGTCACTGTAGCCACCAAGTGCTGGGCTAACTGAACACACAAAATTCTCATAGCTGTGGTTTATTCTTGTCTTTCTAACTCCTTTTGATGTGATGGTGTGGAGGTTGGCTTATTTCCATTCCATTCTGTAGCAGTGCTCACACTAAATGTAGGCTACTTCATTTAGTAGGCCCAAGAGTAATTAGATAATCAAATACAATTGGGACAGGAGGTGGAGGATAATAAGTGCCTATGTAAGACAAATCTCTGAATATTGGTCTGTCCCTAAAAAAAATCAGGAGATCTGGTCACCCTATTAGAAACAAATAGGTACTCGTTCCTGAGAGTCTGCATTGCTCCAGTATTCACAGGACACTTTGTTGTTTGGGTCTCACCTTCTGGCTATGTCTACACTATCCCAAAGCTTCGAAATTGCCATGCAAATGGCCATTTTGAAGTTTACTAATGAAGCGCTAAAATACATATTCAGTGCCTCATTAGAATGCTGGCAGCCGCGACACTTCAAAATTGCCACTGCTCGCCTCTGCGCGGCTCGTCCGGACAGGGGTCCTTTTCGAAAGGACCCAGGCAACTTCAAAATCCCCTTATAGGAGAACCTATTCCAAGGGGATTTCGAAGTCGCTGGGGTCCTTTCGAAAAGGACCCCTGTCTGGATGAGCCCTGCGGCGGCGAGCCGTGGCAATTTCGAAGTGCTGCGGCTGCCAGCATTCTAATGAGGCGCTGAATATGTATTTTAGTGCTTCATTAGTAAACTTCGAAATGGCCATTTTGAAGTTTTGGGATAGTGTAGACACAGCTTCTATGACACTTTGGCTTTGTGTCTATGAGGGGGAGAAGGATGTTGCCCTCTAGTGGATAGACCAACAAAAAGTTTGGCGATCCTACTAGCAGTGAAGGCCCCAATTCAGCAGTACGGAATAGGACTGCTGAATCAGCATCTAGAGAGGTCCTGAATTTAGCTCAAATGAGAGGAGTCTGAGACAGAAGCGGGAGTCAAAGCATGCATGAGATTAATGTATTAATTGTCTCTTGTTGTCGGCAGGAACACAGTTCACCTCCTGTGTGTTTGCTATCTCTTTGAATGTGGATTTTCCTCACAAAATCTTCCGCAGTGGGTGTGGGTGTGGGTGGCGGGGGGACTGAAGAAGAAGGAAATAAAATGGTTATACAGAGCAGCCTTTTTAGTTGTTGTTAACATGGGGCCAGAACCTCATCTGATGTTAATCAACAAAGCTCCATTTGAATCAGGGTATTTATTTATGTCAGCTGGCATCAGGTTGTTGGTTTTTGGCAGAGGACCAGCAAAACCACAGTGAGGTTTGGTTGGTTTGGGGTTTCATTATAAACTCAAAGTTTTGTCAAGAGCTCTGCTATGAGTCTCAAGCCTGGGCCCGCTACTGAGCGAACATAGGGCTAGTATAGTGGTTGGTGTCAAAGCCTGGAGATAGGCATTTCATGTACTTGTGATGCAAAACCACGAGAGATTCCTCCTTTTCCCCTAAATCTTGTTTTGAGATTTAGGTCCTTATTCTGATCTCACACCAGCATCAATCAGGAGCAATTCTACTCTGTGTGATAGTTGGCTCTCTGTCCTGGTCCAGGGACAGCCCAGGTCATGTCCATCTCTACCTCTTCTGACCTCTTATGTTCCATGTGAGCTGATATTGTGGGCCACCTGGTTGGCCAAAAACAGGCATTCCATCAGCAAGTTTCTCTTCATAGTTTTCTTTCTGAGATCTTTAGATGGTTTTATCAAGAGAAACAGTCCTGAATGGCTTTATGCAATCCAGTAACACCCCTGAGTTACACTGCAGCCCTGAGTCCAGTCCAATACTCTCTCCTTCTCTAAGAGCTTTCCCTTTCTAACATTTTTCCTAGTGGTTCCTTGTATTCCATTTGAGATCCCTACGGAGCCTTTAGTCTCTAATCCTCCCTCATAACTCACTGCTGGCATTGTCCCACGAGGGTAAATTCTGTCCATCTCTAGTCTGTTGCATTTCTATTCCTTAAAAACAAGCTTTTTCTTTGCATCCTCTCTCTGCACTGTCATTGGTTATAGGTGAGTTTGATTCAGTCTCAGCATCTCTCATTTGTTTTGCCTACTTTTGACTGCTCTGGATCCATGAACTGTTGTTTATTAAGATGGTCTAAGTATTACTTCAAAAGTGCAGTTGGCAATGTAATGTGAACTGAGTGAGCCATTACTTTACTTCCAGTTTTGTTGTTGCTCTTAAACTACTTGAGCTGATGAGTCATTTAAAAATAATAATAAAGGGCTTTGTGGGGACTGCATGTCCCTAGGAAATGCTCCGCCTAGGCTAATTATTATGATTTAAAATGGAGGCTGAGCATTTGTCACAGCATCATGTTCAGGAGGGTGAAGGGGCATAACTTGACTGGTGAGAGAGATTTAAAATGTTTCATAAGAGGTATTAATTACACAGCTTGTCCACATCTTCCCCCAGCCAAAAACCAAACCCACACTGGAGAAATTTTGTAAAGGATACTGCTAGGGAATCAATTATTTTATGCTTCAGTAGTTGGCAGTGCTTCTTAAACGTGAAACAGTGGAATTGCTTCACTCTGAATTGTAAGCATTCCTGTTACAGCTGGACATATGACTTTGCATTATTGTGGTTCCATGTCAGAGTCCATGCACACGTTCACATCATGAACCTAATCCAATTCCCATTGAGGCCAATGGAAAAATTCCCACTGACTTTGAGCGTTGGAGTGAGCATTATCATAACTATTATTCTTGAAGTGCACTGGTTTGCATACAAATAACTCTGTGACTGCAGTTTTAAAAAGTGCTTAAAGCTGAAAGCTCTGACCCTACAATCACTTATCCAAATAACTGCCTCTACGTTTGTGATTGGTTTCATGGGGTGTATGCTACAAAGAAAAACCTACTGCTCTGTGTTTCCTGTCAATTGATTGGCTTGCAGGGCTCAGGCTGCGGGACAAAAAATAAGCGTAGACATGAGGGCTTGGGCTGGAGCCTGGGCTCCAAAACTCAAAGAGGGTAGAGTCTGATCAAGGTCTGGAGTCTCCAGATACTACTGCTACTACATGGAGCGCATATAGAGCCTGACCCCACATTCATCATTCAGATCATGCCCCTTCACCCTCCTGAACATAACCCTATGGAGATACACCTATCTCAGAGAACTGAAATGGACCTTCATAGGTCATCAAATCCAGTCCCCTTCCCTCACAGCAGGACCCTCACACCATCCATGACAGATTTTTTTAATTGATTTGCCCCAGATCCCTAAATGGCCCCCTCAAGGGCTGAGCTCACAACCCTGGGTTTAGCGGGCCACTTCTCAAACCACTGACCCTCTCCCACAATGAGATGGGAGGAAAAACCCCTAGCCATCCATGGTGCCATCTTCCATGCTTACGTAACCTATATACCTACTGGGTGTGGTTCACTGTACCATGGAAATACACCTAGACCACTTACACAGAGAAAGACTGAGTCTCCTCTACAGCCTTAGCTGAGAGCCAGCTGGCATTTGAACTCAAGCTGTGGAGTTTCATGCACTAAGCTCCAGAGTTCCCCTATGGGCGGTTATACAGGGCTAATTAGTTTTGTGCCCTTTCTGGTCACTTTGCACTATTTGCTAAGTTTCATTTTATAGTCCACATAAAGACCACCATGAGTGCATTTGTCTTTATTACCTCTTTGTCTAATTTAAGAAAAATGATCAAATGTAGTCTTGTCTTTCCTGCTGCCCTTCATGCAAATTGCAGTCCCTGAACAGGTTTACAGAGTTTAATAGTAAAGTTTAAGTGAAATAAGAAGTAGCAGCAGTAGCGTGCAAAAGAATCCAAGACACAGTTGTGAAGATGTATTAGTGGAAGATATTTGGATACAGACAGTCTGTGGCAGAAAAGCTGTTTCAGGCTATTCGTGAAAGGCTCTTGAGCCAAGAGTTCCAAAATTATAAACCAACGCGTTAAAAAAAAAAGCCTTATAGAACAGAGGGGAGATCTGTGTGAAAGACTAAAACAATCCATTATTAAACACAGGCATGGGTCTAGTCCAGTGTTTCTCAGCCAGGGGTAAGTGTACCCTTGGGGGTAGACTGAAGTCTTCCAGGGGGTATATCAACTCACCTAGATATTTGCTTAGTTTTACAACAGACTGTATAAAAGCACTAATAAAGTGAGTACGATGTAAAAGTTAATTCACACAGGGACTTGTTTCTAGTGCTTCATATGTCTTATGCTGAAATGTAAGCACAATATTTCTATTCCAATTCATTTATTTGATAATAAGATGGTAGAAAGTCAGCAAGTTTTCAGTCATAATCTTGTGATATTTTTGCCTGGTTTTGTGAGTAAGTAGTTGTTAAGTGAGGTGTAACTTGGTAGTATACAAAACAAATCTAACTCCTGAAAAAGGTACAGTAATGTGGAAAGGTTGAATGGCAGTTGTTTTAAGAACTCAGATTACCTTAGGACCATATTTCTTAACCGGTGGTACACATACCCTTATCAATATGTGAAAAAGCTTGGGGGTACTTATAATTTTTTTCTCAAAAAAGGGGTACTTTGTAAAAAGAAAGGATGAGAAACACTGGCGTAGTCTTTATAAGATATGGGCTGGGTCTACACTAGAGTGTTTTGTCGACAGAAGGGGCCTCCTGTTGACATAACTCAGGGAATGTCTACACGCTTAAAACATTCTGTCAGCAAAGTCTCGACAGAACTGTGCATTTTCCTCGACAGTATTCTCCCTCAAAAATTTGAGGCGTAACAATCTCTGGACAAAGTACTGTCAACAAAAGTGCAGTGTAAGACACTTCTGTCGACAGAGGGCAGCACTCTTTGCAGAACTAGCATTCTGCTCTCTGGCACCAGAGGGCAGTGCAGTCTGGCAGTTCTCTGTCAACAGAGCAAGTTGTGTAGAGATGCAGACTCTTGACAGAGGTTCTTTCAACGTGCTTCTAGTGTAGACATAGCCATAATGTACATAGTGAGACAACACAAACAGTAGCTATGTTTTTAAGTAGGGCCCTAACAAGTTAATGAATTCTGGTCTTTCCCCATGAAATCTGGACTCATATGTTTTTACCCTGTACTACATAGATTTCACAGGGGGAAGACTAGTGTTTCTCAAACTGGGGGATTCTGACCCAAAAGGAAGTTTCAGAGGAGTCAGAAGCTTATTTTAAGGGAGTTGCACTGCCTTCCAAGCTGTGTGACCAGAGAGTGGTAGCTGTTGGCAGCAGTGCCAATAGCTGCCTCAGACCCCAGGGCAAGATGGGAAGAAGGCCTGGCTCCACATGCCTGGAAGGGGTGTGGCCAAAGGCAGTCAGCCCTCAGAGCCAACTACATTGTGGCACTGCCCCCCCCAACTCCCTTACAGCCACATGCAGCCAGAGCAGCCCTGCTGTGGCATTCCAAAGGGGCCTGGAGCTCCAGGCCCCTCTGAAAGGCGGGACCTGGGGGCAATTGACCTCTTTGTCCCCCACTGTCAGTGGGCCTGCTTGTTGGCCAGTTGCCCAGCTCTGAAGGCAACATCCGTAAGCAGCAGCACAGAAATAAGAGTAGCAATACCAGACCATACCACCCTTACTTCTGCACTGCTGCTGTCAGAGATGGGGCCAGAATGTGGTGGCTGCTGAATGACGGCCCAGTTTTTCAGGCAGCAAAGCAAAAGTAATTGTGGTAATACCATACTGTGCCATTCCTGCTCCTGCGCTGTTCCTGGCAGTGGCTCTGCCTTTAGAGCTGAAATCCAGGCCATTTGCTACCTCTCTTGAGCTGCCTAGCTCTGAAGGCAGTGCCACTGCCAGCAGCAGCACAGAAATGCAGTAGCAGTACTGTAACCACCCTGCAATAAACTTGCAACCCCCTTGCAATTCCTTTTTGGGTCAAGATCCTTGCAGTTACAGCACAGAAATTTCAGATTTAAATAGCTGAAATAATGAAATTTATTATTTTTTCAAAATCTTATGAATAGTGAAATTGATCAAAATGAATGGTGAATTTGGCAGAGCCCTAGTTATAAGTGACATAGTGCCTGTTAACACAGAGCACAAGGGCATGCAGAAAACCTAGGTAGTAGAATAAATTGAAGGATGCAAAAAAACAGAAGAAAAATGTATACGTCAAATTTGTGCACTGCACAAACAAACAAACTTGAAACAAACCTGAAGGGACTGGTAACAGAGAGGAAGCCGTGCTAGTCTATACACTACTGAAGGGATACTGAAGGGACTGATGAGGATTCCCCAAGCATGAAAGCAACCTGAAATGGAATCAAGTCAGCATTGCTGGCTTTCTGTCAGCCCCTCCTGTCTCCTTCACCCCACCGTAGGAAGTAGGGAAATGGTGAGAAGGGGATAGGATCAGAGTATGGTGCATTTCGCTAATTCCTGGCTGGCAGAATAGTCCTTAAAAGATTGTTCCAATTGGTTGTTGCAGGGCTACTACACCACATCATACATCAGCCTGGGGGAGAGATGTGTCAGAGCCCTAAGGACCCATCTAAAGGTGGCCATGGGCAACTGCCTTCTTTGCTTCCCCTGTTGGCAGGCCCGATACCTAGTGTGGCTGCTAAATTTGGGTCCTAGCCAAGAGGTGGTGTGGACATCAGGAAACATTCTCCCCTTCTGAAGAACCAGATGCGAGTGATCAGTATTTTATTTTTTCCAAAGCCATAGTTCGGATGGGATCTCAGCCTTTTCATAGGCAACGGGCTTACTGAGCCATGGGCGACATTATTAGAAGTAGTCATATGTGTGCAGTGGCCCGACAGTTAAAAATCTCACTGACTCACCACTTCCCTGCCATTATACAAATGCATATGGAAGATAAGAATAGCATACCAGAATCTTCCCTGCTGGTCTCTCTTGGAGGGATAGCCTAGTGCCTGTGGTATCAGTTTGAAATACATAGATTCCCTGAGCCAGCAAGGTGCACTCCAACTTACAGCCTTTCAGGGCTGAGGAGCTGCATGTGGTGTCTTTTCTGGTGAGACCTGAGTAACTTAGGTCCATCTGCTGAGTGTACTGATTAGATATCCCCTCAGAATAGTGCAGTGACCTGGCCAAATTCCTCCCCAACTAAGAGTGGAGAGTCAGATTAGCTGCTACGCTGCATCTCTGAGATGGCTGCACGTCATTAACAGGTTCAATGTATGTGCATGTGATGAAGGTTACTACACCATTTGAAAAATCCTCTCTAGAAGCTATAGTGAAGTGCAGCTTTTGCATCTGGCTCCAAACTTTCCCCTTCCCAGCAAGTGTGTAGGTTTTCGGATCTGGGGCTCTGATTCAGGCTCCTTGTTAATATTTAGCTTGTGTTTCATCATCCACCCTGCGCACATCACAGCCAGCTGATATTTGATATTGGGTAGGAGCATTTCAAATGGGACTGTACTACTATTACAGTTCAGGGTGAGCTGCAGCTGTGATCTCTCTCCTTCAAGTTAGAGGTGTGAATTCTGGCCTAAGAAGAGGAAAGACTCCAGATGAACTCTGATCAAGTGCAAATAGCGTGAAGGTGTAGATGGTGGAGGGTCTAGCCTTCCTGATACATACCCACCAGCTGCACTGTGGAGGTTAACCCTTCATGCTGCCACAGCTACACTCTGTGTTTAGTGCACTAGAATGGGTACATCTCCCCAAGCTGGCATGTACACCTCCAGCTCATAGCATAGACATGCCCACACTATCCTACTAGTGATGGGCCCAACTGCACTTCTGAGTGGAAACCTATGATTCACCCACTTTTGACTGGACTACCAAGTTAAAATTTCCCCTGTTTACCATCAGATTCAGATGGATTTTGTCTTCTCTCCATAATCCTTTTTCAGAAACTATTCCAGAACTTTTCGGGGGCCCAGCACTGGAAGAGATGGAATGTTGTAGAAAAAGCTGGTAAAAAAAAATTGAATTTTTTCCCATTGAAAAATGCTATTTCGTGTCAGAGTGGGGACTTGGAGGGGTTTTCCACGTCCCAGGTCAGTGTACTGACAGGCTAATGGCCATTCAGGCGTCTTGGACTCTTGTGTTTTCGTGACACAATTCTACAGGTTTTGATTTTGTGCTGCATTGCAAAAGAAAAATTGTAAAACCTCAAAATTTATTTGCAAAATGGATTGTTTTTCCAGCCATCCCTAATTGTGGCTAGTGATTGAGGTGCACTGGCAGAACTGGGTTTTTTATTTTTTAAACATCTAATTCTGCTTACATTCTTCTTGGCTTAGTTGAATGCTAACAGCTCTTCATTATGAAGTTCATGCCATTTATAAAGAATTGCAGCCACAAATAAGATATGCTAAATGTTATTTTAAAATAAAACATTGACAGCTAAAATTTGACTTAAAATTTAGTTCCCCCTACAGAGCCCCAAGCTGATACAGTATGCTGACAGAAATCATTTGTTTAAAAAGGAAATCTGGCTGAGCAAGTTATTTTCTTTAAACAGTTAAGATTTCCCTGACAATAATCCTGAAATAAAACCAATCATAGAAAAAGTGAAACTGACTTTGCTGATTTTCATTCTCTCCAAAGACAAAATCAAAAAGTATCCAGACTGAAAATTGGATTTTTAAAGTCTATACTCTTTTTTTAATGATCTATGGTGCTATTAACAATAAAGGCAAAAGTTTTTTCCTGGTGTCTTACTTCTCTGTGCCCCTCTTACCTTCATTCTCATTCATGGCCAGCAACATGCTTTGCCAGGCACTTGAAAATGTGTGTGGGGAGGCTCAGTTCTGAGCCACCTGGAAGGGCAAGGGCCTAAGGCAGACAGGGTGGGGTTAAAGGGCAGCCAGCCCTCAGTGCTGGCTGGACTGAGCCGCACAAGGCTACAGTGGTGATTTGAAAGGTTTGGGGTACCAACCACTGCAGTAGTGGTGACCCAGAGCCCCAAGCCCATTTATATACCTGGGCCCTGGAGCAAATGCCTCCTTTCCCTACCCCCACCACCACCCCATGCTTAGCTCCTTAAACTGAATGCTTGGTAGCTGTGTATGAACAACTTTGGCCAGCAGATGGAGAATTTCCCTAAGGCCTCACACGGCTGCAGAATGAATGAGGCTGTTTTCCCCCAAACTATAGCTGATTGTATGTCCTTCCTTTAGCTTCCTTGGATTACATTCATAAGGGTCCCCATCTTGTTTGACTCTGTGTTTTGTTTGCTGCTGTGTAATGCTTGTCCATTCCTGAAATTACGAAAAACATTTTATCCCATGTCTTTATATGCACTGTTGAGAAGCATGTTGGTGGCCACATGTCATTATTAGGGTTCTCCCAGATTTTAAAAAAACGTGATTAATAGGAAATGATGCATGGAATAATCCACAAGAAAATGTCTGTAAACTAATTCCTTTCTTCCATGAGAAAATGTGCCAAGGGATGTTGCAGTGTACAAGATGTACTCATCTATCTGCTTTGAGGATTTACTCTTCTTAATTAAAAGCCATTGTCAGTAATTGATGCCTACCAGTCATCACAGGCATATAACAGGACAAATTATCTCCAAAGATGCAAATTGTGTGATTGACCACATTGCATATGGGTCTCCTTGGGAACCTCTAACTTCAGTGAAACTTGCTAAGATCACTAATTATTTCTCTCCAAGGTAACAAACCCATATGGCAATATCAACATGTTTGAGCAGTGAAGTTCTTCAGGGGAAAAAAGCTCTATATGCTTTTAAAATCTGAACAGTTCTATTGTATGGAAAGGAACATTATAGGATGGAAGTTTTGTGTTAAAATATTTTGATCAGATTAATCAGATTGGATAAACCTTTGAAAAACAAGATTTAAAAAAAGTAATAGAAACCTTGGATGGTGTGCATTGCTGCCCAGTTTGCATATCTGTACAGACTCTTAAAAATGTTGTAATTATATTTGAAAACAACTGCTTAGACACCTAATGTGAGATATGCATATACAAATACACAATCAGTGTATGCAGGTCAGATTCCAATCTGTTACACCTGTGTCAGTGGTTACTAAACACAGTGCATTAAATGTTTCCCGAGCATTAACGAGCTGGTGAATTACTGTTTCTTGTTACTAGCATGCATGAGTACAGACCCCATCCCCATGCTGCACAGATTGACCAAGGTTCAACCAGCAGTACATGTATCAAAGAAGTAAAATTTCTTATATCACGTAGAACCAGACTCAAACTAAAACATCCTTTAGCGTATAAGGCTCCTCAGACACTCATAACCAAAGTTCACTGTGCAGCTGTGTAAGAAGTCTGCTTGTGCGTTTATTCCAGATGCATATTTTATTATAGTATGCAAGTAGAAGGTTTCAAGATGGACTCTGCTATTTTTTGTACAAATCAGCCTTCCACTTGAATAACAAAATAGTTCTATATACAAACATATAGCAACCACCAGGACACAAGATAATGTTTCCTAGAAAAATATTTTTTCATACTCATTTAAACTCAGGAGAACTTGATATTTTTCAGGTTATTGAATTGCATTTGCACAACCATAAAGGACACCCAAATTTACAATGGAATAACTGTTGATATTTATTGAATTGCTCATGCCAAATGAATGTCTTGCAGAATCTGTAGACCACATAAAGTAGGGAAAAATGGGAGGAGGGGCAGGAGGAAGAAACTTAATTAGAAGAACAAGAAAAAATATACTATGGAGAAAATGCCTGCTTGTTGCAATTTAAAATGCTGCTATCCAAGAAAGAGAATACATCTGTTTCAAATCAGGTGACTGAAATGTAGATGCATTAATTAGAGGACCTGACTGCGTTTACACACAGCGCTCTTCTCAATTTGTTGAATTGTTACATGGCAATATCCTTATTCTGTAGTTTCCTAAACAAAATATTGTTTGGTTTTGAGTCAACTTTGTGAAGGTAAATTGTAAAGTTAAACATTCAGTCTGTTACATTCATGCATAGTCTTTCTCTGCTTTTAATGTTTATTATCACGAACAGTCAATCTGTACATGTTTCACCAAAGTATCATTTAAATCAAGATCCTATTAAATGTCATTCTGAAATCACAGTTTTTTCCTCTCCTCTGTAAAATCACTTAAATAAGAAGAGCCATGCAGTTATTTTGCTTCATTATCTAATATCCTGAACACACATAATGGGGCCATTCCAGTCCTTAGGTGGATGCAATTGATGGGTACTGATAAAGGGATCCTTTTAGAGCCAGATCATGTAAGATACTGAGCACCCTCAATTTCCATGATGATATCAATATGAAGGCACTCAGCACTTAGCTGCATTAGGCCCACTCCTCCAAGTCAGCAAGGTATTTGAGCACAACCTTAACTTGTGGGTGAATAGTGCCATTGACTTCCCTGGGACCATGTGCATGCCTAAGTACCTGGCTGAATGGGAACCTTAACTCCAGAGGACTTTACTCCTATGGAATGTCAGCAGCAGGGAGTGTGTGTGTGCGTGGGGGGATGAGCAGAACTTTAAGTGGTCTGGCAGATCATTCTGAAACAAATGTAAATGATGCCCAATGCAATCGCTCACTGTCACTCCTCTGCCCCCACCTCACCTTCCCAAGCAAACCTCCTCCCGGGATGCTGCTGCTTCTCTTCTACTCTGCCCTTGTTGATATTCTCTATTAAATCAATCAAGAAGCTGCCTTTGCTACAGTTGAAAGAATCCTGGAGATCACATGGGTCATCGTAATCTGTGCTTTCAAAGGCCACATATCTCTTTCCAGGGTGCTGGCGTTTCTCCATGTCTTGGTCTCCCAGGTCCAGCATGTCATCCCAGCTCCTCTTGCCCGGGTGCTGACGCTTAGTATAAATCAGATACCGCTTGCCTGGGTGCTGCCTTTTGGTTAGTTCATTGAAATAGGCCAATTGCATGCTAGGAGTATCAACATATTGGTCCCACAGGGACCTTCTGCCAGGATGCTGCCTCTTCTGCAACTCCATGTCATGGTTGTCATCTTCCTCTCTTCTCCCGGGATGCTGTCTCTTCTGAGTTTCTCCATAAGACACTTCTTCTTCATTCTCCCTTTTCCCAGGGTGCTGCCTCTTCTCGAGGTCATTTAGAAATCTTTTCCCTGGGTGTTGTCGTTTGGAAAACCAGTCTGGCTCAGGAGCGCTTGGTTCTGTCCAAGGAAATGAACAACATTAATAAACTTTTGTGAGTACCATTATTCATCTGGGAGCTGAAATGTGAGCTCCCTGAGGTAAGTGTATTATAGCTGTGGAGGGAGCATAGGCCTACTTTCCATTCCCAGTCAACCACTCTAAACCTAGAGCAACTCTAAGATGAAATGGGATTAGTCTGGAAAGTGTAACTGAAATGCTCATTTGCCAGTCTGCATTTGGCAAGGATGGTTTGAAGGAAAAAGTCCAGTCTGTAAAAGATTTGAGGAGGAATCCAATGGTAGGGCACAACGTGCTATTTAGGAGCATTACTGCCTAGAATTCTGGAAAAGGGATCAATTGCAGAATCAGGCCAGCAGCTGGAGGATGCATGCACGAAAGAAGGGGGAGAAGCTGAGTTGCAGTGCCTGTGGAGGTGGGTGTGAGACAGGAGCTGCATGCCAATGGAGGTGATAGGGCTGAGAGGCAGAGGATATAAAGGATGTCTTGAAAGTCTGGGGACTCAGTGAGGCCAGTGTAAATGAATTTATTGCAAGTTTTGCGATACTGGTAGCTTTCTTTAAAGCCCCAGCTCCTGGATTCATGCGACTACCTGAATCGGAGGAGTAGCCATGTTATCTGCAAAAACAATGAGAAGTCCTGTGGCACCGTATAGACAAACAGGTATTTTGGAGCATAAGATTTCATGGGTAAAGACCCACCTCGAACTGAGTCTTTGCCTACGAAAGCTTAAGCTCCAAAAAATCTGTTAGTCTGTATGGTGCCACAGGACTTCTCATTTTTGTGATTGCCTGAGAATCTCAAATTGCATTTTAAAAACATCCAGTAAATTTCTAGGCGAGTTAGGGCACACTTTCTAGAGCCAGTTCCTTCCCCCACTTTCTTCTGGTGACAGAATCTCCAGCTACCCTCATCTTTTTTTTGCACTAGCTACTCATCAGATTCAGCTTCTGCTGCTGGGAGCAGAGGATCTGTGAGCTACTGATGGAGGTGACAGTCTGGGCACTCCGTGGAAACTTAACCCCTTTTGGTCAGACGGAAGGGAGTGAGTGGTAAGGAGCACCTAGCAGCCAGTTGACAAGGAGGCTAGCAGGGTATAGCTGAGAGTACTTGAGCCATGTGTTAACATAGTAGTAGCAGAAAGGCACAGTTAGCAGATTCCCCCTATGCCTCGCTTTATAGCTGCCCCTGCAGGAATTTCCTCTACAGTCATAGGGATTCTACTCTCTCCCTCTGAAGCAGTTTTTATAGGATGCCAAACTACACAGAGCCTTGGTGTTTCTGGTGTAGTGGTTTTCAGGCTGGTTCATCTCCCTAGCGAAGAAAAATCTGTTTCTGATTTCTCTGTGTCACATCTGGCCTCTCTCTTTCCCCCTTTATTCTCAGGAAAGACAAATAGAGCCCAGGAACTAAGCATAATGAACAATGACAGAAAAGATCTCTGTCTAAGTAACATGCTAACACCACCAATATCACATCTACCTTTATCAATCTGTTCCTCCTCTTCTGCCTTCTTGAGGATAGACCGAAGGATGATGCTTTCTGCCCTTTGCAGGATGTCACCCAACTGGCTTCTATCTCCATTCTCACTTGCTTCTGGAATGGGCTGCCCCAGACTGACAGAGGTGCTGGAGAGGGTCAGGGAGAGCAGCAGCAGCCAGACGGATGTCATTATGGGTCAGAAGTTCCTGCAACTTTCATGGGAAAGTGAAGGACAGGGGAGGACAATGGAATAAAAAACAACAATTACAACAATCCCAGTAACTCAGAAAGAAGTCTGGGTAAGTCCAAACTACTCAAGCGCTCTGTTCTGCTGCAGAGCTAGGAGTCTCTTATGGAAATGATTTCCTGTCTCTTCTAATTGTTCTGACAGCTCTCTTGTTTTGTTTTGGAGTGAATTTGTAAATTCTTTGTGAATAATGTTGAGGATTAGTTCCCTCTGTTCAGAACAGTTATCTGTGTTTTAAAAGTCAGACAAATTTAGCATTTTAATATCTTTTGATCAAACTAGAATGTCTTCCCTTTTGAGCTTTTATTGTGTTGTTTCATGTTTTACCTGCATACATAAACCTGCCCTAAGAACTGCTTTCATTAAATAACTCTCTCTTACAGGACTGCTTCAAAACAATCCCAGGCTTTGGGCAGCATAATTTTGTTCATTTGTTAGTTAGAAATCAACTTTAAATAAACATCTGAGTTTTGGTTCTCAAATTAGATGTGTGTTTGCATGCATGAGCATGTGAGAGACGCATGCATTTGTTCTCTTGTTAGATCAGGGACTTTCTTCTGTGTTTGGAAAGCACCAGACAGTTTTTCAGTGCTAGTCCAAGTCAGATAATATATGCTATTCTTTATAATCCACATGCATGAAAATAGTAGCAGCATTTGTTCTGATCTATCTCTGGTGTTCCTGAAGCACCTAGCACCTTTCATCTAATCTCTGATCATTTAGTTACCAATCAGTGAAGCCCATTTCCAAAGGCTATGCTTCTGTATGTTCCATTCAGCTAAATAACAACCCTAGCAGACTAGTTCAGTGGAAGGAATACACACTCTGTACAAAGTTTACAAGACAATACACACCACAGTTTCAAAATAGAAAACCAAGTGTTGCCTCTCCTGATGGCAAGCTTCCATCACCTTTGATAAAATTTTTGAATAGTGCCTCTAAGAGCAATATGGTGAGAAATGCTGTACAACCTTACAACCAGAAGTTAAAGTATGCAGCTTAAAAACGTATAAATTACCTGGTTTATGTTCTGTGGGTTTGGCTGATCTTTCTCCCAAGAGGATCTTCAGTTCACTCCTTTAAAAGTATTTGCGCATCTGAGCTTCAGAGTTGCCCTTCTTTGCTACAGACACTTGCAGTATCCAACAGAATGGGTGTGAAGTTCTCTTTGGATGGTTAGTGCCTCCCTACTTATATTGTACTGCCTCTGGACCCATTATGCAAATAGCTGTGAGCTAATTTAGTTGTTGTAGGTGGGTTGTTTTTTTCATTGATGTCATAGATCTGAGTTTTGGACGTACTTTAAAACTCTCATAGTTGTTTGCCTATCCCCTTGTATTAGCACTGGACTCTGGATGCTGCTATTTTTCATCCCTTAAGGGGATTATACTGAATCTTATGCAGTACATAAAGGAGCTGCTCCCCCTACCCCCACTTAAACTGAGATACTCCTACCCTATGCTTTATATTAAACAAGCAGCTCAGAATAAAGGCAAAGAGGCAGGTATACCATGCCAAGGAGACAAAATGGTGGGGAGTGGGGGTGAGGAAGAAACATGAACACAGAGGGCTAAATTTATACCAGCTGAGAATCTGAGACAATATTGTGTGTGGCTGCAAAAACTCACACTCCTAATTCCATTTTTTCTGAGACGCTGTTCATTAATAATATGCTAGAATTTAAAAGGCAAAGCAATAGATAGTAAAATAGTACAAAAAACACTTGTTATAACTAGCAATAATTCCTCTCTCTAACAGAATCTCTTTTAAAATAGTTCTACATCATACTGGTCAACATATATCAAATAGCCAAATTTGGAAAGTTAGAAGTGAACTGTATTAAGCATTAAAATTAAATACGAGAATATAAAGAAGTCTCAAAGAAAAAATATAATAAAGTTTTCCGAGACAATATACAATCCAATTTCAAAACAGAAAACCAAATGTTACCTCTCCCGATAGAAGGCTTCCACTATGCTGTGATAAAATTCTTAGTAGTAGCTCTAGCAGCAGCATGCTGAGAAATGCTATGTTGTCCGGTACAATCTCTAGCAATTCTAGTAGAATCTGACATTTTTGGAAAGAGGTCAGACAGACAGGTATCGGGGTTGGGGAGGTGGGGAGGGGAGAACACAGCTATTTCTAAGGCTTTTAGCCCTACTACCAGCAAAAGAACACATAGCTAATTAAGTCCCAGGAGGGTGCAAATAGGGGCCTACTTCCTTCAAAATTCTTATTCATGGGAGTAATCTTTGGTTGTCCTGTTGACCTCAGTGGGGTTGCTCACATGGGTAAGGATTACTCACAGGCACACTAGTTTTCAGGACTTGACTCCAAATTATTAACCAGGGTTTCTGAAATGAAGAGATGCAAGCAAGTGAAACGAACATTCTTCTGAATTGTCATTTATTAACACGTGGTCATAATCCCAGACTGAGCCTTGTGTCATCTTCTCCATTCTGTTATCAAAGAGTTTAATGATGAAGGATTTTGTTTTGTTTTTTTCTCTGTAGTAGCTACTGACAGAAACCAGCAGCCAGATCTGAATGGATGCTGCTGCCTCTTTCCAGAAGCTTTTAGTTGTTCTCCAGGATGCTTTGCAGCACAGTTTTACCAGTTCCACTGTTTGGGGGCCTTGGATCTGGGAGAGAAAAGGCAGCACTTGGCATGTGAATCACTAATGAAAATGCTATGGAGTTGAATATGAATGAAGCCAATAGCTTTGTACTGAAATTACCATAAAGCCTCCTGAATTTAATTTAAAAAGGTAACTTTTCTGTAGCTTTTTAATAAGAATTTTCTGTTCAACTCTGAATAATAGATCAAAAACCTACAGAGAGTTTGCATCACAAAAGCTTATGCTCCAAAAAATCTGTTAGTCTATAAGGTGCCCCAGGACTTCTCATTGTTTTTGCGAATACAGACTAACATGGCCACCCTTCTGAGACTACATGGAGTTTATAATCATCTGTTAAATTTCTAAGGGTGAAATCCTGGCTCAGCTTAGGTGTTTCAATGGAGCCAGAATTTCATCCAAATACTCTTCCACGGGAGACTGTGGTCACTAGCAATGTTCCTTCTATTTTTTTTTCCATCCATGTGTGGAATAAATTTTGTTACATGCACCAGTTTTGTTACATGCATGTGCCAGTGTGCATCATTAGTAGAAACATGCTGCCAGCTCTGGGTGCTCAGCTGAACAGCTGAGTGGCATTTAAATCTCTCAGGAGTGGCCACCCAAGAACTCGGTTTACAGGGAACACTGGTCACCAACTGAATTTTGGCTCACCAGTTATCTTCAAGAATGAATGAGATACATGCAGTCATGCCTGATCTTGGTTACAGCCATGAAAAACTATGAGTCAAATCCCATCTCACTGATGTTAGTGTACATCTGGATGAACTGCATGGAGTTCTGTGATGTTTCTCTGGATTTGAACTATTCTTTAAACAGTTCTCTTACAATGAGCATTTTTTCTTTTTATGCTTCTCAAGGATGGTCTGAGCAGTGATAAAAAGATACCTTATGAGAAAAACAAGTTCACATCTTTATAAAGATGCTGTCATCCCTAATCAATGTGTCAACATTGTTTGCATTATTACAGACAACATGGACCAAGATCTATATTGCTAAGAAATTAGATTCAAGTATCATCAAGCAGCTTTACTGTAGCTGAGCAGTCCTATTTCTTACCATCATAAGTAAAAAAGAAATCCTGTCAAAAACAGGAGTCTAAATTCATAGGGCAAGTGATTTTCAGAAAAGTGTTCAAGCTTTTCAAAAATCTGTGGACTGCCGTATTAGGTGTTTGAAAATCCTCTGATATTTCAGAGAGCAAAAACAATAAACATCTAATGCTATATAGCTTAAGTGTAAGTTCCCCCCAACCACAGACCTGATCCAAATCCCATAGAAGTCAATGGGGGTCTTTGTTCATTGTCTTATTTAAAATAAAAATCCTCAACTGGTGTAAATCGAGCCCTTTGTGTTCCTTCTTTTCCCACCTCCCCCATTATTTTGTTTCCTCGGCTTTATAAATTACCCATCCCTTTGCTTTTCTTCTGTCCTGTTTGCTTAATATGAGGCTTATGAGCTTCTCGCTTTAAGCCACAGGGAGAGGAGGGATGTTGACTCTGTCTAAATGGTTAGCTTATTTCTGGCCAGATTTTATGTATTTGAATTAAACAGTTTTTTTTTAAAATTGCCACTCTTACTGAGGGCCAGTTCTGGCTTTTGAAGTAGCTATGCAGGTGAAAAATGTGTAAAGGATGTAAATCCTCATGCTTCATGATCCTCTGTCCTAGCAAACAGCTGTCACTTCAGACCTGACAAACTCACTACACTGAATATGTCTCAAAGAGCATTTATCCATGAAGAGTAACAGATAAAAAAATCTGTGTAAGTTCATGCTTTTTCCACAATTACAGTTTGTACCTCCCTCATCTGGCACCTTTGGGACCTGAACCATCCTGGATGAGGGGAGGTCTCCTGCCTCATTTCTCCCCTCCAGCCCTAGCGGCCCCCTTACCACAGCTGGACCCTGGCCTCTGCTGGGCTGTTGCCACCAGCTCTGACCCTGCATGAGTCTGGCACAAGTCCTGGCTGAGGAGCCCACACAAGCCCCTGCCAAGCTGCTGGCACTGGCCGCTGGCAAGGACCCTGGCAAGGAACTGGCTGGGCTGCTGGCCCTAGAACTGATGCAGGGACCTGGGCAGCTGTCTGATGGCCCCAGGCGGGGAACTGGCATGGGGAGCTGGCAGATGCCACTGCCAGATAGCTAGCACTGCAAACAGAAGCTCCTAGCCTTCTCTGCACAGGGCTGCCAGCTCCTTTGTCAGTGGACTTCTGCCCACCCACCTGCCCTTATGGCAGTCTCACAGCCAGGACTCTCTGCCCCAGTAGTGTATGTGGTCCTACCAGATGACGTATGTTGCCAGATGAGAGAACTCCAGTTTTGAGAGGTGCAACCTGTATCTTTGGGTGATAAGGGAGTAAAAACTAGTTAGAAGGGATTAATGGCTTGGTGATGGTCCATCTGAACAGAGGGGTGCTGTCACCCTGCTTTAAGTGGGTGATGTGATACAAGACTGAACTGTTTAGGCTTGCCCAGTGCTAAAAATTTTCAGGCTATGTCTACACTAGCCAAAAACTTCGAAATGGTCATGCAAATGGCCATTTCGAAGTTTACTAATGAAGTGCTGAAATACATATTCAGTGCCTCATTAGCATGCGGGCGGCTGCAGCGCTTCGAAATTGACGTGGCTCACCGCCACGCGGCTCGTCCAGGCAGGGCTCCTTTTCGAAAGGCGCCCAGCTACTTTGAAGTCCCCTTATTCCCATCTGCTCATAGGAACAAGGGGACTTTGAAGTGGGCAGGGTCCTTTCGAAAAGGAGCCACACGGCGGTGAGCTGCATCAATTTCGAAGCGCCGTGGCCGCCCGCATGTTAATGAGGCGCTGAATATGTATTTCAGCGCTTCATTAGTAAACTTCAAAATGCCCATGTGCATGGCCATTCCGAAGTCTTTGGCTAGTGTAAACACGGCCTTAGTGAACTGAAGGTTTTAGAAAAAGGAACTTTACAAGAAGATGCGTTTCCCAGATTTGTGAATAGAAACAAAAGGTTGTGTTCCAGTATAAACCAGAGGAAGGAGAAGCACTCTGTACCTATTGAGGAAGCCCCTTTGTGGAGCAGGGTTAGTTTCTTAACCATTTGGATCCTGAGTCTCGTGAAACCAGCCAGCTGTGCAGTGGACTGGGGAGGGTGGGACCAACTTTGTTGGACAAGAAAGGTAACTACTGATAAATGTAGGGAGAACCAAGTTTGTGTTTTGGATTTTTGTTGTGTTGCAGAGAGTTGTTTCCACTTCCATTTGTATTATAACCATTTGTAGATAAATCAGGACTTATAAAACCAGAGGAGGATCGTATTTAAGTGCACGCAAGTGCCATGTGACTTACAGGAGCAGTGACATAATTAGTAAACTAGGGTACTGTGTACCTGTATTTGCAGAGGATGCTGGACATTACAGGGGAATAATTCAAAGTACACAGGGACTCAGGTGCATCTGTTAACTTGCAAAGCCAAGTTGGACTGGCATAGCCCTGAGGAGAGTGCTCGAGTCAGTGGTGGAAAGGCAGGTGGGGTGGGGGGCTGGCACCCAGCCAGGCCTGGGCAAGACTCCCTCACACTGGAGGCAGGGGATAACAAGGTGACTCATGATTCAGGCTGCCCACAGAACTGTCAAAGTCCCCATGGGCACCTTATTGTCTGTGACTGGACCTTTCTCTGTAGTATCAATACTGACTACTGTTGCAAGGCAGGATACTGGACTAAATGGACCATCTCATCTGATACAGCTGTTCCCGAGTGTGCACACAGTGCAGAGGGGAATTACACATACCTGGAGGTATACGGTTGTATAGCTCTCTTGAAGTCCATAACGTTTGTGTCAGTTTTCCACAGCTGAAGATCTGTCTCTCAAATCTCCTCCCTCTGCTCTCCCTCAGTTCAGGGTTTGGTAACAAAGCATTTGATTGTCCTTTGCTTTTCTGTGGTCTGCCATAGCATAGGTGGACCATGCTGCATGTCCTTTACAAGGGGCTAGGATAGCAGAACCACTTAGCTATTCATCCACTGGCCAGACTCCAAACCTCCGACTCTGTAGGTCCATAGTAGAGGTCACTGCTGGTTAGCACAGCCCTGAGCTCATGCTATGGTGGATGCACTGTAAGTACCATAGGCAGTCATGTTCCCCAAGGTTATGAGGGGACTCCATCATAATTCTTCTGCACCCAGCTGCTGAACAGCATGGATTTTTCTGTACACAAGGTCATTTTCTGCATCCTTGACCTGGGGCAGAACTTTTTGCCCTGGAAAAGTTTTAAAAACAAAGACCAAAACAAACAAACAAAAACAAAAATCAGAACATTACCTACTGTTCAAATGGCCCTACACTATTTTTTCTCTTTGTTGCTGCAGTCAGCCAGGGCAGAGAACTAGAGAAAAAAAGGTATAATGAAAATAATCAGAAAGAAGGTTCAAGAACAGGGAAGGTCAGAAACCCTGTAACACTGCAGGTGGTAGTGAGCTCCTGGCAGTGCAAGAGCAATCAATAAATAGGCTGCATGGATTCAAGTGTGTGGTTGTGGATTTCATAGTTTGGTTAAGTTCAGCCTGAGGGGCAGCATTTCCATGCTCAGCATAGAAGATTTCATAACCTCCTTTGCTCATCCTGTCAGCTGCTTCCTCCATGTCCCCACTACTTCCTCCTCATTGTGCCTAGCTCAGCCCAAGTATAGTGTGGAAACTGCCTCAAGGGTGTGAGAATGGACTGGACAGAGCTGAGCTGGCACATGGTGAGGGAAGCTTACACTTCAATCTAGAAAGGGGAGCACGAGGGACATCCCACACCCAGGCTTTAGTGGTCCCAGAGGTGCTCATGAGAACAGCTGTCAGTGTGTAGCCCCTCTTGCAATGTGAACAGTGGCTTAAACCTATTAACTCACTTTTCAGATTCCTGCAGACAAGGAAGCTCCAGCATTGTGCTGAAATCAAGACAGCTTCCGCAAAGGCATGCACAGCTGTGATGGGGTTCAGGGGTCCCCAAGCACTGCACCCCATCTACAGGCAGGAGTGATTCTCACTCAGCAGGTAGAACAGGAAGTTTATTAGTCGACAGAGGCACAGCTCAACACAGAGATGTAGTACAGCAGGCAGAGACAGTCATTCCCACCCATCCTGGGGAGAGGAGCCTGAGGGGTGCCCCATCTGGGGTCTAGCTTCCCCCCTAGCCAGGCTGGCTTCATTCCAACTCTCTCTCCCCCCAGCTTCTAACTGCTGCCTCTGATTCAAACCCAGCTTGGCCCCTCCCTGCTCTTTGTTCAGGTCAGAGGTGTTACCTGCCATCTTAGGTTACAGCCCCAGGGGGTCATCCTTAGCTGCTGTGAGCTGCTCTGCCTGTCACACATACATCCAGCCTGACTCTCTCAAACACATCCCCCACAACTGCATCACAACACCAGATTAGCTCATAGAAAAACTAACAATTAGGTATTTAAATCTGTTCCCCACACAAATGTATTTCATCCTATGGCTACAGGATGTATTAGCTAAGACTGAAGCTTTTGGAGCTACATAAGGCTTTAATTCTGATGTTCTTATGGAATGGCCATGCAGCAAGGATTATGCATGTGTCTTCCACAGGCAGCTACATGTGGTGTTTCTCCCCTATTTCCAAAGTGGACAAATGGGAAAAACTTTCCCATCAACTTCCCTTACTTCTCACAACCCCGTGGAATACTGGGGTTGATTGGGATTCCCTCAGCATTTGATTTAGTGGGCCTATATTAAACCCACTAAATCAAACTGTGGAAGATTAACCTCCATCACATGAGCCCAGCAACAAGTGTAGACAAGCCGTTAGTTTCAGCAAGAGCTCCAGCCTCAAAGAAGGCTCTGCTCAGGGCTCTAAAGGCACTGACCAAGTCAGAAATCTGTGCCATAAAGTGCAGGTCAATGGACAATCAGACCCTAATGTGTTTATACCTTATCTTCCACTTGCATGCTGGCCCCATCCAGTGCAACAAGACTTGACCTGTGATACCACTGTAGAATTGTAGAAGTAATTTTACTGATATAAATTAAACAGGGGACTGTGGGGGAAAGGGGAGGAGAAATTGCATTTGTATTATACAGGCCTTTGTAAAAGTAAAACGCAACAGATGCGTTGTTAAAAAATTCAGCAGAGCTGCTGGCTTTCAGCAAGGCTGTCCTGATAAGCCACTGAAGCCAAGCATGCCTTCCAAATTAAAAAGCTGATGATGTTTTTGTCGCATGTCTGAAGGCTTCAGTAATTCTGAATGTATTTCTAATATCACCTTGATATAGCTTTTTTCCCCCTTTTAGTTCATCACTTTTTTTCCTCAATCATTTTTTCGTAGTTATCCAGCCCTCCAAAGCCTTCAAGAGCGACTAGTTTGTAATTTTTCAAAATAGAGGTTAACTGCTATATTTTCTTCTTAGTGCAGTTTAGCAAGCAGATTTGTTGTTCTTAGCCACAGAAAATGTTAAGTGTGGACTGACGCCAAATCCTTACCTGATGCAAAGCACCAAGTTGAAGTCAGTGGAGCTACCAGATTTACCCCAGCTGAGGATCTGATCTAAAGACCTTTAATTCTGTGCGAACTTTTATTTGCAGCATAAACAATGCTGAATAAAGTATTGGTTCTATTTTTGCTGTACTTGGGGCTTTAGGCCACAGCCCAACCCTTCATTTCTGGACTGTTTCCCTGATGTTTTAATGTGAGCCAACCTTCCAAATGGCATCTCTCATGTCCCCCTTTGCACTAGCCGGGACAATGGGAAATGTGACCATCTGTCCGACATTAAATATAATCTGCAAAGTCACCGGCAGAAAGTGCTATATAGCTGCACAGACAATGTTGCTCCCCTCCCCTCTGACCAAGCACATGGATTACTTGACATGTCAGATGTGAGCTGCAGTTCCATGCTCACTCTGAGCTTCCATCACAACACCCAGCCAGAAGGGGCTGTGATCTAATGTGTTCATTGTGCCATGCAGCAACCATGGAACATGTATGGTTGTAGTGTGCAGTGTGACAATTAGAATGCTGAGGAGAAGAAGGTAGGAATCCTTCCCTCACCCCCTGGCCATGCAGGTGTAAGCTGATCTGGGATTCTCACTGAGAGTGCTATTGTACAAATAAGTGCCTTTCCACATCAGGGAATTTAGAGGAATGAATTTTCCAGCAGCCAGTGATTGCAGGAGACGAGAATACCGCAGCAGTGCCCATTTGCTTCTGGAAATGCTCTATGCCATAATTGGAGGGGTATGGTACAGTGCTGCTACACTGGCACTACACTGTCTGAATTTCCCTTTAGCTAGAAAGACTCCTCAGAAGGCTGGTTAAGTTGCCTTTCTGACTGTTTTGGGCCCAAGGCACATAAGTTCAGGGTGGGTGATGGGGTGATCAACAGAGTGGGGCTCTACATTTCCTTTTATTGCCATCCTTTCAAATCAGATCTTCTCTAAATGCATTAGTTGGAAGACAATGTGACTAGCTGTGCACTGAAGGGTAAGGAAGGAGGTCATTTTCATTTATTATTAATAAAATAAGTGTCTAGATATAGTTCAAATAAGGAAAGCCACATAGAGAAAGCAGTTAGAAGGGGCATGATCCTGTCTTCCTGGTGAACCTCTGAGCAGGATCCTCTAGTGCAGGGGTGTGCAAAGTTGGGGGTTGGCCCCTTGGGAGGGTGTGAATTTCATAGAGGGGGTGCAGCACGATCTAATCTCAAGCTCTTCCATCTCATTAAAATATTGAAATGTGTTACTGTTTTTATGTCTGTGTATTCACGTTTACATACCAATTAATAAACTTTTTACATTCTACATGCTTATTTCCTTACATTCGCTGAAAGGGCTTTTTTCATTGGTTTGGATTACATTAGATAGGTTGATGGGGGGAGTTGCTAATTGCAGGGACAAAAAGTGGGGCCCAGTGTAAAAAGTTTGCTCACTCCTGCTCTAGTGGTGTAAAATGTGTAACTACGTCAATTACAATGGACCTTCTGATTCAGTGTGGCTATGCCAATTTATACCACCTGGGCTACGTCTACACGTGAAGCCTACATCGAAATAGGCTATTTCGATGAATAATGTCTACACGTCCTCCAGGGCTGGCAACGTCGACGTTCAACTTTGACGTTGCGCAGCACAACATCGAAATAGGCGCTGCGAGGGAACGTCTACATGCCAAAGTAGCACACATCAAAATAGGGATGCCAGGCACAGCGGCAGACAGGGTCACAGGGCGGACTAGCGCTTCCGGGGCAACAGCCAGCCGCTCCCTTAAAGGGCCCCTCCCAGACACACTCAGCCTGCACAGCACGCAGTCTGAGGAGCCATAGGCACACAGCAGCAGCAGCAGCAGCCAGAGGTCCACCCAGCCCTCCCGGCAGGAGCAGGGCTTGCCCTGATCCATGCCATGCGGGAGGCAGCTGAGCACCTCCTTGCTACACCGGAGGAGAAGCTGCCCCCAGGGCAGCAGGGCTCAACCCCCAACCCTGCAGCACGCCCCCAGCCTCACATGCCGGCGGCTGTGGAGCTACCCCACCAGCACCGACTGGTGGGAGTGGCTGGTGCTTGAGGAGTGGGACGACGACCGCTGGCTCAGGAACTTCAGGATGAGCCGGCAGACATTTATGGAGCTGTGCCAGTGGCTCACCCCCACACTCAGGCACCAGGACACTGCCATGTAGCGTGCCCTCCCTGTGGACAAATGGGTCGGCATCGCTGTCTGGAAGCTGGCCACTCCAGACAGCTACCGATCCGTGGGACAGCAGTTTGGTGTCGGCAAGGCCACCGTTGGGGCTGTCCTCATGGAGGTAAGAGAACCCACAGGGGAGGGCAGGGCAGGGGAGGGGGGCCCGGGCAGAGGAGGGCAGGGGAGGGGTGGGGAGGGCAGGGCAGGGCAGGGCCACGCACACCCTGCTCACCCCTCATTGGTGCTTTCCCATGTGCTTTCCCTGCAGGTTGTGCGTGCCATCAATGCCATGCTCCTGCACAGGCTCGTGAGGCTGGGGGACCCAGATGCCACCATCGCGGCCTTTGCCACCCTGGGCTTCCCCAGTTGCTTCGGGGCTCTGGATGGGACTCACATCCCCATCCGCGCCCCGCATCACAGTGGAGGATGCGACATCAATCGCAAGGGCTACCATTCTGTGGTCCTCCAGGCCTTGGTGGACAGTCGGGGCCGTTTCCAGGACATTTATGTGGGCTGGCCTGGCAGCACCCACGACGCCCGGGTCTTCCAGAACTCGGGCCTGTGCCGCCGGCTGGAGGCGGGGACCTACATCCCCCAGCGGGAGATCCCTGTGGGGGACACCACCATGCCCCTCTGCGTCATCGCAGATGCGGCATACCCCCTCTGGCACTGGCTCATGCACCCGTACACGGGCCATCTCTCCGCTAGCCAGGAGCGCTTCAACCAGCGCCTGAACCACATGCGCCAGGTGGTGGAGAGCTCATTTGGCCGCCTGAAAGGACGCTGGAGATGTCTCCTGACCCGCCTGGATGCAGGCCCCAACAACATCCCCCTGATTGTGGGTGCCTGCTGCGCCCTGCACAATTTGGTGGAGAGCAAGGGGGAGGCCTTTTTCCAGGGCTGGGCTGTGGAGGCCGGCAGGGCCGACGTGCAGCCACCCGCTGCCCCCAGTCGGCAGGTGGACCCCGAAGGGACGCGGGTCTGGGAGGCCCTGCGGGCCCACTTCGATGATGAGGCTGCGGGGTGAACTCTGCCAGGCCCCCCACTGCCCACCCCTTCCTCCACAACACTCCCTGCCCCAACGCCCACACCATGGAGCACCCAACCGCACCCCCCTCCCACTCTTCCTGGACAAATGACAGCACGCACTTGTGGCTGAACTTAAACTGCTTTTTCTTTTAGAACTTTTTTTTGTAACTATAAATAAAACAAGAACAAACTATATACAACATGTGTGGAACAAAAGTAATGTGTACAAATAAAACAATAGTAATAAAAAAGTTTGTTCACTAATAAAAAGAAAACCAGGGATGATAAAGGGGAGAACTATTTACATGGGGGGGATGGGGCAAACGGGGGGCACAAATTAATGTCACAACTATATACAAGGGGCGGGGGCACGTCCTGGGCCTCTCGCCCCTAAAGTCCAGCACTGGGCGTGGGTGGCCGGGAGCCCCACCGCGGCCGCAGCCCTGTCCAGGGCTGGCTGGGGGCGGGGCGGACCGGAAGATATGCCCGGCGAGTCTCAGCTGGCTCCAGGGGTCCCTCGGTGCTCCGGCCCTCGGTGGTGGGTGGCGGGGCGATGGTGGACGGGACGGCGACGTGCGGACCAGCTGGTGGTGCGGCGGGTGGAGCAGGCAGGGCGGGCGCTGCGGCGGCCGGCGTGGCATGGGGGGCCAGGTAGTCCAACAGGCGGTTGAAAGTCTCCATGTAGGCCCCCCATGCCTTTAGGCACCAGGCCAGCACCCGCTCCTGCAGGTGCAGGTGGCGTTGCTCCACCCGCAGGTGCTGCTCCGCGACCTCCAGCTGCCGACGGTGGATGGCCAGCAGCTGGGGTCCGTCGCCGTCGGCTGGTGGTGGCGCGGGGTCCGCCGTCTAGCCTGCTGTGGGGCCGGTCAGTCCTCGGCCGAGGGGCTTGCCTGGAGCGATGGCCCCGGAGGGGTCTCCGGGACCACTGATTCCTCACCGGCGCTCTCTTCCGGTCCTTCCGATGGTGCAGCTGCAGGACACAGGAGAGGAGGGGGGGAAGAAGAATGGAGACAGGCGTTAGTGTGGGCCCCGAGCCGTGGCCTTTGTCCCCCCAGCCCTGTGCTGCAGGTTCTCCATCCCCGTCCCTGGGAGATGCTGCTGTGATGGCTGGGGTTCAGGGGTCCCCCTGCACTGCACCCCATCCCCTGGTGGGAGCGACTCTCACTTCACTCCGCAGGGTCTGACAGGAGAGGTTTCTTAGGCCACAGATGCCCAGTTTCTCCCAGGAGTGACAGCACCAGCTGTCAGAAGAGACAGTCCTTCCAACCCGTCCTGGGGAGAAGACCCCAAGGGGTGCCCCTCTGGGGTGTAGCTTTCCCCCTCCTCAGGCTGGCTGCCTTCCAGCTCTCCCTTCCCCTAGCCTCTACCTGCCGCCCCCGATTCAAACCCAGCTCAGCTCCTCCCTCCTCTTTGTTCAGGGCAGAGGTGTCACCTGCCAGCTGTAGCCCCAGGATCATCCTTTGCCCCTGGGAGCTATTCGGCTCTTGTTGCTCATATCTAGCCTGAGTGTCCCTTTTGCACTCCCCCCACTCCATCACATGCTGCTGCTGCTGCTGCGGGGTGTCCCACCCCCTCCTCCCGGGGGCCCCTCGAGGTTCCGCTCCTCCCTGCCCCGGGGATGGGGCATGGCACTGTCGTGCGGGGTGGGGGGGGCAGGGGCTGATGCACTGCTGTGGGGGACATAGCCCTGCTGTCTTTGGGGCCATGGCCATGTGAGCATGTGGGGGGCCCTGGACACATATCTATTACCCCCGCCCCTCAAGCCCAGGGGTGTACACCAGAGGGGGGTACATACCTGTCGGGTTACTCCCACGGTCCGGAGATCCCTGGGGGGCGGAGGCCCAGCTGCTGCTCTGGGATGGCAGGAGGAGGATCTGCAGCTCGGATTCTGCGGAGGAGGAGCCCCCGCCCCCCCTCCTTCTGCTGCGATGGCCCGGGGGTGGGCTCCGGGGGGGGCCCCCGGGGTGCGGGGCTTACCTCCGGGGCGGACTCCGGCTGCAGGGCCTGCTGGGGCTCGTCGGCCGAAGTATCAAGGGTGGCCAGAGGGGAGGAGGTGTGCCGGGGGCCCAGGATGTCCCTGAGCTCCCTGTAAAAGGGGCAAGTGACGGAGGCGGCCCCAGATCGGCTGGCCGCATCCCGGGCCCGGGCGTAACCCTGCCGCAGCTCCTTCACCTTACTCCTGACGTGATCAGGAGTGCGGGCAGGGTGACCCCGGGCGGCCAGGCCCTCGGCCAGCCGAGCAAACGCATCCGCGTTCCGTCTCTTGCTCCCCATTACCTGGAGCATCTCCTCCTCGCTCCAGAGCCCCAGCAGGTCCCACAGCTCAGCCTCCGTCCAGGAGGGGCCCCGCTGCCGCTTGCCGGCTTGGCTGCCAGCCTCGCTGGGCTGGCTGCCCTGGCTCCCCTTGGGGGGGGTCCCCGGGGGGCGCTGGGGGGGCTGCCGGGCGGCCATTAAAGGTCCTGTGCCTCCTGTGGCTGCTGAGGGACGTGTAGGCTGGCCGCGTGTCTGAGCTGCTGCCTGCACGTTCCCTCAGCTTCCTGCACAGGAAAGGAGGGGGAGGGGACCTTTAAGGGGCCGCTCCACGCGGCCACCATTGAGCTGAGGGGCTGGAGAGAGCGTCTCTCAACCCCTCAGCTGATGGCCGCCATGGAGGACCCCGCAATTTCCATGTTGCGGGACGCGCAATGACTACACGGTCCCTACTTCGACGTTGAACGTCGAAGTAGGGAGCTATTCCTATCCCCTCATGGGGTTAGCGGCTTCGACGTCTCACCGCCTAACGTCAAAGTTAACTTTGAAATAGCGCCTGACACGTGTAGCCGTGACGGGCGCTATTTCGAAGTTATTGCCGCTACTTCGAAGTAGCGTGCATGTGTAGACACGGCTCTGAGAATCAGACACTTTACAGTGACTATGTAGGTGATTAGTGCCATTTATTATTGTAGTGAGAGGCACATTGGGTTAAAAAGTATAGGTTTTAATGAACTTTTCAAAGGGGTTGTTTATATTTAAACATTTCCAAAGGACTTTTGTTAGCAATACTTTCGCTATCCTACTGTGACACTCTTTTGTACATCTACTGATTTGTTGTATAACCCAGCCCTTCTTGCATTAAATTGTCTTCTGAAACTGATTTTTCTGTATAAAGGCTATCTGGAGGTTTAATTTATTAGTGATACAATGAAGTGCCCTTTTACACACTAACTGCACAATTCCTTATGATCATTTTGAGCTGATTATTTTAGAGAGATGATTTTCTGAAATTACAGGCCATGTCTGATGCTGTATTTTCCCTTTGGAATGCTCCTTGGGGTTGCATAGGGCAACAGGCCCACCAACCAGAGCTGTGGGAACAAAGGGGCAAGTGCCCCTGGGCCTGTTGTTTCAAAAGGGCCCAGAGCTCCTGGCTGCCACTGCCATTGCTATGGCAGCAGTGACAGCTGGAGCCCCAGGCCCTTTAAATCTACATCAGAACACTGCATGGCTCTAGGGCTGCCCGGAGATGGGCACAGCTCAGTAGAGCACAGCAATGAGCCTGCCTTTCTTCCCTAGGTCCTGCCCTTTCTGGAGGCATGGAACCAGCCCCTGCCCCAGCTTGCCCAGAGGCCCAGAAATTCTTTCAGCCCCATGACAAGAGAATATCTGCTATGGTGCCAGCATTGATTGTAAAAATTGAGGGACATATGCCATGAAGTGTAAGGGTTTAAATCAGCTGCTAGCTGCCTGGGTCTAGGAAGAAACTTCTCTCTGGTCAGATTATTGAAAAATTTTCCATAGTGAGTTGTTGGCCTTGCTGTGCTAGAAATGGGCTACTGAACTAAACTGGCTGCTTGGTCTGATTTGAGATAGCAGTTCCTATGGGGACCATGTAATGTAACTGTCACTATGGAAACAACAGTTTTTTGTTGGACTGTAGAATAAAAAATAGTTGTCACGTGAAATATATGTGCAGGCTGGGGCAGGGGACCACCTATCAGTAAAATGGAAAAGAGAGTTACATGATTTGTCCAACATGACATGCTTTTTTAGTAGAAAAGTTGAGAACAGGATCCAGGAGCATATTTTCTGCTCTAATCACTTACAGTTTGGCAGAATTCCCCCCATTCATTTTGTATTTATGCTTTAAAATATTGTCTACATAATGTTTCCATCTGTAAGATGGAGAGAAATAGCCACTTTAGATCTTTGTCAGATGTCACTGTAGTAGGTGTATTTATCACTGTGAAGAAGAAGACAAGCTTCTTGTCTTGAAATTTTTGTGTTGGCTCAGTTACCCAGATGTTTTACCATCTCAAAATGTTGTTCATGCTGGAGTCGTCTTTGTTTTTCTTGTGCTGGTGAAGGTCAGAAGTAACTCTATTGCAAAGTTGGTTTGTGCATAAATGAGAGGAAAATTTGACCCCTTCTGTCTCCCAGGAGAACCTGAAATTGCTGATACATTTCATTGCCCCTTCTAATTTGTCTATGTGATTGCTTCTTGACTGTAAGTAATAAGAGATACTGTTGTCAGGCATCGTTCATGAATTTCCACATCTGAAGAAGTGGGTCTGTCTCACAAAAGCTCATCACTTAATACATCATTTTGTTAGTCTTTAAAGTGTGAAAGGACTGCTTTTTTTGTCCTGCATAACAGGTATGGCAAGGTATGTAAGCACCATGCAGAATTATCAGCAGAATGTGCCATATCCCATTTGGCATCATTTCATGTACACTGGAAAACTGGGAAATAATAAATAGTACACCTAGCTGAAAGAGGCAAATCCGTGAGACGGAGGAGAGAACTTGTCTTCCACTGTTTCCATTCTTAAAACAAAAAGCAGTCAAGTAGCACTTTAAAGACTAGCAAAATAGTTTATTAGGTGAGCTTTCGTGGGACAGACCCATGTGCTGAATTTGAATATAAAAGTCAGCTCGTCCACTTCTCTTTCCAAAACGGTGCGATAATTCCTCTTTAGTAACACGTGTTTACAGGAGTTATCGCACTGTTTTGGAAAGAGAAGTGGACGAGCTGACTTTTATATTCAAATTCGGCACATTAACACATGGTTTAAATCGTGATGGGAACTTTATGAGTCACTATAGGGGCTCGTCTGCATACTTGGCTCAATCTAATTCTTGACCTTCCCCCCCACCCCTCCACTCTCTGATTTGCTCACCTTGATTATCTTTTTCTGATTTGTCCTCCTTGCTTACTGTTTTTGGTTCTCTGTGTCTTAAATATTGAGTCTGTTCTGGTCTGGCTATGGTCTGAAGAAGTGGGTCTGTTTCACGAAAGCTCACGTAATAAACTATTTTGCTAGTCTTTAAAGTGCTACTTGACTGCTTTTTGTTTTGATAGTGTATAGACTAGCACAGCTTACTCTCTGTTACTGTTTCCATTCCTGTTCTAGCCTCAGCCTCTGTCCGTGGTGCTGAATATTCACACAGGTATTTGGTTCAAACCCTAGCCCTAGATTTTTGGTTTTGTTTCGTGGGTTGGGAGGTGATGCCTGACCCACACCTCTTCTGGAGTAGCTGCTGACTTAAGTCAAGTGACTGAATTGACTAGGAGTATTCAGAAGTCAATCTGACCACAATATGGATTAAGCCTAACTGGAACCTGATCCAGTGCAATAGGGGGGCTTTGGCTTCTTCAGGACCCTTCTAACTCTTGCCCTACCCTCCCACACAAAAACAAATCAAGGGGCTGGCAACTTTTTACATTCTTAAGTCACTTTTGATTCCTTGCTATGATTTCTCGTTCCTTATCCTCTGTGATGGTGGCATGGAGGATCACCACATCATCTGAGACCAAATTTTATGAATTAATGTGTCCCAGGTTAGACCATTGTGCTTGGCCTAATCCAAGGCCTGGACTTGTGGATCCTGCCTTAAAATCCACTGGATATGGGCCCATCCTTGCTTGCCAGTTAACCCACACTCTCTCAGGTGTCAGATACAGAAGATGATTTTGGACCCTACCCCTCTCCCTTGAATAGTGTATTTAGATGCAAAAAGAAAGTTCCTGGTTCCAAGATATAACAGCTAGTTTGCATTTCTGTGAAACACTGGTCTCCCATATGCTAACACCTCTGAACAAGTAAATTCTATACTAAATAAAATTAATACCTTGATAAATACAGAACTCTGTTCTAAGTGATGTTTTCTGAACCCTTTCCCCACCATTTATAATTTAAGGATCACCACTTGCAGACCCATAAAACCACAAGCTCACTAAATCCTACATGGGCATACAAGCAAAAATCTCCACCTTGCAAAGACAGAGTGAGCTCTGTTAGACATGTGAATGCCAAGGCCACATGCCATACCATCCTTTGCAATTGAGCTGCCATCAAAAAAGTGGCAAAATTTTTCATTCCTTTGAAAACAAAGAAAATCACAGGACTAGATCATCTCAGGAGTAAATTCAGCATATTAGCCTTCTAGAGAGAGAGACACAGGTATAAAATATTGTTCTCTTGCCCCATAAAACACCCTCAGTGGAATTTGGAGGGCAGAGCTTGGGGGCAAATGGACACGGACTGGGACTAAATGGACACAATGGCACCTTTCCTAGCGGATCATGTAGTGGAAGTCATATTGAGAGGTTAATGTGCCTCTAAAGTCTGGAGGGGGTTGATTCATTGGAATCTTTTGCAGAGTGCTCCCTGTAGAGTTTCTTGATCTATCAGAAGGAGAGCGTCTGAATAACTCTTGCTTCTACTCAGTGTGAGGAGGGGACAAAAACATCGTCAGGAATCAGGAAAAGCAGAAGGTCTTGGGAATGTTGTTACTGATTCATGCCACTGAACAATCCCTATAAACCCTGATGGCTAATCCCAAATATGACTGTACAGTAAATGTCACAGAAGAACAAAACCCCAGCAGAGGTCCTAACTGTAAAATCTTTCAGTTGCTGCCTCACTCTTCAGAGGCAACAGGAATGATACAACCTAACTCAGCTTAAGAGTTTTAGACACTTTCATTTTTTGCAAAGCTACAAACTTAATCTGTTGCATTCCTTGAAACTAATAGGAAACCCTTTGGGGAAACTTAATATAGGCAGAGAGTAGATATTATAGTTTGGCTAATGAATAGGACTGGTACTGAATGAGATGAGGACATTAATTTATGAGCAGGGAAGCTCTTAATAGAATTACTGAGCAAATTCCATATGGCGTGCAAACAAATCCTCTTAATAATTTACATCCACAAAGAGCAGAGAAGGCTGTTGTATTTGGAAGTGAGGAAAAAAACCTTCCATACAGTTCAGAACTGCATTTATTTACACTTCCTTTCAGCAACATGTCCCTTACATCATCTAAAGTGATTTAAAGTTTAATGAGAAAGTAAAATCAATGCATTATGACATTAATCCCCCATATCAGTTCGCTGACAGACTTTTCCATACTAAACAGCATATTATGAAGTCAGCACTTGACGGGATTAATTGTATACTTAAGAGTCAGTTTAACTCACAGTTTGTTCCTTCTGCGGTAGCAGCAGTTCAAAATTAAAGATCTCAGCGGATCTCACTGTAATGTTTCTTTATTCTGCAATTAACTCTGCCATGTTTATGCAAGGTCATTTTTGCAGGATTCCAGAAAATGGGGCTGTGATTGCACCACACACAGAGAGAATGAGAGAATAGTCATCTTCAGAAAGGACTTATCATCCAGGATAGCAGAAAAGATTGTCCAACACCCATCCAGCTGTCCATCCTGTTTTCTTCACTGCTGTTAATTATGGTGCAACAGTCCAGAGATCCTTATTCATTCCAAACAGAGTATTACTCATGTAATGGAGTTACTGCTGAGTGTTGAATAAACTGATGGTGCAGGAAGCAAGCCCAGTTATGGAGAGATTTGATTTATAAAAATTATAGATAAGGTGGGTTTCCTGCTTTATTTTAAATAGCAAACAGGTACAATTTTCTGAATCATACTGTTTGTCACCTACCTTGTCTAGCAGAAGGCTGGGTTGGTATATAGGAAGTTGCCAATTACCTTAAACAGTGCACTCCTTACAAGGGTGTGTATTAGCCCATTTCTTTTGTGCTACTTTAAGTCGTTTGGATTCATGATTTACCCTGGCAGAGATCAAAGGATGGGAGTAGAGAGGAGACCATAGTTATGTCTACGCTAGAAGATTTTGTTGACAAAACCCAGGCAGAGTCCCGATTCTCAAGGCATTCGGTCAACAGTAAATTGACAGAACACAGCACTTATGTCAACAGTCTTATCTTGTTCCCCATGAGGCATACTGCCTCTGTTGACAGAAAGCCAGTCTGGACATTCTGGAGGGGCTATCTGTTGACAGACGGGGCTTCCAGGACACTGGGCATCCCCATCTGCTGTGGTTCCAGTTGGCCATTTTGTTGAGAGATGGCTGGGCAGTCCAGCCGCTCTCTGTTGACAGAGCGGGTCACTCGTGCGATCTGCTTGGCAATTTAGCCGCAATCTGTTGACAGAAGACAAAAACTTCTGTTGACAAATCGCTGTAATCTAGATATAGCCTATCACTAGCTTGGAAACTAGTTTAGTATAATGTTTGGAAAAAAATTATTCGAAAATGCTGAATCATCTAGCATTGACTTAAGTATTCTTTCTTAATGGCAATACTGAAACTACCATCGACTTCAATGTAGCAGTTTCATCACAACTGAGCACTTGTGACAATCTCACCCTATGTTCCCTAGCTGGTGCTTCTCCAGATATTACTGCTGGTAAATAACATTTCAGGATATGCATGTATACTTTGAAACACTGTATTTAGCTTATTAAAAAATCCTCACTTGAAAGCTGCAGAATTCTTGGAGTGGCAGTGTGCATAGTCTGTCAGATGCTGAGGGATAAAGGACTTTAATAGAAATGTGTCTGAGGAAGACAATGAATATGAACTGAGTAAGGAGCTCAGGGTATAAGTCTTCATATCTCTTCAAGACTGGCTGTAGAAAATTTTCCTCTTGAAAACCGGGCAGTTCTTCTATGGCAACTTTAAAAATTAACATAAAGAGGCACTTGTTTGTTCCTGCTTTCAGTGTCTGTCATCTGCTATTAATTTATACAGATTATTCAAAATAGTGGCCTAATCCCTTGCTAAAGGATATAATTTAAATGGGTTTTGTTGTTGACTTTGATATATGCATTTATTTCTGGTTATCTACATGGATCCAATAAGAAACAGAAACAGGACTAATGAGAGAACCAGACAAGCAGGCCAGCTGCTCTGGTGTCTGAATTTGTAAATAACAGTAATTAAACTAAATTTGTCTTAATATAAAGGAGGTGCAAGAAGCAGGTCATATTTATAAACAACAAGAAGTCCTGTGGCACCTTATAGACTTACAGATATTTTGGAGCATAAACTTATGCTCCAAAATATCTGTAAGTCTATAAGGTGCAACAGAACTTGTTGTTTTTGAAGATAAAGACTAACTCGGCTACCTCTCTGATACCTGTCATATTTATAAAGGGATGATGTCCAGTTCTGGGAGCAAAGGGTTTTTTTCAGATTCCAATGATATCAGTTGATGTGGTTGAACTATTCATCATAAATAACATGTATTACATGTTACCCCTTTTATGGTTAGTGAATTGTCCATGGAAGGGTTCTAATTTTTTTTAGATAAATTTGTTGTTCTAAGTTGTCACTATTTGTCCCAATCCTTTATTATTTGCTTTGCTTATTCATCAGTTGTGGCCCATGCCGTGAAGTTCATTACCCAAAGATGAATGTTAATTGCTGTTAATATTGTTCATTTATATTGCAAAAGTGCCTGCAGGACCCGCTCAGAGATCAGACCTCTGTTGTGCTAGGTGCTGTATGCATGAGTAAAACAAAGACAGCCCTTGCCAGGGAGAGCACACAATCTAGGATTATAACAAGATGAAAAAGGTGGATGAAACAGACAGGGCAAGTGAGAATGACAAAGTAAACCTCTTGAAGTGTTGCATATATGTGTCAATTCAGAAGTCTCAGTAGTCCCAGGTCATGACCAGCTTCAGTGGTGCAAGATGGAATTGTTTCACAGGTATCAGAACAGAGGGAAGTTTTAAGGGGACAGGATCTAAATTTTGATAGACACTGCTTCCTATCAAAAGGAAGGCGTGGGAGAAAGCACGAAGAAGGTAATTGAGAAAGTGGACAAGCAGGCATTACTGGCAGAACGAAGGCAGCATTTTGCTCTCGGATTGTATGTCTGATACATTTGATGCAGGCTCACAGTGAACAGAGTTACATGCTTTTCAGGCTGAGTTTTCAGACAATAATCATTTGTATTATAATGCAGGAAACTATCAGAACTTTTGAACTATTAATCTGGTATTTGATCATTCATCTACTCTAGAACAGCAATTAACATAGCCACACAAATGGCAGAATCCAAAACTCAGAGGCTTTGTCTACACTACAGCGATGTGTCAAGAGAAGTTACTGTCAGAAGTGATTTCCTGACAAAACTTCAGTTGACAGATTGCGGCCACACACACAAGCGATCCTCTCTGTCAGCAGAGAGCAGCCACACTGCCCCAGACACTTCCTCAACAGAACAGGCCCCAGAACCCTGCAGACAGGGTCACATGGTGGGCAAACCCTTCTGGGAGCCCTGCTGAGGTGCACGCTTAAAGTGCCTCTCCCAGACACCCATTCCCTGCACATGTTGAGGCTTGCCTACCCCCAGCACCATAGACTGTGCAGGTATCACACGCGAGCCAAGGGAGACTGTGTGCTTGCCGGGTACCCATGGAGCCAGAGCACCCCTTGGGCTCTCCATAGACCCAGGCAGAGCTGCTGGTCATAGTGATCTCAGCTGTTGTCCACCTCCTCTGGCAGGACATGCTCCTTGCCACCTTCAAGGAGCACGACCCTGGCTCCCTTGGACCCCCTCTCCCTCAAGCGATCAGGCATGTATGGAGGTACACCACCAGTGCTAGCTGGTGGGACCACGTCGTCATGGGTCAGTGGTGACCAGCAGTGGCTCCAGAACTTCCAAATGAGAAAGGACACTTTCCTGGAGCTCTGCACCTTGCTCACCTCCACCCTCTGAAGGGAGGATACTCAGATGCGGCCCGCCATCCCCCTGGAGAAGTAGGTGGCCGTCACCCTCTGGAAGCTAACTACCCTGGACAGCTATCACTCTGTCCTGTTTGGTGTGGACATGTCCACTGTTGTGGTCCTCCTTATGCAGGTCAGTCACTCTCAGGCCACAGATCCTGCACAAAGGGAGGGGGAGATCCCACTCAAGGGGGACCCTCGGGGTGAGGAGTGAGAAGGGGAGCTCAGGGGGGAGCTTTGGTTTTGTCAACAAAACTTTCTAGTGTAGACGTAGCCAGAGATTTTAATGTTCAAATATTTGAACATCAGGGTTTTTTACTATTTGATCAAATTTAATTAACAGACATCTAACTACCAGATCTATGAGAACAACAAATAACTTTTAGGCTTCTAGATACTATATTTTATACCCATAATTCATGGTACATGCACATCTGGATGTTGTTTTAAAAACCAACACTCCACTGTGGTAAGACTGAATAATAAGGTGTCATTAATTGCCTGGGAAGACCTACACCTCAGATAGTGTTAATGACATAGTATTATTGTTGCTTATATCGACACCTGCATATGCAAAATGTGTCTGTAAGGAGGCTTTTTGCAGGAAAGGTTCACTGGATCTTTTTATTAAAACAGCCCCTTCTCTGAGGTGTTGAGTTAATTATCTGGCTAATGCGATTGGAGTTTTCACATGAAGCACTTCATTTAGACCTGCTCTCAAGCTTACCGATCTCTGTAATTTGGATGAAGGATGCCACACAACAAGAGACGAGGGGACTTCTAAAAACCCAGCCCTTTGTACAAGTAAGGCACAATTTCTTCCTGATGTGCTATTTGCATGATGACAGGGACTGTCACATTATTTATATCTTCTACATAATTTCCCGAGGCTACATAATAACAGTAGGTGTCTTCTGCTAATGGCTATTATGTGGGGCATCAATAAAATGAACAGAGAAGCTAGGGGCACTCAGCTGTTATTTGGAAATTAGAGATTATAATTGAGACTCTTTCCATCAGCAAAATATTTACATCCTGTTCTATAGTCTGACTCTCTGAGAAGGGGAAGATGGGTGTCTGACCAGCTAGGCAAGCAAAGGAGGCCCTAAATCCAGGAATGTATTTATTACTGGGATTTTAGAAACATACAACGACTGCTGTGATATAGTAATGGGCACCTTGGACCGTCGCAGCAGTCACTGCAATGCACGCAATGCTGCAAAAGCTGGGTTTTTTTAAAAGTTCAGCTACAGAACAAAATGCATTGACAGGCTAGGACTGAACTTTGGGACATGAGCTTCTCTTATGATCATAGTGTCCACAAGTAATGGGTGCTGACCATGACTACAAACGTAGAATTAAAAGCTACAAGAGAGTGGCTGAGTGACACAAATTAGTGCAGCTGTATAAAGCATTGAGCTGGGAGGCACTAGTTATCTGGTCAGGACAGAAACTGGGAATCAGGAGCCTTATGTTCTATTCCTAGCTCTACCATGATTGAACTCTTTGACTTTGGGGAGTATTAAGGAGCCAAACCAACTGCCAGTGAAGTCAATAGGAGTCTTCTCAACTGTAATGGAAAGCACTGAGCCCGTCTGTAAGCTCTGATTATTGTGTTCTTTTTCCACACAATAAGAATAATTAGACCTAACTGATAGGTTGTGATCACATCAGGGTCTGGAAAGTGCTTTGAAATCTTCAGATAGAAGCTAGATAAGTGCAAAGCCTTATTATTTTCAAAGTAGTGGGTGAAGGTGTATCAGAAGCATGGACTCTCTGGGTTTCAGGTTTGATTTAAGAAGAGTGCAAAAGAACATCTATATTTAATTGTGCTCCAATTCAGCCTTCATTTCCCTGTGAATTGTACAGTAATCTTGGCTTAAGAAGAGCTGTGTGAACTGATGTGCAATGGCTTCAGGGAGTTATGACTAATCTAACATGATTCTTGTCTATTATATGTTTGAGAGAGCTCCTCCATCTGTCTGTTCAAGAACTCTCAGATGGTAGGGTTACAACCACCAAATTCAGTATACAGCTTCCTCTCATTATAATTTAGAGCAGTCAGAGTTTGGTTGTTCCAGGAAAATGGGATGTGCTTGAAATGGGATTGCTTCTGATAAAACCATACAGAAAAGAGATGGAATCACCAGGCAGGTGAAAGGGGCTGGCTGGGGGTGCCCAAGCCTCCTACTCCTGAGGAGCCTGCTAGGGAAGGAAGGATGCTGAAGCTCCTGCCCCCATTAGTCTGTGTATATTGCTGTCTGTTCCCCTTCTTCCTCAGGGAGCCAGGGGAAAATGCACAGCTTGCTGCATTCCCCACTCTGAATGTTGAGTGCAGAGGGCAGATGAACGTGAAACTGCCCCAGGTAGGAGATATGCACCCATCCTCTGTGCCTGCTGGACCTGCAGCAGCCGTGGAGAGGCGCCTCTCACCTGGCCCCAATCTGCTTCAGTTGTCCTATCTCTTCAGGGCAGCCTGTATACTGAGCCCCTCATCCCTAGATCCACCCTCAGAGCAATGATTTAAATGAAACATGTACATTTTAATTTTATTTTCCAGAAAGCAAAAATTGAGTTAATGACCTGAGAAACACTGGGTAAATCTTCTAGTCTAGTTATAAATAAAACAGAACAGAATACCAGTACAGGTGGGTTTCCGTTGGCACTGTACCAACTCAGATAGTTAAGCCTGAGTTCTGTAAGTGAGCTCCAATTACAGTAATTATGTAATTTGCAAAGTTCCTTCTGAGAGGTCAACCAAGATATCACAGGAATAGATTCTGTTTCGTCTATACCTCATGAGTACTACCTACTGCAAAAGTGGTCTCTTTAAGACTATGTATGGATGAAGATCATTAATATTATCTTGAAGAGTCTGCCAAACCTACAGGATTCAGCCACATTATTCCTTGTTGTCTTGCTTGAAGCAGATTGCTCCAAAATATGTTTCTTGGCCCTCAAGAACAATGTGTTGCGTGCTTTCTTTTGTGCTGGTGCCCATTATATCTCGTCTCAGTCCCTCACTGGACATCAGGCTTAGAATTTTCATTCACACTACAGTGGAAATTCAAATGAAGTACCTGGGAACTCTAAAAATACATTCCTGAATGGCCCTCAGGCAGGGTGTTCAACTTTAAATTTCTGTATTTGTCAGTGAAAAATGTGACATGACATTTTTGACTTTTGAGAGAAAATGCCTCGGCAGAAACAGAAGTTGATAGACTGTTTTTTAAATCTGTGTGGAAGCTCTCACCAATAATCTGTGACTATTTCTGAGTCCCTCCTTGTTTAAACTGAATAAGCTGAGCACAAATCTTATTGCATAGGGAAATTATAGAAACGTTGTGGGTTATCTAATAAAAAGGTGTCGTTAGTACTTCATTCACACCACTACATAGAGAAGATATCTTTTTGTCATTTGAATAAAAATCCATCTCTGAGACACCACCAACGTAAATTTTACTGCCCTTCCATGATTGTTCAAGCTGCTTTTATTGAAAAGCGGTAACTCCATCTTCATTAGAATCACATTCATTTTGATATGGGGGCCAGCTGTTGAGCAAAGTAATTTCATATCAGATGGACAAGAAGTTCTTTCAGGGGAGCTGCCTAAGAAAATCTGGATTTTCTGTTTCCTTCTCCCTTTCCTGAGTAGAAGAGATTGTCTTTTGTTCAAGTGGACCATAATTTGAAATTTTTACCACCGTTTCAAGCCGGGAAGGTATATGTTTCCACTTCCAGTCATTAAGCTGGGAGAACATAGTATGTCCCTGCACAGCAGGTTCATAAATCTGAAGAAGTTTGGTTGAAGTGTGGTTGAAACATTAGAGCAGACGTCTATGTGGAACATTTTGGGTTCTCCTGGGGACATCACTGAGGGCAGTGACATTTATTGGGGGCAGGCAGTAAGGTGGCTAGCTTACTGCCAAGGGATGATGGAGTGCAACAGTAAGAGTTTTAAGTGATTTCATCTCCACCAAGGAGAAATAAAGAATGATTGCATCTCTTCCACAATGCGAGAAATGTCAGCGAAATCTGCTTACCAAAATCCCAACCCTCCCTCCCTCTTTTTACCTTTCTTAATTTCTTCTCATTAATCCAAGTTCCATATATTTGTTTCTCCCTCAGTAATACATCTCAGTCTTTGGTATTCACATTCTTCTAAATTTGAAGATTGTTCTTACATTTTTGTTCAACACACAGACAATATATTTGAAAGTGTTTCAAGTAAACTGAACACAGTATTCCAGATGCTTTTTCAGGTGACTGTTAACTCCTTGCTTAGGGCTGCTGTGCCCCTATCTGTGTGAATTTAAAATGAGATGGCTTTTTGACCACCATGATGGACAGCAAATTCACAGGCTTCAGTTTTGGATTTTTCATGGTCTCATTACGTGTAACTGGTCTAATAGTGCACTGAATTGGGATCACACAGAATTTCCCTGTTGTTTGGGACAAAAGCTGGCAGAGTGGACTGCAGCAGAGAGACATGTCAGGATTGTACCTGGGTGAAGTGAGCGTCATTAGGGAGGCAGTGTTGCCCACTAGAAAATGCACAGTAGATGGGCTCAGGATAAACACCTGGGTACTACTCCCAGCCCTGCCAGTGGTCTATTTGTGTGTCCTTGGACAAGTCACTTCCATGTGCCAGTTTCCCCAGCTATTAAATGGGAGAAATAAAGCCGACTTCTTTTGTAAAGCACTTTGTGATCTCTTGATGAAAAGCATTCTCCAGACCTGAAGAAGTGGGTCTATCCCATGAAAGCCCATCACCTAATAAATAATATTGTTAGTCTTTATGGTGCTACAGGACTGCTTCTTTTGTGAAGATACAGACTAACATGGTTATCTCTGAGAATACAAAAGTTAGGTATTCTTATTATTGAATTAGTACAGTTAGTCTCTTGTGCTCTGGTTATTCTAGATCAACCTGTAAACTGCCTGCGAGCTTTCAAGCACTACATGTGTTCAGAAGCACCTTAGTTTTATATTTCTCGAAAAGACAGATGCTAAAAATGTAATCAGTGTGAAAATGAATACCCCATGTGTTTTGCCCACCAAGTCAGATGAAGTGTTTACTTCTTCAAAATATCAACTGTCAGCATCACATGAGAGATTATGTAACCAGATTATCTCCAAGGATACATAGGTGATACAAGTTTCCATTCAAGGCTATGCTTATTAAAAATTCAGTTGTGAGGCATGATGATAGAGGCAAGGACTTCAGCAGGATACCAAAAGTCTCAGCTGCAATTTAGGCACCAAAATAAGTGGCCGGCTTTTCAAAGCACTCCTCCCCTGGATGCTTAGTTCTGTTGAAAATCTGGTCTGAGGAGTGGAATGGTGGCAAAACCCTTTTGAAATAACTGCCTCTGTTACACTGAATGTAATAAGTCGAATTCTGATCTCACATGAATGTAAATTTAAAGTAACTTCACCGGAGTCTATAAAGCTAATTTATGGAGGCTCCCGTGGAAAAATAAATATGCATTAAAAATAAGTGTCTTAGTACTATGGAAGTCCCCCCCAACTGGGGCTTATATAATGGGCGAACTTCCTAAATTGTTTCACTGTATACCTAAAGCTAGGGGGTTGCTAAAGGTACTTGCTTATTTTACTTCCCTGCTACACAAAAGTACCTTTATCTCTTTGCTACATGCTTCAAATGTACTTAGATAAATCAATGACTCCTGAAGTGACTGCCTTCTTAATTTAAATATTATCTTTGCTGTGAAATGAAAAGAACATCCAGAGAAGTTGGTTTCTGTTCATAAAAGAAACTCTCTCTATAATCAAAACAAAAAGCAGTCAAGTAGCACTTTAAAGACTAGTGAAGTGGTTTATTAGGTGAGCTTTTGTGGGACAGACCCACTTCTTCAGACCATAGCCAGACCAGAACAGACTCAATATTTAAGGCACAGAGAACCAAAAACAGTAAGCAAGGAGGACAAATCAGAAAAAGATAATCAAGGTGACCAAATCAGAGAGTGGAGGGGTGAGGGGGAAGGTCAAGAATTAGATTGAGCAAGTGTGCAGACGAGCCCCTATAGTGACTCAGAAAGTTCCCATCACGATTTAAACCATGTGTTAATGTGCCGAATTTGAATATAAAAGCCAGCTCGGCTGTTTCCCTTTCCAGAACGGTGCGATAATTCTTCTTCAGTAACACACATACCTTTAGGTCATTGACAGAATGCCCTATTCCATTAAAATGTTGACTAACTGGTTTGTGGATCGGGAGTGTTTTGATGTCTGTTTTGTGCCCATTGACCCTTTGTCTAAGGGAGTTAGAAGTCTGTCCAATATACAAAGCATCTGGGCATTGTTGGCACATGATGGCACATATGATGTTAGTAGAGGAGCATGAGAAAGTGCCCGTGATTCTGTGAGTAACCTGGTTAGGTCCAGTGATGGTATTTCCAGAGAAGATATGTGGACAAAGCTGGCAGCAGGCTTTGTTGCAGGGAAAGGTTCCAGGACTGGTATTCCTGGGGTATAGACTGTGGCTGTTAGTGAGGATCCTCATGAGGTTGGGAGGTTGTCTGTAGGAGAGAATAGGCATGTCACCCAGGGCCTTCTGGAGTGTGGCATCCTGATTAAGGATAGGTTGTAGGTCTTTAATAATTTGTTGCAGTGGTCTGAACTGGGGGCTGTAGGTGATGACCAGTGGTGTTCTGTTCTTGGCTTTTTTGGGCCGATCTTGGAGTAGCTGGTCTCTGGGTATTCGTCTGGCCCTGTCAATTTGTTTTTTTACTTCTCCTGGTGGGTAATTCAGGTTTATGAATGTTTGGTAAAGTTCTTGTAGTTTTTGGTCTCTGTCGGTTGGATCAGAGCAAATGCGATTGTACCTGAGGGTTTGACTGTAAACAATGGATCTAGTCACGTGTGCAGGATGGAAACTAGAAGGGTGTGGATAAGTATAGCGATCAGTAGGTTTTCGGTACAGTGTGGTACTGATCAGGCCATCCTTGATTAGTACTGTAGTGTCCAGGAAATGTATCTCTTGCATGTTGTAATCAAGGCATAAGTTGATGGTGGGGTGTAGATTGTTAAAGTCTCTGTGGAATTCTTCTAGAGCCTCTGTACGATGGGTCCAAATCATAAAGATGTCATCGATGTATCTTAAGTAGAGGAGTGGTAATAGGGGACGAGAGCTGAGGAATCGTTGTTCCAGGTCAGCCATAAATATATTAGCATATTGTGGGGACATGCGGGTGCCCATAGCAGTTCCACTAATCTGGAGGTATAAATTGTCCCCAAAACAGAGATGATTGTGTGTGAGAACAAAGTTACAGAGCTCAGACACCAGATTGGCTGTGGTGGCATCAGGGATGGTATTCCTGATTGCTTGTAATCCACTTTATGTGGAATATTAGTGTACAGAGCCTCTACATCCATTGTGGCGAGGATGGCGTTATCAGGAACTTTTCCGATGTGTTTAGGTCATTCTGTCAATGACCTAAAGGTATGTGTGTTACTGAAGAAGAATTATCACACCGTTCTGGAAAGGGAAACAGCCGAGCTGGCTTTTATATTCAAATTCGGCACATTAACACATGGTTTAAATCGTGATGGGAACTTTCTGAGTCACTACAGGGGCTCGTCTGCATACTTGGCTTAGTCTAATTCTTGACCTTCCCCCCCACCCCTCCACTCTCTGATTTGCTCACCTTGATTATCTTTTTCTGATTTGTCCTCCTTGCTTACTGTTTTTGGTTCTCTGTGCCTTAAATATTGAGTCTGTTCTGGTCTGGCTATGGTCTGAAGAAGTGGGTCTGTCCCACGAAAGCTCACCTAATAAACTATTGTGCTAGTTTTTAAAGTGCTACTTGCCTGCTTTTTGTTTTGATAGTGTATAGACTAGCATGGCTTCCTCTCTGTTACTCTCTCTGTAATGTTGCTGAGAAAAATCCCAGATGTTTTTTGGCAGCCGATGGGCTTTTGAAATTAACCTGAGTTTACAAAGAGAGCTCATTTAGACAGGTACAATGTACCACCGTGGATTTTGGGTGGTAGTAAGTACCACCTCACTCTAAAAGACTCCAATAACTTTTAGGAACCCAGTAGGAGACCAAATCCTTCCCTTGGGTAAGCTCATTGACTTCACGTACAAGACTGAGTCAGGGATAAAACTGAAGTAATATTTTCAAACCAGTTACCCAAAAAGGAGTTTGTCTCAAAGATTTTCCTACTAAAATAAAAATAAGAGAGTGACATGAGCATGTGAAAAATTAGGGGCTGGAGAATGTCTCAGAAGTATTTTCTTTTACTGGTTAAAGTGTAGTTGAGAGATAGTATGTTAACCGTGCCACTTACTGGCTAGATTCCATGTTCATGGCTGGGTGTCAAGAGCAAAAGTAAATCCTCTATCAGTGTGGATCATTCACCTTGCTTAGGCCTTTGTCACACCTGTGAAAGGCTAGCGATGCTGATCAGACTCCCCTCAAGCAGGCCTGCCCATGGGAAGGGCCAAAGGGGGCAGTTGCGCCCTTTGCCAGGGAATGCTAAAGGGCCCAGGGCTCCAGCTGCCACCACACTAGCGGTAGTTGTGGCAGTTGGAACCCCAGGACCTTTAAAATTGCTGCTGGACCACCAGTTGATGCTTTCCAGAGGCCTACATCTGGTGTTCCACCAGGCTCTAGGGCTGGTGGGAGGGGCACCACACAGTCTGGGCAGCACTGAGGGCTGGCTGACTCAGCCCTGCCCCTTCTGGGAGCCAGGAGCCGGACCCCCTACCCTCTCTCCATTGTTCAGTGGCCAGCTATCCTGTCAGCTGCCCTCCCCTGAAGTCATTATATTGAACACTGCTGCAAGCAGATACATCTTCTAGGTGAGACCCACCCACTTAGCACTGGATTTGGTCCAGAGTATATATGAGACTTCCAGAAAGAATGTAGTGAGAAATTAGAAATCAAAGGCCATAGCATCAGCTGAGGTAAATGAGCATAGATGTGTGCAAATCAGATATATATACCATCTCGAGAGTTGGCTCCCAGACTATGTCTGTCTTCTGTTTCCCACAGATTATTTTTTCTTTTTCTTTCCTCATTTATTTCTCTGAAACAGTCTGATTTAGTATCTTATGGTATGTGTAGCCAAAAGCACCATTCCTATCCCTTGCAGTTTTAGGAAGCTACATGCCAGAGGGATGTTTGGGGATATTATAAGGATTAAAGTCCTGCTCCCCCCAAGCCATGAAAGGACCAGCAGCAACCCCAAAGGCTGCAAAGTCCATTGGGGGAACAATAGCCTGTTTTTGGAGGCAGAGTTTGGTCTTTGGGTGGGTGTCAAGGGGTCTTTTCATTCATTTGCAGCTTACATGCACCAGACAGCTTGGATGAAAAGTCAGCTGGCTGAAGCATATTCACTGAGATGGTGGGCAGGTCAAGAAGAATAAAAGAGAGATGGTTTCAGCTGTTCGATGGACAGTGACCAGGCAGTGTGAAATGACTCAAGTTTGTATGCATATAAATTAATGCTTAAACTTCTCTCTTGAATCTGATATCATCCAGAAGGTGCATTAGCAATAAAACAACCTTTTTTGCCAGCTATGTAACAAAAGGCAAATCACATAATAATAATTACTTGGGATGCCTCAGAAATGACACACAATCTCCTGATTGAATATCCTCAGATTCAGTTGTGCCCTTTCTATTTAAGCTTCCAGAAAAGCAATCCCTCCAAGTTTTCTCTACACACAACTCCACTACTACCATAGAATTATATATTAGGGTTGGAAGAGCCCCCAGGAGATCATCTTGTCCAACCCCAGTTAAAGCTTTCCAGTCAGGGCTTTCTAAGCTTTGTCAAGCTTGGCGTTAAAAACCAGTAAGGATGGGGAGTCTACCATCTCCCTACGTAACCCATTCTATTCCAGCTTTCAATTCAATGGCTGGCTGCAAAGAGTGTATTAGCTACACAAGCAGCAATGCAAAACTTAACTGAACAAATACAGTATTCCAGTTCCACCTCCAATTTGTCAATAGAGATAATGAACCTTATTTTTTGTTAGGGAAGGAAAGAAGAGAGCCCACCACAGGATACTTTGCCTTAGGAATTGGATTAAATATAATTCTACTTTTTAATTAGAGTCACAGTATAGTTATAGTAGAATCTAGAAGAAGAGAATTTAGCACTGGTGAAGAAGCAGCTTAGGAAGCTCGAGGGAATCTCTGAGCATCATCTGGGTTGCTTTCAGAGAACATGGGTAATGCAATCAAATTATGAATTTTCAGTTTAGATAAAGGACCCAATTTTGTTCTCACTAACACTGGTTTTTCACCAGTGTAACTTCACTGACTGGTTTATGCTAAATGAGAACATAGGTAGATAGAACTGTAAGTGCATGCCTCATAATATCTGGTTAAAAACACTGATCTTTTAAAGTTGAGAGCTCTACACATGGAGCACATGATTAGCAGCAAGCATGTGACTTACAGGAAAGTATGTATAAAACTTCCTGTAACTTAGTCACAGGCCAAGTAATCAGGGAGATTCAGGGTGGGAAAGGACTTTGGATGTGGTACTCAGCATACACTAGGTGGAAATCCAAGTGTGGGTCTTCCAAGTAGCCAGGCAATGGACTGATGTGTTATAGTGTTTGGAAGCAGCTGAGCTGTACAAAACCTGCAGAGGTGAGTGACTGTGTGAACCAAGCAAAGGGTTGGTGAGACGAGTTCCAAAAAGAGAGGAGTAAGCCTGAAAGGACAGAAGTGCTGTATTATTTCTGACCCCTTTATCCTGGTCCCTGTGAAGAATAATTGCGACAACGTGTCCAATAAAGCAGACCCCATGTGGTGAGCAGAGGAATGTTATGTGATGTTGGGATATATACATATATGGGGGTCCAAGAATGGAGAACTGAAGCAGTCAACATGACCTAATGGGTTAAGCTGGTACATAGATTAAAAACAACCATGAATGCAGCTGAGGTGAGATTGTTACTGCTCGGTGCACCCTGCAGATCTGGCAAATGGCCGCTCACAAATTACATGCCTTGCAAATTAGCTGAAAAAGTTCAGACAAGGCTCCACAAAGCAAACTTAAAACCCACAAGATTATTTTAGGAAAGAGGAATGCACACTGCCAAATGTGGTAAATCAATGGTTCCCATCCAGAGGTCAAGGGCTGTGGTCAGGTTCCAGGGGGTTTCTCAAGCAGGGCCAGCATTAGACTTGCTAGAGCCCTGGACAGAAATCCAAAGCCTTAGAGCGTGGGTCTGAAGCTGAAGCCTGAGCAATGTAGTTCTGTGGGGACCTCTGTAGCATGGGGCCCCAGGTAATTGACTCGATTGACACCCTCTATTACCAGCCTTTGCTTTTATATGCAAAAGAACAGTTGTGGCACAGGTGGGCTGTGGAGTTTTTATAGCATATTGAAGCAGGGAGGCTCACAAAGAAAAATGTTGATCATCTCTGATGTAGGCAGTGAACACCACAAAATTCAGCAGCCAGGAGAAGGATTAGCTGGTCTGATACAAAGATAATGTCTGTTATTTATTATGCTTTTTAAAATGCACACATACATCTGACTCGTTGTCTGCCCAGCCTCAAACAGAAAGATATCTTGGCTGAGTTGTCAGGTGCTGGTCACCTGGATATGCAATACTTGCCGAGTTACTGAATTGAGAAATCATTTATGACACATCCCAAATGATAGCACTTTCCTTACTTATGAGACGAGGGCTGGATTTTAGACATGGAAACTACAGGCTCACATTTCTTGTGCTTAAATTGCTTTAATTTTAAAATAATAATAATAAAAAAACCCTAAGTTTCTGATCATCAGCTTCATGAGAAAAGGCTTGAAAATACAAACAAGGAGTGACCAGTGTAGGGAGGACTGCCTAAACCAATAGCACAGAATGGGGTGCACTGCCCAAGACCCCTCTATAGAGTGTAGCACACCAAGTCCCACCAGTCTGTAGCTCCATCCCAACCACCTGTTTTACCAACACCATCCCAATACAAGACTGCATAGCCAGGGAGGAGAGTCCAGCTGGCCCAGTTCAATCCAGCCAGAGAGATTCTAGCAGCTGGGGTAAGGATTTGCGGGAACCTAACTATAACCTCTGTCAGGTGGAGGATAGTGGGTCAGTGCTCACTTAGCTCTGCTGAAAGGGCCCAAGTACCAGGTTACAACACTTCTGCATTATAGGGAAATGCTGGCAGCTAGTCAACTGGAATTAAGATTCCACATAACTGTGAATAGTTTAACAGTGTTATGGGGTTAGTTAACATTAGTATTGCTCAACCTGAGTTGCAGGAGTGGGTCCATATCACGATTATTTAAAACAGTGCTAATTGCTTGTAGGTCTGATATCTATGTTGCCCCCTTTGCCTATATGTCTGTTCCATACATCAGAGTAAGAGCAAAATTCCTATCAATCATATGCCAATATTTCTTTGCAACTCAGCCTTTAGGGCTTATTTCCCTGCTATAGCTATTTTTCAGATGATTTCTTATCCAGTGACTATGGTAGAGCTAAAGAATATTCATCTGTCAGATCTTATAAGCACAGCATCTCATTTACATAAAACAAATAATTACTGCATGTCCTTAGTCAGGCTAAGGAGAATTTTGTCTAAAGGTCCTTTGGTTTTTCACATCATTCTATCCATTTCAACTCTCATTTGCTTGATATTTTGCATTCCTCTGTATTTAACAGCAAACATGAGAAGACATTCTTCACAATATATTTTACAGCATAAAGCACAATAGCATGTGGCAGATGATATCACTTCTTCAGGCCCTAATATCACTGTATGACTTAGTTATTTAACATAAATTCTCCAGGGAGGTGGAGCACATGAACAGCTCACTGGCAGCTTCTGCTTCCCTTCTGCTTCCTTCCAGAAGGAAACTGTGCTGTAGCATCTAAATGCAGTGCTCTGATCAGTGTATGGGCTCAATGCTGAACCCAGTGGTGCTCCAGGCAAGGTAAATATGGGGCACAAAGAACACCCTTATTATTAAGTCTGCATCATCAGACTTTATACTGTGGAAAAGCGGATGCCACTAGGCTGGACTGACTCTGCCTAGGAAAGTCAGAAGTCACCGTAGATAAGGTGACCATTCCTTCAGCTTCAATTTCCTGGGGACTATTTCAAAGTAATTATATGGGAAGTGAATGAGTGTGTTCATTTACAAGAAGAGAAAAAAAGTCACAGAAAGGTTACAATGACAAATTATTCATTATCTAATAAGGCATGTTTGTAATTATTGGTCATAACAAAAATACACAAACTAGGGAACAGGGCAGGATCTCTTGACAAACCTATTAAGCAGTCAGTAAGGAATTAATTATTATGGTCATTCGGTTGATATAAGTTGATCTGCGAACAATTGCCAAATAATATCCCTGGCAAACTCTGGCTAATGAATGCATGAAACTGAGCCTGACACATTTCATCATTTGAAACAAGTTTCTCAAATTGTGGTTGTATGAAAGCAGAACAATGCTGCATTTTTAATCAGAGTGTCTGAAAAGTGAAATGGTTTTCACTAACTAGAGAAAGGCTTTTGCAACGCTTTGTGCTGCATTATAATGGAAGAAGGTAGTAGAAGCATATTGATGCTTAGGTTCATTAGCATTAGTGGACTCAGAATGCTGTCTGAATGCTTAATGGCTGTATACTTAATATTTTACTTTGAGTGTGAGCAAAGTAAATATATTACAATAAATATGGTAAAAGAGAAAGAGTGGTCTTAGCTTGGACTTAATAATGTGATACTTGGGGAGTTTTCGTCTCAACAGCTTCTCACTCTTCAACAAGGGAGCTAAAATTATTGTCTATTTTATAGATTAGAAAAATAAAGCATAGGAGAGGTGCACAACAAGTCAGCCACAGAGGAATCCTGACTCCCAGTTCTGTGTTCTAACCATTAGGCAGTGTGCCACTCTTCACATTCCCACTCTTAGATGTTGTGAGCTGACAGCTAAGCAGACTTACTTGAAGCAATGTAGCTTTTTCACAGCTGTTTCTAACTTTCTCTTTTCTGTGAGCAAAGGGAAATGCACAGGTATGGCCCAGTGACTGAAGCTCCTGACCTCTCATTCACTTGATGGTATTGAGAAATATTACCAAAGTAGCATTTCACTTCTAAGTTTCCTGGTTAACACATTAAAATATCTATACGCCACAAAAAACACATTAAATACTGTTTTTTCGCTTGCTTGCTATTATATAGTAGTAGTAGTAGCATCCTTCAGTCTACGTAGACTATGCATCGCGCCATTCGTAGTTCCATTTGGGATCATCCTTTGCAGCGTCAACTGTGACTGAAGGCCCACACAAGAGTGACAGTCCTTGCTGCATCTGTTGCATGTGTAATTGGTGTCTGGCAGGTCCTTACTGTGCTTTCTGTGGGCTCGCTTCTACTCTGCTAGCTGTCTGATCCTCATCTCACCCTTCTGAAGGCCCTTTTGTAGTTCCTGCCTCCATCTGCTGCGATCATCTTCCAGCTCCTCCCAGCTGTCCGGGTCGATGTCTACTTCCCTGAGGTCCCTCTTGCAAACATCTTTGTAGCGCAGCTGGGGGCGTCCGGGAGGTCTTTTGCCAGAGGCTAGCTCGCCGTACAGGATGTCTTTTGGGATCCTTCCATCATTCATCCTGTGGATGTGGCCAAGCCAGTGGAGCCGCTGCTGCCTGAGGCGGGTGTGCATGGTTGGGATTCCAGCTTGCTCAAGGATGATATTCCAAGGATGCGCCTGAGGCAGCGCAAGTGGAAGACATTCAGCCTCTTTTCCTGGAGGGCATAAAGGGTCCAAGACTCGCTGCCGTAAAGGAGGGTGCTGAGGATGCAGGCTCTGTAGACTTGCATTTTGGTGTGGGTGTATAACTTGATGTCATTCCACACTCTCTCACTGAGTCTGGACAGAGTTGTGGCTGCTTTTCCGATCCTCCTATTTAGCTCAGACTCCAATAATAGGGTGTCAGTGATGGTGGAGCCGAGGTAAACAAACTCGTGGACGACCTCTAACATATAGTTGTCAATGCTGATTGATGGAGGTTCAGCAAAGTCCTGAGAAAGTACATTTGTCTTCTTTAGGCTGATGGAAAGCCCAAAGTCCTTGCATGCTTTGGAGAACCAATCCAGCAGTTTCTGATGCTGGTCTTCTGTGTGTGACACTAGAGCAGTGTCATCTGTGAACAGCATATCTCTGATGAGGACTTCCCGCACCTTAGATTTAGCTTTCAGCCTTGCAAGATTAAACAGTTTCCCATCAGATCTTGTGTGCAAAAAGATGCCCTCTGTTGAAGATCCAACGGCGTGCTTTAGGAGGAGTGCAAAGAAGATCCCAAACAATGTCGGAGCAAGGACACATACTTGTTTGACACCGCTCCTGATGCTGAAAACATCCAATAATGTGCCGTCATATTGGATGGTTCCTCTCATGTCTTCGTGGAGAGACTGGATCATCTTGAGTAGCCGTGGTGGACAGCCTATCTTGTAGAGCAGTTTGAACAGTCCATCCCTACTGACCAAGTCAAAGGCCTTGGTCAGGTCGATGAAGGCAATATACAGTGGCTTCCTGTGTTCCCTGCATTTCTCCTGCAGCTGCCTCAGAGAGAAGACCATGTCAGCGGTAGATCTCTCTGTGCAGAATCCGCACTGTGATTCGGGGTACACCCTCTCAGCAATCTTCTGGAGTCTGCCGAGGATGACGCGAGCGAACAGTTTACCAGTGATGCTTAGGAGGGAGATTCTACGGTAATTATTGCAGTCGCTTCTGTCTCCTTTGTTCATATACGAGGTTGCGACGTTAGCATTGCGCAAATCGTGTGGAACCTCTCCCTCTCTCCAGCACAGGCACAGTGGCTCATGTAGGGGTTCCAGGAGAGTGTCCGTGGCACACTTGATTACCTCTGGTGGTATACCGTCCTGGCCCAGGGCCTTTCCTACTGCAATGCTGTTGATGGCTTTCTTCAGTTCATCCACAGTTGATTCCTGGTCCAGTTCATCCATTGCTGGTAGGAGCTCGATGGCATCGAAGGCTGTATCAACCACAATGTTCTTGCATGAGTACAGCTCGGAGTAGTGCTTAACCTAGCGCTCCATCTGTTTGGCTTTGTCAGCGATGACTTCACCAGATTTGGATTTCAGAGGTGTCATCTTGTTCTGGGTGGGTCCTAATGCCTTCTTGATGCCCTTGTGCATTCCCCTGAGATTACCAAAGTCAGCACTGGTCTGGATGCTGCTGCATAGCTCGAGCCAGTAGTTGTTGGCACAGCACCTGGCCGTCTGCTGTACTGTTTTTCTGCCTGCTCTGAGTGCTTGCAGGGTACTCTGACTCAGTGAGCATTTGTACTCCAGGAGTGCAGCGCGCTTCTTTTCAATGGCTGGAATCATCTCTTCGGAGTTAGCTTCGAACCAGTCATTTGCGTTTCTGGCTCTTCTTCCAAACACCAACAAGGCCGTGTTGTATCCCTCAGATGCTGCCATCTGGATGTCACATCGGCACCCCCAGGGCTGCTGCGCAGATTCTCCTCGAGGGTCTCTCTGAACTTTTCAGCTCTCTTAGTTTGCTGTCTTTCTGGCATCAATGCGGGGCCTTCCAGTTGATTTAGAGTGGTACAGCTTCTTGGGAATCACCTAGAGTTTGGAGCAAACTAGCAAGTGAACTGTATCGCAGTGAGCACTATGATTGCTGCATGTCAGGACGTTTTTGAGGTTATCACATCTAGGGATGACCACGTCTAGTTGATGCCAGTGTTTCGAGCATGGGTGTCTCCATGACACTCAGTGCTGTGGCTTGGTTTGGAAAAATGTGTTTGTGGTGCACATGTGGTACGTACAAAGTTGGAGAAGACGCTGTCAGTTTTCATTCATTTTTCCCACACCGAAGTGGCCTAAGCAGGAAGGCCATGAGTCACGATCGGCTCCAACTCTTGCATTGAAGTCACCCAAAATGTACAGTTGTTTGCAAGCAGGTATTTGCACTATGGCAGCACTAAGCACGTCATAGAACTTGTCTTTTACTTCTAAGATGGGAGTCTGGCACCCAGAACTGCACATTCTTCAGTTGAGACCTCACCAGCGCAAACAGAGCAGGACAATTACCTCCCATGTCTTACATATGGCACTTCTTTTAATACACCCCAAAATGCTAGAAGCCTGTTTTGCAACTGCATCATTATGCCTTCTAATTCTGGGCTCAAAAATGCTTGCAAACCCTCCTAACTTGGTGTCACCCTCAGTTTTTATAAGTTTATTCTCTACTTTGCTGTTCAAGTCATGAATGAAAATATTGACTAGTACCAAACTCAGAACTGACGTTGGTGCAACTGGTCTTTTGATTATTTGTGCCTGCACCACATAATCATTTCACCTAGACCAGATTTCCCTAGTTTGCTTATGAGAATGTCATGTGGGATTGTGTCAAGAGCCTTACTAAAGTCAAATTATGTCATGCTTCCCCTCATCCACTAGGGTTCAAAGAACCCCATCAAAGAAGGAAATTAGGTTGGTTTAACATTATTTGTTCTCTAATAGCCAGCACAAATTTGTTATTATAACTATATAGTTGTTAGCATTAGCCATATTGCAAGTTTTAGCTTCTTATTCTTATGTATCAGGCAGGAATGGAGCATGGTGACCAAAATGTCTGATCTGTCATGGAAAAGCTTTAATTCTTCTGTCTCACCTTCAAGGAGTGATTTCACAGTGACAATCAAACCAGGCAGTAGACATTAGAGCCGTGTCTACACGTGCACGCTACTTCGAAGTAGCGGCACTAACTTCGAAATAGCGCCCGTCACGGCTACACGTGTTGGGCGCTATTTCGAAGTTAACATGACGTTAGGTGGCGACACGTCGAAGCCGCTAACCCCATGAGGGGATGGGAATAGCGCCCTACTTCGACGTTCAACGTCGAAGTAGGGAACGTGTAGTCATTGCGCATCCTGCAACTTCGAAATTGCGGGGTCCGCCATGGCGGCCATCAGCTGAGGGGTTGAGAGACGCTCTCTCTCCAGCCCCTGTGGGGCTCTATGGTCACCGTGTGCAGCAGCCCTTACCCCAGGGCTTCTGGCTGCTGCTGCTGCAGCTGGAGATCCATGCTGCATGCACAGGGTCTGCAACCAGTTGTCGGCTCTGTGGATCTTGTGTTGTTTAGTGCAGCTGTGTCTGGGAGGGGCCCTTTAAGGGAGCGGCTTGCTGTTGAGTCCGCCCTGTGACCCTGTCTGCAGCTGTGCCTGGCACCCTTATTTCAATGTGTGCTACTTTGGCGTGTAGACGTTCCCTCGCAGCCCCTATTTCGATGTGGTGCTGCGCAACGTTGATGTTGAACGTCGATGTTGCCAGCCCTGGAGTACATGTAGACGTTATTCATCGAAATAACCTATTTCGATGTCGCCACATCGAAATAGGCTACTTCGATGTAGGCGTCACGTGTAGACGTAGCCTAGTAGAAATTCAAAGTGAATCCCTGGAAAGCTGTTAATTAGGTTTAGAAGGGCTTAGCACAACACAGTAGTGCACACAATGTCCAAGAGGATTTACAGATGGGTTGAGATATGGCCCCTAGCCTAAAGAACTTACAGTCAAGGTAGCATGGGAGTCTCTCCAAAGCTGACAATGTGAATGCAAGGCAGTTAGAGATTCCAAAGAATGAGTCAAGGAACAAGAGTCTGTTGGCCCTGGAGGAAGAAACAATAAATCCTCTTGTTCTTGAGACTATGAAAGAGAGAAGACTGTTCTCCAAATAAGTTGTATTGTGGATCTGAGATTATGATCTAAATTGTGCAGCTGGATCTAGTAGTGTGTCCAAAAACTTGGATTTGCTCCACAGCTGAACTTTTCTACTCAGACACAGGACCAGGATTCTCGATGTACAGGGAAGACATGCAATGCAGGAAGCATCTCCCAGCAGCCACAGGGGAGTGGAATCTGAATGGGCTCTTGTGGAGAAGAGACAGGGATTTAACTGGGGCTAAGCATGTCAGTTCTCACTAGCCAGCAAGGTGAAAACCCTTTGTCCTTCATGAAAAGCCTTCTCTTCTATAACCCCATCTTCATTTGTCTTTAGCCTGGGGAAAAGGCAGGAGACTATATATATATTTTCCATTCCAGCTCACACCTAGAATTTGTCATGTATCTCAGTAATAAGATCATTTGTGGGCATCAGTGCTCTTGTGCGAAGCCAAATTGAAAAACAATGAGAACTTATTTTAGCCCTGATTGAAGATAATAGGTTATCGAACTATCTCTGGTTTAGATAACAAACACTTTGGATGACCTCAGCAATCAATTCATCAACTGTGATGGTGGTGGTGGGAGGGGAAATTAGTTCTCAAAGGTGTAAAGAGCTTCACAGAATCACCTAGTTACATAGCAGATGCCATTAAGGGTAGGGGTGTCTGACTCACACGTTAGGCTCCTATATTAAACACCAGCCTCCAGGGCTTAAAGTCTTTCTTTCCAGTTCATGCTCCTAAGCCTATCTTCAGTTCCTTAATCTCATTTCATTTGGTTTTCTTTGTGTGTGTTGCTGTGGATGGGCCTCAAGTGACCTATTGGCTTGAAGCAGAGCCAACAGGGAAACCTGGAGACAACTTTCATTGCTTTAATATGCTCAGGTAGACTTACAAAACTGAAACTGTTTATGACTGTTTAACTGTGCTGAAATTATTTTTTCAAACACAAAGGAATAACTGACACCATTAAATGAAAAATTCTGATGGAAGCTAATGGAGTGCAGACATGGGTCCACTAAAATTAGTAAGACATAATTTAAAAAGCTAACAAAAATAGCATTCAGAGTCTTCAAGCTGTAAAGTAACAAATAGTTAGCACGCTCCTATTGCAGGCTTTGCACCAGTGACACTTCATGACTCTAATCATGTGTCCAGGTCCCATGGTGTTGTGCATTATCCAAACAAATGTTTCAGAGGAGTCCCTGCTCCAGAGAGCTCACAATCTGGGGCAAACAACAAACAGGGCAAGAGAACAAGATAGCGGAGATGGGTGTCTTTACATAAACTAGCCATCCTGGGCAGCTCTGTAATTATAGGTGATCACCAGTCTAGACCCTGGTAAAGAGAGTAGTCCAGATTTACACCAATAGGAATAAGAGCCATCTCTCTCATTATTTGTTTAGCTTTTAAGATTCTGCTTTAAAATAGTAGCACGTGATTTGTCTATTTTTGTATGTGATAGTATTTCCATTTATTCTATGAGCATGTGATATCACAAGATGCATAACCATAAATATTTTACTTCCCAGCAGCTCTGGGAAATAATGGATCTGACTCTTCATCGCCTTCCACTCGTGTAACCACAGTGTGTGGTACTAAATCAGACAGGAAGGCTTTGGCATACATATTACTCAGGTTTAAATGACTAATGGCTAGCTTGTGCCTTTGGTCCTGAGAAAGATCACTCGTATAATGCATCATCCCAGGCATAACTCAGAGTATGTCTACTCTGCAATACAGCATGCAGCAGGCAACGGTTGGCTTGTTCAGGTTTGGCCTGAGTGGCTATAAAATTGCAGTGTAGACATTCAGGCTCTGCATGGAGTTGGGGGTAGAGTGGAAGTCCCAGAGCTGGGTTCCATCCTTGTCCCAAATATCTACACTGTAATTGTGTGACTAGCCCCACAACCCAAGCCAGCTGACACAACCAGCCATTGACGTTTTACTGCAGCGTGGACATACCCTCAGAGACAGTTGGGACTGGCTTGGGGACAGAGCCGTCCCATCCATTGGGTGAGGCTGGGCAGCCACCCCAAGCCCCATGCTTTTAGAGGCTCTGTGGCAGCTACCCCAAGCATCCTATGGACAGGAGGAGGGAGGATTACCTGGGACAGGGCTGGGGCAGTGGAGGCAGGTAGCAGCAGCAGGAGGGTCTCTTCCCTTCCCCCTGCTCAGTCTCTCAGGGCAGGCAGTGTGAGCAGCAGACAGCTTTTCTCTGCCACACCCTCCCGGCCCACTGATCCCTGCTTGTCTGTGACAGTGGGAAGGAATCTTCCTCCCAGCCACCCACAGCTCAATGGGCCAGGGGGCTCGGTGGAGCAGAGCAGGTTGCCACTTCCACTGCGTGTTGAGTGCATAGGATCCCTTGCTGCTACTGCCATCCAGTGCACCCTGCCTCAGATAATCTCCAGCCAGGGTGGTCAGGGAGAGGGTAACGGGTCAGAGTGGGGACAGAGCAGCAAAAGGGGTGAGGCCTGTGGTGTGGGGGTTTGCCTAGGCCTCCCACCTGGGGTACTGGAGCATTGTCTCAGGCCCAGCCTCTACCCCCGCAGACAGTCCTGCGTGGTGCCTTTGTTTAGGATTAGCACTGGGGCTGGCAGGGAGCTGTAGATGAAGATTAGGGTGAGAGCTGGCTGGGGTCTTGAGGAAGTGAGGGATGTGATCTCTGCAGAGCCCTGAGCAAGGGTGAGAGGTGGGGCCTGTGCAAGACCTGGGCTAGGAAGAGGGTTGGGATTGCGGGTGGGTTACCACCTGGCTGGTATTTGTCATTTGCCAGAAAAACAATTTAATCTGCCAGGAGAGGAATGTGGATCTAAAGATTTATGTTATTAGCACTGTACGCTGGGATAGCTAATGGTAACAGTTTCTGTGTCCAGCTAAAGATGCTGCAGGTTTTTTCCACTTCTGCAGCTAAGTAAGAAGATGATGTTATCCATTTTATCGGGATGAGTTCTCTCTCCGCCTACTGTAAGGGACTATTGGAGTGGGGAGGGGGTCATGGAACTGACTTTTGGTTGAAATTGAGGTGGGCTTGCCCTGTGGAGGAAGTTGGGGAGGGGTTTGTTTGTGTTTGCAGGGTTTTGTGTGTGTGTATGTGTGAGAGAGAGAGAGAGAGGTGTGGTTTTTTGGGTTTTTTTTGGTTTTTTGTGTACACTTCAAAGGTGGTGACCTTAGGTGCAGGCCACAGGTCAGGGTTAGGGCTGGTGTCAGTAAGTGGACCAGGGACTAGATTCAGGGCTGGGTGGGAGCCAGGGGCTAGGATTAGAGTTGGAGCTAGCTGGGGACTCCAGGTTAGGGTTGGGGCTTTGCAGAGGCACAGGTTAGGGTTAGAGTTGGGTTTCAGTGAGGTCTGTTGCTTGGGGTTAGGGTTAGGACTGGGTGGGGGGAGCAGGTTAGGCCTGAGGTTGGGTACAGTCCATGTACTAGGACTAAGGTTTCATTGGGGTCCTGGGTGAGGCTAGGTTTGACATCAGATGTTAGTGCTGTGCTGGGGTGAAGGATTGGGGTTCTACTGGAATCCTCTACTTCAGGTTATGGCTTGCATCCTATATTCACCCCATAGATAGGGATAATGCATTTTGGCTGTGGCTGGGGACTCTGTTTTAGGGTTAGGTGAAGGTTGTTACAATATTTTAAATAATTTTTCCACAAAATATTTTATAATCATGATTTTTTCATTGATATCTCATGATGAGGAATTTAGTCTTTTTTATTTACTCTTTGTTTCATTTTCAGGGATTTTTTTTTCCCTGCTTTGGTGTTTTTCCACATTTGTTGTGTTTTACTGCTGCCTTCTTCAAGTAAAGGTTGGACCTCCCTGGTCCAGCACCCTTCGGACACGACTGGCTCCAAATGATTAGGTCCCCTGGTGCCAGCCCCTCAGCTTGCCCCTCGCTCTGTTTCTGGCCCTGGCCAGTCACCCTGCCACAGGCCCCAGACCACCTGCTGGCTGGGCTGCCCCAGCCCTGGCTCCCAGCCCTGCAATGGTGGCCCTGGACCTCTGGACCGCAGATGTTGCTGGACAAGAGAGTCCCAGTTTAGGAAAGTGCAACCTGTCGTAGAAGTTAAAAAAAAAACAGGAAGGAGGAATTATATTCCATATTCACTATTATATTCCATGCTGCTAAAATCAATGTGCTAGATGCTAAGCCTGCTGATGTGTAGGCTGCTAACCTTACAAATTCCTGTGTAATTTATACACATGGGAGAAGTCCAAGGAGCAGAACATACAGAAGAGGGAACACAATTCTCATTGACATTCACACTGTGTGCTGCGTTCGTCTCACTGGATACACCTCCAAATTTGCATAGTCATTCCAGTGGTCTCAAGTGTTTAACGATCATGTCACATTGTTCACTGTGAAGGGCCTTGGGGCCTTATTAACCTTAAAAAAGTACACATTTCAACCTAGGTTCCTTTTAGCAATTTCCTTATGCTAATCCAGTTTCATTGGCGTTATAGATGGATTTTCATTAATAATTGTTTGGCTTTTTCCCTTTTCTAGATGACCTTGCAAGTTACATAGAGGGTCCTTAATTTGAAAATTAAAACCATAGACAACTCTTACTTCAACAAAAAAATCATTTGTATTCTATCACGTATTGCAGCCTTTCCAACTATCTTTAATGGTGAAGGCCAGGGACTAAATTCTGCTCTCATCTGTGCTGGTGTAAATCTGGAATAACTCCACTAGAGTCTATTTTTTTCTTCATTCACGCATCTGTGCCGCATGGTCAATGTGCAGGTATAAGTAAGTATTCCCTAAACAACTGCTGCTCATATGCTGAGCATTGACAGAATGTGTGCAGCTTGGAAGTGCTTCTAATGATTTCCCAGAAGTGAAGCTTGTGTCTGATCTAATTCCTTCCATCCCAACTATTTCTTGATGTGGGATGCCTCAGAAAAGAGATAGCACACATTTCAAAAGTGATATCTTTTCTTTCCATGCTCAGCCTGTTTCAACTCTGTGCTTCCTAGACATTTGAGTGATGTTCTGCTGTGCTGGATTTATCATTCTGAATTTTTTATCCTAACAGCATGTCAAAGAACTCCCCTAGCTATTCTAGTGCAGCAAGCATCAATATGATTGCCCTGTGCTCTCATAAATTTCCAGATGCTGAAGTCCATGTATTATTCTTTCCAAGCTTGTGATACATGGATGTATTTTACAATTATTTAATTGGTGTTGGCCTTTGAAAGTTCAGTTGTATAATCCATTTCTTTGAGGACCAGGTAAAGAGGTATCATGGGAATAAACTGATGAATAAAATGACTGACATGGCTAAGCAAGCCTTTTTAACAACAGTAACTCTGAAAGATGTCTGACTTGATATTGAAATGATGGATTTGTGGTTGCAAAATTTTGAACCGTTTTTCTTGAATGGGGATCAGTTATGAAAACCTTCAACACGACATCAGGCTGCCAATGAATAGCCAACCTTTAATGTCTGAAACACACACATATGAAACAGATATTTCTATCTTTACCATCATGTTAAGTATTTGTCTTCACTGCAACTTACCCAACCCAACTCCCCTGTCGTCCAGAGAATGTAGAATAAACAAGGTGATATAGTGAACACTGTAAGATAATACTTAAATACTAAAAGGCAAAGTGGGATCACTTCCAGGTCAGTGTAGGGCAAGACAGATAGTTGCAGTCACACCACCTACAGCCATATTGCTGAGCTCTAAATAAACCCCTTCTCATCCAGATTGTATCAGGATCCTGTAAAAAGGTAAACAGTACTAGTGGCAGGAGCTTGAGACAGGAATTGAAGGCAGGGTCAGAGACAGTATCTGGGTCAAGAGCCAACTTGAGGGCAAAACCAGCGTGAGAGTCATGAATTAAGCCATGGGTCAGAGCTAGATACAGAGGAAGGGGAATCAGGCTGAGGGTCAATACCAGGTAAAGCGAATCCAGAGGTCAGTTGGGAGCCAGAATCCAAGGCCACTTTTCAGAGTTGAGAAACAGGGTAGTCGTGGCAGCTAGTTAAGGATCCATGCAGATACCTGGATAATTAATTAAAGACCTCATAGGTTTTGTACTGGAGTGGACTCACCAATGCAGCACCTCCTACTGCTTAGTCCAGAAATTAGCATGGACTAATTAGTCTAACCCCATTGTCACTGCTCTATGCACTGCTGTCTGTAGCCAGACCCACATCACTCCTGGGACTGCGGTGTCCTCATCTGGACACTGCCCCCAGCAGTGCCCAACACTCTGTTCTTACCCCCTTTCAGTGGTATCAACAGTCCTCAATCCATACACGCACCACAATGTCCAACTGCAGCCCCAAAGTCTAGCCCCTTGCCCCAGGGGCAAACTGCAGTCTGTGTGTTGCAAGGCGGATGGGGAGGACCCAGACTCCCTCTCCGCTCTGGGTACTGGCAATTTTATCCTGCCCTCCTTCACTCCCCATAACTATCCTTATTGTTTTCTGGGCCATTTGTACTTTCTTAGCCCTCGTATCAAGTTCCTCAGGCTAGGAGGTATCAGGCAGGAGCTTCTTTCCAGCTCCCTGGGGCCTGCTTAGTACTGCTCCACCCAAGGTGCTTCTTCCAGGTAACTGGTCCTTTCCTTTTGCTGGTCAGGAACCAACTGTCCTCTGCTCTGATGAGCAGCTCCTTTATTAACAGGGCCGCCCCCAGCAAACTGCCCTTTGATTGGCTCCTTAGAAGATTATCCTGGATTAGAAGGGTTTGCACAAGCTTCCTCTAGCCTGCTTTAACCCTTCGCTTGCACAGTGGAGCATCTGTCCTACTACATTTTATATAGGATTTAGTGGCCAATCAGGCATCATTAAGATCACTTTCAGTCAGATCAGTTGAGGTAGAACTTCCTGTGGCATCCATCGTCTGTGGATTATGGGTTTCAGGACATTTCTAGGCTATAGCTGCTGCCAGGTGTCAGTGTGGGGATTCCGATTGACATGTATCTCTTAGTTTAAATCTGCTAATCCATAAGGACTGTATGAGAGAAACCTCCCTATTCTTGCAAAGAATCCATATGCAATTTCAAACTGTATATGATTTCTGTTAATCTAAAATCAATGAAATGAGCTGTCCCAACTAAGTAGCATTATTATCTGGCACATAATTTTTTTCCATTTGGTTTACCCGATTTCGTTAGCTCAGACTAATGTGGCAATAATCTTTGTAGAAAAAATGATGGCGAGTTTTGTGAAACCAGCCCACAGTGAAATACCTATCTCATAGAACTGGAAGGGACCTTCAGAGGTCATTGAGTCCAGTCACCTGCACTCACAGCAGGACCTATCACCAGCCCTGACAGATTTTTTTTTTGTAATCTATTTTCCCCAGATGCCCAAATGGACACCTCAAGTATTTAACTCACAGCCCTGGGTTTAGCAGGGTAGTGCTCAAATCACTGATCTATCCCTCCCCCATAGGTACAGTCCACGTATTCCAGGTATATTTGCTGTGAATATTGTCTCTGAAAAACATCAGTATCATGGGGCTTTATTCACATTTACACTGAGCCTCATTTACAACACTCTGCCATGTAAACGTGCCTTAAAATGGGGTTAAATTTGTACATGTTAAATACCTTTATGGGCCTGATTTACAGTAAAAAGTTAAGTGGCTTGTGCTACATTGCTCATGACTGGAAAAAATTCAACCCCCTTCTGTACCATACTTAAGATGATCTAGCCTCCAGAGTAAACTAGGCTAGGGTGACAGAAGAATTCTTCCATTGGCCTAGCTACCTCCTGTAGGAGAGATGGATTACCAGCCCCCATGGGAGAATCCTTTCACTTCATGTAGGCAGAGTCTACACTCAACAGCTAGAGCAATGCTGCTGTGTTGCTGTGGCATTTCAGGTGTAGACAAGCTCCTTAAAGGGTGTGAGAAAGACCTAGTGATACTGTGAATCAGGTTTATCCTTGTTGGCTTTCTCTCTGTGAACCCATTCTGGTCTCTTTTACATTGCTGTTCAGTGCAACTGTTATTGATTTACATTGGTCTAAACAAGAGTTAACTAACTAAGGTGTGTGTGTCTACACTGGGAAGTTAAGGTGAAGTAAGCTAGAGTATCAAGTTAAAGTGCTAGCTACTCTGCACTAACTCCCAGTGTAGACACTCTTACTCGGCACTAACAGTGCCTCCATGTATGTTTAGCTAATGCACATAAAAGGCATTCTTCGTGCAGACTAAGTGTGTCAAGGGCTTGTCCTCACAGAGGCCAAGTGACCCGCAAGCGAGGATGTGAACATACAGTGCACTAGCTTGTCACATGGTGACTTAGCATACAGCTGGCTATTTCATGGTATATTTACACCTCAGTTTGTCTCACATTAAGTCTGCATATACACAAGGCCTTAGTGCACGATAACATGTACACACAAGCTATAGCAGCCCTTTTCTGCGCTGAGAAAAACCCGTAGGTGTTTATCTGGCTATTAGCACCAGAGTATTTGAGCTCCTGCTAAGTATCTTAAAATGGAAATAACTCACCTTTCAAGGACGGGAAAGACCGTATTTGGACACAGACTGGCTAACCTAATGAGGAGGGCTTTAAACTAGGTTCAACGGGGGCAGGGGAGCAAAGCCCCCAGGTAAGTGGAGAACGTGGAAACCTGGGAGATGGGTCAGAAATAGGAAGGAAAATAGGCAACAATGTCAGAGTAAAAAAGAGAGTCAGGGCAAAACAGGGAGGCAAGAGCAAATCAATATCTTAGATGCCTATATACAAATGCAAGAAGTATGGGTAATAAGCAGGAAGAACTGGAAGTGCTCATAAATAAATACAACTATGATATCGTTGGCATCAGGGAAACTTGGTGGGATAATACATATGATTGGTATGTTGGTATTGAAGGGTACAGCCTGCTTAGGAAGGATAGACAGGGAAGAAAGGGGAGGTGTTGCCTTATATGTTAAAAATTTAGATACTTGGACTGAGGTGGAGATAGATGTAGGAGATGGACATATTTAGAGTCTCTGGGTTAGACTAAAAGGGGTAAAAAACAAGGGCGATGTCCTGCTAGGAGTCTACTACAGACCACCTACCCAGGTGGAAGAGGTGGATGAGGCTTTTTTTAAATAACTAACAAAGTCATGCAGGGCCCAGGATTTGGTGATGATGGGGGACTTCAACTATCCAGATATATGTTGGGAAACTAACACAGCGGGGCACAGACTATCCAGTAAGTTCTTGGGTTGCACTGGAGACAATTTTTTATTCCAAAAGGTTGAAAAAGCTACCAGAGCGGAAGCTGTTCTAGATTTGATTTTAACAAATAGGGAGGAATTGGTAGAGAACTTGAAAGTGGAAGGCAGCTTGGGTGAAAGTGATCATGAAATCATAGAGTTCACAATTCTAATAAAGGGTAGAAGGGAAAACAGCAAAATAGAGATAATGGATTTCAAGAGGACAGATTTTAGTAAACTCACAGAGCTGGTAGGTGAGGTCCCATGGGAAGCAAAACTGAGGGGAAAAACAGCTGAGGAGAGTTGGCAGTTTTTAAAAGGAACATTAAGGGCCCAAAAGCAAGCTATCCCGCTGTGTAGGAAAGATAGAAAATATGACAAAAGACCACTTTGTCTTAACCAGGAGATCTTGCATGATCTTAAAATAAAAAAGAAATCATATAAAAATGAAAACAAGGACAAATTACAAAGGATGAATATAGGCAACAACACAAGAATGCAGGAGCAAGATTAGAAAGGCAAAGGCACAAAATGAGCTCAAACTAGCTACAGGCATAAAGGGAAACAAGGCTCTTTATAAGTACATTAGAAACAAGAGGAAGACCAGGGACAGGGTAGGGCCATTGCTCAGTGAGGAGGGAGAAACAGTAACAGGGAACTTGGAAATAGCAGAGATGCTCAATGACTTCTTTGTTTCGGTCTTCACTGAGAAGTCTGATGAAGGAATGCCTAACATAGTGAATGCTAGTGGGAAAGGGGTAGGATTAGAAGTTGAAATAAAAAAAGAACAAGTTAAAAATCACTTAGAAAAATTAGATGTCTGCAAGTCACCAGGACCTGATGAAATGCATCCTAGAATACTCAAGGAGGTGGTAGAGGAGGTACCTCAGCCTTTATCTATCATCTTTGGAAAATCGTGGGAGACAGGAGAGATTCCAGAAGACTGGTAAAGGGCAAATATAGTGCCCATCTATAAAAAGGGGAATAAGAATAACCCAGGCAACTACAGGCCAGTCAGCTTAACTTCTGTGCCAGGAAAGATAAAGGAGCAGGTAATTAAAGAAATCATCTGCAAGCACTTGGAAGGTGGCAAGGTGATAGGGAACAGCCAGCATGGATTTGTAAAGAACAAATCATGTCAAACCAATCTGATAGCTTTCTTTGACAGGATAACGAGCCTTGTGGATAGGGGAGAAGCGGTAGATGTGGTATACCTAGACTTTAGTAAAGCATTTGATATGGTCTCACATGATGTTCTTATAAAAAAACTAGGCAAATACAATTTGGATGAGGCCACTATAAGGTGGGTGCATAACTGGCTGGATAACCATACTCAGAGAGTAGTTCTTAATGGTTCTCAATTCTGCTGGAAAAGTGTAACAAGTGGGGTTCTGCAGGGTCTGTTTTAGGACCAGTTCTGTTCAATATCTTTATCAACGATTTAGATATTGGCATAGAAAGTACGCATATTATGTTTGCAGATGATACCAAGCTGGGAGGGGTTGCAACTGCTTTGGAGGATAGGGTCATAATTCAAAATGATCTGGATAAATTGGAGAAATGGTCTGAGGTAAACAGAATGAAGTTTAATAAGGACAAATGCAAAGTGCTCCACTTGGGAAGGAACAATCAGTTTCACACATACAGAATGGGGAGCGACTGTCTACGAATGAGTACACCAGAAAGGGATCTAGGGGTTATAGTGGACCTCAAGCTAAATATGCGTCAACGGTGTGATGCTGTTGCAAAAAAAAAAGCAAACATAATTCTGGGATGCATTAACAGGTGTGCTGTGAACAAGACGTGAGAAGTCATTCTTCCATTCTGCTCTGTGCTGGTTAGGCCTCAACTGGAGTATTGTGTCCAGTTCTGGGAACCGCAGTTCAAGAAAGATGTGGAGAAATTAGAGAGGGTCCAGAAAATAGTGACAAGAATGATTACAGGTCTAGAAAATGTGACCTATGAAGAAAGGCTGAAAGAATTGGGCTTGTTTAGTTTGGAAAAGAGAAGATTCAGGGGTGACATGATAGCGGTTATCAGGTATCTAAAAGGGTGTCATAAGGAGGAGGCAGAAAACTTGTTCTTTTTGTCCTCTGAGCATAGAACAAGGGGCAATGGACTTAAACTGTAGCAGGGCAGGTTTAGGTTGGACATTAGGAAAAAGTTCCTCACTGTCAGGGCGGTCAAACAGTGGAATAAATTGCCAAAGGAGGTTGTGGAATCTCCATCGCTGGAGATATTTAAGAACAGGTTAGATAGATGTCTATCAGGGATGGTTTAGACAGTATTGGTCTTGCCATTAGGGCAGGGGGCGGGACTCGATGGCCTCTCAAGGTCCCGACCCATCCTAGTATTCTATGATTTTATGATTCTTTCTTCTTTCCCACCTGTAGGAGAGAGAATTTAATTACTTTCTAGGTTTTTTATTCATTTATGTTTGTGGATATATGTGAGTGTGGGGCAGGGGTTTATTGATAGACAGCTATGTTTTCAAGTTACAGTTTGATTACATGCTATTTGTTTCAGCTATTTGGCCTATGTACAGGCCTGCTGAAGAGGTGCCGGGGGGAGAAAGAAGGCAGTTGCTCTGGGGCTCAGCAATTCAAAGGGGCCCAGAGCTCCCAGCCACCACTGCTGCAACTGTCATAGCAGTGGCAGCTGGATCTCTAGGCCACTTTGAGCTGCCACCAGCGTGCCGAAGTGCCGTTCTGCACCACTCTGAGGTTTTGGGAGGGGGCATGCTACAGTCTGGGTGGCGCTAAAGAATGACTGCCCTTAGCCCCACCCCTTCCAGCCAAGGCTATGTCTCTGTGGGAGCCAGCCCCCACACACTGTGCCCTGGTGCCTGCAGTTGCTAGCGGCCCCGCTTCCTATGGGGTAGTCATTTAAATCACGTGGGATTATCTTTGCTCACTGCCTGGATGAGTAAAACCTTGTAGATGAGTGAATTGTGAATGACAAAGAGTGGGTAATGCACTTTCTGGTGCAGACTTTTGACTTAGTCATTTATGCTAAACATTTTCATGTTTCAGTAAAATCCCAATTTTTTGCCCAGTTGAACTAATTGAATGATATTTGTCCATCTTCAGTTGCTGAAAACGCCAGAATTTCCAACATTTTTGGTGTTCAGCTGCCACAAACTGAAAAAAAAAATATTTTCAAGATTTTGACCAAAAAAAACCATTGAAAATGGACATTTGAGATGAGAATTTCCATTTTGACAAATACAGGTATTTTCTGTTTTTTTTTTTTTTTTTTGGATAGCAGGGTTTCAACTGGCTTTATTTGTCAGAGTAGAGTCTGTGGCTGGGATTGGAGCATTCTGAGACATTAATGTATTTCTATCACTTAATTAGTCATGCTGGACCTCAGTTCAGGTACTAATTATGCATGCTTGCATTGATTACTCCAGGGTTATTGATTAGCTAATGAGATAAAACTAGAACATAAAGTGACTGGAGTCAGCTACTTCTCCAATACCTGTGCGGTGTTGAATTCTTGAATTTTTCTCACTTTTTCAGTGGGAGAAAGAGGCTCTGAATTCTTCCTGGAGCAGTCTACTGTGAGACAGTGTACAGTTGTGTAACACGAGCCCTGGATTTTAAAACTAATCATGGGTTATGTCCAAACTACCTCCAAAAAACCCCTCACAGCCAGGAGTGTGAGCCCTGTCCAACTGATTTGGGATCGTGCTTGCTCTCTGTGCCATTATCTAAATCACTGATAAAAATGTTGAATGGAACCAATCCTGAACATGCCCCATGCAGCTGTCTCCTATGTTGAGTTTTAAACTGGACATTGCTGTTACCCGGAAGCAGGGAGTGGGCAATCCCGTAAACATTCTGTGAAATTATAGGCATGACAGCCAACAGACTTGTCAGGCTTCTGGGTCTTGGGAAGGCGGTCCCTGGCTCTGTGCTCCTGGAAGGGACGGGGCTGGGGCAGACAGCCTCCAACACCACCAGGATGTGCAGTGCCTGCCATCCACCACCACCAGCCTTCAGAGCCATGTGAAGGAGGCAACTCAGGGCTCTGGAGTGTGCCATCTTGTGCTCCAGCAACAGTTTTAAAGGGCCCATGACTGTGGTGGTGACCCTTCAGAATCACTGAGCCTCAGGGCAACTGTCTCCCTTGCCCCACCCCCCCACTAGTAGGCATCTTTATAGGCAGCTGAGTGCACCATCAAATTTAACTAACAGGATGTTTCATTGTACTGCAAATCATGTGCCTGCTTATGTTCTCTCTGAACATAATTGCTTATCATTATTTTCAACATTTAAGTGTAGATTCATGTTATTTTCAGTGGCAAAAACAAAATACAGATTTAGAGATCTAGCTAGACATAAATGGATAGATAGCCCTCTATTCTTCCAGCCTTTGATCACAATCTCTTCAGGGCGGAGACCATCTCTGAGGTGGAAGAGCACAGATCTGGGATTTTCGTGTTGTAGCATTAAAGTGATGAAGTAAGCTAAACAGAACGCTGGTGGTATCATGCCATCATTCTAGTGAGAGAGATGCTCTAGAGACAATCCTGGTAAAATATGCCTTGTGCATCATAGGCAGTTCTTATAATGGAAGCTCTTGTTGTTACCATCCATGCCAGGTTAGAAGAGATCACCCTGATGTACGTGCCCAGTTTGAGAAAACATTGACCGGGATTTTCAAAGGTGCTAATGCCCAGTGTGTCCATTGCTTATCACTTTCTGAAACTCAAAGCCCTGTTGTCTCAGAGCCAGTGACTGCATCTGAAAATGTTAACCAGTGTCATCACTGTGATGATATTGGTTAATGTTTTCAGATGTAGCTGCTGATTTTTTAGGTGCCAAAACTGAGTTTATGGGACTTTCTTTTGCTGTAGTGTCAGTGCTGTCCTAGAAGGTTCTGTGTCCCAGGCTCAGAGAGGTTAGAGAGGGGAAGACCTACGAGCAGATTTTCCCTGCAGCATATAGTCCCTATTTACTACATTGCATTACCCACTCCTCGTTTCACTTTTCCTGTCCTCCCTAAATGAAGAAGCACTGGCTATTTCCTCCATGGATGATCGTTTGCCTTCCATGCTGAGAGGCAGTAATAAGTCTCTCTAATACGGGGGGGCGGGGATGATATAATGAAGACCATGGGCCACAGGTCTCTGCTGCATTGTTTCTCTGACAGGAACATAGAAACTACCAGAAATACTAGTGTGGAACAGGTCAGAAGCCTTTGTAGACTGGCATACTGTCTCTGACAGTGCCCAATGCTGGACACTTCAGAGGCATGTCCCATCCAGCTCTGAGCACAAATCCCACTGAGCTCACTTCCAGCTCACTTGCTGTTTTGGTGAATATTTTGTTCCTAATCTAAGGGGGTGGGGGCAAAAGTCTGTAAGCAGTCTTTTTCCTTTGCAGAAGGGGTATATTGGAGAAAGTCCAAAAAGGACCCTTCTGTAGTCCCTACAATGATACAGGACAAACTTTCTGCAATCAAATCTCCCTGGGAGGGTGTTTATTAGATGATCAGGAAATAGCTTGGTTTTGTTATTAGGAAGCAGTGGCTGCTTTGGACCGTGTATGCCAAATGTTCCTCCAAGCTGATTATCTCACAGAGACAAGACAGGAGGGGACAAGGTAGCATCTCCATTTGCGTCAGCCAGAAAAGCAATACGCTAGCTGGCTAGAACAGGCTGTTAACCCTTTCAGAAGGAGCAGAATATTTAATACAGATACAATCCTTTTTCTCTTTTGTGCTCTGATTGGAACAGCATTTTTTACAGCTCTCTCTGTTTTATGAAGCTGCTAGTAGCCAAACTGTGATTTTGGACTTCTACCAACTATCTATCCAAGTGCCATTAGTGACCACCCTTCCGACAGCCTCGTCAAATGAAACTTGGTTTGTTCTGAGCAGTTACGTACCATGTCAAAGCAGACAGTAGCTTTATAAGTTTGTAGGAAATCACCCAAACCAGTTTGCAATCCTGTGTGTGCAACCAGTCAATGGGTTAGAAAAAAGAACCAGAGCTGCCGACTCTCACTATTCTGCCATGCTCTAGTGTGATTTTTGCTTATCTGCCCAGTGGGAGCTTCCTTCAGCCTGGTGAACTCTCCAGGGAGCATAGAGCTCCTATGCCACCCTCTTTCCTGGCTCACAGCTTGGGAAATATGGCCAGAGATTTTCTCAATGCCCTAACAGTTTAAATGACTCTAGAGGCTGTGGACAGCCATCCATAACTCACTGTTGTGCTTGGACAGGCTAGGATCATAGCAGTCATGAAAATGTCTTAAAGACGCATTTGCATACCCTCTTGCCAGCTGTGCTGAGGCTATCGCTGGAAAGACCAAGAAGCAGCCCAAAGCAACTAAATTATAATTCACATACAACTCCAAGAAGATATGAATGATTGTCTTCAGACATCTAGCATTCAATATTGAAGATGTGGGTGCACCATGGATTTATATAGAGATAGTAATATATTCTCTCATCACTTTTTCTCTGACTTTCTTGTTTCTTCTTATTTTCACAAGGTTTTACTGCAGTTTAATTTTTGCCTTTGCAATGATCCGTCTCTCGTAACAATCACCTTGTGAACAAGTTGCAGCTGAGATCCTACTCTGTACTGCATAGGTATGCTGCAATGTGGAAAATCCCCTAAGTACACAGTGGAACAAAGTCTTCTACATTTCAAGAGGAGATTGGCTTCTGTTCACAATCTCAAACAAGCATGGGTAGAAAGCAAGGAGGTGTGGGCAGCCCAGAGCCTGTTCACAACATACAGTGCTACCAAGAGCAGATGCTTGTCAGAGGTCGTTATTGCTCATTTTTAGAGAAATATTGAAGCATGAGCACCAGTGATACCACACATTTTAGGCAGCTTTTTGTATGGGGTTCATGGCCTATGCAGCTCTTCTTATGTGGCTGCCTTCAGTAAGGGTTGGCCTTCAGCTCTAGAACTACAATATGTTTCTTTATATTCTATAGGGAGAGATTTTCCAAAGCAGATCCTAACAGTAAAGGCCAAAAATTACAGTCGTAAGTGTGACCTGTCTGAGATTTTGGAGCTGCCCCATAAAACTGTTTCATTATGGAGGCAATTTTCAGTGAGCTTCTAATTAGCACATGTGTAAACTGGGGGATTGTGTGTGAATAAAATCAAATGGAAATAATGCATGTGCAGACAATAGAAACATGCAGAAAATATTCCCCTTATAGTAAATCTTAGATAGCATCTCATCTTGAAGAAACACAACTGAAATCAAAAGAAAACTGTTTTCATGTTGTTTAACATACAGGCTGATTTTAACTGCATAATGGCTGTTCTGCTTGCTCACATGCAGAATCACAATCATTTCACTTTGAGAAATGCAGCATTTTGACGCACCCCAAGTGCAAAAGTGCCATTTAAAACCATAGTCTGGACTGTTCTATGAACAATCTGGAATATCCATGATTGTGTTTAAATGAGACTGAAAATTTGCGAGCTGAGATTTACATAAATCTAGCACTGAAATCAGGAACAAGAAGTCCTCCTGGTGGTCTGTACTGAAATCTGTTTGATTTTGAGAACAATGTGTAGGTACAGCTCTGATACTGCAGCTGTGGGTCTTCTTTGATCACACTAAACATGAGTCAGAACCAGAGGCCCAGATCCTATTTGCTATTAGAGATTGTGCCATCCTCTATGTTTGGCCTCATCTTTATAATAGGGCCTTCAAAAACCTTGTTCTAACCACCTCCAGGAACAGTACAGAGGAGTGAAGCTGTTGTTAGTGTTTCAGGTACAACCCTAGGGATGTGTTTTCTTTTATATATTGCTGAAAACAAGGACTGGGTCAAAGGCAATTCTTAAACACCCATTAGGGCAGCAATTTTGTCTTGCAAATGTCAGTAGAGGTTCTGGAATTAAAAGGACTTGAGGTCTACACCTGACTGTGCTTTTACATTTTTTATTCCTTCCATTCCACTATCTGATCAAAATAAGACCCATTTACTTCAGCAGGCTGTTAATGTCTTTTGAAGCACTGTATCCTGGAGGGACTAGTCACAGCTTCATAGTTAAGGCTGAGTTGAGTTCTGCATTCAAAGCACAGGTAAATGCCAAGGTCCCACGCCTGCCCTTATATACACATGAGCTCTTCTGCATTAAATAGATTCAGTTAGTTCAAAATTCAGCATCTCATTTCTTCATTAGCACCAGCCCTGACAGCACCTTTGCTTGCTACTTTGGCTCCTTTATAGCACACTCGGTAAGGTCTGTGGAAAGGGTCTCTGTGGAATTGGACTAAGAATACTTCAGAGCACGGCTCACTCTTTGTGATGGCAACTTCTTGTGACAGGATCGAATTGGGCCCTATATGTTTTTTATTAAAGCGTTGATGTATCACATTAAGTAAAAATTTTTTCCAGTGAGATCCTTCAATATAAGCAAGCGTCAGGGACAAGGGAAGGGGGAAAAGAATACAGTGAGGAAGTTATGCTCAGAAAACAATAATCTGCCTAGTTTCCTTTTCAAGTTCTCTTATCTAGAGTGACAATTATTCTTTCCCTATACTGACTGTAACACTGGGTTCACCAGAAAGTTGATGTTTTGTTTTTTTGTTTATCTGTGGTGGTTGTTTTGTTAAACTTGCAATACCAAGGCCTCCTCTTCCTCTCTTGGCAGTGTATTGAGAAGTTATGTAGAATATCACACAAGCCCATAATCTGAGTAGCTTTCCCTGCTTGCACCTGAGAAAAAAGATATGCTCATTCGTCTACAATCCTGTTATGCTCTTTGAGGCACAGAATATATTTATGTTTGTAAAGCACCATAGGATTGCACTGATTCTAGTACTCTTATTCACACAAGGAGCTGCAGCACTTTGTTCTGGAAATAGGCTCATTGAAATAAATGGAACCATTCGTGGACTAACATGAATAAGGATCCTAACTATTTTTTAATAAGAGCTATATCTCTGCTGAGATTGATGACAAAGATCTTCATTGTGAGGTGGACATTTGCCCCCAGAGCACCTAACACACTTAACTAACACCCACAAAGAGCCATGAGATGGTAAGTGCTTATCATTACCAGCCAATGCTGGATCCACACAAGCAAACTCAAGGTGAAAGGATTGCTGCCGTGCCCCTGAGCCCAATAAGAAGCAGTGTGCTTTTAGCATCCCAATACGTTTCTGATCACTATTCTTGTCTTGTATGAATGCTGCTAGTGTGAAAACAACCAGAATACTTGGAGTGATATTGGCAGTGCATTAGCATGAAACTCTTTTCATACACAAATCATTCAGTAACAAGTTCTGATCTGTGTTCTCCATAATGCAGTCACGCTTCCAAATGGAAGGAAGAGAAAATCAGGGTAAATAAAGGTTACAATCATGAAATTTTCAGAGAAAAGATTCAGTTATCATCTGCCACCCTTTATTAGCTTTGAATTCTAAGGATTGTATTAGCCAAAACCTGAGCACGTGTGAAGATATATCTTTTCTCTGAGACCAAAGAAGTTCATTTGTAGCAAATATGAGGATGTGGTACTGTAAAAACTTCAGAAAATTGAATGTCAGAGTTACACCCACTTCAACATCATATGTCACGTTTGTTGTGTGTGGAGCATCTGTCACTGATGCTTCAAGTGGTAGCGAGTTGCTGTTCAGATCAAAAAGCAATTTCTGGCCTTCTGGTCTGCAGGAAGCAGATCGGAAAGTAGCAGGTTATATTTTACATCAGGCTATGGCTTCTGTGTTATTTATTTGCATTGTGGTGCTGACTACCTTATGATGTTTGGCACTGTACAGACACAGGACAAATGCTTGAATAAAAGGAATATAATTTTTAAATACAAACTGTCATTTTGTAAAACAGTGCAGACTGTGCCCAAGCTGGTGCAAGTATGGTCACCTGTTACAGGCCTATAGACCTTTAAGGCTAGAGTTTGTCTCCAAGTGGGCCACGTGATGGGAAGATCACATGATTACTACTGTGGACTATATAAGACTTGAGTCGTGATGGGGATGGGCTGTACAGTAGCTATGCAGGTCTGGAAATGGAGCCACAAGAGCATTAACCTGGGGAGACTTTAGGAAGTAGTAAAGAAGGAATACTGAGGTCTACAAAAAGGGCTTCCTGAGCAGGGTAGGAAGTAGTCCTGAGCAAACAGCAGAGTGGATAAGCAAGGTCTGAGCAGATGGCTCTTTCACTAATCAGCTCCTTGGGAATGGCACTGGAGCACTTTTTTTAATAGCGAGGGTGCTTAAAGCCAGCCCCCTTGCCCCTGCCTGCCCATGCTCATCTGTCCCAGAGCTGGGGATGAGAATAGGGCTGTCTCCCCAGAAAGGGGGACCGACCTAGATGGGGTAAGGGAGCCAAGGCTCAACCACAATGGTGGAAAGGCACAGGTCTAGGAGAAAAGTTCTTGGCACAATGGTGCCTAAAACCAGGACCTAGACAGATAATTACATTCATGATCATATCCTCTTCGCCTTAGATTTTTTTTGTTTGTTTGTTTGTTTGTTTGTTTGTTTGTTTTGGTGGTGGTTGTTGCTAGTTGGTCTTTTTTATGGCTGAAAAAAGAAGCCTTTACTGGAAAGTCAAAAACTTCAGCATGGTGAACAGCTCTGTGGAGGGCCATTGTCAGAGGCATGCAGCATTATATACTGGGGAGGGAAAGTTGAGCTCTTACCATCATCTCTATCTATAAATCTCAAGGTGCTTTACAAAGGCAAGTAAATGCCATTATCCTTAATTTACAGATGTGGAAACTCAGGCAAGGAAAGGTGAAATGGGCAACCTGAGATCAATTGAAGAGCCAAGAGTGAAATGGAGGTAGCCTGATTTCTACGCCAGTTGCCTGATTCACTGGACAACAGTGGCTCACGTGAAAGCTGTTCCTCTAAAAACAGCCATTTCACCTTCTTACAACTTTAGTATGGAGAAGTCCCAAATCACAGAAGTTTCATCCCACTCCACTTCTGAAACATTCCAGGATCCAGGGATTTCTGGTCCTGGGGTGGTCGTTTTCTCCCATCGTGTAGACAAAGGACACTTGGTCATTGATCTCATGTTCTCCAGAATTTGATTGTTGGGAAGTGAGTATCTCTAACAAGCAAAAACTCGTAACTGGCTAGGACCTTATGAGGATAATGCTGTGGAATGTCCACAGTCAGTATAGCTCAGCCCAGGTGCCTTACAGTGTTCGTTGGTTTTGTTGCACTCTGAATTTCAGGGAATTATAAACACATAGGAAAGATGTAGGAGATATATTGTTAGTATACTTGTTCAGTGTGCAGAGGGAAAGGCAACCTGACACTTCCTACCCTCTTACGTTCTAGAGGAAAACTCACTGATCTGTCATTTCACCTCATTTAAAAAATTAATTACTTCCATATTTTAATTTAGGAAGTAAATATGCCTGAGCATTTCAGTTCCAGCTTTCAGAGTGTCAGGAGACAATGGCAACCCATCCATTCTTTTAGAGCTAATTTCTGGAGAGCTGCTCTGCAGACCTCAAAATAAGATTGTGGCCTCCCCAAAAATTGTACAAGGGTTATTTTTTGCCCTCCACAAAGACTAGGCAGGTAGTTCCAGTAGGAGGGGCCTTTGCTATAGGCTGAGAACAACAAACTAAGAGATCAGAACTGAAGTCTGTGTATGAGAAAGCAGATACAGGGCTACTTTGGAACTTGCAAAGTGATTGCCCCGATACACAGGTTTGTCACTGAGATTCAGCAGAGAAACTCATATCTTACATCAGTGTGAGAGAGAGTTCAAGCCCGGCGTCTTTAGTCTGGTGCATTCTGCCCTAATATGTCTAAAACACACACTGCATCTGATATGAGAATAAGGAGAGGACACACACAACGAAGGTTTCCTTTTTTCTAAAGCAACACTCACAAACCTTAACACTGGGGAAGAAAATCAATGACCACTTAGCTGCTCCTGACAGTACGAGAGGTCTCTAAATTAAGTCTCTCTTCTTCCTTTGCAAGATTTGAAAACAAGAGCTCTGTGCCTGTCTAATATATTCCACTAATCAGGTGAAGTGGAAAGTGGTTTTGTTCTGTCATCTGGCCAGACAGCAGACCTGTGACCCTGGCCAAGGTACTGTGATTAGCATGGAAAGCATAGACTGGGAGATCTTGATCCTTATGGTGAACATATTTCTTTCATCCTGGAATAGCAATAATAAAGTAATAAATTATTAACCTTGAGCTGTACATGTTCTGGGGACTTTCTGGACTGATTTTGCTACATCTTGAGAGGCCCAATGAAGCACCGTGAAGCTGGAAGGAAAGCGGTTAAAAAACATGCACAAGTACTACCAAATTTGCAGAGTCAGATTCTGCAATTATTAGTTACCAGTAGTCCGGGGGAAATTCTGCAATTTTACTGTGGCTCCAAATGGAACAATTGCATAATTCCCCTGAGCCTATTGTTTGTGGAGAACATTGGAAATGACTATATTATGAAAATTGTGTGTGACTCAGCTCACCTGCTTACTTACTGACAAGAGGCACAACATGAACATTGATCCATACCAGCCATTAATTTGAAAGGATCACCAGCACTTTCTGAAATTATGATTGGCCTTTACCTGTCTGATCACAACCCGTCCCCTGTCTGAAGGGGCAGTACCTGTGTAACAAGGGGGTTTCTGTGGGATGCTGCTGAGAGTATCAATTCAGGATGGATTGCTTAAAGACATGGTTACTTAAAGCCCATGACTGGGGGTCCTCTGCTACAAGGCGGACCAAACCAGTCACCTAGAGCATTTCTTTCACCACGCTGGCTAACAAGAAGTCATACAAGCAATTCCCTCAGACATTGCATTTGTCTTGTCACCACCAATATCATTCCTTATATAGATGAGAGGTTATGAAAACAACTCTAATCAAATAAAAAGGTTGTTCAGCTCCCAAATGACCAGCCACAATCCCAGGTCAATTTATAACTTAGAATATTACCCAAAAAGCATGATGTCATAAATCCTTTAGAATTAAACATTTAAAAGTTTATTTGTATAAGTGTGAGAGGTAAAACTGGAAAAGAAACCAATAGATGCAAGAATTATTGGCTCTTAGGGCAGGAATAAAAATAGGGAAAGTGGCTCTGTGTTCCCTCTATTCTGGGGCCAACCAGGGGGAACAGTGAAACTTCTTGATCCCCTCCAGCCCCTGTTCTAACTTGTGACCTGCAGCCACTGGCTCCAAGGAATTGTTCTGGGAAAGCCAGAGTGCAGCAGTGTTCCAGCCATATACCCTTGCATATGACCATGCGCCCTGTGTCAGGGTGAGAAAAAGAGGCACTACACAGATTGTGAGCCACCCGTGGATTCTCATTACACTGGAGAGCTCTAGTTACTGGTTACTGGAGTATTCCAGTTACTCTACTTTCTGCAGGCAGAATGGCACAAAGAAGTCGCAGTGTGAAATACTCAGGACTATTGATTGGATCGGGTTACAACCCCTTTGCACAGGTTTAAATAATTCCAAGAGCAGTCCTGGCGCACAATCACAATGGATTTGTTCTGCATTTACCCACGCATCGAGGCCAGACTCTAGTCTAATAATTCCAGGATTTCAATGAACTGCATTTTTCTTTTATTAATAAGTGCAAGAGCCATGGATTGTTATTTGCTGATTAAAAGACGCTTCCAACTGTTTATTAAATTAACTGCGGCTGTTGTGTCTTGCAGAACCATTGGGAGAAGGGGCAGCTTTGCCGTGTTCTTAACATTCTGGTTGCAGTTAGAGTCAGAACGTAACTCAATTATATTTAACCGTGGGGAGGTGATGAAGTGTGTAACAAATATTATTGTTTCATTAGTGATTCTACATTTAATTTAGATAAGTTTAATTCCTCACAAATGGGAAAGCTTTGCTCTCTTTGCTTCTTTAGCTATAGCTACGTAACAGAGTTTTATCTAGGCAAATTATCTTGTCATATAGCAACAACATTTTCATGTTGCTTGGGCACCTGCACACTTAGGTGCTTGCATCAATACTGTGCATAGTCACCAGGAGTGGCTGCATCAATGTACAATGTGACATACCACAGGTAGGTATCCTAATATGCTCCATGCATTCATCTGTTTAGTGTCCTGTGGGATATTTATGTAGTTTTGTGAGATAACAGCAATTCACTCAGCAATTTTTGGAAGCTAGGGGTCAAATCCCTCTCCATGTTACTTTCTCCAGCCCATAGTATTTTTTCACACCATTCTTCAAAACTCCCACAGTCCAGATAGTGGTTTTCAGTCTCCACCATCTCTGTGACACAAGATTGGATCTTGCAGAACTCATAAGTGTTGCTAATAGAGGACAAATGATTGTCAGTGGAGGAGAAAGTGACAATTACTCCCTAGAAGCTTCCAATGCCAGACTGTTATCTGTCAATGGGCAATCAGTTTGGAGTTGGAAAACACATGGTGGTTGAGAGGGAGGAATGATATCCAAGTGTGTGTGGGCATTGTGTGTCCTGCTGCTAAGGACTGTGATTCTGTTATGTACAAGAAATAGTGGTGAATTTGCAGTAACAGTGGGGTTCCCAAACTGTAGTGGTGTGATAGAAAGCATTCACCAGCCAGCCCACTTGGCCACTCAGCAAGGGATGCTTTTCCGTGGTTCTGCAAGCACTAGTGGATCACCAAGAATGATCAATATGAGCTGCTCAGGGAATGTGAAAGATGCTTATGACTTCTCATAAGGCTGCAAGCAGATACATTCTTTTTTGACCAGCAAATTACCATTGGTGATGTGTAAATACCACCAACAATTCTGAGTAACCCATCCTATCCCTTGCTCATGAAACCATAAAGTGGAAACTTCAACAGCACCAAGCAAAGATTCACTTATCAGCTCCGCAGGGGCAGCATGAGGTTTGAATATGCATTTGGTAGAGTAAAGGGATACTCGGTAAATTAGAGCTCAGTGAGAAAAAGTATCCCCTTGGGTATAGCTACATGATGTATACTGCATAATATTTGTGAGGTAGAGGGAGGAAAACTGCAACCAGGATAGAGGGGTGAAGTGTACTGTCGGTCTGCTAAATTCGAACAGCCAGACACAAGGGCTATTAGGTGAGCCCAATATGAAGCTATGCAACTGAAGAAAGCCTTAAAAGACTGCTTAAACAGTCAGAGCCAGTCATGTTGGCTGATGCTTTTATGGAAGTGTCCTGCATGTGCGTGTACTGAGATTAAATATTTGTGGGTAATGCTTGGTGGAAACTAGCAAGAACATTCTGAGTTTTAAAAAACAGAAGTTTATTGTTCACAAAGAAACAAGCAAGAAATACACCACGTGGAAAAAAAAAAACTTGTACTGTAATGTAACAGGGTGAACTTGACTCTAAAATCCCAAGTAAAAATGTAAGTCAATGGTGATCATTATATCCATGAACCTAAAACTTACTATAATGTTGTAGGCTGTTCCTACATGTACAGCAACCTGTGGTTTTCCCAGGCTGGTGTATGTGTGGTATTGCTCTGTGTGTTGATAGTCATAGGCTGTTAAGTCTGTACACCATGCTGCATCTGGGATATAGGGAGATGTAAGGAGCAACAATCACAAAGCTCTCCAAGGACGGGTACGGCTGTTGAGTTAAAGGTCCTTGGATGTGTATGCAGTAATTCTCTGCAATATCTGAGTTCATTCCTGAAAAATCTCACAATGTCTCAGTGCATTTCCCATCACATTTAGTCCTTTTACCTTCCTTGCAGCAACCACTTGCTATATTCTGAGTCTCCAGAGTCACCTTCAGATAGCCCCTCTAAGCTCAGCATTCACAGTCTGAGGCCATGGAGGATTGGAAGATCGCACAGAACATGTGCTCTTCTTTCTTCTCCTAATCAGGGTCAGGCATGGAAGGCACATTTGCCAAGGCCACCACATCAGAGGCTGCAGATTAAAACCAACAGCTACATCATTAGATTTCTAGTCACAGGGAAAGGTAAATCTCCAAACTTCCTCTTTATTCGCCTAAATACCATACACTCTAGCTTTGAAGCACCTTGTTACAGCACTATGGCGCAGCTCAGGCCATGATGAGTATGGCCAGAGGTGTGCTGTTGCATGGAAGGTATAAACACTGGGTGCCACTTCGTGGAAAATGGCCGGGCTTGTTTTCCAGTGGAACACACCAGAACAGAGTTCCAGCACCATTTTTTCCATTAGAACACCAGAAAATTTTTCTGCAACAGTGCAGGGACTGGGCAGGAGCCTCTGCTGGTTCCACAGCAGCATGGGGACTGGGGCAGGAGACCTCACCGCAGGACGGGGACCAGGGCAGGAGACCCCACCAGACCCACAGCAGTGCAGGGACCAGGGCATTAAAATTGAACACCCTAACCCTTATGAGGAATCATAAGATTTGAGTTCCAGCACCCTTTTTTCTAGGGAAAAAAAGCATTGGAAAATGGTATATGAAAAGAGCCCTGAACACCGTACTTGTTGCACAGGCAGTGGTGATTTTAGTTGATAGTGCCACTTCTGAGGATAACAAAGGCAAGAGAACCAAACTGCTACTGGCATGCAGAGCCTCCCAGAGCTGCCCAGGCCCCGACACCACTAGCCCATTTACTGCAGTGGTGGCATCCAAACTCAATGCAGGGGGTGTGGGTAAGTCTCCTATTGCAATGGAAGAAACAAGCTGTAACAAAGAACATTAAAATTGCTCAGAGATGTTTCCTTTCTCTAGATGATGCACTCTTACAATCATGGGATTACATGCATCATCACGAGGAGCTTTCTCTTCACTTTTCACATGAATGTATGGGGTGTGATCCTCAGTTAATAAAAGTCTGTGTGGATCCTGTCATCATGTTTAGTTTTCAGTCAGTGCTTCTAATGTTTGCATAAGCCTACATATCTATTTAGCCTCACTTATTTCCCACTTCTAAGTGGCTAATGAGGAGAGCATCACAGGGCCCCTCACCTAGACACAGTTTAGGATGCTCAGCACTTAAAAGCATGGTCCCTAATACTAGATCCCCACTGAATTTACAGACACAAAACTGTCATAGACAAATGTAACCATCACTGGCCTGCTGTAGATGTGAACTTGTGGCCTAGATGTGAGATGTTCTATGAGCTGTGTCCATAGCTGTGTGCCATACTGTTCATAGCAGTGGCATCTGTTGGCCAACAAGGCTGGTGTCATATTGTGCATGGTGCTGGATAAACTTAGTAAATGGCACTGTATGCCCCCAAAGAGCTTACAATTTAAATAGATATCTATTCATTAAAAAATACTAATTTATAATGCCTACAAGATAAGTTCCATCTCTCTCTGTTTTGTTCAATGGTAACTGCATTTTTGTTAGTATTCAGCCAATGCTGCATTTTTCTTTATTAGTGTGCATATTTGATTGATGGCTCTTTGACCTGCCATAGAAAATGCAAACTTCACTGGACCAAACTTTCTGCCAGGCTATAAAATGGGACTTTCTTTTTTGTTGTTGTTTTGTTTTCTTTGATGGACCAAAAGTCAGTCTTTCAGTTTTCATTATAAAGTCCCCTTATTAATCAAGTAGCTAATAGAACAAGCTGTGCAAATGTTGGTGAGAAGAAGATGGTACATACGAATACACTTGCAGTGAGAGAGAGATTGCAAAACAACTTGTAGAGAAGCAACTGGATATCCTGGCACCCCACAGCACACATTTTGTCCTACAAAACCAGTTTAGACTAATAGTCTATCAGATCCAGTATCCTGCCTTCAGCAGTGCCCAATACCTGGAGCTTTCAGAGTTTATTTACTTTTTTAACTGAAAGCCACATTAAAAGCACATTAGCATTCATATTTTCTTTACTATGATGTAGGAATTTCTAATCACACCTACACAAGTCCTATCCACAACATCATCAGTCCTCCTTGAATGGCTCATCAAGAGATGGATTCTTCTTCGAGTGGTCCCCGTGGGTGCTCCACCGTAGGTGTCGGGCTCGCCCTGGCGCCGTAGATCAGAAACTTCTAGCAGTGTCCGTCGGGTTGCTCATGCGCCGATGTGCGCTGCTTCCTCGCGTGCTCTCGGTCACATGCACGACCCGGTCCCCACCAGTTTCTTCTCAACCGCCAGTGGCTGCAGATGGAATTCGTTCCGGCTCCAACGCCTGAGACAAAAAAAAAACAACTGTTGTTAATAGTTATTAGTTGTTGCTTGTTAGTTGTTTTATGACTGTTGAAACCGTTTTGTGCTATATACAATTTAAGAAAAAAAAAAAGAAGAAGAAGAAGAGAGGAACAAAGGGGAGAAGAGTGGACAGAGGCGGCTGCCTTAGGCGGTCTGCTACCCGTGAAGGCCGTGAATGTTATCTGGCTACAGACTTCATTAGCTGCTAAGTACCCTATTAACATTTAAAGACTTACAAGCCTCGGCAGAGATGTCTTCGCAGGGCTTAAAGGAGTGTGAGTCATGCCGCGAGACCATGCCTGCCTCAGATGGGCATAGCGAGTGCATTCTTGGGGAGACCCACGTTACTCGCAAACGAGACTAAAAATGATCTTATTTGATAAGGCCCTCCAACCCGAACCACTGGAGAAGCCCCAGAAAGAGGGGTCCTCAGGGTCACACATGAGGAATGCTGTTTTCCCTAACCTCCTCTGTGCAAAAGAAAAGGAAGCTCTCCCCATCTTGATCCTTGCCGGTAACACCAATGAGCAGGACGAGCAGAACGCAGGGCCCTGACCCCCTGGCTGCTCATAGCGGGGATACAACAGCACACATGACTGTGCCTGGGCCTCCGACTGCTCAGCAGTTGGCACCGAGGGCGCCACAGGCGTCAACGCGGCAAGCGCCAGAATCGGCGGAGCCAACTTACGCAGCACCGATCCTTGCGGCACCAACGGCACTGGAGGAGGGGCACCCGGCACGGGGCCAAACAGTGCCGGAGAAAGCTACCCGCGCGGCACTGCGCATAGCGGCACCAAGCGTGGCACCGACAGTGGCGCCAAGGTCCCCGGCTCCGGAGGGGGCGGCACCTGCTCCGCAGGGGCAGGGGAAGGCAAAGGCCAAAACCCGGCACTGCAGTCCGGCTCCAGACGTCATTGCGCTGCCATTATCACCTAGCCCCCCGCCCCCCCCCCCAAGATACACACACCGCGCCGGGCAGCCACTCCAACGGCCTGCTTCAGACCTCCCTCCCCATTCCTCCAGCCACCATCGCCTTGGCTCAGACAATCTTCACCATTTTCCAGCATGGACCCTTATGAATACTATCACAGATCATCTCCACCGTTATCAACGTCGTCATGGAGATCACGCTCTTCCAGACACCATATGTACACATTCTGATCATGGTCCAGATCTCCATCACCGGGCCTTTGCCCGTGTTGTCATGGCCGTCCTTATCGGACTGAACACTGGCATCAGGGGTCCAGATCCAGGGGCAGATCCCCACCCACACCCCGCCAACACCCCCTCATACAATCTTGCTCTGTGAGAGGAACGCAGCTTTCCCAGACAGACATTGGTCCAGAGTCCCAGGACCTTCCTTCAGAATCCACAAAAGAGCAAGTATATCAGCAAACTCAAGAATCGGAGGAGTTAGAGGAGGTATATCGTAGCGGCGCCTCCTCGTCCTCCCCAGATGAGGCGGGTGTCCCCGGGGACATCTCCTCCCCGGACGACCTTAAGCAATTCCAGGAGCTGTTCAAGAGAGTAGCACTCACACAGGACATTCAAATAGCGGAGGTGCAGGAGAAACATCATAAACTCCTGAAGAATCTGAGACCCCTGGCTTCATCCAAAATCGCCATTCCGCTAGACGAAGCCATTATGGAATCAGCTACCAACATATGGCAGATTCCGGCCTCCATCCCACCTACAAATAAAAGGGCGGATAAGAAATACTTTGTTCCAGCCAAAGGAATGGAATTCCTGTTTAGACACCCCAATATAAATCAGGAGGGTCAGACAAAGATGCAAGGAAATTAGACCTGTTTGGCAAAAAGGTCTACTCCTCCTCTACCTTATTACTAAGAATGGCAAACTATGCGGCACACCTGTCAAACCACAATTTCGACAATTACTCCAGACCGACCCTGCTTATGGACTTCCTCCCAGAGGACAAGAAACCAGTGCTGAAGGCGATCGTCCAGGAGGGCTACACAGCCTCGCGAACAGGAGTTCAGATCACCCTGGATGTGGCGGACACAGCGGCACGCTCAACAGCCACAGCAGTGGTAATGCGCAGGGAATCCTGGCTCCAGACGTCCGGCATTCCCAGAGATCTACAAACGAAAACCGTGGACCTTCCATTTGATAATCAAAAGTTATTTGCAGAATCAACCGACTCGGTCCTACACTCCAGCAAGCACTTGAGGGCCACACTTAGGACCTTGGGTATATATACCTCCCCATACAGGAGGAAAAAGTTCTACCCCCAGCAAAGGCACTATGCCTATCAACCGCAGCGTGCACAATATCAACGAAGCTACAACCACGGGCGCCACCAACAGCAGCAGCAGTATAGGGCCCCCAGGCGATGTCCCCAACAAAGTCATGCAACCTCGGGGCAAGCCCTAAGACAGCAAGTTTGATGGGTATGTCGAGGACTGCAATATCAAGACCATCTCTCAATGCCGCTCTCAACACATGTTCCATCACTGCCTCAAACCATTTTATTCCCAATGGCAAAACATCACGACAGACAAATGGGTACTGGAAATCATAGCCACGGGTTACACGATCCTCTTCCAATCACTCCCGCCACCAAAACCTCCCACCCAGTCCTCCCTCACGAGACCAGGCTAAAACAGGAGGTAGATCATCTCATGTTTATAGGGGCGGTGGAGAGAGTACTGGAACAATTCCAAGGGAAAGGTTTCTACTCACGATACTTCCTAACAGAGAAGAAAACAGGAGGCTGGAGGCCAATTTTGGACTTACAGGCCCTCAACCGGTATTTGCGCAAACAGCGCTTCAGGATGACTACAATTGCCTCCATAATTATGGCACTGGATGATGGAGATTGGTTTGCAGCCCTCGACTTACAGGACGCTTATTTTCATATAACGATCCAGCCGGCACACAGATGTTTTCCTCCGCTTCAAAGTCGGCGAGGAGCATTTTCAATACAGAGTTCTTCCGTTTGGTCTCTCTTCGGCGCCCAGAGTTTTTTCCAAAACCCTGGCGGTAGTATCAGCATACCTACACAGGCAGGGTGTGTTCATTTTTCCATATCTGGACAACTGCCTACTAAAAGGGGTCTCGAAAGCAGAGCTCCTACGCATGATACACGTCACCACGAACACATTCACCTCGTTGGGCCTGGTTATCAACCTCGCAAAGTCAAAGACCGAGCCCATGCAAGATATAGAATTCATAGGGGCACTCATGGACTCTATTACACCAACAGTATACCTACCCGATGCCCGTTTCCACACCATCAAATCCCTGGTATGAGTTATGATGTACAACCCCACGGTGCCAATCCTAACATGTCTGCAACTGTTGGAGCACATGGCGGCCGCCACGTTCATGGTACAGAATGCCAGGCTACATATGCAAAGCCTGCAGCATTGGTTGGCGAGCGTTTACAGACCAATAGTCCATACCATCCACAGGGTAGTATCGCCCATGACGAAAGTGCGAAAATCGCTGGCATGGTGGGCAGATCCCAAGAACTTGCTAGTACGGGTGCCCTTCCACCAGCCACAAATCACGTTTTCTCTTACAACAGACACCTCCCACATAGGATGGGGAGCGCACATTGGCAGCAAAGTAACCCAAGCACTATGGTCCCCCGCGGAACAGACACTGCACATAAACATACTAGAGCTCAGAGCAGTGTTCAATGCGTGCAGACGTTTTCGCAAATACCTGCACGGCAAAGTCATTGGGATCAATACCGACAACACCTCCACCATGTTTTACATCAATTGACAAGGAGAGGTCCAATCCTGAGCGTTATGCACAGAAGCAGCCCGGTTGTGGAACTGGTGCATTGCCAACAAGATAACACTGAAAGTCTCATACTTACCCAGTGTCCATAACGTGAAGGCGGACCAACTAAGCAGACACTTTGCGTTGACGCATGAGTGGCAGATCCACTCCGACCTGCTCCGACACGTATTTCACAAATGGGGGTTTCCCCAAGTCGATTGTTTGCCACCCAACACAACAAGAAATGCCCTCAGTACTGCTCCAGAGCAGGCATACGACGGGGGCCCTTGGGGGACACCTTCATGATCTCATGGAAGGGCCCTCTACTCTATGCGTTCCCTCCCGCGACACTCATCCACAAGGTTCTAGAGAAAGCCAGAAGGGAGAGAACACGCATGATACTCATAGTCCCAACCTGGGACCGACAACAATGGTTTCCCCTGCTTCTGCGCATGTCATGCCGCCCACCACTCCCCCTACCGGTAGTGCCAGACATACTCACGCAGGCTCAGGGGTCCATAGTGCACCCACATCCTCAGGGGCTCCGCCTACAGGCATGGCTAGTCCATGGCTCAGTGCCTTAGAGAGCACATGTTTGGAGGGAGTGAAACAAGTCTTGGAGTGCAGTCGAAGGACCTCCACCAGAAGGACTTATGAGCAGAAGTGGACGCGATTTACCTCCTGGTGCTCTTCCAAGCAGTTAGCTCCTCTGGACATCCCTATAACTGTAATTCTAGACTACCTGCTGGAGCTGAAATGAGACGGACTCTCCCTATCCTCGCTAAAGGTCCATCTCGCAGCTATATCAGCGTTTCGACACAAAGAGGAAGGGCCAACCATATTCGCCCATCCTGTCGTCACAAGGTTCCTAAAGGGGTTGGCAAATCTGTACCCCCCTTGGAAACCGTTACCACTGTCATGGAGTCTGGACTTGGTACTCCACACGCTGTCGGGACCACCCTTTGAACCATTGGCCACGGTACCCCTCCGACTACTTACCATGAAAACGACCTTCCTTCTCGCGATTACGTCAGCCCACAGGGTGAGTGTTAGCCGATGGCCAAGGATGTTTGGTGAGGTGCCAGCTATGCCCGTTTTATACCATCCATGACTTTAACCGCTAGGACTCACTGTCCCTTCGCGGTGGGCAGCCCGGGCCAGGCTGACGGATGCCCCAAGGTCCTAAGCACCCGTGACTTTAACTGCTAGAGCTCAGAGCCCCTTCGCAGTGGGCAGTCAACACTGACTGACAGGTGCCCCAATGGCAGCACTAAGAGCCTTTCCACACCCGTGACTTTAACTGCTAGAGCTCAGAGCCCCTTCGCAGTGGGCAGTCAGGATTGACTGACAGGCGCCCCAAGAGTTTTGCCCCGTGGAGGCGGCACAACTCAACGCTAGGCTCTTAGTACTCTCACCTAATGGCCAGGCTTTATAGCCAAAATGGCTGAGGTTCTTTAATTGTGTTGGCTGCTTTACAGTAACCCAGGGAAACAAGTCAGGCTTATGCACAAACGGTTACCAAAATTTATTAAACTAGATTCTAATTATGTGGTTACAAAATTGCTAGTGCCTACTTATTTAAATGTATAGATGTTACACACACAAACAAGTTACAAAACTGAAGCCACGATCCCAAAGAAAGAAAACAAAGTATAGAGCTCTATTTCAAAATATGTGTACACTAAAGATAGGAGATCAGGTGTGGGTGCTTCTTACCCTCCTTGCATCTCTCGATTCCAGCGGTGCCAAGCCAGGATCGGTCACTCAATTCCGCGGAAAGACGAATAAGGGACAAGGCTTAGGGACCTTTTTAGCTGCAGAAGCCTTGGGAGGCTGTCACTTATCAGACCAGCAGATAGATAGTGAAAAGCACTCAAAAATCATGGTGCTGTAGGTCCCATACTTATACCTCTGTACTCCTTTATTCTCTTTCTCCTTTCTTATGCCAGATTGGGGCTGGTCTGTCTGGGTGACGCCAGCTCTCGCAAGAGTAGTTTACACTTGCAAGGGAGAGAAACAATAAGTTTCAACTACTGGACATTCCTTTTATTAGGGTAAATATTTTCCCACCTAGGATGTTGGTGTGTGTGCATCACGTTATTTAGTAGGGGTTAAGAGCCATGTCTGTCACAGCTTCTCTGTCTGCTGTGAGCCTAATCGTTGTATATGTTCCCAGAGGCACATTGTAGCAACACACCTGTGCTTTCTCACAGCTTCAAAGGCTGTGCTGGAATTTATGTTAAGTGCCCTGTTGTTTTGGCTCCCTTGTTTTCCCAGCAATGCTGGTCTGAGAGGGGGCTGGCTGTCTGGCTACAGTGAGCAAACTCGCAGCAATAATGGCAATGCTGCCCTACACAGTATTCTCAAAGAAAGCGGTAACCTTACGATTACACCCAGCCTTCGTTCCGAAAGTTTCCTCGGAGTTCCACATTAACAAACCAATAGTATTACCCTCGTTTTACCTGAAGCCTCACAGCTCCAGCAAGGAGGCGCAGCTGCACTTGCTAGACGTGAGGAGGGCGTTGGCCTTTTTACATAGACAGAACTAAGTCCTTCCGGAAAACGGACAGACTCCTGGTGTCTATCGCACCCAGGTCGAAGGGGGAAGGCCTATCTTCCCAGAGGATTTCGAATCACATTGTATCCTGCATAAGGCTGTGTTACGAGCTCCATAAGACCCCTCTGCTAGCTCCGCTCAAGGCTCACTCCACCACAGCGATGGCGGCGTCGACGGCCTTCTTCAAAGGAATCCCATTGAAAGACATCTGCAGAGCAGCGACTTGGTCCTCTTACGACCCCTTCGCCAAGCATTATGCCATGCACCGGGTGTTCGAGGAGGATACACGTCTGCCGACAGCAGTCCTCTCAAGGGCAAGATGCACATGAATCGATTATCCACCTCCTTACTTGGGATCACTGCTGGGTAGTCACCTACTGTGGAGCACCCACGGGGACCACTCGAAGAAGAAAGAGAAGTTACTCACTTGTGTAGTAACAATGGTTCTTCGAGATGTGTCCCCCGTGGGTGCTCCACTACCCGCCCGTTCTCCCCGCTTCAGATCTCTGTCCGGTGTTCTTCATCCGGGGCGGTTGGTCAAGGAACTGGCGGGGACCGGGTCGCACGCATGACCAAGAGCGCGCGAGGGAGCGGCGTGCATTGGCGGATGTGCGACGCGACAGACACTGCTAGAAGTTTCCGATCTGCGGCGCCGGGGCGAGCCTGACACCTACTGTGGAGCACCCACGGGTACACATCTCGAAGAACCATCGTTACTACACAAGTGAGTAACTTCTCTTTCTGCAGAATGCCATGGACGTCCAGACATTTCAGCTCTCCTGGACCAATAGAGGGGGCATTCCACAGAAGGAATTTATGGAGGAAATCTTGTCAGTCCTTTATAGGATAGGAGAGCTGCTTCTATGCCACAGTGGATTGCAACTGCAACAGAAGAGCAGGAGAGATGGTATGCCCTGGGTAGGAGGGAAAGTGTCATGTTGTGTAGTTAGGGCTTGGTAAGTCAAAACTAATACCTTATACTCTACACTTAAAATAGCAGATGTCTCAAATAAGCACGCCTAATGAACAGTGAAGTTCTGTACATAGATCCTGGCTAGCTTTCCAGTGCTGGCATTCACTTATAGCAGCCTGATTTTCAGCAGAGCCACAACCCAGCCTATTTTTACTGATGCATCTTTGCACCTCAAATGAACTGTAGATATAAGTATTAGGTCTAACTACCTCTTTACCTGCTTGTATGTTGGGTACCTAACTACTTCTGGTTAAGCATGCAGTCCACTGCATGCATAATATCCTGGTAGCCACAAAATTGCAGAATAGGTCATAGGCGTTGGAACTGGGGGTGCTGCTTCACCTCCCAGTTTGAACAGGTTTTCACTTGTAAGCAGTATCTGAACATGCTCTCCCCTGACATCTAGTGATGAGGACTTCAGGAGCTGATCTCATTTGCATGGGCACACCTGTCCTGTCTAGGTGCTCAGCATGGTAGGATTGCTTGCCCAAATGATCACTTTAGCTGTTGTTGGATCCATAGTCTTGTTACTGGGATCAAAATAATAAAGCATTCCCATCCTTTTTGTGTGAAGTAAGGTAAGGAGAACTGTGTTTGGCATATCCTGACTGAGGGACTCATCTTCAATAAAACAGCACTTGCTAGGCAAGGAGCTTGGTTTCCAAAGGCCAGTAAATAGAGAGAGATGGAAGAGATAAGTATTTATGCTTGGAGGGGAGGTGGCTATTTAAGGGCATAGGGTGCTGTTTGATTATTCTTCTCTGCACTGTGTAATAACAGCTAATTTAGATGTGATTGAGAATCTTGTTAGCCACCAGACAGTTGCAATCACTGGTACCTAGCTCTAAATGCTAGACCTGCTTTGGGACACTATCTCTGATGCAAGAGGTAGCCCAGTGTGCACAAACAGCGAGACTCCCCAGCTAACAGCTGAAATGACTGAGGCTTGTGTTAAATAGGACTTGAAGACATCCTGGTGCATCTACCGGTGGAGAGGTGTGGCAATAGGTTGTACAGCTAGTAAAGAGGAGTGGTGAGTGAATGCCCTGGCAGTGGTATGAATAAGGTACTTTCTCCATGCCTCCCTCCACATAAGGTAGGAGGTGAACTTTGTAGGTAGACTTCTGAACTTTGGGTCTGCATTGACCAAGGGCAGCAATTGGGAATGGTGTGCAGAGAAGGGAGGGGCACGTTAAAGGGACTTTTGTGTACTGGACTTCATAACCTGAGGCAAAAGGACACTGCCCAATATACTCTGGGGTGGTTTTTGCTCATGATGTTAGGTTCATGAATGTTGTATGTGATGCTTTCCTGAATTGATGCTAGGTTACTTTTCTCCTTTTAGTAAAAGTTTATTTTCTATACTCAGACTCCGTGCTGACAAGTGGAGAAGTATTGCCTCTTAGATTGGTGTATAATTGTCCCAGGCTATTAGGTAGGCCCTCAAGGTGGTTATGTGTTGTACTGTTTAAGAGGAACCCCTAAATATTGAACCTGACCCTTGTTGCTGCCCGTTCAACAGGCACAAGAGCTATACATTATGTACAGGGTTTACAGTATGGTTCAGCTGCTCTCAGCAACCTGCTATAGAAATTGTTCCTTCATCTTTCCAACAGGTTTAGTCTTGTCTGAAACTGAGGCTTAGAATAATCAAAGATCATTTCATGTGCACGCAAGAGCTACAGGGTGTTTGTTTGCTTACTTTTCATTCCACTTGGGAAGTTATGGTAAAGCAGGATATCTGCAATGCACCTTCCCTCTGATTGATTGAATAATGCACTAAGAGGAAGACAACCAACAGATGCTTTTAATGTTACCTCATTATGAGCCCAATTAATATACCTTCCTGTTTGTACACAATGCATTATGTCTGCTCGCTGGAACCTAACTGTTCCTTGAGAAGAATGAAGATGTTTCCTTTCAGCCCTTAATGGAGAGATCCAGTGACACTTCATATGGAACAGAAAAGCTCTTTGATGCTTCTTAATGTGAAGCCAAGAAAGACTTTCATGTTGTTCTGTCAAGATCTGATTAAATCAATGAGAGAAAAGGCTGCTTTTATGCAGCCATGAGCATTTTCATAGTTACCCTTCTGAAACAAAGGTACAAAATGTTATGCCTGTGTGTCTCAGGTTTTATTGGTGGATTCCTATTGTATAATATATACATTCTTTATGTATATGGAGATTCTGGTTCTATACCGCATCTTAAACTAAACAAAGATACTGTAGATAGATAACAAAAATGATACTTGCGCTGTTAAGTATTTTGAGAAAATAATAACAGTCTTACCCTTCTTGGACTCCATGCATTTGTGTGGCTCTATATCTAATCACTGCTTAATGCAAAATGAGTCATTGTCACACAAAGCTATAGGGAGTTAGTAAGCTAAATAAGCCACAGAATTCCTAGCTTTTCTGTGGAGGGAGTAGGTAGAAGAAAACTGGCAAGATGTAACATCCCCTAATCAAGTATTTTCTTACCTGTCTCTTCTGAGCACTGACTGCTACAACTATGTGATGATGAAAAGGGACTTAGTTTAATTCTTTGAAGGGGTTAACAAGCATGCAGACAGGGGGGATCCAGTAGACATAGTATTCTTAGATTTCCAGAAAGCCTTTGACACGGTCCTTCACCAAAGGCTCTTATGTAAATTAGGTGGCCATGGGATAGGAGGAAAGATCCTTTCATGGATTGGGACCTGGTTAAAAGACAGGAAACAAAGGGCAAGGATAAATGGTAGATTTTCACAATGGAAGGGGGTAACTAGTGGCGTTCCCCAAGGGTCAGTCCTGGGACCAATCTTGTTCAACTTATTCATCAGTGATCTAGAGAAAGGGATAAGCAGTGAGGTGGCAAAGTTTGCAGATGACACCAAACTGTTCAGGATAGTCAAAACCAAAGCAGACTGTGAAGAATTTCAAAAAGATCTCAGCAAACTGAGTGGTTGGGCAGCAAAATGGCAAATGAAGTTTTATGTGGGTAAGTGTAAGGTAATGCACATTGGGAAAAATAACCCCAATTATACATACAATATGATGGGGGCAAATTTAGCTACAACAGATCAGGAAAAGGATCTTGGAATTATACTGGATAGTTCTCTGAAAACATCCACGCAGTGTGCAGCGGCAGTCAGTAAAGCAAATAGGATGTTAGGAATTATTAAAAAAGGGATAAAGAATAAGACGAAGAATACCATACTTCCCCTATATAAAACTATGGTACGCCCACATCTTGAGTACTGCATGCAGATGTGGTCTCCTCACCTCAAAATGATATATTGGCAATAGAAAAGGTTCAGAAAAGGGCAACTAAAATGATTAAGGGTTTGGAACGAGTCCCATATGAGGGGAGGCTAGAGAGACTGGGACTTTTCAGTCTAGAAAAGAGGAGACTGAAGGGCAATATGACAGAGGTATATAAAATCATGAATGGTGTGGAGAAAGTGAATACAGAAAAGTTACTTACTTGTTCCCATAATATAAGAACTAGAGGACACCAAATTAAATTAGTGGGTAGCAGGTTCAAAACTAATATAAGAAAGTTTTTCTTCACACGGCGCACAATCAACCTGTGGAAGTCCTTACCAGAGGACGCTGTTAAGGCCAGGACTCTAACAGAGTTTAAAAAAGAGCTTGATAAATATTTGGAGGTTAGGTCCATAGATGGCTATTAGCAAGGGGTAAGGTATGGTGACTAGCCTTTTGTCGAAGGCGGGAGGTGGATGGCAGGAGACAAATCACTTGATCATGGTCTTCAGTTCACCTCCTCTGGGGCACCTGGCATTGGCTACAAGATACTGGGCTAGATGGACCTTTGGTCTGACCCAGTATGGCCATTCTTATGTTATGTTCTTATGTAATTTTGATCAAATTCATGCTGCCCCTGCATCAGGTATTCTGGCTACCTGGGCCCCTCAGGTATGAAGACTATCTTATAACTCCAGAGATATATTGGAGTTCATAGTTATCACCTTCCTGCCCCTGTGGCCTTTCAGAAATTTGCAGGGACAGTGGTGTTAATGTTTACAGTCTACTACAAAAACAGTTCCCAACCCCTTAAACTAAAGGAGACACACTCCTTGCTCTTTCCAGTGTCAGGCATCTGCCAAACAGATGAGCCATTCTGATTCTGTACAGAAGAGGAGAAGACAGTGGGGCACGTGCACATGTGTTCACTGCAATGTGTTTTCCCAGCGCTGTGGGTGATTTCAATATTGGCTAGTACTCTTGGCCAAGTCATAACAGTATGCAGCCATTATTTTTAGTAGCTCTTTAAATTTCCCTCCGAATATGGACAATTCTGTATCTTTCAAGAGGCATGCCCACTGGAACAGCCAATACTGGCTCTGCCTGATTCTGCAGCATTTTGATACAAATCTCTTCTTGTTAACTCAGCATCAAGACCACACAGGAAGTTCAGCCAACAACCCTGTTTGGTCTTGCACTCAGCTGGGATACTTGTCCAGGTTTGTTGTGGTATAGTTGAAACCAGCCTCTGGCCTAGGTGCCTAGCACCTTCTTGGAGTGAATCCATGCAAAAATTGCTCAGAGTGATGTGAATTTTGCTCATGATTGTCATGTGTTCATCAGTGTTCCTGATCAGTTCCCCTAGAGCAGCTCAGGGCACATGCTAGTAAATTTCATTTTCAGTGAGGCTTCTGCTCTATGGACTGGCATAGAGATGCCACTTGAGCCTTACCCAAGATCATGTGGCAATTCACTAGCTCAGAACAGATTAATATCAAATCTGAGAACAGTAATCTCTGATCCAAAGTGTAGCCCCACTCTACTTGCTCTTGCTACTCTTGTTAAGGCCACAGCTTCCTGTATGTTTTTTTTTTTTTTAGACTTGATAACTCCAGAATAAGAATACTCTCCCCGCAACAGGAGCTGAAGTGTGGCCTTCCAGTTACAGCTAGGATGCAGTAAAGGGAAAGAGTTTAAAAATAAGGGAAAGTTTAAAAATAATGACATCTGGGTTTGTCTTGCTCACTTTTTTACTCAGCCCTTTTTAGGCAAAACTCTCAATGGAGTCAGTAGAAAAATCACACCTAGACCTGTTTGGGAAGTGAGATTTTAAGACCCCATTTACCGTAAGATATGAGAACCATAGCCATAATGGATCAGTCCATACGAACTCATTACCTAAACTACTTCCTGTGGCACATACATGAGATGACATTTTAAAAAATGTCCTTATTGCACTTTGTCTAGACCCTATGGTAGCATCCAGAGCCCCATTTTTGCCTTTGACCAATATGGAAAGGGGGCACAAGGCTGTGCTGCAGTCAGGTCTGAGCTTTCCCCTACTGAACCCGCAGGAGTTTTAATTCTCAGTCCAGAAATAATTTGCAACTTCTTAGAGGGAAGTCTTTTCGGAATTATCCCAGCAAAATAATGTGAAAAACTTGAAGGCTGCATCTACCTTGGACACCAGAAGCACCCAGTGCACAAAGCAGACATGAGGATGCCAACAACCTAGAGAAAGATGGAGGTTTAGCTAATTGTTCTTATGAAGGCACAGAGAACTTGTATAAATTGAACCTCTAAAATCTGTGATTGTCTGGTCAAGCAACATTTGGGGTCTGGCATGACTACAGACATTGCTGGGCTAGAGAGTCCCAGCAGCCTGAAGCGGGAGCCAGCCACGGCTGAGCCACCCAGGTGAGGGGGACAGCAATATCTTCAGAGCCATGACCAGGCCTGAGGTAGGGGAGCTGCAGGCAGTGGCTAGGGCTGGTGGCCAGAAAGTGTCCAATAGCTGAGAGGGGATCATTGATCTTCTCTTGTCCAGCAAAATACTTGGTCCTGGCCTGCTCAGGTCCCAAGGGTTTCCCAAGGAAATTATTTGCATTTAAACGTTACATGACACAGCAAAGAGAGCCTGCTGTAGATGTTAGCCTGTCCAGCTGTTCCACCCTGTGCAGTCCAGCTTGGGTTACGATATAAAAAAGGAGGACACTTCTGAGAGGGAGTGTATCCATATCCGTATCTATCAACTCATGTTGTATTAATGTGTTATCGTATATACAGTCCATTCATACAATGTGTGTTGGTATCTACTGATACAGATACACTCCCTCTCAGGGTGTCCTCTTTTTTGAAAGGTCATATATGGTATCCTTAGTTCAGAGCCACACCTCCTGAAATGGAGGAGGCCCTTTGTTCTCTGCAACTTCCCCCTTTCACATCAAGGACAGCTAAAGCTGAACAAATGCAAGTTATACCTCTGAAATCTGGTACTGTCTGGTCTGGCAACGTTTGGTCTTCCAGGCCTCGAGTGGGTCCTACTAGAAGTCAGGCCAGAACCAGCAAATTTTAGTCACATATATAAATCCATCTGTCCCCTAAGAACATTCTGTAAACTTCCATCTCCACATGTGGCTTCCATAAAAGTGGTCAGAAAGTTAGGCAAAAGATACCTGTGTTAAAAAATAAAAGTATTGCTATTGCTTCCCTAAAAACCTGGGGGAAAGAGAGTTTAGTTTTGATTACCAGCAAGGAGTTGAATTCATTGGGACACCAAATCACTCCTCTGACACTGTCATTTTTGGTATTGATCTCCTGTTCTTGCAAAAGCAATCCCTGACGGTTGCTCACAATTTTGGTAATCATATTGATACTCTTTCTCATGCCCCCTGCTGTGTGTTCCAGTGATGCCTTGGCAGCTACCAGTCATCTGTTGCTCATCAGGAACTTGGAGAAATAATTTGCAACAGAGGTGAGAATGCTGCCAGCTGCCTCACATTCATTTAGGCCTCAGTTGGGATTCAGTGTGCTCTGGACCCAGTCTTCATCCATAATGAGATTCATTATCAACTTCACATGGTCCCCCATGTTTGGATTGTAAAATGAAATGCCAGGGAAGAAGTCAAGATGACTTTGTATAGGAAGAGAAAGTCTTTTAGCCTTCACCAGGCTCCCATGTTGAGGGTAGATTCAAAAGGCCTCCTTCGCTTTCCCTTCTCAAGTAGCTTAGAACTTTTAAGCTTGGTTCAAATAAATAGCTTTGCAGCACGACAATGTGTGTGTGGTATTTCCATAATCTTTTATCTAGTCTCAATTAAATGTGGGAATTAGGGGATGGAAGCTTTATCCTGCTGCATTTTCAGCCTCATTATGCTAATACGTATAGACAAAGCAAGGTGGGTGAGAAAATCTTTTATTGGACCAACTTCTATTAGACAACACAGGCATTTGCACATACCCCTTCTATCAGTCCCAGCAGCTATATTAACAGCCTGCCAATCAACAAGCTCTCTTCATTAGTAAAAATCTACCTTCTACAAGTACCGTTCCTACTTAGTTGTTATGGTATCACCTGACGATAACCCTGAACTCAAACCTTAGACCCAGTCATCCTGAAATTTCAGAATGCAAGCCCATATTTGGACCCAAACTTTCCTTTGCTGCCATTAACCAAATCCCAACCCTTCCTCCTAACTCCAGAATGTTCTAAAATCAGTTTCAGCATCTCATTTACCAAATTGTCCCATCTTTACTGTCATTGATGTGACATCTTTCCTCTCTAATTTCCTTCTGTTTTTCTGTTCTTGTACTCTATTATTTCTGCCATTTTCCTGAAGTCCCTTTGATTGCTGGAACTTTACTAATGAGTTTCGCCTTGTTAATCATGATCTTTCCTTAATTATTTCTCCATGCAAGTTTCTCACTTTGGTGTTAGTTTTCCATTCTTTTTTCTTACCTTGTACTTCTATAAAGCTTGTGCAACAGGGATGGTGAGAAGGCAAGATTGTAAAGCAGTTCTTCAGCACTGATTAGGGCTCAACTAGAGTATTGTGTCCAGTTCAGGGCCCCACATTTCAAGAAAGATGTGGAGAAATTTGAGAGGGTTCAGAGAAGAGTGACAAGAATGATTAAAGATCTAGAGAACATGAGCTATGAGGGAAAACTGAAAGAACTGGGGTTGTTTAGTTTAGAAAAGAGGAGTTAGAAAGGATATGAAAAGTACCTAAAAGAGGGTTGCAAGGTGGAGGAAGAAAAAATGTTTTTCTTGGCCTCCTGAGACTAGGACAGGAAGGAATGGGCTTAAACTGCAGCAAGGGAGGTTTAGGTTGGGCATTAGGAAAATTTCCTAACTGTCAGGGTGGCTGAACACTGGAATAAATTGCCTGGGGAGGTTGCGGAATCTCATCACTGCAGATATTTAACAGCAAGTTAGATGATGTCTATCAGGGATGGTCTAGATTGTGCTAGGTCCTGCCGTGAAGGCAGAGGACTGGACTTGATGAACTCTCAATGTTCCTTCCAGTTCTAGTGGTCTATGATTCATTCTTTGTGTCCTCAGCATTCATTGGCTTCAGTGGAAATATTGGGGGCACAAGCAGCAAGACTGGGCCTGTATCTTTGATACAACTATCCAAAGCTTTGACTATGACTTCACCTCTCCCACCCTTTGTTTTGTCACACCATAAGCATCTGTACACTCAGAGACAGCATAACCCTTTGGTTCAGATGCAGCCCACACTGCCAGGAGGCTCTTCTGCCCATACCAAGTGACATCACCTGTGCTGACAGAAGTGCTCTTCTGTCAGTACAGGTGCGTCTACACTGGCAGGTTTGTTGGTATAACTATGTCAGTCAGAGGTATGGGTTTTTTCACACTACTGAGCAGCAGCAGGGGGGGAAACAGTAACATCCAGTTCGCTGTGTTCCTCTGGCTGCATCACTTTGCTTCCTGTCAGTGAGTGCGGAACATTCCAACCCTCTCCCCCACACGGCGCCAGAAGAGCAGAGTGAGCTGGAGTTGTGTTCTTCTGTTTCCCCTGCCACTTGTGAGCCGTGTCTACACATGCACACTACTTTGAAGTAGCGGCACTAACTTCGAAATAGCACCCGTCACGGCTACACGCGTCGGGCACTATTTCGAAGTTAACTTCCACGTTAGGCGGCGAGACGTCGAAGTCGCTATCCTCATCAGGAGATGGGGATAGCGCCCTACTTCGACGTTCAACGTCGAAGTAGGGACCGTGTAGTCATTGCGCGTCCTGCAACTTCGAAATAGTGGGGTCCGCCATGGCGGCCATCAGCTGAGGGGTTGAGAGACGCTCTCTCTCCAGCCCCTGCGGGGCTCTATGGTCACCGTGTGCAGCAGACCTTAGCCCAGGGCTTCTGGCTGCTGCTGCTGCAGCTGGGGATCCATGCTGCAGGCACAGGGTCTGCAACCAGTTGTCGGCTCTCTGGATCTTGTATTGTTTAGTGCAACTGTGTCTGGGAGGGGCCCTTTAAGGGAGCGGCTTGCTGTTGAGTCCGCCCTGTGAGCCTGTCTGCAGCTGTGCCTGGCACCCTTATTTCGATGTGTGCTACTTTGGTGTGTAGACGTTCCCTCGCAGCGCCTATTTCGATGTGGTGCTGCGCAACGTCGAAGTTGAACATCGACGTTGCCAGCCCTGGAGGACGTGTAGACGTTATTCATCGAAATAGCCTATTTCGATGTTGCTACATCGAAATAAGCTACTTCGATGTAGGCTTCACGTGTAGACGTAGCTGTGGTGAGTGTGGGGAGGGACAGCTCCCTGCTGTGGGTGGCAGGCCCTCCCGGACACTCAGGGATTCTGGCCCCTCTGGCTGCTTCTGCCCACAGTGTTTGGGAGGTACGTGCCCTCTCCTGCCCTCCCCCATGTGTTGCCCTTGCCAAAGTGGCTGGGATAGACTACTTATTCCCCCTGGAACAAGGGCCCACATTGTCTCGTTAAAGATACTTTGACTCCACTGGGCTAGCTCTCCAGCTGTGTAAATCAGGGTCGCTTTTCTGCACCCAGTGGAACTGTCTGAGTTTATTTCAGCTGAGGATCTGAGTCCTCATTTTTAAAAGCCTATGGCTGGATCTGGAGAGGTGCACCTCTCAGTTGCTGGTCTCACATCTGTGATATAGGAACTGAAATAACTTCTCCTGCTCAGTCCAGTTCACTGCACTGCGAGACAGAATTTAGCATGTTGCTATATGGGGAGGTGCTGGAGTAACATTGTCTGACAAGTGCTCATTGGGGGTCCTCTGAGGACGTGCAGCTCATGAGAGGATCCTGGGAAGTCAAGACTGTAAAGAGGCAAAACGCTTTCCCATTTTAATGAGTGATTTCAAATGAGCCCGGACAGAGAGACAAAAGTATGAAATGGGCTGAACACTTCCTCAGTACAAGGGTGTTGGGATCCGGGGGGTTGGTTCAGCTAAAGTAAGCAATTTTTCAATAAACGTGCTGTGATATTTTTGTGGGGTTATGTCTGATGTGGTAAGTAAGTAGTTTTTAGGTAAGATGGAACTTTGGGGTTGGCAAGACAAATCAGACTTTTGAAGGGGCTACAGCAGTCTGGAAAAGTTGAGAGCCACTGCTCCAGACCGCTAGTTTGAGTTTCTTCATTCTTGTACTGATGGTGTGACCAGTGGCAGTAACAGCTGCTGTGGACCTTGGGGCAAGGTGGGAGGGGGGCCCAGCTCCATGCCCTGAAAGGGGCAGGGCCATGAGTGGAAGGGGCATGGCAAAGGGCAGTCAGCTCTCAGTGCCACCCACAGTGTGGTGCTGGGTCCCCTTCCCCCACCCCAAGCTACTTGCAGCCAAAGCAGCACTGCCTCAGCACTTCAAAGGGGCCTGGAGCTCCAAGCCCCTTCGAAGTGCTGGGCCCAGGGGCAACTGCCTCCTTTGCCCGCCACCCTCTCAGCAGGCAAGACACACAAGAATGCTAGGTAAAAGACTTACTAATTTCCCTGGCCTCAATCACAAGGCATGAGTCAGACTCCCGAGGTCATATGCCAGCAACATGGCCAGCCACATGGCAACATTTTTATCTACCACAAGCAGCTAAATCTGAGTCCCAGCTTTCTTCCTGTCCCCAAAACACATGGGGAAAATGTCTGGATCTGTCTTTGCAGGAGATGAGCAGAGGTTCAAAGAGATGATGCAGAATAATATTTGCATTCTGATTCACATAATGCAAATATCTGAAGGGGGAAAATATGGAATTCGTAGGAGGTTCATTGAAACTCTACAAGATAATGGTGTGTCGTGAACACTGACACTCTGAAAGGTTAATTACAGTGCCTGGGAGTACCAAATTGAGAAGGAAGGGCCACCTGTGTAATTAAAAACAGTCTAATTACATAGGTTATATAATCTTACTCCTGCTCAATCTCCTGAAGCTTTGACTGCCCGGGTGGGATATATAGATCCCATCACTATTGGAATAGAAAACATCTTTTTATAATAGTAAAGCTGGGAGATTTGTTTTTCCACACACCAGACTTATGCAGTCTGTGAGCTATGTGCAAACAATGCAAAGAGGGAAGCTGCTAGTCCGCTACCATGAAAAAATAATGAGCATAATGCCCCAAAGCAGCTGCTTTACATTAACAAGGTTAGCTCAGTGGCATGAGAATTTAAAGCAGTAAATCTCAGAAAGCTCTAGGGCATTGTTCAGAAGCAAGTCTCCAGGGAACCTGAGCTTGTATAACTTAAACCTCCTTGCAGACCCTTCAAAGTGCATGTTGCAACAACTTGGTCACCTTCTAAACTTGGGTAGTCATAGTTACTAAGACTCGTATTGATTGACTCATACATAATTTCCCAACCCTTCGCACTTCAAATCCAAGTTCGATTTGGTGAGTCTGATTCTCCTGTCACTTAAGCTGGCTTTATGCTTGAATTCATAAGATTTACTCCAGCCAATAAGGTTTACAGCAGTATAATAAGAGAAGGATCAGTTCTGAACTCCTAATAGCATCCACATGGAGTGTGCTGTTTTGCAAATCATGCTACCCTGTCCCTGCCAGTGTGATCTCATGCAATGACATCCTCCATGCGGTGTACTCTATAAAATGGTATCCTCTGAGCAACATCACTTCACACAGAGGTGACCAGAAGTGGACGCTAGACATTTTCAGACTAAACATAAGGTGCATTTTTTAACCGTGAAGGTAAATAACCATTAGTACAACTCACATAGGGAGGTGGTAGATTCTCCATCACCTAGAAATCTTTAAGTTGTGATTGGATATCCTTATAAAAAATATGACCTAGCTCCACCAGAAGTGGTGGCTTGATGCAGGAATTACTTGGTAAAATTATTTAGTCTATGTCTTGAAAGAAGGCAGGCTTGATAATCCTAATGGTTCCTTCTGACCCTAAATTCCATGAACCTATGAGGTTACTCTAACTTGATAAACTTATATTGGTAAATTGATGGGGAGTAAATGAAAGGGAGTTTGCATTAGAGCAAGAGGATCTAAATTGCCTCTTACAGTCTTCACCTCTACGTTCCAACCTGAATTTGGTTCTGATAAGTGTTACCATATTTCCACTAAAGACCACGCTGGGGTTACTTTAATATGAATTTTATTAAATGCCATTGAATTAAAGGAAATTAATTAAAGGGGAAAAAAGGAACTAGCTTTGAAGTACACACCCACACTCACTCAGACCCTACTGCACTCATGCACAGGCAAACTCACACAAGTGAAGAGTTGCACAGAGACAGAGACAGCACAGGAAGTGAAGGGGGTCTGGAGTGTCTGCCTGCAGTCATGAATTCAGAGCAGCCACATGATTGTACAAATCCCTTGTCAGCTTGCTCCGTTGTCAGTATGCTGTCTTGTCAGCTTAGCACTCAGGAGCAGTCAGTACCATCCACCTCTACTCCTCTTGCCTCCCCAGCCAGCTGAGACTAACTCCTGCCGAGAGGTGATGGCAAGAAGTACTCCTTATAACTTTGTATCCATCTTTTTATGTTTCAGTCCTCTTGTCCGGTCCCACTGTCTGAGGACTCTGTATGCTCATGAGTCATCAGCTAACAGTTGTCCAGACAGGCTGGCTGCAAGGACTGATTCCATTGTGCACACACCCACATTCAGACTTTCCTCATTCACACAAAAGAAAGCTCACTTCAGAGAAAGCAATTTTTGTTACAAAGGAACAGCCAGGATTTCTTACTTAAAACCAGCAGTGACCGAAAGTTATGGAACTTACATCTACGTTATACTGGACTGAGCGGAGGCGTTATACAACAATAAGTGCCCTAAAATCTGGCATTTTTCTGTAAAACTGGCTTGCAAATTTTATTAGCATGTGAATTCTGGATATTTGTTGCTTCCATTTAAGCTGGAAATAGCAGGGGCTATTGTAGTAACACCTGGAATATGTCTACCACCTGTCATCCAAAGGTCTCTAAGTGTTTTGAAAAGGTAATATTTTTATTGCCAGTTGACACATAGGGAATCTGAGTCACTGAAAAGTTAACTAATCCATCATTGTCTTAAAAGTTTTTACAGGCCTGGATCTGAACACACTACATTTAGAAGTTTTGATCCACATCTGAATTTTGCAACCTCACTTGCATCAGCATCTCTTGTTTAACTTGGTCTGCGCTCTGCATCAGCAGCATTCTGTGCTACATGTCACATGGTTTGCATGTAACTGCCCCCTCCACCCTCCAGCAGCACTTCGCCACCAGAGGTCTGAGTCCCACTGGGAGGCCACAAACAGGTTTCAGGGGCTCTGCCACTAAGGGCTGACATAAGACATTACATTTACTGGGGCCCAGGTCACCAAGTCAAAGCCACTCTGCATGGGGCTCAAGCCGAAGGCAATGCAGCTTCTCAGCAACCTCTTTGGTATGGGGCCCCAGACAGCTGCCCTGCTTGGTACCCAGTAATGCTGGCCATGGCTTTCTTATGCGGAAAAACCAGTTGTAATGGCACAGGTAGCCCACGGAATTCTTCTAGCAGGGGTGGGGAACCTCTGTCCCATGGTCCAGATCCAGACTGTGGCTTCTTTATATCTGTACCCTAAGGCTCATGGCTCCCCTCCATAGCATCTGGCCTGCAGAGGGTGGAGAGCTTGGAGCCCCAAGCCTTGTGGGCTGGATCAGGCAAGCCAGGGTAGGATCCAGATCATGGGCATGGCCGGGGACAGGAAGAGGCTGCAGACTCGGCTGCTGCTTGCTCGTGTTTCCCCAGCTGGGGGAAGGGATGGAGAGCTGCACTGGCCTCTGCAGTCTACTGGGAGGCTTCCTGCTGGCCAGTCAGAGCAGTGGAGAGCAGTACCTGGGAGCGGAGGGTTGGGGAGCAGACCCATGTGTGTCTGGGAGTGAACAGGCAAGCTGCACCCTTCTCAGCCAGATCCCACACCCCTTATCCACTCCTGCACCTGCCTCCCATCCAGACCTCCATCCCACTCCCTTCCCACACCCTCCCTCCCACCCTCACACAGAGCCTGCAACCCAAACCCTCCATTCCCCTCCCAGCCATACCTCACACCCCTCTCCAATAGCCCAGCCACCCAGACTCCCCACCTGTACCCTGCTCCTGACCCCTCAACCCCACCCTGACCGCTCCCTTCCAGACCTACATGCTCTAAACCCTCCTGCACCCTTCCTCCCACCTAGACCTACGCTCCTACCCTGCTCCTGCACCCGCCTCCCACCCAGACCCTCACCTCTCTCCTACACACCCTCCCGCTCAGATCCCTGACCCACAGCCTGCTCCTGTGCCTCCCTCCCACCCAGAACCCCTCCCACCTTCAGCCCACTCCTGCACCTCATTCCAACCCAGATCATGGACCCCCAGGCCCCTCCCACCCAGACCCCCCAATTCCCAGCCTGCTCCTGCACTCTCCCTCCCTTCCAGACCCCTTAGCCCTGATCCCCCACATCAGTGATGGGTTTTAGGGTGGTTTTTTTTTTTTTTTGCTTCTCGCTTGTGTCTAACCCCAGCTGATTTGCCTAGAGGTCAGGGGCCCCTGGCCCCAAAAATGTCTCCACATCCCTGTCTTATAGCCTGGTGGGACGGGCGGCCAGAAAAGGAAAGGGGTTGGGAGCTCCTGCCTTGCAGACACCAGCCCATCGCCTTCCCACAGACAACACACGCATCATTAAAATGGGAAGTACGGTGAGCAGGCAACATGGGCTCTCTGCTCACTGATGCTTTGTTCAGTTGTCTTATGTGCGGGGACAGACACTGAATATTCAGCTCACAGAGATACAACCAAAATGAAGCCTACGCAGTCAGACTTCTCTCAGACACAATTAGAAAATGATCCATACAAGTCTGCCCTTTACAGTCTGTTCCGAAACCCAGATCGAGCAGCTCTAATTAACTCGGAGACCTGCTGCTTCCAGCCCCAGCCCCAGCTAAATAAAGGGATCCTGGGAGATAGTCTGCATTTAATTTTGTAAAGGCGTTTGAGATGAAAAACAACTGTAGAACAGTAAGGTATTGATACTGGTTGGTTTGTTTATTGATCATTGGTGGGTCTAAATCTCTACCCAGCCCCTGAATCTGCGTTGGGTCTGGATTGGTCTTGATAAGGCCCCCTCTTCACGATCCAAACCCCCTCCCTCTCTCGTTCCTGACATTCCCGCCAGCATCTCTGTTCCACACATGGCCCTTTTCCTTCAAACCATCCTTCTCTGGCTTCCCTCAGTGACTCTCTACCCCCTCCCTGTCCTTCGTTCCCCCACCCTGCTCACTCCTGGGTCACATGCTGATAGCTCTTGGAACAAGAGAGGACAGCAAGATATGCTGATGGCAGTGAAGTCCCTGAGCTGACACCAGATGATGATGAGGCTGAGTGGTTCACTGCTGCAGGAGAGTTTTTTGCATAAAGTCAAATTGATAGGCCCTTTGTTCACCTTTGACTGGTTAATTGGAGTCAGTTCTAATGTAGAAGTGTAGTTCATTACAGCATCAAGACAACTCCAGATGGCGTTAGACTGATTTGTTTCATCTGAGAATCTGGCCCAGCCATCACAATCAGATGGGAGGTTATGCCATGTAGCCCCTTTCCCTGTCTATGTGGGCTCACTGCAGAATTGCTCCACTTGCATCATGCATCTGGGGTTCAGGAGGAGCATATAGACCTAGGAGGCTGTAACAGGGCTAGGAGTGAGGGGTGAATGAAAATCCTGACAGGCCCTTCTGCAGAGCAGTCACTGGCTTGGAACTGATGAATTGGCTAGGGATGGAGATAGTTGAGAGCCCTAACCAGACTGTGTGGGAACCCCTCAGCTCTGAAGGAGAAGCATGAAGAAAAGGACGGCATGTCACCTCTGTTAGCAGTTCTGATGTGTACGAAATGAGCTAGGTTCACTTGTGTATTCAGATGGTTCTAGACCACTCAGACAGTGCATAACAGCCATAAACCTGGTTTCATCTACCAGCTTAGCACCAGCACAATGCAGCTCTAACCCCATCATAAGAGCCAGAGTGTACTGGTGAATTTGTCCCCGTGAGTTACAACTGGCGGATGAACTTTTAGTGCTGAACACAAAGTCGTATCTAAACAAAAAAGCAGTCAAGTAGCACTTCAAAGACTAACAAAATAATTTATTAGGTGAGCTTTCGTGGGACAGATCCACTTCTTCAGACCATAGCCAAACCAGAACAGACTCAATATTTAAGGCACAGAGAACTGAAAACAGTAATCAAGGTGGACAAATCAGAAAAAAAATGATCAAGGTGAGCAAATCAGAGAGTAGAGGGGCAGAAGCCGGGGGGCGGGGGGGGGGGAGTCAAGAATTAGTTGTATCTGTGACACTGCTGCCTCCCTGTGCTTGGAAAGTGTCATGCCTCTCAGGTAAAGGATAAATGCAGCATAAAGCTCTCACACACAGGCAAAGTTATCTGGAAGGAGAAGTGTCAGATTCCGACCTTGCTGACACTACTTGCAATCTCTTTGATTCCCCACAAGCATCAGGGGAAAATGTTGGTGATGTCCTGGGGTGGGAATGGATTAGGATAACGTGGGAGTTTGCATTTCATGGTCATTTGGGGTTGCTGTCTTTTAAGCATTGGAAGGGGCGCTACCAGTGAGGGAATCCCAAGGAGCCCAGCATTCATCTAAGCCTAAGGCTACACTACAGCTGTCTTTCGAAAGATGTTCTTTCAGAAGATCTCTTCTAGAAAAACTTCTTTCAAAAGATAACAACCACACGCAAAAAAGTGGATTAAAAAATTGATCTACTCTTTTGAGAAAGAGCGGCTGCTCTTTCGAAAGAATGGGCCAGGAAACGCCACAGATCAAAAAATCCGGCCCCATGGAGGACTGCTCTTTCAAAAAGTGGGCCCCCAGGGCACCTACACACATTTTTTTCCAAAAAGAATCTTTCAGAAAAAGGTGCCCTTCCTCATCCAGGGGTGGAAGAGGGCCACTGGAAAAAGTGCTGTGTTTTGCTGATTTAATATTGAAAGAACGCATTTTGTGTGTGGCATGCTGGGGGATTTTTTGAAAGAGCCCCAGCTTTTTCGAAAAAACTCGCTAGTGTAGACGTAGCCTAAGCTGTGCCTCCACTACAGGCCTTACAGTAGCACAGCTGCGCTGCTGTGAGGTCTCCTGTCTGGCTGCTCTATGCTGCTAGGAGGGAACTCTTCCAGAGAGCAGCAGTAGCTGTGGCAGGGACAAAACCATCCTCTGCCAACAGTGACATCCACTCCGGGGGCTAGGTTGGTATAATTGCATTGCTCAGGGGTGTGGAATTGTCACCTCTCTGGGCACAGTAATTTTACTGACAAGGCACTAACAGACTTCGCCAGGCCCTGGGTACAATGTGTCTGGGGCGGGAGGGGAGGACTCACGCTGGGTCCTGGAAGGAGCAGGGCCTCAGGTGGAAGGAGCAGGACTCGGGGCTAGTCTCCCCAGCCAGCCCATCAACACCACATGAGACACCTGTGGTAATTAAAGGGTCTGGGGCTCCAGTCGCTGCTGTGGCCACTGAAGCATTGGGAGCTCCAGGCCCTTTTAGATGGTGGAGCCTAAGGGCAACTGCCCCCTTTTTCTCACCTGCCCCCATCCGCCGTTGTCAGGCCTGTATACCAGTGTAAGTTTGTAGAGTAGATCTGGCCTAACTCTCCTCCCGCTGAACTCCAGTAGTAGGACTCCTGCGGGTGCCTATGGGAACATCATTAGGCCAGTGCTAAATGCTTTTGAAAATCCTATCCCTGGGATGGACTTAGTAAAATCAGTAAGAAAGAAATTACAGGTGTAAGTTTTCTGGGTATGTCAGCATGGAAATAGATGGAAACTGGGAGTTTCCGTGGCTTTTGTGGTACCAGGCGGCAGCCTATGGAAAGCTAACAATTGTGTCATACAATTCTTTCCTCTGTTACTGTCAGAGTAGAGAAAATTTTTACAGATGAGTTGACTTCTCCCCATTCTTCATCTTGTTTTAATTCTGACACCTTGCTCAGCATGTGCAGTGAAATTAGACCAGCAATCGCTTGGGGTGCATCTACACTTACCAGGAGATCGACCCAGTCAGGGTCAATCTCCTGTGATTTGATTTCATGAGCCTAGTGGGGATGCACAAAGTTGAACTATCAGGGCTCAACAGTCGACCCCTGTGCTCCTCATTATTGTGAGGACTAAAGGAAGTCAATAGGAGAGTTTGTGCTGTTGACCTCCCTCAGTGAGGACGGCCAGTTAAGTCAATCCTAGATAAGTTGATTCCAGCTACGTAGTTGTTGTAGCTGGAATTGCATATCTAGAATCAACTTTTAGGTCTAGTATAGACCTGCCCTGTTTTTCTCACCTGTTAACACAATGTCCAGTGTTTGGATTGTGAACTGCAAGAGGATATACTGTACTAGAAGTGCAACTTCTTTTCTCCAGGTTATAACAGCCAGTATTTTAACAGCAGATGGTGCTATCCCTCCAGCCAATTGAAAAGCTATTTTTTCCCAAACTGCTTGTTCAGCCCTACAAGCAACATCATCTTTTCCCTCAGGGGTGGAGGGGGGGATGATTCTGATGGTTACTTCTGACCTCATATACACCCGTATAAATCAGGATTAACTCTGTTGAAGTGAGTGGACCTACTCAAGCCTATATAGGAGAGATCAGAACCTGGCCCCAGAAATTTTCTCTGGAATTTGAAGTGCTCAGCTCTTTGCAGAACTGGGCCCTTTACCTCTCAAAACCTCAAGTTTCCTGTCTTTAAAATGGGGGAAAATGCTGTTTCCCCACCTCTGAGGGGTGCTCTGGGGCTAAATTATTCAATGCCTCAAAAGTGTATTAACACAGAAAATATTATATCTTAATGTTAGGAGATAACCTTCACGTCCTAAGCTAGGCCAGATTTAGATACCTTTAAATATTTTTTTTAAAGTCAAATGTGTATGAAAAGGTGCTGGGCAATATGAGAGATTCAGGGCAACAGCTGGACTCAGAAGCAGAAGTGGGCTGGTCACTGTGAAGCCAGATGCACAGAACAGCAAACTGGGACAGCTGCAGAATGCCGGAATTCTGTGTAAAAAGTGCAGAAGGGCCTGATCGTGGGAGGAACTGAGCACCCTCAAGTTTATTGGGACTGGAGGTCACCTGACCCTTCAGAGTCAGGCTCTAAGAAAGAACTCTGTCATAAGGCAGGTTAACAATGCATTTGTGTCTTTTAATGTAACAAGAGCTTTATCTGGGCAGCCTGGTATCAGGAGGGACCATACCCAGTCTTGGTTCAGGACTCCGCATGGAGCAAAAGGAAAACAAAATCTCGTTCCTTAGAAACTGTCGCTCTGCCAACACACCAGCTGGGCATGCAGGGGCTGAATGCCTTCTGCAGGACACTACGCTGAATGGGAGTTGGGGGTGGCCAGCACTTCACAGGATCAGACCCTCCATGAGCAGAAAGCTTCTTAGTAATGACCCCTTTTTACCACTGAGAGGCTGTGTCTACTCTAGCAAAAAACTTTGAAATGGCCATGCAAATGACCATTTCAAAGGTTACTAATGAAGCGCTGAAATATATATTCAGCACCTCATTAGCATGCGGGCGGCCATGGCACTTCGCGGCTCATCCAGACAGGGGTCCTTTTCGAAATGACCCCGGCTACTTCGAAGTCCCCTTATTCCTATAAGCCATGCGGCGGCGAGCCGCGTCAATTTCGAAGTGCTGTGGCCACCTGCATGCTAATGAGGCACTGAATATGTATTTCAGCGCTTCATTAGTAAACTTCGAAATGGCCATTTGCATGGCCATTTCAAAGTTTTTGGCTAGTGTAGGCACAGCCAAAATGTCCCATTTCCAAGCTAGAGCACAGAATAAAGAGACCTTGTCCCAGGCTTATTGCATTCAGAGTAGATCTGGGTGACCACCACCCAGCATGTCATAGCTTTGGAATTAGCACATTAGTCTCATTACTGTGGCCCAGGAGGAAGGAACTGGGGGGGAAGGGGCAGGACAGCAGACCAATGGTGCTGATCTCATTTGTGCTGACATAAATCAGAAGTCAGGCCATGGTGTGAGTCCAGATTTGCATTGTTGCAAATAAGATCTGAATCTGGCCCACTAAAAAAGAACACCTCCCTGCTGGAAAAGGTCTCTGTGCTTCTTGGCTCCATCAACCCTTTTGGATGGGTGTGGGTATCTCCAGATATAATGGGATAGAGAAGTTACTCACCGTAGTAACGATGGTTCTTCGAGATGTGTCCCCGTGGGTGCTCCACGATAGGTGTCGGGCTCGCCCCGGCGCCACAGATCGGATCTTTCCAGCAGTTTCTGCCGGACCGCGCATGCGCTGGCGCGCGCCGCTCCCCTACACACTCCCAGCCACATGCGCGATCTGGTCCCCACCAGTTCCTTGACCAACCGCCTCGGATGCTCCTGAAAAACACCAAACAGAGATCCGAAGCGGGGAGGATGGGCAGGTGGTGGAGCACCCACGGGGACACATCTCGAAGAACCATTGTTACTATGGTGAGTAACTTCTCTTTCTTCCTCGAGTGTCCCCGTGGGTGCTCCACGATAGGTGACTACCCAGCAGTAACCCAAGAAAGGAGGTGGGTAATAGGGTTATGTGCAGCTTGCCCCCGAAAGGACCGCTGTCGAGAGGCGGGTATCCTCTTGGAATACCCGGTGTAGCGCATAATGCTTGGCGAAGGTGTCATAGGATGACCAGGTCGCCGCTCTGCAGGTGTCTTTTAGTGCGATGCCCTTGAAAAAGGCTGTTGATGCCGCCACCGCCTGGGTGGAATGAGCCCTAGGCGGGGCCAGTAAAGGAGTCTTTCGAAGTTCGTAGCACATCTTTATGCAGGACACAATGTGCTTCAAGATTCTCTGTGAAGAGAGACCCTCTCCTTTTGATCTGGGAGCGAGAGAGACTAAGAGTCTGTTCGTTTTCCGGAAGGACTTAGTTCTGTCTATGTAGAAGGCCAACGCCCTCCTCACGTCCAGGAGGTGCAGGCGTGCCTCCTTGTTGGAGCTATGAGGCTTCGGGTAGAACGAGGGTAAAACTATAGGTTCGTTAATATGGAACTCTGAAGAAACTTTCGGAACAAAGGCTGGGTGCAGCCGTAAGGTTACCGCCTCCTTTGAGAATACCGTGCAGGGCGGCGTTGCCATAACTGCTGCGAGCTCACTGACCCTGCGAGCTGACATGATTGCAAGAAGGAAGGTTGTCTTTATTGTAAGGAGACAGAGGGAAACCGTGGCTAAGGGTTCAAAGGGTGGTTCCGTTAGCGTGCTGAGCACCAGGTCCAAGCTCCACGATGGCGGAAGCGGTTACTGAGGGGGGTACAGGTTTACCAGCCCCTTCAGGAACCTGGTAACAATAGGATGGGCAAACACCGTGGGCCCTTCCTCTTCATGCTGAAAAGCCGATATAGCGGCAAGATGGACCTTCAACGAGGAGAGGGAGAGCCCGCCTCTCTTGAGGTCCAGTAAGTATTCTAGTATAACAGGTATAGGCACTTCAAGGGGAGCTAACTGCTTGGTGGAACACCATGCAGTGAATCGAGTCCATTTCTGTTTGTAGGTCTTCCTGGTTGAGATCCTTCGGCTACTTTCCAGGACTCCTTGTACTCTTGTACTGAGCCATAGATTAACCATGCTTGTAGGCGCAGGCCTCGGGGGTGTGGATGCACTATGGACCCCTGGGCCTGCGTGAGCAGGTCTGGCGCTACTGGAAGGGGAAGCGGTGGACGATCCGACATGCGCAGAAGCAAGGGGAACCATTGCTGTCGATCCCATGTGGGGACCACTAGGATCATGCGGGCTCTCTCCCTCCTGGCTTTCTGCAGGACCTTGTGGATGAGCACCGTGGGGGGGAACGCGTAAAGCAGTGGGCCCTTCCACGAAATCGCGAACGCGTCCCCCAGGGACACCCCCCCCCCCAGTCCTGCCCTGGAGCAGTATTGGGGGCACTTCTTGTTGTGCTGAGTGGCAAACAGGTCTATCTGGGGAAAACCCCATGCATGAAAAATCAGTCGTAGCAGATCAGAGCGGATCTGCCACTCGTGTGTGAGTGCGAAGTGCCTGCTCAGCTGGTCTGCCTTCACATTGTGAGCGCCTGGTAAGTACGAGGCTTTCAACGTTCTATTGTTGGTGATGCACCAGTTCCACAGCCGGACTGCTTCCACACATAAGGCACGGGATCGAGCTCTGCCTTGTCGATTTATATAAAACATGGTGGAGATATTGTCTGTATTGATCCCGACTACCTTGCCTTGTATGTGGTCTTAAAAGTGTTTGCAGGCATTGAACACCACTCTGAGCTCCAGTATATTTATATGCAGTGACTGTTCCATAGGGGACCACAGTCCTTGCGTCACCTTTTCGCCAATATGTGCTCCCCACCCTATGTGGGAGGCGTCGGTGGTGAGAAAAATAGAGATTTGTGGTTGGTGGAAGGGTACCCCTGTTAGCATGTTCTTGGGGTTTACCCACCATTGCAGGGATCTGCGCACCTCTGTCATGGGCGACACCACCCTGTGGACGGTATGGGATGCCGGCTTGTAAACGCTCGCCAGCCAATGTTGTAGGTTGCGCATATGCAATCTGGCGTTCTGTACCACGAACGTTGCCGCTGCTATGTGGCCAAGCAGCTGCAAGCACATTAAAACCGGCACCGTGGGGCTGTATATAATGACTTGTACCAGGGAACCGATGGCGCGAAAGCGAGCGTTGGGTAGATAAACCCTTGCTGTGATAGAATTTATGCATGCCCCTATGAACTCTATGTCCTATGTGGGGTCGATGTTTGACTTCGCAAGGTTGATGACCAGGCCCAGCGAAGAAAATGTGTTTGCTGTTACGCGTATCATGCGTAGTACCTCTGCCTTCGAGGCCCCTTTCAGTAGGCAGTCCAGATATGGGAATATAAATACCCCCTGTCTGTGCAGGTAGGCTGACACCACTGCCAGGGTCTTGGTAAAGACTCTGGGGGCCGAGGAGAGGCCGAACGGCAGAACCTTGTATTGGAAAATGTTCTTTGCCGACCATAAACCAGAGAAAACGTCTGTGAGCTGGGTGGATTGTTATATGAAAATACACATCTTGTAAGTCGAGGGCTGCAAACCAATCTCCATCGTCCAGTGCCGTGAGTATAGAGGCGACTGTGATCATCCGAAAGCGTTGTTTGCGCAAGTACCGGTTGAGGCCTCGAAGATCTAAGATGGGCCTCCAGCCTCCTGTTTTCTTCTCTGTGAGGAAGTATCGTGAATAAAACCCTTTCCCCTGAAATCGCTCCGGCACTCTTTTGACCGCCCCTATAAGCATCAGGTGGTCCACCTCGTGCTTGAGTTTCGCCTCGTGGGAGGCATCCCTGAGATGAGGCCTGGGCGGAGGTCTTGGCGGTGGGAGCGACTGAAAGGGGATCACGTAACCCGTGGCTATGATCTCTAGTACCCACTTGTCTGTGGTGATCTTTTGCCATTGTGAGTGGAACAGTCGGAGGCGATGATGGAACATTAATTGTGGATGACATTGCACAATGGTAGTAATAGTGCAGCCCTCGACCTGTCCATCAAACTTGTTGCCTTTGGGCCTGCCCCGAGGATGCACGGCCTTGTTGGGAACGTCGCCTAGGAGTTCTATACTGTTGTTGCTGTTGATGCCGCCCTTGGTCGTAGCCCCATTGGTACTGAGCACGCTGAGGTTGGTACGGGTATGGCCGTTGTTGAGGGTAATACTTTTTCTTTCTGTATGGAGGGGTATAAATACCCAGGGTTCTGAGTGTGGCTCTTGAGTCTTTACTGGAATAAAGGACCAAATCAGTTGACTCTGCAAACAACTTCTGCGTGTCGAAAGGGAGATCGACAATTTTTGCCTGCAGATCCCTCGGGATACCCGATGTCTGGAGCCAGGATTCCCTGCGCATGACCACTGCCGTAGCCGTTGAGCGTGCCACCATGTCCACTACGTCCAGGGTGATCTGGACTCCCATCCTTGAAGCTGCATAGCCCTCTTGCACGATGGCCTTCAGCACCGGCTTCTTATCTTCTGGAAGTGAATCCATGAGAGAAGTAAGCCTGGAGTAATTGTCGAAATTGTGGTTCGCTAGATGTGCTGCATAATTAGCCATTCTCAGCAGCAGGGTGGAGGAGGAGTACACCTTTCTGCCAAATAGCTCTAGCTTCTTGGCATCTCTATCCGTTCCCCCCGCTTTGTACTGGGAAGTCTTCAATCTCTGCTGAGACGATTCTACCACCAGAGAATTTGGTTGTGGGTGACTAAACAGGAACTCCATGCCCTTCGCCGGGATGAAGTATTTCTTATCCGCCCTCTTGTTTATAGGTGGAGCGGAAGCCGGGGTCTGCAATATGGTAGTAGCAGACTCCATGATTGCTTCGTCGAGCAGGACAGCGATTTTGGACGAGGCCGGAGGCCTCAGGTTTTTAAGGAGCTTGTGGTGCTTCTCCTGCACCTCTGCTGTTTGGATGCCTTGCGTGAAAGCCACCCTTTTAAACAGCTCCTGAAACTGTTTGAGGTCTTCCGGGGGGGCAACATCCCCGGGGGCCGTAGCCTCGTCGGGGGAGGACAAGGAGGAACCACTAGGGTAGACCTCCCTTGAACTCTCAGGGTCCTGCTGCCGGTGGTACACCCTCTCACTAGAGGCTTGCGAGGGAAAATCTCGGGGTTCCAAAATCAGCTCCCCTTGAGACAGCTGTGTTTCCGTCCCCATCCGTGAGTGCCCGCGGGGGTACTGGGCGGTCGAGGGGGACCTGCCCCTGGGTGTATGCCTGTGGTGTCTATGCCCAGCGTGATAAGGACGACCGTGGCAGCATGGGCATGGTTCCTGGGATGGAGACCTGGACCGCTCTCGAGGTGCGTACCCCCAATGTCTGGGGGAGCGAGATCGTCTGGATGATTGAGACAATGGTGAAACTGGTTTGTGGTAGTACTCCAGAGGGTCAAATCCCAGAAAAGGCGAGGGTGGCCCGAGCCATGGTGACGCTGGTTGGAGGAACGGAGAAGGAGGCTCTGGGTAGGCTGGGGGAGACCCATGTCTCCTGGTTGGTGTACGCAGCATAAGGGGAGGACTTGTTGAGAGCCGCCCTGCAGCCCTGTCCAGAGAATGGCTGCGGTGCCAGGTTTTTGCTGCTGCCTTTCCCCTCCCCTGCGGGGCTGGCTCCGCCCCTCCCCGTGCCAGGGATCTCGGCCCCGCTGTCGGCACTGTGCTCAGCACGCTCATCTGCGGTGCCGCGCGGGTGGTCTTCTCTGGTGCCTGCAGGCTACGTGGCTGTTGGCCCTGCGCCGTTGGTGCCGCGGGGGTCTGTGCCACCGGTTCCGGCGCTTGCCTGGCCGCCGCTCTGAATGCGCGGGCCGGCTGCTTAGTAATTGGAGGCTCAGCCTCTGCCACGTGCGCTGCTGCGCTGCCGCTTGCTTGTGACTGAGGCTGGGGGCTGTGTGCTACGCCCGTCCCGCTCGCTGTGACCGCCGGCAGGGATCGGGCTGGAGAGCGCTTCCTCCGTTTCTGCACCGAGGGGGTGAGGGACACCGCCTTCCTTTTATGGAGCCCTGTGGGTCCCTCCGGTTGAGGCCTCTCCAGCACGTCTGGCTGGAGGGCCTTATCAAACAGCAGCATTTTCAGCCGCATTTCTCTATCCTTTCTGGCTCTGGCCGTGAGCTTTGCACAGAAGGAGCATTTCTGGGTGACGTGTGATTCCCCCAGGCACCTAATACATTGACTGTGCCCATCAGAGGCCGGCATAGCTTCGCGACACAACTCACACTTCTTGAATCCTGAAGAGGACATTGCGGTGAGTCTTTGAGCTGTTCATAGGGTACTTAGCACCTTCTCTGTGCATGTTCCCCTCTCATGGACTCCAGCCTGCCGCAGCAGGAGGCCTACTGGCCTTCACGTCCCCGGGTTGCCTCCGCTCCTCCTTCTCGTTACTAAGACTTTCTACTTTTATATATATATATATATATTGCAATAAAGAAACAAACAATTTAACTAAGAACTCTGAAAGAAAACTCTAAAACTCTGAAAAACTCTAAATACGCTGACTCTGGCCGCAGCCTGAGCAGATTCCGTCTGTAGCCGATGGCGGTTAAGAAGGAACTGGCAGGGACCGGATCGCGCACGTGGCCCAGAGCGCGCAGGGGAGTGACGCGCGCCGGCGCATGTGCGGTCTGGCAGAAACTGCTGGAAAGATCCAATCTGCGGTGCCGGGGCGAGCCCGACTCCTATCGTGGAGCACCCACGGGGACACTCGAGGAAGAACAGCCACCTCCCTCAGAGCCCCTGATGGCCGGGATGCTCTGCAGCACTCTGCCTCTGTTTCTGTTGTTGGACCCCAGTATACCCATAAGAGACATCTACAAGTCCAACAACATCAAGTTCAAAATAAACACAAAAGAGTCTTTTACCTGGGCTGTAAGCTGAGCTCAGCCTCTCTTCTCTACGTTCCTACCTTGTTTGTCTCCCCTGGAAAAGAGAAAGCAGAAAGTCCAACCAGGATCATCTACCCAGTCACAACTCCCTTCCTAAGTGATCAGAGGAGCAGAGGCTCTTTTTGCAGCTTCTTTCCCTTGGAAATCCACAGCTGTGGTGTCCAACCAGCTCTGAAGCAGTCCCCACTAGGCTACTGGTATAGCTAACTATCCACATTATTTTGAAAATATATTTATTGTTCAAGCCAACTAGCCACACTCAACTGGCCAAACAGTCTCATGTGGCTAGTGGCTAGCATGCTGGACACCACTGGTCTGCAGGCCTTTGTTTTAATATCCCATTCCCAGGCAATACCTCAAGACAGATCAGGAAAGGGATCTTGGAGTTATAGTGGATAGTTCTCTGAAGACATCCACGCAGTGTGCAGCGGCAGTTAGTAAGGCAAATAGGATGTTAGGAATTATTAAAAAAGGGGTCGATAATAAGACAAAAGATATCATACTTCCCCTATATAAAACTATGATACGCCCACATCTTGAGTACTGCGTGCAGATGTGGTCTCCTCACCTCAAAAAAGATATATTGGCATTAGAAAAGGTTCAGAAAAGGGCGACTAAGATGATTAGGGGCTTGGAACGGGTCCCATATGGGGAGAGGCTAGAGAGACTGGGACTTTTCAGTTTGGAAAAGAGGCGATTGAGGGGCAATATGATAGAGGTATATAAAATCATGAATGGTGTGGAGAAAGTGAATATAGAAAAATTATTTACCTTTTCCCATAATACAAGAACTAGGGGACACCAAATGAAATTGATGGGTAGTAGGTTCAAAACTAATAAAAGGAAATTTTTCTTCACACAGCGCACAGTCAACCTGTGGAACTCCTTGCCCGAGGAGGCTGTGAAGGCCAGGACTCTATTAGGGTTTAAAAAAGAGCTTGATAAATTTTTGCAGGTTAGGTCCATAAATGGCTATTAGCCAGGGATAAAGTATGGTGCCCTCGCCTTCAGAACAAGGGCAGGAGATGGATGGCAGGAGATAAATCACTTGATCATTGTCTTCTGTCCTCCTTCTCTGGGGCACCTGGCATTGGCCACCGTCGGCAGATGGGATGCTGGGCTGGATGGACCTTTGGTCTGACCCAGTATGGCCATTCTTATGTTCTTATGTTCTTATGTAAGCCTGGTTAACTTACATGGCCATCTGTCACCTGACTTAATTCTTTCTCTCCTCTTGAGAAGGCATATTTAGCTGTGTCCTACCAAGGCAGCTGACAGATTTATAGGGCTTGCCACCGTACTGTGACATTCCTGCACTTTAAAGCCTTGCACATCCTAATTCTCGCTAACTTTGTGTCAGCTGTCAACTAGATACCTGTCTGATTGAGGCTTTGTCTATGCTTACCTTTACCTTCAGTCTAGTACACCCATGCAAATTGTGTAGTTGAAGCTGATGTGTCTACTGTGGTGTTCCATGCAGTAAGGTTGGTAGGGGCTGCTTGCCTGTTGACAAGGGCTACTCTTCTCATTTTGCTGGAGTACCAGCATGGACAGGAGTGTGTTTGGAAATCGATTTACTGCATCTTTAATTACTCATTAAATCAATGCCAGTGGGTTGATGCCTGCTGGGTCTATCCCCAGCATAGTGAAGACATACCCTTAGTTTATCTAAGATAGATATTTTACATCCGGGCCTAATGTGTGCTATGATCTGGCCCCTGATGGTGACCTTTCCTCATAGGCAAATAAAGCTGTGAATGGTTTATATTAAAACCAAAGATTGGATCAGAGTACTGGATAAGTTTGTTAAAATCTAGAGATGGACTAGTGTCTGACTACTTGGTTTGAAGCCCACCTCTAATGAGGAGGACAGAGTAGTGGCAAGCAATAAGAGCCAGATGCTGCCACCCTTCCTCACATAGGCTATGTCTACACTAGCCCCAAACTTCGAAATGGCCACGCAAATGGCCATTTCGAAGTTTACTAATGAAGCACTGAAATACATATTCAGCACCTCTTTAGCATGCGGGTGGCCACGGCACTTTGAAATTGATGCACCTCACCGCCGCGCGGCTTGTCCCGACAGGGCTCCTTTTCGAAAGGACCCCGCCTACTTCAAAGTCCCTTTATTCCTATGAGCAGATGGGAATACGGGGACTTTGAAGTAGGCGGGGTCCTTTCGCAAAGGAGCCCTGTCGGGACAAGCCGCGCGGCGGCGAGGTGCATCAATTTCAAAGTGCCGTGGCCACCCGCATGCTAAAGAGGTGCTGAATATGTATTTCAGTGCTTCATTAGTAAACTTCGAAATAGCCATTTGCGTGGCCATTTCGAAGTTTGGGGCTAGTGTAGACACGGCCATAGAATAGTTTCTTCTTCCACTAGAGAAGTACAGTGATGTCAGTGGGACCACAGACAAAGTGCTGCTCAACATGAATAAGGAGAACAGACTCAGGACCAGTAGTTGCTAAGGCGTTAATAGGGGAGGAGATATAGAAAGGGGGAATAACCTTGAATCATCTCTTGATGCATTCCTGTTTCTGGGTGAAACAGGGCAGGCTGAGGTGATAACAGCTGTTTTAGCCTCAGCAAAGCTATTTCAGAAGGACTAAGGCACTACCATAAAATTCAAGTTGCAACTGGAAACAGTAGCAGAGAGCATAATGGGACATTGATCTTCTGGTGGGAGAATTTTATTGCAGGAATATTTGATATGACCAACCTGAAACTTGCGTGAGGTCAGGGTCTAGATCAGTGATTGGCAAATGGGGAACTAGAAGAGATAAAAATACATTGAAATATACTGTGCATGTGACCTGAGACTAGAGCGTCTGGGTGGTCATGTTCTGCTCATCACCTGGGCTGAACTATGGGGCAGCCAGAATTGCTCTTGGAGAATATGTTCTAGAGGAAATTTTCATACCTAAGGAGAAGGTGCAGTACATTCTTCCTGTCTGCAACTGGACTGCTCTGCTGGCGTTCTTCCCTTCCCATTTTTGTGATGGTCATGCCACTGAAGGCATAAGCAGAGCAGAAACTCCACCCTTCAGCCGCAGCAGATCACATTTTCAAAAGAGCACTCAATATGGCCCTTATTTAGGTGCCCAGTTGAGAGCTATTCTGGCTCCGCTGCAGGAGCTGAGACTGACAGTTTAGCCCTGAACATCTTTGGAAATTTCACACCCCAGCATGGCTGCAGGGGAATGGAAGGTTACTTGTTCTCTCCTTCATCTCTTGGGCCGCTGCACAGAGTCAATCACATGGTTGGTATCCGGGATGCTCCCAGGGGCATGACAGGGCTCTGAACTCACCCAATCTGGGGTCTTCAGTCTTCAGGCAGTTGATGTTGCAGATCTGGTAGTGATAGACTCAGGCCTCCAGCTGAGAACAATGGGAATCCAGTTCTTCCCAAGCTGTCAAAGATCCAAAGGGGAAACAAGTGAACTGCCAAAGTGCACAGTAGGCCCTTCTTCCTCGAGGAAGAAGTTGACAGGCCACAGCTCTGCACGGTGCCCATGTGCGAGCCACTGTAACAGTTCCAAAGGATTCATCCAACTGCCGGTCCTGCTTCCCCTCAGGGGACTCCAGTAGGTATTGGTCATGCAAGCAACCCCTAGGAGCTGAAGGCTGAAGGGCTGCCACACACTGAACTGGGTTTCCCCTTTTACATCTCCCTTACAAGCCTGTCATGACGCACATTAGCAGAGGTTGCTGGACAGGACTGCTCAAAGCCAGAGCAGTTCATTAGCCCTTGCCTGGCCTGTTAACACAGCAGCCCCCGTCTTGTTAGAATAAGAGGAGCTATTTCCAAGGTTTGATTGTAAGAGTTACTGGTGAGCCCATTTCTTTGGTATTAAAGCCCTTTGCATCCTGGCTATTTCCCCACCACCACCTCCTTTTTCCTGAATCATTTAGTTCTGTATATCTCTGTGTGTGCATATGTATGGCAGAAGGAGGAATAAAAAGAACAGGAAGGGCTAGCTTGGGAACCAAAGACATTTTATGCAGAATCCACAGAAAAGGCCAATAATGCAGTGGGAGTTTAACTTGGGGCAGAACTAGGCCCCTGTATTTTTCAGAAGTATGCCTTGGTCTACACCAAACCTATGCTTGGCAGAACTCTATTTCCAGCTATGGAGCTCCACCAGGGAGCATTTTATCACTAAGAACTATGTCTATTTGTTACAGGAATCCCTAGATGCACCGATCTAGATCAGATCCCCTTCATGCTGTACAAACAAGAGATGCCATTTTAATAGTGGGTGCTATAGTTTCGTCTGTACTAAACTAAGTCAGGAGCAGAAAAGAAAACGAGGTCAGTCTTCAGTTCTGAAGATTTGTTACCCTTACCCTTGCTCCTCTTCAGAGGAGCACACTAGCTGTCATGTATCTGTTCCCTTCTTCTTGGCATATTAAATAGGTTAACATTCCATAATAAGCAATGGGGCAACTGCGACCTGGATGTAACTTTAGCCTCCAATGGAGTTACACTGGGGATGGACTTGGCCTACTATTTCCTTTTTTTAAAATCATCCTCACATTTTTCAAAGAAAAGCCTCCCTCCTTGTTGCTGCGAGACACCTGCGCTAAGTAGGTCACAGCAGGAGAGTGCTGCACCTGCAAGAGCTGATCCAGTGAGGTGAGAAGAGTGGCCTCAGTGCAACATGAACTAACGTGCAGTCACCTTATGCATTTTCTTCCAGTCCTTTTCCATTCTATCATTTTGGGGGGTTGCTTCCCAATTACAGTTAAACATGCTTCAGAAACTCACATTTCTGTCATTCTGCATTGCATCCACTTGGCCAAGGAGCTGTACTTAAAGAGCCTGGGTTACTCTTGTCTCTATCCTTGCATGAGACAGCTACTGTTATTAGACGACTACTCTGTCATCCTGCTCTACATGGAAAAGGGCATTGAGGATCTTAATGGCTTCTTACCATTAACCTCAATCTGTCTTGAAGATTGTTTATGCCCTTTCAGATTTTCTGGGGAAATGTTGGGTCTGCAGACGAGAGCCTACAGCCACAAAGAGAACCTGCATCTCCTAAGACTTCTCCACAGAGAATTCACTGCACATGTATGTAAATGGCAGCAGGAGTGGATGGTAAAGGAGCCTCTCAGTAAGTGATCCCTACTTTAGCTGTAATTAACAGTTATTTATTTGAAAAATGCAGCTCATATAATTAATGTGCATGCTGCTCCATTCCCCCTACTGCCCATCCAAGGTCTGTCCTTAGTAGTGCTACTTAATCCATCTGGATTTCCCTGGTTAGTTACTCAAGTGAACATGTTCAATATTTAAGACACAGAGAACCAAAAACAGTAAGCAAGGAGGACAAATCAGAAAAAGATAATCAAGGTGAGCAAATCAGAGAGTGGAGGGGTGGGGGGGAAGATCAAGAATTAGACTGAGCCTGATTTGTCCTCCTTGCTTACTGTTTTTGGTTCTCTGTGTCTTAAATATTGAGTCTGTTCTGGTCTGGCTATGGTCTGAAGAAGTGGGTCTGTCCCACGAAGCTCATCTAATAAACTATTTTGCTAGTCTTTAAAGTGCTATTTGACTGCTTTTTGTTTTGATAGTGTATAGACTAGCACGGCTTACTCTCTGTTACTGAGTGAACATGTGTGTCAGTGGTGTCAGGTTTGAAACACCTAGATTCCTGGCACCATAACTGCAAATTCTAGGAGCTGTAACAAAATCCAAGACACAATTGATTTATAAAGGTCTATACACTGGGGCAAGAGGTGTGTTTATGCAGAGACCTAGAAAATGGAAATTCAATCGACTCCTCTTGGGCATTAAAGACATCCTGGCATTTTTGTAGGAGTAGTAGTTAGCCCTGATATCTTGGCTCATGTGTATCCCCTTTCCAGAATGCTCTGGAATACCATAGGTTACTCGCCTACCTGAATACTTTGCATAGAAATTAAATTTGTCTATCACCTGGTGTTGGTCACAAAGTGTTTGTTTCGCCATGGAGGAGGACGGTGTCACAAAAGCAAGAGAATACATAGTTTCACAAGATAGTTGGCTAGAAGAATACTCAGACCCATTATTCATCGTGATACAGTATGTTTGTCAGAGAAAAGTGACTAATGTGCTATCATAGAAAAGGGCGACTAAGATGATTAGGGGCTTGGAATGGGTCCCATATGGGGAGAGGCTAGAGAGACTGGGACTTTTCAGTTTGGAAAAGAGGCGATTGAGGGGCAATATGATAGAGGTATATAAAATCATGAATGGTGTGGAGAAAGTGAATATAGAAAAATTATTTACCTTTTCCCATAATACAAGAACTAGGGGACACCAAATGAAATTGATGGGTAGTAGGTTCAAAACTAATAAAAGGAAATTTTTCTTCACACAGCGCACAGTCAACCTGTGGAACTCCTTGCCCGAGGAGGCTGTGAAGGCCAGGACTCTATTAGGGTTTAAAAAAGAGCTTGATAAATTTTTGCAGGTTAGGTCCATAAATGGCTATTAGCCAGGGATAAAGTATGGTGCCCTAGCCTTCAGAACAAGGGCAGAAAATGGATGGCAGGAGATAAATCACTTGATCATTGTCTTCTGTTCTCCTTCTCTGGGGCACCTGGCATTGGCCACCGTCAGCAGATGGGATGCTGGGCTGGATGGACCTTTGGTCTGACCCAGTATGGCCATTCTTATGTTCTTATGTTCTTATAGCTGACTGGCTCCTCCAGATCTGAACAACTGGTAGAGTAACGTCTGTCCATATAAAACAAGTCATTCTAGTTCATCTATTCACATGCCTAGCCACCATGTCCATCATGAAACCATGATGCCTTTTGCAGTCTTTAACTCTGACAAATGGCAGCTGGCCGGCCTCAGTGAAATGAGAATTTCTATAATCCTGTGGTGTAGAAGAAACTTTGGGCCTGTTCCCCTCTGGGACAGGGTCATTTCCACCAAGATATAATCTGAGAGACAGAGACACTTCACATTAGAGTTGGAGCTGAGTCAAAATAGTGATCCTCAGCCAGTTAGCTTTTCAGGGTCCCCTGTGGCAAGGGAGGCCTGGGCAATTACTCTGCTTGGTACCCTCTAAGGATGGTGCTGGCTTTTAATCTACTGAAAAGCAGTTGTGGGGATGCAGGTGGACAATCCTGCATTTCCCCAGCACAAGAGTATAGTAGTGACAGGTCCTTGGGCAAGAGATGCAGGGCTCCTGGTAGCTTCTTCCTCCTTCATCCCATCCTCTCCCCTATGCATGGGCCGATTAGTTTGGACCATTGATGTCTCTTGTTCTACCACTGTGATGTGTCAGTAAGTGGTTGCCCAGAAACTGCACAGTTGGGCCCCCTTTCCTTTGTGCCTCCTTTTACCTTCACAGCCTGTCTATCTGCTTTCCACTCAGCATTCTGCTCAGCCTTAAGGGACCTGGGGAGCAATGAAATCTGGAAACAAACTGGTCCCTGTTATGTGTCTGGGGCCTGGATTAGAAATTCCAGTTGGCTCAGCCCATGCAATGGGAATCAGTGTTCAGTCCCATACAAACTGTTGTCAGTAAAAAGACAGCTAGGTACAGCTAGGTTCTGCTCAGTATTGTAGAAACCTTCTGGGCATAGCTAATTTGTATCATTAGCCCGTGAAAATAAGGATATTTAGGGAAAGCTCTTAGAAACCTCTAATTCTGGAACACTGGACACCGATAATGTAAAAAATTAAGATTCCTAATACGACACAATCCATTGCTAGCATTCACCATGAGACAGTCCTATTTCCTGAGGAATACTTATATAGGTTGCATCTCCTAAAACCGGCACTCTCTCCTCCAGCAATATCCCTCATCTGGCAGGACCAGGGATGTTCCTGGACCAGAGAGACAGGCAGGAGGGCAAGCTGCAGCCCATTTCCTCAGGCACCCGTGGGGGACTGGAGTCAGTGTCCCTGGCAGCCCCATGGGAGGCACCTGCACGTGCATCCCCCACTAACCCTGTGGAAGGGGAGGGCAGCCATGCAGGGCTTGGCCTGGCATCCCCTGGCAGTCCTGCTGGGCCAGAAGCAGTGGTCTCCCCTGAATGAAGGCACAGAGTTGGGGCTACTGGCCCCCTGCAGAGCAACATAGTGAACCATCTCAGTTCTGCGAGAGCTCAGCACCAGTGTTCCCTGTAAGCGGGGTGCTTGTGTGACTATGCAGGAAAGATTAAAATGCCACCCAGCAGCTTAGCAGAGTGCCCACAGCTAGGTTTTGTTTCTATTGGTGGTGCACATTTGCACATGCCTTTGTGCGTATAACAAAATGTATTCTGCACATGGATGGGAAAAGTATGCACACTGATGGAAAAGATTAGAAAACCAGCACCAGGAATACAGCCCCCAAATCAGACCAAAACCCCAAATAAATCTATCTTGCTCCGTATAAAAGTTTTGCAGAGAAAAAGCTTGTCAGGCATTTGCCCCCTTCATCAATGAAAGTGAAATGTACACAGTGGTTGCTTCCCCTGCCACCAGGTAACAATTAATTACACTTGGCTTGATAATAAACCAAAGGTTTTTTTATTAAATATAAACAGTAGGATTTAAATGGTTGCAAGTGAAAACAATCAGAACAAAATAAATTACTAAATTAAAATAAACAAAAACACCAGTTATTCCTAATCCACTAAAAAACTTGTTACATGCAAATTCTTACCCTAAACAGTTGTTCTAAACATTTCTTTCACAAGCTAAGAAGCCACCTAGCTTGGGCCTGAGCCTTTCCCCATTCAGTCTTAGATATTTCCAGCAGGAATCTTAAGTGGTAAATTGGGGTCTCCTGGAATCTCACTACTGCCCCTATTGTTTGGTCCCCCCCGCACCTACATTCCTGTTGCTCAACACGGGAATTCCTTGTGTTCAGCTCTAACTTTTACCACCTCAAGTGGAAAAATACAAGATCCAAAATGGGTTTCGGCATCAGGTGGTCTGGCCACACATCTTTCTAGGACCAAACACAGTTTGAGCTAACAGGACAAACAAGACTAATCACAAGTTATAGACTTCATGACTGAACTATTAAGTTTCTGGGGCGTCAGTAATGGCCCTCAATAGCATATTTAGAATTATAAACAGATTCCCCACTTCATATTTCTAACTTCACGTACAAAAACAGGCACAAAACCAGCACATACACATTCACCAGATTGTAACTTCAACATTGATATTTTACATGAGGTCTTTTATCGAAAGCATCTTTGAGGTATGCATATTTGTAAGCTAGTTTTCATAAAGAAAGACCCAGGGAGTTTGCAAAAAAAAAAAAAGAAGAAGAAAGATCTTCACTGCCTTTACGGTTTTCTGTTGGCCATGGAAGCTAGGTTGCAGGCTTCTGTCGGGAGCCTGGAGGTCTCCCAACAGAAGTGTGACGCTCTGGAAGCCCTCTGCTGACATCCTGGTAATCCTTGTTCCACAAGGAAGAAGGGAGGTGTCGGCAGAGGGTGTTTTCCAAACATTTGGCCCCCTGTAGATGGTCTAAATGTCAGGAAAGCCTCACCTGACAGAACTATCAGTAGAAGATACACAAGAGCTTTGCACAATTTGCGTATCTTTTGCTGACAGATCTCCTGAATCTAGACATAGCCTAATGTGGTGACAGTAAGTGACTTTATCTCAGCTGGTGTAACTCTGTTGAAGCCAACTGATTTACAGCAGCAAAGAATTTGTCCCAGCTGCTCTTTGCTCTGACAGATGACTTTTGTGCGACTACAAGGCTGACCAGGTGATACCAGGCAGCTGTAAGTACTAGTTTTGTTGGACACCTAGCTGACTCTTGGTATGTTCTCTGGTTCTTTGAAATAGGAGAGTCAGAATCTCAGGTGTGTCGCACTGCATAATAGTAACAGTAAACTCTTTCAGATCCAGCATTCTATTATCGGGAACTCTCAAATAACCGGCATTTTAACCATAAGTAAATTTTAGTTACATTTTCCATAAATACAGTATAGTGAAAGTAAATACAAATAAATACAGCAAATCAGTTTACAGTGTACAATACTACTGTTATTGGTAAATAAATTACTCTGCATACATTTTTGTTTGTTTTTTCATATCTAATCTTGTTTTTCTTTAGTATTACGTATTCCTAGGTATGCCTCTCTATCATCTAGAATATTTGACTATCTGGCAACCTCCTGCTCCCGGGGCTGCCAGATACGGAAGAGTTTACTCTGAACTGCAGGAGTAAGCCCCTGAATGTAATATGCAAATAATCCTACAAGTCAGTAACAACACAATAGTTTGTTCACTCAGTGCCTCAGGGTCACCATCTGTAAAATGGAGCTAAACATCTTCTCTTCACTCACATGCATGCTGTGAGCGTTGCTTGTTTGGAAATCCTCAGATGGATACAGGGCTATATGTTTTGTTAATTCTATTAATTACTTTTATTTTATTAATTTTAATGGCAGGGCTGGCATGCTCACAAGAGATAGAACACTTTTACAATAAAAAGTGCATTATTTTTCAGCCTACTATTGCATTATACCATTATCCCAGGAGTAAAGTGCACCCTTCAGGGTATTACAGGCTATAATTTAATTGAAGGCTTCCTAGGATTTCTCGATCACAAGAGCAAAGCTTCAGCAGTTTAGCCACAGGGTCCAGAAAATCAAATTACAGCTCCTCTAACACTCAACTGGGGATACTCTACAGCTCTGATATACCCCAGCTGGGATTAAGTGCTTTTAATACATTAAAGTGGGATGGATTATACGTTTTTAACAGTACTTCAAATCATGGTACCGTCTCAGAGTCATACCAGGCACCAGGACACTTTCCTCACCCTCTAACATCAATGTCAAAGTTCAAAGGCTATCTGCCATTTGCAGCAACAGTGTCTGGTCCAGGAGAGTTGGCAGACCTAAGTGAGACCTCAGCTGAGGGCAGTGAGGGGCACAAACTGGTGGAAGGGCGCAGCTCAGGACCTCCATAATAAAAATAGTTCCTGAGTATTTTCCAGAATAAGTGATTGCAACAGGTTCTCAATTGGTTTGCAAGCTCCCATCATTAATAGTCTGCAACTGGTATATAATACAACAGCTGGACCCTGAGTTGTACTAGGGCAGATCCAGTCCATTTTTGGCTCACTTGCATGAGTTACCAGGCAGGCTTTGCATCATTTATAAGGTGCTTGTGTTCACTTGTGTCCTCTGTATAAACTGGGGCCATGTTACATCCACAAGATTCAAATCTCAGTCCCCTGAACAAAGGTGGAGAACATAGATTTTGTGCAGGCAACCTGTGAAGTGGGATTCAAGGGATTTACTTAGAACTTGTAAAACACCTTGGTTGGATGCCTTAACAGGGTATGGGCTATAGAGTCAGGCAAAGTGGGAAGGGTTCGAATAGGCTCCATTTGGCTCTGGAGGAAGGTTTGGGAAGAGTTGGAATTGAAACACATATTTATGATTCCATCCTGCTTCATATGGCATGGGAGATATTTTGCCATGTTCCACCCTTGTTTTTTACCCTGTTTTTTTAAATTCGATGTTGCTTATTAAGGAATTCTCGGCACTACAAGATGGGGAGAAATAAATCTAAGATAGGCAACTTCAGCTACATAAATAACATAGCTGAAGTTGACGTACTTAGCTGTACTTACTAAGTGTCTTCACTGTGGTGCGTTGACAAGAAACGCTCTCCCGTTGACTCTCCTTGTGCTTCTCATTCTGGTGGAGTACCAGATTCAAAGCAAGAGCAATCAACGGTCAATGTATCAAGTCTAGTCTACTAGACTCAATAAACCAACCCCCTGCTGGATTGATCGCTGCCCATCAATCCGGTCAGCAGTGGTAGACATACCCTAAGAGTCAAACCAGATTCCAGTGGGAGATTTTTCTTGGGGAAGTCAATTCTTTGGAGTGAAATCCAGTCCTTGAGTTTGTGATACACAGTTAGGAAATCTCAATGAACAGTTTTATGTATCATTATCCACAAGAGGGAGCCCTTATAGCATCTTCTAACAGAAGCATGTTGAAACTGACTGAGCGTTTCAGAATGGCTTAGGCGTTAGGTAAGGTCCCACAGTATTCAGTGAAAATGCCTCCCCAGCCCCCTTGTTCCTACTTGCCATGTGTTGAACAATCACACCACTGGAACACAGGCAAGACCTTTAGTTTATAAAATGGGAGTAATCCCAACACTCCTGTATGGGGTGTGAGACTTGGGTGACCTATAGGGAACCCCTGAAAAACTTGGAATGCCAGCCCCAGCACTTTATTTAGAAGACCCTCAACATAAAGTGGGAGGAATGTCACACTAATGTCAGTGTTCTCACAGAAGCCAAGATCTTCAAAGAGGGCCCTTATGATCCAGCCCCAGCTGAAGTGGAGTGAGTACTGTGTGCACGTGCCAGATCTACTCCTATCAGGACAGCTGCTATGTGGCCAACTCATCAAAGGAGAAGGGAAAAGGGGAGGCCAGAAGAAACACTTCAGGGACACCCTCCAGATAAACATCAAGATATGGGGCATTGACACCATACAGTGGGAGAGAGCAGCCCAGGACAGGGATAACTGGCAAAGATTTGTCAGAGAAGGAACCTCCACTTGCAAGGAAATTTGCCTTGCCCTGAAAAGGAAAGACACTGTAATGCAGCAGTCATGGCCCAACCCTCTCTTCCTTCCAGTGCTACCTGCAAAAATAATAAGGAATCCTGTGGCCCCTTAGAGACTAACAGATTTATTAGAGCATAAGCTTTGGTGGGTAAAAGCTTCTTCATCAGATGGCCTTATACCCTAATATGTCCATTAGTCTCTAAGATGTTGTGGGACTCCTTGTTGTTTTTACAGATACAGACTAACACAGCTACCCCTGTGAGACTTAGAACCTGCAATGTCTGCCAACGAGCCTGTGGCTCAAGTCACCAAAGTACTCATGAAAAATAAATGCTGTGATAGAGATCATCCTGGACCTTGGGAAATTGCTGATGACTATCCGGCACGCATGCCAAACTGCGTGAAAATCAGATTTAATTTACCATATTTGCAATGCGTTCTGGAAGTCTGGAGCGTGCACAGTACTAAATACGGCATAGCCATGTCCTGGTTTTAGTCTTGTTCCATGGGCTTTTCTGCTTCATGAAGGAGATGATTAAAAACAAACCTGAATGTTTTCCCTCTGAGCATATGTTCTCTCTTTGTGCCTGCACAGTAACTCACCTCATAGAGTGGATTTGCAGTGCAAGTACCAGTCCATCAGACACCAGGCTTACCTCACTGAAGTCTACTGACAACTTGCAAATCTGAACTCCATTAAGAAGCCTCACCTCAGGGTTAACAAAATGAACAACGCGGCTGACTGAGAACTTAAGGACAGCTACACTGGGTCAGACCAAGGTCCACCTAGCTCAGTATCCTGCCTTCTGACAGAGGCCAAATGCCTGATGCCCCAAAGGGAGCGAACAGAATAGGTAATCACAAAAGCAATCCCTCTCCTGACATCCCTTTCCAACCTTTGACAAACAGAGGCTAAGGACACCATTCCTGCCCATCTTGGCTAATATCCATCGATGGACCTAACCTCCATGAATTTATCTAGTTCTTTTTTGAACCCTGTTAAAGTCTTGGTCTTTGCAACATCCTCAACCAAGGAGTTCCACAGACCTGCTATACACCATGTGAAGAAAAACTTCCTTTTGTTAGTTTTAAACCTGCTATACATTAACTTCATTCAGTGACCCCTACTCCTTTTGTTATGGGAACTAGAAAATAACTTTTCCTTATTCACTTTTTCCATACCAGTCATGATTTTATAGACCTCTATCATATCCCCCCTTATTAGTGTCCTCTTTTCTAAGCTGAAAAGTCTTTTTAATCTTTCTTCAAACAGTGCCCATTCTAAACCCCAAGTCATTTTTGTTGCCCTTTTCTGAACCTTTTCCAATACCAATATATCTTTTTTTAGATGAGGTGACCACATCTGTATGCAGTATTCAAGATGTGGGCATACCATTGATACTGAGCTAGTAGGGTGCTGTATAAAAGCACCGGTTTCTCTAACATCTCTCTTCCTGTGGAGGACAGAGTGCACAAATGTGTATATATATGTCAACATTGCTAAACCAGGACTCCTAAGCCCACCAACGGGGAAATGGAGAGGCAAAGGGGACAGCTGCCCTGGAGCCCAGTGATTCAAAAGGGCTCAGAGCTCTCGGCTGCCACCACCCCTACTGCAGCAGCAACCAGAGCCCCAGGCCCTTTAAATTGCTGCTGAAAAACCATGTGGTGTCCTCCAGGTGGCGCCAGGAGCGGGTTACCCCAGCCCTGTCCTTTCTGCCCAAGGCCCTGCCCCTTCCAGGGATGTGCAGCTGCCTTCTACCCCCCTCCCTCCCAACCTTGCTGAGGTGCACAGCAAGTCTGTCAGCTTCTTTATGACTGTCTAACACGTTTTAAAACTCTGTGCTGATACTAAGCAGTGTTTAACACAGCATTAATTAGCTCCCTTTTCCCACAAAAACAAAGCTTGTTGAGAGAAGAATCCACCCTTTTGGCAAATCTGCCCTGTGGTCTGGATTGCTCTAGTTTAGACAATCTCAGTCAGGTTCTCAACCTTACTAAATTAATCCCAGGGTTGTGACTGCCACATGACGAATAGCATGTGTCAAATACGCACAGTGCCTTTTTTTCTGGGAGCCATTTGGCTAATAATTTCATATTCTTTCCTCCCCACAACATGATCTTCCCTGAAGAACAGAAATATGTGTCTGGTCTCCTTGGCCGTGTCTACACGTGCCCCAAACTTCGAAATGGCCACGCAAATGGCCATTTCGAAGTTTACTAATGAAGTGCTGAAATGCATATTCAGCGCTTCATTAGCATGCGGGCGGCCGCGGCACTTCGAAATTGACGTGCCTCGCCACCGCGCGTCTCGTCCAGACAGGGATCCTGTTTGAAAGGACCCCGCCTACTTCAAAGTCCCCTTATTCCCATCAGCTCATGGGAATAAGGGGACTTCGAAGTAGGCAGCGTCCTTTCGAAAAGGAGCCCTGCCTGGACGAGACACGCAGCGGCGAGGCACGTCAATTTCAAAGTGCCGCGGCCACCCGCATGCTAATGAAGCGCTGAATATTCATTTCAGCGCTTCATTAGTAAACTTTGAAATGGCCATTTGCGTGGCCATTTCGAAGTTTGGGGCATGTGTAGACGTAGCCCTTCAGTGAAGCAAACAGAATAGTATCAGCTATTCCCCTTTTAAAGTGTCTGAGGTTGGGTACCCAAAATAGGAGATTCCCAAAGTCACTAATAACTTTGGAATATGTAGGTCCTAACATACAGTCTTATGACTTCTAGGTAACCAGACCCCTAGATAAACCAGCATGGATTGTGATGCTTGATGCCAATACACACTGTGCACTTCCTCTTTCCCGCATGTCTCTGAAATCCCATGACTCCAGTAGCTGCATTATATGGGCATGTATTATGAGAAGAGCTAATAATGGAGGACACCAAAAAGACTGAAGTGTTTATGTCTACTGTACTTCAGTCTTCACTAAGCAAGTTAATTGTAACCACTGTTTAACTTAGTTTTATATTAAGAACAAGAGGGGAAGGCCCACAAGCCAGAACAAGGAAAGAACAAGTTAAATAATATTTGGATATGTGAGTTGTTGTCAAGTCAGCAGGGCATAACAAAATTCACTGAGAAGTGGGGGATTGGGTTATAGTGGGGGAGCTGGGGGTGCCTGGCTCTGGAGGAGGGGAGGGGGATTGGTTTAGAACAGGGGGCTTAGGGTGCCAGGCTCTGGGGGAGTGGGGAGAGCATTGAGCCACATATTATATATTTTTATCTATCTCTGACTATGGCCACACTTAGCCAAAACTTTGAAATGGCCATGCAAATGGCCATTTCGAAGATTACTAATGAGGCGCTGAATTGAATATTCAGTGCCTCATTAGCATTAGGACGCTTCCGGCTGTGGCACTTTGAAAGCGGTGCTTTCGAAAGCACGTGGCTCAGCACAACTACATGGGGGTTCTTTCCAAAAGGACTCCGCTTCTTTCAAAATCCTCTTATTCCTCTCAGCGGAGGGGAATAAGGAGATTTCAAAATGGGCGGGGTCCTTTCAAAAACGACCCCCGTGTAGCCATGCTGAGCCGTGCGCTTTTGAAAGTGGCGCTTTCAAAGTGCCGCGGCTAGAAGCATCCCAATGCTAATGAGGCACTGAATATTCAATTCAGCGCCTCATTAGTAATCTTCGAAATGGCTATTTGCATGGCCATTTTGAAGTTTTGGCCAAGTGTGGCCACAGCCTATACATCTAGATACAGAGGGAACTAGCAGCAGGAATCTCTAAACCATTGGTAATTATCTTTGAGAACTCAAAGAGGACAGGTGCAGTCTTAGAGGACTGGGAAAAGGCAAATATATTACCTGTCTTTAGGAGGGAAAAGGAAAACATGGGGAATTGTAGACCAGTCATCTTAACTTTGACACCTTGAAAAATAGTGGAACAAGTTAATAAGTAGTAGTATGAAAGCACCGGGAGGATAATAAGGTGATAAGTAAAAAAAACCTAAATACATTTGTCAAGAACAGATCATACCAAACCAACCTAATTTCTTTCTTTGATGAAGTTGCTGGCCTAACCAATAGGAGGAAGTGGTAAATGTGACATATTTTGATCTGTGTAAGGCTTTTGACACAGTCCCGCGTGACATTCTCAAAAGCAAATGAGGGAATTGCAGTCTAGATACATTTTAAGGAAAGGTAGGTGCAGTGTATACCTGGTTGAAAAGTTGTAGAGGATGGATGACTTGATGATGCACCTAGCATTGTTCACTATCAGAAGACAGGACCATGGGTTAGATGGCTCTTTGGTCTAACCCAGTATGGCTCGTTTTATGTAAAAAACATACTCAGCGAGTAGTTACCAATGGTTGGCTGTCAAACTGGGATGGCAAATCTAGCAGGGTCCAACAGAGATCAGAGGGTCAAAAGTATGCTTATAAAATTTGTGGATAATGATACCAAGCTGGAAGGGGCGGCACTTTGGAGGACAGGATTAGAATTCAAAACTACCTTGGTAAATTGGGGAATTGATCTGAAATCAATAAGATGAAATTCAATAAAGCGAAGTGCAGAAAACTACTCTTAGGAAGGAAAAAAAATCAAATATACAACTACAGCACAGGGAATCATTGGCTAGGTGGTAGAACTGTTGAGTAAATACACAGCGTTACAGAGGATTGTAAATTGAGTCTAGTCAACAGTGGGATGCAGCTACAAAATTTAAAAGAAAAGCAAGTACCATTCTGGGGTGTATTAACAGGATTATCATGCTTAAGGGACAGGAGGTAATGTTTGATTCTATGCAGCACAGGTGAGGTCTGAGCTGGAATATTTTGTTCAGTTTTGGGTGCCTTAAGAATGATGTAGACGGACAGCAGAGAATCCCAAAGAGAGCACTGAATAAGATAAAAGGTTTAGAAAACATGACCTGCAAGGAAAAAATTAAAAAAACTGCTTGTTTAGTCTTGAGAAACGAAGACAGAGAGGGTACCTGATAATGGTCTTCTAATATGTTCAGGGTTGTTACAAAAAGGAAGTGGTCAGTAGTTCTCCATGTCTGAAGATAGGCTGGGAAGTATAGGCTTAATTGTCCACCATAGAAATTTGGGTTAGATATTAGGGAAAAAAAACTTTCTAACTGTAAGGGTAGTTAAGTACCAAAATCAGTTCCAAAGGGACATTGTGAAATCCTTGTAAGTGGAAGTTTTTAAGAACAGACAACCACCTGTCAGAGATGGTTTAGGTTTGCATGGTCCTGTCCCAGCATTGGGGGTGGTGTGGACTAGATGACCTCTCTAGGTCCCTTCCCGTCCTGTGTTTCTATGGTTATAGAGAGACCAGCCATAAAGTTCGGGTCCAGTTCAGTATGGTTCTGAGTATTCCCAAAGTTTGGGTGCATTTGTATCCTGAAATTTTAGGCTAATCCATTAAGGAGGTTCAAAGTTCACATACGGATCTGAGTCCAAGCTTCCTAGTTGCTTGGATTACTTTCTAGTCCAAACATCTGTGACTATTGGGTCTATATCTTGGACCCTTTTGCAGCGGGCTCATCACAAGCTTATAGTGGAAAAGTCCCAAAATCCTTGGTGCTTTTATTATCTAGACACTCCAGATTCACCCAATTAACAGGTTTGGTTTTGTCATTAAACTACAGATATTTCATATGTATTTCTGAAAAAGTTCTGTTAATGAACTTCTGACTTCTCTCCTGCTTTCTGTACTTTCCCAGTTGCTGGCACATTTTCATTTAAACCCGGCAGGACAAATTGGTTTTTTTAGAATGGCAAGCTTTGCTGCACAGCACATTTAGTTCCTGCTGTGATAACAAAAGCAGCATTATTATGACTGCTGACATTTTTGTTGGAATGAGAATGATGGGGTGGGAAGCTCAAGCAATTGGCATTGTGTTTGCTAATAAGGCTGAGTGTGCTGCTTTATTTTTAATTTTATAAGAACATATACTGTCCCTGCCTACACTTGAGCAAATGCTGATGAAGAAGGAATCTGTCAAGAGAGGGTGATAATGAAACACATTTGCCTGACAAACTTTACATGGGCAATGGCACATCTAACATTTAAAAAAAATCACAACCACATGCTTAACTTTGTGCAGGTATTTACAATATTTGTATAAACAAATTATCAAAACAGCCTATTTGCATATATACAAATACTGTATGAGATTTTGGGGAACTGCAGAATTTAGTGGTGTAAATATAGGAAGAAACAGCAGGAGGAGACACACATACATGAAACTTTGAAATATGGTCACCTCTGGTTGGAAAGTAGTAGCTGTTTAATAGCACCCAGCAAAACTACACAACAAGTGAGAAAAAAAGCACAGTCCATTTGAAACTAAGGGAAATGTACAGAGACTGAAGGTGCTAACTCAGCTGTATTTAAGCCAAAGAACTGAAACTAACACCCCAGTGCGCAGGGTATCTATATTATTTGCCAGCATCAAGACCTACATCTTTTTGCATGAGAAATAAAACAGCATGTGAAACAACAAAGCATTCTCAAGCATCAGGACTGGGCATTGATTCTGAGGAAGAGTGCCATCTACTGAGGCCTCTCTATTACATCCTGCAGTCTCTATTTCTTGGCCTAGACTGCTCTTGCCCAGTTCAGTGCTGATGAAGTTCTCCATTGAGCTTGGGAGATTGGCTGAGATCACAGCCCAAGGTGGTATTGCTGTAAGGGTGAGACTAATGTGGGTTCTGGAGGGAAGTTAGTTTGTAGCAGGTATGTATGTGTGTTTTCTGCAGGATTTTTCAACATAGAAAGAAGTTGGGGAGGGAAAAGTGGAGAGACTCTGAGGTGCTCAAATTCTACTGAGCTAGCAAAACAAACTCCAAACTAGATAAGCTCTGCTCCAGCAAAGCATGCAGTGAGTTCCTTCCCCATCTCTACAGTTCATTCTATAGCCCTCAAAGGGAAGGGAAAGAAAAGGTGAACTGGGAAAAGAAACCAAAGCAAAGACTTGAGAAGAATACACTGTCATACGCTGTTTAAACCCTATTATCTGTTCCAGGTACATCTAAATGCTGCCCAGGAGTGACTCCATTCACAAGCACTGGTAAGTTCTGTTATGTGATTTTGTATTTCCTTGGATTGTGCTGTTTGGCTGTATGCATAGTTCTTATCAAGTCCCTTCCATGCAAAATAAATACTGAGCAGCTAAGTGAAATGACTAATTCAGGGGTGGCCAATCCATGGCTCTTTGAGCCCTTAAATGCGGCTCATCCTCCGAGCCACAAGCTGGGAGTGCTGTCCACTGCTCTGTGCATGTGCCCCAGTGCTTGGTGGGATAAGTGTGTGGCAGCAGCGACAGTGAGTCGCTGGCATCAAGTTAGAGCCGGGGGGAGTGTATGTGCCTGGCTCTGGCGGGAAGTGGGAGATTGGGTTATAGTGGGGAGCTGGGGGTACCTGGCTCTGGAGGAGGGCAGGGGGATTGGTTTAGAGCAGGGGGCTCAGGGTGCCTGGTTCTGGGGGAGGGGAAGAGCATTGAGCCACATATTATATATTTTTATCTATATTTTGCACTCTAGCCATGGCTTTTAGTCCCTAGCTGTTTGACCACACCAGACTAATTGCCATTCACTAGTTGCCTGCTAAGGCAGAATTCAGGAATATATTATCTCCTGTGCTCTTTTTCATGTACACTTTGAAAGCAAAGCCAAGGTAACAGACAGGACTTCTTGGGGCAAAGGAATTTCCCCTTACGTGCAGTTTGTGGGGCAGACTACACTTAAAATGCTGCAGCTTCAGTGAAGACACTACCGTGCTGATGGATTTTTCACACCCTGCATGACTTAGTTATACCAATGTAAGTTTGTAGCATAGCTCTGCACTTGGCATTTCTGTCAATGAGTCATAATATAGATGAGTTACAGAAGGACCCAGTCTGTGAAGTCACTGTCACCACTCACCATCTGGATTTCAATCTCCTCCACTTCCAAAGCTTGGTTGAATTCAGAGCCCCAGGTTTGTGCAACGAATTTCAGCTCAGTCACCATTTCTGGCAAAATAGTTGATATACGTTAGAGTGTGGAGAGCCATAGTCCAGCAGCCATTTAGCCCTACTGTCTATCGTGACCAAAGAGTTAATGTTTGATTTGATTGTAAATTTATCAGTACATTACATTTAGCAGTAGGTTACTGGTTAGGTTATTGATGAGAGATGTCGAGTCCCAGTCTACCATCTACTACTTGGGCTCATATCAGCAACTTAGAGGGGTTAATTCAACACTGCTTGACACTCTGGATAGTTATTTACACCAGTGCAAGCTGCTACCAAATGACAATAATCTCTTACATTCATTTTGCACTGCTATATATGACTACACACTGTGCAGGGCAATGGTGAATTAACCTGATAGCTCTCCTATGCACCTAGCTAAGGAGATTGGGAATCTGGTTTTAGAATAACCACTTGATTACTGGGGACCAGATCATGCTCTTGAAGTCTTGCACATGAATGCTTCAGGGTGGTTTATGGAAACAGAATTGGATAAGGGAGCCATACTGATTTCTAAAAATCTTTACTGAGCATGCATGTGAAATACCCATTAATTGGCTTAATTTTTCAAAGAGTTAACCATCTTTGGCTCCCATGGACTTCAGTAACTCTATAAATCACGAAAATATATTTATATTTAACAATCTAATATGGGTGTAGCAGAAGTGCCACAAAATAGAAAAGAAATATGACATTTCATCCATATATTATTCAATAAGTACTGAAGCTAAATATCTAAAAACCACATATGCTTATTTACAAAAGTAGTAGATCTTTATAAATGCTGTTGATGACCTCTATTAAAATATAAAGAATTATGCAAAAATATGCAATCTCTTAATATAGGGTACAGCCATTTTATAATTACTTGCTTGGTTCCCTAATTTGTCATTTTTGCGTAATGGTTAAAACCAGTGATGGTCTGGGAGCTTTTGCATTTTTAACAGGTCTAGGTTAGTGATGTTGTATCTGGTGTATTAAAGAGCCAACTTGATGTGTACCTGAGGCCTGACACCAATAAGTTTCTGAATTGTGCAGCTCTTGTGAAATGATAAATACAACCAGACAAAAAATCCTATCTGCTTCTCACCATTTATGTTGTTCGTCTACTTTGTGTATTTCTGTAGTTTTAGCCAATGAAACTGTAGCCATCATTTTCACTCTCTGGCTCTTAAATGGAGATGCAGTATCCTAGTGTTTGGGATTTCATTGCCAAAGAGAGATGCTTATAGCCCCATAAATAGTTTATGCTGATTTTTTAAAATAAGATAAAACATGACTAATTTCCAAATTTGTAAAAACAATAAAGCAAAACAAGATAATAAAACAAAAATATGTTTAACTTTTGTCCCTAAGTTACTTGACATTAGCTCTAGATCAATGGCTCTCAACCTTTCCAAACTACGTTGCCCCTTTCAGGAGTCTGATTTCTCGTCTACCTTCAGGTTTCAGTTCTCTTAAAAACCACTTGATTGCAGACAGAAAAATACAAAAGGGACACAGCACACTGTTGCATACTTTCTCATTTTTGCCATATAATCTTAAATACCATACTCACATTTCAGTGTATAGTATATAGAGCAGCATAAACACAGGTCAGTATTTGTATGAAATTTTAGTTTGTGCTGACTTTACTAGTGTTTTTATACTATAAAACTATGCAAATGTCTAGATGAGTTTATGTACTCTTAGAAGACCTCTGCATATTCCCAGGGGTACACATATGCTGATTGAGAACCATTCCTCTGCCAATGGGATAATTTCTCCTGTTTGGCATAATGGCTTCTTTCACTAAAGCCGCACAGATGTATGTGAAGACAAAACCTTACCACCCAGTGCTTTATTAGAATTGAAAGAGGTGCCAGGGCACAAGTGATTTTTTAAAAACTTTCAAACTGATGTGGCAAGCCCAGAAGTGTTGGGGCTATGAACTGCTAGGACTAGAGGTGCTCCAGCTTTTCCTGGGCAAAAATTAAGCATTGGCCCTTATGCTATAAAGTGACTCAGTTGTGCCTTCTGTTTAACCTGAGAGAAAAGTGGTTAACATACCCTTCAGCTTCAACCAGGCTGGTAATATTTGTCGACAAACCCAACACATCTACCTGCGGTGTTATACCTCTCCCCTTTCAGGTTGTAACACCTCTCTCGGCAGCATTCTGTCAACAAAACTGCCATGTAGATGCTCCAGGGCCCTTTTGTTGACAGACAGGGCTTCCAGTTCACTGGGCAGCCCTGTTTGCAGAACTTCGGGTCAGCCATTTTGTCGAGAGAGGTCCAGATTGCTCTTTCAATCTGCTTTTATGCATAGAAGCAATCTGTCAACAGAACTTTTGCTGGGAAATCCCTTCAGACAGTGACTTCTGTCAACAGAGGCTTCTCATGTAGATGTAGCCGAGAAGGATTATGCACTACACTTTTGAGGGCACTGGCCATTTATCGGACAGTACAGTACTTGAATCAGAGAGGTAGCCGTGTTAGTCTGTATCCACAAAAATGAGAAGTCCTGTGGCACCTTATAGAATAACAGATTTTTTTGGAGCATAAGCTTCCATGGGCAAAGACCTGGTTCTTCAGGTGCATCTGACGAAGTGGGTCTTTGCCTACAAAAGCTTATGCTCCAAAAAATCTGTTAGGCTATGTCTACAAGTGAAGCCTACATCGAAGTAGCTTATTTCGATGAATAACGTCTACACGTCCTCCAGGGCTGGCAACGTCAACGTTCAACATCGACATTGCGCAGCACCACATCGAAATAGGTGCTGCGAGGGAACGTCTACACGCCAAAGTAGCACACATCGAAATAAGGGTGCCAGGCACAGCGGCAGACAGGGTCACAGGGCGGACTCAATAGCAAGCCGCTCCCTTAAAGGGCCCCTCCCAGACACAGTTGCACTAAACAACACAAGATCCACAGAGCCGACAACTGGTTGCAGACCCTGTGCATGCAGCATGGATCCCCAGCTGCCGCAGCAGCAGCCAGAAGCCCTGGGCTAAGGTCTGCTGCACACGGTGACCATAGAGCCCCGCAGGGGCTGGAGAGAGAGCGTCTCTCAACCCCTCAGCTGATGGCTGCCATGGCGGACCCCGCTATTTCGATGTTGCGGGATGCGGATCGTCTACACGTGCCCTACTTCGATGTTCAACTTCGAAGTAGGGCGCTATTCCCATCCCCTCATGGGGTTAGCAGCTTTGACGTCTCGCCGCCTAACGTCGATGTTAACATCGAAATAGCGCCCAACACGTGTAGCTGTGACGGGTGCTATTTCGAAGTTAGTGCCGCTACTTCGAAGTAGCGTGCACGTGTAGACACGGCTTTAGTCTATCAGGTGCCACAGGACTTCTTGCTGTTTTTATAGTACTTGAAGCTACTTTTTCCCATATCTGCTGCTGATTTGTCCTCTTCCAACTATAACATCAGTCTCATCTACAAAGAGGCTGTCCAGAGAGCAGATGGTTCACTCTATTTCAGGGACTGCCCCCAGCTGCCTAAAGGAAGCTCTTCAGCACAAGTGGACCAGGGCAGAAGGGACAGATCTGGAATCATTTTTGTGTGTAGCACACAGCACTTTATATCTTTTCTTATAGTCAGAGATGGCTAGAGGTCTTCCAGAACCTGATGTAAATTACCATAGATCCCCTCCTGCACCAGCAAAACACAAAAAACCAGGTTGGTAGGTACTTCTCCCCCAACTACAGGCACCACCTCTCAGGGTTAATGTTGGAGACCCACACCGCCCTGTCTAGAAGTAGCATAGACTAATCCTGTCCCTTCTGGAAAAACCACCAGAAGTCCTGTGGCACCTTATGGGCCAACAGACATTTTGGAGCAAAAGCTTTTGGGGGAAAAGACCCACTTCATCAGATGCCCCAGGACTTCTTGTTCTTCCAGACACAGACTAACGTGAAAAGCAGTCAAGGAGCACTTTAAAGACTAGAAAAATAATTTATTTTGCTAGTCTTGAAAGTGCTTCTTGACTGCTTCTTGTTTTGATAGTATATAGACTAGTACGGCTCCTTCTCTGTTACTAGACTAACGCGGTTCCCCTCTGACATTTGTCCCTTCTGGCTATCATGGGTAGAGGCTGAAACCATGTGCCTGTGCCTCTGTGCATGCCCCGCTCCTATCCCAGAGCGCTGCGGCTGCAGATGCTGCTCTGGGCCTCTCCTGGCTGAAGTCTCCGTCCGTAGGGCTGTGCGAGGGGCAAACGTGCTGCGGACTGAGCGCAGCGGCTCCTTCAGCCGCCTCGGGCACGTCGCGAGTGAAGCTAATTCCACACCTCGCTCAGTCACGTGGGGTAGCGGTACAGCTAAAGGCACTACTGCCCCTCAGCCTCCCTCGCAGCTCGGGTTCTTATCACGCGGCTCACCCACGGGCTGCACTCCGCCCACTGTGGGGGGCGTGTCCTGAACCGACCCTGCCCCCTGACCTCACAGTGCGTGCCTCGGTGCTAGCGTGGTGACGTAGCACGTTGCCGTGGGGCGGGACGGTTGGTGGCGGCGGCGCCGAGAGCCGGGAATGGGGCAGGTGCCGCCAGAGCAGCTGGGGACCGGGCGTCGCTTCTCGCTCCTCTGCAGGTAAGTGGGTCCTCCCCGCCCCCCCGCTGCCGGGATTCGACTCCGCTCGCGTCATCGGGACCTGTCACTCCCCTCAGGGCCGAGCTCCCCTTCTCCTGCCCCCCTCGTCGAGCTCTTCTGTCCCCGGTCCCTCTCATCCTCTTGAGCCGAGTTTCCTTTCGCCCCCCGCCACCGTCTGCTCCCCGGCGGGTCGAGCTCCCCTCCTTCCTCCCTCTGCCGTTCGGCCTCCTCACTGTGCTTCCCTCGTGTCCTGTCATCCCCTGGGGCTATGCTCCCTTGGGCCCCCTCCGTCCTCCCTGTGTCTGAGCATCTTTCCACCCCCCCACGCATAGGTCCCTTCGATCCCTCCCTCCGATCCCACCTGGCCGAGCTTCCATAAATTTTCTCTCATTCCTACTTCCCCGGGGCCTTTCCATCCGCCCTGAGCTGTGCTTCCTTCTGTCCTCTTCTGCTTGCTCGGGACTCCTCCATCTTCTTCCTCTGGGCTGAGCTTCTCTCTGTCCTCCCTTTCTCATTTGTCCTCTGGGGTCCTTCTGTTCCCTCTAAAGCTGAGCTGCCCTTCACCTTTTCTGCCCTGAACTGCGCCCCCCACCCCCCAACCACTGAGGCTTGGGCCCAGCCCTCATCTCATTGTCACTAGATGGTTTGTCTGCCTTCTTTCCTGGGAATGCTCTCACGTTTTTCTTTCTTTGAGGGGCTGATTCCATTTCTTTCCTGGGGAGGGCAGGGGAGTCCTCTTTTGTAGGATTCCACTTCTTGCCACATTTGTTCTTAGTCTCCCCTTTGCTTGATCCTAAGGCTTCCTGACAATGGTCCCTCTAAACTTTTCCATCCATAGGCGGCTTTTTTCTATCTGTGTGCAGAATACATTTGTAAGTGCACCAAAGGAAGTGTGAATGTGCATCACCAGCAGTAAGAGAGAACCTAGCTGTTGGTGCTCAGCGAATCAGGCTGTGTGGCATTTGAATCTGTCCTGAACAGCTCCACAAGCACTCAGCTTATAGGGAACACTGTTCCCTGATCTTCTTGCCCCAAAACAGTGTCTGCTCTGAGCTGGGGGAGGAAGGTGGAACGGAGGGAGATGGAACAGGCCTCCAGTCTAATTGCAGGAGGACTCTGTCTGAGGGGAAGCAACCTCTCAGATTTTGGGTAGGCGATGTCTCCTTTAGTCAGATCATGGAATAAGTTTAAATCATAACCTCTACTCCCTTAACTCTGTTCAAACTGGATCTTCTGATCCTGCCCCACTGGCTACGTCTACACAGGGTTCTTTTCAAAAGGATCCCATGCACTTCAAAATCCCTTTATTCCTATTTAGTTATAGGAACAAAGGGATTTCGAAGTGTGTGGGGTCCTTTTGCAAAGGACCCCATCCATGTAGATGAGCTGTGAGCGATTTAAGGTGGCACTTTCAAAGTGCCACAGCTGCTATTATGCTAATGAGGCACTGCATATTCATTACAGCACTTCATTAGCATATCCCAAAGTATCTTATTAGCATCCCCCTTTCAAAAGGCAGGGGTAGTGTAGATGTAGCAACTATGTTTCCTGCCCCTGGAAACAACTTGTCTTAGATTTTGCTTTATGGAGTGGAGAAATCATAGAAAGAATAAAATTCCTATAGAACAGAGGGGGAAAAATGGGACTATGCAAGGTTGTTTTGTTGCAGAACATCAGCCAAGATTTTATATCATCAAATTTCAGTGTAAGCATGCTGGGCAGCGACTTTCTTATGTGTCATTTTTTGGGAGGAAATTTTTTTTTTTATTTTTTTAAATCTGTGCTAGACATCTTTATGTCATGGATCTGTCTTGAAATTAGAAGTAAAAGGAGTGAATGCAGCTGAGGAGTTGGAGGAGGAAAACTCTGAGTCACGCTAAAATGTAGGTGCATCCAAAGAAAAGCAAAAAAGGCTTCTTATACTCTGCAGTGAAATGTGGAGGTGTCTCAGAGTGGAAAGTAACTGGTGGGGGCAGAGTTTGAGCTACATGATGTAGCTTATAGATGTAAACTAGTGGTGTGTGTGTGTGCGTGCATGCATGCACGTTATTGCCTTTGGGAAAGATGCTGCTCAAATCTGCAGGACATCTGAACACTTTCTTTCAGTGCCCATAGTGATGCTACTGTATCTTCATATACTGCAGCAGCAACATTTCTACAAATGCCGAAATAGCATGTTTTAATTATTGACTTTTTTCTAGCTTTCTGGAAATTTCTGGTTTAGCTGATTTTAGTCATTAAATGCTACATGTCAGTATCTTCATTCCCTCCCCCAATTATCTATATTTCTGATATAAGAAGGTAAGTGCCCAATTAAGTGCTGTTTAATATATTGGTGGTCATCAAGGAATTAAAGGTTTGTAATTGTTTGAAATATTACTTTTGGGACAGGGGTCAAGCATAAAAGACAATTGTTTCTGAACGCTTTGTACCTAAAGATATTAGGGGTAGAATAGTCTGGCAGTTTTAACTAGTTTGTATAGCTGTAGTGACTTAAGTAGTCTGATAAACAACTGAGATATCAAGTGTTTCCTGCTTCAGAGTTTATGGTACCACAGGAAGAATATAGCATGGGAGGAATAGATCATATGTGATAGAGTAATCATTGGCTTTGAGAGCAGCAAAGGGAGAACTTGAGTTTGGGGGACATTTTGGCTTAAAAGAAGGCTGCACTGTGGAGTGGAAGTAGAAGTACATGTAGGGGTGACAGCATGAATCAAGATATGAAAAGCAGGGAAGCAGAGGCGATTAGGAGAAATGCAGAGGAGGAGAATAGCTCTATCAGGAATTGAAGTAGTCTGCTTGCTTTGGTAAATGGGATGTATATACAGAAGGTTACATTAGCCATTTCAACAGAACTTGAGGTTTAAAAACATACCAACTGAAAGGGCTACAAACAAAGTAAATGACTGTAATAAAGTATTCCTGAGTCAGCGAGCATTGTCTTATAGCTCTTTCAAAACTGCTTCTGAGTGCGTTGTCAAGAGTCAAGTTAGCTTCACAGTTTAGTGGTATCTCTCTCACTTTGAGACAGCTTTGAATAGCAATAAAGCTACTTGTGGGGGTGGCTGTGACATAAAAGAAGATTAATATACGTTAGGCAGTAGAGACCATCACAGTCACAAACAGTTGAAAACAGTAGCGTATAAGAGCCCAGATCTTTCTTGGACAGGTTATGAGAGTGATGGAGGAGTAAATCTGCAGGAACCTTCTACTTTTGCATTAGCTACTCATTGGATGCTGAATGATCCTCCTTTTCATTAGTCTGAGGGTGGAGTAGGGACTCCAGGTAATATTGGGCATGTACTGTTCAGTATTTGATAATGACCTGGTAGGAATTTTACTGCCTTTTTCTTTTTCTTTGCTGCTGTTCATGGGGTTTGTCTCTTGTTCCCCTGGGGAGCAGGGTTAGTCCCCTAAGGGCTGTCTTTTTATCTATCATGCAGTCTTGTTTCTGAACAACTCCTAACTTAATTATTGTAGTTCACTGAGCCAATGTAATATGGAGGTGACAAGTAAATGGAAACAGGTGGAAGATGTTCTTTTTATCATTGATGCTGTCTTTCTGACTGAGGTTGATGATGAGCCAAACAAGACTCGAAGGCTTTGTGCTACTTCAGTAAGTAAAAGTGGGTTTAATAGACCCCCAACTTACATGGAGGTTGCGTTCTTGTGCACCGCCACGTAAGTCAAGTTTTGCGTTACTTGCAGGAATCGGGAAACTGATCAGTACAGCAGCACTGGATCATTTCCTGTCTCCTGTGAAGGGTGTGGAGCTGAGAGCCAGGAGCCAGGCTCGAGCTCCCCACCACTCACAGGAGCAGGAAAACTGATCAGTTTCCCCACTCTTGTTAGTGGCTGCAGCCAAGAGTTAGGCTGCTGGCCCTGAAAGGAACTGTGAAACTGCTCCTGTCGGGGCGGCAGCCTAACTCTTGGCTGGCCCTGACAGGAGTGGGGAAGCCGCTCCAGTCAGAGGTGGCGAGAGTCAGGCTGCCATTCCTGTCAGGGGCGGTTTCACAGCTGATCAGTTTTCTGTCTCCCCTGAGTGAGGGGCAGCCCAGCACCAGGCATCAGCTTTCCACCACTCGGTCACATTAACCGGAGATACTCCCACTCAAGTTAGGCGAATCTCAGGATTCTACTGTAATGTTTCCTGTTTTAGTGATGATTGTACATTTTTGCACTCTACAAGTTATATGATAATTGTAACTTTTTGTAGCTGGAAAAAAATAGATCTTATGTTCTAAAAATACCTAAACATGAACTAATTTTTAGCAAGTGTGCTAAAGTTGTAAAATTTCAGTGTTTGCTATTTCAGATCTAAGATAGGAATGAGCAAATCTCAACTTAGTGTATAGTACTTAATTGTTGGCATGTAAGTTACAATGTCATAGGCTATGGTTGTGCCCAGAAGGGAGTGGAAGACAAATTGTGAGAGAATTGAACACTGTTACAGGGCTTACAAATGGGTTGACTATACTGCTTTTGCTGTCAGTTTCTGAAATGTATGTTGTGACTAAGCTCCTTGTTGAAGTGTTAACACTTCAAGTAGTTGAACTTGCTGTTAATTATTTTAATATGGTCACTCACAGGCATAGTGGTTGTTAGATCAGAGCTGAAAATTGAGTTGAAGAGTAGAACTGATCAGCATCCAAAATTAAAATTCACTACTTACATTTTCTACATTATCTAGTGGTTCTTCTGATTTCCTAAGGATCTTTTCTTCTTCCCACTATTTTCTCTGTCTTGCATGTACCCCGTGTGTGCTTCTCAGGAAATTCCGCATCACTGTACATATGCAAAATTCATGTACTCTGCAGATTTGTTTGCTTCCCAATAGCAAAATGACTTTCTGACAGAGACGTAGCAAGAATGGTCATGCATCCCATTCCAGCAGCATAGGTTTATCATTTCACTTTGCCTATATCCAGACCCCTGCTGAGCCCGTTCCTTCTGTGTCGGGGCCCTCACACCTGCACCCAGATCGTCCCCTCAACCCACCAAGCCTTGCTCCTACGCAACCAGACCACTCTGCTGCACCATACCCCCTGCATTCAGACCTGCACTTAAATCGTCCCTTTCTGAGGCCCTCTCCCAAAATTGAACCCTCAGCTCACCAAGCTTCACTCTTTGCTTCCAAGCCCTTGTGTTTCCTGACCCCACCTCTGCAAACAGACCCCTCTACCCCCTGCTGGGCTCCCTGCACCGGAAATCCCACCAGCCCTGCAACTGGACCACTCTGAGCCCTCTTGGGCCGCTCATCTCACAGTACCTAGAACCCCTGCTGAGCCACATCTACCTGCCTCTGCTGAGCCCCAGTCACCCTCACTTGGACCTTGCAGCAGGGTCCTGTTGCTAACGCCCCTGGTCCTTCCCTCAACAAGCCCCTGGGCATCCAGATCTCCTTCACACCTGTATTCCCCACTAAGTTGTCCCGCACAGGGTACTCTTGTCCCTTGCATGGGTCCCTTTGCACTTGGATCCTGCTGGGCTGGGCTTGGTGCACCTGGTGTGGAGCCGTAGGGCCCAGGAATGTTTCTGGAGCAGGCCGAGCCAATGTGCAGTTTTAGGGTTGGGTTCAGCCTCATCACTGAATCCACATTTCAGAGGCACAAGTGGGTTATCTCCCATCTCTGTGCAGCCAGTGGTCTGTGTTCACTGCTGTGCTGGAATCTCCATGTTTACTGATAGATTAAAATGTGCAGAATCTTTATTCTTTGGCACAAATTTAATTTCTTTTGCAGTATTTCCTCACTGGTACATATGGTAACAGAAGCTTTGTGTTTTCTAATTAAAACTGGATTTGGGGCTTTGGTGGTGTTGGCTTGATTGCCAATTAATCTGTGAGTTGTAGTGGGCCCAAAATCTGCTGCAGGCCCTGGGGCAAGGTGGGAGGGTGGCCTGGCTCCATTCTCTGGAAGGGCTGGGGCCTAGGGCATTCAGCACCACTCAGATCACAGTACCAGCCCCCTCACAGCCACACACAGTAGCTCAGTAGTGCTGCTGCGGTACTTCATGTGGTCCCTAGGGCAGCTAACCCCGTTGCCCTGCCCCCATCAGCGGGCCTGGTGAGGTGGCTAGGTAACATATTTGGGTATGTCTACATGGCAACTAGATTCCTTAAACTGGCCCATGACAGCTGACTCCAGGCTTTGGTATGAGGGCAAACAGATATAATCTCACTAGTGAGGAGGCTTTGATGTGATTCTCAGGGCTAATAGGTGACCATTACTAGCTGCACAGGAGCCATCTTCCACAGTCAGTTTCAATAGAAATGAGAGTGCTAGTTCACAACAGGGTCACCAAAAATCAAAACCTGGACCCACAGATGCAGGTTGTTTTATTGGAAAAGCACTTCTAGCCATGTTTTATTTGTTTAGTTTTCCTCTGCAAATATATGGTATATTGAGCGTTACAGGCCACATGAACCCCACCTTGATTAAACTAATTTTAGCCCTATCTTTGAGCTTTCTCTTTTTCCTTAACACAGTGAAATTTGTTAGAAATGCTTTTTTTCCCCCCTCCCCCCATATTCACATATCAGTTAAATGAGTATGTGTATAAAGCCAAGATTTAGTGGCTGGCAAACCAACTATTAGGAAATAAAAAAGGTTTGATTGAAAATTAGTGTAAAAGTTGTAAGCCTGGGAGCAGTGACTACCAACATAATCAGAAATAATCTCCATCAAATGCATGACTTACTTTGTTTAATATTAAGAAAAATGATCTAACAGGTTAAAAAAAAAAAACCAAAAAGCAACACGGAAAATTCTCTCTACAAAGCAAAGCTGTTCAATAAAAATAAGAATTTTTAATCCCCAGACTTAATCCTCTGGTCAGTTAAGTTAAAATGGAAAGATCAGCTTCTTCTATGAAAATCATACAAAATGTTTACAGCCAAAGTCTGTCGTCATCAGAAGGAAATTTTGAGATCACCAAAGCAGAATGCAATAACTCAGATATATTTTGTATTCTTCTTGTTTCCTTTTCTTTCACGTGCTATCGGGGACAATAAAACACAACCCAAGAACTTTATTGTAGATAGTCATATAATTCCATAACAAGGCTTAAATTCTTCAGTGTGATACAGCATCATGAGCTGAGTCTCATCTCATATGTGTTCTGGGACTGACTTCATTTGTTTGCCATTTCACTCAGCAGTATTACCAGTATGTCAATACATCACTCATTTCACCATACTTCAGTGCCTTTAACTGGAATGCAAGAGTTTTGAAGTAGAAGAAAAAACCCAAAACTCTCGAGAAATTAAGGCAATTTCCTTTTCATGCATTCCTTAACATATAATGAGGCTTTTTATAGTATGATTCTGAGGGATTGTATGAAATGGCTTTTTGGTGACTGCCACAGAGTCTGGCTTCATTTTTGTTGAAGCTCAATATTTTAGATTTGAAAGAGGAAAGCTTTCAAAACAGTGTTCTGGAAACTCTTCTATAGGTCTGCTTAATGGAAATGATACAGCTGAATCTCCCCCTTTCAGGATAACTTATACGTTGCTTCAAGTAGATTGAAAATGAGTTTTTCTAAAGGGGATTAATTTTTCCAGAGTAAAATATTTTTTAATTCTTCATCCGCTAAATGCTGTGAAACATGAACTGAAGCAGTGGTAACAGAGAGGAAGCCGTGCTAATCTATACACTATCAAAACAAAAAGCAGTCACGTAGCACTTTAAAGACGAGAAAAATAGTTTATTAGGTGAGCTTTCGTGGGACAGACCCACTTCTTCAGACTAAGAAGTAGGTCTGTCCCACGAAAGCTCACCTAATAAACTATTTTGCTAGTCTTTAAAGTGCTACGTGACTGCTTTTGGTTTTGAAGCAGTGGTATTTGATTTGGTACAGAGTTCAGTGCCTCAATGGTTTGTTCATACCTTTGTCAAGCCTTAGTGATCTGAAACTGACAAATTCTGGTCAGTTTCATGGCTGCTGTTCAGATCTCAGAGGGCAGCTGTGAAAAATGAGTAACCAGTTTCACTTGACTGCTGATTGGCAAAGCTGATAAGCAACAGATAAGGGTTTCTCATAGGGAAGAGACTCTAAAAATTGAGGTGATAGGGGAGACACCCAGCAGTCAGAAGCTGATGATGTGGTAAAAGATAGAATGGCATCCCAACAGTTGTGGTGACCTACTCTTGAAATTTATCAGACTTGAAAAGATTACTGTTGAGAAATGTTATGGCAGTATAGTAGTAAGAATCCAACACATTTTTGGATGAGATTAAAGATTGGGCTTTTCACCAGAGTCTCATAAGCATGGCTGAAAGGCAAGACACTTTTTCTCCTTTTTGGGCTCTGACAGGTTTCTACTAAAAAGCAGGGGCATTTGGGCAGGGCGGGGGTAGGAGAGGATGGAGGTAAACAGGTTGTTCTTACAGGGCATTCTGAGCTAATCTTTCTCTTATTTGCTAATTTAGGACCAGATTTAAAAAAAATATAGGTGCACATTATTTAAATAAGCATTTACCACAATTTCATTTGCAAACAGTGTAATCTGGTATATTTATCCACAAGTACTTATGAACATTTTCAGCGTTGGATTCATCGAAGCAGAGGCGCTTTTTAGGTGTCTGTGAAAAAAGGTACTCCGTCTTGTGATGGTAGCGCATCACCTGTTATAGACACAAAGTCTTGAGGTTTAAAGAACTTTTGCTATTTATCCCCCTACTTCACCAACCCTATGTTGTTAGCTCAGAGTGGTTGCCTTGGGTGTTATTTTTAATGACTTCTTTTCCTGCCTTTGATTTCAAAGGTGTTGTTGCTTAGCAAGGCATCGACACTTATGTCCAAAACCCAGTGTTGCAAGTAATAGCTTAACTCTTTCGTCTGCATCAGACTTTGTTTGACCTAGCAGAGCATGAATGAATAATGTTTCACAAACTATCAGCTATTAATGATTTTTCCTTCTTGTTGTGCTTGTTAATTCCAGCAGGTCTTATTCCTGTACAAAGAAGCATTTTTGTCAAGATTTGCTTTGAAACTGATCTACAGTGCTAACTACAGCCGTCTACAAATCTAGAAGACAAATCACACCCACACCTCAGACTGTATCCTATTTCCTATGGAATTTATCTCCAATTTCTTTTTAAAATGAAAAATTTTTTGATTTTTGGATTATAACTTCAAGCACTTCTATGCAAGAAAAGAAGAGTTAGTGTGGTGATTTGTTGGCAGTATGTATTCTTCTGAGACTTATTTATTTAAAACAATTAGTGTAAGTCGTAAATAATGCTCCCCCCCAAAAAAAAAGGGGGGAATAACACAATGATACTTATTTAGTAGAGACAGAAACTGGTGGTGCTACTTTGCTGTGTAGGGAATGAAACACAATTTCAGTTGCCTAGAAGCTTGAAAATAATGAAACCCTATAATAAATTGTTACATAGCTGAATGAAAAGCAGACTCTTTAAACATGGGCTCCCCTTGCTGTAGTTAACCCATATTTTTATTTGTGAAATGGAGGAAAATCAAGCTGGAAAGAAAATGTGCTCTGACAGTTTTTTCCTTTTCTTGGGGAAAAAAAGAACCCTTATCATGCAGTTCTTAGATAAGTATTGCTAAAATATAAAGAACTTTGAAGAATAAGTTGGTTGAACACGCACATGTGCACTGATGGATCACTAGCACCAGAATACCAGACTTGCATTATATGTAAGATGACCTTATTTGAACCTACCGTAAAAATGTTCCAAAGGTTTCTTTCAAAAAAGCAAATGACTTATTTTGTAGCAGTTGTCCTTTATTTTCGCATTTTCATTCCTTTAAGTTACGCTGATTTAGATCTTCTATAGTTTTTAACTTTTATAGTAGTTTATAGCTAATCTCACAGTACTTCTGTAAAGCAGATGGTGTGGTTTTTTTTCCATTTGATAGATGAAGACACAGGTATAAAGATGAAAAGCTTTGCCCAAAATCAAAAGGTATCTATTAAGGGTAGCTAGAAGTAGGACATATCTGACTCATATTCCTTGTTCTAATGCCTTGTCTGTCAACTGCTGAGTTAGAAGCAAAATACTGTCTATTTCATTTCAAGATCTAAAAGTGCATAACAAACATTGGTGACTTTTGCAGTACCCTTTTGTGAGGGAGGTAGTTTATCCTCATCTTATAGATTAAGCAGGTTCAGAGATGAGTATCTTGCCCAAAGTGACAAGTCTGTCAGAGCAGGAGGCTGTTGTGTGTGAGCTACAAAACTGTCCTTCATATACTACATAACAAGAGTGCGAAACAAGAATTGATTGTCCCATGAAAATGCCTCAGGGATTAGGAGCTAGAGAGCAGTCAACAATTTACCTGACTATTCTTTGGTTTCCTGTTCTGTTTAGCTGCGTGTCTGTCTTATGTTCAGAAAAAAAGAACCAGAGGTATTAATTCAATCCACTACGTTTGTATCTTCAGGCCTCGATGAATTGCTGCGTGAGCAATACTACCCCATTGTCTTTTTCTCCTTATGAATCTTATAAATACTACTGTCTTTTCTATCCTTCTTGTACTTTCATGTTGACATCTACTAGCAGTGGCAGGCTGTAAATTTATTTCCATGGTGAAAATTAGCCAAAGGAGATCATTGTTCAACAAGAGTGATGGATGAGCCTTTTTTTTTTTTTTTTTTCCCCCTTCCTTTGGAGCTGTGGGATGGAGGAGGAGAAAAGGCCTTTTAAAGGTTAGCATGTTACTGAAATACATAACATGCTGTGTAGCCGAGGTAACTTTTATAGTAATTTAATACATACTACAGAGCATTCTTAACATTCTGAAATTCAAATGTGGGCAAGAAGCACACAGAAGGCAAGAATTTAAAATCTTATGGCATTAATCTCCCGTGTATAGTTACATTGGTTGGAATATGGAACTAGTAGTAAGAAGACCTGACTTCTTTTCCCATATCCGAGAAGTGAGTTGATGGATACACAAATTTGTAGCAAAAAAAGCAGGAACCCGTAATTGTGCAAGCAAACATTGCTTTTTAACTAGGAAAATATATCTTTAATCGGAACTAGGCAACCTTCTTAAAAGAAAGATACTGACATGGTATTACCCACCTGCAGAAATTAGATGCATGACAACGAAATTGCCTGAATTTCTGGAGAGTGGTTTTTTTCTACTTTAAAACTCTTGCATTCCATTTAAAGGCACTGAAGTATGGTGAAATGAGTGATGTGTTGACACACATTATCATGTGCATGAGTGTCATTAAAATGATACAGTCTGGATGTCTGTCAGATTATGAAAACACTAATTTCTATGGCTATGTCTAGATCGCCAAGAAGTGTCAGCAAAAGATACACAAATTGCGTAACATATTTTCATATCCTTTATCGACAGTTCTGGCGAGAGAGGCTTTTCCAACGTTTGGGCTGTCCATTTCAATGCCGTCTCAAGCATTTCTCGTTGATTATCTCCCCACTCTCCTGCCACGGCAATTACTGTGCTGCACCGCAGTCGGGATACAAATACTGTATTAATTGGGTGAGCTTTGTCCAGTGTGGCTTACTGAAGTTTTACAGGGCCTGCAGAACACTATGTTGTATGTGTGTTGTATGTCAACAATATGAGTCAACAGTGTGGTGCTGTTGCAAAAAAAGCAAACATGATTCTGGAATACATTACAAGATGTGTTGTGAACAAGACACAAGAAGTAATTCTTCCGCTCTACTGCGTGCTGGTTAGGCCTCAGCTGGAGTATTGTGTCCAGTTCTGGGTACTGCAGTTCAAGAAAGATGTGGAGAAGTTAGAGAGGGTCCAGAAAAGAGCAACAAGAATGATTAAAGGTCTAGAGAATGTGACTTATGAAGAAAGACTGAAAGAATTGGGCTTGTTTAGTTTGGAAAAGAGAAGATTGAGGGGAGACATGATAGCAGTTTTCAGGTATCTAAAAGGGTGTCATAAGAAGGAGGGAGAAAACTTGTTCTTCTTCGTCTCTGAGGATAGAACAAGAAGAGGCTGTGGCAGGCACTTCCCTGTCTCCTTCTTCCATGGACTCTAAGGCCCACCACGACCTGCTTAGGCATGTGGCCTAAAGCCTCAACCTCCTGGCTGAGGAGATGGTTGAAGACTGATTCAGTGATTGATATTTTCTCTCTTGAAGGCCCTGCAAGGGTGGCCCTGCCCCTAATTAAAGCTATCCAGGCCACCGCTAATGTGCTCTGGCAAACACTGGTCTTGATTGCACCCACAGTCAAAGTAGTACTTCATGCCCCAGAGGGGTATGTGCACCTGTTCATCCACCCACAACCAGGGTCCTTGACAGTTGATACAGTGAACCATTGGGAGTGCCCAGGACAGCTGGGGTCTGCCCTTCAAAAATGAGGCAAAGATGCTGGACCTTTTCAGCTATAAGGTTTCAGCCATAAGACTGGGGGTCTCCAGCTCCTTGTCTTGAAGACATATCAGCTGAGGAGTACCTGCTGGTTCAACTCCTGGGAAACACATTCGGGGCTCCAGGAGCTCCTCCGTTCTGATGGCAGAAGTTTGCTGCGGTTCTGCAGAAAGGCCACACAGTTGCTAGGACAGGTGAAATGGAACAGGTTCTTCCTTTGGTCCCTCCACAAGGGCACACTTCCATAGCAGGCTATGATTCCTGTGCTCCTGGACTATCTCCTTTGCCTGAAACACAAGGGCCTCGCTGTGTCTTCAGTTAAGGTCCACTTGGCAAGGATTTCCATGTTCCACCCAGACTCAGGAGGGGAAGTCCCTTTTTGATCCGATAGTGGGTTGCTTCCTCAGAGAATTGGGTAGACTCAACCCATAGGTGCGGCACCTGATCTTGCAATGAGACCTCCATCTGATCCTTTTCCAAGTCATGGCACTTTGGTTTGAGCCCTTGCCAACTTGTTGTCTTTCCTCTTTCCTACCTCTTGTATAATATGGCCTTCCTCATGGCTATCACCTTCTCCAGATGGATGTCAGAGTTCAGGGCATTTACTGCTGAGCCGCCATACACTGTCTTTTATACAGATAAAGTGCATCTGTGCCTACACCCCACATTCTCACTGAGGGTTGGGTCATCTTTTCATGTCAATCAGGCCTTTTTACTCTGCTTTCCTCCCAAAGGCACATGATAATGACAGGAGGAGGGTGCTATACTCTTTGGACGTAAGGCATGCCTCTGCCTTTTATACTGAGTGTCCCAAACCTTTCCATAAATCAGCACAGTTCTTTAGCGCCATAGCGAAGTACATGAAAGGATTCCTGATTATATCGAGTATCATTTGTCCTGGATTAAGGAGTGTATTACAATTTACTGCATTAGCCAAATTGCCAGCTCCGCGTATAATAGTGCACTCAAGCAAGGCACAGGCATCCTCAGCGCCATTTTTGCACAGGTCTCTGTTCAGGATGTTTGCAGGGCAGCAGTGTAGTCCTCCATGCATGCGTTTTACAGCACTGTCACTCAGCAAGCATGTGATAATGCATTGAGGAGGACAGTCCTGCAGTCAGTAACTTGATATCCAACCCTCCCCTCCACGCAAGCTGCTGCTAAGTCACATATTGGAATACACACAAGCAGTCCCTCAAAGAAAAGTAGTTGCCTGCTTTTCCTAACTGGCCTTTGAGATGTGTTGCTCATGTGCATTCCAGACCCTCTCACCTCCCCTCTGTCAGACTGTTCTGGCAAAAAGGAACTCCAGGTCAGCAGGGGTTTATCTATGCAGCCAGAGAGACTCCACTGCAGGGTACTACCAGGGAACAGTCTTCCGATGCTGTGCACGTGACGCATGCTGGAATGGACATGTGCAACATATCTCAAACAACAGTTTTGAAAGGTAGGTAACTGTTATTTTCCCAAAAGCAAATTAAGACTCTGCACAGGAAAAAATTAGGACACTTAAACCCCATTTTTATTAAAAATCAATCAGACCAACTAAGTGATAACCGTATGAAGGTGAGTTAAAATACTTACAGTGTAGTCACTTCAGAGTCAGAGTTTTAGTGGATAGGTAGCTATTCAAAGCCTCACTTTAGATTTGCATTTAAAGTAGAAATAAAATGGCTGTTCAGTGATGCATACTGTAATGTCAGGGTTACTACAGCTATACAACTCTCCCTTAAGAAACCTCTTTTGCTTCAAGCCAGCTTTGGGCTATAAATCTGAGACTCTGATTGGTTTTGGGTGAAACTGGGCTTTATTTCAATAATATCCATTATCTCTCCCAATGCATCTTTTGGGGAATTATTTATGGTTTTATTGTAAACTGTGACCTGAAAATGGGGAAAACATGGTGGCTTTGCGTGCATATATGGGGTACGTGAGCACCTGAACCAAAGGATTTGCAAATGTTGTCAAGCTCACCATTTGCAAATCAAAATAGACAAGTTGAACACAGTTCCAGTGTGGCTGATTTAACAAGTAATGGTTGAAAGAGCTAGACTGGATGCTTTGTCCATGAAAAGCAATGGTATCACAAAGAGGGAGTGTAATTAGATATACAAGAAGAGATTGGCCATAGACCAAAAACAAATTCTGTTATCAGTGTGTACTTAACGTTAATTTCTGTAGCCTCTGAGTACCATAACTCAAGCTGTGTAGTCATTGATCCCAACAGGATGTTTTGTAAGGGAAATAAGTCATCTAGCTTCAAGAGCCTCTGGCCTTGCAGTGAGTTGTTTAAACCTTTCCAAGTGTAATAAGTTTGATCTAAGTGTGTGAACCCTAATCAAAGAATATAAGAATGGCCTTACTGGGTCAGACCAAGGGTCCGTCTAGCCCCAAACCCTGTCTTTTGGCAGTAGCTTGTAGCTTCAGAAGAAATGAACAGAATAGGTAACCATCAATGGTTTATAATTAGAGAGGTACCCATGTTAGTCTGTACCTTCACAAAACAAAAAAGCAGTCATGTAGCACTTTAAAGACTAACAAAATAAATTATTAGTTGATGAGCTTTTGTGCGGTGGACTCACTTCGTCAGATCTGGAAATAGTGCTGAAAATGAACTGACACAATTAATATGTAATAGGGAGATAGGAAACAAAAACAAAAAAAAAACAAAAATGAACATATCCTCTGGAGAGGTGCAAAATATAACTTCCCCTCTTCGTTACTCTTCAGCCCCCTCCAACTGATTTGTCAGTTTCACTTCACTTTTTTCCTATCTCTCTGTTATATATTCACCACCACAGTTAATTTTAAGTACTATCTCCTTATCTGAAGAAGTGGGTCTGCCCCACCAAAGCTCATCACATAATAAATTATTTTGTTACTCTTTAAAGTGCTGCATGACTGCTTGTTTTGTGAAGGTGACCGTTAAGTCATCTATTCCCTGTTGTTCATTTTCAGCTTATGAAAAAGAGGCCAGAGACACCATCCTTTTTTTTTTATCCTGGCTTTTAGCCATTGATGGACCTATTCTGCATGAATTTATCTAGTTCTTTTTTTGACCCCCTGTTATAATCTTGGCCTTCACAACCTCCTCTGGCAGAGCTTCACAAGTTGACAGAGTTATGTGAAGAAATATCTCCTTTTGTTTGTTTTAAACCTGATGTCTGTTAATTTCATTTAGAGACCCTTTCCTCTTTTGGTAAGAGAAGTAAATAGCAATTATTTATCTACTTTCTCTACATCAGTAATAATTTTAGAGAGATCCCCCTTAATGATTTTTTTCCAAGCTAAAACATCCCAATCTCAGTAATGTTTCCAAGTGGTAATTGTTCCATATTCCTAATCATTTGCTGCCCCTTTCTGAACATTTTCCTTTTCTAATATATATTTTTTTTTAAGTTGAGATGACCACATCTGCATACACTATTCAAGATGTGGGCATACCATGCATTTCTATAGAGGCGATAATACTTTCTGTTTTACCCATTTCTTAATGATTTCCAACGCTATTCATTTTTTTTTCCACTGCTGTACATGGAGAGAATGTTTTCAGCAAACTGTCCTCAATGACTCCAAGATCTTTCTTGAGTGGTAACAACTAATTTAAATCACATCATTTTATATGCATAGTTGGGATTATGTTTTCCAATGTACCTTACTTTGCATTTATCAACATTAAAATTCATCTTACATTTTTGTTGTCTGGCCCCCCAGTTTTGTGAGAACCTTTTGTAGCTCATTGCAGTCTGCCTGGCACTTGAGAAGTTTCATATCATCTGGAAATTTTGCCACCTCACTGATTACCTCTTTCTCCAGCTCACTTATGAATATCTTGAAAAGACCTGGGTACAGAACAGATCTGGGGGGAGGGATAGCTCAGTGGTTTGGCATTGGCTTGCTAAACCCAGGCTTGTGAGGAATATTTGAGGAAGCTGTTTAGGGCCCTGGGGCAAATAGATTTAAAAAAAAGAAGTGTGTCTGGAGTGGTGCTTGTCCCTGCCAAGGCAGCAGGGAACTGGGCTCTGACCTCCCAAGGTCCCTTCCAGCTCTATGAGATGTGTATCTCCACCTATCTGGGGTGTGAGATAGTTCAGTGGCTTCAGCATTGGCTTGCTAAACTCCAGCATTGCAAGTTCAACCTTGAGGGGGCCATTTAAGGAACTGGGGCAAATAGATTTTTAATTAAAAAAAGGAAGTGGTGCCTTGATTCTGCCAAGAGGGCAGGGGACTGGAGTTGATGATCTCCCAAGGTTCCTCCAGGTCTGGGTGTGGGGGGGGGATGTATATGTATGTGTGTATATATATTCTGTGGGGTACCATTAGTTACCTCTTTAAAACAGACCCATTTTAAATTATACATGGACACCCACATAAGGAGCAGACAAGCTTCCCTGCTTGGCTTATTTGGGAAAATTTCAGTTAGGAAAGAAAATTTCTTAGAGGGAGTGGCAGTGGAATTTAAAGTGGGGCATGAATAGCAGAGGTTCAGATTGAGGTCAGTAAAGCAGTGTAAGCCAGACTTCTAAAGGAACAATCAGTTTGTCAGCTGGTCATCTTTACTTTTTGTCAACAGAATTTGTCTTGCATATTTTGTATGATGTCAAAAGAAATGCAAATACTTTGAAGGTGTTTTTGCTGCCTGCCAACTGCTTCTCAAATGGCAGCTATTTGGGTCTGTCATGGAAGAATTTAAATATCCTAGTCAACAGCTTCAGGAGAACTAATCCTCATTTGATATATACAAAATAATTTTTCTGTGTCCAGCAGAAAAGTCTTTTGAAAGTAAACCCCATCTTTAAAAAAAACCCTTCTTCCCCTTTTTTATGAGGAAGGGTTCTTTTGGAGATGGGGTTTACTTTCAAAAGAGCTGCATCTACGCTGCTTTTCTTCTTTCAAAAGAAGCTCTTTTGAAAGAGGAATATGCATGAGGTGCCAGATATGTAAATCTGCACCTCGTGCACTTTTGATTTCCCTCATTAGCATGCCTCTTTTGACAGGGGAATGCAGGTGTAGACACAGCCCTATTGGTTTGAGGTGTCTTTTGTTATTGTCCTGCTAGGTAAGTCACTAAAAGATGTAATAGCGAATGTTGGACTGGATTCATTGGAAGAGGATTTATTACTCCATGCCTGGATAGCTGTGGGTTTTTTTTTTTAAATCACTTGTAATTGTGGTGCTTTCCAAAGTGAAGAAATAACAGCATGAGTTTAGACCGTATAGGGGCTATTTGCTAGTATGTGACTCTAGGCAGGGTCGTGTTGGGCAGATGCTGATTGCTATCATTTGAAAACTAGTGGTCAGGCAGCAAAACCACCAGCCAAGTGTTTGCATTTCTTCTGACATGATGAAAAATATGCAAGACATACCTTTTGCTGATTAAAAAGTAAGTAAGGCCTGTTACTGATGGCTCTGACTTACCTTGTTTTGCTGACTTTTTTTTTTTTCAAAATCTAAACTGCTGTGCATGCCCCACTTTCAGTTGCTCAAGCGCTCATTTTAATAAAGAAGTTTTCCACAAATTACAGTGGGTGGCTATACAAGTCTGCCAATGAAATTCACTTTGACTTTCTCCAGTTCTCTTATTTCAATCCTAGGTATCTTTAGAAGCAGCTAATTCATTCCAAATCTTATACTGCTATTGTCACGTAAGAGATTCATCTAGGGATTAAAATTAGATTCTATTTCCACACTTTTGTGAGCAGTGAATTTGTGTATTTAACCAATCTCAAATTCTACTTCTATTTTAGTCTGTAGCCTTTTATCTTCCCTTGGGAACTGAAGTGAAATGCCCTTATTTCCACTGTTCGTGGTTCGTTTGTTCCTGACATTTGAGTCAGCTTTGACACACTGAAAGCAGTAGTGTTGCCTGGCAGAAAGGCAATGAGGATAAGAGCAGCTTTTCTGTGTGTACTTCTGAAAAGGGATCACCAGAATCCCTGGCATAGCCCAAGATGATGTTTTGCTGCAAAGCCTGGAGATTCTGCAGACTGCATGGTGATCCAGAGGAAAAGAGAAGTTAATAAAGAAGGAAACAGTGGGATCCCAGTAGATTGCTTGTGAGGAACAGGTAAGGTCTGATCAGGCAAACTTGTAGCTAGAAGCCATCTGAAAAGGGAATGGGAAATAGAGATTTTTGCTGTATAAGAGCTGAAGGACTGAGCTGAATTTTATCTGCTCACTTTGTATTGTGTGTATTTTGTTTTCTGTCTCAGCAGGTTTTTTTTTCTTATCTCTACTGTACTGACATTGGCTTATGAAAAGGAGAGGAGATGCTTGTGGCTTGTTAGCAAATGATAGCCTCTATCTACTGCAGCTGAGATTAGAAGGTCTCTTAACTACTGGGGATCAGCCCTAACTTCACAGTGCTGAAATCTGTTCATGTCTCATGGAGATCTTGCTATCACTCATCAGGGAGACTGTTTTCCTATTTTAATCCTTTGTTTGTTATTGACCTATATATGAAAAGGCATCTTAGTTTGTGGGAGAAGCCTTCTGCTCCTGTTTATGCATCCAGTCCCCACTGATTTCTCCATTTGAGCCAGTTCAGGCAACCTCCTCAGTGGTTGATGTGTGAATGCTTTGATATTATCCTCTGTGATTTCAATTCTGTGGGGAGGCTTTTCAGATTTTTGCAATACTTCACACCTGTGGATCTCTCAGAGCTTTTACAGCGCAGGTAGGTATTGCAGTTTTACAAAAGGGGAAAACTGTGTTGTAGGAGTCAATGAGTTGGTGGATTTAGTCTTTGCCAGATCTGGGATTGAAATCTAGCTGTCCTTCCTTCTGACTCTGACTCAGAGCTGCTACTAGACCATGCCAACTCTAATATGGCGAGAAGTTCCTGCATGCCATGTGCTAGCAAGAGTTAAACTCAGAACACACCTTGTATAGTGGACTTGTTTCTAAACAGAATGGTCTGTAATATCTTTTTGTGAGTTTGTTTTAATATTTTCAAAAGAGGTGGCACCAAAAGTTCTGATGAAAATATTTAAGCTGTCCTGATAGCCTCAAAGAGGGGCAAAGAACAGAGCCACTTTTGAAAGGAAGTGCTGTAATTGGCTTGGTGGCTGCCATTGGTTGATTTTTTTTTTTTTTTTTTTTTTGCATGAGGTATATTGAAATTTAGTTACAAAACAGTGTGAACATTACAACTGTCCACTGCAAGTTAATGGTAGCTGAATCTGTATAGCTCGTCGGGGAAGAAGTGAATCTGTTGCAGCTTTTCAAGACACCTTTTGGATAAATATATTTGGACAAGTATGACTTATTTTCTATTCATGTATCGTGGTAAAAAATGAGCTAGTAGAGTTTATGCCCGGGTGATAAACTTTTTCCTTGTCTAGTTCCAAGACTAATGCACTTGTAAACATTTTTGATGTATTCAGCACAATATTAATAAGAGTTTGTTCACATCTTATGTCTTGTAAAATGTGAAAATATTGTGGTTTTTTTTTTTTTTTGTATTTTTGGGATTTTCATGAAGGACCTATGATGCTAAAAATTGAAGTTAAATATAGTCCCAGTACTGTTCTCTATGCTAGTAAGGGGATCTTTGACTCTTTGGAGGTTGAGGGAAATGTTGGACCAGTCCTTGTTGGTTTGAAAAAAAAACCAAAACCACTCCACTGAAGGAACCCGTAACTTGTTCGATATACAGAATCATGTGGGCTATTTGTGATAGAAGCAAAGGATGTATACTCTTGAAATGCCTGAAATCTTGTAACTAATATTGACTAGTTAACAAGTGTACAACTTGAACTATTTTTACTTCATTCCTGTTCTCCACTCCACTTTGATTTTTGACATAATTTTTATCATCAGTATTGTAAGTGCATTGTTGTCTCATTCAGCGAAGGATACACTGGAGCTTTTTGATTGCTCTGTTACTTATACTCACCCCTTTGGACTCACAGTGAGCTTCAAAAAGACAGAAAATTTATGTCTCAGCCTGTTTTGAAAGAGACAGGCACTCCAGTGGTCACTGCTGCTGGTACAGTCCTTAAAGCTGTTGACAAGTTCTGCTACCTCAGAAGTGTACTGTCCTCTAGCATAAACATGGATTATGACATATCTGCTCGATTAGCCAAAGCCAGCACTGTCTTTGGAAAATTGATCAAATGCCTATGGAATGACCATGGTATTAAACTCCACACCAAGGTAGCAGTTTATTAGGCAGTTCTGAATATCCTGGCTGTATGGTCTGGAGTCATGGACAATATATCATTGTCATGTTTTGAAGCTTGATCAGTTCTATATGCACTGTCTGAGGAAGATAGCCCACATGAATTTCTGGGACAAAATTCCTAACACAGAGGTTCTTAACCTGTGTGGTGCCCTGGGCGTGGAAGCAATGCTTATGAACAAACAGTTTCGCTGGATTTGTCATGTTATAAAGACGGATGATACATGGATACCGAAGATGGTCTTCTGTGGCCAGCTTGCTCATGGAAAGCCCTATATTGGTGGTCAGTATAAGCACTATAAAGACATCTTAAAGGCCAATGTGAAGTCATGTGGCATATCTCCCAGTGATCTGGAAACTGTAGTTCAGAACAGATTGTTGTGGTGGCAAACCACTGTACAGGCTTTTAATTTCTTTGGGAGTCAGCATATCCAGACACTACAGGAAAAGCGTAGGATCCAAGAAGAATATTCAGCACCTGCAGTTGATGGGTTTTTGATGTGACCATCTGTAATCAGCTCTGCTGATCAAGGATTGGTTTTGTTGCTTACCATTGGCATCATAGAAGATGAGATCCATCCATCGACAGCTGAGTCCAAGCAAGCAAGCAAATGTATATTTCCTATATTTTCACTATACTGTACTTATGGAAAATGTAACTAGAATTTACTTATGGTTAAAATGCCAGTTATTTGAGAGTTCCGCAAGGTAGACTGCCAGATATGAAAGAGTTTGTCCATATTTTTTTCAGATAGGGCAGCAGTAATTGTATTAAATATTCAAGGTGTGGCTGTACCATGTATTCATATAGTTCCACTATATGTTCTTACCTATCCCTTTCTGAGGAATTCCTTATATTCTCTATGGTTTTTTGATGGCCACTGCACATTGAACAGATTTTTTTCAGTGAACTAGATATGATAATTTTATTTAGGGTTTTCTGTACATGTGTAACCTAACGATAGAGTTGCTATTCGTTATACCAAAACATAATAAAAGATACCTTTGTGTGAGAAACCATAGTTTTGAGGTTTGATGCTCTGTATGCACAAAGTCTTCTATTCTAGAGCATCAAAATGTACCATGAAAATAGTACCGGTAGTAAGGTGTCTTCCACTTCTCAACTGTTGTGGCAAAAGAGATTGCGTGGTAACTAGTATTCTTCTACTTGAGGAGTAACAGAGAGAGAACCATGTTTGTCTGTGTTCTATCAAAACAAAACAGCAGTCATGTAGCATGTTAAAGACTAACAAAATTTATTAGGTGATGAGCTTTCGTGGAACAGGCCCACTTCAGATCTACTTGGAGTTTTTGTATGCAACTTTCTCTTTTCATCTATTTGCCCAGATTTCTAGCTTATGAGGGTTTATGACTAGGTGGGTGGCATAAATGTTAGTGCTATTATTAAATCAATGTTATGGCCAGAAAATATTTATGCAGGTGTTTGGCTTGTGTAAGGGTTGTGGTGAAAAATTAGCGAGTGAGGCACTTTTTTATGAGCCTGTGAACATGCTGCCTTATATAAAGTAGAAGCATGTGAAGAATTAATTGCTACAAGAATAGCACTAATGAATACATTTCTAGTGTCCTAAAGCATGAAATGTTCTGCAGGTAAGCCTTTCTAAATACCATCTGTTAACAGAAGTGGAGGAGGGTTGAGGAGAGATGGCTTTCTGCACTTCCACACCCTCAAAGCATGAGAGTGGTTAATACCTTTCCAAAAGACTTTAAAGAATTGCCCTCCCAGAGCTATAAGCATTGAGGAGATTTACCCAAAGAAAATTTTAGGGGGAGGTCTCAGGATTTTTTTTTTGAATTCTAGCCACATGTACATAAGGTAGGCTTGTGAGCATTGCAGAGTATGGATTGTCAGTATTATGTTTCTCCAGGGCTAAGCACCTCTTTCAAACTTGATGCAACTTTATTCCTGGCTTCAAAAAAACCTGGTTGTTAGGCACTTTGCTAATTTATGTACACAAATGGCAGTTCTGTAGTATGGTCTTCTGTCTGTGACCTATGTATTTTCACACAATAAACTACTTGTCTATGATACATATTCTTCTAATACAACTGGTAAAATGCACATCGTATTAACTAAATTACTTTGGTTTTTATCAGTTTACTTGCTAACTTATAAAATTTAGTGCCCGCCCATCAAAAGTATGAATAATTAACATATTTAATTAAATTTTCCATATATTTGTATTGGGGTAGATAGAAATGCATAATATTTGCTCTGTTAGAGTATTTTGTTCATGTATTTCTTCATATTTAACCTTAACACTCTTCCCCCTTATTTAGAGATGGTTGAGTTTTCTATCTTACAGGTAGGAAACCCTGATTTACAGAGGTTTACTTACCAGAGCTGTTTTAAGACGTCTGTGGCATCACTGATTCAGACAGTCTGTTCTGTCCATTACTCTAATCGTAATGTTCTTGCCGAATCAGTAACAGTTCTTTTGTAGGAAGAGAGAAGGGATTCTACAATTTCATTTGTAGCATACCTATCTTATTTTTTCTTACTATTTTGGATAATTTCAAGAACAAGTTTAGAGAATTTAAACAATTGGGAAGATTGTGGGAAAATAGTCTGTCATGCTAAATGCTAATTTCTTCACGTGTTCTAATATCTTTTATCTTCACTCCTGCCACACTGTGTAGGTGGTCTGAAAATTTTTATTTGGCCTTAGATCCCTTTCCTCTGTTTTCTTGTCTCTGTTCTCATTAAGCTGTGGTTTCTGCTTTCACTTTTGTGCATCTGCCTGCATTAATTCAGATATACACTAAAGCTACGTCTACACTTGCCCCCTCCTTTCGGAAAGAGCATGTTAATGAGGCAGTTCAGAAGATGCTAATGAGACGCTGACATGAATATTAGCAGCCACCATGATTTAAAAGTGCTGCTTTTGGAACACACGCTCCCCGTGTAGACAGGGGCCTTTTGAAAGGACCCCCATGACTTCAAATGCCCCTTCTTCCTAAAACCAAGTAGGAAGAAGGGGCTTTCAAAGTCAGGTGGGAATCCTTTCAAAAGATCCCCAGCTATAGAGGCAGTGTCTGTTCCAAAAGTGGCACTTTTGAGTCGTGTGTGGCTGCCATGGTACTAATGAGGTGCTGCGTATTCATGTCAGTGCCTCATTAGCATCTTCTGAACTGCCTTGTTAACATGCCCCCTCCGAAAGGAGAGGCAAGTGTTGACGTAACTTGAGGGATGGAAGAGCCCAGGCCTGACAGGAGCCAGAAATTTTAGCCCAGCTCTCCCCATCCTGACAGAGGGGCACCTAGGTCAAGTCAGAGTGATGCTATGATGGTTCCAAGTTGCAACACCACTTAGTAATATTTGGACTGGCTGCCCCTCTGTCAAAAGGGAGGAGCAGCTGGACCAAATTTTGAGTAGTGTTTCTGGTCCATGCACCTGCTTGGCTGCTCTTTTTGTCACTCATGGGCACCAGGCAACATCATCTGCTCCCAGGGAAGAAGTGAAGCAGTGGGCACAAGTGAATCACAAGTCCCCAGGAGTAAGAAGAATTGGATCTGGGCTTTTGGGTCTTCTGGGAAACAAGAAGAGGGGATTTGGTGTTTCCAGAACTACCACACCCCAGTAGAGACATGCTCTTGAGTCTTACAGATGCTCTCTCTGGATAAGAGCTGGGGTTTGGGCACAGGCATCATGGAAATGGGTGCAAAGTGGAGAGTTCAGTGCTTCAGAGTTGGGAAAATATGAAGTTGCTGTGGAGCAGCAGCAGACTGTGTCCAGATACAGATGTGAGGGAGAGAGTATAGGTCCGAGGAATGGCTTGTGTGATGGAGATTATTTATGCCCTCTGTTCAATATGTTTCTTATGATTTTCCCCCTTTATCCTTCTGTTAACTGTCATACATAGGTAATAATTTTATAATCCTTCTCCACCTTGCTCTAGTAGCCCCTTGCCCCCACTGACCTGTTCCTCATTTAATGGAATTCTCCAGTCTGGCTGCTTTCAAGTTCTTTTGTAGTAGGACTGTGACCAAAGACACCTGTTTTTGCCAGGCATGTCGTCATTTCGTTATTCATTTGTTCTCTAAGATCAAATCACCTGAAGTTATACCCATTGCCAGCTTCCTCTGAGTGTTCTCCAAGCCACAGCCTTTTGAACATTACACCTGTTCTGGTTTCTCCCAGATCCTCTTTCTGAAGGGATTACCTGCTTTGTACACACCCCAAGGTTATGCTTCCTATAGTACTTTTCTGCTTCATTCTGTTAAACAATGAGCTCTTTTGCCTTAATCCCTCATATCTGAAGTTGTTTACCAGTGTTCTTATAATATTGTACTTTACTGTGTGTGTCTGTGCCCTCATGCTGCATTCCAGCCTCACTTATTAGCTTCATGCTTTGGAACAGAATTCATTTTGCACTAGGTTTTTGGAAATAGCCTGCACTTTTTCTATTCTCCCTCTTCATTTCCTAGTATTTTCACTCCCTGGAAGCCACTGAAGCAGAGTCCAGTACCTCCAGCCAGGAGACCAGATAAGTGATTTCTTCATAAAATAGCTGCCTATGCCTAGCAGGGAGCTTGTGGAGTAATTAAGTTTGTAGCAATGTCTTCTGATTTAGAGTGAATCTTTTATGGGATGTTAGGCTTGTCTCCACTTCCAGCAATCAGTGCTTGGCAATTGATCCAAGCTATTTTCTCTGAAGAAATGTACACTTCAGTCAAAACATTGTGCAAGACATGTAGTAACTGAAAAATCCCATGGCAAGAATATCTGTTAGAACCACTTCACACTGCAGCCCTAATTCTTCAGTCTGATTTTATGCCTTTTAAGTCAAGGTGTTTTTCTTGAACCATTTTACGTTTGAATTGTTCATATTTGTTCTAGTAAGATATTTTTCGGATCTTAATTGCTGCATTAGCAATGTGAATCGATGTATGTGATGAAAGTGGACTACCCCCAATATTACTACAAGTGCTGTGTCTTTGCAGCTTTCTGCTGAGTGCTAATATATTCCTAGAGCTTGCATAGTCTCACCTCCAATTATACTGCTTATGGAAAATTGCATAGTGAAGGGCACTGAGTACTGAAGTCCTCTGCTGGAGAATAGGTATAGCCATGGCAAACCTGTCCTTGAAGAGCAACAGCTGTGAAGATAATTTATTCTTGAGGCCAAGACTTCCAAAAAACAAAAAAAAAAATGCTGCTTTTGCTGGCATCTTTTATATGGAGCTCCTTCCCACTAGCAACCTGCCTGAGGGAACCATATTTAAATTCACATAGATTTCCAAAAAGCTTTAGGATTAGTAACAGCCTTTGGTAATTACTGATCAGTGGATTTCAGAAGAGCTCAGATTTGATTTAGATCCCAAAATAAAGTGACCAGATTTTCAAAAGTGCTCAGCCCCAAGTCACTCTCTAGGTCACTAATTAAATTCCAGTCAAGATGGGTAGCTGCTACATATTTTTAATAATCATAAAGATCTCTAGTTCTCCGTCACTTTACATGAATTATTGAGTGACTTTATGAATGTGTCAGGTTCCTAATGGACAAGTAACCATATACAAAATTCTATCAGGATATACCATTTTTTGTAGTCTTTGGAAAGAGCCCAGGGATTGAATAACCCTAAAGGTGAAATTGTCCCTTCTCTACATCCAAAGCAGGTGTTGCATAGTGGCATAGGGATTTTTTTCTGAAGGAGTTTGTGTGCTGATCACTTTTTAGGAAAACTTGGATGCTTTGTTTAGTGGTCTAGACAGACTGAAGCCTGGACTCAAAATCATGACCTTGCATTCGTAACCCATTCCATGTTTGGGATGCCATTCACAGTTCTGTTAGTAAGCTTTTGTAAAGAGGGGCTCAGATTTCGCAGTTTTAGTCTTCTGTAGTTTGTATGCTTCCATCACTGGAAAAGGTCAGGGAGTTGTTGGGGGCCTTGTGGGGGAGAAACATAGGCTTTGTCTACACTTCTAAAATTAAAACATACCTATGGCAGTGCTTTAAAATGAAAGTGTAGCCATGACCAGAGTGATGGGGGAGAGCGCTCTCAGCACTCTATGTAAACCACCTCCACAAGGGGAGTAGCTGATAGCATTGGGAGCATGTTTACGCTGCTGCTTCCGCTGAGAGTAGGGTTTTTTTCACTTATGAGGCCGAAAGTGGCAGTGTAGATTTAGCCATAGTTGCTGTAGTGGACTTGGAGGTATCTGTTATGATTCATGGCCAGGTATTGCTGTTAGACTTGACAAAATATCAGTTCACCTAAAGTGATGGGCACATAAGCTTAAATGACAAATGAGCTGAAAAACAGTTTTATTTCAAAGGTGCCTTCAGTTCTCATTTAGTGGTATGCGAGCCCAAAATAAACATGCAGCAAAGTTGGTTAACCTGTGTCAAGAATATTTTTAAAATAAATAGAAGGGAAAGAAATGGGTTGCAGGCCAGTCTGTTCTTGCAGACTCTAGCCTGAAATCTAGCTATGCTGGGTACACATACCAGTGGGTATAAAATCTGAGAACCAGAATAGTCCTTCATATGAATGTCACAATTAATTTTAAAAGAATTTAAACTTCAATTATAACTTTCTTTTTGGCTACTTGAAAAAAAGATTTTAAAAGCTGAACCGATTCCTGATGCACTTAATTTTTTAAGTTTAGTCTTAGGACTTGCTTGTTTTGTGTCATTCTTTCCAGGTGAATACTGATCTCTCTTCTAAGAGCTGGATCACATGTCTACTTTCTTTTGCATCTTCTGCTCAGTGGAGGAGCTTCTGCCGGCCAGCCATGCTTCATAAGGGCAAGTAATGGAGGCAAGTACTAACTTTTTTTTTTACACTTCTGAGCTATTTTTGCCAACTGCTCAATTTGGGCATCTTTTCTTCCCAATGCTATTATGACGTAACTGTTCAATTAAAAGCAATATTTGAATGCATTTTGAGGTATAATAAAGATGTTGTAAAGTGCTCAGTCAAGTCTTTGACAGCATATATTGCAAAATTAAGTGGTGGTGTCACCTTCTGAAAATAACTAGAATGATGGACTTTTGAGAGAGACAGAGAAGGTATTTACTAATTGTCCCTGTAAGGAGTAAATTGTGAAAGGTGGGAAAAAATGGATGTATTTTAGATAGTATCTATGTTGTAGATCTTGTTTTAAGTGTTATGGATAATTACAGCAAACATTTGTGAGTGTTCATGCAAATAAAATGCAGTGATTAACCATGCTGGTATTCAATCTTTCATTTGGGAGAGCAAGTTTTTTAATTTGTTTGAGAAGGCTAGCTGTAAATAAATAAATGTAAATGCAGCTACAAAGGAAATGCATATCATCTTAGCCATTTTGAAAAGATCTTTGTGCTCAAAAATAGGCTCATTTAACCGAAAATGAAAAGATAGGCTGATAACTTTCAAGCAGAAGAAATTTTTTGTCACTAAGGAACCAGGAACAAGTCAATTCATTTTAGTAATCCAGTCATCAATACACCTATAGAGAATACCTAGAGATGAGTTTGCAAATATGTTGTGTGCAAACAGGCTTTATTCCTCAATCTACACCAAACTATTTTCAAGTATAAAAAGATTATTTTAATCTACTTGTGGTTTAGTTTGAAAACAGAAAAGGGGCTACGTTAATCAAATAAGTGATTTTCACCAAATGTTTTATGTGATCAACAATGCTACCTATGGTAAGCTGTTGCACGTGCTATGGCAGGAGATGATACAGATATTTGTTTAGTGAATAAGGTGGCCATCTTTGTTAACTGAGTTTCATCAAGGACTGCCTGACTACTGAATGTTTTGGGAATATTCCTATTCAATATGAATAAGTATAGATCATAAGTCTAGTTATGTTTTTGGAATGCCAAATACTTTTGGGGGCTCTCATTAACTAAGATTTGTTCAATGAACCATTTTGCATGGTATGTGAAGAGGAAAATAGTTTCTAGTTTTCTTTTCTTCAGAAAGTCAGCTTAAATGGAGTCCTAGATTTGGACTGTATGGAAATACTATTGTATTAATCCAAGTAAAAACAATATGGAATGTATAGGAAATTAAAAATTACAACAGTTTAAAACCGAGGAGTGTGTTAGACATAAAGACACAGGTCGTTTGAGAAGGGTTGTGTTAAGCAGTTAAATCTCATTTCGTGGGAGTTGGAAAGAATTTTGTTCCTAGTTCTGCCACTGAATGACTATATGAAATTGGTTAAATCATTACCGTTCTGTGACTGTCAATCATTCCATGTCAAACAGAGTTTATTGACTTATCCCTGTTGTTGAACTTAATGCTTGCAATGTGTCTAGAAGTCTTTCGATGAAAAGTACACTGCGACAATGCATTGGTTTCCTATTAAATATTGTAATTCATTTTGCCATCATCTGCTAAGGTAATCCAAGAGAAGGAGCTTGATGCAGCTCATTTGGTTGGTCCTTGCTGTGCTGCCTGCTGCAGTGGTACCTTGGAATGTCAGTTCTAACTTATTGCATTATGTCTAAGGTGCACAAAACTGAGGAATTTCTTGGATCATAACCCTTTCTTAGTACTGCTATGTTAACATTAAAATGAATGTCCTAATAAATCCTATAAGACATGGTTTTGTTTTGTTTTTTGTTTTTGTTTTTTTTTTTGCTCACGCTGTCTCCTGCCAAGATTGAGAGCAGACTTCTGTGACATGGTACATATTTATAGAAGCACAATGTCTTATCCTGCAAGAAAACAACCTCTGATTTCTGTGCATGTGATCTCATAACCATGGCAATGATGTGAACCTTCCCACACTTACTCTCGTCTCCATTAAATAGTTTGCTTTTAATATTAAAAGATCCGTTTGTGTTCCCTTCCTCATTCCCTTGCCACCCTCCTCTTGCACTATGCTAGCATCTTAGCTCTCAACTGCAATGTTGTGTGGGCAGCTCCATCTGAATCAGATGGAGATGGTGTTGTGACTTACTGGGAGAAACTGAACACTTCCTTTTCCTCAAATGGCTGGGTGCTGCCACTGCCTGCTTAGTCACTCAGTAATCTGTTTTTAGAATGATGGGTTTTTTTGCTCCTGTGCTTTTGTGGACAAAGTACTAATTGCACCCAAGTAGCTTCTCTGTCCCCTCTTGAAAGCAAGCTTTAGCATCCAGTTACCAGCATCCTTGATGGATACTCATAGTAATGGGCCATTCCCAGGTATTTGAGTGGAAATTAACAGTTGTAGTTGGGACTTTTTATTCTGTCTCCCTGTATATTTAAAACATGATGGAATAGCTAGTCCATTTGAAGGCATATAATTGATAAGGAAGACAATCTTGTATTGGGGATTAACCTATTAAGCCATAACTCATGCAACTGACTGAGCCCCAGTGGTGCAGGTTCTGTCAGATACTGTTATAATCTTTATAGTATGCACTCCTTGTTTTTCATGAGCAGCATTTTAACTTGTTTGTTACTTCCAGAGCTCTATCTCCTGTATTGGACACTTTCGCATTGATAAAAGAATCAGCAGTCCTTCCGCAGGCCCTGTGTACTGCGTGCAGGATAAATATTTCTAATATAATGGCTGAAGGGTGCTTGAATGAGAGAGGGAGAAACAATAACAGCATGTTTTCTGTATTGAATTTTTTTAATCTGCTAGTTTTGCTGCATGGATGTGTAATATTGGCTCTTTTGTTTAACATTAGATAAGCATGAGACCTCCCTGGCCCAGCTGCATGTGTAGTCACTCTTGAAGCAATTGCACACCTAATTGGCTGACAATCTTGGCATTTAAAAAAAAAAAAAAAGACAGGGGACATCTGTATTTATGAATTGTCAAATAAACGTGTTGGGTGTCATCTAATGGAGCCTTCTGGCAGTGAACAGATCTATGACGACCCTGATCCTGGAGGCAAATCCCAAGATCAAGATACCAAAAAACAACACGAATCTGAGCAAAAGTTGTCCAAAATTACTCATAATGCTTTGGAGAACATTAATGTGATTGGTCAAGGCTTGAAGCACCTTTTCCAACACCAGCGCAGGAGGTCCTCAGTGTCTCCCCATGATGTGCAACAAGCTCAGGCTGATATGGAGCCCGAAGTGGATTTGGAAAGCCAAAGCGCCTGTACTGAAATTGATGGTGTCTCCACCCACCCCACAGCTCTGAACCGAGTGCTACAGCAAATCAGAGTGCCACCTAAGATGAAGAGAGGGACAAGCCTGCATAGCAGGCGGGGCAAGTCAGATGCACCAAAGGGAAGCCCACAGATCAACAGGAAGTCTGCCTTGGATATTCATTCAGGCCGACCCAGGTCTTCCTCCACCACTGACGCTCCCACTAACCTGTCTGTGCTGGAGATGACTTCTGTTTATGTAACTGGTGAGGAAGCCACAGCAGCAGAGCGGGTAAGTTACCAAGACTGATTTTGATTATCAGTCTGCCTGTAGGTTTTGTTGAACTTTTTGGATTTTGTTTTAAAGCGTTTCTTTTTCTTGCCATATGTTAGAGCTACTTTGTAAAATAGCATCTCCACCGGTGGAGCAGGGAACTTGAAAATATTCCAACATTGTCTTTTTCTCAAATGGTGTGTGGCTTATTTGATATGCATTGATCTCCTCAACAGGAGAGTTACACTTACTGCATTATATTGGGCATGCTGTGTTCCATAATCAAAGAAAAATGGTGACAAACAGTTGTTCTAATTCTACTTTTGCTAACATCTGACCATCTAGACCAATGGTTCCCAACCTGGGGCCTGTGGGGTGGGGGAAGATAAATAAAAATGATAATAGAAAATAAGGTGTGTTTTTTTTTTAAATAAATTGCAAAGTTACAATCAATTTAAAGTGAATATTTTCCAATAATGTTAATTGCTGTCCAGAAATCTATGTTGTGGTTTCCTTTTTCATTTCAGGAATTGTAGATATTGGCTTTGATGGGAATCCATGAACAGCTTGGGAGGGTATTTGGGGGTCCACACTAGTGAAAAGATTGGGAACCACTGGTCTAGACTGTTCCAACAAATCTTTCTTTAGTCAGTTGGGAGACTCTTCAGCCTTCTTTATATTACAGAAAAATTGACCGTTTATTTTGTGTGCATGGAACTATGGAGCCATCCAGATAGACTGTAGGTAATGGGATCCTCCCCCATAACCTGGGATTTTAGTGCACCCAGCATAGGACTATCTTCAAGATGTTTTCATGTTGCCATATATACTATGTGGGGAAAATGTTCACAAGTGACGCAGGCTGTGTAGTGGTATCTGTTCCAACATTTTCTTGCAAAGCCATTTCAGTTAGCAGATTGGTGGGGCTAATGGTAAAAGTTGTGTCTTGCACCTCTACGTTGTTTACCCTCAATTGGCACCGTTAAACATGCCAGGTAAATCAAAAGATTCACCTCTGCCTGTTAAACTTCCTCCATTTGAAACATTAGCCTTCTGATTTTAACCCAGGCTGTTGCCTGGAATATGAGTGGCGTGTTAATTTAAAAAAAAAACTGTCATATGTCCAGATAAATGATGTAACAGAGCATACTTTCAATTCTCGTGAGAATAAATGTGATAATGAAAGAACATGCTGTGCTGTTAAATACATTTTGGTTTTTTTGTTCTTTATTCAAGTATCTATTATAAGCTATAGCTCAAAACAAATCAGATGCAGAACTGAAGCACTGTAGGATTTCATGTTTATACGATTTTTATAGCATTTTATAATTTTTTTTTAAAAAGTGTAGCTCCTGAAGGATGAGGACCAGTAAATCTGTATGTTAGGGGCGAGTTTTGGGAATTAGTTTATTGTTAAAGAAATAAGGAATATCAGCCCCTTGCTTCATTACTGCTTGTTTCATCACTGCTTTGTCAAAGATGAAATAAATGCTCTAATTAGGACAATATTTTCAAATATGCAACTGAGTCCCAAGTCTAACTTAATTTAATATAAGAGTATAATTAGCCAGATGGAGAGCTAGATTTCTTTGAGCTCTAAGCCATTTTAACAAAAACAAAATTAATAGTAGTAGAGACTGAGGTTCTCAAATTACAGAACAGATACAGCTTATTGACTGAAGGTTTCTTCATGCTGCCAGGGTTGCCGTTGGTTGGGGAAGAAAAGGGGAGCAGCAGCCCTTGGCTAAGAACCCTGCCACTTCAGGACGTTGGCTCCTGCCTCCTCTCTATCTGGGAGGGTGAGGAATGTAGGATACTTTATTTATGCATCTCTGGCTCTGCGGTTTTTCTCAGGCTTCCCTCGTGCCTGACCCCGGCCAGACTGGTTGAAAAGCTAATTCAATCTTTTCTCTCTCCTCCCCATGCCTTCTGGGCTGGCCATTCTTTGCTCTGTCACCTACAAATGCTTCACTGTAAGAAGAGCAAAGCCAAAGAACAACCAGTTGCTGGGATCTTCCCCTACTTTAAAGAAATAAACACACTGCTACACCACAAATTGCTTAAATTACACTTACAACTTTCCTGTTTTTTCCAACTGTCCCGTTTTGTGGGGAAATGACAGTACCCTAGGATGGAGCATATTTTTTTCCATTTAGTTTCCCTTTGCATTTGTCTGAGAGACTTGTTCTTTTAAAATGGATTGGCTCAGATTACCAGGTAGGGACCAGACTGTTACACACACATGCTGATTCCTCATCAGGGTAGCAAATGCACTGTTACTGTGCAGAAACAAAATTTTTTGCCCTAAACAGCCAGCCATTTTAGAGTGGTGTATCTCTTGTACTATCCTTCTCTTCCAACTGGTAAGTAATCTTAGCTCCTAATTTTTTTTTTAAGATTTCTGAGGGTAGCAGAATCTTTCAAACTTGAGTACCTTCATGAATGTCATGGAGGTGATATTTATACCCTCAAATCCTTAGAGAAATGCTAGGTTTGGAACCTCCTTCCAGTCCTTTGTATTTATGTATAAGCAGGGCTGAAAGTTAACAATTTTCTTGCAGGTTGTGTGCCATCACCCTAGGGAGGGGCTCTTGTAATAACAGTGCCTGTAAGAAATTTAAATGTAGGGTTGTGTTCAGGGGGATGGAGTGTGTGGGAAGGAAGGGGGTTCAGGAGACAGGGGTTTGGGGTACTGTTCTCTCTCAGATTTTTTCATTTGAGTTGAGTGTGTTGTCTTGTGCACCAATACTGAGGGTCATGTGTGCTTGTTCAGCTGTGTGCCACTATGACATCAGTCCCTGGAAAAATCATGGAGGGGCTCCTCCAGGAAGTCATTTTGAGGCACTTGGAGGAGGGGAGAGTGATCAGGAATAGTCAGCATGGATTCAAGAAGGGCAAGTCATGCCTGACCAATCTGATTAGTTTCTACAATGAGAGAACTGGCTCTGTGGATAGGGGAAAATCAATGGATGCGATTTATCTGGACTTAAGCACAGCTTTTGATACGGTCTACCACAGTATTCTTGTCAGCAAGGTAAAGGAATGGGGATTGGATAAATGGACAGTAAGATGGATAGAAAGCTGGCTGGAAGGTCGGGCCCAGAGAATAGTGATCAATGGCTCAATGTTGGGATGACGGTTGGTTTCTAGTGGAGTGCCCCAAGGTTCGGTTCTGGGTCCTTTTCTGTTCAACATATTTATCAATGACCTGGATGAGGGATTGAATTGCACCCTCAGCAAGTTTGCAGATGACATTAAGCTCGGGGGAGAGGTGGATACGCTGGAGGGTAGGGACAGGGTCCAGACTGACTTAGATAAATTGGAAGACTGGGCTGCAAGAAATCTGATGAGGTTTAGTAAGGGCAAGGGTAAGTGCAAAGTCCTGCACTTGGGCTGGAAGAATCCCAAGCATTGTTACAGGCTGGGGTCCAACTGGCTCGGTAGCAGTTTGGCAGAAAAGGATCTGGGAGTTGTGGACGAGAAGCTGGACATGAGTCAACAGTGTGCCATTGTAGCCAAAAAAGCTAATGGCATATTAGGTTGCATCAAGAGGAGCGTTGCCAGTAGATCCAGAGAAGTGATTATTCCTCTTTATACGACTTTGGTGAGTCCACATCTATAGTACTGTGTCCCGCTCTGGGCCCCCATCTATAGGAAGGATGTGGATACACTGGAGAGAGTCCAGCGGAGGGTGACCAAAATAATTAGGGGGCTGGAGCATATGACTTATGAAGAAAGGTTGAGGGAATTGGGACTGTTTAGTCTTCAGAAGAGAAGACTGAGGGGGGAACTTGATAACAGCCTTCAACTTACTGAAGGGAGGCTGCAAAGAGGCTGGAGAGAGGCTGATCACAGTGCTCACGGATGGCAGAACATGGAACAATGGTCTCAAGTTGTGGTTGGAAAGGTCCAGGTTGAACATTAGGAAAATCTTTTTCACTAGGAGGGTGGTGAAACATTGGAATGGTCTACCCAGGGAAGTAGTAGAGTCTCCATCCCTGGAGGTGTTTAAGTCTTGCCTCGACAAAGCCCTGGCAGGGCTGATCTGATGGGTTTGGTCCTGCTTAGAGCAGGGGGATGGACTCAATGGCTTTTTTAGGTCTCTTCCAGCTCTATTGTTCTATAATTCTGACACCACACCCATCATACTAACAGAGATGCTTTTAAAGCAGGCATGCACATGCACAAACCCCGGAGGGAAGGGAGGAGCCAGGCCTCCTCACCTGTAAGAAGCGGGGAGCCCACCTCCACACACGCCCCAGTGAAAAGGGTGGGGCCAGATGCCCCCCCCCCCACCTGCGCCCAAGACTGCAGGGGTCAAGAGGAGAAATTGCCCTTGTGTCAGCCCTTCAAGGGCAGCTGGGATCTCCTAGCCCCTTTGAACTGCTGCATGGAGGAGTTCACAGGGTCTGGAGTGGCATTTTGACTTCTTGTCACTCTGCCAGCTTGGGTGGGGGCCTGAAGGCTGGCTGCCCCCTGCCCTCCTCCTTCTGGGGACGTAGAGCCAGGCTTCCTCCCCCTTGCCCAGAGGCTTCTTGTGGCTGTCAGCCCCACTGCCCCCTGCTACCAAGACCTGAATGGCAGCTCTGCATTCTGCTCTACTGATGAGACTAAACCTTACTTGGAGGAGCCACCTGAGAAGTGAGAAGGTAATGCATGGGTTGTTTACTGAGTCTTCCAACAGTGGCACAAATTGATATCAGTTGTGTGTTGAATTTTGGATGGTCACTGCTAACATCTGACTATTGTATAGTGGTGGCTGTCAATTGCTTTCAGACAGCACAAGGTTTGAACTGTTGACCTATTTATTTGCTTTCAAATGTTCCAAGTGACAGAAGTCCGTTTACTTTCCTTGGACTCTTTATTAGCCTGGTAGGTCTTGCTGTTTATGTTTTTCCCTGATATTTAGCCAAGAATTAGTGCATGATGTGCCGTGTATATGTAGGCAGCATATATAAAGTATTAGCATTAATTATAATTTCATTCTAAGGCAGATGTAGCAACAGCATAAAGATCTCACCCGAGAGAGGCAGATTAAATCAGTGCCTGGAGCAGAATTTGTTTGTGGCTTTAACTGTATGACAGACGTTAATGGAAGAGCAATAAATAATGCAGAATGCATATCCTTACAAGAGTAATTGGTTTCATACTTGAACTCTACCAAAGATAATACCTTTCACTGATTTTTTTTTTTTTTTTTTTTTAATTAATTTATGTAGTGGCTAGCTCCCGTTTCATTGAGAAAAGGCTCATGAATCATGACTTGTATTTTATCAGAGAGGTAGCTGTGTTAGTCTGTATCTTCGAGAACAACAAGAAGTCCTGTGGCACCTTATAGACTAACAGATATTTTGGAGCAAAAGCTTTTGTGAGCAAAGACCTGCTTCATCAGATGCATGAGTGTGGGGGGGAAGCGGGTTTTCAGAGGGGTATTTAAAGAGTGGGGTCCCAGTAAAAGGGAGGGCCAGAGCTGACAGATCTCGCCCTCCCTTTTACTGGGACCCCACTCTTTTTAAATACCCCTCTGGAAACCCATGCGCCCTTCCCACTCATGCATCTGATGAAGCGCGTCTTTGCCCATGGAAGCTCTCCAAAGTATCTGTTAGTCTATAAGGTGCCACAGTACTTCTTGTTGTCTGACTTGTATTTTGTGTGACTTTATGGGGAAGTAATAGATGTAAGAACTCCTAAGAACATAATTATCTAGTACCCAAAGGTGGAAAAAGTAGTAGCAGTGTCTTTAGTTTAGCAAAAGTTAAGGTGACTGACAACTTATCACTGGGGCTGAACTTCAATACTCATGACTTTAAACTTACTTATCCAAAGGAGACATTGCTTGTACCTTAGAGCGTACTGCGTTGAAAATGAATAGAGCTCTGAATGGATAGAAATGTCTTCATCATTCAAATGCTTACATCTGGGCTCTACTCCCAAGAGCCACTGTGGCCAGTGGAGAAAATTACTACCCTGCTGTACCCAGTCACTAGCACCCTGCACTGACAGCTCCTCTAGGTAGCGTGCCTGCACTGCCCCCAGCCACAGCATTCCCATCTGGGGTTGTACAGCTCAGCTGCAGCTATCCACGTTTGTGGATGCACATTTCTATCCATGCAGAACTCTAGAAATGTTTTCACTGGAAATGCTGAACTTAAACTCATGATATTTTTGTGGAGCTCCATGCATTTTGTATTAAAATACAGTTGGTGCATGCAAAAAACATACTTAAATGCTTGTAGCTTGACAGGTTACAGTATGTATACATATGCCTTCTCATTACAGTAGGGTCTCAACATTTGCGAGGGTTCCATGTTGAAAACCCTTATGAATGTTGAATTTTGCAAATACATGGGGGCTCAGAGCCCTGGGGGAAGTGGTGGCTGCTGCTGGCACTCCCTGCCCAGGGTCCCGGGGGAAGCAGCTGCTTGCAAATAATTGAATTCCTGAACCGTCGAATATTGAAACTCTATTGTACACAATACAGATAGGCCTCATTCGTAAGGGGTTATATTCCAGAGACAGCCACAAATGGCAGAAACCACAAATAGTGGCATGGAGAAGGTGTTTGCAACCCAAAAAAAACCCACATTGTCTGCAAAGAACGTTTTATTGCCTTCTGACTACAGTCAGCAAGCAAGTTTCACTTAAAAGCAGTAAATTAACAGCCAAACTGGAATACAATGAAAATGCAATCAACTTCAACTTCAGACTTGATCACTCAAAACAGTTCTTTGAACTTGCTGCCTGGCAATCTTATTGCCCTTCTGGGAGGGGGGGCTTAATAGGGGTGGGTTCGCAAAGGAACATTGTGTTGGGAAGCTGTAATTTTGCCTTTTAAATCCTTTACAATTTCATGATATGGCAGCATTGCAGCAATCCTGTCCCTTATGTTTTACTCTTTTTAAAATAAACACAGTGGACTCATTAGTGCCATACAGTCCATCTAGGTACTGAGGCCCCAGCGTGATCACTTGCCAGATCATCCGGTAATTAACTTTCTGGCTTAATGTCATTGCTTTTTCCCCCTTCTTAGCCTGTTGACCATGGTCTGCATCACTCACTTTTCTTGTTAGGACCATCATTAAGGCTGGGTGTTCCTTTAGCAGCCTTAATGTGGTTGTGAGGGAACTCTGAGAATACGTGAGCATGCTTAATCATGGTCAGGTTGCCATGGGGCCGCACAGCAAATAAGTGAACCTGCAAATCCACAGCCTTTCCTCTATGTTTAATAACTGAACGTGGACGTTTGCAGCTGCTCTTCCTCTTTGAAAACACCCCATATTGAGTAGTCCACTACATTAAATGGCTCCTTCACCTAGAGAGCTGGCCTTGGGGCTTGCGTTTCTCTTCCCCTTGCCCCTTTTTTCCCCCCACTCTTCCTGCCTCCTTCAAGTTAGTGTTCCTCCTTTCTAAGGAGAGGGCTTCTGGGGTTCCTCCTTCCACTTGGCTGATCTTCCTACTCCTGTTTTGAGGGGGAAAAGTGGGAACAGAGGGAGGCCTGGAGAGGGGTGGGAGACGTTCATATGTAATTAAATACTGCATCGTAATATGTTGGCGTACAAGCAGGGGGCTGAACTAAGGTTGTACTTAATACATAGGTTACATACCATGGTCACTGGACTTTGATTCTGTATATGCTTTGTTCGGTCCTTAACTGTGCTGTAACCTTTTAACTTTTTTTTTATGCTATTAGTAGAATCAATACCTAGTGTTTGTGGTCTCTCTCCTGCCTATTTATATTATGGTATCACCCAAAGGTTCCAGTCAGTATAAGCACTCCATTGTGCTGGGTGCTGTGTAGATATGTAATAGACTGTACTTGCTCTGAAAAGCTAACCATCCAGCCATCTAATAAAATACTGCCTGTTTTACCATGTTTTAAGTGTTTAATTTCGTCATGTTTTTCTTACTGAGGATTCTTTTTTTCCCCAATCTAAAATAATGATTTGCTTGGCTTCCACTGACACGGTCAGCCTATTGATCCTGCTGCTTGTGGAAGCAAGGATGAAAAGTCAAGAGATTATTGCTGCTGGGTTTTCATGTGCCTAACCTGTTCATTCCCCATTTTGAAGTACAGTGATTATGCTGGAATGCTAATCTGTTTCTGTTGCTTGGTTCATTAGAAGATTTGCATTATCATGAAATACAGGCATTCCATGCACTAATTCAGAGTGAGGAACTAAAATAAAAAACAAGCCAGCTGGGGGTATTTTGGTAGGCATGGGATGTCTATAGCAGAAAGACAAATTAGACAGTGGCAATGTTTCTGTGCACTGTTAACTGTGTGGAGCCGTAGGTATTTTTGGTTACCCAGAAGTAGCAAACATTTCTCACTGGAAGTGTATGCTAGGGCTTTTTCCCCCATGGAACTGCTTATTGACAAGTGAACTCTTGCAGTAAACCATACTACAGTGAGGTGTGATTGTTTGTTTGTTTTAGGTGATTTAAAATATTGATTCATATCCTCACTGTCAAAACTGCATGTGAATAAAAGTAGAAGGAAGGGTTCAGCCCCTCTCCTACTGATGCAGGGGCAGCCCCACCTCTGTCCTGCAACATATGTGGTTGAATCTGTGTTTTGCAATCTGTCAGAAGTCCTGGAGGACTTGGCTGAACTTCCTCACCAGTCATTCACAGAAATCAACTTTTTGTACCTTTGGTTGAAAAGATAACAGTGGAAAGGACAAACACCAAGAGTATTGAACTCTACAGATTATCATCTCTAGGTTGCCTGTTGAAACCAGGTAACAGATCTCTGGCTATAGATGGAATGGGTGCAACAAAGCAAGTTTTGAATAGAAAAAGGTAAAGCTTCTAATGTGCATGTGTAGAAATAGTTTTCCACCACTAAATTTTATTGATTTTATAAGATCCATTAGATTAACCAATCAATCCACCCATGGAAGTAAAAGATGGTTTATATTGGCCATTCTGTAGTGTTTTTGAGGTCTCTTTAGGTATATTGAATTAAACCTTTGGGTGCAAACATTATTTGATGTAGCTATTGGTCCTTTGATACATTTACTGCAACTTTCTATTTTGTTTTTGTGGGGGTTTTAAGAAACATTCAGATGAATTACAATCATGGAAACTAGAGATGGAAAATAGCTGTTGTCTTTAATATCCCCCTGCTCAGTAGATACCAGAAGAGTGGCATATATATGTTGTGTTTAGCTAGCTTGTAGATATAGGTGGTAGAGGCATTTCCAGTCTGCTTTCATGACTGTGAGGATAGAAAAAAAAATGAATCTTGTCTTCTAGATTCAGATGTCTTTTAAGGTTGTCCATAAGTACATTATCAGACAGTAAGAGTTAGAAAAGGGGAAAATGGCCAATGCATCAGACTTCCTGGAACTATTTCAAGTTAAAACAGTTGCAGAAGACTACATTGCAACTGGAATTTCCCTGTGTACTGTCAACAAGAGCCCTGCTCCCCATAAAGGAGTTGTGCAGGTGATTCTTCCCGTCCGGTTAGTTTGCTGCTCAGAGACTATAGAAGGAAGCAGATTTAAAAAAAAAAAAAATAAAAAAAAAATAAAGCTACTTTTGTGCCTTGGACTCAAGAGAACCAGTGTTTCTAAACATCATCAAAAATCCCTAACTAATTACCATGGGTTTGTCCTAAAGGTCAAGTAAAACTTGCTGATTATAGAAGCCTATATTCTTTTTGAAACCTGAGACTGTAATTCATTTATGTATCTGCTTACTTTAACTTTGTAGCTAACACTCTAAATTCCTTTTCCATTTAATAGATCTTTTATTATAGGGCTACCTACTAATATTGTCTTTGGTGTGAGAACTAAGGTACAGTTGACTTGGCATGGGAGGACTAGGCCTTTGGGACTGGGAGTAACCTGAATGTTGCTGTGATTTTTGTTTTTTTGGAGTAAGGAACCATTGGTCACAAGGGTGTGCTCACATAGGTGGAGAGAGAGATCAGAGTACACAAAGGGACTGTATGTAACTCTGTTAAATCTGTTACAGTGCCTGAAGAATTTCCACTTCATAATTGGTTGGTGAAGACTAAGACTAGAACCCCCAATTTGAGGCTTGAGTCCAGAGGTTGTTAATTCATGTTCTTGAGTGACTGTGGCCAACACTACAGGAGGAAGCTGGCTTGTTACAACCTAGCAGTGGAAATAAGTAGGTTAGGTACAATGTGGGAAGGATTGAGGGTTATGGGGAATTAAATATGAATGTAGACCTTTGTTTTTACTCTTTGCTTTGTGTGCTTTGTACCACTGGCTGAGTAAATAAATAATGCTTTCTTCTGAAAAAGTTGTTTTGGAGTTCCTTTAACCACTTTGCTTGTCATAGCTACCCATAGAGGAAAGGCCTTTAGGCGCCAGGAAAGAGCTGGCCCTGTTGGGTTAACATGGTTGGGAAATGGGGACTGCGGCTGAGGGGTTGTCTGACTGTCATTGGATAGCGTGGTTGTACCAAGAGCAAGGGGCAGAAGGCCAGGCCTGTCACCTGCAAGGTGCATGTAATTGATAAAAAGGGGCACCTTTCCCTATAGCCTTAGCAACAGGATATGCAGTAATCTTTCATTTTATATAAATGACCATCAGTCCTCACACAAAATATAAATAGTTTTTTAACTGAAGTCTTACTACAGGAGCATTTTCCTTTGGTTTCCCTGCCGAAAATCACTTTTATGCTAACCGAACTCTGCAAAACCCACAAACCTTGTGGTTTCAAAGGCTGATTGAAATCTGCAGTGATGTCTTTTAGCGAATGCTAGGTGAGAACAGCAGTTCTTACTCTGGTCAGCTTACCATAACCTTATCAATAATCTTAACTAAGAAAGGCAGTTCTGAAATGGCAATAGCTGGCAAGGTTTTCAGTCCCCTGTCGTTCCCGCCCCACCCCCCCAGAGTATGTGCTCTGTAACCCTTCTCTTGAGGGATACAGATACCGTACCCTACAGAGTCTGTTTGGTTTGTCAATTACTGTTCCCATTGCCTGTCTTGAAGATCTGGCACATTGGCATGCTGAAGCTGTTCCAGTGTCTGCAGGATGTCAGGGAGACATGCATATGCTTCTGCCTATTGTTGGTATACCGGGGTGAGGTGGAGAGAAGACATGGACAAAATAATACAATAAATGGAATGCTCTAATCCAGGGGTGAGCAAACTTTTTATGTCAGGCCCCACTTTTTGTCCCTGAATTTAGCAAGCACCCCCCCCCAACTGTCAAAAGTAACTGAGACAGGTGGAAGCCTTGGTTATGCTCATAATGGGGGGGGGGACTTTTAGCACATGTGAGAAGATATGTACAATGTGAAAAACTTTAATTGACATATAAATGTGAATACACATAAAGACTGTTTCATATTGCCACATTTTAATGAGATGGACATGACTGAGACGATGCTGCACCCCTCTAGCAAAATTTCATGCCTCCCTCAGGGGTCCTGTCCACCATTTTGCTCAGCCATGCTCTAATGAATCCTGCCTGTGTAGAGGGGAGAGAGAAGCAGATAGTAAGTCACCTTTGTAGACCACCTACAGTGTGTTAAATACTTAAATTCCACTGGAGTACACCCAGTAAAACCAAGCGGGCCATTATTAGTATTTAGATGATGGCAACTTTCATTCTCTTTACCTAGTGTTTTAATGAGTAAGATCTTTAGAAATTGGTTTTCAAATGACATTAAACTCACAAGTGAAAGTGACTTTGCTGATCCCACTTTATTTATTTTTGGATGATTCTACATATCATAAAACAAATCAGTTTGACCTGATTTGCTGTGGCTATTGAGAATGGGACCATGAATTAAAGTCACTGCTGGTCAGAACTGTGATTCATTAGCAGAAGATTACGTGGTACGTGCCTATGCTCGTTCTGGCACTGCACATAGCTCTTTTAGGGTATGTCTACACATCAGTTATTTCAGAATGGCAACCGCTATTTTGAAATAATTATGTGAGCGTCTTCACAATGCAACCACTATTGCAAAATAATAGGTGCCTTATTTCAAAATTGGTAAATCTCATTGTATGAGGAATAGCACCTATTTTGAAATAGGCACATTTTGAAGTAAGAATTGCGTAGTCAGGGAGTAGCACCTATTTTGAAATAAGCCATAGTGCATCCAATGTCCCTATTTCGAAATAGGCACTATTGTGTGTAGATATGCTATTTGAAAATACATTTTGTGTGTAGCTGCATTAGTTCGGAATAAGCTATTCCAGAATCTCTCATCCTGAATAGCTTATTCAGGAATAATACTGCTATGTAGACATAGCCTTAATGACCAGTAAACTAGCATACAGCAATCAAATAGGGAGGGAAAGAGCTGTAGAAGCAGCAGCTCTTTCTCTTGACAGATTTTACCTCTTACAGGTGAGAAGCCCCATAAGTTTCCCTGTAGAGGATACCAGTGCTGTTACAGACTCTCAGCAAGTTGGGATTGGAAGAGTTAAGCAAGTGCTCTGCCTTAAGCCAAAGTTCAAAATGTCTCTCAAAGGCAAAGTTGAAAGTGATCTCTTTTAGAGATCTGCAGGACAAAGATCTATTCTAGTAATGCTGTGAGGTCTGAATAATTTTACTCAGAGGTCTTTTATGATACATATCCTGCCCTTAAAACTAATCTGTATGCAGAACTTTCCCATTCATTGGATGGTTTGAGGCAATTGCCCCAGGCCCTGGAGTTTTGAGGGGGCCCTTGGGTCCCAGGGCTGCCTGGTAGACTAGTGCGAGGTCTTGCATCTGCACCAGGAGTTGGACCCAGCCCCAACACTTACTGATGGTGGTGGAAAGCAGAGCAACCTGGCTCAACCTACTCTGTACCCCTGCCTCCCAGCCACATCACACAGTGGAACCACCCCCTTCACTCACTGACATCAGAAAGCAGAGTGATGGAGCAGGAGCCCGGAGGAGTGGTGTGGACTATCACTCAGCTTCCCACTGCCACTGGTGAGTGCAAGGAGAGCCTAACACCTATTGCCATCATGAAGTTCCTCTCTAGTCTCATGGGTTATGTTGCTTAGGCGAAGGTGACTTGGGGGAAGGGCTGCAGTGGTGGCAGAGCATGTCTGGGGTCTTGGGGGAGAAAGGATATAAAAGGCGTGGAGTGCCACAGAGATGGGAAGGGCGGGGCTTAAAGCAGAAGGTTGTCCCAGGCCCCACAACCCCGAGGGATGGCCCTGTGTGCATGGTGGGGGAAGAGGGGGGGGGGGGAGAGAGAGAGAGAGAGAGAGAGTGTGTGTGTGTGTGTGTGTGTGTAACTGAGGAAAGAAAGAACTTCTGTCTATTCCTTTGGAAGTCAAGGAGAACTGTTGACCTGTTAGTTGAATTTTCTAAAGGAAAAGCAAAAATGTCTGCTACAAACTAACAAGTGAACAGCATGCTTTGGATTTGTATAAATGATGTATGTTTGTAGAAATGATGTTGGCATATTGGTTCTCCCTGAATGAGAATTTTATTGTAATCTGTTCCATAGATTTAAGTGTGCAGTCTTAAAATGCTAACATTACTTAAATGTATTATGTGGCTAATGTTACAATATGAATGTGTGGTGTATTTACAAATTACATATACATACATATCAAGTTATTGGCATATGTTTACTAGCAGATTGTTTGATGATTCAGCACAACCACAATACCATCACTCAGACCATTAGTTAAATGAGCATTTCAAAATATGGTGTTTTGCTGTTTTGAAAGACTAACTCAGCATTGTCTGCCACACTGTGGCCATTTAGAGGGATTTTTGTGCAAGAAACATGCATAATTTGTATTGCAAAAATTTAGCTATCACACTTATTGCTATTTATATTGCAGAATTAGTACAGTGTAATTTTAAATTTATAAAACAAGGCAGGGACAGTAAGTGTTTTTGGCGGAGGAAAATAGTACTGAAATTCAGCTAAAAACAGTGAACCCAATACATGTAAAGCCAGCCTTTAAATTCTGCAATTCTTATTTTTTGTGCAGTTCTTATTTTTAATATTTTGTTTCTCAAAAACCTCTTTGCCTACTTTGACTTGAGACTATAAAAGCTTTGCATCGAAAAGCAAACTGTGGCAGACAATGCTGAGTTAGTCTTGCAAAACACTACATTTTGAAATGCTCATTTAACTAATGGTTCTTCCTCGAGTGTCCCCGCGGGTGCTCCACGATAGGTGTCAGGCTCGCCCCGGCGCTGCAGGTCGGATCTTTTCAGCAGTTTCTGCCGGACTGCGCATGCGCCGGCGCATGCCGCTCCTTTGTGCGCTCCCGGCCATGTGCGCGATCCGGTCCCCACCAGTTTCTCTTTAACCGCCATCGGCTGCAGACGGAATCTACTCAGGTTACGGCCAGAGTTAGCGTATTTAATGTTTTTAAAGTGTTTAGAGTTTCTTTTTCAGTCTTTTAGCTTGTTAGCTTGTTATTGTTTAAAAAAAAAAAAAAAAAAAGTAAAGTTTTACAGCCTTAGTAGCAAGCGGAGCAGCGGAGGCTTGGGGACATAAGGCCATTAGGCCTCCTGCCGCCGCAGGCTGAGTCCGAGAGGGGAACAGGCACAGAGAAGGTGCTAAGTACCCTATTAACAACTCAAAGACTCACCACAATGTCCTCTTCAGGATTCAAAAAGTGTGAGTCATGCCGCGAAGCGATGCCGGCCTCCGATGGGCACAGTCAGTGCATTAGGTGCCTCGGGGAATCTCATGTCACCCAGAAATGCTCCTTCTGCGCAAAGCTCACAGCCAGAGCAAGGAAGGACAGAGAGATGCGGCTGAAAATGCTGCTCTTTGACAAGGCCCTCCAGCCAGACGCGCCAGAGCGGCCTCAGCAGGAGGGACCCGCAGGGGCGCATAAAAGGAAAGCTGCTTCCCTAACCCCATCAGCGCAAAAACGGAGGAAGCTTTCACCAACCCAATCCCTGCCGGCAGCCACAGTAAGCGGGACGGGTGGAGCGCATAGCCCCCAGCTGCAGTCACAGCTGAGCGGCGGCGGCGCGGAGACACACGTGGCAGAAGCTGAGCCTCCGATAATCAAACAGCCACCCCGCACCGCGGGCAGGGCGGCGGCCAGGCAAGCGCCGGAACCGGCGGCACCACAGCTAGCAGCACCGACCCCCGGGGAACCGGCGGTGCAGAGCTCACAGGTACGCGGCCTGCAGGCACCGGGGGAGACCACCCGCGCAGCACCGCAGCGGAGCGTGCCGAGTGCGGCGCAGACAGCGGGGCCAAGATCCCCGACGTGGAAAGGGGCGGAGCCAGCCCCACAGGGGAGGGGAAAGGGAGCACAGAAAACCCGGCACCGCAGCCCTTCTCCAGACAGGGCTGCAGGGCTACTCGCTCTAAGCCCTCCACTTATGCTGCGGACTCCAACGAGGTGGCAGGGGTCACCTCCAGTATACCCTGAGCCCCCATCCCCATTCCTACAGCCAGCGTCACCATGGCTCGGACCACCATCGCCCTTCCTGGGCTTTGAACCCCTGGAGTACTGCCACAAATCAGTCTCTCCATTATCTCAATCATCCAGACGATCTTGCTCCCCCAGACGCAGGGGGTATGCACCTCCAGAGTGGTCCAGGTCTCCATTTCCGGAACAGTGCCCATGTTGCCATGGTCGCCCCATCACGCGGGGCATAGACACCATAGGCATACTCCCAGGGACAGATCCCCCCCAGACGGCTCAATATCCCCGAGGGCAATCGCGGACGGGGACGGAAACGCAGATATCTCAAGGGGAGTTGATTCTGGAACACCGAGGTTTTCCCTCACAAGTATCTAGCGAGAGGGTGTATCACCGTCAACAGGACCCAGAGGGGTCCAGAGAGGCCTACCCTAGCGGTTCCTTGCTATCTTCCCCTGACGAGGCCACGGCCCCAGGGGATGTCCATCCTCCGGACGATCTCAAACAGTTCCAAGAGCTGTTTTAAAAGGGTGGCCTTCACGCAAGGCATCCAAACAGCAGAGGTGCAAGAGAAACACCATAAGCTCCTTAAAAACCTGAGACCTCCGGCCTCTTCCAAAATAGATATTCCGCTGATGAAGCAATCATGGAGTCCACCACCACAATATGGCAGACCCCTGCGTCCACTTCGCCTATAAACAAGACAGCGGATAAGAAGTACTTCGTCCCGGCGAAGGGCATGGAGTTCCTGTTCAGCCAACTGCAACCAAATTCTCTGGTGGTGGAATCGTCTCAACAGAGGTCGAAAACTTCTCAGTACAAGACAGGGGGAACGGACAAGATGCCAAGAAACTAGAGTTGTTCGGCAGAAAGGTCTACTCCTTCTCTACCCTACTGTTGAGAATGGCGAATTACGCAGCACATCTAGCGAACCATAACTTCAACAACTACTCCAGGCTGACTTCCCTCATGGACTCGCTTCCAGAGGACACGAAGCCGGTACTCAACGCCATCGTGCAGGAAGGTTACGCAGCCTTGAGGACAGGAGTTCAGATCGCCCTAGACGTAGCGGATACGGCAGCACGCTCAACAGCTACGGCAGGGGTCATGCGCAGGGAGTCCTGACTCCAGACATCGGGTATCCTGAAGGATCTGCAGGCGAAGATTGTTGATCTCCCCTTTGACACACAGAAGCTGTTTGCAGTATCAACCACAGCATCCCCAGTACCACAGGGGCTACAAGCAAGGGCGACATCAACAGTACAGAACTCCCAGGCGACGTTCTCAACAGAGCCGTGCGTCCTCGGGGCAGGGCCAAAGGCCACAAGTTTGACACACAGATCGAGGGCTGCACTATCACTACCATCGCGCAATGTCATCCGAAGCTACTATTCCACCATCACCTCCGACCATTCTACGACCAGTGGCAAAGGATCGCCACAGACAAGTGGGTACTAGAGATCATAGCCACGGGTTACGCAATTCCCTTCCAGTCGCTCCCACCGCCATGACCTCCACCCAGACCCCACCTAAAGGACGCCTCCCACGAAGCGAGACTCAAGCAGGAGGTACACCATCTTATGCTTATAGGGGCAGTGGAAAGAGTGCCGGAGAAACTCTGAGGGAAAGGGTTCTACTCAAGATACTTCCTCACAGAGAAAAAGACAGGAGGCTGGAGGCCCATCCTAGATCTTCGAGGCCTCAACCGGTACTTGTGCAAGCAACGCTTTCGGATGATCACAGTCGCCTCTATACTTACAGCACTGGACGATGGATATTGGTTCGCAGCCCTCGACTTACAAGACACGTATTTCCACATAACTATTCACCCAGCTCACAGGTGTTTTCTCTGGTTTATGGTAGGCAAAGAACATTTTCAGTACAAGGTTCTGCCGTTCGGCCTCTCCTCGGCCCCCAGAGTCTTCACCAAGACCTTGGCAGTGGTGTCAGCCTACCTGCACAGACAGGGGGTGTTTATATTCCCATATCTGGACGACTGCCTACTAAAAGGGGCCTCGAAGGAGGAGGTACTTCGCATGATACGCGTCACAGCAGACACGTTCTTTTCGCTGGGCCTGGTCATCAGTCTGGCAAAATCAAAGATAGACCCCGCACAGGACATAGAGTTCATAGGGGCACGTATAAATTCCATCACAGCAAGGGTTTATCTACCAGATGCCTGCTTTCGCGCCATTGGTTCCCTCGTGCAAGTCATCACCTTCAGCCTTACGGTGCCGGTTCTGACGTGCTTACAGCTGCTGGGCCACATGGCAGCAGCAACGTTTGTGGTACAGAACGCCCGATTGCATATGCGCAGCATGCAGCACTGGCTGGCGAGCGTCTACAAACTGGCAGCACACACGTCCACAGGGTGGTGTCGCCCACGACAGAGGTGCGCAGATCCCTGCAATGGTGGGTGAACCTCAAGAACATGCTAACAGGGGTGCCCTTTCACCAACCACAAATATCTGTTTTTCTCACTACCGACGCCTCCCACATAGGGTGGGGAGCACACATGGGCGAAAACGTGACGCAAGGACTGTGGTCCTCCACGGAACAGTCGCTGCACATAAATATACTGGAGCTCAGAGCAGTGTTCAATGCCTGCAAACACTTTCGAGACCATATACAAGGCAAAGTAGTCGGGATTAGTACAGACAATACCTCCACCACGTTTTATATAAATCGGCAAGGAGGAGCTCGGTCCCGTGCCTTATGTGCGGAAGCAGTCCAATTGTGGAACTGGTGTATCACCAACAATATAACCTTGAAAGCCTTGTATTTACCAGGCGCTCACAATGTGAAGGCAGACCAGCTGAGCAGGCACTTCGCACTCACACACGAGTGGCAGATCCGTTCCAATCTGGTACGACCGATTTTTCACGCATGGGGATTTCCCCAGATAGACCTGTTTGCTACTCAACACAACAAGAAGTGCCCACAATACTGCTCCAGGGCAGGACTGGGATGGGGGTTCCTGGGGGACGCATTCGCGATCTCGTGGAGGGGCCCGCTGCTCTACGCATTTCCTCCCATAGTGCTTATCCACAAAGTCTTGCAGAAAGCCAGGAGAGAGAGAGCCCGAATGATCCTAGTAGTCCCAACGTGGGATCGACAGCAATGGTTCTCCTTACTCCTGCGCATGTCGGACTGTCCACCGATGCCCCTCCTGGTGGCGCCGGATCTGCTCACGCAAGCCCAGGGGTCCATAGTGCATCCACACCCCCTAGGCCTGCAACTGCAAGCACGGTTAATCCATGGCTCGGCTCCCTAGAGAGCACATGTACGGAGGGAGTGCAGCAAGTCCTAGAAAGTAGCAGGACGACTTCCACCAGGAAGACGTATAAGCAAAAATGGACTCGATTCACTGCATGGTGTTCTACCAAGCAATTAGCCCCCCTTGCTGCGCCTATACCTGTAATACTAGAGTATTTACTGGACCTCAAGAGAGGCGGACTCTCCCTATCCTCGTTGAAGGTCCACCTTGCCGCTATATCGGCTTTCAGACATGAAGAGGAAGGGCACACGGTGTTTGCCCATCCCATGGTTACCAGGTTCCTCAGAGGGCTGGTAAACCTATACCCTCCCTCGGAAACCACTTCCACCTTCGTGGAGCTTGGACCTGGTGCTTAATGTGCTAACAGGACCACCGTTTGAACCCTTAGCCACGGTTTCCCTCCGTCTCCTTACGATAAAGACGACCTTCCTTCTTGCAATCACGTCAGCTCGCAGGGTGAGCGAGCTTGCGGCAGTTATGGCTACGCCACCCTGCACAGTATTTCCAAGGAGGCGGTAACCTTACAGCTGCATCCAGCCTTTGTTCCCAAAGTTTCTTCAGAGTTTCATATTAACGAACCTATAGTTTTACCCTCGTTTTATCCAAAGCCTCATAACTCCAACAAAGAGGTGCGCCTACACCTCCTGGACGTGAGGAGGGCGCTGGCTTTCTATATAGACAGGACTAAGTCCTTCCAGAAAACAGACTCCTAGTCTCTCTCTCTCCCAAATCAAAAGGAGAAGGTCTCTCTTTGCAGAGAATCTCGAAGCACCTCGTATCCTGCATAAAAATGTGCTACGAACTTAAACTCCTTTACTGGCCCCACCTAGGGCTCACTCCACTAGGGCGGTGGCGGCATCAACAGCCTTTTTCAAGGGCATTGCGCTAAAAGACATTTGCAGAGCGGCGACCTGGTCATCCTATGACACCTTCGCCAAACATTTTGCCCTTCTCAGGGTATTCCAAGAGGATACCCGTCTCTCGACAGCGGTCCTCTCGGGGACAAGCTGCACATAAACCAATTACCCACCTCCTATCTTGGGTTACTGCTGGGTAGTCACCTATCCGTGGACCACCCACGGGGACACTCGAGGAAGAAAGAGAAGTTAATCACCGTAGTAACAATGGTTCTTCGAGATATGTCCCCGTGGGTGCTCCACCACCCGCCCATCCTCCCTGCTTCAGATCTCTGTTTTAGTATTTTTCAGGAGCAGCCGAGGCAGTTGGTCAAGGAACTGGCGGGGACCGGATCGCGCACGTGGCCGGGAGCGCGCAAGGGAGCGGCGCGCGCCGGAGCATGTGCAGTCCAGCAGAAACTGCTGAAAAGATCCGACCTGCGGCGCCGGGGCAAGCCCAACACCTATCATGGAGCACCCACGGGGACACATCTCAAAGAACCATCGTTACTATGGTGAGTAACTTCTCTTTTTGCTTTGTGAAGTTCATAGGAAACTTAAGGAGGCACATATGGTTCTTTAATAGGACTTGGAAAGGAGCAATTAATGGTCAGGGGCTCTGAATTGAGACTCCTGGGATCCTGTTCCAGCCTAGGTTAATTGAGTGTATGTTGAACTTTTTGAAAGTAATGATAGTCCAAGTAAAGGCTGCTGGGAGATCTGGGATGCACAAGGTAAAGTGATGTGCTATGAGTAGCAAATGTCAGATTGCTGAATACTTTTTCACTGAAAACTCTCAATGTTTTTTTTGTGGTTTTGCTTAACTGGTTGGAAGCTTGGCCACTTCAGCCAGCATATCCATAGATGTGTCGAATATAGTGTTCACGACACTTTCAAAAGCAAACTCATTCCTGTAGCAAACTGCCTTAGTGTATGGCCACACTGTTGACAGACGTTTTGTCAGAAAAGCTCTTCGACAGATCCTTCAAGTTTAGCCATGGCATCTAGTATAGCAAAGTGCATTATTTAAGTGTCTAACCAGAGCTGATCCACTCAGCCATATCTGTATAGTTTTCTCCCAATAAGCAGTTGTGATGTTTCGTTCTTGCAACTAGACCCTGCGTCATTTTCTTGCATTGATTACACTTGACAGGTTTACTTTTTTCACTCAAAGAATTAATTTCTTCCAAATATTTCTAGCTAGGGTCTCTATACCCAGAAGCCATGACAGTTTTTCTGTGCCAAAAGTGTCGGGGGAAATATAGGAAAAGCTGTTTTGTGCATGTATATATGGGGCAGGGAGATATGGAGAGGGGGCGACTCCTCCCAGCTGCACCAATCCCCAGGGAGCTGGCACTTCCTGACTCAGCCTCCCCCACTTCCGCAGCCATACTTCCTTTCAGACCCAAACCCCTGCCTTACATCCTGCACCCCAAGCCCCGGTCACCATCCCCTTCTGCCCTAGGTCGCAACTCAAACTCCTGCCCCTAGTCCCTTGCCCCAGGTCACTACCAGTGGGCCCTGTAAGCAGAGCACTTGGGTGACTGTCCAGGAGAGATTCAGGTGCTGCCCAGCTGATTAGCAGTGTGCCCACAGCCAGCAGCATGCATTTCCCATGGTGGTGTGCATCTACAAATGCCTCAGTGCACATACCAAAATTTAATCTGCCTGTGGAGGGAAAAAATTAAATGTGCAGTGGTTCAGGTTTTAATCGCTGTCTTCATGGCTTAAGGAAAATTCAGAGTGAATGCTGCTGGTCGTGGAGCACACAAACTTCCTATAAACTGTGAACTCGGATACTGTAGATTTGGGATGGGGAGGCTTGAGTGCATTCATCACTTCATGGTTAACCCTAAACGGATAAGGCCAAAGAATCCCATGTGCATCATGTCAAAAATGTTTAAGCTACCACTATTCTGCTTTCTGAGTTCAACATGATGATTATGAGGACAGTTGATGCAAAAATATTTAAATTCATGCTGATTAGAATACAAAAGCAACTGAAGTATCTCAGCATAAGACTTCATTACTTCATATTTCATGCTTCAATGGTTGCATTTGTCAGTTTCTTCTCAGCCTGACAACATGCAGCAGGATTATTACACATGCAAAATTATGTAAAGGAGATGTTAGAACAAATCCAATCTGGTTTTGTGATGACATTTTACCCTTGTATTTCAATAGCAAACCAAGCAGAAGAATGGAACAACAGAGCAAATACTAAAAATAGGTAAAGGTTTTGCATCCCAAAATATTCCATGTCCTTAAGTCCAAACAGAAGTTGGGGGTCTCGATACCACACAGAATTGGGCCCATGGTGGATTAAAAAAGTGATTTAAAAATATAAAAAATCATTTTAAAAATCAGTACTACATTTTCCATTTAGAAATAAAGTTACAGTGAAATCTCAAACATGCGACACACACACACACTTACAGTCTGATACAAATGAATTTAATGGCTCTAGTTCAGCAGTGTCCAACAGGAATTCAAAGCTCACCACACTTGTGATTATACACTATCAAAACTCTGTTACTATTCAACACACTTGTGATTGTCATCTTTCCATATCTGCCACATATTATACAAAATGTTATTAAATATTAGAAAAAGAAACACCTTCTGGCCTTTGAATTGGCACAAAACTGTGAGATGATGTAATAATCAGAGACAAGTGCGGCAACATGACTCGTTGCGGCATAGAAAGCCTAACTGTAGAAAGGCTTTGAACCCCACATAGCCTGTGAAATCCCCCACCCCCCTGCATGCCTTTGGGAGAGGTACGGCTCCAGCAGTTGCCTGTAAGTAGTGTGTAAAGTTAAGAATTAATTTAAACCCTACTGTCCCCATCCTGGTCATGCCCTACCATGCTCCGTTCCAGCCCAGGCAGAGTCAGTGCCTGCAGGACATATATGGCACAGGGAGATATGGTCGCCCTAACTTCACGCACTGCCTAAGCATCAAATGGGAAGCTCCAGCTGGCCAGAAACCAACCAAAGGGATTGTGCTGTTTGAAGGCGTGCAGCTATTCCAGCTATTCTTCCCAAGCCTGCAGCTACTGAGAATCGAACAGGGCCCTAAAGCTGCTTTTCTGAGTGGTGTGCGGGGGGCAGGGCAGGCAGAAGCCTGCCTGAGGCTCCCTGCTGCATCTGCAGGCCGGATCTCAAGGCTTGCTGGGTCAGATCTTGCCGAGCCCTGCCTCAGTCAAAATTCTCTTTTTGTACATAATATTTCCTTACTGATACTCTGTGCTCTCCATGCAAACACAGATTACTTGTTGGGAGAGAAGCAACTTCTGTTTCTGGAAAGATGAGACTTCTTATGGCAGATAATATTGGGTGGTGTGAAAGTGCATTTCATAATCTTTATGGAAATATGATTATGAATATGCATAACTCAAAGATTCCTTATGCTAACTACTTATTGTAATGTACCGTTTGAAAAGTTGTAATCAGCTGAATATGTATGCTCTATTTGTATGCATGTATCAGTCCTGTATTTGAAGTTAGAGATATGAAGTATAAATCTGTTTTACTGCTCTGGACATACTAAGTGAGAGCCGTTAAAGGTGTTTCAGAAACTTGATGCTTCATTGGACAGTGATCTGTAAATGGGTTTCTTTTTCCTATGAACCAGACAGTAGGAGGGGCTCAGAGTCCCCACAAGGACATGTGTTTAGGTCACCTCAGAATGGGACTGATCTTGGGGATTTTACTTTTACACTGAGAGTGGGAAAGTTTAAATTGAACACACAGGATTCATGCCTTTGGCAAAATCTATATAAAGGTAGGAAACCAAACAATAAGGATAGCTCCCAGACTTCCTGCCACTCCTGCTTACCCTTCAAGATGATTGCTGGGAACATCTAACGCTGAATGGGGGGAGTATTGGGCCCATGAAAAAAGAATTAGAACTAGCATTTGGCTGAAGTACTGCATCTAACAAGTGTCATAGTATATTATGGTTAGCTGGCATGTTTTGTTTCATTTTGTTTAGTAACCCCCATTGTTCTCTCTGTAGCTTGTGACCACTTAAATCCTTCTTTTCATACTTAATAAAATCTTGCATTTATTAAGAAACTCCAGTGTAAATAATTGTCAACAGGCAGGAACAAAGAGGTGTGCATATCTATTTCATTGATAAAGGGGAGCAAATGTTTAATGAGCTTGTTCTGTGTAAAACTTCATACAGAGTGAGATAAATTTATCTGGGATTCTTGGTGTACATAACAAAACTTGTTCTGCATAGGGATGGAAAGCATTAACAGGAACATTGGTTGTGACCCCAGCTCTGGACCATTGCTGGCTGAGACTGGAGGGTCTGGCTCAGCAGGACAGGGTAGTCGGCTCAGCTGTATTTCAGCACATGAGGTAATAGTCTCAAGGGGATCTTTGTGACGAAACCCATCACGGGTGAATCCATGAGAAAATAGGATGCTTATGAACTTCTGATGGTAGAGTCTTCTCTTTGTCCGGTTTTCATTTACTGACTTGAAACATTAAACAGACATTAGGCCTACGGAAGAAACATTGTCTACAAAAGGTAATAATTGCTTCAAAAGTGCAAAAGCTGTTTTTTAGATAAAACTCTTCCTCCAAATTGTCATCTTGTCTTCTGGCACCCCAAGTTTCAGTTTTATGAAAAGTCGTTACTGGTGTGAATTCATTCATTTGGGAAGAAACATTGTCATGACATGTCTTGGCAGACCCGTTGGTGGGAGTCCTCCCCTGACCTCTTCTGTTATTTATAAATTAGATTGACTTAAATTCTTGGTAGCACATTCCTCTGCATGACCTCACAATTCTTTGGAGTTTTTGAATACACTCTAGCTCTGATTCAAGTGGTTCAAAACTGTCACTTGCCTTCCTGGTGAAGGAATAATAGGGTTTAAATTAATTCTTAACTTTACAATGTTGGCAAAAAACAAAAATGAACAACAACAAAAACCACTGCTCGTTCTTAAATTTAAATGTTAATGAGATGAGATTCTGGCTATTAGGGTTGCTATTTGTGAACATCTTGAAGACTTTTGCTTTTATCAGAAGACTTGTCATGGATATCTGATACTCTACAGAATTTGTATGACTTTAGAGTCTGTCATTGCCAGTGTACAAGTAGTTCAATGTATGTTTCCTGTTCAAAGACCCTAGTATGGCAGATTTCCAAGATGCCATTCATTTCTCTTGCTTCCTGTTGGAATGTTCTGTATTTGGGCACTGTCTTTTAAAGTTTTGATGGTCATTTGTCACAATTCTTAAAATTGTTTTGGATTTTTGGTTACTAACATCTGATTGAAATTCTTTTGTGTCAATTTTACGTGGTCGGTGTTCATGCAGTCTTTCCAGAAGTCCTCTCATGTATGCTTCTAGACTGAAACATTTGTAGTTTGAAGCAAGAGAATGTGTTTGTAGATGTATGCACGCTACTTCTAGTATACATAATGTGGAGCTTTATTGAAACCAAATTAACTTGTCCGAGTTACAAGTATAATAGAAAAGTCTTGGCTTCATTTGAAGTCTTAAGCAATGTATGGTGAGGAAAAGAAAAAAGTTTGTTCATATCCTAACAGTGCAGGATGCAAGTCTTTAGACATGGATGGACTGGGATACTTTCCGAACAGTAGCAGCTAAATCTTACCTCCAAGCCAGTGGTTTAAACTTCTGGATTTATGGATATATGCCCCCAGCAAACCTAAATAAACAACTGTGCATGTTTTAGCAAAAATCTGACTATCATAGCTACAGACCATATAACGGTGACCATTTGGGTAGTTTTTGGGCAGGGAGAGGGGAGAAACAATTCAATAGCATGTAATGGATGATGGTTTGTATAAAAATAGGATTAGATTGTGGGTCTCAAATCAAGATAAGATAAATTATCAGATCATTGCAAATGGCTTAATTGCAGATTGATAGGTCCGGAGCAATCAGTAGGTCATTTTATAGCTCAGAAATTAATCTTTCATTCCCTGAATTGCGCTGAAAAACCATGGCTGTACCAGGCACTAGTGTTCCTTGCAGGAATACAGTAACCTTTGTAAAGCGTAAGATTGGGAACTGTAAATCTCTGCAATTTGTCTTAACTGCTCATTGTCTGAAATACAGTTGATACCAGAAGCAAAAATAATGCCTGTTGGAGCACTTAGATGTTTGCAAGTCCCTGCTTTTATTTTCATTATCTCTAGCAATTAGTTGATTGCATCAGGTTCTAAACAATTGAGGACTGTCTTTATTGCTGAATAATTGCTTTGGTACATAGCACCTTTTCATGGCACAGGACACCAAAGATACAAAATTCCCCCAAATTTGTTTTCTAACCGTAGAAAGAAGATCTGCCCATCCTTCCAAGAATATAGCAGTTATTGTCACTAACTGCTTATCTAATAAAACTTTTGTCCAGTTGAAGAATTAAGTTTTGCGGTATGGAAATGGAAATCTATGGGCAGGGGAGTGAATCCTGTGGCTCTTTAAGGACTTCTTTATGAATCCTGATGCCATTATTGCAAAGTAAAAGGAAAATAAAAACAAACTCCTGATCATTTTTGGTAAACTGTGCCAGTCTAAAAGCCCAGCTATGAACAACTCATTTCTAAACAGCAAACAATGTGATATCTGAACATTGGGTAGCTCCCCCTTTAACACACCGTATATGTGTTTTGATAGCATGCTAATAAAGTCTTATTCATGCAGGCCACATCTACATGGAGCTGGTCTCCTGGCAGCTTCATGCTAATAAGCAGTCTTGCAATTGCAAATGGCTGCTTAGTAGCATATATGTGCAGCTAATTAGCATACCCGCACAAGATTTCACTCTTGGCAGAGGGTGGTGCTGGCAGTAAACATGCTGCGTGGACATGCCTCTGCCACCTAACCCCCACTCTGTCTCCAGTCCCTTATCCCTGAGCCACAGGTGGAAGTCTCCTGCCCATAGTTTTTCAGGCATAAGGGACTGGTGACAGAGGAGGATTTAGCCAGCAAAGGCACATCCACATGGCATGTTTACTGCTGGCACCACCCTCTGCCAAGAGTGAAATCTTGTGTGGCTATACTAATGAACAGCCATTTGCAATTGCAAGCCTGATCATTAGCATGGAGCCGCCAAGAGAGCAGATCCATGTACACATGGACATGCATTGCAGCTCTTGAATTATTAAATTTTTTACCAAAATCAAAGAAATGGCTCTTCTTGCTATTTTGGTTGCTGACACCTGACTATAGGGGAGTTAAACTCTTTGTAAATGTTCTCCTGTTTGCTAGCACTGGCTTTTCCTTTGGAAGCTATGAAGGCTCTGATCTCCTTTTGTTCCCCTCGCATATCAGTCACTTCAGGTTTCAAGCTGAAAGGAACTGCCCTCTTTCCCATGGAGGAGTAGTTGAGGTGACACTTTAGAGTGTGACAAGACACTTCTACATTGTACTTGGATTCCTGAGGCGGGCCCATGACTGCTGGCTCTGGCTTGATAGTCTTGGGCTAAGGTGCTGTTTAATTGTGGTTGTTAGATGTTCAGGCTGTAGCGTGAGTGTGGGGACTCTCGCATATCGTAGGATCCAAGACAGTGTTCCCTCTAATTTTTTCCATCCATGGGCAGAATAAATTTTCTGTGCACCAAGGCATGTGTGGATGTGCACCACCAGTAGCAACACATGCTGCCAGCTGTAGGCACTCTAACGAGCTGGGCAACACCTGAATCTCACCTGGGTGGCTGCCCAAGTGCTTAGCTAACAGGGAATACTGGTCCTAGACCCCACGCTCCAGCCAGAGCTTGAATGTAGACACCAAGTGCCATGAACCTGAGTGAGTTGGCCCAGCTTAGCCATGTGTTTTTACTTGTTACGTAGATATACCCACAGATGTGTGGAGAAACCTGTGAATATGAGGTTCCCTTTTAAATGAGACTGTCCAGTGTATCTAAGGCCTTGTCTACCCTTGATAGTGGTTTTGGGATAAAATAGGGTATGAATTTAAAATGTAACTGCTATTCCTGAATAATTATTCTGAAGTAAGATTGTGCGCACGCTATTATTAAAAAGTAGCTGTTTTTGAAAAACTGTGTATACAGCTCTTTAAGGGTTGTCTATGTGGGTAAATTTACCAGCCCAAGTGTTAACTCCCCATATTGCCACTTCTTACTCTGGCGAGTTGTGCAGTATAATTATGTCAATTACGCTAGTAAGTTTTCCCTGAGTACACAAACCCTAAGAATTTCAGTCTCATTCTTGTGAATCTGTAATACCAGCTACAAACAAGTATGTTTCATACCATGAGCCTACAGAAGAAATGGGTTTAAGGTTTTAGATTGAAGATCTGGGGTTATGCTTTGGCCTTTGTGGGATGGAATGACAGAAGGCAGGGAAAGGAAGATGCAGCTTGGTTTACAAGCACCCCAAAGTGTGTCATTAGAAATGTCAGATCCTTGAACTCTTTTCTGCATGCTGCATTTGAGCTTCCAGTAAATTCTTAGGTATTATCAATTGTCCAAAATAATATGCCATAGTAGAAATGCTGTCAGATAATTATAGCAAATACTACTGTACTAAAAATGCCCTGTATCAGACTGTGTCCCTGCACAGTGACAGTTGTACTGTAGGTAGTCCGTTGTGTCTGACGATGACATCTTGAGCTTGCACAGGCTCATCAGTTATGGAGTTGCATGTGGCATGTCCAAGCTTTGAATGGCATGGGTGTTCACAGTGGGGGCAAGGGAATTGTCCTGGCTCTGTTGGTGCGGCTATTGCTGTTGCTTTCTTCCTCTCGCGAGCATCAATGAGGCGTATGTGTTGCTGCTCTTCAAAGTTGTCATATGCGTGTCGTACGAGAGCACGCCAGCCTGTTCGGTCTTTTGCATGCTGTTCTAGCTGATCTGGTTTTAAACCACCATGAGCAATGTTGGCCTTCACGCAGTCTTTATACCTCTTGCGAGGCCTCCTTGATTCCTTTTGCCCTGGGAGAGTTCACCGTAGAGGAGTTGCTTAGGGATTCTTGACTCCTCCATTCATATGATGTGCCCTGTCCAGCAAAGCTGGGCTTTCAGAATCATGGCTTCGGTGCTCGTGGTTCCTGCTCTCTCCAGGACTTCCAGGTTCGTAACTCTGTCTTGCCATCGAATGTGCAGTATTGATCTCCAGCTGAGTGTGTGGAAGCGCTCCAGTAGTTTTATATGTTTTCTGTACAAGGTCCAGGTTTCACAGCCATTCAGGACACTGGTCAGGACTACAGTCTTGTACACTTTCAGTTTAGTGGACTGTCGGATATTGTGCTGATTCAACACTCATGCTCTCAGATGTCCTAGTGCCTGGCTGGCCTGGCAGATTCTGGCATTGATTTCTTTGTCAAGGGAGCCATCATTAGCTATCACACTGCCAAGGTACTTGAACTCCTCTACTGTTTTTAACTCTGTTCCTTCAATAAAGATTGAAGTGGGGAGAGCAGCTGATCCTGGAGCAGGTTGACACAGTACGTCGATCTTTCCTAGGCTTATTGCAAACCAAAGAGGGGGGTGGCATCAGCAAACTTGTTGATGATGAGCTGGAGATTAGATTCCTTGTGTACCATAAGTGCACAGTCATCATCAAAAAGGGCTTCAAGGATGAGTCTCTCAAGTGTCTTGGTTTTAACATTCAGACGACGAAGGTCAAAAAGTGACCCATCAAGTCTGTATTTTATGTAGACTGCATGGTCCAGGTCCCTAACTGCGTGACTGAGGACGCACGTGAAAAAGAGGTTGAATAACACTGGGACCAGCACGCACCCTTGCTTCACGCCATTGGATATCTCAAATGGATCTGAGGACTTGCCATTTGAAAGAACAAAGTCAGTCATGCCTTCATGGAACAGGCGTATCAGATTAACAAATCTTCTCAGGCAGCCAAGTTTTGACAGGATAATCTACATGGCTTCTCCGTTGACGGTGTCAGACGCCTTGGTCAGGTCTATAAAGACAGCGTACAAATCCAAGTTCTGCTCTGTGCACTTTTCCTGGACCTGACGAACAGCAAAGATCGTGTCAATGGTGCTGCGGCCTGGGTGAAAACCACACTGTGCATCTGGTAGGTTCTCCTTTGAGATGCTGGTGATCAGATGACTGAGGATGACTCGAGCCAAGATCTTCCCAGAGTACAGAGAAGGGAGATGCCCTGGTAATTTCCACAGTCAGCTTTGTTGCCCTTGTTCTTGAAGAGCAAGATGATTGTGGCATCCTTAAAGTCTTTGGGCACATCTTCTTCCCACATGCTGATCAAGGTGCTGTGAAAGGCGTCAAGTGAACTTGGTCCTGCCACTTTGAAAATTACAGTAGGGATACCGTGCTTCCCAGGGGCTTTGTCAGAGCCGGTCTGGCTGATTGCCTTTTTGACCTCATCCATTATAGCGGGAGTTTCGAATGTCTATTGTGGGTTTCTGAGGGATCTGGTCCAGGGCCACAGCGTCAATGGAGTGTCTGTTGAGAAAGTTGCTGAAGTGCGCTCTCCACCTATTGTTGATGCTGTTCTTCTCCCTCAGAAGGGTCATGCCATCTGCAGACGGGAGAGGTGTAGTACTTGGCTTTGAAGGTCCATATATAGCTTTAATAGCACTGAAGAACATCTTGGAATTCTTGGTGTCAGCGTAGTATTGGACTTCATCAGCTTTACTCTCCCACCACTCATCTTGCATTTTGTGAAGTGCAGTTTGCACCTGGTTCTGAAGGTGTTTGAAATGATCACGTTTGGAGATTGAGGTCTGATTGTTTTGCCATAGCAGAAATGTGTTCTGTTTTCCTGTAAGATCTTCATGATGGCTTCGTCATTTTCATCAAACCAGTCATGGTGAACTCTCTCTTTTTCAGTCCTGGTGTTGACTTGGCTGACTCCGTCACCAGGGTTTTGAACTGGTCCCACTTTTGTGTTGGGCCTTCAGTCAGAGGTGCATGGGGTGTCAACACTTTGTCAAGGCAGGCTGCGAATATCTCACGATGACCAGTATATTGCAGCTTCCCGATGTTGAAGGAGGGTCCGACAACCTTGAAATTCTTGTGGTGCAGTGGTGTGATGTGCAGCATAAGGACTGATCTGACAAGTCTGTGATCAGTCCAGCACTCAGCACCCCGCATAGCTCTGGTGATCTTAACATCTCAAATGTCCCGCCTGTGACTCATGACATAGTCAATCAGGTGCCACTGTTTTGATCTTGGGTGCATTCATGTGGTCATGTATTTATCAGCTTGCCTGAAGAGAGTGTTGGTAATCGTCAGGTCGTTTTCTGCACACAAGCTCAGCAGCCGGTGGCCATTGGCATTCATGTTACCAACACCGTGATGCCCCAGCACCCCTTTCTAGTTCCTACAGTCCTTGCCGATCCTGGCGTTTGAAGTCACCCAACAGTTGTACTACCATTTGATTTACACCACATTGACTGGGAATCACTAAATACTTAAATAAGCTTATGATGCATTTTCAGACTAGACTGTTGATTTTGCTAAGTTTCTTTTGAAATAAATCCAATATTGGTAGTAGGAAATGAAGACCTCCAGGCACAATGACCATTTTTAGGTTGTTATGGGCTAGGAAATGAGATTAGAATGGTCTCTCGTTCTTATAAGGAAACGGAAGAAATGCCTCATACCAGACCTTGGAAACCAGCTAGAAACAATGCTGCTTTTGAATAAATGTGAGGAGCATACACATGTATTTGTACAGAGTGTTTAATTTCTTGATGGTTTCAGAATATATTTTACAATTGTCAAGCCATGTACCACCTACAATAGGTAGGGCATACATGAAATGTTTCTGCCGCCTCTGTAGAGTGCAGCAGATGAATAGCATCATATATAGTAAAGTATATACTACACAACAATTTCGAGTAGTTTGAATACTATATACTACACAACAGTTAAGTAATTTGAATACCATGAAATTCCATGGCACGTGTTAGTAGATAGACTTGCTTATCTGAGTTATAATTTGGACAGCATCCTGGGATTACTCATAAAGAACTGAGTTATTTCATGACCAGATAGACGTTTGCAGGGTCTGAGTTTTACCTTTTTAAAAAACGACGAGCCCTTTAATCTAAAGTGATGTGTTATAATCTACTGACCCAGCATCATTCTACATTATTCACACAAATAAAACGTTTAGCAAGTCTTGTGGTTTGAAGCTAATATTGAACTGCATTTGTTTTACTTAATAGAGAAGAAATACAGAAAGTAAGAGAAGCAGAACAGTTTTCTGGGTATATCCAGGAAGTATGAGCAACTCTTTAAAACGGTGCAAAGGTTGGCACTACAGAGATTTAGATAAGTGGGTCTAAAAATAAAATAGAGGTAATTGGGTAACATGAGTATTTAATGCTCTGTATATCCTCTACAACCAAGAAATGTGACCAGGCAGGAATTTGCAGAACCTAACTTATCACATTACCCCAGACTTGCTGAGTAAGCAATAGAATCTTGTCTAAGTTGTTGTTCAGAGCTATGCTCCTGTAGCTTGTAACTCAGATTTCTCAGCGTTATGCTAGTGCTTGAGAATTTAGGGAATGAAGCAGATTTGCTTTCCTTAAGAAGTTGACTGATTTTAACAGAAGTTCTTTTCAACCAGTTTTTGTGCTTCGGTTGTCATCTGACCACTCCCTTACTGAGTGACTAACTCTGTCTGAATACTTCAATCACTTTTCAAGTTACAGTTTATTGTTGCTTGTGGGAAAGACTAAAGATAAATTCAGTAAAGGAGTTACTACTTTTACAATGGCATTAGCATTCAGGTGAGATAGATTTAGGTCTATAATGCTTTGGATTGAAACCATAGCTGTGGAATATAGGGGTTTTCAATGGGACAAAGTGACATGGTGCATCTTTTCCTTATGTTCATGTTGGCTTTTACATAAATCCTCTCACCCCTTCCCTTCTCTACTTTCAAAAACAGAAAAATGCCATATGCTGATTACCCAGTGCTTAATAGATTTTTTTGTACTACACTGTTTTGTATATGTTTTTCTGTAGGGTATTTCATACAATAAACAGTGCCACAGAATGAAAAGATCACACTGATCAAGGGATCATTGCTAGGAATAGCAGGCTAAATATAAGGCAAAGGAAACTGAGACTGAATAACCAGTGTGTGTGCGCGCCTGACAGTGAAAACCAAAATGGACAAGGCGCTAAAAATGTAGGCAAAAATCCTCCATTAATGAGTGAGTGGATTAGAGGATCTAATAGTCAATTTCCATCTAAAACTTCTCTGAGATACAGTACTATAATTTTATCTCCAAACATATAGTATTTATGATTCTCGCTTACACTTCCTCTTCAAATGTTGCTTGGTTGCTCAATTATGAAGCTGAAAATTCAATTTAGTGTACATAGTGCTGTTAAAACCCAGCCATACTTCCTTAGCTGAAGCATTTTAGAGGCACAAGAAAATGAATTGCAGGCATGTGCAATCTTTGGTTACAGTACAACTTGTTTTGGATGTCTGTCATTAACTGGCAATGTCGCTACAACTTTGAAGAGCAAAAGACTATTCAAAACCATTCAAGTCAAGAAATTTGCACAAGAGCTAGATTGTACTGAACTTTGTAAATGAAATTAAAATGTCAAGTAGTTTTAAGTGAGTTAAGTGAACTGTGATGGCAGCAGATACTTTGTTATTATGTGATAGTACTGGTATGTTGTATGTAACTCACTAACACCTAAGGCAGGGGTAAATAAGATATTTTTATCTTCCACTTAGCTCTTGTTAGTATGTCCACCCATCTGAGTGTTATTCCTGGGGGAATTCAGTACACCTAATGCACAGTAGAAAATTCTCCTTCTCCTCTGCACAAAATCTTTGCTTCCTTGCAGAAAATGGTTTCCATGAGGAAGCAAAGAGAAGCTGCACCAGCCAGTGCTCACTCAACCCTCAGGTGAGAGGAATAAGGGGATTTTGAAATGTGTGGGGTCCTTTCAAAAAGGACACTCCATGCAGCTGTGCATGTTCAAAACTGGCACTTTCGAGGCGCCATGGCCGGCAGCATGCTAATGAGGCACTGAATATTGAATTCAGCGCCTCATTAGTATTCTTCGATTAGGCCATTAGCGTGGCCATTTCGAAGTTTTAGCCAAATGTGGCCGCAGCCAATGTATTTTGTTTGCTTTTTAACTTTGATTATATGCTTCCAAAATCTATGCTAAAATCAATTCCACAGCAGCACTTATTTTGCCAAAAGAGGGAGCTGTGGATCTTTTCTGAAAATTCCTGATACTACAAATGGTACACTTTACCAACAGCCTAAAAATAAGTTTTGAGCTAATTTGGCATCGAAAGATAGATTGCATGCGAAATGATTTATAATATAGGTAACATTTTAAAAATAGTTATATTGCTATAGTGGATATGGCAGTGCATGTACATTTTCTAGTAAAACATAAATGACTAGTTAAATTAGAGGAAAAAAAAGACTTAATTTTAAAATGCTAAAACTAGATTTGTGCACTTTTGTGCAGAAGTGTTTTCCTGACCTAAGCAAAATGTAAAGGTATTTGCTGTTAACGAAATTTAAAATATATAAATTATTAAACTTTTTTGTCATGTGGGTCTTGGGTTGCATTGAAATGTAGGAAAAGAATATTGTTTGTGGGTATATATTTGAGTACACTAAAAAGATATGTTAATCTTTCTGCTGCTTCTCAAATAGAAAATTACTTTATCCCAAGATTAGGCAGACATGTCATCCCAATGCCATTTGCTAACACTTTCTTTCCCCACAGTAAAACTTAAAGCTTTTACCTGTGTTTTTAGAGATACTTATAGCTTTTTTTCCTTCCCCTAAACTACTTACTCCACTTATTTTCTAAAGCTAAGAATTGCTGCTTCAAGTAGCTGAAATGTGAGGCCAGTGTCAGTGCAAGTTCCCAGCCGGAGGCAGATTAAAACAGAAAACTCAAGTCTCATTAGAAACCATTAGAAATGTGGACGAAGATGTGTTTAAATGACAGGCTATATATAATGTAATTAGTATGCATATAAAAAGACCACTGGCAGTTGAACCAAACATTAATAGCAATATCAAATTTACCTTAAATAATTTTGAAAGTCTGTTGGAGTAGTTTCTAGCTAGATCTGAATTTTATCCATTTTTCTCCAGACCAACCTCAGGAGACTGTAATACAGTAATCCCTCGAGGCACGTGAAGGTTGCATTCCACACAACCCTTGCACACTTAGAATTTCGTGTACATCAGGGAGAGCTTTGTTGGGGTGGGTTGGGGCTCTGGGAGGGACAGGGGGTTTAAGCCTGGGATGGGTTAGGGCTGCAGGGGAGGGTGCAGTTCAGCCAGGGCGTGCAGGGGGTTGGGGCGGGGGTTGAGCCTGGCCAGGGGGTTGGAGCTATGGGGTGGAGGTGGGGGGGTTGGAGCTGCAGCCCTGCACGCACATGGGCCGGGGGTTGAGAGTCCAGGGTGCAGATTGAAGCCAGAGCCCTGCATGCTGGGGGGCGAGGGGTGTGAGCTGGGGCCATGGGGTTTGTGGGGGTTGAACAGGATGAATCGCAGCAGGGAGTTAGCTGGGGAGGATAAAGCCTCATGCACCTGCAGTGGCTGGTGGCCTGGCTGGCAGTTGAGCCGGGTGGAGGAGAGCTTGAACGGGGCTGCACTGGGTTGGGGCCCAGGCATGTGGGAGGTTGGGGCACAGGGGTTGAAGCTGGGTCTGCAGGGGTTGGAGGGAGCCCCAGGTGTGTGGCTGCCACCCCCCCCTCGGGGCATGCGACGGGGGTGAGCTGGGGCTGCAGGGCAGTTGGGGAGGATTGAGCTGGCGGGGGTTTAATGGGGATGAACTGGTGCGGCTGTCGAGTCAAACTGCTTTGGAAGGCAGGGGGAAGGGGCTCTTAGCTTCCCACAGCTGTGGGCAGCTAGGCAGGCTAGGTAGCCTGAAAGCCCAGCAGCTGAACATTGTGCAAAACTCGCGTTAAAGTGAGTTTTGCGCAATGTGAAGCCATGTAAAGCGAGGGATTACTATATGAATTGGGGGTCAGCCACCCAAGAGCAGGGTAGCATACTCTGGATTTATGTACTCTGAGACTTTACTGTATAAGGAAAGATAAACAGGAAACTGCTTTTTGACAGCCAGTTTAAGAAAAATAAAAGGAGCAATTTTACCTTTTTTAGCTACATAGAAATTAAATTGTGTATATTAAATTACCATTTTCATTCAGTGAAATGGTTGTGTGAATGTCTGTCATTGGTGGAACTCTTTTAAATCTTTCCACAAGTGCAGTAGTCAAGTCTACCCTGAAGAGCAGAAATAATATAATATGGCAAAAAATATATGCTGCTAAATCAAGTCACTGATACATGTAACTAGTGACAGCTAGAAACCAGGATCAGCATAGCTGAGGGTACAGCCATCATGGACATTCTATGCCTGAATCCTGTAAACATAAGAATGCATGCGTTTGAATATTTAAAGTTGAGCATTTATGTGTTTATCAGGATTGGAGACCTTTTCTTACATGGAAAACGTTAAAGCATCCCATAATGGGGAGCAAGATTTACTTGGTGAGCAGCAAACAGCGTGGAGGTTACATTGTTAAATATCCAGGGGATTGTTTCCGTGTTCTTTTACTCAAACTGATCATTATATGTGGCCTATATATAAAGTCTGATGTGGAATCAGAGGATGGTAAGTGGGGGGGAAACGTCTGACAAAACTGAAGCCAAAGCTGGAAGAGACATAACACATACTAGATACTAAAAGTGTGATGCTTCAGGTTGTTGAAGGTTGTCGTTTGCAGCACCATAACGTTTTTTGGTATCTGGAACAATCATATTTGGTCTAGGATAAAGTTTATTTGCGTGCAGAAGCCTTTTCCAAGGTCTCTTTGGGTATGTTTACACTGCAGTGAAAACCCCATGGCTGGCCTGGACCAGCTGACTATGGTTCAGGCATTAGGGCTGTTTCATTACTGTGTAGACTTGCAGTTGCAGTCTGGAGCCCAGGCGCTGAGATCCTCCTAACTCACAGGGTCCTAGAGCCTCGACTCCAGCCAAGCCAAGAGCTCGAGGGGTGACTGTGTCAGAATGGTGGAGAATGGCCACACTCCACAGGTGGGTGTCTGGGGGCCATAGAAGGGGAGTGAGAATCAAACTCAGGGAGGAGGTGACTGGGACAGGATGGGGAGGGGGGTGACTAGGGCAGAACAGAGGAGCTACCAGTATCGCTCCTTTAGGGCTCTCTGACTGAACTGTTTTTTGAGTTCTCCTCCCAGCTCCAGCAGCAGCTGCTGTTCTTCCCCTCCCCCCCGCCTTAGTCCCCTTAATCTCCCTGCCCTACCCCCCCAGTGGTTGTGCCATAATGGGACTGTCTGGTCAATAACCAGATACTTGGCAGTTCTAACAATGGGAGCATTTTCTCACGTTACCTGTGTGTTTTAGATTCCTTTTCTAGTTTTACAGCTTTATACCTCATTAACATAAATGTTTTTAGTAAGATTACCCTGATCACTGTCCTTTGTCTCTAAAGAGTATATATGGTGTATTTTGCAGGGGTTGTAGAGTATTAGTCCTGTTGACCTGATCTAAACTCAGCTTTTGCAATTTTCGTTCTACTTCCCTCAATTTCTTCTGTAGTTTCAGCTGATTGGGGCAACCTTCCCTTTTTCACCTAAATTGTGTAGTGGTACTGCTAGGTTAAACAGCTGCTGTTTGTACAGTAAAGTGGCTTCATTTAAATAGTATGAATTCATTCATATTCTATATTAACAGAAGGTATTTAAGTTGCTCATACTAGTTCTTCCAGTAATCCTATCATTTTTAGATTTTTGATGGTAATTGATTTAAGTGGTGGGAAAAATCTTGCTGGGTGTCTTGTGGGACCTGTAGTACACCTAAAGATTTATGGTGTGATAATCTGAAACCAGTAGTACAAAAGGTGTCTCCTATTAACTGCACACTGTGCGGCAATCAGGATTCCTACCTTTGTTTTTGCCAAGCTTGATTACACAGCACAGATATGCTGTTTTTGTCCATTTGGCTGAATTTGTTTGAAAGAGCTCTTAATCAGGCCCTAAATTCTGCTGCAAGGGTTTTTGACCTGGGTAAACTAGAGGGAGGAGGAGAGAGAGAGAGCATACCCTTTTGTGTAAACCTTGGTTACCTGGCTTTTGCTAAAGATAGCATTGCTTTGAAAGTTTTTTCCGTCTATCTAATATGATCTATGTCTGGTGCTGGCACATTCATAGAATATAAAGTAGGTTGTTTTTTTTTGTTTTTTTGGTCTTCTTCTTTCTATGAGTCTTATTTTTTCTTTTCCTGCCCCAGTTCTAATTCACTGCCTACCATTACCTAATCTGGGTGCCTTGGGCATAATGAAATAATACAATCTCTTTGTACAAGACACCTAAACTCCATCCAAATGTTTCAGCTGCTATTGACTGGCTGGCTTTTCCTGTGTCTTTCTGTCACCTTGTGGTTTGCCATCATGGAGTCTGGGAGAGTCCAATATCCTGTTTCTGCCATGTTCAACTTTCCTGTGTACAGTAAACCCTCAATGTTCGATTTTTCGAGTTGTGCTTAATTCGCATTAATGCGAGTTAAGCACAATTCAAAATCCTACTCCCACCCTGGCCTTGGCTCAACACCCCCCCCAGCCCACATGGCTCCTGTTCAAGACCCCCACCCCCAGCCATGCTTACCAGCTGCGCATGGTTCCAGCTCACCCCTCACCCATGTGCATGGTTGTGACCCTGGCTCAACCTTCCCCCCACCCCCAGCCCTGGTTCAAACCCCTTGCTGGCTCACCACCCCCGCTCGCAGCTCTGGCTCAACCCCTTCTCTGTGAGCAGCTTCAGTTCAAACCCCCTGTGGCCCAGCTCACCACCTGTGCATGTGGCTCTAGCTCAACCTCCCTGCCCTGGTTCATCTGCCCGCCCCCCCCCCCCACGCAGCTCCAGCTCAACTCCACCACCCACCTCCCTGCAGCCCCAACCCACCCTAGGCATAACTCTCCCCAACTTACCTTTCAAAAGGAGCTCCAGGTGCTGTTCCTGCTGCTTCCGCAGCTGCAGAACGTGTGTTCCACCAGGGAAAAAGCTGCCCTGCAACTTAAACAACTTTTGAGTTGCGTGAGGTGTATGGGAACACAACCCTTGCGTAAATAGAGGCATTATTGTACAGAAACGTAAGGTATCTTCTTATTTAGCCTTGCAAGGCTAGCTCATAAACTTTGTTTCACAGTAACAAGAGCACCTATTGAGAAGTACATTATGATTTGTAATGGCTTTTGCATTCCATCATCAAGAATTCCAAACACAAGAGTAATGAATTGAACAGCATAGAAAATAACTTTTGTACAGTGAAAGGACAAATACACTCATCCCTCGTTAAACGAGTACTTCACTTACAAGTACTCACTTAAATGAGGGACACATTGACTTACCTTAGTTCACTGTACCAGTGAACTCCCCCCACTAATACGAGACTAATCCCCTCCCCGTGGCTCCAACCTGTCCTAGTCTGTACCCAGCCCTGCAGCCCCTACCCGCGGCAGCCTGACCCCTCCACCTCTGCCGGCCCCGCGGCAGCCTGACTCCCCCTCTCCGCCCGCCCTGTGGCAGCCTGACTCCTGTGCCGGCCCCTCAGCCCCAAGCTCTGGCAGTCTTAACCCCACGGCCTGGCCCCACGGCAGCCTGACCCCCGCCTCCCCTTCCTGCCAGCCCGGTAGACCTAACCTGCTGCAGCCTGACACCCCCCCCTGCCGGACCACACACCCAACCTTCAGCAGTCTGAACCCCCCACCCACCCCACAGACCCAACTGGTCACCCAGGTTTTAACCCTCCCTCCTACTCATGGCCCTAAACTGCCCCCAGCCTTTAAACTTGCTCCCCCCTCAAACCCAAGGTTCACTTCACATGCTGCCACTCCTTTGCGAGCTCTAGGAACCAATCAGAGACTTTTACGTGTATTCTAATGACAATTTAGTGTCACTCTTACGCGTTTTTGCCTACGAGCACAAAGTTGGGAACCAATTGTGCTTGTAGAGCAAGGGATGAGTATAACTAGGAAACTTGGAGCTCTGGACTAAAGTGCTGCAACTGAAAATCTTGGTTTCAAGCTAAAATGTGCAACTGAGTTACACAAACTCTGCCAGCTTGTGAAAAGAAAGATGAAGCTTCATTCCTCCTAGAAGAGAATTCTGCATGTTTTGTGCCACAAAAAATGTATCTTTAAACTTATTTAAGTTTTTGTTGAAGCTCATCTTCTGTTTTTACATGTGAATGTTTTCATAATAGAGAAATTGAAGACACCTGTAGTTGAGCAAAATGTCACTTGCAGAAACACAAGTAAAATAACTAGAATTTATTTCCATATAATTCTGAACAATTCAAAGGCATATCACAAACCTCAGTTCCAATGAGAATGAAGCCAGTGTTTGAGCATCAGTTATTCTAACTTTCCTTTCTTCATTCTGTAGCTGGCAGGATGTAGGGGTTTGCATGTGTAAGATATGAAAATTATGATATGACATGCATTAGAATGTTTGTGTATTTGAACATTTTGATTCCATTTGCAAAAAATTCAGGGACAGTGTTTCTTCATGCATAAGACTCTTGTAACAAAAGACCATGTCACAAAGATTTACTTTATGAAACATAGCTGCATATCTAGAGTGGAAGAACTGGTGTGTAATCAAGTTGTGAAGGGACTTTATTGTTGCCCCTTGATCTGAGCAGTTAGTCAATATTCAGGGCCCTGCTAGGTTGTTTTCATTAGGAGGAGAAATTGACTGAAGTCAAATATTTCATTGATGCAGTCCTATTTACTTAGAATGTAAAGAAAGTTCTGTTCCCTTGAACACAGTAGGAACAGACAGCAACTGTTTCATTGCTCAGAGGAATCCAAAGATATGTCTTCACTATCAAGAGGATTGACCTGGGCTGCTTCTACATGTGCCACCTCCCCTTAGAGGTGACATGGTAATGAGACAATTTGAAGCAGGCTAATGAGGTACAAATGTGCATATTCAGTGCCTCATTAGCATAAAGACAGCCGCTCGAATTTCAAAGTTCAGACTTTGAATTGCAGATTGACAGTGTAGATGGGGGCAGCTTTAAAATAAGCATTCCACTTCAGCATTCTGTTACACTGATCTAGTTTTATGGGAGTAAGGGAATGTCGAAGTGTGGCGCTTCCAGGGTTTAATTTTGCGCCCCTAGTAGAGACAAGTGAAGTCAAACTAGTGGGAATTGACAGTCAGCCCCTGCATTCCTTGATATTGTGAGTAGTAAGGGAGCTTGACAGGAGAAACTCGGCTAGCCTCAGAAAAGGAGATTGACAAGAAAGTAAGCTGATTATAAATAAGTCAGTTTGAGCCATGCAGTTGCTGTAGCGAGAACTGCATATGTGCAGTTGACTTTCCAGATAGTTTTTGTGCCAGAAGAAACCTAGTTTTCTCCCAGAACTACATTCTGCTGGCTATTTCCTTCTGACCCTCAACAAACACACACAGCCACTCAGTGCCCAGCTCCAGCATTTGCAATCAGTTCCCAGGAAAACCTCTCTCTTTCTCCGAAGCTATGTCTACATTACAGCATAAAGTCAGTTTTAAGGCATTTAGCTTGAATTTTACAATGGTCTTTTTTTTAAGGTGCGCTGTGGTTGACATGCTTGCATCAACCCTCCAATGCATCATAATGCCAAGGTCAAATTTAAAAGGTCCAATCAATGCTAGTGTGGAAACAGCATTACTTAAAATAGGTTTTTATTGCCCTCCAGAGGAGGCCCGCAGGTGTCTGTTCTGGCTGCTTATGTAACAGGAACCCAGGAATTTGAATTCATTTTTTCTCTGACCACTGAGGGTAGCATGGAGCGCAGCTTGGGAGCCATCCATTGCATCGCATTTAGCCATCATGACTACTCAGGGTTCTTCTCATCTGAGTTCTCAGGGTTGCAAAAGAGCTCCACCATGGAACCCTAACGAGATTCTGGATCTCATTTCTATGTGGGGTGAAGAATCAGTGCGGAGCAGACTGAGAGTCAGCAGGTGAAATGCAGACACTTATGACACGATTTCATGAGGCACAATCAATAAAGTGTATGCCCAGGATGCAGTGCTGGGTCAAAATGAAGGAGCTCCAGCAAAATACCATGCTCCTCAAGGCTAGCACAGACTCTAGCGGAGACTCTCCTCAGGTCTCCAGTGAGAGTCCAGAGGGGGAGCAGGAGGTGAACACGAGTGAAGAGGACAACCCCCACAGTCAGCTGGCACTTGAGGCAGCTGATCATGTCAGCCCAGCACTCTTAGTCACCCTGGAGCCAGCCTCCTCAACACCTGATGCTCTGGGGTCCAGCAGTGCTTTTGAGGGCTCTTCTGTGAGTAATTCTTTTAGAATGCTAAAAGCAGGTTGTGGCTGGGTTGGAGTATAGGCTTGTTTCTGTTGAGCATAGTTTTTAAACGGCTACAGGAGAGCTTGTGGGTCAGGCATGGTGGATTTATGCCTCTTGTAAGAGCATGTTAATATTGCGGGGGATGGAGCACTTCTATTTTTTAGAGAGCTCCATAAAGGTCTCATCCAGGTACTCTTTTATTTTTCCACACAGAGTTTTTGGGGAGGCTTGATTTATTGCAGCTTCCATGATAGCACACCTTGCCACACCAGGCACCCAGTAAGTAATCTGTTATCAAGGCACCATACAGCATTCTGGCAAATTTTCCAGCCCTGTACTCAAACAGTATGAGCATTTTTTATTTTTCAATCTTTTATTCTTAGGGAGCTGCTGTCTCTCATTGGAACCTAGAAGCAGCACAGGAAGTTTCCTTAGTTTGTCCCCTTAACATTACCACACTGCTCTTGGCCATGTAAATTTCCCAGGATTGTCCTGCTGACCCACGTTGCTGACAGCCTGTCTCTGTTTCAGCCTTCTGTAGGCTGTCCTGGCTCTCTTCCCTCCTACCACACGGCTGGCTTTTCTCTGTACAGAATTTAGGAGGATGGCCAAGAAAGGTGGGGGTTTTTTTTTCCCTTTTTCTTTTTTTTTCCTCCCCTGCACTTTACAGTTTATAGGGCTTTCTTTCAAATACCACCTTGCCATCCTTAAGCCAGCAAGATCTTACCATGTCCACAATGAAATGGTCTGGATAAATAATAGCTTCTGTTCTTCAGAGGTTGATTCATTGTCATCCTTAAGAAGCCAAAAGTGGCTTTGGAAAACAAAAAGTTGCAGTGATTGTCAGAGACCCATTCATTTTATGGGTAAGCACTTTGTGCCACATTTAAAAATTGGATCTAAAATTTGACCTTCACTGTCTTCAACAGGCATCATGATTAGGGGAGACAAGCTTGCTGCAATGAGGTGAAAAAAGGAGATCCACAAAAGGACATTATCCTGGAACAGCTTGAGAAAGCAGACAAGGAATGAGCTAAAGCCACTACTGACAAAAGGTGGACACGGTAGTAGTGACAAACCATGCTCCAGTGCAGGAACAAGGACTTGGCAGAGCTCCTGACGGATGTCAGGGAGCAAACCAACATCCTGCTTTCCACACTGGAGATGCAGAGGGGCACCCACCATTGGACCTGTTATGTGGCCTCCACACCCTTTTGGCCACCCCCCGCCATAGTGCTCCCAAAATGCTGGGGAGAAGGGCAAGGGCAGTTTTGTGCTCCACTTGCATGATTTCACCCCACTGCACTTCATGTTCCACCACTTGTGACACCAATATTCCCTTCTTTTTCCTACCCATTCAGCACCTACCCCCCACAAAAATATATTTTTGTGAAAATCAGCGTCATTTGTTGTTTCACATGGAGTGGGGTGCGATTGGAGGTGCTTTCATAAAGGTCAAGCACACATCATTGTGGGGCATGGGGTTAGTATCACAATAGGTACATTAAGTAGATTCATGTGGCTGCCTACTCATTCATAAAGCTATTTTTCAAAGCCTCACAAATTGCCATTGCTTCTGCATGTGCATTGGTGAATGCCTTTGTGTCCAGCTGTGTATAAGCATAGTCTAGGGTATCTGTGTGTGCAACCCAGGCTGGCATGAAATTTTCCCTCTTTGATTCACAAATATTATGGAGAATACAGCATGCTGCAACCATGGTGGGGATGTTGGTTTTGGCAGAGGTCCAAATACATCACAAGGCACCTGAATTTGGCTTTTAAATGGCCAAAGGCACATTCCACCACCATTCTCCACTTGCTCAGTCTGTAGGTGAAGCGCTCCTGGCTGCAGTCCAGGGTGTCTGCGTATGGCTTCGTGAGCCAAGGAAGCAGAAGGTGAGGACAGTCATCCAGGATCACTGTGGGCATCTACATGTTGCCATTCTTGATTTTTTTATTTATTTTTTTTTTTTTTCTGATCTGGGAAGAAAATCCTACCCTGGAGCTTTCTGTACGTGCATGAATTTCTAAAAAATGTGCATTGTGTACCTTTCTCAACTATCCCACCTACATGTCTGTGAAACATCCTTTGTGAGACACCAATGCCTACAACACCATGGAGAAGCGGCTTATGTACTCAAGGCCAGGTAGTCCAGGGCCAAGATGGGGATGTGCATTCCTGTTATACCACACCACAGTTAGGAAACCCCATGACAGCAAAGTCATTTACTATGTCCTGCACATTTCCCAGAGTCACGGTCTTCCACAACAGCCAGGTACTGATTGCCTTGGCTACCTGGATCACCATAGCCACCACTGTAGATCTGCCTACCTCAAATTGATTTCTCACTTGCTGGTAGCTGTCAGGCATTGCAAACTTCTCCAGAGCAATTGCCACTCGCTTATGAACTGTCAAAACAGGTCTCATTCTGGTATCACTGTGCTTCAGGGCAGGGGACAGCAAATAACAATGTTCCATGGAAGTGACCTTGCGCATACGGAAGTACTGCAGCTGGTCATCCTAGACCTCCAAAATGATGCAGTCGCAGCAGTGTGTGCTGGTTTAACATCTCCAGAACCAGCACTCCACTGTAAGCAGTGCATCCTGAGCAGCCAGAAGCTCTGCATTCATATTCTCCCGTTCTTCAGTATAATCATCTGAATCATCCACATCCATCTCATCCTCCCACGGGCTTTGTCTAAATACCGCATGACACTTCAGGAAGTGGCCATAACATACTGTGCGATGACTCTGAGCTGTTCAGGATCTGTTTTAGCAACCTGCAGCTGCGTGAGCCGGGGAAAGGCTTTGGGAAAATGGCACAAAGAATGACACAAAATTTCTTGGTTGACTGTTTGGTTTCCAATAGTGTGGGGGAGTGGCATTGCACTCTGGGATGATGACATCAGGCACTTGCAGACACATTTTTTTTTTCCTCATAAGCCACTGGCATAAAAATAGGGGTTGCAGTGGGGTAATAGGCACTGTGGGCTAGGTACCCACAATACATTGCTGACGTGGTCAAACATAGGTAAAGCAATGGAGACACACTAAGTCGACTTTCTGGACATTTGTGGACACTCATCTTTGACTTTATAAAGTCCACCTGTAAGAAGTCGACTTCAATAAATTCTGTTTTGTTTCTTAGCCTTAATTTTTGCTCAGACCTTGCTTGTGCATCCCAGGGCTTAGAGCCATGGCTTCTGTTTCAGCATTTAGTCCATAAAGAGTGAATTATTCTTCCAATTTAGCATTCAATGGTGGTGGTGTCTTGTGGCCCCAGGATATTAGTGAGACAAGGTATGGATGAGGTAATCATTTTTACTGGACTAGCTTCTGCTTGTGAGAGGAAACCATCAGCTTTTTAAGGAGCTATAATGGTAGACTCAGTCTGTTCAGATTAGCTTGAAGCAAAGAGATGGTTAAGGGGTCACTTGATGTGTCACTTGTAGTCTGTAAGTACCTGCAGTGGGAACAGATGAGTTAATGAGCTCTTCAGTCTAGCACAGCAGTTCCCAACCTTTTTTAGATAGGGACCCATTTTGACTGTTCATGAGGACTTTGTGACCTCAAGATAATTCACAATGGGGGGGAGGAGAGAGGTTCTCCCCTGGGGAAAAATGACCCTTCTCCCCTACCTCCAGGCTTAAACCCCTTTCAGCTAGGGTTGCCAGATTTTTGGAAAACTTAAGTGGGACGGGCAGGCCCACCCGCAGGATCCCCAGCCTGTCCTGCATAAGATTTCCAAAAACCTGGGTGGGGTGTGGGAACCCTGGCAGTCCTGCAGCTGGGAGCCGGCTGGGGCGTAGATCCCTGGCCGGCGGAACCCCTGCAGCCATGTGGCTTGGAGATGGCTGTGGTGCAGAGCCCTGCCTGTCTCTCAGCCCCCTGCCTCCCACCTTTCTCACACAGGAATTCTGCGCACTGCCACTGGTGACCCCTGCTGCTCCTTCGCTGGGCTGCCACTGCCGCCTCTGCCCAGCTCCCCAGTTCTCTTCCCTGCTGCGCTGAAATGGGACTCAATTCAATTTGTTTAAGGACGGTATCCCTCCTGCCAGCTGTTAAATCAGTTAAATTGAGTTCAATTTCAGTATGGCAGAGCAGGGACTGGGAGATGGAGGAGGAGTCAGGCGGCAGAGTCAGGATCCACAAGTGGCTCCTTTAAGAGCCACATGTGGCTCCGAGCTGCTCAGCTGGCAACCTGTATCAAATCTATTTACAACCCAGGTTTGTGTTGTGACCAATATGTTGTGAATCTGTGGTTTAGCAGTTAAAGTCATAACAAGATCCAGTGGGTGGAAGTTGACACTAGGAGTTATTCAGACTGGAAATAAAATAAAGCACAGCACAGAGATTAGGCTTGATTTGACAAAGGCATGAATGATGGCAGCAAGCTCCAATTAAAGAAAATGTTCTGAATTTCCTGTCCAAAAAGGACTGGTAAAAAATTAGAAGAATTACTTTCCTACTTTTAGTGAGAGGCGGCTGAACAGAGGCAAACACAGATGCAAGAATCAAAAAGGCAGTGACCCTAATGGATGTGCTGCTACTGTACTTAGCTGGCTAATATGAGAATACCTAAGCGCGCTTCTCAAGGGTTTTTTTATTGGTAATTTGTTCCCTCGTTTCACTTGAGCGCTATCAGATATACTTTCATCATAAATAAGAGCTCAGTATGCTATGGAGAGAGTTAATCAGAGAATTCCAAGACCAGTATCTGATGAAGTGAGTCTGTGCTCATGAAAGCTCACGCTCAAAACTTTTCTGTTAGTCTATAAGGCGCCACAGGACCCTTCGTTGCCCTTAATCAGAGAAGTGACTTTCAGCCCAGCAGATATTGTACCAGGAATGCTGAAAAGCCTACTAGTCTTAACAGCAATAACTTTTTTGTGGCATTTTCCAAGTAGAGTGTGACTAAAAACATCTTTCCTTCAACAAGAATTGAGTGGAACCTACAAGGGCTTTAGAATGTAATCATAGTGCGGATCAAAAAGCATCTGAACTCATTGCTAAAGGGAAAATGGTGCACCTATTACGGAATCCGGTGAATGTCTGGTATGTGCCCCAAGAATTTGAGGATTTTATAGGATTTCAATTCTGTTATTCTAGAGGTAATTCCATTACCCTGGGACCTTTGCATGACAATTACTGAAAGTGCTAGTAATTGGATTGCATACTGCATTTTGAAAAGCAATCTGCAAGGAATCCCTTCTGTGTCCAAAATACGTTAGTTTACAGGTGCCACAAGACTTCTTGTTGTTCTGTATGCTGTGTGGAACATGGCTGGAAGGAGGATGGAGATGGAGATTGTTTCCTGCATTCTAAAACATTGTTAAGTTTACAATGTGAGAGGGAGGATGCCATGATCTAAGATGTTGCAGCTGACATTTAGATGATGAAATATGGCTATCATGCATTTTTAAATGTTAATAATGGATGAGAGTTACATAAACACCTGTATTTAATTAGTTGCCTCAGTTTTCCCACAGAGTGCTCTGGATACAAGAATATAACAGCCATCCCAGAGTTCCACATTCATCCAAATGTCCTCTTTGGCTTAAATCCAAACTGTTATTTGATAGCTGTAAAAGACTGGCATTCTCATTTGGGAGTAAGCAAACTTTTTACATTCGCCCCTCTTTTCGTAGTTGCAATGAGCAGCTCTCACACCCCCCTCCTTTGTAATATAATCCAAACCAATGGAAATTTCAGTTATGTTCATATTAAAAAAAAAAAAAGACCCTTTTCAGCACATGTAAGAAAATAACTATGTAGAATGTAAAAACTTTATTAATTGGTATATAAATGTAAATATACATAGATAAAAAAATAACATCTCAACATCTTTAATGAGATGGACGAGCCTGAGACCCAGTAGCTGATTGTGTTGTGCCCCCTTTATGAATTTCACACACCCCACTTTGCACACCCCCTGCTCTAGTTGTCAGCCCATTTACAGTCTTGCATGTGATTTTATGCAAGCAGGAATGAGAATAAAATAGGCCTCTCAAGTGTCCCTCCATTTAGAGGAGGCCATTTATTTTACTTCCAAAATTGTCTGTTCCATATAAATTTGACATCCAGTCAATTTTATTGTTGATAGTTGTTTACATCAGAAATAAAGAATCTTGAAATTGTAGTGTTAGGAATTATTTAGGCCTTATTTATAGTTGGTAATACCTCTATAGCGCCATATGTGGAGACTTTTTATTCTGGGTTAAAATACGGGTTTCTTTTTCACATTTAATGTAAAGCCTCTTAAGTGACACAAGCTAATAAAAATATGGAGAATGCGGGGTAGGGGGAGGAGGCTAGTCTGTTCTAGCTATATTGGTTTACAAATCACATCTCAAATTATGCTCAAATTCCCTGTGTATACAAGGCCTTATGCTAAAGGAAACATTCTTGTAGCATTTAAAATGTCTTGCATGGGTGTGCCCGTCATTTTGGGCATCTCTTTACAGATGCTGTCACTCATTTGGGTTTTGAGAAGTTGAGAGATGTAGAATGAAATGCCATCTGTAGACTGTGCTTTGCAGAAGGTGGTGTATTTGTATGAAGTTGTAGCTGATCTGCAAGTTCTTAGCAGGGCGCCTGAGGGTATAGGCAGTTGTTTTTCTATCGTCATGTATTAGCCTAAGGAGCAGGTGATGGATGCAAGAGTAGGTGAAGATAGGAGAACACTGGGGATTTGGTGATATCACAACCTTTATTCAAAGCTTCTGAGTTCTACTGAAGTTGCACTTGACTACCATAGTTGGGATGAGCTTTCAAGTGGTCACTTTGGAGTATCCAGTATATCTTCACTATGTCATTTAACTTGGGTTTCTAGTTGAATCTTAAAATTCTTGCTGAAATTGGAAAACAGTTGACAGGTTTTTTTCTCTCCTCTTTTAGGGTAAAAAATTATCCCAAGTCTTTCATGCTAAAGTAATTTCCTTACGGGTGGAAGTTAAACACCACCTGTGTGTCATTGAACTTCAGATATGTGAAATACCAATATAATCAGTCAAGAAAGAGAAATATTGTACTTTTTCACTACTTGCTAGCCACATGTAAGTTCAAACAGCAGTCAAATGGTTCTCATGGTGGTAGTGCAGAAGGTGTTTGTTGTAGGTAAGAATGTTGAAAGAAAATCACGAATGCTTGTTTAATCTGCCCAGTAATACGTCAAACTCGAGCAAACTTCATGACCTAGTTCCAGATGTTTGCTTCAGGTTCCTTTTGAGCTGCATAATGAGAATCTGTTAAAGGTTTAAGGATTTTATTGGCAAATTCAGTATGTGTAGCTGGCACTGAATAACTGCTGCTATTGTGGATGATCAGAGAGAACTAGAATAACAAGAAATCTTGTGGCACCTTATTGACTAACAGATATTTTGGAGCATAAGCTTTCATGGGCACAGACCAGCTTCATCAGATGCTAGTTTAAACCCACAGTGGTGGTTGAACAATAAGCTTTGTTTAATTATACTTGGAGGAATAGATATTTCATGGCAGTTGGTACATATTGAACTTCTATAGTCCAACACTCTCTGGTCTGGCATTAGTCGGTTGCCCACTTCTGATGGGTGAGACAAAGTTTCTTGTGGTCCCATAAGGTTTTACAGCCATGAGTCCTGTGTTATTTAGCTCTGAGTTATCCATAAGTGTCTTTTTTTTAAGAGCCCAGTCAGCAATGGAAGCATTGGCAGTGTTGCTAGACAATATTGACCTCGCACAGTTTGGCAAAATCTCTAGTTCGGCACCAGTGGGGTCCCGAGGGTACCTGACTAGATAGGTTCGATCTGTAGCTTACTCTTTGCTACCCCGCTCCATCACCCAAACTGATGGCATGTCTGACCTGAAATGTACAACGTATATAAAGGGAAGAGACATCAATCTGAGAGTTGAAATATATGGAGTGACAAAATGTAAGTAGTCCCAAAAGGTTGACAAAGATAAATGGATTAAGTCTGACCTTGCTACCTGAGAACTTCTTTTCAGATGTATTTTTATAGTGAAAATATTTGAATGTATAGTTTAGATAAAATGTTACTGCTGCTTATTTCTGACATCAAAAAAGAATGTTTGAGTAGGTTTTTCAAATTCTTATCCACATAGTATTTCTTTCCATTAATCTCGGTAATCATTTTTTAAAATTGTGAATTGAAATATCCAACCACAATATGAAAATGTCAAAATACCACTGAAGCAGGTATATAATAAGTATTGGCCAATGGCTTTGTAAATATTGGATAAAAAGTAAGGGACTTGCTGTTTCACATCCCTGACAAAATTATACATGTGGCCTATCTCACCACAGATAGTATTTTGAATGGAAGCAGTATGCTTCCTAGGCTAGCTTTTTATCATTAGGAACTGTCAAGCAACACAGAAGTACGATGTTTCGGAAGCATGCGCTATCTCTTTCATCTCTGGAAAGAAGACATTGAACAGAATTGCTGGGGAAAGCTAGTAAGGCTGAAAATAGAGCACAGATATTTTGCTTTTAACAGAAGAAGGCTGTGTCATCTGCTGAGATTTGTGTCCAGTGTCCCTTTACATTACAAGGCACCACCAGCATGAGTGAGAGTACTGTCTTTTAGAAATTAATGAAATGCTTAGAAATGTCATTTTATCTCCTGCTGGTTTGGATTTTGCCCATCTATGTTTTGTATTTCTGTTGGTAGTCAAATTTTAACACCTTGTTGTGTTCCAACCTGCTTAGAAATCTGTTCTCTGCATTTTCAGTTAGCATGAGTTACTACAGTCCTGAAGGTAAGGCCCAGTCTACACTAGAGGGTTAGGTTGACATAAGCTGCCTTGTGTTGACCTAATTGTAGATGTTTCTTCATTAACATTTAGCTCGTAACAATGTGTCCCTCTACCAATTTAGTAACAGTCTCCCAACGCAGCGGAGAGTCGGTCAGTTATTAGGTTGACCAGAGTCAGTGTAGAAACTGCATTGCTTACATTCAGTGTTACTGGCTTTCATGAGATGTCACGCTCCACTCCACACTGACAGTACAATCTATACAAGCCCTCTTGGTGAGGACACTCGCCACTAACACAAAGAAGCAAGCATGCACATACGAGCAACGTAGTTACCGGCTGTATGACAATGTACGTTAAGTCGACGTTTTGTAGTGTAGACATAGCCTAAATTTTACCATTATTTCCAATGAGGAGCATAAAGAGAAGATTAAATGTGTAGATAATTCATGTGAGTAACCTCATGACCCTATTAATATAACTCTCTATTTTCCCCAGTGTAGGCTGCATTTACTAGTGATGGCTTATTTAGGTTATAGCTCTTCATGGTAATGAATTACGCTTGTTTGAAGTACCTACTTCACACCTGTGTTCATTAAAATGTAATGTAAGTACATTTCCTGTGACATAGAGGATCTTAGTTCCTGGCTTTCAGTCTTACAATCATTTTCAAATCTTCTGAAGTTTCTATTGTAGATACTGAAGCATCTACTAATATACGTATGTAAATTAGTTCTTGTGCCAGCAAATGCTGCTGCTTTTTAGTTGAAATTCACCATACAGCTATTATCTTTTAAACACAAAATTCTACTTTTGTCTTTTGAAGCAATTAAACGAATAAATGGCAGTGGGATTATGAATTTTCCAGTGTGGCTGCTAACGTAAGATGGTTTGGATAGTAAGTGGTGGCATATATTTTTTGTCCCTTTCTCTTTTGTCCCATTGTGTACAAGTTATATACATGTATATCTATTTGAAGTGGCATTTATTAATTGATAACATCAGAAAATTGAACTGCTGAAAGCTGCATTTTTGTCTCTTCCCATAAAGTACCCACCCTTGCTGAGCAGGTTTCTCCAAAGGTACTCCATGGTCATTGTGTCAATATTGGAGTGTCCTTTGGAAAGTCATTGGTATAATAGCTGCTATTGATGCAAAACATATAAGCTACTTACAGATATAAGTTTGAGGCATCAGCCTTAGATCCCAAACCACATTCAGCTTGGTCCCTGTTCACATACGCTTACCATTCTTATGACAAGAATTTAATTGACAGCCATTGGCTTCAGTAGGTCGGAGAACTTGATGGGGAATAGCAGTGAAAGGAAGCAGTCCCAGCAGCAGGGAAGGAGACATGCATTAAGGGACACCAGCTAGCTTTGTCCCCTGTGCCCCAGAGTATTTGGTAGCTGTTAGCCATCTGGGGGGGCAGGGTTCTGATTAGCTAGCATTCTCTGGCTCCCAGGATTTGACTTTTGTGTGGGGTGTCATGGAGTCTTTTTCGGTTCTGTTTCAGTAGCCCCATTGTGAAGTAAGAATGTGATGCAATTGCCCCTTCAGGGGTTAGGAAGGATTTTTTCCTTCCATGGACGAATTGGCAGAAGACCAGTGAATCTTTTGCTTTCCTAGCAGCACCATCAAGCCACAGTGGGTGAAGTAGGAATGTGCTTAGTACCTAACCAAGGTAGGTGGATTAGGTTATTTTGTTGCAATTTGTGGCCAGTTCCAAGAAGTTTGAATTTGAAATGAACATTCCACAGGGAGAAAATGTGGGATTTTGGCACTGGGCCTTGGGCTCCTGGGACAGGTGAGCCCTTGGCGGCCTTCATGAAGTCAGCCTGAGGTTTCCTACCCTTCTACACTGTCTGTCTCTTTCAGGGTGAGGGATGCTGGATTCTAAGAGGGTGGAGAAAGGACGTGTCTACTTTTGAGTTACCTACCTTGAGCTGAAATAGTATTCTCAGGAGCCCTGTAATCCCTGCACTAGAACTAGTTAAATTCTTGTCAGAGAGTATGGGTAAGGGGCAGATAGCTCCCCTCTGATTCCTTGTCTGTACAATGAAAATGGGAAATGCACATAACCTTGATTTTAAAAAAAAAACCAAAACCTCTGCTCCTTCTAAAGCATCATTGAAGGCGATTGTGACACATTACTGGGAATGTGTAATACCCATTTTGCTTGCTGTCTCTCTTCTGCACGTGGTTAGTATTACTAAAAATACAATAGAAAAGGATTTGAGAGCATAAATCCCCTGATTTACTAAGGTATGTATATAAATGAGTGTCCTCAACTCATGTTTTCTTGTTTAAATGTACGTTTCCGTGCTGTAAGTTTGTAGGAAAAAAACAAACTTCTTCTGACCATAACTGATATATTTAGATTCTCTCTTAATTTCCTTGAGAGGGCCATTTAAATTGAGCACTTACAATGAAGGTGAAGCAGGGAAAGGGTTAAGGTCACACTGTGGCAGAACCTCTATTGACTAGTTAGCTTGGATTTGAGCCTGAGCATCTATTAACTCTGAATTACTTTATTTTTAGTGCAGTGATGCATAAAGGCCTCAACTAGATTGTGCTTGGTGCTGTATGAACATATAACAGATTACAGTTCCTGTACCCTAAAACTGTGTAGGCAGTAGATAGGACTGGTATAAGAGGGTGCTTTTAGGAAAACCCCTTCATCTGTGATAGGAAAGATTTTTACCCAGTCAGTGAAAATATTGAGATGGCTTGGTTGCCTTACTGGTGGTCATACCAAGGCCTGGAGGAGCTGTAATCAGCCTCCAATGGTTTGTGGGCATGTTTCTAGCTGCCTCGCTTGTGTGCTGTGCTCAGCAGTATGTCCTGCTTATTTTCAAAGGTTCAGCTTCATATGGCTGTCTGCCCTGAAACATCTTTTGTGCCAGAAACATAGCTCTTTTACTAGACGTGCAGATTGGTAGTGCTCACTCACCTCATTTCATGGCTCACTCACCAAATGGTTTAGGGATGTCTGCACAGCTAGGAGATTGAATTGAAATGAATTGTTAGCCTCCGCCTTCATAGACAGATGGTTTATGTATCATCTAGAGCAGTGTTTCTTAAACTTTTTGAGACTATGAAACATCTAAGAGTAATATTTTTATGCAGAACAACTATGAAAATTTTCTTCAAAAATTGTCAGATCACAAAGAACAGACAAAAACATATTGAGCAAAAACAAAATGAAGTAATGTAATTAGGTATCATAATAATGAAGAACCAGGTATCTGGTATTTGGTTTCAATAACAGAAAATATACACCATTAGTGTATGATATCAAAATGCCAGGTGCTCACAGCACACCTTTGAGTTGTTCATAGAACACGTGTTCCACGGACTATAGTTTAAAAAACTATATGATCTAGCACGGCGTTTCCCAACATGATGTCCGTGGCCCAGTACCAGTCCACGGAAGAAAAATACTGGTCCTTAGAAGATATACAGATTATTTCACCCGATCCTATTAATTTGGTACGTTTTGTATTTTCACGCATAATTAAGGTAATAACAATAAGTTAGGCACTTAAGTATTTGATATCAAGATTTATATTATTGTGTACTGTTAGTATTGTGAATAAATAACAAACAGTGAATTTTTTTCATTTTTCATTCTTTTTTATGTGTGTTTTTATTTTTGGGCCACAAAAAAGGTAGTGGAAAAAAACGGGTCCCAACTATATAAAGTTTGGGAAACCCTGATCTAGAGTATCAGTGTGGTAGCTGTGATAGTCTGTATCCACACAAACAACAGAAAGTCCTGTTGGGCTTTATAGATGAACAGATATTTTGGAGCATAAACTTTCATGGGCAGGATGGAATTTAAACTAACTAATTGTAGTAACACTGTTTATAACTGAAGTCCTTTGTTGCCTTCAGGGCAAGGATGCTGGGCTTCCCTGTCATTGTAATCAGACTGTTATGTATTAATCTTTCTTCTGGTTGCTGACCCCTCAGAACAAAGCAGACACCTTGAGAATCAGCTCCTAGATTTGTTTAAGTAGTCAAAAAGTTGAAATCTTTGCTATAATATGCATCCCTCCACCTGATATTCATTCCTGAAGGGCTCGCCCCTCCTGATGAATAAGAGGAAATCTCTAGCCAGTTGTTATACAAAGCCTTGCAGCTGCGGAGCCCAAGGTTGGGAGTGAGTTGCTTCCTCTAGCCATGGTAACCCTTTCTTCTCCCTGAAGGCGGTGAGCTGTTTAATTTTTGTGTATGTGTTGGGGTGGGGGTTGAAGAGGAAGATTGCTGCTTTTTGAAGCAGACAGCTCGACTGCAGGGAGAGGGGTTGATTTAATCAATCAAAGGATTTTGCCTGCTGGTTAACCTCCTTATCTGTGCTTTAAGCATATGCTTTGCAAACCCCACCCGGCAATAACCAGACCAGCCAGTCCCTCTCAGGCTCAGGTGGCTCCACAGCAACGCTCAGCTAATGAATCTGGGGAGGGGGTGGTCCATCTGCCTGGACCCTCACAGCTGACTCACAGGAAATGCTGAAAAAGCGTGGCACAGGGTGAGCAGCTCCAGGCTTCTGCCCCTCCCTCTTTCCTTGCTTGTAGGTTTCACAGAATCTCTTGAAAGAAAAATGAAGTGGCTTTAAGTTTTAGGACTACCAAGGAATTTGCTTGGACTTGTCCATTTGACAGCTCGGAGGGTGCTTTGCTTCTGTCAGTTTTAGGTAGCTGTCAATCTTTCCTTCTTTTTTTTTCTTTCTACTCTTATGGACTGCTTTGTCTGAAGACACAGGGTGACCATGGTTCAGCGCTTTAGCCTCAGGAGGCAGCTGTCAAAGGTGGGTTGTATGTGTAATTGTGATAATCATGCCACTTACCGCTTCCTTTCCGATTAGAGATCATAAAAATCTCTGCTTATACAAAGGTGGGTGAGTCTGTGCGGGAGAGGCAGCTCTGCCTTTTGTTCTCTTAGACAGACAAAGGTTTTTAAGGTGGACTGTCCATTGGCCGACACAGGTTTTGTTCCCTTTGTGCTGGAACTATAGCTGTAGACTTGTGGGAGGCTAGATCTTCTGCTTTCCACTTGAATTGCTGATATTTTTGGGGTGGAGGAGGCTGTGGGAGAGAGGGAGTTTAACTGTTATACAAGCATGTGGACATATGCAAAACAAAGCATAGTGGTGACTTCAAATGTATGCTTTATGGAGGTTAGGGTTTCAGTAGTAGCCAGTAGGAGAGACCAGGAAGTGTCCTCAGCACCCACCTAGCAAACCAGGCAGAAAGCTGGTATTCCTCACTTTGAAATAGTAGGCTGGGCTTTCTGACTATAATGTGAAGAACAAAGGAGTTTATCATCAGATTTTGCAGCTTAATAACTATAGATGTGTGCCTCTTTGTTTTAATAAGTGGTTCTGTAGGAGGGAGTATTTAATCCATGTTTTGTGGGTTTATCGTAGAAGTCCAATGTGTTTAATCTGAAAAATTGTTAAAGTGGACTTCAGGAAAATCAGTCCAGGAATAAATTGAGGGTATGCAGTGTCCTTCAGGTAAGTACGCTGGTGCTACAAGCCAGACATAGCAGCCCCATTCTCTTCTTTTTAATCGTTAAAGTATGCAGACTAGTCTCTGAAGAGAGACATTACCATACTTAACCTTGTATTGTAAAATGTTTGACATTTCAAGCTCTTTTCTAAAGTGTGCTTAAAGGGATTTTAACTTAAAACGTGCTGTGATCAGCAGTTAAAATAGGTCAAAACTTGTTTCCTGCAGACAGTATGTTGGGAAAGGCTATGTTGCAATACACTGTTATTCTTTGTCCCTTGGAGTTCATCAGCATCTGTAAAATACTGAACAAGGAGCATTCCAAGTGGTTGTGAAAAGGAGAAACCTACATCTTTTCTCATTGGTTGTTCACCTTGTTTCATTCCAGGAACTGTACCTTCAAACAGAGGAAACATTGAAGAGCAATATAACAAGTTAAATTTTTCCTTAAAAATGACTCTGTGGTAATGAGCCTAGCACCTCAATCATGCTTATGTAGTTTTTTGTCTGAACCAGCTTGAACTTTATTTTAAAAGCCATTTTGGCTAACTGTGCTAACTGGGATCATACTGTTTTAACAGAGTTTTCCGCTTCTTCTAACCTAGGAAAACTGTGTAAACACATCTGACCCTTTTCACATTGGCTGGCTTAAATAGTGTGTTAAACTGAATTAGCCTGAATTATATCACACCAAAAAACAAGCAATCCTGTAGCACCTTAAAGATTACAACATTTATTCAGTAATGAGCTTTCATGGGTAAGACCCATTCCTTCAGATTTTCAGATTGGTATAGACCAGTATTTTCCAAAGTGTGGTACCTGAAAGGATTTCAAGAGGTATGCAGAGGAAAACAAATGAGTAGAGATCAGGAGATAAGCACGGGGAGAGAAGAGGTACACTGATAAGGCTGAAGTCCCAAAAGGCGTATGCAGATGTTTTAGACTGGAGGGAAAAAACCTTGGCTGGTCACAGAGAGTAAGCCGTGCTAGTCTATACACTATCAAAACAAAGAGCAGTCAAGTAGCACTTTAAAGACTAGCAAAATAGTTTATTAGGTGAGCTTTCGTGGGACAGACCCGCTTCTTCAGACCATAGCCAGACCAGAACAGACTCAATATTTAAGGCACAGAGAACCAAAAACAGTAAGCAAGGAGGACAAATCAGAAAAAGATAATCAAGGTGAGCAAATCAGATAGTCTTCCCCCCACCCCTCCACTCTCTGATTTGTAAAAGTTGTAAAGAAAAAGAAAAGGCATGGTTACGTAAAGAGCAATAAAAATGGATCAGACATTTTCGCGTGAACTGGACTGGGAATCAGAGCTGGATTCTATTTTTGATTCTGCCAGTAGCCTGCCGGGTGGCGTTGGGCAAGTCACTTGTTTCTGTGCCTCACTTTTCCACCTTTGTACTTCCTTTGTAATGCATTTTGAGATTTGCTAAGTGCTGTACAGAAGGTAGGTGTTATGAATAGACTTGGCAGCAGCAATGCAATGACAGAAGTTGGAATGTATAGAACAAATAAAACAATAGAAAAGTGGCCTTTCTTCTTCGAGTGTCCCCGTGGGTGCTCCACAATAGGTGACGGGCTTGCCCGGCGCCGCAGATCGGATCTTCCAAGCAGTTTCTGCCGGACCGCGCATGCGCCGGCGTGCGCCGCTCCCTTGCGCGCTCCTGGCCACGTGCGCGATCCGGTCCCCGCCAGTTCCTCTTAACCACCATCGGCTGCAGACGGAATCCGACTAGGCTAAGGCCAAATAGCGTATTCAACGACTTTATCTGTTTTTCTTTCAAAGTTTTTTCAGATACTTAGGCTACTACGAGTTAGCCGGTTGTTATTTTGCAAAAAAAAAAAAAAAAAGAACAAACAACAACAAACAAACTACGAGCGGGACAGCTTCAGCCAGTCCCAGTAACAAGCGCCGGAGGCCAGGAGCTACGGCCATCAGCCCTCCTGCTGAGGCAGGCCATCGGACGGGGAAAACAGCACAAAGAAGGTGCTAAGTACCCACTTAATAAAACTCAAAGACTCACCAACAATGTCCTCTTCAGGCTTTAAAAAATGTGAGTCCTGCCGAGAGGCGATGCCAGTGTCCGATGGGCACAGCCTATGCATAAGGTGCCTGGGGGAGTCCCATGTGGCACAAAAATGCGCCTTCTGTGCAAAATTAACGACAAGAGCACGGAGAGACAGGGAGATGCGCATTAAAATGCTGCTGCTTGATAAGGCCCTCCAGCCAGACGTGCCGGAGCGGCCACAGCAGGAGGGACCCTCCGGGGCCCTTAAAAGGAAAGCTGCCTCCCTCACTCCATCAGCGCAGAAACGGAGGAAAGTCTCTCCAGCCCGATCCCTGCCGGCAGCAACAGTGAGCGGGACGGGAGGAGCACGCAGCCCCCAGCCGCAGCAACAGCTGATCGGCGGCGGCACGGAGAGCCACGTGCAAACGGCTCAGCCTCCGATGATCAGCCAGCCGCCCCGCACCGCAGGCAGGGCGGCGGCTAAACAAGCGCCGGCACCGGCGGCACCTCAGGCAGCGGCACCGACCCCGGCGGAACCGGCGGTGCAGAGCGCGCAGGCACGCAGCCTGCAGGCGCAGAAGGACACCGCACGTGCGGCACCGCCTTCCAGCGTGCCTAGCACGGTGCCGACGGGGCCGGGATCCCCCGCGCGTCAGGGGGCGGAGTCACCTCCTCCAGGGAGGGGGAAGGCTGCACACAAGAGGAGGCATTGCAGCCCCTCTCCGGACAGGGCTGTGGAGCTGCTTTCCCACAGCCCTCCGCTTACGTTGCAGACTCCAACCAGAAGTCAGGCGTCCCCCCTAGCCTACCCGGAGCCCCCTTCTCCATTTTTGCAACCAGCCTCACCCTGGATGGCACCACCTTCACCCTTCCTGGGGTTTGAACCGCTGGACTATTATGCGAAGTCGCTCTCTCCAGTGTCTCGACGATCTCCCTCCCCCAGACGCAGAGGGTACACACCAAGGGAGTGGTCTAGGTCACCCTCCCAAGAACAGTGCCTATACTGCCATGGTCGCCCCTACCACGCGGGGCATACACACCATCGGCAATCTACTAGGGAAAGATCCCCGCAAACTATCTCGTACCCCCGAGGGCAATCGCAACCGGGGACAGAGACTCAAGCATCTCAAGGGGGACTGGTCATGGAACCCCGAGATTTTCCCTCGCAAACCTCTAGCGAGAGGGTGTACCATCACCAGCAGGAACCGGAAGGGTCCAGAGAGATGTACCCCAGCGGTTCCTCACTCTCTTCCCCGGACAAGGCTACGGCCCTGGGGGACGTCCATCCTACGGACGATCTCAAACAGTTTCAGGAGCTGTTTAAGAGGGTGGCCTTCACGCAAGGCATCCAGACAGCAGAGGTGCAAGAGAAACACCATAAGCTCCTCAAAAATTTGAGACCTCCGGCCTCTTCCAGAGTAGCAATACCGCTTGATGAAGCGATCTTAGAGTCCGCCACTACGATATGGCAGACCCCTGCAACTATTCCGCCTGTCCAAAAGAGAGCGGATAAGAAATACTTCGTGCCGGCGAAGGGCATGGAGTTCCTGTTTAGCCACCCACAGCCAAACTCCCTGGTGGTGGAGTCCTCGCAACAAAGATCAAAAACATCTCAATTTAAAACAGGGGGAACGGACAAAGATGCCAAGAAGCTAGAGCTGTTCGGCAGAAAGGTCTACTCCTCCTCCACTTTAACGTTGCGAATGACAAATTACGCAGCGCACTTAGCGAACCATAATTTTGACAACTATTCCAGGTTAACTTCCCTCATGGACTCGCTTCCAGAGGACAAAAAGCCGGTCCTCAAGGCCATAGTGCAAGAAGGCTACGCGGCTGCGAGGATGGGAGTTCAGATTGCTTTGGACGTTGCGGACACGGCAGCACGTTCCACAGCAACCGCAGTGTTGATGCGAAGGGAGTCCTGGCTCCAGACCTCGGGTATACCGAGGGATCTGCAGGCGAAGATAGTTGACCTTCCCTTCGACTCGCAGAAGCTGTTTGCTGAATCAACTGACTCGGTCCTTCATTCCAGTAAAGATTCAAGAGCCACACTCAGGACCCTGGGGATTTACACCCCCCCATACACAAAGAAAAGGTACTACCCTCAGCAAAGGCGGTACCAGTACCAGCAACAGCGCCCCCAGTATCACAGGGGTTACGAGCAAGGGCGACATCAACAGCACCAGCAGTACAGAACTCCCAGGCGACGCTCACAACAGAGCCGGGCGTCCTCGGGGCGGGGCCAAAGGCCGCAAGTTTGACATACAGATCCAGGGCTGCGCCATCACTACCATCGCAAATGGTCATCCGAAGCAACTATTTCACCATCGCCTCCGACCATTCTACGACCAGTGGCAAAGGATCACCACAGACAAATGGGTGCTGGAGATCATAGCCACGGGGTACGCCATCCCCTTCCAGTCGCTCCCACCGTCACGACCTCCACCCAAGCCCCACCTCCAGGAGGCCTCCCACGTAGCGAGGCTCAGGCAGGAGGTGGACCATCTCATGCTCATAGGGGCGGTGGAAAGAGTGCCGGAGCAACTGCACGGGAAAGGGTTCTACTCCAGGTATTTCCTCACGGAGAACAAGACAGGAGGCTGGAGGCCCATCTTAGACCTTCGCGGCCTCAACAGGTACCTGCGCAAGCAACGTTTTCGGATGACCACGATCGCCTCCATCCTTACAGCTCTGGACGATGGAGACTGGTTCGCAGCCCTCGATTTACAAGACGCGTACTTCCACATAACCATCCATCCGGCTCACCGGCAATTCCTCCGGTTCATGGTGGGCAACGAACACTTCCAATACAAGGTCCTACCGTTTGGCCTCTTCTCGGCCCCCAGAGTCTTCACCAAGACCTTGGCAGTGGTGTCAGCCTACCTGCACAGACAGGGGGTATTCATTTTCCCGTATCTGGATGACTGCCTGCTCAAAGGGGCCTTGAAAGGAGAGGTTCTGCGCATGATACGCGTCACAGCAAACACGTTCTCCTCACTTGGCCTGGTTATCAATCTGGCAAAATCACAAATAGACCCCATACAGGACATAGAGTTCATAGGGGCTCGCATAAACTCGGTTGCAGCGAGAGTATACCTACCAGAGGCTCGCTTTCGAGCCATCGGTTCCCTCGTGCAAGTCATCACCTTCAGCCCTACGGTGCCGGTCTTGACATGCCTGCAGCTGCTGGGCCACATGGCAGCGGCGACGTTTATAGTGCAGAACGCCAGGTTACACATGCGCAGCATGCAGCACTGGCTGGCGAGTGTATACAAACCGGCAGTACACACCGTTCACAAGGTGGTGTCGCCCACAGCTGGGGTGCGCAAATCCCTACAATGGTGGGTAAACCCCAGGAACTTGCTAACAGGGGTACCCTTCCACCAGCCGCAAATATCGGTTTTTCTCACTACAGATGCCTCCCTCATAGGGTGGGGAGCGCACATGGGCGAAGAGGTGACTCAGGGACTGTGGTCACCCACGGAACAGTCACTACACATCAACGTACTGGAGCTCAGAGCAGTGTTCAACGCCTGCAAACACTTTCGAGACCACATACGAGGCAAAGTCGTCGGGATCAGTACAGACAATACCTCCACCATGTTTTATATAAACAGGCGAGGAGGAGCTCGATCCCGTGCCTTATGCGCGGAAGCAATCCGCTTATGGAACTGGTGCATCGCCCACGATATAATTTTGAAAGCCTCATACTTGCCGGGTGCGCACAACGTGAAGGCAGACCAGCTGAGCAGGCGTTTTGCGCTCACACACGAGTGGCAGATCCGTCCCGATCTGCTACGGTCGATTTTCCACGCATGGGGTTTTCCCCAAATAGATCTGTTTGCCACTCAGCACAACAAGCAGTGCCCACGATTCTGCTCCAGGGCAGGACTGGGATGGGGGTCCCTGGGGGATGCGTTCGCGATCCCGTGGGGGGGCCCCCTGCTTTATGCGTTTCCTCCCACAGTGCTGATCCACAAAGTTTTGCAAAAAGCCAGGCGGGAAAGGGCCCGGATGATCCTGATAGTCCCAACATGGGATCGCCAACAATGGTTCCCCCTACTCCTGCGCATGTCGGACCGTCCACCGATGCCTCTTCCGGTGGTGCCAGATCTGCTCACGCAAGCCCAGGGGTCCGTAGTGCATCCGCACCCCCACAGCCTGCGACTGCAAGCGTGGTTAATCCATGGCTCAGCTCCCTAGAGAGCACATGCACAGTGGCAGTACAACATGTCCTAGAAAGTAGCAGGAGGACTTCCACTAGGAAGACCTACAAACAAAAATGGACTCGCTTCACGGCTTGGTGTTCTACCAAACAGCTGGCCCCCCTTTCGGTGCCTATACCTACAATTCTAGGGTATTTACTGGACCTCAAGAGAGGAGGACTCTCGCTATCCTCGTTAAAGGTCCACCTTGCCGCCATCTCGGCGTTCAGACATGAGGAGGAAGGGCACACGGTGTTCGCCCACCCTATGGTTACCAGGTTCCTCAGAGGGTTGATAAACCTCTATCCCCCTTGGAAACCGATTCCACCTTCGTGGAACTTGGACCTAGTGCTTACCACACTGATGGGACCACCGTTCGAGCCCTTGGCCACGGTTCCCCTCCGCCTCCTTACAATTAAGACGACCTTTCTTCTCGCAATTACGTCAGCTCGTAGGGTGAGCGAGCTCGCGGCAGTCATGGCAACGCCACCCTGCACTGTTTTTTCCAAGGAGGCGGTAACCATACGGCTGCATCCAGCCTTTGTCCCCAAAGTTTCTTCCGAGTTTCACATCAACAAACCTATTGTTCTACCCTCGTTTTATCCAAAACCTCATAACTCCAACGAAGAGGCGCGCCTACACCTCCTGGACGTGAGGAGGGCGCTAGCCTTCTACGTAGACAGGACCAAGTCCTTCCGGAAAACGGATAGACTCCTAGTCTCCCTCGCTCCCAAATCAAAAGGAGAGGGTCTCTCCTCGCAGAGAATCTCAAAGCACATTGTATCCTGCATAAAAATGTGCTACGAGCTCAGAAAGACTCCTTTATCGGCCACTCCCAGGGCTCATTCCACCAGGGCGGTGGCGGCATCAACAGCCTTTTTCAAGGGCATTGCGTTAAAAGACATTTGCAGAGCGGCGACCTGGTCATCCTACGACACCTTCGCCAAACATTACGCCCTTCACAGGGTATTCCAAGAGGATACCCGTCTCTCTGCAGCGGTCCTCTCGGGGACGAGCTGCACATAATCCGATTACCCACCTCCTATCTTGGGTTACTGCTGGGTAGTCACCTATTGTGGAGCACCCACGGGGACACTCGAAGAAGAAAGAGAAGTTACTCACCGTAGTAACGGTGATTCTTCGAGATGTGTCCCCGTGGGTGCTCCACTACCCGCCCATCCTCCCCGCTTCGGATCTCTGTTAGTGTTTTGCAGGGGCACCCGAGGCGGTCGGTCGAGGAACTGGCGGGGACCGGATCGCGCACGTGGCCAGGAGCGCACAAGGGAGTGGCGCGCGCCGGCGCATGCGAGGTCCGGCAGAAACTGCTTGGAAGATCCGATCTGCGGCGCCGGGCAAGCCCGTCACCTATTGTGGAGCACCCACGGGGACACATCTCGAAGAACCACCGTTACTACGGTGAGTAACTTCTCTTTTTGCACAGGACTGAAGAGTCAATAAGCTGGTTTCAGTTTCCAGCTTCACTACCCATATACTTTATGACCTCTGGGCAAGCCTCTTAATCTCTCTGGACCGCTATTCCTTACATGTAAAATGGACATTATACTACTTCCCTTTCTCAATTAGGTTACAAGATGTTTGTTAGGTGCTGGGATACTATACTAATTAGGGCAGTACAAACACACTATATGGGTTGACTTTGTCCATGTGTTTAAGGTTGTGGAAAGCATAAGAATGGAAATAAATGCACGCAGATTCAAGTAAGTCGTTTCATTTTATGTATACGCTTTAGGTCGTCTTGTGGAGAGAGAGATTGAGGGCATGTCTGTGCTACAAAATTAGGTAGCCTTAACTTAGGTTGACCTATTCATGTGTCCAACGTGCTAGCTGCTATCCACATATGGCTATTTGGCTGGTTTAGTGTGAGTAGTTGGCTTGAACAATAAATGTGCTTTCAGAATAGTGTGTCTAGTTAGCTTCAGAACTGAGTGGACACCACAGACCTATAGCCAGCGCAGTAATTGAGTCAGCTATTGGTGTCCAAATTACTCTTCTTCTGCTGTCTGAGAGCATCTTAACCAAGAGTGTTTGCACCGATTAAAGTGGGTCATTGTGACACACATCTGCCCTGGGGTGACAGCCCCAGCTGTAAGCCCCACAGGTGCTCAGGTTTGCAGTACAATATCTACCAGAGGTGAACCTGATGTTCTTGTCCATTTCCTAGAGTTCATGGCTCCAGAGTAGCCATACTGACAGCTCTGGGAACTCCCTAGGGCAGCGTTTCCCAAACTAAAACATTTGCATACCCCTTTTGGGATTTTGGCCTTATCTGTGTACCCCCTCTTCCAGCGCTGTCCCAGTGCTTATTTCCTGACGTTTAGTAATTTATTTTCTGCCATGTATCCCTTGAAATTCTTTCATATACCACTGTTGGTAGCATACCACACTTTGAGAAACACTGCTGTAGGGAGATGGGAGCCCATGCTCTCAATGCCCAACATCTGGGTTAGAGAGGGGAGCCCAGGCAGCAGCCTGTCTGGGAACTGATATCCTGGAGCTCGGGGAGCAAGAGGGCTCTCAGTGCAGAGAGGGGAGCCTGAATGGCAGCCTGCTAGGAGCCCTGTATCCAACCCAGGATGACATCCCAAGCCAGCAAGGAGCTGTGAAATTGATAAGACTTTTAGCCAACAGCCATTGCCAGTAATGCAGTGTAGTCTACAGGGACACTGACTACATTGACATAAGCCCTACACCTCTTTTTGAAGGTGGCATTATTAAATTGGTGTGGTAAGATGCATATATTGGCAGGAGCAGGACAGTAGTGTAGATACTAACAGATGAATCATCATGGGCCAAGGTAAAGCAGCTTAATTCTGTTACATGGATCTACCCTTAAATGTGCTAAACACAAATTTTATTTTTTAGCTGTGCTTTGACTAAAGTGAAAGACATTACCAGTTTTTGTATCTGACTAGACTCTTCCTTGAAGTGGAATGGTATCAGGTTAGTTTAACCAGAAGCCTTCGAATGACCTGTATTTTTATGAGGCACTTCTTATGAACAAACAGGCATCTTAGTGGGCTATCGCTGCTTTGCCCTGAAACAGTGTCAGGGTTATCAGCTTGAGTTTTTTCCATCTTGATCACGTGGACCAAGTTTTATTTGGGGGGCTGGAACCTAAGCTGATTGTGTGAAAATAGAGGTTGGGAGCATTCTAGCTACGTCTGCACTAGAAGCATCCGTCGACAGAAATTACTGTCGACAGGGGAACCTCTACAGTAGTCTGTCGACAGGTTGCATCTACACACAGCTTGCTCTGTTGACAGAGAGCTGCCAGGCTGCACTACCCTCTGGTGCCAGAAAATGGAATGGCAGCTCTGCAAAGAGGGCTACCTGACAACCAGAAGCCCTCTCTGTTGACAGAAGTGTCTACACTGCACTTGTGTCGACAGTATTATGTCCAGAGATTATGCCACCAATTTTTGAGGGATGATACTGTCAAGGAAAATGCAGAGTTCTGTCGAGAGAGAACTTTTAAGTGTGTGGTCATTCCCTGAGTTATGTTGACAGAAGGCCCCTAGGTCCCACAGCTTGCAGGCGGGGGAAGAGGGAGAGGGCCACGAAATTGACCAGGGTTGCTGTGCTGTCAGTGTCCCAGGTCCCACACCTGGCTCCCAGCTCAGAATGCGAGGCTGAGGGAACTATGCACTGATGCAACAATCGATGTTTGGTGAATTCAGTGTGGAAGCTATATGTCAAATTTGTTGGGAGCCTGTGGGTAGTGAGGATACTCAAAATCCAATTTAAAAAAAGCTGGAACTGTGAAATCTATTTTAATAAATTTGCATTTAGCTTGTAGTGTAGACATAGTCTTCAGAACAAAATCCAGAATGTCAAAATAAACAAAAGTCTCTTCTTCCAGCCATTGTACACATGGAAACATTGAGAGTGATCGTACCTAATCTGAATGTAATTTATGGTTTGGGTATTAAATACTAGCAGATTTTCTGCCTTACTCTCTGTGTGTGTGTGTGTGTGTGTGTGTGTGTGTGTGTGTGTGTGTGTGTGTGTGTGTGTGTGTGTGTGTGTGTGTGTGTGTGTGTGTGTGTGTGTGTGTGTGTGTGTGTGTGTGTGTGTGTGTGTGTGTGTCCCCACAGTAAAATCAGCCTCCCGTAACCTGCAAGAGATTCTTCTTAAAAGCCAAGCAGCACTAACTTTTTAAAATGGATTCAGTGTAAGCAGATTTGTTTAAATAACAATATCATATTCAGTATTGCTGTCATGATATAACACTGACTGGGGAGAGACAGAAAAGAAACCCCAGCTGCTGAGCACTGAGGAATACACTAGCTCTACCATTAACTTACTGGGAAATGATTTCATTGATGAAAATTGAGCAAGTCTGATTTATTTTCATACTACAAACTCTCCAAGCCCCAGGAAGACAGACATGAAGAGTTCAACCCCCCGACTCTGGCGATTTGAACAAGGACTGACTTCTCTTTTCCTCTATGCAAATGGATTCCTGGCTGTTTGAGAATCACAAGTGCTACCTTTGAACTTATTTTGGTCAGGGATTCCCATGTCAGGCTTGTATTTCTTAGAAAGTAAGGCCAGAGGGGACCACTAAATCATCTGTTCTGATGTGCTGTGTAACAGCACTGATTCCACCCAGCAGCAACGATGTACACTCAACCAAAATCAGATCGAAGTATTACAGCCCACAGCAGACTAGATGTATATGCCACTGGCAAAGAAAAGGAGGGATGGAGATGCATTAGTGTCCAAGGCCCCAACAATGACAAGAAAGTGAGATATACCCAGATAGTCTTGGCAAGTGACCTGCACTCCCATGCTGCAGAGCTAAGCAAAACATTTCGATCACCACCACTACCCATCTGAGTTGGGGAAGATTCCTTCCTAGCACCACATACGGTAATCAATTAGTCACTAAACATGTGAGCAAGAGCCAGTCAGCCAAGCAGCTGAGACAAGAGAATGCTCAGTGCCTTCCCTATCCCAGGATCTATTTCTAGCCATGACCATTCCTAAAGCTTCAGAAGGGGATAAAAATCTCAGAATAAAATGGGGGAGAGGAAGAGCATGTGGCTTGGCTATGCCTACACTACCCTGGAAGATAACCCAATTTTGTGTGTCTCGTATAGATGTGTGAAATTGACCTCTCAGGGATCGCAGTCAATCCCTGTACCCCTAGCAAGTCGTGAGGGGTAAGGGAGGTCAATGGGAGAACTCTGCTTCACTGAGAACTCCCATTGACCTTCCCCAATATGGCCATCCAAGTTAGCAGAGTGCAGATATGTCAATTCATGATTTGCGAGGAGTACAGGGATCCACTGCGATCCCTGAGAGGTTAATTGCCATAGCTAGAATTGCGTATCCGTGGTCAACTTAATTTGCCTAGTGTAGACGTAGCCCTTGAAGCATAAGCTTTCAGACAGTGTTCCCCGTAAGTGAGCCCGGCCACCCAAGATTCAGGTGCTGTCCAGCTCATTAGCAAAGCACCCACAGCTTACAGCATGTGTTTCTACTTGTGGTGCACATCTGCCTATGCCTTGGTGTGCATAACAAAATTTATTCCCCCACAGCTAGAAAAAAATTTCAGGGAACACTGCTTTTAGGAACAAAATATAAGCCAAAAGTAAGCCCTGAGCTGTTGAGCTCTGCAGCCTACTGTTATAAGTAATCATGTAATACAATCACACTCAAACGTGCCGAGCTCACTCCCAGACCTGAAGTTATTTTCCCCACTCACCCAACTTGTATTATGAAACTATTCTAACGGTGAACGGGCAGTGAATAGCACTTAGCACTACCGGTTGACTCACCCCAAGGGAGGACATGTCCCTCCCTACCAAGGGCCCCGAGACCCCTGCCCACTTTAACAACCTTGACCTTCGCACCAGGAGAGGGCACGACCCCCAGACCCATGAGCTCCACCGGGCATCACACCCCTGACTTGAAGCGGCCAGCAGCGACAGTGAGAGAGAGATGGACACGGGAGATGGATTGGGCTGAACTAAACAAACAAGTATTTATTATTTTAATATCTTCCTAACACACTAATAAAACTAACATAAACAGCAACATGCAAATAAGCAACAACAAGCATAAAGTAAACACATAAGACTATTCATTATGACTAAATACTTACTAATAACCTCACTTTCATCTTAGTGGATTCTTCAGTTGCTGGATTAATATTTTATTTAGCCGGAATGCAAAAAGTTAGGTTAAAGGGTATCAGTGGACGACTTCAAATCCTCCTGACTTTCTTATAAAGGAGGGAGGAGTTTTGCTAAGCCCCACCCCCTACCGGAGTCAGGGTGCTAACCTGACTCAGTAAATAGATGAGATCCTGGAAGGCTTCCTTCACTATCCCAGTGATCCCAATAATCAAATGGGGTCTGGGGAGGCCACTTATGCTCTCCTTCCAGCCCTATATAATTATTCGAAAGCGGAGGAGTAGAAGTGGGAAGCTATGCTTTCCCTTTTAATTATCTCCACTGGTTTTTATAATGATTAACAACTGGCTTATTAATGATAACAAAATGATTATAACTTTAACAGATTCCTATGACTGACTATTTTAAAGATAAATTACTATTAGACACTAACCATACTAAATTAAATGTGTGCTTTGGTTGTAATACCCAGCCTAGGGTTTTTTAGGCCCGGCCATGGGGCCAAGCCCCCAGGCACTGTCCCCCTCCCCCGTCGGGGAGAGTACACAGCAGGGGCGCGACCCCTGCTCCCCCACTGGGGGTCCCGGCACCCAAAGCTGGTGGTGTGGCGTGTTGTGGTTCTGAGATTAAAGAGGCTTCAGGCAAAGCCGCGAGCCTAGTAAGAAAGTTACATGTCCGTTCGGTAGTGTTGTCTAATCCAGTTAAGTAGTCAAATCTGGTGTGAAGGTTGCAGTCAGGAAAGATGGCTGTAGATGGTTAAAGATGACGATGCAGCTGATTAAAGATGGCGGCCTCAGGGTTAACCGACCAGGTACACAGTACCCGCCTTGTGGCGGTCCAGTTCGCCACCCGGCCGTCGCCCCACTGAGGCCGCTTGCTGCTCCCAGAGGGCGCTGCTGAGATGGAAAGGCGCACTTCAAAGGGATGCTGAGACGCTGGCACTGCGATGGTAAGGCCACACGTTGAGTGATTACAGCTGAGTGATTTCAGCAGGTGAGCCTTCGCCCTATTGGGCTGGCCTGACGGGTGGTGGACGCTGCTTATGCAGCCACACCTCCCTGTACAGGGTCCCACAGAGTGTTCCGTGGTCCCAAGGGCCGCTGAATGGCAGGCGAGCCCTGCTTATGTACACAGGTTTTATTAATAATTCATGAATCTATTATCATATTCATGGTCTGATTACCATAAAGTCACGGTTTTCAAACAGGTCCTCTGAGGTATAGAAAGTTCTGGAAAGTCTTTGATTCAGCGAATCAGAGGCCTGCATGTAAATTTCTGATCATGAATATTTATGAGTTCAGGTTGCCGGGGGAGCTAACTCACAAAAAGTGACCATTGGTAATGCTGCCAAATGGCAGCCTGTGACACTTTAGAATTTCATGTGTCTGCATTGATTTTACACAGCCAAAGGCGTGCTGTCCCTGGCCCACAGGGGCGATTATGTCCCTGATGGTAAAAAATCACGACATATTCAAGAACCCTTCAGTTAGGAACTATTCCGATTTCCAGCCTGACTTTGTCTATGGTCAGTTTACAGCCATTTGTTCTTGTGCCCACATTATTAGCTATGTAGTTTTTCACCCTCTCTGATAATTATTCCCCTAATGTATTTATAAAGAGCAATCATATCCCAGCTCATCCTTTTTACTAGACTAAACAAACTGCATTCTTCCAGTCATCTCGTATGATAGGCCCTCCATTCCTCTCATCATTCTAGTAGCTCTTCTCTGCACTTGTTCGTCTGAATCAATCATTTTTAAATCTGGGTGACCAGAATTGTGCATGTTCAAAAGGAGGTCTTACCAGTGCCTTGTACAACAGCTTTAATGCTTCTCTATCTCTACTTGAAATGGCTGGCCTGGTACACCTTAGAATTTTGCAGCAGCCCTGGTCAATTTTCTGGCTCCAACAAAGCTGTGGGACCCAGGAAACTGAAGCCAGGTGCAGCACATAGCTTTGTGCGATACATATGGGATATTTATGGTGGCTAACAAATTCAAATTAAGGACATGGCACTTTTACACTAGCCTTTATCTGGGATTTTAAATTCAAAATTGACGTTATACCCGTCCATTGATATATTAGGGCAGACTAAATTGAGCTAATGACATTTACAGTTAAGACAGTGATGTTTTAATGTCGAGCTAACTTCTTCAAATTTGGTTTTTATCTCTTAGTCTAGATGCAGCTGGCATCAGACTAAATATACATTCCAAACGAAGTAGTGTTTGGCAACCATTTAAAACATGGTTTATATAGTTCTCACTGAGCTGGTATCTAGTGTGACTTAGATGAATAGGAGGAAGTGGGGGAAGGCAGATGTTTTCAGACTTTTAAATATTGTGTTTAATCACTTTTCTGAGGCTTCTTGACCTCATATATATCTCGTTCAATAGATAATTTGGAAAACCTTTTCCCCCCTGACAACAAAAAAAAACATTATTTGTCTGAATGTTGGTGATAACTGCAGTCCTCACTGTTGCAGAGTGTGGAGAAACTGGAGTCTCCAAGCTAGCTGGAGTTCACCAAGTGATAACCTGTTGTCATGCTTTCCCTATCTTTGCAAGGGGAAGGTGTGTTTAGAAATATTTTACATCATTTGTCCACTCCTGTTAACTATAGTGAGACCCCTAGTGGAGAGAATTCATCAACTATTGACGTTTTTAGCATTATGGCAGAGTACTGCTAACTGTATTAACGCACTCTAATAGTGCTTAGTGAATGTCAGTTGATGACTGGACAAAACATTGATCTAAACAGTTTGGGATGCAAGGGGTGGAGATGACCTAGTGTCTTTGCTTTTGTGACTAAGGATAGCTTCCACTGCATGCTCTTGCTCCCAGGAAAGAGTATTGTTGTAGTGATCGCGTGTTTGGGTTCTGAAAAGCCAGTAATAAGCTCTCCATCCAATTAAAGGAGCAGATTGACAAATATTGAAACTTTGAGTTAGAACAGAACTTCCAGTATCCATGGTATAGTCTTGGGTGGAATGAGGGTGCAGAAGTAAAATACTCCATGGTGAACTTGGAGGAACTCTCCTCTGCTCCATGATGCAGGTATTTAGCTGTCTGACACAAATTTGTATCTAAAGAGAGTTTAGAGGCAGGAATAGAGCAGTCTCTGCATCTCTTTCTAAGAAAGATTTTAGATAACCCCAAGAAACCCTATTATATATTTACATATCAGTGGTGGGGTAGGGGGTGTGAGAGGTGCCTGGTAAATTGTGTATGGTGGTTCATTGCCAAATAGACTTAGTATATCAAAGGCTATAAACACATTCCGCTAGTCATCAGTCTTAAACTAATGCATTTGTATAGTGAAATTTTGCTGATCATGGTTGTTTGCACTGCAGAATATAACCATACATTATAATAGATGTCTGGGGGGGTGGATAACAATAACAAACGGAATTTCATGCCAGTAGTGGTCAAAGGAAGTATTAAAAAGGGATTCCAGAGCAGGCTTTTATGGTTGTTTCAGTGAACGTCAGCACTTGTAAATCATGTCTATGATTGAAAGCACTTCTAGCCATTGAGTCCAGCAGCACCTCTGTTTCTAGCACTTATGAACAAAGACCATCTTAAGATATAACTTGTTTGTCCTTTTCCCTAGCTTGTTTCCAAACTGCAGGTGGGAAAGATTTTGATCTTAGTTGGCTCTTACCTCTTCTCTTTGTGGATGACTGTTGAGGAGATCTCAGATACCGTCTTTACCCTCTCCTTCTGAGAAATTTGAAGGAAGAGATAATGAAGCCCAGTTCTTGATTTTAAAAAAATTAAAAATAGTTGAACAACTCATGAGTTACAGAGAGAAAGTACTTGATTAAAATTTGTCTCTAGCACTTATCTGATTCCCATTTTTATGTGGTATTGGTCAGTTGCTTGGGTAGGGGGTATGATTAGAATTGACAGTCTTCTCTGAAATCTGGTCACAGATGTGTTTGTGCTTTTTATAAAAGGTGCTTGCTGGTTAAAAGACAAAGCACTTTTCAAAGCTTCATCTGAGAGAGGAACTGTATAGTTTGGGGAAACTGTGTTTTGATCCAGAGCCTCTGAGCCTCTACATCAGCTGTTCAAAAATGGCCCAGTTATTTTGAAAGTTATCTACAGACCGGTATTCATCCTTTAAATCAGTTGAGGTCTGCCTCATTTCTCGTAAATGAAAGGTCACATCTTTTAAATTCATGCACCTCAAGCAGAATGATCAGTAGCTGCATCAACCGTAAAATCTTAAGTAATGGTCTCACACACATACAAGAGCTTCTACCTGCAGGTTGTATTGAAGCAAATGGCAGGGCATTGAAGCCACTCCTAGGCTGTGCCTGTTCTGTCCATTAGATAGAATTTGTCCCTAGAGCTGTCAGTGAAGCATACTTATCAGCACTAATTGACTGTTTATTATTTAAGAGCAGATAACACCCAGTATAGAAATTTTTACTATGGAAATACTTAATGTGTTCACCTCAGATCTCATGCTTTTTAATGTCATGGGAAAAATGTACAGTCTGTGACCCTCTTTCATCCTCTCCCTATATACATCTGTTCTTAGACATCCAAAGGAAATCTCCACTTAGTTTTCAGTAAGCAAATTCACTAATATGGACAAGCATCAGTAGATTAGCACTGAGTAACTGCTGGTGAAAACATGAATTAGAAAGTTTTCTGTGCATAACCAAACATAAAGTAAGTGATAAGGCAACACGTAAAACTGCCATGCATCTTTACAAACCAAAGTTAAATACTAAAATGTTGGAAGGTCCTTTGCAAATATTTCGTCAAGATAACTTCAAGATAAGTCTTATCTTAGGGAAGGGGATGATCTTCTGCTAAAAGTAACTACTGAACTGTATATTGTAAGATATTCAACTGCAAGCAAAGTATTATAGTTCCTGAATTACAAAACTCAACACAAATCTGCAACACAGCATTTTTCCTTTAATCTCTGTTTGAAAAGTGAAATTCTTGTTCACAGCAATCTTTTCTCTTTCCCCTCCCTAACTAAGACACGTGTGAGAAGAGCAAATAGATCAGACAGTAGGCAGACTGTGCACAAGGAGCTGAACTGAACCTCTAATCTGAGTATGACAACTGTGTGCAATGGCACACATTCCTCGTGCGTCCTTGCTAGGCCAGAATGTTTGTTGACAAGTGTTTGCGCTATTCTGATTCATATAATTTTTAAATTTGGTTTGTTGGAATATTAACTGATGAAATAGCAGATATTTTCTGGCCCTTCAGAACAGACATAGTTGTCTGTCTTGTCCCATCACCTTTTTGAGGTTCATAGAACAGCTTTTCCATGTCCTGTAATTGTTAGGCGATTACTTAAACTTCAAACTACACATCGGTGAGTGGGTTTGGGGTGGGAAGGAAGATACAAATTTGTTCTATGACAAAAACATGAATTTGGTGGAGCCCCCTTGGTTGTTACCAAAGCCATTGGTTTATTCTAGGTTTCAGCTCTTCTAGGGTGCATCTACACTAGGAACTAACTTTGAAGTTAAGTTCAAAGTTAGGCACTACTTCAAAGTAGCCTGCAGATAGTCTACACACATTTCCCCTTACTTTGAGGTTAACTTCGAAGTAAGGGAGCCCAACTTCGAAGTCCTTGCTCTATTCCTGGGAAGGGAGTAGTGGCGTGCTTCGAAGTTTATCTTAGAAGTAGGGTGTGTGTAAACGCTCAACTTTGAAGTCTGTTACTTCAAAGTTGTACTTCAAAGTAAGCAACGTTGAAGTTATTTTTGTAGTGTAGACACAGCCCTAGAGTGCCATAGTTTTCCTTTTGTGGTTATAGAACGGGTTTTAGCTGAACAGCTAATATAGATTTACACTGAATAAACTGTTCAGATAGCATAGATAAATAATTGCTACACATCTTTCCCACTAACAGTTTTAAGAGAGGGAAGCAGTTTGTAGGCTCCAAAATTCAAGTCCCTGTAAAGTTAGTGATAAGATACACATTTGAAAGAAATCATTTCAGAATCATTTTGTTATCAAGATAATTAAAACAATGAGAGCTCTTGTTATCCTGAGGTAAATAAACCTTTGTGTACAGTTTGTGGCAGACATTTCAATCATTTGGAAACTTGATTGATTTTTTTTCTCTAAACTTTCTCTAACTTTATTTTCAGGCACAAGCCAAGAAACTAAACCATTTGTGATGCTAACTTAAAAACCACAGTAATAAATTCCATATAGTAATTTAAGTACTGATATAGAGACCACTGAAATCAGTGGGAGGTTTTCTGATCATTTCAATGGTGATTGAATAAGGAACTCAGATTACAATCGTTTTTGCTATTTGAATTATGGCTCTATAAAGTTAATGGAGAAATTTGATAAAGACGAAGTCAGATTTTAATCACTGGATGTATTGCTACAAACAGCAGCAAATTTTAAAGAGGAAAAAAGTATTATCTATCTTCAGTTTGTAGTTTCAAATAATCTGTTACAGCTGTACACAGGGACTGCTCATATTTAAAATTCATAGCAAGGATCTTTCTAAGCAAGATAAGTTAAGGCCAAGATCGTCAGAATACAGAAGTGGGAAGTTGTAAAGCTAAAAGTGTAAACTTCCCATTAATGCCATTCAACAATAGCAGAAAATAAGCTTCTTCCATGGTGTACCCATTATTTAAAATGCAAAAGACAACGAGGATTGCAGGAATGGGAAAATAACAACTTTCAACACCTGAGATGATAAACAGTTTTTAAAAACAAAATTTGAAGAAATAACTTGTGTGAGAGTTAAATGTTTCAGACTAGTTCTACAGTCAATATTGATTCTCATGAATTTAAAGACGATAGAAGAACAAGGCCCAAATGGATCCTTTAAGAAGAGTCTGAAATGTTTTTTAAGCCCAAGTTCCGTTCCTTCTGCAAAATAAAACTATAGAATGCCTGTATGTGAATAAGGGCAGTATATAGGTGTGCCAGAACAGGCTTCTCTTTTTATATGTTTATAACTTGAGCTTAAACTTATGAAGTTTATAACTTATTTTACTTGAAAAAAGCTATTTTCCTGCACATTGCGGGCATCTTTCTACATACTACCCTGAAACTCAATATTAAGGTAGTAAATAATTCTGTAACATCTCATCATTATCCTACTATGATATTTCTGGTATTTGCTAGGATTATGCCTATGCACTTTGTGTCCTGGAGTAACTTTTGCCCGCTTCTCGATGGAAATCTACTAGGTTACCTTGTCTCCTTTACTGCTAGCGTGGGATGATTCTGTATGGTACAACTGTGCTTTGACTAGCCCAGAAGCTTTCTAGTATGCTTTATGACAACATTCCATATTTTCACCACCATTAGGTAACTACTGCTTAGTTCCAGGTGATCTTACACACAATTGGTAATGCACTTAGAAAGCCTCAAAAATGAAAGATGCCCATAAATTTAATGTATTGGCTTGTTTTGCCAGCTGAAAAAATCAAGATAACATGAACATAATCCTGGTTTTGAAAGCGCATTCTGAACTTGTCTGCTTTAAGTCTTCGTTGTTGGCACATGGTTTAACGCACTTAAGCAAGTTTTCTATATGAATAGCTAATCACTACAGCTAAAAACTATTTTTGAAAGAGGAGAGACGATGACTTGTAATGAATATTAAGAAAGTTGGATACCAGTGTACAGTAGTTAGAGGGCAACTTCAAAGTAGTTTGCTATAGTGACTTGCTGTGCCATAGTTCAGAATACTGCTGCTAAGGAAACATACACTTGAAAAAGACCCTCTAGATAATATTTTCCACTTTGTAGCTGTTTCTGTTTATAGTAAAAACTTTCCCCGAGTACCCACAAAACACTAAAATGTCTCCTCAAATCATCTATACTTCTCAAAGGCTAAAAATCAAATGCTTCTTTACAGTTACAAAGATGCTTTTCTCAGAAGTCTGTATGTGCTTGATCTCTATTTTAGTTTTTTCAGAGCTTCAGCTGGGAAAGTAGTCTTTTTTTTTTTTTTTTTTTTTTGCTTAAGTCTGCATGTCTGCAAAGTGTACTGAAGTCCACTGCATACATCACTGACACAAAAGAAACAGGGCCCTGTTAGTGGAGAACAAAGTAGTCACTGGGAAAAAGCTACTTCCTTCAGCTGGAATAAATTGTTTTAGTTTGATCATGCGGGCTGTGGGACAAGAGAAGCAGAAGAAATGAAAACCATCAAGTTGGTAAAGAGGAGATAGTTTCAGCTGAGGTTGGATTGCAAAATGTGAAATTTGTCCTGAACTGTTGCCCATTGGTCATCAGTGTTTTGTAATGGGATTGAAACATGCAAGCATTGCTCTTTTTTAAAAATGAGATATTCATAGTAATGCACTTGTTCCAACAGGATTTAGATTGTTTATCTTTTTACATACAGATAAAATCATGACAGGTTCTCCTGTTTTGGTTAGCTGGTACAGTCTCTTTTGTCTGTGTTGACTTGCAAGTTTAAGGAGGTTTGTGGATATTTTGGCCTTTGTCAGAGAGAAAAATACAACGAACACAAAATTTCACAACCACAAGGCAGTCTCCAGGCTATCTTGTAAAGAGATGTCAAAGCTCTAGCATTCATTACATAGAAATCCAAAGCATTCCAAGTTAAAGTTTAAGATTAGTACAGGATTTGAAAAACAACTGCAGAGACATGCAATATAGTGCAAATAAAATGCAACAATGCCATTCATTTTTCTTGTAATCTAGATGTGGTATCTGTCCACAATGGAGAAGAGAAATGCTGTGCTAATTTCACATCAGTAGCCAGGCAGATTGTTCTTAAATACCATTTTCTGGCAGAGAGGTATGTGCAGGTGGCTTGTCATACCACAATCTGAGATGGGGAATTTACAAAGCTTAATTTGACAGTTTTTGGAGACTACCTGGAGAGAGAACATTTTTAATGCAAATATTAACTTCAAGAACAGAATAGAATCACTGCACACTTTATCACTTACCATTACAGCTTTGGTATGAAAAATACATGATGAATTGCAGTTATGAGGCCACTGCAAGGGATTGTATCCCCAGAATGAGAAACGGGTTAGTGTAAACAGTATGGGTTGGAGGTGGACTAGAGAGGGGGAAAAAGCCTCCCTTGCACAAGGCGTGGAAATATGTACTTCTCTGATTTCAATTTCTAGGCTCACAGTGGAAGGAAAGTTAAGATCTAATCATTCAAGACTATTTGAAAAACACTATTTATTGATTGGATCATTTTGTTAGTGCTTAATTAATACCTTGACAAGATTTAAAGATGTATAGCCCTTGCATCTGAAAAATCTGAGAACTATAGTGTTTTTGTAAATTGATGGGGTTTTGTAACTTAGCAGAACAGTGTAACAGTTGAAATCTCTTTTTCCAACCTGAGGTGAATGCTGAAGTTACTTTAGTGTTATCCTGTAACACATACTTGAGTCCTTGTGTTTGGAACCCCATTCTTGAACTTTTAGTCCTGGTTTCTTACTGAATTACCACTCCTTCACTTGATTGAAAAATTGATTCACTTCTTTATGGAGGAGATGATGTGAAAACAAAAGTCTTTTGCTCCCTTAAATTCAGAGTTCATTCTATGTAGTGCAGGTTTTCATTTGTGAAACCATTTGAAATCCTTAGGAATGTAGCCTATTGTCAAGGTGGTGACAAAAAAAAAATCAGAGTTTTATGTGACATCTGTGACATTCCAGTATTTCAATAATATCATATCTGTTAAGAGAGAATGTAAAATACTTTTCCCAGGTTTTCTTCAGGGGTAAGAATCTCTTCACAGCTCCCACTGTTTCTCCCATTGTAACAAACATGAGCTAAAATGTGAAGGAATGAAGTGCTCTATTTCTGAAAGTCACTTAAGTGACTAGGACCTGAACATTTTTGGGGACTCTTCTTAACAAGCTCGTCTTGGAGGTATATTGCACAATTGTATGTTAGTTGCACACTTATAACTTTAGGAGTGACCATCCTCTGGCCCCCCAGCACAGCAAGTTACAGTGCTGTAGAATGCCAGAGGAAACAGGCTCCCAGTGCTGTTAGCTCCTCACTTTGTGGAGGTACTTTACTTAGAGCAGCAGTTCCCAAACTGTTCTGCGTAATGTGAATAGCTGTTTCATGAAAACATTTTGATGCTAATGATATTTTTCCTTCTAAAATATTAAATATTAAATTGTGTGTATCAAAAATACTAAGGTATTTCAACAGAATTTGTGTTGTAGGTATATTTATAATGCATTCATAATAGTATAGTTTTTATGCGACTTGAGCAGAAACAGATGCAAAAAAACCTATTCCCATTACAAAACATATGAATGATTTTCTTATTTTTTATTTTCTAGTAGTTTTCTGTAAAAGTAACAAATTTATAAAAACGCAATTTAAAACTATTTTCCATACCTAATTTGTTGTGCGTTTCTTTTACATAAGTATGCTCTCTAAACTCTAAGGAAAGACCGTCCTTTTTTGACCAGTATTGTCCTTCCTGTTTTTATACAAAAGAACAACTCTAACAATCCTTGTTTCGGCTGTTACATTGATGTTTTGTTTTGGGTTTGTACTTAATTTTTAACTTTTATACTTAATTATAAGGGTGCTAACTCTCCTATCAGAAGGACATTAGTTGTTCGTTCAGGTGATTTTGTCTCTTATTTTTGTCGTCTGTAAAATAAGACAGCTATAAAACTAACTCCTTTAAATCAACCTTTGAGTATGACGTGCAGCAATTTTTTGGTGAGAGCCTCCACCCCAGACCAACATATGTGTCCCGTCAATATATACCAAGCCCAAAAGTGTTGTGTGGTCAGATTAATTTGGGAAACCTAGAGCAATACGAGAGCTTTCTCCCAACAGTGGTGCCAGGACTACATTGTCACGTTAAAGCACTTTAAACTTGCAGCCTAGGCACAGTCTATCTCCCCACCTCCACCTCCCATGCTCCTCTTCCCTTGAAACGATCACGTGTACACACTGTCCAGGGGCTTTACAAAGGTGTATGTCTTTTTGGAATCTATTGTAAGTATCAATAATAAATGTTGAAATTGGAGTTGCACAGGTTTTATTCACACTTCACCTCCAATACATAGCATATCACAGGCAGCTTAACTAAGGTTTGACTGTGTGAAGCACCAGTACTTACCTGCCTTGGAACTTGACTGGAGCAAGCTATGAATTATTAAGAACTATGATTTGATCAGATAGGAGGAAAACAGAGTTCTGTTTTTTTTGGTGTCAGAATTTGTAGCCTAGTTTTTTATTGTGGAAATACCAATTATATCTTGTTATCTTCCTTTCTGAAACTACCTCAAACTAGGCTGATACTTTAGTCTTGTTCAGAGCTGTTTAGATTTTTTGGTGGGAGAGAGGGAGGACAACTCTTCTGTAAGATTTTTCTTTAAAAGCTAAGGAGAATATGCCATATTTATTCACTGTTCTAATTGTGTTCAGATTCTTATACTGTGCTGTTGAATTAAGCAGCATGATTAGCATCTGCCACCTTTGTTCGTTATAAGAATGTGCATTTGGAAGAAAAGATGGTCTGCATGGTTCAAGAAATTAATATCTTTTACCTCTTTCAGATCACTGGTTCAAATCCTGCCCATGTCAGTAGTGACAGAAAGACCATTACTGTCTGGGCTTGCCTACATTGGCAAGTTACTATGCTGAAACTTTCCCACTTGGGAATGAAAAATCACTCCCCTGAGTGCAGCAAGTTTCAGCAAAGTGATGTGCCATTGTGGACTGGTTCCCAGTGCTGCTGCCATGACCTCACTGTCATGTTAAACTGCTGTCACTGCAGCACTTTAATGCTCCTGGTGTAGACAAAGCTGCTATTTGCTTAATGGGTTAAGTTGAAGGACATATGGAAAGGTGCCAACAAAGCAACAATCTGCCCTGCACCTTAAGCAGAACTACATTTATAGAGCAATATAAAATTAAGTGCTTTTGAAGGGTATTTTTCAGATGTTGAGGTGGCATTTGAAAGCAGTCTTCTTTTTCGTTCATCTTACTTTCAGAAATACTTCATTAAGTACCTCTGGATATTTTTAATGATCAGAAGCACTTTAGTCCACAGGTGAAGAAATCACAGCTAGTGATACTGAGGCATCAGGTATTGGATGTTATACCCAAAATTGAAATCAGCTACAATTACAAAGTACTCACTTTAGAGTCCAAGAAAATGTAAATGATCTTCTTGGTCTCTTCTCTCACTGTAATCATCACTGCTTTGTGAACTGTATGATTACGGGAAGAGTTGTAATTTTAAGTAGAGTTGCTGCCAGATTGCTGAGGTGGTAAGTCTGACTTCTGTGTAACTGAATACATTTTTAAAAACTCAACATCCCACAGACCTTTGTTTTCAAACCAGGTTAGTGAAAGATTGTGCGTAATCTCTTATTTGTAAATGGAGGCCAAGAGATTTAAGGATTGTAAATATGACCTTAAAATTAAATACTCAACATTATTCTCAGACTTTTTGCTTGGGCACAGACTATTGTGAGAGTAGTGAAGTGAAGTTTATTGTCTGAAATGTATTACAGGTTGAAACGCTCTTGTCTGGCAACTTTCTTTGTCCCTCAGGACTATGGATGTTGCTGGATCAGAGAGCTCCAGCTCTGCAGGGCTGGAATGAAGCCCTGCTGTTGGCAGGAAGCTCTGCTGGCAGCCCCACTTTGGGGAGCTCCGGGGGATCCCAGATGGGGTTGGGTAGCTGTACTTCAGGGAGCCTAGCTGGGTTTGGGGGTGCCCAGCAGCACCTTGGTGGGGAGCTGGCTGTGGTGTGGAGCCCCACAGCAGCGAGGGGAGCCTGGCAGCCATGCGGCAGAGAGCCCTGCATTAGTGGGGTCTCCCTTCAGGAAGCCTGGGGCTGGGCCTTTCATTGGCTACGTCTACCCGTGCCCCAAACTTCGAAATGGCCATGCAAATGGCCATTTCGAAGTTTACTAATGAAGCGCTGAAATGCATATTCAGCGCTTCATTAGCATACGGGCTGCCGCGGCACTTCGAAATTGACGCTCCTTGCTGCAGCGCGGCGCGTCCAGACAGGGCTCTTTTTCGAAAGGACGCCGCCTACTTCGAAGTCCCCTTATTCCCATGAGCTCATTTTATTCCCCTTCCTACAGGTTGTACGTCCCTTGTCTGGCACTTTCGGGACTACTATGAGCTCATGGGAATAAGGGGACTTCGAAGTAGGCGGTGTCCTTTCGAAAAGAAGCCCCGTCTGGACGTGCCGCGCGGCGGCAAGGCGCATCAATTTTGAAGCGCCGCGGCAGCCCGCATGCTAATGAAGCACTGAATATGCATTTCAGTGCTTCATTAGTAAACTTCGAAATGGCCATTTGCATGGCCATTTCGAAGTTTGGGGCACGTGTAGACACGGCCATTGTCTGGCAAATCCCCTTGTTTGGGACCACTTAGGTCCTGAAAGTGCCAGACAAGGGATGTACAACCTGTAGGATCTGTCCAAGCAAGGGGAATGAAAGTCCATCCCTGGAAGTGAACACTTTCTAAAGTTACCATGGCTTCCAAATTTAGGAGATCTTGTGCAGTACTATGCATTGAAAAAATTATTTTGTGGACCTCTGCTACAATATAGCAATCTTGGGAAAGGTTCAAACTATGACAGCATAGTTGGGCTCAAACTATGTGGTAACTTAGGTCCCAAACCATTATTTAGTTCACAACTATAGCACAAGCTGGGAACTCAATAAACAAGATTCATTCCATTCCATTCCATTCCATCCCATACTGTAGGGCTTGTATTCTTTTACCTGCGTTCAGGATTACCACATTCTAGAAGACTTCCCAGACATAGTGAAGTTTCCAGAGTGGATAGAACTTGAAGTATTGTGATACCTGTTTGAAACAGGTCGGGGACCCACAGAAAAATCAATCAAGTGCAAAAACAAAACAAAACAAAAAAATCCACCTCACTGATATTGCCCCCGACTGAAAGGCAGGAAAAAGCCAGTCCCCTCATTCCCCTCACACACCAGACCCCAATCCTAGGGGACCCAGGTTAGTACATTTTGTGGGCCTGTCCATGCTTCTGAGGAAGGGCCAAAAATGAGGGGTTCAGTGTGGGAGGGGCTTTGGTTGTGGAGTCTGGGCAGGAGGGAGAGTGCAGAAGTGAGCTGGGGGTTGCGGGAGTCTTGGAAGGGTGATGAGGTGCAGGAGTGGAGTGTGGGTGCAGAGTCTGATTGGAAGGGAGTGCAGGCTAGGCAGAGGTTCTGGGCAGGAGCTTGGGTGCAGCAGCAGGCTGAGGGGTGGGGGTTGTGGGCAGGAGGGGGTTTCAGGAGTGGGCTCAGGATTGGGGGAGTCTGGGAGGCTGGTGAGGTATAAAAGTGGGCTGGTAGCGTTAGGGGATGCAGGAGTGGTTCTGGGTGGGAGAAAGGGTGTGGGGTATGCGCAGAAAGAAGGTTCAGGAGTGGGCTGGGGGCCCAGTGACTGGGCAGTGTGGGAGTGCTTACTTGCACAGCTCATCAGGGATGCAAATAGCTGTGTCCCTCACTATTCCTATTGGGCTGTGATTCAGGCCTATAGGAACGCTGGGAAAAGTCTCCAGGCAGCACTTCACTGTGCCACTGTTTCCCCAGCAGGGAGGAGGGGAAGCAGGAGTGGCAGTGCGCTGAGCCCATGGGCTGAATCCAGCCCTGTCTTGCCTGATTCCAGCTTTTCAGACTCGATGTCTCCCTCATCACCTGCAGTGGGGAGCCAGTGCTGGTGCTTAAGCCACGCAGGCCAGCACAGAGCTGAAGCACCAGCACAAGCTCCCCAGTGCTGGGGGGACCCCAAGCCTCGGGGCTCAGATCTAGGCAGGCCGTGGGCTGAATCCATCCTGAAAGTCACAGGTTCCTCACCCTTTATTTATAACCAGCTCTGCACTCCCCACAATAGCATCTGGCCTGCGGTGATGTGGATCAAGGCTGGATCAAGCAAGCCACAGTCCAGATCCAGGCTGAGGGCTCTGCCCCAGCCAGAGAAAGGGGAGGAAGAGCAGCAGTGGTTTCAGCAGCTTGCTGGGGGCTTCTTACTGCTGGTCTGATCAGCCGGCTTCCCAGGGCAAGAGGGTGGTGCCTGAGAGCACTGGGAAAGGGGTGCTGAGCTGTGTGTCCGAGAGTGCTTCAAAGATAAGCTGCTCCCTCCTCATCCAGACCCTCCACCCACTCCCTCCCACCAACTCCCCATCTGCATCCTGCTCTTGCACCCTCCCTTCCAGCCCCCTCATCCCGAACCTGACCCCAGACTCCAACCCTTCTCCCTTTACCCCACCAAACACAATAAACCTCTCCTGCAACCCCCACCCAGACTCCTCACCCATACTCTGCTCCTGCCCCCCACCACCTTGACTCCTGACCTCTACCTTCCAGACCCCACACTCTGTCTGCTTATGCACCCCCTCCCACCCAAGTCCCCCACCACCAGGCCACTCCTGCATTCTCCCTCCTGCCAAGACCCGCCCCCCCCCCAATTTCCAGCCTGCTTCTGCACACTCTCCCCCAGACCCCATAGTCAGGGAACACATGAGTGAAGCGTGGTGGATTTTTCGCTTTCCACTTGTGTGGCCCCCAACTGATTTGCCTTCAGGTCAGTGGCCCCCAACCCGTAAAATGTTCCCAATCCTTTAAACCCATGGCAGCAATAGTCAAAAAAAACAGCCATGGCAGTGTCTGAAGCTTGGGTTGGAGATTTGGATTCCACTCCCAGTTCTATCATGTATCAGGGATAGCCAAGTTAGTCTGTATCTTCAAAAGCAACGAGACCACCTGTGGCACCATGTAGACTAACAGATATTTTGAAGCATAAGCTTTCGTGGGCAAAGACAAAGCGGGTCTTTGCCCATGAAAGCTTATGCTCCGAAATATCTGTTAGTCCTGTCATGGTATTTCTGTATAAACTTGGGCAAACCACTTAATTGTGCTTCTGTTTTCCCTTCTGTAGGTAACATCTACCTTCATCTGGGTATTTAAAGGCACAAGTTAACAACATAAAAATTGTAAAAATGCTTTGAGATTCTTAAACTTAAGTTGCTGTGGAACTGCAAAGTAGTGTTAGAGAAGATGAACAGAGTCTTAGCAAAGGCTTTGTACTCACAGATTTTCAGAAACTATTTTTTCCTGTATCCAAGGAAAAATAATTAATTCAGGGATTTTTTTGCCCCTCTAGAGCCACATTGACTGTTAAATTCTATGGTGACTTGTCGTATTTTGTGGGTTCCTTTACTCCATCCTTTGTAGGCTAACTTCTAAAGCAGCTCAGCCCTTTTGAAAGGAGTATTTATTAAAGGTCTCTCTTGAATAAATATCTCCTATAAACCACAGATAAACAGGCAAATCCATGTCGGAATTGCTTCTTGCTTAAATGTGGTCAATTTACGCACCACACAGCTCTCTGAAATGCAAAAGGTTTTTCAAGGCTGCTCAGGGATGTTGTTTGAGTGCCCAGAGGGAGTTCCATAAAGTTCCTGTGTACAACTTTTTTCCTTCCTCTTTTTTTCTCCTGAATGGAAAATAAAAGATGATTTTACATAGTAAAAGCTGAGGCCAGTGAACCCAAACAATGACTGCTACACCTATTATTGCTTCAAGGAAATGTCTGGTAACATTAGGATGCCTCATTTTATAACCAGCAGGAGTGACTTTTCCTTTTTCCTCTGCTGAGTCTTGCTGAACTTGAAGACTCACTGTGATCTGATTTGAAATATCCTGTAAAAATCATTGGGGTGGTGGGTGGGGAGGCATAATGGGGTTAAAACCAAATAGCTTTTAAATGAGACCAAATATGTATCTATTTTTTGTCAGTCTTGGTTTATTATTCCTGATGCTTAGGCAACAGATCTTTTTCAAGTAGAATTAGAATTTCTGGTCCTTTCTGTACCTTACTACCCTGGTTCTTCAATATGATGCTCAAACCTTTTACTTACTGTAGATAAAATATTAATAAAATAGTAACGAATGCATGTTATGCCACTTCTCCTTCTCTTCAAAGATCTCCCCATCTCTTTCCCAGCCCACACCCCTACTTTCACTTTCCACTCTACCTCTCTTTCCAGTCCTCTCATCTGTCAACTTTCCATCTTGTTCCATACTACTCCAGGTGCTTGGAGCAGCATTCAGCACAACACAGTCTCCTCGCTTCAAAAATTCCTAAAAACCCAACAATGAATGTTCTCTGAACAATTATACCTTCATCACAATCTAATGCAGCGTGGTCTCAATTGAAAATAATGTTCCATTGTTCAGTGTTCTAAAACTAAAATACATGTTGGCTCAGACCATAGAGAACATTGCATTCAGGGCATCAACGTATCTAATTTGCAAAAGTACTGTCAGTAGGTTAAGTTGCAGATACAATAAATGTTAAACATTTTCCCAGCTCATAACTACTATCCAGTGAGTTGGGCTGCTCAGTATTGTTCATAGTCTTTACAACTGGTTCTATACAAACTAATCTACTTCTTGGTAGGGATGTAACCAGGCAACCGATAAACATTAGTCTTATTGGTTATAGTTAATGGTTAGGCTTTTTTGCTGACCTGCGGGCCCTGCATACATATGGGGTTCTGCCTTACCTCTTGCACCCCTTGTTCCTGGTTATACGTTTAGTCATGTAACGGAGAACATTTTAATTACATGGTTTTAATTACATTGTCACATGGTTGTTTTTTCTTTTTAGCGGCTTGTGGGCATTAGTGAGTAACTTTAAAAATTAAGCTTATTTGTATGATTTTATAAGTGTTGTTCATTGATTAACCTGAGCGAGTTGAAAGTGTATGAGAGCTTAACCTCTCATATTGGTAAAAATTGGAGTGAATTTTAAGAATGTTCAACTTACTGTTTTCTACAAGATTGTACATCATCATGTAAAAGTGCAGAAGCAATTGCATGTTGTTTTTAATAGCTCTAATTTGTAACCCCGTACACATTGTGACCTAAATCTTGCATACTGCTAAGGAAGCTGTTAACAAAGATGTTAATCAGCTTTCCCACCAAAGATATTTTTATGGAGCAGAATTCGAACTCTCCTAAACACGATGTTTTTATCTTTTAACTCCATTTTCATGCGTCAGCATAGAAGCCATGGAGCTGCTTTTGAGTTAATACAAGATACGAGTGGTTCGGATTGCATTCTATTTAATAACTTTGTGTGCCACTTGAGACTGAAAATTAACTTTGCAGTAGGGACTAAAGAGAAGGCAGGAAACTTGCCTTGATAGTTGGAGTTCAAGCACAGTTCATGTAATGTAACTTTATCTGCAGTTTATTCATAGGTAGATAAAGGGTCACTGTAAACTTGTTCTTTCTCTTTCATTATATAAACAGTTGTGATTTGTTGGAAGAAGTTAATCATCACTGGACCATTTGACTTATGTTTCTTTTTTTTTTCACCCCCTAAACAAAAATCTGCTTTAATTTTCAGTAGTGGATCTAGCTGTGATTTAACAGGCTAAAATAGAAGGCGTATGGCTTTTCAGAAGTACCTACTTTTAAATTGCTTTTCAGTTATGCTTTTATTGTGAGTGAGGTGAGTTTAGCATACACTGTGGAAGAAGTATCAGCTTCCTAACACAGGAATAATGTTGATGAATATATCTTGAGGTTTCTGGGGAAAGTACTGGTTCTGACTGTGTAAGTTCTAGAGACTTTCTGCTCTGTCTTTCAGGTTGTCAGTAAGTTGCTTCATCAGATGTACAGTCCCAAGCGTTGTGGTGGTATGTGAAGTATCATGGGAAGGTTGTTTTTCAGCTTATTGCAGGAAGATGCTGAGAGAAATTTGAGTGATATTTGGGAAATAGGCTTTTCAAATTTTAGATTGTTGTTATTTAACAGTCAGTAGAAAGAAAGAATTTGGACCCAGGACATTTGCAGAATACAAAGCATTCCAAATAGCTGTTTTTTTTTCTTTTACAGGGGAAGGGAGTGAGATCATGGTTATGTCGTTATTTTTTTTTACAGTGCACTTTATCCTAGATCATCTTAGAACAGGAACATTTCTTCTGCCTTGAATACTGGATTTGTTTTGCTCAATAAAAACAGTTTAAAGATCACTCTAGCTTTGAGTTAATAAAACTGTTTTCACTTATGGTTGAGGCCAGGTTAAAAATTTTCATGACTTCCTTTAGAATGAGAACTTGTAAAGGGAGATGCTGCTTCACTTCTGTCAGTATACTGTAAAAATTAAAAATTTGCTATTCTAAAACACCATTCAAATCTTTACGAGGAGATAATTTGAAAAATTAATTTTTTATAAAAAAAAAAAAGTCCTACAAGTTTTAATTTTAAAAACTTGATTTGCCTATAACAAGCATAGAATGAACCTTGTTATCAGGCACTTTAATACCTGGAAAACTCTAACTGGCATCTGCCATAGATGGCAATACAATTCCTCCTTCAATTAACTGGAAAAATTCTGAAAGCTGTCCAATGTCATTTTCTGGCACTTGTGGAAGTTGCATTTGTAAACTTGCTGTGGTAACGGCTGCTTTTGTTGTGCCTCTCAGTACAGCACCATCATCAGATATATCTCACCTGTCCAGCAGCTATGGCTAGCAGTACACCACCAACAGGCAAAGGACAGAAAAGAAAACGTGCTGTGGTGATTATAACCCCAAAATTGGACCTAATTGAAAGAGGAGAAAACAGGAGCCAGTTGATGAGTTTGGCATTGGTTTGGCATTATCAGTGTTACATGTAGGTAGTCAGATATTTAGGTGATTTGTTGCAGTAGTTAAAACACTTTGGTAGACAGAATTCTTCCATCATGTATTTGAATACTGACTTACTATATTCCAAAGGAACTTAATAAGCATTATCTGATGAGAATTTGAAACTGAGGCTATCCACACCAGCTTTAAGGAGCACTTACTAGAAAAAATAAATTTCCATATTGTTTTTCCCTCTCTTTATATAATTAAAGATGAATATAATAAAATGAATTTACTCATCACTGTTTACTTCATTTCATGATGTTTGGAAGCTGAAAATAGATACCAAGTTTAGTGTTGGTTCTAGAACATGAAACTAGAATTCCTAGACCAGCACAGTGATATAGTGTTTGCATTGAAAATGTTGCAAGGGGTGTTCAAATCTAGACCAGAAAGTGTTGTGTTTAAAATAAAATGAAGAATTTTACACAATAATAACCCCTTGTCCTCATATAGTGCTTTTCGTCAGTAGATCTCAAAACGTTTCACAATCTTAAATGTATGTATCTGTATTTTTCCAACTATGGGTGTTTTGGATAAATACATTAATCTTAATGTTAGGTTTTGCAATTGTGTATTTTGGGCTTAAATTGCTTGTGTGCTCTTTTAAGATTTGTTCCACTTGTTGGATCGTTGTCTCACATAAGGTGTAACAAATTGGGCAGTATCAGAATGCCTCTAACAATATGACAAGCATTTTCAGCATCCTCTCTCCAGTTGTTAAACTTTTGAATACCTTTTAAGTTTACCTGTAGTCCATTTCATGCATGCTTTATCCCCATCAGAAGGCAATAAAACTTGTACAATAGGATCTGAAAATCTGTGTTTATTCATGATGTATGTAAGCTAATAATATTGTTTCTTTTAAGGTTATAGAAGCTCTTTAATTTTAATAACTGAAATGTACTAACATCAAGAAATTGAACTTTGGACCAGTATTAAACAGTGTCACAGCAGGTGACAGCCTTATATTGTTAATCCTAGTTCCTCAGTTCAAAAGATCGCTTCTCTCACCTTTGCCCTCCGGAACTAAAGAACAGCATCAGAGAGCTCCAGAAATGTCCACTGACTTTTCTCAAGCAATAAAATAGCAAGCATGTCAGTCTTTTGTTTGCCTTTATTGATCAAATATATGTTTTAATGATCTTGGGCTTGGATAAGTTGCACTCCCTACTTGCAACTGTGACTAGCAGCATGAGCAGAATCCTCAAAGCTATTCAAAGGAAAAGTGTCCTTCAGCTCTGCATCATAAATGATTAGGAGAATTCCATGTAGCAAAGTGTGATGTTATCGACTTTGACAAAGGTCTTCATGGGGAATGTTCAGATATCAATGATGTGTAAGCAACCAGTGAAAGTTCATACAGTTGAGTGTTTCCCCATTCTCTGGCAACTTAAAATCCTACAAAAACCCTTTGTCTTTTTGTAGCCTTAATCTGTCCAAACCTTCCTTCAATGGACACTCAAGCATTGCAAATGAACAAACAAAAACCCCCTCTTGAAAATTTCTTCCAAGTTTCCTGTTGCTTCACCTCTGCCCTTGTAATCTAATTTTCTCAGACAGTATGAAGGGGAGCTTGCGCTGAGGTTTCCAGGTATGTTCTTCAGAGTTCAACATACCTTTAGCCAAGATATCTTACTTTTTTAAAAAAATAAATTAATCTCTTGGGAAGAATAATGTAATGTAAGTTGATAGTTTGACATAGTTGAGTTTCTTTGTAGAAGCAGGATGTTAAAGTTATGCCTCATTAGATTGCAGGAGTGCAGCTGGATTTATTGGTGAAAGTAGTTATGGAGATAGAGATTTAAAAAAAATGCTGGATTATTATTATACTTTAACAGAAGCTTTTGTGTTCATTCACAAAGGACAGATGAGGTTTGCAAACCTTTCCCTAAACCCCCTGGCAAGATTGATTGATTAGTTATCTGTGCTTCAGAAAGCTGTCTCCCTGTTTATGGAGCTCAGATCAATTTCTTGATGGCAGCTGTATAGTGCTGGATTACCCAAGATCTGATATGCTCCTGGGGAGATAAGAGAGCCTATATTTCCTAACCAGTACTAGAGTAGTATGCAGTAATTCTAAATGGGCTGTTGTGGTAATCTCTCACAGGCTGTTTTGGTTTCAGGAAAAAGGAAGCCAAGTTCCACTTACCAGCACAACTTGGAACAATTTTGAGTAGTTGTTGTTGAGGACACTGAGAGACTCCATTATTGGAAAGAACATAAAAGAGAGAATTGCCTGCCACACACACATAATTCCTTGGTGTAGTAATCAAGAGGAGACCTTGGGTCTTAAACTTTCCTAAATTTGCTTGTCATTATTAATACAAAGTACAACTGATTGTGTACTGACTGCTATGTCATATGTCATAAAAACAAAAGTCACATTGCAAAAGATCTTTGAGCTAGCGCTAGTATGAAACAAGCGTTTAGTAAATTAAAGGTATAATCTATTGAAATCAGGCATTTTACACTGCTGGTGTTTTTGGTGTGCTGTCCTTTTGCTAACCTTGAACTGCTTCTTCCAAGCTATTGTGCAATTCCTAGATACAGTCTCTGAAATCTCTGTTTCTTGTTACATTTCACCCAGTGGGTATTTTTTTCATTTAGTTGTGTTGTTTCTCAGGATCCACTCCTGTTATTACCTCATTCATGTGTCCATTTTTCAGCATCAGATTGTATCAGCTGCATGTGTCAGGAGGTTATAATTGTACTAGTTTACCTAAAAAGTGACCTTTGTCCTCTTTACATTTTGGTAAAGGGGAACTGTTTTAACTAGCTAGTTTTTGTTCTTCAACACATTTAAGTTACATTCACCCCCTAAACAAATGTTTATTTTCAGTATGTGGTTGGTATTCTGTGTTACTAAATTTGCTGTATATTATCAAATGAATTAAGGAGCACTCCAGCATTGAAAGTCTCATAGAGGCCTGTGCTGTTTAATCTGATGTTAGAAAGGTTGAAATTTTCAGTTCCATAAAATGTTTCTATACCACTAGTTTGGCTGTGCAGCCCTTAATTCAGTTCAATCAATATAATTATTGATACATGCCCTCTGAAGCTTGGGTTAGCTTGGCCTTAGAATTCACATGCATATATTAGAGAAATTTAATTTTTCCCCAAAGCCAATAATTTCAAAGCAATCCCATTAACTGTTCGGTGACTTCTGTTGGATTATAATGGATTTCCATCTTCTGTTATCCAGTCTTAGTTTGCTTTTTTTCCATCAGCTCAGTAGTTCAATTCTAGAAGATGGCTAAAGCTGCCATCTCTGTGTTGTGATCTCATAGGCTGGATGGGTCTGGGGCAGCACTTGGGTAAGAGACCTTCAAGGAGCAGTCTCCTTTCAGTTCAGTAGGGGATGGTTTGTTCTGTTAACACTGTTGAACAAATGCCACAGCATGCTGTGTTCTGGGTTAAGACATGCTACATTGTTGTAGAACAAAACTTTAGGATTGGATAGTGTAACACAATTTTGTAATATGCACCCTTTTTTCCTCCAACCAGCAACTAGAGTTGTAATTGTTAAACCAGTTAAATTATAGGTTTAATTGGTCAGCCAATTAAGGGCCATCCCATTCCTGCCCTCCCTTCCTGTGGTGTGCTGGAGCCTGCGACTGTTTGGGCTGCTCTAATGTGTCTCCAACCCAGGGTTACTCTGCAAGCAGAGAAGCTCCAGCCAGGGCGGAGCAGCCCTGGTTTCCAGCAGATACCAGGTGGACAGGGGCAGTCTAGCTCACTAGGGCTGGAAAGATCTATCCACCTTTCCTCCTCTCCCCACCTCTCTTAACTGCAGCAGTGGGGATTGCTCTGGCCCACAGTGGCCCCATGGAGTTAGAGCAACCCCACTGCTGGCAAGATGCCTGTTTAGGATGAGGCTCAACAGTTAACCATTAACATTCCTACCAGCAACAAACCTGGGTGCCTTTTGTGATACTTTTAATCATATGATACACTGTAAACTAGCTCTTCAGTGTTTTCAGAAGTAACACGATTGCTTTTGAATGTGGAGCTCTAAGAACACCCCAGAATTGTTATGCTGCGTGACTCTCCCAAAATTGGGCTGCATGTATTTCCTTCATTGGCTTCTTGCTAAATCCTCCAGATTGACTGGTCAGCAGAATTCCAGCAGCATCCTACTGAGCAATTTATTTCCTTATTCTCCTTCACTTCCGTATGTGTAGCATCTCCAGACAAATTGTTCTGAGTATATCATGCCTTTGTTATTTTCTTGTGCAGTTCCATGAAACTGTGTCTGTTTTCAGTGTTTGTCTGTCTTTGTTGTGCCTGGGTTTCCTCTGGGAGAGGCAGCCCTTTGCTGCTAAACCTCCCTGGGATACAGACTGGCATTAGTCTGCCTTTAGCATGTAAAATGTTTTTTGCTTAGTCACCTCATCATGATCCAAGTCATCTGTCTCTTTGTTCAGTGAAGCGCTGCATAATATTTGTTATGGTGACTAAAAAAGACCGAATGTGTTCAGGCCTATTACATCTTTACATTCTGGAGATTTTGGTACAGGAGTGATCTGTAGGTACTGAAAGTGAAGAGATTTCAATGGGAGTTGGATGCATAGCTCCTCTAAATTCTTTGATGCTATTTGAATGAAGTAGATGCAGTAAATGTGCATTTTATGAATTTCCCATGCATTTTATTGTTGGTGAACTAGAAAACCTTTACATATAGCTCTGCTGAACTTATTTAGCCCAGAATTTGGATGAAGCTATGCTGAGAATTTAGCCTGACCTCCATTAGCATTAATGAGCACCGTTCAAAAAAATAAAAATAAACACCATGTTTCCCCCCACTTGTATATCTTGAACACTAAGGGAGAGAGAAGGCCTGTTAGATTCTGAAATACTGTGGTCTTCTTTCCTACAACTGCTGAAAAATACTGCAGCAGAAAAGTTAAATGAGATCAGAAAGGCGGCAACTTCCCTCCGCCTCTTCTCTGCCCCTCTCCTTCCCCTGGGAATAGGGATGTCTGGCAGCATTGCACCAAGAGGCTGAATACTGTAGCTGTAGGTTTGTTTTCAGAGCATTTTATACTGCTGAGAAAGATTCCATTGAAAAGCTGGGCTGTGGTGTGCACTAAATCTTTATTGGTATAGGCTGGTCTTTACCATGAAGTCCCCTGCATTGACATCACAGCATGACACCCATCACTAAGTTGTTTGCACAGATGTAAGAAGTTCAGGACCAAAGGAAGCTAAAGGGAGAATGTTGAGAGGGGCTGCAATGAAATGCCATGCAATCCAAAACTGCCAACAGAGAGACGCGGTAAGTTGGAGCAGGTTCCCCGAATGATTTAAATAGCACATTTGAAATAATGGTGACTTGTCCCATTTGAAATCATTGTTTGGTCTACTGTTTCCTCTGACCAGCTTTTATTCCTTGTTCTGGATGGCTCAAATAGAAGAGGCAGATCCCACAGAGAATGGGTAGATGATATAGTAGATTGGTGCAGAGCTAGTCTACAGAAACTAAACCACTCTGCACTGGACAGGGAAAGATGGAAGGAAAAAATGAGAGAGGCATGAGACACCAATGGGTGCTGAGTCCATGGTTGTTGATGATGAGTGGTGCTTTTGGACTGTATTTCCAATACTGCCTTAACATCTGAAGTGGGATTGACATCTTATCATTGCTATGTTGTGCTTAATTCTGCTGCTGCTAGAATAGTTGAGCACTCACTCTTGTCCAGGTGTTTTGAAATACTAACCTTAATAAAAAATTATTAATTATTTTTAAACACAGCACTTGGGACATGGAAAAAAGCTATTAGATCAAGTCATGCCTCTTTTGAGGCATCATGAAATACCCCAATAGAAGGAGAATCTGCTATTAATATTAAATACTACTTTTATGACAATAAAAATTCAACTTTTATTTTAGGATTCACCTCTCCATCCCCACTGTCCTAGAATGAGACCGTTCAAGGGGCCTCATTTCAGACTGGCTTGTTAATTAGTAAAAGATCAGTTACATCTCTAATGTGTCGCCTCTCCCTCATTCCTTTCTCCACAGATTTTTGATTGACAAAGTGGGTCTTTACCCATGAAAGCTTGTGCTCCAAAACCATCTGTTAGTCTATAAAGTGCTACAGGACTTCTTGTTGTTTTTGAAGATACAGACTAACTTGGCTACCCTTCTGATTTCTTGACAGGCTCTTTGCAGCAGGTATTGTGATACAGAGGGAAATACACATATCGGGTTACTTGAATTTCTGATTGCACAATTTGCAAATGAAAGTCCTATCTATGCCTGTTTTGGGAAAAATGCCTTGTATGGGAGATCTAATCTTATAAAGGGTAATTTGTGTGGTGCCTCAAATAATATTTGGTCAGAATGTGATCGTTCAGGTTTATGGCCTGGGCTTGAAAAACAATCTTAGGGCAATAAAAAGTTGAATTTCCACTCTAACTTTCTCTCATTTACCTGACAAATCACAATTCTGTCCTAGGGATACCATCAGTAGCTGCTAGAACAGAACACGGAGTTCAGCTTCCTGCTGTATTATACATGTCAGTGGTGTCAGATGTTTCAGGATTGTAAACACACGATCTTGACCTCAATGTTTGGCAAGTTAAACATCTTTTCAATCCACTTTCAAATCATTGTAACTCTCTTTGGCTAGAGCCACACTACTGTGGAAGATCGACTCGCTTATGGTCGATCTTCCAGGGACGATGCTTTCAGGGGTCAAAGTCAACCCTGGAACGCTGTGTGAGAGGCAAGGAATAAGGTATGTCAATGGGAGAAACACTCCCGTCGACCTTCCTTTGTGTAGACAGACATGAAAGTCAACCACCAATAAGTTGATTTTTAACTATGTAGTTGACGTAGCTAAAATTGCATATCAGTGGTTAACTCCTGTGTCTAATGTAGGCATAGCCTTTGGCACAGGGGAAAAGTTTGCTAACCGTATAAGCCTCCTCACCTTGTCCATCAGAGTCCTATACTGAATTGTTGGGTTGATTATCTAGATAAAAGCAAAGTTTTGTCTTTAATAGCAATGTGGCAGAAGGGAAAGAAGCCAGACCTTTAGTGGCTGACATGTAAAGCCTGCTACTTCTCATGTTTCAGCCTCTAATTCACCCGTAGCTCTTCCTCGTCTTTTTTTCTATGATCGCTTTTATGTTGTTTAAAGCATACACTTAATAAAATAAAAGCAATCACATTGTTGGTGTCAGTCAGTAACATAAATGAGAAGGAAAGCCATCCAGCGCAACAGAAATGAAGTTCTTGGAGGGGAATTAAAGCAGCTTTGTGAAAGCGGAAAAACTAATAACTAAGGTCAAAGGGACTATTAGTTTGGTTTGGTAATAATGGGGATTCTACACTAACTTTTAAGGGTGCCGCACCAGGATGCAACATCAGGAAAAATGTGTTCCAGCTGGATAAAGGCTTCCCGGCAAACTGAAAAAGCAGATACATAAGATCTAAATTTTTCTAAAGCAGAGATTGTTATTAGTGTGTTACGTATCTCAGACTGAAATAATAGCAGAGAGGCATCCTCTCTGGATGAGAATGTGCATCATCCTGTTTCTAATGTGAATGAGAAGGGAGGCAGTGTTCCCTGTAAGCTGAGTGCTTGGGTAGCTGCCCAGAAGAGGTTCAGGTGCCACCCAGCCAATTAGCAGAGCACCCAGTCACCCACAGTAGATAGCATATACTTCTGTTGGTGGTGCATGTGGGCACATGCCTTGGTGTGCATAACAAAATTTATTCCACCCTGGATGGAAAAAATTAGAAGTTACACTGAAAGAAATATAATTCCACTATCCATATGGGTGCAGAGAATTTGCAGAAAGGAAATCTATTAATCCCAATAGCTATGTATGTAATTGCTTTTAGGCCCTGAACCTAGGGTATTCTATGCTTTGCCAATACCAGTCAGTAATTTTTTGTGAAAATTTCTATTAATTCTGTCAGAGTTCAATTTTTTTAGTGATATCAGGATAAATTTTATCAATTTTTAAGTGAAAATATTTTTCTAACCTTTTAACATGAAAGATCCCCCTGGGATCTGAAAGTCAAGCCTTTTTTTTCTGGGTGGCGCACACATTACCAGTAATTCTGAAGATGGAACATAATGGTAATACATGAGCTAAAATAGAACCCAGCTTTCCCATAGCTGTGCAGGCTTTGCAGCTGTTTGAGTCAGAAAGCTATACCTCAGAATGCCCACAGGGAGCAGATCTATTGATCTTTACTGTATGGGTCCTTTGCTGTCATACAGCACTGTAAATCTTCAGTGCATCATCCATGACTTCACACAGAACAGTTTCAATACAGGTGAAGCTTGATGGTGAGTAACGCTCCCATTCTGGTTAGCAGCACAAGCTAATTATCAGTGGAACTCAAATTAGAAGGTGACCTTTGTCAAATAACCTGCGTGAATTTTGCTTATAGAAGTATTGAGATCATTGTACCTCCATGAATTTCCTTTTGTTTTAGGTAGTTTGTTAAAGTACCACATGAGGTCATAAGGAGGCCTGTTATAAGGAAGGGCAAGATTGGGTGAGGACTCTCTTTGTTCCTTGTCCTCTCTACCCCTCACAAATGGACTGAAAATGCAAAGTTATGGATACAGGAGGTCAGGGGAATGTGAGTAAAGAAAAATTAGTTCTTGCATGCAGTTCAGGTGGAGCTGCACATAATAGTACACAGCTGTTTATCCTAGATGCTGAAATAAGAAATACAAGGTGGTTGTGTGTAATATTTCTCACGGGAAGAGCCTCAGTAATCCTTCGATTTATACGGAGGTTGGGAGATTGCCAGAATTCCCCTGGCTGGGGAACTGGGAAGCTGGAGCCTCTCCAGTGCTCTGCCACTCTCCAGCTTCCCCCAGCTGGAGGAAGCCGGGTGAAACACCAGCGCTCTTCCACTCTTCCAGCCACTCACTTCCCTTGACTGGGAGAAGCAGTGCAGCAGCCGGTCCAGCTGCTGGCTTCCCCAGTGGGGGTTTATGAGGGGTGAGGGGGCCAGTCATATGGCCCCAGGCTGCTCCCAGCTGAGGGGCACACAGCTGCTTGCCAGCTGGGAGAAACTGCACCACAAGCATCTGTGTACCTGCTGGGCTCTCCCAGCTGTGGGAGTGGAGGGGGGGCAGTTTTGATTTGCATTTAACTTGCATTAAATTGTCTCAGTGTGTACTAATTATGACTGACTTGGTCTCCAGGGAGGCATCCCATCATTGGTCTTATTTTCAAATTGGGCTCTCTGTTGTGAATATTGATTTTTGAAGTGCTCTTGCAGTGTGAACACTCTTTTCAGAAATAACCTATTTCAAAGTTAGAATGCCAAAATAAGTTATTTCTGCAAAATCCTGCTCTCTTGTAAGACCGACCACAGTTTGGGTTTAGATAAAAAGCAAAACAAAAAGCAGTCATGTGGCAATTCAGAGACTAACAAAATAATTTGTATTAGGTGATGAGCTTCTGTGGGGCAGTCCCACTACTTCAAGTTTGAGATAGTGCTGTACTGGAAATAGACACAGCATCTCCAGGTCTGAATTGTGGGTCTGCCCCACAAAAGCTCATCATCTAACAAATAAATTTGGTAGTCTTTAAAGTGCTACATGATGTGCTTTTTTATTTTGTTAAGATACAGACTAACAGGGCTACCTCTGTTACTATTCATAAAAAACAAAGCAATTCACCAGTTGTTGACTTGATCACAGAGCCATTAATTTCCTCAAGTATCATTAATGGCTTTTATTAGACTACTTGGACTAATGAAATAGCTTCTCATTTAATATTTCTACCTTTACATAAAAGAAAGATGCATGCACAAAATTTGAATATACACATTTAGTGAATTACAACTTTTTTAAAATGATATATCACATATGTACTTTCCATAAAGCTCCTTTGAGTTATGCATGTTCCTAAAGCAATTTTCATAAAGCATGGTGGAAGCTCCCTGACAACATGATTCTCAGAAATTCCACCAGTGGTGCAGATGAGTAGGCAGGTCTGTGTTATCTTATATATTTAACTGTTAACAGGAAAAAATCCCACTTTGTCACACTTTAAAGACACATACTGCAAGTTACTAAGGATTAAGTCAAGAATTTCCTCTGCTTCCTTGCTGAGCAAACCTGGTTTCTAGATTAAACCCAAAGCTCTGTCCCAAGGGCTAATTAATTGAAGGATGAAATAGCCTCTTTGAAAAGAATGACAATGATGTCTTGGCATCCTTGGTATTTCAACAGAGGCTTCTTGTACAGCGAGTGGTATAAACCTTTTATCCCCATTAACGTCATTACAGAATAATTAGCAACTAGTGATTATATTGCACTTTTAAAAAAACACAAGTAAATTATACTAGATTTTATGCATTATGGCTGGAAAAAAAAGGCTTTCAATTTGTAACTAGGATCAGTGAATATTTTGGTAGAAATGCCATCTGCCAGTGTAGAAATTAGTTCTGTTTTTGACAGTAAGAAAACCTCTTTGGAATTCAGCACGAGGCTAACTTTTGAGTGTGTATTTTCACACATCACTTTTGACTCTCTTGGGTAAAACTTAAGTGTGTAATTTTTCTTGTGCACTGTCAGTTATTAGAGTTTATGGCTAAACTTCACAACTAATCAAAGGAGCCATTCACATTAATAGATATGAAAATTCTCATTCTCTGCACTGAGAAATCAGTTTTTGAGCCAAGAAGAGTTCTTTAGGGGTGAGAACAGGGACTGGAGGCTGGGACTACTGGATACCATCCTTTCATATGCCATAAATTATATTTGCAAAAAATACAATACTTTGGATGGAACTCATCATGTCACTCCAGTTATTCTTCTGTAAAGGTATGTCTACACACAGCTGGGAGTTGTAACTCCCAGGAATTCCTTTGCTTGAACAGATGCCTAAATAGTGGTCAGGCTGTGGTGGCTTGAGCTTGCCATCCAAGTCCAATCCCACAAACCAGTTAGGCACATCTTTGAACTGCCACCTGTGCCATTACAACTGCATTGCTATATTTAGGCACTAGCTCAAGCAGAACTAGCACATACGTGTCTGCATGTGTTGGGAAATATGCTTGCCAGCTACTGTGTAGACATCCATGTGGCATTTTTGTCATCCATTGTCTAGATCAGTGGTCATCAACCCCCAGCATGCATGCCAAGGGTGGCATGTGAGCTGATTTTCATTGGCATGTGAGGTGGGAGCTCAGCCCCACCCCTCCTCCTCCATGCGGCTGGAAGCTTTGTCAAAGCCATGCTACCTATGGATTAATAAAAGACCAGCCAGTGGTACCAACCACCGCCTAAACAGTGAAGCTCTGCATCTTTATTAATGAAGCTGTTGGTAGGTGGGACTATTAGTGACTTTAAAAAGTGTCACTGACACTCGGACTATACATAAAGGTCAAATTTCAGCACTCCACCTCGGAAAGGCTGCTGACCCCCGGTCTAGTCGGTCGCTGAAGATGGCCATTATTTTCATGCCAAACATTTATACATCCATAGTGGCCCCATTTGTCTTATTGCAGATGTGAGGTCACAGCTGGGTGTTGCAGCTTTTTTGATGACTATAAAAGCTAATTCTGGAAAAGCAGATTTTAATCACATTATGTGCAATGAAAGGTTTTTTTTGTTTCCAGCTTGTTGCTTTTTACTTTTTGTTGTGAGTGTAGACAGCCGCTGTTTAGCATGTTCTGCGATGCTTGTCTCCAAACTGGATTGCCCGATTTAACAATCTTTTGTTTGGGTTTCCCAAGTCTGTTGCTCAGTAGCAAAGCATGTGAGATCTCTCTTGCGGGCATCTTGAAACCTAGGTTTTGGGTGTCTTTTCTGCCTTGAACCATCCTTTAACTCACCATATAAAATGTCTTTAGGCAGTATTCCATCTTGCATCCTGCGCACATGTCCTGTCAGCTATTATCAAATATAACAGTCTTTGTTGGTTCCATTCTGGTCTTGTGAGATGACCAAAGATAGTGGCGTCCCTCCCAATGCATATGCCTAATTTGTCCTCCAATGACAAGTTCTGGTTAACAGTAGATTCCAGGTAACAAAGTGAGTCCACAGTTTGTAGATTGGTATCACTAAGTGTAATGGAAGGCTGGCATTCTGAATCTTGTCACACGATTACTGTCTTTGATTCACACTAAAGGTGAGTGAGAAAGTTTGACGTATCTCGGAGGTGACTGATAAGCTCTTGTAGGTGGACATCAGTAGGAGACACAAGTAGCACCATCCACATAACGGAATTCTCTTAGAACAGCCTTTCACATCTTAGTCTTCAATCTCTCTCGCAAGGTCAAATGCCTTGCTGTTCGATTGTATATACAGGTAAACTTCTCCTAGGTTATAAATGCATAGCTCAAAAGTACTAAGAGGAATGTTCGTCTTAGTATAGGTGCCACTACATGTCCTTATTTATCTCCACAAGTGTTCTCTTTGAATTGCACCATGCTTTGCATATTGTTGTGGGAAGCATCCAATTTTTCAAAGTACTTTGTACAGACCAGCTCTACTAACTGTGTCTAACCCCTTGTTCAGGTCAGTAAATGCAATAAAGTGCTCTTTGCTTTTCTCCTGTTGTGAGCATAGTGTGACAGTAAACTGTGTGCAGAATTTAACAAATCCTTTGCTAGGTGCTTACCTAGAAATGCTGAATGTGTTGGCAGAGAAAATGTAGAAATCTCTACGGAAAAAGAAATGAAATCAGACATATATATTTGATCCTAAAATGAAAAGATTGTGAACGTTATGAACAATAGTTGCTACCATTCTTTCAAGGAAAGAAAGATGCTTATGCAAAATATACAGAGAAACCAGCACCTTTAACTTCAGGTTATCTGGAAAAAGCAAGAAAGTAGTTGCATAAAACTTTGAGTAACTATGCTGGAATTCTGATAAACTGGTGTCACAGTGATGATAAATGTGGGAAATACTCGTAGACATCTACGTCAGTAGTTCCCAAACTTTTTGGCATCGCACCTCCCCTTTTGATTTTTGAGAAACCCTCATGTCCCCCCTGCCCCTTCACCATCATCCAACCCCCCTTTTAACAAAAAATTCAATTTGTAATTTAAAATAAACACAAACTTGATATAAAATATTTAAAATAAAAAGCACAAATAGTTTTACTTGGCCCCTTGCGGGAGCTTGGTGCAGCCCCAGTTGTCTAGCTGCCTGAGCCCCGTACCAGCCATCAGAGTGGCACACGCCAGCCGCCTGCCCACCTGAGACCTTAGCTGCCAGAGCTATCTGCCTGCCAGCTGCTGTAGCCACCTGCCTTCCCACCAGCCACCTGAGCCCTGTACTGCCAGGAGTAGCTACCTGCTCACCAGCCGCCTGCCCCTGCCATGGGCCAGCGGCCTGAGCTGCCTGCCCAAGCCCCACACTGCCAGGGCCAGCCCCCCACCCGCCTACCAGCCCAAGCTATCCAAGCCCCATGCTGCCATGGCCAGCTGCCCGAGCTTCAAGCTGGTGGGGCCAGCTGCCTGCCTGCCTGCCTGTCTGCCAGCCAGCCTGAGCCACCTGAGCCCTGTGATGCTGGGATCAGGCACCAGCCCAACCTACCCACACCCCACGATGCCGGGACCAGCCACCCTCCCACCAGCCTCAACCGCCGGAGCCCTGCACTGCAGGGGCCAGCCACCAGCCTGAGCCCTGCAATGCTTGGGCCAGTTTGCCCAAGCACAATGCGTCCCACAAGCTAGCCGGCCGCCTGAGCCCTGCAAGCTGCCCGCCAGAGCCCCTCCCCTCCCACAAAGCCAGGCAGCCCCATCCTCTGGCTCTTACCCCATCCAATCCCCATTACCCAAGCCAGGGAGCCCCAGACCCACATCTGACCCCATTCTCTCCCTCCTCCGCCAACCCACACTCACCTTTGCAGGAGGCAGCTAGCTCTACCTGCATCTTCACCAGCTTCCTGCTTTTTATAGCAACTGCACTGGGTCACCCATGTAAAATGGCAGGACCTGAGAGCTGGAAGCATAAGTTGGCTCTTTCTTTGGGTGGGGGGATTGATGCCTCATGCCCCCCTGGAATTTCTTCATGCCAACCCAGGGGCACCCCCCCAGTTTGGGAAACCATGATCTATATCATCTCCTTCTGTGCCAGAAAGAAGGAAGAGTTCCTCTGAACATGCATGGTGCAAATATCATTACCCTTTACATTAAAACAAAGCAAGGGAGATTAACAACTGCAGAGGTATTTTGATGCTCAGGATCACTGACCAGTTGTTCACTTGAGTGATGCTTACATGGCTGCAAGTAGTGCTGAAAAGGTCTACCACAGCCAGAATGTAGATTTCAAGCAGATAAATCTGTGATGGATATGATATTCTGTCATGGCAAACACTGATAGATCAATCAGTGGTTCAGAATTCATCTCCAGAGCCAGCAGATTCACATTAGCTCTGAAACTAGGTCTTCTCGGCATGATACGTGGTTGCCTTCTCAAACCTGTATTTGGAGACATTCAGTCATGGAACCTTTCTGAATAGTGCTTCCCATGAGAGGCTTTGTGCATTATCTCTCAAGCTAAATATCTCATTTTGTGAAAGCCTAAATATTCTGGTTTCATAATGGGGATTATGAAATCCTCTTGTCTTGCAAAAATGAGTCATGACAGCATCTTTGCAAAGGACTTTCTTTCAATGACCATGTAACAGGTTTATTATACTCCCTATTTACTACACCACTGCTTAATTCCTTGTTAAAGCAGAGACGAGAATTTTCCTGAAACCATTACAGACAGCTAAGCTTCAGAGCTGTTAACACAGAAAGCCATGATAAAGTGGTTTTAATTCCCAATAGGCTTCCATGGGACTACCATACAGTTTCTTAGTAAACAAGCCTTGAATGCACAGTGAAATTTCAGTAGTATAAAACATTGTACAATAGTATTTTGAATACTTTTGGCTAACTTTTGAACAAAAACTACCAGGCAGTAAATCTACTACTGTCCCTTGTATAGATTTCTTTTTAGCATGCTCATGTGCACTCATCCCCCTCTGATCTTAGTTTGTCTTTATAGAATGACCATAATATATAGTGTCACCTCAACTTTTCACAGCTTAAGAATGACAGTATCTCAGTCCTTTCAAACTTCAAATCCTTGTTAGCAAGTAAACAGTCAGGATCTACACAGCTTACACCTTTCCAGCCCTTGAGTTAATACTTGAATTACAGGTCCTTTGTTGGCGAAACAAAAATCGGCAGCCTGTATCCAAAGTAGTGACCCAGACAGCTCCTCACATCACACACATTTCTTTTTCTTGCATCAATTAGCCTTGAATCCATGGGGTTGTATTTAACTTCTATATTTATAATCTTCCAACTATGCCTCAGGATGCTCTGAGAGAGTTACTAGGGGTATGACTTGTCTGGTGCTTTACTAACTTTGAAAACTTCCTGTACAGCTTCAGAAAGAGCTACTGAGCAGCACGTCTAGTAACTGCCAACCACCACTTAGCCATCTTGTTTCCAGCAAATTGGAGAGAGAGTGGGTGGACCAACTTTTAATAAGGAAGCTTTTGAGCTACATGGAGCTCTTTTTCAGAGCTAGTTCTGCATGTGTCTGGGTCCTTCTGAGTTGCCCTGTCCTGCTCTCCGTATGTGAGCATACACATAGTATTTCAGCTAATCCTTGTTTCTGCCCCAATGTTTCTCTTGTTTTCTTTGTGCCAAACAAATCAAGTGCTTCAGCACAGTAAGCACTTAAAGTATGTGGCTTCAAGTTGCAAGTAACTTGCTTTAATGCCAGTTAAGCACAACTTGAAGCTGCTCTGTGGCTGTCAGCCTGCCTAGCTGCCCACAACTGCAGGCAGCTAGGCAAGCTCTAAGAGCCCCTCCTCCTTGCCTTCCCCCAGCTGCACAGGGAAGGCAGGTATAAGGGGCATGGAGAAGCAGCCAGGAAACTGACCAGCCCTGATGGACTCTTCAGTTTTCCAGGTCCTGCAAGTGGCAGGGAGTGGGAACCAAGCAGCAGCCTGGCACCCAGCTCCCCTATGCTTGCAGAGCTGGGAAACTGACCTGGCTCCGAAGAGTGGAGGAGAGCCAGGAGCCAGGCTGCCTCTGATTTCTTGCTCTCCTCCAGTGGCTGGAGCCAGGAAACTGACCAAAGCTGCTGCTTGGTTCCTGTACCCCACTGCTTGTGGGACTGGGGAATCTGACCAGCCATGTGCTGGTCAGTTTCCCAGGTCCCTCAAGCAGCAGGGAGAGGGGAACCAGGCTGCCTCCTGGTTCCCCAATACTTCCACATGGACTGATCAGTTTCCTGGCTCCTGCAAGATCAGGGGAGCTGGGAACCAAACTGCAGCCTGGTTCCTGTCTCCCCCTTGACTTGTGCGAAAATCCTGAGTTACGCAGAGGTTGCAGGACCACAACCCTGCATAATTTGAGGGTTTACTATATAAAATCCTGCGTGGTTTGCTGTTATGGTGTGCTAAGAAGAAGAGCTAAAGACTTGAGTGCTCCTTATATGGGAGGCTCTGTTGGCTTGAGGGATCCTGATAATCCGTGTGCCGTTGCAGGTCAACTCCATCACCACAGGGCTCATGGGTCCAAATAAGGATCTTTAAAAATACACATATCAGCAGACTGCATCCTGTCTACTGATCAAGGAGTCAAAAATTTGCAGATCATATATTTCTATCAGAAAATACAGGCTTTAGATCAGTTTGTTTTCTTGATAATACAAGAGGACTGTATACCTGTCAGAAAAGATAACTAAATATTGTCATTTACAGAAATACTCCAGGCTCCTAGCTCCAACAACAGATGAAGTGTCAGGGTGGAACTGCATGAGCAATGGGAATTGAGTGACACTGAGGCATGGTTAGAGAGGGTGGATAGTTGTAGCAACAGAAACAATATAAGAGTGTTAAATTTAACAGATACTCACTTGCCCTCTAGTTCAGGAATGAGCAAACTTTTTACGTCAGGTCCCACTTTTCCTCCCTGCAGTTAGTAGCACCTGCCCCACAACCTGTCTAATGTAATCAAACCAGCTGAAATTTCAGTCATGCTCATGTGGGAGACCTTTCAGCATGTGTAAGAAAATGCCTGTAGAATGTAAAATCTTTATTAATTGGTATATAAACATAACTACATAGACATAAAAACTAACATATTTCAACATTTTAAATTAAATGCATGAGCCTGACACCCAGCAGCTGATCATGCTCTGCCGCCCCTTATGAAATTTCATACCCCCCCAGGGGACTGGTCTCCTACTTTGTGCAACTCTATTCTAGTTCACGGTCCTAAAAGTTTCTGTAGGCATTTATTTAGACACTGATCTCCTTCAGTGGGGTGTATGGGGTGTCCAGGGCGGGGTAGCACCTCTGGTGTGGGGACCTCTGGCTGTAATCCTGACCACTCTCTTGTATGGCTGTGAAACCTGGACCTTGTACAGAAAACACATAAAACTGCTGGAGTGCTTCCACACACGCAGCCTGAGGTCAACACTGCACATTCGATGGCAGGACAGAGTTACAAGCCTGGAAGTTCTGGACAGAGCAGGAACCACGAGCATCGAAGCCCTGATTCTGAAAGCCCAGCTTTGCTGGACAGGGCATGTCATACAAATGGAGGAGTCGAGAATCCCTAAGCAACTCCTCTATGGTGAACTCTCCCAGGGCAAAAGGAATCAAGGTAGGCCTCGCAAGAGATATAAAGACTGCGTGAAGGCCAACATTGCTCATGGTGGTTTAAAACCAGATCAGCTAGCACAGCATGCAAAAGACCGAACAGGCTGGTGTGCTCTTGTATGAGACACATATGACAACTTGGAAGAGCAGCGATGCGCACGCCTCATTGATGCTCATGAGAGGAAGAAAACAGCAGCAGCCGTACCAACAAAGCCAGGACATTTCCCTTGCCCCCTCTGTGAACGCCCATGCCATTCAAAGCTTGGACTCCTCAGCCACATGCAAGTCCACAACCAATGAGCCTGTGCAAGCTCAAGATGTCATCGTCGGACACAGCAGACTACCTACTAATCTCCTTCAGTATATAGCACAAACTTCTGAGAACAGCAACATCTTGGGTAAGATGCCTTCTTGCCAAGCTGGGCACTAAAACTGATCTGCTTCTTGTGATCTGCAAGGTGGGATGAGAGAAATAGTTATTTTAATTGTGGTGGATAATTCATTTGTTTAACCATGGAAACATACCCGTGTAAGATGCACCCACAGCATTTTTAATTTGCTGTCATTGTTTATAACATGCTAAATACTGTTTAGTCATACAAATGCATTTAAAGCTTCCTGATATAAAGCCACCAATACATGAGTTTCGAACTGGCTAATAATAGCCAACTGGGGAGAGTGGTGAAATGCATTTCAGCAGGTTGTAAAATGAAGAGCCTGCCCTGAGGGATTGGCCACAAAGCATCAGAGCAGTGAGGCAGGATTAGGGTCCCTTCAGAGTTCAGCAACTTCATCCTTGATCATCTTAATAGTGAAGGGTGGTTACCACTATGACAGAAGTGTGATTTTTTCACTTCTTCCAAGACCTCTGAAATGCAGAACAGGCAGAAGGTGAGGCATATAATCAGGCTTTCATTATGACATAGTTGCAATAAGAGCAAGTCTACACTGGAGTTAAACTGTGGCTGGCCCATCCCAGCTGGTTCAGGCACAGGGGCTGTTTCATTACAGCCTAGACTTCCAGGCGTGAGCAGGAGCCTGGGTTCCTAGGATCCTGGAAGATGGGAGGGTCCCAAAGCCGGAGCTCAAACATCTACACCAGAATGAAACAGCCCCCTCACCTGAGCCCTGTGAGCCAGAGTCAGCTGACGTGCGCTAGCTGCAGGTGTCTAACTGCTATGTAGATTAGGAATGTTAATGCTTAACTGGTTAACCTGTAAGCCTCACCCTAAATGGATGAAGCTTACTGGTTAGGGTTAGTCAGTGGGGGCTAGAGCACCCCCCCACCCACTGCAGGCACAGGGCTGCTTCAGCCTCACGGGACCATCATGCTCAGGGAGTTCTCCAGCCCTCCTGGAGCAGTCCTCATCTTCAGTGGCCCAGGGCATGCCATAGGAAGCTGGAGTTGCACACCTATTCCCCACCCCCTCCTCACCAGTTTAATCAGTTAACCAGTGAAACTAATTAAATGGGATTTTACATCCCTAATGTAGACCTATCCTGAGTGATTTGATTAGCTGTTGATGAGTTTGTAGCTTGAGCTGTAGCATCACAACTGCGTAACTAACTCAGGTCAAAACTTCACCTCACCCTTGAAGGGCCATTTAACTTAAGTGAAATTAGCTAGAGTTTTTGGTGTATGGATGAGTCAGGTTAGTTTTAATACTCAAGTTTTACTTCAGTGTAAGCCATCCTTTGAAGTCATAAATGTCTATTAATATTTTACTATGTCTTCTAATATTTTTTCTCTAAATTAGGGTTCTTACCAAATGTGGAGATTAGATTAAGCATTATTAGCTTGATATCAGAATGTACTGTGGTGTGGAGATCTCCAGACCAGGAGCTGAATTTGTGCATTTCAGATGTTTGTTGGAACCAGAGCAAAGGAGATAGATAATGGTTACAAGACCTGAGATGAACAGTGTTTGGCCGGTCCACAGAGCTGGTGGCATGTTCCTGACTGAAAGAAGTGTGTAATGCACTATGTTCTCTTGGCACTGATACCAACCTTCATTCTTTGATTGCATACATTACTGGCAGCCAAGATGATTAGCAATTAACTGAGCACAAGCACTGTGCTAACAGTCTTTTTCTGGTATTTTCCATTGAACAAACATGTCTTAAAATAACTTCCTCCTTTGGGGTGGGTCTAACCATTGGAGGGATTATTTGAAGGTCATTTATCATTGAGTAGCTGACCATGGATCCCTCTAGATGATTGTAAGTTACTTCTTCACTTACAGCTAATGATAGTGTGAAACGCAGAAGGTATCCGTTAGTCTCCTAGCTAAGAGGACATAATTCTTGTCTAATTCCTTTTCCTCTTTAAAGATTGCTGCACCCATATTAGAGCTTTCAGAACCTATTCTGTTCTGTTCTTCCTCAGAATCATGATTTCATGGAAACAAAGAACATCCTGGCTAAAGAAAACTGGAAGTTTGTTCCAAGGGCTCATTCTTGTAGTTTCTAGATTGCCCAGAAGGGGTCATTCCAGAAGCACTTGCAGCCTCTGTTCAGTTGGGAAGTAAATAAAACAGATTATAGCTGGATTTACCACATTGTGACCCTATTTCAGCCATTCAAGGCTTTTTGTAAATTCTCTGATTAAATGTAGTTTTAATATTTTTGAACCTAGTGAAAGGGATTATGGATTTTTTTGCCACATTTGTCCACTTAAATCATAACTTTCCACAATCCTTCATATCTTGTAGGTGTTAAATCTACTTGCTTTCTCATTTCTGCATCTGTTAAAAGGGATGGGAAATAAAGAATCTCCTCCACATTTGCACTTTATAGTTGAAGAAACTAAGGCAGAGGAAACAGTTTGCCTGAAGTTGCCGGATGGAGTTGATGTAAAATCATGTGGGAGTGAGGATGGAGATCTGACTTGTGTGCCAATCATAAAAAAAAAAAAAAAACCCACTTCTTTTTTTAAAAAAAGAAACTGGCTTGATCACTTTCAGGTTGACAAGGAGCACTTTGTTTTGCTTTATTAATTTTCAGAGACCAAGAATCTAACTTCAAATGTCCTCCTATCTGTGTCAGTGATTGGATGTATTTTTAGTGGGCTCTGAAATGCTTGTGATGAATTCATGTGACAAGGGTAGTTCACATGTTTGAGTCACTGTTGATTTCTAGAATATCCATTCAGGGTTTTTGCCAACATGCATAGAGTACTCCTGCTTCACATTACAGTGATACTGCTTCATCAGGCTAGAATTTAGCTCAGCATGGCTGGAGCCAGTCTCTGCTAACCCCGTTCTGTAGTACAGCATGTTCAAGCTAAGGAGAGGCATTTGAGTAAACTGCAAAATTCCTTCACTTCAGAACCAGCATGGAAACCTCACAGACTTCTTTGGAAACAGTATGTTTTTTCTTTTCCCCTCCAATATGGTGATGATGAGCTGTAAGTGTGTCTAGTTTGCTACATAGACTTGTGCATGGGCAATGATTATCTAACCTCAGCATTTGTCAGGCACAGCTGCCAACATCGGTATATTGCTTTACGGTTCTGTATGAGAGCTGCTATTTATTACTTCTGAAGAAAAAAAATTAAATATCTCTGTTCTTTCTCTGTGGAACTAAATAAGCACATTTCTTCATCTTATATTTGTGTGGAGAGAGACTTGAAATTTGCATATTGCAGTATCTGTTGTTGCCCCAATTCTGAGTATGAAATACTAGAAAAATAATTGTGCTATTCATGGACTACTTTTTGTAAATGTTCTGTTTAATTGTGTGGCTGGCTCTTGTGTTGGGAGATTGTTCATGTGTAAAATAAAATAAAGCTATGTTTGGTTCGATGACTGATTGGAAATCATTATTGATTCAAAAGGTCTTTGTCTTTAGGCTTCTCGTTAGGGCCTGTTCAACTTATAATAATATGTGACTTTTTTTTCCTGCCTAATAACTCAGGGTTAGACTTGTCCTGCAGTGGTGCACAACAGAGATGTTGAAATTGAGTCTTGAGCAGAATAGAATGCTAAAATTTGAGAAAGTGCAAAGCACAGATTTGCCTGCCAATAAGTCCAGAGGAAGCCAATATGCTGGTATTAAAATATAGGATCATTTTTTAAGAATTAGCATAAAATTTATTCTTATGCTAGTATGTAGGCAGTTTACTCACATAACTCCTTGCTCTTTAAGTGAAGACTGTACCTCTTCTGGCATCCCTCCACCTGTGTGTCCTGGTTTTACAAGCAGGCTTTGTGGATGACTTTGAAACTGGGAACTTGAACAATAAAACAGTGATGATTCTTTGACTCCTGGCAAGTAGTACAATATCCTTAAAACTGGCTGAAAATTATACTTGTTTTGCAGTGACTAAAATTGTCTGTAAATGCTACTGAAAGTGAAAATACTTAATGTTTTCTAGTTTGAGGGATCCAAACAGATTTTTCCACACAGTGTGTAAACTTAATTTATTTTCTGTCTTAACAGTTAATGTTTTCAGTGTAGGCATTGTTTGAAACAGTTGTGGTTTTTTTAATACTCCCTCCCTCTTTTGAGTCAGCAATCCTGACACATCCTGAGCATTTGTTTTAGAGGTTATAAAAGGTCAGCCTGCTGTGGCTGCATCTAGCTTACCATCCAACTACAACTTGTATCAGGAGATATCAGAGGGAGAAGGGTGGAGGAGTGGCTGCAAATAAATGGAGATCCATAGGAAAGAAAATGACATACTGTGTTGGCCTCTGTATTCTTGCTTGCAGAGCACAGAGCTGCTTTGTTGGGACAGAATGTGAAAATAGCTGAAGCATTTAAACTATTTGCATTTATTTGTGTATGCTTTCTCTCATATTACTCAGACTAGTATATCGAGCCATTACAAATCCAAAAGTGATTTGCAAGGAAAGAAATTGGGCTTGTGCACGTTTTTTGATTTATAGAGAAGGACTGAAAATTTGAAAAATATTTATCTGAATTTCTAATGCAAAAAAACAAGAAAAGTCTAGGCTGGCAGGCTGTGGCTGGAGAATGAGTGTGAGAGACTAATGAAAGCTGGATTGTTTAGAGTGGAAGGACTTCTTAGTCTGCTAAAATGTTTTTGATAATTGAGGTTGAGTCTGACACCCTCAAGACCTGAGCAGTGCTGAACCATGTTGCCTAGCACCATTACCACTGCTTACTGGGCTCTTAGAAGGCATTTAGGGGTAAACTGCAGCTGAACAACAGCACAGAACACTGAAGAGCCAGGAGTGGTGGCTGTGAACAGACTTTGAGACCATGGCAGATGTGAGCGCCCCCATAAGTGGGCATCTAGCTAACTAAAATCCTGGATGTTGCTGGACCAAAGAGTGCCAGACTAGAGAGTTTCAACCTGTACCTGTGTAATTTATATTTTGACTAAAGAATTTTTTTTTTTAAAGGGGCACAAGATAATCCTTTAAAATTAAACCAGCAACTTTGCAGGTCACCTTTAAAGGAAGGAAAATGATTTTATTGCTGAAAACAATGGCAGAGGTGGAATTTGCATTAAGAATACATTTCTTTTAGTGTTGGCAGTTCTGGGATTTTTGTACTAGGTCACTAGCAAGTCTTAGAGCAGGACAGAGTTATGTTACACATTGCTAACTGCCATGTTCCCTCTAATTTTTTCCATCCATGGGAGGAATAAATTTTATTATGTGCACCAAGGCATGTGAAGATGTGCACCACCAGTGAAATATATGCTGTTGGCTGTGGGTGCTCTGCTAATCAGCTGGACAGCACATGAATCTCTTCTGGGTGGCCACCCAAGCACTTAGCTTCCTGGGAACACTGGCTATCTGCCCTACAAAACTGGAATTTACAGCACCTTATATTGGTGACACAAGCTTTTCACTCAGGGTAACAGTTTCAATCTGAAGCCAAGGTATTTATTCTAATCCTGGGAGGTCCAGTTGGTGGTTCTCAAACTATGGGATGCCAGAGTGCATCGTGTCGCTATAGCCAGTGTTAGACTTGCTAGAGCCTAGGACTGAAGCCAAAGTCCAAGCCCCACTGTGCAGGCCCAGAACTGGTAGGGCCCTGGATAAAGGCTTCCTGCATGGGGCTGGAATATCCCATGTGACTCAATATTTACTACCTTACCTTACCCTGCGTTTTGTACACAGTACCGTGAAATATTATGGAGAGAGCATAAACTAAAACCAAAGAAATACTGAAACCCCATATTTAAAATGACATGTGACTTCATTGTTTGGGCGGCAGGGAAGGAGTAGTTCCAGGGTTATGACAGCAGTGTGGATAAGAATATCGTTCTTGCATAGTTTGAAAAACTGTGGGAAGGAAACAGAAGGGAGACCAGTACAGGAGAACCAGTTTTAGATTATAGGGAGTGCGTGACTACAGATCAAGACACAAAATATGGTACACCCTCATGAAGAGTGTACAATCATTTAGAATTGGATTCAAGGCTAGATGGGAAAACAGTGACAAGTGTTGGGACACTGGTTATGTCTACATATCAAAGAAGAACCTGCAGCTGGCCTGTGCCTGCAGAATCCCGGGTGTAGGCTGTGGGGCTGCTTTGTTGCTGTGTAGTTGTTCAGGCTGGGGCATAGACTCCGGCTCCTCCTTTGAAGATTCCATGAGCCCAGGCCACTTGCCAAATCCTGGAAGTCTGCACAACATTGAAACTGCCTAGCAACCTGTGTTCTGTAATCCCAAATTGGCTGGCATGGTCACCCTGGCATGTTTCTTGTCTGTGTTGTAGACATACCCTAAAGGTGAGCTGGTGCTTCCTGAAGTGTGGACATAGCACTGTGGATACCTTCTTGTGTCAAAAGTAGGATTTGGGGATTGCCTTCCCATAAAGCAGCAGAGGTGCACTGGTGTAGCTATGCCACTGCAGCAGTTTAGTCAAGATTCTGCTGCGCTGACAGGAGAGCTTCCCCCCTTGCCATGGTTAAGCCACCCCCTAAGAAGTGGTAGTTATGTATCAGTCATGGATACAAGGTTGTAGTGTAGACCTGGCCTTAGAAGATGATGCAAGAACCATAGTAGTTGAGGAGGAACCGATGAATGGATGCTAAAGATTTCAGAAGTGTTAAGGAGAAGTTCTGGCAATTTTCCAGTGATAAGACATTAACAAGAAAGCTATAAAGAGGAATAGGCACTTTGTGGTCAAAGACAACTCCACAGATTTCTGACTTTGAGAGTGGACATAGGAATGACGGACCTAGAAGGAAAACTTTGTTTCCTGAGTGTGCAACAATTTGTGGTTATGGGTATATACCAGAGCTGACAAGCAGATGATGGAACAGAAAAGGTATCCCAGGCTGAAACTATCTTAGAGATAATCTCAGAGGAAGATGGTTAGAGAACAGCACCAAGACCACAACTTTTGTGCAATTCCCTTGGAGGGGAAGATTCAGAAACGAAAGGGAAGCATTTGAAGAGGTGGGATTCAGACCAGTGGGAGACAGTGAGGTCTTGTTCACTATCCCATAGTACAGATTGCATCTCTAAAAACTGGGATTCTCTTGTCTAACCACAGAACTTCCAGACTGGAGAACCCTGGACTGGAGCCTGGCAGCAGAGCTGCAGAGCCATGGATATGAAGCCACTGCAGGAGCCCGTGGCAGAGGACGGAGCTGTGGAGCCGCGGCCTTGGCCACAGCCCTGGGCAGTGGTAGTGGGGCTGTGGCCAGGGCCAAAACCACAAAGTCATAGCCAGGCTATAGCCCTCAGCGGCAGGGCTGCATCCGGTGCTGGAGCCCCCAGCCTGCTGCAGTGAGCGGAGCTGGAAGTTAGGGCCAATGGTAGGAGCTGCAATGGGCAGCATCCAGGCCAGGGCTGGAATCAGTGTGGAAGTGAGCTGGGGGCTGGTGGCAGGGGGTGTCTCACCTCTTTCCCCACCTTCCATAGTATAGAAAATCCCTTGTTTGGGACTGATCAGGTCCTGAGGGTGCCAGACCTGGGAGATCCAACCTACATTGAAAACTGCCCCAACATTTGATGCCCTTCTCCTTTATCAGCATCTTTATTACACCTGATTTTAACTCTTTGTCTCAGGTCTGTCTCATTTGCGTTTAACTTCATTTACATGTTGCCCTGTGGACCACCAGCTAAAAAGGAGTGCATATTTTAGGGAAAACTCTGGGGAAAGAAAGTGCTTAAAAGATTGAAAAGAAACACATTTTTTTAGGTAATCTGATGGGCAGTCACTTTACAGCCAGGGAGAACAGACTGGAATCTGCTCTGTCAGTGTTTTAGTAACAGCTGATGTTACTGTCAGATTTTATCAGAGGCTTTTATCCATGTCATTGATTAGTCAAGTGAAACTTCATGAGTTTCTGGGATTAGACCCTTAGTTCATGGTCCCATGTCTGCACTAAAGTGCTACCGTGGCACAACTATCTGTTCTTCTGTCAGCATAGATAATTCATTGGTAGCTGTGTTGATAAATCGCAAGATAGAATTATTCTATCTACACCAGGGATTAGGTTGCTATAGATCCAGCTCTTGTGTGTGTTCATTTTTTTTATGCCTAAGAGATGTAGTTATGCTGCTGTGAATTCCCATTGTAGAGCAACCATGAGTTTAGCGATTATGCCAAATTGAGGATTAATTCAGCAATGATGTCTTGCAAATTATTCCTATTTAAAAATACAAAAATATTCCTATTTAAAGAAAAGTTGCTGTATGCCAGTCACTGACTGTGGCAATCTATTCCATAATCCATTGGTCATGTAAAGACATTTTGATCAATAATTAGCATTGAATTCTATCTCTGAAGATTTGCAAAAGCAGCAAAATATTCTGGCATGGTCCTTGTAATCAGTGTCCCAGTTTACAGTTGATATTCACATGCTTGGTTTTTTGTAACGTGCGATAATAGGAGTCTTTCTAGATGAATCATTCATGTCTAAATCACAGATCACAGCAGATCTTTTTTAGACTGGTAGGAAGTTATTAGCAATTTAGTTCATTGACTTATGTGGTCATTTACTAAATTAGTGAACAACTCTGGCAAATGGACCTGATTAATGTGAAAATTACTTGCTGATGTAAAGATTTTATTAGTCTTCCTGCTAGTAGGATTTTGGCAGAGATTTGCCCTGCAGGTACCAATGTTATGTTTTGAGAACAACAGTAAGTTTTGTGGCACCTTATAGACCAACAGATATTTTGGAGCATGAGCTTTCATGGGCAAAGACCTGCTTCATCAGATATTGTTATGTTGTGTATCTAACAACCATCAGTGGGTTCAGATTTTCAGTGTTTGTAGCCCAGCCCATTGCTGATAAAACAGTAGTCATATGATCATTAACTAGTGCAACAGACACCCCTTCCCCCAGAAAAAAACCCTGCACTGATGCTTTGCATGGGAATTCAGGCTCTATAGTGTTTGGCAGGGAATTGGGACACCTACAGAAATTCATGAAACGTTCTTGGAGCATTTTTTTAATTTTTGGGGGGAAAATTCTCTAGTTGTTAGCAAAGCTAAGTGGTATTTTTGAATCTAAGTTACAATGTACACACTTTCAGGACTTTAATTTTTTACTGTATGGTTATTTTTGCTTCATTGTCTTAGAGCAATGGTGGGCAACCTGTGGCGTGCCTGTGGCATATCAGGGCAATCCACTGGCAGGCTGCAAGACATTTCCAAACATTGACCAGCCACAAGCATGGCCCCCCGCAGCACCAAGTGGCCATGGCTCACCGTTCCCAGCCAATGAGAGCTGTGGGAAGTGATGCTGGCCCCAGGGACATGCTGAGACTCATGCTGTGGGTAGTTGTGCCTGCAAACAGTGTTAGCAAAATGTCTCACATCTCCTCCAGCAGACTACCTGACGGGCTACAAGTTGCTTCCCACTGTCTCAGAGCATTCATTCTGCTCTATGCCTCCTATGGATCAGTGAATTCGGAAACTGAACCTCTGCCTCGCCCTCCAGTAACTGTTGAAAATTTATTATGACCAATAAATATTTCTTAGAGGGTCAGAGCACAATCCATATAAATTAGAATTGTGTTTAGACTCCAGACTGATCTATATTCCAAAAATATGAGGTAGAAACAAAAGGCTAAACCTACCTGAAAATGCTGTAGTGTTTTAGATTGCAACTTTATTGGTAACTGTAAATCCCTAGCACTATTAGAATAACATCTAGGCATTTATACGAGAGGGCCTGGACATCTAGCTTTGACTGTGGCTTCTCCTGATATACGGTGGTATTACGAAGTATGCTTTCAACCCATTTTGTGTTATGTAGCGTAAAGAATGACTCACTTATGAGGAAGAATGACAAGCATTTATATGGTATGACTGATGGGTTGTCTTTCAGTCCTAATGAAAAAGCCATCTGTAACTTGATTGTTTTAGTTAGTTTGAAGTTCAGAGACTATGGTCTGATTTTCAACTTGCTTATCGAAGTAGGAATCCTTAATGTACCTGAAAAGGAAATAGGGGTATGCAGCTATTTGCTCGGTTTTGGAATTGGGTGCTGTGATTAAATATTGAGGATAAAATACGGGTACTCAAAAGGATTTGCTTTAAAAGGGTACTATAAATCCGGTTCTTGTTTTTGCCCCATTGCATAATACAAGAGCATCCAAGGAATGTGAAAAATAATAGAAAAAAATATCTAAAACAGGACATTAATTTTGTATTCACAGGTTTATATATGAGGTTTGATAGTGAATTTATTGAGATTAGAAAGAATTAGACCCTTCTGTAGGAAAAATGAAAGCATCTCCAATAAAATGTACATACATTCTAAAAGAAATATAAGAATTGTCTTCAAGAGGGAAACTACTGTAAAATAAGCTAGGTTGAGAACTTAAAAGCACAAGAGCTTTTCTGTACTAGCACGTACTCCTTTTCCATGCTAAAGCTGTGACTGTGCAGCCCTCTTTTATGGGGGGAAGGGGAGAAGTGAATTGCCATGCCCATTAGTGTGCTCTATGAATTCTTCTGTACAGACAGTGGCAGATGTTTGAAATAAGATTCCTGTTTGTGTTAATATAAGCTTTTTCAATTTATATCTGCAGTGATCATTTTGGTATTATAGCACAGCAATAATGCACACTGCAGTTCACACCCCATCATCTAAAATACAGGACTGCATAGACAAGCCCTTCGTGAGTACTCTTTTGACAGTTTAACTTAATCTTTTTACAAAGCGGATGCAACTAAACTGCAGAAAGGTACAGTTAGTGTAGAATAAGTGTTCATGTTGGGAGCTACTGCAGAATACCTATTCTGCCCTTTCCTTATGTTAATAAGCCTTTAATAGGGATCTAAATCCCGTTTCTTGGATTAGTTAATTTCTTATTGACTGAGAGGAGCGGGCAAGGCAGTTTTCTTACAAGCAAGTTAATATTTAATTGTCCACTGTGTGTTTTCCTCTACCTGCTTATGAAGCCTCTGGTACTAGCTACTGTCTGATCCAGCATGGCAGTACTTTTGTTTCTGTTTGGAACTAAAGGGTTGCACACTTCATTACTTCTGCATGTCTCTCACTGTGCACACCAGGGATTCTTTGTTTCCTCTTCCTCCAATTCTTGTCTTGTTTCTTAGAACTCAAATGTGAAATTGTGGAGTTATTAACTGTGGTTTGTAACCTATCCTTTAAATCCACTTTGGTACCAAATGACTGGAAGACGGCCAATATAACGCCAATATTTAAAAAAGGCACTAGAGGAGACCCTGGCAATTATAGACCGATAAGTTTAACGTCAGTACCAGGCAAATTAGTAGAAACACTAGTAAAGAATAAAATTGCAAGGCATGTAGAAGAGCACGAATTGTTGGGCAAAAGTCAGCATGGTTTCTGCAGAGGGAAGTCGTGTCTAACTAATCTATTAGAATTCTTTGAAGGGGTTAATAAACATGCGGACAAGGGGCACCCAGTGGACATAATATACCTAGATTTCCAGAAAGCCTTTGACACGGTCCCACACCAAAGGCTTTTATGTAAATTAGGTGGTCATGGGATAGGAGGAAAGATCCTTTCATGGATCGGGAATTGGTTAAAAGACAGAAAACAAAGGGTGGGAATAAATGGTAAATTTTCACAATGGAGGAGGGTAACTAGTGGTGTTCCCCAGGGGTCAGTCCTGGGACCGATCCTGTTCAACTTGTTCATCAATGATCTAGAAAATGAGGTAAGCAGTGAGGTGGCAAAGTTTGCAGATGACACCAAGTTGTTCAGGACGGTCAAAACCAAAACAGATTGTGAAGAACTACAAAAAGATCTCAGCAAACTGAGTGATTGGGCAGCAAAATGGCAAATGAAATTTAATGTGGGTAAGTGTAAGGTAATGCATGTTGGAAAAAATAACCCAAATTACACGTACTACATGATGGGGTCAAATTTAGCTACGACAGATCAGGAAAGGGATCTTGGAGTTATAGTGGATAGTTCTCTGAAGACATCCACGCAGTGTGCAGCCGCAGTTAGTAAGGCAAATAGGATGTTAGGAATTATTAAAAAAGGGATCGATAATAAGACAAAAGATATCATACTTCCCCTATATAAAACTATGGTACACCTACATCTTGAGTACTGCGTGCAGATGTGGTCTCCTCACCTCAAAAAAGATATATTGGCATTAGAAAAGGTTCAGAAAAGGGCGACTAAGATGATTAGGGGCTTGGAACGGGTCCCATATGGGGAGAGGCTAGAGAGACTGGGACTTTTCAGTTTGGAAAAGAGGCGATTGAGGGGCGATATGATAGAGGTATATAAAATCATGAATGGTGTGGAAAAAGTGAATATAGAAAAATTATTTACCTTTTCCCATAATACAAGAACTAGGGGACACCAAATGAAATTGATGGGTAGTAGGTTCAAAACTAATAAAAGGAAATTTTTCTTCACACAGCGCACAGTCAACCTGTGGAACTCCTTGCCCGAGGAGGCTGCGAAGGCCAGGACTCTATTAGGGTTTAAAAAAGAGCTTGATAAATTTTTGCAGGTTAGGTCCATAAATGGCTATTAGCCAGGGATAAAGTATGGTGCCCTCGCCTTCAGAACAAGGGCAGGAGATGGATGGCAGGAGATAAATCACTTGATCATTGTCTTCTGTTCTCCTTCTCTGGGGCACCTGGCATTGGCCACCGTCGGCAGATGGGATGCTGGGCTGGATGGACCTTTGGTCTGACCCAGTATGGCCATTCTTATGTTCTTATATGTTCTTATGTTCCCGAGCACACTGGGCACAGTGGAGTTGGTGGGTATAATGGAAGGTGTTAGCAATTTCGTCATTTGGGTCTTTGATCTATATGCAGTTATAGGCTTGGTTTGTCTATTACTGAAATGCCAGGGCTCAGCATGTCTCTCCCTTAGTTTTCCTATTTTCACCAAAGTCAATAGTGTTCTGCCTACTGTCATCTAGAACAGAGCCCTGAAATTGTGGAATTGATTGGATGGACCCTTCCAATTCGATTACATTTTATCAAGTTAAGTGTAGGACCTCAGTTGGGTTGGCCAGTTACCTAGAGTATTGAGACACATACTGCAGGAATCCTACGTGAGTACGGAGATTACAGTCCAGTGATTAGAACAGGGGGTCTGTGATGTGTGGCTCCAGAGCCACATATGGCTCTTTAAGGATGTCTTTGTGGCTCCTGGCACTATAATGGCAAAGTTTAAAAAAAAAAAAAAAAAAAAAAAAGAGTCCTGTGTATTTTCAATAAATGGTAAACATGCTACAGTAAATGTGTCACATTAGAAATTGTGTGCACGGTTTTTAAAATGGTGGTTACAAAAAGTACAGTTTGACATTATTTATTAAGGACCAGCTTGTAGTCACGTGTATTGTGGTTCTTTGAGTTTTTTACTGAATTTTAAAAAAAGTCTCTTCTTGCTATTTTGGTTGCCAACCCCAGGTTAGACATTCCTGGAGTGAACAGTCCCATCTTTTCTATGTAACATCTAATCTGAAATTAGTGGGTCACTTTTCTCTCTGTGAACTGGAGGGACTAATTAGCTATTAAGAAAGTAACAGTATAATGAGTTTCAGGGGACCTCAGATCCTAAAATTTCTATAGGTGACCTGTGATGATTAGCCATTAAGCCTTATTAACACTAAAATTCAGTTATTTATCACTACATATCCATAGGTTTCCACACGCTTTACAAAAAAGGGTTTTCTTATTTCCACTTTACAGATGAGTAAAATAAATCGCAGAGAGGGAAAATTATTTACCACCTGCAGAGTGGGGAATAAAATGAGAATCATATCTGGGAGACAGTTATAACAGGATAGATGACACAAAAGTTATTCACGTTGAGCTAAATGCTAATCATTTCATAGTGGTTCTGTTACAGGGTGCAAAAACCAATTTTGGTGCAGGAAGGAAGGACATGTAAACAATGACTCTTCTTCATTCAGGTTGATGAAGGGTCAGTTCATTTCTCAGGTGCTGCTTAGCTAACAGGAAAGGGAGGGAATTTAGAAGGTTCCATGGCAGTTGAAAAGTTGATTGTGGCATGGGTGGACTCAGACACCAGCAATGCACAGTCCAAGACACACCCTGAGTGCCCACCTTGGATATGAGGCCCCCAGTCTGGAAAAATACAAGGTACTTTTGAGGTGCTTTATTCCAGGTAATGGAGTTGAGCTCAGAAAATGGTAGGAAGTGGGTGTATTGAAAGTTCTTTCTGTTACCCGCACAAATTTCTTATCCTTTCCACACTCAGGGACAAACATACCTTTACCCAATCCGTAGGGCTCAAGGCGTGACACTTTTAAATTAAACTCCCACCCTTACCCAATTCCTAGGGCTCAGGGCGTTATTCCCTGTGGGTAGGCAGGATCTGTGCCACTGAAAAAGCCTCACACAGTACTATTCTTATTCTCTGTTTATTTACAATTACCAAGAAAGCAGAATACATGGTAAGTATGCAGTATCGTGCTCACCAGTCCTGATAAGGCAGGCAGGCAGGTAGGTAGACTTCCACTGTTGGGACAGACAAAGTCACTCTCTGGATGCTGGTTGCTGCACCTCAGGGTCTTGGGGGTGAGTCCTTAGGGTGTTCCTTCTTCCCTCCTGTTGGATGTTCTGTTCTTCTTTCTCTCCTTGATGTTCTGTTCTTCTTTTTCCCCCTTTCATATTCAGTTCCTCTTCTCCCCTTCTTGGACCCCAGTTTTTGGTAGTGAAACTTGAGTCCTGCTTAACTATACCTTGACCAATTATTTTAGCACAATTTTACTAACCAGTTATAACCTATGGTAACAGAATTACCTAACCAATCATAACCCACCACCTTAACTGATTTACACCAAACAAACTTAATTATACAGCAGACAGGAGCAATTACAAACCAGTCAGAGAATATACAGAAAACAGTAGAAAAGTGAAGACAATCATCAGAGAATGGTGGGTCCACCTCAGCCATTGATAAGGTGTTGCCTGGCAGACAAAATGCTTTACCCACCTTGTGATCTGTTCAGCAGTGGGTGGCACTAGGAGGTGGTCGTCTTCTTAACAGCCTGATATGCTACTATTGTGCTGGAAGGTAGATGGAACGTGAGTATGTGACTTGTAGCTTCACCGTTAATGGCTGCTGCTCTTTAGTCTGGCTGCAGACAAGCTATAGGCCTCTCAAAATGGCTAGAGAAACCAGATTGGTTATACTGTCATGCTTTCCAGCAGTAATAGCCAAACCTGACCTGAAGAGAGAGCCACTGTCAGCTTAATATCAGCATTAAGATCATAGTAAAATGATCTATGTGGCTTGAAGGCAGATAGCACCAGGTATGTCTCCTAGAAAATCTCAGGATGCTTTTTGGTCATATCCTTTCAGGTAACTGAAATCATCCCTTCAGGAAATTCAGACACTTTTTTTAAAGTTTGAGCTATGTTCTTTCTGCCTACCTGGCAATTGCTGAACTCTGCAGCTTGTATTTACCTTTCAATAGCAGGATTGCCAGCAGGTCTTCCTGGAGGCATGGGAAACAACCAAAAGTAGTCATTTGGAGACCTTTTGCTGAAGTTGCTACTCTTTCTGAGGAAGGCAGGATTTTAACTCCATTCATGTTCTTTTGGCTTTTTCATTGCTTGTGGAGGTAGCAAGTTAAGTACAGCCTCTAAAGCAATGTGAGCTGGTGGATCCCGTTACTGCTGAACAGGGATTTGGTTATGCCAGTGGTTCTCAAGCTATTTACCCAGAGCTGCATATGTGGACCACAGTGTGTTATGTGGGCCACATCCAATATTTACCTGTACAAGCCTGAGGAGGTTATGTGGTTTGTAGATCAATGAATCCATCGCCCTGTATCAATAAGTCAACCAAAGAGCGTGGTATTTAGGCCTGTTGGAAATGTTTTGATCAGAGAAGTTATTAAACTGGCAGGCCAATTTCTGCCAAAAATAGAGCAAGTTCCCAAATCTCAGGTGCCTTTTGGATTGGTATTGAATCCTGAAACTAGAACTGAAAGGTCAATGTGAATTCTGTTTCTGTACTGGAGCTAAGTTCCACTCTGCATGTATGGTCATACATACTGTATGAAAATGTTGTAACTGTGTGACTGAATCAAAACTTCATTAGCACTAGTGATATATCTGCCCCATAAGATGTAGTTATCAGGGCCTTCACAACCCCTGCCTTGTCTATACTAGGGCAGTTTTTCAAAAATGCCTTGCCTTTGCTGTTACACTACTAGTTCCACTTCACTGGCTGTCTGCAATATCAGAAATCTCTTATTTAAGCTAGCTGCCAGCAGTTTAAAGCAACATCACATAAATGCTGCTCCAAAAATGTAAGAAGCATGATCAGCTGCCAGCCACTCCAAATTTTGTTTTACTAACTTTGGTAAAGTTGAACTATTAGTAATAATCAGGAATATTTGAAAAATTCCCTGATATAAGCAAACTTTATTCTCTTAACCTTGTACAGGGAGCCCTCTACTGGCTAATTATAACCATAACATTTTGTCGCTTGACAGTGGGAAGTTGTGTTGGGTGTAGCTTATTATTCAGACACCTAGGATTGGTATTTGTTTAAAGTCCACACCCACACCCACACCTGTGATACCCTGGATGCTGCACAGTGATTTAAACTAACACAATTATTAAAAGCACTTTAAAAACAATAAGAATGTCTTTCTGAGATCAAATAGATCAGGTAAAGGAACTGGGCATGGGGGTTGGGTCGTATAGGAAGAAGGCAAAGGTCTCATGTATGAGGCTAACCATAACTGTATTTAAAAGTAGAAAATTAATGAATTTCATATGGAGGATAATAATGGGGGTAAAGAGACTGGGACAGATGACTAGGAGAAGCAAACGTCTAAAATCTTTAAGGCAGGAGGAGTTGAGAATATGAATATACATCTAAACTAAGTTCAAGGAGTTGGTCTATAAAGTAGTGAGACTGGTATAAGTCTAGGGTTGTCTCTGCAATGGCAGATAGACAGTGTTTCAGTTACAGCGCTGCTTAGCATGCAGGAGTGACACCACTGTTGTGTGTCCATGCTGTTAGCTGCCAGTGTAGTAGCATGACCAGGCTTGTGGCACTTACAGTGGTATTTGGAGCAGTGCACTCTGGATGGCTATCCTACAGAGCAATTCGCCCTCTTCTGCTGCTGAGGCTTATGGAAAGGTGGCCAGCCATCCGGGGGGTGGGGTCGGTGTTGCACGACATCCTGGGACCTATCCCAATGTCCCATGGTTCATCGCTTTGCATCCTAACAACCCCTCTGCTTCTGTCCTCTATCTCGGGAAGGGACCACGAACTGTTGAAGAAAAAGCTGACAGGTTTCATTAACAAATCACAACTAGTAGTCAAGTTATTCCTTAAGCTGCAACGTGACAAGGAGTCAGACACTTACCTTGCCACGCATCATACATGCAACATGAGATTCATTGTGGCATTCATGGAGGTGCTCACCACAATGGAATACCGCTTTTGTGCTTGGGAAACAAGCAGTGGGATCACATCATTATCAAGTCAGAGATGATGAGCAGTGGCAGCAGAACTTTTGGATGAGGAAAGCCAGTTCCATGGGACAGTGTGGTGAGCTCGCCCCCACTGTGTGATGCAAGGACATAAGAATAGGACCTACCCTGCTGGTGGAGATGCATGTAGTGATTGCACTATGGAAGCTAGCAACTCCAGAGAGCTACTGATTGGTTGTCAGTTTGGAGTGTGAGAGTTAACCATTGGTCTCATGTTGATGGAGGTGTGCACAGCCATCAATCACATCCTGCTCAGAAAGACTGTGACTCTGGACAACATGACTGAAATTGTGAATGACTTTGGACAGATGGGTTCCCTAACAGTGGAAGAGCAATAGATGACACACACATTCCAATTTTGGCACCAGACCACCTCGCCTCTGAGTGTGTTAACTAGAAGAGGTATTTCTTCATGGTTTTCCAAGTGCTTGTGGATCACCATGGGCATTTCACAGAAATTAATGCAGGCTGGTCCAGAAGGCTGCATGAAACACACATCTTATGGAACGCTGGTCTGTTCAGGAAGCTGCAAGTGGGAACTTTCCTCCCGAACTAGATGATCAGCATAGGGGAACTCAAAATGCCCATCATGATCTTGAGACCCCCACAGCTCATGAAGCCATGTAGTGGGAGCTTCTGCAGCAGCAATGAGCGGTTCAGCAAACAGGCTGACCAGGTGCAGTATGACTGTGGCATGTGCTTTTGATCATTTAAAAGTCTGCTGGTGATATTTGTAAGCTGGATGTGGCTGATGGTAAGATCCCTATGATTATAGCCATGTGCTGTACTTGCCATCATATTTGTGAATGGAAGGGTGAAAGCTTCACTCAGGACTGGATTGCAGAGGTTCAGCACCCAGAAGCTGATTTTGAATAGTGAGATACAAGCGATATTAGAGGACCACAACGCAGGGCCATAAGTAACAGGAATCCCTTCAGGCAGCAATTTGATGCTGAAAGTCCATAATACTTGTTGCCATAAATGAGGGTGGAGTGGTTCCAGTACTAGTGGGGAGACTGTAATTGGCACACAGGAGTCACTTAGCACAAAAATACCCATTGTTTTGCAGGAATGTGCTTGCTTAAGTGTTTTCAAACCTAAGAATTTCATTTATTAAAATCGACATACGTTGAACACGCAGGCAGCACAACACATCTGCACGTTGTGGGAAGGAAGCAAGAGAGGGAAAAGGTGAGGCCCTGGAGCATTTACAGATTTGCGTATGTTGAAGTATCGTATGCAGCCCTGTCATCTGATGTGCAGTGCACTGGGTAGTACAGTTCAGCAGGGCTCTACTGCAGCAGAGTGCAGGAGGTCTGGTGGGGAGGGGGTGGCCAAAATGTGTTGGCAGTAGTGGGGGGCATGGAAAACAGTTTTGGGACACTGGCTGCTTGGGGGGCATAGAGGGAGGGGCATTCTAGGAGCTGCTCTGTCTGCAGCAGCTACTGGAGCATGTCAGCTTGGTAGTCCATAATGTTTAAGAGCTGCTCCATGGCTTCGTTCTGGCACTCCCCGTTCTTCTGCTCCCTTCTTTCATTGACCCCCCACTCCTTGAATTCTTTCTTTTCAGCAGCAGACTGAAGCATAACCTCGTGCATCAAGTCATCTTTATTTTTCCAAGGTCACTTCTTGCCCTTTATTGCCATTCATTCGTCAATAACTATAAAGGCTGGGATCCTAAGGTTTAATCTGTGACGTCAAAAAATGCAACATTTTACAGAAGGGGACCGTTATCAACACTACCCAGAGCACAGACACTAGGCAGTTGAAACGCAAGCACTGTTCACTTACCTGTCACTGACTGGCTGTTCCAGGGAAGAGCACGTAAAACACAAGACTCTCAAATGATGGCTTAACCACTGGGACAGAGGATTTCTTTGGGGCAGGACCACTTTGCTGTATTCTGTGTGTCTTGGGGAAAACCAGCACTGGAGGGGGACCTATACTAATAGTGCTCACACATATTTCACGGGCTGTATTCATCCTGGAAGGTAGTTTGCTGGTTAAAGTGACATGGGAAGCAAGGGAGGATCTTCTGTGAGATTGTGTCTTTTGTCCTGGCCCTTACACAGCTTGCCTGTGTGCAGCAATGGTCCCCCTCCAGACACAGATATCTACTCTTATGGCACAGTGGCATAACAATATTACCCTTAATGAGACAGTGAACACAGCAGATGTCACACACCCTGCATAGCTCAGTATCTGCATAACACTTCCAATGAGATCTGTGAGGTCAATTACTGTGAAGTGAGCCTCCATCAACACCCTTTTCTACATCTGACTAGTGCTGTGTTGGTACTAGCAGCACACAGACTCAAGCCTGATTTCTGCACACCTCCTGCCCCATAATTCACTTCAGCACTTCCAAAACTCAATGCTACTTACCAGGTGCCACCTCCGCTGTTTGTGCCTCCCCAACCTCCAACTGTTGTGACTGGCTAACTTCTTCTAAGGTAAAAATAGCTCCTGCTTGCATGTATGTGAGGACACTGAACCATTCTCTGGATCCCGGGTTACCCCCTCCCACACCACCCTCATCTGAGATCATCTTCTTCTTGATCAGTCCACTCTGGGACGAATCCTGAGACCCTGATGAATACACAGGGGATTTTTGAAGTACAGGTTGCCCTCCAAGTATGTTATCTAGCTTGCTATAGAACCAACAGGTCATGGGTGCAGGACTGGCATGGTGGTTTCCCTCCTTCATTAGTGGAATGTGTCTTTCAGCTCCTTCGCTTTAAATCTGCACTGCAGTGTGTTCCAGTCACGACATCTCAAGATCTTACCTCCGTGTATTATCATATGGCAGGAGTGCAGCTGGGGTAAGACAGGCATGGTCACCTGGAAAGATGTGCTGAGAGCACACCATGTGCCCCCAAGCAAACAAGAAGATTTTCAAAATTCTAAAGGAATGGAAAGGGTTAGTCGCCTGTGTGGGTGAGCAGTAGAATTCTAGCCAATGACTAGAATGGAGGGAACAGATATTGTGGGACAGGTACCAGAGGCCTGTCACAGAGCTGTGTGTGCATGGCTTCCATACTGGCACCCCAGCGCTGTATTCAAATGGCACCAAGCACTGCACTTCTTGTCACGGTGTTTTTTCAAGAACACAGCAACTGTGACATTAGTGTGCCACTAGCTGCCTTGTCAACGTGGACACCTTGGGAGCTGATTTATTGCACTGTAACTTGCTGGTGTAGACAAAGTCTAAGAGCTTAGATTAGAAGGTAAATATGAAGCAACATTCATGTTTAAAATTCTCCAGACCAAAACTCCAACATTTGAATGTTCATGTAATAATTTGATTATTTCTTGCATGCTGTTTACTAACTTGCATATATGCCAGTGGGAATTTACTGGGGTTTGTTTTTACAATAACCTGGTTCACAATAAGCATGGAAATAAGCTTTTAGATTTGTTTGGGGAATTATGTGGGTCAAGACCAGATCTTGATAATTAGTTCCTCTTGTGCTAGTGTAGAAACTTGCTAATAACTACATGATTAAACAGAGCATTTTACAAAATATCTGATATCACTGATTATAGATGCTCTGAATAAGCAGGTTTATGATTAACACTTGGTGGGCTGTCAGCGCTCTAGTTGTTCAAGGCGCTCTTGTGGCTAATGAAATCTCAGTACGCTTTGTTCATTATGCACTATGTGGTTTAGTTCATGCACTCTGTATTTAAAAAGTATTCATTTCGTAGAATCCAGAGGTGGCATTTTAAGTTTTAATATCCTTTCCCCTTCAGGTGTGAGAAAATAACCTCTTAGAAGCTTGAACCTAAAATCTGATTTTAGCCAAACTCAGTTCCTTTTTTTTTTTTTAAAAGGAGCCGGTATTCAGCTGGTCCCTCGCCCCTCCCCCTCCCAGCCAATCACACGGCTGGGGCTGCTGAGGATACTGGCCCAAAAAAAGCACTGGCTAAACTGTTTGTCATGTTACAGTTTGGTTTGATGTTGAGTTGCTTGTAAGTGTTGCAGTAACTTTTAAATATTTATTTTGAAAGACAATAAATTGATTTTGCAAATATGTGTAAGAATCCAAGAATATGGAGTGAGGTTTTCAAAAAATGTGCAAGGGATTTTAAATAAAAGCCTTAGACGACTTTTTTACTTTTTAAACTAGAAATATCTCTTGGACTCTGACTAACTGAAGAACTAGTATGGCTATGGTATCAGAGAGAACTGCAAATGAAATCTAGTTGAGAGGGAAAGTAATTTTTATTCAGATAGTTTAATTTTTTTAATTACCCTTTTTGTAGCTCAAGTTCCACATAGGAGAAGAGATCCAGCAAGTCCACCTCTTCATTAGTTCCGATTTGGGAAGGCTCACAATATACATTTGCAGCCTTTGAATCCTCCGGCAAAACCACAGGAAATCAGAACTGACGTTCTTGATCATTCTTATGCTGAAATGCAGCAGATGAAAAAAACCTTATACCTTCTTTGTATGTCATGAAGCAATAGAAAGGGCACAACTCCCATTTATTCCTTTGCAACTTTTTTTTATTCACAGTTTCTGGTACAGTCTGGTGGCTACATCAGGGCTTGTTAACATTTTAAATCAAAAGACCTTGTAAGAGGAAAGCTTTCTTCCTATCTGTTACCTGCAAAGTTAGAAGGAAAGTAACTAATCTGTGATTGGTTTTAATAAGCACAGCAACTTGTGTGCAACATTTCCTTCAACGTAAGGTCTACAGCATTGTTATGTTTGTATGTACCACAGTGGGGGCTTAGTCCTGATTAAGGCCTCAAAGCATCATTGTAATACAAACAATATGCCTTGGGGAATTATGCACTAAAGTATTACAAATTCTGCACACAATATTTTAAAAATCTGCCAATTTTATTTGTCAAATATGGAGGCTCCAGCATTGTATTGGGCAGCATAGGCCACAGGCTGCACAGAAGTGGGAGATCACTGTGGAGCTCTTCCCTGCCCTCCCACACCCTACATCTCTAGAACACAGACTTAGAGGTAAGGCTACATCCAACTCTGACACAGTGCAAGGACTGGGCCTGCCCAGAAACAGCTCACATCCCTACCCCTCTGTGCCCAGATGCACCAAGTATGAGCAGACAGGTTCAGCAAGGCAGGGTCCAAGTGTTTGTTGTTGTTGGGAGGGTTTTTTGTGGGGTTTGAGAAGCAATCACCACTTCAAACAATCCAGGTGTGGATTGAAAAGGTTCTTTGTGGGATTTAGCTAAATCTGTTTTCAAACCAATTAGAACAGAGAGATAGCTGTGCTAGTCTATGTACTATCAAAACAAAAAAGCAGTGCAATAGCACTTTAAAGACTAACAAAATAATTTATTAGGTGATGAGCTTTCGTGGGACAGACCCACTTCTTCAGATCATAGCCATACCAGAACAGACTCAATACTTAAGGCACAGAGAACCAAAAATAGTAATCGAGGTATTTTTGGTTCTCTGTGCCTTAAATGTTCCATCTGTTCTGGTACGGCTATGATCTGAAGAAGTGGGTCTGTCCCACAAAAGCTCATCATCTGATAAATTATTTTGTTAGTCTTTAAAGTGCTACTAAACCGGTTATAGTTAGTTTTATTTTCTGTGTATAGACAAACCATTTCTAGATGAACAACCAGCTTTTGGAGATGCTTTTAAATAAATATTCCATGTTGCAAAACAGATTTGCAGATTTGAAATACTCAGTTTTTCTAAACAAAACAGGATTTTGTCCTTGATTAACCTGTCAAGACATGATCTCATGGTTTTTTGTCTGTCCTGAGACAATGCCAGACACCACTTTGTAAGACTTTTGAGAGAGATCAGGAAACAAAGCTTCCTGGACTACTTAAATTCCTTGAGGAGTAAAGGGACTGCAGCAGAAGGGTGGATAAAGGATTCCCATCTATTCAGCTGGGGTACTGAGTATCGTCTAATATCAACAGTATCAGACACACAGTTGAGCGTTGCCTGCTCCTGAATAATTCAGGGAGGAAAGTGTGGCTTACACCAGTATCAGATCAGACATACAATATTTGGCATAAAAGTAGTACCACATTTTTTGTCTGAGAATTTCCAAATTAACCTATTAACATCTACAACACATCTGTCATTTGTGTCAATTAAATGGTATAGAAATGTGATAACAGTAGGGGTCAGAAAACAGCAGATGTTTCAGTAGTTCAGCCATGCAAAATGTTCTGTGAAGCTAGCTAGTTTCTAATTTTTTTTACTGCAGTGCACAAGCAGAGTCCACTTAGAAGTTTTAAATCCAGTTCTTTACATGTCACATTTATTACAAACTGGCTAACTGAGCTGTCCGTTCCTACACACAGGCTGTACTATGCTAGGAAAAGTAGGAAATGCTGGGGAGCCAGTGGTGCAGCAGTTTTTACCACCATGTCAACTAAGAACGCCTGGAAAAAAAAGTGCTAAAAATTACTGAGCCATGTCTATATTACAGCTTCTCTCATTGCTAACAGAAATGGAAAGTTAAAAGAGCCCAACTGTAAATTAGACAAGGTCATAGATTCTAACAGCTATCACCAGGCTCAAACAGGCGTAATAAGGGAGGATGCAATTGAATGAGTTTTGTATATTGGGTTCCTGACCCCTACTAGCTCTCATTGCTAACATACACAGATTTTTGAATTACCCTGTACTATTATATTGCTGCTTCTCTTCATCATTGGTGGTTGTCCAGGCTTAAACCTGTGTCACGTTCTTTGAGTGCACTCCAGTGTGGGTGACTCTGGACTTTTATATAAAAATATAGTGAAGTCTTGTCTTTACAGAGATTACATGAGTAGGAGTGGGGAAATTATTGTTTAAATTTAAAGGTGGTTGAACCTTTTGTATTTTGCACTTATCCATACAGGGATGCATTCTTGAGGCTTTAGAAACACTGTTTCCTTTTGCATTCCTGAAAGTAAGTTGATCTGTGTCAGGAGTTTGGTAAGGCTCCTGCAGCCTGACAGGGTTCACTGAGCTGGAACTGAGCTCTCTTTTAAGGTTTTGAACTCCATATGCCATAATGGAACTGGTCATCCTTCGTTGTACCCAGAGCAAGAGCAGATTAGGTACATTTGAAAATAATTTTGTGCAACGGGAGAATTGATTTTAAAGCAATTAACAAAGTTGTGATGATTGTGCTGTTCTTACACTGTAAGTGTATCAGATGAATGCTTGTATTGTATGGTTTGTGTATACACAAATAGGTAATGAATATTTAATTTTGGTATAATTTTGTTAGGCATGTATATTGGCAATACTGACAGTGAACAAGACATATGTTGAGACAGTCCATACCCCTAAAAAGTTTGTAATCTGAAAGAGAGATACACAAGAGACTGATATATTGGGAAACCCAGATGGGCAAGTAAGTTGGTATATTTTTGTTAATTTTATCTTGTAAGCATCACAGCAGAGCTAGGACCAAGATTTTCAAAACTACAGGCCTAACACTAAAGTCCATATTTAGGCTCCTATAGAAGTGACCAGTTTTTCAAAAAATGTTGAGTATTTAGCAGGTTCCATTGTCGTCTTAACCTGAGATTTTAGAAGGGATCTATATTTTAAAACTAGGGTTAAGTTTTTAATTGTGTTTTTTTTTTAATGTCACTGAGAAACACTGTAATGAATTTAAAATTCCAGGGCATACTGTTACATTTAACATTGCACATCTAAAACTTTTTTCTGCTGCAAAGCCCATCTTACATTGAAAAAACAAAATTTAATTCAGAAATCTAATTTCATCATCAACAACAACAACCATGGGCTCAGCGCCCATTAGCGTCTGGTGCCTCCCTCTCTATTTATTTTCATCTTTGCCTGCCCAGTGCAGAGTGGCTTAGTTTCTGTAGACTAGCTCCACACCCATCTACTCTATCATCTACCTGTTCTCTGTGGGGCCTGCCTCTCCTATTCGAACCTTTCACTTCATGGGGGGTTCTTCATTCTTTCAGTTTAAACAAACTAGTTTCTGGTGAAGTGCACATTAAGGTTTTCATGCACTAGCAGAAGCCATAATTTTTGAGTTTCAATGGGGGTGGGGGCAGCCTACAAAACATTTTCCACTGCAGGTAAAGTTGTTGTGGGCTGCTCTGTGTAGTTGTTTTAAAACCTTGTTTTACATGACTATATTTTGGTTAAAAATTGACCTGTCAGTAACACTTCCAACTATCAGGAATATCTCCTCTAAAAATTAAAGGCAAGAAGGTGATATTAATGTGACCAGATTATTTCCTTCCTCTCCCAAAATTTCTCTCTGTGAAGGGTGGAGTGAGATTTTTCCTCTGAGTCTGAACAAATCTAATCTTTGGAATAACTCTGACACTTGCTTCCTTAACTAACATGGGCTATGACAAAATGGGAATTTTTTGTAATATTTTTATGGATTGTACACCTCAGTTTACCTCTGTAGTTTGCATTGCTACTCAGTGGAAAAAAAGTTTAAACTTGCTCTTGGATCTGAGCACAAGACAGGAGGTACATCTCTCATCCGACTAACTGGAGTCGAATGAATGAGTCATGTAAAGAGCTGGTTAAAATTGAGAAATAGCAACAAAAGCTCCAGAGACAGATATGAGAAGTTCAAACATGGAACAATCTGTGCCAAACAGCAGAAAACTCCCAGAAGATGGAATCCATGAACTCACTTGCACTGATTGAGCCAGAATGGACTGTCTCTGAAGTTTATGCTAAACTAAGGACTTTGCAAGGCTGTTGTTATAGTGGGCTAATAAATTCTGTTGTTTGAAGTTGGCCTCACTGAAAATACTTGCTATGGGGCATTGATCCGTGAAAAACATAAGTCTTTGCCCCGGAGTGTCTCAGTTGGGCAGAGCTAATCTCCTGAAACAAGAATGACGAGTCTGAGGCATCAAAGCCACGGGGTCTTCCCTTACGGAGAGCAGGGTACTTTGGTGGTCTGCCACAGAGAAGGATCCATGTTGCACACATGCTCTGTTGCCGTCTTACTCCAATGATGTCCTTTTGACCCTTCCCAGCTGCTGAATGTTCATTCCTCGGAACTTTCTGTACATAAGAGGCAGTCATGCAAGTTTCCTGAAAGACCATGCTTACTGTGGAGTGTGTCTTTCATTCATTCATCCATATTTGTTCTTCTGTTTTGTGCATTTACATATTGAAGTAATAGTCTTTGACTTCTGGAAATGGCAGCATAGGGACAGTTTGATCCCATGGTTAGACATCTGAATCTGCAAACTGTGTTCTTCTTCGAGTGGTCCCCATGGGTGCTCCACAGTAGGTGTCGGGCTTGCCCCAGCGCTGCAGATCGGAAATTTTTAGCAGTCTCTGTCGGGTCACGCATGCGACGATGTGCGCTGGTCCTTCGCGCGCCTTTGGTCACATGTGTGATCTGGTCCCCGCCAGTTCCTCCTTAACCGCCAACGGCTGCAGACGGATTCCACTCCGGCTCCAACGCCTGAGAAAGATAAAAACTATGTTTTAATTTTGTTAATCTTGTTAATAGTTATTAGTTTGATAGTTTAGTTAGCATTGTTGAAGTTGTTCTGTTAAATGTAGATATAGTTTAAAAAAAAAAAAAGGAGGGGAGAGAGAAGAATGGAGGCAGCCGCCTTAAGCAGTCTGCTATCCTAAAAGCTGCGAACATTTTCTTTTTTTCCAGGACTGATTAGCTGTTAAGTGCCCTATTAACATTCAAAGACTTAAACTCCCGCGCCGAGATGTCGTCGCTGGGGTTTAAGAAATGTGCGTCATGCCACGAGGCCATGCCTGCCTCAGATGGGCATAGCGAGTGCATTCGTTGCCTCGGGGAGACTCACATTCCACAAAAGTGTCCTCACTGCTCCAAGCTCACGGCCAGAGCCAGAAAGGACAGGGAAATGAGGCTGAAAATGATTTTATTTGATAAGGCCCTCCAACCTGAACCATCGGAGAAGTCTCATAAAGAGGGGCCCTCAGGGTTGCACAAGAGGAGGGCGGCTTCCCTAACCACCTCTGTACAAAAGAAAAGGAAGCTTTCTCCAGTTTGATCCTTGCCAGTATCACCTGCGAGCAGGATGAGCGGAGCACAGGACTCTAACCTGCGGGCTGCTCAAAGCAGGATAGCTGTAGCGCACACAGCTGCGCAGGGCCTCCGACCATTAAGCAGTCGGCACTGGGGGCACCTCAGGCGCTGGAATCAGCGGCACCGACTCCCACGGCACCAAGCCCTGCGGCACTGACGGCACCGGAGCAGGGGTACCCGGCACGGGACCCAACGGTGCTGGAGGAAACTACCCACACAGTGCCGTGCACAGGGGCACCGAGCACGGCACCCACAACGGCGCCGAGGTCCCCGGCACAGGAGGGGGCGGTGCCTGCTTTGCAGGGACGGGGAAAAGTAAAAGCTAAAACACGGCACCGCAGCCCATCCCTGGAGGCCACCGCGTTGCCGTTATCGCCTAGTTACCCCCCCAGAAATCCATCGGGCAGCAACTCCAATGGCCTGCTTCAGACCTCCATCCCCGTTCCTTCAACCACCATCCCCCTGGCTCAGACAACCTTCACCAATGTCCAGTAGGGACCCCTATGAATACTGTCACAGAGCATCTCCACCGCTCTCAGGATCATCACGGAGGTCACGCTCATCTAGACCCCATGCTATGGTCCCCCGCGGAAAAGACATTGCACATAAACATACTAGAACTCAGAGCAGTGTTCAGTGTGTGCAGACACTTTTGGAAATACCTGCACGGCAAAGTAGTAGGGATAAGTACCGACGACACCACCACCATGTTTTATATCAACTGGCAAGGAGGGGCCAGATCCTGTGCACTATGTGCGGAGGCAGTCCGGTTGTGGAACTGGTGCATTGTCAACAATATAACACTGAAAGCCTCATAGCTACCCGGTGTCCACAACGTGAAGGCGGACCAGCTAAGCAGGCGATTTGCGGTCATGCATGAGTGGCAGATCTGTGGCGATCTGCTCCGACAAGTTTTTCACGAATGGGGGGGTGTTCCCCAAATCAATCTGTTTGCCACTTACAACAACAAACAATGCCCTCAGTACTGCTCCAGAGCAGGCATAGGACAGGGATCCTTGGGGGACGCATTCACGGTGCCATGGAACGGCCCTCTACTCTATGCGTTCCCTCCCATGTTACTCATTCACAAGGTTCTAGAGAAAGCCAAAAGAGAGAGAGCACGCATAATACTGATAGTCCCAACCTGGGACTGACAGCAATGGTTTCCTCTGCTTCTGCTCATGTCATGCCGCCCGCCACTCGCCCTACCGGTAGTGCCGGACCTTCTCACGCAGGCTCAGGGGTCCATAGTGCACCCACACCCTCAAAGACTCCGCCTACAGGCATGGCTAATCCATGGCTCAGTACCTTAGAGAGCACATGTTCGGAGGGAGTGAAACACGTCTTGGAGTCCAGTCGAAGGACTTCCACCAGAAGGACTTACACGCAGAAGTGGAAACGATTCATCTCCTAGTGCTCTTCCAAGCAGTTGGCTCCTCAGGGCGTCCCTATAACTGCAATTCTAGAATACCTGCTGGAGCTAAAACAAGATGGACTCTCCCTATCCTCTATAAAGGTCCATCTTGCAGTTATATCACCGTTTCAACATAAACAGGAAGGGCCAACCATATTCACCCATCCTATGGTCACACGGTTCCTAAAGGGGCTGGTAAACCTGTACCCCGCTCGGAAACCGCTATCGCCGTCATGGAGTTTGGACTTGGTCCTCCACATGCTGTCAGGACCACCCTTTGAACCATTGGCCATGGTACCCCTCCGGCTACTTACCCTGAAAACTACCTTCCTTCTCGCCATCACGTCAGCCCGCAGGGTGAGCGAACTCGCAGCAATAATGGCAATGCCATCCTGCACAGTATTCTCAAAAGAAGCGGTGATCTTACGATGACACCTGGCTTTCCTTACAAAGGTTTCCTCAGAGTTCCACATTAACGAACCAATAGTATTACCCTCATTTTATCCTAAGCCTCACAACTCTAGCAAAGAGGCGCGGCTGCACCTGCTAGACGTAAGGGGGCGTTGGCCTTTTATATAGACAGAACTAAGCCCTTCCGGAAAACGGACAGACTCCTGGTGTCTCTCGCACCCAGGTCGAAAGGGGAAGGCCTATCCTCACAAAGAATTTCAAATCACATCATATCCTGCATAAGACTGTGTTATGAGCTGAGTAAGACCGCTCTGCTCGTTCCACCCAGGGCTCACTCCACCAGAGCAATGGCAACGTTGACGACCTTCTTCAAAGGCATCGTGTTAAAAGACAACTGCAGAGCGGCGACTTGGTCATCTTACGACACCTTTGCCAAGCATTATGCCATGCACCGGGTGTTCGATGAGGATACACGCCTATCAACAGCAGTCCTATCAAGGGCAAGCCGCACATAAGCGGACACCCACCTCCTTAATTGGGGTCACTGCTGGATAGTCACCTACTGTGGAGCACCCACGGGAACCACTCGAAGAAGAAAGAGAAGTTACTCACCTGTGTAGTAACTTTGGTTCTTTGAGATGTGTCCCTGTGGGTGCTCCACTACCTGCCCATCCTCCCTGCTTCAGAGCTCTGTTTTTGTGTTTTTCAGAAGCATCCGGGGCGGTTGGTCAAGGAACTGGCGGAGACTGGATCGCACATGTGACCGAAGGCGCATGAAGGACCGGAGCACATTGGTGCATGCGCGACCCGACAGAGACTGCTAAAAATTTCCGATCTGTGGCACCAGGACGAGTCCGACACCTACTGTGGAGCACCCACGGGGACACATCTGAAAGAACCATCGTTACTACACAGGTGAGTAACTTCTCTTTTTGTTTTAACATGATTCCTGGCTCGCTCTCGCTCTCTCTCTCTTTTTTTTTTTTTTTTAAACAAAAAAAGTTCTATTACAAAAACAGGTTGAACCTCTCTCATCCAGCCCCATGGTACCTGACCAGTGCCAGATGAGAGAATTTGCCGGACAACAGGAGATCAATATTTTCTAGCACGTTACTAATACTTCCACTGCTTAGTGACCACTTAGAAGATATTTAATGGTACATTAGAGCTAACTAACAGCACAGAACACTAACAAAACAAAGCAGCAGAAATGTAGCCCTTTGAAGACTAACAAAATGATTTATTTGGTGATGAGCTTTCTTGGGACCCGCTTTTTCAGATCAATTTCATTTCCAACACAGATTGACATTTGGCTGTAAATAATCTATATGGGTCTATGGGAAACGTAGCCACACCCATGATAAATGGTCATCAGCAACTAACATCATTTTGGATTATGGAGTTTGCTGGACAAGAGAGCGCCAGGTTAGAGAGGTTCAGCCTGTATAATACAGGAATTGTCTTTCTCTACATTGAACATTTTTGGCAGTTTTATGGTTTACAGCAGTGGGTCCCAAATTTTTACAGGTTGCTCTTTGTCACCACTTCATTCCTAATCCTAATCCAGTGTGGAGGCAGCTGGACCAAACATGCATGGCATTGCAATTCTTTACTAGGTCACAATGCCTGGATCAGGGAGCAGGTCCAGCTCTGCAGGACTGGAGCTGACACTGCATGATGAGAATGGGGCAGCCTCACTTTCCAAAACACACATCCATGCTTGTGCTCTCCTCTCACCCTTTCTAGCCATGGGCCATCTTAAATCAGGGTGCAGAGATGGGTAAATCTATGGCCTGGGATAACAGCCACCCATCTAGAACCATTGATCTACTGTTTGGGAAACACTGAGCTAGTCTACACTGCCTCCCTACTGTGAAGGAAGGATGGTAAGTAGAGTGTCGGGAGTTTATTAATGAAGTGCTGCACTGCATATGCAGCACTTCGTTAAGCAAATTCCTCCCCCACCCCTCCCCCGGCAGCAACTTTGAAGTGTTAAACTTCGAAGTGCAGGCTCGTGTCTAGCTGCAGCTCACTCGCCGGTGCTTTGAAGTGCTTGGGCAGCTACGAAGTCCCTTTGCTCAAAATTTTGAAGAAGGGAGGTAGTGTGGACACAGCCATTGGTTTATAGCAGTGCTTACATCTTGGTCTTTTGTGCACTGCAGTCTCCACTTGCACACATACAGTTTTGTATGTTTTCACTTTCTTTGCTTTGGTGTCTCATATATAGTAAAATTTCCTAACTTGTCTTTTGTGCACTTTTATGTGTTTAACTGGTTTAGAGACGCTTTATCCTGGTGTATTCTGTTACCTGACATAGAAAGCTGTGGTGCACAGAATTCTAATATTCATATTATACTTATGTGTACATGCATTTTCACTGATGTGGCTTAGTCCATATCATTCTCATGGTGTTACCAGTCTGTCCTACTTCCATAAGAGAATTGGATGCTAGTATCTTGATTTTGCAGGGATTGTATCTACTCTGGTCTGGTACCTGTTAATGACAGAATGGGCCTGGTGCCACAACACAGGTTTGTTTACTGAACATTTTGGCACAAACATTGGATTAGTCTTTTTGTATCTATCCTGAATTATTGAGAAATAGAGAATATAAAAATTTATTTTAAGTAGCTAGTAAAAGAACTAGCTTAGCCAACTGATGATTAGCTTTCAGTATTGAAGAGAAGAGGATCTGTGTATTTATTATAACATAGATCAGTGATTTGCAGTTTGCTATGGTTTGAATTTACTCAGCCTGTGGTGCTCCCTTAACCAGAATCTCTTCCTGTTGTTCTCCTAATAGCTTTAAACTAAGTGGCACAAACCAATTTATAGTAACAGAGAGTAAGCCGTGCTAGTCTATACACTATCAAAACAAAAAGCAGTCAAGTAGCACTTTAAAGACTAGCAAAATAGTTTATTAGGTGAGCTTTCGTGGGACAGACCCACTTCTTCAGACCTTCTTCTGGCTATGGTCTGAAGAAGTGCGTCTGTCCCATGAAAGCTCACCTAATAAACTATTTTGCTAGCCTTTAAAGTGCTACTTGACTGCTTTTTGTTTTGAAACCAATTTATGTTGTATGTTCTGGAGAAGTAGTGTTGGTTTCTAAAAAGAATGCTGCTTCAGCATTGGACTGTGATTTTTTCCCCCTTTTCTTTTTAATGCATTTTTTCCATTTGTCTCCTGCTGTTTATAGATTGGACCTGGAGTCCTTATGTCTTTCCCTGCAGATTTTTCAAATTCAAATAGTGGAATCAGGGAATATTAGGGAATAAACAAGCATTTAAAACAGCAGAATACAAAGTTCAAATTTAAGCAGGACAAAGATTGGCTAATAAATGAGTACATTTTGAATATAATTTATAGAAATTAGTCTTTTCTGTTTCAGGATTTAGCTTTCTGAAGTGCTGTCTAGCAGACCAAATATATGAAAGAAAAATGCACCTGCAGTACTGACAATTCACACACTACATCTATGCAGAGGTTGTATTAGAGTTCAGCAATAAAGCTGTTAATTCCTCACTCTGAATAATTTGTCATATGACTGCTGCCACACCATCTCTGTTATAATCCCATAAGACCTTGTAGGCCAAACAGGGTCAGTTCAGTATCTGAATGAGAGAACTCTAGCATGTACTAAATTACAGAAGTTGCTTGTATTGAGTATAATTCACTGCAGAGTCACTTAATTGCGGCCTGGGTAACAATATTAGTGAAGAAAAAGCTACATGGGCTTCAGCATGGATTAGTTGCCCCCAGTACAAGCCTGCCAGAGACACTGGGTACATACTCAAGTTGCCATTCTATGCTGGAGTCCCTGTCATTTCATCTTCATTATTTTATCTGCACTAGCTAAGTTAAAGCTATCATACATTTATCTATCCATGCTACAGCTACACCATAATTTGAAGTGTAGGCAAGACCCGAAAAGTTAGACCTCCCTTACTCCTGAATCAGTGCTTCAAGGTAGTCTTCGATAGCATGACACCAGTGGCTACTTTTCAAATGAGACTTAAACCTGAGTGTCTCACCATTTGTTTATTTAACACTCAGCGGCAATTACAGTGAGAGCTAAGGATGTTCTCAGTGGGTGTGTTGGCTAAGTTCCACCACTGGTAATTATTCTCCCTCCCTAAATTCCTCCGCTTCAGTGTTTTTCTCCCTGGGTGGTTGTCTAACTTCCTTTTACTCCAACTTTATGCACTATGTACTGCTCAACTGTTAGTACACTTGGACTGGTGTTCCATGTTTCTAGTGACTTATGGTGCACCAACAGAAATGCCAGAATATCCAGGGCTGTGTTGACAGGAGAACTTCTTCCACTCACATAGCTATCGCCACTTGTGGAGGTGTTTTTGTAATGTCAATGGAAGAACATAGGAATAGCCATACTGGGGCGGCCCAAAGGACCATCTGTCTTCTTACAGTGGCCAATTCCAGGCATCCCAGCGGAATCAGCCGAACAGGTAATCATCAAGTGATCCCTCCCCATCATCCATTCTCAGCTTCTCACAGAGGCTTGGGACACCACTCTTGCCAATCCTGGCTAATAGCTATTGTGCTCTCTTCCATCAGCAGCGAGCAGCTACACAAATGACCTTTATACCTCTGTACAACAGTGTTGCTGTAAGCTTGTTAGTGTAGAATTAGCCTAAATGTCAGAGCACCAGACCTCTATAACAGATACTTTTAATGTGCAAAATGCTCTGGATTCTTGAAAAATCGCACTCTAACTAGATTTTATTTTACATGCTAAGCATCATTATGAGGAAATGTACAACAAAGTTTGATTTTTAACTCCGTTCTGAAGTGTTCCTTCTGTTTCCCCACTTATTGCTCCAGCTTGATTTTTGCATTAATTTTTTGGCAACAGCCAACTTCCAGCATACACAGTACTCTAGCCTCTATCCCCTTTTTCTAAACTAATTGGATCCAACCAGCCTTGGAAAGAGGCCACCTCTTGTTACTGCAGTCATATGAGCATCTAATCTCAAAAGTTTTTAAGCCACATCAAAATTCATGTGCTTTGTTTTTTCAGCCCTCCTCCCTCCACTTAAGTTCCACTACGTAATTTCAGTTCAGAGGAAATGCTGCAGGCAGATAAAGACAGCAACTCTTCTTTGGGCCTCCTGTGTCCCTAATTCAATTAGGAATTCACTAGCTGGAATGGAGGAGGGGAGAGAAGAGGCTTTTTGGTATATATATATAAGAATTACTTTCAAGCTGTGGCATTTTAACCTGAGTGCTCTCATCACATAAGGCCTTCTGAACGATCTCCATAGCTTTGCAGAGGCGGTGTTTTGATTGAATAGGCATTTTCTGTTTTTGACTTGGACACATCAGTCACTCTTATCCCTGACATTAAAGGCTTGATGGAGTCATCTGCTTCTGCTGAAGTAATTAAAGTGTGGCAAGCAATGTCTTCCACTGTACATGGCTTCACATTGTGAAGAAAAAAAAAAAAGGCTGAAGAAAAGGGGTGGAAGAGCATGACGATCTGCAGTGAGGACTAGGGAGTTCATTGCAGATGTGAGGCTTTACATACAGACTGCCAAGTTTCATCTTGTCAGTGAGTGAAAAGAATCTTTTCAGTTTTCTTTATCAAGACTGGTTTCTTGACGTTCTTATAAAGATATTTCAGTGCATTTGTTGAAGGTAGAAATCTATTCTTAAAACCATTGAACCTCCATACTACATGGCTGAGATTTGGAAACATAACTAACAAAGCTTAAAGAAGAAAACATGCCCTCACCTTGAATGGGAAATGTGACTGAGTTTCTTAATGGAGGTGATACTGAATCTGGTAGGTTGGTTGGTTTTTTCCTGCATCTCTTAATGTTCTGTGAGGTTTATACAGATTTTCAAGTACTATGATGTTAGGTACTATTAAAGAAGGGGTTTTGGGGCCCATTTGCACGTTTTGTTTCTTCTTAATGGGGCGTATAATCCATAGGGATCCCACTGTCATACAAACTGTTTTACACAGCAAGGTTCATCTTTTTCTTGCCCCTTTTAAAAAACTACTTATATAAAAAAAAACCAAACTGCTGTCAAGAGACTGAACAGGGAGATGACAAGTTTTCTCACAGCTGTAATTTCATTAGTGAAACAGACATCAGAAGTTCCATTTAAGAAATGTTTGTCAAAAGCATTTTTATAATCCAGGTATGGTTTAACTTCTGAAATGAAAATTCAGTAGTAATTTTACTGAATGTGTTGTGTGTTATACTAAGTTATACACCAGAAATAACAGCATCTGCTTCTGTCCTAGCTTTAAAACTGAGACTGGATTTCTTTAATTTGGTTCATATTCTCAGTTGTCCTGTGACATTGCTAGAGGGGAAGAGAGGAATCCTAAAATTATTCAAACTACTGGAAGGATGCTCTAGATTGCAGCTTTGTAAAAATCTTCTTGTTTATACCACAGGTGTTAAAAAAAATTATCTGGCATGTGTATTGACTAGATTACTAGCTTGTTTTACCCACTGCTTTCCTAGGATCCCTTGTGCATGGACTTGTTTACCAAGTGCAGAGGGTTGAGTCTTAAATTCTTCTGGTATGTTGCACTCTGCAATGTTGACTCTGCTGGCACTTTCTAAAATGTGTGTGCAAAAAGTGTGGCTGGTGAAATTTCCTAAGGAGGTGCAGCACAATTGGGTGCTGGGTGTCAAGCTCATCCCTCTCGTTAAAAATGTTGAAATATGTTAGTTTTTATGTATGTGGGTTTACATTTATATATCAGAGGGGAAGCCTGATGAAGCAGGTGTTTGCCCACGAAAGCTTATGCTCTACAATATTTGAGTCTATAAGGTGCCACAGGACTTCTTGTTGTTTTTCACATTTATATACTGATTAATAAAGTTTTTACATTCTACATACATACTTATTTTCTTACACATGCTGAAAAGGGTTTTTTTCATATGGATATAACTGAAATTTCCATCAGTCTAGATTACATAGGACAGGATGGGGGAGAGGGAGCTGCTAACTGCAGGGACGAAAAGTGGGGCCTAATGTAAAAAGTTTGCTCATCCTGTTCTCAAACATACCTAGTTTGCATTAACATAGTCCTGTTTGAAACCTGTGTCATCATGGTCTACACCAGGCAATTAAAGCACAGCTGGTTAACTGTGCTTTACAAATCACACACTTAAGTGCATTTGCTGGCGCCACACAGGAAAGGTCTGCAACCAAAATAGCGAGAGGAGCCATTTTTTCAAATTCAGTTACAAAATCAATCCTTCAAGAGTTGCAGTGCATGTGAATACGAGACAGTCCTTAATAAATCGCATCCAACCATGCTGCTTATCACCCCTATTTTAAGAACAGCACACACAGCAATTGGTGCCTGTTAGAAAGTTAAGTTCTGTTGTCAGGCTTTACCTCCCCATCCCGCAAACCCACCCCCGTGATTAACCCCTCTGAGCCTCAACCTCCTACCCCTCGCTCCCAGACTTAACTTGCCTCAGCTCACACAGTTCTGCAGTGGCCATGGCCACTGCCTCTCCCTGCAAATCCCCACCGTCTCCTCCTCCATCTTGGCACAGTTGTGCAGGTCTGGAAGGGGCAGGTTCATCTGCCCTCCCGCAGCTGACTTCCGCCCACGTGGAGCAGATAGCTCCCTGCCCAGCTGGCTTTCTTTTACAGGCTCCCTGCCACCCCTGACTGCTGAGTGGCTCTGGCTGCCCCCTCTTAGACAAGAAAACTAAATTCAGTTGGCTCAACAGTGGGAAACAGTTTAGATTTTTGTTTAAGCAGCGTCCACCTCTGGAACCACAAAAGGAGTCAGCAGTAGCAGCATTCATAGCCACAGGTGACTCCTCAAAGAGCTGCAGGTTGCTGACCCCTCCCTAGGTTAAATGCTGCATTCTGAGAGCTGTGGTTTCCAGTGATCAGTGTCTCAGCTTCCCCTACCCCTAAAGATCTCTCTTCATTTACAACCTGACTAAAGGTGCCAGAGCTATTCCAAACTAAGCAAGGAAACAATAACATACATTTCATGAACTAATTTCTTGCATCTCTTTAGCTTGAACCATTTTGATAGCAGCATGCTTTTCTTACTACTATTTAACATTTTATCGTGGTTGTGCCTAGAACCAATACATTTGATCCGTTATCCTGCTAGGTACCCTTTAGATGAATAGTAAATGACGCTCCTTTCAATCGTATAACTACTCCTGTACCCTGTTGCTGGAAGGAGGGGCTTTTTGGCAAAGTACTGTAGAATGTGAGAGACCAACTGAAATGTAGTGCTGCCGCAGTAATTGTCAGACTAGGCAAAATAATTGTAGGCTCTGCAGCCAGATCTAAGGTAGAGATCTGCTTCCTGATGTGGCAGTCAACACTTATGGAATACCCAAGATGTCATAGTACTGTGCAAGTGTTACACACTCAGCGTTCCAGCCAGTGGGTTCTTGATTGGTATAGACAACTCCCAGGAGTCAATGGCATTGTATACAAAAATGACATATTCCTGTAGGAAGGATTGGTAACAGAGATTACAAGTGGAAGTAATTTTGTACTGAAATGAGTGCATCCACAGTGGGGCATTATAACACTTCAACCATTTCAATAGAAGTAGTTCATCTGGAGTAAATACTATGGGTAGACCAAGGCCTAAGTTTCTCTGCCAAGTATTATATTTATTCGCACTGTATTTTTAGCCACATCTAAGATGACTTGGTGGCAAGGTAGAAATAGAAATTTGCTGAGGATTTACTGCTAAACTTTTGAGAGGGGTTTGTACAGCAGAGCTTACCACCAGTCCATGCATCTGCTATCAGGTATCTTTCTATACAGGTTGAACCTCTCTGGTGCAGCTTTACAGTATTTACAGCCACTGCTGGCCTAGGACACAGAGCTGCCGGGGGCAAGGAGTCCTGCTGGCTGGCGTGACCTCCCCTGGTTTGGCCAGCTCCCTCCTTTGGCAGTCCTCTCTTTCCCCATGGAAGCCTGCATCCTAAACACCTCCTCTCTGGCCACACTACAGAGCCTGCACCCTGCACCTGAGTCCCTCCCACACCCTACCTCCTAAACAATGGTCCCTATAATCTTTTTCATCCATGTGCAGAAAAAATTTTACGTACACTGAGGCATGTGTGAATATACACCAACAGTAGAAACAAAACCTAGCTGTGGGCATTCTGTCAATCAGCTGAGCGGTTGCACAAGTACTCATCTTAAAGGAAACACCGACCCGCAACCCCAGAGAGCCTCACTCCCACCACACTCTGCATGCAGAATGACTTCTGTTATCAAAACAAAAAAGCAGTAAATTTATGTGCTACATAACGTCCATATTAATGCATATAATGATAGCGCTTCTACACATGGATGTGAAATATGGTTATTTCATGGTTAGTCACAGAATCATGGGCATATTCTCATGTTCCTCAACTACTATCATATATGCCATCATGTGTCAGCAATACCTTCATATTGTGTGTATAGGACGAACGGTAAACACTCTTCAACAAAGAACGAATGGACACAAAACGGACATCAAAAAAACTCCTAACCTGCAAACCTGTCAGCCAGCACTTTAATGGAGTAGGCCATTCTGTTAATGACGTGAAAGTCTGTGTTTTACTGGAAGAGGAACTTTAAGGATTGCCTACAGAGAGAGAGTGGGAAAACTCTCTTTTATATTCAAATTTGACACATTAACACATTTGAACCAGGGCGGCAATTATCTTGGCCCATTATAAGGGCACTCTTACATACTTTGGTTTATCTGACTCTTGATTCCTCTACTCCTACAGCCCCTCTGCTCTTTTTTGATTTGCCCACCTTGATTACAATTTTTCTGATTTGTTAACCTTGATAACTATTTTTTGTTCTGTGTGCCTTAAATATTGAGTCTGTTCTGGTATGGCCATGGTCTGAAGAAGTGGGTCTGTCCCACAAAAGCTCATCACTTAATAAATTATTTTGTTAGTCTTTAAAGTGCTACTGAACTGCTTTTTTGTTTTGATGGATGTTAAAAATTAGAGGGAACACTCGTTTCAACCCTGTGGAGCTGCTAATGTGTGCCTTCCACTCCCAACAGTAAGTAGCGGGTTGAGGGACAGGCAGCCAGGGAGCCCCCAGGGAATGGATGTGTAAAGATATGAGAATGGTGTGAGGTCTGGAGTACGAGAATGTGAGGCAATGCTGTAGCAGAGCATGGTGTGAGGGGATGAGATAGGTGTGCCTCTTCACCAGATTACAACAGACTTTACATCTTCTGAACACAATACAAGCAAAGATCCTTGACCTTTTCCACACCTCTGAGATAGCATTCCCTTTAGCAAAAAAAGGAGAAACTGAGGTGTACAATGGTGAAATGGCAGGTTTGCTATGAAGAACTCAGTTCTTTCCTCCTGGTCTCTGTGTGGCCCACTAGACCATGTTACCTTCATACCTAGGTTTCTTCTTGTTGTGTTGTCAGACTAATCTGCTGAAAATTCTTTAACTGAAATTTAATAGGGTGTGTAATTTATACCCTGTGGAGTAGATGGGTTTTTTATTCCATCTATGAATTTTTTTTTTTGCAAACCTAATATACTGCACTCACTCAGGGATTCCAGTTGTCATCTTCATTGGTATAACTGAGATATTTTTATTGCATTGTCTGTAGTCTATCTCTGTTTCTGAGTGCTGCATAAATAAAATGTAGTGTACTGAATATGGAATTGAATGCCCTGTAGCTTTAAATCTAACAGTCCAGATGCTTCTGTATGTAAACAAAATGCAGCCAGGGGGTCTGGAGGAGAGAGGCATAAACTGTGCTTGAGCTGTGAGTGTAACCATTTGCATCAGCAGCACTGGAAGTCTGCACACAGTGATGCTTGTTTTGGCAAAGGCTTTCTGTTTATAAGGCAAGTGTTCAGAGCCCTCTGTCTCAGATGTACGGAGCACAGTGGTCAGCGTGGGAGACTGAGCAATACCTAGTGACGAGGAGGATTTTGCAGATTGGCCATGCGGTGATGTTTATGTGGTGTTGCTGTACCTGTATGTGCTGTGACAGGCATTTCTGCGAACCAGTGAAGGTGAGAAGATCATGGAATGTCAGTGCATCCTATTTGGCTGTTTTATTTAAATCTCCAGTACAGTAGCACCTGACCTCATTTATAGCATTATTCTTGGAAACAGTGTTTTCCTCCAGGCTTGTGTATTACGTATCTGTGGTCTTCTGTGAATATATATATATATAGCTTCTCTTTGCCTTGGAAGCTGGAAAATATGGAAAAAGCTTCTGTCTGAGTGACTGTTACAGTTACGTCCTTGCATAGCACAATGAAGGATGAAAACTAGAGCTCATAAATGCAGCCCAATATCACAGGGGTTGGGGGGAAAATATTTTGATCAAGCATATCTTTAAATATGAATGCTTGCTGTACTTTTTCAGCTGTGTACAATGCATTTTCAGATGGTCGTAAACATATTGGTGAATCACATCTGACCCTAGGCAAAGAAATGAGCATGGGCATCTGTTTGTTTTTTTTATAGTGTCTGCTGACCTTCACAAACAAAAGTCTAATTCTTTGGCCTTTATAAGCCAGAAGTGCCCTCCACAAAAGTGTATTCATAGTAAGAACCTATTCCCCAACTACATTTATGAGCAATCTGTAGGTGGGGTCAGGAGTCCAATCTATGAAAAATGTATGTAAATTGTTGCTCATGGTTGTCTGGTATGCTGTAATTCACGTATACAGAGAGGAAGGAGAAACACATGAGCCTGACATTTTGGTTGTGAAGGGAGGGGGGGATTTTCTTGGATTTATTACCAGTCCCTTTCAACATGATGCACATGCTAAGCAGTAGCTAGTGTTACTTTTGCATTTGAAGTGAATGTATCTAAGTCCATTTATAGCCTAGGCCCATCATTTTCTGTAAGAGCAACCAGCTTGCAAGAAGCTTGCTTTCTTTCTCTTACTGTATTTCATTCTGTTTAATGAAAGTGACAAGTTGCTACTGCTCATATTAGTTAAAACAAAAATTGAATGCTGAAATGGTGCAAGTAGTAGCATAGCTATGGGCCTGGATTAGAGAGAGGGAAGAGTTTTGTTTACTATTGACATTATCAATTTATTTGTATTTAGCTTTCAGGTTTCTGGGGGCATTTCAGGGGAAATACTTGCTAGACTATAGTCAGATATATTAGTGTATATTGTCTGTGAATGCAGCACGTCGCTTCTTTTTGAGATGTGATGAGAAACAATATTGTAGTAACACGTTCTGTACTGTGTAATTACTTCATAAGGCTGAATATTCACCCATATTGGCTTAAGTACAGTTTTCAAATCTGTTCCCATTACTGCTTCTGTTGCACAGATCCTCCTTGTTCATAGACCCTCTTCCAACATTAGCAACAGTACTTGTTCTTAGCAGGGCCTCCTGAAATAGTCCAAATCTTCCATTCTGGTTGTTGCAGATAGATTGCAGAAAATATATTGATTTCAGCTTTCAAATATAGTATTAATTATAGACGTTTAAGCAAGTTTCTCCACTGCCTTTCTCTGCTGGAGACTTCCTGCCCCTTTAGTGAAACTTGCTCATTAAATAGCTTGTCCTTTTGAGGTCTCCAAAGGCATATGTTACCAGTGGCAGCTCAGCAGATGTTGATAAGCAGGCTTTTTCTTTGTGCTGTAGTGGCATACCTTAGCTCTCTTGTGTCCTTGGCTTGCTGAGCTCGTCTTCTCTTTGCCACTTCATTCTCTCATGACTTTAGTGTGGTGTTACTGCAGCTACCATACAGTATTTAGAGCTTGAACAATAAACTGTAGATTTTGGGAGTAAAGGAACACTCTAACAAAAAGCCATCCTGTAACCTTATTTCTGGGTTAATGTAATTAACAATTTGGACTAAAAGATAAATGTGTTGTCATTGCAATACTCATGTTTCTATCACTGAATTTCTCTGAAGTTGTATATAATTTCTCAATATATTTACCCTCCCTTCAAGGCTTTCTAATACACAGGACAGCAACAAATTCCTTACTTGTCAGGAAGCTATACAATAATTTGGATACTGTAGTCCAAATTGTTAATGACATTAACCCAGAAATAAGGTTACAGGATGGCTTTTCATTAGAGTGGGACTCAGTTAAGTGAGTTACACGTGCAAAGTAAAATAAATCAATAATTCAGAAAATAAGTTCCCTGTGCAAAGCTGCTGATGAGCGGGATGGCAGCTGCTCCAGGGCTGGGTGATTTTAAAGAGGCCTCTGGCTCCCAGCTGCCAGTGCGTCTGTCTCAGCAGTGACTGGAGCCTCCTGCATCCCCAATGGTGCTAAAGGCACTTTCTGCCCAAGGCCCCATCCTTCTGGGGGCCCAGACATGACTCAGCACTGTCCCAGGTATCAAACTAAAGTATGTGTGAAAATGTAGTTGAACCCTTCAAAATAGCTGCTTTGTCAGAGATGAATTGCAATGGAAAAGATCTGTTAAATGGTTACATAACAAGACAAATTAGATTTCTGCGGATGAGTCTCATTACCAGGGAAGGGGGACCCTGGTTTAAAGTGTGGTTTGCTGTGTAAAGTGATCCTGTAAAAATGGCCTTGTGAAGTAGGATATTTGCAATGAGTTAATATCCACTTTGCTCACTCATTTTACAAGTCAAACTTAACGTGCAAACAGCCTCTAATCTGAAAACCAAGCTCTGTTCTTTTTCATGACTTACACTTTTGCCACTAGTATTCTATATTTGTTTATTAGATAGCAGGTGGATATGAAACACAAAATATGGTGGCTCTGCAGTGCTAGGAGAATTAACATAGTTGTTTTGCTAGTAAGTTAATCAGACACACAGGGGAAACTGGAATGAGTGAAAAGTTTGCCATTTTATGTAGCCTTTCATATGATTATATTGTGTGTTTCAAATAAGAAGCTAGCTTTCAAGATTTCTATCCCTATAATTAAAATTCATCTACCTTGTTTCCTCTTTTTTGTTAATGTAACTGCCTGTTCGCTCTATAGGGCTATCAGCTTTCTAATCACACACAACTGAATGCCCTTCTCCTATCCCTTCTCCAAGGCCCCAGCCCTATCCACTCCATCTTCCCCCACTCCCTCATTCTTCATCCCCACTCTCACTCACTTGTACCACACTAGGGCAGGAGGTTTGGGAGGAGTGGGAGGCTCTGGAGCAGCGCTGGGGATGAGGAGTTTGTTGTACAGGAAGAGGACTCGGGGCTAGGGCAGCGTTTTGGAGTGCAGCAGGGGGTGCTGGCTCTGGTAGGGAATTTGGGTGCAGGAGACAGTGCCCAAAATACTGGGGTAGGAAACTGGGCTGGGGTTCCAGCAGTGCTTACTTCAGACAGCTCCCTGTCAGTGGTGCAGCAGGGCTAATGCAGACAGCTTGCCTGCCTGCTCGCCTGGATCCCACATGGCTCCCAGAAGTGTCTGGCTTGTCTCTGCAGCTCCTATATAGACAAGTGGATGGGAGCTCTGCATTGCTGCCCGCACATATGGCCCCCACAGCTCCCATTGGCTGTGGCTCCCAGTCACTGGGAGCTGTAGAGTGGCATTCAGGGTGAGATGCTGCACATGGTGCCCCTGGGGTTGCCCTGTGCCTCAGAGTCACAGGGACATGCTAGTCCCTTGGAGGAGCCACACAGAGCCACGATAGGCAGGGAGCCTGCCTTATGCCTCCTGCACTGCCAGCTGGACTTTTAGAGGTGCTGACTGGAGCTGACAGGATCCCTTTTCTACCACGTAGTTCAGTTGAAAACCAGATGCCTGGCAACATTATCCCTGGACTTCCTGAAACCCATATGGTTTCACTTCAATCATTTTTTTAAATGCAGCTGCTAAGATAATCTTCATTGTATATGGCACTGTCAATGTATATTACTATCTCTTACTGTTTCCTCTCAAATATCTAATCTTTGTCAAGGCTGGGCATCTAACTCTGTCTTCATTTATCTACCTCTGTTTTTGTAATTTCTGTACTGCCAATCTTCCACGTTCATCTTTACATATCCTCACCAAATTCATGGCCGTGGAAAATATATCATGGACCATGAACTGTGCTCTCTCCCAGTGAAATTTGGACATGTATATGCTTTTACCCTATACTATACAGACTTCAGGGAGAGAGGAATGTTTCTCAAATTGGGGGCCCTGACTCAAACATGAGTTGCAGTGGGCTTGCAAGGTTATTTTAGGGGTGTCATAGTATTTCCACCCTTACTTCTTTGCTGCCTTCAGAGCAAACTAGCTGAGTGTCAGCTGTTGGCTGGGCACTCAGCTCTGAAGGTAGCACTCCACCAGTAGCAATGCAGAAATAAGAGTGACGATATCATATCATGCCTGCCTTCCTTCTGTACTGCAGCCTGCAGAGCTGGGCTTTCAGAAGTAAGGGTGGCATAGTATGATATTGCCACTCTTACTTCTGCGCTGCTGCTGGCAATGGTTCTACTTCCTGATCTGGGCTTCCAGCCTGCAGCCACCACCACTTTCCAGCTGTGTAGCTCTGTGGGGAGTACACCATCAACCGCAGCACAGAAGAGAATAGTAGTATTACAGCTGCCCCCCATCCTTCCTCCCACACACATACACACACAAAATAACCTTGTCATCCCCTCAACTCCTCTTTTGGGACCAGTTCCCTACAATTAGCACTGTGAAATTTTAGATTTAAATAGCTGAAATTATGAAATTTATGGGTTTTTAAATTCTATATGACTACAAAATTGACCAAAATGGATTATGAATTTGGTAGGGCCCTACATATGGGAAATCATTCCTGAATTGATCTACCAAGTTGCGAATATGTACCTTGGACCTTCTAAGGACCCACTTTTACAGTGACACAAGAAGTGGAACTGACAGATTATGCCATGATGGTGGGGTATTTGGAAGTAGTTTTAGTCCATTTAAAAGTGTGAATAATCACTTGTTGCACACTATCTAATTCTATGTCTGTACAGCACCTACATAATAAATATCCACCTTGATAGAATCATATAACACTACAATTGGAAGGGACCTTGAGAGGTCATTGAGTCCAGTCCCCTGCCCTCACGGCAGGACTAAGCACCGTCTAGACCATTCCCGATAGATGTCTGTCTAACCTGCTCTTAAATACCTCCAGTGATGGAAATTCCACAACCTCCCTAGGTAGTTTATGCCAGAGTTAACCACCCTGACAGTTAGGAATTTTTTCCTAATATCCATCCTAAACCCCACTAGCTGTAGTTTAAGCCCATTGCTTTTTGTTGTATCCTCACAGGCCAAGGAGAACAATTTTTCTCCCTCCTCCTTGTACAGCACTCTTTTAGGTATCTGAAAACTGCTACCATATCCCCGCTAAGTCGTCTCTTTTTCTAAAATAAGCAAGGTTGGCTCTTTCAGTCTTCCCTCGTTGTTCATGTTCTCTAGACCTTTAATCATTCTTGTTGCTCTTCACTGGACCTTCTCCAGTTTCTCCATCTTGATCCACACCTTTGTCTCACTCCTTTCCACGCACCCCTACCTGCTTCTGGTTCATGGGCAGACTAAGTATGTGTCTGTATTTGAAATGTGCTACTGTATCTTAAAAAAAAAAAACAAAAACAAAAAACTAGTCATGTAGCACTTCAAAGACTAACAAAATAATTTATTAGGTAATGTGCTTTCATGGGGCAGACCCACTTCTTCAGATCTGGAGATAGTGCTGTACTGGAAATAGTGCGGAAAGTGTCGCACTCAATTAACCCTTCAGGTGCAATAGTGAAAACGTGAGACAGGGCTGATGGGTCTATTAGCTATGACAATGGATTGTGAAAGCTTATCCGAACAGAATCGTGTGGCAATCTTATTGCCCTGAAACACTGGTGGTTTTAAGTACATTTTAAGTGTGTTGTCTAGAGCAGTGGTGAGCAAACTTTTTATGTCTGGCCCCACTTCTCATCCCTGCAATTAGCAGGTCCCTCCTCCCCCCATCTGTCTAACATAATCCAAACTGATGTCAATTTCGGTTACATTCATGATGGAGGAGACTTTTGGCACATGTAAGAAAATAAGTCTGTAGAATGTAAATACTTCCTTAATCGGTATATAAATGCAAATACACTTCCATCAAAACAACAACATTTCAACATGTTAATGAGATGAAAGAGCCTGAGACATAGCAGCCAATCATGCTGCATTCTCTTTACAAAATTTGATGCCCCACCCCTGACGGGGCCCACCCTCTACTTTGCTCACCCCTTTGCTAGAGAACAGACAGCTGTTACTACTTTTCTTCCTCTTCTTCTCTTACCCAAAATAAGCAAACAAAAAGTAAGATGAGTGAATAGTGAAGCAGTTGCTAGAGCCCTGTGTGAATACAAAATTTGTATATGCATCTGCAAAAATGATCTACAGATATCTGCATCCACATCTGTGGGTGAGAAGCAGATATATGCCAATTTTCAGAGTTTTTAGATACAAAATTTGTATCCATACCTGCAAAAATGAGCCACAGATATGGATATTCACAGGTATAAAGCAGATATCCACAGATCTGCATCCCTCTTACAGTTGGAAAATTGGAGTTCTGTAAATTTGTAGGCAGCAGAAAATGAGAGAATGTAAATTTATAGAATTATTGCAAGGTGAAAGTGCTAAGGAGAAAGCAGCCTGTGAGAGAACCTTGGAATCCCAGAAGCAAGTGGTGGAGCTACAAGCCAAAGAAATGGAGGAGAGAGGAAAAAATGAGACAGTATGAACTTTCCTTGATAGAGAAATGGAACCAGAATTCCCCCACCAGGGGGCCCCACCTCTCCAAAAATCCACAAGTGGCAGCAGTTATGCCTTACCTACAGCAAATCTGGTGACATTGCTGAATATTTCATCATCCTCCAGGCAATTCCTCAGGATCACAAGATGACCACTTTGGTTGCAAAACTGACTGGGAGAGCTCTGGACATATTCAATAAGATGCCAACTGGTAATGTTTCTAATTCTGGTAAATCTCAGGACTTGGTTTTAAAATCATTTTAGATTACTTAATTCAGCTCCTGTCTAAAGCTTCTACATTTTACTGTATGTTTCAGGGTTATGTGGCTTATGTGACCCTAATGAGTTCTACTGCATAAGTGGATGAGGGGGAAAATGGAATTACAAGCTTTGAAGGAGTGTGTGATTTGGTTGCTTGGGAACAGTTCCTGAATGATGATATAAAACAGTATTTGTGGGCTAAAAAGGTAGAAATTATCAGACCTGCAACTTTTGATTAGAAGAGACTCAAGCTTCTACTAGGAATAAATTACGGACAATGGAGTTTGAATTTGTTGAGTATTAAAAATACTAGCCATACTCTGTCACCTGTGCTTCTGTTCACATCTGATTTAGCAAGTTCTATTTCAGATCTGAGTATAATGAGAATTTGAATGTAAAAATCATAATGGGAGTTGCTCAAAAAATTCTTATGTGCTGATTTTCGAAGGCTCCTATGTGTAAGTGGAATGGAATATGTTGTCGTGTGGAAATTGGTAATCTCTTGGTTGTGTATGTTCCTTTGCACGGTATGGAAAACCTTTTATTCTTTGTGATGGTCTCTGATGTATTCCACTGTGGAGATTAGGCCTGTACACTGTGTCCAGAAATGGAGATTTTGAAAGTAGCGTCCATTGGTTCGTGCATGCACCTGGTTCACCCTACTTTTCAGTACTCCAATTTAGACACAGTGGAATACAGATAGGGAGCACACATCACAAAGAACTGCCAAACAGGTAAGAGACCTCTTCGTTCAGTCTCTGTGGAATACAACTGAGATTGAAGAGAAGAGTTGTATTATACAAGTCACCTGATTTCAGCTAGGATAGACAGATGCCACTCATTTCAGTGAACTAGCCTTATTGTATGTGTCCTGAGCTTCCTTGTGGCTTATAAAGTTTTACTTTTACTTTTGAATGTTCTTTTGTGCCAGCCATGCTGTTACTGTAAATCAGAAGGTTTTAGGTTTTTCCATATATTATGGACAACACAGTATGAAGCACATACCCTTTTCACAATCTTTCGGAATACCTTTATTACCATGCAAACCGTATACAGCAATAGCTTGCGTGGAAAAGTAATATTAGGGAAGCATTTAATATATTTGAACAGCCTTGTAATTCAATTTAGTACAGGTTGAACCTCTCAGGTACAGTAACCACAGGACTGGACCAGTGCCAAACGACAGAATTTGCCGGACCACAGGAAGTCAGTATTGTCTAGCAGCATTACTGACAATTCTACTGTTTACTGGGCTCTTAGTGCACATCTATGCTTGGGAATAAAGACGAATTTATTGAAGTCAGCTTTTTAACTCTAGATTTTTAAAGCTGAATCTGAGTGTCCAAAACTGCTCACAAAGTCGATTTAGTGTGTCCTCACCAGATTGCCTAAGTTCAACTGTAGGAGCAGTGCACTGTGGGCACCTGTCCCTCCATTACTGCAGACCTGTTGTATTTTTGGATTCTGTGCCAGTGTCTTGTGGGGAGGGGAAAGTCACCACAAGTGGTTCTGGGTTTCTGATGCCTTCATTCCAGAATGCATTTCCTTCCCTTCCTGCTGAAAAGAAATGAACAAGGGAATTTTTGTGCCACTTTTACATTGACTGCCACCCGCCATTACAAAGAATAACATGGAACCTGAGACGCTTCAAGGTAAACAAATTAGCCCTTTGCATCTTATCTACCTCCTGCAACTGCTTCTTGGGACTGTGGAAAGGCTTAGTCCCATATAGAGTGACTCATGAATACTACTGCAGATACTTGCATCACAGTAACCAGATAAGAATGTAAGAGGAAGTGTCTTAGTCAGCTGGTGATACTGGTCATAACAGCATCCACAGTTGACTCCTGATCTAAATACAGTCCTCTTTTATTTTTTAATAAGAACACACATTGATAGTGTATGTTGCCCTTGCCCTCTGAAAACACTGTCAATAATCAGAAAGCTGGTGCCGTTTGCAGTGCCTGTCCAATGCAATCATTTGACTTTGCTGGAATTCAGTTGTACCCAATTTTTCTTGCCCAGAGAACCTTACATCTTTAAGATGGATCAATGCACTTGGTCTAATGGACATCAGGGGTGTTTTAACTTTCAGATAACTGATTATTTTAGTACCATATATTTGCATTTCTTTGTATCTGCATAAATGTCAAATTCCCAGGAATGGGATTGCAGCATGTTTTCTCCCCTTGTTGCTGTAAGAAACTAAAGGTGACTTTGTACTGGCAAGATACAGCATAGTAAATCAGTTCCTAACACTGCAATTCCCGAGGTATCCACACACACAAAGCACTTGGTGCGCACTAACTCCACAGTTGCTATTCTCTAGGTAAATCTCCTTGATGAGAAGCGTAGAGCTTTCTGCACTCAGGACATAGTGCTGTGGTGCCCGTGTGGACAATTCAGTTGTTTACTGTGTTGTGAGTGGCCTCTGGAAACAGCCCATGATCCCTGAAGTCACCACTCTGCTCATTGTTTTGAACTTGGGCTGGCTGCTTTGGAGCAGGTTGTTTCCTGCTGCTGTCTGAACTTACAAGACTCTCACAAAGACCTTCCTCTCCCTGTACATGCGCTTCTCACATCCCTTCCCTCCTTGCAACTTCAGTTGAAAAGCAGCTGTCAGTGTAATAGGACAACTATGGAGCAGTACGGTTGGGAAAACTGCATCATGAAACTCACCCATGCAGCATTGTAACCCCTTCTACACCTCCCCCACAAAAAGCACTCTTGTGGTCAGTTGCACAGTGAAATATTTACCAGTGTGCTGCTCTCTGTGGCTTTGCAGAAGTTGCTAATGTGGATATCACCAAGAACCCATTGTGGACACACAGTAGCAGTTTCCCTGGGGCACTCTGTGAGCAGCCCTGTAAAAGCCAGAGCTTTACATATGCCAGTGTAGACATAAACTAATTAAAATCATCTTTAAAACATTTTATATACACAAAGCTTACTGTTCTCTGGGGACACTTACATGTCTAGTTATACTACCATGCGGCAGTAGTATAGACCTGGCCATGTCTAATTCTGTTTAGAAAATGGACTGTGTAATTTATGCAGGTGAAAAGACAAATCTGCAACTGTAATGAATAAACAGTTGTGGTAATATTTTGTTCTCTGTAAAAACATTTCTCAGACTAGAATAGCGATTGGTTTTGTGTTGTCTCCTAGTGTCACAGGCTGTCTTCACAACTCAAGGCGATTTTTATTGTGTTTTTGGTGGTGGTTACTCTGGTGTTTGAAAATAGGATTAGCTATCCCACTGCGTTTAAATAATACACTAACTTCTTGGCAGTGAAGGCACAGTCTAAATATGCATTTAAAAGAGTGTGTGAACTCATAGGATGGTGCCACTATATATAGGTAGTCCCTCGTCTCCGACGACGACATCTTGAGTTTGCCCAGGTTCATCTGTTGTGGACTCGCATGTGGCTGAGGAGTCCAAGTTTTGAACGGCCTGGGCATTCACAGTGGGGAGCAAGGCTTTGTTGGTGCGGCTGCTGTTTGTTGCTTTCTTCCTCTCACGAGCATCAATGAGGTGTACACATTGCTGCTCTTCAAAGTTGTCATATGCGCGTCATACGAGAGCATGCCAGCCTTTTCGGTCTTTTGCATGCTGTGCTAGCTGATCTGATTTTAAACCACCATGAGCAATGTTGGCCTTCGTGCAATCTTTATACCTCTTGCGAGGCCTACCTTGATTCCTTTTGCCCTGGGAGAGTTCACCATGGAGGAGCTGCTTAGGGATTCTAGCCATGCCCTGTCCAGCGAAGCTGGGCTTTCAGAATCATGGCTTCGATGCTTGTGGTTCCTGCTCTGTCAAGGACTTCCAGGTTCGTAACTCTGTCCTGCCATCAAATGTGCAGTATTGACCTCAGGCTGTGTGTGTGGCAGAACTCCAGCAGTTTTAGATATTTTCTGTACAAGGTCCATGTTTCACAGCCATTCAGGACACTGGTCAGGACTACAGCCTTGTTCATTTTCAGTTTAGTGGACTGTCGGATATTGTGCTGATTCAACACTCACACTCATGCTCTCAGACGTCCTAGTGCCTGGCTGGCCTGGCAGATTCTGGCATTGATTTCTTTGTCAAGGGAGCCATCGTTGGCTGTCACACTGCCAAGGTACTTGAACTCCTCTACTATTTTTAACTCTGTTCCTTCAATACAGATTGAAGTGGGGAGAGCAGCAGATCCTGGAGTAGGTTGAAACAGCACCTCGGTCTTTCCTAGGCAGATGGTCAAACCAAAGGGGCGAGTGGCATCAGCAAACTTGATGATGATGAGCTGGAGATCAGATACCCTGTGTGCCATAGTGCGCAGTCGTCAGCAAAAAGGGCTTCAAGAATGAGCCTCTCAAGTGTCTTGGTTTTAGCATTCAGATGACAAAGGTTGAAAAGTGACCCATCAAGTCTGTATTTTATGTAGACTCCATGGTCCAGGTCCCTAACTATGTGGCTGAGGACGCATGTGAAAGAGGTTGAATAACACAGGGGCCAGCACGCACCCTTGCTTCACGCCATTGGATATCTCAAATGGATCTGAGGACTCGCCATTTGAAAGAACAAAGCCAGTCATGTCATCGTGGAACAGGCATATGAGGTTAAAGAATCTTCTCGGGCAGCCAACTTTTGACAGGATAATCCACAGGGCTTCTCTGTTGACGGTGTCAAACGCCTTGCTCAGGTCTATAAAGACAACGTATAGATCCAAGTTCTGCTCTATGCGCTTTTCCTGGACCTGACTAACAGCAAAGATCGTGTCAGTGGTGCTGCAGCCTGGGCGAAAACCACACTGTGCCTCTATAGGTTCTCCTCTGAGATGCTGGTGATCCGAAGGTTGAGGATGACTTGAGCCAAGATCTTCCCAGCAGTACAGAGAAGGGAGATGCCCCGGTAATTTCCACAGTCAGCTTTGTTGCACTTGTTCTTGAAGAGCGAGATGATTGTGGCATCCTTAAAGTCTTTGGGCATGTCTTCTTCTTCCCAGATGCTGTTCAAGATGATGTGAAAGGCTTCAAGTGACACTGGTCCTGCCGCTTTGAAAATTTCACTACACAACAGTTGAAATTGCACTGGAAATTCGGAGATGCAGAATGTAATTACTCAATAGTTGGTTAGCAATTTACTGCAGAAGTTTACCATTGGCGCTCTAAAGACAAGTAGTGAGGACGGCTCTCTTGCTCCTCATCTGAAAGACTGCTACTCCAGGTGTCCCTACCACAACCCTAACCACCTTTACTTTTGGGACCTGATTACCACCTGAGGCGCTTCAGCTTCAGGCCTCTTTCTTTAAAAGAGGTGGAGGCTGGCAGTTCAGTAAAATATGGAAAGGAAAGCTTGTCTTCATCGACAGTGCTACAACAGCTCACCTGCACCACTTTAGTGAAGATGCTCCTACGCCAACAAGAGAGCTTCCGTCAGCATAGGTAGTCCACTGTCCGGAAAGGTGGGACCTGTTTCCACAGAAGACATACTGCTTTCTGCTTGGGAGCTGGGGGTGGGTGGATGGGTAAAGGTCATTATAACTAACATGACTATGGGTTCAGGATTTCCACAGCCCTGAGCAATATAGTTATACTAATATAGAGCAGTATGGTAGACCTGGCCAGAAGCATTTTTCTCAGATTTAAAATGTTTGTTCTCCTAAAGGTGGAGATTAGAGTTTTCTTTACTAATGAATTACCTGCCTCTTAACCCCCTGTTGATCACAAGTCTCTTCTTTCCTCAGAGCATATGGGAGAGTAGACTGTCTGTTTTATTCCTTGTGAATTTGTCATCTGTTGGGTACTAGGAATTTCAGTACCACTGCTGTTTCTCTCTGCAACCCCAGTGTCCATTATCTGAAATGAACTTTAATGAACGTTTAGAGAAGGGAAGTATCAGTGGGAAATTACACTCATGACTTCTGTTGTGATCCTCTGCTGCTGTGTGGTTTTTTGGGTTATTTTCAGTGGCAGAGGAGTGATACAGTACAAACACTTTTTGAGTGTTTAGTTGTTATGGATGTTTATCATGTGAGATATCTTGATCACAGTGAGATATGCCTAGTCCAGTCTGTTCAGACATCAGCTATGCACCTTCCCAGGGCTGCTCCCAGCAGAGTCATCCTTCCACTTGCAACAGCCAGATCTCTCTTACCTTGCCCTAGTTTTTTTTATTCTAAGAAACAGGACAGTCTTCAATCACATTTTCAAAACTTCAAGCAGAGAAGAGGGAACAAGATGCAATAAATGTCTCCTAACACCATGTGTGCCCAGAGCTCTGCTGTTACTGGCTTAAAGCCAGCTGCCCTACTTGGAAACAAAGAGTCTCTGGTTTTCCAGTGAGTAGGCGGGTACCTTTGTGTAGCGTGTGAAATGCTACCACCAAGGTTTTTTAAGAAGACCCACTTCATTGTAAATAAAAATCTGTGTGCATATATTCCATAGAAAGACTTCAAGTGTGGGGGAGAGAATTGATTGTTATTAGATTCTGTACAATGGAGTAGCTATGTAGAAAAACTGTTGCAGGAACAAATCCTAGAAGTTTAAATGTCAGGAATTAGCACTTCATTAAATGCTTTAGCTAAGGCATCCAGGAAACAATCTGCACATGCCAGGAGGTAGAGAGAGACTTGGGATCACCATGTGGCCCTGCCCCCTTTAATAGTGGGGCAGGGAAGCAGAGGACAAAATAGTTTTCAATACATTTCTTGTCTTCATGTGCTGGTAGGAGATCATACTAGCCTGTTTGGGCTAACTAATTAGGACATTGGGGAAACCAATTTGAAATATGAGCAACTGAATGTTAATTCACTTTGAGGTGTTTACACTGAATATATTATATTCCATCTTGGAGCATGCCCATTGCATCCAACCAGGTAAAATTTTTCAATAATCCAAAATCATTAGTTTTAGACACCAGAACTCCACAGTACTCTGCATAGGCATGCCAAAGGAGGCAGTTGCGCTGGGGACTTGCATTTCACAGGGGCCTGGAGCTGTAGTTGGAGCCCTGAGCCCATCTGAAATGCTGAGCAGTGTGGCTCTGCTGGCCTATGAGGTTCTGAAGGTGAGAGGGAGCCCAGCACCTGAGTGATGCTACAGGCTTACTGTCCTAGGCCCCATCCCTCCCGCCTTGCCTGGGGCTGCACTGGCAGTCAGCCCCACTAGCTCTCCAGGATGCCTGTTTTGCTAAGTGTTGTGGGTCTCTTGTGCCTTGTTTATAAGGGCAAATTGGATCAGACTAGCTATCGTGCAATTAAAAGTTAATTTCAAATAATAGCGTCAACACGGGCAGCTATTCTGGAATATAGTCTTCTGCTGTAGCCATTCCAGTCAGTTTCCCCATGTAGACAAGGCTTTAAAACCCTAAGGAATCTTGGTCAGGTTGGGGAAAAGAAAACAATCCAACATTTCACTATGAAGTTCAACCACTTACATTCTCTAGCTGACCAAAAACCAACTTGGAGTGTCAGAGGAAGAAGTTGGGGCATTAGAATGATTTAGATATTCTTTTAATAGAACCAACTTTGTGTACCAAATGCTAGTACAGTTATTTTTATAGTAGTGTTCCATATCCCATATTGTCTCATTGAATTGAAATGTGGAAACTGATGTTAAGGTTATAACAATTCAGCTTGAGGAGAAATTATTTGACAAAAATAACCTAATTGTGTGCTCTATGCAGATTTGTGTCTGTGTGCCCTGGATAGATTCCATACCTACTCAGTTTTAGCACCATACACTTTTAAGAGAGGGTCTTAATTTTTAAAACCTTATTTTCTGGGAATTTTGCATTAGTTTTCAGTTTTTCATTGTCATCTGCCCTTGATGTTAGTTTCCCTATTCCAGCAGTAGTGGTAAATCTTTGGGAATAGTTTAATAAGATTTCTCTCACTGGAGCTGCAAAGCTATTGTATAAGGCATTTGAGAGAAGTGGTAAGATCATAAACGTACTGTATTCAAGTCTACACTCAGGGTAATGTCGAACTAAGGTACACAAGTCCAGCTAAATGGATAGTGTAGCTGGAGTCAACATACATACATGAGATCCAGTTACCACAGTGTCCCTGTTGTGGGGAGATTGACACAAAGAACTTTCCCATCAAGGCCCCTTGCACTTACGGTTCTCGGCAGAGTATCAGCGGGTACAAGAGCCCAATTAGCGCTGAGTTTAGCTAAATCAACCCCCACAGGGGATCAATCTGAACAATGCCAATGTTCCCTTAAGCATAGATAAAGTCTGAGTAAACAGGGCTGTGTGGTGGTGCTTCTGCGAGGATGCAGAGTGAGGAAAGTTGCAAACTGAACCACAACTTCACACGAATTATCTGAGGGGATTCCACACGAGGTTATTGTTTGATGAGGTAATCAGGCATCAGAGCTACTGTCCTAAGAAAAGATTGATGAAAATCACAGATTCCAAATAGAAAAACTTAATTACTTCCTGCTCCAAAATCCTGTAAGTCTGAATCTCAGAGGCTGACTTTTCTCTGCATAGGAACCTGTGTTGTTACTTGAACAGGTTAATATTAACTCTTGGTACTAGGTTTCATGCCTAGAAACCAACCCCATGTTACCAGTTTCTTTTCTTTTTCTTTTTTAAATAACCAAGTAATAAAATGTACTGGTTATTAGAGCTGGGGCAGGCAGCCAGTCCTGCTTTGCTGCGCCCCCCCAACCCTCTCCAGTTGGGCAGAAGCTAGCTTGCTGGGTATGCCAGTTAACCAAATGTGCTGGTTGTCCGAATGCTGGATAACCAGGCTTTTACTGTAGCTGCTCTCACAGTCATCCCAAACTGACCAAGAACAATCCTAGGTTCTCAACAACCACACTTCTTTAGAACATAAAAATGGAACTCCGAACAGTTAGCTTCCAGAGGTTAGCCAAGTTTTTGTGTAATAATCTGAGAACTTTAGTGCTAGGTTATTACTGAGTGGCCATGTTGACCCTGCCCAGCACTAATTTGTGTTAGGCAGCACTCTGTGTCAGTGTCTTAGCTAATGGAGGATATGTAAACTTCCTGTAGGGATACTGCATTGTGTCAGAGGTATATTAAACTTCACAGAGAAAATCTCTCTCTGAAGCTTCATTCTAACTATTTTTGGTCTTGACAAAGTGCATGTTCTTAAAATGAATGCAGGAATGTTTCTTGTGACATTTAGAGATTGATATAAATTGGATTAAAATAATTATAAATAGATGAATCAGAGGTGCTGACAGGTGTTTGACAGCAGGCTAGTTCAAGGGTGAAAAGACGGAGCACCATCATGATGTTTGTGATCTATGCTTTGCAAATCTAACAACCTATTTACATAGAGCTTTAAAGGTCAAATGAAGCGCAAAATGCAGGCTTGTTTTTACACAGCTTTAGTCCAGCTGAAATGTTTCACTGATTCCATTTATTCCTTTGGAAGCTGTTTGTAAAACATACGCCTTTAGCATCTGCAACCCAAACACAGCCACATTGTACCAATACATAAGCACCTGCTGATAGAAGTCTAGAAACAAAAGTGAAATGAGCTTTTCATAGTTCATGGTACAAGCTGCAGGAAAAGCAAATTTTTAAGAATATGACAGGAATTACAGTATTTTAAACAGATTAATTGCCACCTCTTTTTATGCAAATGCTGGTCATGAAGGGAGAAGCAAAAGGATGATTTTGTTTCCAAGTCTTGAGCCCAAGGTTAATTGAGTCAAGCATTTGGGCTCAGTGTCCTCATCTCAAAAAAGGAAAAAAGCAAATTGTCTAATCCATGAAAAACGCCGTTTATTTACCATTATGTTGCCCTTTTAATCTGCAGAATGCTGTACAAGTAGATATTATTAGTTACTGATGACTGACTCGTCAGTTAGAGCAGGGATCGTCAACCTGAGGCTCTGGGAGCTGCATGTGGCTCTTTAAGGAGTCATTTGCAGCTCTGAGTGCTGCTGCCGCTGATTCCTCTTGTAGCTTCAGAGGCTGCCACCGCTTAAACAAAAATCTAAATTCAGCTTCCTGCTGTTGAGCCAACTGAATTTAGTTTTGTTGTTTAAGCGGCGGCAGCTGCAGCCGCTCAGCAGTCAGCTGCGGCAGGGAGCCCAGAAGAGAAGGCCAGCTAGGCAGGGAGTCACCCCACATGGGCAGAAGTCTAAGCCAGCAGGAGAGCTGGGGGAGGGCGGCCGAGCCCGCCCCTGCCAGAGCCACGCAACCCACTGAGGAGGAGGAGGAGGAGATGGCAGTGAGCAGTGGGGGGAGGCAGTAGCCGCGGAACTGCACGCACTGAGGCGAGGTAAGCCTGCTGGCGGGGGGGCAGAAAGTTGGAGCTCAGAGGGGTTAAGCTTGGGAGTGGGGGTGGGAAATTGGGGCTCAGGTGGGTTAAGCCTGGGGGTGGGAGGTGAGTTTGAGGGATCGGGGATAAAGCCGAGGCATTGGGTCCAGTTTGGAGGCTGAGGGGATGAATCCTGGAGATGGGGGTAATTTAACTTTAACTGGTACAAATCAGTGTGCGTGCTGTTCTTAAAATAGGGGTGATAAGCAGCACAGCTGGACGTTATTTATTAAGGACTGTCTCATATACACATGCATTGTGGCTCTTGAAGGATTGATTTCATAACTGAATTTGGAAAAAAATAGCTCTTGATATTTCAGTTTCAGCCTCCTGTCTTAGAGCAATTCACTCTTTGCAAAAATATAGTTTGTCCTTTTTTGAGCTTTCATTTTAGTCATGGATATTTGTTTCTTTATATCCCACCATTTCCTTGTGTTCAGATGCAACTTTAATAGAAATACGTGGCTAATAAATTGATACATTTGAAGCCCAGAGCACAGGACAGACTACAGTGAGCAATGGAAGAGGGAAAAAAACCCACTGGCATAAGAAAACAGTTAACTCTGAGGACAGAGCAGGAGTCACATTTTGCCTAGCAACCAGGTTCCTGAAATACCCAGCCCCAGGGACTTGTAAGGAAAACTGTTGCACTTCCAAGGAAAGAGAGCTGTTAAAAAGCTGCATTGTTTGAGTGTCATTCTTTACTGCTTCTTCACTGTGAAGGAGGAAACATAGTGAATGCTGTGCAGGAAAGAACTGCGTCTGGAAAGCTGAGGCTTATAATGGCACTGCTCATTGATGAGTATTTCCTAGAGGGTGTAATGGTCTTTATAAACTTCCCACCAGGAGTTTGGGCCAACTGCTGTCATGAGAAGCAGCAAAAATTGTAGCCCTAATTAAATTAAACATGATTTTACACTGCATGGCTATATTAATACTAGTTTTATCAGAATTAAATCGTTTGTTCAGCAAGGCATGTGAATTATGGTAATTTGTCTTAGTCGCTCTTGTTTTACAACATGAGCTGTGGGGAATTAGCATAAAAGATTGAAAGAGAAAACTTGTCCATTGCCCATATCACTAGCATTTTTTTGCTCCATGCAATCTAGTTCACAGATGCTGCTTTGTGTCTGTGGCATTGCTCTTCTGTAATTGCACAACTGAGTCCAATGGGCAAGATGGAAATTTGTGCTTTTGGCTGTTGCCATCCATGTGCAGGCTTGTATTAACACTTTACTTTGAATGCTGTAAAAATTAGCTGTCCCTTTTAATTTTTTTCATGCCTTGGATGATGTCATGTTTTTCTTTCTCACCCACGAGCAGTTGTGTAGGGATAATGCCCTTCCCCTTGAAGGGGAGGAGTTACTGAGTAATTACATGATTCATGGTTTCAGGTAGTGAGCCCTTCCTTCAAATAGTTGGTTTGTTTTGCTGGAGTCCCATCAGAACAAGAGCTTGGTTTTTAATAGAGCCATTGTAGGCATGTTAAGTCTGCTGTGTGGAAGCCATGCACTGGGAGCAGTTATTGCGGGTCAGAAAAGCCAAGGTAGGCTAGAACAGAGTCAGCATATTCTTGTACTGTACTTGTGGGTTGGAGGGCCGGGAGTGCAAAATCTAAAGAGATTTGCAACTCAAACAGTTCCGTATATTCCACTTTATTAGGAAGCTAAATGTGACACTCTCCTTAGTTTTCTTTTTACATTTCGTTGCAATGTAGATTGGTATGTCTGCTTTATGAGTTAACTTGTATTGCGTACTCCAGTGTCTGCTTTCATATATACGTCATCTCTTTAAATCGCTGGGATGTGATCACTGATGTTTAAATCAATATGCTTGTTCAAAGATGTTAAAGTAAACCCACCTGTAGAAGTTGAAAGTCCTGTAGTCTGTCCTTTAACAATCATCATGTTTGCATGTACACACACAGTGTACAGTTGGTAGGTAATTTCAAGGATACCACGTCAAATTTTCAAAAGTCACAATTTAAGAAAATAGCCTAATTTTTAAAGTAATTTAGGCACCAAAGAGCAAAACTTTGCCTCCTAAATACATGTCACTTTTGAAAATGAGTGTAGCCCTCATATAGCTCCAACACTTCTGAAAATGTTATCCTACATTAAAACCAGCTTGTATCCCCCTTCTTCCCCCAAAGAGTTGTAACAGTGCATCAATTAGTTGTTGGTTTCTTTTGACTGACAACTTTTAAGTCAATTTCCTTTTCTTCGAAGGTGGCAGGTTTTGAACAGACTAGTGGTTGGTGCTGTACACTTAGAGATGTATTGTGTCCCTTTACAAGGGCATACAAACTGTAAGAATGTTGAAAGGCATCAGATGATAAGTAAGACTGAGGCAGGAAAAGAGAACATGGATTGTTAATATTGGAGATTCAAAGAGAATATGTTGGAGTGCTGGTTCTTTTTATTTAGAAGATTATTGTTAATGTGTGTCTGTAAGTGCTGTTGGTACTGAGAGGAAATACTTCAGAAATTACCTGTTCATTTTTTTTTGCTATTGGCATCTTGGATAGTTGCCAAGAGTGCATTGCTCAGATCTCAAATCTTCTGCTCCTGTTCATTTTTCAGCTTGCTGCTTTTGGATCAATGCTGAGCATACAATAAAGTGAGCCTGAGTCTCAGTAAAATAAAAATATCTAGTAATGAAGTTGGAGGTCAGAGAGAAAAAATACGATGCTTCAATTCAGAGACACTGGTCCTTTCCTGTTCTGAATGAAAACAGGGCTTTTCATTTCTTCTGTCCCATAATTTTTTAATACTGTTTATTTACTGCAAGTTGATTCCAAGTAAAACTGAATATTTTTGAAATGCTGGTACTGCAGAGAAGGGAGGCTGCCTGCTCACATTAGGACTGAATTTGAGCCCTTTGTTAAGATCATACCACATTACACAGGGCTGAGAAAGTGAATGTATATGTGTGCATATTTTCAATGGCCCACCTTAACCGTTCTTATTTCTTGTTCTCTGAATTGCAGTGTTGTCCTTCACGTTTATTGCAGCAATCAAAGTTGTGCCAGGAATTGCTTCAGTTCGTTATAATGTATTTGAAATTAATGGCTTTTGGCCCTCCATTGTTATCCTTTCCATTATATTTCTACCCCTGCAATATACCCTACATCCTATATCTGCTTCTACTGCTACCTCCTCCTCCCACATCTCATCCCACCCAAAAGCCCTCCTTAAGCAGTTTTGTTTGCTTGTTTCTTTGTTTGTTTTAAGGCTTCATCATTTTTAGCACTGTTGATTGTGGTAGCTTTTGAGCGTTATCATTTTAGATGCCCATGAGCTACCTAAGTCTCACAAATGCTTTTCTCTTTGCATTGTAGCATGGGAATTAAAGAGAAATGGAAAAATTGACATTATGAGTTGCAAGATGGAAATAACTCACTTTAAAACTAAAAGTGGGGAGTAATTTTATGTATTCTAGAGTTCTGTATAGTATCAAGGACACTCTAAGCAAAGATTTTAGTTTTAAAGAACTTGGAATGCAGATTATGAGATTGACTGTTACTGCTCAGCAAAGTGAATAGCTTTTGAATTAGGACTGCCAGTGGATTTTAACCTTCATATTCTTTCCCCTTTTGTCCAGATCGAGCGGTCAGAAGTAAGCAGCCTAGCACAAACCCCTAGCGCAGTGGCCTCAAGCACTGATGGCAGCATCAATGCAGATGCTGTTGATGGGACCCCAGATCCTCAGCGGACAAAAGTGGCCATCACACACCTACAGCAGAAGATACTGAAGTTGACAGAGCAGATCAAAATTGAGCAAACAGCCCGGGATGACAATGTGGCAGAATACCTGAAATTAGCCAACAATGCTGACAAGCAGCAGAGCGCCCGCATCAAGCAAGTGTTTGAGAAGAAAAATCAGAAATCGGCCCAGACTATTTTGCAGCTGCAGAAGAAGTTGGAGCACTACCACCGGAAGCTTCGTGAAGTTGAACAAAATGGCATCCCTCGGCAGCCAAAGGATGTCTTCAGGGATATGCACCAGGGCTTGAAGGATGTGGGAGCAAAGGTCACCGGCTTTAGTGAAGGAGTTGTAGACAGTGTTAAAGGTGGACTATCCAGCTTCTCCCAAGCCACACATTCAGCAGCAGGGGCTGTAGTCTCCAAACCCCGGGAGATTGCCTCCCTGATAAGGAACAAATTTGGGAGTGCGGACAATATTGCTAATCTTAAGGACTCATTGGAAGAAGGCCAGGACGACGGGAAGACTCTAGGTGTTATTCATAACTTTCAGTCAAGCCCAAAATATGGCAGTGAGGAGGACTGTTCGAGTGCTACATCTGGGTCAGTGGGAGCTAATAGCACCACAGGGGGTCCAGTGGGAGCTTCTAGCTCCAAAACAAACACTCTGGATATGCAGAGCTCAGGGTTTGATGCAATACTACATGAGATTCAAGAGATCCGAGAGACACAGGCAAGACTGGAAGAATCTTTTGAGAATCTTAAGGCTCACTATCAGAGGGATTATTCATTCATAATGCAGGCTCTGCAAGAGGAGCGGTACAGGTAGGCATTACATTACTCAGCCCCCATATTAAATACTGAGGAGTTACAGAGCAATAAAAATTTAAAGCCCTCAGAGAACTCTGAACAACTGAGGGCAGGCAATGTGCCTTTCCAGTACAGTGCTAACTGAGTGTACTCGTGGAAATTCCATCATTACTTTTCCAGTATAGAAATCTAAGTTAGAATTGACAGTAGGGGTGTTTTTGAGTAGGGCAGATGCATTTATCTTTTAAAAATATTTTGGGTGGAAATGTGTATCTCCAGGAAGCCATCATGTAGTACTTGTTGGCTTTATGACTGGAAATGTCCTCTGTGATCTTCTGTACCAGTCCAAATGTTCTGATTTATAGTTCTTTCCAATGAACAGATGTAGATGGAATATCCCCTTGTAACAGGGCTCCAGCTCTCCATCTTCTCTTCCTTCCAGAAGCTGCGTGGACTCCATGGGTTGTGCTCTCAGGGAAACATTATTTCAATTCCTCTTCACCGCATCACCATAATCCCCTGTGTTGCTGCCTATTTACAATATTGGCCGAACTTTAGCCCCCTCAGCAGGGCATGAGGGGAACAGATGTCTCCCCACTCTGAGGCCTCTGCATGACAAAACTCAATGACCCCCGGTCCTCCCTCTCTCCCTCCTCCTACTTCCTTGCATATCTTTTATCAGGCCTAGTCAGAGGGGACCAATTGAGTTTTCATTCCATCAGCTGGATCAGTTCATTGCCACAGTCAGCGTGTCCTTGGCCATATTTAACATCTAAAAGGCCAGAGAATAGGCTCAACTGCTCACTCCCTGCACTGTCACACCTGTCTATTTCAAGCTTCACCTAGTTCCAAAACCTATATCCATCAAACAGACTGAAATCTGCCCCAGAGGTGTAGAACTCCTTCACCACACGTTTGTATATAAAGCTGTTACTTCAGGCTGTCTGAGGAATTGGTAGCCTATGGGACTTCAGTCCTACGTGCTCCCAGCTTTTTCCTCTGATATGGCTGAACTCAATAAGGGAGACAGGGCCCACTCCAGTATGTGAATATGCTGCCAGGCCCAGCCTCGCCAAGCACTGTATAATCTTTCTGTACCAGCTGTGCAGATTTTGAATTTTAAATGTCTCCTTTGCTTTTATATTATGAGATGGGGAGAACAGAATCTCTCCCTTTACAATGGTTATTTCATTTGTTGTTTTATGTACTTGTTCCCTTGTCATCTCTCCAACACCAGTCTCTCAGCAGAGTTTTCCCAGGCCTCTCTAATTTATGTGCCACACTCTGAATCCGTCTAATTCTGCAGCATGCTTTTTGAAATAGGGTAACCAGCTTCACATCTGAAATGATAGACAAGAGCTCACCTCTGATTTATGATGTTTTCTATTTTTCTCTGTCACACTCATCCTGAGGTCTTGTCTGCATTTTGACTGCAGTTGCCTATTGAGCAGAGATCTCCATTGAGCTGTGTACACTGATGCCTATGTCCTTTTCTTTAGTTGATGCAGCTAATTTAGAAGTAGTATGAGTGTTTGGAATTTTCTCCCCGGAATGCCTTACTTTGCCATTAACCAATACTGAACTTTGTCTGCTATCGTGTGGCCCATTTGCCTCTGAAGTTCCTCATGATCTTCTTAGACTTGACTGTCCTAAAGAGTTCCCATAAATTTTGCCATCTCACTGCTCTGGTCCTTTTTTCTGCTCAAGAAGGAATAGTAAGGAAGAGTCTCCCCTTAAACAGCCCTTCCAAGGTGAACAGTTAACAGAGGGCTTGGGGGCAAATGAATTCTCTGCCTCACTTAGAGTTGTCAAATCTCTGCTCTCCACTGAAAAACTGTACCTGTTCCTAGGTAAGGTAGAAGAAACCCTGCCTCTTCCAACCATTCAGATCAGGACATGCATCTGATTAGGAACAAGGGAGCAGTGAAGGTGCTTCCCAGCCCTGGCTTCCTTCTACATGTCCAGCACATCTCTCAGAAGCCATGGTATTGTCAGTGTGCCTAAAGACAAGAATTCTACTGTCACCCCTGCTCCAGAGTGGTAGGGGAAGGTTAAATAGAAAGTATTGTTAACCACCGACCACAATAGTTGCACTCCCACTGCAAAGACAACCTAGGTGTAGAAGCAGAGGGTGTCCCTATAGGTTACATATCCTATGTGCCCCCACTTCACAAGTTGCAGAAGGGAGGCAGAGCCATACATACCAACAGCAGAGTCTCCTACCCTCCAGTACTTCAAGCTCTGTCGTGTCAGCGGCGGAGGAGATGGAGATGGTGAAAGACATGGGGAATAGTAGGTATCATGGCTGCACTCCGAAGGCCTCACTGGACCAACCTGCAGGAGTGACAACTATTGCAGCAGCACCTCCCTCAGTCAGGGCCATGGGTGTTGAGACAAGGGCATCTCCATCAGTTACACACTGACCATAGGTAGGTTCCATCTCCCAAAGCCAAGCAGTCTCCCCAACAGAACACTGTGGATGCTACCTTGTGGCAGGTCTCCTGCCGGTCTCAACAGGCACCACAGCCCCCTGACCTGATGGGATTCTTGGGATCTGCCTTCTAGGCTCTCTAAGAAAAGAAACGAGAGGGTACTCCCCACTGCACCTCCAAGGGAAGGACAATGGCCAGGGATTAGTGTAGATTTGCACCATGTTTTCACCATCACCTCCAAGCTCCCTTTAGAGATACTGGTGTTCTTGAAGCCATTCCAGAGTGTGTATGCTACTTTATTCGTGTAGTGGCATGGAGTTTTCTGCATGTTTTTCAAACCCGGATAGACAGAGACAAGCTGGTGTAATTTTTCAGATTCTCGTTTGTTGTGATCAGGCTTTTCAGTGATACTAGAACCAAGCACAGGAACTCCAGTTTGTAGTGCTTATTATCCTGCAATCTCTTAGCAAAGTGACATGGGAGTTGATCTGCCAATCCATAGCAGAGAAGTTCTGCTGCTTGTTTTCTATATAGTATATTGTTGGACACAGGTGATGTTAGTTGTCCATATTTAAGTAACAGTACTGCATGTAAACTACTGCACAAGCAAAATGGCAGCCTGCACTAATGCAATAGGAGGCAGTCAGACTTTAATATTTTCAGCTGAGGTAATTAGTCCTGCCCTCGATGCATATAGCAAAGTTTACTTGTAATTTAGGATGGGAGTGAGACCCCTTGCTCACTGATACTCATTATGTACAAGGTGTTATCCAAAGCCCTATTCATCTTACGAAAGCTGCTGGCTATGTACAATATTGTTTCTCTTTTAAATACTCATTCCACTGAATGCAGAGAACGGTAGGGTAGCGGGGAGACTCAGATGAAAAGTTAATAATGCCACAGGGAGTTGTCTGATCTGCAAAGATATGAAACCCTAAGTCACAGCAAACCAGCCTAGTTCATTGTAGTAATTCGGCTGCTGAATTTATTATTCAAGCCTACCATTTAAAGGATGTCTTAAAGCATCCTAAAGATAGAAGTTAAGGCTTCTACGAAACAAGAAAACTGAAGAGGGTAAGGGTAAGCCTCTACTATGCAGCTTTTAGGGACAGGACTGTATTGACACTGAGAAAAGTGCAATAGCCATGTTTTTTTTCCGTAACACTGTGAAGTTCAGTCTTTCCTTAAATGCTGCCCCACCACATCCTTTCTCTGCAGGTTGATGGCCTTTGTTTTATGTTGCCTTAGTTTCTATTTACTAGCCAATACTTACTCTGCAGGTTTTCCTTGACCCTTTTGCTTACTCCCTCCCTCTCTCTCCTTTTCAGCTCTTGACTGTCAGGCTTTCTCTGCACTACACAGCTTTTCGTGATATGGCCATGTTGCTAAAAGTTGGGTGGTATGAATTGTTGTTCTACACTTTCACTGACAAAATTCTTCCATCGGCTAAGAGAGGGGTGTGATTTACACTTTCACGGAGGGGGAAGCAAGTTTTTACAGCACATTTGTTGTTCAATTGTTTATGTAGACAAAGCCTATGTATAATTCTTGTTAACTAACCTGGGCGGGGGTGATGTCAGTGCAGTCTCTCATGTTCTTCCTTTGCCTGTTTTATTCATTTTCTCCTGCACTGCAGGTTGCTCCACCTTGTCCCAGTGTACACATTGCCGGGGCTCTGTGAAGGGCTGTGCTTTCTGCCCATTGGCCTGCTGATGTGGCCCCAGACAGTTCAACCACTCCTCTTAGAGTTTAATCCAGAAAGGAAGATCATGGTCTGATGTAAATTCCACAATAGTGTTACTTATCTCAGCCTTTGGAAGGTGGCAGTTGTTTACTAATAGAAGCAGGGACTTTCCGAGTGTGAGTGAATACGGGGAAAAAAAAAAAGCTCCTGCTGAGTTTTTTCATAGTTTCTTTCCCATTAGCAGAACCTGCTTGCGCACAGCTAAATCATGAGTTTATATTATTGAGGTGTGTCCAGATCACTGGTTGGGGGGAGTGTTTAAGTGAGAGTCACTGGAAAGTACCAGCATCTGATGAAGTGAGTCTGTGCTCATGACAGCTCATGCTCAAAACTTTTCTGTTAGTCTATAAGGTGCCACAGGACCCTTCGTTGCTGGAAAGTAATGGTTACCTATGAGAAACATCAGTCAGAATGCTACAGTAATTTGCTTTAAATTTTATCTGATACTTTTGTGGCTGGAATCAGACTATATGCCAGTCACAATTTGTTTGTTTAAAAGACTGCTTGCTGGGATAACCTTTGACTTCTAGAGCAATTGGGCCAGGTTTTCTCTTTTGTGGTTGACAAGTAAAAAGAAATGGCAGCTCTTAGCAACTATTTTGGGGGTTAGGAGTGTCAAGGTTTAGCAGATGTGAGGCAGCCAGCTGTACCTGATAAATGAAAATTACCACACGGATGTCCCCACCTTCATATCTGTGGGGAGGGGAGATGTATCTATTAGCCCTTCTTTACAGATTTAAAAGGGAGAAAGTAAGACGTTTACTTTGTAATACCACCTAATCTAAACTTCTCTATCTTCTCACATTTTGGCTCACAGCGCTGTGTTTTTATCATAAGGCCAGCACTTCATCATCCCCGGTGTAATAGATCAAAAAACTCTAACCCTTAAACTCAAGATGTTACAAACAAAACAGGAAATGAAAACAAGCTAAACAAAGTAAGGTTGATCCCAAAAAAACATATCTAAAATCTTGGTATTGGGCAATTGTTGAATTGGAGTGTGGGAACAAACCAATCCGCAAAAGCTCCTGGTTTAAATGGGGAAAGCATTCTTAAGCTAGTAAGCAGGAGTCAGGTAAAGTTCATTTTGTTTTCAGAATAAACCAGTAGACCAGCATTCCAGAGTGCAGGAGCCGTGTTGTCAGCTTCTTTGCTCATGTTGGCCCAAATCCTGAGGCTTACAGATTTGCAGGTGTCCTTTTTCTGGTAGCTTGAGAGATGTTCTGAAGTTATCCAAATCCAGTTGTTTGTTATAATAAAACAGGGTTTAATATTCTTGGGAATAGTTGTTCTGTAGTGTATGTGCCTTATAAAGACATGAGCACACTATTTTTTTGGTATAACTTAGTCACTTTTTTGTTTAATGAACCTTTTGGGAAAGCTTGATATATACAGTATTAACATATAGAAAGAATACTTTTCCTCCTAATTTATGTTGCACATTCTAGTTTGTGGGTTCTTTGTTTTGATTTGTTTGCAGAGGAGGGGGTGTTAATTTTGATCCTGAGTGCTTGGTTGATAGCAAATTATTTTTTAAATATTTTAGAGCAAGGCTGAGTGGGAACATACACCTATAATAACTGGCCAAACTTTTCATCAGTCTTTCTTTTCACTACTCATAGGCCGTGTCTACACACTTTAAAGATTACTAATGAGGCGCTGAAATGCATATTCAGCGCCTCATTAGCATGCCGCCAGCCACGGCTCTTCAAAATTGCCCCTTTTTGCTGCCACGCAGCTCTTCCAGACGGGGACCCTTTTCGAAAGGATCCTGGGAACTTCAAAATCCCCTTCTTCCTATCTGCTGCATTCCTATCTACTAATAGAAATAAGGGGATTTCGAAGTTGGCGGGGTCCTTTTGAAAAGGATCCCTGTCTGGAGGAGCTGTGCAGCAGCAAAAAGCAGCAGTTTTAAAGAGCCACAGCCAGCGGCATGCTAATGAGGCGCTGAATATGAATTTGCATGGCCATTTCAAAGATTTGGGCCGTACTGTTTGATTCCCCCATGCTGACAATGTGCTGTAATTGTGTTTTCTTTTGTTTGTCCAATGGTGTATCTTGACAACTGTTTGACCACTGTATTATTATTGTTGTTTGAGACTCACTTGCCAAAGCTGTCTGTTTCAACTACAAACAATCTTAAACAGTCCAATAAAGCCCCACTATGTCAGGTAACAGCATCAAACTTCTGAATTTTGTTTTTTTAATTGCAAAAAATTAATGTTAAGGGTAGTTCAGGCCCATGGAGTCAAGAGCCCACAAGTCACTTAGCCACTGTTTGCTAATAATCCCCAGTGAGCGCAGTCATGGCAGTACTGTTGGGGCAGCACTTTAAAAGTATGGATGGGGCAGCAGAGCTGGGAACCTGTTTACACTGGTGCTTTACGTTGCTGTAACTTGGTGTGAGTGGGTGGGGTGTGTGTGTGTTTCACACTTCAGGCCACAAAGTTGCAGCGCAATAAAGCGCCAGTGTAGACTTAGCCAAATATTAACTACTAAAAGGAGAGTAGATTTTTGTTGCATTGCCAGTGTTCTCACAATGGTTACATTTGAATCAGTAGTAGTATTGGAGGGAAACTTCACAGGGGAAAAAGGCCAGCCTAGATAGTGCCTGTGACTATGGGCTTGTCTACACTGAGACTTTACTGCACTGTAACTTTCAGGATCAGGGGCATGAAAAAAATGCAAGCATGAGCAAGTTACATTGCTCCCAGAACTGTTAGCTACCCCCCACATGGATGAGGTTAACACTGCACTGGGAGAGCTGTCTCCCAGCACTGGTGCTGTGACCACATTGCCATGGCATCATTTTAAGTTTAGCAGTGTTAGACCTAGCCCAAGCCTTAGACTTTCTTTAACTTAGCAATTGAGAAACAAAGAATGAGAGAATTTGCTGGACCATCAGAGGTCCATATTATCTAGCACATTACTAACACCTCCACTGCTTACTGGGCTCTGTGAAGAGATTTAGGGATAAATTAGACCTAAGTAACAGCACAGAACACGGAGAGCCAAAAATGGTGGCTGTAAACAAACTTCACTGGACAACGAGAAATTTGGCCACACCCATGATAAGGAGTCATCCGGCTAACTAAAATAATGTCAGATGTTGCAGGACCAGAGTGTGCTTGACTAGAGAGGTTTAACCTGTTGTGTAAACAGCGCTTTCTTCTGCCAACTAAGCAAACAGTGCTCATGGGAGATGGAAGTTTTTTGCTGCCAAACCACACTTACACTGCCCATCTTTAAGGACACGGCCAAATAGTACAGACAAAGCCTTAGGATTTCTGGGTTCTTAGCCTAGTGGTGGAACCTCTCTGCTCTTCAGTTTACTTCTCAGAACACATGTGAATATTTTAACCAAATTCACAGGAAGTATTGAAACTTAATTGCTTGTAAGACACTTTGAAATCTTGAAATGAAAGGGCTGTACATAAATGCAAAATATCTAACATTTGAAATGTTACAATTGCTTTTTTGGGTTAGCGCTGAACAATTACTTCATGTTTTGCTAATAAGAGACTTTTTCACTTTTAGGAATAGCTCACGTTTCAAACATTTGTCCCCCAACTGGGGCTCGCTGGCAGTCCACTTGCCACTGGAAATCTAAAAAATGAGCCTACAGGTTAATGACTTGCATGCTTGTCTCATAAATAACAGAACCTGGTAATTTTGCTGAGCAGACAGAATCATCTGCAGAAGCTAATGGAAAAAAATCCATCTACGTGACCTTCCATGTAGTGATATAATGCCAAACAAGACCCATTGCACTTTAACTTATACATGGGTCTTGCAGTCTTGTTTAATTACTGTGTCATTACCATCCACACTGCTTCTCATACAATGGCAGAGAAAAAAGTTGAATAGAGGGAGATTGGTGATTAAAATACAGGGCTAAGAATAAGGAGTTCTGAATTCTGTTTCCACATCTCTCCTTAACTTCCTTTTGTTACCTTGGGAAAGTCATTTAGCCACTCTGTGTGTTCCTCCCTCTTTAAAATAAAATTGTTTGCCTTCCTCCTGGGCACGATTTATCACAGCGAGGAGACTCTGGCTTTATCTCTGCTACTGCAGAATGTTAACTTCAGGTACTCAACTCCAGCTACGTGAATAATGTAGCTGGAGTCAACATACCTTAAGTCAATTTACTGTGGGGGAAAAACTCTCCCGTCAGCCTCCCTTACTCTTCTCATCTGGGACAGAATAATAAGGTTGGCAGGAAAGCAATCTGCAGTTGGTTTGACAGGTCTTCACTCGACTATCAGCTGCTGATGGATTGATCTCAGAGCTTCTATTCCCATAGTAATGTCGATATAGCTATAGTTCATTGTCTGAAATCGCTCTGAGATCCACAGGGAAGAGACAAGGAAAACATAAATCATTTAATAGGAGACATCCTGGTTTTCAAGGAAAATCTCCACTATTCATCTCTTGATTCTTTTTGGTGTAATTTTACCTGTGTTGTCACTAAAGTTACTCCCCTATGTTTCTCACTTCTAGATGTGAACGACTAGAAGAGCAGTTAAATGACCTGACAGAGCTCCACCAGAATGAGATCCTTAATCTAAAGCAGGAGTTGGCCAGCATGGAAGAGAAAATAGCTTATCAGTCCTATGAGCGAGCTCGAGACATCCAGGTTGGTGAGAGGCTGGGCCTAGCAAGCGCCTGCTTCCACTTCAGAATACTCAAGCACAAAATACAAATGGCACTTTCCCTAGTTTTTCAAACTGTTCTGGGTTCTGTATGTGTGTTTTTACTAGCAGAATAACATAGGGTAATGGAAGAGTTGTGTATCTTGATCTTCCACCTTAAATCTGTCTATAACTCTAACAATTGTAACATCCTGATGCAGAGGAAGCCCATAATCTGTGTGCCAACTCAGTGTCCATGACTGTTCATGTGTCCTTGTTCAGAGGAACCTGCCACCTGTCCTATCATGGGATTGTGTTATGGTAAGCTCCAGTGAGAACATGCTCCCATCTTTGGTGGTGGCCAATGTTCCCTCTGATATTTTCCATCCATGTCTGGAATGCATTTTATGTGCATGGAAGAAGTGCAGGTGCACACCACCAGTGGGAACAGATGCTTCCTGCTGTGGGTTCTGTACTGCTCAGCTGGGCAGCATTTAACTGTCTCCTCAGTGGCTGCCCAAGTGCTCAGCTTACAGGGAACACGGTGGTGGCCATATTACAAATATCTGCATATGTACTGGAAACTAGCGGCCAGAGATACAAGGATGAGGTTTTTATGGTAATGTTCCCAGGAGACTGATCCAGGGCGTGTATCACTAATTTTAGAGCAGTAAGCACAGATGTTAAAGGGAAAACAGTAGCTGGCATTATGTGTCCATTGTGTTCAGTCAGGAAAAAAATCCATTCTGTTCTCTTGCCCAAATAAGGAGGTATTTGTATGAGTTGTTTCCTTCAGCGTGTGAACTATCTAGAGTCCAGTAGCCTACGGAAACAGGGGATTTACAGCATTGGAGGAGTTTCTGCAGACAAAGGTCAAGTGATCCAGTAAAGTACCTGGGCTAAAATTTAGTTATGCATCATAAAGACCCATTTAGAAACACACTCTAAGCTACTGTAAAGTTGCACAGTTGATTTAAAGATGTTTAAAAGCTCTCTGTTTTGATGAGAGGACATGGGTATTTTTAAAGTGTAAGGAAAATTTTTATGTCAGTCAATTCTGTCCCTTGCATAGACGAGACTTGCCAGCTGGTTCCAACAGACAACGGCAGCGATCTACTTTTGGGTGGCTAAGCAGTTTTGTCTATGGCTTTCAAATTATGTAACCTCTGGGAAGCCCTTGATTAATTTACCTCCACAGCGATATCAGTTTTACGCAATAGCAGAGAAATGTAACAAAGTTACAATGATCTTTCTAGAGTAAAGCTATACAATAAATGTACGTTGGGGGACAGTGGCACCATGGCTTTTGTCCTGTCAAAATCAGGATTTTGCTTTCTGATGTGCCACAGGGCCCATGCTACACACCTCTTTCAAACTTAGCACAGGGGATAGAACAGGAAGCTTAAAGTGAAGTGGGATTCATCAGTAGCCTTTCCTGAATTGCCATTTAATGATTCAGCATTTCTGATATAAATTTTTCGTCTTTGATGAGGCGCTTTGCAAGCATGAATTAATTCCCAACACTGCTGTGAGAAAGGTGAATAGTAACCCTGTTTTTCTGATGAGGAAACTAAGTTGAGTAACATGCCTGGAGTGACAACTGAGACTATAATTCAGGAATTCCAGGCTCTCAATCCTGTGATCAGTCCACTACACAGTGCTGCGTTCTTCGGCATACCAGATCTAGGGTGGATGGTGACGTGACCTGTTGAAGAGATGGTTCAATTCGCTAAATGGGAAATAAATGTATAGCTTCTTATAACAGAGTACAGAAATCTCATTTTAAAAATAATGAAGTGATCATTAGAACTGGTTTCCCCTTGGACTCTGGCCTAACGGTTCCTTTGTAGTCTGCAGGACAGTGTAGAATACCTGAGTTCAGACACATCTTAGTGGGAATAAGAGAGCCCAGAAGTGACCCCCTGACCCCAAGCCAATAGGGAGCATCTCTGAGTGCTGCCAGTTCAAATGAGAGGTTCCTCAGAATTGTAAGTCTGAGGATCTCTTGAGAAGATATTTTGGGAAGTATAAAATGAGTCAGATTAATAGCCCTGGCCGTTGACGTAGTCTGGCTCCAAAACAAGTAATAAATGATGTACTTAAGTAATGAGCAAGTAACAATGAACTTGCCTGCATAGTGAAGGCAGAAGTAATATAAGACCCCCACTACTTGAAGGGATTACCTCTGGGAACAAGAGCGGATTCAGTTGTCATGATCCATGTGTTCCACATCTCTCTGAGACTGCCAACAAAAGTAACACAGTGTCACACACTCATTTTACATAGGGCACTGTCAGATGGTAACTGCTTACCCAAATGGCATTAGAACAGAAGAATAACAGATTGAAAAGCTCCCATCTCTGATCCCTCTGAGCAGAATCTGGTTTTGATTCCAAAATGTCTGATAGCTTTGAAGAGGTAGAAAATAGTTTTGGTCCTGGTTTTCCTCTGTTAATGGCCTGGCTGAATTTCCCCTGGAGAGCAGTCTCCAGGCTAGGGTATTAGACCCAACCCACATGGGCTCTCTGGCTCACAGTAGAATTCTTTGGGAAACAGGTAACATTTACAGGAAAAACCAGATGGGCTTTGCAAAGGAGCATCTTACACATGTACACACTTCACTCTTAGGCGAAACAAGTGACTTACAGATCTGTGAAAGAATAACAAACACCCAAACATGAGTCCTTCCTCCAGTGTCCTTGGCATGCCTGAATATCGTTTTGGTGAGTGTCCTGAAGGGGTCCAGATTCCTCCTGGCCAGACTTCCTCGTTCTGGCAGCTGTGTGGCCCCATTTGCTGGAGAAGGGTCTCTTTTTAAAATGCGCTTAACGCCTTGTGGACTTTCTGGAGTATTTTTTTCCCCATTCTCCCACCCCTCTGTGGGATTGTTTACGGGGGTTTATTAACACTCCGTGGAGGGGTCCATCATCCTGATGGGGGAGACTGTTAAGTTGGTGGTAGACACCTGCATGCCAGGCTTCTTCAGCACAGGAGGGGTGATGCACTCTAACAAGACGGTTACAGTATACAGTGAAACACAGGTTCACACACCAAAGGGAGGATGAAATGAAACATTTTTTTCTTCTCCTCCACAAAATCAATCTGGAGAAACAGAAATAACACCGAACTTGTCTCTCACACCAACATCACAGCAAATCAAGAATTAACTCCATTACAGTCAATGGGATAACACTTGTAGATGAGGTCAGAATCCAGTATTTTGTTGTGTCCCTACTTAATGAGGGACTCAAATCAATCTAAGAAATGGGACAGGGTTCCTCTTCTCCTGCTGCAGGATATGAAATCAAGCCATGTGACTCACATCCTGCAGCCGATGAACAACACCCAAAGAATGTCACCGCATTACAACAGATACCAATTAAAGTCTTTACCAAGGTGATTCACCGTGGAAATACTGAAACAACACTGTTCCTTTCTTCCCAACAGGAGGCACTAGAAGCCTGTCAGACCCGGATCTCCAAGATGGAACTTCAGCAGCAACAGCAACAAGTGGTGCAGCTGGAAGGTCTGGAAAACGCCACTGCCAGAAACCTGCTGGGTAAATTCATCAACATCCTGCTGGCTGTCATGGCTGTTCTCCTAGTCTTCGTCTCTACTGTGGCCAACTGCGTTGTCCCCCTCATGAAAACTCGCAACAGGACGTTCAGCACTTTATTTGTGGTGGTTTTCCTTGCCTTTATGTGGAAGCACTGGGATGCCATTGCTGGCTACTTGGAACGATTCTTTTTGCCCCCCAGATGATGGCACAAGGAATCATCTGCGTTGCCCCACTGACCCACCCACCTTGGCTCTCGCTGGCAAGCGAGCGCAGCAAAGATTAGTCAGCATCTCTTCTGCTGAAATTTTAAAGTGTCCGAGTGAATTTGTTTACACATAGAATAACATTTTTCTCTGCGAGATGCATTGCAATAGTATTTTTTAGATTTTATTCAAGAACTCTTTTTGGCAAGAATCCTGGATAATTTTTATGTAGCATGGTTCTCTCTGGATGCAAACCTTTAAGATTCTTGAAGTGTACAAAAGAATAAAATAAAAATTTGGAGCACACCAATGGGCAATATAAATTATGGCTTGAACTACACTACTTAAACCCGTTAGGCAGAGGAGAATGTGGTTAACTTAAAAATAGCGAAGATTAAGCCTTGTACAATGGTACCACAGCAAAACTGTCATGCTAACCTTTACTGTGAAGCCTGCTCACATTCCATATCTGAATGTACTGATTTAGGGTGGCTTGTTTTTTCCTTAATGAGAGAAAAACCAGCACATGGATCTCTCCACTCAGCTTCAGGGTTGGCTGTTTGTGCTGACCTGACACACAATAATTTTCTAGAAGGCCTGTTAAGTCTTGCTAAGCATACAAAGTGGAAGCATCATGCTGTACACAGTAACTGCACAGTCATATTACAGTATTTTGAAGTAACCCTTTAAATACTTATCTTTAAGCAAAGGCCCTTGGTCGCACTTTTAAGGGGTTTTTTTGTTTCTTTTTTATATATGTATATTCACAGATTTAAAAAAAAAAAAAGTCCAAACAGCATACTTGAAGAGTGTAATACTCAAACTCTCAGTGCTTCCTTATTGTTCCTATAATAGGATTTTTTTATTATAATTATTATTATTATTGGGGGGGTTGGGGGAAGGGGCGGGGGAGGGTCATTATTTTCCTCTTTAATAAAGAAGTGATGTTTTTAAATGAAGAATTGCGTGAATAATTGTGAGCAGTCTTGTCCTGAAACAGTTTTGAGGAGGGTGGAAAGTAGTTTCTGTTAACACCAGTCTGAGGAAGACAGCTATTCCTCTGCCATTTAAGTGTCCTCCTGGGCTTGCAGATGCAGCATCATGAATAACTTCCTCCTTTTCCATGCATTTTTGTCATGCAGTTTTCTTTCCTGTACTTTTTGTGGGTGGGACGTAGCCATGGGATTTTATTTCTCATTCCCAAATCTGTCAACCTGGCCTCAGAATGTTTTCTGTTGAACAAGGAATTTTCTCCTCATCCCTTTTTGGAGAAAGACAAGTGTCTTAAAGAGAGAATAAAAATTAAAGGAATAGTTTATTCAAAAAACTGATCGTCTCATAAATATCCCTGATAAATTTATTTTTTAAATCCACCTATGATAACGGAAACCAAAGTTGTCATCCCATTAAACTATGGTGAGTTCATTGTCTTATGTTAACAATTTCTGTATGTGCTGTGTATCCATGTATGGTGCCCCAGAGAGCCCCTTTCTTGCAGCCACGAAGGCAAGGACTTGGTACAGATCCGTTGTCAAAAGCACTAGAGGAAATGTCAGTTATAAATGTGACTCCAGTCACAGCAGCATCTTTTCCCGGTCATCTGTTGTTACTGGCAGGTTTCAGTGAAATTCTTTGTAGCATAAATAAGGCTCATGGATTCTTTCACACAACTTCTCTTGTTTAATCAGATTTGTTCTTCTCCCTTGGTTTAAATTCCACTTAGGAGCCAATTAATGGCCAAGATGCTTAAAATGACTTGTAAGATTTTCTTATACTCCAAACCCTAGGAAATTCTCCAGATCTAGGTTAGAACCTCTCTGTCAATTGGGAAGACGGTCTTAATATTCTGATCACTGCCAGCCAAGAGATGGAAGTCCTTTGCTGCCCAACCAACCTAATTTCTCCTTCAGAGATTCAGCATGTCACCTTCATAGCTACATTTGTCTTTGAACTCAGGTACCCTTTGACAGTTGTAGCACTCTTTGCTTTGTCACTGTGCACTAACCCACAACTGTCCTTGATAAACACAAATTGCCAGTTGCAATTGACTCAAGCCAAAAATAATCATTCCTCTTTCCACAAAAGTTGCAAGTAGAGAGCATGTATGTGTAAACAGTTCATTTAACAGATGACAGTTGCCAGCCATGCCAAAACTCCATTGAGTTTAATGCCCTTTTAAAGGACATAATTTTCATCCACCCATATGAAAATACTCTGTTCCTGTTAGGATTGCTCAGAAACAAAGGTAGGGCGATCAGAGTAATAAACCCTTTACTCACAATCTGAGCTTTGTTGCCTCAATATTTCTGAAGCCAGTCTTTGCACTTTTTTATAGTTTGTCACACTATAAAAGTTTAATTGTTTTAGTACACTGGGGAATGAATTAAAAACCAACCAATTTTCACATTCATTCATCCCAGATTTTGGCAATGCCTGAAGGAAGCATTTGCCTGTTTTCTGCTAGGTACCTTACCTTCAGTTATAGGCTCTGGATGTGGCTGTGTTTAGTCTTTAGTAAAGAAGACCTGCAGTTTGCTAGAAGGAATGGACTTACCAGAAATATTCACCCCAAAACTGTTTTGTGAAGGCCATTTACTTGGTCCTGGACAATATTCTCTCTCGCTCTCGCTCTCTCTCCCACAGTTTTCCATTCCAAAAAGTTGTCTGCCATTAATGCCATATATGATGCTGCATCCATTTTTTTTAAATATTCTAACAGGACTATCATAAAGGTGTTTTGCCTTTCATTAGCAAAACATCTGGTTTATTTCCTCCCCCTTCAATCTGAAGTTCTGTGATGACTTCTAATAGTTTAACAATGATTATATTGTTGGAAATGTGACTCTAGCTTTAAAGCTCCTTTCCCTCGTATGTGTGCTGTGTTCACTCTCCTTACGGTGAAGCATTCCTGGATGACTTGTAGAAGACAGTACCTGCCATGGGGGTGTGTATGCATGTGAACCTTTTATTATCCTTCACTCGGTATGTAAGTGTGTGTGACCCTCTCTTTGAGTTGCAGAGCATTTCATGTTGAGAGCTGAAACAATTCTGAAATTGCTTAGATATGTTTAGGACACATCAGTGAAGTATATAAAGAAGGAAAGAATGTAATGGACTGCATTAGTTCAAAAATAAGTGATTGTTAAATGATATTACATGGTTCAAATGAAGTTCACCTGCTCCCCCATATCCTGTCTCATTGTTTTTTTTTTAAAGTTGCCCTTTTTAGACAGGTTTACAAAATTCTTCCCTTCGGCTTCATTAGTTTAATTATGCTGAGCATGTTCACAACAATTACTTTATTGGTTTATTCCAATCTAGTGAACACTTAGGATCTGATTACATTAAATGGTGAGTTCTGTACATTGTTGCACTGGGGCAGAAGAGACACTTTCAGCTTTGAAAAATACACATTTTTAAAATATTAAACAAAAAGCAGCATTATAACAAGAAGCCAAGCTATGAAGGGAGCTGTGTTGAGATTGAGTGGCTTTGTGAGTTAAGTGAATTCTGAATGTGGCTAAAGAGTTAAAAACCCTGTGTGTGTGTCTGTGTTGTGTATGCCAGCTGGTATCGTAGTAGGTAATTGACTTAGCTGTTAAGCGTGTTTAAGTGTATTAAAAAAAAACAAACAGAAACTCACTTGCACGGGATGAAAAGTACAGAAATGACACTTGTGAACGTAACACTGTAGTTTATAGATCTTAAGCTGCTAATTGTTGAGAGAGAATTACACATGTCTTGTCTGATTGTCACAGAATCATCTGTGGCACATACTGTATATAAAAAATTAAATAAAGACCTCAGCTATTAACTGTGTGTGGTTTGGGTGTGTTCAGAGGTAGTCTCCATTGACTGAAGGCAGGGAGAGGACCAGTTGTAATGCACTGAGACAAAACCACATAGAAATCAAGACCTCCAGAGGTCCTCTAACTGGACACTGCCCTGTAATCAGAGGTATACTGGACTGTCTCACAGAAAACCACCAGTATATATCTGGAATGGTAGGATGACTCACAATCTTTAATGCATTTATATTCATTGCAGCCTTATGAAGTAGAGAAGGCCTGTTGTCACCCCCATTTTACAGATGAGGAAGTGAAGCAGAGAGGGTAGGTGTACACTGGAGCTCAAAGCGACTCCCCTTGCATGGGTAAACACATGCTACAAAGTCATTTAGATGTTGTAGCTTGGACTCTAAAGCCCACCTGACTTCGAAGGATTGAGAGTCTGAGCTGCAACTCTGACACTTCTATTTTTAATGTACTAGTGTGAGTCTGACTACCAGGATTGGCGTGCGTGGCGAGCTCTCTCCCAACTACACTGTACATATTCAGAGAGACTAAATTACTTGCCCAAGGTATCTCAGCCAATGGCAGAGCAAGGAACCAAACTTATTCTGAAATCCCAAGTTGTCACTTTAACCACTCAGCTATTCCTCCTGTTCTCTGAATCCAGTGTCCAGAATCTCTTTTGGTATTTGTACATGTGAGAATGGACATTTGCACTAAGTTCAGCATTATTGGAGGGGTTGGGGGAATCATGCCTTCCTTCCTCACTGTCAGCAAGCTAAGCACCTTAAAAAAAAAAGATACCCACTAGGACAGCTGTCTGCAAATCTAGGCACTAAAGTTATATTGGGGTATAGACTATTTCTCTAAGATCTTCAGAAAAGTAGCACAGAATTAGGTCGAGATCAGAAAGCAAAGGCAGCTGTTTGCCAAATGTTAACTCCCCACACATTTTCATGGGCCCACAGTGTTAATTCCAGAATCATTATAGAGATTCAATAGTCATTCCTTTTCTCCTCCCACTAGAACCCTGGGCCAGCTGTAAAAGGGTGCAGTGCCTTACAGGGTTGGGGTGAGCCTCAGTGTTCCTGTATTACTTTGGGTTCCTCTGGAAAATGCTGCTTCAGAGCAAAGTAGTGTTGTTGTTATAAGCTTAAGAGCAGAAAATGAAGGAGAGACAGGATGGCTCAGGATGTAGGTTGTGGCCCTTCAGATCAGTGGCTTTAGTTCAGCCTAGTTAGGGACTAGGAATCATTAGCATCTGAATGTTTTCTGATGGTCTATTCAAAATGAGTTGATGGGTCTCAGTCCCCATTGCAGTGGCTAAATGTCCATTTTTCAGACTTGGGCCACCTTTGGCGGTCACAGTAGAGAGGCCAGAATGGGAATAAGCATGAAGGGATGATCCAACCTGTCACTGGCTGTATCACCCCTCCTAATCAGCTTGAAGCATGTCAATGTGTATGTGTACATGTTAGCAAACCTTACATGCCTGCATCCTGTGGAGCCATCTGTCTGGAGGGGAGCTGCCATCTCCATACTATTTTCTTGGAGAAAGAACTAGAAGGAGTTTGCGTCCCAATGCCAGGCATGTGCTAAGGAAGCCATGAAGAAAGGAGCTATTGGAGAAAATAAAAAAGCCTGATCAGGTAGTTCAGAGAAATATCCACATTTACAGTCATTTACTTGGGGCTTAACTCTATTAATCAGATTCAAGCTTCAGTGTCATCCCTGGAGCCACTCTTCCATCAGACTCTTGGCACTTTCCCCAGAATCTTACCTGAGGCTATTAACGTGAGCGACACACTAAAGGCATATGATCTTTCTAAGTGGAAGCATGCAGCAGAGAATAGGGGGTCACTACTTCTTGAATCTGGTACCCACAGACCCCTTCTGTGAGAGCAAAAACAAAAAGCACTGTGTGGGTATCTGAGTGAGATTTTGGCTGGAAAGAGTTCTTGGACTCTCCTTTGGGAAGAAATATGTCACCAACCAAGAAACGGTTCTCTGACTCTTCTTGGTTTGTCTCCTGGATGCCTCAAGTGCTAAATGTAGCAATTTGAGGTAAAGGACCGTGCTTAGGATGGACTATGAGGAATCCTAGTAGTTGAAGTAGGGGGCAGGAAGAAAGGCTGGAACTTGGGTGGGAAGTAGAGATGGGATATTAACCTAAATGAAAGCACCGTCTAGATGGTTGAGAGCCCAGAATAAAAGGTGGAATGTGTTCCGAGGACATGATAGTCTACTGATTCTTTCCCTGATCTTTCACAGTACTATTTAATGTGCTGGCAGGGAATTCTTTTTATCATGTTTGCCTGTAGCACAATGAGTCTGAATCACAATGTTCTGTCCAATATATTGGAACTCTGCAGGAGTTCAAGCTAGTGTACTAATGGCTCTGGTTAGGAAGCTGCTTGACATCTTTACAGACAATTCTGTAACCACATTTTGTATGTTCTGTACTGTTCTCTCCTTTGCAAAAAACCTCGTCTAAATATTGATTTGAATGGCTATAGTCCCTTCTGCTCTTTCAGTTGTGGCCTCATCAACCTCCCTTAATGTCAGTGGAAAAATTCACTGTCTTCACTGGACTCTAAACTGGATGTTTAGCATTTAAATCCATAACATCTGGAAAATCTATAGCTGGCTCCAGAGCAAGCCTAAGCATACAGTCTCAAAATCAAGCTCTTGCAGTCAAGATAACTGATCTTACAAAGAGAGCAGGGTAACTGTTTCATGTGCATAATAAACAAACAGGTGTAAATGACCATCCTAACCTATGACAATCCAATTTTCATGTAAGAAAAAAAACAAAGCCTAGCTAGAGAAAGTCCTGTTGCTGGATATTTTCTAGTTTTCCATCAGGCTTTGAAGGCATTTTAAAGTAGGTGTGTGTGTAAATTTGTATAAAAGCGATTTAGAGATTGTAGTAAGGAGAGGGTTCCCCACTAAACTAACTACATGGGGATAAGCAGAATTATTTTACCAGCTAGTGTATGTAAAATATATTTTAAAACTCCAAAAATAAAAACTTTCCCTTTTTGTTTTATGGTGTAAATTTACTAAGGCTATTACGTAATCAGTTAACAAACATAATTAATTCAAATTAATTTGATTTTTTAAAAATTGTGTTTAATCACAGTTCTAATCACGCTTAAGAGAATATCAATTGAAATTCATTCAATATTTGTGGATGTTTCTGATACATTTTCAAATATATGAATTTGTTACAACACAAAGTGTACAGTACTCACTTCCTATTTTATTGCAAATATTTGCACTGCAAAAATGGCAAAAGAAACAGTATTTTTCAATTCACCTCACCTAAGCATTGAGGTAAATTTCTTTATTGTGAAAGTGCAACTTACAAAAGTAGATTTTTTTTTTTTTTTTTTGGTAACATAACTGCATTCAAAAACAAAACACAACTCTAGAGCCTATAAGGCCACTCAGTTCTTTTTTTTCAGCTACTCATGTAAAGAAACAAGTTTTTGTTTTCATTGATGGGAAATAATGCTGCCTGCTTCTTATTTACAATGTCACCTGAAAGTGATAATGAGTGTTTGTGTGTCATGTATGTGACAGATGTGCAAAACATTGTTATGCCCTTTCATGCTTCAACCACTGTTTCAGAGGCCAGACTTCAATTGTGATTAGGCTTGTCAAGAAATAAGTTAAGTTTGTAAGATCTCTGGGGGGTGGGAGGAAATGGTAAGTCTCCCACTCCGTTTTATCTTTATTCCGCCATATATTTTATGTCAGAGCAGTCTCAAAAGATGACCCAGAACAGGTTTGATTTCTTTTAAGACCATTTTCACTGCAGATCTGACAAAACACAAAGGTACCAATATGAGATTTCTAAACATAGCTACAGCACTTGATACAAAGGTTAAGAATTTGAAGTACCTTCCAAAATCTTAGAAGAATTGCGGAGCATTCTTTGAGAAGTCTTAAAAGAGCAACACTCAGTGGAAATTACACAACCCGAATCATCAAAAAAAGAAAATCAATCTTCTGATGGTGGCATCTGACTCAGATGATGAATGAATATGCATTGGTCTGCACTGTTTTGGACCATTGTCAAGTAGAACCCTTCATTTAGTACAGAGCATGCCCTCTGGAATGGTGGTTGAAGCATGAAGGGACATGTGACTCCTCAGTGCATCTGTCACATACATTTCTTGCAATGCCAGCTACAACTATGCCCATGAGCACACCTCACTTTCAGGTGACAGTGTAAACATGAAGTACACCAAAAAAAAAACAAAAACGTTTGGCTGAGCAAATGGCTGAATAAGATGCAGGACTGAGTGAACTTGTAGGCTGTAAAATTTTACATAGCTCTATTTTTAATAGTTTAATTTTGTTCATAATTCCGTGTTTGTAAGTTCAAATGCCATGACAGAGACTGTACTACTAATGGGGGAATTGTAAAATACTATTTCTTCTGCTTTTTGGAGTGCAAATATTGGTAAAAAAATAACATAAGCACTGTATAATTTGTTACAATTTCAATCAATATATTTGAAAATACAGAAAACACCCAAAATATTTAAATAAATGGTATTCTATTGTTTAACAGTGCAATTAAATTGCTATATTTTTTTTTTGTCATTTGGCAGCCCTAAAATTTACCTCATGTGGTTGAGTAATTTTTTAATGTTTTTAAATTTTAACTCAGAATAGCTTATAAAATAGGTAAGTCTGCCAGGTCAAAGTCTGTCAGTTCACATATTTCCCAACCTGTCCCAGAACCACCAGCTGAGAAGCCATTGTTCCTGTTTTAAACATAGAGTCTACTGGAAGAGGCGTTATACCGTACGTCTGTTCTAGAGATGAGAGATGATCATGGAGAGTGCTGACTGGGCTGAGGGGGAGAGGAAGACTGGCTGGGGTTCCCTTGGCAGGCTGAGGAGGTGGCTCTTGAAGCAAACAGCAACTAACTGAGTTCACTGTGAGTGGGCGGGGGAGTGGAGTGGAAGAGGAGTGCAGGTAAAGCAGAAGCACCTTCTACACATCCATAAACACTGCCCAACGTCTAAAAGATTTGCTAACACCCCTGCGAAAGGAACCACTGTTCAACTATAAAATCTGACTTAGCAGCACCCTTCTCTCTTTAACCAGATAGCAATGTAGCAGATTAAACTTGGACCCATTTCTTCATATCTAATTTTTACCCTCTGCTGTTTTACACTGTCTACCCTTTATTCAGCTTGGACAGTGAAATGAGGCTAGTCCGTGTCAAACTCACTTAAAGGCATTTCCACTTTCTGGAACTCTGGGCCAGGGCTGTTTCCAGCACAGGCCCAGGTTATGCTGGGAGAAATGGTTTCTTAGTTTTAATGACTCAACATTGAGTCATATTTCATTCTATGGGCTCATTCCCCCTCTCCCTTCCCTGCCCCCTGCACTGCATTCTATCATATTTGCATACAAAATCTTAATGGGTTTGATCTTTTTCACATGAGTCTTTTGCTGTTGAAAGGCAAAAAAGCTGCTGCTGCCTGTGCACTAATTTCAATGTACTGTGCATGAGTATCTTGCTCCTTTCTGTCTCTTACAGCCTGCAGTGGATGCAGATGTATTATTACAACTGAGGAGCTGTGTCCTGCAGGTCACTGCTGTTGCAAACACAGGTAAGTCATAACTCAAGTGCATGTCTTGCCTGTGTTTATAAAATGAACTTTCAATGGAACTGTGTATGACTCTGATATTCTTCCTGGCCTGATAGATCTAGAGTGAAATGCCTTCCTCTGCCCCTGACTTGTGGATCTAAGCTCCCCAGAGAAGCAAGGACAGCAGCAGCTGCTTCTCAGAACCTACCTGTAGTTTCATTGATGTGTTTTGTGCATGACTCACATCCCTGTGTGTTTTCAGTCCTGGCTTATGGTGCCATCTAGTGACACAAAGGCAGAGAATCCGCCTTCTCTTTATAGTGGCTCAGCAGATCTGCTGTTGTTTCCCCCTGCATTCTCCCCGAGGATTTTCTTTCTGCGCATAGAATCTAAGGACTTATTTTTCAGGCCTGGTGTTCTAAGTGCCGCCTTAAACCTGGCAGACCCCCAGCTGCTGGTCCAGCCACACTTGTCATTGCAGGGAGACAGGCTAATTTTCTCCTCTCACTCCCATCCCCCAGAACATATACTTTTACCCACTTTTTCCATTGCTTTCACCACATCAGAAACCGGTGGGAATTAGAGACAGAAATAAAGCCCTATGAGGTCATTCATGCCAACCTCAGGACAATGAACTATTTGTTTAGTGCCTTGTCCAGGCTAGACACCTGTGGCTGGGCTTCCATCATTTCCTTCCCGATGTGTCACAGCTTGTCCTAGCCAAGGACTAGCCTTTGGAGGTTATTGACATCCTGAATTGGCTGCCAGCATCTAACTGCATGGCGTATGGCACCCCTTACCCAAGCACTGAGTGCCATCAGTGGCTGTTGCGGTCATTGCTAGCCCCTGGGGAGAGGCCAGATGCCTTATGTGGCAGAGTGGAGTATCACATTTTAAACCTGTTGTGTAGATGAGAACAGTCAGGGCAGAATAATGTAGCAAATGATCCAGCAGAATACAAGGAGGTCAGACAAATATCCATCCTGATCACCTTCTTCTCCTTCCCTTCTTCACTGTACAGGCTCCTGAGCCCCAGGTAGCAGGAGTTGCCCGGTGGCTAAAATGGCAAAACATCACTTTGTGTAAGACTCAGCCGCAGCACTCAGAAATGTTTTCCAGAGGAGGGTGAGTGTTCACAGCCCCATTTCCCACTGGCGAAACTGAAGCACAGAGTGAACAAGTGGCTCATCTGGGGCTAGCCTATAGGTCAGTGGTGTACTGGGGCTAGACTGAAGACCCAACACCCTAGGCACTGGCGTAGGCCTGGTCTGTAGAATCTTTGAGATCAGGATTGCAAAGCTCTTGATGCTCATGGACCAGTCTAGCTTCTTGTAAAGTAGTAGAATCCCATTTGACAGCTGTGGAAACTGAGCAACACAGCTGAAGGGCTGTGCCTGAGGTCACCCAGCAGCTCACAGGGACAATTGAGGGATTGCTTCTAACTCTCCTGCCTCCTGCGCTTTTGCCTTTACCTTTAGACCAGCCTTGTTTTACAAGGTTAACCAAAATAGCTGCTTGTGTGTTCGTTTGCTTCACACTCACATACCATGTCTAAGAATCTCAATGGTATTAAAAGCCTATTTTTTTTCTGCACCTGCCGCTCTCTGGTGGGGACAGACCTTCTTTTCCGAGGTCACCCCAGAACTACTCAGTACTCAGAGAGGGCTGCACCTTGACCCTGCATTGTTCCTCTCCCTCAGTCCTCTCAGAAACTGGCATTGTAGCCCCTGGAGTTTATTTTTTCCCGTTAGTGTTCTTATTTAGCACTGAGGCAAGAAACCTACAGGCCCATATGCTGTCAGGTATCAGCTCAAGCAGCTAGTATAAGGGAGAGTGGCTGGGCCCCTGGGCAAGGTGGGAGGCAGTCGTGGCACCTGTGGGAGGGGAGGAGCCTCATGTGGCAGGGGCTAGCCTCCCCCAGGCAGCCTCAGCACCACCCAGATCGCACAGCACAGGGCTCTAGCCATGATTTAAAGGGCCTGGGATGGCAGCAATCGCTGGGAGACCCAAGCACTTTTGGAAGGCCATATCCTGGGCCAGCTGTCCTCTATCCCCTACCCTGCCATCAGCAGGCCTGCCTGTGAACTTCATCTTAAATAAGTGGCCTAACAGTGACCCTGGGTATTGGGGAACTGTGGAAACACTGTACTTAGAGAGACGTCTCTACACAATGGTACCTGATAACTGCAGGAATACAGAACTGAGACTCAGCTTGGATGTTTTGGATGCAAACATTAGCAGACACATAACCACAAGCTTGCCTTGGTAAGCAAGGATTATTAATATACTAACCTATATAATAAGGATGCTCCAACCATCCTAGGGTGAGGAAGTTAGATATGGTCAAAGCAGGCTGGCATATTGAATATTCATGACAGCCCCTTCACCCTCTAATGGGCCAGACCAACGTCTAAGGACAGATGTGGATTATCAGACTTAGCTGGCGTGCCAGAGACAGAGCAGGACCTCCACGTGTTACCACCAGCTCCCCAGCAAAGGATCTGAGGCATGGTACAAGAGATTACCTTAGCAGTTCAAAATTGTGATTTTTGTTATGTGATTTGGAGCATTTTCTGTGTCTTTACTAAGTGTGTTAGTTTAACATTTCCTTTGCCCTCAGGGTGTCTTCATTGTGAATGCTGGAGTTTCCAACCCAATACTGAACTTGACAATCTTGATTCTGTTGCGTCCAATTCTGGAACTAGACCCTATCCTCGCCAGCCCTGAAATTAGTAATCTGTAATCAATAATGATAATTAGTCCTCCCTTGAGCGCAGGAGATGGGAATATAAGACCTCCCAAGGTCTTTTCCAGTCCTACAATTCCATGATTCTATAACCACAAAAGACTTGGGTAACAAAAGGCAAAACACCAGCTGGAAATTTGGACCCAAACACTGTATCTCTTGGAGAAACAGAAGCTGTGAACCTGCTGAGCTGTGGAGTTCACTCGGGGGGGGGGCTGCCAGTAGGAAAAACACCATCGGTAAAATCCCCCTAATGGTATGGATTGGCCCCATCATCAACACACTCCTTGATGGCCCTGCTTAGAGCTGGTAGGAGCCTTGCAGGCAGACAAGGAATGATCCCAGTGCAGCTGGACTAAACAGGGGGTTGTTTCCAAAGATAAGGCTGGAGTTTGGCTGTAACAGTGCTCAGACCCCACAGCCACAGGCGAGGCACCTCAGAGATAAGGGACCAACTGTGCTGAGGAGCCCTGCGCCTTGGCCAGAGCTTTAAGAACCGAGAGCAGCTGTGGTACCTGATGGAAGGGCACAGGGCTGGGAGGGGATGGGAAAAGAAGGGAAGTAATGTGGCATCTGGGTCACTTGGGGGCAGGAAGGTCTGACTCACAAGTAGCTGGAGGGAGGGGGCTTTTGACTTGCCCAGCCAGGAACAGGAGAAGGGTGGCTGCTGCCTGGGGAGGGGAAGGGCCAGCTTTTCCCTGCCAAATGGGGAGCATGTGCCTTGCTTTCCAGTGTCCCACCTTTCCCATCCCTCACTCCCTCTTTCCTTCCACTTCTCAATCACTTTGTTCTGTTTCCCTCCCCTGCCCTGCCCCTTTGGCTCACTTGGTGTGGGAGTCAGGAACAAGACGATGCCCCAGGTTTAAAGCAGTGGATTAGCCCCCATCTTGCTCTCTGCTGCTTCCAGCCTGGGACTGCTCTGGGATGGGGGGCGGGTGAGTTAGGAGGACTGGAAAGTTGGGCTTCAGGCATCTCTGTCTCAGGGCTGCCAGGATGGAGAGCAGGAGAGGAATGAGCACAGCTTGTTGCCAGCAGCCCTGCACCTGCTCACCAAGGGAGGATGTGATGGGGGGATCTCAGAGGGACATTTTCATTGTCCTCCAAGGCTGTGGAACTGAGCCTCATTCTCAGCCAAAGACCCCCCGGATCAGATCTCTGACAGGAGTGTGTGGGGCTGTGAGCAAGCAGAGAAAAGCCTCTGATTTTCTGCCAGTTCCAGGAGAATTGTGAAAGAGCCTAGAGATTTGGGCCAACCCCATATCCTGCCCTTTCCCTGTGCTGGGGCTGTCACGTCCCCCATCAGTTTAGACAACAGGGGTCTGGTTCTGCCTTTCTGCTCACAAGCAATAGGATATGTCCCTACTCTGAAAGTCAATGGTCCCTAATTGATGAACCCCCCCACCTCTGTCATACTAACCCCTGAACAAACACACTTGCAGACAGGCTAACCACACCTCCATTCATGTGATGCACTTAGCTGCCAGCATTGTCACTCCTATGGAAAGCCCTTAGAGCAGGGAGGGGCCACCTAGGCTAGTGACTGGGCTCATGAGTGACCCTCCTTCATCTCAGTGTCCCAAAAGATTGTCATAACCAAGGTGGTCTCTGCAGCTAAAACCTTGTGGGAGCTTTTGAAACTTGTCAGCCCTGAGCAGCCTGCAAGGTTTTCTAACTGCACTCGCATACCTAGAATTTGCAGGGTGAGCTGATTGACTAGCAGTGTTTCCACGGGCCGCAGAGCAAGCACATGGTTCTACAATATGTGCAATCAGTACACACCTCACTTCATGTGCCCTTGCTTTAAGTGTGTACCACTTTTGTAATATTGGTAGGAAAAAAACTATGTGAATGAAAACCATCAGGATCTGGTAAATGTGTGCATGGGCAACGGTAAACAAAATGTCTCACGGGTCACACATAGGACCACGGTGGGCCACAGGTTCCCCACCACTGCCTTAAGAATCCCTGTAAAACACGCTCAGCTTGAACGAATGCTCTTGCAGGACCAGTTTAACCCTGCAGGCCACTCAGGGCTGACATGTTTCAAAAGCCCCCAAAGGTTTTAGGCCATATACAAGAGCCTCTAGGGCTGCAGTCAGAAATGAAGCCAAGCCCCCACATCCGGCCAGCACCGTCCAGCTGCAGATCCAGTCCCGCTGTTACTGTTGGCCCACAGCTCTCTAGTGACTAAATCAAACCCTTGACTTCTTACTAGAGAGTGTGGAGGGGGTGAGTGTGTCCCTCATCAGTGGCTGGTCCACGTAAGAGGTTTGAGTTTGCTACTGCTTCCTACTTGCCTACAAGACTTTAGTTTCAGTTCAGGCAAAAAAGGGCTGCGCTGTTAATTCTGAGGGTCCCAGGTTCAACTGTGAGTCAAGTGGGGCTAGTTACACAGATGCCCCAACCCTTGCACCTCCACCAACAGCTGTGTGCTCTGTGCCTCTGCAAGTCAGAGGTGTACCCAGGGCAGCCACAAACCTTGTGACAGACCCTGAGACATCCTCTTGCTAAGAGTTAAGGCACCCGCATGGTGGGGGGGAGGGTATATTAAGGCACAGGGACCCTGGGGTTGGGGGGGTAGCCCAGGCTGCAAATTGGGGTCTCGGTGTAGGTGGGGGCCCATGTTACAAATTTGTATGGGCAGGAAAAAATTACCCTTGGGGTCCTGCTAAGAGTGAGTTTCCAGCAGCATGCAGAGGCTCTTTATCTCAGAGGAAACACATAGGTAGTGTTTGGGAAGCAAGGAGCACAAACCTCAACAGCTGGGCCCCAGGAGTGGCTGATAATGGTAATAACAGGGATAAGGCAGCATTCTGGGGCCTGTGAGATAGCAGGGGGCAACCCCAGGGCTGTTTGTTTTCATACTAGCAGGGAGGGAGTAGCAGGCCGGTAAAGGAAAGGAAGGAAGGGGACTAAACTGGGCCCCACTCCCTGAGGTAAAGCAGTACGTAAGAGTCTGGCTCCCCAGTGTCCTGCTCAGCCTTTAATGTGGGAATTGACTAGACAGGGCCTGTACAGTGATCCCTCCCGCTGCCCATGCCAGTGCCCACACAACCCACTGAGCTGCTGAAAATGAGGAGGAGCTAGTGCCTGGGAGCTGCAAAACGGAAAAAGGCCAAAACCAAGACAGGCGTTTAAGCTGGGGCAGCTGTGACTATGCTGGGGCAGAGCCATTGCCTGGTCAGCACTTTGCTCAGCCTAGCCATCCACAGTCACAAAGTGCTTTGAGTCACTCACCACCAGGCCATCCGAAAGGCAAGACAAAGGGGACAACTACCCAGGGGCCCATCAGTTGATAAGCGGCCACGGCTCTCAGCTGCTGCTGTTGCTACTGCAGCAGGAGTGGCAGCTGATGCCTGGGGCCCTTTAAATTGCTCCTGGAGCCCCAAGAGGCACTGAAAGGCTGGCAGAGGGAGGTTAGCCCCAGCCTCTGCCTGTGACCCTGCCCCTTCCAGGAGCAGGGAGTCAGTCCCCCTCCACCTTGCCTGGGTTGTCTAGCAATCTCTCCTGCCCCACTCCCATTCCCTTCACTCTTGCTAAGCATATTTCATGCCTGGTTTACAGGTGGGAAAACAGAGACACAGAGCAGCAGCATGCAGCGGTCACACAGCAAGCTAGGAGCAGAGCCCTGGATTCCTGACGCCTGTGCTTCCTCTCTTAGCATGAGGTCACACATGCTCCAGCCTGCTAGTTTGGCAAAGCGAGTGCAACACTTGCAGTGAGATCCTCCTGCTGGTGTTTCCCTGCATTATATAATGTATCAAGCTGCTCCTCTTGGCTTCTTGATGTGTAGAGATGGGACCAAACTAACGCTTTGGATCCTTATGATGGGTGCTGAAATCCAAACCCAGAGCCACATTTCATCAGTGGTCCCTCCTCTTAGAATGGGCCGGTCCAGAGCCCTGGATTCAGATACCAGTCATTCAGTGGGTTCACTGTCTGGATCTGGTAAAAATCCTGCAAGGGAGAAGAAGGCAACCTCTGACACAGAGGCAAAGAGTACCACAGGGACTGTTTTGTGGGGCTCTCTGAATGAGACACTGGAACCAGAGGTCCCATCTATCGGGCGTGGGGGCGCTGCTGATGCTGTTGTGGAACACGGAAGAGGGAGAAGGATATGTTTTGTAATTTTAATGTCAGTGTGATGTGAATTCTTTTGTTTCAGAGCAGGCTGGGAGACTGAGCTCATTTGCCTGTGTCCTGTCCCTTTAAGGTTTTTCATTGTTAAGGGAGATTTCAATGTTTCAATGTTAAGGGAGATTAGAGAGGCTATCAAAATAAAAAACACAGTACTAATAGGAGATTTCAATTATCCCCATATTGATTGGGTGCATGTCACCTCAGGACGGGATTCAGAGATTAAATTTCTTGATGCCTTAAATGACTGCTTCTTGGAGCAGCTAGTACAGGAACCCACAAGGGGAGAGTCAATTCTCGATCTAGTCTTGACTGGAACGCAGGATCTGGTCCAAGAGGTAACTGTTACTGGACCGCTTGGAAACAGTGACCACAATATAATAACTTTTAATATTCCTGTGTTGGGAAGAACACCGCAGCAGTCAAACACTCTGGCATTTAATTTCAAAAAGGGGAATTACGCTAAAATGAGGAAGCTAGTTAAACAGAAACTAAAAGGTAGAGTAACTAAACTAAAATCCCTGGAAGCTGCATGGAAACTGTTTAAAGACACCATACTAGAGGCCCAACTTAAATGTATACCCCAAATAAAAAAACACAGTAAGAGACCTAACAAAGAACCACCATGGCTAAACAGCCATGTTAAAAAGGCAGTGAGAGAGAAAAGGGCAGCTTTTAAAAAGTGGAAGTCAAATCCTAGTGAGGAAAATAGAAAGGAACATAAACACTCCCAAATTAAGTGTCATAATGTAATAAGAAAAGCCAAAAAAGATTTTGAGGAACAGCTAGCCAAAAATTCAAAAAACGATAGTGAAATGTTTTTTAAATACATTAGAAGCAGGAAGCCCGCTAAAAAAGCAGTGGGGCCCTTGGACGATAAAGATATAAAAGGAGCGATCAAGGAAGACAGTGCCATTGCGGAGCGATTAAATGATTTCTTTGCTTCAGTCTTCACGGCTGAGGATGTTACAGAGGTTCCTAAATTTGAGCCAGCCTTTTTAGGTGACAAATCTGAGGAACTCACTCAGATTGAAGTGACATTAGAGGAGGTTTTGGAGTTAATTGATAAGCTGAATAGTAACAAGTCTCCAGGACCAGACGGCATTCACCCAAGGGTTCTGAAAGAACTCAAATGTGAAATTGCGGAGTTATTAACAGTGGTTTGTAACCTATCCTTTAAATCCACTTTGGTACCAAATGACTGGAAGATGGCCAATATAACACCAATATTTAAAAAAGGCTCTAGAGGAGACCCTGGCAATTATAGACCGATAAGTTTAACATCAGTACCAGGCAAATTAGTAGAAACACTAGTAAAGAATAAAATTGCAAGGCACGTAGAAGAGCACGAATTGTTGGGCAAAAGTCAGCATGGTTTCTGCAGAGGGAAGTCGTGTCTAACTAATCTATTAGAATTCTTTGAAGGGGTTAATAAACATGCGGACAAGGGGCACCCAGTGGACATAATATACCTAGATTTCCAGAAAGCCTTTGACACGGTCCCACACCAAAGGCTTTTATGTAAATTAGGTGGTCATGGGATAGGAGGAAAGATCCTTTCATGGATCAGGAATTGGTTAAAAGACAGAAAACAAAGGGTGGGAATAAATGGTAAATTTTCACAATGGAGGAGGGTAACTAGCGGTGTTCCCCAGGGCTCAGTCCTGGGACCGATCCTGTTCAACTTGTTCATCAATGATCTAGAAAATGAGGTAAGCAGTGAGGTGGCCAAGTTTGCAGATGACACCAAGTTGTTCAGGACAGTCAAAAGCAAAAGGGATTGTGAAGAACTACAAAAAGATCTCAGCAAACTGAGTGATTGGGCAGCAAAATGGCAAATGAAATTTAATGTGGGTAAGTGTAAGGTAATGCATGTTGGAAAAAATAACCCAAATTACACGTACTACATGATGGGGTCAAATTTAGCTACGACAGATCAGGAAAGGGATCTTGGAGTTATAGTGGATAGTTCTCTGAAGACATCCACGCAGTGTGCAGCGGCAGTTAGTAAGGCAAATAGGATGTTAGGAATTATTAAAAAAGGGATCGATAATAAGACAAAAGATATCATACTTCCCCTATATAAAACTATGGTACGCCCACATCTTGAGTACTGCGTGCAGATGTGGTCTCCTCACCTCAAAAAAGATATATTGGCATTAGAAAAGGTTCAGAAAAGGGCGACTAAGATGATTAGGGGCTTGGAACGGGTCCCATATGGGGAGAGGCTAGAGAGACTGGGACTTTTCAGTTTGGAAAAGAGGCGATTGAGGGGCGATATGATAGAGGTATATAAAATCATGAATGGTGTGGAGAAAGTGAATATAGAAAAATTATTTACCTTTTCCCATAATACAAGAACTAGGGGACACCAAATGAAATTGAGGGGTAGTAGGTTCAAAACTAATAAAAGGAAATTTTTCTTCACACAGTGCACAGTCAACCTGTGGAACTCCTTGCCTGAGGAGGCTGTGAAGGCCAGGACTCTATTAGGGTTTAAAAAAGAGCTTGATAAATTTTTGCAGGTTAGGTCCATAAATGGCTATTAGCCAGGGATAAAGTATGGTGCCCCTAGCCTTCAGAACAAGGGCAAGAGATGGATGGCAGGAGATAAATCACTTGATCATTGTCTTCTGTTCTCCTTCTCTGGGGCACCTGGCATTGGCCACTGTCGGCAGATGGGATGCTGGGCTGGATGGACCTTTGGTCTGACCCAGTATGGCCATTCTTATGTTCTTATGTTCTTATTGTGCTTTTGAGATCTGAGCATTATGGCTGTGGGGAATAGGGTGTGATCAGGGAGTTTGTGTGCTTGGAAGCTTCTGGAGCAACAGGCCCTGTGCAACCTGTGTGTGTTTTGGGGGAGGGAGATGGTTCTATTATGGCCAAAGTTGGGATTAAATGTCCCACTTCAAAACAGCCCCCTGGTCTGGGATAGAATCCCTGGTGTAGCCTTTTTGGGGAACATGGGATTTTTTGTCTGGCCTAGAATTTTCTCCTCCAGTTACTGTGTTGGCAGCCTCACATTACCCCCAGACAGCTGGACTGCCAACAGCAAGCACGTACTTGGAGCTGGATGTTGCAGTTAAAACAATTACACTAGCCAGCCCTAGACCCTCACTCCACTCTCATGCCCACCAATGGGCAAATGGATCCTGCTTCTGAGCCTCAGCTCCAGAGGGAGCCCTTATCTAAAAGGAGGGAAGAGGAACTGAGTTCGTAGGGCATGAGTGCAAAATTCCCCAGCAGATCCATTTCCCCTTGTTTATAATTCACTCTTCCTTTTGGTGCAGGAGCTCGGAGACACTGATTACATTGGAGCCTTGACCCGGTATGTTATCCAAACATCTTGCTGACATTTCCACACTCCCTGAAGCATCCTTGCCTGTACAAACATGCCTGGAACCTCTGCTTCCTGTCGACTGGCCGCTGGGGAATATACTGCGACTGCACATCGGAAATATAGGCTAGTCCATTTCCACCAGGCAGCCGGAACTGAGCGAGGTTCTTCCATGGCTGTGATGTGTGGCTGTCTGTTTCAGGAGAAGGATTCAGTTCTTTTGTGCATTTCCTCTGCCTCCTTGGCAAAGGCTTTTTTCCGGTGATTAAATTTAATGCAGTGTTCATGTCATGGACATCAGCGTTTAACCAGCTAACCCTTTAATCAGTATGCTCATGCTTATCAGTTTCTATTGATGGTTAAACTCTGTAAGGTCCCAGCTGCCAGCCCTGTGCCGTGGGCTCTGCCTCTGGCAGGCATCCCAGTGAATGCGGGATCCCAGCAGCCGAGCTCGCACTTTGGGCTTTATCACCAACAGGCATCTGAGCACATGCCTGACCCCACTTTGGGGCTGGGAGCCAGGATCCTGGGAGCAGGGGTACCCCTTCAGTGCCCTTCCCTCCCTACCCCTAGGTCCCTGGACAAGTATTTAACCCTGTAACCAATGGAATTTTGATTGGTTATATTTTCCGGTTTTACACATTTTTACATCCCTAGTTCATATTTTCTCTAGAAATGTATTGGTGGAGCCAAGCCCCATACACAGCCATAAGGCATCAGTGATCATGAATGGTTTTGATAGCATCAAACCAGGCTGTACCTGCTGATGATTAAAGAATGTTGTATCAAACAGCAACTCTAACCTGCCTGAAACCCGTTACCAAATTCATCAGCTAAATACATGCCAGTAGCTGTTACAAGGCATTGTAGGAGGTTGCATTCAGCTGCCCCCCTCATGCCCAGCTTATAGACTTGTAGAATGTAGGTCTGGAAGGACTTTCAAGTGGTCACCAAATCCAACTTCCTGCACTGAGGCAAGACAAAGTTAACCTAGATTATCCCGACCACTGTTTGTCTAACCTCTTTTTAGAAATCTCCAATCAAGTGGATTCCGCAGCCTCACAGCTATTCCACAGCTTAACTCCTGCTAGAATTGGAAAGATTTTCCTAATACCTATCCTAAATCTCCCTTCCTGTAGATTAAGCCCATTGCTTCTTATCCTATCTTCAGTGGACAGGAACAACAACTGAGCATAGTCCTCTTTGTAACAGCCATTATCCTACTTGAGGACTGATGTACTGTTCCCCCAAGTTATCTTTTCTCAAGACAAAACATGCCCAGATTTTTTAACCTTTCCTCATAACTCAGGCTCCTAGGCCTTTCATCATCTTTGTTGTTCTTCTCTGCACTTTCTTCAGTTTGTCCACATCCTTCCTTAAGTGTGGTATCTGGAACTGAACACCATATCCAGCTAAGAACTCACCACTACCTAGCAGAGCAGGACAATTGCCTTGTGTTTCTACATATTTCCCTCTTATTAATATACCTCTGAATATTAGCCCTTTTAACAACTGCATCCCAGTGTAGACTCATATTCAATTTGTAATTCACTATAACCCCACGTCCTTTTAAGCAGTACCGCCAACTAGCCAGTTAATCAACATCACTGGGGCCGACAGCTACTGCGGGCACTGGGGCAAGATGGGAGGGAGGCCTGGCTCCATCCCCCAGAAGAGGTGGGGTCAAAGGCAGAAGGGGCGTGGCCAAAGGCAGACAGCCCTTTGTGCTGCTTGGATCCTGATGCTGTCCCCCGACCCACATTCCTTTAGAGCTGCACGAAGCTGCACAACAGCGCTGCCACAGCATTTCAAAGATGTTTGGAGCTCATGCTGCCACCATTGCCACAAGAGCAGCAGCAACACTGGCCGGGGCTCTGGGCTCCTTTGGAAAGCTAGGTTCTGGGACAACTGCCCCCTTTGCCCTCTCCTGGTCAGCAGACCTGGTCTCCCTTTTGTAGCTGTGCATTTGAGTTTTTCCCTTAAGTGAACCACTTTGTATTCGTCTTTACTGAATTTCATCTTGTTCCTTTCACATCAATTTTCCAATGTATTAAGTTCCTTTTGAATTTGAATCCTGTCCTCAAAGTGCTTGCAACTGCTCCCACGGTGGTGGCATATGTAAATTTTATAAACATACTCACCACCTAGCCAAGTTCGTTAACGAAAACAGTGATCATAGAATCATAGAACATATCTTCCGGTTTTATACATTTTTATTAGCAAAAGACCCAGGATTGATGCCTGTGGGACAGCACCGGTTACATCCCCTCCCTGCAGCTTCACAGCAAACCACTGATAACTACTCTTTGAGTATAGTCTTTAAACCTGTTGTGCATCCACGTTACAGACCATATTTTCCTAGGGTTTGTCTATGCTCATGGGTAGATTACTACTCAAGAGACTGCTCTCCCAGAGGTCTGTTTAGTGGGTCTAGTAGGCACATGTTACACTGACAGCTTCTCATGCTTCCATCAACATCAGTACTCTGGGGGTCACGAGGAGTAAGGGAAGTCGACTGGAGAGTTTTCCCCATCAAACCCCAGCAGTGGAGAAAACTCAGCAGCATCTGTCGTCTGGAACTGCATCAAAAGCCTTATGAAAATCAAACTACATCACATCCACTGCTCCCCTAGACATTAGGCTCGTCACTGCCCACACTAGGAAATTTGGTCAGTTTGGCATGATTTGTCCTTAATGCTGACTATTCATTATAGTGCTGTATCTTGCCAACAAGCTGATTGTTTAATCATGTGTTTCAGTACATTGCTAACTGCTCTATAATTCATCTCAGTGCCAGCAGCAGAGCTGACCCTAAGGGACAATGGGATCCAGGGCTTCTACCCTCTCCTGGGTGCCTGTCTCCTTCCCACCCAGCTCAGCAGCCCGCTTGGTCCCCTGTGTATGTCTCTAACGCTGTCAGAGGAGGTCACCCACTTTGGCGCATCTGGAGCTTTTAGCTCCCAAGTTCCTCCCATGTTGTTTTGCAATGGCTGCGGAAGTGCCCCATAGGAACACAGGACTTGCCAAACTACCTCAGAGCCATGTTCCATCAGTGCAGTATCATGGTTCTAGCAGTTCTCAAATTCAGTGACCAGATGTTCCCTTTTTTAAAGGGACAGTCCCATATTCAAGCCCTTCTGCAAGTGTCCCAAATTTTCTGTCTCCCTCTGGTGGGTTCTGCTGCTGGCTGGATCCCAGCTCACCAGCTGCCAACCCACTAGTGGTGAGTGGTGTGGTCTACTGACTGCTGATGGAGGTGGATGTGCAAGTACTGTGGTGGAAGAAGATGCGGTGTATGGGGCTATCTGCTCCCCTGCTGTGTGCTGGCTCTTGACCAGCAGGGTCCTGCCCCCATCCTGTTCCCAGCCAGCACTGGCTGTGAGCTGCAGTGGCTGGTGAGAGTGAGCAGCCGCCAGCTGGCAGACAGTTAATGTCTCCCCTCTGTTCCCCTTTACATGCTCCCCTCTTTCACTGTTCTCACCCTGCTTTGCCCTCTCCATCCTCATTTCTCCTCCATATCCCCCCCCCGCGAGGGGGTGTCCCACTCCCAGCACTGCGTGGAGAACCTGCCCCTTTTCTGAGCGCCTTTCTGAGGCAGAAGTGGGGGGATGGGATGATTTGACCCAGGGGCCAACAGGCTCCTTCCTCCCCCCCATTGCCTCTCACAGGGCCAGTGCCTCAGGAGAGCCCAAGACTCTCTGGCCTGCAGTGCTGGCAGGAGGAACTGAGCCCTGCATGTGCCAAAGCCCTGTGCAGCAGTGGGATGGAGCAGCCTCTCTGCCCCTCAGCTAAGCTCTGGAGTGGTGGTGGCGGGGAGGGAAAGGAAAGCGATTTCTAGCCTGTTCATGCCCTGAACTTGCAGGCTCCACAGTAGACCCTGAGGCAGGGGCTTAGCATCTTCTGCTCCCATGCCTCTCCCACATCCCCATCTGGGGTCTTGCCCCTCAGAGCACATGGAGCTGCTCCCTTGCCTATGCACCCTCCTCTGCTGAGCCACCTTTCTGGCCCTGTTCGTTGAAGCCTGTGCTGTCAGGTTCCCTGGACTCTTTTAGGGCTTAAGTTGCCTCCTATCTCCCAGCTACAATGTCGGCAGGAAGGGATTATGTCAGTGGCCAGCAGCAGCCTGGAGGTGTAAACTGCCTTTCAACATTCTCTGGGCAGGAAGGGCCAAGCTGCTTTCAGCCACATGGTGGATAGAGAGGGAAAGTGAGGAAGAGAAGAGCTCTGCATAGACATGGGTCATCCCATCCCTCCACTTCTGCCTCTGTAGCTGAAAGCAGCTCCTGTCCCTTCTCCCAATAGAGTGCTGTAAGGCTGCTGCTGCCCACACTGTCGTGTGACCCCCTGGAAATTGGGGAGGCTGTGATTCTGTGCCTCCCACATTACCACAGGACTATGATGTGCCAGGTACCAGGAGAGGTGGGTCCATCATCCTCCTGTGAAAGAGGCATATAGGGAGGGCCACCAATGGAGGAATAAAGGGGGCAGTTGCCCCCTGGGCTCCATGCTATAAAAGAGCCCGGAACTCCAAGCCCTTTAAATCACTGCCAGAGCCCCACACAGTCCAGGTGGTGCTGAGGGCTGGCTGTGGGAGATACAGTGTGGTCCAGGTGGCATTGATGGTTGGCTGGCTGAGCCCCTTCCCTTGTTCCTGAGATCCTGCCTCTTCTGGGAGGCCCAGGACTGAGCCAACCTCCAACATTGCCCAGGACCTGGTGAAGTCTACTCTGTGTATAGAAATGTCACTATGGCTATGCGTACACTAGCCCCCAAACTTCGAAATGGCCATGCAAATGGCCATTTCGAAGTTTACTAATGAAGTGCTGAAATGCATATTCAGTGCTTCATTAGCATGAGGGCGGCCGCGGCACTTCAAAATTGACGCGCCTCGCCGCCGCGCGGCTGGTCCCGACAGGGCTCCTTTTTGAAAGGACCCCGCCTACTTCGAAGTCCCCTTATTCCCATGAGCTCAATGAGCATTCTCATGAGTTATGAGCTCATGGGAATAAGGGGACTTCGAAGTAGGCGGGGTCCTTTCAAAAAGGAGCCCCGTCGGGACGAGCTGCGCCGCGGCGAGGCACATCAATTTTGAAGTGCCACTGCTGCCCGCATGCTAATGAAGCACTGAATATGCATTTCAGCGCTTCATTAGTAAACTTCGAAATGGCCATTTGCGTGGCCATTTCGAAGTTTGGGGCTAGTGTAGACACAGCCTGTGTGTGAGACCTCTCCTTCTGTGTGCGGGCAGTGGGGTGGGGGTGTCACCCCTCTCTGTGTCAACCCTAATGCTTTAAAATACATAAAAGGTATCCAGTTTAGCAGTATTTTCTTTTAACAAGGGCGCAATCAACTTGATGCTAATTGGAATATTTGTATGAGAAATTGCTGTTGAATTGCTTGAATGCAGTTGTCACATATGGTCACCCTGGCCCTAATGACTTTCTCCTTACCTTCCTGGCTCCCCCTTTATTCAGTAATACATGTCTTCTGTGATTCTAGTATTCTGTTTATGGTAGCATCCATGTCACCCTTCACGCTTTCATGTCCTTTGCTTTTGGCTATTTCTGACCAAGCATCTCATTTTACTGAAAGTATAGCGTGACTGTGTCACTGCTGGTGCCTTCTCTGTCCCTAGGACACTGAACCTAATTATATTGCAGCCACTGTTATTGAGTTGCTCTGCTACTGTCACTTCTTGGATTAGCTCTGGTTTGTTAAGAATAAGTCAAGAATAGCATTTCCTCATGGGGGCTCCAGCACTAGCTGTTCCAGGAAGTATTCACTTAACGTGTCAAGAAATTGCTTTTCTAAACTTTGACCTGTTGCGCCATACAACAGTTCATATGTGAGCAGCTGAAGTCCCCATTGTTATCATTTTGTTAGCTTTTGCTGGCTCTTCAAGCTCTGCCAACACAATTTCCTTTCCTTGGGCTGGAGCTTGGCAAAGCAGCTCCACTAACATTTTTACTCTCAGCCTTGGGATCTGTATCAATACAGAATCTCTTTTCTACCACGAATGGTAATCTGGCAAGAGCCCATTGAATCCTTAGGTACAGCACTACTGCCCTGTCTCTTCAGTCTCCTCTGCCTTTTCTGTATAGTTACAACCCACTCGTGTTACACTCAGCCACTGGTTCCTGGCATTCCCTTACATTTCCATAGCGTCTGTTAATATCAAGGGCCTCATCTATCACAAAACATTCTACTTCACCCAGTTATGCCTTTAACTTCTTGCATTTGTGTATAGACAGTTTTCAGTCTTGACAAGAGGCCTGTTTTTTACTTAACTCCATCTGACACCAGATGGGCTTTACAGCATATGCCTGTGTGTTGTCATCCTGTGCCCTAATGTAGGGGTGAGATTACCCCATGTCTTCCTACTGGAGGGTTCTTACATGAACTTTTGTAGTTGATACCCCAGCAATGGACACTGAGGATGTATATGAACCTACTGCACCTGAACTGAACAGGAACAAGCCAGCCTGCATGGAAGAGGGAACAAGGAACTTCCAAACGCAGGCCCCCAGAACAACAAATTTGGAGAATTCATGGGTGTGCCAGAGTAGTGGGCTTGGTTATTGCAGCCCTCCAACATCACCAGATGGTAACACAAGAAAATTCCCCAAGCTGTGCTAGATGTACTGGAGCTCTACAATTCCAAAAACTCCTCCAACAGTCAGAAGTACATGAGTTCCACAGGTAGGTGGTAATCTCTAATTCTGCTTTACTTTGTGTGACCCTCTGATAAGTCCTTGCAATTTTTTTAAAGTCCTGGCTTGACACAGCCCTTACTGGAATGATTTATTTGGGATTGGGCCTGCTTTGAGCAGGGATTGGACTTGATGACCTCCTGAGGTCTCTTACAACCTTTTGATTCTATGGAGCCTTGCTTGTTGGTGGAAAGTTTTACCAGGGTCAGGCCTCTAGGGGATGCTCTAGGGGCTTCCTGCTTAACTTAACCAGAGGTGTCCACAGGGTTATGTCATGAGAGTCCTGTTTCTAGAATTCCAGAGGCAATTAAAAACACCAAGCCAGACCCCACCATTTCTATAGCACAGAGCAGACGAGCTTCTCCAAACATCCAAAAGGCAGACAGCAACTGGCCTCTTCCCTACAGGCCTCTGGCCTGAAGAGACATGAAACAAGCCCACAACAAGGGAGCCTCAAAATATGGGGCTTTTCGTGTAAAGGAGAAACCACTCACCTGGTCCCCAAGCTCCCAGGCTACTGTCTGACAATTTAATTAAAAAGCAAAAGATATGCAAGAGAAAGCAATAGCCTATCTCAGCCCAATGCATCCCTGATGCAAGTACTGCAATCAATGGAATCACACAAAGTATGAATTTGGTTCTGGTTCATTAGCCACCTCCCTGCATCTCTAGGCATGGGCATGTGGTACTGCTTTGGACCATCATGAGGCTGAGGCTGATCTGGCTCCTGGTCAGGTCAGTCCCTAATAACTTTGCCCAGAAGTGCCCAATTCTCAGCAGAGGGAACCCGCACTAACCAAGGATCCCAGAGATCCCACCTTCTAACCCTTGATCAGTCAGGACCATGACTCAGACGGCAGACTCACAAACAAAGGAGGCTTTTCACTGACTCAAGTCAGCTTCCCAAAAATCATATGAGAGTGAAATATTTTCTGCGGACAAACCAAGAGAAACTGCAGAAACAATGGCCGCATTGAGAAAGTGAAAATCTCTGGGAGTCTCCTCAGGAGGAAGTGGACTTCGGGAAGCAAAGACTTGAGTTATTTGCAATGGCTGGAGGTAGCATCAGTGTTATCTCCAGTGAGACTGTCTTTCTGCACTAACAGATAAACACTTGCCTGGCAATCAAGACATACAGGAAGGGCAAGGAGGACCATGTCAGAAAGTGGCTGTGGAGGACTTGGAGGGAATGACCAGGTTGCTGAGGGAATGACTAGGACTTCACTCCAAAGACAGGGCTGTTTCCTGGTGGGGCTAGCCCAATCATCAGAGTATTTGGTATACGAATAATCTGTGTGACAATATGGGAGATGAAGCCTGACTCCTTCATCCACAAGTTTTCCTTTTATCTTGGTGTTCATATGGGGGCAGGAAGAGGAAGGAGCTGACATGAAATGGATCAGAGCTGGCTTTAGAACTGTAGAGTATGTTCACTGTGGTTATTCAGGTGGTTCCCATCACCTCATTCTCTTCCTTTCCCCTAGCAAACCCTTTATAGCCCCTTCGTCTCCACCATTGACCTGATGGATGACTAGACAAGTCACTTCACCTTTCTGGGCTTCAGCTTTCCCAGCTGCAACAAGGGGTTAAAGATCTCCAGGTCTGCAAAGTGCATTGAGTGCTAAGGCTCAGAAGTGTTGAGTAAGGGCTCAGGGCAGTATGGCTATTGCATTGCCCTCTGCCACCACTATGGGGAAAGCAGCAGCTCAATTCCTATGTCTTTGTCTTTCCAGGGGGGAAGAGGGGTGAGACTCGGCAGCATGTGGCCTTCACAGAGTGGGGCTTGTGGGAAACCACCCAGCACAGCTTGCAGAATGCAGAGCTCGGCTGCATGCCCCGACTCAGGCCTTGCCAATTTTACCAGATAACAGGGGACTCAGTCTCTAGCACTACACCAAAGTATTTGTCATTTTTCTGCTGTGTCCCTCCTCCTCTAATGGCTTAAAAAGCTGCTTCTCCATCCCTCTGCCCAACTATCCCTATTCATAGCATTCACATGTTGAGAGGTGTGCTCCACTAACCACAGCTGAGGGTCTGGCTGGGTCAGCTCCTCAGGCTTTGCTTCAATGTGCAGTGTGTGCACAGACCCAGGAAGGAGATATTGCCCAGGGCAAGTGAAGGGGAATCAATTTGAACTGCTAAGCACCTATGCAAATAGAATTAAGCACAGATTCTGTGCTGAGCCATCCTCCGGGGGTGAATCACCACAGCATTATGTCTTAACCAACTTTCAGGGAAATCTCCTGAGACTTCCTGGATGACTTAAAGATCTCAGCATCTACCTGGTTGTGCTGTTAAAGCTTTGGGCATGGCAGACACTTATTGAGTCAAAAATGAATGGCTGAAGGTTTCCCGTCTTCCCTACAAACCATTCAGCTGTTTTTAAAGAGATATTTAAAGGTAAATAAAATAGCCAGGTATGTACATGAGTAGCAGAAATGTAGCACTTTAAAGACTAACAAAATGCTTTATTTGATGACAAGCTTCCTTGGCACAGACCCACTTCATCAGTTCTGTTTGATCTGATGAAGTGGGTCTTCGCCATGACAGCTCATCACCGTATAAAGCATTTTGTTAGCCTTTGAAGTGCCACATTTCTGCTGTTTTGTTTTGTTGGAGTACAGCCTAACACAGCTACCTCTGTTACTACATATATGAGTGTTATGTTTAGTATTATACATAGGTAAAAAACAGACCTGGGCCCAAAGTCCAATGACAACAATGAGAATCTTTCTAGTCACTTCACTGGGCTTAGTCCCCTGGTGCAGCATTGTTCCAAGTGGGAGTATACGCTGGCCTTTGGTGAACTAGAGTTAGACTCTGGGGAATGTCTACACTTCAGCTGAACACCAGCTGCTGGCCTATGTCAGCTGACTTGGGCTTGTGGGGCTCAGGTTTTGTGGTTCCAAAATTGTAATGTAAACATTTGACCTTGGGCTGGAGCCTGAGCTTTGCTATCATCCCAGCTGGCAGTGTCCCACAAGCTTTTCACCTTGGCTCAGGCCCGAACTTGAATGTCTATACCGCGATTAAGCAGTTGCTTGGCCCAAGTCCTGCAAGCCTGAGTCAGTGGCTGCAGGCCACGTGCAGGTGTTTGTCCAGTGTACACATACCCTGGGAAGTCTACAAATAGTTTGTATACACAGGTAGGTTCCTGGGTATTAGGTGCAAGCTCGGGGAAGCACCAGTTTTTTTAATGTCTTATCTGTATTGAGTATATGAGTATGTGAACGAGAGAGCGCTATCATTCCTCTTTCTACCTAGCTGTGAGAAGAGACTGGCTTAGTTGTATGTTTGTCTCTGGGAAGAGAAGAGTGGTCAGCAGAGAGCACAGATACACATTTGCTACTTACTGTAGTTTACAACAGCCCTCTTCATCTTTGTCTTTTTTTTCATTTTGTTTATGCCTCTGAATACCTATAGTTTAAAACTGGGTTCTAGGCTCTAAATGTTATTCTTTAAATCTGCAATATTGTTCCTCATGCTTCCATAGCAGACTGGGGGCACTTTGCATTCACTTTGCACTGGTGTTAGAGGACACAAAGTGCAGAGAAAAGGAAAACGAGTCCCATGGCTTTCAGTAGAGTAACTCCAGGTTTGCAGCAGGTTCTGCCTGCCTATCACTGCACATATATCCATATTGTCTTGCATGGCATGAGATTTTTATTTATGCTGTAGCACCTGGCAGGGCTGGCACACGCTCCTGCTCCTGCTATTTTTAAAATGTTCTCTCTCTCTGTTTTCTTTAATTTCATGCTGTGAGTTTGCAACGGATGGCTGAGCTCCTCGAAAGCACTCTGCTCTGTGCCGCAAGGTGCTTTCCAGCTGAAGAACAAGCACACTTTACAGGCATCTTTCATTAGGTCCAGAGATTGTAAGGCCAGAATGGATCCAGATGATCATCTAGTCTTTGGTCCCCTGTATGAAACGGGGTAAAATTTCACCCACTAATTCCTCCATCGAGCCCATAACTTGTGCCTCTGCTACAGCACATCTGTTAGAAGCACTGCCAATCTTGGCTGAGAGATGGCAAGTGATAGAGAATGCACCACCTCCCTGGATAAGTGTCACCGGTGGTTAATTACCCACACTGCTATAAATGTGCACTGTATTCCTCCTATGAATGTATTCAGTTTCCAGACACTGGATTTTATTATACCTCTGTCTGTTAGACCAGCAGTTCTCAAACTGCACATCAGGACTAGTGTTCCCTCTAATCTGTTATGGCCATGTGGGGAAAGACTTTTGTTATGTACAGCAATATGGAGGGGATGTACCACACAACAAAAGTTGTTCTGCACATCCACAGTGTGTGGCATGGATGGGGCCAAGGGGTTGGGTGTTTGGGGGGGGGGGGCTCAGGGCTGGGCCAGAGGGTTGGTGTGTAGGGTGAGGGGTCTGGCTAAGGGTGCGAGCTCTGGGGTGGGGCCAGAGATGAGGGTCTCAGGGTGCTGTCTGCCCCATGGAGAGAGGACTATCCACAGCCCTCTCTTACTGCAGCAGCTTGTTCCCCAGCCATGGAAACACCAGCAGGCACAGGTGGAGGAGCAGTCCTTGTGTCCCAACCTGGGTATGTCCAGGCTAGGCTGGGTGAAGGCCAGGAAAAGCAGTACCACTGGGGCAGCTCTGTGTTTGGTGCCATGCCTGGAGAAAAGGCACCCTGCTCCAGCCCCAGTACTGAGCTGCCCCAGCTGGGGAATGATGCTCCTGCCCTGGCCCAACATGGGGCAGCCTTAGCGGGAGGGGAGGGGATGCCCCTCCCCAACCACATCACAGAGCAGCCACAGCTAGTGGGGGTGCCTCTTTTCTGACCTCAGCCTGGAGCAGCTGCAGCTGGCGGGGGCGGCATCCCTCTCCCAGGCCCAGCACAGAGCTGTCATGGCAGGGGGAGAGGCACCTCTCCCCACCAGGACCAGCACAGAGCAGCCACGGCAGCCTGCCTTGGCATCCCCATTCTGGAGCCAGTGAACAGAGGCAGGGCTCTGAGCAGCTGCTCTGAGCCCCTGCGCAGGGCTTGTTAAGTAGCCGTGTGATTGCCCAGCTGCACAGCTTAGAGGGAATTTAGGTTGGGACCGTAAAATGGGTTACAACACTACTTTAACGGGGTTGCCAAAGCCCAAGCTCCACCACCCAGGGCCTAAGTGGAAGTCCAACAACTTCAGCCCTGGATGTTGGGGCTCAAGTTACAGGCCCCCTACATGGGGCAGAAGTCTTTGGGCTTAGAGGGCTTGGGCAGACATACGCTTCGGTCCCCTTTCCTGTACTCATTTAGAAATTCTTGTTGTCAGTAGAGGGCTGGGGTGCAATGAAGTTTGGGAACCTTTGTGCTAGACTAATGAGCCCGCTGCTATCCCACATGTTCTCATGTAGCTACTTCTGGCCCAGGGCTAACTTCTTATCCCTAATGGTGCAGTGACATGTCATAGTGAGGCAGTGGCAAAATCTGAGAGTACAGGCCTATTCTCTCATGCAGTTTGGGGCTCAAATCAGGAGTTTAACTCTAATCATGAGAGGTATTGCTGAGCTGGGATTCTGTTTTGGGGTGGGAGGAGAGACTCACATTTTTCTCTTTGGCACACTTCCTGTTTCCTCCATCTGCAGCAACCGTGTCCGCTGAAGTGCCAGATCAAACAGCCTTTAAAGGTGTTGTTTCCCCCTTTTTAATGCAGTTTAGCTCTGATTCACTTCCTTTCCCACTGCTGATCAATCTTTTGTGAATTCTAAAATAAATCCCTTTGCAAAGCTCTCATCCAAGAGTCTGGCAGATAAGATGCCAACGTTTGTTTCTCTTTTTACCAACAAATCATTTAAGTAACTCTCTAGGTCACACATTTAAAGAGAGGATAAGGATATACCTTGCCTTCTACAAGCCTGGACTCCCAGGGTTCTAAAGAAGGATGGTGCTGGTGATAATTATTGCTACAGCTTGTTAATGTCCTTTTATTGTTATCTTTGTTTTGGTTTATTGTTGGCTCTGGCCCCGGATGTTTGACTTTTGTCTGGAGCATCTGGAAGTCCTGGGAATCTCAAGACAACAAGACAACATAGGCATTTATTAAAACATATGTGCAATTCCCTACCCCCATCCCCTGCATAATTCAGAGGCTGATCCTGAGAAATGCAGAATTTTTTTCAGATAGCAATGTTTTCTAGCTTACAGCTTGAAAAAGATGCACTTAACATGTTCAGAGCTTGCTATATGGTTCACCTAGCTAATCTTTATTCCATCCACTGTGAGATGGGAATTATCTCTAGTTTAAGAGATAGGGCAACTGAGGCATAGAGAAGTGAAGTGTCTTGTCCAAGGTGTGGGTGATATAGTTAGGGACAGAATTCTGAAGTCTCTTAGGTTCTAGGCCTGAGATCTAAGTACTAGATTATGCTGCCTCTACTTATTATTGGATGGAAATACTGGATCAAAGTTATATCTTAATGACTACAATGCACAGCCAGAGAAGAGTATCAAGGCCTCATCTGTAAGGGGGGAATAGCACCCCATGATAACCATTACAGTTAAGGGTGCTTAGCATCTCCCCAGGAACAGATGCTTGGACTCTTACTTTGAATCTGTGCATCCAGGGCAGATCCTCTCAGGTTGTATTACTCAGCATCACTCCATTCACATCAGTAGAGTTACACTAGCATACAGTAACTGAGGATCTGGCCCATAGTCTGTTCGGGAGCCAGGGAGAGAAGAGAAAACCTTAAACTCCATATCAAAACATCTATCCCATGGGCAGATACAGAACGTTTTTCATGCTGTCCTAGTCAGAACAAACAGGAAGGTAACCAAAGAGTGCCTGGTTGCTTTTTCACCTTGATTTACTGTTGGCTTTGACAGTCTTTGTCTCTTGGCTCCTTGGATGCTTGTCAGGTCTAATGCCATTGATTGGATAATATATCTAATCTTGCTTTCTTGAAAAGGCTTTTTATCTTGGAGCTGCTGTTCTCCTACTTGAGCCATCTCTCTTTCCTCTCATTCTTGTATCTTTCCCAGCTGGGTCCAATCTGTCCGGGAAACAGTCCAACTTGCTTCCATTAGATGGGAGCAGCTCCCAGTTCAGTCCCCTTCATCTATTTCAGAGTCGGAATCCCTCTGGGTCATTATTTTGAAGTCACTCATTTTCTTTCTCTGTATTTTTGCTGTTTCCTTTTTTATTCAATGCTGAATGCAGGCCTTAATGAAAATGCTCCCTCCTGTAGGGCTTTCACTAAGCAAACACTAAATTACTCTCATTCTTGCATTATATCCAGGCTTTACCTCTCCCTGCTCTGTGCTTTTTCCTCTGACTAAGACCATATCTTTCCAGTCCCAAAGGCAATAGTTCTGCACATGCATACCTTTCCTCTGTGCTTTCTGTCTTTCCAAGACCCTTTTCCAGGTGGCACGGTATCCTGGAAACAAACAAGTCACAAAGGCCAGAGAGAATCTTGAGTTTTAGTGGTCTAATGCTCCCATTTATCTCCAGACTCCCCTAAAGTTGATGGGTGTTCAACACATAGAGTCTGCCCCCTTTATTCATATAACTACTCCGCTGTCACTCATAATCAGTCCCATGATTTGGAACTGTCTGGGAAAGGGTATCAGTCACACACTTGCCAATCTGGCCACTTATCTCCTTGTCTGTCTGTTCCTCTGAACTGTGGAAATGGATGCTCTGTTTCATTCATTATATAGAATAAAACGTGAATCATTTGATCTTAAATATCCAAAAGATTTTTACAAAAAAAAATCAACTCTGACATATGGGGCTGCTGCTCCAGGGAAGGGATGCAAAACCAGAGCCCCAAAGAGGAGCAGCACATTCCATGCCTCTATCTAAGTGACCCTTAAAGGTTTGGGTGGTAGGGTTCAGCTCAGATGTTCAGCTGATGCTCTTAAGTATACAAACAAGGCCTGGAAATCTTGTGAGTGATTTCCAGAAGTTCTGCTTGCAGTGCTGACCAGAACTTATAAGCATCAATATCCCAGCCCTACCATTTGCCTCAGAAATGATTCCCGAAGATCAGTACCTGGATTTTTTTATTTGGCCCATTACAGAGACAGGTTGAGAGTGATGTTTCAGACTTTGATCTGAAGGTCATTGATTCAAATACATCTCTATACATACTGTATTCCTGTGCCCCCAAAAAGCCACCTTTTTAAACGTGTTAGAGCATTAGGAATGTGTCCCTTTGAGTTTGGCTGTAAACTTGGAGCATGGTTTGGCATGGAGAGAAGGTGATTAACTTTTTTCTGAACCGGTTTTCTTATTGTCACCTTTATCCATTCCAATAGCCTTATGAACAAGGGATTGCACCAAGCTTCTCCAGCGTTTTAATTTAGCCAGACTCTTTTGCACCAGGCTGGCATTTGGCGTTCCTGTTCTTTTCTCTGGGAGCAGGAGGGTAATTTATTTATCTACTTATTTTTAGATGCAGAGACCAGAAAGGTTATGCTACTTGAAATATGAGCAGTGGAAGCGGCATCAAGATTGGAAGTAACTTTTTAGGACAGAACAAATATATGAGGCCAAACTGGAACTCAGAAATAGCTGCAAGGTGTGTAGTTTCCATGTCCGTCTATCCATTAACAATGGTTGTGTAGATGACAACAAGTGGATTCTTCACCAAACAGGTGGCCCATGCACAAAGGGTGAAAAGATGTGTTTGGAAGTGGGGCAGAGGGTTCTTTGCCAAGTGTTCAGGGAACTTGTGCATCCACCATATACATTCTGTCACTTTTACTATGAGCTCTGGAAATAGTTAACTAAGTACAATAATGTGATGATGATCTTCCATGTTATTACAAGCTAACTGCCAGGAAGATTAAGAACCATCCACTACTCTGGGGTTCAAAGTCTGAATTTCTGTGTCCACAGGGGCCCTACCTGAGAGGCTGAGGAGTGGAAAGTAGCAGCAGGGCAGGGGACCATGAAAAACTCTCCACCTCTGGATCACAGAAGCAGTTTGGGGGTTAAATGTAGCATGTTTCTGAGTGCAGAGCATGACTATACAATAGCCTAGGAGAGGAAGTGAAAAAGAATGCTGCTTCCACTTGAAATTACCAGGAGATTTAAGTTGCAAGTATGTAGGTGCCCAAATGGGAGCGGGGACTTTCCACTGGTGAAACTATGTGTTTTACATTCTCCCACAAACATGGACTATTCACTAACACAGTGCCCCCTATTATTATGCTGAGTTACTGAGGTTAGTAATGACCCAGGGTGAGTCTATACAGCAAAGTTATTTCAAAATAACAGCCGTTATTTCAAAATAACTTTCCTTGTGTCTACATTATGAAACTGCTATTTTGAAATAATGATTGGCTTATTTCAGAATTGGTAATCCTTATTCTATGAGGAATTGTACCATTTGAAATAGCTATTTCGAAATAGTGGCTGTGAAGATGGGGAATGGAGCCTATTTCGAAATAAGCCATAGTGTGTCCGATGCCTCTGTTTCAAAATAGGCCTACGTGTGTAGAAGATGTATTTCAAAATAGCTAAGTGCTATTTCAAATTGCATTTTTGTGTGTAGCGGTGTTGTTTCAAAATAAGCTCTTCAGGAATAGCTTCTTTTGAAATAAAGCTGCTGTGTAGACATACCGCCAGAGAACAGAATGCTCCTTTGGCTATGTCTACATTTGCAGCTGGGAACAAGTCTCCTAGACCAGGTAGGCAGTCTTGTGTGACAGGACTCACATTAGTGCACTAAAAACAGCTGTGTGGATTCAAAGGTAAGGCAGAATTTGGGCTAGCTACCCGCACTCAGAACCAACTTCTGTTGGTGCTGCACCATCCACATAGCTATATTTAGCATGCTAGCACGAGCCCCACCAATACAACCCTGTTCATCCAGGCTGGGTGGCTCACTGCCTGTGTAGTGTAGATAACCTTGACTGAATCCCCAAAGCAGTCTCTGCAAAGCCGCATTCCTTACCACCGGGATGGGGATTAGGTTTAGTCATGACTCAGAAGTGGAGTGTCCTCTACTGGATCACATGGAAACACTGTAGGAGCTGAGGGTTCCCTAAATGCCTGATTAACCCGATGTGACTTAGCTTGTGCCTGCTGACTGAAATCACAGCATGAGGAATGATGGCTTCAGGCACTCCAATCCAGCTATGCTTATAAGATCATACAAAGAAAATCATTGTGGGCCAAATTTTCCAGTACTTCTAGGTACAGAATTGCATGTCTAATTTATGTGACACATTGGTGGAGCTACTCAGTAACTGTGCACACAATTAGGCTTCCAGTGGTGCATATGGATGTGCAAAGGCATATTTTCAACTGTATGAAAATGTTCCTCTCCTAGTGACAGTCTATATGACATGGCAGGAAATACATGAAGCAGCACTCACTATATGGGTACAAGGTGAGCACAGAAGGTATGTACGTGGATTGGAAACTTTTGTTAATAGAATTGGTATATTAATAACCTTAGATTTTTGCAGAGGATAGGTTTATTAAGGAATTCTCTCAGCACCCACACGTTTAAGTATCCAAATATGTAGCAAGTGGTTGGGAGCCAGTGTCTATTATGACATATTGCGCTATACACTGTTACTTTAGTGACTAAAAGAAAATAGATGGCCTATTTTTTAAAAAAGCCACCTGCCCTTTGATTTGATTTGATGATGATGAAAGCACAATTGCCACTGAAGTGCCTTTTACACAGACCTGCCAGTTAATTAACAATGATTGACAAGAGGTTGTTAAAAGGAACCATGTTACTGGCTTATCCACATAATATCTCCTCCTGTGTTTGAGGGCTGATGTAGATTAAAAAATAAAATAGATTCTATCTTCAGAATAAAAGATTAGATAGAAGATACAAGGTAATATATTGGGAATTTAATTTAGCCATCAAAATTTATTTTAAAAATCAATTATTAATCACTGTCAAGTGACTATTTGGCTAGCACATGATGCATACAAAATGCTCAGATCTCTCTCTCAAAAGTAACAGTATGCATAAGCCTATGCTGCTTTAGTTCTGCTTCCTGGGTTCGTGAAATCTGCATGATTGTTGATGATCCACATCACAAAACAAAAGAGACCTGAGTTAGGAATCACTTTAACTTGTCATATGAGATGGTTTCACACCAATATCTCTGGAGGCAAAAGGCCATGGAGTTTGAGTGGAATGGGGCTGTAGGACTGTAGCATTGCTATCTAATTCTGATACAGATGTGCCTTTCTTATCAGCATTCAGCAACTGGCTATAATTTAACAGAATGGAACTAACAGTGACCAACACAAAATAAATGTTTTGTTTTCACTGCTGAGTCTATCATGGTGTTGAGTCCATATTCTCAAATGATCGGAGGTGCTAGCAGTCACACACCCCAACGTTTTGCCAAAAGTTCTCTTAATCTATCCTTTGAACAGCGGAAATGAAGGCTATCTTTTCTTTTATTCTGTACAAAACAAAAAATGTGGCTTGCTTAACTTAAATGTCCACAAAAATTATATCAGAAAAAAGTCATTTTCTCTTCCTCCTAATCCTCTCACAAGACTAAGCCTTTAGGTACTTTCAGAGAAAAACATTTAAGGAAGCACTTGCAAAACTGACATGGAAATTTTCCAAGCCAGACATAAAATGTTTTTACTCCTCTTTTATTCTGACATCACAAACAGATGAGTTATTTGATTTGATTTTGTATTTATTTCAGTTAACACAGATTAGAGAATAAAAATAAAAGAGCCCATCTCAGACCTGGGACACCCTGAAGAGATTGTTAAAATATACAGTTACGCAAAATAGTCAGACTCCCAAGCACATCATCCCAACCAGCAAAAATATAAAGCAAACGTACAAGCCCTTCTATGGAGACGTCTTACTTGCTCATCAAAAGACATACTCCCCAGGGGCAAGTGGGCTTTGGCAACGTTGACACAGAGGTGCAAACACATGGCAAAGCTGGCTTGAATTCATCAGCCAATGAATGCACAGGAAAGGAAGTGAGGAAGAATAATTTAAAAAATGATTTTTAACAGAAAAGATCATAGGTTCTATTTAAATATGGAATTTCCTATTCACTTCCTTTCTCAGTCAAGTATCTAAACACAGCGCCTAATGTTAAGCACACAAGTAGCCCAAATGAAATCAAGACTACAGTAAACCCTGGATTTAACGGACCCCGATTTAACAGACTTAGCAAATAACAGACGCTGCCCTGTCAGCCATGCACATGAACGCGCACACACACGCACACACTGTCACCCAAATAACTGCCAGCAACTCGCCAGAGCCACCGCTACTGCTGGAGCCACTGGGGCTGGAGCAACCACAGCTGTGGATGGGGCCAGAGGAGCCACTAGGGCCACCGCAGTGGCTGGCACTGCCGGGGCTGGAGGAGCCACTGGAGCTGCTGGGGCCAGAGGAGCCACCAGGGCTACAGCAGCAGCTGGGGCCACTGGGGCTGGAGGAGCCGCTGGAGGGGCTGGGGCTGACAGGGCCATGGGAGCCCAGGGCAGAGGCATGCCTGCTCCAAGAAAACTTAGTTTCCGTGAGAGTGCCCAGTGCTGGGTGGGTGATGAGTGGTTCATGGCAAGTGAGCCCAGAGGCTCTGTTCTGTAAACAGCGCAAAAAGCCCACTGCTGAGCTCTCTCTCCTGAGCCTGCTGTGTTCCTCCCAGGTCGTGGATGAAGCTTGCCATAGTGCGCCTTGCCTGCCTCCAGTCCTGCAGATTCAGATTTACTGGGCTTTTGATACTTTAACACTACTGCTAATCTAGCTTTGCATCAGATTCATGCAACAGCCTATCTGTAATTCTTGTCACCACTACACATAGATGATGAGTTCTTACAGTCACAATAAATGTGCCTGTTGCCTGCGCTGGTACTCAGCCAGCTCCCTGCCTCCTCCCCGCAGCCAAACCCATAGCTGGGGCTGCTGAGGTGCAGGTACTCAGTTCTGGCACAAAAAAAAAACAAAACAACCCACTGCATGTGGCTTTCAGAGTCCAGCTCTCACATCCCAGAAAGCACCAGGTCACTTAGCCCAAATGTCTTTCTGCTAAGGAGGATGAGTAGGAAAGTTGAGTGGGGACTGTAACTAAACACAGCAGTCCAGGTGGCACTCAGGTCCAGGTGCTCAGACACCAATGTGATAGGGTCATATAAGCACCTTGTGTATTTATGGGGATAAGGCAGTTTGTGCTGTGCCTACTCAGTGACTAGCAGGCTTTATTGTCAAGGTCCAGTAATGTGGAATATTTCATGAATACGCAACAACAAATGCAAACTAAAACTACATAAATACATTTGCCCTGTTTCTTCACATTCCCTAAGTCTATTCATTTTCCAGCTACATCCTTTGGGGGTTCCCCTCCTCCCTCTCCATATGTCTGGGTAGCCCCTCCCCTCCTCCATTAACGTCCATGAAGGTTATGGACATGCAAGGAGTGTTGAACTGATCCTCTAGGGAGGAAATAGAATTATACTATTTGTGTGATTCTGAAAGAAAAAGCCCAACAAGGAGTTATTCTGATTATGCCTTAGTGTAAAACAGATGCAAAATTTCATGCAACAAGTGAGGTGGAATAGGGGCATTTATATAATTTAAATGCTTTCTGCCACCATCCATTGCTCAGGATCATAATTATTAGATCTGAAACCAATTAAGTGTGAGACCTCGGCATAATAATAAAAGTATTTGCCACTAGTTCCAGGATATTCTTCTGGGAACCATAGTTTCATACGCCTTTGAAATGCAGTCCACAAAAGAGCTCTTCATTCTAGTTATTTTTTGTTCATGGCTTAATATTAAAAAATCCCAAAAAGCTCATCTGGTTTGCTCTTAATGCCAAATCTGGAGGCAAGATGCACATTGACATTCACGATCTGGTCTATCCCTCATTCTGGAGTTCCCAAGCAGGGAAAGAGGAGGAGAGTGAAAGAAGTCAGGACAACTACAATTATTTGTCTGCTTTGTTTTAACGGAAATGATTCAGACAAGGCAAATTGTGTTACTTGGATTCTCTAAGGTATAATTTAGGCATGAGATGTTTACAATCAAGTCTCTTTTGCATCTACCAAGAAGGAAACATGGGATGTGTTATATATTTCAACTGGTGGGTTAATTACTATTTAGCTACTAATATTTACTCACCCTTTTGCCATTTAAACAGACAATAGGCCAAAGCCTGTAGGCTTTGCTAATGAGAATAATGCCCACAGACTTTGTGCCCTTCAGTCAGACTTGCAGAATTGGGCCCTCTGTGTGTTTTATTTTTTGTGTAAGAGGATTTCGTGCTGAAGGTAGGTGTTGAATGACACCAAATCCTCTCTTTACCTACAGTTTAGGTCCAACAGGGGCATTGGCAGTATAAGCTTCAACAAGCAGTCCCCAGAATGGACCTAAATACTGACATGGCATCAATTTCTCAGGGGGGGAGGGGTCCACTCATTATTTAAGGGACAGATTCAATCACCTTTACTCACACTGAATAGTACCTTGTTAAAATCAGTGGCACCATATCTGAGGGACAGAGCCACCGGACATGAATAAGGATATCAGAATCTGGCCCTAAAAGACTTAGTTCTGCAAGTGCTGCTCCAGTTCAGAAACAAATATAAACAAACACTGAAATGAAGGAGGTCAACTGAGCGACATCTTAGAAAATGATTAAACCCAAATAAGTGAATTTTTGGAACCTAGGTTTACGTTGATAAAATTTAGAAGAAGATAGATCAAATGATAGAACAAAGGAGTCTGAAGGTAAAAAGCACCATTACGTGGGTTGATAGAGACTGCCCTGAGATGAGGATGGATGCCCAGGCATGTTCTATGAGACAGAACATAAGGCACAAGAGGAACAGAATGTGAGATAAGATGTTTGAGATGTACTGGGCCAGCACTCCCCCTCTGTGGATCACTCAGTTTCTGATCCTCATTGGTATGGTTGTCAAGGTTGTAATTTACAACAGCTGTTATGTTTTTGGTGCTGTTGACACCTCTCCACTGGGAACTGACCTGTGGTCATCAACTAATTTCTGATAAGTCACTGAACTACAACTGGGTGGTGACAAAATTTGATCACGTAGCAGCCTGGGCTGAACGGTAATCACTGACATAGAGGAGAAAGTTTCTATATCATTACATGTCCTCTGAGCCATGTTGGGAAAGGCGTGTTTACCTAATATGACCTTGACATACACTTTTGCTCCCAACTCTGTACCATGTCTAGTGTGACCAAGGCATTAGACAGTAATGAATTAAGCAATGATGGGTTAAAATTTAAAAGTCTAATGGGATGTCTCTGTAGTCTGACAAGGAGACATAGAACCTTTCACCTGTACTGACCCAATCCTGCTCCAACAAGGAGTTTTGTCACCAAGTTGGAATGCAGCCTACATCGCTAGATCAAATCTGACCCAATCTGATGGGAATGTAGAGTTACTACTTGATGGTTATTAGGCATTCTATGTGAAATGAGTTGGCCTCTATCTTCTTCATCATGAACAGACTCTCAGATCATAGGCCCCACTACTACAGTGGGTACAATCCAGAACCCTTCTCATTAATTTCAGCAGGGAGCCAAATGGACCAAAGGGACTAAGACTGAGTTGCTCTCCAGAATAGGGTTGAAGCACAATGGGAAAGGTCACTGCCACTACCCATGTAGCACGTGTTCTGTGCACAACTCTGAGGAGCTGTTGATCTGGCACCTTTTATAAGTAATTACATTAACTTATAGTTAAAAGCAGGAGAGAAGGTGGGTGAGATTATATCTTTTACTGGACCAAATTCTGTTGATAAAAGAGACAAGCTTTCAAGCAACACAGAGCTCTTCCTCAGGAGCAGCTGAAAACAATGGCAGTGTTGTTATTTTAGGAGGGCATTTGTAGGAGGGCAAATGTGCAAGCCTTGCAGATTTCAATATAAAGAAAAATAATTTCGAACAGGAGAAAAACAACTAGTAAATTCACAACTCTAAAGTTCACACATATGCAAATGTGCTACCCCCTACAAACATCATATTTGAGACATCAGTAAAAAGCCTTGGTTCCACTAGAAAGTTGGAGAACTGAAACGTAAAGGAGAAACCTAAAGTTAGACAGCTATGTTTAAAAAAACAACAACAACAACAAATTCCATTACCTGTATATAATCTTCAGTACTTTATATTTTGACATGGAAAAGTTTTGGACAGTCTACATTTTTTCTTTCACTATTTGCGCTATTTGTTTGCCTTTTGTATTTCACTCCCCTTAGAAACTAAATGTAGATTGATCAATTTCATTTTTGATTACAGTTAGTCTTGGTCAATTTGATTTCCAGGTGTTTTAGACTGCAGTATTTAGGTTGCCAACACCACAAAGAAATATTTAAATCCGAAGAAACATTAGTTTTTCACTTAAAGGGAGGGAAAAATTCATTGATTTTTTTCATATACTGTTAGATTTTGAACACCCCGTATAACATGGATGAATGTGTTAGTTTAGTTTATTTTGTAGACTTTGACATGATGCTAATTTCAGATCATATATATATAAACATAAAACCTAAGCTACCTTTACTTTGTTAATGAACATATTGGATGCATGTGCAAAAAACATTCAAACCTTAGTCTCAAGAAAGGAGTCATAACACTGTGTCAGTGAGGCAATGTCAGGGAAAGGATCAAACTGCTACAGCAAATCCGAAAATATGCAGCACTCAATTATACCCTACAAATGATATTAAATATGAGACATCTATTAATGAGAAAATAAAACACATGCTGCCTGGAGTCAAAAGGTCCACGATTTATTGTGCAGTTGAAGATAGCAAAGTCTCAAGATTAGGAATGAAAACATTTAAAGTTTCCTAGTAAAAATAATGTAAGCACATACATTTATGCCTAAAGCACAGTAATAATATTCTCTGAAAAGGGCTGATCCTGTCCCCTTTCTCAAACAACAGAACTTTTACATCAACGAATACTGCACAATCAGACCTATGTGTAACACAATGAAGTTAGAGAGAACTTTTCCCCTGTAACTACCACATTCTGCCTTTACTTGATTTCAGTGGACATGACATGCACATATCTGGGAGCAGAATTTGTCCCACAAGCCCAGTTCTGCAGGGTACCTTCAGTCCAATCACAGGTGCTTAAAGTTAGCCAGGAGCTTTAGTGTCTTAGTGAATCAGGCCCCAAATCAGGAAGCTGTATTTTAAAAGATTCTTTGACTGAACCAAATTATTGTTATATTTGGAGTGAAATGCCCAAAGCAAGCAGTACTAATTATAAACAAACACATTTAATGGTTTTACTGTTAAAGCACTTAATGCACATTAACTCACGAATCCTCACCAAGCCGCTTTGTGATGCAGGCAAGTACAATGATGAAAACACTTGGGTAACTCAAATTAAATTAAATTTACAGAAAAAAAATCCAGCATCTATTGTAATAATAAACACATTGAACACTTGATTATTATGTTGGAGAGGGGATTGAATTTGTGTCTAGGTTAGCCTGCATTTAACAACTTATTTCAGTAACAAACAGTTAAAATGTAAGATTGCAAAAACTGGTGACATGTTGGCATTAGATAACTGCTGTAATTAAAAGCATATAGAATGACTGCAAGTTAGTAAGTTTTCAATGGTGCCTATTTGCTTTGGCTAATTTTCACCATCTGATTGTCTATTTAAGCATACATTGAGCAACTGCTTATTGTGAAACATATGGGCATGATCCTGTAGGATTTAATTTGAAAAGCATCTCTTTGGCGTTAGTGAAGAATGTCTAGACAAAAGCTGGCAGGATTAGGTCCACTTCATGTCATCTACAGGCTGTGCAGTTTTTGACAGTGCTTACATTGATTTATGAAGCCTCAGGAGAAATCACACTTGCTTCCAGGGTATCCAGTTTGTTTCAGCCTGATTTGGATTTGTATAGCTTGGCTGTGCCCTTAGACTGAACGCTGAATCTAGTTGAATCCCGGCTGTGAGTTTCCATTAGGAATGTCCTATGTATGCTGTTTTGCTTCCTATACAAAGGGCCAACACTCACAGTCCTCTGCACTTAAAGAGGCTTAAAAGCTCCTAGTCTGAGTTAAGACACAGGACTTGTCTCACAGAGATTGGGCCTGATTCTGCTGTGCCCTGAATCCTGTATAGGCATGAACAGCAGTGAGGAGTAGGTGTAAAATGCTGTCAAATAAGAAGAGGGTGCTCGAGAATATTTTCCACCACTGCTTGGTGCCCTCTATTTTTTATCATCCATAGGCAGAATAATTCTTGTTAAGTGCACCAAGGCATGTGTACATGTGCACCACCAACAAAAACACAAACTGCCCATGGTAGGTAGCTATGGGTACTCTGCTAATCAGCGGGGCAAATCTCTCCTGGGCAGCTGCCCAAGGGCTCAGCTTACAGGGAACACTGTTGCAGCTGCTACGGCAGCTCCACAGCTAACTGAAATGTGATGCATACTAGTGTGGGTAAGGGTTTCACAGATACGAGCATTTTTAATTGTTGCTTAGGCCTGCACTGAGCAAGCCTAGACTATGTGGCATGAAAAACACCACTGGTACCAGAAACCATGTCTACACTAGCAGCTGCCATCATTGGAACCCCTCTTACCAATGGAGCTCCCCTGGTGTTGGCAATGGGTCCTGTGATGGGGTATCTACCCTCCACCACAGGTGAACAATGGATTAACAAGGGATTCAAGAGCTCAATTAGTCCACCTTGTTGCATGTGGGAGTGGGGGAGGAGTCAGGCCTAACTAATGAAGAAAACCAGCTGGGGAGGGGCTGGCTGGAGCAATATACAGAGAAAGTGCAATATAGCTGAGGGCTATAAAGGGACACTGCAGCTATTCTAGTAGGCACAAAGAAACTAAACTAAACACTTTGGAAGGGTAAAGTGAAAGTTATGGCAGTAAAGGGTTGGGTGTGAATGATTTTTGAGAGAGTTCATCCTAGGGATGTTGGCCTGGGACCCTGTGTAGAGGTTGGCTTGGCTTTCCCTACTAATTATTGGTATATAGGAGCATGGCCCTGAGAAGGGATATGGACTGTTAGAAGCCCCAAGAAAACTTCATAGGCTGAGAATTTAGTGCGGCAGGCTAGATGCAGAGATTGGACATCAGGTTTGGTTTTTCTTTGTTTTTCTCTTGGACTTTGTTACTGTAGAAAGGGGTAGGGAGGGACCATAGGAGAGCACTGGTGCAATAGAATGATTGTTATAGGGAGCACTCGCTATATTTGAGCAAATACTTGTGAATTGACTTGAATGGGTGGTAGGTGCCTCTACATACCTTTGGGGAATCTGGACCTGAGCATCGCTATATTTCAGCTTCCCCAGAAGTCAGCATCAGAACTTGGATTAGAAGGCAATGCTCTTGACAATCAGGGCTTTTGGTGGTAATTGTGTTGCAGTTGTGTCAGGAGTACATTGCGAATGAAACACCTTCAGGCTGTACATATGTGGAGGAAGGCAGCCTCTCAGTGGGAGAGCTCACAACCTAAACAGCAGGACAAGTGGTTTACTAGTGAGAAACTGAAGTATAGAGAGACTTGCTTGCCCAAACTGACAGGAGTCTATGGTAGATTTTGAAACTGAACCTAGCTTTCAAGTCTTAGACTACTTCTTGACCCACAAAGCAATCTCTTTCTTCTCCTAAAGTGCTATATACAGTGATTTTTTTTATACCTACAGAAGTTTTTCCACTGTACTAGAATAGGGCTTGTGAAGATTCAGGTTTACCAGATAATGCCACCATTAACTGGGTGGCAAACTTTCACCACTAGTGTGTCTATTGTTAACATAGAAAATAGCTTCCTGGTAGGAACCTGCATTTATACACCTCATCTCAGCAGCCAAACCACTCCAAAAGCTTCAGCCAGAAGAGTGCTGGACAGGAGGCTCTAAGGGACTCCCTGTATTACACAGCTGTGATGCCCCATATTACACTGAAAAGGCTAATCTTTGAACACCAGGAGGCTTGAGGACAAAACATGATTCCATACAAAACTTCTCAGGGTCCCAATAAATCACTATTTTGCTCGGAGAAGCACTATGGATCTGTAGGTAAGTGCCATTGGAACCATGCTGTTTGGACGTGATATCTCTTCATTCACAGCCACAGTTGGAAGGTTTGTTTGCAGCAAGCCTGAGCCCACTGTCTAAATTTTGTTTAGTGAGTAGACTGTAGTAAAGAGATGCTCTCTTACTCTTTGTGCTAAGCAGCTAGCACACCGCTGGGTCTCCATCAATCATCTCCAATAACCATATGAAATCTGCCTGGCTGCACTGTAAATGGCTATTGCAATACAAATTAATATTAAACTAGAAACTCAATCCATGATTGTTCAAAGATTTGCTAAGGATTGAAAATCAATTGGTCTATTTACTGCCTCTCCATTGCATTAGTGCCTTGAAGTACAATAGGCAGGTCCTTCAGGGATACACTATGTATGATGAGACCAACCTCAGCCCCAAAGAGCTTGGAATCCACCTGCACAAAGACAGGCAAAGGAGAGAGGATGTAGGAGCAGCAGGTGATCAAAACCATGTTAGAGACAACTTGTTTGCCATTGTTTTCTGGTTTCATCCTCAGTCTCCTCTGTGACCCACATTCCCTTGCTGACTCCTGCTCCTCTCTGTCAGTCAGCCCCTTCTTTCATCATAGCCTACAGACACAAAGTGAGGGGGTTTCAAGGCCAGAAGGGTCCACTGCCATTTTCTAGTCTGACCTCCTGTACTAGGCAGAGCACAGAATTTCCCCAGAATAATTCCAGGAGCTGATCTTTTACTTAATCTTCCCATCTTGATTTAAAATCTGTCAGTGAAGGGACTCCACCATATTTCTTGGCAAATAGTTCTAGTGAATAATTCCTCTGTTAACAAGGTACACCCTTTTTCAGTCTGAATTTGTCTAATTATATTAGTCAGTCCAAAGTAGTCTGTGTGCACACTGGAGGGATTGTGGGAGTTAAAGGCCTCCCTTCTGACCACCCTTGCCTCACGGTCCAATGTGGATTCTTTCAATTTTGCCCCACCCAAACATCCGCCCTTTGAGAGTGGAGTGGCTAGGGTCTTGCAGTGCCAGAACTAGACTAACAAGTTAAAATTGTCACCTTCCTGTGCTTGCAAAAAAAACATATCAGTTTTGAATGAACTTTTGCTTTGAGATTGTCTTTGAAACCAAACGGATAGGCTCATGTGAAGTCCAAAGCACAGATCAGCATGTGTCCCCCACACCTCGGCCACAACACTCTGCCCCCCAAAAGAAGGAACCACTGAGTTTTGCACAGATCCACTCACCATACTTCTGTCTGTCTGTCTTCTTCCAGCCTACACATGCACCAGGTAACACTTGACTCAAGCTTGGAAAACTGCCAATCATTTTCAGATACTATCTGCATAATAAACAGAAAATTTTTTTTTTCTGATTTCCAGGTGAGCCACACACCCTCTTAGCATTTCTATCCCTAACACAGTTGCCATATTGGAAAATACATGGTGTGAGAGACAGATAGCAAAGGATACTGGAGAATAGCCTTGATTACAGGCAGGGGGACACTGTCACGTTCAATGACCTGTTACACCTAAAAACCAGTCCCTTTCTTCCCTTCAAAATTGTCAGTATGGTGGATTATTTATTTGGGTCTGCTGAGCCAAGCCAGTCAATTTCCAACATGTGATAGTGAACTGTCCTCCTGAAGCCAAGCTGTGGTCTGATAGCTAGATGCAAAAACCAGGAGAATAAATAGACGTTTGTACTCAGTATGTTAAAGGAACTAAAGCCTGCTTTTTTTGACAACATTGAATCAATATAATCCAAATAAGTGCACGAGTAACTCATATTCTCTCTAGAGAGCAACTGTTCTTGGGTAAATACATTTACGATTGAAATGGTTTTGAGTTCCTACACACACAGACATATCTGCCCCCACCTCCACTGTCGAAAAAAGATGTTGTCGTTAAACCTGTGCAAGCATCAAATAGGAAAGGATTCTGGCAGGGGGTAATTGTCCATAGTGGGAGGGATAGGCTGTTTTTTTGTTGGTTGTTTTCAGACCTTCCTTTCTTTATGAACAAAGAAAACTAGTAAGAGCTGCATAGTGGAGATTAAAACTCCTCTATTAATAGCATTATCCGAACATATTCTTTAGGGATTCCAATTCCACTAATAATAATGGGAGGGGGAGCATTTCTGGAAAAAATCATCCTCAAAGCAGCTCACCAGAGGATTGTTTCCTGACAACAGCAACAACAACAAAAATGAAATATTTACCAGATAATCTTGCAATACCGCCAATATTTTGGCTCAAGCTATATCAGTGTAGACAAATGGTAAAAGCAGTAAACTAGGAGTCAGGCTACATGGGTCCTACTCCTGACAAGACCAGTGACTGTGTGCCTTTATGCATGTCACTTATTCACCTGGGACTACATTTTCGGACATTACTCATAATTTTGTTTGCCTCAAGTTTTGGGTGTCCAATATGACATCCTTTAAAAGGGTGATCTCATTTGGAAGTAGACCAGATACTATGGTGATGAGTGGTGGCATATCCTAAAATACATAGGTTTTGGGGGCTGGGCTCCTCGAAAGGGAGGTATTTAAGTAACCTGTCACTTTTGAAATTGTAGGCCTCTATGCTTCAGCTTCTCCTTCTGTAAAATAGGGATAATGATACTGCCTGACACTTAATTACCCAGGATTTATAAAGTCCTTCACATCCTAGACTGGATGGTGCTAAATATAATGTGTTGATATATTTTTGAACATGAGTTTATGTCTGGGGAGTTAATGTCACACTAGTATTTAAAAATGGAAAACAAAAAAACCCAAAACAATCTTGGAGTCCCATATTTTAAAAGGAAATGATATCCCTGATTTGATAGGACAATGAGTTACTGAGAAAGCATGGTATTTAATTCTCTGCACATCATCAGTGAACATGACATGGCCATTGCAGTTATGTATTAATTAGTGTTCTGAAATGGGAAAAAAGGACATAAAAGGGGTGAAGGGAGCTGGCAGGTGTGGAAATGAGATTAGACAACAGAGGATGTTTCTATGCAGAACACAAGTCATCCAGAATCCCCATCAGCCTCAATTATATGTTTTGTATAAGTGAAAATAACTCAAGTAACATGAAGACAGCCCAGACACAGGGATGGCTCGGAACCTATCAGCATGCGAGTGCCAGGAGACTAGTGACCAAACACAGAGCTAACAGCCTGCATGTGACCAGTGCATGGAAAGCCTCTCCATGCACAGTTCACACCCTTCCCTACTGGAAGGAGGACTCCACTATAATACATATGAGCAGTGGGTTTTTTTGTTCTGGTAGTTGCCGGTACTGAGTACCAGGACCTTGGCAGCTCCAGCCATGGGATTGCCTGGGGGTAGGGGCAGGGAGCTGGCTTGATATTGGCACCACTTTCTTTTCTTTTCTTTTTTTTTTTTTTTTACAAAAAAGGCACTGCATAAGAGTATTCTTTTATTTGCCATTTGGTTTATTTCAATTGTGCTCAGGTCACGTATTTCAAGCATTTCTTCAGACCCATGAAGGCTAGAAACTGTCTTTTTTAATTGACAAAAAGATTCTCACGCATTCAAAAGCCTCTGGGAACTAAGGCTTTACACCATACAGCAATTATTGTGACATTATGAAACTACAAGAATGAACGATAGCAGCTCTTCCTCTGATGCCAGAGAGGGCGTTTGGCAAGTCTGAGGCTTCACAGTGGGGAGCTGGCAGATAAGAAATGGGGCTCAGAGCTACCCCATTTCCCTACCAACCCAAGGAGAACAGAATGGGAAGACAAGCCAGTCCTAGGACAATCTTATCCTCCTTCCGCTGATGGAACAATTAGAGAGAATGCTGCTGAGATTTTTCTCCCAGTATTGTCCTCCTGCTAGTTTTCCTGAGGGAGATGACAACTAATGTTCACAATTAGTGGTTATACAAAATGAGTTTGGTTTGGGTGTCTGTTTCAGAGGACAGGTGCTCACATCACACGCACAAACCCTCTCTGTATTGGCAAGCTCAGCAGAAAGGCCAAGAAATGAAGTGACAGAGGGATTGAATGCCAGGGCATAGATTGAGCCACTATGGCATACAAATATCTGTTTCTCCCGATCTGTTTTCATTCTAAAAATAAGTCAACCTCTAGCTGGTTTGGGTGCACACAGAATGTCACCAATGTACACTCAGAGTAACTAACACAGAGACCTCTATGTTGGGGGTCTCTACACAAACTCATGACCTGTGGGTGACCTACAGCCCAAGCAGTGCCACAATATGGTTTGTGCATGTCTGCCAGCTAAAGTCCCTGGGGCTCAGGGGGTGTATGCGTCCCTCAAACCCAACGCATTCTCTGCCCTCACCTCTTCCTGTCCCTGTTCTGCCCTCCCTCCCACGCAACTGCACTCTTTCTCTCAAACCCCTCCCCCAAGGCATACAGCCTCAGAGATTAGTGGGGCGGGGGAGATCTGGCACAGGGTAGCAGCTGGGGTTGCCCCCACCACTCGGTGGCAGAAAGCAGAGATGGTTGTATTGCTCCATTTCCCTGCGGCTCCTGCTGTTACACTGAGTGATGGAGGGAGTTAATCCCTGAGGCTGGCCCCAGCCCACGCAGGGCTATGTGGGCTAACCTAAGAATGGGGGACCATCCTGTCCATAGGCCAGTTGGGATGGCGGCCACGGGCCCTCCCCAAAGTGAGGGGCCACAATGCCCTGAACTATCTTATGGATGGGACAGTTCTGCACACACTTCCCCCAGGTCACAGGGATACACCAGCAACACCACAGAGCTAGCAACCAGAAACTGCTCTAGCCCTGCAGCACACCCAAGGTGGTGGCAGAAGCCCCCAAAGGGCTTTAAATTGCCTGTGGGCTGCAGGCAGTGCTGGGAACGTGGGGGAGGAGCGTATAGGCTGGCACATGGTGTCAAGGGACATGTGGGTGGGATGGGATGTGTGGCAATGCCCGCCGGTGCCCACCAGCAGGATGCCTGTTGGCCTGTTAGGAGGATTAGAAGACTGGCACTAGTCCTAAATTAAATTGACATTGTGACCCCTGCTCTATATGAATCTGTAGTATGCCTGCAACACTAGTTCTACAAGGTATGAACTCTTCCTCCTACTCAGGGGTTAACTCAGATGTCTAGTGATGATAATTTGAGTTGAAATTGTTAACTTTTTCATTCCACATGTAATAGCTCGTCTACACAGAAAAGTTTTACCAGCTATTGTGGCATAAATTTATAGTTATGTCAATCTAGTTATATTGATGTAAACCCCATGTGGACATATCGTCCAGTAACAGCACTTTTTTAAGTTTCTCTTAAACCTGTTCCCAAGCAACATAATCTACATTCTACAAAGGCACTTGTGCACTAGAATAGGTGTCCATGTGAACCTTATGTCAATTTCACTATATCAGTTTCACTTCAGACCCTAGCTAATATTGGCATAACTTTTCTGTGTAGGAAAGCCGAATGTAAGCACTACTGACTTGCACAATTTACTGAGTGATGTCTCATTAGGCTACCCTACCCAAATAAACCAAGCACGAGGTGCCCAATGGAGTTGAAAGAATATTTACAATTATAATCTGAACACCTGCAATCTAATGGGAGCAACAGTTTACAGGAAGAAAGCTTATTTTGTGGGTGAAGGTGGACAAGTTATACCATCCCAATCTGATCTATATGGAGCCCTCATTCCTAAATCCTCTTGGACAGGATTCTAGAACATTACAGGAGCAGTTTCAAGGAATCCTGTACTATACCTGCTCTGGGAATAAACTAAAGTATTTCATTCTCTGAGGAGGTCAACCGTTCCTGAGCACATTAAATAAAAAGCAGCCCAATGCAAACACATCTCCATTAGAACAGGGGGAATTAAAACAACAAGCAGTGCCCAGCGCCAGCAACTGAAATACAGTGAGATTGGGAGAGATTCCCCCCACCCTTACATACTTGGAATATTTGTCCACTTAATTTATCCCTGACCCCCAAACCCCAGACAGTCTGACCTCCTCTTCTTTGTTATCCTTACTTGTACAACTTCTTTATGGGGAGTGCAATACTTCAAGAGCCCTGAAGTTAACTTATTCTGACTGTTGGGGGGGTCAGCAGAACTGAATGGTTTTTGGTTATTTTTAGTATTGGTGGCAGTCTTGCTTTATTTCCGGACCAGAACAGTTCTTATCTCCTCTCACCCCTTCAGTCCCATTTTCTGATCAGAAACATGAAAAAAACACAAACACAAGAGTTATTTATTAGAAGAAGAGCTGCTCTCAAGGAACAAGGGCTGCCTCTTTGTGTGGCTGGCTGGTGCAGCGTTTGCCTTCCAGCTTTTGGAAAATATCTTTAACTTAATCATATTCACATGACAAACCCTAAATTTAAAAAAAAAAAAGCAGCACACACCATGAGTAATGCAGAAAGGAGGGAAGCAAACGAGAGGAGAAGCCTGAGAGCAGCGGATCGTTCCACAGGCAGAGCGGAGCTGTCAGAGGGAGGAGGAGGGTTTAGCCTTTGCAAAGACGAGCTCCGGAGCAGTTTAACCCCATCCGATCCCCGGACTGGCGAGGAGAGAGAGACAGGAAGGTCCAGGAACCAGGCAAGGGCTGCGCCTTGCAACAAAGGCTCAGGACTTCCCTCCTGGCGTCACTCAGTGCCGAGGCGTGTTGGCTTCGCAGGAAGCAGGTTTTCCTCCCCGGGCGTTGCAAAGCCTCTTTCGCGTGCAGCCTCATGCACTCTGCCCAGCAGCCGGCCAGCAGGCAGGATGGCTCCGCGAAACCGAGGCGCTGAGCTACTGGCCTCCCTCCTGCTCCTGCTGCTGCTGGCCCTCCTCGGCAGCCCCAGCGCCGGGCTGGAGGTGCAGCACAAGTTCCTCTCGCCCACCGTGACCAACAACTTCGCCCTGGACGGGCCGGGCAGCAAGATCTACCTGGCGGCTGTCAACCGGCTCTACCAGCTCTCCGGTCCCAACCTGACGCTGGAGGTGGAGGAGCAGGTGGGCCCGGTGCCGGACAACCCCCTCTGTCACGCGCCCCAGCTGCCCCAGGCCTCCTGCGAGCACCCCAAGGTGCTGACCGACAACTACAACAAGCTCCTGCAGCCGGACCCGGCGCAGGGCATCCTGGTGGTGTGCGGCTCCATCTACCAGGGCTTCTGCCAGCTGCGCAGCATGGCCAACATCTCGGCCGTGGCCGTCAGCTTCCCGCCGGGCAGCGCCGGCGGCGGCGGGGAGCCGGTGACCGTTTTCCCCAGCATGCTCAACGTCGCCGCCAACCACCCCAACGCCTCCACCGTGGGGCTGGTGCTGCGGCCGGCGGGGGGCAGGCGGGACACGCGCCTGCTGGTGGCGGCGACCTACACGGGCTTCGGCAGCCCCTTCTTCCCGCGCAACCAGAGCCTGGAGGACCACCGCTTCGAGAACACGCCCGAGATCGCCATCCGCGCCCTCAACGCCCGCGGCGACATGGCCAAGCTCTTCACCTTCGACCTCAACCCCTCGGACGACAACATCTTCAAGATCAAGCAGGGGGCCAAGGCCCGCCACAAGCTCAGCTTCGTCAGGGCCTTCCTGCAGCCCGCCCCCCGGCCGCCGCGGGGCGCCGCCGCCGCCTACGCCTACCTGGCCCTCAACAGCGAGGCCAACGTGGGCGACAAGGAGAGCCACGCGCACAGCCTTTTGGCGCGCATCTGCCTGGCCGAGCCGGGCCGCAACGCCAGCGCCGCAGAGACCAAGAAGCTGACCGAGTCCTACATCCAGTTGGGGCTGCAGTGCGGGGCGGCCGGCGGCGACGGCTTCACCCGCCTGGTCTCTGTCTTCCCCGCCACGGCCGCCCTGCAGCTGGAGCCCGCCGGCGGGGCGGGGCCCCCTCAGCCCCAGGAGCTGCTCTTCGGCGTCTTCGAGCGGGCCGCCCCGCCCGGGGCCCGGTCGCACGCGGCGCTCTGCGCCTTCCGCTTCGCTGACATCGAGGGGAGCATCCGGCAGGCCAGGAACTCCTGCTTCGTGGAGCCCGAGGCCGGGTTGGTCACTGTGCTGGACAGCGTGGTGCAGGGCACCGGGCCGGCTTGCGAGAAGAGGAACATCCAGGTAGGGAGGGGATCGGGCCCCCCCACGGGCTCGGGAGTGGGGAGCCTGCCCCAGTGATGCTCGGCACTGGGGGGAACCTCTGCTGGGCTGGGGCAGGTGGGCGATCTTGGCTCTCTGGGCGTGGGGACCTGTCCCCTTGGGATGGGGACTCCCCTCTAAGGTTGCAGATGTTCACCCTTGCAGGGGTGGGGATAGAGGGGGTCCGAGGAGCAGAGTTTCAGCATTAGGAGAGCCCCTGAGAAAGTTCCTGAAGGGCCCCAGATAATGCTAGGGCTTAGTTTTCTGGGACTGGGGGAAACAGCCTTCTAAGGAGGGAGAAGAAGGTGAAGGGCCCTGTGCAGTGCTGCTGTGCAGGGAGCAGGTGTGCCCCTATGGAGGATCAGAATGCAGAGTTGGAGAACCCTTGCTCTGATAAAGTGCATCTCAGGGGAGCAGATTTTGAGCAAGAGAAGTTTCTCCTCACGTTGTGAGAGAAATGCCAGGTAATCCACCTAGTACTGCAGGTCATTGGAACCAAACTACCTGCTGGCAAAACCCCAGCTGTTTAGTAGGTGAGAGACTGTAAGTTGACCTAGAGCTCTGCAGGACAGGGCTCAGAACAGACAGTGTGGTGAGCCCCTGCTGATACACAGCTGTGACTGGCCTTGCTTGGCTGGGGCTTGGTTCTCCAATCTTAAAATTCTTACTCAGGCAAAACTCAGTCAAAGTCAGTGTAAGGACTTTAGGGTTGGGTCTCAAGTCTGGATTAATAATAACACTTTCATGAGTAGTAATGGAGAGGTTGCCCTGTTAGTCTGTACTCCAGCAAAACAAAGCAACAACAATCCTGAAAGCAGGAGGGGTTAGGAATCATGGAAGTTTAGAGGTGGAAGAGAGTTGTTAGTTTGTCCCTCGGAATTGTTCTCTGTGTTCTGTTCTCCAGTGCTTTGTCTAGTCCAGTGTAAATGTCTCAAGTGATACAGCTTTCACAGTTCTGCATATCTGACAGAAGCATGGTGGGATAAATGCAAATTAGAGATGGGATTCAGTCAGAAGCTTGGGTGTGAGAACCACTGGACTCTGGGGAAATGGTGGTTGGAATCAAAACTGGGAGGCAGACCTGAATGTCATAACTACTATAGTCTCTGTGGGTGTGAACTTGTATAGTGTAATCCATTAAAATCAGTTGCAAAGCTTCACAGATTTCAATAGTACATATCAGACTCTAGTCCTTTAATGAATTATCACAAACAACAGCATCTGAAACCCTATCACAGTTCAGCATCTGAACCCACATCTCTCTCTGAGGTCTGCAGCTGAACAAAGCCAAAATTCTGCCCTGGACTGAAGTGGATGTCGGAATTTGTATGTGGATTCTGCACTCTCAAGACCATCTCTGCTCAAATCTATCTCATAGGCTCCTCTGATGAGTGATTCTGGTTTATGTACACCAGACAGTATTTAGGAGATTGGGGAAAACATTCTGAGTACAATAAGCTCCTTTTTTTCCCACAAGGATTTACATTCATGCAGTATCTGTGTGTAAATTTAGGTCCATTGTGAAAGTCAATTGGATTCCTACTTGGTTTACTATGAACTCAAACATGCAGTGGTTTTCGCACACATAAAACCACCCCCTCTTTTATCAAGGACCATCTTTATTCCCACGTTCCCTGTCCCCAGTGAACAAGTGGTGACTCACAGACTTTATTTTTCTCTTTCTTTTCAGTTGTTGCTCTCTATGCAGACGTGGAGGGAAGGCGGCTCTAAGAATGTGTGTTTGGTTGTAGCTGTTCTCTTCCCACATACTCTGTGTATTCCTGCAGCAGGACAGTGCAGGATGTATACTGCGCATGGAGAGGGAACACAGGGTGCATTGTTTCATTGTATTTGGGGTGCAAGTTTGCCATTGTCACAGTTTGATACCAAGTGGACATAAATTGTAATAGAGAGAAAGTGGGAGGGTAACATATTTTATGGGACCAACTTCTGATGGTAGAAGAGACAAGTTTTTGTGCTTCACAGAGCTCTTCTTCAGGGCTGGAAATTATTACCTTTGCCCACTCTACTGTAAGTGGTTTCTTGCAACATGTGTTTACCCCAGATGCCTGACAATCTGGCCCATACTATCATTAGCTGGTTACCTTTCCCACATCTGAAGATGGGCTCCGTGAAGCTGGAAGGCATATTTCTCCCAGCAACCAAATCTGGTCGATTAAAAGATATTACCTCACCTGTCATGTCTCCACAAATCCTGAGACCAACATGGCTACAACACTTGAAATACTATACATTTTAAGGCCAGATAAAGAAACCTATTTTCCCCTTCAGTAAAAGTCACAAACTATTAAACAACAGAGGTGTTCTAGCATGGTATCTTTTCCCCCTTCCTCTGGGAAAGGGGCACAATTTGACTCCATCAGAGATTATAAAAACATCTGTTTGATTTCACAGGCAAGACAGACCACTTGGGTTTTGGCTTCTGTGTTTCACAGTGGCAATGATAGAAAGGTTTCCTATGGTAACCAGTGTGTTTGACAGACGCAGCCCCATGCTGTGTTAAAATAGGTAGTCTTAATGCTGCAGTGGTTCACAGACTGGCTTTAGGAAAGTTGGATTGTATTCCTCTGGTGGCAAAGTACAAGCTGCCAGACAGACAAAAAATCTGGTAACCATCGTGGCTTTGATTGTTAATGTCACAGAAAGACTCAGTGCACTAAATGGTGCAGGGCCTGTCCAGTGTTCCCTCTAATTTTTTCTATGCAGTGGTGGAATAAATCTTATGTGCACCAAGGCATGTGCAGATGCGCACCACCAGTAGACACATGCTGCCAGCTGTGGGCAATCCGCTAATCATCTGGGTGGCACCTGAATCTCTCCTGCGTGGCCACCCAAGTGCCAGTTTACAGGGAACAGTGGTCCAGTTCTAAGGCAGTCTCAGTTCACACTGATGCAAGTGGAAGTTGAAGACTTAACTTTCAGAGCTGCTGAACACACCTACACTTTTGATGATTTCCGTTGAAGTTCTGGGAGCTCAGCATCCGTAACGATCAGGCCTTCAGCGCTTTGCAGGGACACATCCTGAGCAATGGCTGCAGGATTAGGCAGTGTGGCTGAGATTCTTCAGGGGCAATAAGGATTTAGGCACGAACCTTCCATTGAAACTCAACAAGGCACCTAATTGACTTCCTCAGCCACCTTAGAAAATTCCTAGTTGTATGAGTAGTACAGATTTTTCTAATAGTCACTCAGGAACAACATTAACGATGATGAATAAGCCATCTTCTGTTAGCACTTAACATATCTGGTCTTTTTCCTCTGTAAAGCATTTTATAGATATGGCTCTGTGAGGCAGTCATGTAAGTATATTTATGGCTGTTAATAGCAGGTGGGATCTGCAGCAGAGATGATGAGATTTGCCCTAGTCTGTAGGTGAAGTCAGTGTCAGAGCAAGGAAGAAAACCATAGTGTAAAGCAAGTGATTCGTCTGTAGGAGTTGACAAGATCAATCCTTTTTTAAAATAATTTTTGTATTGATTCAGTTATTGCAGAAATGAATGCTGTACTCAGGATATCATCTGTATGTAGTGATGACTAGAAAGATTATCAATTCCATAATGAAAGCTTATTAAGAAGGGTTGTGTCATTGGAAGTGTGGTTAATAATGTACAGTAAACTCTTTAATATCTGGCATTCTATCATCTGGAACTCTCACATAACCAGCATTTTAACCATCAGTAAATTTTAGTTACGTTTTCCATCAGTACAGTATAGTGAACATAAATACAAATAAATACAGCATAAGTTTACAGTGTACAATACTGTTGTTGGTAAATAAAGTACTCTGCAAACATTTCTGTTTGTTTCTTAAGATCTCATCTTGTCCTTTAGTGTTACGCATTGCTAGGTATACCTCTGTATTATCCAGAATATTTGACTATCTGGGAACCTCCTGGTCATAGAGCTGCTGGATATGAAAGAGTTTACTGTACATGGCATTTAGGGGTATATGCCACAAGGTTTTGAGCCCTTTAAGCTTCCACTGAAGTCAGTGAGCTTTGAATGTATTAAGTTAAATAATTAGAGGTACACATCTCCTAGAACTGGAAGGGACTTTGGGAGGTCATCTAGTCCATTCCCCTGCCCTCTTGGCAGGACCAAGCACCATCCCTGACATCTGTTTGCCCCAATCCCTATATGGCCTCATCAAGGATTGAACTCACAACCCTGGTTTAGCAAACCACTGTTCAAACAGCTGAGCTATTCCTTCCCACTGCTCAGTATCTTGCAGAATCAAACTTTTCGAAAACGTGTATTTTTCACAAGGAGAGCAGTATAGGTTAGTGGTTATAGTATGGAGATGGGAGTCAGGAGAACTGGCTTCTGATACTGACCTTCTGTATGTCCTTGAGGATGTTGTTTCCCTTTGCCTCAGTAAAACTGACCTATACAATGACCTTACTATAGTTAATGGGCCTCCCTCGTTGAGTGTTAATGATTCTGGTTGTGCAGGTGGTTTGTGCTCCTCGCGTGGAAGGTTCAGCAGTACAGAAATTAAAAATACTATTAATATTTGTTCCTGCTTAATATTTATTTGTTTGTTTCCCGTTCACTTGACGTGCAAATCTCTAGAAACGTTGACCTAACCTGCTGGAAGCCCTCTTACCTGCCATTTAGTTGGAAGAAGAGCTTTCATTTTTTTCCTCCCTTTTCCTAATCATTAGGATTGCCAACAAGTTAACAAGCTGCTTTTATTTCTAACTCCCAGAGCAACTGTATCAAGATGAGGATTGTAATATATAATGTTTCTGTGCACTGAAAAAAATCTAACGCCAATTTCCACCTTTGAGACAATGAAGTATTCTAATATATTTTACATCCCAGCCCTGGGAGCACAGCAGGAAAATATATTACAGCAGCAGCTGGCATGGTGTTTTAGTTGAGGGTCTATCCATGTTTCTATTATAAGCTCCACTTTTCAGCAGTTAGTGGGTTCCCAGGTTTGGTGTTTATTTTGCTTTTTGTCCATATATAATGCAAATGTATTCATTTTTTTAAAGTGCTTCTGTAGTTTATGGCTCTTTAAAATGAATTTGGAAAAATATGAAATGACTGGATTCATTGCAAACATAGGTTAGACTAAAGAGATTCTGTATTACAGATCTTGGAATGAATAGTACTATAGCGGGTGTTGATTGAAAAGAAATCAAGGGACCAGTCCTGAAAACTTTGCTTGTAAGACTAATTCAGTTGTTGAAGTCAGTGGGACTCATGGGGGTAAATACTACTTGTGTGAGTAGTGGATTGAGTGGATTGTGTGATCAGGTCCTTAGACTGTAAATTATTTTGGGGCAAGGGATGTGCTTGCTTTTAAAGTACCATGCACCCCTACAGTGCTGTATAAATAATAATGAAGAGTATGCATTTGCGGGGACGGCTGTATTGCCCAGAGGGAAAAAAAATAGACAGCTCTAGTGTGGGTAGGTGTTGCCTCTGCTTCCTTCACTGTATACTTCTACTCTTATTAGTAGATTTTTTTTGTTATTACATTATTGCTACATTATTTGCGTTCTGACAGTGTGCTCTGTGCCGTACTAGGGGTTGAAGTCTTTATTCAATACCTTACTTAAACACATACTTATCTTTAAGCTCTTAGTAGTTCCTTTGACTTATTTAAGCACAAGTTGAAGTGTTCTGCTGAACTGGAGCATTAAAGGCCAAACAAAGTGCGTATGCAGATTCTCCAGAAAGGCAGAGGAAGATTAACAGTGTTTCTAGTATATGTTTTGTTAATGAAAGCTTCTGTTACATCGCTTTTGAAAGAGGTGAGTTAAGACTGGTAGTTTTAGTGGAAGGCATGTGCTTTAAGGAAGGATTTTGGAACAGAGAGAAAGTGGTTGTATTTTGCACCAAAGATGAGTGGGGAATTTCCAGGTTTGCCTCTCCTGTGCTGAGATTGCCTGTCTGTAACAACTTGTCTCATGGTGTCTACAAAGCAGCATTGTGATAGATGAGATATTCTGGAATTTCTAAATAACACTCTTACACAAAAAATGCATTTAGAAATAGAACTTAGCTGTTTCGAAATACAGCATCTCCACACAATAGAACCTATTTTGAAATAGAATCATTGAATGCACTATGGCTTATTTCGAAATAGGGGCTGTTTCGACAGGGAATAGAGCCTATTTCAAAATAGGTGCTATTCCTCATGCAATGAGGTTTACCTTTTTTGAATATATTTCAAAATAGCAGTTGTGTTGTGTAGATGCTTGGAAAGTTATTTTGAAATAACTTTGCTATGTAGACATACCCTCAGACTGTGTGTTGTTTTTGCAATAGACACAATAAATATCCACTGTGAAGTGTTAGAATGGGACCACCAATGTATTTTCCTCCCTTTGCCTCAACCGGATTTGAGTCTATGTCTCCAAAGATTATGATGACTGTATATGATCTCTTTAGTGCCTACCTTCCATGGTGGTGTGCTCTCTCAGCTTAACAAACATGGGTAAGTGTAAATGAGTCCATTGCTACGTGAGACCAGATTCTGATCTCATGTATGGTGGTGTTAAACCATGGTGCACTCCATTTTCACACCATTTATTGTAACTTAGGTCAGATTCTGGACCTTTACATTTGAAGTACCCTGAAGCGTCAGTCCATGAGCTTGGAATGCCTTTTACGTTCCTTTTTTAATTAGTTAAGTTAGGGCCCAGTCTTCTGCTGTGTTGAGTGTCATCATTTCACATGGATTTGAATTGAGATACTCTGCACCTTAGATCCATTCCAAAAAAGGAAATTAAGGCCTTGATATTTTGTTGTGGTATGGTGTCAAGTGGCCACACCAAGCGGCAAGTTGGCTATAAAGCTGGTTTAATTGGCCTGTTGAGAATTACTGTATTATAAAGAGAAGCATCCCAAAGTGTAGAGCCAATGTATGGGTTCTTATGTTACTCTGTGATGCTGTCATAGCAGGGAAAAGAAGAAGGTACGTGTGTATTGTGTTCACTTCTGGTTGTGTTTCAACGTTAGGGCATGGGAAGTAGGAGTATTTGGAGGTGTTGCAGCACTCTCTGGTTTGAAGCAATTTCCATCATATAAAGAGTTCACAGTTTGGTTGAACAGCTCTCAATACCATTATTATAAAAATGTTTTAATATCACCATTCAAGCCCCTTGGGGCTGTTTGCAGTAAACCGAATGCTGTATGAATTCAGTCCTCCTCACAGTAGCAGTTAGGAGCAGGGGATAGCAAATGTCAACGTTAAGCCACTTTTATGCACCCATTTGTATTCTGCATGCTGCAGTCATCACTAAGGATCTGTCCCTAAACCATGAGGAGCAATAACTGTTAAAATAAAATTTAATGTCTAATGCACATACAGAACTGAGAAAAGCTGGCTGAAACACCAGTCCAGTCCCGTCCCACCCAGTTCTGTTGTGGGGACTTCCAGGGATTTCTGATTTAGGGTATTTTCATGCTGAAATACTTAGGCATAGTGGCATGTGATAATGATGGAGTTTCAGTATTAACTCTGAATTTTCTGGCTCTTGTGGCTTTGTTCGGGCTCTGCATGTTAGCTGAACAGTGTATTTTGTGGTTTAGTGATCTGATAGCCATCAGTGAGATTTTATGATAATGAGTTGTTAAATGAAATGCACTGCTTGAGCGAATTACAGAAACTATTTCAGTATGTGTTTATTTGGTTTTGGAAATGTTGTCTACAACCAGTAAGAAAATCTTCCCAAACTAAAACTTGTATCCACATGGGAGTATGACAAAGCATCTACTTACTGTCCAAACATACTGTAGTGTCCCAATGGGACTGGGTTTTAAAGGAGGTTTGTTACTTTGGAGTACTAGTTTATACTAAGTCAGAAACTCCAAACATGAAAACAAAGCTCTTGTAACTTTACTTCCCTTCAAACAAATCCAGAGGACTACCCACAAAAAGGAAGCTGCAAATTTACAGTTAATGTATACATTAAAAATAAAGCCAAAGTTCCTGTAATACATTTTTATCTTATATAATCTGATGCTTTGAGGATTGAGGACTAGTAGGTAGTCCGTCGTGTCCGACAATGATGTCTTGAGCTTGCACATGCTCATCAGTTGTGGACTCACATGTGGCTATCTGAGGCTGAAAAATACTGCAGTGTTCCAAAGCTACAGGATGTCACTATATCACTTTAATCTCTTTTTCTTACTGTGATAATGAATGTTTTAGAGAGAAAATAACAATGTGTCCCTGTGCACTCTGTGTCCCTGATATCGGATAGTGTGTGTGGAGCTCTTTCCCTGTGTAGGTCTGATTGCAGGATCAGTACTTAACACTCCAGATCAAAGCCTTGGCTCCAACTTTTTCACTGTTCTTTGGAGAAGTTCAGACTGGAATCTGAATCTGAATCTGAATGCAGTGTCCTGGGCCCATATCTACTAAACAGTAGGTTACAGTGGGAGGTTGGAGTGTATATTTTCATATAGATGTGTTATGAAACAAATCCTTGGAATTTCTAGATATAGGCAAATATGAAAAAGCCATAAAAAATCCTGTGGGCTTGTCCACACTTGCCCTCAACTTCGAAGGGGACATGGTAATCAGGGCCACGGGAGATTACTAATGAAGTGCTGTGGTGAATACGCGGCACTTCATTAGGCTAATTTTCCCCCACAGCAACTTCAAAGTGTCAAACTTATAAGTGCCTGCATGCACGCTGGCACTTCAAAATTTTACACCTTGAAGTTGCCGTGGGGGAAAATTAGCCTAATGAAGTGCGGCATATTCACCGCAGCACTTCATTATTAATCTCCCATGGCCCTGATTAACATGCCCCCTTCGAAGTTGGGGGCAAGTGTAGACACAGCCTATGTGAAACTCACTGATTTTATCTAAAAGGGGTGCATGTTGCTCAGGTTCTTACTAGCTGTTCTGAAACCTCCCAAGAATCCCTCTTGGGTCTGCACCTGCTTTGAGTTTCAGTACCAAACTAATTCCAGATTACAATGAGAAATTCAGTCCAAATCAGTGAGCTTAATCAGGCTTCACACCAAAAACAGAAATTTTTACCTGATTAAGAGCTTGTCAACATGGTGAATTCACAGGCTGTTAGCACAAAACAGCTCTAGTTTTTGAAATTACAATAGCTATTTTGCACTAATTCCTCATGTGGACACTTTTATTCTGCACTGAGACCCTTACTGTGGATTTAGATTATCCACTTCCAACATTATTAGGAATCCTACTAGCCATCCATCCAGGTCTTTAGGTGCCTGAATATCTATGCTGTTCTGGCCCAATAGCTGGTTGGAAAGGGTTATTGGAGACATTAAGTCATAAGCCTGTCCTTGGCTAAAGTAATTTAATGCAAACACTGTACAAGCAAGCACAAGAGAGGCATGAAAACAGTTAATTATAAATACCTGAGACCTGTCACACTTACCTACAGATACATGCTCTCCAGTAATACTATAGTCAATATTATTGATAGCATGTGGCTATAAGTAATGGCTCAGACCTTTAGAATTGCACACATGGATAATTTGCTCACAGTTGTTGTAGTTGCATGCATAGCTGCACTAATTGTGTGCACAAATGAGCAGTTCAACATGTCATTTGTGCATGCACTTACCTGCATTAAGGATGATGTCAATAGTAAAAGTTCTTGATGATGAGCAAAGGAAATTGTTCAGCAGAAAAGAGCACATGGCTGATGCCTGTATACTTTACTCCCTGGGGTTCTTTGAAAAGGTTTTTGTAGTAGGGAGCAAAAGAACCCTATTAACACATTGGATTTCTGGAGCTCTGTCCATCCACAAATCTCAGTGTAATTAACAACCATTCATAAATGGAGTCTCGCTGCACTCACCTAATGTGGATAAGAATAACCCCCCTCATTTTACTGGGGGCAGTAGGGGAGATATGAGGCTCTGAAAAGGCACAGTGATTAGCCCAATGCCACGAGGTTAGTGAGTGGCAGAGTCAGGAATAGAGCCCAAGGATCTCCATTGCCCAGTCATTTGCTTTATCATTAGACAACACCTGTATAATAGTCAGTGTAAAAATAATCTGGGATGCATGAACCAAGTGGAAGGAGAGGAAGTTAGCAAAAGAGTTGCAAATTTGCTAGTGTCATTTGCTTTGCTGTCTTGTTTTTTTTTCCTTTCCCATTTCCAGGTTGGTAGAGTAACAATTACAGCTCTCTGTTTTTATTACAAACTGGGAAGTAACATTGTAGAGCAAGTGGAGGAGGCAGCAAACTGGCTAAAATGATCCCTCACTAAGGGAGGCCATAAAAGTTGTTGACATTTTTCAGTCGAAAGAACAGTATTATTACCGAGCACACAGCTGTATAACAGCTCTGCTGGCAGCCCCTGTTCTGACAGGATGAGGTTGAGCAGAATCTCTGGAGCACCTGCTTGAGAAGAGGCTGATCTCAAGCTGAATCTAGATGAGGCTGTTTTAGATGTGGTGTGCCGATCAGAAAGGCTGATAACGCTGTTCCTGATAATTGTGCCTCATTACTCTTGTACTGTCCATAATATTGCTCAGTTGGGGGAATATGCAATTGCTTCTCACGCAAATCTATGTCTATAAGGGATCTCAGGGGCACTGTAGGAGCTGTGAATAATCACGCCACCTTTTCTTGAAACACAGTGGGCCAGCAGTGGCCAGAAGTTCAATGACTGTTATGAGTGGTTTGAACAGGAATGAAGCTGCCATTTCTAGCTTTTTTTTCCTGTTCCCACCAAATTTTATAATATACTTTTTTTCTGGGGAAGGGGAAATGGAGTAATTACATGCAGGCACAGTCTCAGAAGCTTTACAGATGGAGAGAGGCAAATTTTACATTTGCTTAATCTCTGCTAAATGTGATGGAGGGATGCTCAGCATGAAAGTGGCACAGGATGTCTACCATAGCACGTATGCTATCCTAACGTGAAAAATAAAAATAAAATAATTCCCCTCGGCAGCTGTGAATCTCATGTTTAGGCATAACCCCCTCTGGATCATGGAATTTTTCAGCAGTGCATCAGGGTCTGAGGCTGTGACAAGGGATAAAGATGGAAAATGGGAATATCCATCAAAACGCGGGCCAAATGCTGCTGATCTCTCCCTCCATGTTCCTCTTAGACAGGCCTTCTCAGTGGTGCAGGGAGGTAACATCTGGGCCACCTGCAGGTTTTGAGGCCTGTAACCATAATAAAAATTAAAAAATGACGTAAAAAAAAGACATGTAAAAAACAAAATGAGGTGCTAGAAAGAGTGAGCCATAATCTGAATAGTCATTTGTTTCACAAATACTTTTCTAGCCTTTTCTTGTGCAACTGCTGTAATTATTGTGGGATGGGCATAAAGACAAGTTGTGAAACTTACCAAATGCCAAAAATATTAGCAAGTGTCTAAATTTGAGGCCACCTTTGAGCTTGAGGCCAAAGCCAAATTACCCTTCTGGCCACTCCATCTCCCTACCCCCGAGTCGCCCTGTTCTTAGCCCCACTCTGAGGAATGATACTTGTGGCAGTGTTGTCTCTGTGACCTGTGCAAGGCTGTGCTCTTTGGCCTGTCTGACCAGAGTGTGGAGGAGCTGTTAACCTTCTTCTCTCTTAAATAGAGATTGGGTCAGATGGTGGCAGGGGGAGGTTTATAGAGTTCCCTGAGTCCTTCCCAGGGCCTATAGTTTCCTTGTTTTTCGGTGGAATGCTTTTGGCAGACAGAGCTTCTCTGGGAAAAAAGGACAGTTACGGAGGGAATAGGGAATAGTCTACACATTCCCACATATTTTCTATATCCAGTCCTGTAGGCCTCTTTTTTCAGTATTTTTCCTCTGTATGCTACAGAGTGAAGGGGATTTAGGATCCATGTGATTTATTATAAGTCACGCATGATATTCTGTTACCTAGTTAACATACTTTCAGAAACTTAGACCATGCTCTTTTAAACACATCAAGAGACTCCATAAGCAGAAGGGGTACTCTATGTTAGAGACGGCTAAAGGTAGCATGATTAGATCAAATTTAGGCTACAAATTCAGATTCATATTTAAGTACTGGTAAGGCTTGAATTAGATGCCACCAAAATCTTACAAGCTGTTATGGTAGCATGTGCCAAAACGCAGATATCTTGTGAGGTCTATTGATCTTTGTCACAGCTGATTCCCTGCCCTGACACTTTGAGTGCAGGTAATGGGGGCTGGTTAGTCAAATAAAACACTGTTAGATCCTGTCTCTGTGGTTCCCAGAGACAGAAAAGTTTTCTTGACTTCATTCTTCTCTGAAATCAGTTAGTAGCTACCACCACCAAGTGTACAAAATCCCCCTTTCCAGAAGAGAAATCACTTGAAATCTCTTCCCTGAGGGTAAACTGCCTCCCCTCCAGCTCCTTTTCCTAGAACTTGGAAAGAAATAACAAGAGCACCCACCAAAAACAAAACCCCAACATGCAGGCAGCTGTGAGCTCTCTGGTAGTGTGTCTGCAGTCAAGCATGTTGGTTTTTAAGTCCTCGTGGCTTTTAAGTTTTAAAGTTTGGGGAGTATCTGAAATTTAACATTATTTCCTATGCAACTCATGATCTGTTTCTGCAGGATACAAAGAATCAGCCAGAACTTGTTGACAAAGAAAAAAAAATATTATTACAACAACACTATCTTTGCAAGCATTGTAAATGGCTTGGTGAGAATAAAAACATGCATTGAAGCAAAATCCAGGGATTTGTCCCTGGGTCAGTTTCTTGGGTACAGGAGAGAAGAAACAGAACAAATAACCAGCTGAAACATAATTTCCAAACCGCCAAACAATAAAAACAAGAAACCTCACAAGACTACCCAAACTTTTTCCTACTCACTCATTCTGCTGAGTCCAGGGGATCTGTTCTGGAAGAGCTCATTTCTTCCCTCCGTGTTGAAGGGATTTCCCCCTCTTTTCTTTGTCTCTATTGCTAACAAAGGCAAGATGCTACTGTGAGTCAGTTTCAGGTCCGATTTTCTGTTAGCTACTATTGGTTCTTTGCCAATTTTCCCCAAACTCCTTCCCTCAGAAACAGGTTAGATTAATCCTCTCCTAGCTCTCCAGGTAAGTATAGGCATTCTTTTGAAGCTCTCATTCATAATAGTCTTGAATGGTGGAAATCATGCACAATGAGTTGTAGCAGAGTGCAATCACAGAAGACCCCTTGGGACTGTTCCCATTGTGCTGAACAGGCCCATTGCATCTGCCCTCCTGCTGAACCAGATATTCTGGCCTTCCCTAGACAAGGCACTGAGTTGGGGTTACTTCCCCCTGCAGAGCAAAGCAGATATTGATTCACTTTGGTTCTGGGAGGTTGCAGTTCTAGGGCACAGCACCCAGGAAACCAACCCCCAAAAGCTTTAAAAATAAATCCATCCCTGAGCAAAACTTTTGCACAGAGAGAACTCATCAGGTACACCCACTTTCCCAGGTAATAGTTATTAACACTGGGCTTGATCATAAACAAAATCAATTTTATTATGCATAAAAAGGAGGATTTAAGTGGTTGCAAGTGAAAACACAGATTAGAGTATGTTACTAAATTGAAATTAAAAGAAAACACATAGCTACTTCTAACTCCCTTAAAAAACATATCACATGTAGATTCTTACCCTAAATAGCTGTTCTCATGTCAGGTAAAATGTTCAGACCAGAGCTGTTCTCTTGATCTGGTGTGGGTCAACAACCCATTGTAGTCCTTTTTTCATCTTAGAGTGTATCTGGGAGATTCCATAACAGGCTTAAGACAAAAACTGGTAGCTTTCCATTGCTTAAATAGACTTTCCCATAGGGCAGGAAACCTTTGTTTGGCAACCCCACTTCCCATGGAAAAACACTGAATCAATATGGTTTTCGGTACCAGGCGTTATGATCACGTGGTCTTTCTAGCACCCATCACCTTCTAGACTTACAGGAAAAAGAAGGCTGTTTACAAGCAGAGGTGGGGAAAGTACCCAAAAAGTTACTTGAGTAAAAGTACAGCTGTCGGGGGGAAATGTAGTTAAGTTCAAGTCACCAGTGTCCCTCTGGAAAAGTACTTGAGAAAAGGTATGGCCACATGGAGTAGCTCAGTGGCTTGCACATTAGCCTGCTGAACCTAGGGTTGTGAGCTCAGTCCTTGAGGAGGCCACTTAGGGATAGGGAGCAAATAGATTTAAAAAATTAAAAAAAAAATCTGTTAGGCATGGTGCTTGGTCCAGCAGAGGGCTTGACTTAATGACCTCATAAGGTCCTTCCCTGCTCTATGAGATCTGTATATTTATTTACACACATACACATTATATCTAGATTGTATTCATGTAACCATAAGTGAAAGCAGCTGCACTTTACTCAAGTAACTTTCTGGGTACTTTTTCTACCTCTGTTTACAAGTTAAGTTGATCACCCAGTCATTAGGATTCTGGGGCCGGAGTAATGTCTCTCATCCAGACCTGCTGACAGGACGGCAAAGGAGACAGTTGTTCCATGCCTGGCATTTTCGGAATTTGGGACACTGCCACTGCCGCTGCTGTTTTGGCAGCGGCAGTGGCTGGAGCTCTGGGCCCCTTTGAAGTGCTGTGGCTGGACTGCTTTGCTGCTTAGAGGGAGGGGGGCCCAACTCTGTGATCTTGGCATCGCTGAGAGCTGAATGCACTAGGCTGTGCCCTTCCGCCCTTGGTCCACAGAGCCAGCTGCCCCTTCCCTGCCCTCCCCCCCCCACCACCGGCATCTTGCCCTGGGGCTACTGGCAGCCATTGGCCCTGTTGTTCTCATCAGCACATTTAAAACTATAAACAGACTTACATGTATTTCAAACTTCACATACAAGAATGACTACATGGATTCAGCAGAGTGTAACATTAGCGTTGATATATTCCAAGAAGTATTTTGTTCAAAGCATCTCTGAGTTATGCATATTTATATTCATAAGCCAATTGTCATAAAGCACGGGGGCAGAGAGAACAGGCACAGAGTCCAGTTCAGATGAAATTCACAGCATCTTGGGCCAGAGTTGCCAAAGAATAGCTAGTCTTACATGCTTATGAATTGGAACTGGAGATTTAACTCAGAACCAACACTTCCGGATTCTAGGTTTGGACAAAACCAAGCACACACCACCTTGCTATTCAAAGTAATGTTTGTCCCATATCTATTTAAAATATTCAGATCTTTTGTACATTTCTGTTTCTGAAATGTAAACTTGTTAGTTGTGGTATTTTATTCTGCATTCAGATGAATATTCCCAGTATTTAAAACATTTTGGGCTGATAACAATCAAAAGTCATTTGCTTTCTGATGTCTGTCTGATTGGTAAGTGTAGTGAAAGGAGCCAGTGAACACCAGAGCTTATTGATTTTAGGGCATATCCTGGCAAATATTTTTTTTTCAAAGAAATCTGTTTAGGGACACTTCTTGGTAAAAATTGATGGCAGTTGATCTCACTTTATTAAAAAGAGGAGCTGTGATGGCTAACATTTTGATATGGATAATGGGATCACAAACACATGTCAGAGGTTATATGGGAGGTAGCCTTTGGTTAGACCCCATCTAGCTGGAAGAAGCAGCCCTATTTGGAGAACTGGTATAGACAATTTCTTTTATTATTTTTCCTATAGTTTAAACCAAGTTCTTCCAACTGTGTTGCAATAAATAAATGGAAGGGAGGAGAAGTTGAGCCATGTTTGCTACTAGATGTGTTCCCTTGTTGAGTTTCTGAACTGCTACAGGTCACTCATATGCTGTAGGTTAACAAGAGCTTCAGTGAAATAATTGCTGTATAGTAAGACTCTTATGGCTATTAAGTTTTAAAGTTTGGGGAGTATCTGAAATTTAACATTACTTTCTATGCACCTCATAACACTAATTTGATCTTTTTTTTCTTTAATTGTGGTTTGGTACCATTACAGTCTCCAACACCCAGTGGATTTTAGTACCTTTACAAGATCGTTCCAGCCATTATTGGAAACACGTGTTTCCATGAAACTTAGAGACAGCAGAGCAAAGTATGCACTGAGAAAGTAGAGAAAAAAAGTACTTTACATCATGATCTGGTAAAATACATCTCCAGCTACTGAATCCAGGGAGGTCTGTGAGTTCAATTAGTTTTAAGGTTTTTTCCCTCTGATTTGGATTTATATTTGTGCAGAGCTGATCAGCCTTGTTTCTTCTAGAAGTCCTGTTTCACCTTGCAGACTAACAGATTTATTGGAGCATAAGCTTTTGTAGGCAAATACCCACTGTGTCAGATGTTAATTCTTACAATCTGGGGAATATCACTTGATTTGTACAGATGCCTTGTAAGTCCTCTAAGAGGAGAAGAAAGAGTAGTATAGATAGAGGGCTGTCTAGGAAGCAATTTACTCTTGAGTTCTAATCCTGGTTTTTCTTACTCATTCTGGTCCTAGTCAAGCCTTATAATCTCTCTGTCTGAGAGATTTCTCAGCGTTTAACTTGGGGTAATATTATCTACTTCAGAAGCATGTTAAGATAGCAGTGTTAGGAGCAAGCAAATGGGAGTTCTTCCCAGAGTAACTGGGGCAGGATGTGGCCTTTTAAACACTTTCAGTTGTACTCCACTAAGTGACTTTTTAGAAGAGGCATAATCGGACTTCATGTTTCTTGTCTCAGTGATTTATGTATCACGTATGTGCATAACTGTATGATGGAGTCAGTTGTGATGTTATGGGAGAGGGGTCAACAACACAGGGGCTCAGTTCCAGTTTGTGTCTTATCTTTCTAAAAATACATGCTTGGAAGTTTCATCCAGCCACCTTCCCCACAGTGTATTTTCGTTTTTGTTGTTGTGGGATGGCCAAGGCTGGAGATGGGATATTGGAGAGGGAAAGCCAGGGCTACGAGGTAGCACAGGGTAATTTCTGGGCTTTTCTACAATGCCACTTTACTGCACTGTAACTTTCTCACTAGGGTGTGAAAAAACACCCCCTACCCAACAAGTTACAATGCTGCAAAACTCTAGTGTAAACAGACTTCTAGGGCCAGGAACTGCACTGCCAGTGTTCTTAGCTGCTCCTTCGTAGAGGTGATTTACCTACCTACTGCATTGGGAGAGCTCTCTCCCAGCTGTGGTGCCATGTGCTGTGTAAAAGCACTGCCCTGCCAGTGATGATGTATCTGCTCTTTAAATTTAGAAGTGTAGACAAAGCCTCTGTCTCAAATGCTTGGCTGGCTCTTGCTCAAATGGTCAGGGTGTAACTGTTATGTGTTGGGCTGGGAAAGTGGCATTGTGGCATTTACCCCAGGTTGGATTAGCAGTGCATAGAGTTGCCTTCTTCTGCAGTGTGTGGGTATGGTTCACTTGCCACGATTATCTGAGAATGTCTTTCTTACTTGTTTTGCTGCCATTGTGGTGTCTGAGGCACTGTTACACCTTGTTCCTCCCTATCCTCTGCCTGTAGTAGTATAGTCTTCTGACAACTGTAATACTCTGAATTTTGGTTGTGGAATTTTGTGTGTGGGATTGGATGCTGTTTGTGACCTCTGATATACAGCAAATTCCACTACATGCTCTGAAGGTCACTGCTGTCCTTAATCTCTAAGACTGAGTGAGCAAAGAAAAAGATTTTTTCCTCTGTACAATGAACCTGAAAACTACCTCGGGATTCAAGAGGAAAGCTGAATTGTTTCCTTCTCCATCAACAGTATGGGCAGCAACATCAGTCGTAAAACTTCTACATAGCAAATCATATCCACAGTGGCACCTGTGCAGCACAGTTATCTTCAATTGGTTTGCACAGGGGGAATTCAGTAAATTGGAATTCAATAAATAATTTTGATTGAAGATGCACAAAAAAGACTAGAAAGCTGCTTGTTCTCTGTAACATTCTTGGTTCTACAGGACTGATGAGTAAAATGCCTCATTGTTACCAGACTAAGCAGATTTGACTAAGCACATCCAAAGAACGACTCTGTTCAGTGACAAATCCTATTTGTTAATGGCCACTTTTCAGAGCAGACTCTCACTGAAATGCTTTGAAAACACTTTGAAGATGGAAAGTGCTAAGTATTGGTAGTAGTCTCATGTTAGTCTGTAGCGTCACAAAAACAAGCAGTCCTGTAGCACCTTACAGGCTAACACATTTATTTATTAGGTAAATGAGCTTTCATGAATAAGGTCCACTTCTTCAAATCTGCATCTGAAAATCTGAAGAACTGGGTCTTCATTATCTAATAAATAAATGTGTTAATCTTTAGGATGCTACAGGACTGCTTGTTAATATCAGTAAGTGGTATTTGGAAAATAACCTCTGAAGATTAAGGAGCCAACTTTATTGTCAGTCCACAATTTCTGCTTCTGGGAAGGAGCTGGAATATTTTGAAATCTGTTACCAAAGCCGAAGCTAAACATAAATGAGAAACACAGCTTGAGTGGTGCAACAGGGACTCTCTTGAGGAAAGAGCAGCTAACAAAATATAGTCTGAACAGATCAGACATCTTATTCCAAGCAATTTCAAGGGGGACATTTTAGTATAGTTTTTAGCACTAGTGTGAATACCCCTTGGAATGAGGCACTCTTGGACTGATCTGTTCTCTGTTCCCAGGAGAACACAGGCAGAACAGCAGCATTTCCAGGAGGGGTTATTTTGAAAGGGCACACAGGATCTCATTGCTTAAATATAAACTATTTTGGTTAGGATGGCCCCTTTGGAGCCTGTTATTCTTTAATCCTTCAGTTTGCTGCTTCATCAGGGATTTGATTATATAATATAGAAGTATTAAATTTAACACAGGATGATGACTAACATAATAAGCTTGACCAGTCTTTTTAGCAGCATGAAGGATGCAGAGTTTCTGTAAAGGGCAGGCATTTTTAAAAAATATTCCAGTGTGAATAACTTTACTACTTTGTTGCATCTAGATGACATTCATTTCCCACAGCTCCTATGCAACATAAACCACCTGCCCTGACAACACGCTTGGACCTCAGCAATTCTCAGAGTGGGAGAACTCATATAACGTTGCTGTCCAAGCTCATGCTGGGGAGCAGGGAGGTATGTGGGTTTCATGGTAATGCACGGAGAGACCAGTGCAGAACAGGTCCCATAAGACCCTCAAATTAACATTCATCTCTCTTTACATTTAGTCTTCGAATCATGTTTTTCTCCTTCCAGGGAAACAAGGACAGACCTTTCTTTTAAAGAAACAGACATTCAGATAAATGGTCTTGGTGGTGTTCAGATGTTACCACAGAGTTTCTATACTACAGATTGAACTTCTCTCATCTGGCACACTTGGACCTGACTTGTTCCAGATAAGACAATTTGCTGGATGACAGGAAGTTAGTATTTTCTAGCACATTACCAACACTTCTGCTGCTTATGAGGCTCTTAGAAGATATTTAGGGGTAAATTACAGCTAAATAACAGCACAGAACACTGAGAGCCAGGACTGGTGGCTGTAAGCAGACTTTATGGGACATGGGAAACTTAGCCACAACCAGGATAAGTGGTCATCCAGCTAACAAAAATCATGCTGGATTACAGATGTTGCTGGACAAGAGAGTTCTGGATTAGAGAGGTTCAACCTGTAGCACTATATTCATGCCAGGTTTGAACAGCATCCTTAGAAATGAAGGCACCTTCAAACCTCTACACTTTCAGAGTTTGTTGCTGGGTTTTAACCACATGACTCTTCCTTGACTTTAAGAGGAGTTGCTTTGCTAAAATCCTCCAGAGCCAGTGGAATTGTCTGGGTTAGCGTGTCTCCTTACTAAGATAACTCTAGAGACAGCTATAAAGTGTGTGATACTTGCTGTTTGATGGGCAGTTGGGATTCTAATTCCTGTGTGAGGAGATGGTAGAGGAGACTGTCTCTTCCATTAGAGAAATAATAGAAGGATGCTGATGGAAAGGGATTTGTTCTTCCTCCTGTCTCAGGGTTCAGTAGGCTTCCACCTGTCTTTATGTTTTTTAATACAATCACCTCTAACAGAAAGGCCTCTTGGTCTCCAAGTTCTGCAGACTTGGAGCTTTATTCATGTATTGCAGACTGGGTGATTCTTGTGCCCTGTCTTTACTATGCCAGCTGTGGGTCATTTTGGGTAGTTTTCATACAATCACTGCAGTCCTTTCCATCCTCTCACTATCCTTTCCGCTTCAGCTCAGGTTCTATAACATCTTGAATGAGGCCTGATGGGATCTGTTATTTCCCACTGTGCCACCCAAAGAGTTACGGACATTTCCTGTCCCAGCACTGTGTTCCCTACTAGATTAATCAGTATTTTGGACATAAATTGTAACTGTCAGTAGATAATATCTAGAGATCCCTTCACACTGAATGGTTTTGGCTTCATGATCAAACATTCTCCTAGTTCTCTAGTTCTTTGCTCTGAGCATAATATTTAAACACTTACAGTATGTGTACCCAAGAAAGACAAACCTGCAACTGGCCCATACATCTGAGACATTAGAGTTACCTGCTGTTTTAAAACTTGTGTACATGAGATCAGAATCAGGCCAGAATCTATTAAGATGTAAGTGCTAGAGACAGAACTGTTTAAAACAAACCACTAAGGAGGTATGTATTTGGCCTCCATCACCATAGTATCTGAGCACCTCCCGATCTTTAATGTATTTATCCTTATAACACCCTGCTCAGTGAGGTAAGGCAGAGTTATTATCGCCATTTTATGGATGATAAACTGAGGCATGGAGCGGCTAAATGACTTGCTCAAAGTCATAAAGGAAGTCTGTGGCAGAGCAGAGAACTGAATCTGACTCTCTTGACTCTCAGCCTATCCAGTGGACCATTTTTCCTCACCTGGTAAGGCACACTCAAAGATTTCATTTCCATCCAGTGCATCTCTGCTTGGCTTGGGGTACCCTCATGGGCTTCTATGAGTGCTCAGCAAAAAAAAAAAAGGCAGCCTATTTGCTCTGACTACTTTATTAATGATTTCTTCAAGCAAACTGTTCTTAAACATTGTGTCTTTTGTCAACAAATACTGGAAGTCTATAAATGGCAAATCTACAGACTCAGATGTGGTACTCCAGAGCTGGTCACAAAAAACTTTATGGGATCTTGCGTCTTTTATTGTCAAAAGAGTTGCATTTCACTACTAATACACTTTGATAGGAACAAAAGATCTTTGGTGACTTATGCAACTCTAGAATGTTTTTCAGTCTACAAAATACCTAACAAATTGCTGCTGCTCACTCTCAGCTTTGCAATCTGTTTGGTTTATTTAAATATAATGTTCATATCCTGAAGTTTTCCCTCACTCTTTTAGTCAGGCAAGTTTCCATCAACACTATGAAGAAGAACTTTGGTCTAAAAAGTATGAGAGTCAAAAAAGGGGAAAAAGAAAGGTTCTGTTGTTGAAGCGCTCAAGAGGACTGAAGAAAGGAGAATGAAAGAAATCCTAAGCTCGAGAAGCTCTGTGGAAGCTGAAGGGAGTGTTTTCAATATCAGGATCACATGCGTCTGTTAGGGCAGATGGAAAGAGTTGGTGAACTGATGTAGTGGTTATTCTTCCCTTTCAACTGATGCTTCTGTTCTGCTTGATGTCATTGGCTTTGGTACAGTGAATGCTCATTTGTAAATAAAATGATGAGTCATCAGGGTCTGATAGAGGGAATCTGTTAATAATTTTTCATGAGCAATTACGTCCATTCAGTAAGCCATTAACTCTCCTGACTTGGATCTGGAAACTCCCAGTTTAAATGAGTGACTCTGGCACTCTTCTCAGTGGGAAGTCCTGCTGAGTCCAGGTTTTATTCTTGGGATGGGGGTTTGTTTTGAATACACAGAGGTGGTCAGCTGAGGGACACTCTAGTGTTATATGTATTAAAAAATGTCTAGAATTTCACTGAAAAAAATCAAAGCACAAGTGATGTTCCTGACAAAAGCAAACAATTTTCTTTATTAGGTAATGAGTTTTCATGGGTAAGACCCACTTCATCAGATTCATCCAATTTGATGAAGTGGGTCTTACCCACAATAGCTCATTAGCTAATAAAGAAAATGATTAGTCCTTAAGGTGCTGCAGGACTGCTTGTTTTTTGTGAAGCTACAACTGCCCCTCTGAGATTGGCAAAGACAATCATTGTTCCAGATCCTTAGTCCTCTTCTGTCCTCTTTGCACTGCCCCATTTGTGCAGAGAGGATAAAGTGCTGGCTTACAAAGCCAACCAGGGAGTGATGCCTTTTTCATGATGGAATCCCCGCAGGAGGTAGCAGGCACAGTTGGCTTTATGCCAGGTCAGAGTCATTACCAGCCAGAATGGATTTATTGATTTAGCCCCCAGCTGCCTTCAGAATATCCCAGAACTTCTGGGTCAGAAAAAAAGTAGTCTAATTCCACTTCTGCTCCACTTTTTTAGCCTTTGGTAAGCTGTGCTCTGGCCACTTCCAAGCATCTGGGCTATTCATCGTAGTGTAGTACCCAGGGGCACTGAGACCTCATCTGGGGTGAGTAAAGTCTTTGCTCTACAGCACTGGCTGAGAGTCAGCTGGTCTTTAGCTCATGTGGTAGAGTGCCAGGCTTTAGACCCTCTGCTCACAGGTTCTATCTCTGGTGCTGGCAACCCAGGTCTGTCAGGATTACACCTGGTGAACAAGCACAGCTAGTGCAAAAAGATAAATCCCTTCAGTCTGAAAGAGATGTGGTGGTATTTACTGCTTCAGAGTTATTGTTCAGAACTCCACCTCGTAATCCATTGTGAAACAGAGTGTTGGAAGCTTTGGGAAGAGTTCTGACTTCACCTTCATCTCTATTAAACAGGAGTCACTCCGCTGAAGACGACAGAGTTACACATTGGTTTAAAACTTGTGTACATGAGATTGGAATCAGGCCTAAAATGTCCATAAAGATCCCTGAGATCCGAATCAGGCTTAATCTTTTAATATGTGAGTGCTGGAGACAAAAGTGTTTAAAACAAATCAATTAAGGATTTGAAGTCTGGAATAACTACCATCAAAATCTCTCTCTGGATCCAACAGTCGGTATTTTTTATTGTTTTTCTTAAACGCTTTAAACCACCTGTCTTTCAATCTGCCAACTTTCCAGCAGTCAGCTTTGCAGCAATTTAGCAATGTGGAGTTAGACCCTTCATTAATTGGATATTATGGCATTTTTTTGGCTCAACATTTAATTAGAATTAACCACTTGTTCTCCACCTGGAACAATTATGTGATGATAAAAGTCAAGAGCATGTCCCTTTATTGGGAAGAATGGGAAATGGCAAGGGTCCTTAGGGATTTATATCAGAAGGATCTACAGTGCTTAGCAGAATGGATTTTTAACAAGGGAAGAGATCAGCAACTGAGATTTCATGCAGTTTCATTTACCACCACCACCTCCCATTTTTCTAGCTGTGCTGACCTATCCTCTACTGCCCTTTCTGTATTAAAACCTGCATCCTAAAAGCATTGTTTTGTGTTTCTCTGGCCTGTAACTGAATAGACTTGAGCAGAGATCAGTCATTTCAAACCCCATGAAGTAAACACAAACATTTATGAAAATGATCCTAAGGGCTTCTCATGAGTGGTCTTATTTACTATTTGGACACTGAGTTGCAACATTGGACCAGATCTCGTGTAAACTGACCTAACTACATTGACATCAGTGGAACTATTATTAAAACAAAAAGCAGTCAAGTAGCACTTTCAAGGCTAGCAAAATGGTTTATTAGGTGAGCTTTTGTGGGACAGACCCACTTCTTCAGACCATAGCCAGACCAGAACAGACTCAATATTATTGATTTATTATAGCCAAACATCTGGCCCACTGATGGGTGGGTAGACCCACTCTGACCAACAATACTATGATGGTTGAGAAGTAACCTGTGGAGAGTAAGTGACAGTGGACAGTTATTTTTTATTTGTATTATGGGAATACCTAGGACCCCAATGATGCACCAAGATCAAACTGTTAGGCACTGGATGAACAAAAACGCCAGAAACACAGTCCCAGGCCTAAGGAGCTTACAATTCAAGCATTTGTCTACAATGATCTGGGGATGTAATTCCCAGTTCAAAGAAACTTACTTGTGCAAGCTCTCATTCAGCTAATACGCTAACAGTAGAGTGTAGCTTCAGTTACAGGAAGGACTAGGTTCCGCATATGCATAGCTGTTTGTGATACTAGGCGAGTTCTCAAGGTAGCCCCTTCCCACCCCAACTGCTTGCACCACTATGGTTATTTTAATCATGGTAGCTTGATGAGAGGTAGTGCTGTCTGTCTCCGGAAGTTGGGAATCCTAGCCCCAGCTCAGAGTGTAGACCTATTCCTAGTAAATAATGTGAATGGGGTCTTTTTACAGAAAAGTTGTCGTTCCTGTGGAAGGGTGAGGATTGATTGTTTTCTGCTCACTGATCCTTGGAGGAAAGCAGTTTTTATCATCATTTTTCAGCCTGAGCTGGAATCAACATCATAAATTCGTCAAATGATTGAGAGGCCGTGGTGACTTATCTCCAGATTTTTCAGACCAAAACAGTGACATTAGCTTTCTGATAATGCCTCCTTATACTGCAGCTATACAGTCAGAGTGGCTGGTTAGGTTTCCATAGCTTGAGGCCTGATCTACATGTAAAACTTAGGTCGACCTGGCTACATTGCAAAAGGGGTGAAAAATTCACTCTACTGAGGGACATAGTTAAAATGACCTGTGTAGTCACAACTAGACTGAAGGAAGAATTTTTCATTGACCTAGCTATAGCCTCTCGAGGTGGATTTACCACAGCAATGAAAAAATGCTTCTGTCACTGCTGCAAGTGTCTGCAGTGCAATACTCCAGCTGTACCATCATAGTGTTTGTAGTGCGGACGTATCCTGAGCAGCAGGGTCCTGAAGGTTCTGTTTTCATCCAGACATCCTAAAGGCTAGATTTTGACAGTTGTAGTTGCAACAACTCCAAAAACTGCTGGTGTTACTGAGATCCCTCCATAATGACTGGACTGCTCCTGGGAAGAACATTGTGGCTGCATCTGGGTTTGCTGTAAACAGAGAAGAGCTTATGTTTTATTCGTTTGTTTTTGTTTTTGTTTTTGTTTTTGCAATGTGGCTGTCTCTGCCTATAACTATCCTTCATTTTGCCCATTCTGCTTTAGTAACTACAGTACCTTGTGAAAGAAAAGTATTTCCATGGATTGTATGTCTTAGGTTGAATTCATAGCCCTCTGTTCTGCTCAGATGATTCCCAAATTATTTGGAATGTTCTGTCTGCATATTTATATCTCTTCCTAAGTTGTACATAGATGTTAATAAAAGCTAGTGGTTTACATTAAGGAAGGCAAGAGGTGAAGCTAGGGCCCTTTAATCACAGAATTAATGGCCTGAAACTGTTGGTTGTGTAGGGGCAATTGCCAAATATGAGCCTCCTAAAGGTGATAGTAAAACCCATATATCAACAATTTGGGGTGGATTATCTGATGCTAGCTATGTCATTTTCCCAGGACGCCAGACATGTTAGAAGCCAGCAGTTTAATCCACTCTGATAAGATGCATGAGGGAGTTAGACACTGTGTCCGCTTGCTGTTCCACTGTAATGCTTTCAGAGCCAAAGGAAGAAGCAGCCTTCCTATAACAGAACCATGAAGGTTTTTTGAAATCCAACATTTAAGCTGTACGAGAACTATTTTTAAGGTCACAAACACAGGAAACAAAAATCAGTACATTTCATGGGTTTCCTGAGAGTTGCCTCACCACTCCCCTTCCTCCCTCTGTTTCCAACAGACTTCCTTCCGAAGCTGACATCCTGCGATCTAGCCTCTCAGACCTGGTAGGGATGAAATAGTTGTTGTGGAAACTTTGGTAAATCATTTTTCGGGTCATGGCCCATTTTGTGGCTGAATTAAAGAAGAATTGAACTTGTGACATATAATTTTAGATATGTTTGGATTTTAAATCCTTTTATCTTTTTTTCTGAGATCACACTTGAAGAGCTGATCTAACTAACTGTCCTCTTAGGCTTTATTTAGGACTTGAGTCATCTGTACCATTTGTGAATAATAGTGAAAATAGAGATTGTAAAAACCTTGCAACAAAGAGAGCAAGAGAGGGTGTTGTGTACCTCTGTCTTCAGCTGGGTGAAAACAGAGCTGCTTAGCTGGGTACATACCATAGGTTCCATACTCTTTACTCATAGTGAAGATTCTCCTTTAGTTCAAGTGGAAGGGTGCTGTGTTTTAGGCCAACTTCTAGCTTTATCGTTGCTGTGAATTTCTGAGTGGCCATGGTGTGTAGCAGAGAGACAGGGAGGAAATAAAAATGGTCACAGATTTGTTACAATATGTATTCTAGATATTAGAACAAATTCTGTGTTCAGGGCCAGCTCCCACTGGTCTCTTTTATATAACTGAGAGTAAAATCTGGACCATGTTGTCCGTAAGGTCACTTTTATCACTGTGTGCAAGACTTAGTGTTTGCATGGGTGTGATGCAGCTAAAGTGATATGTCAATGCATATTGAGAAGGGCGTAACTTGGGCACCTCCAGTTTATCATAAAATAACAAAGCTAAAATACATCTTTGTACTGTACTTTGCAGACTAAGAAACAGAAGGGATGACTCCCACCCTAGAATCCAAGTGAGGGGAACACTTCCTGTCCCTGATGGCTGTCCTTTGGAGGAGATGATATAGTCTGAAGAAAGGTGTTTTAGAGAGGACGGATGTACGCAAATCCAAATTAACTTCTGAATATTTTAGAGTGGTAATATCCTGTTTACTATTTACCATTTGGCAACTATCTTAACACAGCAAATTACAGTTTACAGCTATACAGACCAGGCCCACTGAGAGATGGGAAGCAGGGAAAGGGGACAATAGCTCAAAGGGCCCAGGGGCCCCTGGACAACATCTCCACTACAGGTAGTGCAGCAGGCTAAGGCAAGATTTTTGCTTGCCCTTGCTCTGCACTGCTTTTGGAAGCAGCTGACATGTACCTATAGCCCCTGGGGAGGGAGGGTATTTTTGCATATTGTTCCAACCCCCCATCCCCAGTGCAAACGCTGCAGCTCCCATTTAATGCAAGTTAAATTCAAATTGAAATTGCGCTTCTCGAGGGTTTACTGTAGTTAATATTGATGAAGATTTTTGAGGATGAAGAAATCTTAAGGATAACTACAATCAAATAAAACACTGATCAGATACATTTGTAAAAGTTTGGCTGACTGTAAAAGGGGCTATTAAATAGGAAAAATAAATGGCTAGCCATATTCTCTGCATATTAAAAGGAAAGTGTGTTGTCCAGGTACAGGGGGAAATATAAACAATTTTTAGGAGATTGTGCTGAGCTTTTTTTTTAAATAAACAAAACCTAATTGTGTAAAAATGCAAAACACATTGAGCAAAATAATTCACATTTGCAGCACTTCCTCCTCCAGCTAAGTCCCTCACAAACTGCACTGAACCTCTGAGTATACATTGAATATATATATATATATGGCACATGCTTCAGCAGAAGAATGTTTCAAATCAAGCTTTGTTACTTCCTGTTGGGTATGACCAACAAAGCTTGTGAACCCGTGATCTTTGCAGAGGCAGGAGGGCACCTAGTATCATGTTGGTTTTCTTGGACAAAACATAGTCTGTAGCTTGTGGACAAAGTTGCGATTGAGCACCAGTGCAGATATGACTGCTAGAAATTGTTTGGACGCCTTTTACTCTCTCTGGGCAGCAGATTCCCTGGGTTATTCACTAAGGGTGTGTTATGTGAATGAGGTACAGGGACAATTCTGGAGGTCTTTGCCAGTTAATAGCTAAAGTATTTCTAATCAAGAGTCTACTCTGCAATCACATGCTATGCAGACACTTGCAACAGTGACAGAAGTGTTTTTCCATTGATGTGGACACATAATTTAAGGCAGCCCTGCTGATGCTGGGCTTGGATACCGGGCCCATGCTTTATAAAGTTCTATAATCCTGGCAGCCGAGGTTGTGTAGCAAAATCTGAACTATGGGTAGGTCTTTCTTGGCTTAGGGATGACCTGCTCAAAGCTTTAGGGAAGAGTGGGGAAGGCTGCCTACATGGGCTGTGTTTCACAAGAGGGGGGATTCTTCTTTTTCCCCTGCAGCCTGCCTTCACTCTGGCAGATGGGCTAGTTGTGGTTGCCTGTGCAGCCAGATCACTGACTCACTGCTGTCCAGTCATCAGGTAATGTGTGTAGTGCTAGCTGCCCACTCCAGCATTGTTTTGGGAATTGGGAAGGATAAAATTGTGGCTACTTATGCCCATGTGCACAACGGCAGGGAGGAAGCTCAGGGGACCTGTTTCCCAGTCCTTTGTGAACACGAAGCATAGCCAACTTTTGTGGTATTTGAGGTTTTACTGAAATCCCCAGCTCCTAGAGTCATGCCAATAGCTTCAACTTTTTAAAAAAGTGAGTTTCTGCCCTTTGTGGTTGTGGAGAAAAGCCCCAAACCATTGAGCTGCAATGACTTTTGAACCAGAAGGCAAAATTAGTGAACCCAAATTTGTTGTTTTTAGATCAGTCTGATGAGTTTTCTAAAGATTTACTCATGGCTTTGGAATGTTTGGGTCTAGCAACCTTCCCCTTGCCAGGAGCAATGAGTTCTTGTGCTACACGAGCACTTGTTGGGGAAGGCTAGTGCCGCGGGAGGTAATCCGCACCCCAAAGGGGCTGTGGCTGAGGGGCAAGGAACGATGGCTAGTGGCCTGGCCTATCCCTTTCTGCACTTGCACACACATGCACTGCCAGTACGGGAGAGAGGGGCACGTTATGTGCTCTTTGAGAGGTTGTAGCAGTTCTTGCACGTTCTCCCCAAGATTCTTGGAGCTGGGCTACCTGCATAACCGATCCCTCTCCATCCCACTAACCAGGCTGTGCACCCTGCCTCCAACCTCATTCTAGCCGTAAAGTCATATTGCCCGGAGCCATTCAGAGGGCTCGAGAGATGGGGCTCCTTCAGTGACAAGTAATCCAGTCTCTAACTTGGATTATCTCAGATCCGTCTATGGCCTGGCCTGGCCTGGCCTCCCATTCACTGTGTGCTCTTTTAGCACAGCTAGCCTGCCAGCCACTCTCTCCCTCCCACTCAGATCCGTAAGACCAAGAAGCTCCAAAGCTGATTCCTCTCCTCAAAGGGCTTCTTGCCATATTCTGGTTAGGCAGCTGTCCCAGCCAGGCAGCCTGTGGGGGTTGATGGGAAGTTGTGTAAGATTCTTGTGCTGAGTTGTGTAAGATTCTTGTGCTGTTCCGAAACTATGTGGATGGATTTCCTCCACACACAGTTGAAAGCAGTGAGTCTTTCTGGGCTATGGGACAACAAAACAAAGCGACTCTGTAAAGATCATAGAAAATAATAAGTTTTGCAGACAGAGCTCAAGGAAGTGTTTTTTGTTTGTAAAAAGTATTTTCCAGTCTAACTATTGTCAACTGCTTGTTCTCTCTGTGCTCAGACAAAGGAGCAAATTCCTTGCCCAGGGCTCTAGTATCCTCTTTCAGCTGGCACTGAACCCTAAGAAAGTCTTAAGAATTAAAATCTTCACTCTTTCTGCAATGATCTAATTTTCTGATTCCAGAATCCTACTGCCTATGTGCCACTGTAGCCTTGGGCCTGATGTAGATTCTGACACCCTGGCTACGTCTACACTAGCTGGCTACATCAAAGTAGCTGGCACAACGTCGAAATAGCATGCGTCGCGTCTATACACGCCGTGTGCTATTTCAACGTTCAAATCGAAGTTAAGCAGCGAGATGTCAAAATCGCTATTCCCATAAGAAGATGGGAATAGCACCCTACTTCAACGTTCAACGTCGAAGTAGGGTGTGTGTAGACGATACGCGTCCCGCTACTTCGAAATAGCGGGGTCCTCCATGGCGGCCATCAGCTGAGGGGTTGAGACGCTCTGTCCAGCCCCTGTGGGGCTCTATGATCTCTGCACTCAGAGGCTCTTAAAGCCGCAGGGACCTGGAAACCCCATAGCAGGAAGCTGGCAGTGTGCGCGCAGCAGCCCTGCCATGAGGTGTCCCTGCACAGCCAGACGGACGCCATCATGCTGGCCAGCCAGCCTCCAGAGCGCCCCCAGAGCACCCCTTCTGGACCTTCCCTCGGATCCCAGGCCTCCAGCCGGTGGGGTAGGAAGCGGGGCCCCTCCTGGACTGACCCTGAACTCTGAGACCTGCTGGGGCTCTGGGGGGAGGAGGAGGTGCTGCACGTCAAGGGGAGCAAGCGGCGGAACACGGAGGCGTTTGCCCGGCTGGTCGAGGGCCTGGCTGCCCAGGGTCACCCTGCCTGGACTCCTGACCATGTCAGGAGTAAAGTCAAGGAGTTGCGGCCGGGTTGCGCCTGGGCCCGGGACTCGGCCGGCCGGTCTGGGTCTGCCCCCGCCACTTGCCCCTGTTACCGGGAGCTCAGGGCTATCCTGGGCCCCCGGGGCACCTCCTCCCCCCCAGCCACCCTTGACACCACGGCCAATGAGCCCCAGCCGGCCTCGGAGACAGGGTCAGGTCCAGAGGCCAGCCCTGCCCCCCGACGCCTACAGCTGGGACCCTCCACCCCAGCCAATGAGTGGTCCAGCGAGGAGGGGGAGCTGGTGCTGGACATCCCATCCCACAGCTCTGGCTGGGTGTCCGCTGCATGGGCATCTCCGGAGCCTGGCAGTGCACCGTCAGGTACGTACCCCACAGGGCACAGACTCCCTGAGCATGGGGCGGGGGCACCACTTGACTGGGGGCCGCCCACATCCCCACAACACCCCAGCCTGACATGGCCCGGGCAATCCATAGCACAGGGACAGTGCCACAGCCACCAGTGCCCAGCAGCACCTCCACCCATGGACTGTGCCATGCCCCACCCCTGGTGGGAGGGGAGAGGGGTGGACCACTGGAGGGGGCCACCCACAGGATCACTGCACGCACCAATGGGGGATGGATGTGGGGGGACACAGGCCCTTGTGGGGGATAGGGGGTGGGCCACGGGTCAAGGCTGGGTACTCACGGCCTCCCCCCTTTCCCCCTATTTCTGCAGCTGCACCATCCGTGGTCCCCGACAGCTCTCCCAGACCACCAGAGCACCACCTCCCGGGGTCACCACTTGCCCCAGTATGGGCCCAACCCCACCGAGGACACCGCCGCGCCACCACCACCTATGACCCGGAGGTGGCTGCGGCCCTCCGGCGCCAGGCGGACCTCATGGAGCGGAGGCTCCAATTCAAGGAGCGGGAGGCCGCGTGGCACTGGGAGGCCTGGCAGGAATTCATGGCCACATTCAACCGGGTGGCCAATACATTTGAGGAGCTGGTGGCCCATCTGCCTCCCTCCGATGTCATCCGTGCTGCCCTCCCCGCCGCCCCGCCTGCTGCTGTCCCGCCTGCTGCCCCACCCACCAGCTCCTCAGAGCAAGAGCCACCCAGGGCCGAGGACCCGCCTCGGCCATACCTCCCCATGCTCCCAGCCCCCAGCCAGCCTCTCCGGGGACCCCGGCTGAGAGGGGGACCAGCTAGCTGAACGCGGTGGGGCTTGCGCCCATCCACCCCCACCCCAGAATGATGGGCCGATGTGGCTTGCCCACATCTCCCCCTTGTCCATAGTTGTCCCCACCCCTGTATATAGTTATTTATAGTTGACCCCCCTGTAATAGTTTTTAGAGATGTCCCCAATTGTATATTCATTATTATTTTAATTGAATCTGTTTTCTTTTTGCTAATATTATTTGTATGCCGAAAAGAGGCGACATTTTTGTTCTTGTAAATAATGATAGTTTTATTTTTCCAAAAACCTGTGTCCCATGTGCTTTTGGTGAGGGTAACGTGTGGGTGCTGGGGCGGGGTGCAGGGATGGCCGGGGGTTCGCTCACTGGGCCCCCTGGTCAAAGTACTCCCTTAGGGCCTCCTGGACCCAGAGCCCGTCCTGGTGGGCCTGGCGGCTCAGGGCGGCAGCTGGCTGGGGATAGGCTGTTGCGGCCTCCTGTGCCCAGCCCTGCAGGAAGGCCTCCCCCTTGCTTTCCACCAGGTTGTGGAGTGTGCAGCAGGCCCCCACAACCTGGAGGATGTTCGGGAGGCCCAGGTCTAGGCGTGCCAAGAGGCAATGCCAGCAGCCTTTCAGGCACCCAAAGGCTCGCTTGACCACATGTCGGGCATGGTTGAGGCAGGCGTTGTAGTGCTGCTGGCTATCAGAGAGGTGGCCTGTACAGGGCCACATAAGCCAGGGCTGGAGGGGTATGCCACATCCCCCACAAGGCAGAGGGGTACAGTGGTGGTATCCCTCAGAGGGATCTCCTTCTGGGGAATGTAGGTCCCTGCCTGCAGTCAGCGGCATAGTCCCGAATTCTGGAAAACACGGGTGTCGTAGGTAGAGCCGGGCTAGCCCACGTAGATGTCCTGGAAGCAGCCATGGCTGTTGACCATGGCCTGCAGGACCACAGAGTGGTAGCCCTTCCTGTTGACGTAGCCGCCACCACTGTGGTCTGGGGCGCGGATGGGGATGTGGGTCCCATCAAGGGCTCCAAAGCAGTTGGGGAATCCGTAGACGGCCGTGTCCAGGTCCCCAGCTTGGATGACCCTCTTCAGCAGCAGGGCATTGAGTGCATGCACCACCTGTGGGGAGGGAACACGGGTGCCTGTGAGGGTTTGGAGAGTGTGACCCCCTCACCCAGCCCCCCCTCCTTGGCTCCCCCTCACCCAGGCCCCCCCTCCTCAGGCCCCCTCCCCAAGCCCCCCTCCCCAGCAGGGGGTTCAGCCCCAGGCCTCCTTACCTCCATGAGGACAGCCCCGTCTGTGGCCTTTCCCATTCCAAACTGCTGTCCCACGGAGCAGTAGCTGTCTGGAGTGGCCAGCTTCCAGACAGCTATTGCAACCCGCTTCTCGACGGGGAGGGCGCGCCACATCCATGTGTCCTGGTGCCTCAGTGAAGGTCTGCCGGCTCATGCAGAAGTTCCACAGCAACTGGTCATCATTCCATTCCCCCATAACCAGGTGCTCCCACCATTTGGTGCTGGAGGGGTAGTTCCAGAGTCAGCGCGGCACCCGGCGGGGGAGAGTGAGGAGGGACCGATGGTTGGGGGTGTCTCCTGGTGCTCCTGGGGAGGGCTCCCATTCCAGAAGCTGCTGGGCGGCTGCCCGGGCAGCATCTAGAAGGGCGCCTGCTCCGCGGGAGGCGGCTTGTAGGGCTTCTAGCTGCTGCTGGACGTCCATGTCTGTAGGCTCGAGGTCTGCGAGGCTTGTATCACCAACGCAGGGCTGCTCGTGCAGTGCAGGCTGAGTGTGTATGGGAGGGGCCCTTTAAGGGAGCAGCTTGCAGCTGCCCCGGAAGGGCTAGTGTGCTCTGTGACCTGGTCTGTGGGCTTTCCTGGCCCCTTATTTCGAAAGAGGGGCTTGTGTGTGTGGACGCTCCACGTTTCCCACCGGGGCGGCTCTTTTTGATGTTCTCCGGGGCTACTTCGACATTGAACGTCAAAGTTGCCAGCCCTGGAGGACGTGTAGACGATTATCGTCAAAGTAGCCTATTTCGATGTTCTTACTTCGAAATAGGCTACTTTGACGTTGTGTCCTAGTGTAGACACAGCCCCTGACTGACGGTGAGGAGCACCTTACCCTTAAGTCAATGTGCCATTCTTGGAGTGATGTACTATTTAACCTGATTTGGGGTATCAGAATCAATCCCACTAAACTCAGTGGGAACATTTCCCTTGACTTTAGCAGGAGCAGGATTGGTAAATTTGCAGCCCCCATCTCACCCAAGCTTGTTCCTATGAAAATGCTATCCAGAGGTACTCTATTTAAAAACAATCCTGCCTGTCCTTTCATTTGAAAGGAAAAGAAAAATAATTGCTAGCTTGCCAGCTGTCTTCAGAGCTGAGTGATTCCATATATTCCACGGTGATAAACCCCAGCATTCAACAATATCTAACCTGGGGTTACAAAGGGCTGTGGATGCTCAGGTCCTAAATTAATAAACCTTGGGTTTAGTAATGAGTTCTGCTAACTCTGGGCTTACCGTTCAGTGTAGTCAGACCCTTAGGGACAAACCCTGTGGGTAGTGTGACCGTCCCTCCCATTTTGGGTGGAACAGCCCCATATTTGGGATGCTTGCCTGGCATCCTGCTTTATTTTAACAAAGGGGCTAACTGCCTCATATTTGCATGGCTGCTGGGAGCCAGGAGCACAAGGGCCCAGCTGTCGCCTGGTTCCCAGGCCCCACAACTTGGGGTAGCCAGGGAATGGACCAGCACTGCTGCGCCTGGCTCCGGGCTCCCCACTGCTCACAGGAGCAGGGAACCAGGCACAGCAGGGAGCCAGAAGCAGCAGTGCAGGTCAGTTTCCTGGGTCCCCCAACCTGCGGGGAACCAGGTGGCAGCCAGGCCCTTGTATTCGTGGCTCCCAGCAGCTACACCTGGCTCTGGGCTCCCACTGCTCACAAGTGCCCGGAGCCAGGCACAGCCAGGAGCCAGGTGTAGCAGCTCCAGTCACTTTCCTGGCTCCCATGAGTGGCGGGGAACCGGGAACCAGGCAACAGCTGGGCCCTTGCGCTCCTGGCTCCCAATAGCTATGCCTGGCTCTGAGCTCCTGTCTGCTCGCGGGAGCAGGGAGCCAGGCACAGCCGGAAGCCAGGTGCAGCAGCGTCAGTCAGTTTCCTGTTGCCCATGAGTGGCTGGCAGCCAGGAACCAGGCAGCAGCCAGGTCCTTGTGCTCCCAGCTCCCAACAGCTGAACAAGGCCCTAGGCTCCCTGCTGCCCAGAACCAGACTGGCACAGCTTTTCCTTTCCCAGCTCCCTGTGGTTCCAGGAGCCAGGAGAGCACCAGCATGGGGAGGTCACCCACAGGGCTGGAGCCGGTTCCCAGCACCCCAAGACATGGGCAGTTGGGAGCTGCAACTGCCCCCTGCAGCCAGGGAGCACCCCACCATCCAGCAGGTGGCAGCCCCCACAGGGCAGACACTGCTCAACTCAGGGTGACCATCTGTCCTGTTTTGGCCGGGATACCCCCTGCCCCAGGTTGTCCCGTATTTAGCCTATGAGAATATGGTCACCTTACCTATGAGCTGACAGGATTGTGAGAGGTCTCAAAGGCTCTGGAACTGGCATTCCAGTCATGCACAGGCTGGACAGGGAATTCTGCTCTCCTAAGTGTCATGGGGCTTGTGCCACATTCTTACTGCAGGGGACTGCACAGTACGTTCAGGAATAAGTCTCTGGCATGCAGATCTAGGGAAAGCAGCGGACTTGTGCAGACCTGAGTCTGTAATGGTGATCCAAGACTCCAAGCCCTGCAACATAGGAAGAAGGATTCATTTCCTTCAGCCCCTGTGAACTCCTGTAGAACAAAGCCCTCTTTCTTGAGCCTGTGCAGTGGTCAGGATTTAGCCCCCAGAGAGCAGATAGAATGGGTATGAAGGTGCCTCTATTACAGCCATTTTCTCAATTGCAACTGCTTAGGGATATTTTCCTACTTAATATCCAGTGGTGAGATTTCCCTGTGTGCAACATGGATGCCTCAGTGGGATGTTTAGTTCAAAGGGTATAGTCTCTGTGAGAACTGTTTTATTTTGTTGCCACACTTTGACGTTGATGTTTCTTTGCAGCTGCAGCAAGACCAGTTAGACTGTGGAGCAGCCCATCTCCAACACCCTTTGGCGATCCTGCAACCCATAAAGGCAACACCCATGTTCAAATACCAAGGCCTCACTTCGGTGGCTGTTTCCAGCATCAATAATTACACCGTTGTGTTTCTGGGCACCGCAAATGGAGGACTCCTGAAGGTAAAAGTAACATGTTACTAGAGGGAGAAGAATAAGGCACTGAAGAGTCTTGTTGATTCAGAGATGGGTGATGTGAAGCCTTTTACCTCTTGGACCAGTTTGTACAGTACTCAGGAAGGCAGTGACTGAAAGCTGTTAATGTATCCTCTTGTGGTGTGTAGTTCTGCAGGTTTTGCAAGCTAAGCTGGCATGGGGTGGCTCATTTCTTAGATGGGTGACTACTAAATTGCTCCTAGATGCAGCAGGAAGTGGTTTTAATGATTCACCCCACATAATGTTATGGGGCATGTGCTACTGGAAGTGTCTTCTTCCACATGTGTTATAAAACTGAGTTCTTGACCTATTGTTCTTATTACATATCTCATGATTTTTTTCATAGGAATTGGGTTGTTGCTAATTGTGTCCTGTTTAAATACCAATGTGAATTCTACTGCCTGCCTAAATTCTCTGGCATTCCCACTGAATACATTGCATTTGCTTGCCACCCAACATACCACTATGTTTATGTTACACCACCATGTGCTGTTAAATTATCTGATGTGTTCCACCAAAGAGGTGGCTGCAGGGAGGCTGGGAGGTTCAGGTAATAAGGGCACATTGCAATCCCTGGGTGAAATCCTCTAGCAAAATGTTGGTTTTGATCATCTCAGAACTGTTTGGCAGCAGGTGTAAAATTAGTTATCTGTCCTGGTTTAGTTTGCAGTAGCAAGGTGTCCACGTCACACAAACCACTCTCAGCATTGGCACCTTAGTTGGCAGGCTCAGCAAAGAGGACTGTCGTACCCTGAGATGTAACCCTCCCCATGCAGAGCTTAGGCACATTACCACAGCAGTGTGAAGGACAAAAGTATACTTGTGCTGCCCATGCTGTAACTGCACTGAGAATAAAAAATCCAGTCTCCAGGACTTTCAGTACAGCCTGTTTATCCATTGCTGAATTCACAGTTGTAGGAAAAAATGTCGTTGGACAAGCTCACTCTGTATCAAGGCTTTTGTTCTGCAATAAAGAAGTAACTGGATGTTACTTTAATCTATTCAGTGATATACGATGCCTGGTAATTGGGATATCTGTTAATCAGTATTTAAAGCTGTGTGATCGTGTTTTATTTAGGATGCTGTAGAAACAAAAGACTGAAATTGAAATGTTATTTCACAGCTTTTAATTATTAGCAGAGTCCTCTAAAAATTCTTCCCTTCATTTGATCATATTTTAAAGGGCCTTATTGACTGAAGAATCACTGAATGGTTATTCCCCAGTGCTAATTCTGAAGCAAGTTGAATCCATGCATATTATTCACTTGTATTAACTCTGAATGAGTGCACTGAAGGCAATGTAGGGCAGTGCACAAGCCCCAGTCAAGAGCCAAAGTGCAGAACCAAGATTTTAATAACCTCACTGCTTCGAGTTTCCCAAACGAAGGTTGACATTCCAGCCAATCACAGCGGTTCACTAAAAGCCCTGCATCAGTAAGTCCATAGAATAGAAAAAGACCATCTAGGAGAGACATGGCAGGAATCTGCTTTATCTCAGCCTGAAGCTAATAGTATGTAATTTGGAATATTGGATCAAAATGCTTGGAGAAAACAGCATGAATCCAATTTCCTTCATTGCTTCCAAGTGCTCCTGGCAGAAAAGTGGGAAAGATCTAAGAGAAGCTTTCTGGTTTCATTTTTGCCTAGAGGGGGAGGTAATCCAACAGGGTTGTAGGCAATTCACATCATAGCCAGGTGCATGGGGCCTAGGGTGAAGACACATCCCACACGCAGCTCCCGTTCACACAGTATTAACAGCTCAGCTTCCATTATCGTATGAGAGAAAGCAGCCTTATCTGCTGAACCTCCATTAGAGAGAGGCTCCTGACTACTCTTAACTGGGATAATTTGTTCAGATAGCTATAATTTAATTCTGCAATACAGCTGCATAACCAGAAGCCTTTTTACCTTCAGGGCTCTTTGTTACTTGGCATACGGCATACTTTGTGTGAGTTATAATTCAGATCTTTGTTGTCCAAGAAAAGAGAGCAGGAGGGAACACGTAGTGTTTGCCCAGCTTCCTCAGCAGCAGTGAGGGCTGCCCGTCACGTGGTCAGTCAGACCGCAGGATAGCATATGGTAGGGACCACAATCTTTGCTGTAATCAAAAGAGTTGTTGGGGGAAACAGTGCATGTGATGCTGATAAGGTTTCAGTGTAGTGGAAAAGCTTAGCAGAGCCTAGCACCCTCCCTTAGGATACAGGGATTTTCTGCTGAGTCATCCTGATGTCAGGTGCTGGAATTTGTTGTTGAATTAATCAGAGATTAGACGAGATTAGGTCTAGGCAGCTCCAGTTCAGAAGCATAAGATCTCCCCATGCCTGTGTCTACACTAACCTTTTGCCCCAATAATTTCTGTCTATTGCTAACACCAGTGTAGCAGCAATAGAGGACATCGTAGACTAGATAGATAGTCTGCTGTCCATTGGAATTATTACCACTATGTCACCCACCCTGCTCTGAGAGCTAGCAACAGTGACAACTGTGTTACCAGCCTTGTCTGTAGTGGTGGGAATTTTTTAAGAGCAAAAAGGCCAATGTGGCAAGGCCTGTGAGGCAGTGGGACCCACAGAGAGAGATGTTTTTCATCAGAATACACTAGGGACAGCCAGACTTGTAGGGCAGGTGGGAAATTAGCTGGAAGAGAGGAAGGATGCCTTATCAGTGAAGTACTGAACAGGGAGTCAGGAGATCTGCATTAAGTTCCTATTTGCAGATTTCTTGTGTGACTTTCAAGAAGTCATGAATCTTTCTCAGCCCCATGTATAAATGGAAACTATAAGAAGCAAGGAAGAGAAGGAAGAATATTTAGTTAGCACCTTGCCATGTTCAGTGCCTAGCACAATGGGGTCTCAGTCTAAATTGGACCTCTGAATGCTGCTATCATAACACATTTCTGAGCATAACTGGTTTAATAAAGATTTGGAAATTAAATAATTTTCCAATATAATTATGATGATAATTGATTTACCTTTATATGTCTGAAGATCTAATTCTAAGTTTATTTATACTGCTTTAAAAACCCAAGTAACTCTACTGAGGTGATCTGAATTAGACTGACAGAACACCAGTGTGAGACCTGAATTAGGCCCTGTAAGGCATGGCGGTGGCAGGATCATCATCCTTTCATGTCAAACAAAGGGAGTTCCACTTAGCTTGTTAAGCAGGCGTTTATGGTCTGAGACATCAAAAATGGAGACCAGGTCGAAGATCTCATAAATGTTCTTGTTGACACAAGGTTTGCCCTTTACCAATGTATATTTCTGTTCCCCTCACAGTTGTTCTGTGTTGCAGGCAGTGTTGGTTCCCTCCACTTCAGCGGTGGCTGCATTTCAGTGGTGCTGTTTTTGGGCAGTTTATAAAACACTTTGTGATTAAAAATGGTGTGAAAATAAAAGTCAGTATTAGTTAACATTTCACTTCTGAGTTTATAAAAAGAGTGAGACAAACATCTCCCCTATAACAATAGTTGAGCTAAACAAATGGTTCTTTCACACTATAGATTAATCTGAACAGTGCCATGAAGATTATTAGCAAGAAGTCAATTTCAGTGGCTTATGGGGAATCTGTTCATCCCATCATGCAGTTTGATCCTTCGGATTCCAGCTACCTCTATCTCATGACATCCCATCAGGTAGGACTTCTGTTCTCTTTATGTTTACCAGAGTGCATTCATTTGATATTTACAATCAGTATTGGCTTAGGAAAGAGAGGAACAGAAATGCTCTTTTAATACAAGTAATGCACAACTTGAAAAGGTTTGGAGTTTGCCTCTGGTCAGAAATCATTCCAAAATTTACATTGGATATTTTCAACTTATCCAGATCTTTTGGGTATGCAGAGTTGAGTCAGATGTCTTACAGGAACAGAGTTCTTCGTGACATTTCTGGCACCACTTCCTTCTGACCAGGCTAGAAGTATTGTGAGAATAGCCATCTGTCTAAATTATGGGTGTAGAGAACTTGGAAATGCAGAGGTACATGAAAACTAGAGAAAGGCCAAGACTCAAAGTTCAAATCTAACAGTCACCAAATGTGCAAGTATTTTGACCTGGAAGGTTGTGCTGATCCATTACCGAGACTGATTCCAGCTTCAGAGTTTAGTTCTGGATCTGAACTTTTCAAACCTTCAAGCTTCCAAAGGTTGGATGGATGATTTGAGTCAGCTCCACTTGTAGTGAAAATGAATAAAAAGATACCCAAACTTTTTCAAACTCATAGGGCTTGTCTACACTTACTCCCAACTTTGAAGAGGGCATGTTAATCAGGGCGACAGAAGATTACCAATGAAGTGCTGCGGTGAATATGCAGCACTTCATCAGGCTAATTCTCCCCTGCGGCAACTTCAAAGCTTCAAACTTCGAAGTGCTGCATGTGTGTTACTGCAGGCACTTGGAAGTGCCTGCGCTACTTCAAAGTCCCTTTACTCCTCAAAATTTTCAAGGGACTTCAAAGTAGTGTGGGCACTTCGAAGGCCACGTGGCTACATGCATGCCAGCACTTCGAAGTTTGAATTTTTGAAGTTGCAGCGAGGGAGAGTTAGCCTAAAGAAGTGCTGCGTATTCACAGCAGCACTTCATTAGTAATCTCCGGTCACCCTGATTACCATGTCCCCTTTGAAGTTGGGGGCAAGTGTAGGACCAGACATAATGATTATTTGGAGTTTGGGGCCAAGGTTGAGGTTGATTCCTGTTATCTGAACTGATTCACCAGTCTCTTTGCAAATAAAGATGAAAGCTACAGTGAAACATGCCTTAAGAAATTTAAATACAGGACTGGCAAAAATAAGTAGATGTTGATCTTTAGTTGAAGATTGGTTAAAATTATACTAGAAACATTGTAGATACTTTTTAAGGGGTAGTTGAATATGGTTTGCATGTTGGAACAGGTCTTTGGGGCAGATTTCACCGTACCTACAATTGTACACCGCTTCTCTCATAGGATGGCACTCTCCTGTATGGTACGTTTTCTCTTTTGGAGAGACCTAAAAATTCTACAGCAGGAAGAAACAAATAGTCTCTCTTAGCCTCCTATTAAGGGAACAGCTGAGGAGGAATAGAGTTCAGTTTTTGATCCAAGCCCTGGTGGTCTGCCCTGAATTGCATTTTAATTTGTTGAAACAGATGCTCAACCACTAATTTTATATGTTGTATTTATACTTTCCAGCTATAATTCCCTGCAGACCAGCCATTATTGTGTCACAGAACTCTCCCAGGGTGCCTATCTAGCTAATATCTCAGACCTTTCAGAGGTCTCACAAATACTTTAGAGCACAACAAGATACCTGCTGTGAACATTATCCTGGGCTGACTAAAACCCCATGTGCAGTACTTACTTCCGATAGCTTGGCTCTTTCCTCTAAATTAAGCCAGATCAGTTCTTTTTGCCAATGGAATTTACATCTGGGGAGTCTTGACAAGCATGTGTGGAAGCTGCGTACAACATGTGTTTGAGCATAGGGAGAAGAGACTCGTCCAGGTGGCTGGTTGGTTGAGACGCTGCTGAGTGCCTTTTGGGAACTGATGGCTCTCAGCACCTTGCATTGTCATACCCTAAATTATCAAGTTCCCTACAGTCTTTTCCAAGTGTTTAGAAATCTAGGAAAGCAAGCGTACAAATGACTGCATTCTCTCTTTCTAAGTAGTTCTTACAAAGGGAGTCACAAGAGATACTGCTGAACAGTTTGCTGTTCAAGAAATCATGTATCACTAGACATGAATGATTTTATATTCCTAGGTAAATTCTAGTCCCTTCATAAATAGACAGGTATTGTTCACCCCTTTCTAGAAGGGGTCTGGCAAATATGAAATCAAGATTTTCACACTTCTGAGTCCAAGTAAAGTGCAGTAAAATAGTGACAAAAACTGGTTCCATCTGAACTATGAGGGCTTTTGTATTTTAGTAATGTTGCTGTCCCTTGACTGACAGTTATACCAAAGATGCTGGCTAAACACAGACGATAATCTATTTGTTTGTACATAGTGCTCCCATTACTCTCAGAACCATAAATTGGAGTGAAAGAAGAATGTAAACCTTGTTGCTGCCAGGGCAGGACTGGTGCCTCTTAGTACATTTCCTAATATATTATTTAATCCAGCATTTCCGAAAGTGTGGTCCGTGGCCCAGTACCCTTCCTTGAAAAAAAAAAAAACAGTCCTTAGAAAATGTACAAATTATCGCTATGTACTATTATTATTGTGAATAAATGATAAACAGTGAAAATTTATTTATTTTTATATGAGTTTATATTTTTGGGATGCAAAAAAGGTACTGAAAAAAAATGGGTCCCAATTATGTAAAGTTTAGAAAGCCTGATCTAATCTATTGTCCAAAATCCTTTTACCATCTGTGAGTCTCATCAATACCTCATTAGTGTCAACACAAGTGTCCTTTCCATTATCAGGAAGTGCTCACACAACAGTGAGTTTTGGTTTTCGTTTTGTTTTTGGTGGCATCTGAACACATTTGCAAAACTTGGGACTGATAGTGACCTTGGGTTTTTCTTGTTGCAGATGACCCGTGTGAAGGTGGCTGCCTGTGACCAGTATGCAACGTGTACTGAGTGCCTGGCTGCAGCTGATGCTTATTGTGGATGGTGTACAATGGAGACCAGGTAGGACTTCTTGCGTATTCTGCTGGGCCATTGTCTTTGGACCTTTTGCTCAGAGTTTCAGCAGATTGCTGGTTTAATGCGTAACCGTGCTAGCTTGCCTGATTTTTACCAAAGCCTTTTAAAGATGCCTCAATGCAGACTCAAGCTTTGAGAGTGTACTTTTTTGTTTGCTCTTAACAGCATCTGGATTTTTATCCCTGCAGCTAATTGTGAATGCAAAGAAGTGTTAGCCATCTAATCATTTGACTCTGAGTGCAAACAGCTAGTTAGAAAGATGGGTCCTTGGCAGCTTTAGTTACTTGTGGGCAAAATTTATCACATACCCAGAAATTAGGCCAGAAAATTAGCCTCTGTCTTTACAGATCAGTCCAAAGATTTTTGACCAAACACAAGTACATGTACAGCTATCTTTCTCTTATTCTGCACTCAGTCATTGTGGTCTAATCTCTTCCATTCACATACACATATTGCCCTTTATTGCTAGTAGGAGTGGTGTGTTGATATCACGAGGACTATAGATATTAACTATAGCAGTTGCACAATAGACTGAAGCACAGAGGTTGGAGAAATGAGAGAGTGTCTCCAGATTTCTACAGGACCTTTTTTGTAATAATCACAACTGTTTTATCAGTACTTGATAGGCATCCTGCCATAAATTGTGTGTCTGTTTCAGGTGTTCTTTGCAGCATGAGTGTGTTAATTCCACTGAGCCAAATTTTTGGACGAGTGTGAGTGAAGGAGTGCAGCAGTGTCCTTCAGTGACAATCACACCATCAGAAGTTAATATTGACACTGTCTCCAAGGTACATCTAAAGTGGATTCTTGTTAATAAAGTGATGTGGGCCACATGTCCCCATCTGTTCTTGGTACCCACAGATGTAAGTACTCTAGCTAAAACAATGATTCCAAACATTCTGGGGGCAACAATGCCAATTTGCCAGACTTCCGCCTCATATGTTCTAGCTAGTACCAGGTACTATATACTGCTTCCCATTCAGCGGTGAAACTGGTCACTGGAGCATCCCAAGCTCCATTGTGTCTTTCAGAGCTGTCACAAAATTTTCAGAAGCACGAAAGTCCCATTTTCAAACGTTAGGCAGTTAGGAGCCCTAGAAATCAATAGGGCTTAGATGCCAAAATGCCTCAGTATCAGCTTTGAAAATGAGACTTAGGCTCCTAAGTTACTTGAACACTTGAAATTTTTTCTCATAGTTTAAAAAATGGGAAAAACCATTTTAAAAAAGACCAAAATTTTGAAGTTCTTCCATTTCCAGGGGTTTTAAATTAATTCCTCCATTTTTTATGAATTGCTTTATGATTTTTCTAATCAATATTAATATCAAAATCAACAATTTTTTCAAATTTTTATCAAAATGCTTTCTTTGTCAAAACTCAAGTTTCTGGTAAATGCAAAAAAAAAGTTAAACTTTTTGATCATGTAATTTTTTTTACAAGTTTTGGTGTTGAAAAAGGGAATTTTTCAACAAAAGAAAATCTTTTTTATGAAAAAAGTTTGATAGCCTCCAGGGTGTTGGAACGAGCTACTGACTGGGAAGCAGACAGCAAAATGGATCAGTTCCCATCTCAGGGGTGAGGACCGGGAACGCAGCGTACCAGTCCCCTACCCTCAAAAGCCACATATGGTATTACTTCTCAGTGTCTGGAAACAGCTGTGTTAGAGAGTCAGTGACTATGTACTTATTTTTTATCACAGTGTTAAATCGGCAGCAAACTTGTATTTTAATTAAGTTTAGAAGTCACTCTCAGGCTCAGAATTTGATGCATCTTTGACTTCCTCAGAGCTCATGGGAGCTGTACCATTCACGATCTGTGTCTGACAGAGCTGACACCAACAATCCTTGCCACAAAGCCACAGAAGACTGTCATTTAGCTCTTTCAAGGCAGAGTGTTAGGGCCAGATGATCTGCTGATGTAACCCTATTGACTGTGCCATGGAGTCACCACTGCAGAAAACGTAGCCGTTAGGATTTCATTTTAAGATGCTATACAAAAGAAAATCCTGTACCTCAAAACCTTCAGTTACTGCACCTGTTTTGGCAAAAAGTGTCATAACAGAAAATAAACTACAAAAAATTTATTTGAAGTTGTCTTTGGAGGCATGCACAGCAATATTTTCTCTGCCAAGCATCAGTCACCCTTCAACTGGAATGCTGGACTTTTTAATTTACATTTCAGTAAGTTAAAACAGCTACCTAGCCTCTTTCTCTTACTCTCCTGAGTGACTTCTCTCCCCGAAGTTGGGTGAAGGGAGTCAGGATTACATGAAATCTTCAGAGTCTTCGTACCATGTAACACAATGAGATATTGGCCTGAAGGTTAGGCTTCAAATTAGAATTTCCCCAAAGTTCAAGAATCTCAGATCCAGAGTTTTGGTTTGCCCCTTTATCCTCCGTTGTTTCATGGGAATAATCCCACCCTGTTGGTGTTTGATGTTCCACAAAGAGCTGCTGCTGTGAAAGGAAGATATGTACTCCAAGACGAGAGGGAGCTAGAAGCCAGTAAGTGTTAAGGCTTGAGTGAGCTAGGTAGCATACTCTAGAAAGGAGGGAGCAGCTCAGAACTGTGTAGCTGGGCTCCTCCTTTGGCATTTTGTTTGGATGACCATCTGAATAAAGTACATGGATAGTTCTGAGTGTCAAACTATAAACATATTTATTTAATGAAACAGTGGAACTTGGTTGTAACAAAGGTATGTCACTGTAGCAATTTCTGGTTCACACATGACTTTTCAGCAGTTAAAATATATATAATTTAAAAAAAATCTTGTCAGCAAACATGTTTGCTGAGATGGTTATTTTATATGCTTCAATCACCTTATCTAACTCTGTAAATTACTTTTGATAGCAATAATTTAATTTTTTTGTCCAAATTTAAGGCCATATTAATCCAAATAAGTGGGACCATCCCAAGCCTCAGTGGAATGGAGATATCTTGTGATTATGGAAATAATATCCACACTTTTGCCAAAGTTTTTGAAAAATATGGGGACCGTTTTATTTATTGTGATTTTCTTCCAAGAAAGAAATATCCTGCATTCCCACCCAATCAAGGTATGTAATGGAAAATGGGCTCAGTACATTCCAGAACCTCTTTTGTGGAATTCATTTTCCCTAATTATTGTATTGGTTTTAGGGTAAAAGGTCATTTTTTGCAAATAGTATTTGTAGAAAGTGTTTAAAGAAAGGAAAGTTGAGCAGTTTCTTTAGTACATGATGTGTCACATTATCCTCGCTTCTGGAAATTCCAGAAAACTTTTTACCATCCTCAAATGAATTATCAATTGATATTTTCATGTCCATCTATTGTTACTGATAGAATTTAAAAGCCAATTCAAGTATGTAACTTATTGGGTTTTGTTTATGTTGCCTAGATAAAATTTGTTTTTAAATTTTCTTTAATAAGAACTGAAACTTACAGGTTTAAGCTGCTTACAAATTATTTCTAATCATTACTCATTCCAAAATACTAAAACTGAAATCTTCTAACTTGCCCACAATGTTGAATGTTCAAAAACTGGATGTTCAGCAGGAGGAACCAAGGATCTGACATTCATGGACACTGTACATCTGCAGAAGTGGGCGCTAACACCTTTGGAAATCAGGCCCTGGTCATTTCATGCTGTTTACCCAAACAATGAGGCATCCCAAAGCTGTAGCCAATTTTGAAAATTTTGAACTAAACATTCTAGACTTCAGGGTGAGATTTTTGCAGTCTTCAACATTGCTCTAACTAACTGTTCCACTGAGGTTAAAGGGGGTTTAATAATTGAATTCAGTGGGAGCAGAGTTAGGCCAATGTCCTGAGCACTCGAAAATCCCACTCATATTCAGCAGGGCTGACAGCCACCACAGGCATCTGGGCAAAGTGGGAGGGTTGCCCAGCTCCATGCCAGTGGAATGGTTGGGGCCAAGGGCAAAAGAGGCAGGGCCCAGGTCAGTCAGTGGATCTGGGCTCCCATCCATCCCCCAGAGCCATGTAGAGTGGCACAGGAGTGCTGCTGTGGCATTTCAGAGGGGTCCAGAGCTCCAACCAAAGCTGCTACTGAAGTAGCCTTGTCGGTAGCTCAAGCTCTAGGCCCCTTTGAAACATCAGTCCCCTGTACACCTACCCTTTCTGTCCGTCCCACCCACCCACTCCATTGGCAGGCCAGCTCATATTAGGCAGTTTTAAATGACGTTATTGATGGTCTCCCCAGCTGTAGGAAGAACAGCAAAGATTGAACTGCTTTACATTGTTGTTGATGGTAGTGTCCAAGGCAATTTCTGGAAACGTATCTTTTGATTTATTATTCACTTTCTGGAAGAAGCTTTAATTCACATTGCAGGTGTATTTATCATAAGATTTCAAAAATTAAAAAATTAAGCAAACAGCAGGAGAAATGTACTGTTCAAATGTTAGTAGCCAAAAAAGTGATTTTTTTTACTGTTCTCTGTTGGTTTGTCCTCAGCAAGAAAATGAATGGGGTTTTAAAGCATACTGACTAACCTGCTTTAATTAACATATTTTAAAATACCACTTAGCACCTACTATAGACAAAGACACTAATTAACTTTGGGTACAAGACTAGGGATTTTAATCTGGGGAAAGGGAGTTAATAAGGAGGAACACACAAACTCTATGAGGAAACCCTAGAGAAAAAAAATAAACAGCTGGAATATTGTTTATTCACAAGTTTGTCTTGCCCTCTAAGATTGAGCAAAAAATAGAAATGCTCTTGTGATCCAGTATTCTTTGGCTTGCTTGTTTCAGACCATGTGATTGTTCAAACTTCAGTACAAGTCAACGGCAAAAATATTGTGCATGGCAATTTCACCATCTATGATTGCGAAAGAACTGGAAATATTTACCCAAAGACAGCGTAAGTGATCTCACCTTCCCTAAATTACAGCAACAAAAGCAGTTTGGGGGGAGGACAGAGTTGAGGAGAGATGACAGGGTGTTGACAAGCAGTAGTTTGCTGTTGTGTCTCACTTTAGAATCTGATGCTTGAAACTCCCAATTCATTCTGCCATGGGAACAGATGGAAATTGAGCAATTCAAAATGGTGCATGGGCATCATCTGAGGGCGCTTCCTTGGGGAGTTAACTGAGCAGTAACAATACTCTCTGCCAGCAGGACTGTTTGAGTCCTGGGCAGGATTTGTCATGACTGAGGGTGACGATTGCCAGGGATTTATAGAGGAAGATCCCAGCAGTCTCTTAAGACACCTGGATGTTCTGATGGATCCTGGTTTATCTCTTTAAAAAAAAACCATGAACAATATTTCTATTTGAAAGTTTTTTGTGTTAACCCTTAGGGTGCGGGTTAATCTTCAACTCTTTAGTACTTCCATGCTTATCTGACTGTGCATCTGATATATTAGTCTACTGCATTTAATTTAATCTCTAGTATTTAACCTCTAGTACCATCATCATAGTATTGGGGACCTTGGATGCGTCTCAACTTGGGGACTGGACAGCTTCCAAGGGTGTAGTGGAGGTATTTAGAGGCTCTTGTGTGAAGGACATGGAAGCTTTCTGGCTGCATGGAATGAGGACAGATCTGTACTCATGTCTTCAGATTCCCAAATGGCCCTATCATCAGTCACCCCACCTCTAGAAACCAGCCCATCATCTTGTGGCTGACCTCATGACATATTCCATTTCCAGTTTCTGACCACTTCCTCCAGCTAGAAATCAGTGGGTTATGCGGGGATGTTGCAGCAGGGGGTGAGGCCTGGAGTGCAGATAAACTGGCCTAGAGCCCAGAGCAACTCTGTGCAGTGATATGGACCAACAGCACATGGCTGTTGGCTGCTGGATGAGGCAGGGCTTCAGTAGTTGTGGGAGGGTCCAGAAGAGGACTAACAGTGGGAGGAACCTCACTGGAGAGAGAGGAGGGAGTTAGGAGGAGGAAGCCAGGCTGCTGTCTGGCTAGAGAGAGAAGAGGGACTGAAGAGAAGCTGGATATATTTGGCTTCCACCTCTCTGCTGAAAATCTTCAGTCTGGGTATATTTGTCTTCTGGTCCTGAGGGTTAAACAGCAGAAACAGTGGGACAGATCATCCATGCATTTGACATGCTGAGCCCCAGCCCATCCATTTTTAGAACTGCTTGGGAATAGTCATGCATGTCTTGTTGTATATAAGGGCCCTGTGACAGGGGGTAGGGATAGCTTGGTGGTTTCAGCATTTATCTATTAAACTCAGGGTTGTGAGCTCAATCCTTGAGGGGGATATGGGGCAAATAGATTTTAAAAAATCTGTCAGGGATGGTGATAGGTCCTGCTGTAGTGCAGGGAACTGGACTTGATGATCTCTCAAGGTCCCCTCCATTCTTATAACATAGATGCTGGCTTCAATCAAGGAAAGTCTATGCATATTTACAGGGTATGATGATGTGGCCCAATGACCCAGTCAGTGCAGGGTTCCACAGCCTCTCCCCAAAGCCACCAGAACAAATTAGCATCACCTGACTTAATAGGCAATTGTACAGGATCTAAAAAGCATATCTCTTACAAAGGGGAGAGGAGCTCAAAGATTCACTGCCTGCCTAAAGTTGCTCCATGATCTGCAAGCTTTGGCTTTCTTAGTCAGGGTGAGCTTATTAATGGAATTGAAACCTTTGTCAACTAATAGAGAAGTCATGAAGTCATTCCCCACAAAGGGTCAGCCTGAGGCAGTCAGGGGAACAACCTCAATAGTGTGTGAGCCTTATCATAGCCCTGGCAATAAAGTGGGGAAAGAATGACCAGAGCCCTCTCTACATGGACATGGCCTAAGCACCATAAAAGAAAGAATACAAAGTCTACAAGTATGTGAAGAACTATAATCTGACGCTGATGTTGAGCTCTGCAGAGGGGGCTGAAATCAGCATTCCCTTTAAAAATTATGTGTGCCTGCTTTTTATGTATTTCAGATGTACCAGCTGCCTCTTGACCGAATGGAAGTGTTATTGGTGCGTTAAGAAATACATGTGTATTTCCAGTGACTCTGATTGTGAGGACTCGATAAAGATGAATGTAAGGCACATTGAGCTTCGTTATTTCATATGATTTTATAACTTGGCTACATTGTTGTTATTGTTTTATGCTTTTTCCTGAAGGAATTTCCTGTTTTGACCAGGTGTGATTGGTTTTAGAATGCTTTACTGAATATGTATGCGATCGGCTGTGGGGATGGGTCTCAAGAGACTGAGGCTCTGTTCTTGACTCTGTTACTGACTTGCTGTGTTGCTTTCAGAAAGTTTCTTGTTTACTCTGTGCATTAGCTTCTCCATGTGTAAAATTAAAATAACATTCTTGCACTTTTTAACAAGCTTTGAGATTTGTAGATAAAAAGCTGTGTGTAGGTGCCTTGGAGTAGTGACTGTCTAGATTCTAGAATTTCTAGGACACAGGATTTAAAAATGCTTCTGTCTGGATGGGTAAAGGGATTTGAGATGGGACACAGAGCCTGTCACTATTTGAATATCTCTCCAATTAGCACCAAGAGTGCTTAGCATTTATTGAGCACTAATTAACACCCCATGAGGTAGGTAAGTTAGTATTCTTGCCTTCTCTTCATACATGGGCAAACAGAGGCTAAAGTTGGTGAAATGACTTACCTAAGAACACAGAGAGCTGGCAGTGGAGCCAGGATTATAGTTGAGCAGTTGCTGGTTGCATATATGTGCTTAATCATGTGTCACCTCCAGATTGCGACTTGAAAGTGGTTACATTGAGGGCATGTTCACACTATGGGTTAAAGTCGACCTAATTTAAGCAACTCTTGCTATGTGAATACTGAGGTTGAGTTACTACATGGTCTCCTCTGTGCGTGGTCGATGGGCGAAACTCTCCCATTGACTTCCCTTACTCTCATTCCAGTGGAATAGTGGAGTTGACAGGAGAGCAATCAGCGGTCATTTAAGCTGGTCAATTCAGCAAGTCTTCACTAGATCTGCTAAATCAACTCTGGGAATCAGTTGCCAAAGCAATAAATGTAGATATGCCTTGGGAGGCTATTCAGTGAGTTGTGCAAAGTAGTTCTGTAGTCTCAGTCATACTTCTGGTAGATAAGTATCAGCATCACATAGCCAGTTGGCCCCAGTTAGCGCCATTGTTAGCAGCTTCAGTTGAATACCTGAAAATTGTTTTAAGATAAAGTCTAGTCTGCCCTCTCTATTCTAGACTGAGGAGGAGACATTGTGGGCGAAGCTTAAACTGAGCTGTACCTGTTCGATAGCTGAATAAAGAACTTCAGCTTTCATAGTGGTCAGTCTAACAGCTTTCATGGATTAATCTTGGTTTTCTTACAGTTGAGACTGGTGCGTTTGTGTTTCTCGCAACATAGTAAAGAATTGTTTTTGGTAGGGTTCTTCCAGTGTGTATGCACAGCTTTCCTCGTTATTTCAGCAGGTTTGGTCCCTTGGCTTTTTATTATGATTCATACTGGAACAATGTGTTAATTTCTGTGCAGCTTGGGATGCCTGGATTTAAGCAATAAAATAAATGTTGCAATGTCTTAGAATTCATTTAGCTTTTACTAGGCTGTTGTGGTACATAAATGAAATGGCAGCTAACTTGCTAGAGCACCACTGGGCAAATGCAGAAAATCACCTTTATCCAGATTACAGCTCCTAATAACACATAGTGAAATTTCTGAAATTTAAAACTGAATCTGATTTAAATAACATTAGCCTTTAGCAATCAATTTATTGGCCCTCAAAGCTAAGCTTTTCATTTTAAATTGAATAGTTTTTTGGCACTAGCACTCTGGACCTCTTTCAAGATTGTTCAGACAGAGATTCCCCTTGCATGTTACCTTTTATACAAGGACTTTGGCTATGTATTAGACTTTCCATTCTCACCTTCCAGACTTGACATCAGACATCTAATTGCTTTTCACTCATGTCCCTGCACAGCCTGTCTCCCTTTGTGGAAATCTCTGAAATCATGTAATTCATTAAAGAAAGAAGGCAGATATGACTTGTACATTGCGACTTAATCCTATACAGTTCTTTTCATGTAAAAACAGTATGAAAGGCTTCATATAACTGTTGAGTCACAGCCAGTCAAATTGTTCTTTGGGAATAATATTCATTGCAGATTTAAGCTTCTTCTCTACTTGTGACTCATCTGTGAACAGATTTTGATTTTTCCAAATATCTTAGCAGTTTGTAATTATTAAATGAACAGTATAAATCTGCAACCCATGCTTTGTTTGTGACTCATTCAGTTTGGGCTGGATTCTCAAATGTTCTCAGTGCCCAGCATACGGAGCACTTTTGAAAATGTGACCCTTTGACTCTTGGCTATTCTGCGTGTGACACTAGTTGATTCAGTCACATGATGTTGTTACTTATCTATAACTTAATGACTAGAGTCCTGCAAATCTGCAAATATCTTCATATCTCTGACCATTTTTGCATCTTGCAGATCAGATGCAGATTAAAATTTGTTATCGACTCAGGGCTCTATAGATGAGAGAAACTTTTGAAAAGGAAAATAAATGCAGACAATAACTTAGGCCATGTACACACTATCAGTTGTGTTGGTAAAACATGTCACTCAAGGATGTGAAAAGAACACATCCCTAAGTGACAAAGATTCACAAGATTCACCAGCATAAGCAGCAGTGTGCCCAGTGCTGTGTTGGTGAGAGAGCTTCTGCTGATTTAGCTATAACTGCTTATTGGGAGTGTTTTAATTAATGCAGACGGGAGAACACTGTCCCATCAGCATAGCACAAATATATGAGAGATCTTACAGCAGTACAGCTGCATCGTTAGAGCTGTGGTGCTGAAATGTCTCTAGTGTAGACCTAGCCTTATTCTTGCTTGTGTACCTCTAGCTAAGTGGCCTCTTTAGTGACTGATCTGAGTAGAATATGAGTCTTCTGCTACCAGCCAGCAAAATTACTCCTGCGGCTCAAGACAGGAGCCAGTACTTGAAGATGCTAGTTTCTTTTCCCACTGGTGATTAATAGTGAAGTTCATTAAATTCATGAATTACATTACATCAGTAGTGAAGTTAATTACGTGTATCTTCCTTTCCATGTGCCTGCAGGTATTTGAAAAAATAGTGATCCTCCAAACATGCATGTGAACAAAAACCTTATGAAGGCATTCAAGCAGCTGGCACAATTGGGCTCTTGATGCATGCATCAAAGTAATTCAGCTACTCAGAGCAGCAGATACTCTACTTTGATAACTTTTTAAAGAAAAGATCTTTTCTCAAAAGAAATAGGTTGATTTTAAAATTAAAGAGCCCAGTACATTCCAGGGAACAATCCTGCACTAACAGGGAGGGACTGACTACATGTAACCCAACAAAGTCTTTTCCACTGCTAATTTCTGTTGGTCAAATCTTGAAGCTCTTGTTCAGTTTTTAACCACTGAAAGATGTACCTGAGCAAGGACTGTAAACTAGCCTGTCGCTGCAGTGAAGGGCACCTTAGAAATAATATAGACAGACAGTCAGACACCCTATGTCAGGGATCTATGGCTTATCTGTCCAAGTCACTTCCAAAATAATACAAGTCACTTACAAAATAACTAATTTTTATTTGGTGTTCATAACCTTGTCCATGTTAGTGTATAGTTACATATACTGTCCCACAGAACATTTCCTGGGGTTACTGTGAATGGTAATCTTACATGATCACAAAAATAATCCAGAGATAAGCTAAATTGGTTAGTATTTATCCTGAGCCTGTTTCCTATTCACAGGCAAATTCTCTTTTGTGGGCACATTCTGCTCCTAGTGTATCCAGAGTCATTCCATTGGCTTCAGTGGATGTACTCCTCCAGAGTCACACTGCCTTGCTGGGGACAAGAGCAGAAGTCAACCCTGTATCTTCACAAAGCCTGAATTGTACAGCTCTGAATGCACCAGGGAGGGAAACTCAAATTCCTAGCCTTGTGCCCCCCACCCTATTTCTCCTTCCAAGGAAAAAAATCTTTCACAGACCATGTTACACCTACTGCCTAATGGTTTTGCTTTTGCTCCTCTAGGGAAAGCATAGCCATCTCAATGACCCTTTGACCACAGAGTCACCTCACAGCTTTTCTGCCTCTAGAATCCTTGGTCTGTCAAAGGAACAAACTGCGTGAACTACTGAGGATTACACTACTCATTTGACCTCAGTGCTGCCAAAGGCAAAAGCCTCCAAAAGGGCTCGGTGAGATGGATCCTGAGGTCCTTATACAGGCAAAACTCCCTCTAGAGCAGGGGTGTCCAACCCACGGCTCACGGGCTGCATGCAGCCCTGGACAGCTAGTAATGTGGCCCCACAAGATTGTAAACTTTTAACATTATTATGTGATTTATATACATTAACTGTATTTTATATGCGGCCCAAGACAATTCCTCTTTACTCAATGCAGCCCAGGCAAGCCAAAAGTTTGGACACCCATACTCTAGAGTCAGTGGGAAATTTGCCTCAGGAGGGGTAGAATAAAAGCTGAGTAAGAAACCTGAAGAATTGCCTTCAGACTTGGATGCGTCTTGAGTATCACTGAATCTCTTGAGTTCACAACTGTTAAATACTGAAAAATATAGAGCAAGTCTTTGAATGATGCTTCAGCGATAAGAATTTAGTTTTAATGAAGGGAGAAATCATCAAATAAAAGTGTATGCCCAAGTGTACCCACATTCCAGAGCACAGTTGCACATGAATATCCAGCTGCTGCATGCACATAAATGCCCTTTTGCACACACAGTTACCTGGTTTGATTGCCTACCTTCAGTTATTGTGTGTCCAAATAAAGCTATACTCCATGCTTACAGACTGTGCCCTCTTTTTCATTTATATGGGCTCTTTTCATTGGCTCATAATACTGATTATTCATGGAGAATATAAGAAATTTTGCCTAGTTGTGAGAGTGAGGGACTGGGAATTAGATCTCCTGGGAGCTGAACCTACCCTGACAATTATTTGTTGTGTGACCTTGAGCAAGTCACATTTTGGTCTGTGTTTCAGTTTCTCCACTTGGAAGAAGATAATGATATTAATACCTACCATGAGACGTAACTTCCTTTTTGCAAAAGTCCTTGACATCCTCAGATGGTAGATGCTGTATAAATGCATAACAGTAATTTAAAAGATTTGTGAACGACTAAATCCCAAAGATTAAATTTTCAAAAGCACCTAATTTTCAAAAATGTCTTATGCAATTACAGCCAGGTATTTTAAGTAATTTAGGCACCTACCTGTCTAGATTAGTGCCTGATAGGATTTTCAAAAGCATCTAATGCAAATGTAAATATATTTTAATATCTGCTCTTGGGAGCCTATGTTTCACTTAGGCTACATCTACACTTACGAAAAACTTAGAAATGGCCATGTTAATGGCCAAATCAAAGGACACTAATGAGGCACTGAAATTAATATTCAGCGCCTCATTAGCATGCCACCAGCCGCTGATAGGAATAAGGGGATTTCGATGTTTGCAGTGCCTTTTCAAAAAGGACCCCCATGTGGACGAGCCACACACGAGCAAAATGCAGCACTTTCGAAGTGCCACAGCTGGTGGTATGCTAATGACATGCTGAATATTCATTTCAGTGCCTCATTAGAATTCTTTGATTTGGCCACTAGCATGGCCATTTCGAAGTTTTTCATAATTATAGACACAGCCTTAGGCTTCTAAGGGTGGGCCTACACTAGACCTGAAAGTCCGTTCTAGCAATGCAATTCCAGCTAAAAATTGCATGGCTGGAATCAACTTATCTAGGATCAACTTATCTGGCTGTCCTCACTGAGGGAGGTCTTCAGATCACTAGGACCTGATAAAATGCATCTTTGAATGCTCAAGGAGCTGACTAAGGAAACATATGTCATTAGGTTTTATTTTTGAGAGGTCATGGAATATGGGAGAGATTTCAGAAGACTTGAAAAGGGCAAATACAGTCCCTATCTCTAAGAAGGGAAACAAGGACAACCCAGGAAGTTACAGACCAGCTTCCAGATGAAGGTACAACTTGGACCTTCACCTCTCTGATGTTTGTTAAGGCACTTGGTGGAGATTTCACCAAGTCTTTTCCACACTCTTGCTTCTCTCACATACCCTTTTATTTTATGAAAATCAAAGCCGTTGAAGAAGCTTTAGCCAATCTGACATGAGTGACTGCCTGGGAACTAGAACTAGACCTGCATCAAGCTTACATCTGAACCCTTAGTTCCTCAGAATTCAAGTAGATTTAGATCTCGTGTCTGGTTTAGGCACATCCTAACTCTGTCCCTTTGAATTGCTATTAACAAGTGGACTAATTCTTATTTGTTTCCACTGATTTTAATAGAATTTCTTGCAGAGCAAGGTACTGTTCAGACCTGAGTCTGAAGTCCTGAGGGCAGCAACCTGAGCAGAAATAATTAAACAGTTGAAAATCTTTCCACATTATGAAAAAACAAGCACCTGTGGCATCTCTGCTGAGAATCAAATGCCACATCAGCTCCACGCAGGAGCATTTTAAAAATTCAAGCCTTTCTCCTTGATCCAGCCATGAATAAGCTAATCAGCTGGAAAGTTCCCTTGCCCCAGTCACTGGTGAACAACAGGAGAAGGGACTGCAGGACAGCCAGTTAATCAGCTCTCTGAGTGTATTTATCTGTCAAGCCAAGCCAGATGCTGTGACATGCAAGGGTACATGAGACTATAGGGGAGCTTTCACATAAATTTTCGATCTCTGGCTGCCTTCACTTTAACTCTTTTTGCTCAAGAAGACTATGGACTGAAATCTCCCTTAAGCCCTTTTCTTTGTTGTTTTTGCCTCTCTCCCCATCTCCAGTGTCTGTCTGTCTGTCTGTCTCTCTCTCCCGCTCTCCCTCTGTTATTTAATCTTCATGATGAGGCAGCCCTGACTGTGCTTGGTTAAGATTGGTGTCGTGATAAGAACTGAAACACATTTTCCATAGTCAAACAAACACTTTAAGATAATTCGTTGACCCTGAAGCCATGCTTACAAGAGTCTGGAGAGAGGCACTTTAAAGTGCTAAGAGTTCCCAGTGCACAGAGCTTCCAGAACTATGAAAATGTTCAGCTGTTTGTCTAACTTGATTTTAATTCCACACTGGTGTAAATCAGGAATATCTCCACTGAAGTCAGTGGAGTTACATGAGAGTAAAACTAGGGTAAGTGAGAAGTGAATCAGACCCTTTATTATACATTATTCTGAATATCAAATCAAATTTACTGCTGTCACTTGCCCCAGTGATTCCACAGTCAAAGGCATTTCTCTGGATATACCCTGGGGTAACTGAGAGACAAATCTGGCCTATTTTGTTGCGGCTATTTGCAGTGTAGTTTATGTCTCATGAAAGAACAGGATGGGTTTGTCATAAAAATCTGGGCTTAGTGTCAGACTCATCAGTCCCAAGTGAGAAGAAAAATAGGGAGAGAGGGACATAGGATGGATGAGTTTTAAAAATCTTTGTTCAGTTTCACTTGGGCTGTGTCTACACGTGCCCCAAACTTCGAAATGGCCATGCAAATGGCCATTTCGAAGTTTACTAATGAAGCGCTGAAATGCATATTCAGCGCTTCATTAGCATGAGGGCGGCAGCCGCGCTTCGAAATTGACGCTCCTTGCCGCCGCGCGGCGCGTCCAGACGGGGCTCCTTTTCGAAAGGATGCCGCCTACTTCGAAGTCCCCTTATTCCCATGAGCTCATTGGAATAAGGGGACTTCGAAGTAGGCGGCGTCCTTTCGAAAAGGAGCCCCGTCTGGACGCGCCGCGCAGCGGCAAGGAGCGTCAATTTCAAAGCGCGGCTGCCGCCTGCATGCTAATGAAGCATTGAATATGCATTTCAGCGCTTCATTAGTAAACTTCGAAATGGCCATTTGCATGGCCATTTCGAAGTTTGGGGCACGTGTAGACACAGCCTTGGATCTTTAAAGTCTGCCATTCCATTTTGGCTGCTTCCTACCGAGCACCTCTTACAAACTTGTTTTCTCCCCCCTTCCCCACCTCCTCATTTTCTCTCTCTCTCACACACACACACGCATGTTCTGTGTCTCTTATGTACACACACGCTTCTGGCATACCAGCCTGCAGAGGAGACAACTGTAACATGAAATCTCTGCAGGGGCTTAAAGACGTGCACTACAATATACAAGGCATTTTGTTTTCTGCTGACAGGAGGGAGTCTCACAGGATGCATTGCCATTGTACAGTGTCTTTTGAGTGTCCCTCTGGCATTTTCCTCCAGCACTTAAGTGACTATAATAAAGGGGCTGCAATAACAGCTTCAGAGCAGCACCTGAGGAAAGCATATGGTTTTGCTTTTGATTTACAAACAGTTTTTTTTACTGTGTGAAGTGAAATATCCGAGCTTGACAGCCCTGTCATGGGGAGACTGAAGTCCCATATAACCCCTGAAGAGGCACTGAAGGCGGGCAGCCCTGCAAGAAGTGTGTTGATTAGTTTTCAGTCCCATTTGGTCTTAGACTGAGACCACCAGCAAGGGTGCCAGTTAGTGCTGGTAGTTGTGAGGACAGATGTCTGCTGGGAATTGAACTTAAGCAGCCATCTTGTTGCTACCACACAGCTGTCAGATGGTATTGATTTTTGGTGACCACCTTCCTGGGCTGGACTTCAACTGGTGACCCCCAGGTAAAAGGTTAAGGTCCCATTCATAGGCCTGTTAGCCAGGCAGTCCCCCCGCTAGCACTGAGTCAACTTTGCATAGTAGGTGTCAGGCTGACTTTAAGTTATGACTGAAGATGATTTTTTCTTGATTTCTCTACATGAGGAGACTCAACATGTTTGAGCAAAGTTTCCATTAACCTTTCTTTGTTTTTTGTCATTTAAATTATAGAGCACCACTGATTGTCCACAGATTGTGCCTGCCATGCTAGAACCGATGCCCACTGGGACTTCTCAAGACTTCACAGTCTCACTGGCTAATGCTGATTTCTCCAAGGTAATTCGATTTTTAGGGAAAGCAAAAAGGTTCAGATGAAGTAACAGAGTGATCCTATTGCGGCATGTAACAAGTCTAAGAGCCAGACGACTGGAGTTTTCTGGGGAAATGCCACTCTCTGCCCATCACAGGATCCAAACATGGTTTGCGATTAGGTTTGGTAAGTGTTGCCAGATGGGCGGCTCAGAGCTGCATACAGCTGTTAAAGGAGCCATTTGCGGCTCTGCATCCACTCACTCATCTGGCTCCCAGTCTCTGCCCTGCCTTGCTGCACTGAAATGAAACTCAATTTAATTGTTTTAACAGCTGGCAGGAGGGATCTGACCATTAAACTGAGTCCAATTTCAGCGCAGCAGGGCAGGGAACTGCCCACACTACCAGTGGGGGAAGGGAATAGGAGGGCTGTGGGGAGCCACGCAAGGAGGTGGCAGTGGTGGCCCAGTGAAGGGAAAGCAGTGGCAGCACATGGAACTCGTGTGAAGTAGGAGTGGGTGCGGGGGAGGCTGAGAGGGATTAAAGCCTGGGGATGGCGGAATGGGGGAGCTGAGAGCCAGGTGGGGCTCTGCCTCCCAGACACAGGGTTGTGGGATACCCCCAGCCAGGGATCCCACAGCTGATGCTGCTGGCCAGGGCTCCGCACCCTAGCTGGCTCCCAGCTGCAGGGTCCCCTCCATCCTCTCAGCCAGGGTTCCCATGGCTGGTGCTGCTGGCCATGGTTCTACAATCCAGCCAGCTTCCCAGCTGCAGGGCTGCCAGGGTCCCCACCCCCCACCCTGTTTTTTGTAAATTTTATGCGTGACAGGCTGCCCTGGCTGGGGATCCCATGGGTGGGACTGCCTGTCCCACATAAGATTTCCAAAAATCTGGTAAGTTTAGCTGAGTAGAGTTTAAGCCAAGAGGTGGGGAGTGTTTTGTGGCTGAGAGGGTTTTAAGCTGGAGACAGGGGTACATTTTTTCCCAGGGGAGAAACTCCTCTCTCCCACCCCACAGCAGTTTTGAATTGCCTTGGTCACAAACTCTTCCTGACTTGTCAAAATGGGTCCCCATCTTGAAAAGGCTGGGAACCACTGTCATACAGGAATGATCCTCAAAGGCAGTTAGGCATCTATCTCCCATTAAAATCAAGTCTTGTTGCAGCTTACCCATTTCCACCTTACATTAGAGTCAGAAATAGCTGTAGTAGCAGAGAATATTCATGGAAAGCAGCCATCTGGGTGGGTGGGTTGAAATAGAAAAAGCAAAGGGAAAATTCAGGTTGCATAGATATTCTCTAGGGATCTATTCTAGTTAATGCCAGACCTTTCATGGCATGCATGCAATATGTGGATTTATGTGCATTGTAAAATATCCACTAGAACAAAATGTTTGGAGGAAATAAAATTCACACTTTTTGTGGCTATGTTTTCCATGTTCCATCCTGTGAGCCTGCAGGTGTCTGGCTCTCTCGAGGGAATGCTTACCAAGCTGTGGGCTGGGCAATCCCCAGGGCCCTACTCCTGGAAAAGAAAGAAACACTATTAAAAGGGAAAGCTAGCATGAAGACTGAGTCTAGTCCAAAAATATGTGTAGAAAACCATGCACTGTCCAGACCATGGGTTGGAATTCAGGTCAGAAAAGAAATTTTAACTTTTGAAAAAATGACGTCCCTTTCTGTGAAATCTGGGTGGTTGCATGGGGCAAATGATAGCAGCAGCCATAGAGCGATGTGTTCTAGAAGCCAGGAAGGGACAGAGTAAATAGCAGAGTGGTGTGGAACTACTTCAATAAATGCTGGTATTTATGGAAAAGGGCCTTGTGTTGTTTTGTCAGATTCTCAACTGCACTGTGCAATTGTGAGCCTAATTCATCTGCACAGTTACTATAAAAATGCAAGCCAAATGGGGGAATGTACACACCAGTAATCCTTCATCTTGTTTTTTATTTAGAGTGATGAGCAGATGGTGGGCATGTCTTCAGGCGTAAAGGGCTTGAGCAGCAGGCATGCAGGATGAGGCTGTAGGGTTGTGATGTTAATAAAGCTTTGGGAAAACCTTGTTCTATGCATTACCACAGCAAAGAAAACTGTTCTCTGCTGTCGCTTGGTTACAGTTTCCTGTATAAGGTCTGGCATTTATAAATAAGAATGTGCCCCTCTATTGTCAGCAAAATGGGACAGAATCTGGCTTCCTCTGTGGAGCCACAAGGTGGCTGAAGAGGAAGACATTGCACATGTAATCTGACGGGCAGCAGAGTAAACAGGAAGGTTACCGAGGCACCTCAGTTCCCAAAAGACAGTCCAGACGACCTCCCTGCAGTTTTACTTCCTCACTCCTCCCATCTGCAAAATCCTCCCGGAGCAGCAGGACAAGATTAGTTCTGCTCCATTGCTTTGGAGAAGCTCTGTAAACACCCATGGTCATTCCCAGCATAGAGGGGATCCAGGAAGTCAGATCCAGTTTAGCAGCCTTTGAGACTGCTAATGTGTTAAGGAAAGAGGGAGAGCGAATGGATCAGTTGAAGAATGTATGTTATTTTGGGGTAATAATTCACAATGAAAGGATTTCAGCCTTGTTCTTGTTGCTACACACGTGCTTTCTGAGTCAGTATGCTCCTGCCATGAATCAGGACCTTCTTTCATATTCACACTTTCTTATCAAATATGAATGGTGTTTTTATGGTGTATTTAGTGCTCATTAAGGGTGCTGGACTTACGGCCTTGGAGAGGGGATTGATTTACACAGTCTGTATACTTTAGGGAAACCGGGAGCAGAATTTGTCTTGTGGTGTTATTTGTACCATAGTGTAGGGGCAATATATTTTTGAAAAATACCCTATGCCGGAGTCGTATTTGTACCCAGGCCCTCTCATAGGTCCAGAGAGTCTTGGCACGCTGACACGTTTTGAGGCCTCTAACCATAAAAATGGCAACGCATGAAAACAAAATAAGGCACCAAAGAAGAGTGAGACAAAATTTGCATATTTTTTGCTTAACGAATGCTACTCTAGCCTTTGCTTGTGCAAATGCACTAATTATTGAGGGATGCGCGTAAAACAAGTTGTAAAACTTATCAAATGCCAACAACTTAACAGTGTCTAAATTTGAAACCTTCTTTGAGCTTGAGGCCAAGGCCAAATGGCCCTCCTGACTCTGCTCTGATCAGTCCTGTGTGTACCACAGCTCTGCTCAGCACAGTTTTAGGTGGACAAGAGTGACTTTAAATACAGATGACTGGCCACATTACAGTTCAGCTTAGGCAAGACAGCTAGAGACCAATATGGCTCTTGGTGTAACTCAGAGTGGCCTCCAGGCCATTCTAAAGTCCATCCTTATAAAAGACCCCTATATGTCAATATGCTGGCTGAGGATTTCCAGAGTACTATACACTATATACCATGCCACCTTCCACCTTTCATCAAGATGTGGATTGCCTGACTTCAAGGGAACTCTTCAGTTGTCTTGTCAGAGCAGCTTTCCTGCAGCAGACAGGGGACAGTGTGATTTTTAGCATGACAGCCATTGAGCGAATACTCACTTTTTAATTTATCATTAACCAGGGTTAATCATAGTCTGTAATTCACAAATTAAAAGTTTTGGGTCCTGTTCAGTCTCTGACTAATATATACATTGGTGACTCCAGTGATGCACACCTTTACTTCTGATGTTCACAGGAGAAAGAGATCAGAACCAAGCCCTGCAGCTGCATTCATTTCTGACTTTAATGGAAAAAATGGAAAAGCGTATTGTTGCAAACACTCTTCTCTTGCTTTTAGGGCACTCTTTTGGAATGTAATTTTGGAACTGATAGGACATTTGAAGCCAGATGGGTGAATGCCTCCACCGTCCAGTGCAGCAGTGTACTGGTAAGTATGTGGGCAGAGGATCTGCAAGGCAGTCTGGTTTTATTTCAAACAGGGGCATTTGGTTAGGGCCCATCTCAGCCCTCCCCCTACCTAACATACAACAAATAAAATAACCCCTGCCCCTCAAGCAATGTGGAATTGGAAAGGAAACAAAGCAGCTTTTAGCATTGCCAGAAAGATGCCCCAGAGTGCTCTTTGCATATGCTGATGGCCGGGGAGCACATTCCAGAGTCACAGGCACTCTGCTTCCTGTTTTCTGTGCATTATCCCATGGGACTGTCTAGCAGCTCTCTCCCCACCCAGTCTAAGCGTTAGTACATTAGTTCCCAGCATATCCCAATACCCTTCACTGGCCTTATTTAGAGAGTTCCTATTTCAGGGTTTATCTAATCCTGTTGTTTCTAATCTGCCCATAGGCAATGCTCAGTATTGCAGGAAAGAGCATTTTGTCACTTGAGTTTCAGTCTTGAGAGGTGCTCAGTCCTCCCAACTTCTGTTGGTTTCAGTGGTAGATGAGGACTCTCAGCATCTTGCTGAATTGAGCTTTACAAGGACTAATCATGTCTCCCCCCGACCCCCGAGCCCATAGCAAAAATCCCCTTAGCCTCAGTGATAGCAGGCTTGTGTCCTGTATCTGCTGAACATGTGCCATGGATTTGTGGAGTGACTGTATCAGCTATGGGAATGGTGGGGAATGTATAACAACTTGGAAAGGAAAAAAGATTCTGTAGCTGAAGAATAATCCCTTATTTGCATACATTGATCTCAGTATCCATTAATAATGTCCCCAAAACATCCAAGTTCCTATAGTGCTGCTATAGAATTAGGTGCTGTCTTGGCAGAACAGGGTTCCGAGAGAAACATTTTAAAAAGACGTTTGAGGGGCAAGTTTTCCCTAAGCATATATTTTGGTGGAATATTTTAAAATCTGTAGGCAAGGCAGACTCTTGCATTTGCTTGCTCATTTCCACTTAGCAATCAGCAGATACAGAACCCTGTGTAATAATGCATCCCCAGTGGATGGTTCTGTGTTTGCTCTATTAAAAAAAAAAACTGAGGACAGAAAAAATACTCCTTACCTTTTTCTCTGCTTCCCCTATTAATGATTAGCACTTCTCATTCTGGGAAACAATGCTGTAAAGCATGTGAGCACTGTAATAATAAAGGATGATAGTCCTGTTGCGTGTGTGTATGGGTTGTGGGGAGTAATCTGCTGTTATAGTAAATTTCATTAGAACATGTTTGTTTCTTTGTTCATGCAGCTTCACACATTAGAAAAAAGCCATATCTTCCCGGTAAACCTTCAGCTGAAGAATAAGCCAGACAAATTCATTGACAGTCCACAGACAATGACAGGTTTGAGCTGAAGATATTTTTCACTCTGCTTTAATTTGGTTAGGTTAAGATTCCTAAAAACCTAACAAAACTCTAGCAGCACAAGAGAGTGAGTGCTCTGAGTATGAGATGTAGGCATACAAGTCACACAAATCTTTACACACATCTTAACTTGCATGCACGTGGGTATACACATAGACCATATTGCAGATACATTTACCCCATCCGCACAGACAAACACGCATACACAGCTATAGACACAAATCCTGTGTACACACACACACAGACAGAGAGAGAGAGGCTAACATGCCGGTTTAGCCCACTTGCTTGTCAGTCGTGTATAGAAGAGAACATTTTGAAATAATAGAACTCAGCAGAAAATGTGAAGTGTCTCCCAGGGTCACTGAAGGAATTTAGCTCAAAAGAGATAAGCATAAGTGGGGGAGCGCCCTCGCAGAAGCTTTTATGAGAAATGGGAACAACATTTAATGCATTTTAAAAATGCACTTAAAATCTTGAGAAGGAATAGAAAATGCAAACGTAATTCGCCTTGATCCATGTTGTAGCTCTTGGAAAAATACAGGGGTTGTTTGAAAAGCTTTTTGCTGCATCTACAAACTAGACAAGGAGCAAAGAAGTTAAATTAGAGGCACCCAAAGCAGTAGGGGAGTGATGGTGCCCTGCTCTAGTGGCTTTTCTCCTCGGTGTTGTAATGTGCACCAACATGTTCCACATTAATTGGTCCATTTAGACCCTGCTGGTGTGCACTAAAGGTTCCCTAGCATGCTTGAGTCTAATGCTGAACCTGGACTAGGTTATAACACGCTAAGGAGCTCATAGTATGTATCTGGGGACTAATGAACTAATTAATTCACAGCCTGTTTGTGTATTTTAGAAATCATACTCCCAGTAACATTCATTGCCTTATGTGTAGACAAGCGCCTATATTAGGACAGAATAAGCTCTGTAGACTGGCCAGCCTATATTTAATGTTCATACACTGACTGCCTCCTCTGTCCTGCCTCTCTACCTTTGCCATGCTTTGGACTTTCTGGCTAAAACTGTGCTGATGTTGGAAGTGGCATCTATGTGGTGAATTCACCTTTCACTTACACCAGCTTTACATAATTATGACTCCAATGACTTCATAGAGTTGCTTCTAGTTTATATTGGTGTGAGAGGAGGATCAGGCTCTTAGGAAGAGGTAAAATGAGAAACACTGAAGCACAGCAGTTATAAGTCCATATAGATGGGTTTCATGGTAGGATGTGGCTGGGTGAAAGGAGGTATCTTGCAGGGGAATCAAGCAGTGGAGCTAAAAATTGAAAACTCTGTATGAGGGGAGCATGAGTAAGAGATTCTGAGGAGCTGAGAAGTAGCTGTTGGAGAGAATCAGGCTGAAGGCACTTTGATTTCTTGAGCTAATCTAGGTGATGAATAGCAGAGGGAAAGGAGCACTGAGATGGGGTCACTTCTCTTCAAAACAGAGGATACTTGAGCCTCCAGATGAGTGTTCTTGGGATCAGGAAAGACAGAAAGGGGAAACACCTATGGCCTCCTAAATCACAGACTCTGTCAAAGAGCATTGAAGCCACATCCATAGTTTCATGGAGGAGTGGTTAGTTATGTGGCCCAAGTTTGGATTCACATTTGCGATTTGATCAGCCTTTCTACCATCTGCTCTAGTTCCACTCTACCAGTCAGACTGCTACATTTGAAATGACAGAGAGGTTCACAAAAACAATTGCAGACCAGGACCAAAATGTATGTGGACAGTTGTACACCAGTATAACCAGTGGGAATGAGTGCCCTGTACTCCTTGGAAATCCTTAGATTTACAGCCAAGCCCACTTCAGCTTCTGCTATATGCAAACCATCCTGCTCATCTGCTAGCTGCCATATGCTATATGGGTCAATATATACATTTGGTTTGGGGTTTGATTGAACATCTCCTGTATAACTCCTCTCTTGGCCTCGGTCAACTTACTTTTGATTTTCCCCAAGCTCATTGGGTTTTTTTCTACCTTTCTTTATCAGTCTTATTCTAAATCATGTTTCTGTTCCAAAAATATCAAAGAAAGTACAAGCCTATCAGTGTGATACACTGAGTCAGGGAGCTAAACCAGCATTTTTTTGCATGGAAAATATGGGATTTCCATGCATAATTTTGAAGACTCAGTAGCCTAAGCATAGGTGAATTATTGCATTTATGCATGTGATTGGAAGATTGGAAAGGGCACAGAACTCCAGACAAAAAGTTGGCAATGGTTTGTTTAAGTGGCTAGAGCAGGGAGATGAGATTCTTAGGTGCTCTTGCTGTCTCACATGTGACTTGCCCTGTGACTTCAGACAGGTCACAGAGGTCTGTGTTATCAGAAAAGTTAATATATTTTGGGGGTCTCCATTCCAGGGTGTTCAGTTTGAGACAGCCAAGGTCTGTTTTGGCAAAATGCTGAACATATGCATGTCCAGCTAAAGTCAGTAACAGCTGTTCATACCCCTGGAACCAGGCCCCACGTGTTTCAAGTATGGTGCCCCTAAGCAAAGGAACTAAAAATCAGTGGCAGCTTTTGAAAATGTAGCCTTTTGATGCCCCAGTTTCCTCCCTGTAAATAGGTAGGGGATCTGCATATGAACACTGGGAGGATCCATTAATTGTTTCTTTGAGATTCTCTCTGGTGACCAGAGGCATGCCGTAGTGTGATTATCTCATTGTTTTACACTTTCCTGCAAGAGTGTGCATCTGAGGGGGTGGGGTGGTGAAAATAATGTTTCCTGAACATGTCTGAATGTTGATTCATAGGATACCTACAATCGGTGACTAAGGGCTTGAGGGCTGAGAAGGTTACATAACCTGGGCATCAGCTAATAAAGAGGTGGAAGCACTGTAGAAGAATCTTTAGGAAGCAGAGACAAACAAACCTAATGGGAGCAGCAAGTCAAGAGAGCTCAGAACTGCTAAAGGGAATGTAAATATTGTACAAAACATTGTAACAATTACATTTTTGTCAAAACATGGAAGCAATATGATTGCTTTGGTAGGAGTCAGCTGTACTGAGCTGCTTCCCATGTGAATACCAAGAATTAGAACAATGTAACATAAACTGACAAACGGGTTTTGGGTTTTATTTAATGCTGAATCATGTGGTAGTGGGAATGAGTGCCCAGTAACTGTGGGAAATCCTGAGGCTCTCAGCCAAGGCACCTTCAGGTTGTGCTATGTGCAAACCGTCCTGCTCTTCTGTTGGATTTCACATGCTGTGTGGGTTAATACATACAGTTGATTTGATGTTCAATTGTACGCAGCTAAGCACAGTCATGCAAGGCCTAGGCTTGGGAACTCACACTCTCTGTTGTCTCCTGTGGTTTAGTGGAGATCTATAACTGTGCAACGGGAAGTGCAGACTGTTCTCAGTGCCTTGGGAGAGAGGACCTGGGGCACCGATGCATCTGGAGTGAGAGCAACTCCATTTGCAGACTGAACACTGAATCCCCACAAATTCCAGTTGTGTGTCCTGCTCCAGACATTAGGAAGGTAAGACTTGAATGCAGCAGGCGCAAAGTGTTCTGCTTGTCAACATCACTCCATATAATGTAACAAATAACACAGTCCTGACTTTCAAAACCAAGGGGAAGGTCATCTACCACCAGCCGTTCAGTGGGCACAACTGAGAAATCCTGCGTTATGTTTGACACAAGACAAGTTCAAGACTGGCACCAATCTATTCACCAATTTGTTATGCTTCCCAGTCACCTGAAAACTCCAGACTAGCTGCAGATGATAGCTAGAATTGATAGGTCTGCATTGCTCTAAGGGGAAAAACAGAACTCATCAGTCTGTCCAAGGCCATGTGTTGTTTTGGGGAAGATGGGAAAATCAAATGGACTCATGTTCAGAATGATTTTTTGCAGAATTAACCAGAAGACTCATAAGCTGGGAATAGTCATTAAACTGGGTACAGATAAAATAATAACCTGCACCCAGAATTCTATCTTCGTGTGTCCTGAAGTTTCATGGTGGCTGAATGAACCATATGTCAGTGTGTTTTAGAGAGAGTCCAAAGTCTAGATTTGGATCCTAACTTTCCCATTGTTCTGACATGTTTTTGAATCCTGGGTTTTGATTAGAAACAGGGCACGAGCCACCAACATCCACTCCGGCTGCAGAGTCCCACAGAATAGTGTGTAGTTAGGAAATACTAAGATCAACTTCATAGTACGAGCAAAAATGTGAAGAAAAAAGATCCTATGGAAAGCAGCTAATAAATCCCCTAAAACAGGAGATGAGTTTACAGCTGTCTGTTCATAAGTTGGTGTTGTACCACTGTGTTTACGTACTTCCTGTAGACCATTCCAGCTTGTCACTACCACAGGCTCGACATGGGGAATGAGATGTTCTCTGATGAGCCTTCCCTGCCCACATATAAAATATTATTAGCCCCTTGCAAAAAAAAAATGGAAACAAACTACAAGAATTCAGGTTTCAGGATGTCACAGGAGCACGGTGCTGTTTTCTTAGCAGACATTGGACATTGAATCTAAATCCTCTGTCACAGAAACATGCCAGCTTTGCTGTAGTGTTTACAGAAGCATTCTCAGGAGAAGGAGAACTGTATAGAGAAGGGGCGCTGAGCTTAGGAGTGGAACATTATCAGCTTTAACCAGCTTGGTGGAAGAAGGAGCCTCCGTTCTTGACCTTCCACCTCCTGGCTTACACCATGTTGTGTTGGCAGCAGCTACAGTGAGAGGCAAGCTGCAAATGCACTCCAGAGGAAAGCTGATGCTACCAGACAGCTTTTTGCTGGCTTTATTTGTTGATAAGTTTGTTAAATGTAAAGGGCCTTTCCTAAGGGCCATGTATTTAATAGGAACAGATGAATAGCAAAATCAAAGCACTACCAAACTGACAGTGACAAAGCAAATCTTCCATGGATATGCAGTAAAATGCCATGATAACCTGCAGCCCTAATACTGTTCACAGTGGTTCCATTCCAACTAAGCAGATGAGAGAAAGAAACAAAGTGATTCAGTGGGAGGTAGCCTGCTCTGTCTCATTCAAGGAAGCAACGGCCCAACACAATATTAGGGAGAGGTACTTGTGCCCAGCCAATGTCCAGTTCTTTATGTATTTGTTTATTTGTTGAACCTGGAGACCCCCGTCAGAGGTTATAACCCCATAATGGTAGGCACCATCCACACACATAATGAGGAGATTGTGCTTCCTGCAAAGAGCTAACAGTCTCAGAAGATCCTGCTGCTCCACTCTGTCTCCTAAATTGTTATGCAGAGTTGTTGTGTTGCCCTCCAGAGGTGGCTGCATTTTCAGTGGCAGATACAGTGATCTCTGTCCCCACCGAGGGCACCAGAGTCACCCGAGAAATGCCTTCCGGTTCACAAAGCTCTTGCAGGAAGAGCACACTGAGGAGATGGCCCATGCATCTGAAGCTGGAGCATGAGAGGCAGGACAGATTGAATGGAGTGTACGTGCACGCACACACACGCACGGGAACAGCAGTTACTAGGGAATCACATCTGAAGGTTTTTCTGCAGTCCTGTTTTAATCCATTCCCCTTCTCCTTTGGCTCCTTGACAGATTGAGCCCATGAGTGGGCCCCTGGAAGGAGGAACTCTGCTCACAATAAGAGGAAGGAACCTGGGCCGTAGGTTCAGTGATGTCGTTAACACTGTCAAGATAGGGAGTGTGAGATGTGTGCCACTCTGGGACAGATACATGGTCTCTGAGGTGTAAGTAACTTGGGTGGAGCTACTGAAAAGCAGGAGAATGTGTTTAAGGATTATTTATTTTTTCCCTGTTTGTTTTGGTTGGCCAATTCCTTCCTGCCCCTGTGATGGCTGGGGGACATTGACAGTGACCCATTCGGTTAAGCATGTACCTGTAGTGGGGTCTGAGAGCTACCATCAATGAGCTGACAGGTTTGGTGGGGTCAGTTTTGCTTCCCAGTGTCTATGTGACATACACAACCCCACCCCCACAACAGGCTCTAACTGGACATTCCTTAGCAGTCTCCCCCAAAGACTGATTGGGCCAAGGAGACTCCCAGAGAAGAGTTGAGGGCTGTTGATGGGAGAAGGTGGGTGAATTTTGCACAGCTGCTGCCTGTGGAGAACAGGTTCAGAGACAGAATGGAGAGTTTTGCCCCCGAGCTGTTAAACTGTTTGCTGTCATTATGCATCACATGAGCACTGTCTCACTTCATTACTTTCAAAGCCCTCTGCATTATCACGTCAGACAGGCTTGAGATGGAAATTGAAGTGATTGTCTCTAGCCTCCTTGGGAGTGAAATAGTGCACCAAAGCCCCCGACAGTCCTTCCCACAGCCAGCTTCTGACAGAGATGGTTATATTAGGATACCGACCAAGAGTACCAGGTCAGATAGACCAGACTCTGCTTTGAAGCAGTCTCTCTTAACACCAGCAACTCTGTGCCTTATTGACAAAGAACTAGATTTTGCCCCTCATGCAGGAATTGCTGGACATGACTAGTAAGATGCTCAGCCCATGCACTGTCACACATCTGAAAAGGAGAGCAGATACGAGTAAATAAGTGTCTTCCAGAGATCCCTATACAAGACCACATATTCTTAAGAGTTAGGGTTATTTTGCACAGCTGTTATTTCGAAGTGATTATCCTAGTGTCTACCCAATACAACTGCTATTTCATAATAAATTCAAAATAGCGGTAGACTTATTTCAAAATTGATAAACCTCATTCTACAAGGAATGGCACCTATTTTGAAATAGGTGAGAAGACAGGGAATAGAGGCTGTTTTGTAATAAGCCATAGTGCATCCCAATGGCTCTGTTTCAAAATAGGCTCTATCTGTGTTACTGCTGTATTTCAAAATAACCCAGTGATATTTTGAAATGCATTTTCGTGTGTAGCAGTGTTATTTAAAAATAAGCTATTTTGGAATAGTTTATTTCAGAATAAAGTGGCTGTATAGACATACTCTTAATCTGTGAGACCAGTATTGTCTGTGGAGCCTTTGGCTGTGTCTGCACTGAGCTTTTTCTGAAATATCTCTCTGCAGAACTATTGTGAGGGCAAGATCATGGAAGCTGAAGTGTAAACAGCATGCAGACATTTTTTACCAGTGTTCTGTACCATCCTTGTAGACTCTGTAGACCATACGGTAGTAAAAATAAGGGTGGCCATTCTGCAGTACATCTGCTGTCAGTATAGACCCAATGAAGCTGCCTACCGTGTAGTGGAGGAAGGCTTTAAGAGAAAGTTCAGTCTTACTTAGCTCTGTTCTGACCACATGCCTTTTCTCATTTTCCATCTCTCTTCCTCAGGATTGTGTGCCAGACTGGAGAAGTTCCATCAGCCTTTTCTGATGTAGTGACCGTTAAAGTAAGCAGGGAAGGGAAATCAAGGGAACAATACTCCTATGTGGTAAGTTGCCACAATCTCATTGAGCCCAAATTCATCTCTGGTGAAGCACCATTGCTCTGTTGTCTTACTTGAAGGAAGAACTGGCTCAAGGAGTCAGGAGCCTCTGGCAATGCTTTCAGTTTTCACTTTGAGATTCAGTCTGGCTAAATGTAGCTTGCTGAGCAACACAAAATGCCAAGCAAAAAAAATTGTTTATTTTCCATCCTGCATGTTAGCCCTACCATGGCCATTTCCCACCAGGAGAGGGGCACGTGTCCAGAGATGTTTGCCAACATTCCTTCATTTTCAGTCCCTAGTCTTTCCTCCTCGCCCTCAACAGCAATCCCTAGAGCATGTGCACAGTGCAAGTTAGATAATCTTGGGGAGCATAGGATTTTCCAGTTCTCTTCCTCAGCTTCTTCCTTGTTTCTGTTTTGTTGTTGTCCCCATAGCCCCTGCTGTGCTTCCAGCTGTAAATTTCAGATCTACAAACATAGGTCAGATTGGATTGCACTTATGCATAGGCAAAGCCATCCCATCCATAGAATGAATCAGGGCAGTCACCCCAGGCCTTGTGCTTTTGGGGGCCATGTGCTAGCTTCCCCACCTATCCTTTGGATGGGAAGGACCTGAGGGACTGAGGGGTTACAGGGCCTAATACATGGCCCCCTGTCTACTCATCACACGGGTGGCAGGAGCCAGAGTAGCCCATCAGCCTGCTCTACTCTGCCATGCCACTTTCCCAGCCTACTGTGCTCAGCTTCTCTGGGGCAGCGGGAAATGGAGCGCCTGCCGCAGGGCTCTTCACATCCCACTGACGCAGAGAAGTGAGGCACAGCAGGCTGGGAGGGCCACACAGTGGGGCAGACCAGGCTGACAGGCCATTCTGGCTTCTGCTGCCTGCACGGTGATTGGGGGCAAAGAGGAGGGAAGCACGCTGCTGTGCCAGAAGCTCATAATCCCTCAGGTGGCATTACTGAAGGGATGGAGTGAGGAGGTGGAGGCAGAGCAGTGGTGAGGCTTGAGGAAGGGGGTAGAGCAGGGACAAGGGAGGGGCCTGGGTGGGTTATAATGTGAGCTCAGTAATTTGCTGTGTGATCTCCCAGGCAAGTATTTCGGCCTATATTTTTAAAGGTTGGTTGTATGCAAATTGTCAGATAGCCTGTGTGACACATAGAAGGTGTTTCTGAAGAGTTTCTCTGGCCAACATTGCACATCCACTGTACATCCCAGGGAGGCGGTCTTCCTTCATGAAGTGGTCTGAAAGAGACCAGTGCTTCTCTTAACTTCTATTACCAAGTCTTAGGTCAAACCTGTTATTCAGTAGCCCCAGGCAATTTGGGACAAACCCACTGGAATGATTCATGTGCCAAGGGCGTGTTCCTTTACTATAGTTCTTTGGGTTTCTGCTTTGGATTTGATTAGGCTAGAGCAAGAATTCCCAACCTATGAGTCGGGACCCCAACATGGGTCTCCATTAGATTTTCTAAGGATGCCAGCTGGATGGCTCTGAGCTGCACGAGGCTCTCTAATGAACCATTTACACATCCTGCTGCTGCCGACACTGCTCACTCCTCCGGCTCCCAGTCCCTGCACTGCTGCACTGAAATGGAACTCAATTTAAATGGTTTAAAGGCTGGCAGGAGGGATCCAGCCTTTAAATCAGTTCAGCTGAGTCACATTTCAGTGCGTCAGGGCAGGGAGCTGCCCACACTGCTGTTGGGTTAAGAGAGTAGGAGGGCTGGGGGGAGCCGCGTGGAGAAGATGGGGGGCCAGAGAAGAAGCAGTAGGGGGCAGCAGTGGCGCTTGCATGAGGTGGGGGGATGCGGTTTGGGGCTGAAAGAGTTTTAGTCTGGGGGCAGAAGGGTTGTTTGGGACTGCAAGGGGGGAAGCCTGGGGGCGGAGGGGTTGGGGTGAATCAAGATTTATAAAACATTTTTTCCTGGGGAGAACCTTCCCCCACGCACACCCCAGTTTTGAATTGCCTTGGGTCACAAAGTCTTACTGAATCGTCAAAATGGGCTGCCATGTCGAAAAGGTTGGGAACCGCCGGGCTAGAGTATGTGATTGTTCCAGCCTTTACAGGCCTGAAATAAGGTGTAATCTGTCATTACTTCAAACAAGTTGATTTTGGTTCACCTCCAGCTCAGTGGAAGTGCACTAGGAGCCAAGTGTCAGTAGGTTCAGATTCCAGTGTGTGTAAGATTTTTTCACATCCAAAATATCCCACAAGAGCAGAGCTAGCTGGGTTAGAGGTGGGTTCATGTGATGAAGTAAGTGAAGACTGCAAATACTAGTAGGATCCAGTAGCTTTTTCTGTAAAGTTTGGGATTTCTAGAGAATCAGGAGTCTCCAGGATGTGTCTGTTGTAATCCAGAAAATTAGATCACACAGCACATTACTTGTGAAAGAGGATGAGGAATGGAGGCAAATGTGATCTTTTGTTTTAAGTTGCTTTTGGTGTAAGAGGGAAAAGACATCTTGGGAAACATCTATAAAAGCACCACCAAAGAAAGAAAGTAAATCAGCTGCCAGCACCTTGAGCTGGAACCCTGTGTTCTTGGGACCACTGCATTCCTCGCTTCTGACCAGAGGTTTGACTGAGGTTGGGTTGAATGATGTCCTTCAAAGTTTTGGTTATTGTAGCTGAAACAGCAGTGTAGAGCCATGTGAATGAGGAGCTGAGTAATGCAATTCCTCTGTCAGTTCTGCTCCTACATATGCTAGGGTGAATATGGAATGTAAAAGAGATCTCGCCACCTAAAGCTGGCCTAAGTGAGAGCTGAGTGCCAGAATTGTTAATACTGGTTCAAGTTTGGGTTGAACCTCTCTAATCCAGCACCGTTGGGACTTGACCAGTCTCGAACGAGAGAAAATCATGCCAGATTACAGATGTTGCTGGATAAGGGAGTGCCAGACTAAAGAGGATCAACCTGTAAGCTATCTGAAAATGCCTAAGACTCCCAGAAAATCCTGTGTAAGAAGCTGAAATAGGATTCTTCTGTTCTGAGTGTTTGTTTCAAAGGTTTAGTCAGGAACAGTAAAAGGAGGGAAATTCATCTGTATTGTAACTCCATTGAAGTTGCACCAGAGATAAATTTAGCCCTTTGCTTCGGCCAGGAAATTCCAGCTCTGAGTAGAGCTGCACTTTTCAGTTACTGTGGAACATAACAATGCTACCAGCTTGTGATTAAAGTACAAGTGCAGACCCCAGCTAACTGGGTGGCATTGGGCCGAGACCTTGAGTGGGTTAATGGCAGAGGTGGAAAAAGTACCCAAAAAGTTACTTGAGTAAAAGTGCAGGTGCTTTGGAGGAAGGGGGTGTATATTTACATAGAAATCACCATTGTCCCTCTGGAAACACACACACACACACCTTTTTGTACCCCCCCACATACACACACCCCTTTTTGTGCTCAAGTACCCAAGAGTGAAAACAGCTGCACTGCACTTTTATGGAAGTACCTTTTTGGGTACTTTTTCCACCTCTGTTTGGTGGGCACAAGTAACCCTTATGTTATACTTCGTATTGCATATATTAATACATAAGGGAGGGTCCCCCTGCATGGAACAGCTATGTACAGGCTTTGATCCATTGAAATTAACAAAGTAAATACTGTAGAAATGGGAGGCAATGAGAAACCCCAGAGGGAAGTGTCTGTAGAGGAATACAATCCATCCCAGTGTATGACAAGGACAAAAAGAAGTTGTAATGTAACGGGACAGTATGGCTGGAAATGACAGGAAAATACATTGGTGCCATGGAACAGTAAGTGTTTTAACACTATTTGCAGCTATCATTTTGCATGTATTTTTCTCAGCAACTGGCAATAACTGTAGTAGGGCTGTGGTCCCCATAGTATTGTATGTACTTTGCAACTGTGCACATCTGGTTCCTCAAGGATGTTATAGCTCTTTTACAGGGAAACACAGAATGCTCTGTGAAAGGGTTTAAAACTTATTTTTTATGCCCTGTTACTGTTCGTGCCAGGGCAAGGAAGCTACCAGTGAATTTCCCATTCTCATTGTCAGTAGGAGCCACATAGCAGCCATTTGATTCTCAGAATCCTACTGGAAACCAAAACCTTGAATCTTGAATCTCAGTAAAGTACAAATAATGTACTTGTTAATTTCAGTACTTTCTAGTGAGTATAGAGGAAGGAAGAGGGAAACTCTGAGGGGCAAACCAACTCTGTGGGTTACCTGCTAGGATCTGTTACCTCTAGAGATCTGGGTTTGAATCTTGCCTGTGGGAAACGAATTTGATATTTGATTATCTAAAACTAAATGGATGCGTGCCCAGATCACAAAACCATCATGCAACATGGCTTTATCACTCATGTGGGAGTGGAATAAGGGACATGTTTTCTTTATTGATTGGACACAAGCTATTAAATTCAGATCTGGATCAACACAGTCCCCAGGTTCAAGGGGATGTGAATTCCAGGTTCTGGTTCGTGCCTGTCTGTGGTTTTTAGACTGTGATTTGGGTACATCTGTAGACTGGAGGCCAGGAGCTGCCTCCAGTCTTCACTTCAGAAAGATTTAAATAGCTTGTGTGATTTGGTCTCTCCCTATGTTTGCAAAATGAACCAACTGAATCTCTGTGTGTCCTTGGTGGTGTTATAGCACTGGCAACATCTGAAACTAACATGGAACATGTGTTCACATTATGGGGGTATTGGGGCTTGGGGATTTTTGAAAACTCTCACTTTTTTTCTTCTTTTTCTAGCTCCCTGAAGTACAGTCTTTGTCTCCAGGTGCTGGTCCTAAAGCTGGAGGCACCAAAGTAACCATCAGAGGGAGTAATCTCAGTGCAGGATCTGATGTCCATGTCCTCGTCAATAGCACTAAACAGTGCACAGACCTTGTGTAAGTGCTGTCTGGAAATGATCTGTAATACTGTGTTATTGGGCTGGCATTCAGGACTTGCTGTAGATTTGAGGCAAGCAAACTGTGGCCTATGGGCTGCATCCATCCTGTCTTTTAATCCAGCCCACAGAATTCCAAGTCTGGTGATTCATGTGGAGATAGACGGGAGGTAGGGGGCGTACGGCAGGCTCACTGCCAGCCATTCCCCCATGTCGCTTATGGAAGCTGCCAGCACATCCCTGTGGTCCCTAGTGGGGAGGCAGAGGGGCTCCATTTGCTGCCCCAGCCTTTAGGCACTGTCCCCTCAGCTCCCATTGTCTGGGAACAGGGAATACTCCAATGAGTACGTTAAGCACTGCTGACAGCTAGCGTGATGAGTTACAGTCAAAGAAAAATGAGACTTTCCTGAAATTAGACTCCGGATTTATTCACTGATCTGCCCACTCCTCTATGCCAGTTGTCATGAGTAGCCTCGTGCTTTGGTAGCAGATAACACTGAGTTGTCATGTGGCCATGTGACTTGAGGATATAGCATGTCTGTTCTGTGAGACAAAGGCAGGAAGCTGACATTCATAGTTCTGACTGATGCAGTGGGTGCATTCCAGCAGTGGCCTTGGTGATACATACAGTTGATTACTCTGGTTACATCTACACGTGCACACTACATCGAAATAGTCTATTTCGATGAATAACGTCTACACGTCCTCCAGGGCTGGCAATGTCGACGTTCAACTTCGACGTTGGGCAGCACCACATCGAAATAGGCGCTGCAAGGGAACGTCTACACGCCAAAGTAGCACACATCGAAATAAGGGTGCCAGGAACAGCTGCAGACAGGGTCACAGGGCGGACTCAACAGCACGCCGCTCCCTTAAAGGGCCCCTCCCAGACACAGTTGCACTAAACGACACAAGATCCACACAGCTGACAACTGGTTGCAGACCCTGTGCATGCAGCATGGATCCCCAGCTGCAGCAGCAGCAGCCAGAAGCCCTGGGCTAAGGGCTGCTGCCCACGGTGACCATAGAGCCCCGCAGAGGCTGGAGAGAGAGCGTCTCTCAACCCCTCAGCTGATGGCCGCCATGGCGGACCCCACTATTTCAATGTTGCGGGACGCGGATCGTCTACACGTGCCCTACTTCGACGTCCAACTTCGAAGTAGGGCGCTATTCCCGTCCCCTCATGGGGTTAGCAGCTTCGACGTCTCGCCGCCTAACGTCGATGTTAACATCGAAATAGCGCCCAACACATGTAGCCGTGATGGGCGCTATTTCAAAGTTAGTGCTGCTACTTCGAAGTAGCGTGCACGTGTAGACATGGTTTCCGAGTCCTGTTTCATTTTGTGGTTATACACAACAGCCCTAGGCATTAGATGGTCCAGCTTCAGGTCCCAGCTCTGTCAGATACTTGCTACGTGATCTTGATCAAATTGCTTGGGCTAAACAAATTTAAAATGGCTGATAATTTTATAGGTACTTATTTAAAACAACTTTTATATCTATTTAAACCCATATAAGATAAATTCAGCCATGCAGTGCATGCACCTGGACTGAGTAATCATACAATCTTTTTACAGGGTTTACTGTCTATCCTTTGCCATTCCCACCCCCCATTTTCTTGTCTTTGTGTTACATCTTGTGTTATTTCAGTTGTAAGCTTCTCAGGGCAAGGACCTTACGCTATTTAATGTACTGCAAAGCACACTATGTAGTGCTGTAAAAATGACAATATTGGGTGCCTCTGTTTTGGTGTGGCCACTTGGCAGCACTAAGATGTCTCATGTCAGGCTGTCAAAAACAGATTAACCCCAAATCAGCAGCCAGTTTTTAGATCATGGACCTTAATCCCTCTGTGCTTCAGTATCCTCACTTGTGAAATGCTAGCAATAGTACATTGCCCATGGGAATGGGAATTGTAAGACAAAATCCATTGCTATTGGTTAGTGCTTTGAGATCCTCCAATTGAAAACATCTAGACATGTAAAGCTTGTACACTGTTAAAGGCACTCTCCAAAGACAGAGCCATTTTTGGAGGTGTGTATCAGTTACATGGGTTGGTGGCGCTTGCTGCTGCTGAATGCCAGACTTGAAGCTGTTCATCTCACTGCCAGCACTGGGGTTGTGGGGATAGGTCTCTGCTGCCTCACGTCATGCACTATTCAGCTGTTGTGCACTGCAGCTTGGTGTGTCTTTTTTCTTTCTAGTCGAAATGGCACCACCATCACATGCACCATGCCGGCTGTGGAGCTCACTACTGCTGTGCGAGTCTGTGTTCAGTTTGAGAACAAGTCTTGCATCAACGATAACATCACATTTAAGTATGAGAGAAACCCAATTATAACAGATATCTGCCCGACACGGAGTCAGATCAGGTGAGATCCCTGCACTGGTGGTGAAGGCAGAATGACTGGGGACCTTCCCCTTCCCTGGTTAGTCCTTATTGAAATGTACTGTGTATTTTACTGCATGCAGACATCAAGGTAATACTCATTAAAGTGAAGACCTAGTAAGATAGGAACAACAGATGTTGCAGGTCTGAGTGAGGGTGCATAAGCACAACTATTTGACCCTGAGATTGAAGAGGGGGTGCTCCTGGTCATGACCAGGTTGCAGAGCTGAATGGTGATCGTAGGGGAAGAATGCCTGAAGATATTGCAAGTCAGGACTGAGGTGTTTTTACAAAGCAGTGTGGTGTCCCCAGGGCTGGAATACCAGGAGTTATCACAGCTCAGGACAGTAGTGCAGAGCAAAACTGAGGAGTTATGCAGACACGTGCTGTCTGTGGGCCTGGTTCTAGAGAGTTTCTCTGAAATTCACGCAGAAAATAGAAGAAAAGCATTGGCTGTCCTCCTTAGTAATGTGCCTGTCTCCCTGTACACCTTGTAAGTAAATTATGGAGATTCAAGTTGGGGCTTCTATACTGCAACAAAACACCTGTGGCTGGGACATCAGGTGGCTGAAGCTGCAGGGTGATAAAATGGGAATGTAAATGTTTGGGCACAGGCAGGAACCTGCTCTCTTGGACAGCAGAGGGTGGAGAGAATCCCAGCCTCTAGGCTGAAGCCCAGATATCTACAGTACAGTTTTATAGTCTGCAGCCTGAGCACAGATGTAGGCCAGCTGTGGGTGTTCTATTGTGATACTCAGACATATGTTCTGGGTCTTAGAATTCTTCAGGTAGTCAGCTGAGATTTGTAATTTTGTGTTTAAATGGCCCCAATTGCTACCACTTTTCACTTTTCAAGCATGCTATTTTCGTTTCATGTGTCTCCCTGGAGCCTCTGGACTCCAGTTACTTTTGGATATTTCTGTGAAATCCCAGCTCGCTTAGCAGGAGAGTTTGAAAGTGTGGAGCCTAAGTCTGACCACAGAAGTCTGAGAATCCAGCACCTGAGCCTTCTCTCCCAAAAGCCATGAAAGCAACACAGAAGGCAAGAGCAACACAGAGATAGCCGTGCTAGTCTATATACTGTCAAAACAAAAAAGCAGTCCAGTAGCACTTTAAAGACTAAAAATAATTTATTAGAAAGCAAGAGCATGCTACTAAGCCTACAACAGGCCACATGATACCTGCTGCCTGCCTACCAGAGCCATGACTCAGCTCACAAGTGCAATACCAAGGGTACAGAATGTGTAGAAAAGCATATCAGTGACACATCCAATCCATAGCATCTCACATGGAGTTTTATCAGTCACATGACTGGTAAATAGCAGTCGCTGCATCTAAACACAGAGCAACAGCTACAGACAGTGAAAGCTTATCTCCAAAAAGGAATCCACCAGGGCATTGCTCGTTCGTGTGGAAACTGGTATTTGATGGAAGTTGTTTTCTCCTGGGACATACACACCACTCTTCATGCAGAGCTACTCATGGGGGTTGGGCTCTGCATAGTGGTTTGTTCTGTAGGATTATTTGTGAATGTTGTCCACACTGATTCAGTTCCTGTAGGGGTTACTTGTGAATTCTCTCCATACTAATATGTTGCTGTAGGTGTGATTGTGAAGTACCAATAATGCAGCAGATACTTAGATCTAATTTGGCTTATGGCATTGTTAAAATGATCAGCATGCTCAGGAGTGAAGTTGCTTTAACAGGCCATAGATCCTGAACAATTATACAGATGTGGCAAGAGCTTAGCAGGGATAATAAACATATTGTAACAAAAACATGCTATGATCTATAGCAGCTCAAAGGGCTTAAGAAGGCTCTAAGTACAAGGGTACTAAACATGAGGCTCTGAATATATTGAACCTGTTGGAGTTTAGGAGATAAATCATTCCCCTCTCCCCCACCTCCAGCACTTCCAAGACTAGTTACTTGATATCACCATATCACTAAAGCAAGTAGAATTTGAAATGGGGGAGATGAAAAGTCACATGCAGGACAAAGCCTGAGTGCATTTGCTGTCCAGCAGAGGACACGAGCCACACTTCCCTCTTTCACTTCCTGTGAGGCATGTGCCCCAGCCATCTCTTTACTCTCTCTCATTGCTGGCACATTGGCAGCACTTTATGCCATTTTCCATAGGCAATGGGTGCAAAGCACAAATGAATTGCCACAGCGTTTTCCCCCCGACTCAGAAGTGTTTGAAAGGTGCAGGGTTTGTGTGTCAGTGTGATGCCCAGAACTTCCTCCTTCTGTGCTGAGCTACAAAAAGGAGTATGTTTTAATTTTTCTAAGTGTTGAGCTAGTTGTGTGTTTAACTCTTACTTTGCCGGTCCCTGGGTAACCTTGCTCTGCTTTAATCATCACATATCCGTTACTGAAACACTGCGCTATACCTGGAATGTTCAGAAGCTAAAGAGGTGCATTTTTTCTGCCTAGACCTGGTTAGTCGAGCAGCATGTATGTTGCCAGTGTTGCCTGTGCTCCCTTTCTGACTTCTGTCTTTCTTTCCCAGTGGAGGCAGGATCATCACTCTGAAAGGAAATGGATTTTTGATGGTTCAGAATGTGTCGATGGTGGTTCACAGCATTGGGAAGGAACAAACAGTAAGCAACTTCTATTTATGTAGCACAAAGAGAGAGAACAGCATTGCCTCCCTGGTGACTGGAGATGTTCTGAGTAATAATCCACAGCTATAAAAGTCATTGACCTGGTCCCTAACCCTCGCTGCTGATGTGGCTGTAGCTGGGGTTAATGTTACGTCCCTTAACTCAGCAGAATGGCAGACCTAAGTTATGTCCGTGCATTGTAATTATTATTAATGCCTACAGGGCCATAAGTGTGCCTGGTTCTTAATGGTGTCTGGCTGTTGGTGCACGCAGTTGCCTGTCAATCAGTGGCTAAATGGAGCCATGCTATCTTCGGTAGCTGCAGCTGCTTGAGGACTCTGAGCCTCTTGGGGCATTTGCTGACACGACTGAGACTTGGGTTTATCCTTTTTTTGATGTGCATGCTCTTTCCTGCTTTCAGAACTGTAAGGTTCACAACGACGCTATGATTACCTGCCCTTCTCCAGCTGCCTCCAACCTCACTGTGGGGAGCAAGCCAGCACCAGTGGATTTCTACATCAATGGACGCCTCTATATGGATGACAGGATGGCTCCTGATGATTACATGTACCCCGAGGAGGCCCAACACACCAGCAAGTTCAGCCTGGAGTACTACACAGACCCCCAGTTTTTCACAGCCAAGAAAGAGAAATGGATCAAGCACCATCCTGGGGAACCCCTGACTCTAGTTATACATGTAAGAAGCCAACACCTACAGGGCATCCTGGATTCTTGGCAGTAAGACTTTACACGAGGATGTCACCATTTTCTCACCATGAGGTTCTCCAGTGGATAGAGTACCTAGGTACCAGGAGGATGTAGCAGCAAGGAGGGTGGTAAAGCACTGGATATACTTAGAACAGACCAAGTGACCAAAGAGCCTTTTCCATATCTGATGGCCATGAGAGTGCAGATTAGTTCTGGCAGAAATGGGCTCTGCATTTGTCTTTGAGAAAGAACAAGGACTGAGTGGTTTGAGCTGCGTACAAGTCTAAAATCCCTTGTTAGTTGTACAGTATCCTCACTGATTGAGGCATACTTCAGAAACACTTTCTGCCTCTCTCTAATCTAATACAGCCAAACGCAAGCTCTCTAGGACAACTTCCTCGTTCCCATTTCTCTCCCTCCCTATGTGGTCTCTCTGATATTTATTTGCCATGCACAGTAGTGCACATCAAAGGCAGTGTTTGCCAGGCTTTCTCAGGGTGTTTGTCCCTTCCATGTGCCACACTGAGGGACTGGAAACAGGAATATGAGGAATGGGAGGAGTTTGGATTTCCCAAGGGATGTTGGAAAAAAATGAAGATGTCAGTGGAAATGGAGGGCTTTCCCAGGGCTGGACTGGTATCAGGAGTTATGGGAAATTTCCTAAGGCTTCCACAAAATATGCCCTTGCAAATAGGGCTGGTGGTCAGGGGACTGACTAATTCCTTTGCTATCCCGGTTTTGTTTTTGTAATCAGAAAGAGCCTGACAACCTAGGCCTGGATAACAAGGAGTACCAAGTGAAAATTGGCCTCATTTCTTGTGAGATACAGATTGTTTCAGACAAAGTCATTCACTGCTCAGTCAACGAGTCATTGAGTACATCAGAAAGACAGCTGCCCGTTACGGTGAGTCCAACCAACCAGGATGCGCTGATCTTTCAGGGCAGGAGCACTCAGTGTGTTGAACTTAGTGTATCAGGGAACCCTCATGTTAGCATCAGGATTCCCTTAGTGTTCACCTCCACTAAAATGTTTTGTTTTTGAATGGTCCATATGAAATGAGTTTAATGGTTCCCAGCCCTGTTACTATTCACCAGGCCCCCTGATTGTCAGTGTCAGCAGAAGAGCAGAGAATTGAATGGGCATGCAGACCTGAATTCCCCTCTCAGGGCATGACTTCACTACAGGCTGTCTCAGTGGGCTGCCATCAATCCAGCAGGGGTTGAGATGTGACAAACTGACCACCAAGTACTCTCCTGTCAACTCTGGTACTCCACCAGAATGAGACAAGTAAGTGGAGTGAATGGGAGAGTATCAGTTGCCAACTTGCTGATACATCATTCACATAGCTGAAGTTAAATGACTTTAGTAGACAGTCCATGATAGACAAGGCCTCAGTTGTGTGGTGGCAGAGGAGAGGAGCTGTGGAGGAGGAAGGGCAGCACTGGGAAGCTCACATTTGCCACTGCCCATCTGCAGCAGCTCTGCAGGTAAAAAGAAGAATTCAGTTGTCCTCAGGGCCATCTGTCTGGCATCTTTCCCCAGCACTAGATCATCTCACTGGCCCATCTTAGTCTGATGGAACTCCAGGAACAGAACCCAAGACTGTTCTTATGTGAAAGCAGCTCTGAACTGTTGTTGGGAGGGTTTGCATTTGTGGCTATAGTGTTGTTCCTTACCCCTTTTTTCCAGAGGGCATCCTTAGTTGTACGCCTTTGCCTTCAGCTTTCACTTCATTTATAGCTCATGGCTCCTCAGGGGTGAGATTTAAGCACAGATGGAGAGTATGTTTCCACCTGTCTCAACTGCCTGTGAACCTGTAACCTTCGTCCCAGCTGATTCTTCTTTCAGTAAACGTGTTAGTAATAAATTGGCAGGACTTGCAGCTTAGAGGGGTAGGAAGAGAGCAGAGGGATTTGAGGAATGTGTGACCTGATGTTCCCCAGAAACAGAGTACTCCAGGAGAAGCCCTGCTGCTTCTGAGGGGGGAGCTTCAGTAGACCTTCTCTATGGTGTTTGTGTTTGGCATTCTGTGCAAAATCAAAACAAACAAATGCAGAAGCATCAGAACTCGGGATTTCCTAAGCCACTGTTAATGAAACAGGGAAATTCTTTTTTTTTCTTTCTTTCCTTTATAATGGGAACTGAAAAACTGGGGAAATTCATATTTTAGAAAAAAACTGGATTTATGTCACACGGCTTGCTAGTTTTGGTTTCAGCAGCAAGCTTTCTGCTTAACGCATGGTCCTCAATCTAGGCACGTGGCTAGATGAGCCACAAGACATTTTGTTTACCTTGACTGTCCTCAGACATGGCCCCCTGTGGTTTCCAGTGGCCAGGGTTTGCCATTTCCAGCCAATGGGAGCTGCAGGAAGCAGCATGAGCCACAGGAACAGGCTGGCTGCCATTTCCTGCAGCTTTGATTGGTCATGAAGTGCAAACTGTGGCCACTGGGAGCTGTGAGGGCCTGTGCTTGCAGACATTCAATGTAAACAAAATGTCTTGTGGCCCACCAGCAAATTACCCTCATGGGCTGCATTCCAAAGGTTGATGATGTCTGGGTTAATGCCTTGAAGATGCCCAGAATGTAGATAAACAAAGGGACAATACATAGCTATTAAAGTCACAGCTGGTTATTAGCAGTGTACCTTCAGTAGAGGTGCAACTAGATAATGTGGCAAATCCTTCTATTTGGATTGCTAAATATGAGTCTCATACATAAACGCTAGGACTTTTACTCATCATTGGTTGCGAGTGCAGCTTTGTCTGCAGAAAGGAAGTATGGGGGAAATTCTCCTGATCCTAATGACCCTTGATTAAGCTAGTCTGCAAATTTCCCATTAAATTAGTGGAAGTTCTGCCCACATGAGCGCAGTATACCAGAGATGTGTCTCTGGCAGCAGAACCATGTCCTACAGCAGAATTGTACTGTACACCTCCACCCTGTGGTAGAGTGAGGAAGCTTCGTAATTTAACCCTGTGCCAATTTCACTCCAGCCAATAGATTGTGCCTATAAAAAAAGTTTTTTAATAGATCGATACAAAAAAATCCAAAAGACCTTAAAGAGCTTCCAAATCCATTTTAGGTCACTGAAGAATCATTTAAACACTGAAACTGGACTTTCTGCTCCTGGTAATAATGCAAGTTTGGGGCAGGTTGACTAGAATAATAACAACCTACTATAAAATGCAGCTTTAACGTTCCTCATTAGAATTCTTTTAGACAAAACACATGAAAACCTCACTACAATGTGTATTGTGTTTGAGTGCCTCTCTGGTGAACACCCTCAATAGATACGTAAAGTCTGTAAAGGGGTGTATATGCTGAAGAGTTCCTCCTTTGTCAGCTACAATGGTGTTGTCTTGTTACTCAAGAGTATTTTACAAACCAGGGTTCTAGTAAAATTCCAGCCATCGAAAACAATTGATTTTTGACACCTTTTATAACCAAAATAAATGTCATCTGAAGAACGCTGGCTTCAGTAGATATGTACTGATAAGAGCAGGGGTCTCCAGCTCATGGCTGGGGGGCTGAGTAGTTCCACAATCTGACCTGCACATGGCTGCAGGCACATGAGTTCCTGCAGCCCTTGGGGATGACGTCTTTACCTTTCTCTAAAGTCCAGCCCCTCCCCACCATGCACCCTTTCTCTTAAGCTCCCTCCTCCCAAAGGATGCAGCCTCACGGATTACTGGGGGCCTGGTGCAGTGCAGCAGCAGGTGTCAAGTCTTCCACACTCACAACTGCAGTGGGAGCCACTGGGAAGTAGAGCAGTGCAGCAGCCTTTGCTCTGCTCTGCTCTGCTGTGCTGTGTCTCCAAGGCCAGTGTGGTCACTCTGCTTAACCATGGTAGTGGAAAGCACCAATCCTAGCATGAGCTGTTTTGGGAGATGGCAGCAAAGCAGAGCAGGCTGCTGCATCACTCCACTTCCCTGCAGCTGCAGCTGCTGCTGTTACGATGAGTGCCAGAAGGCCTGACCCCCTGCTGTAGGCTCCAGTCCACCCAAGTCCCTGCAGGCTAACTGAAGTACAGGAGCCACCCTGTCCATAGGACAGGTGGGGTGGCTGTTATGGGGCTCCCCAAAGCATGGAGCCCAGGACAGCCATGCTGAACCATCCAGTGTATGAGATGGTTTTGCACATACCTATCCTGGACTACAGGGATGTGCTAGCAGCTACAAACCACTCTAACCCCACTGTGCTACCAGTGATGGCAGCAGGGACCCTTGGGTGGGGGGCGTTTAAGCTGCCCAGGGGGCAGCAGACCAAGCCAGGTTATGCATGGAGGAAGCACATGGGATGGCAGGCAGTGCTGGGAGATGGGAAGGGGTGTGCACAAAGAGGGAACCCCCTGCCAGAGCCCTGACAGAGAGGGATGCCCACTGGCCCACTTGGAGGATTTGAGGACTGGCACTGGTCCTAAGGTAAATTGAGTTTCAGGCCGCTGCAAGAGATGGTGTCTCTGAGGGCTGGCTGGAGGGAAGCAGTGGAGTCCAGGTGGTGCTGAGGGCTGACTGCCCGAGCCCTGTCCATTCTGGTGCTCCTCCCCCTGTTGCTCAGGGGCCCGGAAATTCTTTCACCCCTTCCAACAATAAGATTTTTGAAAAACCCAACCTAAAGTTCCCTTGCTGCAATTTAAGCCCCTTGGTCTTGTCCTGTCATCAGAGATTAAGAACAATTGTTCACCCCTCTTTCTTGTAACAGTCTTTTATGTATGGGTTGAACCTCTCTAGTCAGGCACTCTCGGGACCTAACCAGGGCCAAAAGAGAGAGTTTGCCGGACTATGAGCGGTGAATATTGTTCACCAGCATCACCAATACCTCCATTGTTTACTAGGCTCTTAGAAGACGTTTAGGGGTTAATTACAGCACAAAACACTAAGAGCCAGGACTGGTGGCTGTAAATAAAGTTTATGGGACCACAGGAAACTTGGCCACACCCATGATAGGTGGTCATCTAGCTAAAATCATGCTGGATGTTGCCAGATGAGAGAGTGCCAGGCTAGTGAAGTTCGACCTATACTTGAAACCCATTATCAGTCCCTCAGTCTTCTCTTTTCTGGACTAAACAAACTCATTTTTTTTCAGTCTTTCTTCCTGGGTCATGTTTTCTATTTTGTTGCTGTTCTCTAGACTTTCCCAAGTTTGTCCTCACCTTTCTGTAAATGTGGTCTGCAGAAGTGAACACAATACTCCATATGAAACCTTATCAGCGTGGAGTAAAAGGGAAAAATTACTTCTTGTGTCTTTTCAACATTCCTGCTGATAAACCAAGCATAATTCTGGGATGTTTTGTTTTGTTTTGTTTTGTTTTCAACAGTGTTACACTGTTGATTCATGTTGAGCTTGTGATACACTGTGACCAAGAGATCCATTTTTGCAGTGGGCTTTCATAGGCAGTACTTTCCCATTTTGCGTGTGTGCAAGTTATTAATCCTTCCAAAGTAGAGTCCTTTGCATATGTCCTTATCAGACTTCATCCTGCTTATTTCAGACCATTTCTCCATATGAGTTTGCACAGTAGATTTTCTCAAGATCATTTTACCCAACCCTTTTCAAACTCACTCTGTTTTTTGCTGGAGTTTCTTCTCATTCCTTTGGAGAAGTGAAACTCCGTTTCCAGAAATGAAACCATATTGATCCCAAGTTTCCTTTCTTGTGAAGATGTTAGTTTTCCCTTTTATTCCATAAACATTGATGTGTTAAATCCCACAATCCCCCTGTCAAAGTGTTTGGCTTCCCCGTTATGCAAGTAGGGAAACTGAGGCATGGGGGATAAGTATCTTGCCTATGGTGTCACAGGAAGTATGATAAATGAGCCAGCAACAGAAGTAGTGTCTCCTGACTCCCTGTCCTGTTCCTCAACCACAAGACAGGCCACCCCCTATCTATGATAATTTTTTTTTCATTTCCAGTTTTATTTTTGTCTCAGTGTGTCTTTCAATTCTGCTTAGCCTTCTTTTGCTAACAGGCCGCAGTTCCATATTCACGGCAGACCTGGATGGAAAGTACAGTGGAACTGGGGTTAAGAACTGTATCCTCATTTGACTGGAAGGTCTTGGGGGCAGCAGGGCTACCTTTTATTCTACACTTAGCACATGCAGCCTGGACTTGGATTTGGGCCCATGCCTCCCCACAATATAAATGATAACTAATGCAGACCAGGATGTTGGGTGTTGGCCTGATGAGCAGGAGGCTCTTTAATAAGGCAGGCCTCTTGGGTAGGTTTCACTGTAAAAAGTGAACATATCTGTGTGTCATAGCCTCATGGAACCCTGCAGTATAGAGCCTACCAGCTTTGTCTAAAACCTAATGGAGCTTCTCCCTGATTACCCTTGATTGCGCCTGCCATCTCTGGAATCTACTTGAGCTTACACCTGATATCAGATCCATAAGCGGGGCAGGGTGTGAGGGGTCCAAATGGGCCACCCTGCCCCTTCCCTGATCAGCCTGGTTGGGGATTACCGGGGCAGATGACAGACTGCAGCAGCAGCAGCCACAAGGGATCACCTCTCCACAGCCTCCCTCGCCACCACCCTCCACTGAGCCCACACAAGGTGTCTGGAGGCCAAGAGTGTGGGGAGAAGGACAGGGTCTGCGGTGGGGGTGTAGCCCATACTGACAAAAAAAAAGCCCTCCCACCCCCAAATTCCTGGGTATGGGCCTGGATATTGCCTCATAACCAACAGACTCAGCATGACACTGGTCATTGTGAGTTTGCCAAACAGAAGCCAGGGGCCTGAACTTGCTTTATGTCATTCATGTGAACATGAGTTTAACTCTGGCAACACAACTGGAGTTCTTCCTATCTTCCCTTGATGTACATGCAGGAGGGTCAGTCCCTTTCCACACACAGATCACCTGCATGCCTCGTCCTGGTGGGTCTTGGCATTGGACCTGCACATGAACAGTAAAGATGGCTGAGCTGGCAAATTGCTAGTTTCATTCTTTCGTTGTGATTTTTGACCCAGCAAAGCATTCTCCCATGTATCAACTTCCAGCTGATCTCCTAGTTGCTTGTTAACATACCAGGTGGCTTTTTTACCTCCTTTCTCTTCTCTAGATTCAGGTTGGGAAATTCAACCAGACGATTGCTATGCTGCACCTCGGGGGAGGCGAGACTGCGATCGTTGTGTCTATAGTCATCTGTAGTATCCTGCTGCTTCTGTCTGTCGTAGGTAAGGGAATGGAACATCCCTGAGCCACAAGGGTCCTGTCAGCTCTGTGGCATTGCTTGCATACGTAGAAGTTCAGATGATTTACAATCCCAACTTTCATTTCATATGGAGATGGTCTCCCCCAAGCCCCACATCCAAAAATCTCTGAACTTTGGGGATTTTTAAAGTCTGAACCCAGACCAAATTCAGGAAATAGCCCTCCTTTTCGCAGTGGGCCAGGACTGAGCCTTGAATCCAAACTCCACAAGCTAGACCTAGAGCTCAGTTTTGAAGTCTGAGCCCTCCTCTAATTTTAGAGCCCCTTTCCGTGTCACCCCAATGCATCACAAAGTTAAATAAAATATAAAAACTGAGGGAAGAAGAAATGAAGTGAGGTAGAACTCTGTCCTGTGGACCCTACTCACCTTAGTAAAAGATGCATGATTGGACTCATTGCCTCATATCCGGCACAGACAGAATAGTCTGCCAGCCTAGACATCATTCTTGTTGGATGCTGTTTAAAACAAATTTGGCTAGTTCATCTTTACACCACATTCCCAACATGACTGCGCAGTGAAAACAAAAACAAAAAAACCACTGGGTCACGGAAAATGAAGTATCAGAGGGGTAGCCGTGTTAGTCTGGATCTGTAACAGTAATGAAGGGTTCTGTGGCACCTTATAGACTAACAGAAAAGTTTTGAGCATGACCTTTCGTGAGCACAGACTCACTTTGTCAGCTCAGCAAAACCTGATCCAAAGAGACCAACAAACTGAAAGGGCTGAATGAATTTAACAGCCAAGGCAGCTGAGTGAAAAGCCTGGTATCTCATACAATATACTCATCATCTCTACCTCCTCAGGGGCAATGGACTGTATACGGGGCTTAACTGTTAGCCTTATGCACCAAATCCTGCAGTTCTTACTCAGACGAGACTCCCATTGCCTCCCAAACACTGGCTCTGCAGGGTTTGTTCTATAGCACAAAGGTCGCACAGTACTCTGTGGAAACTCACCCACTGAAAATACAGTAAGTGAATGCACCTGAAGCTTTTGTCCACTGTTTCTCCAAGCTACAGCATATGGCATTTCTGTAGCTCCCCATACTGGAGGCTCATAAAGCATTTCATTAACACGATCTCATACATACTATTTTCCCCACTTTGCAGTTGGAGAAATGGATGCTGTTTCCAAGACCAGCATCTGATGAAGTGAGTCCGTGCTCATGAAAGCTCATGCTCAAAACTTTTCTGTTAGTCTGTAAGGTGCCACAGGACCCTTCATTGCTGAAAATGAAGTGTTTCCTGTAAGAATTTCGTTTATTTTCAATAGATGTTATTAGATACTTTATTTATTAAATAATCCACTGATCATTGGAAGTAAATTTCTGGAAGCGCAGAAGCACTGATTGACATGCACATTAGAAAACTGAGGGTAAATCTCTTCATGCATATTTTCATTAATCAGATGGAATTTATTAACATACAGTAAGTCTAATGTATGTAATGTGCAGGCCTAAATTAAGTATGATAGTTGTTGAGTGATCATTTAATTCCAACTGGTTGAACCTCTCTAATCCAGCACTCTCTTGTCCAGCAGTGTCTGTAATCCAGAGTGGTTTATTTAGCTGGACAACCACTAATCATGGTCAAAACAAAAAGCAGTCAAGTAGCACTTTAAAGACTAGTAAAATGGTTTATTAGGTGAGCTTTCGTGGGACAGACCCACTTCTTCAGGCCATAGCCAGACCAGAACAGACTCAATATTTAAGGCACAGAGAACCAAAAACAGTAAGTAAGGAGGACAAATCAGAAAAAGATAATCAAGGTGACCAAATCAGAGAGTGGAGGGGTCGGGGGGAAGGTCAAGAATTAGACTGAGCCAAGTATGCAGACGAGCCCCTATAGTGACTCAGAAAGTTCCCATCACGATTTAAACCTTGTGTTAATGTGCCGAATTTGAATATAAAAGCCAGTTCAGATGTTTCTCTTTCCAAAATGGAGCAATAATTCCTTTTCTGTAACACACATACCTTTAGGTCATTGACAGAATGCCCTATTCCATTAAAATGTTGACTAACTGGTTTGTGGATCTGGAGTGTTTTGACGTCTGTTTTGTGCCTGTTGACCCTTTGTCTAAGGGAGTTAGAAGTCTGTCCAATATACAAAGCATCTGGGCATTGTTGGCACATGATGGCATGTATGATGTTAGTAGAGAAGCATGAGAAAGTGCCCGTGATTCTGTGAGTAACCTGGTTAGGTCCAGTGATGGTATTTCCAGAGAAGATATGTGGACAAAGCTGGCAGCGGGCTTTGTTGCAGGGAAGGGGTTCCAGGACTGGTATTCCTGGGGTATAGACTGTGGCTGTTAGTGAGGATCCTCATGAGGTTGGGAGGTTGTCTGTAGGAGAGAACAGGCATGTCACCCAGGGCCTTCTGGAGTGTAGCATCCTGATTAAGGATAGATTGTAGGTCTTTAATAATTCGTTGCAGTGGTCTGAGTTGGGGGCTGTAAGTGATGACCAGTGGTGTTCTGTTCTTGGCTTTTTTGGGCCGATCTTGGAGTAGCTGGTCTCTGGGTCTGGCCCTGTCAGTTTGTTTTTTTACTTCTCCTGGTGGGTAATTCAGGTTTATGAATATTTGGTAAAGTTCTTGTAGTTTTTGGTCTCTGTCAGTTGGATCAGAGCAAATGCGATTGTACCTAAGAGCTTGACTGTAAACAATGGATCTAGTCACGTGTGCAGGATGGATACTAGAAGGGTGTAGATAAGTATAGCGATCAGTAGGTTTTCGGTACAGTGTGGTACTGATCAGGCCATCCTTGATTAGTACTGTAGTGTCCAGGAAATGTATCTCTTGCATGTTGTAATCGAGGCATAAGTTGATGGTGGGGTGTAGATTGTTAAAGTCTCTGTGGAATTCCTCTAGAGCCTCTGTACCATGGGTCCAAATCATAAAGATGTCATCAATGTATCTTAAGTAGAGGAGTGCTAATAGGAGACGAGAGCTGAGGAATCGTTGTTCCAGGTCAGCCATAAATATATTAGCATATTGTGGGGCCATGCGGGTGCCCATAGCAGTTCCACTAATCTGGAGGTATAAATTGTCCCCAAAACGGAAATGATTGTGTGTGAGAACAAAGTTACAGAGGTCAGACACCAGACTGGCTGTGGTGGCATCAGGGATGGTATTCCTGATTGCTTGTAATCCGTCTTTATGTGGAATATTAGTGTACAGAACCTCTACATCCATTGTGGCAAGGATGGCGTTGTCAGGAACTTTTCCGATATTTTGTAATTTCCTCAGGAAGTCAGTGGTATCTCGGATATAGCTGGGAGTGTTGATGGCATAGGGTTTGAGGAGGGAGTCTACATAACTGGATAGTCTGGTGGTAAGGGTGCCAATACCTGAAATGATAGGGCGTCCAGGGTTTCCAGGTTTGTGGATTTTGGGAAGTAAATAGAATAATCCAGGCTGCGGCTCAGATGGTGTGTCTGAGTTAATGAGGTCCCGAGTAGCAGCAGGGAGTTCCTTCAGTAGTTGTTGTAATTTCCTTTGGAATTCCAAAGTGGGATCAGCGGAGAGAGGTCTGTAAAATGTGGTGTTGGAGAGTTGTCTGGCTGCCTCCTGTTCATAGTCTGACCTATTCAAGATGACAACAGCACCCCCTTTGTCAGCTGATTTGATTATGATGTCTGGGTTATTTTTGAGACTCTGGACAGCATGGCGTTCAGCATAGTTCAGATTATGTCTCATTTGGCATTGTTTGTGTGTAATGTCAGCCTGAGCATGGTTGCAGAAGCACTGTACGTAGAAGTCCAGACTTTCACTATGACCCTCAGGGGGAGTCCACATAGACGACTTCTTCTTTTGTTGTTGGTGGGGGGGGTCGAGAGAGTCAGACTGTTGTTCATAGGTGTGCTGGAAAAATTCCTTTAGACGGAGGCAGCGAAAGAAGGCTTCAAGGTCACCACAGAATTGTATTAAGTTCGTGGAGGAGGTAGGGCAGAAGGAAAGACCCTGGGATAAGAGAGACTCCTCTGCTGGGCTGAGTTGGTAGTTTGAAAGGTTAACAATGTTGTTGGTTGAGCTACTGTTATTGTGGTTGAAGTATCCTGAGGAATGAAGTAATGAAGAAAATTTATTCTCTTTTCTTTTTTGTAGAGAGAGGAAGTGTGTTTTATAAATATCTTGTCTGGCACTGGTAAAGCCTCGTACTGTGGGGTCTTGTGTGAATGCCTGTTCGTTGATGATAATTTCAAGTTCAGAGAGTTCATTTTTGATCATCTTTTGTTTATTGTAAAGGATTTTGATCAAGTGGTTCCTCAGTTTCTTAGAGAGCGTGTTGCATAGATGTTCACTGTAGTCAGTGTAGTATGTTGATTGTACCCAAGGGACTGACAGTGAAAAACCCATTACAATGTCCATTTTCTTTGTCACTAATTACGGGTGTGGCCAAGTTTCCCATGGTCCCTTGAAATTTGTGTACAGCCACCAGTACTGGCTCTCAGTGTTCTGTGCTGTTATTTAGCTGTAATTTACCCCAAATGTCTTCTAAGAGTCCAATAAGTACTGGAAGTGTTGGTAATTCTGCTATACGATACTGACCTCCCATGCTCCAGCAAATTGTCTCATTCAGCACCAGTCAGGTACTAAGGGTACCAGATTAGAGAGGTTCAACCTGTACTTTCACAGTGTGTGTTCTGCTGATTTAAAGTCCTCTCTACTCCCAATTTCAACTTCCTACAATATTCTTATTCACTTCTGGGCCTTACCTTCTAAGCTTTTTCCCTTTTACTTCCCCAGCCCTGTTTGTGTTCTGCACTAAGAGCCGCAGGGCAGAGCGCTACTGGCAGAAAACCTTGCTCCAAATGGAGGAGATGGAGTCCCAGATCCGAGAGGAAATCCGCAAAGGTCCGTAACTGCCCCTGGGGAAAGGGAAGATGGGGTGGAGGGGTTATGAGGATGCAAAGGAGCCACATGCCTGGAGTTTGCAGAGTTGACTTTTGGCACAAAACTGAAATCAGATTCATAAGTACTTAGCAGGGAGCGTGCAGGAAAAGGAGCTCCCTTCACCTTATGTGCACATCAACAAAGGTAGAGATGCCCTGCCTGCTGAGTGAGTCTCCCTTAGTGCTTTAGAATAGCCTTCAAAACACAGCAGCCACAACCTGAATTTATGTAACTTCCTTTCAGTCACCCAAGCTGTGTTAAACTGGTGAGCAATGTGTACTTCTCAGTGGGAGGAAGCATGGCCTACTACTTGAAGCACAGACCTAGGAGTCAAGAGATGAAAGCACTCTGCTCTGCCACTGTCTTGTTGTCTGGCTTTGGGCAAGTCACTTAATCTCAACAGCATCCATTTCTCCAACTGCAAAGTGGAGAAAATAATATATATGAGATCATGTTAATGAAATGCTTTATGAGCCTCCAGTAAGGGGAGCTACAGAAATGCCATATGCTGTAGCTTGGAGAAACAGTGGACAAGAGCTTCAGGTGCATTCACTTACTGTATTTTCAGTGGGTGACTTTCCACAGAGTACTGTGCGACCTTTGTGCTATAGAACAAACCCTGCAGGGCCAGTGTTTGGGAAGCAATGGGAGTCTCATCTGAGTAAGAACTGCAGGATTTGGTGCATAAGGCTAACAGTTAAGCCCCGTATACACTCCATTGCCTCTGAGGAGGTAGAAATGATGAGTATATTGTATGAGATACCAGGCTTTTCACTCAGCTGCCTTGGCTGTTAAATTCGTTCAGCCCTTTCAGTTTGTTGGTCTCTTTGGATCAGGTTTTGCTGAGCTTCAGACTGACATGACAGACCTGACCAAGGAGTTAAACCGCAGCCAGGGGATCCCTTTCCTGGAGTACAAGCACTTTGTGACACGGACATTCTTCCCCAAAGTAAGACAATCCCACATTTCATACACAGCTAATCACACACATTCCTTCTCAACTAAATTATGGCTCTGGTGTCTCCAGTACAACATTGTTATTCAGCTGCTATCATTTATTTCAGCCTTAGTTATCACAAAAACCATGACCACGACACCTCAGGCTGTGAAAGAGCATCAGGCATTGTCAGTACTTGATTTAGAGTGCGCACGCGCGCACGCACACACATATGCATTGGGTGTGTGTGTGTATATATAATGAAAAAAAATGAAGCCTTGTAATAATTCATATGGTTAACCATAGATTTCCATAGAATGGCCAATTTTTACTTCTGGGTACTTGAGTACAATTAAGATGCAACACCTCTCTATTTTCACCCAAGTAGGTCTCCAGACAGATTCTTTTACTTAACTATATTTCTCCCAAGTAGCTGCAGTTTTACTCAAGTAACTTTTGGGGGTACTTTTTCCACAACTGGACACTCCACTCTGAGTCAAATCTGAACCAGAGCACCTGCATGGTGTAACTAGATGCTTTCAGGCTGCCGCCGATGCTGTCTCTCAATGATGAAGCAAAACCAAAGTCCTTGTTAGTTGTGCAGTTTGAAACACCACTACTGGTTCCAGTTGCACCCCATTGTGTTAGGTTGGGCTAAATGAGCAGAGATTTGGTTTCCCTCTCAGGGAAAGAGAAGCAGTGTTCCGCTATCGCTCTGCTGGGGAGGGTCCCCCAGAAGATGTGGACAACTTGTTTCAGTGAGGTGCCCCTCTGGGCACAAGCAAATAGAACTCACGTTACTTAAAATTCCCTTTACACTTTTTCACAGGTGCAGAAACAATAGCCCCAGTGTCCTGGCCTACATCCAATCTCCCTACCTAAATCCTTCCCTCCTGTTTCACTCTAAACCTGAGTTCCAGTTGTCAGTTGCTGTGCAGTGTTGCTGTGCACAGTTAAGTAGCTGCCACATTTCACCTTAATAGCAATTACATGTCAGTGGCAGAGTATAAAATGATGATTTTTGCTTGCATAGGGTTTTGTAGCCAATTACTAGTCATGTTTCTAAGATGTCCAAGCTTGTGTGTATCTGGAGACTACTCTATAGGTATATTGCCCTCTGGCTTCGGAAGGTACATATGTTAAAACACCCCACAGTCCTCTACTTTGACTTCTTCAGCATTATTATTTCTCTACCAAGAATCTGTAGGTGTGATATTAATCTGTTCATGATCTCCCTATTTTAACAATCTTGTTCTGCTAAGATATCTGCCTCCTTCTGACTTCTGTGGTATCTGTTCATTCATTTGGCTCCTGCCAAGTGTTTAAGGGCTCTAATAATAAATGCAAAGTGTTCTCCTGATGGCGTCACTGTTCATGTCTCAACAATATTGCCCTGTCTGAGTGTGGTGAAGAATCTGCTCTTGCTTATGCTTTTCCCTGTATGGTTCTGTTTTGCAGTGCTCCTCGCTTTATGAGGAGCGTTACATTCTGCCTTCCCAGCAGCTCAACTCTCAGGTGGGGTGTCAGGTCCAAGAAACTCATCCTTTGCTGTCCGGAGAATGGAAAGTGAGTAGTCCAGTGATAAACACATGTTATTAAACTGTCACTAACAGTAGTCTTATTTTTAATATGAAAGCAAGTGAACATGCAGGTGAGCCCAAAAACGTGGGTGTGGGGCAGGGGGTGGAATTTCAGATCAAACTGAAGACAAATATTTTTGTAAATTTTCAGCTAAGAGAAAGAAAAGTCAAGAATTAATTTGTTTTGGATCAAACAAAAGTTAAGCTCAACTCAAAATGAAACATTTTCTTTTAATTTTGAGCTCATTTTTACTTTTTATTTTTTAAAAAAATAAAGGAAATTTTAAAACAAATAGTCATTTTAATAAATATTCAAAGTAATCCATTTTGAAAATGACTAACCAAAACAATTTAATTTTTTCAGAATTTGATTTTTTTTTTTTTTGGACTCAAACTATGATCTTTTTTGTGATGCTTACAAAGTTGTTTGCATACTCCAAACAGCTAGAAAAACAAGGTGTGTGTCAGTTGTTCAACCTTTGCTAATGATTGAAGACAGGAGCTCCGTGGCTGCAGAATCACAGCTAACAAGATCATCCCTAGGCTTTCCTAGAAGAAGGTCTGCCATATTTTCCCCATTTCAATCTATAGTGTCTTCGTAAATGAGTTTGAGAGTGCATATGTAAGTGCAGTTGCTGTACACTCTCCCACAGTCCATTCTTACCTATAAGAAACATACATCAGATGAGGCCCAAAGAGTGGGAAACCCAGCCCGCTGTTTTACACAAGAGTGTGTCCAATAAGATAAAGGATGGTAAAGTCTTTGGACTGTGGCTTTCTCACCCAAGTCCCCACTTTTTCTTTAGATTCCTGAAAATTGTAGGCCCAACATGGAAGAAGGAATAGCGTTATTCTCCACCCTGCTCAACAACAAGCACTTCCTCATTGTATTTGTTCATGCTCTTGAACAGCAGAAGGACTTTGCCGTTAGAGACAGGTAAGAACTTCTGGGGCAAGGGTAGAACTTAAGCATCATTGACATCCAGCCCTGAAGAGTGAAATCCTCTATGTACCCACAGAGCAGGTGTGCTATCGCAGCACTTGCCTAACCCTGATCCAGAAGGACCACTTCCAGGCTCAGAGGTAAGGTCAGGCTCCAGGCTTATCTTTGTGACTACCAGAGAGGGGCACCAGTTAGTGTCAGTTATGTGATATGGATTCCCATCCCGCCAAGAACTTAATAGAGACCTGTGAACATGTTTCACCGAGGCACCTGCACACACAGTTTTTTGCTGCTCCTGACTTACACTAGATGACCTGGGAGATAAAAGGTTTTGTAGCCTGTTGGCAAACCCTTAACCATCTGGTCTCTGTAGTTTCTTTTGTTGTATATGAAGGCTGAGCCACATGGGTTTATCAGCAGAATGTCAAAATCTGAAGAATGTGCAGTGAACCTCAGAGTTACAAACACGAGAATTGCAAACTGGCCAGTCAACAACACACCAGAAATACACACTAAGGCAACAGCAGAGACCCTCCACCCCCAAAAGCAAATACACTTCACTGCAGAGGAGAAAGTAAACTACTAAATAAAGGGAAAGCAGCACTGTTCTTCTACATAATAAAGTTTCAAAGCTGTATTAAGCCATTGCTCAATTGTAAACTTTGAAAGAACAATCATTACTTTTTGTTCAGCATTATTAACATTTCAGAGTTACAAACAACCTCAGTTCCCAAGTTGCTTGTAACTCTAACCTTCTACTGTAAAAACTGCATCACGATAAAGGGAAGTACCAAAAAGTACAGTGATTAGTTTTATCCTGTATGATTTGCTTCTCTGATCATTAAGGCTGTGGTCACACTTGGCCAAAATTTCGAAAGGGCCATGCTATGGCCAAATCGGAGGATACTAATGAGGCGCTGAAATGAATATTCAGTGCCTCATAAGCATGCTGCTGGCCAGGGCACTTTGAAAGTGCCGTGTTTCGCTTGTGTGCGGCTCAGCTACATGGGGGTCCTTTCCAAAAGGACGCCTGTGTAGCCAAGCCACGCATGAGCAAAACGCAGCACTTTCGAAGTGCCGCGGCCGGCAGCATGCTAATGAGGCACTGAATATTCATTTCAGCACCTCATTCGTATCCTCCGATTTGGCCATTAGCATGGCCCTTTTGAAATTTTGGCCAGGTGTGACCACAGCCTAAGAGTGGGATGATCCAACACAAGAACCAGTAGCATTGTAAGAGTTTGAAATGTCAGTGCACTTGAGAGGTGTCATGAAAAAGGTCTGGTATATTGCCAGGGCCTGAAATTCTTTTGATGCCAGGTGATTTTATTGTCTTGTATAATCAACCCTGTGATCATTCGTAACTCTTTTTTCAGGTGTAACTTGGCCTCCTTGCTCACTATTGCATTACATGGAAAACTGGAGTACTATACCAGCATTATGAAGGACCTATTGGTAGATCTCATAGATGCTTCAGCTTCCAAAAATCCTAAACTTATGCTGAGGAGGACTGAGTCTGTGGTGGAAAAGATGCTCACCAATTGGATGTCCATCTGCATGTACAGCTTTCTTAGAGTAAGAGAAATAAGTATGAAGAGCCCGTTCTAGCTATGAATAGCCCATCCTGAGTGTAATATGGGCAACATGGGTCAGCTGGTGATCAAATGGTCTATGATTTAGACAAACCAAGTAATTGAGGTGACTTGCTATGGCTTAGTCATTTGCAGTGGGTGAATCTCAATAGATAGAGAGGTTACCTATCTCATAGAGCTGAAAGGGACCTTGAGAGGTCATTGAGTCCAGTTCCCTGCACTCACAGAAGGATGAAGCACCCTCCCTGACAGATTTTTTTAAATCTATTTGCCCCAGACCCCTAAATGGCCTCCTCAAGGTTTGAACGCACAACCCTGAGTTTGGGGGCGCCAGTGCTTGAGCCACTGAGCCATTCTTCCCCTTCTGTCAGTTTGAACAGATAGCAAAAAGTTCCTCACTCTCCACTTTTATATCTCTCTGTGGGCTGGACCTCTGTAGTCTGGACTTCAGTTGTCTGGCACCATCTGTGGTCCGGCAGGGTGGCTGTAGAGGCCTGTTGGTAAGGGCCAAGGGTGCAGATCCACGATGGATCCAGGAGTGCAATCTGCTAATCACATAGCTTGGTGTGCTCCTGCAGGGCTGTGCTCCTGGTCCCCCATTGCCCAGCTCCGCAACCACCTCACCTCTTTCCCTGAGCACCTTCCACCCACTTGGTCAGTACCAAACCCTCTGCTGCCATTGGAGCAGAGCTGTCCAGACAGTGGCAGCAGAAGGGCTGGCATTAACCTGAGATCTGGCAAATTCCCTGGTTCAGGACAATCAGGCCCCAGAGTGCTGAACCAGGGAGGTACAACTTGTATAATATGCGCATACATTGCATAATTTCTTTCAATCCCAGTTGATCATTTTATGTCCTGAGACAAGGGTTACCAGCTCTCAAGGCTTGTCCTGGAATCTCCAGGGATTAAAGATTAATCTTTAATTGAAGATTATGTTGTAAGATGGAACCTCCAGCAGTATGTCCAACTGAAACTGGCAACCCTACCTGAAGCCTGAATATGGCTAGTCCACATGCTTTTGTTCTAGATAGTATTAGTATTGGTATTAGGGCTTGTCTACATTAAGGGGAAGATTGACACTGCCCAGGTAGATCATCCGGAGTTTGATTTAGCATGCCTAGTAGGAACATGCTAAATTGAACCCTGAGAGCACCCCTGTCAACCGCCATACACACAGTCACGAGGAGAAAGGGTAATCGATGAGAGCATTTGTCCCATCAACCTCTCCCAGTGGCGCTGTGCTGGAAATTTGACCTAAGATACATCAACCCCAGCTGTGCATAGCTGGAGTTAAGTACCCTAGGTTAAATTTCTTTTCTAGTATAGACCAGTCCTAACTACTTCATGTAATTGCAATCAGAATAATCAGAATTAATACGGGTTACAGTGCATCAAGATGAGATTATTCTCCTGAACATCTGTTCTAGTAACCCAAGAAGTGCTCTTTAGCCAAGATCCTGGGAATATCAGTTACCCTGAATTAGGCACCAAAGCTGAACAGGCTAGATCCAGATCTGTACTTCACCAAATTCCAGGGTATTTAAGCTCTGAAATTTCATTTCAGAGCTACTGAGATTTCATAATGTTGATTATTGAGACCACTGTCATTTCTTGTTCATTTCCAAGGGGATTCGACCCAAGCAGCAAAATTGCTGGACTAATCTTTCTATAGTCCAATGTTTGCAGTTACAGAAGAAGCATAGTCTTCTACATACACAGTGCATTTGTCCATGCAAACTGAGTCAATGGCTAAGTACTGGATTTGCATATATATATGCTGCATGCATGGACAAGTTTTAAACAGACCAATTTCAGCCATGAAAAATTGTACTTACAATATTGTAGTGTGTTTTTGAAATCTTGCCCTAGAAAGATTTCTAACATAGTTCAGTAGATTTAAAATACATTGTTGATGAGATCTCATGTACTCAGATGTAAACTAGAAGTCACTCTACTGAAGTCAGTTACACTGGTGTGTTATTTAGTAACAGAGAGGAAGCCGTGCTAGTCTATACACTATCAAAACAAAAAGCAGTCAAGTAGCACTTTAAAGACTAGCGAAATAGTTTATTAGGTGAGCTTTGTGATTCACACCCAGAGTGCAGTTACCTCCATTTCAAATAGCATGATAACCAATTGTGTATTATTTAAATTAGAGAGATACTCAAGCCACAAAATTCAGAGCTGTATCTGGACCAAATTTCAGGTGTTGTTAAGATATAGGCCCAGGCTATCTCTGTTTATCAGATATTTAAATATATACAGTATCTACTGGCCACTAGGAAGTAATTTGTAGCAGCTCCTTCATTTGCTGAGTTTTGGCCCCTTTTTCCATTCACAAAATCCCTGTGAACAGATTGCTTATTTCTCAGATTTATTTGCCATTTATAATTATTTATTTAATGACCTTTTCACCATATTTCTTTTACTCTGCAGTTTTCTATTCATAATTCGAGCTCATGCTTAGAGGTGGCTGATTAAATAAATCAGATGATATTGTTTCTGAATGCTGATTGAACACTTTTTAGTTGATCCATTGAGTTATGGATGTATCTGTCCACAGGAAATATATACAACCCATTTTAAAACTAAATGTCTGCAAAAGGTAAACACTAAAGAAGCAGAAAAAGACCAAAATGAATTTGTTTAAAAGCCTCAAACAGGTTTTAGAGGCATACCAGGAAGTGAAATATATCACAAATTTAAGTTTTTTTACTTTGTACTTACAGTTAAACCATATGCAAAAAATTACTGATCTCTCCCTTTGGAGAGTAAAGACCACATGTGAGACCGTGGAAGTGTGCTGCTGCCTAATACAGCCCAGAGCAACTGGCTAATATCTGTTGGAAATGGGCATTGTGCAAGACAACTTTATAAGAAAGTTTTATCATATTGAATAGGGTCTTGGACGGTTTACAAAGGAAATTAAAAGTGATTGCAGGTCTTAAGTGGCTTGCGAGTAATGGTGAGAGCTACCAGTTAACACCTATACAAATTGATCACACATTCTGCTCATCAGATTGGATTGGAGGCTTGTCTTGAAGATAGGGGTCAGGCTACATATCAAGCTCTTTGTAGTAGGAGAGAGAGCTATAGGTTGTGATTCATAGATGTTAATATTAAACGCAAAGCTGGCTTCTACATAATTTGTCCCTTCCATCGTCACCCTGGCTTGATCCCAATACAGAGGAAGATAAAAGACAGATGTTATCAATAGCGAATTATACTAAATGAAGGTTGTGATAATGCTGTAATTTTATGAAGCTCTTGGGAGGAGACCAGACTTGGTGAAGTTGGGAGAAAACCTGCAGATAGTAAGGAAATAAACAGTGGGCTGTTTTGGCTGAAATGGGATGGTACCAGCTCAGTGCCCATCATGTAGCTACAATACAGCTATTGGGCAGATGAAGAGGAAATAAGGCTAGCAAGCCATTGGTGTCGTCTGGTCTCTAAATGTATGGTTTAGCAATATGAATGTGAAAGATAGCTTCTATTGGAGTCAGATGAATTCGTAGATGCTCAGCACATCTGAACAACAGACCAAGGCCAGCTGACTAAGTAACTATCACAGTAGCTGTAATTTTGAGTGTCTGGTTGATTAACACCAAAATATGACACTAAAATAGTGACCTCTCCTGCTGCATGGTGCTCTTACCCTTCTTTGTGGCAGCAACTCTGAAGAGCACGAGCTAGTGACTTACCAGCCCAGCTTTCTGCAACATCCAGGTGTTTCAGCCAAGCTCTGATGTAGTTTGATCCTGTGAAATCTGACAGGATCACTGCCTCACTAAATTGAATATTGCAGGCCATGTTTTAGATTCCAGACCTAATAGAGGATGGTTTAGTTTGAGCTATAACAACAATTAATATCTTGGCAAAGTGTATTTTCAAAGTACCTAGTGATTTTAGGTGCCTCCATTTCTGAGTGCCCAGCATGTGATACCTTAAAAGGAGGATGCTCACTTCCTGAAAATCAGATCCCTTTAAGACTTCTCAAGTTGAGTGTCCAAAATTACTAGTCACTTCTGGGAAGTTTTGCCTTTAAAATATCCACAAATGCAGAACTTTCAAGTGCTACTTATTTAACTTTTCTTTTGAAGCCTCAGATAAATCAACCTACTTGGACATAGAAAAACAGTCATCTGTACCCTAGGACACTTAGAAAAAATAAATCTCTTGTGGGTCCTTCTCTCAATCACAGGGACATTGATCATTCAGAAAGAGAAGGAGGTGCTGTGCTAGAAGTTTTTTTTCTCTCTGGTTCATGCAGTTTTGAGGCTGGTTTGAAGTGTGTGTATGTTGGTGTTACAGATGTTCTATTTGTTAGCAAAAGCCATTATTAGTAAAATCAACAATGGGCATCCTAGGCTAGGAATAATCAATCTCAGTGGGCCACAAGATTGTCATAACCAAGATGGTCTTTTCTGGGATAAGGTAGTTTTGCTAGCTGCACTTCTGTGGCTAGAATTTGCAGGGTGTGCCAGTTGGCCTGTAGCAGCGTGTTGATTGGATGCAGAGGGAGAGCACAGCTGTCACGGTCAATGTTGTGTGCAGTCAGCACACACCTCACTGGCTTTAGGTGCATGTCATTTTAGTAACACTGGTTGGAAAAAGACTGTGCAGACAGAAATTGGCAGAATCTAGCAACCCTGCACATGGGCAATGGTAAACAAAATGTCTTGTAGGCCACACATAGAACCCCAACGGGCCACTTGCAACCCCCAGGCTGCTGGTTGCGCACCACTGGTTTAAAGGGTTTAATTCCTTGGTACCAGTGATTTCAGTGCACCTGTGGCCAGGAATAGGTTTGTGCCTACTTGAGAGAACTGACTTCCACCATGAAAAGCTGAAAAGCATTGACTGTGCTCCATAACACAAAAAGCTTTGTAGTGGGAAATAGGCTGACCGTTTTGGTTTTCACGTCAGCAGGACAGAATAAGATAATTCACTTGTGGCTTTATTCCACCGCTTGATCTATGTCATGTGCCCGAAGCTATGAAAACAAAAGCTATTGTTCTACTTTCCACCACATAGTGTTTCCCTTTTTCTGAAGTATAAACATGTTTGGTTACAATGCCACACAGCTTTGTTCTGCCTCATCTTTCAGATCATCTCTCCCACCCCATCGTCCCAGTATGCTTAGCTGTGGGAGACAGAAGTTAGGAGACAGTCGAAGAAAAAAGACTGTGATACCTGCCATGATGCAAAAACCAAGAAGAGTTGGAGAGATCTAGAGCGTCCATTCTGGGTGGCAGGAGCTGCAGAGGAGAGTGCTCCCACATCAGTTTGGCCTGATTGTGGGAAAGGAAAGAAGGGAACCTAAAGCCAGACAAATAGACTGAGCAGGGCAAGAATAAAAGAGAATCTCAGGAGCAAATCCTGGCATAACTGAATGCAGCTCTTCTGAAGTCAGGTGAATTTTCTCCAGGGCTGATTTGGCCCAGAGTCTGAGATTTAAATGACCAGTGACAGACACCCCCATTCTTTGTGTAAAGAAATTTGCCAGCCCCCTTGCAGCATTGAGCCATGAGACCAATGTGATGATGTGTCTGTTTTTAGTTCCTGAATTATCTCCATTAATCACAATGTCTATTTGAAACAGCTGCTATAAAAGGCCCTTTACAAGTGTAAAGCGGAAAAATTCCAACTGCTTGTATTTTCCCTTGTAAGTTAACATTACATGGTTTAAACATTTGTTTTATATTAATGTTCTGCTGAGCAGTCCATCCCTTTGAGTTGCAGCTAAGAAAAATTTGAGGAGCTGCCTGCAAATGGAGAAGAAAGCCTTACAAAATTCAGAGCAGCCATAGTCACCAGCACACTAAATTTAATACAGCAACTCGAAAGTTAGTAGAATTATCATTATGATTAGGGAAATTGTCCTAGGTGGACTCAGGCCATGTGATGGTGGAATCCTAGGAAGCTTAGAATTTGGATGAGGATCAGAGAAGGATCTAGCAGTCTGGATGTGTACACAAAGCTTATCCAAACTGGGTTCAGAACACAGCTGGAGATTATAGGTGAAATTACCTGTGTCAGTACTACATATTTACAATTCTGCAGGAAATACTGAAAGAAGATCCTTTCCCAGGTGTTGTTTCAGCACTTTACTGTCTAGTCCCTGACAAACCTAGGAAGGTTGGAGAAGTCGTGAAAATGAAAGTTAATGGCACAGTAATTAGCTATGGATGATACTGGAATACAATCTTAGGATCTGTGTCCCAAACCAAACTTCTCCAAAACCTGAGGGGGTTGGTGGGTCTGGGTTTTAGTTCTTTCAGTGACACAGTCAGTCCAAAAGTGGAAATCCAGAACAACATGGGGTGTCTTTGGATATGGGGTTTTGACTTGGATCCATCTCTAACATCCAGTATTTTCTGTCCTCATGTGGCAAACACTCCTTTACCTGGAAACATAGGTGGGAACTTCCTAATACTGATGGCTTGTAATTAGCAGGGATTTTCCATTGTTCTGCTCTGGCATTATGGAAATGTGTATAATATATTCCCAAGAGAACATCTGTAATGACACATCAACTCACTAATGCAGGAGTAACACATGCATCCCATCTGTGCTCTGAATCATGTTTTTTTTTCAAGTCATTTTTGTAATCCAGGTGTATCAAAACCAAGCCCCACACATTGTGCATGGCACCATTCAAATGATGCCAGCCTTTATTGTGCTTTCTATTACTGGTGAGTTATTTTAGTGCCCAGGGTAATTTAAAGAGCCCATAACGCTGCAGTCAGAAATGTTTAAAGTCTAATTAAAATACATTCGGAATTTGGCAGATAAGCTTTTTGAACAAAGTATCTGTTTTTCTCCTGAATCAGCACTTATCTTTGCTAGTTCAACTTCTTCCCTGCAAAGAGGAAGTTCAGAGGCAGATTTTGACTAATTTCCAAACTGGTTTTCCCAACAATAGTCCAGGTTTGCAAGTTAGACATTTTATCTACAGTGCCTACCTTCCCAGCCTCCTTTTCTCATCTTTGGAATTTTTTGTCTGATTAACGCTTTTGCAGATTTCCACAACAGCCCATAGTTTCTGGTTTTTAAAACTTTAAAGCCAAACACAGTAATAGAATCTAACAAGCTCAGCATTGTACTTTGCTTCCTGTTTTATTACTCTTGGGTGTTAGATCATACTGCTTTATGCTACAGCAGAGTCTGATATACCCATTACAATTATTTTGTGGGCCTTCTCCCTCTATGGCATATTCATGCACCCAAAAATTTGCCACATGATCAGTTTCACTTGACACACAACAGCAGGTTGAAACCAAGTAGCAAGTAACTAATCTACCAGCAGAACTCTCTCACAATAAGCTTTGGCTGGCTTTGGAGGCAGCTTTATGACTCAGGTGTCATGTAACTCAGGCTGAGGTTTTTGAGGAGTCTGAAAACCTGAAGTGAGAAATGCAGCTGTTTCTTACCTGATAAGTGGATAGAGACGAACCCTGAACCAGTTCCAACCACCTGTTCTAAACTTTGGAGTGTGAAGCGGGTTTGACACTGAATTGGGAACTGATTCTGCTTTCATGACTGGCTCTTTGTTCTGTAATGAGCTGAATCCAAATCCAGGATCCAAGCACCTTCCAGCCTTTCAGGGAATGGATCTCAAATCCCAGATCTGAATATAGCATCCGTGACTGTCCTCTAGAAGTACATGATCATATGCTGTGTAACCCAGAGAAAGTCCTGATTCATCCAAGGCCAGATTTAAGAGCACCGATTGCACTATGGTTAATTTACAGAAGCCCCAATTTCAGATTTCATAGTGATGCAAACAAGTGACATTTGCATACTCCTGTCAAAATACTCTCTGTACATCAATATCATTCTTTTGTGTGATGACTGTGAATCCTGCTTTGCTTCTTCGAGGAGTATCCCCAGGGGTGCTCCACTCTGGGTGTCAGAGCATCCTCATGCTGGTGCTCAGAGATTCTTCTTTAGCTGTGGTTACCTGCACCTTGCGTGCACAGTAGCACCTCCTTGTGCTGTCTGGCGTGTGGGCGCACAGACCCCTCAGTTCTTTCTCTACCATCCTTGGCCACAGACGGAGCTTTGCTCTCTCTCTCTGAAAGGTGAAAGAGTTCAGTTTAGTTAAATAGTTTAGCATTTCTTCTACCCTTATCCAAGTTATTTTTCCTGTTTGAGGTTCAAATAAAAAAAATATTAAATATTAGAATCAGTTGCTGTGTCTTTGCCGTGCCGAGCTCCCTGGGCTTCAAGCGATGTTCAATGCACAGAGAAGCTCTGGCTGCCTCTGACGGCCATGCCTCCTGGGTCAAGTATCTGGGTGAGGACCACTGAACCCAATACTACACCCATTGCTCCAGCCTCATGGCGAGAGCCAGGAGGGACTGAGCCAACAGCCTCAGAACTTATCTATACAAAAAATCCTTCAAACCACTGGGCCCAGAGCAGCCCTCCACCAAAAAAAATAGCATGGGACACCAAGGGTATGGACTCTGCACTTCCCTCTATCTCAGTCATCACTCCGTCCGTGAAGGCAGGCCCTTCTTCGGCATGTTCCTGGCCTCTGGTGCCATTCTCATGGGCCATGCCAACTGAAAAGACTGCCGCAACGTCCCCGGCGTTGTCAAAGCGAGCACCATTCAAGCAGGCACACTCTGAGTCAAGCAACAAGGAGGAAGGGGATACAGAGTTGCCGCTGACAGCCAGTGCAGGTAAGGATACCAAGTTTCTATCGGCCATGCCGGGCTATCAGAACGAGGCGAGCCTGATCCAGTCTGACCTTGACCAGAAACTTGTGAATCAAGGGAAGGGGAGGAAATGTGTAGAGAGGGGCACATCCCATTTGATGGAGAAGGCATCCCCAAGGGAGTGTCTCCCCAGACCTGCTCTGGAGCAATACTGGTGACACTTTCTGTTGACTCAGGTCACAAACCAGTCTGTGCCTGGCTAGCCCCAAAGCTGGAACACATGATTGAGGACCACCATGTTGATTTCCCACTCTTGGTGATCACTGAATGAGCAGCTGAGGACATCCACAGTCATATTCAGTACCCCGGGGAGATATGTGGCCACCGGAGTAATGCGGTGCTGAAGGCACCAAGTCCACAGTTTTATAGCCTCTGCACATAGGGACAGGGACCAAACCCTGCCCTGATGGTTGATTGAATTCATGAAGGTGTTGTTGTCCATGAGGATGTTGACTGACCTGCTGCAACCTTTTGTCTCAGGACTTTGGACGCATTCTTCACTCTGATCCATTCCTACTGAGCCTCCGCATGCGGCTTCTGCATGGTTCCATAACACCAAAATCACATGCTCTGAAGGGGTTAACAGCAGACGGGAGTCCACCTGTAAATCCTACTTTTACAAGTGGGCATGGTTCTCTCCTTGGTTGGGCACTAATCACTCTATGCCTCCTCGCATCGTGTCCCTTGCTGTCCTCCTTGACTACCTGTGTGAATCAGACCCCACTTTCAGTGCTGTCTGGGCGCATGCTGTGGCATTCCACCAAGCAGAAAATGGGATTTTCTCCCTCATCCATCCCATCACCAAACATTTTCTGATGTGTCTGCAAAACACTTTTCTGTCCGTATGTTCTCCAGTCCCTATTTGGGACCTTAACCAAGTACTCAACTGCCTCATGAAAGTGCCTTTGAACCCATGGCAACATGTTCATGGCTTCATCTGTAGATGAAGGTCTCATGTTTCGTTGCGATCATGTCAGCTATAACAGTTGGGGAGCCTGCTGCTCTTATAGCTGAACCTCCCTATACCATGTTGTTAGCCGGTGGCCGGGTAATGTGCGGTGAGGTACTCCCCTGGGTCCTAAACAACCCAGTTTTTTTACTGTTAGAACAGGGAGCTGCTAGCACTCCTACGGCCAGGCTGTAGTAACCAAATGGTTAAAGTTCTTTTTGTTGTGCCGGCTGTGTTGTAGTGACAAAAGGATAACTGGGTCAGGCTTAGAGCTTAACTAGTTACAAGTTTATTAAGCTACAGTTATAAGCGTTTGGTTACAAAAGGCTATTGTTTACTTCTTATATGCTAGCAAAGTACAGGTGTTAACAAGTTACGTTACAATCCAATACAAAGATGTCTGTTACCATCTAACACAATGATATCTTTATACAATGACATCTAGTTACAGAGCTCTAATTCTTTAGCTGTGCACAAAAAAGTCGGAGACCTAGCATGGGTGTATCTTACCCTCTCTGCATCTCTCGATACCAGCGTAGCCAAGCCGGATCAGTCACTCAGTTCCACGGAAAGACGAATACGAGGTTGGGCGTCCCCAGTTGTGGACCTCGGGAGGCAATCACCTGACCCGACCAGCAGGTAGTTGGTGGAGATGCACTCAAAGTTAGAGTTCTGCTGGACCCATCTTTTATACCCCTTTTTGGGTTACGTATTCTCTTTCTTATCTAAGGTGCCAGATCGTACTGGTCTGTCTTTTGTGACGCCAGTTTGTTACAAGGGCATTTCTTACTTAATTTGCACTTGTAAGACAGGAGATAAGCAATTTAGGAGTACAGGACATTCTTTTGTGTGGGTGGGGCACTTCCCCTTCTGGGATGGTTGTGTGGTCATCATATCCATCAATGCCAGCTGGGGTGATTTCTTGAGGTCCCCCCCCCTTCTCTTGTTGACAGTTTGGCCTGTTAGCCTTCTATCTGTACTTTCTGCTCCTCAGGGTCACGATAAGCTAGCATATCTGGGCCTCAATGAGGGCATCAAAGACTGTGTTGTCAGCAGCCGTTTCCGTGCCCTGTGTGCTCCTCAGTGGGGGGCGGGGGGCAGCGAGCAAGCTGGCTTGTAAGGGGGAGACTTTGTCTGGCTACACGTGTTTATCAAGGATAGAGTCACCCTCTGCCCTCAAATATCTAAAGTTCTTCATCGAGTGTCCCCATGGGTGCTCCACAATAGGTGTCGGGCTCGCCCAGCACCGCAGATCGGAATTCTTCCAGCAATTTCTCCTGGATCGTGCATGCGCCGGTGCGCGCTGCTCCCTTGCGCGTCCCCGGCCACGTGCATGATCCAGTCCCCGCTAGTTCCTTCTCAACCGCCATTGGCTGCAGACGGAATCCGCTCAGGCTATGGCCAGAGTCAGATTAGCTAGAGTTTTTACGTGTAAATTGTTGTTCTTTTTTCTTTCCAAAAAAAAAATAAAATAAAAATATATAATAAAAAGAGAGAGAGGAGCGGAGAAGACGCGTGGACGTGTAGGCCAATAGGCCTCCCGCCGCTGCAGGCCGTTGTCCGCGACGGGTAAACAGGCACGAATTAAGTGCTAAGTGCCCGATTAACAACAAAAAGACTCACTGCGATGTCCTCTTCAGGCTTTAAAAAGTGTGAGTCCTGCCGCGAAGCTATGCCGGCCTCCGATGGGCATAGCGAATGCATTTGGTGCCTGGGGGAATCACACGTTACCCAGAAGTGTTCCCACTGTGCTAAGCTCACAGCCAGGGCCAGGAAAGACAGAGAAATGCGGCTGAAAATGCTCCTGTTTGATAAGGCTCTCCAGCCCGACTTGCCGGAGAGCCCTCAACCAGAGGGGCCCTCAGGGCTCCACAAAAGGAAGGCGGCTTCCCTCACCCCCTCGGTGCAGAAACGGAGGAAGCTCTCCCCAGCCCGATCCCTGCCGGCGGTCTTAGCGAGCGGGACGGGCGGAGCACACAGCCCCTAGCCACATACTCAAACAAGCGGCAGCGCAGCAGTGCACGTGGCAGAGGCTGAGCCTCCGATTACCAAGCAGCCGGCATGCGCGGCACCTAGAGCGGCGGCCAGGCAAGCACCGGAACCGGCGGCACCGCCACAGGCAGCATCGACCCCTGCGGCGCCAGCGGTGCAGGGCCAACAGGCACGGAGCCTGCAGGCACCGGAGGACGTTATCTGCGCGGCACCACAGCTGAGCGGGCCAAGTGCGGCGCCGACAGCGGGGCCGAGATCCCCGGCACGGGAGGGGGCGGTGCCAGCCCCGCAGGGGAGGGGGAAGGCAAGAGCAAAAACCCAGCACTGCAGCCCTTCTCTGGACAGGGCTGCAATGCTGCTATCAACAAGCCCTCCCCTTATGCTGCACACGCCACCCAGAAGATCTGGGTCTCCGCCGGCCTATCCAGAGCCTCCTTCTCCGTTCCTCCAACCTACATCACCATGGTTTGGGCCATCTTCGCCCTTTCTGGGACTGGATCCCCTGGAGTACTATCACAAACCAGCTTCACGGTTATCTGTATCGTCGCGGAGATCTCGCTCTCCCAGACATTGGGGGTACGCACCCCGAGAGTGGTCCAGGTCTCCATCCCCGGACCCGTGCCTGTGCTGCCATGGTCGTTCTTATCATGCTGGACACAGACACCCCAGGCCTACACCTAGGGGCAGGTCCCCCCTGGCCGTCCAATACCCCCGTGGACACTCCCGGCCGGGGACGGAGACACAGCAGTCTCAAGGGGAGTTAATTTTAGAACCCCGAGACTTTCCTTCACAACTCTCCAGCGAGCGGGTGTACCATCGGCCGCAGGAACCTGAGAGTTCGAGGGAGGTTTGCCCTAGTGGTTCCTCCTCGTCCTCCCCTGCCGAGGCCACGGCCCCCGGCGACGTTGCTCCCCCAGATGACCTCAAACAGTTTCAGGAGCTGTTTAAAAGGGTGGCTTTTACACAAGGCATCCAAACGGCAGAAGTGCAAGAGAAACATCACAAACTCCTAAAAAATTTGAGACCCCCGGCTTCATCCAAAATCGCTATCCCGCTCGACGAAGCCATTATGGAGTCAGCCACTACCATATGGCAGACCCCGGCCTCCGCTCCGCCTATGAACAAGAGAGCAGATAAGAAGTACTTCATCCCGGCGAAGGGCATGGAGCTCCTTTTTAGTCACCCACAACCAAACTCATTGGTGGTAGAATCATCTCAGCAGAGATCAAAGACTTCTCAGTACAAATCGGGGGGTTCAGACAAAGATGCCAAGAAGCTAGAGCTGTTTGGCAGGAAGGTATATTCCTCCTCCACCCTGCTATTGAGAATGGCAAACTATACAGCACATCTAGCGAAGCATAATTTTGATAATTACTCCAGGCTTACTTCTCTCATGGATTCGCTTCCGGAAGATAAGAAGCTGGTGCTAAAGGCAATTGTGCAAGAGTGCTACACGGCTTTGAGGACGGAAGTCCAGATCGCCCTGGACGTGGCGGATACGGCGGCACGCTCAACGGCTACAGCAGTGGTCATCTGTAGAGAATCCTGGCTCCAGACATCGGGTATCCCGAGGGATCTGCAGGCGAAGATTGTGGATCTTCCCTTTGACATGCAGAAGTTGTTTGCAGACTCAGCCGACTCGGTCCTCCACTCCAGTAAGGACTCCAGAGCTACACTTAGAACTCTGGGTATTTATACCCCTCCATATAGGAAGAAAAGGTATTACCCTCAGCAAAGACGATACCCGTACCAACCACAGCGTGCTCCGTACCAACGGGGCTACGACCAAGGACAACATCAACAGCAGCGACAGTACAGAACTCCCAGGCAACGTTCTCAACAAAGCCGTGCATCCTCGGGGCAGGCCCAAAGGCAACAAGTTTGATGGGCATGTTGAGGGCTGCACTATCACTCCCATCGCACAATGCCATTCCCAGTTCATGTTCCATCATCGCCTCCGACCGTTTCGCTCCCAATGGCAAAAGATCACCGCAGACAAATGGGTACTGGAGATCATAGCCACGGGTTACGCAATCCCCTTCCAGTCGCTCCCACCGCCGAAACCTCCTCCCAGGCCCCTCCTCAGGGACGCTTCCCACGAGGCAAGACTCATACAGGAGGTGGACCATCTTACGTTCATAGGGGTGGTGGAAGGAGTGCCGGAGCAATTCCAGGGGAAAGGCTTTTATTCACGCTACTTCCTCACAGAGAAGAAAACAGGAAGCTGGAGGCCCATCTTAGATCTTCGGGGCCTCAACCGGTACTTGCACAAACAACGTTTTTGGATGATCACAGTCGCCTCCATACTCACGGCACTGGACGATGGAGATTGGTTTGCAGCCCTCGACTTACAAGATGCTTACTTTCATATAACGATCCACCCGGCGCACAGGCGCTTCCTCCGTTTTATGGTCGGCAAAGAACATTTTCAGTACAAGGTTCTCCCGTTCGGCCTCTCCTCAGCCCCCAGAGTCTTTACCAAAACCCTGGCAGTGGTGTCAGCCTACCTGCGCAGACAGGGGGTATTTATATTCCCATACCTGGATGACTGCCTATTAAAAGGGGCCTCAAAGGTAGAGGTCCTACGCATGATACGCATAACAGCAGACACGTTTTCTTTGCTGGACCTAGTCATCAACCTCACGAAGTCAAAGACTGACCCTACACAAGACATAGAGTTTATAGGGGCACATATAAACTCTATTACAGCAAGGGTGTATCTACCCAACGCCCGCTTTCACGCCATCAGTTCGCTGGTGCAAGTCATTACATACAGCCCCACGGTGCCGGTCTTAACGTGCTTGCAGCTGCTGGGCCACATGGCGGCGGCAACGTTTGTGGTGCAGAATGCCAGATTGCACATGCGCAGCCTACAACATTGGCTGGCGAGTGTCTACAAACCAGCATCTCACACTGTCCGCAGGGTGGTATCGCCCACGACAGAGGTGCGCAGATCCCTGCAGTGGTGGGTAAACCCCAGGAACCTGCTAACAGGGGTACCCTTTCACCAACCACAAATCTCTATTTTTCTTACTACCGACTCTTCCCACATAGGATGGGGAGCACACATTGGCGACAAGGTGAAGCAAGGACTATGGTCCCCTGCGGAACAGTCACTGCACATAAATGTACTGGAGCTCAGAGCAGTGTTCAACGCCTGCAAACATTTTCGAGACCACATACAGGGCAAAGTAGTCGGGATCAATACAGACAATACCTCCACCATGTTTTATATAAATCGACAAGGAGGAGCCCGATCCCGTGCCCTATGTGTGGAAGCAGTTCGGCTGTGAAACTGGTGCATCGCCAACAAGATAACTTTGAAAGCCTCGTATTTGCCGGGAGCTCACAACGTGAAAGCAGACCAGCTGAGCAGGCGCTTCGCACTCACGCACGAATGGCAGATCCGCTCCGATCTGCTACGACCGATCTTTCACACATGGGGGTTTCCCCAGATCGACCTGTTTGCCACTCAGCACAACAAGAAGTGCCCCCAGTACTGCTCCAGGATAGGATTGGTGCGGGGGTCCCTGGGGGACGCATTCACGATTTCATGGAAGGGCCCCCTACTTTATGCGTTTCCCCCCACAGTGCTCATCCACAAGGTATTGCAGAAAGCCAGAAGGAAGAGAGCCCGCATGATTCTAGTAGTCCCAACGTGGGATCGACAGCAATGGTTCCCCTTGCTTCTGCGCATGTCGGACCGCCCACCGCTCCCCCTTCTGCTGGCGCCGGACCTACTCACGCAGGCCCAGGGGTCTATAGTGCACCCACACCCTCAAGGTCTGCGCCTACAAGCATGGCTAATCCATGGCTCAGCTCTCTAGAAAGCACGTGTACAGAGGGAGTACAACAAGTCCTGGAAAGTAGCCGAAGGACCTCCACCAGGAAGACCTACAAGTAGAAAAGGACTCGATTCACTGCCTGGTGTTCCGCCAAGCAGTTAGCTCCCCTTGACGTTCCTATACCTGTAATACTAGAATACTTATTGGACCTCAAGAGGGGCGGGCTTTCCCTATCCTCGCTAAAAGTCCACCTCGCCGCTATATCTGCTTTTCGGCATGCAGAGGAGGGGCCCATGGTATTTGCCCATCCTATTGTTACCAGGTTCCTGAAGGGGCTGGTAAACCTGTATCCCCCTCGGAGACCGCTTCCACCATCGTGGAATTTGGACTTGGTGCTCAGCATGCTAATGGGCCCACCATTTGAACCCTTAGCACAGTTCCCCTACGTCTCCTTACGATAAAAACAACATTTCTCCTTGCAATTACGTCAGCTCGCAGGGTGAGTGAGCTCGCAGCAGTTATGGCAACGCCGTCCTGCACAGTATTCTCAAAGGAGGCGGTAACTCTACGGCTGCACCCAGCCTTTGTTCTGAAAGTTTCGTCAGAGTTCCACCTTAACGAACCAATAGTTTTACCCTTGTTTTACCCGAAGCCTCACAGCTCCGGCAAGGAGGCATGCCTACATCTCCTGGACGTGAGGAGGGCGTTGGCCTTCTACATAGACAGAACTAAGTCCTTCCGGAAAACGGACAGACTTCTAGTCTCTCTCGCTCCCAGGTCAAAAGGAGAAGGTCTCTCTTCACAGAGAATCTCAAAGCACATTGTGTCCTGTATAAAAATGTGCTACGAACTTGGAAAGACTCCTTTGCTGGCCCCACCTAGGGCTCACTCTACCAGGGCGGTGGCGGCGTCAACAGCCTTCTTCAAGGGCATCGCGTTAAAAGACATCTGTAGAGCAGCGACCTGGTCATCCTATGACACCTTCGCCAAACATTATGCACTACATCGGGTATACCAAGAGGACACCCGTCTGTCGACAGCAGTCCTTTCGGGGGCAAGCTGCACATAAACCGGTTACCCACCTCCTTACTTGGGTTACTGCTGGGTAGTCACCTATTGTGGAGCACCCACGGGGACACTCGATGAAGAAAGAGAAGTTCCTCACCTGTAGTAACGATGGTTCTTTGAGATGTGTCCTCATGGGTGCTCCACCACCCGCCCATCCTCCCCGCTTCGGATCTCTGTTTAGTGTTTTTCAGGAGCATCCAAGGCGGTTGGTCAAGGAACTTGTGCGGACCGGATTGCGCACGTGGCTGGGGACGCGCAAGGGAGTGGCGTGCGCCGGCGCATGCGTGATCCAGGAGAAACTGCTGGAAGAATTTCGATCTGCGGCGCCAGGCGAGCCTGATACCTATTGTGGAGCACCCACAGGGACACATCTCGAAGAACCATCGTTACTACGGTGAGTAACTTCTCTTTTCTTTCTAAGGTTCCCTCTCCATTTCACATCAACAAACCTATCCAGTTACCTGCATTCTTCTTGAAGCCGCACTCCAATCCTGCCCGTGCAGTGTGACACACTCGAGACATTTGTTGGGCATTGGACTTCCACATCGATTGCATGAGGCCCTTTCACAAGTCTCCTAGCTCTTCCTATCCTTCACAGAGTGGTCCAAGGGCCTGCCTGTTCCATCTCAATGACTGTCCAAGTGGATCTCCACTTGTATTCAAGCTTGTTATGCTCTTCACCAAAAGAAGCTTTGGGTGTTGTCACTGCCTATTCTACCCGGCCTGCACTGTCCACTACTGCCTTTCGCAAGAGCATACCCCTTACGGACATGTGCAAGGGGGTGACATGGTCTTCCAGCAACATGTTTGCACAGCACTATGCTCTATCATCTTCCATTGTTTTATCCATTCAAGTGGGTCAAGCAGTTCTTTCAACTCTAATTGTTAGTGGTCTCCAAATCCACCTCCAAAATGAGATTACTGCTTTATAGTCACCCAGTGTGGAGCACCCACAGGGACACTTCTTGAAGAAGAAGTGGAAATTACTCACCTTGTGCAGTAACAATGGCTCTCTGAGATGTGTGTGCCCACGAGTGCCCCACTTCCCTCCCTCCTTCCCCTGCTTTGACACATCCTGCTCTATTTGCTAGGGTACAGAAGCAGTAGAGGGGTCTGCACCACACATGCGTCCGATAGCACAAAGAGGTGCTACTGCTCAGGCACAGCACAGGAAACCATAGCTATAGAAGAATCACTGAGTGCTGGCATGAGGATGCACCAACACCCAGAGTGGAGCATCCATGGGGGCATGCATCTCTAAGAACCATCATTATTACTGCACAAGGTAACTTTCTCTTCAGCAGTCATCTCTGTGCCTTCTGATCTTTACATACCTGATCAAGCCCTGCAACATTTCCCAAACCCTAAAGCACAACCAGCTCCTCCCTAAACGCTTTTCCCAGGGCGCAGTCATACGTTTCTCTGTGTGCCTGTGGGACTACCAGCATGTTCCCCTCTTCAGAAGGAATGCTGCAGAAAGCTGTTAAGCTTCCAGAGCAGCACCAAGTAAACTTCCCAGTTTCATTAGAAATGTTGCCCTGGGAAAATTAAATATATACACCATGGCACAGATGGTGTGTGCCCACCTACAGCCATATTGTACTGTTGTATCATCAGCTGCACTGAATGCAGCAGAATTAAAACTGGCATCCAACTAATTGGTTTAGCAATTATAAGGCATTTGGAATAGAAAATTCACCGAGTGTTAATTAAGAAGCAGATTAAACAGTCTCAAGCATCTCATAGTTCAGAAATGTCAAAGTAATCAGATGTTGTCTGGGGTGGAGTTCAGAGTTCAGAGGGCAGGGTTGTGAATAGATGTATATCTGTGTATACCATGCATGTGATGCTTAGAAAAAATATAAATCAGCAATAATTTACTCCTTCTTTCAAGTGAAAGAACTATCCAATGAACATTCGGGTGGAGGGGATGTACTCCAGCGCTGAAAAATATGTTAAGGAAATAGATAATGGTTCTCTGTTGCATTTGTGCAGCTAGAGTGAATGGACCAGAAATGCTTTTATAAATATATTTAGACTAGCAGGAAGGTATTGCTATTTTTTGTCAGGACAATAGCATAATGATCAGGGATCCGTTGTGTACAGCTGCATAGTGAAAGTGAGTCACTGCCCCACAGCGCTTGTATTTGTGTTCAATGTGCTGTATTATACACCATTTATTTTTACAATATATTTTACACCGTATAAATACTGTATTTTGTTATGAGACATAAAGCCATGGACCACTTGTGGTAATTTGTGATCTTACCGCACTTCTTATAGGAGTTAGAGTCAGCCTGTTTTGAGCTATCACATCCTGCCTCTCTAAAATTCACCCTCCTGTAACTTCAACTGGGGAGATATCCTTCTTCACTGCCTGTCCTGAACTGATGTGTTTTGTGTGTAGCCAGTGAAAAACTGATGCCTTCAGCTCCCAAGAACTCAACGGGAGTTGAATGTGCTGAGCTGTGTCCAGCATTTCTCAGCACCTAGCACGGATCAGATCTTTGAACAGCAAACACTTCTGACCCCAGAGGTGTCTGGAACCCTGCAGGTTGAAATCATTGTTACCTGGCGCATTTGTACAGATCTTATTTTACAGAATCATGTAGTTTAAAGGATTTACCTCAATTGATCACTGGTTACCCATGTTCTTTTCTTTTCTTTCCCCAGGAGACAGTCGGGGAGCCCTTCTTCCTGCTGCTCTGTGCTATCAAACAGCAGATCAACAAGGGCTCCATTGATGCCATCACAGGAAAAGCCAGGTATACTCTCAATGAAGAATGGCTTCTGAGAGAGAACATTGAGGCAAAGCCAAGGGTAAGTGGGTGTTCAACCCTTCAAGTGAGGTCATGCCAGGATCCTGAAAGAGCCTAAGACACAATTGAAAAATGTTTGCCCCAGAAGACTATTGAGACTGATGTTTAAAAAACAGATGTGTAACTGTTCTTGCAAAGTACATGTGTAATGGCGCACCTCCTCTGCAAAGGCTGTTACCCAGTTTGTACATGTAAATGTGGTAAGAGTGCCTGTTAGACATGCAGGGATGCAGACACTTTTAAAGTGCAATGGTGCGCCTGACTCAAAGCAAGCATGTAATAATATAGACAAGGAACACATTGACTCTGGCTTTTGGAGAGTCTGTCTGATTGTCCCACATCAGAGGTGATGCTAAATAGATATTATTCTTCTCTGCAACTCAGAGTGTTAAAGAACAAAGAGTGTTTTGTCTTTACAGTTTCTGGCAAATCGATGATTTCAGTGCCAATAAGAAGCTGCTAGCTGTAAAGTTGAAGATTGGGTGTGAAAGCTTTTGTACAGTATGTTATAGGAACTCGACTGAAAAGTAATCCTGTAAAATGCCTCAATAAGGCAGACAAAAATAAAATGCACATTCAAAGAGTTTGTTACCATCATTCTCTGACAGAGAATGCAGTGGAGAGGCCTGTCCAAATTCTGCTTTTGATACCACTGCCGCTAAAGCACGTGGGGCTACTCCAGATGTACACCAGTGTGACTCAGAGCAAGTTTTGACCTTATATCCTTAGCTGCATTTTTGCAGATTCTTTTTACCTATTTGACCCTTAATTCACTGTGTAGCCTACGTAGGATTAGCAGCAAGGCTCTAGCTATTAAGTTTCTCATCAGAGAAGGTAATTTCTTGAGTTTAAGGTGGATAGTGATACTGATCCTTTGCTTGCAAATAACAGAAACAAGCCAAAATAAGATAGGCAGCTGGAAGCAGAGTGGGTCCTGGATTAGTTCAGACCCTCTGCTAAGCCCTCAAATGATGGTAATGGAAGCTGGCTTGTTAGCTGGGTGCATGTTCCACCTTGGGGCAAAAAATTACAACTTGTCATTAAATGCTAGGAGGAAACATATACCATGCTCTTTGCTGTGCAGTCTTGGCCTGTATGCGTACATGGACCCATTAGGCTGGGACTTGCTAAGGAGCCAACGAAAAGTTGGCCACCTAATTCCATTAGGCTCCTGTGAAAATTCCAGCTGTAATTCTCCAGAGGGATTTTAAGTGGCCTGCTGTTAACAGAGGCGTGAAAACAACACTGGTAAATGGGAATGGGAGGTGAGGCTGAAGCTGCTGGCGTTAGGGGGATGAAAGAGAGCCTGGAGCACTATTGACTGGAAAGTGGGGTTTGAATCAGAATACTAGATCATCCCAACTCATGCTGGGAGGAACAATGTTAGTGCATACCCAGAACCAGAGCCCTTTTGCTCATCTCTTGACTTCACTGGTAGGAGAGGAGAACAGGATTCGCTCCACACTGTCCTGGTCTTCCAGAGGATCACCATCACTTTTGCTGTCTTGTGACTGGATTTTCTCTATGTCATGCACAATGGGACAATTTATCCCTTCTATCAGGTAGCACAGCTTCATTGACTCCTGTGTTACTGCCCCTGCTTACCCCAGTACTAAACTTGGCTCAGTGTCTTCAGATACAACAAAACCTTTGTGCAGCTGAGGGATTCCATTCATAGCTTGCGGAAAGCCACAACAATAAGATTTGACTCTCTCTCTTGTCACCAGTCTCAGCAGAAGAGCGAAGGACATGAGTGTACCATGGAGACTGAAGGCCCCTCTCACCCTTAGGGATAGTCCCCGCAGGGTCAGGCTAAGGCCCTTTAGCAGGGCAGGGTTGGGGAAACTTGCATTGTTGCTCCACATGTCCCCCACCCAGCTCTGTGAATAGAGGCCCTCAGTCTCCAGTGCTGTAGATTAGCATATTTCACCAGCACCAAGGCTTGACAGTTTTGTTCAGTGTCATTGCTAGCATCACGATTCATGGAATAAACCAATAAAATGGTTCGTTCCCTGCAATCTCTCTGTCCCCTTGGGAACCAGCAGACCATTATGGATCGTCCCCCTCCCAGACTATTACAGATCACCCTGACCCCAAATCTGCCTCTCTCCGCAGAATCTCAATGTGTCTTTCCAAGGCTGCGGCATGGACTCTCTGAGTGTTCGCGTCATGGACACAGACACTCTCAGCCAAGTTAAAGAGAAGATCCTTGAAGCTTTTTGCAAGAACATCCCATACTCACAGTGGCCAAGAGTAGAAGATGTCGACCTGGGTAAAGAGTCTCATTCCTTGAGAAATACCAGTCCTTGTTCTAAGGGTGACAGAGCTCACTGTGCACGGCATGGCACCTGCTGTCAGGGAGAGCTGCCTTCAGCTCTGGGTGTCAGCACTGGCCAGTTTCTTGGAGAGAGGGGGGGCATGCCCAGAAGAGGCAGAACAGTGATCCTGGGGATTGAGTCATAGGACCAGATTTTAACTGGTGCGACTGAAGCTAGAGGTGCTGTACATTAGGGTGTGCGGACCATTAAAGTGCTGTTACATACACAGCAGAAGAAAAGCCTCAGACAGTGAAGAGATATCTTAACTTGCACCTTCTTAAATCCTGTCCTCCTGTCTTCTGGTCCCTGCATGTATTGCTCAGCCCAGCACAGGCTGCCTTACTCTCTGTTACGGACACTTATATCTGCATAACAGTCATCACCTCAGTGGCACTCCTGACTATGTCCATTTCCTCTCTCTACCTGCAGTTTGTCTTTTTCCTGGGAGCTAGGTGTGAGCCAGGCCCTAACAATGAAGGGGAAAGTTAGGAAACATCTGTGCCCTGTTCAGCTCTTTCAGTCATTGGCCAAGGTATTACCTGGCCCACGTCTCCATCTCTGTTGACTTGGAATGGTGTGTGGCCATGGGGACATACTGAGTCAGTGCCCTCAGTGAGGGGAGAACGGAGATTATGTGGCCATTGAAATTCAGCATCATGGGTACTTTGTCCTCTGAGACATTCCATTTCCAGGATGGGGTGACACACACCATGGCCAAAGCTTTGCTAAGCAATGCCCATGCAGAAAGGAAAATGGGCACCAAATAACAAACCTGCCCCTCACCCTTCTCACCACTAGTGATGCCCCTGGTACATGTCTCCAGGCAGTCCTGCAGAAGAGTGGGAACTCTGCTGTTTCTCTGTCGGCTGATGCCTGCTGGCATTTGGGGCCCAGGAATGGGTATAATGAAGCCCAAGCACAGCAATTTCCATTCTCTATGCACAGCACACAGCCCTCTGCCCCATGTACTTCAGGGGGTGGGTCAGAATACTGTATGCAATGGCGAATTTATGCCAGATGAGGACTAATAGCAGCACACACTTGGAGTGTGTCTGAAGCCCTGGTGAGATGGTCAGACCCCTCTGCCCCTCCCTCCATATCCAGTCTGGGATCAGCATCAGCTCATGCTCCGGGTCTTAAACCAGGAAATTGCACTTCCTGCTTCCCCAGTTAACTCTGAAAGCTTTTCTAATGCAGGCCTGTGAGAAGCATCTGTGTTCCAATCATGTAGCAGGGCAGACCCCCCACACACACACCTCCAAACACCTGTTCTCTGCAGTGAACATGGCAAGTAAGCGCACACTGCTTCAAGCCAACACACACGTGCCCTGGTCAGGCTGGCTTTGCATTAACTCCCTTGTCTGTGTTCAGAATGGTTTGCCACAAGCACTGACAGCTACATCCTGCGGGACCTCGATGACACTTCAGTGGTGGAGGATGGCAGAAAGAAGCTCAACACTTTAGCCCACTACAAGGTAAAAGTGCAGATGCTCACTGAGGGACTTCCCTTCCTTCCAGCCAGTCTGTCCTCAGGGATGTTCCCTTTCCAAGGGGGATTAGCAGAGACAAGCAGGAAGGTTGCCATAGCTCCAGATACAGACAAGGGAACAGACATCTGCCCTGGCGAGAAACTCATTAATATTGCAACACATTGAGATTAATTAAATGCTCTTCATGAAAAACAAATTATTTCTTACAACATAAAAGGCTCCTATTCCCAATGGCCCCTCTCCATACTGATTAACATCAACATTCCTGTTCCCTGCTCCCACTGAAATGGATGATAGAATTGCCATTGACGGTCCAAAAAGCAGGCTCTGACCCACTAATGGGAGCTGTTTGTTTTTGTAACAGAGCATTCCATTTAAAGTGAGGCTGACAAGGGACTGAAGCCTCATATAAGAGGGGTGGGGAACCTGGTGCCCTCCACGCTCATTGGCAGCGATGGGGGGATAGTGGAGCAAGGTGACCCCAGCTCACATTGCTCTCCTGGTGAGCCGCTCTGTGGGAGGGGGTGGGAAGCAGAGTGACGCAGGCAGGGGGCAGGAAAGTGAGCTGGGGCTGCCTTGCTTTGCCTCTCCTGCCGCTGCCAGTGAGTGCAGGGAGCAGCCAGACCTCACTGCTGGTACCACTCACTGCCCCCAGCTCCACTGTTCTCCTGGGCTGCCTTTGTTGTGGGGGAAGAGGCAGGGCCTGGGGGCAGAGTGTGTTGTCCTGGCCCTTCCACATGGGTGGTGCCCACCCACCCCAGGTCCCGCCTCACCAATCTCTTCTGCTGCCGGTTGTAATTGTCATATTGAAGGTGGCAGTTAGTGTTTGCTGCTCAGACACTGCAGCAAAGCTACCCCCGGTACAGCGCTAGGTCACTTAGCTGCAGATCCAAGCCTTCCTTCACGTCCCTTACCTTTGTTCTTCTCCTCCTCTTCCTCAGATTCCAGAAGGTGCCTCTCTGGCAATGAGCTTATCGGATAAGAAGGACAACATGCTAAGTCGAGGTAATATGCTTTTCTGTGTCTGTCACAGTAATTGCACAGGTGACCTTTGTTTTTGGCTGGGGGAGGAGACACAGGCACCCTGCAGACTGCGTTTCAGACCTCTTTCATGGTTAGGCAGGAGAATATTGCGGTGCTCTTCATACTTGGAGTGCCATTCCCTGGAAATGTATCAAGCATTCTACCAGTAATGATAATCATCTTCAGCTTATGCCTCACCTCTTCTCTGTCTGGGAATGCTGTAAACACTTGGGCAGCCCCCATCAGTACACAGGGTGCATATTTCTGAGGTGCCTGCAGACCCAGCACTAGGTGCCCTCAGTTTCAACTTCACCTGTTTCTTTTTTGTGAGGCTTCACAGCACAGCAGGCTAAGGAGCTGTGATCCTCATTAGGAACAGAAGCCTGAGGCAAAACCCAAAGGGAGGGAAAACTGAGGACTCGACCCCACAGTCCATAGTGTGATCTCAGCTTTGACAGGCAGAGTGGCGGTGATATTGTAAGAGGGAAACAGGGAGATACACATATCTCATAGAGCTGGAAGGGACCTCAGGAGGTCATCAAGTCCAGTCCCTTGCACAATCTATCACCATCCCTGCCGGACCTTTTTTTGTTTTTAAATTAAAAAAAAAAATCTGCCCCAGACTCTAAATGGGCCCCTCAAGGATTGAGCTCACAACACTGGGTTTATAAGGCTAGTGCTCAAACCACTGAGCCCCTACTCCTTGGTATCCTTTAAAAGTGATCACATCCCCAGCAGTATCTCCACTTGCTCTTCCTGCTGGTGCTCTTTGCCCAGTGGGGCCCTGTGATTAAACTTCACCTTACATTCAGTGCAAAGCATTGAACAATCAGCTCTTAAACGCTTCCTCTTTTCCATTGGATGCTGTGCTACTAGTATACAACAAGCCATAAATGTCTTCAGCTGATCACAGAATCCTTATACTATCAGAGCATGTGTGGCTGAATCCTGCCATTTATATATGAATGGTGCAGGACCCTCCACCAGAAATGATAGCCGGACAAAGAGACGGAGTGGAGACTCTTAGTGCTCTATTGACTGCCGTGCATGACGTTCTCTGTGTGGCGGCCAACAGTCTGAAGAAGTTTAAAAAAAGAAAACGAAAATGCTAGGAGCAATGTTGCTTACAGGATTTTGGCAGAGCTGGGGGGAGGCTGGGACTAGAGACTGCCGGGAATATAAAGCTTTGGTCATCAGGCGGGGCAGCATGAGGTCATTTCCATCAGTTCAGCTGAATAGGCCCATTTGTCACTCCTTGTACTTGAATGGCTGCTGTTCAGTATGGTGTCAGCCAAGCTCCCAATTTCTGCTGAATGCTTCGCACCAGGAACAAGTGAGAAGAGCTTTTAGCTGTAGGAATGGAGTACGAGTGGTGTAGATCAAGGTTTTATACTTGAGCCTCATGTGTCGCTCTCACATCCTGAGATAAAACATGCAGAATTCTCATTCTCCTTCAGGTCTTTCCCTACAAAAGCTTATGCCCCAAAAGATCTGTTAGTCTATAAGGTGTCATGGGACTTCTTGTAGTTTTTGAAGATACGGACTAGCTCCGCTCCCCCTATGATATTTCTTCTCATTCAATGTTTTATAGGTCACCTGTAAAGGGGAAAACAATTGATTTTGTATTCTTTTGTGCTAAACCCCTTATTAATCTGTGTTTAGATAGCACCTACCACAGTGGGGTTGCTGATCTTTGATTGGGTCTCCTCAGTGTTATACAAGTTATTTATTATTATTGAAATGTGTGGGTGGAGGAGAGGAGAGGGTTCTGGTTTCTTCCTTTTTAAACCTGTCTGAATTATCACGTCTGCTCCTATGTTTCCTCAAAGATTATGTAGAGAGCTAGACCTTCCCAACCCTCAGTTTGAAGGTGTTTGAATCTTTCAAAAAGAACCTTTTTTCCCAGATGTTTGTTGCAGGTTTGCATTGAACAGATGTTTACAAAAACAAAAGAGAAAGGGAAGTTTGAAACTCTCTAACCAAAGATCCGTTCTCCTTCTCGATTACACAGGGTCAGTCTCTTTTGTGTCAGCTTCCCTCGAGTTCTCATGTGCTTCAGAGAGTCATCTAGCAAAGCTAGGGTAGACAAGAATTTCATATAAAGAAAGAATCAAAAGTAAAGCTTAAAAGCTGACAATTTAGCCCTTCACACCACAGCTCCAGTGTCATTTGCCTTAGTGATTGCTTTTAAACCACAATGTTGAAGAACATTGCACTGCTTGGGGCAGGGAAGAAGGGTGCATTGGTTTAAGTGCAGGATTGAGGAAAAGTGTTGCCCTGCCAGGCAAAGTTCAAAGAGCATCTGAAGCAACACCTCCCCACCCCAGATGCCTGCCACTCAGAGTGACACATTTATAGAATAAATGGACTAGATCCAGGATGGTGTCCTGATCAACATAAAAAGGGTCATACTAGGTCAGATTAAGGGTCCATCTAGCCCAGTATCCTGTCTTCTGACAGGGGACAATGTCAGATGCCCCAGAGGGAATGAACAAAACAGGTAATCATCAAGTAATCTTTCCCCTGTCATCCATTTCCAGCCTCTGACAGACAGAGGCTAGGGGCACCATTCCTACCCATCCTGGCTAACAGCCATTGATTGACCTAACCTCTATGAATTTATCTAGTTCTGTTTTGAACCCTGTAAAAGTCCTGGTCTTCACAACCTCCTCTGGCAAGGAATTCCACAGGCCTGCCATGGGCTGTATGAAGAAAAACTTCCTTTTGCTAGTTTTAAACCTGCTACCCATTCATTTCATTTGGTAACCCTTAGTCCTTATGTAGTACTTTCAAGACTAACAAAATAATTTATTAGGTGATGAGCCTTCATGGAACAGACCCACTTCAGATCTGGAGATAGTGCTGTGTTGGTCTTTAAAGTGCTACATGACTACTTTTTTGTTTTGTTAGGATACAGACTAATACGGCTACTTCTCTGTTCCTAGTTCTTATGTTATGGGAACAAATATATAACTTCCACTTATGCCCATTTTCCATACCTGTCATGATTTTATAGATGTCTATCATATCCCCCCTTAGTCTCCTCTTTTCTAAGCTGAAAAGTCCTAATATTATAAATTTTTCTTCATATGGCACCCATTCCAAGCCCCTAATCATTTTTGTTGCCCTTTTCCAATGCCAATATATATTTTTTAAGATGAGGCAACCACATCTGTATGCAGTATTCAAGATGTGGGCATACAATGGATTTATATAGAAACAATAAGATTTTCTTTGTCTTCAAATGTGCTATCAAATGTGCCTTTGCAGAAACATGTGTCTTTCCCTATAGCTGTTGACCACTGGAGCCTGAAAGCAGAAGTCATTGCCTGCAAACAAATAGCTAGATAGCTTTTGGCCACCAGATTTAGGCAGCATGTAGAAATCAGTTTCCTTTCTGACATCAGGTAATAAGAGACTTTCTGAAATCTGCATCAGACAATGTACAGTGCAGAAATGGTAAGTGTTGAAGTATAGTCCAGCAAAGGGCAAACAAAATAGGGATCAGACTGCAGAACTGGAATATAGCAACTCAAAAGTTATAATCCTGGCTCTGACACTGTCTTCAGGCAAGGCAGTGTACCTCTGTGCCTCAGTTTACCCATTAATCAAGAGGGTTAAATACCAATGTCACAGAGGCCCTGTCCTGAATGCTTAAGTGTCTTGTACAGGAATCACTAGGTTTTGTTCTTGATGCTCCTTATACCCAAACTTTTCCATTAAATGATTCTGTATGAAGTTGTCTGAGGCGCAACACAGCAAACTAAACTGTTCTGTTTTTCTTTGTTTTTTCCAGTGAAGGACTTGGATACTGAAAAATACTTTCATTTAGTAAGTATCCCTTTCCAAAAACAATTAAAGCTAATGGCTCTCTCACTGTGTGTGGCCAAGGGTGTTTTCATTGGGGGTTACTTCACCTGTCCTCTCCCACTGCCTCCCCATTTCCTTTGTTGGAGATGTCTGTTCAGGAACTGGGCCCTCTCACCAGTAATTTTTCTGAGCAAGGAGTTGCTGGTAACTTAAGGAAAAGGAAATCAGTGCAAAAAAATTATTGTGCTAAAGGAGTGTGGTGGGAGGGAGGGAGGCCTGGCCGATGGAATTTGCCATGCATAATTATTATGGAATGAGTATGCCTTGCAGCAGTGTATTAATGTGCACTCAAAGGGCAGTAATGCTGTGCAGAGGGTTTTTTTTTTTCGTCAAAGGCAAAGCTAGGAATGCTTTCCATATGTACAGTAAATGCAGGCAGATGCATTTGTCACCCAGCTAGCTTGTTGGCCAGTGATCAGACCTGCCCAGGGGGTTGGCTGAACCCCCTGTGATTACTGTAATGTTTGTATAAGAAGGTAATACTTAAACATATGGTGCATTTGACAGAGTTCAGTTTTTATCTTAATCTTGATCATAGTCTCAGACATATTTTGCCTTTCTGATGGCTGCTAATGAACTGATACAGGAAGAGTAAAACCCTGCTTTCTGGGGATGTTTCAAGAAAATGGAGTTTGCTGCAAGCATATCAACTTAATTTTTGTAAGGAAGTAGTTTCTGCCATACATCTGTTGCTCAATCATGAACTGTTATAGCAAGAGCTCTTCATCTGGCTTAAATCAGCATAACTCCAGTGTTGTCGATGGAGGTGTTCTGATGGACACAAGCTAAAGATCTGAACCAAAGAGTTGCATTCCAAAGTAGAAGTATGGAGGTTTCAATGGTATGAAACTTGATGGGAGAGGAAAATCACACCCCATGTGACTATATTGTTACGATATTCCCGGTAACATCGTCCCCCACATGCCATTTCTGCTTTTGGACCTATGGTGGTTGCCATGTGCATGAGAAAGAGGAGAGACTCTTCTTTCAGCGCTGATTAGGTTACCTTAATCCAGTTCTGTGGATTTTAAGCACTATGTGTGATAATGGCAGAAGAACTCCTTTATGCTGCATTCAGTGTGATGGTGGTTCCCTTCATAGAGATCAACAGAGGGGTAGAGAGGCTGCAGTGGCAACAGAGCAGAGATCTTCTGTGGCTTGCTTTAGCTGACCATTATCATTAGAGAATTGAGAACAGCATCCTGGACTGAGCAGGAAGCTAGGAGAGAAATGAGGACTCCTAATCCCAGCTTTTCTGTTGAGTCCCTGGGAAGCCTGGGGCAAGTCACTTAATAAATAAATAGTATTACTCGCCTTTTTAAGTGGGATAGAGCAGATTTACGAGTTCATGTTTAGACGGCAGTCTGAAGTGATAAGGCTATAAGGAGGAAAGGGGTGTTTCAATCATCAGAAAATCTTGTATGAACTTCATGTCTTTCTGTGTTAATCTCATGTGCTCAAATAAAAATACAAAGCATTGCAGGAAAAGAGACAGAGGAAGAAAGTGCACATAAAACGCAATCTGTAGAGGTATATCAGTGACATGCTAGGCCACTAATTCAGTGATCCAAGCAATGCAAGTTAGATGGTGGGCTTTTTTTTTTTAAAGGTACCAGGGGTTTGTTAACAAAACATACAATGGTGATGTGCTTTTTCCATATTTTAAGACAACCTGCTTTTCTGTGTAAGCCTGGCCTCTTGTTGCAGGTATTCCAAATTGCAGCAGCACTGAGAGAATTCAGGCAGTGAATCAGATGAAAACCTAAATGAAGCTGATCATTCATTGTCATTGTCTGAGTTAAGAGAAATAAAACCAAGGCACAAATAGCAAAAAAAGTCATTTTGAACTTTGTTTATTTCAGTTTTAACTAATATAATTGTGTATTTAGTAGCATAGATAATGTTTTATTTAATATATACATGTGTGTTAGTAACATCCCTTCATAAAAGTCTGGGGTTTTTTTGTTTTTTTTTAAATACTCAGTAAGAAGTTATCCCAAAGGTAGGAATCATGAGCTTTTTCTTTTCTTTTCAGGTTCTTCCAACTGATGAACTGATTGAACACAAGAAGTCTCATAGACAGAGCCATAGGAAAAAAGTCCTACCTGAGATATACTTGACCAGGTTACTATCTACAAAGGTAAGAGAAAGTGGGGCAGTGTAAGAGCTTGGTTTGGGGGAAACAGAATTTCCATCCGTATTTCTTATTTTTAATCAAGGTTGCCTTTTGCCCCGAGACGAGATGGGTGCTGTAGCATTCCTCACTGTAGAAAAACGAGGGGTAACTCTGCCATACTGAACACAATGAGGATGCTCTTTTGAGGCTGCTAGACCTGGTATTCTAGCTGGTAGCCAACCCATTGCTTTCCTCTGGCCTGACCTCTGTACACTCAGAAAAGGATTCAGACGAGGGCAAAGGCTCAAGCCCTCAATTTAAGATTTAGGCACAGACCTCCCTCACCCAAAGTTTGGGGATATTCAGATCAGAGGATGGGGAAAAAGGTTGGTTCAATCTGGATTCCGTTTGGAACTTCCCTACACTCCAAGGGCATGAGGGTCCAAGGCTTGGGTTTAAACCCATCTTTAATCCCAGTGTGGTGTCTTGCTGGAGCAGAGATCATAAGAATGGCCAACAAGCTCTAGTTTTCTATTTACTGAGCAGAACAATCACAGATGTGCTCTGAGATCCCAGCAGTAAAAAAAGCAATTTCTGTGCCAAAAGAAATTAAATCCAAACTGGAGCTAATTATATCACCAAGCACAAAACCAATCTTTCCCTCTCCCATTTTGCACCCTTCCCTCCCTTGGTTTACTAAGATGGCAGCAAAGTCTCTTCTACTTGTGAAGAACAAACACAATCTCTGAAGAATAGTAACTGGGTTTTAGTTGTTGCTGCTTTCCCTTGGCCAAATCTATGTGTGCTTGTTCCCTAGGGCACGCTGCAGAAGTTCCTGGATGACCTATTCAAAGCCATCCTCTGTATGCGAGAGGACAAGCCGCCTGTGGCTATCAAGTATTTCTTTGACTTCCTGGAGGAGCAAGCGGAGAAAAGAGGGATCTCTGACCCTGACACTTTGCACATTTGGAAAACCAACAGGTTTTAAAAACAAGACCCATTATTTCCTTCCTTTCCCGCTCATAGAACAAGTAGATGCAAATCCCCAGGGCCCTGAAATAATCCTTAGAGTGATAACACAGAGAGGTGGTAATGAATACAGGATTTGAGTACTGGGTGTGTCAGAGAACTGGAGAGGGGCAGAAACAGAGAGCTGAAAGTACAACTATGGGCATGTCTACACTTCCACAGAGATCAACCCAGATCTTCTGGAATTCAGTTTCATGGATCTGATAAAGATGTGCAAAATTGATCTGTCTGGGTTCGGCAGTCAACCCCTGTACTCCTCGCTATTGTGAAGAGTAAGGGAGGTTGAAGGGCGAAATGCTCCCAGTGAGTTTCCTTAGTGAAGACATTCGCAAAAGTCAATTGCCGTATGTAGATTCTAGCTACACAATTGTAGTAACTAAAATTGCATATCTGAAATCGAATTTCAGGTCTAATGTAGACCTTTTCTAAGGGACAGAAGGAAAAGGGGCAAAAAGGGGACAGAAAACTTGCACTATTGCCAGCCTCCGGTATTCAGAAATCTGAGTCTGGCTGACAAAGGCTACGTCTACACGTGAAGCCTACATCGAAATAGCTTATTTTGATGTAGCAACATCGAAATAGGCTATTTCGATGAATAACGTCTACACTTCCTCCAGGGCTGGCAACGTCGATGTTCAACTTCGACGTTGCGCGGCACCACATCGAAATAGGCGCTGCGAGGGAACGTCTACACACCAAAGTAGCACACATCGAAATAAGGGTGCCAGGCACAGCTGCAGACAGGGTCACAGGGCGGACTCAACAGCAAGCCGCTCCCTTAAAAGGCCCCTCCCAGACACAGTTGCACTAAACAACACAAGATACACAGAGCCTACAACTGGTTGCAGACCCTGTGCCTGCAGCATGGATCCCCAGCTGCCGCAGCAGCAGCCAGAAGCCCTGGGCTAAGGGCTGCTGCCCACGGTGACCATAGAGCCCCGCGGGGGCTGGAGAGAGAGCATCTCTCAACCCCCCAGCTGATGGCCGCCATGGAGGACCCGGCAATTTCGACGTTGCAGGACGCGGATCGTCTACACGGTCCCTACTTCGACGTTGAACGTCGAAGTAGGGCGCTATTCCGATCCCCTCATGAGGTTAGCGACTTCAACGTCTCGCCGCCTAACGTCGAAGTTAGTGCTGCTACTTCGAAGTAGCGTGCACGTGTAGACACAGCTAATGAGTCATAAGATTTTTGAAGCAATACATCTGGGTTCTTTTCACTTACCTTCTGACTTTAGAACCTTTAACAGGGACCACATTTTCGAGCTTCTCTCTGTAGCCAAGAGGTCTAGAAAGTTACTCTTTTGTAAATTACTGTTGAGATTCTGGAGTCTTCACATGACTCCAGGAGCTGGTGCTTCAGGAAGAGCATCATATATTGTGAGAGAGCTCTGGGAAGAGCTGGCAGCACTGACCTAGCAGAAAAGCAGAGAGCTGGGACCAGAGTACTAAGGAAGACTGCAGGACACAGAAATGAGGAAAGAGCCAGAGGGCTGAGACAGAAGTGGAGAAAAATCTTGGAGGTTTAGCCATCTGAACAGAAGAGGAGCAGGGAGAACTAAAAGGAAAGGGGAGAGGTTGGTAATATTACTAGCTTTCTGTCCCATCTTGCCCCTCTGCTGCCACAATGGGACCAGTCCCAGATCATGGAAATTAAAAACACACAGTGGGAGGGAAGATCAGTGGGTATGCAAGTTAGCATAATTGTTTAGTTTAGGGTGCGGACATTTTCTCACCAGGCTTTTGCTATGCCAATAGATAGGGCTACAGAGATTCTCCCCCCTTGGCTGCTGGTTCTAATCCAATCCAAGTTGGTGGTGAGCCAGAGTTGTTACCATCAACTGCTGAGAGTTCTGCTTAGTGGTCTCAGCACAGTGCCTTGTGGACTGGCCTCTCCATCCTCAGTGGCACCTGAGCTGGCAGCTTCAGCAGCAAAGCAAGGAGCACTTGAGCCATATAACCAGTCCATTTAGGCCAGGAGGAGCAGGAAGAGGGAACTCTGCACTGTTCTGCCACCCTGTGGCCATTTTGTGACAACTTGTGTTTGCAGGGCATTCTCACCTGTATTGAAATAACTGCCACAAAAGTGTTCCAAACATCACTGCTAGGAAGACAAGGTGAAAGTGACACAAAAAAGAGTAAAACAGCAATGTCCATCTGGGCTTATGCCCTTGAAGAGAGAGAAAACATAATGAAAGTCAGCTACAAGGGATTTTCCCCAGGACCATGCCTACCCATCAGGCCCTGGTTATAGTCTCACACTGGCACAGATGGATAGGGATCAGCACCACTAGTATGAGGTGCTTAATTTATGGGCAAAAGCATAGGAACCTTTCATGGGTGATGCAAGGCTCAGCGTGTAATGCAGTGATCATACCTACATAGGGATACATACTCCACCCTGGTCCTCACACTTCACCCTAAGGGAAACACCCCCAGGTCTGGGAGATACATGACTGTCCCTTCCAGGGAGGGTGAGTCATGGCAAGAGATGGCAACAATTATAGAACAATCTTGTCCCCATATTTTTCCCTTTTCTTTTTTCCCCCAACTCCACCACCCCTTCTCCTTTTTTCTTTCTGATTCTCAAGTCCTGAGGAGAGAACTGGGACTGACGCCATCCATCTAGTCTGTTTCTGATGCTTTCCTTTGCAGCCTACCTCTGAGGTTTTGGGTCAACATTCTGAAGAATCCCCAGTTTGTCTTCGACATCGACAAGACTGACCATATAGATGCCTGTCTCTCTGTCATAGCCCAGGCCTTCATTGATGCGTGTTCCATCTCTGACCTACAGCTGGGCAAGGTACTGATCTGCAGCAAAAATTCACCTTTCCCTTCCTCCACTCTCAGCTCAGGTTGGTCTGACAAGAACTGAGATTGGGTGATGGGAGTGCCTTGTTACAGGCATACTGGGATGATAGACAACATGGGAGCTAAAGTCTGTGAAGTTAAGGAAATTGAGGCCTAAATGATGAATGAAATATTCTGGATCCTTTTTCTAGAATTACGTAGTAGGTAAGTTGCCCAGTATATTGTACCCTTTTCTTAAAGGAAATCTGTATTGCTGAGCCCAACAGGATAAAAGCTCAAACTGCAAAACAGTTATTACGATGAGAAATGAGCTTATTACGGTACATAGGTTAATTATGGCTGATGGTATCCAGAGGGCTCAAAAGCGTAAGGACGGATCCCTACAAAACCTGTGGTGCTGACACAGCAAACCTCAGGCTGTCTCCAGTCTAAATCCTAATTTTGCAGGATGGCCCCATCTCTGACCTTTTTTTGGTGCTCTGTCTGAGAGTCCCATGCATAGGCTCTGACCCCTCTCCGGATCTGCATTAACAGTGGTTTCAGAATCAGAATGAACATTTTAATGTAACTTGAAATGGAAGAGGAATTCTCAACGCACACTACTTCAGCTTCAGTGGCCCAAGGCCTAGGGGAGCAGGCAGAGGAGATCAAAGACGAAGCCAAGCCAATGATGGATATCTTGTCCTTACTGGGGCCCATTAAGGGGGCACTGCCCCTTTTTAAGACCATTGCCAAGGCAGCTGTGTCAGTCTGGTAAATCCTGGCATCAGCCCTGCCTACAGTGAAAAGAAATGAGAGGAGGTATTTTGTCCCCTTCAGGGGCATGAGCACCTCTTTACCCACCCCCGCACCTGACTCCCTGGTTGAGGACTTGGCTAACCATAGGGAGAAACAAGGTTTCCAGAGGCCTTTGCCCAAAAATAGGTAGGCAAAACACTTGGACCTTTATGATAGGAAAGTTTATTCAACTGGAGAGCTACAGTTGCGCATACCAAATCAACAGGCTCTTGTTAACATGGCTTCATCCCTCCCTAAATTCACAAAGCTGATCCCACCCGATGTCAGTCCTACATTTACAACCTTGGTGGAGGAGAACACGCTTTTCTCCCATGCGGCTTTGCAGACTATCCTGGACACTGCTGACTTGGCAACAACAGTGATGGTGTCGGGGTGACCATCAGAAGGGATGCATGGCTTCAGGTCCCTGACCTCCCATACAAAGTACAGCAGACCGTTCAGGACTTGCCCTTGTGTAGACGTGAGCCTCAGTCACTAGTGGTTTTTCCTCAGTGGAGTTACTCTTGGTTGAAGGAGGTCAGAATCAAGCCTGCGCAGCTAGCTTCCTCTTGGGGTTTTATGTGCAGAGGCCACCCTCTGCGCTTTACCATTTAGAAATGTCAGCATTTCATAATGGTTACTGGACCCCGTGAGCCTAATCCCTCAGCTCTTTATCCCATGTACAGTCTAAGTATACAACAGTCTGAAAAGTGTGGGCCTGATTCTCCTCTCTCTGCCATCCGTTTTCCCCTCGCGTAATTCTTATCACCCTTAAACTCCATCTTTCAGGCAACTCGAAGGAGGAGAGGTTTTGTGTGTGTATTTTATAGTCCTCCCTTTGGCTCTGCTGAGTTTGGTGTTGACATTTGAAACTTCCTGACATAAGTAAGTTTTATGAGTGCGTGCTGTAAATCATGTTCTCATGGCACAGTGTGTGACGCAGAGCACACCCCCTGGGGGGCTGGGTGTCGGGGCAGAGCATTCCAGCCCAAATCAAAAGCATCAGGAAGTCTTGACTGGGGGAGATTTAATAGCGGAGGAAGATCTAATGAGCGCTTGATTTCTGTTTGTTTGGGTTTTGAACATTCTTGAGCCTGTTACAAAACACCTATAATTTGTCCTTGTCAAACTGTCGATTAGAGGAGGCGGGGTCAGCTGGGGTCAGACAGCAGATGGAAACGTTTTCAGAAACACAATAGCATAAAAAAGGAACCGTTGAGTAATGGGGGAATAATAAATCTCCCGAATAAAAGTAAAGTGCCCTGTATATACAGTATGTCACCAGGCTTACACTATGTAATTGCACTGACTTCAGTGGAGTTCCTTAAATTGGTAGGAGATTAGACTCAGATCACATATATCTGCATTCTGTGTGTGTAATAAACTGGTTACATGCACTCCCAGCACCAACATACAATTACAGTACATATCCATACAGCAATTGAAAAATCACTAAGAGGACAATTGGCTCCCTTTGAGCTTTGTAAAGGAATTGTTATAAATAAGCTAGATGAATGTGCAGGGCATTGAACAAATGCAGTGCGTGGGGTTGAAACCCACATAAACCCTCCAGCTCATGCTGAATGCTGCTGCCTATGGAGTAAAGACACTTCTCCACTTTGAGCTGGCCATATAACACCTAAAATAGCACTGCCCTAAAAACAGAAGTGCAACCACAGCAGCATATAAGTAGCGGAAAACCAGCTGCCCCAAGCAAGAGCCCATGGAGATGCTAGGGCTGTATGAGGGATGAGCAGCTGCAGCTACGCTGCCATTGTGCTCCACCATAACTAGCACAGATATGTCCCCTTCAGCTTGAAATTACATCCCCAGCCTTACTAGTGCTAGCCAGGCCATGTATTACAGCTGTGCCCTAACGGCTCACTGGCTTCCTGGTTATGGTGCAGTAGTGCTCTTGAAGGCACTACTTGGTTTTCTAATTGAAGGACCCATGTCTCTCCACTCTGTGTACCTGCAACATTTGTGGTCAATAGGTGTGCTCTTGCTAGAAGTCCCTGGACTTGTCTGTCTGGGGGCTGGCACAGGCTGTTCTCAGTACAGTCTCAGTCAGTCTAGAGTTTGCTTCCTTTCCTGTCCCAATAGACAGTCTGTTGACCTTCAGGGCATAGCGTAAAGGTTATAGGCCCCGGTCTTTCCCAGGGTAACACTATGGAGAGGATTGGTACTACCTGGAGGATCGTTCTGATCCTACCAGTTTACTTAGATTTTTGCCTGAGTGGGTGTCTTTGGGGCTGTACCATCTTTGATAGTTGGGCTGGGGGAATGAGATGATGAATGTCCAAGCTGCACGCATGAATGTGGGCAGCACTCATCATGTATGTACCTAGTACACTGACTGATCTTGGCAATCAAATAGGCACAGTCTTGCAGTTGTGTGTGCATTTTGTGCAGCAAAGCCAGACCAATGAATTTAGTTTTTTCATGAACACGGTCGAATGTTCTTGTTTTAAGAACTTTGTGTTAGCCTTCCAATGGGAGGCACAGAGGAGCAGAGAATAAGCCATGCATATCAGAGCCAATGAAGTATCTCTCTCTCTCTCTGTCTCTTTCTCTCTCTCTAGGACTCACCTACCAATAAACTACTGTATGCCAAGGAGATTCCAGAGTATAGGAAAATAGTTCAGCACTATTACAAACAGATCCATGACATGCCGCCTCTCAGTGAGCAGGAAATGAACGCACACCTTGCAGAAGAGTCCCGGGTAAGAAATCCACAAAGCCACAGCAGCTTTAAAGAGAGTCCACTCATAGGCCAAATGGTGTCCAAGCAGCCCCAGGGACTCTGTTGTGGGAGAGTGGTGGTGGTCTCTGCACCGTTAAGCACTGCTTTTCTGGCTACCATAATGGTTACGAGAGTGGTAACCCAAGGGGAAATCAGGTGGGGCTCAGCTGGCTGCAGTACAGGATTTTGGGTAATGCAGCACAGGGCACTGGCATGGAGCAACAGATACTCTGATACTGAATGAGAAACAGAAAGGAACAACTGGTATCTCTGATCAAATGTTAACCTATAGCAAAATCAGATCTAAGCCTCTTACTACTCCAGTTGTTTTCTGTTGATGGGACTGGATTCCTGCATTTTGATTAATATTCTTCCTGTTTCTTTTCTCTTTTATGAAGAAATATCGGAATGAGTTTAACACCAACGTGGCCATGGCTGAAATCTACAAATATGCCAAAAGATACCGCACTCAGGTAAGCAGCTCCATTTTTCTGGAGGTGAGGTCAGTGTTCAGCATTCCAGGGAGGTAATTGTGGGGAAATCTCTGATGTCCCTTTGTATGCAGCATTGGTGTGGCCATGTCAGTCTCTGGATATTAGAGAGAGAGAGAGGGTGGGTGGCCCGTCTTTTGTTGGTGGGAGAGAGAAAAGCTTTCAAGCTTCACAGAGCTCTTCTTTCCATCTGGGAAAAGTACTAAGAGGGTCACAGTTCAGTGAAAGGTGGAACAGATTGTTTAGCATAAGTAGTTAACACATATTTCAAGGGAGCAGTCAAGGTGACATGGCCAGTTAACAGCCATCCAGTCATGTCTTGGAGGTGGGGGAGAAGAAACGGAAGAGGTGGGAGAGGTTACTGACCTTCTAAGTAGTCAAGGGATAGTAGTAAGGGAGTGGTTTTGCGAGTGGTTTACAAATTGTTTTGGTAAGCTGTAAATCCAGTGTCTCTATTCAACCTATGATTGTGGTGTCTAGCAGAGTTCTGACTTTAAGTTCAAATTCATAACTTTGTTAGATTCTAAAAATCAGGGCCTGAGTGGAAACACTGGATTGATGATAATCCCAGACCTGAAGGAGAGCCCTGGATAAGCTTCAGAGCTTGTCTGTTTCACCAACAGAAGTCAGTCCCATAAAAAAGTATTAATTCGCCCATCTTGTCTCTCTGATGTCCTTTTGTGGTTTATCAGTCAAGCATTGCGTAGAAAAGAGGCCAAACAAGGAAGAGACTTATCCTTCATCGCTGATGGAGTGACGTTAGTGGAGGATCTGGGGTGTCCATATCTGTCCTCTCTCTCGCTCTTGTCTCTCTCTCTCTCTCTCTCTCCTCCTGTAAAGTCAGCCACAGCTGTTTTAAAACCTTGGTGCATTTTTCAACCATTTCGTCTGATCACCAGAATATTCAGAACAGGTCTCAATGTACAAGTTCTCCCTGCTTCCAGCCTGAAATTTGCTCTTGCAAAGGTTTGTGGATGTAAAAGAGAGCAAGTGAGTAGCTCCACATTGCATCCACTAATCAGATGTCTTTGTGTCTTTGCTTCCAGCCACACGTAACTGTCCCCACAAACCTGTGGGTTTGGAAAAGGCAGCCCAGATAAGCTCCCCAACCTCGTTTAAAGAGCAGGGTTAATGCAAACCTGTTTGTTTTACAGTGAGCCAGCCCAGCCCTGAGCTGGCAGCTCGCTTGCTCGCTCTCTGTCTCCCTCTCCCCCGCTTCCCGCCCCCCAAATCACTTGGCTGCTTAGAAGACCAGTAACCAATGCTCAGCTGATCTGCTTGGCAAGGATGGCTGAAGGTGAAATGCAGCCTGGATCAGTCAGCAATCTCTGGTTTCAAACATGCTTGCAAGAAAGGCAGAGGTAGTGCAAATAACTCCCCCCAACACACCCCTTCAGGGCACTAGGCTCGGGTGGTTCAGCCTTTCCCCACACCTGCTGTTAGGAACACAGAAAGGACTAGGCCAGCGCGTGTTGCATGACTCACGTCCCCGCCCTTGCTCCTACAGATAGTGAATGCCCTGGACTCCAACCCCACCACGAGGCGCACACAGCTGCAGCACAAGTTTGAGCAAGTGATTGCGCTCATGGAGGACAACATTTACGAGTGCTGCAGCGAGGCCTAGGGTGCGCTCTGGAGTGGCCCTGCTCCTGGAAGTGACCTTCTCTGTAGTGCACTGCCTACTGGGGAACATGCTTTAAACAAAATACACACGTGTAGATATCTATTGGATTGTGTCTCTTTGGGTAATTCTGTCACCAGCCTAGTGGAGGGTGTGGCCAGGGGTGAGATGAGCCAGTGAGGGATGCAAAGTTGCCAAAGGACGTTTTGTAATGCTTGAACTCCCTTTCACTGATCTGCACTGCACGGTGCCCATAATTTATTTGCTCTTTGAAGCCAGAACTGGAGATGTGCCACTTAACATTTTCCTGTGAGCAGCCATCAACTCCCTGCACTCATGCTGCCAGAGAGATTCCTCGCGGACCAGAGCCCAAGCTAGGAAAGCGCTAATGCTGGGTGCAAAGCAGAGGGGAGCCCTCGGGGTGATGAATGGTGACTGCACAGGCTGTTGGAGTAGCAGCAGATCTCCCTTAACTATACCCCTCTGACTTCTGTATATGTTAAAGACCAGGGAATCTGTTTACTGTACGCTCTCTGCTGCATTAGATGTGTTTTGTGCCTTTTATTTTTGTACTGTATGTGTAAACATAACCACTCCATCTGCAACTTGGGCCAGGTGGGGAACTCATGGACTAGACAATGAGCTTGCGTCCGAAGTAGTCAAGACATGAAAGCACTTTACCCCTAACGGAAATGGTCATTACCTAGCTGGAAGGGTTGTATTGTTCGTTTGACAATGTCAGAGAGGAGCAAATCGGGGCAGCTGTTCCCATGTCCCCGTTTCCCAGAAGTTTGTGCACACACTAACCCAGAGCTACAAATATCCCCTAAATAGCCACTTTTCATCCAGCTGTTTCCAGGAGTAATTTAACTTAGAAGTAAAAGGAAAAGATACATTAGGGGCTAAAGGGAAAAGTTTCCTTCCCTGACTTCCAGCATGCACAACCTACAGCTGAATTCTTGTCTCACTGTACATGGATAATGCCAGTGTGGTTAACATGTTAGTTAGTTGCTACAGTGGTGGAGCAGTGCAGAATTGTCCAGAGCTGTGCTCCCCATGTCAGATTGTCCCTCAACACCTTTCCGAGCTCCGACGGTGCTCTGCAGCTATCAGTTATACTCAGGGGACTGTTGAAAGTGGAGGATGTTGTCATGGAGATGAACTAAACCAAGGCCAGTATTATGGGTCTGTTCCTAAAGCAGCTTTTGGTCTTGCCATGCCTGACACGCTACCGGCTGCAGCTGTTGACTCAAGATGAATGGAAGGTTATTACTGCAACAGTCCAACTAGCGTCAAAGCAAATGTAGTGTGACTCCAAATGCACCTTTTCCAGAATTAGCCTAGCTAGCAATCCACACAAGCTAGAATGAGTCCACGTATTTGGGCTATTGAGGGACAAATTCTGCCCTCAGATACTCAAGTTACAGTGTGTGAACTCCATTTAAATTACTCCAAGTCAATGGAATTACTCCATGTAAAGCTGGAGTACCTGCTGTAACTTGGAACACTGTAGCTACAATGCCTCTAGAGTTACAACAGTGTAAGAGTGAACTTTAACCCTAACTTTGCTATCCAGGATTCCTTTATGCTGCTTGCAGAAGGGCAGCAGCTTGGAATATGAGCTCTCTTGCCCACCGGTGAAGGACCACAATACAAATCCTTGGCTCCCTTTTAGAGATGGCACCTTTGCTAGCTGCAAAGTCAGAAGCCAGCACACGCAGGCAAGCAAAACCAAACTGGCCATGCAATCCAAACCCAGTTTGGTGCCAAACTTTCATACTACCAAAAATACAAAAAAAGCTACTACCTCACCCAAGGCAGGCGTTAAAGGGCACTCTCCATAATGTACATGGCTGCCAACTGATCACTTGACTAAGCATCATTCTGGCAGTATGCTACCAGGATGGCTTGTTGCCAGGGCCTCTGTCACAAATGTGTCAGAAATGCCTTGAGTGTAGACTGTTTCTACAGGGATTTGGAGCATGCTAGCAAATTTTATATTACATATATTTTAAAAATGACACACTTTACTGGGGAAGGGGGTGGGGTTAACCGGAAAAAGACTTAACCAGAACTGCAGAAAAGTACATACACTGTGGAAGTTTAACTGTAGTTGCTGAGTAAGTGGCTTTAGCCTAGAAATGTTACAAATGTAGCTGGGCTACATTTTATTTTGAAAAAGATTTTTTTTAAAAAGCTTCATTTTTTTTCTTTAAAAACTGTGAACAGCTGCCAGATACACACAGGGCCAATGCGGGGAACTTGAAGGTGAGATGTCAGAGCATAGGAAGGGTATGTATGTGGAAGGGGGAATGGAAGGTCCCATGTGGTGGTGAGCCTGGTGTTGAAACATCAGGAAGGCAAAAGGCTAATCAGTAGACAGTGAATGTGTGCGAGGCTATGGATCTGTGCCAGGTGATATGGTTGGCAAGTATGCCTCAGGGCCTATGCTTTATTTAATCTTTTTTTCCCAAAACAAAAAAAAAAGAAAAAAAGGAAGAAACATGTTCTTTCTTTCATCCCTTTGGAAGAAACAAAATCATGAGGATAGGATGCATTGCCTTGAACTCTGTTCCTTTGTAATATAATTTAACTTTATCATGTATTTGTTAGTGTGGTCTCCTTACTTGCTATTTGGTGGAATTTTGGAAAACTTATCTTTGTAATAAAACATTGCAATCAAAAGTGTGGGAAAGTTTTTTAGTCAACAGCATGTGGGGAAGAAAAGTCAGCAAAGGAGTTCCAGTTCAATAGCTGCCAAGCTGCATGACTGATTCCAGCCCATGGGCTTCTCCTATACCTTCATGGAGAAATTTATTTGCAGAGTGGTTGAGTGAGGGGTGGTGGCACATAGGCTACATCATCATGCCATGAATGAGAGGAGGAAGCTCTGGTTTTAAGCTAGGGTGATCAGACAGCCTGCCACTACGAGGCCTGTCCTGCTATTAATGTTTGTATTTTATTTATGGAACTCTGTTCTGCTCCACTCCCCAAAAAGAGTGTCCTAATTTTTCTCACACACTGTCTGGTCACCTTATTTTTATGCTTCCAAACCTAAGACAGATGGAGGCATTCTACTGGACAGGACCAAGTGTTTTCATCATACCTGCGCATACATGTGATGTACAGGCTGTAGCTACAACTAGTCATAAACACCAGTGGGTATACTACTATGTAAATTTGTACAACAAAAAAAAGGCACTGAACCCCTCCAACAAGCATTGCCTGTCACTAGTGCCAGCCACACACCAATGGCAGTATCATTCGAACAGCCAGCGACACCGTAGGTACTTCAGCCCCGAGGTAGGTGCCCACAGTCCCCCCACATACTGCAAGGTGGGAATCAAAAGGGGTTTAGCCCTAGGTCCTCAAAAGCTACTTGAGCTGGGTTTTTGGTGCCACCTGCTGTTGCTGTTTCAGCTGCGAGCACAGTGCTGGCACCTAAGCAACCTGACCTAAGAAGCCAAAAGGCAAACAGATGCGCACAAGGTACAGTTAGTCATTTTTTTCAAGTCCCTGAGCCATGTCAATCAAGGAGAGCAGGGATTTGAACTTAGCTCTCCCAGCTGAGTCCCCTACGCAATGCCTGCCGAGGCTGGCTTTGTGCCAATTAGCAGGTCATAGGGATGTTCTTAGCATGCCTCACTCCAGCCTGTGCTAGGCAAGCACTCCCAGGTGGCAAAGCCTGCCTCAGGTCCCTGAGGGCTAGCAGATGGGGTGTGAGTGAGCCTTCCAAATTGGGTGAGAGCTGTGGGCCACAACCAGCGGGTCAGCGATAGGGCTGAGACTGACACAGCCGCCTCGGCTTGCCAATTTGGTAGTGTTTAAAAGCTGGCCATGCGAGCAAGCGTCAGACCCACCACATCCCCTCCCCTTGCCCAGTCACCCCTCACTGCTACTCCTGGTGCAACAGCCACCACCAGGGGCTGCACCTGCAGAGGTGAGGAGGGCTGAGCACTGGAGCGAGCCCACACAGCTAGGCGGTGGCCCCCACCTGAGTAGTGAAGGCCTCACCCATGCAGTGGCTCTGACTAGTTACTGTAAGAGCCTGTTTTCACTCAGCTTTTACAGTCATGGACCCCATGAAGTCCTGTAACACTAACAAAATAATTTATTAGGTGATGCGCGTTTGTGGGGCAGACCCACTTCGGCAGCTCGCCTTTAGCTGGGGGTGACCCTTTGTGTCTAGCTTCCATTAGTGCCATCAGTTCTGCAGCCAGGCACAGCCCTCCTTTTGGCGGTGCTAATGAGCTACTCTATGAACGCAGACCACCTGTTGCCCAAAGCCCCAGCCCCTCCCCTGCTGCGACACTGATGCCCCAACCGCTGCGCACATCTCACGTGATGGTCACGCGCTACCAAGTTGGTGGGCTGCCAGTCACCCCCACCCCATATGTGAGTCTGGTGATGGCTGCCCCAGCCCAGGTCTGGAGCGACAGCTCGGCTCACAGCCAGGGCAGGAGGTGGTAGCTGTTGGTGGGACGGGCGGGGGGTTGCCGCTGGGTTTCAGCGAAGCCCCCCACTCAACTTGCGTGTGCTGAGCTGTGATAGTGCCTGCTGGGCTGCCTTGGGGGGAGGGGGAACAGCCAGGCCGTGGTGGGGGACAGTGGGCTGCAGCAGGACAAGGTGGGCGGCCCTCCCCACCCCAAGGGACCATCTTGGGGCACGTGAGGCAAGAGCAAGCCCGGGGGGGGGGTTGGGGGTGTGTGTGTCTTGGAATGACGCTGGCAGGTGGGGCCAGCCGGGGACCTGGGGGGGGGGGGGAACAGTCTTTGGCACAAGGGGGCTAAGTTGGGTAGTTTGGGGGGGGGGGAAACGGGACGACAGGTCAGCAACACAAGCCAAGTGAATGCTGCTGCTGCACTTAGCTCATCATACTGCTCCACCAGGCGCTGCTGTTGCTCCCCTTGCAGGAGCTTAGTGTTTGGAGCCAGGCAAGGCCCTGGTCAGTGAGGTCATCAGCTACAGCTGGTTTGGGCAACGTGGCGGGGGGGGGGGAGAGAGAGAGGCGTGTGTGAGTGAGCGAGACCTGCTTGCCTCTGCCCTGCTGTGCCCCGAGCTTGCCAGCTCCAGGAATGAGCCACCCCCCCCCCCCACTCAAAAATTTTAAAAAATGTCCATTGCGCACCCGTCTGGTGCCAGGGACAGAGCACCTATCCTACTGCACCATGAGTGCACCTCCCTTGCTCCAGCAACAGTTCCGCTGCCTACCTGCACCTTTGGTTCCCTATTCTGGCCCCTTGATCCAGCATGCACGTGTGCGAGTGCGCACACCTCCCCCCCCCCACCCCCCCCGAGCCTTTGTGCCAGGAACACCCCCACCCCCCCCACCCCCAAAGCTGGCGCCCTCACTCCATTGACTGACACCACCGCCCCCCCCCCCCCCCCCCCCCGGCCCCGGCCCCGGCCCAAGTCCTCACCCTGACCCTCTGCTTCAGAACTGGTCACTACGCAGCAGGAGATCATTTCTGAAGCAGAGGGTCAGGGTGAGGACTTGGGCCGGGGCCGGGGGGGGGGGGGGGGGGGGGGGGGGCGGGGGTGTCAGTCAATGGAGTGAGGGCGCCAGCTTTGGGGGGTGGGGGTGTTCCTGGCACAAAGGCTCGGGGGGGGGGGGGGGGGGGGTGCGCACTCGCACACGTACATGCTGGATCAAGGGGCCAGAATAGGGAACCAAAGGTGCAGGTAGGCAGCGGAACTGTTGCTGGAGCAAGGGAGGTGCACTCATGGTGCAGTAGGATAGGTGCTCTGTCCCTGGCACCAGACGGGTGCGCAATGGACATTTTTTTTAATTTTTGAGTGGGGGGGGGGGGGGTGGCTCATTCCTGGAGCTGGCAAGCTCGGGGCACAGCAGGGCAGAGGCAAGCAGGTCTCGCTCACTCACACACGCCTCTCTCCCCCCCCCCCCCCCCCCCGCCACGTTGCCCAAACCAGCTGTAGCTGATGACCTCACTGACCAGGGCCTTGCCTGGCTCCAAACACTAAGCTCCTGCAAGGGGAGCAACAGCAGCGCCTGGTGGAGCAGTATGATGAGCTAAGTGCAGCAGCAGCGTTCACTTGGCTTGTGTTGCTGACCTGTCGTCCCGTTCCCCCCCCCCCCCCCCAAAACACACAGTGTGGAGTGAGTCTCCCTCATTTTGTTCACCCCACTCCCCAAACGGCGCAGGGAAGGGGCTAGAAGAGCCCTGCTACCTTCTCTAACAAATGCCAGCTGTCGGGTGCATGCCAGCAGTCAGTGCTCGGCCAGAGTTTCCCAACGTGGGAAATGTAAATCCAGCTCATGATTTGTCCACACACCAATGGGCTAGGGCAGAGTATTCGCCCTCAATTCCCTCCAGCCCTGCAGCAGGGCAAACAGCTATTATGCTGCCTGACGTGGGGGCACTGACCAAGTCACTTAGTGTGTAACCCCCACACGATCCCTCCTCCCTTTTGGAAAAGGCATGTTAATGAGGGATTTTTTTTTTTTTTTTTTTTGGCAGAGGCTACTGAGGCACTGACATGAATATGCAGCATCTCACTAGCATAACGGCAGACACACGAGTTGAAAGAGCCACTTTCGGAACGCATGCGGCTCAAGTAGCCAGGGCCCTTCGAAATGACTGACACACACCCACCCACCCCCGACTTTGGAAGTCCCTCCTTCCTATTTGGTTTTAGGAAGAAAGGGCTTTTGACGTCAGTGGGGTCCTTTCCAAAGCCCTCCCCCCCCCCTCCAGCTGCACGGACAGCATGCGTTCTGAAAGCAGCATTTTCACAGCATGTGTGGCTGTCATTATGTTAATAAGTCTCTGCATATTCATGTCAGTGCCTCATTAGCATCTTCCAAACTGCCTTATTACCATGCCCCTTCTGAAAGGGAGGGGTAGTGTGCCCACAGCCTTAGAGGCTATCCAGAGCCCCTCTGCCATGAGAGAGGCCAGCTATACAGTTAGACCTTGCCTGTACCCCAACCTCCCCAAGCCATGTGATTTAGCTCACCCTCAGCAGCTTTTGGTCCCTGCACCACTGCCAGAACAGGGACAGCTATGGCTACCCAGCACCCTTCACAAATGAGTGTTACACAGGCACCACCATTCCCTGTTGGCCTGGCTAAGAAAGTCTGCAAGCAGTTCCAGAGCTCAGCTCTTCCAGCACCCAGGTCTTTAAATGGTTCTGAGGCTACATCTGCACTGTGAGAAAATTCACTTTTTAATAAATTTGATTTTTAATCTCATTCTTATTAATTTGAAGTTGAGTCCATCTTGAAATTCAAGCCCTTGTTTTTCCACGTCAAGTTTCCGCCTCCCAGTTGCCCTATGCAAGTTTGACAGCATGAGCAAGTGCATTATGGGTACCTATCACATAGTGCCTTAGCCCTGGTTGCTTGTGGGTGTTTCATTTTAGAATCGCAGAATGCAAAGCACCATCCCAGAATTCAGACTTTCTGCAAATCAGCCTGGGTTCCCCCTGCTGCATCTCCTCTGCAGATGTTGGTATAGTGGCAGACAGCTGTGCCTTCAGCCCTCCCCTAAACTTGGCCAGGTTCCCTTTGCTGTGCATCCTCTGTGGACATTGGCAGAGCACCAGGCAGCTGTGCTATCAACCCTGTCCACTGCTTCCCAGTTCCCTCAGCCACACGTCTGGACCTTTGTATTTGCAGGCCTGGGCACTGCAGAATTCAAATTCAATCAAAAATTCACAGGGTTCCTGTGCACCTGAATGGAGAGCAGCAAGCAGCTATAGAGGGAAGGTCACCACATAGTTTTGTGGGATAAATGTGAGACACTGCTGAAGGCTAATAAATTCAAAATTAAGGACTAGCACTTCCACACTAGCCTTTATTTGAAATTTTAAGGTTAAAGTCACTGCTTTACCCATCCCAGAACATTTTATTTGTGGCATTCCAACGCACTGATTTACACTGCTGGTATTTACAGTGACATTTTAATATCAAGCTAATGCTTTTAAATTTGATTTGACCTTGAAGAGTAGAGGCAGGCTGAGTTCCAGGGTGCTGGCCCATAGATAGTTCTGTGGAAGGTATGTGTACATGGCCAGCTGTGCATGGAAGAATGAAGGGCCACCCCCTCCCCCAGGCATGGCTCCACTAACCAGATACCTGTACTATGGAAGAAAGACAGACCCATAAGGTGAGGTGCTGGCTTTGGACAGGTGTAGGAGGTAAGTGGGAGGAGGCAGTAGGGTGAGTTTTTGGCTGATGCAGCCCTGCATGTTGCCAGGGTGACTTTCCCCAGTTCCAGGGTGGTAGCTGCCAGGAAGAGACCCTCCCCCCCACCTTCCCAGCCTCAGCTGCTCCAGAGGGGGACAGCCATCATTGGCCTAAGTACTGCTAAAACTTACCCTCAATCACTTGTCCGGACAAGTAATTTTTTTTTTTAAGGATAGTTCTTTCATCCAGCATACTTTACAGGCGTTAGCTAGTGGTACACACAAACATTTGGAAGTGCATGGTCTGCCACAACCCTCCATTTTCAAGTGGTCTCTGACAAAGCATAAGAACCTCTGTTCTAGCACACGGGACCTTAGCAACAGCACACTCTGCCCCAGGGCCAGCCCTAGCTAATAAGGGCTGTCAGAAGGGGGCAAAAAGAAAAAAAAAAACCCCATACAAAACACAGCCCAGCAGTCCTGTAGCACCTTTGAGACTAATAATTTTAAATTAGTAATGAACTTTCATAGGTAAGTTCCACTGACTCCCCTTTATCAGATTTAGAGCAAAAATAGGGAGCCAGAGTTTATATAGCAGGTGGGGACAGGAAAGGGAGGAGAGTCATGTGGCACAGATGCTACTAATGACAAGTGACTCCCTACCCCACGCCCCTGCTATATAAACCCCACATCCATGGTTTTTGCTCCAGCTCTGGTACTGTGGATCTTACCCACAAAAGCTTATTACCCCATAAATTAGGTTTTTTGTTTTTTTTGTTTTTTTTAAAAAAACAGTCATGTAGCACCTTAAAGCTAGGATGTAATTGGAGGCAGTCTGCTCTAATCATAACACCAGAGGGCAGAAGTTAGGGAGTCTGAACATCACTCTAGCAGTGCTAGATCTGTGATTGATGGCTGAGGCCCGTTCCTCAACTTTGTATAATTAATGTAGCCCCCCAGCCACCTGTGGGTTCACAAGGACTGGACACCTAACACCAGCTGGAGCCAGGCCCATGTTTGCAGACTATGGCTGCAGTTTCACATTATGCAATGCCATCCCTGAGTGTATGTTATGCTCCCCACCCCCCTCTGGCCTGCTGCCACACTCACTTTGCTCCCTTCACCCAACTGGCATTTATCACTGTCCTGATTATGAAGCTGGAATTCAGCACAGCTGGGCTCAAGCTCAGGTTTCACCCAAGCCCAGGCTGGGAGGGGGAAAGGAGAGGCAGAGGAAACTCACATGTCCCTGTTTCCAGGGTTATGAGCTGGCAGGTCCTTGACTCCAGTGTGAGGACTGGGACTCCAGTAACAGGATTTAATTATTAGATACAGTAACTTTATTGACAAAACAGATGCAAAGTTAAAATCAGTTAGCAGAATTCAGAGATTAAGAGCAGTGACAGGAGCATATGTCCACATAGATAAAAACAGGGTTTGGTCCCCTCTGGACTAGGGAGACAGAGAAATCTGTGTTTGCAGGCAGCCATTTTGCAAACATATGCCCCATTTCCCACCCAAGGAAGGGGGAAGCCCTAGTTTGCTTTTCTGCTAAGCTTACTGCCAGTTTTAGGGGCTTTACCTTCTCCTGCATCTTTGGCTCCCTCGAGCTTCTTCCCCTTGCCTTTCACAGGGCCCTTTGCCTCAGGCTTCCCTTTGGCAATGGTTTTCTTTGTCCCAGCAGCTGCCTTGGCTTTGGCTGGCCTATTTTCACCTTTAGACAAGTTAGCTCTTACTTCTCCCTTCGCTGCTGCAACTGCCCCCTTGACTTTGGAAGTGCCGAGCTTGTCTCTGTGCTCTGCTGCAGCAGTACTACCCACACCAGCAGCTGGCTTTGCTTTGGGGGTGGCTTTCTTGGTCCCCACTGCCCTGCCTGGAGGTACTTCTTTTGTATGTGGTATCTTGTTGCCTTTCACAGTGTCCTGAGCAGAACCATGTCCCTTTGATTTAGCAGGAGCCTTGGGCTGGCCCTACAAGAGAGCAAGAGGAATGTCACTGCAAGAGGAGGTACTAGGTCAGTCATCCACACGTTAAACGTTTATTTTCTTACAGACTGCAGCCATGATGTCCAATGCAGTCTCCGCTCACCACATGTGGTGAATAGGAGACTGCATCAGGGCGAATGGGGCTGGGGCCCAAACCCCAGCTGGAGCATGATGCCAGGGCCACAGCCCCCTCTGGAGCAAAGGGCCAGGGCCTCTGCCATGGAGCACCCACCGGAAAGCAGCACAAGAGCCAGAGTCCCTGCCGCGTGACCTCTGCTGGAGCACCAGGCCAGGACCGGAGCCCTCTGCAGTAAATTCCCCCACAAGTAATGGGGGATGCAGGGAAGAGGAGGCCTAAGCAGGCACACTGCCTCAGAAAGGTTGCAGACCCCTGTGCTAGGGGGAACCAAGCATTTATTGGGGGCGGGGGGGGGCAGGGAGGGGACACAATGTGACAAATAGGAAAAGATGACTACCACAAATGTGATCTTTGAACTCCTGTTGGATGCCACTGGTCACTACAGCTTCAAATTCAGAAGCAGAGAGCCTTTATTCTCAAGAGCAGACATAGGCTTTGGAAACAGCTGATCAAGCAGTTCCAATTTCTTTCACAGCCTGAAGGACAGAGCTAACATCAGAGGTCTCTAGAGCAGGAAGTTGTTTCTTTTCCAACATTTCCTGCAGAACCACTGCCCCTCAGAGGATTTCCCACAGACTCAGGCAAGTTCCTTCAAAACAGGAACATACCAGAGCAGCAGCTCACACAGCAAGTCAGGTGAAGAGCTCGCAGAGCCGAGCAAGGGAGACAGATGGAAACCTTCCTTTGGCAACTGACACTTACATTCGTGGACTTGGTCTTGGGTTTCTTGCTCACAGGTTTCGGTTTCTTCGCCTGGGCATCTGTTGAGAAGACAGGAAAGACGCAACGTGGATGAGTCAGTTACTTGTGTTTACTACACTGAGAGGAGAATATAGTTAATTGTTTTTGCATCTTCCTGGCCTAAATTTCAGTGCAAAGTTCAGATATTGTTATGGCAGACCTAGAAGTGCCCCTCCTCATTCAATAGGGAAAATGGGTCCTTCTAGGATCAAAGCAGTTAAACATCTACCAGGTATCAGGTAGCATCCACAAAACAACCAGCCAGGCGTACAAACTCTGACCCTCTAGCTCTCTTCAAGGCAGATTCAAGGGGGTAAGGCAGGGGCAGGCAAAATACAGCCCACAGGCCAGATCTGGCCCACCAAAGCTGTGTCTACACGTGCACACTACTTCGAAGTAGCGGCACTAACTTCGAAATAGCGCCCGTCGCGGCTACACGTGTCGGGCGCTATTTCGAAGTTAACTTCGACATTAGGCGGTGAGACGTCGAAGTCGCTAACCTCATGAGGGGATCAGAATAGCGCCCTACTTCGACGTTCAACGTCGAAGTAGGGACCGTGTAGACGATCCGCGTCCCGCAACGTCGAAATTGCCGGGTCCTCCATGGCAGCCATCAGCTGAGGGGTTGAGAGACGCTCTCTCTCCAGCCCCTGCGGGGCTCTATGGTCACCGTGGGCAGCAGCCCTTAGCCCAGGGCTTCTGGCTGCTGCTGCGGCAGCTGGGGATCCATGCTGCAGGCACAGGGTCTGCAACCAGTTGTAGGCTCTGTGTATCTTGTGTTGTTTAGTGCAACTGTGTCTGGGAGGGGCCCTTTAAGGGAGTGGCTCGCTGTTGAGTCCGCCCTGTGACCCTGTCTGCAGCTGTGCCTGGCACCCTTATTTCGATGTGTGCTACTTTGGCGTGTAGACGTTCCCTCGCAGCGCCTATTTCGATGTGGTGCCGCGCAACGTCGAAGTTGAACATAGACGTTGCCAGCCCTGGAGGACGTGTAGACGCTGTGTTGCTACATCGAAATAAGCTATTTCGATGTTGGCTTCACGTGTAGACGTAGCCCAAGCCTTTTAATCTGGGTCACAGCTGCCCCTCAGGCAGGGAGCAGCGCTGCTCACATAAGCTCTCGGCGCTGCACCCTTATGCCCTCCTACACACCTCAGTCTCCCCAGGTCACAGCACCCTCCTTCACCTCTTCAACTCCCTCCCAGACCCCACGCTCTCTCTGCACCCGTCTGAGCCAAACCTCCACCCCAGACCCCACAACCCCTCCATGGAAAAGTGCAGACTATGACCACTTACCAAAGTCTTGGAGTACCCCTTCTCTCTGCAGCCCATCAAAAGCCATTGCCCACCCCTGGGTTAAGGTGCCTAAACCAGCACCATGGATGTTTTCAAAGCTGCAGCTCAGGCCTGGCAGCCGAACCCCAACCCCAGTGAGTAAATACCTCAGGCATCTAAACTTCTGCTGATCAGCAGTCCCTGCTGCTGCACCACCCCCAAGGAGATGCTTGGAGCCCTCGATCACACCACAGCGCCACAGGTCCTGAGGCAGCTCAAGCCTATGTCTGCACTGCCAGCAGGCCCCATCCTGTGGCCCTGCTGTGAGCATGCCTAAGAGCAGACAGACCCCACAGCAGCATGGCTGGAGACCAGCCACCAACAGCACAGGGACAGCACAGCATGGGCTTCAGAAACAGCTAGGGCAGAGGGACTCAGAGGAAGACTGAAGGGTAGTGAGCACTCCAGCTGCTAGGACATGGGCAAGGAAAGCAGCTGGCTGGGCTTAGGTGCCTCACCCTGGAGCCAGAATCAACACACACCATCAGCCTATCACACCATAATCAGCTGCCCCAGCACCCAAGCCCTCTCCTCAGCATTTCATTCCTGGCTAAACAGGCAGCTCCCCAGCTCAGGAAAATCCCTTTCCAAAGCACTTCAGGCTCAGCTCCCTAAGATCCACTTCCATGCTTAACCCCCATTGTTCTGTAAGGCGACCAGACATCAGCCTTAGGCACTGCTCCACTGAACAGCAATACACAAATCCAGCCATGTTCTCAGAACGGGCCACAGACTGAGTGTGTGCCTCCATCCCCCTAAGTCAGAACTCCCCCACGCAGCAGCTTTTTAAGTCAGTGGTTACTGTTACAAATGCTCAGCCTGTCTATTGGATCAGGCCCAGAGAGAGACATCCACTGCAAGCGGCAGCGTGGGTTCTAGTTTCCCTGTCTGGCAAGAGTCACTACTGCAGAGGGAATCCCAAAGCCCTTTCCCTGAGCAGAGAGAAACCTCTTCCTGGGTGGCATTAAAATTCACAGGTTTGCTGTTTGCACACTGCTGATGTCTCAGTCGAGAATCTTAGTGCAGGGGAAGGAAGCAGCTCTTACCTTTACTTCTTGCTTTTTTATCAGCAGCCACCTTGGCATTGGGTTTCCTTGCCACAGCCTTTTCTGGTTTAGGAGCCTTTTCTCCAGCTGGAGCCATCTTCCCAGAGGTTTTTTTAAGCTTGGGCTTCTCTGATGCTAGCTAGGAGCACAAGAACAGAACATTGGCACAGCTTTGCTCCAGCATATGCTCAGAAGGTTGCAACGTAGTTGGCTTGGTAGCATTATACTGAGGGCCAAACAAGCACAGAATCATGCCTGCAGGAGTTGGATGGGTTTACGTAATTAGAGGCAGGTGGCTTATACAAGCCTTTCCCTGTGGCTGAAAGGATTGCATAGCATCGCCCCTAACATGACATTCTGAGAGGACTTGCTGGAGAGCAGTTGGGGATGAAGTCACCTTCTATGGTCCCATTCACCCATCCTGCATTGGAACATCTAGTTGTCCCAGGACATTCCAGAGGTGAAATCAGGGCAGAAATCAACATTTTCCAGGGACAAGATACCACATCTCTAGTTAGCTAACAACAGTCTTATTCACAGAGCGGGACAGAGTGCTCCTCAATAGCAGTACTGTGTACTCCCACTCAGAGGGGAGCCCTGGGGTTGCTCACAGCCCTACCAGTCCATTTAAAGACCTGCAAGAAAAAAAAAATCCCCTTTCCCAGAGTTGTCAGCCCGTCAGGCAAGGTGATTGCCTTGAGCCCTGCCCTCTAACCAGGATGCACTGTCAGTCTACCACCTTGGGCCCCGCAGGCTTTCTGGCTGGGACCGATCTAGCATCTTCTCTGCAGAATCAAAGCAAAGTGTACTTCCACCCAGCAATCAATAGGCCTGGGCCATTGCTCTACTGTGGGCTAAAGCTGCAGATTCTTAGCAGAACATTTCCGCTCAAAGTTGGCTTTGTAGAAAGCTGATTCACTCACCTTGAACCTTCCTGTTGCACCTAACGCCAAAGAGTTCTGGGGTCTGATCAGGTAGCCGTGGTCAAGACCTTTAGTCAAGGCCTTCTTCAGCAGGTATTTTAGCCTTATTGGGTCCACAGCTGGATACTTGGCAAGGATGTAGCGCTTGATGGCTATGACAGAGGTGCCCTTTTTCTCATTCTGGGCTTTCAGTGCTTCAATCACCATGCTGAGAGTGGGTGGGTGGTTAGATTTGGTCTTACAGGCAAAGATCTTGGATATTCTGGGCACTTTTGTTACTTCAGCTGAGGGCAAATTGAAGAGGTTATTTACTTGTCACCAAGCACCAGTTTAAAGAATATGATTCTTCCTTTTAACTCACCACCATTAGCCCAAAAGCTGAATCAAGTTCACCAATGCAGGACAGACAAACTAGTTTTTACAGTAGCACCTACAAACCCAGGAACCCATTGACGAGGTGCTCTAGACACACACAGTCCAACTACACTGTACCTGGGAGTGAGGGGAGGAGACCTTGTGCTAGATTTAAGATGCAAGCATAACTAAGAACAGCTGCAAGGCTGGAGTGGTGCAGGTACTTATGTGGCTATGCTGCTGGGTCAGCACTAGTAAGCCCAAAGAGCTAGCTCAAGGGATGCTAGTGTAGGTATGTGCCTATGTAACTGCCTTCAGGCAGATTTGAGCCTGGGACCTCTGGAGCTTAGTGCAGGCACCTCACTAGCTTGAGCTAAAGGCCAGCTGGCTCTCAGCTTAGGCCATAGAGGACACTTATTCCATCTGTGTGGCGCGGTCTAGGTACCACTACATGGGACAGTTAACCACACGTGTGTGGGTTACACCTACATCAGCTACAAATCACACCAACTGTAGTGCAGCCAAATACCTACTGAGACACCCCAGCCCCAAGGAGCTAGCAGGCTAAGATAGCAAAGAAAGCATTATTAGTTACATGTTACTGCTGCTAGATAACTGAGGCACAAGGAATTTAAGTGAGCAAGAGTCACATAAAAAGCCTAGGCACAAAACAGGGAGAGAACTTAAGTCCCCAGTCCAGGGGTTTAACCACACAGCCTTCTTGCCTCCTGTCACAAGACCATTAATAATGTTACTTGTCAGCAGCATAGAGCTGCTAAAGGCCCCTTGAACAATAGCCAGACTCCAGGAAGGTTAGACTTTTTCCTCTCTTAAGCCCTCTTAGCTCTGTACACACCAGCTTCCCCAGAAGCTACCCTGGGTAGGGCTCAGAGTGTTTCATCAAACTAGAAGAGTTCAGGGGGATTAAGCTAATTCCTTTAAATACAAAGGAAAAACCAAGTGCAGCCCCTTCCCAAAACAACTACAGTTTAATAAGAAAACCAAAGTGACACAGAGTGCTACCCAACAGGCCTCATTTGCCCCAAAAGGGATCCAGACTTTGACTTCACTTTCAGGGGAGACTAAAAGGTAAGCAAGGAAGAAACATGCACAGCTTAGTGCTAGTTTAACTAACTAACTTCCCATACCTGGTTTAAGGTCCATTGCAAAAAGCTCTTTAAAACACCAAACTTTTAAAAATACTTTCTCATAAAAGAGCTCTAGCCAAGCTGATTGCCACACAGGCTTTATGACAGATTCGTCTCACTTTCCTGCTAATTCCTCTGATTAGCATCCTAATTGCGAGGGCTGCAGTTGGCAGCTGCTAATTATTTTTGTTCAGATCCTAGTGCCAGCAAGATGAAGACCAGGTGGCAGCAGTGCTGAGTTTAGCTTCCCCACTCTGCAACAGGCTGGTGGGGGGGGGCTGAGCAGAATATTCAGGGGTGGGTTCCAAAGCCATATGCTCTTGTGTGTTAGTCTAACAATTGCCCTTGATTCACAGATGACCATACTCCTCTCCCCTCACCTGGCAAATGTAATTTACAAGTGGAACCAGGCACTTTGTCAGCTCACCTGCCCAAGCAGCAGTAGGAGGCCTGGGATGTGATTTTAACAGAATGGACCGTGTCCATGTTCAGAGTGTAGGTATGATAGGAATACATACATGGCTGGGCACACTGAAGCCCCTGCCCTTTGTGTATTTACACCATAAAGGACAGGACTGAGTCAGACAGACACTCAGGGAAATGGAGAGTGAGCAATGGGTAGTTTGTGAATGGCTGTCCTGGGCTGGATGAAGCCACAGAGTCAAGAACCCAGATTTATCATCTCTTCCTGGTGCTCTATATCCTCTTCTGCTGCAGGGCACAAGAGAGCTGAGCTTGCTGGTGCCCTTCCCTATCACTAACTACAGCAAACAAGCAAGGTCCTAAGCACCAGTGTTCGCTGAAAGCTGAGCACTTGGTTGGCCACCTAGGAAAGATTTAAGTGGCACCCAGCTGATTAGCAGAGCGCTCACAGCACCCAGTCAGCAGCCTGTGTTTGTACTGGTGGTGCACATAACAAAATTTATGCTACACACATATGGGAAAATTTGTAAAGAACACTGATAAACACCTCACAAAATTAATCCTCACATGAGTTGGCTAGCCTGGTGTTAATACATTTTGGCAGACTATGTGCTCCAGAAGCTGCGTAGTGGAACAGCAAGGGATGCTGGAAGGCAGAGGTGCACAGGCAGGATTGTGAAATAAAACCTTTACTGAGCCTGCCTAGCCGTTAACTGGCTCAAGCTAGCGCTGGTCAGCCCCTCGTTTCCGTAAGAACTGCACTCATCAGTTTTTTTAAAGGAAAAACAAAGTGGTTCCATAAGTCAAAAAAGGAAAAAGAAAGGACTCTTTGTTCACTAATGATGGATGGAGCAAATGAGTCTACCAAACTAGCATTCCGGGCGGTTTGAAAGAGCCCCGGCTCTGCTCCCTAGCGGGCTCACCTGCTGCAGTGAACAGCACTATGGCCTCCTCCCTTACTTAGGTCTTGCTACTGAAATTCCCCACATTCAAAAATAGGCTCTGTTCCTCCACAATAACAAAGACAAATATTAATATCCGAGCAGTTAAGATGCTTACGATTTGCTCTAATCCTCCCCCACTGAGTGCTTCCAGCTGTCTTCTCTCCAGCTGAGCTAAGGTGCAGCAGAATGACTGGAGAATCATGCTGCAGGAGGTACCTACGGTCTTGTAATTGTGATATAAAACTGATTGTTTGTGGTCGCTAAAGAACCCCAGGGAATTTTTCTGTAAAGGTTCTGGACTTTTGGTCTCCTGGCCCAATTCAGATTGGGGCATTACATTGTCCATACATATATTCCCTTCCACCCAGTTTCTGTGCTTCTTTACTTCCTGATGGTTTAAACTGTTGTGTAGTATTTTTGTTAACTGTTAAATAGACTCGGTGTTTCACACTAGATATGGCTATGTTTCTGGGGTGGATACAAATATTCTAACCCTAGCCTTTGGGAGTGTTGACAGGAATGTTTGTAAGGCTTTAGCAAAGTGCCTTTATGAGACTAACTAGCTGAGTTTTGTTTGACAGAACTGTTCATACATGATGTAATTAGGTATTTTGGCTGGAGTGCCTAAGAACTTGCAACAATCTCTGTGAAAATATCTGACTGTTAAAGTCTGCAAAGAATTAGTAAAAGTGGCAAACAATTAAGCTGATATAACCAAAAGTAATTGAATTCGATCCCAGCCTTTGCTCCAGCAGCCAGAAACCAGCAGATGTGGCCCCCTTACTGGTGCCCACTCCCAGTTCAGAAAACAGGTGCAATTCTGAAGACATGCATCTGATACCAATGAAGAGAATCAGGAACAGGTGTCCTGGGCTCTGCTGCAGACCAACTTTAGCATTGCTTTGGAGTGAGGCTGGCAGAACTATTCTCTCCTATGGGAGTGAAGGAAAGCCTGACCAAAGGTCATTCAGCTCACAGTACAGTAGTACTGGAGCTTACAGATCAAAACTGGAACTGGCCATGGCTGAGATAAAGTCTGAAGCCCCTCTCCCTGGAAGGAAGGTGTAAGAAGTGCAAGGACATAGTCACAGCTGCCTGCTATAGAAACATGTTAATTTTACTAAAACAACAAGAGTCCTGTGTCATCTTATAGACTGACAGATATTTTGGAGCATCAGCTTTCATGGGGAAAGCAGGTCTTTACCCACAAAAGCTGATGCTCCAAAATATCTTAGTCTATAAGGTTCCACAGGACTCTTGTTGTTTTTGAAGATACAGACTAACTCAGCTACCCCTTTGATACTTGTTCATTTTGCTGTTACTCCTGTCTCACCCAGGCACAAGCCTAAGTTGTGACTTACCCCTGAGAATGTGTGACCTTTCCCATGTGCTCATGTCAGCTGACATCTTGGCTAACACAGGAGTGAGTGACCTGGGGAATGTCCAGAACCAAACCAATGAGCTACAGCAGCAATGGGCAACCTAGGCTAGTGAGGGGGCCACGAGTGACCCTCCTTCATCTGAGTGGGCCACAAGAGTATTGTAACCAAGACGGTCTCCCGTGATAGGATGGTTTTGCTAACTGCACGTGCCTACCTAGAATTTGTGGGTTGTTCCAGTTGAACCCTAGCAGTGCTTCGATTGGATGTAGAGGGAGCACAAGGCTCTCACTGTCAATGTTCTGTGCAATCAGCACGCACCTCACTTCCCTTGTCACTTTAATAATACCGATGTGGGAAAAAACAACAGTGCTTTTGTTGTGCTGGTACTGAGTACCTGCACCTCAGCAGCCCCAACTGCAGGATTGGCTGGGGATGGGGAGGGAGCCAGCTGAGTACCGGCTCGTCTTTTTTTAACAAAACACTGAAAAAACCTTCCTTGTTTGGATACCAGCAGAATCTGGCAACCATACGTGTGGGCAACAGTAAACAAAAATGTTTCGTGAGTTGCACATAGAACCCGGATGGGCTGCTTGTGGCCCTTGCTGAGCTATAGCCCAAGGTTAAAGCGGCAAGATGCCCTTGAGTTGGAGCTATAACAGAGTTCTAGCCTTTGCAGAATGGGCATAGAGGAGGATTTGGCAGACTTTGTAACCTGACTGCGTGCAGCCCCAGTGCAATGAGGTACCACTAGAGGAACAACGAATAATAAAAATAAAATCTGGAGCTACGCTCTCACCCTGTGCCTATCACTGTAGTGTCGCAGTGTCTTGGAAGTCCTGGCAAAACAGAAGAGCAATGTCTCTCACTTCTAAACCCTTTCATTTGGAGGAGTTAATTCTTTTGGTTATATTCTAGGACATCAGCATTTGATCCAGTCTGATGAGAGTTTTTGTCTGGGCAGGAATTCTGTGGCTGTATCTCGATTTGATGGAGGACCATTCACAGCATAACCTCTCTCTCATTCATTCTCCACAGACATTCAGAGAGCTGTGCGATGGTGCTCAGGAAAACACCTGGCAGTGGAAAGGCCTGGAGAGAATTTGTGGCTTTGGTGCAGTTTGTTGGGTTTAAAAAGGGAAAGCATTTCAACAGCATGCTCAGCCACTTCTCCCAGCTGGGATGTCAGCATGAATATTGCTTTGTTCTCAAAACCCAGCTCCCAGACAGGTACTGCAGTAAATCAAAGATGCACCTGAAGGACGCATGAGATGGCAAAAAGAGGCAATAGTCTCAGTCAAATTCTATTGCCCGCATTACAGAAATCACCTCATCACAACTGGAAGTGTGACAATAGAGATGCCTGTAACTGCATGAACAATGGTGCTTGAATTGCTTTTATCCTACCAACTGTCCTTCCAAGTTTGTACCAAAACATGTATATCGAGGAGGAAGGTTACACTGCTGTGACTGAGGTGGTTCTGGGGATGAACAGGGAGGGAAGCTGGCCACCTGACGCTGTTGCTAAATTGACTGACTGGAGGAATGGCCTATACTCCTGAAAATTAGGGCAGTATAAGCTCTGTGTTTGCGAGTCCTATCAAAATATGTCTGAAAATGAGCAAAAGAAAACAAAACTCTCCAATTAGAAGTGAAGCAAAAACACTGTATGACATCAGAAGAGCAGAGTCATAGCAGAAGTCAGCATGCTTAGTGCAGGTTGGGAAATTATAAGAGCTGTCAATTAATGGCACTTTACTTAAGCAATTAGCTCAGTTAATCGTGATTAAAAATATCAATTGCGATTAATCAGTTTTAATCACACTGGTAAAGAACAGAATACCACTTTAAATTTCTTAAATACTTTATATTTTTCTATATTTTCAGACATATTAGTTTCTGTTGCAACACAGACTGCAAAGTGTACAGTGCTCACTTTATATCATTTTGGTTACAAATATTTGCACTGTAAAAGTTATAAGAGAAATAGCATTTTTCCAATTCGCCTCACAACAAGTGCACTTTCTTTATGATGAAAGTGCAACTTACAAACCTAGGGGGCTTTGGGTACATAACTGCACTCGAAAACAAAACAATATAAAACTTTACCACTCAGTCCTCCTCCTTGTGCTGTCAATCAGTAAGACAAACAAGTTTGTTTACATTTACAAGAGGCCGTGCTGCCCACCTCTTATTTATGGTATCATTAGAAAGTGAGAACAGTGTTTTCATGAACTTTGGTAGCCACCACTGCAAGATATTTACATGTCAGGTATGCTAAACATTCATATGCCCCTTCATGCTTTGGTCACTATTCCAGAGGACATGCTTCAATGACAATGATGCTCCTTAAAAATGCGTTAATTAAGTTTGTGACTGAACTCTTTGGGAGGAGAATTGTATGTGTTTGGATGTTTTACCCACATTCTGCAATATATTTCATGCTAGAGCAGTCTTGGATGATGACCCAGCACATGATCATTTTAAGAACACTTTCCCTGTATATTTGACAAACCAAAGAGAAAGTACCAATGTGACATTTCTAAAGACAGCTACAGAACTCAACCCAAAGTTAAAGAATCTTCAGTGCCTTCCAAAATTTGAGAAGTATGATGGGTGGAGCATGGTTTCAAAAGTCTTAAAAGAGCAGAACTCTGATGCAGAAACTACAGAACCCAAACCACCAACAAAGAAAATCTACCTTCTGCTGGCGGCATTTGACTCAAATGATGAAAATGAATATGCACCAATCACAATGACTTAAGAATTTTATCAAGCAGAACTGATCAGCGGCAGGGACACATGTCCTCTGGAATGGTGGTTAAAGCAAGAAGAGATAAGAACTTCAGTCATCTGGCATGTAAATATCTTGTGAGGCTGGCTACAATACTGCAATCCTAACACCTGATCTCACATTCTGGTGACATTGTGAGCAAGTAGCAGTGAGCATTATCTCCTGCAAATGTAAAGAAACTTGTTTGTCTGAGCAATTGGCTGAACAAGAAATAGGACTGAGTGGACTTGAGGGCTCTAAATTTTACATTGCTTTATTTTTGAATACAGCTATTTTTGTACATAATTCTAACATTTGTAAGTTCAACTTAAATGATAAACAGATTTGTATTACAGTAATTGTATTAGATGAATTGAAAAATACTATTACCTTTATTTTTTACAGTGCAAATATTTGTAAACAAAAATAAAGTCAACACTGTATAATTGTATTGGTTTAACTGAAATCAATACATCTGAACATGTAGACAATATCCAAAAGCATTTGAATTGCATTCTATCATTCTTTAACAGAGAGATTAATTTCACTATTGGTCATGATTAATTTTTAATCACAATTAATTTATAATGGTTTCACAGCCCTAGAAATTAAATATATTTCTCATGAAAAAAATCTCAGGGGTGAAAATAGAAACAAATATGTCAGTTGACCTGAAACTGAATTTTTCTTAAATTTTTGGTTTAAGAAATTTTTTTTTTTGGCAAAAGAAAAATTGCTTGAAATCTCTAAAAGTTTCATGGCATGTGAAAACTCTCATGCATCTCTAGGTGTAATGCATTTAATCAGACAGTAAAACAGCTCAGAGTAACATCTCTCCCTTCCTCTTGGATATCTCAGCAGCCGCGTAACTCTTTCAAAACTATACTGGTTTATTGCCAATCATCCTACACTCTTGTGTTATTGCTGTAGGGAAAATTATAACAGTATAGCTAAAGACAAAACTTCCTTTTCTTTCTTACCAAAAAAATCTTTTAGATTCTGAACATATGTAAGAGCTTTCAACCTAAACACTGAATGATTCACGAACCTTTGAGTTTCAGATTTCACCAAATATCTAGAAAATATCAATTAAAAATAAATGAGACCTGTACTTGCAAATTGCTCTTTATTATTGTTAAGTTGCTTAGTTTCTATAATCCTTCCCTATCAGATCTTGCAAAGCTGCACAGAATTAGAAATCAAAGTGGATAATACTGTACAAGAATAGTTTCAGATGTTGATAACATAGAAGGGTGAGAAAAACATGTTATTTGTATAACTGAGCTAAAAATAAAGAATATAGGTACACTTGCATTATGCCATCTTTTAGTGCTTTAAACATATGTTGAAATTTCTGGGCCATATGGTCCCATGGTTTGCTTGCTACAACGTGAAGAAAAGTGTAGCAATTTGCTACCAAAAAATCCTCAAAAAGCACAAGTGTTGGACAAAATCTCTTACTTGGTGTGATGCCAAATCAAATTATAGTTGAAAATTGGTAGGTGAACCACAAAGAGCTCAAACTATAGGGGAGTGGTCTATGGGCACGTAGGAGGTGTTAGGGGTAAGCCAAGTGACTAGATAGGTTACCATGGAAATATCTTACATGCTACAGAAAACACTGCAAATCAGCTGCTGCTTATGGTTCCAGTCCTATTCTTTGTACAAAGCACAGCTAACCGGTTGTGTGCAGGAGTGCTTGGTGAGGGCAAGGGAAAGAACAGAATCCTCCCCAAGATTACTCTATCAATACTACTAATGGGCTGATCTTACCACACTATAATGCCTTAGATGCCTCTGGTAAGGGTTGCCACCTAATTGCTGATAACCAGACACCTGAGACCTCACCCTTCTCTGCTTCCTTCCCCCCACCTCCTAAGCTCTACTCCGCCTCTTTCCCCCAAGACCCCTGCTCTTATTGTTCACTCCTCTCCCCCACCATCATTCACTGGATCATCTCCAACTCTTGCCCCCATCCACCCACCCTTGGCCACTCCCAAACAGGGCACCCTTTGCTCCAAGGATTAGAACTGCTGCAGCCTGATAAGAAGCCTCCTGGATGTGGGAGACAGCTTCAGCTGAGCAGGGGCTGCTGTGGGTTAATAACCCAATGCATCCCTTTGCCCTGCCTTAGCAAATTTTTGGTGTCCAGTCAGTACCTCTAACCAGACACCACCAGGTCCCGATTTAAAATGGACTTTCCAATTTACAACCAGGCACCTGGCAACTCTAAATGGCAGCTAGACACAGAAGCAAATAATTAAAACCCCAAGAGGTGGCAATCCTGGCCACTGCTCACTAGGTTTCTTGCACCCCACAGATCCTAGCTTTGTAACACAAGTATGCCTCATCCCCCTGTGCTTGGCTGTGTCTTGGCTCTTATGATGGGCTTTCCTAACCATGGCCCCTGTGGTTTGCACCCAGAACAGATGCCATGGTTGGGATGAATCCACAAGGCTGTAGTGTCACTAATCTTCTCCATTCTATGAAAAGAGAACATCCCTCCTTCTGTATGAAGCTACGGATCATGACCCAGATACTCAGTTGGTGTAAATGGGCATAACTCTATATAAGTCACTGGATATACATATATTTACACCAGCTGAGGAGCTAGCCCTTTGTAAGTTAAAAAAAAATCTATGTATAGTCTTGTTCAAATGATTTGCAGTATCAGAACTGAGAAGCCCATCCTGCTAGGCTACCTGTAAATCACACTCAGGTAGTGGTGATGGTGGACATGACTACATTCATGTAAATGGGACTTGTGCATCCTTGTTAACAAGGCATGGCAGCTCTGAGATCAGCTGCTTCCAGGAGGAATCTATGCAGGAGAAACCTGGCTAGTGGAGACTGAGGAAGTCTCTGTCTTGGTGCCAGCAGAAGTGTCATCATCACCCAGCAGATTCTTTCCACAGCAAAGGGTGGTGATCATGCAGTTACGGAACTAGAAAAGAAAACAAGGTTGGCAGAGGTAACCAGCGACGCAGGCAGTGACAACTGTCAGCCAAACCTACGCATGTGAAAACCCACATCAAGCAGGTTAGTAATATACTTCAAGGATTTCTGACTAACGCAACAAGGGGGAAAATTCAAGAAACTGTGGCTCTCAGATTAGACCAGTTCAGATCCATTGACATGTCCTTGTAAAAGTCTGCACACCTTGGGAACAATCTAACTCCCACTAAAGTCAGTGGAATAGACTCTCACTCTCTTCAGTGTTGAAGTGAATGGGGTTTCTCATCTGAATGGGATATGCATGAAGTGACTTGAACGATGACAATTTGTGTACAGCTCAATATTTGACTAACAGTGGAGACACAGCAGCTGGCTAGTGAAAAAAAGGAGCAGACATCTCTCTCACTGTTATCATGTTCTTTTACATCTCTCAAGAAAGCTAAACTTTGGGATGTTAGAGACATTAAAGTTAACAATGAGACTGTCGTAGAAACCCTAGTTTCTAATATCTGTGTGGGTAAATGTTAATTTTTAAATTATGAGCACTATATGCTGTACCGCATCCTAAAAAATAAGGGTAACCAAATCTAATGTTTTGTAGTACAAGAAGATAACAATAGGGATCTGGAAGGAATTTCTGCTCTGTATGGAGCAGTGCACAGATGGCTAAGTGCATTTTGGCAAAGTTTTTGTGCATCAAATTGCCCAAAAGCACCAGGTTTTCCTCTTCATTGGAGGTAGAATACTTGACTTGCTAGGCCAATGGTTTATTCACACTGCCAAATCTTGTTTCTAACATTTCCCACTGCCTAAAAATAGCTACAACTTCTATTCATAATAACCTTAACTTTACTGAATGATATTGTTGTGGGTTTAGATTAGTGCAACTCCACTGAATCAATATGGTTGCACCATTGTAAATGAGAGCAGAATACAGGCCTGGATTTTAACTAAAACAATGCATTAATCATTTCAAATAGACACCACTGATGATTTCCATTAGTTTTTGGTGAATTTATGTAATAATAAAGGACAGCAAGATAATGATTACTGATGTCCCTTTTTGTTTCAGAAACAAAATTGCCTTGAAAAGGCCTCATTTGTGCCACACTGAGCAAAAAGAACTTGAAAAATATGATCTAGGTACTATAACTCTCTGTAAGCTATTAAGAAATTAAATACAATGAAGGAAAATGACAGCAATTTGACACTTACCTGTTTGTTCATTACAATGTAAATCACTGGGTTGTAGATAGCAGAGCTCTTGGCAAAGAAAGCTGGGAGGGTCATGAAGACAGGGCCAAAGTCAGATCCCTGGTGGGTGAAGATGTAGAAAGCAACACTGGCATATGGGACCCAGCAAATCAGAAACGCAATAACCATAATGACGACCATTCGAGTAACTTCTCTCTCAGCTTTCTGGGTGGTGGCAGACTCTTGTTGCTGAGCTGCAGCCTAAAAAGATAAGACCACTGAAATGATGATGACTCTACGGGGATATGTTGGGTAATCCTGAGGGAGTTCTGCACCAAAAAAATTCTACTCCTAAAAAATCCTACTGTACACCCGAAACAATGCACCCATGCTGCAGGGGAGGCGTGTGTGACTACTGATGGGGCTTCTGTTTACTTCCCCTCTATATTAATTGGGGTAGCAAATCTATGGGAGACATGAATTCTGCATCCTCACAGTGGTACAAAATGTCCTCTGGAGTGACTGGGGAACAAGGTGAAACTGAGCGTCCATGGAGTTTGTGAAGGCTTTAGGGGTGGGATGAACTACAAACATCAAATTCACATCATCCTTGCTCCCAAAACATCAGGACTGATTGAACTGTAAATCCAGATCCATTCCAGTATGGGTTTGGAACTAGCTGTGTAATTCAGATCTGAATCTGAAACCTCAGAGCATTTGGGGTAAGGGGTAGGTAGGCTTCAGATGCAGGCTTTTGGTCATCTCTAGCAGGTCTACCTACCTCTTTAACAGTGCAGACCAAGCGCCCATAACAGAAGGAAATGATGATCAGTGGAATGAGGAAGTGAACCACAAACATGTAGATGACAAAAGATTCATTGTGGACCTCAGGTTTCAGAGTGTAATAATCAATTCCACATGAGCACTGCATACCCTCTGGGATGTACCTGGAGTTCAATCAATGAGATAGCTATACTTAAACTCATGAACGCAGGGCCATCCCCACTTCTGCTCCACCTCACCCCACCACACTCCTTGTTCCAGGATTCACACACTTGCCTCCCCCTCCGAACAACTCAGCTGTGAATGCCCCATGCCAGATCCCACTGGTAATCCCTGGAGCTGCCAGGGATAGGACCATCCATAGCATTGAGGCAGCTGCCACTGGGGCACCCAAAGTGCAGAGATTCAGCAGCTGCCCCAAACCATCCTGTGAATGGCACAGCACTGCATAAATTAGTTTTTTTTAACTTGAGCATGCTGCTGAAGAAATATGTAAAATGCCTCATTAACTGCTGCTAGCACTAGGGCATCATTTCAGAAAATGTTCAGTGCGTACCTAGACCATCCAAGTAGTGGAGGAGCAGCGCAGGCCAGGGCCATGACCCAGGTGAAAATGACACCCATCAGGGCATGGCTCTCACTAAATCGGAAGTTGCTCATGGGCTTGCAGACCACCACATATCTTTCAATGGCCAAGACTACTAAGGACCACAGAGCTATTTCACCTATAAAAGAGAGAAAGACACACACAGACTGTTATCAACAACAGATAAAAAAGAACGTGTGTCACCATGTAAACAAACCCTTTTCATAGACCACTGTGATCATCTAATCTGATCACCTGCATAACACAGGTCATAGAACTTCTCCAAAATAATCCCTAGAGTTGGTGATTAAAGTTGGATTAATGCTTATGTTATAATTTTCATTGAAATCTCTAAATGAAAAAGAAAGTCAGGTGAGGTTTCAATGACAGCAGCACAGATCAGAATTAAAATACAGTAAGGAATGTACAGATATCTTATTCTACTACCCATCACTGTACCCATAATTTTGCTACAGTAGTTTGTGCCATACTACATCATCCTCTCTCCACATTTGCATCTCTACTCAAAAATCCAAGAACCAGATTGTAAGAGCTAACAAGTGCTGACAATTCCCACTGATTTCCACCCATGGCTCAGCACTTCTCATGATCAGGATATCTGTTAGTAGAGCATTTAAAAGGTGTTTTATGAAGGAAGACAAATTGGGATTGTGCTTTTTTTGCTTTCTTTATGGTGGATAAAGGCGGCTTGAAAAGGTTGTTGCCACAACAGTGGAATTTCTTTTTCCTACTTGTTTGTTTTGTCATAAATTTAGGTCTTATCTACCCATGAAAACTGTGTGTAACCGGAGAACTAATGAAATGATGACTTCACAAGACAGCTATCTGATGACTGAACTGAGACAGGAAGGTTTTAGTCCTAGTTTAGATTAATGCCTGACTGACACTGAAAGAAAGGATGACTTTGTTAAAAGCTAAATAACCCAGCCTCTTCCATGAATGAAAGTTCAACACAGACGTCATCAGAGATTCTCAGAAAGTCTTCAAGCAACACCAGGGATAACCAGATTTGTTATGTTTTAGGATTAAAAGAGCAAGACAAAAAGGATACAAACCAAATATTTTAAAATCTGTTGCAAGTCACTTGTCAATCCTACACTCTACACTTCTTGGGATACTCAATAACTGCTTCCCCAAAAGTGCTAAAAGAAGGCAGAAAATATGGTGCTGTATGTCTTCTACCCCTTTTATTTCCTGCCCTGAAATACTGTACTTTTAACTTAGTTCAAATTAGAATGTAATTTCCCCATTCCAGCTCACTTTATCAGGTGCACACTGAGACCATCTGATACTTGTCCCTTTTCTGAAATCTTCAGGGAAGCCCCAAATGAGGAGATTTTAAATTTGTTTATTGATTATTTACACAGGTAGAAAACTTACCACCCAGTGTAGCAAAGAAGCCTTCAATGTTGCATCCTGTTGTCCCAAAGACAAAATAACCATTCATTGAGGTGTACATGGTGGTGGTGAATCCTCCAAAGACCATGAAGTGGTTAGCAAAAGCCAGGTTCAAAAGGATGTAGTTGAGGGGGGTCCGGAGTTTCTTGTGCTGGATGGTGACATACAGCGTCAGGAAATTGACAGGGAAGCCAAGAAGAATCAACAGAAACATGTAAGCAGCCAGTGCAGAGAACTTCCATGGCTCAGCTAGGTAGTACTGAGGATACTCAAATGGATTCCGTACTACCCCAGTCTTGTTGGACATGGGCACATAGAAATCTGGACCCTCTGTTCCATTCATGGTTGCAGTTCCACAGGTATTTTTGTGTTACAAGTATGTGTCTTGTTTAGTTTGAGGCTCCCCAGCTGAAAGTCCCCTCCTTTTTACATTTGAGCAGAAGCTGGCTATGCTATTATCAGTGCTGCAGCCTTTATAAAGTGCCCCCTTGTGTAAGCTTTCAACCTTGGCATCAGCATGATTAAGGCTTATGACATTATTGATCATAATAATCCAGGCTAGGATTTCAACTGTTAATTGGCTTTCCTGGGGAGGTGTTATGGTGACACCTGTTTCTGGGCTGCAAAATGGTTACCTGAGAACTTAGAACATGTATGGCTCGGTTCATAAAAGAACTTAGAGGTCTAACTGCCACTTCCGTTTGCCTACGTTTTAGAATGAGACTTCATTGGGATTTACAAAACCCCCAGTCAGCTGCCACCAAACCTGATAGGAGCCCAAACTCACTTGGCACACTAGTTTTTGCAATAAAATCTCCTTAGGCATCAATGTTTCTGCCTCAGTGCATAGACACCACAGAACCACAGCAAGTGTCCTGATCCCTACGCTGAAGACATATGCATGAATTAGGAGGAAAATTGGAATTTCTCTCCCGAACTTTCCTGCAGGACTGGATTTAGCAAGCATGTGCTGAGCTCACATATGGCTCAGTCCCCTATAGGTCAGGATATCTAAGATGCTAACAAAGGAAGAGCTTCTTCATGGCCTTTAGCCTACTTAAGGATACTCACATGGGTTGTATGAAATTCCTGGTTTAAGTTCCTCAATTTGAGGAAGAAAGATGGGATTTGCACTGTAATCCATCAGTTCACATGCAAGTGTGCTAGCTACTAGACGATGGGCTGTGCTGAGGTAGAGATCGATCAATCTCTCCTGTCAAAGCTGTTCCACTGTGGATAAATAACTTTTAAAAGTCATTGGAGCAGGGAGATGGATCTTTAGTCTCTTTTGTGCCTGCACTAGACTTACAGCCACTGAGGCGCTCTCATGCTTGTGTGCTCTCTGGCCCAATGAACCTTTCATTGGTTATACAAAGTAGAACAGCTTCAATAGGAAAACTGAGGGAGTCCCCTCCCACTCCACATCTATCCCCTTACACCTAAGAGATGATGGACCAAAGGTAATCCCCTCTCCCACTTGTCAGAGGGGTAGGGGGTGGGAAGGAACAACCCAGGGGTGTCCTACCTCCCAGTGAGTAAGGTTGCCACCTCCTCAGGTTTTCCATTTTGGGAGTAGTTGTCTTGGAAAAGATGGAAAGGGTGCGTCATACATGGTGCCAGCTGTTTAGGTTTATGGGCTCAGGATCATTCCAATCTTTTATCCCTCACAGCTGGCAGGTCTACAAATAAGTAACCTAGCCACTGGCCAACAGCTGTAAGAGTGGTCCTCTTTCTCCCCCAGCCTTTTCCCCTGGCTTCTTACTAACAAGGCATAAATGCCTAACCCCTAGAAGGGGTTGGCAGTTGCAAATCCTCACCACAGGGAGCCCAGATTTAGGTTCCTAACATACACCCCTGGACTTGGTGTCTCCCATTAGCTAGCTTAAGCAGGGAGTTCCTAGCTTTCGTGGATCCCATTCTGAGGTACTGTCTTACCCCTTTATAGTACAGGGAGCCGAGGGGCCACACTCAGACTACGTGAATTCCAGCAATTTTCTAGGTGCCTAAGAGCATTGTGTGGCAATGCCCAACATCACCACACCTACGCCCTTTTGTTAATCTATATTACACAGCTACTATGTACAGAAGAGCAGATAGCAAGTATAACCTCTGCCTCATGCCTGGTGTACGGCCTTATGTCGTTCATTCAGGCACATGGTTTCAGAACCGATCTCTTAGGCTAGGTACACACTGCAGGCTTCTGTCAGAAGCCTGTAAGTCTCCTGCCAGAAGTCTGCCACTTCAGGAGCATTCTGCTGACTTCTTGGTCATCCTTGCTCCATGAGGAAGAAGGGATGTTTCAGCAGAGGGCTAAATGTGGCCAGGCCAAATGATGGGAAAGCTTCTCTCAGAACCACTGTCAGCAGGAGATATGCAAATGTTTTGCACAATTTGCATATCTTTTGCTGACAGTTCTTGGCAATCTAGATATAGCCTCAGAGTAGATACCTCCATTTTTAGGTGTCCCATGTAGAGATGTAGGACTGATCACCAGTAGTTTGCCATGACTTCCCCTTGATTAGTTGTCTGGGATTCAGTTTTCAGAAGTGCAGAAAACTACTAAAGCTGGAGAGTGAGAAAACAGGTACCCAAAGGATAGGCCACTTTCATGAGCATTAGCTGCTCTGTGCCCCAGTTGCCTGCCTCACCTGTGCATGGGGAATCATAGTTCTCTACTTCATAGGGGTGTTGTAACATTTAATTTGTTAATAGCTGCAAAACACCTTGGGTGTCTCACTGCAGAAAGCCCTATAGAAGGCCAAAATATAGCCATCAGCAAGGGTAGGTGTGCAGTAAATTTTATTGGAGGCACATCCATTATTTGTACTGTACTTTTTTGAAGCAAGTATGAGCCCTGAATCATTTTTCCACCTTCTCTTCAAAGGCCTGTGTAATGAGTACATAAAATCACATTATGTATGGTAGGTTGAAGACTGACTGACTCAGGGAACTGATAATGGGATAGCCAGCCTTTGAACCTCTACATCATCAGTTGGAGCTTGGCCCAAAGCTTGGTCAGTGGGCTATGAGAAATGAGTCTCAGAACAGCTCCTTGCAGTCAGATATCTGCTTTGTAACTGTTACCCCAGCTAGGGTCTTGACAGCAGAGAAGCCAAGGGCCAAAGGAGCTAGTTGTTGTGTGAGGCCTATAACCTTTAGCCCACATCTGCCACATGCCTTGCTTGCCCTAATATTTTGCCATAATGAAATCAAAAGGTGAACCATTAACATCTATCTCTGAGTCTCCTGTTATATCATCTTCTCAGTGCCTTGTGGGAAAACCTGTCTTTATTTGCTGCTTCTACAGAAGCTGACAGAGTGGCAATAGCTTAACCAACACAAATTCCCGTTTTCCTCTTCCTCAGTGGTGAGAGGCACATTTGGCAGGGCCACATAGCAACTCTCATAGGACTAGTGCCAACACTGTTTGCTCTACAGGAAATCCAGGGACTTCAATCTCTCCAGCTGCCACTTCAAAACTTTTCTAATGCACCAGACTAACTTAATATGCAAAGATAGCTACAGGGTAATCTGCTGTTTCAAAATCCCAGATGTTTCATGCCTCATTTTTCCTGATTATTTGGACTGAACAAATACATTTAGATACTAGTTGTTAATTCTACAGAGTCCATGGGACAGTACATACAGAGTATTGAAAATACTGAACTTCAGAGCAGAGAGAGAAAGCATTATTATTATCTAAACCCAAAATTTTTCCTCATCTTTTTTATGACATGTTTTGTGAGTGGCAAACAATATAAACTTAGCACTTAACACAGTGAGAGTTATGGTTAAACACTCACAGTTTCTCAAAACCCCAGCAAGCTAGGCAAGGGTCATCTCCGCAGTTTTACAGCACATTTGAGTACAGGTAGGAAGCTAGGCAATGCCTGTGTCCCATCCTAATTTTATTTCTCCAGATAGGACTGCTCCCAGAGTTACAGGAAAATGGAGTCAGTTGACTTCCCCCCGCATCAGCCTCAATCTCTAGCTCTTACATAACATTAAAGACTCAGTGGAAGGATTTTGCTCAAGTTTTACATCAAGGGATGCGCAAATGTTCACGATCAGGAGAAACCATGCATGGAAAACTTCAGTCCAAGAGAAGGTTGTCTAATGGTCATACATATTTGAAAAAAGAATGTGTTCACTGCTTACACGAGCAATCTGTGTCCACCTAGTATTTAGCTGACACTTTCCCCAAATCTGAAGAAGAGCTCTATGTAGCTTGCAAGCTTACTTCTTTCACCAACAGCAATTGATCCAAGAACAGCTATTCCTGCACCCAGTTTGTCAATGAAAACAGTGTTATACCATCATGGGAACTGGGATGCCTCAGAATATGAGGGGAATACAAGATTGTATATATAGTACAGTATTTGAATTAGGGCAATGGGCACTTTGACTTCTGTACAGATAGGGAGACAACCTTTCTATAAATTAATATGCAAATAGCATACTCTGAACTACAAGCACCATGTCCTAATATACCACTCATTCTAAAACTCCACCTCAGTTAAACTTTTCATGTTACCAAAGCTATTTTCAAGCTGTATTATAGTTATCTAAGCACTGATATAGTTATTGGAACATACACCTGGGCACAGAGTAGGATTAAAGGTTTATCCTTCCAGATATTCAAATTTGTCACATTAAGCTTTGATGCAGTAAGCCATTGCTGAGATTGCAACTGCTGTCCACAGCTTAGAGCCTGAAGTGCGTCACAAACAGAGAATCCTGGAGGGAGACGCAAGAAGTAGTGAGGTAAAAAAACCAAGGATAGTACAAGTTTCAGAAAGTGGTCTATGTTATTATCCGTGCCAGGTCTAGTGAAGGGTAAGTGGCTGAGGGAATGCAGAGCAGGAAAGGTCATTTTTGGTATCATCATGTACATTGATACTTCTAAATTAAGCGTTTGATTTCATCATGATGTGCAATTGTTCAATGATGAAGAAATTAAGAACAGTTTCAATGCACCTTACAGTATTTTTAAAGTTCATAGTATGTTGCCTCTAACATTTATTTATACATCTTTCCTCCTGAAGAATCCAAAAGTGCTTGTCTTTTAAACAGCATTTATGGTCAGAAAACAGACTGTAAAAACAGAAACCTCTAGACTTCATACATTTTGTCCATCTGTCATTAAAAATCATAGCTACTTAATTTTACTACTTTTCATTCCTGATGGCTTTGCAAAGCCAACACAATTATGAGAGAATGAACTAGATTCTTATTTTGGAGCCTGTATCAGACAGAGCTGTGTACTAATTCCAGCTGCAGTCTTAATTGCATAGTTATTTACTAATATAAAAGCAAGAAAAAGACTTTCAGAGCAGTATTTTTGCAGAACAGCATATTTTTAAAGGGTCAAACCAAAATCTGATCCAGAATCACTGATACTGATGCTCATTCAAGCTTTTTTCTTTTTAAAGGAGATGCAGGAATCATTTCAGACACCACTTCTGTGGCCATTGTTTAACAGCATGCAGAAAAACTATCCAATGGTTTAGGATTGTAAACAAAGATGAATAGCCATTGCAAACCCTGGGAGACTTGTGGTGGGCACGATTATAACCATGCTCAGCAGAGCTGACAGCAACCATGAGCCCCAAAACAAGGTGGGAGGGGGGCCTGGCTCTGCACCCCAGGGAGGGGTGGGGCCAAGAGTAGTCAGTACTCCGCCCTGCCTGGACTACAGCACTGGGGCCCTCCCCCATTCCTTTGCAGCTGCGCAAAGCCAAAACAGGGTTGCCATGGCACTTCAAAGGGGTCCAAAGTTCCAGCCATCACTGCTGCTGAAGTAGCCGCAGTGGCAAGAGGTCTGGGCCCCTTTCACATGCCAGGTCCAGTGGCAACTGCCCACTTTGGTCCCACCCTCAGCAGGCCTGACCATGCCTGCTGTATGCATATTCTTACCCATTTTCTACATTTAATTAAAAATAATAAAATACCTATCACTAAGTCACTAGCTGAAGTCCAGCCCAAGTGGTTGTTACCATAGTACCCATAGCAGTTACCAGCTAAAAGCTGTTCAGGGGCCTATTCAGAAATCCAGTTAGTTTAGTGCAATATCCATGTATTGAAAAATGACCAACTCAGTTAGCATCTTACAGGGCATTATTCTCAGAAAAGCAAAGGATTGAATAGGAATACCAGATGAACAACTTTCTCTTCTCCTAGAGTTGCTCCTCTCCAGTGAGGGATGAAAAATACCAAGAGAGAAAGATTACAAAGCAAGTACTTGTAGGACACATCTTCACTGCTCAGTTAATTCAGTCGAGCAGCACCCTGGGTTAGCTTAGCCCAGATGTGAGCAACCACACTGAAAAACCATGGTGGAGTTCAGGTTCAGACTGGTACAATAGGGTACAATGGTACAACTTCTGGGGTCATGTCATATGGTTCTAAGTACTAATAATTATGCTAATATGAATCTTCCCCAGTAGATTGTGGGTATTTGGGGAAACTGTAGCAAGACATTGTAGAATGGATGGTTTAGTTTATGCACTCCCTGAAAAAGGGGTATGTTACAAGCCTCAGTGTAAAATGCACTCAGGCTTTAATCTATACCCTCAGATAAGGCAGATAACCTGGGTTAAAACTAACAATATTTGTGCCTGAGATTTTGTGTCCAAATGGGAGCCATGTTAAAGGCAACACCTGAGCAAGACTTAAAGAGTTGATTCTGTAGTGAAGACAACCCTATAATACACCAGTATTGTGGATAACTAGACGTCACCCTTTTTCTTCTGTTCCTGTCAAGCTGGGATACTTCATCAACACTCCAACAGCTTTTATTACATTTGATAAATCAGTGGCCTATCCTTTTTCACTAAAAAAAAAAAATTTAATATATATTTAAAACACTACTAGACATGGCAACTTGTTTTGCCATGTGTTAAGGTGATAAATCCTGGTGGAGAGGTTAGAATTTACTTTGGTCAGTTAACACACATTAAAAGTACAACTTGTTTTGTCTACACTGTGGTTTTAATCACGTGTTAACATGTTAGTCAATATGCACGGAAGCACCTAACTGTAATGTTATTCTCTGTCAAAATGACAGAAAAGGTACATTTCCATTAGAAAATGGTATTTCACAGAAAGGCTATGACAAATGCTCAAAAGAAAACAGAACACTAATGCAAAAACTTCCCTTTTTATTTCAAGTTCTGTCAACAACCAACTACATATGAAAGGCCAAATTCAGCTCTGGCATAAGGAAGTACAAAATCAATGAGGTCAACTGAATTATTTCAAGGCTGAATCTCATCCTTTAATGTTCATATCAAATCCTCTGGCATGCTGGCAGGTTGCCATGATAAATATAGGACACTTGAGAGCAAAACTTGAATTTTCCTTAAAAATATATTTGTACATTTTTCCTGTTTGATGCTCTGGTTATATACAAAACAAAGAGCAATAAATAGAAATTCTGTAATTACATCATTCATAAAAATAACATTTCATTTGGGTAGAACAACATGTGACATTAAACAGTTTCTCTTTTTCCACTGAGACAGTGAGAAAATACATGTAAAAACATAAATGAAGCTGTTAAGAAAGCTTGATTAGTCTGAATTATTTCACTGTGACGGCAGAATCTCTCAGACTTGTACAATGGTGGATCTTTTTCACTGGTTTGACTCATCAATTCTTCTCCGACAGTAGGGACAACAGTTATGCTGCAGCACCAGGAGCTCATAATCCTCCGAATGAAACATCTGTAAAATAGTAGCAGATTTAGGAACATCTATTACCCTGTAACTTTCTCACATCTAGGAATAGCAAACTGAGTTGGAATGGTTTTTCTGGGGTTCAGAATATCTAATGTTACTGTTACAACTAAATTAGTGTTTCCACTCTAACAAACCATTTACAGATGTTTGTAACAGCAACAGCATGGAGGCTGTGGAAGTCAGTTCACCTAAACAGTGAAGCTAACTGGTCTCAGAGAAAGGAGGATGGCATTTATGATAATTTTTCTGCTGCCACATAACCAAAAATAACCAAACTATTGAATATTTGAAGAAAAACATACCTGTGCCGAGAGAAACTAAAAAGAAACTAATTTTATTTTCTGAATGCCTCCACTAACCCAGGCCATAAAGTTACAAAAGCTGAGGGAGGGAAAAATCAACGCTTCCCTTCTTTTAGTTCAACTGAGGACTTCTTGAGAGGCTACAATTCTTGCCACCACTGCAAAGTCACGAAGGAAAAATCAAGACCCTACTATTCGGCATAATGGATGGTTCGAATAGGAGAGGCAGACCCCACAGAGAATGGATAGATGATGTAGTAGATTGGTGCGGAGCTACTATACAGAAACTAAGCCACTCCACACTGGATAGGGAAAGATGGAAGGAAATAGTGAGAGAGGCATCAGACACCAACAGGTGCTGAGCCCACGGTTATTCATGATGATGACTGCAAAGTCCCCAAATACTTTATTCTACAATTTTAGCTATCATGAACTATTCTGAAGCAGTGCTTCTGGCAAGGTCTATCATCTCTGTATGGAACACAGAGTATTTTTCTCTCTTTACTATTCAGAACTTCAGACAATATGTATCTAGGGTTAGGTATTAATAGGTCAGGGTAATTTAAATTAGTTTTTCCCTAGCGATGAGTTTTTAAAGACCTCAATGAAAATACTAGTTATACCTGAAAGCATGTTGAACACATGGTAATGGAGGCATCTGGTAGCAAGGACCGGAAGTACTGCCACCGTAATGGCTTTGGCCAGCGTTTGATAAGGACATCCCTCCGGCTCATTGATCGGAGAACTGCACGATTCACTATCACAGGAACAAATTCAGAGCCTCCTTGCTGCAGGAAAGAATGTTTTTAAAAAGACTGAAGCTTAACAATTGCAAAGCGTTTTGAAGATTATATAAAGAGTGACATGTTCTTATTCAATAGAAAGAACTAATGCAGAATTAGCATGGGTTCTACTTCCACTGAAATGAACGGCAGTTTTATCACCATTCTCTGTGGGAAACGAACTAAGCCAGGTCTAAGTAAAGTATTTTCACTGATCTTCACTCACTCCTGTTAAAATAATTCCCTATTTAAAAGCAAAACAAAAATTTACAAAATCTTCCCTGAAAATGACTATTTTTAACTGCACCCTCTGCAATGGGGGAAGAAGGGGAAATTGACCAATCCTGGGCCACCTGGGGGGCTCAAGCAGCAAGGCTGCCTGATTCCCATCTGCTGTGGGGTTGGTCAATTTCACCTTGCAGAGACTTTGTAAAGCAGCTGTGGGAAGGAAATTCACAGCCCTGTGCCACCTGGAAGTCAGGCAGCTTTGCTGCTTGAGTCCCCAGCTGGCACGTTGTCATCAATTCCCCCCCACTCCCCAACCCTTGCTGTGGCTTTGCAAAGAGTGTGGGGCTGGGGGGGGTGCAGAAATTGATCACCATGGCTCAAAGGGGCTGCTGAGGAGGGAAACCTGCTCTCTGCACCTGCCTCCTCCCCCATAAGTAGTCAAGTTAACTGCTGAAATTTTCAGCCATTACTCTTATCATGGTGGCCTTCCAAACAAGGGAAAAAGCGGGTGTGCCATGGAATTGTTTGTCTCAATGAAGCGTGCCATGTTACTGAAAAGGCTGGGAACCACTTGTCTAGGACAGTCTTCCTGCTGCCTTCTGGGAACACCAGGCTCCAGATGGGTTCACCTCTGCCCCAGCCTTCTGATATTGGGATACAAAGAAGGAACCAACCAGCAACTCAAGCTGGAAGGAACAGAATCACAAAAGCTGAAACTGGGACATGCACACAGATGACATCAAACCCCTGCCACCATCTACAGCTATTTCCCACGCTGACTTGCTGTTTGCTCCAGATCTATCTATTTCAGTCTCTTTGCTTCACTCCATCCACTTTAATACTGCTTGCTCCCTCTTCTCCTTCCCCTATTCCTTTTATTCCCTCCCCTCTCTGCAATGTCTCTTCTACCATAATCTACCTGATCTTAATCTCTTCCCAACAAGAGCCCATCCAAGTAAATTATGAGGAATAAAAATGTTCTGGAACCAACATGGTATTTGCAGACCATCACACTGATAATCTGCTTTCCTGTTATATGCCTTTCCCAACATTTTTCATCCGACTGGTCTGTTTAGACTTCAAGTTCTTCAGAGGAGGATTTATTACGTACATTTGTAACATACAAAACTATGGAGCCCTGATGTTGGTTAGGGTGCCGTAGGCACTAATGTAATATTAATAATAGTAATACCGTCACCAGACCTGGTTTAACAGTCTTGGCCAACACATGTTCTTTGTTACACCAGTATAAATTCAGAATAACTTTGGTTTCAGATTTATACTAGGAAAGTGGTGAACATGGACTGCCTACATATGAATATCCTGTGCATGTTATACCTTGGATGTCTTGCTTAGAGGCTCGCTCTTGGGCAGTTTTGTCTCTGTGCTACGTAAACCCTCTGCTATGAAAAAGTAAAGGGATGTTTAAGCGACCATCACAGTTTTTTCTTTTTTTTTAAAACCACGCTACCTAACTACAGCATTAAGAAAATAGAGTAATTTTTAAATGTTTCTGCAGTGGGTGGGTCACCACTCCGGAAGACTATTCTTCCACTGATGATGGTGCGGCCAGAAAGAAACAGTTTACTGTAAAAATGCATTCAAATAAAGCTGGAGAACCACTTACTCTCTCTTTTCTGTGCACCAATCACTCTGAAGAAGAAATATACCATTCTCCCTCAACGGCTGCTTCTAGCCCCCCCCATTCACCCACATGCCTCCATTTCTTGTGCTGGTATGCAGAACATAACACTTTATAAAGGAATTGGAGAGGCTGTGGTCTGTTAAGACCTGCTACTAATCACTAAATAGTGACAAGGAAGGAACTGAGAGAGCCCAGCTAAAATGGAGATACAGGAGCATGGAGAAAGCAGTTGCAGATAGAGTTACCCTACATTTGCTTTTTCCTCAACAATACTTAGACTCGAGCAATTTTTGAAAATGCAGATGAGATATCCTCACCTCAAAGCTCAATTTTGCTGTAAAGGGATCATCCTCTTCAACAACATCTGCATTGTCATCAAATCTCAGCATCTGTGCTCCTAGAGAGGTTTGTTATGGATGAAATCCAACAAAAAATAAAACCTTTTTACCTTGGCACTCATAGGACTTGATTTACAGCTTAGTAGTAAGGCTTGTATTTCTGGCTCCACTTAATTCCCCACCACGTCAGGCAGACTGGGAGTACTCAGATACCACTTGCGTAATCCTTAGATTATATATTAGATTGAGCTTCTTCTGCCACACATTCTGGCCCAAGAAAAATGGAGTACCACACTCCACTACGTAGCAATGACTGTGGAACAACATAACTTAAAACCACCCCATTACTAGCAGTACCTAATCTACACAAATTCATGTGACTTCAGCATTACATCTCCCATACTCCTATCTGCCTATAAAGAGCTATACTCTCACTTTGGGCAAACTATTTTAAAGCTTTACAAGGCTAAAATTGTGTTATCTTGTGTATTTGTATTGTATCTACTACTATCAGGCTCCAGCTACAATTGGCATCACTGTGTTTATAACAATATAAAATACTATGGTTCTTTAAAATGAACAACAGGCTTCCTAGGGAGCCCAAAAAAGATAGAAAGCCATGGCATAGGGATACAAGAGGAGAATAATGGATAGCCAAATTACCTCCCATTCTTTATAAAAAGTGAAAAATGGTTACATGAAAATAACTCAACTGTCTTATTTTTAGGCTAAAAATACTTGACAAAGTTATGAAACTGACTTTTCAGAAGACAATCTTTTAAAACTACTAAGACTGGTTAATCTACTGTCCCTTTTTAGGTGTTAGAGCCCTTGAAAAGAAATACAACAGAACTGTGCCTATTTACATTAGCAATGAATCTGTCTCCTACTCACATGAGAGAAACAGATCAAAATGCAGCAAAGGCAAATCAAGCCAAAAAAACCCCACACCCAAAATCTCTGTCTTCCAAACTGCTGCTCTTCTAAGAAAACCAGAGAGTATTCTGAATTGAAAGGATACCATCACTTGCCATCTCTTGCCATTTATCCTCTCTCTTATTTAACCTTGGTGCTTCCAGATCAATAAGAGCTACAGCTTCTTCATCTGTGATCCCTTCTTCCAAATAGAACTCCACCAGATGCAATACCTCTAAAGGAACATGTGAAAAAGGAGAGATCAGTTACTTGCATGAACTCAGAATATCCCTACGAGGCCTTGCCTAAAACTTTTCAAAATATACATGTTCTCTAGACCTCTATGGCAGCATTCTTCTACCTACACTCTCATCAATGCCTCATATCTTTCTGGTGCCTCTCCATAAAGTAATACCAGAATTGTGACATCAGAAGCAAAACAGTGGCCATTTTTCAGTAAGAAACCTCACAATTGTGGACACCAGAATCTGTTCCATCCAGAAAGGGCATAATCAGGAAAACTGGTGTTCTCGCACACCAATAAAACGCACCATTTCTGGGAGGAGACTAATTCAGTAAAGACAACACTAAAGAAAAAGATTTGTTTCTCGATGTGACACTATGCAGAAAATGTTAGGGAGGCAAAGTGTATTGGGTACCAACCTATTGATTAAATACTGATTGTGCAAACACCACCAGTTAAATGAGCCTTTAAAAAAAGTTCAGACTTATCTGCATGGAAAATACAAGCAATTTTTATATTTCAACGCACCGTAAGATGAAGCTGAGAAGATGAAGGGCTGCCTGCAGTTAATACACACATTTCCCAGATTATTTAGCAAGGGGTTGTTGGTGGAGCACCTATAACACAAGGGCACAAGCTCCTGCAAAAAACACACACACAAAGGAGTGTAACTGCAAACACACATTCTGAACGTACAGGGTCTGATTACACACTGCACTGTTCCAGTTTTATATCAACAGAGCTCACAAAAAACTGAAGTAAAACAATGGTGAAATCAAGCCTTTAACTTTTGCAAATATTTTTCCTCACTCTCCTTTCCCATTAAAATAGCAGTTTTACCACTCTAGAGCAATTTAGTTTGCTTCTGCTGCAGTGGTCTCAGTCCACATACATATTGTCAAAAGGATGAATAGACTACTGAAGGAATTCTTTTTGCTTGTGATCAAATTTAGGTCCCATGTCATACATTTTGTTTTCTAAGCTGCACAATTGTCTTAGATCTATGGATTTCAATGGTCTTATAGACTATGTCTACACTAGCCCAAATCTTTGAAATGGCCATGCAAATGGCCATTTCAAAGATTACTAATGAGGCACTGAAATACATATTCAGTGCCTCATTAGCATGCCACCAGCTGTGTCACTTCGAAATTGCTGCGGCTCACTGCCACGCAGCTTGTCCAAATGGGGCTCCTTTTCAAAAGGACCCCAGGAACTTCGAAATCCCCTTATTCCGATCTGCTCTGGGATTTCGAAGTTCCCAGGGTCCTTTTGAAAAGAAGCTCTGTTTGGACGAGCCATGCAGCAGTGAGCCACAGCAATTTTGAAGTGCCATGGCTGGCGGCATGCTAATGAGGTGCTGAATATGTATTTCAGTGCCTCATTAGTAATCTTCGAAATGGCCATTTTGAAGATCTGGGCTAGTGTAGACACGGCCACAGTGTTTACTTCATTGCCAATGGTAAGATGCATGTTTATTTGCGGTTAAGCATTTCCACAGTACAATTTGTTTATCAAGCACCCTGTCAGATACAATTTTATAGACTACTGAAGTTGTAAATCAGCTAAATAAAAACAGAAGATTTCAAAGCAAGGCTTGAGGAAGTAAAACCATTCAAAGGGTTGGATGGACGGCACTCTAGCAGACAGGCAAACACATGTGACCTCCAATTATTGGCAGACACAGAGAAAGATCCAAGTAAGAACTCTGTGGAGTAAATACATATGGAATTGATGGATGGTAAAGCCTGAAGGAACAGAGTGAGTAGCAAGGGAAATATGGGTCTATCAGATCTGAGAGCGACGAAGAAATTTGTCCATAAAGAGAGGTCTCATTTTCACTTGGAATGAAGAGGGAGAGCGTCTGAAATAGAGAATAATGGCATGAGTATTTTGTTTCCTGCAGAAACATAATTACTGCAAATCTGTGCATAATCCATCTTAAGCATCTCTGTGCATATGACCAAGTAGACTCTTGTATCAGGTCAATTACTAAATAATTAAAATAGTATATACTGGAACTTACTTCACTGTCATGGAATGGTTTGGATCGGATTGTCAGGCTGCCCAACTCAATTGATTTTTGAAATCTAGCTGGGATTTGCAGTCCCTGCAATTTGTCATAAGCATGACGGGCCAATTTATATGCACCCAGAGCTTTACTCTGCTTTGCTAGTGCAAATAATGTATTGCTATAATCAAATTAAGGAACAAACATATGTAGCATTCAATAAAAAAGTTACTTTTAATCAGAGAAGTTATGCACTAAAGCAAAACAAATGCCCAAACTTTAAAAGGCCTTAACTAAGGAAATCTGTGCACATAAATGTGTTTACATAAACAAAATAAGAGAGGACCACTAAAATACCAGCGTGGATGATTTTTAGAGAGATATAAGGAACTGGCCCATGGATAATGCAGCTTCAGTTAACAGTCTGACCCCAGTAACATTAATACTTGTAAGGACCATTCCCCACACCAATAATTTGAAACACCAAGAATTCAGTTAGCATTATGTGGATATTTCAGATCCCATGACATTTCTCCAGGAACTTACTCCAATGTTTTATACCAAAATGAATCCTTCCCTTTATTAGTGTGCATCCAAGGAAATGATAAATAAGCAGAATTGAGACTGTTTTATCCATACATCTCCAAGCATTTTATGAAGGACATTAAGTATTAATGTCCCCAGTTTATAGATAAGTAAAGAGACACAGGGAAAGAAAATGATTTATCTAAGGTTTCAAAGGAACCAATTGGAAAAGACAGAAGCTGAACGCAGATGTCCTGACTCCCGTTCAACTGACATATCCACTGAACTACCCTGGCTTCTTTTGAACGCTATGATCCATTGCAGATACAGATATATTTCAGTGGGACTCATATGTTGTTTGTGAAAGACTCTGAAAAGACAATGCATACAAATTTGTTAATGAACACATTAAAAAATTGGGCTACATATGGCATGCAGCTATGTCAGAGATGAAAACGAGAGTTAGAATCTACCATTAGGTTTTAGAAGGACACAGCTACAATAGTCAGAAGAATCAGTATTTAGCATTTAGAAGCAACAGCATTCAGAGCTTCTCTCACAATGCCTTTCAACTTGCGGCTGCTGCACTGCCAATATTTCCACGCAAGATGTGTGGAAAGCCCTCCTCTTACTAAGATGTTTGGATAGCCTCTTCCAATCTATGCAACGTATGGCTAGATATATCCAAGTATGTGATAGTTCTGAGGCACAGATTACCATCTCAGGGACTGAAGACAGTCCTACCTTTATTTTCTCTAACAAATAAACAGCATGGGAACCACTAAAACCAGGAACTAGCACACCCTACTAGTAAGCTACATATCACTGATTGCTGCCAAGAATTCCCTTCAATTCATATGACAATTTTTGAATTTTGCTTTGTATTGCAAGGATACACTTTAGAGATGCCCAGCGGAGTCTCCTTGTTTAAGCTGTGAAGTAAAAACCTGGAAATATTGAAGAGTGTTTCAGGCAAATGGAAACTGAAGGGCTCTTCCTGTTGTAAAAAGAACAATAAAAGAAATTCTGAGCTAGAAAGCAACACTTCATAACAGGAACATCAGGGTACTTCTGTCATCTGACACTATACTGTGCTTTTCAAACTGTCACAACAATAAGAAAGATGGAGAGAAGATAGTGATTGAATTTTACTCTCACCAAAGCTCATCTTTGCCACTGGAAAAGAAAAGGGCTTCACCTGGTAGAGAGAAAGCACTTAAAGCAGGGGACTCAGCTCCATGCCTGCAGGCCCTCCTCATCTGGAGCAGTTGCACAATCTGGCTTGAGAATGCTGGTAGGCGGGGGGCTGTCCATTACCATTCACCAAGTTCCACCCCTTCCTGCCACCACCCCTCTCCCTGCCACGGCACCCTACCCCCTGAGATTACATGGAGGCCTGACATGGGATGGCAACAGTGGTCAGGCCCCCCGCTTCCCCCTCGCTGAAGCAACCATCGCCACAGGGAAGCAGAGCACACTCAGGAAGTGCACTCGCTCTGCTTGGCTCCACCTCTTTGTGGCTGATGCCATCTCAGGGAGTGCAGGGGGGCCCTACCACTGCTGCTGCCCTGTGCCAGGTCCTCCCTAATCGCTGAGGCTGTCCCCTGGGGAATGAGGTGCGATGGGGTAGATGGGTGTTGGAAGAAAGGTGCAAGGCTTGGAGGACAATAAAGGACGGACACACCCACCTCCTAGTACTCCTCAGCCACATTATGCAACTGCTCTGGCTGAACATAGGCAGTGGGCTGGGAATTTGACACTCCTGACAAATAATCTAACCTACCCCATAAAAGTAGTGGGCCCAGAACACAATGGAACCAGTTTCCAGATCAGGTGGTGAAGGAAAGCCTTCAAGTCCACCAGCTCTGCAGCAGCTGTGTTAGACAAAGGTGGTTTTTAGGGAGGGAATGATGGTAGGTCCAATACAGTGTAAAGGGGGTGGGAAATTACAAAATTAGATCTTTGCACTGCTACCACCTTCCACTCAATATTTAGTTTAAAAGTGATTAATTGTTCCTGAATTAGCTACAGAAAATGTGCCAGCTAAATGAACAATAAAATTGCTGGTGAAAATATCTTACAGTGTATCTGTGGATAGAGTAATAGGCGTGATAAAGTTCTGCCAAGTGCTGGAAGTGGTGAAACTTCTGTAGCATTTCTGTCTTCTGCTTTTCATTCTCTGTAGGAGGGAAAATCATTATACTTCTGGTCATTTTGTACTAAACATAAAAAAAAAAAAAAGTATTACTCAGCTAGAAAGATCACAGTATAAGATGGCTGCAGCATTGCCACTGCCAATAGATTAATATATCTGACGGAGTGTGCTACAAAATATGAGTTATGTAATTTTGCCATTTAATGTGCAGTTTTCTGCTTTAACATAACACGTTAAGATAGAGTCATTTTAACAGAGCCAGAGGTTAATGTGTTAGATAGAGGTGGAACATATTGGCCTTCCACCCTAGATATCTGATCTAGATCTTTGAATTTAAAGTACAATGAGTTTAATATCATTTCTTTTACCTGTATTAACACACTGCTAAACAATCAAACTATTTGCAGAGTTTGCTCAGTGTATAAATCAGCATTACTGTGCATAAACAAAACTTGAGAGTCTTACACAGTGCAATATGAGAGTCCATTAATATCTTGTTTTCATTATTCCTCATCTACATTTCATCTTCATAGGCTACACCCTTCCTCCAATAAAGTGGATTTAAACCAAAGAATTAATTAACACTAACTTTCTTCTTTGGCTGTCCCCAGTTAACCTCATCCACATTTATACACTAGAAGAAGACTACACCACAAGATTATGTTTTATTATTAGTTAGCTGTCTAATCATCACTTTATCTAAAATGTGAGGCAGAGGAAAGGGACTAGGACAGCGTGGGTAATAAGCGTCCCATTTGTTGGACATAGTTTGTCAGGGTTAGACCCTGGCAATTTACAGGACAATTTACCTGTTTATCTGCAGATAGGCTGCTCGCAGTTTCCACTGGCCACAGTTCATCATTCCTAGTGAACAGGAGCTGCAGAAAGCCATGTCCCAGCCCATACTGCTTTCCGCAACTCCCATGGCCCAAGGATGGCATACCATGGCCCACAGGATCTGCAAACAGCTGTGCCTGTGGATGTGCAGGTAAATAAAGCATCCAGTGGCCCTCCAGCGCTAACCTTGGTGAACTGCCTCCAACCCACAGTCCACTTATTGTGCTCCCCCCAGCCCCAACCACTAGACCACCTATAATTGGAATTAGCGGATATAGCAGCCTCTGATGCCATTTTGATTTTTTCTAAAAAGCACAGAGACTAGAGAGATTGAGTTGCATTGCACTGTAATCCACCATTATATCGTATCATAATTCTGAGCTGTATATAGCACAATTAATGAGCAAGCAAGAGGTTTTAATTAAGCCACCAGGGTTTATTCAATGTTTATCTGATATGTGAGCAGGTAACAAATTTAAAATGTGCTGTGTTTACTTACCTTGGGCTATATCTAAACACTGCATGGAAAGCATCCAGTAATAATATGCTGCATCGTTAAATCGGCTCTCTACCACAGCATTGTGAGTTAGCTGTTCCAGCACTTTTACAGCCTCACTCTGTCTGCCAGCCTTGTGGAATGCTACAAAGGAGACCAAAACAAAGTAGATTTTATAGTGCAATTGTATCAATTAACTGAAATTATTTTTGAAGTTAAAAACAGGCTATTAATCCAAGCTGGAACAAGATAAAAAAGGACTACACTAGTAATTTTCTGCTTTTGAAAGTAACGATACCAATGGGAAATAGAAGTATATGCAGGTACTTTGTGGCTTTTGTATTGTCAGGACATAACTATAGGGAATACAACAACTACATAGGTAAGTTGCCCAGGACTAGTTACTTTAAAAAAAAAAACTGGACAGAGCAAAATCATCATCCTGGTGATTTGACATTTGCAGATAGGGGAAACTGCTGAACATTGTGGATCACGTCAAAATTCAAATCTATTACGGCCTGATCTACACCTAAAAATTGGATCAACTTTGCCATTAAAGACCATGAAATGTTTTATACCCTGTGTGATATAATTATGTCAACTTAACCCCCCCCACTGCAGGTCAAAGAGTTCTTCCATAAAACTAGCTACCACCTCTCAGAGTGATGGCTTAACTCTGCTGATGGAAAAACTTCTTTTGTATATGTACGAAGTGTCTACACTACTGAGCTACATTGGCACTGTGGCAGTCAAGTAGCTGTGTGCTGCTCTAGCTGCTGCAGTATGGGCATAATTTGAGATAGTAGTTGAGGCAGCACTTCTATAACGCTCCACACTGTAGAATAACACCTACCCTCAAATAAAAAAAACCCCAAAAACCTCTACAATGGCAGAAAAAACAAAACAAAACACATTATTCTTCATCTTGTCAGTCACTCAATAATGAGTAGGATGTCTGTATCTAACCCTCCTATTTGTGAGACCATTGATGGCTGATCAGCCGCAGATCCTATCACAGAAGGGACAGGTGTTGGTACCTGTTGGAGGGGCATGGGGCAGTTTTTGACACACTTTTCTTCTTCCCCGCCTCTAGTCATCTGCAATGCAGTGGGATCTCTCAAATTGCGCCAGCCCCTCACGGATTACAATTCTTCACTGCAGACGGTCTTGGGCAAGCTTCCGCCAAGTCAACAACAATGCTCCATTTTTTCATGTGTGCCTTCAGCATGTCCTTACATCGCTGGCACCCAATAATAATCTGTCCTTCCTCCAACTTGGAAAACAGAATCTGTTTTGGGAGGTGCTGATCAGACATCCGAACCACATGACCAATCCAACCAAGTTGCTGATGAATGATAATGGCTTCAATGCTGGTCATGTTTGCCTTTTCCTGGATGCTAGTCTTCACTCACTTATGCTCCCAAGAGATATTTAGGATTCTCCTGAGGCAGTGTATTCATGATATTGTTCAAGTGCCTTCAAATGATGCTTGTATGTTGTCTAGTCTTCATATATAGAGTAGGATTAGAACAACCAAAGCATGGTATACAAGGAGCTTTGCCTGGGGATAGATGTCCTGGTTCTCAAAGACCCTTTCTCTCAGGCAGGAGAAAACAGAGCTTGCACATCTCAGATGATGCTGGATTTCTGTGAGTGAACCCTGTGAGCAGCAAACATGAGCAACTAACAGGGAGTTTTTGCCTGGGAGTTTGCCTTCGGGAGGAGCCCCATATCTGTTTTTCCCTTTCCTATACGCAACCAGGGGAGCAAAGCGGACAGGGGGCTGCAGACAGGGGAGTTTAAGAGGGAGTTTAACAGAGGGAGGCCTACAATGGTCAGGAAGACCTGCAACACCTGTGCCAGCACTGCTTCTGTCTCCTCTGCCTGTGCCTGTAGCCAGACAGACTGAGTGACTATGGATACCTCTCCTCAGATCCTGGTGTGGTTTTGCAAGGACTGTGGCTTGCAATTCCCACTTACTGATCTCCAGCCTGGGGGAAGTATCCAATGTGAAAGGTGGCTGCTGGTGGAATCTCTCAGGCAGCAGGTGGGAGAGCTGCATGAGGAGGTGGCTAGGTTGAGGAGTATCCGAATTCATGAACAACTCGTGGACAGTATTCATGTGGAGATAGCTGAGGTAGCTGTCCCAGTACCCAGGACTGCTGACCCACCACTGGTGGAGGAGGAGGTGGTTCAGGGTGGACACTGGCAGCCGGTTACTTCTGGCAGCAGGCAGTGCTCCACCCCTGCTCCCAAACCTACCGTGGTTCTAAGAAACCGCTATGCTGTACTTGATACAGGAGACAAGGAATCATCCCATACAGCAGAAGAAAAGCCTAGTACCCCCAAGGCTGGGGTGACAGCTGCCACCATTGTGAGGAAGAAATGCACAGTGGTGGTGGTCAGCGATTCTCTTCTGAGGGGGACAGAGGTGCCCACCTGTTGCTCTGACATTTCATTTTGGGAGGTATGCTGCCTGCTGGGGGCCCGTATCCAAGATGTTGCGGAGGTGTTGTCGAGGATTATCCAGCCCTCTGACTACTACCCCATGCTACTCATCCATGTGGGCACTAACGATATTGCGAGGTATGACACTGAGCGAATCACGAGTTACTACAGGGCTATGGGAGCACGGGTGAAGCAGTTTGGGGTGCAGGTGGTATTCTCTTCAATCCTTCCTGTCAAAGGTAGGGGCCCAGGCAGAGACAGGTGCATCCTGGAGGTGAATGCCTGGCTGCATAAATGGTGTCACCAGGAGGGCTTTGGCTTCCTTGACCACAGGATGCTATTCCAGGAAGAACTGCTAGGCAGAGATGGCATTCACCTTTTGAGGAGAGGGAATACCCTATTTGGACACAGAGTGGCTAACCTAATAAGGCAGGCTTTAAACTAGATTCGATGAGGACAGGGAAGCAAAGCCCACGGGTAAGTAGAGAAGATGGAGATCTGGGAGATGGGTCAGAAATGGGAAGGAGCACTGGCTATAATGGCAGAGAAAAAGGAGTGTCAGGGCAAAACTGGGAGGCAAGATCAAATCAGTATCTTAGATGCCTATATACAAATGCAAGAAGTATGGGTAATAAGCAGGAAGAACTGGAAGTGCTAATAAATAAATACAACGACATCGTTGGCATCACAGAAACTTGGTGTGATAATACACGTGATTGGAATGTTGGTATGGAAGGGTACAGCTTGCTCAGGAAGGATAGACGGGGAAAAAGGGAGGAGGTGTTGCCTTGTATATTAAAAATGTACACACTTAGACTGAGGTGGAGACGGACATAGGAAACAGATGTGTTGAGAGCCTCTAGATTAAGCTAAAAGGGGTGAAAAGCAGGGGTGATGTCCTGATAGGAGTCTACTACAGGCCACCTACCCAGATGGAAGAGGTGGATGAGGCTTTTTTTAAACAACTAACAAAATCATCCAGTGCCCAGGATTTGGTGGTGATGGGGGACTTCAGCTATCCAGATATATGTTGGGAAACTAACACAGAGACACCCAGACTATCCAATAAGTTCTTGGACTGCATTGGAGACAACTTTTTATTTCAGAAGCCTGAAAAACCTACCGGGAGAAGCTGCCCTAGATTAGATTTTAACAAATAGGGAGGAACTGATTGAGAATCTGAAAGTGGAAGGCAGCTTGGGTGAGAGTGATCATGAAATCTTAGAATTCACAATTTTAAGGAAGGGCAGAAGGGAAAACAGCAAAATAGAGATAATGGATTTCAGGAAGGTGGGTTTTGATAAACTCAGAGAGCTGATAGGTAGGGTGCCGTGGGAAGCAAGACTGAGGGGAAATATAGCTCCATGGTCGAGGTTGTGGAGGTCTTGCTTTTAGCCTTCAGTCTCCTCAGATTGGAAAGCTTCCTGTTCATTCTATAGACAATCTTCATGCCATCTGAAGGCTTGCCATCAATGAGGTGAAGGGTCATGGCAATGAAGATGCAGAACAGTGCTGGCCAATGACGCAGCCTTGTTTGACTCCTGTTTTGACCTCAAAGGTTTTGCTTTGGGATCTGTCGTTGCTCAATACTGTAGCAGTCATGTTGCTGTGCAGCAGCCTCAAGATGCTAATGAATTTTTTGAGGCAGCTTATCTTTGAGAGGATGGTCCACAGGGTGCTACGACTGATTGAGTCAAATGCTTTGGTCAGGTCAATGAAACTCATACATAAGGCTTGGTTTTGCTCAAGACACTTTTCTTGAAGTTGCCAGGAGGTGAAGATCTTGTCCCCTGTTCTTCAGAATGGTCAGAAGCCACACTGGGATTCTGGGAGAATTTCTTCAGAGAGGGGCAGGATTCAGTTTGCAAGGATTTGAGCTAAGATTTTCCCTGTTGTTGCCAGGAAGGAGATGCCACTATAGTCTCCCACAGTATGACCTGTCTCACTTCTTGAAGATATTGATGATCAGTGTGTCTCTGAAATCTTGCAGAATCTGTTCCCTATCCCAGATCATGAGAATCAGGAGATGGAGTTGTTGCAACTGACCCTTACGTCCACTGCCTACATGTTAGTCCATGACTAAAAGTTTCCGGATTTCACAGTCTTGCTCCCGTTGCCATTTGCCAGTTGCCTTAGGGCTTAAGTTTAGGAGAGTAGTACCCAGAGGAAGATGCCTGTGCACAACTTCTTTTAACATGGGGGACTGTTGCACTGTAGCCACCACACAGTTCTTGACAGATAGAAGGCTCCGGTCCAATGACATGGGATCCACGACTGGGAGTCTTCTGTCCACTGCAGCCTTCACTTGGCTTCACAGCCATTGTAGCATTACCCTTGCTACTCTGCCGGTTCTGCTGTTAAGGACTTTTGGGATCATTCTTCATCTGGACCCTCCCCCTAGATCTTGCCACCATGGGTGACCCTGCTGAGAGTATGAGATTCTGTACAGCATTGTTCTCTGTTTCATTGGAGCACACAAGCCCACTCACCATAACAAGATGACAATTTGGAGAGTGAGACACAGTATATACAACTTGTTTCTTTACAGTTGCTGGAAAGAAGCCAATGACGTTCAGTCCTAAATTCTCACTTGACAAATGTGTATTTCATGAATACTAGATACAGACAGTATTTTATGATAAAAATCCACAAGAAGCAAAAACTTTTTTTTATAAGCATGATTAATGCTCCACCTTGTATGAATGACATACTGCCTAAATATAAGTGCAGGACTCATGCCTTTTTTGGTTAGGGTCCAGGATATTTTTGATGCTACATTAAAGGAAACCATTGATAATAATATAGTGTATCAGATCACTTTTCAAAAAAAATTTGCTATATTCATGCACAGAGTGGAAAAGGAAATCCAGTACTCTAGCCTTTTTATAGATGTCATTGCTTTGGTTAAGTTCAACATATTTTCTTGCCAAATAATAACACCTCATTGATAACTAGACTATAATCTTTTATGAACAGTAAAAACACTTTCCAGTTATCTCAACCAAGAATAGGGACTGGACCACAGGAGTGGTCCTAATTCAGCTCAGTGGGCTGCAGTAGCTCTCCGCCCACTGGAGTTCTACCTGCAGCCTGCACCCCCCTTGCCTGCCCCTGTGCGCCACATGCCTCGTACACATGGCAGCCTCACACTTCCTACTCCGCTCCTTCCTCACCAGCACTTTCAGAGGCCAAGAACTGCCTGATTCACATTCTATCCCCATTCCTCCCCTTCCCTCCTAGGACTTGTACAGCCATGAACAACTGACTTGTGGTGTTCCAGCTCAGAGAGGGGAGAGGGAGGAGCAGGGACAGAGCATGAATCAGCAGATTCATGGTGCACCGAAAGTATTGGGAGGAAATGGGAGGAGCAGGAAGTGAGGGGCTCTAGTGCCCCAGTGTGCAAGAGATGCATGGAAGACAGGGCAGATGGGGTTGGGAGGTGGAGCCCCAGTGAACTGCATGCAGCCCATGGGTTGCACACTACTCTTTTAAAGGGTTTGTGTTCTACAAATTGACAGCTTTCCAGGGCAGAGATTGCATCTTCAGCAATTGGAAAACGCTTAGCACATTTTGGGTACTACTGCCACAACATGTCATGTATGGTCCTACCTTTTTGGGCCTCTTCAAATCTATCATTCTCTGCCAGCCACTGAGCATAAGGGACATAGACATCATCTTTAAATTCAGGATGCTTTTCACTCAAAGCAAAGGCCTACGGTACAGAATGAATTAATTAATAAAATACTGCCTGGGTTAAGTGAATTCAGAATACTGCATGAGATAAAGTCTTTAAACCAAATTCACAATACAAATATCGTTTATACAGAAGTATGAAAATTCCAACCAGTGTTTTATCCAGAAAGCCCAAAACTGACATTTTAAAAGAAATGCAAATCAACACCCATAAAGAGGAAGTTACACTGAGTTACAGTCCAGTTTCTGAACAGCTGAAACCCATGGAAAAACTTAAAAGAATCAGTTATTTAGGGAACTGAGAGGGTTTCACAGCACAATACAATGCATTTATTTTTACTGAATACATTTTCTATAAAAGTCTTATTTACATGTGTACTGATGCATATTTTAAAGTATTTGTCTGTTTGATCAAGAACTCCTCCTAAACAGTAAGAGAGAGGACCACCAAATTTCATAGAATCATAGATTATTAGAACTGGAAGGGACCTCAAGGAGTCACTAAGCCCCCTGCCCTCATGGCAGGACCAGGTATGTGGTATACAGCTTCATCTTATCATAACGTAAAGCAGTGTAAAGGTTTGGTTGTGACAGAAAAATGGGATGTGTCTAGAATGGGATTGCTTCTCCTAACACCAAACAGAAAAGAGACAGAATCACCAAATCAAATACAGTCTTCAAAATTAACATTACTGAGCGAATGATGAAAAAGATTGAACCAAGATGAGCCAGAAAAATAGGATGAACCTGGAACAGAGACAAAATGGAGAAGTTTGGAGCAGTGCTCTGTTTTGGAACAGCTGAATCAACGATTCAAAACTAGCAGAAAATGTTACTGGAAACAAAAGCACTTTTATGTTAAAACATAGCAAATGATAAGAGTTTATAGGGATGGAAAAAAATACACAATAGAATTCCCATTTAAAAAATACTAGAACTTTAAACAATTCCTTTTTTAAAAGAAATCAGAAATAAAAATTAACATTATTTTTGAAAAATATAATCATTTAAATAAAGCATGTATATTTTCCTTTATTTCCCCCCCTGCAGTCCCTCCCCACTCTATCCCCCTCCCCAAAAAAAAGAACCCAGAAGCACCTTAATTGAGTTAAGGGCCCAAGCAACCCCAGGTAAATCTGGTAGTATAATGTAAATCTGATTATCGGATTAGAGTCCATGCATGGAAAGTGAGAATTCACCAGACCCAGAGTAAATACAGGAAATGTTCAAAGAAATGGCAATTTCTAATTACTAAAATAACACAGCCCAAAATAAAAATTCATACTGTGGACATTTTAAAGTTAAAAGGACATCCTTTAAACACTGGAAGTCAAATCCTAATGAGGATAATAGACAGGAGCATACACCCTGGCAAGAAAAGTGCAGAAATTAGATTATACAGCCCAATAAAATAAATAAATAAATTAATCAATCCGAAGAGCATGTCGCAAAAGACAAAACTAGTTGCATTTTTTAAAGTACATCAGCACCAGGAACTCTGCCAAACAAAGCAGGGAGTCAAACTAAGAAAGAAGCACTGAAAGAAGACAAGGCCTTTCTGGGAAAAGCTAAACGAATTCTTTTCATCAGTATTCAGTGAAGAGAATGAGAGATTCCCACTTCTGAGACACCCTTTTTAGTCGACAAATATGAGAATGTCAGTAGACGTGTGTTTGGAACAATACGGTAAAGTAGACAGTAATAAATCATCAGGGCCCGATGGTATTCTCCCCAAGAATGCTGAAGGAACTCAAATACAAAATTGCAGAATTACTGATGTAGAAACTCATCTATGGACACCTTGGAAACGAAGGTTGTCCCTAATGATGAAAAAGTGCAGATAAGAACAACAAAAACAAGAAAAAGTGTGGAACAACTTCCACTAGAAAAGAGATTAAAAAACCCGGAAGTATTCATCTTAGAAAAGAGATGACGAATCGGAAATATGATAGAGGTCTATACCGTCGTGTGAAGCAGTGGTGGGTAACCTGAAATCCATGGGCTGCATGCAGCCTATTGGGGTTCCAATTCCAGTCCGCATACCCCTTGGCTGCCTCCCTCCCCCATGAGCCTCTTGTGCACTGAGGCACTGGACCCCTGCACTTCCTACTCCTTTCCATCCCTCCCAGCACCTTAGAGAGTCACAAATCTGCTGACTTGTGCTCTGCCCACTCTCCTCCCCATCCCTCCCAGACCTTGAATGTGGCAAAGATCAATCAGGGCACCCAGATGCAGGGACCACTTTTGATAACTTAGGTCCAAGTTATCCACTCAAGATCAGGTACAAAGTCTGTAGAGGAGCATGGAATAGAACTGAGTGTTTCAATTCCTTGTGCAGTGTCTCTGTCCTGTGACCCAACCATCTCACCACCTTTATTACTGAAATACTAGTAAGGAATTATTTTAAAGAATGATTTTTAACTGTGTCTATTTATATCAGGGGTTCCCAACCTATGGGGCGGGACCCAAACATGGGTCACCATTAGATTTTCTAAGGGTCGCCAGCTGGGCAGCTCCAAGCTGCATGTGGCTCTTCAGGGAGCAACTTGCTGCTCCCGATGCTGCCGCCACTCACTCCTCCAGCTCCCAGCCCCTGCCCTGCTGTGCTGAATTGGAACTCAATTGAATAGATTTAACATTTGGCAGTAGGGACCCAGCCATTAAACCAATAAAATTGAGTCCCGTTTGGGAACCGTCCAGGAAGCAAGCAGAGGAAGGGAGGAGGAGGGCTGGTCGGGGGGAGCTGCAGAGAGGAGGCAGTGGCAGCCCAGCAAAGGAGCAGCAGTGGCAGTGCGTGGAGCTTGTGTAAGGTAGGTGAGGGGTGGTTTGGGGCTGAGAGGGGTTTAAGCTGTGGGGCTGGTTGGTGTGCATTTTTCCCAGGGGAAGAAGAAACCCATTCCCCTTTTGAATTGCCTTGGGTCAAAAAGTCTTAGTGAATTGTCAAAATGGGTCCCCATTTCGAAAAGGTTGGGAATGGCTGATTTAGATTATAAAACAATTAAAAAAGAATGGAAGCTGATGACATATAAAATGTACTGTTTTCCTAGCTCACTCTGTTAGAATACCGTATTGATGTATTTTACAATGTAACTTACCAAAATACTGTGTAAGCTGTATATAAACCTTTTAGATCAAATGCATTCAGAGGCAATATGAAATAGTAATTCTAAACATCTAACTTGGATATCAGGGTATTCTTACTTCCTCCCAATGCTGAGTTTCCACATGAAGATGTATCAGGGCCTTTAGGTCACCAATCTTCATGTAGGTTTCTGCTGCATAACCATGGTTGTCAAGTTTTTTAAAATAGTAGGCACACTTTGACAAAGGTTCACGCTCCGCTTTATCCAACTTCCGAGCTATATCAATTAATCTAGAGACAGCAAAAGAAAAGTAATTGCTTTATTAACAGCATTTTTTTCCTGGCATACTTATTACACTGAAAAAATGGAAATATTTTAATCATAGGTTATAATTTAAAAGTTACTATATTGATGACATTACACCATGAACTTATGGGGCAGTACTCAATAGGGATTCAAAAGGCTTTGCAAAAGAAGGCCACGTCCTGCAATGGTGCATAATTCTTTACTCCTGTGAGCAGTGACTTCAACTGGATTACTCTATCACAGGAAGAAAGGTTGTGGAATTAGATCCCATATAAACTTCACCCAACATCCAAATCAGTATCCAAACATTACTATTCCCATTTTACAGATGGGTAAACAGAAAAAAGGAAAGTTATTTGTCGAAGATCACAGATCAAGTCAGCATCAGAGCTAGTTCTAGAACAAGGTATGAAATCCTAGCCACTGAAGTCAAAGTCATTTTTGACACTGAGTTCAAAAGCAGACAGAATTTTACCACAGAAGTTCTGAGTCCTAGATTACTACCCATTTGTAGTTTAAAATAAAAGAGAGAGGGCAAGTTTACATGAGCAGTTGTGCATTATTGTAAAAGCTATTCTGAAGACATGCAGGGTGTGCCTATATTTGGGAACATTCTTCATTTCACAGATAAATCCTTGCATAACTTTGTACTGTTTTATTTATTTTGTAACATATTCATGTCCTTACCCTTTATGTCCAAGTAACATTTTAACATAATGAAAATTTATCTACAATAAGTACAGGATAGATGATACAGTTGGGTCTCAACATTTGCGAGGGTTCTATGTTCAGAACCCTCTCGAATGCTGATTTTCATGAATGAGGGGGCGGGGGCTTGGAGCCCTGAGAAGCAGCAGCTGCCAGTGTTCCCCACCTGGAGCCCCAGGAAAGCAGAAGCTGCTGGCACTCTGGCCCCAGAACCTCGGGGAAGCCGCAGCAGCCACCGGTGCTCCCAGCCCCAGAGCCCCAGGGAAGCTGCAGCAGCCACCAGTGCTCCCAGCCCTGGGGAAGCCGCAGCAGTTGCTGGCGCTCCCAGCCCTGGAGCCCCAGGGAAGCAAGGCCACTTGCAAATAATTGAATTCATGAATGTCAAGACCCTACTGTACTACATTGCAGTTAATATATGGAAGCCAGAAAGGGGCAAAGCCAGTATGCTTTTTTTTCCTTTAAGATTCTGCAGAATGCACTAAACTTCTCATTAGACACTGTGAGATGAGTCTGTGAGAGAGCTAAAACATACATATCAACCCATCCATGATCTCCACTGATTTCTATGGCCTTCATGTGCTCGCTTGCAGAAATGTACATCTCCACTGCTGCTTTTGGTTCATTGATGTTCTTGGCCCAGTCTGCTTGTTTTGTCATTAGTATCTTAGTGTCTTTGGGATCTCCAGATCCAAGGAAATCCTGAGGAAATGCAACAGACAACATTCTTGATTAAGCTTTCTGTAGCATATGTGCTTTAGAATTAGGACCATAACACAATGTTACATTTTGTTTTTCCATACGAAGTTATTTTTGCTTCATAACTTTGCCTCCTCAACTAAAACCACAGTACACAAAGCACCATGCACAAGGCTGAAATCTGGAATTATTTACCATTAAGTAATGCACTTGCAGTTATATAAAACAAAGTGAAGCTACATCTCCAAATCCAATCAGATTCAAATAATAGAGGATGGACAAACTGAGAAGACCAAAGGAAGGATAATACAGAAGTTTGCCTTTGGTCAGAGGTAACTTATGTATACTCAGTTGTTTTCATGGAGACTTCTCTCACCCCACTGACCTTCTCCACGGGAGTGGACATAATTTATTTTTGCCTGTTCTCTGTTCAAAGTAAAGCACTACTGCTCTCAAAGAAATTCAGTCAGGTCAGTTTCAACAGTCCCCATAGTCTCTTTTGCTGGCCACAAAGGTATACTTGAATTTTGAAAATAAATCCAGTTCCATGTTGGATTAGTAATGACACATCTTCTTAATCACTGGTGCTTAGTCTCAAGATGGCCAGTCATAAAGCCATCAGAGGTTGGATTTTTTTCTTATAGAATCATAGAATACTAGAACTGGAAGGGACCTGGAGAGGTCATCAAGTCCAATCCCCTGCCCTCACAGCAGGACCAAGTACCATCTATATCAAAAATATAATACATAATCTTGCAATGAGATACAATATTTTAATTATGACCTTTCACGTGGACAGCATGGCAATTGCTCATAAGTTAGCTGGACTCAAATACTGGTCTAGTTGTATCTCTCACATAATAATGCAGATGACATCTCTAGATACTATGCACAGATACTATGATGATCGTTTTAGAGATACGTATGACTGATGGATGAATCTTCTCTGCTAGGAATGAATAAATCATGGGTATGAGGACTCTGTACAACAACACTGGTTGAAATTAATTTGTCAGAAAAAGCATACCTGAACATTTGAAGACAGATTAAAGCAAATTCTTGGATGTTAACAAAATAGGCTACTATACATTACCACAGGCCTACAATAACCAGAAATATTACCTGAGATATAAAAACTTTAGGGGAATATTGGTGGGCAGGGAAGGGGTAGATAAGAGAAAAACCAATCCTCTGGCAGATCCTGAGTCAATGGAAAAAATATCACCACAGGAGAGCATTACCAGAGTCATAAGACCAACTGTACACTTTCCCTCAGTAAGCCACTCAAAATGAGCATAATTGTAATTCTTATATTATTCCTTTGCATGTGGAACATAGATCACAAAGATTTTGCACAAGCTGATTCTACTTCAGATACACTCACCACTCAGCTGAAGAGAAGAGCTATAAAGATCACTTGATCTTGTTTGAACAGTAAAAAGCCAAAGCACAAAAACAAGTGAAACATTTGCTTCAGTGTAACCTGCATTCAGGCCAAGATAACTGAAATATATTAGAAATAAAGTTCATTTTCCTGATCTGCAGTGAATTATTTGTGAATTTTCAGTAATCTGTGATCTGACATCCCAATGAAAATGCCTATGAACACATTTTAAAAGGTTTTCCTAAACTCAGCTGACAGTACTAGTTGTCTAGCTGCAGCCAATCAGTGGTCATTTTCAGTCATAAGGAGCCAGATCCTACAAATGCTTAATGATTGCAAGCATAAAAATCACATATCCATGGAAGGATAACTGGACAGAAAGGGACTGATCCATTCAGAGCCCTTGTTTTTGAATAATCCTTTTGGGATTTCTCTACTTGCTGTTAAGTAAATTTATTTTCCTCTATGTGAAATTACTCCTAATGATAGGAGAAACAAAGACTTTTTTACTTTATACAAATTAAGCGACCACGATTATGGCCAAGAATCAAAAGGATTCATAGAAGCAATGATGGGAAACTTTTACTTTGCAAATTAGATTTATGTTTCTGAGGAGCCAAAATTATTCATTCAAAAATAGAGGCAGGCAGAGTTACATGAAGAAAGACCTAGGCAGCATTTGTTTTAGTACAGAATCTACAATCCATCTGAGATTTTTTTTCCATAAGTTTAATATAGTTTATATGCATGTCACAGAAAAGTCTCTGTCCTGTGGTATGCAGAATGAGGGTGTGATGAGTGACAAATGAGACTAAACAGTGCACTCATTCACTTATTCTCAGGGATTTTGATAACAAAATACTATATAACACTTGAAAGCCTAATCATGCTTTAGCACCACTTAATGCCCTTTTTTCAAACTGTATACAATTTATTGCTGTATGGGAATGCAATTTAAAAAAAAAAAACCGCAAAAAATATTTAATCTGGGGGAAGCAAATTTTCTAGTAAGCAAATATGTACTAGATTAGTACACTGTGGCTTTTGCAAAAAACGTAAGGAGAAAACCACCAAAAAGTTACATATTAACTCAAGAACAAACTGAAAGAAAAAAACAAGATTTAGAATATTTGTGTTTTAAGTATAGTACAAAGGTAATTAATAACAGGTAGAGTCACTAATTTCTGCATGTAACAATCAATTACTCTTAACAGGAGAAAACTAAGGATAAAGGGCTGTTTCCAGTAAAGCAACATGGACAGAGGCAAGAAAGATAAAAATTAACTGTAGGCCTTAACTACACAAGTTTCTTTTATTATTGCATCCAATGACATGGGGAAAACAAACCCTACCCACAGTAACATCCAAAGGATGTGGGAAAAAAAAAATCACTCACTAAAAAGCTAAAAACAGCTTCATTGGCAACATACTGAAGAAAACACTGAACACAGCAGTGTTGCATCCACGATTACATTATAGAAAGAGGCCAAGGTACACAAACAAGATTTTACAGAGTAGAGACCCTTCTTTTTCACTTGAAAACCAAACAGATTTGATCTGTTGCAATAAACATGGTACCCGACACTTATATTTGTACATAGTACTTTCAGAATAGATCCATACTTTGTAAATGTTTTTAGTTGCGTTAGCATTACATTAATATTTCTGTATTTAAGTACTCAGTTAAAAATGTTCATTACCTTTGCATAGTCAAACATGCGTAGATCAGTGTACATATCAAGAGCTAGGTTCTCATGTCCACTCTTTCTGTATAGTTTAGCTGCTTCATGGAACTTTCCCTGGTAGGCATAAACATCTGCTAGAAATAGTTCATTGTTACTCTCTCCACGCTTCTTCCTCTCCTGGAAAATATTCGGACAGGAAATATTCTAGACAGCTGTAGGCAGGACACAGGTCAGAAATCGCTAATGAAAAGTAAGCTATTAGTCTTAATATTTTAAACATTAATAAGACACAGTAATAATGTCTCACCTATATTTCTAATAGAAATTCTTTACAATGAATACATTAATCTCATCATAGTTAAAATTAAAAGAAAAAATAAAATGGAAGGATAAAATATGATGGAAACAAATTTCTGCAAATTTCATATGAAGTTCATAATACTAACTTTTTAATTTTAGTAATGAGTACTTGATATAACCCACCACTTTCTCCACTGGAAACTTGCTAAATGAGACCAAAACAAAATCTGGCCAAGCTAGCAATGCATGGTTCAAAAAGCCTCAACAATAAATGAGCAAAATAGCTGGTAATACAGTGTGCTCATCTTGCATAAAAGTCCATTACTGCACTCAGATAGGCTCAATAACTGGAAACAGCTGAATACATTGTACTATCAATTAAAACGCCAATTCAGGAAAATATTTAAACATATGCTTACATCCATACAAAACTATGAAAAAACAGTCTCCTTACATTTTAGAATATATTCAATGTTTGACCATCAAATATTACAAATTGAAACACTAACAAAGTAGTATTTTCCATTCCTTAAAATTAAGGCTCACTTTCTGTACTGCTAGTGCTTTACTGCAGTACCATAAAAATGCCAATTAAAAATTAAATACTTCATGCTTTGCACAAGGCCTACCGCAGCACAGTTCATTGATACTTGACATTGGGCACAACATACAAGCTGGCTGAAAACCTACTACCTAAGAGGCAAAAGAAAGATTTCAACTATGAACTTCAAAGTCAACAGACAGTATAATCTAAAAAAAAAAAACAAACTCTCCAAACAATTTGAATATAAATTAAACCTCAAATGTATCCAATGAAAGAGGTTCATGTTTAGATATGAGAGTTATTATAAATTAGTTGCCTCTTATCATGAAAACATGTGTCCAGCTAACAGAGAAAAAAAATTGGTTTGCACACTCCACAAGCTTTTGGGGCTTAGGGAGCCAGACAGGCGGGATGAATGGCTGGGTGTATAATACCAGAATATAAACAACACCTACACTGTATGATACCCTAGGTATCTCAACTGCCTCTAAACACAAAGACCATACCAACATTACACACAAGTGTGATCATTTAAAAGTTACTTTAATTGAGAAAAAAGGATGACCAGAACAAGTTGGTTATCTCTAACTCTTCAGTCTTATTTTATCTCTCATTTCTGCAGAAACAGAGGGATTTGAGCACAGTTACTTTAAAGCAAATGCCCCACTTATAAACCTTTCATCCTTTGGCAAATTGCCTCTCTCTTTGCTCAAGAAATCACATACAAGACACACAGCATTAAGTGGGGGGCAATTTTCAGTGCAGTGCACAAGACTTTAATCACACAACTTTGTTTAATGCATATTATATGGATAAATCCCATTACAATGATGAAACCATACCGTAGTATACCTAAAAGCAGGCTGTATGGATATACAAGACAGTGAATCAAATTGTGACCCTTCAATTGGAAGTAACAACGTAATTAATGCAATTCCCTTAAATGGCTTTCAGAACACTTTAGTAGTCTAAGAAAAGGTATGTAGTTTTCAATTTAGTCCATTTCTCTTTATCCTTTCACAGACTTTTTTTTAAAACCATGTCAATTCAAGCTAAAGCATACCTACCTTTTACATAAAAATAATTAATAAATATCTACATCTTCAACATTTTGAACAGAATTAAGCTATATTTTTAATACACAATTTGCATAACACAAGCTGTGCAGCCAACTTATACATGTTGGAAAATTTAGGGGTATGGACATGTAGATTTATAAAATATAACCCAGGCATTCCAGTGGAGATCTGGCTTCCTCCAACTTCAACAGAGCTAAGTTAACTTACCTCCATGGAGGATTTAGCACTACATCCACCTAGTACCATGGAAATGTACATTAGTCTGCTTTTTATAAAATATAAGAACTTGACTTCTGTAAAAAGGTAGAGTAGGGTGAGGAGGAGAATATTTCAGCCAGTTGAATAATTTCCATACAGCACTACCAAAGCAAATATAACCAACATTTCTTAGGATTACATTATTGTGGTGTTGAAAGTTTAATTTATACAATTTGGGTTAGAAGAATAATGAAAGGAGCTTTTGTACACTAAGTCTTTCAGAATTCAGTTATCTTGCTGAATTTAGTTTGTCACTTGCAATACCTAATGTCACCAGTCAGCCAGAGGAATGTGCAATTAGGGTGAGGAATCATATTAATGTAATTAATGCACTTAATTACACCCTTACTATACTGCAAGGAGTCCACATAAAGTATGAGTAAGCAGGGATGCAGCATACCAGAGATATTTCAATGAAGGAACTATTCACAGAATCATGAAAGTGGAAGGGACCTTGAGATGATATCAAGTCCAATCCCCTGCATTCATGGCAAGACCAAGCACCAGCTAGACCATCCGACAGATGTTTGTCTAACTTGCTCTTAAAAATCTCCAATGTTGGACATTTGTAGCCAGACAAAGTCTCCCCCTTACAAGCCAGCTTGCTCGTTGCCCCCCCCCCCTCACTGAGGAGCACACAGGGCACGGAAACAGCTGCTGACAGCACAGTCTTTGATGCCCTCATTGAGGCCCAGATGTGCTAGCTTATCGTGACCCTGAGAAACAGAAAGTACAGACAGAAGGCTAACAGGCCAAACTGTCAACAAGGGGAGGGGGGACCCTCAGAAATCACCCCAGCTGGCATTGATGGATATGATGCACACACACAACCACCCCAGAAGGGGAAGTCCCCCACCCACACAAAAAGAATGTCCTGTACTCCTAAATTGCTTATCTCCTGTCTTACAAGTGCAAATTAAGTAAGAAATGCCCTTGTAACAAACTGGCGTCACAAAAGACAGACCAGTATGATCTGGCACCTTAGATAAGAAAGAGAATACATAACCCAAAAAGGGGTATAAAAGATGGGCCCAGCAGAACTGTAACTCTGAGTGCATCTCCACCAACTACCTGCTGGTCGGGTCAGGTGATTGCCTCCCGAGGTCCACAACTGGGGACGCCCAACCTCATATTCGTCTTTCCGTGGAATTGAGTGACCGATCCGGCTTGGCCACGCTGGTATCGAGAGACGCAGAGAGGGTAAGATACACCCATTCTAGGTCTCTGACTTTTTTGTGCACAGCTAAAGAATTAGAGCTCTGTAACTAGATGTCGTTGTATCAAGATATCATTGTGTTAGATGGTAACAGATATCTTTGTATTGGATTGTAACATAAGTTGTTAACACCTGTACTTTGCTAGCATATAAGAAGTAAACAATAGCCTTTTGTAACCACACACTTATCACTGTAGCTTAATAAACTTGTAACTAGTTAAGCTCTGAGCCTGACTGCTGTTAACCCTTTTGTCACTGCAACACAGCCGGCACAACAAAAAGAACTTTAACCGTTTGGTTACTACAGCCTGGCCATAGGTAAGGGTGCTAGCAGGCCCCTGCTCTAACAGTAAAAAACTGGGTTGTTTAGGACCCAGGGGAGTACCTCACCGCACATTACCCGGCCACCAGCTAACAACATTCCACAATCTTCCTAGGCAATTTATTCCAACAAACAGCTACTTTGACAGTTCTGAAGTCTTTCCTAATGGCCAACCAAAAGCCTGTCTTCCTGCAGTTTAAGCCCACTGCTTCTTATCCAATCATCAGAGGTTAAGGAGAATAATTTTTCTCCCTACTACTTGTAACAACCTTTTAGGCACTTAAAAGCTCAATCTTCTCTTTTCCAGACTACACAACCACAATTGTTTCAATTTTCCCTCAAAGGTCATGTTTTCTAGAACTTAATCATTTTTGCTGCTCTTCTCTGGACTTTTTCTAATATGCCAAAGCAAGCCTAAGTAAAAGGTAAGCCTAGGTTTATTTAAAAGGGAAATATTGCTAATCAAATAAATATGAAATGCTGAAATAATTGGAGGAAGATCAGAAGGTGTGTGTAGACAGGAAAGAGGATGGAGGCGGCCAGGAAATGTTTCCTCTTCTTCATGGACTTGGAAAAAACATCAGGGTTCCTAGTGCAGCACTTCATCCTGAACCTGATGCCAAACATGGGACTGTGACCAACATTTAGCTGGCATTCTGACAGAACAATGAAGCTCTGCAACTCTGGAAGAAGCAGATTATATTCTTTTTCAGGAGGGCATACACCTTATTCTCTGCATGGAAAATTCTTACTGTGCTATTTCAGTGCAGACCTGTAACAGTTTGTATCATCACACAGTCTATGAGGCAGGATACATAGTTATCGTACAACTGAATTCTACCAAGCATTAGGGTAAGAATGTGGCCTGCTAGTTGAAATGCAGCATGGAAGTCAGGAATCATAAATTCCATTTCCAGCTTCACTGATTTGTCATGTGACATTGAACAAGTCAATTTACTGCCCTGTGCCAAAAAGAGAGACAACTGTCTGGTGTAAGGTTTGATTAACTCATGTTTCTAAAACGTCCTGAAAAGCACTGCAACACTCTACAGTAGTGTACAGTTATTAACTGGATATAGAAGGCTTTTCTGACTTTTCTTAAGATTTCAATGCTCTCATATAGCGCACTTTTCTCTTTATTTGTTCTTAAATTCTCAGGCATACGATTAGGAATTTAACATAACACTAAGTCAGCATTTTTCACTTTTCATCCATCATTTCTTCAATGATCAAGTATAGAGATTCTACAGAAAATCTTTCCAAGAGCAGCTTACTTTACCTCAAGGCATGTTTTCACATATTTTATTTAACGTTCTTTGTTTTACCTCAATGCTGCTGATCAGTTCCAGATACCGCAGATCTCGAACTCTGGTGAATGCCTGTTTAAAAAAAAATAAAGGGAGGGGTAGGGATGGGAGGAGGGGAGCCACTTTATTGGCCAGCAAGTTAACTGAATTTGTTATATCTCAATTACATTGCGGCAGTAACATCATGATAGACAACCAAACAATACATTTATTTTTGCAAGCACTGGGCAGACAGAAAACATGTATTTCTTTGTGTTTGTTTAGTCCCTAACCTAAAGGAGCTTTGACCATGATTGGGGCCCCAGGCACCACAGCAAACAAGGTACTAGCTGTTTAAATAAAGAGCATAGAAGGCCATCAGGCCTATCTAGGTCAGTCTCCTTAAGGGACGCAAATAACCAACTAAGATGTTGAATAATTTTATTCTGGCTATTTTAAGACAATTTAATAATTAGGTATTCCACATTCAAGTAAAATAAGAAAAATTGTTCTGTTTATACACTACAAGACAGAACACAAGTCACTGACAATGTTAAGTATCCTATATAATACTAAGTTTTATAACGAAGAAACAAGGTATTTGATCATTTTGAAAATTCTAAATTAAAGTAGAACAAAGATAATACAAAGAGACAAAAGGAAATTAGACAGGATAAAAGTACTCTGATATCACGTAATATCTTAATTGGGAAAAGAGAAACATGCACACTAAAGACAACAGGCGGCTAAAGTTGTAGTTACAGCAGTTTGGCACTTAAAATATAATAAACACAGAAATCGAATTCTTTAGGCGTTGGGATGCTCCAGACCTCAAACCAAATTAACGCCTAGGAAGAATATATATTCTGCTTATGCAAGATTAGATGAGGAAGAATGAGTCTAATGTCAAATTTTCTGGAAGCTGTCTTTGTTCAGGTTAATCAGCTCTGATTGATTATGACAATATTCAACTTGTATGGAGACACTGAAAACTTCTTCATTTTAAGAAAAGCTGTTTACATAAAATCAGCCACAAAGCTGCATATAAAAGACTAATCCAGTGTTTCCATTTATGGGACAATGAAAAATTAATGTTTAGCTTCCTATGAAATAATAAGTCATTACATAAGAACACTTATGATTATATGCCACTTCCTGTGTACTTTAAAAATAATTTTTGTGTTGCATATTATACTTATAGCAGTGTATTTCTTTTGCCTCTTTTGTTTGACTGAAGATGGTATAAAGACAAAGATGGATACTTTATTCCATGGAAAACATGCATTCCATCATCTGCCAGTCCAAAGGCCCTTCCCAAACACAGGGCTACTAAAGCAGGAAATAAATGTGGGTTTTGCGACCACCCACCCACAAAGAAATAAAAAGCAGTCAAGTAGCACTTTAAAGACTAGCAAAATAGTTTATTAGGTGAGCTTTCGTGGGACAGACCCACTTCTTCAGACCACAGCCAGACCAGAACAGACTCAATATTTAAGACATAGAGAACCAAAAACAGTAAGCAAGGAGGACAAATCAGAAAAGTGCTACTTAAAGTGCTACTTGACTGCTTTTTATTTTGATAGTGTATAGACTAGCACGGCTTACTCTCTGTTACCATTCTACAAAGAAATGAGTAAGCAGACAAAGTACAATCCCCACTTCAAAGTGGCATCCTCTAAAGAGGAGGGAGACAAAGAATACGAATATTAATAGAAGAGCATTAGAACAGGACAAAAACTAAAGATGACAGATGTATTGCAGCAAAGCAATCCTATACTGCCACCTAGTGATAAATATGCTTAATACAAAACAATCCTGATTCCTTTTTCCTGTTGATATACTATATCCTGATTTATTAAACTCATTTCACTATTTCCAGAATTGTAGGTTTTTGATCATGAGTTTAAATAATGAAAAATATAAAACCAACTACTCTTTAGTGTAGGCATTAGCTATTCTGCATGTTTTTGACACGAACAAAAATGAAGCATCATAGTTTGCCTTTCAGGATGTATGTAAGATCTTGACTTGATACTTCTAATATTTTTAAATATGAAGTAAATTTGATACATGAAACACATGTGGCTCCTGATGATATAACAGAAAGGATAATATTAAGAGATCACACTGCATGTACACCACTTTTCACTCATCATGTGTAAATGCAAAATTCCCACTGCACAAAGTTCCTTACCTTTTTAGCAGTTTCAAACTCCAGACCTTCTAAAGCCTCCATAGCCAGCTCCTTCCAGTCAGTGTCAGTTACTCCTAAACAAGCAATCTGATAGGCTTCTTTGAACATCTTTCGTTCCAGGTATTGATACATAGGAGCAGACTAGAGAAACGTTTAAGAAAAGCATAATATTGAGATATATTAGTGAATAAACCTGCTCACTTTCTAACCCCAACAATTACAAAACCACTATGTAACCCATCTATTTTTCTGCATTATAAACAAAAGAGTGTTCAAGGAATAATTCTTCTGAAAATACAAACATTTATTCTGTGAATTTATTCATTCCTCTCCAACTAAGTGCAATACAGAACAGTACAGAAAAGGATAACTGAATTCCAAACCCTTTTGTCCCAAGAGCACTGTTTGCTAGAATCTGAGATCCTAACAAGTCAGTTCAAGAATCCATAAATTGCATTCCGTCCTCATCCACAACTCCAAATGATTCCGCTAATGGCTTTAGGTACAGAAGAAATGCAGAATCAGGTCCAGTACCTGCACTAATTCTTCCGTTTTTTTGGTTTTGGTGTTTGTTTTAAAGCTGTTGTTAAGTGGAAAAAAAAACTTAGTGCCAACGGGCAAATCAGTTCTACCCCTCTAGCTATATTAACACTTCCACCATGTGTGGTCCTTCCCACAATGCATGGAGAATCAGTCTTAATTTACATAGAATTTATAAATATACTACCAACTGGACACACATATGGCTTAGGACGGTGTTTTCCAAAGCATGGTACATGAAAGGATTTCAAAAGATACACAGCAGAAAATAAATGACTAAAAATTAGGAGATAATCACTAGGACAGCACTGGTGGGGCAGGGGGAGGTATGCTGATATGGCTGAAGTCCCAAAAGGGGTACGCAAATGTTTTAAGTTTGGAAAACACTGGCTTAGAATATTTTATACCACGTCAATCATGGGCAGGGACAAAAATACAGCTGGTGGGATGTATTTGGCCCAGCCAATGAAATCTGTCTGGATCATGGACCTCCCCTCCTGTCATGCCTGCCTGGATCATGGAACTCCCCTCCTGCTATGATGTATACCACGCAGAGATGCACTTGCTGAACACTCTGAGCAGTCTATGAGAGCACAGAAGGCAGGGAATCTGCCTAAGTGTCCAACTGGCCTGCTGATGAGGAAACACCTAGGGGAAGTGCCTCCTGGCTAGAACTTGCAACTGTTATCCCATTCCCATTCCCTCCTACTCCTCCACTCCCTGCCCCAGTGTCACAATCCAAACTCTCTGCACCCTTCCATCAGGTCACAGCCAAAACCTGTGCACCCTTGCCTCAGGTCACAACCCATACCTTCTGCACCCCTTCCTGCATCCCTGCCCTGGTCCCAACTCCCTTCTTCCTTTGCAGACTCCACACCTCCTCCTGTAGCTCAAGCCCCAATCCCATGCTCCTTTCTGCACTCAACCACTGTCCTAGACCCCAAATCAGATCCATTATCATCACACAAAAGCGTGGCCCTTGAACACTTGCTAAATACTGAGTGGTCCCCTCCCCCCGGCAAAAATTATTTCCCATCCCTGACTTAAATATTGCTTAAACATACCCAAAAAGAGCAACAGCAGGTAGTTAATAAAAGGGGTACTTGACATGGGTATAGCATGGACATCAGAAAAAATAACATGAAAACGTGCGGTGAAGGTGCTGAAGCAGCAAGCAAAATATGTTTGTACAGAACTATACAGTCCTTGTAGTTCAGTGCTTTTAAATTAAATGCACTAGTAAATAAAATGGGAAGGGGATGACTTACACTGTGAGAGCACACTTCAGCAAAAGAGAAGGAAAAATTTAGACACAAAATTAATGAGTGCAACAGTTCTGAACTGCACAGATCACACAAAAGGAACTAAACAGTGTTGGCAGACTTGAATACAGTACAAGTTCTGACTACATCGATTTTGGTAATACAAAATTGACACATTTCAGAAAAAAATGTAAACACTCTTTAGAAAACTCAATATATGGGTTAATTAATGTTAATATCAATGTTTAATTAGATTAAAAATTACCTGAGGAACTTCAACTGCTGACATAGAAAAAACATGAAGACAAAAAATCTTGGAGCCATTGTATCCCACAACAAAGCCTTGAAGTTTTTGCTGATGGACAGGAAAGTTACTAGCTTTGATGTTGAGGTAACCGCCTCCAGAAAAGCAAAGCATATCCTCACACTGCGTATTCCAAGCCACGCTATTAGCATTGGGTTCCTAATGAGCATATTATATGGGTGATTAGATTACCACACAACAGGCAAAACTGATTTTTCCCCCAAGCAATACCTGGCTTTCAGCAAGGACAACTGCTTATGTTACAGCCTGTAAAAGTGTGTGTATTTTTTACAAGAGTTTTTTACGTTTAGGAATTTACAGGTACTTAGAAGTTTAAAATATTGCCACATTTTCACAGCATTTGCTTTATGCTTATTTAATTTCAATAATTTTGTGTAATATGTTTATGTATCTTACATTTAATCACTTTTACTTATGTATTAAATTAAAATACTTCCACAGACAGACACTTGTTAATACCTATCAGAATTATTTAATCTTTAGTTCTGCATTCTGGCACAGAGAGAATCCCATGGGTCCTATCTTTAAAAATTCATGTTTTCTATTCAAGGATGTACCTGAAAATACTTCACTAAGGCTGTGTCTACACTACAAACTTACTTCAAAAGTAAGCTGCTACGTCAAAGTAGCATGCAGAGCATCTACACGCACTTTCCCTAACCGACTTTGAAGTCACTACTCCACTCGCAGGAATGAAGTAGTGGGTTACTTCCAAGTTAAGTGTGTACAGACACTCTGTGCTCCTTATTTTGAAGTAATGAGTCTGCCAAGGAGGCGTCCCCCTGCCCCCTGGAGGACGGAAACCTCTGGCCAGCCCAGGCAGGGCTCTATGGTCCCTGCCGGCCATCTTAAAAGGAAACAGCTCCCCAGTAACCCCAGGCAGAAAGCTGAGACTCTGCCACAAGCAGGGGCAGCCCAGGTTCCCACTTGGACTGCCCCTGCTCAAAGCACCACCCTGCCTCTGCACCCCCAGGCCACCGGCATCCCCCTGCCCCCGAGGGCCCCAGACAAGGATTCTGAGGGCTCACAGAGCCTGCGCAAAGGCCGTGCCAAGAAGGTACTCTCACAGACAAAGGACGAGCTGAAGGACCTCCTTGTTCTGTGGGGGGAGGAAGAGGAGATTCTTTGGCAAAACCGGCACCCGGCAGAGGAACACAGAGACCTTTGACCGGCTGACCAGCGGCCTCACCGCCCAAGGCCACCCCGACCGCACCATGCAGCTAAAAGTTAAGGAACTCTGCCAGACCCACATCAAGGCCTGTGATGCTGCCAGCTAGTCAGGGGCACGGCCTGTCCACTGCCCTCACTACCAGGAGCTGCACAGGCTCCTGTGGCCGAAGGAGGTGGCAACCCCAGAGCATCTGGTGAACCCCCCCGCTCCCCTCCCCGGACAGTGAGGACGAGGTGGGCCCCTCTGGCACCACGAGCCCCGTATGGGGAGCAGCTGACCACTGACAAAGGCTCCAGCGACAAGACCCCCATCACCACCTTCCCCTTTGGGACACCAAGCTGAGCCTCCTTCCAGCCGAGGCTCGCCAGAGCCCCAGGAGGTCACAGCTAGTACATACAGGACAAGCAGGATGTTACAGAGCCCCCTCCAGGAACAACTCTGTAGCCCACACACCTGGGGATGGAGGGGGAACACAGCCTGACCCTCGCCAAGTGGAAACTTCTGGGTACCCAAGATCCCATGGGGCTCATGGGCCATCAGGTGGCCGAGGAGCAGGACTGGGGCCAGCAAAGCAGGGGCCATGGCCTCCCCGGAGTTGGGACCCAGCACTAATGGGCCATCCCTGTCTCCTTCTGTCTCCACAGGTCCATCGTCAGGAAGGTGCCACAGCCCACCGAAGCGGTCCACAGCTGCAGGGGGCTGGGAGGCCACCCTATTGCCTCAACCTGCTTCCCCCACGGCTGTGGCAGGGCCTCCCACAGACAGTGCTGGAGGGACAAAGAGGCATCCACCAACCAGGCGGCTGTACAGGAGATGACTGGGGTGCTCCGGGACTGGCTAGGGATGGAGTGGGATGTGTGGGTTAGGCTGGCCAGCAGCCTGGACACTGTGGTCCAGGCCCTGGCCACCCACCCCCTCACCAGCCTGGCCCACAGACACCCCTCCAGCAGCCGCCCACCTCCCGGCAGACTTGTCACTGTCTGTCCACCTGGAGCTGGCTTGGTGGCTGCTGGGTGAGGCGGACGCACCTGGCCCAGCCCCAGTGGCCATCCCCCCGCACATCCTGCGGAGGCTGAGCCTGCAGCACCCCCACCCCTAGCCTACCTCCCTGTGGTCTCAGCCCCATTACAGCCTGACAGGGGACCCCGGATCCAGAGCAATAAGGGCTGACACAGCTCCCGGCCCCCCCATGTCCCTGAGTGACTGAGCCTTCCCCTACCTAGCCCTGTTCCCGGTGTGGAGTGTAGCTGAGAGGGTTAGGTCAGGCCCTGAGTGAAGGCCAGGACTCTGACCCCATTCCTCTGTGCCTCACGGCACGGAGCAGCAAACGGCTGTTCATAACTGGCCCCTGGGTCCATGGCCCAGCCCTGGATAAAGGGTTCCTGCTGGCCCTCCACAAGGTTGTGGAGGGCACAGCAGGTGGCAATGACCGCAAAGACATTTAGGAGGCTGCGAAACCTCCCCTTCAGCCTTCCAAACACTCGCTTGACTGTGCCCTTGGCATGGCTGAAGTGACCATTAAAAGGGGTCCTGGGCTGGCATGGTGCTTCTGGTACACTGCCACATGTCATGGATGCAGTAGGTACGCAGCATCGGCCATGATGTGGGGGGGGGGGCATCATGATGCCCCTGAAATCCAGCTCACATGGGGGGAACATATGTGCCCTCCTGCATCTAGCATCTCAGCCACAAATTCCAGAAAACCCAGGTATCACAGGCTCTGCTCAGCCACCCCACGCAGACATCCAGGAAACAGCCCCTCACATCCACCAGGGCCTGAGGTACCACCAAATGGTACCTCTATCTGTTAATGTAGATGCCCCCGCTGTGGTCCGGAGCCTGGATCGCCATGTGCATCCTGTCAAGAGCTCTGAAACAATTGGGGAAGCCAAAGTCCGTGAACCCAGCGAGGGCGGTGTCCAGGTCCCCCAGGGTCAGGACTCATGGCAGGAGCTTGCTGTTGATGGCTCGGACGACCTGCAGGATGGGAAGGGAGACACATCCATGAACGCCTGACCGTGAGGCCCCCTGCCCCCTACCCAGTAGCCCTCTCCTCAGGGTGGGTTCATGGTGAAGGCTGGACTTACCTCAATCATCACGACTCCAACAGTGGTCTTGACAACTCCAAATTGATGGCTGATGGACTGGAAGCTGTCAGAGGTGGCCAGACTCCATAGTGCAACAGCCACTCTCCTCCTTACTGGGAGCACTGGCCACATCCAGATGTCCTGGTGCTGGAGAACTATGGTGAGCCAGTGGCAGAGGTTCTCGAATGCCTGGCAGACCATCCTAAAGTTCCTCAGCCACTGCTCGTCATCCCAATCCTCCAGCAGCAGCCAGTCCCACCACTTGCTGGTGGTGGCGAAGGCCCACTGGTGCCAGATCGGGGGGGGACGGGGTCTGGGGGGAGGGGCAACAGTGCCATGGCCAGGGTCTGCAGGCTGGGTCCCATGCAGGCAACTCAGCTGCACCACTGGAAGAGAAGGGAAACCAGCATGGCCAGCAGGCTGGCCATAGTGAGGAGGACCTCATCCTTGGCGAGCGTGGGAGTGAGCAGGAGCGGGCATGGCGTGCAGCTCTTCTCCCCAGCACATGCTCTGCTGCTGTCCACAGCCTGGAAGCCTTGAGCATGTGCAGGGTGGGGGGTTTTCGGAGGGGCTCTTTTAGGGGTTGGCTGGCTGCGACTCCAGAAGGGCTTGTCAGCCATGCGACCCTATGTCTGCGTCATTTCCTCACCCCTTACTTCGAAGTAGGGGCTAACTGTGTGTAGACGTTTAACTTAGAATTGGAGGAAGCCTACTTCGAAGTAAGAGAGGATGCATTTTGTGTGTAGACGCTCTACTTCAAAGTTATTTTGTAGTGTAGACACAGACTAACATTAATGGATTAAATCTTGCAGAGGGACTGTGTTAAATTCTCTTTCAGGGAAGCATTATCACCGCAGGCACAAAAAAGTTTAGGGTCTAACCCTCCATGCACTGAAATCAACAGCAAAACTCCTACTGACTTGAATAATGCAAAAGAAACATTTTACATGGCCCCAAGTAAATTGCTAAACATCACACAGCAAGTGCATGAATGAGGTGGATAAAAAATACAAGTCTGGCTCTCACTCTCTTTCCTACCCATTACGCAACAGTCTCTGAAAGGGGCACAATATATATTAATATAGCTACCAAACTCCACAGTTGATCTATTTACATTTGTGTAATTACTATGGATGTTATCTACATGAAACAAACAAAAAAATCAAATTTTGATTCCCTAGCAGATGTATCTTCTTTCAAAGACTTAAAGTTTTGATGTTGTACCTGGAACAGCAGCTCTTTGGTGTGAATATCATATACTAAGCAGGTGTCATTTTCATCTACCACTGCCAACTTGTTTCGAGATGCACTCATATCCAGACAGCGCACAGCTGTGGATTGTTTCAACAGGACAATTGCAAAAAGATTGTCCACAAATATCTTCAGAATCTGGACATATTTGAAATCAAAGTTAATCAGTCAAAGTTGCAGTTACTAAAATTAGCAGTACAATAGTGGATACTAACTCTGCTGTTGAAAACAGAACTGTGATTACATACTACGAAGAATATTAAACATATACAAAATGTAAAGCAGTTTAAGAATGGTTTCTAAGGCTTACACACTTGCTTCTTTACACAGTCTATTAGCTTTCAAGCTAATATAAATTAAACATAAAACAGCATAGATCTGGTATCATTGTACAGGATGAATCTCTCTAATCCAGGATTCCTTAATCTGGCAAAACCTCCCTAGTGCAGCATCATCATCAACCTCATGAGTGCTCTGGGATTGGAGCAGTCAAGAGGAAAAACCTGGGCACAGGAGTGTTGTTGTGCTAGGGAAGAATGAAGCCACAGAGCACAGGAATGGAACCACTGTTCCCAGTGGGACTACAGGTCAGAGCAGCAGTGCGCCAATGTGGCAGAGCCCCACCACCCCTGTGGCCAGAATAGTAAAGGAACATCGCCCTAGAGCTGGAGCAGTCAGCTGTAGATGGTTTATCACTGAATTGTAGAGTGTGATTTTCAGTATATACACCTTTTCTTGAGAAGTAACAGAGATGTAGCCATTTTAGTCTGTATCCTAACAAAACTAAAAAGCAGTCATGTAGCACTTTAAAGAGCTTTTGTGGGGCTCATCACCTAAGAAAATTATTCTGTTAGACTTTAAAGTGCTACAAGAACACTTTTCTTCAGGTCCACCTATGAAGCATGGGCAATGGGGAGTAATTCTGTCTTCCACAGTAACCTACAAGGTAACAGCTTAAAAAAAAAGAAAGAAAATGTGAGCCCAGAGGCAAGTAGTATAAACGAATGAGCTTTCTGAGTCAGGACTGGATTCAGCTTGGGACAATAGAATTCAGGTTATGAGAGCCTTTGCTGTTTCTAGGGTCAACCTTATGGATTTCTGTTCTCTTCAAAACAGTAAAACAGATTGTTTTGTACTTAAAAAGAGGTAAATCAATTATAAAGCATTACCTGGCCATTCTTGAGACCAACTAATAGGCCTTCTCTTCCAGGAGGGCCTCCAATTACTTTAATGTAACGAATGAGAGACTCCATCAGCCATTCCCGCTCTTTAACACCACTAAATGAGAGGCACTGTAGTCTTTTCTCCTTTAAAAAAATAATAAAAAGTACAATATGCTACACAATGGTAAACAGTAATTCATGACTCTTTCATGAAATGTGCTCGTATCCATGCAGATATGCCAGCTTACATAGGTACCTATAAGAGACTGCCAAACACACATCAGATCAACCTAGCAGACAAAATATATTTTGAAAGATTTATAATAGCAAATAGAAAATATCAACCCTGTCATCCCAAAAGAGCCCAAAGCATTTTATAAACCAGGGTAGTGGAAGCTTTTCTGGGTTGGGTGCAACTGACCTGTGGGGTGGAAGTGGGGTGTGTGTGTGGAAATCAGTTGGAGGCCACATGAAAGCAAGAAGCAAAAAATCAAACATAAAACCCTCACTGATGTGGTCCCTGACTGAGACACCTCACTCTCCTCACACTCCAGCACCTAGCTTCCCCCAGGCCAGATTAACTCTTCTGGGGGCCCAGAGTGAGACCAAAAATGGGGAAGGTTCAGTGTGCGAGAAAGGGCTGCTAAGGACCAGGTGTGGAATCTGTGCAGGAGTGGGGTAGGGTAAGTGTTTGAGGCCTGTATGGGAAGCAGGGTGTAGGAATAGGCTAAGGGTGGGTGGTCTCAGTGGGAGGGAGGGTGAAGGAGTGGACTGGGAGCAACAGTGGGGAGGGGGGTTTCAGAAGCAGACTGAAGATGAGAGTTCTGGGCAGGAGGAAGGGCACAGGAACAGGCTGGGGGTGGGGTGGAGGTCTGGACAGAAGAGGGTCCAGGAGCTGGGTGGGAGTGGGGGAAGTCTGGGTGTAAGGGGGTGTAAGGGGGAGGTGTTGGGCAGGAGGAGGAAGTTGAAAGTGGGCTGGGCTTATTTACCTCTGTGCGCCACTGCCCTATCCCCTGGCTGGGGAAATGGTAGTGTCAGGAGAAAAGCCTCTCAAGGGAGCTTTTTCTCCTGCCGCTGCCAGTCACCACTGCCCTCCCAAGCTGACTTGTCAGAATTCTTATCAAAACTATGTTTAATTTTTCAGCTACATACCTGGCATAAGATAATGTGATCTGAACATACAACTAACAAGTTGCATTCAAATTTCTTTGCTATCTTTTCCTTCACGCGGTAATGCATGTCTGAGGAATCATCTGAATATAATTCATAAATCAGGATTTTTTCTGGAAGCTGGATTGCTAATCTGTTTTTGTAGATTGCAATTTTCTTTACAAGCTCTCTGCATTTTATTCTAACTGAAAAAAAGAACATAAGTAAGCACATCATCATGCAGGATCAAACCGAAATAATGAATACCATGTCCAAGCCCAATTACAATTTAATCTTTACAAAACACTTCTACATCAAACAGTCTACTCTACTAGAACAGACTCTCTGGCTCCACATCGAGTATACAGAATCTCAGTTTTTCAGAAAGAGTGATTTGATCTTACTAGCTCTTCGCTCCCCTAATAACCTTTCAAATCACCACTTGTTTCATTAAGTTCTTCTGTGCTGATCTTCCACAGACATTTACTTCACTTCAAGTTTACATTTTCATCCCATGAGTTGAGTGTTAGAAATAAGACCATGGCTGTGTCTACACTAGCCCAAAACTTCGAAATGGCCACGCAAATGGCCATTTCGAAGTTTACCCATGAAGCGCTGAAATACATATTCAGCGCTTCATTCGCATGCGGGTGGCCATGGCACTTCGAAATTGACGCAGCTTGCCCCAACGGGGCTCCTTTTCAAAAGGAACCTGGCTACTTCGAAGTCCCCTTATTCCTATGAGCAGATGGGAATAAGGGGACTTCGAAGTAGCCAGGTTCCTTTCAAAAAGGAGCCCCGTTGGGATGAGCTGCACTGCGGCGAGCTGCGTCAATTTTGAAGTGCTGCAGCCGCCCACATACTAAAGAAGCGCTGAATATGTATTTCAGCGCTTCATTAGTAAACTTTGAAATGGCCATTTGCATGGCCATTTCGAAGTTTTGGGCTAGTGTAGACACAGCCCATCAGTATTTAACAAAGACGGAAAGCTTCACGTGACAGGAAACATAGAGGTGAACTTGTTAACAACTATTAATAAAAATAATAATGGAAGTGAAACTAAGAATGTCTGACATTACCTTTTTGCTCAGTAATTAGGTGCTGGACAATAACATCAGTCATGCTGTCCCTGTAAGCATAACGATCTTTATACAGTCCATGGACTGTACTGAAAATCAGCTGATAAAAGGAAATTGTTCCATCCTGGCATCCTACTGCCTGAACATAAAGAGAAAAATCTCCAAAAAGTCACAAGTCACCTACATATATCACCTAACAAAAAACCTATAAGCAGCTAAAAAAACTAAATAGAAAACACTCACAAAATGCAGGCCATTTAAATGAACACAAAATCCCTTATGTTACATTTACCAAAACAGCATACCAACTTTAGTCCTGATCCTGCTCACATTGTATTCATTGGCAAAACTCCCATTGATTTTCATGGTCCAGGTTGAGATACTATAAGATTATAGATCACTGTTTCTTTTTTATTACCACTCTCGGCCTAGTTACATCAACAGGAGTTCTACCAATGACAAATTATAGGGTATATTGCTCCAACTATAATATACACATTCTCCCCAAGGTTCATCAATATTATGAAACAGACAGCCTACCTGCACATCTACCTCCAGTCACCCTACTGCACAAACCTGTGCAGTTATCCTATTACATCTGTCATCAAAATTATTTTCAAATAAACCAATGATTTTTAAATAAAACGTAGTAAGTGTCTTACGTAGGCCAGTAAGTTTTGTCCCCATTTGTCATATTTTTGTAGACTAGGATACATTCCTCCATGATTATTTTTAACTCCAACCCAAGTGCTTACTCAGCAACACCTAAAAATTAGGTCACTTGAATTTAGCTGCCTCAGTAAGGATTTGGGTAGGAACCCACGTTTGAAAATTGTGCCCCTACCATACACAGCTAAGGCCTCCACAAGAAAAAGGTAAAAATATGTCTGGTCTTACCACATAATTGGAGTCTGGTTTAACTTTACATGTCCACACCCAACTGCTTTGATCCCCTATCATACCAAGACGTACTCCATCCTTTGTGTAAAGAGAGACTTGCTTATCTGAGCCTCCCATTAATATATATTCTCCTTTAGAAAAATAACTAACACAGCATGGGTCAAAATTCAGCACCCTGTCCTTGCCAATCTACAAGACAAAACAAAGAAGATTAAAAAAGGGTCATATGTTTTTTAAGTCATAAAAAGAAGTTGGAATCTAGCAAAAGTATCTCTCCAGTGTACAGGGATCCTCAGGTGGCAAAGTACTATCACGCAGGCTCTTCTAACTCTATAGGGCTGCCAAATCCTCCTGGACTTGCTGGGAGTCTTCTGGCGGCTACTGTAACCAATCTGGGAGATTAGGCTGTTAAAAGTCCAGTCACTGGCACAGCAGAGCTGAGGCCCATAGTTGCTTTGTGTCTACCTGGCTCCCAGCAGCAACCAACCTTTTCTTTCTGCCTTCCAGGTACACATGTGTCCAGGGGTCTCTGCACACTTCTCCCTCCCGCAAACACCAACTCTACAATTTCCACTGGCCAGGAACTGTGACCAATGGAAGCTACAGGGAGTGGTACCTGCAGGAAGAAGCAGTACATATAGCCTTCCAGCTGTCCCTGTGACTAGGAGGTAGACATGCTGGTCAGTTCTAGGAGTCCTGCAACGTATGCGCTTCCTGGCCACAGCCACCACCCCTCTCCGTCCCCTTCTGAACCTCAACACCCTGCGTCAGCCTTGAGCCCCTTCCTGCATCCAAACTCCCTCCCAGAGCCCACACACCACACCCCATTTACCCCAAACCTCTGCCCCAGGCTCAGCCCAGGCATGTTTCCATTCCAAACACTTTAGCCCCACCCCCTACCCAGACCCCAGACCCCATCCTATACCACAATACCCCCAGCCTGGTGAATGTGAATTAAGTGGGAAAGAGCGAGCAACAGAAAGAGAGGAGAATGGAGCGAGTGTGGCGTAGGACAAGGGTGTTTGGGTTTGTGTGACTAGACAGTTGGCAATCTTATGATACCACTCTCCCTTCAGCTAGTGGCAAAGACTTTCCAACACTCAGTAACAGAGGCTGTTGTAAGCCCTGAGATGCTACTCTAAGCTGCATCTGAGAACCAGCCTAGTCCAATACAGATCAGGTCAGAATCAGGGTGATTTAAGGAATATCAATAAGTCTCCTTCTCCTGAAATGTACCAAACACTACACAACTGCAGTTCAGGATGTGGACCAGTAAAATGTCACTCATGTCTGCAAAGCCACAAAAAGTCTCAGAAAGTATCTCTGTTGCACTGGGAGACACTAAAGCTGGAAAAGTGGATGGGCAAAAGCACACAAACAAAAAGCACAGAGTAATTAATCTAAGAAAATAGCAGTATTCTGTATGTACACAAGGTTTCTTGTATATTATCAGAAACATTCAGCTACCCTTGAGAGCAAACACACTTTACACTTTATCTGTTAGTCTATAAGGTGCCACAAGGACTTCTCGTTGTTTTACAAAGCACTGTAATTCATCTTACCTGTTTGCCACTGAGTTGAAAAAAGGAAAGCCTTTGACCCCAGTCTGCTACAGCTAAGATGTCATTGTGTTCATCTCTAACATATAGAAAAAAAAGACAAATATGTGATGCACTGCAGCGATTTATGTATAAAACTCAAAAGCTACAAAAAATAAGTAGGTTGTCAGACTACATTTAGTAATAATGATTAAAAAAGGACAAAAATTGAGAGAAAAAGACATACCCATCTTAACTAGAATATTACATGTTGAACCTCTACAGTCTGAGATTCTCAACATCCTGCCAAACCATGCATGTTGCTGGACTAGAGAGCCTTGGAGGCCATGGGGGTGGCCAGAAGTCCCATGGCCCTGTGCCTGGGTGGCATTGGTTATGAAGCTGGGCAAGGGGGAGAGGGGGGGTTTGGTGTCTCAGTCCTGGGGCCTGGGCACCAGGAGAGGAGTTGGTGTCACAGGCAGGGAGCTGACAGCCTGGACCCTGGCTGGAAGCAGAGCAAGAGCACAACCAAGGAGCCAGCAGCCCACAGTCCCAATTGCAGGGGCCAGGAGTAGAGCTGGAGCTCCTTTGGGGGCAGGGAGCCAGGCAGGGTCTGCAGAAGAGCCCAGTGGCTGGGTTTAGCCTGAAGCAGGGTTAGGGGCTATAAGGGGAGTCCAGCCAGGTAGCTGGCTGCCCCCATGGAGAGGCCAACAGAAGCTGTGGGAGGTGGCACCTGCAGGAAGAAGCGGAATAACGATTTATGGGCCAGTAAACTTCCTCTTTTTGGGCTGGTTAGGTCTAGAGTTTGCCAGACCAGGGAGATCAAACCTGTGGCCATATTCTGATGCTATAATGGTGTAAATCCAAAGCCAGTGGGCCTGATTGGAGATGCACTTGGATTTACATGCAAATATTCCAGAACTAAATTAAGTCTTTGGAATCTAGTAACAGCTTTTACTGAGAAGGGCCTAAAATCTGGAATTTGCTAGTGTAGGCTAATAGACAAAACTCTAGAAACATGGATTCTATTTCTCATCTCTGCAACCAGCCTAACAGATGATCTTGGGCAAGTCATTTCTCTGTGCTTCAGCTTCCCTATTTATAAAATGAGGGTGATACGGACCTCCTTTGTAAAGTCCTTTGAGAGCTACAGATGAACAGTAGTATATAAAAGTATTACTACTATTATTGGTCTGAGAATCTGTTTGCTTTAGCACACCACACAATGACCATCACCCATCCCATCCCTTTGCTTGGGTTGGTAGGCAGCGGGATAGGGTGGAAATTTTTTTTTAAATATGGATTAAAATTGATGGGATTAAATTCACTGCTGGACTACACAAAAAAATGCAGTACCACCTAGTCAACAAAAACCCACATGCACCATCCAATAAATCTGGCCTACAGGTTTTGGAGTTCTTTGGGTTTTAATCATCTGTTTTGCTTATTAAATACACTCCGAGTATTTATAACGTATAAAATGTGTCCAACTTTCAGAGATATTGCTGCATGAGCCACATACTAGAGGAAAAACTGAAATCAGTCTCATACATTCTACACAGATATCCTTCTCAGTATTACTGACAAGGCTGAGATGTCTTCTCCTTCCTAGAATTGTTTCCTTCATTGGTAGGAGGCAGAAAGAAGAAACAATTACATGTATAATTGGACAAAAATGTAGATGTCTACATTGTCTGTAGAATAGTAACTTTTATTCCCTTGAAGTTTCACTCACGAGCTGGTGTCCCTAGGGCTCTCTTCTTCCTCATGCTCCTCTTCCTCTGTCTCACTACCCTGACTACTGCACGTGCTGGACTTCAAAGCTGGTATTTCCTCTAGACAGTTGTGGACTGACTGCTCCTCTTCCTCACTTGTTCTATGATTCCAGAAATTCTCCCACCTACTGTAATATCAATTGCTCATTCACATTCCCTACAGTAAAACTATAATTTCAAAAATCTATTACTCTAAGATAAACTTTACTGGTAAAAATACACAAACAAAAATCCCACATCACCTTTCCTGACATCCAAGTTAATTTTGCACCCCATTTCGTCACTTACTGAAAGAGGCAATAACAGTACAATTCCTGTATATGGCTATGAAAGAAATACACCCACCATTAGTGCGTTCCAGCATTTCAATAAGTGTGATCAAAAAATACAATGCTAATTATAAAAAAAAAAAAAAACACAGTCCAGCTGGTAGGAGGCAGCTAATGTCTAGAAACAGGAGTATCCTGTCCCACAAAAATCTTATTTTATCACAGGTACAAATCTCAGGGAGAATTGGCATTTGATCTTAAAACACAAGTTGCCATCTATCTCTTCATCAAAAGGCACTCCGTTTTGAACTGGAGATAACTGTAAGAAAACCAAAGAGGAAAAGACAGAAAAAGCTGCACCAATGAAGTTTGTGAAAGCCCTCTTGGGTCAGTCACAGAAACCTATAAGCCACAATAGATATGCCAAAGCTTTCTTCAAGCAGAAGTAACATATATGGAGATTTTGATGAGTCATTGAGAGATTCCTCTATCAAAGGCAAAGAGAAGGAAAAGTAGGATTGGGAGGGGAAAAAAAAAAAAGGGGGGGACATAATCTTCCTCTAATTTACACCAAACTACATCCAGTGTAATTCCATTTTCTTCTGTGGAGTAATTCCAGATTTTTACAAATGTGAAAAGTCGGTCATCAGTGAGACATCTTGGGACTCTGAATAGAGAGCAGAAGAAACCCACTGAAAGCAAGGAGGGTAACGGGCTAGGCATGCTGTGATTTCAGGAATCACTAAAACAAGGATTACCTTTTGAGCTCAAAAAGAGATGGATGTAAGAGCTTTACCTTGACGGATTCCAGCAAATTGACCATACTGGAGATAAAGAGCCACCTGGACGTTCTATTTTGACTTTCTCTTCACCATTTTTATTCCTTATACTGACAATGCCATTGAACATTCCCAAAGCAAGGTATTGGCCATCATTTGTCCAGCTTATGACAAACCAAAAAGAAAAAGAAGCACGTCATAGAGGAAACTACTAAATGTACAGGGTACTGAAGCAGGGGATGATAGCTTAGAATGTGTCTCTATGTACGGAGAAAGAATAGTGGAATTTAAGTCTTTTTATAATATTATTACTATATAGTTCACTTATAAGCATCTAATATCAGGATGGGGCTTTATTATCTAGTTGCCCCAGACAGCCACAAGAAACTAATTTATCTCCTGAGGATAACAAAATACTTTACAAATATAATAAGTCTCAGCATCACCTTCAAGAGATTACTACTACAGGTTGAACCTCTCTAATCCGGAACTCCCTCATCCATCAACATCCATAATCCGGAATGATTTTAGGTAGTCGGATGACATCTTATTAAGGGTGTGGCCAAGTTTCCCATAGTCCCATAAAGTTTGTTTATAGCCACCAGTCCTGGCTCTCAGTTTTCTGTGCTCTCATTTAGCTCTACTTTACCCCTAAATGTCTTCTAAGAGCCCAATAAGCAATGAAAATGTTGGTAATGTGCTAGATGATCCCATATCTCCTCTGATTTGGCAAAGTCTCTTGACTGGCACTAATCAGGTACCCAGGGTGCCAGATGAGGGAGGTTCAACCAGTATATCAATGGATAAAGAGAGGAACAGAAAGATTAAGTGACTTGCTGAAGATCACAGTGCTTGACATTGCAAATCAGAAACAATGTAATAAAAAGCTATGTTACGCACATAGGAAAAAAAGTACATGACAAATGCTGCTTAACGTGCCAGTGGAAGATGCTCAGATACTACCTTGATGAGGATGGAGTGAAATAGGAGTCTTTGGTTCTGTTGTATTCTATTTTATAAACTCCTACTTCATGCCCCAATCATGACTTCTGAATACATTTAATTACATATGCTCTTCTGTTTGCCACTTTTACTCATAAAGAAAAAGACAATTTGAATGACACAGCAAGTGTACAAAACTTACCTACAGCATGTGATTTTACTGCTTGATTTATGCTTGGATACTGACTTCTGCTCAGGGGACCACAAACCTTAAAAACCACAATGACAAAAACAAGAAAGTAATTAAGTTCTTTATCATTACAAGTAGCATTTAAATTAGAAAAAAATGTGATTGATTTAAACAGGGCCAGGACTTCTCTCAGTGTTGAGAAGGGTCAATGCACCTTTTGAATAGGTGCTGTTTGTTCATATATGGTAGGGGTGGGGTGTAAATATCTACAATTAATTATTTCCTAAAGTATAGCAAATAGTACGATTGAAAAATCATACCACTATAAGACGGCACACTTTTAGGCAATGGAGCTTTTCAAATTAAGTGTAATTTTAAAAGTAAAATATTAAATGGAGCTAGACAAGGTATTTTCTAATTTTCCATCTGTATATTGATAGTCGAAAAGTAAAATTTTATTCTTCCATTTCTTCATCAAAAAAAAAAAAAATCTGTGGCCATCCATTATTAACTTAGTAATATTTAATTCTGTCTTGTTAATAATGTTTACTGGCTCAATGAAAAACATCAGGAGAAAGACATACCAAAATCACTGGAGGAGCAGGATGCCAGTTGGTGAGTAACAGGATTGTATGAGACACACTGTATAGAATCATTATGCCTAGAACAAAGTAATCATCTCTTTTAAAATAAATATTTTGTTTTAAATGCCATATTTTCTACCTTTTATTACAAAAAATCTCACATCTAAGTTTAGAGGACAAATACTGCATAAAATCAGATCAAGTTACATGATATGAAATTGACACAAACTAAAAGTTAAAATGAATATATTTTTTATATTAAGCAGTCTCTAAATAGAGGTTTCATCGGACTTCATCAAGAGCAGGCTGCATTGGTATGATGGTATAGGTTCAATACTGGTTTGGGAAGCAATGGAAAATAAATGCTATCAACCAATTTTTTATCATATGTTTGTGCACATTTCTCACAGACTTCAACAACAAGCAGTCCTGTGGCACCTTAGAAACTAACAAATATATTAGTTCATGAGCTTTTGTGGGCAAAACCCACTTCATCAGATGGGTATGAGTGAAAATAACAGAATCCATATGATATACAGCAGAAAATAAAAACAAAACAAAACAAAAATGCTAACATGGCTACCCCCTCAGACTTTTGACTTCAACAAGAACTGTCAAACTTGCCCAAAAGCAGAACTGGGATTTGACAGTGTAAAATACAGGTTGTACCTCCTAAAACCAGCAATTTGTTCTGGCAACATCCCACATCCAGCAGGACCAGGGAGGTTTCTGGACCATGCGCAAAATTACCTGGTGACCCTTAAGTGAACGGCCACGCTTGGGCATGTTAGGGTGAATTGCATGGGCACTTGAACAATGCGGTGAGGTATGTGGGGTGGAGGCAGGGTCCAGAGACCTTTTTAAATTGTGATAGGGAAATATGCCTTAGCACAAAAGGCTAAACCACAAACTCCAGACCAAGAACTGAGGAAACAAGTGAATTGGGGAAGTCTAACCCAGTTGGGAATGGAATTTACTGAACTGCTTGCAGACTGCACTGTCTGCAGCCACCCCCGCCCCCTGGTCTAAAATTGACAAACAGGAAAACCCTATACAGAAGAGAGCCATGGCCTCTGACCTAGCAGACCAGAGGCATACCTTAAAAGGTAAAAAGAAGTATTGGATGTATGGTTGTGTAAAATGGGGGGCGGGGCTGAGAGGGGCTGCAGGCGAAGAGAAGCAGAAGCAACCAGGATGTGATGTGTCAGGCCTCAGGCAGAGCCAGCAAATGGCAAATCATAAAAGGGGGCAACAAAGCAAGGAGGAGGAGGAACTCCCGAATCCTGGAGAGACCGGATGCTGTCTGCAACAAGGACTGATCACCATTCGCTGCTCCTCCCGCCTGCTCACAAGTTAAATAGAGTAGTGTGAGAAAACCTATTGGTACCACGAAGAAATTTGTAAGAGTATAGCTTAGATAGCCAGATGCAGTGTTTTTTTGTTTTGTTTCTGTACCTGCTCAGCTATGTAAGTAAAAGGTAGCAGTTGCATTTTATCTCTGGCTTTTCTTTTGATACCCTGCCATAGCTATGTGTATTGCTGTGTGTATGTCTTTAGTTCTATGAGTCTGTAAGGGTCATGTGTAAGGCTGAGGCAAAGATGCCCCAGGACCCCCGAGAGGGCTGTGACCCACTGACCAGGAACTTCTGAAAGCAAGCTGCCTCAGCTGGGAAGCGTGGTCCGCTGAACCTTCGTGTTCTACAGAACAGAGTGTTGTTTGTGTCTGTACGTCACTTTATCCTATTAATCCTTAAGTCCTATCCCCTGAAACTAAAAACTCACACTTCTTGGGGATAGATAGCAGCTCTTAGAAATCAGGATAGATAACAGCAATGAATTCCACCAACCCGTGGGCTATTTTAGAGAACTACTGGGAGTTAGAAAAACCCCAGGCGGTGTTTCTTTTCCTTTTGGGTGTAATCCTATTCCTCCTGTTAGTAGTGTGTGTAAGCCACAGCTGTAACTTCATCAGTTTCGTAATAAATAGCACAATCACTCTCAGTGGAGTGGACCATCACTGAGAAGCAGCCCTCCCTTTTCCCCAGTTCAACACTTCACCCACCTCTCACCTCCACCCTTACTTAGGGCTTGGAGCACAGCATATTTGCTCCTCAGAGCAGAGAACTGGGTAGGAGGCCAAGCTGCAGCCCGGATCCTCCAGCAGGCCTGGGGGCTGGAGCTGGCATCCCCAAGCAGCCTACAGGGGACAGTTGTGCAGGCCAGAGACCACATCCACCAGTAACCCCATGGGAACTGAGGGAAGAAGCCATGCAGGGCTCAGGCTCATGTCCCCTGGCAGCCCCACAGGGCTACAGCCACTTCCCGGGCAGCCCTATGGGTCCAGGGGCAGCTGCATGGAGCTGGAGCCAGAGCTGGCTTCCTCTGGCAGCCCTGTGGGTAACCACACACGGCTATAGCCACCTCCCTAGCAGCCCCCAAGGCCAGAGCCAGCTTCACCTGGCTGCTCTGTGGGGCCAAGGCCAGACACACAGGGTTGGAGCTGGCACTGGAATCTTCTGGCAGCCCCGTGGAGGAAAGCAGAAGCCCCAGCAGTTGTGCAGGCCGAAGTGCCCACTGAGCAGCAGATGGGTACGCAGCTTGGGGGGGGGGCGGTATTTGGAGGTCTGGAGGCAGGGAATCTCCCCTGGTCCTGACCATACCAGACTAGGGAGGTACAATCTGTACTAGCAATCTACGTTATTTAATGACTGTGGAAGGATGGTATTAATCCAATGAAAAACACCAAACACAAATAGGATGAAGATGGAACTTGTTGGTAGAGGCAAGTACCAGCAACAATCTTTAGACTAGGCTTTGAACCATTATAAATTGACTCATTTTACAAGACTGGGATCATGTCTTGTACTTGTATTATGCCTGTAACTCATGTTAAGACAAATGCAAAATAAAACTCACAAAATGCCTTGGCTTTATGACTTTTCTAGTCTACTTGAACTCCAAAGAGACTCTCTAGCACTCCTTCAGCCCTGCAATGTCTTCACCAGAGTAACACCAAAGTTTTATCTAACCCTCAATTTCTCCTTCATTCTTTTAACTGTTTTCCTCACCTTCTCTATCTTTCTGTATCTTAACTGCTCTCCTCCCTCATTTCTCCTCTATTAGTTCCTTCTCAGGCATTAATTCGCATTCCTTGAACTTTCCTAGCATCACTCACTTATATTAACAGAGGAAGTCTGTAAGCAATATACATATTAAAAAGATGCAGTAAAGTGAAAGGGTTCACTTACGTGTATTTCAGAATTCCTTCTAACTTTGAAGTCCAAATTATTACACTTTTGTCAGCAGAGCCAGATGCAAAACGCTTGCCTATTGACGAATATTTTAAAATAAAAAAGCCACACATGTAACTATTACATTTACTTCACAAACACTTGAAAGCAAGGAATTCTTTACAGGTATCTGAGTTCTATAGAATCAAGGTCCATTCCTGTTACTGATTCTGTATGGTTGCAATTCTGGACCAACATGGAATACCACTGACTGCAATGGGATGCTGTACAGGTAAAACTCTGCTTTCATACCAAGTCCCATTAAAGTTCTTGGGGTGCATGGATCTCTGTTCATAGTATCAACTGCAGAACTGGGGCCTATGTTTGTAATATCCCAGACAGTATCTACTTCTACAGTGCTTTCAGATCAAGAGATAAAAGGCACTGCATAAATTCCAAGTATTATTAAAACTACCATAACAGTTCTATCTTTCAATTTACAATACAAAAGGAATGAAGCCAATTACCATGCTTTCTACAAATTAGCACAAACAAGGAAGTTAGAAATCCAAAGGTGTAACCTACCATCTTTAGCATAAGCCACACAATACACTGTGTCTTTGTGTCCCTTCAAGGGCTGAATTAAGGTTCCATCAGATGTGTCATATACCTGCATAAAAAAAAAAGGTCAATGTAAGACCCCTAATCCATCAACAAGATCCAAAAAGGATAGAATAATTAGAATGATACAAGATTGAGGGCAAAATGATTATGTCTGTATGCTTTGCTTGTCTGACAATATCTACTGTATATTTGAGAGAGTTTGTCTGAGTGTCTGTCTGTGCAGTTGTTTGCTCGAAAACTCCTTCTAAATGTAAGAGCCAGGGTCACCAAATTCGGTATCCAGCTTCCTCTTATCATAACTTAGGCAAAGGTTTGGTTGTGCCAGGGTTGGGGAGGATGAAGCATCCTCATCCCCAGATTCATTGCTTGCTGCTCGACTTCCACATTGTCAGGGAGTGAGGAAAAAGTGCACAGTTTGCTGCATTCCTCACTCTAGGTGAGGAGGGCAGACGGCTGGTAAGCTGTGCACTTTCCTCTTGCTCCCCCCAACTATTGACTTAAAGATCAGAGCAATGCTAGGTAAATTTGCTAGTTTGATTTATAATCAATTTCACTATTTCTCTTAGATTCTTAGTTGCTCTTGTTTTACTGGGTCTTTCAAAATGCAAAAGACTTTTTTATTAAAAATATAGGAAAATAAGATAAGATGACAAAGTTTGTAAGGAAGATCTTGAAGCAGATTTAGTACTATACCTGAAACCATTTTTAACTTATCTTTTAAAAATGACTGCAGTTTGAATTGATGGCATCATTTTAAAATACCAGAAAACACTTGCCTCTTTCTGTGCATTGAGAAGCAGACATTATATATAAGAACAACAGCGGTTACTGAATCATTTACATCAAAGTCATTCAATTCTTATGCTGTTTTTGGACAGCCCACTTAGCCTGCCTGTTTCAAAACATCCTATTCCTTTCCTACACCAAAAATTACCACTTTTTCTTTCTTCCAAATCTGTTTACCCCAAAGAAAAGATCGATGGAAGAGAGCCTCCTACAAAAGATTCATAAAAGATTTTAGAAGACCCCCCCCTCCCCAAAATATTGCTACATTATATATGTGACTCTTGCATAGCTATATTTGGGGGTCTTTAAAATATATTTGATTATTGTTAAATTCAGATGGCATCGTGTAGAGAGGAATAAACAATCTCTTACCAACAGTCTGTTTCCTGAAGCAATAATTAGCTGAGTTCCATCAGGTTTAAAGGCAAGATCATATATACTTGACAAAGAGATAAAAGGAAAATTAAGAAGCAGAACAGTGAATATTACTAGGAATATCCCAAAGAAACCGTACTTCCTATTTCCAACATTGTTTAAATACTATAAAAACGAGCAAAGACTTAATACAAATACACTTCTCAGAACACATTTAACTTTTGGGGAAATTCCAGAAGATAGTTTTACAATGTTTTCCCCACATTCAATAAGGTGGTCTCCAAATAAAATCACCATCCTGCTTTGTCCAGACACAGGAGTAGGCTTACACAGATCCAGCTGCAAGACCAGATCACTAACTCGCAACTCCATCCTTACATCTCCACCTTCCGTGCATATATGGTTACAAGATCAGGGCCACAAGTGGATGAAAATTAAAAAACAAGGAAAACTTTTTGTACTATTCAGGCATTATTAGTGGCTTTATATTACCATTGCTTCATGAGAACCAGTAGTACACAAGCTATCATATACCTTCTGGGGCTCATATGGATAATAAAGATTCTTCTTCAATAACATGAAGAAACAATCAAAAAAGAAAGGAGGAATCATATTTAATCTTAATGTCACTCAGTGCTGGGAGGGGGAGGATTTGGAAAGATTAAATACATAGTCCATATCTTTTGCTCAGTAAAGTTTTATTTATTGAAAAAGCCCCTAAGATATATGGTTGGTTTCCAGAAGGACAATCCTACTGTAACACAGTTCAGTAAACACAATGATACAGAATATCTAAAAGATGCCAATATACAATAAAACATTGGCACTTCCTACCACTTGTATATACAGTACTGATAAAATCAGTTACTTATTGGTTTAGAAAAGTCTCCACAGGGAGGGTAAGTGGTGAAGTCTACCCAAGTATATGAGAAGTTGGAATGATCTTAACATGCGCAAAGAGAACCATAGTTCAGAAAAAATTACCCACAGTAAAAACTATCTATTTTCTTTAAGATGAAGGACTAAAGTTGCATCCTCATGCAGGGTTCTAAGAACTCTGCATATTCCATACTTAATTCTTAATTTACTAAATTATCCCCATTGGACTCCTGTTTGATGTCTATTTTATGCCCCCATTGATATTAGTAACCAGGATTACAAACCACAGTGTGCTGCTCTCCTGCCCCCAGCAAGAACCCACAAGACTTTACCAGTTCATACAGATTGTGAAGTTTCAAAATAATAAATCTATTACTAAATAAAACCTAACAAAAATCAAATGATCAGCATTCCCTACTGCAATGACCCTTACCCCAAAACCCTGCCCTGCACCAAATCAAAAGGTGGGTCACTACCCCTCCCCTCTCACATTCCTTGTTAGGCCTTGAGCTTCCCAGGGCAGTGACCACATCATTTCATTTGCCCCCATGAAGTGCACAGAGTGCTTTGGGATGCTGTGAAAATAGCAAACATAAACCATATTTAGCCTCTTACCATTGCTCAGCCTTATCCCTCCAAGTTAGTGCAGCCCTCATTTCTCCCTCTCCCCCAGCACCTCTCTCCCACAGCCTCCCCTACCTCCTCTCTCCCCAGGATCCCTTGCTTCAGCAACTGCCCTACCCCTTCTCTCCCCAGCACCCCTCCCTCACTGCCTGCCCTGTCTCCTCCCTTCCCAGCACCCCCTCTCAGTGCCTGCCCTGCCACCTTCCTCCCCAACACCCCTCCCCTCCTGCCCTGCCCCGTCCTCCTCAGCACCCTCCACTGCTTGCCCTGCCCCCTCACTTCCCAGCACCTCCTCTCTCACCGCCTGCCCTCTCCCCCCAACACTTCCTCCCTTCACTGCCTGCCCTACTCCCTCAACACCCCCCACCGCCTGCCCCACCCAGAACCCCCCTTCCCTCACCGCCAGCCCTGCCCCTTCTGCCCAACTACCCCGCCCTCCCGCTTCACCTCACAACCCCACGCCCCGCCTGTCTCAGTGCCGGGCGTCTCACACTGCTGCACACCCCTGCCTCGCCCCCTGCCCCGGCCGTTGTTTGTTTATTTACACGAGATTAAAGCTTCCCCGCCTCCCCAGGCAACGCGCATGCGCACTCCCCTAAAGCGCTTTGCTTGGACTCAACGGCCACGACGCGGGTGGAGGGGGCGGAAGGGAAAGAAACTCAAACGTTGAAACTTAATTGCGCCTGCGCTAAGAATGCAGCTTCGTATAGGGGCTGGGTTTGCACGACGAGAGAACATGGCTTCGTTCAGGCGTGGAACTGTCTGCGGAACGGCGTTTGAAATACGCATGCGCAAAAGGCAAGCTACAGCCTGTTCTCGTTGCAAACGCTTTTGCGAAGCCGTGGCGGGAATGAACTGTGTGCGCAAGGTTTACGCATGCGCAGTGCAGGGGGAATGCTGTGTACCTGTATATGACATGGGAAGTGCGTGGCTATGGCGGCTCCGGAAAGGCGGCAGGAAGAGGGCAGGTAAAAAGGTACTATAGTACCGCGGGTGGGGTCCAGGTATCTTTCAGATGCGGTAGGCTGCGCTCTGATCTGCTTCAGTTAGAGGCTGGACTAGATGACCTCTTGAGGTCCCTTCTAGCCCTAGAATTCTATGAGCCTATGAACTCTCACGCTGGCTCCCTCTCTATAAAGTGACGTCCTGTCGTGGGTGCGCTGATGTCACTCGATGATGCTGCCGGTTGTTGGTGACGTCAGGTTATATGCTGCTGTGACGTGTGAAACACAGTATGCCTTGGGCACGTCGGTCGCTCTGAGCTCTGTGTAGTGCCCTGCCGGCTTGGTGCTTGGGCTGTGTGTGTCCTCGCCCCAGACCGCCACCCAGTGAGCGCCGCCACTGGCAGCTCGAACTGCTCAGCTGTGTCTCATAGGCTCCATGGTGCTGCACTAGGGGAGAGTCTGTTTTAGCTTGACAAACGGGAGCTGTTGAACGCTGGGCTGGGTTTCAGCTGGATGAGAGCGCTGGGAGAGGGTTGGGGCGGGTATAATGTTCTGAGACAGAGTGGCACCTCATTTTTGGAATGGTGCAGTGATTTAGCAATCATAACACTTCAGTGGCTACAGCCACAGAAACAACTTTTTGATTGAACAGAGATACAGATTTGCAAAAACAGCCTTGTTATTCTCTCTCTGGGGTGGATGAAACTCTTCACTTTTTTTAAAGCTCAGTTTACGTCTTCCCTATTGGGAATCATAGAAGAGTAGGACTGGAAGGGACCTCGAGAGGCCATTGAGTCCAGCCCCCTGCCCTCATAGCAGGACCAAGCACTTTCTAGACCATCTCTGAAAGCCATCTATCTAACCTCTTCTCAAATATCTCCAGTGATGGAGATTCTACCACCTCCCTTGGCAATTTGTTCCAGTGTTTGATCAGCCTGCCATGGCTGATCTTTTGGAGTTTGATTTAGTGTGCCTACTGTGGTTGCACTGAATGGCACTTACAGGGCACCCCCTAAACCACAGTACTCCTGCCCCATTAGGAGTAGTGGAAGTCTATGGGGGTGCAGGCTCCCATCAACCTCCCTTAGTGGAAATGGTGCAGAAGCCCAAATTAAGATACATTGACTCTAGCTTCATAATTAATGTACCTTAAGTGGACTTTCCCCTATAGTGTAGATGTGCCCTCAGTCACCATCCTTATACAAGGCTCCATTGGAGTATACCCCAGCTAAGTGATTTGAGGAGTTGGTGTTGAGCAAGGGAGGGTACTCCCTCTCTCTCAGCCCATGTAAGAAGGATGCATGTTTAATATAGTCAGATAGTAATGTATAGGATTGTTGCCTCTTAGATATAGAAAAATTAGCCATTGGCCACCCCTTCCTCCCCCAGCAAAAAGGGTCCTAATCTGGAATCTTGCTAATTGCTAATATGTTTTAGAGAACAATTTTGCCCAAATATGTATTTGTGTTGTTTTATCCTTGTCCTTGCCTTAACCTAATATGGTGCCACAGTACAGACAATTGGGTTAACTGTACAGAACTCTAACATGTCCCCTCTTCTCCACCAACTAACCCTTTTAAATAATGAGGCAGTACAAATGTCAACCAGGGCAGTTCAAAACCTGCCAAGTGGCAGCCCTAGTTATGTATTTGTCAAGGCATATTATGTATGTATGTGAGCTCTAATGAAAGTGACCATTTATGTTTCAAAGAAAAAAAGGGACATGAAAAACACAATTGGAAGCTTGGTTTTAAAGGCTAGTCTTATTGGGGTTTGTTTATGACACAAGATTACATACAATGCAAAGTCACAAGTTGTATGCATACTGTTGAAATACAGGACAAAACACTCCTCATGTTAACTTGAAATCCAATACATAAAATGTAGATTGCAAATATTTATGTTTCACATGGGAGTAGGCCGATCGTGCTGTTTCCGTAGCTCTCCTAACATCTTCTGTCCCAGTGAGCAAGAGGCAAGGTCTCACACATAACAGCAGTGGCGTGTTGCAAATATTTGTGCACTACCTTCATATTTTCAGTAAATTTTTTCCAAATCTCTCTAGCTCTTGAAATATTGTAGTTATGAATACTTTGAGACAGGTCTGTTTCTATCCCTTTATTTTACATTTACTTTTCAGTGACATGCAGATTGGAGAGAAAACAAAAGAAGATGGGAAGATATTAGTGACGGAGACAAGAGAAGGTTTTGAAGGTAGTGAGACAATAGCAGAAGCACTCCAATGCAAAGAAGATGCAGTTGCTGCATCAGAAGTGGCTTCTGAATGTCTCAAAACTACTCCAGATGGATGGGAGAAAATCACAAAGCAAAGACAGTCAGGCAAAACTGCAGGAAAATATGATGTGTATTTCATCAGGTAATATGCGATGCAACTCTAGGTATGAAATAAATATAGTAAGTAAAAAGTGTAAATCACATAGACTTATTGTACTGGTTGTTAGTGAAGAGTAAATTTTGCAAAGTCAAATGTTTGGTACTGTTCCAGGGCTCACACAAATTTGTTATGGGGCTGATCCATAACCCACTGAACAGACTTTTGGTTTCAGGAGCCTTTGAATCTGATTCCTTGAGTTACAGGAAATCATTTAATTTCTTGGTACCTCATATGAGTAATATGGAAATCTGTTGAAAAATTACATACCTCATCAGGTTAGCCTGAGGCAGTAAAATACTTTAATATCTTTAATTAAAAGTTTTAATTAGTTGTCTTTGTATGAACATTTTGGTTGAGTATAAGTAGAAAATGCATCTAAAAGATATTTACTCAGCCTTTTAAAAACATTGAGCTAGATTAATAATGTTTTTAAAAATGAAGGTAGCATTTTTTGGCTGATCCTCTCCATGGCACTCCCCTGAAATGTAAAGGACAGCTTTGTTTCGTATTTAACAGCAAGGAAGGGAAACAATAACCACTGATTATTTAACTTTCTTTTATTTCATAGTCCTCAAGGAGTGAAGTTAAGATCCAAATGTGCACTTGTTGCATATTTTAGAAAAAATGGAGAGACTGTTCTTAAACCAGAAGATTTTGACTTTACTGCTCCTGTTCAGGCGAAAACTCGATCAAGAACCAAAGGATTCTGTGACGCTGTGAAACCAAGATTACGGAGTAAAGCATGTGATAGTAAAGCTCAAGATCTTAGCGTTCAAAGTAGTAAAAAAGAAGTTAAAGTTCTGGAGTTGGAGACCAGTAATGAACAATTGGAAAACATTTCCAGCCATCTGCAGGGGAGGGAGGACTTCGTTGTTAAGCCAAGGGACTGGAACAAAAAGGCCAAAGAAAAAGGAACACTTGGAAAAAGAGATCAAATTAAGAAATCTAGAAAGAGCTCAGAAAGGATTAATTCAGATCACAGCCAAAATAAAAGAATGAGGAAAGCATCACATAATAAACCAGAGGCTGAGAGCAGCCAAAGCAAAAAACTCCATCGAAAGAAAAATGTTTGTGTTTCTGATAGAGACAGAATAGACAATCAAAACTTAAACCCCACAGATACTGGAAAACCAAATGCACTCCCAGAAGATGAAATAATGACTTCAGGATCACATTTAGAGATGCATCTTGGACCAGCAAGTGCCCCCTCAGAAGAGAAGTCAAGAACCCTCAGAGAGTTAGGATGTGCAGAGAATTCTGATGATGCAGCTACCAAATCTGAAGAGAACATTGCAGATAGAGAGGGATCGAGTGTGTTTGGGAAAGAGAAAAATTGGTTGCATTTTGGTAACCAGGATTTCAAACTGGGCACTAAAACAGACATCAGCATTTCTCAGCCTTGTGATGAGGAGAGTTTTACATCAATGAAAATTCTTCAAGGTATGTATGTTTCGGAGTAAAACTGTTCTAAAATTCCATCAGAGATACATCCAAACTAATTACAAAAAAGGAGTGTGTTTCAGGTCTGCCCCCTTCATGACTGGAGAAGGTCTATGGTTAGACCTTTAAAAATTAGCTTACCTGGAGTTTGTCTTATCTGTGTATCAAATTTACCATATAGAACAACAGGTATTATAGGCGCTAAGTGTTATGAACCAACTAGTTCAAGCCAAAGAAATGGATTTATTCACATTTGGAAATCACACCATCACCTTCTCTGAATGTAGCCATGACCACTACTCTCCAGATAACGATTAACTTTTTAAAGTACTCTTTGGTCCAGCATGGTCAGGACCTGACCAGTCCCGAATAAGAGAAATTTGCTGGACCAGGAAAGGTTCCCTGCTACAGGGCCCTAAGCCACTCCCCTTGCTCCCACACTGGGCTGCTCCCCCCATCTGCTGCTGGGCCAAGAGTCCTGGCCTGTACTGCTGTTGGGCTACCACCCATAGTGCTCCCCCACCTGCATATCCATGGGGTTGCCAGGGGAAGACAGCTCTGGCCCTGGGTGGGGGCTGCCCTGTGGGATTGTTGGGGGACACTGGCCCCAGCCCTGCATGACTTCTCCCCTATGGGGTTGCTGGGGGGACTCAGAGAATGTGGACTGCATCCTCCTGCCTGGCTCCCTGGTCCAGTAACATCCCTGGTGCTGTCAGACGAAGGATGTTGGTGGACCAAAAAGTGACAGTTTTAGGAAGTCCGGCCTGTGCTGCAAAACTGGCCATATTTTAAGTTAAGAAATTCAATTAACCTTGTTTAACTTGGTTATAAGTTTACTATAATATTTCCTTGATTCTGCCCTCAATTATACCTATACTGCACCTGTTTTTTCACTGAGATGTGACTGCTTTTGTTAAGGATTTTTCATTTTAAGATTTGTTTTTGACAGATGCTGAAATAATTGGTATCAGAATGGAACTAATTTTCATTTACATACAGTACTACCAGTAAAAGTTCCTGTTCCCAGCATGAAGAGAAAATTGATTAATGAAAGTGGGAAATAATCTCTAGTTTCCATTTCATTTAATTTTAATAGTGATAATTTCATGTATTTTTTTTTTTAGAAGACTGTGTCCCAAGAACACAAGTAGAGAGAAGGAAAACCAGTCCATATTTTTCTAGTAAATACAGTAAAGAAGGTATAGTGTTCTTTATAGTAAAGAAATCTTGGTGGGGGGGGGGAATTGGAAGGTTAACAGATTAGCATTTCACCTTTTTATCGGTAGATCAAATCCAGACCTGGGCTTTACTAATCTGAGAGTTATTGCTACCCAGTGGCTACATTGTGGCAGGATTTTTGTTGTCTCACTAAGTCAAGTGGATGGCTGTCCCCATTGCATAAACACCATCACAGTCTTCATTACCTGGCATTTTTGGTGAATATCTTGGCACAAAAGCTGCCAATTGAATGGGCTCTGAGAATGAGCTACCTTTCTACCCTTTAAAGCTGTTCCGTGTTGGAGGCAAAGCCCACACATCTGCTGTCTGCTGAGTACTTAGTAGGTGCAAAGGGGATTTAAGGCAGTTGTAAGGTCCCTTCTCCCCAGAGAACGGACCCAGTACAGGGAACCTCTACATCCAGATGCCAGAATAGTTCTATGCTACTTCCAGAGTGATCTGTTGTGCAGGAGGCATTGTGGGGAGAGAATGAGGGTGATTATGGCCTGGGCAGTCCTTTGCCCTGCCAATTCTATACCCCCTAGAAGTACAGGTACAGATTAGGGTAGCCCACAGCGCTCCTCTAGCCTATGCCAGGGCTCCTCTGATTCCTGCAGTATCGTAACACAAAAGTAATAATCTCTACTCTCCTGTGCACTAGTGGGAGGATGGGAGTGAGTCAGCTCCAGTGTCTTGTAAAAGAATGGTGGAGGGAAAATTAACCTTTTAGTGCTCAGTAAAGTTTCCCATATTATCTTTGTGTTTAGCTCCAAGCCCACCAAGAAGGAAGGCCTTCAGGAAATGGACTCCTCCTCGGTCTCCATTTAATTTGGTCCAAGAAATACTCTTTCATGATCCATGGAAGCTCCTCATTGCAACCATCTTTCTCAACAAGACCTCAGGTAAATAGGTACATGATATGATGTGAAGCTTAATCTCTTAATTCAAGTTTCGTGGTCTGTGAGTTGCATTAGCTTACGTAAACGCTGAATTGGGGTCTGATGTGGCTATTAGAAATTGTTGAAAGATCAGAGCCTTAGCTCCTAAGTTTTTCGTTACAGTATTGAAAGGATTAAGTAGACTAATGCAATGTAAGCTTTTTAAATAATTTGCATCTCCCTCCTCAACACATTCAGAATGCATGCTTTGGGGAAGGGAAATCACTGAAGAGCCTTTCTTTTCACAACATGTTCTCTCTGACTAGGTAAGATGGCAATACCTGTGCTCTGGGAGTTTCTGGAGAAGTATCCTTCCCCTGAAGTAGCAAGAATTGCAGATTGGAAAGAAATGTCAGAGTTGCTTAAACCTCTTGGCCTCTATGAACTCAGAGCAAAGACCATTATCAAATTTTCAGGTATTTTCTTTCAAGCATGTCTGTAGAATTATTTAAACTGATGTCAGTAAGAAAGTGGCATTATGAACCCCAGCTCTGATTGTCCTTCAGTGTTCCAAAATAAACAACACATGTAATGAAGGAGCAGACCCTTGTTTTTAATTGAGAAAGTCATCTTGAAGGCTTGTTAGTAAGAACAAGGCTGATGTGTTTTGCAATAACATACTACAGTATTTTCTTATTTCAGATAAAAACATTATTGTGTAGATTTTGCTGTATAGTGATTTAAAACTGTCTTCCACACTGAGAATTATTTAGAAATAATTCATTTTTATCTGTTATTAATTTAATAAATTTAGCTAAAACTGGCATTTTTCTAATTCTGCAGTGAGTACCAATGTTTTCTTTTAATAGTTTCTGTGGCACATTACATGTTAACCTGTTAAAGTATGGGGTTATGTTCTCTAGATGAGTATCTGACCAAGCAATGGAGGTATCCCATTGAGCTGCATGGGATTGGAAAGTATGGCAATGATTCATACAGAATCTTCTGCGTCAATGAATGGAAAGAGGTAAGTGCTGTCATTCTCTAATGGCCAGATCCAGTGCTCATAGAAGGCATTGGGTTCTACTGACTTCATTAGACTTTGGATTAAGCCCTATCTAGTGAATTAAAAATAAGAGTGGAAATAATCTGTCCATTTTAATTGAGAAATATTCAAAGACTGTATTGTTTAATATGGACTTGCATAATTAACAATAATGTGAATACTCCCAAGAACTAATCCTACATATGTGCCCAACTGTGCAAGGAGGCACATAAAGGCTAGCAACAGTTGTCATAATTCAGGGCAGTTACATCTGTATTATCCCTCGGCAGTGCAGCAAGGGCACCCACTACTCTCAGGCTTCCAGATCCCAGTCCTTGCCTAATTTGGATGGACACCTGAATCTTGTTGTCTTCTGACCAACGTATTTCCAAACTGCGTGATTCCCTACCTTTCACTGTGGTATTGCCAGCAGGCGCAGGCTGCCCAAGTACACCTGCTTGCTGCTTTGTCAGAGACTGATAATGGAGTGTTTTTATAAGTTATCCCACAGTTCTGTGCAAGATTATTTGTTTTCTTAAACTAAAAGTACTATTGCGAAAACATTAAAAACAATGTAAGAACTTACATGCTGAGACCTAAGCATGGATGTTCCAGAGATGAGGGAATAAGTCCTGAGCACAGGTGAAACCTCACTTGCAGCAACTGAGAAGGTAAGTCAGGCAATAAGCTTCTGAGTAGGCTTACTACTAACATGAGCTCTGGTTGGAGGATACCTTCCAAACCCCCTCTAAAGGATTTATTTTGTGGTCATGTTCATTGCACCATCAGCTTAAAGAGTGTGCTTGTATAAGGAGGGACTCAGTAGGCCAAGGCCTTTCAATCCTTATCTGAGGATTGGGTCCCTTGACAGACTAGAGGTTTCATGCACAATCAATACTTATTCCCTCATTTCAGGAGCATGCAGGCTTAGGTCTTATTTATCAGTGTGCTGTAATGCCCCTAAACTGCAAAGTACTCTCTGAGTTGGGTGTGAAGATATTTCAGACAAATTTCAGTACTGCTAGTTACTTTTTATAAAAGGCATTGTATTGAAAATGAGTTCTAGTGCTTTCCTTCTCTTTCAGGTACATCCACAAGATCACAAGTTAAATGTATACCAAGCATGGCTCTGGGAAAATCATGAAAAAATGAGTCTTGGTTGACATATACAGATATGTTTTTATATAGCTTCACTTTTTGGTACTTAATGTTGCTTGTGCCTGTTATGTCCACGTGAAATGGAAACAGCCTATATTCGCTTTACACATTTGTAGTTCTGATCATTGAATGCTTAATTCCAATATTGATTGTGTTTTATGTTTTCAAACCCACATAATTATTGTAATTAAAAGCTAATAAGCACTGATATTTTAAAATAAATTTTAATCAGTATTTTAATAGTTGGCCATTCCACTGTGGTGCAAACAGTAAAGTGATACTATAAGTTCACCTAACTAATACCATGCTATGTTACCATAAATCCAAGTGTTACCAGTTATTTATTTGCCACATTAGTGTTGCTTCCATAAAGCAATGGGACAGAAATACCCAACTCCCTTTGACTGCTTGTGAGTAACTAAATCAAATTACACCAGAAGAGAAGATAGGTTCTTAGCACTCTCAAACTCCCATTGCTAACTTTGCAGACTAAGAGCCTGATCTTGCAGAAGTAACTAATTTAGGGTCTAATCCAATGTTTACAGGAGTTAAAGGGAAGGCTTAATTGAATTTTGAACCAGTCCTCTTCTGCTTTACTACTTAACATCATTGACTGTAACAGAGCTATTCATGGTACCGTACACTATACTTGTTAAGTTTGCAAGATCGAGTCCTACCTTTCTAACTTTTAAAACTTTTCGGCCGTGTCTACACTAGCCCAAAACTTCAAAAATGGCCATGCAAATTGCCATTGTGAAGTTTGCTAATGAAGCACTGAAATACAAATTCAGAGCCTCATTAGAATGCCAGCAGCCGTGGCACTTCGAAATTGACGCGGTTCACTGCAGTTCGGCTCCTTTTCGAAAGGACCCCACCAACTTCGAAATCCCCTTATTCCTAACAGCAGATAGGAATAAGGGGATTTTGAAGTTGCTGGGGTCCTTTTGAAAAGGAGCCCTGTCTGGATGAGCTGCGCGGCAGTGAGCTGCGTCAATTTTGAAGTGCTGTGGCTGCAGGCATTCTAATGAGGCGCTGAATATGTATTTCAGCGCTTCATTAGTAAACTTTGAAATGGCCATTTGCATGGCCATTTTGAAGTTTTGGGCTAGTGTAGATGTAGCCTTCATGTAGCTGACTTGTCACTGTCATGGTTTGTATTTGTGTTGTGCCAGACCTTCACCTCTTCTGCATTCTTGCAGCTCTTCTAACTAGTCTTCATCTGATAATTTTGTTTGTCTTGCTCACTAGAGATTAATGCTCTAGACTAGTTTTTAGAATTTCTATCATCCAGGTAGTGCCTTTCTTTTAGCAAACTATGGGCCTGATCCTGCAGAAACGTAACTCCTTAAGTCAAACACTTTACAAAATCGGGTCCAGAACAGGACTACTGGGGTGTCCAACCATGTGGGATATTGGTTCATGAGCTTATATTTCAATAAGACTTTAGCACCAGAGGTGCCATATTTAAAGGAGTCACATAGGTCCTAAAGATGCATATGTCATTGCAAAAGCATGCAAAAAAGATATTGGTGCAAGGACCAGGTTGATGCTCTGCATTTGAATCTAATCCACAATTCCTTCATCACATGAAGTACCTAATAATGAACCATATGCACAGTGCAGGTGATTGTGTATTTTTGATTAATTTTATAGATGGAAAACAGTGGTGGGAGAAGCAAATGTTCAAAGGGGGTATGTTAATCAGGGCGATGGGAGATTACTAATGAAGTGCCATGGTAAATATGCACCACTTCATTAGTTTAATTCTCCCCCACTGCAACTTCAAGGTGCTGGCATGTGTGTAGCAGTGGGCGCTTTGAAGTGCCTTTATTCCTCAAAATTTTAGGGAGTAAAGGCACTTCAAAGTGCCTGTGGCTACACGCATGCCAACACTATGAAGTTTGATACTTGGAAGTTGCCACGGGAGAACTAGTTGAATATTCACCACAGCACTTCATTAGTAATCTCCCATTGCCCTGATTAACATGCCCCCTTCAAAGTTGGGGGCAAGTGTAGACAAGCCCTTAGTGATTTACTCAAGGCCATAACATATTCCTTAATGTACAACAGGCTGAAACCCTCTTTCTCCTGACTCCTAGTCCCCTGCTTTAACCACCTCCCTTGACTTCAAAGTCTGTTGTACACTTGTCAACTGTTTTATTTAGTTTTGGGTTTACACTTTCTTGTTTCTGATGTTACAAGGTCATGAAGACCAGTAGTAACACAGTGGATATTTTAAATAGTTTTGCATATAATGTAACCAAATATAAAATTTTAAAGCAACAACCTATCCCTAAAGCATACCTTATTATTCAAAAGGACTCTGGTGTACAAATATTCTGAAGATGGGGACCTTAAAAGCCTAATTAAGAGAGCCCAGCAGTACATACAAGTATAAGAGGTAGTAAGTCCAAAAATGATCAGATTTAGCATAAGTTGAGAGGCCTTGCCCAGTCAATGAATGAATTACCTGTTCAGACTGGGTTATTAAATTCACAGGTACCAGCGATTTAGTTTTCCTCTTGCTTGGAAAGAATTTAATGTGAAAAAGTATTTGCAACAGCTGCTACTGCCCCCTCCTTGTTGGCTGACATTGTGGCTTTGTGGTGAAGCTGTGCATTATAGACTAATGAAATGTCAAACCCCTCTACTGGGAAAAGCCTTTCAGTTGGTGCTGCTCAGGGACTGTATACAAGGCGTGTACACACTATCTTCAGCCAGCAGGACTGCTCTGCTGCGAGCATTAGAGTTCGTGGCATACTTGCAGGCTAGGGCAATACCCAAGTGCACAAAGGGACCCTTCTGTACCGGCTAGGACAGGAAGCCTAGAACCTGAGGTCTCGCAAGCAGGGGCCTTTTGCACCACGATTAAAGGTCACATCTAATCTGAGGGAACCCAGAGGGGGGAGTCCCTCGGAGCCCTGGCCCGGCCACTGGCTGGTCCTGACCCAGCGCACGGGCAAGCGAGGTCGGCGCGTGGCCGACCAGGAAGCGTGTGACTTGCCGACACAGCATCCCAGCTGATCCCTCCTCAGCCAATCAGGAGCCCGGACGCGGGGCCGTTGCCATGGTTTCTAAATTGCAACACTTCACAGGCGGCGCACCAAGAAACATGCAAGAAGGCTAAGGCGGGACAGGGTCCCGGTGACCGCTTCTGTTTTCGAGCCCGTGCCCAGGAGGTGCATCCCGGGTCCCCGCGAACGGCGCTTTTCCTCCCTGTCTGCCCCCGGGGCGGCGCGGTATAGCCGGGTGCAAACTTGGCCGCCCCCGCCCCGGCGAGAGGCAGCTAGCCGGGTCTGGGAGCAGCCAGGTAGGACAGGACACTGCTGCTTTGCAGCTGCCAGCGCCACGCCTATTAGCAGCCCTTCCCCCTTGGATTTGGGCTGATTAGCTTGAGACGCTGGGTCCGATGGCTACAGCAGGGAGGGAAGGGGGAAGATCTTAGCATCTGTCATTCGCTCTAGCCTCAGAATATTATTGTCTGCTGTCCAGCCAAGCGTTTTAAAAACTTCCATCACCATCTTCCGGTTGTCAGCTTTGCATTAAAAACACCAAACTGGCTGGTCTAGTTCTTGAGCTGGCCATTTAGTCGTTTATAAAATAAAGCAAATTTCATTTTGCTGATGGTTGAGGCAAAGCATGCGTACAGATAAAATAGCAACAAGAAGCATGCTGCTACTTTGGCTTGTTTCAAACTAGCATAACTTGAACCTCTTCCTAGGTTGTGATGTCATGAATTACACATTATGAATAGTTATAAACACAAATAATGACTAGGGAGACCCCAGGGTTCTCTTGCGCAATGAATTATTTTACTGGGCCAATACTACAGAATAAAGACCAACCCATTTCTAACTACATATTGACTCCAAAAGTTTGCCAGATTTTCAAATATTCTGGACAATAGAGAGGTATACCTAGCAATGCATAACAGTAACAAAAAACAAGATGAGATATTAAGAAACAAATGTATGCAGAGTACTTTATTTACCAACAACAGTAGTATTGTACCCTGTACACTGATATTGTTTGCTATATTTATTCATATTTACTTTCACTATACTGTACTTACAGAAAATGTAACAAATTTATGTATGGTTAAAATGCCAGTTATTTGAGAGTTCTGGATAATAGAATGTTGGATATGAAAGAGTTCACTGTACAATAGGTACTCATGAGAATTCTGACATGAGTAACTTCATGCTCTTGCATAAGTATTCACAGGCCTGGGTCAGAGTTGCCTTCCACTATTAAGCAGTGACACACCAGCTGCAGGAGAAGGGGATGTTATATATAAAATGTATAATATTAATAATCCCTCACTTTCCTATAGTAATTTTCCTCAGTAGATCTCAAAGGGTTTTACTGAGGAGTTCAGTATTATTTATAATTCCCATTTTTGAGGATTATCCAGTAGGTTGGTGGCAGAGCAATGAATTAAACCCAGGTCTCCTGAATCCCTGTCCAGTGCTCTGAAAGGGGGAATGTAAATGTCAAATGATTAATTTCTTGTATTTTATGATAAGGGTGCCTGAGTATATGGGTTCCTCTTGATTATATTCTGTATTCTTTTATCTTAGCTTTGGAATGTCATATCTGATTTCAGCTTATTGTCATTTTTTAAAGGATCCCACAAATATTCTTAAGCAACATTAACCTAGTTGAGTGTGACATTGAGTTCTACAACAATTCCATCTTTTTTAGTTAAAGTGATACCATGACTGGGGAAGATTTTCTCAAAGACGCTACTAGTGTCAAATCAGAACTGGTCTTAGGACACTGTTTCAAGCAATTCAAACTCAGAGATTTGTATCCAAAGTTTTTCTTTAAAGTGAAACCCAGTATATTTGGGCCACCTAAATCGAGACGTCGCATTATTATCGCACCTCCTATGGTAAAACTGGCTTCTGCTGGTTCAAAACCCATTCAGACCACAGCCATCAATAAAAAGAAGGAAGCGGCTGCTCAGCAAGTACCCATTGAGATAGAAAGCTGTCCTTACACTCCAAAAGAACCTTCAGAGGAAGAAGATGATCTACCAAAGCTAGAAGCATGGATAACGGAAAGGAGGAAGCTCCAGTCACAATTGAATAGCCTTACAGATGTTGAACAATGGCTAAGTCAAAAACTTTCCACCACGGAACAAGAAGATAGAGTCCTGGAAAACTTACAACGCTGCAGAGCAGAAAGGAAAGCTAAAATCCAGTTAGCTATGACCAGAAATCTCGAGGTAAGTGTATGTCTCATTCCTCTGTCCTTTAAATTATTACACTTGGAAGTCACACCGGCCATTTGAATTTAACAACTATAGCTAAACAGAGGTGGGGTGTCTACTCTAGGAACTAACTTCGAAGTTAGGCACTACTTCAAAGTAGCCAGTAGAGAGTGTGCACACATCTTCCCTTGAGCCCAACTTCAAAGTCTTTACTTCATTCCTGGGAATGGAGTAGTGCCCTACTTCAAAGTAGGGTGTGTGTAGACACTCAACTTCGAAGTTGCTTACTTTGAAGTTGTACTTCGAAGTAAGCAACTTTGAAGTCATTTTTGTAGTGTAGACACAGCCAAGGAGACTGGAAAGCAGTCAGGTCAGTTCTTTCTGTGGTTGCGAGTATTAATCCTATATCTTACAGATTCTTGTCAGTAAAATGACAAAAAGCAAGATAATTACACAACCCCCCAGTCAGATTGTTCCCTGGAGACTGGTTACTTCTGCATAGGAAGGGGTAATTCATCCAGGCTGCATTGGAGGAGTTTTTCTGAAAGTCTACGTTTTGGGGCCATGGCTGCATGCACCCTCCCATGACACTGGACCCTCACGGTGCCATGGCACTGCAGCTTTTGCAGTAATTATAGTAAAAACCCCTGTTTAAATCAATACCACTCCATTAAAATCAAGAGAGCAAAACCCATTTGTACCAGCTGACACTATGCCACTTTATACTCCTCACGCTTCCATTGCCTGGGTCAGGAATGAATTTCTCATCCTGATGAAACTGATTTCATGATTATTTTTCAATCTCTTTCAGAACCTGCTGCCAAAGCATGACCTGCCTCCTCAAAGAAGAGTCATCCCCCTCATCAATGCTCCCTATCCCCAGTCCCTCATCACACTGCACAACCTTCTGCACAAGCAAAAGCTCAAAATGGTGGACTTATTCAGTAAGGCGGATAAGGACAAAAAGCAGTTCATGAGATCAGACTTCATTAAAGTTATCAAGGGGGTATGCAGAAAACAGGTTCAGAACAGAAGGCTGAAATTCTGTCCCAATTCTGTTGGTGTAGCTCTAAAGATAAAGGCTCCAATGATAAAGGCTGAATTTGATCTTATAACATGTCCACCGCTCACCTTGGCTATATTGATTTTATATGTGATTTATATGGGAATTAATCTGCAGATTAATAGATAGTAAGGTATGCTTTAGGGAGAACTAAGGGAAAGAGAATTTAGCTGCCTATTGGGATGACCCAAGAGATTGAGAGAGAAAGAGAGAGAGAGTGAGAATTCCAGCTGGGGAGGAAACCCAAAGCCACACGGTCCAACAGAAACACACAGCTGGCTCACAGGCCAATCTGGATTGTAGAACTCTTGTTGGTTTCCATAGCAATGATAATATAGCTTCCGTCAGTCTGAGGGAGCTCAAGGTGCTTTACAAACCACAACCTGAGCTATGGGGTAAGGGTGTGTGGATGGAGAGTCAATGTGGGCCAGTGGAGAGAGAGCAATAGACTGGACTCCAGACCAGTGTTCCCTGTAAGCTGAGTGCTTGGGTGGGTAGCACGTGTTTCTGTTGGTGGTGCACATCCACACATTCCTGGATGCACACAACAAATTTAATTCCTCCCAGGAATAGAAAAAATTAGAGGCAACATGGCTCCAGACACCCATGTGCTATCCCTGACTGTCTTGGGGGGGACGGCACTGACAGACTTGCTGGGACCCTGAGCAAGGTGGAGAGGAGGCTGGCTCCACCTTCCCAGAAGGGTTCAGGCCTCAGGCGGCAAGGGTGGGCAGGGGCAGCCAGCCTGCAACACCACCCAGAGCATGCTTTAGCCTTTCTCCTTCCCTCACAGCCGGCCCTTAGCACCAGCAGGAGCATGCTGCATATGCTCCAGCAGCAATTTAAAAGGCTCAGGGCTCCAGCTGCCACTGCTGCAGAAATAGCAGTACTGGCCGGAAGCCCCAGGCCCTTTGGAAGCCCCAGACTTTGGGGCAAGGGCCCTGTTTCCCTGCCTCTCTCTGCCCCATTGGTGGGCTTGCTTGTGGACCTGCTGTGTGACTGAAGGCAGTCACGTCACCTCTTTGTACCTCTATTTTTCCTATCACCTTCTGTCTGTGGATTGTCATTTGCAATGTATGTCTACAGGGCCTACCACAACAGAGCTTTGGTCTCAATTGGTGCCATTAGATATCACTCTAAGGCTACGTCTACACGTGCCCCAAACTTCGAAATGGCCATGCAAATGAGCTCATGGGAATAAGGGGACTTCGAAGTAGGCAGCATCCTTTCGAAAAGGAGTCCCGTCTGGACGCGACGCGCCGCGGCAAGGAGCATCAATTTCGAAGCGCGGCTGCCGCCCGCATGCTAATGAAGCGCTGAATATGCATTTCAGCGCTTCATTAGTAAACTTCGAAATGGCCATTTGCATGGCCATTTCGAAGTTTGGGGCACGTGTAGACACAGCCTAATAGGTGTAGTAAACAATAGACATTTGGCAGAGGGACAAACTGGAGGCCATAATTGAAAAGTGATTTACCCATGGCCACCTGGCCATTCAGTGACAAAGCTGGGACTAGATCCCCATGGCTCTTAATTCTCAGAGGTTTAATCTGCAGCAAGGGTGATTCAGATTACAGATTAGGAAAAACGTCTAACCATAAGGACAGTTAATGTCTGGAATGAATCCAAGGGAGGTTGTAGAATCCCATCGCTGAAAAGTCGGAGATGGGCTAGGTCAGTGGTTCCCAACCTTTTCACTAGTGGGGACCCCAAACTATTTGCAGATGCCCAATCACCCCCCCAAACTGTTCACAGACCCCCTCAAAGCCAATTCTAGCTGCTATGTGCACTTCATTAAATGATAAAGGAAACCACAACAGCTTCTCAGACAGCGATTAGTAACATTATTGGAAGATATTTAAAAATAATGGATTGTAACTTTGCAATGTATTTATATCTTCTGTGATCATTTTTACTTATCTCTTATGTTCTTCACAGACCCCCTGCAATGCCCTCATTGCCCCCTGGAGGGCCACACACCCCCAGTTGGGAACCACTGGTTTAGGTTTACATGGGTTCTGCCACAGCACAGGTAGCTGGATTCAATGACTTCTCAAGATCCCTTCCAGACCTCCATTTCTAAAATTCTGTGATTCTTCGGTCATGAGGCTACACCACCTTTCAATAATGTAGTAGCGCACATGGCACAACTGTGGAACTAGTTTCTAGGGCTTCAGAACAGCCTTCAGTCTTGCTGCGATCACGTCTGAACTTTTGTTTTTTAAACAGGCCAATGTCCCTATCAGTGACAGTGACCTAGAGGACGTGATCATCTTTCTGACTTCTTCAAAACGTGGGAATTTTATAACCAGGGACGATCTGGTTGAATGTCAAAATACATGGCTGGATATAATGAGAGATAAGACAAAACAGCCTGGGGAGGCAAAAACAGGTAAGAAAAAAGAAACTGTGGTAGGAAGATGATTCTGCATGCGTAGGAGCATGGGAATCACCATACTGGGTCCAGCCCCAGGTCCATTTAGTACAATATCCCATCAGCTGTGGGACATTGTCACCCCAGATCTCATCCTGGTCATTAATAGAGAATTGCTTGAACCCCGAGTTTAATATCTCTTCCAGAACTTTGCTGGCATTATTGGCCCCCCACCAACCTGACTGTTGAAAATTAGAACCTTTCACACAAATGCCCTCTCACTCAAAGGCAGGTGGTTTGGATAGGCTGAGGCCAAGATGCAAGCCAGCTCTGGTTTTGCAAAACAGAAACCCTAATCTCCTCAGCTCTTCTGTAGGGCTGTGTCTACACAACCACCCTCCTTTGAAGGAAGGATGGTAATTAGGGTGTTGGGAGTTTACTAATGAAGTGCTATGCTGAATATGCAGCACTTCATTAAGCAAATTCCCACTGCCCCCAGCAACTTTGAAGTTTTAAACTTTGAAGTACCAGTTTGCATCTAGCCATGGCTCACCCGCCAGTACTTCAAAGTACCAGCAGGTGAGCTGCAGCTAGATGCGAGCTGGTACTTCAAAGTTGCCTCTCTCTCTCTCTGTGTGTGTGTGTGTGTGTGTGTGTGTGTGTGTGTGTGTGTGTGTGTGTGTGTGTGTGTGTGTGTGTGTGTGTGTGTGTGTGTGTGTGTGTGTGTGTGTGGAATTTGCTTAATGAAGTGCTGCGTATGCAGTACAGCACTTCCTTAGTAAACGCCCAACACCCTAATTACCATCCTTCCTTTGAAGGAGGGTGGTAGTGTAGACAAGACCTAGGTGAAAGCTTGTCATGGTATATGTGTTACCTCATAGCACAGTCTCACCGTTATACTCTTCTTCGTCTTCTTGAACATGTCCTACTCATTATCGAGTACCACCAAGAATAAGAAGAGAAGAAAGGTGAGACTGTAACATGAGGTAATACATGTATTGGGACAAGCTTTCACCTAGAGAAGAGCTGAGAAGATTACGTCTCACTAGTCAAGATGTGAAAGGAGAAATGCCTAGATACGTTGAGAAATTCTTAGCTCTTTACAGCTTTTAAATACTTCGAAAACTTATTCCTCACAACAGCGATTAAATGATGTTTCTAAAGTGCTTTGAGCGCCTCAAAGGAAAGACACTAGAGAATGCCCTGGTATTATTGAAATATTAGGATTACAGAAAAACATCCTACTGCGGTAAGAATCTTTATTTATATTTTATAACTAAGTGAACTGAGGCACAGAGAGGTTAAATGACTTGCCCAATGTCAGCGTCAGCGCTGGCAACAGAACTCAGGCTTTACGCCAAGTCCTGTGCTCAGATGATTTCCACAAAAATGTCCCCTTTAGAGGATTACAATCTAGTTTTCTCCCAGTTCAGGCCTATTTCTATCATTGCTGCAAAAAGATAAGTCTGATTCTTAAGACAGGGTAGACGGCAGCATTTGCCCAGCACTTGGAAGTAAGGCTTCCATTCAGGAAAACTAAATCAGTGACACCTCTCTTCCACCCCGCCATCTGTCATTAAAGGGCTCCCCAGATTTTAAGTCTTCCTAATATGATCCTCTCTCTCTTTTCTTCCATGTTTTGAAATGGTTAACAACGTTGACACTTAAAGCATTGCCCTGGCCTTCTGAGTGGGCAGCCATTGAATCGAACAAGGCAGCTCACACAATCAAGCTCTTGTTTCAGGCTGTCATCTACTTCACATAGACATCACTGTGCTGGTTATATTCATGTCACATTTTAACGGTTTTCTCTGAAGCCATGACAGCAAGAGTCTCTTTCCGCCCCCGCAACAGAAAGTTGAAAGTCCAAGTCTGGAGAATAACTGAGAGCTCTTGCCACCCCTAGTTTCAGTCTTTTCATTTCCTCTGCCTCCATCTAATCTGCCTGCAGCATGCACTTTGGGAAACTCTGGTGTATGGCCAAAGTTATTTAATATGAAACAAATTCTCTCTCAAAATTGGAAGGTAACCTAGTCCTGTGGTGAGACTGGAAATCAGGAGATCAGGATTCTTCCCGGGCAGAGACTGACTTGTAAAAGTCAGTCTGGTTCGCATATCTGTTTATCATATATGTACGTTGTCATTAATCAAGGAATGAAGCATCCACATAAACCCAGCAACTCTTTAGTTACTTTCAAGACTTTTCAATAAAGCGTTTTGAGGAATCACTGCTGGTTAAATGTGGGCTCGGAAGTAAAATTCAGGTCTTATTTTAAATCTGGATCAACAGCTCCAGACTGGTCATTTTCAGAGTTCCAGTCAAAGCCTTTTGCTAACTCAAATCTGCACTGAAAGCAAAGCTCTTTTTTCATTCTTTCATCAGTTCTGACCAATCAGGTCAGAAGTTTATTTTCTGCTACGTGCTATGGTACTGTCTTTGTTTCTTGTGATTCTACAGCACGTCCCCGATTTCAGACCCGAAAAGCTATTTCTAAACCTGTTCGTCATCCAGCATCTGCAGCTGGCAAAACCAAAGAGATACAGCCACTTGCTTGTAGTGAACCTGCAGCAAAGTTAACACTGTTAGAAGTTCCTCCTATCAACATGGAACCAGATCACAGACCTCTAACTTGCGAGGAAATGGAAGAGGTTGGAAAGAGATGCAGAGAGAGGAAACGATGGGAGAAGGTACTGCATATCTTCAGAGAAAGTTTTCATTACTTATGCTTGGCACTTGGGGCCATCTCATGTGTCTGACAGAGAGAGGATGAAGTAGCAGTTTATAAAACCAAAACCAAAACAAGGGTTTTTAATGTGAATGTGATAGTAATCTCTTTTATATAGCACCTTCCAGCTGACACTCCATTTATAAACCATTAATTTGGCTTCCAACTCTTTGAGGGATAGGATTTTTTCACTTACAGAGAGATAAAGAGGCACAGCTAAATTTAAGTGATTCATATGCACTCAAGATCATCTTGTCCATCTCCTTACCAAAGGAGGTTTAGTCCCTATGGGATATTTGTGTGCACTTTTTCCTGCTTTGTTTTCTATATATCTGGGATTGGGATTCACGAGGAGTCAAAAACAGAGTTGGGAAAAGAACACAGGAGTTCTGGCTCCCAGTGCTGTGTGCTCCGACCATTATGTAGCATTGCCGCTAGGACAGGTTCTTAAAAAAATAAAAATTCAGATGATATTGATAGTTTCAGAAGGTGCAAACAGATAAGCTAATCTCCCCTGCTAGGGTTTGATGAAGCCAGGATGCATCAATTGTAATGTAAATCAGTGCTAAATACATTCCAAGAGAAAGAGGAACAAACCTTATTAGTCTCAATTTTTCAAAAGAGCACTGATAAATAAGACCACTATATTTTCTAGTGCAAACTCTTGTGCAATTTACTGCTGAGTGGACAACTAACGCATCACTCAAAAGGGGGGTTTATGCAGGGCATGAGCTGTGCACAGGCCTGATACTGGCCCTCTACACAGGATGGATTTCATCCACAAACTGGTACCTGTGGAGCTGTACTCATGAAAACCAGTTTCCTGTTTGGCATGCACAGAATTCCATTGGTACACAAAAATAGTGCCTTCTGAGCCACATTCATCCCTGGTATAACTTCACTGAATTACACCAAGGATTCATTTGGCCAGGAAAGTATTCCATCTAGCTACACAAATAGGGACCTGCCTTTTACTCGCAGATGAAGATTAGTCCAATACAATGGATGGAACGCTGTCGTCTGGTGAGGTCTGGGGACAAGGCCATTGATGAACATTGCTTGCCATCGACAATAGAGAGCGAAATGGGGGAAATAATTGATCAGCATCGAAGGACCTGCTACATGGTTTATCTGCAAAGTCTCAAATTATGCAAAGAATATAACATTCCACTCACGGAAAAAGTACTGGAAAAAGGTAAAGCACAACCTCAGGTTTGGTGTACCTGTGCTAACTCAGAACAATTCAGGCCAAGCTTCCCTCCCACCCCACCAGCCCAGATGCCTGGCTCTTATCTTTGGACTATGGGTGGGGAAACAGAAGCTCAAGTGAAGAGGTTGAGAACAGTGTTCTCTCTAATTTTTTCGATACCTAAGTGGAATGAATTTTATGTGCCCTAATGCAGAGGTGATGTGTAGCACACCCGCTCCACATTGGTGCACATAACAAAATTCAAGTGGGGGTGGAGCCAAGGGGTTCTAAGTGTGGGAGGGAGGTCAGGGCTGGAGCAGAGGGTCGGGGTGCAGGACTGTGAGGGCCGTGGCAGGGGGTGCAAGCTTTGTGGTGGGTCTAGGGGTGAGGAATTTGTCGTGTAGGAGGTCGGTTTCAAGTTTGGGGAGAGGCTCAGCGCTCAGGTACAAGAAGTGGGTAGAGTCTCTGGGCTGCAGGGGTGGGCTGTGGGATTAGGCTGGGGATGAGGGCTTTGTGGTGCTAGCAAGTACTCAGGACTGGGGGGCTCACGGTGGGGTAGAGGATTGGGGCTCAGGCTCATCTAAGAGGATTCATTTTGGGGCTGGCAGACAGGGGCTCCTCTCCACTGGTCCCAATAGCTTCAGAGCCTGGGGAGAGGCATCTCTCCCTGCTGTAGCCCAGTCCCCACGTGAGGCTTACTAGCTCTTGTGCACGGCTTTGAGGTGCATTTGCGGTTCTCTGCAGAGGAACAGGACTGGTATAGCAGTGGATGCTGCTGTTTAGGATTAAAATCCATTGGCAGAGAGCTGGGGCAGGATTGGAACAGCAAGGAGTGCTCCAGATCAGGACTGAAGGTTTTGGGGTAGCATGGTATTAGGAGGTTCTAGCTCAGCACACCAGGCAATACTGCACGAGAGTGACGAGAGATGGACTGGTCCATGTGGGATGGAGCAGGACTGGAATAATGGGAGCTGCAAGTCAGGACTGAAGAGCACTGGGAGAGCTCTGCAGGTTAAACTTGGACCAGGTCTGCTTGTATCATGTCAAACTCAAGCCATTTCTGTTAGTTCCTTACTTCACTGAGCATATTATCCATTCCATATGTGTAGCCAGTCACATGCCAGACAGTTATTACTGCTGTGTTTTTATTGTGTTCTTCGCTGACAGCCCTGCTGTACCCAGGAGACAAAATAATTAAAGAAGGCGCATGTGTGCGGAAGATCCGACAGCCAGGGGGTCCCTATGCAATGATGATGGAGAGCCACCACCAAAAACAACTGCTTTTAAGCAGGTAAGGATTAAGAAAGGATGCCATAAATGGGTTTCTTCAAAGAGTTTCCACTACAGTACCATGATGATGGATGCAATGTGAAAACCTGACTGGAATATGTAACACTTGTGCAATTACTTCTTTAGCATCTTCCCCATGACGTTATTTTTTATGTAGCTCCATAAATGCATCTGATAATTTACAGCCCTGTAGAAAGGCAATGAGCTTTCAGTCTGTTGATGGAGATCTCTATCAAAGTGTATTCACTGTATGAAATGATTTCTGTTTTGTCTTCCCGGATAGATTGCATGGTACAGGGATGAAGAGGAAACTATATGGAAAGCAGAAGGCAGGCAAAGACAGTTGTATGTCATTTGAGGATTATCAACAGTCAACCAGGTCTGTGCAGAGAATGGGTTCGTCCAAATACAGTAGCAAAGGGGAGCCAACGAATGATTGTTTGCTTCAAGAACACTATCCCACTTAGTTTTGCAGAGCAGATACACTGGTATAACCTCACATATTGTTATAACCTCACATATAGATGCAGTTGTACCAGAATATGGGTCATCCTGTGGTATGGTCCATTGACATAACTGTGTCAGTTTAAATCTATCCCTCAGGTTATACTGAGAAGAACTATCACCTGTAGACAATACCTGAGTCTCCTTTGTAAGACTAGTTTGGGAATGGTAAAAGTTGGGGTGCTGACCAGAGCAGGAAACTGAGTGTTGCTTTTATCTCTTGGCTGGTAGTTTAGATCAGTTCAAATCAGTGAAGAACCTTTGTGTTTGATGGTGTTGGTGAAATGAGTTGATGTTATTAGTGCACCTTTATCACCAAAACCCATCAGTGCAATTCACACTTAAAGGTGGCTCCCTTGTGTCTGTTTCAGCAAGAAAGCCAAAGACTTACTAGATTATTCAGACTGAATTTCACTCTCTCCCTCTTAAAGATGGTTCCTCAGTATCCAGGTTGAGGCAGATTTTCAGGGGAAGTTAACATTGTTACAAGCTGGCCTATAGGCCCACAGAAAAATTACATCTCCGGAGCTCCAGCACTAAAACTCGAAAACAAATGAGTAGTGAGAGTCCCATTTACTATAGGCCTTTGTCATATTTAAAAATGAAAATATCCAAAACATACAAGACGTGTCCCCAGGGAATGCTGGGCTTGGTATCTGTACTAGGGAGAGAATGTTTCCATGACACCATCCATGCCAATCAGGCAAAGTTCTGAACCTTCAGCCCCGAATGGAAATGGAAGATTAAAATGATCTGGGGTAGGATTCAGCTCTTGGTGACAAATGGCAGCATGAGGCACCTCAACTACAACTCCCAGAAAGCACCAGGATAGCATTTCCAAATTGACATTTTTGGTTTTCAAGTTAAAACCTCCAAGTTTTTGGTGGGGGTTTTTTGGGGGGCAGGGACTGGGAGTGGACAAATGGAACTTTTTCCACAAAGCAGATATCTGGGAGTGGGGGCATGGAGGCTAACTGAAAGCCCAATTTTCTGTGAAACAGCTCCAGTGGCAAATTTTTGAATAGCTTTGCTCTTGTGTTCATGTAAGTGGGGTAGTCCCTTATGATGCTCTGAGAGAAAGAGGCTCCTCCATCTTGCATGTGGACATGTAAGTATTGTTTCTGAGTGTCTTCTGGTATAAGAACCCATGAAAGTGAGCTATGTATCTTATCTGGGTTGTTCTGGTGAGCCAGACATGAAACAATTCAGCACTTGGACAGGAGACCTCACAGGAAAATTTGGAGAGCTGCAAGAAGTGATGCTAGTGAATCAATAGAGGGCATTATTCTCTCCTGTTAATACAAGCCCACTGCTCCTGTGTTGTGCTAAGGGTCCTATATTGCTGGAGACACCTCTGTTTGGGTCAGCTGAAAATCCAAAGTCATGAGGCCCTGTAGTCAGTTCTGGTCTCCTGTCTGAACACCCAGTGAGTAATTGCATCCAGTGGTTTGGTTTTAATTTCTGTGAGCCAAATCCTGAAGTTCTTACACACCTTTGACTCACTTCTGCATCAGGCAAAATTCTCACTGATGTCCCTAAGTATTGTACCTGATTATACTAAATAAGAACTTCAGGATTTGGTCCCATATACATGTATTAATTTAACATAATTTTCTCTGCATTTTTCCTGGGGTTTTCTGTCAGTATGTGGCTCTTTGCCATTTTCTGTTCTGAGCTAATCTACCATGTTCCAGCTACCACATGCCACCCTTCAGCTGGCTGCATTTCAATGATGACTAAAGAAATCCCTGCAGAGTGAATCTAATTAATTGAGCATTTTTGTTTCTTTAAGCAAAAGGCATTATGGAAAGATAGTATTGATTATTTAGTTCATATTTTCCAGGCGCCTGCGCAGGACATGGACCAAGCTGAGCTGCATGTCTAATGACAATAACTTCTGGCCAGGTCACCTTCTGGACAAGCTGCGTATTTACCTTCCCCAGATAAAGCCTAATCAGGAGCATGCCCTGTTCAGCTTTGTCTGTCCAACACCACTTGTCTATCCTGGCCTCTACAATCCACACCGCAGCTGGCCAGTCAGTAACCAGGGATACGTGACCTATGGAAGTACTGAGATTCAAAAGTATTGATGTTGTGTGGGACAGTAATGCTATCCATGATGAAAGCTTTGTGATCCCTTGATCACCTCCATGGACTTAGTTCACCGTCATGAGCAGAATAAAGCTATATAAGCACACATTCAACTTAAAGCTAGAGCAAAGTTATAAGGGACTCAACAGACAACGAAATACAGAGCAGTTCACTTCTAGACTGGTAAATCTGTTCCTTGTGACATCTAATGCAAGATCGGAGGACATCAGGTGACAAATCCAGAACTGATCATGTTTTGCATGCATGCAATTAGAGTGTGGAACTCATCACTACATGAAGATGTTGAGGCTAAGAATTTAGCAAGATTTGTGAAGGGATAGAGCACTTATAAAGATAACAATATCTAGATTTACAATAATTAATGCTAATAAATTCTGGGAGCGATATTAACCTCATGCTTTGGGACAAAAACCAATCTCTGATTATTAATAATCTGATAAAACCTAACTTTGGGGAGAGGGTCAGATTATTCCACATCCACATATAGAATTTCTTGCACTTTCTACTAAAGCATCAAATATCAATCACTATCCTATCCAGGATACTATATTTAGACCCAAGTGAATCTGGAAATTCCTCTGTTCCAGGCTATGTCTACACTAGCCCAAAACTTCGAAATGGCCATTTCAAAGTTTAGTAATGACCCTGGCAACTTTGAAATCCCATCTGCTGTTAGGAATAAGGGGATTTCGAAGTTGCCGGGGTCCTTACGAAAAGGAGCCCCGTCTGGACGAGCCGCGTGGCGGTGAGCTGTGTCAATTTCGAACTGCCATGGCTGCTGGCATTCTAATGAGGTGCTGAATATGTAAATATTCTAATGAGGTGCTTCATTAGTAAACTTTGAAATGGCCATTTTGACGTTTTGGGCTAGTGTAGACACAGCCCCAGTGACTCAAATCCAGGTCTTTGGTGACCCATGTAAAATTTACTTAACTTAGCAAATCTCAGACTAGTTTTCATGGCAGAAAGGTCCAAGTCACATCAAAGCCACCATCACAACTCACCCCACTTATTGGCGCATTATGATGGAAGAGTGAGTGGACCATGGTGACTAAGCTAGCCTGTCACACCCTCAGAGGTCAGAGCCAAGGCACACGGTGTGGAAGGTCAGGGAAACTTGGCCTCGTGCTGCCCATGCTGTGCCTGTCCAGTGAATATCAGGTGGATTTTGGTTTCCTTGATGAAAATATGATGATGGACCAACATTTAAGACAGGGATGAGCAACCCTGACCAGTCAGGAAACCATATGAGTGGCCCTTCACTTCAGTGGGCCGCAGCAGCTCATGACCCAGAGGCTCCACCAATAGCCCTGGGGTGACCACAGCTGCCCTCCTCCATCACACACCTCTGGGGCACCAAAGCCCTACATTTATGTTTTCTCGCACCCCCCTCCGGTACTTTTGGAGCACACAAAATGCCCAATTTGTGTTCTGTCCCTGCTTCTCCTCCTCCCTTCCAGAGCTGGAATGCCATGAACATCTGATTTGCAGCTCCAAAAGCCCTGGCAGGGAGGCATATGAAGTGTGGGGCTCAGGTGCCCTGGTACATGAGAAGCGCATGGAGGAGAGGCCAGCTAGGGGGTCTGCAGGCCACAGCTGGAGCCCCATTGACTTAAAATCTGCTAATTCTCACACAACCTGAGGACAATGAACTATGATAGAAGGAACATCCTAACCCCTTTGAGCAGTATGATGGGATCTTTACCTGACACTTGCTCAGCCAGAGATCAGAGTAGTGACCTCAGTTTAAGTTAACAGGCTGGTGAAAAATTGAAATATAAATAAATAATGTTACCTTTCTCCTCCCCTTGCAGATCAAGCAAATCCATTATAGAAAGGCAGTTTATTTGAAAACATTTTTCAACAGCAGGTTCTGATGCAGAGTTTTCACACTCTCTGGAACATGTTTTAATAGTAATGTTGAACTCTAGGTTCTTCAAAACACAGTAATGTAGCAGCCAAATGGAATTTGGTTACCTAGTTTATGGAGCTCTCTCAGTAACATGGATTGTGGTTATTTAGCTGTGCCATATAAAATTTAACCAGACAATTCTAGGCATAAAGATCTTTTCTTAATAATATTTATAAACAGAGTAGATAGTCAATAGAAAAACTTTAAAAGACTGTGCTCTGAATGTTATGTAGCTCACAGTACTGGAAATAGCAGGTGTCAATCAGAAAAGCACAGTGACAAAAATGCCCCAAAAATAAAAATCAAGTTTGTTTTTTACATGAGCTTGTGGCTTTGGTGCTCTGCTAATCAGCTGGGTGACACTTTAATCTTTCCTGGGTGGCCACTCGAGAGCAGATGATGCCTTTTATGGCTCTTAGGATTTAATTCCGACTACATAGGGTAAAGCTGCTACCAGGCCCACTGCTTTGTTTACTTAAAAGTTCCATAAACACGGAAACTTGCACCCACTTTGGCACCAATTCACCATTTCCAGCCAAGGTGCACTTAGGTCATGTTTTTCAGGCTTTCCTCCCCAGTCATGAAGTATTTTAAATAAATTATTACAATCCTATATATTGAAAGAGTTGAAGTTTTTAGAAGAAGCACCACCAGTTTGTATCCTGTTGACAACACTAACAAGAAAAAATATTTCTTACACCCGTTTGTGGGAACTTCCCTAAAAACTGAACGAAATACTATTATCTTGTACTTTAAAATATCCCGCAGTATTAATACAAAAATGCAGTTTAGTTGCTTGGCACAGGTGCTCCTATTACTATTATAAAATATTTATTTTGTAAAGCGGTATTTATGCAACCAACAGTTAATATCTGGAGCTTTGTTACCTGACAATTTTCCGTGAAGATGCAGGGAACAAATACGTTATGAAAATAACAGAGAGGAAGCTGTGCTAGTCTATACACTATCAAAACAAAAAGCAGTCAAGTAGCACTTTAAAGACTAGCAAAATAGTTTATTAGGTGAGCTTTCGTGGCTATGGTCTGAAGAAGTGGGTCTGTCCCACGAAAGCTCACCTAATAAACTATTTTGCTAGTCTTTAAAGTGCTACTTGACTGCTTTTTGTTTTGTTATGAAAATAAGTTAATACAGCCCCCAAATCAGTAATCTGTCCATGTGGCATCAACGCTGCAGTATCTCGAAACTGCCACTAGATGGCCGTCAGGCAGCGGAAGCAGTACTGGCGGAAGTAACTTCAGCCGCATTGATCTGGCTGTTGCCCTTGCCACTGGCGGAAGTTGTTAAGAGACAGGTCCTGGCAGATTATAGTTAATATAATTGATAACAAATTACAAGTTATTTTCACACCTGCTATTCTTGAAATAAATATTCTTTTGTTTTCATCTATGTTATTTACTATAATTACGAATTTGGTTGGCATTACCTTTTCTGTGGGCTAATCGGCAATCCGGTCTACCAGGACCTTCAGGAGCTATCTCATCATTGTGCGCGCTCTTCCGCTCTCTCTTTCTCAGCGGCGCTGCCTGTCTGGGCGGTCGCCATTAACCACCGGTAAGTCTCGGCCCGCTGGTAATCCGTTACCATCGGCGCCTGGGGAACCTGGTCGCCCGGCCGTGCCATCTTCCAAGCCCTGTCGGTGCCCTTGTCCGTTAGCGCCGCCGGTATTTTTTCCGGGTGCGGGGTGAATCGTGTCGTTCGCGGAGCCTCGGCGTGGAGGGCGGGGGTGTTGCCCGGCGGCTGAGCCAGATTCGGGGGATTAGGCGAGGCTGGGATCGTGGTGGGTCTCCAGTGGAAGCGGGGAGGCTCGGTCGCCGGACCTGAGGAAGCGGGGGAGAGCAGGAGACTCTGGGCGTTGGATCTTCAGATTGTTCTTCCCCTTTCGCAGCTGGGCCGGTCGGGCGAGGCGCTGATCGGACCCAGGGAGCGCGGTAGTTCCCTACGCTAGTGCTGGGGAGGGCTGCGGGGCCCTGACCTTCGCTTCCGCAAGGGCTTCAGTGCAGGCCCAGCTAGGTACCTGGAAATCCCGTAGGAGAGTCGCTGGGGGAAGTGAGGTGTAATGGAAATTTGCGGCGTAGGATCCCTAAGTACCCCGTTCCTACTACGTGGCGATTTACTCTCACGAGTCAGCCGACCACGCGGCCTTTTCTCTCTGATCTCTTTATACTGCTGTGGTGAACGGCCTAGTTTTAGAGCATCGTTTTCGAGTCAGCTAAGATCCTACTGGAGATTCCCGTTGAAAGTGGCTAAATAACCCAGTGTATTGGGCTATGGAAATGGGAACCTTCCTTTCGGTCAGGAAAAGGACTGTGAGGGTTAATGCTAGAGGGAGGTCTTTGGACATATACCTCAAATCGACATATCACTTCCTGAGGAGATCCCAGAGAGATCTAGCTGGGATTGGGAGGTGGGGGGCATATTTACTATGTAATTTTCTTTGTAATTGAAACTAGTATGTACTTCAAGGATAACTTTCTTTAGAGGCAGCAGTTGGGGCACAAATTGGAAACAGTCCACCAGTAACCACAGAACCAAGAGGAAAGGTGGGATTATTTGGGTATTAAGTGCTTAAAACATTTTGTGCCAATTGTAGGATATAACCGCCAAACATATTTTATTCCCAAATTATATTTACTTGTATAGCCAAAATGGAACCTCCCCAGGACCGCATCTGGAGAGCTTCCAGTACTCTTCCAGCTTCGGAAGTGGGAGGGAGAACTACTGCAGAGGAATACCCATTCCATTACTAGCTTTGGTAGTGGTTAGTTAATGGAAGACAATCTGCTACAAACTTGAGCGAGATGATTTCCAGCTGTCTTGTTCTGCATTGTTTCTTATCCCTGTTTCATCTTCCTTAGACGCCATGCCTGCCCTCAGACCCCTTGTGAAACCTAAGATCGTCAAGAAGAGAACCAAGAAGTTCATCCGCCATCAATCAGATCGCTATGTCAAGATCAAGGTATCTGTCTGATTTAAAAAAAAAAACATTGGAGGAGTGTGTAAATGTTAAGTTTGAGACATGGGTATTTAGTAGCTCTTCTTAGATAAAACATAAAATACTTTTAATGATCAAGAATCAGAAATGTGTAATTTTTTTCTGTAATAATGCTGTATGGTAGAGGGTCCTTGTAGATGTGATTCTTACGTTACAGGACATGAAAAATGCTTAATTGAAACAGACCAAATTTTTTAATTTATACTTAATGTTTGTGCAATTGTATTCTTAAAATTTCATTTCTCTAGCGCAACTGGCGTAAACCAAGAGGTATCGATAACAGAGCTCGCAGGAGGTTCAAGGGACAAATCTTGATGCCCAACATTGGCTACGGTAGCAATAGGAAGACAAAACACATGCTGCCCACAGGATTCAGAAAGTTTCTTGTCCACAATGTCAAAGAACTTGAGGTGCTGATGATGAGTAACAAGTAAGTAGGGAAAGATCTTTCAAATTCATTCTAAATGTTTGTATTAAACTAACCCTGGTATTGTGTGATGTGGGTTTACACTTCAGTTCTGTTGTACTTTCGTGATTGCAAAGGAGGGGAGAGATCTACTGAAGGGGCTAGAGGAGGACGGGGAACCTTTCTGAGTTCAGGGCAACCATGTGCAGGTGAGAAGCCAGAAAACTGGCCCTCACTGACCTAACATGCATGCACACCCTGCCCAAGTGGGGAAGCAGAAGAAGAGACCCTTGCCCCAAACTGCCTGAGTGAGATGAGGGTTCTGCTTGCACTCCAGCCCCACAGGGGTTGCTGAGGCTCAGAGCTCCCCCCAGCCCCTGCCAGCTGGATTATTCCTTGTGGGAGGCCTAAGGCTAGTAGATTTTTATGGAGTGGAGTCTAAGCTCTGGGATGGTGCCAAAATGAGGGATTTGGTGTGTAGGAGGGGGCGTCCTGTGAGTGAGCAGGAGATGGAGGCAGGGGGCATGGATTGGGGCACAAGTGACTCCCTGCCACTGCACTTGTAGGCGTTGCCTTGTAGTGGTCCCCTTTTCCACAATTCCTAACCACTAGGAGCAGCCGGGGTGCAGCCTGAGAGGGAGTAGTCTCTGTGCTGCTTTTCCACCAGCCCATGGGAGGGAGAACAGCAGCATGTGGAGCTGCTTCCTTCACACATGCAGACCTTCCCAACTTCCCTCACGCACCAGGCGGAGCCAGTCACACAGGGACTTTCCCCTTCCCCATGCATGGGGAGCTGGTGCTTGGGCTTCCTCCATGCAGGGGAAACTAAGCCTCAGACCTTTATTACAATTTTTAAGGATAGTTTTCTGGTAAGAAGGAAGTGTCATGATTGGTCTTAATAGCTACCAAATTCAAGGTCTGATTTGGCAATGTGCTGTATTCCTCAATGTCTACAAAGTGGTGCAGCAGCATCCTAGAAAAAATAGTAGGCAGACAGACTTGCTTTCAGCAGCTTGATTAGTTGGAAACTTATAATGATTTAGGAGTAATATGTTTTAAGAATGTTTTTACTGTCAGTGTTGGGCTTGAGTCACTAGTGACAGGAGTGGAAACTACTTACAACTCAGCTGTTTTCACAAGATCTGTATGGAGATAATGCAGGGAAGCAGGATCAGGAAAGTAAAATGCAGTTGGAATTTGAAGGGGAAGACAGACTGACTCTTCCATAGCAGACAAAGCAAGTGTTTTATTACTTGGGAGCAAGCAGTTGGTGCTAATACCTTATGACTTCTCTGTCCTCCTGTGAGTTACACGTCTACAGCAGGTGCAGCTGAGAAATAGTGAAAGGAAAGTGCATGTGGAATGTTTATGGGCTGTTACTGTGATATTTTAGCAAAAGTTTAAAGTTCAAAATCTAAAATATTTTAATATGGTGTGTTCAGAATTTAAATGTTAACATTAATTTAAGCCTATTTGATCCTAGTTCTAAATAGTCCAGAAGATAGTTTCTTGCAAGAACCACTCTTTGTATACGTTTTAAATCTGACCTGTTTATTTCTAAATGCCAAATCATGAATTCTTACTAGATACCATTCAGCACTAAAGAGGAAATATTTGAAGATCTAAATGTTTCTTACAAAAAAAACTTTGAGCTACTTGTTTGTTCTTTCCTTATGGAATGCATGCACACTTGGCTAAAAGCTTCCATAGCTATGTTGCTTAAAGGAAGGGACTCTATTCCTAGGCTGTGAATTGAATGCTGGCCTGTGTTACACTGCTGAAATACTAATTCTTCATCCGTATTATTTTAATAGGTCTTATTGTGCAGAGATTGCTCACAATGTTTCCTCAAAGAACCGCAAGGTAATTGTGGAGAGGGCAGCACAGCTTGCTATCAAGATCACTAATCCAAATGCCAGATTGCGCAGTGAGGAAAACGAATAAAGGGCTCCTCCTTTATAATTGTATTTAATAAAATACAAAAATCCACAACGTGAGGTGTGTGTTAAATGAAGTGTGCATTGGCTCAGAACTACATGAAGATTCATGTCCTTATGAAATACTATCAGAGGGGTGGCAGTGTTAAACACCTGAGAGTAATTATTTAGATTGAGCTTTTGTGGATCAGACTCACTTCAGCATAGAATAAAATGTTTGATTGGTTTCCTGAAATGTCTTGAGTACATACAATCCTTTAAAAGTAGTTTCAAGAACTGGGGGACCAGCATAGGTGAAATGCTTTGGTTGACCAAATATGTTTTACCACTATTAAATGCTGGAGCACATAAGCTTTAAAATACATCTTTATTTTTCTATGCCACTCATACCAAAGGAAAAGCTTTCACATTCTGCATTATAAATAGGATAAAATGTTCACACTAACCAGTGAAAAACAGGAACCAATCTGACATGAAAAATTACACATCTAGTTGCAAGGAGTGGTGTGGCTTCATTCTTAGGTTTGCCACTACCCCATCTCTCATTCCTGTTACAGAATTTTCCCTGTGCAGGGTAGGATTTGACCTAGACAATAAGTTTTTGTATAATGTGCAAAAGAGCTAAGTTACATTCTTACAACTTTGTAGTTGCCTTACCTATTTTATTAGCTATTTGATAACAGAATACTGCAGGTGGATTTTACTATAACAGAATATTCTACTTTAGTTCTGATGGCTGCAGTTTTAATATATCCGTGCTTTGGTATCTGAGACACTGCCAAGAGTGCATACCCAGTGGAACACTGGTGGCACTTTAAATGCAGGAAAAGCTTGCTGCATATATAAAAATACTTGTAAGAGTATAATTTTGACATTCTACTTTGGAAGACCTTTGATTTCAGTGCTCCTTTGTACAGTTAAACTGCTTGAGAATGGAAAATAAGCGCTTTGCCTTTTGCCACCAGTAGAAGTACTAACAATATTGTTACTCTAGCTATGATGAAAAACAGAGCTTGTATTAAATTCTACTCAAGTGATGTTTACAGTAGATATTATTTGAAACAAGGACTAGGGTGCTGGTTTTGACTTGCAGGACAACACTAGTTTTAAAAATTAAAACCAGCTCAGTGAAAAGAAAGATAGGTCGACCTGCAAATAGATCATGGATAGAAATGCACATGTAATGGTTTAAATAAAAAAATAAGCCTGTTGCCTTAAACTACTGTCCTTATCCAAAATGGCAGTGCAAGAAATATTACAAAGGTGGAAAATGGTTCTATTTTTCAGTAATTGTAGTAAATCTAGATAATTAAGGGCTTAAGGCTTGCTTAGTAATACTTGGGTTTTTTTGTTTTTTTTTTTTTTTTACTTCATCTGCAGTATCACACTTTATTGCCAATGAGGCTTGATGCATGAAGGTGAATTAGTTGTCTTTAAACACCATACAAGGGGAAGGAGGTGTTAAGCAGAAGTCAGCTCTGGGAAATTTTTCCTCTGCCTTCCAATGAAGTATTTTTCACTTACACGTTGGAGGGTGATGAGGAAGGATATGGTGGACTTTAACTTGTGTCCATAGATTCTGTGGTAGGTAAAGAAGCTGAATCCTTTTGAATGCTTTCATAGAGTGAAGCCATCTCTGGGTTGGCTCTGATTTGAGAAGAAAATTCAGCCATCACTGGACTTTTCTCTACTTCAGGGATGGTTAACAGAGCAGCTACTGCCCTCATTGCCGAACGTTTCAGTTCATCCTGCTTTTCAAATTCCTGTTTCACTGAACCAGCTTTTACCTAAAAATTAAAAAATGGTTGCCAGTAGGACTATTAGTGACTTTAAAAAGTATCACTAGCATTCAGACTGTACATAAAGGTCAAATTTTGGCACCCTACCCTGGAAAGGTTATTGAGCCCACTACAGGAGGTAGCAAAGTGGGCACTAGAGAAGAATGAAGGTGATTTTTTTTTCCCCCAAAAGCAATCCATTGGGACCTGATTAAGATAAACCACAACTAATCTAAACAGTGAGCACTGATGACCCCATCCACAGCAGTCACTGTGCCTCTCTCTTAGAATGAGGTTCCCCCCCATCATTTAGATGAAGCTAAACTATGTGGTTCACAAAAGGCTATTTGTGCCTGGATACCTATCCAATCTCCATTAGCAAGTGCTACATAGCTTCATCAGTTTAAGATACACATTTGAAATCTAATAAATCCCAAGCACAGTATAATCTGACTAAAATTAATCAAAACTTGATTTCTTATGAGTGATCAAAGTTACTAGGTACTTGACCTCAATTAATTGCCTTTCATGTGTGTGAAGCTCATGGAATAACATGAAGTCTAGCAGCTGCTGTTACTTTCATTGTTTAGTTTTAATCTCTGCACTATGAAGTCTGATTAGGTAAAAATGGCAACTTTAAATCCTTCTGAAATACGCAAGGTGACTACTTAGCTGAAAATAAACTTTTTTTTAATGCCTGGAAAGTGACAGAATCTGGCTGTCCCCCATAGCTGCAGTGACTCACACATCAGAGCTATTTTAGTTGCATTGTAGAATACCTGTTACCAAGTGCAAGCTGAACGGTTGGGCTTGACTTTGCCGGGATAGTCGTTAGAATACCCATCCTTTTATATAATTGAACAAGTCTGATGTAGACATATTTCAAAGCCCATGGAAATGGAATATCAATGTTATTTTTAGTCTTTTTTTCCCCAAGCAAACCACAATAGAAGTCTCAAAACTAAAGTAATCTTGCGTACTATTTACTGCACATATGGAAATAGGCTAAGTTTAATCTCAAGACCATAGTACCATTTATTTATTTTGAAATATTTAATTTTCTGCAAAGTCCTAGGGTTTTTTTTTTTTTCTTTTTTTTTAAAAAGAACTTGTGACAAAAATTACATTCTGTAACAAGTATTTTAGGTATAGCATGCCCCAACGTCTGACACTGTCTAAAGCAGCAAACGTTTGGAAACATATAATCTTGTATTATTACAAAATAAGAAATTCTTGCTTTCTTTCGGGTATTAAGATCCAGAATACAGTACTAAAGCACTAGAGCTTGTAAACTGCACAGATCTTGAAAAATTCCTATTGCACACAGAAAGAGTACTAATTTTTTTTCCCCAAAATTGCAGACATCTGATAACAAGCTTTCATTTAATCTTACCTTAGTAGAGCATGTTGCCCGCAGGGGTTCAATCAATCGCTCTAGCCTTTGAAGAACTGCACTAGGACATAGTGTGGAAAGTCGAGCCAACATGATGAATGTCAACATCTAAAAGGATTTAAAAAAAAAAAAAAAAAAAAAAGACCACTTTAAAATGTTCTCAGATCCCCCTCAAAGCTTAAACCCTTCTATCAAGTTCCCATGCACTCTACTGCAATAGTTTCAAGAAGAAATCGTTGCATCAAATTGCAAAGAATTACAGAATACACTAGGACCTCCTGAGTATTTTAAAAAAATGGGTCAATCCTATGGCACTAAAGACTTCTCTCATGCAACACCTTTTGACATCAGTGGGTGCTTTGTCCTATGACTGCTACAGGATCTGGCCTTCAGCAGAAGTTAAATTTGAAGTGGGCTGGAGGAAAAAAGACAACCCTATTCTTAAATCTTTAAGTAAAACTGATGTCAGTTACAGTAAATTGAATGTTGACCAGGCCTATTAATCTAACAGAAGTATCCTATGAACAGTTTTTGTGCTACTTAAACTACATGTAGTTCAAATGGTAAAACTAGTGTGGCCAGAGCTGTACCAATGAAAAAGTATTTACCAAAGCAGAAGTTATTGTTCAAAAGTTGTACTAATATAAAGTGCTCCAACTAGTACAGTTGCATCCACATACAATTTATAAGTTTAAATGCCAGAAAGGACCATTGTGGTCAACTCATGCAACCTCCTGTAAAGCATAGGCCATGGAACTCCCCACAAACAATCCCTAGACTATCATTTGGGGGGGGCCAAAAAAAAAACCAAAACCAAAACACCAACACAACTTTTATTTAAAATGGTCAGCAATAGAGACCCCACCAGGACTCTTGGTAAATCATTCCACTGGTTACCCAGATAAAAGTATGTGCCTTATTTCCAGTCTGAATTTGTCTAGCCTCAGCATCACATTATAGCTCTCTCTTCTAGATTAAAGAGCCCATTATCAAATATTTGTTCCCCAGTACTTACAGACTACTCAAGTCACCCATTAATCCTCTCCTTGTTACATTAAATACAGTAAAAGCCTGGTGTCAGTCATTTGGATAACTGGCACATTTGGTTAACTGGCATGCTCAGCTGCCGTAGGGCCAGCATCCCAGCCAGGTCTGGCTGCCACGGGCATGCCAGATAAAACTTGTATGGTAGATTGAATTCCTTGGGTCTATCACCACAGGCATATTTCCTAATGTCTTCTCTGAACTCTGTCCAATCTTTTAGCATGCTTCTTGAACTGTGGACATCAGAAAAGGACAAAGTATTTTATCTGGGAGGCTAATGTCAGTGACTAACACATAGATAAAACAACTTCTATGCCTATTCAAGATTCCCATTTATGTCATCACTTAATACTGGCAGTTCATCTTCAGCTGATTATCCACCATGACCTCCGGATCTTTTTCAGTCACTGCTTTCCAGAACAGGTTCTCGCACCCTGTAGGAATGGGCCTCATTCTCTGTTTTGAGATGTATACATTTACATGTAACTATACTTAACACATGTATTGTTCGCTTGCACCCAGCTTATAAAACAATCCATATTACTCTATTCTGGATCTGGCTATTTATCACTCCCCAGTTATCTGCCAACTTCAGTGATGATTTTATGTTGGTTTCTTTCAGGTCACTGATAAAAATGTTAAATAGAATAGGGCCAAGAAAAGACCCTTGTGGAATCCCTATTGGAAACATGCCCACTCGACAATTCCCCATTTACTGTAATATCCTGAGACCTATCAGCCAGCTTTTACTCCATTTAATGAGTGCCACGTTAAAGTTATTTTTTTAAATCAAAATGCGACTCAGCACTAAGTCAAATGTTGTACAGACACTAGCTATATTAAAATCATCAACGCTATTATCTTTATCATCAACTAAACTTGTAATCCAACTTTAAAAAGTATGCTAGAACCTGCCAAGCTATTTTTAATTAACTCATGTTGATTCACATTTTATTAATTCTCTTTAATTCTTGATTAATCAAGTCCCATATCAGCTGCTCCATTATCTTGCCCAGGTTTAAAATGTCAGACTGACAGGCCTATAATTACCTATGTGTTTGCATTTATCAAATACCCCTTTCTGACATTTGTTACATATTATACTTTATCACTGCTTTCACTTCCCCTCTAAACCAGGTCTTTTTTTTTCTAAAATAGATACAGCTTTCTTGCTTGACTGTCTTGCCATACCTTTCAGAGCCAAGGTTTCAGATTTGGCAAACCAATGCACACATCAGTACATTGGTTACACTTGGGCTATCTTTTCAAAGTCATGGCAACAACTGTAATAGTAACTTCTTTTTCCCAGTAAGATTAAGTCTAGGTACTAGAAAAAAAAAAAAAGACGGTTGCGCCACCATACCTGTGCACAATCTGAGCGCTGGCACCCACTGACCTAAGTAAGGTCAAAACCAGTTACTCACATCACTCTTGAACAGCTAAGGAAAGGAATTCACCCTAATGTCATAGTGATCCTTTAGTCCATCCTCCACATGGTTCAAGTATTCATAGATGTCCAGTCGGTCAAGGCAGCTTTCCAACAATGAATACATGCACTCAAAAGCAGCTTTCCTCACATCAAGGCCATCATCCACTGTGTGCTTGAATGGCCCCATTTCTACCTTAAAAGGAGACAAATGATACATCTGTTCACTAACAGTGATGATGGCTCCCTAATGCCACATCTGGACTACCATTTTAATGCCGAATATATATTCTCCCACCCACCTGAGTCCCAAGGATTCCACCCAACTATTGGCACATCAGAGCATCACAACATACTCATGTCAATTCCATGTTGACCAAGATAGTCACATACAACAGCAATGCTAGTTACATACCTCCCGTATCAGTTCCCTTCTGATCTGAGTTTCATTGTATAAGTGGGGTAGGACAGTATTCAGCAGGTCTCGGATTAAAGAAGGTTTATTGTGAGCAGCAGAATTAAACATGGCTAAAGCAACACGTCGAACATTCAAGTCAGGGTCCTGAAGAGTCTTTAAGAAGTCACCTGCAGGACAAGAGAATAAACATTTGTTTGATAACATTAAATGCAATGTTTTAGTAGTTCTCCAAAATCTACCTATTATTGCTGATCCACAAAGTGTAACATAACATATTTGAAGGAGCCAGGATATGAAGAAACCTTATTCACTATTAAAAATAGCTATAGAGAAAAAGCATTTAGTGATGCATGTAGCGTTTTTTTCCTTCCTTTTTATGGGATAGGATTTAAACTGAAACAAGAGGCTACATCAGGGGTACAGAAATCCCAGTGTGATGCTAGCCACTACTGACTTCATCTGAGAGCTCAAGCAGAAGCCTTAAATTTTTAAAGGAAGTTTCTTTAAGATGCTCATCTTAGAATGTCTCTGAAGCAGAGTTGTTGCTTAGTCCAGCTTCTCTCTGATAACGTGGAGATGCATGTCCAATCTAAGAAACATTTTACAAGACACTTGTCTGTGAAGCCAGTATCATGGAGTTTCATTCTTCACTAAATTCACTGTTTCCATTAGTGAGTGACACACGTCTGAAGGGGAACGATCAGAACATTTACTAAGATTTTCTCTGTAACCTTAGTGTGGAACTCTAGATCTCTTCCCTCTATATTTCTCTGGGGTTAAATTAGATAGTCTCTAATCTGGAAAAAAAAAATTACTTGCAATACAAAATGTAGCAGTTGTAGGTCAACTGATAAGGTACCATCCCTCATAAGAGTTCTGTAAGAACTGAAACTCACCTATGCAACCTTTAAGAAGTACATCAATAGGCTGAGGCTGATCTGAAATTGTGAATTTGATTGCAGTTACTACTGTACTACGTGCATATGGAGAACCTGCAACAAAGAGGGAACACAAAAAGTGTGGGTACATTTAAACAGTATGCTCTTCTCAGGTGTTTGGTCTAGAAAGCCTAATGATTCTTTTTGCATAAGGGATAAAAGAATAGGGAATTTGCCATCTGGATCAGGTCACATGTTGAACACTTGCCTCCAAAACAGTTTGTCACACAGCCCCCTAGTCTTTTAACATCCTCTTTAATACCATGCCTGGCAACTTTGCATTCCTTCAGAGACACTTGTTTTGGTTAATCTTTGGCTAATACTCTCCACGACCTGGCTTTCGTCCCTCCACCACACATGTACTACATTGTTATTAAAAGATAGAACTCTGAGATTTTTATGCAGTGAACAAAAGCATTTCCCCAGACCTTTTAGCATGCTAATGCTTGTCCTTCCCATTACCTGATGACAGCTGCTTTTTCAGCCTGGGCAGCAGTTGGGATGGATTCACTAGGGCCAGTTTTCCCAAACATTCAGCAACTACATTTCGGGTCCCCTCCTCTGTGCATTCACAGTGGTTGAAAAGCAGAGCCCAAATATCTTCTACATAAGGTTTAAGGCCATCTGCTGGGGAGGAGCTGATGACTTCTTTTAAAGAATGGAGTAGCAAGTATTGTCTCTTGGGTTGGCTTCCAATTTCCTTCAGCATAAAGGGAAGATATTCCTTAAGATTTCCAGCACTGATGTTCCCCAGAGCATAGGAAGCTGCTGATTTCACCTCTTCATTGGGAGAAGCAAATGCTTCCAGTATGACTGCTTTGAGCTCCTTCTGAGCACTTAAGTTCATGGTGCGACCCATCTCTGCCAGCGAAAGGAAGGCGAGCACTTTAACAGCAGCACTGGACTTGGGATTCTTCACATCTTGAATAAACTGGCTTGCTACTCTAGTGGCTTCTTTTGGACATGCTGATGAAAGGGCTGCCACACACTTGGCTACGGAGTAATAGGCTTGTTTATGCAAATTCACAGATGCCACACCAGGACTGGAGTAGATGGGGCTAGTCAGCTGTTTCATCAGTTCTGCATAACCCATATTGGCTGTCTTTGTTATAACCAAAGCTTGAAAGAAGTCTATTATGGCATTCAATGCTCCTCCTTGTAGTAAAGGGGAGTGGACAAGGTGAAAGAGTTCAGAAAGAACTGAACCACTTATCTTGGATAAGGAAGATGGATAAACCTTTGCTAAGGTAGTAAGGAACACAATAGCCACCTGAGAAACATGCAAATCATTCTCGCTAATTAAAGCGGGAAGCTCTGTCAGCACGGACTCAATCATAGCAGGCTTGAGGCTATCACTGTAGTTCTTAATTAATATGTCCAGAGCTGTCAGTGTACTCAGTTTCAAGGCACGTTGATTCTTTCGCAAGAAGGAGGCTAGAATGGGGAATCCTTCCCCTAGAATAGGTCTTAAGTCTATCTTCAGTGGAGAACTAGCAATTAAGGTTAATGCTTTCACTGTTGTCAGTCTGGTGATTTCATTTTTGAGCCTTTCTAGAAAAATCTTCAAGGTTGGTGGGAGATCACCACTTAGATGGTCTCCCAGGTTGCAGACAATCTGTCCCATGCAAGAGATGGCCCGTTCTTTCACCTCCTGATCAATATCAGCAGCTTTCAGTCTCTTTAGAGTACCAGAAAAGATATCTTTCACATAAGGCTTGACATCAAATGCACAAGATTTGTCCAAGGGTCGAATAACTTTCACAAGTTGCTGAGTGACCAGTAAAGCTTCTGATGTAATCTTATAAAAGGGGTCTCCAAGACAAGTCACAACTGGAGGTAGCAGCACCTTAATATGGGGATGAAATACTTCTGGTGGGTGGTTGCAAAGAAGAACATGAAGGAAAGACAGTGTATCAATCCTCATGTTGGAGGAGCTGGATTTATCAGTCAAGGAGAAAATAATACCTGTTCAGGGGAGACATTGATATATCTTATTTTTCAAATGATTTAAAGATTAAAATAGTTGGATACAAAAATCAAAATATTCTTTTGCTCCACCCCACTCTACGTTATGAGTGTTTCCACCAGTACAGGAATACCAATATACTATTTTGATAACAACACTACTATCCTGGGCACAGTTATACTAAGCTATACATTTAAATCTATACTAAACCAGTATAGTAAAGCCATCCTGACAAGAAAAACAAACAAACACACACACACACCACACACTCTACAGAGGCAGAAGCACAGCTTCGTCAGTATAGGCTGAACCTCCCTTGCACAGCACTCTTGGGACCAGAATAGTGCTGAATGACAGAATTTGCTGGACCGTGGGAGGCCAATATTGTCTAGCAGCATTACCAATGCTTCCACTGCTTACTGGATTCTCAGAAGACATTTAGGGTAACTTACAGCTAAATAAGAGCATAGAACACTGAGAGCCAGGACTACTGGCTGTAAACAAACTTTATGGGACCATGGGAAACTTGGTCACACCCATGATAAGTGGTTGTCGGCCTAACAAAAAACATGCCAGATTATGGACGTTGCTGGCTGAGAGAGTTCTGGATTAGAGAGGTTCAACTTGTATAACTATAGTCACATTAGGTTCTTTTCCCAGCAGAGCTATGTTAATATGGGATAATGAGCTCATCAACCCCTGACCAACAGAGCAGTGATGGTAAAAACTCCTAGTACAGGCACAACTCTGCACTCATGCACTCTCACAGTAGCTAAGTGGCAAGTCAGAACATAGCTAGTCCACGTGGCTGCACTGGAGAGCTACAGAAATCTTTTACAAGCACTTTAACTGAATAGCCATAAAAACCACTGGTCAGTATTTGTAGGGTGATAGGAGGCAGAATTATTTATTATGGAATGCAGGGTTATGGCTAGAAATAATAAAATGAAATTAACAAAAGGGACACTCCCGGCTAAACGCCAGGAACTCCTGCCAGCAAGGCCTGAGTGGCTCAATGGCCTGGGTTTTGGGGGGGGGAAAAAAAGTTACAAAAATATCCTTCAGAAAATAATTCTGCATTATCAGGGAGATAGACTGATGTCTAATGGGGCTTTTCCATATTGAACTTCTATGATGCAGCCTGAAAGTTGTTTTTCAAATGGGTCATCAGTAAAGTATTTCCAAAAAGTTCCACTTGCCACCCTCAAAGCAATTTTCTGTAGTCACAGAATTACACAATACCAGAACTGGAATGAACCTTGAGAGGTCACCAGGTCCAGTCCCCTGCACTCACAGCAAAGTCAAGCACCATCTAGACCATCCCCAACAGGCATTTGTCTAACCTGCTCTTGAAAATCTCCAATAATGGAGATCCACAACCTCTTTAGGCAATTTCTTCCAGGGCTTAACCCTGACAATTAGGAAATTTTTTCCTAATGTCCAACCCAAATCCCACTTGCTGTAATTTAAGACTATTGCTTCTTCCTCTATCATCAGAGGTTAAGGAGAATAATTTTTCTCCCTCCTCCTTGTAACAAGCTTTTAGGTACTTGAAAGCTGTTATGGCCTCTTGTGGTCTTCTCTTTTCCAGACTAAACAAACCCAATTCATTCAGTCTTCCCTCATAGGTCATGTTTTCTGGACCTTTAATCATTTTGTTGCTCTTTTCCGGACCTTCTCCAATTTGTCCACACCTTTCCTGAAATGTAGCATCCAGAACTGGACTCAGTACTCCAGCTGAGGCCTAATCAGTGCAGAGAAGAGCAAAAGATTTACTTCTTGCTCACAACACTCATGTTAATACATCCCAGAATGGTTTGCTTTTTCCCCCCCCCCCCCAACAATATCAAATGACTGACTCATTTAGCTTGTGGTCCACTATGATCCCTAGATCCCTTTCTGCAGTACTCCATCCTAGCCAGTCATTTCCCATTTTATACGTGTTAAACTGATTGTTCCTTCCTGAATGGAATACTTTGCTTTTGTCCCTTTTGAATTTTATCCTATTTATGTCAGACCATTTGTTCAGTTTATCTAGACTATTTTGAATTATAATCTCATTCCAAAGCATTTGCAATGGCTCCCAGCTTGGAATGAGCTACTAACTTTACAAGCGTACTCCTTAGACCATTATCTAAATCACTGATGAAGATCTAGAGCAGAGCCAGCCCCCAAACTGATCTGTGCAGAACCCCACTCATTATGCCCTTCCAGCATGACTGTCAGTGACTCTCTATGAATGGTTATCCAACCAGTTCTGCATCCACCTTTTAGGAGCTCAGTCTAGGCTGTATTTCCCTAGTTTGTTTATAAAAAGGTCATGCATATCTCTCGTAAACATACAAGAATTGAAGGACATGGGATGATCAGGGGCAGGGAAAATTGAAAAGGCACTATCCGCACACATTTACAATAAGGACCAGCCTGAGGTCTTGGTAGGACCTCAGTGTTATCAGTGTCTCAACATTCTAGGGGAGTACCCCTCACTAATTTACATGGACAAAAAAACCTTGTAGGTCTGCAAACAAAAACTTCCCCCACAAACATTTTTTGAAATGTTCCATGAGATTGAAGAGATATAGAAGGCATTACAGCTATGGCCCCAATACTGAGTTCAAAATCAATTGACCCAAGGCAGCAGAGGCAGCCCCTCTATCTTTTTAGTGTTTATAAACATCCGAAAAATGTAAAGAAGTAGGGAAGACAAACACACATCATTTAGAAACATTATGGCACTGAAAGTGGAAGCTTTAACCCAAGACAACCTCTCCCTACCAGCACCCAGCCAACAAACCAGTTTTACCAGGCATTAATGCAGGGATGTGATCTGCCAGGCAGCCTGGAAGCACACTGGCCAATTCTGTAAGAAGACTGAAGCACCCTTGCCTCGATTTGATGCTTTTTTCTTTGAGTTGCTTGTGCAAAGCCTTGATTATGTTGGGAACCTGTAGTTTTAGAAAGCAAGACCGAAAAATTAAGGAAACCATAACCCTTCTGACAGAGAGCTAGGCTAGCACAGCCACACCCATTAATCATTTAGCATGAGAAAAGAAAGCAAATCAAAAATAATACATTCAGAGGTTTATTAAAGGGAGACTCTAGCGAGTAAATAGTGATTGAGAGTGTGTCTGTGGAGTGAAGAGGCACCTGTGTAAACTCTTCTATGCAGATATTTTAAGGTTTTATAATTCTGTGAAAATGTTTTAAGGTAAATCTTCCTTTCTGGAGACACAGTCTCAAAACACAGAAGCATTACCCAGCTATCCGCTTGGGTATTTCTCTAATAAAGAAAAAGCCATGAGACTGACCAGTCAATTTTCAGTGGTCTGAGTCGAACAAAAGGTAAAAGTGAAAAGTAGGCTAGAAGTTAAATTTGTTTCAGAGTTAATAAATAAGGACCCAATCCTGAACAAGTGGACCTCTTGAGCTCCTGCAAAGCCCACCCATGCAAAATTACTGGACTGCAGTATACGTTATTAGCCATAAAGATATTTTTGTTTTTAAATACAGAATTTATTTAGATCAGTTACATTAAATAGGCAGAAAACCATACTTTGGAACAGATATAAATCCTCCTCCTTCAGGGTGAAAGACAGCCATTGACTGATGTGAGCTAGTAAGATGTTTTCTCATGAGCAACTTATGTAAGAACGGACTACAAAATTTCTTTCATGTTCCTCTGAAGCACCTGGGACTGGCCACTCTGGGAGACAGAGTACTGGCTAGATGTACTGGCGATTCCTACATTGCTAAATTATGTTGACAGTATTCCTTTTGCCTAGTTCAGAACATTAAAAAAAAAGAAACATTGCTTCTAACATTTATTTGGTTCAACTCACAGTGAACTATGCACAAGAGTATAGATTACAAGAACACAAGCATACAAAGATATATTATGAAACACTAGCTAATGGCTCCTTTAATGATCACAGCCCAGTATGGTGTTAATGCTCTGCCAATACGCTGTATTTGAAATTAATTTTACTTCTGTTGGCTTAAATCTGATATACTTATGCAGTATATAAGTACTGAACAACGATATAGCTGCTTAACTGGAGCAAATGCCACCCCAGACAATGGATGTTACATAATGGCAGTCCTGGAGGTGCTAACACAGTGTCTGCAAATCCCTTCACAGGAATTCGCAGGTATGGGTGGCACAGATTATTCCACTCAGGCTACATCTACACAGCAGCCTCATTCTGAAATAAGATATTCCGAAATAGCTAGTCCGAAATAGGGCTGCTAGACACAAAGGCAGTGTTTACTGTGGCATTCAAAAGTGCTGCTTTCGGAATGCACACTACCTGTGTAGACGGGGGCCTTTTGAAAGGTCCCTCTGACTTTGAAAGCTCCTTCTTCCTATCGGGTTTCAGGCAGGTGCTCTGAAAGCGGCACTTTTGAACTGCGTGCAGCCACTGTTATGCTAACGAGGTGCTGCATAGTCATGTCAGTGCTTCATTAGCATCTTCCAAATTCCCTCATTAACATGCCCCTTTTGAAAGGGAGGGGCCAGTGTAGATGCAGCCAAAATGTATCTCAAAATAGCACTTAGCTATTTTAAAATACACAGTCTGCACATATAGCGCCTATTTCAAGATAGATATTTCAAAAGAGGTGCCGTTAAGACAGGGTATAGTTTTTATTCCCTAACAGCTATTTCAAAATAAACGCTATTCCGTATCTTAACGGTGTGTATTCTTAAATAGTTATTTCCATACAGGTGCTGTTCCTCCTGCAATGAGTTTTACTGATTCAGAAATCATGCCCGCTATTTGAATTTCGAAACAGCATGTGCGTTGTGTAGACACCAGCCAAGTTATTTCAAAATAACAGCTGTTATCTTGAAATAACCTGGCTGTGTGGCTGTAGCCTCAGTGGCTCTTGCTTCATTTCAGGACACTTTTTGTTTATTGTGTGGCAGGGCCAGGGCACAGGGAGCCCAAACAAGCAAGATGGCCTGTGGAGCACTAGCAGGGCAATCACAGGCAGCCAGGCGGGAGATGGCTCAGCATAACCGGGCCCAGCTGACTCCATGCCTGGGCTAATAAGAGGCCTTTAAAAGCCCTTCACAGTGTGAAGGGTGGGGAGAGAGTGTGAGAGGCGAGTGGAGAGATGTGAGGAGACCGGAGTAGTGGGAGAGAGCAGAAGAGACGATCAGAACACCAGAAACCATAGATGGAGAGTGAGGAGCTTTAGCAGATCAAGAGTCGCTACTGCTGTAGCCTAGAGAAGATAGTGGGGGAATCATCTGGGGAAGCAGCCCAGGGAGAAGAGCCACTGTGCCAAGGGAATCAGCTCTTCCCACTAGCAGCCACACAGGGTTCCTGGGCCGGAACCCAGCATGAGTGGGCAGGGGCTGGGTTCCCCCCTAGACCACCCCTCATCCTAGCAAGGACAACAGGCCCTTAAGTGGAACCAGTGGACTGAACAGAAGCCAGAGGGCCCAGGAATAAGTAACTGTCACAATTGTTACTGCTACCAAAGTCAAACAACTGCAAATGTGTCACTGTGCTACCACTACAGCGAATTTTAAAAGTACATTCATTTTATACCCTAATATTCTTCCAGCGTATCATGCGCCTCCTGTGACCTACCAACAGTCATGGTAATCACTAAGTGGCCATACTGTGATTAGCATAGTGTAAATGGTTCAGCTGAAACAGCTGTTGGTACAACAGTTCTAGCTTAGCTTCCTGATCCTATGTGGATTTTTTTTTTTGTGAGAATCCTACTGTGGAAGCATGGAAGGCGAATCAATCAATCACAGCTTTCCTAGCATGGATCTCAGGATGGAAGGGTCCCTGTCTACAATGGTTAAGGAAACTGTCCTTGAGCATAATAGCCTCAGCCTTTAAACACCATGGTGCTAGCTATGCTATGAAATTAACCAAGTCTACCAGCTGTGAAGAAGCACATGTCAAAGTATTCAGAAGTGTTGGGTTTGGGTAGCTAGAGCCAAACTGCTGAACCAGGCAGTTAAAAAATGCTTTTGTCAGGGTATAGCTCATTGAGTTGTTTGATCTAAAAGTCTGCTTATATCAGCGTTTGTCCCCTCCAAGCCCTCATCTACTCTAGTGTTTAACTGGGAAACCTTCCACTATTGCGCTTCCACTCATGAGAAAGACAGTGGGAGAACTACTGTTGAAGAGCTTTTAGCATTTTGATCAACATGTTTTCCAGACTTGCTCTGAATTACTGCACCAAACTACACTTGCCCTCCTACTCTTGTTAACATCTGGGGAGCTGCACAGAGGAAGATAGCTCACGAAGAGTCAGTGTAGACACAATCCTGGTGTCAAAGAGTCCTTTCACCCATGCTTAAGTACAATTCCACGAGTCAATTATTTTAACAGTCTCACCCCACTGGCACTGAAACCAGTTTACCTAGTCTGGGACAATGCTTGACCTGAATTCACCATGCACTGTAGCCCAGTTGCTAGCATGGATTTCCACTGTAACCTACAGTAGATGGTAGAGATGAAGCTAGGATACATTCGTATAGCCATTAACTTGGAGGTGACATACTCAGGGTTACAGTTTGTATGCAGGATTCAACACATTAAAACCACAGTATCTTCCTGGCACAGCTCAATGAGCCTGGCCCCTCCCAGAGTGCTGCACAATAAGAGTGCATTCTGGATAAACATGGGCCAATATCCCATTCTGCTTCTGGCTTTGGCACAACAAACAGTTGATCTTCAATATGGCACAATGCACTTTGGGATGGCCTCTCACACAATGCCCTGTGAGGTAACAGTTACGTTATTCCAGCTACACAAAGTTCCACCACACCAGCACTCAGTTACAGCTTGAAAGTTGTGTTATATCTCCGCCTGTCGTAGAGTATCTCCACATGGCTGGAAAATACATTAACCATTCCATGCGCAGACACGGATCATCACATTAAGTTAACTTTACAACCTTACTGAAAATCTGGAGTGGTCTGAGGACATGAAAACAGCTCATCTGAAATGTGGCTATAAATCTGAGAATCAAACCAGCAGGAAAGAGAAGCCTTCCATCTTCCTTGTAATTTTATTAAAAGACATGATCGTTCAGAGGGGCACATTTCCAGGCTGAGCACACATCTATTCATGACACTTCTTCCAGTTCTTTTTTATTCCTATTAAGAGTAATTTGCTCTACCATTTTCCCCACTCACCTGGTTCTGAAGCATGGTAAGGGGTATCTCTTCTTTGCTGCCTGCCTCTGAAGTCTGGAGCCAGCTCTGTATGGGCTGTGTTTGCTTCAGCAAAGAGATATAAGCACAGAAGATGTCGGCTTTGACATTCTCCTCTCTCTCCTTGAATCTGCCTATCAAAACTGGGGAGAGAGTCTTGTAGAAATCCTGAAGGAGGTCATGCCGGGTACTGACAATGGCTTCTAGGCACTTAGCTGCAGACCTGCGAACTTTCCAGCTAATATCATCATCATCACTGTACTCATCATCACTCTCTGCAAACAGAGAGTTGGAAAAAACAAGCCGCATTACAAGAGACTCACCACACGCCCCAGACTCTCTCTCTCTCTCATGTTATTTCTCCTCCTACGGAACTCAAAGTTAATATAAGATAAACGGATGTCAATACATACCATGTTTCTGAGGGGGAAAAAAAAATCAGATTTAAGTTATTCTGGACAATTTCTGCAGACAGTCATCAGAACCCATATATTATAGTGGATAGTACGTGTCATTACTGCCCCAAGGAGGATAAAATATCTGACTGAGTCATGACTACATTTACACTGTGCCCTTAACTCAAAATAAGATATGCAATTTGTGCTATGCAAATTATGTATCCTATTTCCAAGTAACTTCAAAATAGGTCATTTCAGCATTTGGTGCTGTCTACACAGTGCTCAGTGTTGAAATACTGCACTATTTCGAGGCATCCCTGACTCCTGCAATGAGGTGTACAGGATTTTTCCAAAATAGCATGCCTAGTACTTTGAAAAATAGTTTGAAATACAGGGTGCATTTCATAGATGAAATAGCTCTGCAGTGTAAACATAGCCCATGTGTCAGATCCTGTGGACCTCTAGTGGCTGAAGACTCACTAATGTTAACTACAGCTACTGGAGAGGCCATTCTCACTCACACTGCAAGGACTTATGTTTTAAAGGGGGAATAAGGTCCTGTGCTCAATTTATTTTAAGGCCAGAAGTGACCTTACTCCACAACTCCTGCGTTTTACTTCACGATCAGCGGATGAGCAGGAGAACCTCTTTTAGAGAGGCATCCTGCTCCACCCGTTCCAGGTGGTAAAAGGGTATCACATCCTTTTGTGTGCTGTTCCAATGGTTAACTACTCTCACCATTCAACATTTGCGCCTTATTTTCCACTTGAATTATTCTAGCTTTTACTCTTGGCCATGCCACTGTGTGCAGCAACCACACTGGTACATTGTGGAACTCACTCAGTGCCTGAAATGTATTAAGTGTACGACTGATATGGCCTGCATCTCAGCATGAAACTTCCTCCTTACACACCTACCTCGAGCTATCCTTCATCCATGCCTTTTTAAAAAAAATCCCTACTGAAAAAGACCTGATAGGAGGCGGTGTCAGTTGTAACTAGTGTCAGCCTGAAAAGAGCAAGACTTTTTTTTTTGGTAAGGCTTTTGATTTGGATTTTTAGGATTATATTTACTGTCACTATTTTACATTGCTCTGTTTGGGTATTAGTTTGATGTGCAGTGCCTCAGCAGGCTGTATTTAAGATTTCTTAAATTACTGGCTAGTAGAAACAGGAGTTCCCCTCTTCACAGGCGAACAAAAAGGTGCGAGCACTACACAATCCCTAGGGGCAGGAATCCAGACACACTGCTGCATTAAAGACATCAATTCCACCAGCTAAGTAAAAGACCATCAGGGGAGTGCTCAAGAGCCACAGGGATGGTCTACAAGGGAGCTGGGAGGATGCTTTTCAGCTTGGATAGACAGATATGCACTAGTTCAGCTTGAGCTAGCGTCACAGTCCACAGACAGACTTGAACCTGGGACCTCCGGAGCTTAGTGCAGGGGCCTCTACAGTTTGACTTAAAAGCCAGCTGGCTCTCAGCTAAGGCTGTAGAGGAGACTCATTCTCTGTGGAAGTGACCTACACGCCATTACATGGGAGAGCAAATCACCCCTCTACATGTGTGGGCTACACTCATACCTTAAAACAGCTGTGTGGGTGCAGCAATGCAAGTGGTGGCTCAGGCTAGCTACCTGGATACAATCCCACCTGCCCTTCTGGGCATGTACTCAAGTGGCCACCCTGAGTTGCTGCCTATGCCACCAGTCAGACTGAGCAGAGCCAGTGTTGTCTGCCTACTCACACTGGGAAGTACACTCCCAGCTGTTGTGTAGATAGAGTTGATGCCACTCTGCTTATAATGTGTATATAAAATAACCTCACTCCGCTGCTGGAAATGGACATCGGAGCATCATTTATCCTGGCATTCTGAGAGAATTGTTTTGAATCTGGGCAATCACAATGGCAGAGCAGCAGCTAGTCGAGATCCACCAGTGCTGGAGTACTGTGGCCACACTGTGACAGACACCTACATGCACTCCCAACAGCAGAGGCAGCAGCTCTTCATTCTTGCTGTCTGCCAGGCTAGTTCTAGAAAATATCATCCTTCCACGGTAAGAGAGGGCAGTGACATGCGGACTGAGAAAAACACAACAGTAAAGCCCTCGGCTTGGAAATCATTATAAATACAGCACTGGCAAAACTAAGCAGCTGTATGCTAACTTGGGTCAATGCAGACATCATGAGGAAGAAGGTGATGCCACATAGCGTGAGTGGGAAGCAGACAACTGGACTTCTTGAGTTCTATGTCAACAGATCAACTAAGCATCATCATCCTCACAAGCAGGCACCTTGCTCTTCATCCTCTCCATTTTCCGTTTCCATCATTTCTTCCTCTTCCTCCTCCTCCTCCTCATTGTCATAGTTGTAATTTGGGTCATAAGTAATGTACTGCAGACACAATCCCATCACACTAGGGATATGAGGGCCAATTTCCTTTGGACACCTAGCAAGATAAATTTAACAAAGCCTCAGATTAATAATTAATTTTTAATATCTATCAGTGTAATTTAGCCCACAAGATCCCAAGGTGTTTCATACAACTATACACACACTAAACAGTAAAGTTTCCCCTTTCACAACAGTGCATGAAACAGGATCATGTATCCATGTGAATCTCCAAGAAGCTAGGGTGCCCATATTCCCCTATGCCAAAAACAGGACAGCTGGAGGGTGCAGCTGCGGGAGGGAGCTCCCTGGCTGCAGCTGCCAAGCAAGTGCAGTTTCCTGGCTGCCCCTTGCCATGGGGCACCAGAATGAGGCTGCTGCCCTATGGAGCTCCCCAGCTGCAGGGGCTGTTACCCTGCAGAAGGAGGGTGGGGTTGCTGGCTGCCCCATGCTGCCAGGCTCTGGGAATGCTGCAGGGATGCTCCCTGGCTCCAGTGGTGGCTGCCTTGTGGGGGCTGCCACCCTGCAGTGGGTGGCTGGGGCTCCAGACTGCCACATGTTTTCAGGCACCGGGAGTGAGGCTGCTGCTGCCTGTAATGGCTGGTCAGCACATGCTGTTTGGCCAGCTCCTGACTGATTTTACCTGCAGCTGCACTGACTTGGGGAAAGGGCAGCTCAGCAGAGGGAGAGAATATACGGATCAACTTTTTTGTTACCAAAAAAAGGGCAGGACACTTGTCTGCACTACGGGACTGTTCCAGTGAAAACTGGACAGATAGTCACCGTGCAAGGAATGGGATTCAGACTCTCATTCTCTACCACCTGAGTGATTCACCTTTTAAGAAACAGAAGACAAAAACAATATCCCCACATGTTCAACCCACTCCACCCTCCCCATCCTCAGCCTCCAGAGGAAGAAGATGTAGGCAGCTCTCTTGCACTTCAAGGCCAATCATCTCACCAGAACTGGTGTACAAAGACTACTGCACTGCAGGCCCTTCCAAGAACACCGTTTCCACCTCAAACCCTTGCTAAAGACAAATCCCTCCCACTCACCTGAAAGACTCAAGCATCCTCCAAGAACTGGAGGTAAGTGAGGGTCAGTCATTGTGGGTATTCAACTGTAACTTACAATACCTGTATCGTTTATAAAGATCATTCTAGATTCCTGGGTTAAGAACCTATTCTCTCACATATTAGGTAAAAACACCTCATATATCCAAGTTGCTACATGAATAGACCAACTTGGTTTGTAACGACGGATTTTGTTACTGGACCAATATGGCACTTGTTTCTCTCACACAGTAACACATTTAAGAAAATATTCCACTCAGTTTAGTTTGCCTCAGATCCCTCTACGTGTGCATTTCCCAGGGAAGGGCAGTGAAGCAAGTTTTTGTCTTCTGTTTCTTAAAAGGTGAATCACTCAGGTGGTGGAGAATGAGAGTCTGAATCCCATTCCTTGTAGGGTAACTATCCGTCCCGTTTTCACTGGGACAGTCCCGTAGTGCAGGCATGTGTCCTGCTTTTTTTTTTTTTTTTTTGGTAACAAAAAAGTTGATTGACCCGTATATTCTCTCCCTCTGCTGAGCTGCCCTTTCCCCAAGTCAGTGCAGCTGCACACAGATGACTCACAAAGGCACACACCTTCTCACAAAAGACTCAAAGGCCTGAAAGCAGTATTCCCTCAGCTCATCGTCCTCCACGTTACAATACCGAACAATTAATGGGATGAACTTCTCCAGATATTCTCCTGAAAGAGACCAAGTAAAGAGCATGGGAAAGTGCTCCCTCTTGAGCTGGCTGGTAAAGTGACAGCCTTGTTACCAGCGAGTCAGTTCCAGTGCCTGGCAGAGCATTCTTTACATCGCTGGTTATGCATTGTGAACAGCCTGCCAAACAATTTCAGCAGAAAAACCACCCTGTCTTCATATAAGTGAGTTATGGACAGACAGAGTCTAACGATCTGAGGAACTCTGCGTGCAATGCCACCTCTGACAGTGTCTGACAAGTCACTTGAATATTCTGTGTCTCCATTTCCTCCTGTGTAAAATGAGGCTACTAATGCAGAGCTACCAACATAGGGTACTGCAAGGAGCCATCAGCATTATGGAAGCATTGCAGGATCTTGAAATGAAAGATGCTATAGAAGCACAGCCAAGCACTGAAAACCAGCATGCCTTTCCCTTATGCCTGAGTGGAGATTTGGAAACCAGAAGCAGGAGAACAGCAGAGTGCTCACTGCCAACACATCACAAAAATAACTAAATATATTTATTTGGATAACTAAAGGGCAGCTCAAAAATTGTGTGGGGGTGTGTGTGTGTGTGTGAGAGAGGGAGAGAGAGAGAGAGAGAGAGAGAGACCTACCTATGCGATGCCCAGCCTGCCTGCTGATACCTGCGATACATTGGATATATGTTCTCGTGGCAGAAGTAGACTCATTTCTCTTGAGTTCAGCTAACAGGTGCTCCATGAGTTCTAAGAAAATATTGCCACTGCAAGTCAGGACCAAGTAGCCTAGGGCAATGATGGCCCTCTTACGCACAGCCAATCTTGGGCTCGTGAGCTGAGGAAGAAGGCAGTTCAGGATAGAGGAATGGAAAGAGTAAAGCATTCCCCCTAACCTGAAACCAGAGGCAAAACACAAAAAAAATTAGATATTCAGACAAAGCTCTCCTAGCTGGTATATAGTCTCAGAGGGATAGCCATGTTAGTCTGTAGCTTCACAACCAAAAAACACCCACAACAAAAACAAAAACAACACAAGCAGTGTTGTAGAACCTTAAAGACTAACAATTTTATTTATTAGGTAATGAGCTTTCACAGGTAAGACCAGTTTCTGAAGAAGTGGGTCTTACTTGCAAAAGCTCATTACCAAAAAGACTAAACAATTTATAAGGTGTCACAGGACAACTTGTTTATTTTGTTCTCTGGTATTTACAAAAGGCAAAAAAAAAAGTGCTTCATAAATGAGGACAAGCACGTTTCTAGCAAAAACAGGATGTGCTAGTTTACATCTCAAGTTGTTCTGGCTCAGACTGGGAGGGGCCATTTTTCCCATCTCCTTGGGACACGAGTTTGATTTAAACAACAAGCCTTTGCATGGCTTGATTTTAGGGGGATAAAATCCTGACTGCAGCTGAGAAGTTCACATACAGTTCCGTCACTCTGAATTATGGTTGTGTTATGTAATAAGAGAAACCGACAGAGAAACTGCCTGCGACTAGATCACCCATGCCAAAACTGAGTTACCTTCTTTTTCCCCTTCCTACAAGTCCTTATGCTCATTGTACCTTTCCCCGAGGGATCCTGAAATACTACCAACACCCTCCCAACCGTAGAAGGACATGTACATTCTCAGTTCAGATGGGTGCTCAGACCTGCCCAGATACTTCCCATCTGGCACCCATCCCAATCCTTTAATTTATTTAATCTTCAGTTACATTAGAGAACCCAAACAAGTCACAAACAAACAAACACACCACGTAGCCCCCTACCATAGGCAGCTGCTTGGCGGAAATCCTTTCGTACCTGCTCAGCATATCTGACAGGATATCAAGAGCCTCTAACTGCACAGATACATCCTCTTGTTTCCCAATGGCTCCAGTCAGCTGGGCTGTGATCTTTTTGCACACGTTGGCTGTCATGGTGGAGCCTAAGAACAGAGAGGACCTTCAATCTACTTTTTTTCCATCAAAACCATTAATTCCATCTCCAATACTCAGAGGTCTGAATGCACAGCAGCATAGATGAGGACTCATCCACAGCAGGCAGCAAAGTTACTATGGACCATAATAATCTCTCCCAGAAAAAAAAAAAAGGGAGAGAGTGCTTAGGAGTGGAGCTGTCAACTAATGCTACCCTTGTGGGGTAAAGGAGGAAAGAGACTGGGATGGTGGAGAAGGCAGGGGTCACAGCCCCCTTGGGGAAAGATGTACTATGCCTTTGGAACGGTTGCCTCTCTCCAGCAGTTCCTGGGCTCCTCCATTGCCTAGCAGTATAGATACCTGAAAAGCAATGCACCCTGGGTTCCTCTGCCCATGCAATACCAGGACCTCTCTGAGGTGGGTGCAAACCTAAAACAGATGTTAATGGTGTTCCCAGCAGCCTTTACATCTGTGTGGAAAGGGAACATTTGGAAAGGAACATGGAACCAGGAAGCAGGTCTGCCTGCACCACTTTTTTCCAGCCCTTACCACTTTCCTTACCCAATCCAGTGCCTGAGCACCAATGTCCACATGGAGTGGGGTCAGAGGACGCAAGCAATGAAGTCTCCCCTCCTCTGTCTTCCAACCACAGAGATGGAAGTCTAGGCCCAATCCTTGGCAAGAAGGCTCAGGTGATCTATTCCCAGTTACCACAACAGGACTATTTAATCTCACATGGCATAAAACAATGAAAGGTTGCTGAAACTATGGCTCACAAGTATTTAAAATTTGGTAGAGATTGACAGCTAATTTCATGCAAAATTATTCCATCAAGTTCAAGACAGAAATGCGGTCTTGGCTACCTGCTGTGCAGTGCAGGGAATGTCAGATGTATGACAGATGGCATCAGAGCACAGAAGCTGCTAAAGAGTTGGCAGAAATCTACATGCACTTACAAGAGATATTATTTACAAAACTACTGTTGTGTTTACTGGACACGCAGCTCAATATGTTTTATTGTCCGATGTCTATAGAAACTGGGCAAATGAGGCACCCTCAAGAGGCTGTCAATAGTTAAAAAGACATAGGCAGTGAAACAGACTGTATCTGAAGGTACTGAAAGGCCCAGTGCTGCTAAAAGCCAGAATACATACAGATTTGCCATTCATGAGAACTAGACAGGAGCTCAGCCAGTCTTTGCTATAATCTTCCCCAGTGATGGTCCCAAGCAGCAACATTTGAATCCAGCGTTTATCATCATGCAGACAGGGGTCATTTGCAAACTTTACATGAAGGTTCAGCTTTCAAGCACCACCATTTTGCAGGTGATCAGATCTCTGGTTTTGTTGAGAGTCCTGTCATTAATTGACAATTTTATTATACTAATTTGTAAGTCTCAGCTCTTTATTCATCATATTGTAATTCTCTCCGCTGTGCCCACAATTACTAAGAGTAATGCATAGGGGGAGAAAATCTCAGGTTCCAAACTCCACATTGTCTTCTCTTTCCTAAAGGGTGATCAGGTTTTACCATATTTTAGGGAGGCACTTTACCCGTAGATGCTGGAGGCAGCTCCGAGATGACTGTTTTAAGTCCAATGCTGGAGATGTCCCGAAGTTGCTCCTTTTCTGATAACATGTTTGTACATAGAGTGTCCACAATAGTTTCCACTTGATACTCCTTCACTTTGCTGACCAAAGGGCCCAAACTACAGAAGGGAAAAAGAAGACAAACCAAATGGAAAAAAAGAGACCCATTTTCTAGAAACCACACTTCGTGTCAAAAAGAAGGATGATCTGGTGGTGGTGGATTTCAGATGTAGTTGTTCAGATCTCTTTAAAATAAAGAAACCACTACTGTAAGGTTGCAAACATTGCTGTCATTATTGAAACACGTTTAAAATCCAAAACCAATGTCAAAGGGGTCTGTCAGAAACCTACACTTATCATATTTTGTATTCCTACTAGTTAGCACATGCAAAGGGTCTGATTCAAAGCCCACAAAAGTCAATGGAATGTGCAATTTAATAGCAACAGACTGAATCATGAAGAGGCACCCATGTTCGTTCTTTTAACATTGAAATCAATGATCATGTTTTAAATGGTGTTGAAACTGATCAGTCTAAAAAGAACACTCTTATGTTATTTACCTCCCATTGCCCTCTGCTGTAGGGGCTGAGAATTCTTCCTCTGTGCAGTGTGAGAACCAGAGTTGAATAACCAAACCCAGTATTCAATTTTCTCTGATGTTGGAAACATGAGTTTTTGTCTAATGGAGCCGCTATTCAAAATTACACGTGAAATAGAATGTCTGTAGAATATCTGTGAACAATTAGTTACAAATATTTGTTATTCGAAGTCTCAGCTGTGTTTGTCAGATGTGATTAAAGAAATAATGTGGTATTGTCTCAGTTCTCTAATCAGATGAATGCAACATTTCAAATCAGGTTTTAAATTTCTGAATTCAAAATGAATTCATTTTCCATTAATATATTATACTATGTCATTACAAGTAGCTGTTTCCACAAACATTCCACTAGCCAATTCTGTTGCTAGAACATTCAGGAAACAGCCACAGGCAAAGAAAATTCAATTTGTTATTGAAATTAACATTCACAGAAAATAAGTTTATCCCAACTCTAATAGTGACAATATATTGTACGTATATAGCTTAAGTGACTTGTTCAAGCTCACAAGTCAGTGACAGCATAAATAAACAGAACTTCCCAGTCCTGTGCCCTAATCGCAAGGCCATTCTTCTGCCTTCCACAGGTCTCATCAGGAAGATAACTCACAGAACTGAGCATCTAATTTACGGAGAAACACTGTGAGCCAGATTCTACAGGCTTTATCTGGGAAGTGACATCAATGGGCATTTGACCTGAATCCAGACTAAATTATCAGGTTCTCCAAGTATTTTCTACTATTTCCTATGGGCTGGCCCTGCCACACCACATGGGATAGCGACTTACCGTGCTCCTTTGTGCAATCAGTTCTTTTGTCAATTCAGAAATCTGCAGTATATGAAAGATGTCATATTTTTTTCTCTGTATGTATCTTTAAATGTCAAGAGGTCTCCCCATCTGATGCAGGAACAACAGCTGCCATTTGGAATTCCAGTTCAGATGCAGAAAGTTACAGGGAGTCATTTCTAAAGTTCTTCCATGCACAGACTAGACTGGATCTCTTCCCTAGATTATAGCATATGTATTCCTAAGACTGGATGCCTTATCTTACACTTTTTGTATGAAAAAACATCAGAATTTAGTAGAGGCTTGAGGGGGTTGTGCAGAACCCCTGCCAAGTGGTTACTCCAAGGTAAAAATACAGAGAACTACCCCTCAAAGATTTAACAATAGTATTTTCCCAGTAGGTTACAAGCGCAATTAGGTGTACATGCAGAGAGACAAAGGATCAATTTACCACACTTTTTGTTACAGACCCTATACTTGTAAGACAAACTTAGTTTTCAAGAATGCTAATGCTTCACATAACCCAGGACTGCAATTTGGGGCTTAGAATCTTGCATTGTATCATGGTTAAAAACAAATGTACAACTGCTGTGTCCTTAGGACTCTTATCAAAGCCAGTTGTGTATCTAGCTTAGGGGTCAGCAACTCCCAGCACGAGTGCCACTCTTGGCACACGAGCCAATTTAGAGTGGCATGCAGCTGGAACTCAGCCCTGCCCCTCCTTCCTCTATGCAGCATGTGAGCCACCACCATGGAGCCCCAACCACAGCACGAGGCAGGCTGGGGCCCCGCTGTCTCTGCCTTGTTTCAGACTGGAAGCATTCAGAGGAAAATTCAAGAAAGATACAAGACACCATGTACCCAGGGCTCTAATCTAAAGCATTTTCTGGAGTATGACAGTTTCATTGCTGTTAATAAGCATGGCACCCTAGACACAGTAGCTCTTACCACTTGACAGCCAAGTTCTGCACCTCTCCATTTTTGTCCTCAAGCAATTTTAAAAGCATTTTCACAACTTTCTTCTCGCTGTCTTCATCCAGCTTTATGGAATCCTTCTGCAGTTCCATCATCAGGTCATTAGTGGCCATAAATCTAAAGTGAGGAACATCAACAACAGGTTGGATGGTATGTAAACACAGATACATTTCTTAGAGATCAAAATGGAGGATAAAATTTAGTATTTATATGGCACTAATATGGAATATGCTTAACAAACACCAACTAATTCCATAACCCTCCTGTAAGTTACTTAATAAAATAGTTCTCCCAGGGGACAAGTGGGGGAACTGAGGCAGAAGGCCCTGGTGGCACAGAATTCAGAACTAAGTGAGCCAAGATATAGGAGAATTTTAAGTTATTCCCTCCTCACAAATCCACTCCAAAACATGACTATCAAATGTTATTGTGGCATTCCACAATTGTCCCAATGATTCCAGATCAAATGGTCTCAGGTTACTAGAAATAAAATGTTTCTAATTGTCAGGAGTTGAAAAATCCAGTAGGGTTCTTTTTAGCTTACTTATCTTTACTAGTAGTAAAATTTCTGCCAGTCAGAAAATTCTGTGCATCAGTATAACTGAAAGGAATCATAGAACTGAAGTTGAGTGTACGTACCTTTGCTAACAAATTCTGTTCATAAGGCATAAGTCAAAATAAAATCTAGCTCACTCTCTTGCAAGGATGATGGGGTAAAAACTTATATTAAAAATCACTCAGGCAAGCAATTATACTAATTACACACAGGAAGAAAAATCTGTCAAGAAAAAGTGCCATTTTACCTATTCACTCAGCTTAGATGAGCAATTTAAAAGATGTCTAAGCCAAAGTTTCTCATTTTTTTTTATGCCAGCGACTGTCTTCTTAAACTGTATCAAGAGCTGCATCTACACAGGCAGCTTCTGTCGATAAAACTAGGCTTTTGTTGACAAAACTTGCTGAGTATTTACAAGGTTAAAATGGTCTGAGAGTTTGTTGACAAAACTCAGCTGTTCAGTCGGCAGCGTTATCCCTGTTCCTGATCAGGTATAATGCCTCTGTCGACAGTATTTTGTCAGAGTGCCCATGTAGACACTTATATCAGCAGAGAAGGCTTCCGGTTCCCTGGACAGCCCTGTTTGGCTGACTGGAAGCTCTGCATTCTGTTGACAGAGGGCAGGGCAGTCTGGCTGCCCTTTGTCAGCAGAGTGGCTTGCTCTTTCAATCTGCTTTTGTGTGTAGATGCTATCTGTTGACAGAGGTAATGCCAAATGTTTTTCTGTCGACAGCGATCTCTGTCGACAGAGACTGCCCCTATAGATGTGGCCAAGTTGATATCAGCGACTGATGATCAGTCCATAGAGCAATCACTGATCTAGGCCGGAGTTAAAGTTCTATTCAGTCTAATCACTCCGTTTTTTTTGTATCTTTCTGGAATTTCTTGGAGTCTTCAAGAATCTCAATAGTTGTGTCATCAGCAAATTTAACCTCCTCTCTTCTTTCCTTCCTTCTTAGAGCCAAGACCTTCTCTATACTGGGAAAAATGTGTTTTTCATCAGTATAGTCCCACCAATGCTACTAATAGTGAAAGCTGCATTGTAGTCAGGATGTAGTCACTTTTACTAACCAGGGCTATGATAAGATGCACAGCCTGCTTTTTACATTACAGCTTCTACCATTGGCCACACTCATGAAGCTATACTAGTGCAAGAGACATTTTTACCAGGATACATATACCCCACATCATCAATAGGTAAATCAATACTGGTAACTGTGACCTTTCTCATATCCCATTTGTGAGAAGGAGCTACTTGTTATGATTCCTCACTGCCACTAGCCATTTGGATTTGTTTAATAAAACCAACAGTCAGCAAGAATGCATGATGTTCAACTGCATGTCTTTTCACAAACAGCACCAAATATTTGGCTTCCCACTTCAGAAAAATCCTTAGAACTGCAGTTTCCTATTAATAAGTGTAATTTGATAATAATGATACATATCCAAAAGAGACTAAATGGAAAAAAAAATCCCTCTCCTTTCACAAGTAGCTTAAACTACATTTTAAAAATCCCAAGCCTTTGATCAGCCGGTTCAGCATTTAAAAATCCTACTTCAGTAGTTTTGCTATATCTTTGGGATGTAGCTTGTTGTTTGAGTAGCAAAACCATCCGGGATAAGAGATGGCTGGAATCTGATCATCAGCCAGAAATTGAAGATCAAAAAAATTAGAGGAATTCTATAAATTTAAACCTACAATTTAATAATATTTTACTTTATTTTTGAGTCAGCACAGACTATTTAGGTACATTTTAAACTGTAAAGTTTCACAAAACATGAAAATACATATAAAGATCCCAAAAAAGAGCTAGTGAAGCTGCTCCATCATCAACTTCATTAGAAAAAAAATCCACTTTATCATTAGAAGAAAAACATATCTTCTTGAATTTACCCTGCTATTAATAGTAATCTTATTCTTATAAAAACGTATACACTTGCTTTGTCGATTTTCAAAAGGCATTTGACAGTACAGATCAGAAAGTGACTTGGGCAGTGTTGGAGCCATATGGAGTGGATAGCAGACTGATACGGTTATTGAAAGATAGATATCGATGATAACGTGGAGGCAGCAGTGAGAACATGAGGGGAGTTGGTTCAAAACAAGTATAGGTACGAGACAAGGAGATACAATATTGCCAAGTGTCTTCATCACACATCTGGAGAGAGCAACAGACAAGATCAAGGAAGAGGTAGAAGGGATATCTGTGCATGGGAAAAGAATTAACAACTTGAGGTTTGTGGATGATATAGTTATCATTGAGGAAGAGGAGGAGAAGCTGGAGAATATGGTGCGAGTGTTAAACGAAGAAGGGAAGCAGTACAGACTGATTCTGAACATCGATAAAACAAAACCAATGGTATTTGGAGATAAGGAAATAGGAAGGAAGATCAGTGTCAATGGTTTTGAACTAGAAAACGTAGAGAAGTTCACATATCTGGGGAGCAACATAACATATAATCTAGACTGTAAGAAGGAAATGGCGACTAGAATAGCGAAAGCAAAAGCGAGTTTGAAGGCGATGGATAAGATCTGGAAAAGCAAAGCAATTAGCTTAGGAACGAAGCTGGGAGTCTTGAAAATGTGTGTATTCAGCAGCATGTTGTACAGATGTGAGACATGGGTGATAACAAAAGATTCAAAAAGAATATTGGCATTAGAAGAGAGTTGTTATAGAAAGATTCTGAGAATAGGATGGATGCAGAAGGTCACCAATGAGGAATTATATAGAAAGATACAGCCAAAAGAGAACGTGCTGCAGAAGATTATAAAACGGAAGCTACAACTATTTGGACATAGTTGCAGAAAGAACAACAAGCGAAAAATCAAGACCCTAGTATTCGGCATAATGGATGGTTCGAATAGGAGAGGCAGACCCCACAGAGAATGGATAGATGATGAAGTAGATTGGTGCGGAGCTAGTCTACAGAAACTAATGCACTCTGCACTAGATAGGGAAAGATGGAAGGAAATGGTGGGGGAGGCATCAGACACCAATGGGCGCTTAGCCCATGGTTATTGATAATGATGATGATGATGACTCTTATAGAGGACCTCAAACTTCCCTCTCTGGCATAAATTTTACCCATCCTGGCTGGGGGCAGTAGTACAGTTTGCAGAAGTTCAGTAGAGTGAAATTTTTCATAGTAAATCAGCATTTTTAAACATACCTGTTACATTTTATTTATAGAGTACCTTTAATGCCAAACCATGGACTCCAACTTCTAACATGATTTCTTTGCCTTTCCAGAAACATATATACCCAAAAGAATAAAAACAGAATAACATTTGTCCATTTAGAGAAGCATTTGGGCAGCAACAAAATGTTTACTCAATATACCAATAGAGTTTAAAAAAAGAAAGTTTAAATATGTAATTTAAATTTTAGTTTTAAAAGTTTAAAAGGTACAGTGAATGCCTGTAATATCCATATCCTTGGGTTCAAGAACTAGATTTTATTGAAATTTCATAAGACACATTTCAAAAGGCAAAATGCTGAACAATAAGTCATGAGAAGAAATGTGACAAAATTAGGGTACTATATTCCTTAAAGAGCTATTTTAAAAAAAATCCAACTGCCTGCATGGATAGTAAGATGATACATATGTAAGACAATTAGTACTTAATTTAAATAGGCCTCTAGTTAAGATCAAATAATTTAAAAATCTGTATAAGCTACTAGTAATATTGCAAGATCAAATTCTATTTTAAGGTCTGCTCTCTGATACTCTAGAACAAGTCCCACTGATGTCAACAGAAGTTGTTTGGAGAGGGCATAGTTTTGGCCCTAACATTATTACAATAGAATTTATTTTAAATTTGCTTACGTCATTATTACACTGTTTATTTAGTTTAGGCATTTCTCTGGTTGGAAAATTAAAAGTGACCGTTGCATGTTTCCTAACTGAGTTCCACGTAGGCTCTCCAGCACTATGAAGTTGTGTTTAAGTTGCAGATTCATCTGTTAAAAACATTACATTGTTTGTCTTTGGACACAAAGAATCTATATTCTAGGCCCCTAACTATCTGAAAATATTGACCTTTTGTTCCTCTTTGATAGGTTGGGATACCTTACCCCTTTGCTTCATCATTTATTCATGCCCTACATTTAATAGAAGCTACAAGTGTTACTCCATATCAACTTTCCCTTCACTTTTGCAGCTTATGACTGGTGGTTCACCCACACTATTACGTTACTTGAACCACAAGTGGATTTCTTCATCTCCCTCTTAACACATAAAATAAGCCAATAGTACAAGAGGGACCAAAACTATCCAGCTTCTTTTAAAACAAAACATCATATATCGTTTTATTTTTCTTGAACAGCATAAACAAACAGCAGTTATTTGCCCAGATAATAGCAGCTGATTGGGATTTTTCCGCCCTAGCTCCTACTGTTCAATGCCTCTTAAGCCCCTTTTCGAGTATGAGGGAGGGGAAGCACTGTAAAACAGGAACCTCTTGCCATTTATAAGAAAATAAAAACCTTACTTTGCTTCCCCACTATCACCCAACAAACCCCGGTTTGGGCATTCATGGGTTTACCAATCAACCTCAGAACAGGCAACAGACGCCTCATTTTGAGAGGGAGGGGGCTGTACTAACTGCGGATGAGCCTTAAAGGACCGTGCAATTAACATCTCTCTTTTAGGGGGATAGCCCCTCTCTTCTGTAGCAGGGTTGAGCTCGTTGCAGTGAACAAGATCTCTCCCTGGGTTTGCATTAGAATGTTGCCATTATCCAAATCTCCTCCTCCGAAAGGTTTGCAATTAAGAAGCAACCTCTCCCCAAAACTAAGCAGCAGCCACCGGATCCTACCTAAAATCTTTGTCTGTTGATGTCATCTTCTCCAGGAGGTTAGAGATGTGATAAGACACGTTACTCATCTTGCCCTGCAGCTCCTGGCTCTCCTAGCTATAGCCTGGATTGTTTAGGGAGTGTTGAAGTTTCGCACTGCCCTCAGCCGGGGTGCTGCTCGCTGGGGATCTGCATGGAGAATATGGCGACAGAAGGGACACAGTGAGAAGGATTGGGGGGGGGGGGGGGGTGTTTTGCTCTTACCCCCCCCCCCCCCCCCATTAGAAGTCGCTGGAAAAGCTGAGCCCCTGCACTGTAGTCACGGGACATAAATAGCTCGGAGTCCGGGCTGCTGAGCGAAGGGCGCCACCTGCTGAGAGTTATCTGCAGCCTCTCAAGTTACAGCAGGGAGCGGAAAAGGGACAAGAGGTAGCAGCTGCTGCTTTCACACACTGCAGAGACACTGCAGTCTCCGCTAACGCATTGCAATCAAATGACAATTCCCTACTGCTAAGAGAGATTACCCGCCTCTCAGGGGTGCGCACATTCCTGCTAAAAGCTCTCCTTTAAGGTTTTCCCCATGGCTGCCTTAACACTGTACTTTGCGGGTGTGCAGTGGGTGCACCTAGTATACCCTTCATTTTTAGGGATTGCTCCTTGCATTTAACCACCCCCTGCCCCGTGGCTTAAACATTTTGTCACTGTTGTACCTGTACGTTACCAGGCCCTGTCAATGGTTTAGAGAAATCTGGTCAAATTTCCAAATTTTGTGGCCCTGAACCATAATAAAAATAATAAAAAGACACATGAAATAAAAAGGCTCCAAAACTAGAGCGAGTTACAATCTGACTTTGTGTTTTGTTTAACAAATGTTTTTCTAATTTATTCCTGGGCAAGTGCACTAATTATTGAAGGATGTGCATAAAAACAAGGTGTGACACTTATCAAATATCGGAACATTAGTAAGTGTCTAAATTTGAATAATAACAGAGAGGTAGCCATGTTAGTCTGTACTCCAACAAACCAAAGCAGCAGAAATGTAGCACTTGAAAAACTAACAAAATGCTTTATTTGGTGATGATCTGGGTCTAAGCTGGGTCTGTCCCACGAAAGTTCATCACTGAATAAATGATTTTGTTTGTCTTTAAAGTTCTACATTTCCGCTGCTTTGGTTTGCCTAAATCTGAGGCCTTCTTTGAGCTTGAGGCCAAGGCCAAATGGCCCACCTGCCCTGACTCTGATTGGTTCCTTGGAATGTTAAAAACAAGGCTAGGTATTGTCCATAATTACTAACAGTTTTGTTTTGTTTTGATGATTTTCACTACCCATCTCCCTCCCTGCCCCCATAACACAGAAACCAACAGGCAAAAGCAAGGGCCTTCCCTCTATTGCTTTAAATAGTTTATGGACTGCCTCCCACTCCTATGCTAGATGATTCCTGCAGTTGCAGTTAACAGTACCTCCCACCCCAAAGCAAATGTAGTTTAAGTAATAACTGTAATCTTTGTAAGCTTCTGCATAAAATTGGCCATATAATCAGCAGGAAAGGTTTATAATGCACTCATAGGATAGTTCGGTTTGAAAGATACTCCACAGAAGCAGAACTGTTAATCACTACAGTCTTTTCAGTGTCTCTCCCTTCTTCACTGCATCAACGGGGAGCTTTCATTCTTGACTTTAAGGCCCTTCATAATTGACACATATTGGCCTGTCTGCTCCTCTCCATTAATGCCGGCCTTGACTGCCCATTTGTCTGCTTCTCCTTTGATTCTTCCCTTATTTATACTATTATATATAAGGGACAGCTGTCCATCCATCCATCCATCCCACTGTAGTCATGAACATGTTCTGGAAGAGTCCAGAATGTGATAAGCCTCACCGCCCCAGTTTCCACTGCCTCCCCTGTGGTCTATCGTGGTTCCCCTAGCCATGCCTCCCACAGCTTCCATGCCACTCCCAACTCTGGTCTCTGCCACTGTTGCTGAGGGAGCGCGATGACCAATGGTAACGGTCCCCTGCCCACTACAGTGCTCAGCGCCATTTACCTTCCTGCCCCTTCCAAAGAGATCCCTCCACTGCCAGCACGCTGTGGGGACCAGACTGGCCTCCTTATCTAGTCGGGAGCTTGCTGGCTGCCCACTGCCTGACACAGGACCTGAGGCAGGAGGGGAGGGGACACAGGGGTGACTGGTGCCTGCAGCAACAGGGGGTGCAGCGAGGGCCACCCAGAGAGGCAGGTGGGAGCACCCTATTGAGCAGTGTTGGTGGGAACACAAGGGAGAGGAGTGAACACACCCTCTGTCTGCTACCAGTCTCCTGTCGGGAGTCCAGGGTGCAGCACCCAGAGAAGCCCTTTTCCCCGCTTTGCCCCAGGCTCCTCCCTGGGTGGGTTGGCTGCCCAGGCATTGTGTCATGGCTTGGCTTGCTCCTCCCGCCGGCTGGGAGCAGGGACCACAAGTTCTAGCTGCTGTGGACCACTGGCAGAGCACTAGGGTAGCGGTGGCCAGTCTGCAGCCAGTGTGGGGTCCAGCCAGGGTGCAGCTGCTCAGAGCCAGCATAAAACCTGGCTGCGTGTGCTCTCTTCCTGTGCTCTCAGCCTGTGCCCACAGAGCCACCACAGGCAAGTCTTGCACAGCCCGTGTGCTCGGTACCAGTTACACTCCCCTGCCCACCAGAGAGATCGCTCTGCTGCCAGCACACTGTGGAGACCAGACTGGCCATGTTAGCAACCTGGGATCGCGCTGGTTGCCCCCATCACCTGACGCAGGGCCTGCCGGCAATGCCCCCGCACAGGCACCAGTTGCCCCACCCCCCGCCACTAAAGTGTGGTTCCTGTTAGTTATACTGAAAAGCAGAACATCATTTTGGACCAGTCCCTTGTACTAATATCATATCTTTCACATCCTCACCAAAACAAATCAGCAGTCATATAGTATTTTGAAGACTAACAAAATGATTTATTAGGTGATGAGCTTTTGTGGGACAGACCCACTTCCTCAGATCTAACCAAGAACACCTACCACAACACATATGGTAAGTTGCCAAGTGATAACAGCTCATAAAGTGGATATCTGGGATTACAGATGCTAATGTTTGTTTATATTTTAAAATTTGACTGTACGTGTGCAAGATGTGCTTATGTTAGTCTATCCAACCATGTGCTCTTCTTATCACTGCTGCGTCCTTCCTCTACCTCTACCTTCAGGTGCTTGTTACACCATATTGTTGTCTTGTACATGATGATACCAAATTGGTCAAGATAGTAAAGTCCACAGCAGACTGAAGAGCTTCCAAAAGATCTCACAAAACCGGGTAACAAAATGGCAGATGAAATTCAATGTTGATAAATACCTTTCCATAACACAAAAAACTGTGCCTTTTTTGTAAAAAAAGAAGAGCCAGTACTCAGCTGGCTTCCCACCCCCTCCCGCTGCAGTCAGTCCTGTGGCTGGAGCTGCAGAGGTGCCAGTATTCAGTAGCAGCAAGTACTGGCACGAAGAAAACACTGACAAAATCTAAGGGTCACCAAATGAAGTTAATAGGCAGCAGGTTTAAAACAAGTAAAAGGAAGCATTTCTTCACACAACACAGTCCACTTGTGGAACTCTTTGCCAGAGGATGCTGTGAAGACTAAGGCTACAATAGGCTTTAAAACTAAACACGTTCAAGGAGGATAGATTCACCAATGGCTGGACAGAGATAGCGTTCCTATGCTGTGTGTGCCTGAAGCTGGGAATGTATGACAGGGAATGGATCACTTGTTGCTCATTCCCCTTGGGGCACCTTGTATTGGCCACTGTCGCAAGGCAGGATACTGGGCTAGATGGACCTTTAGTCTGACCTAGTTTGGCTGATCTTACGTTTACTTCAATGACTATTTTGAGCTCCCTGTGGCAGGTGGGAAAGCAGCAGGAAATGCTGTTTGTGTCCCCGGGAAGCGTAGGGCCCTTGTGGGCTACGTGAGTGAAAACTCCCTCTCCTGTCTCAGTAACTTCCTATAAGAGAGCTGCATGCGCCTCCCCAGAGAGGAACTGCAGGCCGGAGCTGTGCCGCTTGCCGGCAGGCCCTGGGCAGCCGGGCGAGGCAGCAGCATAGGCGGAGCGAACCAGGGCCTGAGGTGGCAGTGGTGAGGAGCCAGTCGGACAGGGGTCAGCGACCGCGCGGGACGGGGAGCTGGGCCCCAGCGGCAGGCGGAACTTGGTGTGAGGGGAAGAAGCGCGCAAGTTCCCAACCGGGGCGGCTTCACCGCCGGACTCGAAGCCCGGTCAGGATTTGCCACGTCTGAGAAGCGCCGGTAACAGCCTCAGGAGCTCGGTCCGCCGCCGCCATGGTAAGGCCCCGCGAGCGGCTGATTTCCCCCGGGCAGGGACGCGGCACCCCAAGCTCCCGAGGGTTGGAACCCGCCGCGTGTGCGCACGGACAGCGAGTCCCTCCCGAGCCCCCTGCCAGCCCCGCACGGGACGGGCCCTTCTCGCCCACTCCCTGCGGGGGGTTGACAGTCCCCCCGCCCCCGCCGGTGGGGTGTCTCACCGCTTTCACCCGAGCCCCTCACTTCCTTGTCTGTGGTAGGCTCGCGAACGAGCTCCGTGCGGCAGGGCCCCGGCCAGGGGACGTCTCCTAGCCTGGTGCTGCGGCGGGTCCGGCGCTCCCCGGCCAGCCCTGTGGCGCGATTGGTAGCGAGTAACGTAGGAGAGATGATTAAACACGGATCTTTTCCGTGCAGAGAAAACACACACAGAAGCCCCGTTGCTGCTGCTGCTTTCGGCTGTTTCGCAGGCAGCAGCGCCTGCTTGGATGGTACATAAATGTTAAGAGCCACGCACGGCTTTGTCTTAGAGGTGTGATACGTGCTTGGTATATACCTAAGGCCTGAGCTGCATTGCCAACTTGTGTTGATATAATTGTGTTGCTTGAGGGTGTGGAAAATCCACACCTGCGTGATGTAGTGATAGTGACCTAACCCTTGGTGTAGACAGTGGGATGTCGGCAGAAGGGCTTGTCCCATTGATACAGTCACTACATTTCAGTGAAGTAAGCTACACACATAGTAGCATTTTCCCAGTTGGTATAATCATGGCTTCATCGAAACATTGCAGTTGTGCTGTTGCAGCACTGAAGGTGTAGACACGTCTGTATATAACACTTAACACACTAGGGATGTTTGGTATCCCTCTTTCACAAACTGAAAGGATTGTATTTTACAGGAACAGAGAAATTAAGTGGCTTGTTTGGGGCCTGTTTGACTGAGCTCTTGCCAGTTATATTAGCTGCTGTCTAGTGGTTTTGTTGCCTTCTTAGGAACATACTGTTATCAGGATGCAAAATATATACAAAAAGGTTGAATCTGCCAACCAAACATTTTTAAGTGAGATGTTCAATGTGAATGAAGTCAGAACTGGGGGGAAGTCCTGGATTTTGAACATCTGGTGAGGGTGTCCTCTTATTATTCATCCCCAGAAGTTTACTAGGGAATCTAAGGGTCCTGTGGCACCTTATAGACTAACAGAAAAGTTTTGAGCATGAGCTTTCCTGAGCACAGACTCACTTCGTGCTCATGAAAGCTCATGCTCAAAACTTTTCTGTTAGTCTATAAGGTGCCACAGGACCCTTCGTTGCTGTTACAGATCCAGACTAACATGGCTATCCCTCCGATACTAGGGAATCTAAATGTTTCAAGAGGTTGTAGGTAGAATCCTTCACCTTGGTATTGCTACATCATGTCTAGTCTGGCTAAGGAGCCGAAATGGCTGGGATCTAATGGGTGTACGGGTGGTTTCTGTGAAACGAGTTTGGTTTCAGTCCAGTTTCCAAACTCTTGGCACTGTAATGTGCTTATTGACAGCTTCAATAAAGACTAGTCTGGGAACTCAAATTGTCCTTCCTTCTCTAGATATGGCTCTTCTAGGACAGAAGCACATAGGGTAATGTGGGAAAGCCTGGTCTCTCTTTTATAAATAAAAGAAAGGACTTAATTCTCCATGAAGCCAGTGCTAAACTTGCACTTATCAAAACTCAGAACAAAGCATGCCTATTTTACTTCCCTGTTTTAAATACACCATTTGCAAAGATAAACTAAGGTTGACCTGAGATGAAGTTCTAATTGAATGGAAATGGGTTATACCCTTGGCGAAGCTTAGGTGAAAACATTTGACCTACGTATCTTAATATCACATCAAATCTGGTCAAACTGTTAGTTTCTGTCTCCCAGCTGGCATTTATACTAACTATAGGTGATTTCCTCTCCCCCCACCCCGGTTACAGGTGTCAGTAATTAACACTGTGGACACCTCACATGAAGACATGATTGTAAGTAGTTTATCTATTTATTTTTAAAATAAAACTGAGGCTTTTTGTCTTCAGTAAAGTAAAACTGTTATGGTATTTTTAATTGTAGTAATGGGGAAAATTCTGCTCCCATTTACCTGTACAATGCTAATGACTTAAATGAAGCTATTTTTACAGGACCTCCTACTTACAGCTGGAGTATGTGACACACAGAGGGAAGTAAAGGGATGTGTTACAGCTTTGGATGGAAAAAAGCAAAAGTCTCAGTTTGGAAATCTGTTAATCCAATTTATTTGGTGATAGCTAAGTAAATGGTGTGGGAAATAGAAGGATAAATAATACAGAGGTCTCATTCTGATATCCCAGACTTGCTGCTGTGAAACAAACAGAAATAAATCAATTCTATGTAGGTTGTCTGGAGAATACAGAAAAATGAAGGGTAATGGGTGCATACATTCTTAGATAAGGAATGTAATAGCACTCCAGAATGCGAGTCTTCCCCGCAAAAGACTGGGGTCTTCTCTCAATAACTGAACTTCTTTGGTTCATTATATGGAAGGATCTCAAAATTGTTTACAGACAGCGATGAAAGCCTCTGAGTATATGGGAGAGGTATGTCAGTGTAGTGTTTTTTTTAAATTTTACAAAGAGGGAAGCTGGAGTTAAAAAAAAAAAAAAAAAAAAAAAAAGGCAAAATTTCAAGTAAGTTGCACAGGGCTATAGAGTCAGTGGCAGAGAATGGATCCTCGGCACCAACTTCCTATCTCTTGGTCTAACCACTGCCCACTGCTACTTTTTACTGTAATGGGGTGATGTACCCAAGTCAGAGAAGTGTGAAATAGATATTAAAAGAATTTTTGTCTAGTTAGTGCAAGAAAAATATTTTTGGTGAATGAAATACTTTATGTGAACGTTGTAATTCATAAGTTATTTAGCCTTCTTATCCTACTTCTGTGTGACTTGATCAGTAGTCCACAATTATTACAGCTACTTTTAAAGCATAAAATCCGTCAGATTTCTTAATGCAGCAAAAATGTGCAGATGTTAATAGGCATCTCCATTACTTTCCAGCATGATGCTCAAATGGATTATTACGGTACTCGATTAGCAACCTGCTCCTCTGACAGATCTGTAAAAATTTTTGATGTAAGGAATGGAGGGCAGATCCTCATAGCTGACCTGAGAGGGTGAGTACATGAAATAAACAAGAATTACCTGTCACTAAACAGTGGATTAATTGCATGATATTGTCTGGTGGGATGGTGTTGGAATTATTATTTTTCAGGATATTGTCATGATAAATTTAATCATAAATTCTTTCATTAAATTAAAAAACGAATGGTATTTTTGATGTTGCTGTAAACATGCTTAAAATGTAAATAATCAACCGACTACATCCAAACATTAACAAAACATTTATAAGCATTTGATCAAAATTCTTTATAAGCATTTGATCAAAAGGGCTAAACCTCATGGGACTTGGAGCTATAAAGGTTGGCTCCAAAATGGCAGGCAGGTGTTAGTAGCTTTATCAAATGAGGTGTTGTTATCGATTACTGACTTAATTCATCTCAAAAACAGTTGGAAACATTCACCCTTATTTTCAGTCTGAATATGGATAAGATTTACAGCCTCTTTTTCTCTGTACTCCTCCCCTTCCCCCACCCCTTGCTGCTCAACAGTTTTTTGTCTTGTTTTCTTTTAGACTTGGGTTCATACAGGCCCAGCTTTTGAGATGAAACTGGTATGTAGGGTGAGAAAGTCCACGATGGCTCTTTTAAAGAGGGATAGGTTTGACTGTGCAATAAGACGAAAAAAAATTGGCCAGAGACCTTATTTAATTTGTTATTCTTTGAACCAGACATCCTTTGTACTTCCATTGCTCTTGGCCTTAGAACTAATTTCTTTCAAGGCCTTTCTTTTACTTGCTAGTTAGGTCTTTCTTTAACCAAACTTATGATAACTTTAAATTTTCTAATTTTATATTTATTCTACTAGTGAGATTTTTTTTTTAAAATGTGTGTAATAATTCGCACCTGCCCTATCCAGTCTGTTAAATTTCTTTGTATTGCTGTTGAGTGCGGAAAGAGAGTAAGTTAAAAATAACTTGATGCTTTTTAAACCACTGAAATCTTGACAACTCTGGTATTCTAGAAATAAACTAGAGGCCCGGTTACAGCTCCACTTGAAAGCTAAGTTGGGCTGGAAGAAAGTCCTAGACAGAAGCTTTTTGTAATACACATCCAAAGTGCATGGGCTGGGCCCCTCATTAATTGGGGGAGATGTGTGTGTCTCCATTAGGGGGACTGGGCCTGGCCCCCTGATGGCTAGGAAGGGGCTCTGTTGGGGGCTGGGCTAGGATACATGTTAGCTGAGGGAGGGGCTGGCACGGTATAAGGGGGAGCTCTGTTGGGGGTCTGGGACCCACACTAGCTGGAGGAGGACTTGGCATGATGTATGGGGGCTCTGTTGGGGGCTGGGCCAGGCCCTGTTCTGACTGGGGGAGAGGCTGGAGCTGGCATGGTGCAGGGATGGGGGTTTCCTTGTGGTTCTGGGCTAGGCCCTGTGCTGGTGGGTGGGTAGTGTCTGGCATAGTGTGGGGGAGCTCCGTTGCGGGGGGGAGAGCTATGCCTTTGGTGGTGGGGGGAGGGGCTGGGGCAGTGCAGGGATGGGGATGTCTGGTGGGGGACTCCCTGGGAGGGGGTTGGGTCCAGCATGGTGCAGTGGACGGGACATGGTGGAACCTTGCCCAGACAGATGGACAGACAGAGCAAAAATGTTATGCGCTCTTACAGTAGCTGGTGTGTGAATGAGTATTTCAGATTTCATCTTCTTATATCCAAGTTGGACCCTTCGTTGTTCTCCCACTTTCATCGTGACACCGTGTAGGAGTTAGGCAGTCATAACTGACGAAAAAAATTACTTTCCGATTTGCCTGCTGTGAAACAGGCAAGATTGAAATAGGTCTCTCTTCTTCAGGTGCTGTGTTTTCCTTCTCTCTCCCAACTCACGTTGTTTCTTACAGCCATGAAGGTCCTGTGTGGCAGGTTGCCTGGGCTCACCCTATGTATGGAAATATTCTGGCCTCTTGTTCCTATGACAGGAAAGTTATTGTCTGGAAGGAGGAAAATGCCAATTGGGAAAAGACCTATGAGTACACAGGACACGACTCCTCAGGTACGTAGAGTGTTGTAGCCCTGTAAATGGGCAGAGAGGATCAAGTTGTATCTGTGACTCTTTTTGCTCACTTGTCATATAACAATGTGTGTGTTCTTTGACAGTCTTGGGAGTTGGCTGAGGGTTACAATTTTAACATTTTTATTAAATAAGGAAAAAGGAACGTTTCATAAAATAGCGTATTAGATTGGCATGGAAAACAGTTAAACCAAATCGTGTTCCTTCCCTGTGGCCAGTCTCTGGTGGGGTAGTTCATTATATAATATGAACATTATATGAATGGCATTGTATGCTGTGTGAACTGTTACACAAACTGATCCCCAGCTGCCCAAGTCTATAGTCAGATCTTGCTAGATGGGTGTAATACAGCATACTACAAACAGAATGGTAGATGGTCACCTATAGCAGGAATGCTTTCAGGATAGAGGGGTTGGTTTATGCGGCTCTTTTTATGAAGAAGCTGTGCTTTGAGGGCAGCAGGTCCTTCTGGATCCAAACTGAATCATTTTTTCCCCTTTTTAAAAAACTCACAGCCCCGTGGGTTGCTGTGTTCCACTTCTGGAGGAAGAGTGGAAAATTTGGTAGAGCCCAATCCTGCTGCTTTGTTCATTGTCAGTTTAACCTGAGTAAAGATTGCAGTATGATGTCTTCAGCATGTATAAACTGCTGTTGGATAATGTGAGGTATTTGCATCTAAGGTTGAGCCTGACTGAAGCCTGCACTCAAGGTTTAAGAGTATAACTCATTAAGAGAATGACTGTAGACCTACCAAAAAACATACAAATAAATTAATTTTGTGGTGTTGGGGCTGTTTTTGGTTGAAGAGATCTTTCTGTACACATCCATCACTTCCCTCGAGGGATCATCACAAGAAGTTTGTGGCAAGGATTTGCTTTCTGGTGTTATGTGGTCAGCATCACTCCCATTCCTGGCAGGAAAGAATGGGTTTTGGAACCTGAACATTGTAATTACAAATAATAGTACACTGTGCTGCCATTAAATACTCAGCTGCCGCACATGAATAAGGCTAAAAGCAAAATAGCTCTTTCATTTTTCTCTGCATCTGATATTCCTAAAATTCAGCTCCTGGCTGCGTTCTGGGGGTCTCATCTGTCATAGCAGAAATTCAGGATTTTCAAATTATGCTTATATACTTGCAGCCTATTTATCCTCAGTAAGGGCACTTAAGCTAAAAGGTAACTTACTTCATCTCCGTGCCTTACCCTTGGCTTTCAAAGCATCATACCAATTAGTCATTGGATAATAAGCCAATCTTTATATGTTTCTGACAGTGAATTCTGTCTGCTGGGCACCACATGACTATGGATTGATCCTGGCCTGCGGGAGCTCTGATGGGGCTATATCATTACTGAGCTACACTGGTGATGGGCAGTGGGAAGTCAAAAAGATCAGCAATGCACATACTGTAAGTGTATTTTTATAGCTCCATGAGCATGCATATTGCGCTATACACATGGAATTGCTGTCGTAAAGGGCTTACAATTTAAGCAAGACGGAAAACAAAGTGACATGTTTCATGAGGAGAGGAAGTTTCCCAAGCTGAAACATGACACCAGCTTTGCTAAAAGTAAAATGCAAGTGGTGAGAAAGCTACTGTACATTGTGGACAGTAAACTAAAACATGATGTGATTGCAGTGCCCTGTGACTTCAATTGCTGCCTTTAACAACACTTATGTAAAGCAGCAGCACTATGCTTAGAAAAAACAGAAGTTGGTTTATCTAGCCACTTGTGTGTGAAAAATGTAGTTTTGTTCAAATTTTTTTCTTCTCCCCCACACAGCCTTCTCAATCAATGTTGTAGCTAGACAAGGGGTCTGCAACCAAAATAGCGACAAGCAGGTTTTTCAAATTCACTTACAAAATCAATACTTCAAGAGCCATAGTGCATGTAAATGAAACAGTCCTTAATATATAAAAAAAATCAGCTGTAATTTTTATAACCCCTTTTTAAGAACAGAGCACACACAATGCTTTTTAGGTAATGAGAAAGTTGTTACTCAATCCTATAGCTTTACCCCCCCTCCCACAAACCCCGCCCCCCAGGTTTAACCCCTTCAGCCCCAAACCCACCATATCAACCCCAGCTTTAACCCAGAGCTAAGGAGCTCCGTGCACTGGTGCTGCTTCCCCCTGCTGCCTCCCGTGTGTGGCTACGCAGCTCTGGCAGGGCAGGCTTTGCTGACCCCTTGCCCCCGTTCTCTTTCAGGCTGATCTTCCCCTGGCAGCGTCTTCCAGGGCTCCCTGCCCTGCCGGCTTCCCACCCAGGTCAACTGATAGCTTAGTAGCTGTGGAGGCTACTGCCACTTAAACAAAAAAAAAAATGAATTCAGTTGGTTCAGCAGTGGGCAACTTAATTTAGATTTTTGTTTAAGCGGCGGCAGCGCTCGGAGATGCCAGTGGCTCCTTAAAGAGCCACATGTGGCTCTGGAGCCGCAGGTTGATGACCACTGAGGTAGACCATATTTGGTCTGCTTGGTCATTGGATCTCAGTATAGCACTGTGTAGGAGACAAATTCAAGAGCCATCCCTGGATGTTTTCCACCTCTGTTTTCCACATTCCTAAAGGGAGAGGCATCTCTTGTATCCTTAGATTTTTATCATTTAAAATTAAAGATGCTAACACTGAAGTTCTGTTTTTGCGCAGATTGGCTGTAATGCTGTTAGCTGGGCCCCTGCAGTTGTACCAGGAAGCCTTATAGACCAGCCATCGGTCCAAAAACCAAATTATATCAAAAGATTTGCATCAGGTGGCTGTGACAACCTTGTCAAGATTTGGAAGTAAGAACCTCTACTCTCTGACTTAGAGACTTGTTTTTTTTCCTCTTCCTACAAAAGGAAACATTTTCTTTACTGATTGCACTGTAGCCTTTGTGCACCAAATTATTAAAATATTTTAAGCAATTTCCTGTTGCCTTCCATGCTTCCAAAACATCTCTTAACAGTTTTGACTTTAGCATTTCATTACATTGTGCTGATTAATACTCATTACAATCTTACTTCGCGCTTGTCTAGTGGGAAGCAGATCTACCTATTCTTTGAACTTATTTTTCATTGTCTGTGCCTGAAATTGTTGGAATATAATTCCAGTGCTGAGCCACAACTTGAACAGATCTTGGAAACAATTCTCTATTTTAACCTAGAGTAACTCTCCTTTCAAGTCAGGCCTGGGTTGCACTTAATAGGAGAAGAAGGGGATGTTTGTGGTGCCAGCATTATGGATAAATGGGACACCCCTTCAGGCATACAGTAAACCCCTGCTTTATGTAGTTTTGACATACGTGGGCAGCTCGAGCCTGTGGGGGCACAGCTTCCCCTAGCTGGGGGAAGCCACAAGGCTGCTCCTTTTAGCGCTCCGCCACTGGTTCTAATCCAGGGAGAGGCCACTGCTGGGGGCGTTGCAAAGACCCTCAGACCCATAGAGCTGGGAGTCAGGCACAGCAGCACCTGGCTCCTGGGAGCTTGGAGGAGGAGGGAGGGGGAAAGCCAGCAGCAGCACTGGCTCAGTTTTCTGGCTCCCACAAACAGTGGGGAGCTGGGAAACTGGCCAGGCACGGTTGTGCCTGGCTGCCAGCTCCCTGGGGCTGAGCAGAAGCCTGGAAAGTGACCAGGGGCTGCTGCACCTGGCTCCAGATTCCCAGGGGCTTGAATTTGAGTTACACAGGGGTTGTGATGAACACAAGCCCCACATAACTTGGAATTTAACTGTACAGATTTCATTGCAAAATACTATGGAGAAGTTTGGGTCGTTGCTGCTCCTCTTTGCATGAACGTGTCTTACAATCCTTTCAGAGAAGAAGATGGCCAATGGAAGGAAGAACAGAAGCTGGAGGCTCACAGCGACTGGGTCAGAGATGTAGCCTGGGCTCCTTCCATAGGCTTGCCAACAAGTACAATTGCCAGCTGTTCACAGGTAGAGATTCAGTGAGAAATATGCTTGCCCCCACTTTGATTGCTTTGTCGTATGAAAGGTATAACATGTTAAGAGATTAAAAATAAAGCTATATTGTCATCTTGCCAATCAAGCATTCTAGAATGGTGTGTCTGATCTGTATTCAGCTGTCCTTGGCTTTCACTAATTGCCTTCAGAAAGCTCTACAGACCTGAAGAGCTCAGATGGTTAATAGACATAACATTTGACAAGAGCAAAGGAGTAGGGGTGCAGCAGAGGCAGCCATTTGCTGAAGTAAGGAAGAGTGGGTACAAGAGTCCCATCATTAAGTGTGGTTCTAAGCTGTAAAGCTCTTTTGTTATGTGGGATCAAATTTGCTCATTTCACATTCTCCCACTTGCAATGCTAGTCCTTCAAACACGACCTGAGATTTGAGGGTCTACCCCTCTGTTCAGGTTCCGGTATCTTCAGCAGTAAAAGATTCTCCAGCTGGTATTTATTGAACAGTTTCATTGCTGCACGTGTCAGCTATTCATCCAACTTGCTTGTGTGTGGCTGTGGTGGTTTGTAAGACTGGCAGAATAAAATAAGTGTATTCATGGCAGAAAATTCAGATGATATAACCCAGAATACTCATGGAACAGATCTCTTGGGAAAGGATGTATCAATAGGTATAGAGCTACTTTTTCTGGAGAAAACAGCACTAACCTTTCTAGATTTAGACCTCTTAAAAAACCCAAATATTTCCAGCACTGTTATGTTGTTTTTAAACAAATGCACATAAAATGACCTACAGATTTTTAGCTACTTTTTAAAGTAAGCAGCATGCAACTATAAAGCTCAGATCTTATTTTGTTATTGCTGCGTGCCACTGTTTGTTTCTATGGACTTGTTTGGCTTTTTCCCAGGATGGTAGAGTGTTCATCTGGACATGTGATGATGCCTCTGGAAATTCATGGTCACCAAAACTGCTGCACAAATTCAATGATGTAGTCTGGCATGTTAGCTGGTCCATTACTGCAAATATTCTTGCTGTGTCAGGAGGAGACAATAAAGTGAGTGCTGTGGCTTGGGCTTTACTTTTCCATGTTGCCAACTCAGGGAGCACAATGCTGACTTAAGCGTTGAACTGTTACAGTTTTCCAGATTGTCAGTTGAGCCATATCAAGAACATGATTTCTGAAACAGGCTCTAGTTCAGCATTAAGGGCTTTCTTCATTCTTGGCTCTGGTGATTGTACAAGCCAGTCTTAAAATATTTTAAGCCACTTTGAAAATTATTTTCACTTAGTGAAAGAGCTAAAGGAATGATCTTTAACACCAGAGCTAAATTTGAGTATTTTGAAAAAAAATTCAGTATACATTTGCTTTGAGTAGTAGTGTAGTTACAATTTATTCTGGAGAGAATTGCAGTGTCCAGATTCTACTGGTCAGTTACCCAGCTACCCTACCCTCACAGAGATGGCCAGCAGTAGGATCCAACAAGGACTACCTTGATATTGGAATTCAATCTCTTAAGTAGTTAGGTTTCGTCTCTCATATCACCAATTTATTTAAATGAGGTGTTCAGTCTTTGAATTTTCTTATCCTAAGTATTCTAGTACTCATTTATCGTGCATTACCTTGCCTGTCTCTTCATCAGAAAGGCCACACTCCTGTCCAACTACTTTATCCAGTATGGAGATGCAGAATTTTGTAGGATGCAGTATGATTTAACATTGCATTCCAGTATTATTTGATGGCAGCTGGAATAAGACAAACATATCATAAGACGCTTACTGAAATATTAGCAGATCTCTGTGCAGTTATAAATGTCAATTTATGAATTAGGATATCAGTTGTTTTCTGAGTTGGGAGCATTTCAAAGAGCCTTTTATCATTAGATACAATCATATGACTAGTTCAAGAGCCATATGAAGAGCTGACTGGAATTAACAATAGGCAGAGCAATTTTAAAGTGTGTAAGAAATAAAAGGTGGGGTGGGGGATGGTGTGGTGTACAGTAAATGCCGAAGGAGGGGAGTGGTAGAGCATTGGTATTTTATTAAGGCTAATGCTTCTCCTTCTTGATTTGTTTTTAGGTCACTTTATGGAAGGAATCGGTAGATGGACAGTGGGTGTGCATCAGCGATGTCAATAAGGGCCAAGGAGCAGTGTCTGCTATTACAGAGGGGCAGCAGAATGAACAGTGACTGATTTAGTAACATTCTAGCTAAATCATGTCGCATGATTTGACCTTTATAGAGCCCACTGAGATCTATGAAAATCTGATGAACATCACAGCTGCTTTATGGTAAAAGCTACAACTGCAGTATTGACCCTCAGCCTTAGTGTCAGTTTTCTGAAATTGAAGGTGAACTGCACAGCAAAATACTGTTCCTTTCAGTTGTATAATCAGAATTTCCCTTTCCTTGCCTGAGTAAGTTCAATTAGAAAGAATAGGGTCTGACTTGTTCTTTTGCTGGAGACTTTGTCCAATTAAATCAAAGTGAGGCTATCACAGACAAATGCTGGAATGGGAACTATGGCTCTCCTAAATGGAAAGGAGCTAACCAAGGCTTGTCATGCTCTCCTTCAGAGGAGGGCTGGGACAGCTTTCAACTTGAGTTGTGCTGTCACCAATCAGGTGCCCTAAGGACCTGGCAGAGTCCTTCACAATAAAGAGAATCAGATCTTGTTTTCTAGTGAAAACAACTTGGAGGTGAAATGAAAGAGAGCACAGATACCATCCTCACATGGCAAGGAGCAATGAAGCATACAATGGTATTTTTGCTTTACAGATTGCCTTAAACTTGGTTGAAAGCCCTTATTTAAAAAAAAATCCCAGATCTTTAAACCTATTAAATTTTAAATTAGTTTTTTTTTGACACGTACTGTACCTCAGGTGTTTTTTGGTTTCAATAAAATGGAATAAAGTCGTATTGGTTACAGCTCTGGTGTTCTGTCCTAATGCCTCAGAAATATGTAGCTGTCATCAGCAAATCTCAAAGCTCTTTACAAAGGAGGTCAGTATTATCACCATTTTACACACAGGGAAACAGACACAGAGAGGAAGGGACGTGCCCAAGGTCACCTGGCCGGCCAGTGTCAAAACCAGGGACAGAACTCGCTATTCTTGACTAAGCCAGGGGTCAGCAACCCCTGGGCATGGGTGCCCAGAGTAGCACTGGAACAGATATTCATCAGCATGCAAGGCAGGAGCTCAGGCCTGCCCCTCCTCCCCCATGCAGCTGGCAGTTTACTTAAAGCCATGCTGTGTACAAACAAAAACCAGCTAATGCTACCAACCACCACCTAAAAGGCAAAGTTCTGCATTTTAATTTATTATTGAAGTTGTTATAAGTAAACTATTAGTGATTTTAAAAAGTATCACCAGCACTTGGAGGGTACAGGGAGATCAAAAGGTCAAATTTCAGCACTCTGCCTTGGAAAGTTTGCTGACCCCTGGACTAGCCCATCCAGCCTTTTACAGTGGTTTTACCATGAGCATCTATCCAGTTAACCATTGCCCATTACTGGTCCTTTTATTGCTAGAACTCAAATTTGTAGCCAGCAGTCATACCAAGTTGCTACTGGAGACCCTTCTTGACACACCTGAGGGTATAAGCTATTGGCAGTACCTGATGACTGTGGCAGTTCTGAAAGCCTTGACCAAGGAGATAGAATAAAACTTGTTCTCTTGGCATACATTACAGTGCATGTATCAGCAAGGGCTCTCTTTCACCCTGCTGATATGTTCTCTTGTCTTCACTTGAAGTAACGTAAGACTTCTGTGGAAAAAGCAGGAAGAACAAACTAAAGCTTGCTCACCTGTTCTTGGTTTAAGCCCTAATCACTAGCTGACAAAGCTCGAGTTTCATTGTATTTTTCAGAAGAAGGCAGTTGAGATCAGTTTCCATGTGCTGTTTCACAGAGATGCTGTGGTGGGTCTTTGAACTATACTTCTGTTTACAGCAACCACAGCTCTTTGCTATTCCCTCTCAGTTGCACTGAAAAGATGTGGCAGAGAGGGAGGTGTATATCCCAATGCAGCTATGGGAGTTTGTGAGCATTCCTCTCTGTTCAGCTGCACTGTTGGTATATGCCAAGAGAGACCAAGTTATCAAAAAAAAAAATCAATATTTACTGGGACACAAAAGATAAAGCCGTTTTAGAAACACTATAGCAAGGGAATATTTCCATTTTTATACTAACACTGACCTGTGCCCAAAGCAGATAGGAGTGATATTTTCCTGCACAATTTTAAAATACTTTCTTCCTTTTTATGTTGCCTGGTTCTCTGCAAAACAGATGCACTCAGTATGTGTACCTCCCACAAAAGGTGTTCAAATTTATTTGTTTTTCAGAAGCAAACTTTTGTATCCCATAGCAGGCATTCCATGGCTTCAGATCCTCTATAATCAGAATTCTCATCTGGCTATTTGAAGAACATTTTAAGATCTCTATCCAACCCCCTGAGCTTAGTTAGTTAGTTATGCAGGACCCTCATGTGGTTCTTTACCAAATCAGAAGTTAAAATGTACTGACTTATTAGGCTACCAATTGCATGCTAATTTCTTTTGTTGGGTGTGGCTGTCACAGAACCTTTGTGATCCTAAATTATCCAAAGCAGAGAGTTTGGCAAAAGAGGTTCTTAAAGCACTAAGACCCCACAAGTACAAGCACAAAATGAAAGCCCACATGGGGTACCTTTGGCTTTCCAAAGCAAGATTTAGAAGACAAATTTGCCTTAATTAATCTTACCCTGAAGGAATTTAACAGGCAAATAATTTCTAAGGGTGTGTTGGGGATCCAAACAGTTGATCATTCTAACGGTTACTAGGTTTTGAATTAGAAGTTTGAGCTTTATGTACCTAACCAAAAATATTCAAATTGTGGTTAATTATATAAAAATGAAGCACCTGATTAAGTACTTTGCTTAAATTAGAATTTATGGACTGGATCCTCAAAGATATTTAGGCATTTAACTTCTATTTCAAAGACAGGCAGTACCTTTGAAAATCTGGGCCTATATACCAGAATGGCCAAACTTACCCTCTGAGCCACATAGGATAATCAGAAGTTCAAGCACCGCAAGATGCACATAATCTGCTCCACAGGGCAGGACCTACTGTAACTCTTTACCATCAGTTTTGGATGTAACTATTTTGAACAATTTTCTATCATCAGCAATTTTGTCACCTCATTGTTCATTCCCTTTTCCACCTCTTAATAAATATGTAGAACAGCACTGGTCTCAGCAAACATGCTTAGGGAATGCAAAAGCTTTTCCTTTATTTCTAGAGGTTAGACACTGGCTTCAGGCCAGAAAAATTAGGTTTAACATCACTTTCAACATTTGTCACTAATTTTAACTTGATCCAATCTCCAATCAAAGCCCGCAGGTAAGTGGAGAACATGGAAACCTGAGAGATGGGTTGGAAGTAGGAGGGAGCATGGGCAACAATGTCAGAGTAAAAAGAGGGCCAGGAAAAAACTGGGGGGAAAGTTCAAATCAATATCTAAGATGCCTATATACCAATGCAAGAAGTATGGGTAATAAGCAGGAAGAACTGGAAGTGCTAACAAATAAATACAACTATGATATTATTGGCATCACAGAAACTTGGTGGGATAATACACATGATTGGAATGTTGGTATTGAAGGCTACAGCCTGGTTAGGAAAGACAGACAGGGAAAAAAGGGGGGAGGTGTTGCCTTATATATAAAAAATGTACACACTTGGACTGAGGTGGAGATGGACATAGGAGATGGACGTGTTGAGAGTCTCTGGGTTAGTTTAAGAGGGGTAAAAAACAAGGGTGATGTCCTGTTAGGAGTCTACTACAGGCCACCTAACCAGGTGGAAGAGGTGGATGATGCTTTTTTTAAACAACTAACAAAATCATCCAGAGCCCAGGATTTGGTGGTGATGGGGGACTTTAACTATCCAGATATATGCTGGGACACTAATACAGCGGGGCACAGACTATCCAATAAGTTCTTAGACTGCATTGGAGACAATTTTTTATTCCAAAAAGTTGAAAAAGCTACCAGGGGAGAAACTTCTGGATTTGATTTTAACAAATAAGGAGGACTTGGTCGAGAATTTGAATCTGGGAGGCTGCTTGGGTGAAAGTGATCATGAAATCATAGAATTCACAATTCTAAGGACTGGTAGGAGGGAAAACAGCAAAATAGAGATGATGGATTTCAGGAAGGCAGATTTTGGTAAACTCAGAGAGCTGGTAGGTAAGGTCCCATGGGAGTTAAAACTGAGGGGAAAAACAACTGAGGAGAGTTGGCAGTTTTTCAGAGAGACATTATTAAGGGCCCAAAAACAAGCTATTCCCCTATGTAGGAAAGAGAGTAAATATGGGCAAAGACCTCCTTGGCTTAACAAGGAGATCCTGCATGAACTCAAACTAAAAAAGGAATCCTATAAAAAATGGAAACTAGGACAAATTACAAAGAATGAACATAGGCAAATAACACAGGAACGCAGGAGTAAAATTAGAAAGGCTAAGGCACAAAATGAGCTCCAACTAGCTACAGGCATAAAGGATAACAAGAAGGCCTTTTACAAATATATTAGAAACAAGAGGAAGACCAAGGACAGGGTAGGGCCATTGCTCAGTGAGGAGGGAGAAACAGTAACAGGGAACTTGGAAATGGCAGAGATGCTTAATGACTTCTTTGTTTCGGTCTTCACAGAGAAGTCTGAAGGAATGCCTGACATAGTGAATGCTGGTGGAAAAGGGGTAGAGTTAGTTTTTGAAATAAAAAAAAAAAGAACAAGTTAAAAACCATTTGGAAAAATTAGATGTCTGCAAGTCACCAGGGCCTGATGAAATGCATCCTAGAATCCTCAAGGAGCTGATAGAAGAGGTAGCTGAGCCGTTAGCTCTCATTTTTGGAAAGTCATGGGAGACAGGAGAGATTCCAGAAGACTGGAAGAGGGCAAATATAGTGCCCATCTACAAAAAGGGGAACAAGAACAACCCAGGAAATTACAGGCCAGTCAGCTTAACCTCTGTGCCAGGAAAGGTAATGGAGCAGGTAGTTAAGGAAGTCATCTGCAAGCACTTGGAAGGTAGTAAAGTGATAGGGAACAGCCAGCATGGTTTTGTAAAAAACAAATCATGTCAAACCAACCTGATAGCTTTTTTTGACACGATAACGAGACTCGTAGATAAGGGAGAAGCAGTAGATGTGGTATACCTAGACTTTAGTAAAGCATTTAATACGGTCTCGCATAATATTCTTATCAACAAACTAGGCAAGTCCAACTTAAATGGGGCTGCAATAAGGTGGGTGCATAACTGGCTGGCTAAGCGTACCCAGAGAGTAGTTGTTAATGGTGCTCAATCCTGCTGGAAAAGCATAACAAGTGGGGTTCCACAGGGCTCTGTTTTGGGACCAGTTCTGTTCAATATCTTCATTAATGATTTGGATATCGGCATAGAAAGTACGCTTATTAAGTTTGCAGATGATACCAAGCTGGGAGGGGATGCAACTACATTGGAGGATAGGGTCATAATTCAGAATGATCTAGACAAATTGGAGAAATGGTCTGAAGTAAACAGGATGAAGTTTAATAAAGATAAATGTAAGGTGCTGCACTTAGGAAGGAATAATCTGTTTCACACATACAAAATGGGAACAGACTGTCTAGGAAGGAGTACAGCAGAAAGGGATCTAGGGGTTCTAGTAGATCACAAGTTAAATATGAGTCAACAGTGTGATGCTGTTGCAAAAAAAGCAAACATGATTCTGGGATGCATTAGCAGGTGTGTTGTGAACAAGACATGAGAAATCATTCTTCCGCTCTACTCTGCGCTGGTTAGGCCTCAGCTGGAATATTGTGTCCAGTTCTGGGCGCCCCAATTCAAGAAAGATGTAGAGAAATTAGAGAAGGTCCAGAGAAGAGCAACTAGAATGACAAAAGGTCTGGAGAACATGACTTATGAAGAAAGGCTGAAAGAATTGGGCTTGTTTAGCTTGGAAAAGAGAAGATTGAGGGGGGACATGATAGCGGTTTTCAGATATCTTAAAGGGTGTCATAAGGAGGAGGGAGAAAACTTGTTCTTCTTGGCCTCTGAGGAGAGAACAAGAGGCAATGGACTTAAGCTGCAGCAAGGGAAGTTTAGGTTGGACATTAGGAAAAAGTTCCTAACTGTCAGGGTGGTCAAGTACTGGAATAAGTTGCCAAGGGAGGTTGTAGAATCTCCCTTGCTGGAGATATTTAAGAACAGATTAGATAGATGTCTATCAGGGATGATGTAGATAGTGGTCAGTCCTGCTGTCGGGGCAGGGGACTGGACTCGATGGCCTCTCGAGGCCCTTTCCGGTCCTAGTGTTCTATGATTCTATGATTTACTGAATCTAGTTAAATTCCAGACTATACTGACTTCCAGTGACAGTGAGCTCCAGATTAATTACACAGTACATGGAAAAGTATTTCTTGTCACTGGTCTTGAATATCCCACCATAAATATAGCTGAGTATCCTCTAGTTCTTGTGACAGTAGATAGCATTCCAGCTCTGCAATCTCTAAACCACCTGAGTTTATCACATCTCATTCATTTCCTGTCTCCAGGAGAAAACATCCATCTTTTCAATTTCCCTTCAGGGACTAGAGGTTTTTCCTATGCCTTTGATTGCTAGTTCCTCTTCCCTCAACCCCCTGTGGTTTTGCAAAGAAGAGAAAGAAAAACATGCCTCCCACCCCCAGCAATTGAGAGCTGAAAGCCGCTCCCCAAGTTTGAACCTTCCAGCAAAACAAAGCAAGGGAACATCAGATAAGGTAGAACCCATGTGAAGGAGAAAATTAAAATGCCTCAATTTCATTTTCCATTCTAGGTCACAAACATAGCTTCTCTATGTCTTTGCTACACTCCATAAAACTATACCAATCCAACTACTGATGAAAGTATTCTGAGAACAAAAATCATAATTTAGTTTTTAGTGTAAATGGAAAATTCTCTTCAAATCAGACTACCATGCCTCTCAGAAAGTCTAATCCAGCAACTGATCTATGCACTATTTTTACTTTTTGTTGACTTTGTCACAATGACATGAGCAGAGCAAGTTTCCAAGGAATTCCAAATAGATCTTGGATTGCATATGGAAAAGTGTTTTAGCATAAAACAAATACTTCAGGAACTATATAAAAGCTTAACAGCTGCAGACATATGCTCAAACAAGAAATCTCAGGTAGGTAACCTTTCAGGCTACCTTTTTTGTTTTCCTACATAGCTTTTCCTCTCTCCTGTCCCCTCTCCTTCAGTTTTATATTTTTCTACTTGTGGAGGGAAATAAAGTATCATACAATTTTATTTCTTAATATTTTACTCACCTGTAAAAGCTGGATCTCTGTAAGTTGATAAGTTATATCTTTTTAATAAAGATGACAATATCTGAAATCCATTCATGAAAATTTGGGGGTTAATCTGGACTCAAGGAAATAAAAGAAGTGACAATAAAAAGCACAGTAATTTTTCTATCGTTATTAAGTTTTCAGGTTTGACATATATCTATGCCCAAGGCACACATGTTTCTGAGGAGCACTATGCTGGGAATTCTCCTTATTTGTATTCTCTGGTCAGAGACTATCATGGCTGGATCTAGTTTTTTAAGTCCTGAATATCAAAACACAGAGGTAAAATTAAGTATATTTTACTCTTTTTCCTTCTTTTAAACTTGATAGAAAATGAGATTTTTTAATAATACTCAGAAAAACCTAACACACTGCCTCAACCTTAGAAGGTACAAGTTCTGACAAATGAGATGTATATCCCTAAATTCCTAGATAAATGTAAACTGGTCAGACTGCATCCACAAAAGGAAAATTGTTTAGTGATGGCAACAAAGAGGGGAGTTGTAGTGTACATATGAATGGTAATTTTAACACTATTGTCTGCTTAGAGCAAGGTAAGAAAACAGTGTGGTTAAAAAAAAAAAAAAGGCTATGCTATAGCTCCCAACTAATGGAGTTGTACATGAGCTAAAATTATGGGTACTAATTTTCCTATTTTGGAAAAGCCTAATTGTTTGTCCACAGATAATTCACACTTTGTTTCGGTTTCTTTCCAGAAACAAAAGGATCCAAAAAAGCATACAACAAAGTTGAGCCGTAGGGCTGCAGAAGGATTTTTGGATGCAGATGCAAGACAGGCAGAAGGAGACAAAGAAATAGAAATTAAAGTTTGTATTTTACACTCCATCGAAGTTTAAGAGGGTGTGTTTTGTATCTGACCACATAATACAAAATGCAAGAGAGATTGATAAAAAGGTGATACAAATCAAAACTATACTGACCTCTGATTTGAGAAGCAGTTAGAAAAATCATTTGAAAATGGTAACTACTACTAATCTTTAAACAAAATCTACAGCAGTTTAAAGTTTATTGCACCTGCTCAAACTTAAAGCTCAAGATTTACTTTCATTTCAAGATACACATGCAATGGAATCACTCTGTAGACTTTAGTAGTCTTATATTGTTTTGTTTACAATAGCTATGCACAGGCTAATTGCTGTTCCTCATGTATATATTAATAATGTCAACCACAAACCACATGTGGGTCAAGTGGGTGTTTAGCAAGAACAAGTTTGCCTAATTTCCAGAGAGTTCAGTTTACATTCCAAGGAACAGTGATATCTGTCTGCAAAGCCTGTGCATCCACAAAGCAGAAAAGAATCAAACTCTCTTTAAGGAAACTAGCAACAGAGAAGTAGGTAGCCATGTTAGTCTGTATACTAACAAAACAACACAAAACAGCTGAAATATAGCACTTTAAAAGACTAACAAAATGATTTATTTTTTTATGAATCATTTTGTTAATTCTTTAAAGTGCTACATTTCTGCTGTTTTGTATTTTTAAGGAAACTGTTAAACTGAGCTCTTCTGGTCTGTTGTTCTCACTAGCTTAATGTTCCCTTTGAAATTGGTGTCAAGATAACAGATGACCAATACCAGCAGTATGGGCAAGTGCTGGAGAAGATTCT